>NC_083353.1:20509774-25309774 GCF_030254825.1 Meriones unguiculatus | reverse complement strand
TGAAAAATAGGCTGAGGAATATATCAGGAAAACAACACAGTTGTTCACAATAGCCACAAATAATATAAAATATCTTGGGGTAACTCTAACTAAGCAAGCAAAATACTTCTATGACAAAAATGTTACAGAACTTTTCTTTATCTTTAGCAAATGAAATTTAAAGAAATATCAGAAGACAGAAAGATCTCTCATGCTCATGAATGGATAGGATTAACATAGTAAAAATGGCCATCCTTCTAAAAGCAATCTATAGATTCAACATAGTTCCTATCAAAACTTCAACACAATTCTTTTCAAAACTTGGAAAGTCAATACTTAATTTCATATGGAAAAGCAAAAAACAAAACAAAACAAAACAAAACAAAACAAAAACAGGATAGCTAAATGCATTCCTGAGCAATATTAGAATTTATGGAGTTATTGCCCTCCCTGATTTCAAATTGCACTACAAAGTCATAGTCATAAAAATCTCATGGCATTTGCATAAAAACAGACATGTCAATTAAATAAAATTAAATCATCGACCCACACATAAATCCACACACCTAAGGACAGTTGCTTTTTTATTATGAAGCTAAAAAGAAACAATGAGAAAAGAAAGCATCTTCAAGAAATTTTGCTGATATAACTGGATATATATATATATATATATATATATATATATGTAGAAGAATTCAAAGAGATCAATATTTGCACAAACTTATGTCCAAGTGGAACAAAATCTCAACATATAAACAGACACATTGAACCTGACAGAAGAGCAAATAAGGAACAGCCTTGAACACATTGACACAGGAGACAATTTCTTAAACAGAATACTGATCAGGCAGGCACTAAGATCAACAATTAATAAATGGTACCTTGAATACTGAAATGCAAAGGACACCATCAATTAGAAAACATGGCAGCCTACAAAAGATTTTCATCAAATGTGCATGCAATGAAGGGCTAATATACAAATTTTAAAAAAGAACTCAATAAATTAGACAACCAGTAACTAAACAATCCAATTAAAAATGGGGCAAAGAAATAAACAGGGAATTCTCAGAAGAGAAATCTAAATGGACAAGAAACATCCTTAGCCTTCAGGGAAATGCCAATCAAAACTAGTTGAAATTCCATCTTGCACCTGTCAGAACAGCCAAGATCAACAAAACAAGTGACAGGCAAAGATGTAGAAAAAGGCAAACACCTATTCATTTTTGTTGGGAAAGCAAACTTTACAACCACTATGTAAATCAATTTGGTGGTTCCTTAGAAATTTTGGTAATTGAGACCTCAAGATACAGCTATACCACTATTGGGCATATAGCCAAAAGACACTCCATCTTACCACAGGGACACTTGCTCAACCATATTCATAATGGCTTTAATTCATAATAGCCAGAATCTGGAAATATCCTAGATATTCCTCAATGGAAGAACGGATAAAGAAAATGTGGTATATTTTAAAAATGGAGTATTACTCAGGTTTTAGAAAAAAAATAGGATCATGAAATAGGCAGGAAAATGTATGGAACTGAAAAAAATCTTCCTGAGTTATGAATTATATAAAGTTGATGGGCTGCTTGATCTTTCTGTGGGTTCTCTAGCAACTAGAGGTGGGGCATCTCTAAATTGGGCTCTGTTGCCTGCCTTTGAATCCTTTTCCCCTAGCAGGGCCTTGTCTTGCCTCAAGGGAAGAGGAGGCACTTAGTCCTGATGAGACTTGATGTGCCAATGCAGATTGGTATGCTGTGCAGGGAGACTCCATTCTCTGAGTAAGAAGGGGGAGGGGGATAGTGAAAGTGGATGGGAGGGTTGGAATGGGGAAGAGGTAGTAGACCTGCAATTGTGATGTACAATGAACAAATAAATTAGTGGAATAAAATAAGGACCATGAAATTCACACACAAATGAATTAAACTAGGAAAAAAATTATCCTGAATGTGGTAACCCATACACAGAAAGACAAACATGATATGTATTTAGAAGAAGATATTAGCTGTCAAGTGTAGGATAATCACACTGCAATCCACACAATAAGAGAAGCTGAGTAAAAGGAAGCGTTCTAGGTTGGATAGCATGGATATCTTTGGAAAGTGGAAATAAAATAAATATTGAGGGTAGACAGGTAATGGGGCGCATGGTGGGGATAGAAACAGAAAGTGAGAAAGAGGCAGAGGGAGAGAGTATAATGAGAGACAACTTGAGTCTCTGAACATTTAGGCGGTAACATAGAATCCTGGTGCAATGGGATCTTCTGGGAACCTATGAGGGTGAACCTAAAAAACCCTCCTAGTAATAGAGTATATAGAACCTGAACATAAACAGGTAAACAGGTTAAGTTCCCACTTGTGGGACTGGGACACTAACTCAGCCACAAAACCTTCTAGCCACAACCTATTCTCTGTAAGATGTGCTGCAGCAGTGGTGGCAGAGTTTGTGGTTATGGGTAACCAATGACTGGCCTAACTTGAGGACCAAGCCATAAGAGAGTGCCCATGCCTGAAACTTCCTGGATGACCAGGAACCCAAAGGTAGATGCCTCAAAGATCTAGTGTTAAACTATGTAATACTGATTTTTTAAAAAAAGTCAATGAGGTGTCCCGGAGTCCCAGATTCATGCAGCGGCTGCACCATCCTCCCAGGGCGCGAATCTGCTAGACACCATACTAGCTCTGCAGGATCGCCATCACTGACGGTACTGCCCGCCCAATCCCACAGTGACAGAGAATACACTATATACTCACCAAAACCAGGCAGAAACATCATACAACCTGGACACACCAGGCGCTGGGCCTCCCAGTCTTGGAGAGCACAGTGAAGAGACCCCAGGACTTCCCAGAAAGCATTGGGACTAGCGACCCAGTCTCCAGTTACAGCAGGACTTGGCAGTGGAGCAGCACTGAACTGGAGGGGCGCCACAACCCTCCAGTTTAAGACTAACCAGGGCCAAACCAGAGAACAGAGAGCGTGATTACCCCATCCCTGCTGAAGTGACCACCCTGAAATCTCCAGCTGCAGCAAGACCTCAGAACCTGGCAGTGACAGCAGCACAGAACTGGCGGAACACATCAAAGAAGCAGGGCCAAACCAGAGAGCAGAGAGCCCAGGATACCAGGATCTATGCCAAGAGACCTGCCTGTAAGTGAGTGCACCCTTGAGAATCTGCAGTTCCCCAGATCCTGGGTCCTTCTAAATCAGAAGCCAGGCATCGAACCCCCTCCCACCCACATACCCACTTTGGGAAACAGAGGGGCACTAGGGACATTGAAGTTCCTGCCCTGTGGGCCTGATTGAGGAGTTTAGGCAGTTAATGCCAGAAATTGCGCCGCTATCATCTTTAGCACCTGCGACATATACAGTGCAGAGCCCCTCCCACACACTCAAGGGTTCAACATTAGCCATCACTCTTCCCTCGAGAAACATTTCCACGCACACTTACACACACAGACACACACACGCGCGTGCACACACGCTTGCATTTGCCCCGTTTGTGCCTGTGTACTTTCCTCCCACAGGTACAGCTAGTCCTCAGCACACGCTGAGAGTGCTCAGCTTCCTGAAGAACTCTCCAGACACCAGAGAGAGACAGCACCAGTCTGATCTGCAGAATCCAAAAACAAACAGGGAAGGTTTCAGATAAGCCAATGGCCAGGGGTAGGCAAAGAACACTTTCAACATAAATCAGGACATCATGACTTCACCAGCAAACCCCCAAATTGATGGATACTCCAATTCGGCAGAAGCACAGGAAAATGATTTTAAAGCGATGCTTGCCCAATTATTTGAGGCTCATAAGGAGGAAATGAACAAGTCTTTCAAAGAGATGGCCAGTCAATTGGAGGCAAAGAAAGAAGAAATAGACAATATCCTTAAAGAAACACAGGCAAACATAGCCAAACAAATAGATACACAAGTAGAGGAAAAATTAGTGGCATATAAGAAGGAAATGAAAAAAGAAATAGAGGCCATTGTAGAGAGACAGGAATCCAAATTCAAACACATGAAAGAAATGGTGCAAGGCATGAAAACAGAATTACAATCAATAAAGAAAACACAAAATGAGAAAACCCTTCAGCTGGAGAACTTGGAGAAAAGATCAGGAACCACAAAAGTAAGCATCACCAACAGAATACAAGAGATGGAAGAGAGAATCTCTGGAGGTGAAGACACACTAGCAGAAATGGATACTTCTCTCAAAGAAAAAGTAAAATCAGAAAAGTTCCAATCACAAAATATCCAAGAAATCAAGGATGCTATGAAAAGACAAAATCTAAGAATATTAGGAATTCATGAAAAAGAAGACTCCAGACTCCAAGGTCCAGAAAATATTTTCAAGAAAATCATAGACGAAAATTTTCCCAACTTAAAGAAATAGATGTCTATAAATATACAAGACACCTACAGAACTCCAAATAGACTAGACCAGAAAAGAAACACATCACGTCACATCATAGTCAAAACACTAAATCTACAGAACAAAGAAAAGATATTAAAAGCAGCAAGGGAAAAAAGCCAAGTAACATATGAAGGTAGACCTATCAGAATCACACCAGACTTCTCATCAGAAACTATGAAAGCCAGAAGGGCCTGGGCAAGTATCATGGAGACTCTAAGAGATCACAAATGTCAACCCAGACTACTATACCCTGCAAAGCTTTCAATCAACATAAATGGAGAAAACAAAATATTCCATGACAAAACTAAATTTACACAATATCTACACAGCAAACCATCCCTACAGAAGATACTAGAAAGAAAACTCCAATCCAATGAAAACAAATTCACCCAAGAAAACAGGGCATACAGATAATATCCCAACAAAAATGAAAAGAAAACAAGCAATGAAACAGGGTTAGATCACGGACTCCTTTACAAAAGGAACTAACATGCATTGGTCACTATTATCTATCAATATCAGTGGACTCAACTCACCAATAAAAAGACACAGGCTAACAGAATGGTTAAGGAAACAGGATACAACATTCTGTTGCATCCAAGAAACACACCTATGCAACAAAGACAAACACTACCTCAGAGTAAAGGGCTGGAAAACTGCTTTTCAAGCAAACGATTCCAGAAAACAAGCTGGAGTAGCCATCCTATTATCTAATAAAATAGACTTTCAACCCAAGTTAATCAAAAAAGATAAGGAGGGCCACTATATTCTCATCAAAGGAAAAATCCACCAAGAGGACATCACAATCTTGAATATCTATGCCCCAAATACAAGAGCACCGACATTCATAAATGAAACATTATTAAAGCTTAAATCATACATTGATCCTAATACCTTAATAGTGGGAGACTGCAACACTCCACTCTCACCAAGGGACAGATCAACTAGACAGACACCAAATAGGGAAATAAAAGCACTCACAGAATCCCTAAATCAAATGGACCTAATAGACGTCTACAGATCGTTTCACCCAAACTCAAAAGAGTACACCTTCTTTTCAACACCGCATGGAACCTTTTCCAAAATAGACCATATAGTGGGTCACAACCTCAACAGATACAAAAGGATTGTAATAATCCCTTGTATACTATCTGACCACCATGGACTAAAGCTAGACATCAACAACAAGAGAAACAACAAAAAGCCGACACGCACATGGAAACTGAACAACTTACTACGCAATGACAGCCGGGTTAAGGAAGAAATAAAGAAAGAAATTAAAGACTTCCTAGAATTTAATGAAAAGGAAGGCACAACATACCCAAATTTATGGGACACATTGAAAGCAGTGCTCAGAGGAAAATTTTTAGCACTAAGTGCCTGCAAGAAGAAATTCGTAACATCACATACAAACAACTTAATGGCCCAACTGAAAACCCTAGAAAAAAAAAAAAAAAAAAAGAAGCAGATACACCCAAGAGGAGCAGAAGGCTGGAAATAATCAAACTAAGGGATGAAATCAATCAACTAGAAACAAATAAAACTATCCAAAGAATCAATGAAACAAAAAGCTGGTTCTTTGAGAAAATCAACAAGATAGACAAACCCTTAGCCAAACTAACTAAAAAGCAGAGAGAAACTATCCAGATCAGCAAAATCAGAAATGAAAATGGGGAAATAACCACAGACATTGAGGAAATCCAAACAATTATTAGGTCATACTACAAAAGCCTATATGCCACAAAATTTGAGAATCTAAATGAAATGGATAATTTTCTTGAAAGATTCCATCTACCAAAACTAAATCAAGATCAGGTAGAAAGACGGAATAGCCCTATATCTCCCAAGGAAATCGAAGCAGTCATTAACAGTCTCCCCTCCAAAAAAAGCCCTGGACCAGATGGCTTCAGCGCAGAATTCTACAAGACCTTCAAAGAAGTGCTAACTCCAATTCTCCTCAAGCTATTCCACAAAATAGAAACAGAAGGAACACTACCAAACTCATTCTATGAAGGCACAGTCACCTTAATACCTAAACCACACAAAGACCCAACAAAAAAGAGAACTCCGGGCCTATCTCTATAATGAACATTGACGCAAAAATACTCAATAAAATACTTGCAAACCGAATCAAGAACATATCAAAGATATCATCCACCATGACATAGTAGGCTTCATCCCAGGCATGCAAGGGTGGTTCAACATACGGAAATCCATCAATGTAATCCACTACATAAACAAACTGAAGGAGAAAAAAACACATAATCATCTCCTTTGATGTCGAAAAAGCATTTGAAAAACTCCAACACCCATTCATGTTTAAAGTCTTGGAGAGATCAGCGATACAAGGCACATACCTAAACATAGTAAAGGCAATATACAGCAAGCCTCTAGTCAACATCAAACTCAATGGAGAGAAAATTAAATCAATCCCACTGAAATCGGGGACAAGAAAAGGCTGTCCATTTTCCCCATATCTCTTCAACATAGTACTTGAAATCCTAGCCAGAGCAATAAGACAACTAAAGGAGATCAAGGGGATACAAATCAGAAAGGAAGAGGGCAAAGTGTCACTATTTGCAGATGATAGGATAGTATACATGAGCGACCCCAATAATTCAATGAGAGAACTCCTTCAGCTGATAAACACCTTCAGCAACGTGGCAGGATACAAAATCAACTCAAAAAAATCAGAAGCCCTCCTATATACCAAAAACAAAAAGGCTGAGGAAGAAATTAGGGAAACAACACCCTTCACAATAGCCACTAATAACATAAAGTACCTTGGTGTGACTGTAACCAAACAAGTGACAGACCTGTTTGAGAAAATCTTCAAGTCTCTGAAGAAAGAAATTGAAGAAGATATCAGAAGATGGAAAGATCTCCCGTGCTCATGGATTGGTAGGATTAACATTGTGAAAATGGCCATACTGCCAAAAGCAGTCTACAGATTCAATGCAATTCCCATCAAAATACCAACTCAATTCTTTACAGACCTTGAAAAAAAGATTCTCAGCTTCATATGGAGAAATAAAAAACCCAGAATCTCCAAAACGATCCTGTACAACAACAGATCATCTGGAGGTATCTCCATCCCTGATCTCAAGCTGTACTACAGGGCAATAGTAATAAAAACTGCATGGTATTGGCGTAGAAACAGAAAGGAGGATCAATGGAACCACATAGAAGACCCAGAAATCAATCCACATACATATGAATACTCGATATTTGACAAAGAAGCCAAATCCATTCAATGGAAAAAAGACAGCATCTTCAACAAATGGTGCTGGACCAACTGGATGTCTACATGCAGAAAAATGAAAATAGATCCATATTTATCACCCTGCAGAAAACCAAAGTTAAAGTGGATCAAAGACCTCAACATAAAACAAGATACCGAAATCAAGTGGAAATAAAAGTGGGGAACAGCCTAGAACTCATTGGCACAGGAGACAACTTCCTGAACAGAACACCAACAGCACAGGCTCTAAGAGCAACAATCAATAAATGGGACCTTATGAAACTGAAAAGTTTCTGTAAAGCAAAGGATACCGTCATCAAAACAAAATGACTGCCTACAGATTGGGCAAAAATCTTCACTAACCCTGTATCTGACAGAGGACTAATATCCAGTATATACAAAGAACTAAAGAAGCTGAAAAGCAGCAAACCAAGTAATCCACTTAAAAAATGGGGAACAGAGCTAAATAGAGAATTCTCGACAGAGGAATATCGAATGGCAGAAAAACACTTAAAGAAATGCTCATCCTCATTAGTCATCAGGGAACTGCAAATCAAAACAACCCTGAGATATCACCTTACACCCATCAGAATGGCCAAGATGAAAAACTCAAGCGATAACACATGCTGGAGTGGTTGTGGAGAAAGGGGAACCCTCCTCCACTGCTGGTGGGAATGTAAACTGTTACAACCACTCTGGAAAGCTATCTGGCACTTTCTAAGACAATTAGGAATAGTGCTTCCTCAAGACCCAGCTATACCACTGCTAGGTATATACCCAAATTCATTCAAGTACACAAAAGGGATGCTTGCTCAACCATGTTTATAGCAGCTTTATTTGTAATAGCCAGAACCTGGAAACAACCCAAATGTCCATCAACGGAGGAATGGGTACAGAAATTGTGGTATTTTTACACAATGGAATACTGCTCAGCAATCAAAAAGGAGGAAATCATGAAATTTGCAGGCAAATGGTGGGATCTAGAAAAGATCATTCTGAGTGAAATATCCCAGAAGGAGAAAGACAAACATGGGATATACTCACTCATCTAGACCTATAAGATATGATAAACATAATGAAATCTATACACCTAAAAAAGATAATCAATTGAGCAGACATGGGGTAAGATGATCAATCCTCATTTAGAAAGACAGATGGGATGTGCATTGAATGTATGACAGGAGTCTACTGAGCGCATCTGAAAGACTCTAACTAGCAATGTTTTCAAAGAAAAGACTCATGACCAAACCTTTGGCAGAGTACAGGGAATCACAAGAAAGAAGGGGAGTTAGTCTGATGGGGAAAGGATAGGAGCTCCACAAGGACCAAATATATCTGGGCACAGGGTCTTTTCTGAGACTGACATTCAACCAAGGACCATGTATGGATATAACCTAGAACCTCCACTCAGATGTAGCCTGTGGTAGCTCAGTAACCAATTGGTTTCCCAAAGTGAGGGGAACAAGGACTATTTCTAACAGGAACTCAATGACTGGCTCTTTGGTCTCCCCACCCCCGAAGGGAGGAGCAGTCCTGTTAGGCCACAGAGGAGGGCTTTGCAGCCAGTCCTGAAGATACCTAATAAAACAGGATCAGATGAATGGGGAGGAGGTCCCCCCTATCAGTGGACTTGGAAAGGGGCACGGTGGAGATGAGAGAGGGAGGGAGGGACTGGGAGGGAATGAGGGATCAGGACACGGCTGGGATACAGAGTTAATAAAATGTAACTGATAAAAAAAATAATAATAAAATAAAAAAGTCAATGAAATGATAGCTTACAATATTCTGCTATATTCATAGATGCTGCCTAGTTCAATAGTGATCAGAGGGGGAGCCCCCATAGTGAAGGGAGCAAATACAGTAATCTACATCCAAACATTAGGGTTAACTCAGGGAGCCGGGAGAAAGAGGAGGAGGACGGAGGATTGTTGGAGCCAAAAAGTTCAAGGACACCACGAGAACATGGCCTAATAAGTCAACTAAGGAGAATTCATAAGGAGGGCAATGAAATACTCCAAAAGACACAGACTGAAGTGTTGTATAAAGTTATTAATATTTATGATGGGTTTAACTTCTGGTATTGCTGCTGTTAATCCTCAGCAGCTGTAAAACCAAATCACCACACAGAGACTGGGTTTTTAGTTAACCTAGAACACAATGATGGGCAATATTTACTCCCTCCTAAACCTCCATGCCCTCAGTTTCCTAACATTTAGATTTCCCACATTTTACTTGCTTTTTGTGAAATCTTAGGTCTGGTTCATGCTCCAAGTCCTCCAAGCTCTCCTCCCGCTCTGCTCTCCTAGTGCATCCCTCTCCTCGAGCTCCTCCTCGTTCTCTAGCTCCTCCCCTCTTTCCTGTCCTCTGGCTCCTCCCATTGCACAACATTGTATCCAGCTGCTTTATTTGTGTCCTGTTTACACAAGAGCTGGGACAGGATGCTTATAGTGAGTATCACAATGCAATATCCAAATTGAAACCAGAGAGTTGTGGGTGGGGAAATCAGCATTTGAATTAACAAGGGTAAGGCATATACATTTTAAAAGAACATTATACCAACATTTCCCCTTTAAGTCCAATAAAGGCTCTTTTTCTTTCAATACAACAATAATTATGAAATTATGAAAACTGTTAGGTAAGATCTACACATGCAATGTCTAGTCCATGTGTAGTTAGCACATGGAGAGGGTATCTTAGGAGAAAGTGTCTGATTATCCTATCTATCTTGATAAGTTTAAAATTCTATACTTAAATTAACTTTTATCCTTATTGGTATTAAATATATATAAAGATTTCTTAATTTCTAAGCAACTTAAGCTTAAATGTGGTACTGTAATTATTTGTTCTTCAACCCCATCAGAGACTTGAGACGGAATAAAATTAGTTATGAGAGTAAATAGGAAGTGCATGTTAGCAGCTTCCAAAAAATAAAAAAATTGACAGAGACAGTTTGCTGCTGAACAGTTAGTCACCCATAACTCTCTATAACATTGGAGCATCATCTTCAGCCTTCTGGCTCAGAATATTTTGACAGACATATACGTGAAGCAGGAACTTTTTAGGACTTGCTTACCCTGTCTTGGCAGAGTTTGGCAGTTGACTTGTCCTGCATTTAAGCTTGCCCATTTTAGGCAGAATTTGTCTGTTGTGAAGCGAGGGTATTTTCTTTACCCGAGTGGCTTGTTTGCCACATTTGAAGCCATCTCCATATGGAGGTTCTTTGATGCTCATTATCTTCTTTCAGGTAGGTGGGGTGCTGCCAGGAAATGACTTGTCTCATTGTCAAAGAATCTTTAAAATAATAAGAACATTTTAAATGCCATATTCTGTAGGTCTCCGAAGTTTTTGAAGACTACCTATCTTTATGTAATCGCTTTGTATACAAAATCATATTTATCTGTCAAACCTACAAGATATACTCCTGTGACAAATTAAACTAGTGTCTGACATGACTTTGAGTTGAATAACTAACAATTAACTTGTATACCTAATATCCTAACCAACTTTTAATAGTAGTTTAAAAATATTGGAAGTAACCTTGACTTTTTATCAATATACTAAAGCTTATACCAATGTATTAAAAATACTTATTTTTGCATCAATATGCAAAATCCTATACCAGAGTTAAAATTAACCTTATTTGTGAATAACAAATAAAACCTTAAGTTGAGTAGATTCAATAATCTACCCTTTTTCTATTTCTATAAAATATCCCTGTATATTCCTTGTTTCACTTGGAATAAGACCATTAATAATAAACATCTCCCAATGACAATAAAATTTTGTAGCCATATCAAACAACCAAAAACATACCCAGCCCCCTTTAAAGGAAATTGGACGCCATTCTCATGAGTTTCTTCTAGCTGACATTGTGGACATGTAGAAATCCTATAGGGGGCCCAAATAAAAATGGTTAATTAAGCAAGTAATAACATTTGTGGTCCAATAACATTTGAATGTTGAGAAATTTCAGGCTTAATAAAAGTCTTTTTTGGAACAGTCCACAATGCTGGACCAGTTAAAATTAGTGGCTTTCTTCAAAGTTCTTTTGGGAGCAGGCTTTGATGTGAAACGGCAGTTGAAGAAGTTGAGGCAGGTACAAGCAGAATGCTGGAACGTGCAAGATGCTGGAACAGATGTGTCAGTTTCTCAACATGCTGAAGAATGATTCTGTTAGGTTTGCTCTAGCATCTCTGTTGTCTAGTTCTTTTGTTCTGCAAACATATAATTTCTCACAAGCATTATAGAGTTCTAAAATTATAAATGTATGAGAGGTGCAGGATGAAACTAAAATGTAAGCCAATTTTATCTATGCAAATTAAAAGGTTAGCATAATACATTTTGAGGATATTATAGCCAAGAATTACTGGCCAAGTATTGATGGAGTTCTGACTGGAGACATTTTTTATGTCTGTCAGTTTCAGAGGTATTTCCAGGTAAAGGGATTATCAATTTATGTTACCTGTTCTGTTTGATCTTGATTTCTCTCCTCTTCTGAGTGGCTAAGGTCTTCCGGTGGTCTTCCACTGTCATTTCTGATTTTTATTAGTTTTGAAGGAACCCATAATTTCTCTTCTCCTGCATGAACATAAGCAAAACCTCTTCCCCAGCGTAACACATTCCCCACTCTCCACTGTGAAGTTAGGGTATCTTTGAAATATATAGGCTGACATAATTCAGCAGTTTTTTCTATAACCCAGTGTCTCTCCGCAGCTGTTGTTTGTTGTTCATTAACATTTAAGAAATTTAAGGTCAAC
The DNA here is from genome assembly GCF_030254825.1 of Meriones unguiculatus. Classification (NCBI taxonomy): domain Eukaryota; kingdom Metazoa; phylum Chordata; class Mammalia; order Rodentia; family Muridae; genus Meriones; species Meriones unguiculatus. The sequence continues at coordinate 25,297,392 of NC_083353.1, read as the reverse complement.
AAAGCATTATGTAATCTGTCTCTGGGGGTTTTTAATACCCCTCTCTGTTTGTTAAGCATGTCCCTTAAAGTACGATTGGATCTTTCAATAACTGCTTGACCAGTAGGATTGTGAGGTATACCTGTGACATGCTTCATCTTGTAATATGTAAAAAATCCTTCCATTTTATTAGAGACATACGCTGTAGCATTATCAGTCTTAAATTGTTTAGGTATGCCCATAATTGCCATCACTTCTAATAAATGGGTAATAACTGAATCAGCCTTTTCAGAGCTTAAGGCTGTTGCCCACTGAAACCCTGAATATGTGTCTATAGTATGGTGCACATATTTCAATTTACCAAACTCTGTAAAATAAAGCATGTCCATGTGCCAAATTTCATTTCTTTGGTTACCTTTAGGGTTACTTCCTGCAGGGAGTGGAGTTTGGCTATATAAAGAACAAGCTGGGCATTTTCTCACAATGTCTTTGGCTTGTTGCCAAGTGATAGAAAAGTCTCTTTTTAAACCTTTGCTGTTAACATGGTGTTTTTTATGAAATTCTGAGGCCTCTAACACGCTTCCTATCAATAGTTCATCAATTTCATCATTGCCTTGTGCTAGAGGACCTGGTAAACCTGTATGAGATCTGACATGTGTTATATACAATTGATTATTTCTATTTCTGATTACTGGTTGTAATTGAAGGAAGAGTGAAGTTAAGTCTGAATTATCCTGAATTAGATCAGCAGTTTCTATATGCAGAACAACTCTTTCTGCATATTGAGAGTCAGTGACTATATTAAGAGAGTCCTGAAAATCTGATAACACCAAGAGAATTGCATATCATTCTGATTTTTGAACTGAATCATATGGACTCTCCACCACTTTACTCAGATTTTCTGACTTATAACCTGCCTTTTTTGATTTATTGGCATCTGTATAAAATGTGGGAGCTCCAGAAATTGGAGTTCCTTTTACTATATGAGGGAGAATCCAATTGGTTTTTTTATAAACTGAAGTCGCTTGCTTTTTGGGTATTTGTTGTTGATTTCTCCCAAAAATTCACACCAAGCTCTTTGCCAATATTCGTTGTCTGCCCATAATGACAAAATCTCAGCATTGGTAAAGGGCACCACAATTTCAGCTGGATCTATTCCAGCCAGTTGACGAAGTCTCATTTTTCCTTTTAGGATCAATTCAGAAACCTTTTCTATATAGGTTTTTAGTTTTTTGTTTTGTTTGTGTGCCAAAAATATCCATTCTAAAATATAGTCCTCCCTCTGCATAAGAATTCCTGTGGGAGAATGAGTGGAGGGCAAAATAACCAAAATACAGGCCCTCTTTGGATCAATACGGTCTATACATGCATCTTGTAATTTCCTTTCTACCAGAGCCAATTCCTTTTCAGCTTCAGCTGGTAACGTTCTTGGACTATTTAAGTCCTTATCACCCTGTAAGGTTTGAAATAAGTTACTTATCTCTTGAGTAGCTAAAGCAAGGGTAGGCCGTAGCCAGTTAATATCTCCCAGCAATTTTTGAAAATCATTAAGAGTTCTTAGCTGTTTTTTTCTAATTTGTACTTTTTGTGGTCGAATTTTCTGTAGACCTATTTTATATCCTAGGTAATTAATAGAATCTCCTCTTTGTATTTTTTCGGGAGCAATCTGTAATCCCCAACAAGGCAAAGTTCTATTTATTTTATCAAAAATATTTTCTAAGGTTTTCATATCTGAATCAGCTAATAAAATATCATCCATATAGTGGTAAATTATGGATTGAGGAAACTGCTTACGAATTACCTCCAACGGTTGTTGTACAAAATATTGGCACAAAGCAGGACTGTTTAACATCCCCTGTGGTAAGATCCTCCAGTGATACCTCTTTATTGGACATCTTCTATTCAAAGTGGGTACTGAGAAAGCAAACCTTTCCCTATCATGTTCATGTAAAGGAATTGTGAAAAAGCAATCCTTTAAATCAATCACTATAATAGGCCATTCTTTAGGTAACAAGGAAGGCAGTGGGATTCCAGATTGTAACGATCCCATTGGCTGAATAATTTTGTTAATTGCTCTTAGATCTGTTAACATCCTTCATTTGTCAGATTTCTTTTTGATGACAAATACCGGAGAATTACAAGGGCTGTTGGACTCCTCTATATGTTGAGCCTCCAGCTGTTCCAGGACTAGCTGTTCTAGTGCCAGTAATTTTTCTTTACTCATAGACCATTGTTCAATCCATATAGGTTGGTTAGCCAACCACCTCAGTGGTAAGGCTGTGGGAATTTTATTAGCAGTGGCTTCCTAACAGGCAGTTGAAGAGACGGCCTCTGCTGTATTTTGTTTATGGACAGCCTGGACAGTCTGAAACTGTTTTTGATGACATTTTTTTAATAATTTTAGCTTCTTTATCAGGAGTATTACCTCTTTTTTGGCTTGTCTCAGAACTTGGGGGGATGTTAATCTGGGTCTTCCATTGTTGTAACAGATCTCTTCCCCATAAGTTTATGGCTATCTCAGCCACGTATCGTTTTAGTTTTCCTATTTGACCTCCTGGTCCTATACATTTAAGCCGTTTAACACCTAACACTTTGTTTCACTTTAGATAAATTCCCAACTCCTTGGAATTGAATATCCACCTCCTGAAGTGGCCAATTTGGAGGCCAGGATTTACAAGTAAGAATTGTGACATCAGCCCCAGTATCTACCAAGCCTTCAATTTCAATATTATTTAAAATTATCTTTAACTTTGGCCTTTGATCATTTATAGAGGTTTGCCAATATATTTGTTTTTTGTTCTCCTGGTTTTTTGATTTATCTATAGAATCTGGTTTGGCCTCACTGTCCAAGTTTTTAATGTTTATTCCCAGAGCAGTGGTGTTTAATTTTCTTGTGGAGGAGTATCCCTGTCCTGTTCTGGGGCCTGCAAGAGGCCCCCTTGGGCGTTTTTTGATAAAGGATTACCCCATTTATCTATGAATGCTCTAATTCACTAGGCCAGTGACGACCCTTGCCACATCTTCTGCATATTCTAGGAAGCATAGGCTCCCTTCTTGAATTATATTGGTTTTCCTGGTAATTTCTTCTGTAGTAATCTCGCCCATCACAATTACAACATCTCCCAAGGTCTTTTGAGGTAGCTTCTCTTACCAAGGTCAAATTGGGTGAATGAGGTCTAATATCAATCATATTTCTAATCCATTCGTCTATTGGAGCAGATCTTGCTCTTAATGGCCTTATTGCCTCTTTGCATTCAGTATTAGCATTTTCAAAAGCTAAAGATTCTATTAGTGCTTTTCTAGCTAGTGGATCTGATATACTTCTATCCACAGCTGAAGTCAATCTTTGTGAAAAGTTAGTAAATGTTTCACTTGGACCTTGTATGACCTGGGAGAATGGCTCAAGCCTTTTTCCTGATTCCTCAACCTTGTCCCAAGCATTTCAGGCTGCTAAGCGACATAATGCTAAGGTTTCTTCGTTATATACAGCTTGTATCTCTGTGTCAGCATACTGGCCATCACCAAGCAGCTGTTCCTTAGAAACACCAACACCTCTGGCTCTATTTTTGGGTGCTATCTCTCTAGCCTCTTCTCTCCACCATGATAGCCACTGTAAATATGGCCCAGGTTCTAATATTGCCTTTGCCATATCCTCCCAATCCTTGGGGATTACTCTACTTTTGATTGACCAGGAAGTCAACATTTGTTTTACAAATGGTGAATGCATTCCAAAATTAGTAACACTTTCCTTAAATTTCCTCAGATTTAGCACTTCCACAGGGCGCCATTCAGCTTCATGATAATTCAGTGGATGATCATCATCTGCTGGTTTCTGCTGTATAGTGACTGGATAAGCCAACGTTGGTTTTCTAAACACCTTTGGTTGGCTTTCTTTATTTTTGTCTTTTGCCTCTACCTGAGTATTTTCTTTACTTAGTATTCTAAACTCTTCTCTTAAGGTCTGCACCCATATTTCATACCTATCTCCCTGTTGTTTGTTTTGTTCAATAATCTCTTGAATCTCTTGTTTTATGCTTCTCTTCCAACTTTTAATTTTTTCTTTATATTGTTCTAGTTGTTCTTTGTGCTGTTCCAGTATCTTTTCTAAAACCTCTGCCCTATCTTCCTGTAGTTGATTGCGTTCTGTAAGTTTTTGTATCTCTTGTTTTTGGTCCTGTTTCCAGTCTTCATTTTTTCCTTTATGTTGTTCTAGTTGTTCTTTGTGCTGTTCCAGTATCTTTTCTAAAGCCTTTGCCTTCGAGAAGACATAAAAGGCTAATGCAATGATTAAGGTTAAATTGAGGACTATGAATGTAAGCATAGTTACAATTTCTAGACTTTCCTTTATTTCAGTCTTAAAACCATAGAATAGATTATCAGCCAAGCTCCAAGAAATCTGTTTTATTGTTTCTTCCATCCTGTTAGACTGTAGTGGCAGCTAGTTTTGTTAGGGAAGTCTCAGGTCTGCCCACAGTAGGCTGCCTTTTGCTCCAAGGCCTGTTTAAGAGTCTCTCTTAAAGAGACAGTAACTGACCTGAGAGTTTTTAGATTTTAAGTTTGGTTTACATCACTGGGAGCTTATTCCCCCCACCAAATTATGATAAAGTATGATTTAAAGGGTGTGGATTCTTAGATTAGTTGGGCGCCATTTGTTGTATAAAGTTATTAATATTTACTATGGGTTTAACTTCTGGTATTGCTGCTGTTAATCCTCAGCAGCTGTAAAACCAAATCACCACACAGAGACTGGGTTTTTAGTTAACCTAGAACACAATGCTGGGCAATATTTACTCCCTCCTAAACCTCCATGCCCTCAGTTTCCTAACATTTAGATTTCCCACATTATACTTGCTTTTTGTGAAATCTTAGGTCTGGTTCATGCTCCAAGTCCTCCAAGCTCTCCTCCCACTCTGCTCTCCTAGAGCACCCCTCTCCTCGAGCTCCTCCTCGTTCTCTAGCTCCTCCCCTCTTTCCTGTCCTCTGGCTCCTCCCATTACACAACATTGTATCCAGCTGCTTTATTTGTGTCCTGTTTACACAAGAGCTGGGACAGGATGCTTATAGTGAGTATCACAATGCAATATCCAAATTGAAACCAGAGAGTTGTGGGTGGAGAAATCAGCATTTGAATTAACAAGGGTAAGGCATATACTTTTTAAAAGAACATTATACCAACACTGAAGCAACATCATGGAGCCTGCATGGGTCTGAGCTTGGTCTTCTGTGTACATGCTGTGGTTGTTTGATTTGGGGGTTTTTGTGGAACTCCTAAGAGTTGGAGTAGGGTATCTCTGACTCTTTTGGATGTCAACATTTTTTTCCTCCAACTGAGTTGCTTTGTCCAACCTTGATACGATGGTTTATGCATAGTCTTATAGAATTTTGGTATGCCTTGTTCAGCTAATATCACTGAAGATTTGCTCTTTTCTCAAGGGAAATGGAGGAGCAATGAATATTGCAGAGAAGGGATGGGGGTTGAAAAAAGAGGAAGAAAAGGAGGAATCAGTCAAGATGTATTCTAAGAGGGAAGAATAAAGAACAAGGAAAAAAATAAATTATAGACAAACTTTAAAACTCCCACAAAATTAACTCAAAGTGACCTCTCAAGTGTAAGTGTTTTTGAACCACCAGATACTAATATTTCTTTTGAACAAAGAAGTCCCATGGTCTAGATTTATCTCTCAAATGGATATGATCAGAAAGGTCTGCCTTGGCTCTGTAGTCATTCATATTCCGTTTTGGTTTCTGGCAAAACTAGAATCAGTGAAGTGCACACACAAAATGACATTGAAGAATAATTTAATGTCTGCTTCCTGCCACAAAAACTATGTCACAAGTTGTGGAAAATGCCTTATCCACTCTCTCAATTCCACGAACACCTGCAGAACCTCTGCAGCTGAGAAACTCCTTTCGTCCTTGGGACTGAAGCTAAGTAACAAGTAGTACTCAAGGTAGGAAGCTTGAATCTCATTGAGAAGGTAGAGTAAAAGAGACATCTGATATCTGTGGTGGATATGGATGGGGAATCCAGTGGAAGAAGGGGTTGAAAGGAGAATAGGAGAGAAGTGTGTGGAGGATGGCTGAAAAGAAAACTGGAGTTAGTGGATTGTGGATGGAGGAGTAGCACTGGCACAGGCAGTAATCTAGTACAGTGGAAAATTCCGGGAATCTATGAGGGTGACTCTGGCTAAGATTCCCTTGTGATAGGACCTATGGAGCCTAAACAAGCTATCTCCTCTAAGCAGGCAAGATGTCATCCTGCCTATAAGCTGTACAGAGACAAGAACCTAGCATAACTGTCATCAGAGTGGCTTCACCCCCTAACTCATGGAAACAGATGCAAAAACATGCAGACAAACATTAGGTGGAGTTGGGAATTCCTATGGAAAAAAAGGAAGAAGAATTGTAGGAGGCAGAGGGGTCAAAGACACCGCAAGAAAACCTATAGAATCAACTAACCTGGGCCAATAAAAGCTCAAAGAGAGTATGCCTTGGAAGGACCAAGACCCGCTGCACACATGCAACAGTTGTGTAGCAAGGTCTTCATGTCAGACTCCTAATAGTTAGAGCAGGAACTGTCTCTGACTCTGTTGCCTGCCTTTGAATCTCTTTACCTAACTGGATCACATTGACTGGCCTCAATAGGAGAAGCTGTGCCTAGGCAACTGCAACTTGAAATGCCAAGGTTGCTTGTTGTCATTAGGAGGCCTTCCCTTTTCTGAAGAATAGGAGAGGAGGAATTACTGGGGAAAGGTGAGAGAGAAGGACTAAGAGGTGAAGAAGAAAGAAAATCTGTGCTTGGGATGTAAAGAAAATTAACTAATTAATTAATTAATTAAAAACATATCAGAATGCCTCAATAACACTTAAACAGCACTACATAAAAGTATATACAAATGAATAATGGAGAGAGGGCATCTGCAAACAAAACTTAAAACTTGGAGTTATTTCCTATATCATAGAAGCAGAATGTGAAATCAGAGAGAGAAATTAGGACTGTAGAGATATTATAGAGAATGAAAACTTTAAATAAATAAACAAAATATATATCCAAAATTATTTCTTAAGTACATGAGTGTCCTGAAACAGCACATCATTCTTCAGTGACGGGGTCCAGAAGGGAATGTACCAGGGGATGAGAAAGACTGGTAAAATACAAGGAAGAAAAGATAAAAGCTTGGGTAGAGAGGTTTCATGCCATGCAAGCTTCTTAAGAAGAACATTGTCTCCACTACTTCCAGGTAAAAATAGAAGGAAATGGGGGATGTTTATGAAGACAGCAGAAACAAGCATACTGTAGAATAAACACACAAGGAAGTTAAACAGTGCTGCTTAAGGGGAACACACAGGGTATTTCAAAAACTTTCTGATCTAGCCCACTGCAGCCTTGGAATTGAAAACAACAGCCCTATGTGGAGAGAAGAGTTGGAGGTCTCAGGAACAGAAGTGAACCCTCCCCAAATGTCCTGGCACCAGAGCATGACCAATTCTCCCAAACATATTCTTGGTTTTGGAGAAGGAGCTCTCTTAATTTCACTGTAACTCAGAGCCCTACAAAAAGTGTCGAAGGCCTAGGCCCCAGGCTGTTACTAGAAAAGCAGGATCCTAAGTTTGAGAAGGAGCTATGTTCCTCCTCTACATATGAAGGATTCAGGGAAAGCCTTGCTTGATCAGGCAGTTGGGTCAGAGAAGAAATAAAGAAAGAAATTAAACACTTCCTAGAAATCAATGAAAATGAAGGCACAACATACTCAAACTTATGGGACACAATGAAAGCAGTGCCAAGAGGAAAGTACATAGCACTCTGTGCCTTTAAGAAGAAATTCAAATCATCTCATTCAAGCAACTTAATGGCTCACGTAAAAGCCCTAGAATAGAAAGAAGCAGACACACCAAAGAGGAGTAGACAGCTGGAAATTATCAAACACATGGTTGAAATCAATAAATTAGAAACAAATAATACAATTCAAAGAATCAATGAAACCAAGAGCTGTACCTTTGAGAAAATAAAAAAAGATATACAAACCCTTAACCAAGCTAACTAAAAGGCAGAGAGACACTATCCAAATCAACAAAATCAGAAATGAAAAGGGGGACATAACCACAGACACCAAAGAAATCCAAACAATAGTTATGTCTTACTTCAAAAGCCTATATGCCACAAAATTTGAAAATCTAAATGAAATGTGCAATTTTCTTGACCAATTCCACATGCCAACGCTGAATCAAGACCAGGTAAATCAGTTGAATAGCCCTTCCCCTAAGGAAATAGAAAATGTAACAGAAGTCCCCCATGCAAAAAAAAAAAAAAAAAAAAAAAAAAAGCCCAGGGCAAGATGGTTCCAGACCTTCAAAGAAGAGCAAACACCAATACTCTTCAAACTATTCCACAAAATAGAAACAAAAGGAACACTACCAAACTTATTCTATGAAGCCACAGTCACCTTGGTACCTAAACCTTTTGAAGACCCAACAAAGAAAGAGAATTTCAGGCCAATCTCCCTCATGAACATTGATGCAAAAATACTCAACAAAATACTTGCAAACCGAATCCATGAACACATCAAACATCATCGACTATGACCAAGTAGGCTTCATCCCAGGCATGCAGGGGTGATTCAATATATGGAAATCCATCAATGTGATCCACCAAATAAACTGAAAGAAAAAAATGCATGGTAGTCTCTTTAGATGCTGAAAAGGCATTTGACAAAATCCCACATCCATTCATGTTGAAAGTCTTGGAGAGATCAGGGATACAAGGCACATACCTGAACATAGTAAAGACAACACACAGCAAGCCTATAGCCAACAATAAACTCAATGGAGAGAAACTTAAATCAATCCCACTGAAATCCAGGACAAGGCAAGACTGCCCACTCTCTCCATATCCCTTCAACATTGTTCGTAAAATCCTTCCTAGAGCATTTAGACAATTAAAAGAGAACAAGGAAATACAAGATGATATGATAGTACACCTGAGTGACTCCAAAAATTCTACTAGGGAACTCCTACAGCTGATTCACAGCTTCAGCGAAGTGGCTGGATATAAAATTAACTCAAAAAAATCAGTAGCCTTCCTGTATACAAAAGACAAAAGGTCTGAGAAAGAAATTAGAGAAACAACACCCTTCACAATAGCCACAAAGGACATAAAGTACCTTGGTCTGAAACTAACCAAGCAAGTCAAAGACTTGTATGAAAAATATTTTCAGTCTCTGAAGAAAGAATTGGAAGAAGATATCAGAAGATGGAAAGATCTCCCATACTCATGGCTTGGCAGGATTAATATATTAAAAATGGCCATTTTACCAAAAGCAATCTACAGATTCAATGCAATTCCGATCAAATTACCGACACAATTCTTTACATCCTTAAAATAAAAATTCTCACCTTCATTTGGAACAACAGGAATCCCAGAATTGCTAAAATAATTCTCTACAATAAAAGATTTTCAGGAGGTATCTCCATCCCTGATCTCAAGCTGTACTATAGAGCAATAATAAAACCTGCATGGTACAGGCACAGAAACAGACTGGTGGATCAATTGAATTGAATAGAAGACCCTGAAATAAACTCACACATTTACGGATACCTGATTTTTGACAAAAATGACCTCATTGGCACAGAAGACAACTTCCTGAACAGAATACCAACAGCACAGGCTCTAAGAGCAACTATCAATAACTGGGACCTCATGAAACAGAAAAGCTTCTGTAAAGCAAAGGACAATGTCCTCAGAACAAAATGACTGCCTACAGATTGGGAAAGGATCTTCACTATCCCTTTATCTGACAGAAGACTAATTTCCAGTATATATAAGTACCTCAAGAAGTTAAACAGGATTTCCTCCTTTTTGATTGCTGAGTAGTATTCCATCATGTAAAAATACCACAATTTCTCTATCCATTCCTCCATTGATGGACATCTGGGTTGTTTCCAAGTTCTGGCTATTACAAATAAAGCTGCTACAAACATTGTTGAACAAATGTCTTTGTTGTGTACTTGAGTAAATTTTGGGTATATACCTAGGAGTGGTAGAGCTGGTTCTTGAGGTTGCACTACTCCTAATTGTCTGAGAAAGCACCAGATTGACTTCCAAAGTGGTTGAACCAGTTTACATTGCCACCAGCAGTGGAGGAGGGTTCCCCTTTCTCCACAACCTCTTCAGAATGTTTTATCACTTGAGTTTTTCATCTTGGCCATTCTGATGCGTGTAAGGTAAAATCTCAGGGTCGTTTTGATTTGCATTTCCATAATGGCTAATGAGGTTGAGCATTTCTTTAACTGTTTCTCTGCCATTCAATGTTCCTCTTTCGAGAATTCTCTGTTTAGCTCCATTCTCCATTTTTTTAATGGGATTATTTGGTTTGTTGTTTTTTTGCTTCTTTAGTTCTTTATATATGCTGGATATTAGCCCTCTGTCAGATAAAGGGTTGGTGAAGATTCTTGCCCAATCTGTAGGCAGTCATTTTGTTTTGATGACAGTGTCTTTTGCTTTACAGAAGCTTTTCAGTTTCATGAGGTCCCATTTATTGATTGTTGCTCTTAGAGCCTGTGCTGTTGGTGTTCTTTTCAGGAGGAGTAGCCCTGTTAGGCCATAGAGGAGGTCTTTGCAGCCAGTCCTGAAGATACCTGAAAAAAAAAACTGGATAGGATGAATGTGGAGGAGGTCCCCCCTATCAGTGGACATGGAAAGGGGCATGGTGGAGATGAGAGAGGGAGGGTGGGATTGGGAAGGTATGAGGGAACAGGACACAGCTGGGATACAGAGTTAATAAAATGTAACTGATAAGAAAAAAAAAGAAATTAAAAAAAAGAAGATGTTGAACAGGAACAAATCAAGTAATCCAATTAAAAAATGGAGTACAGAGCTAAACACAGAATTCTCAAGTGAGGATTATCGAATGGCAGAGAAAAACTTAATGAAATGCTTAACCTCATTAGCCATCAGAGAAAGGCAAATCAAAAGGACACTAACACTTCACCTTACACCCATCAACATGGTTAAGAGGAAAAACTCAAATAACAACACATGCTGCAGAGGTTGTGGAGAAAGGGGAACCCTCCTCCACTGCTCTTGGGAATGTAAAATTGTACAACCACTCTGGAAAGCAATCTTGCACTTCCTCAGAAAACTAGGAATAGTACTTCCTCAAGATCCAGCTATACCACTCCTCAGTATATACACAAAGAGGATCAAGTACACAATAAGAACATTTGCTCAACCATGTTTGTAGCAGCTTTATTTGTAATAGACAGAAGCTGGAAACATCCCAGATCCCCCTCAGTGGAGGAATGGATACAGAAATTGTGGTACATCTAAACAATGGAATATTACTATGCAATAAAAAAGAAGGAAATCATGAAATTTTCAGGTAAATGGTGAGATCTAGAAAAGATCATCCTGAGTGAGCTATCCCCCAAACAGTAAGACACACACACACACACACACGGTATATACTCACTCATATAGACATATAATATAGAATAAACCTACTAGAATCTGTATATCTAAAGAAACTAATCAAGAGGGAGGACTCTTGATAAATTGCTCAAGCCCTATCCAGAAAGGCAAAGAGAATGGACATCAGTAGAAGGAGAAAAGAGGGAATAAGTCAGGAGCCTGACACAGAGGACCTCTGAAAGGTTCTGCCCTGCAGACTATCAAAGCAGATGTTGAGACTTATGGCCAACCTTTGGACAGAGTGTAGGTAAGCTTAGGAAAAGAAGTGGTACACAATAAGATATGGAGAGGACAGGAACTCCACAAGGAGACCAACACAATCAAAAAATCTAGGCACAGGGGTCTTTCCTGAGACTGATACTCCAACCAAGGACCATGTATGGAGATAACCTAAGACCCCTGCACAGATGTACTCCATGGCAGTTCAGGGTCCAAATTGGTTCCATAGTAATAGGAACAGGGACTGTCTCTGACATGAACTGAATTTTCTGCTTTCTAATTCCCTCCCCCTGAAGGGGAACCAGCATCACAATGCCGCAGAAGACAATTCAGCCACTCCTGATGAGACCTAATTGACTAGAATCAGAAGGAAGAAAAAGAAGACCTCCCCTATCAATGGAATTGGGGAGGGGCATCCTTGCAGAGGGAGGAGGAAGGGAGGGATTGTGGTGGGGTGGAGGGAGCTTAAGGGGCATAAAAGTGAATAAAGTGAAAGAAAGAAAGAAAAAAGAAAGAAAGAAAGAAAGAAAGAAAGAAAGAAAGAAAGAAAGAAAGAAAGAAAGAAAGAAAGAAGAAAGAAAGAACATTGTGTCCACTACTTCCAGGTAAAAGTTGAAGGAAATGGTGGACATCTATGAAGACAGCAGAAACAATCATACAGTGGCATAATCACGCAAGGAAGTTAAAGAGTGCTGCTTAAGGGGAACACGCAGGGTATTTCAAATACATTCCTGATGTAGCCCATTGCAGCCTTGGAATTGAAAACAACAGCCCCATGTAGAGGGAAGAGTTGGAGGTCTCAGTAACAGAAGTGACCCCACCCCAAATGTCCTGGCACCAGAGCATGTCCAACTCTCCCAAACATATTCCTGGTTTTGGAGAAGGAGCTCTGTTAATTTCGCTGTAACTCAGGGCCCTACAAATAGTTCCCTAGGCCTAGGCCCCAGGGTGTTACTGGATCTGAAAAGCAGGTTCCTAAGTGTGAGAAAGAGCTGTTTCTTTTCTACACATGAAGGACTCAGGGAAAGCCTTGCTTGATCAAGCGAGTTCAAGATCAAGCTTGATCAAGAACAGCAGTGTTCGTCTTTCTCAAATAGTTGTCACCTGGGATCTTCTTGACTACCTGGCAGATCTATGCTTTTCTCAGGAAGAAAATTTGACCTTTAGGGCACACCAGGTCTTAATGTTGGTTGTGACCCTGTAATGCCCCTTTGAGAAGCTTGTTGAGTCTCCTTCTCATTTAACATGGGGATTTGCTAGTGGTGGGTTGTAAATCAGTTGTCTGCTTTTCCTATGGTTGGGGCAGTCATAGTGAATGAACATATTTTCTAGGACCTAATCTTTAACAAGCCTGGTTAGCCTACCACATATTTTGGAGTGTTGTAGAAGCAACCCTCCTTTAGGTAATTTCCCCTTTGTGTGACTATCCCTAAGCATTGGTAAATCCTTTCCATCATCAATTCTAATCTTGCACATCACAGCTTAGTAGTAAAGATTTCTACCTCCACAAAATGAAGTCCAAATGGATCTCACCCCCTTCTCCAGGAGCAAAGACATGACAACATAGGTCCTTGGAGGGTGAGGGGGATGAATTCCTCTTTTCATTGCTGTTGAACAGGGATGCCAGGGTGGAGATGGTGACCTGCTTCCTTTCCCATGGCTGATGATACTCATTAGCCATCCTATCATCATAATGGGGCAGCTGGCTCATCTGCAGGTAAAACTCACACAGTGCTCTGAGTCAGAGTCCATGCTCTGGCCTTTGGGCTCACAAGTGGAGTCATACAACTGGATGCCTTTGTGTTGGGACCATACACTCTCTTACCTCTTGAATTCTGTCAGAATCCTTTGGGCTACATAGGGCTCCCTGTTGCCAGTACTTTGCCCCTTTCCTGATTAGCTCTTCAGCTCATTTTTGGCATCAAAGGGATCTGAGTAGTCATCAGCTATGGTCATCTTGTCTTTCTAGCCCACTCAGCTCTCCCCTGCAGCTAACAGCAGGTCACTGGGCTCCAGTTATAGCCAACACAGATCACACCTCTCAGTCCCCACCCCAAGGGCCTGAACTCAGGCCACTTTGATAAGCTAGTACTACCAGGATATGTAGTGCACCACTTCTGGGGTAGTGGGCTTCCATTTGCTGCTGCTAGAGTAGAGGTGCTGAGCATTGTGGGATGAGCACAAGCACAGGGCCTAGGATGCTGATGTGGATGGTCTGCAGCCCTGATCCTTGCAGCAGCAGCAGCAGCAGTAGTGAAGGCATGCTGCCCCTAACAGGACTCCACGCCACCAGTGCAGTAGTTGAGATGGCACAGGGTGCACATTTTGTGCAGTCAGGAGCCCAGCACCATTGTACAGGTCCTCATCTGAGCATGGTAGGCACGGATAGGATACCCGTGCTGCAACTGTGCTGTCTTAGGGCAGAAATCCCGACAATGCCGAGAAGCAGGCCCCAGTGGACCCTCAGGATGCCTAGGATGCGGATCAGCCCTGCTGTAAGGCCTAGGGAGGAGGATAGTTGTGCTTCTCTCCCATGTGCCTCTGCTTGGGGTTGTCGGGCCTTGGCTCTTGGTCTTGCTGTTACCAAAACTTAAGTATCTGTTACAAGAAGCCTCCTAGGGCTATGGCTTGCCAGCCTGATCCAATGCTGCAGCCAATTGAGGATCAACGCCCCTGCCCAGTCCTGCCAAATTCAAGTTCTTGTGGCTACCACCTGGCTAGGGCCTCTACTGCACAGCCCTCAGCTCCATGCTCCATCACCTGAGCTTGGAATCAACAGCTTCTCACAGGTGGGTCTCATAGGAGACCCAGATGCCAAGAGCAGAAAGCTGGGCGCCCCTGCTGTGTTCCTTCCTGTGGCCAACTGCAAACTTCTCCAGTTTGCATGGGCTAGGCCAGCTGCTTATTGGAGGGGAACACCAGCTAGGATGTTAGCACCCAACACCAGGCAGGACATGCCCCTGCAAGTCCCAGCGGCACCTGCTGCTGCAGCTGCTGCCTACCTAACCGCCATGTGTGTCACACCACAAGCATTGTAATGTGGAGTACTAGGATATGTCTACACACAGCCCTGTTGCCAACACACAGAGGCAATGCACAGAATGAAATTATTCAGAGTACAACCTGTGGGTCCTGATAGTTGCTCAGACCACATTGGGCCACTACTTCACATGGAGCCACTAGGAGGGTCCACCGCAGAAGCTCCCAAGGCTCATCAGCCCACTCCTCCCCACATGGTGGTCCCTCACTTACCATGTTGAGGTTTCCAAGCTCATACTCAGAGCCCTTGCAGCTCCAGGCAGAAGCTCAGGATCACAAGCACTTACTCAGCTACAGAATCCAGCCTTGGAGGATGTTGTCCAGGAAATCCTGCCGTCTTGTCTGACTGGCAGTTCACCTACACATTCTGATTGGCTAGTGAGGGCTGAAACAAGAGCACTTACCTTAGGATTGCTAAAGGCACATAGCACAGTGTTTCCTGGCACTGGTTTCAGGCCCAGGCACAGTATTTTCCTAGATCTGCAGAGACTTGCATTTCAGTAGCACTAGCACCCGAACTCCAATAGCTGGCCCTTCTGCCTTCTTGTACTCAGTAGGTGTTGGTTTCTAGGAGGAAGCCTAGAAAACCCACATCAGAGACATAAACTTGAAAAAGTAGGCTTTATTTTCTGCCTGCAAAAGGAGGTGGTCTGCATGGGATCAAAACAGCATCCCTGAGGAGATGATGTGTTGCATAATTGAAGGGTGAATACCTCAAGGTGAGGGGTATTTTGCTGTGTGGTGTGGTCATTCAATCAAATTTTAACATTATGGGTTAAGCAAGACAGTATCTGTTAGAGACTGGGCCTGATCCAAGACTTCTTGCCTCAAGGCCCCTTATTAGTACACTAGACATTGGGTTCTGAATCCAAAGAAAGAAAGAAAGAAAGAAAGAAAACAATACACTACCCTAACAAGTGTACCTACGTGTGAAGGTGTTAGTTATTTCCAGATGGAGTCAGTTGAATTAGCAAACTTTGCCATTACAACAGCCAAGACAGAAGGGCTGAGACTTAGTTCTTTCATGAAACAGGCAAGGAAAGCCTGGAATCATTTCTAAAGCAACAGTTTGACTCAAAAAAAGGAAGCATGTGGAGTCTTGACAAATTCATGTAGAGCTCTCCTATCACTATTTGAAGATGACATGATAGTGTATGCAAGGGACACCAAAAATTCTACCAAACAACACTGAAAACTGATAAACAGTGGCTGGATAAAAAAAAAAAATCAAAAAAACCAGTAGACATCCTATACAAAAGCAACAAACGGATGGAGAAAGAAATTAGGGCAACTACTCCCTTCACAATAGTAACAAATAATATAAGTTATCTTGGTGTAACTCTAACCAAGCAAATGAAAGGCCTGTCTGACAAGAACTTTAGGTGTCTGAAGTATGAAACTGAAAAAGATATTAGAAGATAGAATGATATCACATGCTTGTAGACTGGTGGGATTAATATAGTAAAATTGGCCATCTTATCAAAAGCAATCGACAAATTCAATGCAATCCCCATCAAAATACCAGCGCAATTTTTAATAGACCTTGAAAGAACACTCTAAACTTCATATGGTAAAACAAATATAGATTCTTATTTATGCCCCTCTACAAAACTCAAATTCAAGTTGATTGAAACCCCAATATAACACCAAATACAATAAATCTATAAAAAGAGAAAGTGGAGAAGCACCCGGAACTCATTGGTACAGGAGACAACTTCCTGATCAGAATATCAGCAGCACAGAATCTAAGGTCAATAACTCAAAATTGGCACTTCTTGAAACTGGAAATCTTCTATGAGGCAAAGGACACTGTCAATAAAAGGAAACAACAGTCTGTAGATTAGGTATGGATTTTCACCAATCCTACATCCTACAA
The DNA here is from genome assembly GCF_030254825.1 of Meriones unguiculatus. Classification (NCBI taxonomy): domain Eukaryota; kingdom Metazoa; phylum Chordata; class Mammalia; order Rodentia; family Muridae; genus Meriones; species Meriones unguiculatus. The sequence continues at coordinate 25,280,812 of NC_083353.1, read as the reverse complement.
AGGGTTAATATCCAAAATACATAATAAACTCAAGAAATCAAACACCAATAAAGAAATAACCTATTTAAAAAATGGGGTACAGAACTAAACAGAAAGTTCTCAACAGAGGATTCTCATGGCTGAAAAGCACTTAAAGAAATGTTCAACATTCTTGGTCAACAGGGAAATGCAAATCAAAATGACCCTGAGATTCCCTCTCACACCTGTCAGAATGGCTAAGATCAAATTCTCAAGCAACAGCACATACTAGCAAGAGTGTGGAGAAAGGGGAACACTGCTCCATTGCTGGTGGGAGTGTAAACTTGTAAAACCACTTTGGAAATCAATCTGGCAATTTCTCAGAAAACTGGGAATAGCTTTACCTCAAGACCCATCTATAGCACTCCTGGATATATACCTGAAAGACAATCCACCAGACAAGGATACTTGCTCAACTATGTTCACAGCAACTTTATGTGTAATATCCAGAATCTGGAAACAACCCAGGTGTGCCTCCACCAAACAATGGATAAAGAAATTGGTAAGTTTACACAATGGAATACAACTCAGCTATAAAAAAAAAAGAAACCATGACATTTGCAGGGAAATGGATAGAACTCGAAAAGATCATTCTCAGTGAGATATGTCAGATCTGGAAATACATACATGGTATGTAATCACTTACAGGTGGATTTTAGCCATAGAGTACATGATAAGCATACTGTAAGGCACTGAACCAAAGACAGTAAGTAGCACAGAAGATTCAAGAAGGGATGCATAAATTCCACTCAGGAATTTATTTGCAATTGACAGAGGTTATAGGCTAAAGACAAGAACAAGGTGGCAGAGGGGTCGCAGTGAAAAGAGGAGGAGGTCAGACCTGGAAAGAGCAAAGGCGAGAGTAAAGAAGGCCTGTAGAGAAAAGAAAATCTGAGCATGGGATGTGTCTGTGACAAGCTGGAAACCTAAGTCAGGGTAGGCTCCTGGGAGGATATGAGGGGTACACAAGCAGAGACTCCTAATGGCAGAGGCAATAGGGACTAAAGAGGACACCCACTAACTAGACTAGTCTCCTAGCAGAGTGAAGGGAACACCAACCCACTCACAAAAACGTTGAACAAAAATTTACCCTGCCTATAATATGTGCAGCAAAGAAGATAAGCAGAGAGAGCAGAGACTGAGGGAATGCCCAACCAATGCCTAGCCCAACCAAAGACCCAACCTACCAGAGAGTGCCAACACATGACACTATGAATGATACTCTGCTAAACTTGCAGACAGGAACCTGACAGCATTGTCCTCTGAGAGGTGTTAACCAGCAGCACCTCAAAACACATGCAGTCTCAAAACCAAACATTGGGTGATGCATAGGGACATTTGTGGAAAAGAGGGAGGAAAGAGAAAAAGACCTGGAAAGGACAGGAACTCCACAAGAAGACCAACACTGCCAACTAACTAAGGCCAAGAGGTGCCTGCTGAGACTGAAGCATCAATCAAGGATTATGAATGAATTGGACCTAGGCCTTTAAAACAGTGTGTCAGTTAGCTTGAGTCTACAACAAGAAGGCAAAATGAATATAAATTTAAAAGAATTAAAACCACTCACAGGTATATCCAACTGTGTGAGTTAATTCCAGATGTAGGCTGTTTTACTACTAAGCTTGGCTATCACAAGAGCCAAGTCAGAACAGCTGAGACATTTCCTACCTGAAATAAGCAAGAAAAGCATAGAGACATTCCCAAAGAAATGCTTTTTCTCAAAAAAAAAAAAAGAAAGAAAAGAAAGTGGGGGGAGCATTGTATAGCTGAGATAAAAAGTTAATAAACTATAACTCATATTAATTGAAATAAAAATTAATTGAAAAAACGAAAGTGTGGTGATTTTACTTTGAGAATCTGGGTACCTTCATGTAGAGTTCTAGTTATTTCTACACATGCTAAGTTAACAGTTCCACATTTGAACATGGTCACAATGTAAAAGCTAGTATTTGGGGAAATTTTACTCAAAGTCATGCATAAAGGTGATAGAAAGACATATCTCTGCCATTTTCGTCTCGTACTGTAACATCTAAATGATGATCAAGTAGTAATCGCCTCAGGAAAGAATAAGGCCACTACCACAATTTTGCACATTATTTGAAGCAAGCTTGATTATACTGGTTTGTAGCCAAAGGATGGCTAAGACTGCTCCTAATTCCAGTTTAAGAGTGCAGCAATGGATTCATTTCCTGGGACACTTTTAAGGAGTAAAATCACAGATAGTTACAAAAGTGAAAAATTTCACTTTTAGAAAGGTTTACTAAAGTGAAAAAAATGGGGCAGTAAAGTCATACAGTAAAATCTCAAATTAACACCAATTTTTCGCTATGTGATTAAAGGGTAATGAGGGGGAATCAGGGTGTTCTCAAAAACAAGTCAAGGTCAAGATTTGGGGCAAGGATGGCTCCAGAAAATGGACTTAAAAGCAGCAACTCAGCTCATACAATAAATGTAACCATATATTTACAAATACGGGGGTCATATCTTCTGTATTGAAAATGGAGACAGACAGATTCCTTACAAGTCAATGACACTGAGACAGTAGATTGCTTTTGAGCCAGTGCTATTTCTTAACCATGATTTATGATCGAAATGTAGAGATATCAATGTCACAATTTTCACAAATAGGAAGAACCAAAACCACAAATACAAAAATCATCTAGGAATAGTCACCTATTAATTAGCACCATAGACATTGTTCAACAATGCATGGCTGTGATGAGCCAGTGTGTCCTCAGAACAAAGATGCTTTTGCCACTGAGCAGGCTGGCTCAGAAGAAGGTCACAGCTGCTTCCATGCAAGACCAGACAGAGTTCATTTTCAGTAGCCCTGGCTGCTGTGTCAGGAGTGTGACATCACTGTAGAAAATTCGTTCTACTTCGTGTTTTACCCTTTATTTTTATTTTAGTTATATGGGTGTTTGCCTGCATGTGTCTCTGTGAAGTACCCACAGAGGCAAGAGCAGGGTGGAAGATTCCAGCAAATGATCTTACAGCACATATGTGTTCTGGAAATAAAACCAGGGCCCTCTGGACAGCACCCCAGGCTGTTAACTGCTGAGACATTTCTAGACCAACTTTCTAAATTTAAATTGACTTTTATAATCTTTGATTAAAATATAGTACATCACTTTCCCCCTTTCTTGTCTTCCATCCATGCCTTCCAAATCCTTCACTTCAGACTTCTTCCTTCTTCTGTATGAAGAAGTATGTTGTAATACATGATGACAACCTGCTAAGTTTGGTTTTGTTGATTGTGTGTATATGGTTTAAGGACTGATTCAATGCTTTATATCTTGTATAAATAATGATGGCTGAAGCTGTTACAGGCCCCTTGCTTGAATGAGAACTGGTGGTTAGTGTCTTCATTCTCACAAACTGCACACAAATGTCCATGGTTAGACAACAATGCTGGAGCAGGACATCTGCAGACATCACCTAAAGTGGGGCAGCACATAGTGACCATCAAACTGTGACCATCATATTTTTAGTCATCAAAAGTAACCATCATGTATTAGCAATCACAGAGTGGCCATCACATAATTCCGATCACATAGTGTCCCTCAGTATGATCATTACACAGCTGGACATTAACATAGGACCTTTAATAAATTGAGCATCATTAAGGCTATCACACAGAGAGCATCAAACAATGCCCATCATGGAGAATAAATCACAGAGTTGGCCCTTAAACAGTGGACATCACACAATGGCCATCAGTCACTGGACTTCCCATTGTATCCATAGAAGAGAGTCCATTAGAGTGGCTATCAAATAGTGATGCTCACTTAGTGTTCACCATATATTTCAATTAAAGAGTGACAGTCAAAAAGCAAACATCGAATACTGGGGATCAGACAGTGTTCACAGTGTGGCCATTGCAGAGTGACCATCAGAGAGTTGGCTATCTCATTGTGTCTATATCACATTGGGCATCCTATAGGGGTTATGATCCTCAACCATCACACAGAGGATATAAAACTTTGGTCAACACATTATGTTGATTACTAGTGACCTCCATATGGAAGCCATCGCATAGTGATGATAAAAAGAGAACATTACATACTTTCCACTCCAAGGTGGCCATCACACAGTGACCATCACACTATGTCCATCACAAAATGATGATCACTCAGTGAATTACTCACAGCGGTTCATCACAATGACTATCACAAATTGGGCATCATTTGTGGCCATCACATGCTGGTCACAACATAGTGGATTTTACAGTATCCATCACCCAGATATGACCACAGAGATGCCATTACAGAGTGACCATTATGCTGTAGCCAGAAAACAACAGCTATCAATCTACTTTCATATTGCAATGATAATGAAAATGTGGAGAGTATAAAATGATAAGCATATGTTGACCAACACAGTGACCATCACATCATGGCCTTCACACAGTGTCTCTCACACTGTGACCATCAGAGAGTTGGCCATCACCATGTACATTAACATTGGCCAACACTCGGTGTCCATCACATGCCGTCTTTAACACTCTGGGCATCACCATGTTTATGACATAATCACTATCACACAGTGGCCATCATATAATGAATATTACACAGTGACAATAAAACAGTATCAATCAAAATGTTCATCACATATCAGTGATTACAGAGTGACCATTATGCAATTAAATCATACAGCTAACCATCAATTATTAGCCAGCACAGAATGGCCATTACAAAACAACCGTCAGTCACAGGCCATGGTAGTGAAAATCATGTATTGGTGATGAAGCACTGATCTTTGCACAGTGAACAAAACTCAATGTCAATCACACATTGTCCAACACAAGGTCAAATTTACACAGTGACCATCACACCATATAAATCACATAGTGGGATATCAAACAGTGAGCATCAGATAATGGCCATCACAGGGTGACCATCACAGTGGCTATCAAACTTTGACCATCACATAGTGGGATCCCACAGAATTTATAATTCAGTGACCAACACACACAGGCCATCATTAAGTGACCAGCATACAGTGACCATCAACAGTGTCAAAAAACACATTACTGTCAATCAGAGGCCCTCAAAAAGTGGCCATAACACAGTAACCATCACAGAGTAACCATCACACAGTGAACACAACACAGTAGCCATTAATTATGACCATTTCACAGTGGCCATTACATTGTAGCCCTCACAAAATGATAATTAAACAGAGTTCTCACCCAAATGTCACATGGATTAAATTAGAGTGAACAGCACAAAGTTGAATATCATGACAAGTCCATCTCATAGTGTAAATCAACTCATGGTCATACATTGTCTCCATCAGATAGGGAAGACTACATTGAATATCAAACAGAGATCACATATACAGTGGCCATCATACAGAGGGATATATATATGTATAATTTATGATAATTTAAACAGAATATTATATATATACATACATATATATATATATATATATATATATATATATCACAGCAGGCATCACACAGGTGCAAGTAACCTGTGATATATATATATATATATATATATATATATATATATATATATATGGGTACATTTATATATACATTTAAATATATGAATGTATATCACATATATATATGGTTGAGAATATATATGTATATATCAAGGTACATTTATATATACATATAAATATATGAATGTATATCACATATATATATATATATATATATATATATATATGGTTGAGAAGCCTGAACCTGGGCACTCAGAAGAGAAGTCCCAGCTTGGGAAACTATCCCAGAGCCAGATTAAGAGCAAGACACACTTGAAAATGAAGGAGTCACAAGAGCTGAGGCTGCAAACCCTGAGAGCCTGCATACAGAGCACACAAGCCAAGAAACTGCAAGGATGCAGACAAATCAAGTTGGTCACTTTCCAAATCCAGGCAAAAAGACCAATGCAGAAAAGGAGACTGAACCTCAGGTGAGAGGTGTTGACTTTTCTGACAAGCACTTCCTCCATGAAGCCTCTACCCACAGCACATGCCAGAGGGATCCTTGCCTGACTATTGGGAAGGCTACAGAACCATCATCCAGGCTAAGAAGAGACAAGGTCCTCTAATGACCTCAAAGCTGGAGAACCACAGTGGTGAGCAGGGTAACCAAAAAGACCACGCAGAAAAACACAGTTGACCTGAGCACATTTGGAGGCAAGGAAGGGCTGTGAACCCCATGGAGTCAGCTAGAGTGGGCTCTGGGTTCCAAGAACAGGCTTCATGAGCTATGGAGGAGGCATGGCTTTCCAGCACTTTAACTTGGGATCCCACTACTACCTGATGGGCAAACATTCTGGAGACACTCTCTGCAGGCCTCTCTGCCTGATCTCCACACTCTTTGGGCGCGTTCCTCCAGCCATCTTCCCAGATCAAGCACTGTGTCTTCCATTGGCCCACCAGATTCCCACTACTCAAGGACTCTGGCGAAGGCTCAAGGTCTAGGCTTCAGGAAGAAAGACCAGCACCAAAAACTCACAAAATGTCCTTCACCTTCCTGAGGGACTCACTGACAGACCCGCCCATACATGCTACTTCCTGATGCACACCTGTCTGAACTGGAAAGGAAGGATGGATTTACTGGAATTCTCACCCCTCTTCTGGAGGGTTGTGCCGAACCAATCATTGACGTCACTTCCCATTTCCAGCTCTCCTCTGCTTGGACAGATCATCTTTTCAGAGTTAGTTTTATATCCCTTAGGGCTTCGTCCATGCCAAGTTACAGAAATTCCTGGGGTAGGACTACTTAGGATAAGTGCCAGGTGTGTTCGTTTCAGCACTAATGAATATTGTGTTAATTTCTCTCCTCTGTATAACAAGCTGTTCATGAATAATCATCTGTGTGTATATACATATGATTGGAAAGAGAGAGTCATTCATGGGCATGGACATAGAGAACTGATAGCCTCTGTGTGAGTATGCATGTGTGTGCAAGTGTGTTTATGTGTGTGTGTGAGGGGGAGTAGTGGGAAATAAACCAGAGAAAAAAAGGGATCCATTTGCAACCCAGAAAACCAAGACCCAGTTGCCCAGGATCAGAATGGAAATGAAAAGCTCTGGGCGGGCTTTTGGGATCTGCACCAGTGTGAACACCTGCGAATGCCTAGCTCCTGGGCTGAAGGAGCCAGGGCAGAAAGGTGGTGTGATAGGTGTGCAAGACAGGACATCCAGGCACCAAGCAGAAATCCACTTGACCCAAGGAGGCTCCACTCACTAGGGTGAAAGAAATCTGTCCCCTCCAAACTCCCCCCACAATGCAATGACTAAAATCGGAGCTCAGAGCAGTTACTAAGCTTTTTTTTCCCTTCCCCCTGCTGTTGTGTGAGCATGAGCAGTGTCTGGCAGGCACCCGAAGCTGGTGTCCCCCACTGGGGAACCGGCTATACCGAGAGAGCCAGCAAAGACTTTACCGAAGCCCCCATTTGCCAGAGCTTGCTTAAAAGCCAAGCAGGGCTGTGAATCCCCTGGAGACCTCCAGTGTGGGCTCTGGGGTCAGAGAACAGGGTTCTTGAGCTGTGGACGGGGCGTGGCCCAGGGAAGCAGAAGTCAGAAGGGGCTGACTCAGATCCAGGAGCCTCAGCTGCTGACTGGGCAGATTTGATCCCAAGGCGTGGTCCAGCAACTCTATATATATCTAGGGGAGGGATGAGCCCCTCTACAGTGAGGCAAAGTGAGGCTGCAGGCTGGAAGACTGCCAGCAGCCTATCCCAGAATCTGCTGCAGAGACACTGGTAGCCACCGCCAGAGGAAGAGGACAAGATCAGTCTGACATGCTGTTTGCTAGGTGGGGCCCAGTCCTGTCCTCAGGATGGAGGCTGGCTGTTCCCAGGGAGCCCTGAATTAGCTGTGTGATCACCTGTGCAAGGACACAGAGCCACGCAAGCTCTACAAGGCCCTGAAGAAACTCGCCTCCGTACCCATCCTGTCTGAACGTCTGGCAGAGATAGGCTTCAGGCAGACCATCAAAGTCTTGAGGAAACAGCAGCTCCTAGTGCCCTACCCAGGAACCTGGAGGCCAGATTGTGGGAGAGTTCCCTGCTGTTGTCCTGGTCTGGCTCAGACCAGGACTCCCCTGACTCTGCCTTGGTGCTGAGCATGAAGACAGAGCAAGGAAGAACATCTCTGGCAGAGGAGCACCGAGTATCCACGTCCAGCGAAGCCCAAGACAAGCATACAGAGGCCTTGCAGCTGAGCAGGTGAAGGCCCAGCCCGAGCAAGAGGCGAAGCACATGCCAGAGGCCAGAGGCAAGTGACACAGGCCATGGAAGCCTGGGACCAGCAGCCAAGAGGATCCAAAGGTGAAGACAGTGGCCCTCCTCTGGCCCAGGAGGATGGTCGCGCTGACTCTTTGGGGGCTTGCCTCAACTCTGACCAAGCCCGCTACCCCCTGGGTGTCCCGGGTCCCTCTTAGGGCCAAAATGATGGGGAAGTGCAGCTGTGGCCTGTCAAGTTGGATTCCAAGACACTGGTCTACTCAGGTCCCAGGAGTCCCGTTCACCAGCAGGAATCGCCAGGAGGTCTCGTCCTTGCAAAAGATCCCAAGGGCACGTGGGATGCTCAGTGCCAAGCCACGGAAGCCACTGCAGCCCATGCAGCTGATGCAGCCGAACAATCTGCTCTCCAGGGAATCTCCCAAGCCAAGGATGCCTTCAAAGCCAACACAGCCCAAGCAGCCCAAGGAGCAGAACATGGGCAAGCAGGGGACGAGCCTGAGACCCACAGCCAGACTGTGACCAAGACACAGTGGCAGATGGAGGAGGCAGACCAAGAGCTGAGGCTGCAAGCCCTCACAGCCCGCATCCGGAAGCCGACAAACCCAGATGGCCACCTTCTTCACCCAGACCAGGAGCCGAGGCGAGCCAGAGGAGCCCGGACTCCCGGTGCGGGGGCCCTCCTCCGAAACGCACCTCCTCCTGGAGGCCTCTGGCCACGGCCCAATCCAGCGAGCTCTCTGCACCTCGACCCAGGCTAAAAAAAGAACTGCCCCCCTCATGGCCAAGGCTCTCCGGGATAATTGCACCCAGTTCTCTTGCAGATGAACCCCAGAAGGACACTGTCTGCTCAGGCATGCCTTGAGATTCCCTGGGACTGTACACACCCACTTGTCCCTCACAAAAAAAGTCAGGCTTTCCAGAGCTTGCACCTGGCATCCCACTTGGAGCTCTGGAGACACTCTTTGGAGGCCTCTCTGCCTGATCTCCATACTGTTTTGGCAGGTTCCACCCACCCGTGAGAGCCTGGGCTGCAGCCATCTTCCCAGATCAAGCACTCCGTCTTCCATTGGCCCACCAGTCTCCCACTACCCAAGGACTCTGGCGAAGGCTCAAGATCTAGGCTTCAGGAAGGAAGACCAGCACCAACATCTCACACCTTGGCCTTCACCTCCCCGACGGACTCACTGGCAGATAAGCCCACCAGTGCCACGTCCTGATGCACACCTGCGTGAATTGTAAAGTAAGGATGGATTTCCTGGAATTCTCACCCCCTCTTCTGGAGGGCTGTGCCAAACCAATCATTGACCTCACTTCCCATTTCCAGCTCTGTAGTCCTTGGACAGATCTTTTTCCCAGAGTTAGTTTTCCATCCCTTAGGGCTTTGCCCATGCCAAGGTACACAAGTGCCTGGGGGAGGACTGCTTAGGATAAGAGCCAGATGTGTGTGTTTGAACACTAATGTTTTTATTTTCCTCTTTGTATTCACAGTCTTTTAAGCATGATTATGTTTAGAATGATAAATTTTAATTTGATAACCATTCAGAGATATTTGCATTGTATTTGTACATATCGTTCCAATATTTTTGAATGATGAGCATGCGTTCATATAATTTAACAGAGTAACCTATGGATTCATGTAATTAAAGAGGCATAGGGGAGTAACACATCAAAATGTGATCAAATTTTGGCATGCAAACATCTATTCCGTTCCGAATAACGTTTCAATAAGTTCATCTTCTCGATATCTGTAATAAAATTAAAGGTAAAACCAAAAACCATAAAATAAAATGTGTGAATATGTCTGTTTTTTAAAAGAGGTGGGGGAATTGATGCAGAAAAAAAATGAGGCCAAAAGAGACCAGACCTATGACAACCCACACTTTTGGGATGCCCTGTGTTTCATGGCCACAGTGATCAGGTGAGAAAACCTGATGAGAAAAACAGAGGAATATGCCTTAATTTATAAAGGAAGTTGGGAGGGTCCACAGACAGACAGTGAAGAGGTGAAAGATATGGAAGAAATAAAATAATAGTGAAACACTGACAGTTACAAAAGGAGAAAGAGAGAGGAAAAGAATGGGGGGACTTAAAATGTCATGGATAAGCTGCAGCAAGGATCCAATGTCCCAATATCAGAAAAGCAGTGAAAAGCCATAGATGGGCTTGAGGTTTTGCTTCTCTGTGGATGGGCTCCTAGCTATGTGCAAACAGTGGGAAGAAAGAGTTGGTGAGCATCAGCCAGCAAGGTGGTGAAGCAGGCTTGCAAGTTATGATATCCAATCCCATTTAGGAAAACCCCTTTCACTGAGGATGCCTATCATAGATGCCTGGTGTGAGTGTGTTTGAACACTATTGTTTTCTTTTCTGTACTTTGTCTTCAAACCTGTTGATATATATTTGCACAAAATTAATTGACAGTAATATGCATAGTTATTTAATTGGTACTTGTACTTATTGACAGATGATATATCATTGTATGTATATTTACATATAGATTAATAAACAAATAAATACATAGCTTGATAGATACAATGAAAATTGACACACTAAAATGTAATGGTAGTTCAGCATGCATCATGCAGACCGTGGACAACATAAATAAAGATTAAACAAGTAAATGTAATAGAGGATAAATATTAAAGTAAATGAAGAACAACAAAATACCTCCAAATAGTGTGTGTGAGAGAGAGATGAGGGAGAGAGAGGAACAGAGACAGACAAAGGGAGGTGGGCAGACATGAAGGAATGAAGACAAGTTAATAGGACATAAATTTTCCTTTTAGGGCTTTATTTGTAAACTGAGAATGTAAATGTGTAATTCTCTTACAGCACATTTGATGTAACTGAAGTAAACATTCAGGTAAAGAAATAGACATTTCCTCAAAATCACAACACAATATGAAAGTTGAATGAGTTGTCCATTGCATATACATTTTAAGCTTTGGACTGTCTGCAAATAGAAGTTCATGGAATTTTATCATTTGTGCATGAATGACAGAGACCTGTGTTCTTCATCAGCAAGAAAGAAACTATCCGAATGCAGAAGGATGCATCTGAGCTCTTGTCTGGCCTTTAATGCTTTACTGAAGATGAATGCTAATATTCTCTAAATTACCATGGCCATACAGTTTCAACTATTTCTATAGACACATTTTTTTTCTAAGAATTTCCGTAAATTTATAAAAAGTACATAAGATTTGATTTTTTTTTCCTATATTACAGGTGACAGTGAAGATTTCTTTTCAGAATGATTTAATGTTACCTGATTATCCTGTATGGATTTTAAGCACCTTTAAATGATCAAGTATTGATTATAAAATGTTGTAATATACTTTGGTGGTTCATTACACAGTTTTTAGAAGAACTGTTTTGAGTTTATTATTGTAATCACAACCAAAAAGTGAGAAAAGTGATATTGGAAGAAAAGGACTTCAATCTTCTAGTTGATACATGAACATACTAAACATGCACAGTTATATATATACACAGCACAGACTGTATATATATGTAGAACATATAGGATGACATTTCTGTTCCTATAGCAAGTAATAATTGAAATAATGGCTGAAAACAGGCTACAGAAAATTAATTACTTATTTTTTTATGAGTTACAGAATTATTGTAAACATCATATGATTTCCTGCTTAATGGCAAAACCTGAGTCATAAAGAGAAGTTTAAAACACTCATCAATCCCCAGGGTCCGAGGATTGTTCAAGGTTCCTGAATAAACTGCATTGAAAAAAAAAAACACATGGCTGAGAAACACTTAAAAAAAAACACTCATCAAGTCCATGTTCATACCACCCAGAATGTGCCTTATCTTGTCTGATCCTGGAAGCTAAAACACTCATCAATGGACACCTTCAAACTCAGCGTCACATACTCCATAACTCACAAAAGATATGAGAGAAAGAATGGGAGAGAAAGAGAGAGAGAGAGAGAGAGAGAGATGGAGATGGAGAGATTAATTTATGGGGAGCATAGAGATGTTAGATGGAAGAGCTCTGCTGGGTGTGAGAGTAGTCATCAGGGCTAGTTTAATTGCTATGCACACCTAAACAATTACCAGAGCATCTGAACCAATCCAGGCAGATCACAGATTCTTGGTGCTATTTTTCCCTTACCTCAACCCAGCAGATGGAAAAAGTATTCGCTTACAGATCAAGTTTAAAAATTTCATTCCCATAGTGTAACCATTCCTATGCAATAACAAAACAATCCTCAAAAGGTATTGTTTTTTTTTTTTATTCTTTTTTTTTTTCAATGCAGTTTATTCAGGAACCTTGAACAATCATCTGACCCTGGGGAAAGCCAGCCCACAGCTTAAATAGCCTCTGGGTAGCCAACCCAGGTGTGCCACGTGTGCAATGCAGATAGGTCCACATACATGGAAGCAAGCCAAATCCTCAGCCTTAGCCAAATGTGGAATTGTTCGTGACAGAGAGCACTCACCATCGGGAAGGTGGAAGGAAAAGGTATTGTTAACCCTCTATTTTTCCTATGTTAGGTATTTTTTTTTCTTTTTCTGTTTTTTTCCCTCTTTCTTTCTGTTTCTTTCATATTTCCTTCCTTTCTTTCTTTGTCACAAAACAAAAAGAACAAATGTAATTAATACAAGTAAATTTTAAGCCTTTTCCAGAAAATTATAAAATGCTGACATCTAGTGGAGGTGAAAATATAGGCCTAGAAGGAGTTTTAGGAATGCAGTGTCCTAAGTGTAAGCTAAATGCTTCCAGATCCAAATGCAGAAATAAGCACAGGTGGATATGTCTTGTTTATATTTTTATCCTTACTATTATTATTTACAATTTATTTACATCCCAGATGTAGCCCCTTCCCTCTTCTGCTTATGGTCCCACCCTCTCTCCCTCTTCCTTCGCTATCCCTCTTCCCTAGTCCACAGATAGGGGAAGTCCTTCTCCTTTACTGTCTGACCCTAGAATATTAGGTCCCATCATGACTGCCTGGATCCTCTTCCTCAGTGGGCTAGCTAGGTCTTCCAAGCAGGGAAAAGCGCTCAGGGAACAGGCAACCTAGTTCATGACAGAGACTTTGTCTTCTCTACTTATCCAAGTAAGGGTACTCGCTTGGAGACTGAGCTAACTATGGGCTACGACTGAGCAGGGGTTCTAGGTCCTCCCTATGCATAGCCTTTGGTTGATGCATCAATCTCTACAGTCCCCCACTGGGCCCAGGTTTTTGTTGTTTTGTTGGACTCTGTGTAAGGCTCCTGTCTCCTCCATGTCTTTCTATCTCCCTCTTATTCATAAGATTCCCTGCACTCTGCCCAAGTTTGGCTATGTGTCTCAGCATTCACTTTAATATCCTGCTTGGTACTGAAAGGGTCAAACTAACTTTGTAACCTATATGTCTTTTAAAGCCTATAGTTTTGAGTTTTAGGTCTAGGTTAAGCAAAAAACAAACAAACAACAACAACAACAAAAAGCAACAATCAATGACCTTCACTCAGCAAAAAGAATGACCAGACCCTTGTTTTTGAGATAGTGTTTCTTAGCAACCAAACCAGATGACCTCAATCTTTCTTCTGAGTAGCTTCTGACCTCCAGCCAAAAGCCCACAACCCTGATCTTCAAGGATGGGCTAACCAAACCCACCTTCAATTGCAACTGCATCCACACTTGGCCAAGCTTGAGCACCTAAGACTAACCAATTATCTTAATTTATAGCTTCCTCATCCAATCCTAAATTGCCAAAACTGCAACTTCAAATTTCCCACACTTTTTCTTTTAAAAAACCTAAGGCCTTTGTCGCCTGGTGCCACTCTTTGCTGACAGGCAGGGGTGACCCCATTGCACAATGGTTAATTTAAACCTCTTGCTTTTCCATTGAGTTGTGGTCTGTGGGAGTTTCTGGGAAGGGAGTGATCTTGAACTCCTGAGCTGTGAGACCCCAGGTCTTACAGTCCAGTCTTTCAGAGGCCCTTTGTGGAAGGCTCCTGTCTTGTTCCTTGTTTTCACCCTCTTCCAATGTCTATCTTGTTTGCCTTTCTGAATGAGGATTGAGCATCTTGAGGACTCAAGAAGGGTCCTCCTTCTTGCTTGGCTGCTTTAGGTGTACAGATTTTAGTATGTTTACCCTATACTATGTGGCTAATATATATGTATGAGTGAATATACACCACCTGTGTCTTTCTGTATCTGGGTTACCTCACTCAAGATGATCTTTTCTAGTTCCCACCATTTGCCTGCAAATTTCATTGTGTCCTTGTTTTTAATAACTGAGTAATGTCCCACTGTGTAAATGTAGCATTCTTCAGTTGAGGGACAGGTTATGGCTATAATGAGTAAAGAGGTCATGAACATAGTTGAGCAAATGACCTTGTATGGTTGAGCATCTTTTGGGTATATACCCACATGTAGTATAGCTGGCACTATTCCAATTTTTTTGAGAAAGCTCCAGATTGATTTTCAAGGTGGTTGTACAAGTTTACATTCCCTAAATCAATTGAGGGGGGGGTTACCCTTTTTCCACATCCTCTCCAGCATATGTTGTAGCTTAAGTTTTTTATTTTAGCCATTATGATGGCTCTGAGATGGAATTTCAGAGCCATTTGGATCTGCATTTTCTTGATGACTAAGGATGTTGAGCATTGTACTAAGTGCTTCTCTGTCATTCGATATTCCTTCTTTGAGAATTCTCTGTTTAGTTCTGTACCTCATTTTTATTTTGATTATTTGATTTGGTGTTTAATTTCTTGAGTTGTTTATATATTCTAGATGTTAGCCTTCTGTCAGATATAGGGTTGGTGAAGATATTTTCCCAGTGTGAGGGCTGTCCTTTGCTTAACAGTAGCTTTTCCATTTCATGAGATCCCATTTATTGAATGTTTATCTTAGAGCCTGTGCTGTTGGCATTCTATTCAGGAAGTTGCCTCCTGTACCAATGAGTTCCAGGATCTTCACAAATTTTTCTTCTAACAGTTTTAGTGTGTCTAGTTTTATGTTTTGGTCTTTGATCCACTTGGAGCTTACTTTGTGCAGGGTGACAAATATGGATCTATTTTCAGTTTTGTACATGTAGATATCCAGTTAGGAGAGCATTATTTGTTGAAGGTGTTGTCTTTTTTCCCAATGTATGATTTTGGATTCTTTGTCAAAAATCAGGTGTACACAGTTGTATGGAATTATTTCTGGGTCTTCTATTTGATTGCATTGATTCTCCAGTCTGTTGTTTCTATTTTAGCACCATGCCATTTTTTATTATGGTTGCTCAAAAATACAACTTGAGGTCGGTGATGAAGATGCCTTCAGAAGGTATCCGTTCAGGATGGTTTTAGCTATCCAGTTGGTTTTTTTTTCTTTTTCCCCATATAAAGTTGAGAATTTTTCATTCAAAGTCTGTGAAGAATAATGTTGGTATTTTGATGAAACTGCATTGAACCTGTAGACTTCTTTTAGTAGGATGGCTATTTTTACTCTGCTAATCTGTCTTATCAATGAGCATGGTAGATCTTTCCATCTTCTGATATGTTCTTCAAATTCTTTCTTCAAAGATTTGAAGGTTTTTTTTTAACAGTTCTTTCACCTTCTTTGTTAGAGTTACAACGAGGTGTTTTATCTTATTTGTGGCTATTGTGAAGGGTGTTGTTTCCCTAATTTCTTTCTCAATCCATTTGTCTTTTGTATACAGGAGGGCTCCTGATATTTTGAGTTAATTTTGTACCCAGCCACTTTACTAAAGTTTTTTATCAGCTGTAGGAGTTCCCTGGTAGAATTTTTGGGGTCACTCATGTATAGTGTCATATTATCTGCAAATAGTGATACTTTGACTTCTTCCTTTCTATTTTGTACCTTTAGCTCTTTTAGTTGTCTTATTGCTATTGCTAGGACTTCTGGTACAGTATCAAAGAAATATGGAGAGGGTGGGCAGCATTGCCTTGCTCCTGATTTCAGTGGAATTGACTTAAGTTATTCTCCATTTAATTTGATGTTGGCTATAGGCTTGCTGTGCATTGCCTTTTCTATGTTTAGGTATGTGCCTTGTGTCCATGATTTCTCAAGATTTCAAACATAAACAGGTGTGAGATTTTTGTCAAATGCCTTTTTCAGCATCTAAGGAGATGATTATGTTTTTTTTTTTTGTTTGTTTGTTTGTTTGGTAGATTGATGTATTTCCTTATGTTGAACGACCCTTACATGCCTGGAATGATGCCTCCTTGTTCATAGGGGATGATATCTTTGATGTGTTCTTGGATTCGGTTAGCGAGTATTTTATTGAATATTTTTGTGTCAGTGTTCGTATGAGAGATTGGTCTGAAATTCTCTTTCTTTGTTGGGTCTTTGTGTTGTTTAGGTATCAAGTTGATTGTGTCCTCATAGAATAAATTTGGTAATGTTCCTTCTGTTTGTGTTTTGTGAAATAGTTCGAAGAGTATTGGAACTAGGTCTTCTTTGAATGTCTGGTATAATCCTGCAGTGAAACCATCTGGCCCTGGGCTTTATGTTGATGTGAGACTTTTGATGACCTCTTCTTTTTCTATAGGGGAAGTGGACTATTTAATTTAGTTTTTGGATCTTGATTCAGCTTTTTAAATGGAAGCTACCAAGAAAATTTTCCATTTCACTTAGATTTTCGAATTTTGTGGCATATAGGCTTTTAAAGTAGGACATAATGAATCTTTGGATTTCCTCAGTGTCTGTTGTTATGACCTCCATTTAATTTCTGATTTTGTTGATTTGGATAGTATCTCTCCTCCCTTTAGTTAGTTTTGCAAAGGGTTTGTCTGTCTTGTTGATTTTCTCAAAGAAACAGCTCTTGGTTTCTTTGAATTGTTTTGTTTCTAATATATTGATTTCTTAGTTTGATAATTTCCAGCTGTCTACTCCTCCTGGTTATGTCTGCTTTTTTCCCTAGTGCTTTCAGATGTGCCAATAAGTTGCTTGTATGTGAAATCTTGTATTTTTCTACGAAGAAACGTAGTGCTATGAACTTTCCTCAGCACTGCTTTGATTGTGTCCCATAAGTTTGGGTAAGTTGTGTCTTCATTTTTGTTGAATTCTAGGAAGTCCTTAACTTTCTTCCCTGTCCCAGCTGCTGTTGAATATAAAGTTGCTCAGTTTCTATGCATGTGTAGGCTTTTTGCTATTTCTATTATTGTTGAGGTATAACATGGTGGTCTCATATGATACAAGGGAGTATTTTAACTTTTCTTCTGTATCTTTTTTTGAGGCTTGCTTTGTGCCTTACTATATGGTCAGTTTTGGAGAAGGTTCCCTGAGCTGCTGAGAAAAAGAGATACTTCTTTGAGTTTGGGTGAAACGTTCTGTAGACATCTATGTGGTCCATTTGATTTAGGATCTCTTAAGTGACATCATTTCTCTGTTTAGCTTCTGACTTGATAACTTAGCTTCTGACTTCTGTCCCTTGGTGAGAGTTGAATATTGAAGCCTCCTATCATTAAGGTCTTGGGATGGATGTGTGATTTAAGCTTTAATAATGTTTATTTTATAAATGCAGAAGAGCTTGTGTTTGGACATAAATGTTCATTATTGTGATATCCTCCTCATGGATTTTTTTCCTATAGTGAGAGTGAAGTGTTCCTCCCCCTCTCTTTTGGTTAATTTTGGTTGAAAGTCTATTTTGTTAGATATTAGGATGGCTAATTCAGCATGCTTCTTGTATCTGCTTGCTTAAAGAAACACTTTTCCTTCCCTTTATTCTGAGGGAGCATCCTTTTTTGCTGTAAAGTTGTGTTTCCTGAATGCAGCAGAGTGTTGTTTCCTGTTTCCACAACCATCCTGTTATTCTTTGTTTTTTTTTTTATTGGAGAATCAAGTCCATTGGTGTTGTTAGATATTAGTGACCAATGATGTCTAGTTCCTTTTATTGTGGAATTGGTGGGGCTTGTGTGTTTGTGTGCCTGGTTTTTTTTGTTTGTTTGTTTGCGTGTTTTTTTTTTGTTTGTTTTATTGTGAAGGTATTTTTTTCTCCTTTATTTCCTTTGTTCTTGTTGATTTTGTTTGATTGGGTTTTCCTTTTCCTTTTCAGCTGTAGGGCTGGGTTGTTGTGTATATATTGTTTAAATTTATTTATGTCATGGAATATTTTGTTTTTCCATCTGTGTTGATTTAAAATTTTGCTGGGCATAGTAGTCTGGGTAGGTATCTGTGGTCTCTTAGCTTTTTCATGATATCCACCCAGGCCTTTCTGGATCTCGTAATTTCTGTTGAGAATTCTGGTGTGGTTGTGATTGGTCTGTCTTTATGTGTTAGTTGTCCTTCTTACCTTGCCACTCTTGATATGTTTCTTTGTTCTGTAGATTTAGTGATTTGATTATTATGTGACAGGAGGAATTCCTTTTCCGGTCTAATCTATTTTGTGTTCTGTAAGCATCTTGTATGTTAAAGGGCATCTCTTTCTTAAGGTTGGGGAAATTTTCAACTATGATATTACTGAGAATATTTTCTGCACTTTGGAAACTGGAATTTTCTTTTTTACCTATTCCTATTATTCTTAGGTTTCTTCTTTTCATGGTATCCTTGATTTCTTCAACATTTTGTATCAGGAACTTTTCCACTTTTACGTTTTCTTCTAGAGACATATATATTTCTGCAATTCTATCTTTGGTGCCTGATAGTCTCTTCCCTGTCTCTTTCCTGTCTCCTGCATTCTGCTGAAGATGCTTACTTTTGTGGTTCCTGATCTGTTCTCTAAGTTCAGCAAGTCCAGGCTTTTCTCTGTTTGTGTTTTCTTTATTGATTCTAATTCCGTTTTCATGTCTTGAAAGATTTTATTCATTTTCTTCACCTGTTTGATTGTGGATTCATATCTGTCCATGATGGCCTCTATTTTTTTTTGTTGTTTATTTTGACTTTATGATCCACAAATAATTTCATAATCACAGAATTAAGATAATTTTCCTATGTTTCCTCTGCATTAGAATATCTACTGGTTTGGGGGGATTCTGGTGTATCCATAGTGTCCTGATTTTTGCTGATCAGATTCTTTCCCCAGCCTCTAGTTTTCAGGATGTCTGTAACCTTGACTCTTTTTTCTTGGAGCCTGTACTGCCATGTGCACCTGTGTCTGAAGTCTGCACTAATATACAGGAAGCTGGGAGATTCCAAGGTCTTGAGAATGCATGCTGGAAATTCAGATGTGGCTAAGGAAGGGAGTTCTCTCTGCTGAGTTCATGCTCTCTACTGGCTCACTGTCTGTGATCCAGGTATGCCAGGTAGCTGTGGTGCAGGCAGAAAGATCTCCAAGTCTAGGGCTGCACCAATGCTCCATAGGCTTCCTCAACATGTACAATATGATGTGGTTCTCACATATAGTTCAGATTCACTGGGTTCACTGACTGTGCTGGGTTCCATGTTTCTGACCCAGGTAGGCCAGGAAGATGGCCCATTGAGCAAGCAGAATGGAGCCATGCTCCTTCCCAAGTACAGGAGGTATCCACTCCATAAGACCATGAGAGTGAGCACCACTAGCTACTGTGACCAGGAAGGTGTTCCACTGGATGGTGAAAGTGTGCTCCAGGGTTTAAAGCTAGGAGCCACTGGTACCCAGAAGGTGTCCACAGGACTGTGAGAGTGGGCACCTGGGTTTGTAACCTCACCCCCAGTACCAGTGAGAGTGAGTGCCCAAAGTTGGAGATACCAACTACTGGTATCTGAAGGTATCTACAGACAGTGGGCTTCGCATGTAGCCTGGGGCTGTGTCAGTGCTGGACAGGAGCCCAATTATTTTTCTCAGTATTAGACTAAAGATGGACTCTCAAGTATCCCTGTGGATTCTCATCTCATCTGAGAAACAGAGAGATGTTGTGGTTTGGGTTTTCTACAGTATGGCCTGCCATTCATTCTGCTTTCACTGCTGAGCTGTTGTTCAGATACCATGCATAGTAGGCAATAACATCTTGGATGCTTCCCTCTATTCTTTTTTCAATTTCTTCATGCTTCAAACTGAAGATATTTTAAAAAACAATGTTCATTCTACCACATTTGTTTTTTTAGATTTTGTTTGTTTGTTGGTTAACAGCAGAAGAACTGAAGACAATCCACAGTTCTTTTGTTTTGGCTCTGACTCTGTCTCTCTTTTTCTCCTTTCTCTCTTTCAATTTCCTTTCTCTTATTTTTCCTATGATTTTTCTCTTTTATAATTTTATTTATTTACTTTTCATTATTACAGTTTATTCACTTCATATCCCAGTTGTAACCCCTTCCCTTGTCCTCTTCAATTCCACCCTACCTCTCTTATCTCCTCTCATGCCAATTCCCAAGTCCACCTCCCCTTCCATCTGGCCCTAGCCTATCAGGTGTCATCAGGACTGGCTGCATTGCTTTCCTCTGTGGTCTGGTACAGTTGCACTCCCTCTAGGGTGAGGTGATCAAAGAGCCAGACACTTAGTTCACATCAGAGACAGCCCCTGCTACTCCCCTTACTTGGGAACACACATGGAAGCTGAGCTGCCATTTGCAACATCTGTGCCAGAGGTCTAGGTAACATGCATGCATGGTCCTTGTTGGAGTATAAGACTTGGCAAATACCTATGGGCTCAGATATTTTGGTTCTGTTGCTCTCCTTGTAGAGCTCCTATCCTTTCCAGGTCTTTCTATTTCCTCTTTATTTCATAAGATTCCCTGAAATCTGCCCAAAGTTTGGCAAATAGTGTCAGCATCTGCTTCGATACCCTGCTAGTTAGAATCCTTCAGAGGCCCTCTGTGGTAGGCTCCTGTCCTATTCCCTGTTTTCTCCTACTCCCAATGTCTATCTCATTTGTTTTGAGTGAGGATTGAGCAAACTCCCTAGGGTCCTCCTTCTCATTTAGATTCTTTAGAATTATAGATTTTAGATGTTTATCCCATATTATATGAGTAATATATGCCTATAGTGAATATATACCATGTGTGTCCTTCTGCTTCTAGGTCACCTCATTCAGGATCATCTTTTCTAGTTCCCACCATAGCCCTGCAAAATTTCATGATTTCCCTGTTTTTAATTGCTGAGTAGTATTCCATTGTGTAAATGTACCACCATTTCTGTATCCATTCCTAAGTTTAGGGACATCTGGGTTATTTCCATATTCTGGTTATTATGAATAAAGCTGTTTTGAACATATTTGAGCAAATGTCCTTGCTCATATTTTTGATATATATTACTGGGAGTGTTGTAGATGGATCTTGAAGTGGCAATGTTTCTAAATTTCTGAGAAAGCAGCAGATTGATTCCCAAAGTGGTTGTAATTATTTACATTCCCACCAACAATGGAGGACTTTACCCCTTTCTCCACATCCTCTCCAGCATGTGTTGTCACTTGATTTTTTGTTCTTATCCATTCTGATGGATGTTAGATGAAAACTCATGGTCATTTTGATTTGCAACACATTCAGAATTTTTTTTTGACATTTTAAAACTTTTCTTTATTCTTCATTAATTACACTTTATTTACTTTGTATCCCCCTTGTGGTTCCCTCCCTCCTCCAGTCCCAATCGCTTCCTTCTTCCACCCTCTGCATGCATGACCCTCCCCAAGTCTACTGATAGGGAAGATCTTCTTTTCCTTCCTTCTGATACTAGTCAATTAGGTCTCACCAGGAGTGGCTGCATTGTCTTCTTGTGTGGCCTGGTAATGCTGCTTCTCCCTCAGGGGGAGGTAATTAAAGAGCAGGCCAAACAGTTCATGTCAGAGACAGTCTCTGTTCCTAATAAAATGAAACCCACTTGGATATTCAATTGCTATGGGCTACATCTGTGCAAGGGTCTTAGGTTATCTCCATGCATAGTCCTTTGTTGGAGTATCAGTCTCAGGAAAGACCCCTGTGCTCAGAATTTCTGTTCTGTTGCTGTCTTTGTGGGGTTCCTGTCCTCTCCAGATCTTACTGTTTCCCACTTCTTTCCTAAGATTCCCTGCACTCTGCCCAAAGGTTGCCCATAAGTCTCAACACAAGCATGGATAGTCTGCAGGGCAGAGTCTTTCAGAGGTCCTCTGTGTCAGGCTCCTGACTTGTTACCTCTTTTATCCTTCTTCTGATATCCATCTTCTTTGCCTTTCTGAATAGGAATTGAGCAGTTTAGGAAGAGTCCTCCCTCTTAATTAGTTTCTTTAGGTGTACAGATTTTAGTAGGTTTATCTCATATATCTATATGAGTGAATATATACAGTGTGCATCTTTCTGCTTCTGAGATAGCTCACTCAGAATGATATTTTCCAGATTCCAGCATTTACCTGCAATTTTCATGATTTCCTTTTTTTATTGCTGAGTAATATTCCATTGTGTAGATATACCACAATTTGTGCATTCATTCCTCCACTGAGGGGCATCTGGACTGTTTCCAGCTACTGGCTATTAAAAATATGGCTACTACAAACATGGTTGAGCAAATGTCCTCATTTTGTACTTGAGACTCTTTTGGTTATATGCCTAGAAGTGGTATAGCTAGATCTTGAGGAAACACTATTCCTAGTTGTCTGAGAAAGTGTCAGGTTGCTTTCCAGAGTGGTTTTACAAGTTTACATTCCTACCAGCAGTGCAGGAGGGTTCCCCTTTCTCCACAACCTCTGCAGCATGTGTTGTCTCTTGTGATTTTGAACTTAGCCATTCTGAGGGTTGTAAGGTGAAATCTTAGGATGGTTTTGATTTGCATTTCCCTGATGGCTAATGACATTGAGCATTTCTTTAAGTGTTTCTCTGCCATTCTATATTCCTCTATTGAGAATTCTCTGTTTAGTGCTGTACTCCATTTTTTAATTGGATTTCTAGATTTTTTGCTGTTTAACTTCTTTACTCCTTTATATATACTGGGTATTAGTCCTCTGTCAGTTATGGAGTTGGTGAAGATCCTTTCCCAATCTGTAGGCTGTCATTTTGTTGTGATGACAGTGCCCTTTGCTTTACAGAAGATTTTCAGTCCCATTTGTTGATTGTTGCTCTTAGAGCCTGTGCTGTTGGTGTTCTCTTCAGGAAGTCATTTCATGTGCCAATGAGTTCAAGGCTCTTTCCCATTGTTTCTTCTAAGCATTTTAGTATATCTGGTTTTATGTTGAGGTCTTCGAACCATTTGGACTTTAGTTTTGTGCAGGGTGATAAGGCTGGATTGATTTGCATTTTTCTACATGTAGACATCCAGTTAGACCAGCACCATTTGTTGAAGATACTGTCTTTTTTCCATTGAATGATTTTGGCATCTTTGTAAAAAAATCTTCGTAAGTTTGTGTATTTATGTCAGGATCTTCTATTCAATTCCATTGATCCACCAGTCTATTTCTATACCAGTACCATGCAGTTTTTAGTATTGTTGCTCTATAGTTGAGCTTGAGATGAGGGATGGAGATGCCTCCAGAAGATCTTTTATTGTAGAGGACTGTTTCAGAAATTCTGGGTTTCTTCTTGTTCCATATGAAGGTGAGAATATTTCTTTCAAGCTCTGTAAAGAAGTGTGTTGGTAATTTGATGGGAATTGCATTGAATGAGTAGATTGCTTTTGGTAAGATGGCGATTTTTACTGTGTTAATTCTGTCAAGCCATGGGCATGGGAGATCTTTCCATCTTCTGATATCTTCTAATTCTTTCTTCAGAGACTTGAAATCTTTTTCATACAAGTCTTTGACTTGCTTGGTTAGGGTTACACCAAGGTACTTTATGTCGTTTGTGGCTATTTTGAAGATGTAGATGGCTGGGAATAATGAAAATCATGGCTGAAATCAATAAATTAGAAACAAAGAAAACACTTCAAAGAATCAATGAAACCAAGAGCTTGTTCTTCGAGAAAATCGACAAGATAGACAACCCATTAGCCAAGCTAACTAAAAGGCAGAGAGACACCATCCAAATCAAGAAAATCAGAAATGAAAAGGGGACATTACTACAGATACAAAGGAAACCCAAACAATCATTAGAACTTACTTCAAAGTCTGTATGCCACAAAATTTGAAAATATAAATGAAATTGGCAATTTTCTCGATCGATTCCACTTACCAAAGCTGAATCAAGATCAGGTAAATCAATTAAATAATCCTACATGCCCTAAGAAAATAGAAGTGGTCATCAAAATTCTCCCATCCAAAAAAAGCCCAGGACCAGATGGTTTCAGTACAGAATTCTACCAGACCTTTAAAGAAGAGTTAACTCTAGTTCTCTTCAAACTAAATAGAAACAGCAGAAACACTACCAAACTCATTCTATGAAGCCATAGTCACCTTGGTACCTAACCCTTACAAAGACCCAACAAGAAAAAAGAATTTCAGGCCAATCTCACTTATGAACATTGATGCAAAAATACTCAACAAAATACTTGCAAACCGAATAGAAGAACACATCAAAGATATCATCCACTATGACTAAGTCTGCTTCAATGAAGGCATGCAGGGGTGGTTCAATATATAGAAATTCATCAGTGTGATCCACCATATAAACAAACTGAAGGAGAAAAACCACATGATCATCTCCTTAGATGCTGAAAAGGCATTTGACAAAATCCAACATACATTCATGTTTAAAGTCTTGGAGATATCAGGGATACCAGACACATAAATGAACATAGTAAAGGCAATATACAGCAAGCCTATAGCCAATATCAAACTCAATGTAGAGAAACTTAAAACAATCCCACTGAAATCAGGGACAAGGCAAGGCTGCCCACTCTCTCCATATCTATTCTGGAAATCTTTGCTAGAGCAATATGCAGTTGAAGATCAAGCAGATACATATTGAAAAGGAAGAAGCCAAAGTGTCACTATTTGTAGATGATAGGATAGCATACCTGAGTGACCCCAAAAATTCTGCCAGTGAACTCCTATAGCTGATAAACACCTTCAGCAACGTGGCCAGTTACAACATTAACTCAAAAAAAAAAAAAAAAGAATAGTGCTTCTGTATACAAAAGTCAAAAGGGCTGAGAAAGAAATTAGGAGAGCATTTCTTTAAGTCTTTCTCTGCCATTAGATATTCCTCTACAGAGAATTCTCTGTTTAACTCTGTACCTCATTTTTTATTTGGATTACTTGGTGTGTTAGTGTTTAAATTCTTCAATTCTTTATATATTCCAGATATTAGCCTATGTTTAATGTAGGGTTGGTGATGATACTTTCCCAGTCTCTATGCTGTTGTTTTGTTCTTTTTTTCTGTATCTTTTTTTTAATTTTTATTAATTACATGTTATTCAGTTTGTATCCCCCATTAGCCCCTCCCTCATCCCCTCCTGATCCAATCTCCCTAGCCCCTACTTCATGCATGCCCCTCCCCAAGTCCACTGATAGGGGAGGTCCTCCTTTCCTACCTTCTGATCTTAGTTTATCAGATCTCATCAGAACTGGCTGCATTGTCTGCTTCTGCTGCCTGCTAAGGCTGCTACCCCCTCAGGGGGAGGTGATCAAAGTGCGGTCCAATCAGATCATGTCAGTTGCAGTCCCTCTTCCCATTACTATGAAACCCACTTGGACACTAAACTGCCATGGGTTACATCTTTGCTGGAGTTCTAGGTTATCTCCATCCCTGATACTTGGTTGGAGTATGGACTCTGGGAAGACCCCTGTGTTCAAATTTCTTGTTCTGTTTCTCTCCTTGTGGAGTTCCTGTCCTCTCCAGATCTTACTATTTCCCACTTCTTACATAAGATTCCATGCTAATTGTCCAACAGTTTGGCCATAAGCCTCAGCATCTGCTTTGACAGTCTGCAGGGCAGAGCCTTACAGAGGCCCTCCATGGCGGGTTTCTAGCTTGATTCCTGTTTTCTTCTTCTTCTGATGTCCATCCTCTTTGCCTTTGGGATAGGGATTGAGCATTTTAGTCAGTGTCTTCTCTCTTGATTAGTTTCTTTAAAGGTACAGATTTCTGTAGGTTTATCCTATATTACATGTCTATATGAGTGAGTATATACTGTGTGTGTCTTTCTGCTTCTGGGACAGCTCACTGAGGATGATCCTTTCCAGGTTCCACCATTTACCTGCAAATTTCAAGATTTCCTTATTTTTCATTGATGAGTAATATTCCATTGTGTAGTTATACCAGAATTTCTGCTTCCATTCTTCAGTTGAGGGGCATCTGGGCTGTTTCCAGCTTCTGGCTATTACAAATAAGGCTGCTAAAAACACGGTTGTGAAAATGTCTTTAATGTGTACTTGAGCCTTTTTTTGGATAACAAAAGCAAACGCCAGATTGAATGCAATTCTCATCAAATTACCAACACAATTCTTCACCGACTTTGAAAGAAAAATTCTCAACATCATATAGAATAACAAGAAACGCAGAATTGCTAAAACAACCCTCTACAACAAAAGATCTTCTGGGGGTATCTCCATCCCTTATCTTAAGCTCTATCATAGAGCAACAGTAACAAAAACTGCATGGTACTGGCTTAGAAACACAATGGTGGATCAATGGAACCAAAAAGAAGATCCAGAAATAAACCCACACACTTATGGACACCTGATCATATAATGGAAAAGATATGGCATCTTCAACAAATGGTTCTGGTCTAACTGGATGTCTACATGTAGAAAAATGCAAATAGATCCATCCTTATCACAAAACTGAAGTCCAAGTGGATCAAAGACCTCAACATAAATCCAGACATTAAATCACTTAGAAGAAAAAGTGAGCAAGACCCTAGAACACATTGGTACAGGAGACAACTTCCTGAACAGAACACCAACAGCACAGGCTCTAAGAGCAACAATTAATAAATGGGACCTCATGAAACTGAAAAGCTTCTGTAAAGCCAAGGACACTGTCATCAAAACAAAAGGAATACCTACAGATTGGAAAAAAATCTTCAACAAAACTTCTTCTGACAGAGGGCTAATATCCAGTATATATAAAGAACTAAAGAAGTTGAAAAGCAGCAAACAAAGTAATCCAATTAAAAAATGGGGAACAGAGCTAAACAGAGAATTCTTAGTAGAGGAATACAGAATGGCAGAGAAACACTTAAAGAAATGCTCAACATCATTAGCCATATGGGAAATGCAAATCAAAATGACCCTGAGATTTCACCTTATACTAATCAGAATGGTCAAGATGAAAAACTTGAATGACAACACATACTGGAGATAGGGGAACCCTCCTCCACTGCTGGTGGGAATGTAAACTTGTAAAATCACTCTGTAAATCAATCTGGCACTTTCTCAGACAACTAGTAATACTGCTTCCTCAAGATCCAGCCATGTTATTTTGTTCTTACAACAGTATCCTTTGCTTTTTAGAAGCTTTGAGAATCATGAGGTCCCATTTATTGATTGTTGATCTTAGAGCCTGTGCTGTTGGTGTTCTGTTTAGGAAGTTGTTTCCTGTGGCTATGAGTTCTAGGCTCTTCCCCATGTAGCTAATGACTTTGTAAATACCTTTGACACCTCATGGATTTTAGACTTTCCTTTCATTTAAGTTTAATACCTCCCTTTTTTTTTGACAGTTTTCAGTGCTTTTAAAAATTATTTGTATCTCTTTCCACTTAGACAGGTAAATTTACCTGCTGACAACTGAGTCCATGACCCAGGTCACAGATAGTGTGAGAAGAGAAGGAAGCTCCACAAATTGTACACACATACACAGAGTCATCCCACATACTCATCTCCACTCAGGCATGCATGATTTCCTTACATACTTTCAATTTAAAGCAATTTCACACTCTCTCTCACACACAAGCACATTAAAATGTAATAAAAATTTTTATGCTTTACCCAGAGTAGCTGTAGATACCACAATATTTTTCACTCATGATTTTATTGTATCATTGATATTTTTCATTTATACTAAGAGTTTGTATTTTTGAAAGGTATATATCCTAGCATTTGCATTTTAGCTTGATGCACTCTTTCTTTTCCCCCCTTAATTCTTCTCTTCTTCCTCTATCTTCCTTCTTACTTTTCTTTTTGTTTTACTTCCTTTCCCACTCCCCATACCTTATAATAGGAATATAACACATACCACTTTCTCCACCAATTACTGAAGTTTCTCATAGCATCTTAATTAGAAAGAGTATTACATTTAATAATTTATTTTATTCCAGTTATGTATTATTGCTCAATCTTTGTTCAAAGCCCTCAGATTCATTTCACAAAGGGCCCTCTAAGCATGAACTTCCTACCTTTTAAAATTTACACTAATTTTTTAGGACATTTCTCAGGCAAGAATTCTGGGGCAAGAGAACTGCAAGGTAATAATTGCTTGGCTACTTTGAATTGTGTCAAGAAAGAGCCTGACACAGAGGACCTCTTAAAGTCTCTGCCCTGCAGACTATCAATGCAGATGCTGAGACTTATGGGAAACCTTTGGGCAGAGTGCAGGGAATCTTAGGAAAGAAATGGGAAACAGTAAGATCTGGAGAGGACAGGAACTCCACAAGGAGAGCAACAGAACCAAAAAAAAAAGCTGAGCACAAGGGTCTTTCCTGAGAGTGATACTCCAACCAAGGCCTATGTATGGAGATAACCTAAGATCCCTGTATATATGTAGCCCATGGCAGTTCAGTATTCAAGTATGTTCTATTGTTATAGGAAAAGGGACTGTCTCTGACATGAACTGATTTTTCTGCCCTTTAATTAACTCCCCTGAGGGGGAAGCAGCATTACCAAGCCACACAAGAAGACAATGCAGCCACTCCTGATGAGACCTAATTGACTAGGATCAAAAGGAAGGAAAAGAAGACCTCCTCTATCAGTGGACTTGGGGAGGAATAAAATGTAATAAATAAAGAATTTTAAAAATTTATATAAGTGGGGAAAAGGGAAAGGGTAAAGACAGATGGTAGCTGTAATGGTAATGAAGAATTTGTTGTGAGGCATGCATACATTGCCACCACGGATTGTTGCATAGAGCTAGAGTGAGGTGGAGACATTCATACCTTGGACATCTCATTCTTGATATGGGTAGGTGGAAGCATTGCTACTTCCCTGTTCTGTGCCAGCATGCATTGGCACTTGTAGTCTTGACCCCCTACCTCTGCTATTCTTGGAGTAATCAAGTAGCCTGGGCACCTGGAATTCTTCCCGATATAAATTGGCAACATCCCAGACCAAGCCAATAATATGTGCCCATCCTGGGAAGCTCTCCCAACCCCAAGGGTCCTGCTTTTCAATGATGGCTTCTATTTTTTTGTTTGTTTCCTCTCTATATTCCGCTAATTGTGCCTCTACTTGTTTGGTTCTATTTGCCTGTATTTCTTTGGGAGCTATGTTCATTACTACCCAATGGCTTGAGTGCCATTCCAGAAACTGTTTCCTGTGTAAAGTTGCATTTGAAGGTGTCTTTACTCTGCCGCCGTTCAATTACCTCCATAGTTTAACCTCATAATTATTAGCTCAGATAGTTTATGGTACCTTTCCCACAATATTTAAATAGCATGTCCTTAATGTTTTAGTATTTAGTATGTAGAATCCATTTTTATTCTCAAAGAGTAGCAATGTCCTGCCTAAATTTGCCTTGTTTCTTCTTCTGCAGTGTAAAATTTTCATGCTTATGACAAGTTGGGGAAGTGACATGTTTTCAAGGAAATATGAAGACTGTCTTCATGGTATCCTAAAAAAGATAGTGGAAGGTAACTTTCCAAAAGTGTTGGTTTGAAAACAAGTGGGTCCACAGAAGAAGAATAGGTTCCTGCCAATTATATTCAACATGGAAAAGAAGAAAATTCCAAGAGATTTCACCGGATTTCTCTGACAATCCTATCACTATTTAAGTAGTTTCTAACTTTTGTCTGAAAACTGAGAATAAGATATTGAATCCAATTCGTTTTAGGCATAAATTTGAATCCATGAAAAAAAGTTGTTTTTTTTTTATTTTTATAGACAGCCAAAAAAAAAAAAAAGAAAAACTGAAAGTTGTGTACTTGAAACAAACATCAAAAATAATCCCCGAAGAGGTGCAGTTGCACATAACTTTAATCCCACCACTCTGGAGGCAGAGACAGATGGATCTTTGTGATCAAGACCAACCAGATCTACATATCCAGTTCCAAGACATCCAGGGCTACTTAAACAGATTCCACTAAAAAAAAAAAAAATCCTTGGATCAGAAAAACTTGGCAAGCATAGGAAGAAATAAGACTCATGATCTAGCCAGATTTGGAGGCACAGACCTGTAATCTAAGCTACTCAGGATGTTCCATCGGGACCATAAACTCAAGACTCAGCTAGGCTACACAGTGAGCTAAAGGCCAACATGGACAAATTAGTAAGATTCTCTCTCACAACAACAACAACAAAAAATTTAAGAAGTCTCTAGCTCAAGGACAGAGAACACTAGACTTGCAAACATGATGCCCTTTAATCCATCCCAAATGGAAAAATAGAGATAAGAGTAACCAAATAATGACCAAGGCTTGAAAGTCCTTGAAGTATTGAAATACATATTCAAAACCCTGGGAGTGGAGGAGAGAGGGGCTTATGGGGGATACAAAGTGAATAAACTGTAATTAATAAAAAAAAAATGTTACTATTTCCATAGGGTAAAGCGTTTTTTATTTCATTATCTATAAACATTAAATTTATTTTTATTAACTATATTGTTTCTCTTAAGATAAATACTGCTTCTTTCAAATGTGTAAAAGTTTGTATGTAAAAGAATAATCGATAAGTACTTGCTTAATACACTTGGCAATTCTGTCTGAGAAACTTGATTATTTACTTATCTTCAAAATAACAGTTGATCACTATTTCAATGTCTTGTTTTTTTATTTGATTAATTAGCCTTTTGTTTCTATGTTTTGACATAATCACTACAAAGACAAAGAAGTGCACACACACACATGCACACACACTCACATACACACAAATTTACATTACTAACAATAAGCCTTATCCAGAATATTTTAGAGACATTTTTTTATTCTTTTTCTACATTACACAAATTTATATAATAAAGAATAAAGCATGTGATTTATATTGTATCTGCATAAATCCTGGCTCTATGGTCCTATGTTGATGACATACCCATTTCTCCTTTAATAGCTCAAAAAATTTAATTACAGTTCATTCACTTTGTATCCCAGAGGTAGCCCTCTCCCCTCATTCCCTCCAAGTCCCACCTCCCCTCTCTCATCTCCTCCTGTGCCCCTTTCTAAGTCCACTGATAGGGGAGGTCCTCCTCCTCTTGCATCTGATCCTAGCTTACCAGGTCTCATCAGGCCTGGTTGCATTGTCTTACTCTGTGGTCTGGTAAGGCTGCTCCCACCTCAGGGGGAGGTGGTCAAGGGGCCAGCCACTGAGTTCATGTCAGAGATAGTCCCTGGGAACCCAATTGGATACTGAGCTGCCATAGGCTACATCTGAGCAGGGGTTCTATGTTATATCATGAATGGTCTTTGGTTGGAGTATCAGTCTCAGAAAAGACCCCTGTGTCCAGGTTTTTTGCTTGTGTTGCTCTCCTTTTGGAGCTCCTGTTTAATATCATGCTATGAAATATGCAAAGAGTAAAAAAAGTTCAACTTTTTTCATCTGTACTCATGATGTTCCCTCTTTGATTCAAAGGCCACCTAACAACAACAACAAAAAATCAGACATAAGAAACACTCTTCTTTGTTGTTGGCCAGGGAAGTTAAAAAACAACAACAACAACAACAAAAACAGATTACTACTATTGCCCTTAGCCATCTGCTAAGAAGTGAAAGATAAGTCTTTCATCCTGAAGATACCACTTACTTTAGAAATAGGACCCAGAGACCTATTATCTGGCCCTGAATAAATTTTCCTTTGTGAGAATTAGCTTTCCAGAAGACACCATGCCAGCTTCCAAATGAGGGAAGTAACTAACATTCCTTCATAGCTTTGGTGCCTATGAACCATATCAACGATGAACATGGCAAGGTAAACATAAGGCTGGAATATAGCACTCATACCTTGGCAGTGAGCAACAGCTTTCTAATTGGACTTAAAAACCCACTCAATGAGAAGGATACCATGCCTCATATTAAAAACCTAGCTCACGTCCCAGTTCTAGTGAAGTTGTGGGTTTTGGGAAAATATCTACAGTCATTAATTTACCAATAGCGCAAACTATAAATATTTGTCCTTATTATCAGAAATCGGTGTAGTATTCACTTCTCATTGAGAAAATGTTTCTTTGAGCAGATTCAGACTACTACAGAAAACCATGATCTATCAAAATGCAGCAGTATGGAGCCCAGTCCCAATGAATACCTATACAGAACAATCCAGGACTTAAGGTTCAGGGAACATTGTAGAAGAGGACACTGTAAGACTGTAAGAACCAGAGGATCAGGGAGCTTTCTATAATTGTTTTTCCTTATAAAACCGGGGACTACAGCCATCATTTCTCATCAACATGACTGCCCAAATGTGAGATGAAATTGGATAACACCAAGGGACAGGCCACCATGGATAGAGAAAAGTCTAGAAGGCTTCAACCCTACATAGAAATGTGGGCAACTGAAAAAAGCTGGAGCAGGAGAGGTGATTTTTTCCACAGAGAAGAGTATGGCAATTGGTTGTCCCATGCCAGACCTGCAAAAAATACATACAAGTAACTGTATGTGTACTGAACAAGTTAAATTAAAGAATATATATGTATGTGTGTTCCATTATATATATATGTGTGTGTATGTGTGTGTGTGTGTGTGCTTTCCAAGTATATAGGTAGGTGTGTATGTGTGTCTGTGCAATAACCATTATTGAAAAACAAGGCAATTAATTTGGACCTCGGGGAGGAGTATATTGGAGGGTTTGGAGGGAGGAAAGAAAAGAGAAACATTTTAAGTATATTATAATCTCAAAATTTTTGAAGAATAAACTTCATTACCAAATTGTACTTTAAATTATGTGCAAGAGATAGAACTCCTTGATAGTTTTTCTTATGATAAACCAAGTAGCTAATTAATGTAATAGGTTATGGAGTAGTGCAACAAAAGATTCAGGTAAAGAAAGAGGCATTTCCATAAAGGCATAATATAATGTTAAGGCAAATTGAGTTTGAATTGTCCTTTGAATATGTTCTTTGAGGAGATCTTCAGAGCTGTCTGTACATAAAAATATTTTATTCCATCTGTTCATGCTGCCTGAGTGACAGACCTGTTTCTCAGCATTCATTTTACCACCAAGAGAGAGAAAAGAAATTCAGGTACACATTAATGCAAAAAGTGTTAACTTCACCACCATTCTATTAATGTTAAGTGTAAGCAGAAGAAAACCCTACATATTTTCTGAGATAAGCTGAAATGAAGCCTCTTCCACTAAACATTAAATTCCCAGCAGCCAACTCACATTGTTAACATGCTAACAGTGATATTGATTGAAAACATACTCATTAATTCATATTTTGTGTTTTACTGTTGTTTGACCAATTGGTTTCAATCAAGATTTTATAGGACTTAGTACAGAATATTACCAGGATGCTATTGAAACTAGTTATGTAATCACAGTCTCTTCAATAGCCTTTAGCAAATCATTAAGTCTAAGAATTTTAAGTACTTTAACTAAAACAGAAATCTTGTCGGTATGATTTGATTTCTCTTTATGTAAAAATGTACCAGTGAGATTTTGTTATTTGCAAGGCGATTCAATGTCTTTTAACTAGCTGTGCTTTCTGGGTATGGAGTACTAATAGAATATAAGACTATATGATACTGTGATTTACTTGCAGGATCCATTTCAATCTCTTAGAACAGGAATTCCTTTGAATACATCTTTGTGTACACCACAGAACCTGGCAAAACACCTCACAGAAAGATGGCATAAAATGATTTTTGTTAAAGGGATAGATTTTACAGTCAGTCTGTAACTACCTTTTTCCAGAGAAAGGACTGTATTTAAAACTGAGATAGAGAAAACACACAAAATTCCTGAAAGACAAATGAATATAAACTTCAGCCAGTTCAAAAGAGTAAATTATCGACTAACTAACGTTTAAGACATTTGTGTCCACAGTAGCCAGTTTTCTCTGTACCCTGCACAATACAGAGAGTGTAAACCCTCCCACTGCCAACTGTAGGCAAAGTGTTCAGAAGATCTCTTTTGATTGTATGTGTCTTAGTTAGGATAAATATAGAATTACTCCTTACCTTCATTCATCCCCTTTGGCTCTGGGTACTTGGTAAAGATATTAGAGGAAAGGAAATATACATTTTAAAATTGTTATTCAAGTATCCTAAATAATTATTGTCTAAGGAAATTTAATTATACATATTATATTGTGAATTATAAATATATTTAATATATACATAGTAGGTATTCTCCATTGCTCCTCAAGAACTCAACACTTAGCTTAAGTGAAAAAATTTGATGCAAAAATTATTTTTTTATTATGAACAAGTCCATACAATTAACAAGGATATGAATTTACCTTTCATATACAATGCATAAGATATTTCTCTAGGGAACAAGAACTAATAGATATCCTGAAGCAGACCAGTATCTAAGTATAGCCACAGGAAAAGTAGAAAGAATTAAATTTGCAATATAGTAAAAGTGGCAAGGTAAGTTCACTCTTCATTTTTATTCATGAAACAGTATATGAAATAAGTCATAAAATACAGAAACATTTGCTGAGAGATTTAAGTGGAAAACACGATTTAGGCAGTTTTCTGCTGTCATGGAAATTTGAATTATATTTGTTTGCATGCATACACATACATAACCTGTTGTGGGGTGTGGGTGTGTGTGTGTGGGTGTGTGTGTGTGGGTGTGTGTTTGTGTGTGTGTGGGGTCAGACTGACATTGTTATTGATACCTCTGCCTAACATAATGTTAAACTCATGATCAGAAAATCAGTTACATCAAAAGATTGTCTCGGGTGTCTGAGACTATTATCACCATACAATTTTTAGTTCCTGTGTCTTACATGAAAATGGCCAAACAGAAACACTGTTACAGAGGAAAATAAAAAGACAATGTAAGTTCTTCTGAAGAATTATTGGATGCTGACATCTAGTGACTTAGAAAAGTACCATTATGGAGGAATTTTAATAACACAATATACTTCCATAAAAATGTGTATGTTGCCCAGTGCAAAATCACATATGTACAGGTCGATACATTTAATTTTAATACTTAATTATAGCTTTTTATGTGCCTAACTGCTACTGAATAAAGGTAAACCCTTGTGAAATGAACTTTTTTTATCAGTGATACTCCACACTTTGCAGAAAGCATATCATTCCCTATAATATCTTAAAATCTTCCTCCATTACCCTTTTCCTTCCTTCCTTCCTTCCTTCCTTCCTTCCTTCCTTCCTTCCTCCCTTCCTTCATTCCTTCTTTCCTTCCTTCCTTCCTTTCCCAATATCTTTTTACCACATTGTCTCTGTATATGCTTTTTTCTTTGCCTCTCTGATATATTCTAATATATATTATCTATATCTCCATCCTTCCTCTTTCAATACACTTAAAAGTGTTCTTCAGTTAGGGTTTCCATCACTATGATAAACACTAAGACCAAAAGCAACTTGGTGAAGAAAGGATTTATATCATCTTACAGTAAACAGGTAACAGTCCTTTATGGACAGAACTCAGGACAAGAACTCAAGCAGGCAAGAACTTCCGGGTAGGAACTGACACTGAAGCCATGGAGGAATGCTACTTACTGGCTTCCTCCTCATGATTTGCTCAGCCCACTATTACAGCTCAGCACACCTGCCCAGAGCTAGTACTGATGTGCCAAAGATTAATTAAGAAGACATCTGAAAGACTTCTGGGTTTCCTTTTCACAGTAATTCTGACTTGTCAAACTGACCCCCCCAAAAAAGTAATTAGTATAAATAGCTTTTCCATCTACTGGATACTAAATCTACAATAACCTAAAATAAGTTTTTTTGTGTTAAATTCTTCTGAAATTTTAATGTACTTTTCCTATATGTCTCATTTGAGGCCTGCTTTACCATACTATTTCAAGTTACACATATGAAAGTATAACCTTGTAATAATGCTTATACCTGTATCTCCTCTTTTCCATTTGATTTCCTTTTTTTCTATTCCTCGGTGAATTACTGATTTACAATCATTATCTTACATCTATTATTTTACATTTTGATTACAATCATTATTTTACAATTATTATTTTACATTTTGATAGCGCTTATATAATTTTCATCAATGAATATGCAGTTAGGACCATATAGAAAGCAGATCACATTGACATTTTATTTTTTTTCATTATGAATTTTACTTCTTGATCTCTACCCAAAGCTGCATATCCTGTGCTATTCCAAAAAGCTCTCTACACATAGACTTTTTTCTTTGCAGAATTTACAAGTCCTGTGGCAATAAAATGCAAAGTTTTTAGAATGGAGCACTGATTCATGAATTCTCTAAGATAAGCTGTTAGGAAAAAAAAAGCTGTCAGGAAAGAAAAAAGAAAGGAAGGAAGAAAGAGAGAGAGAGAGGAGAGAGATAAACAAAATTGCAGGAGAGTGTGTGAGTGAGAGTCAGGGACAGAGTGATAGAGGAAGAGAGGGAGAGAAGAAGAAAGGGAGACAGGAGGAAAGAAAGGAAAAAGGAAGGAAAGAAGGAAGGAAAGGAAGAGATTGATGAACTACAACTTATAATTTTAATGAAGGTGAAGAGTTTGTGAGTTTAATCCATAAGAAATTGGAAAAGTTGGTGTAGAGGTATGCTTGAGAATTTTAGATGTGCTTCGGTGCCTATCAGATAGAACCTGGAGGAAGAAAAGGACATGAAATCCCCTGAAACAAGAGTTACTACAAAAAGTTGTGAGCCCCCATATGCGCACAAGAAACAAAATTTCAGTCCACTGCATGAGCAGCATGTACTTTGAATTGCTGAGCCCTCTCTGCATCCCTTGTTCTGTATTATTCATCCTATATTTAGTATTGAGTTATTTCCCCAGAATTCTTGAAAGTTAAGGTCATTATTGCTTAATATTTTCACTAGTGCTCTCTAAATGCAATAATTCTTCAGCTTTATCTTCAACATTCTTTCTTATAGTGTTTACTGCTGGAGATATTTTACACTGATATTATATGTTTTGTGGAACTTTTAAGTTCTAATCTTTTAATTTGATTATCTTCAGTTTTTTCCTTTGCAGAATGTGTTGTTTAAGTTGCTGAATTTCTCACCTGAGTCTTGAATTGGTGTATTTATTTCATCCATCTTTTTGAATTTTCATTAAAATCATTGCTCTTTGCAGGAGGACTGCAGAGACTGATGCACCAATCAAGGACTAGCATGGAAAGAACTTATAGCTCATGCTCAGATGTAGTCCATAAGCAGTTCAGAATCCAAGTCAGATTCCTAATAAAGGGAGCAGGGGCAGTTTCTGACATGAACTCAGTTGCCTGCTCTTTGATCACTTCCGACTAAGAGGATGGCCTTACTAGGCCACAAAGGAAGAGAACCCAGGCCATCCTGATGAGACTTGATAAGCTAGGGTTAGAGAGTAGGGGAGAAGGACTCCCCCTTTTCAGTGCACTGGGGGAAGAGGATGGGGGGAAGAGGAAGGG
This sequence comes from Meriones unguiculatus, assembly GCF_030254825.1. Taxonomy (NCBI): domain Eukaryota; kingdom Metazoa; phylum Chordata; class Mammalia; order Rodentia; family Muridae; genus Meriones; species Meriones unguiculatus. The sequence goes on along the minus strand of NC_083353.1, from coordinate 25,243,221 downwards.
AGGGTGCGACAGGGAGGAGATGAAGGAGGGGGTTACAATCATGATGGAAAGTGAACAAATTGTAAAAATAATAAAATATAAGTAATAATAATAATAAAAACTTTATCAGGTCAAAGGTTGCTTGAAAGTCAATCTTCACTGACTGTTTTCACATACCTAAAATTTTCATATAACTATAATCACTGTACAATGAACATGAGCTTGTCTAGTATGTAAGACTATTTTGAATACTTTTTTCTTTGTTGTCAAACTTGTTTCTTCTCTCTTTTGATCGCTTTGCTTTTGTAAAAGTTGAAGTAGAATCTGTTTTGTATCTTGGACTGGACTTAAACCTAAGTTTCACCTGCTTCAGCCTTCTGAGTTCTAGAAGTCTGTGTTCTTAATGCTAAGCAAACTTGGAATATTAACTCAAAATAGTAAGTTTACAATCTAAATTCAGCGATTTTATTATTTATAAAATTGTAAGAGCTATAAACTTTGTACAATATACACAAATTTACATTAGGAATCGGTTTGTTTACTTACTGAACAAATATTAAACACCAACCCACTTGACATTAACTAAATATTTTTCTCTAATGACTACCTAAATAATGCAGCAAAATAGAGAATTTTAAAAGCATGGCATGGACAGGATATTTGGTATGGTACAGTTATATATTGTCAATCGATGAAGTGTCTCAAAAGAGCAGCTCATCCCCCATCCTGTGAAAAGTCCTGAAGCCTCCTGATCCAAGTGAAATGCAGGGTGATATTTCCTGTAAATCAAGTTCTTGGAGAGGAATGACTGTGGACAGTTCCTTTACCTGAACTTTAACTTCATAAAACAAGTGTCTTGTGATCATAGTAAAGGAAGCCCTATTCACCACTAGAGGACACTGCAAAAAAAACATAATTTTTTTTTCTTTTTTAATTTATTTTTCTTTATTAATTAGACTTTACTCTCTTTGTATAACCTGGTGGTTCCCTCTCTCCTCCCTTCCCAATCCATCCCTTCCTCCACCCTCTGATTGCATGCCCCTCCCCAAGTCCACTGAGAGGGGAGGACTTCTTTTCCTTCCTTCTGATCCTAGTCAATTAGGTCTCATCAGGAGTGGCTGCCTTGTCTTCTTCTGTGGCCTGGTAATGCTGCTTCACCTTCAGGGGGAAGTAATTAAAGAGCAGGCCAATCGGAACTCCATAAGTAGAGAAACAAAATAAAAAAAAATATGAGCACAGGGGTTTTTCCTGAAACTGCTATTCCACCCAACCACTATGCATGGAGATAACCTAAGGCCCCTGCACATATGTAGCCCATGGCAGTTCAGTATCCAAGTGGGTTCCATTGAAATAGTATCTAGACTTGTCCACCATTTCCCCCCACATTGCTCACAACGGGAGCAGTCTAGGATGCTGTCCTTCCTCATATTGGCAAGGGCCTTCTTAGAAGCAATCCTTACCATGAGACATTTCAATTGCTTTCCAAGTCCTGACACTGTTGTTTTCATTAGATTTAGAATATGATTAAAATTTCTATTGAATTTTACATATGGTCTATTGACATTTTCATTGCCAAGATTTGAGTTTCTCTCTCGTTCAGAAAACTCATCACTTAATCAATTGTTCTTTATTAGCCTATAGTTTATTAGTTAATACATGCAACTACCAATACCCATTTCTTGCATTTATTGATCATTTAAAAAATCATTCACTGAATTATATACCTAACATTTTGGTCCTATACTATTTTCAATATCAGTTATTAAGAATGTATAAACTTCTGGAGTAGTTATGTTTTGTATTTTTCCTTATTTTGCAAGTCTCTATGTTGACACTAAGCAATGTATTAGTTGGACATCAATTGCAAGTGTAAGTGAAAGCATTCAGTATGTGCCATCTTTCTTTGTCATTATCCAAAGAACATTAATTTTCTCATTAAGGCAGCATCCAGAATGAAACCATTGACAAATTGCTTGGGATCATCCTTCTCAAATCAGGTTATTGGTTCTGCAATTCAAACCTGACTCAAAAACAACTTCTCAAGTTCTCAGACATGCACAAGATCTGCATATTTTCAAGCCAGAGAAGGATCTCAACTGAGAGGAGGAAGTGCACCCCAGGGTCCCATCTTTAACAAAGAAGCATTTTTGTTCAGTTTTGACATTTATTGTTTCATTGTTGTTTTGATTGTTGGATTTGTTTCTCTTTTTTGTGGTTTTGTACTTTATTTTTTTTTAATTTTTGGGGTTTGGTGGGGCTTTTGGGGAAGCAAGAGAATGTAAAGTTGGTGGGGAAGATCTGGAAAAAGTGAAAGGAAAGTAATCAATATGTATTTATAAAAATAATTAAAACTGAAATTAAAAGAACTTTAGAAATGTGCTCTTAGTCAAATGTTCTACTGCTATGAAGAGATGCTATGACTCAGAAGCACTTATTTTTGAAAAGCATTTAACGAGAACTTGGTTACAGTTCAGAGGTTTAGTCCATTATCATAGTGGGAGACATGGGAACACGCAGGCAGATATAATGTTGGAGAGTAGCTGAAGGTTCTTTATCCAGATTGGCAGGCAGAGAGAAGGACACAGCCCTCCAGAAGAGGGGGTGAGAATTCCAGGAAATCCATCCTTCCCATTCCAAATCATGCAGGTGTGCATCAGGAACTGGCATGGGTGGGCGTGTCTGGCAGTGAGTCCGTTGGGGAGGTGAAGATGTAGGTGTAAGTTGAGGTGTGGGTGCTGGTCTTTCTTCCTGAAGCCTAGACCTTGAGCCTTCACCAGAGTCGTTGGGGAGTGGGTGTCTGGTGGGCCGATGCAGGACGGAGTGCTTGCTCTGGGAAGAAGTCTGCAGCCTAGGCTGTCACGGGTGGGTGGAACCCGCCCAAAGGGTGTGGAGATCAGGCCGAGAGGCCTCCAGAGAGTGTCTTCAGAGCTCCAAGCAGGATTCCAGGTGCAAGCTCTAAAAAGCCTGGGTTTTCCGAGAGGGAAGAGTGGGTGTGTCCAGTGCAGCCAGGGTGTCCCAAGACATGCCTGAGCAGAGAGTGTCCTTCTGGGGTTCACCTGTGAGAGAACCGGTTGTGATAATCCCGGAGAGCCTTGGCCATGGGGGGGGGGGCGGGTCTCTTCTTAGCCTGGGTCTTGGTGCAGAGAGCCCGCCAGGACGGGCCGTGGCCAGAGGCCTGCGGGAGGAGGTGCGCTTCGGAGTAGGGCCCCCGAGCCGGGGGTTCGGGCACCTCTGGCTGGCCTGGGCTCCTGGCCTGGGTGAAGAAGGTGACCATCTTGGTTTGTCGGCGCCCTTGCAGCTTCTTGGCCTGTCTGCTCCGGATGCGGGCTGTGACGGCTTGCAGCCTCAGCTCCTGGTCTGCCTCCTCCATCTGCTGCTGTGTCTTGGTCTCAGTCTGGCTGTGGGTCTCAGTCTCGTCGCCTGCGTGCCCATGTTCCGCTTCTTGGGCTGCTTGGGCTGTGGCGGCTTCAAAGGCCTCCTTGGCTTGGGAGATTCCTTGGAGAGCAGGTTGTTCGGTGGCATCAGCTGCATGGGCTGCAATGGCCTCCTTGGCTTGGCAGTGAGCCTCCCACATGCCCACGAGATCTTGGGAAAGGAGGAGCCCTTCTGGCCATTCCTGCTGGAGAACGGGCTTCCTGGCACCTGAGTAGACAGGCGTCTTGGAATCCACCCTGACAGGCGCCAGCTGCACTTCTCGGTCAGTCTGGCCCCAAGAGAGCTCCGGGACACCCAGGGGGTAGCGGGCGTGGTCAGAGTTGGGGCAAGCCCCCAAAGAGCAGGCGCGGCCATGCTCCTGGGACCCGCGGAGAGCATCCTGTCTGCACCTTCGGATCTTCTTGGCTGCTGGCTCCAGGCTTTCACGGCAAGCGTCACTTGCCTCTGGCGTCTGGCATGTGCTTCGCTTCCTGCTCGGGACTGGCCTGCTGCTGCTCAGCTGCAAGGCCTCTGCCCGCTTGTCTTGGGCTCCTCTGGACGTGGATGCTTGGGTCTCCTCTGCCGGAGATGTTCTTCCTTGCTCTGCCTTCTCGCTCAGCACCAAGGCAGAGTCAGGGGAGAGTGGGTCCCGCTCAGACCTGGGACCCAGCGGGGAACTGTCCCCCCATTTGGCCACCAAGTCCCTGGCGAAGGGCACTAGCAGCTGCTGTTTCCTCAAGATCTTGATGGTCTGCCTGAAGCCTATCTCTGCCAGACGTTCAGACAGGCTGGGCACGGCGGCAAGTTTCTTCAGGGCCTTGTAGAGCTTGCGTGGCTCTGTCTCCGTGCACAGGCGATCACACAGCTTCTGCAGGGCTGCCTGGGAAGAGCCAGCCTCCATGTCCATGGCTGAGAACAGGACTGGGCCCCACCGGGCAGACAGTACGTCGGACTGCTCTTTTCCTCTTCCTCTCGTGGTGGCTACCTGTGTCTCTGCAGCAGATTCTGGGCTAGACTGCTGGGAGTTTTCCAGCTGCTGCCTCTCTTTGCCTCACTGTGGAGGGGCGCATCCCTACCCTAGATATATATACAGGGGCTGGACCACGCCTTGGCTCAAATCTGCCCAGTCAGCGGCCGAGGCTGCTGGTTCTGGGCCCGCCCCTTCTGACTTCTGCTTCCCTGTGCCACGCCCCATCCACAGCTCAGGAAACATGATCTCTGACGCCAGAGCCCACTCTGGCCAAATCCCGGGGGTTCACAGCCCTGCCTTGCTTCCAGGCGAGCTCTGGCAAATGGGGGCTTCCTCAAGGTCTTTGCTGGGGCTCTCGGGATAGTCTGCTCCCCGCTGTAGGACGCCAGCTTCGGGAGCCTGCCAGAGACTGCACATGCTCACACAAAAGCAGAGGGAAGTAAAATCGAGTCAATCAATCAATCAATAAGTAAACAAACAAACAAACAAATAAATAAATAAATAAGCCGAGAATCTGCTCTGGGCTCCAATTTCGCACAGTGCATGGAGGGTGGGTGGGAGACACATCCCTTTCACCCCAGCAAGTTGAGCCTGTCTGGAAAAGTGGATTTCTGCTCGGAGCCTGGAAATCCTGTCTTGCACACCTGCCACACCGCCTTGACGGCCTGGGCCCATCTTTCAACCAACTAGGCTTTCACAGGTGTTCACACTGGTGCAGTTCCCAAAAGCCGGCCCACAGCTTTCCATTTCTCTTCTGATCCTGGGCAACTGGGTCTTAGCTTTCTGGGTTCCAAAGGATCCCTTTTTCAATCTGGTTAATTTCCCTCTGCGCACACTCTGTCTCTGCCTCTTTCTCTGTCTCTGTCTCTCTCTCTCTGTCTCAAACACACACACACTCACACACACATACACACCCTTGCACACACATGCACACTCACACAGTGGCTATCAACTCTCTATAACTATGCCTATGAATGACTCTCTCTTTCCAATCATATGTATATACACAGAAATGTTTATTCGTGAACATCTATGTATACAAAGGAGAGAAATGCACACAATATTCATTAGTGCTGAAGCTAACACACCTGACACTTACCCTAAGCAGTTCTCCCTCGGGCAGTTGTGTACTTAAGGCGTGGAAAACTAACTCTGGAAAGAAGATCTGTCCAAGCACTGGAGAAGTGGCAATGATTGCTTCCGCACAGCCCTCCAGAAGAGGGGGTGAGAATTCCAGGAAATCCATCCTTCCCTTCCAAATCACGCAGGTGTGCATCAGTGGGTGGGCGTGTCTGACAGTGAGTCCGTTGGGCAGGTGAAGGCGTAGGTGTGAGTTGAGGTGTGGGTGCTGGTCTTTCTTCCTGAAGCCTAGACCTTGAGCCTTGGCCAGAGTCTTTGGGTAGTGGATGTCTGGTAGGCCGATGCAGGACGGAGTGCTTGCTCTGGGAAGATGGCTGCAGCCTAGGCTCTCACGGGTGGGTGGAACCCGCCCAAAGGGTGTGGAGATCAGGCCGAGAGGCCTCCAGAGATTGTCTCCAGAGCTCCAAGCGGGATCCCAGGTGCAAGCTCTGGAAAGCCTGGGTTTTCCGTGAGAGAAGAGTGGGTGTGTCCAGTGCCGCCGGGGCGTCCCAAGACATGCCTGAGCAGAGAGTGTCCTTCTGGGGTTCACCTGTGAGAGAACCGGTTGTGATAATCCCGGAGAGCCTTGGCCATGAGGGGGGCGGGTCTCTTCTTAGCCTGGGTCTTGGTGCAGAGAGCCCGCCGGGACGGGCCGTGGCCAGAGGCCTGCGGGAGGAGGTGCGCTTTGGAGGAGGGCCCCCGAGCCGGGGGTCCGGGCACCTCTGGCTGGCCTGGGCTCCTGGCCTGGGTGAAGAAGGTGACCATCTTGGTTTGTCGGCGCACTTGCAGCTTCTTGGCCTGTCTGCTCCGGATGCGGGCTGTGACGGCTTGCAGCCTCAGCTCCTGGTCTGCCTCCTCCATCTGCTGCTGTGTCTTGGTCTCAGTCTGGCTGTGGGTCTCAGTCTCGTCGCCTGCGTGCCCATGTTCCGCTTCTTGGGCTGCTTGGGCTGTGGCGGCTTCAAAGGCCTCCTTGGCTTGGGAGATTCCTTGGAGAGCAGGTTGTTCGGTGGCATCAGCTGCATGGGCTGCAATGGCCTCCTTGGCGTGGCAGTGAGCCTCCCACATGCCCACGAGATCTTGGGAAAGGAGGAGCCCTTCTGGCCATTCCTGCTGGAGAACGGGCTTCCTGGCACCTGAGTAGACAGGCGTCTTGGAATCCACCCTGACAGGCGCCAGCTGCACTTCTCGGTCAGTCTGGCCCCAAGAGAGCTCCGGGACACCCAGGGGGTAGCGGGCGTGGTCAGAGTTGGGGCAAGCCCCCAAAGAGCAGGCGCGGCCATGCTCCTGGGACCCGCGGAGAGCGTCCTGTCTGCACCTTCGGATCTTCTTGGCTGCTGGCTCCAGGCTTTCACGGCAAGCGTCACTTGCCTCTGGCGTCTGGCATGTGCTTCGCTTCCTGCTCGGGACTGGCCTGCTGCTGCTCAGCTGCAAGGCCTCTGCCCGCTTGTCTTGGGCTCCTCTGGACGTGGATGCTTGGGTCTCCTCTGCCGGAGATGTTCTTCCTTGCTCTGCCTTTTCGCTCAGCACCAAGGCAGAGTCAGGGGAGAGTGGGTCCCGCTCAGACCTGGGACCCAGCCGTGAACTGTCCCCCCATTTGGCCGCCAAGTCCCTGGCGAAAGGCACTAGCAGCTGCTGTTTCCTCAAGATCTTGATGGTCTGCCTGAAGCCTATCTCTGCCAGACGTTCAGACAGGCTGGGCACGGCGGCGAGTTTCTTCAGGGCCTTGTAGAGCTTGCGTGGCTCTGTCTCCGTGCACAGGCGATCACACAGCTTCTGCAGGGCTGCCTGGGAAGAGCCAGCCTCCATGTCCATGGCTGAGAACAGGACTGGGCCCCACCGGGCAGACAGTACGTCGGACTGCTCTTTTCCTCTTCCTCTCGTGGTGGCTACCTGTGTCTCTGCAGCAGATTCTGGGCTAGACTGCTGGGAGTTTTCCAGCTGCTGCCTCTCTTTGCCTCACTGTGGAGGGGCGCATCCCTACCCTAGATATATATACAGGGGCTGGACCACGCCTTGGCTCAAATCTGCCCAGTCAGCGGCCGAGGCTGCTGGTTCTGGGCCCGCCCCTTCTGACTTCTGCTTCCCTGTGCCACGCCCCATCCACAGCTCAGAAAACATGATCTCTGACGCCAGAGCCCACTCTGGCCAAATCCCGGGGGTTCACAGCCCTGCCTTGCTTCCAGGCGAGCTCTGGCAAATGGGGGCTTCCTCAAGGTCTTTGCTGGGGCTCTCGGGATAGTCTGCTCCCCGCTGTAGGACGCCAGCTTCGGGAGCCTGCCAGAGACTGCACATGCTCACACAAAAGCAGAGGGAAGTAAAATCGAGTCAATCAATCAATCAATAAGTAAATAAACAAACAAACAAATAAATAAATAAATAAGCCGAGAATCTGCTCTGGGCTCCAATTTCGCACAGTGCATGGAGGGTGGGTGGGAGACACATCCCTTTCATCCCAGCATGTTGAGCCTGTCGAGAAAGTGGATTTCTGCTCGGAGCCTGGAAATCCTGTCTTGCACACCTGCCACACCGCCTTGACGGCCTGGGCCCATCTTTCAACCAACTAGGCTTTCACAGGTGTTCACAGTGGTGCAGTTCCCAAAAGCCGGCCCACAGCTTTCCATTTCTCTTCTGATCCTGGGCAACTGGGTCTTAGCTTTCTGGGTTCCAAAGGATCCCTTTTTCAATCTGGTTAATTTCCCTCTGCGCATTCTCTGTCTCTGTCTCTGTCTCTCTCTCTGTCTCTCTCTCTCTGTTTGTCTCAAACACACACACACTCACACACACACACACACACACACACATACACACCCTTGCACACACATGCACACTCACACAGTGGCTATCAACTCTCTATAACTATGCCTATGAATGACTCTCTCTTTCCAATCATATGTATATACACAGAAATGTTTATTCGTGAACATCTATGTATACAAAAGAGAGAAATGCACACAATATTCATTAGTGCTGAAGCTAACACACCTGACACTTACCCTAAGCAGTTCTCCCTCGGGCAGTTGTGTACCTAAGGCGTGGAAAACTAACTCTGGAAAGAAGATCTGTCCAAGCACTGGAGAAGTGGCAATGATTGCTTCCGCACAGCCCTCCAGAAGAGGGGGTGAGAATTCCAGGAAATCCATCCTTCCCTTCCAAATCACGCAGGTGTGCATCAGTGGGTGGGCGTGTCTGACAGTGAGTCCGTTGGGCAGGTGAAGGCGTAGGTGTGAGTTGAGGTGTGGGTGCTGGTCTTTCTTCCTGAAGCCTAGACCTTGAGCCTTGGCCAGAGTCTTTGGGTAGTGGATGTCTGGTAGGCCGATGCAGGACGGAGTGCTTGCTCTGGGAAGATGGCTGCAGCCTAGGCTCTCACGGGTGGGTGGAACCCGCCCAAAGGGTGTGGAGATCAGGCCGAGAGGCCTCCAGAGATTGTCTCCAGAGCTCCAAGCGGGATCCCAGGTGCAAGCTCTGGAAAGCCTGGGTTTTCCGTGAGAGAAGAGTGGGTGTGTCCAGTGCCGCCGGGGCGTCCCAAGACATGCCTGAGCAGAGAGTGTCCTTCTGGGGTTCACCTGTGAGAGAACCGGTTGTGATAATCCCGGAGAGCCTTGGCCATGAGGGGGGCGGGTCTCTTCTTAGCCTGGGTCTTGGTGCAGAGAGCCCGCCGGGACGGGCCGTGGCCAGAGGCCTGCGGGAGGAGGTGCGCTTCGGAGGAGGGCCCCCGAGCCGGGGGTCCGGGCACCTCTGGCTGGCCTGGGCTCCTGGCCTGGGTGAAGAAGGTGACCATCTTGGTTTGTCGGCGCCCTTGCAGCTTCTTGGCCTGTCTGCTCCGGATGCGGGCTGTGACGGCTTGCAGCCTCAGCTCCTGGTCTGCCTCCTCCATCTGCTGCTGTGTCTTGGTCTCAGTCTGGCTGTGGGTCTCAGTCTCGTCGCCTGCGTGCCCATGTTCCGCTTCTTGGGCTGCTTGGGCTGTGGCGGCTTCAAAGGCCTCCTTGGCTTGGGAGATTCCTTGGAGAGCAGGTTGTTCGGTGGCATCAGCTGCATGGGCTGCAATGGCCTCCTTGGCGTGGCAGTGAGCCTCCCACATGCCCACGAGATCTTGGGAAAGGAGGAGCCCTTCTGGCCATTCCTGCTGGAGAACGGGCTTCCTGGCACCTGAGTAGACAGGCGTCTTGGAATCCACCCTGACAGGCGCCAGCTGCACTTCTCGGTCAGTCTGGCCCCAAGAGAGCTCCGGGATACCCAGGGGGTAGCGGGCGTGGTCAGAGTTGGGGCAAGCCCCCAAAGAGCAGGCACGGCCATGCTCCTGGGACCCGCGGAGAGCATCCTGTCTGCACCTTCGGATCTTCTTGGCTGCTGGCTCCAGGCTTTCACGGCAAGCGTCACTTGCCTCTGGCGTCTGGCATGTGCTTCGCTTCCTGCTCGGGACTGGCCTGCTGCTGCTCAGCTGCAAGGCCTCTGCCCGCTTGTCTTGGGCTCCTCTGGACGTGGATGCTTGGGTCTCCTCTGCCGGAGATGTTCTTCCTTGCTCTGCCTTTTCGCTCAGCACCAAGGCAGAGTCAGGGGAGAGTGGGTCCCGCTCAGACCTGGGACCCAGCCGTGAACTGTCCCCCCATTTGGCCGCCAAGTCCCTGGCGAAAGGCACTAGCAGCTGCTGTTTCCTCAAGATCTTGATGGTCTGCCTGAAGCCTATCTCTGCCAGACGTTCAGACAGGCTGGGCACGGCGGCGAGTTTCTTCAGGGCCTTGTAGAGCTTGCGTGGCTCTGTCTCCGTGCACAGGCGATCACACAGCTTCTGCAGGGCTGCCTGGGAAGAGCCAGCCTCCATGTCCATGGCTGAGAACAGGACTGGGCCCCACCGGGCAGACAGTACGTCGGACTGCTCTTTTCCTCTTCCTCTCGTGGTGGCTACCTGTGTCTCTGCAGCAGATTCTGGGCTAGGCTGCTGGGAGTTTTCCAGCTGCTGCCTCTCTTTGCCTCACTGTGGAGGGGCGCATCCCTACCCTAGATATATATACAGGGGCTGGACCACGCCTTGGCTCAAATCTGCCCAGTCAGCGGCCGAGGCTGCTGGTTCTGGGCCCGCCCCTTCTGACTTCTGCTTCCCTGTGCTACGCCCCATCCACAGCTCAGAAAACATGATCTCTGACGCCAGAGCCCACTCTGGCCAAATCCCGGGGGTTCACAGCCCTGCCTTGCTTCCAGGCGAGCTCTGGCAAATGGGGGCTTCCTCAAGGTCTTTGCTGGGGCTCTCGGGATAGTCTGCTCCCCGCTGTAGGACGCCAGCTTCGGGAGCCTGCCAGAGACTGCACATGCTCACACAAAAGCAGAGGGAAGTAAAATCGAGTCAATCAATCAATCAATAAGTAAATAAACAAACAAACAAACAAATAAATAAATAAATAAGCCGAGAATCTGCTCTGGGCTCCAATTTCGCACAGTGCATGGAGGGTGGGTGGGAGACACATCCCTTTCACCCCAGCAAGTTGAGCCTGTCGAGAAAGTGGATTTCTGCTCGGAGCCTGGAAATCCTGTCTTGCACACCTGCCACACCGCCTTGATGGCCTGGGCCCATCTTTCAACCAACTAGGCTTTCACAGGTGTTCACACTGGTGCAGTTCCCAAAAGCCGGCCCACAGCTTTCCATTTCTCTTCTGATCCTGGGCAACTGGGTCTTAGCTTTCTGGGTTCCAAAGGATCCCTTTTTCAATCTGGTTAATTTCCCTCTGCGCACTCTCTGTCTCTGTCTCTGTCTCTGTCTCTCTCTCTCTCTGTTTGTCTCAAACACACACACACTCACACACACACACACATACACACCCTTGCACACACATGCACACTCACACAGTGGCTATCAACTCTCTATAACTATGCCTATGAATGACTCTCTCTTTCCAATCATATGTATATACACAGAAATGTTTATTCGTGAACATCTATGTATACAAAGGAGAGAAATGCACACAATATTCATTAGTGCTGAAGCTAACACACCTGACACTTACCCTAAGCAGTTCTCCCTCGGGCAGTTGTGTACCTAAGGCGTGGAAAACTAACTCTGGAAAGAAGATCTGTCCAAGCACTGGAGAAGTGGCAATGATTGCTTCCGCACAGCCCTCCAGAAGAGGGGGTGAGAATTCCAGGAAATCCATCCTTCCCTTCCAAATCACGCAGGTGTGCATCAGTGGGTGGGCGTGTCTGACAGTGAGTCCGTTGGGCAGGTGAAGGCGTAGGTGTGAGTTGAGGTGTGGGTGCTGGTCTTTCTTCCTGAAGCCTAGACCTTGAGCCTTGGCCAGAGTCTTTGGGTAGTGGATGTCTGGTAGGCCGATGCAGGACGGAGTGCTTGCTCTGGGAAGATGGCTGCAGCCTAGGCTCTCACGGGTGGGTGGAACCCGCCCAAAGGGTGTGGAGATCAGGCCGAGAGGCCTCCAGAGATTGTCTCCAGAGCTCCAAGCGGGATCCCAGGTGCAAGCTCTGGAAAGCCTGGGTTTTCCGTGAGAGAAGAGTGGGTGTGTCCAGTGCCGCCGGGGTGTCCCAAGACATGCCTGAGCAGAGAGTGTCCTTCTGGGGTTCACCTGTGAGAGAACCGGTTGTGATAATCCCGGAGAGCCTTGGCCATGAGGGGGGCGGGTCTCTTCTTAGCCTGGGTCTTGGTGCAGAGAGCCCGCCGGGACGGGCCGTGGCCAGAGGCCTGCGGGAGGAGGTGCGCTTCGGAGGAGGGCCCCCGAGCCGGGGGTCCGGGCACCTCTGGCTGGCCTGGGCTCCTGGCCTGGGTGAAGAAGGTGACCATCTTGGTTTGTCGGCGCCCTTGCAGCTTCTTGGCCTGTCTGCTCCGGATGCGGGCTGTGACGGCTTGCAGCCTCAGCTCCTGGTCTGCCTCCTCCATCTGCTGCTGTGTCTTGGTCTCAGTCTGGCTGTGGGTCTCAGTCTCGTCGCCTGCGTGCCCATGTTCCGCTTCTTGAGCTGCTTGGGCTGTGGCGGCTTCAAAGGCCTCCTTGGCTTGGGAGATTCCTTGGAGAGCAGGTTGTTCGGTGGCATCAGCTGCATGGGCTGCAATGGCCTCCTTGGCGTGGCAGTGAGCCTCCCACATGCCCACGAGATCTTGGGAAAGGAGGAGCCCTTCTGGCCATTCCTGCTGGAGAACGGGCTTCCTGGCACCTGAGTAGACAGGCGTCTTGGAATCCACCCTGACAGGCGCCAGCTGCACTTCTCGGTCAGTCTGGCCCCAAGAGAGCTCCGGGACACCCAGGGGGTAGCGGGCGTGGTCAGAGTTGGGGCAAGCCCCCAAAGAGCAGGCGCGGCCATGCTCCTGGGACCCGCGGAGAGCGTCCTGTCTGCACCTTCGGATCTTCTTGGCTGCTGGCTCCAGGCTTTCACGGCAAGCGTCACTTGCCTCTGGCGTCTGGCATGTGCTTCGCTTCCTGCTCGGGACTGGCCTGCTGCTGCTCAGCTGCAAGGCCTCTGCCCGCTTGTCTTGGGCTCCTCTGGACGTGGATGCTTGGGTCTCCTCTGCCGGAGATGTTCTTCCTTGCTCTGCCTTCTCGCTCAGCACCAAGGCAGAGTCAGGGGAGAGTGGGTCCCGCTCAGACCTGGGACCCAGCCGTGAACTGTCCCCCCATTTGGCCGCCAAGTCCCTGGCGAAAGGCACTAGCAGCTGCTGTTTCCTCAAGATCTTGATGGTCTGCCTGAAGCCTATCTCTGCCAGACGTTCAGACAGGCTGGGCACGGCGGCGAGTTTCTTCAGGGCCTTGTAGAGCTTGCGTGGCTCTGTCTCCGTGCACAGGCGATCACACAGCTTCTGCAGGGCTGCCTGGGAAGAGCCAGCCTCCATGTCCATGGCTGAGAACAGGACTGGGCCCCACCGGGCAGACAGTACGTCGGACTGCTCTTTTCCTCTTCCTCTCGTGGTGGCTACCTGTGTCTCTGCAGCAGATTCTGGGCTAGGCTGCTGGGAGTTTTCCAGCTGCTGCCTCTCTTTGCCTCACTGTGGAGGGGCGCATCCCTACCCTAGATATATATACAGGGGCTGGACCACGCCTTGGCTCAAATCTGCCCAGTCAGCGGCCGAGGCTGCTGGTTCTGGGCCCGCCCCTTCTGACTTCTGCTTCCCTGTGCCATGCCCCATCCACAGCTCAGAAAACATGATCTCTGACGCCAGAGCCCACTCTGGCCAAATCCCGGGGGTTCACAGCCCTGCCTTGCTTCCAGGCGAGCTCTGGCAAATGGGGGCTTCCTCAAGGTCTTTGCTGGGGCTCTCGGGATAGTCTGCTCCCCGCTGTAGGACGCCAGCTTCGGGAGCCTGCCAGAGACTGCACATGCTCACACAAAAGCAGAGGGAAGTAAAATCGAGTCAATCAATCAATCAATAAGTAAATAAACAAACAAACAAACAAATAAATAAATAAATAAGCCGAGAATCTGCTCTGGGCTCCAATTTCGCACAGTGCATGGAGGGTGGGTGGGAGACACATCCCTTTCACCCCAGCAAGTTGAGCCTGTCGAGAAAGTGGATTTCTGCTCGGAGCCTGGAAATCCTGTCTTGCACACCTGCCACACCGCCTTGACGGCCTGGGCCCATCTTTCAACCAACTAGGCTTTCACAGGTGTTCACACTGGTGCAGTTCCCAAAAGCGGGCCCACAGCTTTCCATTTCTCTTCTGATCCTGGGCAACTGGGTCTTAGCTTTCTGGGTTCCAAAGGATCCCTTTTTCAATCTGGTTAATTTCCCTCTGCGCACTCTCTGTCTCTGTCTCTGTCTCTGTCTCTGTCTCTCTCTCTCTGTTTGTCTCAAACACACACACACTCACACACACACACACACACACACACACACATACACACCCTTGCACACACATGCACACTCACACAGTGGCTATCAACTCTCTATAACTATGCCTATGAATGACTCTCTCTTTCCAATCATATGTATATACACAGAAATGTTTATTCGTGAACATCTATGTATACAAAGGAGAGAAATGCACACAATATTCATTAGTGCTGAAGCTAACACACCTGACACTTACCCTAAGCAGTTCTCCCTCGGGCAGTTGTGTACCTAAGGCGTGGAAAACTAACTCTGGAAAGAAGATCTGTCCAAGCACTGGAGAAGTGGCAATGATTGCTTCCGCACAGCCCTCCAGAAGAGGGGGTGAGAATTCCAGGAAATCCATCCTTCCCTTCCAAATCACGCAGGTGTGCATCAGTGGGTGGGCGTGTCTGACAGTGAGTCCGTTGGGCAGGTGAAGGCGTAGGTGTGAGTTGAGGTGTGGGTGCTGGTCTTTCTTCCTGAAGCCTAGACCTTGAGCCTTGGCCAGAGTCTTTGGGTAGTGGATGTCTGGTAGGCCGATGCAGGACGGAGTGCTTGCTCTGGGAAGATGGCTGCAGCCTAGGCTCTCACGGGTGGGTGGAACCCGCCCAAAGGGTGTGGAGATCAGGCCGAGAGGCCTCCAGAGATTGTCTCCAGAGCTCCAAGCGGGATCCCAGGTGCAAGCTCTGGAAAGCCTGGGTTTTCCGTGAGAGAAGAGTGGGTGTGTCCAGTGCCGCCGGGGTGTCCCAAGACATGCCTGAGCAGAGAGTGTCCTTCTGGGGTTCACCTGTGAGAGAACCGGTTGTGATAATCCCGGAGAGCCTTGGCCATGAGGGGGGCGGGTCTCTTCTTAGCCTGGGTCTTGGTGCAGAGAGCCCGCCGGGACGGGCCGTGGCCAGAGGCCTGCGGGAGGAGGTGCGCTTCGGAGGAGGGCCCCCGAGCCGGGGGTCCGGGCACCTCTGGCTGGCCTGGGCTCCTGGCCTGGGTGAAGAAGGTGACCATCTTGGTTTGTCGGCGCCCTTGCAGCTTCTTGGCCTGTCTGCTCCGGATGCGGGCTGTGACGGCTTGCAGCCACAGCTCCTGGTCTGCCTCCTCCATCTGCTGCTGTGTCTTGGTCTCAGTCTGGCTGTGGGTCTCAGTCTCGTCGCCTGCGTGCCCATGTTCCGCTTCTTGGGCTGCTTGGGCTGTGGCGGCTTCAAAGGCCTCCTTGGCTTGGGAGATTCCTTGGAGAGCAGGTTGTTCGGTGGCATCAGCTGCATGGGCTGCAATGGCCTCCTTGGCGTGGCAGTGAGCCTCCCACATGCCCACGAGATCTTGGGAAAGGAGGAGCCCTTCTGGCCATTCCTGCTGGAGAACGGGCTTCCTGGCACCTGAGTAGACAGGCGTCTTGGAATCCACCCTGACAGGCGCCAGCTGCACTTCTCGGTCAGTCTGGCCCCAAGAGAGCTCCGGGACACCCAGGGGGTAGCGGGCGTGGTCAGAGTTGGGGCAAGCCCCCAAAGAGCAGGCGCGGCCATGCTCCTGGGACCCGCGGAGAGCGTCCTGTCTGCACCTTCGGATCTTCTTGGCTGCTGGCTCCAGGCTTTCACGGCAAGCGTCACTTGCCTCTGGCGTCTGGCATGTGCTTCGCTTCCTGCTCGGGACTGGCCTGCTGCTGCTCAGCTGCAAGGCCTCTGCCCGCTTGTCTTGGGCTCCTCTGGACGTGGATGCTTGGGTCTCCTCTGCCGGAGATGTTCTTCCTTGCTCTGCCTTCTCGCTCAGCACCAAGGCAGAGTCAGGGGAGAGTGGGTCCCGCTCAGACCTGGGACCCAGCCGTGAACTGTCCCCCCATTTGGCCGCCAAGTCCCTGGCGAAAGGCACTAGCAGCTGCTGTTTCCTCAAGATCTTGATGGTCTGCCTGAAGCCTATCTCTGCCAGACGTTCAGACAGGCTGGGCACGGCGGCGAGTTTCTTCAGGGCCTTGTAGAGCTTGCGTGGCTCTGTCTCCGTGCACAGGCGATCACACAGCTTCTGCAGGGCTGCCTGGGAAGAGCCAGCCTCCATGTCCATGGCTGAGAACAGGACTGGGCCCCACCGGGCAGACAGTACGTCGGACTGCTCTTTTCCTCTTCCTCTCGTGGTGGCTACCTGTGTCTCTGCAGCAGATTCTGGGCTAGGCTGCTGGGAGTTTTCCAGCTGCTGCCTCTCTTTGCCTCACTGTGGAGGGGCGCATCCCTACCCTAGATATATATACAGGGGCTGGACCACGCCTTGGCTCAAATCTGCCCAGTCAGCGGCCGAGGCTGCTGGTTCTGGGCCCGCCCCTTCTGACTTCTGCTTCCCTGTGCCACGCCCCATCCACAGCTCAGAAAACATGATCTCTGACGCCAGAGCCCACTCTGGCCAAATCCCGGGGGTTCACAGCCCTGCCTTGCTTCCAGGCGAGCTCTGGCAAATGGGGGCTTCCTCAAGGTCTTTGCTGGGGCTCTCGGGATAGTCTGCTCCCCGCTGTAGGACGCCAGCTTCGGGAGCCTGCCAGAGACTGCACATGCTCACACAAAAGCAGAGGGAAGTAAAATCGAGTCAATCAATCAATCAATAAGTAAATAAACAAACAAACAAACAAATAAATAAATAAATAAGCCGAGAATCTGCTCTGGGCTCCAATTTCGCACAGTGCATGGAGGGTGGGTGGGAGACACATCCCTTTCACCCCAGCAAGTTGAGCCTGTCGAGAAAGTGGATTTCTGCTCGGAGCCTGGAAATCCTGTCTTGCACACCTGCCACACCGCCTTGACGGCCTGGGCCCATCTTTCAACCAACTAGGCTTTCACAGATGTTCACACTGGTGCAGTTCCCAAAAGCCGGCCCACAGCTTTCCATTTCTCTTCTGATCCTGGGCAACTGGGTCTTAGCTTTCTGGGTTCCAAAGGATCCCTTTTTCAATCTGGTTAATTTCCCTCTGCGCACTCTCTGTCTCTGTCTCTGTCTCTGTCTCTGTCTCTCTCTCTCTGTTTGTCTCAAACACACACACACTCACACACACACACACACACACACACACACATACACACCCTTGCACACACATGCACACTCACACAGTGGCTATCAACTCTCTATAACTATGCCTATGAATGACTCTCTCTTTCCAATCATATGTATATACACAGAAATGTTTATTCGTGAACATCTATGTATACAAAGGAGAGAAATGCACACAATATTCATTAGTGCTGAAGCTAACACACCTGACACTTACCCTAAGCAGTTCTCCCTCGGGCAGTTGTGTACCTAAGGCGTGGAAAACTAACTCTGGAAAGAAGATCTGTCCAAGCACTGGAGAAGTGGCAATGATTGCTTCCGCACAGCCCTCCAGAAGAGGGGGTGAGAATTCCAGGAAATCCATCCTTCCCTTCCAAATCACGCAGGTGTGCATCAGTGGGTGGGCGTGTCTGACAGTGAGTCCGTTGGGCAGGTGAAGGCGTAGGTGTGAGTTGAGGTGTGGGTGCTGGTCTTTCTTCCTGAAGCCTAGACCTTGAGCCTTGGCCAGAGTCTTTGGGTAGTGGATGTCTGGTAGGCCGATGCAGGACGGAGTGCTTGCTCTGGGAAGATGGCTGCAGCCTAGGCTCTCACGGGTGGGTGGAACCCGCCCAAAGGGTGTGGAGATCAGGCCGAGAGGCCTCCAGAGATTGTCTCCAGAGCTCCAAGCGGGATCCCAGGTGCAAGCTCTGGAAAGCCTGGGTTTTCCGTGAGAGAAGAGTGGGTGTGTCCAGTGCCGCCGGGGTGTCCCAAGACATGCCTGAGCAGAGAGTGTCCTTCTGGGGTTCACCTGTGAGAGAACCGGTTGTGATAATCCCGGAGAGCCTTGGCCATGAGGGGGGCGGGTCTCTTCTTAGCCTGGGTCTTGGTGCAGAGAGCCCGCCGGGACGGGCCGTGGCCAGAGGCCTGCGGGAGGAGGTGCGCTTCGGAGGAGGGCCCCCGAGCCGGGGGTCCGGGCACCTCTGGCTGGCCTGGGCTCCTGGCCTGGGTGAAGAAGGTGACCATCTTGGTTTGTCGGCGCCCTTGCAGCTTCTTGGCCTGTCTGCTCCGGATGCGGGCTGTGACGGCTTGCAGCCTCAGCTCCTGGTCTGCCTCCTCCATCTGCTGCTGTGTCTTGGTCTCAGTCTGGCTGTGGGTCTCAGTCTCGTCGCCTGCGTGCCCATGTTCCGCTTCTTGGGCTGCTTGGGCTGTGGCGGCTTCAAAGGCCTCCTTGGCTTGGGAGATTCCTTGGAGAGCAGGTTGTTCGGTGGCATCAGCTGCATGGGCTGCAATGGCCTCCTTGGCGTGGCAGTGAGCCTCCCACATGCCCACGAGATCTTGGGAAAGGAGGAGCCCTTCTGGCCATTCCTGCTGGAGAACGGGCTTCCTGGCACCTGAGTAGACAGGCGTCTTGGAATCCACCCTGACAGGCGCCAGCTGCACTTCTCGGTCAGTCTGGCCCCAAGAGAGCTCCGGGACACCCAGGGGGTAGCGGGCGTGGTCAGAGTTGGGGCAAGCCCCCAAAGAGCAGGCGCGGCCATGCTCCTGGGACCCGCGGAGAGCGTCCTGTCTGCACCTTCGGATCTTCTTGGCTGCTGGCTCCAGGCTTTCACGGCAAGCGTCACTTGCCTCTGGCGTCTGGCATGTGCTTCGCTTCCTGCTCGGGACTGGCCTGCTGCTGCTCAGCTGCAAGGCCTCTGCCCGCTTGTCTTGGGCTCCTCTGGACGTGGATGCTTGGGTCTCCTCTGCCGGAGATGTTCTTCCTTGCTCTGCCTTCTTGCTCAGCACCAAGGCAGAGTCAGGGGAGAGTGGGTCCCGCTCAGACCTGGGACCCAGCCGTGAACTGTCCCCCCATTTGGCCGCCAAGTCCCTGGCGAAAGGCACTAGCAGCTGCTGTTTCCTCAAGATCTTGATGGTCTGCCTGAAGCCTATCTCTGCCAGACGTTCAGACAGGCTGGGCACGGCGGCGAGTTTCTTCAGGGCCTTGTAGAGCTTGCGTGGCTCTGTCTCCGTGCACAGGCGATCACACAGCTTCTGCAGGGCTGCCTGGGAAGAGCCAGCCTCCATGTCCATGGCTGAGAACAGGACTGGGCCCCACCGGGCAGACAGTACGTCGGACTGCTCTTTTCCTCTTCCTCTCGTGGTGGCTACCTGTGTCTCTGCAGCAGATTCTGGGCTAGGCTGCTGGGAGTTTTCCAGCTGCTGCCTCTCTTTGCCTCACTGTGGAGGGGCGCATCCCTACCCTAGATATATATACAGGGGCTGGACCACGCCTTGGCTCAAATCTGCCCAGTCAGCGGCCGAGGCTGCTGGTTCTGGGCCCGCCCCTTCTGACTTCTGCTTCCCTGTGCCACGCCCCATCCACAGCTCAGAAAACATGATCTCTGACGCCAGAGCCCACTCTGGCCAAATCCCGGGGGTTCACAGCCCTGCCTTGCTTCCAGGCGAGCTCTGGCAAATGGGGGCTTCCTCAAGGTCTTTGCTGGGGCTCTCGGGATAGTCTGCTCCCCGCTGTAGGACGCCAGCTTCGGGAGCCTGCCAGAGACTGCACATGCTCACACAAAAGCAGAGGGAAGTAAAATCGAGTCAATCAATCAATCAATAAGTAAATAAACAAACAAACAAACAAATAAATAAATAAATAAGCCGAGAATCTGCTCTGGGCTCCAATTTCGCACAGTGCATGGAGGGTGGGTGGGAGACACATCCCTTTCACCCCAGCAAGTTGAGCCTGTCGAGAAAGTGGATTTCTGCTCGGAGCCTGGAAATCCTGTCTTGCACACCTGCCACACCGCCTTGACGGCCTGGGCCCATCTTTCAACCAACTAGGCTTTCACAGGTGTTCACACTGGTGCAGTTCCCAAAAGCCGGCCCACAGCTTTCCATTTCTCTTCTGATCCTGGGCAACTGGGTCTTAGCTTTCTGGGTTCCAAAGGATCCCTTTTTCAATCTGGTTAATTTCCCTCTGTGCACTCTCTGTCTCTGTCTCTGTCTCTGTCTCTCTCTCTCTCTGTTTGTCTCAAACACACACACACTCACACACACACACACACACACACACACACATACACACCCTTGCACACACATGCACACTCACACAGTGGCTATCAACTCTCTATAACTATGCCTATGAATGACTCTCTCTTTCCAATCATATGTATATACACAGAAATGTTTATTCGTGAACATCTATGTATACAAAGGAGAGAAATGCACACAATATTCATTAGTGCTGAAGCTAACACACCTGACACTTACCCTAAGCAGTTCTCCCTCGGGCAGTTGTGTACCTAAGGCGTGGAAAACTAACTCTGGAAAGAAGATCTGTCCAAGCACTGGAGAAGTGGCAATGATTGCTTCCGCACAGCCCTCCAGAAGAGGGGGTGAGAATTCCAGGAAATCCATCCTTCCCTTCCAAATCACGCAGGTGTGCATCAGTGGGTGGGCGTGTCTGACAGTGAGTCCGTTGGGCAGGTGAAGGCGTAGGTGTGAGTTGAGGTGTGGGTGCTGGTCTTTCTTCCTGAAGCCTAGACCTTGAGCCTTGGCCAGAGTCTTTGGGTAGTGGATGTCTGGTAGGCCGATGCAGGACGGAGTGCTTGCTCTGGGAAGATGGCTGCAGCCTAGGCTCTCACGGGTGGGTGGAACCCGCCCAAAGGGTGTGGAGATCAGGCCGAGAGGCCTCCAGAGATTGTCTCCAGAGCTCCAAGCGGGATCCCAGGTGCAAGCTCTGGAAAGCCTGGGTTTTCCGTGAGAGAAGAGTGGGTGTGTCCAGTGCCGCCGGGGTGTCCCAAGACATGCCTGAGCAGAGAGTGTCCTTCTGGGGTTCACCTGTGAGAGAACCGGTTGTGATAATCCCGGAGAGCCTTGGCCATGAGGGGGGCGGGTCTCTTCTTAGCCTGGGTCTTGGTGCAGAGAGCCCGCCCGGACGGGCCGTGGCCAGAGGCCTGCGGGAGGAGGTGCGCTTCGGAGGAGGGCCCCCGAGCCGGGGGTCCGGGCACCTCTGGCTGGCCTGGGCTCCTGGCCTGGGTGAAGAAGGTGACCATCTTGGTTTGTCGGCGCCCTTGCAGCTTCTTGGCCTGTCTGCTCCGGATGCGGGCTGTGACGGCTTGCAGCCTCAGCTCCTGGTCTGCCTCCTCCATCTGCTGCTGTGTCTTGGTCTCAGTCTGGCTGTGGGTCTCAGTCTCGTCGCCTGCGTGCCCATGTTCCGCTTCTTGGGCTGCTTGGGCTGTGGCGGCTTCAAAGGCCTCCTTGGCTTGGGAGATTCCTTGGAGAGCAGGTTGTTCGGTGGCATCAGCTGCATGGGCTGCAATGGCCTCCTTGGCGTGGCAGTGAGCCTCCCACATGCCCACGAGATCTTGGGAAAGGAGGAGCCCTTCTGGCCATTCCTGCTGGAGAACGGGCTTCCTGGCACCTGAGTAGACAGGCGTCTTGGAATCCACCCTGACAGGCGCCAGCTGCACTTCTCGGTCAGTCTGGCCCCAAGAGAGCTCCGGGACACCCAGGGGGTAGCGGGCGTGGTCAGAGTTGGGGCAAGCCCCCAAAGAGCAGGCACGGCCATGCTCCTGGGACCCGCGGAGAGCGTCCTGTCTGCACCTTCGGATCTTCTTGGCTGCTGGCTCCAGGCTTTCACGGCAAGCGTCACTTGCCTCTGGCGTCTGGCATGTGCTTCGCTTCCTGCTCGGGACTGGCCTGCTGCTGCTCAGCTGCAAGGCCTCTGCCCGCTTGTCTTGGGCTCCTCTGGACGTGGATGCTTGGGTCTCCTCTGCCGGAGATGTTCTTCCTTGCTCTGCCTTTTCGCTCAGCACCAAGGCAGAGTCAGGGGAGAGTGGGTCCCGCTCAGACCTGGGACCCAGCCGTGAACTGTCCCCCCATTTGGCCGCCAAGTCCCTGGCGAAAGGCACTAGCAGCTGCTGTTTCCTCAAGATCTTGATGGTCTGCCTGAAGCCTATCTCTGCCAGACGTTCAGACAGGCTGGGCACGGCGGCGAGTTTCTTCAGGGCCTTGTAGAGCTTGCGTGGCTCTGTCTCCGTGCACAGGCGATCACACAGCTTCTGCAGGGCTGCCTGGGAAGAGCCAGCCTCCATGTCCATGGCTGAGAACAGGACTGGGCCCCACCGGGCAGACAGTACGTCGGACTGCTCTTTTCCTCTTCCTCTCGTGGTGGCTACCTGTGTCTCTGCAGCAGATTCTGGGCTAGGCTGCTGGGAGTTTTCCAGCTGCTGCCTCTCTTTGCCTCACTGTGGAGGGGCGCATCCCTACCCTAGATATATATACAGGGGCTGGACCACGCCTTGGCTCAAATCTGCCCAGTCAGCGGCCGAGGCTGCTGGTTCTGGGCCCGCCCCTTCTGACTTCTGCTTCCCTGTGCCACGCCCCATCCACAGCTCAGAAAACATGATCTCTGACGCCAGAGCCCACTCTGGCCAAATCCCGGGGGTTCACAGCCCTGCCTTGCTTCCAGGCGAGCTCTGGCAAATGGGGGCTTCCTCAAGGTCTTTGCTGGGGCTCTCGGGATAGTCTGCTCCCCGCTGTAGGACGCCAGCTTCGGGAGCCTGCCAGAGACTGCACATGCTCACACAAAAGCAGAGGGAAGTAAAATCGAGTCAATCAATCAATCAATAAGTAAATAAACAAACAAACAAATAAATAAATAAATAAGCCGAGAATCTGCTCTGGGCTCCAATTTCGCACAGTGCATGGAGGGTGAGTGGGAGACACATCCCTTTCATCCCAGCAAGTTGAGCCTGTCGAGAAAGTGGATTTCTGCTCGGAGCCTGGAAATCCTGTCTTGCACACCTGCCACACCGCCTTGACGGCCTGGGCCCATCTTTCAACCAACTAGGCTTTCACAGGTGTTCACACTGGTGCAGTTCCCAAAAGCCGGCCCACAGCTTTCCATTTCTCTTCTGATCCTGGGCAACTGGGTCTTAGCTTTCTGGGTTCCAAAGGATCCCTTTTTCAATCTGGTTAATTTCCCTCTGCGCACTCTCTGTCTCTGACTCTGACTCTGTCTCTGTCTCTCTCTCTCTGTTTGTCTCAAACACACACACACACTCACACACACACACACACACACACACACACACCATTGCACACACATGCACACTCACACAGTGGCTATCAACTCTCTATAACTATGCCTATGAATGACTCTCTCTTTCCAATCATATGTATATACACAGAAATGTTTATTCGTGAACATCTATGTATACAAAGGAGAGAAATGCACACAATATTCATTAGTGCTGAAGCTAACACACCTGACACTTACCCTAAGCAGTTCTCCCTCGGGCAGTTGTGTACCTAAGGCATGGAAAACTGACTTTGGAAAAAAGATCTGTCCAAGCACTGGAGAAGTGGCAATGATTGCTTCCGCACAGCCCTCCAGAAGAGGGGGTGAGAATTCCAGGAAATCCATCCTTCCCTTCCAAATCACGCAGGTGTGCATCAGTGGGTGGGCGTGTCTGACAGTGAGTCCGTTGGGCAGGTGAAGGCGTAGGTGTGAGTTGAGGTGTGGGTGCTGGTCTTTCTTCCTGAAGCCTAGACCTTGAGCCTTGGCCAGAGTCTTTGGGTAGTGGATGTCTGGTAGGCCGATGCAGGACGGAGTGCTTGCTCTGGGAAGATGGCTGCAGCCTAGGCTCTCACGGGTGGGTGGAACCCGCCCAAAGGGTGTGGAGATCAGGCCGAGAGGCCTCCAGAGATTGTCTCCAGAGCTCCAAGCGGGATCCCAGGTGCAAGCTCTGGAAAGCTTGGGTTTTCCGTGAGAGAAGAGTGGGTGTGTCCAGTGCCGCCGGGGTGTCCCAAGACATGCCTGAGCAGAGAGTGTCCTTCTGGGGTTCACCTGTGAGAGAACCGGTTGTGATAATCCCGGAGAGCCTTGGCCATGAGGGGGGCGGGTCTCTTCTTAGCCTGGGTCTTGGTGCAGAGAGCCCGCCAGGACGGGCCGTGGCCAGAGGCCTGCGGGAGGAGGTGTGCTTCGGAGGAGGGCCCCCGAGCCGGGGGTCCGGGCACCTCTGGCTGGCCTGGGCTCCTGGCCTGGGTGAAGAAGGTGACCATCTTGGTTTGTCGGCGCCCTTGCAGCTTCTTGGCCTGTCTGCTCCGGATGCGGGCTGTGACAGCTTGCAGCCTCAGCTCCTGGTCTGCCTCCTCCATCTGCTGCTGTGTCTTGGTCTCAGTCTGGCTGTGGGTCTCAGTCTCGTCGCCTGCATGCCCATGTTCCGCTTCTTGGGCTGCTTGGGCTGTGGCGGCTTCAAAGGCCTCCTTGGCTTGGGAGATTCCTTGGAGAGCAGGTTGTTCGGTGGCATCAGCTGCATGGGCTGCAATGGCCTCCTTGGCGTGGCAGTGAGCCTCCCACATGCCCACGAGATCTTGGGAAAGGAGGAGCCCTTCTGGCCATTCCTGCTGGAGAACGGGCTTCCTGGCACCTGAGTAGACAGGCGTCTTGGAATCCACCCTGACAGGCGCCAGCTGCACTTCTCGGTCAGTCTGGCCCCAAGAGAGCTCCGGGACACCCAGGGGGTAGCGGGCGTGGTCAGAGTTGGGGCAAGCCCCCAAAGAGCAGGCGCGGCCATGCTCCTGGGACCCGCGGAGAGCGTCCTGTCTGCACCTTCGGATCTTCTTGGCTGCTGGCTCCAGGCTTTCACGGCAAGCGTCACTTGCCTCTGGCGTCTGGCATGTGCTTCGCTTCCTGCTCGGGACTGGCCTGCTGCTGCTCAGCTGCAAGGCCTCTGCCCGCTTGTCTTGGGCTCCTCTGGACGTGGATGCTTGGGTCTCCTCTGCCGGAGATGTTCTTCCTTGCTCTGCCTTTTCGCTCAGCACCAAGGCAGAGTCAGGGGAGAGTGGGTTCCGCTCAGACCTGGGACCCAGCCGTGAACTGTCCCCCCATTTGGCCGCCAAGTCCCTGGCGAAAGGCACTAGCAGCTGCTGTTTCCTCAAGATCTTGATGGTCTGCCTGAAGCCTATCTCTGCCAGACGTTCAGACAGGCTGGGCACGGCGGCGAGTTTCTTCAGGGCCTTGTAGAGCTTGCGTGGCTCTGTCTCCGTGCACAGGCGATCACACAGCTTCTGCAGGGCTGCCTGGGAAGAGCCAGCCTCCATGTCCATGGCTGAGAACAGGACTGGGCCCCACCGGGCAGACAGTACGTCGGACTGCTCTTTTCCTCTTCCTCTCGTGGTGGCTACCTGTGTCTCTGCAGCAGATTCTGGGCTAGGCTGCTGGGAGTTTTCCAGCTGCTGCCTCTCTTTGCCTCACTGTGGAGGGGCGCATCCCTACCCTAGATATATATACAGGGTTTTGGACCACGCCTTGGCTCAAATCTGCCCAGTCAGCGGCCGAGGCTGCTGGTTCTGGGCCCGCCCCTTCTGACTTCTGCTTCCCTGTGCCACGCCCCATCCACAGCTCAGGAAACATGATCTCTGACGCCAGAGCCCACTCTGGCCAAATCCCGGGGGTTCACAGCCCTGCCTTGCTTCCAGGCGAGCTCTGGCAAATGGGGGCTTCCTCAAGGTCTTTGCTGGGGCTCTCGGGATAGTCTGCTCCCCGCTGTAGGACGCCAGTTTCGGGAGCCTGCCAGAGACTGCACATGCTCACACAAAAGCAGAGGGAAGTAAAATCGAGTCAATCAATCAATCAATAAGTAAATAAACAAACAAACAAATAAATAAATAAATAAGCCGAGAATCTGCTCTGGGCTCCAATTTCGCACAGTGCATGGAGGGTGGGTGGGAGACACATCCCTTTCACCCCAGCAAGTTGAGCCTGTCGAGAAAGTGGATTTCTGCTCGGAGCCTGGAAATCCTGTCTTGCACACCTGCCACACCGCCTTGACGGCCTGGGCCCATCTTTCAACCAACTAGGCTTTCACAGGTGTTCACACTGGTGCAGTTCCCAAAAGCCGGCCCACAGCTTTCCATTTCTCTTCTGATCCTGGGCAACTGGCTCTTAGCTTTCTGGGTTCCAAAGGATCCCTTTTTCAATCTGGTTAATTTCCCTCTGCGCACTCTCTGTCTCTGTCTCTGTCTCTCTCTCTGTCTCTCTCTCTCTCTGTTTGTCTCAAACACACACACACTCACACACACACACACACACACACACACACACACATACACACCCTTGCACACACATGCACACTCACACAGTGGCTATCAACTCTCTATAACTATGCCTATGAATGACTCTCTCTTTCCAATCATATGTATATACACAGAAATGTTTATTCGTGAACATCTATGTATACAAAGGAGAGAAATGCACACAATATTCATTAGTGCTGAAGCTAACACACCTGACACTTACCCTAAGCAGTTCTCCCTCGGGCAGTTGTGTACCTAAGGCGTGGAAAACTGACTCTGGAAAGAAGATCTGTCCAAGCACTGGAGAAGTGGCAATGATTGCTTCCGCACAGCCCTCCAGAAGAGGGGGTGAGAATTCCAGGAAATCCATCCTTCCCTTCCAAATCACGCAGGTGTGCATCAGTGGGTGGGCGTGTCTGACAGTGAGTCCGTTGGGCAGGTGAAGGCGTAGGTGTGAGTTGAGGTGTGGGTGCTGGTCTTTCTTCCTGAAGCCTAGACCTCGAGCCTTGGCCAGAGTCTTTGGGTAGTGAATGTCTGGTAGGCCGATGCAGGACGGAGTGCTTGCTCTGGGAAGATGGCTGCAGCCTAGGCTCTCACGGGTGGGTGGAACCCGCCCAAAGGGTGTGGAGATCAGGCCGAGAGGCCTCCAGAGATTGTCTCCAGAGCTCCAAGCGGGATCCCAGGTGCAAGCTCTGGAAAGCCTGGGTTTTCCGTGAGAGAAGAGTGGGTGTGTCCAGTGCCGTCGGGGTGTCCCAAGACATGCCTGAGCAGAGAGTGTCCTTCTGGGGTTCACCTGTGAGAGAACCGGTTGTGATAATCCCGGAGAGCCTTGGCCATGAGAGGGGCGGGTCCCCTCTTAGCCTGGGTCTTGGTGCAGAGGCCGTGGCCAGAGGCCTGCGGGAAGAGGTGCGCTTCGGAGGAGGGCCCCCGAGCCGGGGATCCGGGCACCTCTGGCTGGCCTGGGCTCCTGGCCTGGATGAAGAAGGTGACCATCTTGGTTTGTCGGCGCCCTTGCAGCTTCTTGGCCTGTCTGCTCCAGTTGCGGGCTGTGACGGCTCGCAGCCTCAGCTCCTGGTCTGCCTCCTCCATCTGCTGCTGTGTCTTGGTCTCAGTCTGGCTGTTGGTCTCAGTCTCGTCGCCTGCGTGCCCATGTTCCGCTTCTTGGGCTGCTTGGGCTGTGGCGGCTTCAAAGGCCTCCTTGGCTTGGGAGATTCCTTGGAAAGCAGGTTGTTCAGTGGCATCAGCTGCATGGGCTGCAATGGCCTCCTTGGCTTGGCAGTGAGCCTCCCACATGCCCACGAGATCTTGGGAAAGGAGGAGCCCTTCTGGCCATTCCTGCTGGAGAACGGGCCTCCTGGCACCTGTGTAGACAGGCGTCTTGGAATCCACCCTGACAGGCGCCAGCTGCACTTCTCTGTCAGTCTGGCCCCAAGAGGGCTCCGGGACACCCAGGGGGTAGCGGGCATAGTCAGATTTGGGGCAAGCCCCCAAAGAGCAGGCAGGGCCATCCTCCTGGGACCCGCGGAGGGCGTCCTGTCTGCACCTTCGGATCTTCTTGGCTGCTGGGTCCAGGCTTTCACTACAAGAGTCACTTGCCTCTGGCGTCTTGCATGTGCTTCCCTTCCTGCTCGGGCCTGGCCTGCTGCTGCTCAGCTGCAAGGCCTCTGCCCGCTTGTCTTGGGCTCCTCTAGACGTGGATGCTTGGGTCTCCTCTGCCGGAGATGTTCTTCCTTGCTCTGCCTTCTCGCTCAGCACCAAGGCAGAGTCAGGGGAGAGTGGGTCCCGCTCAGACCTGGGACCCAGCGGGGAACTGTCCCCCCATTTGGCCGCCAAGTCCCTGGTGAAGGGTACTAGCAGCTGCTGTTTCCTCAAGATCTTGATGGTCTGCCTGAAGCCTATCTCTGCCAGACGTTCAGATAGCCTGGGCATGGAGGCGAGTTTCTTCAGGGCTTTGTAGAGCTTGCGTGGCTCCATCTCCATGCATAGGCGACTCTGTCCTACTGCGCTCTCTCTGTCTTTCTCTGTCTCTCTCTGTCCCAAACACACTCTTTCTCTCTGTCTCTCTCTCTGTCTCTGTCTCTTTCTCTCTCTCACACACACACACACATACACACATACACACACCCTTGCACACACATGCACACTCACACAGATGCTATCAACTCTCTATGGCTATGCCTATGAATGAGTCTCTCTTTCCAATCATATGTATATACACACAAATGTTTATTCGTGAACATCCATGTATACAAACGGGAGAAATGAAGACAATATTCATTAGTGCTGAAGCTAACACACCTGGTGAAAATCCCAAACGCCTGCCCAGAGCTTTTCCTTTCTCTTTTCATATTCGGGAACTGGGTCTGTGTTATACACCTGCCACACTGCCTTGCCTCCAGGCTCCTTCTTTTCACCAACTGGGCCTTCACAGCTGTTCACACTGGTGCAGATCCCAAAAGCCCGTGGAGACCTTTTCATTTCCATTTTCTTCTTTGGCAACTGGGACTTGGCTTTCTGAGTTGCAAAGGGATCTCTTTTTCACTCTGGTTAATTTCCCACTACTCTCTCTCTCTCTCTCCCCCTCTCTCTTTTATACACATACATATATACAAACACACACAAATAAACACACACACACACACACATATACTTATCCTATAAGTTTTTTTTTTCTCTAGAGAACACTGACTCATACCATGGGTGACTGAGACCCTGTCTCAAAAAATAAATTAGAGAAGCATTTGAAGATGATATCCAATTTTGACCCTACTTGCTTTATATGTTTACATATGTATACACTTACATAGCATACAAAACATGCTTGTGTTAGACTTTATTGTTGTCATAACACATTATCGTCATTGCTAAAAAACTGTTTTCTATGTGCTCGAGATCCAAATAGTTTTGATAAGTTAAAATCAATCTGGCATCAAGTTTCAGTTCCTTCTGGGGAGAGAAACATTCTGATTTCCTGCCTTTTCAGTATATGGTGACCATTTATATGTCTTGTTTTGTAGCCCTCTTACATCTCCTAATCCAGACACAGGAAGAGTGTTTCTTACAGTGTGTCCTTCTGATTGTCCTCATTTCAAATTTTTTGTATTCTCTGTAGTGTCTCCCTTTTGAAAATCTCCTTAAAATCCATTTGTTGTACTGTGATGAACCATGATAACATTTAGAGTGGCAATGAGCAAACATGACTTCATTTTGAGATGTAAAATGTCCTGTTCACTGAATAGAATATAATCATCTTAAAGTGGTGGGAAAGTATTATAGGATAAAATTAAAAAATTGACTTGAATTAGGAAATAATCTTAAATATGCATTATTCTAAATACCCCTTTATTCCATTAAATATTTAAGTTCATTATAATGTGGCACAGAGAAAGAAAATTGTATTTGATTGACAGAGAAAATGTAAACTACATAGTACAATGCTACACACAAAAAATTCCTGGCTCATTGTGGTGGCACCTGCTTATAAACTCAGGTATTCTGGAGGCCAAGGCAACCCGAATTCTAAGAGCAAAGGTAGCTGGGAGTATACACTAAGTATGAGACCAGTTTGGGTTACCTAAGGGATACACTGTCAAAAACAAATCAGATACAAATGTTGAGGAAAAGCTATCTATTCCCAAACCAAAAGATTCCAGTTGTTCTTTCAGCCTAACATTTTTAACAATATATCATGGTATCACTGCATGCCAACAGTAAAGGACTAGAGCAAAAACTGGAACAAATAGGGAAAACTTTAGGAAATACAAGTAAGATAAAATAAATACAGAACAAAATTAAATCCCATTTCTTCTTGATTTATTTCATATAAAAATATTAGTTAAAATAGATACTCGAGCCTATACACTCTAGAATAAAATGTGAGTATATGGAGTTACCTAGAGAAAGTCTGGTTTGGGTTCTCAGAACTGTATGTTACTGTGATCACTAGCCAATGCCAAACATCACTGTTTTCTGTTTCCATGAATGGATGGAAAGTTCTGCATTCAGTTTATTTAGAGAAAGGATCTTTCTAAATGATTATTTTGGGAGTTGGAGGTGTAGACATTGGGGCTAATTGTCCTGATATTGTCAGAGATTTTAATCTGCACAGTTGTAAACACTAAGCTACTAAAATTTCCATTATGGTCTGCTTACGACATTTGAAAGATGATTCTTTCCTTTTGTATGCCAGCTTCTCATGACAATTTTAATGGTAAATTTGTACTATATTATCTTTATGTAGCAGCTAGTAATGATAATAAAGACTGTTATAATTATTTGAGATTTACCAGGAATTTTTTTGTATAAGTTATACATATTCTTCTATAATAAACTGTGCAACAATTTTAAAACATTTTAAAATTTGTGATATTAAAATTAATAATCACAGTATGAATTAAACATATCTTCACAGAAAATTATTTTTACAACCAACTACAGATATAAAAAGTTAAGTCAGATGCATTTCTAAGCCAGCTGAAGGTATTTTATCCTATGAATTATGTACTAAATTTAACTTTCTTCATAAAATTTTTCGGAAGTCTATGAGCTTTATTTTTGATGTTCTACTTTCCATTTGTTTTTTTTCTCAAATTTAAAATTATCCCAACTTATTCAAATTCTATAAAATAAGTACATTAGCTTGTAGGATTTGTAAATATTTTTGAGCTTTTAATGTCTTATATTTGTTTTTTAACTCAATTTTGCTGAATATTCAGATAAGTCAAACTTTACACTTTTCTAAATCATTGAAGATAATCATCTGGGTATACTTTCAATAACAAAAATTCTAATACTGTTAATGGATGCATTTCCATTTTTTTACATGTAGATATCCTGTTAGACCAGCACTATTTGTTGATTATGTATCTTTTTTTGCCATTGTATGATTTTGGTATCTAAAATCAGGTGTTCAGAGTTGTGTGGATTTATTTGTGAATCCTCTATTCAATTCCATTGATTCACCAGTCTGTTTCACAGCCTGCACTATGCAGGTTTTATTGCTGTTGTTCTATAGGACAGCTTGAAATCAGGGATGAAGATATCTCCAGAAGATCTTTTGTTGCAGAGCAGAGGATTATTCTAGCTATTCTGGTTTTTTGTTTGTTTTGTTTGTTTGTTTGTTTGTTTTTTTGTTTTTTGTTTTTGTTTTTTCCTATTCTTTATGAAGTTGAGAATTTTCCTTTTAAGTTTTGTAAAGAATTCTGTTGTTATTTTGAAGGGAATTTCATTGAATGTGTAGATTGCTTTTGGTAAGATG
Source organism: Meriones unguiculatus (assembly GCF_030254825.1). NCBI lineage: Eukaryota > Metazoa > Chordata > Mammalia > Rodentia > Muridae > Meriones > Meriones unguiculatus. Next base: position 25,211,613 of record NC_083353.1, on the reverse strand, counting down.
GTCATTTTTACTGTTTATCCTGCCAACCCATGAGCATGGGAGATCTTTCCATCTTCTAATAACTTCTTCTGTTTTTTTCCTAAAGACTTGAAGTGTTTTTCATACAAGTCTTTGACTCGATTGGTTGGAGTTACACAAAGGTACTTTTTGTTATTTGTGGCTATTGTGAAAGGCGTTGCTTCCCTAATTTCTTTCTCAGTCCATTTGTCGTATGTATGCAGGAGGGTTACTGTACTTTTATTTCGAGTTAATTTTGTATCCAAACACTTTGCTGAATGTGTTTATCAGCTGTAGGAGTTCCCTGGTAGAATCTCTGGGGACACTCATGTATACTTTCATATCATCTGCAAAGAATGATACTTTGACTTCTTCCTTTCTGTATTGAATCCCCTTAATCTCTTTTAATTATCTTATTGCTCTAGCAAGGATTTCACGAACTATGTTGAAGAAATATGAAGAGAGAGGGCAGCTCTCTGTTGTCCCTGATTTCAGTTGGAATGATTTAAGTTACTCTCCATTTAGTTTTATATTTGTTATAAGCTTGCTGTATATTGTCTTTACTGTGTTTAGGTAAGTGTCTTGTATCCCTGATCTCTCCAGACTTTAAACAGAAATGGGTGTTAGATTTATCAAATGCTTTTTCAGTATTGAAGGAGATGATCATGTTTTTTTTTTCTTTCGTTTTTTATATGGTAGATTACATTGATGGATTTCCATTTATTGAATCATCCCTGCATGCCTGAGATGAAGCTTACTTGGTCATAATTGATGATATCTTTGATGTGTTCTTAGATTCAGTCTGCAAGGATTTTGTTGAGTATTTTTTGTATCAGTGTTCACAAGAGAAACTGGCCTAAAATTCTCTTTCTCTCTCCAGTTTTTTTAAGGTTTAAATTTCAAGGTGACTATGGCTTCAAAGAATGAGATGGTAACATTTTTTCTGATTCTCTTTTGTGGATTACTTTGAAGAGTATTGGTGTTAGCTCTTCTTCAAAGGTCTGGTAAAATTCTGTGCTGAAACCATCTGGCCTTGGGCTTTCGTTTTGCATGGGAGACTTTTGATGAAAAGTTCTATTTCCTTAGGGGATGTATGATTATTTAGTTTATTTATGTGAACTTGATTCATCTTTTGTAAGTGGAATCACTCAAGAAAATTGTCCATTTAATTGAGATTTTTTCACTTTGTGGGATATAGGCTTTTGAAGAAAGACCTAGTGATTGTTTGGATTTCTTCCATGTCCGTTGATATGTCCCCTTTTCATTTCAGATTTTGTTGATTTGGATAGTGTCTCTCTGTCCTTTTGTTAGTTTATATAAAGGTTTGTCTATCTTGTTGATTTTCTCAAGGAAATAGCTCTTGGTTTCCTTGATTGTTTGAATTGTTCTCTTTGTTTGTAGTTTATTGATTTCCTTGGTTGAGTTTGATTATTATCAGCTGTCTACTCCTCTTGGGTGTGTCTGTTTCTTTGTTCCTAGAACTTTCAGGTGAGCCATTAAGTTGCTTCTATGGGATGCTTCAAATTTCTTCTTGAAGGCACTTAGTGCTATGACCTTTCCTCTTAGTACTGTTTTCATCATATCCTATAAGTTTGGGTATGTTATATCTTCATTTTCATTACATTCCAGGAAGACTTTTATTTTTCTTTGTTTCTTCCCTGACCCAGCTGTCATTGAGTAGCGAGTTGTTCAGTTTCCATGTGTGTGTAGGCTTTTTGCTATTTCTGTTGTTGGTGAGATCCAGCTTTAGTTCATGGTAGTCTGATAGGAGACAAGGGATTATTTCAATCTTCCTGTATCTGTTGAGGTTTACTTTGTGCCCAATTATATGGTCTATTTTGGAGAAGGTTCCATGAGGTGCTGAGGAGGTAATTCTTTTTGTGATAGGGTGAAAAGCTCTGTAGATGATAGGTCCATTTGATTCATGGCATCTATTTGAGTCATCGTTTCTTTGTTTAATTTCGGTTTGTTCACCTGTCCTTTGTTGAGAGTGGAGTGTTGAAGTCTCCCACTATTAATGTGTGTGGATCTATGTGTGGTTTCAGTGTTATTAATCTTTCTTTTACTATTGTGGGTGCTCTCCTATTTGGAGCATAAATGTTCAGAATTGTGATGTCTTCTTGGTCGATTTTTTTTTTTTTGATGAGTATTAAGTAACTTTCCCGGTCTCTTATGTTTAATTTTGGTTGAATATCTATTTTATTAGATACTGGAATGACAACTGCAGCTTGCTTCTTGGGTCCATTTGCTTGGAAAACCATCTTCTAACCCTTTATTCTCAGTTAATATCTATCTTTGTGGTTTAAGTGTGTTTCTTGTATGCATCAAATTTTTGGGTCTTGCTTGCACATCCATTCTCTTTTAGTTTGTGAGTTCATTGATGTTAAGAGAGATTAATAACTAGTAGCTGTTAGATCCTTTGATTTTGCTGCTGGTTGTGGTTTGTGTGCTTAGCTACTTTTAGTTTTGCTGCACTGAGGTTATTTATTTCCTGTGTTTTCCTAATGTTGTTATTTTTCTTCGGCTGTATTTTTCCTTCTAATGTTTTCTGTAATGCTGTATTTGTGTCTAGGTATTGTTTAAATTTGTTTTTGTCGTTGAATATCTTGTTTCCTCCATCTATGATGATTGAGAGTTTTGCTGTGTAAAGTAGCCTGGGCTGATATCTATGTTCTCTTAGGGTTTGTACTATAGCCATCCAGGCCCTTCTGGCTTTCATAGCTTCTGTTGAGTAGTCAGATGTGATTCTGATAGTTTGCCATTATGTGTTACTTGATACTTGGCCTTTTTCCTTTGCTGCTTTTAGTATTTTTTCTTTGTTCTGTTTTGAATATTATGTGGCAGGAGGATTTTTTTTTCTGGTTTAATTTATTAGGTGTTCTGTAGGTCTGTTGTATATTTATAGGCCTCTTTTTTAAGTTGGGAGATTTTCTTCTATTATTTTTTGAAAATATTTTCTGGGCATTGTAGACAGGAATCTTCTTTTTTCTCTATTCCTATTACTCAGTTTTTTTTTTAATTTTATTTTTTTCTTATCAGTTACATTTTATTAACCCTGTATCCCAGCCGTATCCTGCTCCCTCATTCCCTCCCAATCCCAGCCTCCTTCCCTCATCTCCACCATGCCCCTTTCCAAGTCCACTGATAGGGGGACCTCATCCCCATTCATCTGATCATGTTTTAACAGGTATCTTCAGGACTGGCTGCAAAGCCCTCCTCTGTGCCCTAACAGGACTGCTTCTCCCTTTGGGGGTGGGGAGGTCAAAGAGCCAGTCATTGAGTTCCTGTTAGAAATAGTCCTTTTTTCCCTCACTATGGGAAACTACTTGGTTACTGAGCTAACACAGGATACATCTGAGTAGAGGTTCTAGGTTATATCTACACATGGTCCTTCATTAAATATCAGTCTCAGAAAAGACCCTGTGCCCAGATATATTTTGTCCTTGTGGAGCTCCTATCCTTTCCCATCATACTAACTCCCCTTTTTTCATATGATTCCCTCTACTCTGCCGAAAGTTTGGTCATGAATCTTTGTATCTGCTTTGAAAACACTGCTTGTTAGAGTCTTTCACATGCCCTCAGTAGACTCCTATCAGACATTCAATGCACATCCCATCTGTCTTTCTAAGTGAGGATTGATCATCTTACCCCATGTCCACTCTCTTGATTATCTTTTTTAGGTGTATAGAATTCATTCTGTTTATCATATCTTATAGGTCTATATAAGTGAATATATACCATGTTTGACTTTCTCCTTCTGGGATATTTCACTCAGAATGATCTTTTCTAGATCCCACCATTTGCCTGCAAATTTCATGATTTCCTCCTTTTTGATTGCTGAGTAGTATTCCATTGTGTAAAAATACCACAACTTCTGTACCCAATCCTCTATTGATGGACATCTGGGTTGTTTCCAGGTTCTGCCTATTACAAATAAAGCTGCTATAGACATGGTTGAACAATATCCCTTTTGTGTACTTGAGCAAAGTTTGGGTATATACCTAGCAGTGGTATAGCTGGGTCTTGAGGAAGCGCTATTCCTAATTGTCTGAGAAAGCGCCAGATAGTTTTCCAGAGTGGTTGTACCAGTTTACATTCCCACCAGCAGTGGAGGAGGGTTCCCCTTTCTCCACAACCTCTCCATCATGTGTTGTCACTTGAGTTTTTCATCTTGGCCATTCTGATGGGTGTAAGGTGAAATCTCAGGGTCGTTTTGATTTGCATTTCTCTGATGGCTAATGAGGTTGAGCATTTCTTTAAGTGTTTCTCTGCCATTCGATATTCCTCTGTCAAGAATTCTCTGTTGCGCTCTGTTCCCCATTTTTTAATTGGATTAATTGGTTTGCTGCTTTTCAGCTTCTTTAGTTCTTTGTATATACTGGATATTAGTCCTCTGTCAGATAATGGGATAGTGAATATTCCTTCCCAATCTGTAGGCAGTCATTTTGTTTTGATGACGGTGTCCTTTGCTTTACAGAAGCTTTTTTGTTTCATGAGGTCCCATTTACTGATTGTTGCTCTTAGAGCCTGTGCTGTTGGTGTTTATGAAGTTGTCTCCTGTGCCAATGAGTTCTAGGCTGTTCCCCACTTTTTCTTCTAAGAGATTTAGAGTATCTGGTTTTATGTTGAGGTCTTTGATCCACTTGGGCTTTAGTTTTGTGCAGGGTGATAAATATGGATCTATTGTCATTTTTCTGCATGTAGACATCCATTTGGTTCAGCACCATTTGTTGAAGATGCTTTCTTTTTTCCATTGAATGGTTTTGGCTTCTTTGTAAAAAATCAAGTATTCATAGGTGTATGCGTTTATTTCTGGGTCTTCTGTGCAGTTCCTTTGATCCTCCTTTCTGTTTTTTATGACAATACCATGCAGTTTTTATTACTATTGCTCTGTAGTACAAATTGAGATCAGGGATGGAGATACCTCCACATGATCTGTTGTTGCACAGGATTGTTCTGGAGATTCCTGTTTTTTTGTTTCTTTGTATGAAGCTGAGAATCTTCTTTTCAAGGTCTGTAAAGTATTGAGTTGGTATTTTGATGGGAATTGCATTGAATCTGTTGATTACTTTTGACAGGGTGGCCATTTTCACAATGTTAATCCTACCAATCCATGATCACGGGAGATCTTTCCATCTTCTGATGTCTTATTCAATTTCTTTCTTCAGAGACTTGAAGTTTTTCTCAAACAGGTCTTTCACTTGCTTGGTTAGTGTGTTTCTTGGATGCAACAGAAGGTTGGATCCTGTTTCCACAACTATTCTGTTAGTCTGTGTCTTTTTATTGGGGAGTTGAGTCAGTTGATGTTGATAGATACTAGTGACCAACAATTGTTGCTTACTTTTGATATGGGGTTGGTGGTGTCACTGAGTTTCATTGCTTGTATTCTTTTTTTGTGTGTGTGTGTTGTGTGTGTGTAGTTATCTATTTCCTCTGTTTCCTTAGATGTAGTTGTTTTCTTTGGTTTGGAGTTTCCCTTCTAGTACCTTCTGTAGAGCTGGGTTACTATGTAGATATTGTTTAAATTTGGTTTTGTCATGGAATATTCTGAATTTCTGTCTATGTTGATTGAAAGTTTTGCTGGGTATAGTAGTCTGGGTTGGAATCTGTGGTCCCTTAAGGACAGTATGATTTCTGTCCAGGCCCTTCTGGCCTTCATAGTTTCATAGTTTCTGTTGAGAAATCTTGTGTGATTCTGATAGGTCTACCTTCATATGTTACTTGGCCTTTTTTCCATGCTGCTTTTAGAATTTTTTCTTTGTTCTGTAGGTTCAGTGTTTTGACTATGATGTGACGTGAAGAATTTCTTTTCTGGTCTAGTCTACTTGGTGTTCTGTAGGCATCTTGTATGTTTATGGCCATCTCCTTCTTTAAGTTGGGAAAGTTTTCTTCTATAATTTTCTTGAAAATATTTTCCGGACCTTTGAGCCTGATGTCTTCTTTTCCTTCTACTCTTATTATTCTTAGGTTTTGTCTTTTCATGGTGTCCTTGAGTTCTTGGATGTTTTGTGTTTGGAACTTTTCTGATTTTATTTTTTCTTTGAGAGACGTTTCAATTCCTGGAAGTGTATCTTCGGCGCCTGAGATTCTTTCTTCCATCTCTTGTATTCTGTTGGTGATGCTTACCTTTGGAGTTCCCGATCTTTTCTCTATGTTCTACAGCTCCTAGTTTTTCTCTATTTGTATTTTCTTTTTTTTTAATTTTAATTCTGTTTTCATGACTTGCACCATTTCCTTCATCTGTTTGAATGTGGAGTCCTGCTTTTCAATGACAGCTTCTATTGTTTTTTTCCATTTCTTCTCTATGCATCACTGATTGTGCCTCTATTTCTTTGGGTATAATTGCCTGTATTTCTATGAGAGTTTGTTTATTTCTTCTTCATTTGCCTTCATTTGTGTGGACGTTTCTTTGAAAGCTTTGTTCATTTCTTCTTTGTTTGCCTCAATATTCATGGTCATTTCTCTGAGAGCTCAATTTGTTTCCTCTTGATTCATCTCGATTTCTTTGGCTATTTCTCTGAGGGCTTTGTTCATTTCACCTATATGGGCTCTAATAGCTGGAGAAACATAGTTTTGAGGTTGTTTTCTTGTATATCTAGTGAATTGAAGTGTCCATTTTTTTGTGGGGTTGCTGGTGAGGTCATTATGTCCTGATTTGTGTTGGGTGTGTTCTTAAGTCTGCCTCTAGCCATCTGGTTATTTATAACCCTCACTGTTTGTTCCTCGAGTTTGTAGTTCAGACAATGATCATCTCTTCCTGTTTTCTGGACGTTTTTTTCAGGAAGATGAGAGAGGTTCACTGGTTTGGGAGTGTGCCTTGTGGTTTCAGTTTTGCCTAAGTAAGGAATGTGACGCTGGCACTATTTGCATGCACTTTTAGCAGGCGTAGTGTACATGTGGGGATTCTGTGACTATTGCAGTGGCCTGCAGGCCACTATTATGAAGTATTATGTCTGAGATCCAGGGACTGTTTGCCTGGATTAAACTGGTGGACCCACAAGGCAGAGGCTTCAACGTTGGGGTCGCTATCCCAAGAATCCCTATGATGCCCACATTAGGGGTCTGGGTGGCAGGGATCTCATCTGGTTGCTTCTGTGGAGAGGCCCTGGGTCTGGGGCAAACTCTCCCTAGTAGGCTCACTCACTCTCTTGCAGGACCACTTGGAATGCACTGGGGTTTCCCTTGCTCTCTACTCTCTGATTTGGTCCTGCTGCGGGAAATGTGCGAGTAGGCTAACAGTCAACTCTGTGACACTGTGGCCGCAGGACACGATTTCCACCTCTCCTGTGTGCTGCCTCTCTGTCCTTTCCCTCTGCCAGGAGGGGTTATGTTGATTTGTCCTGGGGTAACTCGGGAAAGAGTTAGGTTGAGTGTTCTCAATATCCTGGGCCCAGAACTCTCTGCCAGAAGCAGCCTGGTGGTAGAACCTATGTTTGCTGATCCTGAGAGAGTACCAGGTAGGGTTGAGTGTCCTCAGATCCAGAGCTTGGGTTTCTCTGCCAGGGGCCACTGGGTGAGCTGGAGAGGGGGTACTGTGTCCTGTGGCAGGCTGCCTCTCTGTCCTTCCCCTCTGATCTTCCCCTCCGCTAGGGCAAGCTTATGGCAGTGTTCTCAGGGGAGTGCCAGAAGGGGTTGGGACTTCTCAGTCCAGATTCTGAGCCGGGTTTTCTCTGCCAGGAGTCGGGGGGGGGGGGTCGCCAGTGATAGGACATGGTGATAGACCTTATTGTGCTGGAACTGGGAGCGTCTCAGGACGTGTTGAATGATCACAGTCCCAGATCCTGAGCTGAAGTTTATTTGCAAGGAGCAGCGGCCAGCACGGTGAAGCCCCTGTGCGCCTCTTTGTCCTTCTCCTCCACTGCGGCAGGGTTATGGCAGCGTTTGGGGGAGTGCCCGAAAGGATTGGGTTTTCTCAGCTCCGATCTCAGGTTGGGGTACAGACAATGTGGTCTGTGGCAGATTCTGCTAGACACCACCTGCCTCCTCTGAAGAGGGAGTAGGGATTTTGAGCTGGGCTCGCAGCTGCTCTCTGAGCATGGCTGGAGCTCAGTTGTGATGGAGGCGGGTACCCGCAGTCAGCGAGAACTTCCAGGGAAAGACTGGGTGACCCATAATCAGCCTCGCAACTTTGCTTCCCCGTGGGGTTTTCTTGCGAATGGGACTCCCTTTGTGCCCACCAATCAGCCTGGGAAAGTGATCGGTACGTGCAGGTGTGCAGCTCCAGCACAGAGACCCAAAGCCCATGTTACCAGGGATCTCTTCCGGGTTCTGGCTGGCCGCCTCAGAGTGGACCTGACTGATTCCCATGCTGTGGGAGCCTCCCCTCACCTGGGAAACACGCTTTAGTTTTAGGGCCCAGAGTTCAGTCTCCTGGTCGCTGCACGGAGAGTGTTTTCCCACTTCTCAGACACAGTATTCTCCCAGTGCTGCCATCTTGGCCCCTCCACCCTTAAGTCTACTCTTAGGTTTTGTCTTTTCATGTTTTCTTGGATTTCATGGATGGTTTGTGTCAGGAATTTTTGGGATTTAGTATTTTCTTTAACGGCTACATGCATTTATTTCATTGTATCTTCCATATCTGAGATTCTTTCTTCCATCTATTGTAGTCTGTTGGTTATGGTTACCTCTGTAGTTCCTGTGTTCTTTTCTTTGTTCTTTCTCACCATGGTTTCCTCTGTTTGTGTTTTCTTTAATTTTTCCAATTCTATTTTCAGATCCTGAACCATTTTTTTATTTCCTTTACCTGTCTGACTGTATCTTCCTTCAATTCCTTCACCTGTTTGTTTGAACATTCCTCTGTTTCTTTTATTTCTTTCAGTGATTTAATCATTTTCTTTCTGAAAGCAACAAGCTGTTTTACTACAGTTTCCTGCATTTCTTTACTGATGGTCGTAATCTGTGTGACTTTATCTCCCTCTAAATCTTCAAACATTTTATTTGTTTCCTCCATTATTTTCTTCTTAAGCATTGATGTAAAGTCATCTTCTTAAATTCTACTTATGTTAGGATGTCCAGGGCTGGTTGTCCCTGGATAATTGGGTTCTGGGAATAGCATATTGCTTTGCCTTTTGTTGGTTGTGCTTTAACAGTAGCCTCTACCCATCTTGGTGTCTCAGGTATGGGCTGTTAATTTCTGGTACCTGCTGGAATCCTGGGGTGGAGGGAATCCCCTTGGTAGGGTTCTGAAGGGAGCGTCCTCAGCTCTTTGAGTGTGATCAATGGATTGGTGGTGCTTTTCCAAAATTGGCACAATTCAACCCAGTTGAAGGACCTGTGTGGTAACTATGGTTCTTGGTAGTCAGGAAGGCTCTCCTCTTTCCAAGAGAAGTCCTGGAGACAGCTGCCTCTCTGTGTTTCTTGCTTAGAACATATTGAGCTGCTACCTTTGCTCCTTTATTTTGTTTTCTGAGCATAGTCCACTTGAAGAACCAGGAAGTGCAGTGGTTTCTTCAGTTTAGCTAGAGATAACTGGTTGCACTTTGGAGCAGTATCTGGGGGCTGATCCAATGGTCTCAGGCTTCTGTAGGTCTGAGGTTGGAGCTGTGTGCCCCAGTACCTTAGTGGTAAAACATGGCAGTTGAGTACAGTGCTCATGTGGGCAGCCAGAGGCCAGAGCTTGGAGCCTGTGGGAACCCAGCAAGAACCCAGCAGGACCTCAGCAAGAACCCAGAAAGAACCCAGGGGGAACCCAGCGGGAACCCAGAAACTCTTCTGGAAGTGGTTTTCCTGAGGTCGGTCCAGTTGTATCTACCACTGTGTGTTCCTCCCAACAAAAAGACCTAGTGTGCAGTGTTTTGGCATCCACAGTTTCATCTGGGATGGCAAGTAGAGTGCAGGCAGAGTGACTCTGCCTTGTTATGGACTGGGCTCCCAGAGGAACCTGGCTGGGTTGGGGGTGGGTGGATGGGAGTTGTGGTGCCCTGAGTTTGGGCCTGCTCTTTCCCACACTGTCGGTTTTCCTTCTGACAGAAAATGACAGTCTCTGTTGCCCTGGGGCCCACATTTCTGTCTGGGACAGAATTCTGTCTGGGACAATGAGTCAGGTGCACAGCAGTTCTCTAGGCTGGCAGCTGATTATCAGCTGGACCCCAGTACCTTTTGCAAGGGTTGTCTGAGTGTCCTGGGGTTGGTTCCTGATCGCTTCCTTCACCGTGGGGTTTTCTCCAGACTGGAAATCCCAGTCTCAGGTGTTGTGGGGCCCACAGTTCAGGCATGCAGGCATGCGCCTCTGGGCTGGTGACCAAGTGCCAGCTGGGACTGGGTACTCTTCCAGGAGTTTAGCTGGGTGAACTGAACCAAATTGATTCCCACAACATGGGCTTTCCTCTCAGCTGGCAAGCACAATTTTGGTGTGTTAAGGCCAAGAGTTCTGTGTGTTGGTCACTCTCTGTCCCTGCTGTGCTGCTGGTCAGAAACAGTGTCCTCCTGGTGCTGTTATCTTGGATGCTCATTATGACTATTTTAATAATTCTCATTAAAATCTTTGCCAATATTAATTTTACTTTGTTTATTAAAATATTTAAGCTAATTTTCTACTGCTCTGCACATGTTTTCCTCCTACTCTTGTAACTAATTAATGAAGATACTTTTATGATAATGGGCTAATAAGTCCTAAGAATGAATGCATAGATAGGAAATCTGTGTATGTGAGGTTCTTTGTCATGGTTACCAAACCATTTAATAAATAGTTAAGCTTTTAAAGCACAAGATTCATTTATCCAGTGTTATGGATTAGAATCATTGTCTAACTTTCTGAATACATTTTAGTATGATTAATATTACATAGTTTCTGTCTTCATGCTTTTATATTCTTATACATATTCACTGATGGAAATCTACTGTTGGTACAGGAATAGAGTCCCTCCCTATCTTGGAGCTTATCATAGAGCTTGCCAAGAGGAACAAGATGGCTGAGGAGGAGAAGGAAAAATGGACAAATAGAAACTGAAAATTTGTTTACATGACTTGCTTTATTACAAAGCCCTTGGATATTCTATTAGTTCCTTGTTTCACTGATGTGACAAAATAACTAATAAGAGCAACTTAATGTGAGGACAGTAAATTCTGGTTCACAGTTTGAAGGGAGCTAATGCATCATGGCCAAGAGGAGGTTGGGGGAAAAGCATGCTCAGCCTGTTTTCGAGCTTTAGTATATCTAGAACCTCAACCCATGTAATGAAGCCAACCATTGCTAAAGTGCTACACTTAGACTATTTCAGAAGTTTTTCCATCTCAGTTGATCTAATTGAGGCTCATCCCATAGGCATCTGGTGAGGTTTATCTTTTGGAGATTCTAGATCATATCAAGTGGGCAGACAATTTAAACCAATTCACAGGGTAAGCAGTGCAATCTCATGAAAGCAGTAGCTCATTCTCAAGAGATAATGAGTTTCTCCTAAGAACTCTTAAGTTTCTCCTAAGAGTTCATCCTAAAATACCTGTTTAAGCTTTTCTTACATGTTACCATGTTTTCACTCTTCAAAGCGAGTTAGAAGAGGACAAAACATAATCTACCAGTGTAATTTATATCTGTTTAAATTCTCTTATCAGAACCTTCTCTAAATATCATTGTCTTTATGTAATTTCAAAATAATGTTCATAAACAATCCAAGTGACAAATTGATTTCTCTGTTTTCTTTTTATTCTTAGACTAGATTTTTCTTCACCTTTAGAATAACATGTATTGATTTTCATCAATGGTATTTGATGGTACTTATTCATTTGTATTTATTATATTTCTTTTTATACAATGACAATTATATGTGTAGTCTAATTTGTATTCTCTCTCACTAGATTTAACCTTTTTCCTGAAAATATTTTTATTTAATATAATTTTAAATATGCAAATGTGTTTTACATAAATTAGAAATATTTATATAACAATCCTCCTATCAGAAATTTATTTTCTCTGCTAGAAAAAATAGAGTCTTTCAGAGACCCTTTATGGTAGGCTCCTGTCGTGTTTCTTTTTTTCTCCTACTTCCAATGTCTATCCCATTTGTCTTTCTAGATGAGGACTGATTATCTTACCCTGGGTCCTGCTTCTTGCTTAGCTTCTTTAAGTATATAGGTTTTAGTATGTAGATCCTATCTTTTAGGTCTAGTATCCACTTATATGTGAATATATACCATGTGTTTCTTTCTGCTTCTGGGATACCCTATTTATGATGATCTTTTCTAGACCACACCATTTGCCTGCAAATTTCATGATTTCCTTGTTTTTAATTGCTGAGTAGTATTCCATTATGTAAATGTACCACAATTTCTGTAACCATTCCTCCATAGAGGGCCATACAAGGTTGTTTCCAGGTTCCAGCTATTACAAGTACAAAGGAGATGCTGACATTCATAACCAAACCTTGGGCAGAGTACAGGAAATCATATGAAAGAAGGGTGAGTTAGTAAGACCTGGAGAGGAAAGGAGCTCCACAAGGATCAAACATATCTGGGCACAGGAGTCTTTTCTAAAAATGATTCTCTAACAAGGGATCATGCATGGATGTAACCTAAAACCCCTGCTCAGACATAGCCCAAGGCAGCTCAGTATCCAAGTTGGATACCCCAGTAAGTTAAACAGGGATTGAAACTGATATGAACTCAGTGGCTGGACCTTTAACCTCCCCCCAACCCCAAGGGAGGAGCAGCCTTGATAGGCCACAGAGGAGGCCATTGCAGCTAGTCCTGAGGAGACCTGATAAGCTAGGGTCAGAGGAAGGGGAGGAGGAACTCTCTATCAGTGGACTTAGAGAAGGGCAGGGAGGAAATGAGGAAGGAACAGTAGGATTGGGAGGGAATGTGGGAGGGGGCTACAGCTGGGATACAATGTAAATAAACTGTAATTAATATAAAAAACAAAAACTTAATTAAAAATTTTATTGTCTTTTTGTTTTAACTAATTAAGTAATAAAGGATCTACTTAAAATTTAGTTTGTTTCTAATGAATGAACATATTAAATTCCTGTATGAAATTCCATTGAATTTTAAATTGTTGTAAATTATTTATGCTTATTTAGTAATTTATAACTTTTTCATTCTGAATTACTTTTAGATATGTCAAATATTTCAGGTAATTTAATTATATTTGTGTTATTTTTATATTATAATTTTCAGGCTGTTTTGTTTTGGAAAATATTTTTTACTCCCAAATTGATTCTTATGTACTTTGCAATATGCTCCTTTTCTTTTGTTTGTTTTTACCAAAATACTGAGGAATACACAATCAAAGTTATCCACTGGAAGAAGCTCCAGGTTTTTTGAAGGAAGGGTTCTATGAAACCACTGTCACATCCAGACAGCCTCTTGCTGAATAAAGGCTCGCAGAAGTATGTCCTTGGAGAGAATGTGATTTTAACTCCTAACTAGCAACTGCTGGTATCTCTTCGTGGGCTAAACACTACATGACTGTGCTACGCAGGGTCTCCTTCATGATTATGGTATAACATAACCATGGTGCTCATGCCCTTTGTCTTGTTTTCCTGAAGGGAAACTGATTGCCATTTTATGATTTCTGAGTAAAACTGTAATTAACTTCTTACTTCTTGACTCTGTTCTAAAAGTCTTCCGTCCTCATTTGTGACCTTGGTAGACATTATTGACTTCTCTCATGCTATAAACCAAACATTCACTTTGGTTTATGTAAAGTAGATTAATCTCAAACCATGTGTGTTATCTTTTCTCATTGACATTTGCAATGAACCAACTGAAGGAAGAAATTACGTAAATGAATCACTCAGAATTCTAATTTCTGTTCTGTTTTCACTGAATCACTATACCCATGATCATGCCTTCTATTTCTAATTGGTGTACATGGACACAGTGTCCCCTTGGAATAAACTCTTGTAAATGTCTATCCTTAGTGATTGGGTTCATGATCTCCAGTACTTCAAGAAGCACGCCTGAGAACAGAGAGAATGAAAAATCTTCTATAGTATGTGTAGGATACCTCTTATTTCAAATTCTATCTGAGTGGTTTGTGGTTGGAGTCATGATCTCCAGTTCTGTGAGAGCACAGAAAATAAAAAAAAAATCTTATAGATATGTGTAGGACACCCCTATTTCCAATTTTTGTTCCTGGTATTTACAAGGAATAATATAATATATAATATATAATATATTATATATTATATAATAATATTTTATATAATATATTATATAATAATATAATATATAATATAATAACTAAGATACACTATGTCATAGACACTCCTTTCTATGAAGCTTTATTTCTAAAACAAATTTTTAATAATTTTTTTATTAAATTGATTACAGTTTATTCAATTGTATCCCAGGTGTAGCCACCAATTTTTAGTTTTTATATTAATTATAGTTTTGAAGATCAGTACTCACGTCAGCTACAAAGTTTGTATCTTAGTTGCTTTAGATATTGAGCCACCTTTTCAGGCCATTGTGCACATTCTTACAATTGGAATCTACTTCCAACTTTGTCATGTGTGATGCTTAATTTTGATTGTTAATGGTATTTTGTCTGGAACCATCTATGATACAGTTCCCTAAGCACAACTCTGCAGGATTATTTCAATTATGTTACCTTCTGTCCATGCTTCTGAGCAATTAATTGGATTAGGTAATCACGGTGAGAAAACTATATCAACTATTATTGGGCTGTGAAATTACAAACATGATTTCCAGAATGCATAAACAGGAGAAAGCTCAGTGAGTATGAGCCGTCATTGTCCTCTGCTTCTTTGTTATTATTTATTTTTTCTTTATTTCACTTTATTCACTTTGTATCCTCCCATAAACACTTCCCTCCTTCCCTTCTAATCCCACCTTCCCTCCCCCTTCTTCATGTATGCCCATCCACAAGTCCACTGATAGGGGAGGTCTCCCTCTCCTTCCTTCTGAAATTAGTCTATCAGATCTCATCAGGAGTGGCTGCATTGTCATCTTCTGCGTCCTCTGTTTCTTAACTAAGTCAGCCACTTCACTTGCTGTGACCTCCTGACATCAGTCCTTCCCTATAGCGCTACCATAAGCCTACAAACACTGAGCCAAATGTATTTCTAATGTAAATAATATCCTAAAGCTCTTTTTCACACCAAGAGGGAAATAACTTACAAATAAAAATGTTCTTATAATGCCCAGGTTGAGTCAGGTTTTGTGGTATACCCCCTTAGTTGATTCTTTGCCTTTGGGACTTTTTGGCGGCTAGAGTCTGAAAGAATTTGGTCAGAGAAATGTCCCGTTTTCATTTTTTAAGCAGAACTTAACATGTCTTTCTGATGGGAGTTTGTAATATTTAATAAATTGATTCTTGTGGCTCTATCACATGAAAGCAGCTTCCTAAGTAACGGAGAGGGAGGAGAAGACTGCCAAATGGCATTTTCCAAAGATGACATTGATTACAACAATAAAAGTATTTAATATACAACATAAATGTAATAGAAGTGAAACATTGTAAATAATAATAAAGTAAAATAGAGAACATTAGGGATGTATTATAATGAGCTATAAAAGGAAGGAAGGATGTAGGCAAATGGAATTGTGGGATTCCATGATTCAGTTTAATAAGAAACTGAAGGGAAGTAAGGTTGCTTGGACAATCCAAAAGCTTCTTCAGTTATCATCCTCCACAGGATGATCAATTGTACTGGAGAAGAAAATTGTTCCAATATTCACTGTCAAATAAAACAAAAATAATCATGATAAAAAACATTCTCAGAAGACAGATTCCACTCAACTCAGACAAAATGAGTCTTTCAGTCTATTTTTATAACTCTACACAGAAAATTTCATGTGTTTACAACATATCTGATTTTGAGAGGTCCTATTATTGATTCAGATATGCTTTTCCTATTTATCATTCTTCATGTATTTGTTGTAGTTGATCCTGTGAATCCAGTAGTTACATAATGCTAAGCATTTGATAAGATTTATCTCTCATAAGAAATCCAACCAACATTACTGTTTTTGCAGGAGGATTGCACAGTTTGGTGACAGTGGCACAGGGCTTAATCTTCCAGAATATTTGAGGGGTTTTTGAATCCAAACGTTGTCTCTAAGTGATCTTTTCAAAAGTAATACTTTGGTAACCAAGATATCCTACATTGACTCAGGGACCAGGAGAAGGAAAGGTGAGAAACACAGCAGGTAATATTCTAGAATCCTTTCAGGGGCTGAATTAGGAGGACATCTGTCATACATACATGCATGCATATATGTGAGTATAAACATGCATGTGTATATGTGTTCAAGGTCAATATGTAAGTATGATTATATTTATATTTTTTAATTATGCTGTTTAATTATATTTAATTAAAAAAGACTTTTTCCATGCTAAAATATCAAGATGTGTGCCAATACTGCTGTGATGTTAATTACAGTTTTGTGAAATCAGGAGAGGATGTCATCCTTCCATTCATCTGATTACTACTTTAAATCTTCCTGTTACCTGTCAGAAAGTCCTCCTGAGAAGGAACAGATGTAAGATTTAATTCTTCAGTATTATCATTTGGAAAGTTATTGTCACTTTGGTTATGGGCATCAGCCTTATCACAAGACTTCTCAACAGCAGTTTATAAACCAGAGGAGTTCTTGATGTCCTCCACACTCCTTTGCATGTCTTTATACAATGTAGTAGTATCCTCTTCAAAGATCTTTGGAAAATATTCTGTGAGAATTTTTATAAGAGAAACCTGTAAATCAACAGTACAGAAACTAGATTCTGTCATTTCACATTGTTTACAAATTTGATACCAGAGTCTTGAAATGACAAAAAAATTAGGAGTTACTACATGCAGGTATCAACCCACGAAAAGAGTAAGAATAGTATGGGCACATATTTAATGTATAGTCAGTAAAATAAGGAAAAGTTTCAGTAGCCTCACAACAATGACTGTTTTTGTTTAACTTTTATGTTTCTTCCCATGATACACCTCATTTTATATTTGACCAGGCTTTTAAAAATTATTCATTTATTACAATTTATTCAAATTTCCCTACTGCAGTCCACGCCCTGGTCTCCTCTTAGAACCACACACCCTCCCTCTTCTCCTTCTTTGCCCCTTCCCTAAGTCCTGTGACAGGTGAGAACCTCCTGCCAGCTCAGCAGGTAAAGTCTAGGCTCACAACCAAAAATAATTTACCAGTCTTAAACAAGGTAGCAAAGAAATAATTTTCAGGAATATCACACTTAGATGATATTCTTTTTTTTTGTATTCTCTCTTTTTTTAATTTTTTATTTAACTTTTATTAATTACACTTTATTCCTTTTATGTCCCACCATAGGCACCTCCCTCCTCTCATCCTGGTCCCACCCTCCCCCCCTTTCTACATGCATGCCTCTCCCCAAGTCCACTGATAGGGGAGGTCCTTCTTTCTGATTTTTGTTGTTGTTGTTGTTCTCAATGCAGTTTATTCAGGAACCTTGAACAATCTTCTGACCCTGGTTAAAGCCAGCCCACAGCTTAAAATAACCTCTTTGTAGCCAACCCCAGAGTGCCTCGTGGGCAATGCAGATAGGTCCACATACACGGAAGCAAGCCTGATCCTCAGCCTTAGCCAAATATGGAGTTGTTTGTGACAGAGAGCACTCACCATCGGGAAGGTGGAAGGCAGAAACCAGCTCCATCTTTAAGTCGTGGCATTACACAGCTCTCTACAGTTCCCCCTTTTTGTTTTAGACACATCAGGCAAGAGTAGAGGTCTGATCTCTGATATTAGGAATAAATTGGGACTTTGTACCAATGTTCCTTTAGGTGTCATCCACCCAAAGAGCATCAGACCCGTCTGATACCTTTTTCTCAGAGGCGGGACCTGGGGCATCAACCCGCATGCAATCAGATATGCTCTTCTCTGGGTCGAAAGCAGCTGACCCTGAGTGCAGTGCTTAGCTTTGCATCCTGAGCGTAACATTTTAGCTTTTTATGGTAGCCAACCATGTTTGGAGAGACTGTCCTGCTTCAATGGCTGTAAAGGCCTGAATGATCATGGCTGCATTACGCTGTTGTGAGACTCTAATCTTGCATATACACCACAGGCAAACCAAGGAGACCAACCCCAGAAGGCCTGCTAACACTCCCATGCCCGCCCATTCCTTCAGATGATTCATGGCTGCAGCAATCCATGATGATAATCCTCTGGCTAGTCCTGCGTCCACTCTGGTAGAATTTGCCGTAACAATGGCCACTCTCAGCTGCTCCACCATAGTATCGAATTTTTTAGTCCAATTACCTAAAATATAGCTAGACAATTGTTTAGACAGATTTAAAGCACGGAAAAAAATCTTATATTGTATGCTAGTGACACAAAGTCCAGCATACTTCCATTGACAGCCAAGTTGAGCGATTTGCCATAGGGTATCAATTTGCTCCTGCACGAGGTCAATCCTCTGATTGAACACCATCAAGTATCCTTTTTGTTGAGCATTAATTTCTTTTTGTACATCTAAAGCATGAGCTACATTGGCTAAAATATTATTTAGGGTCTGAGCAGTCTGCATAGTATGACTCATGGCTAATGCAGCAGTGGTATCTCCAACAGCCGCCAATGAGATGGCAGTAACAATGGCGGCTGTAATTTTCTTGTTTCATACACAAATAGTTCAGAATAGTGATCCTTCTTTGTTTTCTTCTCTGACTGCATAAAGGAATATATATGAATAGAACTGTTTAGAAAAGAAAATCATTAATAGCACTTAAGAGTGAAAATTATATTTCATTGTTCTTTTTGTACTGAACGTGAATTTTTATTAAGACTTGGATTTTAGGTTGCCAGTTGCTTGGTAGCTGAATAGAGCCAAGAAGAGTCCTGGATGCGAGTGTCATAACTTGTGTTTAACTACTGCAATGTATCATGACTTCTGTTTTGTGCCCCTGATTCCTGAAAGGTGCTAGTTAAATATACCCCTTCCTTTCTTTTTATTTCTTTTCCTTCTTTTTTAACATATGATTTTATTGATTCTTTGTGAATTTTCCATCATGTACCCCAAACCCACAAATTTCCCAATCCTTCCATTACTGCTTACCACCCTTTAAATCCCACAAAAGAAAACAAAAAAATATTATATATATATATATATATATATATAATTTTTATTATCGTGTGTGTGTGTGTGTATAAATCACTAAATTATTCCATGTAAGCTGTGTTGTGCCACTGTGTGTCACACTAATATCCTTTTGCTCAAACAGCTCCGTTTGCAGATGTTCACTAAAATGAGTCAATACTCTGGTGCAGAGCCTAATGGTTTTGTGCTACACCATCAATAATAGATCCTCTCAG
Source organism: Meriones unguiculatus (assembly GCF_030254825.1). Classification (NCBI taxonomy): domain Eukaryota; kingdom Metazoa; phylum Chordata; class Mammalia; order Rodentia; family Muridae; genus Meriones; species Meriones unguiculatus. The sequence continues at coordinate 25,192,374 of NC_083353.1, read as the reverse complement.
AGACTCTCTCAGATATTCTGGATATCCTCCTGTTGTACCTAGCCATGGATTTCCAGCAGCTTTGGGTGTTCAGGACCAGCCTCTTCACATGTTCCAAAAGTTCATAGATGGAGATGTTGGGATGGGCCAGCTCAAAGTCTTGGATCTGGGTCTTGGCTTAGTCAGCTTGCCAACTCTCCTGCAAATCATGCCACCAGGGCCAGCTCTTCTGCACCTTTTTTTTGCAAGAAGGCACCCCCCCATACTTTCTTAAAAGGTTTTTGTCTCTCATTTTGACAAAAAACACAAAAAGGGTCTTATCAGACTGCATCTGCACATTATGGCATTATATTTTTAAATTTTATTCAGTTTTAAAATTCAGTCCTATTCCTACTGAACTTTGTACCCTTTCTGTTTGCAAATCTATCATGTCCAACTTCTTAGTGGCTGCTATCCTCAGGAGACATATATGCTAATCATAAAATCTTTAAGGATTTTACTTGGGAATTATGCTTTAAGAAGTAAGCCCCACTGTGAGGCAACTGGTAGGCAGCTCTGGTATTAGAGGGAATGCAGGTGTCCTATCTTTCTCTGCCTGTGTCTCAATTGGCTTTCTTCTTAACAAGTGAAAATATATTTTCTTCTTAGGAATTTTCTCGCACCACCTGAAATTTTACTCTGAGGCTTTTAATGAAAAAATAAGCTTATCAATACTAAATTTGAAACAATCAGTAAAACAATTTAAAGTAAATTCCTTGGTGAAACAAGGTTAAGGTAAACTATTATGTGAAGTGGTGTGTCAGAAGTTATATTCATTGGCAGCTATCTCAGAAGACTCAGCATCTGTAATTTCACAAGCATGAGTAATTTCAGTTTTATGAGATCCATTGCCATCTTCTTGTTTCCAAGGACACCACAATGCAAGCAGTGTGCAACTTCCATGCAGGCAACATATAAAATGAATAAAAGTTTCAATTGTGCTTTACATGAAATAAAATAAATATTTTGGTGTTAGATTTATGGCTCACTGATAAGTGCACTAGTTTGTACTCGAAAGCATTCAGTTGAGTTCTCAGCACATCACGGTTGCTTTGAGTATTATGTAAGTCTAATTCCATGGAGTTCAAAGATTTCTTTGGGCATGCAGGGAACTAAGAAAAGTTGTTAAATGCAAAATTACATGAAAGCAGAAGGTAAGCACACACAGTTATTTAGTAAAATAAATGTTTCCTTATTATAAGCGTAGTTCTACAGATCTGTTGTTGTACAAATGAAAAGCTGCCTGACATGGGAGCTGTATTGTTTCATCTGTGCTCAATTCAAAAAGGAAGTGTGACTAAGTGAATAGAAGCTGGGAACAAGTGCCACTCCCAGGGATGAGAAAACTACTTGAGGTATATATCCAATTCTATTTTATTCTATTTCTCCGTGATGGTCCACAGTCCTAAATTTTAGTTTGTTGAACCTCATCATCTCTTTCTGTCATCTTTAGCGTCTGTGCTTCAAGTTTATTTGGTTTTCAAAGGCAGTTAAAGACGGATGAGACATAACTTCTAATGACATTAAGAAGGACGATTCCCAACCTCCGTGAAATAGATCAATACCTCTTCTAAACCAAAAGAATGCAATCCTAGGGTGTCCTTAAACACCAATGACCTTTCCAACTCCACTGGTGCAGATCTCAAAAGGTCACCCAGAACTTTTCATTTCCATTCTGATCCTTGGCAACTGGGTCTTGGTTTTCTTGGTTGCAAATTGATCCCTTTTTCGCTCTGGTTTATTTCTCAGTGTGCTCTCTCTTTCTCTCTCTCTCTCTCTTTCTCTCTCTCTCTCCTCTCTCTCTCTCTCTCTTACATACATACACACACACACTTGCACACATAGGCACACTTACACAGAGGCTATCAACTCTCTATGTCCATGCCTATGAATGACTCTCTTTCCAAACATATCTATATACACACAAATGTTTATTCATGAACATCTATGTATACAAAGGACAGAAATGAACACAATATTCATTAGTGCTGAAGTTAACACACCTGACAGTTATCCTAAACAGTTCTCCCCCAGGCAGTTGTGTACCTTGGCATGGGCGGAGCCCTAAAGTGTGGAAAACTAACTCTGGATAGAAGATTTGTGCAAGCACTGGAGAACTAGCAATGGGAAGTGAGGTCAATGATTTTTGAGGCACAGCCACCCAGAAGAGCAGGTGAGAATTCCAGGAAATACATCCTTCCCTTCCAATTCATGCAGGTGTGCATCAGGAAGTGGCAGGAGTGGGCATGTCTGGCAGTGAGTCCGATGGGGAGGTGAAGGCCTAGGTGTGAGTTGAGGTGTGTGTGCTGGTCTTTCTTCCTGAAGCCTAGACCTTGAGCCTTCGCCAGAGTCGTTGGGTAGTGGGTGTCTGGTGGGCCGATGCAGGAGAGAGTGCTTGCTCTGGGAAGATGGCTGCAGCCTAGGCTCTCATGAGTGGGTGGAACCCGCCCAAAGGGTGTGGAGATCAGACAGAGAGGCCTCCAGAGAGTGTCTCCAGAGCTCCAAGTAGGATCCCAGGTGCAAGCTCTGGAAGGCCTGGGTTTTCCGTGAGGGAAGAGTGGGTGTGTGCAGTCCCGTGCCATCCAAAGATATGCCTGAGCAGAGAGTGTCCTTCTGGGGTTCACCTGCGAGAGAACCGGTTGCGATATTCCCAGAGAGCCTTGGCCATGAGGGGGGCAGGTCTCTTCTTAGCCTGGATCTTGATGCAGAGAGCCCGCTGGGATAGGCTGTGTCCAGAGGCCTCCTGGAGGAGGTGCCTTTCAGAGGTGGGCCCCCGCGCCGGGGGTCCGGGCTCCTAATGCTGGCCTGGGGTCCTGGCCTGGGGGAAGAACATGACCGTCTGAGTACGTTCGAGGCCTTGCAGCTTCTTGGCCTGTGTCCTCCGGATGCGGGCTGTGAGGGCTTGCAGCTTCACCTCTTGGTCTGCCTCCTCCATCTACTGCTCTGTCTTGGTCTCAGTCTGACTGTGGGTCTCAGTCTGGTCCCCTGCGTGACGAGGTTCCTCCTCTTGGGCTGCTTGGGCTGTGTTGGCTTGGAAGGCGTCCTTGGCTTGGGAGATTCCTTGGAGAGCAGTTTGTTCGGCTGTATCAGCTTCATGGGCTGCAATGGTCTCCATGGCTATAGCCAAAGTTTGAGGTCTTGTTGCTGGTCTTTCTCCCTGAAGCCTAGACCTTGAGCCTTTGCTAGATTCCTTGGGTATCGCCTGTCTGGTTGGACAATGCAAGATGGAGTACTTGCTCTGGAAAGATGTCTGCAGCCTAGGCTCTCACGGGTGGGGGGAACACATCCAATGCGGTTGAGATCAGGCAGAGAGGCTTCCAGAGAGTTTCTCTAGAAAGGTCGCCCGTGAACAGGAAGTGGAATCTCAGGTGAAATTGCTGGAAAGCCATGCCTCCTCCATAGCTCAGGAAGCCTGTTTCAGATCTCAGAGCCAACTCTAGCTGACTCCATGGGGTTCACAGCCCTTCCTTGCCTCCAAACGTTCTCTGGTCAAATGTGTTTTTCTGTATGATCTTTTTGGTACTCTTGGGTTAACCTGCCCACATCTGTGGGTCTCCAAATTTGGAGTCATGAGAGAACCTGGTCTCTTCTTACATTGCTTCATGCTTTTGTGGCCTTCCCTATAGGGCAGACAGGGATCCATCTGGCATGTGCTGTGTGTAGAGGCTTCATGGAGGAAGTGCTTGTCAGAAGAGTCCCCACCTCTCGCCTGAGGTTCACTCTCCTCCTTCTGGATGGGTCTTTTTGCCTGTATTTGGAAAGTGACCATCTTGTTTTGTCTACATCCTTGCAGCTTCTACACTTGTGTGCTCTGTTTGCAGGCTCTCAGGGTTTGCAGCCTCAGCTCTTGTAACTCCTTCATTTGCATGTGTGTTGCTCTCAATCTGGCTCTGGTTTAGTTTCCCAGGCTAGGAATCCTCTTCTGCGTGCCCAGGTTCAGGCTTATCAAACATATATATATATATATATATATATATATATATATATATATATATGTGTGTGTGTGTGTGTGTGTGTGTGTGTGTGTATGATATACATTCGTACATTTATATGTATATGTATATATATCACAGGTAACTTGCACCTGTGTGACGCATGCTGTGATATATATATATATGTATGTATAAATTAGCATATATATATATATATATATATATATATATATATCCCTCGGTATGATGGCCATTGTAATTTTTATCACTGTTTGATATTTAATGTAGTCTTCCCTATGTAACAGAGACCATGAATGACCATGAATTGATTGATACTATGAGATGGCTGTGTCATGATGTTCAAGTTTGTGGTGTTCACTCTAATTGCATCCATGTGATGTTTGGGTGAGGGCTCTGTTTAATTATCATTGTGTGATGGCTACAATGTAATTGCCCCTGTGAAATGGTAATAATTAATGGCTACTGTGTTGTGTTCACTGTGTGATGATTACTCTGTGATGGTTACTGTGTTATGGCCACTTTTTGAGGGCCTCTTATTGACAGTAATTTGTTTTTGACACTGTTGATGGTCACTGTATGCTGGCCACTTAATGATGGCCTGTGTGTGTTGGTCACTGAATTATGAATTCTGTGGGATCCCACTATGTGATGGTCAAAGTTTGATAGCCACTGTGATGGTCATCCTGTGATGGCCATTACCTGATGGTCACTGTTTGATATACCACTATGTGTTTTATATGGTGTGATGGTCACTGTGTAAATTTGACTTTGTGCTGGACAATGTGTGATTGACATTGAGTTTTGTTCACTGGGCAATGATCAGTGCTTCATCGCCAATACATGATTTTCACTATCATGGCCTGTGACTGATAGTTGTTTTGTGATGGCCATTCTGTGCTAGCTAATAATTGATGGTTAGCTGTGTGATTTAATTGCATAATGGTTACTGTATAATCACTAATCTGTGATGACCATTTTGGTTGATACTGTTTTATTGTCACTGTGTAATATTCATTATATGATGGCCACTGTGTGATAGTCATTATGTCATAAACATGGCGATGCCAAGAGTGTTAAAAATGGCATGTGATGGATACATAGTGATGGCCAATGTCAATGTTCATGGTGATGGCATACTCTGTGATGGTCACAGTGTGAGAGACACTGTGTGAAGGCCATGATGTGATGATCACTGTGTTGGTCAATATATGGTTATCATTTTATACTGTCCACATTTTCATTATCATTGCAATATGAAAGCAGATTGATAGCTGTTGTTTTATGGTTAAAGCATAATGGTCACTGTGTGATGGTATCTGTGTGGTCATATCTGGGTGATGGGTACTGTAAAATCCACCATGTTGTGACCAGCATGTGATGGCCACAATGTGATGACCAGTTTGTGGTAGTCATTGTGATGAACAGCTGTGAGTAATTCACTGAGTGATCATCATTTTGTGATGGACATATTGTGATGGTCACTGTGCGATGGCCACCTTGGAGTGGAAAGTATGTAATGGTCTCTGTTTATCATCACTATGTGATGGCTTCTATATGGAGGTCACTAGGAATAAACATAATGTGTTGACCAATGTTTTATAACCTCTGTGTGATGGTCAAATAGCATAACTCCTAGGGATGCCCCCTGTGCTATAGGCACAATGAAATAGTCTACTCTATGATGGTGACTCTTCATGTCTTGGGTCCATGAACCAGGCAGTCAAGAATCTGTTTAAAAAACTGAATGTATTTCTAGAAAACAAATTATTGTAGTTACACTACTTCAACTAAAACAGGAGATTTGGACAAACTGATGTGGCACTGTATGACAGGATTGTTATTTTTTCTGGCTAAAAATGTACATCCTGAGAGAAAAGCTGTGAGTATTCTGTGGTGTGCTTCTCTATAGACTGCTTGTTCCTGGGGCATATAGGGCCATAAAGCAGGTTTCAGCTTTTGTTTTGCTTTGCTTTGTTTTTTTTTGTTTGTTTGTTTTGTTTTGTTTTTTGTTTTGTTTTGTTTTTTGAGACAGAGTTTCTCTGTGTTACCTTGGCTGTCCTGGACTCATTCTGTAGAGAAGGCTGGCATTGATCTCACAGAAATCCATGTGCCTCTGTCCCCTGGAGTGCTGAGATTACAGGTGTCACCACTGCCACAGCTTGGTTTCAACTTTAAAATATAAATTTTTATACTTTTATTAATTAAACCTTACTCACTTTGAATCTCCCCATAAGCCCCTCACCCATCCCTCCCAATCCCACCTTCCTTCCCCCTTCTTCACGCATGCCCCTCCCTGAGTCCACTGATAGGGGAGGTCTTCCTCTACTTCCTTTTGATCTTAGTCTATCATATCTCATCAGGAGTGGCTGCACTGTAATTTTCTGTGGCCTGGTAAGGCTGCTTCCCTCTCAGGGGGAGGTGATCAAAGAGCAGGCCAATCAGATTATGTCAGAGGTAGTCCCACTTCCCATTAGTATGTAACCCACTTGAACACTAAACTGCCATGGACTACATCAGTGCAGGGGTTCTAGGTTATCTCCATACCTGGTAATTGGTTGGAGTATGCATCTCTGGAAAGACCCCTGTGTTCAAATTTTCTGGTTCTGTTTCTCTCCTTGTGGAGTTCTTGTCCTCTCCAGATCTTACTATTTACCACTTCTTTGATAAGATTCCATGCACTCTGCCCAAGAGTTGGCCATAAGTCTCAGCATCTGCTTTCATAGCCTGCAGGGCAGAGCCTTTCAGAGACCCTTTACTGTTTTCTTCTTCTTCTGATGTCCATACTCTTTGCCTTTCAGGATGGGGATTGAGCATTTTAGTCAGGGTTGACTCCCTCTTGATTAGTTAGGACATCAACATAAAATCAGAAACATTAAATCAGTTATAAGAAAAAGTAGGAAAGACCCTAGAACTCCCTGGTACAGGAGAAAACTCCCTAAGCAAAATACAAACAACACAGGCTCTAAGAGCAACAATCAATAAATGGGACCTCATGAAACTAAAAAGCTTCTGTAAAGCAAAGGACACTGTCATCAAAACAAAATGAATGCGTACAGATTGGGAAAAAATCTTCACCAACCATTTATCTGACAGAGGGCTAATACCCAGTATTTATAAAGAACTAAAGAAACTGAAAAGCAACAAACCAAGTAATCCAATTAAAAAATGGGGAACAGAGCTAAACAGAGAATTCTCTGTAGAGGAATATCGAGTGGCAGAGAAAAACTTAAAGAAAGGCTCAAAGTCACTAGCCATTAGGGAAATGCAAATCAAAACCACCCTGAGATTTCACCTTACAACCATAGAATGGCCAAGATCAAAAACTCAAGTGACAACACATGATGGAGAGGTTGTGGAGAAAGGAGAACCCTCCTCCACTGCTTGTGGTAATGTAAACTTGTACAACCACTGTGGAAAGCAATCTGGTGCTTTCTCAGACAACTAGGAATAGTGCTTTCTCAAGATCCATCCATACCGCTCCTAGGCATATTTCAAAAAGAGGTTCAAGTACACAATAAAGACATTTGTTCAGCCATGTTTGTAGCAGCTTTATTTGTAATAGCCAGAAGCTGGAAACATCCCAGATGTCCCTCAGTGGAGGAATGGATACAGAAATTGTGGTACATCTACACAATGGAATATTACTCAGCAAAGAAAAATAAGGAAATCATGAAATTTCCAAGTAAATGGTGGGACCTGGAAAGGATCATCCTGAGTGAGCTGTCCCAGCAGCAGGAAGACACACACGGTATATTCTCACTCATATAGACATATAATATAGGATAATCCTTCTAAAATCTGTACATCTAGAATATAATTTTTGTAATTTTAATTACGTTATTTCCAAATTCATTTTTCTCCCTCACATATACTGCTCCTTGCCTTCAATTTCATGGCCTTTTGGTTAAATTATTGTTACTGGTTGAATTTTACTTAAGTTTTGCTCAAGGATTTCCCAGATAGTAAGCCAAGAAATGGCTCCCTTGGACATTGAATATGAAATGAAATGTCACACAAGGACCCATGTCCTGGAACAGGAACTGCTTTGGGACATTGGAAGAATTTCTATTAAAATAGATTTTTCCAGACTAAAATCTTGTCTGCTCCAAGGGTACAAGGGCAGAGCTAGGAAGGCCTGTGCTGTCTGAGTCATTTGCTTTCTATTCACCCTGTAAGGGAAACACTGTTCCCCAAACCCCACCTTGGTGGTCCTTGCTTAGGAAAGACTCTGGAAAGGCCTAGCCAACAGAAGCTCTAATGGACGTTAGCTTGCAGGTTCCTTCCTCGATTCGTCCCTGGTTCTGCTCTAGGGATCTGTGCAGGAGACCACAAGCCACACCATGGTGATTGTGGTCACTCTTTTCTTAGGTCAGGAGGAGCAGGCCCGTTGAACTGTCAGAGCAGCTGGTACTGGGATGGACTGTGAAACAGACTGTGGGTTTGTTCATGTGGTGACCTGAGCAGTGGCCCTTGGCCTCTGAGCTTCGCTGATTGTGGATTCTTTGGAAGAAGGAGGCTCTCTGCATCCATGGCTGTGGGACCCTGTGGTGCTTGTACATACATCACTACATAGTGCATAAACAATCATTGCTTTTGGTGTATTATAGGAAGAAGACATTATAAAATTGAAGGTCTTTTTTATAGAAGTTCTGAATTTTTCATTCTGCTTTTAGGTTTGTGTTACAAGTTCTGTGAAGGGTTTAGAAACTGGTAGTAAATAGGTGACAGGGGTTACCCTTCAACAATACAGCAATGCTTGGTTAGAATACTATGGCTAGAGAGATGGCTAAGTGGTTAAGAGCACTTATGGATAAGACCAGAGTTAATATCCCAGGATATATAGCATGTGGCTCACAACTACCTGCAACCACACCTCCAGGGGACCTTATGATCTACTCTTACTTCACTGGGTATATATATACACACACACACACACACACAAATGCACACATACACAATTCTTCATATACACAAGAATTTAAAATATTTGAAAAGCTAGGTGTTGCTGACATATGCATTTCATTTCAACACTCAAGAGGCAGAGGCAGCTGGAGCTCGGATTTCAAGACCACTCTGGTCTACACAGTCAGTTCTAGGATAGCTCAAGTTGCATGCAGAAACCTTGTCTCAACAACCAAATCACAGATAAAATAAAATAAAATAAAATAAAATAAAATAAAATATAAAATAAAAATCCTTTTATGTTTCTGTGATTCAGAGAAATTCATTTCCAAGGACAAAAGGAGTTTCTGAGCTGCAGAGGTTTCCCAGGTGTTCATGGGGTTGGGTGGCTAAGGCAAATTCCACATCTTGTGACATAGATTTTGTGGCAAAAAATAGACATTAAAATATTTAATGTCATTTTGTCTGTGAGTTTCAGTGGGTCTGGGTTTGCATGAATCCACAAGGGGACATGTGGGGCTACCAATCTATGGCAGAGCTTTTGATCTTATCCATTTGAAAGAGAGCTCTAGAGCATGGTCACTCTCTCTCACTATAGGAAATATCAGTAGGTGTTGGGTCAAACCCAACAATTTAGGAGTCACTTTGAGTTAATTTTGTGGTAGTTGTGGAGTTTGTCTACAATTTTTTTCTTTATTCTTTTCTTACATATCCTGACTGAATGGTCCCCTTCCTCCTCTTTTTTTAAACCCCCAATCTTCTCAATCATGTCCATTGCTCCTCTATTTCCCTTCAGAAAAGAGCACACCTCCAGTGATATCAGCTGAACAAAGCATAACAAGATGCTATAAGAGTATGCATAAACCATCATATCAAGGCTGGACAAAGCACCAAAGTTGGAGGAAAAGAGTTCCATGAGCAGCCAAGAGTCAGAGATACTACCACCCCAACTCTTAGGAGTTCCACAAAAACACTCAAATCAAACAACCACAGCATGTACACACAGGGCCAAGCTCAGACCCATGCAGGTTCCGTGATTGTTGCTTCAGTCTGTGTGAGCCCTTATGAGCCCTCCTTAGCTGACTCAGTGGTCCACGTTTTTATGGTGTCCTTGAACTTTCTGGCTTCAACAATCCTCCCTTCTCCTCTTTTCCCCGGGTTCCTGAGTTAGTCTAATGTTTGGGTGGATGACTGTGTCTGCTCCTTTCACTTCTGGGGCATCCCCCTCTGATAACTATTGGGCTAGGCAGCATCTATGAATACAGCAGGATATCATAAGATACTATTTCATTGACTTTTTTATTAATGTTAGTCTTATGTGGTTCAACCCTAGGTCTTTGAGGTATCCACCTTTAGGTTCCTGGTGATACAGGAAGTGTGAGGCATGGGCTCTCTCTCTCATGGTTTGGGCCTCAAGCTAGGCCAGTTTTTGTGGATTTAGGCCAGCTTGTGGGTTTTTCATACCCACAAGCTATGAGTCACCACTGCTGCAGCACATCTTGCAGAGGACAGGTTGAAGGTAGAAGGCTTTGTGGCTGAGTTGGTGTCCCAGTACCACCACTGGGAGCATAGCCTGTTTACAGAAGATAGTCTGTTCAGGTTCCATATCCTCTGTTGCTAGGAGACTTTGTTAGAGTCACCCTGATAGGTTCCCAGAAATTTCCCCTACACCAGGATTCCATATCATCCTCTAAATGCTCAGCAACTCAAGTTGTTTCTGGTCATATTCTCTCTCTCTGCCTCTCCCTCCTCTATTTGGTTCACCCTATTCCTTTCCATTCTCTGTACCCTGCCACCTGTCTACTCCCCCCAAATTTATTTTATTTTCAATTTCCAGGGAGATCTTGCTATCCCACCTAAAACCCTTCTTTTTACTTACCTTCTCTGGTTTTGTGGATTGTAGTGTGATTATCCTACACTTAACAGCTAATGTCTTCTTGCAAGAGAGTACATACAATGTTTGCTTTTCTGGGTCTGGGTTACAACAATCAGGAAGATTTTTTCAGTTACATACATTTGCCTGAGAATTTCAGAATTTTTTTCTAACACCTGAGTAATACTCCATCTTAAAATATACATTTTATTTATCTGTTCTTCCACTGAGTGACATCCTGGTTGTTTCCAGATTCTGGCCATTATGAACAAAGATGTTATGAATATGGTTGAGCAAGTGTCCTTGTGATAAGATGGAGTGTCTTTTGGGCATATGCCCAATAGTGGTATAGCTGGCAGTTGAGTTCTCCATTCCCAACTTTCTGAGGAACCAGCAAATTGATTTACATTGTGGCTGTAAAATTTATGCTCCCAACAAGAGCAAATTTCCTGTCACTTATTTTGTTGATTTTTTTTATTCTGACATTTGCGAGACAGAATTTCAAACTAGTTTTGATGTGCATTTCCCTGTTGGCTAAGGATATTCCACATTTCTTTAAGTGTTTCCTGGCCATTTGAGATTCACATACTGAGAATTATGTATTTCTGTGCCTCATTTTTTAAATGTTGGATTGTTTAGTTTGTGGATGATTAATTTGTTAAGTTTTTTTTTTGTTTGTTTGGCTTTTTTTAATTTTGAATGTTAACACTCTATAGGATGGGGATTTCATGAAAATCTTTTTCTTTGTTGTAGGCTGATATTTTGTCTTTTGATGATGTTCGTTATATTTCACTATGCTGAGGTCCCATTTATTAACTGTTGTTATTAGTGCCTGCATGAATCATATTCTGCTTAGGAAGTTGTCTCCTATGTCAGTGTGTTCAAGAGTGTTCCCTGTTTTTCTCTTCTGTAAGGTTCAGAGTTCTATGTTGAGATCTTTGACCCACTTGAACATAAGTTTGGAGCAGGATTGTAAATATTGGTGTGTTTGCATTCTTCTGCATTCATATATCCATAGCATTTCTTTTTTTTTTCTTCAACTTCAAAATGTTTATTTTCCTAAATTTAAACATATTTAATATGCACAGGCAATTAAATCTTTAATATTATTTTTTCATAGGATGATTGTAATGACTTTATTCTGTAGGAAAACAAATGGAAACGTTACAAACCAGTTCATTTCTGTTTATATGGCCTATAAAAAAGATTTATTTTCTGGGGTTATCAATCTGGCGCCTTCTCAGACAACTAGGAATAGCGCTTCCCCAAGATCCAGCCATACCACTCCTGGGTATATATCCAAATGAGGCTCAAATACACAAAAAGGACATTTGCTCAACCATGTTTGTAGCAGCTTTCTTTGTAATAGCCAGAAGCTGGAAACAACCCAGATGCCCCTCAACTGAAGAATGGATGCAGAAATTGTGGTACATCTACACAATGGAATATTACTGAGCAATGAAAAATAAGGAAATCATGAAATTTGCAGGTAAATGGTGGGATCTGGAAAGGATCATCCTGAGTGAGTTGTCCCAGAAGCAAAAAGACACACATGGTATATACTCACTCATATAGACATACAACATAGGACAAACCCACTAAAACCTGTGCCTCTAAAGAAACTAAGCAAGAGAGAGGACCCTAACTAAAATGTCCAATCCCCATCCGGAAAGGCAAAGAGGATGGACATCAGAAGAAGAAGAAAACAGGAAACAACCTAGGAACCTACCACAGAGGGCCTCTGAAAGCCTGTGCCGTAAAGACTATCAAAGCAGATGCTGAGCCTGATGGGCAACTGTTGGGCAGATTGAATGGAATTTTATGTAAGAACTGGGAAATAGTAAGAGCTGGAGAGGACAGGGTCTCCACAAGGACAGCAACAGAACAAGAAAATTTGAACACAGGGAACTTCCCAGAGACTCATACTCCAACCAAGGACTATTCATGGAGATAACCCAGAACCCCTGCACAGATGTAGCCCAGGGCAGTTCAGAGTCCAATTGGGTTACATAGTAATGTGAAGAGGGACTGCCTCTGACATAATCTGATTGGCCTGCTCTTTGATCACCTCCCCCTGAGGGGGGGAGCAGCCTTCCAGGCCACAGTAGAGGACAATGCAGCCACTTTTGATGTGCACTGATAGACTAAGTTCAGAAAGGAGAGGAGAACCTCCCATATCATTGGACTTGGGGAGTGGCATGCATGCAGAGGGAGGAGGGAGGGTGGGATTGGGAGTGGAGGAGGGAGGGGCTTATGGGCGGATGCAGAATGAATAAAGTGTAATTGATGAAAAATTAAAAAAAAAAGATTTATTTGAGGAATTGCCTTCAGAGAATTGGTGAATGAGTTTCATTTGCAGTATAATATCAAAAAGATAATAGTAATAGTTATGTTCAAAGACCTTTTCTTGGGATAAGAGAATCATAATTTTTTCCAGTTGGATCATTTTTTTTTCTTCATGAATTGGCAAAGATCTGTGGAACACTATTGTTACTGTCATATTCTGTTAACTATATACCTAAATTTCTTTTCAGCCTAGCACAACCACTCTGGAAATCAATCTGGCCCTTTAATAGACAACTAGAAATAGCATATCGTCAAGATGCAGCCATACCACTTCTAGGCATATATTGAAAAGAGGCTCAAGTACACAATAAGGACATTTGCTCAACCATGTTTGTAGAAGCTTTATTTGTAATAGCCAGAAGCTGGAAACAGCCCAAATGACCCTCAACTTAAGAATGGATGCAGAAATTGTGGTATATCTACACAATGGAGTATTACTCTGCAATGAAAAATAAGGAAATCATGAAATTTGCAGGCAATTGTTGGGACCTGGAAAGGATCATCCTGAGTGAGCCGTCCAAGAAGCAGAAAGACATACAAGGTATATATTCACTCATATAGACTTATAACATAGGATAAACCTACTAAATTCTATACATCTAAAGAAACTAATCAAGAGAGAGGATCCTGACTAAAATGGTCAATCCACATCCCGAAAGGCAAAAAGGATGGACATCGGAAGAAGAAAACAGGAAACAACCTAGAAACCTGCTGCAGAGGGCCTCTGAAAAGCTCTGCCCTGCAGACTATCAAAGCAGACACTGAGACTCATGGCCAACTGTTGGGCAGAGTGCATGGAATCCATAGCATTTCTTAAAGAAGCATTCTTTTTTCTGTTGTGTCTTTTTACCTTCTTTATCAAAAATCAAATGGGCATAGGTGTGTGGATTTATATATGGGTCTTTGATTTGATTATAATTGTGTGGAAATTTGAGAATTGTGTTCAATCCGTAGGTTGCTTTTGGTAGGATGGCCATTTTACTATATTAATTCTATCCATGAGTGAAATCTTTCTATCTTCTGGTATCTTCTTCACTTTAATTCTCTAAACAGTCTAGAAAGACCCTAAAAAAAACTTCTTTAACATTCTTGCTGTACAAGAATTTCACTTTCTTGGTTAGAATTACCCCAAGATATTTTATATTAATTGTGGCTATTGTGAACTGTGTGGTTTTTCATATCTTCCTCAGCTTGTTTGTCATTTGTATATAGGAGAGTTACTGTTTTTTTGTCTGTTTGTTTGATTTCTTTTTCTCTATTTGGTTTTGTTTGTTTCAAGCAACTTTGTATCCAGCTGTTTTGTGAAAGGTATTTATCAGGTGTAGGAGTTCCCTGGTAGAATTCTTGGGATCTCTCATGGATACTATGGTATCATCTGCAATTAACAATACTTTAATTACTTCTTTTCTAGTTTGTATTTCCATGATCTTTTTCATTGACCTCACTAGAAAGAATTTAAAGTATTCTGTTGGATAGATATGGGCAGAGGAAAGAAGCTTGTCTTCTTCCTGATTTTAGTGGAATTGCCTTGAGTTTTTCACCATTTAATTTGTTGTTGGCTGTAGGCTTGCTGTGAATTTCCCTTATTATATTTATGTATGTCTTGTATATTCCTACTCTCCACAAATGCTTTCTCATTACGGGGTGTTGGATTTTGTTAAAGCCATTTTCAGCATCTAATGATCTCATAATGTTATTTTTTTTTCTCCTTTCAGTTTGTTTATATGGTAGAATACATTGACAGATTTTATATGTTATGTACTTCTGCTTTGTTGGACTATTCAGGGCTTGCTGTAGTAGGATAGCCAGTGGAATATATCGACCTGGCTGTTATAGATCGTATTCTTATTTATTTATTTATTTATTTATTTATTTATTTATCTAGCTAGCTAGCTACCTGTTTATTTGTTTATTTATTTATTTGTATTTTTAATAATTTATTCACGTTACATCCCAATTGTAGCCCCCTCCCACATCAATTCCCATTCCCATCTTCACCTTCTTTTCCACCTTACATCCTTCCTTAATCCACTGGAAATGGAAGTCCTCCTCCACTACCATCTGACCCTAGTCTATCAAGTCTCATCAGAACTGCCTGGATCCTCTTCTTCTGTGTCCTGGTAAGGCCACATTGCCAGAAGGGAGTGATCAAAAAGCAGGCAACAAAGTTTATATCAAAGATAACACCTGCTCCACTTATTGGGAACCCTCATGGAGACTGAGTGCCTATGGGCTGCTTCCTGGTAGGAGATCTAATTCTTCTCCATGTATGGGACTTGGTTGGCCCATCTGTCTTGGCACGGCTCCTTGGATCAAGATTTTTAACTTTTTTGGTCTCCTTGTAGAGCTTCTGACCCCCTTCCATTTCCCCATTCTCCCTTAAGACTCCCTGTGCTCTGCCCAGAGTTTGGCTGTAATTCTCAGCTTCTGCTTCCATCTTCTGCTGGGTGGAGACTTTCAGAGAACATCTGTGCTAGACTCTTGTCCTGTTCTCTCCTTCATACTTCCGGTGTCTATCCTGTTTGCCCTTCTTAATGGGAATTCATAATCCTCCCTAGGGTCCTCCTTGTTCTTTACTTTCTTTAAGTCTTTGGATTTTAGTATGATTATCCTATATTAACTGGCTAATATTTGCTTATAAGTGAGTATGTGCCATGCATATCTTTCTAGTTCTGGCTACCTCACTCAGGATGATCTTTTCTAGTCCCATCCATTTGCCTGCAAGTTTCATGACTTCCTTGTTTTTATTAGCTGCATAGTATTCTGTTGTGTAATTGTATAAGAATTCCTGTATCCATTCTTTGCTTGAGAAAAATATAGGTTGATTCCAGATTCTGAATATTATGAATAAAGCTGCTGTGAATATAGTTGAGCAAATGTCCTTTATGTATGGTGGAGCATCTTTTGGGTACATGCCCAGAAGTAATATAGCTGGATCTTGAGGTAGTTATTCCGAATTATCTGAGACAGCGCCATCTTGATTTCCAAAGTGGTTGTACATGTTTACATTTCCACCAGCAACGGAGGAGGGTTTCACTTTCCCTGCATCCTTGCTAGGATGTGTTGTCACTTGAGTTATTGTTATTAGCCATTCTAATAGAATCTCAGAGTCATTTGCATTTGCATTTCCCAGAGGACTAAGGACAGTGAGCCCTTTTTAAGTCATTCCCTGACATTTAGTATTCCTCTGTTGAGAATACTCTGTTTAGCTCTGTATCCCAGTTTGGTGTTTAATTTCTTGAGTCTATATAAATTTTGCATATTAGCCTTCTGTCAAATGTAGGGTTGGTGAAGATCTGTTTTCAGTCTGTAGGCTGTCATTTTGTTCTGATGACAGTGTCCATTGCTTTACAGAAGCTTTTCAGTTCATGAGATACCATTTATTGATTGTTGATATTAGAGCCTGTGTTTTTGGTGTTCTATTCAGGATCTTGTCTCTTGGGCCAATGAGTTCAAGGCTCTTCATTCCTTTCTCTTCTAACAGGTTCATTGTGTCTGGTTTTATGTTGAGGTCTTTGACCCACTTGAACTACAGTTTTTCTCAGAGTGATACATATGGGTCTTTTTGCATTTTTCTATATGGAGACATCAAACTAGGCCACTACCATTTAATGAAGATACTGTCTTTTTTTACACTGTTTGGTTTTGGCTTCTTTGTCAAAAATTAAATATCTGTAGGTGTCTGGGTTTATTTCTGGATTTCCCATTAATTACACTAATCCTCTATTCTGTTTCTATGAGAGTACCATGTCATTTTTATTACTGTTGTTCTGTAGTACCACTTGAGATCAGGGATGGAGATACTTCTAGAGGATCTTTGATTGTACAGGATTGTTTTAGCTATTTTTTTCCACATGAAATTGAGAATTGTTTTTTTTTTTTTTTTTTTCAAAATCTTTAAAGAAGTCTGTTGGTATTTTCATGGGAATTGCATTGAATCTATATTCTTTTGGCTAGAATGGCCATTTTCACTATGTTAATCCTATTGATCCATGGGCATGGGAGATCTTTCTATCTTCTGATATCTTATTCGATTTCTTTCTTGAGAGACTTGAATTTTTTTTTTCATACAAGTCTTTCACTTGCTTTGTTAGAATTATACCAAAATACATTATGGTTTTTTGTTTTGTTTTGTTTTTGTTTTTTCTGTTGTGAAGGTTCTGTTTGCCTAATTTCCTTCTTTCCCCTTTTATCTTTTGTATACAGGAGGGCTTCGGAGTTTTCTGAGTTAATTTTTTATCCAGCCACTTTGCTGAAGGTGTTTATCAGCTGTAGGGATTCTCTTGTAGAATTTTTGGGGTTACTTATGTATACTATCATATCATCTCTGAATAGTGATACTTTGACTTCTTTTCGGATTTCTATCCCCTTGATTTCCTTTATATTTCTTATTGCTCTAGCTAGGACTTCAAGTAATATTTTCAAGAGATAGGGCAAGAGTGAACAGTCTTGCCTGTTTTATTTCAGTGGAATTGATTTAAGTTTCTCTCCGTTTAGCTTGATGTTGGCTATACCTTGTTGTATATTGCTTTTTCTATGTTTAGGTATGTGCCTTGTAGCCCTGATTTCTCCAAAATTTTAAACATGAATGGGTATTGGATTTTGTCTAATGTTTTTTCAGCATCTAAGGTGATGATTATGTGTTTTTTGTCCTTCCATTTGTTTATATGCTCTATTACACAGACAGATTTACATATATTGAACCACAGTGCATGCCTGGTATGAAGCACACTTGGTCATGATGTATACCTTTGATGTGTTTTATTGTATTTGGTTTGTAAGTATTCAGCATTTTTTGCATCAGTGTTCATTAGGAAAATTATTCTATTTTGTAGAATGGTTTGAACAGTGTTGGTATTAGCTCTTCCTTGAGTGTCTGGTAGAATTTTGCACTGAAACTATCTGGTGCTGGACATTTTTTGAATAGGAGAGTTTTGAAGACTGTTTCTATTTCTTTAGGGGACACAAGACTATTAAACTTGTTTATCTGATCTTAATTCTAATTTTGTAAGTGGAATCTATCAAGAAAATTGCCCATCTCATTTAGATTTCTAAATTATGTGGTATACATCCTTTTGAATTAAGACCTAATGTTTCTTTGAATTTCCTCAGTGTCTGTCATTATGTCCTCCTTTTCTTTTCTTATTTTGTTGATTTGGATAGTGTTTCTCTGCCTTTTCATTAGTTTTGCTAAGGATTTCTCTATCTTGTTGAATTTCCAAAGATTCAGCTCTTGGTTTCATTGATTCTTTGAATTGTTTTCTTTGTTCTAATTTATTGATTTCAGTCCTGAATTTGATTATTTCCAGCTGTCTGCTCTTCTTGGGTTCACCTGCTTCCATTTTTTTCTGGTGTGACATCAAGTTGCTTGTATGAAATGTCACTAATTTCTTTATGAATGTACTTCATGCTATGAACTTTCTTTTTATCACTGATTTCATTGTTTTCCATAAGTGTGGATATGCTGTTCCTTCATATTCATTGATTTGTAGAAAGTCTTTAATTTCTTTCTTCTTTCTTCCCTGACCCAGCTGTCATTGAGTGGAGAGTTGTTCAGTTTCTATGCTTATGTCGACTTTTTTCTATTTCTGTTGTTGTTGAGAGTCAGCTTAGTCTATGGTGGTCTGAAAGGTACAAGGGATTATTTCAATCTTTTTGTATATGTTGATTATGTTGGTCTTTTTGTATGTGTTGAAGCTTGCTTTGTGACCAACTGTGTGATCTATTTTGGAGAAGGTTTTATGCAGTGCTGAGTAGAAGTGATATTCTTTTGTGTTTGCGAGAAAAGTTCTGTAGATGTCTGTTACATCCATTTGTTTCATGACATTTGTTAGTGTTATTAATTCTCTGTTTAGTTTCTGTTTCCTTGACCTGTCCTTTGATGAGAGTGGGATGTTGAAGTCATCCACTATTAATGTATGGGGATTAATATGTGGTTTAAATTTTATTAATGTTTCTTTTACAAATGTGGCTGCATTTGAATTTGGGGCATAGATGTTCAAAATTGAATTTTTTCTTGGCACAATTTTTCTCTTTTGAGTATGAAGTGTCTTTCTTCATTCATTTTGATTTATTTTGGTTGAAAGTATTTTATTAGATATTAGAATGGCTACTGCAGCTTGCTTCTTGTTGTCCATTTGTTTGGGGAACATTTACTCTCAGGTAATATCTGTCTTTGGTTGAGATGTGTTTGAGTTGTGTTTCTTATATGCAGCAGAAAGCTTGGTCACTCATCCATTCTTTTAGTCTGTGTCTTTTTATTGGAGAGTTGACTTCATTGATATTTTGAGGTATTAATGACCAGTGACTGTAAGTTCCTTTCAGTTTGGTGTTGGTTGCAATAGTGTGTTTGTGTCCTTTTCTACTTTTGGTTTTGCTATAGTGAAGTTATTTATGTCCGTTTTTTTGTTTTTTTTGGTGGGGGGAGGGTATGGTTAACCTTGAGTGGTGGTTTTCCTTTTAGTATCATGTGTACGACTGGGTATTTGCATAGATATTATTTAAATTTTGTTCTGTTCTGTAATATCTTCTTTTCTCCATGTATGTTTTCTCCGTATATGTTGAAAGTTTTGCTAGGTATAGTAGTATGGACCAGTATCCTTTATTTATTTTTTTTTCTGGGGGGTGGTGTTCAAGATATCTGCCCAGACACTTCTTTCATTTATGAGCTCTATAGAGAAGTCACTTGTGATTCTGATAAGTTTGCCTTTTTTAAATTTTTTTCTGGGCCCTTTTCCCTTTCAGCATTCAATTTTCATTTTCTCTTCTGTTCATTTAGTGATTTAGCTGTTATGCGGCCAGATGATTTTCTCTTCTGGCCTAATTTATTGTAGTTCTCTTGTATCCTTGTAAGCATCTCTTTATTAACTTTGGGAAATTTTTCCTTTATAATTTGTTGGAAATATTTTATGGTCCTTGGACCTGGGAATCTTTTCTTTCTTCTATTTATAATATTCTTAGGGTTTTCCTTTTCACAGTGTCCTTGATTTCTTTGATGTTTTCTGTCACAGATTTCTTAGGATTTAACATTTTTGGTTTGGATGATGCATCAATTTCTTTTTATTTTTAGATTTTTTTTATTTTTTATTTTTTTTATCAGTTACATTTTATTAACTCTGTATCCCAGCTGTGTCCCGATCCCTCATTCCCTCCCAGTCCCTCCCTCCCTCCCTCATCTCCACCGTGCCCCTTTCCAAGTCCACTGATAGGGGGGACCTCCTCCCCATTCATCTGATCCTGTTTTACCAGGTATCTTCAGGAATGGCTGCAAAGCCCTCCTCTGTGGCCTAACAGGACTGCTCCTCCCTTCAGGGGTGGGGAGACCAAAGAGCCAGTCATTGAGTTCCTGTTAGAAATAGTCCCTGTTCCCCTCACTTTGGGAGCATCAATTTCTTTCATTGTGTCTTCTACACCTGAGGTTCTTTCCTCCATCTTTTGTATTTTGTTGTTAATGCTTACCTCTGTAATTCCTGCTTTCTTCCCTAAGTTCTCCCTCTCTAGGATTTCTTAAATTTGTGCTTTCTTTAATGTTGCCATTTCCATCTTCAGCTTTTGCACAGTATTGTTAATTTCCTACACCTGTTTGTTTGTATTTTCCTGTTTTTTTTTTATTAGATGATCTGTCCAATATTCTTCATCTCTTTGAATTCTCCTGCTGATCTTTCAGTGATTAATTTATTTCTATCTCTAAAGGTTTCAGACTTTTTTTCTCTATCTTCCTGTATTTTTTTATGGATTTTACTTGTTCCCTTTGTTATCATCTTCATGAGCATAGATTTAAGGTTATTTTCTTCTGTTTCATTTGTATTTGGGCATTCATGGTTACTTCCCTTTGGACCACTGGGTTCTGGGGAGGCCATATTGCTTTGGCTTTTGTTGATTGTGTTTTTATACTGACCTTCAGCCAACTGGCTGACTCTGGCATTGGACATTAGATCCTGTTGCCTACTGAAGTGCTCAGGGATGTGGAAATAATCCTGGACAAGAAACTGGATATTCCTGCAGGAGCCCTTCTCAGTTTGGTGGAAATAACCTGAGACTGGTGGGTGGCTCTCCAGGAATTTCCAGTCAGAATCATCAGATGTTTGATCCTGGGGAACATGTGGACTCCTCAGGTACTCAAGGATCCTCCTCTCACAGGGAAGACCTGGAGTCAGCTACTCTACTACTGCCTTTATTTCTCTTAAGTTAGTGAGCCCAGTCACTGTGCTTAGACAATGTGCTTGCTGTATGTAGCCTTTCTAGAGAACCTGTGAGCTCAGAGGTTCTGCTGGTCTCCATAGGAAGACTGAGTGTGTCTTGGAGCAGTGTCTTAGTTTCTTCTGTGGGTCCCAAGTGTCAGAAGGCCCATGGTTGGAGCCAGGTGCTCAGAATGGTGAGAGTGGTCCCTGAGTTTGGAGCTGGGTGTCCCTGGTACTGTAAGGTATCCCATTTAAGGACACTGAGAGTAGGCACCTGAGTTTTGAGCCATAAACCAGAATACCCAGAAGGTATTTATGGGACAGTGAGAGTGTGTGTTCTGCTCTGGAGCCTCACCCAGGTACTGGAAGGAAGATATGTACTGCATGGTCAGTGAGAGTAAGCACCTGAAGTAAGAGCTGCAAACCACCAGTACCAGACAGTGAGCTATGGCAGGAAGCCTATCACTTTGGCTGTGCCAGGCAGAAGCCTGGGAACTATTCCAGGGAATAGCAGGGTGGCCTGAAGGTGGACCCTTGAGTTTCCCTGTGCGTTCTTCTCTCACCTGCAAAGAACAGATGTAAAGGTTTTGAGGGCCACAGTATTCCCTGCTGGTCACTGTGCTCTCACTCCTGAGCTGCTGTTCAGATCTCTGCATGGTTGGTGACACCATCAGCCATCATGGATCTCTTTATAGACTGTATTCTCGCATTGTTTTTTTTTTTCTTTTGTATAAATGTTCCAGGTAATTATTGATTCAGGCCTTATTTCTGAGTTTGTCTTACTTGGAGAAGTGTTTTGTTCCATGGCTTCTGTTTCTTCTCATGTGTTGTGAACTGTAGTATGCATGCAATGAGCCATTTAAGGAGAAACTGGAAAATGAAAGTGTTGAGCTTAAGAAGATAGTGGTCACAGTGAGGAAGATTCAGTGGGGAAAAGAGCACATTAACAATTAGACTAGAGACCATGTGGTTGGAATGGCCCAGATCTGCTCATATATTTGAACACTCAATTTTCAGTTAGTGGAACAGATTTGGAAATATCAGTAGAAATGCTGTGTTGGAGGAGCTCTTTCAGTGAACGTGTTTTGAAACTTCAAAATCACATGCCAGGATCAGAGTTTCTTTTTCTGCATGCTGCTTGCAGATCTAGATGTACCTTTTCAGCTCCATGTTGATTTAATGATCAGAAAATCCCAGATGTTCGATTTTACCAATACAAACTCATGAGCTAGATGCTGGCTTGAGAACTTGCTGGCTCAGTGAGGAAAGAGAAAGCAACTAGCTGACCTTCAGCTTACATCTCAGATGGCAAAGCCCAAAGCCGACAGCTAAAAACAAAAAGTCGAGACACAGCATCAGCTGGTTACTTGGTCTGACTCTTGGTCTAGGGCTAACTGTATTTAATCCTGTTTACAGAAGGCTCTTGGATGAGGGGTGTGAGCTGCTCCATGGGTTAGTATTTACAGGAGAAAGAAAGCCCTAGGATTAAAGTTTGAACCATACCACAATTAGAAACAGGGGTTTATACTTTACAATATAAGGGTTCACAATGGAATCAAATATCCTGCAACAGCTCCTTGCTTGCCTACTGCCATTGTTTTTTCCCATGAGGATAATGAAGTATCCTCTGAAAGTATAAGCAAGCCTCCAATAAAAAGCTTTCTTGTAAGTGTTGCTTTGCAATGGTGTCTCCTCACAGGAGAAAAACAAAAACCAAGAAAGGTCGTTTCTCTAATGTCTGTATTCTGCCTGTAATCTGTCTGTATTCTGCCCATGTCCTGAGAAACAGAAAGGCAGAATTAAAAAATAAGGAGCTGACATTTTTGAGAAAACATTGAGTCAGTGATTGTGTTGAATAGTTTTATGTCAACTTCACATAAGCTGAAGTCATCTGAGAGGAAGGACTCTTAATAAAAGGCTTCCATAACATGTAGCTTTACGCAAGCATGCAGTGCACTTTATTAATTAGTGAATGATGAGGGAGTGCCAAGCCCAATGTGGGTGATGTAACCACTTTTACATAAACCAAAATGGGAACAGCTATAAACTTTCTGGTGTGACTGAGCCATCAGGATGTTACCCCATTTCCACTAAGAAGGTGACACCAGATTTCCAGGGTGTATATATGCTGTATTTTATTTTTGGTGGTTTGCTTTCTGTGATAAACTTTCTGACTTTCACAGGTTACTAAAGAATTTTCTTAGTCATGTGCCTCCAGTGATAGATAACAATCAAAGGATGCTGAAACTTAACATGTTTTGACTAGGAAGGCTCATGGTAATTTGCATCAGCACAGAGCCAGTCTTGGGAAGCAAACATCCAACAGGAATCAAAATAATAGGTTGGTGGGTTTCAGACACTCTGTTGCCCCTGTAGCCATGACAGCTGGAGGCTGTAGCCTCAGGCAGTGCTCAGTCCTCATGTGCTGTCCCAGCCCCACCCTCCTCATGGACTCTCCTAACCTCTTTTTCTTTCAGATACTTGGGACTCCTTTGGTCCAGTTCACTGCCTACTAGTGTGTGCTGCAACAGGCCCTCCAAACCCATGCTCTTGCCTTCATCTCTAGTTGCTATGATATAAACATACTATAGAAAAAATAACATGCTAATATAATTTCTTGCTCCATTATATTATGTTTTTTCTGTGTCCTATATCCTATGTCCTATAGGTACTTAGTCTAAGAAAGCATATGGTAAATTATACCATGCATTCCCTAACCCAGGCAGCCTGACTTATAGAAATCCATCTCTAAAATTGGGAATTTAACTTGAGTGCTGTCATACATGACTCATATCTAGATTAAAAAATGTAACAGAGATTAACAGATTATGAATTTGGAGAACCGGGTCAAGGGAATATTTGCAAGAAATATTAGAAGTTTAGCCCACCAGGGGCCCCAAACTCTTCTAAGTTAGTTATTAAAAGTTTGCTGATTGCTTTGGCATGCTGTAGAGAAATATTAATGCAGCGAGATGACTACTGTGGCAATGTCAGCATTTCATCATCCCCAGGCTATGTATTCATAAAACTTGGAGTTTGAGCTAACATCACCACTCCCTTTATTCCATTTAACAGTATAGAATGTTATTTCATCTGTTTATGTCCTTTAATGAAGAACTTAGTTCTATTACATTACCTTGGGTCCTCTTTTTCCTGGAACTGTATACTTTGTACTTTTCCTTGCTCAACCTTTTTCATTATAGATCTGCATAAGACTGGCCATTAACAGTGCTGCAGCACACTCAATACTAGGTTGCTTTGAAATGTCCTCTGCTAATTCTATTAATCAAATTCTTGCCCTTGGGTCTTTAGTTTAGCCTCAGGCTGAGTTTTTAGACAATGGCAAAAATCAGCCACATCTTTTGCCAGAGTATTATAACAAGGGACTCTAGGCCACATATTAATATTGTTACCCCTGAAACTGACCCTCATGGTTCACATCACCCTCAGCCCTACTGACTGCCATGTGCAAACTAGGATGGGCCATTAAGGCCCTCATAAAATGTCCAATCTTTATCTAGTCCTGTGTTCCAACATGTTCTATATTCCTCAAAACCAAAGCATATTCAGACCTGTCACAGCAATACCCCAGTTCCTGTCACCAACTTCTGAAGTCTTAGTCAGTCTTCTATTGATGTGAAGAGATACTGTGACCATTGATCTCTTGTACAAGAAAGCATTTAATTGGGGCTTGCTTACAGTTTCAGATGTTTAGTCCATTGTTTTCATGGTGGAGACCATGGTGGCACAGAGTCAGAGATGTGGTTAATAAAAGCTGAGAGTTCTACATCCAGATATACAGGCAGCAGGTAGAGCTGCACTGATGAACTATGTAAACTATAATATTTAATATATATTAAATATTTTAAGATGAATACTGATATATAATTATTTATCTTTGGCTCATGAATCCTAGAATGGCAGTCATCCATAGAAGGGGAAGTTTCCAAGCAATATGATGTCAGTACTAGTGGAACTAATGAAGAGCATTCTCAACAAGGTTGCTTTCTCATGGCCATCTAGACTTGTGAATCTCAGGTTTGCTTCTACCCTCAAGGGCACAGATTTATGGTATCTGTTGTAGAGATAATATCAGAACAAATTCTTACACAGTTTCTGTAGTTGAAAGAGGAACCATTTCACCTTCTCAACTTCGACAAGACAATTCTGTTTTGGGTATCTCAGTTACTGTGAGGAAACCACCACAATCAAGGCAACTTAAAAAGGAAGCATTAAATTGGACTTATGTTCTAGAGAGTTGAAATTTCTGATGAGGGACTAAAGGTATGGCAGCAAGAATAACTGATGGTTCAAATCCAAAGCTAAGCAGGAAGGAGAGAGTACACTTGGGATAGTGCAGTCTTTGGAAACCTCAGAGCCTACTCATGTTACACAGATCCTTAAAGACAGCCATACCTCCAATGCTTCCACCGAATTGGAAAGAAGTATTCAAACAATTGAATCTAAGGGAGTCATTCTCTTTCAAACCACCACACATTTCTTTAATACTTTTCATCTGCACAAACCCTACCATACACTTAAGTGAGAATGTTATGCTTCCAACATACAATGCCACAGACTAAATATTGCCATTCCACAAAGAAAGAAACAAAGGTGTTCCCATTCCTGCGGCTCTGTCACTTGTAACACACAGAATGTCTTTCAGGCCAGTTCTACTGCACACCTGCTTCCTCAAAAAAAATATCTGACTACAAGTGATGTAAGGAATTAAATTATATTTTAGCTTATAACTCCAACAGAAATACTTCCTTATGTTGGGAAAGACATGAGGACAGTGTTGGGAGTATACCTCCAGAACTGGGTCTAATGCCAGGTTCACAAGCAAATAGAAATTTCCACAGGTGTAAAACCTCACATACTCCACAGTAATTCATTTCCTCCAAGGAGACTCCATTTCCTAGAGGTACTACAAACTGAAAAATAGCATCACCACCTTGGAATCCAATATTCAACAGAAATTTTCAGGAGGATTTTTTTTTACATTGAAAACATAACAGTTACAGGACCTAATATATGTGACCATAGTCTACCATAGTCTTGTAAGATACTATGATAACCCAAACTTCATGTTCCATATAATAGTCCCAAGAAGTTTTTTTTTTTTTTTTAACTTTTTCCTTTAAACTGCAGTAACAAAAGAAAGAATGTTATGAATCAGGATATCTAAAATAAATTAGTTGATGCATTTCATAGGGGAGTTACATTAAAATTGAAAAGTATCTGTCATTGTGTTTAGATAGGACCTCATAACAATGTTAGTCTCTCCATGGGTGCCATCGATGAACACTAAGAATGGTAATATAATCCCTCTCTGTGTTATATGTCACTCAGGAAAAAAAAATTAGCCAATGTCAGCATTTCATCATTAGGCATTGATTTCATCATTCCATTTGATCGCTTTCCTTGGAGCATTTGTAAATGGAAAGGTCATGCTAGTGGGACAAAGAATCTATACTAGTCAACCTTGAAACATTTGCCTTGCATTTTAGAAAACAAATCTAATACTAACATGATTTGATAATTAAGATAACATTCTAATTCGGTGGCCATAATTGTTTCTTGTTCGTATAGTGTCCGGAATATTTTCTAGAATAGGAAAGCACATTCACTTTAGTTTATTATGGTCAAATGGAGATTTTGGCAAAGTATAAAGGAAGTTTTCATGAAAATCTAAAAAAAAAAAAAAAGCAAAATCAAACACAAAGCAATTTAAAAGAAAAAGAAAGTAGATAAGTAGATGTACTTACAGGAAGAAGATTCCCTGTGAGTATTCCTGAGGATTCTGTGGACTCTACTATATGCTCAAAAAGCTTCTAATCCACAACTTGTCATGGTGTCCCCAGATGCTTTGTGCAAACTCCTGCTACTTCATTTGGAGCAGCCTCTACAGGTCACCTCCTATCATAAACATTGAGTATCTCAAGTTTGCTTGTCTAAACTAACAGACCTCATTGTTCCTGTACTTCCAATATATGAATTCAGTTCAAAATTTGCAAAATGATAATGTGCTATTGCCACTCCTTGTGGCAGCCAACATTCTAATTCACTTATTTATTTATTTACGCTGTTTCCGATAAGGCTTAATAAAATAATAGCACATTCATATTACTGAGTAGCTCTACATCCCTTGTGTATGGATGTGGATGGGATGCTTGCATCTCTAGTAAATTTCACTGTGGAAAGAAAATTTAACACAAATGTTTTTACAACTGTACAAATTTATCCCCCTACATAACCTACAGTATTATAAAAAGAAAAAAAAATAACTCAGTTATTGTCATTACACTAAGAACACTAATATAATATAAAACATTTCAGCATATATTGAGTAACATTTGCTTAATGTAAAGCATTATTACAAAAATGCAAAGTTTAAGTAACCTTATTTGTGTGCCTGAACTGTGTTCTGTCCTGTACTGGTTAGTTGGTTAGGTTTTTTTTTTGTTGTTTGTTTGTTTGTTTGTTTTCCTTAACTTAAGCTACAAGCATGTGGAAAGAGAGAGCCCCCTTTGAGGAAGTGCCTCCACCAGATTAGTGTTTATATAAATCTACCGGGTCATTCTCTTCAGCAATGTTTGGTGTTCATGGAATCGGCCCATTGTGTACAATGCCACCTTTGAGCAGATGGTTCTGGGAGGCATAAGGAAGAGGATGAAGTGTTTGAAAAGATTGAACACATACTATTTTTCCATAGGACCTTAGAGTAATACCTAGAACCTCATAAGGAAGCTTATAATAGAGCAGACAGTATCAGCCAATTTGTCCTAAGATACAAACTGCACATTGTGTTTCTCTGTCAAAGTCCTGCTTCAAAACCAAAGGGGTAAACTAAGTCAGAGTGTAGATCCCCAGTTGCTGCCTGGTTGGTAATCCAGCAGGCTTTTTCTGATGCTAATTTTTCAGGCTGCAACTGATGGTTACCAACCATGGCTTCCACTGACAGTGGCAAACTGAGGGGGCAGAATTAGATTACTGGTGTAGGCCAGGCCAGTGCTGGTAGCTTCGTAGCATGGTCTTACATCTACCGTGTAAGCATCGGAGATGGCTATTGGCTCTAGCATTGGTGCTCCACTGAAAGTGGCAAAGCATCGTCTTAAAAAGAAAAGGAAGGAGAGAAAAGACCACACACACATACACACACACACACACACATTTACACCTGATGAAGTAAGACAGACTCCAGCAGGTGGGTTTCAACAAGCTTTTCTAGCTTTTCTTTCTCCCAGTTTATACACCCAAGAAAATTCTTTTAAACAAAATAAAAATTACAATTTGATTACATGTTATTTTTCTTTAAGTGAATTACAATGAGTATATGTAAGAAAAATATATTCCCCAATACCTTCACATGATCAAGGTTTTACATATTCTGGGTGAAAAACCAAAAAGCAAAACAAGTTATTTTCAAGAATCCATATACATTTGTAACTAAACAACTTGTTATAAATTAACAAGGTGAGCAAACAAGGTAATTTCTTAGCTACTTTTCTCTACTAGCAGGCTGCAATTTACAGTTACAAAGAAAGAATTAACTTACAAAGTAATCTCTCACAAAAGTCTTAAAAGAATCACAAATCTAAACTTTTATATAAAAACCAACCAGCCATCTCTACTTTAAATCTTTAAGGTGTACATCTACACATTAATAATTTTGTTTTAATTCACTATCAGGAAGCTGAGAGCAAAAGCAAGTATAAGGAAGTCAATTGTTTTGTTGAGAATGTCACCTCAGCCAGTGCTATCTTGGGCTATTGTTCTCACTCACCAACCTTTAAAAGTCCCTGGCCTTACTATTAAGGTGTACTTTCCTGAACTTCAGAATGTTCTCTAAGATAATTTACATCACAGCCATTAACAAAAATATCTTTACTTAACCTTGCTAAACACTCTGTTTTTTCCTAAAATTTTCTACATCATATCCACTGGCAAAAGCATCTTTTCCTAACCTTGCTAAATAAATCTATTTTTCCAAACTCATTGTAAAGTTAATGGCCATTGCTAACAATCTGCATCTGAAGGTTCTCCTCAAAGGTGGTAGTTAAAATTAAATCATTAATGTCTCCAACAACCTTGCCTAAAAGAGATTAAGCATTCTTAATTTTAAGTGCCAGATACGCTGCATAGTCAGGGGCTGGAATTTCCATTAGAGTTTTCATATGATTCGTATATTAGGAGGATTATAAGGCTACAAGGGTAATAAGCAGAGCTATGGTTCCATAACAGCATGAAAGACCTAGAAATTGTACTTCCTGGTACTTCTGAGCTCTGCCACAAACTGAGATAAACCCATCATGGCTCTGCTAACTGGTTGATTGCATTCCATGCATTCTAGAGCTGTTTGCTATTCCTTTGGCACACACTCCAGCAATTGTCCTCTTGTCTTATGTTTTGTATACTCAAAATTGTCTCCATATTCCATAGTTCTTTGTAAATTCTCAATTCCCCCCAGACTTCGAGTTCAGCCTCAACAACCTCTGCCAAACTCAATGTCTTCTGGAATCAGCACTACACTCAGGACTCTTAACTAAGGGTTTCGTAGGTAGCAGGGAAGCAGATTTCTGCTTCTGTCAGACAAGTCAGCCTGCAAATTGCTTTTCCTCCATTACAGGAGGAATAAACTCTAGATTCATTCACCTTATCTGCCTGTGTCCTTGTGGCTCACCAACAGGGTTTTTCTTCCCATGAACTGGTTCACATAACAAAAAGCAGGCAGGAAGGCTTGAAATCAGAGAATCAACCCTTTTCAGCTTGTGATATAATTTGTGAATATTTAGTAACTGCCACTTTGATTGAGAAATATGTCACTAGGGGATGGGCTTTGAGTTTAAATCCTGACCCCACTTCTAGTGACTAGTTGTCTGGCCTGAAGATGTGAGCTTTGAACTGCTTTAGCTGCTTTAGCTGACGCCTGTTTGATGGTGATTCCATGTCCTTCTGGAACCATAAAACAAATTAAACTCTTTGATAAGGTGCCCTAGATATTTTATTTTATCACATCAATGGAAAAGGCATTAATATACATCCTGGGTGAGTTATTGCATATAAAAATAAAAGAAATGTGAAATCAGAATGAACTACCTCATCATGTAAATTTACAATGTTTTATCCACATGAGTTTGTAGGTACACATGAAGTAAAAATGGACATAGGCTTGAACAGATTACTGACACTTGTCAGATTCTTTTAAATACAGAATAAATAATCCCAAGTAACTAAAACAAGTGTGTTGGCTAACAATCTTACTAAATATTTTGTAGTCATAGATTCCCTTCAGTATGCATTATTTTATATAACATGGAAAGGCTTTACTACATTGATTACATTCATAGGGTTGCACTCCAGTTTGATTTTTTTTCACAATTTGGAAGAGTATTCTGATGTATAAAAAGCTTTACCGTATTGACTATATTCATAGGATTTTTCTCCAGTCTGAATTCTTTCATGACTTTGAAGATGGCTGTGAAGTGCAAAGTTTTTATCGCATTGGTTACATTCATAGGGTTTCTCTCCAAATGGATTCTTTTATGTTTTTGAAGAAAGGTGTGACATACAAAGGCTTTACCACATTGATAACATTTCAAGGATTGCTCTCTGGTATGAATTCTTTTATGAGTTTGAAGACTTGTATGATGTGCAAAGGCTTTACCGTATCGACTACATTCATAGGGTTTCTCTCCAGTATGAATTCTCTCATGAATTTGGAGATAGCTGTGACATGCAAAGGCTTTACCACACTGACTACATTCATAGGGTTTCTCTCCAGTATGAATTCTTTCATGACATTGAAGATTACTATTAATGCTGAATGCTTTACCACATTGTTTACATTCATAGGATCTCTCTCCCATATGAACTCTTTCATGTCTTTGAAGATGAGAGCGATGTGCCAAGGCTTTGCCACATTGACTGCATTCATAGGGTTTCTCTCCAGAATGAATTATTTCATGACTCTGAAGTTTACCATTACTAAAGAAGGCTTTACCACATTGACTATATTCATAGGGTTTCTTTCCAGAATGAATTATTTCGTGCCTGGAAAGATAAATAGAATGTGTAAACTTTTACCACATTGCTTAGACTGATGAATCTGTCTAACTGTGTAATTTCACAGTTTTGTCTAATTGTAGAAAAGAAACAGACCTTAAGATTTTGTTACATTGTTTCATTTATGAAGTACCTACTTATTAGGTGTCTTTTGTGTGTCTGAAAATAAATTTGTGAAGAGTAGAGCGTTTTGTATGTGGTTCACATATACAGCATCCATTTTCCAAGCAGGTATTTTCACATCTTTGAAGAGAACTGGAAGAACTCACAGCTTTACCACAGTGATTGCATTCATAATGTTTTCCTATAATACGACTCAGACTATATTTGTATTTGGAACAACACAAATGGAAGAATTTTCATAATTTAATAACAGGGTTTTACTGCAGTGTGAGCTTGTTAATGTATTCCCAATAAAGTCTGAAACACGATTAATTTTATACATTTACAAAATCTTTCAGAGTGGTGACAATGTCATATCTTCTAATTGTTCTGGGAGAGAGAGTGGAATCTTGCCTTTCTCCATATCCCTAATGTTCATGTTGCTTGTATCTAATGTGACCTGTGATATACATATTAAAGCAAGAATAACAAATAAGTGCTATCCACATTGGATTAATACAGTTTAACTTATTACTCATTACAGACATATAATATAAAGATTAAGGTTTCTCCACAAAAACATTTTTGCATCTCATAAACTGCCCATCTCAGTAAACTTTCATAAGCCACTACAAGTACATGAGTAACATGGGACTCAGCATAAACTAATTGAGCACTAGAAGGTTTTGTACATGTAATTTTTGTGTAGGTCTACTGCAATATCTGAGTAGCATCAAACTAAATGAATTTGCAGTTCTACAGAATAGATCTTATGTTGTGATGATTACAATGTTGATAGCTCTTAAATCATTGATTCCTTGTCTTGTTCCTTGCAAACATGAATCAGCTACTTGACCCTGAGGTATATGAAATATTTACTACTCATCAATGTACTTAAAGCCGTGCTCCTTTACACTGTTGCTTTTCCTTAAAATTTCCAGAACACATTAAAATATCTTTATAAGCACATTTATGTCATCTTGCACATGAAACTCACCTTCCATGTATTTTAGAATTTTGACAGTGTTCTTCAATATCTTAGTCTTTCCATTTGTAACCTAAAATAAATTACCAGAAAATGAACACGACTGATAATTACATAAAATTTAAGTTACTATCCTCAGTGATCCTTAGAACTATGCCTGTTTTATTTACCACATTCTGCTTTTTTTCACAATCAAAATTATAGAAGAGCATTGATAATCAAGAAAACCTTTCCCCCATATTTAAAAAGTAGAAGAAAATCAAAGTCTTACCTATAACAGTGAGGTTCCTGTAGGTCTCTAGCATGATATTTACATAGACACTCTTCTGGAAGGATTCAGCAAAGCACAGTCTTCCAGAGTGAAGTTTATGTGCACATCATTATAGGTCATTACATCCTAAAATATCCCAAAGATGTGTCCAACAGAAAGCATAATTCAGACAATATTGTGAATATATACATCTTTTACAACTAAGTTTAAATGATTCAGGTGATTTCCATACTTATTCTATGACATGAAATAGAAGAGGTGGTTCATTCCTGTCATTTCTGTGCTCTTTGAATAGGATAGAGCTTTGCAAGGGAAGTTCCTCTTAACAGACATATAGACATAGAAAAAGAAAAACAAACCAACAGATCAATCATAATGAGTACACATCAGAGAAGTTGTATGAACAATTACTAACTACAAAAAAGCAAAACAAACAAAAAACATGGGCAAGCAGGTTATTTGGGCACATGCCTTTATCCCTAGCACTCAGGAGTTAGAGGCAGATGTGTCTCATTGAGTTGGAGGAAGGCCTAAGCTATGGAATGAGTTCAAGGACAACCTGAGGTGTATGTTAAGACCTTGTCCCTACTCATCCCCACCAAATAAACAAACAAACTAAGGAACAAACAAAAATTAACCAATCAACCAACTAAATAAATGAAAATGTTAGAGAAAAAATTAAAAAATTTGAAGGTCTCACTGAAGTCATTAAAAAAGTTATGCATTCACTCTAGCTCTGCTTTTATCTCCCAGAAATATGAATACTCACAGTTTAAACTATTAATAAGATACTACTAAAAGAGAATGCATGTTTAACCAGTTTGAAATGGATAGATGAAAATAAAGCAATGTATATGTAGATCATGAAAAAAACAACATAAGAGAACCAAAGATATGTCTTGAGAATCAAACGTACTTTTTGGACTTCTAAAGCAGGTGAGTTCAATTGGCAGTACTTATAAGGCACTGAAGAAACTATGGAACAAATACATGTGTTGGTCTAAGAAAATGTTAAATCTAAAAAATTCCAATGACAAAAAATCCAGAAAATCTTAGATATCATGCAAAGACTATATCTAAGAATAATAGGAATACAAAAAGGAGAAGAATAGAAGCTCATTGGCACTGAAATGATTTTAACAAAATCATAGAAGAAAATTTTCATAACTAAAAAAAGAAATATATAAATATACAAGAAGATATACAGATCACCAATTAGATTGAACCAGAAAGCAAAGTTTCCTCACAACCTAATAATCAAAATGTAGAAAGAACATTAAAACATGCAAGAGAAAAAAAAAACTAACATCTGGAGATAGGCCTATGAAAATTACACCTAACTTCTCAACTGAAACAGTAACAGGCAGAAAGCCTTGGGCAAGATGTACTAAAGAATAAAGAGTCCACAGATACCGGCCAAGATTACTAAACCCAGCAAAACTTTCAATCACTAGAGATGGAGAAAATAAGAGCTTCCACAATTAGAACAACATCTATCTACAAATCCAGCCCTACAGAAAGTGTCAGAAGAAAAACTCTAAACAAAGGAGGTTAACTATACATACAAAAAGACAGGAAATAAATAATCTCACACCAGCAAAACGTAAATAAAAAAAACACACAAACACATGCACACACACACACACACACACACACACACGCCTCAACTACTACCAGCAACAACAAAACTACAGATATTAACAACCATTGGTCACAGATATCTCTCAATATAAAAGGCATCGATTCCCTAATAAAAACTTCAGACTATCAGAATGCATGTGAAAACAGGATCCATCCTTCTGGTGCATACAAGAAACACACGTCAATATCAAAAAGGGATTGGAAAAAAGATTTTCCAACCAAGTGGACCTGAGAATTAAGTTGGTGTAACTTTACTAATATCTAACACAATACTCTTTAAACCAAAATTAACCAAAAGGAATTGGAAAATACATTTCATATTCATCAAAGGAAAAATACAGCAAGCAGGTATCTCAGTTCTGAACATCTATGCTGCAAATGCAAGGATACCCATATCTGAAAACAAAAACAAAAACAAAATTATGACTTACCCTTAAACCATACATGTATCCTTACATACTGGTAGTGGAAGACTTTATCACCCTAACTTCACCAACCAACACTCGAGCTAACATATATTAAAAACCAAATGGAGTTCCATAGAACATTGCACCCAAACACCAAAGAATATACCTTCTTCTCAGTACCATGTGGAATTTCATTCAAAACTAACCACATATGCATTTGCTTAAGAAGTTTCCACGGATAAAGGAAAATTGAACTATCCTCCAGTATCCAATTAGTCACCACATATTAAAGCTAGATTTCAACAACAACAAAACAACAAAAGGCCTACAAACTCATGGGAACTGAACCACTCACTTCTTAATGAATATTGGGTCAACATTGAAATAAAGAAAGAAATTAAAGATTTCCTAGAATATAAAAATGACTGCACGACATACCCTACATATAGGACCCAATGAAAGTAGTACAAAAAAGAAACTTAATATCATTAAGTGACTACGTAAAAAAAAAAAAAAACAAAAAAAACAGCTCATCTGAAAAGTATAGAACTAAAGAAGCAAGCATACCCAAAGGAATAGGAAAAAGAGAACGTTATTATTATTTATTTTTTATTTTTTCCCCATTTTATTTTATTTTTTTTATCAGTTACATTTTATTAACTCTGTATCCCAGCCGTGTCCCGATCCCTCATTCCCTCCCAGTCCCTCCCTCCCTCCCTCCCTCCCTCATCTCCACCATGACCCTTTCCAAGTCCACTGATGGGGGGGACCTCCTCCCCATTCATCTGATCCTGTTTTATCAGGTATCTTCAGGACTGGCTGCAAAGCCCTCCTCTGTGGCCTAACAGGACTGCTCCTCCCTTCGGGGGTGGGGAGACCAAAGAGCCAGTCATCGAGTTCCTGTTAGAAATAGTCCTTGTTCCCCTCACTTTGGGAAACCAATTGGTTACTGAGCTACCACAGGCTACATCTGAGTGGAGGTTCTAGGTTATATCCATACATGGTCCTTGGTTGAATGTCAGTCTCAGAAAAGATCCTGTGCCCAGATATATTTGGTCCTTGTGGAGCTCCTATCCTTTCCCCATCAGACTAACTCCCCTTCTTTTTTATGATTCCCTGTACTCTGCCAAAGGTTTTGTCATGAGTCTTTGCTTTGTTGTTGTACAGGATCTTTTTGGAGATTCTGGGTTTTTTATTTCTCCATATGAAGCTGAGAATCTTTTTTTCAAGGTCTGTAAAGAATTGAGTTGGTATTTTGATGGGAATTGCATTGAATCTGTAGATTGCTTTTGGCAGTATGGCCATTTTCACAATGTTAATCCTACCAATCCATGAGCACGGGAGATCTTTCCATCTTCTGATATCTTCTTCGATTTCTTTCTTCAGAGACTTGAAGTTTTTCTCAAACAGGTCTTTCACTTGCTTGGTTAGGGTCACACCAAGGTACTTTATGTTATTAGTGGCTATTGTGAAGGGTGTTGTTTCCCTAATTTCTTTCTCAGCCTTTTTGTCTTTGGTATATAGGAGGGCTTCTGATTTTTTTGAGTTGATTTTGTATCCTGCCACTTTGCTGAAGGTGTTTATCAGCTGAAGGAGTTCTCTGGTTGATTTTTTGGGGTCGCTCATGTATACTATCATATAATCTGCAAATAGTGACACTTTGACCTCTTCCTTTCCGATTTGTATCCCCTTGATCTCCTTTAGTTGTCTTATTGCTCTGGCTAGGACTTCAAGTACTATGTTGAAGAGATATGGGGACAATGGACAGCCTTGTCTTGTCCCTGATTTCAGTGGGATTGATTTAAGTTTCTCTCCATTGAGTTTGATGTTAGCTATAGGCTTGCTATATATTGCCTTTACTATGTTTAGGTATGTGCCTTGTATCCCTGATCTCTCCAAGACTTTAAACATGAATGGGTGTTGGACTTTGTCAAATGCTTTTTCGGCGTCTAAGGAGATGATCATGTGGTTTTTCTCCTTCAGTTTGTTTATGTAGTGGATTACATTGATGGATTTTCGTATGTTGAACCACCCTTGCATGCCTGGGATGAAGCCTACTTGGTCATGGTGGATGATATCTTTGATGTGTTCTTGGATTCGGTTTGCAAGTATTTTATTGAGTATTTTTGCGTCAATGTTTATAAGAGAGATAGGCCTAAAGTTCTCTTTTTTCGTTGGGTCTTTGTGTGGTTTAGGTATTAAGGTGACTGTGGCTTCATAGAATGAGTTTGGTAGTGTTCCTTCTGTTTCTATTTTGTGAAATAGCTTGAGGAGAATTGGAGTTAGCACTTCTTTGAAGGTCTTGTAGAATTCTGCGCTGAAGCCGTCTGGTCCAGGGCTTTTTTTGGAGGGGAGACTGTTAATGACTGCTTCGATTTCCTTGGGAGATATAGGGCTATTCAGTCTTTCTACCTGATCTTGATTTAGATTTGGTAGATAGAATCTTTCAAGAAAATTATCCATTTCATTTAGATTCTCAAATTTTGTGGCATATAGGCTTTTGTAGTATGACCTAATAATTGTTTGGATTTCCTCAATGTCTGTGGTTATTTCCCCATTTTCATTTCTGATTTTGCTGATCTGGATAGTTTCTCTCTGCTTTTTAGTTAGTTTGGCTAAGGGTTTGTCTATCTTGTTGATTTTCTCAAAGAACCAGCTTTTTGTTTCATTGATTCTTTGGATAGTTTTATTTGTTTCTATTTGATTGATTTCAGCCCTTAGTTTGATTATTTCCAGCCGTCTGCTCCTTTTGGGTGTATCTGCTTCTTTTTGTTCTAGGGTTTTCAGTTGGGCCATTAAGTTGTTTGTATGTGATGTTACGAATTTCTTCTTGCAGGCACTTAGTGCTATAAATTTTCCTCTGAGCACTGCTTTCAGTGTGTCCCATAAATTTGGGTATGTTGTGCCTTCCTTTTCATTGAATTCTAGGAAGTCTTTAATTTCTTTCTTTATTTCTTCCTTAACCCAGCTGTCATTGAGTAGTAAGTTGTTTAGTTTCCATGTGCGTGTCGGCTTTTTGTTGTTTCTGTTGTTGTTGAGGTCGAGCTTTAGTCCATGGTGGTCAGATAGTATACAAGGGATTATTTCAATCCTTTTGTATCTGTTGAGGTTGTGACCCACTATATGGTCTATTTTGGAAAAGGTTCCATGGGGTGCTGAAAAGAAGGTGTACTCTTTTGAGTTTGGGTGAAATGATCTGTAGACGTCTATTAGGTCCATTTGATTTAGGGATTCTGTGAGTGCTTTTATTTCCCTATTTGGTGTCTGTCTAGTTGATCTGTCCCTTGGTGAGAGTGGAGTGTTGAAGTCTCCCACTATTAAGGTATTATGAATTCCTATTATTCTTAGATTTTGTCTTTTCATAGCATCCTTGATTTCTTGGATATTTTGTGATTGGAACTTTTCTGATTTTACTTTTTCTTTGAGAGAAGTATCCATTTCTGCTAGTGTGTCTTCACCTCCAGAGATTCTCTCTTCCATCTCTTGTATTCTGTTGGTGATGCTTACTTTTGTGGTTCCTGATCTTTTCTCCAAGTTCTCCAGCTGAAGGGTTTTCTCATTTTGTGTTTTCTTTATTGATTGTAATTCTGTTTTCATGCCTTGCACCATTTCTTTCATGTGTTTGAATTTGGATTCCTGTCTCTCTACAATGGCCTCTATTTCTTTTTTCATTTCCTTCTTATATGCCACTAATTTTTCCTCTACTTGTGTATCTATTTGTTTGGCTATGTTTGCCTGTGTTTCTTTAAGGATATTGTCTATTTCTTCTTTCTTTGCCTCCAATTGACTGGCCATCTCTTTGAAAGACTTGTTCATTTCCTCCTTATGAGCCTCAAATAATTGGACAAGCATCGCTTTAAAATCATTTTCCTGTGCTTCTGCCGAATTGGAGTATCCATCAATTTGGGGGTTTGCTGGTGAAGTCATGATGTCCTGATTTATGTTGGAAGTGTTCTTTGCCTACCCCTGGCCATTGGCTTATCTGAAACCTTCCCTGTTTGTTTTTGGATTCTGCAGATCAGACTGGTGCTGTCTCTCTCTGGTGTCTGGAGAGTTCTTCAGGAAGCTGAGCACTCTCAGCGTGTGCTGAGGACTAGCTGTACCTGTGGGAGGAAAGTACGCAGGCACAAACGGGGCAAATGCAAGCGTGTGTGCACGCGCGTGTGTGTGTCTGTGTGTGTAAGTGTGCGTGGAAGTGTTTCTCGAGGGACAGAGTGATGGCTAATGTTGAACCCTTGAGTGTGTGGGAGGGGCTCTGTACTGTATATGTCGCAGGTGCTAAAGATGATAGCGGCGCAATTTCTGGCATTAACTGCCTAAACTCCTCAATCAGGCCCACAGGGCAGGAACTTCAATGTCCCTAGTGCCCCTCTGTTTCCCAAAGTGGGTATGTGGGTGGGAGGGGGGTTCGATGCCTGGCTTCTGATTTAGAAGGACCCAGGATCTGGGGAACTGCAGATTCTCAAGGGTGCACTCACTTACAGGCAGGTCTCTTGGCATAGATCCTGGTATCCTGTGCTCTCTGCTCTCTGGTTTGGCCCTGCTTCTTTGATGTGTTCCGCCAGTTCTGTGCTGCTGTCACTGCCAGGTTCTGAGGTCTTGCTGCAGCTGGAGATTTCAGGGTGGTCACTTCAGCAGGGATGGGGTAATCACGCTCTCTGTTCTCTGGTTTGGCCCTGGTTAGTCTTAAACTGGAGGGTTGTGGCGCCCCTCCAGTTCAGTGCTGCTCCACTGCCAAGTCCTGCTGTAACTGGAGACTGGGTCGCTAGTCCCAATGCTTTCTGGGAAGTCCTGGGGTCTCTTCACTGTGCTCTCCAAGACTGGGAGGCCCAGCGCCTGGTGTGTCCAGGTTGTATGATGTTTCTGCCTGGTTTTGGTGAGTATATAGTGTATTCTCTGTCACTGTGGGATTAGGCGGGCAGTACCGTCAGTGATGGCGATCCTGCGGAGCTAGTATGGTGTCTAGCAGATTCGCGCCCTGGGAGGATGGTGCAGCTGCTGCATGAATCTGGGACTCCGGGACACCTCATTGACTTTTTTTAAAAAATCAGTATTACATAGTTTAACACTAGATCTTTGAGGCATCTACCTTTGGGTTCCTGGTCATCCAGGAAGTTTCAGGCATGGGCACTCTCTTATGGCTTGGTCCTCAAGTTAGGCCAGTCATTGGTTACCCATAACCACAAACTCTGCCACCTGTGCTGCAGCACATCTTACAGAGAATAGGTTGTGGCTAGAAGGTTTTGTGGCTGAGTTAGTGTCCCAGTCCCACAAGTGGGAACTTAACCTGTTTACCTGTTTATGTTCAGGTTCTATATACTCTATTACTAGGAGGGTTTTTGAGGTTCACCCTCATAGGTTCCCAGAAGATCCCATTGCACCAGGATTCTATGTTACCGCCTAAATGTTCAGAGACTCAAGTTGTCTCTCATTATACTCTCCCCTCTGCCTCTTTCTCACTTTCTGTTTCTATCCCCACCATGCGCCCCATTACCTGTCTACCCTCAATATTTATTTTATTTCCACTTTCCAAAGATATCCATGCTATCCAACCTAGAACGCTTCCTTTTACTCAGCTTCTCTTATTGTGTGGATTGCAGTGTGATTATCCTACACTTGACAGCTAATATCTTCTTCTAAATACATATCATGTTTGTCTTTCTGTGTATGGGTTACCACATTCAGGATAATTTTTTTCCTAGTTTAATTCATTTGTGTGTGAATTTCATGGTCCTTATTTTATTCCACTAATTTATTTGTTCATTGTACATCACAATTGCAGGTCTACTACCTCTTCCCCATTCCAACCCTCCCATCCACTTTCACTATCCCCCTCCCCCTTCTTACTCAGAGAATGGAGTCTCCCTGCACAGCATACCAATCTGCATTGGCACATCAAGTCTCATCAGGACTAAGTGCCTCCTCTTCCCTTGAGGCAAGACAAGGCCCTGCTAGGGGAAAAGGATTCAAAGGCAGGCAACAGAGCCCAATTTAGAGATGCCCCACCTCTAGTTGCTAGAGAACCCACAGAAAGATCAAGCATCCCATCAACTTTATATAATTCATAACTCAGGAAGATTTTTTTCAGTTCCATACATTTTCCTGCCTATTTCATGATCCTATTTT
The DNA here is from genome assembly GCF_030254825.1 of Meriones unguiculatus. Classification (NCBI taxonomy): domain Eukaryota; kingdom Metazoa; phylum Chordata; class Mammalia; order Rodentia; family Muridae; genus Meriones; species Meriones unguiculatus. The sequence goes on along the minus strand of NC_083353.1, from coordinate 25,151,505 downwards.
TTTTCTAAAACCTGAGTAATACTCCATTTTTAAAATATACCACATTTTCTTTATCCGTTCTTCCATTGAGGAATATCTAGGATATTTCCAGATTCTGGCTATTATGAATTAAAGCCATTATGAATATGGTTGAGTAAGTGTCCCTGTGGTAAGATGGAGTGTCTTTTGGCTATATGCCCAATAGTGGTATAGCTGTATCTTGAGGTCTCAATTACCAAAATTTCTAAGGAACCACCAAATTGATTTACATAGTGGTTGTAAAGTTTGCTTTCCCAACAAAAATGAATAGGTGTTTGCCTTTTTCTACATCCTTGCCTGTCACTTGTTTTGTTGATCTTGGCTGTTCTGACAGGTGCAAGATGGAATTTCAACTAGTTTTGATTGGCATTTCCCTGAAGGCTAAGGATGTTTCTTGTCCATTTAGATTTCTCTTCTGAGAATTCCCTGTTTATTTCTTTGCCCCATTTTTAATTGGATTGTTTAGTTACTGGTTGTCTAATTTATTGAGTTCTTTTTTAAAATTTGTATATTAGCCCTTCATTGCATGCACATTTGATGAAAATCTTTTGTAGGCTGCCATGTTTTCTAATTGATGGTGTCCTTTGCATTTCAGTAGTCTAGGTACCATTTATTAATTGTTGATCTTAGTGCCTGCCTGATCAGTATTCTGTTTAAGAAGTTGTCTCCTGTGTCAATGTGTTCAAGGCTGTTCCGTATTTGCTCTTCTGTCAGGTTCAATGTGTCTGTTTATATGTTGAGATTTTGTTCCACTTGGACATAAGTTTGTGCAAATATTGATCTCTTTGAATTCTTCTACATACATATATATATATATATATATATATATATATCCAGTTATATCAGCAAAATTTCTTGAAGATGCTTTCTTTTCTCATTGTTTCTTTCTAGCTTCATAATAAAAAAGCAACTGTCCTTAGGTGTGTGGATTTATGTGTGGGTCGATGATTTAATTTTATTTAATTGACATGTCTGTTTTTATGCAAATGCCATGAGATTTTTATGACTATGACTTTGTAGTGCAATTTGAAATCAGGGAGGGCAATAACTCCATAAATTCTAATATTGCTCAGGAATGCATTTAGCTATCCTGTTTTTTTTTTGTTTGTTTTGTTTTGTTTTGTTTTTTGCTTTTCCATATGAAATTAAGTATTGACCTTCCAAGTTTTGAAAAGAATTGTGTTGAAGTATTGATAGGAACTATGTTGAATCTATAGATTGCTTTTAGAAGGATGGCCATTTTTACTAGGTTAATCCTATCCATTCATGAGCATGAGAGATCTTTCTGTCTTCTGATAGTTCTTTAAATTCCATTTGCTAAAGATAAAGAAAAGTTCTGTAACACTTTTGGCATAGAAGTATTTTGCTTGCTTAGTTAGAGTTACCCCAAGATATTTTATATTAATTGTGGCTATTGTGAACAACTGTGTTGTTTTCCTGATATATTCCTCAGCCTATTTTTCATTTGTTTATAGGAGAGCTACTGGTTTTTGTTTTGTTTGTTTTTAGGTAATTTTGTACCCAGCCATTTTGCAGAAGGTATTTATCAACTGTAGGAGTTCCCTGACAGAATTTTTGGAATCTCTCATATATATTATCATATCTTTTGCAATTATTGATATTTTGACTACTATTTTTCCAATTTGTATTTCTTTGATCTCTTGCAGTTTTCTTACTGTCCAAGCTAGAACTACAAGTACAATATTAAATAGATATGGACAGAGGAGACAAACTTGTCTTGTTCCTGATTTTAGAGGAATTGCTTTGAGTTTCTCACCATTTAATTTGCTGTTGGCTATAGGCTTGCTGTAAATTTCCCTAATTATGTTTGTGTATACTCTGTGTATTTCTACTCTCCACAAGACTTTTATCATGAAGGGGCATTGGACTTTCTCAAAGCCTTTTTCAGCATATAATGATTTGATAATGTACTTTTTTCTTTCAATATATTTACATGGTAGATTGTACTGACAGATTTTATATTTTGTACCACCCCTGAATTTCTGGGATGAAGCCTACTTGAATATGGTGAATAATCTTTTTTGATGTGTTTGTAAAATTGATTTGAAATTATTTTATTGAGTATATTTTATGTATATTTATAAGGGAAGTTTTTTTATAATCCTCTGTCTTTATGTAATCTTTATGTAATCTTCGTGTAATCTTTGTGGTTTGAATATCAGGGTGACTCTGGCCTCATAAAAGAATTTGGAAATATACATTTGTAATATTTTGGAATAATTTGAGAAGTGTTGGTATTGGCTCTTCTTTGAATGTCTAATAAAATTCTGCACTAAAACCATGTGAATGTGCAAGTCTCTGGGTTTGGAAATTTTTTGTGTTGAAATGTTTGTAGTTTATCCTCAGTTAAAAACAAACTCATGAAGGGACACATCATCTTGGCCAGCTGAAAACTGACACATGAGAGAGCCAGTGATGTTTTGCTAGAAGCTGTCCTGTGCAAGGGGCATGGCATGTTCAGGTTGTAAAACAGCTTTGTGTGGGCTATGATAAACAGAAGCCCACAGACAGGGAGACATGCATTTGTATTGCTACTCATTGCTGGTCTTCATTTTTCTAAACTTTTCAAAGAGAAACACTGCAGAGCAGACAACTTCTTGTAGCAATCCAGCTGAGTCTTGCAGCTTTTGCTGACTCTGTTTTTTTTGGGAGTCTTGTTTTCTTTGCTGAATTGTGTCAATTCATGTTGTTGTTGGGTGTTGTCTATTGGATAGGAATGCTGGTATCTGGAAAGCATAGAGTGTATTTGCCCCAAGGAAATACTGCTAAAAAAGGTCCACAAAATCCTTTATTCTAAGAACTTTCTTTCTCCCCTTCCTATGATCAGTGGGATAGAAGGTAGGTAGAAGAATTTAAAAACCCTAAATAAACTAGGGTTTTGGAAAATCAAAGGGTACAGATTTTAATGACTGCCTCTGTTACAGATTATAGATCTATTTAAATTTTGTGTGTGTGCGTGTGTGTGCATGTGTGTGTGTATGTGTGTGTGTGTCTGATTGAGACGTAGCTTTGGTAAATGGCATCTATTGGGAAATCTATCCATTTCTTTTATTTTTTTCAATTTTATGGTATACAATTTTTTAAAGTATGATCTGATTATTTTATGGATTTCTTCAGTGTCTGTTATGTCTTTTCATTTTTGATTTTGTTAATTTGTATATTCTCCCTTTGTCTTTTAGTTAGTTTGGATAAGGGTTTGTCCATCTTCTTGATTTTTTTTCAAAGAGCCAGGTTCTTGTTACCTTGATTTTCTTAAAAATAATGTTCTCGGGCGGAGCCAAGATGGCGACTAGCACACACAGTTTCTGAGCAGTGGGATACCTGATCTTCTGAGTTGGAGAATGGAAGGACCCCCAACCCAGGAAAACCACAGCGAGGCTTTCTGAACACCAGAGAACATCGCAGGAGGTGAAAACTTTGGCCTCCGGTCACCCGGAGACTTGCTTGGGGAGGGAGAGAAAAGATCCTTTGTTCTTGCTGCACTCCCTTCCCCCAGACCTCCTTCCTCCTGGGCACAGCGGCACAGCGGACTCATCTTTCTCAGCGCAGACCTAACTGCCTGGGGTATACAACCGCTGAGACGGAGCCCCAACCACTTTAGCGGCAGACAAAAGCCAGCAGTACGTACCCCGGAGTCCCAGATTCGCGCAGCGGCTGCACCATCCTCCCAGGGCGCGAATCTGCTAGACAACATACTAGCTCCGCAGGATCGCCATCACTGACGGTACGACCCGCCCAATCCCACAGTGACAGAGAATACGCTATATACTCACCGAAACCAGGCAGAAACGTCATACAACCTGGACACACCAGGCACTGGGCCTCCCAAGCTTGGAGAGCACAACAAAGAGATCCCAGGACTTCCCAGAAAGCATTGGGACTAGCAAGCCAGTCTCCAGTTACAGCAGGACATGGCAGCGGAGCAGTACTGAACTGGCGGGGCACCACAGCCCTCCAGTTTAAGACTAACCAGGGCCAAACCAGAGAACAGAGAGCCTGATTACCCCATCCCTGCTGAAGTGACCACCCTGAAATCTCCAGCTGCAGCAAGACCTCAGAACCTGGCAGTGACAGCAGCACAGAACTGGCGGAACACATCAAAGAAGCAGGGCCAAACCAGAGAGCAGAGAGCCCCGGATACCACGATCTCGGCCAAGAGACCTGCCTGTAAGTGAGTGCACCCTTGAGAATCTGCAGTTCCCCAGATCCTGGGTCCTTCTAAATCAGAAGCCAGGCATCGAACCCCCCTCCCACCCACATAACCACTTTGGGAAACAGAGGGGCACTAGGGACATTGAAGTTCCTGCCCTGTGGGCCTGATTGAGGAGCTAAGACAGTTAATACCAGAAATTGCGCTGCGATCATCATTAGCGCCTGCGACATATACAGTACAGAGCCCCTCCCACACACTCAAGGGTTCAACATTAGCCATCACTCTGTCCCTCGAGAAACTCATCCACGCACACTTACACACACAGACACACACGCGCGCGCGCGCACACACACGCTTGCATTTGCCCCGTTTGCGCCTGTGTACTTTCCTCCCACAGGTACAGCTAGTCCTCAGCACACGCTGAGAGTGCTCAGCTTCCTGAAGAACTCTCCAGACACCAGAGAGAGACAGCACCAGTCTGATCTGCAGAATCCAAAAACAAACAGGGAAGGTTTCAGATAAGCCAATGGCCAGAGGTAGGCGAAAGAACACTTCCAACATAAATCAGGACATCATGACTTCACCAGCAAACCCCCAAATCGATGGATACACCAATTCAGCAGAAGCACAGGAAAATGATTTTAAAGCCATGCTTGCCCAATTATTTGAGGCTCATAAGGAGGAAATGAACAAGTCTTTCAAAGAGATGGCCAGTCAATTGGAGGCAAAGAAAGAAGAAATAGACAATATCCTTAAAGAAACACAGGCAAACATAGCCAAACAAATAAATACACAAGTAGAGGAAAAATTAGTGGCATATAAGAAGGAAATGAAAAAAGAAATAGAGGCCATCGTAGAGAGACAGGAATCTAAATTCAAACACATGAAAGAAATGGTGCAAGGCATGAAAACAGAATTAGAATCAATAAAGAAAACACAAAATGAGAAAACCCTTGAGCTGGAGAACTTGGAGAAAAGATCAGGAACCACAAAAGTAAGCATCACCAACAGAATACAAGAGATGGAAGAGAGAATCTCTGGAGGTGAAGACACACTTGCAGAAATGGATACTTCTCTCAAAGAAAAAGTAAAATCAGAAAAGTTCCAATCACAAAATATCTAAGAAATCAAGGATGCTATGAAAAGACAAAATCTAAGAATAATAGGAATTCACGAAAAAGAAGACTCTAGACTCCAAGGTCCAGAAAATATTTTCAAGAAAATCATAGAAGAAAATTTTCCCAACTTAAAGAAAGAGATGTCCATAAATATACAAGAGGCCTACAGAACTCCAAATAGACTAGACCAGAAAAGAAACACATCACGTCATATCATAGTCAAAACACTAAATCTACAGAACAAAGAAAAGATATTAAAAGCAGCAAGGGAAAAAGGCCAAGTAACATATGAAGGTAGACCTATCAGAATCACGCCAGACTTCTCATCAGAAACTATGAAAGCCAGAAGGGCCTGGGCAAGTATCATGGAGACTCTAAGAGATCACAAATGTCAACCCAGACTACTATACCCTGCAAAGCTTTCAATCAACATAGATGGAGAAAACAAAATATTCCATGACAAAACTAAATTTATACAATATCTACACAGCAAACCATCCCTACAGAAGATACTAGAAGGAAAACTCCAATCCAATGAAAACAAATTCACCCAAGAAAACAGGGCATACAGATAATATCCCAACAAAAATGAAAAGAAAACAAGCAATGAATCAGGGTTAGATCATCGACTCCATTACAAAAGGAATTAACATGCATTGGTCACTATTATCTATCAATATCAATGGACTCAACTCACCAATAAAAAGACACAGGCTAACAGAATGGTTAAGGAAACAGGATCCAACATTCTGTTGCATCCAAGAAACACACCTATGCAACAAAGACAAACACTACCTCAGAGTAAAGGGCTGGAAAACTGTTTTTCAAGCAAACGGTTCCAGAAAACAAGCTGGAGTAGCCATCCTAATATCTAATAAAATAGACTTTCAACCCAAGTTAATCAAAAAAGATAAGGAGGGCCACTATATTCTCATCAAAGGAAAAATCCAACAAGAGGACATCACAATCTTGAATATCTATGCCCCAAATACAAGAGCACCGACATTCGTAAATGAAACATTATTAAAGCTTAAATCATACATTGATCCTAATACCTTAATAGTGGGAGACTTCAACACTCCACTCTCACCAAGGGACAGATCAACTAGACAGACACCAAATAGGGAAATAAAAGCACTCACAGAATCCCTAAATCAAATGGACCTAATAGACGTCTACAGATCATTTCACCCAAACTCAAAAGAGTACACCTTCTTTTCAGCACCCCATGGAACCTTTTCCAAAATAGACCATATAGTGGGTCACAACCTCAACAGATACAAAAGGATTGAAATAATCCCTTGTATACTATCTGACCACCATGGACTAAAGCTCGACCTCAACTAAACAACTTACTACTCAATGACAGCTGGGTTAAGGAAGAAATAAAGAAAGAAATTAAAGACTTCCTAGAATTCAATGAAAAGGAAGGCACAACATACCCAAATTTATGGGACACACTGAAAGCAGTGCTCAGAGGAAAATTTATAGCACTAAGTGCCTGCAAGAAGAAATTCGTAACATCACATACAAACAACTTAATGGCCCAACTGAAAACCCTAGAACAAAAAGAAGCAGATACACCCAAAAGGAGCAGACGGCTGGAAATAATCAAACTAAGGGCTGAAATCAATCAAATAGAAACAAATAAAACTATCCAAAGAATCAATGAAACAAAAAGCTGGTTCTTTGAGAAAATCAACAAGATAGACAAACCCTTAGCCAAACTAACTAAAAAGCAGAGAGAAACTATCCAGATCAGCAAAATCAGAAATGAAAATGGGGAAATAACCACAGACATTGAGGAAATCCAAACAATTATTAGGTCATACTACAAAAGCCTATATGCCACAAAATTTGAGAATCTAAATGAAATGGATAATTTTCTTGAAAGATTCCATCTACCAAAACTAAATCAAGATCAGGTAGAAAGACTGAATAGCCCTATATCTCCCAAGGAAATCGAAGCAGTCATTAACAGTCTCCCCTCCAAAAAAAGCCCTGGACCAGACGGCTTCAGCGCAGAATTCTACAAGACCTTCAAAGAAGTGCTAACTCCAATTCTCCTCAAGCTATTCCACAAAATAGAAACAGAAGGAACACTACCAAACTCATTCTATGAAGGCACAGTCACCTTAATACCTAAACCACACAAAGACCCAACAAAAAAAAGAGAACTTTAGGCCTATCTCTCTTATGAACTTTGACGCAAAAATACTCAATAAAATACTTGCAAACCGAATCCAAGAACACATCAAAGATATCATCCACCATGACCAAGTAGGCTTCATCCCAGGCATGCAAGGGTGGTTCAACATACGAAAATCCATCAATGTAATCCACTACATAAACAAACTGAAGGAGAAAAAAAACACATAATCATCTCCTTTGATGTCGAAAAAGCATTTGAAAAACTCCAACACCCATTCATGTTTAAAGTCTTGGAGAGATCAGCGATACAAGGCACATACCTAAACATAGTAAAGGCAATATACAGCAAGCCTCTAGTCAACATCAAACTCAATGGAGAGAAAATTAAATCAATCCCACTGAAATCAGGGACAAGACAAGGCTGTCCATTTTCCCCATATCTCTTCAAAATAGTACTTGAAATCCTAGCCAGAGCAATAAGACAACTAAAGGAGATCAAGGGGATACAAATCAGAAAGGAAGAGGGCAAAGTGTCACTATTTGCAGATGATAGGATAGTATTCTTGAGCGACCTCAAAAATTCAATGAGAGAACTCCTTCAGCTGATAAACACCTTCAGCAAAGTGGCAGGATACAAAATCAACTCAAAAAAAAAATCAGAAGCCCTCCTACATACCAAAGACAAAAAGGCTGAGGAAGAAATTAGGGAAACAACACCCTTCACAATAGCCACTAATAACATAAAGTACCTTGGTGTGACTGTAACCAAACAAGTGAAAACCTTTTTGAGAAAATCTTCAAGTCTCTGAAGAAAGAAATTGAAGAAGATATCAGAAGATGGAAAGATCTCCCGTGCTCATGGATTGGTAGGATTAACATTGTGAAAATGGCCATACTGCCAAAAGCAGTCTACAGATTTAATGCAATTCCCATCAAAATACCAACTCAATTCTTTACAGACCTTGAAAAAAAGATTCTCAGCTTCATATGGAGAAATAAAAAACCCAGAATCTCCAAAAAGATCCTGTACAACAACAGATCATCTGGAGGTATCTCCATCCCTGATCTCAAGCTGTACTACAGGGCAACAGTAATAAAAACTGCATGGTATTGGCATAGAAACAGAAAGGAGGATCAATGGAACTGCATAGAAGACCCAGAAATCAATCCACATACATATGAATACTCGATATTTGACAAAGAAGCCAAATCCATCCAATGGAAAAAAGACAGCATCTTCAACAAATGGTGCTGGACCAACTGGATGTCTACATGCAGAAAAATGAAAATAGATCCATATTTATCACCCTGCAGAAAACCAAAGTCAAAGTGGATCAAGGACCTCAACATAAAACCAGATACCCTAAATCAAGTGGAAATAAAAGTGGGGAACAGCCTAGAACTCATTGGCACAGGAGACAACTTCCTGAACAGAACACCAACAGCACAGGCTCTAAGAGCAACAATCAATAAATGGGACCTTATGAAACTGAAAAGTTTCTGTAAAGCAAAGGATACCGTCATCAAAACAAAATGACTGCCTACAGATTGGGCAAAAATCTTCACTAACCTTGTATCTGACAGAGGACTAATATCCAGTATATACAAAGAACTAAAGAAGCTGAAAAGCAGCAAACCAAGTAATCCACTTAAAAAATGGGGAACAGAGCTAAATAGAGAATTCTCGACAGATGAATATAGAATGGCAGAAAAAAACTTAAAGAAATGCTCATCCTCATTAGTCATCAGGGAAATGCAAATCAAAACAACCCTGAGATATCACCTTACACCCATCACAATGGCCAAGATGAAAAACTCAAGCGATAACACATGCTGGAGTGGTTGTGGAGAAAGGGGAACCCTCCTCCACTGCTGGTGGGAATGTAAACTGTTACAACCACTCTGGAAAGCTATCTGGCACTTTCTAAGACAATTAGGAATAGTGCTTCCTCAAGACCCAGCTATACCACTGCTAGGTATATACCCAAATTCATTCAAGTACACAAAAGTGATGCTTGCTCAACCATGTTTATAGCAGCTTTATTTGTAATAGCCAGAACCTGGAAACAACCCAAATGTCCATCAACGGAGGAATGGGTACAGAAATTGTGGTATTTTTACACAATGGAATACTGCTCAGCAATCAAAAAGGAGGAAATCATGAAATTTGCAGGCAAATGGTGGGATCTAGAAAAGATCATTCTGAGTGAAATATCCCAGAAGGAGAAAGACAAACATGGGATATACTCACTCATCTAGACCTATAAGATATGATAAACATAATGAAATCTATACACCTAAAAAAGATAATCAATTGAGCAGACATGGGGTAAGATGATCAATCCTCATTTAGAAAGACAGATGGGATGTGCATTGAACGTATGACAGGAGTCTACTGAGCGCATCTGAAAGACTCTAACTAGCAGTGTTTTCAAAGCAAAGACTCATGACCAAACCTTTGGCAGAGTACAGGGAATCATAAGAAAGAAGGGGAGTTAGTCTGATGGGGAAAGGATAGGAGCTCCACAAGGACCAAATACATCTGGGCACAGGGTCTTTTCTGAGACTGACATTTAACCAAGGACCATGTATGGATATAACCTAGAACCTCCACTCAGATGTAGCCTGTGGTAGCTCAGTAACCAATTGGTTTCCCAAAGTGAGGGGAACAAGGACTATTTCTAACAGGAACTCAATGACTGGCTCTTTGGTCTCCCCACCCCCGAAGGGAGGAGCAGTCCTGTTAGGCCACAGAGGAGGGCTTTGCAGCCAGTCCTGAAGATACCTGATAAAACAGGATCAGATGAATGGGGAGGAGGTCCCCCCTATCAGTGGACTTGGAAAGGGGCATGGTGGAGATGAGGGAGGGAGGGACTGGGAGGGAATGAGGGATCAGGACACGGCTGGGATACAGAGTTAATAAAATGTAACTGATAAAAAAAATAATAATAAAATAAAAAAGTCAATGAAATGATAGCTTACAATATTCTGCTATATTCATAGATGCTGCCTAGTTCAATAGTGATCAGAGGGGGAGCCCCCATAGTGAAGGGAGCAAATACAGTAATCTACTTCCAAACATTAGCGTTAACTCAGGGAGCCGGGAGAAAGAGGAGGAGGACAGAGGATTGTTGGAGCCAAAAAGTTCAAGGACACCACGAGAACATGGCCTAATTAGTCAACTAAGGAGAATTCATAAGGAGGGCAATGAAATACTCCAAAAGACACAGACTGAAGTGTTGTATAAAGTTATTAATATTTATGATGGGTTTAACTTCTGGTATTGCTGCTGTAAATCCTCAGCAGCTGTAAAACCAAATCACCACACAGAGACTGGGTTTTTAGTTAACCTAGAACACAATGCTGGGCAATATTTACTCCCTCCTAAACCTCCATGCCCTCAGTTTCCTAACATTTAGATTTCCCACATTATACTTGCTTTTTGTGAAATCTTAGGTCTGGTTCATGCTCCAAGTCCTCCAAGCTCTCCTCCCGCTCTGCTCTCCTAGTGCACCCCTCTCCTCGTGCTCCTCCTCGTTCTCCTCCTCGTTCTCTAGCTCCTCCTCGTTCTCTAGCTCCTCCCCTCTTTCCTGTCCTCTGGCTCCTCCCATTGCACAACATTGTATCCAGCTGCTTTATTTGTGTCCTGTTTACACAAGAGCTGGGACAGGATGCTTATAGTGAGTATCACAATGCAATATCCAAATTGAAACCAGAGAGTTGTGGGTGGGGAAATCAGCATTTGAATTAACAAGGGTAAGGCATATACATTTTAAAAGAACATTATACCAACATTTCCCCCTTTAAGTCCAATAAAGGCTCTTTTTCTTTCAATACAACAGTAATTATGAAATTATGAAAACTGTTAGGTAAGATCTACACATGCAATGTCTAGTCCATGTGTATTTAGCACATGGAGAGGGTATCTTAGGAGAAAGTGTCTGATTATCCTATCTATCTTGATAAGTTTAAAATTCTATACTTAAATTAACTTTTATCCTTATTGGTATTAAATATATATAAAGATTTCTCAATTTCTAAACAACTTAAGCTTAAATGTGGTATTGTAATTATTTGTTCTTCAACCCCATCAGAGACTTGAGACGGAATAAAATTAGTTATGAGAGTAAATAGGAAGTGCATGTTAGCAGCTTCCAAAAAATAAAAAAATGACAGAGACAGTTTGCTGCTGAACAGTTAGTCACCCATAACTCTCTATAACATTGGAGCATCATCTTCAGCCTTCTGGCTCAGAATATTTTGACAGACATATACGTGAAGCAGGAACTTTTTAGGACTTGCTTACCCTGTCTTGGCAGAGTTTGGCAGTTGACTTGTCCTGCATTTAAGCTTGCCCATTTTAGGCAGAATTTGTCTGTTGTGAAGCGAGGGTATTTTCTTTACCCGAGTGGCTTGTTTGCCACATTTGAAGCCATCTCCATATGGAGGTTCTTCGATGCTCATTATCTTCTTTCAGGTAGGTGGGGTGCTGCCAGGAAATGACTTGTCTCATTGTCAAAGAATCTTTAAAATAATAAGAACATTTTAAATGCCATATTCTGTAGGTCTCCGAAGTTTTTGAAGACTACCTATCTTTATGTAATCGCTTTGTATACAAAATCATATTTATCTGTCAAACCTACAAGATATACTCCTGTGACAAATTAAACTAGTGTCTGACATGACTTTGAGTTGAATAACTAACAATTAACTTGTATACCTAATATCCTAACCACCTTTTAATAGTAGTTTAAAAATATTGGAAGTAACCTTGACTTTTTATCAATATACTAAAGCTTATACCAATGTATTAAAAATACTTATTTTTGCATCAATATGCAAAATCCTATACCAGAGTTAAAATTAACCTTATTTGTGAATAACAAATAAAACCTTAAGTTGAGTAGATTCAATAATCTACCCTTTTTCTATTTCTATAAAATATCCCTGTATATTCCTTGTTTCACTTGGAATAAGACCATTAATAATAAACATCTCCCGATGACAATAAAATTTTGTAGCCATATCAAACAACCAAAAACATACCCAACCCCCTTTAAAGGAAATTGGATGCCATTCTCATGAGTTTCTTCTAGCTGACATTGTGGACATGTAGAAATCCTATAGGGGGCCAAATAAAAATGGTTAATTAAGCAAGTAATAACATTTGTGGTCCAATAACATTTGAATGTTGAGAAATTTCAGGCTTAATAAAAGTCTTTTTTGGAACAGTCCAAAATGCTGGACCAGTTAAAATTAGTGGCTTTCTTCAAAGTTCTTTTGGGAGCAGGCTTTGATGTGAAACGGCAGTTGAAGAAGTTGAGGCAGGCACAAGCAGAATGCTGGACGTGCAAGATGCTGGAACAGATGTGTCAGTTTCTCAACATGCTGAAGAATGATTCTGTTAGGTTTGCTCTAGCATCTTTGTTGTCTAGTTCTTTTGTTCTGCAAACATATAATTTCTCACAAGCATTATAGAGTTCTAAAATTATAAATGTATGAGAGGTGCAGGATGAAACTAAAATGTAAGCCAATTTTATCTATGCAAATTAAAAGGTTAGCATAATACATTTTGAGGATATTATAGCCAAGAATTATTGGCCAAGTATTGATGGAGTTCTGACTGGAGACATTTTTTATGTCTGTCAGTTTCAGAGGTATTTCCAGGTAAAGGGATTATCAATTTATGTTACCTGTTCTGTTTGATCTTGATTTCTCTCCTCTTCTGAGTGGCTAAGGTCTTCCGGTGGTCTTCCACTGTCATTTCTCATTTTTATTAGTTTTGAAGGAACCCATAATTTCTCTTCTCCTGCATGAACATAAGCAAAACCTCTTCCCCAGCGTAACACATTCCCCACTCTCCACTGTGAAGTTAGGGTATCTTTGAAATATATAGGCTGACATAATTCAGCAGTTTTTTCTATAACCCAGTGTCTCTCCGCAGCTGTTGTTTGTTGTTCATTAACATTTAAGAAATTTAAGGTCAACAAAGCATTATGTAATCTGTCTCTGGGGGTTTTTAATACCCCTCTCTGTTTGTTAAGCATGTCCCTTAAAGTACGATTGGATCTTTCAATAACTGCTTGACCAGTAGGATTGTGAGGTATACCTGTGACATGCTTCATCTTGTAATATGTAAAAAATCCTTCCATTTTATTAGAGACATACGCTGTAGCATTATCAGTCTTAAATTGTTTAGGTATGCCCATAATTGCCATCACTTCTAATAAATGGGTAATAACTGAATCAGCCTTTTCAGAGCTTAAGGCTGTTGCCCACTGAAACCCTGAATATGTGTCTATAGTATGGTGCACATATTTCAATTTACCAAACTCTGTAAAATAAAGCACGTCCATGTGCCAAATTTCATTTCTTTGGTTACCTTTAGGGTTACTTCCTGCAGGGAGTGGAGTTTGGCTATATAAAGAACAAGCTGGGCATTTTCTCACAATGTCTTTGGCTTGTTGCCAAGTGATAGAAAAGTCTCTTTTTAAACCTTTGCTGTTAACATGGTGTTTTTTATGAAATTCTGAGGCCTCTAACACGCTTCCTATCAATAGTTCATCAATTTCATCATTGCCTTGTGCTAGAGGACCTGGTAAACCTGTATGAGATCTGACATGTGTTATATACAATTGATTATTTCTATTTCTGATTACTGGTTGTAATTGAAGGAAGAGTGAAGTTAAGTCTGAATTATCCTGAATTAGATCAGCAGTTTCTATATGCAGAACAACTCTTTCTGCATATTGAGAGTCAGTGACTATATTAAGAGAGTCCTGAAAATCTGATAACACCAAGAGAATTGCATATCATTCTGATTTTTGAACTGAATCATATGGACTCTCCACCACTTTACTCAGATTTTCTGACTTATAACCTGCCTTTTTTGATTTATTGGCATCTGTATAAAATGTGGGAGCTCCAGAAATTGGAGTTCCTTTTACTATATGAGGGAGAATCCAATTGGTTTTTTTATAAACTGAAGTCGCTTGCTTTTTGGGTATTTGTTGTTGATTTCTCCCAAAAATTCACACCAAGCTCTTTGCCAATATTCGTTGTCTGCCCATAATGACAAAATCTCAGCATTGGTAAAGGGCACCACAATTTCAGCTGGATCTATTCCAGCCAGTTGACGAAGTCTCATTTTTCCTTTTAGGATCAATTCAGAAACCTTTTCTATATAGGTTTTTAGTTTTTTGTTTTGTTTGTGTGCCAAAAATATCCATTCTAAAATATAGTCCTCCCTCTGCATAAGAATTCCTGTGGGAGAATGAGTGGAGGGCAAAATAACCAAAATACAGGCCCTCTTTGGATCAATACGGTCTATACATGCATCTTGTAATTTCCTTTCTACCAGAGCCAATTCCTTTTCAGCTTCAGCTGGTAACGTTCTTGGACTATTTAAGTCCTTATCACCCTGTAAGGTTTGAAATAAGTTACTTATCTCTTGAGTAGCTAAAGCAAGGGTAGGCCGTAGCCAGTTAATATCTCCCAGCAATTTTTGAAAATCATTAAGAGTTCTTAGCTGTTTTTTTCTAATTTGTACTTTTTGTGGTCGAATTTTCTGTAGACCTATTTTATATCCTAGGTAATTAATAGAATCTCCTCTTTGTATTTTTTCGGGAGCAATCTGTAATCCCCAACAAGGCAAAGTTCTATTTATTTTATCAAAAATATTTTCTAAGGTTTTCATATCTGAATCAGCTAATAAAATATCATCCATATAGTGGTAAATTATGGATTGAGGAAACTGCTTACGAATTACCTCCAACGGTTGTTGTACAAAATATTGGCACAAAGCAGGACTGTTTAACATCCCCTGTGGTAAGATCCTCCAGTGATACCTCTTTATTGGACATCTTCTATTCAAAGTGGGTACTGAGAAAGCAAACCTTTCCCTATCATGTTCATGTAAAGGAATTGTGAAAAAGCAATCCTTTAAATCAATCACTATAATAGGCCATTCTTTAGGTAACAAGGAAGGCAGTGGGATTCCAGATTGTAACGATCCCATTGGCTGAATAATTTTGTTAATTGCTCTTAGATCTGTTAACATCCTTCATTTGTCAGATTTCTTTTTGATGACAAATACCGGAGAATTACAAGGGCTGTTGGACTCCTCTATATGTTGAGCCTCCAGCTGTTCCAGGACTAGCTGTTCTAGTGCCAGTAATTTTTCTTTACTCATAGACCATTGTTCAATCCATATAGGTTGGTTAGCCAACCACCTCAGTGGTAAGGCTGTGGGAATTTTATTAGCAGTGGCTTCCTAACAGGCAGTTGAAGAGACGGCCTCTGCTGTATTTTGTTTATGGACAGCCTGGACAGTCTGAAACTGTTTTTGATGACATTTTTTTAATAATTTTAGCTTCTTTATCAGGAGTATTACCTCTTTTTTGGCTTGTCTCAGAACTTGGGGGGATGTTATTCTGGGTCTTCCATTGTTGTAACAGATCTCTTCCCCATAAGTTTATGGCTATCTCAGCCACGTATCGTTTTAGTTTTCCTATTTGACCTCCTGGTCCTATACATTTAAGCCGTTTAACACCTAACACTTTGTTTCACTTTAGATAAATTCCCAACTCCTTGGAATTGAATATCCACCTCCTGAAGTGGCCAATTTGGAGGCCAGGATTTACAAGTAAGAATTGTGACATCAGCCCCAGTATCTACCAAGCCTTCAATTTCAATATTATTTAAAATTATCTTTAACTTTGGCCTTTGATCATTTATAGAGGTTTGCCAATATATTTGTTTTTTGTTCTCCTGGTTTTTTGATTTATCTATAGAATCTGGTTTGGCCTCACTGTCCAAGTTTTTAATGTTTATTCCCAGAGCAGTGGTGTTTAATTTTCTTGTGGAGGAGTATCCCTGTCCTGTTCTGGGGCCTGCAAGAGGCCCCCTTGGGCGTTTTTTGATAAAGGATTACCCCATTTATCTATGAATGCTCTAATTCACTAGGCCAGTGACGACCCTTGCCACATCTTCTGCATATTCTAGGAAGCATAGGCTCCCTTCTTGAATTATATTGGTTTTCCTGGTAATTTCTTCTGTAGTAATCTCGCCCATCACAATTACAACATCTCCCAAGGTCTTTTGAGGTAGCTTCTCTTACCAAGGTCAAATTGGGTGAATGAGGTCTAATATCAATCATATTTCTAATCCATTCGTCTATTGGAGCAGATCTTGCTCTTAATGGCCTTATTGCCTCTTTGCATTCAGTATTAGCATTTTCAAAAGCTAAAGATTCTATTAGTGCTTTTCTAGCTAGTGGATCTGATATACTTCTATCCACAGCTGAAGTCAATCTTTGTGAAAAGTTAGTAAATGTTTCACTTGGACCTTGTATGACCTGGGAGAATGGCTCAAGCCTTTTTCCTGATTCCTCAACCTTGTCCCAAGCATTTCAGGCTGCTAAGCGACATAATGCTAAGGTTTCTTCGTTATATACAGCTTGTATCTCTGTGTCAGCATACTGGCCATCACCAAGCAGCTGTTCCTTAGAAACACCAACACCTCTGGCTCTATTTTTGGGTGCTATCTCTCTAGCCTCTTCTCTCCACCATGATAGCCACTGTAAATATGGCCCAGGTTCTAATATTGCCTTTGCCATATCCTCCCAATCCTTGGGGATTACTCTACTTTTGATTGACCAGGAAGTCAACATTTGTTTTACAAATGGTGAATGCATTCCAAAATTAGTAACACTTTCCTTAAATTTCCTCAGATCTAGCACTTCCACAGGGCGCCATTCAGCTTCATGATAATTCAGTGGATGATCATCATCTGCTGGTTTCTGCTGTATAGTGACTGGATAAGCCAACGTTGGTTTTCTAAACACCTTTGGTTGGCTTTCTTTATTTTTGTCTTTTGCCTCTACCTGAGTATTTTCTTTACTTAGTATTCTAAACTCTTCTCTTAAGGTCTGCACCCATATTTCATACCTATCTCCCTGTTGTTTGTTTTGTTCAATAATCTCTTGAATCTCTTGTTTTATGCTTCTCTTCCAACTTTTAATTTTTTCTTTATATTGTTCTAGTTGTTCTTTGTGCTGTTCCAGTATCTTTTCTAAAACCTCTGCCCTATCTTCCTGTAGTTGATTGCGTTCTGTAAGTTTTTGTATCTCTTGTTTTTGGTCCTGTTTCCAGTCTTCATTTTTTCCTTTATGTTGTTCTAGTTGTTCTTTGTGCTGTTCCAGTATCTTTTCTAAAGCCTTTGCCTTCGAGAAGACATAAAAGGCTAATGCAATGATTAAGGTTAAATTGAGGACTATGAATGTAAGCATAGTTACAATTTCTAGACTTTCCTTTATTTCAGTCTTAAAACCATAGAATAGATTATCAGCCAAGCTCCAAGAAATCTGTTTTATTGTTTCTTCCATCCTGTTAGACTGTAGTGGCAGCTAGTTTTGTTAGGGAAGTCTCAGGTCTGCCCACAGTAGGCTGCCTTTTGCTCCAAGGCCTGTTTAAGAGTCTCTCTTAAAGAGACAGTAACTGACCTGAGAGTTTTTAGATTTTAAGTTTGGTTTACATCACTGGGAGCTTATTCCCCCCACCAAATTATGATAAAGTATGATTTAAAGGGTGTGGATTCTTAGATTAGTTGGGCGCCATTTGTTGTATAAAGTTATTAATATTTACTATGGGTTTAACTTCTGGTATTGCTGCTGTTAATCCTCAGCAGCTGTAAAACCAAATCACCACACAGAGACTGGGTTTTTAGTTAACCTAGAACACAATGCTGGGCAATATTTACTCCCTCCTAAACCTCCATGCCCTCAGTTTCCTGACATTTAGATTTCCCACATTATACTTGCTTTTTGTGAAATCTTAGGTCTGGTTCATGCTCCAAGTCCTCCAAGCTCTCCTCCCACTCTGCTCTCCTAGTGCACCCCTCTCCTCGAGCTCCTCCTCGTTCTCTAGCTCCTCCCCTCTTTCCTGTCCTCTGGCTCCTCCCATTGCACAACATTGTATCCAGCTGCTTTATTTGTGTCCTGTTTACACAAGAGCTGGGACAGGATGCTTATAGTGAGTATCACAATGCAATATCCAAATTGAAACCAGAGAGTTGTGGGTGGAGAAATCAGCATTTGAATTAACAAGGGTAAGGCATATACATTTTAAAAGAACATTATACCAACACTGAAGCAACATCATGGAGCCTGCATGGGTCTGAGCTTGGTCTCCTGTGTACATGCTGTGGTTGTTTGATTTGGGGGTTTTTGTGGAACTCCTAAGAGTTGGAGTAGGGTATCTCTGACTCTTTTGGATGTCAACTTTTTTTTCCTCCAACTGAGTTGCTTTGTCCAACCTTGATACGATGGTTTATGCATAGTCTTATAGAATTTTGGTATGCCTTGTTCAGCTAATATCACTGAAGATTTGCTCTTTTCTCAAGGGAAATGGAGGAGCAATGAATATTGCAGAGAAGGGATGGGGGTTGAAAAAAGAGGAAGAAAAGGAGGAATCAGTCAAGATGTATTCTAAGAGGGAAGAATAAAGAACAAGGAAAAAAATAAATTATAGACAAACTTTAAAACTCCCACAAAATTAACTCAAAGTGACCTCTCAAGTGTAAGTGTTTTTGAACCACCAGATACTAATATTTCTTTTGAACAAAGAAGTCCCATGGTCTAGATTTATCTCTCAAATGGATATGATCAGAAAGGTCTGCCTTGGCTCTGTAGTCATTCATATTCCGTTTTGGTTTCTGGCAAAACTAGAATCAGTGAAGTGCACACACAAAATGACATTGAAGAATAATTTAATGTCTGCTTCCTGCCACAAAAACTATGTCACAAGTTGTGGAAAATGCCTTATCCACTCTCTCAATTCCACGAACACCTGCAGAACCTCTGCAGCTGAGAAACTCCTTTCGTCCTTGGGACTGAAGCTAAGTAACAAGTAGTACTCAAGGTAGAAAGCTTGAATCTCATTGAGAAGGTAGAATAAAAGAGACATCTGATATCTGTGGTGGATATGGATGGGGAATCCAGTGGAAGAAGGGGTTGAAAGGAGAATAGGAGAGAAGTGTGTGGAGGATGGCTGAAAAGAAAACTGGAGTTAGTGGATTGTGGATGGAGGAGTAGCACTGGCACAGGCAGTAATCTAGTACAGTGGAAAATTCCAGGAATCTATGAGGGTGACTCTGGCTAAGATTCCCTTGTGATAGGACCTATGGAGCCTAAACAAGCTATCTCCTCTAAGCAGGCAAGATGTCATCCTGCCTATAAGCTGTACAGAGACAAGAACCTAGCATAACTGTCATCAGAGTGGCTTCACCCCCTAACTCATGGAAACAGATGCAAAAACATGCAGACAAACATTAGGTGGAGTTGGGAATTCCTATGGAAAAAAAGGAAGAAGAATTGTAGGAGGCAGAGGGGTCAAAGACACCGCAAGAAAACCTATAGAATCAACTAACCTGGGCCAATAAAAGCTCAAAGAGAGTATGCCTTGGAAGGACCAAGACCCGCTGCACACATGCAACAGTTGTGTAGCAAGGTCTTCATGTCAGACTCCTAATAGTTAGAGCAGGAACTGTCTCTGACTCTGTTGCCTGCCTTTGAATCTCTTTACCTAACTGGATCACATTGACTGGCCTCAATAGGAGAAGCTGTGCCTAGGCAACTGCAACTTGAAATGCCAAGGTTGCTTGTTGTCATTAGGAGGCCTTCCCTTTTCTGAAGAATAGGAGAGGAGGAATTACTGGGGAAAGGTGAGAGAGAAGGACTAAGAGGTGAAGAAGAAAGAAAATCTGTGCTTGGGATGTAAAGAAAATTAACTTATTAATTAATTAATTAAAAACATATCAGAATGCCTCAATAACACTTAAACAGCACTACATAAAAGTATATACAAATGAATAATGGAGAGAGGGCATCTGCAAACAGAACTTAAAACATGGAGTTATTTCCTATATCATAGAAGCAGAATGTGAAATCAGAGAGAGAAATTAGGGCTGTAGAGATATTATAGAGAATGAAAACTTTAAATAAATAAACAAAATATATATCCAAAATTATTTCTTAAGTACATGAGTGTCCTGAAACAGCACATCATTCTTCAGTGACGGGGTCCAGAAGGGAATGTACCAGGGGATGAGAAAGACTGGTAAAATACAAGGAAGAAAAGATAAAAGCTTGGGTAGAGAGGTCTCATGCCATGCAAGCTTCTTAAGAAGAACATTGTCTCCACTACTTCCAGGTAAAAAATAGAAGGAAATGGGGGATGTTTATGAAGACAGCAGAAACAAGCATACTGTAGAATAAACACACAAGGAAGTTAAACAATGCTGCTTAAGGGGAACACACAGGGTATTTCAAAAACTTTCTGATCTAGCCCACTGCAGCCTTGGAATTGAAAACAACAGCCCTATGTGGAGAGAAGAGTTGGAGGTCTCAGGAACAGAAGTGAACCCTCCCCAAATGTCCTGGCACCAGAGCATGACCAATTCTCCCAAACATATTCTTGGTTTTGGAGAAGGAGCTCTCTTAATTTCACTGTAACTCAGAGCCCTACAAAAAGTGTCGAAGGCCTAGGCCCCAGGCTGTTACTAGAAAAGCAGGATCCTAAGTTTGAGAAGGAGCTATGTTCCTCCTCTACATATGAAGGATTCAGGGAAAGCCTTGCTTGATCAGGCAGTTGGGTCAGAGAAGAAATAAAAAAAGAAATTAAACACTTCCTAGAAATCAATGAAAATGAAGGCACAACATACTCAAACTTATGGGACACAATGAAAGCAGTGCCAAGAGGAAAGTACATAGCACTCTGTGCCTTTAAGAAGAAATTCAAAACATCTCATTCAAGCAACTTAATGGCTCACGTAAAAGCCCTAGAATAGAAAGAAGCAGACACACCAAAGAGGAGTAGACGGCTGGAAATTATCAAACACATGGTTGAAATCAATAAATTAGAAACAAATAATACAATTCAAAGAATCAATGAAACCAAGAGCTGTACCTTTGAGAAAATAAAAAAGATATACAAACCCTTAGCCAAGCTAACTAAAAGGCAGAGAGACACTATCCAAATCAACAAAATCAGAAATGAAAAGGGGGACATAACCACAGACACCAAAGAAATCCAAACAATAGTTATGTCTTACTTCAAAAGCCTATATGCCACAAAATTTGAAAATCTAAATGAAATGTGCAATTTTCTTGACCAATTCCACATGCCAAAGCTGAATCAAGACCAGGTAAATCAGTTGAATAGCCCTTCCCCTAAGGAAATAGAAAATGTCAACAGAAGTCCCCCATGCAAAAAAAAAAAAAAAAAGCCCAGGGCAAGATGGTTCCAGACCTTCAAAGAAGAGCAAACACCAATACTCTTCAAACTATTCCACAAAATAGAAACAGAAGGAACACTACCAAACTTATTCTATGAAGCCACAGTCACCTTGGTACCTAAACCTCTTGAAGACCCAACAAAGAAAGAGAATTTCAGGCCAATCTCCCTCATGAACATTGATGCAAAAATATTCAACAAAATACTTGCAAACCGAATCCATGAACACATCAAACATCATCGACTATTACCAAGTAGGCTTCATCCCAGGCATGCAGGGGTGATTCAATATATGGAAATCCATCAATGTGATCCACCAAATAAACTGAAAGAAAAAAAATTCATGGTAGTCTCTTTAGATGCTGAAAAGGCATTTGACAAAATCCAACATCCATTCATGTTGAAAGTCTTGGAGAGATCAGGGATACAAGGCACATACCTGAACATAGTAAAGACAACACACAGCAAGCCTATAGCCAACAATAAACTCAATGGAGAGAAACTTATCAATCCCACTGAAATCCAGGACAAGGCAAGACTGCCCACTCTCTCCATATCCCTTCAACATTGTTCGTAAAATCCTTCCTAGAGCATTTAGACAATTAAAAGAGAACAAGGAAATACAAGATGATATGATAGTACACCTGAGTGACTCCAAAAATTCTACTAGGGAACTCCTACAGCTGATTCACAGCTTCAGCGAAGTGGCTGGATATAAAATTAACTCAAAAAAATCAGTAGCCTTCCTGTATACAAAAGACAAAAGGTCTGAGAAAGAAATTAGAGAAACAACACCCTTCACAATAGCCACAAAGGACATAAAGTACCTTGGTCTGAAACTAACCAAGCAAGTCAAAGACTTGTATGAAAAATATTTTCAGTCTCTGAAGAAAGAATTGGAAGAAGATATCAGAAGATGGAAAGATCTCCCATACTCATGGCTTGGCAGGATTAATATATTAAAAATGGCCATTTTACCAAAAGCAATCTACAGATTCAATGCAATTCCGATCAAATTACCGACACAATTCTTTACATCCTTAAAATAAAAATTCTCACCTTCATTTGGAACAACAGGAATCCCAGAATTGCTAAAATAATTCTCTACAATAAAAGATTTTCAGGAGGTATCTCCATCCCTGATCTCAAGCTGTACTATAGAGCAATAATAAAACCTGCATGGTACAGGCACAGAAACAGACTGGTGGATCAATTGAATTGAATAGAAGACCCTGAAATAAACTCACACATTTACGGATACCTGATTTTTGACAAAAATGACCTCATTGGCACAGAAGACAACTTCCTGAACAGAATACCAACAGCACAGGCTCTAAGAGCAACTATCAATAACTGGGACCTCATGAAACAGAAAAGCTTCTGTAAAGCAAAGGACAATGTCCTCAGAACAAAATGACTGCCTACAGATTGGGAAAGGATCTTCACTATCCCTTTATCTGACAGAAGACTAATTTCCAGTATATATAAGTACCTCAAGAAGTTAAACAGGTTTTCATCCTTTTTGATTGCTGAGTAGTATTCCATCATGTAAAAATACCACAATTTCTCTATCCATTCCTCCATTGATGGACATCTGGGTTGTTTCCAAGTTCTGGCTATTACAAATAAAGCTGCTACAAACATTGTTGAACAAATGTCCTTGTTGTGTACTTGAGTAAATTTTGGGTATATACCTAGGAGTGGTAGAGCTGGTTCTTGAGGTTGCACTACTCCTAATTGTCTGAGAAAGCACCAGATTGACTTCCAAAGTGGTTGAACCAGTTTACATTGCCACCAGCAGTGGAGGAGGGTTCCCCTTTCTCCACAACCTCTTCAGAATGTTTTATCACTTGAGTTTTTCATCTTGGCCATTCTGATGCGTGTAAGGTAAAATCTCAGGGTCGTTTTGATTTGCATTTCCATAATGGCTAATGAGGTTGAGCATTTCTTTAACTGTTTCTCTGCCATTCAATGTTCCTCTTTCGAGAATTCTCTGTTTAGCTCCATTCTCCATTTTTTTAATGGGATTATTTGGTTTGTTGTTTTTTTGCTTCTTTAGTTCTTTATATATGCTGGATATTAGCCCTCTGTCAGATAAAGGGTTGGTGAAGATTCTTTCCCAATCTGTAGGCAGTCATTTTGTTTTGATGACAGTGTCTTTTGCTTTACAGAAGCTTTTCAGTTTCATGAGGTCCCATTTATTGATTGTTGCTCTTAGAGCCTGTGCTGTTGGTGTTCTTTTCAGGAGGAGTAGCCCTGTTAGGCCATAGAGGAGGTCTTTGCAGCCAGTCCTGAAGATACCTGAAAAAAAAACTGGATAGGATGAATGTGGAGGAGGTCCCCCCTATCAGTGGACATGGAAAGGGGCATGGTGGAGATGAGAGAGGGAGGGTGGGATTTGGAAGGTATGAGGGAACAGGACACAGCTGGGATACAGAGTTAATAAAATGTAACTGATAAGAAAAAAAAAGAAATTAAAAAAAAGAAGATGTTGAACAGGAACAAATCAAGTAATCCAATTAAAAAATGGAGTACAGAGCTAAACACAGGATTCTCAAGTGAGGATTATCGAATGGCAGAGAAAAACTTAATGAAATGCTTAACCTCATTAGCCATCAGAGAAAGGCAAATCAAAAGGACACTAACACTTCACCTTACACCCATCAACATGGTTAAGAGGAAAAACTCAAATAACAACACATGCTGCAGAGGTTGTGGAGAAAGGGGAACCCTCCTCCACTGCTCTTGGGAATGTAAAATTGTACAACCACTCTGGAAAGCAATCTTGCACTTCCTCAGAAAACTAGGAATAGTACTTCCTCAAGATCCAGCTATACCACTCCTCAGTATATACACAAAGAGGATCAAGTACACAATAAGAACATTTGCTCAACCATGTTTGTAGCAGCTTTATTTGTAATAGACAGAAGCTGGAAACATCCCAGATCCCCCTCAGTGGAGGAATGGATACAGAAATTGTGGTACATCTAAACAATGGAATATTACTATGCAATAAAAAAGAAGGAAATCATGAAATTTTCAGGTAAATGGTGAGATCTAGAAAAGATCATCCTGAGTGAGCTATCCCCCAAACAGTAAGACACACACACACACACACACGGTATATACTCACTCATATAGACATATAATATAGAATAAACCTACTAGAATCTGTATATCTAAAGAAACTAATCAAGAGGGAGGACTCTTGATAAATTGCTCAAGCCCTATCCAGAAAGGCAAAGAGAATGGACATCAGTAGAAGGAGAAAAGAGGGAATAAGTCAGGAGCCTGACACAGAGGACCTCTGAAAGGCTCTGCCCTGCAGACTATCAAAGCAGATGTTGAGACTTATGGCCAACCTTTGGACAGAGTGTAGGTAAGCTTAGGAAAAGAAGTGGTACACAATAAGATATGGAGAGGACAGGAACTCCACAAGGAGACCAACACAATCAAAAAATCTAGGCACAGGGGTCTTTCCTGAGACTGATACTCCAACCAAGGACCATGTATGGAGATAACCTAAGACCCCTGCACAGATGTACTCCATGGCAGTTCAGGGTCCAAATTGGTTCCATAGTAATAGGAACAGGGACTGTCTCTGACATGAACTGAATTTTCTGCTTTCTAATTCCCTCCCCCTGAAGGGGAACCAGCATCACAATGCCGCAGAAGACAATTCAGCCACTCCTGATGAGACCTAATTGACTAGAATCAGAAGGAAGAAAAAGAAGACCTCCCCTATCAATGGACTTGGGGAGGGGCATCCTTGCAGAGGGAGGAGGAAGGGAGGGATTGTGGTGGGGTGGAGGGAGCTTAAGGGGCATAAAAGTGAATAAAGTGAAAGAAAGAAAGAAAAAAGAAAGAAAGAAAGAAAGAAAGAAAGAAAGAAAGAAGAAAGAAAGAACATTGTGTCCACTACTTCCAGGTAAAAGTTGAAGGAAATGGTGGACATCTATGAAGACAGCAGAAACAATCATACAGTGGCATAATCACGCAAGGAAGTTAAAGAGTGCTGCTTAAGGGGAACACGCAGGGTATTTCAAATACATTCCTGATGTAGCCCATTGCAGCCTTGGAATTGAAAACAACAGCCCCATGTAGAGGGAAGAGTTGGAGGTCTCAGTAACAGAAGTGACCCCACCCCAAATGTCCTGGCACCAGAGCATGTCCAACTCTCCCAAACATATTCCTGGTTTTGGAGAAGGAGTTCTGTTAATTTCGCTGTAACTCAGGGCCCTACAAATAGTTCCCTAGGCCTAGGCCCCAGGGTGTTACTGGATCTGAAAAGCAGGTTCCTAAGTGTGAGAAAGAGCTGTTTCTTTTCTACACATGAAGGACTCAGGGAAAGCCTTGCTTGATCAAGCGAGTTCAAGATCAAGCTTGATCAAGAACAGCAGTGTTCGTCTTTCTCAAATAGTTGTCACCTGGGATCTTCTTGACTACCTGGCAGATCTATGCTTTTCTCAGGAAGAAAATTTGACCTTTAGGGCACACCAGGTCTTAATGTTGGTTGTGACCCTGTAATGCCCCTTTGAGAAGCTTGTTGAGTCTCCTTCTCATTTAACATGGGGATTTGCTAGTGGTGGGTTGTAAATCAGTTGTCTGCTTTTCCTATGTTTGGGGCAGTCTTAGTGAATGAACATATTTTCTAGGACCTAATCTTTAACAAGCCTGGTTAGCCTACCACATATTTTGGAGTGTTGTAGAAGCAACCCTCCTTTAGGTAATTTCCCCTTTGTGTGACTATCCCTAAGCATTGGTAAATCCTTTCCATCATCAATTCTAATCTTGCACATCACAGCTTAGTAGTAAAGATTTCTACCTCCACAAAATGAAGTCCAAATGGATCTCACCCCCTTCTCCAGGAGCAAAGACATGACAACATAGGTCCTTGGAGGGTGAGGGGGATGAATTCCTCTTTTCATTGCTGTTGAACAGGGATGCCAGGGTGGAGATGGTGACCTGCTTCCTTTCCCATGGCTGATGATACTCATTAGCCATCCTATCATCATAATGGGGCAGCTGGCTCATCTGCAGGTAAAACTCACACAGTGCTCTGAGTCAGAGTCCATGCTCTGGCCTTTGGGCTCACAAGTGGAGTCATACAACTGGATGCCTTTGTGTTGGGACCATACACTCTCTTACCTCTTGAATTCTGTCAGAATCCTTTGGGCTACATAGGGCTCCCTGTTGCCAGTACTTTGCCCCTTTCCTGATTAGCTCTTCAGCTCATTTTTGGCATCAAAGGGATCTGAGTAGTCATCAGCTATGGTCATCTTGTCTTTCTAGCCCACTCAGCTCTCCCCTGCAGCTAACAGCAGGTCACTGGGCTCCAGTTATAGCCAACACAGCTCACACCTCTCAGTCCCCACCCCAAGGGCCTGAACTCAGGCCACTTTGATAAGCTAGTACTACCAGGATATGTAGTGCACCACTTCTGGGGTAGTGGGCTTCCATTTGCTGCTGCTAGAGTAGAGGTGCTGAGCATTGTGGGATGAGCACAAGCACAGGGCCTAGGACGCTGATGTGGATGGTCTGCAGCCCTGATCCTTGCAGCAGCAGCAGCAGCAGTAGTGAAGACATGCTGCCCCTAACAGGACTCCACGCCACCAGTGCAGTAGTTGAGATGGCACAGGGTGCACATTTTGTGCAGTCAGGAGCCCAGCACCATTGTACAGGTCCTCATCTGAGCATGGTAGGCACGGATAGGATACCTGTGCTGCAACTGTGCTGTCTTAGGGCAGAAATCCCGACAATGCCGAGAAGCAGGCCCCAGTGGACCCTCAGGATGCCTAGGATGCGGATCAGCCCTGCTGTAAGGCCTAGGGAGGAGGATAGTTGTGCTTCTCTCCCATATGCCTCTGCTTGGGGTTGTCGGGCCTTGGCTCTTGGTCTTGCTGTTACCAAAACTTAAGTATCTGTTACAAGAAGCCTCCTAGGGCTATGGCTTGCCAGCCTGATCCAATGCTGCAGCCAATTGAGGATCAATGCCCCTGCCCAGTCCTGCCAAATTCAAGTTCTTGTGGCTACCACCTGGCTAGGGCCTCTACTGCACAGCCCTCAGCTCCATGCTCCATCACCTGAGCTTGGAATCAACAGCTTCTCACAGGTGGGTCTCATAGGAGCCCCAGATGCCAAGAGCAGAAAGCTGGGCGCCCCTGCTGTGTTCCTTCCTGTGGCCAACTGCAAACTTCTCCAGTTTGCATGGGCTAGGCCAGCTGCTTATTGGAGGGGAACACCAGCTAGGATGTTAGCACCCAACACCAGGCAGGACATGCCCCTGCAAGTCCCAGCGGCACCTGCTGCTGCAGCTGCTGCCTACCTAACCGCCATGTGTGTCACACCACAAGCATTGTAATGTGGAGTACTAGGATATGTCTACACACAGCCCTGTTGCCAACACACAGAGGCAATGCACAGAATGAAATTATTCAGAGTACAACGTGTGGGTCCTGATAGTTGCTCAGACCACATTGGGCCACTACTTCACATGGAGCCACTAGGAGGGTCCACCGCAGAAGCTCCCAAGGCTCATCAGCCCACTCCTCCCCACATGGTGGTCCCTCACTTACCATGTTGAGGTTTCCAAGCTCATACTCAGAGCCCTTGCAGCTCCAGGCAGAAGCTCAGGATCACAAGCACTTACTCAGCTACAGAATCCAGCCTTGGAGGATGTTGTCCAGGAAATCCTGCCGTCTTGTCTGACTGGCAGTTCACCTACACATTCTGATTGGCTAGTGAGGGCTGAAACAAGAGCACTTACCTTAGGATTGCTAAAGGCACATAGCACAGTGTTTCCTGGCACTGGTTTCAGGCCCAGGCACAGTATTTTCCTAGATCTGCAGAGACTTGCATTTCAGTAGCACTAGCACCCGAACTCCAATAGCTGGCCCTTCTGCCTTCTTGTACTCAGTAGGTGTTGGTTTCTAGGAGGAAGCCTAGAAAACCCACATCAGAGACATAAACTTGAAAAAGTAGGCTTTATTTTCTGCCTGCAAAAGGAGGTGGTCTGCATGGGATCAAAACAGCATCCCTGAGGAGATGATGTGTTGCATAATTGAAGGGTGAATACCTCAAGGTGAGGGGTATTTTGCTGTGTGGTGTGGTCATTCAATCAAATTTTAACATTATGGGTTAAGCAAGACAGTATCTGTTAGAGACTGGGCCTGATCCAAGACTTCTTGCCTCAAGGCCCCTTATTAGTACACTAGACATTGGGTTCTGAATCCAAAGAAAGAAAGAAAGAAAGAAAGAAAGAAAACAATACACTACCCTAACAAGTGTACCTACGTGTGAAGGTGTTAGTTATTTCCAGATGGAGTCAGTTGAATTAGCAAACTTTGCCATTACAACAGCCAAGACAGAAGGGCTGAGACTTAGTTCTTTCATGAAACAGGCAAGGAAAGCCTGGAATCATTTCTAAAGCAACAGTTTGACTCAAAAAAGGAAGCATGGGGAGTCTTGACAAATTCATGTAGAGCTCTCCTATCACTATTTGAAGATGACATGATAGTGTATGCAAGGGACACCAAAAATTCTACCAAACAACACTGAAAACTGATAAACAGTGGCTGGATAAAAAAAAAATCAAAAAAACCAGTAGCCATCCTATACAAAAGCAACAAACGGATGGAGAAAGAAATTAGGGCAACTACTCCCTTCACAATAGTAACAAATAATATAAGTTATCTTGGTGTAACTCTAACCAAGCAAATGAAAGGCCTGTCTGACAAGAACTTTAGGTGTCTGAAGTATGAAACTGAAAAAGATATTAGAAGATAGAATGATATCACATGCTTGTAGACTGGTGGGATTAATATAGTAAAATTGGCCTTCTTATCAAAAGCAATCGACAAATTCAATGCAATCCCCATCAAAATACCAGCGCAATTTTTAATAGACCTTGAAAGAACACTCTAAACTTCATATGGTAAAACAAATATAGATTCTTTTTTATGCCCCTCTACAAAACTCAAATTCAAGTTGATTGAAACCCCAATATAACACCAAATACAATAAATCTATAAAAAGAGAAAGTGGAGAAGCACCTGGAACTCATTGGTACAGGAGACAACTTCCTGATCAGAATATCAGCAGCACAGAATCTAAGGTCAATAACTCAAAATTGGCACTTCTTGAAACTGGAAATCTTCTATGAGGCAAAGGACACTGTCAATAAAAGGAAACAACAGTCTGTAGATTAGGTACGGATTTTCACCAATCCTACATCTACAAAGGGTTAATATCCAAAATACATAATAAACTCAAGAAATCAAACACCAATAAAGAAATAACCTATTTAAAAAATGGGGTACAGAACTAAACAGAAAGTTCTCAACAGAGGATTCTCATGGCTGAAAAGCACTTAAAGAAATGTTCAACATTCTTGGTCAACAGGGAAATGCAAATCAAAATGACCCTGAGATTCCCTCTCACACCTGTCAGAATGGCTAAGATCAAATTCTCAAGCAACAGCACATACTAGCAAGAGTGTGGAGAAAGGGGAACACTGCTCCATTGCTGGTGGGAGTGTAAACTTGTAAAACCACTTTGGAAATCAATCTGGCAATTTCTCAGAAAACTGGGAATAGCTTTACCTCAAGACCCATCTATAGCACTCCTGGATATATACCTGAAAGACAATCCACCAGACAAGGATACTTGCTCAACTATGTTCACAGCAACTTTATGTGTAATATCCAGAATCTGGAAACAACCCAGGTGTGCCTCCACCAAACAATGGATAAAGAAATTGGTAAGTTTACACAATGGAATACAACTCAGCTATAAAAAAAAAAAAAAACCATGACATTTGCAGGGAAATGGATAGAACTCGAAAAGATCATTCTCAGTGAGATATGTCAGATCTGGAAATACATACATGGTATGTAATCACTTACAGGTGGATTTTAGCCATAGAGTACATGATAAGCATACTGTAAGGCACTGAACCAAAGACAGTAAGTAGCACAGAAGATTCAAGAAGGGATGCATAAATTCCACTCAGGAATTTATTTGCAATCGACAGAGGTTATAGG
This sequence comes from Meriones unguiculatus, assembly GCF_030254825.1. Lineage (NCBI taxonomy): Eukaryota > Metazoa > Chordata > Mammalia > Rodentia > Muridae > Meriones > Meriones unguiculatus. The sequence continues at coordinate 25,120,712 of NC_083353.1, read as the reverse complement.
CTAAAGACAAGAACAAGGTGGCAGAGGGGTCGCAGTGAAAAGAGGAGGAGGTCAGACCTGGAAAGAGCAAAGGCGAGAGTAAAGAAGGCCTGTAGAGAAAAGAAAATCTGAGCATGGGATGTGTCTGTGACAAGCTGGAAACCTAAGTCAGGGTAGGCTCCTGGGAGGATATGAGGGGTACACAAGCAGAGACTCCTAATGGCAGAGGCAATAGGGACTAAAGAGGACACCCACTAACTAGACTAGTCTCCTAGCAGAGTGAAGGGAACACCAACCCACTCACAAAAACGTTGAACAAAAATTTACCCTGCCTATAATATGTGCAGCAAAGAAGATAAGCAGAGAGAGCAGAGACTGAGGAAATGCCCAACCAATAACTAGCCCAACCAAAGAAACAACCTACCAGAGAGTGCCAACCCATGACACTATGAATGATACTCTGCTAAACTTGCAGACAGGAACCTGACAGCATTGTCCTCTGAGAGGTGTTAACCAGCAGCACCTCAAAACACATGCAGTCTCAAAACCAAACATTGGGTGATGCATAGGGACATATGTGGAAAAGAGGGAGGAAAGAGAAAAAGACCTGGAAAGGACAGGAACTCCACAAGAAGACCAACACTGCCAACTAACTAAGGCCAAGAGGTGCCTGCTGAGACTGAAGCATCAATCAAGGATTATGAATGAATTGGACCTAGGCCTTTAAAACAGTGTGTCAGTTAGCTTGAGTCTACAACAAGAAGGCAAAATGAATATAAATTTAAAAGAATTAAAACCACTCACAGGTATATCCAACTGTGTGAGTTAATTCCAGATGTAGGCTGTTTTACTACTAAGCTTGGCTATCACAAGAGCCAAGTCAGAACAGCTGAGACATTTCCTACCTGAAATAAGCAAGAAAAGCATAGAGACATTCCCAAAGAAATGTTTTTTCTCAAAAAAAAAAAAAAGAAAGAAAAGAAAGTGGGGGGAGCATTGTATAGCTGAGATAAAAAGTTAATAAACTATAACTCATATTAATTGAAATAAAAATTAATTGAAAAAACGAAAGTGTGGTGATTTTACTTTGAGAATCTGGGTACCTTCATGTAGAGTTCTAGTTATTTCTACACATGCTAAGTTAACAGTTCCACATTTGAACATGGTCACAATGTAAAAGCTAGTATTTGGGGAAATTTTACTCAAAGTCATGCATAAAGGTGATAGAAAGACATATCTCTGCCATTTTCGTCTCGTACTGTAACATCTAAATGATGATCAAGTAGTAATCGCCTCAGGAAAGAATAAGGCCACTACCACAATTTTGCACATTATTTGAAGCAAGCTTGATTATACTGGTTTGTAGCCAAAGGATGGCTAAGACTGCTCCTAATTCCAGTTTAAGAGTGCAGCAATGGATTCATTTCCTGGGACACTTTTAAGGAGTAAAATCACAGATAGTTACAAAAGTGAAAAATTTCACTTTTAGAAAGGTTTACTAAAGTGAAAAAAATGGGGCAGTAAAGTCATACAGTAAAATCTCAAATTAACACCAATTTTTCGCTATGTGATTAAAGGGTAATGAGGGGGAATCAGGGTGTTCTCAAAAACAAGTCAAGGTCAAGATTTGGGGCAAGGATGGCTCCAGAAAATGGACTTAAAAGCAGCAACTCAGCTCATACAATAAATGTAACCATATATTTACAAATACGGGGGTCATATCTTCTGTATTGAAAATGGAGACAGACAGATTCCTTACAAGTCAATGACACTGAGACAGTAGATTGCTTTTGAGCCAGTGCTATTTCTTAACCATGACTTATGATCGAAATGTAGAGATATCAATGTCACAATTTTCACAAATAGGAAGAACCAAAACCACAAATACAAAAATCATCTAGGAATAGTCACCTATTAATTAGCACCATAGACAATGTTCAACAATGTATGGCTGTGATGAGCCAGTGTGTCCTCAGAACAAAGATGCTTTTGCCACTGAGCAGGCTGGCTCAGAAGAAGGTCACAGCTGCTTCCATGCAAGACCAGACAGAGTTCATTTTCAGTAGCCCTGGCTGCTGTGTCAGGAGTGTGACATCACTGTAGAAAATTCGTTCTACTTTGTGTTTTACCCTTTATTTTTATTTTAGTTATATGGGTGTTTGCCTGCATGTGTCTCTGTGAAGTACCCAGAGAGGCAAGAGCAGGGTGGAAGATTCCAGCAAATGATCTTACAGCACATATGTGTTCTGGAAATAAAACCAGGGCCCTCTGGACAGCACCCCAGGCTGTTAACTGCTGAGACATTTCTAGACCAACTTTCTAAATTTAAATTGACTTTTATAATCTTTGATTAAAATATAGTACATCACTTTCCCCCTTTCTTGTCTTCCATCCATGCCTTCCAAATCCTTCACTTCAGACTTCTTCCTTCTTCTGTATGAAGAAGTATGTTGTAATACATGATGACAACCTGCTAAGTTTGGTTTTGTTGATTGTGTGTATATGGTTTAAGGAATGATTCAATGCTTTATATCTTGTATAAATAATGATGGCTGAAGCTGTTACAGGCCCCTTGCTTGAATGAGAACTGGTGGTTAGTGTCTTCATTCTCACAAACTGCACACAAATGTCCATGGTTAGACAACAATGCTGGAGCAGGACATCTGCAGACATCACCTAAAGTGGGGCAGCACATAGTGACCATCAAACTGTGACCATCATATTTTTAGTCATCAAAAGTAACCATCATGTATTAGCAATCACAGAGTGGCCATCACATAATTCCGATCACATAGTGTCCCTCAGTATGATCATTACACAGCTGGACATTAACATAGGACCTTTAATAAATTGAGCATCATTAAGGCTATCACACAGAGAGCATCAAACAATGCCCATCATGGAGAATAAATCACAGAGTTGGCCCTTAAACAGTGGACATCACACAATGGCCATCAGTCACTGGACTTCCCATTGTATCCATAGAAGAGAGTCCATTAGAGTGGCTATCAAATAGTGATGCTCACTTAGTGTTCACCATATATTTCAATTAAAGAGTGACAGTCCAAAAGCAAACATCGAATACTGGGGATCAGACAGTGTTCCCAGTGTGGCCATTGCAGAGTGACCATCAGAGAGTTGGCCACTCAGTGAATTACTCACAGCGGTTCATCAAAATGATTATCACAAATTGGGCATCATTTGTGGCCATCACATGCTGGTCACAACATAGTGGATTTTACAGTATCCATCACCCAGATATGACCACAGAGATGCCATTACAGAGTGACCATTATGCTGTAGCCAGAAAACAACAGCTATCAATCTACTTTCATATTGTAATGATAATGAAAATGTGGAGAATATAAAATGATAAGCATATGTTGACCAACACAGTGACCATCACATCATGGCCTTCACACAGTGTCTCTCACACTGTGACCATCAGAGAGTTGGCCATCACCATGTACATTAACATTGGCCAACACTCGGTGTCCATCACATGCCGTCTTTAACACTCTGGGCATCACCATGTTTATGACATAATCACTATCACACAGTGGCCATCATATAATGAATATTACACAGTGACAATAAAACAGTATCAATCAAAATGTTCATCACATATCAGTGATTACAGAGTGACCATTATGCAATTAAATCATACAGCTAACCATCAATTATTAGCCAGCACAGAATGGCCATTACAAAACAACCGTCAGTCACAGGCCATGGTAGTGAAAATCATGTATTGGTGATGAAGCACTGATCTTTGCACAGTGAACAAAACTCAATGTCAATCACACATTGTCCAACACAAGGTCAAATTTACACAGTGACCATCACACTATATAAATCACATAGTGGGATATCAAACAGTGAGCATCAGATAATGGCCATCACAGGGTGACCATCACAGTGGCTATCAAACTTTGACCATCACATAGTGGGATCCCACAGAATTTATAATTCAGTGACCAACACACACAGGCCATCATTAAGTGGCCAGCATACAGTGACCATCAACAGTGTCAAAAAACACATTACTGTCAATCAGAGGCCCTCAAAAAGTGGCCATAACACAGTAACCATCACAGAGTAACCATTACACAGTGAACACAACACAGTAGCCATTAATTATGACCATTTCACAGTGGCCATTACATTGTAGCCCTCACAAAATGATAATTAAACAGAGTTCTCACCCAAACGTCACATGGATTAAATTAGAGTGAACAGCACAAAGTTGAATATCATGACAAGTCCATCTCATAGTGTAAATCAACTCATGGTCATACATTGTCTCCATTAGATAGGGAAGACTACATTGAATATCAAACAGAGATCACATATACAGTGGCCATCATACAGAGGGATATATATATGTATAATTTATGATAATTTAAACAGAATATTATATATATACATATATATATATATATATATATATATATATATCACAGCAGGCATCACACAGGTGCAAGTAACCTGTGATATATATATGGGTACATTTATATATACATTTAAATATATGAATGTATATCACATATATATATAGTTGAGAATATATATGTATATATCAAGGTACATTTATATATATATATAAATATATGAATGTATATCACATATATATATATATATATATATATATATATATATATATATATATATATGGTTGAGAAGCCTGAACCTGGGCACTCAGAAGAGAAGTCCCAGCTTGGGAAACTATCCCAGAGCCAGATTAAGAGCAAGACACACTTGAAAATGAAGGAGTCACAAGAGCTGAGGCTGCAAACCCTGAGAGCCTGCATACAGAGCACACAAGCCAAGAAGCTGCAAGGATGCAGACAAATCAAGTTGGTCACTTTCCAAATCCAGGCAAAAAGACCAATGCAGAAAAGGAGACTGAACCTCAGGTGAGAGGTGTTGACTTTTCTGACAAGCACTTCCTCCATGAAGCCTCTACCCACAGCACATGCCAGAGGGATCCTTGCCTGACTATTGGGAAGGCTACAGAACCATCATCCAGGCTAAGAAGAGACAAGGTCCTCTAATGACCTCAAAGCTGGAGAACCACAGTGGTGAGCAGGGTAACCAAAAAGACCATGCAGAAAAACACAGTTGACCTGAGCACATTTGGAGGCAAGGAAGGGCTGTGAACCCCATGGAGTCAGCTAGAGTGGGCTCTGGGTTCCAAGAACAGGCTTCATGAGCTATGGAGGAGGCATGGCTTTCCAGCACTTTAACTTGGGATCCCACTACTACCTGATGGGCAAACATTCTGGAGACACTCTCTGCAGGCCTCTCTGCCTGATCTCCACACTCTTTGGGCGCGTTCCTCCAGCCATCTTCCCAGATCAAGCACTGTGTCTTCCATTGGCCCACCAGATTCCCACTAATCAAGGACTCTGGCGAAGGCTCAAGGTCTAGGCTTCAGGAAGAAAGACCAGCACCAAAAACTCACAAAATGTCCTTCACCTTCCTGAGGGACTCACTGGCGGACCCGCCCATGCATGCTACTTCCTGATGCACACCTGTCTGAACTGGAAAGGAAGGATGGATTTACTGGAATTCTCACCCCTCTTCTGGAGGGTTGTGCCGAACCAATCATTGACGTCACTTCCCATTTCCAGCTCTCCTCTGCTTGGACAGATCATCTTTTCAGAGTTAGTTTTATATCCCTTAGGGCTTCGTCCATGCCAAGTTACAGAAATTCCTGGGGTAGGACTACTTAGGATAAGTGCCAGGTGTGTTCGTTTCAGCACTAATGAATATTGTGTTCATTTCTCTCCTCTGTATAACAAGCTGTTCATGAATAATCATCTGTGTGTATATACATATGATTGGAAAGAGAGAGTCATTCATGGGCATGGACATAGAGAACTGATAGCCTCTGTGTGAGTATGCATGTGTGTGCAAGTGTGTTTATGTGTGTGTGTGAGGGGGAGTAGTGGGAAATAAACCAGAGAAAAAAAGGGATCCATTTGCAACCCAGAAAACCAAGACCCAGTTGCCCAGGATCAGAATGGAAATGAAAAGCTCTGGGCGGGCTTTTGGGATCTGCACCAGTGTGAACACCTGTGAATGCCTAGCTCCTGGGCTGAAGGAGCCAGGGCAGAAAGGTGGTGTGTTAGGTGTGCAAGACAGGACATCCAGGCACCAAGCAGAAATCCACTTGACCCAAGGAGGCTCCACTCACTAGGGTGAAAGAAATCTGTCCCCTCCAAACTCCCCCCACAATGCACTGACTAAAATCGGAGCTCAGAGCAGTTACTAAGCTTTTTTTTTTCCCTTCCCCCTGCTGTTGTGTGAGCATGAGCAGTGTCTGGCAGGCACCCGAAGCTGGTGTCCCCCACTGGGGAACCGGCTATACCGAGAGAGCCAGCAAAGACTTTACCGAAGCCCCCATTTGGCAGAGCTTGCTTAAAAGCCAAGCAGGGCTGTGAATCCCCTGTAGACCTCCAGTGTGGGCTCTGGGGTCAGAGAACAGGGTTCCTGAGCTGTGGACGGGGCGTGGCCCAGGGAAGCAGAAGTCAGAAGGGGCTGACTCAGATCCAGGAGCCTCAGCTGCTGACTGGGCAGATTTGATCCCAAGGCGTGGTCCAGCAACTCTATATATATCTAGGGGAGGGATGAGCCCCTCTACAGTGAGGCAAAGTGAGGCTGCAGGCTGGAAGACTGCCAGCAGCCTATCCCAGAATCTGCTGCAGAGACACTGGTAGCCACCGCCAGAGGAAGAGGACAAGATCAGTCTGACATGCTGTTTGCTAGGTGGGGCCCAGTCCTGTCCTCAGGATGGAGGCTGGCTGTTCCCAGGGAGCCCTGAATTAGCTGTGTGATCACCTGTGCAAGGACACAGAGCCACGCAAGCTCTACAAGGCCCTGAAGAAACTCGCCTCCGTACCCATCCTGTCTGAACGTCTGGCAGAGATAGGCTTCAGGCAGACCATCAAAGTCTTGAGGAAACAGCAGCTCCTAGTGCCCTACCCAGGAACCTGGAGGCCAGATTGTGGGAGAGTTCCCTGCTGTTGTCCTGGTCTGGCTCAGACCAGGACTCCCCTGACTCTGCCTTGGTGCTGAGCATGAAGACAGAGCAAGGAAGAACATCTCTGGCAGAGGAGCACCGAGTATCCACGTCCAGCGAAGCCCAAGACAAGCATACAGAGGCCTTGCAGCTGAGCAGGTGAAGGCCCAGCCCGAGCAAGAGGCGAAGCACATGCCAGAGGCCAGAGGCAAGTGACACAGGCCATGGAAGCCTGGGACCAGCAGCCAAGAGGATCCAAAGGTGAAGACAGTGGCCCTCCTCTGGCCCAGGAGGATGGTCGCGCTGACTCTTTGGGGGCTTGCCTCAACTCTGACCAAGCCCGCTACCCCCTGGGTGTCCCGGGTCCCTCTTAGGGCCAAAATGATGGGGAAGTGCAGCTGTGGCCTGTCAAGTTGGATTCCAAGACACTGGTCTACTCAGGTCCCAGGAGTCCCGTTCACCAGCAGGAATCGCCAGGAGGTCTCCTCCTTGCAAAAGATCCCAAGGGCACGTGGGATGCTCAGTGCCAAGCCACGGAAGCCACTGCAGCCCATGCAGCTGATGCAGCCGAACAATCTGCTCTCCAGGGAATCTCGCAAGCCAAGGATGCCTTCAAAGCCAACACAGCCCAAGCAGCCCAAGGAGCAGAACATGGGCAAGCAGGGGACGAGCCTGAGACCCACAGCCAGACTGTGACCAAGACACAGTGGCAGATGGAGGAGGCAGACCAAGAGCTGAGGCTGCAAGCCCTCACAGCCCGCATCCAGAAGCCGACAAACCCAGATGGCCAACTTCTTCACCCAGACCAGGAGCCGAGGCGAGCCAGAGGAGCCCGGACTCCCGGTGCGGGGCCCTCCTCCGAAACGCACCTCCTCCTGGAGGCCTCTGGCCACGGCCCAATCCAGCGAGCTCTCTGCACCTCGACCCAGGCTAAAAAAAGAACTGCCCCCCTCATGGCCAAGGCTCTCCGGGATAATTGCACCCATTTCTCTTGCCGATGAACCCCAGAAGGACACTGTCTGCTCAGGCATGCCTTGAGATTCCCTGGGACTGTACACACCCACTTGTCCCTCACAAAAAAAGTCAGGCTTTCCAGAGCTTGCACCTGGCATCCCACTTGGAGCTCTGGAGACACTCTTTGGAGGCCTCTCTGCCTGATCTCCATACTGTTTTGGCAGGTTCCACCCACCCGTGAGAGCCTGGGCTGCAGCCATCTTCCCAGATCAAGCACTCCGTCTTCCATTGGCCCACCAGTCTCCCACTACCCAAGGACTCTGGCGAAGGCTCAAGATCTAGGCTTCATGAAGGAAGACCATCACCAACATCTCACACCTTGGCCTTCACCTCCCCGACGGACTCACTGGCAGATAAGCCCACCAGTGCCACGTCCTGATGCACACCTGCGTGAATTGTAAAGTAAGGATGGATTTCCTGGAATTCTCACCCCCTCTTCTGGAGGGCTGTGCCAAACCAATCATTGACCTCACTTCCCATTTCCAGCTCTGTAGTCCTTGGACAGATCTTTTTCCCAGAGTTAGTTTTCCATCCCTTAGGGCTTTGCCCATGCCAAGGTACACAAGTGCCTGGGGGGGGGGGGGACTGCTTAGGATAAGAGCCAGATGTGTGTGTTTGAACACTAATGTTTTTATTTTCCTCTTTGTATTCACAGTCTTTTAAGCATGATTATGTTTAGAATGATAAATTTTAATTTGATAACCATTCAGAGATATTTGCATTGCATTTGTACATATCGTTCCAATATTTTTGAATGATGAGCATGCGTTCATATAATTTAACAGAGTAACCTATGGATTCATGTAATTAAAGAGGCATAGGGGAGTAACACATCAAAATGTGATCAAATTTTGGCATGCAAACATCTATTCCGTTCCGAATAACGTTTCAATAAGTTCATCTTCTCGATATCTGTAATAAAATTAAAGGTAAAACCAAAAACCATAAAATAAAATGTGTGAATATGTCTGTTTTTTAAAAGAGGTGGGGGAATTGATGCAGAAAAAAAATGAGGCCAAAAGAGACCAGACCTATGACAACCCACACTTTTGGGATGCCCTGTGTTTCGTGGCCACAGTGATCAGGTGAGAAAACCTGATGAGAAAAACAGAGGAATATGCCTTAATTTATAAAGGAAGTTGGGAGGGTCCACAGACAGACAGTGAAGAGGTGAAAGATATGGAAGAAATAAAATAATAGTGAAACACTGACAGTTACAAAAGGAGAAAGAGAGAGGAAAAGAATGGGGGGACTTAAAATGTCATGGATAAGCTGCAGCAAGGATCCAATGTCCCAATATCAGAAAAGCAGTGAAAAGCCATAGATGGGCTTGAGGTTTTGCTTCTCTGTGGATGGGCTCCTAGCTATGTGCAAACAGTGGGAAGAAAGAGTTGGTGAGCATCAGCCAGCAAGGTGGTGAAGCAGGCTTGCAAGTTATGATATCCAATCCCATTTAGGAAAACCCCTTTCACTGAGGATGCCTATCATAGATGCCTGGTGTGAGTGTGTTTGAACACTATTGTTTTCTTTTCTGTACTTTGTCTTCAAACCTGTTGATATATATTTGCACAAAATTAATTGACAGTAATATGCATAGTTATTTAATTGGTACTTGTACTTATTGACAGATGATATATCATTGTATGTATATTTACATATAGATTAATAAACAAATAAATACATAGCTTGATAGATACAATGAAAATTGACACACTAAAATGTAATGGTAGTTCAGCATGCATCATGCAGACCGTGGACAACATAAGTAAAGATTAAACAAGTAAATGTAATAGAGGATAAATATTAAAGTAAATGAAGAACAACAAAATACCTCCAAATAGTGTGTGTGAGAGAGAGATGAGGGAGAGAGAGGAACAGAGACAGACAAAGGGAGGTGGGCAGACATGAAGGAATGAAGACAAGTTAATAGGACATAAATTTTCCTTTTAGGGCTTTATTTGTAAACTGAGAATGTAAATGTGTAATTCTCTTACAGCACATTTGATGTAACTGAAGTAAACATTCAGGTAAAGAAATAGACATTTCCTCAAAATCACAACACAATATGAAAGTTGAATGAGTTGTCCATTGCATATACATTTTAAGCTTTGGACTGTCTGCAAATAGAAATTCATGGAATTTTATCATTTGTGCATGAATGACAGAGACCTGTGTTCTTCATCAGCAAGAAAGAAACTATCCGAATGCAGAAGGATGCATCTGAGCTCTTGTCTGGCCTTTAATGCTTTACTGAAGATGAATGCTAATATTCTCTAAATTACCATGGCCATACAGTTTCAACTATTTCTATAGACACATTTTTTTTTCTAAGAATTTCCGTAAATTTATAAAAAGTACATAAGATTTGATTTTTTTTTCCTATATTACAGGTGACAGTGAAGATTTCTTTTCAGAATGATTTAATGTTACCTGATTATCCTGTATGGATTTTAAGCACCTTTAAATGATCATGTATTGATTATAAAATGTTGTAATATACTTTGGTGGTTCATTACACAGTTTTTAGAAGAACTGTTTTGAGTTTATTATTGTAATCACAACCAAAAAGTGAGAAAAGTGATATTGGAAGAAAAGGACTTCAATCTTCTAGTTGATACATGAACATACTAAACATGCACAGTTATATATATACACAGCACAGACTGTATATATATGTAGAACATATAGGATGACATTTCTGTTCCTATAGCAAGTAATAATTGAAATAATGGCTGAAAACAGGCTACAGAAAATTAATTACTTATTTTTTTATGAGTTACAGAATTATTGTAAACATCATATGATTTCCTGCTTAATGGCAAAACCTGAGTCATAAAGAGAAGTTTAAAACACTCATCAATCCCCAGGGTCCGAGGATTGTTCAAGGTTCCTGAATAAACTGCATTGAAAAAAAAAAAACACATGGCTGAGAAACACTTAAAAAAAACACTCAAGTCCATGTTCATACCACCCAGAATGTGCCTTATCTTGTCTGATCCTGGAAGCTAAAACACTCATCAATGGACACCTTCAAACTCAGCGTCACATACTCCATAACTCACAAAAGATATGAGAGAAAGAATGGGAGAGAAAGAGAGAGAGAGAGAGAGAGAGAGAGAGAGAGAGAGAGAGAGAGGGAGATGGAGAGATTAATTTATGGGGAGCATAGAGATGTTAGATGGAAGAGCTCTGCTGGGTGTGAGAGTAGTCATCAGGGCTAGTTTAATTGCTATGCACACCTAAACAATTACCAGAGCATCTGAACCAATCCAGGCAGATCACAGATTCTTGGTGCTATTTTTCCCTTACCTCAACCCAGCAGATGGAAAAAGTATTCGCTTAAAGATCAAGTTTAAAAATTCCATTCCCATAGTGTAACCATTCCTATGCAATAACAAAACAATCCTCAAAAGGTATTGTTTTTTTTTTTTTATTCTTTTTTTTTTTTCAATGCAGTTTATTCAGGAACCTTGAACAATCATCTGACCCTGGGGAAAGCCAGCCCACAGCTTAAATAGCCTCTGGGTAGCCAACCCAGGTGTGCCACGTGTGCAATGCAGATAGGTCCACATACATGGAAGCAAGCCAAATCCTCAGCCTTAGCCAAATGTGGAATTGTTCGTGACAGAGAGCACACACCATCAGGAAGGTGGAAGGAAAAGGTATTGTTAACCCTCTATTTTTCCTATGTTAGGTATTTTTTTTTCTTTTTCTGTTTTTTCCCTCTTTCTTTCTGTTTCTTTCATATTTCCTTCATTTCTTTCTTTGTCACAAAACAAAAAGAACAAATGTAATTAATACAAGTAAATTTTAAGCCTTTTCCAGAAAATTATAAAATGCTGACATCTAGTGGAGGTGAAAATATAGGCCTAGAAGGAGTTTTAGTAATGCAGTGTCCTAAGTGTAAGCTAAATGCTTCCAGATCCAAATGCAGAAATAAGCACAGGTGGATATGTCTTGTTTATATTTTTATCCTTACTATTATTATTTACAATTTATTTACATCCCAGATGTAGCCCCTTCCCTCTTCTGCTTATGGTCCCACCCTCTCTCCCTCTTCCTTCGCTATCCCTCTTCCCTAGTCCACAGATAGGGGAAGTCCTTCTCCTTTACTGTCTGACCCTAGAATATTAGGTCCCATCATGACTGCCTGGATCCTCTTCCTCAGTGGGCTAGCTAGGTCTTCCAAGCAGGGAAAAGCGCTCAGGGAACAGGCAACCTAGTTCATGACAGAGACTTTGTCTTCTCTACTTATCCAAGTAAGGGTACTCGCTTGGAGACTGAGCTAACTATGGGCTACGACTGACCAGGGGTTCTAGGTCCTCCCTATGCATAGCCTTTGGTTGATGCATCAATCTCTACAGTCCCCCACTGGGCCCAGGTTTTTGTTGTTTTGTTGGACTCTGTGTAAGGCTCCTGTCTCCTCCATGTCTTTCTATCTCCCTCTTATTCATAAGATTCCCTGCACTCTGCCCAAGTTTGGCTATGTGACTCAGCATTCACTTTAATATCCTGCTTGGTACTGAAAGGGTCAAACTAACTTTGTAACCTATATGTCTTTTAAAGCCTATAGTTTTGAGTTTTAGGTCTAGGTTAAGCAAAAAACAAACAAACAAACAACAACAACAACAAAAAGCAACAATCAATGACCTTCACTCAGCAAAAAGAATGACCAGACCCTTGTTTTTGAGATAGTGTTTCTTAGCAACCAAACCAGATGACCTCAATCTTTCTTCTGAGTAGCTTCTGACCTCCAGCCAAAAGCCCACAACCCTGATCTTCAAGGATGGGCTAACCAAACCCACCTTCAATTGCAACTGCATCCACACTTGGCCAAGCTTGAGCACCTAAGACTAACCAATTATCTTAATTTATAGCTTCCTCATTCAATCCTAAATTGCCAAAACTGCAACTTCAAATTTCCCACACTTTTTCTTTTAAAAAACCTAAGGCCTTTGTCGCCTGGTGCCACTCTTTGCTGACAGGCAGGGGTGACCCCATTGCACAAAGGTTAATTTAAACCTCTTGCTTTTCCATTGAGTTGTGGTCTGTGGGAGTTTCTGGGAAGGGAGTGATCTTGAACTCCTGAGCTGTGAGACCCCAGGTCTTACAGTCCAGTCTTTCAGAGGCCCTTTGTGGAAGGCTCCTGTCTTGTTCCTTGTTTTCACCCTCTTCCAATGTCTATCTTGTTTGCCTTTCTGAATGAGGATTGAGCATCTTGAGGACTCAAGAAGGGTCCTCCTTCTTGCTTGGCTGCTTTAGGTGTACAGATTTTAGTATGTTTACCCTATACTATGTGGCTAATATATATGTATGAGTGAATATACACCACCTGTGTCTTTCTGTATCTGGGTTACCTCACTTAAGATGATCTTTTCTAGTTCCCACCATTTGCCTGCAAATTTCATTGTGTCCTTGTTTTTAATAACTGAGTAATGTCCCACTGTGTAAATGTAGCATTCTTCAGTTGAGGGACAGGTTATGGCTATAATGAGTAAAGAGGTCATGAACATAGTTGAGCAAATGACCTTGTATGGTTGAGCATCTTTTGGGTATATACCCACATGTAGTATAGCTGGCACTATTCCAATTTTTTTGAGAAAGCTCCAGATTGATTTTCAAGGTGGTTGTACAAGTTTACATTCCCTAAATCAATTGAGGGGGGGGTTACCCTTTTTCCACATCCTCTCCAGCATATGTTGTAGCTTAAGTTTTTTATTTTAGCCATTATGATGGCTATGAGATGGAATTTCAGAGCCATTTGGATCTGCATTTTCTTGATGACTAAGGATGTTGAGCATTGTACTAAGTGCTTCTCTGTCATTCGATATTCCTTCTTTGAGAATTCTCTGTTTAGTTCTGTACCTCATTTTTATTTTGATTATTTGATTTGTTGGTGTTTAATTTCTTGAGTTGTTTATATATTCTAGATGTTAGCCTTCTGTCAGATATAGGGTTGGTGAAGATATTTTCCCAGTGTGAGGGCTGTCCTTTGCTTAACAGTAGCTTTTCCATTTCATGAGATCCCATTTATTGAATGTTTATCTTAGAGACTGTGCTGTTGGCATTCTATTCAGGAAGTTGCCTCCTGTACCAATGAGTTCCAGGATCTTCACAAATTTTTCTTCTAACAGTTTTAGTGTGTCTAGTTTTATGTTTTGGTCTTTGATCCACTTGGAGCTTACTTTGTGCAGGGTGACAAATATGGATCTATTTTCAGTTTTGTACATGTAGATATCCAGTTAGGAGAGCATTATTTGTTGAAGGTGTTGTCTTTTTTCCCATTGTATAATTTTGGATTCTTTGTCAAAAATCAGGTGTACACAGTTGTATGGAATTATTTCTGGGTCTTCTATTTGATTGCATTGATTCTCCAGTCTGTTGTTTCTATTTTAGCACCATGCCATTTTTTATTATGGTTGCTCAAAAATACAACTTGAGGTCGGTGATGAAGATGTCTTCAGAAGGTATCCGTTCAGGATGGTTTTAGCTATCCAGTTGGTTTTTTTTTTTTCTTTTTCCCCATATAAAGTTGAGAATTTTTCATTCAAAGTCTGTGAAGAATAATGTTGGTATTTTGATGAAACTGCATTGAACCTGTAGACTTCTTTTAGTAGGATGGCTATTTTTACTCTGCTAATCTGTCTTATCAATGAGCATGGTAGATCTTTCCATCTTCTGATATGTTCTTCAAATTCTTTCTTCAAAGATTTGAAGGTTTTTTTTTTTTTTAACAGTTCTTTCACCTTCTTTGTTAGAGTTACAACGAGGTGTTTTATGTTATTTGTGGCTATTGTGAAGGGTGTTGTTTCCCTAATTTCTTTCTCAATCCATTTGTCTTTTGTATACAGGAGGGCTCCTGATATTTTGAGTTAATTTTGTACCCAGCCACTTTACTAAAGTTTTTTATCAGCTGTAGGAGTTCCCTGGTAGAATTTTTGGGGTCACTCATGTATAGTGTCATATTATCTGCAAATAGTGATACTTTGACTTCTTCCTTTCTATTTTGTACCTTTAGCTCTTTTAGTTGTCTTATTGCTATTGCTAGGACTTCTGGTACAGTATCAAAGAAATATGGAGAGGGTGGGCAGCATTTCCTTGCCCCTGATTTCAGTGGAATTGACTTAAGTTATTCTCCATTTAATTTGATGTTTGCTATAGGCTTGCTGTGCATTGCCTTTTCTATGTTTAGGTATGTGCCTTGTATCCATGATTTCTCAAGATTTCAAACATAAACAGGTGTGAGATTTTGTCAAATGCCTTTTTCAGCATCTAAGGAGATAATTATGTTTTTTTTTGTTTGTTTGTTTGTTTGGTAGATTGATGTATTTCCTTATGTTGAACGACCCTTACATGCCTGGAATGATGCCTCCTTGTTCATAGGGGATGTTATCTTTGATGTGTTCTTGGATTCGGTTAGCGAGTATTTTATTGAATATTTTTGTGTCAGTGTTCGTATGAGAGATTGGTCTGAAATTCTCTTTCTTTGTTGGGTCTTTGTGTTGTTTAGGTATCAAGTTGATTGTGTCCTCATGGAATAAATTTGGTAATGTTCCTTCTGTTTGTGTTTTGTGAAATAGTTCGAAGAGTATTGGAACTAGCTCTTCTTTGAATGTCTGGTATAATCCTGCAGTGAAACCATCTGGCCCTGGGCTTTATGTTGATGTGAGACTTTTGATGACCTCTTCTTCTTCTATAAGGGAAGTGGACTATTTAATTTAGTTTTTGGATCTTGATTCAGCTTTTTAAATGGAAGCTACCAAGAAAATTTTCCATTTCACTTAGATTTTCGAATTTTGTGGCATATAGGCTTTTAAAGTAGGACATAATGAATCTTTGGATTTCCTCAGTGTCTGTTGTTATGACCTCCATTTCATTTCTGATTTTGTTGATTTGGATAGTATCTCTCCTCCCTTTAGTTAGTTTTGCAAAGGGTTTGTCTGTCTTGTTGATTTTCTCAAAGAAACAGCTCTTGGTTTCTTTGAATTGTTTTGTTTCTAATTTATTGATTTCTTAGTTTGATAATTTCCAGCTGTCTACTCCTCCTGGTTATGTCTGCTTTTTTCCCTAGTGCTTTCAGATGTGCCAATAAGTTGCTTGTATGTGAAATCTTGTATTTTTCTACGAAGAAACGTAGTGCTATGAACTTTCCTCAGCACTGCTTTGATTGTGTCCCATAAGTTTGGGTAAGTTGTGTCTTCATTTTTGTTGAATTCTAGGAAGTCCTTAACTTTCTTCCCTGTCCCAGCTGCTGTTGAATATAAAGTTGCTCAGTTTCTATGCATGTGTAGGCTTTTTGCTATTTCTATTATTGTTGAGGTATAACATGGTGGTCTCATATGATACAAGGGAGTATTTTAACTTTTCTTCTGTATCTTTTTTTGAGGCTTGCTTTGTGCCTTACTATATGGTCAGTTTTGGAGAAGGTTCCCTGAGGTGCTGAGAAAAAGAGATACTTCTTTGAGTTTGGGTGAAACGTTCTGTAGACATCTATGTGGTCCATTTGATTTAGGATCTCTTAAGTGACATCATTTCTCTGTTTAGCTTCTGACTTGATAACTTAGCTTCTGACTTCTGTCCCTTGGTGAGAGTTGAATATTGAAGCCTCCTATCATTAAGGTCTTGGGATGGATGTGTGATTTAAGCTTTAATAATGTTTATTTTATAAATGCAGAAGAGCTTGTGTTTGGACATAAATGTTCATTATTGTGATATCCTCCTCATGGATTTTTTTCCTATAGTGAGAGTGAAGTGTTCCTCCCCCTCTCTTTTGGTTAATTTTGGTTGAAAGTCTATTTTGTTAGATATTAGGATGGCTAATTCAGCATGCTTCTTGTATCTGCTTGCTTAAAGAAACACTTTTCCTTCCCTTTATTCTGAGGGAGCATCCTTTTTTGCTGTAAAGTTGTGTTTCCTGAATGCAGCAGAGTGTTGTTTCCTGTTTCCACAACCATCCTGTTATTCTTTTTTTTTTTTATTGGAGAATCAAGTCCATTGGTGTTGTTAGATATTAGTGACCAATGATGTCTAGTTCCTTTTATTGTGGAATTGGTGGGGCTTGTGTGTTTGTGTGCCTGGTTTTTGTTTGTTTGTTTGTTTGCGTGGTTTTTTTTTTGGTTGTTTTATTGTGAAGGTATTTTTTTCTCCTCTATTTCCTTTGTTCTTGTTGATTTTGTTTGATTGGGTTTTCCTTTTCCTTTTCAGCTGTAGGGCTGGGTTGTTGTGTATATATTGTTTAAATTTATTTATGTCATGGAATATTTTGTTTTTCCATCTGTGTTGATTTAAAATTTTGCTGGGCATAGTAGTCTGGGTAGGTATCTATGGTCTCTAAGCTTTTTCATGATATCCACCCAGGCCTTTCTGGATCTCATAATTTCTGTTGAGAATTCTGGTGTGGTTGTGATTGGTCTGTCTTTATGTGTTAGTTGTCCTTCTTACCTTGCCACTCTTGATATGTTTCTTTGTTCTGTAGATTTAGTGATTTGATTATTATGTGACAGGAGGAATTCCTTTTCCGGTCTAATCTATTTTGTGTTCTGTAAGCATCTTGTATGTTAAAGGGCATCTCTTTCTTAAGGTTGGGGAAATTTTCAACTATGATATTACTGAGAATATTTTCTGCACTTTGGAAACTGGAATTTTCTTTTTTACCTATTCCTATTATTCTTAGGTTTCTTCTTTTCATGGTATCCTTGATTTCTTCAACATTTTGTATCAGGAACTTTTCCACTTTTACATTTTCTTCTAGAGACATATATATTTCTGCAATTCTATCTTTGGTGCCTGATAGTCTCTTCCCTGTCTCTTTCCTGTCTCCTGCATTCTGCTGAAGATGCTTACTTTTGTGGTTCCTGATCTGTTCTCTAAGTTCAGCAAGTCCAGGCTTTTCTCTGTTTGTGTTTTCTTTATTGATTCTAATTCCGTTTTCATGTCTTGAAAGATTTTATTCATTTTCTTCACCTGTTTGATTGTGGATTCATATCTGTCCATGATGGCCTCTATTTTTTTTGTTGTTTATTTTGACTTTATGATCCACAAATAATTTCATAATCACAGAATTAAGATAATTTTCCTATGTTTCCTCTGCATTAGAATATCTACTGGTTTGGGGGGATTCTGGTGTATCCATAGTGTCCTGATTTTTGCTGATCAGATTCTTTCCCCAGCCTCTAGTTTTCAGGATGTCTGTAACCTTGACTCTTTTTTCTTGGAGCCTGTACTGCCATGTGCACCTGTGTCTGAAGTCTGCACTAATATACAGGAAGCTGGGAGATTCCAAGGTCTTGAGAATGCATGCTGGAAATTCAGATGTGGCTAAGGAAGGGAGATCTCTCTGCTGAGTTCATGCTCTCTACTGGCTCACTGTCTGTGATCCAGGTATGCCAGGTAGCTGTGGTGCAGGCAGAAAGATCTCCAAGTCTAGGGCTGCACCAATGCTCCATAGGCTTCCTCAAGATGTACAATATGATGTGGTTCTCACATATAGTTCAGATTCACTGGGTTCACTGACTGTGCTGGGTTCCATGTTTCTGACCCAGGTAGGCCAGGAAGATGGCCCATTGAGCAAGCAGAATGGAGCCATGCTCCTTCCCAAATACAGGAGGTATCCACTCCATAAGACCATGAGAGTGAGCACCACTAGCTACTGTGACCAGGAAGGTGTTCCACTGGATGGTGAAAGTGTGCTCCAGGGTTTAAAGCTAGGAGCCACTGGTACCCAGAAGGTGTCCACAGGACTGTGAGAGTGGGCACCTGGGTTTGTAACCTCACCCCCAGTACCAGTGAGAGTGAGTGCCCAAAGTTGGAGATACCAACTACTGGTATCTGAAGGTATCTACAGACAGTGGGCTTCGCATGTAGCCTGGGGCTGTGTCAGTGCTGGACAGGAGCCCAATTATTTTTCTCAGTATTAGACTAAAGATGGACTCTCAAGTATCCCTGTGGATTCTCATCTCATCTGAGAAACAGAGAGATGTTGTGGTTTGGGTTTTCTACAGTATGGCCTGCCATTCATTCTGCTTTCACTGCTGAGCTGTTGTTCAGATACCATGCATAGTAGGCAATAACATCTTGGATGCTTCCCTCTATTCTTTTTTCAATTTCTTCATGCTTCAAACTGAAGATATTTTAAAAAACAATGTTCATTCTACCACATTTGTTTTTTTAGATTTTGTTTGTTTGTTGGTTAACAGCAGAAGAACTGAAGACAATCCACAGTTCTTTTGTTTTGGCTCTGACTCTGTCTCTCTTTTTCTCCTTTCTCTCTTTCAATTTCCTTTCTCTTATTTTTCCTATAATTTTTCTCTTTTATAATTTTATTTATTTACTTTTCATTATTACAGTTTATTCACTTCATATCCCAGTTGTAACCCCTTCCCTTGTCCTCTTCAATTCCACCCTACCTCTCTTATCTCCTCTCATGCCAATTCCCAAGTCCACCTCCCCTTCCATCTGGCCCTAGCCTATCAGGTGTCATCAGGACTGGCTGCATTGCTTTCCTCTGTGGTCTGGTACAGTTGCACTCCCTCTAGGGTGAGGTGATCAAAGAGCCAGACACTTAGTTCACATCAGAGACAGCCCCTGCTACTCCCCTTACTTGGGAACACACATGGAAGCTGAGCTGCCATTTGCAACATCTGTGCCAGAGGTCTAGGTAACATGCATGCATGGTCCTTGTTGGAGTATAAGACTTGGCAAATACCTATGGGCTCAGATATTTTGGTTCTGTTGCTCTCCTTGTAGAGCTCCTATCCTTTCCAGGTCTTTCTATTTCCTCTTTATTTCATAAGATTCCCTGAAATCTGCCCAAAGTTTGGCAAATAGTGTCAGCATCTGCTTCGATACCCTGCTAGTTAGAATCCTTCAGAGGCCCTTTGTGGTAGGCTCCTGTCCTATTCCCTGTTTTCTCCTACTCCCAATGTCTATCTCATTTGTTTTGAGTGAGGATTGAGCAAACTCCCTAGGGTCCTCCTTCTCATTTAGATTCTTTAGAATTATAGATTTTAGATGTTTATCCCATATTATATGAGTAATATATGCCTATAGTGAATATATACCATGTGTGTCCTTCTGCTTCTAGGTCACCTCATTCAGGATCATCTTTTCTAGTTCCCACCATAGCCCTGCAAAATTTCATGATTTCCCTGTTTTTAATTGCTGAGTAGTATTCCATTGTGTAAATGTACCACCATTTCTGTATCCATTCCTAAGTTTAGGGACATCTGGGTTATTTCCATATTCTGGTTATTATGAATAAAGCTGTTTTGAACATATTTGAGCAAATGTCCTTGCTCATATTTTTGATATATATTACTGGGAGTGTTGTAGATGGATCTTGAAGTGGCAATGTTTCTAAATTTCTGAGAAAGCAGCAGATTGATTCCCAAAGTGGTTGTAATTATTTACATTCCCACCAACAATGGAGGACTTTACCCCTTTCTCCACATCCTCTCCAGCATGTGTTGTCACTTGATTTTTTGTTCTTATCCATTCTGATGGATGTTAGATGAAATCTCATGGTCATTTTGATTTGCATTTCCCTGATAACTAACACATTCAGAATTTTTTTTGACATTTTAAAACTTTTCTTTATTCTTCATTAATTACACTTTATTTACTTTGTATCCCCCTTGTGGTTCCCTCCCTCCTCCAGTCCCAATCGCTTCCTTCTTCCACCCTCTGCATGCATGACCCTCCCCAAGTCTACTGATAGGGAAGATCTTCTTTTCCTTCCTTCTGATACTAGTCAATTAGGTCTCACCAGGAGTGGCTGCATTGTCTTCTTGTGTGGCCTGGTAATGCTGCTTCTCCCTCAGGGGGAGGTAATTAAAGAGCAGGCCAAACGGTTCATGTCAGAGACAGTCTCTGTTCCTAATAAAATGAAACCCACTTGGATATTCAATTGCTATGGGCTACATCTGTGCAAGGGTCTTAGGTTATCTCCATGCATAGTCCTTGGTTGGAGTATCAGTCTCAGGAAAGACCCCTGTGCTCAGAATTTCTGTTCTGTTGCTGTCTTTGTGGGGTTCCTGTCCTCTCCAGATCTTACTGTTTCCCACTTCTTTCCTAAGATTCCCTGCACTCTGCCCAAAGGTTGCCCATAAGTCTCAACACAAGCATGGATAGTCTGCAGGGCAGAGTCTTTCAGAGGTCCTCTGTGTCAGGCTCCTGACTTGTTACCTCTTTTATCCTTCTTCTGATATCCATCTTCTTTGCCTTTCTGAATAGGAATTGAGCAGTTTAGGAAGAGTCCTCCCTCTTAATTAGTTTCTTTAGGTGTACAGATTTTAGTAGGTTTATCTCATATATCTATATGAGTGAATATATACAGTGTGCATCTTTCTGCTTCTGAGATAGCTCACTCAGAATGATATTTTCCAGATTCCAGCATTTACCTGCAATTTTCATGATTTCCTTTTTTTATTGCTGAGTAATATTCCATTGTGTAAATATACCACAATTTGTGCATTCATTCCTCCACTGAGGGGCATCTGGACTGTTTCCAGCTACTGGCTATTAAAAATATGGCTACTACAAACATGGTTGAGCAAATGTCCTTATTTTGTACTTGAGACTCTTTTGGTTATATGCCTAGAAGTGGTATAGCTAGATCTTGAGGAAACACTATTCCTATTTGTCTGAGAAAGTGTCAGGTTGCTTTCCAGAGTGGTTTTACAAGTTTACATTCCTACCAGCAGTGCAGGAGGGTTCCCCTTTCTCCACAACCTCTGCAGCATGTGTTGTCTCTTGTGTTTTTGAACTTAGCCATTCTGAGGGTTGTAAGGTGAAATCTTAGGATGGTTTTGATTTGCATTTCCCTGATGGCTAATGACATTGAGCATTTCTTTAAGTGTTTCTCTGCCATTCTATATTCCTCTATTGAGAATTCTCTGTTTAGTGCTGTACTCCATTTTTTAATTGGATTTCTAGATTTTTTGCTGTTTAACTTCTTTACTCCTTTATATATACTGGGTATTAGTCCTCTGTCAGTTATGGAGTTGGTGAAGATCCTTTCCCAATCTGTAGGCTGTCATTTTGTTGTGATGACAGTGTCCTTTGCTTTAAAGAAGATTTTCAGTTCCATGAGGTCCCATTTGTTGATTGTTGCTCTTAGACCCTGTGCTGTTGGTGTTCTCTTCAGGAAGTCATTTCATGTGCCAATAAGTTCAAGGCTCTTTCCCATTTTTTTCTTCTAAGCATTTTAGTATATCTGGTTTTATGTTGAGGTCTTCGAACCATTTGGACTTTAGTTTTGTGCAGGGTGATAAGGCTGGATTTATTTGCATTTTTCTACATCTAGACATACAGTTAGACCAGCACCATTTGTTGAAGATACTGTCTTTTTTCCATTGAATGATTTTGGCATCTTTGTAAAAAATCTTCGTAAGTGTGTGTATTTATGTGAGGATCTTCTATTCAATTCCGTTGATCCACCAGTCTATTTCTATACCAGTACCATGCAGTTTTTAGTATTGTTGCTCTATAGTTGAGCTTCAGATGAGGGATGGAGATGCCTCCAGAAGATCGTTTATTGTAGAGGACTGTTTTAGCAATTCTGGGTTTCTTCTTGTTCCATATGAAGGTGAGAATATTTCTTTCAAGCTCTGTAAAGAAGTGTGTTGGTAATTTGATGGGAATTGCATTGAATGAGTAGATTGCTTTTGGTAAGATGGCGATTTTTACTGTGTTAATTCTGCCAAGCCATGGGCATGGGAGATCTTTCCATCTTCTGATATCTTCTAATTCTTTCTTCAGAGACTTGAAATCTTTTTCATACAAGTCTTTGACTTGCTTGGTTAGGGTTACACCAAGGTACTTTATGTCGTTTGTGGCTATTTTGAAGATGTAGATGGCTGGGAATAATGAAAATCATGGCTGAATTCAATAAATTAGAAACAAAGAAAACACTTCAAAGAATCAATGAAACCAAGAGCTTGTTCTTCGAGAAAATCGACAAGATAGACAACCCATTAGCCAAGCTAACTAAAAGGCAGAGAGACACCATCCAAATCAAGAAAATCAGAAATGAAAAGGGGACATTACTACAGATACAAAGGAAACCCAAACAATCATTAGAACTTACTTCAAAGTCTGTATGCCACAAAATTTGAAAATATAAATGAAATTGGCAATTTTCTCGATCGATTCCACTTACCAAAGCTGAATCAAGATCAGGTAAATCAATTAAATAATCCTACATGCCCTAAGAAAATAGAAGTGGTCATCAAAATTCTCCCATCCAAAAAAAGCCCAGGACCAGATGGTTTCAGTACAGAATTCTACCAGACCTTTAAAGAAGAGTTAACTCTAGTTCTCTTCAAACTAAATAGAAACAGCAGAAACACTACCAAACTCATTCTATGAAGCCATAGTCACCTTGGTACCTAACCCTTACAAAGACCCAACAAGAAAAAAGAATTTCAGGCCAATCTCACTTATGAACATTGATGCAAAAATACTCAACAAAATACTTGCAAACCGAATACAAGAACACATCAAAGATATCATCCACTATGACTAAGTCTGCTTCAATGAAGGCATGCAGGGGTGGTTCAATATATAGAAATTCATCAGTGTGATCCACCATATAAACAAACTGAAGGAGAAAAACCACATGATCATCTCCTTAGATGCTGAAAAGGCATTTGACAAAATCCAACATACATTCATGTTTAAAGTCTTGGAGATATCAGGGATACCAGACACATAAATGAACATAGTAAAGGCAATATACAGCAAGCCTATAGCCAATATCAAACTCAATGTAGAGAAACTTAAAACAATCCCACTGAAATCAGGGACAAGGCAAGGCTGCCCACTCTCTCCATATCTATTCTGGAAATCTTTGCTAGAGCAATATGCAGTTGAAGATCAAGCAGATACATATTGAAAAGGAAGAAGCCAAAGTGTCACTATTTGTAGATGATAGGATAGCATACCTGAGTGACCCCAAAAATTCTGCCAGTGAACTCCTATAGCTGATAAACACCTTCAGCAACGTGGCCAGTTACAACATTAACTCAAAAAAAAAAAAAAAAAAGAATAGTGCTTCTGTATACAAAAGTCAAAAGGGCTGAGAAAGAAATTAGGAGAGCATTTCTTTAAGTCTTTCTCTGCCATTAGATATTCCTCTACAGAGAATTCTCTGTTTAACTCTGTACCTCATTTTTTATTTGGATTACTTGGTGTGTTAGTGTTTAAATTCTTCAATTCTTTATATATTCCAGATATTAGCCTATGTTTAATGTAGGGTTGGTGATGATACTTTCCCAGTCTCTATGCTGTTGTTTTGTTCTTTTTTTCTGTATCTTTTTTTAATTTTTATTAATTACATGTTATTCAGTTTGTATCCCCCATTAGCCCCTCCCTCATCCCCTCCTGATCCAATCTCCCTACCCCCTACTTCATGCATGCCCCTCCCCAAGTCCACTGATAGGGGAGGTCCTCCTTTCCTACCTTCTGATCTTAGTTTATCAGATCTCATCAGAACTGGCTGCATTGTCTGCTTCTGCTGCCTGCTAAGGCTGCTACCCCCTCAGGGGGAGGTGATCAAAGTGCGGTCCAATCAGATCATGTCAGTTGCAGTCCCTCTTCCCATTACTATGAAACCCACTTGGACACTAAACTGCCATGGGTTACATCTTTGCTGGAGTTCTAGGTTATCTCCATCCCTGATACTTGGTTGGAGTATGGACTCTGGGAAGACCCCTGTGTTCAAATTTCTTGTTCTGTTTCTCTCCTTGTGGAGTTCCTGTCCTCTCCAGATCTTACTATTTCCCACTTCTTACATAAGATTCCATGCTAATTGCCCAACAGTTTGGCCATAAGCCTCAGCATCTGCTTTGACAGTCTGCAGGGCAGAGCCTTACAGAGGCCCTCCATGGCGGGTTTCTAGCTTGATTCCTGTTTTCTTCTTCTTCTGATGTCCATCCTCTTTGCCTTTGGGATAGGGATTGAGCATTTTAGTCAGTGTCTTCTCTCTTGATTAGTTTCTTTAAAGGTACAGATTTCTGTAGGTTTATCCTATATTACATGTCTATATGAGTGAGTATATACTGTGTGTGTCTTTCTGCTTCTGGGACAGCTCACTGAGGATGATCCTTTCCAGGTTCCACCATTTACCTGCAAATTTCAAGATTTCCTTATTTTTCATTGATGAGTAATATTCCATTGTGTAGTTATACCAGAATTTCTGCTTCCATTCTTCAGTTGAGGGGCATCTGGGCTGTTTCCAGCTTCTGGCTATTACAAATAAGGCTGCTAAAAACACGGTTGTGAAAATGTCTTTAATGTGTACTTGAGCCTTTTTTTGGATAACAAAAGCAAACGCCAGATTGAATGCAATTCTCATCAAATTACCAACACAATTCTTCACCGACTTTGAAAGAAAAATTCTCAACATCATATAGAATAACAAGAAACCCAGAATTGCTAAAACAACCCTCTACAACAAAAGATCTTCTGGGGGTATCTCCATCCCTTATCTTAAGCTCTATCATAGAGCAACAGTAACAAAAACTGCATGGTACTGGCTTAGAAACACAATGGTGGATCAATGGAACCAAAAAGAAGATCCAGAAATAAACCCACACACTTATGGACACCTGATCATATAATGGAAAAGATATGGCATCTTCAACAAATGGTTCTGGTCTAACTGGATGTCTACATGTAGAAAAATGCAAATAGATCCATCCTTATCACCCTGCACAAAACTGAAGTCCAAGTGGATCAAAGACCTCAACATAAATCCAGACATTAAATCACTTAGAAGAAAAAGTGAGCAAGACCCTAGAACACATTGGTACAGGAGACAACTTCCTGAACAGAACACCAACAGCACAGGCTCTAAGAGCAACAATTAATAAATGGGACCTCATGAAACTGAAAAGCTTCTGTAAAGCCAAGGACACTGTCATCAAAACAAAAGGAATACCTACAGATTGGAAAAAAATCTTCAACAAAACTTCTTCTGACAGAGGGCTAATATCCAGTATATATAAAGAACTAAAGAAGTTGAAAAGCAGCAAACAAAGTAATCCAATTAAAAAATGGGGAACAGAGCTAAACAGAGAATTCTTAGTAGAGGAATACAGAATGGCAGAGAAACACTTAAAGAAATGCTCAACATCATTAGCCATATGGGAAATGCAAATCAAAATGACCCTGAGATTTCACCTTATACTAATCAGAATGGTCAAGATGAAAAACTTGAATGACAACACATACTGGAGATAGGGGAACCCTCCTCCACTGCTGGTGGGAATGTAAACTTGTAAAATCACTCTGTAAATCAATCTGGCACTTTCTCAGACAACTAGTAATACTGCTTCCTCAAGATCCAGCCATGTTATTTTGTTCTTACGACAGTATCCTTTGCTTTTTAGAAGCTTTGAGAATCATGAGGTCCCATTTATTGATTGTTGATCTTAGAGCCTGTGCTGTTGGTGTTCTGTTTAGGAAGTTGTTTCCTGTGGCTATGAGTTCTAGGCTCTTCCCCACGTAGCTAATGACTTTGTAAATACCTTTGACACCTCATGGATTTTAGACTTTCCTTTCATTTAAGTTTAATACCTCCCTTTTTTTTGACAGTTTTCAGTGCTTTTAAAAATTATTTGTATCTCTTTCCACTTAGACAGGTAAATTTACCTGCTGACAACTGAGTCCATGACCCAGGTCACAGATAGTGTGAGAAGAGAAGGAAGCTCCACAAATTGTACACACATACACAGAGTCATCCCACATACTCATCTCCACTCAGGCATGCATGATTTCCTTACATACTTTCAATTTAAAGCAATTTCACACTCTCTCTCACACACAAGCACATTAAAATGTAATAAAAATTTTTATGCTTTACCCAGAGTAGCTGTAGATACCACAATATTTTTCACTCATGATTTTATTGTATCATTGATATTTTTCATTTATACTAAGAGTTTGTATTTTTGAAAGGTATATATCCAAGCATTTGCATTTTAGCTTGATGCACTCTTTCTTTTCCCCCCTTAATTCTTCTCTTCTTCCTCTATCTTCCTTCTTACTTTTCTTTTTGTTTTACTTCCTTTCCCACTCCCCATACCTTATAATAGGAATATAACACATACCACTTTCTCCACCAATTACTGAAGTTTCTCATAGCATCTTATTTAGAAAGAGTATTACATTTAATAATTTATTTTATTCCAGTTATGTATTATTGCTCAATCTTTGTTCAAAGCCATCAGATTCATTTCACAAAGGGCCCTCTAAGCATGAACTTCCTACCTTTTAAAATTTACACTAATTTTTTAGGACATTTCTCAGGCAAGAATTCTGGGGCAAGAGAACTGCAAGGTAATAATTGCTTGGCTACTTTGAATTGTGTCAAGAAAGAGCCTGACACAGAGGACCTCTTAAAGTCTCTGCCCTGCAGACTATCAATGCAGATGCTGAGACTTATGGGAAACCTTTGGGCAGAGTGCAGGGAATCTTAGGAAAGAAATGGGAAACAGTAAGATCTGGAGAGGACAGGAACTCCACAAGGAGAGCAACAGAACCAAAAAAAAAAAAAAGCTGAGCACAAGGGTCTTTCCTGAGAGTGATACTCCAACCAAGGCCTATGTATGGAGATAACCTAAGATCCCTGTATATATGTAGCCCATGGCAGTTCAGTATTCAAGTATGTTCTATTGTTATAGGAAAAGGGACTGTCTCTGACATGAACTGATTTTTCTGCCCTTTAATTAACTCCCCTGAGGGGGAAGCAGCATTACCAAGCCACACAAGAAGACAATGCAGCCACTCCTGATGAGACCTAATTGACTAGGATCAAAAGGAAGGAAAAGAAGACCTCCTCTATCAGTGGACTTGGGGAGGAATAAAATGTAATAAATAAAGAATTTTAAAAATTTATATAAGTGGGGAAAAGGGAAAGGGTAAAGACAGATGGTAGCTGTAATGGTAATGAAGAATTTGTTGTGAGGCATGCATACATTGCCACCACGGATTGTTGCATAGAGCTAGAGTGAGGTGGAGACATTCATACCTTGGACATCTCATTCTTGATATGGGTAGGTGGAAGCATTGCTACTTCCCTGTTCTGTGCCAGCATGCATTGGCACTTGTAGTCTTGACCCCCTACCTCTGCTATTCTTGGAGTAATCAAGTAGCCTGGGCACCTGGAATTCTTCCCGATATAAATTGGCAACATCCCAGACCAAGCCAATAATATGTGCCCATCCTGGGAAGCTCTCCCAACCCCAAGGGTCCTGCTTTTCAATGATGGCTTCTATTTTTTTGTTTGTTTCCTCTCTATATTCCGCTAATTGTGCCTCTACTTGTTTGGTTCTATTTGCCTGTATTTCTTTGGGAGCTATGTTCATTACTACGCAATGGCTTGAGTGCCATTCCAGAAACTGTTTCCTGTGTAAAGTTGCATTTGAAGGTGTTTTTACTCTGCCGCCGTTCAATTACCTCCATAGTTTAACCTCATAATTATTAGCTCAGATAGTTTATGGTACCTTTCCCACAATATATAAATAGCATGTCCTTAATGTTTTAGTATTTAGTATGTAGAATCCATTTTTATTCTCAAAGAGTAGCAATGTCCTGCCTAAATTTGCCTTGTTTCTTCTTCTGCAGTGTAAAATTTTCATGCTTATGACAAGTTGGGGAAGTGACATGTTTTCAAGGAAATATGAAGACTGGCTTCATGGTATCCTAAAAAAGATAGTGGAAGGTAACTTTCCAAAAGTGTTGGTTTGAAAACAAGTGGGTCCACAGAAGAAGAATAGGTTCCTGCCAATTATATTCAACATGGAAAAGAAGAAAATTCCAAGAGATTTCACCGGATTTCTCTGACAATCCTATCACTATTTAAGTAGTTTCTAACTTTTGTCTGAAAACTGAGAATAAGATATTGAATCCAATTCGTTTTAGGCATAAATTTGAATCCATGAAAAAAAGTTGTTTTTTTTTTTATTTTTATAGACAGCCAAAAAAAAAAAAAAAAAGAAAAACTGAAAGTTGTGTATTTGAAACAAACATCAAAAATAATCCCCGAAGAGGTGCAGTTGCACATAACTTTAATCCCACCACTCTGGAGGCAGAGACAGATGGATCTTTGTGATCAAGACCAACCAGATCTACATATCCAGTTCCAAGACATCCAGGGCTACTTAAACAGATTCCACTAAAAAAAAAAAATCCTTGGATCAGAAAAACTTGGCAAGCATAGGAAGAAATAAGACTCATGATCTAGCCAGATTTGGAGGCACAGACCTGTAATCTAAGCTACTCAGGATGTTCCATCGGGACCATAAACTCAAGACTCAGCTAGGCTACACAGTGAGCTAAAGGCCAACATGGACAAATTAGTAAGATTCTCTCTCACAACAACAACAACAAAAAATTTAAGAAGTCTCTAGCTCAAGGAGAGAGAACACTAGACTTGCAAACATGATGCCCTTTAATCCATCCCAAATGGAAAAATAGAGATAAGAGTAACCAAATAATGACCAAGGCTTGAAAGTCCTTGAAGTATTGAAATACATATTCAAAACCCTGGGAGTGGAGGAGAGAGGGTCTTATGGGTGATACAAAGTGAATAAACTGTAATTAATAAAAAAAAATGTTACTATTTCCATAGGGTAAAGCGTTTTTTATTTCATTATCTATAAACATTAAATTTATTTTTATTAACTATATTGTTTCTCTTAAGATAAATACTGCTTCTTTCAAATGTGTAAGAGTTTGTATGTAAAAGAATAATCGATAAGTACTTGCTTAATACACTTGGCAATTCTGTCTGAGAAACTTGATTATTTACTTATCTTCAAAATAACAGTTGATCACTATTTCAATGTCTTGTTTTTTTTATTTGATTAATTAGCCTTTTGTTTCTATGTTTTGACATAATCACTACAAAGACAAAGAAGTGCACACACACACATGCACACACACTCACATACACACAAATTTACATTACTAACAATAAGCCTTATCCAGAATATTTTAGAGACATTTTTTTATTCTTTTTCTACATTACACAAATTTATATAATAAAGAATAAAGCATGTGATTTATATTGTATCTGCATAAATCCTGGCTCTATGGTCCTATGTTGATGACATACCCATTTCTCCTTTAATAGCTCGAAAAATTTAATTACAGTTCATTCACTTTGTATCCCAGAGGTAGCCCTCTCCCCTCATTCCCTCCAAGTCCCACCTCCCCTCTCTCATCTCCTACTGTGCCCCTTTCTATGTCCACTGATAGGGGAGGTCCTCCTCCTCTTGCATCTGATCCTAGCTTACCAGGTCTCATCAGGCCTGGTTGCATTGTCTTACTCTGTGGTCTGGTAAGGCTGCTCCCACCTCAGGGGGAGGTGATCAAGGGGCCAGCCACTGAGTTCATGTCAGAGATAGTCCCTGGGAACCCAATTGGATACTGAGCTGCCATAGGCTACATCTGAGCAGGGGTTCTATGTTATATCATGAATGGTCTTTGGTTGGAGTATCAGTCTCAGAAAAGACCCCTGTGTCCAGGGTTTTTGCTTGTGTTGCTCTCCTTTTGGAGCTCCTGTTTAATATCATGCTATGAAATATGCAAAGAGTAAAAAAAGTTCAACTTTTTTCATCTGTACTCATGATGTTCCCTCTTTGATTCAAAGGCCACCTAACAACAACAAAAAAAAATCAGACATAAGAAACACTCTTCTTTGTTGTTGGCCAGGGAAGTTAAAAAAAAACAACAACAACAACAACAAAAACAGATTACTACTATTGCCCTTAGCCATCTGCTAAGAAGTGAAAGATAAGTCTTTCATCCTGAAGATACCACTTACTTTAGAAATAGGACCCAGAGACCTATTATCTGGCCCTGAATAAATTTTCCTTTGTGAGAATTAGCTTTCCAAAAGACACCATGCCAGCTTCCAAATGAGGGAAGTAACTAACATTCCTTATAGCTTTGGTGCCTATGAAGCATATCAATGATGAACATGGCAAGGTAAACATAAGGCTGGAATATAGCACTCATACCTTGGCAGTGAGCAACAGCTTTCTAATTGGACTTAAAAAACCCACTCAATGAGAAGGATACCATGCCTCATATTAAAAACCTAGCTCACGTCCCAGTTCTAGTGAAGTTGTGGGTTTTGGGAAAATATCTACAGTCATTAATTTACCAATAGTGCAAACTATAAATATTTGTCCTTATTATCAGAAATCGGTGTAGTATTCACTTCTCATTGAGAAAATGTTTCTTTGAGCAGATTCAGACTACTACAGAAAACCATGATCTATCAAAATGCAGCGGTATGGAGCCCAGTCCCAATGAATACCTATACAGAACAATCCAGCACTTAAGGTTCAGGGAACATTGTAGAAGAGGACACTGTAAGACTGTAAGAACCAGAGGATCAGGGAGCTTTCTATAATTGTTTTTCCTTATAAAACCGGGGACTACAGCCATCATTTCTCATCAACATGACTGCCCAAATGTGAGATGAAATTGGATAACACCAAGGGACAGGCCACCATGGATAGAGAAAAGTCTAGAAGGCTTCAACCCTACATAGAAATGTGGGCAACTGAAAAAAGCTGGAGCAGGAGAGGTGATTTTTTCCACAGAGAAGAGTATGGCAATTGGTTGTCCCATGCCAGACCTGCAAAAAATACATACAAGTAACTGTATGTGTACTGAACAAGTTAAATTAAAGAATATATATGTATGTGTGTTCCATTATATATATGTGTGTGTATGTGTGTGTGTGTGTGTGTGTGTGTGTGTGTTTGTGCTTTCCAAGTATATAGGTAGGTGTGTATGTGTGTCTGTGCAATAACCATTATTGAAAAACAAGGCAATTAATTTGGACCTCGGGGAGGAGTATATTGGAGGGTTTGGAGGGAGGAAAGAAAAGAGAAACATTTTAAGTATATTATAATCTCAAAATTTTTGAAGAATAAACTTCATTACCAAATTGTACTTTAAATTATGTGCAAGAGATAGAACTCCTTGATAGTTTTTCTTATGATAAACCAAGTAGCTAATTAATGTAATAGGTTATGGAGTAGTGCAACAAAAGATTCAGGTAAAGAAAGAGGCATTTCCATAAAGGCATAATATAATGTTAAGGCAAATTGAGTTTGAATTGTCCTTTGAATATGTTCTTTGAGGAGATCTTCAGAGCTGTCTGTACATAAAAATATTTTATTCCATCTGTTCATGCTGCCTGAGTGACAGACCTGTTTCTCAGCATTCATTTTACCACCAAGAGAGAGAAAAGAAATTCAGGTACACATTAATGCAAAAAGTGTTAACTTCACCACCATTCTATTAATGTTAAGTGTAAGCAGAAGAAAACCCTACATATTTTCTGAGATAAGCTGAAATGAAGCCTCTTCCACTAAACATTAAATTCCCAGCAGCCAACTCACATTGTTAACATGCTAACAGTGATATTGATTGAAAACATACTCATTAATTCATATTTTGTGTTTTACTGTTGTTTGACCAATTGGTTTCAATCAAGATTTTATAGGACTTAGTACAGAATATTACCAGGATGCTATTGAAACTAGTTATGTAATCACAGTCTCTTCAATAGCCTTTAGCAAATCATTAAGTCTAAGAATTTTAAGTACTTTAACTAAAACAGAAATCTTGTCGGTATGATTTGATTTCTCTTTATGTAAAAATGTACCAGTGAGATTTTGTTATTTGCAAGGCGATTCAATGTCTTTTAACTAGCTGTGCTTTCTGGGTATGGAGTACTAATAGAATATAAGACTATATGATACTGTGATTTACTTGCAGGATCCATTTCAATCTCTTAGAACAGGAATTCCTTTGAATACATCTTTGTGTACACCACAGAACCTGGCAAAACACCTCACAGAAAGATGGCATAAAATGATTTTTGTTAAAGGGATAGATTTTACAGTCAGTCTGTAACTACCTTTTTTAAGAGAAAGGACTGTATTTAAAACTGAGATAGAGAAAACACACAAAATTCCTGAAAGACAAATGAATCTAAACTTCAGCCAGTTCAAAAGAGTAAATTATCGACTAACTAACGTTTAAGACATTTGTGTCCACAGTAGCCAGTTTTCTCTGTACCCTGCACAATACAGAGACTGTAAACCCTCCCACTGCCAACTGTAGGCAAAGTGTTCAGAAGATCTCTTTTGATTGTATGTGTCTTAGTTAGGATAAAGATAGAATTACTCCTTACCTTCATTCATCCCCTTTGGCTCTGGGTACTTGGTAAAGATATTAGAGGAAAGGAAATATACATTTTAAAATTGTTATTCAAGTATCCTAAATAATTATTGTCTAAGGAAATTTAATTATACATATTATATTGTGAATTATAAATATATTTAATATATACATAGTAGGTATTCTCCATTGCTCCTCAAGAACTCAACACTTAGCTTAAGTGAAAAAATTTGATGCAAAAATTATTTTTTATTATGAACAAGTCCATACAATTAACAAGGATATGAATTTACCTTTCATATACAATGCATAAGATATTTCTCTAGGGAACAAGAACTAATAGATATCCTGAAGCAGACCAGTATCTAAGTATAGCCACAGGAAAAGTAGAAAGAATTAAATTTGCAATATAGTAAAAGTGGCAAGGTAAGTTCACTCTTCATTTTTATTCATGAAACAGTATATGAAATAAGTCATAAAATACAGAAACATTTGCTGAGAGATTTAAGTGGAAAACACGATTTAGGCAGTTTTCTGCTGTCATGGAAATTTGAATTATATTTGTTTGCATGCATACACATACATAACCTGTTGTGGGGTGTGTGTGTGTGTGTGTGTGTGTGTGTGTGTGTGTGTGTGTTTGTGTGTGTGTGGGGTCAGACTGACATTGTTATTGATACCTCTGCCTAACATAATGTTAAACTCATGATCAGAAAATCAGTTACATCAAAAGATTGTCTCGGGTGTCTGAGACTATTATCACCATACAATTTTTAGTTCCTGTGTCTTACATGAAAATGGCCAAACAGAAACACTGTTACAGAGGAAAATAAAAAGACAATGTAAGTTCTTCTGAAGAATTATTGGATGCTGACATCTAGTGACTTAGAAAAGTACCATTATGGAGGAATTTTAATAACACAATATACTTCCATAAAAATGTGTATGTTGCCCAGTGCAAAATCACATATGTACAGGTCGATACATTTAATTTTAATACTTAATTATAGCTTTTTATGTGCCTAACTGCTACTGAATAAAGGTAAACCCTTGTGAAATGAACTTTTTTTATCAGTGATACTCCACACTTTGCAGAAAGCATATCATTCCCTATAATATCTTAAAATCTTCCTCCATTACCCTTTTCCTTCCTTCCTTCCTTCCTTCCTTCCTTCCTTCCTTCCTTCCTTCCTCCCTTCCTTCATTCCTTCTTTCCTTCCTTCCTTCCTTTCCCAATATCTTTTTACCACATTGTCTCTGTATATGCTTTTTTCTTTGCCTCTCTGATATATTCTAATATATATTATCTATATCTCCATCCTTCCTCTTTCAATACACTTAAAAGTGTTCTTCAGTTAGGGTTTCCATCACTATGATAAACACTAAGACCAAAAGCAACTTGGTGAAGAAAGGATTTATATCATCTTACAGTAAACAGGTAACAGTCCTTTATGGACAGAACTCAGGACAAGAACTCAAGCAGGCAAGAACTTCCGGGTAGGAACTGACACTGAAGCCATGGAGGAATGCTACTTACTGGCTTCCTCCTCATGATTTGCTCAGCCCACTATTACAGCTCAGCACACCTGCCCAGAGCTAGTACTGATGTGCCAAAGATTAATTAAGAAGACATCTGAAAGACTTCTGGGTTTCCTTTTCACAGTAATTCTGACTTGTCAAACTGACCCCCCCCAAAAAAGTAATTAGTATAAATAGCTTTTCCATCTACTGGATACTAAATCTACAATAACCTAAAATAAGTTTTTTTGTGTTAAATTCTTCTGAAATTTTAATGTACTTTTCCTATATGTCTCATTTGAGGCCTGCTTTACCATACTATTTCAAGTTACACATATGAAAGTATAACCTTGTAATAATGCTTATACCTGTATCTCCTCTTTTCCATTTGATTTCCTTTTTTTCTATTCCTCGGTGAATTACTGATTTACAATCATTATCTTACATTTATTATTTTACATTTTGATTACAATCATTATTTTACAATTATTATTTTACATTTTGATAGCGCTTATATAATTTTCATCAATGAATATGCAGTTAGGACCATATAGAAAGCAGATCACATTGACATTTTATTTTTTTTCATTATGAATTTTACTTCTTGATCTCTACCCAAAGCTGCATATCCTGTGCTATTCCAAAAAGCTCTCTACACATAGACTTTTTTCTTTGCAGAATTTACAAGTCCTGTGGCAATAAAATGCAAAGTTTTTAGAATGGAGCACTGATTCATGAATTCTCTAAGATAAGCTGTTAGGAAAAAAAAAGCTGTCAGGAAAGAAAAAAGAAAGGAAGGAAGAAAGAGAGAGAGAGAGGAGAGAGATAAACAAAATTGCAGGAGAGTGTGTGAGTGAGAGTCAGGGACAGAGTGATAGAGGAAGAGAGGGAGAGAAGAAGAAAGGGAGACAGGAGGAAAGAAAGGAAAAAGGAAGGAAAGAAGGAAGGAAAGGAAGAGATTGATGAACTACAACTTATAATTTTAATGAAGGTGAAGAGTTTGTGAGTTTAATCCATAAGAAATTGGAAAAGTTGGTGTAGAGGTATGCTTGAGAATTTTAGATGTGCTTCGGTGCCTATCAGATAGAACCTGGAGGAAGAAAAGGACATGAAATCCCCTGAAACAAGAGTTACTACAAAAAGTTGTGAGCCCCCATATGCGCACAAGAAACAAAATTTCAGTCCACTGCATGAGCAGCATGTACTTTGAATTGCTGAGCCCTCTCTGCATCCCTTGTTCTGTATTATTCATCATATATTTAGTATTCAGTTTTTTTCCCCAGAATTCTTGAAAGTTAAGGTCATTATTGCTTAATATTTTCACTAGTGCTCTCTAAAGGCAATAATTCTTCAGCTTTATCTTCAACATTCTTTCTTATAGTGTTTACTGCTGGAGATATTTTACACTGATATTATATGTTTTGTGGAACTTTTAAGTTCTAATCTTTTAATTTGATTATCTTCAGTTTTTTCCTTTGCAGAATGTGTTGTTTAAGTTGCTGAATTTCTCACCTGAGTCTTGAATTGGTGTATTTATTTCATCCATCTTTTTGAATTTTCATTAAAATCATTGCTCTTTGCAGGAGGACTGCAGAGACTGATGCACCAATCAAGGACTAGCATGGAAAGAACTTATAGCTCATGCTCAGATGTAGTCCATAAGCAGTTCAGAATCCAAGTCAGATTCCTAATAAAGGGAGCAGGGGCAGTTTCTGACATGAACTCAGTTGCCTGCTCTTTGATCACTTCCGACTAAGAGGATGGCCTTACTAGGCCACAAAGGAAGAGAACCCAGGCCATCCTGATGAGACTTGATAAGCTAGGGTTAGAGAGTAGGGGAGAAGGACTCCCCCTTTTCAGTGCACTGGGGGAAGAGGATGGGGGGAAGAGGAAGGGAGGGTGCGACAGGGAGGAGATGAAGGAGGGGGTTACAATCATGATGGAAAGTGAACAAATTGTAAAAATAATAAAATATAAGTAATAATAATAATAAAAACTTTATCAGGTCAAAGGTTGCTTGAAAGTCAATCTTCACTGACTGTTTTCACATACCTAAAATTTTCATATAACTATAATCACTGTACAATGAACATGAGCTTGTCTAGTATGTAAGACTATTTTGAATACATTTTTCTTTGTTGTCAAACTTGTTTCTTCTCTCTTTTGATCGCTTTGCTTTTGTAAAAGTTGAAGTAGAATCTGTTTTGTATCTTGGACTGGACTTAAACCTAAGTTTCACCTGCTTCAGCCTTCTGAGTTCTAGAAGTCTGTGTTCTTAATGCTAAGCAAACTTGGAATATTAACTCAAAATAGTAAGTTTACAATCTAAATTCAGCGATTTTATTATTTATAAAATTGTAAGAGCTATAAACTTTGTACAATATACACAAATTTACATTAGGAATCGGTTTGTTTACTTACTGAACAAATATTAAACACCAACCCACTTGACATTAACTAAATATTTTTCTCTAATGACTACCTAAATAATGCAGCAAAATAGAAAATTTTAAAAGCATGGCATGGACAGGATATTTGGTATGGTACAGTTATATATTGTCAATCGATGAAGTGTCTCAAAAGAGCAGCTCATCCCCCATCCTGTGAAAAGTCCTGAAGCCTCCTGATCCAAGTGAAATGCAGGGTGATATTTCCTGTAAATCAAGTTCTTGGAGAGGAATGTCTGTGGACAGTTCCTTTACCTGAACTTTAACTTCATAAAACAAGTGTCTTGTGATCATAGTAAAGGAAGCCCTATTCACCACTAGAGGACACTGCAAAAAAAACATAATTTTTTTTTCTTTTTTAATTTATTTTTCTTTATTAATTAGACTTTACTCACTTTGTATAACCTGGTGGTTCCCTCTCTCCTCCCTTCCCAATCCATCCCTTCCTCCACCCTCTGATTGCATGCCCCTCCCCAAGTCCACTGAGAGGGGAGGACTTCTTTTCCTTCCTTCTGATCCTAGTCAATTAGGTCTCATCAGGAGTGGCTGCCTTGTCTTCTTCTGTGGCCTGGTAATGCTGCTTCACCCTCAGGAGGAAGTAATTAAAGAGCAGGCCAATCGGAACTCCATAAGTAGAGAAACAAAATAAAAAAAAAATATGAGCACAGGGGTTTTTCCTGAAACTGCTATTCCACCCAACCACTATGCATGGAGATAACCTAAGGCCCCTGCACATATGTAGCCCATGGCAGTTCAGTATCCAAGTGGGTTCCATTGAAATAGTATCTAGACTTGTCCACCATTTCCCCCCACATTGCTCACAACGGGAGCAGTCTAGGATGCTGTCCTTCCTCATATTGGCAAGGGCCTTCTTAGAAGCAATCTTTACCATGAGACATTTCAATTGCTTTCCAAGTCCTGACACTGTTGTTTTCATTAGATTTAGAATATGATTAAAATTTCTATTGAATTTTACATATGGTCTATTGACATTTTCATTGCCAAGATTTGAGTTTCTCTCTCGTTCAGAAACTTCATCACTTAATCAATTGTTCTTTATTAGCCTATAGTTTATTAGTTAATACATGCAACTACCAATACCCATTTCTTGCATTTATTGATCATTTAAAAAATCATTCACTGAATTATATACCTAACATTCTGGTCCTATACTATTTTCAATATCAGTTATTAAGAATGTATAAACTTCTGGAGTAGTTATGTTTTGTATTTTTCCTTATTTTGCAAGTCTCTATGTTGACACTAAGCAATGTATTAGTTGGACATCAATTGCAAGTGTAAGTGAAAGCATTCAGTATGTGCCATCTTTCTTTGTCATTATCCAAAGAACATTAATTTTCTCATTAAGGCAGCATCCAGAATGAAACCATTGACAAATTGCTTGGGATCATCCTTCTCAAATCAGGTTATTGGTTCTGCAATTCAAACCTGACTCAAAAACAACTTCTCAAGTTCTCAGACATGCACAAGATCTGCATATTTTCAAGCCAGAGAAGGATCTCAACTGAGAGGAGGAAGTGCACCCCAGGGTCCCATCTTTAACAAAGAAGCATTTTTGTTCAGTTTTGACATTTATTGTTTCATTGTTGTTTTGATTGTTGGATTTGTTTCTCTTTTTTGTGGTTTTGTACTTTATTTTTTTTTAATTTTTGGGGTTTGGTGGGGCTTTTGGGGAGGCAAGAGAATGTAAAGTTGGTGGGGAATATCTGGAAAAAGTGAAAGAAAAGTAATCAATATGTATTTATAAAAATAATTAAAACTGAAATTAAAAGAACTTTAGAAATGTGCTCTTAGTCAAATGTTCTACTGCTATGAAGAGATGCTATGACTCAGAAGCACTTATTTTTTAAAAGCATTTAACGAGAACTTGGTTACAGTTCAGAGGTTTAGTCCATTATCATAGTGTGAGACATGGGAACACGCAGGCAGATATGATGTTGGAGAGTAGCTGAAGGTTCTTTATCCAGATTGGCAGGCAGAGAGAAGGACACAGCCCTCCAGAAGAGGGGGTGAGAATTCCAGGAAATCCATCCTTCCCATTCCAAATCATGCAGGTGTGCATCAGGAAGTGGCATGGGTGGGCGTGTCTGGCAGTGAGTCCGTTGGGGAGGTGAAGATGTAGGTGTAAGTTGAGGTGTGGGTGCTGGTCTTTCTTCCTGAAGCCTAGACCTTGAGCCTTCGCCAGAGTCGTTGGGGAGTGGGTGTCTGGTGGGCCGATGCAGGACAGAGTGCTTGCTCTGGGAAGAAGTCTGCAGCCTAGGCTCTCACGGGTGGGTGGAACCCGCCCAAAGGGTGTGGAGATCAGGCCGAGAGGCCTCCAGAGAGTGTCTTCAGAGCTCCAAGCAGGATTCCAGGTGCAAGCTCTAAAAAGCCTGGGTTTTCCGAGAGGGAAGAGTGGGTGTGTCCAGTGCAGCCATGGTGTCCCAAGACATGCCTGAGCAGAGAGTGTCCTTCTGGGGTTCACCTGTGAGAGAACCGGTTGTGATAATCCCGGAGAGCCTTGGCCATGAGGGGGTGGGTCGCTTCTTACCTTGGGTCTTGTTGAATATAGCCCGCCAGGATGGGCCGTGGCCAGAGGCCTGGGGGAGGAGGTGCGCTTCGGAGGATGGCCCACACAGCGGGGGTCCGTGCACCTCTGGCCTGCCTGGGCTCCTGGCCTGGGTGAAGAAGGTGACCATCTTGGTTTGTCGGCACCCTTGCAGCTTCTTGGCCTGTCTACTACGGATGCGGGCTGTGACTGCTTGCAGCCTCAGCTCCTGGTCTGCCTCCTCCATCTGCTGCTGTGTCTTGGTCTCAGTCTGGCTGTGGGTCTCAGTCTCGTCGCCTGCGTGCCCATGTTCCGCTTCTTGGGCTGCTTGGGCTGTGGCGGCTTCAAAGGCCTCCTTGGCTTGGGAGATTCCTTGGAGAGCAGGTTGTTCGGTGGCATCAGCTGCATGGGCTGCAATGGCCTCCTTGGCTTGGCAGTGAGCCTCCCACATGCCCACGAGATCTTGGGAAAGGAGCCCTTCTGGCCATTCCTGCTGGAGAACGGGCTTCCTGGCACCTGAGTAGACAGGCGTCTTGGAATCCACCCTGACAGGCGCCAGCTGCACTTCTCGGTCAGTCTGGCCCCAAGAGAGCTCCGGGACACCCAGGGGGTAGCGGGCGTGGTCAGAGTTGGGGCAAGCCCCCAAAGAGCAGGCGCGGCCATGCTCCTGGGACCCGCGGAGAGCATCCTGTCTGCACCTTCGGATCTTCTTGGCTGCTGGCTCCAGGCTTTCACGGCAAGCGTCACTTGCCTCTGGCGTCTGGCATGTGCTTCGCTTCCTGCTCGGGACTGGCCTGCTGCTGCTCAGCTGCAAGGCCTCTGCCGGCTTGTCTTGGGCTCCTCTGGACGTGGATGCTTGGGTCTCCTCTGCCGGAGATGTTCTTCCTTGCTCTGCCTTCTCGCTCAGCACCAAGGCAGAGTCAGGGGAGAGTGGGTCCCGGTCAGACCTGGGACCCAGCGGGAAACTGTCCCCCCATTTGGCCGCCAAGTCCCTGGCGAAGGGCACTAGCAGCTGCTGTTTCCTCAAGATCTTGATGGTCTGCCTGAAGCCTATCTCTGCCAGACATTCAGACAGGCTGGGCACGGAGGCGAGTTTCTTCAGGGCCTTGTAGAGCTTGCGTAGCTCTCTCTCCGTGCACAGGCGATCACACAGCTTCTGCAGGGCTGCCTGGGAAGAGCCAGCCTCCATGTCCATGGCTGAGAACAGGACTGGGCCCCACCGGGCAGACAGTACGTCGGACTGCTCTTTTCCTCTTCCTCTCGTGGTGGCTACCTGTGTCTCTGCAGCAGATTCTGGGCTAGGCTGCTGGGAGTTTTCCAGCTGCTGCCTCTCTTTGCCTCACTGTGGAGGGGCGCATCCCTACCCTAGATATATATACAGGGGCTGGACCACGCCTTGGCTCAAATCTGCCCAGTCAGCGGCCGAGGCTGCTGGTTCTGGGCCCGCCCCTTCTGACTTCTGATTCCCTGTGCCACGCCCCATCCACAGCTCAGGAAACATGATCTCTGACGCCAGAGCCCACTCTGGCCAAATCCCGGGGGTTCACAGCCCTGCCTTGCTTCCAGGCGAGCTCTGGCAAATGGGGGCTTCCTCAAGGTCTTTGCTGGGGCTCTCGGGATAGTCTGCTCCCCGCTGTAGGACGCCAGCTTCGGGAGCCTGCCAGAGACTGCACATGCTCACACAAAAGCAGAGGGAAGTAAAATCGAGTCAATCAATCAATCAATAAGTAAATAAACAAACAAACAAATAAATAAATAAATAAGCCGAGAATCTGCTCTGGGCTCCAATTTCGCACAGTGCATGGAGGGTGGGTGGGAGACACATCGCTTTCACCCCAGCAAGTTGAGCCTGTCGGGGAAAGTGGATTTCTGCTCGGAGCCTGGAAATCCTGTCTTGCACACCTGCCACACCGCCTTGACGGCCTGGGCCCATCTTTCAACCAACTAGGCTTTCACAGGTGTTCACACTGGTGCAGTTCCCAAAAGCCGGCCCACAGCTTTCCATTTCTCTTCTGATCCTGGGCAACTGGGTCTTAGCTTTCTGGGTTCCAAAGGATCCCTTTTTCAATCTGGTTAATTTCCCTCTGCGCACTCTCTGTCTCTGCCTCTGTCTCTGTCTCTGTCTCTGTCTCTCTCTCTCTGTTTGTCTCAAACACACACACACACACTCACACACACATACACACCCTTGCACACACATGCACACTCACACAGTGGCTATCAACTCTCTATAACTATGCCTATGAATGACTCTCTCTTTCCAATCATATGTATATACACAGAAATGTTTATTCGTGAACATCTATGTATACAAAGGAGAGAAATGCACACAATATTCATTAGTGCTGAAGCTAACACACCTGACACTTACCCTAAGCAGTTCTCCCTCGGGCAGTTGTGTACCTAAGGCGTGGAAAACTAACTCTGGAAAGAAGATCTGTCCAAGCACTGGAGAAGTGGCAATGATTGCTTCCGCACAGCCCTCCAGAAGAGAGGGTGAGAATTCCCGGAAATCCATCCTTCCCTTCCAAATCACGCAGGTGTGCATCAGTGGGTGGGCGTGTCTGGCAGCGAGTCCGTTGGGCAGGTGAAGGCCTAGGTGTGAGTTGAGGTGTGGGTGCTGGTCTTTCTTCCTGAAGCCTAGATCTTGAGCCTTGGCCAGAGTCTTTGGGTAGTGGATGTCTTTTGGGCCGATACAGGACGGAGTGCTTGCTCTGGGAAGATGGCGGCAGCCTAGGCTCTCACGGGTGGGTGGAACCCGCCCAAAGGGTGTGGAGATCAGGCCGAGAGGCCTCCAGAGATTGTCTCCAGAGCTCCAAGCGGGATCCCAGGTGCAAGCTCTGGAAAGCCTGGGTTTTCCGTGAGAGAAGAGTGGGTGTGTCCAGTGCCGCCGGGGCATCCCAAGACAAGCCTGAGCAGAGAGTGTCCTTCTGGGGTTCACCTGTGAGAGAACCGGTTGTGATAATCCCGGAGAGCCTTGGCCATGAGGGGGGCGGGTCTCTTCTTAGCCTGGGTCTTGGTGCAGAGAGCCCGCCCGGACGGGCCGTGGCCAGAGGCCTGCGGGAGGAGGTGCGCTTCGGAAGAGGGCCCCCGAGCCGGGGGTCCGGGCACCTCTGGCTGGCCTGGGCTCCTGGCCTGGGTGAAGAAGGTGACCATCTTGGTTTGTCGGCGCCCTTGCAGCTTCTTGGCCTGTCTGCTCCGGATGCGGGCTGTGACGGCTTGCAGCCTCAGCTCCTGGTCTGCCTCCTCCATCTGCTGCTGTGTCTTGGTCTCAGTCTGGCTGTGGGTCTCAGTCTCGTCGCCTGCGTGCCCATGTTCCGCTTCTTGGGCTGCTTGGGCTGTGGCGGCTTCAAAGGC
Source organism: Meriones unguiculatus (assembly GCF_030254825.1). NCBI lineage: Eukaryota > Metazoa > Chordata > Mammalia > Rodentia > Muridae > Meriones > Meriones unguiculatus. The sequence goes on along the minus strand of NC_083353.1, from coordinate 25,077,619 downwards.
CTCCTTGGCTTGGGAGATTCCTTGGAGAGCAGGTTGTTCGGTGGCATCAGCTGCATGGGCTGCAATGGCCTCCTTGGCTTGGCAGTGAGCCTCCCACATGCCCACGAGATCTTGGGAAAGGAGGAGCTCTTCTGGCCATTTCTGCTGGAGAACGGGCTTCCTGGCACCTGAGTAGACAGGCGTCTTGGAATCCACCCTGACAGGCGCCAGCTGGACTTCTCGGTCAGTCTGGCCACAAGAGAGCTCCGGGACACCCAGGGGGTAGCGGGCGTGGTCAGAGTTGGGGCAAGCCCCCAAAGAGCAGGCGCGGCCATGCTCCTGGGACCCGCGGAGAGCGTCCTGTCTGCACCTTCGGATCTTCTTGGCTGCTGGCTCCAGGCTTTCACGGCAAGCGTCACTTGCCTCTGGCGTCTGGCATGTGCTTCGCTTCCTGCTCGGGACTGGCCTGCTGCTGCTCAGCTGCAAGGCCTCTGCCCGCTTGTCTTGGGCTCCTCTGGACGTGGATGCTTGGGTCTCCTCTGCCGGAGATGTTCTTCCTTGCTCTGCCTTTTCGCTCAGCACCAAGGCAGAGTCAGGGGAGAGTGGGTCCCGCTCAGACCTGGGACCCAGCCGTGAACTGTCCCCCCATTTGGCCGCCAAGTCCCTGGCGAAAGGCACAAGCAGCTGCTGTTTCCTCAAGATCTTGATGGTCTGCCTGAAGCCTATCTCTGCCAGACGTTCAGACAGGCTGGGCACGGAGGCGAGTTTCTTCAGGGCCTTGTAGAGCTTGCGTGGCTCTGTCTCCGTGCACAGGCGATCACACAGCTTCTGCAGGGCTGCCTGGGAAGAGCCAGCCTCCATGTCCATGGCTGAGAACAGGACTGGGCCCCACCGGGCAGACAGTACGTCGGACTGCTCTTTTCCTCTTCCTCTCGTGGTGGCTACCTGTGTCTCTGCAGCAGATTCTGGGCTAGGCTGCTGGGAGTTTTCCAGCTGCTGCCTCTCTTTGCCTCACTGTGGAGGGGCGCATCCCTACCCTAGATATATATATACAGGGGCTGGACCACGCCTTGGCTCAAATCTGCCCAGTCAGCGGCCGAGGCTGCTGGTTCTGGGCCCGCCCCTTCTGACTTCTGCTTCCCTGTGCCACGCCCCATCCCCAGCTCAGAAATCATGATCTCTGACGCCAGAGCCCACTCTGGCCAAATCCCGGGGGTTCACAGCCCTGCCTTGCTTCCAGGCGAGCTCTGGCAAATGGGGGCTTCCTCAAGGTCTTTGCTGGGGCTCTCGGGATAGTCTGCTCCCCGCTGTAGGACGCCAGCTTCGGGAGCCTGCCAGAGACTGCACATGCTCACACAAAAGCAGAGGGAAGTAAAATCGAGTCAATCAATCAATCAATAAGTAAATAAACAAACAAACAAATAAATAAATAAATAAGCCGAGAATCTGCTCTGGGCTCCAATTTCGCACAGTGCATGGAGGGTGGGTGGGAGACACATCCCTTTCACCCCAGCAAGTTGAGCCTGTCGGGAAAGTGGATTTCTGCTCGGAGCCTGGAAATCCTGTCTTGCACACCTGCCACACCGCCTTGACGGCCTGGGCCCATCTTTCAACCAACTAGGCTTTCACAGGTGTTCACACTGGTGCAGTTCCCAAAAGCCGGCCCACAGCTTTCCATTTCTCTTCTGATCCTGGGCAACTGGGTCTTAGCTTTCTGGGTTCCAAAGGATCCCTTTTTCAATCTGGTTAATTTCCCTCTGCGCACTCTCTGTCTCTGCCTCTGTCTCTGTCTCTGTCTCTGTCTCTGTCTCTCTCTCTCTGTTTGTCTCAAACACACACACACTCACACACACACACACACACACACATACACACCCTTGCACACACATGCACACTCACACAGTGGCTATCAACTCTCTATAACTATGCCTATGAATGACTCTCTCTTTCCAATCATATGTATATACACAGAAATGTTTATTCGTGAACATCTATGTATACAAAGGAGAGAAATGCACACAATATTCATTAGTGCTGAAGCTAACACACCTGACACTTACCCTAAGCAGTTCTCCCTCGGGTAGTTGTGTACCTAAGGCGAGGAAAACTAACTCTGGAAAGAAGATCTGTCCAAGCACTGGAGAAGTGGCAATGATTGCTTCCGCACAGCCCTCCAGAAGAGGGGGTGAGAATTCCAGGAAATCCATCCTTCCCTTCCAAATCACGCAGGTGTGCATCATTGGGTGGGCGTGTCTGACAGTGAGTCCGTTGGGCAGGTGAAGGCATAGGTGTGAGTTGAGGTGTGGGTGCTGGTCTTTCTTCCTGAAGCCTAGACCTTGAGCCTTGGCCAGAGTCTTTGGGTAGTGGATGTCTGGTAGGCCGATGCAGGACGGAGTGCTTGCTCTGGGAAGAGGGCTGCAGCCTAGGCTCTCACGGGTGGGTAGAACCCGCCCAAAGGGTGTGGAGATCAGGCCGAGAGGCCTCCAGAGATTGTCTCCAGAGCTCCAAGCGGGATCCCAGGTGCAAGCTCTGGAAAGCCTGGGTTTTCCGTGAGAGAAGAGTGGGTGTGTCCAGTGCCGCCGGGGCATCCCAAGACATGCCTGAGCAGAGAGTGTCCTTCTGGGGTTCACCTGTGAGAGAACCGGTTGTGATAATCCCGGAGAGCCTTGGCCATGAGGGGGGCGGGTCTCTTCTTAGCCTGGGTCTTGGTGCAGAGAGCTCGCCAGGACGGGCCGTGGCCAGAGGCCTGCGGGAGGAGGTGCGCTTCGGAGGAGGGCCCCCGAGCCGGGGGTCCGGGCACCTCTGGCTGGCCTGGGCTCCTGGCCTGGGTGAAGAAGGTGACCATCTTGGTTTGTCGGCGCCCTTGCAGCTTCTTGGCCTGTCTGCTCCGGATGCGGGCTGTGACGGCTTGCAGCCTCAGCTCCTGGTCTGCCTCCTCCATCTGCTGCTGTGTCTTGGTCTCAGTCTGGCTGTGGGTCTCAGTCTCGTCGCCTGCGTGCCCATGTTCTGCTTCCTGGGCTGTTTGGGCTGTGGCGGCTTCAAAGGCCTCCTTGGCTTGGGAGATTCCTTGGAGAGCAGGTTGTTCGGTGGCATCAGCTGCATGGGCTGCAATGGCCTCCTTGGCGTGGCAGTGAGCCTCCCACATGCCCACGAGATCTTGGGAAAGGAGGAGCCCTTCTAGCCATTCCTGCTGGAGAACGGGCCTCCTGGCACCTGTGTAGACAGGTGTCTTGGAATCCACCCTGACAGGCGCCAGCTGCACTTCTCTGTCAGTCTGGCCCCAAGAGGGCTCCGGGACACCCAGGGGGTAGCGGGCATAGTCAGAGTTGGGGCAAGCCCCCAAAGAGCAGGCAGGGCCATCCTCCTGGGACCCGCGGAGGGCGTCCTGTCTGCACCTTCGGATCTTCTTGGCTGCTGGGTCCAGGCTTTCACTGCAAGAGTCACTTGCCTCTGGCGTCTTGCATGTGCTTCCCTTCCTGCTCGGGCCTGGCCTGCTGCTGCTCAGCTGCAAGGCCTCTGCCCGCTTGTCTTGGGCTCCTCTAGACGTGGATGCTTGGGTCTCCTCTGCCGGAGATGTTCTTCCTTGCTCTGCCTTCTCGCTCAGCACCAAGGCAGAGTCAGGGGAGAGTGGGTCCCGCTCAGACCTGGGACCCAGCGGGGAACTGTCCCCCCATTTGGCCGCCAAGTCCCTGGTGAAGGGTACTAGCAGCTGCTGTTTCCTCAAGATCTTGATGGTCTGCCTGAAGCCTATCTCTGCCAGACGTTCAGACAGGCTGGGCATGGAGGCGAGTTTCTTCAGGGCTTTGTAGAGCTTGCGTGGCTCCATCTCCATGCATAGGCGACTCTGTCCTACTGTGCTCTCTCTGTCTTTCTCTGTCTCTCTCTGTCCCAAACACACTCTTTCTCTCTGTCTCTCTCTCTGTCTCTGTCTCTTTCTCTCTCTCACACACACACACACACACACATACACACACCCTTGCACACACATGCACACTCACACAGATGCTATCAACTCTCTATGGCTATGCCTATGAATGACTCTCTCTTTCCAATCATATGTATATACACACAAATGTTTATTCGTGAACATCCATGTATACAAAGGGGAGAAATGAAGACAATATTCATTAGTGCTGAAGCTAACACACCTGGTGAAAATCCCAAACGCCTGCCCAGAGCTTTTCCTTTCTCTTTTCATATTCGGGAACTGGGTCTGTGTTATACACCTGCCACACTGCCTTGCCTCCAGGCTCCTTCTTTTCACCAACTGGGCCTTCACAGCTGTTCACACTGGTGCAGATCCCAAAAGCCCGTGGAGACCTTTTCATTTCCATTTTCTTCTTTGGCAACTGGGACTTGGCTTTCTGAGTTGCAAAGGGATCTCTTTTTCACTCTGGTTAATTTCCCACTACTCTCTCTCTCTCTCTCTCTCCCCCTCTCTCTTTTATACACATACATATATACAAACACACACAAATAAACACACACACACATATACTTATCCTATAAGTTTTTTTTTTCTCTAGAGAACACTGACTCATACCATGGGTGACTGAGACCCTGTCTCAAAAAATAAATTAGAGAAGCATTTGAAGATGATATCCAATTTTGACCCTACTTGCTTTATATGTTTACATATGTTTACACTTACATAGCATACAAAACATGCTTGTGTTAGACTTTATTGTTGTCATAACACATTATCGTCATTGCTAAAAAACTGTTTTCTATGTGCTCGAGATCCAAATAGTTTTGATAAGTTAAAATCAATCTGGCATCAAGTTTCAGTTCCTTCTGGAGAGAGAAACATTCTGATTTCCTGCCTTTTCAGTATATGGTGACCATTTATATGTCTTGTTTTGTAGCCCTCTTACATCTCCTAATCCAGACACAGGAAGAGTGTTTCTTACAGTGTGTCATTCTGATTGTCCTCATTTCAAATTTTTTGTATTCTCTGTAGTGTCTCCCTTTTGAAAATCTCCTTAAAATCCATTTGTTGTACTGTGATGAACCATGATAACATTTAGAGTGGCAATGAGCAAACATGACTTCATTTTGAGATGTAAAATGTCCTGTTCACTGAATAGAATATAATCATCTTAAAGTGGTGGGAAAGTATTATAGGATAAAATTAAAAAATTGACTTGAATTAGGAAATAATCTTAAATATGCATTATTCTAAATACCCCTTTATTCCATTAAATATTTAAGTTCATTATAATGTGGCACAGAGAAAGAAAATTGTATTTGATTGACAGAGAAAATGTAAACTACATAGTACTGTGCTACACACAAAAAATTCCTGGCTCATTGTGGTGGCACCTGCTTATAAACTCAGGTATTCTGGAGGCCAAGGCAACCCGAATTCTAAGAGCAAAGGTAGCTGGGAGTATACACTAAGTATGAGACCAGTTTGGGTTACCTAAGGGATACACTGTCAAAAACAAATCAGATACAAATGTTGAGGAAAAGCTATCTATTCCCAAACCAAAAGATTCCAGTTGTTCTTTCAGCCTAACATTTTTAACAATATATCATGGTATCACTGCATGCCAATAGTAAAGGACTAGAGCAAAAACTGGAACAAATAGGAAAAACTTTAGGAAATACAAGTAAGATAAAATAAATACAGAACAAAATTAAATCCCATTTCTTCTTGATTTATTTCATATAAAAATATTAGTTAAAATAGATACTCGAGCCTATACACTCTAGAATAAAATGTGAGTATATGGATTTACCTAGAGAAAGTCTGGTTTGGGTTCTCTGAACTGTATGTTACTGTGATCACTAGCCAATGCCAAACATCACTGTTTTCTGTTTCCATGAATGGATGGAAAGTTCTGCATTCAGTTTATTTAGAGAAAGGATCTTTCTAAATGATTATTTTGGGAGTTGGAGGTGTAGACATTGGGGCTAATTGTCCTGATATTGTCAGAGATTTTAATCTGCACAGTTGTAAACACTAAGCTACTAAAATTTCCATTATGGTCTGCTTACGACATTTGAAAGATGATTCTTTCCTTTTGTATGCCAGCTTCTCATGACAATTTTAATGGTAAATTTGTATTATATTATCTTTATGTAGCAGCTAGTAATGATAATAAAGACTGTTATAATTATTTGAGATTTACCAGGAATTTTTTTGTATAAGTTATACATATTCTTCTATAATAAACTGTGCAACAATTTTAAAACATTTTAAAATTTGTGATATTAAAATTAGTAATCACAGTATGAATTAAACATATCTTCACAGAAAATTATTTTTACAACCAACTACAGATATAAAAAGTTAAGTCAGATGCATTTCTAAGCCAGCTGAAGGTATTTTATCCTATGAATTATGTACTAAATTTAACTTTCTTCATAAAATTTTTCGGAAGTCTATGAGCTTTATTTTTGATGTTCTACTTTCCATTTGTTTTTTTTCTCAAATTTAAAATTATCCCAACTTATTCAAATTCTATAAAATAAGTACATTAGCTTGTAGGATTTGTAAATATTTTTGAGCTTTTAATGTCTTATATTTGTTTTTTAACTCAATTTTGCTGAATATTCAGATAAGTCAAACTTTACACTTTTCTAAATCATTGAAGATAATAATCTGGGTATACTTTCAATAACAAAAATTCTAATACTGTTAATGGATGCATTTCCATTTTTTTACATGTAGATATCCTGTTAGACCAGCACTATTTGTTGATTATGCTATCTTTTTTTTCCATTGTATGATTTTGGTATCTAAAATCAGGTGTTCAGAGTTGTGTGGATTTATTTGTGAATCCTCTATTCAATTCCATTGATTCACCAGTCTGTTTCACAGCCTGCACTATGCAGGTTTTATTGCTGTTGTTCTATAGGACAGCTTGAAATCAGGGATGAAGATATCTGCAGAAGATCTTTTGTTGCAGAGCAGAGGATTATTCTAGCTATTCTGTTTTTTTGTTTGTTTTGTTTGTTTGTTTGTTTTTTTTGTTTTTTGTTTTTGTTTTTTCCTATTCTTTATGAAGTTGAGAATTTTCCTTTTAAGTTTTGTAAAGAATTCTGTTGTTATTTTGAAGGGAATTTCATTGAATGTGTAGATTGCTTTTGGTAAGATGGTCATTTTTACTGTTTATCCTGCCAACCCATGAGCATGGGAGATCTTTCCATCTTCTAATAACTTCTTCTGTTTTTTTCCTAAAGACTTGAAGTGTTTTTCATACAAGTCTTTGACTCGATTGGTTGGAGTTACACAAAGGTACTTTTTGTTATTTGTGGCTATTGTGAAAGGCGTTGCTTCCCTAATTTCTTTCTCAGTCCATTTGTCGTATGTATGCAGGAGGGTTACTGTACTTTTATTTCGAGTTAATTTTGTATCCAAACACTTTGCTGAATGTGTTTATCAGCTGTAGGAGTTCCCTGGTAGAATCTCTGGGGACACTCATGTATACTTTCATATCATCTGCAAAGAATGATACTTTGACTTCTTCCTTTCTGTATTGAATCCCCTTAATCTCTTTTAATTATCTTATTGCTCTAGCAAGGATTTCATGAACTATGTTGAAGAAATATGAAGAGAGAGGGCAGCTCTCTGTTGTCCCTGATTTCAGTTGGAATGATTTAAGTTACTCTCCATTTAGTTTTATATTTGTTATAAGCTTGCTGTATATTGTCTTTACTGTGTTTAGGTAAGTGTCTTGTATCCCCGATCTCTCCAGACTTTAAACAGAAATGGGTGTTACATTTATCAAATGCTTTTTCAGTATTGAAGGAGATGATCTTGTGTTTTTTTTTTTTTTTCTTTCATTTTTTATACGGTAGATTACATTGATGGATTTCCATTTATTGAATCATCCCTGCATGCCTGAGATGAAGCTTACTTGGTCATAATTGATGATATCTTTGATGTGTTCTTAGATTCAGTCTGCAAGGATTTTGTTGAGTATTTTTTGTATCAGTGTTCACAAGAGAAACTGGCCTAAAATTCTCTTTCTCTCTCCAGTTTTTTTAAGGTTTAAATTTCAAGGTGACTATGGCTTCAAAGAATGAGATGGTAACATTTTTTCTGATTCTCTTTTGTGGATTACTTTGAAGAGTATTGGTGTTAGCTCTTCTTCAAAGGTCTGGTAAAATTCTGTGCTGAAACCATCTGGCCTTGGGCTTTCGTTTTGCATGGGAGACTTTTGATGAAAAGTTCTATTTCCTTAGGGGATGTATGATTATTTAGTTTATTTATGTGAACTTGGTTCATCTTTTGTAAGTGGAATCACTCAAGAAAATTGTCCATTTAATTGAGATTTGTTCACTTTGTGGGATATAGGCTTTTGAAGAAAGACCTAGTGATTGTTTGGATTTCTTCCATGTCCGTTGATATGTCCCCTTTTCATTTCAGATTTTGTTGATTTGGATAGTGTCTCTCTGCCCTTTTTTTAGTTTATATAAAGGTTTGTCTATCTTGTTGATTTTCTCAAGGAAATAGCTCTTGGTTTCCTTGATTGTTTGAATTGTTCTCTTTGTTTGTAGTTTATTGATTTCCTTGGTTGAGTTTGATTATTATCAGCTGTCTACTCCTCTTGGGTGTGTCTGTTTCTTTGTTCCTAGAACTTTCAGGTGAGCCATTAAGTTGCTTCTATGGGATGCTTCAAATTTCTTCTTGAAGGCACTTAGTGCTATGACCTTTCCTCTTAGTACTGTTTTCATCATATCCTATAAGTTTGGGTATGTTATATCTTCATTTTCATTACATTCCAGGAAGACTTTTATTTCTTTCTTTGTTTCTTTCCTGACCCAGCTGTCATTGAGTAGCGAGTTGTTCAGTTTCCATGTGTGTGTAGGCTTTTTGCTATTTCTGTTGTTGGTGAGATCCAGCTTTAGTTCATGGTAGTCTGATAGGAGACAAGGGATTATTTCAATCTTCCTGTATCTGTTGAGGTTTTCTTTGTGCCCAATTATATGGTCTATTTTGGAGAAGGTTCCATGAGGTGCTGAGGAGGTAATTCTTTTTGTGATAGGGTGAAAAGCTCTGTAGATGATAGGTCCATTTGATTCATGGCATCTATTTGAGTCATCGTTTCTTTGTTTAATTTCGGTTTGTTCACCTGTCCTTTGTTGAGAGTGGAGTGTTGAAGTCTCCCACTATTAATGTGTGTGGATCTATGTGTGGTTTCAGTGTTATTAATCTTTCTTTTACTATTGTGGGTGCTCTCCTATTTGGAGCATAAATGTTCAGAATTGTGATGTCTTCTTGGTCGATTTTTTTTTTTTGATGAGTATTAAGTAACTTTCCCGGTCTCTTATGTTTAATTTTGGTTGAATATCTATTTTATTAGATACTGGAATGACAACTGCAGCTTGCTTCTTGGGTCCATTTGCTTGGAAAACCATCTTCTAACCCTTTATTCTCAGTTAATATCTATCTTTGTGGCTTAAGTGTGTTTCTTGTATGCATCAAATTTTTGGGTCTTGCTTGCACATCCATTCTCTTTTAGTTTGTGAGTTCATTGATGTTAAGAGAGATTAATAACTAGTAGCTGTTAGATCCTTTGATTTTGCTGCTGGTTGTGGTTTGTGTGCTTAGCTACTTTTAGTTTTGCTGCACTGAGGTTATTTATTTCCTGTGTTTTCCTAATGTTGTTATTTTTCTTCGGCTGTATTTTTCCTTCTAATGTTTTCTGTAATGCTGTATTTGTGTCTAGGTATTGTTTAAATTTGTTTTTGTCATTGAATATCTTGTTTCCTCCATCTATGATGATTGAGAGTTTTGCTGTGTAAAGTAGCCTGGGCTGATATCTATGTTCTCTTAGGGTTTGTACTATAGCCATCCAGGCCCTTCTGGCTTTCATAGCTTCTGTTGAGTAGTCAGATGTGATTCTGATAGTTTGCCATTATGTGTTACTTGATACTTGGCCTTTTTCCTTTGCTGCTTTTAGTATTTTTTCTTTGTTCTGTTTTGAATATTATGTGGCAGGAGGATTTTTTTTTCTGGTTTAATTTATTAGGTGTTCTGTAGGTCTGTTGTATATTTATAGGCCTCTTTTTTAAGTTGGGAGATTTTCTTCTATTATTTTTTGAAAATATTTTCTGGGCATTGTAGACAGGAATCTTCTTTTTTCTCTATTCCTATTACTCAGTTTTTTTTTAATTTTATTTTTTTTTATCAGTTACATTTTATTAACCCTGTATCCCAGCCGTATCCTGCTCCCTCATTCCCTCCCAATCCCAGCCTCCTTCCCTCATCTCCACCATGCCCCTTTCCAAGTCCACTGATAGGGGGACCTCATCCCCATTCATCTGATCATGTTTTAACAGGTATCTTCAGGACTGGCTGCAAAGCCCTCCTCTGTGCCCTAACAGGACTGCTTCTCCCTTGGGGGGTGGGGAGGTCAAAGAGCCAGTCATTGAGTTCCTGTTAGAAATAGTCCTTTTTTCCCTCACTATGGGAAACTACTTGGTTACTGAGCTAACACAGGGTACATCTGAGTAGAGGTTCTAGGTTATATCTATACATGGTCCTTCATTAAATATCAGTCTCAGAAAAGACCCTGTGCCCAGATATATTTTGTCCTTGTGGAGCTCCTATCCTTTCCCATCATACTAACTCCCCTTTTTTCATATGATTCCCTCTACTCTGCCGAAGGTTTGGTCATGAGTCTTTGTATCTGCTTTGAAAACACTGCTTGTTAGAGTCTTTCACATGCCCTCAGTAGACTCCTATCAGACGTTCAATGCACATCCCATCTGTCTTTCTAAGTGAGGATTGATCATCTTACCCCATGTCCACTCTCTTGATTATCTTTTTTAGGTGTATAGAATTCATTCTGTTTATCATATCTTATAGGTCTATATAAGTGAATATATACCATGTTTGACTTTCTCCTTCTGCCATATTTCACTCAGAATGATCTTTTCTAGATCCCACCATTTGCCTGCAAATTTCATGATTTCCTCCTTTTTGATTGCTGAGTAGTATTCCATTGTGTAAAAATACCACAACTTCTGTACCCAATCCTCTATTGATGGACATCTGGGTTGTTTCCAGGTTCTGCCTATTACAAATAAAGCTGCTATAGACATGGTTGAACAATATCCCTTTTGTGTACTTGAGCAAAGATTGGGTATATACCTAGCAGTGGTATAGCTGGGTCTTGAGGAAGCGCTATTCCTAATTGTCTGAGAAAGCGCCAGATAGTTTTCCAGAGTGGTTGTACCAGTTTACATTCCCACCAGCAGTTGAGGAGGGTTCCCCTTTCTCCACAACCTCTCCATCATGTGTTGTCACTTGAGTTTTTCATCTTGGCCATTCTGATGGGTGTAAGGTGAAATCTCAGGGTCGTTTTGATTTGCATTTCTCTGATGGCTAATGAGGTTGAGCATTTCTTTAAGTGTTTCTCTGCCATTCGATATTCCTCTGTCAAGAATTCTCTGTTGCACTCTGTTCCCCATTTTTTAATTGGATTAATTGGTTTGCTGCTTTTCAGCTTCTTTAGTTCTTTGTATATACTGGATATTAGTCCTCTGTCAGATAATGGGATAGTGAATATTCCTTCCCAATCTGTAGGCAGTCATTTTGTTTTGATGACGGTGTCCTTTGCTTTACAGAAGCTTTTTTGTTTCATGAGGACCCATTTACTGATTGTTGCTCTTAGAGCCTGTGCTGTTGGTGTTTATGAAGTTGTCTCCTGTGCCAATGAGTTCTAGGCTGTTCCCCACTTTTTCTTCTAAGAGATTTAGAGTATCTGGTTTTATGTTGAGGTCTTTGATCCACTTGGGCTTTAGTTTTGTGCAGGGTGATAAATATGGATCTATTGTCATTTTTCTGCATGTAGACATCCATTTGGTTCAGCACCATTTGTTGAAGATGCTTTCTTTTTTCCATTGAATGGTTTTGGCTTCTTTGTAAAAAATCAAGTATTCATAGGTGTATGCGTTTATTTCTGGGTCTTCTGTGCAGTTCCTTTGATCCTCCTTTCGGTTTTTATGCCAATACCATGCAGTTTTTATTACTATTGCTCTGTAGTACAAATTGAGATCAGGGATGGAGATACCTCCACATGATCTGTTGTTGCACAGGATTGTTCTGGAGATTCCTGTTTTTTTGTTTCTTTGTATGAAGCTGAGAATCTTCTTTTCAAGGTCTGTAAAATATTGAGTTGGTATTTTGATTGGAATTGCATTGAATCTGTTGATTACTTTTGACAGGGTGGCCATTTTCACAATGTTAATCCTACCAATCCATGATCACGGGAGATCTTTCCATCTTCTGATGTCTTATTCAATTTCTTTCTTCAGAGACTTGAAGTTTTTCTCAAACAGGTCTTTCACTTGCTTGGTTAGTGTGTTTCTTGGATGCAACAGAAGGTTGGATCCTGTTTCCACAACTATTCTGTTAGTCTGTGTCTTTTTATTGGGGAGTTGAGTCAGTTGATGTTGATAGATACTAGTGACCAACAATTGTTGCTTACTTTTGATATGGGGTTGGTGGTGTCACTGAGTTTCATTGCTTGTATTATTTTTTTGTGTGTGTGTGTTGTGTGTGTGTAGTTATCTATTTCCTCTGTTTCCTTAGATGTAGTTGTTTTCTTTGGTTTGGAGTTTCCCTTCTAGTACCTTCTGTAGAGCTGGGTTACTATATAGATATTGTTTAAATTTGGTTTTGTCATGGAATATTCTGAATTTCTGTCTATGTTGCTTGAAAGTTTTGCTGGGTATAGTAGTCTGGGTTGGAATCTGTGGTCCCTTAAGGACAGTATGATTTCTGTCCAGGCCCTTCTGGCCTTCATAGTTTCATAGTTTCTGTTGAGAAATCTTGTGTGATTCTGATAGGTCTACCTTCATATGTTACTTGGCCTTTTTTCCATGCTGCTTTTAGAATTTTTTCTTTGTTCTGTAGGTTCAGTGTTTTGACTATGATGTGACGTGAAGAATTTCTTTTCTGGTCTAGTCTACTTGGTGTTCTGTAGGCATCTTGTATGTTTATGGCCATCTCCTTCTTTAAGTTGGGAAAGTTTTCTTCTATAATTTTCTTGAAAATATTTTCCGGACCTTTGAGCCTGATGTCTTCTTTTCCTTCTACTCTTATTATTCTTAGGTTTTGTTTTTTCATGGTGTCCTTGAGTTCTTGGATGTTTTGTGTTTGGAACTTTTCTGATTTTATTTTTTCTTTGAGAGACGTGTCAATTCCTGGAAGTGTATCTTCGGCGCCTGAGATTCTTTCTTCCATCTCTTGTATTCTGTTGGTGATGCTTACCTTTGGAGTTCCCGATCTTTTCTCTATGTTCTACAGCTCCTAGTTTTTCTCTATTTGTATTTTCTTTTTTTTTAATTTTAATTCTGTTTTCATGACTTGCACCATTTCCTTCATCTGTTTGAATGTGGAGTCCTGCTTTTCAATGACAGCTTCTATTGTTTTTTTTCCATTTCTTCTCTATGCATCACTAATTGTGCCTCTATTTCTTTGGGTATAATTGCCTGTATTTCTATGAGAGTTTGTTTATTTCTTCTTCATTTTCCTTCATTTGTGTGGACGTTTCTTTGAAAGCTTTGTTCATTTCTTCTTTGTTTGCCTCAATATTCATGGTCATTTCTCTGAGAGCTCAATTTGTTTCCTCTTGATTCATCTCGATTTCTTTGGCTATTTCTCTGAGGGCTTTGTTCATTTCACCTATATGGGCTCTAATAGCTGGAGAAACATAGTTTTGAGGTTGTTTTCTTGTATATCTAGTGAATTGAAGTGTCCATTTTTTTGTGGGGTTGCTGGTGAGGTCATTATGTCCTGATTTGTGTTGGGTGTGTTCTTAAGTCTGCCTCTAGCCATCTGGTTATTTATAACCCTCACTGTTTGTTCCTCGAGTTTGTAGTTCAGACAATGATCATCTCTTCCTGTTTTCTGGACGTTTTTTTCAGGAAGATGAGAGAGGTTCACTGGTTTGGGAATGTGCCTTGTGGTTTCAGTTTTGCCTAAGTAAGGAATGTGACGCTGGCACTATTTGCATGCACTTTTAGCAGGCGTAGTGTACATGTGGGGATTCTGTGACTATTGCAGTGGCCTGCAGGCCACTATTATGAAGTATTATGTCTGAGATCCAGGGACTGTTTGCCTGGATTAAACTGGTGGACCCACAAGGCAGAGGCTTCAACGTTGGGGTCGCTATCCCAAGAATCCCTATGATGCCCACATTAGGCGTCTGGGTGGCAGGGATCTCATCTGGTTGCTTCTGTGGAGAGGCCCTGGGTCTGGGGCAAACTCTCCCTAGAAGGCTCACTCACTCTCTTGCAGGACCACTTGGAATGCACTGGGGTTTCCCTTGCTCTCTACTCTCTGATTTGGTCCTGCTGCGGGAAATGTGCGAGTAGGCTAACAGTCAACTCTGTGACACTGTGGCCGCAGGACACGATTTCCACCTCTCCTGTGTGCTGCCTCTCTGTCCTTTCCCTCCTCCAGGAGGGGTTATGTTGATTTGTCCTGGGGTAACTCGGGAAAGAGTTAGGTTGAGTGTTCTCAATATCCTGGGCCCAGAACTCTCTGCCAGAAGCAGCCTGGTGGTAGAACCTATGTTTGCTGATCCTGAGAGAGTACCAGGTAGGGTTGAGTGTCCTCAGATCCAGAGCTTGGGTTTCTCTGCCAGGGGCCACTGGGTGAGCTGGAGAGGGGGTACTGTGTCCTGTGGCAGGCTGCCTCTCTGTCCTTCCCCTCTGATCTTCCCCTCTGCTAGGGCAAGCTTATGGCAGTGTTCTCAGGGGAGTGCCAGAAGGGGTTGGGACTTCTCAGTCCAGATTCTGAGCCGGGTTTTCTCTGCCAGGAGTCGGGGGGGGTCGCCAGTGATAGGACTTGGTGCTAGACCTTATTGTGCTGGAACTGGGAGCGTCTCAGGACGTGTTGAATGATCACAGTCCCAGATCCTGAGCTGAAGTTTATTTGCAAGGAGCAGCGGCCAGCACGGTGAAGCCCCTGTGCGCCTCTTTGTCCTTCTGCTCCACTGCGGCAGGGTTATGGCAGCGTTTGGGGGAGTGCCCAAAAGGATTGGGTTTTCTCAGCTCCGATCTCAGGTTGGGGTACAGACAATGTGGTCTGTGGCAGATTCTGCTAGACACCACCTGCCTCCTCTGAAGAGGGAGTAGGGATTTTGAGCTGGGCTCGCAGCTGCTCTCTGAGCATGGCTGGAGCTCAGTTGTGATGGAGGCGGGTACCCGCAGTCAGCGAGAACTTCCAGGGAAAGACTGGGTGACCCATAATCAGCCTCGCAACTTTGCTTCCCTGTGGGGTTTTCTTACGAATGGGACTCCCTTTGTGCCCACCAATCAGCCTGGGAAAGTGATCGGTACGTGCAGGTGTGCAGCTCCAGCACAGAGACCCAAAGCCCATGTTACCAGGGATCTCTTCCGGGTTCTGGCTGGCCGCCTCAGAGTGGACCTGACTGATTCCCATGCTGTGGGAGCCTCCCCTCACCTGGGAAACACGCTTTAGTTTTAGGGCCCAGAGTTCAGTCTCCTGGTCGCTGCACGGAGAGTGTTTTCCCACTTCTCAGACACAGTATTCTCCCAGTGCTGCCATCTTGGCCCCTCCACCCTTAAGTCTACTCTTAGGTTTTGTCTTTTCATGTTTTCTTGGATTTCATGGATGGTTTGTGTCAGGAATTTTTGGGATTTAGTATTTTCTTTAACGGCTACATGCATTTATTTCATTGTATCTTCCATATCTGAGATTCTTTCTTCCATCTATTGTAGTCTGTTGGTTATGCTTACCTCTGTAGTTCCTGTGTTCTTTTCTTTGTTCTTTCTCACCATGGTTTCCTCTGTTTGTGTTTTCTTTAATTTTTCCAATTCTATTTTCAGATCCTGAACCATTTTTTTTTATTTCCTTTACCTGTCTGACTGTATCTTCCTTCAATTCCTTCACCTGTTTGTTTGAACATTCCTCTGTTTCTTTTATTTCTTTCAGTGATTTAATCATTTTCTTTCTGAAAGCAACAAGCTGTTTTACTACAGTTTCCTGCATTTCTTTACTGATGGTCGTAATCTGTTTGACTTTATCTCCCTCTAAATCTTCAAACATTTTATTTGTTTCCTCCATTATTTTCTTCTTAAGCATTGATGTAAAGTCATCTTCTTAAATTCTACTTATGTTAGGATGTCCAGGGCTGGTTGTCCCTGGATAATTGGGTTCTGGGAATAGCATATTGCTTTGCCTTTTGTTGGTTGTGCTTTAACAGTAGCCTCTACCCATCTTGGTGTCTCAGGTATGGGCTGTTAATTTCTGGTACCTGCTGGAATCCTGGGGTGGAGGGAATCCCCTTGGTAGGGTTCTGAAGGGAGCGTCCTCAGCTCTTTGAGTGTGATCAATGGATTGGTGGTGCTTTTCCAAAATTGGCACAATTCAACCCAGTTGAAGGACCTGTGTGGTAACTATGGTTCTTGGTAGTCAGGAAGGCTCTCCTCTTTCCAAGAGAAGTCCTGGAGACAGCTGCCTCTCTGTGTTTCTTGCTTAGAACATATTGAGCTGCTACCTTTGCTCCTTTATTTTGTTTTCTGAGCATAGTCCACTTGAAGAACCAGGAAGTGCAGTGGTTTCTTCAGTTTAGCTAGAGATAACTGGTTGCACTTTGGAGCAGTATCTGGGGGCTGATCCAATGGTCTCAGGCTTCTGTAGGTCTGAGGTTGGAGCTGTGTGCCCCAGTACCTTAGTGGTAAAACATGGCAGTTGAGTACAGTGCTCATGTGGGCAGCCAGAGGCCAGAGCTTGGAGCCTGTGGGAACCCAGCAAGAACCCAGCAGGACCTCAGCAAGAACCCAGAAAGAACCCAGGGGGAACCCAGCGGGAACCCAGAAACTCTTCTGGAAGTGGTTTTCCTGAGGTCGGTCCAGTTGTATCTACCACTGTGTGTTCCTCCCAACAAAAAGACCTAGTGTGCAGTGTTTTGGCATCCACAGTTTCATCTGGGATGGCAAGTAGAGTGCAGGCAGAGTGACTCTGCCTTGTTATGGACTGGGCTCCCAGAGGAACCTGGCTGGGTTGGGGGTGGGTGGATGGGAGTTGTGGTGCCCTGAGTTTGGGCCTGCTCTTTCCCACACTGTCGGTTTTCCTTCTGACAGAAAATGACAGTCTCTGTTGCCCTGGGGCCCACATTTCTGTCTGGGACAGAATTCTGTCTGGGACAATGAGTCAGGTGCACAGCAGTTCTCTAGGCTGGCAGCTGATTATCAGCTGGACCCCAGTACCTTTTGCAAGGGTTGTCTGAGTGTCCTGGGGTTGGTTCCTGATCGCTTCCTTCACCGTGGGGTTTTCTCCAGACTGGAAATCCCAGTCTCAGGTGTTGTGGGGCCCACAGTTCAGGCATGCAGGCATGCGCCTCTGGGCTGGTGACCAAGTGCCAGCTGGGACTGGGTACTCTTCCAGGAGTTTAGCTGGTTGAACTGAACCAAATTGATTCCCACAACATGGGCTTTCCTCTCAGCTGGCAAGCACAATTTTGGTGTGTTAAGGCCAAGAGTTCTGTGTGTTGGTCACTCTCTGTCCCTGCTGTGCTGCTGGTCAGAAACAGTGTCCTCCTGGTGCTGTTATCTTGGATGCTCATTATGACTATTTTAATAATTCTCATTAAAATCTTTGCCAATATTAATTTTACTTTGTTTATTAAAATATTTAAGCTAATTTTCTACTGCTCTGCACATGTTTTCCTCCTACTCTTGTAACTAATTAATGAAGATACTTTTATGATAATGGGCTAATAAGTCCTAAGAATGAATGCATAGATAGGAAATCTGTGTATGTGAGGTTCTTTGTCATGGTTACCAAACCATTTAATAAATAGTTAAGATTTTAAAGCACACGATTCATTTATCCAGTGTTATGGATTAGAATCATTGTCTAACTTTCTGAATACATTTTAGTATGATTAATATTACATAGTTTCTGTCTTCATGCTTTTATATTCTTATACATATTCACTGATGGAAATCTACTGTTGGTACAGGAATAGAGTCCCTCCCTATCTTGGAGCTTATCATAGAGCTTGCCAAGAGGAACAAGATGGCTGAGGAGGAGAAGGAAAAATGGACAAATAGAAACTGAAAATTTGTTTACATGACTTGCTTTATTACAAAGCCCTTGGATATTCTATTAGTTCCTTGTTTCACTGATGTGACAAAATAACTAATAAGAGCAACTTAATGTGAGGACAGTAAATTCTGGTTCACAGTTTGAAGGGAGCTAATGCATCATGGCCAAGAGGAGGTTGGGGGAAAAGCATGCTCAGCCTGTTTTCGAGCTTTAGTATATCTAGAACCTCAACCCATGTAATGAAGCCAACCATTGCTAAAGTGCTACACTTAGACTATTTCAGAAGTTTTTCCATCTCAGTTGATCTAATTGAGGCTCATCCCATAGGCATCTGGTGAGGTTTATCTTTTGGAGATTCTAGATCATAGCAAGTGGGCAGACAATTTAAACCAATTCACAGGGTAAGCAGTGCAATCTCATGAAAGCAGTAGCTCATTCTCAAGAGATAATGAGTTTCTCCTAAGAACTCTTAAGTTTCTCCTAAGAGTTCATCCTAAAATACCTGTTTAAGCTTTTCTTACATGTTACCATGTTTTCACTCTTCAAAGCGAGTTAGAAGAGGACAAAACATAATCTACCAGTGTAATTTATATCTGTTTAAATTCTCTTATCAGAACCTTCTCTAAATATCATTGTCTTTATGTAATTTTAAAATAATGTTCATAAACAATCCAAGTGACAAATTGATTTCTCTGTTTTCTTTTTATTCTTAGACTAGATTTTTCTTCACCTTTAGAATAACATGTATTGATTTTCATCAATGGTATTTGATGGTACTTATTCATTTGTATTTATTATATTTCTTTTTATACAATGACAATTATATGTGTAGTCTAATTTGTATTCTCTCTCACTAGATTTAACCTTTTTCCTGAAAATATTTTTATTTAATATAATTTTAAATGTGCAAATGTGTTTTACATAAATTAGAAATATTTATATAACAATCCTCCTATCAGAAATTTATTTTCTCTGCTAGAAAAAATAGAGTCTTTCAGAGACCCTTTATGGTAGGCTCCTGTCGTGTTTCTTTTTTTCTCCTACTTCCAATGTCTATCCCATTTGTCTTTCTAGATGAGGACTGATTATCTTACCCTGGGTCCTGCTTCTTGCTTAGCTTCTTTAAGTATATAGGTTTTAGTATGTAGATCCTATCTTTTAGGTCTAGTATCCACTTATATGTGAATATATACCATGTGTTTCTTTCTGCTTCTGGGATACCCTATTTATGATGATCTTTTCTAGACCACACCATTTGCCTGCAAATTTCATGATTTCCTTGTTTTTAATTGCTGAGTAGTATTCCATTGTGTAAATGTACCACAATTTCTGTAACCATTCCTCCATAGAGGGCCATACAAGGTTGTTTCCAGGTTCCAGCTATTACAAGTACAAAGCAGATGCTGACATTCATAACCAAACCTTGGGCAGAGTACAGGAAATCATATGAAAGAAGGGTGAGTTAGTAAGACCTGGAGAGGAAAGGAGCTCCACAAGGATCAAACATATCTGGGCACAGAAGTCTTTTCTAAAAATGATTCTCTAACAAGGGATCATGCATGGATGTAACCTAAAACCCCTGCTCAGACATAGCCCAAGGCAGCTCAGTATCCAAGTTGGATAACCCAGTAAGTTAAACAGGGATTGAAACTGATATGAACTCAGTGGCTGGACCTTTAACCTCCCCCCAACCCCAAGGGAGGAGCAGCCTTGATAGGCCACAGAGGAGGCCATTGCAGCTAGTCCTGAGGAGACCTGATAAGCTAGGGTCAGAGGAAGGGGAGGAGGAACTCTCTATCAGTGGACTTAGAGAAGGGCAGGGAGGAAATGAGGAAGGAACAGTAGGATTGGGAGGGAATGTGGGAGGGGGCTACAGCTGGGATACAATGTAAATAAACTGTAATTAATATAAAAAACAAAAACTTAATTAAAAATTTTATTGTCTTTTTGTTTTAACTAATTAAGTAATAAAGGATCTACTTAAAATTTAGTTTGTTTCTAATGAATGAACATATTAAATTCCTGTATGAAATTCCATTGAGTTTTAAATTGTTGTAAATTATTTATGCTTATTTAGTAATTTATAACTTTTTCATTCTGAATTACTTTTAGATATGTCAAATATTTCAGGTAATTTAATTATATTTGTGTTATTTTTATATTATAATTTTCAGGCTGTTTTGTTTTGGAAAATATTTTTTACTCCCAAATTGATTCTTATGTACTTTGCAATATGCTCCTTTTCTTTTGTTTGTTTTTACCAAAATACTGAGGAATACACAATCAAAGTTATCCACTGGAAGAAGCTCCAGGTTTTTTGAAGGAAGGGTTCTATGAAACCACTGTCACATCCAGACAGCCTCTTGCTGAATAAAGGCTCGCAGAAGTATGTCCTTGGAGAGAATGTGATTTTAACTCCTAACTAGCAACTGCTGGTATCTCTTCGTGGGCTAAACACTACATGACTGTACTACGCAGGGTCTCCTTCATGATTATGGTATAACATAACCATGGTGCTCATGCCCTTTGTCTTGTTTTCCTGAAGGGAAACTGATTGCCATTTTATGATTTCTGAGTAAAACTGTAATTAACTTCTTACTTCTTGACTCTGTTCTAAAAGTCTTCCGTCCTCATTTGTGACCTTGGTAAACATTATTGACTTCTCTCATGCTATAAACCAAACATTCACTTTGGTTTATGTAAAGTAGATTAATCTCAAACCATGTGTGTTATCTTTTCTCATTGACATTTGCAATGAACCAACTGAAGGAAGAAATTACGTAAATGAATCACTCAGAATTCTAATTTCTGTTCTGTTTTCACTGAATCACTATACCCATGATCATGCCTTCTATTTCTAATTGGTGTACATGGACACAGTGTCCCCTTGGAATAACCTCTTGTAAATGTCTATCCTTAGTGATTGGGTTCATGATCTCCAGTACTTCAAGAAGCACGCCTGAGAACAGAGAGAATGAAAAATCTTCTATAGTATGTGTAGGATACCTCTTATTTCAAATTCTATCTGAGTGGTTTGTGGTTGGAGTCATGATCTCCAGTTCTGTGAGAGCACAGAAAATAAAAAAAAAATCTTATAGATATGTGTAGGACACCCCTATTTCCAATTTTTGTTCCTGGTATTCACAAGGAATAATATAATATAATATATAATATATTATATATTATATATTATAATAATATTTTTATATAATATATTATATAATAATATAATATATAATATAATAACTAAGATACACTATGTCATAGACACTCCTTTCTCTGAAGCTTTATTTCTAAAACAAATTTTTAATAATTTTTTTATTAAATTGATTACAGTTTATTCAATTGTATCCCAGGTGTAGCCACCAATTTTTAGTTTTTATATTAATTATAGTTTTGAAGATCTGTACTCACGTCAGCTACAAAGTTTGTATCTTAGTTGCTTTAGATATTGAGCCACCTTTTCAGGCCATTGTGCACATTCTTACAATTGGAATCTACTTCCAACTTTGTCATGTGTGATGCTTAATTTTGATTGTTAATGGTATTTTATCTGGAACCATCTATGATACAGTTCCCTAAGCACAACTCTGCAGGATTATTTCAATTATGTTACCTTCTGTCCATGCTTCTGAGCAATTAATTGGATTAGGTAATCACGGTGAGAAAACTATATCAACTATTATTGGGCTGTGAAATTACAAACATGATTTCCAGAATGCATAAACAGGAGAAAGCTCAGTGAGTATGAGCCGTCATTGTCCTCTGCTTCTTTGTTATTATTTATTTTTTCTTTATTTCACTTTATTCACTTTGTATCCTCCCATAAACACTTCCCTCCTTCCCTTCTAATCCCACCTTCCCTCCCACTTCTTCATGTATGCCCATCCACAAGTCCACTGATAGGGGAGGTCTCCCTCTCCTTCCTTCTGAAATTAGTCTATCAGATCTCATCAGGAGTGGCTGCATTGTCATCTTCTGCGTCCTCTGTTTCTTAACTAAGTCAGCCACTTCACTTGCCGTGACCTCCTGACATCAGTCTTGCCCTATAGCGCTACCATAAGCCTACAAACACTGAGCCAAATGTATTTCTAATGTAAATAATATCCTAAAGCTCTTTTTCACACCAAGAGGGAAATAACTTACAAATAAAAATGTTCTTATAATGCCCAGGTTGAGTCAGGTTTTGTGGTATACCCCCTTAGTTGATTCTTTGCCTTTGGGACTTTTTGGCGGCTAGAGTCTGAAAGAATTTGGTCAGAGAAATGTCCCGTTTTCATTTTTTAAGCAGAACTTAACATGTCTTTCTGATGGGAGTTTGTAATATTTAATAAATTGATTCTTGTGGCTCTATCACATGAAAGCAGCTTCCTAAGTAACTGAGAGGGAGGAGAAGACTGCCAAATGGCATTTTCCAAAGATGACATTGATTACAACAATAAAAGTATTTAATATACAACATAAATGTAATAGAAGTGAAACATTGTAAATAATAATAAAGTAAAATAGAGAACATTAGGGATGTATTATAATGAGCTATAAAAGGAAGGAAGGATGTAGGCAAATGGAATTGTGGGATTCCATGATTCAGTTTAATAAGAAACTGAAGGGAAGTAAGGTTGCTTGGACAATCCAAAAGCTTCTTCAGTTATCATCCCCCACAGGATGATCAATTGTACTGGAGAAGAAAATTGTTCCAATATTCACTGTCAAATAAAACAAAAAAAATCATGATAAAAAACATTCTCAGAAGACAGATTCCACTCAACTCAGACAAAATGAGTCTTTCAGTCTATTTTTATAACTCTACACAGAAAATTTCATGTGTTTACAACATATCTGATTTTGAGAGGTCCTATTATTGATTCAGATATGTTTTTCCTATTTATCATTCTTCATGTATTTGTTGTAGTTGATCCTGTGAATCCAGTAGTTACATAATGCTAAGCATTTGATAAGATTTATCTCTCATAAGAAATCCAACCAACATTACTGTTTTTGCAGGAGGATTGCACAGTTTGTTGACAGTGGCACAGGGCTTAATCTTCCAGAATATTTGAGGGGTTTTTGAATCCAAACGTTGTCTCTAAGTGATCTTTCCAAAAGTAATACTTTGGTAACCAAGATATCCTACATTGACTCAGGGACCAGGAGAAGGAAAGGTGAGAAACACAGCAGGTAATATTCTAGAATCCTTTCAGGGGCTGAATTAGGAGGACATCTGTCATACATACATGCATGCATATATGTGAGTATAAACATGCATGTGTATATGTGTTCAAGGTCAATATGTATGTATGATTATATTTATATTTTTTAATTATGCTGTTTAATTATATTTAAGTGAAAAAGACTTTTTCCATGCTAAAATATCAAGATGTGTGCCAATACTGCTGTGATGTTAATTACAGTTTTGTGAAATCAGGAGAGGATGTCATCCTTCCATTCATCTGATTGCTACTTTAAATCTTCCTGTTACCTGTCAGAAAGTCCTCCTGAGAAGGAACAGATGTAAGATTTAATTCTTCAGTATTATCATTTGGAAAGTTATTGTCACTTTGGTTATGGGCATCAGCCTTATCACAAGACTTCTCAACAGCAGTTTATAAACCAGAGGAGTTCTTGATGTCCTCCACACTCCTTTGCATGTCTTTATACAATGTAGTAGTATCCTCTTCAAAGATCTTTGGAAAATATTCTGTGAGAATTTTTATTATAGAAACCTGTAAATCAACAGTACAGAAACTAGATTCTGTCATTTCACATTGTTTACAAATTTGATACCAGAGTCTTGAAATGACAAAAAAATTAGGAGTTACTACATGCAGGTATCAACCCACGAAAAGAGTAAGAATAGTATGGGCACATATTTAATGTATAGTCAGTAAAATAAGGAAAAGTTTCAGTAGCCTCACAACAATGACTGTTTTTGTTTAACTTTTATGTTTCTTCCCATGATACACCTCATTTTATATTTGACCAGGCTTTTAAAAATTATTCATTTATTACAATTTATTCAAATTTCCCTACTGCAGTCCACGCCCTGGTCTCCTCTTAGAACCACACACCCTCCCTCTTCTCCTTCTTTGCCCCTTCCCTAAGTCCTGTGACAGGTGAGAACCTCCTGCCAGCTCAGCAGGTAAAGTCTAGGCTCACAACCAAAAATAATTTACCAGTCTTAAACAATGTAGCAAAGAAATAATTTTCAGGAATATCACACTTAGATGATATTCTTTTTTTTTTGTATTCTCTCTTTTTTTAATTTTTTATTTAACTTTTATTAATTACACTTTATTCCTTTTATGTCCCACCATAGGCACCTCCCTCCTCCCATCCTGGTCCCACCCTCCCCCCCTTTCTACATGCATGCCTCTCCCCAAGTCCACTGATAGGGGAGGTCCTTCTTTCTGATTTTGTTGTTGTTGTTGTTGTTGTTGTTGTTCTCAATGTCGTTTATTCAGGAACCTTGAACAATCTTCTGACCCTGGTTAAAGCCAGCCCACAGCTTAAAATAACCTCTTTGTAGCCAACCCCAGAGTGCCTCGTGGGCAATGCAGATAGGTCCACATACACGGAAGCAAGCCTGATCCTCAGCCTTAGCCAAATATGGAGTTGTTTGTGACAGAGAGCACTCACTATCGGGAAGGTGGAAGGCAGAAACCAGCTCCATCTTTAAGTCGTGGCATTACACAGCTCTCTACATTTCCCCCTTTTTGTTTTAGACACATCAGGCAAGAGTAGAGGTCTGATCTCTGATATTAGGAATAAATTGGGACTTTGTACCAATGTTCCTTTAGGTGTCATCCACCCAAAGAGCATCAGACCCGTCTGATACCTTTTTCTCAGAGGCGGGACCTGGGGCATCAACCCGCATGCAATCAGACATGCTCTTCTCTGGGTCGAAAGCAGCTGACCCTGAGTGCAGTGCTTAGCTTTGCATCCTGAGCGTAACATTTTAGCTTTTTATGGTAGCCAACCATGTTTGGAGAGACTGTCCTGCTTCAATGGCTGTAAAGGCCTGAATGATCATGTCTGCATTACGCTGTTGTGAGACTCTAATCTTGCATATACACCACAGGCAAACCAAGGAGACCAACCTCAGAAGGCCTGCTAACACTCCCATGCCCGCCCATTCCTTCAGATGATTCATGGCTGCAGCAATCCATGATGATAATCCTCTGGCTAGTCCTGCGTCCACTCTGGTAGAATTTGCCGTAACAATGGCCACTCTCAGCTGCTCCACCATAGTATCGAATTTTTTAGTCCAATTACCTAAAATATAGCTAGACAATTGTTTAGACAGATTTAAAGCACGGAAAAAAATCTTATATTGTATGCTAGTGACACAAAGTCCAGCATACTTCCATTGACAGCCAAGTTGAGCGATTTGCCATAGGGTATCAATTTGCTCCTGCACGAGGTCAATCCTCTGATTGAACACCATCAAGTATCCTTTTTGTTGAGCATTAATTTCTTTTTGTACATCTAAAGCATGAGCTACATTGGCTAAAATATTATTTAGGGTCTGAGCAGTCTGCATAGTATGACTCATGGCTAATGCAGCAGTGGTATCTCCAACAGCCGCCAATGAGATGGCAGTAACAATGGCGGCTGTAATTTTCTTGTTTCATACACAAATAGTTCAGAATAGTGATCCTTCTTTGTTTTCTTCTCTGACCGCATAAAGGAATATATATGAATAGAACTGTTTAGAAAAGAAAATCATTAATAGCACTTAAGAGTGAAAATTATATTTCATTGTTCTTTTTGTACTGAACGTGAATTTTTATTAAGACTTGGATTTTAGGTTGCCAGTTGCTTGGTAGCTGAATAGAGCCAAGAAGAGTCCTGGATGCGAGTGCCATAACTTGTGTTTAACTACTGCAATGTATCATGACTTCTGTTTTGTGCCCCTGATTCCTGAAAGGTGCTAGTTAAATATACCCCTTCCTTTCTTTTTATTTCTTTTCCTTCTTTTTTAACATATGATTTTATTGATTCTTTGTGAATTTTCCATCATGTACCCCAAACCCACAAATTTCCCAATCCTTCCATTACTGCTTACCACCCTTTAAATCCCACAAAAGAAAACAAAAAAATATTATATATATATATATATAATTTTTATTATCGTGTGTGTGTGTGTATAAATCACTAAATTATTCCATGTAAGCTGTGTTGTGCCACTGTGTGTCACACTAATATCCTTTTGCTCAAACAGCTCCGTTTGCAGATGTTCACTAAAATGAGTCAATACTCTGGTGCAGAGCCTAATGGTTTTGTGCTACACCATCAATAATAGATCCTCTCAGAGACTCTCTCAGATATTCTGGATATCCTCCTGTTGTACCTAGCCATGGATTTCCAGCATCTTTGGGTGTTCAGGACCAGCCTCTTCACATGTTCCAAAAGTTCATAGATGGAGATGTTAGGATGGGCCAGCTCAAAGTCTTGGATCTGGGTCTTGGCTTAGTCAGCTTGCCAACTCTCCTGCAAATCATGCCACCAGGGCCAGCTCTTCTGCACCTTTTTTTTGCAAGAAGGCACCCCCCCATACTTTCTTAAAAGGTTTTTGTCTCTCATTTTGACAAAAAACACAAAAAGGGTCTTATCAGACTGCATCTGCACATTATGGCATTATATTTTTAAATTTTATTCAGTTTTAAAATTCAGTCCTATTCCTACTGAACTTTGTACCCTTTCTGTTTGCAAATCTATCATGTCCAACTTCTTAGTGGCCGCTATCCTCAGGAGACATATATGCTAATCATAAAATCTTTAAGGATTTTACTTGGGAATTATGCTTTAAGAAGTAAGCCCCACTGTGAAGCAACTGGTATGCAGCTCTGGTATTAGAGGGAATGCAGGTGTCCTATCTTTCTCTGCCTGTGTCTCAATTGGCTTTCTTCTTAACAAGTGAAAATATATTTTCTTCTTAGGAATTTTCTCGCACCACCTGAAATTTTACTCTGAGGCTTTTAATGAAAAAAATAAGCTTATCAATACTAAATTTGAAACAATCAGTAAAACAATTTAAAGTAAATTCCTTGGTGAAACAAGGTTAAGGTAAACTATTATGTGAAGTGGTGTGTCAGATGTCAGAAGTTATATTCATTGGCAGCTATCTCAGAAGTCTCACCATCTGTAATTTCACAAGCATGTGTAATTTCAGTTTTATGAGATCCATTGCCATCTTCTTGTTTCCAAGGACACCACAATGCAAGCAGTGTGCAACTTCCATGCAGGCAACATATAAAATGAATAAAAGTTTCAATTGTGCTTTACATGAAATAAAATAAATATTTTGGTGTTAGATTTATGGCTCACTGATAAGTGCACTAGTTTGTACTCGAAAGCATTCAGTTGAGTTCTCAGCACATCATGGTTGCTTTGAGTATTATGTAAGTCTAAGTCCATGGAGTTCAAAGATTTCTTTGGGCATGTAAGGAACTAAGAAAAGTTGTTAAATGCAAAATTACATGAAAGCAGAAGGTAAGCACACACAGTTATTTAGTAAAATAAATGTTTCCTTATTATAAGCGTAGTTCTACAGATCTGTTGTTGTACAAATGAAAAGCTGCCTGACATGGGAGCTGTATTGTTTCATCTGTGCTCAATTCAAAAAGGAAGTGTGACTAAGTGAATAGAAGCTGGGAACAAGTGCCACTCCCAGTGATGAGAAAACTACTTGAGGAATATATCCAATTCTATTTTATTCTATTTCTCCGTGATGGTCCACAGTCCTAAATTTTAGTTTGTTGAACCTCATCATCTCTTTCTGTCATCTTTAGCGTCTGTGCTTCAAGTTTATTTGGTTTTCAAAGGCAGTTAAAGACGGATGAGACATAACTTCTAATGACATTAAGAAGGACGATTCCCAACCTCCGTGAAATAGATCAATACCTCTTCTAAACCAAAAGAATTCAATCCTAGGGTGTCCTTAAACACCAATGACCTTTCCAACTCCACTGGTGCAGATTTCAAAAGGTCACCCAGAACTTTTCATTTCAATTCTGATCCTTGGCAACTGGGTCTTGGTTTTCTTGGTTGCAAATTGATCCCTTTTTCGCTCTGGTTTATTTCTCAGTGTGCTCTCTCTTTCTCTCTCTCTCTTTCTCTCTCTCTCTCCTCTCTCTCTCTCTCTCTTACATACATACACACACACACTTGCACACATAGGCACACTTACACAGAAGCTATCAATGTCCATGCCTATGAATGACTCTCTTTCCAAACATATCTATATACACACAAATGTTTATTCATGAACATCTGTGTATACAAAGGACAGAAATGAACACAATATTCATTAGTGCTGAAGTTAACACACCTGACAGTTACCCTAAACAGTTCTCCCCCAGGCAGTTGTGTACCTTGGCATGGGCGGAGCCCTAAAGTGTGGAAAACTAACTCTGGATAGAAGATTTGTGCAAGCACTGGAGAACTAGCAATGGGAAGTGAGGTCAATGATTTTTGAGGCACAGCCACCCAGAAGAGCAGGTGAGAATTCCAGGAAATCCATCCTTCCCTTCCAATTCATGCAGGTGTGCATCAGGAAGTGGCAGGAGTGGGCATGTCTGGCAGTGAGTCCCTTGGGGAGGTGAAGGCCTAGGTGTGAGTTGAGGTGTGGGTGCTGGTCTTTTTTCCTGAAGCCTAGACCTTGAACCTTCGCCAAGTCGTTGGGTAGTGGGTGTCTGGTGGGCCGATGCAGGAGAGAGTGCTTGCTCTGGGAAGATGGCTGCAGCTTAGGCTCTCACGGGTGGGTGGAACCCGCCCAAAGGGTGTGGAGATCAGACAGAGAGGCCTCCAGAGAGTGTCTCCAGAGCTCCAAGTACGATCCCAGGTGCAAGCTCTGGAAGGCCTGGGTTTTCCGTGAGGGAAGAGTGGGTGTGTCCAGTCCCGTGCCATCCAAAGATATGCCTGAGCAGAGCGTGTCCTTCTGGGGTTCACCTGCGAGAGAACCGGTTGCGATATTCCCAGAGAGCCTTGGCCATGAGGGGGGCAGGTCTCTTCTTAGCCTGGATCTTGATGCAGAGAGCCCGCTGGGATAGGCTGTGTCCAGAGGCCTCCTGGAGGAGGTGCCTTTCAGAGGTGGTCCCCTGCGCCGGGGGTCCGGGCTCCTAATACTGGCCTGGGCTCCTGGCCTGGGGGAAGAACATGACTGTCTGAGTTCGTTCGAGGCCTTGCAGCTTCTTGGCCTGTGTCCTCTGGATGCGGGCTGTGAGGGCTTGCAGCTTCACCTCTTGGTCTGCCTCCTCCATCTACTGCTCTGTCTTGGTCTCAGTCTGACTGTGGGTCTCAGTCTGGTCCCCTGCGTGACGAGGTTCCTCCTCTTGGGCTGCTTGGGCTGTGTTGGCTTGGAAGGCGTCCTTGGCTTGGGAGATTCCTTGGAGAGCAGTTTGTTCGGCTGTATCAGCTTCATGGGCTGCAATGGTCTCCATGGCTATAGCCAAAGTTTGAGGTCTTGTTGCTGGTCTTTCTTCCTGAAGCCTAGACCTTGAAGCTTTGCTAGATTCCTTGGGTATCGCCTGTCTGGTTGGACAATGCAAGATGGAGTACTTGCTCTGGAAAGATGTCTGCAGCCTAGGCTGTCACGGGTGGGGGGAACACATCCAATGGTGTTGAGATCAGGCAGAGAGGCTTCCAGATAGTTTCTCTAGAAAGGTCACCCGTGAACAGGAAGTGGAATCTCAGGTGAAATTGCTGGAAAGCCATGCCTCCTCCATAGCTCAGGAAGCCTGTTTCAGATCTCAGAGCCAACTCTAGCTGACTCCATGGGGTTCACAGCCCTTCCTTGCCTCCAAACGTTCTCTGGTCAAATGTGTTTTTCTGTATGATCTTTTTGGTACTCTTGGGTTAACCTGCCCACATCTGTGGGTCTCCAACTTTGGAGTCATGAGAGAACCTGGTCTCTTCTTACCCTGCTTCATGTTTTTGTGGCCTTCCCTATAGGGCAGACAGGGATCCATCTGGCAAGTGCTGTGTGTAGAGGCTTCATGGAGGAATTGCTTGTCAGAAGAGTCCCCACCTCTCGCCTGAGGTTCACTCTCCTCCTTCTGGATGGGTCTTTTTGCCTGTATTTGGAAAGTGACCATCTTGTTTTGTCTACATCCTTGCAGCTTCTACACTTGTGTGCTCTGTTTGCAGGCTCTCAGGGTTTGCAGCCTCAGCTCTTGTAACTACTTCATTTGCATGTGTGTTGCTCTCAATCTGGCTCTGGGTTAGTTTCCCAGGCTAGGACTCCTCTTCTGCGTGCCCAGGTTCAGGCTTATCAAACATATATATATATGTATAAATAAATAAATATATATATATATATGTGTGTGTGTGTGTGTGTGTGTGTGTGTGTGTGTGTGGTCATATCTGGGTGATGGGTACTGTAAAATCCACCATATTGTGACCAGCATGTGATGGCCACAATGTGATGACCAGTTTGTGGTAGTCATTGTGATGAACAGCTGTGAGTAATTCACTGAGTGATCATCATTTTGTGATGGACATAGTGTGATGGTCACTGTGCGATGGCCACCTTGGAGTGGAAAGTATGTAATGGTCTCTGTTTATCATCACTATGTGATGGCTTCTATGTGGAGGTCACTAGGAATAAACATAATGTGTTGACCAATGTTTTATATCCTCTGTGTGATGGTCAAATAGCATAACTCCTAGGGATGCCCCCTGTGCTATAGACACAATGAAATAGTCTACTCTATGATGGTGACTCTTCATGTCTTGGGTCCATGAACCAGGCAGTCAAGAATCTGTTTAAAAAACTGAATGTATTTCTAGAAAACAAATTATTGTAGTTACACTACTTCAACTAAAACAGGAGATTTGGACAAACTGATGTGGCACTGTATGACAGGATTGTTATTTTTTCTGGCTAAAAATGTACATCCTGAGAGAAAAGCTGTGAGTATTCTGTGGTGTGCTTCTCTATAGACTGCTTGTTCCTGGGGCATATAGGGCCATAAAGCAGGTTTCAGCTTTTGTTTTGCTTTGCTTTGTTTTTTTTGTTTGTTTGTTTGTTTGTTTTGTTTTGATTTTTGTTTTGTTTTGTTTTTTGAGACAGAGTTTCTCTGTGTTACCTTGGCTGTCCTGGACTCATTCTGTAGAGAAGGCTGGCATTGATCTCACAGAAATCCATGTGCCTCTGTCCCCTGGAGTGCTGAGATTACAGGTGTCACCACTGCCACAGCTTGGTTTCAACTTTAAAATATAAATTTTTATACTTTTATTAATTAAACCTTACTCACTTTGAATCTCCCCATAAGCCCCTCACCCATCCCTCCCAATCCCACCTTCCTTCCCCCTTCTTCACGCATGCCCCTCCCTGAGTCCACTGATAGGGGAGGTCTTCCTCTACTTCCTTTTGATCTTAGTCTATCATATCTCATCAGGTGTGGCTGCACTGTAATTTTCTGTGGCCTGGTAAGGCTGCTTCCCTCTCAGGGGGAGGTGATCAAAGAGCAGGCCAATCAGATTATGTCAGAGGTAGTCCCACTTCCCATTAGTATGTAACCCACTTGAACACTAAACTGCCATGGACTACATCAGTGCAGGGGTTCTAGGTTATCTCCATACCTGGTACTTGGTTCGAGTATGCATCTCTGGAAAGACCCCTGTGTTCAAATTTTCTGGTTCTGTTGCTCTCCTTGTGGAGTTCTTGTCCTCTCCAGATCTTACTTTTTACCACTTCTTTGATAAGATTCCATGCACTCTGCCCAACAGTTGGCCATAAGTCTCAGCATCTGCTTTCATAGCCTGCAGGGCAGAGCCTTTCAGAGACCCTTTACTGTTTTCTTCTTCTTCTGATGTCCATACTCTTTGCCTTTCAGGATGGGGATTGAGCATTTTAGTCAGGGTTGACTCCCTCTTGATTAGTTAGGACATCAACATAAACTCAGAAACATTAAGTCAGTTATAAGGAAAAGTAGGAAAGACCCTAGAACTCACTGGTACAGGAGAAAACTCCCTAAGCAGAATACGAACAACACAGGCTCTAAGAGCAACAATCAATAAATGGGACCTCATGAAACTAAAAGGCTTCTGTAAAGCAAAGGACACTGTCATCAAAACAAAATGAATGCCTACAGATTGGGAAAAAATCTTCACCAACCATTTATCTGACAGAGGGCTAATACCCAGTATTTATAAAGAACTAAAGAAACTGAAAAGCAACAAACCAAGTAATCCAATTAAAAAATGGGGAACAGAGCTAAACAGAGAATTCTCTGTAGAGGAATATCGAGTGGCAGAGAAAAACTTAAAGAAAGGCTCAAAGTCACTAGCCATTAGGGAAATGCAAATCAAAACCACCCTGAGATTTCACCTTACAACCATAGAATGGCCAAGATCAAAAACTCAAGTGACAACACATGATGGGGAGGTTGTGGAGAAAGGAGAACCCTCCTCCACTGCTTGTGGTAATGTAAACTTGTACAACCACTGTGGAAAGCAATCTGGTGCTTTCTCAGACAACTAGGAATAGTGCTTTCTCAAGATCCATCCATACCGCTCCTAGGCATATTTCAAAAAGAGGCTCAAGTACACAATAAAGACATTTGTTCAGCCATGTTTTTAGCAGCTTTATTTGTAATAGCCAGAAGCTGGAAACATCCCAAATGTCCCTCAGTGGAGGAATGGATACAGAAATTGTGGTACATCTACACAATGGAATATTACTCAGCAAAGAAAAATAAGGAAATCATGAAATTTCCAAGTAAATGGTGGGACCTGGAAAGGATCATCCTGAGTGAGCTGTCCCAGCAGCAGGAAGACACACACGGTATATTCTCACTCATATAGACATATAATATAGGATAATCCTTCTAAAATCTGTACATCTAGAATATAATTTTTGTAATTTTAATTACGTTATTTCCAAATTCATTTTTCTCCCTCACATATACTGCTCCTTGCCTTCAATTTCATGGCCTTTTGGTTAAATTATTGTTACTGGTTGAATTTTACTTAAGTTTTGCTCAAGGATTTCCCAGATAGTAAGCCAAGAAATGGCTCCCTTGGACATTGAATATGAAATGAAATGTCACACAAGGACACATGTCCTGGAACAGGAACTGGTTTGGGACATTGGAAGAATTTCTATTAAAATAGATTTTTCCAGACTAAAATCTTGTCTGCTCCAAGGGTACAAGGGCAGAGCTAGGAAGGCCTGTGCTGTCTGAGTCATTTGCTTTCTATTCACCCAGTAAGGGAAACACTATTCCCCAAACCCCACCTTGGTGGTCCTTGCTTAGGAAAGACTCTGGAAAGGCCTAGCCAACAGAAGCTCTAATGGACGTTAGCTTGCAGGTTCCTTCCTCGATTCGTCCCTGGTTCTGCTCTAGGGATCTGTGCAGGAGACCACAAGCCACACCATGGTGATTGTGGTCATTCTTTTCTTAGGTCAGGAGGAGCAGGCCCGTTGAACTGTCAGAGCAGCTGGTACTGGGATGGACTGTGAAACAGACTGTGGGTTTGTTCATGTGGTGACCTGAGCAGTGGCCCTTGGCCTCTGAGCTTCGCTGATTGTGGATTCTTTGGAAGAAGGAGGCTCTCTGCATCCATGGCTGTGGGACCCTGTGGTGCTTGTACATACATCACTACATAGTACATAAACAATCATTGCTTTTGGTGTATTATAGGAAGAAGACATTATAAAATTGAAGGTCTTTTTTATAGAAGTTCTGAATTTTTCATTCTGCTTTTAGGTTTGTGTTACAAGTTCTGTGAAGGGTTTAGAAACTGGTAGTAAATAGGTGACAGGGGTTACCCTTCAACAATACAGCAATGCTTGGTTAGAATACTATGGCTAGAGAGATGGCTAACTGGTTAAGAGCACTTATGGATAAGACCAGAGTTAATATCCCAGGATATATAGCATGTGGCTCACAACTACCTGCAACCACAC
Source organism: Meriones unguiculatus (assembly GCF_030254825.1). Classification (NCBI taxonomy): domain Eukaryota; kingdom Metazoa; phylum Chordata; class Mammalia; order Rodentia; family Muridae; genus Meriones; species Meriones unguiculatus. Next base: position 25,043,687 of record NC_083353.1, on the reverse strand, counting down.
CTCCAGGGGACCTTATGATCTACTCTTACTTCACTGGGTATATATACACACACACACACACACACACACACAAATGCACACATACACAATTCTTCATATACACAAGAATTTAAAATATTTGAAAAGCTAGGTGTTGCTGACATATGCATTTCATTTCAACACTCAAGAGGCAGAGGCAGCTGGAACTCGGAGGTCAAGACCACTCTGGTCTACACAGTCAGTTCTAGGATAGCTCAAGTTGCATGCAGAAACCTTGTCTCAACAACCAAATCACAGATAAAATAAAATAAAATAAAATAAAATAAAATAAAATATAAAATAAAAATCCTTTTATGTTTCTGTGATTCAGAGAAATTCATTTCCAAGGACAAAAGGAGTTTCTGAGCTGCAGAGGTTTCCCAGGTGTTCATGGGGTTGGGTGGCTAAGGCAAATTCCACATCTTGTGACATAGATTTTGTGGCAAAAAATAGACATTAAAATATTTAATGTCATTTTGTCTGTGAGTTTCAGTGGGTCTGGGTTTGCATGAATCCACAAGGGGACATGTGGGGCTACCAATCCATGGCAGAGCTTTTGATCTTATCCATTCGAGAGAGAGCTCTAGAGCATGGTCACTCTCTCTCACTATAGGAAATATCAGTAGGTGTTGGGTCAAAACCAACAATTTAGGAGTCACTTTGAGTTAATTTTGTGGTAGTTGTGGAGTTTGTCTATAATTTTTTTCTTTATTCTTTTCTTACATATCCTGACTGAATGGTCCCCTTCCTGCTCTTTTTTTAAACCCCCAATCTTCTCAATCATGTCCATTGCTCCTCTATTTCCCTTAAGAAAAGAGCACACCTCCAGTGATATCAGCTGAACAAAGCATAACAAGATGCTATAAGAGTATGCATAAACCATCATATCAAGGCTGGACAAAGCACCAAAGTTGGAGGAAAAGAGTTCCATGAGCAGCCAAGAGTCAGAGATACTATCACCCCAACTCTTAGGAGTTCCACAAAAACACTCAAATCAAACAACCACAGGATGTACACACAGGGCCAAGCTCAGACCCATGCAGGTTCCATGATTGTTGCTTCAGTCTGTGTGAGCCCTTATGAGCCCTCCTTAGCTGACTCAGTGGTCCATGTTTTTATGGTGTCCTTGAACTTTCTGGCTTCAACAATCCTCCCTTCTCCTCTTTTCCCCGGGTTCCTGAGTTAGTCTAATGTTTGGGTGGATGACTGTGTCTGCTCCTTTCACTTCTGGGGCATCCACCTCTGATAACTATTGGGCTAGGCAGCATCTATGAATACAGCAGGATATCATAAGATACTATTTCATTGACTTTTTTATTAATGTTAGTCTTATGTGGTTCAACCCTAGGTCTTTGAGGTATCCACCTTTAGGTTCCTGGTGATACAAGAAGTGTGAGGCATGGGCTCTCTCTCTCATGGTTTGGGCCTCAAGCTAGGCCAGTTTTTGTGGATTTAGGCCAGCTTGTTGGTTTTTCATACCCACAAGCTATGAGTCACCACTGCTGCAGCACATCTTGCAGAGGACAGGTTGAAGGTAGAAGGCTTTTGGCTGAGTTGGTGTCCCAGTACCACCACTGGGAGCATAGCCTGTTTACAGAAGATAGTCTGTTCAGGTTCCATATCCTCTGTTGCTAGGAGACTTTGTTAGAGTCACCCTGATAGGTTCCCAGAAATTTCCCCTGCACCAGGATTCCATATCATCCTCTAAATGCTCAGCAACTCAAGTTGTTTCTGGTCATATTCTCTCTCTCTGCCTCTCCCTCCTCTATTTGGTTCACCCTATTCCTTTCCATTCTCTGTACCCTGCCACCTGTCTACTCCCCCCAAATTTATTTTATTTTCAATTTCCAGGGAGATCTTGCTATCCCACCTAAAACCCTTCTTTTTACTTACCTTCTCTGGTTTTGTGGATTGTAGTGTGATTATCCTACACTAAACAGCTAATGTCTTCTTGCAAGAGAGTACATACAATGTTTGCTTTTCTGGGTCTGGGTTGCAACAATCAGGAAGATTTTTTCAGTTACATACATTTGCCTGAGAATTTCAGAATTTTTTTCTAACACCTGAGTAATACTCCATCTTAAAGTATACATTGTATTTATCTGTTCTTCCACTGAGTGACATCCTGGTTGTTTCCAGATTCTGGCTATTATGAACAAAGATGTTATGAATATGGTTGAGAAAGTGTCCTTGTGATAAGATGGAGTGTCTTTTGGGCATATGCCCAATAGTGGTATAGCTAGCAGTTGAGTTCTCCATTCCCAACTTTCTGAGGAACCAGCAAATTGATTTACATTGTGGCTGTAAAATTTATGCTCCCAACAAGAGCAAATTTCCTGTCACTTATTTTGTTGATCTTTTTTATTCTGACATTTGCGAGACAGAATTTCAAACTAGTTTTGATGTGCATTTCCCTGTTGGCTAAGGATATTCCACATTTCTTTAAGTGTTTCCTGGCCATTTGAGATTCACATACTGAGAATTATGTATTTCTGTGCCTCATTTTTTAATTGTTGGATTGTTTAGTTTGTGGATGACTAATTTGTTAAGTTCTTTTTTTGTTTGTTTGGCTTTTTTTAATTTTGAATGTTAACACTCTATTGGATGGGGATTTCATGAAAATCTTTTTCTTTGTTGTAGGCTGATATTTTGTCTTTTGATGATGTTTGTTATATTTCACTATGCTGAGGTCCCATTTATTAACTGTTGTTATTAGTGCCTGCATGAATCATATTCTGCTTAGGAAGTTGTCTCCTATTTCAGTGTGTTCAAGAGTGTTCCCTGTTTTTCTCTTCTGTAAGGTTCAGAGTTCTATGTTGAGATCTTTGACCCACTTGAACATAAGTTTGGAGCAGGATTGTAAATATTGGTGTGTTTGCATTCTTCTGCATTCATATATCCATAGCATTTCTTTTTTTATTCAACTTCAAAATGTTTATTTTCCTAAATTTAAACATATTTAATATGCACAGGCAATTAAATCTTTAATATTATTTTTTCATAGGATGATTGTAATGAGTTTATTCTGTAGGAAAACAAATGGAAACATTACAAACCTGTTCATTTCTGTTTATATGGCCTATAAAAAATATTTATTTTCTGGGGTTATCAATCTGGCGCTTTCTCAGACAACTAGGAATAGCGCTTCCCCAAGATCCAGCCATACCACTCCTGGGCATATATCCAAAAGAGGCTCAAATACACAAAAAGGACATTTGCTCAACCATGTTTGTAGCAGCTTTATTTGTAATAGCCAGAAGTTGGAAACAACCCAGATGCCCCTCAACTGAAGAATGGATGCAGAAATTGTGGTACATCTACACAATGGAATATTACTGAGCAATGAAAAATAAGGAAATCATGAAATTTGCAGGTAAATGGTGGGATCTGGAAAGGATCATCCTGAGTGAGTTGTCCCAGAAGCAAAAAGACACACATGGTATATACTCACTCATATAGACATACAACATAGGACAAACCCACTAAAACCTATGGCTCTAAAGAAACTAAGCAAGAGAGAGGACCCTAACTAAAATGTCCAATCCCCATCCGGAAAGGCAAAGAGGATGGACATCAGAAGAAGAAGAAAACAGGAAACAACCTAGGAACCTACCACAGAGGGCCTCTGAAAGCCTCTGCCCTAAAGACTATCAAAGCAGATGCTGAGCCTGATGGGCAACTGTTGGGCAGATTGAATGGAATTTTATGTAAGAACTGGGAAATAGTCAGAGCTGGAGAGGACAGGGGCTCCACAAGGACAGCAACAGAACAAGAAAATTTGAACACAGGGAACTTCCCAGAGACTCATACTCCAACCAAGGACTATTCATGGAGATAACCCAGAACCCCTGCACAGATGTAGCCCAGGGCAGTTCAGAGTCCAATTGGGTTACATAGTAATGTGAAGAGGGACTGCCTCTGACATAATCTGATTGGCCTGCTCTTTGATCACCTCCCCCTGAGGGGGGGAGCAGCCTTACCAGGCCACAGTAGAGGACAATGCAGCCACTTTTGATGTGCACTGATAGACTAAGTTCAGAAAGGAGAGGAGAACCTCCCGTATCATTGGACTTGGGGAGTGGCATGCATGCAGAGGGAGGAGGGAGGCTGGGATTGGGAGTGGAGGAGGGAGGGGCTTATGGGTGGATGCAGAATGAATAAAGTGTAATTGATGAAAAATTAAAAAAAAAGATTTATTTGAGGAATTGCCTTCAGAGAATTCGTGAATGAGTTTCATTTGCAGTATAATATCAGAAAGATAATAGTAATAGTTATGTTCAAAGACCTTTTCTTGGGATAAGAGAATCATAAATTTTTCCAGTTGGATCATTTTTTTTTCTTCATGAATTGGCAAAGATCTGTGGAACACTATTGTTACTGTCATATTCTGTTAACTATATACCTAAATTTCTTTTCAGCCTAGCACAACCACTCTGGAAATCAATCTGGCCCTTTAATAGACAACTAGAAATAGCATATCGTCAAGATGCAGCCATACCACTTCTAGGCATATATTGAAAAGAGGCTCAAGTACACAATAAGGACATTTGCTCAACCATGTTTGTAGAAGCTTTATTTGTAATAGCCCTAAGCTGGAAACAGCCGAAATGACCCTCAACTTAAGAATGGATGCAGAAATTGTGGTATATCTACACAATGGAGTATTACTCTGCAATGAAAAATAAGGAAATCATGAAATTTGCAGGTAATTGGTGGGACTTGGAAAGGATCATCCTGAGTGAGCCGTCCAAGCAGCAGAAAGACATACAAGGTATATATTCACTCATATAGACTTATAACATAGGATAAACGTACTAAAATCTATACATCTAAAGAAACTAATCAAGAGAGAGGATCCTGACTAAAATGGTCAATCCACATCCCGAAAGGCAAAAAGGATGGACATCGGAAGAAGAAAACAGGAAACAACCTAGAAACCTGCTGCAGAGGGCCTCTGAAAAGCTCTGCCCTGCAGACTATCAAAGCAGACACTGAGACTCATGGCCAACTGTTGGTCAGAGTGCATGGAATCCATAGCATTTCTTAAAGAAGCATTCTTTTTTTCTGTTGTGTCTTTTTACCTTCTTTATCAAAAATCAAATGGGCATAGGTGTGTGGATTTATATATGGGTCTTTGATTTGATTATAATTGTGTGGAAATTTGAGAATTGTGTTAAATCCGTAGGTTGCTTTTGGTAGGATGGCCATTTTACTATATTAATTCTATCCATGAGTGAAATCTTTCTATTTTCTGGTATCTTCTTCACTTTAATTCTCTAAACAGTCTAGAAAGACCCTAAAAAAAACTTCTTTAACATTCTTGCTGTACAAGAATTTCACTTTCTTGGTTAGAATTACCCCAAGATATTTTATATGAATTGTGGCTATTGTGAACTGTGTGGTTTTTCATATCTTCCTCAGCTTGTTTGTCATTTGTATATAGGAGAGTTACTGTTTTTTTGTCTGTTTGTTTGTTTTCTTTTTTCTCTGTTTGATTTTGTTTGTTTCAAGCAACTTTGTATCCAGCTGTTTTGTGAAAGGTATTTATCAGGTGTAGGAGTTCCCTGGTAGAATTCTTGGGATCTCTCATGGATACTATGGTATCATCTGCAATTAACGATACTTTAATTATTTCTTTTCTAGTTTGTGTTTCCATGATCTTTTTCATTGCCCTCACTAGAAAGAATTTAAAGTATTCTGTTGGATAGATATGGGCAGAGGAAAGAAGCTTGTCTTCTTCCTGATTTTAGTGGAATTGCCTTGAGTTTTTCACCATTTAATTTGTTGTTGGCTGTAGGCTTGCTGTGAATTTCCCTTATTATATTTATGTATGTCTTGTATATTCCTACTCTCCACAAATGCTTTCTCATTACGGGGTGTTGGATTTTGTTAAAGCCATTTTCAGCATTTAATGATCTCATAATGTGATTTTTTTTTTCCTTTCAGTTTGTTTATATGGTAGAATACATTGACAGATTTTATATGTTATGTACTTCTGCTTTGTTGGACTATTCAGGGCTTGCTGTAGTAGGATAGCCAGTGAAATATATCGACCAGGCTGTTATAGATCGTATTCTTATTTATTTATTTAGCTGTTTATTTGTTTATTTATTTATTTGTATTTTTAATAATTTATTCACGTTACATCCCAATTGTAGCCCCCTCCCAAATCTCTTCCCAGTCCCATCTTCACCTTCTTTTCCACCTTACATCCTTCCTTAATCCACTGAAAATGGAAGTCCTCCTCCACTACCATCTGACCCTAGTCTATCAAGTCTCATCAGAACTGCCTGGATCCTCTTCTTCTGTGTCCTGGCAAGGCCACATTGCCAGAAGGGAGTGATCAAAGAGCAGGCAACAAAGTTTATATCAAAGATAACACCTGCTCCACTTATTGGGAACCCTCATGGAGACTGAGTGCCTATGGGCTGCTTCCTGGTAGGAGATCTAATTCTTCTCCATGTATGGGACTTGGTTGGCCCATCTGTCTTGGCAGGGCTCCTTGGATCAGGATTTTTAACTTTTTTGGTCTCGTGTAGAGCTTCTGACCCCCTTCCATTTCCCCATTCTCCCTTAAGACTCTCTGTGCTCTGCCCAGAGTTTGGCTGTAATTCTCAGCTTCTGCTTCAATCTTCTGCTGGGTGGAGACTTTCAGAGAACATCTGTGCTAGACTCTTGTCCTGTTCTCTCCTTCATACTTCTGGTGTCTATCCTGTTTGCCCTTAGGGAATTCATCATCCTCCCTAGGGTCCTCCTTGTTCTTTACTTTCTTTAAGTCTTTGGATTTTTGTATGGTTATCCTATATTAACTGGCTAATATTTGCTTATAAGTGAGTATGTGCCATGCATATCTTTCTAGTTCTGGCTACTTCACTCAGGATGATCTTTTCTAGTCCCATCCATTTGCCTGCAAGTTTCATGACTTCCTTGTTTTTATTAGCTGCATAGTATTCTGTTGTGTAATTGTATAAGAATTTCTGTATCCATTCTTTGCTTGAGAAAAATATAGGTTGATTCCAGATTCTGAATATTATGAATAAAGCTGCTGTGAATATAGTTGAGCAAATGTCCTTTATGTATGGTAGAGCATCTTTTGGGTACATGCCCAGAAGTAATATAGCTGGATCTTGAGGTAGTTATTCCGAATTATCTGAGACAGCGCCATCTTGATTTCCAAAGTGGTTGTACATGTTTACATTTCCACCAGCAACGGAGGAGGGTTTCACTTTCCCTGCATCCTTGCTAGGATGTGTTGTCACTTGAGTTATTGTTATTAGCCATTCTAATAGAATCTCAGAGTCATTTGCATTTGCATTTCCCAGAGGACTAAGGACAGTGAGCCCTTTTTAAGTCATTCCCTGACATTTAGTATTCCTCTGTTGAGAATACTCTGTTTAGCTCTGTATCCCAGTTTGGTGTTTAATTTCTTGAGTCTATATAAATTTTGCATATTAGCCTTCTGTCAAATGTAGAGTTGGTGAAGATCTGTTTTCAGTCTGTAGGCTGTCATTTTGTTCTGATGACAGTGTCCTTTGCTTTACAGAAGCTTTTCAGTTCATGAGATACCATTTATTGATTGTTGATATTAGAGCCTGTGTTTTTGGTGTTCTATTCAGGATCTTGTCTCTTGGGCCAATGAGTTCAAGGCTCTTCATTCCTTTCTCTTCTAACAGGTTCATTGTGTCTGGTTTTATGTTGAGGTCTTTGACCCACTTGAACTACAGTTTTTCTCAGAGTGATACATATGGGTCTTTTTGCATTTTTCTATATGGAGACATCAAACTAGGCCACTACCATTTGATGAAGATACTGTCTTTTTTTACACTGTTTGGTTTTGGCTTCTTTGTCAAAAATTAAATATCTGTAGGTGTCTGGGTTTATTTCTGGATTTCCCATTAATTACACTAATCCTCTATTCTGTTTCTATGAGAGTACCATGCCATTTTTATTACTGTTGTTCTGTAGTACCACTTGAGATCAGGGATGGAGATACTTCTAGAGGATCTTTGATTGTACAGGATTGTTTTAGCTATTTTTTCCACATGAAATTGAGAATTGTTTTTTTTTTTCTTTTTCAAAATCTTTAAAGAAGTCTGTTGGTATTTTCATGGGAATTGCATTGAATCTATATTCTTTTGGCTAGAATGGCCATTTTCACTATGTTAATCCTATTGATCCATGGGCATGGGAGATCTTTCTATCTTCTGATATCTTATTCGATTTCTTTCTTGAGAGACTTGAATTTTTTTTTTTCATACAAGTCTTTCACTTGCTTTGTTAGAATTATACCAAAATACATTATGGTTTTTTGTTTTGTTTTGTTTTTGTTTTTTCTGTTGTGAAGGTTCTGTTTGCCTAATTTCCTTCTTTCCCCTTTTATCTTTTGTATACAGGAGGGCTTCGGAGTTTTCTGAGTTAATTTTTTATCCAGCCACTTTGCTGAAGGTGTTTATCAGCTGTAGGGATTCTCTTGTTGAATTTTTGGGGTTACTTATGTATACTATCATATCATCTCTGAATAGTGATACTTTGACTTCTTTTCGGATTTCTATCCCCTTGATTTCCTTTATATTTCTTATTGCTCTAGCTAGGACTTCAAGTAATATTTTCAAGAGATAGGGCAAGAGTGAACAGTCTTGCCTGTTTTATTTCAGTGGAATTGATTTAAGTTTCTCTCCGTTTAGCTTGATGTTGGCTATACCTTGTTGCATATTGCTTTTTCTATGTTTAGGTATGTGCCTTGTAGCCCTGATTTCTCCAAAATTTTAAACATGAATGGGTATTGGATTTTGTCTAATGTTTTTTCAGCATCTAAGGTGATGATTATGTGTTTTTTGTCCTTCCATTTGTTTATATGCTCTATTACACAGACAGATTTACATATATTGAACCACAGTGCATGCCTGGTATGAAGCACACTTGGTCATGATGTATACCTTTGATGTGTTTTATTGTATTTGGTTTGTAAGTATTCAGCATTTTTTGCATCAGTGTTCATTAGGAAAATTATTCTATTTTGTAGAATGGTTTGAACAGTGTTAGTATTAGCTCTTCCTTGAGTGTCTGGTAGAATTTTGCACTGAAACTATCTGGTGCTGGACATTTTTTGAATAGGAGAGTTTTGAAGACTGTTTCTATTTCTTTAGGGGACACAAGACTATTAAACTTGTTTATCTGATCTTAATTCTAATTTTGTAAGTGGAATCTATCAAGAAAATTGCCCATCTCATTTAGATTTCTAAATTATGTGGTATACATCCTTTTGAATTAAGACCTAATGTTTCTTTGAATTTCCTCAGTGTCTGTCATTATGTCCTCTTTTTCTTTTCTTATTTTGTTGATTTGGATAGTGTTTCTCTGCCTTTTCATTAGTTTTGCTAAGGATTTCTCTATCTTGTTGAATTTCCAAAGATTCAGCTCTTGGTTTCATGGATTCTTTGAATTGTTTTCTTTGTTCTAATTTATTGATTTCAGTCCTGAATTTGATTATTTCCAGCTGTCTGCTCTTCTTGGGTTCACCTGCTTCCATTTTTTTCTGGTGTGACATCAAGTTGCTTGTATGAGATGTCTCTAATTTCTTTATGAATGTACTTCATGCTATGAACTTTCTTTTTATCACTGATTTCATTGTTTTCCATAAGTGTGGATATGCTGTTCCTTCATTTTCATTGATTTGTAGAAAGTCTTTAATTTCTTTCTTCTTTCTTCCCTGACCCAGCTGTCATTGAGTGGAGAGTTGTTCAGTTTCTATGCTTATGTCGACTTTTTTCTATTTCTGTTGTTGTTGAGAGTCAGCTTAGTCTATGGTGGTCTGAAAGGTACAAGGGATTATTTCAGTCTTTTTGTATATGTTGATTATGTTGGTCTTTTTGTATGTGTTGAAGCTTGCTTTGTGACCAACTGTGTGATCTATTTTGGAGAAGGTTTTATGCAGTGCTGAGAAGAAGTGATATTCTTTTGTGTTTGCGAGAAAAGTTCTGTAGATGTCTGTTACATCCATTTGTTTCATGACATTTGTTAGTGTTATTAATTCTCTGTTTAGTTTCTGTTTCCTTGACCTGTCCTTTGATGAGAGTGGGATGTTGAAGTCATCCACTATTAATGTATGGGGATTAATATGTGGTTTAAATTTTATTAATGTTTCTTTTACAAATGTGGCTGCATTTGAATTTGGGGCATAGATGTTCAAAATTGAATTTTTTCTTGGCACAATTTTTCTCTTTTGAGTATGAAGTGTCTTTCTTCATTCATTTTGATTTATTTTGGTTGAAAGTATTTTATTAGATATTAGAATGGCTACTGCAGCTTGCTTCTTGTTGTCCATTTGTTTGGGGAACATTTACTCTCAGGTAATATCTGTCTTTGGTTGAGATGTGTTTGAGTTGTGTTTCTTATATGCAGCAGAAAGCTTGGTCACTCATCCATTCTTTTAGTCTGTGTCTTTTTATTGGAGAGTTGACTTCATTGATATTTTGAGGTATTAATGACCAGTGACTGTAAGTTCCTTTCAGTTTGGTGTTGGTTGCAATAGTGTGTTTGTGTCCTTTTCTACTTTTGGTTTTGCTATAGTGAAGTTATTTATGTCCGTTTTTTTGTTTTTTTGGTGGGGGGAGGGTATGGTTAACCTTGAGTGGTGGTTTTCCTTTTAGTATCATGTGTACGACTGGGTATTTGCATAGATATTATTTAAATTTTGTTCTGTTCTGTAATATCTTCTTTTCTCCATGTATGTTTTCTCCGTATATGTTGAAAGTTTTGCTAGGTATAGTAGTATGGACCAGTATCCTTTATTTATTTTTTTTTCTGGGGGGTGGTGTTCAAGATATCTGCCCAGACACTTCTTTCATTTATGAGCTCTATAGAGAAGTCACTTGTGATTCTGATAAGTTTGCCTTTTTTAAATTTTTTTCTGGGCCCTTTTCCCTTTCAGCATTCAATTTTCATTTTCTCTTCTGTTCATTTAGTGATTTAGCTGTTATGCGGCCAGATGATTTTCTCTTCTGGCCTAATTTATTGTAGTTCTCTTGTATCCTTGTAAGCATCTCTTTCTTAACTTTGGGAAATTTTTCTTTTATAATTTGTTGGAAATATTTTATGGTCCTTGGACCTGGGAATCTTTTCTTTCTTCTATTTATAATATTCTTAGGTTTTTCCTTTTCACAGTGTCCTTGATTTCTTTGATGTTTTCTGTCACAGATTTCTTAGGATTTAACATTTTTGGTTTGGATGATGCATCAATTTCTTTTTCTTTTTAGATTTTTTTTATTTTTTATTTTTTTTATCAGTTACATTTTATTAACTCTGTATCCCAGCTGTGTCCCGATCCCTCATTCCCTCCCAGTCCCTCCCTCCCTCCCTCATCTCCACCATGCCCCTTTCCAAGTCCACTGATAGGGGGGACCTCCTCCCCATTCATCTGATCCTGTTTTACCAGGTATCTTCAGGACTGGCTGCAAACCCCTCCTCTGTGGCCTAACAGGACTGCTCCTCCCTTCGGGGGTGGGGAGACCAAAGAGCCAGTCATTGAGTTCCTGTTAGAAATAGTCCCTGTTCCCCTCACTTTGGGAGCATCAATTTCTTTCATTGTGTCTTCTACACCTGAGGTTCTTTCCTCCATCTTTTGTATTTTGTTGTTAATGCTTACCTCTGTAATTCCTGCTTTCTTCCCTAAGTTCTCCCTCTCTAGGATTTCTTAAATTTGTGCTTTCTTTAATGTTGCCATTTCCATCTTCAGCTTTTGCACAGTATTGTTAATTTCCTACACCTGTTTGTTTGTATTTTCCTGTTTTTTTTATTAGATGATCTGTCCAATATTCTTCATCTCTTTGAATTCTCCTGCTGATCTTTCAGTGATTAATTTATTTCTATCTCTAAAGGTTTCAGACTTTTTTTCTCTATCTTCCTGTATTTCTTTATGGATTTTACTTGTTCCCTTTGTTATCATCTTCATAAGCATAGATTTAAGGTTATTTTCTTCTGTTTCATTTGTATTTGGGCATTCATGGTTACTTCCCTTTGGACCACTGGGTTCTGGGGAGGCCATATTGCTTTGGCTTTTGTTGATTGTGTTTTTATACTGACCTTCAGCCAACTGGCTGACTCTGGCATTGGACATTAGATCCTGTTGCCTACTGAAGTGCTCAGGGATGTGGAAATAATCCTGGACAAGAAACTGGATATTCCTGCAGGAGCCCTTCTCAGTTTGGTGGAAATAACCTGAGACTGGTGGGTGGCTCTCAAGGAATTTCCAGTCAGAATCATCAGATGTTTGATCCTGGGGAACATGTGGACTCCTCAGGTACTCAAGGATCCTCCTCTCACAGGGAAGACCTGGAGTCAGCTACTCTACTACTGCCTTTATTTCTCTTAAGTTAGTGAGCCCAGTCACTGTGCTTAGACAATGTGCTTGCTGTATGTAGCCTTTCTAGAGAACCTGTGAGCTCAGAGGTTCTGCTGGTCTCCATAGGAAGACTGAGTGTGTCTTGGAGCAGTGTCTTAGTTTCTTCTGTGGGTCCCAAGTGTCAGAAGGCCCATGGTTGGAGCCAGGTGCTCAGAATGGTGAGAGTGGTCCCTGAGTTTGGAGCTGGGTGTCCCTGGTACTGTAAGGTATCCCATTTAAGGACACTGAGAGTAGGCACCTGAGTTTTGAGCCATAAACCAGAATACCCAGAAGGTATTTATGGGACAGTGAGAGTGTGTGTTCTGTTCTGGAACCTCACCCAGGTACTGGAAGGAAGATATGTACTGCATGGTCAGTGAGAGTAAGCACCTGAAGTAAGAGCTGCAAACCACCAGTACCAGACAGTGAGCTATGGCAGGAAGCCTATCACTTTGGCTGTGCCAGGCAGAAGCCTGGGAACTATTCCAGGGAATAGCAGGGTGGCCTGAAGGTGGACCCTTGAGTTTCCCTGTGGGTTCTTCTCTCACCTGCAAAGAACAGATGTAAAGGTTTTGAGGGCCACAGTATTCCCTGCTGGTCACTGTGCTCTCACTCCTGAGCTGCTGTTCAGATCTCTGCATGGTTGGTGACACCATCAGCCATCATGGATCTCTTTAAAGACTGTATTCTCGCATTGTTTTTTTTTTCTTTTGTATAAATGTTCCAGGTAATTATTGATTCAGGCCTTATTTCTGAGTTTGTCTTACTTGGAGAAGTGTTTTGTTCCATGGCTTCTGTTTCTTCTCATGTGTTGTGAACTGTAGTATGCATGCAATGAGCCATTTAAGGAGAAACTGGAAAATGAAAGTGTTGAGCTTAAGAAGATAGTGGTCACAGTGAGGAAGATTCAGTGGGGAAAAGAGCACATTAACAATTAGACTAGAGACCATGTGGTTGGAATGGCCCAGATCTGCTCATATATTTGAACACTCAATTTTCAGTTAGTGGAACAGATTTGGAAATATCAGTAGAAATGCTGTGTTGGAGGAGCTCTTTCAGTGAACGTGTTTTGAAACTTCAAAATCACATGCCAGGATCAGAGTTTCTTTTTCTGCATGCTGCTTGCAGATCTAGATGTACCTTTTCAGCTCCATGTTGATTTAATGATCAGAAAATCCCAGATGTTCGATTTTACCAATACAAACTCATGAGCTAGATGCTGGCTTGAGAACTTGCTGGCTCAGTGAGGAAAGAGAAAGCAACTAGCTGACCTTCAGCTTACATCTCAGATGGCAAAGCCCAAAGCCGACAGCTAAAAACAAAAAGTCGAGACACAGCATCAGCTGGTTACTTGGTCTGACTCTTGGTCTAGGGCTAACTGTATTTAATCCTGTTTACAGAAGGCTCTTGGATGAGGGGTGTGAGCTGCTCCATGGGTTAGTATTTACAGAAGAAAGAAAGCCCTAGGATTAAAGTTTGAACCATACCACAATTAGAAACAGGGGTTTATACTTTACAATATAAGGGTTCACAATGGAATCAAATATCCTGCAACAGCTCCTTGCTTGCCTACTGCCATTGTTTTTTCCCATGAGGATAATGAAGTATCCTCTGAAAGTATAAGCAAGCCTCCAATAAAAAGCTTTCTTGTAAGTGTTGCTTTGCAATGGTGTCTCCTCACAGGAGAAAAACAAAAACCAAGAAAGGTCGTTTCTCTAATGTCTGTATTCTGCCTGTAATCTGTCTGTATTCTGCCCATGTCCTGAGAAACAGAAAGGCAGAATTAAAAAAATAAGGAGCTGACATTTTTGAGAAAACATTGAGTCAGTGATTGTGTTGAATAGTTTTATGTAAACTTCACATAAGCTGAAGTCATCTGAGAGGAAGGACTCTTAATAAAAGGCTTCCATAACATGTAGCTTTACGCAAGCATGCAGTGCACTTTATTAATTAGTGAATGATGAGGGAGTGCCAAGCCCAATGTGGGTGATGTAACCACTTTTACATAAACCAAAATGGGATCAGCTATAAACTTTCTGGTGTGACTGAGCCATCAGGATGTTACCCCATTTCCACTAAGAAGGTGACACCAGATTTCCAGGGTGTATATATGCTGTATTTTATTTTTGGTGGTTTGCTTTCTGTGATAAACTTTCTGACTTTCACAGGTTACTAAAGAATTTTCTTAGTCATGTGCCTCCAGTGATAGATAACAATCAAAGGATGCTGAAACTTAACATGTTTCGACTAGGAAGGCTCATGGTAATTTGCATCAGCACAGAGCCAGTCTTGGGAAGCAAACATCCAACAGGAATCAAAATAATAGGTTGGTGGGTTTCAGACACTCTGTTGCCCCTGTAGCCATGACAGCTGGAGGCTGTAGCCTCCGGCAGTGCTGAGTCCTCATGTGCTGTCCCAGCCCCACCCTCCTCATGGACTCTCCTAACCTCTTTTTCTTTCAGATACTTGGGACTCCTTTGGTCCAGTTCACTGCCTACTAGTGTGTGCTGCAACAGGCCCTCCAAACCCATGCTCTTGCCTTCATCTCTAGTTGCTATGATATAAACACACTATAGAAAAAAACAACATGCTAATATCATTTCTTGCTCCATTATATTATGTTTTTTCTGTGTCCTATATCCTATGTCCTATAGGTACTTAGTCTAAGAAAGCATATGGTAAATTATACCATGCATTCCCTAACCCAGGCAGCCTGACTTATAGAAATCCATCTCTAAAATTGGGAATTTAACTTGAGTGCTGTCATACATGACTCATATCTAGATTAAAAAATGTAACAGAGATTAACAGATTATGAATTTGGAGAACCGGGTCAAGGGAATATTTGCAAGAAATATTAGAAGTTTAGCCCACCAGGGGCCCCAAACTCTTCTAAGTTAGTTATTAAAAGTTTGCTGATTGCTTTGGCATGCTGTAGAGAAATATTAATGCAGCGAGATGACTACTGTGGCAATGTCAGCATTTCATCATCCCCAGGCTATGTATTCATAAAACTTGGAGTTTGAGCTAACATCACCACTCCCTTTATTCCATTTAACAGTATAGAATGTTATTTCATCTGTTTATGTCCTTTAATGAAGAACTTAGTTCTATTACATTACCTTGGGTCCTCTTTTTCCTGGAACTGTATACTTTGTACTTTTCCTTGCTCAACCTTTTTCATTATAGATCTGCATAAGACTGGCCATTAACAATGCTGCAG
Organism: Meriones unguiculatus; assembly: GCF_030254825.1. Classification (NCBI taxonomy): domain Eukaryota; kingdom Metazoa; phylum Chordata; class Mammalia; order Rodentia; family Muridae; genus Meriones; species Meriones unguiculatus. The sequence continues at coordinate 25,028,067 of NC_083353.1, read as the reverse complement.
CACACTCAATACTAGGTTGCTTTGAAATGTCCTCTGCTAATTCTATTAATCAAATTCTTGCCCTTGGGTCTTTAGTTTAGCCTCAGGCTGAGTTTTTAGACAATGGCAAAAATCAGCCACATCTTTTGCCAGAGTATTATAACAAGGGACTCTAGGCCACATATTAATATTGTTACCCTGAAACTGACCCTCATGGTTCACATCACCCTCAGCCCTACTGACTGCCATGTGCAAACTAGGATGGGCCATTAAGGCCCTCATAAAATGTCCAATCTTTATCTAGTCCTGTGTTCCAACATGTTCTATATTCCTCAAAACCAAAGCATATTCAGACCTGTCACAGCAATACCCCAGTTCCTGTCACCAACTTCTGAAGTCTTAGTCAGTCTTCTATTGATGTGAAGAGATACTGTGACCATTGATCTCTTGTACAAGAAAGCATTTAATTGGGGCTTGCTTACAGTTTCAGATGTTTAGTCCATTGTTTTCATGGTGGAGACCATGGTGGCACAGAGTCAGAGATGTGGTTAATAAAAGCTGAGAGTTCTACATCCAGATATACAGGCAGCAGGTAGAACTGCACTGATTAACTATGTAAACTATAATATTTAATATATATTAAATATTTTAAGATGAATACTGATATATAATTATTTATCTTTGGCTCATGAATCCTAGAATGGCAGTCATCCATAGAAGGGGAAGTTTCCAAGCAATATGATGTCAGTACTAGTGGAACTAATGAAGAGCATTCTCAACAAGGTTGCTTTCTCATGGCCATCTAGACTTGTGAATCTCAGGTTTGCTTCTACCCTCAAGGGCACAGATTTATGGTATCTGTTGTAGAGATAATATCAGAACAAATTCTTACACAGTTTCTGTAGTTGAAAGAGGAACCATTTCACCTTCTCAACTTCGACAAGACAATTCTGTTTTGGGTATCTCAGTTACTGTGAGGAAACCACCACAATCAAGGCAACTTAAAAAGGAAGCATTAAATTGGACTTATGTTCTAGATAGTTGAAATTTCTGATGAGGGACTAAAGGTATGGCAGCAAGAATAACTGATGGTTCAAATCCAAAGCTAAGCAGGAAGGAGAGAGTACACTTGGGATAGTGCAGTCTTTGGAAACCTCAGAGCCTATTCATGTTACACAGATCCTTAAAGACAGCCATACCTCCAATGCTTCCACCGAATTGGAAAGAAGTATTCAAACAATTGAATCTAAGGGAGTCATTCTCTTTCAAACCACCACACATTTTTTTAATACTTTTCATCTGCACAAACCCTACCATACACTTAAGTGAGAATGTTATGCTTCCAACATACAATGCCACAGACTAAATATTGCCATTCCACAAAGAAAGAAACAAAGGTGTTCCCATTCCTGTGGCTCTGTCACTTGTAACACACAGAATGTCTTTCAGGCCAGTTCTACTGCACACCTGCTTCCTCAAAAAAAATATCTGACTACAAGTGATGTAAGGAATTAAATTATATTTTAGCTTATAACTCCAACAGAAATACTTCCTTATGTTGGGAAAGACATGAGGACAGTGTTGGGAGTATACCTCCAGAACTGGGTCTAATGCCAGGTTCACAAGCAAATAGAAATTTCCACAGGTGTAAAACCTCACATACTCCACAGTAATTCATTTCCTCCAAGGAGACTCCATTTCCTAGAGGTACTACAAACTGAAAAATAGCATCACCACCTTGGGATCCAATATTCAACAGAAATTTTCAGGAGGATTTTTTTTTTTTTTACATTGAAAACATAACAGTTACAGGACCTAATATATGTGACCATAGTCTACCATAATCTTGTAAGATACTATGATAACCCAAACTTCATGTTCCATATAATAGTCCCAAGAAGTTTTTTTTTTTTAACTTTTTCCTTTAAACTGCAGTAACAAAAGAAAGAATGTTATGAATCAGGATATCTAAAATAAATTAGTTGATGCATTTCATAGTGGAGTTACATTAAAATTGAAAAGTATCTGTCATTGTGTTTAGATAGGACCTCATAACAATGTTAGTCTCTCCATGGGTGCCATCGATGAACACTAAGAATGGTAATATAATCCCTCTATGTGTTATATGTCACTCAGGAAAAAAAATTAGCCAATGTCAGCATTTCATCATTAGGCATTGATTTCATCATTCCATTTGATCACTTTCCTTGGAGCATTTGTAAATGGAAAGGTCATGCTAGTGGGACAAAGAATCTATACTAGTCAACCTTGAAACATTTGCCTTGCATTTTAGAAAACAAATCTAATACCAACATGATTTGATAATTAAGATAACATTCTAATTCGGTGGCCATAATTGTTTCTTGTTCGTATAGTGTCCGGAATATTTTCTAGAATAGGAAAGCACATTCACTTTAGTTTATTATGGTCAAATGGAGATTTTGGCAAAGTATAAAGGAAGTTTTCATGAAAATCTAAAAAAAAAAAAAAAAATGCAAAATCAAACACAAAGCAATTTAAAAGACAAAGAAAGTAGATAAGTAGATGTACTTACAGGAAGAAGATTCCCTGTGAGTATTCCTGAGGATTCTGTGGACTCTACTATATGCTCAAAAAGCTTCTAATCCACAACTTGTCATGGTGTCCCCAGATGCTTTGTGCAAACTCCTGCTACTTCATTTGGAGCAGCCTCTACAGGTCACCTCCTATCATAAACATTGAGTATCTCAAGTTTGCTTGTCTAAACTAACAGACCTCATTGTTCCTGTACTTCCAATATATGAATTCAGTTCAAAATTTGTAAAATGATAATGTGCTATTGCCACTCCTTGTGGCAGCCAACATTCTAATTCACTTATTTATTTATTTACGCTGTTTCCGATAAGGCTTAATAAAATAATAGCACATTCATATTACTGAGTAGCTCTACATCCCTTGTGTATGGATGTGGATGGGATGCTTGCATCTCTAGTAAATTTCACTGTGGAAAGAAAATTTAACACAAATGTTTTTACAACCGTACAAATTTATCCCCCTACATAACCTACAGTATTATAAAAAGAAAAAAAAATAACTCAGTTATTGTCATTACACTAAGAACACTAATATAGTATAAAACATTTCAGCATATATTGAGTAACATTTGCTTAATGTAAAGCATTATTACAAAAATGCAAAGTTTAAGTAACCTTATTTGTGTGCCTGAACTGTGTTCTGTCCTGTACTGGTTAGTTGGTTAGGTTTTTTTTGTTGTTTGTTTGTTTGTTTGTTTTCCTTAACTTAAGCTACAAGCATGTGGAAAGAGAGAGCCCCCTTTGAGGAAGTGCTTCCACCAGATTAGTGTTTATGTAAATCTACCGGGTCATTCTCTTCAGCAATGTTTGGTGTTCATGGAATCGGCCCATTGTGTACAATGCCACCTTTGAGCAGATGGTTCTGGGAGGCATAAGGAAGAGGATGAAGTGTTTGAAAAGATTGAACACATACTATTTTTCCATAGGACCTTAGAGTAATACCTAGAACCTCATAAGGAAGCTTATAATAGAGCAGACAGTATCAGCCAATTTGTCCTAAGATACAAACTGCACATTGTGTTTCTCTGTCAAAGTCCTGCTTCAAAACCAAAGGGGTAAACTAAGTCAGAGTGTAGATCCCCAGTTGCTGCCTGGTTGGTAATCCAGCAGGCTTTTTCTGATGCTAATTTTTCAGGCTGCAACTGATGGTTACCAACCATGGCTTCCACTGACAGTGGCAAACTGAGGGGGCAGAATTAGATTACTGGTGTAGGCCAGGCCAGTGCTGGTAGCTTCGTAGCATGGTCTTACATCTACCGTGTAAGCATCGGAGATGGCTATTGGCTCTAGCATTGGTGCTCCACTGAAAGTGGCAAAGCATCGTCTTAAAAAGAAAAGGAAGGAGAGAAAAGACCACACACACATACACACACACACACACACATTTACACCTGATGAAGTAAGACAGACTCCAGCAGGTAGGTTTCAACAAGCTTTTCTAGCTTTTCTTTCTCCCAGTTTATACACCCAAGAAAATTCTTTTAAACAAAATAAAAATTACAATTTGATTACATGTTATTTTTCTTTAAGTGAATTACAATGAGTATATGTAAGAAAAATATATTCCCCAATACCTTCACATGATCAAGGTTTTACATATTCTGGGTGAAAAACCAAAAAGCAAAACAAGTTATTTTCAAGAATCCATATACATTTGTAACTAAACAACTTGTTATAAATTAACAAGGTGAGCAAACAAGGTAATTTCTTAGCTACTTTTCTCTACTAGCAGGCTGCAATTTACAGTTACAAAGAAAGAATTAACTTACAAAATAATCTCTCACAAAAATCTTAAAAGAATCACAAATCTAAACTTTTATATAATAAAAACCAACCAGCCATCTCTACTTTAAATCTTTAAGGTGTGCATCTACACATTAATAATTTTGTTTTAATTCACTATCAGGAAGCTGAGAGCAAAAGCAAGTATAAGGAAGTCAATTGTTTTGTTGAGAATGTCACCTCAGCCAGTGCTATCTTGGGCTATTGTTCTCACTCACCAACCTTTAAAAGTCCCTGGCTTTACTATTAAGGTGTACTTTCCTGAACTTCAGAATGTTCTCTAAGATAATTTACATCACAGCCATTAACAAAAATATCTTTACTTAACCTTGCTAAACACTCTGTTTTTTCCTAAAATTTTCTACATCATATCCACTGGCAAAAGCATCTTTTCCTAACCTTGCTAAATAAATCTATTTTTCCAAACTCATTGTAAAGTTAATGGCCATTGCTAACAATCTGCATCTGAAGGTTCTCCTCAAAGGTGGTAGTTAAAATTAAATCATTAATGTCTCCAACAACCTTGCCTAAAAGAGATCAAGCATTCTTAATTTTAAGTGCCAGATACGCTGCATAGTCAGGGGCTGGAATTTCCATTAGTTTTCATATGATTCGTATATTAGGAGGATTATAAGGCTACAAGGGTAATAAGCAGAGCTATGGCTCCATAACAGCATGAAAGACCTATAAATTGTACTTCCTTGTACTTCTGAGCTCTGCCACAACCTGAGACAAACCATCATGGCTCTGCTAACTGGTTGATTGCATTCCATGCATTCTAGAGCTGTTTGCTATTCCTTTGGCACACACTCCAGCAATTGTCCTCTTGTCTTACGTTTTGTATACTCAAAATTGTCTCCATATTCCATAGTTCTTTGTAAATTCTCAATTCTCCCCAGACTTCGAGTTCAGCCTCAACAACCTCTGCCAAACTCAATGTCTTCTGGAATCAGCACTACACTCAGGACTCTTAACTAAGGGTTTCGTAGGTAGCAGGGAAGCAGATTTCTGCTTCTGTCAGTCAAGTCAGCCTGCAAATTGCTTTTCCTCCATTACAGGAGGAATAAACTCTAGATTCATTCACCTTATCTGCCTGTGTCCTTGTGGCTCACCAACAGGGTTTTTCTTCCCATGAACTGGTTCACATAACAAAAAGCAGGCAGGAAGGCTTGAAATCAGAGAATCAACCCTTTTCAGCTTGTGATATAATTTGTGAATATTTAGTAACTGCCACTTTGATTGAGAAATATGTCACTAGGGGATGGGCTTTGAGTTTAAATCCTGACACCACTTCTAGTGACTAGTTGTCTGGCCTGAAGATGTGAGCTTTGAACTGCTTTAGCTGCTTTAGCTGACGCCTGTTTGATGGTGATCCCATGTCCTTCTGGAACCATAAAACAAATTAAACTCTTTGATAAGGTGCCCTAGATATTTTATTTTATCACATCAATGGAAAAGGCATTAATATACATCCTGGGTGAGTTATTGCATATAAAAATAAAAGAAATGTGAAATCAGAATGAACTACCTCATCATGTAAATTTACAATGTTTTATCCACATGAGTTTGTAGATACACATGAAGTAAAAATGGACATAGGCTTGAACAGATTACTGACACTTGTCAGATTCTTTTAAATACAGAATAAATAATCCCAAGTAACTAAAACAAGTGTGTTGGCTAACAATCTTACTAAATATTTTGTAGTCATAGATTCCCTTCAGTATGCATTATTTTATATAACATGGAAAGGCTTTAATACATTGATTACATTCATAGGGTTGCACTCCAGTTTGATTTTTTTTCACAATTTGGAAGAGTATTCTGATGTATAAAAAGCTTTACCGTATTGACTATATTCATAGGATTTTTCTCCAGTCTGAATTCTTTCATGACTTTGAAGATGGCTGTGAAGTGCAGAGTTTTTATCGCATTGGTTACATTCATAGGGTTTCTCTCCAAATGGATTCTTTTATGTTTTTGAAGAAAGGTGTGACATACAAAGGCTTTACCACATTGATAACATTTCAAGGATTTCTCTCTGGTATGAATTCTTTTATGAGTTTGAAGACTTGTATGATGTGCAAAGGCTTTACCATATCGACTACATTCATAGGGTTTCTCTCCAGTATGAATTCTTTCATGACATTGAAGATTACTATTAATGCTGAATGCTTTACCACATTGTTTACATTCATAGGGTCTCTCTCCCATATGAACTCTTTCATGTCTTTGAAGATGAGAGCGATGTGCCAAGGCTTTGCCACATTGACTGCATTCATAGGGTTTCTCTCCAGAATGAATTATTTCATGACTCTGAAGTTTACCATTACTAAAGAAGGCTTTACCACATTGACTACATTCATAGGGTTTCTTTCCAGAATGAATTATTTCGTGCCTGGAAAGATAAATAGAATGTGTAAACTTTTACCACATTGCTTAGACTGATGAATCTGTCTAACTGTGTAATTTCACAATTTTGTCTAATTGTAGAAAAGAAACAGACCTTAAGATTTTGTTACATTGTTTCATTTATGAAGTACCTACTTATTAGGTGTCTTTTGTGTGTCTGAAAATAAATTTGTGAAGAGTAGAGCGTTTTGTATGTGGTTCACATATACAGCATCCATTTTCCAAGCAGGTATTTTCACATCTTTGAAGAGAACTGGAAGAACTCACAGCTTTACAACAGTGATTGCATTCATAATGTTTTCCTATAATACGACTCAGACTATATTTGTATTTGGAACAACACAAATGGAAGAATTTTCATAATTTAATAACAGGGTTTTACTGCAGTGTGAGCTTGTTAATGTATTCCCAATAAAGTCTGAAACACGATTAATTTTATACATTTACAAAATCTTTCAGAGTGGTGACAATGTCATATCTTCTAATTGTTCTGGGAGAGAGAGTGGAATCTTGCCTTTCTCCATATCCCTAATGTTCATGTTGCTTGTATCTAATGTGACCTGTGATGTACATATTAAACAAGAATAACAAATAAGTGCTATCCACATTGGATTAATACAGTTTAACATATTACTCATCACAGACATATAATATAAAGATTAAAGTTTCTCCACAAAAACATTTTTGCATCTCATAAACTGCCCATCTCAGTAAACTTTCATAAGCCACTACAAGTACATGAGTAACATGGGACTCAGCATAAACTAATTGAGCACTAGAAGGTTTTGTACATGTAATTTTTGTGTAGGTCTACTGCAATATCTGAGTAGCATCAAACTAAATGAATTGGCAGTTCTACAGAGTAGATCTTATGTTGTGATGATTACAATGTTGATAGCTCTTAAATCATTGATTCCTTGTCTTGTTCCTTGCAAACATGAATCAGCTACTTGACCCTGAGGTATATGAAATATTTACTACTCATCAATGTACTTAAAGCCGTGCTCCTTTACACTGTTGCTTTTCCTTAAAATTTCCAGAACACATTAAAATATCTTTATAAGCACATTTATGTCATCTTGCACATGAAACTCACCTTCCATGTATTTTAGAATTCTGACAGTGTTCTTCAATATCTTAGTCTTTCCATTTGTAACCTGAAATAAATTACCAGAAAATGAACACGACTGATAATTACATAAAATTTAAGTTACTATCCTCAGTGATCCTTAGAACTATGCCTGTTTTATTTACCACATTCTGCTTTTTTCACAATCAAAATTATAGAAGAGCATTGATAATCAAGAAAACCTTTCCCCCATATTTAAAAAGTAGAAGAAAATCAAAGTCTTACCTATAGCAGTGAGGTTCCTGTAGGTGTCTAGCATGATATTTACATAGACACTCTTCTGGAAGGATTCAGCAAAGCCCAGTCTTCCAGAGTGAAGTTTATGTGCACATCATTATAGGTCATTACATCCTAAAATATCCCAAAGATGTGTCCAACAGAAAGCATAATTCAGACAATATTGTGAATATATACATCTTTTACAACTAAGTTTAAATGATTCAGGTGATTTCCATACTTATTCTATGACATGAAATAGAAGAGGTGGTTCACTCCTGTCATTTCTGTGCTCTTTGAATAGGATAGAGCTTTGCAAGGGAAGTTCCTCTTAACAGACATATAGACATAGAAAAAGAAAAACAAACCAACAGATCAATCATAATGAGTACACATCAGAGAAGTTGTATGAACAATTACTAACTACAAAAAAGCAAAACAAACAAAAAACATGGGCAAGCAGGTTATTTGGGCACATGCCTTTATCTCTAGCACTCAGGAGTTAGAGGCAGATGTATCTCATTGAGTTGGAGGAAGGCCTAAGCTATGGAATGAGTTCAAGGACAACCTGAGGTGTATGTTAAGACCTTGTCCCTACTCATCCCCACCAAATAAACAAACAAACTAAGGAACAAACAAAAATTAACCAATCAACCAACTAAATAAATGAAAATGTTAGAGAAAAAATTAAAAAAATTTGAAGGTCTCACTGAAGTCATTAAAAAAGTTATGCTTTCACTCTAGCTCCGCTTTTATCTCCCAGAAATATGAATACTCACAGTTTAAACTATTAATAAGATACTACTAAAAGAGAATGCATGTTTAACCAGTTTGAAATGGATAGATGAAAATAAAGCAATGTATATGTAGATCATGAAAAAAAAACATAAGAGAACCAAAGATATGTCTTGAGAATCAAACGTACTTTTTGGACTTCTAAAGCAGGTGAGTTCAATTGGCAGTACTTATAAGGCACTGAAGAAACTATGGAACAAATACATGTGTTGGTCTAAGAAAATGTTAAATCTAAAAAATTCCAATGACAAAAAATCCAGAAAATCTTAGATATCATGCAAAGACTATATCTAAGAATAATAGGAATACAGAAAGGAGAAGAATAGAAGCTCATTGGCACCGAAATGATTTTAACAAAATCATAGAAGAAAATTTTCATAACTAAAAAAAGAAATATATAAATATACAAGAAGATATACAGATCACCAATTAGATTGAACCAGAAAGCAAAGTCTCCTCACAACCTAATAATCAAAATGTAGAAAGAACATTAAAACATGCAAGAGAAAAAAAAACTAACATCTGGAGACAGGCCTATGAAAATTACACCTAACTTCTCAACTGAAACAGTAACAGGCAGAAAGCCTTGGGCAAGATGTACTAAAGAATAAAGAGTCCACAGATACCGGCCAAGATTACTATACCCAGCAAAACTTTCAATCACTAGAGATGGAGAAAATAAGATCTTCCACAATTAGAACAACATCTATCTACAAATCCAGCCCTACAGAAAGTGTCAGAAGAAAAACTCTAAACAAAGGAGGTTAACTATACATACAAAAAGACAGGAAATAAATAATCTCACACCAGCAAAACGTAAATAAGGAAAACACACAAACACATGCACACACACACACACATACGCGCCTCAACTACTACCAGCAACAACAAAACTACAGATATTAACAACCATTGGTCACAGATATCTCTCAATATAAAAGGCATCGATTCCCTAATAAAAACTTCAGACTATCAGAATGCATGTGAAAACAGGATCCATCCTTCTGGTGCATACAAGAAACACACGTCAATATCAAAAAGGGATTGGAAAAAAGATTTTCCAACCAAGTGGACCTGAGAATTAAGTTGGTGTAACTTTACTAATATCTAACACAATACTCTTTAAACCAAAATTAACCAAAAGGAATTGGAAAATACATTTCATATTCATCAAAGGAAAAATACAGTAAGTAGGTATCTCAGTTCTGAACATCTATGCTGCAAATGCAAGGATACCCATATCTGAAAACAAAAACAAAAACAAAATTATGACTTACCCTTAAACCATACATGTATCCTTACATACTGGTAGTGGAAGACTTTATCACCCTAACTTCACCAACCAACACTCGAGCTAACATATATTAAAAACCAAATGGAGTTCCATAGAACATTGCACCCAAACACCAAAGAATATACCTTCTTCTCAGTACCTTGTGGAACTTCATTCAAAACTAACCACATATGCATTTGCTTAAGAAGTTTCCACGGATAAAGGAAAATTGAAATATCCTCCAGTATCCAATTAGTCACCACATATTAAAGCTAGATTTCAACAACAACAAAACAACAAAAGGCCTACAAACTCATGGGAACTGAACCACTCACTTCTTAATGAATATTGGGTCAACATTGAAATAAAGAAAGAAATTAAAGATTTCCTAGAATATAAAAATGACTGCACGACATACCCTACTTATAGGACCCAATGAAAGTAGTACAAAAAAGAAACTTAATATCATTAAGTGACTATGTAAAAAAAAAAAAAAAAACAGCTCATCTGAAAAGTATAGAACTAAAGAAGCAAGCATACCCAAAGGAATAGGAAAAAGAGAACATTATTTTTAAGAAAATCAAGGTAACAAGAACCTGGCTCTTTGAAAAAAAATCAAGAAGATGGACAAACCCTTATCCAAACTAACTAAAAGACAAAGGGAGAATATACAAATTAACAAAATCAAAAATGAAAAGACATAACAGACACTGAAGAAATCCATAAAATAATCAGATCATACTTTAAAAAATTGTATACCATAAAATTGAAAAAATAAAAGAAATGGATAGATTTCCCAATAGATGCCATTTACCAAAGCTACGTCTCAATCAGACATACACACACACACAAACACACACACACATGCACACACACGCACACACACAAAATTTAAATAGATCTATAATCTGTAACAGAGGCAGTCATTAAAATCTGTACCCTTTGATTTTCCAAAACCCTAGTTTATTTAGGGTTTTTAAATTCTTCTACCTACCTTCTATCCCACTGATCATAGGAAGGGGAGAAAGAAAGTTCTTAGAATAAAGGATTTTGTGGACCTTTTTTAGCAGTATTTCCTTGGGGCAAATACACTCTATGCTTTCCAGATACCAGCATTCCTATCCAATAGACAACACCCAACAACAACATGAATTGGCACAATTCAGCAAAGAAAACAAGACTCCCAAAAAAAACAGAGTCAGCAAAAGCTGCAAGACTCAGCTGGATTGCTACAAGAAGTTGTCTGCTCTGCAGTGTTTCTCTTTGAAAAGTTTAGAAAAATGAAGACCAGCAATGAGTAGCAATACAAATGCATGTCTCCCTGTCTGTGGGCTTCTGTTTATCATAGCCCACACAAAGCTGTTTTACAACCTGAACATGCCATGCCCCTTGCACAGGACAGCTTCTAGCAAAACATCACTGGCTCTCTCATGTGTCGGTTTACAGCTGGCCAAGATGATGTGTCCCTTCATGAGTTTGTTTTTAACTGAGGATAAACTACAAACATTTCAACACAAAAAATTTCCAAACCCAGAGACTTGCACATTCACATGGTTTTAGTGCAGAATTTTATTAGACATTCAAAGAAGAGCCAATACCAACACTTCTCAAATTATTCCAAAATATTACAAATGTATATTTCCAAATTCTTTTATGAGGCCAGAGTCATCCTGATATTCAAACCACAAAGATTACACGAAGATTCCATAAAGATTACATAAAGACAGAGGATTATAAAAAAACTTCCCTTATAAATATACATAAAATATACTCAATAAAATAATTTCAAATAAATTTTACAAACACATCAAAAAAGATTATTCACCATATTCAAGTAGGCTTCATCCCAGAAATTCAGGGGTGGTACAAAATATAAAATCTGTCAGTGCAATCTACCATGTAAATATATTGAAAGAAAAAAGTACATTATCAAATCATTATATGCTGAAAAAGGCTTTGAGAAAGTCCAATGCCCCTTCATGATAAAAGTCTTGTGGAGAGTAGAAATACACAGAGTATACATAAACATAATTAGGGAAATTTACAGCAAGCCTATAGCCAACAGCAAATTAAATGGTGAGAAACTCAAAGCAATTCCTCTAAAATCAGGAACAAGACAAGTTTGTCTCCTCTGTCCATATCTATTTAATATTGTACTTGTAGTTCTAGCTTGGACAGTAAGAAAACTGCAAGAGATCAAAGAAATACAAATTGGAAAAATAGTAGTCAAAATATCAATAATTGCAAAAGATATGATAATATATATGAGAGATTCCAAAAATTCTGTCAGGGAACTCCTACAGTTGATAAATACCTTCTGCAAAATGGCTGGGTACAAAATTACCTAAAAACAAACAAAACAAAAACCAGTAGCTCTCCTATAAACAAATGAAAAATAGGCTGAGGAATATATCAGGAAAACAACACAGTTGTTCACAATAGCCACAATTAATATAAAATATCTTGGGGTAACTCTAACTAAGCAAGCAAAATACTTCTATGACAAAAATGTTACAGAACTTTTCTTTATCTTTAGCAAATGAAATTTAAAGAAATATCAGAAGACAGAAAGATCTCTCATGCTCATGAATGGATAGGATTAACCTAGTAAAAATGGCCATCCTTCTAAAAGCAATCTATAGATTCAACATAGTTCCTATCAAAACTTCAACACAATTCTTTTCAAAACTTGGAAGGTCAATACTTAATTTCATATGGAAAAGCAAAAAACAAAACAAAACAAAACAAACAAACAAAAAAACAGGATAGCTAAATGCATTCCTGAGCAATATTAGAATTTATGGAGTTATTGCCCTCCCTGATTTCAAATTGCACAACAAAGTCATAGTCATAAAAATCTCATGGCATTTGCATAAAAACAGACGTGTCAATTAAATAAAATTAAATCATCGACCCACACATAAATCCACACACCTAAGGACAGTTGCTTTTTTATTATGAAGCTAGAAAGAAACAATGAGAAAAGAAAGCATCTTCAAGAAATTTTGCTGATATAACTGGATATATATATATATATATATATATATATATATATATATATGTAGAAGAATTCAAAGAGATCAATATTTGCACAAACTTATGTCCAAGTGGAACAAAATCTCAACATATAAACAGACACATTGAACCTGACAGAAGAGCAAATACGGAACAGCCTTGAACACATTGACACAGGAGACAACTTCTTTAACAGAACACTGATCAGGCAGGCACTAAGATCAACAATTAATAAATGGTACCTAGACTACTGAAATGCAAAGGACACCATCAATTAGAAAACATGGCAGCCTACAAAAGATTTTCATCAAATGTGCATGCAATGAAGGGCTAATATACAAATTTTAAAAAAGAACTCAATAAATTAGACAACCAGTAACTAAACAATCCAATTAAAAATGGGGCAAAGAAATAAACAGGGAATTCTCAGAAGAGAAATCTAAATGGACAAGAAACATCCTTAGCCTTCAGGGAAATGCCAATCAAAACTAGTTGAAATTCCATCTTGCACCTGTCAGAACAGCCAAGATCAACAAAACAAGTGACAGGCAAGGATGTAGAAAAAGGCAAACACCTATTCATTTTTGTTGGGAAAGCAAACTTTACAACCACTATGTAAATCAATTTGGTGGTTCCTTAGAAATTTTGGTAATTGAGACCTCAAGATACAGCTATACCACTATTGGGCATATAGCCAAAAGACACTCCATCTTACCACAGGGACACTTGCTCAACCATATTCATAATGGCTTTAATTCATAATAGCCAGAATCTGGAAACATCCTAGATATTCCTCAATGGAAGAACGGATAAAGAAAATGTGGTATATTTTAAAAATGGAGTATTACTCAGGTTTTAGAAAAAAAATAGGATCATGAAATAGGCAGGAAAATGTATGGAACTGAAAAAAATCTTCCTGAGTTATGAATTATATAAAGTTGATGGGCTGCTTGATCTTTCTGTGGGTTCTCTAGCAACTAGAGGTGGGGCATCTCTAAATTGGGCTCTGTTGCCTGCCTTTGAATCCTTTTCCCCTAGCAGGGCCTTGTCTTGCCTCAAGGGAAGAGGAGGCACTTAGTCCTGATGAGACTTGATGTGCCAATGCAGATTGGTATGCTGTGCAGGGAGACTCCATTCTCTGAGTAAGAAGGGGGAGGGGGATAGTGAAAGTGGATGGGGGGGTTGGAATGGGGAAGAGGTAGTAGACCTGCAATTGTGATGTACAATGAACAAATAAATTAGTGGAATAAAATAAGGACCATGAAATTCACACACAAATGAATTAAACTAGGAAAAAAATTATCCTGAATGTGGTAACCCATACACAGAAAGACAAACATGATATGTATTTAGAAGAAGATATTAGCTGTCAAGTGTAGGATAATCACACTGCAATCCACACAATAAGAGAAGCTGATTAAAAGGAAGCGTTCTAGGTTGGATAGCATGGACATCTTTGGAAAGTGGAAATAAAATAAATATTGAGGGTAGACAGGTAATGGGGCGCATGGTGGGGATAGAAACAGAAAGTGAGAAAGAGGCAGAGGGAGAGAGTATAATGAGAGACAACTTGAGTCTCTGAACTTTTAGGCGGTAACATAGAATCCTGGTGCAATGGGATCTTCTGGGAACCTATGAGGGTGAACCTAAAAAACCCTCCTAGTAATAGAGTATATAGAACCTGAACATAAACAGGTAAACAGGTTAAGTTCCCACTTGTGGGACTGGGACACTAACTCAGCCACAAAACCTTCTAGCCACAACCTATTCTCTGTAAGATGTGCTGCAGCAGTGGTGGCAGAGTTTGTGGTTATGGGTAACCAATGACTGGCCTAACTTGAGGACCAAGCCATAAGAGAGTGCCCATGCCTGAAACTTCCTGGATGACCAGGAACCCAAAGGTAGATGCCTCAAAGATCTAGTGTTAAACTATGTAATACTGATTTTTTAAAAAAAGTCAATGAGGTGTCCCGGAGTCCCAGATTCATGCAGCGGCTGCACCATCCTCCCAGGGCGCGAATCTGCTAGACACCATACTAGCTCCGCAGGATCGCCATCACTGACGGTACTGCCCGCCTAATCCCACAGTGACAGAGAATACACTATACACTCACCAAAACCAGGCAGAAACATCATACAACCTGGACACACCAGGCGCTGGGCCTCCCAGTCTTGGAGAGCACAGTGAAGAGACCCCAGGACTTCCCAGAAAGCATTGGGACTAGCGACCTAGTCTCCAGTTACAGCAGGACTTGGCAGTGCAGCAGCACTGAACTGGAGGGGCGTCAGAACCCTCCAGTTTAAGACTAACCAGGGCCAAACCAGAGAACAGAGAGCCTGGGTACCCCATCCCTGCTGAAGTGACCACCCTGAAATCTCCAGCTGCAGCAAGACCTCAGAACCTGGCAGTGACAGCAGCACAGAACTGGCGGAGCACATCAAAGAAGCAGGGCCAAACCAGAGAGCAGAGAGCCCAGGATACCAGGATCTCTGCCAAGAGACATGCCTGTAAGTGAGTGCACCCTTGAGAATCTGCAGTTCCCCAGATCCTGGGTCCTTCTAAATCAGAAGCCAGGCATCGAACCCCCCTCCCACCCACATACCCACTTTGGGAAACAGAGGGGCACTAGGGACATTGAAGTTCCTGCCCTGTGGGCCTGATTGAGGAGTTAAGGCAGTTAATGCCAGAAATTGTGCCACTATCATCTTTAGCACCTGCGACATATACAGTGCAGAGCCCCTCCCTCACACTCAAGGGTTCAACAATAGCCATCACTCTGTCCCTCGAGAAACACTTCCACGCACACTTACACACACAGACACACACACGCACGTGCACACACGCTTGCATTTGCCCCGTTTGTGCCTGCGTACTTTCCTCCCACAGGTACAACTAGTTCTCAGCACACGCTGAGAGTGCTCAGCTTCCTGAAGAACTCTCCAGACACCAGAGAGAGTCAGCACCAGTCTGATCTGCAGAATCCAAAAACAAACAGGGAAGGTTTCAGATAAGCCAATGGCCAGGGGTAGGGAAAGAACACTTCCAACACAAATCAGGACATCATGACTTCACCAGCAAACCCCCAAATCGATGGATACTCCAATTCGGCAGAAGCACAGGAAAGTGATTTTAAAGCCATGCTTGCCCAATTATTTGAGGCTCATAAGGAGGAAATGAACAAGTCTTTCAAAGAGATGGCCAGTCAATTGGAGGCAAAGAAAGAAGAAATAGACAATATCCTTAAAGAAACACAGGCAAACATAGCCAAACAAATAGATACACAAGTAGAGGAAAAATTAGTGGCATATAAGAAGGAAATGAAAAAAGAAATAGAGGCCATCGTAGAGAGACAGGATTCCAAATTCAAACACATGAAAGAAATGGTGCAAGGCATGAAAACAGAATTAGAATCAATAAAGAAAACACAAAATGAGAAAACCCCTCAGCTGGAGAACTTGGAGAAAAGATCAGGAACCACAAAAGTAAGCATCACCAACAGAATACAAGAGATGGAAGAGAGAATCTCTGGAGGTGAAGACACACTTGCAGAAATGGATACTTCTCTCAAAGAAAAAGTAAAATCAGAAAAGTTCCAATCACAAAATATCCAAGAAATCAAGGATGCTATGAAATGACAAAATCTAAGAATAATAGGAATTCATGAAAAAGAAGACTCCAGACTCCAAGGTCCAGAAAATATTTTCAAGAAAATCATAGACGAAAATTTTCCCAACTTAAAGAAAGAGATGTCTATAAATATACAAGACGCCTACAGAACTCCAAATAGACTAGACCAGAAAAGAAACACATCACGTCACATCATAGTCAAAACACTAAATCTACAGAACAAAGAAAAGATATTAAAAGCAGCAAGGGAAAAAGGCCAAGTAACATATGAAGGTAGACCTATCAGAATCACACCAGACTTCTCATCAGAAACTATGAAAGCCAGAAGGGCCTGGGCAAGTATCATGGAGACTCTAAGAGATCACAAATGTCAACCCAGACTACTATACCCTGCAAAGCTTTCAATCAACATAGATGGAGAAAACAAAATATTCCATGACAAAACTAAATTTACACAATATCTACACAGCAAATCATCCCTACAGAAGATACTAGAAAGAAAACTCCAATCCAATGAAAACAAATTCACCCAAGAAAACAGGGCATACAGATAATATCCCAACAAAAATGAAAAGAAAACAAGCAATGAAACAGGGTTAGATCACTGACTCCTTTACAAAAGGAACTAACATGCATTGGTCACTATTATCTATCAATATCAATGGACTCAACTCACCAATAAAAAGACACAGGCTAACAGAATGGTTAAGGAAACAGGATCCAACATTCTGTTGCATCCAAGAAACACACCTATGCAACAAAGACAAACACTACCTCAGAGTAAAGGGCTGAAAAACTGTTTTTCAAGCAAATGGTTCCAGAAAACAAGCTGGAGTAGCCATCCTAATATCTAATAAAATAGACTTTCAACCCAAGTTAATCAAAAAAGATAAGGAGGTTCACTATATTCTCATCAAAGGAAAAATCCACCAAGAGGACATCACAATCTTGAATATCTATTACCCAAATACAAGAGCACCGACATTCGTAAATGAAACATTATTAAAGCTTAAATCATACATTGATGCACCGACATTCGTAAATGAAACATTATTAAAGCTTAAATCATACATTGATCCTAATACCTTAATAGTGGGAGACTGCAACACTCCACTCTCACCAAGGGACAGATCAACTAGACAGACACCAAATAGGGTAATAAAAGCACTCACAGAATCCCTAAATCAAATGGACCTAATAGACGTCTACAGATTGTTTCACCCAAACTCAAAAGAGTAAACCTTCTTTTCAACACCGCATGGAACCTTTTCCAAAATAGACCATATAGTGGGTCACAACCTCAACAGATACAAAAGGATTGAAATAATCCCTTGTACACTATCTGACCACCATGGACTAAAGCTAGACATCAACAACAAGAGAAACAACAAAAAGCCGACACGCACATGGAAACTGAACAACTTACTACTCAATGACAGCTGGGTTAAGGAAGAAATAAAGAAAGAAATTAAAGACTTCCTAGAATTTAATGAAAAGGAAGGCACAACATACCCAAATTTATGGGACACATTGAAAGCAGTGCTCAGAGGAATATTTATAGCACTAAGTGCCTGCAAGAAGAAATTCGTAACATCACATACAAACAACTTAATGGCCCAACTGAAAACCCTCGAAAAAAAAAAAAGAAGCAGATACACCCAAGAGGAGCAGACGGCTGGAAATAATCAAACTAAGGGATGAAATCAATCAACTAGAAACAAATAAAACTATCCAAAGAATCAATGAAACAAAAAGCTGGTTCTTTGAGAAAATCAACAAGATAGACAAACCCTTAGCCAAACTAACTAAAAAGCAGAAACTATCCAGATCAGCAAAATCAGAAATGAAAATGGGGACATAACCACAGACACTGAGGAAATCCAAACAATTATTAGGTCATACTACAAAAGCTTATATGCCACAAAATTTGAAAATCTAAATGAAATGGATAATTTTCTTGAAAGATTCCATCTACCAAAACTAAGTCAGGTAGAAAGACTGAATAGTCCTATATCTCCCAAGGAAATCGAAGCAGTCATTAACAGTCTCCCCTCCAAAAAAAGCCCTGGACCAGACGGCTTCAGCGCAGAATTCTACAAGACCTTCAAAGAAGTGCTAACTCCAATTCTCCTCAAGCTATTCCACAAAATAGAAATAGAAGGAACACTACCAAAATCATTCTATGAAGGCACAGTCACCTTAATACTTAAACCACACAAAGACCCAACAAAAAAAGAGAACTCCGGGCCTATCTCTATAATGAACATTGACGCAAAAATACTCAATAAAATACTTGCAAACCGAATCCAAGAACATATCAAAGATATCATCCACCATGACCAAGTAGGCTTCATCCCAGGCATGCAAGGGTGGTTCAACATACGGAAATCCATCAATGTAATCCACTACATAAACAAACTGAAGGAGAAAAAACTCATAATCATCTCCTTTGATGTCGAAAAAGCATTTGAAAAACTCCAACACCCATTCATGGTTAAATTCTTGGAGAGATCAGCGATACAAGGCACATACCTAAACATAGTAAAGGCAATATACAGCAAGCCTCTAGTCAACATCAAACTCAATGGAGAGAAAATTAAATCAATCCCACTGAAATCGGGGACAAGAAAAGGCTGTCCATTTTCCCCATATCTCTTCAACATAGTACTTGAAATCCTAGCCAGAGCAATAAGACGACTAAAGGAGATCAAGGGGATACAAATCAGAAAGGAAGAGGGCAAAGTGTCACTATTTGCAGATGATAGGATAGTATACATGAGCGACCCCAATAATTCAACGAGAGAACTCCTTCAGCTGATAAACACCTTCAGCAAAGTGGCAGGATACAAAATCAACTCAAAAAAATCAGAAGCCCTCCTATATACCAAAGACAAAAAGGCTGAGGAAGAAATTAGGGAAACAACACCCTTCACAATAGCCACTAATAACATAAAGTACCTTGGTGTGACTGTAACCAAACAAGTGAAAGACCTGTTTGAGAAAATCTTCAAGTCTCTGAAGAAGAAATTGAAGAAGATATCAGAAGATGGAAAGATCTCCCGTGCTCATGGATTGGTAGGATTAACATTGTGAAAATGGCCATACTGCCAAAAGCAGTCTACAGATTCAATGCAATTCCCATCAAAATACCAACTCAATTCTTTACAGACCTTGAAAAAAAGATTCTCAGCTTCATATGGAGAAATAAAAAACCCAGAATCTCCAAAAAGATCCTGTACAACAACAGATCATCTGGAGGTATCTCCATCCCTGATCTCAAGCTGTACTACAGGGCAACAGTAATAAAAAGTGCATGATATTGGCGTAGAAACAGAAAGGAGGATCAATGGAACCACATAGAAGACCCAGAAATCAATCCACATACATATGAATACTCGATATTTGACAAAGAAGCCAAATCCATTCAATGGAAAAAAG
Source organism: Meriones unguiculatus (assembly GCF_030254825.1). Classification (NCBI taxonomy): domain Eukaryota; kingdom Metazoa; phylum Chordata; class Mammalia; order Rodentia; family Muridae; genus Meriones; species Meriones unguiculatus. Next base: position 25,007,827 of record NC_083353.1, on the reverse strand, counting down.
ACAGCATCTTCAACAAATAGTGCTGGACCAACTGGATGTCTACATGCAGAAAAATGAAAATAGATCCATATTTATCACCCTGCAGAAAACCAAAGTTAAAGTGGATCAAAGACCTCAACATAAAACCAGATACCCTAAATCAAGTGGAAATAAAAGTGGGGAACAGCCTAGAACTCATTGGCACAGGAGACAACTTCCTGAACAGAACACCAACAGCACAGGCTCTATGAGCAACAATCAATAAATGGGACCTTATGAAACTGAAAAGTTTCTGTAAAGCAAAGGATACCGATATCAAAACAAAATGACTGCCTACAGATTGGGCAAAAATCTTCACTAACCCTGTATCTGACCGAGGACTAATATCCAGTATATACAAAGAACTAAAGAAGCTGAAAAGCAGCAAACCAAGTAATCCACTTAAAAAATGGGGAACAGAGCTAAATAGAGAATTCTCGACAGAGGAATATCGAATGGCAGAAAAACACTTAAAGAAATGCTCATCCTCATTAGTCATCAGGGAAATGCAAATCAAAACAACCCTGAGATATCACCTTACACCCATCAGGTTGGCCAAGATGAAAAACTCAAGCGATAACACATGCTGGAGTGGTTGTGGAGAAAGGGGAACCCTCCTCCACTGCTGGTGGGAATGTAAACTGTTACAACCACTCTGGAAAGCTATCTGGCACTTTCTAAGACAATTAGGAATAGTGCTTCCTCAAGACCCAGCTATACCACTGCTAGGTATATACCCAAAGTTTGTTCAAGTACACAAAAGGGATGCTTGCTCAACCATGTTTATAGCAGCTTTATTTGTAATAGCCAGAACCTGGAAACAACCCAAATGTCCATCAACGGAGGAATGGGTACAGAAATTGTGGTATTTTTACACAATGGAATACTACTCAGCAATCAAAAAGGAGGAAATCATTAAATTTGCAGGCAAATGGTGGTATCTAGAAAAGATCATTCTGAGTGAAATATCTCAGAAGAAGAAAGACAAACATGGGATATACTCACTCATCTAGACCTATAAGATATGATAAACATAATGAAATCTATACACCTAAAAAAGATAATCAATTGAGCAGACATGGGGTAAGATGATCAATCCTCATTTAGAAAGACAGATAGGATGTGCATTGAATGTATGACAGGAGTCTACTGAGCGCATCTGAAAGACTCTAACTAGCAGTGTTTTCAAAGCAAAGACTCATGACCAAACCTTTGGCAGAGTACAGGGAATCATAAGAAAGAAGGGGAGTTAGTCTGATGGGGAAAGGATAGCAGCTCCACAAGGACCAAATATATCTGGGCACAGGGTCTTTTCTGAGACTGACATTCAACCAAGGACCATGTATGGATATAATCCAGAACCTCCACTCAGATGTAGCCTGTGGTAGCTCAGTAACCAATTGGTTTCCCAAAGTGAGGGGAACAAGGACTATTTCTAACAGGAACTCAATGACTGGGTCTTTGGTCTCCCCACCCCCGAAGGGAGGAGCAGTCCTGTTAGGCCACAGAGGAGGGCTTTGCAGCCAGTCCTGAAGATACCTGATAAAACAGGATCAGATGAATGGGGAGGAGGTCCCCCCTATCAGTGGACTTGGAAAGGGGCACGGTGGAGATGAGAGAGGGAGGGAGGGACTGGGAGGGAATGAGGGATCAGGACACGGCTGGGATACGGAGTTAATAAAATGTAACTGATAAAAAAAATAATAATAAAATAAAAAAGTCAATGAAATGATAGCTTACAATATTCTGCTATATTCATTGATGCTGCCTAGTTCAATAGTGATCAGAGGGGGAGCCCCCATAGTGAAGGGAGCAAATACAGTAATCTACATTCAAACATTAGGGTTAACTCAGGGAGCCAGGAGAAAGAGGAGGAGGACGGAGGATTGTTGGAGCCAAAAAGTTCAAGGACACCACGAGAACATGGCCTAATTAGTCAACTAAGGAGAATTCATAAGGAGGGCAATGAAATACTCCAAAAGACACAGACTGAAGTGTTGTATAAATTTACTAATATTTATTATGGGTTTAACTTCTGGTATTGCTGCTGTTAATCCTCAGCAGCTGTAAAACCAAATCACCACAGAGACTGGGTTTTTAGTTAACCTAGAACACAATGCTGGGCAATATTTACTCCCTCCTAAACCTCCATGCCCTCAGTTTCCTAACATTTAGATTTCCCACATTATACTTGCTTTTTGTGAAATCTTAGGTCTGGTTCATGCTCCAAGTCCTCCAAGCTCTTCTCCCGCTCTGCTCTCCTAGTGCACCCCTCTCCTCGAGCTCCTCCTCGTTCTCTAGCTCCTCCTCGTTCTCTAGCTCCTCCCATCTTTCCTGTCCTCTGGCTCCTCCCATTGCACAACATTGTATCCAGATGCTTTATTTGTGTCCTGTTTACACAAGAGCTGGGACAGGATGCTTACAGTGAGTATCACAATGCAATATCCAAATTGAAACCAGAGAGTTGTGGGTGGGGAAATCAGCATTTGAATTAACAAGGGTAAGGCATATACATTTTAAAAGAACATTATACCAACATTTCCCCCTTTAAGTCCAATAAAGGCTCTTTCTCTTTCAATACAACAATAATTATGAAATTATGAAAACTGTTAGGTAAGATCTACACATGCAATGTCTAGTCCATGTGTATTTAGCACATGGAGAGGGTATCTTAGGAGAAAGTGTCTGATTATCCTATCTATCTTGATAAGTTTAAAATTCTATACTTAAAATAACTTTTATCCTTATTGGTATTAAATATATATAAAGATTTCTTAATTTCTAAACAACTTAAGCTTAAATGTGGTACTGTAATTATTTGTTCTTCAACCCCATCAGAGACTTGAGACGGAATAAAATTAGTTATGAGAGTAAATAGGAAGTGCATGTTAGCAGCTTCCAAAAAATAAAAAATTGACAGAGACAGTTTGCTGCTGAACAGTTAGTCACCCATAACTCTCTATAACATTGGAGCATCATCTTCAGCCTTCTGGCTCAGAATATTTTGACAGACATATACGTGAAGCAGGAACTTTTTAGGACTTGCTTACCCTGTCTTGGCAGAGTTTGGCAGTTGACTTGTCCTGCATTTAAGCTTGCCCATTTTAGGCAGAATTTGTCTGTTGTGAAGCGAGGGTATTTTCTTTACCCGAGTGGCTTGTTTACCACATTTGAAGCCATCTCCATATGGAGGTTATTCGATGCTCATTATCTTCTTTCAGGTAGGTGGGGTGCTGCCAGGAAATGACTTGTCTCATTGTCAAAGAATCTTTAAAATAATAAGAACATTTTAAATGCCATATTCTGTAGGTCTCCGAAGTTTTTGAAGACTACCTATCTTTATGTAATCGCTTTGTATACAAAATCATATTTATCTGTCAAACCTACAAGATATACTCCTGTGACAAATTAAACTAGTGTCTGACATGACTTTGAGTTGAATAACTAACAATTAACTTGTATACCTAATATCCTAACCACCTTTTTATAGTAGTTTAAAAATATTGGAAGTAACCTTGACTTTTTATCAATATACTAAAGCTTATACCAATGTATTAAAAATACTTATTTTTGCATCAATATGCAAAATCCTATACCAGAGTTAAAATTAACCTTATTTGTGAATAACAAATAAAACCTTAAGTTGAGTAGATTCAATAATCTACCCTTTTTCTATTTCTATAAAATATCCCTGTATATTCCTTGTTTCACTTGGAATAAGACCATTAATAATAAACATCTCCCGATGACAATAAAATTTTGTAGCCATATCAAACAACCAAAAACATACCCAACCCCCTTTAAAGGAAATTGGACGCCATTCTCATGAGTTTCTTCTAGCTGACATTGTGGACATGTAGAAATCCTATAGGGGGCCCAAATAAAAATCTTTAATTAAGCAAGTAATAACATTTGTGGTCCAATAACATTTGAATGTTGAGAAATTTCAGGCTTAATAAAAGTCTTTTTTGGAACAGTCCAAAATGCTGGACCAGTTAAAATTAGTGGCTTTATTCAAAGTTCTTTTGGGAGCAGGCTTTGATGTGAAACGGCAGTTGAAGAAGTTGAGGCAGGTACAAACAGAATGCTGGAACGTGCAAGATGCTGGAACAGATGTGTCAGTTTCTCAACATGCTGAAGAATGATTCTGTTAGGTTTGCTCTAGCATCTCTGTTGTCTAGTTATTTTGTTCTGCAAACATATAATTTCTCACAAGCATTATAGAGTTCTAAAATTATAAATGTATGAGAGGTGCAGGATGAAACTAAAATGTAAGCCAATTTTATCTATGCAAATTAAAAGGTTAGCATAATACATTTTGAGGATATTATAGCCAAGAATTATTGGCCAAGTATTGATGGAGTTCTGACTGGAGACATTTTTTATGTCTGTCAGTTTCAGAGGTATTTCCAGGTAAAGGGATTATCAATTTATGTTACCTGTTCTGTTTGATCTTGATTTCTCTCCTCTTCTGAGTGGCTAAGGTCTTCCGGTGGTCTTCCACTGTCATTTCTGATTTTTATTAGTTTTGAAGGAACCCATAATTTTTCTTCTCCTGCATGAACATAAGCAAAACCTCTTCCCCAGCGTAACACATTCCCCACTCTCCACTGTGAAGTTAGGGTATCTTTGAAATATATAGGCTGACATAATTCAGCAGTTTTTCTATAACCCAGTGTCTCTCCGCAGCTGTTGTTTGTTGTTCATTAACATTTAAGAAATTTAAGGTCAAAAAGCATTATGTAATCTGTCTCTGGGGGTTTTTAATACCCCTCTCTGTTTGTTAAGCATGTCCCTTAAAGTACGATTGGATCTTTCAATAACTGCTTGACCAGTAGGATTGTGAGGTATACCTGTGACATGCTTCATCTTGTAATATGTAAAAAAATCCTTCCATTTTATTAGAGACATACGCTGTAGCATTATCAGTCTTAATTTGTTTAGGTATGCCCATAATTGCCATCACTTCTAATAAATGGGTAATAACTGAATCAGCATTTTCAGAGCTTAAGGCTGTTGCCCACTGAAACCCTGAATATGTGTCTATAGTATGGTGCACATATTTCAATTTACCAAACTCTGTAAAATAAAGCACGTCCATGTGCCAAATTTCATTTCTTTGGTTACCTTTAGGGTTACTTCCTGCAGGGAGTGGAGTTTGGCTATATAAAGAACAAGCTGGGCATTTTCTCACAATGTCTTTGGCTTGTTGCCAAGTGATAGAAAACTCTCTTTTTAAACCTTTGCTGTTAACATCGCGTTTTTTATGAAATTCTGAGGCCTCTAACACGCTTCCTATCAATAGTTCATCAATTTCATCATTGCCTTGTGCTAGAGGACCTGGTAAACCTGTATGAGATCTGACATGTGTTATATACAATTGATTATTTCTATTTCTGATTACTGGTTGTAATTGAAGGAAGAGTGAAGTTAAGTCTGAATTATCCTGAATTAGATCAGCAGTTTCTATATGCAGAACAACTCTTTCTGCATATTGAGAGTCAGTGACTATATTAAGAGAGTCCTGAAAATCTGATAACACCAAGAGAATTGCATATCATTCTGATTTTTGAACTGAATCATATGGACTCTCCACCACTTTACTCAGATTTTCTGACTTATAACCTGCCTTTTTTGATTTATTGGCATCTGTATAAAATGTGGGAGCTCCAGAAATTGGAGGTCCTTTTACTATATGAGGGAGAATCCAATTGGTTTTTTTATAAACTGAAGTCGCTTGCTTTTTGGGTATTTGTTGTTGATTTCTCCCAAAAATTCACACCAAGCTCTTTGCCAATATTCGTTGTCTGCCCATAATGACAAAATCTCAGCATTGGTAAAGGGCACCACAATTTCAGCTGGATCTATTCCAGCCAGTTGACGAAGTCTCATTTTTCCTTTTAGGATCAATTCAGAAACCTTTTCTATATAGGTTTTTAGTTTTTTGTTTTGTTTGTGTGCCAAAAATATCCATTCTAAAATATAGTCCTCCCTCTGCATAAGAATTCCTGTGGGAGAATGAGTGGAGGGCAAAATAACCAAAATACAGGCCCTCTTTGGATCAATACGGTCTATACATGCATCTTGTAATTTCCTTTCTACCAGAGCCAATTCCTTTTCAGCTTCAGCTGGTAACGTTCTTGGACTATTTAAGTCCTTATCACCCTGTAAGGTTTGAAATAAGTTACTTAGCTCTTGAGTAGCTAAAGCAAGGGTAGGCCGTAGCTAGTTCATATCTCCCAGCAATTTTTGAAAATCATTAAGAGTTCTTAGCTGTTTTTTTCTAATTTGTACTTTTTGTGGTTGAATTTTCTGTAGACCTATTTTATATCCTAGGTAATTAATAGGATCTCCTCTTGGAATTTTTCGGGAACAATCTGTAATCCCCAACAAGGCAAAGTTCTATTTATTTTATCAAAAATATTTTCTAAGGTTTTCATATCTGAATCAGCTAATAAGATATCATCCATATAGTGGTAAATTATGGATTGAGGAAACTGCTTACGAATTACCTCCAACGGTTGTTGTACAAAATATTGGCACAAAGCAGGACTGTTTAACATCCCCTGTGGTAAGACCCTCCAGTGATACCTCTTTATTGGACATCTTCTATTCAAAGTGGGTACTGAGAAAGCAAACCTTTCCCTATCATGTTCATGTAAAGGAATTGTGAAAAAGCAATCCTTTAAATCAATCACTATAATAGGCCATTCTTTAGGTAACAAGGAAGGCAGTGGGATTCCAGATTGTAACGATCCCATTGGCTGAATAATTTTGTTAATTGCTCTTAGATCTGTTAACATCCTTCATTTGTCAGATTTCTTTTTGATGACAAATACCGGAGAATTACAGGGGCTGTTGGACTCCTCTATATGTTGAGCCTCCAGCTGTTCCAGGACTAGCTGTTCTAGTGCCAGTAATTTTTCTTTACTCATAGACCATTGTTCAATCCAAAAAAGTTGGTCAGCCAACCACCTTAGTGGTAAGGCTGTGGGAATTTTATTAGCAGTGGCTTCCCAACAGGCAGTTGAAGAGACAGCCTCTGCTGTATTTTGTTTATGGACAGCCTGGACAGTCTGAAACTGTTTTTGATGACATTTTTTAAATAATTTTAGCTTCTTTATCAGGAGTATTACCTCTTTTTTGGCTTGTCTCAGAACTTGGGGGGATGTTAATCTGGGTCTTCCATTGTTGTCACAGATCTCTTCCCCATAAGTTTATGGCTATCTCAGCCATGTATGGTTTTAGTTTTCCTATTTGACCTTCTGGTCCTATACATTTAAGCCATTTAACACCTAACACTTTGTTTCACTTTAGATGAAGTCCCAACTCCTTGGAATTGAATATCCACCTCCTGAAGTGGCCAATTTGGAGGCCAGGATTTACAAGTAAGAATTGTGACATCAGCCCCAGTATCTACCAAGCCTTCAATTTCAATATTATTTAAAATTGTCTTTAACTTTGGCCTTTGATCATTTATAGAGGTTTGCCAATATATTTGTTTTTTGTTCTCCTGGTTTTTTGATTTATCTATAGAATCTGGTTTGGCCTCACTGTCCAAGTTTTTAATGTTTATTCCCAGAGCAGTGGTGTTTAATTTTCTTGTGGAGGAGTATCCCTGTCCTGTTCTGGGGCCTGCAAGAGGCCCCCTTGGGCGTTTTTTGATAAAGGATTACCCCATTTATCTATGAATGCTCTAATTCACTAGGCCAGTGACGACCCTTGCCACATCTTCTGCATATTCTAGGAAGCATAGGCTCCCTTCTTGAATTATTTTGGTTTTCCTGGTAATTTCTTCTGTAGTAATCTCGCCCATCACAATTACAACATCTCCCAAGGTCTTTTGAGGTAGCTTCTCTTACCAAGGTCAAATTGGGTGAATGAGGTCTAATATCAATCATATTTCTAATCCATTCGTCTATTGGAGCAGATCTTGCTCTTAATGGCCTTATTGCCTCTTTGCATTCAGTATTAGCATTTTCAAAAGCTAAAGATTCTATTAGTGCTTTTCTAGCTAGTGGATCTGATATACTTCTATCCACAGCTGAAGTCAATCTTTGCGAAAAGTTAGTAAATGTTTCACTTGGACCTTGTATGACCTGGGAGAATGGCTCAAGCCTTTTTCCTGATTCCTCAACCTTGTCCCAAGCATTTCAGGCTGCTAAGCGACATAATGCTAAGGTTTCTTTGTTATATACAGCTTGTATCTCTGTGTCAGCATACTGGCCATCACCAAGCAGCTGTTCCTTAGAAACACCAACACCTCTGGCTCTATTTTTGGGTGCTATCTCTCTAGCCTCTTCTCTCCACCATGATAGCCACTGTAAATATGGCCCAGGTTCTAATATTGCCTTTGCCATATCCTCCCAATCCTTGGGGATTACTCTACTTTTGATTGACCAGGAAGTCAACATTTGTTTTACAAATGGTGAATGCATTCCAAAATTAGTAACACTTTCCTTAAATTTCCTCAGATCTAGCACTTCCACAGGGCGCCATTCAGCTTCATGATAATTCAGTGGATGATCATCATCTGCTGGTTTCTGCTGTATAGTGACTGGATAAGCCAACGTTGGTTTTCTAAACACCTTTGGTTGGCTTTCTTTATTTTTGTCTTTTGCCTCTATCTGAGTATTTTCTTTACTTAGTATTCTAAACTCTTCTCTTAAGGTCTGCACCCATATTTCATACCTATCTCCCTGTTGTTTGTTTTGTTCAATAATCTCTTGAATCTCTTGTTTTATGCTTCTCTTCCAACTTTTAATTTTTTCTTTATATTGTTCTAGTTGTTCTTTGTGCTGTTCCAGTATCTTTTCTAAAACCTCTGCCCTATCTTCCTGTTGTTGATTGCGTTCTGTAAGTTTTTGTATCTCTTGTTTTTGGTCCTGTTTCCAGTCTTCATTTTTTCCTTTATGTTGTTCTAGTTGTTCTTTGTGCTGTTCCAGTATCTTTTCTAAAGCCTTTGCCTTCGAGAAGACATAAAAGGCTAATGCAATGATTAAGGTTAAATTGAGGACTATGAATGTAAGCATAGTTACAATTTCTAGACTTTCCTTTATTTCAGTCTTAAAACCATAGAATAGATTATCAGCCAAGCTCCAAGAAATCTGTTTTATTGTTTCTTCCATCCTGTTAGACTGTAGTGGCAGCTAGTTTTGTTAGGGAAGTCTCAGGTCTGCCCACAGTAGGCTGCCTTTTGCTCCAAGGCCTGTTTAAGAGTCTCTCTTAAAGAGACAGTAACTGACCTGAGAGTTTTTAGATTTTAAGTTTGGTTTACATCACTGGGAGCTTATTCCCCCCACCAAATTATGATAAAGTATGATTTAAAGGGTGTGGATTCTTAGATTAGTTGGGCGCCATTTGTTGTATAAAGTTATTAATATTTACTATGGATTTAACTTCTGGTATTGCTGCTGTTAATCCTAAGCAGCTGTAAAACCAAATCACCACACAGAGACTGGGTTTTTAGTTAACATAGAACACACTGCTGGGCAATATTTACTCCCTCCTAAACCTCCATGCCCTCAGTTTCCTAACATTTAGATTTCCCACATTATACTTGCTTTTTGTGAAATCTTAGGTCTGGTTCATGCTCCAAGTCCTCCAAGCTCTCCTCCCACTCTGCTCTCCTAGTGCACCCCTCTCCTCGAGCTCCTCCTCGTTCTCTAGCTCTTCCTTGTTCTCTAGCTCCTCCCCTCTTTCCTGTCCTCTGGCTCCTCCCATTACACAACATTGTATCCAGATGCTTTATTTGTGTCCTGTTTACACAAGAGCTGGGACAGGATGCTTATAGTGAGTATCACAATGCAATGTCCAAATTGAATCCAGAGAGTTGGGGGTGGGGAAATCAGCATTTGAATTAACAAGGGTAAGGCATACACATTTTAAAAGAACATTATACCAACACTGAAGCAACATCATGGAGCCTGCATGGGTCTGAGCTTGGTCTTCTGTGTACATGCTGTGGTTGTTTGATTTGGGGGTTTTTGTGGAACTCCTAAGAGTTGGAGTAGGGTATCTCTGACTCTTTTGGATGTCAACTTTTTTTTTTCCTCCAACTGAGTTGCTTGGTCCAAACTTGATACGATGGTTTATGCATAGTCTTATAGAATTTTGGTATGCCTTGTTCAGCTAATATCACTGAAGATTTGCTCTTTTCTCAAGGGAAATGGAGGAGCAATGAATATTCCAGAGAAGGGATGGGGGTTGAAAAAAGAGGAAGAAAAGGAGGAATCAGTCAAGATGTATTGTAAGAGGGAAGAATAAAGAACAAGGAAAAAAATAAATTATAGACAAACTTTAAAACTCCCACAAAATTAACTCAAAGTGACCTCTCAAGTGTAAGTGTTTTTGAACCACCAGATACTAATATTTCTTTTGAACAAAGAAGTCCCATGGTCTAGATTTATCTCTCAAATGGATGTGATCAGAAAGGTCTGCCTTGGCCCTGTAGTCATTCATATTCCGTTTTGGTTTCTGGCAAAACTAGAATCAGTGAAGTGCACACACAAAATGACATTGAAGAATAATTTAATGTCTGCTTCCTGCCACAAAAACTATGTCACAAGTTGTGGAAAATGCCTTATCCACTCTCTCAATTCCACGAACACCTGCAGAACCTCTGCAGCTGAGAAACTCCTTTCGTCCTTGGGACTGAAGCTAAGTAACAAGTAGTACTCAAGGTAGGAAGCTTGAATCTCATTGAGAAGGTAGAATAAAAGAGACATCTGATATCTGTGGTGGATATGGATGGGGAATCCAGTGGAAGAAGGGGTTGAAAGGAGAATAGGAGAGAAGTGTGTGGAGGATGGCTGAAAAGAAAACTGGAGTTAGTGGATTGTGGATGGAGGAGTAGCACTGGCACAGGCAGTAATCTAGTACAGTGGAAAATTCCGGGAATCTATGAGGGTGACTCTGGCTAAGATTCTCTTGTGATAGGACCTATGGAGCCTAAACAAGCTATCTCCTCTAAGCAGGCAAGATGTCATCCTGCCTATAAGCTGTACAGAGACAAGAACCTAGCATAACTGTCATCAGAGTGGCTTCATCCCCTAACTCATGGAAACAGATGCAAAAACATGCAGACAAACATTAGGTGGAGTTGGGAATTCCTATGGAAAAAAAGGAAGAAGAATTGTAGGAGGCAGAGGGGTCAAAGACACCGCAAGAAAACCTATAGAATCAACTAACCTGGGCCAATAAAAGATCAAAGAGAGTATGCCTTGGAAGGACCAAGACCCGCTGCACACATGCAACAGTTGTGTAGCAAGGTCTTCATGTCAGACTCCTAATAGTTAGAGCAGGAACTGTCTCTGACTCTGTTGCCTGCCTTTGAATCTCTTTACCTAACTGGATCACATTGACTGGCCTCAATAGGAGAAGCTGTGCCTAGGCAACTGCAACTTGAAATGCCAAGGTTGCTTGTTGTCATTAGGAGGCCTTCCCTTTTCTGAAGAATAGGAGAGGAGGAATTACTGGGGAAAGGTGAGAGAGAAGGACTAAGAGGTGAAGAAGAAAGAAAATCTGTGCTTGGGATGTAAAGAAAATTAACTAATTAATTAATTAATTAAAAACATATCAGAATGCCTCAATAACACTTAAACAGCACTACATAAAAGTATATACAAATGAATAATGGAGAGAGGGCATCTGCAAACAGAACTTAAAACATGGAGTTATTTACTATATCATAGAAGCAGAATGTGAAATCAGAGAGAGAAATTAGGGCTGTAGAGATATTATAGAGAATGAATACTTTAAATAAATAAACAAAAAATATATCCAAAATTATTTCTTAAGTACATGAGTGTCCTCAAACAGCACATCATTCTTCAGTGACGGGGTCCAGAAGGGAATGTACCAGGGGATGAGAAAGACTGGTAAAATACAAGGAAGAAAAGATAAAAGCTTGGGTAGAGAGGTCTCATGCCATGCAAGCTTCTTAAGAAGAACATTGTCTCCACTACTTCCAGGTAAAAAATAGAAGGAAATGGGGGATGTTTATGAAGACAGCAGAAACAAGCATACTGTAGAATAAACACACAAGGAAGTTAAACAGTGCTGCTTAAGGGGAACACACAGGGTATTTCAAAAACTTTCTGATCTAGCCCACTGCAGCCTTGGAATTGAAAACAACAGCCCTATGTGGAGAGAAGAGTTGGAGGTCTCAGGAAGTGAACCCTCCCCAAATGTCCTGGCATCAGAGCATGACCAATTCTCCCAAACATATTCTTGGTTTTGGAGAAGGAGCTCTCTTAATTTCACTGTAACTCAGAGCCCTACAAAAAGTGTCGAAGGCCTAGGCCCCAGGCTGTTACTAGAAAAGCAGGATCCTAAGTTTGAGAAGGAGCTATGTTCCTCCTCTACATATGAAGGATTCAGGGAAAGCCTTGCTTGATCAGGCAGTTGGGTCAGAGAAGAAATAAAGAAAGAAATTAAACACTTCCTAGAAATCAATGAAAATGAAGGCACAACATATTCAAACTTATGGGACACAATGAAAGCAGTGCCAAGAGGAAAGTACATAGCACTCTGTGCCTTTAAGAAGAAATTCAAAACATCTCATTCAAGCAACTTAATGGCTCACGTAAAAGCCCTAGAATAGAAAGAAGCAGACACACCAAAGAGGAGTAGACGGCTGGAAATTATCAAACACATGGTTGAAATCAATAAATTAGAAACAAATAATACAATTCAAAGAATCAATGAAACCAAGAGCTGTACCTTTGAGAAAATAAAAAAAGATATACAAACCCTTAGCCAAGCTAACTAAAAGGCAGAGAGACACTATCCAAATCAACAAAATCAGAAATGAAAAGGGGGACATAACCACAGACACCAAAGAAATCCAAACAATAGTTATGTCTTACTTCAAAAGCCTATATGCCACAAAATTTGAAAATCTAAATGAAATGTGCAATTTTCTTGACCAATTCCACATGCCAAAGCTGAATCAAGACCAGGTAAATCAGTTGAATAGCCCTTCCCCTAAGGAAATAGAAAATGTCAACAGAAGTCCCCCATGCAAAAAAAAAAAAAAAAAAAAAAAAAAAAGCCCAGGGCAAGATGGTTCCAGACCTTCAAAGAAGAGCAAACACCAATACTCTTCAAACTATTCCACAAAATAGAAACAGAAGGAACACTACCAAACTTATTCTATGAAGCCACAGTCACCTTGGTACCTAAACCTCTTGAAGACCCAACAAAGAAAGAGAATTTCAGGCCAATCTCCCTCATGAACATTGATGCAAAAATACTCAACAAAATACTTGCAAACCGAATCCATGAACACATCAAACATCATCGACTATGACCAAGTAGGCTTCATCCCAGGCATGCAGGGGTGATTCAATATATGGAAATCCATCAATGTGATCCACCAAATAAACTGAAAGAAAAAAAAAATGCATGGTAGTCTCTTTAGATGCTGAAAAGGCATTTGACAAAATCCAACATCCATTCATGTTGAAAGTCTTGGAGAGATCAGGGATACAAGGCACATACCTGAACATGGTAAAGACAACACACAGCAAGCCTATAGCCAACAATAAACTCAATGGAGAGAAACTTAAATCAATCCCACTGAAATCCAGGACAAGGCAAGACTGCCCACTCTCTCCATATCCCTTCAACATTGTTCGTAAAATCCTTCCTAGAGCATTTAGACAATTAAAAGAGAACAAGGAAATACAAGATGATATGATAGTACACCTGAGTGACTCCAAAAATTCTACTAGGGAACTCCTACAGCTGATTCACAGCTTCAGCGAAGTGGCTGGATATAAAATTAACTCAAAAAAATCAGTAGCCTTCCTGTATACAAAAGACAAAAGGTCTGAGAAAGAAATTAGAGAAACAACACCCTTCACAATAGCCACAAAGGACATAAAGTACCTTGGTCTGAAACTAACCAAGCAAGTCAAAGACTTGTATGAAAAATATTTTCAGTCTCTGAAGAAAGAATTGGAAGAAGATATCAGAAGATGGAAAGATCTCCCATACTCATGGCTTGGCAGGATTAATATATTAAAAATGGCCATTTTACCAAAAGCAATCTACAGATTCAATGCAATTCCGATCAAATTACCGACACAATTCTTTACATCCTTAAAATAAAAATTCTCACCTTCATTTGGAACAACAGGAATCCCAGAATTGCTAAAATAATTCTCTACAATAAAAGATTTTCAGGAGGTATCTCCATCCCTGATCTCAAGCTGTACTATAGAGCAATAATAAAACCTGCATGGTACAGGCATAGAAACAGACTGGTGGATCAATTGAATTGAATAGAAGACCCTGAAATAAACTCACACATTTACGGATACCTGATTTTTGACAAAAATGACCTCATTGGCACAGAAGACAACTTCCTGAACAGAATAACAACAGCACAGGCTCTAAGAGCAACTATCAATAACTGGGACCTCATGAAACAGAAAAGCTTCTGTAAAGCAAAGGACAATGTCCTCAGAACAAAATGACTGCCTACAGATTGGGAAAGGATCTTCACTATCCCTTTATCTGACAGAAGACTAATTTCCAGTATATATAAGTACCTCAAGAAGTTAAACAGGATTTCCTCCTTTTTGATTGCTGAGTAGTATTCCATCATGTAAAAATACCACAATTTCTCGATCCATTCCTCCCTTGATGGACATCTGGGTTGTTTCCAAGTTCTGACTATTACAAATAAAGCTGCTACAAACATTGTTGAACACATGTCCTTGTTGTGTACTTGAGTAAATTTTGGGTATATACCTAGGAGTGGTAGAGCTTGTTCTTGAGGTTGCACTACTCCTAATTGTCTGAGAAAGCACCAGATTGACTTCCAAAGTGTTTGAACCAGTTTACATTCCCACCAGCAGTGGAGGAGGGTTCCCCTTTCTCCACAACCTCTTCAGAATGTTTTATCACTTGAGTTTTTCATCTTGGCCATTCTGATGCGTGTAAGGTAAAATCTCAGGGTCGTTTTGATTTGCATTTCCATAATGGCTAATGAGGTTGAGCATTTCTTTAACTGTTTCTCTGCCATTCAATGTTCCTCTTTTGAGAATTCTCTGTTTAGCTCCATTCCCCATTTTTTTAATGGGATTATTTGGTTTGTTGCTTTTTTGCTTCTTTAGTTCTTTATATATGCTGGATATTAGCCCTCTGTCAGATAAAGGGTTGGTGAAGATTCTTGCCCAATCTGTAGGCAGTCATTTTGTTTTGATGACAGTGTCTTTTGCTTTAAAGAAGCTTTTCAGTTTCATGAGGTCCCATTTATTGATTGTTGCTCTTAGAGCCTGTGCTGTTGCTGTTCTTTTCAGGAGGAGCAGCCCTGTTAGGCCATAGAGGAGGTCTTTGCAGCCAGTCCTGAAGATACCTGAAAAAAAAACTGGATAGGATGAATGTGGAGGAGGTCCCCCTATCAGTGGACATGGAAAGGGGCATGGTGGAGATGAGAGAGGGAGGGTGGGATTGGGAAGGTATGAGGGAACAGGACACAGCTGGGATACAGAGTTAATAAAATGTAACTGATAAGAAAAAAATGAAATTAAAAAAAGAAGAAGATGTTGAACAGGAACAAATCAAGTAATCCAATTAAAAAATGGAGTACAGAGCTAAACACAGAATTCTCAAGTGAGGATTATCGAATGGCAGAGAAAAACTTAATGAAATGCTCAACCTCATTAGCTATCAGAGAAAGGCAAATCAAAAGGACACTAACACTTCACCTTACACCCATCAACATGATTAAGAGGAAAAACTCAAATGACAACACATGCTGCAGAGGTTGTGGAGAAAGGGGAACCCTCCTCCACTGCTCTTGGGAATGTAAAATTGTACAACCACTCTGGAAAGCAATCTTGCACTTCCTCAGAAAACTAGGAATAGTACTTCCTCAAGATCCAGCTATATAAAATGACTGTAGGCAGTCATTTTGTTTTGATGACAGTGTCTTTTGCTTTAAAGAAGCTTTCCAGTTTCATGAGGTCCCATTTATTGATTGTTGCTCTTAGAGCCTGTGCTGTTGGTGTTCTTTTCAGGAGGAGCAGCCCTGTTAGGCCATAGAGGAGGTCTTTGCAGCCAGTCCTGAAGATACCTGAAAACAAAAACTGGATAGGATGAATGTGGAGGAGGTCCCCCCTATCAGTGGACATGGAAAGGGGCATGTATATACTCCTCAGTATATACACAAAGAGGATCAAGTACACAATAAGAACATTTGCTCAACCATGTTTGTAGCAGCTTTATTTGTAATAGACAGAAGCTGGAAACATCCCAGATCCCCCTCAGTGGAGGAATGGATACAGAAATTGTGGTACATCTAAACAATGGAATATTACTATGGAATAAAAAAGAAGGAAATCATGAAATTTTCAGGTAAATGGTGAGATCTGGAAAAGATCATCCTGAACAAACAGTAAGACACACACACACGGTATATACTCACTCATATAGACATATAATATAGAATAAACTTACTAGAATCTGTATATCTAAAGAAACTAATCAAGAGGGAGGACTCTTGATAAATTGCTCAAGCCCTATCCAGAAAGGCAAAGAGAATGGACATCAGTAGAAGGAGAAAAGAGGGAATAAGTCAGGAGCCTGACACAGAGGACCTCTGAAAGGCTCTGCCCTGCAGACTATCAAAGCAGATGTTGAGACTTATGGCCAACCTTTGGACAGAGTGTAGGTAAGCTTAGGAAAAGAAGTGGTACACAATAAAATATGGAGAGGACAGGAACTCCACAAGGAGACCAACACAATCAAAAAATCTAGGCACAGGGGTCTTTCCTGAGACTGATACTCCAACCAAGGACCATGTATGGAGATAACCTAAGACCCCTGCAAAGATGTACTCCATGGCAGTTCAGGGTCCAAATTGGTTCCATAGTAATAGGAACAGGGACTGTTTCTGACATGAACTGAATTTTCTGCTTTCTAATTCCCTCCCCCCTGAAGGGGAACCAGCATCACAATGCCGCAGAAGACAATTCAGCCACTCCTGATGAGACCTAATTGACTAGAATCAGAAGGAAGAAAAAGAAGACCTCCCCTATCAATGGACTTGGGGAGGGGCATCCGTGCAGAGGGAGGAGGAAGGGAGGGATTGTGGTGGGGTGGAGGGAGCTTAAGGGGCATAAAAATGAATAAAGTGAAAGAAAGAAAGAAAAAAAGAAAGAAAGAAAGAAAGAAAGAAAGAAAGAAAGAAAGAAAGAAAGAAAGAAAGAAGAAAGAAAGAACATCGTGTCCACTACTTCCAGGTAAAAGTTGAAGGAAATGGTGGACATCTATGAAGACAGCAGAAACAATCATACAGTGACATAATCACACAAGGAAGTTAAAGAGTGCTGCTTAAGGGGAACACGCAGGGTATTTCAAATACATTCCTGATGTAGCCCATTGCAGCCTTGGAATTGAAAACAACAGCCCCATGTAGAGGGAAGAGTTGGAGGTCTCAGTAACAGAAGTGACCCCACCCCAAATGTCCTGGCACCAGAGCATGTCCAACTCTCCCAAACATATTCCTGGTTTTGGAAGGAGCTCTGTTAATTTCGCTGTACCTCAAATAGTTCCCTAGGCCTAGGCCCCAGGGTGTTACTGGATCTGAAAAGCAGGTTCCTAAGTGTGAGAAAGAGCTGTTTCTTTTCTACACATGAAGGACTCAGGGAAAGCCTTGCTTGATCAAGCGAGTTCAAGATCAAGCTTGATCAAGAACAGCAGTGTTCGTCTTTCTCAAATAGTTGTCACCTGGGATCTTCTTGACTACCTGGCAGATCTATGCTTTTCTCAGGAAGAAAATTTGACCTTTAGGGCACACCAGGTCTTAATGTTGGTTGTGACCCTGTAATGCCCCTTTGAGAAGCTTGTTGAGTCTCCTTCTCATTTAACATGGGGATTTGCAAGTGGTGGGTTGTAAATCAGTTGTCTGCTTTTCCTATGGTTGGGGCAGTCTTAGTGAATGAACATATTTTCTAGGACCTAATCTTTAACAAGCCTGGTTAGCCTACCACATATTTTGGAGTGTTGTAGAAGCAACCCTCCTTTAGGTAATTTCCCCTTTGTGTGACTATCCCTAAGCATTGGTAAATCCTTTCCATCATCAATTCTAATCTTGCACATCACAGCTAAGTAGTAAAGATTTCTACCTCCACAAAATGAAGTCCAAATGGATCTCACCCCCTTCTCCAGGAGCAAAGACATGACAACATAGGTCCTTGGAGGGTGAGGGGGATGAATTCCTCTTTTCATTGCTGTTGAACAGGGATGCCAGGGTGGAGATGGTGACCTGCTTCCTTTCCCATGGCTGATGATACTCATTAGCCATCCTATCATCATAATGGGGTAGCTGGCTCATCTGCAGGTAAAACTCACACAGTGCTCTGAGTCAGAGTCCATGCTCTGGCCTTTGGGCTCACAAGTGGAGTCATACAACTGGATGCCTTTGTGTTGGGACCTTACACTCTCTTACCTCTTGAATTCTGTCAGAATCCTTTGGGCTACATAGGGCTCCCTGTTGCCAGTACTTTGCCCCTTTCCTGATTAGCTCTTCAGCTCATTTTTGGCATCAAAGGGATCTGAGTAGTCATCAGCTATGGTCATCTTGTCTTTCTAGCCCACTCAGCTCTCCCCTGCAGCTAACAGCAGGTCACTGGGCTCCAGTTATAGCCAACACAGCTCACACCTCTCAGTCCCCACCCCACGGGCCTGAACTCAGGCCACTTTGATAAGCTAGTACTACCAGGATATGTAGTGCACCACTTCTGGGGTAGTGGGCTTCCATTTGCTGCTGCTAGAGTAGAGGTGCTGAGCATTGTGGGATGAGCACAAGCACAGGGCCTAGGACGCTGATGTGGATGGTCTGCAGCCCTGATCCTTGCAGCAGCAGCAGCAGCAGCAGTAGTGAAGACATGCTGCCCCTAACAGGACTCCACGCCACCAGTGCAGTAGTTGAGATGGCACAGGGTGCACATTTTGTGCAGTCAGGAGCCAAGCACCATTGTACAGGTCCTCATCTGAGCATGGTAGGCACAGATAGGATACCCGTGCTGCAACTGTGCTGTCTTAGGGCAGAAATCCCGACAATGCCGAGAAGCAGGCCCCAGTGGACCCTCAGGATGCCTAGGATGCGGATCAGCCCTGCTGTAAGGCCTAGGGAGGAGGATAGTTGTGCTTCTCTCCCATGTGCCTCTGCTTGGGGTTGTCGGGCCTTGGCTCTTGGTCTTGCTGTTACCAAAACTTAAGTATCTGTTACAAGAAGCCTCCTAGGGCTATGGCTTGCCAGCCTGATCCAATGCTGCAGCCAATTGAGGATCAACGCCCCTGCCCAGTCCTGCCAAATTCAAGTTCTTGTGGCTACCACCTGGCTAGGGCCTCTACTGCACAGCCCTCAGCTCCATGCTCCATCACCTGAGCTTGGAATCAACAGCTTCTCACAGGTGGGTCTCATAGGAGCCCCAGATGCCAAGAGCAGAAAGCTGGGCGCCCCTGCTGTGTTCCTTCCTGTGGCCAACTGCAAACTTCTCCAGTTTGCATGGGCTAGGCCAGCTGCTTATTGGAGGGGAACACCAGCTAGGATGTTAGCACCCAACACCAGGCAGGACATGCCCCTGCAAGTCCCAGCGGCACCTGCTGCTGCAGCTGCTGCCTACCTAACCGCCATGTGTGTCACACCACAAGCATTGTAATGTGGAGTACTAGGATATGTCTACACACAGCCCTGTTGCCAACACACAGAGGCAATGCACAGAATGAAATTATTCAGAGTACAACGTGTGGGTCCTGATAGTTGCTCAGACCACATTGGGCCACTACTTCACATGGAGCCACTAGGAGGGTCCACCGCAGAAGCTCCCAAGGCTCATCAGCCCACTCCTTCCCACATGGTGGTCCCTCACTTACCATGTTGAGGTTTCCAAGCTCATACTCAGAGCCCTTGCAGCTCCAGGCAGAAGCTCAGGATCACAAGCACTTACTCAGCTACAGAATCCAGCCTTGGAGGATGTTGTCCAGGAAATCCTGCCGTCTTGTCTGACTGGCAGTTCACCTACACATTCTGATTGGCTAGTGAGGGCTGAAACAAGAGCACTTAATTTAGGATTGCTAAAGGCACACAGCACAGTGTTTCCTGACACTGGTTTCAGGCCCAGGCACAGTATTTTCCTAGATCTGCAGAGACTTGCATTTCAGTAGCACTAGCACCCAAACTCCAATAGCTGGCCCTTCTGCCTTCTTGTACTCAGTAGGTGTTGGTTTCTAGGAGGAAGCCTAGAAAACCCACATCAGAGACATAAACTTGAAAAAGTAGGCTTTATTTTCTGCCTGCAAAAGGAGGTGGTCTGCATGGGATCAAAACAGCGTCCCTGAGGAGATGATGTGTTGCATAATTAAAGGGTGAATACCTCAAGGTGAGGGGTATTTTGCTGTGTGGTGTGGTCATTCAATCTAATTTTAACATTATGGGTTAAGCAAGACAGTATCTGATAGAGACTGGACCTGATCCAAGACTTCTTGCCTCAAGGCCCCTTATTAGTACACTAGACATTGGGTTCTGAATCCAAAGAAAGAAAGAAAGAAAGAAAACAATACACTACCCTAACAAGTGTACCTACGTGTGAAGGTGTTAGTTATTTCCAGATGGAGTCAGTTGAATTAGCAAACTTTGCCATTACAACAGCCAAGACAGAAGGGCTGAGACTTAGTTCTTTCATGAAACAGGCAAGGAAAGCCTGGAATCATTTCTAAAGCAACAGTTTGACTCAAAAAAGAAAGCATGGGGAGTCTTGACAAATTCATGTAGAGCTCTCCTATCACTATTTGAAGATGACATGATAGTGTATGCAAGGGACACCAAAAATTCTACCAAACAACACTGAAAACTGATAAACAGTGGCTGGATAAAAAAAAAATAAATAAAAAAACCAGTAGCCATCCTATAGAAAAGCAACAAATGGATGGAGAAAGAAATTAGGGAAACTACTCCCTTCACAATAGTAACAAATAATATAAGTTATCTTGGTGTAACTCTAACCAAGCAAATGAAAGGCCTGTCTGACAAGAACTTTAGGTGTCCGAAGTATGAAACTGAAGAAGATATTAGAAGATAGAATGATATCACATGCTTGTAGACTGGTGGGATTAATATAGTAAAATTGGCCATCTTATCAAAAGCAATTGACAAATTCAATGCAATCCCCATCAAAATACCAGCGCAATTTTTAATAGACCTTGAAAGAACACTCTAAACTTCGTATGGTAAAACAAATATAGATTCTTATTTATGCCCCTCTACAAAACTCAAATTCAAGTTGATGGAAACCCCAATATAACACCAAATACAATAAATCTATAAAAAGGGAAAGTGGAGAAGCACCTGGAACTCATTGGTACAGGAGACAACTTCCTGATCAGAATATCAGCAGCACAGAATCTAAGGTCAATAACTCAAAATTGGCACTTCTTGAAACTGGAAATCTTCTATGAGGCAAAGGACACTGTCAATAAAAGGAAACAACAGTCTGTAGATTAGGTAAGGATTTTCACCAATCCTACATCCTACAAAGGGTTAATATCCAAAATACATAATAAACTCAAGAAATCAAACACCAATAAAGAAATAACCTATTTAAAAAATGGGGTACAGAACTAAACAGAAAGTTCTCAACAGAGGATTCTCATGGCTGAAAAGCACTTAAAGAAATGTTCAACATTCTTGGTCAACAGGGAAATGCAAATCAAAATGACCCTGAGATTCCCTCTCACACCTGTCAGAATGGCTAAGATCAAATTCTCAAGCAACAGCACATACTAGCAAGAGTGTGGAGAAAGGGGAACACTGCTCCATTGCTGGTGGGAGTGTAAACTTGTAAAACCACTTTGGAAATCAATCTGGCAATTTCTCAGAAAACTGGGAATAGCTTTACCTCAAGACCCATCTATAGCACTCCTGGATATATACCTGAAAGACAATCCACCAGACAAGGATACTTGCTCAACTATGTTCACAGCAACTTTATGTGTAATATCCAGAATCTGGAAACAACCCAGGTGTGCCTCCACCAAACAATGGATAAAGAAATTGGTAAGTTTACACAATGGAATACAACTCAGCTATAAAAAAAAAAAAGAAACCATGACATTTGCAGGGAAATGGATAGAACTCGAAAAGATCATTCTCAGTGAGATATGTCAGATCTGGAAATACATACATGGTATGTAATCACTTACAGGTGGATTTTAGCCATAGAGTACATGATAAGCATACTGTAAGGCACTGAACCAAAGACAGTAAGTAGCACAGAAGATTCAAGAAGGGATGCATAAATTCCACTCAGGAATTTATTTGCAATCGACAGAGGTTATAGGCTAAAGACAAGAACAAGGTGGCAGAGGGGTCGCAGTGAAAAGAGGAGGAGGTCAGACCTGGAAAGAGCAAAGGCGAGAGTAAAGAAGGCCTGTAGAGAAAAGAAAATCTGAGCATGGGATGTGTCTGTGACAAGCTGGAAACCTAAGTCAGGGTAGGCACCTGGGAGGATATGAGGGGTACACAAGCAGAGACTCCTAATGGCAGAGGCAATAGGGACTAAAGAGGACACCCACTAACTAGACTAGTCTCCTAGCAGAGTGAAGGGAACACCAACCCACTCACAAAAACGTTGAACAAAAATTTACCCTGCCTATAATATGTGCAGCAAAGAAGATAAGCAGAGAGAGCAGAGACTGAGGGAATGCCCAACCAATGCCTAGCCCAACCAAAGACCCAACCTACCAGAGAGTGCCAACCCATGACACTATGAATGATACTCTGCTAAACTTGCAGACAGGAACCTGACAGCATTGTCCTCTGAGAGGTGTTAACCAGCAGCACCTCAAAACACATGCAGTCTCAAAACCAAACATTGGGTGATGCATAGGGACATTTGTGGAAAAGAGGGAGGAAAGAGAAAAAGACCTGGAAAGGACAGGAACTCCACAAGAAGACCAACACTGCCAACTAACTAAGGCCAAGAGGTGCCTGCTGAGACTGAAGCATCAATCAAGGATTATGAATGAATTGGACCTAGGCCTTTAAAACAGTGTATCAGTTAGCTTGAGTCTACAACAAGAAGGCAAAATGAATATAAATTTAAAAGAATTAAAACCACTCACAGGTATATCCAACTGTGTGAGTTAATTCCAGATGTAGGCTGTTTTACTACTAAGCTTAGCTATCACAAGAGCCAAGTCAGAACAGCTGAGACATTTCCTACCTGAAATAAGCAAGAAAAGCATAGAGACATTCTCAAAGAAATGCTTTTTCTCAAAAAAAAGAAAAGAAAGAAAAGAAAGTGGGGGGAGCATTGTATAGCTGAGATAAAAAGTTAATAAACTATACCTCATATTAATTGAAATAAAAATTAATTTAAAAAACGAAAAACTATTTTACTTTGAGAATCTGGGTACCTTCATGTAGAGTTCTAGTTATTTCTACACATGCTAAGTTAACAGTTCCACATTTGAACATGGTCACAATGTAAAAGCTAGTATTTGGGGAAATTTTACTCAAAGTCATGCATAAAGGTGATAGAAAGAGATTTCTCTGCCATTTTCGTCTCGTACTCTAACATCTAAATGATGATCAAGTAGTAATCGCCTCAGGAAAGAATAAGGCCACTACCACAATTTTGCACATTATTTGAAGCAAGCTTGATTATACTGGTTTGTAGCCAAAGGATGGCTAAGACTGCTCCTAATTCCAGTTTAAGAGTGCAGCAATGGATTCATTTCCTGGGACACTTTTAAGGAGTAAAATCACAGATAGTTACAAAAGTGAAAAATTTCACTTTTAGAAAGGTTTACTAAAGTGAAAAAAATGGGGCAGTAAAGTCATACAGTAAAATCTCAAATTAACACCAATTTATCGCTATGTGATTAAAGGGTAATGAGGGGGAATCAGGGTGTTCTCAAAAACAAGTCAAGGTCAAGATTTGGCGCAAGGATGGCTCCAGAAAATGGACTTAAAAGCAGCAACTCAGCTCATACAATAAATGTAACCATATATTTACAAATACGGGGGTCATATCTTCTGTATTGAAAATGGAGACAGACAGATTCCTTACAAGTCAATGACACTGAGACAGTAGATTGCTTTTGAGCCAGTGCTATTTCTTAACCATGACTTATGATCGAAATGTAGAGATATCAATGTCACAATTTTCACAAATAGGAAGAACCAAAACCACAAATACAAAAATCATCTAGGAATAGTCACCTATTAATTAGCACCATAGACATTGTTCAACAATGCATGGCTGTGATGAGCCAGTGTGTCCTCAGAACAAAGATGCTTTTGCCACTGAGCAGGCTGGCTCAGAAGAAAGTCACAGCTGCTTCCATGCAAGACCAGACAGAGTTCATTTTCAGTAGCCCTGGCTGCTGTGTCAGGAGTGTGACATCACTGTAGAAAATTCGTTCTACTTCGTGTTTTACCCTTTATTTTTATTTTAGTTATATGGGTGTTTGCCTGCATGTGTCTCTGTGAAGTACCCACAGAGGCAAGAGCAGGGTGGAAGATTCCAGCAAATGATCTTACAGCACATATGTGTTCTGGAAATAAAACCAGGGCCCTCTGGACAGCACCCCAGGCTGTTAACTGCTGAGACATTTCTAGACCAACTTTCTAAATTTAAATTGACTTTTATAATCTTTGATTAAAATATAGTACATCACTTTCCCCCTTTCTTGTCTTCCATCCATGCCTTCCAAATCCTTCACTTCAGACTTCTTCCTTCTTCTGTATGAAGAAGTATGTTGTAATATATGATGACAACCTGCTAAGTTTGGTTTTGTTGATTGTGTGTATATGGTTTAAGGACTGATTCAATGCTTTATATCTTGTATAAATAATGATGGCTGAAGCTGTAACAGGCCCCTTGCTTGAATGAGAACTGGTGGTTAGTGTATTCATTCTCACAAACTGCACACAAATGTCCATGGTTAGACAACAATGCTGGAGCAGGACATCTGCAGACATCACCTAAAGTGGGGCAGCACATAGTGACCATCAAACTGTGACCATCATATTTTTAGTCATCAAAATTAGCCATCATGTATTAGCAATCACAGAGTGGCCATCACATAATTCCGATCACATAGTGTCCCTCAGTATGATCATTACACAGCTGGACATTAACATAGGACCTTTAATAAATTGAGCATCATTAAGGCTATCACACAGAGAGCATCAAACAATGCCCATCATGGAGAATAAATCACAGAGTTGGCCCTTAAACAGTGAACATCACACAATGGCCATCAGTCACTGGACTTCCCATTGTATCCATAGAAGAGAGTCCATTAGAGTGGCTATCAAATCGTGATGCTCACTTAGTGTTCACCATATATTTCAATTAAAGAGTGACAGTCAAAAAGCAAACATCGAATACTGGGGATCAGACAGTGTTCACAGTGTGGCCATTGCAGAGTGACCATCAGAGAATTGGCTATCTCATTGTGTCTATAGCACATTGGGCATCCTATAGGGGTTATGATCCTCAACCATCACACAGAGGATATAAAACTTTGGTCAACACATTATGTTGATTACTAGTGACCTCCATATGGAAGCCATCGCATAGTGATGATAAAAAGAGAACATTACATACTTTCCACTCCAAGGTGGCCATCACACAGTGACCATCACACTATGTCCATCACAAAATGATGATCACTCAGTGAATTACTCACAGCTGTTCATCACAATGACTATCACAAATTGGGCATCATTTGTGGCCATCACATGCTGGTCACAACATAGTGGATTTTACAGTATCCATCACCCAGATATGACCACAGAGATGCCATTACAGAGTGACCATTATGCTGTAGCCAGAAAACAACAGCTATCAATCTACTTTCATATTGCAATGATAATGAAAATGTGGAGAGTATAAAATGATAAGCATATGTTGACCAACACAGTGACCATCACATCATGGCCTTCACACAGTGTGTCTCACACTGTGACCATCAGAGAGTTGGCCATCACCATGTACATTAACATTGGCCAACACTCGGTGTCCATCACATGTCGTCTTTAACACTCTGGGCATCACCATGTTTATGGCATAATCACTATCACACAGTGGCCATCATATAATGAATATTACACAGTGACAATAAAACAGTATCAATCAAAATGTTCATCACATATCAGTGATTACAGAGTGACCATTATGCAATTAAATCATACAGCTAACCATCAATTATTAGCCAGCACAGAATGGCCATTACAAAACAACCGTCAGTCACAGGCCATGGTAGTGAAAATCATGTATTGGTGATGAAGCACTGATCTTTGCACAGTGAACAAAACTCAATGTCAATCACACATTGTCCAACACAAGGTCAAATTTACACAGTGACCATCAAACCATATAAATGACATAGTGGGATATCAAACAGTGAGCATCAGATAATGGCCATCACAGGGTGACCATCACAGTGGCTATCAAACATTGACCATCACATAGTGGGATCCCACAGAATTTATAATTCAGTGACCAACACACACAGGCCATGATTAAGTGGCCAGCATACAGTGACCATCAACAGTGTCAAAAAACACATTACTGTCAATCAGAGGCCCTCAAAAAGTGGCCATAACACAGTAACCATCACAGAGTAACCATCACACAGTGAACACAACACAGTAGCCATTAATTATGACCATTTCACAGTGGCCATTACATTGTAGCCCTCACAAAATGATAATTAAACAGAGTTCTCACCCAAACGTCACATGGATTAAATTAGAGTGAACAGCACAAAGTTGAATATCATGACAAGTCCATCTCATAGTGTAAATCAAATCATGGTCATACATTGTCTCCATTAGATAGGGAAGACTACATTGAATATCAAACAGAGATCACATATACAGTGGCCATCATACAGAGGGATATATATATGTATAATTTATGATAATTTAAACAGAATATTATATATATATATACATATATATATATATATATATATATATATCACAGCAGGCATCACACAGGTGCAAGTAACCTGTGATATATATATATATATATATATATATATATATATATATATATGTATATATATATATATATGGGTACACTTATATATACATTTAAATATATGAATGTATATCACATATATATATATGGTTGAGAATATATATGTATATATCAAGGTACATTTATATATACATATAAATATATGAATGTATATCACATATATATATATATATATATATATATATATATATATATATATGGCTGAGAAGCCTGAACCTGGGCACTCAGAAGAGAAGTCCCAGCTTGGGAAGCTATCCCAGAGCCAGATTAAGAGCAAGACACACTTGAAAATGAAGGAGTCACAAGAGCTGAGGCTGAAAACCCTGAGAGCCTGCATACAGAGCACACAAGCCAAGAAGCTGCAAGGATGCAGACAAATCAAGTTGGTCACTTTCCAAATCCAGGCAAAAAGACCAATGCAGAAAAGGAGACTGAACCTCAGGTGAGAGGTGTTGACTTTTCTGACAAGCACTTCCTCCATGAAGCCTCTACCCACAGCACATGCCAGAGGGATCCTTGCCTGACTATTGGGAAGGCTACAGAACCATCATCCAGGCTAAGAAGAGACAAGGTCCTCTAATGACCTCAAAGCTGGAGAACCACAGTGGTGAGCAGGGTAACCAAAAAGACCATGCAGAAAAACACAGTTGACCTGAGCACATTTGGAGGCAAGGAAGGGCTGTGAACCCCATGGAGTCAGCTAGAGTGGGCTCTGGGTTCCAAGAACAGGCTTCATGAGCTATGGAGGAGGCATGGCTTTCCAGCATTTAACTTGGGATCCCACTACTACCTGATGGGCAAACATTCTGGAGACACTCTCTGCAGGCCTCTCTGCCTGATCTCCACACGCTTTAGGCGCGTTCCTCCAGCCATCTTCCCAGATCAAGCACTGTGTCTTCCATTGGCCCACCAGATTCCCACTACTCAAGGACTCTGGCGAAGGCTCAAGGTCTAGGCTTCAGGAAGAAAGACCAGCACCAAAAACTCACAAAATGTCCTTCACCTTCCTGAGGGACTCACTGGCAGACCCGCCCATGCATGCTACTTCCTGATGCACACCTGTCTGAACTGGAAAGGAAGGATGGATTTACTGGAATTCTCACCCCTCTTCTGGAGGGTTGTGCCGAACCAATCATTGACGTCACTTCCCATTTCCAGCTCTCCTCTGCTTGGACAGATCATCTTTTCAGAGTTAGTTTTATATCCCTTAGGGCTTCGTCCATGCTAAGGTACAGAAATTCCTGGGGTAGGACTACTTAGGATAAGTGCCAGGTGTGTTCGTTTCAGCACTAATGAATATTGTGTTCATTTCTCTCCTCTGTATAACAAGCTGTTCATGAATAATCATCTGTGTGTATATACATATGATTGGAAAGAGAGAGTCATTCATGGGCATGGACATAGAGAACTGATAGACTCTGTGTGAGTATGCATGTGTGTGCAAGTGTGTTTATGTGTGAGTGTGGGGGGGAGTAGTGGGAAATAAACCAGAGAAAAAAAGGGATCCATTTGCAACCCAGAAAACCAAGACCCAGTTGCCCAGGATCAGAATGGAAATGAAAAGCTCTGGGCGGGCTTTTGGGAACTGCACCAGTGTGAACACCTGTGAATGCCTAGCTCCTGGGCTGAAGGAGCCAGGGCAGAAAGGTGGTGTGATAGGTGTGCAAGACAGGACATCCAGGCACCAAGCAGAAATCCACTTGACCCAAGGAGGCTCCACTCACTAGGGTGAAAGAAATCTGTCCCCTCAAAACTCCCCCCACAATGCACTGACTAAAATCAGGGCTCAGAGCAGTTACTAAGCTTTTATTTTCCCTTCCCCCTGCTGTTGTGTGAGCATGAGCAGTGTCTGGCAGGCACCCGAAGCTGGTGTCCCCCACTGGGGAACCGGCTATACCGAGAGAGCCAGCAAAGACTTTACCGAAGCCCCCATTTGGCAGAGCTTGCTTAAAAGCCAAGCAGGGCTGTGAATCCCCTTGAGTCCTCCAGTGTGGGCTCTGGGGTCAGAGAACAGGGTTCCTGAGCTGTGGACGGGGCATGGCCCAGGGAAGCAGAAGTCAGAAGGGGCTGACTCAGATCCAGGAGCCTCAGCTGCTGACTGGGCAGATTTGATCCCAAGGCGTGGTCCAGCAACTCTATATATATCTAGGGGAGGGATGAGCCCCTCTGCAGTGAGGCAAAGTGAGGTTGCAGGCTGGAAGACTGCCAGCAGCCTATCCCAGAATCTGCTGCAGAGACACAGGTAGCCACCGCCAGAAGAAGAGGACAAGATCAGACTGACATGCTGTTTGCTAGGTGGGGCCCAGTCCTGTCCTCAGGATGGAGGCTGGCTGTTCCCAGGGAGCCCTGCATTAGCTGTGTGATCACCTGTGCAAGGACACAGAGCCACGCAAGCTCTACAAGGCCCTGAAGAAACTCGCCTCCGTACCCATCCTGTCTGAACGTCTGGCAGAGATAGGCTTCAGGCAGACCATCAAAGTCTTGAGGAAACAGCAGCTCCTAGTGCCCTACCCAGGAACCTGGAGGCCAGATTGTGGGAGAGTTCCCTGCTGTTGTCCTGGTCTGGCTCAGACCAGGACTCCCCTGACTCTGCCTTGGTGCTGAGCATGAAGACAGAGCAAGGAAGAACATCTCTGGCAGAAGAGCACCGAGTATCCACGTCCAGCGAAGCCCAAGACAAGCATACAGAGGCCTTGAAGCTGAGCAGGTGAAGACCCAGCCCGATCAAGAGGCAAAGCACATGCCAGAGGACAGAGGCAAGTGACACAGGCCATGGAAGTCTGGGACCAGCAGCCAAGAGGATCCAAAGGTGAAGACAGAGGCCCTCCTCTGGCCCAGGAGGATGGTCACGCTGACTCTTTGGGGGCTTGCCTCAACTCTGACCAAGGCTGCTACCCCCTGGGTGTCCCGGGTCCCTCTTAGGGTCAAAATGACGGGGAAGTGCAGCTGTGGCCTGTCAAGTTGGATTCCAAGACACTGGTCTACTCAGGTCCCAGGAGTCCCGTTCACCAGCAGGAATCGCCAGGAGGTCTCCTCCTTGCAAAAGATCCTAAGGGCACGTGGGATGCTCAGTGCCAAGCCACGGAAGCCACTGCAGCCCATGCAGCTGATGCAGCCGAACAATCTGCTCTCCAGGGAATCTCCCAAGCCAAGGATGCCTTTAAAGCCAACACAGCCCAAGCAGCCCAAGGAGCTGAACATGGGCAAGCAGGGGACGAGCCTGAGACCCACAGCCAGACTGTGACCAAGACACAGTGGCAGATGGAGGAGGCAGACCAAGAGCTGAGGCTGCAAGCCCTCACAGCCCGCATCCGGACGCCGACAAACCCAGATGGCCACCTTCTTCACCCAGACCAGGAGCCGAGGCGAGCCAGAGGAGCCCGGACCCCCGGTGCGGGGGCCCTCCTCCGAAACGCACCTCCTCCTGGAGGCCTCTGGCCACGGCCCAATCCAGCGAGCTCTCTGTACCTCGACCCAGGCTAAAAAGAGAACTGCCCCCCTCATGGCCAAGGCTCTCCGGGATAATTGCACCCAGTTCTCTTGCAGATGAACCCCAGAAGGACACTGTCTGCTCAGGCATGCCTTGAGACTCCCCGGGACTGTACACACCCACTTGTCCCTCACAAACAAAGTCAGGCTTTCCAGAGCTTGCACCTGGCATCCCACTTGGAGCTCTGGAGACACTCTTTGGAGGCCTCTCTGCCTGATCTCCATACTTTTTTGCAGGTTCCACCCACCCGTGAGAGCCTGGGCTGCAGCCATCTTCCCAGATCAAGCACTCCGTCTTCCATTGGCCCACCAGACTCCCATTACCCAAGGACTCTGGCGAAGGCTCAAGGTCTAGGCTTCAGGAAGGAAGACCAGCACCAACATCTCACACCTTGGCCTTCACCTCCCCGACGGACTCACTGGCAGATAAGCCCACCCATGCCACGTCCTGATGCACACCTGCGTGAATTGTAAAGTAAGGATGGATTTCCTGGAATTCTCACCCCCTCTTCTGGAGGGCTGTGCCAAACCAATCATTGACCTCACTTCCCATTTCCAGCTCTGTAGTCCTTGGACAGATCTTTTTCCCAGAGTTAGTTTTCCATCCCTTAGGGCTTTGCACATGCCAAGGTACACAAGTGCCTGGGGGAGGACTGCTTAGGATAATAGCCAGATGTGTGTGTTTGAACACTAATGTTTTTATTTTTCTCTTTGTATTCACAGTCTTTAAACATGATTATGTTTAGAATGATAAATTTTAATTTGATAACCATTCAGAGATATTTGCATTGTATTTGTACATATCGTTCCAATATTTTTGAATGATGATGAACATGCGTTCATATAATTTAACAGAGTAACCTATGGATTCATGTAATTAAAGAGGCATAGGGGAGTAACACATCAAAATGTGATCAAATTTTGGCATGCAAACATCTATTCCGTTTCGAATAACGTTTCAATAAGTTCATCTTCTCGATATTTGTAATAAAATTAAAGGTAAAACCAAAAACCATAAAATAAAATGTGTGAATATGTCTGTTTTTTAAAAGAGGTGGGGGAATTGATGCAGAAAAAAAATGAGGCCAAAAGAGACCAGACCTATGACAAACCACACTTTTGGGATGCCCTGTGTTTCGTGGCCACAGTGATCAGGTGAGGAAACCTGATGAGAAAAACAGAGGAATATGCCTTAATTTATAAAGGAAGTTGGGAGGGTCCTCAGACAGACAGTGAAGAGGTGAATGATATGGAAGAAATAAAATAATAGTGAAACACTGACAGTTACAAAAGGAGAAAGAGAGAGGAAAAGAATGGGGGGACTTAAAATGTCATGGATAAGCTACAGCAAGGAGCCAATGTCCCAATATCAGAAAAGCAGTGAAAAGCCATAGATGGGCTTGAGGTTTTGCTTCTTTGTGGATGGGCTCCTAGCTATGTGCAAACAGTGGGAAGAAAGAGTTGGTGAGCATCAGCCAGCAAGGTGGTGAAGCAGGCTTGCAAGTTATGATATCCAATCCCATTTAGGAAAACCCCTTTCACTGAGGATGCCTATCATAGATGCCTGGTGTGAGTGTGTTTGAACACTATTGTTTTCTTTTCTGTACTTTGTCTTCAAACCTGTTGATATATATTTGCACAAAATTAATAGACAGTAATATGCATAGTTATTTAATTGGTACTTGTACTTATTGACAGATGATATATC
Organism: Meriones unguiculatus; assembly: GCF_030254825.1. Classification (NCBI taxonomy): domain Eukaryota; kingdom Metazoa; phylum Chordata; class Mammalia; order Rodentia; family Muridae; genus Meriones; species Meriones unguiculatus. The sequence continues at coordinate 24,975,538 of NC_083353.1, read as the reverse complement.
ATTGTATGTATATTTACATATAGATTAATAAACAAATAAATACATAGCTTGATAGATACAATGAAAATTGACACACTAAAATGTAATGGTAGTTCAGCATGCATCATGCAGACCGTGGACAACATAAGTAAAGATTAAACAAGTAAATGTAATAGAGGATAAATATTAAAGTAAATGAAGAACAACAAAATACCTCCAAATAGTGTGTGTGAGAGAGAGATGAGGGAGAGAGAGGAACAGAGACAGACAAAGGGAGGTGGGCAGACATGAAGGAATGAAGACAAGTTAATAGGACATAAATTTTCCTTTTAGGGCTTTATTTGTAAACTGAGAATGTAAATGTGTAATTCTCTTACAGCACATTTGATGTAACTGAAGTAAACATTCAGGTAAAGAAATAGACATTTCCTCAAAATCACAACACAATATGAAAGTTGAATGAGTTGTCCATTGCATATACATTTTAAGCTTTGGACTGTCTGCAAATAGAAATTCATGGAATTTTATCATTTGTGCATGAATGACAGAGACCTGTGTTCTTCATCAGCAAGAAAGAAACTATCCGAATGCAGAAGGATGCATCTGAGCTCTTGTCTGGCCTTTAATGCTTTACTGAAGATGAATGCTAATATTCTCTAAATTACCATGGCCATACAGTTTCAACTATTTCTATAGACACATTTTTTTTTTCTAAGAATTTCCGTAAATTTATAAAAAGTACATAAGATTTGATTTTTTTTCCTATATTACAGGTGACAGTGAAGATTTCTTTTCAGAATGATTTAATGTTACCTGATTATCCTGTATGGATTTTAAGCACCTTTAAATGATCAAGTATTGATTATAAAATGTTGTAATATACTTTGGTGGTTCATTACACAGTTTTTAGAAGAACTGTTTTGAGTTTATTATTGTAATCACAACCAAAAAGTAAGAAAAGTGATATTGGAAGAAAAGGACTTCAATCTTCTAGTTGATACATGAACATACTAAACATGCACAGTTATATATATACACAGCACAGACTGTATATATATGTAGAACATATAGGATGACATTTCTGTTCCTATAGCAAGTAATAATTGAAATAATGGCTGAAAACAGGCTACAGAAAATTAATTACTTATTTTTTTATGAGTTACAGAATTATTGTAAACATCATATGATTTCCTGCTTAATGGCAAAACCTGAGTCATAAAGAGAAGTTTAAAACACTCATCAATCCCCAGGGTCCGAGGATTGTTCAAGGTTCCTGAATAAACTGCATTGAAAAAAAAAAACACATGGCTGAGAAACACTTAAAAAAAAACACTCATCAAGTCCATGTTCATACCACCCAGAATGTGCCTTATCTTGTCTGATCCTGGAAGCTAAAACACTCATCAATGGACACCTTCAAACTCAGCGTCACATACTCCATAACTCACAAAAGATATGAGAGAAAGAATGGGAGAGAAAGAGAGAGAGAGAGAGAGAGAGAGAGAGAGAGAGAGAGAGATGGAGATGGAGAGATTAATTTATGGGGAGCATAGAGATGTTAGATGGAAGAGCTCTGCTGGGTGTGAGAGTAGTCATCAGGACTAGTTTAATTGCTATGCACACCTAAACAATTACCAGAGCATCTGAACCAATCCAGGCAGATCACAGATTCTTGGTGCTATTTTTCCCTAACCTCAACCCAGCAGATGGAAAAAGTATTCGCTTACAGATCAAGTTTAAAAATTCCATTCCCATAGTGTAACCATTCCTATACAATAACAAAACAATCCTCAAAAGGTATTGTTTTTTTTTATTCTTTTTTTTTTCAATGCAGTTTATTCAGGAACCTTGAACAATCATCTGACCCTGGGGAAAGCCAGCCCACAGCTTAAATAGCCTCTAGGTAGCCAACCCAGGTGTGCCACGTGTGCAATGCAGATAGGTCCACATACATGGAAGCAAGCCAGATCCTCAGCCTTAGCCAAATGTGGAATTGTTCGTGACAGAGAGCACTCACCATCCGGAAGGTGGAAGGAAAAGTTATTGTTAACCCTCTATTTTTCCTATGTTAGGTATTTTTTTTTTCTTTTTCTGTTTTTTTCCCTCTTTCTTTCTGTTTCTTTCATATTTCCTTCCTTTCTTTCTTTGTCACAAAACAAAAAGAACAAATGTAATTAATACAAGTAAATTTTAAGCCTTTTCCAGAAAATTATAAAATGCTGACATCTAGTGGAGGTGAAAATATAGGCCTAGAAGGAGTTTTAGTAATGCAGTGTCCTAAGTGTAAGCTAAATGCTTCCAGATCCAAATGCAGAAATAAGCACAGGTGGATATGTCTTGTTTATATTTTTATCCTTACTATTATTATTTACAATTTATTTACATCCCAGATGTAGCCCCTTCCCTCTTCTGCTTATGGTCCTACCCTCTCTCCCTCTTCCTTCGCTATCCCTCTTCCCTAGTCCACAGATAGGGGAAGTCCTTCTCCTTTACTGTCTGACCCTAGAATATTAGGTCCCATCATGACTGCCTGGATCCTCTTCCTCAGTGGGCTAGCTAGGTCTTCCAAGCAGGGAAAAGCGCTCAGGGAACAGGCAACCTAGTTCATGACAGAGACTTTGTCTTCTCTACTTATCCAAGTAAGGGTACTCGCTTGGAGACTGAGCTAACTATGGGCTACTAACTATGGGCTACGACAGGGGTTCTAGGTCCTCCCTATGCATAGCCTTTGGTTGATGCATCAATCTCTACAGTCCCCCACTGGGCCCAGGTTTTTGTTGTTTTGTTGGACTCTGTGTAAGGCTCCTGTCTCCTCCATGTCTTTCTATCTCCCTCTTATTCATAAGATTCCCTGCACTCTGCCCAAGTTTGGCTATGTGTCTCAGCATTCACTTTAATATCCTGCTTGGTACTGAAAGGGTCAAACTAACTTTGTAACCTATATGTCTTTTAAAGCCTATAGTTTTGAGTTTTAGGTCTAGGTTAAGCAAAAAACAAACAAACAAACAACAACAACAACAAAAAGCAACAATCAATGACCTTCACTCAGCAAAAAGAATGACCAGACCCTTGTTTTTGAGATAGTGTTTCTTAGCAACCAAACCAGATGACCTCAATCTTTCTTCTGAGTAGCTTCTGACCTCCAGCCAAAAGCCCACAACCCTGATCTTCAAGGATGGGCTAACCAAACCCACCTTCAATTGCAACTGCATCCACACTTGGCCAAGCTTGAGCACCTAAGACTAACCAATTATCTTAATTTATAGCTTCCTCATCCAATCCTAAATTGCCAAAACTGCAACTTCAAATTTCCCACACTTTTTCTTTTAAAAAACCTAAGGCCTTTGTCGCCTGGTGCCACTCTTTGCTGACAGGCAGGGGTGACCCCATTGCACAATGGTTAATTTAAACCTCTTGCTTTTCCATTGAGTTGTGGTCTGTGGGAGTTTCTGGGAAGGGAGTGATCTTGAACTCCTGAGCTGTGAGACCCCAGGTCTTACAGTCCAGTCTTTCAGAGGCCCTTTGTGGAAGGCTCCTGTCTTGTTCCTTGTTTTCACCCTCTTCCAATGTCTATCTTGTTTGCCTTTCTGAATGAGGATTGAGCATCTTGAGGACTCAAGAAGGGTCCTCCTTCTTGCTTGGCTGCTTTAGGTGTACAGATTTTAGTATGTTTATCCTATACTATGTGGCTAATATATATGTATGAGTGAATATACACCACCTGTGTCTTTCGGTATCTGGGTTACCTCACTCAAGATGATCTTTTCTAGTTCCCACCATTTGCCTGCAAATTTCATTGTGTCCTTGTTTTTAATAACTGAGTAATGTCCCACTGTGTAAATGTAGCATTCTTCAGTTGAGGGACAGGTTATGGCTATAATGAGTAAAGAGGTCATGAACATAGTTGAGCAAATGACCTTGTATGGTTGAGCATCTTTTGGGTATATACCCACATGTAGTATAGCTGGCACTATTCCAATTTTTTTGAGAAAGCTCCAGATTGATTTTCAAGGTGGTTGTACAAGTTTATATTCCCTAAATCAATTGAGGGGGGGTTACCCTTTTTCCACATCCTCTCCAGCATATGTTGTAGCTTAAGTTTTTTATTTTAGCCATTATGATGGCTATGAGATGGAATTTCAGAGCCGTTTGGATCTGCATTTTCTTGATGACTAAGGATGTTGAGCATTGTACTAAGTGCTTCTCTGTCATTCGATATTCCTTCTTTGAGAATTCTCTGTTTAGTTCTGTACCTCATTTTTATTTTGATTATTTGATTTGTTGGTGTTTAATTTCTTGAGTTGTTTATATATTCTAGATGTTAGCCTTCTGTCAGATATAGGGTTGGTGAAGATATTTTCCCAGTGTGAGGGCTGTCCTTTGCTTAACAGTAGCTTTTCCATTTCATGAGATCCCATTTATTGAATGTTTATCTTAGAGCCTGTGCTGTTGGCATTCTATTCAGGAAGTTGCCTCCTGTACCAATGAGTTCCAGGATCTTCACAAATTTTTCTTCTAACAGTTTTAGTGTGTCTAGTTTTATGTTTTGGTCTTTGATCCACTTGGAGCTTACTTTGTGCAGGGTGACAAATATGGATCTATTTTCAGTTTTGTACATGTAGATATCCAGTTAGGAGAGCATTATTTGTTGAAGGTGTTGTCTTTTTTCCCATTGTATGATTTTGGATTCTTTGTCAAAAATCAGGTGTACACAGTTGTATGGAATTATTTCTGGGTCTTCTATTTGATTGCATTGATTCTCCAGTCTGTTGTTTCTATTTTAGCACCATGCCATTTTTTATTATGGTTGCTCAAAAATACAACTTGAGGTCGGTGATGAAGATGCCTTCAGAAGGTATCCGTTCAGGATGGTTTTAGCTATCCAGTTGGTTTTTTTTTTTTCTTTTTCCCCATATAAAGTTGAGAATTTTTCATTCAAAGTCTGTGAAGAATAATGTTGGTATTTTGATGAAACTGCATTGAACCTGTAGACTTCTTTTAGTAGGATGGCTATTTTTACTCTGCTAATCTGTCTTATCAATGAGCATGGTAGATCTTTCCATCTTCTGATATGTTCTTCAAATTCTTTCTTCAAAGATTTGAAGGTTTTTTTTTTTTAACAGTTCTTTCACCTTCTTTGTTAGAGTTACAACGAGGTGTTTTATGTTATTTGTGGCTATTGTGAAGGGTGTTGTTTCCCTAATTTCTTTCTCAATCCATTTGTCTTTTGTATACAGGAGGGCTCCTGATATTTTGAGTTAATTTTGTACCCAGCCACTTTACTAAAGTTTTTTATCAGCTGTAGGAGTTCCCTGGTAGAATTTTTGGGGTCACTCATGTATAGTGTCATATTATCTGCAAATAGTGATACTTTGACTTCTTCCTTTCTATTTTGTACCTTTATCTCTTTTAGTTGTCTTATTGCTATTGCTAGGACTTCTGGTACAGTATCAAAGAAATATGGAGAGGGTGGGCAGCATTGCCTTGCTCCTGATTTCAGTGGAATTGACTTAAGTTATTCTCCATTTAATTTGATGTTGGCTATAGGCTTGCTGTGCATTGCCTTTTCTATGTTTAGGTATGTGCCTTGTGTCCATGATTTCTCAAGATTTCAAACATAAACAGGTGTGAGATTTTGTCAAATGCCTTTTTCAGCATCTAAGGAGATGATTATGTTTTTTTTTTGTTTGTTTGTTTGGTAGATTGATGTATTTCCTTATGTTGAACGACCCTTACATGCCTGGAATGATGCCTCCTTGTTCATAGGGGATGATATCTTTGATGTGTTCTTGGATTCGGTTAGCGAGTATTTTATTGAATATTTTTGTGTCAGTGTTCGTATGAGAGATTGGTCTGAAATTCTCTTTCTTTGTTGGGTCTTTGTGTTGTTTAGGTATCAAGTTGATTGTGTCCTCATAGAATAAATTTGGTAATGTTCCTTCTGTTTGTGTTTTGTGAAATAGTTCGAAGAGTATTGGAACTAGGTCTTCTTTGAATGTCTGGTATAATCCTGCAGTGAAACCATCTGGCCCTGGGCTTTATGTTGATGTGAGACTTTTGATGACCTCTTCTTTTTCTATAGGGGAAGTGGACTATTTAATTTAGTTTTTGGATCTTGATTCAGCTTTTTAAATGGAAGCTACCAAGAAAATTTTCCATTTCACTTAGATTTTCGAATTTTGTGGCATATAGGCTTTTAAAGTAGGACATAATGAATCTTTGGATTTCCTCAGTGTCTGTTGTTATGACCTCCATTTCATTTCTGATTTTGTTGATTTGGATAGTATCTCTCCTCCCTTTAGTTAGTTTTGCAAAGGGTTTGTCTGTCTTGTTGATTTTCTCAAAGAAACAGCTCTTGGTTTCTTTGAATTGTTTTGTTTCTAATTTATTGATTTCTTAGTTTGATAATTTCCAGCTGTCTACTCCTCCTGGTTATGTCTGCTTTTTTCCCTAGTGCTTTCAGATGTGCCAATAAGTTGCTTGTATGTGAAATCTAGTATTTTTCTACGAAGAAACGTAGTGCTATGAACTTTCCTCAGCACTGCTTTGATTGTGTCCCATAAGTTTGGGTAAGTTGTGTCTTCATTTTTGTTGAATTCTAGGAAGTCCTTAACTTTCTTCCCTGTCCCAGCTGCTGTTGAATATAAAGTTGCTCAGTTTCTATGCATGTGTAGGCTTTTTGCTATTTCTATTATTGTTGAGGTATAACATGGTGGTCTCATATGATACAAGGGAGTATTTTAACTTTTCTTCTGTATCTTTTTTTGAGGCTTGCTTTGTGCCTTACTATATGGTCAGTTTTGGAGAAGGTTCCCTGAGGTGCTGAGAAAAAGAGATACTTCTTTGAGTTTGGGTGAAACGTTCTGTAGACATCTATGTGGTCCATTTGATTTAGGATCTCTTAAGTGACATCATTTCTCTGTTTAGCTTCTGACTTGATAACTTAGCTTCTGACTTCTGTCCCTTGGTGAGAGTTGAATATTGAAGCCTCCTATCATTAAGGTCTTGGGATGGATGTGTGATTTAAGCTTTAATAATGTTTATTTTATAAATGCAGAAGAGCTTGTGTTTGGACATAAATGTTCATTATTGTGATATCCTCCTCATGGATTTTTTTCCTATAGTGAGAGTGAAGTGTTCCTCCCCCTCTCTTTTGGTTAATTTTGGTTGAAAGTCTATTTTGTTAGATATTAGGATGGCTAATTCAGCATGCTTCTTGTATCTGCTTGCTTAAAGAAACACTTTTCCTTCCCTTTATTCTGAGGGAGCATCCTTTTTTGCTGTAAAGTTGTGTTTCCTGAATGCAGCAGAGTGTTGTTTCCTGTTTCCACAACCATCCTGTTATTCTTTGTTTTTTTTTATTGGAGAATCAAGTCCATTGGTGTTGTTAGATATTAGTGACCAATGATGTCTAGTTCCTTTTATTGTGGAATTGGTGGGGCTTGTGTGTTTGTGTGCCTGGTTTTTGTTTGTTTGTTTGTTTGCGTGGTTTTTTTTTGTTTGTTTTATTGTGAAGGTATTTTTTTCTCCTCTATTTCCTTTGTTCTTGTTGATTTTGTTTGATTGGGTTTTCCTTTTCCTTTTCAGCTGTAGGGCTGGGTTGTTGTGTATATATTGTTTAAATTTATTTATGTCATGGAATATTTTGTTTTTCCATCTGTGTTGATTTAAAATTTTGCTGGGCATAGTAGTCTGGGTAGGTATCTGTGGTCTCTTAGCTTTTTCATGATATCCGCCCAGGCCTTTCTGGATCTCGTAATTTCTGTTGAGAATTCTGGTGTGGTTGTGATTGGTCTGTCTTTATGTGTTAGTTGTCCTTCTTACCTTGCCACTCTTGATATGTTTCTTTGTTCTGTAGATTTAGTGATTTGATTATTATGTGACAGGAGGAATTCCTTTTCCGGTCTAATCTATTTTGTGTTCTGTAAGCATCTTGTATTTTAAAGGGCATCTCTTTCTTAAGGTTGGGGAAATTTTCAACTATGATATTACTGAGAATATTTTCTGCACTTTGGAAACTGGAATTTTTTTTTTTACCTATTCCTATTATTCTTAGGTTTCATCTTTTCATGGTATCCTTGATTTCTTCGACATTTTGTATCAGGAACTTTTCCACTTTTACGTTTTCTTCTAGAGACATATATATTTCTGCAATTCTATCTTTGGTGCCTGATAGTCTCTTCCCTGTCTCTTTCCTGTCTCCTGCATTCTGCTGAAGATGCTTACTTTTGTGGTTCCTGATCTGTTCTCTAAGTTCAGCAAGTCCAGGCTTTTCTCTGTTTGTGTTTTCTTTATTGATTCTAATTCCGTTTTCATGTCTTGAAAGATTTTATTCATTTTCTTCACCTGTTTGATTGTGGATTCATATCTGTCCATGATGGCCTCTATATTTTTTTGTTGTTTATTTTGACTTTATGATCCACAAATAATTTCATAATCACAGAATTAAGATAATTTTCCTATGTTTCCTCTGCATTAGAATATCTACTGGTTTTGGGGGATTCTGGTGTATCCATAGTGTCCTGATTTTTGCTGATCAGATTCTTTCGCCAGCCTCTAGTTTTCAGGATGTCTGTAACCTTGACTCTTTTTTCTTGGAGCCTGTACTGCCATGTGCACCTGTGTCTGAAGTCTGCACTAATATACAGGAAGCTGGGAGATTCCAAGGTCTTGAGAATGCATGCTGGAAATTCAGATGTGGCTAAGGAAGGGAGTTCTCTCTGCTGAGTTCATGCTCTCTACTGGCTCACTGTCTGTGATCCAGGTATGCCAGGTAGCTGTGGTGCAGGCAGAAAGATCTCCAAGTCTAGGGCTGCACCAATGCTCCATAGGCTTCCTCAAGATGTACAATATGATGTGGTTCTCACATATAGTTCAGATTCACTGGGTTCACTGACTGTGCTGGGTTCCATGTTTCTGACCCAGGTAGGCCAGGAAGGTGGCCCATTGAGCAAGCAGAATGGAGCCATGCTCCTTCCCAAATACAGGAGGTGTCCACTCCATAAGACCATGAGAGTGAGCACCACTAGCTACTGTGACCAGGAAGGTGTTCCACTGGATGGTGAAAGTGTGCTCCAGGGTTTAAAGCTAGGAGCCACTGGTACCCAGAAGGTGTCCACAGGACTGTGAGAGTGGGCACCTGGGTTTGTAACCTCACCCCCAGTACCAGTGAGAGTGAGTGCCCAAAGTTGGAGATACCAACTACTGGTATCTGAAGGTATCTACAGACAGTGGGCTTCGCATGTAGCCTGGGGCTGTGTCAGTGCTGGACAGGAGCCCAATTATTTTTCTCAGTATTAGACTAAAGATGGACTCTCAAGTATCCCTGTGGATTCTCATCTCATCTGAGAAACAGAGAGATGTTGTGGTTTGGGTTTTCTACAGTATGGCCTGCCATTCATTCTGCTTTCACTGCTGAGCTGTTGTTCAGATACCATGCATAGTAGGCAATAACATCTTGGATGCTTCCCTCTATTCTTTTTTCAATTTCTTCATGCTTCAACATTTTAAAAAAATGTTCATTCTACCACATTTGTTTTTTAGATTTTGTTTGTTTGTTGGTTAACAGCAGAAGAACTGAAGACAATCCACAGTTCTTTTGTTTTGGCTCTGACTCTGTCTCTCTTTTTCTCCTTTCTCTCTTTCAATTTCCTTTCTCTTATTTTTCCTGATTTTTCTCTTTTATAATTTTATTTATTTACTTTTCATTATTACAGTTTATTCACTTCATATCCCAGTTGTAACCCCTTCCCTTGTCCTCTTCAATTCCACCCTACCTCTCTTATCTCCTCTCATGCCAATTCCCAAGTCCACCTCCCCTTCCATCTGGCCCTAGCCTATCAGGTGTCATCAGGACTGGCTGCATTGCTTTCCCCTGTGGTCTGGTACAGTTGCACTCCCTCTAGGGTGAGGTGATCAAAGAGCCAGACACTTAGTTCACATCAGAGACAGCCCCTGCTACTCCCCTTACTTGGGAACACACATGGAAGCTGAGCTGCCATTTGCAACATCTGTGCCAGAGGTCTAGGTAACATGCATGCATGGTCCTTGTTGGAGTATAAGACTTGGCAAATACCTATGGGCTCAGATATTTTGGTTCTGTTGCTCTCCTTGTAGAGCTCCTATCCTTTCCAGGTCTTTCTATTTCCTCTTTATTTCATAAGATTCCCTGAAATCTGCCCAAAGTTTGGCAAATAGTGTCAGCATCTGCTTCGATACCCTGCTAGTTAGAATCCTTCAGAGGCCCTCTGTGGTAGGCTCCTGTCCTATTCCCTGTTTTCTCCTACTCCCAATGTCTATCTCATTTGTTTTGAGTGAGGATTGAGCAAACTCCCTAGGGTCCTCCTTCTCATTTAGATTCTTTAGAATTATAGATTTTAGATGTTTATCCCATATTATATGAGTAATATATGCCTATAGTGAATATATACCATGTGTGTCCTTCTGCTTCTAGGTCACCTCATTCAGGATCATCTTTTCTAGTTCCCACCATAGCCCTGCAAAATTTCATGATTTCCCTGTTTTTAATTGCTGAGTAGTATTCCATTGTGTAAATGTACCACCATTTCTGTATCCATTCCTAAGTTTAGGGACATCTGGGTTATTTCCATATTCTGATTATTATGAATAAAGCTGTTTTGAACATATTTGAGCAAATGTCCTTGCTCATATTTTTGATATATATTACTGGGAGTGTTGTAGATGGATCTTGAAGTGGCAATGTTTCTAAATTTCTGAGAAAGCAGCAGATTGATTCCCAAAGTGGTTGTAATTATTTACATTCCCACCAACAATGGAGGACTTTACCCCTTTCTCCACATCCTCTCCAGCATGTGTTGTCACTTGATTTTTTGTTCTTATCCATTCTGATGGATGTTAGATGAAATTTCATGGTCATTTTGATTTGCATTTCCCTGATAACTAACACATTCAGAATTTTTTTTGACATTTTAAAACTTTTCTTTATTCTTCATTAATTACACTTTATTTACTTTGTATCCCCCTTGTGGTTCCCTCCCTCCTCCAGTCCCAATCGCTTCCTTCTTCCACCCTCTGCATGCATGACCCTCCCCAAGTCTACTGATAGGGAAGATCTTCTTTTCCTTCCTTCTGATACTAGTCAATTAGGTCTCACCAGGAGTGGCTGCATTGTCTTCTTGTGTGGCCTGGTAATGCTGCTTCTCCCTCAGGGGGAGGTAATTAAAGAGCAGGCCAAACAGTTCATGTCAGAGACAGTCTCTGTTCCTAATAAAATGAAACCCACTTGGATATTCAATTGCTATGGGCTACATCTGTGCAAGGGTCTTAGGTTATCTCCATGCATAGTCCTTGGTTGGAGTATCAGTCTCAGGAAAGACCCCTGTGCTCAGAATTTCTGTTCTGTTGCTGTCTTTGTGGGGTTCCTGTCCTCTCCAGATCTTACTGTTTCCCACTTCTTTCCTAAGATTCTCTGCACTCTGCCCAAAGGTTGCCCATAAGTCTCAACACAAGCATGGATAGTCTGCAGGGCAGAGTCTTTCAGAGGTCCTCTGTGTCAGGCTCCTGACTTGTTACCTCTTTTATCCTTCTTCTGATATCCATCTTCTTTGCCTTTCTGAATAGGAATTGAGCAGTTTAGGAAGAGTCCTCCCTCTTAATTAGTTTCTTTAGGTGTACAGATTTTAGTAGGTTTATCTCATATATCTATATGAGTGAATATATACAGTGTGCATCTTTCTGCTTCTGAGATAGCTCACTCAGAATGATATTTTCCAGATTCCAGCATTTACCTGCAATTTTCATGATTTCCTTTTTTATTGCTGAGTAATATTCCATTGTGTAGATATACCACAATTTGTGCATTCATTCCTCCACTGAGGGGCATCTGGACTGTTTCCAGCTACTGGCTATTAAAAATATGGCTACTACAAACATGGTTGAGCAAATGTCCTTATTTTGTACTTGAGACTCTTTTGGTTATATGCCTAGAAGTGGTATAGCTAGATCTTGAGGAAACACTATTCCTAGTTGTCTGAGAAAGTGTCAGGTTGCTTTCCAGAGTGGTTTTACAAGTTTACATTCCTACCAGCAGTGCAGGAGGGTTCCCCTTTCTCCACAACCTCTGCAGCATGTGTTGTCTCTTGTGTTTTTGAACTTAGCCATTCTGAGGGTTGTAAGGTGAAATCTTAGGATGGTTTTGATTTGCATTTCCCTGATGGCTAATGACATTGAGCATTTCTTTAAGTGTTTCTCTGCCATTCTATATTCCTCTATTGAGAATTCTCTGTTTAGTGCTGTACTCCATTTTTTAATTGGATTTCTAGATTTTTTGCTGTTTAACTTCTTTACTCCTTTATATATACTGGGTATTAGTCCTCTGTCAGTTATGGAGTTGGTGAAGATCCTTTCCCAATCTGTAGGCTGTCATTTTGTTGTGATGACAGTGTCCTTTGCTTTACAGAAGATTTTCAGTTCCATGAGGTCCCATTTGTTGATTGTTGCTCTTAGACCCTGTGCTGTTGGTGTTCTCTTCAGGAAGTCATTTCATGTGCCAATGAGTTCAAGGCTCTTTCCCATTTTTTCTTCTAAGCATTTTAGTATATCTGGTTTTATGTTGAGGTCTTCTATCCATTTGGACTTTAGTTTTGTGCAGGGTGATAAGGCTGGATTGATTTGCATTTTTCTACATGTAGACATACAGTTAGACCAGCACCATTTGTTGAAGATACTGTCTTTTTTCCATTGAATGATTTTGGCATCTTTGTAAAAAAAATCTTTGTAAGTGTGTGTATTTATGTCAGGATCTTCTATTCAATTCCATTGATCCACCAGTCTATTTCTATACCAGTACCATGCAGTTTTTAGTATTATTGCTCTATAGTTGAGCTTGAGATGAGGGATGGAGATGCCTCCATAAGATCTTTTATTGTAGAGGACTGTTTTAGCAATTCTGGGTTTCTTCTTGTTCCATATGAAGGTGAGAATATTTCTTTCAAGCTCTGTAAAGAAGTGTGTTGGTAATTTGATGGGAATTGCATTGAATGAGTAGATTGCTTTTGGTAAGATGGCCATTTTTACTGTGTTAATTCTGCCAAGCCATGGGCATGGGAGATCTTTCCATCTTCTGATATCTTCTAATTCTTTCTTCAGAGACTTGAAATCTTTTTCATACAAGTCTTTGACTTGCTTGGTTAGGGTTACACCAAGGTACTTTATGTCGTTTGTGGCTATTTTGAAGATGTAGATGGCTGGGAATAATGAAAATCATGGCTGGAATCAATAAATTAGAAACAAAGAAAACACTTCAAAGAATCAATGAAACCAAGAGCTTGTTCTTCGAGAAAATCGACAAGATAGACAACCCATTAGCCAAGCTAACTAAAAGGCAGAGATACACCATCCAAATCAAGAAAATCAGAAATGAAAAGGGGACATAACTACAGATAGAAAGGAAACCCAAACAATCATTAGAACTTACTTCAAAGTCTGTATGCCACAAAATTTGAAAATATAAATGAAATTAGCAATTTTCTCGATCGATTCCACTTACCAAAGCTGAATCAAGATCAGGTAAATCAATTAAATAATCCTACATGCCCTAAGAAAATAGAAGTGGTCATCAAAATTCTCCCATCCAAAAAAAAGCCCAGGACCAGATGGTTTCAGTACAGAATTCTACCAGACCTTCAAAGAAGAGTTAACTCTAGTTCTCTTCAAACTAAATAGAAACAGCAGGAACACTACCAAACTCATTCTATGAAGCCATAGTCACCTTGGTACCTAACCCTTACAAAGACCCAACAAGAAAAAAGAATTTCAGGCCAATCTCACTTATGAACATTGATGCAAAAATACTCAACAAAATACTTGCAAACCGAATACAAGAACACATCAAAGATATCATCCACTATGACTAAGTCTGCTTCAATGAAGGCATGCAGGGGTGGTTCAATATATAGAAATTCATCAGTGTGATCCACCATATAAACAAACTGAAGGAGAAAAACCACATGATCATCTCCTTAGATGCTGAAAAGGCATTTGACAAAATCCAACATACATTCATGTTTAAAGTCTTGGAGATATCAGGGATACCAGACACATAAATGAACATAGTAAAGGCAATATACAGCAAGCCTATAGCCAATATCAAACTCAATGTAGAGAAACTTAAAACAATCCCACTGAAATCAGGGACAAGGCAAGGCTGCCCACTCTCTTCATATCTATTCTGGAAATCTTTGCTAGAGCAATATGACAGTTGAAGATCAAGCAGATACATATTGAAAAGGAAGAAGTCAAAGTGTCACTATTTGTAGATGATAGGATAGCATACCTGAGTGACCCCAAAAATTCTGCCAGTGAACTCCTATAGCTGATAAACACCTTCAGCAACATGGCCAGTTACAAAATTAACTCAAAAAAAAAAAAGAATAGTGCTTTTGTATACAAATGTCAAAAGGGCTGAGAAAGAAATTAGGAGAGCATTTCTTTAAGTTTTTCTCTGCCATTAGATATTCCTCTACAGAGAATTCTCTGTTTAACTCTGTACCTCATTTTTTATTTGGATTACTTGGTGTGTTAGTGTTTAAATTCTTCAATTCTTTATATATTCCAGATATTAGCCTATGTTTAATGTAGGGTTGGTGATGATACTTTCCCAGTCTCTATGCTGTTGTTTTGTTCTTTTTTTCTGTATCTTTTTTAATTTTTATTAATTACATGTTATTCAGTTTGTATCCCCCATTAGCCCCTCCCTCATCCCCTCCTGATCCCATCTCCCTACCCCCTACTTCATGCATGCCCCTCCCCAAGTCCACTGATAGGAGAGGTCTTCATTTCCTACCTTCTGATCTTAGTTTATCAGATCTCATCAGAACTGGCTGCATTGTCTGCTTCTGCTGCCTGCTAAGGCTGCTACCCCCTCAGGGGGAGGTGATCAAAGTGCGGGCCAATCAGATCATGTCAGAGGCAGTCCCTCTTCCCATTACTATGAAACCCACTTGGACACTAAACTGCCATGGGTTACATCTTTGCTGGAGTTCTAGGTTATCTCCATCCCTGGTACTTGGTTGGAGTACGGACTCTGGGAAGACCCCTGTGTTCAAATTTCTTGTTCTGTTTCTCTCCTTGTGGAGTTCCTGTCCTCTCCAGATCTTACTATTTCCCACTTCTTACATAAGATTCCATGCTAATTGCCCAACAGTTTGGCCATAAGCCTCAGCATCTGCTTTGACAGTCTGCAGGGCAGAGCCTTACAGAGGACCTCCATGGAGGGTTTCTAGCTTGATTCCTGTTTTCTTCTTCTTCTGATGTCCATCCTCTTTGCCTTTGGGATAGGGATTGAGCATTTTAGTCAGTGTCTTCTCTCTTGATTAGTTTCTTTAAAGGTACAGATTTCTGTAGGTTTATCCTATATTACATGTCTATATGAGTGAGTATATACTGTGTGTGTCTTTCTGCTTCTGGGACAGCTCACTGAGGATGATCCTTTCCAGGTTCCACCATTTACCTGCAAATTTCAAGATTTCCTTATTTTTCATTGATGAGTAATATTCCATTGTGTAGATATACCAGAATTTCTGCTTCCATTCTTCAGTTGAGGGGCATCTGGGCTGTTTCCAGCTTCTGGCTATTACAAATAAGGCTGCTAAAAACATGGTTGTGAAAATGTCTTTAATGTGTACTTGAGCCTTTTTTTTAGATAACAAAAGCAAACGCCAGATTGAATGCAATTCTCATCAAATTACCAACACAATTCTTCACCGACTTTGAAAGAAAAATTCTCAACATCATATGGAATAACAAGAAACCCAGAATTGCTAAAACAACCCTCTACAACAAAAGATCTTCTGGGGGTATCTCCATCCCTTATCTTAAGCTCTATCATAGAGCAACAGTAACAAAAACTGCATGGTACTGGCTTAGAAACAGAATGGTGGATCAATGGAACCAAAAAGAAGATCCAGAAATAAACCCACACACTATGGACACCTGATCTTTGACTAAGATGCCATAACCATATAATGGAAAAGATATAGCATCTTCAACAAATGGTTCTGGTCTAACTGGATGTCTACATGTAGAAAAATGCAAATAGATCCATCCTTATCACCCTGCACAAAACTGAAGTCCAAGTGGATCAAAGACCTCAACATAAATCCAGACATTAAATCACTTAGAAGAAAAAGTGAGCAAGACCCTAGAACACATTGGTACAGGAGACAACTTCCTGAACAGAACACCAACAGCACAGGCTCTAAGAGCAACAATTAATAAATGGGACCTCATGAAACTGAAAAGCTTCTGTAAAGCCAAGGACACTGTCATCAAAACAAAAGGAATACCTACAGATTGGAAAAAAAATCTTCAACAAAACTTCTTCTGACAGAGGGCTAATATCCAGTATATATAAAGAACTAAAGAAGTTGAAAAGCAGCAAGCAAAGTAATCCAATTAAAAAATGGGGAACAGAGCTAAACAGAGAATTCTTAGTAGAGGAATACAGAATGGCAGAGAAACACTTAAAGAAATGCTCAACATCATTAGCCATATGGGAAATGCAAATCAAAATGACCCTGAGATTTCACCTTATACTAATCAGAATGGTCAAGATGAAAAACTTGAATGACAACACATACTGGAGATAGGGGAACCCTCCTCCACTGCTGGTGGGAATGTAAACTTGTAAAATCACTCTGTAAATCAATCTGGCACTTTCTCAGACAACTAGTAATACTGCTTCCTCAAGATCCAGCCATGTTATTTTGTTCTTACGACAGTATCCTTTGCTTTTTAGAAGCTTTGAGAATCATGAGGTCCCATTTATTGATTGTTGATCTTAGAGCCTGTGCTGTTGGTGTTCTGTTTAGGAAGTTGTTTCCTGTGGCTATGAGTTCTAGGCTCTTCCCCACGTAGCTAATGACTTTGTAAATACCTTTGACACCTCATGGATTTTAGACTTTCCTTTCATTTAAGTTTCAATACCTCCCTTTTTTTTGACAGTTTTCAGTGCTTTTAAAAATTATTTGTATCTCTTTCCACTTAGACAGGTAAATTTACCTGCTGACAACTGAGTCCATGACCCAGGTCACAGATAGTGTGAGAAGAGAAGGAAGCTCCACAAATTGTACACACATACACAGAGTCATCCCACATAATCATCTCCACTCAGGCATGCATGATTTCCTTACATACTTTCAATTTAAAGCAATTTCACACTCTCTCACACACACAAGCACATTAAAATGTAATAAAAATTTTTATGCTTTACCCAGAGTAGCTGTAGATACCACAATATTTTTCACTCATGATTTTATTGTATCATTGATATTTTTCATTTATACTAAGAGTTTGTATTTTTGAAAGGTATATATCCTAGCATTTGCGTTTTAGATTGATGCACTCTTTCTTTTTCCCCCCTTAATTCTTCTCTTCTTCCTCTATCTTCCTTCTTACTTTTCTTTTTGTTTTACTTCCTTTCCCACTCCCCATACCTTATAATGGGAACATAACACATACCACTTTCTCCACCAATTACTGAAGTTTCTCATAGCATCTTAATTAGAAAGAGTATTACATTTAATAATTTATTTTATTCCAGTTATGTATGATTGCTCAATCTTTGTTCAAAGCCATCAGATTCATTTCACAAAGGGCCCTCTAAGCATGAACTTCCTACCTTTTAAAATTTACACTAATTTTTTAGGACATTTCTCAGGCAAGAATTCTGGGGCAAGAGAACTACAAGGTAATAATTGCTTGGCTACTTTGAATTATGTCAAGAAAGAGCCTGACACAGAGGACCTCTTAAAGTCTCTGCCCTGCAGACTATCAATGCAGATGCTGAGACTTATGGGAAACCTTTGGGCAGAGTGCAGGGAATCTTAGGAAAGAAATGGGAAAAAGTAAGATCTGGAGAGGACAGGAACTCCACAAGGAGAGCAACAGAACCAAAAAAAAAAAAGCTAAGCACAAAGGTCTTTCCTGAGAGTGATACTCCAACCAAGGCCTATGTATGGAGATAAACTGAGATCCCTGTATATATGTAGCCCATGGCAGTTCAGTATTCAAGGGGTTCTATTGTGATAGGAAAAGGGACTGTCTCTGACAATAACTGATTTTTCTGCCCTTTAATTAACTCCCCTGAGGGGGAAGCAGCATTACCAAGCCACACAAGAAGACAATGCAGCCACTCCTGATGAGACCTAATTGACTAGGATCAAAAGGAAGGAAAAGAAGACCTCCCCTATCAGTGGACTTGGGGAGGAATAAAATGTAATTAATAAACAATTTTAAAAAATTATATAAGTGGGGAAAAAGGAAAGGGTAAAGACAGATGGTAGCTGTAATGGTAATGAAGAATTTGTTGTGAGGCATGCATACATTGCCACCACGGATTGTTGCATGGAGCTAGAGTGAGGTGGAGACATTCATACCTTGGACATCTCATTCTTGATATGGGTAGGTGGAAGCATTGCTACTTCCCTGTTCTGTGCCAGCATGCATTGGCACTTGTAGTCTTGACCCCCTATCTCTGCTATTCTTGGAGTAATCAAGTAGCTTGGGCACCTGGAATTCTTCCCGATATAAATTGGCAACATCCCAGATCAAGCCAATAATATGTGCCCATCCTGGGAAGCTCTCCCAACCCCAAGGGTCCTGCTTTTCAATGATGGCTTCTATTTTTTTGTTTGTTTCCTCTCTATATTCTGCTAATTGTGCCTCTACTTGTTTGGTTCTATTTGCCTGTATTTCTTTGGGAGCTATGTTCATTACTACCCAATGGCTTCAGTGCCATTCCAGAAACTGTTTCCTTTGTAAAGTTGCAATGAAGGTGTCTTAACTCTGCCACCGTTCAATTATCTCCATAGTTTAACCTCATAATTATTAGCTCAGATAGTTTATGGTACCTTTCCCACAATATTTAAATAGCATGTCCTTAATGTTTTAGTATTTAGTATGTAGAATCCAATTTTATTCTCAAAGAGTAGCAATGTCCTGCCTAAATTTGCCTTGTTTCTTCTTCTGCATTGTAAAATTTTCATGCTTATGACATGTTGGGGAAGTGACATGTTTTCAAGGAAATATGAAGACTGGCTTCATGGTATCCTAAAAAAGATAGTGGAAGGTAACTTTCCAAAAGTGTTGGTTTGAAAACAAGTGGGTCCACAGAAGAAGAATAGGCTCCTGCCAATTATATTCAACATGGATGAGAAGAAAATTCCAAGAGATTTCACCGGATTTCTCTGACAATCCTATCACTATTTAAGTAGTTTCTAACTTTTGTCTGAAAACTGAGAATAAGATATTGAATCCAATTCGTTTTAGGCATAAATTTGAATCCATGAAAAAAAGTTTTTTTTTTATTTTTATAGACAGCCAAAAAAATAAAAGAAAAACTGAAAGTTGTGTATTTGAAACAAACATCAAAAATAATCCCCGAAGAGGTGCAGTTGCACATAACTTTAATCCCACCACTCTGGAGGCAGGGACAGATGGATCTTTGTGATCAAGACCAACCAGATCTACATATCCAGTTCCAAGACATCTAGGGCTTCTTAAACAGATTCCACTAAAAAAAAATCCATGGATCAGAAAAACTTGACAAGCATAGGAAGAAATAAGACTCATGATCTAGGCAGATTTGGAGGCACAGACCTGTAATCTAAGCTACTCAGGATGTTCCATCAGGACCATAAACTCAAGACTCAGCTAGGCTACACAGTGAGCTCAAGGCCAACATGGACAAATTAGTAAGATTCTGTCTCACAACAACAACAACAAAAAATTTAAGAAGTCTCTAGCTCAAGGACAGAGAACACTAGCCTTGCAAACATGATGCCTTTTAATCCATCCCAAATGGAAAAATAGAGATAAGAGTAACCAAATAATGACTAAGGCTTGAATGTCCTTGAAGTATTGAAATACATATTCAAAACCCTGGGAGCGGAGGAGAGAGGGGCTTATGGGGGGATACAAAGTGAATAAACTGTAATTAATAAAAAAAATGTTACTATTTCCATAGGGTAAAGCGTTTTTTATTTCATTATCTATAAACATTAAATTTATTTTTATTAACTATATTGTTTCTCTTAAGATAAATACTGCTTCTTTCAAATGTGTAAGAGTTTGTATGTAAAAGAATAATCGATAAGTACTTGCTCAATACACTTGGCAATTCTGTCTGAGAAACTTGATTATTTACTTATCTTCAAAATAACAGTTGATCACTATTTCAATGTCTTGTTTTTTTTTATTTGATTAATTAGCCTTTTGTTTCTATGTTTTGACATAATCACTACAAAGACAAAGAAGTGCACACACACACATGCACACACACTCACATACACACAAATTTACATTACTAACAATAAGCCTTATCCAGAATATTTTAGAGACATTTTTTTATTCTTTTTCTACATTACACAAATTTATATAATAAAGAATAAAGCATGTGATTTATATTGTATCTGCATAAATCCTGGCTCTATGGTCCTATGTTGATGACATACCCATTTCTCCTTTAATAGCTCAAAAAAATTTAATTACAGTTCATTCACTTTGTATCCCAGAGGTAGCCCTCTCCCCTCATTCCCTCCAAGTCCCACCTCCCCTCTCTCATCTCCTCCTGTGCCCCTTTCTAAGTCCACTGATAGGGGAGGTCCTCCTCCTCTTGCATCTGATCCTAGCTTACCAGGTCTCATCAGGCCTGGTTGCATTGTCTTACTCTGTGGTCTGGTAAGGCTGCTCCCACCTCAGGGGGAGGTGATCAAGGGGCCAGCCACTGAGTTCATGTCAGAGATAGTCCCTGGGAACCCAATTGGATACTGAGCTGCCATAGGCTACATCTGAGCAGGGGTTCTATGTTATATCATGAATGGTCTTTGGTTGGAGTATCAGTCTCAGAAAAGACCCCTGTGTCCAGGTTTTTTGCTTGTGTTGCTCTCCTTTTGGAGCTCCTGTTTAATATCATGCTATGAAATATGCAAAGAGTAAAAAAAGTTCAACTTCTTTCATCTGTACTCATGATGTTCCCTCTTTGATTCAAAGGCCACCTAACAACAACAACAAAAAATCAGACATAAGAAACACTCTTCTTTGTTGTTGGCCAGGGAAGTTAAAAAACAACAACAACAACAACAACAAAAACAGATTACTACTATTGCCCTTAGCCATCTGCTAAGAAGTGAAAGATAAGTCTTTCATCCTGAAGATACCACTTACTTTAGAAATAGGACCCAGAGACCTATTATCTGGCCCTGAATAAATTTTCCTTTGTGATAATTAGCTTTCCAGAAGACACCATGCCAGCTTCCAAATGAGGGAAGTAACTAACATTCCTTCATAGCTTTGGTGCCTATGAACCATATCAACGATGAACATGGCAAGGTAAACATAAGGCTGGAATATAGCACTCATACCTTGGCAGTGAGCAACAGCTTTCTAATTGGACTTAAAAACCCACTCAACGAGAAGGATACCATGCCTCATATTAAAAACCTAGCTCACTTCCCAGTTCTAGTGAAGTTGTGGGTTTTGGGAAAATATCTACAGTCATTAATTTACCAATAGCACAAACTATAAATATTTGTCCTTATTATCAGAAATCGGTGTAGTATTCACTTCTCATTGAGAAAATGTTTCTTTGAGCAGATTCAGACTACTACAGAAAACCATGATCTATCAAAATGCAGCGGTATGGAGCCCAGTCCCAATGAATACCTATACAGAACAATCCAGCACTTAAGGTTCAGGGAACATTGTAGAAGAGGACACTGTAAGACTGTAAGAACCAGAGGTCAGGGAGCTTTCTATAATTGTTTTTCCTTGTAAAACCGTGGACTACAGCCATCATTTCTCATCAACATGACTGCCCAAATGTGAGATGAAATTGGATAACACCAAGGGACAGGCCACCATGGATAGAGAAAAGTCTAGAAGGCTTCAACCCTACATAGAAATGTGGGCAACTGAAAAAAGCTGGAGCAGGAGAGGTGATTTTTTCCACAGAGAAGAGTATGGCAATTGGTTGTCCCATGCCAGACCTGCAAAAAATACATACAAGTAACTGTATGTGTACTGAACAAGTTAAATTAAAGAATATATATGTATGTGTGTTCCATTATATATATGTGTGTGTATGTGTGTGTGTGTGTGTGTGTGTGTGTTTGTGCTTTCCAAGTATATAGGTAGGTGTGTATGTGTGTCTGTGCAATAACCATTATTGAAAAACAAGGCAATTAATTTGGACCTCGGGGAGGAGTATATTGGAGGGTTTGGAGGGAGGAAAGAAAAGAGAAACATTTTAAGTATATTATAATCTCAAAATTTTTGAAGAATAAACTTCATTACCAAATTGTACTTTAAATTATGTGCAAGACATAGAACTCCTTGATAGTTTTTCTTATGATAAACCAAGTAGCTAATTAATGTAATAGGTTATGGAGTACTGCAACAAAAGATTCAGGTAAAGAAAGAGGCATTTCCATAAAGGCATAATATAATGTTAAGGCAAATTGAGTTTGAAATATACATTTTAAAACTTTGAATATGTTCTTTGAGGAGATCTTCAGAGCTGTCTGTACATAAAAATATTTTATTCCATCTGTTCATGCTGCCTGAGTGACAGACCTGTTTCTCAGCATTCATTTTACCACCAAGAGAGAGAAAAGAAATTCAGGTACACATTAATGCAAAAAGTGTTACCTTCACCACCATTCTAATAATGTTAAGTGTAAGCAGAAGAAAACCCTACATATTTTCTGAGATAAGCTGAAATGAAGCCTCTTCCACTAAACATTAAATTCCCAGCAGCCAACTCACATTGTTAACATGCTAACAGTGATATTGATTGAAAACATACTCATTAATTCATATTTTGTGTTTTACTGTTGTTTGACCAATTGGTTTCAATCAAGATTTTATAGGACTTAGTACAGAATATTACCAGGATGCTATTGAAACTAGTTATGTAATCACAGTCTCTTCAATAGCCTTTAGCAAATCATTAAGTCTAAGAATTTTAAGTACTTTAACTAAAACAGAAATCTTGTCGGTATGATTTGATTTCTCTTTATGTAAAAATGTACCAGTGAGATTTTGTTATTTGCAAGGCGATTCAATGTCTTTTAACTAGCTGTGCTTTCTGGGTATGGAGTACTAATAGAATATAAGACTATATGATACTGTGATTTACTTGCAGGATCCATTTCAATCTCTTAGAACAGGAATTCCTTTGAATACATCTTTGTGTACACCACAGAACCTGGCAAAACACCTCACAGAAAGATGGCATAAAATGATTTTTGTTAAAGGGATAGATTTTACAGTCAGTCTGTAACTACCTTTTTCCAGAGAAAGGACTGTATTTAAAACTGAGATAGAGAAAACACACAAAATTCCTGAAAGACAAATGAATCTAAACTTCAGCCAGTTCAAAAGAGTAAATTATCGACTAAATAATGTTTAAGACATTTGTGTCCACAATAGCCAGTTTTCTCTGTACCCTGCACAATACAGAGACTGTAAACCCTCCCACTGCCAACTGTAGGCAAAGTGTTCAGAAGATCTATTTTGATTGTATGTGTCTTAGTTAGGATAAAGATAGAATTACTCCTTACCTTCATTCATCCCCTTTGGCTCTGGGTACTTGGTAAAGATATTAGAGGAAAGGAAATATACATTTTAAAATTGTTACTCAAGTATTCTAAATAATTATTGTCTAAGGAAATTTAATTATACATATTATATTGTGAATTATAAATATATTTAATATATACATAGTAGGTATTCTCCATTGCTCCTCAAGAACTCAACACTTAGCTTAAGTGAAAATATTTGATGCAAAAATTATTTTTTTATTATGAACAAGTCCATACAATTAACAAGGATATGAATTTACCTTTCATATACAATGCATAAGATATTTCTCTAGGGAACAAGAACTAATAGATATCCTGAAGCAGACCAGTATCTAAGTATAGCCACAGGAAAAGTAGAAAGAATTAAATTTGCAATATAGTAAAAGTGGCAAGGTAAGTTCACTCTTCATTTTTATTCATGAAACAGTATATGAAATAAGTCATAAAATACAGAAACATTTGCTGAGAGATTTAAGTGGAAAACACGATTTAGGCAGTTTTCTGCTGTCATGGAAATTTGAATTATATTTGTTTGCATGCATACACATACATAACCTGTTGTGGTGTGTGTGTGTGTGTGTGTGTGTGTGTGTGTGTGTGTGTGGGTGTGTGTGGGTGTGTGTTTGTGTGTGTGTGGGGTCAGACTGACATTGTTATTGATACCTCTGAATAACATAATGTTAAACTCATGATCAGAAAATCAGTTACATCAAAAGATTGTCTCGGGTGTCTGAGACTATTATCACCATACAATTTTTAGTTCCTGTGTCTTACATGAAAATGGCCAAACAGAAACACTGTTACAGAGGAAAATAAAAAGACAATGTAAGTTCTTCTGAAGAATTATTGGATGCTGACATCTAGTGACTTAGAAAAGTACCATTATGGAGGAATTTTAATAACACAATATACTTCCATAAAAATGTGTATGTTGCCCAGTGCAAAATCACATATGTACAGGTCGATACATTTAATTTTAATACTTAATTATAGCTTTTTATGTGCCTAACTGCTACTGAATAAAGGTAAACCCTTGTGAAATGAACTTTTTTATCAGTGATACTCCACACTTTGCAGAAAGCATATCATTCCCTATAATATCTTAAAATCTTCCTCCATTACCCTTTTCCTTCCTTCCTTCCTTCCTTCCTTCCTTCCTTCCTTCCTTCCTTCCTTTCTCCCTTCCTTCATTCCTTCTTTCCTTCCTTCCTTCCTTTCCCAATATCTTTTTACCACATTGTCTCTGTATATGCTTTTTTCTTTGCCTCTCTGATATATTCTAATATATATTATCTATATCTCCATCCTTCCTCTTTCAATACACTTAAAAGTGTTCTTCAGTTAGGGTTTCCATCACTATGATAAACACTAAGACCAAAAGCAACTTGGTGAAGAAAGGATTTATATCATCTTACAGTAAACAGGTAACAGTCCTTTATGGACAGAACTCAGGACAAGAACTCAAGCAGGCAAGAACTTCCGGGTAGGAACTGACACTGAAGCCATGGAGGAATGCTACTTACTGGCTTCCTCCTCATGATTTGCTCAGCCCACTATTACAGCTCAGCACACCTGCCCGGAGCTACTACTGATGTGCCAAAGATTAATTAAGAAGACATCTGAAAGACTTCTGGGTTTCCTTTTCACAGTAATTCTGACTTGTCAAACTGACCCCCCCAAAAAAAGTAATTAGTATAAATAGCTTTTCCATCTACTGGATACTAAATCTACAATAACCTAAAATAAGTTTTTTTGTGTTAAATTCTTCTGAAATTTTAATGTACTTTTCCTATATGTCTCATTTGAGGCCTGCTTTACCATACTATTTCAAGTTACACATATGAAAGTATAACCTTGTAATAATGCTTATACCTGTATCTCCTCTTTTCCATTTGATTTCCTTTTTTTCTATTCCTCGGTGAATTACTGATTTACAATCATTATCTTACATTTATTATTTTACATTTTGATTACAATCATTATTTTACAATTATTATTTTACATTTTGATAGCGCTTATATAATTTTCATCAATGAATATGCAGTTAGGACCATATAGAAAGCAGATCACATTGACATTTTATTTTTTTTCATTATGAATTTTACTTCTTGATCTCTACCCAAAGCTGCATATCCTGTGCTATTCCAAAAAGCTCTCTACACATAGACTTTTTTCTTTGCAGAATTTACAAGTCCTGTGGCAATAAAATGCAAAGTTTTTAGAATGGAGCACTGATTCATGAATTCTCTAAGATAAGCTGTTAGGAAAAAAAAAAGCTGTCAGGAAAGAAAAAAGAAAGGAAGGAAGAAAGAGAGAGAGAGAGGAGAGAGATAAACAAAATTGCAGGAGAGTGTGTGAGTGAGAGTCAGGGACAGAGTGATAGAGGAAGAGAGGGAGAGAAGAAGAAAGGGAGACAGGAGGAAAGAAAGGAAAAAGGAAGGAAAGAAGGAAGGAAAGGAAGAGATTGATGAACTACAACTTATAATTTTAATGAAGGTGAAGAGTTTGTGAGTTTAATCCATAAGAAATTGGAAAAGTTGGTGTAGAGGTATGCTTGAGAATTTTAGATGTGCTTCAGTGCCTATCAGATAGAACCTGGAGGAAGAAAAGGACATGAAATCCCCCGAAACAAGAGTTACTACAAAAAGTTGTGAGCCCCCATATGCGCACAAGAAACAAAATTTCAGTCCACTGCATGAGCAGCATGTACTTTGAATTGCTGAGCCCTCTCTGCATCCCTTGTTCTGTATTATTCATCATATATTTAGTATTCAGTTTTTTTCCCCAGAATTCTTGAAAGTTAAGGTCATCATTGCTTAATATTTTCACTAGTGCTCTCTAAAGGCAATAATTCTTCAGCTTTATCTTCAACATTCTTTCTTATAGTGTTTACTGCTGGAGATATTTTACACTGATATTATATGTTTTGTGGAACTTTTAAGTTCTAATCTTTTAATTTGATTATCTTCAGTTTTTTCCTTTGCAGAATGTGTTGTTTAAGTTGCTGAATTTCTCACCTGAGTCTTGAATTGGTGTATTTATTTCATCCATCTTTTTGAATTTTCATTAAAATCATTGCTCTTTGCAGGAGGACTGCAGAGACTGATGCACCAATCAAGGACTAGCATGGAAAGAACTTATAGCTCATGCTCAGATGTAGTCCATAAGCAGTTCAGAATCCAAGTCAGATTCCTAATAAAGGGAGCAGGGGCAGTTTCTGACATGAACTCAGTTGCCTGCTCTTTGATCACTTCCGACTAAGAGGATGGCCTTACTAGGCCACAAAGGAAGAGAACCCAGGCCATCCTGATGAGACTTGATAAGCTAGGGTTAGAGAGTAGGGGAGAAGGACTCCCCCTTTTCAGTGCACTGGGGGAAGAGGATGGGGGGAAGAGGAAGGGAGGGTGCGACAGGGAGGAGATGAAGGAGGGGGTTACAATCATGATGGAAAGTGAACAAATTGTAAAAATAATAAAATATAAGTAATAATAATAATAAAAACTTTATCAGGTCAAAGGTTGCTTGAAAGTCAATCTTCACTGACTGTTTTCACATACCTAAAATTTTCATATAACTATAATCACTGTACAATGAACATGAGCTTGTCTAGTATGTAAGACTATTTTGAATACATTTTTCTTTGTTGTCAAACTTGTTTCTTCTCTCTTTTGATCGCTTTGCTTTTGTAAAAGTTGAAGTAGAATCTGTTTTGTATCTTGGACTGGACTTAAACCTAAGTTTCACCTGCTTCAGCCTTCTGAGTTCTAGAAGTCTGTGTTCTTAATGCTAAGCAAACTTGGAATATTAACTCAAAATAGTAAGTTAACAATCTAAATTCAGCGATTTTATTATTTATAAAATTGTAAGAGCTATAAACTTTGTACAATATACACAAATTTACATTAGGAATCGGTTTGTTTACTTACTGAACAAATATTAAACACCAACCCACTTGACATTAACTAAATATTTTTCTCTAATGACTACCTAAATAATGCAGCAAAATAGAGAATTTTAAAAGCATGGCATGGACAGGATATTTGGTATGGTACAGTTATATATTGTCAATCGATGAAGTGTCTCAAAAGAGCAGCTCATCCCCCATCCTGTCAAAAGTCCTGAAGCCTCCTGATCCAAGTGAAATGCAGGGTGATATTTCCTGTAAATCAAGTTCTTGGAGAGGAATGACTGTGGACAGTTCCTTTACCTGAACTTTAACTTCATAAAACAAGTGTCTTGTGATCATAGTAAAGGAAGCCCTATTCACCACTAGAGGACACTGCAAAAAAACATAATTTTTTTTCTTTTTTAATTTATTTTTCTTTATTAATTAGACTTTACTCACTTTGTATAACCTGGTGGTTCCCTCTCTCCTCCCTTCCCAATCCATCCCTTCCTCCACCCTCTGATTGCATGCCCCTCCCCAAGTCCACTGAGAGGGGAGGACTTCTTTTCCTTCCTTCTGATCCTAGTCAATTAGGTCTCATCAGGAGTGGCTGCCTTGTCTTCTTCTGTGGCCTGGTAATGCTGCTTCACCTTCAGGGGGAAGTAATTAAAGAGCAGCCCAATCGGAACTCCATAAGTAGAGAAACAAAATAAAAAAAAAATATGAGCACAGGGGTTTTTCCTGAAACTGCTCTTCCACCCAACCACTATGCATGGAGATAACCTAAGGCCCCTGCACATATGTAGCCCATGGCAGTTCAGTATCCAAGTGGGTTCCATTGAAATAGTATCTAGACTTGTCCACCATTTCCCCCCACATTGCTCACAACGGGAGCAGTCTAGGATGCTGTCCTTCCTCATATTGGCAAGGGCCTTCTTAGAAGCAATCCTTACCATGAGACATTTCAATTGCTTTCCAAGTCCTGACACTGTTGTTTTCATTAGATTTAGAATATGATTAAAATTTCTATTGAATTTTACATATGGTCTATTGACATTTTCATTGCCAAGATTTGAGTTTCTCTCTCGTTCAGAAACTTCATCACTTAATCAATTGTTCTTTATTAGCCTATAGTTTATTAGTTAATACATGCAACTACCAATACCCATTTCTTGCATTTATTGATCATTTAAAAAATCATTCACTGAATTATATACCTAACATTTTGGTCCTATACTATTTTCAATATCAGTTATTAAGAATGTATAAACTTCTGGAGTAGTTATGTTTTGTATTTTTCCTTATTTTGCAAGTCTCTATGTTGACACTAAGCAATGTATTAGTTGGACATCAATTGCAAGTGTAAGTGAAAGCATTCAGTATGTGCCATCTTTCTTTGTCATTATCCAAAGAACATTAATTTTCTCATTAAGGCAGCATCCAGAATGAAACCATTGACAAATTGCTTGGGATCATCCTTCTCAAATCAGGTTATTGGTTCTGCAATTCAAACCTGACTCAAAAACAACTTCTCAAGTTCTCAGACATGCACAAGATCTGCATATTTTCAAGCCAGAGAAGGATCTCAACTGAGAGGAGGAAGTGCACCCCAGGGTCCCATCTTTAACAAAGAAGCATTTTTGTTCAGTTTTGACATTTATTGTTTCATTGTTGTTTTGATTGTTGGATTTGTTTCCCTTTTTTGTGGTTTTGTACTTTATTTTTTTTTAATTTTTGGGGTTTGGTGGGGCATTTGGGGAGGCAAGAGAATGTAAAGTTGGTGGGGAAGATCTGGAAAAAGTGAAAGGAAAGCAATCAATATGTATTTATAAAAATAATTAAAACTGAAATTAAAAGAACTTTAGAAATGTGCTCTTAGTCAAATGTTCTACTGCTATGAAGAGATGCTATGACTCAGAAGCACTTATTTTTGAAAAGCATTTAACGAGAACTTGGTTACAGTTCAGAGGTTTAGTCCATTATCATAGTGGGAGACATGGGAACACGCAGGCAGATATAATGTTGGAGAGTAGCTGAAGGTTCTTGATCCAGATTGGCAGGCAGAGAGAAGGACACAGCCCTCCAGAAGAGGGGGTGAGAATTCCAGGAAATCCATCCTTCCCATTCCAAATCATGCAGGTGTGCATCAGGAACTGGCATGGGTGGGCGTGTCTGGCAGTGAGTCCGTTGGGGAGGTGAAGATGTAGGTGTAAGTTGAGGTGTGGGTGCTGGTCTTTCTTCCTGAAGCCTAGACCTTGAGCCTTCGCCAGAGTCATTGGGGAGTGGGTGTCTGGTGGGCCGATGCAGGACGGAGTGCTTGCTCTGGGAAGAAGTCTGCAGCCTAGGCTGTCACGGGTGGGTGGAACCCGCCCAAAGGGTGTGGAGATCAGGCCGAGAGGCCTCCAGAGAGTGTCTTCAGAGCTCCAAGCAGGATCCCAGGTGTAAGCTCTAAAAAGCCTGGGTTTTCCGAGAGGGAAGAGTGGGTGTGTCCAGTGCAGCCAGGGTGTCCCAAGACATGCCTGAGCAGAGAGTGTCCTTCTGGGGTTCACCTGTGAGAGAACCAGTTGTGATAATCCCGGAGAGCCTTGGCCATGAGGGGGTGGGTCGCTTCTTACCTTGGGTCTTGTTGAAGATAGCCCGCCAGGATGGGCCGTGGCCAGAGGCCTGCGGGAGGAGGTGCGCTTCGGAGGAGGGCCCACACAGCGGGGGTCCGGGCACCTCTGGCCTGCCTGGGCTCCTGGCCTGGGTGAAGAAGGTGACCATCTTGGTTTGTCGGCGCCCTTGCAGCTTCTTGGCCTGTCTGCTCCGGATGCGGGCTGTGACGGCTTGCAGCCTCAGCTCCTGGTCTGCCTCCTCCATCTGCTGCTGTGTCTTGGTCTCAGTCTGGCTGTGGGTCTCAGTCTCGTCGCCTGCGTGCCCATGTTCCGCTTCTTGGGCTGCTTGGGCTGTGGCGGCTTCAAAGGCCTCCTTGGCTTGGGAGATTCCTTGGAGAGCAGGTTGTTCGGTGGCATCAGCTGCATGGGCTGCAATGGCCTCCTTGGCTTGGCAGTGAGCCTCCCACATGCCCACGAGATCTTGGGAAAGGAGGAGCCCTTCTGGCCATTCCTGCTGGAGAACGGGCTTCCTGGCACCTGAGTAGACAGGCGTCTTGGAATCCACCCTGACAGGCGCCAGCTGCACTTCTCGGTCAGTCTGGCCCCAAGAGAGCTCCAGGACACCCAGGGGGTAGCGGGCGTGGTCAGAGTTGGGGCAAGCCCCCAAAGAGCAGACGCGGCCATGCTCCTGGGACCCGCGGAGAGCGTCCTGTCTGCACCTTCGGATCTTCTTGGCTGCTGGCTCCAGGCTTTCACGGCAAGCGTCACTTGCCTCTGGCGTCTGGCATGTGCTTCGCTTCCTGCTCGGGACTGGCCTGCTGCTGCTCAGCTGCAAGGCCTCTGCCCGCTTGTCTTGGGCTCCTCTGGACGTGGATGCTTGGGTCTCCTCTGCCGGAGATGTTCTTCCTTGCTCTGCCTTCTCACTCAGCACCAAGGCAGAGTCAGGGGAGAGTGGGTCCCTCTCAGACCTGGGACCCAGCGGGGAACTGTCCCCCCATTTGGCCGCCAAGTCCCTGGCGAAGGGCACTAGCAGCTGCTGTTTCCTCAAGATCTTGATGGTCTGCCTGAAGCCTATCTCTGCCAGACGTTCAGACAGGCTGGGCACGGCGGCGAGTTTCTTCAGGGCCTTGTAGAGCTTGCGTGGCTCTGTCTCCGTGCACAGGCGATCACAGAGCTTCTGCAGGGATGCCTGGGAAGAGCCAGCCTCCATGTCCATGGCTGAGAACAGGACTGGGCCCCACCGGGCAGACAGTACGTTGGACTGCTCTTTTCCTCTTCCTCTGGTGGTGGCTACCTGTGTCTCTGCAGCAGATTCTGGGCTAGGCTGCTGGGAGTTTTCCAGCTGCTGCCTCTCTTTGCCTCACTGTGGAGGGGCGCATCCCTACCCTAGATATATATACAGGGGCTGGACCACGCCTTGGCTCAAATCTGCCCAGTCAGCGGCCGAGGCTGCTGGTTCTGGGCCCGCCCCTTCTGACTTCTGCTTCCCTGTGCCACGCCCCATCCACAGCTCAGGAAACATGATCTCTGACGCCAGAGCCCACTCTGGCCAAATCCCGGGGGTTCACAGCCCTGCCTTGCTTCCAGGCGAGCTCTGGCAAATGGGGGCTTCCTCAAGGTCTTTGCTGGGGCTCTCGGGATAGTCTGCTCCCTGCTGTAGGACGCCAGGTTCGGGAGCCTGCCAGAGACTGCACATGCTCACACAAAAGCAGAGGGAAGTAAAATCGAGTCAATCAATCAATCAATAAGTAAATAAACAAACAAACAAATAAATAAATAAATAAGCCGAGAATCTGCTCTGGGCTCCAATTTCGCACAGTGCATGGAGGGTGGGTGGGAGACACATCCCTTTCACCCCAGCAAGTTGAGCCTGTCGGGGAAAGTGGATTTCTGCTCGGAGCCTGGAAATCCTGTCTTGCACACCTGCCACACCGCCTTGAAGGCCTGGGCCCATCTTTCAACCAAATAGGCTTTCACAGGTGTTCACACTGGTGCAGTTCCCAAAAGCCGGCCCACAGCTTTCCATTTCTCTTCTGATCCTGGGCAACTGGGTCTTAGCTTTCTGGGTTCCAAGGATCCCTTTTTCAATCTGGTTAATTTCCCTCTGCGCACTCTCTGTCTCTGCCTCTGCCTCTGCCTCTGTCTCTGTCTCTCTCTCTCTGTTTGTCTCAAACACACACACACTCACACACACACACACACACACACACACACACGTACACACCCTTGCACACACATGCACACTCACACAGTGGCTATCAACTCTCTATAACTATGCCTATGAATGACTCTCTCTTTCCAATCATATGTATATACACAGAAATGTTTATTCGTGAACATCTATGTATACAAAGGAGAGAAATGCACACAATATTCATTAGTGCTGAAGCTAACACACCTGACACTTACCCTAAGCAGTTCTCCCTCGGGCAGTTGTGTACCTAAGGCGTGGAAAACTAACTCTGGAAAGAAGATCTGTCCAAGCACTGGAGAAGTGGCAATGATTGCTTCCGCACAGCCCTCCAGAAGAGGGGGTGAGAATTCCAGGAAATCCATCCTTCCCTTCCAAATCACGCAGGTGTGCATCAGTGGGTGGGCGTGTCTGGCAGCGAGTCCGTTGGGCAGGTGAAGGCCTAGGTGTGAGTTGAGGTGTGGGTGCTGGTCTTTCTTCCTGAAGCCTAGACCTTGAGCCTTGGCCAGAGTCTTTGGGTAGTGGATGTCTGGTAGGCCGATGCAGGACGGAGTGCTTGCTCTGGGAAGATGGCTGCAGCCTAGGCTCTCACGGGTGGGTGGAACCCGCCCAAAGGGTGTGGAGATCAGGCCGAGAGGCCTCCAGAGATTGTCTCCAGAGCTCCAAGCGGGATCCCAGGTGCAAGCTCTGGAAAGCCTGGGTTTTCCGTGAGAGAAGAGTGGGTGTGTCCAGTGCCGCCGGGGCGTCCCAAGACATGCCTGAGCAGAGAGTGTCCTTCTGGGGTTCACCTGTGAGAGAACCGGTTCTGATAATCCCGGAGAGCCTTGGCCATGAGGGGGGCGGGGCCCTTCTTAGCCTGGGTCTTGGTGCAGAGAGCCCGCAGGGACGGGCAGTGGCCAGAGGCCTGCGGGAGGAGGTGCGCTTCGGAGGAGGGCCCCCGAGCCGGGGGTCCGGGCACCTCTGGCTGGCCTGGGCTCCTGGCCTGGGTGAAGAAGGTGACCATCTTGGTTTGTCGGCGCCCTTGCAGCTTCTTGGCCTGAATGCTCCGGATGCGGGCTGTGACGGCTTGCAGCCTCAGCTCCTGGTCTGCCTCCTCCATCTGCTGCTGTGTCTTGGTCTCAGTCTGGCTGTGGGTCTCAGTCTCGTCGCCTGCGTGCCCATGTTCCGCTTCTTGGGCTGCTTGGGCTGTGGCGGCTTCAAAGGCCTCCTTGGCTTGGGAGATTCCTTGGAGAGCAGGTTGTTCGGTGGCATCAGCTGCATGGGCTGCAATGGCCTCCTTGGCTTGGCAGTGAGCCTCCCACATGCCCACGAGATCTTGGGAAAGGAGGAGCCCTTCTGGCCATTCCTGCTGGAGAACGGGCTTCCTGGCACCTGAGTAGACAGGTGTCTTGGAATCCACCCTGACAGGCGCCAGCTGCACTTCTCGGTCAGTCTGGCCCAAGAGATCTCCGGGACACCCAGGGGGTAGCGGGCGTGGTCAGAGTTGGGGCAAGCCCCCAAAGAGAAGGCGCGGCCATGCTCCTGGGACCCGCGGAGAGCGTCCTGTCTGCACCTTCGGATCTTCTTGGCTGCTGGCTCCAGGCTTTCACGGCAAGTGTCACTTGCCTCTGGCATCTGGCATGTGCTTCGCTTCCTGCTCGGGACTGGCCTGCTGCTGCTCAGCTGTAAGGCCTCTGCCCGCTTGTCTTGGGCTCCTCTGGACGTGGATGCTTGGGTCTCCTCTGCCTGAGATTTTCTTCCTTGCTCTGCCTTCTCACTCAGCACCAAGGCAGAGACAGGGGAGAGTGGGTCCCGCTCAGACCTGGGACCCAGCGGGGAACTGTCCCCCCATTTGGCCGCCAAGTCCCTGGCGAAGGGCACTAGCAGCTGCTGTTTCCTCAAGATCTTGA
Organism: Meriones unguiculatus; assembly: GCF_030254825.1. NCBI lineage: Eukaryota > Metazoa > Chordata > Mammalia > Rodentia > Muridae > Meriones > Meriones unguiculatus. The sequence continues at coordinate 24,941,378 of NC_083353.1, read as the reverse complement.
TGGTCTGCCTGAAGCCTATCTCTGCCAGATGTTCAGACAGGCTGGGCACGGCGGCGAGTTTCTTCAGGGCCTTGTAGAGCTTGCGTGGCTCTGTCTCCGTGCACAGGCGATCACACAGCTTCTGCAGGGCTGCCTGGGAAGAGCCAGCCTCCATGTCCATGGCTGAGAACAGGACTGGGCCCCACCGGGCAGACAGTACGTTGGACTGCTCTTTTCCTCTTCCTCTGGTGGTGGCTACCTGTGTCTCTGCAGCAGATTCTGGGCTAGGCTGCTGGGAGTTTTCCAGCTGCTGCCTCTCTTTGCCTCACTGTGGAGGGGCGCATCCCTACCCTAGATATATATACAGGGGCTGGACCACGCCTTGGCTCAAATCTGCCCAGTCAGCGGCCGAGGCTGCTGGTTCTGGGCCCGCCCCTTCTGACTTCTGCTTCCCTGTGCCACGCCCCATCCACAGCTCAGGAAACATGATCTCTGACGCCAGAGCCCACTCTGGCCAAATCCCGGGGGTTCACAGCCCTGCCTTGCTTCCAGGCGAGCTCTGGCAAATGGGGGCTTCCTCAAGGTCTTTGCTGGGGCTCTCGGGATAGTCTGCTCCCCGCTGTAGGACGCCAGCTTCGGGAGCCTGCCAGAGACTGCACATGCTCACACAAAAGCAGAGGGAAGTAAAATCGAGTCAATCAATCAATCAATAAGTAAATAAACAAACAAACAAATAAATAAATAAATAAATAAATAAGCCGAGAATCTGCTCTGGGCTCCAATTTCGCACAGTGCATGGAGGGTGGGTGGGAGACACATCCCTTTCACCCCAGCAAGTTGAGCCTGTCGGGGAAAGTGGATTTCTGCTCGGAGCCTGGAAATCCTGTCTTGCACACCTGCCACACCGCCTTGACGGCCTGGGCCCATCTTTCAACCAACTAGTCTTTCACAGGTGTTCACACTGGTGCAGTTCCCAAAAGCCGGCCCACAGCTTTCCATTTCTCTTCTGATCCTGGGCAACTGTGTCTTAGCTTTCTGGGTTCCAAAAGATCCCTTTTTCAATCTGGTTAATTTCCCTCTGCGCACTCTCTGTCTCTGCCTGTCTCTGTCTCTGTCTCTGTCTCTCTCTCTCTGTTTGTCTCAAACACACACACACTCACACACACACACACACACACACACACACACATACACACCCTTGCACACACATGCACACTCACACAGTGGCTATCAACTCTCTATAACTATGCCTATGAATGACTCTCTCTTTCCAATCATATGTATATACACAGAAATGTTTATTCGTGAACATCTATGTATTCAAAGGAGAGAAATGCACACAATATTCATTAGTGCTGAAGCTAACACACCTGACACTCACCCTAAGCAGTTCTCCATCGGACAGTTGTGTACCTCAGGCGTGGAAAACTAACTCTGGAAAGAAGATCTGTCCAAGCACTGGAGAAGTGGCAATGATTGCTTCCGCACAGCCCTCCAGAAGAGGGGGTGAGAATTCCAGGAAATCCATCCTTCCCTTCCAAATCACGCAGGTGTGCATCAGTGGGTGGGCGTGTCTGGCAGCGAGTCCGTTGGGCAGGTGAAGGCCTAGGTGTGAGTTGAGGTGTGGGTGCTGGTCTTTCTTCCTGAAGCCTAGACCTTGAGCCTTGGCCAGAGTCTTTGGGTAGTGGATGTCTGGTGGGCCGATGCAGGACGGAGTGCTTGCTCTGGGAAGATGGCTGCAGCCTAGGCTCTCATGGGTGGGTGGAACCCGCCCAAAGGGTGTGGAGATCAGGCCGAGAGGCCTCCAGAGATTGTCTCCAGAGCTCCAAGCGGGATCCCAGGTGCAAGCTCTGGAAAGCCTGGGTTTTCCGTGAGAGAAGAGTGGGTGTGTCCAGTGCCGCCGGGGCGTCCCAAGACATGCCTGAGCAGAGAGTGTCCTTCTGGGGTTCACCTGTGAGAGAACCGGTTGTGATAATCCCGGAGAGCCTTATCCATGAGGGGGGCGGGTCTCTTCTTAGCCTGGGTCTTGGTGCAGAGAGCCGGCCGGGACGGACCATGGCCAGAGGCCTGCGGGAGGAGGTGCGCTTCGGAGGAGGGCCACCGAGCCGGGGGTCCGGGCACCTCTGGCTGGCCTGGGCTCCTGGCCTGGGTGAAGAAGGTGACCATCTTGGTTTGTCGGCGCCCTTGCAGCTTCTTGGCCTGTCTGCTCCGGATGCGGGCTGTGACGGCTTGCAGCCTCAGCTCCTGGTCTGCCTCCTCCATCTGCTGCTGTGTCTTGGTCTCAGTCTGGCTGTGGGTCTCAGTCTCGTCGCCTGCGTGCCCATGTTCCGCTTCTTGGGCTGCTTGGGCTGTGGCGGCTTCAAAGGCCTCCTTGGCTTGGGAGATTCCTTGGAGAGCAGGTTGTTCGGTGGCATCAGCTGCATGGGCTGCAATGGCCTCCTTGGCTTGGCAGTGAGCCTCCCACATGCCCACGAGATCTTGGGAAAGGAGGAGCCCTTCTGGCCATTCCTGCTGGAGAACGGGCTTCCTGGCACCTGAGTAGACAGGCGTCTTGGAATCCACCCTGACAGGCGCCAGCTGCACTTCTCGGTCAGTCTGGCCCAAGAGAGCTCCGGGACACCCAGGGGGTAGCGGGCGTGGTCAGAGTTGGGGCAAGCCCCCAAAGAGCAAGCGCTGCCATGCTCCTGGGCCCCGCGGAGAGCGTCCTGTCTGCACCTTCGGATCTTCTAGGCTGCTGGCTCCAGGCTTTCACGGCAAGCGTCACTTGCCTCTGGCGTCTGGCATGTGCTTCGCTTCCTGCTCGGGACTGGCCTGCTGCTGCTCAGCTGCAAGGCCTCTGCCCGCTTCTCTTGGGCTCCTCTGGACGTGGATGCTTGGGTCTCCTCTGCCGGACATGTTCTTCCTTGCTCTGCCTTCTCGCTCAGCACCAAGGCAGAGTCAGGGGAGAGTGGGTCCCGCTCAGACCTGGGACCCAGCGGGGAACTGTCCCCCCATTTGGCCGCCAAGTCCCTGGCGAAGGACACTAGCAGCTGCTGTTTCCTCAAGATCTTGATGGTCTGCCTGAAGCCTATCTCTGCCAGACGTTCAGACAGGCTGGGCAAGGCGGCCAGTTTCTTCAGGACCTTGTAGAGCTTGCGTGGCTCTGTCTCCGTGCACAGGCGATCACACAGCTTCTGCAGGGCTGCCTGGGAAGAGCCAGCCTCCATGTCCATGGCTGAGAACAGGACTGGGCCCCACCGGGCAGACAGTACTTTGGACTGCTCTTTTCCTCTTCCTCTGGTGGTGGCTACCTGTGTCTCTGCAGCAGATTCTGGGCTAGGCTGCTGGGAGTTTTCCAGCCTGCTGCCTCTCTTTGCCTCACTGTGGAGGGGCGCATCCCTACCCTAGATATATATACAGGGGCTGGACCACGCCTTGGCTCAAATCTGCCCAGTCAGCGGCCGAGGCTGCTGGTTCTGGGCCCGCCCCTTCTGACTTCTGCTTCCCTGTGCCACGCCCCATCCAAAGCTCAGGAAACATGATCTCTGACGCCAGAGCCCACTCTGGCCAAATCCCGGGGGTTCACAGCCCTGCCTTGCTTCCAGGCGAGCTCTGGCAAATGGGGGCTTCCTCAAGGTCTTTGCTGGGGCTCTCGGGATAGTCTGCTCCCCGCTGTAGGACGCCAGCTTCGGGAGCCTGCCAGAGACTGCAAATGCTCACACAAAAGCAGAGGGAAGTAAAATCCAGTCAATCAATCAATCAATAAGTAAATAAACAAACAAATAAATAAATAAATAAATAAATAAATAATTAAGCCGAGAATCTGCTCTGGGCTCCAATTTCGCACAGTGCATGGAGGGTGGGTGGGAGACACATCCCTTTCACCCCAGCAAGTTGAGCCTGTCGGGGAAAGTGGATTTCTGCTCGGAGCCTGGAAATCCTGTCTTGCACACCTGCCACACCGCCTTGACGGCCTGGGCCCATCTTTCAACCAACTAGTCTTTCACAGGTGTTCACACTGGTGCAGTTCCCAAAAGCCGGCCCACAGCTTTCCATTTCTCTTCTGATCCTGGGCAACTGGGTCTTAGCTTTCTGGGTTCCAAAAGATCCCTTTTTCAATCTGGTTAATTTCCCTCTGCGCACTCTCTGTCTCTGCCTGTCTCTGTCTCTGTCTCTGTCTCTCTCTCTCTGTTTGTCTCAAACACACACACTCACACACACACACACACACACACACACACACACACACATACACACCCTTGCACACACATGCACACTCACACAGTGGCTATCAACTCTCTATAACTATGCCTATGAATGACTCTCTCTTTCCAATCATATGTATATACACAGAAATGTTTATTCGTGAACATCTATGTATACAAAGGAGAGAAATGCACACAATATTCATTAGTGCTGAAGCTAACACACCTGACACTTACCCTAAGCAGTTCTCCCTCGGGCAGTTGTGTACCTAAGGCGTGGAAAACTAACTCTGGAAAGAAGATCTGTCCAAGCACTGGAGAAGTGGCAATGATTGCTTCCGCACAGCCCTCCAGAAGAGGGGGTGAGAATTCCAGGAAATCCATCCTTCCCTTCCAAATCACGCAGGTGTGCATCAGTGGGTGGGCGTGTCTGGCAGCGAGTCCGTTGGGCAGGTGAATGCCTAGGTGTGAGTTGAGGTGTGGGTGCTGGTCTTTCTTCCTGAAGCCTAGACCTTGAGCCTTGGCCAGAGTCTTTGGGTAGTGGATGTCTTTTGGGCCGATGCAGGAAGGAGTGCTTGCTCTGGGAAGATGGCTGCAGCCTAGGCTCTCACGGGTGGGTGGAACCCGCCCAAAGGGTGTGGAGATCAGGCCGAGAGGCCTCCAGAGATTGTCTCCAGAGCTCCAAGCGGGATCCCAGGTGCAAGCTCTGGAAAGCCTGGGTTTTCCGTGAGAGAAGAGTGGGTGTGTCCACTGCCGCCGGGGCGTCCCAAGACATGCCTGAGCAGAGAGTGTCCTTCTGGGGTTCACCTGTGAGAGAACCGGTAGTGATAATCCCGGAGAGGCTTGGCCATGAGGGGGGCGGGTCTCTTCTTAGCCTGGGTCTTGGTGCAGAGAGCCCGCCGGGACGGGCCGTGGCCAGAGGCCTGCGGGAGGAGGTGCGCTTCGGAGGAGGGCCCCCGAGCCGGGGGTCCGGGCACCTCTGGCTGGCCTGGGCTCCTGGCCTGGGTGAAGAAGGTGACCATCTTGGTTTGTCGGCGCCCTTGCAGCTTCTTGGCCTGTCTGCTCCAGATGCGGGCTGTGACGGCTTGCAGCCTCAGCTCCTGGTCTGCCTACTCCATCTGCTGCTGTGTCTTGGTCTCAGTCTGGCTGTGGGTCTCAGTCTCGTCGCCTGCGTGCCCATGTCCCGCATCTTGGGATGCTTGGGCTGTGGCGGCTTCAAAGGCCTCCTTGGCTTGGGAGATTCCTTGGAGAGCAGGTTGTTCGGTGGCATCAGCTGCATGGGCTGCAATGGCCTCCTTGGCTTGGCAGTGAGCCTCCAACATGCCCACGAGATCTTGGGAAAGGAGGAGCCCTTCTGGCCATTCCTGCTGGAGAACGGGCTTCCTGGCACCTGAGTAGACAGGCGTCTTGGAATCCACCCTGACAGGCGCCAGCTGCACTTCTCGGTCAGTCTGGCCCCAAGAGAGCTCCGGGACACCCAGGGGGTAGCGGGCGTGGTCAGAGTTGGGGCAAGCCCCCAAAGAGAAGGCGCGGCCATGCTCCTGGGACCCGCGGAGAGCGTCCTGTCTGCACCTTCGGATCTTCTTGGCTGCTGGCTCCAGGCTTTCACGGCAAGCGTCACTTGCCTCTGGCGTCTGGCATGTGCTTCGCTTCCTGCTCGGGACTGGCCTGCTGCTGCTCAGCTGCAAGGCCTCTGCCCGCTTCTCTTGGGCTCCTCTGGACGTGGATGCTTGGGTCTCCTCTGCCGGAGATGTTCTTCCTTGCTCTGCCTTCTCGCTCAGCACCAAGGCAGAGTCAGGGGAGAGTGGGTCCCGCTCAGACCTGGGACCCAGCGGGGAACTGTCCCCCCATTTGGCCGCCAAGTCCCTGGCGAAGGACACTAGCAGCTGCTGTTTCCTCAAGATCTTGATGGTCTGCCTGAAGCCTATCTCTGCCAGACGTTCAGACAGGCTGGGCAAGGCGGCCAGTTTCTTCAGGGCCTTGTAGAGCTTGCGTGGCTCTGTCTCCATGCACAGGCGATCACACAGCTTCTGCAGGGCTGCCTGGGAAGAGCCATCCTCCATGTCCATGGCTGAGAACAGGACTGGGCCCCACCGGGCAGACAGTACGTCGTACTGCTCTTTTCCTCTTCCTCTGGTGGTGGCTACCTGTGTCTCTGCAGCAGATTCTGGGCTAGGCTGCTGGGAGTTTTCCAGCCTGCTGCCTCTCTTTGCCTCACTGTGGAGGGGCGCATCCCTACCCTAGATATATATACAGGGGCTGGACCACGCCTTGGCTCAAATCTGCCCAGTCAGCGGCCGAGGCTGCTGGTTCTGGGCCCGCCCCTTCTGACTTCTGCTTCCCTGTGCCACGCCCCTTCCACAGCTCAGGAAACATGATCTCTGATGCCAGAGCCCACTCTGGCCAAATCCCGGGGGTTCACAGCCCTGCCTTGCTTCCAGGCGAGCTCTGGCAAATGGGGGCTTCCTCAAGGTCTTTGCTAGGGCTCTCGGGATAGTCTGCTCCCCGCTGTAGGACGCCAGCTTCGGGAGCCTGCCAGAGACTGCACATGCTCACACAAAAGCAGAGGGAAGTAAAATCGAGTCAATCAATCAATCAATAAGTAAATAAACAAACAAATAAATAAATAAATAAATAAGCCGAGAATCTGCTCTGGGCTTCAATTTCGCACAGTGAATGGAGGGTGGGAGGGAGACACATCCCGTTCACCCCAGCAAGTTGAGCCTGTCCGGGAAAGTGGATTTCTGCTCGGAGCCTGGAAATCCTGTCTTGCACACCTGCCACACCGCCTTGATGGCCTGGGCCCATCTTTCCAAGAACTAGGCTTTCACAGGTGTTCACACTGGTGCAGATACCAAAAGCCGGCCACAGCTTTCCATTTCTCTTCTGATCCTGGGCAACTGGGTCTTAGCTTTCTGGGTTGCCAAAGGATCCCTTTTTCGCTCTGGTTTATTTCCCTCTGTGCACTCTCTCTGTCTCTGCCTCTGTCATTGTCTTTGTCTCTGTCTCTGTCTCTCTCTCTCTGTTTGTCTCAAACACACACACACTCACACACACACACACACACACACACACACATACAAACACCCTTGCACATACATGCACACTCACACAGTGGCTATCAACTCTCTATGGCTATGCCTATGAATGACTCTCTTTCCAATCATATGTATATACACACAAATATTTTTTCGTGAACATCTATGTATACAAAGGAGAAAAATGCACACAATATTAATTAGTGCTGAAGCTAACACACCTGACACTTATCCTAAGCAGTTCTCCCTCGGGCAGTTGTGTACCTTGGCGTGGGCGAAGCCCTAAGGCGTGGAAAACTAACTCTGGAAAGAAGATCTGTACAAGCACTGGAGAAGTCGCAATGGGAAGTGAGGTCAATGATTGCTTCCGCACAGCCCTCCAGAAGAGGGGGTGAGAATTCCAGGAAATCCATCCTTCCCTTCCAAATCACGCAGGTGTGCATCAGTGGGTGGGCATGTCTGGCAGTGAGTCCGTTGGGCAGGTGAAGGCCTATGTGTGAGTTGAGGTGTGGGTGCTGGTCTTTCTTCCTGAAGCCTAGACCTTGAGCCTTCGCCAGAGTCGTTGGGTAGTGGATGTGTGGTGGGCCGATGCAGGAAGGAGTGCTTGCTCTGGGAAGATGGCTGCAGCCTAGGCTCTCACGGGTGGGTGGAACCCGCCCAAAGGGTGTGGAGATCAGGCCGAGAGGCCTCCAGAGATTGTCTCCAGAGCTCCAAGCGGGATCCCAGGTGCAAGCTCTGGAATGCCTGGGTTTTCAGTGAGGGAAGAGTGGGTGTGTCCAGTGCCGCCGGGGCGTCCCAAGACATGCCTGAGCAGAGAGTGTCCTTCTGGGGTTCACCTGTGAGAGAACCGGTTGTGATAATCCCGGAGAGCCTTGGCCATGAGGGGGGCGGGTCTCTTCTTAGCCTGGGTCTTGGTGCAGAGAGCCCGCCGGGACGGGCCGTGGCCAGAGGCCTGCGGGAGGAGGTGTGCTTCGGAGGAGGGCCCCCGAGCAGGGGGTCCGGGCACCTCTGGCTGGCCTGGGCTCCTGGCCTGGATGAAGAAGGTGACCATCTTGGTTTGTCGGCGCCCTTGCAGCTTCTTGGCCTGTCTGCTCCGGATGCGGGCTGTGACGGCTTGCAGCCTCAGCTCCTGGTCTGCCTCCTCCATCTGCTGCTGTGTCTTGGTCTCAGTCTGGCTGTGGGTCTCAGTCTCGTCGCCTGCGTGCCCATGTTCCGCTTCTTGGGCTGCTTGGGCTGTGGCGGCTTCAAAGGCCTCCTTGGCTTGGGAGATTCCTTGGAGAGCAGGTTGTTCGGTGGCATCAGCTGCATGGGCTGCAATGGCCTCCTTGGCTTGGCAGTGAGCCTCCCACATGCCCACGAGATCTTGGGAAAGGAGGAGCCCTTCTGGCCATTCCTGCTGGAGAACGGGCTTCCTGGCACCTGAGTAGACAGGCGTCTTGGAATCCACCCTGACAGGCGCCAGCTGCACTTCTCGGTCAGTCTGGCCCCAAGAGAGCTCCGGGACACCCAGGGGGTAGCGGGCGTGGTCAGAGTTGGGGCAAGCCCCCAAAGAGCAGGCGCTGCCATGCTCCTGGGCCCCGCGGAGAGCGTCCTGTCTGCACCTTCGGATCTTCTTGGCTGCTGGCTCCAGGCTTTCACTGCAAGAGTCACTTGCCTCTGGCGTCTGGCATGTGCTTCGCTTCCTGCTCGGGACTGGCCTGCTGCTGCTCAGCTGCAAGGCCTCTGCCCGCTTCTCTTGGGCTCCTCTGGACGTGGATGCTTGGGTCTCCTCTGCCGGAGATGTTCTTCCTTGCTCTGCCTTCTCGCTCAGCACCAAGGCAGAGTCAGGGGAGAGTGGGTCCCGCTCAGACCTGGGACCCAGCGGGGAACTGTCCCCCCATTTGGCCGCCAAGTCTCTGGCGAAGGACACTAGCAGCTGCTGTTTCCTCAAGATCTTGATGGTCTGCCTGAAGCCTATCTCTGCCAGACGTTCAGACAGGCTGGGCATGGAGGCGAGTTTCTTCAGGGCTTTGTAGAGCTTGCGTGGCTCCATCTCCATGCATAGGCGACTCTGTCCTACTGCGCTCTCTCTGTCTTTCTCTGTCTCTCTCTGTCCCAAACACACTCTTTCTCTCTGTCTCTCTCTCTCTGTCTCTGTCTCTTTCTCTCTCTCACACACACACACACACACACATACACACATACACACACCCTTGCACACACATGCACACTCACACAGATGCTATCAACTCTCTATGGCTATGCCTATGAATGACTCTCTCTTTCCAATCATATGTATATACACACAAATGTTTATTCGTGAACATCCATGTATACAAAGGGGAGAAATGAAGACAATATTCATTAGTGCTGAAGCTAACACACCTGGTGAAAATCCCAAACGCCTGCCCAGAGCTTTTCCTTTCTCTTTTCATATTCGGGAACTGGGTCTGTGTTATACACCTGCCACACTGCCTTGCCTCCAGGCTCCTTCTTTTCACCAACTGGGCCTTCACAGCTGTTCACACTGGTGCAGATCCCAAAAGCCCGTGGAGACCTTTTCATTTCCATTTTCTTCTTTGGCAACTGGGACTTGGCTTTCTGAGTTGCAAAGGGATCTCTTTTTCACTCTGGTTAATTTCCCACTACTCTCTCTCTCTCTCTCCCCCTCTCTCTTTTATACACATGCATATATACAAACACACACAAATAAACACACACACACACACACACACACATACTTATCCTATAAGTTTTTTTTTTTTCTCTAGAGAACACTGACTCATACCATGGGTGACTGAGACCCTGTCTCATAAAATAAATTAGAGAAGCATTTGTAGATGATATCCAATTTTGACCCTACTTGCTTTATATGTTTACATATGTATACACTTACATAGCATACAAAACATGCTTGTGTTAGACTTTATTGTTGTCATAACACATTATCGTCATTGCTAAAAAACTGTTTTCTATGTGCTCGAGATCCAAATAGTTTTGATAAGTTAAAATCAATCTGGCATCAAGTTTCAGTTCCTTCTGGGGAGAGAAACATTCTGATTTCCTGCCTTTTCAGTATATGGTGACCATTTATATGTCTTGTTTTGTAGCCCTCTTACATCTCCTAATCCAGACACAGGAAGAGTGTTTCTTACAGTGTGTCATTCTGATTGTCCTCATTTCAAATTTTTTGTATTCTCTGTAGTGTCTCCCTTTTGAAAATCTCCTTAAAATCCATTTGTTGTACTGTGATGAACCATGATAACATTTAGAGTGGCAATGAGCAAACATGACTTCATTTTGAGATGTAAAATGTCCTGTTCACTGAATAGAATATAATCATCTTAAAGTGGTGGGAAAGTATTATAGGATAAAATTAAAAAATTGACTTGAATTAGGAAATAATCTTAAATATGCATTATTCTAAATACCCCTTTATTCCATTAAATATTTAAGTTCATTATAATGTGGCACAGAGAAAGAAAATTGTATTTGATTGACAGAGAAAATGTAAACTACATAGTACAATGCTACACACAAAAAATTCCTGGCTCATTGTGGTGGCACCTGCTTATAAACTCAGGTATTCTGGAGGCCAAGGCAACCCGAATTCTAAGAGCAAAGGTAGCTGGGAGTATACACTAAGTATGAGACCAGTTTGGGTTACCTAAGGGATACACTGTCAAAAACAAATCAGATACAAATGTTGAGGAAAAGCTATCTATTCCCAAACCAAAAGATTCCAGTTGTTCTTTCAGCCTAACATTTTTAACAATATATCATGGTATCACTGCATGCCAACAGTAAAGGACTAGAGCAAAAACTGGAACAAATAGGGAAAACTTTAGGAAATACAAGTAAGATAAAATAAATACAGAACAAAATTAAATCCCATTTCTTCTTGATTTATTTCATATAAAAATATTAGTTAAAATAGATACTCGAGCCTATACACTCTAGAATAAAATGTGATTATATGGAGTTACCTAGAGAAAATCTGGTTTGGGTACTCAGAACTGTATGTTACTGTGATCACTAGCCAATGCCAAACATCACTGTTTTCTGTTTCCATGAATGGATGGAAAGTTCTGCATTCAGTTTATTTAGAGAAAGGATCTTTCTAAATGATTATTTTGGGAGTTGGAGGTGTAGACATTGGAGCTAATTGTCCTGATATTGTCAGAGATTTTAATCTGCACAGTTGTAAACACTAAGCTACTAAAATTTCCATTATGGTCTGCTTACGACATTTGAAAGATGATTCTTTCCTTTTGTATGCCAGCTTCTCATGACAATTTTAATGGTAAATTTGTACTATATTATCTTTATGTAGCAGCTAGTAATGATAATAAATACTCTTATAATTATTTGAGATTTACCAGGAATTTTTTTGTATAAGTTATACATATTCTTCTATAATAAACTGTGCAACAATTTTAAAACATTTTAAAATTTGTGATATTAAAATTAATAATCACAGTATGAATTAAACATATCTTCACAGAAAATTATTTTTACAACCAACTACAGATATAAAAAGTTAAGTCAGATGCATTTCTAAGCCAGCTGAAGGTATTTTATCCTATTAATTACGTACTAAATTTAACTTTCTTCATAAAATTTTTCGGAAGTCTATGAGCTTTATTTTTGATGTTCTACTTTCCATTTGTTTTTTTTTTCTCAAATTTAAAATTATCCCAACTTATTCAAATTCTATAAAATAAGTACATTAGCTTGTAGGATTTGTAAATATTTTTGAGCTTTTAATGTCTTATATTTGTTTTTTAACTCAATTTTGCTGAATATTCAGATAAGTCAAACTTTACACTTTTCTAAATCATTGAAGATAATCATCTGGGTATACTTTCAATAACAAAAATTCTAATACTGTTAATGGATGCATTTCCATTTTTTTACATGTAGATATCCTGTTAGACCAGCACTATTTGTTGATTATGCTATCTTTTTTTTCCATTGTATGATTTTGGTATCTAAAATCAGGTGTTCAGAGTTGTGTGGATTTATTTGTGAATCCTCTATTCAATTCCATTGATTCACCAGTCTGTTTCACAGCCTGCACTATGCAGGTTTTATTGCTGTTGTTCTATAGGACAGCTTGAAATCAGGGATGAAGATATCTCCAGAAGATCTTTTGTTGCAGAGCAGAGGATTATTCTAGCTATTCTGTTTTTTTGTTTGTTTTGTTTGTTTGTTTGTTTGTTTGTTTTTTGTTTTTGTTTTTTCCTATTCTTTATGAAGTTGAGAATTTTCCTTTTAAGTTTTGTAAAGAATTCTGTTGTTATTTTGAAGGGAATTTCATTGAATGTGTAGATTGCTTTTGGTAAGATGGTCATTTTTACTGTTTATCCTGCCAACCCATGAGCATGGGAGATCTTTCCATCTTCTAATAACTTCTTCTGTTTTTTTCCTAAAGACTTGAAGTGTTTTCCATACAAGTCTTTGACTCGATTGGTTGGAGTTACACAAAGGTACTTTTTGTTATTTGTGGCTATTGTGAAAGGCGTTGCTTCCCTAATTTCTTTCTCAGTCCATTTGTCGTATGTATGCAGGAGGGTTACTGTACTTTTATTTCGAGTTAATTTTGTATCCAAACACTTTGCTGAATGTGTTTATCAGCTGTAGGAGTTCCCTGGTAGAATCTCTGGGGACACTCATGTATACTTTCATATCATCTGCAAAGAATGATACTTTGACTTCTTCCTTTCTGTATTGAATCCCCTTAATCTCTTTTAATTATCTTATTGCTCTAGCAAGGATTTCATGAACTATGTTGAAGAAATATGAAGAGAGAGGGCAGCTCTCTGTTGTCCCTGATTTCAGTTGGAATGATTTAAGTTACTCTCCATTTAGTTTTATATTTGTTATAAGCTTGCTGTATATTGTCTTTACTGTGTTTAGGTAAGTGTCTTGTATCCCTGATCTCTCCAGACTTTAAACAGAAATGGGTGTTAGATTTATCAAATGCTTTTTCAGTATTGAAGGAGATGATCATTTGTTGTTTTTTTTTCTTTCGTTTTTTATATGGTAGATTACATTGATGGATTTCCATTTATTGAATCATCCCTGCATGCCTGAGATGAAGCTTACTTGGTCATAATTGATGATATCTTTGATGTGTTCTTAGATTCAGTCTGCAAGGATTTTGTTGAGTATTTTTTGTATCAGTGTTCACAAGAGAAACTGGCCTAAAATTCTCTTTCTCTCTCCAGTTTTTTTAAGGTTTAAATTTCAAGGTGACTATGGCTTCAAAGAATGAGATGGTAACATTTTTTCTGATTCTCTTTTGTGGATTACTTTGAAGAGTATTGGTGTTAGCTCTTCTTCAAAGGTCTGGTAAAATTCTGTGCTGAAACCATCTGGCCTTGGGCTTTCGTTTTGCATGGGAGACTTTTGATGAAAAGTTCTATTTCCTTAGGGGATGTATGATTATTTAGTTTATTTATGTGAACTTGATTCATCTTTTGTAAGTGGAATCACTCAAGAAAATTGTCCATTTAATTGAGATTTTTTCACTTTGTGGGATATAGGCTTTTGAAGAAAGACCTAGTGATTGTTTGGATTTCTTCCATGTCCGTTGATATGTCCCCTTTTCATTTCAGATTTTGTTGATTTGGATAGTGTCTCTCTGCCCTTTTGTTAGTTTATATAAAGGTTTGTCTATCTTGTTGATTTTCTCAAGGAAATAGCTCTTGGTTTCCTTGATTGTTTGAATTGTTCTCTTTGTTTGTAGTTTATTGATTTCCTTGGTTGAGTTTGATTATTATCAGCTGTCTACTCCTCTTGGGTGTGTCTGTTTCTTTGTTCCTAGAACTTTCAGGTGAGCCATTAAGTTGCTTCTATGGGATGCTTCAAATTTCTTCTTGAAGGCACTTAGTGCTATGACCTTTCCTCTTAGTACTGTTTTCATCATATCCTATAAGTTTGGGTATGTTATATCTTCATTTTCATTACATTCCAGGAAGACTTTTATTTCTTTCTTTGTTTCTTTCCTGACCCAGCTGTCATTGAGTAGCGAGTTGTTCAGTTTCCATGTGTGTGTAGGCTTTTTGCTATTTCTGTTGTTGGTGAGATCCAGCTTTAGTTCATGGTAGTCTGATAGGAGACAAGGGATTATTTCAATCTTCCTGTATCTGTTGAGGTTTTCTTTGTGCCCAATTATATGGTCTATTTTGGAGAAGGTTCCATGAGGTGCTGAGGAGGTAATTCTTTTTGTGATAGGGTGAAAAGCTCTGTAGATGATAGGTCCATTTGATTCATGGCATCTATTTGAGTCATCGTTTCTTTGTTTAATTTCGGTTTGTTCACCTGTCCTTTGTTGAGAGTGGAGTGTTGAAGTCTCCCACTATTAATGTGTGTGGATCTATGTGTGGTTTCAGTGTTATTAATCTTTCTTTTACTATTGTGGGTGCTCTCCTATTTGGAGCATAAATGTTCAGAATTGTGATGTCTTCTTGGTCGATTTTTTTTGATGAGTATTAAGTAACTTTCCCGGTCTCTTATGTTTAATTTTGGTTGAATATCTATTTTATTAGATACTGGAATGACAACTGCAGCTTGCTTCTTGGGTCCATTTGCTTGGAAAACCATCTTCTAACCCTTTATTCTCAGGTAATATCTATCTTTGTGGCTTAAGTGTGTTTCTTGTATGCATCAGATTTTTGGGTCTTGCTTGCACATCCATTCTCTTTTAGTTTATGAGTTCATTGATGTTAAGAGAGATTAATAACTAGTAGCTGTTAGATCCTTTGATTTTGCTGCTGGTTGTGGTTTGTGTGCTTAGCTACTTTTAGTTTTGCTGCACTGAGGTTATTTATTTCCTGTGTTTTCCTAATGTTGTTATTTTTCTTCGGCTGTATTTTTCCTTCTAATGTTTTCTGTAATGCTGTATTTGTGTCTAGGTATTGTTTAAATTTGTTTTTGTCGTTGAATATCTTGTTTCCTCCATCTATGATGATTGAGAGTTTTGCTGTGTAAAGTAGCCTGGGCTGATATCTATGTTCTCTTAGGGTTTGTACTATAGCCATCCAGGCCCTTCTGGCTTTCATAGCTTCTGTTGAGTAGTCAGGTATGATTCTGACAGTTTGCCATTATGTGTTTCTTGATACTTGGCCTTTTTCCTTTGCTGCTTTTAGTATTTTTTCTTTGTTCTGTTTTGAATATTATGTGGCAGGAGGATTTTTTTTTCTGGTTTAATTTATTAGGTGTTCTGTAGGTCTGTTGTATATTTATAGGCCTCTTTTTTAAGTTGGGAGATTTTCTTCTATTATTTTTTGAAAATATTTTCTGGGCATTGTAGACAGGAATCTTCTTTTTTCTCTATTCCTATTACTCAGTTTTTTTTTTTTAATTTTATTTTTTTCTTATCAGTTACATTTTATTAACCCTGTATCCCAGCCGTATCGTGCTCCCTCATTCCCTCCCAATCCCAGCCTCCTTCCCTCATCTCCACCATGCCCCTTTCCAAGTCCACTTATAGGGGGACCTCATCCCCATTCATCTGATCATGTTTTAACAGGTATCTTCAGGACTGGCTGCAAAGCCCTCCTCTGTGCCCTAACAGGACTGCTTCTCCCTTGGGGGTTCGGGAGGTCAAAGAGCCAGTCATTGAGTTCCTGTTAGAAATAGTCCTTTTTTCCCTCACTATGAGAAACTACTTGGTTACTGAGCTAACACAGGGTACATCTGAGTAGAGGTTCTAGGTTATATCTACACATGGTCCTTCATTAAATATCAGTCTCAGAAAAGACCCTGTGCCCAGATATATTTTGTCCTTGTGGAGCTCCTATCCTTTCCCATCATACTAACTCCCCTTTTTCATATGATTCCCTCTACTCTGCCGAAGGTTTGGTCATGAGTCTTTGTATCTGCTTTGAAAACACTGCTTGTTAGAGTCTTTCACATGCCCTCAGTAGACTCCTATCATACATTCAATGCACATCCCATCTGTCTTTCTAAATGAGGATTGATCATCTTACCCCATGTCCACTCTCTTGATTATCTTTTTTAGGTGTATAGAATTCATTCTGTTTATCATATCTTATAGGTCTATATAAGTGAATATATACCATGTTTGACTTTCTCCTTCTGGGATATTTCACTCAGAATGATCTTTTCTAGATCCCACCATTTGCCTGCAAATTTCATGATTTCCTCCTTTTTGATTGCTGAGTAGTATTCCATTGTGTAAAAATACCACAACTTCTGTACCCAATCCTCTATTGATGGACATCTGGGTTGTTTCCAGGTTCTGCCTATTACAAATAAAGCTGCTATAGACATGGTTGAACAATATCCCTTTTGTGTACTTGAGCAAAGTTTGGGTATATACCTAGCAGTGGTATAGCTGGGTCTTGAGGAAGCGCTATTCCTAATTGTCTGAGAAAGCGCCAGATAGATTTCCAGAGTGGTTGTACCAGTTTACATTCCCACCAGCAGTGGAGGAGGGTTCCCCTTTCTCCACAACCTCTCCATCATGTGTTGTCACTTGAGTTTTTCATCTTGGCCATTCTGATGGGTGTAAGGTGAAATCTCAGGGTCGTTTTGATTTGCATTTCTCGGATGGCTAATGAGGTTGAGCATTTCTTTAAGTGTTTCTCTGCCATTCGATATTCCTCTGTCAAGAATTCTCTGTTTAGCTCTGTTCCCCATTTTTTAATTGGATTAATTGGTTTGCTGCTTTTCAGCTTCTTTAGTTCTTTGTATATACTGGATATTAGTCCTCTGTCAGATAATGGGATAGTGAATATTCCTTCCCAATCTGTAGGCAGTCATTTTGTTTTGATGACGGTGTCCTTTGCTTTACAGAAGCTTTTTTGTTTCATGAGGTCCCATTTACTGATTGTTGCTCTTAGAGCCTGTGCTGTTGGTGTTTATGAAGTTGTCTCCTGTGCCAATGAGTTCTAGGCTGTTCCCCACTTTTTCTTCTAAGAGATTTAGAGTATCTGGTTTTATGTTGAGGTCTTTGATCCACTTGGGCTTTAGTTTTGTGCAGGGTGATAAATATGGATCTATTGTCATTTTTCTGCATGTAGTCATCCATTTGGTTCAGCACCATTTGTTGAAGATGCTTTCTTTTTTCCATTGAATGGTTTTGGCTTCTTTGTAAAAAATCAAGTATTCATAGGTGTATGCGTTTATTTCTGGGTCTTCTGTGCAGTTCCTTTGATCCTCCTTTCTGTTTTTATGCCAATACCATGCAGTTTTTATTACTATTGCTCTGTAGTACAAATTGAGATCAGGGATGGAGATACCTCCACATGATCTGTTGTTGCACAGGATTGTTCTGGAGATTCCTGTTTTTTTGTTTCTTTGTATGAAGCTGAGAATCTTCTTTTCAAGGTCTGTAAAGTATTGAGTTGGTATTTTGATGGGAATTGCATTGAATCTGTTGATTACTTTTGACAGGGTGGCCATTTTCACAATGTTAATCCTACCAATCCATGATCACGGGAGATCTTTCCATCTTTTGATGTCTTATTCAATTTCTTTCTTCAGAGACTTGAAGTTTTTCTCAAACAGGTCTTTCACTTGCTTGGTTAGTGTGTTTCTTGGATGCAACAGAAGGTTGGATCCTGTTTCCACAACTATTCTGTTAGTCTGTGTCTTTTTATTGGGGAGTTGAGTCAGTTGATGTTGATAGATACTAGTGACCAACAATTGTTGCTTACTTTTGATATGGGGTTGGTGGTGTCACTGAGTTTCATTGCTTGTATTCTTTTTTTTGTGTGTGTGTTGTGTGTGTGTAGTTATCTATTTCCTCTGTTTCCTTAGATGTAGTTGTTTTCTTTGGTTTGGAGTTTCCCTTCTAGTACCTTCTGTAGAGCTGGGTTACTATGTAGATATTGTTTAAATTTGGTTTTGTCATGGAATATTCTGAATTTCTGTCTATGTTGATTGAAAGTTTTGCTGGGTATAGTAGTCTGGGTTGGAATCTGTGGTCCCTTAAGGACAGTATGATTTCTGTCCAGGCCCTTCTGGCCTTCATAGTTTCATAGTTTCTGTTGAGAAATCTTGTGTGATTCTGATAGGTCTACCTTCATATGTTACTTGGCCTTTTTTCCATGCTGCTTTTAGAATTTTTTCTTTGTTCTGTAGGTTCAGTGTTTTGACTATGATGTGACGTGAAGAATTTCTTTTCTGGTCTAGTCTACTTGGTGTTCTGTAGGCATCTTGTATGTTTATGGCCATCTCCTTCTTTAAGTTGGGAAAGTTTTCTTCTATAATTTTCTTGAAAATATTTTCCGGACCTTTGAGCCTGATGTCTTCTTTTCCTTCTACTCTTATTATTCTTAGGTTTTGTCTTTTCATGGTGTCCTTGAGTTCTTGGATGTTTTGTGTTTGGAACTTTTCTGATTTTATTTTTTCTTTGAGAGACGTGTCAATTCCTGGAAGTGTATCTTCGGCGCCTGAGATTCTTTCTTCCATCTCTTGTATTCTGTTGGTGATGCTTACCTTTGGAGTTCCCGATCTTTTCTCTATGTTCTACAGCTCCTGGTTTTTCTCTATTTGTATTTTCTTTTTTTTTTAATTTTAATTCTGTTTTCATGACTTGCACCATTTCCTTCATCTGTTTGAATGTGGAGTCCTGCTTTTCAATGACAGCTTCTATTGTTTTTTTTTTCCGTTTCTTCTCTATGCATCACTAATTGTGCCTCTATTTCTTTGGGTATAATTGCCTGTATTTCTATGAGAGTTTGTTTATTTCTTCTTCATTTGCCTTCATTTGTGTGGACGTTTCTTTGAAAGCTTTGTTCATTTCTTCTTTGTTTGCCTCAATATTCATGGTCATTTCTCTGAGAGCTCAATTTGTTTCCTCTTGATTCATCTCGATTTCTTTGGCTATTTCTCTGAGGGCTTTGTTCATTTCACCTATATGGGCTCTAATAGCTGGAGAAACATAGTTTTGAGGTTGTTTTCTTGTATATCTAGTGAATTGAAGTGTCCATTTTTTTGTGGGGTTGCTGGTGAGGTCATTATGTCCTGATTTGTGTTGGGTGTGTTCTTAAGTCTGCCTCTAGCCATCTGGTTATTTATAACCCTGACTGTTTGTTCCTCGAGTTTGTAGTTCAGACAATGATCATCTCTTCCTGTTTTCTGGACGTTTTTTTCAGGAAGATGAGAGAGGTTCACTGGTTTGGGAGTGTGCCTTGTGGTTTCAGTTTTGCCTAAGTAAGGAATGTGACGCTGGCACTATTTGCATGCACTTTTAGCAGGCGTAGTGTACATGTGGGGATTCTGTGACTATTGCAGTGGCCTGCAGGCCACTATTATGAAGTATTATGTCTGAGATCCAGGGACTGTTTGCCTGGATTAAACTGGTGGACCCACAAGGCAGAGGCTTCAACGTTGGGGTCGCTATCCCAAGAATCCCTATGATGCCCACATTAGGGGTCTGGGTGGCAGGGATCTCATCTGGTTGCTTCTGTGGAGAGGCCCTGGGTCTGGGGCAAACTCTCCCTAGAAGGCTCACTCACTCTCTTGCAGGACCACTTGGAATGCACTGGGGTTTCCCTTGCTCTCTACTCTCTGATTTGGTCCTGCTGCGGGAAATGTGCGAGTAGGCTAACAGTCAACTCTGTGACACTGTGGCCGCAGGACACGATTTCCAACTCTCCTGTGTGCTGCCTCTCTGTCCTTTCCCTCTGCCAGGAGGGGTTATGTTGATTTGTCCTGGGGTAACTCGGGAAAGAGTTAGGTTGAGTGTTCTCAATATCCTGGGCCCAGAACTCTCTGCCAGAAGCAGCCTGGTGGTAGAACCTATGTTTGCTGATCCTGAGAGAGTACCAGGTAGGGTTGAGTGTCCTCAGATCCAGAGCTTGGGTTTCTCTGCCAGGGGCCACTGGGTGAGCTGGAGAGGGGGTACTGTGTCCTGTGGCAGGCTGCCTTTCTGTCCTTCCCCTCTGATCTTCCCCTCCGCTAGGGCAAGCTTATGGCGGTGTTCTCAGGGGAGTGCCAGAAGGGGTTTGGACTTCTCAGTCCAGATTCTGAGCCGGGTTTTCTCTGCCAGGAGTCGGGGGGGGTCGCCAGTGATAGGACTTGGTGCTAGACCTTATTGTGCTGGAACTGGGAGCGTCTCAGGACGTGTTGAATGATCACAGTCCCAGATCCTGAGCTGAAGTTTATTTGCAAGGAGCAGCGGCCAGCACGGTGAAGCCCCTGTGCGCCTCTTTGTCCTTCTGCTCCACTGCGGCAGGGTTATGGCAGCGTTTGGGGGAGTGCCCGAAAGGATTGGGTTTTCTCAGCTCCGATCTCAGGTTGGGGTACAGACAATGTGGTCTGTGGCAGATTCTGCTAGACACCACCTGCCTCCTCTGAAGAGGGAGTAGGGATTTTGTGCTGGGCTTGCAGCTGCTCTCTGAGCATGGCTGGAGCTCAGTTGGGATGGAGGCGGGTACCCGCAGTCAGCGAGAACTTCCAGGGAAAGACTGGGTGACCCATAATCAGCCTCGCAACTTTGCTTCCCTGTGGGGTTTTCTTGCGAATGGGACTCCCTTTGTGCCCACCAATCAGCCTGGGAAAGTGATCGGTACGTGCAGGTGTGCAGCTCCAGCACAGAGACCCAAAGCCCATGTTACCAGGGATCTCTTCCGGGTTCTGGCTGGCCGCCTCAGAGTGGACCTGACTGATTCCCATGCTGTGGGAGCCTCCCCTCACCTGGGAAACATGCTTTAGTTTTAGGGCCCAGAGTTCAGTCTCCTGGTCGCTGCACGGAGAGTGTTTTCCCACTTCTCAGACACAGTATTCTCCCAGTGCTGCCATCTTGGCCCCTCCACCCTTAAGTCTACTCTTAGGTTTTGTCTTTTCATGTTTTCTTGGATTTCATGGATGGTTTGTGTCAGGAATTTTTGGGATTTAGTATTTTCTTTAACGGCTACATGCATTTATTTCATTGTATCTTCCATATCTGAGATTCTTTCTTCCATCTATTGTAGTCTGTTGGTTATGGTTACCTCTGTAGTTCCTGTGTTCTTTTCTTTGTTCTTTCTCACCATGGTTTCCTCTGTTTGTGTTTTCTTTAATTTTTCCAATTCTATTTTCAGATCCTGAACCATTTTTTTTTATTTCCTTTACCTGTCTGACTGTATCTTCCTTCAATTCCTTCACCTGTTTGTTTGAACATTCCTCTGTTTCTTTTATTTCTTTCAGTGATTTAATCATTTTCTTTCTGAAAGCAACAAGCTGTTTTACTACAGTTTCCTGCATTTCTTTACTGATGGTCGTAATCTGTTTGAGTTTTCTCCCTCTAAATCTTCAAACATTTTATTTGTTTCCTCCATTATTTTCTTCTTAAGCATTGATGTAAAGTCATCTTCTTAAATTCTACTTATGTTAGGATGTCCAGGGCTGGTTGTCCCTGGATAATTGGGTTCTGGGAATAGCATATTGCTTTGCCTTTTGTTGGTTGTGCTTTAACAGTAGCCTCTACCCATCTTGGTGTCTCAGGTATGGGCTGTTAATTTCTGGTACCTGCTGGAATCCTGGTGTGGAGGTAATCCCCTTGGTAGGGTTCTGAAGGGAGCGTCCTCAGCTCTTTGAGTGTGATCAATGGATTGGTGGTGCTTTTCCAAAATTTTCACAATTCAGCCCAGTTGAAGGACCTGTGTGGTAACTATGGTTCTTGGTAGTCAGGAAGGCTCTCCTCTTTCCAAGAGAAGTCCTGGAGACAGCTGCCTCTCTGTGTTTCTTGCTTAGAACATATTGAGCTGCTACCTTTGCTCCTTTATTTTGTTTTCTGAGCATAGTCCACTTGAAGAACCAGGAAGTGCAGTGGTTTCTTCAGTTTAGCTAGAGATAACTGGTTGCACTTTGGAGCAGTATCTGGGGGCTGATCCAATGGTCTCAGGCTTCTGTAGGTCTGAGGTTGGAGCTGTGTGCCCCAGTACCTTAGTGGTAAAACATGGCAGTTGAGTACAGTGCTCATGTGGGCAGCCAGAGGCCAGAGCTTGGAGCCTGTGGGAACCCAGCAAGAACCCAGCAGGACCTCAGCAAGAACCCAGAAAGAACCCAGGGGGAACCCAGCGGGAACCCAGAAACTCTTCTGGAAGTGGTTTTCCTGAGGTCGGTCCAGTTGTATCTACCACTGTGTGTTCCTCCCAACAAAAAGACCTAGTGTGCAGTGTTTTGGCATCCACAGTTTCATCTGGGATGGCAAGTAGAGTGCAGGCAGAGTGACTCTGCCTTGTTATGGACTGGGCTCCCAGAGGAACCTGGCTGGGTTGGGGGTGGGTGGATGGGAGTTGTGGTGCCCTGAGTTTGGGCCTGCTCTTTCCCACACTGTCGGTTTTCCTTCTGACAGAAAATGACAGTCTCTGTTGCCCTGGGGCCCACATTTCTGTCTGGGACAGAATTCTGTCTGGGACAATGAGTCAGGTGCACAGCAGTTCTCTAGGCTGGCAGCTGAGTATCAGCTGGACCCCAGTACCTTTTGCAAGGGTTTTCTGAGTGTCCTGGGGTTGGTTCCTGATCGCTTCCTTCACCGTGGGGTTTTCTCCAGACTGGAAATCCCAGTCTCAGGTGTTGTGGGGCCCACAGTTCAGGCATGCAGGCATGCGCCTCTGGGCTGGTGACCAAGTGCCAGCTGAGACTGGGTACTCTTCCAGGAGTTTAGCTGGGTGAACTGAACCAAATTGATTCCCAAAACATGGGCTTTCCTCTCAGCTGGCAAGCACAATTTTGGTGTGTTAAGGCCAAGAGTTCTGTGTGTTGGTCACTCTCTGTCCCTGCTGTGCTGCTGGTCAGAAACAGTGTCCTCCTGGTGCTGTTATCTTGGATGCTCATTATGACTATTTTAATAATTCTCATTAAAATCTTTGCCAATATTAATTTTACTTTGTTTATTAAAATATTTAAGCTAATTTTCTACTGCTCTGCACGTTTTCCTCCTACTCTTGTAACTAATTAATGAAGATACTTTTATGATAATGGGCTAATAAGTCCTAAGAATGAATGCATAGATAGGAAATCTGTGTATGTGAGGTTCTTTGTCATGGTTACCAAACCATTTAATAAATAGTTAAGCTTTTAAAGCACAAGATTCATTTATCCAGTGTTATGGATTAGAATCATTGTCTAACTTTCTGAACTGAGTTACATACTAAACCTCAATAAAATACATTTTAGTATGATTAATATTACATAGTTTCTGTCTTCATGCTTTTATATTCTTATACATATTCACTGATGGAAATCTACTGTTGGTACAGGAATAGAGTCCCTCCCTATCTTGGAGCTTATCATAGAGCTTGCCAAGAGGAACAAGATGGCTGAGGAGGAGAAGGAAAAATGGACAAATAGAAACTGAAAATTTGTTTACATGACTTGCTTTATTACAAAGCTCTTGGATATTCTATTAGTTCCTTGTTTCACTGATGTGACAAAATAACTAATAAGAGCAACTTAATGTGAGGATAGTAAATTCTGGTTCACAGTTTGAAGGGAGCTAATGCATCATGGCCAAGAGGAGGTTGGGGGAAAAGCATGCTCAGCCTGTTTTCGAGCTTTAGTATATCTAGAACCTCAACCCATGTAATGAAGCCAACCATTGCTAAAGTGCTACACTTAGACTATTTCAGAAGTTTTTCCATCTCAGTTGATCTAATTGAGGCTCATCCCATAGGCATCTGGTGAGGTTTATCTTTTGGAGATTCTAGATCATATCAAGTGGGCAGACAATTTAAACCAATTCACAGGGTAAGCAGTGCAATCTCATGAAAGCAGTAGCTCATTCTCAAGAGATAATGAGTTTCTCCTAAGAACTCTTAAGTTTCTCCTAAGAGTTCATCCTAAAATACCTGTTTAAGCTTTTCTTACATGTTACCACATTTTCACTCTTCAAAGCGAGTTAGAAGAGGACAAAACATAATCTACCAGTGTAATTTAAATCTGTTTAAATTCTCTTATCAGAACCTTCTCTAAATATCATTGTCTTTATGTAATTTTAAAATAATGTTCATAAACAATCCAAGTGACAAATTGATTTCTCTGTTTTCTTTTTATTCTTAGACTAGATTTTTCTTCACCTTTAGAATAACATGTATTGATTTTCATCAATGGTATTTGATGGTACTTATTCATTTGTATTTATTATATTTCTTTTTATACAATGACAATTATATGTGTAGTCTAATTTGTATTCTCTCTCACTAGATTTAACCTTTTTCCTGAAAATATTTTTATTTATTATAATTTTAAATGTGCAAATGTGTTTTACATAAATTAGAAATATTTATATAACAATCCTCCTATCAGAAATTTATTTTCTCTGCTAGAAAAAATAGAGTCTTTCAGAGACCCTTTATGGTAGGCTCCTGTCGTGTTTCTTTTTTTCTCCTACTTCCAATGTTTATCCCATTTGTCTTTCTAGATGAGGACTGATTATCTTACCCTGGGTCCTGCTTCTTGCTTAGCTTCTTTAAGTATATAGGTTTTAGTATGTAGATCCTATCTTTTAGGTCTAGTATCCACTTATATGTGAATATATACCATGTGTTTCTTTCTGCTTCTGGGATACCCTATTTATGATGATCTTTTCTAGACCACACCATTTGCCTGCAAATTTCATGATTTCCTTGTTTTTAATTGCTGAGTAGTATTCCATTGTGTAAATGTACCACAA
The DNA here is from genome assembly GCF_030254825.1 of Meriones unguiculatus. Classification (NCBI taxonomy): domain Eukaryota; kingdom Metazoa; phylum Chordata; class Mammalia; order Rodentia; family Muridae; genus Meriones; species Meriones unguiculatus. The sequence continues at coordinate 24,916,563 of NC_083353.1, read as the reverse complement.
TTTCTGTAACCATTCCTCCATAGAGGGCCATACAAGGTTGTTTCCAGGTTCCAGCTATTACAAGTACAAAGCAGATGCTGACATTCATAACCAAACCTTGGGCAGAGTACAGGAAATCATATGAAAGAAGGGTGAGTTAGTAAGACCTGGAGAGGAAAGGAGCTCCACAAGGATCAAACATATCTGGGCACAGGAGTCTTTTCTAAAAATGATTCTCTAACAAGGGATCATGCATGGATTTAACCTAAAACCCCTGCTCAGACATAGCCCAAGGCAGCTCAGTATCCAAGTTGGATACCCCAGTAAGTTAAACAGGGATTGAAACTGATATGAACTCAGTGGCTGGACCTTTAACCTCCCCCCAACCCCAAGGGAGGAGCAGCCTTGATAGGCCACAGAGGAGGCCATTGCAGCTAGTCCTGAGGAGACCTGATAAGCTAGGGTCAGAGGAAGGGGAGGAGGAACTCTCTATCAGTGGACTTAGAGAAGGGCAGGGAGGAAATGAGGAAGGAACAGTAGGATTGGGAGGGAATGTGGGAGGGGGCTACAGCTGGGATACAATGTAAATAAACTGTAATTAATATAAAAAACAAAAACTTAATTAAAAATTTTATTGTCTTTTTGTTTTAACTAATTAAGTAATAAAGGATCTACTTAAAATTTAGTTTGTTTCTAATGAATGAACATATTAAATTCCTGTATGAAATTCCATTGAATTTTAAATTGTTGTAAATTATTTATGCTTATTTAGTAATTTATAACTTTATCATTCTTAATTACTTTTAGATATGTCAAATATTTCAGGTAATTTAATTATATTTGTGTTATTTTTATATTATAATTTTCAGGCTGTTTTGTTTTGGAAAATATTTTTTACTCCCAAATTGATTCTTATGTACTTTGCAATATGCTCCTTTTCTTTTGTTTGTTTTTACCAAAATACTGAGGAATACACAATCAAAGTTATCCACTGGAAGAAGCTCCAGGTTTTTTGAAGGAAGGGTTCTATGAAACCACTGTCACATTCAGACAGCCTCTTGCTGAATAAAGGCTCGCAGAAGTATGTCCTTGGAGAGAATGTGATTTTAACTCCTAACTAGCAACTACTGGTATCTCTTCGTGGGCTAAACACTACATGACTGTGCTACGCAGGGTCTCCTTCATGATTATGGTATAACATAACCATGGTGCTCATGCCCTTTGTCTTGTTTTCCTGAAGGGAAACTGATTGCCATTTTATGATTTCTGAGTAAAACTGTAATTAACTTCTTACTTCTTGACTCTGTTCTAAAAGTCTTCCGTCCTCATTTGTGACCTTGGTAGACATTATTGACTTCTCTCATGCTATAAACCAAACATTCACTTTGGTTTATGTAAAGTAGATTAATCTCAAACCATGTGTGTTATCTTTTCTCATTGACATTTGCAATGAACCAACTGAAGGAAGAAATTACGTAAATGAATCACTCAGAATTCTAATTTCTGTTCTGTTTTCACTGAATCACTATGCCCATGATCATGCCTTCTATTTCTAATTGGTGTACATGGACACAGTGTCCCCTTGGAATAACCTCTTGTAAATGTCTATCCTTAGTGATTGGGTTCATGATCTCCAGTACTTCAAGAAGCACGCCTGAGAACAGAGAGAATGAAAAATCTTCTATAGTATGTGTAGGATACCTCTTATTTCAAATTCTATCTGAGTGGTTTGTGGTTGGAGTCATGATCTCCAGTTCTGTGAGAGCACAGAAAATAAAAAAAAATCTTATAGATATGTGTAGGACACCCCTATTTCCAATTTTTGTTCCTGGTATTCACAAGGAATAATATAATATAATATATTATATATTATATATTATATATTATATAATAATATTTTATATAATATATTATATAATAATATAATATATAATATAATAACTAAGATACACTATGTCATAGACACTCCTTTCTCTGAAGCTTTATTTCTAAAACAAATTTTTAATAATTTTTTTATTAAATTGATTACAGTTTATTCAATTGTATCCCAGGTGTAGCCACCAATTTTTAGTTTTTATATTAATTATAGTTTTGAAGATCAGTACTCACGTCAGCTACAAAGTTTGTATCTTAGTTGCTTTAGATATTGAGCCACCTTTTCAGGCCATTGTGCACATTCTTACAATTGGAATCTACTTCCAACTTTGTCATGTGTGATGCTTAATTTTGATTGTTAATGGTATTTTATCTGGAACCATCTATGATACAGTTCCCTAAGCACAACTCTGCAGGATTATTTCAATTATGTTACCTTCTGTCCATGCTTCTGAGCAATTAATTGGATTAGGTAATCACGGTGAGAAAACTATATCAACTATTATTGGGCTGTGAAATTACAAACATGATTTCCAGAATGCATAAACAGGAGAAAGCTCAGTGAGTATGAGCCGTCATTGTCCTCTGCTTCTTTGTTATTATTTATTTTTTCTTTATTTCACTTTATTCACTTTGTATCCTCCCATAAACACTTCCCTCCTTCCCTTCTAATCCCACCTTCCCTCCCCCTTCTTCATGTATGCCCATCCACAAGTCCACTGATAGGGGAGGTCTCCCTCTCCTTCCTTCTGAAATTAGTCTATCAGATCTCATCAGGAGTGGCTGCATTGTCATCTTCTGCGTCCTCTGTTTCTTAACTAAGTCAGCCACTTCACTTGCTGTGACCTCCTGACATCAGTCCTGCCTATAGCGCTACCATAAGCCTACAAACACTGAGCCAAATGTATTTCTAATGTAAATAATATCCTAAAGCTCTTTTTCACACCAAGAGGGAAATAACTTACAAATAAAAATGTTCTTATAATGCCCAGGTTGAGTCAGGTTTTGTGGTATACCCCCTTAGTTGATTCTTCGCCTTTGGGACTTTTTGGCGGCTAGAGTCTGAAAGAATTTGGTCAGAGAAATGTCCCGTTTTCATTTTTTAAGCAGAACTTAACATGTCTTTCTGATGGGAGTTTGTAATATTTAATAAATTGATTCTTGTGGCTCTATCACATGAAAGCAGCTTCCTAAGTAACTGAGAGGGAGGAGAAGACTGCCAAATGGCATTTTCCAAAGATGACATTGATTACAACAATAAAAGTATTTAATATACAACATAAATGTAATAGAAGTGAAACATTGTAAATAATAATAAAGTAAAATAGAGAACATTAGGGATGTATTATAATGAGCTATAAAAGGAAGGAAGGATGTAGGCAAATGGAATTGTGGGATTCCATGATTCAGTTTAATAAGAAACTGAAGGGAAGTAAGGTTGCTTGGACAATCCAAAAGCTTCTTCAGTTATCATCCCCCACAGGATGATCAATTGTACTGGAGAAGAAAATTGTTCCAATATTCACTGTCAAATAAAACAAAAAAAATCATGATAAAAAACATTCTCAGAAGACAGATTCCACTCAACTCAGACAAAATGAGTCTTTCAGTCTATTTTTATAACTCTACACAGAAAATTTCATGTATTTACAACATATCTTATTTTGAGAGGTCCTATTATTGATTCAGATATGTTTTTCCTATTTATCATTCTTCATGTATTTGTTGTAGTTGATCCTGTGAATCCAGTAGTTACATAATACTAAGCGTTTGATAAGATTTATCTCTCATAAGAAATCCAACCAACATTACTGTTTTTGCAGGAGGATTGCACAGTTTGTTGACAGTGGCACAGGGCTTAATCTTCCAGAATATTTGAGGGGTTTTTGAATCCAAAAGTTGTCTCTAAGTGATATTTCCAAAAGTAATACTTTGGTAACCAAGATATCCTACATTGACTCAGGGACCAGGAGAAGGAAAGGTGAGAAACACAGCAGGTAATATTCTAGAATCCTTTCAGGGGCTGAATTAGGAGGACATCTGTCATACATACATGCATGCATATATGTGAGTATAAACATGCATGTGTATATGTGTTCAAGGTCAATATGTATGTATGATTATATTTATATTTTTTAATTATGCTGTTTAATTATATTTAATTAAAAAAGACTTTTTCCATGCTAAAATATCAAGATGTGTGCCAATACTGCTGTGATGTTAATTACAGTTTTGTGAAATCAGGAGAGGATGTCATCCTTCCATTCATCTGATTACTACTTTAAATCTTCCTGTTACCTGTCAGAAAGTCCTCCTGAGAAGGAACAGATGTAAGATTTAATTCTTCAGTATTATCATTTGGAAAGTTATTGTCACTTTGGTTATGGGCATCAGCCTTATCACAAGACTTCTCAACAGCAGTTTATAAACCAGAGGAGTTCTTGATGTCCTCCACACTCCTTTGCATGTGTTTATACAATGTAGTAGTATCCTCTTCAAAGATCTTTGGAAAATATTCAGTGAGAATTTTTATAAGAGAAACCTGTAAATCAACAGTACAGAAACTAGATTCTGTCATTTCACATTGTTTACAAATTTGATACCAGAGTCTTGAAATGACAAAAAAATTAGGAGTTACTACATGCAGGTATCAACCCATGAAAAGAGTAAGAATAGTATGGGCACATATTTAATGTATAGTCAGTAAAATAAGGAAAAGTTTCAGTAGCCTCACAACAATGACTGTTTTTGTTTAACTTTTATGTTTCTTCCCATGATACACCTCATTTTATATTTGACCAGGCTTTTAAAAATTATTCATTTATTACAATTTATTCAAATTTCCCTACTGCAGTCCACGCCCTGGTCTCCTCTTAGAACCACACACCCTCCCTCTTCTCCTTCTTTGCCCCTTCCCTAAGTCCTGTGACAGGTGAGAACCTCCTGCCAGCTCAGCAGGTAAAGTCTAGGCTCACAACCAAAAATAATTTACCAGTCTTAAACAAGGTAGCAAAGAAATAATTTTCAGGAATATCACACTTAGATGATATTCTTTTTTTTTTTTTGTATTCTCTCTTTTTTTAATTTTTTATTTAATTTTTATTAATTACACTTTATTCCTTTTATGTCCCACCATAGGCACCTCCCTCCTCCCATCCTGGTCCCACCCTCCCCCCCTTTCTACATGCATGCCTCTCCCCAAGTCCACTGATAGGGGAGGTCCTTCTTTCTGATTTTTTTTTTGTTGTTGTTGTTGTTCTCAATGCAGTTTATTCAGGAACCTTGAACAATCTTCTGACCCTGGTTAAAGCCAGCCCACAGCTTAAAATAACCTCTTTGTAGCCAACCCCAGAGTGCCTCGTGGGCAATGCAGATAGGTCCACATACACGGAAGCAAGCCTGATCCTCAGCCTTAGCCAAATATGGAGTTGTTTGTGACAGAGAGCACTCACTATCGGGAAGGTGGAAGGCAGAAACCAGCTCTATCTTTAAGTCGTCCATGTGATGTTTGGGTGAGGGCTCTGTTTAATTATCATTGTGTGATGGCTACAATGTAATGGCCCCTGTGAAATGGTAATAATTAATGGCTACTGTGTTGTGTTCACTGTGTGATGATTACTCTGTGATGGTTACTGTGTTATGGCCACTTTTTGAGGGCCTCTTATTGACAGTAATTTGTTTTTGACACTGTTGATGGTCACTGTATGCTGGCCACTTAATGATGGCCTGTGTGTGATGGTCACTGAATTATAAATTCTGTGGGATCCCACTATGTGATGGTCAAAGTTTGATAGCTACTGTGATGGTCACCCTGTGATGGCCATTATCTGATGCTCACTGTTTGATATCCCACTATGTCATTTATATGGTGTGATGGTCACTGTGTAAATTTGACCTTGTGTTGGACAATGTGTGATTGACATTGAGTTTTGTTCACTGTGCAAAGATCAGTGCTTCATCACCAATACATGATTTTCACTACCATGGCCTGTGACTGACGGTTGTTTTGTAATGGTCATTCTGTGCTGGCTAATAATTGATGGTTAGCTGTATGATTTAATTGCATAATGGTCACTGTGTAATCACTAATATGTGATGAACATTTTGATTGATACTGTTTTATGTTCACTGTGTAATATTCATTATATGATGGCCACTGTGTGATAGTCATTATGTCATAAACATGGCGATGCCAAGAGTGTTAAAAATAGCATGTGATGGATCCATAGTGATGGCCAATGTCAATGTTCATGGTGATGGCAAACTCTGTGAGGGTCACAGTGTGAGACACACTGTGTGAAGGCCATGATGTGATGATCACTGTGTTGGTCAATATATGGTTATCATTTTATACTGTCCACATTTTCATTATCATTGCAATATGAAAGCAGATTGATAGCTGTTGTTTCATGGTTAAAGCATAATGGTCACTGTGTGATGGTATCTGTGTGGTCATATCAGGGTGATGGGTATTGTAAAATCCACCATGTTGTGACCAGCATGTGATGGCCACAATGTGATGACCAGTTTGTGGTAGTCATTGTGATGAACAGCTGTGAGTAATTCACTGAGTGATCATCATTTTGTGATGGACATAGTGTGATGGTCACTGTGCGATGGCCACCTTGGAGTGGAAAGTATGTAATGGTCTCTGTTTATCATCACTATGTGATGGCTTCTATATGGAGGTCACTAGGAATAAACATAATGTGTTGACCAATGTTTTATATCCTCTGTGTGATGGTCAAATAGCATAACTCCTAGGGATGCCCCCTGTGCTATAGACACAATGAAATAGTCTACTCTATGATGGTGACTCTTCATGTCTTGGGTCCATGAACCAGGCAGTCAAGAATCTGTTTAAAAAACTGAATGTATTTCTAGAAAACAAATTATTGTAGTTACACTACTTCAACTAAAACAGGAGATTTGGACAAACTGATGTGGCACTGTATGACAGGATTGTTATTTTTTCTGGCTAAAAATGTACATCCTGAGAGAAAAGCTGTGAGTATTCTGTGGTGTGCTTCTCTATAGACTGCTTGTTCCTGGGGCATATAGGGCCATAAAGCAGGTTTCAGCTTTTGTTTTGCTTTGCTTTGTTTTTTTTTTTGTTTGTTTATTTGTTTGTTTTGTTTTGTTTTTTGTTTTGTTTTGTTTTTTGAGACAGAGTTTCTCTGTGTTACCTTGGCTGTCCTGGACTCATTCTGTAGAGAAGGCTGGCATTGATCTCACAGAAATCCATGTGCCTCTGTCCCCTGGAGTGCTGAGATTACAGGTGTCACCACTGCCACAGCTTGGTTTCAACTTTAAAATATAAATTTTTATACTTTTATTAATTAAACCTTACTCACTTTGAATCTCCCCATAAGCCCCTCACCCATCCTTCCCAATCCCACCTTCCTTCCCCCTTCTTCACGCATGCCCCTCCCTGAGTCCACTGATAGGGGAGGTCTTCCTCTACTTCCTTTTGATCTTAGTCTATCATATCTCATCAGGAGTGGCTGCACTGTAATTTTCTGTGGCCTGGTAAGGCTGCTTCCCTCTCAGGGGGAGGTGATCAAAGAGCAGGCCAATCAGATTATGTCAGAGGTAGTCCCACTTCCCATTAGTATGTAACCCACTTGAACACTAAACTGCCATGGACTACATCAGTGCAGGGGTTCTAGGTTATCTCCATACCTGGTACTTGGTTGGAGTATGCATCTCTGGAAAGACCCCTGTGTTCAAATTTTCTGGTTCTGTTTCTCTCCTTGTGGAGTTCTTGTTCTCTCCAGATCTTACTATTTACCACTTCTTTGATAAGATTCCATGCACTCTGCCCAAGAGTTGGCCATAAGTCTCAGCATCTGCTTTCATAGCCTGCAGGGCAGAGCCTTTCAGAGACCCTTTACTGTTTTCTTCTTCTTCTGATGTCCATACTCTTTGCCTTTCAGGATGGGGATTGAGCATTTTAGTCAGGGTTGACTCCCTCTTGATTAGTTAGGACATCAACATAAAATCAGAAACATTAAATCAGTTATAAGAAAAAGTAGGAAAGACCCTAGAACTCCCTGGTAAAGGAGAAAACTCCCTAAGCAGAATACGAACAACACAGGCTCTAAGAGCAACAATCAATAAATGGGACCTCATGAAACTAAAAAGCTTCTGTAAAGCAAAGGACACTGTCATCAAAACAAAATGAATGCGTACAGATTGGGAAAAAATCTTCACCAACCATTTATCTGACAGAGGGCTAATACCCAGTATTTATAAAGAACTAAAGAAACTGAAAAGCAACAAACCAAGTAATCCAATTAAAAAATGGGGAACAGAGCTAAACAGAGAATTCTCTGTAGAGGAATATCGAGTGGCAGAGAAAAACTTAAAGAAAGGCTCAAAGTCACTAGCCATTAGGGAAATGCAAATCAAAACCACCCTGAGAATTCACCTTACAACCATAGAATGGCCAAGATCAAAAACTCAAGTGACAACACATGATGGAGAGGTTGTGGAGAAAGGAGAACCCTCCTCCACTGCTTGTGGTAATGTAAACTTGTACAACCACTGTGGAAAGCAATCTGGTGCTTTCTCAGACAACTAGGAATAGTGCTTTCTCAAGATCCATCCATACCGCTCCTAGGCATATTTCAAAAAGAGGCTCAAGTACACAATAAAGACATTTGTTCAGCCATGTTTGTAGCAGCTTTATTTGTAATAGCCAGAAGCTGGAAACATCCCAGATGTCCCTCAGTGGAGGAATGGATACAGAAATTGTGGTACATCTACACAATGGAATATTACTCAGCAAAGAAAAATAAGGAAATCATGAAATTTCCAAGTAAATGGTGGGACTTGGAAAGGATCCTCCTGAGTGAGCTGTCCCAGCAGCAGGAAGACACACACGGTATATTCTCACTCATATAGACATATAATATAGGATAATCCTTCTAAAATCTGTACATCTAGAATATAATTTTTGTAATTTTAATTACGTTATTTCCAAATTCATTTTTCTCCCTCACATATACTGCTCCTTGCCTTCAATTTCATGGCCTTTTGGTTAAATTATTGTTACTGGTTGAATTTTACTTAAGTTTTGCTCAAGGATTTCCCAGATAGTAAGCCAAGAAATGGCTCCCTTGGACATTGAATATGAAATGAAATGTCACACAAGGACCCATGTCCTGGAACAGGAACTGCTTTGGGACATTGGAAGAATTTCTATTAAAATAGATTTTTCCAGACTAAAATCTTGTCTGCTCCAAGGGTACAAGGGCAGAGCTAGGAAGGCCTGTGCTGTCTGAGTCATTTGCTTTCTATTCACCCAGTAAGGGAAACACTATTCCCCAAACCCCACCTTGGTGGTCCTTGCTTAGGAAAGACTCTGGAAAGGCCTAGCCAACAGAAGCTCTAATGGACGTTAGCTTGCAGGTTCCTTCCTCGATTCTTCCCTGGTTCTGCTCTAGGGATCTGTGCAGGAGACCACAAGCCACACCATGGTGATTGTGGTCACTCTTTTCTTAGGTCAGGAGGAGCAGGCCCGTTGAACTGTCAGAGCAGCTGGTACTGGGATGGACTGTGAAACAGACTGTGGGTTTGTTCATGTGGTGACCTGAGCAGTGGCCCTTGGCCTCTGAGCTTCGCTGATTGTGGATTCTTTGGAAGAAGGAGGCTCTCTGCATCCATGGCTGTGGGACCCTGTGGTGCTTGTACATACATCACTACATAGTGCATAAACAATCATTGCTTTTGGTGTATTATAGGAAGAAGACATTATAAAATTGAAGGTCTTTTTTATAGAAGTTCTGAATTTTTCATTCTGCTTTTAGGTTTGTGTTACAAGTTCTGTGAAGGGTTTAGAAACTGGTAGTAAATAGGTGACAGGGGTTACCCTTCAACAATACAGCAATGCTTGGTTAGAATACTATGGCTAGAGAGATGGCTAAGTGGTTAAGAGCACTTATGGATAAGACCAGAGTTAATATCCCAGGATATATAGCATGTGGCTCACAACTACCTGCAACCACACCTCCAGGGGACCTTATGATCTACTCTTACTTCACTGGGTATATACACACACACACACACACACACACACACAAATGCACACATACACAATTCTTCATATACACAAGAATTTAAAATATTTGAAAAGCTAGGTGTTGCTGACATATGCATTTCATTTCAACACTCAAGAGGCAGAGGCAGCTGGAGCTCGGAGGTCAAGACCACTCTGGTCTACACAGTCAGATCTAGGATAGCTCAAGTTGCATGCAGAAACCTTGTCTCAACAACCAAATCACAGATAAAATAAAATAAAATAAAATAAAATATAAAATAAAAATCCTTTTATGTTTCTGTGATTCAGAGAAATTCATTTCCAAGGACAAAAGGAGTTTCTGAGCTGCAGAGGTTTCCCAGGTGTTCATGGGGTTGGGTGGCTAAGGCAAATTCCACATCTTGTGACATAGATTTTGTGGCAAAAAATAGACATTAAAATATTTAATGTCATTTTGTCTGTGAGTTTCAGTGGGTCTGGGTTTGCATGAATCCACAAGGGGACATGTGGGGCTACCAATCCATGGCAGAGCTTTTGATCTTATCCATTTGAGAGAGAGCTCTAGAGCATGGTCACTCTCTCTCACTATAGGAAATATCAGTAGGTGTTGGGTCAAACCCAACAATTTAGGAGTCACTTTGAGTTAATTTTGTGGTAGTTGTGGAGTTTGTCTATAATTTTTTTCTTTATTCTTTTCTTACATATCCTGACTGAATGGTCCCCTTCCTCCTCTTTTTTTAAACCCCCAATCTTCTCAATCATGTCCATTGCTCCTCTATTTCCCTTCAGAAAAGAGCACACCTCCAGTGATATCAGCTGAACAAAGCATAACAAGATGCTATAAGAGTATGCATAAACCATCATATCAAGGCTGGACAAAGCACCAAAGTTGGAGGAAAAGAGTTCCATGAGCAGCCAAGAGTCAGAGATACTACCACCCCAACTCTTAGGAGTTCCACAAAAACACTCAAATCAAACAACCACAGCATGTACACACAGGGCCAAGCTCAGACCCATGCAGGTTCCGTGATTGTTGCTTCAGTCTGTGTGAGCCCTTATGAGCCCTCCTTAGCTGACTCAGTGGTCCACGTTTTTATGGTGTCCTTGAACTTTCTGGCTTCAACAATCCTCCCTTCTCCTCTTTTCCCCGGGTTCCTGAGTTAGTCTAATGTTTGGGTGGATGACTGTGTCTGCTCCTTTCACTTCTGGGGCATCCCCCTCTGATAACTATTGGGCTAGGCAGCATCTATGAATACAGCAGGATATCATAAGATACTATTTCATTGACTTTTTTATTAATGTTAGTCTTATGTGGTTCAACCCTAGGTCTTTGAGGTATCCACCTTTAGGTTCCTGGTGATACAGGAAGTGTGAGGCATGGGCTCTCTCTCTCATGGTTTGGGCCTCAAGCTAGGCCAGTTTTTGTGGATTTAGGCCAGCTTGTGGGTTTTTCATACCCACAAGCTATGAGTCACCACTGCTGCAGCACATCTTGCAGAGGACAGGTTGAAGGTAGAAGGCTTTGTGGCTGAGTTGGTGTCCCAGTACCACCACTGGGAGCATAGCCTGTTTACAGAAGATAGTCTGTTCAGGTTCCATATCCTCTGTTGCTAGGAGACTTTGTTAGAGTCACCCTGATAGGTTCCCAGAAATTTCCCCTGCACCAGGATTCCATATCATCCTCTAAATGCTCAGCAACTCAAGTTGTTTCTGGTCATATTCTCTCTCTCTGCCTCTCCCTCCTCTATTTGGTTCACCCTATTTCTTTCTATTCTCTGTACCCTGCCACCTGTCTACTCCCCCCAAATTTATTTTATTTTCAATTTCCAGGGAGATCTTGCTATCCCACCTAAAACCCTTCTTTTTACTTACCTTCTCTGGTTTTGTGGATTGTAGTGTGATTATCCTACACTTAACAGCTAATGTCTTCTTGCAAGAGAGTACATACAATGTTTGCTTTTCTGGGTCTGGGTTACAACAATCAGGAAGATTTTTTCAGTTACATACATTTGCCTGAGAATTTCAGAATTTTTTTCTAACACCTGAGTAATACTCCATCTTAAAATATACATTTTATTTATCTGTTCTTCCACTGAGTGACATCCTGGTTGTTTCCAGATTCTGGCCATTATGAACAAAGATGTTATGAATATGGTTGAGCAAGTGTCCTTGTGATAAGATGGAGTGTCTTTTGGGCATATGCCCAATAGTGGTATAGCTGGCAGTTGAGTTCTCCATTCCCAACTTTCTGAGGAACCAGCAAATTGATTTACATTGTGGCTGTAAAATTTATGCTCCCAACAAGAGAAAATTTCCTGTCACTTATTTTGTTGATCTTTTTTATTCTGACATTTGCGAGACAGAATTTCAAACTAGTTTTGATGTGCATTTCCCTGTTGGCTAAGGATATTCCACATTTCTTTAAGTGTTTCCTGGCCATTTGAGATTCACATACTGAGAATTATGTATTTCTGTGCCTCATTTTTTAAATGTTGGATTGTTTAGTTTGTGGATGATTAATTTGTTAAGTTTTTTTTTTTTTTTGTTTGTTTGGCTTTTTTTAATTTTGAATGTTAACACTCTATAGGATGGGGATTTCATGAAAATCTTTTTCTTTGTTGTAGGCTGATATTTTGTCTTTTGATGATGTTCGTTATATTTCACTATGCTGAGGTCCCATTTATTAACTGTTGTTATTAGTGCCTGCATGAATCATATTCTGCTTAGGAAGTTGTCTCCTATGTCAGTGTGTTCAAGAGTGTTCCCTGTTTTTCTCTTCTGTAAGGTTCAGAGTTCTATGTTGAGATCTTTGACCCACTTGAACATAAGTTTGGAGCAGGATTGTAAATATTGGTGTGTTTGCATTCTTCTGCATTCATATATCCATAGCATTTCTTTTTTTTTTCTTCAACTTCAAAATGTTTATTTTCCTAAATTTAAACATATTTAATATGCACAGGCAATTAAATCTTTAATATTATTTTTTCATAGGATGATTGTAATGAGTTTATTCTGTAGGAAAACAAATGGAAACGTTACAAACCAGTTCATTTCTGTTTATATGGCCTATAAAAAAGATTTATTTTCTGGGGTTATCAATCTGGCACCTTCTCAGACAACTAGGAATAGCGCTTCACCAAGATCCAGCCATACCACTCCTGGGTATATATCCAAATGAGGCTTAAATACACAAAAAGGACATTTGCTCAACCATGTTTGTAGCAGCTTTCTTTGTAATAGCCAGAAGCTGGAAACAACCCAGATGCCCCTCAACTGAAGAATGGATGCAGAAATTGTGGTACATCTACACAATGGAATATTACTGAGCAATGAAAAATAAGGAAATCATGAAATTTGCAGGTAAATGGTGGGATCTGGAAAGGATCATCCTGAGTGAGTTGTCCCAGAAGCAAAAAGACACACATGGTATATACTCACTCATATAGACATACAACATAGGACAAACCCACTAAAACCTGTGCCTCTAAAGAAACTAAGCAAGAGAGAGGACCCTAACTAAAATGTCCAATCCCCATCCGGAAAGGCATAGAGGATGGACATCAGAAGAAGAAGAAAACAGGAAACAACCTAGGAACCTACCACAGAGGGCCTCTGAAAGCCTGTGCCGTAAAGACTATCAAAGCAGATGCTGAGCCTGATGGGCAACTGTTGGGCAGATTGAATGGAATTTTATGTAAGAACTGGGAAATAGTAAGAGCTGGAGAGGACAGGGTCTCCACAAGGACAGCAACAGAACAAGAAAATTTGAACACAGGGAATTTCCCAGAGACTCATACTCCAACCAAGGACTATTCATGGAGATAACCCCGAACCCCTGCACAGATGTAGCCCAGGGCAGTTCAGAGTCCAATTGGGTTACATAGTAATGTGAAGAGGGACTGCCTCTGACATAATCTGATTGGCCTGCTCTTTGATCACCTCCCCCTGAGGGGGGGAGCAGCCTTACCAGGCCACAGTAGAGGACAATGCAGCCACTTTTGATGTGCACTGATAGACTAAGTTCAGAAAGGAGAGGAGAACCTCCCATATCATTGGACTTGGGGAGTGGCATGCATGCAGAGGGAGGAGGGAGGGTGGGATTGGGAGTGGAGGAGGGAGGGGCTTATGGGCGGATGCAGAATGAATAAAGTGTAATTGATGAAAAATTAAGAAAAAAGATTTATTTGAGGAATTGCCTTCAGAGAATTGGTGAATGAGTTTCATTTGCAGTATAATATCAGAAAGATAATAGTAATAGTTATGTTCAAAGACCTTTTCTTGGGATAAGAGAATCATAATTTTTTCCAGTTGGATCATTTTTGTTTCTTCATGAATTGGCAAAGATCTGTGGAACACTATTGTTACTGTCATATTCTGTTAACTATATACCTAAATTTCTTTTCAGCCTAGCACAACCACTCTGGAAATCAATCTGGCCCTTTAATAGACAACTAGAAATAGCATATCGTCAAGATGCAGCCATACCACTTCTAGGCATATATTGAAAAGAGGCTCAAGTACACAATAAGGACATTTGCTCAACCATGTTTGTAGAAGCTTTATTTGTAATAGCCAGAAGCTGGAAACAGCCCAAATGACCCTCAACTTAAGAATGGATGCAGAAATTGTGGTATATCTACACAATGGAGTATTACTCTGCAATGAAAAATAAGGAAATCATGAAATTTGCAGGCAATTGTTGGGACCTGGAAAGGATCATCCTGAGTGAGCCGTCCAAGAAGCAGAAAGACATACAAGGTATATATTCACTCATATAGACTTATAACATAGGATAAATCTACTAAAATCTATACATCTAAAGAAACTAATCAAGAGAGAGGATCCTGACTAAAATGGTCAATCCACATCCCGAAAGGCAAAAAGGATGGACATCGGAAGAAGAAAACAGGAAACAACCTAGAAACCTGCTGCAGAGGGCCTCTGAAAAGCTCTGCCCTGCAGACTATCAAAGCAGACACTGAGACTCATGGCCAACTGTTGGGCAGAGTGCATGGAATCCATAGCATTTCTTAAAGAAGCATTCTTTTTTCTGTTGTGTCTTTTTACCTTCTTTATCAAAAATCAAATGGGCATAGGTGTGTGGATTTATATATGGGTCTTTGATTTGATTATAATTGTGTGGAAATTTGAGAATTGTGTTCAATCCGTAGGTTGCTTTTGGTAGGATGGCCATTTTACTATATTAATTCTATCCATGAGTGAAATCTTTCTATCTTCTGGTATCTTCTTCACTTTAATTCTCTAAACAGTCTAGAAAGACCCTAAAAAAAACTTCTTTAACATTCTTGCTGTACAAGAATTTCACTTTCTTGGTTAGAATTACCCCAAGATATTTTATATTAATTGTGGCTATTGTGAACTGTGTGGTTTTTCATATCTTCCTCAGCTTGTTTGTCATTTGTATATAGGAGAGTTACTGTTTTTTTGTCTGTTTGTTTGATTTCTTTTTCTCTATTTGGTTTTGTTTGTTTCAAGCAACTTTGTATCCAGCTGTTTTGTGAAAGGTATTTATCAGGTGTAGGAGTTCCCTGGTAGAATTCTTGGGATCTCTCATGGATACTATGGTATCATCTGCAATTAACGATACTTTAATTACTTCTTTTCTAGTTTGTATTTCCATGATCTTTTTCATTGCCCTCACTAGAAAGAATTTAAAGTATTCTGTTGGATAGATATGGGCAGAGGAAAGAAGCTTGTCTTCTTCCTGATTTTAGTGGAATTGCCTTGAGTTTTTCACCATTTAATTTGTTGTTGGCTGTAGGCTTGCTGTGAATTTCCCTTATTATATTTATGTATGTCTTGGATATTCCTACTCTCCACAAATGCTTTCTCATTACGGGGTGTTGGATTTTGTTAAAGCCATTTTCAGCATCTAATGATCTCATAATGTTATTTTTTTTTCTCCTTTCAGTTTGTTTATATGGTAGAATACATTGACAGATTTTATATGTTATGTACTTCTGCTTTGTTGGACTATTCAGGGCTTGCTGTAGTAGGATAGCCAGTGGAATATATCGACCTGGCTGTTATAGATCGTATTCTTATTTATTTATTTATTTATTTATTTATTTATTTATTTATTTATCTAGCTAGCTACCTGTTTATTTGTTTATTTATTTATTTGTATTTTTAATAATTTATTCACGTTACATCCCAATTGTAGCCCCCTCCCACATCAATTCCCATTCCCATCTTCACCTTCTTTTCCACCTTACATCCTTCCTTAATCCACTGAAAATGGAAGTCCTCCTCCACTACCATCTGACCCTAGTCTATCAAGTCTCATCAGAACTGCCTGGATCCTCTTCTTCTGTGTCCTGGTAAGGCCACATTGCCAGAAGGGAGTGATCAAAGAGCAGGCAACAAAGTTTATATCAAAGATAACACCTGCTCCACTTATTGGGAACCCTCATGGAGACTGAGTGCCTATGGGCTGCTTCCTGGTAGGAGATCTAATTCTTCTCCATGTATGGGACTTGGTTGGCCCATCTGTCTTGGCAGGGCTCCTTGGATCAAGATTTTTAACTTTTTTGGTCTCCTTGTAGAGCTTCTGACCCCCTTCCATTTCCCCATTCTCCCTTAAGACTCCCTGTGCTCTGCCCAGAGTTTGGCTGTAATTCTCAGCTTCTGCTTCCATCTTCTGCTGGGTGGAGACTTTCAGAGAACATCTGTGCTAGACTCTTGTCCTGTTCTCTCCTTCATACTTCCGGTGTCTATCCTGTTTGCCCTTCTTAATGGGAATTCATAATCCTCCCTAGGGTCCTCCTTGTTCTTTACTTTCTTTAAGTCTTTGGATTTTAGTATGATTATCCTATATTAACTGGCTAATATTTGCTTATAAGTGAGTATGTGCCATGCATATCTTTCTAGTTCTGGCTACCTCACTCAGGATGATCTTTTCTAGTCCCATCCATTTGCCTGCAAGTTTCATGACTTCCTTGTTTTTATTAGCTGCATAGTATTCTGTTGTGTAATTGTATAAGAATTCCTGTATCCATTCTTTGCTTGAGAAAAATATAGGTTGATTCCAGATTCTGAATATTATGAATAAAGCTGCTGTGAATATAGTTGAGCAAATGTCCTTTATGTATGGTGGAGCATCTTTTGGGTACATGCCCAGAAGTAATATAGCTGGATCTTGAGGTAGTTATTCCGAATTATCTGAGACAGCGCCATCTTGATTTCCAAAGTGGTTGTACATGTTTACATTTCCACCAGCAACGGAGGAGGGTTTCACTTTCCCGGCATCCTTGCTAGGATGTGTTGTCACTTGAGTTATTGTTATTAGCCATTCTAATAGAATCTCAGAGTCATTTGCATTTGCATTTCCCAGAGGACTAAGGACAGTGAGCCCTTTTTAAGTCATTCCCTGACATTTAGTATTCCTCTGTTGAGAATACTCTGTTTAGCTCTGTATCCCAGTTTGGTGTTTAATTTCTTGAGTCTATATAAATTTTGCATATTAGCCTTCTGTCAAATGTAGGGTTGGTGAAGATCTGTTTTCAGTCTGTAGGCTGTCATTTTGTTCTGATGACAGTGTCCTTTGCTTTACAGAAGCTTTTCAGTTCATGAGATACCATTTATTGATTGTTGATATTAGAGCCTGTGTTTTTGGTGTTCTATTCAGGATCTTGTCTCTTGGGCCAATGAGTTCAAGGCTCTTCATTCCTTTCTCTTCTAACAGGTTCATTGTGTCTGGTTTTATGTTGAGGTCTTTGACCCACTTGAACTACAGTTTTTCTCAGAGTGATACATATGGGTCTTTTTGCATTTTTCTATATGGAGACATCAAACTGGGCCACTACCATTTGATGAAGATACTGTCTTTTTTTACACTGTTTGGTTTTGGCTTCTTTGTCAAAAATTAAATATCTGTAGGTGTCTGGGTTTATTTCTGGATTTCCCATTAATTACACTAATCCTCTATTCTGTTTCTATGAGAGTACCATGCCATTTTTATTACTGTTGTTCTGTAGTACCACTTGAGATCAGGGATGGAGATACTTCTAGAGGATCTTTGATTGTACAGGATTGTTTTAGCTATTTTTTTCCACATGAAATTGAGAATTGTTTTTTTTTTTTTTTTTCAAAATCTTTAAAGAAGTCTGTTGGTATTTTCATGGGAATTGCATTGAATCTATATTCTTTTGGCTAGAATGGCCATTTTCACTATGTTAATCCTATTGATCCATGGGCATGGGAGATCTTTCTATCTTCTGATATCTTATTCGATTTCTTTCTTGAGAGACTTGAATTTTTTTTTTCATACAAGTCTTTCACTTGCTTTGTTAGAATTATACCAAAATACATTATGGTTTTTTGTTTTGTTTTGTTTTTGTTTTTTCTGTTGTGAAGGTTCTGTTTGCCTAATTTCCTTCTTTCCCCTTTTATCTTTTGTATACAGGAGGGCTTCGGAGTTTTCTGAGTTAATTTTTTATCCAGCCACTTTGCTGAAGGTGTTTATCAGCTGTAGGGATTCTCTTGTAGAATTTTTGGGGTTACTTATGTATACTATCATATCATCTCTGAATAGTGATACTTTGACTTCTTTTCGGATTTCTATCCCCTTGATTTCCTTTATATTTCTAATTGCTCTAGCTAGGACTTCAAGTAATATTTTCAAGAGATAGGGCAAGAGTGAACAGTCTTGCCTGTTTTATTTCAGTGGAATTGATTTAAGTTTCTCTCCGTTTAGCTTGATGTTGGCTATACCTTGTTGTATATTGCTTTTTCTATGTTTAGGTATGTGCCTTGTAGCCCTGATTTCTCCAAAATTTTAAACATGAATGGGTATTGGATTTTGTCTAATGTTTTTTCAGCATCTAAGGTGATGATTATGTGTTTTTTGTCCTTCCATTTGTTTATATGCTCTATTACACAGACAGATTTACATATATTGAACCACAGTGCATGCCTGGTATGAAGCACACTTGGTCATGATGTATACCTTTGATGTGTTTTATTGTATTTGGTTTGTAAGTATTCAGCATTTTTTGCATCAGTGTTCATTAGGAAAATTATTCTATTTTGTAGAATGGTTTGAACAGTGTTGGTATTAGCTCTTCCTTGAGTGTCTGGTAGAATTTTGCACTGAAACTATCTGGTGCTGGACATTTTTTGAATAGGAGAGTTTTGAAGACTGTTTCTATTTCTTTAGGGGACACAAGACTATTAAACTTGTTTATCTGATCTTAATTCTAATTTTGTAAGTGGAATCTATCAAGAAAATTGCCCATCTCATTTAGATTTCTAAATTATGTGGTATACATCCTTTTGAATTAAGACCTAATGTTTCTTTGAATTTCCTCAGTGTCTGTCATTATGTCCTCCTTTTCTTTTCTTATTTTGTTGATTTGGATAGTGTTTCTCTGCCTTTTCATTAGTTTTGCTAAGGATTTCTCTATCTTGTTGAATTTCCAAAGATTCAGCTCTTGGTTTCATTGATTCTTTGAATTGTTTTCTTTGTTCTAATTTATTGATTTCAGTCCTGAATTTGATTATTTCCAGCTGTCTGCTCTTCTTGGGTTCACCTGCTTCCATTTTTTTCTGGTGTGACATCAAGTTGCTTGTATGAGATGTCTCTAATTTCTTTATGAATGTACTTCATGCTATGAACTTTCTTTTTATCACTGATTTCATTGTTTTCCATAAGTGTGGATATGCTGTTCCTTCATTTTCATTGATTTGTAGAAAGTCTTTAATTTCTTTCTTCTTTCTTCCCTGACCCAGCTGTCATTGAGTGGAGAGTTGTTCAGTTTCTATGCTTATGTCGACTTTTTCTATTTCTGTTGTTGTTGAGAGTCAGCTTAGTCTATGGTGGTCTGAAAGGTACAAGGGATTATTTCAGTCTTTTTGTATATGTTGATTATGTTGGTCTTTTTGTATGTGTTGAAGCTTGCTTTGTGACCAACTGTGTGATCTATTTTGGAGAAGGTTTTATGCAGTGCTGAGAAGAAGTGATATTCTTTTGTGTTTGCGAGAAAAGTTCTGTAGATGTCTGTTACATCCATTTGTTTCATGACATTTGTTAGTGTTATTAATTCTCTGTTTAGTTTCTGTTTCCTTGACCTGTCCTTTGATGAGAGTGGGATGTTGAAGTCATCCACTATTAATGTATGGGGATTAATATGTGGTTTAAATTTTATTAATGTTTCTTTTACAAATGTGGCTGCATTTGAATTTGGGGCATAGATGTTCAAAATTGAATTTTTTCTTGGCACAATTTTTCTCTTTTGAGCATGAAGTGTCTTTCTTCATTCATTTTGATTTATTTTGGTTGAAAGTATTTTATTAGATATTAGAATGGCTACTGCAGCTTGCTTCTTGTTGTCCATTTGTTTGGGGAACATTTACTCTCAGGTAATATCTGTCTTTGGTTGAGATGTGTTTGAGTTGTGTTTCTTATATGCAGCAGAAAGCTTGGTCACTCATCCATTCTTTTAGTCTGTGTCTTTTTATTGGAGAGTTGACTTCATTGATATTTTGAGGTATTAATGACCAGTGACTGTAAGTTCCTTTCAGTTTGGTGTTGGTTGCAATAGTGTGTTTGTGTCCTTTTCTACTTTTGGTTTTGCTATAGTGAAGTTATTTATGTCCGTTTTTTTGTTTTTTTTGGTGGGGGGAGGGTATGGTTAACCTTGAGTGGTGGTTTTCCTTTTAGTATCATGTGTACGACTGGGTATTTGCATAGATATTATTTAAATTTTGTTCTGTTCTGTAATATCTTCTTTTCTCCATGTATGTTTTCTCCGTATATGTTGAAAGTTTTGCTAGGTATAGTAGTATGGACCAGTATCCTTTATTTATTTTTTTTTCTGGGGGGTGGTGTTCAAGATATCTGCCCAGACACTTCTTTCATTTATGAGCTCTATAGAGAAGTCACTTGTGATTCTGATAAGTTTGCCTTTTTTAAATTTTTTTCTGGGCCCTTTTCCCTTTCAGCATTCAATTTTCATTTTCTCTTCTGTTCATTTAGTGATTTAGCTGTTATGCGGCCAGATGATTTTCTCTTCTGGCCTAATTTATTGTAGTTCTCTTGTATCCTTGTAAGCATCTCTTTCTTAACTTTGGGAAATTTTTCTTTTATAATTTGTTGGAAATATTTTATGGTCCTTGGACCTGGGAATCTTTTCTTTCTTCTATTTATAATATTCTTAGGTTTTTCCTTTTCACAGTGTCCTTGATTTCTTTGATGTTTTCTGTCACAGATTTCTTATGATTTAACATTTTTGGTTTGGATGATGCATCAATTTCTTTTTCTTTTTAGATTTTTTTTTATTTTTTATTTTTTTTATCAGTTACATTTTATTAACTCTGTATCCCAGCTGTGTCCCGATCCCTCATTCCCTCCCAGTCCCTCCCTCCCTCCCTCATCTCCACCATGCCCCTTTCCAAGTCCACTGATAGGGGGGACCTCCTCCCCATTCATCTGATCCTGTTTTACCAGGTATCTTCAGGACTGGCTGCAAAGCCCTCCTCTGTGGCCTAACAGGACTGCTCCTCCCTTCGGGGGTGGGGAGACCAAAGAGCCAGTCATTGAGTTCCTGTTAGAAATAGTCCCTGTTCCCCTCACTTTGGGAGCATCAATTTCTTTCATTGTGTCTTCTACACCTGAGGTTCTTTCCTCCATCTTTTGTATTTTGTTGTTAATGCTTACCTCTGTAATTCCTGCTTTCTTCCCTAAGTTCTCCCTCTCTAGGATTTCTTAAATTTGTGCTTTCTTTAATGTTGCCATTTCCATCTTCAGCTTTTGCACAGTATTGTTAATTTCCTACACCTGTTTGTTTGTATTTTCCTGTTTTTTTTATTAGATGATCTGTCCAATATTCTTCATCTCTTTGAATTCTCCTGCTGATCTTTCAGTGATTAATTTATTTCTATCTCTAAAGGTTTCAGACTTTTTTCTCTATCTTCCTGTATTTCTTTATGGATTTTACTTGTTCCCTTTGTTATCATCTTAATAAGCATAGATTTAAGGTTATTTTCTTCTGTTTCATTTGTATTTGGGCATTCATGGTTACTTCCCTTTGGACCACTGGGTTCTGGGGAGGCCATATTGCTTTGGCTTTTGTTGATTGTGTTTTTATACTGACCTTCAGCCAACTGGCTGACTCTGGCATTGGACATTAGATCCTGTTGCCTACTGAAGTGCTCAGGGATGTGGAAATAATCCTGGACAAGAAACTGGATATTCCTGCAGGAGCCCTTCTCAGTTTGGTGGAAATAACCTGAGACTGGTGGGTGGCTCTCCAGGAATTTCCAGTCAGAATCATCAGATGTTTGATCCTGGGGAACATGTGGACTCCTCAGGTACTCAAGGATCCTCCTCTCACAGGGAAGACCTGGAGTCAGCTACTCTACTACTGCCTTTATTTCTCTTAAGTTAGTGAGCCCAGTCACTGTGCTTAGACAATGTGCTTGCTGTATGTAGCCTTTCTAGAGAACCTGTGAGCTCAGAGGTTCTGCTGGTCTCCATAGGAAGACTGAGTGTGTCTTGGAGCAGTGTCTTAGTTTCTTCTGTGGGTCCCAAGTGTCAGAAGGCCCATGGTTGGAGCCAGGTGCTCAGAATGGTGAGAGTGGTCCCTGAGTTTGGAGCTGGGTGTCCCTGGTACTGTAAGGTATCCCCTTTAAGGACACTGAGAGTAGGCACCTGAGTTTTGAGCCATAAACCAGAATACCCAGAAGGTATTTATGGGACAGTGAGAGTGTGTGTTCTGCTCTGGAGCCTCACCCAGGTACTGGAAGGAAGATATGTACTGCATGGTCAGTGAGAGTAAGCACCTGAAGTAAGAGCTGCAAACCACCAGTACCAGACAGTGAGCTATGGCAGGAAGCCTATCACTTTGGCTGTGCCAGGCAGAAGCCTGGGAACTATTCCAGGGAATAGCAGGGTGGCCTGAAGGTGGACCCTTGAGTTTCCCTGTGGGTTCTTCTCTCACCTGCAAAGAACAGATGTAAAGGTTTTGAGGGCCACAGTATTCCCTGCTGGTCACTGTGCTCTCACTCCTGAGCTGCTGTTCAGATCTCTGCATGGTTGGTGACACCATCAGCCATCATGGATCTCTTTATAGACTGTATTCTCGCATTGTTTTTTTTTCTTTTGTGTAAATGTTCCAGGTAATTATTGATTCAGGCCTTATTTCTGAGTTTGTCTTACTTGGAGAAGTGTTTTGTTCCATGGCTTCTGTTTCTTCTCATGTGTTGTGAACTGTAGTATGCATGCAATGAGCCATTTAAGGAGAAACTGGAAAATGAAAGTGTTGAGCTTAAGAAGATAGTGGTCACAGTGAGGAAGATTCAGTGGGGAAAAGAGCACATTAACAATTAGACTAGAGACCATGTGGTTGGAATGGCCCAGATCTGCTCATATATTTGAACACTCAATTTTCAGTTAGTGGAACAGATTTGGAAATATCAGTAGAAATG
Source organism: Meriones unguiculatus (assembly GCF_030254825.1). Taxonomy (NCBI): domain Eukaryota; kingdom Metazoa; phylum Chordata; class Mammalia; order Rodentia; family Muridae; genus Meriones; species Meriones unguiculatus. The sequence continues at coordinate 24,893,222 of NC_083353.1, read as the reverse complement.
CTGTGTTGGAGGAGCTCTTTCAGTGAACGTGTTTTGAAACTTCAAAATCACATGCCAGGATCAGAGTTTCTTTTTCTGCATGCTGCTTGCAGATCTAGATGTACCTTTTCAGCTCCATGTTGATTTAATGATCAGAAAATCCCAGATGTTCGATTTTACCAATACAAACTCATGAGCTAGATGCTGGCTTGAGAACTTGCTGGCTCAGTGAGGAAAGAGAAAGCAACTAGCTGACCTTCAGCTTACATCTCAGATGGCAAAGCCCAAAGCCGACAGCTAAAAACAAAATGTCGAGACACAGCATCAGCTGGTTACTTGGTCTGACTCTTGGTCTAGGGCTAACTGTATTTAATCCTGTTTACAGAAGGCTCTTGGATGAGGGGTGTGAGCTGCTCCATGGGTTAGTATTTACAGAAGAAAGAAAGCCCTAGGATTAAAGTTTGAACCATACCACAATTAGAAACAGGGGTTTATACTTTACAATATAAGGGTTCACAATGGAATCAAATATCCTGCAACAGCTCCTTGCTTGCCTACTGCCATTGTTTTTTCCCATGAGGATAATGAAGTATCCTCTGAAAGTATAAGCAAGCCTCCAATAAAAAGCTTTCTTGTAAGTGTTGCTTTGCAATGGTGTCTCCTCACAGGAGAAAAACAAAAACCAAGAAAGGTCGTTTCTCTAATGTCTGTATTCTGCCTGTAATCTGTCTGTATTCTGCCCATGTCCTGAGAAACAGAAAGGCAGAATTAAAAAATAAGGAGCTGACATTTTTGAGAAAACATTGAGTCAGTGATTGTGTTGAATAGTTTTATGTCAACTTCACATAAGCTGAAGTCATCTGAGAGGAAGGACTCTTAATAAAAGGCTTCCATAACATGTAGCTTTACACAAGCATGCAGTGCACTTTATTAATTAGTGAATGATGAGGGAGTGCCAAGCCCAATGTGGGTGATGTAACCACTTTTACATAAACCAAAATGGGAACAGCTATAAACTTTCTGGTGTGACTGAGCCATCAGGATGTTACCCCCATTTCCACTAAGAAGGTGACACCAGATTTCCAGGGTGTATATATGCTGTATTTTATTTTTGGTGGTTTGCTTTCTGTGATAAACTTTCTGACTTTCACAGGTTACTAAAGAATTTTCTTAGTCATGTGCCTCCAGTGATAGATAACAATCAAAGGATGCTGAAACTTAACATGTTTTGACTAGGAAGGCTCATGGTAATTTGCATCAGCACAGAGCCAGTCTTGGGAAGCAAACATCCAACAGGAATCAAAATAATAGGTTGGTGGGTTTCAGACACTCTGTTGCCCCTGTAGCCATGACAGCTGGAGGCTGTAGCCTCAGGCAGTGCTGAGTCCTCATGTGCTGTCCCAGCCCCACCCTCCTCATGGACTCTCCTAACCTCTTTTTCTTTCAGATACTTGGGACTCCTTTGGTCCAGTTCACTGCCTACTAGTGTGTGCTGCAACAGGCCCTCCAAACCCATGCTCTTGCCTTCATCTCTAGTTGCTATGATATAAACATACTATAGAAAAAATAACATGCTAATATCATTTCTTGCTCCATTATATTATGTTTTTTCTGTGTCCTATATCCTATGTCCTATAGGTACTTAGTCTAAGAAAGCATATGGTAAATTATACCATGCATTCCCTAACCCAGGCAGCCTGACTTATAGAAATCCATCTCTAAAATTGGGAATTTAACTTGAGTGCTGTCATACATGACTCATATCTAGATTAAAAAATGTAACAGAGATTAACAGATTATGAATTTGGAGAACCGGGTCAAGGGAATATTTGCAAGAAATATTAGAAGTTTAGCCCACCAGGGGCCCCAAACTCTTCTAAGTTAGTTATTAAAAGTTTGCTGATTGCTTTGGCATGCTGTAGAGAAATATTAATGCAGCGAGATGACTACTGTGGCAATGTCAGCATTTCATCATCCCCAGGCTATGTATTCATAAAACTTGGAGTTTGAGCTAACATCACCACTCCCTTTATTCCATTTAACAGTATAGAATGTTATTTCATCTGTTTATGTCCTTTAATGAAGAACTTAGTTCTATTACATTACCTTGGGTCCTCTTTTTCCTGGAACTGTATACTTTGTACTTTTCCTTGCTCAACCTTTTTCATTATAGATCTGCATAAGACTGGCCATTAACAATGCTGCAGCACACTCAATACTAGGTTGCTTTGAAATGTCCTCTGCTAATTCTATTAATCAAATTCTTGCCCTTGGGTCTTTAGTTTAGCCTCAGGCTGAGTTTTTAGACAATGGCAAAAATCAGCCACATCTTTTGCCAGAGTATTATAACAAGGGACTCTAGGCCACATATTAATATTGTTACCCCTGAAACTGACCCTCATGGTTCACATCACCCTCAGCCCTACTGACTGCCATGTGCAAACTAGGATGGGCCATTAAGGCCCTCATAAAATGTCCAATCTTTATCTAGTCCTGTGTTCCAACATGTTCTATATTCCTCAAAACCAAAGCATATTCAGACCTGTCACAGCAATACCCCAGTTCCTGTCACCAACTTCTGAAGTCTTAGTCAGTCTTCTATTGATGTGAAGAGATACTGTGACCATTGATCTCTTGTACAAGAAAGCATTTAATTGGGGCTTGCTTACAGTTTCAGATGTTTAGTCCATTGTTTTCATGGTGGAGACCATGGTGGCACAGAGTCAGAGATGTGGTTAATAAAAGCTGAGAGTTCTACATCCAGATATACAGGCAGCAGGTAGAGCTGCACTGATGAACTATGTAAACTATAATATTTAATATATATTAAATATTTTAAGATGAATACTGATATATAATTATTTATCTTTGGCTCATGAATCCTAGAATGGCAGTCATCCATAGAAGGGGAAGTTTCCAAGCAATATGATGTCAGTACTAGTGGAACTAATGAAGAGCATTCTCAACAAGGTTGCTTTCTCATGGCCATCTAGACTTGTGAATCTCAGGTTTGCTTCTACCCTCAAGGGCACAGATTTATGGTATCTGTTGTAGAGATAATATCAGAACAAATTCTTACACAGTTTCTGTAGTTGAAAGAGGAACCATTTCACCTTCTCAACTTCGACAAGACAATTCTGTTTTGGGTATCTCAGTTACTGTGAGGAAACCACCACAATCAAGGCAACTTAAAAAGGAAGCATTAAATTGGACTTATGTTCTAGAGAGTTGAAATTTCTGATGAGGGACTAAAGGTATGGCAGCAAGAATAACTGATGGTTCAAATCCAAAGCTAAGCAGGAAGGAGAGAGTACACTTGGGATAGTGCAGTCTTTGGAAACCTCAGAGCCTACTCATGTTACACAGATCCTTAAAGACAGCCATACCTCCAATGCTTCCACCGAATTGGAAAGAAGTATTCAAACAATTGAATCTAAGGGAGTCATTCTCTTTCAAACCACCACACATTTCTTTAATACTTTTCATCTGCACAAACCCTACCATACACTTAAGTGAGAATGTTATGCTTCCAACATACAATGCCACAGACTAAATATTGCCATTCCACAAAGAAAGAAACAAAGGTGTTCCCATTCCTGCGGCTCTGTCACTTGTAACACACAGAATGTCTTTCAGGCCAGTTCTACTGCACACCTGCTTCCTCAAAAAAAATATCTGACTACAAGTGATGTAAGGAATTAAATTATATTTTAGCTTATAACTCCAACAGAAATACTTCCTTATGTTGGGAAAGACATGAGGACAGTGTTGGGAGTATACCTCCAGAACTGGGTCTAATGCCAGGTTCACAAGCAAATAGAAATTTCCACAGGTGTAAAACCTCACATACTCCACAGTAATTCATTTCCTCCAAGGAGACTCCATTTCCTAGAGGTACTACAAACTGAAAAATAGCATCACCACCTTGGGATCCAATATTCAACAGAAATTTTCAGGAGGATTTTTTTTTTTACATTGAAAACATAACAGTTACAGGACCTAATATATGTGACCATAGTCTACCATAGTCTTGTAAGATACTATGATAACCCAAACTTCATGTTCCATATAATAGTCCCAAGAAGTTTTTTTTTTAACTTTTTCCTTTAAACTGCAGTAACAAAAGAAAGAATGTTATGAATCAGGATATCTAAAATAAATTAGTTGATGCATTTCATAGGGGAGTTACATTAAAATTGAAAAGTATCTGTCATTGTGTTTAGATAGGACCTCATAACAATGTTAGTCTCTCCATGGGTGCCATCGATGAACACTAAGAATGGTAATATAATCCCTCTATGTGTTATATGTCACTCAGGAAAAAAAATTAGCCAATGTCAGCATTTCATCATTAGGCATTGATTTCATCATTCCATTTGATCACTTTCCTTGGAGCATTTGTAAATGGAAAGGTCATGCTAGTGGGACAAAGAATCTATACTAGTCAACCTTGAAACATTTGCCTTGCATTTTAGAAAACAAATCTAATACCAACATGATTTGATAATTAAGATAACATTCTAATTCGGTGGCCATAATTGTTTCTTGTTCGTATAGTGTCCGGAATATTTTCTAGAATAGGAAAGCACATTCACTTTAGTTTATTATGGTCAAATGGAGATTTTGGCAAAGTATAAAGGAAGTTTTCATGAAAATCTAAAAAAAAAAAAATGCAAAATCAAACACAAAGCAATTTAAAAGACAAAGAAAGTAGATAAGTAGATGTACTTACAGGAAGAAGATTCCCTGTGAGTATTCCTGAGGATTCTGTGGACTCTACTATATGCTCAAAAAGCTTCTAATCCACAACTTGTCATGGTGTCCCCAGATGCTTTGTGCAAACTCCTGCTACTTCATTTGGAGCAGCCTCTACAGGTCACCTCCTATCATAAACATTGAGTATCTCAAGTTTGCTTGTCTAAACTAACAGACCTCATTGTTCCTGTACTTCCAATATATGAATTCAGTTCAAAATTTGTAAAATGATAATGTGCTATTGCCACTCCTTGTGGCAGCCAACATTCTAATTCACTTATTTATTTATTTACGCTGTTTCCGATAAGGCTTAATAAAATAATAGCACATTCATATTACTGAGTAGCTCTACATCCCTTGTGTATGGATATGGATGGGATGCTTGCATCTCTAGTAAATTTCACTGTGGAAAGAAAATTTAACACAAATGTTTTTACAACCGTACAAATTTATCCCCCTACATAACCTACAGTATTATAAAAAGAAAAAAAAATAACTCAGTTATTGTCATTACACTAAGAACACTAATATAGTATAAAACATTTCAGTATATATTGAGTAACATTTGCTTAATGTAAAGCATTATTACAAAAATGCAAAGTTTAAGTAACCTTATTTGTGTGCCTGAACTGTGTTCTGTCCTGTACTGGTTAGTTGGTTAGGTTTTTTTTTTGTTGTTTGTTTGTTTGTTTGTTTTCCTTAACTTAAGCTACAAGCATGTGGAAAGAGAGAGCCCCCTTTGAGGAAGTGCCTCCACCAGATTAGTGTTTATGTAAATCTACCGGGTCATTCTCTTCAGCAATGTTTGGTGTTCATGGAATCGGCCCATTGTGTACAATGCCACCTTTGAGCAGATGGTTCTGGGAGGCATAAGGAAGAGGATGAAGTGTTTGAAAAGATTGAACACATACTATTTTTCCATAGGACCTTAGAGTAATACCTAGAACCTCATAAGGAAGCTTATAATAGAGCAGACAGTATCAGCCAATTTGTCCTAAGATACAAACTGCACATTGTGTTTCTCTGTCAAAGTCCTGCTTCAAAACCAAAGGGGTAAACTAAGTCAGAGTGTAGATCCCCAGTTGCTGCCTGGTTGGTAATCCAGCAGGCTTTTTCTGATGCTAATTTTTCAGGCTGCAACTGATGGTTACCAACCATGGCTTCCACTGACAGTGGCAAACTGAGGGGGCAGAATTAGATTACTGGTGTAGGCCAGGCCAGTGCTGGTAGCTTCGTAGCATGGTCTTACATCTACCGTGTAAGCATCGGAGATGGCTATTGGCTCTAGCATTGGTGCTCCACTGAAAGTGGCAAAGCATCGTCTTAAAAAGAAAAGGAAGGAGAGAAAAGACCACACACACATACACACACACACACACACATTTACACCTGATGAAGTAAGACAGACTCCAGCAGGTAGGTTTCAACAAGCTTTTCTAGCTTTTCTTTCTCCCAGTTTATACACCCAAGAAAATTCTTTTAAACAAAATAAAAATTACAATTTGATTACATGTTATTTTTCTTTAAGTGAATTACAATGAGTATATGTAAGAAAAATATATTCCCCAATACCTTCACATGATCAAGGTTTTACATATTCTGGGTGAAAAACCAAAAAGCAAAACAAGTTATTTTCAAGAATCCATATACATTTGTAACTAAACAACTTGTTATAAATTAACAAGGTGAGCAAACAAGGTAATTTCTTAGCTACTTTTCTCTACTAGCAGGCTGCAATTTACAGTTACAAAGAAAGAATTAACTTACAAAGTAATCTCTCACAAAAGTCTTAAAAGAATCACAAATCTAAACTTTTATATAATGAAAACCAACCAGCCATCTCTACTTTAAATCTTTAAGGTGTACATCTACACATTAATAATTTTGTTTTAATTCACTATCAGGAAGCTGAGAGCAAAAGCAAGTATAAGGAAGTCAATTGTTTTGTTGAGAATGTCACCTCAGCCAGTGCTATCTTGGGCCATTGTTCTCACTCACCAACCTTTAAAAGTCCCTGGCCTTACTATTAAGGTGTACTTTCCTGAACTTCAGAATGTTCTCTAAGATAATTTACATCACAGCCATTAACAAAAATATCTTTACTTAACCTTGCTAAACACTCTGTTTTTTCCTAAAATTTTCTACATCATATCCACTGGCAAAAGCATCTTTTCCTAACCTTGCTAAATAAATCTATTTTTCCAAACTCATTGTAAAGTTAATGGCCATTGCTAACAATCTGCATCTGAAGGTTCTCCTCAAAGGTGGTAGTTAAAATTAAATCATTAATGTCTCCAACAACCTTGCCTAAAAGAGATCAAGCATTCTTAATTTTAAGTGCCAGATACGCTGCATAGTCAGGGGCTGGAATTTCCATTAGAGTTTTCATATGATTCGTATATTAGGAGGATTATAAGGCTACAAGGGTAATAAGCAGAGCTATGGTTCCATAACAGCATGAAAGACCTAGAAATTGTACTTCCTTGTACTTCTGAGCTCTGCCACAAACTGAGACAAACCCATCATGGCTCTGCTAACTGGTTGATTGCATTCCATGCATTCTAGAGCTGTTTGCTATTCCTTTGGCACACACTCCAGCAATTGTCCTCTTGTCTTACGTTTTGTATACTCAAAATTGTCTCCATATTCCATAGTTCTTTGTAAATTCTCAATTCCCCCCAGACTTCGAGTTCAGCCTCAACAACCTCTGCCAAACTCAATGTCTTCTGGAATCAGCACTACACTCAGGACTCTTAACTAAGGGTTTCGTAGGTAGCAGGGAAGCAGATTTCTGCTTCTGTCAGACAAGTCAGCCTGCAAATTGCTTTTCCTCCATTACAGGAGGAATAAATTCTAGATTCATTCACCTTATCTGCCTGTGTCCTTGTGGCTCACCAACAGGGTTTTTCTTCCCATGAACTGGTTCACATAACAAAAAGCAGGCAGGAAGGCTTGAAATCGGAGAATCAACCCTTTTCAGCTTGTGATATAATTTGTGAATATTTAGTAACTGCCACTTTGATTGAGAAATATGTCACTAGGGGATGGGCTTTGAGTTTAAATCCTGACCCCACTTCTAGTGACTAGTTGTCTGGCCTGAAGATGTGAGCTTTGAACTGCTTTAGCTGCTTTAGCTGACGCCTGTTTGATGGTGATTCCATGTCCTTCTGGAACCATAAAACAAATTAAACTCTTTGATAAGGTGCCCTAGATATTATATTTTATCACATCAATGGAAAAGGCATTAATATACATCCTGGGTGAGTTATTGCATATAAAAATAAAAGAAATGTGAAATCAGAATGAACTACCTCATCATGTAAATTTACAATGTTTTATCCACATGAGTTTGTAGGTACACATGAAGTAAAAATGGACATAGGCTTGAACAGATTACTGACACTTGTCAGATTCTTTTAAATACAGAATAAATAATCCCAAGTAACTAAAACAAGTGTGTTGGCTAACAATCTTACTAAATATTTTGTAGTCATAGATTCCCTTCAGTATGCATTATTTTATATAACATGGAAAGGCTTTACTACATTGATTACATTCATAGGGTTGCACTCCAGTTTGATTTTTTTTTCACAATTTGGAAGAGTATTCTGATGTATAAAAAGCTTTACCGTATTGACTATATTTATAGGATTTTTCTCCAGTCTGAATTCTTTCATGACTTTGAAGATGGCTGTGAAGTGCAAAGTTTTTATCGCATTGGTTACATTCATAGGGTTTCTCTCCAAATGGATTCTTTTATGTTTTTGAAGAAAGGTGTGACATACAAAGGCTTTACCACATTGATAACATTTCAAGGATTGCTCTCTGGTATGAATTCGTTTATGAGTTTGAAGACTTGTATGATGTGCAAAGGCTTTACCGTATCGACTACATTCATAGGGTTTCTCTCCAGTATGAATTCTCTCATGAATTTGGAGATAGCTGTGACATGCAAAGGCTTTACCACACTGACTACATTCATAGGGTTTCTCTCCAGTATGAATTCTTTCATGACATTGAAGATTACTATTAATGCTGAATGCTTTACCACATTGTTTACATTCATAGGATCTCTCTCCCATATGAACTCTTTCATGTCTTTGAAGATGAGAGCGATGTGCCAAGGCTTTGCCACATTGACTGCATTCATAGGGTTTCTCTCCAGAATGAATTATTTCATGACTCTGAAGTTTACCATTACTAAAGAAGGCTTTACCACATTGACTACATTCATAGGGTTTCTTTCCAGAATGAATTATTTCGTGCCTGGAAAGATAAATAGAATGTATAAACTTTTACCACATTGCTTAGACTGATGAATCTGTCTAACTGTGTAATTTCACAGTTTTGTCTAATTGTAGAAAAGAAACAGACCTTAAGATTTTGTTACATTGTTTCATTTATGAAGTACCTACTTATTAGGTGTCTTTTGTGTGTCTGAAAATAAATTTGTGAAGAGTAGAGCGTTTTGTATGTGGTTCACATATACAGCATCCATTTTCCAAGCAGGTATTTTCACATCTTTGAAGAGAACTGGAAGAACTCACAGCTTTACCACAGTGATTGCATTCATAATGTTTTCCTATAATACGACTCAGACTATATTTGTATTTGGAACAACACAAATGGAAGAATTTTCATAATTTAATAACAGGGTTTTACTGCAGTGTGAGCTTGTTAATGTATTCCCAATAAAGTCTGAAACACGATTAATTTTATACATTTACAAAATCTTTCAGAGTGGTGACAATGTCATATCTTCTAATTGTTCTGGGAGAGAGAGTGGAATCTTGCCTTTCTCCATATCCCTAATGTTCATGTTGCTTGTATCTAATGTGACCTGTGATATACATATTAAAGCAAGAATAACAAATAAGTGCTATCCACATTGGATTAATACAGTTTAACTTATTACTCATTACAGACATATAATATAAAGATTAAGGTTTCTCCACAAAAACATTTTTGCATCTCATAAACTGCCCATCTCAGTAAACTTTCATAAGCCACTACAAGTACATGAGTAACATGGGACTCAGCATAAACTAATTGAGCACTAGAAGGTTTTGTACATGTAATTTTTGTGTAGGTCTACTGCAATATCTGAGTAGCATCAAACTAAATGAATTGGCAGTTCTACAGAGTAGATCTTATGTTGTGATGATTACAATGTTGATAGCTCTTAAATCATTGATTCCTTGTCTTGTTCCTTGCAAACATGAATCAGCTACTTGACCCTGAGGTATATGAAATATTTACTACTCATCAATGTACTTAAAGCCGTGCTCCTTTACACTGTTGCTTTTCCTTAAAATTTCCAGAACACATTAAAATATCTTTATAAGCACATTTATGTCATCTTGCACATGAAACTCACCTTCCATGTATTTTAGAATTTTGACAGTGTTCTTCAATATCTTAGTCTTTCCATTTGTAACCTAAAATAAATTACCAGAAAATGAACACGACTGATAATTACATAAAATTTAAGTTACTATCCTCAGTGATCCTTAGAACTATGCCTGTTTTATTTACCACATTCTGCTTTTTTCACAATCAAAATTATAGAAGAGCATTGATAATCAAGAAAACCTTTCCCCCATATTTAAAAAGTAGAAGAAAATCAAAGTCTTACCTATAGCAGTGAGATTCCTGTAGGTCTCTAGCATGATATTTACATGGACACTCTTCTGGAAGGATTCAGCAAAGCACAGTCTTCCAGAGTGAAGTTTATGTGCACATCATTATAGGTCATTACATCCTAAAATATCCCAAAGATGTGTCCAACAGAAAGCATAATTCAGACAATATTGTGAATATATACATCTTTTACAACTAAGTTTAAATGATTCAGGTGATTTCCATACTTATTCTATGACATGAAATAGAAGAGGTGGTTCATTCCTGTCATTTCTGTGCTCTTTGAATAGGATAGAGCTTTGCAAGGGAAGTTCCTCTTAACAGACATATAGACATAGAAAAAGAAAAACAAACCAACAGATCAATCATAATGAGTACACATCAGAGAAGTTGTATGAACAATTACTAACTACAAAAAAGCAAAACAAACAAAAAACATGGGCAAGCAGGTTATTTGGGCACATGCCTTTATCCCTAGCACTCAGGAGTTAGAGGCAGATGTATCTCATTGAGTTGGAGGAAGGCCTAAGCTATGGAATGAGTTCAAGGACAACCTGAGGTGTATGTTAAGACCTTGTCCCTACTCATCCCCACCAAATAAACAAACAAACTAAGGAACAAACAAAAATTAACCAATCAACCAACTAAATAAATGAAAATGTTAGAGAAAAAATTAAAAAATTTGAAGGTCTCACTGAAGTCATTAAAAAAGTTATGCATTCACTCTAGCTCTGCTTTTATCTCCCAGAAATATGAATACTCACAGTTTAAACTATTAATAAGATACTACTAAAAGAGAATGCATGTTTAACCAGTTTGAAATGGATAGATGAAAATAAAGCAATGTATATGTAGATCATGAAAAAAAAAACATAAGAGAACCAAAGATATGTCTTGAGAATCAAACGTACTTTTTGGACTTCTAAAGCAGGTGAGTTCAATTGGCAGTACTTATAAGGCACTGAAGAAACTATCGAACAAATACATGTGTTGGTCTAAGAAAATGTTAAATCTAAAAAATTCCAATGACAAAAAATCCAGAAAATCTTAGATATCATGCAAAGACTATATCTAAGAATAATAGGAATACAGAAAGGAGAAGAATAGAAGCTCATTGGCACTGAAATGATTTTAACAAAATCATAGAAGAAAATTTTCATAACTAAAAAAAGAAATATATAAATATACAAGAAGATATACAGATCACCAATTAGATTGAACCAGAAAGCAAAGTCTCCTCACAACCTAATAATCAAAATGTAGAAAGAACATTAAAACATGCAAGAGAAAAAAAAAAAAACTAACATCTGGAGATAGGCCTATGAAAATTACACCTAACTTCTCAACTGAAACAGTAACAGGCAGAAAGCCTTGGGCAAGATGTACTAAAGAATAAAGAGTCCACAGATACCGGCCAAGATTACTAAACCCAGCAAAACTTTCAATCACTAGAGATGGAGAAAATAAGAGCTTCCACAATTAGAACAACATCTATCTACAAATCCAGCCCTACAGAAAGTGTCAGAAGAAAAACTCTAAACAAAGGAGGTTAACTATACATACAAAAAGACAGGAAATAAATAATCTCACACCAGCAAAACGTAAATAAAAAAAAACACACAAACACATGCACACACACACACACACACACACACACACCTCAACTACTACCAGCAACAACAAAACTACAGATATTAACAACCATTGGTCACAGATATCTCTCAATATAAAAGGCATCGATTCCCTAATAAAAACTTCAGACTATCAGAATGCATGTGAAAACAGGATCCATCCTTCTGGTGCATACAAGAAACACACGTCAATATCAAAAAGGGATTGGAAAAAAGATTTTCCAACCAAGTGGACCTGAGAATTAAGTTGGTGTAACTTTACTAATATCTAACACAATACTCTTTAAACCAAAATTAACCAAAAGGAATTGGAAAATACATTTCATATTCATCAAAGGAAAAATACAGCAAGCAGGTATCTCAGTTCTGAACATCTATGCTGCAAATGCAAGGATACCCATTTCTGAAAACAAAAACAAAAACAAAATTATGACTTACCCTTAAACCATACATGTATCCTTACATACTGGTAGTGGAAGACTTTATCACCCTAACTTCACCAACCAACACTCGAGCTAACATATATTAAAAACCAAATGGAGTTCCATAGAACATTGCACCCAAACACCAAAGAATATACCTTCTTCTCAGTACCTTGTGGAACTTCATTCAAAACTAACCACATATGCATTTGCTTAAGAAGTTTCCACGGATAAAGGAAAATTGAAATATCCTCCAGTATCCAATTAGTCACCACATATTAAAGCTAGATTTCAACAACAACAAAACAACAAAAGGCCTACAAACTCATGGGAACTGAACCACTCACTTCTTAATGAATATTGGGTCAACATTGAAATAAAGAAAGAAATTAAAGATTTCCTAGAATATAAAAATGACTGCACGACATACCCTACATATAGGACCCAATGAAAGTAGTACAAAAAAGAAACTTAATATCATTAAGTGACTACGTAAAAAAAAAAAAAACAGCTCATCTGAAAAGTATAGAACTAAAGAAGCAAGCATACCCAAAGGAATAGGAAAAAGAGAACATTATTATTATTTATTTTTTATTTTTTCCCCATTTTATTTTATTTTTTTTATCAGTTACATTTTATTAACTCTGTATCCCAGCCGTGTCCCGATCCCTCATTCCCTCCCAGTCCCTCCCTCCCTCCCTCCCTCCCTCATCTCCACCATGACCCTTTCCAAGTCCACTGATGGGGGGGACCTCCTCCCCATTCATCTGATCCTGTTTTATCAGGTATCTTCAGGACTGGCTGCAAAGCCCTCCTCTGTGGCCTAACAGGACTGCTCCTCCCTTCGGGGGTGGGGAGATCAAAGAGCCAGTCATCGAGTTCCTGTTAGAAATAGTCCCTGTTCCCCTCACTTTGGGAAACCAATTGGTTACTGAGCTACCACAGGCTACATCTGAGTGGAGGTTCTAGGTTATATCCATACATGGTCCTTGGTTGAATGTCAGTCTCAGAAAAGATCCTGTGCCCAGATATATTTGGTCCTTGTGGAGCTCCTATCCTTTCCCCATCAGACTAACTCCCCTTCTTTCTTATGATTCCCTGTACTCTGCCAAAGGTTTGGTCATGAGTCTTTGCTTTGAAAACACTGCTAGTAAGAGTCTTTCAGATGCGCTCAGTAGACTCCTGTCATACGTTCAATGCAAATCCCATCTGTCTTTCTAAATGAGGATTGATCATCTTACCCCATGTCCGCTCAATTGATTATCTATTTTAGGTGTATAGATTTCATTATGTTTATCATATCTTATAGGTCTATATAAGTGAGTATATCCCATGTTTGTCTTTCTCCTTCTGGGATATTTCACTCAGAATGATCTTTTCTAGATCCCACCATTTGCCTGCAAATTTCATGATTTCCTCCTTTTTGATTGCTGAGTAGTATTCCATTGTATAAAAATACCACAATTTCTGTACCCATTCCACCGGTGATGGACATCTGGGTTGTTTCCAGGTTCTGGCTATTACAAATAGAGCTGCTATAAACATGGTTGAGCAAGTGTCCTTTTTGTGTACTTGAACAAACTTTGGGTATATACCTAGCAGTGGTATAGCTGGGTCTGGAGGAAGCACTATTCCTATTTGTCTTAGAAAGCGCCAGATAGCTTTCCAGAGTGGTTGTACCAGTTTACATTCCCACCAGCAGTGGAGCAGGGTTCCCCTTTCTCCATAACCTCTCCAGCATGTGTTATCGCTTGAGTTTTTCATCTTGGCCATTCTGATGGGTGTAAGGTGATATCTCAGGGTCGTTTTGATTTGCATTTCCCTGATGGCTAATGAGGATGAGCATTTCTTTAAGTGTTTTTCTGCCATTCGATATTCCTCTGTCGAGAATTCTCTGTTTAGCTCTGTTCCCCATTTTTTAAGTGGATTACTTGGATTGCTGCTTTTCAGCTTCTTTAGATCTTTGTATATACTGGATATTAGTCCTCTGTCAGATAAAGGGTTAGTGAAGATTCTTTCCCAATCTGTAGGCAGTCGTTTTGTTTTGATGACGGTATCCTTTGCTTTACAGAAACTTTTCAGTTTCATGAGGTCCCATTTATTGATTGTTGCTCTTAGAGCCTGTGCTGTTGGTGTTCTGTTCAGGAAGTTGTCTCCTGTGCCAATGAGTTCTAGGCTGTTCCCCACTTTTTTTTCCAATTGATTTAGGGTATCGGAATTTATGTTGAGGTCCTTCATCCACTTTGACTTTAGTTTTGTGCAGGGTGATAAATATGGATCTATTTTCATTTTTCTGCATGTAGACATCCAGTTGGTCCAGCACCATTTGTTGAAAATGCTGTCTTTTTTCCATTGAATGGAATTGGCTTCTTTGTCGAATATCGAGTATTCATAGGTGTGTGGATTTATTTCTGGGTCTTCTATGCGGTTCCATTGATCCTCCTTTCTGTTTCTATGCCAGTACCATGCAGTTTTTATTACTGTTGCCCTGTAGTACAGCTTGAGATCAGGAATGGAGATACCTCCAGATGATCTGTTGTTGTACAGGATCGTTTTGGAGATTCTGGGTTTTTTGTTTCTCCATATGAAGCTGAGAATCTTTTTTTCAAGGTCTGTAAAGAATTGAGTTGGTATTTTGATGGGAATGGCATTGAATCTGTAGACTGCTTTTGGCAGTATGGCCATTTTCACAATGTTAATCCTACCAATCCATGAGCACGGGAGATCTTTCCATCTTCTGATATCTTCTTCGATTTCTTTCTTCAGAGACTTGAAGTTTTTCTCAAACAGGTCTTTCACTTGCTTGGTTAGGGTCACACCAAGGTACTTTATGTTATTAGTGGCTATTGTGAAGGGTGTTGTTTCCCTAATTTCTTTCTCAGCCTTTTTGTCTTTGATATATAGGAGGGCTTCTGATTTTTTTGAGTTGATTTTGTTTCCTGCCACTTTGCTGAAGGTGTTTATCAGCTGAAGGAGTTCTCTGGTTGATTTTTTGGGGTCGCTCATGTATACTATCATATCATCTGCAAATAGTGACACTTTGACCTCTTCCTTTCCGATTTGTATCCCCTTGATCTCCTTTAGTTGTCTTATTGCTCTGGCTAGGACTTCAAGTACTATGTTGAAGAGATATGGGGACAATGGACAGCCTTGTCTTGTCCCTGATTTCAGTGGGATTGATTTAAGTTTCTCTCCATTGAGTTTGATGTTAGCTATAGGCTTGCTATATACTGCCTTTACTATGTTTAGGTATGTGCCTTGTATCCCTGATCTCTCCAAGACTTTAAACATGAATGGGTGTTGGACTTTGTCAAATGCTTTTTCGGCGTCTAAGGAGATGATCATGTGGTTTTTCTCCTTCAGTTTGTTTATGTAGTGGATTACATTGATGGATTTTCGTATGTTGAACCACCCTTGCATGCCTGGGATGAAGCCTACTTGGTCATGGTGGATGATATCTTTGATGTGTTCTTGGATTCGGTTTGCAAGTATTTTATTGAGTATTTTTGCGTCAATGTTTATAAGAGAGATAGGCCTAAAGTTCTCTTTTTTCGTTGGGTCTTTGTGTGGTTTAGGTATTAAGGTGACTGTGGCTTCATAGAATGAGTTTGGTAGTGTTCCTTCTGTTTCTATTTTGTGGAATAGCTTGAGGAGAATTGGAGTTAGCACTTCTTTGAAGGTCTTGTAGAATTCTGCGCTGAAGCCATCTGGTCCAGGGCTTTTTTTGGAGGGGAGACTGTTAATGACTGCTTCGATTTCCTTGGGAGATATAGGGCTATTCCGTCTTTCTACCTGATCTTGATTTAGTTTTGGTAGATGGAATCTTTCAAGAAAATTATCCATTTCATTTAGATTCTCAAATTTTGTGGCATATAGGCTTTTGTAGTATGACCTAATAATTGTTTGGATTTCCTCAATGTCTGTGGTTATTTCCCCATTTTCATTTCTGATTTTGCTGATCTGGATAGTTTCTCTCTGCTTTTTAGTTAGTTTGGCTAAGGGTTTGTCTATCTTGTTGATTTTCTCAAAGAACCAGCTTTTTGTTTCATTGATTCTTTGGATAGTTTTATTTGTTTCTATTTGATTGATTTCAGCCCTTAGTTTGATTATTTCCAGCCGTCTGCTCCTTTTGGGTGTATCTGCTTCTTTTTGTTCTAGGGTTTTCAGTTGGGCCATTAAGTTGTTTGTATGTGATCTTACGAATTTCTTCTTGCAGGCACTTAGTGCTATAAATTTTCCTCTGAGCACTGCTTTCAGTGTGTCCCATAAATTTGGGTATGTTGTGCCTTCCTTTTCATTGAATTCTAGGAAGTCTTTAATTTCTTTCTTTATTTCTTCCTTAACCCAGCTGTCATTGAGTAGTAAGTTGTTTAGTTTCCATGTGCGTGTCGGCTTTTTGTTGTTTCTGTTGTTGTTGAGGTCGAGCTTTAGTCCATGGTGGTCAGATAGTATACAAGGGATTATTTCAATCCTTTTGTATCTGTTGAGGTTGTGACCCACTATATGGTCTATTTTGGAAAAGGTTCCATGGGGTGCTGAAAAGAAGGTGTACTCTTTTGAGTTTGGGTGAAATGATCTGTAGACGTCTATTAGGTCCATTTGATTTAGGGATTCTGTGAGTGCTTTTATTTCCCTATTTGGTGTCTGTCTAGTTGATCTGTCCCTTGGTGAGAGTGGAGTGTTGAAGTCTCCCACTATTAAGGTATTAGGATCAATGTATGATTTAAGCTTTAATAATGTTTCATTTACGAATGTCGGTGCTCTTGTATTTGGGGCATAGATATTCAAGATTGTGATGTCCTCTTGGTGGATTTTTCCTTTGATGAGAATATAGTGGCCCTCCTTATCTTTTTTGATTAACTTGGGTTGAAAGTCTATTTTATTAGATATTAGGATGGCTACTCCAGCTTGTTTTCTGGAACCGTTTGCTTGAAAAACAGTTTTCCAGCCCTTTACTCTGAGGTAGTGTTTGTCTTTGTTGCATAGGTGTGTTTCTTGGATGCAACAGAATGTTGGATCCTGTTTCCTTAACCATTCTGTTAGCCTGTGTCTTTTTATTGGTGAGTTGAGTCCATTGATATTGATAGATAATAGTGACCAATGCATGTTAATTCCTTTTGTAATGGAGTCGATGATCTAACCCTGATTCATTGCTTGTTTTCTTTTCATTTTTGTTGGGACATTATCTGTATGCCCTGTTTTCTTGGGTGAATTTGTTTTCATTGGATTGGAGTTTTCTTTCTAGTATCTTCTGTAGGGATGGTTTGCTGTGTAGATATTGTATAAATTTAGTTTTGTCATGGAATATTTTGTTTTCTCCATCTATGTTGATTGAAAGCTTTGCAGGGTATAGTAGTCTGGGTTGACATTTGTGATCTCTTAGAGTCTCCATGATACTTGCCCAGGCCCTTCTGGCTTTCATAGTTTCTGATGAGAAGTCCGGCGTGATTCTGATAGGTCTACCTTCATATGTTACTTGGCCTTTTTCCCTTGCTGCTTTTAATATCTTTTCTTTGTTCTGTAGATTTAGTGTTTTGACTATGATGTGACGTGATGTGTTTCTTTTCTGGTCTAGTCTATTTGGAGTTCTGTAGGCCTCTTGTATATTTATGGACATCTCTTTCTTTAAGTTGGGAAAATTTTCTTCTATGATTTTCTTGAAAATATTTTCTGGACCTTGGAGTCTGGAGTCTTCTTTTTCGTGAATTCCTATTATTCTTAGATTTTGTCTTTTCATAGCATCCTTGATTTCTTAGATATTTTGTGATTGGAACTTTTCTGATTTTACTTTTTCTTTGAGAGAAGTATCCATTTCTGCAAGTATGTCTTCAGCTCCAGAGATTCTCTCTTCCATCTCTTGTATTCTGTTGGTGATGCTTACTTTTGTGGTTCCTGATCTTTTCTCCAAGTTCTCCAGCTCAAGGGTTTTCTCATTTTGTGTTTTCTTTATTGATTCTAATTCTGTTTTCATGCCTTGCACCATTTCTTTCATGTGTTTGAATTTAGATTCCTGTCTCTCTACGATGGCCTCTATTTCTTTTTTCATTTCCTTCTTATATGCCACTAATTTTTCCTCTACTTGTGTATCTATTTGTTTGGCTATGTTTGCCTGTGTTTCTTTAAGGATATTGTCTATTTCTTCTTTCTTTGCCTCCAATTGACTGGCCATCTCTTTGAAAGACTTGTTCATTTCCTCCTTATGAGCCTCAAATAATTGGGCAAGCATGGCTTTAAAATCATTTTCCTGTGCTTCTGCTGAATTGGTGTATCCATCGATTTGGGGGTTTGCTGGTGAAGTCATGATGTCCTGATTTATGTTGGAAGTGTTCTTTCGCCTACCTCTGGCCATTGGCTTATCTGAAACCTTCCCTGTTTGTTTTTGGATTCTGCAGATCAGACTGGTGCTGTCTCTCTCTGGTGTCTGGAGAGTTCTTCAGGAAGCTGAGCACTCTCAGCATGTGCTGAGGACTAGCTGTACCTGTGGGAGGAAAGTACACAGGCGCAAACGGGGCAAATGCAAGCGTGTGTGTGCGCGCGCGCACGTGTGTGTCTGTGTGTGTAAGTGTGCGTGGATGAGTTTCTCGAGGGACAGAGTGATGGCTAATGTTGAACCCTTGAGTGTGTGGGAGGGGCTCTGTACTGTATATGTCGCAGGCGCTAATGATGATCGCAGCGCAATTTCTGGTATTAACTGTCTTAGCTCCTCAATCAGGCCCACAGGGCAGGAACTTCAATGTCCCTAGTGCCACTCTGTTTCCCAAAGTGGGTATGTGGGTGGGAGGGGGGTTCGATGCCTGGCTTCTGATTTAGAAGGACCCAGGATCTGGGGAACTGCAGATTCTCAAGGGTGCACTCACTTACAGGCAGGTCTCTTGGCCGAGATGGTGGTATCCGGGGCTCTCTGCTCTCTGGTTTGGCCCTGCTTCTTTGATGTGTTCAGCCAGTTCTGTGCTGCTGTCACTGCCAGGTTCTGAGGTCTTGCTGCAGCTGGAGATTTCAGGGTGGTCACTTCAGCAGGGATGGGGTAATCAGGCTCTCTGTTCTCTGGTTTGGCCCTGGTTAGTCTTAAACTGGAGGGCTGTGGTGCCCCGCCAGTTCAGTACTGCTCCGGTGCCACGTCCTGCTGTAACTGGAGACTGGCTTGCTAGTTCCAATGCTTTCTGGGAAGTCCTGGGATCTCTTCGTTGTGCTCTCCAAGCTTGGGAGGCCCAGTGCCTGGTGTGTCCAGGTTGTATGACGTTTCTGCCTGGTTTCGGTGAGTATATAGCGTATTCTCTGTCACTGTGGGATTGGGCGGGTTGTACCGTCAGTGATGGCGATCCTGCGGAGCTAGTATGGTGTCTAGCAGATTCGCGCCCTGGGAGGATGGTGCAGCCGCTGCGTGAATCTGGGACTCCGGGGTACGTACTGCTGGCTTTTGTCTGCCGCTAAAGTGGTTGGGGCTCCGTCTCAGCGGTTGTATACCCCAGGCAGTTAGGTCTGCGCTGAGAAAGATGAGTCCGCTGTGCCGCTGTGCCCAGGAGGAAGGAGGTCTGGGGGAAGGGAGTGCAGCAAGAACAAAGGATCTTTTCTCTCCCTCCCCAAGCAAGTCTCCGGGTGACCGGAGGCCAAAGTTTTCACCTCCTGCGATGTTCTCTGGTGTTCAGAAAGCCTCGCTGTGGTTTTCCTGGGTTGGGGGTCCTTCCATTCTCCAACTCAGAAGATCAGGTATCCCACTGCTCAGAAACTGTGTGTGCTAGTCGCCATCTTGGCTCCGCCCGAGAACATTATTTTTAAGAAAATCAAGGTAACAAGAACCTGGCTCTTTGAAAAAAAATCAAGAAGATGGACAAACCCTTATCCAAACTAACTAAAAGACAAAGGGAGAATATACAAATTAACAAAATCAAAAATGAAAAGACATAAC
This sequence comes from Meriones unguiculatus, assembly GCF_030254825.1. Classification (NCBI taxonomy): domain Eukaryota; kingdom Metazoa; phylum Chordata; class Mammalia; order Rodentia; family Muridae; genus Meriones; species Meriones unguiculatus. The sequence goes on along the minus strand of NC_083353.1, from coordinate 24,872,889 downwards.
AGACACTGAAGAAATCCATAAAATAATCAGATCATACTTTAAAAAATTGTATACCATAAAATTGAAAAAAATAAAAGAAATGGATAGATTTCCCAATAGATGCCATTTACCAAAGCTACGTCTCAATCAGACACACACACACATACACACACACATGCACACACACACAAAATTTAAATAGATCTATAATCTGTAACAGAGGCAGTCATTAAAATCTGTACCCTTTGATTTTCCAAAACCCTAGTTTATTTAGGGTTTTTAAATTCTTCTACCTACCTTCTATCCCACTGATCATAGGAAGGGGAGAAAGAAAGTTCTTAGAATAAAGGATTTTGTGGACCTTTTTTAGCAGTATTTCCTTGGGGCAAATACACTCTATGCTTTCCAGATACCAGCATTCCTATCCAATAGACAACACCCAACAACAACATGAATTGGCACAATTCAGCAAAGAAAACAAGACTCCCAAAAAAAACAGAGTCAGCAAAAGCTGCAAGACTCAGCTGGATTGCTACAAGAAGTTGTCTGCTCTGCAGTGTTTCTCTTTGAAAAGTTTAGAAAAATGAAGACCAGCAATGAGTAGCAATACAAATGCATGTCTCCCTGTCTGTGGGCTTCTGTTTATCATAGCCCACACAAAGCTGTTTTACAACCTGAACATGCCATGCCCCTTGCACAGGACAGCTTCTAGCAAAACATCACTGGCTCTCTCATGTGTCAGTTTTCAGCTGGCAAGATGATGTGTCCCTTCATGAGTTTGTTTTTAACTGAGGATAAACTACAAACATTTCAACACAAAAATTTCCAAACCCAGAGACTTGCACATTCACATGGTTTTAGTGCAGAATTTTATTAGACATTCAAAGAAGAGCCAATACCAACACTTCTCAAATTATTCCAAAATATTACAAATGTATATTTCCAAATTCTTTTATGAGGCCAGAGTCACCCTGATATTCAAACCACAAAGATTACACGAAGATTACATAAAGATTACATAAAGACAGAGGATTATAAAAAAACTTCCCTTATAAATATACATAAAATATACTCAATAAAATAATTTCAAATCAATTTTACAAACACATCAAAAAAGATTATTCACCGTATTCAAGTAGGCTTCATCCCAGAAATTCAGGGGTGGTACAAAATATAAAATCTGTCAGTGCAATCTACCATGTAAATATATTGAAAGAAAAAAGTACATTATCAAATCATTATATGCTGAAAAAGGCTTTGAGAAAGTCCAATGCCCCTTCATGATAAAAGTCTTGTGGAGAGTAGAAATACACAGAGTATACACAAACATAATTAGGGAAATTTACAGCAAGCCTATAGCCAACAGCAAATTAAATGGTGAGAAACTCAAAGCAATTCCTCTAAAATCAGGAACAAGACAAGTTTGTCTCCTCTGTCCATATCTATTTAATATTGTACTTGTAGTTCTAGCTTGGACAGTAAGAAAACTGCAAGAGATCAAAGAAATACAAATTGGAAAAATAGTAGTCAAAATGTCAATAATTGCAAAAGATATGATAATATATATGAGAGATTCCAAAAATTCTGTCAGGGAACTCCTACAGTTGATAAATACCTTCTGCAAAATGGCTGGGTACAAAATTACCTAAAAACAAACAAAACAAAAACCAGTAGCTCTCCTATAAACAAATGAAAAATAGGCTGAGGAATATATCAGGAAAACAACACAGTTGTTCACAATAGCCACAAATAATATAAAATATCTTGGGGTAACTCTAACTAAGCAAGCAAAATACTTCTATGACAAAAATGTTACAGAACTTTTCTTTATCTTTAGCAAATGAAATTTAAAGAAATATCAGAAGACAGAAAGATCTCTCATGCTCATGAATGGATAGGATTAACATAGTAAAAATGGCCATCCTTCTAAAAGCAATCTATAGATTCAACATAGTTCCTATCAAAACTTCAACACAATTCTTTTCAAAACTTGGAAAGTCAATACTTAATTTCATATGGAAAAGCAAAAAACAAAACAAAACAAAACAAAACAAAACAAAAACAGGATAGCTAAATGCATTCCTGAGCAATATTAGAATTTATGGAGTTATTGCCCTCCCTGATTTCAAATTGCACTACAAAGTCATAGTCATAAAAATCTCATGGCATTTGCATAAAAACAGACATGTCAATTAAATAAAATTAAATCATCGACCCACACATAAATCCACACACCTAAGGACAGTTGCTTTTTTATTATGAAGCTAAAAAGAAACAATGAGAAAAGAAAGCATCTTCAAGAAATTTTGCTGATATAACTGGATATATATATATATATATATATATATATATATGTAGAAGAATTCAAAGAGATCAATATTTGCACAAACTTATGTCCAAGTGGAACAAAATCTCAACATATAAACAGACACATTGAACCTGACAGAAGAGCAAATAAGGAACAGCCTTGAACACATTGACACAGGAGACAATTTCTTAAACAGAATACTGATCAGGCAGGCACTAAGATCAACAATTAATAAATGGTACCTTGAATACTGAAATGCAAAGGACACCATCAATTAGAAAACATGGCAGCCTACAAAAGATTTTCATCAAATGTGCATGCAATGAAGGGCTAATATACAAATTTTAAAAAAGAACTCAATAAATTAGACAACCAGTAACTAAACAATCCAATTAAAAATGGGGCAAAGAAATAAACAGGGAATTCTCAGAAGAGAAATCTAAATGGACAAGAAACATCCTTAGCCTTCAGGGAAATGCCAATCAAAACTAGTTGAAATTCCATCTTGCACCTGTCAGAACAGCCAAGATCAACAAAACAAGTGACAGGCAAAGATGTAGAAAAAGGCAAACACCTATTCATTTTTGTTGGGAAAGCAAACTTTACAACCACTATGTAAATCAATTTGGTGGTTCCTTAGAAATTTTGGTAATTGAGACCTCAAGATACAGCTATACCACTATTGGGCATATAGCCAAAAGACACTCCATCTTACCACAGGGACACTTGCTCAACCATATTCATAATGGCTTTAATTCATAATAGCCAGAATCTGGAAATATCCTAGATATTCCTCAATGGAAGAACGGATAAAGAAAATGTGGTATATTTTAAAAATGGAGTATTACTCAGGTTTTAGAAAAAAAATAGGATCATGAAATAGGCAGGAAAATGTATGGAACTGAAAAAAATCTTCCTGAGTTATGAATTATATAAAGTTGATGGGCTGCTTGATCTTTCTGTGGGTTCTCTAGCAACTAGAGGTGGGGCATCTCTAAATTGGGCTCTGTTGCCTGCCTTTGAATCCTTTTCCCCTAGCAGGGCCTTGTCTTGCCTCAAGGGAAGAGGAGGCACTTAGTCCTGATGAGACTTGATGTGCCAATGCAGATTGGTATGCTGTGCAGGGAGACTCCATTCTCTGAGTAAGAAGGGGGAGGGGGATAGTGAAAGTGGATGGGAGGGTTGGAATGGGGAAGAGGTAGTAGACCTGCAATTGTGATGTACAATGAACAAATAAATTAGTGGAATAAAATAAGGACCATGAAATTCACACACAAATGAATTAAACTAGGAAAAAAATTATCCTGAATGTGGTAACCCATACACAGAAAGACAAACATGATATGTATTTAGAAGAAGATATTAGCTGTCAAGTGTAGGATAATCACACTGCAATCCACACAATAAGAGAAGCTGAGTAAAAGGAAGCGTTCTAGGTTGGATAGCATGGATATCTTTGGAAAGTGGAAATAAAATAAATATTGAGGGTAGACAGGTAATGGGGCGCATGGTGGGGATAGAAACAGAAAGTGAGAAAGAGGCAGAGGGAGAGAGTGTAATGAGAGACAACTTGAGTCTCTGAACATTTAGGCGGTAACATAGAATCCTGGTGCAATGGGATCTTCTGGGAACCTATGAGGGTGAACCTAAAAAACCCTCCTAGTAATAGAGTATATAGAACCTGAACATAAACAGGTAAACAGGTTAAGTTCCCACTTGTGGGACTGGGACACTAACTCAGCCACAAAACCTTCTAGCCACAACCTATTCTCTGTAAGATGTGCTGCAGCAGTGGTGGCAGAGTTTGTGGTTATGGGTAACCAATGACTGGCCTAACTTGAGGACCAAGCCATAAGAGAGTGCCCATGCCTGAAACTTCCTGGATGACCAGGAACCCAAAGGTAGATGCCTCAAAGATCTAGTGTTAAACTATGTAATACTGATTTTTTAAAAAAAGTCAATGAGGTGTCCCGGAGTCCCAGATTCATGCAGCGGCTGCACCATCCTCCCAGGGCGCGAATCTGCTAGACACCATACTAGCTCTGCAGGATCGCCATCACTGACGGTACTGCCCGCCCAATCCCACAGTGACAGAGAATACACTATATACTCACCAAAACCAGGCAGAAACATCATACAACCTGGACACACCAGGCGCTGGGCCTCCCAGTCTTGGAGAGCACAGTGAAGAGACCCCAGGACTTCCCAGAAAGCATTGGGACTAGCGACCCAGTCTCCAGTTACAGCAGGACTTGGCAGTGGAGCAGCACTGAACTGGAGGGGCGCCACAACCCTCCAGTTTAAGACTAACCAGGGCCAAACCAGAGAACAGAGAGCGTGATTACCCCATCCCTGCTGAAGTGACCACCCTGAAATCTCCAGCTGCAGCAAGACCTCAGAACCTGGCAGTGACAGCAGCACAGAACTGGCGGAACACATCAAAGAAGCAGGGCCAAACCAGAGAGCAGAGAGCCCAGGATACCAGGATCTATGCCAAGAGACCTGCCTGTAAGTGAGTGCACCCTTGAGAATCTGCAGTTCCCCAGATCCTGGGTCCTTCTAAATCAGAAGCCAGGCATCGAACCCCCTCCCACCCACATACCCACTTTGGGAAACAGAGGGGCACTAGGGACATTGAAGTTCCTGCCCTGTGGGCCTGATTGAGGAGTTTAGGCAGTTAATGCCAGAAATTGCGCCGCTATCATCTTTAGCACCTGCGACATATACAGTGCAGAGCCCCTCCCACACACTCAAGGGTTCAACATTAGCCATCACTCTTCCCTCGAGAAACATTTCCACGCACACTTACACACACAGACACACACACGCGCGTGCACACACGCTTGCATTTGCCCCGTTTGTGCCTGTGTACTTTCCTCCCACAGGTACAGCTAGTCCTCAGCACACGCTGAGAGTGCTCAGCTTCCTGAAGAACTCTCCAGACACCAGAGAGAGACAGCACCAGTCTGATCTGCAGAATCCAAAAACAAACAGGGAAGGTTTCAGATAAGCCAATGGCCAGGGGTAGGCAAAGAACACTTTCAACATAAATCAGGACATCATGACTTCACCAGCAAACCCCCAAATTGATGGATACTCCAATTCGGCAGAAGCACAGGAAAATGATTTTAAAGCGATGCTTGCCCAATTATTTGAGGCTCATAAGGAGGAAATGAACAAGTCTTTCAAAGAGATGGCCAGTCAATTGGAGGCAAAGAAAGAAGAAATAGACAATATCCTTAAAGAAACACAGGCAAACATAGCCAAACAAATAGATACACAAGTAGAGGAAAAATTAGTGGCATATAAGAAGGAAATGAAAAAAGAAATAGAGGCCATTGTAGAGAGACAGGAATCCAAATTCAAACACATGAAAGAAATGGTGCAAGGCATGAAAACAGAATTAGAATCAATAAAGAAAACACAAAATGAGAAAACCCTTCAGCTGGAGAACTTGGAGAAAAGATCAGGAACCACAAAAGTAAGCATCACCAACAGAATACAAGAGATGGAAGAGAGAATCTCTGGAGGTGAAGACACACTAGCAGAAATGGATACTTCTCTCAAAGAAAAAGTAAAATCAGAAAAGTTCCAATCACAAAATATCCAAGAAATCAAGGATGCTATGAAAAGACAAAATCTAAGAATATTAGGAATTCATGAAAAAGAAGACTCCAGACTCCAAGGTCCAGAAAATATTTTCAAGAAAATCATAGACGAAAATTTTCCCAACTTAAAGAAATAGATGTCTATAAATATACAAGACACCTACAGAACTCCAAATAGACTAGACCAGAAAAGAAACACATCACGTCACATCATAGTCAAAACACTAAATCTACAGAACAAAGAAAAGATATTAAAAGCAGCAAGGGAAAAAAGCCAAGTAACATATGAAGGTAGACCTATCAGAATCACACCAGACTTCTCATCAGAAACTATGAAAGCCAGAAGGGCCTGGGCAAGTATCATGGAGACTCTAAGAGATCACAAATGTCAACCCAGACTACTATACCCTGCAAAGCTTTCAATCAACATAAATGGAGAAAACAAAATATTCCATGACAAAACTAAATTTACACAATATCTACACAGCAAACCATCCCTACAGAAGATACTAGAAAGAAAACTCCAATCCAATGAAAACAAATTCACCCAAGAAAACAGGGCATACAGATAATATCCCAACAAAAATGAAAAGAAAACAAGCAATGAAACAGGGTTAGATCACGGACTCCTTTACAAAAGGAACTAACATGCATTGGTCACTATTATCTATCAATATCAGTGGACTCAACTCACCAATAAAAAGACACAGGCTAACAGAATGGTTAAGGAAACAGGATACAACATTCTGTTGCATCCAAGAAACACACCTATGCAACAAAGACAAACACTACCTCAGAGTAAAGGGCTGGAAAACTGCTTTTCAAGCAAACGATTCCAGAAAACAAGCTGGAGTAGCCATCCTATTATCTAATAAAATAGACTTTCAACCCAAGTTAATCAAAAAAGATAAGGAGGGCCACTATATTCTCATCAAAGGAAAAATCCACCAAGAGGACATCACAATCTTGAATATCTATGCCCCAAATACAAGAGCACCGACATTCATAAATGAAACATTATTAAAGCTTAAATCATACATTGATCCTAATACCTTAATAGTGGGAGACTGCAACACTCCACTCTCACCAAGGGACAGATCAACTAGACAGACACCAAATAGGGAAATAAAAGCACTCACAGAATCCCTAAATCAAATGGACCTAATAGACGTCTACAGATCGTTTCACCCAAACTCAAAAGAGTACACCTTCTTTTCAACACCGCATGGAACCTTTTCCAAAATAGACCATATAGTGGGTCACAACCTCAACAGATACAAAAGGATTGTAATAATCCCTTGTATACTATCTGACCACCATGGACTAAAGCTAGACATCAACAACAAGAGAAACAACAAAAAGCCGACACGCACATGGAAACTGAACAACTTACTACGCAATGACAGCCTGGTTAAGGAAGAAATAAAGAAAGAAATTAAAGACTTCCTAGAATTTAATGAAAAGGAAGGCACAACATACCCAAATTTATGGGACACATTGAAAGCAGTGCTCAGAGGAAAATTTTTAGCGCTAAGTGCCTGCAAGAAGAAATTCGTAACATCACATACAAACAACTTAATGGCCCAACTGAAAACCCTAGAAAAAAAAAAAAAAAAAGAAGCAGATACACCCAAGAGGAGCAGAAGGCTGGAAATAATCAAACTAAGGGATGAAATCAATCAACTAGAAACAAATAAAACTATCCAAAGAATCAATGAAACAAAAAGCTGGTTCTTTGAGAAAATCAACAAGATAGACAAACCCTTAGCCAAACTAACTAAAAAGCAGAGAGAAACTATCCAGATCAGCAAAATCAGAAATGAAAATGGGGAAATAACCACAGACATTGAGGAAATCCAAACAATTATTAGGTCATACTACAAAAGCCTATATGCCACAAAATTTGAGAATCTAAATGAAATGGATAATTTTCTTGAAAGATTCCATCTACCAAAACTAAATCAAGATCAGGTAGAAAGACGGAATAGCCCTATATCTCCCAAGGAAATCGAAGCAGTCATTAACAGTCTCCCCTCCAAAAAAAGCCCTGGACCAGATGGCTTCAGCGCAGAATTCTACAAGACCTTCAAAGAAGTGCTAACTCCAATTCTCCTCAAGCTATTCCACAAAATAGAAACAGAAGGAACACTACCAAACTCATTCTATGAAGGCACAGTCACCTTAATACCTAAACCACACAAAGACCCAACAAAAAAGAGAACTCCGGGCCTATCTCTATAATGAACATTGACGCAAAAATACTCAATAAAATACTTGCAAACCGAATCAAGAACATATCAAAGATATCATCCACCATGACATAGTAGGCTTCATCCCAGGCATGCAAGGGTGGTTCAACATACGGAAATCCATCAATGTAATCCACTACATAAACAAACTGAAGGAGAAAAAAACACATAATCATCTCCTTTGATGTCGAAAAAGCATTTGAAAAACTCCAACACCCATTCATGTTTAAAGTCTTGGAGAGATCAGCGATACAAGGCACATACCTAAACATAGTAAAGGCAATATACAGCAAGCCTCTAGTCAACATCAAACTCAATGGAGAGAAAATTAAATCAGTCCCACTGAAATCGGGGACAAGAAAAGGCTGTCCATTTTCCCCATATCTCTTCAACATAGTACTTGAAATCCTAGCCAGAGCAATAAGACAACTAAAGGAGATCAAGGGGATACAAATCAGAAAGGAAGAGGGCAAAGTGTCACTATTTGCAGATGATAGGATAGTATACATGAGCGACCCCAATAATTCAATGAGAGAACTCCTTCAGCTGATAAACACCTTCAGCAACGTGGCAGGATACAAAATCAACTCAAAAAAATCAGAAGCCCTCCTATATACCAAAAACAAAAAGGCTGAGGAAGAAATTAGGGAAACAACACCCTTCACAATAGCCACTAATAACATAAAGTACCTTGGTGTGACTGTAACCAAACAAGTGAAAGACCTGTTTGAGAAAATCTTCAAGTCTCTGAAGAAAGAAATTGAAGAAGATATCAGAAGATGGAAAGATCTCCCGTGCTCATGGATTGGTAGGATTAACATTGTGAAAATGGCCATACTGCCAAAAGCAGTCTACAGATTCAATGCAATTCCCATCAAAATACCAACTCAATTCTTTACAGACCTTGAAAAAAAGATTCTCAGCTTCATATGGAGAAATAAAAAACCCAGAATCTCCAAAACGATCCTGTACAACAACAGATCATCTGGAGGTATCTCCATCCCTGATCTCAAGCTGTACTACAGGGCAATAGTAATAAAAACTGCATGGTATTGGCGTAGAAACAGAAAGGAGGATCAATGGAACCACATAGAAGACCCAGAAATCAATCCACATACATATGAATACTCGATATTTGACAAAGAAGCCAAATCCATTCAATGGAAAAAAGACAGCCTCTTCAACAAATGGTGCTGGACCAACTGGATGTCTACATGCAGAAAAATGAAAATAGATCCATATTTATCACCCTGCAGAAAACCAAAGTTAAAGTGGATCAAAGACCTCAACATAAAACAAGATACCGAAATCAAGTGGAAATAAAAGTGGGGAACAGCCTAGAACTCATTGGCACAGGAGACAACTTCCTGAACAGAACACCAACAGCACAGGCTCTAAGAGCAACAATCAATAAATGGGACCTTATGAAACTGAAAAGTTTCTGTAAAGCAAAGGATACCGTCATCAAAACAAAATGACTGCCTACAGATTGGGCAAAAATCTTCACTAACCCTGTATCTGACAGAGGACTAATATCCAGTATATACAAAGAACTAAAGAAGCTGAAAAGCAGCAAACCAAGTAATCCACTTAAAAAATGGGGAACAGAGCTAAATAGAGAATTCTCGACAGAGGAATATCGAATGGCAGAAAAACACTTAAAGAAATGCTCATCCTCATTAGTCATCAGGGAACTGCAAATCAAAACAACCCTGAGATATCACCTTACACCCATCAGAATGGCCAAGATGAAAAACTCAAGCGATAACACATGCTGGAGTGGTTGTGGAGAAAGGGGAACCCTCCTCCACTGCTGGTGGGAATGTAAACTGTTACAACCACTCTGGAAAGCTATCTGGCACTTTCTAAGACAATTAGGAATAGTGCTTCCTCAAGACCCAGCTATACCACTGCTAGGTATATACCCAAATTCATTCAAGTACACAAAAGGGATGCTTGCTCAACCATGTTTATAGCAGCTTTATTTGTAATAGCCAGAACCTGGAAACAACCCAAATGTCCATCAACGGAGGAATGGGTACAGAAATTGTGGTATTTTTACACAATGGAATACTGCTCAGCAATCAAAAAGGAGGAAATCATGAAATTTGCAGGCAAATGGTGGGATCTAGAAAAGATCATTCTGAGTGAAATATCCCAGAAGGAGAAAGACAAACATGGGATATACTCACTCATCTAGACCTATAAGATATGATAAACATAATGAAATCTATACACCTAAAAAAGATAATCAATTGAGCAGACATGGGGTAAGATGATCAATCCTCATTTAGAAAGACAGATGGGATGTGCATTGAATGTATGACAGGAGTCTACTGAGCGCATCTGAAAGACTCTAACTAGCAATGTTTTCAAAGAAAAGACTCATGACCAAACCTTTGGCAGAGTACAGGGAATCACAAGAAAGAAGGGGAGTTAGTCTGATGGGGAAAGGATAGGAGCTCCACAAGGACCAAATATATCTGGGCACAGGGTCTTTTCTGAGACTGACATTCAACCAAGGACCATGTATGGATATAACCTAGAACCTCCACTCAGATGTAGCCTGTGGTAGCTCAGTAACCAATTGGTTTCCCAAAGTGAGGGGAACAAGGACTATTTCTAACAGGAACTCAATGACTGGCTCTTTGGTCTCCCCACCCCCGAAGGGAGGAGCAGTCCTGTTAGGCCACAGAGGAGGGCTTTGCAGCCAGTCCTGAAGATACCTAATAAAACAGGATCAGATGAATGGGGAGGAGGTCCCCCCTATCAGTGGACTTGGAAAGGGGCACGGTGGAGATGAGAGAGGGAGGGAGGGACTGGGAGGGAATGAGGGATCAGGACACGGCTGGGATACAGAGTTAATAAAATGTAACTGATAAAAAAAATAATAATAAAATAAAAAAGTCAATGAAATGATAGCTTACAATATTCTGCTATATTCATAGATGCTGCCTAGTTCAATAGTGATCAGAGGGGGAGCCCCCATAGTGAAGGGAGCAAATACAGTAATCTACATCCAAACATTAGGGTTAACTCAGGGAGCCGGGAGAAAGAGGAGGAGGACGGAGGATTGTTGGAGCCAAAAAGTTCAAGGACACCACGAGAACATGGCCTAATAAGTCAACTAAGGAGAATTCATAAGGAGGGCAATGAAATACTCCAAAAGACACAGACTGAAGTGTTGTATAAAGTTATTAATATTTATGATGGGTTTAACTTCTGGTATTGCTGCTGTTAATCCTCAGCAGCTGTAAAACCAAATCACCACACAGAGACTGGGTTTTTAGTTAACCTAGAACACAATGATGGGCAATATTTACTCCCTCCTAAACCTCCATGCCCTCAGTTTCCTAACATTTAGATTTCCCACATTTTACTTGCTTTTTGTGAAATCTTAGGTCTGGTTCATGCTCCAAGTCCTCCAAGCTCTCCTCCCGCTCTGCTCTCCTAGTGCATCCCTCTCCTCGAGCTCCTCCTCGTTCTCTAGCTCCTCCCCTCTTTCCTGTCCTCTGGCTCCTCCCATTGCACAACATTGTATCCAGCTGCTTTATTTGTGTCCTGTTTACACAAGAGCTGGGACAGGATGCTTATAGTGAGTATCACAATGCAATATCCAAATTGAAACCAGAGAGTTGTGGGTGGGGAAATCAGCATTTGAATTAACAAGGGTAAGGCATATACATTTTAAAAGAACATTATACCAACATTTCCCCTTTAAGTCCAATAAAGGCTCTTTTTCTTTCAATACAACAATAATTATGAAATTATGAAAACTGTTAGGTAAGATCTACACATGCAATGTCTAGTCCATGTGTAGTTAGCACATGGAGAGGGTATCTTAGGAGAAAGTGTCTGATTATCCTATCTATCTTGATAAGTTTAAAATTCTATACTTAAATTAACTTTTATCCTTATTGGTATTAAATATATATAAAGATTTCTTAATTTCTAAGCAACTTAAGCTTAAATGTGGTACTGTAATTATTTGTTCTTCAACCCCATCAGAGACTTGAGACGGAATAAAATTAGTTATGAGAGTAAATAGGAAGTGCATGTTAGCAGCTTCCAAAAAATAAAAAAATTGACAGAGACAGTTTGCTGCTGAACAGTTAGTCACCCATAACTCTCTATAACATTGGAGCATCATCTTCAGCCTTCTGGCTCAGAATATTTTGACAGACATATACGTGAAGCAGGAACTTTTTAGGACTTGCTTACCCTGTCTTGGCAGAGTTTGGCAGTTGACTTGTCCTGCATTTAAGCTTGCCCATTTTAGGCAGAATTTGTCTGTTGTGAAGCGAGGGTATTTTCTTTACCCGAGTGGCTTGTTTGCCACATTTGAAGCCATCTCCATATGGAGGTTCTTTGATGCTCATTATCTTCTTTCAGGTAGGTGGGGTGCTGCCAGGAAATGACTTGTCTCATTGTCAAAGAATCTTTAAAATAATAAGAACATTTTAAATGCCATATTCTGTAGGTCTCCGAAGTTTTTGAAGACTACCTATCTTTATGTAATCGCTTTGTATACAAAATCATATTTATCTGTCAAACCTACAAGATATACTCCTGTGACAAATTAAACTAGTGTCTGACATGACTTTGAGTTGAATAACTAACAATTAACTTGTATACCTAATATCCTAACCAACTTTTAATAGTAGTTTAAAAATATTGGAAGTAACCTTGACTTTTTATCAATATACTAAAGCTTATACCAATGTATTAAAAATACTTATTTTTGCATCAATATGCAAAATCCTATACCAGAGTTAAAATTAACCTTATTTGTGAATAACAAATAAAACCTTAAGTTGAGTAGATTCAATAATCTACCCTTTTTCTATTTCTATAAAATATCCCTGTATATTCCTTGTTTCACTTGGAATAAGACCATTAATAATAAACATCTCCCAATGACAATAAAATTTTGTAGCCATATCAAACAACCAAAAACATACCCAGCCCCCTTTAAAGGAAATTGGACGCCATTCTCATGAGTTTCTTCTAGCTGACATTGTGGACATGTAGAAATCCTATAGGGGGCCCAAATAAAAATGGTTAATTAAGCAAGTAATAACATTTGTGGTCCAATAACATTTGAATGTTGAGAAATTTCAGGCTTAATAAAAGTCTTTTTTGGAACAGTCCACAATGCTGGACCAGTTAAAATTAGTGGCTTTCTTCAAAGTTCTTTTGGGAGCAGGCTTTGATGTGAAACGGCAGTTGAAGAAGTTGAGGCAGGTACAAGCAGAATGCTGGAACGTGCAAGATGCTGGAACAGATGTGTCAGTTTCTCAACATGCTGAAGAATGATTCTGTTAGGTTTGCTCTAGCATCTCTGTTGTCTAGTTCTTTTGTTCTGCAAACATATAATTTCTCACAAGCATTATAGAGTTCTAAAATTATAAATGTATGAGAGGTGCAGGATGAAACTAAAATGTAAGCCAATTTTATCTATGCAAATTAAAAGGTTAGCATAATACATTTTGAGGATATTATAGCCAAGAATTACTGGCCAAGTATTGATGGAGTTCTGACTGGAGACATTTTTTATGTCTGTCAGTTTCAGAGGTATTTCCAGGTAAAGGGATTATCAATTTATGTTACCTGTTCTGTTTGATCTTGATTTCTCTCCTCTTCTGAGTGGCTAAGGTCTTCCGGTGGTCTTCCACTGTCATTTCTGATTTTTATTAGTTTTGAAGGAACCCATAATTTCTCTTCTCCTGCATGAACATAAGCAAAACCTCTTCCCCAGCGTAACACATTCCCCACTCTCCACTGTGAAGTTAGGGTATCTTTGAAATATATAGGCTGACATAATTCAGCAGTTTTTTCTATAACCCAGTGTCTCTCCGCAGCTGTTGTTTGTTGTTCATTAACATTTAAGAAATTTAAGGTCAACAAAGCATTATGTAATCTGTCTCTGGGGGTTTTTAATACCCCTCTCTGTTTGTTAAGCATGTCCCTTAAAGTACGATTGGATCTTTCAATAACTGCTTGACCAGTAGGATTGTGAGGTATACCTGTGACATGCTTCATCTTGTAATATGTAAAAAATCCTTCCATTTTATTAGAGACATACGCTGTAGCATTATCAGTCTTAAATTGTTTAGGTATGCCCATAATTGCCATCACTTCTAATAAATGGGTAATAACTGAATCAGCCTTTTCAGAGCTTAAGGCTGTTGCCCACTGAAACCCTGAATATGTGTCTATAGTATGGTGCACATATTTCAATTTACCAAACTCTGTAAAATAAAGCATGTCCATGTGCCAAATTTCATTTCTTTGGTTACCTTTAGGGTTACTTCCTGCAGGGAGTGGAGTTTGGCTATATAAAGAACAAGCTGGGCATTTTCTCACAATGTCTTTGGCTTGTTGCCAAGTGATAGAAAAGTCTCTTTTTAAACCTTTGCTGTTAACATGGTGTTTTTTATGAAATTCTGAGGCCTCTAACACGCTTCCTATCAATAGTTCATCAATTTCATCATTGCCTTGTGCTAGAGGACCTGGTAAACCTGTATGAGATCTGACATGTGTTATATACAATTGATTATTTCTATTTCTGATTACTGGTTGTAATTGAAGAAAGAGTGAAGTTAAGTCTGAATTATCCTGAATTAGATCAGCAGTTTCTATATGCAGAACAACTCTTTCTGCATATTGAGAGTCAGTGACTATATTAAGAGAGTCCTGAAAATCTGATAACACCAAGAGAATTGCATATCATTCTGATTTTTGAACTGAATCATATGGACTCTCCACCACTTTACTCAGATTTTCTGACTTATAACCTGCCTTTTTTGATTTATTGGCATCTGTATAAAATGTGGGAGCTCCAGAAATTGGAGTTCCTTTTACTATATGAGGGAGAATCCAATTGGTTTTTTTATAAACTGAAGTCGCTTGCTTTTTGGGTATTTGTTGTTGATTTCTCCCAAAAATTCACACCAAGCTCTTTGCCAATATTCGTTGTCTGCCCATAATGACAAAATCTCAGCATTGGTAAAGGGCACCACAATTTCAGCTGGATCTATTCCAGCCAGTTGACGAAGTCTCATTTTTCCTTTTAGGATCAATTCAGAAACCTTTTCTATATAGGTTTTTAGTTTTTTGTTTTGTTTGTGTGCCAAAAATATCCATTCTAAAATATAGTCCTCCCTCTGCATAAGAATTCCTGTGGGAGAATGAGTGGAGGGCAAAATAACCAAAATACAGGCCCTCTTTGGATCAATACGGTCTATACATGCATCTTGTAATTTCCTTTCTACCAGAGCCAATTCCTTTTCAGCTTCAGCTGGTAACGTTCTTGGACTATTTAAGTCCTTATCACCCTGTAAGGTTTGAAATAAGTTACTTAGCTCTTGAGTAGCTAAAGCAAGGGTAGGCCGTAGCCAGTTAATATCTCCCAGCAATTTTTGAAAATCATTAAGAGTTCTTAGCTGTTTTTTTCTAATTTGTACTTTTTGTGGTCGAATTTTCTGTAGACCTATTTTATATCCTAGGTAATTAATAGAATCTCCTCTTTGTATTTTTTCGGGAGCAATCTGTAATCCCCAACAAGGCAAAGTTCTATTTATTTTATCAAAAATATTTTCTAAGGTTTTCATATCTGAATCAGCTAATAAAATATCATCCATATAGTGGTAAATTATGGATTGAGGAAACTGCTTACGAATTACCTCCAACGGTTGTTGTACAAAATATTGGCACAAAGCAGGACTGTTTAACATCCCCTGTGGTAAGATCCTCCAGTGATACCTCTTTATTGGACATCTTCTATTCAAAGTGGGTACTGAGAAAGCAAACCTTTCCCTATCATGTTCATGTAAAGGAATTGTGAAAAAGCAATCCTTTAAATCAATCACTATAATAGGCCATTCTTTAGGTAACAAGGAAGGCAGTGGGATTCCAGATTGTAACGATCCCATTGGCTGAATAATTTTGTTAATTGCTCTTAGATCTGTTAACATCCTTCATTTGTCAGATTTCTTTTTGATGACAAATACCGGAGAATTACAAGGGCTGTTGGACTCCTCTATATGTTGAGCCTCCAGCTGTTCCAGGACTAGCTGTTCTAGTGCCAGTAATTTTTCTTTACTCATAGACCATTGTTCAATCCATATAGGTTGGTTAGCCAACCACCTCAGTGGTAAGGCTGTGGGAATTTTATTAGCAGTGGCTTCCTAACAGGCAGTTGAAGAGACGGCCTCTGCTGTATTTTGTTTATGGACAGCCTGGACAGTCTGAAACTGTTTTTGATGACATTTTTTTAATAATTTTAGCTTCTTTATCAGGAGTATTACCTCTTTTTTGGCTTGTCTCAGAACTTGGGGGGATGTTAATCTGGGTCTTCCATTGTTGTAACAGATCTCTTCCCCATAAGTTTATGGCTATCTCAGCCACGTATCGTTTTAGTTTTCCTATTTGACCTCCTGGTCCTATACATTTAAGCCGTTTAACACCTAACACTTTGTTTCACTTTAGATAAATTCCCAACTCCTTGGAATTGAATATCCACCTCCTGAAGTGGCCAATTTGGAGGCCAGGATTTACAAGTAAGAATTGTGACATCAGCCCCAGTATCTACCAAGCCTTCAATTTCAATATTATTTAAAATTATCTTTAACTTTGGCCTTTGATCATTTATAGAGGTTTGCCAATATATTTGTTTTTTGTTCTCCTGGTTTTTTGATTTATCTATAGAATCTGGTTTGGCCTCACTGTCCAAGTTTTTAATGTTTATTCCCAGAGCAGTGGTGTTTAATTTTCTTGTGGAGGAGTATCCCTGTCCTGTTCTGGGGCCTGCAAGAGGCCCCCTTGGGCGTTTTTTGATAAAGGATTACCCCATTTATCTATGAATGCTCTAATTCACTAGGCCAGTGACGACCCTTGCCACATCTTCTGCATATTCTAGGAAGCATAGGCTCCCATCTTGAATTATATTGGTTTTCCTGGTAATTTCTTCTGTAGTAATCTCGCCCATCACAATTACAACATCTCCCAAGGTCTTTTGAGGTAGCTTCTCTTACCAAGGTCAAATTGGGTGAATGAGGTCTAATATCAATCATATTTCTAATCCATTCGTCTATTGGAGCAGATCTTGCTCTTAATGGCCTTATTGCTTCTTTGCATTCAGTATTAGCATTTTCAAAAGCTAAAGATTCTATTAGTGCTTTTCTAGCTAGTGGATCTGATATACTTCTATCCACAGCTGAAGTCAATCTTTGTGAAAAGTTAGTAAATGTTTCACTTGGACCTTGTATGACCTGGGAGAATGGCTCAAGCCTTTTTCCTGATTCCTCAACCTTGTCCCAAGCATTTCAGGCTGCTAAGCGACATAATGCTAAGGTTTCTTCGTTATATACAGCTTGTATCTCTGTGTCAGCATACTGGCCATCACCAAGCAGCTGTTCCTTAGAAACACCAACACCTCTGGCTCTATTTTTGGGTGCTATCTCTCTAGCCTCTTCTCTCCACCATGATAGCCACTGTAAATATGGCCCAGGTTCTAATATTGCCTTTGCCATATCCTCCCAATCCTTGGGGATTACTCTACTTTTGATTGACCAGGAAGTCAACATTTGTTTTACAAATGGTGAATGCATTCCAAAATTAGTAACACTTTCCTTAAATTTCCTCAGATCTAGCACTTCCACAGGGCGCCATTCAGCTTCATGATAATTCAGTGGATGATCATCATCTGCTGGTTTCTGCTGTATAGTGACTGGATAAGCCAACGTTGGTTTTCTAAACACCTTTGGTTGGCTTTCTTTATTTTTGTCTTTTGCCTCTACCTGAGTATTTTCTTTACTTAGTATTCTAAACTCTTCTCTTAAGGTCTGCACCCATATTTCATACCTATCTCCCTGTTGTTTGTTTTGTTCAATAATCTCTTGAATCTCTTGTTTTATGCTTCTCTTCCAACTTTTAATTTTTTCTTTATATTGTTCTAGTTGTTCTTTGTGCTGTTCCAGTATCTTTTCTAAAACCTCTGCCCTATCTTCCTGTAGTTGATTGCGTTCTGTAAGTTTTTGTATCTCTTGTTTTTGGTCCTGTTTCCAGTCTTCATTTTTTCCTTTATGTTGTTCTAGTTGTTCTTTGTGCTGTTCCAGTATCTTTTCTAAAGCCTTTGCCTTCGAGAAGACATAAAAGGCTAATGCAATGATTAAGGTTAAATTGAGGACTATGAATGTAAGCATAGTTACAATTTCTAGACTTTCCTTTATTTCAGTCTTAAAACCATAGAATAGATTATCAGCCAAGCTCCAAGAAATCTGTTTTATTGTTTCTTCCATCCTGTTAGACTGTAGTGGCAGCTAGTTTTGTTAGGGAAGTCTCAGGTCTGCCCACAGTAGGCTGCCTTTTGCTCCAAGGCCTGTTTAAGAGTCTCTCTTAAAGAGACAGTAACTGACCTGAGAGTTTTTAGATTTTAAGTTTGGTTTACATCACTGGGAGCTTATTCCCCCCACCAAATTATGATAAAGTATGATTTAAAGGGTGTGGATTCTTAGATTAGTTGGGCGCCATTTGTTGTATAAAGTTATTAATATTTACTATGGGTTTAACTTCTGGTATTGCTGCTGTTAATCCTCAGCAGCTGTAAAACCAAATCACCACACAGAGACTGGGTTTTTAGTTAACCTAGAACACAATGCTGGGCAATATTTACTCCCTCCTAAACCTCCATGCCCTCAGTTTCCTAACATTTAGATTTCCCACATTATACTTGTTTTTTGTGAAATCTTAGGTCTGGTTCATGCTCCAAGTCCTCCAAGCTCTCCTCCCACTCTGCTCTCCTAGAGCACCCCTCTCCTCGAGCTCCTCCTCGTTCTCTAGCTCCTCCCCTCTTTCCTGTCCTCTGGCTCCTCCCATTACACAACATTGTATCCAGCTGCTTTATTTGTGTCCTGTTTACACAAGAGCTGGGACAGGATGCTTATAGTGAGTATCACAATGCAATATCCAAATTGAAACCAGAGAGTTGTGGGTGGAGAAATCAGCATTTGAATTAACAAGGGTAAGGCATATACTTTTTAAAAGAACATTATACCAACACTGAAGCAACATCATGGAGCCTGCATGGGTCTGAGCTTGGTCTTCTGTGTACATGCTGTGGTTGTTTGATTTGGGGGTTTTTGTGGAACTCCTAAGAGTTGGAGTAGGGTATCTCTGACTCTTTTGGATGTCAACATTTTTTTCCTCCAACTGAGTTGCTTTGTCCAACCTTGATACGATGGTTTATGCATAGTCTTATAGAATTTTGGTATGCCTTGTTCAGCTAATATCACTGAAGATTTGCTCTTTTCTCAAGGGAAATGGAGGAGCAATGAATATTGCAGAGAAGGGATGGGGGTTGAAAAAAGAGGAAGAAAAGGAGGAATCAGTCAAGATGTATTGTAAGAGGGAAGAATAAAGAACAAGGAAAAAAAGAAATTATAGACAAACTTTAAAACTCCCACAAAATTAACTCAAAGTGACCTCTCAAGTGTAAGTGTTTTTGAACCACCAGATACTAATATTTCTTTTGAACAAAGAAGTCCCATGGTCTAGATTTATCTCTCAAATGGATATGATCAGAAAGGTCTGCCTTGGCTCTGTAGTCATTCATATTCCGTTTTGGTTTCTGGCAAAACTAGAATCAGTGAAGTGCACACACAAAATGACATTGAAGAATAATTTAATGTCTGCTTCCTGCCACAAAAACTATGTCACAAGTTGTGGAAAATGCCTTATCCACTCTCTCAATTCCACGAACACCTGCAGAACCTCTGCAGCTGAGAAACTCCTTTCGTCCTTGGACCTGAAGCTAAGTAACAAGTAGTACTCAAGGTAGGAAGCTTGAATCTCATTGAGAAGGTAGAATAAAAGAGACATCTGATATCTGTGGTGGATATGGATGGGGAATCCAGTGGAAGAAGGGGTTGAAAGGAGAATAGGAGAGAAGTGTGTGGAGGATGGCTGAAAAGAAAACTGGAGTTAGTGGATTGTGGATGGAGGAGTAGCACTGGCACAGGCAGTAATCTAGTACAGTGGAAAATTCCGGGAATCTATGAGGGTGACTCTGGCTAAGATTCCCTTCTGATAGGACCTATGGAGCCTAAACAAGCTATCTCCTCTAAGCAGGCAAGATGTCATCCTGCCTATAAGCTGTACAGAGACAAGAACCTAGCATAACTGTCATCAGAGTGGCTTCACCCCCTAACTCATGGAAACAGATGCAAAAACATGCAGACAAACATTAGGTGGAGTTGGGAATTCCTATGGAAAAAAAGGAAGAAGAATTGTAGGAGGCAGAGGGGTCAAAGACACCGCAAGAAAACCTATAGAATCAACTAACCTGGGCCAATAAAAGCTCAAAGAGAGTATGCCTTGGAAGGACCAAGACCCGCTGCACACATGCAACAGTTGTGTAGCAAGGTCTTCATGTCAGACTCCTAATAGTTAGAGCAGGAACTGTCTCTGACTCTGTTGCCTGCCTTTGAATCTCTTTACCTAACTGGATCACATTGACTGGCCTCAATAGGAGAAGCTGTGCCTAGGCAACTGCAACTTGAAATGCCAAGGTTGCTTGTTGTCATTAGGAGGCCTTCCCTTTTCTGAAGAATAGGAGAGGAGGAATTACTGGGGAAAGGTGAGAGAGAAGGACTAAGAGGTGAAGAAGAAAGAAAATCTGTGCTTGGGATGTAAAGAAAATTAACTAATTAATTAATTAATTAAAAACATATCAGAATGCCTCAATAACACTTAAACAGCACTACATAAAAGTATATACAAATGAATAATGGAGAGAGGGCATCTGCAAACAGAACTTAAAACTTGGAGTTATTTCCTATATCATAGAAGCAGAATGTGAAATCAGAGAGAGAAATTAGGGCTGTAGAGATATTATAGAGAATGAAAACTTTAAATAAATAAACAAAATATATATCCAAAATTATTTCTTAAGTACATGAGTGTCCTGAAACAGCACATCATTCTTCAGTGATGGGGTCCAGAAGGGAATGTACCAGGGGATGAGAAAGACTGGTAAAATACAAGGAAGAAAAGATAAAAGCTTGGGTAGAGAGGTCTCATGCCATGCAAGCTTCTTAAGAAGAACATTGTCTCCACTACTTCCAGGTAAAAATAGAAGGAAATGGGGGATGTTTATGAAGACAGCAGAAACAAGCATACTGTAGAATAAACACACAAGGAAGTTAAACAGTGCTGCTTAAGGGGAACACACAGGGTATTTCAAAAACTTTCTGATCTAGCCCACTGCAGCCTTGGAATTGAAAACAACAGCCCTATGTGGAGAGAAGAGTTGGAGGTCTCAGGAACAGAAGTGAACCCTCCCCAAATGTCCTGGCACCAGAGCATGACCAATTCTCCCAAACATATTCTTGGTTTTGGAGAAGGAGCTCTCTTAATTTCACTGTAACTCAGAGCCCTACAAAAAGTGTCGAAGGCCTAGGCCCCAGGCTGTTACTAGAAAAGCAGGATCCTAAGTTTGAGAAGGAGCTATGTTCCTCCTCTACATATGAAGGATTCAGGGAAAGCCTTGCTTGATCAGGCAGTTGGGTCAGAGAAGAAATAAAGAAAGAAATTAAACACTTCCTAGAAATCAATGAAAATGAAGGCACAACATACTCAAACTTATGGGACACAATGAAAGCAGTGCCAAGAGGAAAGTACATAGCACTCTGTGCCTTTAAGAAGAAATTCAAATCATCTCATTCAAGCAACTTAATGGCTCACGTAAAAGCCCTAGAATAGAAAGAAGCAGACACACCAAAGAGGAGTAGACGGCTGGAAATTATCAAACACATGGTTGAAATCAATAAATTAGAAACAAATAATACAATTCAAAGAATCAATGAAACCAAGAGCTGTACCTTTGAGAAAATAAAAAAAGATATACAAACCCTTAACCAAGCTAACTAAAAGGCAGAGAGACACTATCCAAATCAACAAAATCAGAAATGAAAAGGGGGACATAACCACAGACACCAAAGAAATCCAAACAATAGTTATGTCTTACTTCAAAAGCCTATATGCCACAAAATTTGAAAATCTAAATGAAATGTGCAATTTTCTTGACCAATTCCACATGCCAAAGCTGAATCAAGACCAGGTAAATCAGTTGAATAGCCCTTCCCCTAAGGAAATAGAAAATGTCAACAGAAGTCCCCCATGCAAAAAAAAAAAAAAAAAAAAGCCCAGGGCAAGATGGTTCCAGACCTTCAAAGAAGAGCAAACACCAATACTCTTCAAACTATTCCACAAAATAGAAACAAAAGGAACACTACCAAACTTATTCTATGAAGCCACAGTCACCTTGGTACCTAAACCTTTTGAAGACCCAACAAAGAAAGAGAATTTCAGGCCAATTTCCCTCATGAACATTGATGCAAAAATACTCAACAAAATACTTGCAAACCGAATCCATGAACACATCAAACATCATCGACTATTACCAAGTAGGCTTCATCCCAGGCATGCAGGGGTGATTCAATATATGGAAATCCATCAATGTGATCCACCAAATAAACTGAAAGAAAAAAATGCATGGTAGTCTCTTTAGATGCTGAAAAGGCATTTGACAAAATCCCACATCCATTCATGTTGAAAGTCTTGGAGAGATCAGGGATACAAGGCACATACCTGAACATAGTAAAGACAACACACAGCAAGCCTATAGCCAACAATAAACTCAATGGAGAGAAACTTAAATCAATCCCACTGAAATCCAGGACAAGGCAAGACTGCCCACTCTCTCCATATCCCTTCAACATTGTTCGTAAAATCCTTCCTAGAGCATTTAGACAATTAAAAGAGAACAAGGAAATACAAGATGATATGATAGTACACCTGAGTGACTCCAAAAATTCTACTAGGGAACTCCTACAGCTGATTCACAGCTTCAGCGAAGTGGCTGGATATAAAATTAACTCAAAAAAATCAGTAGCCTTCCTGTATACAAAAGACAAAAGGTCTGAGAAAGAAATTAGAGAAACAACACCCTTCACAATAGCCACAAAGGACATAAAGTACCTTGGTCTGAAACTAACCAAGCAAGTCAAAGACTTGTATGAAAAATATTTTCAGTCTCTGAAGAAAGAATTGGAAGAAGATATCAGAAGATGGAAAGATCTCCCATACTCATGGCTTGGCAGGATTAATATATTAAAAATGGCCATTTTACCAAAAGCAATCTACAGATTCAATGCAATTCCGATCAAATTACCGACACAATTCTTTACATCCTTAAAATAAAAATTCTCACCTTCATTTGGAACAACAGGAATCCCAGAATTGCTAAAATAATTCTCTACAATAAAAGATTTTCAGGAGGTATCTCCATCCCTGATCTCAAGCTGTACTATAGAGCAATAATAAAACCTGCATGGTACAGGCACAGAAACAGACTGGTGGATCAATTGAATTGAATAGAAGACCCTGAAATAAACTCACACATTTACGGATACCTGATTTTTGACAAAAATGACCTCATTGGCACAGAAGACAACTTCCTGAACAGAATACCAACAGCACAGGCTCTAAGAGCAACTATCAATAACTGGGACCTCATGAAACAGAAAAGCTTCTGTAAAGCAAAGGACAATGTCCTCAGAACAAAATGACTGCCTACAGATTGGGAAAGGATCTTCACTATCCCTTTATCTGACAGAAGACTAATTTCCAGTATATATAAGTACCTCAAGAAGTTAAACAGGATTTCCTCCTTTTTGATTGCTGAGTAGTATTCCATCATGTAAAAATACCACAATTTCTCTATCCATTCCTCCATTGATGGACATCTGGGTTGTTTCCAAGTTCTGGCTATTACAAATAAAGCTGCTACAAACATTGTTGAACAAATGTCCTTGTTGTGTACTTGAGTAAATTTTGGGTATATACCTAGGAGTGGTAGAGCTGGTTCTTGAGGTTGCACTACTCCTAATTGTCTGAGAAAGCACCAGATTGACTTCCAAAGTGGTTGAACCAGTTTACATTGCCACCAGCAGTGGAGGAGGGTTCCCCTTTCTCCACAACCTCTTCAGAATGTTTTATCACTTGAGTTTTTCATCTTGGCCATTCTGATGCGTGTAAGGTAAAATCTCAGGGTCGTTTTGATTTGCATTTCCATAATGGCTAATGAGGTTGAGCATTTCTTTAACTGTTTCTCTGCCATTCAATGTTCCTCTTTCGAGAATTCTCTGTTTAGCTCCATTCTCCATTTTTTTAATGGGATTATTTGGTTTGTTGTTTTTTTGCTTCTTTAGTTCTTTATATATGCTGGATATTAGCCCTCTGTCAGATAAAGGGTTGGTGAAGATTCTTGCCCAATCTGTAGGCAGTCATTTTGTTTTGATGACAGTGTCTTTTGCTTTACAGAAGCTTTTCAGTTTCATGAGGTCCCATTTATTGATTGTTGCTCTTAGAGCCTGTGCTGTTGGTGTTCTTTTCAGGAGGAGTAGCCCTGTTAGGCCATAGAGGAGGTCTTTGCAGCCAGTCCTGAAGATACCTGAAAAAAAAAACTGGATAGGATGAATGTGGAGGAGGTCCCCCCTATCAGTGGACATGGAAAGGGGCATGGTGGAGATGAGAGAGGGAGGGTGGGATTGGGAAGGTATGAGGGAACAGGACACAGCTGGGATACAGAGTTAATAAAATGTAACTGATAAGAAAAAAAAGAAATTAAAAAAAAAGAAGATGTTGAACAGGAACAAATCAAGTAATCCAATTAAAAAATGGAGTACAGAGCTAAACACAGAATTCTCAAGTGAGGATTATCGAATGGCAGAGAAAAACTTAATGAAATGCTTAACCTCATTAGCCATCAGAGAAAGGCAAATCAAAAGGACACTAACACTTCACCTTACACCCATCAACATGGTTAAGAGGAAAAACTCAAATAACAACACATGCTGCAGAGGTTGTGGAGAAAGGGGAACCCTCCTCCACTGCTCTTGGGAATGTAAAATTGTACAACCACTCTGGAAAGCAATCTTGCACTTCCTCAGAAAACTAGGAATAGTACTTCCTCAAGATCCAGCTATACCACTCCTCAGTATATACACAAAGAGGATCAAGTACACAATAAGAACATTTGCTCAACCATGTTTGTAGCAGCTTTATTTGTAATAGACAGAAGCTGGAAACATCCCAGATCCCCCTCAGTGGAGGAATGGATACAGAAATTGTGGTACATCTAAACAATGGAATATTACTATGCAATAAAAAAGAAGGAAATCATGAAATTTTCAGGTAAATGGTGAGATCTAGAAAAGATCATCCTGAGTGAGCTATCCCCCAAACAGTAAGACACACACACACACACACACGGTATATACTCACTCATATAGACATATAATATAGAATAAACCTACTAGAATCTGTATATCTAAAGAAACTAATCAAGAGGGAGGACTCTTGATAAATTGCTCAAGCCCTATCCAGAAAGGCAAAGAGAATGGACATCAGTAGAAGGAGAAAAGAGGGAATAAGTCAGGAGCCTGACACAGAGGACCTCTGAAAGGTTCTGCCCTGCAGACTATCAAAGCAGATGTTGAGACTTATGGCCAACCTTTGGACAGAGTGTAGGTAAGCTTAGGAAAAGAAGTGGTACACAATAAGATATGGAGAGGACAGGAACTCCACAAGGAGACCAACACAATCAAAAAATCTAGGCACAGGGGTCTTTCCTGAGACTGATACTCCAACCAAGGACCATGTATGGAGATAACCTAAGACCCCTGCACAGATGTACTCCATGGCAGTTCAGGGTCCAAATTGGTTCCATAGTAATAGGAACAGGGACTGTCTCTGACATGAACTGAATTTTCTGCTTTCTAATTCCCTCCCCCTGAAGGGGAACCAGCATCACAATGCCGCAGAAGACAATTCAGCCACTCCTGATGAGACCTAATTGACTAGAATCAGAAGGAAGAAAAAGAAGACCTCCCCTATCAATGGACTTGGGGAGGGGCATCCTTGCAGAGGGAGGAGGAAGGGAGGGATTGTGGTGGGGTGGAGGGAGCTTAAGGGGCATAAAAGTGAATAAAGTGAAAGAAAGAAAGAAAAAAGAAAGAAAGAAAGAAAGAAAGAAAGAAAGAAAGAAAGAAAGAAAGAAAGAAAGAAAGAAGAAAGAAAGAACATTGTGTCCACTACTTCCAGGTAAAAGTTGAAGGAAATGGTGGACATCTATGAAGACAGCAGAAACAATCATACAGTGGCATAATCACGCAAGGAAGTTAAAGAGTGCTGCTTAAGGGGAACACGCAGGGTATTTCAAATACATTCCTGATGTAGCCCATTGCAGCCTTGGAATTGAAAACAACAGCCCCATGTAGAGGGAAGAGTTGGAGGTCTCAGTAACAGAAGTGACCCCACCCCAAATGTCCTGGCACCAGAGCATGTCCAACTCTCCCAAACATATTCCTGGTTTTGGAGAAGGAGCTCTGTTAATTTCGCTGTAACTCAGGGCCCTACAAATAGTTCTCTAGGCCTAGGCCCCAGGGTGTTACTGGATCTGAAAAGCAGGTTCCTAAGTGTGAGAAAGAGCTGTTTCTTTTCTACACATGAAGGACTCAGGGAAAGCCTTGCTTGATCAAGCGAGTTCAAGATCAAGCTTGATCAAGAACAGCAGTGTTCGTCTTTCTCAAATAGTTGTCACCTGGGATCTTCTTGACTACCTGGCAGATCTATGCTTTTCTCAGGAAGAAAAATTGACCTTTAGGGCACACCAGGTCTTAATGTTGGTTGTGACCCTGTAATGCCCCTTTGAGAAGCTTGTTGAGTCTCCTTCTCATTTAACATGGGGATTTGCTAGTGGTGGGTTGTAAATCAGTTGTCTGCTTTTCCTATGGTTGGGGCAGTCATAGTGAATGAACATATTTTCTAGGACCTAATCTTTAACAAGCCTGGTTAGCCTACCACATATTTTGGAGTGTTGTAGAAGCAACCCTCCTTTAGGTAATTTCCCCTTTGTGTGACTATCCCTAAGCATTGGTAAATCCTTTCCATCATCAATTCTAATCTTGCACATCACAGCTTAGTAGTAAAGATTTCTACCTCCACAAAATGAAGTCCAAATGGATCTCACCCCCTTCTCCAGGAGCAAAGACATGACAACATAGGTCCTTGGAGGGTGAGGGGGATGAATTCCTCTTTTCATTGCTGTTGAACAGGGATGCCAGGGTGGAGATGGTGACCTGCTTCCTTTCCCATGGCTGATGATACTCATTAGCCATCCTATCATCATAATGGGGCAGCTGGCTCATCTGCAGGTAAAACTCACACAGTGCTCTGAGTCAGAGTCCATGCTCTGGCCTTTGGGCTCACAAGTGGAGTCATACAACTGGATGCCTTTGTGTTGGGACCATACACTCTCTTACCTCTTGAATTCTGTCAGAATCCTTTGGGCTACATAGGGCTCCCTGTTGCCAGTACTTTGCCCCTTTCCTGATTAGCTCTTCAGCTCATTTTTGGCATCAAAGGGATCTGCGTAGTCATCAGCTATGGTCATCTTGTCTTTCTAGCCCACTCAGCTCTCCCCTGCAGCTAACAGCAGGTCACTGGGCTCCAGTTATAGCCAACACAGCTCACACCTCTCAGTCCCCACCCCAAGGGCCTGAACTCAGGACACTTTGATAAGCTAGTACTACCAGGATATGTAGTGCACCACTTCTGGGGTAGTGGGCTTCCATTTGCTGCTGCTAGAGTAGAGGTGCTGAGCATTGTGGGATGAGCACAAGCACAGGGCCTAGGACGCTGATGTGGATGGTCTGCAGCCCTGATCCTTGCAGCAGCAGCAGCAGCAGTAGTGAAGGCATGCTGCCCCTAACAGGACTCCACGCCACCAGTGCAGTAGTTGAGATGGCACAGGGTGCACATTTTGTGCAGTCAGGAGCCCAGCACCATTGTAAAGGTCCTCATCTGAGCATGGTAGGCACGGATAGGATACCCGTGCTGCAACTGTGCTGTCTTAGGGCAGAAATCCCGACAATGCCGAGAAGCAGGCCCCAGTGGACCCTCAGGATGCCTAGGATGCGGATCAGCCCTGCTGTAAGGCCTAGGGAGGAGGATAGTTGCGCTTCTCTCCCATGTGCCTCTGCTTGGGGTTGTCGGGCCTTGGCTCTTGGTCTTGCTGTTACCAAAACTTAAGTATCTGTTACAAGAAGCCTCCTAGGGCTATGGCTTGCCAGCCTGATCCAATGCTGCAGCCAATTGAGGATCAACGCCCCTGCCCAGTCCTGCCAAATTCAAGTTCTTGTGGCTACCACCTGGCTAGGGCCTCTACTGCACAGCCCTCAGCTCCATGCTCCATCACCTGAGCTTGGAATCAACAGCTTCTCACAGGTGGGTCTCATAGGAGCCCCAGATGCCAAGAGCAGAAAGCTGGGCGCCCCTGCTGTGTTCCTTCCTGTGGCCAACTGCAAACTTCTCCAGTTTGCATGGGCTAGGCCAGCTGCTTATTGGAGGGGAACACCAGCTAGGATGTTAGCACCCAACACCAGGCAGGACATGCCCCTGCAAGTCCCAGCGGCACCTGCTGCTGCAGCTGCTGCCTACCTAACCGCCATGTGTGTCACACCACAAGCATTGTAATGTGGAGTACTAGGATATGTCTACACACAGCCCTGTTGCCAACACACAGAGGCAATGCACAGAATGAAATTATTCAGAGTACAACGTGTGGGTCCTGATAGTTGCTCAGACCACATTGGGCCACTACTTCATATGGAGCCACTAGGAGGGTCCACCGCAGAAGCTCCCAAGGCTCATCAGCCCACTCCTCCCCACATGGTGGTCCCTCACTTACCATGTTGAGGTTTCCAAGCTCATACTCAGAGCCCTTGCAGCTCCAGGCAGAAGCTCAGGATCACAAGCACTTACTCAGCTACAGAATCCAGCCTTGGAGGATGTTGTCCAGGAAATCCTGCCGTCTTGTCTGACTGGCAGTTCACCTACACATTCTGATTGGCTAGTGAGGGCTGAAACAAGAGCACTTACCTTAGGATTGCTAAAGGCACATAGCACAGTGTTTCCTGGCACTGGTTTCAGGCCCAGGCACAGTATTTTCCTAGATCTGCAGAGACTTGCATTTCAGTAGCACTAGCACCCGAACTCCAATAGCTGGCCCTTCTGCCTTCTTGTACTCAGTAGGTGTTGGTTTCTAGGAGGAAGCCTAGAAAACCCACATCAGAGACATAAACTTGAAAAAGTAGGCTTTATTTTCTGCCTGCAAAAGGAGGTGGTCTGCATGGGATCAAAACAGCATCCCTGAGGAGATGATGTGTTGCATAATTGAAGGGTGAATACCTCAAGGTGAGGGGTATTTTGCTGTGTGGTGTGGTCATTCAATCAAATTTTAACATTATGGGTTAAGCAAGACAGTATCTGTTAGAGACTGGGCCTGATCCAAGACTTCTTGCCTCAAGGCCCCTTATTAGTACACTAGACATTGGGTTCTGAATCCAAAGAAAGAAAGAAAGAAAGAAAGAAAACAATACACTACCCTAACAAGTGTACCTACGTGTGAAGGTGTTAGTTATTTCCAGATGGAGTCAGTTGAATTAGCAAACTTTGCCATTACAACAGCCAAGACAGAAGGGCTGAGACTTAGTTCTTTCATGAAACAGGCAAGGAAAGCCTGGAATCATTTCTAAAGCAACAGTTTGACTCAAAAAAGGAAGCATGGGGAGTCTTGACAAATTCATGTAGAGCTCTCCTATCACTATTTGAAGATGACATGATAGTGTATGCAAGGGACACCAAAAATTCTACCAAACAACACTGAAAACTGATAAACAGTGGCTGGATAAAAAAAAAAATCAAAAAAAACAGTAGCCATCCTATACAAAAGCAACAAACTGATGGAGAAAGAAATTAGGGCAACTACTCCCTTCACAATAGTAACAAATAATATAAGTTATCTTGGTGTAACTCTAACCAAGCAAATGAAAGGCCTGTCTGACAAGAACTTTAGGTGTCTGAAGTATGAAACTGAAAAAGATATTAGAAGATAGAATGATATCACATGCTTGTAGACTGGTGGGATTAATATAGTAAAATTGGCCATCTTATCAAAAGCAATCGACAAATTCAATGCAATCCCCATCAAAATACCAGCGCAATTTTTAATAGACCTTGAAAGAACACTCTAAACTTCATATGGTAAAACAAATATAGATTCTTATTTATGCCCCTCTACAAAACTCAAATTCAAGTTGATTGAAACCCCAATATAACACCAAATACAATAAATCTATAAAAAGAGAAAGTGGAGAAGCACCCGGAACTCATTGGTACAGGAGACAACTTCCTGATCAGAATATCAGCAGCACAGAATCTAAGGTCAATAACTCAAAATTGGCACTTCTTGAAACTGGAAATCTTCTATGAGGCAAAGGACACTGTCAATAAAAGGAAACAACAGTCTGTAGATTAGGTACGGATTTTCACCAATCCTACATCCTACAAAGGGTTAATATCCAAAATACATAATAAACTCAAGAAATCAAACACCAATAAAGAAATAACCTATTTAAAAAATGGGGTACAGAACTAAACAGAAAGTTCTCAACAGAGGATTCTCATGGCTGAAAAGCACTTAAAGAAATGTTCAACATTCTTGGTCAACAGGGAAATGCAAATCAAAATGACCCTGAGATTCCCTCTCACACCTGTCAGAATGGCTAAGATCAAATTCTCAAGCAACAGCACATACTAGCAAGAGTGTGGAGAAAGGGGAACACTGCTCCATTGCTGGTGGGAGTGTAAACTTGTAAAACCACTTTGGAAATCAATCTGGCAATTTCTCAGAAAACTGGGAATAGCTTTACCTCAAGACCCATCTATAGCACTCCTGGATATATACCTGAAAGACAATCCACCAGACAAGGATACTTGCTCAACTATGTTCACAGCAACTTTATGTGTAATATCCAGAATCTGGAAACAACCCAGGTGTGCCTCCACCAAACAATGGATAAAGAAATTGGTAAGTTTACACAATGGAATACAACTCAGCTATAAAAAAAAAAAGAAACCATGACATTTGCAGGGAAATGGATAGAACTCGAAAAGATCATTCTCAGTGAGATATGTCAGATCTGGAAATACATACATGGTATGTAATCACTTACAGGTGGATTTTAGCCATAGAGTACATGATAAGCATACTGTAAGGCACTGAACCAAAGACAGTAAGTAGCACAGAAGATTCAAGAAGGGATGCATAAATTCCACTCAGGAATTTATTTGCAATCGACAGAGGTTATAGGCTAAAGACAAGAACAAGGTGGCAGAGGGGTCGCAGTGAAAAGAGGAGGAGGTCAGACCTGGAAAGAGCAAAGGCGAGAGTAAAGAAGGCCTGTAGAGAAAAGAAAATCTGAGCATGGGATGTGTCTGTGACAAGCTGGAAACCTAAGTCAGGGTAGGCTCCTGGGAGGATATGAGGGGTACACAAGCAGAGACTCCTAATGGCAGAGGCAATAGGGACTAAAGAGGACACCCACTAACTAGACTAGTCTCCTAGCAGAGTGAAGGGAACACCAACCCACTCACAAAAACGTTGAACAAAAATTTACCCTGCCTATAATATGTGCAGCAAAGAAGATAAGCAGAGAGAGCAGAGACTGAGGGAATGCCCAACCAATGCCTAGCCCAACCAAAGACCCAACCTACCAGAGAGTGCCAACACATGACACTATGAATGATACTCTGCTAAACTTGCAGACAGGAACCTGACAGCATTGTCCTCTGAGAGGTGTTAACCAGCAGCACCTCAAAACACATGCAGTCTCAAAACCAAACATTGGGTGATGCATAGGGACATTTGTGGAAAAGAGGGAGGAAAGAGAAAAAGACCTGGAAAGGACAGGAACTCCACAAGAAGACCAACACTGCCAACTAACTAAGGCCAAGAGGTGCCTGCTGAGACTGAAGCATCAATCAAGGATTATGAATGAATTGGACCTAGGCCTTTAAAACAGTGTGTCAGTTAGCTTGAGTCTACAACAAGAAGGCAAAATGAATATAAATTTAAAAGAATTAAAACCACTCACAGGTATATCCAACTGTGTGAGTTAATTCCAGATGTAGGCTGTTTTACTACTAAGCTTGGCTATCACAAGAGCCAAGTCAGAACAGCTGAGACATTTCCTACCTGAAATAAGCAAGAAAAGCATAGAGACATTCCCAAAGAAATGCTTTTTCTCAAAAAAAAAAAAAAAAAAAAGAGAAAGAAAAGAAAGTGGGGGGAGCATTGTATAGCTGAGATAAAAAGTTAATAAACTATAACTCATATTAATTGAAATAAAAATTAATTGAAAAAACGAAAGTGTGGTGATTTTACTTTGAGAATCTGGGTACCTTCATGTAGAGTTCTAGTTATTTCTACACATGCTAAGTTAACAGTTCCACATTTGAACATGGTCACAATGTAAAAGCTAGTATTTGGGGAAATTTTACTCAAAGTCATGCATAAAGGTGATAGAAAGACATATCTCTGCCATTTTCGTCTCGTACTGTAACATCTAAATGATGATCAAGTAGTAATCGCCTCAGGAAAGAATAAGGCCACTACCACAATTTTGCACATTATTTGAAGCAAGCTTGATTATACTGGTTTGTAGCCAAAGGATGGCTAAGACTGCTCCTAATTCCAGTTTAAGAGTGCAGCAATGGATTCATTTCCTGGGACACTTTTAAGGAGTAAAATCACAGATAGTTACAAAAGTGAAAAATTTCACTTTTAGAAAGGTTTACTAAAGTGAAAAAAATGGGGCAGTAAAGTCATACAGTAAAATCTCAAATTAACACCAATTTTTCGCTATGTGATTAAAGGGTAATGAGGGGGAATCAGGGTGTTCTCAAAAACAAGTCAAGGTCAAGATTTGGGGCAAGGATGGCTCCAGAAAATGGACTTAAAAGCAGCAACTCAGCTCATACAATAAATGTAACCATATATTTACAAATACGGGGGTCATATCTTCTGTATTGAAAATGGAGACAGACAGATTCCTTACAAGTCAATGACACTGAGACAGTAGATTGCTTTTGAGCCAGTGCTATTTCTTAACCATGATTTATGATCGAAATGTAGAGATATCAATGTCACAATTTTCACAAATAGGAAGAACCAAAACCACAAATACAAAAATCATCTAGGAATAGTCACCTATTAATTAGCACCATAGACATTGTTCAACAATGCATGGCTGTGATGAGCCAGTGTGTCCTCAGAACAAAGATGCTTTTGCCACTGAGCAGGCTGGCTCAGAAGAAGGTCACAGCTGCTTCCATGCAAGACCAGACAGAGTTCATTTTCAGTAGCCCTGGCTGCTGTGTCAGGAGTGTGACATCACTGTAGAAAATTCGTTCTACTTCGTGTTTTACCCTTTATTTTTATTTTAGTTATATGGGTGTTTGCCTGCATGTGTCTCTGTGAAGTACCCACAGAGGCAAGAGCAGGGTGGAAGATTCCAGCAAATGATCTTACAGCACATATGTGTTCTGGAAATAAAACCAGGGCCCTCTGGACAGCACCCCAGGCTGTTAACTGCTGAGACATTTCTAGACCAACTTTCTAAATTTAAATTGACTTTTATAATCTTTGATTAAAATATAGTACATCACTTTCCCCCTTTCTTGTCTTCCATCCATGCCTTCCAAATCCTTCACTTCAGACTTCTTCCTTCTTCTGTATGAAGAAGTATGTTGTAATACATGATGACAACCTGCTAAGTTTGGTTTTGTTGATTGTGTGTATATGGTTTAAGGACTGATTCAATGCTTTATATCTTGTATAAATAATGATGGCTGAAGCTGTTACAGGCCCCTTGCTTGAATGAGAACTGGTGGTTAGTGTCTTCATTCTCACAAACTGCACACAAATGTCCATGGTTAGACAACAATGCTGGAGCAGGACATCTGCAGACATCACCTAAAGTGGGGCAGCACATAGTGACCATCAAACTGTGACCATCATATTTTTAGTCATCAAAAGTAACCATCATGTATTAGCAATCACAGAGTGGCCATCACATAATTCCGATCACATAGTGTCCCTCAGTATGATCATTACACAGCTGGACATTAACATAGGACCTTTAATAAATTGAGCATCATTAAGGCTATCACACAGAGAGCATCAAACAATGCCCATCATGGAGAATAAATCACAGAGTTGGCCCTTAAACAGTGGACATCACACAATGGCCATCAGTCACTGGACTTCCCATTGTATCCATAGAAGAGAGTCCATTAGAGTGGCTATCAAATAGTGATGCTCACTTAGTGTTCACCATATATTTCAATTAAAGAGTGACAGTCCAAAAGCAAACATCGAATACTGGGGATCAGACAGTGTTCACAGTGTGGCCATTGCAGAGTGACCATCAGAGAGTTGGCTATCTCATTGTGTCTATAGCACATTGGGCATCCTATAGGGGTTATGATCCTCAACCATCACACAGAGGATATAAAACTTTGGTCAACACATTATGTTGATTACTAGTGACCTCCATATGGAAGCCATCGCATAGTGATGATAAAAAGAGAACATTACATACTTTCCACTCCAAGGTGGCCATCACACAGTGACCATCACACTATGTCCATCACAAAATGATGATCACTCAGTGAATTACTCACAGCGGTTCATCACAATGACTATCACAAATTGGGCATCATTTGTGGCCATCACATGCTGGTCACAACATAGTGGATTTTACAGTATCCATCACCCAGATATGACCACAGAGATGCCATTACAGAGTGACCATTATGCTGTAGCCAGAAAACAACAGCTATCAATCTACTTTCATATTGCAATGATAATGAAAATGTGGAGAGTATAAAATGATAAGCATATGTTGACCAGCACAGTGACCATCACATCATGGCCTTCACACAGTGTCTCTCACACTGTGACCATCAGAGAGTTGGCCATCACCATGTACATTAACATTGGCCAACACTCGGTGTCCATCACATGCCGTCTTTAACACTCTGGGCATCACCATGTTTATGACATAATCACTATCACACAGTGGCCATCATATAATGAATATTACACAGTGACAATAAAACAGTATCAATCAAAATGTTCATCACATATCAGTGATTACAGAGTGACCATTATGCAATTAAATCATACAGCTAACCATCAATTATTAGCCAGCACAGAATGGCCATTACAAAACAACCGTCAGTCACAGGCCATGGTAGTGAAAATCATGTATTGGTGATGAAGCACTGATCTTTGCAGAGTGAACAAAACTCAATGTCAATCACACATTGTCCAACACAAGGTCAAATTTACACAGTGACCATCACACCATATAAATGACATAGTGGGATATCAAACAGTGAGCATCAGATAATGGCCATCACAGGGTGACCATCACAGTGGCTATCAAACTTTGACCATCACATAGTGGGATCCCACAGAATTTATAATTCAGTGACCAACACACACAGGCCATCATTAAGTGGCCAGCATACAGTGACCATCAACAGTGTCAAAAAACACATTACTGTCAATCAGAGGCCCTCAAAAAGTGGCCATAACACAGTAACCATCACAGAGTAACCATCACAGAGTGAACACAACACAGTAGCCATTAATTATGACCATTTCACAGTGGCCATTACATTGTAGCCCTCACAAAATGATAATTAAACAGAGTTCTCACCCAAACGTCACATGGATTAAATTAGAGTGAACAGCACAAAGTTGAATATCATGACAAGTCCATCTCATAGTGTAAATCAACTCATGGTCATACATTGTCTCCATTAGATAGGGAAGACTACATTGAATATCAAACAGAGATCACATATACAGTGGCCATCATACAGAGGGATATATATATGTATAATTTATGATAATTTAAACAGAATATTATATATATACATACATATATATATATATATATATATATATATATATATATATATATATATATCACAGCAGGCATCACACAGGTGCAAGTAACCTGTGATATATATATATATATATATATATATATATATATATATATATGGGTACATTTATATATACATTTAAATAT
This sequence comes from Meriones unguiculatus, assembly GCF_030254825.1. Lineage (NCBI taxonomy): Eukaryota > Metazoa > Chordata > Mammalia > Rodentia > Muridae > Meriones > Meriones unguiculatus. Next base: position 24,836,675 of record NC_083353.1, on the reverse strand, counting down.
ATGAATGTATATCACATATATATATGGTTGAGAATATATATGTATATATCAAGGTACATTTATATATACATATAAATATATGAATGTATATCACATATATATATATATGGTTGAGAAGCCTGAACCTGGGCACTCAGAAGAGAAGTCCCAGCTTGGGAAACTATCCCAGAGCCAGATTAAGAGCAAGACACACTTGAAAATGAAGGAGTCACAAGAGCTGAGGCTGCAAACCCTGAGAGCCTGCATACAGAGCACACAAGCCAAGAAGCTGCAAGGATGCAGACAAATCAAGTTGGTCACTTTCCAAATCCAGGCAAAAAGACCAATGCAGAAAAGGAGACTGAACCTCAGGTGAGAGGTGTTGACTTTTCTGACAAGCACTTCCTCCATGAAGCCTCTACCCACAGCACATGCCAGAGGGATCCTTGCCTGACTATTGGGAAGGCTACAGAACCATCATCCAGGCTAAGAAGAGACAAGGTCCTCTAATGACCTCAAAGCTGGAGAACCACAGTGGTGAGCAGGGTAACCAAAAAGACCACGCAGAAAAACACAGTTGACCTGAGCACATTTGGAGGCAAGGAAGGGCTGTGAACCCCATGGAGTCAGCTAGAGTGGGCTCTGGGTTCCAAGAACAGGCTTCATGAGCTATGGAGGAGGCATGGCTTTCCAGCACTTTAACTTGGGATCCCACTACTACCTGATGGGCAAACATTCTGGAGACACTCTCTGCAGGCCTCTCTGCCTGATCTCCACACTCTTTGGGCGCGTTCCTCCAGCCATCTTCCCAGATCAAGCACTGTGTCTTCCATTGGCCCACCAGATTCCCACTACTCAAGGACTCTGGCGAAGGCTCAAGGTCTAGGCTTCAGGAAGAAAGACCAGCACCAAAAACTCACAAAATGTCCTTCACCTTCCTGAGGGACTCACTGGCAGACCCGCCCATGCATGCTACTTCCTGATGCACACCTGTCTGAACTGGAAAGGAAGGATGGATTTACTGGAATTCTCACCCCTCTTCTGGAGGGTTGTGCCGAACCAATCATTGACGTCACTTCCCATTTCCAGCTCTCCTCTGCTTGGACAGATCATCTTTTCAGAGTTAGTTTTATATCCCTTAGGGCTTCGTCCATGCCAAGTTACAGAAATTCCTGGGGTAGGACTACTTAGGATAAGTGCCAGGTGTGTTCGTTTCAGCACTAATGAATATTGTGTTCATTTCTCTCCTCTGTATAACAAGCTGTTCATGAATAATCATCTGTGTGTATATACATATGATTGGAAAGAGAGAGTCATTCATGGGCATGGACATAGAGAACTGATAGCCTCTGTGTGAGTATGCATGTGTGTGCAAGTGTGTTTATGTGTGTGTGTGAGGGGGAGTAGTGGGAAATAAACCAGAGAAAAAAAAAGGATCCATTTGCAACCCAGAAAACCAAGACCCAGTTGCCCAGGATCAGAATGGAAATGAAAAGCTCTGGGCTGGCTTTTGGGATCTGCACCAGTGTGAACACCTGCGAATGCCTAGCTCCTGGGCTGAAGGAGCCAGGGCAGAAAGGTGGTGTGATAGGTGTGCAAGACAGGACATCCAGGCACCAAGCAGAAATCCACTTGACCCAAGGAGGCTCCACTCACTAGGGTGAAAGAAATCTGTCCCCTCCAAACTCCCCCCACAATGCTCTGACTAAAATCGGAGCTCAGAGCAGTTACTAAGCTTTTTTTTCCCTTCCCCCTGCTGTTGTGTGAGCATGAGCAGTGTCTGGCAGGCACCCGAAGCTGGTGTCCCCCACTGGGGAACCGGCTATACCGAGAGAGCCAGCAAAGACTTTACCGAAGCCCCCATTTGGCAGAGCTTGCTTAAAAGCCAAGCAGGGCTGTGAATCCCCTTGAGTCCTCCAGTGTGGGCTCTGGGGTCAGAGAACAGGGTTCCTGAGCTGTGGACGGGGCGTGGCCCAGGGAAGCAGAAGTCAGAAGGGGCTGACTCAGATCCAGGAGCCTCAGCTGCTGACTGGGCAGATTTGATCCCAAGGCGTGGTCCAGCAACTCTATATATATCTAGGGGAGGGATGAGCCCCTCTGCAGTGAGGCAAAGTGAGGCTGCAGGCTGGAAGACTGCCAGCAGCCTATCCCAGAATCTGCTGCAGAGACACAGGTAGCCACCGCCAGAGGAAGAGGACAAGATCAGACTGACATGCTGTTTGCTAGGTGGGGCCCAGTCCTGTCCTCAGGATGGAGGCTGGCTGTTCTCAGGGAGCCCTGCATTAGCTGTGTGATCACCTGTGCAAGGACACAGAGCCACGCAAGCTCTACAAGGCCCTGAAGAAACTCGCCTCCGTACCCATCCTGTCTGAACGTCTGGCAGAGATAGGCTTCAGGCAGACCATCAAAGTCTTGAGGAAACAGCAGCTCCTAGTGCCCTACCCAGGAACCTGGAGGCCAGATTGTGGGAGAGTTCCCTGCTGTTGTCCTGGTCTGGCTCAGACCAGGACTCCCCTGACTCTGCCTTGGTGCTGAGCATGAAGACAGAGCAAGGAAGAACATCTCTGGCAGAGGAGCACCGAGTATCCACGTCCAGCGAAGCCCAAGACAAGCATACAGAGGCCTTGCAGCTGAGCAGGTGAAGGCCCAGCCCGAGCAAGAGGCGAAGCACATGCCAGAGGCCAGAGGCAAGTGACACAGGCCATGGAAGCCTGGGACCAGCAGCCAAGAGGATCCAAAGGTGAAGACAGTGGCCCTCCTCTGGCCCAGGAGGATGGTCGCGCTGACTCTTTGGGGGCTTGCCCCAACTCTGACCAAGCCCGCTACCCCCTGGGTGTCCCGGGTCCCTCTTAGGGCCAAAATGATGGGGAAGTGCAGCTGTGGCCAGTCAAGTTGGATTCCAAGACACTGGTCTACTCAGGTCCCAGAAGTCCCGTTCACCAGCAGGAATCGCCAGGAGGTCTCCTCCTTGCAAAAGATCCCAAGGGCACGTGGGATGCTCAGTGCCAAGCCACGGAAGCCACTGCAGCCCATGCAGCTGATGCAGCCGAACAATCTGCTCTCCAGGGAATCTCCCAAGCCAAGGATGCCTTCAAAGCCAACACAGCCCAAGCAGCCCAAGGAGCTGAACATGGGCAAGCAGGGGACGAGCCTGAGACCCACAGCCAGACTGTGACCAAGACACAGTGGCAGATGGAGGAGGCAGACCAAGAGCTGAGGCTGCAAGCCCTCACAGCCCGCATCCGGAAGCCTACAAACCCAGATGGCCACCTTCTTCACCCAGACCAGGAGCCGAGGCGAGCCAGAGGAGCCCGGACCCCCGGTGCTGGGGCCCTCCTCCGAAACGGACCTCCTCCTGGAGGCCTCTGGCCACGGCCCAATCCAGCGAGCTCTCTGCAACTCGACCCAGGCTAAAAAGAGAACTGCCCCCCTCATGGCCAAGGCTCTCCGGGATAATTGCACCCAGTTCTCTTGCAGATGAACCCCAGAAGGACACTGTCTGCTCAGGCATGCCTTGAGACTCCCCGAGACTGTACACACCCACTTGTCCCTCACAAAAAAAGTCAGGCTTTCCAGAGCTTGCACCTGGCATCCCACTTGGAGCTCTGGAGACACTCTTTGGAGGCCTCTCTGCCTGATCTCCATACTTTTTTGGCAGATTCCACCCACCCGTGAGAGCCTGGGCTGCAGCCATCTTCCCAGATCAAGCACTCCGTCTTCCATTGGCCCACCAGACTCCCATTACCCAAGGACTCTGGCGAAGGCTCAAGGTCTAGGCTTCAGGAAGGAAGACCAGCACCAACATCTCACACCTTGGCCTTCACCTCCCCGACGGACTCACTGGCAGATAAGCCCACCCATGCCACGTCCTGATGCACACCTGCGTGAATTGTAAAGTAAGGATGGATTTCCTGGAATTCTCACCCCCTCTTCTGGAGGGCTGTGCCAAACCAATCATTGACCTCACTTCCCATTTCCAGCTCTGTAGTCCTTGGACAGATCTTTTTCCCAGAGTTAGTTTTCCATCCCTTAGGGCTTTGCCCATGCCAAGGTACACAAGTGCCTGGGGGGGGGACTGCTTAGGATAAGAGCCAGATGTGTGTGTTTGAACACTAATGTTTTTATTTTCCTCTTTGTATTCACAGTCTTTTAAGCATGATTATGTTTAGAATGATAAATTTTAATTTGATAACCATTCAGAGATATTTGCATTGTATTTGTACATATCGTTCCAATATTTTTGAATGATGAGCATGCGTTCATATAATTTAACAGAGTAACCTATGGATTCATGTAATTAAAGAGGCATAGGGGAGTAACACATCAAAATGTGATCAAATTTTGGCATGCAAACATCTATTCCGTTCCGAATAACGTTTCAATATGTTCATCTTCTCGATATCTGTAATAAAATTAAAGGTAAAACCAAAAACCATAAAATAAAATGTGTGAATATGTCTGTTTTTTAAAAGAGGTGGGGGAATTGATGCAGAAAAAAAATGAGGCCAAAATAGACCAGACCTATGACAACCCACACTTTTGGGATGCCCTGTGTTTCGTGGCCACAGTGATCAGGTGAGAAAACCTGATGAGAAAAACAGAGGAATATGCCTTAATTTATAAAGGAAGTTGGGAGGGTCCACAGACAGACAGTGAAGAGGTGAAAGATATGGAAGAAATAAAATAATAGTGAAACACTGACAGTTACAAAAGGAGAAAGAGAGAGGAAAAGAATGGGGGGACTTAAAATGTCATGGATAAGCTGCAGCAAGGATCCAACGTCCCAATATCAGAAAAGCAGTGAAAAGCCATAGATGGGCTTGAGGTTTTGCTTCTCTGTGGATGGGCTCCTAGCTATGTGCAAACAGTGGGAAGAAAGAGTTGGTGAGCATCAGCCAGCAAGGTGGTGAAGCAGGCTTGCAAGTTATGATATCCAATCCCATTTAGGAAAACCCCTTTCACTGAGGATGCCTATCATAGATGCCTGGTGTGAGTGTGTTTGAACACTATTGTTTTCTTTTCTGTACTTTGTCTTCAAACCTGTTGATATATATTTGCACAAAATTAATTGACAGTAATATGCATAGTTATTTAATTGGTACTTGTACTTATTGACAGATGATATATCATTGTATGTATATTTACATATAGATTAATAAACAAATAAATACATAGCTTGATAGATACAATGAAAATTGACACACTAAAATGTAATGGTAGTTCAGCATGCATCATGCAGACCGTGGACAACATAAGTAAAGATTAAACAAGTAAATGTAATAGAGGATAAATATTAAAGTAAATGAAGAACAACAAAATACCTCCAAATAGTGTGTGTGAGAGAGAGATGAGGGAGAGAGAGGAACAGAGACAGACAAAGGGAGGTGGGCAGACATGAAGGAATGAAGACAAGTTAATAGGACATAAATTTTCCTTTTAGGGCTTTATTTGTAAACTGAGAATGTAAATGTGTAATTCTCTTACAGCACATTTGATGTAACTGAAGTAAACATTCAGGTAAAGAAATAGACATTTCCTCAAAATCACAACACAATATGAAAGTTGAATGAGTTGTCCATTGCATATACATTTTAAGCTTTGGACTGTCTGCAAATAGAAATTCATGGAATTTTATCATTTGTGCATGAATGACAGAGACCTGTGTTCTTCATCAGCAAGAAAGAAACTATCCGAATGCAGAAGGATGCATCTGAGCTCTTGTCTGGCCTTTAATGCTTTACTGAAGATGAATGCTAATATTCTCTAAATTACCATGGCCATACAGTTTCAACTATTTCTATAGACACATTTTTTTTCTAAGAATTTCCGTAAATTTATAAAAAGTACATAAGATTTGATTTTTTTTCCTATATTACAGGTGACAGTGAAGATTTCTTTTCAGAATGATTTAATGTTACCTGATTATCCTGTATGGATTTTAAGCACCTTTAAATGATCAAGTATTGATTATAAAATGTTGTAATATACTTTGGTGGTTCATTACACAGTTTTTAGAAGAACTGTTTTGAGTTTATTATTGTAATCACAACCAAAAAGTGAGAAAAGTGATATTGGAAGAAAAGGACTTCAATCTTCTAGTTGATACATGAACATACTAAACATGCACAGTTATATATATACACAGCACAGACTGTATATATATGTAGAACATATAGGATGACATTTCTGTTCCTATAGCAAGTAATAATTGAAATAATGGCTGAAAACAGGCTACAGAAAATTAATTACTTATTTTTTTATGAGTTACAGAATTATTGTAAACATCATATGATTTCCTGCTTAATGGCAAAACCTGAGTCATAAAGAGAAGTTTAAAACACTCATCAATCCCCAGGGTCCGAGGATTGTTCAAGGTTCCTGAATAAACTGCATTGAAAAAAAAAACACATGGCTGAGAAACACTTAAAAAAAAAAACACTCATCAAGTCCATGTTCATACCACCCAGAATGTGCCTTATCTTGTCTGATCCTGGAAGCTAAAACACTCATCAATGGACACCTTCAAACTCAGCGTCACATACTCCATAACTCACAAAAGATATGAGAGAAAGAATGGGAGAGAAAGAGAGAGAGAGAGAGAGAGAGAGAGAGAGAGAGAGAGAGAGATGGAGATGGAGAGATTAATTTATGGGGAGCATAGAGATGTTAGATGGAAGAGCTCTGCTGGGTGTGAGAGTAGTCATCGGGGCTAGTTTAATTGCTATGCACACCTAAACAATTACCAGAGCATCTGAACCAATCCAGGCAGATCACAGATTCTTGGTGCTATTTTTCCCTTACCTCAACCCAGCAGATGGAAAAAGTATTCGCTTAAAGATCAAGTTTAAAAATTCCATTCCCATAGTGTAACCATTCCTATGCAATAACAAAACAATCCTCAAAAGGTATTGTTTTTTTTTATTCTTTTTTTTTTCAATGCAGTTTATTCAGGAACCTTGAACAATCATCTGACCCTGGGGAAAGCCAGCCCACAGCTTAAATAGCCTCTGGGTAGCCAACCCAGGTGTGCCACGTGTGCAATGCAGATAGGTCCACATACATGGAAGCAAGCCAAATCCTCAGCCTTAGCCAAATGTGGAATTGTTCGTGACAGAGAGCACTCACCATCGGGAAGGTGGAAGGAAAAGGTATTGTTAACCCTCTATTTTTCCTATGTTAGGTATTTTTTTTTCTTTTTCTGTTTTTTTCCCTCTTTCTTTCTGTTTCTTTCATATTTCCTTCCTTTCTTTCTTTGTCACAAAACAAAAAGAACAAATGTAATTAATACAAGTAAATTTTAAGCCTTTTCCAGAAAATTATAAAATGCTGACATCTAGCGGAGGTGAAAATATAGGCCTAGAAGGAGTTTTAGTAATGCAGTGTCCTAAGTGTAAGCTAAATGCTTCCAGATCCAAATGCAGAAATAAGCACAGGTGGATATGTCTTGTTTATATTTTTATCCTTACTATTATTATTTACAATTTATTTACATCCCAGATGTAGCCCCTTCCCTCTTCTGCTTATGGTCCCACCCTCTCTTCCTCTTCCTTCGCTATCCCTCTTCCCTAGTCCACAGATAGGGGAAGTCCTTCTCCTTTACTGTCTGACCCTAGAATATTAGGTCCCATCATGACTGCCTGGATCCTCTTCCTCAGTGGGCTAGCTAGGTCTTCCAAGCAGGGAAAAGCGCTCAGGGAACAGGCAACCTAGTTCATGACAGAGACTTTGTCTTCTCTACTTATCCAAGTAAGGGTACTCGCTTGGAGACTGAGCTAACTATGGGCTACGACTGAGCAGGGCTTCTAGGTCCTCCCTATGCATAGCCTTTGGTTGATGCATCAATCTCTACAGTCCCCCACTGGGCCCAGGTTTTTGTTGTTTTGTTGGACTCTGTGTAAGGCTCCTGTCTCCTCCATGTCTTTCTATCTCCCTCTTATTCATAAGATTCCCTGCACTCTGCCCAAGTTTGATTGTGGATTCATATCTGTCCATGATGGCCTCTATTTTTTTTGTTGTTTATTTTGACTTTATGATCCACAAATAATTTCATAATCACAGAATTAAGATAATTTTCCTATGTTTCCTCTGCATTAGAATATCTACTGGTTTGGGGGGATTCTGGTGTATCCATAGTGTCCTGATTTTTGCTGATCAGATTCTTTCCCCAGCCTCTAGTTTTCAGGATGTCTGTAACCTTGACTCTTTTTTTCTTGGAGCCTGTACTGCCATGTGCACCTGTGTCTGAAGTCTGCACTAATATACAGGAAGCTGGGAGATTCCAAGGTCTTGAGAATGCATGCTGGAAATTCAGATGTGGCTAAGGAAGGGAGTTCTCTCTGCTGAGTTCATGCTCTCTACTGGCTCACTGTCTGTGATCCAGGTATGCCAGGTAGCTGTGGTTCAGGCAGAAAGATCTCCAAGTCTAGGGCTGCACCAATGCTCCATAGGCTTCCTCAAGATGTACAATATGATGTGGTTCTCACATATAGTTCAGATTCACTGGGTTCACTGACTGTGCTGGGTTCCATGTTTCTGACCCAGGTAGGCCAGGAAGATGGCCCATTGAGCAAGCAGAATGGAGCCATGCTCCTTCCCAAATACAGGAGGTATCCACTCCATAAGACCATGAGAGTGAGCACCACTAGCTACTGTGACCAGGAAGGTGTTCCACTGGATGGTGAAAGTGTGCTCCAGGGTTTAAAGCTAGGAGCCACTGGTACCCAGAAGGTGTCCACAGGACTGTGAGAGTGGGCACCTGGGTTTGTAACCTCACCCCCAGTACCAGTGAGAGTGAGTGCCCAAAGTTGGAGATACCAACTACTGGTATCTGAAGGTATCTACAGACAGTGGGCTTCGCATGTAGCCTGGGGCTGTGTCAGTGCTGGACAGGAGCCCAATTATTTTTCTCAGTATTAGACTAAAGATGGACTCTCAAGTATCCCTGTGGATTCTCATCTCATCTGAGAAACAGAGAGATGTTGTGGTTTGGGTTTTCTACAGTATGGCCTGCCATTCATTCTGCTTTCACTGCTGAGCTGTTGTTCAGATACCATGCATAGTAGGCAATAACATCTTGGATGCTTCCCTCTATTCTTTTTTCAATTTCTTCATGCTTCAAACTGAAGATATTTTAAAAAACAATGTTCATTCTACCACATTTGTTTTTTTAGATTTTGTTTGTTTGTTGGTTAACAGCAGAAGAACTGTTAGACAATCCACAGTTCTTTTGTTTTGGCTCTGACTCTGTCTCTCTTTTTCTCCTTTCTCTCTTTCAATTTCCTTTCTCTTATTTTTCCTATAATTTTTCTCTTTTATAATTTTATTTATTTACTTTTCATTATTACAGTTTATTCACTTCATATCCCAGTTGTAACCCCTTCCCTTGTCCTCTTCAATTCCACCCTACCTCTCTTATCTCCTCTCATGCCAATTCCCAAGTCCACCTCCCCTTCCATCTGGCCCTAGCCTATCAGGTGTCATCAGGACTGGCTGCATTGCTTTCCTCTGTGGTCTGGTACAGTTGCACTCCCTCTAGGGTGAGGTGATCAAAGAGCCAGACACTTAGTTCACATCAGAGACAGCCCCTGCTACTCCCCTTACTTGGGAACACACATGGAAGCTGAGCTGCCATTTGCAACATCTGTGCCAGAGGTCTAGGTAACATGCATGCATGGTCCTTGTTGGAGTATAAGACTTGGCAAATACCTATGGGCTCAGATATTTTGGTTCTGTTGCTCTCCTTGTAGAGCTCCTATCCTTTCCAGGTCTTTCTATTTCTTCTTTATTTCATAAGATTCCCTGAAATCTGCCCAAAGTTTGGCAAATAGTGTCAGCATCTGCTTCGATACCCTGCTAGTTAGAATCCTTCAGAGGCCCTCTGTGGTAGGCTCCTGTCCTATTCCCTGTTTTCTCCTACTCCCAATGTCTATCTCATTTGTTTTGAGTGAGGATTGAGCAAACTCCCTAGGGTCCTCCTTCTCATTTAGATTCTTTAGAATTATAGATTTTAGATGTTTATCCCATATTATATGAGTAATATATGCCTATAGTGAATATATACCATGTGTGTCCTTCTGCTTCTAGGTCACCTCATTCAGGATCATCTTTTCTAGTTCCCACCATAGCCCTGCAAAATTTCATGATTTCCCTGTTTTTAATTGCTGAGTAGTATTCCATTGTGTAAATGTACCACCATTTCTGTATCCATTCCTAAGTTTAGGGACATCTGGGTTATTTCCATATTCTGGTTATTATGAATAAAGCTGTTTTGAACATATTTGAGCAAATGTCCTTGCTCATATTTTTGATATATATTACTGGGAGTGTTGTAGATGGATCTTGAAGTGGCAATGTTTCTAAATTTCTGAGAAAGCAGCAGATTGATTCCCAAAGTGGTTGTAATTATTTACATTCCCACCAACAATGGAGGACTTTACCCCTTTCTCCACATCCTCTCCAGCATGTGTTGTCACTTGATTTTTTGTTCTTATCCATTCTGATGGATGTTAGATGAAAACTCATGGTCATTTTGATTTGCAACACATTCAGAATTTTTTTTTGACATTTTAAAACTTTTCTTTATTCTTCATTAATTACACTTTATTTACTTTGTATCCCCCTTGTGGTTCCCTCCCTCCTCCAGTCCCAATCGCTTCCTTCTTCCACCCTCTGCATGCATGACCCTCCCCAAGTCTACTGATAGGGAAGATCTTCTTTTCCTTCCTTCTGATACTAGTCAATTAGGTCTCACCAGGAGTGGCTGCATTGTCTTCTTGTGTGGCCTGGTAATGCTGCTTCTCCCTCAGGGGGAGGTAATTAAAGAGCAGGCCAAACAGTTCATGTCAGAGACAGTCTCTGTTCCTAATAAAATGAAACCCACTTGGATATTCAATTGCTATGGGCTACATCTGTGCAAGGGTCTTAGGTTATCTCCATGCATAGTCCTTTGTTGGAGTATCAGTCTCAGGAAAGACCCCTGTGCTCAGAATTTCTGTTCTGTTGCTGTCTTTGTGGGGTTCCTGTCCTCTCCAGATCTTACTGTTTCCCACTTCTTTCCTAAGATTCCCTGCACTCTGCCCAAAGGTTGCCCATAAGTCTCAACACAAGCATGGATAGTCTGCAGGGCAGAGTCTTTCAGAGGTCCTCTGTGTCAGGCTCCTGACTTGTTACCTCTTTTATCCTTCTTCTGATATCCATCTTCTTTGCCTTTCTGAATAGGAATTGAGCAGTTTAGGAAGAGTCCTCCCTCTTAATTAGTTTCTTTAGGTGTACAGATTTTAGTAGGTTTATCTCATATATCTATATGAGTGAATATATACAGTGTGCATCTTTCTGCTTCTGAGATAGCTCACTCAGAATGATATTTTCCAGATTCCAGCATTTACCTGCAATTTTCATGATTTCCTTTTTTTATTGCTGAGTAATATTCCATTGTGTAGATATACCACAATTTGTGCATTCATTCCTCCACTGAGGGGCATCTGGACTGTTTCCAGCTACTGGCTATTAAAAATATGGCTACTACAAACATGGTTGAGCAAATGTCCTCATTTTGTACTTGAGACTCTTTTGGTTATATGCCTAGAAGTGGTATAGCTAGATCTTGAGGAAACACTATTCCTAGTTGTCTGAGAAAGTGTCAGGTTGCTTTCCAGAGTGGTTTTACAAGTTTACATTCCTACCAGCAGTGCAGGAGGGTTCCCCTTTCTCCACAACCTCTGCAGCATGTGTTGTCTCTTGTGATTTTGAACTTAGCCATTCTGAGGGTTGTAAGGTGAAATCTTAGGATGGTTTTGATTTGCATTTCCCTGATGGCTAATGACATTGAGCATTTCTTTAAGTGTTTCTCTGCCATTCTATATTCCTCTATTGAGAATTCTCTGTTTAGTGCTGTACTCCATTTTTTAATTGGATTTCTAGATTTTTTGCTGTTTAACTTCTTTACTCCTTTATATATACTGGGTATTAGTCCTCTGTCAGTTATGGAGTTGGTGAAGATCCTTTCCCAATCTGTAGGCTGTCATTTTGTTGTGATGACAGTGCCCTTTGCTTTACAGAAGATTTTCAGTCCCATTTGTTGATTGTTGCTCTTAGAGCCTGTGCTGTTGGTGTTCTCTTCAGGAAGTCATTTCATGTGCCAATGAGTTCAAGGCTCTTTCCCATTGTTTCTTCTAAGCATTTTAGTATATCTGGTTTTATGTTGAGGTCTTCGAACCATTTGGACTTTAGTTTTGTGCAGGGTGATAAGGCTGGATTGATTTGCATTTTTCTACATGTAGACATCCAGTTAGACCAGCACCATTTGTTGAAGATACTGTCTTTTTTCCATTGAATGATTTTGGCATCTTTGTAAAAAAATCTTCGTAAGTTTGTGTATTTATGTCAGGATCTTCTATTCAATTCCATTGATCCACCAGTCTATTTCTATACCAGTACCATGCAGTTTTTAGTATTGTTGCTCTATAGTTGAGCTTGAGATGAGGGATGGAGATGCCTCCAGAAGATCTTTTATTGTAGAGGACTGTTTCAGAAATTCTGGGTTTCTTCTTGTTCCATATGAAGGTGAGAATATTTCTTTCAAGCTCTGTAAAGAAGTGTGTTGGTAATTTGATGGGAATTGCATTGAATGAGTAGATTGCTTTTGGTAAGATGGCGATTTTTACTGTGTTAATTCTGTCAAGCCATGGGCATGGGAGATCTTTCCATCTTCTGATATCTTCTAATTCTTTCTTCAGAGACTTGAAATCTTTTTCATACAAGTCTTTGACTTGCTTGGTTAGGGTTACACCAAGGTACTTTATGTCGTTTGTGGCTATTTTGAAGATGTAGATGGCTGGGAATAATGAAAATCATGGCTGAAATCAATAAATTAGAAACAAAGAAAACACTTCAAAGAATCAATGAAACCAAGAGCTTGTTCTTCGAGAAAATCGACAAGATAGACAACCCATTAGCCAAGCTAACTAAAAGGCAGAGAGACACCATCCAAATCAAGAAAATCAGAAATGAAAAGGGGACATTACTACAGATACAAAGGAAACCCAAACAATCATTAGAACTTACTTCAAAGTCTGTATGCCACAAAATTTGAAAATATAAATGAAATTGGCAATTTTCTCGATCGATTCCACTTACCAAAGCTGAATCAAGATCAGGTAAATCAATTAAATAATCCTACATGCCCTAAGAAAATAGAAGTGGTCATCAAAATTCTCCCATCCAAAAAAAGCCCAGGACCAGATGGTTTCAGTACAGAATTCTACCAGACCTTTAAAGAAGAGTTAACTCTAGTTCTCTTCAAACTAAATAGAAACAGCAGGAACACTACCAAACTCATTCTATGAAGCCATAGTCACCTTGGTACCTAACCCTTACAAAGACCCAACAAGAAAAAAGAATTTCAGGCCAATCTCACTTATGAACATTGATGCAAAAATACTCAACAAAATACTTGCAAACCGAATACAAGAACACATCAAAGATATCATCCACTATGACTAAGTCTGCTTCAATGAAGGCATGCAGGGGTGGTTCAATATATAGAAATTCATCAGTGTGATCCACCATATAAACAAACTGAAGGAGAAAAACCACATGATCATCTCCTTAGATGCTGAAAAGGCATTTGACAAAATCCAACATACATTCATGTTTAAAGTCTTGGAGATATCAGGGATACCAGACACATAAATGAACATAGTAAAGGCAATATACAGCAAGCCTATAGCCAATATCAAACTCAATGTAGAGAAACTTAAAACAATCCCACTGAAATCAGGGACAAGGCAAGGCTGCCCACTCTCTCCATATCTATTCTGGAAATCTTTGCTAGAGCAATATGCAGTTGAAGATCAAGCAGATACATATTGAAAAGGAAGAAGCCAAAGTGTCACTATTTGTAGATGATAGGATAGCATACCTGAGTGACCCCAAAAATTCTGCCAGTGAACTCCTATAGCTGATAAACACCTTCAGCAACGTGGCCAGTTACAACATTAACTCAAAAAAAAAAAAAAAAAAAAAAAAAGAATAGTGCTTCTGTATACAAAAGTCAAAAGGGCTGAGAAAGAAATTAGGAGAGCATTTCTTTAAGTCTTTCTCTGCCATTAGATATTCCTCTACAGAGAATTCTCTGTTTAACTCTGTACCTCATTTTTTATTTGGATTACTTGGTGTGTTAGTGTTTAAATTCTTCAATTCTTTATATATTCCAGATATTAGCCTATGTTTAATGTAGGGTTGGTGATGATACTTTCCCAGTCTCTATGCTGTTGTTTTGTTCTTTTTTTCTGTATCTTTTTTTAATTTTTATTAATTACATGTTATTCAGTTTGTATCCCCCATTAGCCCCTCCCTCATCCCCTCCTGATCCAATCTCCCTACCCCCTACTTCATGCATGCCCCTCCCCAAGTCCACTGATAGGGGAGGTCCTCCTTTCCTACCTTCTGATCTTAGTTTATCAGATCTCATCAGAACTGGCTGCATTGTCTGCTTCTGCTGCCTGCTAAGGCTGCTACCCCCTCAGGGGGAGGTGATCAAAGTGCGGTCCAATCAGATCATGTCAGTTGCAGTCCCTCTTCCCATTACTATGAAACCCACTTGGACACTAAACTGCCATGGGTTACATCTTTGCTGGAGTTCTAGGTTATCTCCATCCCTGATACTTGGTTGGAGTATGGACTCTGGGAAGACCCCTGTGTTCAAATTTCTTGTTCTGTTTCTCTCCTTGTGGAGTTCCTGTCCTCTCCAGATCTTACTATTTCCCACTTCTTACATAAGATTCCATGCTAATTGCCCAACAGTTTGGCCATAAGCCTCAGCATCTGCTTTGACAGTCTGCAGGGCAGAGCCTTACAGAGGCCCTCCATGGCGGGTTTCTAGCTTGATTCCTGTTTTCTTCTTCTTCTGATGTCCATCCTCTTTGCCTTTGGGATAGGGATTGAGCATTTTAGTCAGTGTCTTCTCTCTTGATTAGTTTCTTTAAAGGTACAGATTTCTGTAGGTTTATCCTATATTACATGTCTATATGAGTGAGTATATACTGTGTGTGTCTTTCTGCTTCTGGGACAGCTCACTGAGGATGATCCTTTCCAGGTTCCACCATTTACCTGCAAATTTCAAGATTTCCTTATTTTTCATTGATGAGTAATATTCCATTGTGTAGTTATACCAGAATTTCTGCTTCCATTCTTCAGTTGAGGGGCATCTGGGCTGTTTCCAGCTTCTGGCTATTACAAATAAGGCTGCTAAAAACACGGTTGTGAAAATGTCTTTAATGTGTACTTGAGCCTTTTTTTGGATAACAAAAGCAAACGCCAGATTGAATGCAATTCTCATCAAATTACCAACACAATTCTTCACCGACTTTGAAAGAAAAATTCTCAACATCATATAGAATAACAAGAAACCCAGAATTGCTAAAACAACCCTCTACAACAAAAGATCTTCTGGGGGTATCTCCATCCCTTATCTTAAGCTCTATCATAGAGCAACAGTAACAAAAACTGCATGGTACTGGCTTAGAAACACAATGGTGGATCAATGGAACCAAAAAGAAGATCCAGAAATAAACCCACACACTTATGGACACCTGATCATATAATGGAAAAGATATGGCATCTTCAACAAATGGTTCTGGTCTAACTGGATGTCTACATGTAGAAAAATGCAAATAGATCCATCCTTATCACCCTGCACAAAACTGAAGTCCAAGTGGATCAAAGACCTCAACATAAATCCAGACATTAAATCACTTAGAAGAAAAAGTGAGCAAGACCCTAGAACACATTGGTACAGGAGACAACTTCCTGAACAGAACACCAACAGCACAGGCTCTAAGAGCAACAATTAATAAATGGGACCTCATGAAACTGAAAAGCTTCTGTAAAGCCAAGGACACTGTCATCAAAACAAAAGGAATACCTACAGATTGGAAAAAAATCTTCAACAAAACTTCTTCTGACAGAGGGCTAATATCCAGTATATATAAAGAACTAAAGAAGTTGAAAAGCAGCAAACAAAGTAATCCAATTAAAAAATGGGGAACAGAGCTAAACAGAGAATTCTTAGTAGAGGAATACAGAATGGCAGAGAAACACTTAAAGAAATGCTCAACATCATTAGCCATATGGGAAATGCAAATCAAAATGACCCTGAGATTTCACCTTATACTAATCAGAATGGTCAAGATGAAAAACTTGAATGACAACACATACTGGAGATAGGGGAACCCTCCTCCACTGCTGGTGGGAATGTAAACTTGTAAAATCACTCTGTAAATCAATCTGGCACTTTCTCAGACAACTAGTAATACTGCTTCCTCAAGATCCAGCCATGTTATTTTGTTCTTACGACAGTATCCTTTGCTTTTTAGAAGCTTTGAGAATCATGAGGTCCCATTTATTGATTGTTGATCTTAGAGCCTGTGCTGTTGGTGTTCTGTTTAGGAAGTTGTTTCCTGTGGCTATGAGTTCTAGGCTCTTCCCCACGTAGCTAATGACTTTGTAAATACCTTTGACACCTCATGGATTTTAGACTTTCCTTTCATTTAAGTTTAATACCTCCCTTTTTTTTGACAGTTTTCAGTGCTTTTAAAAATTATTTGTATCTCTTTCCACTTAGACAGGTAAATTTACCTGCTGACAACTGAGTCCATGACCCAGGTCACAGATAGTGTGAGAAGAGAAGGAAGCTCCACAAATTGTACACACATACACAGAGTCATCCCACATACTCATCTCCACTCAGGCATGCATGATTTCCTTACATACTTTCAATTTAAAGCAATTTCACACTCTCTCTCACACACAAGCACATTAAAATGTAATAAAAATTTTTATGCTTTACCCAGAGTAGCTGTAGATACCACAATATTTTTCACTCATGATTTTATTGTATCATTGATATTTTTCATTTATACTAAGAGTTTGTATTTTTGAAAGGTATATATCCTAGCATTTGCATTTTAGCTTGATGCACTCTTTCTTTTCCGCCCTTAATTCTTCTCTTCTTCCTCTATCTTCCTTCTTACTTTTCTTTTTGTTTTACTTCCTTTCCCACTCCCCATACCTTATAATAGGAATATAACACATACCACTTTCTCCACCAATTACTGAAGTTTCTCATAGCATCTTAATTAGAAAGAGTATTACATTTAATAATTTATTTTATTCCAGTTATGTATTATTGCTCAATCTTTGTTCAAAGCCATCAGATTCATTTCACAAAGGGCCCTCTAAGCATGAACTTCCTACCTTTTAAAATTTACACTAATTTTTTAGGACATTTCTCAGGCAAGAATTCTGGGGCAAGAGAACTGCAAGGTAATAATTG
Source organism: Meriones unguiculatus (assembly GCF_030254825.1). Classification (NCBI taxonomy): domain Eukaryota; kingdom Metazoa; phylum Chordata; class Mammalia; order Rodentia; family Muridae; genus Meriones; species Meriones unguiculatus. Next base: position 24,819,364 of record NC_083353.1, on the reverse strand, counting down.
CTTGGCTACTTTGAATTGTGTCAAGAAAGAGCCTGACACAGAGGACCTCTTAAAGTCTCTGCCCTGCAGACTATCAATGCAGATGCTGAGACTTATGGGAAACCTTTGGGCAGAGTGCAGTGAATCTTAGGAAAGAAATGGGAAACAGTAAGATCTGGAGAGGACAGGAACTCCACAAGGAGAGCAACAGAACCAAAAAAAAAAGCTGAGCACAAGGGTCTTTCCTGAGAGTGATACTCCAACCAAGGCCTATGTATGGAGATAACCTAAGATCCCTGTATATATGTAGCCCATGGCAGTTCAGTATTCAAGTATGTTCTATTGTTATAGGAAAAGGGACTGTCTCTGACATGAACTGATTTTTCTGCCCTTTAATTAACTCCCCTGAGGGGGAAGCAGCATTACCAAGCCACACAAGAAGACAATGCAGCCACTCCTGATGAGACCTAATTGACTAGGATCAAAAGGAAGGAAAAGAAGACCTCCTCTATCAGTGGACTTGGGGAGGAATAAAATGAAATAAATAAAGAATTTTAAAAATTTATATAAGTGGGGAAAAGGGAAAGGGTAAAGACAGATGGTAGCTGTAATGGTAATGAAGAATTTGTTGTGAGGCATGCATACATTGCCACCACGGATTGTTGCATAGAGCTAGAGTGAGGTGGAGACATTCATACCTTGGACATCTCATTCTTGATATGGGTAGGTGGAAGCATTGCTACTTCCCTGTTCTGTGCCAGCATGCATTGGCACTTGTAGTCTTGACCCCCTACCTCTGCTATTCTTGGAGTAATCAAGTAGCCTGGGCACCTGGAATTCTTCCCGATATAAATTGGCAACATCCCAGACCAAGCCAATAATATGTGCCCATCCTGGGAAGCTCTCCCAACCCCAAGGGTCCTGCTTTTCAATGATGGCTTCTATTTTTTTGTTTGTTTCCTCTCTATATTCCGCTAATTGTGCGCTACTTGTTTGGTTCTATTTGCCTGTATTTCTTTGGGAGCTATGTTCATTACTACCCAATGGCTTGAGTGCCATTCCAGAAACTGTTTCCTGTGTAAAGTTGCATTTGAAGGTGTCTTTACTCTGCCGCCGTTCAATTACCTCCATAGTTTAACCTCATAATTATTAGCTCAGATAGTTTATGGTACCTTTCCCACAATATTTAAATAGCATGTCCTTAATGTTTTAGTATTTAGTATGTAGAATCCATTTTTATTCTCAAAGAGTAGCAATGTCCTGCCTAAATTTGCCTTGTTTCTTCTTCTGCAGTGTAAAATTTTCATGCTTATGACAAGTTGGGGAAGTGACATGTTTTCAAGGAAATATGAAGACTGGCTTCATGGTATCCTAAAAAAGATAGTGGAAGGTAACTTTCCAAAAGTGTTGGTTTGAAAACAAGTGGGTCCACAGAAGAAGAATAGGTTCCTGCCAATTATATTCAACATGGAAAAGAAGAAAATTCCAAGAGATTTCACCGGATTTCTCTGACAATCCTATCACTATTTAAGTAGTTTCTAACTTTCGTCTGAAAACTGAGAATAAGATATTGAATCCAATTCGTTTTAGGCATAAATTTGAATCCATGAAAAAAAGTTGTTTTTTTTTTTATTTTTATAGACAGCCAAAAAAAAAAAAAAAAAGAAACACTGAAAGTTGTGTACTTGAAACAAACATCAAAAATAATCCCCGAAGAGGTGCAGTTGCACATAACTTTAATCCCACCACTCTGGAGGCAGAGACAGATGGATCTTTGTGATCAAGACCAACCAGATCTACATATCCAGTTCCAAGACATCCAGGGCTACTTAAACAGATTCCACTAAAAAAAAAAAAAAATCCTTGGATCAGAAAAACTTGGCAAGCATAGGAAGAAATAAGACTCATGATCTAGCCAGATTTGGAGGCACAGACCTGTAATCTAAGCTACTCAGGATGTTCCATCGGGACCATAAACTCAAGACTCAGCTAGGCTACACAGTGAGCTAAAGGCCAACATGGACAAATTAGTAAGATTCTCTCTCACAACAACAACAACAAAAAATTTAAGAAGTCTCTAGCTCAAGGACAGAGAACACTAGACTTGCAAACATGATGCCCTTTAATCCATCCCAAATGGAAAAATAGAGATAAGAGTAACCAAATAATGACCAAGGCTTGAAAGTCCTTGAAGTATTGAAATACATATTCAAAACCCTGGGAGTGGAGGAGAGAGGGGCTTATGGGGGATACAAAGTGAATAAACTGTAATTAATAAAAAAAAAAATGTTACTATTTCCATAGGGTAAAGCGTTTTTTATTTCATTATCTATAAACATTAAATTTATTTTTATTAACTATATTGTTTCTCTTAAGATAAATACTGCTTCTTTCAAATGTGTAAGAGTTTGTATGTAAAAGAATAATCGATAAGTACTTGCTCAATACACTTGGCAATTCTGTCTGAGAAACTTGATTATTTACTTATCTTCAAAATAACAGTTGATCACTATTTCAATGTCTTGTTTTTTTATTTGATTAATTAGCCTTTTGTTTCTATGTTTTGACATAATCACTACAAAGACAAAGAAGTGCACACACACACATGCACACACACTCACATACACACAAATTTACATTACTAACAATAAGCCTTATCCAGAATATTTTAGAGACATTTTTTATTCTTTTTCTACATTACACAAATTTATATAATAAAGAATAAAGCATGTGATTTATATTGTATCTGCATAAATCCTGGCTCTATGGTCCTATGTTGATGACATACCCATTTCTCCTTTAATAGCTCAAAAAATTTAATTACAGTTCATTCACTTTGTATCCCAGAGGTAGCCCTCTCCCCTCATTCCCTCCAAGTCCCACCTCCCCTCTCTCATCTCCTCCTGTGCCCCTTTCTAAGTCCACTGATAGGGGAGGTCCTCCTCCTCTTGCATCTGATCCTAGCTTACCAGGTCTCATCAGGCCTGGTTGCATTGTCTTACTCTGTGGTCTGGTAAGGCTGCTCCCACCTCAGGGGGAGGTGATCAAGGGGCCAGCCACTGAGTTCATGTCAGAGATAGTCCCTGGGAACCCAATTGGATACTGAGCTGCCATAGGCTACATCTGAGCAGGGGTTCTATGTTATATCATGAATGGTCTTTGGTTGGAGTATCAGTCTCAGAAAAGACCCCTGTGTCCAGGTTTTTTGCTTGTGTTGCTCTCCTTTTGGAGCTCCTGTTTAATATCATGCTATGAAATATGCAAAGAGTAAAAAAAGTTCAACTTTTTTCATCTGTACTCATGATGTTCCCTCTTTGATTCAAAGGCCACCTAACAACAACAACAAAAAATCAGACATAAGAAACACTCTTCTTTGTTGTTGGCCAGGGAAGTTAAAAAACAACAACAACAACAACAACAAAAACAGATTACTACTATTGCCCTTAGCCATCTGCTAAGAAGTGAAAGATAAGTCTTTCATCCTGAAGATACCACTTACTTTAGAAATAGGACCCAGAGACCTATTATCTGGCCCTGAATAAATTTTCCTTTGTGAGAATTAGCTTTCCAGAAGACACCATGCCAGCTTCCAAATGAGGGAAGTAACTAACATTCCTTCATAGCTTTGGTGCCTATGAACCATATCAACGATGAACATGGCAAGGTAAACATAAGGCTGGAATATAGCACTCATACCTTGGCAGTGAGCAACAGCTTTCTAATTGGACTTAAAAACCCACTCAATGAGAAGGATACCATGCCTCATATTAAAAACCTAGCTCACGTCCCAGTTCTAGTGAAGTTGTGGGTTTTGGGAAAATATCTACAGTCATTAATTTACCAATAGCGCAAACTATAAATATTTGTCCTTATTATCAGAAATCGGTGTAGTATTCACTTCTCATTGAGAAAATGTTTCTTTGAGCAGATTCAGACTACTACAGAAAACCATGATCTATCAAAATGCAGCAGTATGGAGCCCAGTCCCAATGAATACCTATACAGAACAATCCAGCACTTAAGGTTCAGGGAACATTGTAGAAGAGGACACTGTAAGACTGTAAGAACCAGAGGATCAGGGAGCTTTCTATAATTGTTTTTCCTTATAAAACCGGGGACTACAGCCATCATTTCTCATCAACATGACTGCCCAAATGTGAGATGAAATTGGATAACACCAAGGGACAGGCCACCATGGATAGAGAAAAGTCTAGAAGGCTTCAACCCTACATAGAAATGTGGGCAACTGAAAAAAGCTGGAGCAGGAGAGGTGATTTTTTCCACAGAGAAGAGTATGGCAATTGGTTGTCCCATGCCAGACCTGCAAAAAATACATACAAGTAACTGTATGTGTACTGAACAAGTTAAATTAAAGAATATATATGTATGTGTGTTCCATTATATATATATGTGTGTGTATGTGTGTGTGTGTGTGTGCTTTCCAAGTATATAGGTAGGTGTGTATGTGTGTCTGTGCAATAACCATTATTGAAAAACAAGGCAATTAATTTGGACCTCGGGGAGGAGTATATTGGAGGGTTTGGAGGGAGGAAAGAAAAGAGAAACATTTTAAGTATATTATAATCTCAAAATTTTTGAAGAATAAACTTCATTACCAAATTGTACTTTAAATTATGTGCAAGAGATAGAACTCCTTGATAGTTTTTCTTATGATAAACCAAGTAGCTAATTAATGTAATAGGTTATGGAGTAGTGCAACAAAAGATTCAGGTAAAGAAAGAGGCATTTCCATAAAGGCATAATATAATGTTAAGGCAAATTGAGTTTGAATTGTCCTTTGAATATGTTCTTTGAGGAGATCTTCAGAGCTGTCTGTACATAAAAATATTTTATTCCATCTGTTCATGCTGCCTGAGTGACAGACCTGTTTCTCAGCATTCATTTTACCACCAAGAGAGAGAAAAGAAATTCAGGTACACATTAATGCAAAAAGTGTTAACTTCACTACCATTCTATTAATGTTAAGTGTAAGCAGAAGAAAACCCTACATATTTTCTGAGATAAGCTGAAATGAAGCCTCTTCCACTAAACATTAAATTCCCAGCAGCCAACTCACATTGTTAACATGCTAACAGTGATATTGATTGAAAACATACTCATTAATTCATATTTTGTGTTTTACTGTTGTTTGACCAATTGGTTTCAATCAAGATTTTATAGGACTTAGTACAGAATATTACCAGGATGCTATTGAAACTAGTTATGTAATCACAGTCTCTTCAATAGCCTTTAGCAAATCATTAAGTCTAAGAATTTTAAGTACTTTAACTAAAACAGAAATCTTGTCGGTATGATTTGATTTCTCTTTATGTAAAAATGTACCAGTGAGATTTTGTTATTTGCAAGGCGATTCAATGTCTTTTAACTAGCTGTGCTTTCTGGGTATGGAGTACTAATAGAATATAAGACTATATGATACTGTGATTTACTTGCAGGATCCATTTCAATCTCTTAGAACAAGAATTCCTTTGAATACATCTTTGTGTACACCACAGAACCTGGCAAAACACCTCACAGAAAGATGGCATAAAATGATTTTTGTTAAAGGGATAGATTTTACAGTCAGTCTGTAACTACCTTTTTCCAGAGAAAGGACTGTATTTAAAACTGAGATAGAGAAAACACACAAAATTCCTGAAAGACAAATGAATCTAAACTTCAGCCAGTTCAAAAGAGTAAATTATCGACTAACTAACGTTTAAGACATTTGTGTCCACAGTAGCCAATTTTCTCTGTACCCTGCACAATACAGAGACTGTAAACCCTCCCACTGCCAACTGTAGGCAAAGTGTTCAGAAGATCTCTTTTGATTGTATGTGTCTTAGTTAGGATAAATATAGAATTACTCCTTACCTTCATTCATCCCCTTTGGCTCTGGGTACTTGGTAAAGATATTAGAGGAAAGGAAATATACATTTTAAAATTGTTATTCAAGTATCCTAAATAATTATTGTCTAAGGAAATTTAATTATACATATTATATTGTGAATTATAAATATATTTAATATATACATAGTAGGTATTCTCCATTGCTCCTCAAGAACTCAACACTTAGCTTAAGTGAAAAAATTTGATGCAAAAATTATTTTTTTATTATGAACAAGTCCATACAATTAACAAGGATATGAATTTACCTTTCATATACAATGCATAAGATATTTCTCTAGGGAACAAGAACTAATAGATATCCTGAAGCAGACCAGTATCTAAGTATAGCCACAGGAAAAGTAGAAAGAATTAAATTTGCAATATAGTAAAAGTGGCAAGGTAAGTTCACTCTTCATTTTTATTCATGAAACAGTATATGAAATAAGTCATAAAATACAGAAACATTTGCTGAGAGATTTAAGTGGAAAACACGATTTAGGCAGTTTTCTGCTGTCATGGAAATTTGAATTATATTTGTTTGCATGCATACACATACATAACCTGTTGTGGGGGGTGTGTGTGTGTGTGTGTGTGTGTGTGTGTGTGGGGTCAGACTGACATTGTTATTGATACCTCTGCCTAACATAATGTTAAACTCATGATCAGAAAATCAGTTACATCAAAAGATTGTCTCGGGTGTCTGAGACTATTATCACCATACAATTTTTAGTTCCTGTGTCTTACATGAAAATGGCCAAACAGAAACACTGTTACAGAGGAAAATAAAAAGACAATGTAAGTTCTTCTGAAGAATTATTGGATGCTGACATCTAGTGACTTAGAAAAGTACCATTATGGAGGAATTTTAATAACACAATATACTTCCATAAAAATGTGTATGTTGCCCAGTGCAAAATCACATATGTACAGGTCGATACATTTAATTTTAATACTTAATTATAGCTTTTTATGTGCCTAACTGCTACTGAATAAAGGTAAACCCTTGTGAAATGAACTTTTTTTATCAGTGATACTCCACACTTTGCAGAAAGCATATCATTCCCTATAATATCTTAAAATCTTCCTCCATTACCCTTTTCCTTCCTTCCTTCCTTCCTTCCTTCCTTCCTTCCTTCCTTCCTCCCTTCCTTCATTCCTTCTTTCCTTCCTTCCTCAATATCTTTTGACCACATTGTCTCTGTATATGCTTTTTTCTTTGCCTCTCTGATATATTCTAATATATATTATCTATATCTCCATCCTTCCTCTTTCAATACACTTAAAAGTGTTCTTCAGTTAGGGTTTCCATCACTATGATAAACACTAAGACCAAAAGCAACTTGGTGAAGAAAGGATTTATATCATCTTACAGTAAACAGGTAACAGTCCTTTATGGACAGAACTCAGGACAAGAACTCAAGCAGGCAAGAACTTCCGGGTAGGAACTGACACTGAAGCCATGGAGGAATGCTACTTACTGGCTTCCTCCTCATGATTTGCTCAGCCCACTATTACAGCTCAGCACAGCTGCCCAGAGCTAGTACTGATGTGCCAAAGATTAATTAAGAAGACATCTGAAAGACTTCTGGGTTTCCTTTTCACAGTAATTCTGACTTGTCAAACTGACCCCCCCAAAAAAGTAATTAGTATAAATAGCTTTTCCATCAACTGGATACTAAATCTACAATAACCTAAAATAAGTTTTTTTGTGTTAAATTCTTCTGAAATTTTAATGTACTTTTCCTATATGTCTCATTTGAGGCCTGCTTTACCATACTATTTCAAGTTACACATATGAAAGTATAACCTTGTAATAATGCTTATACCTGTATCTCCTCTTTTCCATTTGATTTCCTTTTTTTCTATTCCTCGGTGAATTACTGATTTACAATCATTATCTTACATTTATTATTTTACATTTTGATTACAATCATTATTTTACAATTATTATTTTACATTTTGATAGCGCTTATATAATTTTCATCAATGAATATGCAGTTAGGACCATATAGAAAGCAGATCACATTGACATTTTATTTTTTTTCATTATGAATTTTACTTCTTGATCTCTACCCAAAGCTGCATATCCTGTGCTATTCCAAAAAGCTCTCTACACATAGACTTTTTTCTTTGCAGAATTTACAAGTCCTGTGGCAATAAAATGCAAAGTTTTTAGAATGGAGCACTGATTCATGAATTCTCTAAGATAAGCTGTTAGGAAAAAAAAAGCTGTCAGGAAAGAAAAAAGAAAGGAAGGAAGAAAGAGAGAGAGAGAGGAGAGAGATAAACAAAATTGCAGGAGAGTGTGTGAGTGAGAGTCAGGGACAGAGTGATAGAGGAAGAGAGGGAGAGAAGAAGAAAGGGAGACAGGAGGAAAGAAAGGAAAAAGGAAGGAAAGAAGGAAGGAAAGGAAGAGATTGATGAACTACAACTTATAATTTTAATGAAGGTGAAGAGTTTGTGAGTTTAATCCATAAGAAATTGGAAAAGTTGGTGTAGAGGTATGCTTGAGAATTTTAGATGTGCTTCGGTGCCTATCAGATAGAACCTGGAGGAAGAAAAGGACATGAAATCCCCTGAAACAAGAGTTACTACAAAAAGTTGTGAGCCCCCATATGCGCACAAGAAACAAAATTTCAGTCCACTGCATGAGCAGCATGTACTTTGAATTGCTGAGCCCTCTCTGCATCCCTTGTTCTGTATTATTCATCATATATTTAGTATTGAGTTTTTTTCCCCAGAATTCTTGAAAGTTAAGGTCATTATTGCTTAATATTTTCACTAGTGCTCTCTAAAGGCAATAATTCTTCAGCTTTATCTTCAACATTCTTTCTTATAGTGTTTACTGCTGGAGATATTTTACACTGATATTATATGTTTTGTGGAACTTTTAAGTTCTAATCTTTTAATTTGATTATCTTCAGTTTTTTCCTTTGCAGAATGTGTTGTTTAAGTTGCTGAATTTCTCACCTGAGTCTTGAATTGGTGTATTTATTTCATCCATCTTTTTGAATTTTCATTAAAATCATTGCTCTTTGCAGGAGGACTGCAGAGACTGATGCACCAATCAAGGACTAGCATGGAAAGAACTTATAGCTCATGCTCAGATGTAGTCCATAAGCAGTTCAGAATCCAAGTCAGATTCCTAATAAAGGGAGCAGGGGCAGTTTCTGACATGAACTCAGTTGCCTGCTCTTTGATCACTTCCGACTAAGAGGATGGCCTTACTAGGCCACAAAGGAAGAGAACCCAGGCCATCCTGATGAGACTTGATAAGCTAGGGTTAGAGAGTAGGGGAGAAGGACTCCCCCTTTTCAGTGCACTGGGGGAAGAGGATGGGGGGAAGAGGAAGGGAGGGTGCGACAGGGAGGAGATGAAGGAGGGGGTTACAATCATGATGGAAAGTGAACAAATTGTAAAAATAATAAAATATAAGTAATAAAAATAATAAAAACTTTATCAGGTCAAAGGTTGCTTGAAAGTCAATCTTCACTGACTGTTTTCACATACCTAAAATTTTCATATAACTATAATCACTGTACAATGAACATGAGCTTGTCTAGTATGTAAGACTATTTTGAATACTTTTTTCTTTGTTGTCAAACTTGTTTCTTCTCTCTTTTGATCGCTTTGCTTTTGTAAAAGTTGAAGTAGAATCTGTTTTGTATCTTGGACTGGACTTAAACCTAAGTTTCACCTGCTTCAGCCTTCTGAGTTCTAGAAGTCTGTGTTCTTAATGCTAAGCAAACTTGGAATATTAACTCAAAATAGTAAGTTTACAATCTAAATTCAGCGATTTTATTATTTATAAAATTGTAAGAGCTATAAACTTTGTACAATATACACAAATTTACATTAGGAATCGGTTTGTTTACTTACTGAACAAATATTAAACACCAACCCACTTGACATTAACTAAATATTTTTCTCTAATGACTACCTAAATAATGCAGCAAAATAGAGAATTTTAAAAGCATGGCATGGACAGGATATTTGGTATGGTACAGTTATATATTGTCAATCGATGAAGTGTCTCAAAAGAGCAGCTCATCCCCCATCCTGTGAAAAGTCCTGAAGCCTCCTGATCCAAGTGAAATGCAGGGTGATATTTCCTGTAAATCAAGTTCTTGGAGAGGAATGACTGTGGACAGTTCCTTTACCTGAACTTTAACTTCATAAAACAAGTGTCTTGTGATCATAGTAAAGGAAGCCCTATTCACCACTAGAGGACACTGCAAAAAAACATAATTTTTTTTTCTTTTTTAATTTATTTTTCTTTATTAATTAGACTTTACTCACTTTGTATAACCTGGTGGTTCCCTCTCTCCTCCCTTCCCAATCCATCCCTTCCTCCACCCTCTGATTGCATGCCCCTCCCCAAGTCCACTGAGAGGGGAGGACTTCTTTTCCTTCCTTCTGATCCTAGTCAATTAGGTCTCATCAGGAGTGGCTGCCTTGTCTTCTTCTGTGGCCTGGTAATGCTGCTTCACCTTCAGGGGGAAGTAATTAAAGAGCAGGCCAATCGGAACTCCATAAGTAGAGAAACAAAATAAAAAAAAAAAAATATGAGCACAGGGGTTTTTCCTGAAACTGCTATTCCACCCAACCACTATGCATGGAGATAACCTAAGGCCCCTGCACATATGTAGCCCATGGCAGTTCAGTATCCAAGTGGGTTCCATTGAAATAGTATCTAGACTTGTCCACCATTTCCCCCCACATTGCTCACAACGGGAGCAGTCTAGGATGCTGTCCTTCCTCATATTGGCAAGGGCCTTCTTAGAAGCAATCCTTACCATGAGACATTTCAATTGCTTTCCAAGTCCTGACACTGTTGTTTTCATTAGATTTAGAATATGATTAAAATTTCTATTGAATTTTACATATGGTCTATTGACATTTTCATTGCCAAGATTTGAGTTTCTCTCTCGTTCAGAAAACTCATCACTTAATCAATTGTTCTTTATTAGCCTATAGTTTATTAGTTAATACATGCAACTACCAATACCCATTTCTTGCATTTATTGATCATTTAAAAAATCATTCACTGAATTATATACCTAACATTTTGGTCCTATACTATTTTCAATATCAGTTATTAAGAATGTATAAACTTCTGGAGTAGTTATGTTTTGTATTTTTCCTTATTTTGCAAGTCTCTATGTTGACACTAAGCAATGTATTAGTTGGACATCAATTGCAAGTGTAAGTGAAAGCATTCAGTATGTGCCATCTTTCTTTGTCATTATCCAAAGAACATTAATTTTCTCATTAAGGCAGCATCCAGAATGAAACCATTGACAAATTGCTTGGGATCATCCTTCTCAAATCAGGTTATTGGTTCTGCAATTCAAACCTGACTCAAAAACAACTTCTCAAGTTCTCAGACATGCACAAGATCTGCATATTTTCAAGCCAGAGAAGGATCTCAACTGAGAGGAGGAAGTGCACCCCAGGGTCCCATCTTTAACAAAGAAGCATTTTTGTTCAGTTTTGACATTTATTGTTTCATTGTTGTTTTGATTGTTGGATTTGTTTCTCTTTTTTGTGGTTTTGTACTTTATTTTTTTTTTAATTTTTGGGGTTTGGTGGGGCTTTTGGGGAAGCAAGAGAATGTAAAGTTGGTGGGGAAGATCTGGAAAAAGTGAAAGGAAAGTAATCAATATGTATTTATAAAAATAATTAAAACTGAAATTAAAAGAACTTTAGAAATGTGCTCTTAGTCAAATGTTCTACTGCTATGAAGAGATGCTATGACTCAGAAGCACTTATTTTTGAAAAGCATTTAACGAGAACTTGGTTACAGTTCAGAGGTTTAGTCCATTATCATAGTGGGAGACATGGGAACACGCAGGCAGATATAATGTTGGAGAGTAGCTGAAGGTTCTTTATCCAGATTGGCAGGCAGAGAGAAGGACACAGCCATCCAGAAGAGGGGGTGAGAATTCCAGGAAATCCATCCTTCCCATTCCAAATCATGCAGGTGTGCATCAGGAACTGGCATGGGTGGGCGTGTCTGGCAGTGAGTCCGTTGGGGAGGTGAAGATGTAGGTGTAAGTTGAGGTGTGGGTGCTGGTCTTTCTTCCTGAAGCCTAGACCTTGAGCCTTCGCCAGAGTCGTTGGGGAGTGGGTGTCTGGTGGGCCGATGCAGGACGGAGTGCTTGCTCTGGGAAGAAGTCTGCAGCCTAGGCTGTCACGGGTGGGTGGAACCCGCCCAAAGGGTGTGGAGATCAGGCCGAGAGGCCTCCAGAGAGTGTCTTCAGAGCTCCAAGCAGGATTCCAGGTGCAAGCTCTAAAAAGCCTGGGTTTTCCGAGAGGGAAGAATGGGTGTGTCCAGTGCAGCCAGGGTGTCCCAAGACATGCCTGAGCAGAGAGTGTCCTTCTGGGGTTCACCTGTGAGAGAACCGGTTGTGATAATCCCGGAGAGCCTTGGCCATGAGGGGGTGGGTCGCTTCTTACCTTGGGTCTTGTTGAAGATAGACCGCCAGGATGGGCCGTGGCCAGAGGCCTGGGGGAGGAGGTGCGCTTCGGAGGATGGCCCACACAGCGGGGGTCCGGGCACCTCTGGCCTGCCTGGGCTCCTGGCCTGGGTGAAGAAGGTGACCATCTTGGTTTGTCGGCACCCTTGCAGCTTCTTGGCCTGTCTGCTCCGGATGCGGGCTGTGACTGCTTGCAGCCTCAGCTCCTGGTCTGCCTCCTCCATCTGCTGCTGTGTCTTGGTCTCAGTCTGGCTGTGGGTCTCAGTCTCGTCGCCTGCGTGCCCATGTTCCGCTTCTTGGGCTGCTTGGGCTGTGGCGGCTTCAAAGGCCTCCTTGGCTTGGGAGATTCCTTGGAGAGCAGGTTGTTCGGTGGCATCAGCTGCATGGGCTGCAATGGCCTCCTTGGCTTGTCAGTGAGCCTCCCACATGCCCACGAGATCTTGGGAAAGGAGGAGCCCTTCTGGCCATTCCTGCTGGAGAACGGGCTTCCTGGCACCTGAGTAGACAGGCGTCTTGGAATCCACCCTGACAGGCGCCAGGTGCACTTCTCGGTCAGTCTGGACCCAAGAGAGCTCCGGGACACCCAGGGGGTAGCGGGCGTGGTCAGAGTTGGGGCAAGCCCCCAAAGAGCAGGCACGGCCATGCTCCTGGGACCCGCGGAGAGCATCCTGTCTGCACCTTCGGATCTTCTTGGCTGCTGGCTCCAGGCTTTCACGGCAAGCGTCACTTGCCTCTGGCGTCTGGCATGTGCTTCGCTTCCTGCTCGGGACTGGCCTGCTGCTGCTCAGCTGCAAGGCCTCTGCCCGCTTGTCTTGGGCTCCTCTGGACGTGGATGCTTGGGTCTCCTCTGCCGGAGATGTTCTTCCTTGCTCTGCCTTCTCGCTCAGCACCAAGGCAGAGTCAGGGGAGAGTGGGTCCCGCTCAGACCTGGGACCCAGCGGGGAACTGTCCCCCCATTTGGCCGCCAAGTCCCTGGCGAAGGGCACTAGCAGCTGCTGTTTCCTCAAGATCTTGATGGTCTGCCTGAAGCCTATCTCTGCCAGACATTCAGACAGGCTGGGCACGGCGGCGAGTTTCTTCAGGGCCTTGTAGAGCTTGCGTGGCTCTGTCTCCGTGCACAGGCGATCACACAGCTTCTGCAGGGCTGCCTGGGAAGAGCCAGCCTCCATGTCCATGGCTGAGAACAGGACTGGGCCCCACCGGGCAGACAGTACGTCGGACTGCTCTTTTCCTCTTCCTCTCGTGGTGGCTACCTGTGTCTCTGCAGCAGATTCTGGGCTAGGCTGCTGGGAGTTTTCCAGCTGCTGCCTCTCTTTGCCTCACTGTGGAGGGGCGCATCCCTACCCTAGATATATATACAGGGGCTGGACCACGCCTTGGCTCAAATCTGCCCAGTCAGCGGCCGAGGCTGCTGGTTCTGGGCCCGCCCCTTCTGACTTCTGCTTCCCTGTGCCACGCCCCATCCACAGCTCAGGAAACATGATCTCTGACGCCAGAGCCCACTCTGGCCAAATCCCGGGGGTTCACAGCCCTGCCTTGCTTCCAGGCGAGCTCTGGCAAATGGGGGCTTCCTCAAGGTCTTTGCTGGGGCTCTCGGGATAGTCTGCTCCCCGCTGTAGGACGCCAGCTTCGGGAGCCTGCCAGAGACTGCACATGCTCACACAAAAGCAGAGGGAAGTAAAATCGAGTCAATCAATCAATCAATAAGTAAATAAACAAACAAACAAATAAATAAATAAATAAGCCGAGAATCTGCTCTGGGCTCCAATTTCGCACAGTGCATGGAGGGTGGGTGGGAGACACATCGCTTTCACCCCAGCAAGTTGAGCTTGTCGGGGAAAGTGGATTTCTGCTCGGAGCCTGGAAATCCTGTCTTGCACACCTGCCACACCGCCTTGACGGCCTGGGCCCATCTTTCAACCAACTAGGCTTTCACAGGTGTTCACACTGGTGCAGTTCCCAAAAGCCGGCCCACAGCTTTCCATTTCTCTTCTGATCCTGGGCAACTGGGTCTTAGCTTTCTGGGTTCCAAAGGATCCCTTTTTCAATCTGGTTAATTTCCCTCTGCGCACTCTCTGTCTCTGTCTCTGTCTCTGTCTCTGTCTCTGTCTCTCTCTCTCTGTTTGTCTCAAACACACACACACTCACACACACACACACACACACACACATACACACCCTTGCACACACATGCACACTCACACAGTGGCTATCAACTCTCTATAACTATGCCTATGAATGACTCTCTCTTTCCAATCATATGTATATACACAGAAATGTTTATTCGTGAACATCTATGTATACAAAGGAGAGAAATGCACACAATATTCATTAGTGCTGAAGCTAACACACCTGACACTTACCCTAAGCAGTTCTCCCTCAGGCAGTTCTGTACCTAAGGCGTGGAAAACTAACTCTGGAAAGAAGATCTGTCCAAGCACTGGAGAAGTGGCAATGATTGCTTCCGCACAGCCCTCCAGAAGAGGGGGTGAGAATTCCAGGAAATCCATCCTTCCCTTCCAAATCACGCAGGTGTGCATCAGTGGGTGGGCGTGTCTGACAGTGAGTCCGTTGGGCAGGTGAAGGCGTAGGTGTGAGTTGAGGTGTGGGTGCTGGTCTTTCTTCCTGAAGCCTAGACCTTGAGCCTTGGCCAGAGTCTTTGGGTAGTGGATGTCTGGTAGGCCGATGCAGGACGGAGTGCTTGCTCTGGGAAGATGGCTGCAGCCTAGGCTCTCACGGGTGGGTGGAACCCGCCCAAAGGGTGTGGAGATCAGGCCGAGAGGCCTCCAGAGATTGTCTCCAGAGCTCCAAGCGGGATCCCAGGTGCAAGCTCTGGAAAGCCTGGGTTTTCCGTGAGAGAAGAGTGGGTGTGTCCAGTGCCGCCGGGGTGTCCCAAGACATGCCTGAGCAGAGAGTGTCCTTCTGGGGTTCACCTGTGAGAGAACCGGTTGTGATAATCCCGGAGAGCTTTGGCCATGAGGGGGGCGGGTCTCTTCTTAGCCTGGGTCTTGGTGCAGAGAGCCCGCCGGGACGGGCCGTGGCCAGAGGCCTGCGGGAGGAGGTGCGCTTCGGAGGAGGGCCCCCGAGCCGGGGGTCCGGGCACCTCTGGCTGGCCTGGGCTCCTGGCCTGGGTGAAGAAGGTGACCATCTTGGTTTGTCGGCGCCCTTGCAGCTTCTTGGCCTGTCTGCTCCGGATGCGGGCTGTGACGGCTTGCAGCCTCAGCTCCTGGTCTGCCTCCTCCATCTGCTGCTGTGTCTTGGTCTCAGTCTGGCTGTGGGTCTCAGTCTCGTCGCCTGCGTGCCCATGTTCCGCTTCTTGGGCTGCTTGGGCTGTGGCGGCTTCAAAGGCCTCCTTGGCTTGGGAGATTCCTTGGAGAGCAGGTTGTTCGGTGGCATCAGCTGCATGGGCTGCAATGGCCTCCTTGGCGTGGCAGTGAGCCTCCCACATGCCCACGAGATCTTGGGAAAGGAGGAGCCCTTCTGGCCATTCCTGCTGGAGAACGGGCTTCCTGGCACCTGAGTAGACAGGCGTCTTGGAATCCACCCTGACAGGCGCCAGCTGCACTTCTCGGTCAGTCTGGCCCCAAGAGAGCTCCGGGACACCCAGGGGGTAGCGGGCGTGGTCAGAGTTGGGGCAAGCCCCCAAAGAGCAGGCGCGGCCATGCTCCTGGGACCCGCGGAGAGCGTCCTGTCTGCACCTTCGGATCTTCTTGGCTGCTGGCTCCAGGCTTTCACGGCAAGCGTCACTTGCCTCTGGCGTCTGGCATGTGCTTCGCTTCCTGCTCGGGACTGGCCTGCTGCTGCTCAGCTGCAAGGCCTCTGCCCGCTTGTCTTGGGCTCCTCTGGACGTGGATGCTTGGGTCTCCTCTGCCGGAGATGTTCTTCCTTGCTCTGCCTTCTCGCTCAGCACCAAGGCAGAGTCAGGGGAGAGTGGGTCCCGCTCAGACCTGGGACCCAGCCGTGAACTGTCCCCCCATTTGGCCGCCAAGTCCCTGGCGAAAGGCACTAGCAGCTGCTGTTTCCTCAAGATCTTGATGGTCTGCCTGAAGCCTATCTCTGCCAGACGTTCAGACAGGCTGGGCACGGCGGCGAGTTTCTTCAGGGCCTTGTAGAGCTTGCGTGGCTCTGTCTCCGTGCACAGGCGATCACACAGCTTCTGCAGGGCTGCCTGGGAAGAGCCAGCCTCCATGTCCATGGCTGAGAACAGGACTGGGCCCCACCGGGCAGACAGTACGTCGGACTGCTCTTTTCCTCTTCCTCTCGTGGTGGCTACCTGTGTCTCTGCAGCAGATTCTGGGCTAGGCTGCTGGGAGTTTTCCAGCTGCTGCCTCTCTTTGCCTCACTGTGGAGGGGCGCATCCCTACCCTAGATATATATACAGGGGCTGGACCACGCCTTGGCTCAAATCTGCCCAGTCAGCGGCCGAGGCTGCTGGTTCTGGGCCCGCCCCTTCTGACTTCTGCTTCCCTGTGCCACGCCCCATCCACAGCTCAGAAAACATGATCTCTGACGCCAGAGCCCACTCTGGCCAAATCCCGGGGGTTCACAGCCCTGCCTTGCTTCCAGGCGAGCTCTGGCAAATGGGGGCTTCCTCAAGGTCTTTGCTGGGGCTCTCGGGATAGTCTGCTCCCCGCTGTAGGACGCCAGCTTCGGGAGCCTGCCAGAGACTGCACATGCTCACACAAAAGCAGAGGGAAGTAAAATCGAGTCAATCAATCAATCAATAAGTAAATAAACAAACAAACAAACAAATAAATCAATAAATAAGCCGAGAATCTGCTCTGGGCTCCAATTTCGCACAGTGCATGGAGGGTGGGTGGGAGACACATCCCTTTCACCCCAGCAAGTTGAGCCTGTCGAGAAAGTGGATTTCTGCTCGGAGCCTGGAAATCCTGTCTTGCACACCTGCCACACCGCCTTGACGGCCTGGGCCCATCTTTCAACCAACTAGGCTTTCACAGGTGTTCACACTGGTGCAGTTCCCAAAAGCCGGCCCACAGCTTTCCATTTCTCTTCTGATCCTGGGCAACTGGGTCTTAGCTTTCTGGGTTCCAAAGGATCCCTTTTTCAATCTGGTTAATTTCCCTCTGCGCACTCTCTGTCTCTGTCTCTGTCTCTGTCTCTGTCTCTCTCTCTCTGTTTGTCTCAAACACACACACACTCACACACACACACACACACACACACACACACACATACACACCCTTGCACACACATGCACACTCACACAGTGGCTATCAACTCTCTATAACTATGCCTATGAATGACTCTCTCTTTCCAATCATATGTATATACACAGAAATGTTTATTCGTGAACATCTATGTATACAAAGGAGAGAAATGCACACAATATTCATTAGTGCTGAAGCTAACACACCTGACACTTACCCTAAGCAGTTCTCCCTCGGGCAGTTGTGTACCTAAGGCGTGGAAAACTAACTCTGGAAAGAAGATCTGTCCAAGCACTGGAGAAGTGGCAATGATTGCTTCCGCACAGCCCTCCAGAAGAGGGGGTGAGAATTCCAGGAAATCCATCCTTCCCTTCCAAATCACGCAGGTGTGCATCAGTGGGTGGGCGTGTCTGACAGTGAGTCCGTTGGGCAGGTGAAGGCGTAGGTGTGAGTTGAGGTGTGGGTGCTGGTCTTTCTTCCTGAAGCCTAGACCTTGAGCCTTGGCCAGAGTCTTTGGGTAGTGGATGTCTGGTAGGCCGATGCAGGACGGAGTGCCTGCTCTGGGAAGATGGCTGCAGCCTAGGCTCTCACGGGTGGGTGGAACCCGCCCAAAGGGTGTGGAGATCAGGCCGAGAGGCCTCCAGAGATTGTCTCCAGAGCTCCAAGCGGGATCCCAGGTGCAAGCTCTGGAAAGCCTGGGTTTTCCGTGAGAGAAGAGTGGGTGTGTCCAGTGCCGCCGGGGTGTCCCAAGACATGCCTGAGCAGAGAGTGTCCTTCTGGGGTTCACCTGTGAGAGAACCGGTTGTGATAATCCCGGAGAGCCTTGGCCATGAGGGGGGCGGGTCTCTTCTTAGCCTGGGTCTTGGTGCAGAGAGCCCGCCGGGACGGGCCGTGGCCAGAGGCCTGCGGGAGGAGGTGCGCTTCGGAGGAGGGCCCCCGAGCCGGGGGTCCGGGCACCTCTGGCTGGCCTGGGCTCCTGGCCTGGGTGAAGAAGGTGACCATCTTGGTTTGTCGGCGCCCTTGCAGCTTCTTGGCCTGTCTGCTCCGGATGCGGGCTGTGACGGCTTGCAGCCTCAGCTCCTGGTCTGCCTCCTCCATCTGCTGCTGTGTCTTGGTCTCAGTCTGGCTGTGGGTCTCAGTCTCGTCGCCTGCGTGCCCATGTTCCGCTTCTTGGGCTGCTTGGGCTGTGGCGGCTTCAAAGGCCTCCTTGGCTTGGGAGATTCCTTGGAGAGCAGGTTGTTCGGTGGCATCAGCTGCATGGGCTGCAATGGCCTCCTTGGCGTGGCAGTGAGCCTCCCACATGCCCACGAGATCTTGGGAAAGGAGGAGCCCTTCTGGCCATTCCTGCTGGAGAACGGGCTTCCTGGCACCTGAGTAGACAGGCGTCTTGGAATCCACCCTGACAGGCGCCAGCTGCACTTCTCGGTCAGTCTGGCCCCAAGAGAGCTCCGGGACACCCAGGGGGTAGCGGGCGTGGTCAGAGTTGGGGCAAGCCCCCAAAGAGCAGGCGCGGCCATGCTCCTGGGACCCGCGGAGAGCGTCCTGTCTGCACCTTCGGATCTTCTTGGCTGCTGGCTCCAGGCTTTCACGGCAAGCGTCACTTGCCTCTGGCGTCTGGCATGTGCTTCGCTTCCTGCTCGGGACTGGCCTGCTGCTGCTCAGCTGCAAGGCCTCTGCCCGCTTGTCTTGGGCTCCTCTGGACGTGGATGCTTGGGTCTCCTCTGCCGGAGATGTTCTTCCTTGCTCTGCCTTCTCGCTCAGCACCAAGGCAGAGTCAGGGGAGAGTGGGTCCCGCTCAGACCTGGGACCCAGCCGTGAACTGTCCCCCCATTTGGCCGCCAAGTCCCTGGCGAAAGGCACTAGCAGCTGCTGTTTCCTCAAGATCTTGATGGTCTGCCTGAAGCCTATCTCTGCCAGACGTTCAGACAGGCTGGGCACGGCGGCGAGTTTCTTCAGGGCCTTGTAGAGCTTGCGTGGCTCTGTCTCCGTGCACAGGCGATCACACAGCTTCTGCAGGGCTGCCTGGGAAGAGCCAGCCTCCATGTCCATGGCTGAGAACAGGACTGGGCCCCACCGGGCAGACAGTACGTCGGACTGCTCTTTTCCTCTTCCTCTCGTGGTGGCTACCTGTGTCTCTGCAGCAGATTCTGGGCTAGGCTGCTGGGAGTTTTCCAGCTGCTGCCTCTCTTTGCCTCACTGTGGAGGGGCGCATCCCTACCCTAGATATATATACAGGGGCTGGACCACGCCTTGGCTCAAATCTGCCCAGTCAGCGGCCGAGGCTGCTGGTTCTGGGCCCGCCCCTTCTGACTTCTGCTTCCCTGTGCCACGCCCCATCCACAGCTCAGAAAACATGATCTCTGACGCCAGAGCCCACTCTGGCCAAATCCCGGGGGTTCACAGCCCTGCCTTGCTTCCAGGCGAGCTCTGGCAAATGGGGGCTTCCTCAAGGTCTTTGCTGGGGCTCTCGGGATAGTCTGCTCCCCGCTGTAGGACGCCAGCTTCGGGAGCCTGCCAGAGACTGCACATGCTCACACAAAAGCAGAGGGAAGTAAAATCGAGTCAATCAATCAATCAATAAGTAAATAAACAAACAAACAAACAAATAAATCAATAAATAAGCCGAGAATCTGCTCTGGGCTCCAATTTCGCACAGTGCATGGAGGGTGGGTGGGAGACACATCCCTTTCACCCCAGCAAGTTGAGCCTGTCGAGAAAGTGGATTTCTGCTCGGAGCCTGGAAATCCTGTCTTGCACACCTGCCACACCGCCTTGACGGCCTGGGCCCATCTTTCAACCAACTAGGCTTTCACAGGTGTTCACACTGGTGCAGTTCCCAAAAGCTGGCCCACAGCTTTCCATTTCTCTTCTGATCCTGGGCAACTGGGTCTTAGCTTTCTGGGTTCCAAAGGATCCCTTTTTCAATCTGGTTAATTTCCCTCTGCGCACTCTCTGTCTCTGTCTCTGTCTCTGTCTCTGTCTCTCTCTCTCTGTTTGTCTCAAACACACACACACTCACACACACACACACACACACACACACACACATACACACCCTTGCACACACATGCACACTCACACAGTGGCTATCAACTCTCTATAACTATGCCTATGAATGACTCTCTCTTTCCAATCATATGTATATACACAGAAATGTTTATTCGTGAACATCTATGTATACAAAGGAGAGAAATGCACACAATATTCATTAGTGCTGAAGCTAACACACCTGACACTTACCCTAAGCAGTTCTCCCTCGGGCAGTTGTGTACCTAAGGCGTGGAAAACTAACTCTGGAAAGAAGATCTGTCCAAGCACTGGAGAAGTGGCAATGATTGCTTCCGCACAGCCCTCCAGAAGAGGGGGTGAGAATTCCAGGAAATCCATCCTTCCCTTCCAAATCACGCAGGTGTGCATCAGTGGGTGGGCGTGTCTGACAGTGAGTCCGTTGGGCAGGTGAAGGCGTAGGTGTGAGTTGAGGTGTGGGTGCTGGTCTTTCTTCCTGAAGCCTAGACCTTGAGCCTTGGCCAGAGTCTTTGGGTAGTGGATGTCTGGTAGGCCGATGCAGGACGGAGTGCCTGCTCTGGGAAGATGGCTGCAGCCTAGGCTCTCACGGGTGGGTGGAACCCGCCCAAAGGGTGTGGAGATCAGGCCGAGAGGCCTCCAGAGATTGTCTCCAGAGCTCCAAGCGGGATCCCAGGTGCAAGCTCTGGAAAGCCTGGGTTTTCCGTGAGAGAAGAGTGGGTGTGTCCAGTGCCGCCGGGGTGTCCCAAGACATGCCTGAGCAGAGAGTGTCCTTCTGGGGTTCACCTGTGAGAGAACCG
This sequence comes from Meriones unguiculatus, assembly GCF_030254825.1. Taxonomy (NCBI): domain Eukaryota; kingdom Metazoa; phylum Chordata; class Mammalia; order Rodentia; family Muridae; genus Meriones; species Meriones unguiculatus. The sequence continues at coordinate 24,798,022 of NC_083353.1, read as the reverse complement.
GTTGTGATAATCCCGGAGAGCCTTGGCCATGAGGGGGGCGGGTCTCTTCTTAGCCTGGGTCTTGGTGCAGAGAGCCCGCCGGGACGGGCCGTGGCCAGAGGCCTGCGGGAGGAGGTGCGCTTCGGAGGAGGGCCCCCGAGCCGGGGGTCCGGGCACCTCTGGCTGGCCTGGGCTCCTGGCCTGGGTGAAGAAGGTGACCATCTTGGTTTGTCGGCGCCCTTGCAGCTTCTTGGCCTGTCTGCTCCGGATGCGGGCTGTGACGGCTTGCAGCCTCAGCTCCTGGTCTGCCTCCTCCATCTGCTGCTGTGTCTTGGTCTCAGTCTGGCTGTGGGTCTCAGTCTCGTCGCCTGCGTGCCCATGTTCCGCTTCTTGGGCTGCTTGGGCTGTGGCGGCTTCAAAGGCCTCCTTGGCTTGGGAGATTCCTTGGAGAGCAGGTTGTTCGGTGGCATCAGCTGCATGGGCTGCAATGGCCTCCTTGGCGTGGCAGTGAGCCTCCCACATGCCCACGAGATCTTGGGAAAGGAGGAGCCCTTCTGGCCATTCCTGCTGGAGAACGGGCTTCCTGGCACCTGAGTAGACAGGCGTCTTGGAATCCACCCTGACAGGCGCCAGCTGCACTTCTCGGTCAGTCTGGCCCCAAGAGAGCTCCGGGACACCCAGGGGGTAGCGGGCGTGGTCAGAGTTGGGGCAAGCCCCCAAAGAGCAGGCGCGGCCATGCTCCTGGGACCCGCGGAGAGCGTCCTGTCTGCACCTTCGGATCTTCTTGGCTGCTGGCTCCAGGCTTTCACGGCAAGCGTCACTTGCCTCTGGCGTCTGGCATGTGCTTCGCTTCCTGCTCGGGACTGGCCTGCTGCTGCTCAGCTGCAAGGCCTCTGCCCGCTTGTCTTGGGCTCCTCTGGACGTGGATGCTTGGGTCTCCTCTGCCGGAGATGTTCTTCCTTGCTCTGCCTTCTCGCTCAGCACCAAGGCAGAGTCAGGGGAGAGTGGGTCCCGCTCAGACCTGGGACCCAGCCGTGAACTGTCCCCCCATTTGGCCGCCAAGTCCCTGGCGAAAGGCACTAGCAGCTGCTGTTTCCTCAAGATCTTGATGGTCTGCCTGAAGCCTATCTCTGCCAGACGTTCAGACAGGCTGGGCACGGCGGCGAGTTTCTTCAGGGCCTTGTAGAGCTTGCGTGGCTCTGTCTCCGTGCACAGGCGATCACACAGCTTCTGCAGGGCTGCCTGGGAAGAGCCAGCCTCCATGTCCATGGCTGAGAACAGGACTGGGCCCCACCGGGCAGACAGTACGTCGGACTGCTCTTTTCCTCTTCCTCTCGTGGTGGCTACCTGTGTCTCTGCAGCAGATTCTGGGCTAGGCTGCTGGGAGTTTTCCAGCTGCTGCCTCTCTTTGCCTCACTGTGGAGGGGCGCATCCCTACCCTAGATATATATACAGGGGCTGGACCACGCCTTGGCTCAAATCTGCCCAGTCAGCGGCCGAGGCTGCTGGTTCTGGGCCCGCCCCTTCTGACTTCTGCTTCCCTGTGCCACGCCCCATCCACAGCTCAGAAAACATGATCTCTGACGCCAGAGCCCACTCTGGCCAAATCCCGGGGGTTCACAGCCCTGCCTTGCTTCCAGGCGAGCTCTGGCAAATGGGGGCTTCCTCAAGGTCTTTGCTGGGGCTCTCGGGATAGTCTGCTCCCCGCTGTAGGACGCCAGCTTCGGGAGCCTGCCAGAGACTGCACATGCTCACACAAAAGCAGAGGGAAGTAAAATCGAGTCAATCAATCAATCAATAAGTAAATAAACAAACAAACAAACAAATAAATCAATAAATAAGCCGAGAATCTGCTCTGGGCTCCAATTTCGCACAGTGCATGGAGGGTGGGTGGGAGACACATCCCTTTCACCCCAGCAAGTTGAGCCTGTCGAGAAAGTGGATTTCTGCTCGGAGCCTGGAAATCCTGTCTTGCACACCTGCCACACCGCCTTGACGGCCTGGGCCCATCTTTCAACCAACTAGGCTTTCACAGGTGTTCACACTGGTGCAGTTCCCAAAAGCCGGCCCACAGCTTTCCATTTCTCTTCTGATCCTGGGCAACTGGGTCTTAGCTTTCTGGGTTCCAAAGGATCCCTTTTTCAATCTGGTTAATTTCCCTCTGCGCACTCTCTGTCTCTGTCTCTGTCTCTGTCTCTGTCTCTCTCTCTCTGTTTGTCTCAAACACACACACACTCACACACACACACACACACACACACACACACACATACACACCCTTGCACACACATGCACACTCACACAGTGGCTATCAACTCTCTATAACTATGCCTATGAATGACTCTCTCTTTCCAATCATATGTATATACACAGAAATGTTTATTCGTGAACATCTATGTATACAAAGGAGAGAAATGCACACAATATTCATTAGTGCTGAAGCTAACACACCTGACACTTACCCTAAGCAGTTCTCCCTCGGGCAGTTGTGTACCTAAGGCGTGGAAAACTAACTCTGGAAAGAAGATCTGTCCAAGCACTGGAGAAGTGGCAATGATTGCTTCCGCACAGCCCTCCAGAAGAGGGGGTGAGAATTCCAGGAAATCCATCCTTCCCTTCCAAATCACGCAGGTGTGCATCAGTGGGTGGGCGTGTCTGACAGTGAGTCCGTTGGGCAGGTGAAGGCGTAGGTGTGAGTTGAGGTGTGGGTGCTGGTCTTTCTTCCTGAAGCCTAGACCTTGAGCCTTGGCCAGAGTCTTTGGGTAGTGGATGTCTGGTAGGCCGATGCAGGACGGAGTGCCTGCTCTGGGAAGATGGCTGCAGCCTAGGCTCTCACGGGTGGGTGGAACCCGCCCAAAGGGTGTGGAGATCAGGCCGAGAGGCCTCCAGAGATTGTCTCCAGAGCTCCAAGCGGGATCCCAGGTGCAAGCTCTGGAAAGCCTGGGTTTTCCGTGAGAGAAGAGTGGGTGTGTCCAGTGCCGCCGGGGTGTCCCAAGACATGCCTGAGCAGAGAGTGTCCTTCTGGGGTTCACCTGTGAGAGAACCGGTTGTGATAATCCCGGAGAGCCTTGGCCATGAGGGGGGCGGGTCTCTTCTTAGCCTGGGTCTTGGTGCAGAGAGCCCGCCGGGACGGGCCGTGGCCAGAGGCCTGCGGGAGGAGGTGCGCTTCGGAGGAGGGCCCCCGAGCCGGGGGTCCGGGCACCTCTGGCTGGCCTGGGCTCCTGGCCTGGGTGAAGAAGGTGACCATCTTGGTTTGTCGGCGCCCTTGCAGCTTCTTGGCCTGTCTGCTCCGGATGCGGGCTGTGACGGCTTGCAGCCTCAGCTCCTGGTCTGCCTCCTCCATCTGCTGCTGTGTCTTGGTCTCAGTCTGGCTGTGGGTCTCAGTCTCGTCGCCTGCGTGCCCATGTTCCGCTTCTTGGGCTGCTTGGGCTGTGGCGGCTTCAAAGGCCTCCTTGGCTTGGGAGATTCCTTGGAGAGCAGGTTGTTCGGTGGCATCAGCTGCATGGGCTGCAATGGCCTCCTTGGCGTGGCAGTGAGCCTCCCACATGCCCACGAGATCTTGGGAAAGGAGGAGCCCTTCTGGCCATTCCTGCTGGAGAACGGGCTTCCTGGCACCTGAGTAGACAGGCGTCTTGGAATCCACCCTGACAGGCGCCAGCTGCACTTCTCGGTCAGTCTGGCCCCAAGAGAGCTCCGGGACACCCAGGGGGTAGCGGGCGTGGTCAGAGTTGGGGCAAGCCCCCAAAGAGCAGGCAGGGCCATGCTCCTGGGACCCGCGGAGGGCGTCCTGTCTGCACCTTCGGATCTTCTTGGCTGCTGGGTCCAGGCTTTCACTGCAAGAGTCACTTGCCTCTGGCGTCTTGCATGTGCTTCCCTTCCTGCTCGGGCCTGGCCTGCTGCTGCTCAGCTGCAAGGCCTCTGCCCGCTTGTCTTGGGCTCCTCTAGACGTGGATGCTTGGGTCTCCTCTGCCGGAGATGTTCTTCCTTGCTCTGCCTTCTCGCTCAGCACCAAGGCAGAGTCAGGGGAGAGTGGGTCCCGCTCAGACCTGGGACCCAGCGGGGAACTGTCCCCCCATTTGGCCGCCAAGTCCCTGGTGAAGGGTACTAGCAGCTGCTGTTTCCTCAAGATCTTGATGGTCTGCCTGAAGCCTATCTCTGCCAGACGTTCAGATAGGCTGGGCATGGAGGCGAGTTTCTTCAGGGGTTTGTAGAGCTTGCGTGGCTCCATCTCCATGCATAGGCGACTCTGTCCTACTGCGCTCTCTCTGTCTTTCTCTGTCTCTCTCTGTCCCAAACACACTCTTTCTCTCTGTCTCTCTCTCTGTCTCTGTCTCTTTCTCTCTCTCTCTCACACACACACACATACACACATACACACACCCTTGCACACACATGCACACTCACACAGATGCTATCAACTCTCTATGGCTATGCCTATGAATGACTCTCTCTTTCCAATCATATGTATATACACACAAATGTTTATTCGTGAACATCCATGTATACAAAGGGGAGAAATGAAGACAATATTCATTAGTGCTGAAGCTAACACACCTGGTGAAAATCCCAAACGCCTGCCCAGAGCTTTTCCTTTCTCTTTTCATATTCGGGAACTGGGTCTGTGTTATACACCTGCCACACTGCCTTGCCTCCAGGCTCCTTCTTTTCACCAACTGGGCCTTCACAGCTGTTCACACTGGTGCAGATCCCAAAAGCCCGTGGAGACCTTTTCATTTCCATTTTCTTCTTTGGCAACTGGGACTTGGCTTTCTGAGTTGCAAAGGGATCTCTTTTTCACTCTGGTTAATTTCCCACTACTCTCTCTCTCTCTCTCCCCCTCTCTCTTTTATACACATACATATATACAAACACACACAAATAAACACACACACACACACATATACTTATCCTATAAGTTTTTTTTTTCTCTAGAGAACACTGACTCATACCATGGGTGACTGAGACCCTGTCTCAAAAAATAAATTAGAGAAGCATTTGAAGATGATATCCAATTTTGACCCTACTTGCTTTATATGTTTACATATGTATACACTTACATAGCATACAAAACATGCTTGTGTTAGACTTTATTGTTGTCATAACACATTATCGTCATTGCTAAAAAACTGTTTTCTATGTGCTCGAGATCCAAATAGTTTTGATAAGTTAAAATCAATCTGGCATCAAGTTTCAGTTCCTTCTGGGGAGAGAAACATTCTGATTTCCTGCCTTTTCAGTATATGGTGACCATTTATATGTCTTGTTTTGTAGCCCTCTTACATCTCCTAATCCAGACACAGGAAGAGTGTTTCTTACAGTGTGTCATTCTGATTGTCCTCATTTCAAATTTTTTGTATTCTCTGTAGTGTCTCCCTTTTGAAAATCTCCTTAAAATCCATTTGTTGTACTGTGATGAACCATGATAACATTTAGAGTGGCAATGAGCAAACATGACTTCATTTTGAGATGTAAAATGTCCTGTTCACTGAATAGAATATAATCATCTTAAAGTGGTGGGAAAGTATTATAGGATAAAATTAAAAAATTGACTTGAATTAGGAAATAATCTTAAATATGCATTATTCTAAATACCCCTTTATTCCATTAAATATTTAAGTTCATTATAATGTGGCACAGAGAAAGAAAATTGTATTTGATTGACAGAGAAAATGTAAACTACATAGTACAATGCTACACACAAAAAATTCCTGGCTCATTGTGGTGGCACCTGCTTATAAACTCAGGTATTCTGGAGGCCAAGGCAACCCGAATTCTAAGAGCAAAGGTAGCTGGGAGTATACACTAAGTATGAGACCAGTTTGGGTTACCTAAGGGATACACTGTCAAAAACAAATCAGATACAAATGTTGAGGAAAAGCTATCTATTCCCAAACCAAAAGATTCCAGTTGTTCTTTCAGCCTAACATTTTTAACAATATATCATGGTATCACTGCATGCCAACAGTAAAGGACTAGAGCAAAAACTGGAACAAATAGGGAAAACTTTAGGAAATACAAGTAAGATAAAATAAATACAGAACAAAATTAAATCCCATTTCTTCTTGATTTATTTCATATAAAAATATTAGTTAAAATAGATACTCGAGCCTATACACTCTAGAATAAAATGTGAGTATATGGAGTTACCTAGAGAAAGTCTGGTTTGGGTTCTCAGAACTGTATGTTAGTGTGATCACTAGCCAATGCCAAACATCACTGTTTTCTGTTTCCATGAATGGATGGAAAGTTCTGCATTCAGTTTATTTAGAGAAAGGATCTTTCTAAATGATTATTTTGGGAGTTGGAGGTGTAGACATTGGGGCTAATTGTCCTGATATTGTCAGAGATTTTAATCTGCACAGTTGTAAACACTAAGCTACTAAAATTTCCATTATGGTCTGCTTACGACATTTGAAAGATGATTCTTTCCTTTTGTATGCCAGCTTCTCATGACAATTTTAATGGTAAATTTGTACTATATTATCTTTATGTAGCAGCTAGTAATGATAATAAAGACTGTTATAATTATTTGAGATTTACCAGGAATTTTTTTGTATAAGTTATACATATTCTTCTATAATAAACTGTGCAACAATTTTAAAACATTTTAAAATTTGTGATATTAAAATTAATAATCACAGTATGAATTAAACATATCTTCACAGAAAATTATTTTTACAACCAACTACAGATATAAAAAGTTAAGTCAGATGCATTTCTAAGCCAGCTGAAGGTATTTTATCCTATGAATTATGTACTAAATTTAACTTTCTTCATAAAATTTTTCGGAAGTCTATGAGCTTTATTTTTGATGTTCTACTTTCCATTTGTTTTTTTTCTCAAATTTAAAATTATCCCAACTTATTCAAATTCTATAAAATAAGTACATTAGCTTGTAGGATTTGTAAATATTTTTGAGCTTTTAATGTCTTATATTTGTTTTTTAACTCAATTTTGCTGAATATTCAGATAAGTCAAACTTTACACTTTTCTAAATCATTGAAGATAATCATCTGGGTATACTTTCAATAACAAAAATTCTAATACTGTTAATGGATGCATTTCCATTTTTTTACATGTAGATATCCTGTTAGACCAGCACTATTTGTTGATTATGCTATCTTTTTTTGCCATTGTATGATTTTGGTATCTAAAATCAGGTGTTCAGAGTTGTGTGGATTTATTTGTGAATCCTCTATTCAATTCCATTGATTCACCAGTCTGTTTCACAGCCTGCACTATGCAGGTTTTATTGCTGTTGTTCTATAGGACAGCTTGAAATCAGGGATGAAGATATCTCCAGAAGATCTTTTGTTGCAGAGCAGAGGATTATTCTAGCTATTCTGTTTTTTTGTTTGTTTTGTTTGTTTGTTTGTTTGTTTGTTTTTTGTTTTTGTTTTTTCCTATTCTTTATGAAGTTGAGAATTTTCCTTTTAAGTTTTGTAAAGAATTCTGTTGTTATTTTGAAGGGAATTTCATTGAATGTGTAGATTGCTTTTGGTAAGATGGTCATTTTTACTGTTTATCCTGCCAACCCATGAGCATGGGAGATCTTTCCATCTTCTAATAACTTCTTCTGTTTTTTTCCTAAAGACTTGAAGTGTTTTTCATACAAGTCTTTGACTCGATTGGTTGGAGTTACACAAAGGTACTTTTTGTTATTTGTGGCTATTGTGAAAGGCGTTGCTTCCCTAATTTCTTTCTCAGTCCATTTGTCGTATGTATGCAGGAGGGTTGCTGTACTTTTATTTCGAGTTAATTTTGTATCCAAACACTTTGCTGAATGTGTTTATCAGCTGTAGGAGTTCCCTGGTAGAATCTCTGGGGACACTCATGTATACTTTCATATCATCTGCAAAGAATGATACTTTGACTTCTTCCTTTCTGTATTGAATCCCCTTAATCTCTTTTAATTATCTTATTGCTCTAGCAAGGATTTCACGAACTATGTTGAAGAAATATGAAGAGAGAGGGCAGCTCTCTGTTGTCCCTGATTTCAGTTGGAATGATTTAAGTTACTCTCCATTTAGTTTTATATTTGTTATAAGCTTGCTGTATATTGTCTTTACTGTGTTTAGGTAAGTGTCTTGTATCCCTGATCTCTCCAGACTTTAAACAGAAATGGGTGTTAGATTTATCAAATGCTTTTTCAGTATTGAAGGAGATGATCTTGTGTTTTTTTTTTTTTCTTTCGTTTTTTATATGGTAGATTACATTGATGGATTTCCATTTATTGAATCATCCCTGCATGCCTGAGATGAAGCTTACTTGGTCATAATTGATGATATCTTTGATGTGTTCTTAGATTCAGTCTGCAAGGATTTTGTTGAGTATTTTTTGTATCAGTGTTCACAAGAGAAACTGGCCTAAAATTCTCTTTCTCTCTCCAGTTTTTTTAAGGTTTAAATTTCAAGGTGACTATGGCTTCAAAGAATGAGATGGTAACATTTTTTCTGATTCTCTTTTGTGGATTACTTTGAAGAGTATTGGTGTTAGCTCTTCTTCAAAGGTCTGGTAAAATTCTGTGCTGAAACCATCTGGCCTTGGGCTTTCGTTTTGCATGGGAGACTTTTGATGAAAAGTTCTATTTCCTTAGGGGATGTATGATTATTTAGTTTATTTATGTGAACTTGATTCATCTTTTGTAAGTGGAATCACTCAAGAAAATTGTCCATTTAATTGAGATTTTTTCACTTTGTGGGATATAGGCTTTTGAAGAAAGACCTAGTGATTGTTTGGATTTCTTCCATGTCCGTTGATATGTCCCCTTTTCATTTCAGATTTTGTTGATTTGGATAGTGTCTCTCTGTCCTTTTGTTAGTTTATGTAAAGGTTTGTCTATCTTGTTGATTTTCTCAAGGAAATAGCTCTTGGTTTCCTTGATTGTTTGAATTGTTCTCTTTGTTTGTAGTTTATTGATTTCCTTGGTTGAGTTTGATTATTATCAGCTGTCTACTCCTCTTGGGTGTGTCTGTTTCTTTGTTCCTAGAACTTTCAGGTGAGCCATTAAGTTGCTTCTATGGGATGCTTCAAATTTCTTCTTGAAGGCACTTAGTGCTATGACCTTTCCTCTTAGTACTGTTTTCATCATATCCTATAAGTTTGGGTATGTTATATCTTCATTTTCATTACATTCCAGGAAGACTTTTATTTTTCTTTGTTTCTTCCCTGACCCAGCTGTCATTGAGTAGCGAGTTGTTCAGTTTCCATGTGTGTGTAGGCTTTTTGCTATTTCTGTTGTTGGTGAGATCCAGCTTTAGTTCATGGTAGTCTGATAGGAGACAAGGGATTATTTCAATCTTCCTGTATCTGTTGAGGTTTTCTTTGTGCCCAATTATATGGTCTATTTTGGAGAAGGTTCCATGAGGTGCTGAGGAGGTAATTCTTTTTGTGATAGGGTGAAAAGCTCTGTAGATGATAGGTCCATTTGATTCATGGCATCTATTTGAGTCATCGTTTCTTTGTTTAATTTCGGTTTGTTCACCTGTCCTTTGTTGAGAGTGGAGTGTTGAAGTCTCCCACTATTAATGTGTGTGGATCTATGTGTGGTTTCAGTGTTATTAATCTTTCTTTTACTATTGTGGGTGCTCTCCTATTTGGAGCATAAATGTTCAGAATTGTGATGTCTTCTTGGTCGATTTTTTTTTTTTTGATGAGTATTAAGTAACTTTCCCGGTCTCTTATGTTTAATTTTGGTTGAATATCTATTTTATTAGATACTGGAATGACAACTGCAGCTTGCTTCTTGGGTCCATTTGCTTGGAAAACCATCTTCTAACCCTTTATTCTCAGTTAATATCTATCTTTGTGGCTTAAGTGTGTTTCTTGTATGCATCAAATTTTTGGGTCTTGCTTGCACATCCATTCTCTTTTAGTTTGTGAGTTCATTGATGTTAAGAGAGATTAATAACTAGTAGCTGTTAGATCCTTTGATTTTGCTGCTGGTTGTGGTTTGTGTGCTTAGCTACTTTTAGTTTTGCTGCACTGAGGTTATTTATTTCCTGTGTTTTCCTAATGTTGTTATTTTTCTTTGGCTGTATTTTTCCTTCTAATGTTTTCTGTAATGCTGTATTTGTGTCTAGGTATTGTTTAAATTTGTTTTTGTCGTTGAATATCTTGTTTCCTCCATCTATGATGATTGAGAGTTTTGCTGTGTAAAGTAGCCTGGGCTGATATCTATGTTCTCTTAGGGTTTGTACTATAGCCATCCAGGCCCTTCTGGCTTTCATAGCTTCTGTTGAGTAGTCAGATGTGATTCTGATAGTTTGCCATTATGTGTTACTTGATACTTGGCCTTTTTCCTTTGCTGCTTTTAGTATTTTTTCTTTGTTCTGTTTTGAATATTATGTGGCAGGAGGATTTTTTTTTCTGGTTTAATTTATTAGGTGTTCTGTAGGTCTGTTGTATATTTATTTATAGGCCTCTTTTTTAAGTTGGGAGATTTTCTTCTATTATTTTTTGAAAATATTTTCTGGGCATTGTAGACAGGAATCTTCTTTTTTCTCTATTCCTATTACTCAGTTTTTTTTTTTAATTTTATTTTTTTCTTATCAGTTACATTTTATTAACCCTGTATCCCAGCCGTATCCTGCTCCCTCATTCCCTCCCAATCCCAGCCTCCTTCCCTCATCTCCACCATGCCCCTTTCCAAGTCCACTGATAGGGGGACCTCATCCCCATTCATCTGATCATGTTTTAACAGGTATCTTCAGGACTGGCTGCAAAGCCCTCCTCTGTGCCCTAACAGGACTGCTTCTCCCTTGGGGGGTGGGGAGGTCAAAGAGCCAGTCATTGAGTTCCTGTTAGAAATAGTCCTTTTTTCCCTCACTATGGGAAACTACTTGGTTACTGAGCTAACACAGGGTACATCTGAGTAGAGGTTCTAGGTTATATCTATACATGGTCCTTCATTAAATATCAGTCTCAGAAAAGACCCTGTGCCCAGATATATTTTGTCCTTGTGGAGCTCCTATCCTTTCCCATCATACTAACTCCCCTTTTTTCATATGATTCCCTCTACTCTGCCGAAAGTTTGGTCATGAGTCTTTGTATCTGCTTTGAAAACACTGCTTGTTAGAGTCTTTCACATGCCCTCAGTAGACTCCTATCAGACATTCAATGCACATCCCATCTGTCTTTCTAAGTGAGGATTGATCATCTTACCCCATATCCACTCTCTTGATTATCTTTTTTAGGTGTATAGAATTCATTCTGTTTATCATATCTTATAGGTCTATATAAGTGAATATATACCATGTTTGACTTTCTCCTTCTGGGATATTTCACTCAGAATGATCTTTTCTAGATCCCACCATTTGCCTGCAAATTTCATGATTTCCTCCTTTTTGATTGCTGAGTAGTATTCCATTGTGTAAAAATACCACAACTTCTGTACCCAATCCTCTATTGATGGACATCTGGGTTGTTTCCAGGTTCTGCCTATTACAAATAAAGCTGCTATAGACATGGTTGAACAATATCCCTTTTGTGTACTTGAGCAAAGTTTGGGTATATACCTAGCAGTGGTATAGCTGGGTCTTGAGGAAGCGCTATTCCTAATTGTCTGAGAAAGCGCCAGATAGTTTTCCAGAGTGGTTGTACCAGTTTACATTCCCACCAGCAGTGGAGGAGGGTTCCCCTTTCTCCACAACCTCTCCATCATGTGTTGTCACTTGAGTTTTTCATCTTGGCCATTCTGATGGGTGTAAGGTGAAATCTCAGGGTCGTTTTGATTTGCATTTCTCTGATGGCTAATGAGGTTGAGCATTTCTTTAAGTGTTTCTCTGCCATTCGATATTCCTCTGTCAAGAATTCTCTGTTGCGCTCTGTTCCCCATTTTTTAATTGGATTAATTGGTTTGCTGCTTTTCAGCTTCTTTAGTTCTTTGTATATACTGGATATTAGTCCTCTGTCAGATAATGGGATAGTGAATATTCCTTCCCAATCTGTAGGCAGTCATTTTGTTTTGATGACGGTGTCCTTTGCTTTACAGAAGCTTTTTTGTTTCATGAGGTCCCATTTACTGATTGTTGCTCTTAGAGCCTGTGCTGTTGGTGTTTATGAAGTTGTCTCCTGTGCCAATGAGTTCTAGGCTGTTCCCCACTTTTTCTTCTAAGAGATTTAGAGTATCTGGTTTTATGTTGAGGTCTTTGATCCACTTGGGCTTTAGTTTTGTGCAGGGTGATAAATATGGTTCTATTGTCATTTTTCTGCATGTAGACATCCATTTGGTTCAGCACCATTTGTTGAAGATGCTTTCTTTTTTCCATTGAATGGTTTTGGCTTCTTTGTAAAAAATCAAGTATTCATAGGTGTATGCGTTTATTTCTGGGTCTTCTGTGCAGTTCCTTTGATCCTCCTTTCTGTTTTTATGACAATACCATGCAGTTTTTATTACTATTGCTCTGTAGTACAAATTGAGATCAGGGATGGAGATACCTCCACATGATCTGTTGTTGCACAGGATTGTTCTGGAGATTCCTGTTTTTTTGTTTCTTTGTATGAAGCTGAGAATCTTCTTTTCAAGGTCTGTAAAGTATTGAGTTGGTATTTTGATGGGAATTGCATTGAATCTGTTGATTACTTTTGACAGGGTGGCCATTTTCACAATGTTAATCCTACCAATCCATGATCACGGGAGATCTTTCCATCTTCTGATGTCTTATTCAATTTCTTTCTTCAGAGACTTGAAGTTTTTCTCAAACAGGTCTTTCACTTGCTTGGTTAGTGTGTTTCTTGGATGCAACAGAAGGTTGGATCCTGTTTCCACAACTATTCTGTTAGTCTGTGTCTTTTTATTGGGGAGTTGAGTCAGTTGATGTTGATAGATACTAGTGACCAACAATTGTTGCTTACTTTTGATATGGGGTTGGTGGTGTCACTGAGTTTCATTGCTTGTATTCTTTTTTTGTGTGTGTGTGTTGTGTGTGTGTAGTTATCTATTTCCTCTGTTTCCTTAGATGTAGTTGTTTTCTTTGGTTTGGAGTTTCCCTTCTAGTACCTTCTGTAGAGCTGGGTTACTATGTAGATATTGTTTAAATTTGGTTTTGTCATGGAATATTCTGAATTTCTGTCTATGTTGATTGAAAGTTTTGCTGGGTATAGTAGTCTGGGTTGGAATCTGTGGTCCCTTAAGGACAGTATGATTTCTGTCCAGGCCCTTCTGGCCTTCATAGTTTCATAGTTTCTGTTGAGAAATCTTGTGTGATTCTGATAGGTCTACCTTCATATGTTACTTGGCCTTTTTTCCATGCTGCTTTTAGAATTTTTTCTTTGTTCTGTAGGTTCAGTGTTTTGACTATGATGTGACGTGAAGAATTTCTTTTCTGGTCTAGTCTACTTGGTGTTCTGTAGGCATCTTGTATGTTTATGGCCATCTCCTTCTTTAAGTTGGGAAAGTTTTCTTCTATAATTTTCTTGAAAATATTTTCCGGACCTTTGAGCCTGATGTCTTCTTTTCCTTCTACTCTTATTATTCTTAGGTTTTGTCTTTTCATGGTGTCCTTGAGTTCTTGGATGTTTTGTGTTTGGAACTTTTCTGATTTTATTTTTTCTTTGAGAGACGTGTCAATTCCTGGAAGTGTATCTTCGGCGCCTGAGATTCTTTCTTCCATCTCTTGTATTCTGTTGGTGATGCTTACCTTTGGAGTTCCCGATCTTTTCTCTATGTTCTACAGCTCCTAGTTTTTCTCCATTTGTATTTTCTTTTTTTTTAATTTTAATTCTGTTTTCATGACTTGCACCATTTCCTTCATCTGTTTGAATGTGGAGTCCTGCTTTTCAATGACAGCTTCTATTGTTTTTTTTCCATTTCTTCTCTATGCATCACTGATTGTGCCTCTATTTCTTTGGGTATAATTGCCTGTATTTCTATGAGAGTTTGTTTATTTCTTCTTCATTTGCCTTCATTTGTGTGGACGTTTCTTTGAAAGCTTTGTTCATTTCTTCTTTGTTTGCCTCAATATTCATGGTCATTTCTCTGAGAGCTCAATTTGTTTCCTCTTGATTCATCTCGATTTCTTTGGCTATTTCTCTGAGGGCTTTGTTCATTTCACCTATATGGGCTCTAATAGCTGGAGAAACATAGTTTTGAGGTTGTTTTCTTGTATATCTAGTGAATTGAAGTGTCCATTTTTTTGTGGGGTTGCTGGTGAGGTCATTATGTCCTGATTTGTGTTGGGTGTGTTCTTAAGTCTGCCTCTAGCCATCTGGTTATTTATAACCCTCACTGTTTGTTCCTCGAGTTTGTAGTTCAGACAATGATCATCTCTTCCTGTTTTCTGGACGTTTTTTTCAGGAAGATGAGAGAGGTTCACTGGTTTGGGAGTGTGCCTTGTGGTTTCAGTTTTGCCTAAGTAAGGAATGTGACGCTGGCACTATTTGCATGCACTTTTAGCAGGCGTAGTGTACATGTGGGGATTCTGTGACTATTGCAGTGGCCTGCAGGCCACTATTATGAAGTATTATGTCTGAGATCCAGGGACTGTTTGCCTGGATTAAACTGGTGGACCCACAAGGCAGAGGCTTCAACGTTGGGGTCGCTATCCCAAGAATCCCTATGATGCCCACATTAGGGGTCTGGGTGGCAGGGATCTCATCTGGTTGCTTCTGTGGAGAGGCCCTGGGTCTGGGGCAAACTCTCCCTAGAAGGCTCACTCACTCTCTTGCAGGACCACTTGGAATGCACTGGGGTTTCCCTTGCTCTCTACTCTCTGATTTGGTCCTGCTGCGGGAAATGTGCGAGTAGGCTAACAGTCAACTCTGTGACACTGTGGCCGCAGGACACGATTTCCACCTCTCCTGTGTGCTGCCTCTCTGTCCTTTCCCTCTGCCAGGAGGGGTTATGTTGATTTGTCCTGGGGTAACTCGGGAAAGAGTTAGGTTGAGTGTTCTCAATATCCTGGGCCCAGAACTCTCTGCCAGAAGCAGCCTGGTGGTAGAACCTATGTTTGCTGATCCTGAGAGAGTACCAGGTAGGGTTGAGTGTCCTCAGATCCAGAGCTTGGGTTTCTCTGCCAGGGGCCACTGGGTGAGCTGGAGAGGGGGGTACTGTGTCCTGTGGCAGGCTGCCTCTCTGTCCTTCCCCTCTGATCTTCCCCTCCGCTAGGGCAAGCTTATGGCAGTGTTCTCAGGGGAGTGCCAGAAGGGGTTGGGACTTCTCAGTCCAGATTCTGAGCCGGGTTTTCTCTGCCAGGAGTCGGGGGGGGGTCGCCAGTGATAGGACATGGTGATAGACCTTATTGTGCTGGAACTGGGAGCGTCTCAGGACGTGTTGAATGATCACAGTCCCAGATCCTGAGCTGAAGTTTATTTGCAAGGAGCAGCGGCCAGCACGGTGAAGCCCCTGTGCGCCTCTTTGTCCTTCTGCTCCACTGCAGCAGGGTTATGGCAGCGTTTGGGGGAGTGCCCGAAAGGATTGGGTTTTCTCAGCTCCGATCTCAGGTTGGGGTACAGACAATGTGGTCTGTGGCAGATTCTGCTAGACACCACCTGCCTCCTCTGAAGAGGGAGTAGGGATTTTGAGCTGGGCTCGCAGCTGCTCTCTGAGCATGGCTGGAGCTCAGTTGTGATGGAGGCGGGTACCCGCAGTCAGCGAGAACTTCCAGGGAAAGACTGGGTGACCCATAATCAGCCTCGCAACTTTGCTTCCCCGTGGGGTTTTCTTGCGAATGGGACTCCCTTTGTGCCCACCAATCAGCCTGGGAAAGTGATCGGTACGTGCAGGTGTGCAGCTCCAGCACAGAGACCCAAAGCCCATGTTACCAGGGATCTCTTCCGGGTTCTGGCTGGCCGCCTCAGAGTGGACCTGACTGATTCCCATGCTGTGGGAGCCTCCCCTCACCTGGGAAACACGCTTTAGTTTTAGGGCCCAGAGTTCAGTCTCCTGGTCGCTGCACGGAGAGTGTTTTCCCACTTCTCAGACACAGTATTCTCCCAGTGCTGCCATCTTGGCCCCTCCACCCTTAAGTCTACTCTTAGGTTTTGTCTTTTCATGTTTTCTTGGATTTCATGGATGGTTTGTGTCAGGAATTTTTGGGATTTAGTATTTTCTTTAACGGCTACATGCATTTATTTCATTGTATCTTCCATATCTGAGATTCTTTCTTCCATCTATTGTAGTCTGTTGGTTATGGTTACCTCTGTAGTTCCTGTGTTCTTTTCTTTGTTCTTTCTCACCATGGTTTCCTCTGTTTGTGTTTTCTTTAATTTTTCCAATTCTATTTTCAGATCCTGAACCATTTTTTTATTTCCTTTACCTGTCTGACTGTATCTTCCTTCAATTCCTTCACCTGTTTGTTTGAACATTCCTCTGTTTCTTTTATTTCTTTCAGTGATTTAGTCATTTTCTTTCTGAAAGCAACAAGCTGTTTTACTACAGTTTCCTGCATTTCTTTACTAATGGTCGTAATCTGTTTGACTTTATCTCCCTCTAAATCTTCAAACATTTTATTTGTTTCCTCCATTATTTTCCTCTTAAGCATTGATGTAAAGTCATCTTCTTAAATTCTACTTATGTTAGGATGTCCAGGGCTGGTTGTCCCTGGATAATTGGGTTCTGGGAATAGCATATTGCTTTGCCTTTTGTTGGTTGTGCTTTAACAGTAGCCTCTACCCATCTTGGTGTCTCAGGTATGGGCTATTAATTTCTGGTACCTGCTGGAATCCTGGGGTGGAGGGAATCCCCTTGGTAGGGTTCTGAAGGGAGCGTCCTCAGCTCTTTGAGTGTGATCAATGGATTGGTGGTGCTTTTCCAAAATTGGCACAATTCAACCCAGTTGAAGGACCTGTGTGGTAACTATGGTTCTTGGTAGTCAGGAAGGCTCTCCTCTTTCCAAGAGAAGTCCTGGAGACAGCTGCCTCTCTGTGTTTCTTGCTTAGAACATATTGAGCTGCTACCTTTGCTCCTTTATTTTGTTTTCTGAGCATAGTCCACTTGAAGAACCAGGAAGTGCAGTGGTTTCTTCAGTTTAGCTAGAGATAACTGGTTGCACTTTGGAGCAGTATCTGGGGCCTGATCCAATGGTCTCAGGCTTCTGTAGGTCTGAGGTTGGAGCTGTGTGCCCCAGTACCTTAGTGGTAAAACATGGCAGTTGAGTACAGTGCTCATGTGGGCAGCCAGAGGCCAGAGCTTGGAGCCTGTGGGAACCCAGCAAGAACCCAGCAGGACCTCAGCAAGAACCCAGAAAGAACCCAGGGGGAACCCAGCGGGAACCCAGAAACTCTTCTGGAAGTGGTTTTCCTGAGGTCGGTCCAGTTGTATCTACCACTGTGTGTTCCTCCCAACAAAAAGACCTAGTGTGCAGTGTTTTGGCATCCACAGTTTCATCTGGGATGGCAAGTAGAGTGCAGGCAGAGTGACTCTGCCTTGTTATGGACTGGGCTCCCAGAGGAACCTGGCTGGGTTGGGGGTGGGTGGATGGGAGTTGTGGTGCCCTGAGTTTGGGCCTGCTCTTTCCCACACTGTCGGTTTTCCTTCTGACAGAAAATGACAGTCTCTGTTGCCCTGGGGCCCACATTTCTGTCTGGGACAGAATTCTGTCTGGGACAATGAGTCAGGTGCACAGCAGTTCTCTAGGCTGGCAGCTGATTATCAGCTGGACCCCAGTACCTTTTGCAAGGGTTGTCTGAGTGTCCTGGGGTTGGTTCCTGATCGCTTCCTTCACCGTGGGGTTTTCTCCAGACTGGAAATCCCAGTCTCAGGTGTTGTGGGGCCCACAGTTCAGGCATGCAGGCATGCGCCTCTGGGCTGGTGACCAAGTGCCAGCTGGGACTGGGTATTCTTCCAGGAGTTTAGCTGGGTGAACTGAACCAAATTGATTCCCACAACATGGGCTTTCCTCTCAGCTGGCAAGCACAATTTTGGTGTGTTAAGGCCAAGAGTTCTGTGTGTTGGTCACTCTCTGTCCCTGCTGTGCTGCTGGTCAGAAACAGTGTCCTCCTGGTGCTGTTATCTTGGATGCTCATTATGACTATTTTAATAATTCTCATTAAAATCTTTGCCAATATTAATTTTACTTTGTTTATTAAAATATTTAAGCTAATTTTCTACTGCTCTGCACATGTTTTCCTCCTACTCTTGTAACTAATTAATGAAGATACTTTTATGATAATGGGCTAATAAGTCCTAAGAATGAATGCATAGATAGGAAATCTGTGTATGTGAGGTTCTTTGTCATGGTTACCAAACCATTTAATAAATAGTTAAGCTTTTAAAGCACAAGATTCATTTATCCAGTGTTATGGATTAGAATCATTGTCTAACTTTCTGAATACATTTTAGTATGATTAATATTACATAGTTTCTGTCTTCATGCTTTTATATTCTTATACATATTCACTGATGGAAATCTACTGTTGGTACAGGAATAGAGTCCCTCCCTATCTTGGAGCTTATCATAGAGCTTGCCAAGAGGAACAAGATGGCTGAGGAGGAGAAGGAAAAATGGACAAATAGAAACTGAAAATTTGTTTACATGACTTGCTTTATTACAAAGCCCTTGGATATTCTATTAGTTCCTTGTTTCACTGATGTGACAAAATAACTAATAAGAGCAACTTAATGTGAGGACAGTAAATTCTGGTTCACAGTTTGAAGGGAGCTAATGCATCATGGCCAAGAGGAGGTTGGGGGAAAAGCATGCTCAGCCTGTTTTCGAGCTTTAGTATATCTAGAACCTCAACCCATGTAATGAAGCCAACCATTGCTAAAGTGCTACACTTAGACTATTTCAGAAGTTTTTCCATCTCAGTTGATCTAATTGAGGCTCATCCCATAGGCATCTGGTGAGGTTTATCTTTTGGAGATTCTAGATCATATCAAGTGGGCAGACAATTTAAACCAATTCACAGGGTAAGCAGTGCAATCTCATGAAAGCAGTAGCTCATTCTCAAGAGATAATGAGTTTCTCCTAAGAACTCTTAAGTTTCTCCTAAGAGTTCATCCTAAAATACCTGTTTAAGCTTTTCTTACATGTTACCATGTTTTCACTCTTCAAAGCGAGTTAGAAGAGGACAAAACATAATCTACCAGTGTAATTTATATCTGTTTAAATTCTCTTATCAGAACCTTCTCTAAATATCATTGTCTTTATGTAATTTCAAAATAATGTTCATAAACAATCCAAGTGACAAATTGATTTCTCTGTTTTCTTTTTATTCTTAGACTAGATTTTTCTTCACCTTTAGAATAACATGTATTGATTTTCATCAATGGTATTTGATGGTACTTATTCATTTGTATTTATTATATTTCTTTTTATACAATGACAATTATATGTGTAGTCTAATTTGTATTCTCTCTCACTAGATTTAACCTTTTTCCTGAAAATATTTTTATTTAATATAATTTTAAATGTGCAAATGTGTTTTACATAAATTAGAAATATTTATATAACAATCCTCCTATCAGAAATTTATTTTCTCTGCTAGAAAAAATAGAGTCTTTCAGAGACCCTTTATGGTAGGCTCCTGTCGTGTTTCTTTTTTTCTCCTACTTCCAATGTCTATCCCATTTGTCTTTCTAGATGAGGACTGATTATCTTACCCTGGGTCCTGCTTCTTGCTTAGCTTCTTTAAGTATATAGGTTTTAGTATGTAGATCCTATCTTTTAGGTCTAGTATCCACTTATATGTGAATATATACCATGTGTTTCTTTCTGCTTCTGGGATACCCTATTTATGATGATCTTTTCTAGACCACACCATTTGCCTGCAAATTTCATGATTTCCTTGTTTTTAATTGCTGAGTAGTATTCCATTATGTAAATGTACCACAATTTCTGTAACCATTCCTCCATAGAGGGCCATACAAGGTTGTTTCCAGGTTCCAGCTATTACAAGTACAAAGGAGATGCTGACATTCATAACCAAACCTTGGGCAGAGTACAGGAAATCATATGAAAGAAGGGTGAGTTAGTAAGACCTGGAGAGGAAAGGAGCTCCACAAGGATCAAACATATCTGGGCACAGGAGTCTTTTCTAAAAATGATTCTCTAACAAGGGATCATGCATGGATGTAACCTAAAACCCCTGCTCAGACATAGCCCAAGGCAGCTCAGTATCCAAGTTGGATACCCCAGTAAGTTAAACAGGGATTGAAACTGATATGAACTCAGTGGCTGGACCTTTAACCTCCCCCCAACCCCAAGGGAGGAGCAGCCTTGATAGGCCACAGAGGAGGCCATTGCAGCTAGTCCTGAGGAGACCTGATAAGCTAGGGTCAGAGGAAGGGGAGGAGGAACTCTCTATCAGTGGACTTAGAGAAGGGCAGGGAGGAAATGAGGAAGGAACAGTAGGATTGGGAGGGAATGTGGGAGGGGGCTACAGCTGGGATACAATGTAAATAAACTGTAATTAATATAAAAAACAAAAACTTAATTAAAAATTTTATTGTCTTTTTGTTTTAACTAATTAAGTAATAAAGGATCTACTTAAAATTTAATTTGTTTCTAATGAATGAACATATTAAATTCCTGTATGAAATTCCATTGAATTTTAAATTGTTGTAAATTATTTATGCTTATTTAGTAATTTATAACTTTTTCATTCTGAATTACTTTTAGATATGTCAAATATTTCAGGTAATTTAATTATATTTGTGTTATTTTTATATTATAATTTTCAGGCTGTTTTGTTTTGGAAAATATTTTTTACTCCCAAATTGATTCTTATGTACTTTGCAATATGCTCCTTTTCTTTTGTTTGTTTTTACCAAAATACTGAGGAATACACAATCAAAGTTATCCACTGGAAGAAGCTCCAGGTTTTTTGAAGGAAGGGTTCTATGAAACCACTGTCACATCCAGACAGCCTCTTGCTGAATAAAGGCTCGCAGAAGTATGTCCTTGGAGAGAATGTGATTTTAACTCCTAACTAGCAACTGCTGGTATCTCTTCGTGGGCTAAACACTACATGACTGTGCTACGCAGGGTCTCCTTCATGATTATGGTATAACATAACCATGGTGCTCATGCCCTTTGTCTTGTTTTCCTGAAGGGAAACTGATTGCCATTTTATGATTTCTGAGTAAAACTGTAATTAACTTCTTACTTCTTGACTCTGTTCTAAAAGTCTTCCGTCCTCATTTGTGACCTTGGTAGACATTATTGACTTCTCTCATGCTATAAACCAAACATTCACTTTGGTTTATGTAAAGTAGATTAATCTCAAACCATGTGTGTTATCTTTTCTCATTGACATTTGCAATGAACCAACTGAAGGAAGAAATTACGTAAATGAATCACTCAGAATTCTAATTTCTGTTCTGTTTTCACTGAATCACTATACCCATGATCATGCCTTCTATTTCTAATTGGTGTACATGGACACAGTGTCCCCTTGGAATAACCTCTTGTAAATGTCTATCCTTAGTGATTGGGTTCATGATCTCCAGTACTTCAAGAAGCAAGCCTGAGAACAGAGAGAATGAAAAATCTTCTATAGTATGTGTAGGATACCTCTTATTTCAAATTCTATCTGAGTGGTTTGTGGTTGGAGTCATGATCTCCAGTTCTGTGAGAGCACAGAAAATAAAAAAAAAAATCTTATAGATATGTGTAGGACACCCCTATTTCCAATTTTTGTTCCTGGTATTCACAAGGAATAATATAATATAATATATAATATATTATATATTATATATTATATAATAATATTTTTATATAATATATTATATAATAATATAATATATAATATAATAACTAAGATACACTATGTCATAGACACTCCTTTCTCTGAAGCTTTATTTCTAAAACAAATTTTTAATAATTTTTTTATTAAATTGATTACAGTTTATTCAATTGTATCCCAGGTGTAGCCACCAATTTTTAGTTTTTATATTAATTATAGTTTTGAAGATCAGTACTCACGTCAGCTACAAAGTTTGTATCTTAGTTGCTTTAGATATTGAGCCACCTTTTCAGGCCATTGTGCACATTCTTACAATTGGAATCTACTTCCAACTTTGTCATGTGTGATGCTTAATTTTGATTGTTAATGGTATTTTGTCTGGAACCATCTATGATACAGTTCCCTAAGCACAACTCTGCAGGATTATTTCAATTATGTTACCTTCTGTCCATGCTTCTGAGCAATTAATTGGATTAGGTAATCACGGTGAGAAAACTATATCAACTATTATTGGGCTGTGAAATTACAAACATGATTTCCAGAATGCATAAACAGGAGAAAGCTCAGTGAGTATGAGCCGTCATTGTCCTCTGCTTCTTTGTTATTATTTATTTTTTCTTTATTTCACTTTATTCACTTTGTATCCTCCCATAAACACTTCCCTCCTTCCCTTCTAATCCCACCTTCCCTCCCACTTCTTCATGTATGCCCATCCACAAGTCCACTGATAGGGGAGGTCTCCCTCTCCTTCCTTCTGAAATTAGTCTATCAGATCTCATCAGGAGTGGCTGCATTGTCATCTTCTGCGTCCTCTGTTTCTTAACTAAGTCAGCCACTTCACTTGCTGTGACCTCCTGACATCAGTCCTGCCCTATAGCGCTACCATAAGCCTACAAACACTGAGCCAAATGTATTTCTAATGTAAATAATATCCTAAAGCTCTTTTTCACACCAAGAGGGAAATAACTTCAAATAAAAATGTTCTTATAATGCCCAGGTTGAGTCAGGTTTTGTGGTATACCCCCTTAGTTGATTCTTTGCCTTTGGGACTTTTTGGCGGCTAGAGTCTGAAAGAATTTGGTCAGAGAAATGTCCCGTTTTCATTTTTTAAGCAGAACTTAACATGTCTTTCTGATGGGAGTTTGTAATATTTAATAAATTGATTCTTGTGGCTCTATCACATGAAAGCAGCTTCCTAAGTAACTGAGAGGGAGGAGAAGACTGCCAAATGGCATTTTCCAAAGATGACATTGATTACAACAATAAAAGTATTTAATATACAACATAAATGTAATAGAAGTGAAACATTGTAAATAATAATAAAGTAAAATAGAGAACATTAGGGATGTATTATAATGAGCTATAAAAGGAAGGAAGGATGTAGGCAAATGGAATTGTGGGATTCCATGATTCAGTTTAATAAGAAACTGAAGGGAAGTAAGGTTGCTTGGACAATCCAAAAGCTTCTTCAGTTATCATCCTCCACAGGATGATCAATTGTACTGGAGAAGAAAATTGTTCCAATATTCACTGTCAATAAAACAAAAAAAATCATGATAAAAAACATTCTCAGAAGACAGATTCCACTCAACTCAGACAAAATGAGTCTTTCAGTCTATTTTTATAACTCTACACAGAAAATTTCATGTGTTTACAACATATCTGATTTTGAGAGGTCCTATTATTGATTCAGATATGTTTTTCCTATTTATCATTCTTCATGTATTTGTTGTAGTTGATCCTGTGAATCCAGTAGTTACATAATGCTAAGCATTGATAAGATTTATCTCTCATAAGAAATCCAACCAACATTACTGTTTTTGCAGGAGGATTGCACAGTTTGTTGACAGTGGCACAGGGCTTAATCTTCCAGAATATTTGAGGGGTTTTTGAATCCAAACGTTGTCTCTAAGTGATCTTTTCAAAAGTAATACTTTGGTAACCAAGATATCCTACATTGACTCAGGGACCAGGAGAAGGAAAGGTGAGAAACACAGCAGGTAATATTCTAGAATCCTTTCAGGGGCTGAATTAGGAGGACATCTGTCATACATACATGCATGCATATATGTGAGTATAAACATGCATGTGTATATGTGTTCAAGGTCAATATGTAAGTATGATTATATTTATATTTTTTAATTATGCTGTTTAATTATATTTAATTAAAAAAGACTTTTTCCATGCTAAAATATCAAGATGTGTGCCAATACTGCTGTGATGTTAATTACAGTTTTGTGAAATCAGGAGAGGATGTCATCCTTCCATTCATCTGATTACTACTTTAAATCTTCCTGTTACCTGTCAGAAAGTCCTCCTGAGAAGGAACAGATGTAAGATTTAATTCTTCAGTATTATCATTTGGAAAGTTATTGTCACTTTGGTTATGGGCATCAGCCTTATCACAAGACTTCTCAACAGCAGTTTATAAACCAGAGGAGTTCTTGATGTCCTCCACACTCCTTTGCATGTCTTTATACAATGTAGTAGTATCCTCTTCAAAGATCTTTGGAAAATATTCAGTGAGAATTTTTATAAGAGAAACCTGTAAATCAACAGTACAGAAACTAGATTCTGTCATTTCACATTGTTTACAAATTTGATACCAGAGTCTTGAAATGACAAAAAAATTAGGAGTTACTACATGCAGGTATCAACCCACGAAAAGAGTAAGAATAGTATGGGCACATATTTAATGTATAGTCAGTAAAATAAGGAAAAGTTTCAGTAGCCTCACAACAATGACTGTTTTTGTTTAACTTTTATGTTTCTTCCCATGATACACCTCATTTTATATTTGACCAGGCTTTTAAAAATTATTCATTTATTACAATTTATTCAAATTTCCCTACTGCAGTCCACGCCCTGGTCTCCTCTTAGAACCACACACCCTCCCTCTTCTCCTTCTTTGCCCCTTCCCTAAGTCCTGTGACAGGTGAGAACCTCCTGCCAGCTCAGCAGGTAAAGTCTAGGCTCACAACCAAAAATAATTTACCAGTCTTAAACAAGGTAGCAAAGAAATAATTTTCAGGAATATCACACTTAGATGATATTCTTTTTTTTTTTTTGTATTCTCTCTTTTTTTAATTTTTTATTTAACTTTTATTAATTACACTTTATTCCTTTTATGTCCCACCATAGGCACCTCCCTCCTCCCATCCTGGTCCCACCCTCCCCCCCTTTCTACATGCATGCCTCTCCCCAAGTCCACTGATAGGGGAGGTCCTTCTTTCTGATTTTTTTTGTTGTTGTTGTTGTTGTTCTCAATGCAGTTTATTCAGGAACCTTGAATAATCTTCTGACCCTGGTTAAAGCCAGCCCACAGCTTAAAATAACCTCTTTGTAGCCAACCCCAGAGTGCCTCGTGGGCAATGCAGATAGGTCCACATACACGGAAGCAAGCCTGATCCTCAGCCTTAGCCAAATATGGAGTTGTTTGTGACAGAGAGCACTCACCATCGGGAAGGTGGAAGGCAGAAACCAGCTCCATCTTTAAGTCGTGGCATTACACAGCTCTCTACAGTTCCCCCTTTTTGTTTTAGACACATCAGGCAAGAGTAGAGGTCTGATCTCTGATATTAGGAATAAATTGGGACTTTGTACCAATGTTCCTTTAGGTGTCATCCACCCAAAGAGCATCAGACCCGTCTGATACCTTTTTCTCAGAGGCGGGACCTGGGGCATCAACCCACATGCAATCAGATATGCTCTTCTCTGGGTCGAAAGCAGCTGACCCTGAGTGCAGTGCTTAGCTTTGCATCCTGAGCGTAACATTTTAGCTTTTTATGGTAGCCAACCATGTTTGGAGAGACTGTCCTGCTTCAATGGCTGTAAAGGCCTGAATGATCATGGCTGCATTACGCTGTTGTGAGACTCTAATCTTGCATATACACCACAGGCAAACCAAGGAGACCAACCCCAGAAGGCCTGCTAACACTCCCATGCCCACCCATTCCTTCAGATGATTCATGGCTGCAGCAATCCATGATGATAATCCTCTGGCTAGTCCTGCGTCCACTCTGGTAGAATTTGCCGTAACAATGGCCACTCTCAGCTGCTCCACCATAGTATCGAATTTTTTAGTCCAATTACCTAAAATATAGCTAGACAATTGTTTAGACAGATTTAAAGCACGGAAAAAAATCTTATATTGTATGCTAGTGACACAAAGTCCAGCATACTTCCATTGACAGCCAAGTTGAGCGATTTGCCATAGGGTATCAATTTGCTCCTGCACGAGGTCAATCCTCTGATTGAACACCATCAAGTATCCTTTTTGTTGAGCATTAATTTCTTTTTGTACATCTAAAGCATGAGCTACATTGGCTAAAATATTATTTAGGGTCTGAGCAGTCTGCATAGTATGACTCATGGCTAATGCAGCAGTGGTATCTCCAACAGCCGCCAATGAGATGGCAGTAACAATGGCGGCTGTAATTTTCTTGTTTCATACACAAATAGTTCAGAATAGTGATCCTTCTTTGTTTTCTTCTCTGACTGCATAAAGGAATATATATGAATAGAACTGTTTAGAAAAGAAAATCATTAATAGCACTTAAGAGTGAAAATTATATTTCATTGTTCTTTTTGTACTGAACGTGAATTTTTATTAAGACTTGGATTTTAGGTTGCCAGTTGCTTGGTAGCTGAATAGAGCCAAGAAGAGTCCTGGATGCGAGTGTCATAACTTGTGTTTAACTACTGCAATGTATCATGACTTCTGTTTTGTGCCCCTGATTCCTGAAAGGTGCTAGTTAAATATACCCCTTCCTTTCTTTTTATTTCTTTTCCTTCTTTTTTAACATATGATTTTATTGATTCTTTGTGAATTTTCCATCATGTACCCCAAACCCACAAATTTCCCAATCCTTCCATTACTGCTTACCACCCTTTAAATCCCATAAAAGAAAACAAAAAAATATTATATATATATATATATATATAATTTTTATTATCGTGTGTGTGTGTATAAATCACTAAATTATTCCATGTAAGCTGTGTTGTGCCACTGTGTGTCACACTAATATCCTTTTGCTCAAACAGCTCCGTTTGCAGATGTTCACTAAAATGAGTCAATACTCTGGTGCAGAGCCTAATGGTTTTGTGCTACACCATCAATAATAGATCCTCTCAGAGACTCTCTCAGATATTCTGGATATCCTCCTGTTGTACCTAGCCATGGATTTCCAGCAGCTTTGGGCGTTCAGGACCAGCCTCTTCACATGTTCCAAAAGTTCATAGATGGAGATGTTGGGATGGGCCAGCTCAAAGTCTTGGATCTGGGTCTTGGCTTAGTCAGCTTGCCAACTCTCCTGCAAATCATGCCACCAGGGCCAGCTCTTCTGCACCTTTTTTTTGCAAGAAGGCACCCCCCATACTTTCTTAAAAGGTTTTTGTCTCTCATTTTGACAAAAAACACAAAAAGGGTCTTATCAGACTGCATCTGCACATTATGGCATTATATTTTTAAATTTTATTCAGTTTTAAAATTCAGTCCTATTCCTACTGAACTTTGTACCCTTTCTGTTTGCAAATCTATCATGTCCAACTTCTTAGTGGCTGCTATCCTCAGGAGACATATATGCTAATCATAAAATCTTTAAGGATTTTACTTGGGAATTATGCTTTAAGAAGTAAGCCCCACTGTGAGGCAACTGGTAGGCAGCTCTGGTATTAGAGGGAATGCAGGTGTCCTATCTTTCTCTGCCTGTGTCTCAATTGGCTTTCTTCTTAACAAGTGAAAATATATTTTCTTCTTAGGAATTTTCTCGCACCACCTGAAATTTTACTCTGAGGCTTTTAATGAAAAAATAAGCTTATCAATACTAAATTTGAAACAATCAGTAAAACAATTTAAAGTAAATTCCTTGGTGAAACAAGGTTAAGGTAAACTATTATGTGAAGTGGTGTGTCAGAAGTTATATTCATTGGCAGTTATCTCAGAAGACTCAGCATCTGTAATTTCACAAGCATGAGTAATTTCAGTTTTATGAGATCCATTGCCATCTTCTTGTTTCCAAGGACACCACAATGCAAGCAGTGTGCAACTTCCATGCAGGCAACATATAAAATGAATAAAAGTTTTAATTGTGCTTTACATGAAATAAAATAAATATTTTGGTGTTAGATTTATGGCTCACTGATAAGTGCACTAGTTTGTACTCGAAAGCATTCAGTTGAGTTCTCAGCACATCACGGTTGCTTTGAGTATTATGTAAGTCTAATTCCATGGAGTTCAAAGATTTCTTTGGGCATGGAGGGAACTAAGAAAAGTTGTTAAATGCAAAATTACATGAAAGCAGAAGGTAAGCACACACAGTTATTTAGTAAAATAAATGTTTCCTTATTATAAGCGTAGTTCTACAGATCTGTTGTTGTACAAATGAAAAGCTGCCTGACATGGGAGCTGTATTGTTTCATCTGTGCTCAATTCAAAAAGGAAGTGTGACTAAGTGAATAGAAGCTGGGAACAAGTGCCACTCCCAGGGATGAGAAAACTACTTGAGGTATATATCCAATTCTATTTTATTCTATTTCTCCGTGATGGTCCACAGTCCTAAATTTTAGTTTGTTGAACCTCATCATCTCTTTCTGTCATCTTTAGCGTCTGTGCTTCAAGTTTATTTGGTTTTCAAAGGCAGTTAAAGACGGATGAGACATAACTTCTAATGACATTAAGAAGGACGATTCCCAACCTCCGTGAAATAGATCAATACCTCTTCTAAACCAAAAGAATGCAATCCTAGGGTGTCCTTAAACACCAATGACCTTTCCAACTCCACTGGTGCAGATCTCAAAAGGTCACCCAGAACTGTTCATTTCCATTCTGATCCTTGGCAACTGGGTCTTGGTTTTCTTGGTTGCAAATTGATCCCTTTTTCGCTCTGGTTTATTTCTCAGTGTGCTCTCTCTTTCTCTCTCTCTCTCTCTTTCTCTCTCTCTCTCCTCTCTCTCTCTCTCTCTTACATACATACACACACACACTTGCACACATAGGCACACTTACACAGAGGCTATCAACTCTCTATGTCCATGCCTATGAATGACTCTCTTTCCAAACATATCTATATACACACAAATGTTTATTCATGAACATCTATGTATACAAAGGACAGAAATGAACACAATATTCATTAGTGCTGAAGTTAACACACCTGACAGTTATCCTAAACAGTTCTCCCCCAGGCAGTTGTGTACCTTGGCATGGGCGGAGCCCTAAAGTGTGGAAAACTAACTCTGGATAGAAGATTTGTGCAAGCACTGGAGAACTAGCAATGGGAAGTGAGGTCAATGATTTTTGAGGCACAGCCACCCAGAAGAGCAGGTGAGAATTCCAGGAAATCCATCCTTCCCTTCCAATTCATGCAGGTGTGCATCAGGAAGTGGCAGGAGTGGGCATGTCTGGCAGTGAGTCCGATGGGGAGGTGAAGGCCTAGGTGTGAGTTGAGGTGTGTGTGCTGGTCTTTCTTCCTGAAGCCTAGACCTTGAGCCTTCGCCAGAGTCGTTGGGTAGTGGGTGTCTGGTGGGCCGATGCAGGAGAGAGTGCTTGCTCTGGGAAGATGGCTGCAGCCTAGGCTCTCATGAGTGGGTGGAACCCGCCCAAAGGGTGTGGAGATCAGACAGAGAGGCCTCCAGAGAGTGTCTCCAGAGCTCCAAGTAGGATCCCAGGTGCAAGCTCTGGAAGGCCTGGGTTTTCCGTGAGGGAAGAGTGGGTGTGTCCAGTCCCGTGCCATCCAAAGATATGCCTGATCAGAGAGTGTCCTTCTGGGGTTAACCTGCGAGAGAACCGGTTGCGATATTCCCAGAGAGCCTTGGCCATGAGGGGGGCAGGTCTCTTCTTAGCCTGGATCTTGATGCAGAGAGCCCGCTGGGATAGGCTGTGTCCAGAGGCCTCCTGGAGGAGGTGCCTTTCAGAGGTGGGCCCCCGCGCCGGGGGTCCGGGCTCCTAATGCTGGCCTGGGGTCCTGGCCTGGGGGAAGAACATGACCGTCTGAGTACGTTCGAGGCCTTGCAGCTTCTTTGCCTGTGTCCTCCGGATGCGGGCTGTGAGGGCTTGCAGCTTCACCTCTTGGTCTGCCTCCTCCATCTACTGCTCTGTCTTGGTCTCAGTCTGACTGTGGGTCTCAGTCTGGTCCCCTGCGTGACGAGGTTCCTCCTCTTGGGCTGCTTGGGCTGTGTTGGCTTGGAAGGCGTCCTTGGCTTGGGAGATTCCTTGGAGAGCAGTTTGTTCGGCTGTATCAGCTTCATGGGCTGCAATGGTCTCCATGGCTATAGCCAAAGTTTGAGGTCCTATTGCTGGTCTTTCTCCCTGAAGCCTAGACCTTGAGCCTTTGCTAGATTCCTTGGGTATCGCCTGTCTGGTTGGACAATGCAAGATGGAGTACTTGCTCTGGAAAGATGTCTGCAGCCTAGGCTCTCACGGGTGGGGGGAACACATCCAATGGTGTTGCGATCAGGCAGAGAGGCTTCCAGAGAGTTTCTCTAGAAAGGTCGCCCGTGAACAGGAAGTGGAATCTCAGGTGAAATTGCTGGAAAGCCATGCCTCCTCCATAGCTCAGGAAGCCTGTTTCAGATCTCAGAGCCAACTCTAGCTGACTCCATGGGGTTCACAGCCCTTCCTTGCCTCCAAACGTTCTCTGGTCAAATGTGTTTTTCTGTATGATCTTTTTGGTACTCTTGGGTTAACCTGCCCACATCTGTGGGTCTCCAACTTTGGAGTCATGAGAGAACCTGGTCTCTTCTTACCCTGCTTCATGCTTTTGTGGCCTTCCCTATAGGGCAGACAGGGATCCATCTGGCATGTGCTGTGTGTAGAGGCTTCATGGAGGAAGTGCTTGTCAGAAGAGTCCCCACCTCTCGCCTGAGGTTCACTCTCCTCCTTCTGGATGGGTCTTTTTGCCTGTATTTGGAAAGTGACCATCTTGTTTTGTCTACATCCTTGCAGCTTCTACACTTGTGTGCTCTGTTTGCAGGCTCTCAGGGTTTGCAGCCTCAGCTCTTGTAACTCCTTCATTTGCATGTGTGTTGCTCTCAATCTGGCTCTGGTTTAGTTTCCCAGGCTAGGAATCCTCTTCTGCGTGCCCAGGTTCAGGCTTATCAAACATATATATATATATATATATATATATATATATATATATATATGTGTGTGTGTGTGTGTGTGTGTGTGTGTGTGTGTGTGTGTGTGTGTTATACATTCGTACATTTATATGTATATGTATATATATCAGGTAACTTGCACCTGTGTGACGCATGCTGTGATATATATATATATGTATAAATTAGCATATATATATATATATATATCCCTCGGTATGATGGCCATTGTAATTTTTATCACTGTTTGATATTTAATGTAGTCTTCCCTATGTAACAGAGACCATGAATGACCATGAATTGATTGATACTATGAGATGGCTGTGTCATGATGTTCAAGTTTGTGGTGTTCACTCTAATTGCATCCATGTGATGTTTGGGTGAGGGCTCTGTTTAATTATTGTGTGATGGCTACAATGTAATGGCCCCTGTGAAATGGTCATAATTAATGGCTACTGTGTTGTGTTCACTGTGTGATGATTACTCTGTGATGGTTACTGTGTTATGGCCACTTTTTGAGGGCCTCTTATTGACAGTAATTTGTTTTTGACACTGTTGATGGTCACTGTATGCTGGCCACTTAATGATGGCCTGTGTGTGTTGGTCACTGAATTATAAATTCTGTGGGATCCCACTATGTGATGGTCAAAGTTTGATAGCCACTGTGATGGTCATCCTGTGATGGCCATTACCTGATGGTCACTGTTTGATATACCACTATGTGTTTTATATGGTGTGATGGTCACTGTGTAAATTTGACTTTGTGCTGGACAATGTGTGATTGACATTGAGTTTTGTTCACTGGGCAATGATCAGTGCTTCATCGCCAATACATGATTTTCACTATCATGGCCTGTGACTGATAGTTGTTTTGTGATGGCCATTCTGTGCTAGCTAATAATTGATGGTTAGCTGTGTGATTAAATTGCATAATGGTTACTGTATAATCACTAATCTGTGATGACCATTTTGGTTGATACTGTTTTATTGTCACTGTGTAATATTCATTATATGATGGCCACTGTGTGATAGTCATTATGTCATAAACATGGCGATGCCAAGAGTGTTAAAAATGGCATGTGATGGATACATAGTGATGGCCAATGTCAATGTTCATGGTGATGGCATACTCTGTGATGGTCACAGTGTGAGAGACACTGTGTGAAGGCCATGATGTGATGATCACTGTGTTGGTCAATATATGGTTATCATTTTATACTGTCCACATTTTCATTATCATTGCAATATGAAAGCAGATTGATAGCTGTTGTTTTATGGTTAAAGCATAATGGTCACTGTGTGATGGTATCTGTGTGGTCATATCTGGGTGATGGGTACTGTAAAATCCACCATGTTGTGACCAGCATGTGATGGCCACAATGTGATGACCAGTTTGTGGTAGTCATTGTGATGAACAGCTGTGAGTAATTCACTGAGTGATCATCATTTTGTGATGGACATATTGTGATGGTCACTGTGCGATGGCCACCTTGGAGTGGAAAGTATGTAATGGTCTCTGTTTATCATCACTATGTGATGGCTTCTATATGGAGGTCACTAGGAATAAACATAATGTGTTGACCAATGTTTTATAACCTCTGTGTGATGGTCAAATAGCATAACTCCTAGGGATGCCCCCTGTGCTATAGGCACAATGAAATAGTCTACTCTATGATGGTGACTCTTCATGTCTTGGGTCCATGAACCAGGCAGTCAAGAATCTGTTTAAAAAACTGAATGTATTTCTAGAAAACAAATTATTGTAGTTACACTACTTCAACTAAAACAGGAGATTTGGACAAACTGATGTGGCACTGTATGACAGGATTGTTATTTTTTCTGGCTAAAAATGTACATCCTGAGAGAAAAGCTGTGAGTATTCTGTGGTGTGCTTCTCTATAGACTGCTTGTTCCTGGGGCATATAGGGCCATAAAGCAGGTTTCAGCTTTTGTTTTGCTTTGCTTTGTTTTTTTTTTTTTTTGTTTGTTTGTTTTGTTTTGTTTTTTGTTTTGTTTTGTTTTTTGAGACAGAGTTTCTCTGTGTTACCTTGGCTGTCCTGGACTCATTCTGTAGAGAAGGCTGGCATTGATCTCACAGAAATCCATGTGCCTCTGTCCCCTGGAGTGCTGAGATTACAGGTGTCACCACTGCCACAGCTTGGTTTCAACTTTAAAATATAAATTTTTATACTTTTATTAATTAAACCTTACTCACTTTGAATCTCCCCATAAGCCCCTCACCCATCCCTCCCAATCCCACCTTCCTTCCCCCTTCTTCACGCATGCCCCTCCCTGAGTCCACTGATAGGGGAGGTCTTCCTCTACTTCCTTTTGATTTTAGTCTATCATATCTCATCAGGAGTGGCTGCACTGCAATTTTCTGTGGCCTGGTAAGGCTGCTTCCCTCTCAGGGGGAGGTGATCAAAGAGCAGGCCAATCAGATTATGTCAGAGGTAGTCCCACTTCCCATTAGTATGTAACCCACTTGAACACTAAACTGCCATGGACTACATCAGTGCAGGGGTTCTAGGTTATCTCCATACCTGGTAATTGGTTGGAGTATGCATCTCTGGAAAGACCCCTGTGTTCAAATTTTCTGGTTCTGTTTCTCTCCTTGTGGAGTTCTTGTCCTCTCCAGATCTTACTATTTGCCACTTCTTTGATAAGATTCCATGCACTCTGCCCAAGAGTTGGCCATAAGTCTCAGCATCTGCTTTCATAGCCTGCAGGGCAGAGCCTTTCAGAGACCCTTTACTGTTTTCTTCTTCTTCTGATGTCCATACTCTTTGCCTTTCAGGATGGGGATTGAGCATTTTAGTCAGGGTTGACTCCCTCTTGATTAGTTAGGACATCAACATAAAATCAGAAACATTAAGTCAGTTATAAGAAAAAGTAGGAAAGACCCTAGAACTCCCTGGTACAGGAGAAAACTCCCTAAGCAGAATACAAACAACACAGGCTCTAAGAGCAACAATCAATAAATGGGACCTCATGAAACTAAAAAGCTTCTGTAAAGCAAAGGACACTGTCATCAAAACAAAATGAATGCGTACAGATTGGGAAAAAATCTTCACCAACCATTTATCTGACAGAGGGCTAATACCCAGTATTTATAAAGAACTAAAGAAACTGAAAAGCAACAAACCAAGTAATCCAATTAAAAAATGGGGAACAGAGCTAAACAGAGAATTCTCTGTAGAGGAATATCGAGTGGCAGAGAAAAACTTAAAGAAAGGCTCAAAGTCACTAGCCATTAGGGAAATGCAAATCAAAACCACCCTGAGATTTCACCTTACAACCATAGAATGGCCAAGATCAAAAACTCAAGTGACAACACATGATGGAGAGGTTGTGGAGAAAGGAGAACCCTCCTCCACTGCTTGTGGTAATGTAAACTTGTACAACCACTGTGGAAAGCAATCTGGTGCTTTCTCAGACAACTAGGAATAGTGCTTTCTCAAGATCCATCCATACCGCTCCTAGGCATATTTCACAAAGAGGTTCAAGTACACAATAAAGACATTTGTTCAGCCATGTTTGTAGCAGCTTTATTTGTAATAGCCAGAAGCTGGAAACATCCCAGATGTCCCTCAGTGGAGGAATGGATACAGAAATTGTGGTACATCTACACAATGGAATATTACTCAGCAAAGAAAAATAAGGAAATCATGAAATTTCCAAGTAAATGGTGGGACCTGGAAAGGATCATCCTGAGTGAGCTGTCCCAGCAGCAGGAAGACACACACGGTATATTCTCACTCATATAGACATATAATATAGGATAATCCTTCTAAAATCTGTACATCTAGAATATAATTTTTGTAATTTTAATTACGTTATTTCCAAATTCATTTTTCTCCCTCACATATACTGCTCCTTGCCTTCAATTTCATGGCCTTTTGGTTAAATTATGGTTACTGGTTGAATTTTACTTAAGTTTTGCTCAAGGATTTCCCAGATAGTAAGCCAAGAAATGGCTCCCTTGGACATTGAATATGAAATGAAATGTCACACAAGGACCCATGTCCTGGAACAGGAACTGCTTTGGGACATTGGAAGAATTTCTATTAAAATAGATTTTTCCAGACTAAAATCTTGTCTGCTCCAAGGGTACAAGGGCAGAGCTAGGAAGGCCTGTGCTGTCTGAGTCATTTGCTTTCTATTCACCCAGTAAGGGAAACACTGTTCCCCAAACCCCACCTTGGTGGTCCTTGCTTAGGAAAGACTCTGGAAAGGCCTAGCCAACAGAAGCTCTAATGGACGTTAGCTTGCAGGTTCCTTCCTCGATTCGTCCCTGGTTCTGCTCTAGGGATCTGTGCAGGAGACCACAAGCCACACCATGGTGATTGTGGTCACTCTTTTCTTAGGTCAGGAGGAGCAGGCCCGTTGAACTGTCAGAGCAGCTGGTACTGGGATGGACTGTGAAACAGACTGTGGGTTTGTTCATGTGGTGACCTGAGCAGTGGCCCTTGGCCTCTGAGCTTCGCTGATTGTGGATTCTTTGGAAGAAGGAGGCTCTCTGCATCCATGGCTGTGGGACCCTGTGGTGCTTGTACATACATCACTACATAGTGCATAAACAATCATTGCTTTTGGTGTATTATAGGAAGAAGACATTATAAAATTGAAGGTCTTTTTTATAGAAGTTCTGAATTTTTCATTCTGCTTTTAGGTTTGTGTTACAAGTTCTGTGAAGGGTTTAGAAACTGGTAGTAAATAGGTGACAGGGGTTACCCTTCAACAATACAGCAATGCTTGGTTAGAATACTATGGCTAGAGAGATGGCTAAGTGGTTAAGAGCACTTATGGATAAGACCAGAGTTAATATCCCAGGATATATAGCATGTGGCTCACAACTACCTGCAACCACACCTCCAGGGGACCTTATGATCTACTCTTACTTCACTGGGTATATATATACACACACACACACACACACACACAAATGCACACATACACAATTCTTCATATACACAAGAATTTAAAATATTTGAAAAGCTAGGTGTTGCTGACATATGCATTTCATTTCAACACTCAAGAGGCAGAGGCAGCTGGAGCTCGGAGTTCAAGACCACTCTGGTCTACACAGTCAGTTCTAGGATAGCTCAAGTTGCATGCAGAAACCTTGTCTCAACAACCAAATCACAGATAAAATAAAATAAAATAAAATAAAATAAAATATAAAATAAAAATCCTTTTATGTTTCTGTGATTCAGAGAAATTCATTTCCAAGGACAAAAGGAGTTTCTGAGCTGCAGAGGTTTCCCAGGTGTTCATGGGGTTGGGTGGCTAAGGCAAATTCCACATCTTGTGACATAGATTTTGTGGCAAAAAATAGACATTAAAATATTTAATGTCATTTTGTCTGTGAGTTTCAGTGGGTCTGGGTTTGCATGAATCCACAAGGGGACATGTGGGGCTACCAATCTATGGCAGAGCTTTTGATCTTATCCATTTGAGAGAGAGCTCTAGAGCATGGTCACTCTCTCTCACTATAGGAAATATCAGTAGGTGTTGGGTCAAACCCAACAATTTAGGAGTCACTTTGAGTTAATTTTGTGGTAGTTGTGGAGTTTGTCTATAATTTTTTTCTTTATTCTTTTCTTACATATCCTGACTGAATGGTCCCCTTCCTCCTCTTTTTTTAAACCCCCAATCTTCTCAATCATGTCCATTGCTCCTCTATTTCCCTTCAGAAAAGAGCACACCTCCAGTGATATCAGCTGAACAAAGCATAACAAGATGCTATAAGAGTATGCATAAACCATCATATCAAGGCTGGACAAAGCACCAAAGTTGGAGGAAAAGAGTTCCATGAGCAGCCAAGAGTCAGAGATACTACCACCCCAACTCTTAGGAGTTCCACAAAAACACTCAAATCAAACAACCACAGCATGTACACACAGGGCCAAGCTCAGACCCATGCAGGTTCCGTGATTGTTGCTTCAGTCTGTGTGAGCCCTTATGAGCCCTCCTTAGCTGACTCAGTGGTCCACGTTTTTATGGTGTCCTTGAACTTTCTGGCTTCAACAATCCTCCCTTCTCCTCTTTTCCCCGGGTTCCTGAGTTAGTCTAATGTTTGGGTGGATGACTGTGTCTGCTCCTTTCACTTCTGGGGCATCCCCCTCTGATAACTATTGGGCTAGGCAGCATCTATGAATACAGCAGGATATCATAAGATACTATTTCATTGACTTTTTTATTAATGTTAGTCTTATGTGGTTCAACCCTAGGTCTTTGAGGTATCCACCTTTAGGTTCCTGGTGATACAGGAAGTGTGAGGCATGGGCTCTCTCTCTCATGGTTTGGGCCTCAAGCTAGGCCAATTTTTGTGGATTTAGGCCAGCTTGTGGGTTTTTCATACCCACAAGCTATGAGTCACCACTGCTGCAGCACATCTTACAGAGGACAGGTTGAAGGTAGAAGGCTTTGTGGCTGAGTTGGTGTCCCAGTACCACCACTGGGAGCATAGCCTGTTTACAGAAGATAGTCTGTTCAGGTTCCATATCCTCTGTTGCTAGGAGACTTTGTTAGAGTCACCCTGATAGGTTCCCAGAAATTTCCCCTGCACCAGGATTCCATATCATCCTCTAAATGCTCAGCAACTCAAGTTGTTTCTGGTCATATTCTCTCTCTCTGCCTCTCCCTCCTCTATTTGGTTCACCCTATTCCTTTCCATTCTCTGTACCCTGCCACCTGTCTACTCCCCCCAAATTTATTTTATTTTCAATTTCCAGGGAGATCTTGCTATCCCACCTAAAACCCTTCTTTTTACTTACCTTCTCTGGTTTTGTGGATTGTAGTGTGATTATCCTACACTTAACAGCTAATGTCTTCTTGCAAGAGAGTACATACAATGTTTGCTTTTCTGGGTCTGGGTTACAACAATCAGGAAGATTTTTTCAGTTACATACATTTGCCTGAGAATTTCAGAATTTTTTTCTAACACCTGAGTAATACTCCATCTTAAAATATACATTTTATTTATCTGTTCTTCCACTGAGTGACATCCTGGTTGTTTCCAGATTCTGGCCATTATGAACAAAGATGTTATGAATATGGTTGAGCAAGTGTCCTTGTGATAAGATGGAGTGTCTTTTGGGCATATGCCCAATAGTGGTATAGCTGGCAGTTGAGTTCTCCATTCCCAACTTTCTGAGGAACCAGCAAATTGATTTACATTGTGGCTGTAAAATTTATGCTCCCAACAAGAGCAAATTTCCTGTCACTTATTTTGTTGATCTTTTTTATTCTGACATTTGCGAGACAGAATTTCAAACTAGTTTTGATGTGCATTTCCCTGTTGGCTAAGGATATTCCACATTTCTTTAAGTGTTTCCTGGCCATTTGAGATTCACATACTGAGAATTATGTATTTCTGTGCCTCATTTTTTAAATGTTGGATTGTTTAGTTTGTGGATGATTAATTTGTTAAGTTTTTTTTTTTGTTTGTTTGGCTTTTTTTAATTTTGAATGTTAACACTCTATAGGATGGGGATTTCATGAAAATCTTTTTCTTTGTTGTAGGCTGATATTTTGTCTTTTGATGATGTTCGTTATATTTCACTATGCTGAGGTCCCATTTATTAACTGTTGTTATTAGTGCCTGCATGAATC
This sequence comes from Meriones unguiculatus, assembly GCF_030254825.1. Taxonomy (NCBI): domain Eukaryota; kingdom Metazoa; phylum Chordata; class Mammalia; order Rodentia; family Muridae; genus Meriones; species Meriones unguiculatus. The sequence continues at coordinate 24,759,703 of NC_083353.1, read as the reverse complement.
ATATTCTGCTTAGGAAGTTGTCTCCTATGTCAGTGTGTTCAAGAGTGTTCCCTGTTTTTCTCTTCTGTAAGGTTCAGAGTTCTATGTTGAGATCTTTGACCCACTTGAACATAAGTTTGGAGCAGGATTGTAAATATTGGTGTGTTTGCATTCTTCTGCATTCATATATCCATAGCATTTCTTTTTTTTTTCTTCAACTTCAAAATGTTTATTTTCCTAAATTTAAACATATTTAATATGCACAGGCAATTAAATCTTTAATATTATTTTTTCATAGGATGATTGTAATGAGTTTATTCTGTAGGAAAACAAATGGAAACGTTACAAACCAGTTCATTTCTGTTTATATGGCCTATAAAAAAGATTTATTTTCTGGGGTTATCAATCTGGCACCTTCTCAGACAACTAGGAATAGCGCTTCACCAAGATCCAGCCATACCACTCCTGGGTATATATCCAAATGAGGCTCAAATACACAAAAAGGACATTTGCTCAACCATGTTTGTAGCAGCTTTCTTTGTAATAGCCAGAAGCTGGAAACAACCCAGATGCCCCTCAACTGAAGAATGGATGCAGAAATTGTGGTACATCTACACAATGGAATATTACTGAGCAATGAAAAATAAGGAAATCATGAAATTTGCAGGTAAATGGTGGGATCTGGAAAGGATCATCCTGAGTGAGTTGTCCCAGAAGCAAAAAGACACACATGGTATATACTCACTCATATAGACATACAACATAGGACAAACCCACTAAAACCTGTGCCTCTAAAGAAACTAAGCAAGAGAGAGGACCCTAACTAAAATGTCCAATCCCCATCCGGAAAGGCATAGAGGATGGACATCAGAAGAAGAAGAAAACAGGAAACAACCTAGGAACCTACCACAGAGGGCCTCTGAAAGCCTGTGCCGTAAAGACTATCAAAGCAGATGCTGAGCCTGATGGGCAACTGTTGGGCAGATTGAATGGAATTTTATGTAAGAACTGGGAAATAGTAAGAGCTGGAGAGGACAGGGTCTCCACAAGGACAGCAACAGAACAAGAAAATTTGAACACAGGGAATTTCCCAGAGACTCATACTCCAACCAAGGACTATTCATGGAGATAACCCAGAACCCCTGCACAGATGTAGCCCAGGGCAGTTCAGAGTCCAATTGGGTTACATAGTAATGTGAAGAGGGACTGCCTCTGACATAATCTGATTGGCCTGCTCTTTGATCACCTCCCCCTGAGGGGGGGAGCAGCCTTACCAGGCCACAGTAGAGGACAATGCAGCCACTTTTGATGTGCACTGATAGACTAAGTTCAGAAAGGAGAGGAGAACCTCCCATATCATTGGACTTGGGGAGTGGCATGCATGCAGAGGGAGGAGGGAGGGTGGGATTGGGAGTGGAGGAGGGAGGGGCTTATGGGCGGATGCAGAATGAATAAAGTGTAATTGATGAAAAATTTAAAAAAAAGATTTATTTGAGGAATTGCCTTCAGAGAATTGGTGAATGAGTTTCATTTGCAGTATAATATCAGAAAGATAATAGTAATAGTTATGTTCAAAGACCTTTTCTTGGGATAAGAGAATCATAATTTTTTCCAGTTGGATCATTTTTTTTTCTTCATGAATTGGCAAAGATCTGTGGAACACTATTGTTACTGTCATATTCTGTTAACTATATACCTAAATTTCTTTTCAGCCTAGCACAACCACTCTGGAAATCAATCTGGCCCTTTAATAGACAACTAGAAATAGCATATCGTCAAGATGCAGCCATACCACTTCTAGGCATATATTGAAAAGAGGCTCAAGTACACAATAAGGACATTTGCTCAACCATGTTTGTAGAAGCTTTATTTGTAATAGCCCTAAGCTGGAAACAGCCGAAATGACCCTCAACTTAAGAATGGATGCAGAAATTGTGGTATATCTACACAATGGAGTATTACTCTGCAATGAAAAATAAGGAAATCATGAAATTTGCAGGCAATTGTTGGGACCTGGAAAGGATCATCCTGAGTGAGCCGTCCAAGAAGCAGAAAGACATACAAGGTATATATTCACTCATATAGACTTATAACATAGGATAAACCTACTAAAATCTATACATCTAAAGAAACTAATCAAGAGAGAGGATCCTGACTAAAATGGTCAATCCACATCCCGAAAGGCAAAAAGGATGGACATCGGAAGAAGAAAACAGGAAACAACCTAGAAACCTGCTGCAGAGGGCCTCTGAAAAGCTCTGCCCTGCAGACTATCAAAGCAGACACTGAGACTCATGGCCAACTGTTGGGCAGAGTGCATGGAATCCATAGCATTTCTTAAAGAAGCATTCTTTTTTCTGTTGTGTCTTTTTACCTTCTTTATCAAAAATCAAATGGGCATAGGTGTGTGGATTTATATATGGGTCTTTGATTTGATTATAATTGTGTGGAAATTTGAGAATTGTGTTAAATCCGTAGGTTGCTTTTGGTAGGATGGCCATTTTACTATATTAATTCTATCCATGAGTGAAATCTTTCTATCTTCTGGTATCTTCTTCACTTTAATTCTCTAAACAGTCTAGAAAGACCCTAAAAAAAACTTCTTTAACATTCTTGCTGTACAAGAATTTCACTTTCTTGGTTAGAATTACCCCAAGATATTTTATATTAATTGTGGCTATTGTGAACTGTGTGGTTTTTCATATCTTCCTCAGCTTGTTTGTCATTTGTATATAGGAGAGTTACTGTTTTTTTGTCTGTTTGTTTGATTTCTTTTTCTCTATTTGGTTTTGTTTGTTTCAAGCAACTTTGTATCCAGCTGTTTTGTGAAAGGTATTTATCAGGTGTAGGAGTTCCCTGGTAGAATTCTTGGGATCTCTCATGGATACTATGGTATCATCTGCAATTAACGATACTTTAATTACTTCTTTTCTAGTTTGTATTTCCATGATCTTTTTCATTGCCCTCACTAGAAAGAATTTAAAGTATTCTGTTGGATAGATATGGGCAGAGGAAAGAAGCTTGTCTTCTTCCTGATTTTAGTGGAATTGCCTTGAGTTTTTCACCATTTAATTTGTTGTTGGCTGTAGGCTTGCTGTGAATTTCCCTTATTATATTTATGTATGTCTTGTATATTCCTACTCTCCACAAATGCTTTCTCATTACAGGGTGTTGGATTTTGTTAAAGCCATTTTCAGCATCTAATGATCTCATAATGTTATTTTTTTTTTCTCCTTTCAGTTTGTTTATATGGTAGAATACATTGACAGATTTTATATGTTATGTACTTCTGCTTTGTTGGACTATTCAGGGCTTGCTGTAGTAGGATAGCCAGTGGAATATATCGACCTGGCTGTTATAGATCGTATTCTTATTTATTTATTTATTTATTTATTTATTTATTTATTTATTTATCTAGCTAGCTAGCTAGCTACCTGTTTATTTGTTTATTTATTTATTTGTATTTTTAATAATTTATTCACGTTACATCCCAATTGTAGCCCCCTCCCACATCAATTCCCATTCCCATCTTCACCTTCTTTTCCACCTTACATCCTTCCTTAATCCACTGAAAATGGAAGTCCTCCTCCACTACCATCTGACCCTAGTCTATCAAGTCTCATCAGAACTGCCTGGATCCTCTTCTTCTGTGTCCTGGTAAGGCCACATTGCCAGAAGGGAGTGATCAAAGAGCAGGCAACAAAGTTTATATCAAAGATAACACCTGCTCCACTTATTGGGAACCCTCATGGAGACTGAGTGCCTATGGGCTGCTTCCTGGTAGGAGATCTAATTCTTCTCCATGTATGGGACTTGGTTGGCCCATCTGTCTTGGCAGGGCTCCTTGGATCAAGATTTTTAACTTTTTTGGTCTCCTTGTAGAGCTTCTGACCCCCTTCCATTTCCCCATTCTCCCTTAAGACTCCCTGTGCTCTGCCCAGAGTTTGGCTGTAATTCTCAGCTTCTGCTTCCATCTTCTGCTGGGTGGAGACTTTCAGAGAACATCTGTGCTAGACTCTTGTCCTGTTCTCTCCTTCATACTTCCGGTGTCTATCCTGTTTGCCCTTCTTAATGGGAATTCATAATCCTCCCTAGGGTCCTCCTTGTTCTTTACTTTCTTTAAGTCTTTGGATTTTAGTATGATTATCCTATATTAACTGGCTAATATTTGCTTATAAGTGAGTATGTGCCATGCATATCTTTCTAGTTCTGGCTACCTCACTCAGGATGATCTTTTCTAGTCCCATCCATTTGCCTGCAAGTTTCATGACTTCCTTGTTTTTATTAGCTGCATAGTATTCTGTTGTGTAATTGTATAAGAATTCCTGTATCCATTCTTTGCTTGAGAAAAATATAGGTTGATTCCAGATTCTGAATATTATGAATAAAGCTGCTGTGAATATAGTTGAGCAAATGTCCTTTATGTATGGTGGAGCATCTTTTGGGTACATGCCCAGAAGTAATATAGCTGGATCTTGAGGTAGTTATTCCGAATTATCTGAGACAGCGCCATCTTGATTTCCAAAGTGGTTGTACATGTTTACATTTCCACCAGCAACGGAGGAGGGTTTCACTTTCCCGGCATCCTTGCTAGGATGTGTTGTCACTTGAGTTATTGTTATTAGCCATTCTAATAGAATCTCAGAGTCATTTGCATTTGCATTTCCCAGAGGACTAAGGACAGTGAGCCCTTTTTAAGTCATTCCCTGACATTTAGTATTCCTCTGTTGAGAATACTCTGTTTAGCTCTGTATCCCAGTTTGGTGTTTAATTTCTTGAGTCTATATAAATTTTGCATATTAGCCTTCTGTCAAATGTAGGGTTGGTGAAGATCTGTTTTCAGTCTGTAGGCTGTCATTTTGTTCTGATGACAGTGTCCTTTGCTTTACAGAAGCTTTTCAGTTCATGAGATACCATTTATTGATTGTTGATATTAGAGCCTGTGTTTTTGGTGTTCTATTCAGGATCTTGTCTCTTGGGCCAATGAGTTCAAGGCTCTTCATTCCTTTCTCTTCTAACAGGTTCATTGTGTCTGGTTTTATGTTGAGGTCTTTGACCCACTTGAACTACAGTTTTTCTCAGAGTGATACATATGGGTCTTTTTGCATTTTTCTATATGGAGACATCAAACTGGGCCACTACCATTTGATGAAGATACTGTCTTTTTTTACACTGTTTGGTTTTGGCTTCTTTGTCAAAAATTAAATATCTGTAGGTGTCTGGGTTTATTTCTGGATTTCCCATTAATTACACTAATCCTCTATTCTGTTTCTATGAGAGTACCATGCCATTTTTATTACTGTTGTTCTGTAGTACCACTTGAGATCAGGGATGGAGATACTTCTAGAGGATCTTTGATTGTACAGGATTGTTTTAGCTATTTTTTTCCACATGAAATTGAGAATTGTTTTTTTTTTTTTTTTTTTCAAAATCTTTAAAGAAGTCTGTTGGTATTTTCATGGGAATTGCATTGAATCTATATTCTTTTGGCTAGAATGGCCATTTTCACTATGTTAATCCTATTGATCCATGGGCATGGGAGATCTTTCTATCTTCTGATATCTTATTCGATTTCTTTCTTGAGAGACTTGAATTTTTTTTTTCATACAAGTCTTTCACTTGCTTTGTTAGAATTATACCAAAATACATTATGGTTTTTTGTTTTGTTTTGTTTTTGTTTTTTCTGTTGTGAAGGTTCTGTTTGCCTAATTTCCTTCTTTCCCCTTTTATCTTTTGTATACAGGAGGGCTTCGGAGTTTTCTGAGTTAATTTTTTATCCAGCCACTTTGCTGAAGGTGTTTATCAGCTGTAGGGATTCTCTTGTAGAATTTTTGGGGTTACTTATGTATACTATCATATCATCTCTGAATAGTGATACTTTGACTTCTTTTCGGATTTCTATCCCCTTGATTTCCTTTATATTTCTAATTGCTCTAGCTAGGACTTCAAGTAATATTTTCAAGAGATAGGGCAAGAGTGAACAGTCTTGCCTGTTTTATTTCAGTGGAATTGATTTAAGTTTCTCTCCGTTTAGCTTGATGTTGGCTATACCTTGTTGTATATTGCTTTTTCTATGTTTAGGTATGTGCCTTGTAGCCCTGATTTCTCCAAAATTTTAAACATGAATGGGTATTGGATTTTGTCTAATGTTTTTTCAGCATCTAAGGTGATGATTATGTGTTTTTTGTCCTTCCATTTGTTTATATGCTCTATTACACAGACAGATTTACATATATTGAACCACAGTGCATGCCTGGTATGAAGCACACTTGGTCATGATGTATACCTTTGATGTGTTTTATTGTATTTGGTTTGTAAGTATTCAGCATTTTTTGCATCAGTGTTCATTAGGAAAATTATTCTATTTTGTAGAATGGTTTGAACAGTGTTGGTATTAGCTCTTCCTTGAGTGTCTGGTAGAATTTTGCACTGAAACTATCTGGTGCTGGACATTTTTTTAATAGGAGAGTTTTGAAGACTGTTTCTATTTCTTTAGGGGACACAAGACTATTAAACTTGTTTATCTGATCTTAATTCTAATTTTGTAAGTGGAATCTATCAAGAAAATTGCCCATCTCATTTAGATTTCTAAATTATGTGGTATACATCCTTTTGAATTAAGACCTAATGTTTCTTTGAATTTCCTCAGTGTCTGTCATTATGTCCTCCTTTTCTTTTCTTTTTTTGTTGATTTGGATAGTGTTTCTCTGCCTTTTCATTAGTTTTGCTAAGGATTTCTCTATCTTGTTGAATTTCCAAAGATTCAGCTCTTGGTTTCATTGATTCTTTGAATTGTTTTCTTTGTTCTAATTTATTGATTTCAGTCCTGAATTTGATTATTTCCAGCTGTCTGCTCTTCTTGGGTTCACCTGCTTCCATTTTTTTCTGGTGTGACATCAAGTTGCTTGTATGAGATGTCTCTAATTTCTTTATGAATGTACTTCATGCTATGAACTTTCTTTTTATCACTGATTTCATTGTTTTCCATAAGTGTGGATATGCTGTTCCTTCATTTTCATTGATTTGTAGAAAGTCTTTAATTTCTTTCTTCTTTCTTCCCTGACCCAGCTGTCATTGAGTGGAGAGTTGTTCAGTTTCTATGCTTATGTCGACTTTTTCTATTTCTGTTGTTGTTGAGAGTCAGCTTAGTCTATGGTGGTCTGAAAGGTACAAGGGATTATTTCAGTCTTTTTGTATATGTTGATTATGTTGGTCTTTTTGTATGTGTTGAAGCTTGCTTTGTGACCAACTGTGTGATCTATTTTGGAGAAGGTTTTATGCAGTGCTGAGAAGAAGTGATATTCTTTTGTGTTTGCGAGAAAAGTTCTGTAGATGTCTGTTACATCCATTTGTTTCATGACATTTGTTAGTGTTATTAATTCTCTGTTTAGTTTCTGTTTCCTTGACCTGTCCTTTGATGAGAGTGGGATGTTGAAGTCATCCACTATTAATGTATGGGGATTAATATGTGGTTTAAATTTTATTAATGTTTCTTTTACAAATGTGGCTGCATTTGAATTTGGGGCATAGATGTTCAAAATTGAATTTTTTCTTGGCACAATTTTTCTCTTTTGAGCATGAAGTGTCTTTCTTCATTCATTTTGATTTATTTTGGTTGAAAGTATTTTATTAGATATTAGAATGGCTACTGCAGCTTGCTTCTTGTTGTCCATTTGTTTGGGGAACATTTACTCTCAGGTAATATCTGTCTTTGGTTGAGATGTGTTTGAGTTGTGTTTCTTATATGCAGCAGAAAGCTTGGTCACTCATCCATTCTTTTAGTCTGTGTCTTTTTATTGGAGAGTTGACTTCATTGATATTTTGAGGTATTAATGACCAGTGACTGTAAGTTCCTTTCAGTTTGGTGTTGGTTGCAATAGTGTGTTTGTGTCCTTTTCTACTTTTGGTTTTGCTATAGTGAAGTTATTTATGTCCGTTTTTTTGTTTTTTTTGGTGGGGGGAGGGTATGGTTAACCTTGAGTGGTGGTTTTCCTTTTAGTATCATGTGTACGACTGGGTATTTGCATAGATATTATTTAAATTTTGTTCTGTTCTGTAATATCTTCTTTTCTCCATGTATGTTTTCTCCGTATATGTTGAAAGTTTTGCTAGGTATAGTAGTATGGACCAGTATCCTTTATTTATTTTTTTTTCTGGGGGGTGGTGTTCAAGATATCTGCCCAGACACTTCTTTCATTTATGAGCTCTATAGAGAAGTCACTTGTGATTCTGATAAGTTTGCCTTTTTTAAATTTTTTTCTGGGCCCTTTTCCCTTTCAGCATTCAATTTTCATTTTCTCTTCTGTTCATTTAGTGATTTAGCTGTTATGCGGCCAGATGATTTTCTCTTCTGGCCTAATTTATTGTAGTTCTCTTGTATCCTTGTAAGCATCTCTTTCTTAACTTTGGGAAATTTTTCTTTTATAATTTGTTGGAAATATTTTATGGTCCTTGGACCTGGGAATCTTTTCTTTCTTCTATTTATAATATTCTTAGGTTTTTCCTTTTCACAGTGTCCTTGATTTCTTTGATGTTTTCTGTCACAGATTTCTTAGGATTTAACATTTTTGGTTTGGATGATGCATCAATTTCTTTTTCTTTTTAGATTTTTTTTTTATTTTTTATTTTTTTTATCAGTTACATTTTATTAACTCTGTATCCCAGCTGTGTCCCGATCCCTCATTCCCTCCCAGTCCCTCCCTCCCTCCCTCATCTCCACCATGCCCCTTTCCAAGTCCACTGATAGGGGGGACCTCCTCCCCATTCATCTGATCCTGTTTTACCAGGTATCTTCAGGACTGGCTGCAAAGCCCTCCTCTGTGGCCTAACAGGACTGCTCCTCCCTTCGGGGGTGGGGAGACCAAAGAGCCAGTCATTGAGTTCCTGTTAGAAATAGTCCCTGTTCCCCTCACTTTGGGAGCATCAATTTCTTTCATTGTGTCTTCTACACCTGAGGTTCTTTCCTCCATCTTTTGTATTTTGTTGTTAATGCTTACCTCTGTAATTCCTGCTTTCTTCCCTAAGTTCTCCCTCTCTAGGATTTCTTAAATTTGTGCTTTCTTTAATGTTGCCATTTCCATCTTCAGCTTTTGCACAGTATTGTTAATTTCCTACACCTGTTTGTTTGTATTTTCCTGTTTTTTTTATTAGATGATCTGTCCAATATTCTTCATCTCTTTGAATTCTCCTGCTGATCTTTCAGTGATTAATTTATTTCTATCTCTAAAGGTTTCAGACTTTTTTCTCTATCTTCCTGTATTTCTTTATGGATTTTACTTGTTCCCTTTGTTATCATCTTAATAAGCATAGATTTAAGGTTATTTTCTTCTGTTTCATTTGTATTTGGGCATTCATGGTTACTTCCCTTTGGACCACTGGGTTCTGGGGAGGCCATATTGCTTTGGCTTTTGTTGATTGTGTTTTTATACTGACCTTCAGCCAACTGGCTGACTCTGGCATTGGACATTAGATCCTGTTGCCTACTGAAGTGCTCAGGGATGTGGAAATAATCCTGGACAAGAAACTGGATATTCCTGCAGGAGCCCTTCTCAGTTTGGTGGAAATAACCTGAGACTGGTGGGTGGCTCTCCAGGAATTTCCAGTCAGAATCATCAGATGTTTGATCCTGGGGAACATGTGGACTCCTCAGGTACTCAAGGATCCTCCTCTCACAGGGAAGACCTGGAGTCAGCTACTCTACTACTGCCTTTATTTCTCTTAAGTTAGTGAGCCCAGTCACTGTGCTTAGACAATGTGCTTGCTGTATGTAGCCTTTCTAGAGAACCTGTGAGCTCAGAGGTTCTGCTGGTCTCCATAGGAAGACTGAGTGTGTCTTGGAGCAGTGTCTTAGTTTCTTCTGTGGGTCCCAAGTGTCAGAAGGCCCATGGTTGGAGCCAGGTGCTCAGAATGGTGAGAGTGGTCCCTGAGTTTGGAGCTGGGTGTCCCTGGTACTGTAAGGTATCCCCTTTAAGGACACTGAGAGTAGGCACCTGAGTTTTGAGCCATAAACCAGAATACCCAGAAGGTATTTATGGGACAGTGAGAGTGTGTGTTCTGCTCTGGAGCCTCACCCAGGTACTGGAAGGAAGATATGTACTGCATGGTCAGTGAGAGTAAGCACCTGAAGTAAGAGCTGCAAACCACCAGTACCAGACAGTGAGCTATGGCAGGAAGCCTATCACTTTGGCTGTGCCAGGCAGAAGCCTGGGAACTATTCCAGGGAATAGCAGGGTGGCCTGAAGGTGGACCCTTGAGTTTCCCTGTGGGTTCTTCTCTCACCTGCAAAGAACAGATGTAAAGGTTTTGAGGGCCACAGTATTCCCTGCTGGTCACTGTGCTCTCACTCCTGAGCTGCTGTTCAGATCTCTGCATGGTTGGTGACACCATCAGCCATCATGGATCTCTTTATAGACTGTATTCTCGCATTGTTTTTTTTCTTTTGTATAAATGTTCCAGGTAATTATTGATTCAGGCCTTATTTCTGAGTTTGTCTTACTTGGAGAAGTGTTTTGTTCCATGGCTTCTGTTTCTTCTCATGTGTTGTGAACTGTAGTATGCATGCAATGAGCCATTTAAGGAGAAACTGGAAAATGAAAGTGTTGAGCTTAAGAAGATAGTGGTCACAGTGAGGAAGATTCAGTGGGGAAAAGAGCACATTAACAATTAGACTAGAGACCATGTGGTTGGAATGGCCCAGATCTGCTCATATATTTGAACACTCAATTTTCAGTTAGTGGAACAGATTTGGAAATATCAGTAGAAATGCTGTGTTGGAGGAGCTCTTTCAGTGAACGTGTTTTGAAACTTCAAAATCACATGCCAGGATCAGAGTTTCTTTTTCTGCATGCTGCTTGCAGATCTAGATGTACCTTTTCAGCTCCATGTTGATTTAATGATCAGAAAATCCCAGATGTTCGATTTTACCAATACAAACTCATGAGCTAGATGCTGGCTTGAGAACTTGCTGGCTCAGTGAGGAAAGAGAAAGCAACTAGCTGACCTTCAGCTTACATCTCAGATGGCAAAGCCCAAAGCCGACAGCTAAAAACAAAATGTCGAGACACAGCATCAGCTGGTTACTTGGTCTGACTCTTGGTCTAGGGCTAACTGTATTTAATCCTGTTTACAGAAGGCTCTTGGATGAGGGGTGTGAGCTGCTCCATGGGTTAGTATTTACAGAAGAAAGAAAGCCCTAGCATTAAAGTTTGAACCATACCACAATTAGAAACAGGGGTTTATACTTTACAATATAAGGGTTCACAATGGAATCAAATATCCTGCAACAGCTCCTTGCTTGCCTACTGCCATTGTTTTTTCCCATGAGGATAATGAAGTATCCTCTGAAAGTATAAGCAAGCCTCCAATAAAAAGCTTTCTTGTAAGTGTTGCTTTGCAATGGTGTCTCCTCACAGGAGAAAAACAAAAACCAAGAAAGGTCGTTTCTCTAATGTCTGTATTCTGCCTGTAATCTGTCTGTATTCTGCCCATGTCCTGAGAAACAGAAAGGCAGAATTAAAAAATAAGGAGCTGACATTTTTGAGAAAACATTGAGTCAGTGATTGTGTTGAATAGTTTTATGTCAACTTCACATAAGCTGAAGTCATCTGAGAGGAAGGACTCTTAATAAAAGGCTTCCATAACATGTAGCTTTACGCAAGCATGCAGTGCACTTTATTAATTAGTGAATGATGAGGGAGTGCCAAGCCCAATGTGGGTGATGTAACCACTTTTACATAAACCAAAATGGGAACAGCTATAAACTTTCTGGTGTGACTGAGCCATCAGGATGTTACCCCCATTTCCACTAAGAAGGTGACACCAGATTTCCAGGGTGTATATATGCTGTATTTTATTTTTGGTGGTTTGCTTTCTGTGATAAACTTTCTGACTTTCACAGGTTACTAAAGAATTTTCTTAGTCATGTGCCTCCAGTGATAGATAACAATCAAAGGATGCTGAAACTTAACATGTTTTGACTAGGAAGGCTCATGGTAATTTGCATCAGCACAGAGCCAGTCTTGGGAAGCAAACATCCAACAGGAATCAAAATAATAGGTTGGTGGGTTTCAGACACTCTGTTGCCCCTGTAGCCATGACAGCTGGAGGCTGTAGCCTCAGGCAGTGCTGAGTCCTCATGTGCTGTCCCAGCCCCACCCTCCTCATGGACTCTCCTAACCTCTTTTTCTTTCAGATACATGGGACTCCTTTGGTCCAGTTCACTGCCTACTAGTGTGTGCTGCAACAGGCCCTCCAAACCCATGCTCTTGCCTTCATCTCTAGTTGCTATGATATAAACATACTATAGAAAAAATAACATGCTAATATCATTTCTTGCTCCATTATATTATGTTTTTTCTGTGTCCTATATCCTATGTCCTATAGGTACTTAGTCTAAGAAAGCATATGGTAAATTATACCATGCATTCCATAACCCAGGCAGCCTGACTTATAGAAATCCATCTCTAAAATTGGGAATTTAACTTGAGTGCTGTCATACATGACTCATATCTAGATTAAAAAATGTAACAGAGATTAACAGATTATGAATTTGGAGAACCGGGTCAAGGGAATATTTGCAAGAAATATTAGAAGTTTAGCCCACCAGGGGCCCCAAACTCTTCTAAGTTAGTTATTAAAAGTTTGCTGATTGCTTTGGCATGCTGTAGAGAAATATTAATGCAGCGAGATGACTACTGTGGCAATGTCAGCATTTCATCATCCCCAGGCTATGTATTCATAAAACTTGGAGTTTGAGCTAACATCACCACTCCCTTTATTCCATTTAACAGTATAGAATGTTATTTCATCTGTTTATGTCCTTTAATGAAGAACTTAGTTCTATTACATTACCTTGGGTCCTCTTTTTCCTGGAACTGTATACTTTGTACTTTTCCTTGCTCAACCTTTTTCATTATAGATCTGCATAAGACTGGCCATTAACAATGCTGCAGCACACTCAATACTAGGTTGCTTTGAAATGTCCTCTGCTAATTCTATTAATCAAATTCTTGCCCTTGGGTCTTTAGTTTAGCCTCAGGCTGAGTTTTTAGACAATGGCAAAAATCAGCCACATCTTTTGCCAGAGTATTATAACAAGGGACTCTAGGCCACACATTAATATTGTTACCCCTGAAACTGACCCTCATGGTTCACATCACCCTCAGCCCTACTGACTGCCATGTGCAAACTAGGATGGGCCATTAAGGCCCTCATAAAATGTCCAATCTTTATCTAGTCCTGTGTTCCAACATGTTCTATATTCCTCAAAACCAAAGCATATTCAGACCTGTCACAGCAATACCCCAGTTCCTGTCACCAACTTCTGAAGTCTTAGTCAGTCTTCTATTGATGTGAAGAGATACTGTGACCATTGATCTCTTGTACAAGAAAGCATTTAATTGGGGCTTGCTTACAGTTTCAGATGTTTAGTCCATTGTTTTCATGGTGGAGACCATGGTGGCACAGAGTCAGAGATGTGGTTAATAAAAGCTGAGAGTTCTACATCCAGATATACAGGCAGCAGGTAGAGCTGCACTGATGAACTATGTAAACTATAATATTTAATATATATTAAATATTTTAAGATGAATACTGATATATAATTATTTATCTTTGGCTCATGAATCCTAGAATGGCAGTCATCCATAGAAGGGGAAGTTTCCAAGCAATATGATGTCAATACTAGTGGAACTAATGAAGAGCATTCTCAACAAGGTTGCTTTCTCATGGCCATCTAGACTTGTGAATCTCAGGTTTGCTTCTACCCTCAAGGGCACAGATTTATGGTATCTGTTGTAGAGATAATATCAGAACAAATTCTTACACAGTTTCTGTAGTTGAAAGAGGAACCATTTCACCTTCTCAACTTCGACAAGACAATTCTGTTTTGGGTATCTCAGTTACTGTGAGGAAACCACCACAATCAAGGCAACTTAAAAAGGAAGCATTAAATTGGACTTATGTTCTAGAGAGTTGAAATTTCTGATGAGGGACTAAAGGTATGGCAGCAAGAATAACTGATGGTTCAAATCCAAAGCTAAGCAGGAAGGAGAGAGTACACTTGGGATAGTGCAGTCTTTGGAAACCTCAGAGCCTACTCATGTTACACAGATCCTTAAAGACAGCCATACCTCCAATGCTTCCACCGAATTGGAAAGAAGTATTTAAACAATTGAATCTAAGGGAGTCATTCTCTTTCAAACCACCACACATTTCTTTAATACTTTTCATCTGCACAAACCCTACCATACACTTAAGTGAGAATGTTATGCTTCCAACATACAATGCCACAGACTAAATATTGCCATTCCACAAAGAAAGAAACAAAGGTGTTCCCATTCCTGCGGCTCTGTCACTTGTAACACACAGAATGTCTTTCAGGCCAGTTCTACTGCACACCTGCTTCCTCAAAAAAAATATCTGACTACAAGTGATGTAAGGAATTAAATTATATTTTAGCTTATAACTCCAACAGAAATACTTCCTTATGTTGGGAAAGACATGAGGACAGTGTTGGGAGTATACCTCCAGAACTGGGTCTAATGCCAGGTTCACAAGCAAATAGAAATTTCCACAGGTGTAAAACCTCACATACTCCACAGTAATTCATTTCCTCCAAGGAGACTCCATTTCCTAGAGGTACTACAAACTGAAAAATAGCATCACCACCTTGGGATCCAATATTCAACAGAAATTTTCAGGAGGATTTTTTTTTTTACATTGAAAACATAACAGTTACAGGACCTAATATATGTGACCATAGTCTACCATAGTCTTGTAAGATACTATGATAACCCAAACTTCATGTTCCATATAATAGTCCCAAGAAGTTTTTTTTTTAACTTTTTCCTTTAAACTGCAGTAACAAAAGAAAGAATGTTATGAATCAGGATATCTAAAATAAATTAGTTGATGCATTTCATAGGGGAGTTACATTAAAATTGAAAAGTATCTGTCATTGTGTTTAGATAGGACCTCATAACAATGTTAGTCTCTCCATGGGTGCCATCGATGAACACTAAGAATGGTAATATAATCCCTCTATGTGTTATATGTCACTCAGGAAAAAAAATTAGCCAATGTCAGCATTTCATCATTAGGCATTGATTTCATCATTCCATTTGATCACTTTCCTTGGAGCATTTGTAAATGGAAAGGTCATGCTAGTGGGACAAAGAATCTATACTAGTCAACCTTGAAACATTTGCCTTGCATTTTAGAAAACAAATCTAATACCAACATGATTTGATAATTAAGATAACATTCTAATTCGGTGGCCATAATTGTTTCTTGTTCGTATAGTGTCCGGAATATTTTCTAGAATAGGAAAGCACATTCACTTTAGTTTATTATGGTCAAATGGAGATTTTGGCAAAGTATAAAGGAAGTTTTCATGAAAATCTAAAAAAAAAAAAATGCAAAATCAAACACAAAGCAATTTAAAAGACAAAGAAAGTAGATAAGTAGATGTACTTACAGGAAGAAGATTCCCTGTGAGTATTCCTGAGGATTCTGTGGACTCTACTATATGCTCAAAAAGCTTCTAATCCACAACTTGTCATGGTGTCCCCAGATGCTTTGTGCAAACTCCTGCTACTTCATTTGGAGCAGCCTCTACAGGTCACCTCCTATCATAAACATTGAGTATCTCAAGTTTGCTTGTCTAAACTAACAGACCTCATTGTTCCTGTACTTCCAATATATGAATTCAGTTCAAAATTTGTAAAATGATAATGTGCTATTGCCACTCCTTGTGGCAGCCAACATTCTAATTCACTTATTTATTTATTTACGCTGTTTCCGATAAGGCTTAATAAAATAATAGCACATTCATATTACTGAGTAGCTCTACATCCCTTGTGTATGGATATGGATGGGATGCTTGCATCTCTAGTAAATTTCACTGTGGAAAGAAAATTTAACACAAATGTTTTTACAACCGTACAAATTTATCCCCCTACATAACCTACAGTATTATAAAAAGAAAAAAAAATAACTCAGTTATTGTCATTACACTAAGAACACTAATATAGTATAAAACATTTCAGTATATATTGAGTAACATTTGCTTAATGTAAAGCATTATTACAAAAATGCAAAGTTTAAGTAACCTTATTTGTGTGCCTGAACTGTGTTCTGTCCTGTACTGGTTAGTTGGTTAGGTTTTTTTTTTGTTGTTTGTTTGTTTGTTTGTTTTCCTTAACTTAAGCTACAAGCATGTGGAAAGAGAGAGCCCCCTTTGAGGAAGTGCCTCCACCAGATTAGTGTTTATGTAAATCTACCGGGTCATTCTCTTCAGCAATGTTTGGTGTTCATGGAATCGGCCCATTGTGTACAATGCCACCTTTGAGCAGATGGTTCTGGGAGGCATAAGGAAGAGGATGAAGTGTTTGAAAAGATTGAACACATACTATTTTTCCATAGGACCTTAGAGTAATACCTAGAACCTCATAAGGAAGCTTATAATAGAGCAGACAGTATCAGCCAATTTGTCCTAAGATACAAACTGCACATTGTGTTTCTCTGTCAAAGTCCTGCTTCAAAACCAAAGGGGTAAACTAAGTCAGAGTGTAGATCCCCAGTTGCTGCCTGGTTGGTAATCCAGCAGGCTTTTTCTGATGCTAATTTTTCAGGCTGCAACTGATGGTTACCAACCATGGCTTCCACTGACAGTGGCAAACTGAGGGGGCAGAATTAGATTACTGGTGTAGGCCAGGCCAGTGCTGGTAGCTTCGTAGCATGGTCTTACATCTACCGTGTAAGCATCGGAGATGGCTATTGGCTCTAGCATTGGTGCTCCACTGAAAGTGGCAAAGCATCGTCTTAAAAAGAAAAGGAAGGAGAGAAAAGACCACACACACATACACACACACACACACACATTTACACCTGATGAAGTAAGACAGACTCCAGCAGGTAGGTTTCAACAAGCTTTTCTAGCTTTTCTTTCTCCCAGTTTATACACCCAAGAAAATTCTTTTAAACAAAATAAAAATTACAATTTGATTACATGTTATTTTTCTTTAAGTGAATTACAATGAGTATATGTAAGAAAAATATATTCCCCAATACCTTCACATGATCAAGGTTTTACATATTCTGGGTGAAAAACCAAAAAGCAAAACAAGTTATTTTCAAGAATCCATATACATTTGTAACTAAACAACTTGTTATAAATTAACAAGGTGAGCAAACAAGGTAATTTCTTAGCTACTTTTCTCTACTAGCAGGCTGCAATTTACAGTTACAAAGAAAGAATTAACTTACAAAGTAATCTCTCACAAAAGTCTTAAAAGAATCACAAATCTAAACTTTTATATAATAAAAACCAACCAGCCATCTCTACTTTAAATCTTTAAGGTGTACATCTACACATTAATAATTTTGTTTTAATTCACTATCAGGAAGCTGAGAGCAAAAGCAAGTATAAGGAAGTCAATTGTTTTGTTGAGAATGTCACCTCAGCCAGTGCTATCTTGGGCCATTGTTCTCACTCACCAACCTTTAAAAGTCCCTGGCCTTACTATTAAGGTGTACTTTCCTGAACTTCAGAATGTTCTCTAAGATAATTTACATCACAGCCATTAACAAAAATATCTTTACTTAACCTTGCTAAACACTCTGTTTTTTCCTAAAATTTTCTACATCATATCCACTGGCAAAAGCATCTTTTCCTAACCTTGCTAAATAAATCTATTTTTCCAAACTCATTGTAAAGTTAATGGCCATTGCTAACAATCTGCATCTGAAGGTTCTCCTCAAAGGTGGTAGTTAAAATTAAATCATTAACGTCTCCAACAACCTTGCCTAAAAGAGATCAAGCATTCTTAATTTTAAGTGCCAGATACGCTGCATAGTCAGGGGCTGGAATTTCCATTAGAGTTTTCATATGATTCGTATATTAGGAGGATTATAAGGCTACAAGGGTAATAAGCAGAGCTATGGTTCCATAACAGCATGAAAGACCTAGAAATTGTACTTCCTTGTACTTCTGAGCTCTGCCACAAACTGAGACAAACCCATCATGGCTCTGCTAACTGGTTGATTGCATTCCATGCATTCTAGAGCTGTTTGCTATTCCTTTGGCACACACTCCAGCAATTGTCCTCTTGTCTTACGTTTTGTATACTCAAAATTGTCTCCATATTCCATAGTTCTTTGTAAATTCTCAATTCCCCCCAGACTTCGAGTTCAGCCTCAACAACCTCTGCCAAACTCAATGTCTTCTGGAATCAGCACTACACTCAGGACTCTTAACTAAGGGTTTCGTAGGTAGCAGGGAAGCAGATTTCTGCTTCTGTCAGACAAGTCAGCCTGCAAATTGCTTTTCCTCCATTACAGGAGGAATAAATTCTAGATTCATTCACCTTATCTGCCTGTGTCCTTGTGGCTCACCAACAGGGTTTTTCTTCCCATGAACTGGTTCACATAACAAAAAGCAGGCAGGAAGGCTTGAAATCGGAGAATCAACCCTTTTCAGCTTGTGATATAATTTGTGAATATTTAGTAACTGCCACTTTGATTGAGAAATATGTCACTAGGGGATGGGCTTTGAGTTTAAATCCTGACCCCACTTCTAGTGACTAGTTGTCTGGCCTGAAGATGTGAGCTTTGAACTGCTTTAGCTGCTTTAGCTGACGCCTGTTTGATGGTGATTCCATGTCCTTCTGGAACCATAAAACAAATTAAACTCTTTGATAAGGTGCCCTAGATATTATATTTTATCACATCAATGGAAAAGGCATTAATATACATCCTGGGTGAGTTATTGCATATAAAAATAAAAGAAATGTGAAATCAGAATGAACTACCTCATCATGTAAATTTACAATGTTTTATCCACATGAGTTTGTAGGTACACATGAAGTAAAAATGGACATAGGCTTGAACAGATTACTGACACTTGTCAGATTCTTTTAAATACAGAACAAATAATCCCAAGTAACTAAAACAAGTGTGTTGGCTAACAATCTTACTAAATATTTTGTAGTCATAGATTCCCTTCAGTATGCATTATTTTATATAACATGGAAAGGCTTTACTACATTGATTACATTCATAGGGTTGCACTCCAGTTTGATTTTTTTTCACAATTTGGAAGAGTATTCTGATGTATAAAAAGCTTTACCGTATTGACTATATTCATAGGATTTTTCTCCAGTCTGAATTCTTTCATGACTTTGAAGATGGCTGTGAAGTGCAAAGTTTTTATCGCATTGGTTACATTCATAGGGTTTCTCTCCAAATGGATTCTTTTATGTTTTTGAAGAAAGGTGTGACATACAAAGGCTTTACCACATTGATAACATTTCAAGGATTGCTCTCTGGTATGAATTCTTTTATGAGTTTGAAGACTTGTATGATGTGCAAAGGCTTTACCGTATCGACTACATTCATAGGGTTTCTCTCCAGTATGAATTCTCTCATGAATTTGGAGATAGCTGTGACATGCAAAGGCTTTACCACACTGACTACATTCATAGGGTTTCTCTCCAGTATGAATTCTTTCATGACATTGAAGATTACTATTAATGCTGAATGCTTTACCACATTGTTTACATTCATAGGATCTCTCTCCCATATGAACTCTTTCATGTCTTTGAAGATGAGAGCGATGTGCCAAGGCTTTGCCACATTGACTGCATTCATAGGGTTTCTCTCCAGAATGAATTATTTCATGACTCTGAAGTTTACCATTACTAAAGAAGGCTTTACCACATTGACTACATTCATAGGGTTTCTTTCCAGAATGAATTATTTCGTGCCTGGAAAGATAAATAGAATGTGTAAACTTTTACCACATTGCTTAGACTGATGAATCTGTCTAACTGTGTAATTTCACAGTTTTGTCTAATTGTAGAAAAGAAACAGACCTTAAGATTTTGTTACATTGTTTCATTTATGAAGTACCTACTTATTAGGTGTCTTTTGTGTGTCTGAAAATAAATTTGTGAAGAGTAGAGCGTTTTGTATGTGGTTCACATATACAGCATCCATTTTCCAAGCAGGTATTTTCACATCTTTGAAGAGAACTGGAAGAACTCACAGCTTTACCACAGTGATTGCATTCATAATGTTTTCCTATAATACGACTCAGACTATATTTGTATTTGGAACAACACAAATGGAAGAATTTTCATAATTTAATAACAGGGTTTTACTGCAGTGTGAGCTTGTTAATGTATTCCCAATAAAGTCTGAAACACGATTAATTTTATACATTTACAAAATCTTTCAGAGTGGTGACAATGTCATATCTTCTAATTGTTCTGGGAGAGAGAGTGGAATCTTGCCTTTCTCCATATCCCTAATGTTCATGTTGCTTGTATCTAATGTGACCTGTGATATACATATTAAAGCAAGAATAACAAATAAGTGCTATCCACATTGGATTAATACAGTTTAACTTATTACTCATTACAGACATATAATATAAAGATTAAGGTTTCTCCACAAAAACATTTTTGCATCTCATAAACTGCCCATCTCAGTAAACTTTCATAAGCCACTACAAGTACATGAGTAACATGGGACTCAGCATAAACTAATTGAGCACTAGAAGGTTTTGTACATGTAATTTTTGTGTAGGTCTACTGCAATATCTGAGTAGCATCAAACTAAATGAATTGGCAGTTCTACAGAGTAGATCTTATGTTGTGATGATTACAATGTTGATAGCTCTTAAATCATTGATTCCTTGTCTTGTTCCTTGCAAACATGAATCAGCTACTTGACCCTGAGGTATATGAAATATTTACTACTCATCAATGTACTTAAAGCCGTGCTCCTTTACACTGTTGCTTTTCCTTAAAATTTCCAGAACACATTAAAATATCTTTATAAGCACATTTATGTCATCTTGCACATGAAACTCACCTTCCATGTATTTTAGAATTTTGACAGTGTTCTTCAATATCTTAGTCTTTCCATTTGTAACCTAAAATAAATTACCAGAAAATGAACACGACTGATAATTACATAAAATTTAAGTTACTATCCTCAGTGATCCTTAGAACTATGCCTGTTTTATTTACCACATTCTGCTTTTTTCACAATCAAAATTATAGAAGAGCATTGATAATCAAGAAAACCTTTCCCCCATATTTAAAAAGTAGAAGAAAATCAAAGTCTTACCTATAGCAGTGAGATTCCTGTAGGTCTCTAGCATGATATTTACATGGACACTCTTCTGGAAGTATTCAGCAAAGCACAGTCTTCCAGAGTGAAGTTTATGTGCACATCATTATAGGTCATTACATCCTAAAATATCCCAAAGATGTGTCCAACAGAAAGCATAATTCAGACAATATTGTGAATATATACATCTTTTACAACTAAGTTTAAATGATTCAGGTGATTTCCATACTTATTCTATGACATGAAATAGAAGAGGTGGTTCATTCCTGTCATTTCTGTGCTCTTTGAATAGGATAGAGCTTTGCAAGGGAAGTTCCTCTTAACAGACATATAGACATAGAAAAAGAAAAACAAACCAACAGATCAATCATAATGAGTACACATCAGAGAAGTTGTATGAACAATTACTAACTACAAAAAAGCAAAACAAACAAAAAACATGGGCAAGCAGGTTATTTGGGCACATGCCTTTATCCCTAGCACTCAGGAGTTAGAGGCAGATGTATCTCATTGAGTTGGAGGAAGGCCTAAGCTATGGAATGAGTTCAAGGACAACCTGAGGTGTATGTTAAGACCTTGTCCCTACTCATCCCCACCAAATAAACAAACAAACTAAGGAACAAACAAAAATTAACCAATCAACCAACTAAATGAATGAAAATGTTAGAGAAAAAATTAAAAAATTTGAAGGTCTCACTGAAGTCATTAAAAAAGTTATGCATTCACTCTAGCTCTGCTTTTATCTCCCAGAAATATGAATACTCACAGTTTAAACTATTAATAAGATACTACTAAAAGAGAATGCATGTTTAACCAGTTTGAAATGGATAGATGAAAATAAAGCAATGTATATGTAGATCATGAAAAAAAAAACATAAGAGAACCAAAGATATGTCTTGAGAATCAAACGTACTTTTTGGACTTCTAAAGCAGGTGAGTTCAATTGGCAGTACTTATAAGGCACTGAAGAAACTATGGAACAAATACATGTGTTGGTCTAAGAAAATGTTAAATCTAAAAAATTCCAATGACAAAAAATCCAGAAAATCTTAGATATCATGCAAAGACTATATCTAAGAATAATAGGAATACAGAAAGGAGAAGAATAGAAGCTCATTGGCACTGAAATGATTTTAACAAAATCATAGAAGAAAATTTTCATAACTAAAAAAAGAAATATATAAATATACAAGAAGATATACAGATCACCAATTAGATTGAACCAGAAAGCAAAGTCTCCTCACAACCTAATAATCAAAATGTAGAAAGAACATTAAAACATGCAAGAGAAAAAAAAAAACTAACATCTGGAGATAGGCCTATGAAAATTACACCTAACTTCTCAACTGAAACAGTAACAGGCAGAAAGCCTTGGGCAAGATGTACTAAAGAATAAAGAGTCCACAGATACCGGCCAAGATTACTAAACCCAGCAAAACTTTCAATCACTAGAGATGGAGAAAATAAGAGCTTCCACAATTAGAACAACATCTATCTACAAATCCAGCCCTACAGAAAGTGTCAGAAGAAAAACTCTAAACAAAGGAGGTTAACTATACATACAAAAAGACAGGAAATAAATAATCTCACACCAGCAAAACGTAAATAAAAAAAAAACACACAAACACATGCACACACACACACACACACACACACACCTCAACTACTACCAGCAACAACAAAACTACAGATATTAACAACCATTGGTCACAGATATCTCTCAATATAAAAGGCATCGATTCCCTAATAAAAACTTCAGACTATCAGAATGCATGTGAAAACAGGATCCATCCTTCTGGTGCATACAAGAAACACACGTCAATATCAAAAAGGGATTGGAAAAAAGATTTTCCAACCAAGTGGACCTGAGAATTAAGTTGGTGTAACTTTACTAATATCTAACACAATACTCTTTAAACCAAAATTAACCAAAAGGAATTGGAAAATACATTTCATATTCATCAAAGGAAAAATACAGCAAGCAGGTATCTCAGTTCTGAACATCTATGCTGCAAATGCAAGGATACCCATATCTGAAAACAAAAACAAAAACAAAATTATGACTTACCCTTAAACCATACATGTATCCTTACATACTGGTAGTGGAAGACTTTATCACCCTAACTTCACCAACCAACACTCGAGCTAACATATATTAAAAACCAAATGGAGTTCCATAGAACATTGCACCCAAACACCAAAGAATATACCTTCTTCTCAGTACCTTGTGGAACTTCATTCAAAACTAACCACATATGCATTTGCTTAAGAAGTTTCCACGGATAAAGGAAAATTGAAATATCCTCCAGTATCCAATTAGTCACCACATATTAAAGCTAGATTTCAACAACAACAAAACAACAAAAGGCCTACAAACTCATGGGAACTGAACCACTCACTTCTTAATGAATATTGGGTCAACATTGAAATAAAGAAAGAAATTAAAGATTTCCTAGAATATAAAAATGACTGCACGACATACCCTACATATAGGACCCAATGAAAGTAGTACAAAAAAGAAACTTAATATCATTAAGTGACTACGTAAAAAAAAAAAAAAAACAGCTCATCTGAAAAGTATAGAACTAAAGAAGCAAGCATACCCAAAGGAATAGGAAAAAGAGAACATTATTATTATTTATTTTTTATTTTTTCCCCATTTTATTTTATTTTTTTTATCAGTTACATTTTATTAACTCTGTATCCCAGCCGTGTCCCGATCCCTCATTCCCTCCCAGTCCCTCCCTCCCTCCCTCCCTCCCTCATCTCCACCATGACCCTTTCCAAGTCCACTGATGGGGGGGACCTCCTCCCCATTCATCTGATCCTGTTTTATCAGGTATCTTCAGGACTGGCTGCAAAGCCCTCCTCTGTGGCCTAACAGGACTGCTCCTCCCTTCGGGGGTGGGGAGATCAAAGAGCCAGTCATCGAGTTCCTGTTAGAAATAGTCCCTGTTCCCCTCACTTTGGGAAACCAATTGGTTACTGAGCTACCACAGGCTACATCTGAGTGGAGGTTCTAGGTTATATCCATACATGGTCCTTGGTTGAATGTCAGTCTCAGAAAAGATCCTGTGCCCAGATATATTTGGTCCTTGTGGAGCTCCTATCCTTTCCCCATCAGACTAACTCCCCTTCTTTCTTATGATTCCCTGTACTCTGCCAAAGGTTTGGTCATGAGTCTTTGCTTTGAAAACACTGCTAGTAAG
The DNA here is from genome assembly GCF_030254825.1 of Meriones unguiculatus. Classification (NCBI taxonomy): domain Eukaryota; kingdom Metazoa; phylum Chordata; class Mammalia; order Rodentia; family Muridae; genus Meriones; species Meriones unguiculatus. Next base: position 24,735,380 of record NC_083353.1, on the reverse strand, counting down.
AGTCTTTCAGATGCGCTCAGTAGACTCCTGTCATACGTTCAATGCAAATCCCATCTGTCTTTCTAAATGAGGATTGATCATCTTACCCCATGTCCGCTCAATTGATTATCTTTTTTAGGTGTATAGATTTCATTATGTTTATCATATCTTATAGGTCTATATAAGTGAGTATATCCCATGTTTGTCTTTCTCCTTCTGGGATATTTCACTCAGAATGATCTTTTCTAGATCCCACCATTTGCCTGCAAATTTCATGATTTCCTCCTTTTTGATTGCTGAGTAGTATTCCATTGTATAAAAATACCACAATTTCTGTACCCATTCCACCGGTGATGGACATCTGGGTTGTTTCCAGGTTCTGGCTATTACAAATAGAGCTGCTATAAACATGGTTGAGCAAGTGTCCTTTTTGTGTACTTGAACAAACTTTGGGTATATACCTAGCAGTGGTATAGCTGGGTCTGGAGGAAGCACTATTCCTATTTGTCTTAGAAAGCGCCAGATAGCTTTCCAGAGTGGTTGTACCAGTTTACATTCCCACCAGCAGTGGAGCAGGGTTCCCCTTTCTCCATAACCTCTCCAGCATGTGTTATCGCTTGAGTTTTTCATCTTGGCCATTCTGATGGGTGTAAGGTGATATCTCAGGGTCGTTTTGATTTGCATTTCCCTGATGGCTAATGAGGATGAGCATTTCTTTAAGTGTTTTTCTGCCATTCGATATTCCTCTGTCGAGAATTCTCTGTTTAGCTCTGTTCCCCATTTTTTAAGTGGATTACTTGGATTGCTGCTTTTCAGCTTCTTTAGTTCTTTGTATATACTGGATATTAGTCCTCTGTCAGATAAAGGGTTAGTGAAGATTCTTTCCCAATCTGTAGGCAGTCGTTTTGTTTTGATGATGGTATCCTTTGCTTTACAGAAACTTTTCAGTTTCATGAGGTCCCATTTATTGATTGTTGCTCTTAGAGCCTGTGCTGTTGGTGTTCTGTTCAGGAAGTTGTCTCCTGTGCCAATGAGTTCTAGGCTGTTCCCCACTTTTTTTTCCAATTGATTTAGGTTATCGGAATTTATGTTGAGGTCCTTCATCCACTTTGACTTTAGTTTTGTGCAGGGTGATAAATATGGATCTATTTTCATTTTTCTGCATGTAGACATCCAGTTGGTCCAGCACCATTTGTTGAAAATGCTGTCTTTTTTCCATTGAATGGAATTGGCTTCTTTGTCGAATATCGAGTATTCATAGGTGTGTGGATTTATTTCTGGGTCTTCTATGCGGTTCCATTGATCCTCCTTTCTGTTTCTATGCCAGTACCATGCAGTTTTTATTACTGTTGCCCTGTAGCACAGTTTGAGATCAGGAATGGAGATACCTCCAGATGATCTGTTGTTGTACAGGATCGTTTTGGAGATTCTGGGTTTTTTGTTTCTCCATATGAAGCTGAGAATCTTTTTTTCAAGGTCTGTAAAGAATTGAGTTGGTATTTTGATGGGAATTGCATTGAATCTGTAGACTGCTTTTGGCAGTATGGCCATTTTCACAATGTTAATCCTACCAATCCATGAGCACGGGAGATCTTTCCATCTTCTGATATCTTCTTCGATTTCTTTCTTCAGAGACTTGAAGTTTTTCTCAAACAGGTCTTTCACTTGCTTGGTTAGGGTCACACCAAGGTACTTTATGTTATTAGTGGCTATTGTGAAGGGTGTTGTTTCCCTAATTTCTTTCTCAGCCTTTTTGTCTTTGATATATAGGAGGGCTTCTGATTTTTTTGAGTTGATTTTGTATCCTGCCACTTTGCTGAAGGTGTTTATCAGCTGAAGGAGTTCTCTGGTTGATTTTTTGGGGTCGCTCATGTATACTATCATATCATCTGCAAATAGTGACACTTTGACCTCTTACTTTCCGATTTGTATCCCCTTGATCTCCTTTAGTTGTCTTATTGCTCTGGCTAGGACTTCAAGTACTATGTTGAAGAGATATGGGGACAATGGACAGCCTTGTCTTGTCCCTGATTTCAGTGGGATTGATTTAAGTTTCTCTCCATTGAGTTTGATGTTAGCTATAGGCTTGCTATATACTGCCTTTACTATGTTTAGGTATGTGCCTTGTATCCCTGATCTCTCCAAGACTTTAAACATGAATGGGTGTTGGACTTTGTCAAATGCTTTTTCGGCGTCTAAGGAGATGATCATGTGGTTTTTCTCCTTCAGTTTGTTTATGTAGTGGATTACATTGATGGATTTTCACATGTTGAACCACCCTTGCATGCCTGGGATGAAGCCTACTTGGTCATGGTGGATGATATCTTTGATGTGTTCTCGGATTCGGTTTGCAAGTATTTTATTGAGTATTTTTGCGTCAATGTTTATAAGAGAGATAGGCCTAAAGTTCTCTTTTTTCGTTGGGTCTTTGTGTGGTTTAGGTATTAAGGTGACTGTGGCTTCATAGAATGAGTTTGGTAGTGTTCCTTCTGTTTCTATTTTGTGGAATAGCTTGAGGAGAATTGGAGTTAGCACTTCTTTGAAGGTCTTGTAGAATTCTGCGCTGAAGCCATCTGGTCCAGGGCTTTTTTTGGAGGGGAGACTGTTAATGACTGCTTCGATTTCCTTGGGAGATATAGGGCTATTCCGTCTTTCTACCTGATCTTGATTTAGTTTTGGTAGATGGAATCTTTCAAGAAAATTATCCATTTCATTTAGATTCTCAAATTTTGTGGCATATAGGCTTTTGTAGTATGACCTAATAATTGTTTGGATTTCCTCAATGTCTGTGGTTATTTCCCCATTTTCATTTCTGATTTTGCTGATCTGGATAGTTTCTCTCTGCTTTTTAGTTAGTTTGGCTAAGGGTTTGTCTATCTTGTTGATTTTCTCAAAGAACCAGCTTTTTGTTTCATTGATTCTTTGGATAGTTTTATTTGTTTCTATTTGATTGATTTCAGCCCTTAGTTTGATTATTTCCAGCCTTCTGCTCCTTTTGGGTGTATCTGCTTCTTTTTGTTCTAGGGTTTTCAGTTGGGCCATTAAGTTGTTTGTATGTGATGTTACGAATTTCTTCTTGCAGGCACTTAGTGCTATAAATTTTCCTCTGAGCACTGCTTTCAGTGTGTCCCATAAATTTGGGTATGTTGTGCCTTCCTTTTCATTGAATTCTAGGAAGTCTTTAATTTCTTTCTTTATTTCTTCCTTAACCCAGCTGTCATTGAGTAGTAAGTTGTTTAGTTTCCATGTGCGTGTCGGCTTTTTGTTGTTTCTGTTGTTGTTGAGGTCGAGCTTTAGTCCATGGTGGTCAGATAGTATACAAGGGATTATTTCAATCCTTTTGTATCTGTTGAGGTTGTGACCCACTATATGGTCTATTTTGGAAAAGGTTCCATGGGGTGCTGAAAAGAAGGTGTACTCTTTTGAGTTTGGGTGAAATGATCTGTAGACGTCTATTAGGTCCATTTGATTTAGGGATTCTGTGAGTGCTTATATTTCCCTATTTGGTGTCTGTCTAGTTGATCTGTCCCTTGGTGAGAGTGGAGTGTTGAAGTCTCCCACTATTAAGGTATTAGGATCAATGTATGATTTAAGCTTTAATAATGTTTCATTTACGAATGTCGGTGCTCTTGTATTTGGGGCATAGATATTCAAGATTGTGATGTCCTCTTGGTGGATTTTTCCTTTGATGAGAATATAGTGGCCCTCCTTATCTTTTTTGATTAACTTGGGTTGAAAGTCTATTTTATTAGATATTAGGATGGCTACTCCAGCTTGTTTTCTGGAACCGTTTGCTTGAAAAACAGTTTTCCAGCCCTTTACTCTGAGGTAGTGTTTGTCTTTGTTGCATAGGTGTGTTTCTTGGATGCAACAGAATGTTGGATCCTGTTTCCTTAACCATTCTGTTAGCCTGTGTCTTTTTATTGGTGAGTTGAGTCCATTGATATTGATAGATAATAGTGACCAATGCATGTTAATTCCTTTTGTAATGGAGTCGATGATCTAACCCTGATTCATTGCTTGTTTTCTTTTCATTTTTGTTGGGACATTATCTGTATGCCCTGTTTTCTTGGGTGAATTTGTTTTCATTGGATTGGAGTTTTCTTTCTAGTATCTTCTGTAGGGATGGTTTGCTGTGTAGATATTGTATAAATTTAGTTTTGTCATGGAATATTTTGTTTTCTCCATCTATGTTGATTGAAAGCTTTGCAGGGTATAGTAGTCTGGGTTGACATTTGTGATCTCTTAGAGTCTCCATGATACTTGCCCAGGCCCTTCTGGCTTTCATAGTTTCTGATGAGAAGTCCGGCGTGATTCTGATAGGTCTACCTTCATATGTTACTTGGCCTTTTTCCCTTGCTGCTTTTAATATCTTTTCTTTGTTCTGTAGATTTAGTGTTTTGACTATGATGTGACGTGATGTGTTTCTTTTCTGGTCTAGTCTATTTGGAGTTCTGTAGGCCTCTTGTATATTTATGGACATCTCTTTCTTTAAGTTGGGAAAATTTTCTTCTATGATTTTCTTGAAAATATTTTCTGGACCTTGGAGTCTGGAGTCTTCTTTTTCGTGAATTCCTATTATTCTTAGATTTTGTCTTTTCATAGCATCCTTGATTTCTTAGATATTTTGTGATTGGAACTTTTCTGATTTTACTTTTTCTTTGAGAGAAGTATCCATTTCTGCAAGTATGTCTTCAGCTCCAGAGATTCTCTCTTCCATCTCTTGTATTCTGTTGGTGATGCTTACTTTTGTGGTTCCTGATCTTTTCTCCAAGTTCTCCAGCTCAAGGGTTTTCTCATTTTGTGTTTTCTTTATTGATTCTAATTCTGTTTTCATGCCTTGCACCATTTCTTTCATGTGTTTGAATTTAGATTCCTGTCTCTCTACGATGGCCTCTATTTCTTTTTTCATTTCCTTCTTATATGCCACTAATTTTTCCTCTACTTGTGTATCTATTTGTTTGGCTATGTTTGCCTGTGTTTCTTTAAGGATATTGTCTATTTCTTCTTTCTTTGCCTCCAATTGACTGGCCATCTCTTTGAAAGACTTGTTCATTTCCTCCTTATGAGCCTCAAATAATTGGGCAAGCATGGCTTTAAAATCATTTTCCTGTGCTTCTGCTGAATTGGTGTATCCATCGATTTGGGGGTTTGCTGGTGAAGTCATGATGTCCTGATTTATGTTGGAAGTGTTCTTTCGCCTACCTCTGGCCATTGGCTTATCTGAAACCTTCCCTGTTTGTTTTTGGATTCTGCAGATCAGACTGGTGCTGTCTCTCTCTGGTGTCTGGAGAGTTCTTCAGGAAGCTGAGCACTCTCAGCATGTGCTGAGGACTAGCTGTACCTGTGGGAGGAAAGTACACAGGCGCAAACGGGGCAAATGCAAGCGTGTGTGTGCGCGCGCGCACGTGTGTGTCTGTGTGTGTAAGTGTGCGTGGATGAGTTTCTCGAGGGACAGAGTGATGGCTAATGTTGAACCCTTGAGTGTGTGGGAGGGGCTCTGTACTGTATATGTCGCAGGCGCTAATGATGATCGCAGCGCAATTTCTGGTATTAACTGTCTTAGCTCCTCAATCAGGCCCACAGGGCAGGACCTTCAATGTCCCTAGTGCCACTCTGTTTCCCAAAGTGGGTATGTGGGTGGGAGGGGGGTTCGATGCCTGGCTTCTGATTTAGAAGGACCCAGGATGTGGGGAACTGCAGATTCTCAAGGGTGCACTCACTTACAGGCAGGTCTCTTGGCCGAGATGGTGGTATCCGGGGCTCTCTGCTCTCTGGTTTGGCCCTGCTTCTTTGATGTGTTCCGCCAGTTCTGTGCTGCTGTCACTGCCAGGTTCTGAGGTCTTGCTGCAGCTGGAGATTTCAGGGTGGTCACTTCAGCAGGGATGGGGTAATCAGGCTCTCTGTTCTCTGGTTTGGCCCTGGTTAGTCTTAAACTGGAGGGCTGTGGTGCCCCGCCAGTTCAGTACTGCTCCGCTGCCACGTCCTGCTGTAACTGGAGACTGGCTTGCTAGTCCCAATGCTTTCTGGGAAGTCCTGGGATCTCTTCGTTGTGCTCTCCAAGCTTGGGAGGCCCAGTGCCTGGTGTGTCCAGGTTGTATGACGTTTCTGCCTGGTTTCGGTGAGTATATAGCGTATTCTCTGTCACTGTGGGATTGGGCGGGTTGTACCGTCAGTGATGGCGATCCTGCGGAGCTAGTATGGTGTCTAGCAGATTCGCGCCCTGGGAGGATGGTGCAGCCGCTAGGCGAATCTGGGACTCCGGGGTACGTACTGCTGGCTTTTGTCTGCCGCTAAAGTGGTTGGGGCTCCGTCTCAGCGGTTGTATACCCCAGGCAGTTAGGTCTGCGCTGAGAAAGATGAGTCCGCTGTGCCGCTGTGCCCAGGAGGAAGGAGGTCTGGGGGAAGGGAGTGCAGCAAGAACAAAGGATCTTTTCTCTCCCTCCCCAAGCAAGTCTCCGGGTGACCGGAGGCCAAAGTTTTCACCTCCTGCGATGTTCTCTGGTGTTCAGAAAGCCTCGCTGTGGTTTTCCTGGGTTGGGGGTCCTTCCATTCTCCAACTCAGAAGATCAGGTATCCCACTGCTCAGAAACTGTGTGTGCTAGTCGCCATCTTGGCTCCGCCCGAGAACATTATTTTTAAGAAAATCAAGGTAACAAGAACCTGGCTCTTTGAAAAAAAATCAAGAAGATGGACAAACCCTTATCCAAACTAACTAAAAGACAAAGGGAGAATATACAAATTAACAAAATCAAAAATGAAAAGACATAACAGACACTGAAGAAATCCATAAAATAATCAGATCATACTTTAAAAAATTGTATACCATAAAATTGAAAAAAATAAAAGAAATGGATAGATTTCCCAATAGATGCCATTTACCAAAGCTACGTCTCAATCAGACACACACACACATGCACACACACAAAATTTAAATAGATCTATAATCTGTAACAGAGGCAGTCATTAAAATCTGTACCCTTTGATTTTCCAAAACCCTAGTTTATTTAGGGTTTTTAAATTCTTCTACCTACCTTCTATCCCACTGATCATAGGAAGGGGAGAAAGAAAGTTCTTAGAATAAAGGATTTTGTGGACCTTTTTTAGCAGTATTTCCTTGGGGCAAATACACTCTATGCTTTCCAGATACCAGCATTCCTATCCAATAGACAACACCCAACAACAACATGAATTGGCACAATTCAGCAAAGAAAACAAGACTCCCAAAAAAAACAGAGTCAGCAAAAGCTGCAAGACTCAGCTGGATTGCTACAAGAAGTTGTCTGCTCTGCAGTGTTTCTCTTTGAAAAGTTTAGAAAAATGAAGACCAGCAATGAGTAGCAATACAAATGCATGTCTCCCTGTCTGTGGGCTTCTGTTTATCATAGCCCACACAAAGCTGTTTTACAACCTGAACATGCCATGCCCCTTGCACAGGACAGCTTCTAGCAAAACATCACTGGCTCTCTCATGTGTCAGTTTTCAGCTGGCAAGATGATGTGTCCCTTCATGAGTTTGTTTTTAACTGAGGATAAACTACAAACATTTCAACACAAAAATTTCCAAACCCAGAGACTTGCACATTCACATGGTTTTAGTGCAGAATTTTATTAGACATTCAAAGAAGAGCCAATACCAACACTTCTCAAATTATTCCAAAATATTACAAATGTATATTTCCAAATTCTTTTATGAGGCCAGAGTCACCCTGATATTCAAACCACAAAGATTACACGAAGATTACATAAAGATTACATAAAGACAGAGGATTATAAAAAAACTTCCCTTATAAATATACATAAAATATACTCAATAAAATAATTTCAAATCAATTTTACAAACACATCAAAAAAGATTATTCACCGTATTCAAGTAGGCTTCATCCCAGAAATTCAGGGGTGGTACAAAATATAAAATCTGTCAGTGCAATCTACCATGTAAATATATTGAAAGAAAAAAGTACATTATCAAATCATTATATGCTGAAAAAGGCTTTGAGAAAGTCCAATGCCCCTTCATGATAAAAGTCTTGTGGAGAGTAGAAATACACAGAGTATACACAAACATAATTAGGGAAATTTACAGCAAGCCTATAGCCAACAGCAAATTAAATGGTGAGAAACTCAAAGCAATTCCTCTAAAATCAGGAACAAGACAAGTTTGTCTCCTCTGTCCATATCTATTTAATATTGTACTTGTAGTTCTAGCTTGGACAGTAAGAAAACTGCAAGAGATCAAAGAAATACAAATTGGAAAAATAGTAGTCAAAATGTCAATAATTGCAAAAGATATGATAATATATATGAGAGATTCCAAAAATTCTGTCAGGGAACTCCTACAGTTGATAAATACCTTCTGCAAAATGGCTGGGTACAAAATTACCTAAAAACAAACAAAACAAAAACCAGTAGCTCTCCTATAAACAAATGAAAAATAGGCTGAGGAATATATCAGGAAAACAACACAGTTGTTCACAATAGCCACAAATAATATAAAATATCTTGGGGTAACTCTAACTAAGCAAGCAAAATACTTCTATGACAAAAATGTTACAGAACTTTTCTTTATCTTTAGCAAATGAAATTTAAAGAAATATCAGAAGACAGAAAGATCTCTCATGCTCATGAATGGATAGGATTAACATAGTAAAAATGGCCATCCTTCTAAAAGCAATCTATAGATTCAACATAGTTCCTATCAAAACTTCAACACAATTCTTTTCAAAACTTGGAAAGTCAATACTTAATTTCATATGGAAAAGCAAAAAACAAAACAAAACAAAACAAAACAAAACAAAAACAGGATAGCTAAATGCATTCCTGAGCAATATTAGAATTTATGGAGTTATTGCCCTCCCTGATTTCAAATTGCACTACAAAGTCATAGTCATAAAAATCTCATGGCATTTGCATAAAAACAGACATGTCAATTAAATAAAATTAAATCATCGACCCACACATAAATCCACACACCTAAAGACAGTTGCTTTTTTATTATGAAGCTAAAAAGAAACAATGAGAAAAGAAAGCATCTTCAAGAAATTTTGCTGATATAACTGGATATATATATATATATATATATATATATATATATATATGTAGAAGAATTCAAAGAGATCAATATTTGCACAAACTTATGTCCAAGTGGAACAAAATCTCAACATATAAACAGACACATTGAACCTGACAGAAGAGCAAATAAGGAACAGCCTTGAACACATTGACACAGGAGACAATTTCTTAAACAGAATACTGATCAGGCAGGCACTAAGATCAACAATTAATAAATGGTACCTTGAATACTGAAATGCAAAGGACACCATCAATTAGAAAACATGGCAGCCTACAAAAGATTTTCATCAAATGTGCATGCAATGAAGGGCTAATATACAAATTTTAAAAAAGAACTCAATAAATTAGACAACCAGTAACTAAACAATCCAATTAAAAATGGGGCAAAGAAATAAACAGGGAATTCTCAGAAGAGAAATCTAAATGGACAAGAAACATCCTTAGCCTTCAGGGAAATGCCAATCAAAACTAGTTGAAATTCCATCTTGCACCTGTCAGAACAGCCAAGATCAACAAAACAAGTGACAGGCAAAGATGTAGAAAAAGGCAAACACCTATTCATTTTTGTTGGGAAAGCAAACTTTACAACCACTATGTAAATCAATTTGGTGGTTCCTTAGAAATTTTGGTAATTGAGACCTCAAGATACAGCTATACCACTATTGGGCATATAGCCAAAAGACACTCCATCTTACCACAGGGACACTTGCTCAACCATATTCATAATGGCTTTAATTCATAATAGCCAGAATCTGGAAATATCCTAGATATTCCTCAATGGAAGAACGGATAAAGAAAATGTGGTATATTTTAAAAATGGAGTATTACTCAGGTTTTAGAAAAAAAATAGGATCATGAAATAGGCAGGAAAATGTATGGAACTGAAAAAAATCTTCCCGAGTTATGAATTATATAAAGTTGATGGGCTGCTTGATCTTTCTGTGGGTTCTCTAGCAACTAGAGGTGGGGCATCTCTAAATTGGGCTCTGTTGCCTGCCTTTGAATCCTTTTCCCCTAGCAGGGCCTTGTCTTGCCTCAAGGGAAGAGGAGGCACTTAGTCCTGATGAGACTTGATGTGCCAATGCAGATTGGTATGCTGTGCAGGGAGACTCCATTCTCTGAGTAAGAAGGGGGAGGGGGATAGTGAAAGTGGATGGGAGGGTTGGAATGGGGAAGAGGTAGTAGACCTGCAATTGTGATGTACAATGAACAAATAAATTAGTGGAATAAAATAAGGACCATGAAATTCACACACAAATGAATTAAACTAGGAAAAAAATTATCCTGAATGTGGTAACCCATACACAGAAAGACAAACATGATATGTATTTAGAAGAAGATATTAGCTGTCAAGTGTAGGATAATCACACTGCAATCCACACAATAAGAGAAGCTGAGTAAAAGGAAGCGTTCTAGGTTGGATAGCATGGATATCTTTGGAAAGTGGAAATAAAATAAATATTGAGGGTAGACAGGTAATGGGGCGCATGGTGGGGATAGAAACAGAAAGTGAGAAAGAGGCAGAGGGAGAGAGTATAATGAGAGACAACTTGAGTCTCTGAACATTTAGGCGGTAACATAGAATCCTGGTGCAATGGGATCTTCTGGGAACCTATGAGGGTGAACCTAAAAAACCCTCCTAGTAATAGAGTATATAGAACCTGAACATAAACAGGTAAACAGGTTAAGTTCCCACTTGTGGGACTGGGACACTAACTCAGCCACAAAACCTTCTAGCCACAACCTATTCTCTGTAAGATGTGCTGCAGCAGTGGTGGCAGAGTTTGTGGTTATGGGTAACCAATGACTGGCCTAAATTGAGGACCAAGCCATAAGAGAGTGTCCATGCCTGAAACTTCCTGGATGACCAGGAACCCAAAGGTAGATGCCTCAAAGATCTAGTGTTAAACTATGTAATACTGATTTTTTAAAAAAAGTCAATGAGGTGTCCCGGAGTCCCAGATTCATGCAGCGGCTGCACCATCCTCCCAGGGCGCGAATCTGCTAGACACCATACTAGCTCTGCAGGATCGCCATCACAGACGGTACTGCCCGCCCAATCCCACAGTGACAGAGAATACACTATATACTCACCAAAACCAGGCAGAAACATCATACAACCTGGACACACCAGGCGCTGGGCCTCCCAGTCTTGGAGAGCACAGTGAAGAGACCCCAGGACTTCCCAGAAAGCATTGGGACTAGCGACCCAGTCTCCAGTTACAGCAGGACTTGGCAGTGGAGCAGCACTGAACTGGAGGGGCGCCACAACCCTCCAGTTTAAGACTAACCAGGGCCAAACCAGAGAACAGAGAGCGTGATTACCCCATCCCTGCTGAAGTGACCACCCTGAAATCTCCAGCTGCAGCAAGACCTCAGAACCTGGCAGTGACAGCAGCACAGAAATGGCGGAACACATCAAAGAAGCAGGGCCAAACCAGAGAGCAGAGAGCCCAGGATACCAGGATCTATGCCAAGAGACCTGCCTGTAAGTGAGTGCACCCTTGAGAATCTGCAGTTCCCCAGATCCTGGGTCCTTCTAAATCAGAAGCCAGGCATCGAACCCCCTCCCACCCACATACCCACTTTGGGAAACAGAGGGGCACTAGGGACATTGAAGTTCCTGCCCTGTGGGCCTGATTGAGGAGTTTAGGCAGTTAATGCCAGAAATTGCGCCGCTATCATCTTTAGCACCTGCGACATATACAGTGAAGAGCCCCTCCCACACACTCAAGGGTTCAACATTAGCCATCACTCTTCCCTCGAGAAACATTTCCACGCACACTTACACACACAGACACACACACGCGCGTGCACACACGCTTGCATTTGCCCCGTTTGTGCCTGTGTACTTTCCTCCCACAGGTACAGCTAGTCCTCAGCACACGCTGAGAGTGCTCAGCTTCCTGAAGAACTCTCCAGACACCAGAGAGAGACAGCACCAGTCTGATCTGCAGAATCCAAAAACAAACAGGGAAGGTTTCAGATAAGCCAATGGCCAGGGGTAGGCAAAGAACACTTTCAACATAAATCAGGACATCATGACTTCACCAGCAAACCCCCAAATTGATGGATACTCCAATTCGGCAGAAGCACAGGAAAATGATTTTAAAGCGATGCTTGCCCAATTATTTGAGGCTCATAAGGAGGAAATGAACAAGTCTTTCAAAGAGATGGCCAGTCAATTGGAGGCAAAGAAAGAAGAAATAGACAATATCCTTAAAGAAACACAGGCAAACATAGCCAAACAAATAGATACACAAGTAGAGGAAAAATTAGTGGCATATAAGAAGGAAATGAAAAAAGAAATAGAGGCCATTGTAGAGAGACAGGAATCCAAATTCAAACACATGAAAGAAATGGTGCAAGGCATGAAAACAGAATTACAATCAATAAAGAAAACACAAAATGAGAAAACCCTTCAGCTGGAGAACTTGGAGAAAAGATCAGGAACCACAAAAGTAAGCATCACCAACAGAATACAAGAGATGGAAGAGAGAATCTCTGGAGGTGAAGACACACTAGCAGAAATGGATACTTCTCTCAAAGAAAAAGTAAAATCAGAAAAGTTCCAATCACAAAATATCCAAGAAATCAAGGATGCTATGAAAAGACAAAATCTAAGAATATTAGGAATTCATGAAAAAGAAGACTCCAGACTCCAAGGTCCAGAAAATATTTTCAAGAAAATCATAGACGAAAATTTTCCCAACTTAAAGAAAGAGATGTCTATAAATATACAAGACACCTACAGAACTCCAAATAGACTAGACCAGAAAAGAAACACATCACGTCACATCATAGTCAAAACACTAAATCTACAGAACAAAGAAAAGATATTAAAAGCAGCAAGGGAAAAAAGCCAAGTAACATATGAAGGTAGACCTATCAGAATCACACCAGACTTCTCATCAGAAACTATGAAAGCCAGAAGGGCCTGGGCAAGTATCATGGAGACTCTAAGAGATCACAAATGTCAACCCAGACTACTATACCCTGCAAAGCTTTCAATCAACATAAATGGAGAAAACAAAATATTCCATGACAAAACTAAATTTACACAATATCTACACAGCAAACCATCCCTACAGAAGATACTAGAAAGAAAACTCCAATCCAATGAAAACAAATTCACCCAAGAAAACAGGGCATACAGATAATATCCCAACAAAAATGAAAAGAAAACAAGCAATGAAACAGGGTTAGATCACGGACTCCTTTACAAAAGGAACTAACATGCATTGGTCACTATTATCTATCAATATCAGTGGACTCAACTCACCAATAAAAAGACACAGGCTAACAGAATGGTTAAGGAAACAGGATACAACATTCTGTTGCATCCAAGAAACACACCTATGCAACAAAGACAAACACTACCTCAGAGTAAAGGGCTGGAAAACTGCTTTTCAAGCAAATGATTCCAGAAAACAAGCTGGAGTAGCCATCCTAATATCTAATAAAATAGACTTTCAACCCAAGTTAATCAAAAAAGATAAGGAGGGCCACTATATTCTCATCAAAGGAAAAATCCACCAAGAGGACATCACAATCTTGAATATCTATGCCCCAAATACAAGAGCACCGACATTCATAAATGAAACATTATTAAAGCTTAAATCATACATTGATCCTAATACCTTAATAGTGGGAGACTGCAACACTCCACTCTCACCAAGGGACAGATCAACTAGACAGACACCAAATAGGGAAATAAAAGCACTCACAGAATCCCTAAATCAAATGGACCTAATAGACGTCTACAGATCGTTTCACCCAAACTCAAAAGAGTACACCTTCTTTTCAACACCGCATGGAACCTTTTCCAAAATAGACCATATAGTGGGTCACAACCTCAACAGATACAAAAGGATTGTAATAATCCCTTGTATACTATCTGACCACCATGGACTAAAGCTAGACATCAACAACAAGAGAAACAACAAAAAGCCGACACGCACATGGAAACTGAACAACTTACTACGCAATGACAGCCGGGTTAAGGAAGAAATAAAGAAAGAAATTAAAGACTTCCTAGAATTTAATGAAAAGGAAGGCACAACATACCCAAATTTATGGGACACATTGAAAGCAGTGCTCAGAGGAAAATTTTTAGCACTAAGTGCCTGCAAGAAGAAATTCGTAACATCACATACAAACAACTTAATGGCCCAACTGAAAACCCTAGAAAAAAAAAAAAAAAAAAGAAGCAGATACACCCAAGAGGAGCAGAAGGCTGGAAATAATCAAACTAAGGGATGAAATCAATCAACTAGAAACAAATAAAACTATCCAAAGAATCAATGAAACAAAAAGCTGGTTCTTTGAGAAAATCAACAAGATAGACAAACCCTTAGCCAAACTAACTAAAAAGCAGAGAGAAACTATCCAGATCAGCAAAATCAGAAATGAAAATGGGGAAATAACCACAGACATTGAGGAAATCCAAACAATTATTAGGTCATACTACAAAAGCCTATATGCCACAAAATTTGAGAATCTAAATGAAATGGATAATTTTCTTGAAAGATTCCATCTACCAAAACTAAATCAAGATCAGGTAGAAAGACGGAATAGCCCTATATCTCCCAAGGAAATCGAAGCAGTCATTAACAGTCTCCCCTCCAAAAAAAGCCCTGGACCAGATGGCTTCAGCGCAGAATTCTACAAGACCTTCAAAGAAGTGCTAACTCCAATTCTCCTCAAGCTATTCCACAAAATAGAAACAGAAGGAACACTACCAAACTCATTCTATGAAGGCACAGTCACCTTAATACCTAAACCACACAAAGACCCAACAAAAAAGAGAACTCCGGGCCTATCTCTATAATGAACATTGACGCAAAAATACTCAATAAAATACTTGCAAACCGAATCAAGAACATATCAAAGATATCATCCACCATGACATAGTAGGCTTCATCCCAGGCATGCAAGGGTGGTTCAACATAAGGAAATCCATCAATGTAATCCACTACATAAACAAACTGAAGGAGAAAAAAACACATAATCATCTCCTTTGATGTCGAAAAAGCATTTGAAAAACTCCAACACCCATTCATGTTTAAAGTCTTGGAGAGATCAGCGATACAAGGCACATACCTAAACATAGTAAAGGCAATATACAGCAAGCCTCTAGTCAACATCAAACTCAATGGAGAGAAAATTAAATCAATCCCACTGAAATCGGGGACAAGAAAAGGCTGTCCATTTTCCCCATATCTCTTCAACATAGTACTTGAAATCCTAGCCAGAGCAATAAGACAACTAAAGGAGATCAAGGGGATACAAATCAGAAAGGAAGAGGGCAAAGTGTCACTATTTGCAGATGATAGGATAGTATACATGAGCGACCCCAATAATTCAATGAGAGAACTCCTTCAGCTGATAAACACCTTCAGCAACGTGGCAGGATACAAAATCAACTCAAAAAAATCAGAAGCCCTCCTATATACCAAAAACAAAAAGGCTGAGGAAGAAATTAGGGAAACAACACCCTTCACAATAGCCACTAATAACATAAAGTACCTTGGTGTGACTGTAACCAAACAAGTGAAAGACCTGTTTGAGAAAATCTTCAAGTCTCTGAAGAAAGAAATTGAAGAAGATATCAGAAGATGGAAAGATCTCCCGTGCTCATGGATTGGTAGGATTAACATTGTGAAAATGGCCATACTGCCAAAAGCAGTCTACAGATTCAATGCAATTCCCATCAAAATACCAACTCAATTCTTTACAGACCTTGAAAAAAAGATTCTCAGCTTCATATGGAGAAATAAAAAACCCAGAATCTCCAAAACGATCCTGTACAACAACAGATCATCTGGAGGTATCTCCATCCCTGATCTCAAGCTGTACTACAGGACAATAGTAATAAAAACTGCATGGTATTGGCGTAGAAACAGAAAGGAGGATCAATGGAACCACATAGAAGACCCAGAAATCAATCCACATACATATGAATACTCGATATTTGACAAAGAAGCCAAATCCATTCAATGGAAAAAAGACAGCATCTTCAACAAATGGTGCTGGACCAACTGGATGTCTACATGCAGAAAAATGAAAATAGATCCATATTTATCACCCTGCAGAAAACCAAAGTTAAAGTGGATCAAAGACCTCAACATAAAACAAGATACCGAAATCAAGTGGAAATAAAAGTGGGGAACAGCCTAGAACTCATTGGCACAGGAGACAACTTCCTGAACAGAACACCAACAGCACAGGCTCTAAGAGCAACAATCAATAAATGGGACCTTATGAAACTGAAAAGTTTCTGTAAAGCAAAGGATACCGTCATCAAAACAAAATGACTGCCTACAGATTGGGCAAAAATCTTCACTAACCCTGTATCTGACAGAGGACTAATATCCAGTATATACAAAGAACTAAAGAAGCTGAAAAGCAGCAAACCAAGTAATCCACTTAAAAAATGGGGAACAGAGCTAAATAGAGAATTCTCGACAGAGGAATATCGAATGGCAGAAAAACACTTAAAGAAATGCTCATCCTCATTAGTCATCAGGGAACTGCAAATCAAAACAACCCTGAGATATCACCTTACACCCATCAGAATGGCCAAGATGAAAAACTCAAGCGATAACACATGCTGGAGTGGTTGTGGAGAAAGGGGAACCCTCCTCCACTGCTGGTGGGAATGTAAACTGTTACAACCACTCTGGAAAGCTATCTGGCACTTTCTAAGACAATTAGGAATAGTGCTTCCTCAAGACCCAGCTATACCACTGCTAGGTATATACCCAAATTCATTCAAGTACACAAAAGGGATGCTTGCTCAACCATGTTTATAGCAGCTTTATTTGTAATAGCCAGAACCTGGAAACAACCCAAATGTCCATCAACGGAGGAATGGGTACAGAAATTGTGGTATTTTTACACAATGGAATACTGCTCAGCAATCAAAAAGGAGGAAATCATGAAATTTGCAGGCAAATGGTGGGATCTAGAAAAGATCATTCTGAGTGAAATATCCCAGAAGGAGAAAGACAAACATGGGATATACTCACTCATCTAGACCTATAAGATATGATAAACATAATGAAATCTATACACCTAAAAAAGATAATCAATTGAGCAGACATGGGGTAAGATGATCAATCCTCATTTAGAAAGACAGATGGGATGTGCATTGAATGTATGACAGGAGTCTACTGAGCGCATCTGAAAGACTCTAACTAGCAATGTTTTCAAAGAAAAGACTCATGACCAAACCTTTGGCAGAGTACAGGGAATCACAAGAAAGAAGGGGAGTTAGTCTGATGGGGAAAGGATAGGAGCTCCACAAGGACCAAATATATCTGGGCACAGGGTCTTTTCTGAGACTGACATTCAACCAAGGACCATGTATGGATATAACCTAGAACCTCCACTCAGATGTAGCCTGTGGTAGCTCAGTAACCAATTGGTTTCCCAAAGTGAGGGGAACAAGGACTATTTCTAACAGGAACTCAATGACTGGCTCTTTGGTCTCCCCACCCCCGAAGGGAGGAGCAGTCCTGTTAGGCCACAGAGGAGGGCTTTGCAGCCAGTCCTGAAGATACCTAATAAAACAGGATCAGATGAATGGGGAGGAGGTCCCCCCTATCAGTGGACTTGGAAAGGGGCACGGTGGAGATGAGAGAGGGAGGGAGGGACTGGGAGGGAATGAGGGATCAGGACACGGCTGGGATACAGAGTTAATAAAATGTAACTGATAAAAAAAATAATAATAAAATAAAAAAGTCAATGAAATGATAGCTTACAATATTCTGCTATATTCATAGATGCTGCCTAGTTCAATAGTGATCAGAGGGGGAGCCCCCATAGTGAAGGGAGCAAATACAGTAATCTACATCCAAACATTAGGGTTAACTCAGGGAGCCGGGAGAAAGAGGAGGAGGACGGAGGATTGTTGGAGCCAAAAAGTTCAAGGACACCACGAGAACATGGCCTAATAAGTCAACTAAGGAGAATTCATAAGGAGGGCAATGAAATACTCCAAAAGACACAGACTGAAGTGTTGTATAAAGTTATTAATATTTATGATGGGTTTAACTTCTGGTATTGCTGCTGTTAATCCTCAGCAGCTGTAAAACCAAATCACCACACAGAGACTGGGTTTTTAGTTAACCTAGAACACAATGATGGGCAATATTTACTCCCTCCTAAACCTCCATGCCCTCAGTTTCCTAACATTTAGATTTCCCACATTTTACTTGCTTTTTGTGAAATCTTAGGTCTGGTTCATGCTCCAAGTCCTCCAAGCTCTCCTCCCGCTCTGCTCTCCTAGTGCATCCCTCTCCTCGAGCTCCTCCTCGTTCTCTAGCTCCTCCCCTCTTTCCTGTCCTCTGGCTCCTCCCATTGCACAACATTGTATCCAGCTGCTTTATTTGTGTCCTGTTTACACAAGAGCTGGGACAGGATGCTTATAGTGAGTATCACAATGCAATATCCAAATTGAAACCAGAGAGTTGTGGGTGGGGAAATCAGCATTTGAATTAACAAGGGTAAGGCATATACATTTTAAAAGAACATTATACCAACATTTCCCCTTTAAGTCCAATAAAGGCTCTTTTTCTTTCAATACAACAATAATTATGAAATTATGAAAACTGTTAGGTAAGATCTACACATGCAATGTCTAGTCCATGTGTAGTTAGCACATGGAGAGGGTATCTTAGGAGAAAGTGTCTGATTATCCTATCTATCTTGATAAGTTTAAAATTCTATACTTAAATTAACTTTTATCCTTATTGGTATTAAATATATATAAAGATTTCTTAATTTCTAAGCAACTTAAGCTTAAATGTGGTACTGTAATTATTTGTTCTTCAACCCCATCAGAGACTTGAGACGGAATAAAATTAGTTATGAGAGTAAATAGGAAGTGCATGTTAGCAGCTTCCAAAAAATAAAAAAATTGACAGAGACAGTTTGCTGCTGAACAGTTAGTCACCCATAACTCTCTATAACATTGGAGCATCATCTTCAGCCTTCTGGCTCAGAATATTTTGACAGACATATACGTGAAGCAGGAACTTTTTAGGACTTGCTTACCCTGTCTTGGCAGAGTTTGGCAGTTGACTTGTCCTGCATTTAAGCTTGCCCATTTTAGGCAGAATTTGTCTGTTGTGAAGCGAGGGTATTTTCTTTACCCGAGTGGCTTGTTTGCCACATTTGAAGCCATCTCCATATGGAGGTTCTTTGATGCTCATTATCTTCTTTCAGGTAGGTGGGGTGCTGCCAGGAAATGACTTGTCTCATTGTCAAAGAATCTTTAAAATAATAAGAACATTTTAAATGCCATATTCTGTAGGTCTCCGAAGTTTTTGAAGACTACCTATCTTTATGTAATCGCTTTGTATACAAAATCATATTTATCTGTCAAACCTACAAGATATACTCCTGTGACAAATTAAACTAGTGTCTGACATGACTTTGAGTTGAATAACTAACAATTAACTTGTATACCTAATATCCTAACCAACTTTTAATAGTAGTTTAAAAATATTGGAAGTAACCTTGACTTTTTATCAATATACTAAAGCTTATACCAATGTATTAAAAATACTTATTTTTGCATCAATATGCAAAATCCTATACCAGAGTTAAAATTAACCTTATTTGTGAATAACAAATAAAACCTTAAGTTGAGTAGATTCAATAATCTACCCTTTTTCTATTTCTATAAAATATCCCTGTATATTCCTTGTTTCACTTGGAATAAGACCATTAATAATAAACATCTCCCAATGACAATAAAATTTTGTAGCCATATCAAACAACCAAAAACATACCCAGCCCCCTTTAAAGGAAATTGGACGCCATTCTCATGAGTTTCTTCTAGCTGACATTGTGGACATGTAGAAATCCTATAGGGGGCCCAAATAAAAATGGTTAATTAAGCAAGTAATAACATTTGTGGTCCAATAACATTTGAATGTTGAGAAATTTCAGGCTTAATAAAAGTCTTTTTTGGAACAGTCCACAATGCTGGACCAGTTAAAATTAGTGGCTTTCTTCAAAGTTCTTTTGGGAGCAGGCTTTGATGTGAAACGGCAGTTGAAGAAGTTGAGGCAGGTACAAGCAGAATGCTGGAACGTGCAAGATGCTGGAACAGATGTGTCAGTTTCTCAACATGCTGAAGAATGATTCTGTTAGGTTTGCTCTAGCATCTCTGTTGTCTAGTTCTTTTGTTCTGCAAACATATAATTTCTCACAAGCATTATAGAGTTCTAAAATTATAAATGTATGAGAGGTGCAGGATGAAACTAAAATGTAAGCCAATTTTATCTATGCAAATTAAAAGGTTAGCATAATACATTTTGAGGATATTATAGCCAAGAATTACTGGCCAAGTATTGATGGAGTTCTGACTGGAGACATTTTTTATGTCTGTCAGTTTCAGAGGTATTTCCAGGTAAAGGGATTATCAATTTATGTTACCTGTTCTGTTTGATCTTGATTTCTCTCCTCTTCTGAGTGGCTAAGGTCTTCCGGTGGTCTTCCACTGTCATTTCTGATTTTTATTAGTTTTGAAGGAACCCATAATTTCTCTTCTCCTGCATGAACATAAGCAAAACCTCTTCCCCAGCGTAACACATTCCCCACTCTCCACTGTGAAGTTAGGGTATCTTTGAAATATATAGGCTGACATAATTCAGCAGTTTTTTCTATAACCCAGTGTCTCTCCGCAGCTGTTGTTTGTTGTTCATTAACATTTAAGAAATTTAAGGTCAACAAAGCATTATGTAATCTGTCTCTGGGGGTTTTTAATACCCCTCTCTGTTTGTTAAGCATGTCCCTTAAAGTACGATTGGATCTTTCAATAACTGCTTGACCAGTAGGATTGTGAGGTATACCTGTGACATGCTTCATCTTGTAATATGTAAAAAATCCTTCCATTTTATTAGAGACATACGCTGTAGCATTATCAGTCTTAAATTGTTTAGGTATGCCCATAATTGCCATCACTTCTAATAAATGGGTAATAACTGAATCAGCCTTTTCAGAGCTTAAGGCTGTTGCCCACTGAAACCCTGAATATGTGTCTGTAGTATGGTGCACATATTTCAATTTACCAAACTCTGTAAAATAAAGCACGTCCATGTGCCAAATTTCATTTCTTTGGTTACCTTTAGGGTTACTTCCTGCAGGGAGTGGAGTTTGGCTATATAAAGAACAAGCTGGGCATTTTCTCACAATGTCTTTGGCTTGTTGCCAAGTGATAGAAAACTCTCTTTTTAAACCTTTGCTGTTAACATGGTGTTTTTTATGAAATTCTGAGGCCTCTAACACGCTTCCTATCAATAGTTCATCAATTTCATCATTGCCTTGTGCTAGAGGACCTGGTAAACCTGTATGAGATCTGACATGTGTTATATACAATTGATTATTTCTATTTCTGATTACTGGTTGTAATTGAAGGAAGAGTGAAGTTAAGTCTGAATTATCCTGAATTAGATCAGCAGTTTCTATATGCAGAACAACTCTTTCTGCATATTGAGAGTCAGTGACTATATTAAGAGAGTCCTGAAAATCTGATAACACCAAGAGAATTGCATATCATTCTGATTTTTGAACTGAATCATATGGACTCTCCACCACTTTACTCAGATTTTCTGACTTATAACCTGCCTTTTTTGATTTATTGGCATCTGTATAAAATGTGGGAGCTCCAGAAATTGGAGTTCCTTTTACTATATGAGGGAGAATCCAATTGGTTTTTTTATAAACTGAAGTCGCTTGCTTTTTGGGTATTTGTTGTTGATTTCTCCCAAAAATTCACACCAAGCTCTTTGCCAATATTCGTTGTCTGCCCATAATGACAAAATCTCAGCATTGGTAAAGGGCACCACAATTTCAGCTGGATCTATTCCAGCCAGTTGACGAAGTCTCATTTTTCCTTTTAGGATCAATTCAGAAACCTTTTCTATATAGGTTTTTAGTTTTTTGTTTTGTTTGTGTGCCAAAAATATCCATTCTAAAATATAGTCCTCCCTCTGCATAAGAATTCCTGTGGGAGAATGAGTGGAGGGCAAAATAACCAAAATACAGGCCCTCTTTGGATCAATACGGTCTATACATGCATCTTGTAATTTCCTTTCTACCAGAGCCAATTCCTTTTCAGCTTCAGCTGGTAACGTTCTTGGACTATTTAAGTCCTTATCACCCTGTAAGGTTTGAAATAAGTTACTTATCTCTTGAGTAGCTAAAGCAAGGGTAGGCCGTAGCCAGTTAATATCTCCCAGCAATTTTTGAAAATCATTAAGAGTTCTTAGCTGTTTTTTTCTAATTTGTACTTTTTGTGGTCGAATTTTCTGTAGACCTATTTTATATCCTAGGTAATTAATAGAATCTCCTCTTTGTATTTTTTCGGGAGCAATCTGTAATCCCCAACAAGGCAAAGTTCTATTTATTTTATCAAAAATATTTTCTAAGGTTTTCATATCTGAATCAGCTAATAAAATATCATCCATATAGTGGTAAATTATGGATTGAGGAAACTGCTTACGAATTACCTCCAACGGTTGTTGTACAAAATATTGGCACAAAGCAGGACTGTTTAACATCCCCTGTGGTAAGATCCTCCAGTGATACCTCTTTATTGGACATCTTCTATTCAAAGTGGGTACTGAGAAAGCAAACCTTTCCCTATCATGTTCATGTAAAGGAATTGTGAAAAAGCAATCCTTTAAATCAATCACTATAATAGGCCATTCTTTAGGTAACAAGGAAGGCAGTGGGATTCCAGATTGTAACGATCCCATTGGCTGAATAATTTTGTTAATTGCTCTTAGATCTGTTAACATCCTTCATTTGTCAGATTTCTTTTTGATGACAAATACCGGAGAATTACAAGGGCTGTTGGACTCCTCTATATGTTGAGCCTCCAGCTGTTCCAGGACTAGCTGTTCTAGTGCCAGTAATTTTTCTTTACTCATAGACCATTGTTCAATCCATATAGGTTGGTTAGCCAACCACCTCAGTGGTAAGGCTGTGGGAATTTTATTAGCAGTGGCTTCCTAACAGGCAGTTGAAGAGACGGCCTCTGCTGTATTTTGTTTATGGACAGCCTGGACAGTCTGAAACTGTTTTTGATGACATTTTTTTAATAATTTTAGCTTCTTTATCAGGAGTATTACCTCTTTTTTGGCTTGTCTCAGAACTTGGGGGGATGTTAATCTGGGTCTTCCATTGTTGTAACAGATCTCTTCCCCATAAGTTTATGGCTATCTCAGCCACGTATCGTTTTAGTTTTCCTATTTGACCTCCTGGTCCTATACATTTAAGCCGTTTAACACCTAACACTTTGTTTCACTTTAGATAAATTCCCAACTCCTTGGAATTGAATATCCACCTCCTGAAGTGGCCAATTTGGAGGCCAGGATTTACAAGTAAGAATTGTGACATCAGCCCCAGTATCTACCAAGCCTTCAATTTCAATATTATTTAAAATTATCTTTAACTTTGGCCTTTGATCATTTATAGAGGTTTGCCAATATATTTGTTTTTTGTTCTCCTGGTTTTTTGATTTATCTATAGAATCTGGTTTGGCCTCACTGTCCAAGTTTTTAATGTTTATTCCCAGAGCAGTGGTGTTTAATTTTCTTGTGGAGGAGTATCCCTGTCCTGTTCTGGGGCCTGCAAGAGGCCCCCTTGGGCGTTTTTTGATAAAGGATTACCCCATTTATCTATGAATGCTCTAATTCACTAGGCCAGTGACGACCCTTGCCACATCTTCTGCATATTCTAGGAAGCATAGGCTCCCTTCTTGAATTATATTGGTTTTCCTGGTAATTTCTTCTGTAGTAATCTCGCCCATCACAATTACAACATCTCCCAAGGTCTTTTGAGGTAGCTTCTCTTACCAAGGTCAAATTGGGTGAATGAGGTCTAATATCAATCATATTTCTAATCCATTCGTCTATTGGAGCAGATCTTGCTCTTAATGGCCTTATTGCCTCTTTGCATTCAGTATTAGCATTTTCAAAAGCTAAAGATTCTATTAGTGCTTTTCTAGCTAGTGGATCTGATATACTTCTATCCACAGCTGAAGTCAATCTTTGTGAAAAGTTAGTAAATGTTTCACTTGGACCTTGTATGACCTGGGAGAATGGCTCAAGCCTTTTTCCTGATTCCTCAACCTTGTCCCAAGCATTTCAGGCTGCTAAGCGACATAATGCTAAGGTTTCTTCGTTATATACAGCTTGTATCTCTGTGTCAGCATACTGGCCATCACCAAGCAGCTGTTCCTTAGAAACACCAACACCTCTGGCTCTATTTTTGGGTGCTATCTCTCTAGCCTCTTCTCTCCACCATGATAGCCACTGTAAATATGGCCCAGGTTCTAATATTGCCTTTGCCATATCCTCCCAATCCTTGGGGATTACTCTACTTTTGATTGACCAGGAAGTCAACATTTGTTTTACAAATGGTGAATGCATTCCAAAATTAGTAACACTTTCCTTAAATTTCCTCAGATCTAGCACTTCCACAGGGCGCCATTCAGCTTCATGATAATTCAGTGGATGATCATCATCTGCTGGTTTCTGCTGTATAGTGACTGGATAAGCCAACGTTGGTTTTCTAAACACCTTTGGTTGGCTTTCTTTATTTTTGTCTTTTGCCTCTACCTGAGTATTTTCTTTACTTAGTATTCTAAACTCTTCTCTTAAGGTCTGCACCCATATTTCATACCTATCTCCCTGTTGTTTGTTTTGTTCAATAATCTCTTGAATCTCTTGTTTTATGCTTCTCTTCCAACTTTTAATTTTTTCTTTATATTGTTCTAGTTGTTCTTTGTGCTGTTCCAGTATCTTTTCTAAAACCTCTGCCCTATCTTCCTGTAGTTGATTGCGTTCTGTAAGTTTTTGTATCTCTTGTTTTTGGTCCTGTTTCCAGTCTTCATTTTTTCCTTTATGTTGTTCTAGTTGTTCTTTGTGCTGTTCCAGTATCTTTTCTAAAGCCTTTGCCTTCGAGAAGACATAAAAGGCTAATGCAATGATTAAGGTTAAATTGAGGACTATGAATGTAAGCATAGTTACAATTTCTAGACTTTCCTTTATTTCAGTCTTAAAACCATAGAATAGATTATCAGCCAAGCTCCAAGAAATCTGTTTTATTGTTTCTTCCATCCTGTTAGACTGTAGTGGCAGCTAGTTTTGTTAGGGAAGTCTCAGGTCTGCCCACAGTAGGCTGCCTTTTGCTCCAAGGCCTGTTTAAGAGTCTCTCTTAAAGAGACAGTAACTGACCTGAGAGTTTTTAGATTTTAAGTTTGGTTTACATCACTGGGAGCTTATTCCCCCCACCAAATTATGATAAAGTATGATTTAAAGGGTGTGGATTCTTAGATTAGTTGGGCGCCATTTGTTGTATAAAGTTATTAATATTTACTATGGGTTTAACTTCTGGTATTGCTGCTGTTAATCCTCAGCAGCTGTAAAACCAAATCACCACACAGAGACTGGGTTTTTAGTTAACCTAGAACACAATGCTGGGCAATATTTACTCCCTCCTAAACCTCCATGCCCTCAGTTTCCTAACATTTAGATTTCCCACATTATACTTGCTTTTTGTGAAATCTTAGGTCTGGTTCATGCTCCAAGTCCTCCAAGCTCTCCTCCCACTCTGCTCTCCTAGAGCACCCCTCTCCTCGAGCTCCTCCTCGTTCTCTAGCTCCTCCCCTCTTTCCTGTCCTCTGGCTCCTCCCATTACACAACATTGTATCCAGCTGCTTTATTTGTGTCCTGTTTACACAAGAGCTGGGACAGGATGCTTATAGTGAGTATCACAATGCAATATCCAAATTGAAACCAGAGAGTTGTGGGTGGAGAAATCAGCATTTGAATTAACAAGGGTAAGGCATATACTTTTTAAAAGAACATTATACCAACACTGAAGCAACATCATGGAGCCTGCATGGGTCTGAGCTTGGTCTTCTGTGTACATGCTGTGGTTGTTTGATTTGGGGGTTTTTGTGGAACTCCTAAGAGTTGGAGTAGGGTATCTCTGACTCTTTTGGATGTCAACATTTTTTTCCTCCAACTGAGTTGCTTTGTCCAACCTTGATACGATGGTTTATGCATAGTCTTATAGAATTTTGGTATGCCTTGTTCAGCTAATATCACTGAAGATTTGCTCTTTTCTCAAGGGAAATGGAGGAGCAATGAATATTGCAGAGAAGGGATGGGGGTTGAAAAAAGAGGAAGAAAAGGAGGAATCAGTCAAGATGTATTGTAAGAGGGAAGAATAAAGAACAAGGAAAAAAAGAAATTATAGACAAACTTTAAAACTCCCACAAAATTAACTCAAAGTGACCTCTCAAGTGTAAGTGTTTTTGAACCACCAGATACTAATATTTCTTTTGAACAAAGAAGTCCCATGGTCTAGATTTATCTCTCAAATGGATATGATCAGAAAGGTCTGCCTTGGCTCTGTAGTCATTCATATTCCGTTTTGGTTTCTGGCAAAACTAGAATCAGTGAAGTGCACACACAAAATGACATTGAAGAATAATTTAATGTCTGCTTCCTGCCACAAAAACTATGTCACAAGTTGTGGAAAATGCCTTATCCACTCTCTCAATTCCACGAACACCTGCAGAACCTCTGCAGCTGAGAAACTCCTTTCGTCCTTGGACCTGAAGCTAAGTAACAAGTAGTACTCAAGGTAGGAAGCTTGAATCTCATTGAGAAGGTAGAATAAAAGAGACATCTGATATCTGTGGTGGATATGGATGGGGAATCCAGTGGAAGAAGGGGTTGAAAGGAGAATAGGAGAGAAGTGTGTGGAGGATGGCTGAAAAGAAAACTGGAGTTAGTGGATTGTGGATGGAGGAGTAGCACTGGCACAGGCAGTAATCTAGTACAGTGGAAAATTCCGGGAATCTATGAGGGTGACTCTGGCTAAGATTCCCTTGTGATAGGACCTATGGAGCCTAAACAAGCTATCTCCTCTAAGCAGGCAAGATGTCATCCTGCCTATAAGCTGTACAGAGACAAGAACCTAGCATAACTGTCATCAGAGTGGCTTCACCCCCTAACTCATGGAAACAGATGCAAAAACATGCAGACAAACATTAGGTGGAGTTGGGAATTCCTATGGAAAAAAAGGAAGAAGAATTGTAGGAGGCAGAGGGGTCAAAGACACCGCAAGAAAACCTATAGAATCAACTAACCTGGGCCAATAAAAGCTCAAAGAGAGTATGCCTTGGAAGGACCAAGACCCGCTGCACACATGCAACAGTTGTGTAGCAAGGTCTTCATGTCAGACTCCTAATAGTTAGAGCAGGAACTGTCTCTGACTCTGTTGCCTGCCTTTGAATCTCTTTACCTAACTGGATCACATTGACTGGCCTCAATAGGAGAAGCTGTGCCTAGGCAACTGCAACTTGAAATGCCAAGGTTGCTTGTTGTCATTAGGAGGCCTTCCCTTTTCTGAAGAATAGGAGAGGAGGAATTACTGGGGAAAGGTGAGAGAGAAGGACTAAGAGGTGAAGAAGAAAGAAAATCTGTGCTTGGGATGTAAAGAAAAATAACTAATTAATTAATTAATTAAAAACATATCAGAATGCCTCAATAACACTTAAACAGCACTACATAAAAGTATATACAAATGAATAATGGAGAGAGGGCATCTGCAAACAGAACTTAAAACTTGGAGTTATTTCCTATATCATAGAAGCAGAATGTGAAATCAGAGAGAGAAATTAGGACTGTAGAGATATTATAGAGAATGAAAACTTTAAATAAATAAACAAAATATATATCCAAAATTATTTCTTAAGTACATGAGTGTCCTGAAACAGCACATCATTCTTCAGTGACGGGGTCCAGAAGGGAATGTACCAGGGGATGAGAAAGACTGGTAAAATACAAGGAAGAAAAGATAAAAGCTTGGGTAGAGAGGTCTCATGCCATGCAAGCTTCTTAAGAAGAACATTGTCTCCACTACTTCCAGGTAAAAATAGAAGGAAATGGGGGATGTTTATGAAGACAGCAGAAACAAGCATACTGTAGAATAAACACACAAGGAAGTTAAACAGTGCTGCTTAAGGGGAACACACAGGGTATTTCAAAAACTTTCTGATCTAGCCCACTGCAGCCTTGGAATTGAAAACAACAGCCCTATGTGGAGAGAAGAGTTGGAGGTCTCAGGAACAGAAGTGAACCCTCCCCAAATGTCCTGGCACCAGAGCATGACCAATTCTCCCAAACATATTCTTGGTTTTGGAGAAGGAGCTCTCTTAATTTCACTGTAACTCAGAGCCCTACAAAAAGTGTCGAAGGCCTAGGCCCCAGGCTGTTACTAGAAAAGCAGGATCCTAAGTTTGAGAAGGAGCTATGTTCCTCCTCTACATATGAAGGATTCAGGGAAAGCCTTGCTTGATCAGGCAGTTGGGTCAGAGAAGAAATAAAGAAAGAAATTAAACACTTCCTAGAAATCAATGAAAATGAAGGCACAACATACTCAAACTTATGGGACACAATGAAAGCAGTGCCAAGAGGAAAGTACATAGCACTCTGTGCCTTTAAGAAGAAATTCAAATCATCTCATTCAAGCAACTTAATGGCTCACGTAAAAGCCCTAGAATAGAAAGAAGCAGACACACCAAAGAGGAGTAGACAGCTGGAAATTATCAAACACATGGTTGAAATCAATAAATTAGAAACAAATAATACAATTCAAAGAATCAATGAAACCAAGAGCTGTACTTTTGAGAAAATAAAAAAAAAGATATACAAACCCTTAACCAAGCTAACTAAAAGGCAGAGAGACACTATCCAAATCAACAAAATCAGAAATGAAAAGGGGGACATAACCACAGACACCAAAGAAATCCAAACAATAGTTATGTCTTACTTCAAAAGCCTATATGCCACAAAATTTGAAAATCTAAATGAAATGTGCAATTTTCTTGACCAATTCCACATGCCAAAGCTGAATCAAGACCAGGTAAATCAGTTGAATAGCCCTTCCCCTAAGGAAATAGAAAATGTCAACAGAAGTCCCCCATGCAAAAAAAAAAAAAAAAAAAAAAAAAAAAAGCCCAGGGCAAGATGGTTCCAGACCTTCAAAGAAGAGCAAACACCAATACTCTTCAAACTATTCCACAAAATAGAAACAAAAGGAACACTACCAAACTTATTCTATGAAGCCACAGTCACCTTGGTACCTAAACCTTTTGAAGACCCAACAAAGAAAGAGAATTTCAGGCCAATCTCCCTCATGAACATTGATGCAAAAATACTCAACAAAATACTTGCAAACCAAATCCATGAACACATCAAACATCATCGACTATGACCAAGTAGGCTTCATCCCAGGCATGCAGGGGTGATTCAATATATGGAAATCCATCAATGTGATCCACCAAATAAACTGAAAGAAAAAAATGCATGGTAGTCTCTTTAGATGCTGAAAAGGCATTTGACAAAATCCCACATCCATTCATGTTGAAAGTCTTGGAGAGATCAGGGATACAAGGCACATACCTGAACATAGTAAAGACAACACACAGCAAGCCTATAGCCAACAATAAACTCAATGGAGAGAAACTTAAATCAATCCCACTGAAATCCAGGACAAGGCAAGACTGCCCACTCTCTCCATATCCCTTCAACATTGTTCGTAAAATCCTTCCTAGAGCATTTAGACAATTAAAAGAGAACAAGGAAATACAAGATGATATGATAGTACACCTGAGTGACTCCAAAAATTCTACTAGGGAACTCCTACAGCTGATTCACAGCTTCAGCGAAGTGGCTGGATATAAAATTAACTCAAAAAAATCAGTAGCCTTCCTGTATACAAAAGACAAAAGGTCTGAGAAAGAAATTAGAGAAACAACACCCTTCACAATAGCCACAAAGGACATAAAGTACCTTGGTCTGAAACTAACCAAGCAAGTCAAAGACTTGTATGAAAAATATTTTCAGTCTCTGAAGAAAGAATTGGAAGAAGATATCAGAAGATGGAAAGATCTCCCATACTCATGGCTTGGCAGGATTAATATATTAAAAATGGCCATTTTACCAAAAGCAATCTACAGATTCAATGCAATTCCGATCAAATTACCGACACAATTCTTTACATCCTTAAAATAAAAATTCTCACCTTCATTTGGAACAACAGGAATCCCAGAATTGCTAAAATAATTCTCTACAATAAAAGAT
Source organism: Meriones unguiculatus (assembly GCF_030254825.1). NCBI lineage: Eukaryota > Metazoa > Chordata > Mammalia > Rodentia > Muridae > Meriones > Meriones unguiculatus. Next base: position 24,705,151 of record NC_083353.1, on the reverse strand, counting down.
TTTCAGGAGGTATCTCCATCCCTGATCTCAAGCTGTACTATAGAGCAATAATAAAACCTGCATGGTACAGGCACAGAAACAGACTGGTGGATCAATTGAATTGAATAGAAGACCCTGAAATAAACTCACACATTTACGGATACCTGATTTTTGACAAAAATGACCTCATTGGCACAGAAGACAACTTCCTGAACAGAATACCAACAGCACAGGCTCTAAGAGCAACTATCAATAACTGGGACCTCATGAAACAGAAAAGCTTCTGTAAAGCAAAGGACAATGTCCTCAGAACAAAATGACTGCCTACAGATTGGGAAAGGATCTTCACTATCCCTTTATCTGACAGAAGACTAATTTCCAGTATATATAAGTACCTCAAGAAGTTAAACAGGATTTCCTCCTTTTTGATTGCTGAGTAGTATTCCATCATGTAAAAATACCACAATTTCTCTATCCATTCCTCCATTGATGGACATCTGGGTTGTTTCCAAGTTCTGGCTATTACAAATAAAGCTGCTACAAACATTGTTGAACAAATGTCTTTGTTGTGTACTTGAGTAAATTTTGGGTATATACCTAGGAGTGGTAGAGCTGGTTCTTGAGGTTGCACTACTCCTAATTTTCTGAGAAAGCACCAGATTGACTTCCAAAGTGGTTGAACCAGTTTACATTGCCACCAGCAGTGGAGGAGGGTTCCCCTTTCTCCACAACCTCTTCAGAATGTTTTATCACTTGAGTTTTTCATCTTGGCCATTCTGATGCGTGTAAGGTAAAATCTCAGGGTCATTTTGATTTGCATTTCCATAATGGCTAATGAGGTTGAGCATTTCTTTAACTGTTTCTCTGCCATTCAATGTTCCTCTTTCGAGAATTCTCTGTTTAGCTCCATTCTCCATTTTTTTAATGGGATTATTTGGTTTGTTGTTTTTTTGCTTCTTTAGTTCTTTATATATGCTGGATATTAGCCCTCTGTCAGATAAAGGGTTGGTGAAGATTCTTGCCCAATCTGTAGGCAGTCATTTTGTTTTGATGACAGTGTCTTTTGCTTTACAGAAGCTTTTCAGTTTCATGAGGTCCCATTTATTGATTGTTGCTCTTAGAGCCTGTGCTGTTGGTGTTCTTTTCAGGAGGAGTAGCCCTGTTAGGCCATAGAGGAGGTCTTTGCAGCCAGTCCTGAAGATACCTGAAAAAAAAAACTGGATAGGATGAATGTGGAGGAGGTCCCCCCTATCAGTGGACATGGAAAGGGGCATGGTGGAGATGAGAGAGGGAGGGTGGGATTGGGAAGGTATGAGGGAACAGGACACTGCTGGGATACAGAGTTAATAAAATGTAACTGATAAGAAAAAAAAGAAATTAAAAAAAAGAAGATGTTGAACAGGAACAAATCAAGTAATCCAATTAAAAAATGGAGTACAGAGCTAAACACAGAATTCTCAAGTGAGGATTATCGAATGGCAGAGAAAAACTTAATGAAATGCTTAACCTCATTAGCCATCAGAGAAAGGCAAATCAAAAGGACACTAACACTTCACCTTACACCCATCAACATGGTTAAGAGGAAAAACTCAAATAACAACACATGCTGCAGAGGTTGTGGAGAAAGGGGAACCCTCCTCCACTGCTCTTGGGAATGTAAAATTGTACAACCACTCTGGAAAGCAATCTTGCACTTCCTCAGAAAACTAGGAATAGTACTTCCTCAAGATCCAGCTATACCACTCCTCAGTATATACACAAAGAGGATCAAGTACACAATAAGAACATTTGCTCAACCATGTTTGTAGCAGCTTTATTTGTAATAGACAGAAGCTGGAAACATCCCAGATCCCCCTCAGTGGAGGAATGGATACAGAAATTGTGGTACATCTAAACAATGGAATATTACTATGCAATAAAAAAGAAGGAAATCATGAAATTTTCAGGTAAATGGTGAGATCTAGAAAAGATCATCCTGAGTGAGCTATCCCCCAAACAGTAAGACACACACACACACACACACGGTATATACTCACTCATATAGACATATAATATAGAATAAACCTACTAGAATCTGTATATCTAAAGAAACTAATCAAGAGGGAGGACTCTTGATAAATTGCTCAAGCCCTATCCAGAAAGGCAAAGAGAATGGACATCAGTAGAAGGAGAAAAGAGGGAATAAGTCAGGAGCCTGACACAGAGGACCTCTGAAAGGTTCTGCCCTGCAGACTATCAAAGCAGATGTTGAGACTTATGGCCAACCTTTGGACAGAGTGTAGGTAAGCTTAGGAAAAGAAGTGGTACACAATAAGATATGGAGAGGACAGGAACTCCACAAGGAGACCAACACAATCAAAAAATCTAGGCACAGGGGTCTTTCCTGAGACTGATACTCCAACCAAGGACCATGTATGGAGATAACCTAAGACCCCTGCACAGATGTACTCCATGGCAGTTCAGGGTCCAAATTGGTTCCATAGTAATAGGAACAGGGACTGTCTCTGACATGAACTGAATTTTCTGCTTTCTAATTCCCTCCCCCTGAAGGGGAACCAGCATCACAATGCCGCAGAAGACAATTCAGCCACTCCTGATGAGACCTAATTGACTAGAATCAGAAGGAAGAAAAAGAAGACCTCCCCTATCAATGGACTTGGGGAGGGGCATCCTTGCAGAGGGAGGAGGAAGGGAGGGATTGTGGTGGGGTGGAGGGAGCTTAAGGGGCATAAAAGTGAATAAAGTGAAAGAAAGAAAGAAAAAAGAAAGAAAGAAAGAAAGAAAGAAAGAAAGAAGAAAGAAAGAACATTGTGTCCACTACTTCCAGGTAAAAGTTGAAGGAAATGGTGGACATCTATGAAGACAGCAGAAACAATCATACAGTGGCATAATCACGCAAGGAAGTTAAAGAGTGCTGCTTAAGGGGAACACGCAGGGTATTTCAAATACATTCCTGATGTAGCCCATTGCAGCCTTGGAATTGAAAACAACAGCCCCATGTAGAGGGAAGAGTTGGAGGTCTCAGTAACAGAAGTGACCCCACCCCAAATGTCCTGGCACCAGAGCATGTCCAACTCTCCCAAACATATTCCTGGTTTTGGAGAAGGAGCTCTGTTAATTTCGCTGTAACTCAGGGCCCTACAAATAGTTCTCTAGGCCTAGGCCCCAGGGTGTTACTGGATCTGAAAAGCAGGTTCCTAAGTGTGAGAAAGAGCTGTTTCTTTTCTACACATGAAGGACTCAGGGAAAGCCTTGCTTGATCAAGCGAGTTCAAGATCAAGCTTGATCAAGAACAGCAGTGTTCGTCTTTCTCAAATAGTTGTCACCTGGGATCTTCTTGACTACCTGGCAGATCTATGCTTTTCTCAGGAAGAAAAATTGACCTTTAGGGCACACCAGGTCTTAATGTTGGTTGTGACCCTGTAATGCCCCTTTGAGAAGCTTGTTGAGTCTCCTTCTCATTTAACATGGGGATTTGCTAGTGGTGGGTTGTAAATCAGTTGTCTGCTTTTCCTATGGTTGGGGCAGTCTTAGTGAATGAACATATTTTCTAGGACCTAATCTTTAACAAGCCTGGTTAGCCTACCACATATTTTGGAGTGTTGTAGAAGCAACCCTCCTTTAGGTAATTTCCCCTTTGTGTGACTATCCCTAAGCATTGGTAAATCCTTTCCATCATCAATTCTAATCTTGCACATCACAGCTTAGTAGTAAAGATTTCTACCTCCACAAAATGAAGTCCAAATGGATCTCACCCCCTTCTCCAGGAGCAAAGACATGACAACATAGGTCCTTGGAGGGTGAGGGGGATGAATTCCTCTTTTCATTGCTGTTGAACAGGGATGCCAGGGTGGAGATGGTGACCTGCTTCCTTTCCCATGGCTGATGATACTCATTAGCCATCCTATCATCATAATGGGGCAGCTGGCTCATCTGCAGGTAAAACTCACACAGTGCTCTGAGTCAGAGTCCATGCTCTGGCCTTTGGGCTCACAAGTGGAGTCATACAACTGGATGCCTTTGTGTTGGGACCATACACTCTCTTACCTCTTGAATTCTGTCAGAATCCTTTGGGCTACATAGGGCTCCCTGTTGCCAGTACTTTGCCCCTTTCCTGATTAGCTCTTCAGCTCATTTTTGGCATCAAAGGGATCTGAGTAGTCATCAGCTATGGTCATCTTGTCTTTCTAGCCCACTCAGCTCTCCCCTGCAGCTAACAGCAGGTCACTGGGCTCCAGTTATAGCCAACACAGCTCACACCTCTCAGTCCCCACCCCAAGGGCCTGAACTCAGGACACTTTGATAAGCTAGTACTACCAGGATATGTAGTGCACCACTTCTGGGGTAGTGGGCTTCCATTTGCTGCTGCTAGAGTAGAGGTGCTGAGCATTGTGGGATGAGCACAAGCACAGGGCCTAGGACGCTGATGTGGATGGTCTGCAGCCCTGATCCTTGCAGCAGCAGCAGCAGCAGTAGTGAAGGCATGCTGCCCCTAACAGGACTCCACGCCACCAGTGCAGTAGTTGAGATGGCACAGGGTGCACATTTTGTGCAGTCAGGAGCCCAGCACCATTGTACAGGTCCTCATCTGAGCATGGTAGGCACGGATAGGATACCCGTGCTGCAACTGTGCTGTCTTAGGGCAGAAATCCCGACAATGCCGAGAAGCAGGCCCCAGTGGACCCTCAGGATGCCTAGGATGCGGATCAGCCCTGCTGTAAGGCCTAGGGAGGAGGATAGTTGCGCTTCTCTCCCATGTGCCTCTGCTTGGGGTTGTCGGGCCTTGGCTCTTGGTCTTGCTGTTACCAAAACTTAAGTATCTGTTACAAGAAGCCTCCTAGGGCTATGGCTTGCCAGCCTGATCCAATGCTGCAGCCAATTGAGGATCAACGCCCCTGCCCAGTCCTGCCAAATTCAAGTTCTTGTGGCTACCACCTGGCTAGGGCCTCTACTGCACAGCCCTCAGCTCCATGCTCCATCACCTGAGCTTGGAATCAACAGCTTCTCACAGGTGGGTCTCATAGGAGCCCCAGATGCCAAGAGCAGAAAGCTGGGCGCCCCTGCTGTGTTCCTTCCTGTGGCCAACTGCAAACTTCTCCAGTTTGCATGGGCTAGGCCAGCTGCTTATTGGAGGGGAACACCAGCTAGGATGTTAGCACCCAACACCAGGCAGGACATGCCCCTGCAAGTCCCAGCGGCACCTGCTGCTGCAGCTGCTGCCTACCTAACCGCCATGTGTGTCACACCACAAGCATTGTAATGTGGAGTACTAGGATATGTCTACACACAGCCCTGTTGCCAACACACAGAGGCAATGCACAGAATGAAATTATTCAGAGTACAACGTGTGGGTCCTGATAGTTGCTCAGACCACATTGGGCCACTACTTCACATGGAGCCACTAGGAGGGTCCACCGCAGAAGCTCCCAAGGCTCATCAGCCCACTCCTCCCCACATGGTGGTCCCTCACTTACCATGTTGAGGTTTCCAAGCTCATACTCAGAGCCCTTGCAGCTCCAGGCAGAAGCTCAGGATCACAAGCACTTACTCAGCTACAGAATCCAGCCTTGGAGGATGTTGTCCAGGAAATCCTGCCGTCTTGTCTGACTGGCAGTTCACCTACACATTCTGATTGGCTAGTGAGGGCTGAAACAAGAGCACTTACCTTAGGATTGCTAAAGGCACATAGCACAGTGTTTCCTGGCACTGGTTTCAGGCCCAGGCACAGTATTTTCCTAGATCTGCAGAGACTTGCATTTCAGTAGCACTAGCACCCGAACTCCAATAGCTGGCCCTTCTGCCTTCTTGTACTCAGTAGGTGTTGGTTTCTAGGAGGAAGCCTAGAAAACCCACATCAGAGACATAAACTTGAAAAAGTAGGCTTTATTTTCTGCCTGCAAAAGGAGGTGGTCTGCATGGGATCAAAACAGCATCCCTGAGGAGATGATGTGTTGCATAATTGAAGGGTGAATACCTCAAGGTGAGGGGTATTTTGCTGTGTGGTGTGGTCATTCAATCAAATTTTAACATTATGGGTTAAGCAAGACAGTATCTGTTAGAGACTGGGCCTGATCCAAGACTTCTTGCCTCAAGGCCCCTTATTAGTACACTAGACATTGGGTTCTGAATCCAAAGAAAGAAAGAAAGAAAGAAAGAAAACAATACACTACCCTAACAAGTGTACCTACGTGTGAAGGTGTTAGTTATTTCCAGATGGAGTCAGTTGAATTAGCAAACTTTGCCATTACAACAGCCAAGACAGAAGGGCTGAGACTTAGTTCTTTCATGAAACAGGCAAGGAAAGCCTGGAATCATTTCTAAAGCAACAGTTTGACTCAAAAAAGGAAGCATGGGGAGTCTTGACAAATTCATGTAGAGCTCTCCTATCACTATTTGAAGATGACATGATAGTGTATGCAAGGGACACCAAAAATTCTACCAAACAACACTGAAAACTGATAAACAGTGGCTGGATAAAAAAAAAAATCAAAAAAAACAGTAGCCATCCTATACAAAAGCAACAAACTGATGGAGAAAGAAATTAGGGCAACTACTCCCTTCACAATAGTAACAAATAATATAAGTTATCTTGGTGTAACTCTAACCAAGCAAATGAAAGGCCTGTCTGACAAGAACTTTAGGTGTCTGAAGTATGAAACTGAAAAAGATATTAGAAGATAGAATGATATCACATGCTTGTAGACTGGTGGGATTAATATAGTAAAATTGGCCATCTTATCAAAAGCAATCGACAAATTCAATGCAATCCCCATCAAAATACCAGCGCAATTTTTAATAGACCTTGAAAGAACACTCTAAACTTCATATGGTAAAACAAATATAGATTCTTATTTATGCCCCTCTACAAAACTCAAATTCAAGTTGATTGAAACCCCAATATAACACCAAATACAATAAATCTATAAAAAGAGAAAGTGGAGAAGCACCCGGAACTCATTGGTACAGGAGACAACTTCCTGATCAGAATATCAGCAGCACAGAATCTAAGGTCAATAACTCAAAATTGGCACTTCTTGAAACTGGAAATCTTCTATGAGGCAAAGGACACTGTCAATAAAAGGAAACAACAGTCTGTAGATTAGGTATGGATTTTCACCAATCCTACATCCTACAAAGGGTTAATATCCAAAATACATAATAAACTCAAGAAATCAAACACCAATAAAGAAATAACCTATTTAAAAAATGGGGTACAGAACTAAACAGAAAGTTCTCAACAGAGGATTCTCATGGCTGAAAAGCACTTAAAGAAATGTTCAACATTCTTGGTCAACAGGGAAATGCAAATCAAAATGACCCTGAGATTCCCTCTCACACCTGTCAGAATGGCTAAGATCAAATTCTCAAGCAACAGCACATACTAGCAAGAGTGTGGAGAAAGGGGAACACTGCTCCATTGCTGGTGGGAGTGTAAACTTGTAAAACCACTTTGGAAATCAATCTGGCAATTTCTCAGAAAACTGGGAATAGCTTTACCTCAAGACCCATCTATAGCACTCCTGGATATATACCTGAAAGACAATCCACCAGACAAGGATACTTGCTCAACTATGTTCACAGCAACTTTATGTGTAATATCCAGAATCTGGAAACAACCCAGGTGTGCCTCCACCAAACAATGGATAAAGAAATTGGTAAGTTTACACAATGGAATACAACTCAGCTATAAAAAAAAAGAAACCATGACATTTGCAGGGAAATGGATAGAACTCGAAAAGATCATTCTCAGTGAGATATGTCAGATCTGGAAATACATACATGGTATGTAATCACTTACAGGTGGATTTTAGCCATAGAGTACATGATAAGCATACTGTAAGGCACTGAACCAAAGACAGTAAGTAGCACAGAAGATTCAAGAAGGGATGCATAAATTCCACTCAGGAATTTATTTGCAATCGACAGAGGTTATAGGCTAAAGACAAGAACAAGGTGGCAGAGGGGTCGCAGTGAAAAGAGGAGGAGGTCAGACCTGGAAAGAGCAAAGGCGAGAGTAAAGAAGGCCTGTAGAGAAAAGAAAATCTGAGCATGGGATGTGTCTGTGACAAGCTGGAAACCTAAGTCAGGGTAGGCTCCTGGGAGGATATGAGGGGTACACAAGCAGAGACTCCTAATGGCAGAGGCAATAGGGACTAAAGAGGACACCCACTAACTAGACTAGTCTCCTAGCAGAGTGAAGGGAACACCAACCCACTCACAAAAACGTTGAACAAAAATTTACCCTGCCTATAATATGTGCAGCAAAGAAGATAAGCAGAGAGAGCAGAGACTGAGGGAATGCCCAACCAATGCCTAGCCCAACCAAAGACCCAACCTACCAGAGAGTGCCAACACATGACACTATGAATGATACTCTGCTAAACTTGCAGACAGGAACCTGACAGCATTGTCCTCTGAGAGGTGTTAACCAGCAGCACCTCAAAACACATGCAGTCTCAAAACCAAACATTGGGTGATGCATAGGGACATTTGTGGAAAAGAGGGAGGAAAGAGAAAAAGACCTGGAAAGGACAGGAACTCCACAAGAAGACCAACACTGCCAACTAACTAAGGCCAAGAGGTGCCTGCTGAGACTGAAGCATCAATCAAGGATTATGAATGAATTGGACCTAGGCCTTTAAAACAGTGTGTCAGTTAGCTTGAGTCTACAACAAGAAGGCAAAATGAATATAAATTTAAAAGAATTAAAACCACTCACAGGTATATCCAACTGTGTGAGTTAATTCCAGATGTAGGCTGTTTTACTACTAAGCTTGGCTATCACAAGAGCCAAGTCAGAACAGCTGAGACATTTCCTACCTGAAATAAGCAAGAAAAGCATAGAGACATTCCCAAAGAAATGCTTTTTCTCAAAAAAAAAAAAAAAAAGAGAAAGAAAAGAAAGTGGGGGGAGCATTGTATAGCTGAGATAAAAAGTTAATAAACTATAACTCATATTAATTGAAATAAAAATTAATTGAAAAAACGAAAGTGTGGTGATTTTACTTTGAGAATCTGGGTACCTTCATGTAGAGTTCTAGTTATTTCTACACATGCTAAGTTAACAGTTCCACATTTGAACATGGTCACAATGTAAAAGCTAGTATTTGGGGAAATTTTACTCAAAGTCATGCATAAAGGTGATAGAAAGACATATCTCTGCCATTTTCGTCTCGTACTGTAACATCTAAATGATGATCAAGTAGTAATCGCCTCAGGAAAGAATAAGGCCACTACCACAATTTTGCACATTATTTGAAGCAAGCTTGATTATACTGGTTTGTAGCCAAAGGATGGCTAAGACTGCTCCTAATTCCAGTTTAAGAGTGCAGCAATGGATTCATTTCCTGGGACACTTTTAAGGAGTAAAATCACAGATAGTTACAAAAGTGAAAAATTTCACTTTTAGAAAGGTTTACTAAAGTGAAAAAAATGGGGCAGTAAAGTCATACAGTAAAATCTCAAATTAACACCAATTTTTCGCTATGTGATTAAAGGGTAATGAGGGGGAATCAGGGTGTTCTCAAAAACAAGTCAAGGTCAAGATTTGGGGCAAGGATGGCTCCAGAAAATGGACTTAAAAGCAGCAACTCAGCTCATACAATAAATGTAACCATATATTTACAAATACGGGGGTCATATCTTCTGTATTGAAAATGGAGACAGACAGATTCCTTACAAGTCAATGACACTGAGACAGTAGATTGCTTTTGAGCCAGTGCTATTTCTTAACCATGATTTATGATCGAAATGTAGAGATATCAATGTCACAATTTTCACAAATAGGAAGAACCAAAACCACAAATACAAAAATCATCTAGGAATAGTCACCTATTAATTAGCACCATAGACATTGTTCAACAATGCATGGCTGTGATGAGCCAGTGTGTCCTCAGAACAAAGATGCTTTTGCCACTGAGCAGGCTGGCTCAGAAGAAGGTCACAGCTGCTTCCATGCAAGACCAGACAGAGTTCATTTTCAGTAGCCCTGGCTGCTGTGTCAGGAGTGTGACATCACTGTAGAAAATTCGTTCTACTTCGTGTTTTACCCTTTATTTTTATTTTAGTTATATGGGTGTTTGCCTGCATGTGTCTCTGTGAAGTACCCACAGAGGCAAGAGCAGGGTGGAAGATTCCAGCAAATGATCTTACAGCACATATGTGTTCTGGAAATAAAACCAGGGCCCTCTGGACAGCACCCCAGGCTGTTAACTGCTGAGACATTTCTAGACCAACTTTCTAAATTTAAATTGACTTTTATAATCTTTGATTAAAATATAGTACATCACTTTCCCCCTTTCTTGTCTTCCATCCATGCCTTCCAAATCCTTCACTTCAGACTTCTTCCTTCTTCTGTATGAAGAAGTATGTTGTAATACATGATGACAACCTGCTAAGTTTGGTTTTGTTGATTGTGTGTATATGGTTTAAGGACTGATTCAATGCTTTATATCTTGTATAAATAATGATGGCTGAAGCTGTTACAGGCCCCTTGCTTGAATGAGAACTGGTGGTTAGTGTCTTCATTCTCACAAACTGCACACAAATGTCCATGGTTAGACAACAATGCTGGAGCAGGACATCTGCAGACATCACCTAAAGTGGGGCAGCACATAGTGACCATCAAACTGTGACCATCATATTTTTAGTCATCAAAAGTAACCATCATGTATTAGCAATCACAGAGTGGCCATCACATAATTCCGATCACATAGTGTCCCTCAGTATGATCATTATACAGCTGGACATTAACATAGGACCTTTAATAAATTGAGCATCATTAAGGCTATCACACAGAGAGCATCAAACAATGCCCATCATGGAGAATAAATCACAGAGTTGGCCCTTAAACAGTGGACATCACACAATGGCCATCAGTCACTGGACTTCCCATTGTATCCATAGAAGAGAGTCCATTAGAGTGGCTATCAAATAGTGATGCTCACTTAGTGTTCACCATATATTTCAATTAAAGAGTGACAGTCCAAAAGCAAACATCGAATACTGGGGATCAGACAGTGTTCACAGTGTGGCCATTGCAGAGTGACCATCAGAGAGTTGGCTATCTCATTGTGTCTATAGCACATTGGGCATCCTATAGGGGTTATGATCCTCAACCATCACACAGAGGATATAAAACTTTGGTCAACACATTATGTTGATTACTAGTGACCTCCATATGGAAGCCATCGCATAGTGATGATAAAAAGAGAACATTACATACTTTCCACTCCAAGGTGGCCATCACACAGTGACCATCACACTATGTCCATCACAAAATGATGATCACTCAGTGAATTACTCACAGCGGTTCATCACAATGACTATCACAAATTGGGCATCATTTGTGGCCATCACATGCTGGTCACAACATAGTGGATTTTACAGTATCCATCACCCAGATATGACCACAGAGATGCCATTACAGAGTGACCATTATGCTGTAGCCAGAAAACAACAGCTATCAATCTACTTTCATATTGCAATGATAATGAAAATGTGGAGAGTATAAAATGATAAGCATATGTTGACCAGCACAGTGACCATCACATCATGGCCTTCACACAGTGTCTCTCACACTGTGACCATCAGAGAGTTGGCCATCACCATGTACATTAACGTTGGCCAACACTCGGTGTCCATCACATGCCGTCTTTAACACTCTGGGCATCACCATGTTTATGACATAATCACTATCACACAGTGGCCATCATATAATGAATATTACACAGTGACAATAAAACAGTATCAATCAAAATGTTCATCACATATCAGTGATTACAGAGTGACCATTATGCAATTAAATCATACAGCTAACCATCAATTATTAGCCAGCACAGAATGGCCATTACAAAACAACCGTCAGTCACAGGCCATGGTAGTGAAAATCATGTATTGGTGATGAAGCACTGATCTTTGCAGAGTGAACAAAACTCAATGTCAATCACACATTGTCCAACACAAGGTCAAATTTACACAGTGACCATCACACCATATAAATGACATAGTGGGATATCAAACAGTGAGCATCAGATAATGGCCATCACAGGGTGACCATCACAGTGGCTATCAAACTTTGACCATCACATAGTGGGATCCCACAGAATTTATAATTCAGTGACCAACACACACAGGCCATCATTAAGTGGCCAGCATACAGTGACCATCAACAGTGTCAAAAAACACATTACTGTCAATCAGAGGCCCTCAAAAAGTGGCCATAACACAGTAACCATCACAGAGTAACCATCACACAGTGAACACAACACAGTAGCCATTAATTATGACCATTTCACAGTGGCCATTACATTGTAGCCCTCACAAAATGATAATTAAACAGAGTTCTCACCCAAACGTCACATGGATTAAATTAGAGTGAACAGCACAAAGTTGAATATCATGACAAGTCCATCTCATAGTGTAAATCAACTCATGGTCATACATTGTCTCCATTAGATAGGGAAGACTACATTGAATATCAAACAGAGATCACATATACAGTGGCCATCATACAGAGGGATATATATATGTATAATTTATGATAATTTAAACAGAATATTATATATATACATATATATATATATATATATATATATATATATATATATATATATATCACAGCAGGCATCACACAGGTGCAAGTAACCTGTGATATATATATATATATATATATATATATATATATATATGGGTACATTTATATATACATTTAAATATATGAATGTATATCACATATATATATGGTTGAGAATATATATGTATATATCAAGGTACATTTATATATACATATAAATATATGAATGTATATCACATATATATATATATGGTTGAGAAGCCTGAACCTGGGCACTCAGAAGAGAAGTCCCAGCTTGGGAAACTATCCCAGAGCCAGATTAAGAGCAAGACACACTTGAAAATGAAGGAGTCACAAGAGCTGAGGCTGCAAACCCTGAGAGCCTGCATACAGAGCACACAAGCCAAGAAGCTGCAAGGATGCAGACAAATCAAGTTGGTCACTTTCCAAATCCAGGCAAAAAGACCAATGCAGAAAAGGAGACTGAACCTCAGGTGAGAGGTGTTGACTTTTCTGACAAGCACTTCCTCCATGAAGCCTCTACCCACAGCACATGCCAGAGGGATCCTTGCCTGACTATTGGGAAGGCTACAGAACCATCATCCAGGCTAAGAAGAGACAAGGTCCTCTAATGACCTCAAAGCTGGAGAACCACAGTGGTGAGCAGGGTAACCAAAAAGACCACGCAGAAAAACACAGTTGACCTGAGCACATTTGGAGGCAAGGAAGGGCTGTGAACCCCATGGAGTCAGCTAGAGTGGGCTCTGGGTTCCAAGAACAGGCTTCATGAGCTATGGAGGAGGCATGGCTTTCCAGCACATTAACTTGGGATCCCACTACTACCTGATGGGCAAACATTCTGGAGACACTCTCTGCAGGCCTCTCTGCCTGATCTCCACACTCTTTGGGCGCGTTCCTCCAGCCATCTTCCCAGATCAAGCACTGTGTCTTCCATTGGCCCACCAGATTCCCACTACTCAAGGACTCTGGCGAAGGCTCAAGGTCTAGGCTTCAGGAAGAAAGACCAGCACCAAAAACTCACAAAATGTCCTTCACCTTCCTGAGGGACTCACTGGCAGACCCGCCCATGCATGCTACTTCCTGATGCACACCTGTCTGAACTGGAAAGGAAGGATGGATTTACTGGAATTCTCACCCCTCTTCTGGAGGGTTGTGCCGAACCAATCATTGACGTCACTTCCCATTTCCAGCTCTCCTCTGCTTGGACAGATCATCTTTTCAGAGTTAGTTTTATATCCCTTAGGGCTTCGTCCATGCCAAGTTACAGAAATTCCTGGGGTAGGACTACTTAGGATAAGTGCCAGGTGTGTTCGTTTCAGCACTAATGAATATTGTGTTCATTTCTCTCCTCTGTATAACAAGCTGTTCATGAATAATCATCTGTGTGTATATACATATGATTGGAAAGAGAGAGTCATTCATGGGCATGGACATAGAGAACTGATAGCCTCTGTGTGAGTATGCATGTGTGTGCAAGTGTGTTTATGTGTGTGTGTGAGGGGGAGTAGTGGGAAATAAACCAGAGAAAAAAAAGGATCCATTTGCAACCCAGAAAACCAAGACCCAGTTGCCCAGGATCAGAATGGAAATGAAAAGCTCTGGGCTGGCTTTTGGGATCTGCACCAGTGTGAACACCTGCGAATGCCTAGCTCCTGGGCTGAAGGAGCCAGGGCAGAAAGGTGGTGTGATAGGTGTGCAAGACAGGACATCCAGGCACCAAGCAGAAATCCACTTGACCCAAGGAGGCTCCACTCACTAGGGTGAAAGAAATCTGTCCCCTCCAAACTCCCCCCACAATGCTCTGACTAAAATCGGAGCTCAGAGCAGTTACTAAGCTTTTTTTTCCCTTCCCCCTGCTGTTGTGTGAGCATGAGCAGTGTCTGGCAGGCACCCGAAGCTGGTGTCCCCCACTGGGGAACCGGCTATACCGAGAGAGCCAGCAAAGACTTTACCGAAGCCCCCATTTGGCAGAGCTTGCTTAAAAGCCAAGCAGGGCTGTGAATCCCCTTGAGTCCTCCAGTGTGGGCTCTGGGGTCAGAGAACAGGGTTCCTGAGCTGTGGACGGGGCGTGGCCCAGGGAAGCAGAAGTCAGAAGGGGCTGACTCAGATCCAGGAGCCTCAGCTGCTGACTGGGCAGATTTGATCCCAAGGCGTGGTCCAGCAACTCTATATATATCTAGGGGAGGGATGAGCCCCTCTGCAGTGAGGCAAAGTGAGGCTGCAGGCTGGAAGACTGCCAGCAGCCTATCCCAGAATCTGCTGCAGAGACACAGGTAGCCACCGCCAGAGGAAGAGGACAAGATCAGACTGACATGCTGTTTGCTAGGTGGGGCCCAGTCCTGTCCTCAGGATGGAGGCTGGCTGTTCTCAGGGAGCCCTGCATTAGCTGTGTGATCACCTGTGCAAGGACACAGAGCCACGCAAGCTCTACAAGGCCCTGAAGAAACTCGCCTCCGTACCCATCCTGTCTGAACGTCTGGCAGAGATAGGCTTCAGGCAGACCATCAAAGTCTTGAGGAAACAGCAGCTCCTAGTGCCCTACCCAGGAACCTGGAGGCCAGATTGTGGGAGAGTTCCCTGCTGTTGTCCTGGTCTGGCTCAGACCAGGACTCCCCTGACTCTGCCTTGGTGCTGAGCATGAAGACAGAGCAAGGAAGAACATCTCTGGCAGAGGAGCACCGAGTATCCACGTCCAGCGAAGCCCAAGACAAGCATACAGAGGCCTTGCAGCTGAGCAGGTGAAGGCCCAGCCCGAGCAAGAGGCGAAGCACATGCCAGAGGCCAGAGGCAAGTGACACAGGCCATGGAAGCCTGGGACCAGCAGCCAAGAGGATCCAAAGGTGAAGACAGTGGCCCTCCTCTGGCCCAGGAGGATGGTCGCGCTGACTCTTTGGGGGCTTGCCCCAACTCTGACTAAGCCCGCTACCCCCTGGGTGTCCCGGGTCCCTCTTAGGGCCAAAATGATGGGGAAGTGCAGCTGTGGCCAGTCAAGTTGGATTCCAAGACACTGGTCTACTCAGGTCCCAGAAGTCCCGTTCACCAGCAGGAATCGCCAGGAGGTCTCCTCCTTGCAAAAGATCCCAAGGGCACGTGGGATGCTCAGTGCCAAGCCACGGAAGCCACTGCAGCCCATGCAGCTGATGCAGCCGAACAATCTGCTCTCCAGGGAATCTCCCAAGCCAAGGATGCCTTCAAAGCCAACACAGCCCAAGCAGCCCAAGGAGCTGAACATGGGCAAGCAGGGGACGAGCCTGAGACCCACAGCCAGACTGTGACCAAGACACAGTGGCAGATGGAGGAGGCAGACCAAGAGCTGAGGCTGCAAGCCCTCACAGCCCGCATCCGGAAGCCTACAAACCCAGATGGCCACCTTCTTCACCCAGACCAGGAGCCGAGGCGAGCCAGAGGAGCCCGGACCCCCGGTGCTGGGGCCCTCCTCCGAAACGGACCTCCTCCTGGAGGCCTCTGGCCACGGCCCAATCCAGCGAGCTCTCTGCAACTCGACCCAGGCTAAAAAGAGAACTGCCCCCCTCATGGCCAAGGCTCTCCGGGATAATTGCACCCAGTTCTCTTGCAGATGAACCCCAGAAGGACACTGTCTGCTCAGGCATGCCTTGAGACTCCCCGAGACTGTACACACCCACTTGTCCCTCACAAAAAAAGTCAGGCTTTCCAGAGCTTGCACCTGGCATCCCACTTGGAGCTCTGGAGACACTCTTTGGAGGCCTCTCTGCCTGATCTCCATACTTTTTTGGCAGATTCCACCCACCCGTGAGAGCCTGGGCTGCAGCCATCTTCCCAGATCAAGCACTCCGTCTTCCATTGGCCCACCAGACTCCCATTACCCAAGGACTCTGGCGAAGGCTCAAGGTCTAGGCTTCAGGAAGGAAGACCAGCACCAACATCTCACACCTTGGCCTTCACCTCCCCGACGGACTCACTGGCAGATAAGCCCACCCATGCCACGTCCTGATGCACACCTGCGTGAATTGTAAAGTAAGGATGGATTTCCTGGAATTCTCACCCCCTCTTCTGGAGGGCTGTGCCAAACCAATCATTGACCTCACTTCCCATTTCCAGCTCTGTAGTCCTTGGACAGATCTTTTTCCCAGAGTTAGTTTTCCATCCCTTAGGGCTTTGCCCATGCCAAGGTACACAAGTGCCTGGGGGGGGGGACTGCTTAGGATAAGAGCCAGATGTGTGTGTTTGAACACTAATGTTTTTATTTTCCTCTTTGTATTCACAGTCTTTTAAGCATGATTATGTTTAGAATGATAAATTTTAATTTGATAACCATTCAGAGATATTTGCATTGTATTTGTACATATCGTTCCAATATTTTTGAATGATGAGCATGCGTTCATATAATTTAACAGAGTAACCTATGGATTCATGTAATTAAAGAGGCATAGGGGAGTAACACATCAAAATGTGATCAAATTTTGGCATGCAAACATCTATTCCGTTCCGAATAACGTTTCAATATGTTCATCTTCTCGATATCTGTAATAAAATTAAAGGTAAAACCAAAAACCATAAAATAAAATGTGTGAATATGTCTGTTTTTTAAAAGAGGTGGGGGAATTGATGCAGAAAAAAAATGAGGCCAAAATAGACCAGACCTATGACAACCCACACTTTTGGGATGCCCTGTGTTTCGTGGCCACAGTGATCAGGTGAGAAAACCTGATGAGAAAAACAGAGGAATATGCCTTAATTTATAAAGGAAGTTGGGAGGGTCCACAGACAGACAGTGAAGAGGTGAAAGATATGGAAGAAATAAAATAATAGTGAAACACTGACAGTTACAAAAGGAGAAAGAGAGAGGAAAAGAATGGGGGGACTTAAAATGTCATGGATAAGCTGCAGCAAGGATCCAATGTCCCAATATCAGAAAAGCAGTGAAAAGCCATAGATGGGCTTGAGGTTTTGCTTCTCTGTGGATGGGCTCCTAGCTATGTGCAAACAGTGGGAAGAAAGAGTTGGTGAGCATCAGCCAGCAAGGTGGTGAAGCAGGCTTGCAAGTTATGATATCCAATCCCATTTAGGAAAACCCCTTTCACTGAGGATGCCTATCATAGATGCCTGGTGTGAGTGTGTTTGAACACTATTGTTTTCTTTTCTGTACTTTGTCTTCAAACCTGTTGATATATATTTGCACAAAATTAATTGACAGTAATATGCATAGTTATTTAATTGGTACTTGTACTTATTGACAGATGATATATCATTGTATGTATATTTACATATAGATTAATAAACAAATAAATACATAGCTTGATAGATACAATGAAAATTGACACACTAAAATGTAATGGTAGTTCAGCATGCATCATGCAGACCGTGGACAACATAAGTAAAGATTAAACAAGTAAATGTAATAGAGGATAAATATTAAAGTAAATGAAGAACAACAAAATACCTCCAAATAGTGTGTGTGAGAGAGAGATGAGGGAGAGAGAGGAACAGAGACAGACAAAGGGAGGTGGGCAGACATGAAGGAATGAAGACAAGTTAATAGGACATAAATTTTCCTTTTAGGGCTTTATTTGTAAACTGAGAATGTAAATGTGTAATTCTCTTACAGCACATTTGATGTAACTGAAGTAAACATTCAGGTAAAGAAATAGACATTTCCTCAAAATCACAACACAATATGAAAGTTGAATGAGTTGTCCATTGCATATACATTTTAAGCTTTGGACTGTCTGCAAATAGAAATTCATGGAATTTTATCATTTGTGCATGAATGACAGAGACCTGTGTTCTTCATCAGCAAGAAAGAAACTATCCGAATGCAGAAGGATGCATCTGAGCTCTTGTCTGGCCTTTAATGCTTTACTGAAGATGAATGCTAATATTCTCTAAATTACCATGGCCATACAGTTTCAACTATTTCTATAGACACATTTTTTTTCTAAGAATTTCCGTAAATTTATAAAAAGTACATAAGATTTGATTTTTTTTCCTATATTACAGGTGACAGTGAAGATTTCTTTTCAGAATGATTTAATGTTACCTGATTATCCTGTATTGATTTTAAGCACCTTTAAATGATCAAGTATTGATTATAAAATGTTGTAATATACTTTGGTGGTTCATTACACAGTTTTTAGAAGAACTGTTTTGAGTTTATTATTGTAATCACAACCAAAAAGTGAGAAAAGTGATATTGGAAGAAAAGGACTTCAATCTTCTAGTTGATACATGAACATACTAAACATGCACAGTTATATATATACACAGCACAGACTGTATATATATGTAGAACATATAGGATGACATTTCTGTTCCTATAGCAAGTAATAATTGAAATAATGGCTGAAAACAGGCTACAGAAAATTAATTACTTATTTTTTTATGAGTTACAGAATTATTGTAAACATCATATGATTTCCTGCTTAATGGCAAAACCTGAGTCATAAAGAGAAGTTTAAAACACTCATCAATCCCCAGGGTCCGAGGATTGTTCAAGGTTCCTGAATAAACTGCATTGAAAAAAAAAACACATGGCTGAGAAACACTTAAAAAAAAACACTCATCAAGTCCATGTTCATACCACCCAGAATGTGCCTTATCTTGTCTGATCCTGGAAGCTAAAACACTCATCAATGGACACCTTCAAACTCAGCGTCACATACTCCATAACTCACAAAAGATATGAGAGAAAGAATGGGAGAGAAAGAGAGAGAGAGAGAGAGAGAGAGAGAGAGAGAGAGAGAGAGATGGAGATGGAGAGATTAATTTATGGGGAGCATAGAGATGTTAGATGGAAGAGCTCTGCTGGGTGTGAGAGTAGTCATCAGGGCTAGTTTAATTGCTATGCACACCTAAACAATTACCAGAGCATCTGAACCAATCCAGGCAGATCACAGATTCTTGGTGCTATTTTTCCCTTACCTCAACCCAGCAGATGGAAAAAGTATTCGCTTAAAGATCAAGTTTAAAAATTCCATTCCCATAGTGTAACCATTCCTATGCAATAACAAAACAATCCTCAAAAGGTATTGTTTTTTTTTTTTATTCTTTTTTTTTTTCAATGCAGTTTATTCAGGAACCTTGAACAATCATCTGACCCTGGGGAAAGCCAGCCCACAGCTTAAATAGCCTCTGGGTAGCCAACCCAGGTGTGCCACGTGTGCAATGCAGATAGGTCCACATACATGGAAGCAAGCCAAATCCTCAGCCTTAGCCAAATGTGGAATTGTTCGTGACAGAGAGCACTCACCATCGGGAAGGTGGAAGGAAAAGGTATTGTTAACCCTCTATTTTTCCTATGTTAGGTATTTTTTTTTCTTTTTCTGTTTTTTTCCCTCTTTCTTTCTGTTTCTTTCATATTTCCTTCCTTTCTTTCTTTGTCACAAAACAAAAAGAACAAATGTAATTAATACAAGTAAATTTTAAGCCTTTTCCAGAAAATTATAAAATGCTGACATCTAGTGGAGGTGAAAATATAGGCCTAGAAGGAGTTTTAGTAATGCAGTGTCCTAAGTGTAAGCTAAATGCTTCCAGATCCAAATGCAGAAATAAGCACAGGTGGATATGTCTTGTTTATATTTTTATCCTTACTATTATTATTTACAATTTATTTACATCCCAGATGTAGCCCCTTCCCTCTTCTGCTTATGGTCCCACCCTCTCTTCCTCTTCCTTCGCTATCCCTCTTCCCTAGTCCACAGATAGGGGAAGTCCTTCTCCTTTACTGTCTGACCCTAGAATATTAGGTCCCATCATGACTGCCTGGATCCTCTTCCTCAGTGGGCTAGCTAGGTCTTCCAAGCAGGGAAAAGCGCTCAGGGAACAGGCAACCTAGTTCATGACAGAGACTTTGTCTTCTCTACTTATCCAAGTAAGGGTACTCGCTTGGAGACTGAGCTAACTATGGGCTACGACTGAGCAGGGCTTCTAGGTCCTCCCTATGCATAGCCTTTGGTTGATGCATCAATCTCTACAGTCACCCACTGGGCCCAGGTTTTTGTTGTTTTGTTGGACTCTGTGTAAGGCTCCTGTCTCCTCCATGTCTTTCTATCTCCCTCTTATTCATAAGATTCCCTGCACTCTGCCCAAGTTTGGCTATGTGTCTCAGCATTCACTTTAATATCCTGCTTGGTACTGAAAGGGTCAAACTAACTTTGTAACCTATATGTCTTTTAAAGCCTATAGTTTTGAGTTTTAGGTCTAGGTTAAGCAAAAAACAAACAAACAAACAACAACAACAACAAAAAGCAACAATCAATGACCTTCACTCAGCAAAAAGAATGACCAGAACCTTGTTTTTGAGATAGTGTTTCTTAGCAACCAAACCAGATGACCTCAATCTTTCTTCTGAGTAGCTTCTGACCTCCAGCCAAAAGCCCACAACCCTGATCTTCAAGGATGGGCTAACCAAACCCACCTTCAATTGCAACTGCATCCACACTTGGCCAAGCTTGAGCACCTAAGACTAACCAATTATCTTAATTTATAGCTTCCTCATCCAATCCTAAATTGCCAAAACTGAAACTTCAAATTTCCCACACTTTTTCTTTTAAAAAACCTAAGGCCTTTGTCGCCTGGTGCCACTCTTTGCTGACAGGCAGGGGTGACCCCATTGCACAATGGTTAATTTAAACCTCTTGCTTTTCCATTGAGTTGTGGTCTGTGGGAGTTTCTGGGAAGGGAGTGATCTTGAACTCCTGAGCTGTGAGACCCCAGGTCTTACAGTCCAGTCTTTCAGAGGCCCTTTGTGGAAGGCTCCTGTCTTGTTCCTTGTTTTCACCCTCTTCCAATGTCTATCTTGTTTGCCTTTCTGAATGAGGATTGAGCATCTTGAGGACTCAAGAAGGGTCCTCCTTCTTGCTTGGCTGCTTTAGGTGTACAGATTTTAGTATGTTTATCCTATACTATGTGGCTAATATATATGTATGAGTGAATATACACCACCTGTGTCTTTCTGTATCTGGGTTACCTCACTCAAGATGATCTTTTCTAGTTCCCACCATTTGCCTGCAAATTTCATTGTGTCCTTGTTTTTAATAACTGAGTAATGTCCCACTGTGTAAATGTAGCATTCTTCAGTTGAGGGACAGGTTATGGCTATAATGAGTAAAGAGGTCATGAACATAGTTGAGCAAATGACCTTGTATGGTTGAGCATCTTTTGGGTATATACCCACATGTAGTATAGCTGGCACTATTCCAATTTTTTTGAGAAAGCTCCAGATTGATTTTCAAGGTGGTTGTACAAGTTTACATTCCCTAAATCAATTGGGGGGGGGTTACCCTTTTTCCACATCCTCTCCAGCATATGTTGTAGCTTAAGTTTTTTATTTTAGCCATTATGATGGCTCTGAGATGGAATTTCAGAGCCATTTGGATCTGCATTTTCTTGATGACTAAGGATGTTGAGCATTGTACTAAGTGCTTCTCTGTCATTCGATATTCCTTCTTTGAGAATTCTCTGTTTAGTTCTGTACCTCATTTTTATTTTGATTATTTGATTTGTTGGTGTTTAATTTCTTGAGTTGTTTATATATTCTAGATGTTAGCCTTCTGTCAGATATAGGGTTGGTGAAGATATTTTCCCAGTGTGAGGGCTGTCCTTTGCTTAACAGTAGCTTTTCCATTTCATGAGATCCCATTTATTGAATGTTTATCTTAGAGCCTGTGCTGTTGGCATTCTATTCAGGAAGTTGCCTCCTGTACCAATGAGTTCCAGGATCTTCACAAATTTTTCTTCTAACAGTTTTAGTGTGTCTAGTTTTATGTTTTGGTCTTTGATCCACTTGGAGCTTACTTTGTGCAGGGTGACAAATATGGATCTATTTTCAGTTTTGTACATGTAGATATCCAGTTAGGAGAGCATTATTTGTTGAAGGTGTTGTCTTTTGTCCCAATGTATGATTTTGGATTCTTTGTCAAAAATCAGGTGTACACAGTTGTATGGAATTATTTCTGGGTCTTCTATTTGATTGCATTGATTCTCCAGTCTGTTGTTTCTATTTTAGCACCATGCCATTTTTTATTATGGTTGCTCAAAAATACAACTTGAGGTCGGTGATGAAGATGCCTTCAGAAGGTATCCGTTCAGGATGGTTTTAGCTATCCAGTTGTTTTTTTTTTTCTTTTTCCCCATATAAAGTTGAGAATTTTTCATTCAAAGTCTGTGAAGAATAATGTTGGTATTTTGATGAAACTGCATTGAACCTGTAGACTTCTTTTAGTAGGATGGCTATTTTTACTCTGCTAATCTGTCTTATCAATGAGCATGGTAGATCTTTCCATCTTCTGATATGTTCTTCAAATTCTTTCTTCAAAGATTTGAAGGTTTTTTTTTTTTAACAGTTCTTTCACCTTCTTTGTTAGAGTTACAACGAGGTGTTTTATGTTATTTGTGGCTATTGTGAAGGGTGTTGTTTCCCTAATTTCTTTCTCAATCCATTTGTCTTTTGTATACAGGAGGGCTCCTGATATTTTGAGTTAATTTTGTACCCAGCCACTTTACTAAAGTTTTTTATCAGCTGTAGGAGTTCCCTGGTAGAATTTTTGGGGTCACTCATGTATAGTGTCATATTATCTGCAAATAGTGATACTTTGACTTCTTCCTTTCTATTTTGTACCTTTAGCTCTTTTAGTTGTCTTATTGCTATTGCTAGGACTTCTGGTACAGTATCAAAGAAATATGGAGAGGGTGGGCAGCATTGCCTTGCTCCTGATTTCAGTGGAATTGACTTAAGTTATTCTCCATTTAATTTGATGTTGGCTATAGGCTTGCTGTGCATTGCCTTTTCTATGTTTAGGTATGTGCCTTGTGTCCATGATTTCTCAAGATTTCAAACATAAACAGGTGTGAGATTTTTGTCAAATGCCTTTTTCAGCATCTAAGGAGATGATTATGTTTTTTTTTTTGTTTGTTTGTTTGTTTGGTAGATTGATGTATTTCCTTATGTTGAACGACCCTTACATGCCTGGAATGATGCCTCCTTGTTCATAGGGGATGATATCTTTGATGTGTTCTTGGATTCGGTTAGCGAGTATTTTATTGAATATTTTTGTGTCAGTGTTCGTATGAGAGATTGGTCTGAAATTCTCTTTCTTTGTTGGGTCTTTGTGTTGTTTAGGTATCAAGTTGATTGTGTCCTCATAGAATAAATTTGGTAATGTTCCTTCTGTTTGTGTTTTGTGAAATAGTTCGAAGAGTATTGGAACTAGGTCTTCTTTGAATGTCTGGTATAATCCTGCAGTGAAACCATCTGGCCCTGGGCTTTATGTTGATGTGAGACTTTTGATGACCTCTTCTTTTTCTATAGGGGAAGTGGACTATTTAATTTAGTTTTTGGATCTTGATTCAGCTTTTTAAATGGAAGCTACCAAGAAAATTTTCCATTTCACTTAGATTTTAGAATTTTGTGGCTTATAGGCTTTTAAAGTAGGACATAATGAATCTTTGGATTTCCTCAGTGTCTGTTGTTATGACCTCCATTTCATTTCTGATTTTGTTGATTTGGATAGTATCTCTCCTCCCTTTAGTTAGTTTTGCAAAGGGTTTGTCTGTCTTGTTGATTTTCTCAAAGAAACAGCTCTTGGTTTCTTTGAATTGTTTTGTTTCTAATTTATTGATTTCTTAGTTTGATAATTTCCAGCTGTCTACTCCTCCTGGTTATGTCTGCTTTTTTCCCTAGTGCTTTCAGATGTGCCAATAAGTTGCTTGTATGTGAAATCTAGTATTTTTCTACGAAGAAACGTAGTGCTATGAACTTTCCTCAGCACTGCTTTGATTGTGTCCCATAAGTTTGGGTAAGTTGTGTCTTCATTTTTGTTGAATTCTAGGAAGTCCTTAACTTTCTTCCCTGTCCCAGCTGCTGTTGAATATAAAGTTGCTCAGTTTCTATGCATGTGTAGGCTTTTTGCTATTTCTATTATTGTTGAGGTATAACATGGTGGTCTCATATGATACAAGGGAGTATTTTAACTTTTCTTCTGTATCTTTTTTTGAGGCTTGCTTTGTGCCTTACTATATGGTCAGTTTTGGAGAAGGTTCCCCGAGCTGCTGAGAAAAAGAGATACTTCTTTGAGTTTGGGTGAAACGTTCTGTAGACATCTATGTGGTCCATTTGATTTAGGATCTCTTAAGTGACATCATTTCTCTGTTTAGCTTCTGACTTGATAACTTAGCTTCTGTCTTCTGTCCCTTGGTGAGAGTTGAATATTGAAGCCTCCTATCATTAAGGTCTTGGGATGGATGTGTGATTTAAGCTTTAATAATGTTTATTTTATAAATGCAGAAGAGCTTGTGTTTGGACATAAATGTTCATTATTGTGATATCCTCCTCATGGATTTTTTTCCTATAGTGAGAGTGAAGTGTTCCTCCCCCTCTCTTTTGGTTAATTTTGGTTGAAAGTCTATTTTGTTAGATATTAGGATGGCTAATTCAGCATGCTTCTTGTATCTGCTTGCTTAAAGAAACACTTTTCCTTCCCTTTATTCTGAGGGAGCATCCTTTTTTGCTGTAAAGTTGTGTTTCCTGAATGCAGCAGAGTGTTGTTTCCTGTTTCCACAACCATCCTGTTATTCTTTGTTTTTTTTTTTTATTGGAGAATCAAGTCCATTGGTGTTGTTAGATATTAGTGACCAATGATGTCTAGTTCCTTTTATTGTGGAATTGGTGGGGCTTGTGTGTTTGTGTGCCTGGTTTTTGTTTGTTTGTTTGTTTGCGTGGTTTTTTTTGTTTGTTTTATTGTGAAGGTATTTTTTTCTCCTCTATTTCCTTTGTTCTTGTTGATTTTGTTTGATTGGGTTTTCCTTTTCCTTTTTAGCTGTAGGGCTGGGTTGTTGTGTATATATTGTTTAAATTTATTTATGTCATGGAATATTTTGTTTTTCCATCTGTGTTGATTTAAAATTTTGCTGGGCATAGTAGTCTGGGTAGGTATCTGTGGTCTCTTAGCTTTTTCATGATATCCACCCAGGCCTTTCTGGATCTCGTAATTTCTGTTGAGAATTCTGGTGTGGTTGTGATTGGTCTGTCTTTATGTGTTAGTTGTCCTTCTTACCTTGCCACTCTTGATATGTTTCTTTGTTCTGTAGATTTAGTGATTTGATTATTATGTGACAGGAGGAATTCCTTTTCCGGTCTAATCTATTTTGTGTTCTGTAAGCATCTTGTATGTTAAAGGGCATCTCTTTCTTAAGGTTGGGGAAATTTTCAACTATGATATTACTGAGAATATTTTCTGCACTTTGGAAACTGGAATTTTCTTTTTTACCTATTCCTATTATTCTTAGGTTTCTTCTTTTCATGGTATCCTTGATTTCTTCAACATTTTGTATCAGGAACTTTTCCACTTTTACGTTTTCTTCTAGAGACATATATATTTCTGCAATTCTATCTTTGGTGCCTGATAGTCTCTTCCCTGTCTCTTTCCTGTCTCCTGCATTCTGCTGAAGATGCTTACTTTTGTGGTTCCTGATCTGTTCTCTAAGTTCAGCAAGTCCAGGCTTTTCTCTGTTTGTGTTTTCTTTATTGATTCTAATTCCGTTTTCATGTCTTGAAAGATTTTATTCATTTTCTTCACCTGTTTGATTGTGGATTCATATCTGTCCATGATGGCCTCTATTTTTTTTGTTGTTTATTTTGACTTTATGATCCACAAATAATTTCATAATCACAGAATTAAGATAATTTTCCTATGTTTCCTCTGCATTAGAATATCTACTGGTTTGGGGGGATTCTGGTGTATCCATAGTGTCCTGATTTTTGCTGATCAGATTCTTTCCCCAGCCTCTAGTTTTCAGGATGTCTGTAACCTTGACTCTTTTTTTCTTGGAGCCTGTACTGCCATGTGCACCTGTGTCTGAAGTCTGCACTAATATACAGGAAGCTGGGAGATTCCAAGGTCTTGAGAATGCATGCTGGAAATTCAGATGTGGCTAAGGAAGGGAGTTCTCTCTGCTGAGTTCATGCTCTCTACTGGCTCACTGTCTGTGATCCAGGTATGCCAGGTAGCTGTGGTTCAGGCAGAAAGATCTCCAAGTCTAGGGCTGCACCAATGCTCCATAGGCTTCCTCAAGATGTACAATATGATGTGGTTCTCACATATAGTTCAGATTCACTGGGTTCACTGACTGTGCTGGGTTCCATGTTTCTGACCCAGGTAGGCCAGGAAGATGGCCCATTGAGCAAGCAGAATGGAGCCATGCTCCTTCCCAAATACAGGAGGTATCCACTCCATAAGACCATGAGAGTGAGCACCACTAGCTACTGTGACCAGGAAGGTGTTCCACTGGATGGTGAAAGTGTGCTCCAGGGTTTAAAGCTAGGAGCCACTGGTACCCAGAAGGTGTCCACAGGACTGTGAGAGTGGGCACCTGGGTTTGTAACCTCACCCCCAGTACCAGTGAGAGTGAGTGCCCAAAGTTGGAGATACCAACTACTGGTATCTGAAGGTATCTACAGACAGTGGGCTTCGCATGTAGCCTGGGGCTGTGTCAGTGCTGGACAGGAGCCCAATTATTTTTCTCAGTATTAGACTAAAGATGGACTCTCAAGTATCCCTGTGGATTCTCATCTCATCTGAGAAACAGAGAGATGTTGTGGTTTGGGTTTTCTACAGTATGGCCTGCCATTCATTCTGCTTTCACTGCTGAGCTGTTGTTCAGATACCATGCATAGTAGGCAATAACATCTTGGATGCTTCCCTCTATTCTTTTTTCAATTTCTTCATGCTTCAAACTGAAGATATTTTAAAAAACAATGTTCATTCTACCACATTTGTTTTTTTAGATTTTGTTTGTTTGTTGGTTAACAGCAGAAGAACTGAAGACAATCCACAGTTCTTTTGTTTTGGCTCTGACTCTGTCTCTCTTTTTCTCCTTTCTCTCTTTCAATTTCCTTTCTCTTATTTTTCCTATAATTTTTCTCTTTTATAATTTTATTTATTTACTTTTCATTATTACAGTTTATTCACTTCATATCCCAGTTGTAACCCCTTCCCTTGTCCTCTTCAATTCCACCCTACCTCTCTTATCTCCTCTCATGCCAATTCCCAAGTCCACCTCCCCTTCCATCTGGCCCTAGCCTATCAGGTGTCATCAGGACTGGCTGCATTGCTTTCCTCTGTGGTCTGGTACAGTTGCACTCCCTCTAGGGTGAGGTGATCAAAGAGCCAGACACTTAGTTCCCATCAGAGACAGCCCCTGCTACTCCCCTTACTTGGGAACACACATGGAAGCTGAGCTGCCATTTGCAACATCTGTGCCAGAGGTCTAGGTAACATGCATGCATGGTCCTTGTTGGAGTATAAGACTTGGCAAATACCTATGGGCTCAGATATTTTGGTTCTGTTGCTCTCCTTGTAGAGCTCCTATCCTTTCCAGGTCTTTCTATTTCTTCTTTATTTCATAAGATTCCCTGAAATCTGCCCAAAGTTTGGCAAATAGTGTCAGCATCTGCTTCGATACCCTGCTAGTTAGAATCCTTCAGAGGCCCTCTGTGGTAGGCTCCTGTCCTATTCCCTGTTTTCTCCTACTCCCAATGTCTATCTCATTTGTTTTGAGTGAGGATTGAGCAAACTCCCTAGGGTCCTCCTTCTCATTTAGATTCTTTAGAATTATAGATTTTAGATGTTTATCCCATATTATATGAGTAATATATGCCTATAGTGAATATATACCATGTGTGTCCTTCTGCTTCTAGGTCACCTCATTCAGGATCATCTTTTCTAGTTCCCACCATAGCCCTGCAAAATTTCATGATTTCCCTGTTTTTAATTGCTGAGTAGTATTCCATTGTGTAAATGTACCACCATTTCTGTATCCATTCCTAAGTTTAGGGACATCTGGGTTATTTCCATATTCTGGTTATTATGAATAAAGCTGTTTTGAACATATTTGAGCAAATGTCCTTGCTCATATTTTTGATATATATTACTGGGAGTGTTGTAGATGGATCTTGAAGTGGCAATGTTTCTAAATTTCTGAGAAAGCAGCAGATTGATTCCCAAAGTGGTTGTAATTATTTACATTCCCACCAACAATGGAGGACTTTACCCCTTTCTCCACATCCTCTCCAGCATGTGTTGTCACTTGATTTTTTGTTCTTATCCATTCTGATGGATGTTAGATGAAAACTCATGGTCATTTTGATTTGCAACACATTCAGAATTTTTTTTTGACATTTTAAAACTTTTCTTTATTCTTCATTAATTACACTTTATTTACTTTGTATCCCCCTTGTGGTTCCCTCCCTCCTCCAGTCCCAATCGCTTCCTTCTTCCACCCTCTGCATGCATGACCCTCCCCAAGTCTACTGATAGGGAAGATCTTCTTTTCCTTCCTTCTGATACTAGTCAATTAGGTCTCACCAGGAGTGGCTGCATTGTCTTCTTGTGTGGCCTGGTAATGCTGCTTCTCCCTCAGGGGGAGGTAATTAAAGAGCAGGCCAAACAGTTCATGTCAGAGACAGTCTCTGTTCCTAATAAAATGAAACCCACTTGGATATTCAATTGCTATGGGCTACATCTGTGCAAGGGTCTTAGGTTATCTCCATGCATAGTCCTTTGTTGGAGTATCAGTCTCAGGAAAGACCCCTGTGCTCAGAATTTCTGTTCTGTTGCTGTCTTTGTGGGGTTCCTGTCCTCTCCAGATCTTACTGTTTCCCACTTCTTTCCTAAGATTCCCTGCACTCTGCCCAAAGGTTGCCCATAAGTCTCAACACAAGCATGGATAGTCTGCAGGGCAGAGTCTTTCAGAGGTCCTCTGTGTCAGGCTCCTGACTTGTTACCTCTTTTATCCTTCTTCTGATATCCATCTTCTTTGCCTTTCTGAATAGGAATTGAGCAGTTTAGGAAGAGTCCTCCCTCTTAATTAGTTTCTTTAGGTGTACAGATTTTAGTAGGTTTATCTCATATATCTATATGAGTGAATATATACAGTGTGCATCTTTCTGCTTCTGAGATAGCTCACTCAGAATGATATTTTCCAGATTCCAGCATTTACCTGCAATTTTCATGATTTCCTTTTTTTATTGCTGAGTAATATTCCATTGTGTAGATATACCACAATTTGTGCATTCATTCCTCCACTGAGGGGCATCTGGACTGTTTCCAGCTACTGGCTATTAAAAATATGGCTACTACAAACATGGTTGAGCAAATGTCCTCATTTTGTACTTGAGACTCTTTTGGTTATATGCCTAGAAGTGGTATAGCTAGATCTTGAGGAAACACTATTCCTAGTTGTCTGAGAAAGTGTCAGGTTGCTTTCCAGAGTGGTTTTACAAGTTTACATTCCTACCAGCAGTGCAGGAGGGTTCCCCTTTCTCCACAACCTCTGCAGCATGTGTTGTCTCTTGTGATTTTGAACTTAGCCATTCTGAGGGTTGTAAGGTGAAATCTTAGGATGGTTTTGATTTGCATTTCCCTGATGGCTAATGACATTGAGCATTTCTTTAAGTGTTTCTCTGCCATTCTATATTCCTCTATTGAGAATTCTCTGTTTAGTGCTGTACTCCATTTTTTAATTGGATTTCTAGATTTTTTGCTGTTTAACTTCTTTACTCCTTTATATATACTGGGTATTAGTCCTCTGTCAGTTATGGAGTTGGTGAAGATCCTTTCCCAATCTGTAGGCTGTCATTTTGTTGTGATGACAGTGCCCTTTGCTTTACAGAAGATTTTCAGTCCCATTTGTTGATTGTTGCTCTTAGAGCCTGTGCTGTTGGTGTTCTCTTCAGGAAGTCATTTCATGTGCCAATGAGTTCAAGGCTCTTTCCCATTGTTTCTTCTAAGCATTTTAGTATATCTGGTTTTATGTTGAGGTCTTCGAACCATTTGGACTTTAGTTTTGTGCAGGGTGATAAGGCTGGATTGATTTGCATTTTTCTACATGTAGACATCCAGTTAGACCAGCACCATTTGTTGAAGATACTGTCTTTTTTCCATTGAATGATTTTGGCATCTTTGTAAAAAAATCTTCGTAAGTTTGTGTATTTATGTCAGGATCTTCTATTCAATTCCATTGATCCACCAGTCTATTTCTATACCAGTACCATGCAGTTTTTAGTATTGTTGCTCTATAGTTGAGCTTGAGATGAGGGATGGAGATGCCTCCAGAAGATCTTTTATTGTAGAGGACTGTTTCAGAAATTCTGGGTTTCTTCTTGTTCCATATGAAGGTGAGAATATTTCTTTCAAGCTCTGTAAAGAAGTGTGTTGGTAATTTGATGGGAATTGCATTGAATGAGTAGATTGCTTTTGGTAAGATGGCGATTTTTACTGTGTTAATTCTGTCAAGCCATGGGCATGGGAGATCTTTCCATCTTCTGATATCTTCTAATTCTTTCTTCAGAGACTTGAAATCTTTTTCATACAAGTCTTTGACTTGCTTGGTTAGGGTTACACCAAGGTACTTTATGTCGTTTGTGGCTATTTTGAAGATGTAGATGGCTGGGAATAATGAAAATCATGGCTGAAATCAATAAATTAGAAACAAAGAAAACACTTCAAAGAATCAATGAAACCAAGAGCTTGTTCTTCGAGAAAATCGACAAGATAGACAACCCATTAGCCAAGCTAACTAAAAGGCAGAGAGACACCATCCAAATCAAGAAAATCAGAAATGAAAAGGGGACATTACTACAGATACAAAGGAAACCCAAACAATCATTAGAACTTACTTCAAAGTCTGTATGCCACAAAATTTGAAAATATAAATGAAATTGGCAATTTTCTCGATCGATTCCACTTACCAAAGCTGAATCAAGATCAGGTAAATCAATTAAATAATCCTACATGCCCTAAGAAAATAGAAGTGGTCATCAAAATTCTCCCATCCAAAAAAAGCCCAGGACCAGATGGTTTCAGTACAGAATTCTACCAGACCTTTAAAGAAGAGTTAACTCTAGTTCTCTTCAAACTAAATAGAAACAGCAGGAACACTACCAAACTCATTCTATGAAGCCATAGTCACCTTGGTACCTAACCCTTACAAAGACCCAACAAGAAAAAAGAATTTCAGGCCAATCTCACTTATGAACATTGATGCAAAAATACTCAACAAAATACTTGCAAACCGAATACAAGAACACATCAAAGATATCATCCACTATGACTAAGTCTGCTTCAATGAAGGCATGCAGGGGTGGTTCAATATATAGAAATTCATCAGTGTGATCCACCATATAAACAAACTGAAGGAGAAAAACCACATGATCATCTCCTTAGATGCTGAAAAGGCATTTGACAAAATCCAACATACATTCATGTTTAAAGTCTTGGAGATATCAGGGATACCAGACACATAAATGAACATAGTAAAGGCAATATACAGCAAGCCTATAGCCAATATCAAACTCAATGTAGAGAAACTTAAAACAATCCCACTGAAATCAGGGACAAGGCAAGGCTGCCCACTCTCTCCATATCTATTCTGGAAATCTTTGCTAGAGCAATATGCAGTTGAAGATCAAGCAGATACATATTGAAAAGGAAGAAGCCAAAGTGTCACTATTTGTAGATGATAGGATAGCATACCTGAGTGACCCCAAAAATTCTGCCAGTGAACTCCTATAGCTGATAAACACCTTCAGCAACGTGGCCAGTTACAACATTAACTCAAAAAAAAAAAAAAAAAAGAATAGTGCTTCTGTATACAAAAGTCAAAAGGGCTGAGAAAGAAATTAGGAGAGCATTTCTTTAAGTCTTTCTCTGCCATTAGATATTCCTCTACAGAGAATTCTCTGTTTAACTCTGTACCTCATTTTTTATTTGGATTACTTGGTGTGTTAGTGTTTAAATTCTTCAATTCTTTATATATTCCAGATATTAGCCTATGTTTAATGTAGGGTTGGTGATGATACTTTCCCAGTCTCTATGCTGTTGTTTTGTTCTTTTTTCTGTATCTTTTTTTAATTTTTATTAATTACATGTTATTCAGTTTGTATCCCCCATTAGCCCCTCCCTCATCCCCTCCTGATCCAATCTCCCTACCCCCTACTTCATGCATGCCCCTCCCCAAGTCCACTGATAGGGGAGGTCCTCCTTTCCTACCTTCTGATCTTAGTTTATCAGATCTCATCAGAACTGGCTGCATTGTCTGCTTCTGCTGCCTGCTAAGGCTGCTACCCCCTCAGGGGGAGGTGATCAAAGTGCGGTCCAATCAGATCATGTCAGTTGCAGTCCCTCTTCCCATTACTATGAAACCCACTTGGACACTAAACTGCCATGGGTTACATCTTTGCTGGAGTTCTAGGTTATCTCCATCCCTGATACTTGGTTGGAGTATGGACTCTGGGAAGACCCCTGTGTTCAAATTTCTTGTTCTGTTTCTCTCCTTGTGGAGTTCCTGTCCTCTCCAGATCTTACTATTTCCCACTTCTTACATAAGATTCCATGCTAATTGCCCAACAGTTTGGCCATAAGCCTCAGCATCTGCTTTGACAGTCTGCAGGGCAGAGCCTTACAGAGGCCCTCCATGGCGGGTTTCTAGCTTGATTCCTGTTTTCTTCTTCTTCTGATGTCCATCCTCTTTGCCTTTGGGATAGGGATTGAGCATTTTAGTCAGTGTCTTCTCTCTTGATTAGTTTCTTTAAAGGTACAGATTTCTGTAGGTTTATCCTATATTACATGTCTATATGAGTGAGTATATACTGTGTGTGTCTTTCTGCTTCTGGGACAGCTCACTGAGGATGATCCTTTCCAGGTTCCACCATTTACCTGCAAATTTCAAGATTTCCTTATTTTTCATTGATGAGTAATATTCCATTGTGTAGTTATACCAGAATTTCTGCTTCCATTCTTCAGTTGAGGGGCATCTGGGCTGTTTCCAGCTTCTGGCTATTACAAATAAGGCTGCTAAAAACGTGGTTGTGAAAATGTCTTTAATGTGTACTTGAGCCTTTTTTTGGATAACAAAAGCAAACGCCAGATTGAATGCAATTCTCATCAAATTACCAACACAATTCTTCACCGACTTTGAAAGAAAAATTCTCAACATCATATAGAATAACAAGAAACCCAGAATTGCTAAAACAACCCTCTACAACAAAAGATCTTCTGGGGGTATCTCCATCCCTTATCTTAAGCTCTATCATAGAGCAACAGTAACAAAAACTGCATGGTACTGGCTTAGAAACACAATGGTGGATCAATGGAACCAAAAAGCAGATCCAGAAATAAACCGACACACTTATGGACACCTGATCATATAATGGAAAAGATATGGCATCTTCAACAAATGGTTCTGGTCTAACTGGATGTCTACATGTAGAAAAATGCAAATAGATCCATCCTTATCACCCTGCACAAAACTGAAGTCCAAGTGGATCAAAGACCTCAACATAAATCCAGACATTAAATCACTTAGAAGAAAAAGTGAGCAAGACCCTAGAACACATTGGTACAGGAGACAACTTCCTGAACAGAACACCAACAGCACAGGCTCTAAGAGCAACAATTAATAAATGGGACCTCATGAAACTGAAAAGCTTCTGTAAAGCCAAGGACACTGTCATCAAAACAAAAGGAATACCTACAGATTGGAAAAAAATCTTCAACAAAACTTCTTCTGACAGAGGGCTAATATCCAGTATATATAAAGAACTAAAGAAGTTGAAAAGCAGCAAACAAAGTAATCCAATTAAAAAATGGGGAACAGAGCTAAACAGAGAATTCTTAGTAGAGGAATACAGAATGGCAGAGAAACACTTAAAGAAATGCTCAACATCATTAGCCATATGGGAAATGCAAATCAAAATGACCCTGAGATTTCACCTTATACTAATCAGAATGGTCAAGATGAAAAACTTCAATGACAACACATACTGGAGATAGGGGAACCCTCCTCCACTGCTGGTGGGAATGTAAACTTGTAAAATCACTCTGTAAATCAATCTGGCACTTTCTCAGACAACTAGTAATACTGCTTCCTCAAGATCCAGCCATGTTATTTTGTTCTTACGACAGTATCCTTTGCTTTTTAGAAGCTTTGAGAATCATGAGGTCCCATTTATTGATTGTTGATCTTAGAGCCTGTGCTGTTGGTGTTCTGTTTAGGAAGTTGTTTCCTGTGGCTATGAGTTCTAGGCTCTTCCCCACGTAGCTAATGACTTTGTAAATACCTTTGACACCTCATGGATTTTAGACTTTCCTTTCATTTAAGTTTAATACCTCCCTTTTTTTTGACAGTTTTCAGTGCTTTTAAAAATTATTTGTATCTCTTTCCACTTAGACAGGTAAATTTACCTGCTGACAACTGAGTCCATGACCCAGGTCACAGATAGTGTGAGAAGAGAAGGAAGCTCCACAAATTGTACACACATACACAGAGTCATCCCACATACTCATCTCCACTCAGGCATGCATGATTTCCTTACATACTTTCAATTTAAAGCAATTTCACACTCTCTCTCACACACAAGCACATTAAAATGTAATAAAAATTTTTATGCTTTACCCAGAGTAGCTGTAGATACCACAATATTTTTCACTCATGATTTTATTGTATCATTGATATTTTTCATTTATACTAAGAGTTTGTATTTTTGAAAGGTATATATCCTAGCATTTGCATTTTAGCTTGATGCACTCTTTCTTTTCCGCCCTTAATTCTTCTCTTCTTCCTCTATCTTCCTTCTTACTTTTCTTTTTGTTTTACTTCCTTTCCCACTCCCCATACCTTATAATAGGAATATAACACATACCACTTTCTCCACCAATTACTGAAGTTTCTCATAGCATCTTAATTAGAAAGAGTATTACATTTAATAATTTATTTTATTCCAGTTATGTATTATTGCTCAATCTTTGTTCAAAGCCATCAGATTCATTTCACAAAGGGCCCTCTAAGCATGAACTTCCTACCTTTTAAAATTTACACTAATTTTTTAGGACATTTCTCAGGCAAGAATTCTGGGGCAAGAGAACTGCAAGGTAATAATTGCTTGGCTACTTTGAATTGTGTCAAGAAAGAGCCTGACACAGAGGACCTCTTAAAGTCTCTGCCCTGCAGACTATCAATGCAGATGCTGAGACTTATGGGAAACCTTTGGGCAGAGTGCAGGGAATCTTAGGAAAGAAATGGGAAACAGTAAGATCTGGAGAGGACAGGAACTCCACAAGGAGAGCAACAGAACCAAAAAAAAAAGCTGAGCACAAGGGTCTTTCCTGAGAGTGATACTCCAACCAAGGCCTATGTATGGAGATAACCTAAGATCCCTGTATATATGTAGCCCATGGCAGTTCAGTATTCAAGTATGTTCTATTGTTATAGGAAAAGGGACTGTCTCTGACATGAACTGATTTTTCTGCCCTTTAATTAACTCCCCTGAGGGGGAAGCAGCATTACCAAGCCACACAAGAAGACAATGCAGCCACTCCTGATGAGACCTAATTGACTAGGATCAAAAGGAAGGAAAAGAAGACCTCCTCTATCAGTGGACTTGGGGAGGAATAAAATGTAATAAATAAAGAATTTTAAAAATTTATATAAGTGGGGAAAAGGGAAAGGGTAAAGACAGATGGTAGCTGTAATGGTAATGAAGAATTTGTTGTGAGGCATGCATACATTGCCACCACGGATTGTTGCATAGAGCTAGAGTGAGGTGGAGACATTCATACCTTGGACATCTCATTCTTGATATGGGTAGGTGGAAGCATTGCTACTTCCCTGTTCTGTGCCAGCATGCATTGGCACTTGTAGTCTTGACCCCCTACCTCTGCTATTCTTGGAGTAATCAAGTAGCCTGGGCACCTGGAATTCTTCCCGATATAAATTGGCAACATCCCAGACCAAGCCAATAATATGTGCCCATCCTGGGAAGCTCTCCCAACCCCAAGGGTCCTGCTTTTCAATGATGGCTTCTATTTTTTTGTTTGTTTCCTCTCTATATTCCGCTAATTGTGCCTCTACTTGTTTGGTTCTATTTGCCTGTATTTCTTTGGGAGCTATGTTCATTACTACCCAATGGCTTGAGTGCCATTCCAGAAACTGTTTCCTGTGTAAAGTTGCATTTGAAGGTGTCTTTACTCTGCCGCCGTTCAATTACCTCCATAGTTTAACCTCATAATTATTAGCTCAGATAGTTTATGGTACCTTTCCCACAATATTTAAATAGCATGTCCTTAATGTTTTAGTATTTAGTATGTAGAATCCATTTTTATTCTCAAAGAGTAGCAATGTCCTGCCTAAATTTGCCTTGTTTCTTCTTCTGCAGTGTAAAATTTTCATGCTTATGACAAGTTGGGGAAGTGACATGTTTTCAAGGAAATATGAAGACTGGCTTCATGGTATCCTAAAAAAGATAGTGGAAGGTAACTTTCCAAAAGTGTTGGTTTGAAAACAAGTGGGTCCACAGAAGAAGAATAGGTTCCTGCCAATTATATTCAACATGGAAAAGAAGAAAATTCCAAGAGATTTCACCGGATTTCTCTGACAATCCTATCACTATTTAAGTAGTTTCTAACTTTCGTCTGAAAACTGAGAATAAGATATTGAATCCAATTCGTTTTAGGCATAAATTTGAATCCATGAAAAAAAGTTGTTTTTTTTTTATTTTTATAGACAGCCAAAAAAAAAAAAAAAAGAAACACTGAAAGTTGTGTATTTGAAACAAACATCAAAAATAATCCCCGAAGAGGTGCAGTTGCACATAACTTTAATCCCACCACTCTGGAGGCAGAGACAGATGGATCTTTGTGATCAAGACCAACCAGATCTACATATCCAGTTCCAAGACATCCAGGGCTACTTAAACAGATTCCACTAAAAAAAAAAAAAAAATCCTTGGATCAGAAAAACTTGGCAAGCATAGGAAGAAATAAGACTCATGATCTAGCCAGATTTGGAGGCACAGACCTGTAATCTAAGCTACTCAGGATGTTCCATCGGGACCATAAACTCAAGACTCAGCTAGGCTACACAGTGAGCTAAAGGCCAACATGGACAAATTAGTAAGATTCTCTCTCACAACAACAACAACAAAAAATTTAAGAAGTCTCTAGCTCAAGGACAGAGAACACTAGACTTGCAAACATGATGCCCTTTAATCCATCCCAAATGGAAAAATAGAGATAAGAGTAACCAAATAATGACCAAGGCTTGAAAGTCCTTGAAGTATTGAAATACATATTCAAAACCCTGGGAGTGGAGGAGAGAGGGGCTTATGGGGGATACAAAGTGAATAAACTGTAATTAATAAAAAAAAAATGTTACTATTTCCATAGGGTAAAGCGTTTTTTATTTCATTATCTATAAACATTAAATTTATTTTTATTAACTATATTGTTTCTCTTAAGATAAATACTGCTTCTTTCAAATGTGTAAGAGTTTGTATGTAAAAGAATAATCGATAAGTACTTGCTCAATACACTTGGCAATTCTGTCTGAGAAACTTGATTATTTACTTTTCTTCAAAATAACAGTTGATCACTATTTCAATGTCTTGTTTTTTTATTTGATTAATTAGCCTTTTGTTTCTATGTTTTGACATAATCACTACAAAGACAAAGAAGTGCACACACACACATGCACACACACTCACATACACACAAATTTACATTACTAACAATAAGCCTTATCCAGAATATTTTAGAGACATTTTTTATTCTTTTTCTACATTACACAAATTTATATAATAAAGAATAAAGCATGTGATTTATATTGTATCTGCATAAATCCTGGCTCTATGGTCCTATGTTGATGACATACCCATTTCTCCTTTAATAGCTCAAAAAATTTAATTACAGTTCATTCACTTTGTATCCCAGAGGTAGCCCTCTCCCCTCATTCCCTCCAAGTCCCACCTCCCCTCTCTCATCTCCTCCTGTGCCCCTTTCTAAGTCCACTGATAGGGGAGGTCCTCCTCCTCTTGCATCTGATCCTAGCTTACCAGGTCTCATCAGGCCTGGTTGCATTGTCTTACTCTGTGGTCTGGTAAGGCTGCTCCCACCTCAGGGGGAGGTGATCAAGGGGCCAGCCACTGAGTTCATGTCAGAGATAGTCCCTGGGAACCCAATTGGATACTGAGCTGCCATAGGCTACATCTGAGCAGGGGTTCTATGTTATATCATGAATGGTCTTTGGTTGGAGTATCAGTCTCAGAAAAGACCCCTGTGTCCAGGTTTTTTGCTTGTGTTGCTCTCCTTTTGGAGCTCCTGTTTAATATCATGCTATGAAATATGCAAAGAGTAAAAAAAGTTCAACTTTTTTCATCTGTACTCATGATGTTCCCTCTTTGATTCAAAGGCCACCTAACAACAACAACAAAAAATCAGACATAAGAAACACTCTTCTTTGTTGTTGGCCAGGGAAGTTAAAAAACAACAACAACAACAACAACAAAAACAGATTACTACTATTGCCCTTAGCCATCTGCTAAGAAGTGAAAGATAAGTCTTTCATCCTGAAGATACCACTTACTTTAGAAATAGGACCCAGAGACCTATTATCTGGCCCTGAATAAATTTTCCTTTGTGAGAATTAGCTTTCCAGAAGACACCATGCCAGCTTCCAAATGAGGGAAGTAACTAACATTCCTTCATAGCTTTGGTGCCTATGAACCATATCAACGATGAACATGGCAAGGTAAACATAAGGCTGGAATATAGCACTCATACCTTGGCAGTGAGCAACAGCTTTCTAATTGGACTTAAAAACCCACTCAATGAGAAGGATACCATGCCTCATATTAAAAACCTAGCTCACGTCCCAGTTCTAGTGAAGTTGTGGGTTTTGGGAAAATATCTACAGTCATTAATTTACCAATAGCGCAAACTATAAATATTTGTCCTTATTATCAGAAATCGGTGTAGTATTCACTTCTCATTGAGAAAATGTTTCTTTGAGCAGATTCAGACTACTACAGAAAACCATGATCTATCAAAATGCAGCAGTATGGAGCCCAGTCCCAATGAATACCTATACAGAACAATCCAGCACTTAAGGTTCAGGGAACATTGTAGAAGAGGACACTGTAAGACTGTAAGAACCAGAGGATCAGGGAGCTTTCTATAATTGTTTTTCCTTATAAAACCGGGGACTACAGCCATCATTTCTCATCAACATGACTGCCCAAATGTGAGATGAAATTGGATAACACCAAGGGACAGGCCACCATGGATAGAGAAAAGTCTAGAAGGCTTCAACCCTACATAGAAATGTGGGCAACTGAAAAAAGCTGGAGCAGGAGAGGTGATTTTTTCCACAGAGAAGAGTATGGCAATTGGTTGTCCCATGCCAGACCTGCAAAAAATACATACAAGTAACTGTATGTGTACTGAACAAGTTAAATTAAAGAATATATATGTATGTGTGTTCCATTATATATATATGTGTGTGTATGTGTGTGTGTGTGTGTGCTTTCCAAGTATATAGGTAGGTGTGTATGTGTGTCTGTGCAATAACCATTATTGAAAAACAAGGCAATTAATTTGGACCTCGGGGAGGAGTATATTGGAGGGTTTGGAGGGAGGAAAGAAAAGAGAAACATTTTAAGTATATTATAATCTCAAAATTTTTGAAGAATAAACTTCATTACCAAATTGTACTTTAAATTATGTGCAAGAGATAGAACTCCTTGATAGTTTTTCTTATGATAAACCAAGTAGCTAATTAATGTAATAGGTTATGGAGTAGTGCAACAAAAGATTCAGGTAAAGAAAGAGGCATTTCCATAAAGGCATAATATAATGTTAAGGCAAATTGAGTTTGAATTGTCCTTTGAATATGTTCTTTGAGGAGATCTTCAGAGCTGTCTGTACATAAAAATATTTTATTCCATCTGTTCATGCTGCCTGAGTGACAGACCTGTTTCTCAGCATTCATTTTACCACCAAGAGAGAGAAAAGAAATTCAGGTACACATTAATGCAAAAAGTGTTAACTTCACTACCATTCTATTCATGTTAAGTGTAAGCAGAAGAAAACCCTACATATTTTCTGAGATAAGCTGAAATGAAGCCTCTTCCACTAAACATTAAATTCCCAGCAGCCAACTCACATTGTTAACATGCTAACAGTGATATTGATTGAAAACATACTCATTAATTCATATTTTGTGTTTTACTGTTGTTTGACCAATTGGTTTCAATCAAGATTTTATAGGACTTAGTACAGAATATTACCAGGATGCTATTGAAACTAGTTATGTAATCACAGTCTCTTCAATAGCCTTTAGCAAATCATTAAGTCTAAGAATTTTAAGTACTTTAACTAAAACAGAAATCTTGTCGGTATGATTTGATTTCTCTTTATGTAAAAATGTACCAGTGAGATTTTGTTATTTGCAAGGCGATTCAATGTCTTTTAACTAGCTGTGCTTTCTGGGTATGGAGTACTAATAGAATATAAGACTATATGATACTGTGATTTACTTGCAGGATCCATTTCAATCTCTTAGAACAAGAATTCCTTTGAATACATCTTTGTGTACACCACAGAACCTGGCAAAACACCTCACAGAAAGATGGCATAAAATGATTTTTGTTAAAGGGATAGATTTTACAGTCAGTCTGTAACTACCTTTTTCCAGAGAAAGGACTGTATTTAAAACTGAGATAGAGAAAACACACAAAATTCCTGAAAGACAAATGAATCTAAACTTCAGCCAGTTCAAAAGAGTAAATTATCGACTAACTAACGTTTAAGACATTTGTGTCCACAGTAGCCAATTTTCTCTGTACCCTGCACAATACAGAGACTGTAAACCCTCCCACTGCCAACTGTAGGCAAAGTGTTCAGAAGATCTCTTTTGATTGTATGTGTCTTAGTTAGGATAAATATAGAATTACTCCTTACCTTCATTCATCCCCTTTGGCTCTGGGTACTTGGTAAAGATATTAGAGGAAAGGAAATATACATTTTAAAATTGTTATTCAAGTATCCTAAATAATTATTGTCTAAGGAAATTTAATTATACATATTATATTGTGAATTATAAATATATTTAATATATACATAGTAGGTATTCTCCATTGCTCCTCAAGAACTCAACACTTAGCTTAAGTGAAAAAATTTGATGCAAAAATTATTTTTTTATTATGAACAAGTCCATACAATTAACAAGAATATGAATTTACCTTTCATATACAATGCATAAGATATTTCTCTAGGGAAGAAGAACTAATAGATATCCTGAAGCAGACCAGTATCTAAGTATAGCCACAGGAAAAGTAGAAAGAATTAAATTTGCAATATAGTAAAAGTGGCAAGGTAAGTTCACTCTTCATTTTTATTCATGAAACAGTATATGAAATAAGTCATAAAATACAGAAACATTTGCTGAGAGATTTAAGTGGAAAACACGATTTAGGCAGTTTTCTGCTGTCATGGAAATTTGAATTATATTTGTTTGCATGCATACACATACATAACCTGTTGTGGGGTGTGTGTGTGTGTGTGTGTGTGTGTGTGTGTGTGTGTGTGTTTGTGTGTGTGTGGGGTCAGACTGACATTGTTATTGATACCTCTGCCTAACATAATGTTAAACTCATGATCAGAAAATCAGTTACATCAAAAGATTGTCTCGGGTGTCTGAGACTATTATCACCATACAATTTTTAGTTCCTGTGTCTTACATGAAAATGGCCAAACAGAAACACTGTTACAGAGGAAAATAAAAAGACAATGTAAGTTCTTCTGAAGAATTATTGGATGCTGACATCTAGTGACTTAGAAAAGTACCATTATGGAGGAATTTTAATAACACAATATACTTCCATAAAAATGTGTATGTTGCCCAGTGCAAAATCACATATGTACAGGTCGATACATTTAATTTTAATACTTAATTATAGCTTTTTATGTGCCTAACTGCTACTGAATAAAGGTAAACCCTTGTGAAATGAACTTTTTTTATCAGTGATACTCCACACTTTGCAGAAAGCATATCATTCCCTATAATATCTTAAAATCTTCCTCCATTACCCTTTTCCTTCCTTCCTTCCTTCCTTCCTTCCTTCCTTCCTTCCTTCCTCCCTTCCTTCATTCCTTCTTTCCTTCCTTCCTCAATATCTTTTGATCACATTGTCTCTGTATATGCTTTTTTCTTTGCCTCTCTGATATATTCTAATATATATTATCTATATCTCCATCCTTCCTCTTTCAATACACTTAAAAGTGTTCTTCAGTTAGGGTTTCCATCACTATGATAAACACTAAGACCAAAAGCAACTTGGTGAAGAAAGGATTTATATCATCTTACAGTAAACAGGTAACAGTCCTTTATGGACAGAACTCAGGACAAGAACTCAAGCAGGCAAGAACTTCCGGGTAGGAACTGACACTGAAGCCATGGAGGAATGCTACTTACTGGCTTCCTCCTCATGATTTGCTCAGCCCACTATTACAGCTCAGCACAGCTGCCCAGAGCTAGTACTGATGTGCCAAAGATTAATTAAGAAGACATCTGAAAGACTTCTGGGTTTCCTTTTCACAGTAATTCTGACTTGTCAAACTGACCCCCCCAAAAAAGTAATTAGTATAAATAGCTTTTCCATCTACTGGATACTAAATCTACAATAACCTAAAATAAGTTTTTTTGTGTTAAATTCTTCTGAAATTTTAATGTACTTTTCCTATATGTCTCATTTGAGGCCTGCTTTACCATACTATTTCAAGTTACACATATGAAAGTATAACCTTGTAATAATGCTTATACCTGTATCTCCTCTTTTCCATTTGATTTCCTTTTTTTCTATTCCTCGGTGAATTACTGATTTACAATCATTATCTTACATTTATTATTTTACATTTTGATTACAATCATTATTTTACAATTATTATTTTACATTTTGATAGCGCTTATATAATTTTCATCAATGAATATGCAGTTAGGACCATATAGAAAGCAGATCACATTGACATTTTATTTTTTTTCATTATGAATTTTACTTCTTGATCTCTACCCAAAGCTGCATATCCTGTGCTATTCCAAAAAGCTCTCTACACATAGACTTTTTTCTTTGCAGAATTTACAAGTCCTGTGGCAATAAAATGCAAAGTTTTTAGAATGGAGCACTGATTCATGAATTCTCTAAGATAAGCTGTTAGGAAAAAAAAAAAGCTGTCAGGAAAGAAAAAAGAAAGGAAGGAAGAACGAGAGAGAGAGAGGAGAGAGATAAACAAAATTGCAGGAGAGTGTGTGAGTGAGAGTCAGGGACAGAGTGATAGAGGAAGAGAGGGAGAGAAGAAGAAAGGGAGACAGGAGGAAAGAAAGGAAAAAGGAAGGAAAGAAGGAAGGAAAGGAAGAGATTGATGAACTACAACTTATAATTTTAATGAAGGTGAAGAGTTTGTGAGTTTAATCCATAAGAAATTGGAAAAGTTGGTGTAGAGGTATGCTTGAGAATTTTAGATGTGCTTCGGTGCCTATCAGATAGAACCTGGAGGAAGAAAAGGACATGAAATCCCCTGAAACAAGAGTTACTACAAAAAGTTGTGAGCCCCCATATGCGCACAAGAAACAAAATTTCAGTCCACTGCATGAGCAGCATGTACTTTGAATTGCTGAGCCCTCTCTGCATCCCTTGTTCTGTATTATTCATCATATATTTAGTATTGAGTTTTTTTCCCCAGAATTCTTGAAAGTTAA
This sequence comes from Meriones unguiculatus, assembly GCF_030254825.1. Classification (NCBI taxonomy): domain Eukaryota; kingdom Metazoa; phylum Chordata; class Mammalia; order Rodentia; family Muridae; genus Meriones; species Meriones unguiculatus. Next base: position 24,661,017 of record NC_083353.1, on the reverse strand, counting down.
GGTCATTATTGCTTAATATTTTCACTAGTGCTCTCTAAAGGCAATAATTCTTCAGCTTTATCTTCAACATTCTTTCTTATAGTGTTTACTGCTGGAGATATTTTACACTGATATTATATGTTTTGTGGAACTTTTAAGTTCTAATCTTTTAATTTGATTATCTTCAGTTTTTTCCTTTGCAGAATGTGTTGTTTAAGTTGCTGAATTTCTCACCTGAGTCTTGAATTGGTGTATTTATTTCATCCATCTTTTTGAATTTTCATTAAAATCATTGCTCTTTGCAGGAGGACTGCAGAGACTGATGCACCAATCAAGGACTAGCATGGAAAGAACTTATAGCTCATGCTCAGATGTAGTCCATAAGCAGTTCAGAATCCAAGTCAGATTCCTAATAAAGGGAGCAGGGGCAGTTTCTGACATGAACTCAGTTGCCTGCTCTTTGATCACTTCCGACTAAGAGGATGGCCTTACTAGGCCACAAAGGAAGAGAACCCAGGCCATCCTGATGAGACTTGATAAGCTAGGGTTAGAGAGTAGGGGAGAAGGACTCCCCCTTTTCAGTGCACTGGGGGAAGAGGATGGGGGGAAGAGGAAGGGAGGGTGCGACAGGGAGGAGATGAAGGAGGGGGTTACAATCATGATGGAAAGTGAACAAATTGTAAAAATAATAAAATATAAGTAATAATAATAATAAAAACTTTATCAGGTCAAAGGTTGCTTGAAAGTCAATCTTCACTGACTGTTTTCACATACCTAAAATTTTCATATAACTATAATCACTGTACAATGAACATGAGCTTGTCTAGTATGTAAGACTATTTTGAATACTTTTTTCTTTGTTGTCAAACTTGTTTCTTCTCTCTTTTGATCGCTTTGCTTTTGTAAAAGTTGAAGTAGAATCTGTTTTGTATCTTGGACTGGACTTAAACCTAAGTTTCACCTGCTTCAGCCTTCTGAGTTCTAGAAGTCTGTGTTCTTAATGCTAAGCAAACTTGGAATATTAACTCAAAATAGTAAGTTTACAATCTAAATTCAGCGATTTTATTATTTATAAAATTGTAAGAGCTATAAACTTTGTACAATATACACAAATTTACATTAGGAATCGGTTTGTTTACTTACTGAACAAATATTAAACACCAACCCACTTGACATTAACTAAATATTTTTCTCTAATGACTACCTAAATAATGCAGCAAAATAGAGAATTTTAAAAGCATGGCATGGACAGGATATTTGGTATGGTACAGTTATATATTGTCAATCGATGAAGTGTCTCAAAAGAGCAGCTCATCCCCCATCCTGTGAAAAGTCCTGAAGCCTCCTGATCCAAGTGAAATGCAGGGTGATATTTCCTGTAAATCAAGTTCTTGGAGAGGAATGACTGTGGACAGTTCCTTTACCTGAACTTTAACTTCATAAAACAAGTGTCTTGTGATCATAGTAAAGGAAGCCCTATTCACCACTAGAGGACACTGCAAAAAAACATAATTTTTTTTTCTTTTTTAATTTATTTTTCTTTATTAATTAGACTTTACTCACTTTGTATAACCTGGTGGTTCCCTCTCTCCTCCCTTCCCAATCCATCCCTTCCTCCACCCTCTGATTGCATGCCCCTCCCCAAGTCCACTGAGAGGGGAGGACTTCTTTTCCTTCCTTCTGATCCTAGTCAATTAGGTCTCATCAGGAGTGGCTGCCTTGTCTTCTTCTGTGGCCTGTTAATGCTGCTTCACCTTCAGGGGGAAGTAATTAAAGAGCAGGCCAATCGGAACTCCATAAGTAGAGAAACAAAATAAAAAAAAAATATGAGCACAGGGGTTTTTCCTGAAACTGCTATTCCACCCAACCACTATGCATGGAGATAACCTAAGGCCCCTGCACATATGTAGCCCATGGCAGTTCAGTATCCAAGTGGGTTCCATTGAAATAGTATCTAGACTTGTCCACCATTTCCCCCCACATTGCTCACAACGGGAGCAGTCTAGGATGCTGTCCTTCCTCATATTGGCAAGGGCCTTCTTAGAAGCAATCCTTACCATGAGACATTTCAATTGCTTTCCAAGTCCTGACACTGTTGTTTTCATTAGATTTAGAATATGATTAAAATTTCTATTGAATTTTACATATGGTCTATTGACATTTTCATTGCCAAGATTTGAGTTTCTCTCTCGTTCAGAAAACTCATCACTTAATCAATTGTTCTTTATTAGCCTATAGTTTATTAGTTAATACATGCAACTACCAATACCCATTTCTTGCATTTATTGATCATTTAAAAAATCATTCACTGAATTATATACCTAACATTTTGGTCCTATACTATTTTCAATATCAGTTATTAAGAATGTATAAACTTCTGGAGTAGTTATGTTTTGTATTTTTCCTTATTTTGCAAGTCTCTATGTTGACACTAAGCAATGTATTAGTTGGACATCAATTGCAAGTGTAAGTGAAAGCATTCAGTATGTGCCATCTTTCTTTGTCATTATCCAAAGAACATTAATTTTCTCATTAAGGCAGCATCCAGAATGAAACCATTGACAAATTGTTTGGGATCATCCTTCTCAAATCAGGTTATTGGTTCTGCAATTCAAACCTGACTCAAAAACAACTTCTCAAGTTCTCAGACATGCACAAGATCTGCATATTTTCAAGCCAGAGAAGGATCTCAACTGAGAGGAGGAAGTGCACCCCAGGGTCCCATCTTTAACAAAGAAGCATTTTTGTTCAGTTTTGACATTTATTGTTTCATTGTTGTTTTGATTGTTGGATTTGTTTCTCTTTTTTGTGGTTTTGTACTTTATTTTTTTTTTAATTTTTGGGGTTTGGTGGGGCTTTTGGGGAAGCAAGAGAATGTAAAGTTGGTGGGGAAGATCTGGAAAAAGTGAAAGGAAAGTAATCAATATGTATTTATAAAAATAATTAAAACTGAAATTAAAAGAACTTTAGAAATGTGCTCTTAGTCAAATGTTCTACTGCTATGAAGAGATGCTATGACTCAGAAGCACTTATTTTTGAAAAGCATTTAACGAGAACTTGGTTACAGTTCAGAGGTTTAGTCCATTATCATAGTGGGAGACATGGGAACACGCAGGCAGATATAATGTTGGAGAGTAGCTGAAGGTTCTTTATCCACATTGGCAGGCAGAGAGAAGGACACAGCCATCCAGAAGAGGGGGTGAGAATTCCAGGAAATCCATCCTTCCCATTCCAAATCATGCAGGTGTGCATCAGGAACTGGCATGGGTGGGCGTGTCTGGCAGTGAGTCCGTTGGGGAGGTGAAGATGTAGGTGTAAGTTGAGGTGTGGGTGCTGGTCTTTCTTCCTGAAGCCTAGACCTTGAGCCTTCGCCAGAGTCGTTGGGGAGTGGGTGTCTGGTGGGCCGATGCAGGACGGAGTGCTTGCTCTGGGAAGAAGTCTGCAGCCTAGGCTGTCACGGGTGGGTGGAACCCGCCCAAAGGGTGTGGAGATCAGGCCGAGAGGCCTCCAGAGAGTGTCTTCAGAGCTCCAAGCAGGATTCCAGGTGCAAGCTCTAAAAAGCCTGGGTTTTCCGAGAGGGAAGAGTGGGTGTGTCCAGTGCAGCCAGGGTGTCCCAAGACATGCCTGAGCAGAGAGTGTCCTTCTGGGGTTCACCTGTGAGAGAACCGGTTGTGATAATCCCGGAGAGCCTTGGCCATGAGGGGGTGGGTCGCTTCTTACCTTGGGTCTTGTTGAAGATAGCCCGCCAGGATGAGCCGTGGCCAGAGGCCTGGGGGAGGAGGTGCGCTTCGGAGGATGGCCCACACAGCGGGGGTCCGGGCACCTCTGGCCTGCCTGGGCTCCTGGCCTGGGTGAAGAAGGTGACCATCTTGGTTTGTCGGCACCCTTGCAGCTTCTTGGCCTGTCTGCTCCGGATGCGGGCTGTGACTGCTTGCAGCCTCAGCTCCTGGTCTGCCTCCTCCATCTGCTGCTGTGTCTTGGTCTCAGTCTGGCTGTGGGTCTCAGTCTCGTCGCCTGCGTGCCCATGTTCCGCTTCTTGGGCTGCTTGGGCTGTGGCGGCTTCAAAGGCCTCCTTGGCTTGGGAGATTCCTTGGAGAGCAGGTTGTTCGGTGGCATCAGCTGCATGGGCTGCAATGGCCTCCTTGGCTTGTCAGTGAGCCTCCCACATGCCCACGAGATCTTGGGAAAGGAGGAGCCCTTCTGGCCATTCCTGCTGGAGAACGGGCTTCCTGGCACCTGAGTAGACAGGCGTCTTGGAATCCACCCTGACAGGCGCCAGGTGCACTTCTCGGTCAGTCTGGACCCAAGAGAGCTCCGGGACACCCAGGGGGTAGCGGGCGTGGTCAGAGTTGGGGCAAGCCCCCAAAGAGCAGGCACGGCCATGCTCCTGGGACCCGCGGAGAGCATCCTGTCTGCACCTTCGGATCTTCTTGGCTGCTGGCTCCAGGCTTTCACGGCAAGCGTCACTTGCCTCTGGCGTCTGGCATGTGCTTCGCTTCCTGCTCGGGACTGGCCTGCTGCTGCTCAGCTGCAAGGCCTCTGCCCGCTTGTCTTGGGCTCCTCTGGACGTGGATGCTTGGGTCTCCTCTGCCGGAGATGTTCTTCCTTGCTCTGCCTTCTCGCTCAGCACCAAGGCAGAGTCAGGGGAGAGTGGGTCCCGCTCAGACCTGGGACCCAGCGGGGAACTGTCCCCCCATTTGGCCGCCAAGTCCCTGGCGAAGGGCACTAGCAGCTGCTGTTTCCTCAAGATCTTGATGGTCTGCCTGAAGCCTATCTCTGCCAGACATTCAGACAGGCTGGGCACGGCGGCGAGTTTCTTCAGGGCCTTGTAGAGCTTGCGTGGCTCTGTCTCCGTGCACAGGCGATCACACAGCTTCTGCAGGGCTGCCTGGGAAGAGCCAGCCTCCATGTCCATGGCTGAGAACAGGACTGGGCCCCACCGGGCAGACAGTACGTCGGACTGCTCTTTTCCTCTTCCTCTCGTGGTGGCTACCTGTGTCTCTGCAGCAGATTCTGGGCTAGGCTGCTGGGAGTTTTCCAGCTGCTGCCTCTCTTTGCCTCACTGTGGAGGGGCGCATCCCTACCCTAGATATATATACAGGGGCTGGACCACGCCTTGGCTCAAATCTGCCCAGTCAGCGGCCGAGGCTGCTGGTTCTGGGCCCGCCCCTTCTGACTTCTGCTTCCCTGTGCCACGCCCCATCCACAGCTCAGGAAACATGATCTCTGACGCCAGAGCCCACTCTGGCCAAATCCCGGGGGTTCACAGCCCTGCCTTGCTTCCAGGCGAGCTCTGGCAAATGGGGGCTTCCTCAAGGTCTTTGCTGGGGCTCTCGGGATAGTCTGCTCCCCGCTGTAGGACGCCAGCTTCGGGAGCCTGCCAGAGACTGCACATGCTCACACAAAAGCAGAGGGAAGTAAAATCGAGTCAATCAATCAATCAATAAGTAAATAAACAAACAAACAAATAAATAAATAAATAAGCCGAGAATCTGCTCTGGGCTCCAATTTCGCACAGTGCATGGAGGGTGGGTGGGAGACACATCGCTTTCACCCCAGCAAGTTGAGCTTGTCGGGGAAAGTGGATTTCTGCTCGGAGCCTGGAAATCCTGTCTTGCACACCTGCCACACCGCCTTGACGGCCTGGGCCCATCTTTCAACCAACTAGGCTTTCACAGGTGTTCACACTGGTGCAGTTCCCAAAAGCCGGCCCACAGCTTTCCATTTCTCTTCTGATCCTGGGCAACTGGGTCTTAGCTTTCTGGGTTCCAAAGGATCCCTTTTTCAATCTGGTTAATTTCCCTCTGCGCACTCTCTGTCTCTGTCTCTGTCTCTGTCTCTGTCTCTGTCTCTCTCTCTCTGTTTGTCTCAAACACACACACACTCACACACACACACACACACACACACACATACACACCCTTGCACACACATGCACACTCACACAGTGGCTATCAACTCTCTATAACTATGCCTATGAATGACTCTCTCTTTCCAATCATATGTATATACACAGAAATGTTTATTCGTGAACATCTATGTATACAAAGGAGAGAAATGCACACAATATTCATTAGTGCTGAAGCTAACACACCTGACACTTACCCTAAGCAGTTCTCCCTCAGGCAGTTCTGTACCTAAGGCGTGGAAAACTAACTCTGGAAAGAAGATCTGTCCAAGCACTGGAGAAGTGGCAATTATTGCTTCCACACAGCCCTCCAGAAGAGGGGGTGAGAATTCCAGGAAATCCATCCTTCCCTTCCAAATCACGCAGGTGTGCATCAGTGGGTGGGCGTGTCTGACAGTGAGTCCGTTGGGCAGGTGAAGGCGTAGGTGTGAGTTGAGGTGTGGGTGCTGGTCTTTCTTCCTGAAGCCTAGACCTTGAGCCTTGGCCAGAGTCTTTGGGTAGTGGATGTCTGGTAGGCCGATGCAGGACGGAGTGCTTGCTCTGGGAAGATGGCTGCAGCCTAGGCTCTCACGGGTGGGTGGAACCCGCCCAAAGGGTGTGGAGATCAGGCCGAGAGGCCTCCAGAGATTGTCTCCAGAGCTCCAAGCGGGATCCCAGGTGCAAGCTCTGGAAAGCCTGGGTTTTCCGTGAGAGAAGAGTGGGTGTGTCCAGTGCCGCCGGGGTGTCCCAAGACATGCCTGAGCAGAGAGTGTCCTTCTGGGGTTCACCTGTGAGAGAACCGGTTGTGATAATCCCGGAGAGCCTTGGCCATGAGGGGGGCGGGTCTCTTCTTAGCCTGGGTCTTGGTGCAGAGAGCCCGCCGGGACGGGCCGTGGCCAGAGGCCTGCGGGAGGAGGTGCGCTTCGGAGGAGGGCCCCCGAGCCGGGGGTCCGGGCACCTCTGGCTGGCCTGGGCTCCTGGCCTGGGTGAAGAAGGTGACCATCTTGGTTTGTCGGCGCCCTTGCAGCTTCTTGGCCTGTCTGCTCCGGATGCGGGCTGTGACGGCTTGCAGCCTCAGCTCCTGGTCTGCCTCCTCCATCTGCTGCTGTGTCTTGGTCTCAGTCTGGCTGTGGGTCTCAGTCTCGTCGCCTGCGTGCCCATGTTCCGCTTCTTGGGCTGCTTGGGCTGTGGCGGCTTCAAAGGCCTCCTTGGCTTGGGAGATTCCTTGGAGAGCAGGTTGTTCGGTGGCATCAGCTGCATGGGCTGCAATGGCCTCCTTGGCGTGGCAGTGAGCCTCCCACATGCCCACGAGATCTTGGGAAAGGAGGAGCCCTTCTGGCCATTCCTGCTGGAGAACGGGCTTCCTGGCACCTGAGTAGACAGGCGTCTTGGAATCCACCCTGACAGGCGCCAGCTGCACTTCTCGGTCAGTCTGGCCCCAAGAGAGCTCCGGGACACCCAGGGGGTAGCGGGCGTGGTCAGAGTTGGGGCAAGCCCCCAAAGAGCAGGCGCGGCCATGCTCCTGGGACCCGCGGAGAGCGTCCTGTCTGCACCTTCGGATCTTCTTGGCTGCTGGCTCCAGGCTTTCACGGCAAGCGTCACTTGCCTCTGGCGTCTGGCATGTGCTTCGCTTCCTGCTCGGGACTGGCCTGCTGCTGCTCAGCTGCAAGGCCTCTGCCCGCTTGTCTTGGGCTCCTCTGGACGTGGATGCTTGGGTCTCCTCTGCCGGAGATGTTCTTCCTTGCTCTGCCTTCTCGCTCAGCACCAAGGCAGAGTCAGGGGAGAGTGGGTCCCGCTCAGACCTGGGACCCAGCCGTGAACTGTCCCCCCATTTGGCCGCCAAGTCCCTGGCGAAAGGCACTAGCAGCTGCTGTTTCCTCAAGATCTTGATGGTCTGCCTGAAGCCTATCTCTGCCAGACGTTCAGACAGGCTGGGCACGGCGGCGAGTTTCTTCAGGGCCTTGTAGAGCTTGCGTGGCTCTGTCTCCGTGCACAGGCGATCACACAGCTTCTGCAGGGCTGCCTGGGAAGAGCCAGCCTCCATGTCCATGGCTGAGAACAGGACTGGGCCCCACCGGGCAGACAGTACGTCGGACTGCTCTTTTCCTCTTCCTCTCGTGGTGGCTACCTGTGTCTCTGCAGCAGATTCTGGGCTAGGCTGCTGGGAGTTTTCCAGCTGCTGCCTCTCTTTGCCTCACTGTGGAGGGGCGCATCCCTACCCTAGATATATATACAGGGGCTGGACCACGCCTTGGCTCAAATCTGCCCAGTCAGCGGCCGAGGCTGCTGGTTCTGGGCCCGCCCCTTCTGACTTCTGCTTCCCTGTGCCACGCCCCATCCACAGCTCAGAAAACATGATCTCTGACGCCAGAGCCCACTCTGGCCAAATCCCGGGGGTTCACAGCCCTGCCTTGCTTCCAGGCGAGCTCTGGCAAATGGGGGCTTCCTCAAGGTCTTTGCTGGGGCTCTCGGGATAGTCTGCTCCCCGCTGTAGGACGCCAGCTTCGGGAGCCTGCCAGAGACTGCACATGCTCACACAAAAGCAGAGGGAAGTAAAATCGAGTCAATCAATCAATCAATAAGTAAATAAACAAACAAACAAATAAATAAATAAATAAGCCGAGAATCTGCTCTGGGCTCCAATTTCGCACAGTGCATGGAGGGTGGGTGGGAGACACATCGCTTTCACCCCAGCAAGTTGAGCCTGTCGGGGAAAGTGGATTTCTGCTCGGAGCCTGGAAATCCTGTCTTGCACACCTGCCACACCGCCTTGACGGCCTGGGCCCATCTTTCAACCAACTAGGCTTTCACAGGTGTTCACACTGGTGCAGTTCCCAAAAGCCGGCCCACAGCTTTCCATTTCTCTTCTGATCCTGGGCAACTGGGTCTTAGCTTTCTGGGTTCCAAAGGATCCCTTTTTCAATCTGGTTAATTTCCCTCTGCGCACTCTCTGTCTCTGTCTCTGTCTCTGTCTCTGTCTCTCTCTCTCTGTTTGTCTCAAACACACACACACTCACACACACACACACACACACACACACATACACACCCTTGCACACACATGCACACTCACACAGTGGCTATCAACTCTCTATAACTATGCCTATGAATGACTCTCTCTTTCCAATCATATGTATATACACAGAAATGTTTATTCGTGAACATCTATGTATACAAAGGAGAGAAATGCACACAATATTCATTAGTGCTGAAGCTAACACACCTGACACTTACCCTAAGCAGTTCTCCCTCGGGCAGTTGTGTACCTAAGGCGTGGAAAACTAACTCTGGAAAGAAGATCTGTCCAAGCACTGGAGAAGTGGCAATGATTGCTTCCGCACAGCCCTCCAGAAGAGGGGGTGAGAATTCCAGGAAATCCATCCTTCCCTTCCAAATCACGCAGGTGTGCATCAGTGGGTGGGCGTGTCTGACAGTGAGTCCGTTGGGCAGGTGAAGGCGTAGGTGTGAGTTGAGGTGTGGGTGCTGGTCTTTCTTCCTGAAGCCTAGACCTTGAGCCTTGGCCAGAGTCTTTGGGTAGTGGATGTCTGGTAGGCCGATGCAGGACGGAGTGCTTGCTCTGGGAAGATGGCTGCAGCCTAGGCTCTCACGGGTGGGTGGAACCCGCCCAAAGGGTGTGGAGATCAGGCCGAGAGGCCTCCAGAGATTGTCTCCAGAGCTCCAAGCGGGATCCCAGGTGCAAGCTCTGGAAAGCCTGGGTTTTCCGTGAGAGAAGAGTGGGTGTGTCCAGTGCCGCCGGGGTGTCCCAAGACATGCCTGAGCAGAGAGTGTCCTTCTGGGGTTCACCTGTGAGAGAACCGGTTGTGATAATCCCGGAGAGCCTTGGCCATGAGGGGGGCGGGTCTCTTCTTAGCCTGGGTCTTGGTGCAGAGAGCCCGCCGGGACGGGCCGTGGCCAGAGGCCTGCGGGAGGAGGTGCGCTTCGGAGGAGGGCCCCCGAGCCGGGGGTCCGGGCACCTCTGGCTGGCCTGGGCTCCTGGCCTGGGTGAAGAAGGTGACCATCTTGGTTTGTCGGCGCCCTTGCAGCTTCTTGGCCTGTCTGCTCCGGATGCGGGCTGTGACGGCTTGCAGCCTCAGCTCCTGGTCTGCCTCCTCCATCTGCTGCTGTGTCTTGGTCTCAGTCTGGCTGTGGGTCTCAGTCTCGTCGCCTGCGTGCCCATGTTCCGCTTCTTGGGCTGCTTGGGCTGTGGCGGCTTCAAAGGCCTCCTTGGCTTGGGAGATTCCTTGGAGAGCAGGTTGTTCGGTGGCATCAGCTGCATGGGCTGCAATGGCCTCCTTGGCGTGGCAGTGAGCCTCCCACATGCCCACGAGATCTTGGGAAAGGAGGAGCCCTTCTGGCCATTCCTGCTGGAGAACGGGTTTCCTGGCACCTGAGTAGACAGGCGTCTTGGAATCCACCCTGACAGGCGCCAGCTGCACTTCTCGGTCAGTCTGGCCCCAAGAGAGCTCCGGGACACCCAGGGGGTAGCGGGCGTGGTCAGAGTTGGGGCAAGCCCCCAAAGAGCAGGCGCGGCCATGCTCCTGGGACCCGCGGAGAGCGTCCTGTCTGCACCTTCGGATCTTCTTGGCTGCTGGCTCCAGGCTTTCACGGCAAGCGTCACTTGCCTCTGGCGTCTGGCATGTGCTTCGCTTCCTGCTCGGGACTGGCCTGCTGCTGCTCAGCTGCAAGGCCTCTGCCCGCTTGTCTTGGGCTCCTCTGGACGTGGATGCTTGGGTCTCCTCTGCCGGAGATGTTCTTCCTTGCTCTGCCTTCTCGCTCAGCACCAAGGCAGAGTCAGGGGAGAGTGGGTCCCGCTCAGACCTGGGACCCAGCCGTGAACTGTCCCCCCATTTGGCCGCCAAGTCCCTGGCGAAAGGCACTAGCAGCTGCTGTTTCCTCAAGATCTTGATGGTCTGCCTGAAGCCTATCTCTGCCAGACGTTCAGACAGGCTGGGCACGGCGGCGAGTTTCTTCAGGGCCTTGTAGAGCTTGCGTGGCTCTGTCTCCGTGCACAGGCGATCACACAGCTTCTGCAGGGCTGCCTGGGAAGAGCCAGCCTCCATGTCCATGGCTGAGAACAGGACTGGGCCCCACCGGGCAGACAGTACGTCGGACTGCTCTTTTCCTCTTCCTCTCGTGGTGGCTACCTGTGTCTCTGCAGCAGATTCTGGGCTAGGCTGCTGGGAGTTTTCCAGCTGCTGCCTCTCTTTGCCTCACTGTGGAGGGGCGCATCCCTACCCTAGATATATATACAGGGGCTGGACCACGCCTTGGCTCAAATCTGCCCAGTCAGCGGCCGAGGCTGCTGGTTCTGGGCCCGCCCCTTCTGACTTCTGCTTCCCTGTGCCACGCCCCATCCACAGCTCAGAAAACATGATCTCTGACGCCAGAGCCCACTCTGGCCAAATCCCGGGGGTTCACAGCCCTGCCTTGCTTCCAGGCGAGCTCTGGCAAATGGGGGCTTCCTCAAGGTCTTTGCTGGGGCTCTCGGGATAGTCTGCTCCCCGCTGTAGGACGCCAGCTTCGGGAGCCTGCCAGAGACTGCACATGCTCACACAAAAGCAGAGGGAAGTAAAATCGAGTCAATCAATCAATCAATAAGTAAATAAACAAACAAACAAACAAATAAATAAATAAATAAGCCGAGAATCTGCTCTGGGCTCCAATTTCGCACAGTGCATGGAGGGTGGGTGGGAGACACATCCCTTTCACCCCAGCAAGTTGAGCCTGTCGAGAAAGTGGATTTCTGCTCGGAGCCTGGAAATCCTGTCTTGCACACCTGCCACACCGCCTTGACGGCCTGGGCCCATCTTTCAACCAACTAGGCTTTCACAGGTGTTCACACTGGTGCAGTTCCCAAAAGCCGGCCCACAGCTTTCCATTTCTCTTCTGATCCTGGGCAACTGGGTCTTAGCTTTCTGGGTTCCAAAGGATCCCTTTTTCAATCTGGTTAATTTCCCTCTGCGCACTCTCTGTCTCTGTCTCTGTCTCTGTCTCTCTCTCTCTCTGTTTGTCTCAAACACACACACACTCACACACACACACACCCACACACACACACACATACACACCCTTGCACACACATGCACACTCACACAGTGGCTATCAACTCTCTATAACTATGCCTATGAATGACTCTCTCTTTCCAATCATATGTATATACACAGAAATGTTTATTCGTGAACATCTATGTATACAAAGGAGAGAAATGCACACAATATTCATTAGTGCTGAAGCTAACACACCTGACACTTACCCTAAGCAGTTCTCCCTCGGGCAGTTGTGTACCTAAGGCGTGGAAAACTAACTCTGGAAAGAAGATCTGTCCAAGCACTGGAGAAGTGGCAATGATTGCTTCCGCACAGCCCTCCAGAAGAGGGGGTGAGAATTCCAGGAAATCCATCCTTCCCTTCCAAATCACGCAGGTGTGCATCAGTGGGTGGGCGTGTCTGACAGTGAGTCCGTTGGGCAGGTGAAGGCGTAGGTGTGAGTTGAGGTGTGGGTGCTGGTCTTTCTTCCTGAAGCCTAGACCTTGAGCCTTGGCCAGAGTCTTTGGGTAGTGGATGTCTGGTAGGCCGATGCAGGACGGAGTGCTTGCTCTGGGAAGATGGCTGCAGCCTAGGCTCTCACGGGTGGGTGGAACCCGCCCAAAGGGTGTGGAGATCAGGCCGAGAGGCCTCCAGAGATTGTCTCCAGAGCTCCAAGCGGGATCCCAGGTGCAAGCTCTGGAAAGCCTGGGTTTTCCGTGAGAGAAGAGTGGGTGTGTCCAGTGCCGCCGGGGTGTCCCAAGACATGCCTGAGCAGAGAGTGTCCTTCTGGGGTTCACCTGTGAGAGAACCGGTTGTGATAATCCCGGAGAGCCTTGGCCATGAGGGGGGCGGGTCTCTTCTTAGCCTGGGTCTTGGTGCAGAGAGCCCGCCGGGACGGGCCGTGGCCAGAGGCCTGCGGGAGGAGGTGCGCTTCGGAGGAGGGCCCCCGAGCCGGGGGTCCGGGCACCTCTGGCTGGCCTGGGCTCCTGGCCTGGGTGAAGAAGGTGACCATCTTGGTTTGTCGGCGCCCTTGCAGCTTCTTGGCCTGTCTGCTCCGGATGCGGGCTGTGACGGCTTGCAGCCTCAGCTCCTGGTCTGCCTCCTCCATCTGCTGCTGTGTCTTGGTCTCAGTCTGGCTGTGGGTCTCAGTCTCGTCGCCTGCGTGCCCATGTTCCGCTTCTTGGGCTGCTTGGGCTGTGGCGGCTTCAAAGGCCTCCTTGGCTTGGGAGATTCCTTGGAGAGCAGGTTGTTCGGTGGCATCAGCTGCATGGGCTGCAATGGCCTCCTTGGCGTGGCAGTGAGCCTCCCACATGCCCACGAGATCTTGGGAAAGGAGGAGCCCTTCTGGCCATTCCTGCTGGAGAACGGGTTTCCTGGCACCTGAGTAGACAGGCGTCTTGGAATCCACCCTGACAGGCGCCAGCTGCACTTCTCGGTCAGTCTGGCCCCAAGAGAGCTCCGGGACACCCAGGGGGTAGCGGGCGTGGTCAGAGTTGGGGCAAGCCCCCAAAGAGCAGGCGCGGCCATGCTCCTGGGACCCGCGGAGAGCGTCCTGTCTGCACCTTCGGATCTTCTTGGCTGCTGGCTCCAGGCTTTCACGGCAAGCGTCACTTGCCTCTGGCGTCTGGCATGTGCTTCGCTTCCTGCTCGGGACTGGCCTGCTGCTGCTCAGCTGCAAGGCCTCTGCCCGCTTGTCTTGGGCTCCTCTGGACGTGGATGCTTGGGTCTCCTCTGCCGGAGATGTTCTTCCTTGCTCTGCCTTCTCGCTCAGCACCAAGGCAGAGTCAGGGGAGAGTGGGTCCCGCTCAGACCTGGGACCCAGCCGTGAACTGTCCCCCCATTTGGCCGCCAAGTCCCTGGCGAAAGGCACTAGCAGCTGCTGTTTCCTCAAGATCTTGATGGTCTGCCTGAAGCCTATCTCTGCCAGACGTTCAGACAGGCTGGGCACGGCGGCGAGTTTCTTCAGGGCCTTGTAGAGCTTGCGTGGCTCTGTCTCCGTGCACAGGCGATCACACAGCTTCTGCAGGGCTGCCTGGGAAGAGCCAGCCTCCATGTCCATGGCTGAGAACAGGACTGGGCCCCACCGGGCAGACAGTACGTCGGACTGCTCTTTTCCTCTTCCTCTCGTGGTGGCTACCTGTGTCTCTGCAGCAGATTCTGGGCTAGGCTGCTGGGAGTTTTCCAGCTGCTGCCTCTCTTTGCCTCACTGTGGAGGGGCGCATCCCTACCCTAGATATATATACAGGGGCTGGACCACGCCTTGGCTCAAATCTGCCCAGTCAGCGGCCGAGGCTGCTGGTTCTGGGCCCGCCCCTTCTGACTTCTGCTTCCCTGTGCCACGCCCCATCCACAGCTCAGAAAACATGATCTCTGACGCCAGAGCCCACTCTGGCCAAATCCCGGGGGTTCACAGCCCTGCCTTGCTTCCAGGCGAGCTCTGGCAAATGGGGGCTTCCTCAAGGTCTTTGCTGGGGCTCTCGGGATAGTCTGCTCCCCGCTGTAGGACGCCAGCTTCGGGAGCCTGCCAGAGACTGCACATGCTCACACAAAAGCAGAGGGAAGTAAAATCGAGTCAATCAATCAATCAATAAGTAAATAAACAAACAAACAAACAAATAAATAAATAAATAAGCCGAGAATCTGCTCTGGGCTCCAATTTCGCACAGTGCATGGAGGGTGGGTGGGAGACACATCCCTTTCACCCCAGCAAGTTGAGCCTGTCGAGAAAGTGGATTTCTGCTCGGAGCCTGGAAATCCTGTCTTGCACACCTGCCACACCGCCTTGACGGCCTGGGCCCATCTTTCAACCAACTAGGCTTTCACAGGTGTTCACACTGGTGCAGTTCCCAAAAGCCGGCCCACAGCTTTCCATTTCTCTTCTGATCCTGGGCAACTGGGTCTTAGCTTTCTGGGTTCCAAAGGATCCCTTTTTCAATCTGGTTAATTTCCCTCTGCGCACTCTCTGTCTCTGTCTCTGTCTCTGTCTCTCTCTCTCTCTGTTTGTCTCAAACACACACACACTCACACACACACACACCCACACACACACACACATACACACCCTTGCACACACATGCACACTCACACAGTGGCTATCAACTCTCTATAACTATGCCTATGAATGACTCTCTCTTTCCAATCATATGTATATACACAGAAATGTTTATTCGTGAACATCTATGTATACAAAGGAGAGAAATGCACACAATATTCATTAGTGCTGAAGCTAACACACCTGACACTTACCCTAAGCAGTTCTCCCTCGGGCAGTTGTGTACCTAAGGCGTGGAAAACTAACTCTGGAAAGAAGATCTGTCCAAGCACTGGAGAAGTGGCAATGATTGCTTCCGCACAGCCCTCCAGAAGAGGGGGTGAGAATTCCAGGAAATCCATCCTTCCCTTCCAAATCACGCAGGTGTGCATCAGTGGGTGGGCGTGTCTGACAGTGAGTCCGTTGGGCAGGTGAAGGCGTAGGTGTGAGTTGAGGTGTGGGTGCTGGTCTTTCTTCCTGAAGCCTAGACCTTGAGCCTTGGCCAGAGTCTTTGGGTAGTGGATGTCTGGTAGGCCGATGCAGGACGGAGTGCTTGCTCTGGGAAGATGGCTGCAGCCTAGGCTCTCACGGGTGGGTGGAACCCGCCCAAAGGGTGTGGAGATCAGGCCGAGAGGCCTCCAGAGATTGTCTCCAGAGCTCCAAGCGGGATCCCAGGTGCAAGCTCTGGAAAGCCTGGGTTTTCCGTGAGAGAAGAGTGGGTGTGTCCAGTGCCGCCGGGGTGTCCCAAGACATGCCTGAGCAGAGAGTGTCCTTCTGGGGTTCACCTGTGAGAGAACCGGTTGTGATAATCCCGGAGAGCCTTGGCCATGAGGGGGGCGGGTCTCTTCTTAGCCTGGGTCTTGGTGCAGAGAGCCCGCCGGGACGGGCCGTGGCCAGAGGCCTGCGGGAGGAGGTGCGCTTCGGAGGAGGGCCCCCGAGCCGGGGGTCCGGGCACCTCTGGCTGGCCTGGGCTCCTGGCCTGGGTGAAGAAGGTGACCATCTTGGTTTGTCGGCGCCCTTGCAGCTTCTTGGCCTGTCTGCTCCGGATGCGGGCTGTGACGGCTTGCAGCCTCAGCTCCTGGTCTGCCTCCTCCATCTGCTGCTGTGTCTTGGTCTCAGTCTGGCTGTGGGTCTCAGTCTCGTCGCCTGCGTGCCCATGTTCCGCTTCTTGGGCTGCTTGGGCTGTGGCGGCTTCAAAGGCCTCCTTGGCTTGGGAGATTCCTTGGAGAGCAGGTTGTTCGGTGGCATCAGCTGCATGGGCTGCAATGGCCTCCTTGGCGTGGCAGTGAGCCTCCCACATGCCCACGAGATCTTGGGAAAGGAGGAGCCCTTCTGGCCATTCCTGCTGGAGAACGGGCTTCCTGGCACCTGAGTAGACAGGCGTCTTGGAATCCACCCTGACAGGCGCCAGCTGCACTTCTCGGTCAGTCTGGCCCCAAGAGAGCTCCCGGACACCCAGGGGGTAGCGGGCGTGGTCAGAGTTGGGGCAAGCCCCCAAAGAGCAGGCAGGGCCATGCTCCTGGGACCCGCGGAGGGCGTCCTGTCTGCACCTTCGGATCTTCTTGGCTGCTGGGTCCAGGCTTTCACTGCAAGAGTCACTTGCCTCTGGCGTCTTGCATGTGCTTCCCTTCCTGCTCGGGCCTGGCCTGCTGCTGCTCAGCTGCAAGGCCTCTGCCCGCTTGTCTTGGGCTCCTCTAGACGTGGATGCTTGGGTCTCCTCTGCCGGAGATGTTCTTCCTTGCTCTGCCTTCTCGCTCAGCACCAAGGCAGAGTCAGGGGAGAGTGGGTCCCGCTCAGACCTGGGACCCAGCGGGGAACTGTCCCCCCATTTGGCCGCCAAGTCCCTGGTGAAGGGTACTAGCAGCTGCTGTTTCCTCAAGATCTTGATGGTCTGCCTGAAGCCTATCTCTGCCAGACGTTCAGATAGGCTGGGCATGGAGGCGAGTTTCTTCAGGGGTTTGTAGAGCTTGCATGGCTCCATCTCCATGCATAGGCGACTCTGTCCTACTGCGCTCTCTCTGTCTTTCTCTGTCTCTCTCTGTCCCAAACACACTCTTTCTCTCTGTCTCTCTCTCTGTCTCTGTCTCTTTCTCTCTCTCTCACACACACACACACATACACACATACACACACCCTTGCACACACATGCACACTCACACAGATGCTATCAACTCTCTATGGCTATGCCTATGAATGACTCTCTCTTTCCAATCATATGTATATACACACAAATGTTTATTCGTGAACATCCATGTATACAAAGGGGAGAAATGAAGACAATATTCATTAGTGCTGAAGCTAACACACCTGGTGAAAATCCCAAACGCCTGCCCAGAGCTTTTCCTTTCTCTTTTCATATTCGGGAACTGGGTCTGTGTTATACACCTGCCACACTGCCTTGCCTCCAGGCTCCTTCTTTTCACCAACTGGGCCTTCACAGCTGTTCACACTGGTGCAGATCCCAAAAGCCCGTGGAGACCTTTTCATTTCCATTTTCTTCTTTGGCAACTGGGACTTGGCTTTCTGAGTTGCAAAGGGATCTCTTTTTCACTCTGGTTAATTTCCCACTACTCTCTCTCTCTCTCTCCCCCTCTCTCTTTTATACACATACATATATACAAACACACACAAATAAACACACACACACACACATATACTTATCCTATAAGTTTTTTTTTTCTCTAGAGAACACTGACTCATACCATGGGTGACTGAGACCCTGTCTCAAAAAATAAATTAGAGAAGCATTTGAAGATGATATCCAATTTTGACCCTACTTGCTTTATATGTTTACATATGTATACACTTACATAGCATACAAAACATGCTTGTGTTAGACTTTATTGTTGTCATAACACATTATCGTCATTGCTAAAAAACTGTTTTCTATGTGCTCGAGATCCAAATAGTTTTGATAAGTTAAAATCAATCTGGCATCAAGTTTCAGTTCCTTCTGGGGAGAGAAACATTCTGATTTCCTGCCTTTTCAGTATATGGTGACCATTTATATGTCTTGTTTTGTAGCCCTCTTACATCTCCTAATCCAGACACAGGAAGAGTGTTTCTTACAGTGTGTCATTCTGATTGTCCTCATTTCAAATTTTTTGTATTCTCTGTAGTGTCTCCCTTTTGAAAATCTCCTTAAAATCCATTTGTTGTACTGTGATGAACCATGATAACATTTAGAGTGGCAATGAGCAAACATGACTTCATTTTGAGATGTAAAATGTCCTGTTCACTGAATAGAATATAATCATCTTAAAGTGGTGGGAAAGTATTATAGGATAAAATTAAAAAATTGACTTGAATTAGGAAATAATCTTAAATATGCATTATTCTAAATACCCCTTTATTCCATTAAATATTTAAGTTCATTATAATGTGGCACAGAGAAAGAAAATTGTATTTGATTGACAGAGAAAATGTAAACTACATAGTACAATGCTACACACAAAAAATTCCTGGCTCATTGTGGTGGCACCTGCTTATAAACTCAGGTATTCTGGAGGCCAAGGCAACCCGAATTCTAAGAGCAAAGGTAGCTGGGAGTATACACTAAGTATGAGACCAGTTTGGGTTACCTAAGGGATACACTGTCAAAAACAAATCAGATACAAATGTTGAGGAAAAGCTATCTATTCCCAAACCAAAAGATTCCAGTTGTTCTTTCAGCCTAACATTTTTAACAATATATCATGGTATCACTGCATGCCAACAGTAAAGGACTAGAGCAAAAACTGGAACAAATAGGGAAAACTTTAGGAAATACAAGTAAGATAAAATAAATACAGAACAAAATTAAATCCCATTTCTTCTTGATTTATTTCATATAAAAATATTAGTTAAAATAGATACTCGAGCCTATACACTCTAGAATAAAATGTGAGTATATGGAGTTACCTAGAGAAAGTCTGGTTTGGGTTCTCAGAACTGTATGTTACTGTGATCACTAGCCAATGCCAAACATCACTGTTTTCTGTTTCCATGAATGGATGGAAAGTTCTGCATTCAGTTTATTTAGAGAAAGGATCTTTCTAAATGATTATTTTGGGAGTTGGAGGTGTAGACATTGGGGCTAATTGTCCTGATATTGTCAGAGATTTTAATCTGCACAGTTGTAAACACTAAGCTACTAAAATTTCCATTATGGTCTGCTTACGACATTTGAAAGATGATTCTTTCCTTTTGTATGCCAGCTTCTCATGACAATTTTAATGGTAAATTTGTACTATATTATCTTTATGTAGCAGCTAGTAATGATAATAAAGACTGTTATAATTATTTGAGATTTACCAGGAATTTTTTTGTATAAGTTATACATATTCTTCTATAATAAACTGTGCAACAATTTTAAAACATTTTAAAATTTGTGATATTAAAATTAATAATCACAGTATGAATTAAACATATCTTCACAGAAAATTATTTTTACAACCAACTACAGATATAAAAAGTTAAGTCAGATGCATTTCTAAGCCAGCTGAAGGTATTTTATCCTATGAATTATGTACTAAATTTAACTTTCTTCATAAAATTTTTCGGAAGTCTATGAGCTTTATTTTTGATGTTCTACTTTCCATTTGTTTTTTTTCTCAAATTTAAAATTATCCCAACTTATTCAAATTCTATAAAATAAGTACATTAGCTTGTAGGATTTGTAAATATTTTTGAGCTTTTAATGTCTTATATTTGTTTTTTAACTCAATTTTGCTGAATATTCAGATAAGTCAAACTTTACACTTTTCTAAATCATTGAAGATAATCATCTGGGTATACTTTCAATAACAAAAATTCTAATACTGTTAATGGATGCATTTCCATTTTTTTACATGTAGATATCCTGTTAGACCAGCACTATTTGTTGATTATGCTATCTTTTTTTGCCATTGTATGATTTTGGTATCTAAAATCAGGTGTTCAGAGTTGTGTGGATTTATTTGTGAATCCTCTATTCAATTCCATTGATTCACCAGTCTGTTTCACAGCCTGCACTATGCAGGTTTTATTGCTGTTGTTCTATAGGACAGCTTGAAATCAGGGATGAAGATATCTCCAGAAGATCTTTTGTTGCAGAGCAGAGGATTATTCTAGCTATTCTGTTTTTTTGTTTGTTTTGTTTGTTTGTTTGTTTTTTTGTTTTTTGTTTTTGTTTTTTCCTATTCTTTATGAAGTTGAGAATTTTCCTTTTAAGTTTTGTAAAGAATTCTGTTGTTATTTTGAAGGGAATTTCATTGAATGTGTAGATTGCTTTTGGTAAGATGGTCATTTTTACTGTTTATCCTGCCAACCCATGAGCATGGGAGATCTTTCCATCTTCTAATAACTTCTTCTGTTTTTTTCCTAAAGACTTGAAGTGTTTTTCATACAAGTCTTTGACTCGATTGGTTGGAGTTACACAAAGGTACTTTTTGTTATTTGTGGCTATTGTGAAAGGCGTTGCTTCCCTAATTTCTTTCTCAGTCCATTTGTCGTATGTATGCAGGAGGGTTGCTGTACTTTTATTTCGAGTTAATTTTGTATCCAAACACTTTGCTGAATGTGTTTATCAGCTGTAGGAGTTCCCTGGTAGAATCTCTGGGGACACTCATGTATACTTTCATATCATCTGCAAAGAATGATACTTTGACTTCTTCCTTTCTGTATTGAATCCCCTTAATCTCTTTTAATTATCTTATTGCTCTAGCAAGGATTTCACGAACTATGTTGAAGAAATATGAAGAGAGAGGGCAGCTCTCTGTTGTCCCTGATTTCAGTTGGAATGATTTAAGTTACTCTCCATTTAGTTTTATATTTGTTATAAGCTTGCTGTATATTGTCTTTACTGTGTTTAGGTAAGTGTCTTGTATCCCTGATCTCTCCAGACTTTAAACAGAAATGGGTGTTAGATTTATCAAATGCTTTTTCAGTATTGAAGGAGATGATCTTGTGTTTTTTTTTTTTCTTTCGTTTTTTATATGGTAGATTACATTGATGGATTTCCATTTATTGAATCATCCCTGCATGCCTGAGATGAAGCTTACTTGGTCATAATTGATGATATCTTTGATGTGTTCTTAGATTCAGTCTGCAAGGATTTTGTTGAGTATTTTTTGTATCAGTGTTCACAAGAGAAACTGGCCTAAAATTCTCTTTCTCTCTCCAGTTTTTTTAAGGTTTAAATTTCAAGGTGACTATGGCTTCAAAGAATGAGATGGTAACATTTTTTCTGATTCTCTTTTGTGGATTACTTTGAAGAGTATTGGTGTTAGCTCTTCTTCAAAGGTCTGGTAAAATTCTGTGCTGAAACCATCTGGCCTTGGGCTTTCGTTTTGCATGGGAGACTTTTGATGAAAAGTTCTATTTCCTTAGGGGATGTATGATTATTTAGTTTATTTATGTGAACTTGATTCATCTTTTGTAAGTGGAATCACTCAAGAAAATTGTCCATTTAATTGAGATTTTTTCACTTTGTGGGATATAGGCTTTTGAAGAAAGACCTAGTGATTGTTTGGATTTCTTCCATGTCCGTTGATATGTCCCCTTTTCATTTCAGATTTTGTTGATTTGGATAGTGTCTCTCTGTCCTTTTGTTAGTTTATGTAAAGGTTTGTCTATCTTGTTGATTTTCTCAAGGAAATAGCTCTTGGTTTCCTTGATTGTTTGAATTGTTCTCTTTGTTTGTAGTTTATTGATTTCCTTGGTTGAGTTTGATTATTATCAGCTGTCTACTCCTCTTGGGTGTGTCTGTTTCTTTGTTCCTAGAACTTTCAGGTGAGCCATTAAGTTGCTTCTATGGGATGCTTCAAATTTCTTCTTGAAGGCACTTAGTGCTATGACCTTTCCTCTTAGTACTGTTTTCATCATATCCTATAAGTTTGGGTATGTTATATCTTCATTTTCATTACATTCCAGGAAGACTTTTATTTTTCTTTGTTTCTTCCCTGACCCAGCTGTCATTGAGTAGCGAGTTGTTCAGTTTCCATGTGTGTGTAGGCTTTTTGCTATTTCTGTTGTTGGTGAGATCCAGCTTTAGTTCATGGTAGTCTGATAGGAGACAAGGGATTATTTCAATCTTCCTGTATCTGTTGAGGTTTTCTTTGTGCCCAATTATATGGTCTATTTTGGAGAAGGTTCCATGAGGTGCTGAGGAGGTAATTCTTTTTGTGATAGGGTGAAAAGCTCTGTAGATGATAGGTCCATTTGATTCATGGCATCTATTTGAGTCATCGTTTCTTTGTTTAATTTCGGTTTGTTCACCTGTCCTTTGTTGAGAGTGGAGTGTTGAAGTCTCCCACTATTAATGTGTGTGGATCTATGTGTGGTTTCAGTGTTATTAATCTTTCTTTTACTATTGTGGGTGCTCTCCTATTTGGAGCATAAATGTTCAGAATTGTGATGTCTTCTTGGTCGATTTTTTTTTTTTTGATGAGTATTAAGTAACTTTCCCGGTCTCTTATGTTTAATTTTGGTTGAATATCTATTTTATTAGATACTGGAATGACAACTGCAGCTTGCTTCTTGGGTCCATTTGCTTGGAAAACCATCTTCTAACCCTTTATTCTCAGTTAATATCTATCTTTGTGGCTTAAGTGTGTTTCTTGTATGCATCAAATTTTTGGGTCTTGCTTGCACATCCATTCTCTTTTAGTTTGTGAGTTCATTGATGTTAAGAGAGATTAATAACTAGTAGCTGTTAGATCCTTTGATTTTGCTGCTGGTTGTGGTTTGTGTGCTTAGCTACTTTTAGTTTTGCTGCACTGAGGTTATTTATTTCCTGTGTTTTCCTAATGTTGTTATTTTTCTTCGGCTGTATTTTTCCTTCTAATGTTTTCTGTAATGCTGTATTTGTGTCTAGGTATTGTTTAAATTTGTTTTTGTCGTTGAATATCTTGTTTCCTCCATCTATGATGATTGAGAGTTTTGCTGTGTAAAGTAGCCTGGGCTGATATCTATGTTCTCTTAGGGTTTGTACTATAGCCATCCAGGCCCTTCTGGCTTTCATAGCTTCTGTTGAGTAGTCAGATGTGATTCTGATAGTTTGCCATTATGTGTTACTTGATACTTGGCCTTTTTCCTTTGCTGCTTTTAGTATTTTTTCTTTGTTCTGTTTTGAATATTATGTGGCAGGAGGATTTTTTTTTCTGGTTTAATTTATTAGGTGTTCTGTAGGTCTGTTGTATATTTATTTATAGGCCTCTTTTTTAAGTTGGGAGATTTTCTTCTATTATTTTTTGAAAATATTTTCTGGGCATTGTAGACAGGAATCTTCTTTTTTCTCTATTCCTATTACTCAGTTTTTTTTTTTT
Source organism: Meriones unguiculatus (assembly GCF_030254825.1). Classification (NCBI taxonomy): domain Eukaryota; kingdom Metazoa; phylum Chordata; class Mammalia; order Rodentia; family Muridae; genus Meriones; species Meriones unguiculatus. Next base: position 24,637,809 of record NC_083353.1, on the reverse strand, counting down.
AATTTTATTTTTTTCTTATCAGTTACATTTTATTAACCCTGTATCCCAGCCGTATCCTGCTCCCTCATTCCCTCCCAATCCCAGCCTCCTTCCCTCATCTCCACCATGCCCCTTTCCAAGTCCACTGATAGGGGGACCTCATCCCCATTCATCTGATCATGTTTTAACAGGTATCTTCAGGACTGGCTGCAAAGCCCTCCTCTGTGCCCTAACAGGACTGCTTCTCCCTTGGGGGGTGGGGAGGTCAAAGAGCCAGTCATTGAGTTCCTGTTAGAAATAGTCCTTTTTTCCCTCACTATGGGAAACTACTTGGTTACTGAGCTAACACAGGGTACATCTGAGTAGAGGTTCTAGGTTATATCTATACATGGTCCTTCATTAAATATCAGTCTCAGAAAAGACCCTGTGCCCAGATATATTTTGTCCTTGTGGAGCTCCTATCCTTTCCCATCATACTAACTCCCCTTTTTTCATATGATTCCCTCTACTCTGCCGAAAGTTTGGTCATGAGTCTTTGTATCTGCTTTGAAAACACTGCTTGTTAGAGTCTTTCACATGCCCTCAGTAGACTCCTATCAGACATTCAATGCACATCCCATCTGTCTTTCTAAGTGAGGATTGATCATCTTACCCCATATCCACTCTCTTGATTATCTTTTTTAGGTGTATAGAATTCATTCTGTTTATCATATCTTATAGGTCTATATAAGTGAATATATACCATGTTTGACTTTCTCCTTCTGGGATATTTCACTCAGAATGATCTTTTCTAGATCCCACCATTTGCCTGCAAATTTCATGATTTCCTCCTTTTTGATTGCTGAGTAGTATTCCATTGTGTAAAAATACCACAACTTCTGTACCCAATCCTCTATTGATGGACATCTGGGTTGTTTCCAGGTTCTGCCTATTACAAATAAAGCTGCTATAGACATGGTTGAACAATATCCCTTTTGTGTACTTGAGCAAAGTTTGGGTATATACCTAGCAGTGGTATAGCTGGGTCTTGAGGAAGCGCTATTCCTAATTGTCTGAGAAAGCGCCAGATAGTTTTCCAGAGTGGTTGTACCAGTTTACATTCCCACCAGCAGTGGAGGAGGGTTCCCCTTTCTCCACAACCTCTCCATCATGTGTTGTCACTTGAGTTTTTCATCTTGGCCATTCTGATGGGTGTAAGGTGAAATCTCAGGGTCGTTTTGATTTGCATTTCTCTGATGGCTAATGAGGTTGAGCATTTCTTTAAGTGTTTCTCTGCCATTCGATATTCCTCTGTCAAGAATTCTCTGTTGCGCTCTGTTCCCCATTTTTTAATTGGATTAATTGGTTTGCTGCTTTTCAGCTTCTTTAGTTCTTTGTATATACTGGATATTAGTCCTCTGTCAGATAATGGGATAGTGAATATTCCTTCCCAATCTGTAGGCAGTCATTTTGTTTTGATGACGGTGTCCTTTGCTTTACAGAAGCTTTTTTGTTTCATGAGGTCCCATTTACTGATTGTTGCTCTTAGAGCCTGTGCTGTTGGTGTTTATGAAGTTGTCTCCTGTGCCAATGAGTTCTAGGCTGTTCCCCACTTTTTCTTCTAAGAGATTTAGAGTATCTGGTTTTATGTTGAGGTCTTTGATCCACTTGGGCTTTAGTTTTGTGCAGGGTGATAAATATGGATCTATTGTCATTTTTCTGCATGTAGACATCCATTTGGTTCAGCACCATTTGTTGAAGATGCTTTCTTTTTTCCATTGAATGGTTTTGGCTTCTTTGTAAAAAATCAAGTATTCATAGGTGTATGCGTTTATTTCTGGGTCTTCTGTGCAGTTCCTTTGATCCTCCTTTCTGTTTTTATGACAATACCATGCAGTTTTTATTACTATTGCTCTGTAGTACAAATTGAGATCAGGGATGGAGATACCTCCACATGATCTGTTGTTGCACAGGATTGTTCTGGAGATTCCTGTTTTTTTGTTTCTTTGTATGAAGCTGAGAATCTTCTTTTCAAGGTCTGTAAAGTATTGAGTTGGTATTTTGATGGGAATTGCATTGAATCTGTTGATTACTTTTGACAGGGTGGCCATTTTCACAATGTTAATCCTACCAATCCATGATCACGGGAGATCTTTCCATCTTCTGATGTCTTATTCAATTTCTTTCTTCAGAGACTTGAAGTTTTTCTCAAACAGGTCTTTCACTTGCTTGGTTAGTGTGTTTCTTGGATGCAACAGAAGGTTGGATCCTGTTTCCACAACTATTCTGTTAGTCTGTGTCTTTTTATTGGGGAGTTGAGTCAGTTGATGTTGATAGATACTAGTGACCAACAATTGTTGCTTACTTTTGATATGGGGTTGGTGGTGTCACTGAGTTTCATTGCTTGTATTCTTTTTTTGTGTGTGTGTGTTGTGTGTGTGTAGTTATCTATTTCCTCTGTTTCCTTAGATGTAGTTGTTTTCTTTGGTTTGGAGTTTCCCTTCTAGTACCTTCTGTAGAGCTGGGTTACTATGTAGATATTGTTTAAATTTGGTTTTGTCATGGAATATTCTGAATTTCTGTCTATGTTGATTGAAAGTTTTGCTGGGTATAGTAGTCTGGGTTGGAATCTGTGGTCCCTTAAGGACAGTATGATTTCTGTCCAGGCCCTTCTGGCCTTCATAGTTTCATAGTTTCTGTTGAGAAATCTTGTGTGATTCTGATAGGTCTACCTTCATATGTTACTTGGCCTTTTTTCCATGCTGCTTTTAGAATTTTTTCTTTGTTCTGTAGGTTCAGTGTTTTGACTATGATGTGACGTGAAGAATTTCTTTTCTGGTCTAGTCTACTTGGTGTTCTGTAGGCATCTTGTATGTTTATGGCCATCTCCTTCTTTAAGTTGGGAAAGTTTTCTTCTATAATTTTCTTGAAAATATTTTCCGGACCTTTGAGCCTGATGTCTTCTTTTCCTTCTACTCTTATTATTCTTAGGTTTTGTCTTTTCATGGTGTCCTTGAGTTCTTGGATGTTTTGTGTTTGGAACTTTTCTGATTTTATTTTTTCTTTGAGAGACGTGTCAATTCCTGGAAGTGTATCTTCGGCGCCTGAGATTCTTTCTTCCATCTCTTGTATTCTGTTGGTGATGCTTACCTTTGGAGTTCCCGATCTTTTCTCTATGTTCTACAGCTCCTAGTTTTTCTCCATTTGTATTTTCTTTTTTTTTAATTTTAATTCTGTTTTCATGACTTGCACCATTTCCTTCATCTGTTTGAATGTGGAGTCCTGCTTTTCAATGACAGCTTCTATTGTTTTTTTTCCATTTCTTCTCTATGCATCACTGATTGTGCCTCTATTTCTTTGGGTATAATTGCCTGTATTTCTATGAGAGTTTGTTTATTTCTCCTTCATTTGCCTTCATTTGTGTGGACGTTTCTTTGAAAGCTTTGTTCATTTCTTCTTTGTTTGCCTCAATATTCATGGTCATTTCTCTGAGATCTCAATTTGTTTCCTCTTGATTCATCTCGATTTCTTTGGCTATTTCTCTGAGGGCTTTGTTCATTTCACCTATATGGGCTCTAATAGCTGGAGAAACATAGTTTTGAGGTTGTTTTCTTGTATATCTAGTGAATTGAAGTGTCCATTTTTTTGTGGGGTTGCTGGTGAGGTCATTATGTCCTGATTTGTGTTGGGTGTGTTCTTAAGTCTGCCTCTAGCCATCTGGTTATTTATAACCCTCACTGTTTGTTCCTCGAGTTTGTAGTTCAGACAATGATCATCTCTTCCTGTTTTCTGGACGTTTTTTTCAGGAAGATGAGAGAGGTTCACTGGTTTGGGAGTGTGCCTTGTGGTTTCAGTTTTGCCTAAGTAAGGAATGTGACGCTGGCACTATTTGCATGCACTTTTAGCAGGCGTAGTGTACATGTGGGGATTCTGTGACTATTGCAGTGGCCTGCAGGCCACTATTATGAAGTATTATGTCTGAGATCCAGGGACTGTTTGCCTGGATTAAACTGGTGGACCCACAAGGCAGAGGCTTCAACGTTGGGGTCGCTATCCCAAGAATCCCTATGATGCCCACATTAGGGGTCTGGGTGGCAGGGATCTCATCTGGTTGCTTCTGTGGAGAGGCCCTGGGTCTGGGGCAAACTCTCCCTAGAAGGCTCACTCACTCTCTTGCAGGACCACTTGGAATGCACTGGGGTTTCCCTTGCTCTCTACTCTCTGATTTGGTCCTGCTGCGGGAAATGTGCGAGTAGGCTAACAGTCAACTCTGTGACACTGTGGCCGCAGGACACGATTTCCACCTCTCCTGTGTGCTGCCTCTCTGTCCTTTCCCTCTGCCAGGAGGGGTTATGTTGATTTGTCCTGGGGTAACTCGGGAAAGAGTTAGGTTGAGTGTTCTCAATATCCTGGGCCCAGAACTCTCTGCCAGAAGCAGCCTGGTGGTAGAACCTATGTTTGCTGATCCTGAGAGAGTACCAGGTAGGGTTGAGTGTCCTCAGATCCAGAGCTTGGGTTTCTCTGCCAGGGGCCACTGGGTGAGCTGGAGAGGGGGTACTGTGTCCTGTGGCAGGCTGCCTCTCTGTCCTTCCCCTCTGATCTTCCCCTCCGCTAGGGCAAGCTTATGGCAGTGTTCTCAGGGGAGTGCCAGAAGGGGTTGGGACTTCTCAGTCCAGATTCTGAGCCGGGTTTTCTCTGCCAGGAGTCGGGGGGGGTCGCCAGTGATAGGACATGGTGATAGACCTTATTGTGCTGGAACTGGGAGCGTCTCAGGACGTGTTGAATGATCACAGTCCCAGATCCTGAGCTGAAGTTTATTTGCAAGGAGCAGCGGCCAGCACGGTGAAGCCCCTGTGCGCCTCTTTGTCCTTCTGCTCCACTGCAGCAGGGTTATGGCAGCGTTTGGGGGAGTGCCCGAAAGGATTGGGTTTTCTCAGCTCCGATCTCAGGTTGGGGTACAGACAATGTGGTCTGTGGCAGATTCTGCTAGACACCACCTGCCTCCTCTGAAGAGGGAGTAGGGATTTTGAGCTGGGCTCGCAGCTGCTCTCTGAGCATGGCTGGAGCTCAGTTGTGATGGAGGCGGGTACCCGCAGTCAGCGAGAACTTCCAGGGAAAGACTGGGTGACCCATAATCAGCCTCGCAACTTTGCTTCCCCGTGGGGTTTTCTTGCGAATGGGACTCCCTTTGTGCCCACCAATCAGCCTGGGAAAGTGATCGGTACGTGCAGGTGTGCAGCTCCAGCACAGAGACCCAAAGCCCATGTTACCAGGGATCTCTTCCGGGTTCTGGCTGGCCGCCTCAGAGTGGACCTGACTGATTCCCATGCTGTGGGAGCCTCCCCTCACCTGGGAAACACGCTTTAGTTTTAGGGCCCAGAGTTCAGTCTCCTGGTCGCTGCACGGAGAGTGTTTTCCCACTTCTCAGACACAGTATTCTCCCAGTGCTGCCATCTTGGCCCCTCCACCCTTAAGTCTACTCTTAGGTTTTGTCTTTTCATGTTTTCTTGGATTTCATGGATGGTTTGTGTCAGGAATTTTTGGGATTTAGTATTTTCTTTAACGGCTACCTGCATTTATTTCATTGTATCTTCCATATCTGAGATTCTTTCTTCCATCTATTGTAGTCTGTTGGTTATGGTTACCTCTGTAGTTCCTGTGTTCTTTTCTTTGTTCTTTCTCACCATGGTTTCCTCTGTTTGTGTTTTCTTTAATTTTTCCAATTCTATTTTCAGATCCTGAACCATTTTTTTATTTCCTTTACCTGTCTGACTGTATCTTCCTTCAATTCCTTCACCTGTTTGTTTGAACATTCCTCTGTTTCTTTTATTTCTTTCAGTGATTTAGTCATTTTCTTTCTGAAAGCAACAAGCTGTTTTACTACAGTTTCCTGCATTTCTTTACTAATGGTCGTAATCTGTTTGACTTTATCTCCCTCTAAATCTTCAAACATTTTATTTGTTTCCTCCATTATTTTCCTCTTAAGCATTGATGTAAAGTCATCTTCTTAAATTCTACTTATGTTAGGATGTCCAGGGCTGGTTGTCCCTGGATAATTGGGTTCTGGGAATAGCATATTGCTTTGCCTTTTGTTGGTTGTGCTTTAACAGTAGCCTCTACCCATCTTGGTGTCTCAGGTATGGGCTATTAATTTCTGGTACCTGCTGGAATCCTGGGGTGGAGGGAATCCCCTTGGTAGGGTTCTGAAGGGAGCGTCCTCAGCTCTTTGAGTGTGATCAATGGATTGGTGGTGCTTTTCCAAAATTGGCACAATTCAACCCAGTTGAAGGACCTGTGTGGTAACTATGGTTCTTGGTAGTCAGGAAGGCTCTCCTCTTTCCAAGAGAAGTCCTGGAGACAGCTGCCTCTCTGTGTTTCTTGCTTAGAACATATTGAGCTGCTACCTTTGCTCCTTTATTTTGTTTTCTGAGCATAGTCCACTTGAAGAACCAGGAAGTGCAGTGGTTTCTTCAGTTTAGCTAGAGATAACTGGTTGCACTTTGGAGCAGTATCTGGGGCCTGATCCAATGGTCTCAGGCTTCTGTAGGTCTGAGGTTGGAGCTGTGTGCCCCAGTACCTTAGTGGTAAAACATGGCAGTTGAGTACAGTGCTCATGTGGGCAGCCAGAGGCCAGAGCTTGGAGCCTGTGGGAACCCAGCAAGAACCCAGCAGGACCTCAGCAAGAACCCAGAAAGAACCCAGGGGGAACCCAGCGGGAACCCAGAAACTCTTCTGGAAGTGGTTTTCCTGAGGTCGGTCCAGTTGTATCTACCACTGTGTGTTCCTCCCAACAAAAAGACCTAGTGTGCAGTGTTTTGGCATCCACAGTTTCATCTGGGATGGCAAGTAGAGTGCAGGCAGAGTGACTCTGCCTTGTTATGGACTGGGCTCCCAGAGGAACCTGGCTGGGTTGGGGGTGGGTGGATGGGAGTTGTGGTGCCCTGAGTTTGGGCCTGCTCTTTCCCACACTGTCGGTTTTCCTTCTGACAGAAAATGACAGTCTCTGTTGCCCTGGGGCCCACATTTCTGTCTGGGACAGAATTCTGTCTGGGACAATGAGTCAGGTGCACAGCAGTTCTCTAGGCTGGCAGCTGATTATCAGCTGGACCCCAGTACCTTTTGCAAGGGTTGTCTGAGTGTCCTGGGGTTGGTTCCTGATCGCTTCCTTCACCGTGGGGTTTTCTCCAGACTGGAAATCCCAGTCTCAGGTGTTGTGGGGCCCACAGTTCAGGCATGCAGGCATGCGCCTCTGGGCTGGTGACCAAGTGCCAGCTGGGACTGGGTACTCTTCCAGGAGTTTAGCTGGGTGAACTGAACCAAATTGATTCCCACAACATGGGCTTTCCTCTCAGCTGGCAAGCACAATTTTGGTGTGTTAAGGCCAAGAGTTCTGTGTGTTGGTCACTCTCTGTCCCTGCTGTGCTGCTGGTCAGAAACAGTGTCCTCCTGGTGCTGTTATCTTGGATGCTCATTATGACTATTTTAATAATTCTCATTAAAATCTTTGCCAATATTAATTTTACTTTGTTTATTAAAATATTTAAGCTAATTTTCTACTGCTCTGCACATGTTTTCCTCCTACTCTTGTAACTAATTAATGAAGATACTTTTATGATAATGGGCTAATAAGTCCTAAGAATGAATGCATAGATAGGAAATCTGTGTATGTGAGGTTCTTTGTCATGGTTACCAAACCATTTAATAAATAGTTAAGCTTTTAAAGCACAAGATTCATTTATCCAGTGTTATGGATTAGAATCATTGTCTAACTTTCTGAATACATTTTAGTATGATTAATATTACATAGTTTCTGTCTTCATGCTTTTATATTCTTATACATATTCACTGATGGAAATCTACTGTTGGTACAGGAATAGAGTCCCTCCCTATCTTGGAGCTTATCATAGAGCTTGCCAAGAGGAACAAGATGGCTGAGGAGGAGAAGGAAAAATGGACAAATAGAAACTGAAAATTTGTTTACATGACTTGCTTTATTACAAAGCCCTTGGATATTCTATTAGTTCCTTGTTTCACTGATGTGACAAAATAACTAATAAGAGCAACTTAATGTGAGGACAGTAAATTCTGGTTCACAGTTTGAAGGGAGCTAATGCATCATGGCCAAGAGGAGGTTGGGGGAAAAGCATGCTCAGCCTGTTTTCGAGCTTTAGTATATCTAGAACCTCAACCCATGTAATGAAGCCAACCATTGCTAAAGTGCTACACTTAGACTATTTCAGAAGTTTTTCCATCTCAGTTGATCTAATTGAGGCTCATCCCATAGGCATCTGGTGAGGTTTATCTTTTGGAGATTCTAGATCATATCAAGTGGGCAGACAATTTAAACCAATTCACAGGGTAAGCAGTGCAATCTCATGAAAGCAGTAGCTCATTCTCAAGAGATAATGAGTTTCTCCTAAGAACTCTTAAGTTTCTCCTAAGAGTTCATCCTAAAATACCTGTTTAAGCTTTTCTTACATGTTACCATGTTTTCACTCTTCAAAGCGAGTTAGAAGAGGACAAAACATAATCTACCAGTGTAATTTATATCTGTTTAAATTCTCTTATCAGAACCTTCTCTAAATATCATTGTCTTTATGTAATTTCAAAATAATGTTCATAAACAATCCAAGTGACAAATTGATTTCTCTGTTTTCTTTTTATTCTTAGACTAGATTTTTCTTCACCTTTAGAATAACATGTATTGATTTTCATCAATGGTATTTGATGGTACTTATTCATTTGTATTTATTATATTTCTTTTTATACAATGACAATTATATGTGTAGTCTAATTTGTATTCTCTCTCACTAGATTTAACCTTTTTCCTGAAAATATTTTTATTTAATATAATTTTAAATGTGCAAATGTGTTTTACATAAATTAGAAATATTTATATAACAATCCTCCTATCAGAAATTTATTTTCTCTGCTAGAAAAAATAGAGTCTTTCAGAGACCCTTTATGGTAGGCTCCTGTCGTGTTTCTTTTTTTCTCCTACTTCCAATGTCTATCCCATTTGTCTTTCTAGATGAGGACTGATTATCTTACCCTGGGTCCTGCTTCTTGCTTAGCTTCTTTAAGTATATAGGTTTTAGTATGTAGATCCTATCTTTTAGGTCTAGTATCCACTTATATGTGAATATATACCATGTGTTTCTTTCTGCTTCTGGGATACCCTATTTATGATGATCTTTTCTAGACCACACCATTTGCCTGCAAATTTCATGATTTCCTTGTTTTTAATTGCTGAGTAGTATTCCATTGTGTAAATGTACCACAATTTCTGTAACCATTCCTCCATAGAGGGCCATACAAGGTTGTTTCCAGGTTCCAGCTATTACAAGTACAAAGGAGATGCTGACATTCATAACCAAACCTTGGGCAGAGTACAGGAAATCATATGAAAGAAGGGTGAGTTAGTAAGACCTGGAGAGGAAAGGAGCTCCACAAGGATCAAACATATCTGGGCACAGGAGTCTTTTCTAAAAATGATTCTCTAACAAGGGATCATGCATGGATGTAACCTAAAACCCCTGCTCAGACATAGCCCAAGGCAGCTCAGTATCCAAGTTGGATACCCCAGTAAGTTAAACAGGGATTGAAACTGATATGAACTCAGTGGCTGGACCTTTAACCTCCCCCCAACCCCAAGGGAGGAGCAGCCTTGATAGGCCACAGAGGAGGCCATTGCAGCTAGTCCTGAGGAGACCTGATAAGCTAGGGTCAGAGGAAGGGGAGGAGGAACTCTCTATCAGTGGACTTAGAGAAGGGCAGGGAGGAAATGAGGAAGGAACAGTAGGATTGGGAGGGAATGTGGGAGGGGGCTACAGCTGGGATACAATGTAAATAAACTGTAATTAATATAAAAAACAAAAACTTAATTAAAAATTTTATTGTCTTTTTGTTTTAACTAATTAAGTAATAAAGGATCTACTTAAAATTTAATTTGTTTCTAATGAATGAACATATTAAATTCCTGTATGAAATTCCATTGAATTTTAAATTGTTGTAAATTATTTATGCTTATTTAGTAATTTATAACTTTTTCATTCTGAATTACTTTTAGATATGTCAAATATTTCAGGTAATTTAATTATATTTGTGTTATTTTTATATTATAATTTTCAGGCTGTTTTGTTTTGGAAAATATTTTTTACTCCCAAATTGATTCTTATGTACTTTGCAATATGCTCCTTTTCTTTTGTTTGTTTTTACCAAAATACTGAGGAATACACAATCAAAGTTATCCACTGGAAGAAGCTCCAGGTTTTTTGAAGGAAGGGTTCTATGAAACCACTGTCACATCCAGACAGCCTCTTGCTGAATAAAGGCTCGCAGAAGTATGTCCTTGGAGAGAATGTGATTTTAACTCCTAACTAGCAACTGCTGGTATCTCTTCGTGGGCTAAACACTACATGACTGTGCTACGCAGGGTCTCCTTCATGATTATGGTATAACATAACCATGGTGCTCATGCCCTTTGTCTTGTTTTCCTGAAGGGAAACTGATTGCCATTTTATGATTTCTGAGTAAAACTGTAATTAACTTCTTACTTCTTGACTCTGTTCTAAAAGTCTTCCGTCCTCATTTGTGACCTTGGTAGACATTATTGACTTCTCTCATGCTATAAACCAAACATTCACTTTGGTTTATGTAAAGTAGATTAATCTCAAACCATGTGTGTTATCTTTTCTCATTGACATTTGCAATGAACCAACTGAAGGAAGAAATTACGTAAATGAATCACTCAGAATTCTAATTTCTGTTCTGTTTTCACTGAATCACTATACCCATGATCATGCCTTCTATTTCTAATTGGTGTACATGGACACAGTGTCCCCTTGGAATAACCTCTTGTAAATGTCTATCCTTAGTGATTGGGTTCATGATCTCCAGTACTTCAAGAAGCAAGCCTGAGAACAGAGAGAATGAAAAATCTTCTATAGTATGTGTAGGATACCTCTTATTTCAAATTCTATCTGAGTGGTTTGTGGTTGGAGTCATGATCTCCAGTTCTGTGAGAGCACAGAAAATAAAAAAAAAAATCTTATAGATATGTGTAGGACACCCCTATTTCCAATTTTTGTTCCTGGTATTCACAAGGAATAATATAATATAATATATAATATATTATATATTATATAATAATATTTTTATATAATATATTATATAATAATATAATATATAATATAATAACTAAGATACACTATGTCATAGACACTCCTTTCTCTGAAGCTTTATTTCTAAAACAAATTTTTAATAATTTTTTTATTAAATTGATTACAGTTTATTCAATTGTATCCCAGGTGTAGCCACCAATTTTTAGTTTTTATATTAATTATAGTTTTGAAGATCAGTACTCACGTCAGCTACAAAGTTTGTATCTTAGTTGCTTTAGATATTGAGCCACCTTTTCAGGCCATTGTGCACATTCTTACAATTGGAATCTACTTCCAACTTTGTCATGTGTGATGCTTAATTTTGATTGTTAATGGTATTTTGTCTGGAACCATCTATGATACAGTTCCCTAAGCACAACTCTGCAGGATTATTTCAATTATGTTACCTTCTGTCCATGCTTCTGAGCAATTAATTGGATTAGGTAATCACGGTGAGAAAACTATATCAACTATTATTGGGCTGTGAAATTACAAACATGATTTCCAGAATGCATAAACAGGAGAAAGCTCAGTGAGTATGAGCCGTCATTGTCCTCTGCTTCTTTGTTATTATTTATTTTTTCTTTATTTCACTTTATTCACTTTGTATCCTCCCATAAACACTTCCCTCCTTCCCTTCTAATCCCACCTTCCCTCCCACTTCTTCATGTATGCCCATCCACAAGTCCACTGATAGGGGAGGTCTCCCTCTCCTTCCTTCTGAAATTAGTCTATCAGATCTCATCAGGAGTGGCTGCATTGTCATCTTCTGCGTCCTCTGTTTCTTAACTAAGTCAGCCACTTCACTTGCTGTGACCTCCTGACATCAGTCCTGCCCTATAGCGCTACCATAAGCCTACAAACACTGAGCCAAATGTATTTCTAATGTAAATAATATCCTAAAGCTCTTTTTCACACCAAGAGGGAAATAACTTCAAATAAAAATGTTCTTATAATGCCCAGGTTGAGTCAGGTTTTGTGGTATACCCCCTTAGTTGATTCTTTGCCTTTGGGACTTTTTGGCGGCTAGAGTCTGAAAGAATTTGGTCAGAGAAATGTCCCGTTTTCATTTTTTAAGCAGAACTTAACATGTCTTTCTGATGGGAGTTTGTAATATTTAATAAATTGATTCTTGTGGCTCTATCACATGAAAGCAGCTTCCTAAGTAACTGAGAGGGAGGAGAAGACTGCCAAATGGCATTTTCCAAAGATGACATTGATTACAACAATAAAAGTATTTAATATACAACATAAATGTAATAGAAGTGAAACATTGTAAATAATAATAAAGTAAAATAGAGAACATTAGGGATGTATTATAATGAGCTATAAAAGGAAGGAAGGATGTAGGCAAATGGAATTGTGGGATTCCATGATTCAGTTTAATAAGAAACTGAAGGGAAGTAAGGTTGCTTGGACAATCCAAAAGCTTCTTCAGTTATCATCCTCCACAGGATGATCAATTGTACTGGAGAAGAAAATTGTTCCAATATTCACTGTCAATAAAACAAAAAAAATCATGATAAAAAACATTCTCAGAAGACAGATTCCACTCAACTCAGACAAAATGAGTCTTTCAGTCTATTTTTATAACTCTACACAGAAAATTTCATGTGTTTACAACATATCTGATTTTGAGAGGTCCTATTATTGATTCAGATATGTTTTTCCTATTTATCATTCTTCATGTATTTGTTGTAGTTGATCCTGTGAATCCAGTAGTTACATAATGCTAAGCATTGATAAGATTTATCTCTCATAAGAAATCCAACCAACATTACTGTTTTTGCAGGAGGATTGCACAGTTTGTTGACAGTGGCACAGGGCTTAATCTTCCAGAATATTTGAGGGGTTTTTGAATCCAAACGTTGTCTCTAAGTGATCTTTTCAAAAGTAATACTTTGGTAACCAAGATATCCTACATTGACTCAGGGACCAGGAGAAGGAAAGGTGAGAAACACAGCAGGTAATATTCTAGAATCCTTTCAGGGGCTGAATTAGGAGGACATCTGTCATACATACATGCATGCATATATGTGAGTATAAACATGCATGTGTATATGTGTTCAAGGTCAATATGTAAGTATGATTATATTTATATTTTTTAATTATGCTGTTTAATTATATTTAATTAAAAAAGACTTTTTCCATGCTAAAATATCAAGATGTGTGCCAATACTGCTGTGATGTAAATTACAGTTTTGTGAAATCAGGAGAGGATGTCATCCTTCCATTCATCTGATTACTACTTTAAATCTTCCTGTTACCTGTCAGAAAGTCCTCCTGAGAAGGAACAGATGTAAGATTTAATTCTTCAGTATTATCATTTGGAAAGTTATTGTCACTTTGGTTATGGGCATCAGCCTTATCACAAGACTTCTCAACAGCAGTTTATAAACCAGAGGAGTTCTTGATGTCCTCCACACTCCTTTGCATGTCTTTATACAATGTAGTAGTATCCTCTTCAAAGATCTTTGGAAAATATTCAGTGAGAATTTTTATAAGAGAAACCTGTAAATCAACAGTACAGAAACTAGATTCTGTCATTTCACATTGTTTACAAATTTGATACCAGAGTCTTGAAATGACAAAAAAATTAGGAGTTACTACATGCAGGTATCAACCCACGAAAAGAGTAAGAATAGTATGGGCACATATTTAATGTATAGTCAGTAAAATAAGGAAAAGTTTCAGTAGCCTCACAACAATGACTGTTTTTGTTTAACTTTTATGTTTCTTCCCATGATACACCTCATTTTATATTTGACCAGGCTTTTAAAAATTATTCATTTATTACAATTTATTCAAATTTCCCTACTGCAGTCCACGCCCTGGTCTCCTCTTAGAACCACACACCCTCCCTCTTCTCCTTCTTTGCCCCTTCCCTAAGTCCTGTGACAGGTGAGAACCTCCTGCCAGCTCAGCAGGTAAAGTCTAGGCTCACAACCAAAAATAATTTACCAGTCTTAAACAAGGTAGCAAAGAAATAATTTTCAGGAATATCACACTTAGATGATATTCTTTTTTTTTTGTATTCTCTCTTTTTTTAATTTTTTATTTAACTTTTATTAATTACACTTTATTCCTTTTATGTCCCACCATAGGCACCTCCCTCCTCCCATCCTGGTCCCACCCTCCCCCCCTTTCTACATGCATGCCTCTCCCCAAGTCCACTGATAGGGGAGGTCCTTCTTTCTGATTTTTTGTTGTTGTTGTTGTTGTTGTTCTCAATGCAGTTTATTCAGGAACCTTGAATAATCTTCTGACCCTGGTTAAAGCCAGCCCACAGCTTAAAATAACCTCTTTGTAGCCAACCCCAGAGTGCCTCGTGGGCAATGCAGATAGGTCCACATACACGGAAGCAAGCCTGATCCTCAGCCTTAGCCAAATATGGAGTTGTTTGTGACAGAGAGCACTCACCATCGGGAAGGTGGAAGGCAGAAACCAGCTCCATCTTTAAGTCGTGGCATTACACAGCTCTCTACAGTTCCCCCTTTTTGTTTTAGACACATCAGGCAAGAGTAGAGGTCTGATCTCTGATATTAGGAATAAATTGGGACTTTGTACCAATGTTCCTTTAGGTGTCATCCACCCAAAGAGCATCAGACCCGTCTGATACCTTTTTCTCAGAGGCGGGACCTGGGGCATCAACCCACATGCAATCAGATATGCTCTTCTCTGGGTCGAAAGCAGCTGACCCTGAGTGCAGTGCTTAGCTTTGCATCCTGAGCGTAACATTTTAGCTTTTTATGGTAGCCAACCATGTTTGGAGAGACTGTCCTGCTTCAATGGCTGTAAAGGCCTGAATGATCATGGCTGCATTACGCTGTTGTGAGACTCTAATCTTGCATATACACCACAGGCAAACCAAGGAGACCAACCCCAGAAGGCCTGCTAACACTCCCATGCCCACCCATTCCTTCAGATGATTCATGGCTGCAGCAATCCATGATGATAATCCTCTGGCTAGTCCTGCGTCCACTCTGGTAGAATTTGCCGTAACAATGGCCACTCTCAGCTGCTCCACCATAGTATCGAATTTTTTAGTCCAATTACCTAAAATATAGCTAGACAATTGTTTAGACAGATTTAAAGCACGGAAAAAAATCTTATATTGTATGCTAGTGACACAAAGTCCAGCATACTTCCATTGACAGCCAAGTTGAGCGATTTGCCATAGGGTATCAATTTGCTCCTGCACGAGGTCAATCCTCTGATTGAACACCATCAAGTATCCTTTTTGTTGAGCATTAATTTCTTTTTGTACATCTAAAGCATGAGCTACATTGGCTAAAATATTATTTAGGGTCTGAGCAGTCTGCATAGTATGACTCATGGCTAATGCAGCAGTGGTATCTCCAACAGCCGCCAATGAGATGGCAGTAACAATGGCGGCTGTAATTTTCTTGTTTCATACACAAATAGTTCAGAATAGTGATCCTTCTTTGTTTTCTTCTCTGACTGCATAAAGGAATATATATGAATAGAACTGTTTAGAAAAGAAAATCATTAATAGCACTTAAGAGTGAAAATTATATTTCATTGTTCTTTTTGTACTGAACGTGAATTTTTATTAAGACTTGGATTTTAGGTTGCCAGTTGCTTGGTAGCTGAATAGAGCCAAGAAGAGTCCTGGATGCGAGTGTCATAACTTGTGTTTAACTACTGCAATGTATCATGACTTCTGTTTTGTGCCCCTGATTCCTGAAAGGTGCTAGTTAAATATACCCCTTCCTTTCTTTTTATTTCTTTTCCTTCTTTTTTAACATATGATTTTATTGATTCTTTGTGAATTTTCCATCATGTACCCCAAACCCACAAATTTCCCAATCCTTCCATTACTGCTTACCACCCTTTAAATCCCATAAAAGAAAACAAAAAAATATTATATATATATATATATATATATATATATATATATATAATTTTTATTATCGTGTGTGTGTGTATAAATCACTAAATTATTCCATGTAAGCTGTGTTGTGCCACTGTGTGTCACACTAATATCCTTTTGCTCAAACAGCTCCGTTTGCAGATGTTCACTAAAATGAGTCAATACTCTGGTGCAGAGCCTAATGGTTTTGTGCTACACCATCAATAATAGATCCTCTCAGAGACTCTCTCAGATATTCTGGATATCCTCCTGTTGTACCTAGCCATGGATTTCCAGCAGCTTTGGGCGTTCAGGACCAGCCTCTTCACATGTTCCAAAAGTTCATAGATGGAGATGTTGGGATGGGCCAGCTCAAAGTCTTGGATCTGGGTCTTGGCTTAGTCAGCTTGCCAACTCTCCTGCAAATCATGCCACCAGGGCCAGCTCTTCTGCACCTTTTTTTTGCAAGAAGGCACCCCCCATACTTTCTTAAAAGGTTTTTGTCTCTCATTTTGACAAAAAACACAAAAAGGGTCTTATCAGACTGCATCTGCACATTATGGCATTATATTTTTAAATTTTATTCAGTTTTAAAATTCAGTCCTATTCCTACTGAACTTTGTACCCTTTCTGTTTGCAAATCTATCATGTCCAACTTCTTAGTGGCTGCTATCCTCAGGAGACATATATGCTAATCATAAAATCTTTAAGGATTTTACTTGGGAATTATGCTTTAAGAAGTAAGCCCCACTGTGAGGCAACTGGTAGGCAGCTCTGGTATTAGAGGGAATGCAGGTGTCCTATCTTTCTCTGCCTGTGTCTCAATTGGCTTTCTTCTTAACAAGTGAAAATATATTTTCTTCTTAGGAATTTTCTCGCACCACCTGAAATTTTACTCTGAGGCTTTTAATGAAAAAATAAGCTTATCAATACTAAATTTGAAACAATCAGTAAAACAATTTAAAGTAAATTCCTTGGTGAAACAAGGTTAAGGTAAACTATTATGTGAAGTGGTGTGTCAGAAGTTATATTCATTGGCAGTTATCTCAGAAGACTCAGCATCTGTAATTTCACAAGCATGAGTAATTTCAGTTTTATGAGATCCATTGCCATCTTCTTGTTTCCAAGGACACCACAATGCAAGCAGTGTGCAACTTCCATGCAGGCAACATATAAAATGAATAAAAGTTTTAATTGTGCTTTACATGAAATAAAATAAATATTTTGGTGTTAGATTTATGGCTCACTGATAAGTGCACTAGTTTGTACTCGAAAGCATTCAGTTGAGTTCTCAGCACATCACGGTTGCTTTGAGTATTATGTAAGTCTAATTCCATGGAGTTCAAAGATTTCTTTGGGCATGGAGGGAACTAAGAAAAGTTGTTAAATGCAAAATTACATGAAAGCAGAAGGTAAGCACACACAGTTATTTAGTAAAATAAATGTTTCCTTATTATAAGCGTAGTTCTACAGATCTGTTGTTGTACAAATGAAAAGCTGCCTGACATGGGAGCTGTATTGTTTCATCTGTGCTCAATTCAAAAAGGAAGTGTGACTAAGTGAATAGAAGCTGGGAACAAGTGCCACTCCCAGGGATGAGAAAACTACTTGAGGTATATATCCAATTCTATTTTATTCTATTTCTCCGTGATGGTCCACAGTCCTAAATTTTAGTTTGTTGAACCTCATCATCTCTTTCTGTCATCTTTAGCGTCTGTGCTTCAAGTTTATTTGGTTTTCAAAGGCAGTTAAAGACGGATGAGACATAACTTCTAATGACATTAAGAAGGACGATTCCCAACCTCCGTGAAATAGATCAATACCTCTTCTAAACCAAAAGAATGCAATCCTAGGGTGTCCTTAAACACCAATGACCTTTCCAACTCCACTGGTGCAGATCTCAAAAGGTCACCCAGAACTGTTCATTTCCATTCTGATCCTTGGCAACTGGGTCTTGGTTTTCTTGGTTGCAAATTGATCCCTTTTTCGCTCTGGTTTATTTCTCAGTGTGCTCTCTCTTTCTCTCTCTCTCTCTCTTTCTCTCTCTCTCTCCTCTCTCTCTCTCTCTCTTACATACATACACACACACACTTGCACACATAGGCACACTTACACAGAGGCTATCAACTCTCTATGTCCATGCCTATGAATGACTCTCTTTCCAAACATATCTATATACACACAAATGTTTATTCATGAACATCTATGTATACAAAGGACAGAAATGAACACAATATTCATTAGTGCTGAAGTTAACACACCTGACAGTTATCCTAAACAGTTCTCCCCCAGGCAGTTGTGTACCTTGGCATGGGCGGAGCCCTAAAGTGTGGAAAACTAACTCTGGATAGAAGATTTGTGCAAGCACTGGAGAACTAGCAATGGGAAGTGAGGTCAATGATTTTTGAGGCACAGCCACCCAGAAGAGCAGGTGAGAATTCCAGGAAATCCATCCTTCCCTTCCAATTCATGCAGGTGTGCATCAGGAAGTGGCAGGAGTGGGCATGTCTGGCAGTGAGTCCGATGGGGAGGTGAAGGCCTAGGTGTGAGTTGAGGTGTGTGTGCTGGTCTTTCTTCCTGAAGCCTAGACCTTGAGCCTTCGCCAGAGTCGTTGGGTAGTGGGTGTCTGGTGGGCCGATGCAGGAGAGAGTGCTTGCTCTGGGAAGATGGCTGCAGCCTAGGCTCTCATGAGTGGGTGGAACCCGCCCAAAGGGTGTGGAGATCAGACAGAGAGGCCTCCAGAGAGTGTCTCCAGAGCTCCAAGTAGGATCCCAGGTGCAAGCTCTGGAAGGCCTGGGTTTTCCGTGAGGGAAGAGTGGGTGTGTCCAGTCCCGTGCCATCCAAAGATATGCCTGATCAGAGAGTGTCCTTCTGGGGTTAACCTGCGAGAGAACCGGTTGCGATATTCCCAGAGAGCCTTGGCCATGAGGGGGGCAGGTCTCTTCTTAGCCTGGATCTTGATGCAGAGAGCCCGCTGGGATAGGCTGTGTCCAGAGGCCTCCTGGAGGAGGTGCCTTTCAGAGGTGGGCCCCCGCGCCGGGGGTCCGGGCTCCTAATGCTGGCCTGGGGTCCTGGCCTGGGGGAAGAACATGACCGTCTGAGTACGTTCGAGGCCTTGCAGCTTCTTTGCCTGTGTCCTCCGGATGCGGGCTGTGAGGGCTTGCAGCTTCACCTCTTGGTCTGCCTCCTCCATCTACTGCTCTGTCTTGGTCTCAGTCTGACTGTGGGTCTCAGTCTGGTCCCCTGCGTGACGAGGTTCCTCCTCTTGGGCTGCTTGGGCTGTGTTGGCTTGGAAGGCGTCCTTGGCTTGGGAGATTCCTTGGAGAGCAGTTTGTTCGGCTGTATCAGCTTCATGGGCTGCAATGGTCTCCATGGCTATAGCCAAAGTTTGAGGTCCTATTGCTGGTCTTTCTCCCTGAAGCCTAGACCTTGAGCCTTTGCTAGATTCCTTGGGTATCGCCTGTCTGGTTGGACAATGCAAGATGGAGTACTTGCTCTGGAAAGATGTCTGCAGCCTAGGCTCTCACGGGTGGGGGGAACACATCCAATGGTGTTGAGATCAGGCAGAGAGGCTTCCAGAGAGTTTCTCTAGAAAGGTCGCCCGTGAACAGGAAGTGGAATCTCAGGTGAAATTGCTGGAAAGCCATGCCTCCTCCATAGCTCAGGAAGCCTGTTTCAGATCTCAGAGCCAACTCTAGCTGACTCCATGGGGTTCACAGCCCTTCCTTGCCTCCAAACGTTCTCTGGTCAAATGTGTTTTTCTGTATGATCTTTTTGGTACTCTTGGGTTAACCTGCCCACATCTGTGGGTCTCCAACTTTGGAGTCATGAGAGAACCTGGTCTCTTCTTACCCTGCTTCATGCTTTTGTGGCCTTCCCTATAGGGCAGACAGGGATCCATCTGGCATGTGCTGTGTGTAGAGGCTTCATGGAGGAAGTGCTTGTCAGAAGAGTCCCCACCTCTCGCCTGAGGTTCACTCTCCTCCTTCTGGATGGGTCTTTTTGCCTGTATTTGGAAAGTGACCATCTTGTTTTGTCTACATCCTTGCAGCTTCTACACTTGTGTGCTCTGTTTGCAGGCTCTCAGGGTTTGCAGCCTCAGCTCTTGTAACTCCTTCATTTGCATGTGTGTTGCTCTCAATCTGGCTCTGGTTTAGTTTCCCAGGCTAGGAATCCTCTTCTGCGTGCCCAGGTTCAGGCTTATCAAACATATATATATATATATATATATATATATATATATATATATATATATGTGTGTGTGTGTGTGTGTGTGTGTGTGTGTGTGTGATATACATTCGTACATTTATATGTATATGTATATATATCAGGTAACTTGCACCTGTGTGACGCATGCTGTGATATATATATATGTATAAATTAGCATATATATATATATATATCCCTCGGTATGATGGCCATTGTAATTTTTATCACTGTTTGATATTTAATGTAGTCTTCCCTATGTAACAGAGACCATGAATGACCATGAATTGATTGATACTATGAGATGGCTGTGTCATGATGTTCAAGTTTGTGGTGTTCACTCTAATTGCATCCATGTGATGTTTGGGTGAGGGCTCTGTTTAATTATTGTGTGATGGCTACAATGTAATGGCCCCTGTGAAATGGTAATAATTAATGGCTACTGTGTTGTGTTCACTGTGTGATGATTACTCTGTGATGGTTACTGTGTTATGGCCACTTTTTGAGGGCCTCTTATTTACAGTAATTTGTTTTTGACACTGTTGATGGTCACTGTATGCTGGCCACTTAATGATGGCCTGTGTGTGTTGGTCACTGAATTATAAATTCTGTGGGATCCCACTATGTGATGGTCAAAGTTTGATAGCCACTGTGATGGTCATCCTGTGATGGCCATTACCTGATGGTCACTGTTTGATATACCACTATGTGTTTTATATGGTGTGATGGTCACTGTGTAAATTTGACTTTGTGCTGGACAATGTGTGATTGACATTGAGTTTTGTTCACTGGGCAATGATCAGTGCTTCATCGCCAATACATGATTTTCACTATCATGGCCTGTGACTGATAGTTGTTTTGTGATGGCCATTCTGTGCTAGCTAATAATTGATGGTTAGCTGTGTGATTTAATTGCATAATGGTTACTGTATAATCACTAATCTGTGATGACCATTTTGGTTGATACTGTTTTATTGTCACTGTGTAATATTCATTATATGATGGCCACTGTGTGATAGTCATTATGTCATAAACATGGCGATGCCAAGAGTGTTAAAAATGGCATGTGATGGATACATAGTGATGGCCAATGTCAATGTTCATGGTGATGGCATACTCTGTGATGGTCACAGTGTGAGAGACACTGTGTGAAGGCCATGATGTGATGATCACTGTGTTGGTCAATATATGGTTATCATTTTATACTGTCCACATTTTCATTATCATTGCAATATGAAAGCAGATTGATAGCTGTTGTTTTATGGTTAAAGCATAATGGTCACTGTGTGATGGTATCTGTGTGGTCATATCTGGGTGATGGGTACTGTAAAATCCACCATGTTGTGACCAGCATGTGATGGCCACAATGTGATGACCAGTTTGTGGTAGTCATTGTGATGAACAGCTGTGAGTAATTCACTGAGTGATCATCATTTTGTGATGGACATATTGTGATGGTCACTGTGCGATGGCCACCTTGGAGTGGAAAGTATGTAATGGTCTCTGTTTATCATCACTATGTGATGGCTTCTATATGGAGGTCACTAGGAATAAACATAATGTGTTGACCAATGTTTTATAACCTCTGTGTGATGGTCAAATAGCATAACTCCTAGGGATGCCCCCTGTGCTATAGGCACAATGAAATAGTCTACTCTATGATGGTGACTCTTCATGTCTTGGGTCCATGAACCAGGCAGTCAAGAATCTGTTTAAAAAACTGAATGTATTTCTAGAAAACAAATTATTGTAGTTACACTACTTCAACTAAAACAGGAGATTTGGACAAACTGATGTGGCACTGTATGACAGGATTGTTATTTTTTCTGGCTAAAAATGTACATCCTGAGAGAAAAGCTGTGAGTATTCTGTGGTGTGCTTCTCTATAGACTGCTTGTTCCTGGGGCATATAGGGCCATAAAGCAGGTTTCAGCTTTTGTTTTGCTTTGCTTTGTTTTTTTTTGTTTGTTTGTTTTGTTTTGTTTTTTGAGACAGAGTTTCTCTGTGTTACCTTGGCTGTCCTGGACTCATTCTGTAGAGAAGGCTGGCATTGATCTCACAGAAATCCATGTGCCTCTGTCCCCTGGAGTGCTGAGATTACAGGTGTCACCACTGCCACAGCTTGGTTTCAACTTTAAAATATAAATTTTTATACTTTTATTAATTAAACCTTACTCACTTTGAATCTCCCCATAAGCCCCTCACCCATCCCTCCCAATCCCACCTTCCTTCCCCCTTCTTCACGCATGCCCCTCCCTGAGTCCACTGATAGGGGAGGTCTTCCTCTACTTCCTTTTGATTTTAGTCTATCATATCTCATCAGGAGTGGCTGCACTGTAATTTTCTGTGGCCTGGTAAGGCTGCTTCCCTCTCAGGGGGAGGTGATCAAAGAGCAGGCCAATCAGATTATGTCAGAGGTAGTCCCACTTCCCATTAGTATGTAACCCACTTGAACACTAAACTGCCATGGACTACATCAGTGCAGGGGTTCTAGGTTATCTCCATACCTGGTAATTGGTTGGAGTATGCATCTCTGGAAAGACCCCTGTGTTCAAATTTTCTGGTTCTGTTTCTCTCCTTGTGGAGTTCTTGTCCTCTCCAGATCTTACTATTTGCCACTTCTTTGATAAGATTCCATGCACTCTGCCCAAGAGTTGGCCATAAGTCTCAGCATCTGCTTTCATAGCCTGCAGGGCAGAGCCTTTCAGAGACCCTTTACTGTTTTCTTCCTCTTCTGATGTCCATACTCTTTGCCTTTCAGGATGGGGATTGAGCATTTTAGTCAGGGTTGACTCCCTCTTGATTAGTTAGGACATCAACATAAAATCAGAAACATTAAGTCAGTTATAAGAAAAAGTAGGAAAGACCCTAGAACTCCCTGGTACAGGAGAAAACTCCCTAAGCAGAATACAAACAACACAGGCTCTAAGAGCAACAATCAATAAATGGGACCTCATGAAACTAAAAAGCTTCTGTAAAGCAAAGGACACTGTCATCAAAACAAAATGAATGCGTACAGATTGGGAAAAAATCTTCACCAACCATTTATCTGACAGAGGGCTAATACCCAGTATTTATAAAGAACTAAAGAAACTGAAAAGCAACAAACCAAGTAATCCAATTAAAAAATGGGGAACAGAGCTAAACAGAGAATTCTCTGTAGAGGAATATCGAGTGGCAGAGAAAAACTTAAAGAAAGGCTCAAAGTCACTAGCCATTAGGGAAATGCAAATCAAAACCACCCTGAGATTTCACCTTACAACCATAGAATGGCCAAGATCAAAAACGCAAGTGACAACACATGATGGAGAGGTTGTGGAGAAAGGAGAACCCTCCTCCACTGCTTGTGGTAATGTAAACTTGTACAACCACTGTGGAAAGCAATCTGGTGCTTTCTCAGACAACTAGGAATAGTGCTTTCTCAAGATCCATCCATACCGCTCCTAGGCATATTTCACAAAGAGGTTCAAGTACACAATAAAGACATTTGTTCAGCCATGTTTGTAGCAGCTTTATTTGTAATAGCCAGAAGCTGGAAACATCCCAGATGTCCCTCAGTGGAGGAATGGATACAGAAATTGTGGTACATCTACACAATGGAATATTACTCAGCAAAGAAAAATAAGGAAATCATGAAATTTCCAAGTAAATGGTGGGACCTGGAAAGGATCATCCTGAGTGAGCTGTCCCAGCAGCAGGAAGACACACACGGTATATTCTCACTCATATAGACATATAATATAGGATAATCCTTCTAAAATCTGTACATCT
Organism: Meriones unguiculatus; assembly: GCF_030254825.1. Lineage (NCBI taxonomy): Eukaryota > Metazoa > Chordata > Mammalia > Rodentia > Muridae > Meriones > Meriones unguiculatus. The sequence goes on along the minus strand of NC_083353.1, from coordinate 24,613,839 downwards.
AGAATATAATTTTTGTAATTTTAATTACGTTATTTCCAAATTCATTTTTCTCCCTCACATATACTGCTCCTTGCCTTCAATTTCATGGCCTTTTGGTTAAATTATGGTTACTGGTTGAATTTTACTTAAGTTTTGCTCAAGGATTTCCCAGATAGTAAGCCAAGAAATGGCTCCCTTGGACATTGAATATGAAATGAAATGTCACACAAGGACCCATGTCCTGGAACAGGAACTGCTTTGGGACATTGGAAGAATTTCTATTAAAATAGATTTTTCCAGACTAAAATCTTGTCTGCTCCAAGGGTACAAGGGCAGAGCTAGGAAGGCCTGTGCTGTCTGAGTCATTTGCTTTCTATTCACCCAGTAAGGGAAACACTGTTCCCCAAACCCCACCTTGGTGGTCCTTGCTTAGGAAAGACTCTGGAAAGGCCTAGCCAACAGAAGCTCTAATGGACGTTAGCTTGCAGGTTCCTTCCTCGATTCGTCCCTGGTTCTGCTCTAGGGATCTGTGCAGGAGACCACAAGCCACACCATGGTGATTGTGGTCACTCTTTTCTTAGGTCAGGAGGAGCAGGCCCGTTGAACTGTCAGAGCAGCTGGTACTGGGATGGACTGTGAAACAGACTGTGGGTTTGTTCATGTGGTGACCTGAGCAGTGGCCCTTGGCCTCTGAGCTTCGCTGATTGTGGATTCTTTGGAAGAAGGAGGCTCTCTGCATCCATGGCTGTGGGACCCTGTGGTGCTTGTACATACATCACTACATAGTGCATAAACAATCATTGCTTTTGGTGTATTATAGGAAGAAGACATTATAAAATTGAAGGTCTTTTTTATAGAAGTTCTGAATTTTTCATTCTGCTTTTAGGTTTGTGTTACAAGTTCTGTGAAGGGTTTAGAAACTGGTAGTAAATAGGTGACAGGGGTTACCCTTCAACAATACAGCAATGCTTGGTTAGAATACTATGGCTAGAGAGATGGCTAAGTGGTTAAGAGCACTTATGGATAAGACCAGAGTTAATATCCCAGGATATATAGCATGTGGCTCACAACTACCTGCAACCACACCTCCAGGGGACCTTATGATCTACTCTTACTTCACTGGGTATATATATACACACACACACACACACACAAATGCACACATACACAATTCTTCATATACACAAGAATTTAAAATATTTGAAAAGCTAGGTGTTGCTGACATATGCATTTCATTTCAACACTCAAGAGGCAGAGGCAGCTGGAGCTCGGAGTTCAAGACCACTCTGGTCTACACAGTCAGTTCTAGGATAGCTCAAGTTGCATGCAGAAACCTTGTCTCAACAACCAAATCACAGATAAAATAAAATAAAATAAAATAAAATAAAATAAAATAAAATATAAAATAAAAATCCTTTTATGTTTCTGTGATTCAGAGAAATTCATTTCCAAGGACAAAAGGAGTTTCTGAGCTGCAGAGGTTTCCCAGGTGTTCATGGGGTTGGGTGGCTAAGGCAAATTCCACATCTTGTGACATAGATTTTGTGGCAAAAAATAGACATTAAAATATTTAATGTCATTTTGTCTGTGAGTTTCAGTGGGTCTGGGTTTGCATGAATCCACAAGGGGACATGTGGGGCTACCAATCTATGGCAGAGCTTTTGATCTTATCCATTTGAGAGAGAGCTCTAGAGCATGGTCACTCTCTCTCACTATAGGAAATATCAGTAGGTGTTGGGTCAAACCCAACAATTTAGGAGTCACTTTGAGTTAATTTTGTGGTAGTTGTGGAGTTTGTCTATAATTTTTTTCTTTATTCTTTTCTTACATATCCTGACTGAATGGTCCCCTTCCTCCTCTTTTTTTAAACCCCCAATCTTCTCAATCATGTCCATTGCTCCTCTATTTCCCTTCAGAAAAGAGCACACCTCCAGTGATATCAGCTGAACAAAGCATAACAAGATGCTATAAGAGTATGCATAAACCATCATATCAAGGCTGGACAAAGCACCAAAGTTGGAGGAAAAGAGTTCCATGAGCAGCCAAGAGTCAGAGATACTACCACCCCAACTCTTAGGAGTTCCACAAAAACACTCAAATCAAACAACCACAGCATGTACACACAGGGCCAAGCTCAGACCCATGCAGGTTCCGTGATTGTTGCTTCAGTCTGTGTGAGCCCTTATGAGCCCTCCTTAGCTGACTCAGTGGTCCACGTTTTTATGGTGTCCTTGAACTTTCTGGCTTCAACAATCCTCCCTTCTCCTCTTTTCCCCGGGTTCCTGAGTTAGTCTAATGTTTGGGTGGATGACTGTGTCTGCTCCTTTCACTTCTGGGGCATCCCCCTCTGATAACTATTGGGCTAGGCAGCATCTATGAATACAGCAGGATATCATAAGATACTATTTCATTGACTTTTTTATTAATGTTAGTCTTATGTGGTTCAACCCTAGGTCTTTGAGGTATCCACCTTTAGGTTCCTGGTGATACAGGAAGTGTGAGGCATGGGCTCTCTCTCTCATGGTTTGGGCCTCAAGCTAGGCCAATTTTTGTGGATTTAGGCCAGCTTGTGGGTTTTTCATACCCACAAGCTATGAGTCACCACTGCTGCAGCACATCTTACAGAGGACAGGTTGAAGGTAGAAGGCTTTGTGGCTGAGTTGGTGTCCCAGTACCACCACTGGGAGCATAGCCTGTTTACAGAAGATAGTCTGTTCAGGTTCCATATCCTCTGTTGCTAGGAGACTTTGTTAGAGTCACCCTGATAGGTTCCCAGAAATTTCCCCTGCACCAGGATTCCATATCATCCTCTAAATGCTCAGCAACTCAAGTTGTTTCTGGTCATATTCTCTCTCTCTGCCTCTCCCTCCTCTATTTGGTTCACCCTATTCCTTTCCATTCTCTGTACCCTGCCACCTGTCTACTCCCCCCAAATTTATTTTATTTTCAATTTCCAGGGAGATCTTGCTATCCCACCTAAAACCCTTCTTTTTACTTACCTTCTCTGGTTTTGTGGATTGTAGTGTGATTATCCTACACTTAACAGCTAATGTCTTCTTGCAAGAGAGTACATACAATGTTTGCTTTTCTGGGTCTGGGTTACAACAATCAGGAAGATTTTTTCAGTTACATACATTTGCCTGAGAATTTCAGAATTTTTTTCTAACACCTGAGTAATACTCCATCTTAAAATATACATTTTATTTATCTGTTCTTCCACTGAGTGACATCCTGGTTGTTTCCAGATTCTGGCCATTATGAACAAAGATGTTATGAATATGGTTGAGCAAGTGTCCTTGTGATAAGATGGAGTGTCTTTTGGGCATATGCCCAATAGTGGTATAGCTGGCAGTTGAGTTCTCCATTCCCAACTTTCTGAGGAACCAGCAAATTGATTTACATTGTGGCTGTAAAATTTATGCTCCCAACAAGAGCAAATTTCCTGTCACTTATTTTGTTGATCTTTTTTATTCTGACATTTGCGAGACAGAATTTCAAACTAGTTTTGATGTGCATTTCCCTGTTGGCTAAGGATATTCCACATTTCTTTAAGTGTTTCCTGGCCATTTGAGATTCACATACTGAGAATTATGTATTTCTGTGCCTCATTTTTTAAATGTTGGATTGTTTAGTTTGTGGATGATTAATTTGTTAAGTTTTTTTTTTTGTTTGTTTGGCTTTTTTTAATTTTGAATGTTAACACTCTATAGGATGGGGATTTCATGAAAATCTTTTTCTTTGTTGTAGGCTGATATTTTGTCTTTTGATGATGTTCGTTATATTTCACTATGCTGAGGTCCCATTTATTAACTGTTGTTATTAGTGCCTGCATGAATCATATTCTGCTTAGGAAGTTGTCTCCTATGTCAGTGTGTTCAAGAGTGTTCCCTGTTTTTCTCTTCTGTAAGGTTCAGAGTTCTATGTTGAGATCTTTGACCCACTTGAACATAAGTTTGGAGCAGGATTGTAAATATTGGTGTGTTTGCATTCTTCTGCATTCATATATCCATAGCATTTCTTTTTTTTTTCTTCAACTTCAAAATGTTTATTTTCCTAAATTTAAACATATTTAATATGCACAGGCAATTAAATCTTTAATATTATTTTTTCATAGGATGATTGTAATGAGTTTATTCTGTAGGAAAACAAATGGAAACGTTACAAACCAGTTCATTTCTGTTTATATGGCCTATAAAAAAGATTTATTTTCTGGGGTTATCAATCTGGCACCTTCTCAGACAACTAGGAATAGCGCTTCACCAAGATCCAGCCATACCACTCCTGGGTATATATCCAAATGAGGCTCAAATACACAAAAAGGACATTTGCTCAACCATGTTTGTAGCAGCTTTCTTTGTAATAGCCAGAAGCTGGAAACAACCCAGATGCCCCTCAACTGAAGAATGGATGCAGAAATTGTGGTACATCTACACAATGGAATATTACTGAGCAATGAAAAATAAGGAAATCATGAAATTTGCAGGTAAATGGTGGGATCTGGAAAGGATCATCCTGAGTGAGTTGTCCCAGAAGCAAAAAGACACACATGGTATATACTCACTCATATAGACATACAACATAGGACAAACCCACTAAAACCTGTGCCTCTAAAGAAACTAAGCAAGAGAGAGGACCCTAACTAAAGTGTCCAATCCCCATCCGGAAAGGCATAGAGGATGGACATCAGAAGAAGAAGAAAACAGGAAACAACCTAGGAACCTACCACAGAGGGCCTCTGAAAGTCTGTGCCGTAAAGACTATCGAAGCAGATGCTGAGCCTGATGGGCAACTGTTGGGCAGATTGAATGGAATTTTATGTAAGAACTGGGAAATAGTAAGAGCTGGAGAGGACAGGGTCTCCACAAGGACAGCAACAGAACAAGAAAATTTGAACACAGGGAATTTCCCAGAGACTCATACTCCAACCAAGGACTATTCATGGAGATAACCCAGAACCCCTGCACAGATGTAGCCCAGGGCAGTTCAGAGTCCAATTGGGTTACATAGTAATGTGAAGAGGGACTGCCTCTGACATAATCTGATTGGCCTGCTCTTTGATCACCTCCCCCTGAGGGGGGGAGCAGCCTTACCAGGCCACAGTAGAGGACAATGCAGCCACTTTTGATGTGCACTGATAGACTAAGTTCAGAAAGGAGAGGAGAACCTCCCATATCATTGGACTTGGGGAGTGGCATGCATGCAGAGGGAGGAGGGAGGGTGGGATTGGGAGTGGAGGAGGGAGGGGCTTATGGGCGGATGCAGAATGAATAAAGTGTAATTGATGAAAAATTTAAAAAAAAGATTTATTTGAGGAATTGCCTTCAGAGAATTGGTGAATGAGTTTCATTTGCAGTATAATATCAGAAAGATAATAGTAATAGTTATGTTCAAAGACCTTTTCTTGGGATAAGAGAATCATAATTTTTTCCAGTTGGATCATTTTTTTTTCTTCATGAATTGGCAAAGATCTGTGGAACACTATTGTTACTGTCATATTCTGTTAACTATATACCTAAATTTCTTTTCAGCCTAGCACAACCACTCTGGAAATCAATCTGGCCCTTTAATAGACAACTAGAAATAGCATATCGTCAAGATGCAGCCATACCACTTCTAGGCATATATTGAAAAGAGGCTCAAGTACACAATAAGGACATTTGCTCAACCATGTTTGTAGAAGCTTTATTTGTAATAGCCCTAAGCTGGAAACAGCCGAAATGACCCTCAACTTAAGAATGGATGCAGAAATTGTGGTATATCTACACAATGGAGTATTACTCTGCAATGAAAAATAAGGAAATCATGAAATTTGCAGGCAATTGTTGGGACCTGGAAAGGATCATCCTGAGTGAGCCGTCCAAGAAGCAGAAAGACATACAAGGTATATATTCACTCATATAGACTTATAACATAGGATAAATCTACTAAAATCTATACATCTAAAGAAACTAATCAAGAGAGAGGATCCTGACTAAAATGGTCAATCCACATCCCGAAAGGCAAAAAGGATGGACATCGGAAGAAGAAAACAGGAAACAACCTAGAAACCTGCTGCAGAGGGCCTCTGAAAAGCTCTGCCCTGCAGACTATCAAAGCAGACACTGAGACTCATGGCCAACTGTTGGGCAGAGTGCATGGAATCCATAGCATTTCTTAAAGAAGCATTCTTTTTTCTGTTGTGTCTTTTTACCTTCTTTATCAAAAATCAAATGGGCATAGGTGTGTGGATTTATATATGGGTCTTTGATTTGATTATAATTGTGTGGAAATTTGAGAATTGTGTTAAATCCGTAGGTTGCTTTTGGTAGGATGGCCATTTTACTATATTAATTCTATCCATGAGTGAAATCTTTCTATCTTCTGGTATCTTCTTCACTTTAAAGCTCTAAACAGTCTAGAAAGACCCTAAAAAAAACTTCTTTAACATTCTTGCTGTACAAGAATTTCACTTTCTTGGTTAGAATTACCCCAAGATATTTTATATTAATTGTGGCTATTGTGAACTGTGTGGTTTTTCATATCTTCCTCAGCTTGTTTGTCATTTGTATATAGGAGAGTTACTGTTTTTTTGTCTGTTTGTTTGATTTCTTTTTCTCTATTTGGTTTTGTTTGTTTCAAGCAACTTTGTATCCAGCTGTTTTGTGAAAGGTATTTATCAGGTGTAGGAGTTCCCTGGTAGAATTCTTGGGATCTCTCATGGATACTATGGTATCATCTGCAATTAACGATACTTTAATTACTTCTTTTCTAGTTTGTATTTCCATGATCTTTTTCATTGCCCTCACTAGAAAGAATTTAAAGTATTCTGTTGGATAGATATGGGCAGAGGAAAGAAGCTTGTCTTCTTCCTGATTTTAGTGGAATTGCCTTGAGTTTTTCACCATTTAATTTGTTGTTGGCTGTAGGCTTGCTGTGAATTTCCCTTATTATATTTATGTATGTCTTGTATATTCCTACTCTCCACAAATGCTTTCTCATTACAGGGTGTTGGATTTTGTTAAAGCCATTTTCAGCATCTAATGATCTCATAATGTTATTTTTTTTTTCTCCTTTCAGTTTGTTTATATGGTAGAATACATTGACAGATTTTATATGTTATGTACTTCTGCTTTGTTGGACTATTCAGGGCTTGCTGTAGTAGGATAGCCAGTGGAATATATCGACCTGGCTGTTATAGATCGTATTCTTATTTATTTATTTATTTATTTATTTATTTATTTATTTATTTATTTATCTAGCTAGCTAGCTAGCTACCTGTTTATTTGTTTATTTATTTATTTGTATTTTTAATAATTTATTCACGTTACATCCCAATTGTAGCCCCCTCCCACATCAATTCCCATTCCCATCTTCACCTTCTTTTCCACCTTACATCCTTCCTTAATCCACTGAAAATGGAAGTCCTCCTCCACTACCATCTGACCCTAGTCTATCAAGTCTCATCAGAACTGCCTGGATCCTCTTCTTCTGTGTCCTGGTAAGGCCACATTGCCAGAAGGGAGTGATCAAAGAGCAGGCAACAAAGTTTATATCAAAGATAACACCTGCTCCACTTATTGGGAACCCTCATGGAGACTGAGTGCCTATGGGCTGCTTCCTGGTAGGAGATCTAATTCTTCTCCATGTATGGGACTTGGTTGGCCCATCTGTCTTGGCAGGGCTCCTTGGATCAAGATTTTTAACTTTTTTGGTCTCCTTGTAGAGCTTCTGACCCCCTTCCATTTCCCCATTCTCCCTTAAGACTCCCTGTGCTCTGCCCAGAGTTTGGCTGTAATTCTCAGCTTCTGCTTCCATCTTCTGCTGGGTGGAGACTTTCAGAGAACATCTGTGCTAGACTCTTGTCCTGTTCTCTCCTTCATACTTCCGGTGTCTATCCTGTTTGCCCTTCTTAATGGGAATTCATAATCCTCCCTAGGGTCCTCCTTGTTCTTTACTTTCTTTAAGTCTTTGGATTTTAGTATGATTATCCTATATTAACTGGCTAATATTTGCTTATAAGTGAGTATGTGCCATGCATATCTTTCTAGTTCTGGCTACCTCACTCAGGATGATCTTTTCTAGTCCCATCCATTTGCCTGCAAGTTTCATGACTTCCTTGTTTTTATTAGCTGCATAGTATTCTGTTGTGTAATTGTATAAGAATTCCTGTATCCATTCTTTGCTTGAGAAAAATATAGGTTGATTCCAGATTCTGAATATTATGAATAAAGCTGCTGTGAATATAGTTGAGCAAATGTCCTTTATGTATGGTGGAGCATCTTTTGGGTACATGCCCAGAAGTAATATAGCTGGATCTTGAGGTAGTTATTCCGAATTATCTGAGACAGCGCCATCTTGATTTCCAAAGTGGTTGTACATGTTTACATTTCCACCAGCAACGGAGGAGGGTTTCACTTTCCCGGCATCCTTGCTAGGATGTGTTGTCACTTGAGTTATTGTTATTAGCCATTCTAATAGAATCTCAGAGTCATTTGCATTTGCATTTCCCAGAGGACTAAGGACAGTGAGCCCTTTTTAAGTCATTCCCTGACATTTAGTATTCCTCTGTTGAGAATACTCTGTTTAGCTCTGTATCCCAGTTTGGTGTTTAATTTCTTGAGTCTATATAAATTTTGCATATTAGCCTTCTGTCAAATGTAGGGTTGGTGAAGATCTGTTTTCAGTCTGTAGGCTGTCATTTTGTTCTGATGACAGTGTCCTTTGCTTTACAGAAGCTTTTCAGTTCATGAGATACCATTTATTGATTGTTGATATTAGAGCCTGTGTTTTTGGTGTTCTATTCAGGATCTTGTCTCTTGGGCCAATGAGTTCAAGGCTCTTCATTCCTTTCTCTTCTAACAGGTTCATTGTGTCTGGTTTTATGTTGAGGTCTTTGACCCACTTGAACTACAGTTTTTCTCAGAGTGATACATATGGGTCTTTTTGCATTTTTCTATATGGAGACATCAAACTGGGCCACTACCATTTGATGAAGATACTGTCTTTTTTTACACTGTTTGGTTTTGGCTTCTTTGTCAAAAATTAAATATCTGTAGGTGTCTGGGTTTATTTCTGGATTTCCCATTAATTACACTAATCCTCTATTCTGTTTCTATGAGAGTACCATGCCATTTTTATTACTGTTGTTCTGTAGTACCACTTGAGATCAGGGATGGAGATACTTCTAGAGGATCTTTGATTGTACAGGATTGTTTTAGCTATTTTTTTCCACATGAAATTGAGAATTGTTTTTTTTTTTTTTTTCAAAATCTTTAAAGAAGTCTGTTGGTATTTTCATGGGAATTGCATTGAATCTATATTCTTTTGGCTAGAATGGCCATTTTCACTATGTTAATCCTATTGATCCATGGGCATGGGAGATCTTTCTATCTTCTGATATCTTATTCGATTTCTTTCTTGAGAGACTTGAATTTTTTTTTTCATACAAGTCTTTCACTTGCTTTGTTAGAATTATACCAAAATACATTATGGTTTTTTGTTTTGTTTTGTTTTTGTTTTTTCTGTTGTGAAGGTTCTGTTTGCCTAATTTCCTTCTTTCCCCTTTTATCTTTTGTATACAGGAGGGCTTCGGAGTTTTCTGAGTTAATTTTTTATCCAGCCACTTTGCTGAAGGTGTTTATCAGCTGTAGGGATTCTCTTGTAGAATTTTTGGGGTTACTTATGTATACTATCATATCATCTCTGAATAGTGATACTTTGACTTCTTTTCGGATTTCTATCCCCTTGATTTCCTTTATATTTCTAATTGCTCTAGCTAGGACTTCAAGTAATATTTTCAAGAGATAGGGCAAGAGTGAACAGTCTTGCCTGTTTTATTTCAGTGGAATTGATTTAAGTTTCTCTCCGTTTAGCTTGATGTTGGCTATACCTTGTTGTATATTGCTTTTTCTATGTTTAGGTATGTGCCTTGTAGCCCTGATTTCTCCAAAATTTTAAACATGAATGGGTATTGGATTTTGTCTAATGTTTTTTCAGCATCTAAGGTGATGATTATGTGTTTTTTGTCCTTCCATTTGTTTATATGCTCTATTACACAGACAGATTTACATATATTGAACCACAGTGCATGCCTGGTATGAAGCACACTTGGTCATGATGTATACCTTTGATGTGTTTTATTGTATTTGGTTTGTAAGTATTCAGCATTTTTTGCATCAGTGTTCATTAGGAAAATTATTCTATTTTGTAGAATGGTTTGAACAGTGTTGGTATTAGCTCTTCCTTGAGTGTCTGGTAGAATTTTGCACTGAAACTATCTGGTGCTGGACATTTTTTGAATAGGAGAGTTTTGAAGACTGTTTCTATTTCTTTAGGGGACACAAGACTATTAAACTTGTTTATCTGATCTTAATTCTAATTTTGTAAGTGGAATCTATCAAGAAAATTGCCCATCTCATTTAGATTTCTAAATTATGTGGTATACATCCTTTTGAATTAAGACCTAATGTTTCTTTGAATTTCCTCAGTGTCTGTCATTATGTCCTCCTTTTCTTTTCTTATTTTGTTGATTTGGATAGTGTTTCTCTGCCTTTTCATTAGTTTTGCTAAGGATTTCTCTATCTTGTTGAATTTCCAAAGATTCAGCTCTTGGTTTCATTGATTCTTTGAATTGTTTTCTTTGTTCTAATTTATTGATTTCAGTCCTGAATTTGATTATTTCCAGCTGTCTGCTCTTCTTGGGTTCACCTGCTTCCATTTTTTTCTGGTGTGACATCAAGTTGCTTGTATGAGATGTCTCTAATTTCTTTATGAATGTACTTCATGCTATGAACTTTCTTTTTATCACTGATTTCATTGTTTTCCATAAGTGTGGATATGCTGTTCCTTCATTTTCATTGATTTGTAGAAAGTCTTTAATTTCTTTCTTCTTTCTTCCCTGACCCAGCTGTCATTGAGTGGAGAGTTGTTCAGTTTCTATGCTTATGTCGACTTTTTCTATTTCTGTTGTTGTTGAGAGTCAGCTTAGTCTATGGTGGTCTGAAAGGTACAAGGGATTATTTCAGTCTTTTTGTATATGTTGATTATGTTGGTCTTTTTGTATGTGTTGAAGCTTGCTTTGTGACCAACTGTGTGATCTATTTTGGAGAAGGTTTTATGCAGTGCTGAGAAGAAGTGATATTCTTTTGTGTTTGCGAGAAAAGTTCTGTAGATGTCTGTTACATCCATTTGTTTCATGACATTTGTTAGTGTTATTAATTCTCTGTTTAGTTTCTGTTTCCTTGACCTGTCCTTTGATGAGAGTGGGATGTTGAAGTCATCCACTATTAATGTATGGGGATTAATATGTGGTTTAAATTTTATTAATGTTTCTTTTACAAATGTGGCTGCATTTGAATTTGGGGCATAGATGTTCAAAATTGAATTTTTTCTTGGCACAATTTTTCTCTTTTGAGCATGAAGTGTCTTTCTTCATTCATTTTGATTTATTTTGGTTGAAAGTATTTTATTAGATATTAGAATGGCTACTGCAGCTTGCTTCTTGTTGTCCATTTGTTTGGGGAACATTTACTCTCAGGTAATATCTGTCTTTGGTTGAGATGTGTTTGAGTTGTGTTTCTTATATGCAGCAGAAAGCTTGGTCACTCATCCATTCTTTTAGTCTGTGTCTTTTTATTGGAGAGTTGACTTCATTGATATTTTGAGGTATTAATGACCAGTGACTGTAAGTTCCTTTCAGTTTGGTGTTGGTTGCAATAGTGTGTTTGTGTCCTTTTCTACTTTTGGTTTTGCTATAGTGAAGTTATTTATGTCCGTTTTTTTGTTTTTTTTTGGTGGGGGGAGGGTATGGTTAACCTTGAGTGGTGGTTTTCCTTTTAGTATCATGTGTACGACTGGGTATTTGCATAGATATTATTTAAATTTTGTTCTGTTCTGTAATATCTTCTTTTCTCCATGTATGTTTTCTCCGTATATGTTGAAAGTTTTGCTAGGTATAGTAGTATGGACCAGTATCCTTTATTTATTTTTTTTTCTGGGGGGTGGTGTTCAAGATATCTGCCCAGACACTTCTTTCATTTATGAGCTCTATAGAGAAGTCACTTGTGATTCTGATAAGTTTGCCTTTTTTAAATTTTTTTCTGGGCCCTTTTCCCTTTCAGCATTCAATTTTCATTTTCTCTTCTGTTCATTTAGTGATTTAGCTGTTATGCGGCCAGATGATTTTCTCTTCTGGCCTAATTTATTGTAGTTCTCTTGTATCCTTGTAAGCATCTCTTTCTTAACTTTGGGAAATTTTTCTTTTATAATTTGTTGGAAATATTTTATGGTCCTTGGACCTGGGAATCTTTTCTTTCTTCTATTTATAATATTCTTAGGTTTTTCCTTTTCACAGTGTCCTTGATTTCTTTGATGTTTTCTGTCACAGATTTCTTAGGATTTAACATTTTTGGTTTGGATGATGCATCAATTTCTTTTTCTTTTTAGATTTTTTTTTATTTTTTATTTTTTTTATCAGTTACATTTTATTAACTCTGTATCCCAGCTGTGTCCCGATCCCTCATTCCCTCCCAGTCCCTCCCTCCCTCCCTCATCTCCACCATGCCCCTTTCCAAGTCCACTGATAGGGGGGACCTCCTCCCCATTCATCTGATCCTGTTTTACCAGGTATCTTCAGGACTGGCTGCAAAGCCCTCCTCTGTGGCCTAACAGGACTGCTCCTCCCTTCGGGGGTGGGGAGACCAAAGAGCCAGTCATTGAGTTCCTGTTAGAAATAGTCCCTGTTCCCCTCACTTTGGGAGCATCAATTTCTTTCATTGTGTCTTCTACACCTGAGGTTCTTTCCTCCATCTTTTGTATTTTGTTGTTAATGCTTACCTCTGTAATTCCTGCTTTCTTCCCTAAGTTCTCCCTCTCTAGGATTTCTTAAATTTGTGCTTTCTTTAATGTTGCCATTTCCATCTTCAGCTTTTGCACAGTATTGTTAATTTCCTACACCTGTTTGTTTGTATTTTCCTGTTTTTTTTATTAGATGATCTGTCCAATATTCTTCATCTCTTTGAATTCTCCTGCTGATCTTTCAGTGATTAATTTATTTCTATCTCTAAAGGTTTCAGACTTTTTTCTCTATCTTCCTGTATTTCTTTATGGATTTTACTTGTTCCCTTTGTTATCATCTTCATAAGCATAGATTTAAGGTTATTTTCTTCTGTTTCATTTGTATTTGGGCATTCATGGTTACTTCCCTTTGGACCACTGGGTTCTGGGGAGGCCATATTGCTTTGGCTTTTGTTGATTGTGTTTTTATACTGACCTTCAGCCAACTGGCTGACTCTGGCATTGGACATTAGATCCTGTTGCCTACTGAAGTGCTCAGGGATGTGGAAATAATCCTGGACAAGAAACTGGATATTCCTGCAGGAGCCCTTCTCAGTTTGGTGGAAATAACCTGAGACTGGTGGGTGGCTCTCCAGGAATTTCCAGTCAGAATCATCAGATGTTTGATCCTGGGGAACATGTGGACTCCTCAGGTACTCAAGGATCCTCCTCTCACAGGGAAGACCTGGAGTCAGCTACTCTACTACTGCCTTTATTTCTCTTAAGTTAGTGAGCCCAGTCACTGTGCTTAGACAATGTGCTTGCTGTATGTAGCCTTTCTAGAGAACCTGTGAGCTCAGAGGTTCTGCTGGTCTCCATAGGAAGACTGAGTGTGTCTTGGAGCAGTGTCTTAGTTTCTTCTGTGGGTCCCAAGTGTCAGAAGGCCCATGGTTGGAGCCAGGTGCTCAGAATGGTGAGAGTGGTCCCTGAGTTTGGAGCTGGGTGTCCCTGGTACTGTAAGGTATCCCCTTTAAGGACACTGAGAGTAGGCACCTGAGTTTTGAGCCATAAACTAGAATACCCAGAAGGTATTTATGGGACAGTGAGAGTGTGTGTTCTGCTCTGGAGCCTCACCCAGGTACTGGAAGGAAGATATGTACTGCATGGTCAGTGAGAGTAAGCACCTGAAGTAAGAGCTGCAAACCACCAGTACCAGACAGTGAGCTATGGCAGGAAGCCTATCACTTTGGCTGTGCCAGGCAGAAGCCTGGGAACTATTCCAGGGAATAGCAGGGTGGCCTGAAGGTGGACCCTTGAGTTTCCCTGTGGGTTCTTCTCTCACCTGCAAAGAACAGATGTAAAGGTTTTGAGGGCCACAGTATTCCCTGCTGGTCACTGTGCTCTCACTCCTGAGCTGCTGTTCAGATCTCTGCATGGTTGGTGACACCATCAGCCATCATGGATCTCTTTATAGACTGTATTCTCGCATTGTTTTTTTTTCTTTTGTATAAATGTTCCAGGTAATTATTGATTCAGGCCTTATTTCTGAGTTTGTCTTACTTGGAGAAGTGTTTTGTTCCATGGCTTCTGTTTCTTCTCATGTGTTGTGAACTGTAGTATGCATGCAATGAGCCATTTAAGGAGAAACTGGAAAATGAAAGTGTTGAGCTTAAGAAGATAGTGGTCACAGTGAGGAAGATTCAGTGGGGAAAAGAGCACATTAACAATTAGACTAGAGACCATGTGGTTGGAATGGCCCAGATCTGCTCATATATTTGAACACTCAATTTTCAGTTAGTGGAACAGATTTGGAAATATCAGTAGAAATGCTGTGTTGGAGGAGCTCTTTCAGTGAACGTGTTTTGAAACTTCAAAATCACATGCCAGGATCAGAGTTTCTTTTTCTGCATGCTGCTTGCAGATCTAGATGTACCTTTTCAGCTCCATGTTGATTTAATGATCAGAAAATCCCAGATGTTCGATTTTACCAATACAAACTCATGAGCTAGATGCTGGCTTGAGAACTTGCTGGCTCAGTGAGGAAAGAGAAAGCAACTAGCTGACCTTCAGCTTACATCTCAGATGGCAAAGCCCAAAGCCGACAGCTAAAAACAAAATGTCGAGACACAGCATCAGCTGGTTACTTGGTCTGACTCTTGGTCTAGGGCTAACTGTATTTAATCCTGTTTACAGAAGGCTCTTGGATGAGGGGTGTGAGCTGCTCCATGGGTTAGTATTTACAGAAGAAAGAAAGCCCTAGCATTAAAGTTTGAACCATACCACAATTAGAAACAGGGGTTTATACTTTACAATATAAGGGTTCACAATGGAATCAAATATCCTGCAACAGCTCCTTGCTTGCCTACTGCCATTGTTTTTTCCCATGAGGATAATGAAGTATCCTCTGAAAGTATAAGCAAGCCTCCAATAAAAAGCTTTCTTGTAAGTGTTGCTTTGCAATGGTGTCTCCTCACAGGAGAAAAACAAAAACCAAGAAAGGTCGTTTCTCTAATGTCTGTATTCTGCCTGTAATCTGTCTGTATTCTGCCCATGTCCTGAGAAACAGAAAGGCAGAATTAAAAAATAAGGAGCTGACATTTTTGAGAAAACATTGAGTCAGTGATTGTGTTGAATAGTTTTATGTCAACTTCACATAAGCTGAAGTCATCTGAGAGGAAGGACTCTTAATAAAAGGCTTCCATAACATGTAGCTTTACGCAAGCATGCAGTGCACTTTATTAATTAGTGAATGATGAGGGAGTGCCAAGCCCAATGTGGGTGATGTAACCACTTTTACATAAACCAAAATGGGAACAGCTATAAACTTTCTGGTGTGACTGAGCCATCAGGATGTTACCCCATTTCCACTAAGAAGGTGACACCAGATTTCCAGGGTGTATATATGCTGTATTTTATTTTTGGTGGTTTGCTTTCTGTGATAAACTTTCTGACTTTCACAGGTTACTAAAGAATTTTCTTAGTCATGTGCCTCCAGTGATAGATAACAATCAAAGGATGCTGAAACTTAACATGTTTTGACTAGGAAGGCTCATGGTAATTTGCATCAGCACAGAGCCAGTCTTGGGAAGCAAACATCCAACAGGAATCAAAATAATAGGTTGGTGGGTTTCAGACACTCTGTTGCCCCTGTAGCCATGACAGCTGGAGGCTGTAGCCTCAGGCAGTGCTGAGTCCTCATGTGCTGTCCCAGCCCCACCCTCCTCATGGACTCTCCTAACCTCTTTTTCTTTCAGATACTTGGGACTCCTTTGGTCCAGTTCACTGCCTACTAGTGTGTGCTGCAACAGGCCCTCCAAACCCATGCTCTTGCCTTCATCTCTAGTTGCTATGATATAAACATACTATAGAAAAAATAACATGCTAATATCATTTCTTGCTCCATTATATTATGTTTTTTCTGTGTCCTATATCCTATGTCCTATAGGTACTTAGTCTAAGAAAGCATATGGTAAATTATACCATGCATTCCATAACCCAGGCAGCCTGACTTATAGAAATCCATCTCTAAAATTAGGAATTTAACTTGAGTGCTGTCATACATGACTCATATCTAGATTAAAAAATGTAACAGAGATTAACAGATTATGAATTTGGAGAACCGGGTCAAGGGAATATTTGCAAGAAATATTAGAAGTTTAGCCCACCAGGGGCCCCAAACTCTTCTAAGTTAGTTATTAAAAGTTTGCTGATTGCTTTGGCATGCTGTAGAGAAATATTAATGCAGCGAGATGACTACTGTGGCAATGTCAGCATTTCATCATCCCCAGGCTATGTATTCATAAAACTTGGAGTTTGAGCTAACATCACCACTCCCTTTATTCCATTTAACAGTATAGAATGTTATTTCATCTGTTTATGTCCTTTAATGAAGAACTTAGTTCTATTACATTACCTTGGGTCCTCTTTTTCCTGGAACTGTATACTTTGTACTTTTCCTTGCTCAACCTTTTTCATTATAGATCTGCATAAGACTGGCCATTAACAATGCTGCAGCACACTCAATACTAGGTTGCTTTGAAATGTCCTCTGCTAATTCTATTAATCAAATTCTTGCCCTTGGGTCTTTAGTTTAGCCTCAGGCTGAGTTTTTAGACAATGGCAAAAATCAGCCACATCTTTTGCCAGAGTATTATAACAAGGGACTCTAGGCCACACATTAATATTGTTACCCCTGAAACTGACCCTCATGGTTCACATCACCCTCAGCCCTACTGACTGCCATGTGCAAACTAGGATGGGCCATTAAGGCCCTCATAAAATGTCCAATCTTTATCTAGTCCTGTGTTCCAACATGTTCTATATTCCTCAAAACCAAAGCATATTCAGACCTGTCACAGCAATACCCCAGTTCCTGTCACCAACTTCTGAAGTCTTAGTCAGTCTTCTATTGATGTGAAGAGATACTGTGACCATTGATCTCTTGTACAAGAAAGCATTTAATTGGGGCTTGCTTACAGTTTCAGATGTTTAGTCCATTGTTTTCATGGTGGAGACCATGGTGGCACAGAGTCAGAGATGTGGTTAATAAAAGCTGAGAGTTCTACATCCAGATATACAGGCAGCAGGTAGAGCTGCACTGATGAACTATGTAAACTATAATATTTAATATATATTAAATATTTTAAGATGAATACTGATATATAATTATTTATCTTTGGCTCATGAATCCTAGAATGGCAGTCATCCATAGAAGGGGAAGTTTCCAAGCAATATGATGTCAGTACTAGTGGAACTAATGAAGAGCATTCTCAACAAGGTTGCTTTCTCATGGCCATCTAGACTTGTGAATCTCAGGTTTGCTTCTACCCTCAAGGGCACAGATTTATGGTATCTGTTGTAGAGATAATATCAGAACAAATTCTTACACAGTTTCTGTAGTTGAAAGAGGAACCATTTCACCTTCTCAACTTCGACAAGACAATTCTGTTTTGGGTATCTCAGTTACTGTGAGGAAACCACCACAATCAAGGCAACTTAAAAAGGAAGCATTAAATTGGACTTATGTTCTAGAGAGTTGAAATTTCTGATGAGGGACTAAAGGTATGGCAGCAAGAATAACTGATGGTTCAAATCCAAAGCTAAGCAGGAAGGAGAGAGTACACTTGGGATAGTGCAGTCTTTGGAAACCTCAGAGCCTACTCATGTTACACAGATCCTTAAAGACAGCCATACCTCCAATGCTTCCACCGAATTGGAAAGAAGTATTCAAACAATTGAATCTAAGGGAGTCATTCTCTTTCAAACCACCACACATTTCTTTAATACTTTTCATCTGCACAAACCCTACCATACACTTAAGTGAGAATGTTATGCTTCCAACATACAATGCCACAGACTAAATATTGCCATTCCACAAAGAAAGAAACAAAGGTGTTCCCATTCCTGCGGCTCTGTCACTTGTAACACACAGAATGTCTTTCAGGCCAGTTCTACTGCACACCTGCTTCCTCAAAAAAAATATCTGACTACAAGTGATGTAAGGAATTAAATTATATTTTAGCTTATAACTCCAACAGAAATACTTCCTTATGTTGGGAAAGACATGAGGACAGTGTTGGGAGTATACCTCCAGAACTGGGTCTAATGCCAGGTTCACAAGCAAATAGAAATTTCCACAGGTGTAAAACCTCACATACTCCACAGTAATTCATTTCCTCCAAGGAGACTCCATTTCCTAGAGGTACTACAAACTGAAAAATAGCATCACCACCTTGGGATCCAATATTCAACAGAAATTTTCAGGAGGATTTTTTTTTTTACATTGAAAACATAACAGTTACAGGACCTAATATATGTGACCATAGTCTACCATAGTCTTGTAAGATACTATGATAACCCAAACTTCATGTTCCATATAATAGTCCCAAGAAGTTTTTTTTTTAACTTTTTCCTTTAAACTGCAGTAACAAAAGAAAGAATGTTATGAATCAGGATATCTAAAATAAATTAGTTGATGCATTTCATAGGGGAGTTACATTAAAATTGAAAAGTATCTGTCATTGTGTTTAGATAGGACCTCATAACAATGTTAGTCTCTCCATGGGTGCCATCGATGAACACTAAGAATGGTAATATAATCCCTCTATGTGTTATATGTCACTCAGGAAAAAAAATTAGCCAATGTCAGCATTTCATCATTAGGCATTGATTTCATCATTCCATTTGATCACTTTCCTTGGAGCATTTGTAAATGGAAAGGTCATGCTAGTGGGACAAAGAATCTATACTAGTCAACCTTGAAACATTTGCCTTGCATTTTAGAAAACAAATCTAATACCAACATGATTTGATAATTAAGATAACATTCTAATTCGGTGGCCATAATTGTTTCTTGTTCGTATAGTGTCCGGAATATTTTCTAGAATAGGAAAGCACATTCACTTTAGTTTATTATGGTCAAATGGAGATTTTGGCAAAGTATAAAGGAAGTTTTCATGAAAATCTAAAAAAAAAAAATGCAAAATCAAACACAAAGCAATTTAAAAGACAAAGAAAGTAGATAAGTAGATGTACTTACAGGAAGAAGATTCCCTGTGAGTATTCCTGAGGATTCTGTGGACTCTACTATATGCTCAAAAAGCTTCTAATCCACAACTTGTCATGGTGTCCCCAGATGCTTTGTGCAAACTCCTGCTACTTCATTTGGAGCAGCCTCTACAGGTCACCTCCTATCATAAACATTGAGTATCTCAAGTTTGCTTGTCTAAACTAACAGACCTCATTGTTCCTGTACTTCCAATATATGAATTCAGTTCAAAATTTGTAAAATGATAATGTGCTATTGCCACTCCTTGTGGCAGCCAACATTCTAATTCACTTATTTATTTATTTACGCTGTTTCCGATAAGGCTTAATAAAATAATAGCACATTCATATTACTGAGTAGCTCTACATCCCTTGTGTATGGATATGGATGGGATGCTTGCATCTCTAGTAAATTTCACTGTGGAAAGAAAATTTAACACAAATGTTTTTACAACCGTACAAATTTATCCCCCTACATAACCTACAGTATTATAAAAAGAAAAAAAAATAACTCAGTTATTGTCATTACACTAAGAACACTAATATAGTATAAAACATTTCAGTATATATTGAGTAACATTTGCTTAATG
This sequence comes from Meriones unguiculatus, assembly GCF_030254825.1. Lineage (NCBI taxonomy): Eukaryota > Metazoa > Chordata > Mammalia > Rodentia > Muridae > Meriones > Meriones unguiculatus. The sequence continues at coordinate 24,593,971 of NC_083353.1, read as the reverse complement.
TAAAGCATTATTACAAAAATGCAAAGTTTAAGTAACCTTATTTGTGTGCCTGAACTGTGTTCTGTCCTGTACTGGTTAGTTGGTTAGGTTTTTTTTTTGTTGTTTGTTTGTTTGTTTGTTTTCCTTAACTTAAGCTACAAGCATGTGGAAAGAGAGAGCCCCCTTTGAGGAAGTGCCTCCACCAGATTAGTGTTTATGTAAATCTACCGGGTCATTCTCTTCAGCAATGTTTGGTGTTCATGGAATCGGCCCATTGTGTACAATGCCACCTTTGAGCAGATGGTTCTGGGAGGCATAAGGAAGAGGATGAAGTGTTTGAAAAGATTGAACACATACTATTTTTCCATAGGACCTTAGAGTAATACCTAGAACCTCATAAGGAAGCTTATAATAGAGCAGACAGTATCAGCCAATTTGTCCTAAGATACAAACTGCACATTGTGTTTCTCTGTCAAAGTCCTGCTTCAAAACCAAAGGGGTAAACTAAGTCAGAGTGTAGATCCCCAGTTGCTGCCTGGTTGGTAATCCAGCAGGCTTTTTCTGATGCTAATTTTTCAGGCTGCAACTGATGGTTACCAACCATGGCTTCCACTGACAGTGGCAAACTGAGGGGGCAGAATTAGATTACTGGTGTAGGCCAGGCCAGTGCTGGTAGCTTCGTAGCATGGTCTTACATCTACCGTGTAAGCATCGGAGATGGCTATTGGCTCTAGCATTGGTGCTCCACTGAAAGTGGCAAAGCATCGTCTTAAAAAGAAAAGGAAGGAGAGAAAAGACCACACACACATACACACACACACACACACACATTTACACCTGATGAAGTAAGACAGACTCCAGCAGGTAGGTTTCAACAAGCTTTTCTAGCTTTTCTTTCTCCCAGTTTATACACCCAAGAAAATTCTTTTAAACAAAATAAAAATTACAATTTGATTACATGTTATTTTTCTTTAAGTGAATTACAATGAGTATATGTAAGAAAAATATATTCCCCAATACCTTCACATGATCAAGGTTTTACATATTCTGGGTGAAAAACCAAAAAGCAAAACAAGTTATTTTCAAGAATCCATATACATTTGTAACTAAACAACTTGTTATAAATTAACAAGGTGAGCAAACAAGGTAATTTCTTAGCTACTTTTCTCTACTAGCAGGCTGCAATTTACAGTTACAAAGAAAGAATTAACTTACAAAGTAATCTCTCACAAAAGTCTTAAAAGAATCACAAATCTAAACTTTTATATAATGAAAACCAACCAGCCATCTCTACTTTAAATCTTTAAGGTGTACATCTACACATTAATAATTTTGTTTTAATTCACTATCAGGAAGCTGAGAGCAAAAGCAAGTATAAGGAAGTCAATTGTTTTGTTGAGAATGTCACCTCAGCCAGTGCTATCTTGGGCCATTGTTCTCACTCACCAACCTTTAAAAGTCCCTGGCCTTACTATTAAGGTGTACTTTCCTGAACTTCAGAATGTTCTCTAAGATAATTTACATCACAGCCATTAACAAAAATATCTTTACTTAACCTTGCTAAACACTCTGTTTTTTCCTAAAATTTTCTACATCATATCCACTGGCAAAAGCATCTTTTCCTAACCTTGCTAAATAAATCTATTTTTCCAAACTCATTGTAAAGTTAATGGCCATTGCTAACAATCTGCATCTGAAGGTTCTCCTCAAAGGTGGTAGTTAAAATTAAATCATTAATGTCTCCAACAACCTTGCCTAAAAGAGATCAAGCATTCTTAATTTTAAGTGCCAGATACGCTGCATAGTCAGGGGCTGGAATTTCCATTAGAGTTTTCATATGATTCGTATATTAGGAGGATTATAAGGCTACAAGGGTAATAAGCAGAGCTATGGTTCCATAACAGCATGAAAGACCTAGAAATTGTACTTCCTTGTACTTCTGAGCTCTGCCACAAACTGAGACAAACCCATCATGGCTCTGCTAACTGGTTGATTGCATTCCATGCATTCTAGAGCTGTTTGCTATTCCTTTGGCACACACTCCAGCAATTGTCCTCTTGTCTTACGTTTTGTATACTCAAAATTGTCTCCATATTCCATAGTTCTTTGTAAATTCTCAATTCCCCCCAGACTTCGAGTTCAGCCTCAACAACCTCTGCCAAACTCAATGTCTTCTGGAATCAGCACTACACTCAGGACTCTTAACTAAGGGTTTCGTAGGTAGCAGGGAAGCAGATTTCTGCTTCTGTCAGACAAGTCAGCCTGCAAATTGCTTTTCCTCCATTACAGGAGGAATAAATTCTAGATTCATTCACCTTATCTGCCTGTGTCCTTGTGGCTCACCAACAGGGTTTTTCTTCCCATGAACTGGTTCACATAACAAAAAGCAGGCAGGAAGGCTTGAAATCGGAGAATCAACCCTTTTCAGCTTGTGATATAATTTGTGAATATTTAGTAACTGCCACTTTGATTGAGAAATATGTCACTAGGGGATGGGCTTTGAGTTTAAATCCTGACCCCACTTCTAGTGACTAGTTGTCTGGCCTGAAGATGTGAGCTTTGAACTGCTTTAGCTGCTTTAGCTGACGCCTGTTTGATGGTGATTCCATGTCCTTCTGGAACCATAAAACAAATTAAACTCTTTGATAAGGTGCCCTAGATATTATATTTTATCACATCAATGGAAAAGGCATTAATATACATCCTGGGTGAGTTATTGCATATAAAAATAAAAGAAATGTGAAATCAGAATGAACTACCTCATCATGTAAATTTACAATGTTTTATCCACATGAGTTTGTAGGTACACATGAAGTAAAAATGGACATAAGCTTGAACAGATTACTGACACTTGTCAGATTCTTTTAAATACAGAACAAATAATCCCAAGTAACTAAAACAAGTGTGTTGGCTAACAATCTTACTAAATATTTTGTAGTCATAGATTCCCTTCAGTATGCATTATTTTATATAACATGGAAAGGCTTTACTACATTGATTACATTCATAGGGTTGCACTCCAGTTTGATTTTTTTTCACAATTTGGAAGAGTATTCTGATGTATAAAAAGCTTTACCGTATTGACTATATTCATAGGATTTTTCTCCAGTCTGAATTCTTTCATGACTTTGAAGATGGCTGTGAAGTGCAAAGTTTTTATCGCATTGGTTACATTCATAGGGTTTCTCTCCAAATGGATTCTTTTATGTTTTTGAAGAAAGGTGTGACATACAAAGGCTTTACCACATTGATAACATTTCAAGGATTGCTCTCTGGTATGAATTCGTTTATGAGTTTGAAGACTTGTATGATGTGCAAAGGCTTTACCGTATCGACTACATTCATAGGGTTTCTCTCCAGTATGAATTCTCTCATGAATTTGGAGATAGCTGTGACATGCAAAGGCTTTACCACACTGACTACATTCATAGGGTTTCTCTCCAGTATGAATTCTTTCATGACATTGAAGATTACTATTAATGCTGAATGCTTTACCACATTGTTTACATTCATAGGATCTCTCTCCCATATGAACTCTTTCATGTCTTTGAAGATGAGAGCGATGTGCCAAGGCTTTGCCACATTGACTGCATTCATAGGGTTTCTCTCCAGAATGAATTATTTCATGACTCTGAAGTTTACCATTACTAAAGAAGGCTTTACCACATTGACTACATTCATAGGGTTTCTTTCCAGAATGAATTATTTCGTGCCTGGAAAGATAAATAGAATGTGTAAACTTTTACCACATTGCTTAGACTGATGAATCTGTCTAACTGTGTAATTTCACAGTTTTGTCTAATTGTAGAAAAGAAACAGACCTTAAGATTTTGTTACATTGTTTCATTTATGAAGTACCTACTTATTAGGTGTCTTTTGTGTGTCTGAAAATAAATTTGTGAAGAGTAGAGCGTTTTGTATGTGGTTCACATATACAGCATCCATTTTCCAAGCAGGTATTTTCACATCTTTGAAGAGAACTGGAAGAACTCACAGCTTTACCACAGTGATTGCATTCATAATGTTTTCCTATAATACGACTCAGACTATATTTGTATTTGGAACAACACAAATGGAAGAATTTTCATAATTTAATAACAGGGTTTTACTGCAGTGTGAGCTTGTTAATGTATTCCCAATAAAGTCTGAAACACGATTAATTTTATACATTTACAAAATCTTTCAGAGTGGTGACAATGTCATATCTTCTAATTGTTCTGGGAGAGAGAGTGGAATCTTGCCTTTCTCCATATCCCTAATGTTCATGTTGCTTGTATCTAATGTGACCTGTGATATACATATTAAAGCAAGAATAACAAATAAGTGCTATCCACATTGGATTAATACAGTTTAACTTATTACTCATTACAGACATATAATATAAAGATTAAGGTTTCTCCACAAAAACATTTTTGCATCTCATAAACTGCCCATCTCAGTAAACTTTCATAAGCCACTACAAGTACATGAGTAACATGGGACTCAGCATAAACTAATTGAGCACTAGAAGGTTTTGTACATGTAATTTTTGTGTAGGTCTACTGCAATATCTGAGTAGCATCAAACTAAATGAATTGGCAGTTCTACAGAGTAGATCTTATGTTGTGATGATTACAATGTTGATAGCTCTTAAATCATTGATTCCTTGTCTTGTTCCTTGCAAACATGAATCAGCTACTTGACCCTGAGGTATATGAAATATTTACTACTCATCAATGTACTTAAAGCCGTGCTCCTTTACACTGTTGCTTTTCCTTAAAATTTCCAGAACACATTAAAATATCTTTATAAGCACATTTATGTCATCTTGCACATGAAACTCACCTTCCATGTATTTTAGAATTTTGACAGTGTTCTTCAATATCTTAGTCTTTCCATTTGTAACCTAAAATAAATTACCAGAAAATGAACACGACTGATAATTACATAAAATTTAAGTTACTATCCTCAGTGATCCTTAGAACTATGCCTGTTTTATTTACCACATTCTGCTTTTTTCACAATCAAAATTATAGAAGAGCATTGATAATCAAGAAAACCTTTCCCCCATATTTAAAAAGTAGAAGAAAATCAAAGTCTTACCTATAGCAGTGAGATTCCTGTAGGTCTCTAGCATGATATTTACATGGACACTCTTCTGGAAGGATTCAGCAAAGCACAGTCTTCCAGAGTGAAGTTTATGTGCACATCATTATAGGTCATTACATCCTAAAATATCCCAAAGATGTGTCCAACAGAAAGCATAATTCAGACAATATTGTGAATATATACATCTTTTACAACTAAGTTTAAATGATTCAGGTGATTTCCATACTTATTCTATGACATGAAATAGAAGAGGTGGTTCATTCCTGTCATTTCTGTGCTCTTTGAATAGGATAGAGCTTTGCAAGGGAAGTTCCTCTTAACAGACATATAGACATAGAAAAAGAAAAACAAACCAACAGATCAATCATAATGAGTACACATCAGAGAAGTTGTATGAACAATTACTAACTACAAAAAAGCAAAACAAACAAAAAACATGGGCAAGCAGGTTATTTGGGCACATGCCTTTATCCCTAGCACTCAGGAGTTAGAGGCAGATGTATCTCATTGAGTTGGAGGAAGGCCTAAGCTATGGAATGAGTTCAAGGACAACCTGAGGTGTATGTTAAGACCTTGTCCCTACTCATCCCCACCAAATAAACAAACAAACTAAGGAACAAACAAAAATTAACCAATCAACCAACTAAATAAATGAAAATGTTAGAGAAAAAATTAAAAAATTTGAAGGTCTCACTGAAGTCATTAAAAAAGTTATGCATTCACTCTAGCTCTGCTTTTATCTCCCAGAAATATGAATACTCACAGTTTAAACTATTAATAAGATACTACTAAAAGAGAATGCATGTTTAACCAGTTTGAAATGGATAGATGAAAATAAAGCAATGTATATGTAGATCATGAAAAAAAAAACATAAGAGAACCAAAGATATGTCTTGAGAATCAAACGTACTTTTTGGACTTCTAAAGCAGGTGAGTTCAATTGGCAGTACTTATAAGGCACTGAAGAAACTATCGAACAAATACATGTGTTGGTCTAAGAAAATGTTAAATCTAAAAAATTCCAATGACAAAAAATCCAGAAAATCTTAGATATCATGCAAAGACTATATCTAAGAATAATAGGAATACAGAAAGGAGAAGAATAGAAGCTCATTGGCACTGAAATGATTTTAACAAAATCATAGAAGAAAATTTTCATAACTAAAAAAAGAAATATATAAATATACAAGAAGATATACAGATCACCAATTAGATTGAACCAGAAAGCAAAGTCTCCTCACAACCTAATAATCAAAATGTAGAAAGAACATTAAAACATGCAAGAGAAAAAAAAAAAAACTAACATCTGGAGATAGGCCTATGAAAATTACACCTAACTTCTCAACTGAAACAGTAACAGGCAGAAAGCCTTGGGCAAGATGTACTAAAGAATAAAGAGTCCACAGATACCGGCCAAGATTACTAAACCCAGCAAAACTTTCAATCACTAGAGATGGAGAAAATAAGAGCTTCCACAATTAGAACAACATCTATCTACAAATCCAGCCCTACAGAAAGTGTCAGAAGAAAAACTCTAAACAAAGGAGGTTAACTATACATACAAAAAGACAGGAAATAAATAATCTCACACCAGCAAAACGTAAATAAAAAAAAAAAACACACAAACACATGCACACACACACACACACACACACACACACCTCAACTACTACCAGCAACAACAAAACTACAGATATTAACAACCATTGGTCACAGATATCTCTCAATATAAAAGGCATCGATTCCCTAATAAAAACTTCAGACTATCAGAATGCATGTGAAAACAGGATCCATCCTTCTGGTGCATACAAGAAACACACGTCAATATCAAAAAGGGATTGGAAAAAAGATTTTCCAACCAAGTGGACCTGAGAATTAAGTTGGTGTAACTTTACTAATATCTAACACAATACTCTTTAAACCAAAATTAACCAAAAGGAATTGGAAAATACATTTCATATTCATCAAAGGAAAAATACAGCAAGCAGGTATCTCAGTTCTGAACATCTATGCTGCAAATGCAAGGATACCCATATCTGAAAACAAAAACAAAAACAAAATTATGACTTACCCTTAAACCATACATGTATCCTTACATACTGGTAGTGGAAGACTTTATCACCCTAACTTCACCAACCAACACTCGAGCTAACATATATTAAAAACCAAATGGAGTTCCATAGAACATTGCACCCAAACACCAAAGAATATACCTTCTTCTCAGTACCTTGTGGAACTTCATTCAAAACTAACCACATATGCATTTGCTTAAGAAGTTTCCACGGATAAAGGAAAATTGAAATATCCTCCAGTATCCAATTAGTCACCACATATTAAAGCTAGATTTCAACAACAACAAAACAACAAAAGGCCTACAAACTCATGGGAACTGAACCACTCACTTCTTAATGAATATTGGGTCAACATTGAAATAAAGAAAGAAATTAAAGATTTCCTAGAATATAAAAATGACTGCACGACATACCCTACATATAGGACCCAATGAAAGTAGTACAAAAAAGAAACTTAATATCATTAAGTGACTACGTAAAAAAAAAAAAAAAAAAAAACAGCTCATCTGAAAAGTATAGAACTAAAGAAGCAAGCATACCCAAAGGAATAGGAAAAAGAGAACATTATTATTATTTATTTTTTATTTTTTCCCCATTTTATTTTATTTTTTTTATCAGTTACATTTTATTAACTCTGTATCCCAGCCGTGTCCCGATCCCTCATTCCCTCCCAGTCCCTCCCTCCCTCCCTCCCTCCCTCATCTCCACCATGACCCTTTCCAAGTCCACTGATGGGGGGGACCTCCTCCCCATTCATCTGATCCTGTTTTATCAGGTATCTTCAGGACTGGCTGCAAAGCCCTCCTCTGTGGCCTAACAGGACTGCTCCTCCCTTCGGGGGTGGGGAGATCAAAGAGCCAGTCATCGAGTTCCTGTTAGAAATAGTCCCTGTTCCCCTCACTTTGGGAAACCAATTGGTTACTGAGCTACCACAGGCTACATCTGAGTGGAGGTTCTAGGTTATATCCATACATGGTCCTTGGTTGAATGTCAGTCTCAGAAAAGATCCTGTGCCCAGATATATTTGGTCCTTGTGGAGCTCCTATCCTTTCCCCATCAGACTAACTCCCCTTCTTTCTTATGATTCCCTGTACTCTGCCAAAGGTTTGGTCATGAGTCTTTGCTTTGAAAACACTGCTAGTAAGAGTCTTTCAGATGCGCTCAGTAGACTCCTGTCATACGTTCAATGCAAATCCCATCTGTCTTTCTAAATGAGGATTGATCATCTTACCCCATGTCCGCTCAATTGATTATCTTTTTTAGGTGTATAGATTTCATTATGTTTATCATATCTTATAGGTCTATATAAGTGAGTATATCCCATGTTTGTCTTTCTCCTTCTGGGATATTTCACTCAGAATGATCTTTTCTAGATCCCACCATTTGCCTGCAAATTTCATGATTTCCTCCTTTTTGATTGCTGAGTAGTATTCCATTGTATAAAAATACCACAATTTCTGTACCCATTCCACCGGTGATGGACATCTGGGTTGTTTCCAGGTTCTGGCTATTACAAATAGAGCTGCTATAAACATGGTTGAGCAAGTGTCCTTTTTGTGTACTTGAACAAACTTTGGGTATATACCTAGCAGTGGTATAGCTGGGTCTGGAGGAAGCACTATTCCTATTTGTCTTAGAAAGCGCCAGATAGCTTTCCAGAGTGGTTGTACCAGTTTACATTCCCACCAGCAGTGGAGCAGGGTTCCCCTTTCTCCATAACCTCTCCAGCATGTGTTATCGCTTGAGTTTTTCATCTTGGCCATTCTGATGGGTGTAAGGTGATATCTCAGGGTCGTTTTGATTTGCATTTCCCTGATGGCTAATGAGGATGAGCATTTCTTTAAGTGTTTTTCTGCCATTCGATATTCCTCTGTCGAGAATTCTCTGTTTAGCTCTGTTCCCCATTTTTTAAGTGGATTACTTGGATTGCTGCTTTTCAGCTTCTTTAGTTCTTTGTATATACTGGATATTAGTCCTCTGTCAGATAAAGGGTTAGTGAAGATTCTTTCCCAATCTGTAGGCAGTCGTTTTGTTTTGATGACGGTATCCTTTGCTTTACAGAAACTTTTCAGTTTCATGAGGTCCCATTTATTGATTGTTGCTCTTAGAGCCTGTGCTGTTGGTGTTCTGTTCAGGAAGTTGTCTCCTGTGCCAATGAGTTCTAGGCTGTTCCCCACTTTTTTTTCCAATTGATTTAGGGTATCGGAATTTATGTTGAGGTCCTTCATCCACTTTGACTTTAGTTTTGTGCAGGGTGATAAATATGGATCTATTTTCATTTTTCTGCATGTAGACATCCAGTTGGTCCAGCACCATTTGTTGAAAATGCTGTCTTTTTTCCATTGAATGGAATTGGCTTCTTTGTCGAATATCGAGTATTCATAGGTGTGTGGATTTATTTCTGGGTCTTCTATGCGGTTCCATTGATCCTCCTTTCTGTTTCTATGCCAGTACCATGCAGTTTTTATTACTGTTGCCCTGTAGCACAGTTTGAGATCAGGAATGGAGATACCTCCAGATGATCTGTTGTTGTACAGGATCGTTTTGGAGATTCTGGGTTTTTTGTTTCTCCATATGAAGCTGAGAATCTTTTTTTCAAGGTTTGTAAAGAATTGAGTTGGTATTTTGATGGGAATTGCATTGAATCTGTAGACTGCTTTTGGCAGTATGGCCATTTTCACAATGTTAATCCTACCAATCCATGAGCACGGGAGATCTTTCCATCTTCTGATATCTTCTTCGATTTCTTTCTTCAGAGACTTGAAGTTTTTCTCAAACAGGTCTTTCACTTGCTTGGTTAGGGTCACACCAAGGTACTTTATGTTATTAGTGGCTATTGTGAAGGGTGTTGTTTCCCTAATTTCTTTCTCAGCCTTTTTGTCTTTGATATATAGGAGGGCTTCTGATTTTTTTGAGTTGATTTTGTATCCTGCCACTTTGCTGAAGGTGTTTATCAGCTGAAGGAGTTCTCTGGTTGATTTTTTGGGGTCGCTCATGTATACTATCATATCATCTGCAAATAGTGACACTTTGACCTCTTCCTTTCCGATTTGTATCCCCTTGATCTCCTTTAGTTGTCTTATTGCTCTGGCTAGGACTTCAAGTACTATGTTGAAGAGATATGGGGACAATGGACAGCCTTGTCTTGTCCCTGATTTCAGTGGGATTGATTTAAGTTTCTCTCCATTGAGTTTGATGTTAGCTATAGGCTTGCTATATACTGCCTTTACTATGTTTAGGTATGTGCCTTGTATCCCTGATCTCTCCAAGACTTTAAACATGAATGGGTGTTGGACTTTGTCAAATGCTTTTTCGGCGTCTAAGGAGATGATCATGTGGTTTTTCTCCTTCAGTTTGTTTATGTAGTGGATTACATTGATGGATTTTCGTATGTTGAACCACCCTTGCATGCCTGGGATGAAGCCTACTTGGTCATGGTGGATGATATCTTTGATGTGTTCTTGGATTCGGTTTGCAAGTATTTTATTGAGTATTTTTGCGTCAATGTTTATAAGAGAGATAGGCCTAAAGTTCTCTTTTTTCGTTGGGTCTTTGTGTGGTTTAGGTATTAAGGTGACTGTGGCTTCATAGAATGAGTTTGGTAGTGTTCCTTCTGTTTCTATTTTGTGGAATAGCTTGAGGAGAATTGGAGTTAGCACTTCTTTGAAGGTCTTGTAGAATTCTGCGCTGAAGCCATCTGGTCCAGGGCTTTTTTTGGAGGGGAGACTGTTAATGACTGCTTCGATTTCCTTGGGAGATATAGGGCTATTCCGTCTTTCTACCTGATCTTGATTTAGTTTTGGTAGATGGAATCTTTCAAGAAAATTATCCATTTCATTTAGATTCTCAAATTTTGTGGCATATAGGCTTTTGTAGTATGACCTAATAATTGTTTGGATTTCCTCAATGTCTGTGGTTATTTCCCCATTTTCATTTCTGATTTTGCTGATCTGGATAGTTTATCTCTGCTTTTTAGTTAGTTTGGCTAAGGGTTTGTCTATCTTGTTGATTTTCTCAAAGAACCAGCTTTTTGTTTCATTGATTCTTTGGATAGTTTTATTTGTTTCTATTTGATTGATTTCAGCCCTTAGTTTGATTATTTCCAGCCGTCTGCTCCTTTTGGGTGTATCTGCTTCTTTTTGTTCTAGGGTTTTCAGTTGGGCCATTAAGTTGTTTGTATGTGATGTTACGAATTTCTTCTTGCAGGCACTTAGTGCTATAAATTTTCCTCTGAGCACTGCTTTCAGTGTGTCCCATAAATTTGGGTATGTTGTGCCTTCCTTTTCATTGAATTCTAGGAAGTCTTTAATTTCTTTCTTTATTTCTTCCTTAACCCAGCTGTCATTGAGTAGTAAGTTGTTTAGTTTCCATGTGCGTGTCGGCTTTTTGTTGTTTCTGTTGTTGTTGAGGTCGAGCTTTAGTCCATGGTGGTCAGATAGTATACAAGGGATTATTTCAATCCTTTTGTATCTGTTGAGGTTGTGACCCACTATATGGTCTATTTTGGAAAAGGTTCCATGGGGTGCTGAAAAGAAGGTGTACTCTTTTGAGTTTGGGTGAAATGATCTGTAGACGTCTATTAGGTCCATTTGATTTAGGGATTCTGTGAGTGCTTTTATTTCCCTATTTGGTGTCTGTCTAGTTGATCTGTCCCTTGGTGAGAGTGGAGTGTTGAAGTCTCCCACTATTAAGGTATTAGGATCAATGTATGATTTAAGCTTTAATAATGTTTCATTTACGAATGTCGGTGCTCTTGTATTTGGGGCATAGATATTCAAGATTGTGATGTCCTCTTGGTGGATTTTTCCTTTGATGAGAATATAGTGGCCCTCCTTATCTTTTTTGATTAACTTGGGTTGAAAGTCTATTTTATTAGATATTAGGATGGCTACTCCAGCTTGTTTTCTGGAACCGTTTGCTTGAAAAACAGTTTTCCAGGCTTTACTATGAGGTAGTGTTTGTCTTTGTTGCATAGGTGTGTTTCTTGGATGCAACAGAATGTTGGATCCTGTTTCCTTAACCATTCTGTTAGCCTTTGTCTTTTTATTGGTGAGTTGAGTCCATTGATATTGATAGATAATAGTGACCAATGCATGTTAATTCCTTTTGTAATGGAGTCGATGATCTAACCCTGATTCATTGCTTGTTTTCTTTTCATTTTTGTTGGGACATTATCTGTATGCCCTGTTTTCTTGGGTGAATTTGTTTTCATTGGATTGGAGTTTTCTTTCTAGTATCTTCTGTAGGGATGGTTTGCTGTGTAGATATTGTATAAATTTAGTTTTGTCATGGAATATTTTGTTTTCTCCATCTATGTTGATTGAAAGCTTTGCAGGGTATAGTAGTCTGGGTTGACATTTGTGATCTCTTAGAGTCTCCATGATACTTGCCCAGGCCCTTCTGGCTTTCATAGTTTCTGATGAGAAGTCCGGCGTGATTCTGATAGGTCTACCTTCATATGTTACTTGGCCTTTTTCCCTTGCTGCTTTTAATATCTTTTCTTTGTTCTGTAGATTTAGTGTTTTGACTATGATGTGACGTGATGTGTTTCTTTTCTGGTCTAGTCTATTTGGAGTTTTGTAGGCCTCTTGTATATTTATGGACATCTCTTTCTTTAAGTTGGGAAAATTTTCTTCTATGATTTTCTTGAAAATATTTTCTGGACCTTGGAGTCTGGAGTCTTCTTTTTCGTGAATTCCTATTATTCTTAGATTTTGTCTTTTCATAGCATCCTTGATTTCTTAGATATTTTGTGATTGGAACTTTTCTGATTTTACTTTTTCTTTGAGAAAAGTATCCATTTCTGCAAGTATGTCTTCAGCTCCAGAGATTCTCTCTTCCATCTCTTGTATTCTGTTGGTGATGCTTACTTTTGTGGTTCCTGATCTTTTCTCCAAGTTCTCCAGCTCAAGGGTTTTCTCATTTTGTGTTTTCTTTATTGATTCTAATTCTGTTTTCATGCCTTGCACCATTTCTTTCATGTGTTTGAATTTAGATTCCTGTCTCTCTACGATGGCCTCTATTTCTTTTTTCATTTCCTTCTTATATGCCACTAATTTTTCCTCTACTTGTGTATCTATTTGTTTGGCTATGTTTGCCTGTGTTTCTTTAAGGATATTGTCTATTTCTTCTTTCTTTGCCTCCAATTGACTGGCCATCTCTTTGAAAGACTTGTTCATTTCCTCCTTATGAGCCTCAAATAATTGGGCAAGCATGGCTTTAAAATCATTTTCCTGTGCTTCTGCTGAATTGGTGTATCCATCGATTTGGGGGTTTGCTGGTGAAGTCATGATGTCCTGATTTATGTTGGAAGTGTTCTTTCGCCTACCTCTGGCCATTGGCTTATCTGAAACCTTCCCTGTTTGTTTTTGGATTCTGCAGATCAGACTGGTGCTGTCTCTCTCTGGTGTCTGGAGAGTTCTTCAGGAAGCTGAGCATTCTCAGCATGTGCTGAGGACTAGCTGTACCTGTGGGAGGAAAGTACACAGGCGCAAACGGGGCAAATGCAAGCGTGTGTGTGCGCGCGCGCACGTGTGTGTCTGTGTGTGTAAGTGTGCGTGGATGAGTTTCTCGAGGGACAGAGTGATGGCTAATGTTGAACCCTTGAGTGTGTGGGAGGGGCTCTGTACTGTATATGTCGCAGGCGCTAATGATGATCGCAGCGCAATTTCTGGTATTAACTGTCTTAGCTCCTCAATCAGGCCCACAGGGCAGGAACTTCAATGTCCCTAGTGCCACTCTGTTTCCCAAAGTGGGTATGTGGGTGGGAGGGGGGTTCGATGCCTGGCTTCTGATTTAGAAGGACCCAGGATCTGGGGAACTGCAGATTCTCAAGGGTGCACTCACTTACAGGCAGGTCTCTTGGCCGAGATGGTGGTATCCGGGGCTCTCTGCTCTCTGGTTTGGCCCTGCTTCTTTGATGTGTTCAGCCAGTTCTGTGCTGCTGTCACTGCCAGGTTCTGAGGTCTTGCTGCAGCTGGAGATTTCAGGGTGGTCACTTCAGCAGGGATGGGGTAATCAGGCTCTCTGTTCTCTGGTTTGGCCCTGGTTAGTCTTAAACTGGAGGGCTGTGGTGCCCCGCCAGTTCAGTACTGCTCCGCTGCCACGTCCTGCTGTAACTGGAGACTGGCTTGCTAGTCCCAATGCTTTCTGGGAAGTCCTGGGATCTCTTCGTTGTGCTCTCCAAGCTTGGGAGGCCCAGTGCCTGGTGTGTCCAGGTTGTATGACGTTTCTGCCTGGTTTCGGTGAGTATATAGCGTATTCTCTGTCACTGTGGGATTGGGCGGGTTGTACCGTCAGTGATGGCGATCCTGCGGAGCTAGTATGGTGTCTAGCAGATTCGCGCCCTGGGAGGATGGTGCAGCCGCTGCGCGAATCTGGGACTCCGGGGTACGTACTGCTGGCTTTTGTCTGCCGCTAAAGTGGTGGGGCTCCGTCTCAGCGGTTGTATACCCCAGGCAGTTAGGTCTGCGCTGAGAAAGATGAGTCCGCTGTGCCGCTGTGCCCAGGAGGAAGGAGGTCTGGGGGAAGGGAGTGCAGCAAGAACAAAGGATCTTTTCTCTCCCTCCCCAAGCAAGTCTCCGGGTGACCGGAGGCCAAAGTTTTCACCTCCTGCGATGTTCTCTGGTGTTCAGAAAGCCTCGCTGTGGTTTTCCTGGGTTGGGGGTCCTTCCATTCTCCAACTCAGAAGATCAGGTATCCCACTGCTCAGAAACTGTGTGTGCTAGTCGCCATCTTGGCTCCGCCCGAGAACATTATTTTTAAGAAAATCAAGGTAACAAGAACCTGGCTCTTTGAAAAAAAATCAAGAAGATGGACAAACCCTTATCCAAACTAACTAAAAGACAAAGGGAGAATATACAAATTAACAAAATCAAAAATGAAAAGACATAACAGACACTGAAGAAATCCATAAAATAATCAGATCATACTTTAAAAAATTGTATACCATAAAATTGAAAAAAATAAAAGAAATGGATAGATTTCCCAATAGATGCCATTTACCAAAGCTACGTCTCAATCAGACACACACACACATGCACACACACAAAATTTAAATAGATCTATAATCTGTAACAGAGGCAGTCATTAAAATCTGTACCCTTTGATTTTCCAAAACCCTAGTTTATTTAGGGTTTTTAAATTCTTCTACCTACCTTCTATCCCACTGATCATAGGAAGGGGAGAAAGAAAGTTCTTAGAATAAAGGATTTTGTGGACCTTTTTTAGCAGTATTTCCTTGGGGCAAATACACTCTATGCTTTCCAGATACCAGCATTCCTATCCAATAGACAACACCCAACAACAACATGAATTGGCACAATTCAGCAAAGAAAACAAGACTCCCAAAAAAAACAGAGTCAGCAAAAGCTGCAAGACTCAGCTGGATTGCTACAAGAAGTTGTCTGCTCTGCAGTGTTTCTCTTTGAAAAGTTTAGAAAAATGAAGACCAGCAATGAGTAGCAATACAAATGCATGTCTCCCTGTCTGTGGGCTTCTGTTTATCATAGCCCACACAAAGCTGTTTTACAACCTGAACATGCCATGCCCCTTGCACAGGACAGCTTCTAGCAAAACATCACTGGCTCTCTCATGTGTCAGTTTTCAGCTGGCAAGATGATGTGTCCCTTCATGAGTTTGTTTTTAACTGAGGATAAACTACAAACATTTCAACACAAAAATTTCCAAACCCAGAGACTTGCACATTCACATGGTTTTAGTGCAGAATTTTATTAGACATTCAAAGAAGAGCCAATACCAACACTTCTCAAATTATTCCAAAATATTACAAATGTATATTTCCAAATTCTTTTATGAGGCCAGAGTCACCCTGATATTCAAACCACAAAGATTACACGAAGATTACATAAAGATTACATAAAGACAGAGGATTATAAAAAAACTTCCCTTATAAATATACATAAAATATACTCAATAAAATAATTTCAAATCAATTTTACAAACACATCAAAAAAGATTATTCACCGTATTCAAGTAGGCTTCATCCCAGAAATTCAGGGGTGGTACAAAATATAAAATCTGTCAGTGCAATCTACCATGTAAATATATTGAAAGAAAAAAGTACATTATCAAATCATTATATGCTGAAAAAGGCTTTGAGAAAGTCCAATGCCCCTTCATGATAAAAGTCTTGTGGAGAGTAGAAATACACAGAGTATACACAAACATAATTAGGGAAATTTACAGCAAGCCTATAGCCAACAGCAAATTAAATGGTGAGAAACTCAAAGCAATTCCTCTAAAATCAGGAACAAGACAAGTTTGTCTCCTCTGTCCATATCTATTTAATATTGTACTTGTAGTTCTAGCTTGGACAGTAAGAAAACTGCAAGAGATCAAAGAAATACAAATTGGAAAAATAGTAGTCAAAATGTCAATAATTGCAAAAGATATGATAATATATATGAGAGATTCCAAAAATTCTGTCAGGGAACTCCTACAGTTGATAAATACCTTCTGCAAAATGGCTGGGTACAAAATTACCTAAAAACAAACAAAACAAAAACCAGTAGCTCTCCTATAAACAAATGAAAAATAGGCTGAGGAATATATCAGGAAAACAACACAGTTGTTCACAATAGCCACAAATAATATAAAATATCTTGGGGTAACTCTAACTAAGCAAGCAAAATACTTCTATGACAAAAATGTTACAGAACTTTTCTTTATCTTTAGCAAATGAAATTTAAAGAAATATCAGAAGACAGAAAGATCTCTCATGCTCATGAATGGATAGGATTAACATAGTAAAAATGGCCATCCTTCTAAAAGCAATCTATAGATTCAACATAGTTCCTATCAAAACTTCAACACAATTCTTTTCAAAACTTGGAAAGTCAATACTTAATTTCATATGGAAAAGCAAAAAACAAAACAAAACAAAACAAAACAAAAACAGGATAGCTAAATGCATTCCTGAGCAATATTAGAATTTATGGAGTTATTGCCCTCCCTGATTTCAAATTGCACTACAAAGTCATAGTCATAAAAATCTCATGGCATTTGCATAAAAACAGACATGTCAATTAAATAAAATTAAATCATCGACCCACACATAAATCCACACACCTAAGGACAGTTGCTTTTTTATTATGAAGCTAAAAAGAAACAATGAGAAAAGAAAGCATCTTCAAGAAATTTTGCTGATATAACTGGATATATATATATATATATATATGTAGAAGAATTCAAAGAGATCAATATTTGCACAAACTTATGTCCAAGTGGAACAAAATCTCAACATATAAACAGACACATTGAACCTGACAGAAGAGCAAATAAGGAACAGCCTTGAACACATTGACACAGGAGACAATTTCTTAAACAGAATACTGATCAGGCAGGCACTAAGATCAACAATTAATAAATGGTACCTTGAATACTGAAATGCAAAGGACACCATCAATTAGAAAACATGGCAGCCTACAAAAGATTTTCATCAAATGTGCATGCAATGAAGGGCTAATATACAAATTTTAAAAAAGAACTCAATAAATTAGACAACCAGTAACTAAACAATCCAATTAAAAATGGGGCAAAGAAATAAACAGGGAATTCTCAGAAGAGAAATCTAAATGGACAAGAAACATCCTTAGCCTTCAGGGAAATGCCAATCAAAACTAGTTGAAATTCCATCTTGCACCTGTCAGAACAGCCAAGATCAACAAAACAAGTGACAGGCAAAGATGTAGAAAAAGGCAAACACCTATTCATTTTTGTTGGGAAAGCAAACTTTACAACCACTATGTAAATCAATTTGGTGGTTCCTTAGAAATTTTGGTAATTGAGACCTCAAGATACAGCTATACCACTATTGGGCATATAGCCAAAAGACACTCCATCTTACCACAGGGACACTTGCTCAACCATATTCATAATGGCTTTAATTCATAATAGCCAGAATCTGGAAATATCCTAGATATTCCTCAATGGAAGAACGGATAAAGAAAATGTGGTATATTTTAAAAATGGAGTATTACTCAGGTTTTAGAAAAAAAATAGGATCATGAAATAGGCAGGAAAATGTATGGAACTGAAAAAAATCTTCCTGAGTTATGAATTATATAAAGTTGATGGGATGCTTGATCTTTCTGTGGGTTCTCTAGCAACTAGAGGTGGGGCATCTCTAAATTGGGCTCTGTTGCCTGCCTTTGAATCCTTTTCCCCTAGCAGGGCCTTGTCTTGCCTCAAGGGAAGAGGAGGCACTTAGTCCTGATGAGACTTGATGTGCCAATGCAGATTGGTATGCTGTGCAGGGAGACTCCATTCTCTGAGTAAGAAGGGGGAGGGGGATAGTGAAAGTGGATGGGAGGGTTGGAATGGGGAAGAGGTAGTAGACCTGCAATTGTGATGTACAATGAACAAATAAATTAGTGGAATAAAATAAGGACCATGAAATTCACACACAAATGAATTAAACTAGGAAAAAAATTATCCTGAATGTGGTAACCCATACACAGAAAGACAAACATGATATGTATTTAGAAGAAGATATTAGCTGTCAAGTGTAGGATAATCACACTGCAATCCACACAATAAGAGAAGCTGAGTAAAAGGAAGCGTTCTAGGTTGGATAGCATGGATATCTTTGGAAAGTGGAAATAAAATAAATATTGAGGGTAGACAGGTAATGGGGCGCATGGTGGGGATAGAAACAGAAAGTGAGAAAGAGGCAGTGGGAGAGAGTATAATGAGAGACAACTTGAGTCTCTGAACATTTAGGCGGTAACATAGAATCCTGGTGCAATGGGATCTTCTGGGAACCTATGAGGGTGAACCTAAAAAACCCTCCTAGTAATAGAGTATATAGAACCTGAACATAAACAGGTAAACAGGTTAAGTTCCCACTTGTGGGACTGGGACACTAACTCAGCCACAAAACCTTCTAGCCACAACCTATTCTCTGTAAGATGTGCTGCAGCAGTGGTGGCAGAGTTTGTGGTTATGGGTAACCAATGACTGGCCTAACTTGAGGACCAAGCCATAAGAGAGTGCCCATGCCTGAAACTTCCTGGATGACCAGGAACCCAAAGGTAGATGCCTCAAAGATCTAGTGTTAAACTATGTAATACTGATTTTTTAAAAAAAGTCAATGAGGTGTCCCGGAGTCCCAGATTCATGCAGCGGCTGCACCATCCTCCCAGGGCGCGAATCTGCTAGACACCATACTAGCTCTGCAGGATCGCCATCACTGACGGTACTGCCCGCCCAATCCCACAGTGACAGAGAATACACTATATACTCACCAAAACCAGGCAGAAACATCATACAACCTGGACACACCAGGCGCTGGGCCTCCCAGTCTTGGAGAGCACAGTGAAGAGACCCCAGGACTTCCCAGAAAGCATTGGGACTAGCGACCCAGTCTCCAGTTACAGCAGGACTTGGCAGTGGAGCAGCACTGAACTGGAGGGGCGCCACAACCCTCCAGTTTAAGACTAACCAGGGCCAAACCAGAGAACAGAGAGCGTGATTACCCCATCCCTGCTGAAGTGACCACCCTGAAATCTCCAGCTGCAGCAAGACCTCAGAACCTGGCAGTGACAGCAGCACAGAACTGGCGGAACACATCAAAGAAGCAGGGCCAAACCAGAGAGCAGAGAGCCCAGGATACCAGGATCTATGCCAAGAGACCTGCCTGTAAGTGAGTGCACCCTTGAGAATCTGCAGTTCCCCAGATCCTGGGTCCTTCTAAATCAGAAGCCAGGCATCGAACCCCCTCCCACCCACATACCCACTTTGGGAAACAGAGGGGCACTAGGGACATTGAAGTTCCTGCCCTGTGGGCCTGATTGAGGAGTTTAGGCAGTTAATGCCAGAAATTGCGCCGCTATCATCTTTAGCACCTGCGACATATACAGTGCAGAGCCCCTCCCACACACTCAAGGGTTCAACATTAGCCATCACTCTTCCCTCGAGAAACATTTCCACGCACACTTACACACACAGACACACACACGCGCGTGCACACACGCTTGCATTTGCCCCGTTTGTGCCTGTGTACTTTCCTCCCACAGGTACAGCTAGTCCTCAGCACACGCTGAGAGTGCTCAGCTTCCTGAAGAACTCTCCAGACACCAGAGAGAGACAGCACCAGTCTGATCTGCAGAATCCAAAAACAAACAGGGAAGGTTTCAGATAAGCCAATGGCCAGGGGTAGGCAAAGAACACTTTCAACATAAATCAGGACATCATGACTTCACCAGCAAACCCCCAAATTGATGGATACTCCAATTCGGCAGAAGCACAGGAAAATGATTTTAAAGCGATGCTTGCCCAATTATTTGAGGCTCATAAGGAGGAAATGAACAAGTCTTTCAAAGAGATGGCCAGTCAATTGGAGGCAAAGAAAGAAGAAATAGACAATATCCTTAAAGAAACACAGGCAAACATAGCCAAACAAATAGATACACAAGTAGAGGAAAAATTAGTGGCATATAAGAAGGAAATGAAAAAAGAAATAGAGGCCATTGTAGAGAGACAGGAATCCAAATTCAAACACATGAAAGAAATGGTGCAAGGCATGAAAACAGAATTACAATCAATAAAGAAAACACAAAATGAGAAAACCCTTCAGCTGGAGAACTTGGAGAAAAGATCAGGAACCACAAAAGTAAGCATCACCAACAGAATACAAGAGATGGAAGAGAGAATCTCTGGAGGTGAAGACACACTAGCAGAAATGGATACTTCTCTCAAAGAAAAAGTAAAATCAGAAAAGTTCCAATCACAAAATATCCAAGAAATCAAGGATGCTATGAAAAGACAAAATTTAAGAATATTAGGAATTCATGAAAAAGAAGACTCCAGACTCCAAGGTCCAGAAAATATTTTCAAGAAAATCATAGACGAAAATTTTCCCAACTTAAAGAAAGAGATGTCTATAAATATACAAGACACCTACAGAACTCCAAATAGACTAGACCAGAAAAGAAACACATCACGTCACATCATAGTCAAAACACTAAATCTACAGAACAAAGAAAAGATATTAAAAGCAGCAAGGGAAAAAAGCCAAGTAACATATGAAGGTAGACCTATCAGAATCACACCAGACTTCTCATCAGAAACTATGAAAGCCAGAAGGGCCTGGGCAAGTATCATGGAGACTCTAAGAGATCACAAATGTCAACCCAGACTACTATACCCTGCAAAGCTTTCAATCAACATAAATGGAGAAAACAAAATATTCCATGACAAAACTAAATTTACACAATATCTACACAGCAAACCATCCCTACAGAAGATACTAGAAAGAAAACTCCAATCCAATGAAAACAAATTCACCCAAGAAAACAGGGCATACAGATAATATCCCAACAAAAATGAAAAGAAAACAAGCAATGAAACAGGGTTAGATCACGGACTCCTTTACAAAAGGAACTAACATGCATTGGTCACTATTATCTATCAATATCAGTGGACTCAACTCACCAATAAAAAGACACAGGCTAACAGAATGGTTAAGGAAACAGGATACAACATTCTGTTGCATCCAAGAAACACACCTATGCAACAAAGACAAACACTACCTCAGAGTAAAGGGCTGGAAAACTGCTTTTCAAGCAAACGATTCCAGAAAACAAGCTGGAGTAGCCATCCTATTATCTAATAAAATAGACTTTCAACCCAAGTTAATCAAAAAAGATAAGGAGGGCCACTATATTCTCATCAAAGGAAAAATCCACCAAGAGGACATCACAATCTTGAATATCTATGCCCCAAATACAAGAGCACCGACATTCATAAATGAAACATTATTAAAGCTTAAATCATACATTGATCCTAATACCTTAATAGTGGGAGACTGCAACACTCCACTCTCACCAAGGGACAGATCAACTAGACAGACACCAAATAGGGAAATAAAAGCACTCACAGAATCCCTAAATCAAATGGACCTAATAGACGTCTACAGATCGTTTCACCCAAACTCAAAAGAGTACACCTTCTTTTCAACACCGCATGGAACCTTTTCCAAAATAGACCATATAGTGGGTCACAACCTCAACAGATACAAAAGGATTGTAATAATCCCTTGTATACTATCTGACCACCATGGACTAAAGCTAGACATCAACAACAAGAGAAACAACAAAAAGCCGACACGCACATGGAAACTGAACAACTTACTACGCAATGACAGCCGGGTTAAGGAAGAAATAAAGAAAGAAATTAAAGACTTCCTAGAATTTAATGAAAAGGAAGGCACAACATACCCAAATTTATGGGACACATTGAAAGCAGTGCTCAGAGGAAAATTTTTAGCACTAAGTGCCTGCAAGAAGAAATTCGTAACATCACATACAAACAACTTAATGGCCCAACTGAAAACCCTAGAAAAAAAAAAAAAAAAGAAGCAGATACACCCAAGAGGAGCAGAAGGCTGGAAATAATCAAACTAAGGGATGAAATCAATCAACTAGAAACAAATAAAACTATCCAAAGAATCAATGAAACAAAAAGCTGGTTCTTTGAGAAAATCAACAAGATAGACAAACCCTTAGCCAAACTAACTAAAAAGCAGAGAGAAACTATCCAGATCAGCAAAATCAGAAATGAAAATGGGGAAATAACCACAGACATTGAGGAAATCCAAACAATTATTAGGTCATACTACAAAAGCCTATATGCCACAAAATTTGAGAATCTAAATGAAATGGATAATTTTCTTGAAAGATTCCATCTACCAAAACTAAATCAAGATCAGGTAGAAAGACGGAATAGCCCTATATCTCCCAAGGAAATCGAAGCAGTCATTAACAGTCTCCCCTCCAAAAAAAGCCCTGGACCAGATGGCTTCAGCGCAGAATTCTACAAGACCTTCAAAGAAGTGCTAACTCCAATTCTCCTCAAGCTATTCCACAAAATAGAAACAGAAGGAACACTACCAAACTCATTCTATGAAGGCACAGTCACCTTAATACCTAAACCACACAAAGACCCAACAAAAAAGAGAACTCCGGGCCTATCTCTATAATGAACATTGACGCAAAAATACTCAATAAAATACTTGCAAACCGAATCAAGAACATATCAAAGATATCATCCACCATGACATAGTAGGCTTCATCCCAGGCATGCAAGGGTGGTTCAACATAAGGAAATCCATCAATGTAATCCACTACATAAACAAACTGAAGGAGAAAAAAACACATAATCATCTCCTTTGATGTCGAAAAAGCATTTGAAAAACTCCAACACCCATTCATGTTTAAAGTCTTGGAGAGATCAGCGATACAAGGCACATACCTAAACATAGTAAAGGCAATATACAGCAAGCCTCTAGTCAACATCAAACTCAATGGAGAGAAAATTAAATCAATCCCACTGAAATCGGGGACAAGAAAAGGCTGTCCATTTTCCCCATATCTCTTCAACATAGTACTTGAAATCCTAGCCAGAGCAATAAGACAACTAAAGGAGATCAAGGGGATACAAATCAGAAAGGAAGAGGGCAAAGTGTCACTATTTGCAGATGATAGGATAGTATACATGAGCGACCCCAATAATTCAATGAGAGAACTCCTTCAGCTGATAAACACCTTCAGCAACGTGGCAGGATACAAAATCAACTCAAAAAAATCAGAAGCCCTCCTATATACCAAAAACAAAAAGGCTGAGGAAGAAATTAGGGAAACAACACCCTTCACAATAGCCACTAATAACATAAAGTACCTTGGTGTGACTGTAACCAAACAAGTGAAAGACCTGTTTGAGAAAATCTTCAAGTCTCTGAAGAAAGAAATTGAAGAAGATATCAGAAGATGGAAAGATCTCCCGTGCTCATGGATTGGTAGGATTAACATTGTGAAAATGGCCATACTGCCAAAAGCAGTCTACAGATTCAATGCAATTCCCATCAAAATACCAACTCAATTCTTTACAGACCTTGAAAAAAAGATTCTCAGCTTCATATGGAGAAATAAAAAACCCAGAATCTCCAAAACGATCCTGTACAACAACAGATCATCTGGAGGTATCTCCATCCCTGATCTCAAGCTGTACTACAGGACAATAGTAATAAAAACTGCATGGTATTGGCGTAGAAACAGAAAGGAGGATCAATGGAACCACATAGAAGACCCAGAAATCAATCCACATACATATGAATACTCGATATTTGACAAAGAAGCCAAATCCATTCAATGGAAAAAAGACAGCATCTTCAACAAATGGTGCTGGACCAACTGGATGTCTACATGCAGAAAAATGAAAATAGATCCATATTTATCACCCTGCAGAAAACCAAAGTTAAAGTGGATCAAAGACCTCAACATAAAACAAGATACCGAAATCAAGTGGAAATAAAAGTGGGGAACAGCCTAGAACTCATTGGCACAGGAGACAACTTCCTGAACAGAACACCAACAGCACAGGCTCTAAGAGCAACAATCAATAAATGGGACCTTATGAAACTGAAAAGTTTCTGTAAAGCAAAGGATACCGTCATCAAAACAAAATGACTGCCTACAGATTGGGCAAAAATCTTCACTAACCCTGTATCTGACAGAGGACTAATATCCAGTATATACAAAGAACTAAAGAAGCTGAAAAGCAGCAAACCAAGTAATCCACTTAAAACATGGGGAACAGAGCTAAATAGAGAATTCTCGACAGAGGAATATCGAATGGCAGAAAAACACTTAAAGAAATGCTCATCCTCATTAGTCATCAGGGAACTGCAAATCAAAACAACCCTGAGATATCACCTTACACCCATCAGAATGGCCAAGATGAAAAACTCAAGCGATAACACATGCTGGAGTGGTTGTGGAGAAAGGGGAACCCTCCTCCACTGCTGGTGGGAATGTAAACTGTTACAACCACTCTGGAAAGCTATCTGGCACTTTCTAAGACAATTAGGAATAGTGCTTCCTCAAGACCCAGCTATACCACTGCTAGGTATATACCCAAATTCATTCAAGTACACAAAAGGGATGCTTGCTCAACCATGTTTATAGCAGCTTTATTTGTAATAGCCAGAACCTGGAAACAACCCAAATGTCCATCAACGGAGGAATGGGTACAGAAATTGTGGTATTTTTACACAATGGAATACTGCTCAGCAATCAAAAAGGAGGAAATCATGAAATTTGCAGGCAAATGGTGGGATCTAGAAAAGATCATTCTGAGTGAAATATCCCAGAAGGAGAAAGACAAACATGGGATATACTCACTCATCTAGACCTATAAGATATGATAAACATAATGAAATCTATACACCTAAAAAAGATAATCAATTGAGCAGACATGGGGTAAGATGATCAATCCTCATTTAGAAAGACAGATGGGATGTGCATTGAATGTATGACAGGAGTCTACTGAGCGCATCTGAAAGACTCTAACTAGCAATGTTTTCAAAGAAAAGACTCATGACCAAACCTTTGGCAGAGTACAGGGAATCACAAGAAAGAAGGGGAGTTAGTCTGATGGGGAAAGGATAGGAGCTCCACAAGGACCAAATATATCTGGGCACAGGGTCTTTTCTGAGACTGACATTCAACCAAGGACCATGTATGGATATAACCTAGAACCTCCACTCAGATGTAGCCTGTGGTAGCTCAGTAACCAATTGGTTTCCCAAAGTGAGGGGAACAAGGACTATTTCTAACAGGAACTCAATGACTGGCTCTTTGGTCTCCCCACCCCCGAAGGGAGGAGCAGTCCTGTTAGGCCACAGAGGAGGGCTTTGCAGCCAGTCCTGAAGATACCTAATAAAACAGGATCAGATGAATGGGGAGGAGGTCCCCCCTATCAGTGGACTTGGAAAGGGGCACGGTGGAGATGAGAGAGGGAGGGAGGGACTGGGAGGGAATGAGGGATCAGGACACGGCTGGGATACAGAGTTAATAAAATGTAACTGATAAAAAAAATAATAATAAAATAAAAAAGTCAATGAAATGATAGCTTACAATATTCTGCTATATTCATAGATGCTGCCTAGTTCAATAGTGATCAGAGGGGGAGCCCCCATAGTGAAGGGAGCAAATACAGTAATCTACATCCAAACATTAGGGTTAACTCAGGGAGCCGGGAGAAAGAGGAGGAGGACGGAGGATTGTTGGAGCCAAAAAGTTCAAGGACACCACGAGAACATGGCCTAATAAGTCAACTAAGGAGAATTCATAAGGAGGGCAATGAAATACTCCAAAAGACACAGACTGAAGTGTTGTATAAAGTTATTAATATTTATGATGGGTTTAACTTCTGGTATTGCTGCTGTTAATCCTCAGCAGCTGTAAAACCAAATCACCACACAGAGACTGGGTTTTTAGTTAACCTAGAACACAATGATGGGCAATATTTACTCCCTCCTAAACCTCCATGCCCTCAGTTTCCTAACATTTAGATTTCCCACATTTTACTTGCTTTTTGTGAAATCTTAGGTCTGGTTCATGCTCCAAGTCCTCCAAGCTCTCCTCCCGCTCTGCTCTCCTAGTGCATCCCTCTCCTCGAGCTCCTCCTCGTTCTCTAGCTCCTCCCCTCTTTCCTGTCCTCTGGCTCCTCCCATTGCACAACATTGTATCCAGCTGCTTTATTTGTGTCCTGTTTACACAAGAGCTGGGACAGGATGCTTATAGTGAGTATCACAATGCAATATCCAAATTGAAACCAGAGAGTTGTGGGTGGGGAAATCAGCATTTGAATTAACAAGGGTAAGGCATATACATTTTAAAAGAACATTATACCAACATTTCCCCTTTAAGTCCAATAAAGGCTCTTTTTCTTTCAATACAACAATAATTATGAAATTATGAAAACTGTTAGGTAAGATCTACACATGCAATGTCTAGTCCATGTGTAGTTAGCACATGGAGAGGGTATCTTAGGAGAAAGTGTCTGATTATCCTATCTATCTTGATAAGTTTAAAATTCTATACTTAAATTAACTTTTATCCTTATTGGTATTAAATATATATAAAGATTTCTTAATTTCTAAGCAACTTAAGCTTAAATGTGGTACTGTAATTATTTGTTCTTCAACCCCATCAGAGACTTGAGACGGAATAAAATTAGTTATGAGAGTAAATAGGAAGTGCATGTTAGCAGCTTCCAAAAAATAAAAAAATTGACAGAGACAGTTTGCTGCTGAACAGTTAGTCACCCATAACTCTCTATAACATTGGAGCATCATCTTCAGCCTTCTGGCTCAGAATATTTTGACAGACATATACGTGAAGCAGGAACTTTTTAGGACTTGCTTACCCTGTCTTGGCAGAGTTTGGCAGTTGACTTGTCCTGCATTTAAGCTTGCCCATTTTAGGCAGAATTTGTCTGTTGTGAAGCGAGGGTATTTTCTTTACCCGAGTGGCTTGTTTGCCACATTTGAAGCCATCTCCATATGGAGGTTCTTTGATGCTCATTATCTTCTTTCAGGTAGGTGGGGTGCTGCCAGGAAATGACTTGTCTCATTGTCAAAGAATCTTTAAAATAATAAGAACATTTTAAATGCCATATTCTGTAGGTCTCCGAAGTTTTTGAAGACTACCTATCTTTATGTAATCGCTTTGTATACAAAATCATATTTATCTGTCAAACCTACAAGATATACTCCTGTGACAAATTAAACTAGTGTCTGACATGACTTTGAGTTGAATAACTAACAATTAACTTGTATACCTAATATCCTAACCAACTTTTAATAGTAGTTTAAAAATATTGGAAGTAACCTTGACTTTTTATCAATATACTAAAGCTTATACCAATGTATTAAAAATACTTATTTTTGCATCAATATGCAAAATCCTATACCAGAGTTAAAATTAACCTTATTTGTGAATAACAAATAAAACCTTAAGTTGAGTAGATTCAATAATCTACCCTTTTTCTATTTCTATAAAATATCCCTGTATATTCCTTGTTTCACTTGGAATAAGACCATTAATAATAAACATCTCCCAATGACAATAAAATTTTGTAGCCATATCAAACAACCAAAAACATACCCAGCCCCCTTTAAAGGAAATTGGACGCCATTCTCATGAGTTTCTTCTAGCTGACATTGTGGACATGTAGAAATCCTATAGGGGGCCCAAATAAAAATGGTTAATTAAGCAAGTAATAACATTTGTGGTCCAATAACATTTGAATGTTGAGAAATTTCAGGCTTAATAAAAGTCTTTTTTGGAACAGTCCACAATGCTGGACCAGTTAAAATTAGTGGCTTTCTTCAAAGTTCTTTTGGGAGCAGGCTTTGATGTGAAACGGCAGTTGAAGAAGTTGAGGCAGGTACAAGCAGAATGCTGGAACGTGCAAGATGCTGGAACAGATGTGTCAGTTTCTCAACATGCTGAAGAATGATTCTGTTAGGTTTGCTCTAGCATCTCTGTTGTCTAGTTCTTTTGTTCTGCAAACATATAATTTCTCACAAGCATTATAGAGTTCTAAAATTATAAATGTATGAGAGGTGCAGGATGAAACTAAAATGTAAGCCAATTTTATCTATGCAAATTAAAAGGTTAGCATAATACATTTTGAGGATATTATAGCCAAGAATTACTGGCCAAGTATTGATGGAGTTCTGACTGGAGACATTTTTTATGTCTGTCAGTTTCAGAGGTATTTCCAGGTAAAGGGATTATCAATTTATGTTACCTGTTCTGTTTGATCTTGATTTCTCTCCTCTTCTGAGTGGCTAAGGTCTTCCGGTGGTCTTCCACTGTCATTTCTGATTTTTATTAGTTTTGAAGGAACCCATAATTTCTCTTCTCCTGCATGAACATAAGCAAAACCTCTTCCCCAGCGTAACACATTCCCCACTCTCCACTGTGAAGTTAGGGTATCTTTGAAATATATAGGCTGACATAATTCAGCAGTTTTTTCTATAACCCAGTGTCTCTCCGCAGCTGTTGTTTGTTGTTCATTAACATTTAAGAAATTTAAGGTCAACAAAGCATTATGTAATCTGTCTCTGGGGGTTTTTAATACCCCTCTCTGTTTGTTAAGCATGTCCCTTAAAGTACGATTGGATCTTTCAATAACTGCTTGACCAGTAGGATTGTGAGGTATACCTGTGACATGCTTCATCTTGTAATATGTAAAAAATCCTTCCATTTTATTAGAGACATACGCTGTAGCATTATCAGTCTTAAATTGTTTAGGTATGCCCATAATTGCCATCACTTCTAATAAATGGGTAATAACTGAATCAGCCTTTTCAGAGCTTAAGGCTGTTGCCCACTGAAACCCTGAATATGTGTCTGTAGTATGGTGCACATATTTCAATTTACCAAACTCTGTAAAATAAAGCACGTCCATGTGCCAAATTTCATTTCTTTGGTTACCTTTAGGGTTACTTCCTGCAGGGAGTGGAGTTTGGCTATATAAAGAACAAGCTGGGCATTTTCTCACAATGTCTTTGGCTTGTTGCCAAGTGATAGAAAACTCTCTTTTTAAACCTTTGCTGTTAACATGGTGTTTTTTATGAAATTCTGAGGCCTCTAACACGCTTCCTATCAATAGTTCATCAATTTCATCATTGCCTTGTGCTAGAGGACCTGGTAAACCTGTATGAGATCTGACATGTGTTATATACAATTGATTATTTCTATTTCTGATTACTGGTTGTAATTGAAGGAAGAGTGAAGTTAAGTCTGAATTATCCTGAATTAGATCAGCAGTTTCTATATGCAGAACAACTCTTTCTGCATATTGAGAGTCAGTGACTATATTAAGAGAGTCCTGAAAATCTGATAACACCAAGAGAATTGCATATCATTCTGATTTTTGAACTGAATCATATGGACTCTCCACCACTTTACTCAGATTTTCTGACTTATAACCTGCCTTTTTTGATTTATTGGCATCTGTATAAAATGTGGGAGCTCCAGAAATTGGAGTTCCTTTTACTATATGAGGGAGAATCCAATTGGTTTTTTTATAAACTGAAGTCGCTTGCTTTTTGGGTATTTGTTGTTGATTTCTCCCAAAAATTCACACCAAGCTCTTTGCCAATATTCGTTGTCTGCCCATAATGACAAAATCTCAGCATTGGTAAAGGGCACCACAATTTCAGCTGGATCTATTCCAGCCAGTTGACGAAGTCTCATTTTTCCTTTTAGGATCAATTCAGAAACCTTTTCTATATAGGTTTTTAGTTTTTTGTTTTGTTTGTGTGCCAAAAATATCCATTCTAAAATATAGTCCTCCCTCTGCATAAGAATTCCTGTGGGAGAATGAGTGGAGGGCAAAATAACCAAAATACAGGCCCTCTTTGGATCAATACGGTCTATACATGCATCTTGTAATTTCCTTTCTACCAGAGCCAATTCCTTTTCAGCTTCAGCTGGTAACGTTCTTGGACTATTTAAGTCCTTATCACCCTGTAAGGTTTGAAATAAGTTACTTATCTCTTGAGTAGCTAAAGCAAGGGTAGGCCGTAGCCAGTTAATATCTCCCAGCAATTTTTGAAAATCATTAAGAGTTCTTAGCTGTTTTTTTCTAATTTGTACTTTTTGTGGTCGAATTTTCTGTAGACCTATTTTATATCCTAGGTAATTAATAGAATCTCCTCTTTGTATTTTTTCGGGAGCAATCTGTAATCCCCAACAAGGCAAAGTTCTATTTATTTTATCAAAAATATTTTCTAAGGTTTTCATATCTGAATCAGCTAATAAAATATCATCCATATAGTGGTAAATTATGGATTGAGGAAACTGCTTACGAATTACCTCCAACGGTTGTTGTACAAAATATTGGCACAAAGCAGGACTGTTTAACATCCCCTGTGGTAAGATCCTCCAGTGATACCTCTTTATTGGACATCTTCTATTCAAAGTGGGTACTGAGAAAGCAAACCTTTCCCTATCATGTTCATGTAAAGGAATTGTGAAAAAGCAATCCTTTAAATCAATCACTATAATAGGCCATTCTTTAGGTAACAAGGAAGGCAGTGGGATTCCAGATTGTAACGATCCCATTGGCTGAATAATTTTGTTAATTGCTCTTAGATCTGTTAACATCCTTCATTTGTCAGATTTCTTTTTGATGACAAATACCGGAGAATTACAAGGGCTGTTGGACTCCTCTATATGTTGAGCCTCCAGCTGTTCCAGGACTAGCTGTTCTAGTGCCAGTAATTTTTCTTTACTCATAGACCATTGTTCAATCCATATAGGTTGGTTAGCCAACCACCTCAGTGGTAAGGCTGTGGGAATTTTATTAGCAGTGGCTTCCTAACAGGCAGTTGAAGAGACGGCCTCTGCTGTATTTTGTTTATGGACAGCCTGGACAGTCTGAAACTGTTTTTGATGACATTTTTTTTAATAATTTTAGCTTCTTTATCAGGAGTATTACCTCTTTTTTGGCTTGTCTCAGAACTTGGGGGGATGTTAATCTGGGTCTTCCATTGTTGTAACAGATCTCTTCCCCATAAGTTTATGGCTATCTCAGCCACGTATCGTTTTAGTTTTCCTATTTGACCTCCTGGTCCTATACATTTAAGCCGTTTAACACCTAACACTTTGTTTCACTTTAGATAAATTCCCAACTCCTTGGAATTGAATATCCACCTCCTGAAGTGGCCAATTTGGAGGCCAGGATTTACAAGTAAGAATTGTGACATCAGCCCCAGTATCTACCAAGCCTTCAATTTCAATATTATTTAAAATTATCTTTAACTTTGGCCTTTGATCATTTATAGAGGTTTGCCAATATATTTGTTTTTTGTTCTCCTGGTTTTTTGATTTATCTATAGAATCTGGTTTGGCCTCACTGTCCAAGTTTTTAATGTTTATTCCCAGAGCAGTGGTGTTTAATTTTCTTGTGGAGGAGTATCCCTGTCCTGTTCTGGGGCCTGCAAGAGGCCCCCTTGGGCGTTTTTTGATAAAGGATTACCCCATTTATCTATGAATGCTCTAATTCACTAGGCCAGTGACGACCCTTGCCACATCTTCTGCATATTCTAGGAAGCATAGGCTCCCTTCTTGAATTATATTGGTTTTCCTGGTAATTTCTTCTGTAGTAATCTCGCCCATCACAATTACAACATCTCCCAAGGTCTTTTGAGGTAGCTTCTCTTACCAAGGTCAAATTGGGTGAATGAGGTCTAATATCAATCATATTTCTAATCCATTCGTCTATTGGAGCAGATCTTGCTCTTAATGGCCTTATTGCCTCTTTGCATTCAGTATTAGCATTTTCAAAAGCTAAAGATTCTATTAGTGCTTTTCTAGCTAGTGGATCTGATATATTTCTATCCACAGCTGAAGTCAATCTTTGTGAAAAGTTAGTAAATGTTTCACTTGGACCTTGTATGACCTGGGAGAATGGCTCAAGCCTTTTTCCTGATTCCTCAACCTTGTCCCAAGCATTTCAGGCTGCTAAGCGACATAATGCTAAGGTTTCTTCGTTATATACAGCTTGTATCTCTGTGTCAGCATACTGGCCATCACCAAGCAGCTGTTCCTTAGAAACACCAACACCTCTGGCTCTATTTTTGGGTGCTATCTCTCTAGCCTCTTCTCTCCACCATGATAGCCACTGTAAATATGGCCCAGGTTCTAATATTGCCTTTGCCATATCCTCCCAATCCTTGGGGATTACTCTACTTTTGATTGACCAGGAAGTCAACATTTGTTTTACAAATGGTGAATGCATTCCAAAATTAGTAACACTTTCCTTAAATTTCCTCAGATCTAGCACTTCCACAGGGCGCCATTCAGCTTCATGATAATTCAGTGGATGATCATCATCTGCTGGTTTCTGCTGTATAGTGACTGGATAAGCCAACGTTGGTTTTCTAAACACCTTTGGTTGGCTTTCTTTATTTTTGTCTTTTGCCTCTACCTGAGTATTTTCTTTACTTAGTATTCTAAACTCTTCTCTTAAGGTCTGCACCCATATTTCATACCTATCTCCCTGTTGTTTGTTTTGTTCAATAATCTCTTGAATCTCTTGTTTTATGCTTCTCTTCCAACTTTTAATTTTTTCTTTATATTGTTCTAGTTGTTCTTTGTGCTGTTCCAGTATCTTTTCTAAAACCTCTGCCCTATCTTCCTGTAGTTGATTGCGTTCTGTAAGTTTTTGTATCTCTTGTTTTTGGTCCTGTTTCCAGTCTTCATTTTTTCCTTTATGTTGTTCTAGTTGTTCTTTGTGCTGTTCCAGTATCTTTTCTAAAGCCTTTGCCTTCGAGAAGACATAAAAGGCTAATGCAATGATTAAGGTTAAATTGAGGACTATGAATGTAAGCATAGTTACAATTTCTAGACTTTCCTTTATTTCAGTCTTAAAACCATAGAATAGATTATCAGCCAAGCTCCAAGAAATCTGTTTTATTGTTTCTTCCATCCTGTTAGACTGTAGTGGCAGCTAGTTTTGTTAGGGAAGTCTCAGGTCTGCCCACAGTAGGCTGCCTTTTGCTCCAAGGCCTGTTTAAGAGTCTCTCTTAAAGAGACAGTAACTGACCTGAGAGTTTTTAGATTTTAAGTTTGGTTTACATCACTGGGAGCTTATTCCCCCCACCAAATTATGATAAAGTATGATTTAAAGGGTGTGGATTCTTAGATTAGTTGGGCGCCATTTGTTGTATAAAGTTATTAATATTTACTATGGGTTTAACTTCTGGTATTGCTGCTGTTAATCCTCAGCAGCTGTAAAACCAAATCACCACACAGAGACTGGGTTTTTAGTTAACCTAGAACACAATGCTGGGCAATATTTACTCCCTCCTAAACCTCCATGCCCTCAGTTTCCTAACATTTAGATTTCCCACATTATACTTGCTTTTTGTGAAATCTTAGGTCTGGTTCATGCTCCAAGTCCTCCAAGCTCTCCTCCCACTCTGCTCTCCTAGAGCACCCCTCTCCTCGAGCTCCTCCTCGTTCTCTAGCTCCTCCCCTCTTTCCTGTCCTCTGGCTCCTCCCATTACACAACATTGTATCCAGCTGCTTTATTTGTGTCCTGTTTACACAAGAGCTGGGACAGGATGCTTATAGTGAGTATCACAATGCAATATCCAAATTGAAACCAGAGAGTTGTGGGTGGAGAAATCAGCATTTGAATTAACAAGGGTAAGGCATATACTTTTTAAAAGAACATTATACCAACACTGAAGCAACATCATGGAGCCTGCATGGGTCTGAGCTTGGTCTTCTGTGTACATGCTGTGGTTGTTTGATTTGGGGGTTTTTGTGGAACTCCTAAGAGTTGGAGTAGGGTATCTCTGACTCTTTTGGATGTCAACATTTTTTTCCTCCAACTGAGTTGCTTTGTCCAACCTTGATACGATGGTTTATGCATAGTCTTATAGAATTTTGGTATGCCTTGTTCAGCTAATATCACTGAAGATTTGCTCTTTTCTCAAGGGAAATGGAGGAGCAATGAATATTGCAGAGAAGGGATGGGGGTTGAAAAAAGAGGAAGAAAAGGAGGAATCAGTCAAGATGTATTGTAAGAGGGAAGAATAAAGAACAAGGAAAAAAAGAAATTATAGACAAACTTTAAAACTCCCACAAAATTAACTCAAAGTGACCTCTCAAGTGTAAGTGTTTTTGAACCACCAGATACTAATATTTCTTTTGAACAAAGAAGTCCCATGGTCTAGATTTATCTCTCAAATGGATATGATCAGAAAGGTCTGCCTTGGCTCTGTAGTCATTCATATTCCGTTTTGGTTTCTGGCAAAACTAGAATCAGTGAAGTGCACACACAAAATGACATTGAAGAATAATTTAATGTCTGCTTCCTGCCACAAAAACTATGTCACAAGTTGTGGAAAATGCCTTATCCACTCTCTCAATTCCACGAACACCTGCAGAACCTCTGCAGCTGAGAAACTCCTTTCGTCCTTGGACCTGAAGCTAAGTAACAAGTAGTACTCAAGGTAGGAAGCTTGAATCTCATTGAGAAGGTAGAATAAAAGAGACATCTGATATCTGTGGTGGATATGGATGGGGAATCCAGTGGAAGAAGGGGTTGAAAGGAGAATAGGAGAGAAGTGTGTGGAGGATGGCTGAAAAGAAAACTGGAGTTAGTGGATTGTGGATGGAGGAGTAGCACTGGCACAGGCAGTAATCTAGTACAGTGGAAAATTCCGGGAATCTATGAGGGTGACTCTGGCTAAGATTCCCTTGTGATAGGACCTATGGAGCCTAAACAAGCTATCTCCTCTAAGCAGGCAAGATGTCATCCTGCCTATAAGCTGTACAGAGACAAGAACCTAGCATAACTGTCATCAGAGTGGCTTCACCCCCTAACTCATGGAAACAGATGCAAAAACATGCAGACAAACATTAGGTGGAGTTGGGAATTCCTATGGAAAAAAAGGAAGAAGAATTGTAGGAGGCAGAGGGGTCAAAGACACCGCAAGAAAACCTATAGAATCAACTAACCTGGGCCAATAAAAGCTCAAAGAGAGTATGCCTTGGAAGGACCAAGACCCGCTGCACACATGCAACAGTTGTGTAGCAAGGTCTTCATGTCAGACTCCTAATAGTTAGAGCAGGAACTGTCTCTGACTCTGTTGCCTGCCTTTGAATCTCTTTACCTAACTGGATCACATTGACTGGCCTCAATAGGAGAAGCTGTGCCTAGGCAACTGCAACTTGAAATGCCAAGGTTGCTTGTTGTCATTAGGAGGCCTTCCCTTTTCTGAAGAATAGGAGAGGAGGAATTACTGGGGAAAGGTGAGAGAGAAGGACTAAGAGGTGAAGAAGAAAGAAAATCTGTGCTTGGGATGTAAAGAAAATTAACTAATTAATTAATTAATTAAAAACATATCAGAATGCCTCAATAACACTTAAACAGCACTACATAAAAGTATATACAAATGAATAATGGAGAGAGGGCATCTGCAAACAGAACTTAAAACTTGGAGTTATTTCCTATATCATAGAAGCAGAATGTGAAATCAGAGAGAGAAATTAGGGCTGTAGAGATATTATAGAGAATGAAAACTTTAAATAAATAAACAAAATATATATCCAAAATTATTTCTTAAGTACATGAGTGTCCTGAAACAGCACATCATTCTTCAGTGACGGGGTCCAGAAGGGAATGTACCAGGGGATGAGAAAGACTGGTAAAATACAAGGAAGAAAAGATAAAAGCTTGGGTAGAGAGGTCTCATGCCATGCAAGCTTCTTAAGAAGAACATTGTCTCCACTACTTCCAGGTAAAAATAGAAGGAAATGGGGGATGTTTATGAAGACAGCAGAAACAAGCATACTGTAGAATAAACACACAAGGAAGTTAAACAGTGCTGCTTAAGGGGAACACACAGGGTATTTCAAAAACTTTCTGATCTAGCCCACTGCAGCCTTGGAATTGAAAACAACAGCCCTATGTGGAGAGAAGAGTTGGAGGTCTCAGGAACAGAAGTGAACCCTCCCCAAATGTCCTGGCACCAGAGCATGACCAATTCTCCCAAACATATTCTTGGTTTTGGAGAAGGAGCTCTCTTAATTTCACTGTAACTCAGAGCCCTACAAAAAGTGTCGAAGGCCTAGGCCCCAGGCTGTTACTAGAAAAGCAGGATCCTAAGTTTGAGAAGGAGCTATGTTCCTCCTCTACATATGAAGGATTCAGGGAAAGCCTTGCTTGATCAGGCAGTTGGGTCAGAGAAGAAATAAAGAAAGAAATTAAACACTTCCTAGAAATCAATGAAAATGAAGGCACAACATACTCAAACTTATGGGACACAATGAAAGCAGTGCCAAGAGGAAAGTACATAGCACTCTGTGCCTTTAAGAAGAA
Organism: Meriones unguiculatus; assembly: GCF_030254825.1. Classification (NCBI taxonomy): domain Eukaryota; kingdom Metazoa; phylum Chordata; class Mammalia; order Rodentia; family Muridae; genus Meriones; species Meriones unguiculatus. The sequence continues at coordinate 24,557,117 of NC_083353.1, read as the reverse complement.
ATTCAAATCATCTCATTCAAGCAACTTAATGGCTCACGTAAAAGCCCTAGAATAGAAAGAAGCAGACACACCAAAGAGGAGTAGACGGCTGGAAATTATCAAACACATGGTTGAAATCAATAAATTAGAAACAAATAATACAATTCAAAGAATCAATGAAACCAAGAGCTGTACCTTTGAGAAAATAAAAAAAAGATATACAAACCCTTAACCAAGCTAACTAAAAGGCAGAGAGACACTATCCAAATCAACAAAATCAGAAATGAAAAGGGGGACATAACCACAGACACCAAAGAAATCCAAACAATAGTTATGTCTTACTTCAAAAGCCTATATGCCACAAAATTTGAAAATCTAAATGAAATGTGCAATTTTCTTGACCAATTCCACATGCCAAAGCTGAATCAAGACCAGGTAAATCAGTTGAATAGCCCTTCCCCTAAGGAAATAGAAAATGTCAACAGAAGTCCCCCATGCAAAAAAAAAAAAAAAAAAAAAAAAAGCCCAGGGCAAGATGGTTCCAGACCTTCAAAGAAGAGCAAACACCAATACTCTTCAAACTATTCCACAAAATAGAAACAAAAGGAACACTACCAAACTTATTCTATGAAGCCACAGTCACCTTGGTACCTAAACCTTTTGAAGACCCAACAAAGAAAGAGAATTTCAGGCCAATCTCCCTCATGAACATTGATGCAAAAATACTCAACAAAATACTTGCAAACCGAATCCATGAACACATCAAACATCATCGACTATGACCAAGTAGGCTTCATCCCAGGCATGCAGGGGTGATTCAATATATGGAAATCCATCAATGTGATCCACCAAATAAACTGAAAGAAAAAAATGCATGGTAGTCTCTTTAGATGCTGAAAAGGCATTTGACAAAATCCCACATCCATTCATGTTGAAAGTCTTGGAGAGATCAGGGATACAAGGCACATACCTGAACATAGTAAAGACAACACACAGCAAGCCTATAGCCAACAATAAACTCAATGGAGAGAAACTTAAATCAATCCCACTGAAATCCAGGACAAGGCAAGACTGCCCACTCTCTCCATATCCCTTCAACATTGTTCGTAAAATCCTTCCTAGAGCATTTAGACAATTAAAAGAGAACAAGGAAATACAAGATGATATGATAGTACACCTGAGTGACTCCAAAAATTCTACTAGGGAACTCCTACAGCTGATTCACAGCTTCAGCGAAGTGGCTGGATATAAAATTAACTCAAAAAAATCAGTAGCCTTCCTGTATACAAAAGACAAAAGGTCTGAGAAAGAAATTAGAGAAACAACACCCTTCACAATAGCCACAAAGGACATAAAGTACCTTGGTCTGAAACTAACCAAGCAAGTCAAAGACTTGTATGAAAAATATTTTCAGTCTCTGAAGAAAGAATTGGAAGAAGATATCAGAAGATGGAAAGATCTCCCATACTCATGGCTTGGCAGGATTAATATATTAAAAATGGCCATTTTACCAAAAGCAATCTACAGATTCAATGCAATTCCGATCAAATTACCGACACAATTCTTTACATCCTTAAAATAAAAATTCTCACCTTCATTTGGAACAACAGGAATCCCAGAATTGCTAAAATAATTCTCTACAATAAAAGATTTTCAGGAGGTATCTCCATCCCTGATCTCAAGCTGTACTATAGAGCAATAATAAAACCTGCATGGTACAGGCACAGAAACAGACTGGTGGATCAATTGAATTGAATAGAAGACCCTGAAATAAACTCACACATTTACGGATACCTGATTTTTGACAAAAATGACCTCATTGGCACAGAAGACAACTTCCTGAACAGAATACCAACAGCACAGGCTCTAAGAGCAACTATCAATAACTGGGACCTCATGAAACAGAAAAGCTTCTGTAAAGCAAAGGACAATGTCCTCAGAACAAAATGACTGCCTACAGATTGGGAAAGGATCTTCACTATCCCTTTATCTGACAGAAGACTAATTTCCAGTATATATAAGTACCTCAAGAAGTTAAACAGGATTTCCTCCTTTTTGATTGCTGAGTAGTATTCCATCATGTAAAAATACCACAATTTCTCTATCCATTCCTCCATTGATGGACATCTGGGTTGTTTCCAAGTTCTGGCTATTACAAATAAAGCTGCTACAAACATTGTTGAACAAATGTCCTTGTTGTGTACTTGAGTAAATTTTGGGTATATACCTAGGAGTGGTAGAGCTGGTTCTTGAGGTTGCACTACTCCTAATTGTCTGAGAAAGCACCAGATTGACTTCCAAAGTGGTTGAACCAGTTTACATTGCCACCAGCAGTGGAGGAGGGTTCCCCTTTCTCCACAACCTCTTCAGAATGTTTTATCACTTGAGTTTTTCATCTTGGCCATTCTGATGCGTGTAAGGTAAAATCTCAGGGTCGTTTTGATTTGCATTTCCATAATGGCTAATGAGGTTGAGCATTTCTTTAACTGTTTCTCTGCCATTCAATGTTCCTCTTTCGAGAATTCTCTGTTTAGCTCCATTCTCCATTTTTTTAATGGGATTATTTGGTTTGTTGTTTTTTTGCTTCTTTAGTTCTTTATATATGCTGGATATTAGCCCTCTGTCAGATAAAGGGTTGGTGAAGATTCTTGCCCAATCTGTAGGCAGTCATTTTGTTTTGATGACAGTGTCTTTTGCTTTACAGAAGCTTTTCAGTTTCATGAGGTCCCATTTATTGATTGTTGCTCTTAGAGCCTGTGCTGTTGGTGTTCTTTTCAGGAGGAGTAGCCCTGTTAGGCCATAGAGGAGGTCTTTGCAGCCAGTCCTGAAGATACCTGAAAAAAAAAACTGGATAGGATGAATGTGGAGGAGGTCCCCCCTATCAGTGGACATGGAAAGGGGCATGGTGGAGATGAGAGAGGGAGGGTGGGATTGGGAAGGTATGAGGGAACAGGACACAGCTGGGATACAGAGTTAATAAAATGTAACTGATAAGAAAAAAAAGAAATTAAAAAAAAGAAGATGTTGAACAGGAACAAATCAAGTAATCCAATTAAAAAATGGAGTACAGAGCTAAACACAGAATTCTCAAGTGAGGATTATCGAATGGCAGAGAAAAACTTAATGAAATGCTTAACCTCATTAGCCATCAGAGAAAGGCAAATCAAAAGGACACTAACACTTCACCTTACACCCATCAACATGGTTAAGAGGAAAAATTCAAATAACAACACATGCTGCAGAGGTTGTGGAGAAAGGGGAACCCTCCTCCACTGCTCTTGGGAATGTAAAATTGTACAACCACTCTGGAAAGCAATCTTGCACTTCCTCAGAAAACTAGGAATAGTACTTCCTCAAGATCCAGCTATACCACTCCTCAGTATATACACAAAGAGGATCAAGTACACAATAAGAACATTTGCTCAACCATGTTTGTAGCAGCTTTATTTGTAATAGACAGAAGCTGGAAACATCCCAGATCCCCCTCAGTGGAGGAATGGATACAGAAATTGTGGTACATCTAAACAATGGAATATTACTATGCAATAAAAAAGAAGGAAATCATGAAATTTTCAGGTAAATGGTGAGATCTAGAAAAGATCATCCTGAGTGAGCTATCCCCCAAACAGTAAGACACACACACACACACACACGGTATATACTCACTCATATAGACATATAATATAGAATAAACCTACTAGAATCTGTATATCTAAAGAAACTAATCAAGAGGGAGGACTCTTGATAAATTGCTCAAGCCCTATCCAGAAAGGCAAAGAGAATGGACATCAGTAGAAGGAGAAAAGAGGGAATAAGTCAGGAGCCTGACACAGAGGACCTCTGAAATGTTCTGCCCTGCAGACTATCAAAGCAGATGTTGAGACTTATGGCCAACCTTTGGACAGAGTGTAGGTAAGCTTAGGAAAAGAAGTGGTACACAATAAGATATGGAGAGGACAGGAACTCCACAAGGAGACCAACACAATCAAAAAATCTAGGCACAGGGGTCTTTCCTGAGACTGATACTCCAACCAAGGACCATGTATGGAGATAACCTAAGACCCCTGCACAGATGTACTCCATGGCAGTTCAGGGTCCAAATTGGTTCCATAGTAATAGGAACAGGGACTGTCTCTGACATGAACTGAATTTTCTGCTTTCTAATTCCCTCCCCCTGAAGGGGAACCAGCATCACAATGCCGCAGAAGACAATTCAGCCACTCCTGATGAGACCTAATTGACTAGAATCAGAAGGAAGAAAAAGAAGACCTCCCCTATCAATGGACTTGAGGAGGGGCATCCTTGCAGAGGGAGGAGGAAGGGAGGGATTGTGGTGGGGTGGAGGGAGCTTAAGGGGCATAAAAGTGAATAAAGTGAAAGAAAGAAAGAAAAAAGAAAGAAAGAAAGAAAGAAAGAAAGAAAGAAAGAAGAAAGAAAGAACATTGTGTCCACTACTTCCAGGTAAAAGTTGAAGGAAATGGTGGACATCTATGAAGACAGCAGAAACAATCATACAGTGGCATAATCACGCAAGGAAGTTAAAGAGTGCTGCTTAAGGGGAACACGCAGGGTATTTCAAATACATTCCTGATGTAGCCCATTGCAGCCTTGGAATTGAAAACAACAGCCCCATGTAGAGGGAAGAGTTGGAGGTCTCAGTAACAGAAGTGACCCCACCCCAAATGTCCTGGCACCAGAGCATGTCCAACTCTCCCAAACATATTCCTGGTTTTGGAGAAGGAGCTCTGTTAATTTCGCTGTAACTCAGGGCCCTACAAATAGTTCTCTAGGCCTAGGCCCCAGGGTGTTACTGGATCTGAAAAGCAGGTTCCTAAGTGTGAGAAAGAGCTGTTTCTTTTCTACACATGAAGGACTCAGGGAAAGCCTTGCTTGATCAAGCGAGTTCAAGATCAAGCTTGATCAAGAACAGCAGTGTTCGTCTTTCTCAAATAGTTGTCACCTGGGATCTTCTTGACTACCTGGCAGATCTATGCTTTTCTCAGGAAGAAAAATTGACCTTTAGGGCACACCAGGTCTTAATGTTGGTTGTGACCCTGTAATGCCCCTTTGAGAAGCTTGTTGAGTCTCCTTCTCATTTAACATGGGGATTTGCTAGTGGTGGGTTGTAAATCAGTTGTCTGCTTTTCCTATGGTTGGGGCAGTCATAGTGAATGAACATATTTTCTAGGACCTAATCTTTAACAAGCCTGGTTAGCCTACCACATATTTTGGAGTGTTGTAGAAGCAACCCTCCTTTAGGTAATTTCCCCTTTGTGTGACTATCCCTAAGCATTGGTAAATCCTTTCCATCATCAATTCTAATCTTGCACATCACAGCTTAGTAGTAAAGATTTCTACCTCCACAAAATGAAGTCCAAATGGATCTCACCCCCTTCTCCAGGAGCAAAGACATGACAACATAGGTCCTTGGAGGGTGAGGGGGATGAATTCCTCTTTTCATTGCTGTTGAACAGGGATGCCAGGGTGGAGATGGTGACCTGCTTCCTTTCCCATGGCTGATGATACTCATTAGCCATCCTATCATCATAATGGGGCAGCTGGCTCATCTGCAGGTAAAACTCACACAGTGCTCTGAGTCAGAGTCCATGCTCTGGCCTTTGGGCTCACAAGTGGAGTCATACAACTGGATGCCTTTGTGTTGGGACCATACACTCTCTTACCTCTTGAATTCTGTCAGAATCCTTTGGGCTACATAGGGCTCCCTGTTGCCAGTACTTTGCCCCTTTCCTGATTAGCTCTTCAGCTCATTTTTGGCATCAAAGGGATCTGAGTAGTCATCAGCTATGGTCATCTTGTCTTTCTAGCCCACTCAGCTCTCCCCTGCAGCTAACAGCAGGTCACTGGGCTCCAGTTATAGCCAACACAGCTCACACCTCTCAGTCCCCACCCCAAGGGCCTGAACTCAGGACACTTTGATAAGCTAGTACTACCAGGATATGTAGTGCACCACTTCTGGGGTAGTGGGCTTCCATTTGCTGCTGCTAGAGTAGAGGTGCTGAGCATTGTGGGATGAGCACAAGCACAGGGCCTAGGACGCTGATGTGGATGGTCTGCAGCCCTGATCCTTGCAGCAGCAGCAGCAGCAGTAGTGAAGGCATGCTGCCCCTAACAGGACTCCACGCCACCAGTGCAGTAGTTGAGATGGCACAGGGTGCACATTTTGTGCAGTCAGGAGCCCAGCACCATTGTACAGGTCCTCATCTGAGCATGGTAGGCACGGATAGGATACCCGTGCTGCAACTGTGCTGTCTTAGGGCAGAAATCCCGACAATGCCGAGAAGCAGGCCCCAGTGGACCCTCAGGATGCCTAGGATGCGGATCAGCCCTGCTGTAAGGCCTAGGGAGGAGGATAGTTGCGCTTCTCTCCCATGTGCCTCTGCTTGGGGTTGTCGGGCCTTGGCTCTTGGTCTTGCTGTTACCAAAACTTAAGTATCTGTTACAAGAAGCCTCCTAGGGCTATGGCTTGCCAGCCTGATCCAATGCTGCAGCCAATTGAGGATCAACGCCCCTGCCCAGTCCTGCCAAATTCAAGTTCTTGTGGCTACCACCTGGCTAGGGCCTCTACTGCACAGCCCTCAGCTCCATGCTCCATCACCTGAGCTTGGAATCAACAGCTTCTCACAGGTGGGTCTCATAGGAGCCCCAGATGCCAAGAGCAGAAAGCTGGGCGCCCCTGCTGTGTTCCTTCCTGTGGCCAACTGCAAACTTCTCCAGTTTGCATGGGCTAGGCCAGCTGCTTATTGGAGGGGAACACCAGCTAGGATGTTAGCACCCAACACCAGGCAGGACATGCCCCTGCAAGTCCCAGCGGCACCTGCTGCTGCAGCTGCTGCCTACCTAACCGCCATGTGTGTCACACCACAAGCATTGTAATGTGGAGTACTAGGATATGTCTACACACAGCCCTGTTGCCAACACACAGAGGCAATGCACAGAATGAAATTATTCAGAGTACAACGTGTGGGTCCTGATAGTTGCTCAGACCACATTGGGCCACTACTTCACATGGAGCCACTAGGAGGGTCCACCGCAGAAGCTCCCAAGGCTCATCAGCCCACTCCTCCCCACATGGTGGTCCCTCACTTACCATGTTGAGGTTTCCAAGCTCATACTCAGAGCCCTTGCAGCTCCAGGCAGAAGCTCAGGATCACAAGCACTTACTCAGCTACAGAATCCAGCCTTGGAGGATGTTGTCCAGGAAATCCTGCCGTCTTGTCTGACTGGCAGTTCACCTACACATTCTGATTGGCTAGTGAGGGCTGAAACAAGAGCACTTACCTTAGGATTGCTAAAGGCACATAGCACAGTGTTTCCTGGCACTGGTTTCAGGCCCAGGCACAGTATTTTCCTAGATCTGCAGAGACTTGCATTTCAGTAGCACTAGCACCCGAACTCCAATAGCTGGCCCTTCTGCCTTCTTGTACTCAGTAGGTGTTGGTTTCTAGGAGGAAGCCTAGAAAACCCACATCAGAGACATAAACTTGAAAAAGTAGGCTTTATTTTCTGCCTGCAAAAGGAGGTGGTCTGCATGGGATCAAAACAGCATCCCTGAGGAGATGATGTGTTGCATAATTGAAGGGTGAATACCTCAAGGTGAGGGATATTTTGCTGTGTGGTGTGGTCATTCAATCAAATTTTAACATTATGGGTTAAGCAAGACAGTATCTGTTAGAGACTGGGCCTGATCCAAGACTTCTTGCCTCAAGGCCCCTTATTAGTACACTAGACATTGGGTTCTGAATCCAAAGAAAGAAAGAAAGAAAGAAAGAAAACAATACACTACCCTAACAAGTGTACCTACGTGTGAAGGTGTTAGTTATTTCCAGATGGAGTCAGTTGAATTAGCAAACTTTGCCATTACAACAGCCAAGACAGAAGGGCTGAGACTTAGTTCTTTCATGAAACAGGCAAGGAAAGCCTGGAATCATTTCTAAAGCAACAGTTTGACTCAAAAAAGGAAGCATGGGGAGTCTTGACAAATTCATGTAGAGCTCTCCTATCACTATTTGAAGATGACATGATAGTGTATGCAAGGGACACCAAAAATTCTACCAAACAACACTGAAAACTGATAAACAGTGGCTGGATAAAAAAAAAAAAATAAAAAAAAACAGTAGCCATCCTATACAAAAGCAACAAACTGATGGAGAAAGAAATTAGGGCAACTACTCCCTTCACAATAGTAACAAATAATATAAGTTATCTTGGTGTAACTCTAACCAAGCAAATGAAAGGCCTGTCTGACAAGAACTTTAGGTGTCTGAAGTATGAAACTGAAAAAGATATTAGAAGATAGAATGATATCACATGCTTGTAGACTGGTGGGATTAATATAGTAAAATTGGCCATCTTATCAAAAGCAATCGACAAATTCAATGCAATCCCCATCAAAATACCAGCGCAATTTTTAATAGACCTTGAAAGAACACTCTAAACTTCATATGGTAAAACAAATATAGATTCTTATTTATGCCCCTCTACAAAACTCAAATTCAAGTTGATTGAAACCCCAATATAACACCAAATACAATAAATCTATAAAAAGAGAAAGTGGAGAAGCACCCGGAACTCATTGGTACAGGAGACAACTTCCTGATCAGAATATCAGCAGCACAGAATCTAAGGTCAATAACTCAAAATTGGCACTTCTTGAAACTGGAAATCTTCTATGAGGCAAAGGACACTGTCAATAAAAGGAAACAACAGTCTGTAGATTAGGTATGGATTTTCACCAATCCTACATCCTACAAAGGGTTAATATCCAAAATACATAATAAACTCAAGAAATCAAACACCAATAAAGAAATAACCTATTTAAAAAATGGGGTACAGAACTAAACAGAAAGTTCTCAACAGAGGATTCTCATGGCTGAAAAGCACTTAAAGAAATGTTCAACATTCTTGGTCAACAGGGAAATGCAAATCAAAATGACCCTGAGATTCCCTCTCACACCTGTCAGAATGGCTAAGATCAAATTCTCAAGCAACAGCACATACTAGCAAGAGTGTGGAGAAAGGGGAACACTGCTCCATTGCTGGTGGGAGTGTAAACTTGTAAAACCACTTTGGAAATCAATCTGGCAATTTCTCAGAAAACTGGGAATAGCTTTACCTCAAGACCCATCTATAGCACTCCTGGATATATACCTGAAAGACAATCCACCAGACAAGGATACTTGCTCAACTATGTTCACAGCAACTTTATGTGTAATATCCAGAATCTGGAAACAACCCAGGTGTGCCTCCACCAAACAATGGATAAAGAAATTGGTAAGTTTACACAATGGAATACAACTCAGCTATAAAAAAAAAAAGAAACCATGACATTTGCAAGGAAATGGATAGAACTCGAAAAGATCATTCTCAGTGAGATATGTCAGATCTGGAAATACATACATGGTATGTAATCACTTACAGGTGGATTTTAGCCATAGAGTACATGATAAGCATACTGTAAGGCACTGAACCAAAGACAGTAAGTAGCACAGAAGATTCAAGAAGGGATGCATAAATTCCACTCAGGAATTTATTTGCAATCGACAGAGGTTATAGGCTAAAGACAAGAACAAGGTGGCAGAGGGGTCGCAGTGAAAAGAGGAGGAGGTCAGACCTGGAAAGAGCAAAGGCGAGAGTAAAGAAGGCCTGTAGAGAAAAGAAAATCTGAGCATGGGATGTGTCTGTGACAAGCTGGAAACCTAAGTCAGGGTAGGCTCCTGGGAGGATATGAGGGGTACACAAGCAGAGACTCCTAATGGCAGAGGCAATAGGGACTAAAGAGGACACCCACTAACTAGACTAGTCTCCTAGCAGAGTGAAGGGAACACCAACCCACTCACAAAAACGTTGAACAAAAATTTACCCTGCCTATAATATGTGCAGCAAAGAAGATAAGCAGAGAGAGCAGAGACTGAGGGAATGCCCAACCAATGCCTAGCCCAACCAAAGACCCAACCTACCAGAGAGTGCCAACACATGACACTATGAATGATACTCTGCTAAACTTGCAGACAGGAACCTGACAGCATTGTCCTCTGAGAGGTGTTAACCAGCAGCACCTCAAAACACATGCAGTCTCAAAACCAAACATTGGGTGATGCATAGGGACATTTGTGGAAAAGAGGGAGGAAAGAGAAAAAGACCTGGAAAGGACAGGAACTCCACAAGAAAACCAACACTGCCAACTAACTAAGGCCAAGAGGTGCCTGCTGAGACTGAAGCATCAATCAAGGATTATGAATGAATTGGACCTAGGCCTTTAAAACAGTGTGTCAGTTAGCTTGAGTCTACAACAAGAAGGCAAAATGAATATAAATTTAAAAGAATTAAAACCACTCACAGGTATATCCAACTGTGTGAGTTAATTCCAGATGTAGGCTGTTTTACTACTAAGCTTGGCTATCACAAGAGCCAAGTCAGAACAGCTGAGACATTTCCTACCTGAAATAAGCAAGAAAAGCATAGAGACATTCCCAAAGAAATGCTTTTTCTCAAAAAAAAAAAAAAAAGAGAAAGAAAAGAAAGTGGGGGGAGCATTGTATAGCTGAGATAAAAAGTTAATAAACTATAACTCATATTAATTGAAATAAAAATTAATTGAAAAAACGAAAGTGTGGTGATTTTACTTTGAGAATCTGGGTACCTTCATGTAGAGTTCTAGTTATTTCTACACATGCTAAGTTAACAGTTCCACATTTGAACATGGTCACAATGTAAAAGCTAGTATTTGGGGAAATTTTACTCAAAGTCATGCATAAAGGTGATAGAAAGACATATCTCTGCCATTTTCGTCTCGTACTGTAACATCTAAATGATGATCAAGTAGTAATCGCCTCAGGAAAGAATAAGGCCACTACCACAATTTTGCACATTATTTGAAGCAAGCTTGATTATACTGGTTTGTAGCCAAAGGATGGCTAAGACTGCTCCTAATTCCAGTTTAAGAGTGCAGCAATGGATTCATTTCCTGGGACACTTTTAAGGAGTAAAATCACAGATAGTTACAAAAGTGAAAAATTTCACTTTTAGAAAGGTTTACTAAAGTGAAAAAAATGGGGCAGTAAAGTCATACAGTAAAATCTCAAATTAACACCAATTTTTCGCTATGTGATTAAAGGGTAATGAGGGGGAATCAGGGTGTTCTCAAAAACAAGTCAAGGTCAAGATTTGGGGCAAGGATGGCTCCAGAAAATGGACTTAAAAGCAGCAACTCAGCTCATACAATAAATGTAACCATATATTTACAAATACGGGGGTCATATCTTCTGTATTGAAAATGGAGACAGACAGATTCCTTACAAGTCAATGACACTGAGACAGTAGATTGCTTTTGAGCCAGTGCTATTTCTTAACCATGATTTATGATCGAAATGTAGAGATATCAATGTCACAATTTTCACAAATAGGAAGAACCAAAACCACAAATACAAAAATCATCTAGGAATAGTCACCTATTAATTAGCACCATAGACATTGTTCAACAATGCATGGCTGTGATGAGCCAGTGTGTCCTCAGAACAAAGATGCTTTTGCCACTGAGCAGGCTGGCTCAGAAGAAGGTCACAGCTGCTTCCATGCAAGACCAGACAGAGTTCATTTTCAGTAGCCCTGGCTGCTGTGTCAGGAGTGTGACATCACTGTAGAAAATTCGTTCTACTTCGTGTTTTACCCTTTATTTTTATTTTAGTTATATGGGTGTTTGCCTGCATGTGTCTCTGTGAAGTACCCACAGAGGCAAGAGCAGGGTGGAAGATTCCAGCAAATGATCTTACAGCACATATGTGTTCTGGAAATAAAACCAGGGCCCTCTGGACAGCACCCCAGGCTGTTAACTGCTGAGACATTTCTAGACCAACTTTCTAAATTTAAATTGACTTTTATAATCTTTGATTAAAATATAGTACATCACTTTCCCCCTTTCTTGTCTTCCATCCATGCCTTCCAAATCCTTCACTTCAGACTTCTTCCTTCTTCTGTATGAAGAAGTATGTTGTAATACATGATGACAACCTGCTAAGTTTGGTTTTGTTGATTGTGTGTATATGGTTTAAGGACTGATTCAATGCTTTATATCTTGTATAAATAATGATGGCTGAAGCTGTTACAGGCCCCTTGCTTGAATGAGAACTGGTGGTTAGTGTCTTCATTCTCACAAACTGCACACAAATGTCCATGGTTAGACAACAATGCTGGAGCAGGACATCTGCAGACATCACCTAAAGTGGGGCAGCACATAGTGACCATCAAACTGTGACCATCATATTTTTAGTCATCAAAAGTAACCATCATGTATTAGCAATCACAGAGTGGCCATCACATAATTCCGATCACATAGTGTCCCTCAGTATGATCATTACACAGCTGGACATTAACATAGGACCTTTAATAAATTGAGCATCATTAAGGCTATCACACAGAGAGCATCAAACAATGCCCATCATGGAGAATAAATCACAGAGTTGGCCCTTAAACAGTGGACATCACACAATGGCCATCAGTCACTGGACTTCCCATTGTATCCATAGAAGAGAGTCCATTAGAGTGGCTATCAAATAGTGATGCTCACTTAGTGTTCACCATATATTTCAATTAAAGAGTGACAGTCCAAAAGCAAACATCGAATACTGGGGATCAGACAGTGTTCACAGTGTGGCCATTGCAGAGTGACCATCAGAGAGTTGGCTATCTCATTGTGTCTATATCACATTGGGCATCCTATAGGGGTTATGATCCTCAACCATCACACAGAGGATATAAAACTTTGGTCAACACATTATGTTGATTACTAGTGACCTCCATATGGAAGCCATCGCATAGTGATGATAAAAAGAGAACATTACATACTTTCCACTCCAAGGTGGCCATCACACAGTGACCATCACACTATGTCCATCACAAAATGATGATCACTCAGTGAATTACTCACAGCGGTTCATCACAATGACTATCACAAATTGGGCATCATTTGTGGCCATCACATGCTGGTCACAACATAGTGGATTTTACAGTATCCATCACCCAGATATGACCACAGAGATGCCATTACAGAGTGACCATTATGCTGTAGCCAGAAAACAACAGCTATCAATCTACTTTCATATTGCAATGATAATGAAAATGTGGAGAGTATAAAATGATAAGCATATGTTGACCAACACAGTGACCATCATATCATGGCCTTCACACAGTGTCTCTCACACTGTGACCATCAGAGAGTTGGCCATCACCATGTACATTAACATTGGCCAACACTCGGTGTCCATCACATGCCGTCTTTAACACTCTGGGCATCACCATGTTTATGACATAATCACTATCACACAGTGGCCATCATATAATGAATATTACACAGTGACAATAAAACAGTATCAATCAAAATGTTCATCACATATCAGTGATTACAGAGTGACCATTATGCAATTAAATCATACAGCTAACCATCAATTATTAGCCAGCACAGAATGGCCATTACAAAACAACCGTCAGTCACAGGCCATGGTAGTGAAAATCATGTATTGGTGATGAAGCACTGATCTTTGCAGAGTGAACAAAACTCAATGTCAATCACACATTGTCCAACACAAGGTCAAATTTACACAGTGACCATCACACCATATAAATGACATAGTGGGATATCAAACAGTGAGCATCAGATAATGGCCATCACAGGGTGACCATCACAGTGGCTATCAAACTTTGACCATCACATAGTGGGATCCCACAGAATTTATAATTCAGTGACCAACACACACAGGCCATCATTAAGTGGCCAGCATACAGTGACCATCAACAGTGTCAAAAAACACATTATTGTCAATCAGAGGCCCTCAAAAAGTGGCCATAACACAGTAACCATCACAGAGTAACCATCACACAGTGAACACAACACAGTAGCCATTAATTATGACCATTTCACAGTGGCCATTACATTGTAGCCCTCACAAAATGATAATTAAACAGAGTTCTCACCCAAACGTCACATGGATTAAATTAGAGTGAACAGCACAAAGTTGAATATCATGACAAGTCCATCTCATAGTGTAAATCAACTCATGGTCATACATTGTCTCCATCAGATAGGGAAGACTACATTGAATATCAAACAGAGATCACATATACAGTGGCCATCATACAGAGGGATATATATATGTATAATTTATGATAATTTAAACAGAATATTATATATATACACATATATATATATATATATATATATATATATATATATATATATATCACAGCAGGCATCACACAGGTGCAAGTAACCTGTGATATATATATATATATATATATATATATATATATATATATATATGGGTACATTTATATATACATTTAAATATATGAATGTATATCACATATATATATGGTTGAGAATATATATGTATATATCAAGGTACATTTATATATACATATAAATATATGAATGTATATCATATATATATATATATGGTTGAGAAGCCTGAACCTGGGCACTCAGAAGAGAAGTCCCAGCTTGGGAAACTATCCCAGAGCCAGATTAAGAGCAAGACACACTTGAAAATGAAGGAGTCACAAGAGCTGAGGCTGCAAACCCTGAGAGCCTGCATACAGAGCACACAAGCCAAGAAACTGCAAGGATGCAGACAAATCAAGTTGGTCACTTTCCAAATCCAGGCAAAAAGACCAATGCAGAAAAGGAGACTGAACCTCAGGTGAGAGGTGTTGACTTTTCTGACAAGCACTTCCTCCATGAAGCCTCTACCCACAGCACATGCCAGAGGGATCCTTGCCTGACTATTGGGAAGGCTACAGAACCATCATCCAGGCTAAGAAGAGACAAGGTCCTCTAATGACCTCAAAGCTGGAGAACCACAGTGGTGAGCAGGGTAACCAAAAAGACCACGCAGAAAAACACAGTTGACCTGAGCACATTTGGAGGCAAGGAAGGGCTGTGAACCCCATGGAGTCAGCTAGAGTGGGCTCTGGGTTCCAAGAACAGGCTTCATGAGCTATGGAGGAGGCATGGCTTTCCAGCACTTTAACTTGGGATCCCACTACTACCTGATGGGCAAACATACTGGAGACACTCTCTGCAGGCCTCTCTGCCTGATCTCCACACTCTTTGGGCGCGTTCCTCCAGCCATCTTCCCAGATCAAGCACTGTGTCTTCCATTGGCCCACCAGATTCCCACTACTCAAGGACTCTGGCGAAGGCTCAAGGTCTAGGCTTCAGGAAGAAAGACCAGCACCAAAAACTCACAAAATGTCCTTCACCTTCCTGAGGGACTCACTGACAGACCCGCCCATGCATGCTACTTCCTGATGCACACCTGTCTGAACTGGAAAGGAAGGATGGATTTACTGGAATTCTCACCCCTCTTCTGGAGGGTTGTGCCGAACCAATCATTGACGTCACTTCCCATTTCCAGCTCTCCTCTGCTTGGACAGATCATCTTTTCAGAGTTAGTTTTATATCCCTTAGGGCTTCGTCCATGCCAAGTTACAGAAATTCCTGGGGTAGGACTACTTAGGATAAGTGCCAGGTGTGTTCGTTTCAGCACTAATGAATATTGTGTTCATTTCTCTCCTCTGTATAACAAGCTGTTCATGAATAATCATCTGTGTGTATATACATATGATTGGAAAGAGAGAGTCATTCATGGGCATGGACATAGAGAACTGATAGCCTCTGTGTGAGTATGCATGTGTGTGCAAGTGTGTTTATGTGTGTGTGTGAGGGGGAGTAGTGGGAAATAAACCAGAGAAAAAAAGGGATCCATTTGCAACCCAGAAAACCAAGACCCAGTTGCCCAGGATCAGAATGGAAATGAAAAGCTCTGGGCGGGCTTTTGGGATCTGCACCAGTGTGAACACCTGCGAATGCCTAGCTCCTGGACTGAAGGAGCCAGGGCAGAAAGGTGGTGTGATAGGTGTGCAAGACAGGACATCCAGGCACCAAGCAGAAATCCACTTGACCCAAGGAGGCTCCACTCACTAGGGTGAAAGAAATCTGTCCCCTCCAAACTCCCCCCACAATGCAATGACTAAAATCGGAGCTCAGAGCAGTTACTAAGCTTTTTTTCCCTTCCCCCTGCTGTTGTGTGAGCATGAGCAGTGTCTGGCAGGCACCCGAAGCTGGTGTCCCCCACTGGGGAACCGGCTATACCGAGAGAGCCAGCAAAGACTTTACCGAAGCCCCCATTTGCCAGAGCTTGCTTAAAAGCCAAGCAGGGCTGTGAATCCCCTGGAGACCTCCAGTGTGGGCTCTGGGGTCAGAGAACAGGGTTCCTGAGCTGTGGACGGGGCGTGGCCCAGGGAAGCAGAAGTCAGAAGGGGCTGACTCAGATCCAGGAGCCTCAGCTGCTGACTGGGCAGATTTGATCCCAAGG
Organism: Meriones unguiculatus; assembly: GCF_030254825.1. NCBI lineage: Eukaryota > Metazoa > Chordata > Mammalia > Rodentia > Muridae > Meriones > Meriones unguiculatus. The sequence goes on along the minus strand of NC_083353.1, from coordinate 24,540,750 downwards.
CGTGGTCCAGCAACTCTATATGTATCTAGGGGAGGGATGAGCCCCTCTACAGTGAGGCAAAGTGAGGCTGCAGGCTGGAAGACTGCCAGAAGCCTATCCCAGAATCTGCTGCAGAGACACTGGTAGCCACCGCCAGAGGAAGAGGACAAGATCAGTCTGACATGCTGTTTGCTAGGTGGGGCCCAGTCCTGTCCTCAGGATGGAGGCTGGCTGTTCCCAGGGAGCCCTGCATTAGCTGTGTGATCACCTGTGCAAGGACACAGAGCCACGCAAGCTCTACAAGGCCCTGAAGAAACTCGCCTCCGTACCCATCCTGTCTGAACGTCTGGCAGAGATAGGCTTCAGGCAGACCATCAAAGTCTTGAGGAAACAGCAGCTCCTAGTGCCCTACCCAGGAACCTGGAGGCCAGATTGTGGGAGAGTTCCCTGCTGTTGTCCTGGTCTGGCTCAGACCAGGACTCCCCTGACTCTGCCTTGGTGCTGAGCATGAAGACAGAGCAAGGAAGAACATCTCTGGCAGAGGAGCACCGAGTATCCACGTCCAGCGAAGCCCAAGACAAGCATACAGAGGCCTTGCAGCTGAGCAGGTGAAGGCCCAGCCCGAGCAAGAGGCGAAGCACATGCCAGAGGCCAGAGGCAAGTGACACAGGCCATGGAAGCCTGGGACCAGCAGCCAAGAGGATCCAAAGGTGAAGACAGTGGCCCTCCTCTGGCCCAGGAGGATGGTCGCGCTGACTCTTTGGGGGCTTGCCTCAACTCTGACCAAGCCCGCTACCCCCTGGGTGTCCCGGGTCCCTCTTAGGGCCAAAATGATGGGGAAGTGCAGCTGTGGCCTGTCAAGTTGGATTCCAAGACACTGGTCTACTCAGGTCCCAGGAGTCCCGTTCACCAGCAGGAATCGCCAGGAGGTCTCCTCCTTGCAAAAGATCCCAAGGGCACGTGGGATGCTCAGTGCCAAGCCACGGAAGCCACTGCAGCCCATGCAGCTGATGCAGCCAAACAATCTGCTCTCCAGGGAATCTCCCAAGCCAAGGATGCCTTCAAAGCCAACACAGCCCAAGCAGCCCAAGGAGCAGAACATGGGCAAGCAGGGGACTAGCCTGAGACCCACAGCCAGACTGTGACCAAGACACAGTGGCAGATGGAGGAGGCAGACCAAGAGCTGAGGCTGCAAGCCCTCACAGCCCGCATCCGGAAGCCGACAAACCCAGATGGCCACCTTCTTCACCCAGACCAGGAGCCGAGGCGAGCCAGAGGAGCCCGGACTCCCGGTGCGGGGGCCCTCCTCCGAAACGCACCTCCTCCTGGAGGCCTCTGGCCACGGCCCAATCCAGCGAGCTCTCTGCACCTCGACCCAGGCTAAAAAAAGAACTGCCCCCCTCATGGCCAAGGCTCTCCGGGATAATTGCACCCAGTTCTCTTGCAGATGAACCCCAGAAGGACACTGTCTGCTCAGGCATGCCTTGAGATTCCCTGGGACTGTACACACCCACTTGTCCCTCACAAAAAAAGTCAGGCTTTCCAGAGCTTGCACCTGGCATCCCACTTGGAGCTCTGGAGACACTCTTTGGAGGCCTCTCTGCCTGATCTCCATACTGTTTTGGCAGGTTCCACCCACCCGTGAGAGCCTGGGCTGCAGCCATCTTCCCAGATCAAGCACTCCGTCTTCCATTGGCCCACCAGTCTCCCACTACCCAAGGACTCTGGCGAAGGCTCAAGATCTAGGCTTCAGGAAGGAAGACCAGCACCAACATCTCACACCTTGGCCTTCACCTCCCCGACGGACTCACTGGCAGATAAGCCCACCAGTGCCACGTCCTGATGCACACCTGCGTGAATTGTAAAGTAAGGATGGATTTCCTGGAATTCTCACCCCCTCTTCTGGAGGGCTGTGCCAAACCAATCATTGACCTCACTTCCCATTTCCAGCTCTGTAGTCCTTGGACAGATCTTTTTCCCAGAGTTAGTTTTCCATCCCTTAGGGCTTTGCCCATGCCAAGGTACACAAGTGCCTGGGGGAGGACTGCTTAGGATAAGAGCCAGATGTGTGTGTTTGAACACTAATGTTTTTATTTTCCTCTTTGTATTCACAGTCTTTTAAGCATGATTATGTTTAGAATGATAAATTTTAATTTGATAACCATTCAGAGATATTTGCATTGTATTTGTACATATCGTTCCAATATTTTTGAATGATGAGCATGCGTTCATATAATTTAACAGAGTAACCTATGGATTCATGTAATTAAAGAGGCATAGGGGAGTAACACATCAAAATGTGATCAAATTTTGGCATGCAAACATCTATTCCGTTCCGAATAACGTTTCAATAAGTTCATCTTCTCGATATCTGTAATAAAATTAAAGGTAAAACCAAAAACCATAAAATAAAATGTGTGAATATGTCTGTTTTTTAAAAGAGGTGGGGGAATTGATGCAGAAAAAAAATGAGGCCAAAAGAGACCAGACCTATGACAACCCACACTTTTGGGATGCCCTGTGTTTCGTGGCCACAGTGATCAGGTGAGAAAACCTGATGAGAAAAACAGAGGAATATGCCTTAATTTATAAAGGAAGTTGGGAGGGTCCACAGACAGACAGTGAAGAGGTGAAAGATATGGAAGAAATAAAATAATAGTGAAACACTGACAGTTACAAAAGGAGAAAGAGAGAGGAAAAGAATGGGGGGACTTAAAATGTCATGGATAAGCTGCAGCAAGGATCCAATGTCCCAATATCAGAAAAGCAGTGAAAAGCCATAGATGGGCTTGAAGTTTTGCTTCTCTGTGGATGGGCTCCTAGCTATGTGCAAACAGTGGGAAGAAAGAGTTGGTGAGCATCAGCCAGCAAGGTGGTGAAGCAGGCTTGCAAGTTATGATATCCAATCCCATTTAGGAAAACCCCTTTCACTGAGGATGCCTATCATAGATGCCTGGTGTGAGTGTGTTTGAACACTATTGTTTTCTTCTCTGTACTTTGTCTTCAAACCTGTTGATATATATTTGCACAAAATTAATTGACAGTAATATGCATAGTTATTTAATTGGTACTTGTACTTATTGACAGATGATATATCATTGTATGTATATTTACATATAGATTAATAAACAAATAAATACATAGCTTGATAGATACAATGAAAATTGACACACTAAAATGTAATGGTAGTTCAGCATGCATCATGCAGACCGTGGACAACATAAGTAAAGATTAAACAAGTAAATGTAATAGAGGATAAATATTAAAGTAAATGAAGAACAACAAAATACCTCCAAATAGTGTGTGTGAGAGAGAGATGAGGGAGAGAGAGGAACAGAGACAGACAAAGGGAGGTGGGCAGACATGAAGGAATGAAGACAAGTTAATAGGACATAAATTTTCCTTTTAGGGCTTTATTTGTAAACTGAGAATGTAAATGTGTAATGCTCTTACAGCACATTTGATGTAACTGAAGTAAACATTCAGGTAAAGAAATAGACATTTCCTCAAAATCACAACACAATATGAAAGTTGAATGAGTTGTCCATTGCATATACATTTTAAGCTTTGGACTGTCTGCAAATAGAAATTCATGGAATTTTATCATTTGTGCATGAATGACAGAGACCTGTGTTCTTCATCAGCAAGAAAGAAACTATCCGAATGCAGAAGGATGCATCTGAGCTCTTGTCTGGCCTTTAATGCTTTACTGAAGATGAATGCTAATATTCTCTAAATTACCATGGCCATACAGTTTCAACTATTTCTATAGACACATTTTTTTTCTAAGAATTTCCGTAAATTTATAAAAAGTACATAAGATTTGATTTTTTTTTCCTATATTACAGGTGACAGTGAAGATTTCTTTTCAGAATGATTTAATGTTACCTGATTATCCTGTATGGATTTTAAGCACCTTTAAATGATCAAGTATTGATTATAAAATGTTGTAATATACTTTGGTGGTTCATTACACAGTTTTTAGAAGAACTGTTTTGAGTTTATTATTGTAATCACAACCAAAAAGTGAGAAAAGTGATATTGGAAGAAAAGGACTTCAATCTTCTAGTTGATACATGAACATACTAAACATGCACAGTTATATATATACACAGCACAGACTGTATATATATGTAGAACATATAGGATGACATTTCTGTTCCTATAGCAAGTAATAATTGAAATAATGGCTGAAAACAGGCTACAGAAAATTAATTACTTATTTTTTTATGAGTTACAGAATTATTGTAAACATCATATGATTTCCTGCTTAATGGCAAAACCTGAGTCATAAAGAGAAGTTTAAAACACTCATCAATCCCCAGGGTCCGAGGATTGTTCAAGGTTCCTGAATAAACTGCATTGAAAAAAAAAACACATGGCTGAGAAACACTTAAAAAAAAACACTCATCAAGTCCATGTTCATACCACCCAGAATGTGCCTTATCTTGTCTGATCCTGGAAGCTAAAACACTCATCAATGGACACCTTCAAACTCAGCGTCACATACTCCATAACTCACAAAAGATATGAGAGAAAGAATGGGAGAGAAAGAGAGAGAGAGAGAGAGAGAGAGAGAGAGAGATGGAGATGGAGAGATTAATTTATGGGGAGCATAGAGATGTTAGATGGAAGAGCTCTGCTGGGTGTGAGAGTAGTCATCAGGGCTAGTTTAATTGCTATGCACACCTAAACAATTACCAGAGCATCTGAACCAATCCAGGCAGATCACAGATTCTTGGTGCTATTTTTCCCTTACCTCAACCCAGCAGATGGAAAAAGTATTCGCTTAAAGATCAAGTTTAAAAATTCCATTCCCATAGTGTAACCATTCCTATGCAATAACAAAACAATCCTCAAAAGGTATTGTTTTTTTTTTATTCTTTTTTTTTTCAATGCAGTTTATTCAGGAACCTTGAACAATCATCTGACCCTGGGGAAAGCCAGCCCACAGCTTAAATAGCCTCTGGGTAGCCAACCCAGGTGTGCCACGTGTGCAATGCAGATAGGTCCACATACATGGAAGCAAGCCAAATCCTCAGCCTTAGCCAAATGTGGAATTGTTCGTGACAGAGAGCACTCACCATCGGGAAGGTGGAAGGAAAAGGTATTGTTAACCCTCTATTTTTCCTATGTTAGGTATTTTTTTTTCTTTTTCTGTTTTTTTCCCTCTTTCTTTCTGTTTCTTTCATATTTCCTTCCTTTCTTTCTTTGTCACAAAACAAAAAGAACAAATGTAATTAATACAAGTAAATTTTAAGCCTTTTCCAGAAAATTATAAAATGCTGACATCTAGTGGAGGTGAAAATATAGGCCTAGAAGGAGTTTTAGGAATGCAGTGTCCTAAGTGTAAGCTAAATGCTTCCAGATCCAAATGCAGAAATAAGCACAGGTGGATATGTCTTGTTTATATTTTTATCCTTACTATTATTATTTACAATTTATTTACATCCCAGTTGTAGCCCCTTCCCTCTTCTGCTTATGGTCCCACCCTCTCTTCCTCTTCCTTCGCTATCCCTCTTCCCTAGTCCACAGATAGGGGAAGTCCTTCTCCTTTACTGTCTGACCCTAGAATATTAGGTCCCATCATGACTGCCTGGATCCTCTTCCTCAGTGGGCTAGCTAGGTCTTCCAAGCAGGGAAAAGCGCTCAGGGAACAGGCAACCTAGTTCATGACAGAGACTTTGTCTTCTCTACTTATCCAAGTAAGGGTACTCGCTTGGAGACTGAGCTAACTATGGTCTACAACTGAGCAGGGGTTCTAGGTCCTCCCTATGCATAGCCTTTGGTTGATGCATCAATCTCTACAGTCCCCCACTGGGCCCAGGTTTTTGTTGTTTTGTTGGACTCTGTGTAAGGCTCCTGTCTCCTCCATGTCTTTCTATCTCCCTCTTATTCATAAGATTCCCTGCACTCTGCCCAAGTTTGGCTATGTGTCTCAGCATTCACTTTAATATCCTGCTTGGTACTGAAAGGGTCAAACTAACTTTGTAACCTATATGTCTTTTAAAGCCTATAGTTTTGAGTTTTAGGTCTAGGTTAAGCAAAAAACAAACAAACAAACAACAACAACAACAAAAAGCAACAATCAATGACCTTCACTCAGCAAAAAGAATGACCAGACCCTTGTTTTTGAGATAGTGTTTCTTAGCAACCAAACCAGATGACCTCAATCTTTCTTCTGAGTAGCTTCTGACCTCCAGCCAAAAGCCCACAACCCTGATCTTCAAGGATGGGCTAACCAAACCCACCTTCAATTGCAACTGCATCCACACTTGGCCAAGCTTGAGCACCTAAGACTAACCAATTATCTTAATTTATAGCTTCCTCATCCAATCCTAAATTGCCAAAACTGAAACTTCAAATTTCCCACACTTTTTCTTTTAAAAAACCTAAGGCCTTTGTCGCCTGGTGCCACTCTTTGCTGACAGGCAGGGGTGACCCCATTGCACAATGGTTAATTTAAACCTCTTGCTTTTCCATTGAGTTGTGGTCTGTGGGAGTTTCTGGGAAGGGAGTGATCTTGAACTCCTGAGCTGTGAGACCCCAGGTCTTACAGTCCAGTCTTTCAGAGGCCCTTTGTGGAAGGCTCCTGTCTTGTTCCTTGTTTTCACCCTCTTCCAATGTCTATCTTGTTTGCCTTTCTGAATGAGGATTGAGCATCTTGAGGACTCAAGAAGGGTCCTCCTTCTTGCTTGGCTGCTTTAGGTGTACAGATTTTAGTATGTTTATCCTATACTATGTGGCTAATATATATGTATGAGTGAATATACACCACCTGTGTCTTTCTGTATCTGGGTTACCTCACTCAAGATGATCTTTTCTAGTTCCCACCATTTGCCTGCAAATTTCATTGTGTCCTTGTTTTTAATAACTGAGTAATGTCCCACTGTGTAAATGTAGCATTCTTCAGTTGAGGGACAGGTTATGGCTATAATGAGTAAAGAGGTCATGAACATAGTTGAGCAAATGACCTTGTATGGTTGAGCATCTTTTGGGTATATACCCACATGTAGTATAGCTGGCACTATTCCAATTTTTTTGAGAAAGCTCCAGATTGATTTTCAAGGTGGTTGTACAAGTTTACATTCCCTAAATCAATTGAGGGGGGGGGTTACCCTTTTTCCACATCCTCTCCAGCATATGTTGTAGCTTAAGTTTTTTATTTTAGCCATTATGATGGCTCTGAGATGGAATTTCAGAGCCATTTGGATCTGCATTTTCTTGATGACTAAGGATGTTGAGCATTGTACTAAGTGCTTCTCTGTCATTCGATATTCCTTCTTTGAGAATTCTCTGTTTAGTTCTGTACCTCATTTTTATTTTGATTATTTGATTTGTTGGTGTTTAATTTCTTGAGTTGTTTATATATTCTAGATGTTAGCCTTCTGTCAGATATAGGGTTGGTGAAGATATTTTCCCAGTGTGAGGGCTGTCCTTTGCTTAACAGTAGCTTTTCCATTTCATGAGATCCCATTTATTGAATGTTTATCTTAGAGCCTGTGCTGTTGGCATTCTATTCAGGAAGTTGCCTCCTGTACCAATGAGTTCCAGGATCTTCACAAATTTTTCTTCTAACAGTTTTAGTGTGTCTAGTTTTATGTTTTGGTCTTTGATCCACTTGGAGCTTACTTTGTGCAGGGTGACAAATATGGATCTATTTTCAGTTTTGTACATGTAGATATCCAGTTAGGAGAGCATTATTTGTTGAAGGTGTTGTCTTTTTTCCCAATGTATGATTTTGGATTCTTTGTCAAAAATCAGGTGTACACAGTTGTATGGAATTATTTCTGGGTCTTCTATTTGATTGCATTGATTCCCCAGTCTGTTGTTTCTATTTTAGCACCATGCCATTTTTTATTATGGTTGCTCAAAAATACAACTTGAGGTCGGTGATGAAGTTGCCTTCAGAAGGTATCCGTTCAGGATGGTTTTAGCTATCCAGTTGGTTTTTTTTTTTTTCTTTTTCCCCATATAAAGTTGAGAATTTTTCATTCAAAGTCTGTGAAGAATAATGTTGGTATTTTGATGAAACTGCATTGAACCTGTAGACTTCTTTTAGTAGGATGGCTATTTTTACTCTGCTAATCTGTCTTATCAATGAGCATGGTAGATCTTTCCATCTTCTGATATGTTCTTCAAATTCTTTCTTCAAAGATTTGAAGGTTTTTTTTTTAACAGTTCTTTCACCTTCTTTGTTAGAGTTACAACGAGGTGTTTTATGTTATTTGTGGCTATTGTGAAGGGTGTTGTTTCCCTAATTTCTTTCTCAATCCATTTGTCTTTTGTATACAGGAGGGCTCCTGATATTTTGAGTTAATTTTGTACCCAGCCACTTTACTAAAGTTTTTTATCAGCTGTAGGAGTTCCCTGGTAGAATTTTTGGGGTCACTCATGTATAGTGTCATATTATCTGCAAATAGTGATACTTTGACTTCTTCCTTTCTATTTTGTACCTTTAGCTCTTTTAGTTGTCTTATTGCTATTGCTAGGACTTCTGGTACAGTATCAAAGAAATATGGAGAGTGTGGGCAGCATTGCCTTGCTCCTGATTTCAGTGGAATTGACTTAAGTTATTCTCCATTTAATTTGATGTTGGCTATAGGCTTGCTGTGCATTGCCTTTTCTATGTTTAGGTATGTGCCTTGTGTCCATGATTTCTCAAGATTTCAAACATAAACAGGTGTGAGATTTTTGTCAAATGCCTTTTTCAGCATCTAAGGAGATGATTATGTTTTTTTTGTTTGTTTGTTTGTTTGGTAGATTGATGTATTTCCTTATGTTGAATGACCCTTACATGCCTGGAATGATGCCTCCTTGTTCATAGGGGATGATATCTTTGATGTGTTCTTGGATTCGGTTAGCGAGTATTTTATTGAATATTTTTGTGTCAGTGTTCGTATGAGAGATTGGTCTGAAATTCTCTTTCTTTGTTGGGTCTTTGTGTTGTTTAGGTATCAAGTTGATTGTGTCCTCATAGAATAAATTTGGTAATGTTCCTTCTGTTTGTGTTTTGTGAAATAGTTCGAAGAGTATTGGAACTAGGTCTTCTTTGAATGTCTGGTATAATCCTGCAGTGAAACCATCTGGCCCTGGGCTTTATGTTGATGTGAGACTTTTGATGACCTCTTCTTTTTCTATAGGGGAAGTGGACTATTTAATTTAGTTTTTGGATCTTGATTCAGCTTTTTAAATGGAAGCTACCAAGAAAATTTTCCATTTCACTTAGATTTTAGAATTTTGTGGCATATAGTATTTTAAAGTAGGACATAATGAATCTTTGGATTTCCTCAGTGTCTGTTGTTATGACCTCCATTTAATTTCTGATTTTGTTGATTTGGATAGTATCTCTCCTCCCTTTAGTTAGTTTTGCAAAGGGTTTGTCTGTCTTGTTGATTTTCTCAAAGAAACAGCTCTTGGTTTCTTTGAATTGTTTTGTTTCTAATTTATTGATTTCTTAGTTTGATAATTTCCAGCTGTCTACTCCTCCTGGTTATGTCTGCTTTTTTCCCTAGTGCTTTCAGATGTGCCAATAAGTTGCTTGTATGTGAAATCTTGTATTTTTCTACGAAGAAACGTAGTGCTATGAACTTTCCTCAGCACTGCTTTGATTGTGTCCCATAAGTTTGGGTAAGTTGTGTCTTCATTTTTGTTGAATTCTAGGAAGTCCTTAACTTTCTTCCCTGTCCCAGCTGCTGTTGAATATAAAGTTGCTCAGTTTCTATGCATGTGTAGGCTTTTTGCTATTTCTATTATTGTTGAGGTATAACATGGTGGTCTCATATGATACAAGGGAGTATTTTAACTTTTCTTCTGTATCTTTTTTTGAGGCTTGCTTTGTGCCTTACTATATGGTCAGTTTTGGAGAAGGTTCCCTGAGCTGCTGAGAAAAAGAAATACTTCTTTGAGTTTGGGTGAAACGTTCTGTAGACATCTATGTGGTCCATTTGATTTAGGATCTCTTAAGTGACATCATTTCTCTGTTTAGCTTCTGACTTGATAACTTAGCTTCTGACTTCTGTCCCTTGGTGAGAGTTGAATATTGAAGCCTCCTATCATTAAGGTCTTGGGATGGATGTGTGATTTAAGCTTTAATAATGTTTATTTTATAAATGCAGAAGAGCTTGTGTTTGGACATAAATGTTCATTATTGTGATATCCTCCTCATGGATTTTTTTCCTATAGTGAGAGTGAAGTGTTCCTCCCCCTCTCTTTTGGTTAATTTTGGTTGAAAGTCTATTTTGTTAGATATTAGGATGGCTAATTCAGCATGCTTCTTGTATCTGCTTGCTTAAAGAAACACTTTTCCTTCCCTTTATTCTGAGGGAGCATCCTTTTTTGCTGTAAAGTTGTGTTTCCTGAATGCAGCAGAGTGTTGTTTCCTGTTTCCACAACCATCCTGTTATTCTTTGTTTTTTTTTTTATTGGAGAATCAAGTTTATTGGTGTTGTTAGATATTAGTGACCAATGATGTCTAGTTCCTTTTATTGTGGAATTGGTGGGGCTTGTGTGTTTGTGTGCCTGGTTTTTGTTTGTTTGTTTGTTTGCGTGGTTTTTTTTTTGTTTGTTTTATTGTGAAGGTATTTTTTTCTCCTCTATTTCCTTTGTTCTTGTTGATTTTGTTTGATTGGGTTTTCCTTTTCCTTTTCAGCTGTAGGGCTGGGTTGTTGTGTATATATTGTTTAAATTTATTTATGTCATGGAATATTTTGTTTTTCCATCTGTGTTGATTTAAAATTTTGCTGGGCATAGTAGTCTGGGTAGGTATCTGTGGTCTCTTAGCTTTTTCATGATATCCACCCAGGCCTTTCTGGATCTCGTAATTTCTGTTGAGAATTCTGGTGTGGTTGTGATTGGTCTGTCTTTATGTGTTAGTTGTCCTTCTTACCTTGCCACTCTTGATATGTTTCTTTGTTCTGTAGATTTAGTGATTTGATTATTATGTGACAGGAGGAATTCCTTTTCCGGTCTAATCTATTTTGTGTTCTGTAAGCATCTTGTATGTTAAAGGGCATCTCTTTCTTAAGGTTGGGGAAATTTTCAACTATGATATTACTGAGAATATTTTCTGCACTTTGGAAACTGGAATTTTCTTTTTTACCTATTCCTATTATTCTTAGGTTTCTTCTTTTCATGGTATCCTTGATTTCTTCAACATTTTGTATCAGGAACTTTTCCACTTTTACGTTTTCTTCTAGAGACATATATATTTCTGCAATTCTATCTTTGGTGCCTGATAGTCTCTTCCCTGTCTCTTTCCTGTCTCCTGCATTCTGCTGAAGATGCTTACTTTTGTGGTTCCTGATCTGTTCTCTAAGTTCAGCAAGTCCAGGCTTTTCTCTGTTTGTGTTTTCTTTATTGATTCTAATTCCGTTTTCATGTCTTGAAAGATTTTATTCATTTTCTTCACCTGTTTGATTGTGGATTCATATCTGTCCATGATGGCTTCTATTTTTTTTGTTGTTTATTTTGACTTTATGATCCACAAATAATTTCATAATCACAGAATTAAGATAATTTTCCTATGTTTCCTCTGCATTAGAATATCTACTGGTTTGGGGGGGATTCTGGTGTATCCATAGTGTCCTGATTTTTGCTGATCAGATTCTTTCCCCAGCCTCTAGTTTTCAGGATGTCTGTAACCTTGACTCTTTTTTTCTTGGAGCCTGTACTGCCATGTGCACCTGTGTCTGAAGTCTGCACTAATATACAGGAAGCTGGGAGATTCCAAGGTCTTGAGAATGCATGCTGGAAATTCAGATGTGGCTAAGGAAGGGAGTTCTCTCTGCTGAGTTCATGCTCTCTACTGGCTCACTGTCTGTGATCCAGGTATGCCAGGTAGCTGTGGTTCAGGCAGAAAGATCTCCAAGTCTAGGGCTGCACCAATGCTCCATAGGCTTCCTCAACATGTACAATATGATGTGGTTCTCACATATAGTTCAGATTCACTGGGTTCACTGACTGTGCTGGGTTCCATGTTTCTGACCCAGGTAGGCCAGGAAGATGGCCCATTGAGCAAGCAGAATGGAGCCATGCTCCTTCCCAAATACAGGAGGTATCCACTCCATAAGACCATGAGAGTGAGCACCACTAGCTACTGTGACCAGGAAGGTGTTCCACTGGATGGTGAAAGTGTGCTCCAGGGTTTAAAGCTAGGAGCCACTGGTACCCAGAAGGTGTCCACAGGACTGTGAGAGTGGGCACCTGGGTTTGTAACCTCACCCCCAGTACCAGTGAGAGTGAGTGCCCAAAGTTGGAGATACCAACTACTGGTATCTGAAGGTATCTACAGACAGTGGGCTTCGCATGTAGCCTGGGGCTGTGTCAGTGCTGGACAGGAGCCCAATTATTTTTCTCAGTATTAGACTAAAGATGGACTCTCAAGTATCCCTGTGGATTCTCATCTCATCTGAGAAACAGAGAGATGTTGTGGTTTGGGTTTTCTACAGTATGGCCTGCCATTCATTCTGCTTTCACTGCTGAGCTGTTGTTCAGATACCATGCATAGTAGGCAATAACATCTTGGATGCTTCCCTCTATTCTTTTTTCAATTTCTTCATGCTTCAAACTGAAGATATTTTAAAAAACAATGTTCATTCTACCACATTTGTTTTTTTAGATTTTGTTTGTTTGTTGGTTAACAGCAGAAGAACTGAAGACAATCCACAGTTCTTTTGTTTTGGCTCTGACTCTGTCTCTCTTTTTCTCCTTTCTCTCTTTCAATTTCCTTTCTCTTATTTTTCCTATGATTTTTCTCTTTTATAATTTTATTTATTTACTTTTCATTATTACAGTTTATTCACTTCATATCCCAGTTGTAACCCCTTCCCTTGTCCTCTTCAATTCCACCCTACCTCTCTTATCTCCTCTCATGCCAATTCCCAAGTCCACCTCCCCTTCCATCTGGCCCTAGCCTATCAGGTGTCATCAGGACTGGCTGCATTGCTTTCCTCTGTGGTCTGGTACAGTTGCACTCCCTCTAGGGTGAGGTGATCAAAGAGCCAGACACTTAGTTCCCATCAGAGACAGCCCCTGCTACTCCCCTTACTTGGGAACACACATGGAAGCTGAGCTGCCATTTGCAACATCTGTGCCAGAGGTCTAGGTAACATGCATGCATGGTCCTTGTTGGAGTATAAGACTTGGCAAATACCTATGGGCTCAGATATTTTGGTTCTGTTGCTCTCCTTGTAGAGCTCCTATCCTTTCCAGGTCTTTCTATTTCCTCTTTATTTCATAAGATTCCCTGAAATCTGCCCAAAGTTTGGCAAATAGTGTCAGCATCTGCTTCGATACCCTGCTAGTTAGAATCCTTCAGAGGCCCTCTGTGGTAGGCTCCTGTCCTATTCCCTGTTTTCTCCTACTCCCAATGTCTATCTCATTTGTTTTGAGTGAGGATTGAGCAAACTCCCTAGGGTCCTCCTTCTCATTTAGATTCTTTAGAATTATAGATTTTAGATGTTTATCCCATATTATATGAGTAATATATGCCTATAGTGAATATATACCATGTGTGTCCTTCTGCTTCTAGGTCACCTCATTCAGGATCATCTTTTCTAGTTCCCACCATAGCCCTGCAAAATTTCATGATTTCCCTGTTTTTAATTGCTGAGTAGTATTCCATTGTGTAAATGTACCACCATTTCTGTATCCATTCCTAAGTTTAGGGACATCTGGGTTATTTCCATATTCTGGTTATTATGAATAAAGCTGTTTTGAACATATTTGAGCAAATGTCCTTGCTCATATTTTTGATATATATTACTGGGAGTGTTGTAGATGGATCTTGAAGTGGCAATGTTTCTAAATTTCTGAGAAAGCAGCAGATTGATTCCCAAAGTGGTTGTAATTATTTACATTCCCACCAACAATGGAGGACTTTACCCCTTTCTCCACATCCTCTCCAGCATGTGTTGTCACTTGATTTTTTGTTCTTATCCATTCTGATGGATGTTAGATGAAAACTCATGGTCATTTTGATTTGCAACACATTCAGAATTTTTTTTTGACATTTTAAAACTTTTCTTTATTCTTCATTAATTACACTTTATTTACTTTGTATCCCCCTTGTGGTTCCCTCCCTCCTCCAGTCCCAATCGCTTCCTTCTTCCACCCTCTGCATGCATGACCCTCCCCAAGTCTACTGATAGGGAAGATCTTCTTTTCCTTCCTTCTGATACTAGTCAATTAGGTCTCACCAGGAGTGGCTGCATTGTCTTCTTGTGTGGCCTGGTAATGCTGCTTCTCCCTCAGGGGGAGGTAATTAAAGAGCAGGCCAAACAGTTCATGTCAGAGACAGTCTCTGTTCCTAATAAAATGAAACCCACTTGGATATTCAATTGCTATGGGCTACATCTGTGCAAGGGTCTTAGGTTATCTCCATGCATAGTCCTTTGTTGGAGTATCAGTCTCAGGAAAGACCCCTGTGCTCAGAATTTCTGTTCTGTTGCTGTCTTTGTGGGGTTCCTGTCCTCTCCAGATCTTACTGTTTCCCACTTCTTTCCTAAGATTCCCTGCACTCTGCCCAAAGGTTGCCCATAAGTCTCAACACAAGCATGGATAGTCTGCAGGGCAGAGTCTTTCAGAGGTCCTCTGTGTCAGGCTCCTGACTTGTTACCTCTTTTATCCTTCTTCTGATATCCATCTTCTTTGCCTTTCTGAATAGGAATTGAGCAGTTTAGGAAGAGTCCTCCCTCTTAATTAGTTTCTTTAGGTGTACAGATTTTAGTAGGTTTATCTCATATATCTATATGAGTGAATATATACAGTGTGCATCTTTCTGCTTCTGAGATAGCTCACTCAGAATGATATTTTCCAGATTCCAGCATTTACCTGCAATTTTCATGATTTCCTTTTTTTATTGCTGAGTAATATTCCATTGTGTAGATATACCACAATTTGTGCATTCATTCCTCCACTGAGGGGCATCTGGACTGTTTCCAGCTACTGGCTATTAAAAATATGGCTACTACAAACATGGTTGAGCAAATGTCCTCATTTTGTACTTGAGACTCTTTTGGTTATATGCCTAGAAGTGGTATAGCTAGATCTTGAGGAAACACTATTCCTAGTTGTCTGAGAAAGTGTCAGGTTGCTTTCCAGAGTGGTTTTACAAGTTTACATTCCTACCAGCAGTGCAGGAGGGTTCCCCTTTCTCCACAACCTCTGCAGCATGTGTTGTCTCTTGTGATTTTGAACTTAGCCATTCTGAGGGTTGTAAGGTGAAATCTTAGGATGGTTTTGATTTGCATTTCCCTGATGGCTAATGACATTGAGCATTTCTTTAAGTGTTTCTCTGCCATTCTATATTCCTCTATTGAGAATTCTCTGTTTAGTGCTGTACTCCATTTTTTAATTGGATTTCTAGATTTTTTGCTGTTTAACTTCTTTACTCCTTTATATATACTGGGTATTAGTCCTCTGTCAGTTATGGAGTTGGTGAAGATCCTTTCCCAATCTGTAGGCTGTCATTTTGTTGTGATGACAGTGCCCTTTGCTTTACAGAAGATTTTCAGTCCCATTTGTTGATTGTTGCTCTTAG
This sequence comes from Meriones unguiculatus, assembly GCF_030254825.1. Classification (NCBI taxonomy): domain Eukaryota; kingdom Metazoa; phylum Chordata; class Mammalia; order Rodentia; family Muridae; genus Meriones; species Meriones unguiculatus. The sequence continues at coordinate 24,525,230 of NC_083353.1, read as the reverse complement.
AGCCTGTGCTGTTGGTGTTCTCTTCAGGAAGTCATTTCATGTGCCAATGAGTTCAAGGCTCTTTCCCATTGTTTCTTCTAAGCATTTTAGTATATCTGGTTTTATGTTGAGGTCTTCGAACCATTTGGACTTTAGTTTTGTGCAGGGTGATAAGGCTGGATTGATTTGCATTTTTCTACATGTAGACATCCAGTTAGACCAGCACCATTTGTTGAAGATACTGTCTTTTTTCCATTGAATGATTTTGGCATCTTTGTAAAAAAATCTTCGTAAGTTTGTGTATTTATGTCAGGATCTTCTATTCAATTCCATTGATCCACCAGTCTATTTCTATACCAGTACCATGCAGTTTTTAGTATTGTTGCTCTATAGTTGAGCTTGAGATGAGGGATGGAGATGCCTCCAGAAGATCTTTTATTGTAGAGGACTGTTTCAGAAATTCTGGGTTTCTTCTTGTTCCATATGAAGGTGAGAATATTTCTTTCAAGCTCTGTAAAGAAGTGTGTTGGTAATTTGATGGGAATTGCATTGAATGAGTAGATTGCTTTTGGTAAGATGGCGATTTTTACTGTGTTAATTCTGTCAAGCCATGGGCATGGGAGATCTTTCCATCTTCTGATATCTTCTAATTCTTTCTTCAGAGACTTGAAATCTTTTTCATACAAGTCTTTGACTTGCTTGGTTAGGGTTACACCAAGGTACTTTATGTCGTTTGTGGCTATTTTGAAGATGTAGATGGCTGGGAATAATGAAAATCATGGCTGAAATCAATAAATTAGAAACAAAGAAAACACTTCAAAGAATCAATGAAACCAAGAGCTTGTTCTTCGAGAAAATCGACAAGATAGACAACCCATTAGCCAAGCTAACTAAAAGGCAGAGAGACACCATCCAAATCAAGAAAATCAGAAATGAAAAGGGGACATTACTACAGATACAAAGGAAACCCAAACAATCATTAGAACTTACTTCAAAGTCTGTATGCCACAAAATTTGAAAATATAAATGAAATTGGCAATTTTCTCGATCGATTCCACTTACCAAAGCTGAATCAAGATCAGGTAAATCAATTAAATAATCCTACATGCCCTAAGAAAATAGAAGTGGTCATCAAAATTCTCCCATCCAAAAAAAGCCCAGGACCAGATGGTTTCAGTACAGAATTCTACCAGACCTTTAAAGAAGAGTTAACTCTAGTTCTCTTCAAACTAAATAGAAACAGCAGGAACACTACCAAACTCATTCTATGAAGCCATAGTCACCTTGGTACCTAACCCTTACAAAGACCCAACAAGAAAAAAGAATTTCAGGCCAATCTCACTTATGAACATTGATGCAAAAATACTCAACAAAATACTTGCAAACCGAATACAAGAACACATCAAAGATATCATCCACTATGACTAAGTCTGCTTCAATGAAGGCATGCAGGGGTGGTTCAATATATAGAAATTCATCAGTGTGATCCACCATATAAACAAACTGAAGGAGAAAAACCACATGATCATCTCCTTAGATGCTGAAAAGGCATTTGACAAAATCCAACATACATTCATGTTTAAAGTCTTGGAGATATCAGGGATACCAGACACATAAATGAACATAGTAAAGGCAATATACAGCAAGCCTATAGCCAATATCAAACTCAATGTAGAGAAACTTAAAACAATCCCACTGAAATCAGGGACAAGGCAAGGCTGCCCACTCTCTCCATATCTATTCTGGAAATCTTTGCTAGAGCAATATGCAGTTGAAGATCAAGCAGATACATATTGAAAAGGAAGAAGCCAAAGTGTCACTATTTGTAGATGATAGGATAGCATACCTGAGTGACCCCAAAAATTCTGCCAGTGAACTCCTATAGCTGATAAACATCTTCAGCAACGTGGCCAGTTACAACATTAACTCAAAAAAAAAAAAAAAAGAATAGTGCTTCTGTATACAAAAGTCAAAAGGGCTGAGAAAGAAATTAGGAGAGCATTTCTTTAAGTCTTTCTCTGCCATTAGATATTCCTCTACAGAGAATTCTCTGTTTAACTCTGTACCTCATTTTTTATTTGGATTACTTGGTGTGTTAGTGTTTAAATTCTTCAATTCTTTATATATTCCAGATATTAGCCTATGTTTAATGTAGGGTTGGTGATGATACTTTCCCAGTCTCTATGCTGTTGTTTTGTTCTTTTTTTCTGTATCTTTTTTTAATTTTTATTAATTACATGTTATTCAGTTTGTATCCCCCATTAGCCCCTCCCTCATCCCCTCCTGATCCAATCTCCCTACCCCCTACTTCATGCATGCCCCTCCCCAAGTCCACTGATAGGGGAGGTCCTCCTTTCCTACCTTCTGATCTTAGTTTATCAGATCTCATCAGAACTGGCTGCATTGTCTGCTTCTGCTGCCTGCTAAGGCTGCTACCCCCTCAGGGGGAGGTGATCAAAGTGCGGTCCAATCAGATCATGTCAGTTGCAGTCCCTCTTCCCATTACTATGAAACCCACTTGGACACTAAACTGCCATGGGTTACATCTTTGCTGGAGTTCTAGGTTATCTCCATCCCTGATACTTGGTTGGAGTATGGACTCTGGGAAGACCCCTGTGTTCAAATTTCTTGTTCTGTTTCTCTCCTTGTGGAGTTCCTGTCCTCTCCAGATCTTACTATTTCCCACTTCTTACATAAGATTCCATGCTAATTGCCCAACAGTTTGGCCATAAGCCTCAGCATCTGCTTTGACAGTCTGCAGGGCAGAGCCTTACAGAGGCCCTCCATGGCGGGTTTCTAGCTTGATTCCTGTTTTCTTCTTCTTCTGATGTCCATCCTCTTTGCCTTTGGGATAGGGATTGAGCATTTTAGTCAGTGTCTTCTCTCTTGATTAGTTTCTTTAAAGGTACAGATTTCTGTAGGTTTATCCTATATTACATGTCTATATGAGTGAGTATATACTGTGTGTGTCTTTCTGCTTCTGGGACAGCTCACTGAGGATGATCCTTTCCAGGTTCCACCATTTACCTGCAAATTTCAAGATTTCCTTATTTTTCATTGATGAGTAATATTCCATTGTGTAGTTATACCAGAATTTCTGCTTCCATTCTTCAGTTGAGGGGCATCTGGGCTGTTTCCAGCTTCTGGCTATTACAAATAAGGCTGCTAAAAACACGGTTGTGAAAATGTCTTTAATGTGTACTTGAGCCTTTTTTTGGATAACAAAAGCAAACGCCAGATTGAATGCAATTCTCATCAAATTACCAACACAATTCTTCACCGACTTTGAAAGAAAAATTCTCAACATCATATAGAATAACAAGAAACCCAGAATTGCTAAAACAACCCTCTACAACAAAAGATCTTCTGGGGGTATCTCCATCCCTTATCTTAAGCTCTATCATAGAGCAACAGTAACAAAAACTGCATGGTACTGGCTTAGAAACACAATGGTGGATCAATGGAACCAAAAAGCAGATCCAGAAATAAACCGACACACTTATGGACACCTGATCATATAATGGAAAAGATATGGCATCTTCAACAAATGGTTCTGGTCTAACTGGATGTCTACATGTAGAAAAATGCAAATAGATCCATCCTTATCACCCTGCACAAAACTGAAGTCCAAGTGGATCAAAGACCTCAACATAAATCCAGACATTAAATCACTTAGAAGAAAAAGTGAGCAAGACCCTAGAACACATTGGTACAGGAGACAACTTCCTGAACAGAACACCAACAGCACAGGCTCTAAGAGCAACAATTAATAAATGGGACCTCATGAAACTGAAAAGCTTCTGTAAAGCCAAGGACACTGTCATCAAAACAAAAGGAATACCTACAGATTGGAAAAAAATCTTCAACAAAACTTCTTCTGACAGAGGGCTAATATCCAGTATATATAAAGAACTAAAGAAGTTGAAAAGCAGCAAACAAAGTAATCCAATTAAAAAATGGGGAACAGAGCTAAACAGAGAATTCTTAGTAGAGGAATACAGAATGGCAGAGAAACACTTAAAGAAATGCTCAACATCATTAGCCATATGGGAAATGCAAATCAAAATGACCCTGAGATTTCACCTTATACTAATCAGAATGGTCAAGATGAAAAACTTGAATGACAACACATACTGGAGATAGGGGAACCCTCCTCCACTGCTGGTGGGAATGTAAACTTGTAAAATCACTCTGTAAATCAATCTGGCACTTTCTCAGACAACTAGTAATACTGCTTCCTCAAGATCCAGCCATGTTATTTTGTTCTTACGACAGTATCCTTTGCTTTTTAGAAGCTTTGAGAATCATGAGGTCCCATTTATTGATTGTTGATCTTAGAGCCTGTGCTGTTGGTGTTCTGTTTAGGAAGTTGTTTCCTGTGGCTATGAGTTCTAGGCTCTTCCCCACGTAGCTAATGACTTTGTAAATACCTTTGACACCTCATGGATTTTAGACTTTCCTTTCATTTAAGTTTAATACCTCCCTTTTTTTTGACAGTTTTCAGTGCTTTTAAAAATTATTTGTATCTCTTTCCACTTAGACAGGTAAATTTACCTGCTGACAACTGAGTCCATGACCCAGGTCACAGATAGTGTGAGAAGAGAAGGAAGCTCCACAAATTGTACACACATACACAGAGTCATCCCACATACTCATCTCCACTCAGGCATGCATGATTTCCTTACATACTTTCAATTTAAAGCAATTTCACACTCTCTCTCACACACAAGCACATTAAAATGTAATAAAAATTTTTATGCTTTACCCAGAGTAGCTGTAGATACCACAATATTTTTCACTCATGATTTTATTGTATCATTGATATTTTTCATTTATACTAAGAGTTTGTATTTTTGAAAGGTATATATCCTAGCATTTGCATTTTAGCTTGATGCACTCTTTCTTTTCCGCCCTTAATTCTTCTCTTCTTCCTCTATCTTCCTTCTTACTTTTCTTTTTGTTTTACTTCCTTTCCCACTCCCCATACCTTATAATAGGAATATAACACATACCACTTTCTCCACCAATTACTGAAGTTTCTCATAGCATCTTAATTAGAAAGAGTATTACATTTAATAATTTATTTTATTCCAGTTATGTATTATTGCTCAATCTTTGTTCAAAGCCATCAGATTCATTTCACAAAGGGCCCTCTAAGCATGAACTTCCTACCTTTTAAAATTTACACTAATTTTTTAGGACATTTCTCAGGCAAGAATTCTGGGGCAAGAGAACTGCAAGGTAATAATTGCTTGGCTACTTTGAATTGTGTCAAGAAAGAGCCTGACACAGAGGACCTCTTAAAGTCTCTGCCCTGCAGACTATCAATGCAGATGCTGAGACTTATGGGAAACCTTTGGGCAGAGTGCAGGGAATCTTAGGAAAGAAATGGGAAACAGTAAGATCTGGAGAGGACAGGAACTCCACAAGGAGAGCAACAGAACCAAAAAAAAAAGCTGAGCACAAGGGTCTTTCCTGAGAGTGATACTCCAACCAAGGCCTATGTATGGAGATAACCTAAGATCCCTGTATATATGTAGCCCATGGCAGTTCAGTATTCAAGTATGTTCTATTGTTATAGGAAAAGGGACTGTCTCTGACATGAACTGATTTTTCTGCCCTTTAATTAACTCCCCTGAGGGGGAAGCAGCATTACCAAGCCACACAAGAAGACAATGCAGCCACTCCTGATGAGACCTAATTGACTAGGATCAAAAGGAAGGAAAAGAAGACCTCCTCTATCAGTGGACTTGGGGAGGAATAAAATGTAATAAATAAAGAATTTTAAAAATTTATATAAGTGGGGAAAAGGGAAAGGGTAAAGACAGATGGTAGCTGTAATGGTAATGAAGAATTTGTTGTGAGGCATGCATACATTGCCACCACGGATTGTTGCATAGAGCTAGAGTGAGGTGGAGACATTCATACCTTGGACATCTCATTCTTGATATGGGTAGGTGGAAGCATTGCTACTTCCCTGTTCTGTGCCAGCATGCATTGGCACTTGTAGTCTTGACCCCCTACCTCTGCTATTCTTGGAGTAATCAAGTAGCCTGGGCACCTGGAATTCTTCCCGATATAAATTGGCAACATCCCAGACCAAGCCAATAATATGTGCCCATCCTGGGAAGCTCTCCCAACCCCAAGGGTCCTGCTTTTCAATGATGGCTTCTATTTTTTTGTTTGTTTCCTCTCTATATTCCGCTAATTGTGCCTCTACTTGTTTGGTTCTATTTGCCTGTATTTCTTTGGGAGCTATGTTCATTACTACCCAATGGCTTGAGTGCCATTCCAGAAACTGTTTCCTGTGTAAAGTTGCATTTGAAGGTGTCTTTACTCTGCCGCCGTTCAATTACCTCCATAGTTTAACCTCATAATTATTAGCTCAGATAGTTTATGGTACCTTTCCCACAATATTTAAATAGCATGTCCTTAATGTTTTAGTATTTAGTATGTAGAATCCATTTTTATTCTCAAAGAGTAGCAATGTCCTGCCTAAATTTGCCTTGTTTCTTCTTCTGCAGTGTAAAATTTTCATGCTTATGACAAGTTGGGGAAGTGACATGTTTTCAAGGAAATATGAAGACTGGCTTCATGGTATCCTAAAAAAGATAGTGGAAGGTAACTTTCCAAAAGTGTTGGTTTGAAAACAAGTGGGTCCACAGAAGAAGAATAGGTTCCTGCCAATTATATTCAACATGGAAAAGAAGAAAATTCCAAGAGATTTCACCGGATTTCTCTGACAATCCTATCACTATTTAAGTAGTTTCTAACTTTCGTCTGAAAACTGAGAATAAGATATTGAATCCAATTCGTTTTAGGCATAAATTTGAATCCATGAAAAAAAGTTGTTTTTTTTTTTTTATTTTTATAGACAGCCAAAAAAAAAAAAAAAGAAAAACTGAAAGTTGTGTATTTGAAACAAACATCAAAAATAATCCCCGAAGAGGTGCAGTTGCACATAACTTTAATCCCACCACTCTGGAGGCAGAGACAGATGGATCTTTGTGATCAAGACCAACCAGATCTACATATCCAGTTCCAAGACATCCAGGGCTACTTAAACAGATTCCACTAAAAAAAAAAAAAAATCCTTGGATCAGAAAAACTTGGCAAGCATAGGAAGAAATAAGACTCATGATCTAGCCAGATTTGGAGGCACAGACCTGTAATCTAAGCTACTCAGGATGTTCCATCGGGACCATAAACTCAAGACTCAGCTAGGCTACACAGTGAGCTAAAGGCCAACATGGACAAATTAGTAAGATTCTCTCTCACAACAACAACAACAAAAAATTTAAGAAGTCTCTAGCTCAAGGACAGAGAACACTAGACTTGCAAACATGATGCCCTTTAATCCATCCCAAATGGAAAAATAGAGATAAGAGTAACCAAATAATGACCAAGGCTTGAAAGTCCTTGAAGTATTGAAATACATATTCAAAACCCTGGGAGTGGAGGAGAGAGGGGCTTATGGGGGATACAAAGTGAATAAACTGTAATTAATAAAAAAAAAAAAATGTTACTATTTCCATAGGGTAAAGCGTTTTTTATTTCATTATCTATAAACATTAAATTTATTTTTATTAACTATATTGTTTCTCTTAAGATAAATACTGCTTCTTTCAAATGTGTAAGAGTTTGTATGTAAAAGAATAATCGATAAGTACTTGCTCAATACACTTGGCAATTCTGTCTGAGAAACTTGATTATTTACTTATCTTCAAAATAACAGTTGATCACTATTTCAATGTCTTGTTTTTTTATTTGATTAATTAGCCTTTTGTTTCTATGTTTTGACATAATCACTACAAAGACAAAGAAGTGCACACACACACATGCACACACACTCACATACACACAAATTTACATTACTAACAATAAGCCTTATCCAGAATATTTTAGAGACATTTTTTTATTCTTTTTCTACATTACACAAATTTATATAATAAAGAATAAAGCATGTGATTTATATTGTATCTGCATAAATCCTGGCTCTATGGTCCTATGTTGATGACATACCCATTTCTCCTTTAATAGCTCAAAAAATTTAATTACAGTTCATTCACTTTGTATCCCAGAGGTAGCCCTCTCCCCTCATTCCCTCCAAGTCCCACCTCCCCTCTCTCATCTCCTCCTGTGCCCCTTTCTAAGTCCACTGATAGGGGAGGTCCTCCTCCTCTTGCATCTGATCCTAGCTTACCAGGTCTCATCAGGCCTGGTTGCATTGTCTTACTCTGTGGTCTGGTAAGGCTGCTCCCACCTCAGGGGGAGGTGATCAAGGGGCCAGCCACTGAGTTCATGTCAGAGATAGTCCCTGGGAACCCAATTGGATACTGAGCTGCCATAGGCTACATCTGAGCAGGGGTTCTATGTTATATCATGAATGGTCTTTGGTTGGAGTATCAGTCTCAGAAAAGACCCCTGTGTCCAGGTTTTTTGCTTGTGTTGCTCTCCTTTTGGAGCTCCTGTTTAATATCATGCTATGAAATATGCAAAGAGTAAAAAAAGTTCAACTTTTTTCATCTGTACTCATGATGTTCCCTCTTTGATTCAAAGGCCACCTAACAACAACAACAAAAAATCAGACATAAGAAACACTCTTCTTTGTTGTTGGCCAGGGAAGTTAAAAAACAACAACAACAACAACAACAAAAACAGATTACTACTATTGCCCTTAGCCATCTGCTAAGAAGTGAAAGATAAGTCTTTCATCCTGAAGATACCACTTACTTTAGAAATAGGACCCAGAGACCTATTATCTGGCCCTGAATAAATTTTCCTTTGTGAGAATTAGCTTTCCAGAAGACACCATGCCAGCTTCCAAATGAGGGAAGTAACTAACATTCCTTCATAGCTTTGGTGCCTATGAACCATATCAACGATGAACATGGCAAGGTAAACATAAGGCTGGAATATAGCACTCATACCTTGGCAGTGAGCAACAGCTTTCTAATTGGACTTAAAAACCCACTCAATGAGAAGGATACCATGCCTCATATTAAAAACCTAGCTCACGTCCCAGTTCTAGTGAAGTTGTGGGTTTTGGGAAAATATCTACAGTCATTAATTTACCAATAGCGCAAACTATAAATATTTGTCCTTATTATCAGAAATCGGTGTAGTATTCACTTCTCATTGAGAAAATGTTTCTTTGAGCAGATTCAGACTACTACAGAAAACCATGATCTATCAAAATGCAGCAGTATGGAGCCCAGTCCCAATGAATACCTATACAGAACAATCCAGCACTTAAGGTTCAGGGAACATTGTAGAAGAGGACACTGTAAGACTGTAAGAACCAGAGGATCAGGGAGCTTTCTATAATTGTTTTTCCTTATAAAACCGGGGACTACAGCCATCATTTCTCATCAACATGACTGCCCAAATGTGAGATGAAATTGGATAACACCAAGGGACAGGCCACCATGGATAGAGAAAAGTCTAGAAGGCTTCAACCCTACATAGAAATGTGGGCAACTGAAAAAAGCTGGAGCAGGAGAGGTGATTTTTTCCACAGAGAAGAGTATGGCAATTGGTTGTCCCATGCCAGACCTGCAAAAAATACATACAAGTAACTGTATGTGTACTGAACAAGTTAAATTAAAGAATATATATGTATGTGTGTTCCATTATATATATATGTGTGTGTATGTGTGTGTGTGTGTGTGCTTTCCAAGTATATAGGTAGGTGTGTATGTGTGTCTGTGCAATAACCATTATTGAAAAACAAGGCAATTAATTTGGACCTCGGGGAGGAGTATATTGGAGGGTTTGGAGGGAGGAAAGAAAAGAGAAACATTTTAAGTATATTATAATCTCAAAATTTTTGAAGAATAAACTTCATTACCAAATTGTACTTTAAATTATGTGCAAGAGATAGAACTCCTTGATAGTTTTTCTTATGATAAACCAAGTAGCTAATTAATGTAATAGGTTATGGAGTAGTGCAACAAAAGATTCAGGTAAAGAAAGAGGCATTTCCATAAAGGCATAATATAATGTTAAGGCAAATTGAGTTTGAATTGTCCTTTGAATATGTTCTTTGAGGAGATCTTCAGAGCTGTCTGTACATAAAAATATTTTATTCCATCTGTTCATGCTGCCTGAGTGACAGACCTGTTTCTCAGCATTCATTTTACCACCAAGAGAGAGAAAAGAAATTCAGGTACACATTAATGCAAAAAGTGTTAACTTCACTACCATTCTATTAATGTTAAGTGTAAGCAGAAGAAAACCCTACATATTTTCTGAGATAAGCTGAAATGAAGCCTCTTCCACTAAACATTAAATTCCCAGCAGCCAACTCACATTGTTAACATGCTAACAGTGATATTGATTGAAAACATACTCATTAATTCATATTTTGTGTTTTACTGTTGTTTGACCAATTGGTTTCAATCAAGATTTTATAGGACTTAGTACAGAATATTACCAGGATGCTATTGAAACTAGTTATGTAATCACAGTCTCTTCAATAGCCTTTAGCAAATCATTAAGTCTAAGAATTTTAAGTACTTTAACTAAAACAGAAATCTTGTCGGTATGATTTGATTTCTCTTTATGTAAAAATGTACCAGTGAGATTTTGTTATTTGCAAGGCGATTCAATGTCTTTTAACTAGCTGTGCTTTCTGGGTATGGAGTACTAATAGAATATAAGACTATATGATACTGTGATTTACTTGCAGGATCCATTTCAATCTCTTAGAACAAGAATTCCTTTGAATACATCTTTGTGTACACCACAGAACCTGGCAAAACACCTCACAGAAAGATGGCATAAAATGATTTTTGTTAAAGGGATAGATTTTACAGTCAGTCTGTAACTACCTTTTTCCAGAGAAAGGACTGTATTTAAAACTGAGATAGAGAAAACACACAAAATTCCTGAAAGACAAATGAATCTAAACTTCAGCCAGTTCAAAAGAGTAAATTATCGACTAACTAACGTTTAAGACATTTGTGTCCACAGTAGCCAATTTTCTCTGTACCCTGCACAATACAGAGACTGTAAACCCTCCCACTGCCAACTGTAGGCAAAGTGTTCAGAAGATCTCTTTTGATTGTATGTGTCTTAGTTAGGATAAATATAGAATTACTCCTTACCTTCATTCATCCCCTTTGGCTCTGGGTACTTGGTAAAGATATTAGAGGAAAGGAAATATACATTTTAAAATTGTTATTCAAGTATCCTAAATAATTATTGTCTAAGGAAATTTAATTATACATATTATATTGTGAATTATAAATATATTTAATATATACATAGTAGGTATTCTCCATTGCTCCTCAAGAACTCAACACTTAGCTTAAGTGAAAAAATTTGATGCAAAAATTATTTTTTTATTATGAACAAGTCCATACAATTAACAAGAATATGAATTTACCTTTCATATACAATGCATAAGATATTTCTCTAGGGAACAAGAACTAATAGATATCCTGAAGCAGACCAGTATCTAAGTATAGCCACAGGAAAAGTAGAAAGAATTAAATTTGCAATATAGTAAAAGTGGCAAGGTAAGTTCACTCTTCATTTTTATTCATGAAACAGTATATGAAATAAGTCATAAAATACAGAAACATTTGCTGAGAGATTTAAGTGGAAAACACGATTTAGGCAGTTTTCTGCTGTCATGGAAATTTGAATTATATTTGTTTGCATGCATACACATACATAACCTGTTGTGGGGTGTGTGTGTGTGTGTGTGTGTGTGTGTGTGTGTGTTTGTGTGTGTGTGGGGTCAGACTGACATTGTTATTGATACCTCTGCCTAACATAATGTTAAACTCATGATCAGAAAATCAGTTACATCAAAAGATTGTCTCGGGTGTCTGAGACTATTATCACCATACAATTTTTAGTTCCTGTGTCTTACATGAAAATGGCCAAACAGAAACACTGTTACAGAGGAAAATAAAAAGACAATGTAAGTTCTTCTGAAGAATTATTGGATGCTGACATCTAGTGACTTAGAAAAGTACCATTATGGAGGAATTTTAATAACACAATATACTTCCATAAAAATGTGTATGTTGCCCAGTGCAAAATCACATATGTACAGGTCGATACATTTAATTTTAATACTTAATTATAGCTTTTTATGTGCCTAACTGCTACTGAATAAAGGTAAACCCTTGTGAAATGAACTTTTTTTATCAGTGATACTCCACACTTTGCAGAAAGCATATCATTCCCTATAATATCTTAAAATCTTCCTCCATTACCCTTTTCCTTCCTTCCTTCCTTCCTTCCTTCCTTCCTTCCTTCCTCCCTTCCTTCATTCCTTCTTTCCTTCCTTCCTCAATATCTTTTGACCACATTGTCTCTGTATATGCTTTTTTCTTTGCCTCTCTGATATATTCTAATATATATTATCTATATCTCCATCCTTCCTCTTTCAATACACTTAAAAGTGTTCTTCAGTTAGGGTTTCCATCACTATGATAAACACTAAGACCAAAAGCAACTTGGTGAAGAAAGGATTTATATCATCTTACAGTAAACAGGTAACAGTCCTTTATGGACAGAACTCAGGACAAGAACTCAAGCAGGCAAGAACTTCCGGGTAGGAACTGACACTGAAGCCATGGAGGAATGCTACTTACTGGCTTCCTCCTCATGATTTGCTCAGCCCACTATTACAGCTCAGCACAGCTGCCCAGAGCTAGTACTGATGTGCCAAAGATTAATTAAGAAGACATCTGAAAGACTTCTGGGTTTCCTTTTCACAGTAATTCTGACTTGTCAAACTGACCCCCCCAAAAAAGTAATTAGTATAAATAGCTTTTCCATCTACTGGATACTAAATCTACAATAACCTAAAATAAGTTTTTTTGTGTTAAATTCTTCTGAAATTTTAATGTACTTTTCCTATATGTCTCATTTGAGGCCTGCTTTACCATACTATTTCAAGTTACACATATGAAAGTATAACCTTGTAATAATGCTTATACCTGTATCTCCTCTTTTCCATTTGATTTCCTTTTTTTCTATTCCTCGGTGAATTACTGATTTACAATCATTATCTTACATTTATTATTTTACATTTTGATTACAATCATTATTTTACAATTATTATTTTACATTTTGATAGCGCTTATATAATTTTCATCAATGAATATGCAGTTAGGACCATATAGAAAGCAGATCACATTGACATTTTATTTTTTTTCATTATGAATTTTACTTCTTGATCTCTACCCAAAGCTGCATATCCTGTGCTATTCCAAAAAGCTCTCTACACATAGACTTTTTTCTTTGCAGAATTTACAAGTCCTGTGGCAATAAAATGCAAAGTTTTTAGAATGGAGCACTGATTCATGAATTCTCTAAGATAAGCTGTTAGGAAAAAAAAAAGCTGTCAGGAAAGAAAAAAGAAAGGAAGGAAGAAAGAGAGAGAGAGAGGAGAGAGATAAACAAAATTGCAGGAGAGTGTGTGAGTGAGAGTCAGGGACAGAGTGATAGAGGAAGAGAGGGAGAGAAGAAGAAAGGGAGACAGGAGGAAAGAAAGGAAAAAGGAAGGAAAGAAGGAAGGAAAGGAAGAGATTGATGAACTACAACTTATAATTTTAATGAAGGTGAAGAGTTTGTGAGTTTAATCCATAAGAAATTGGAAAAGTTGGTGTAGAGGTATGCTTGAGAATTTTAGATGTGCTTCGGTGCCTATCAGATAGAACCTGGAGGAAGAAAAGGACATGAAATCCCCTGAAACAAGAGTTACTACAAAAAGTTGTGAGCCCCCATATGCGCACAAGAAACAAAATTTCAGTCCACTGCATGAGCAGCATGTACTTTGAATTGCTGAGCCCTCTCTGCATCCCTTGTTCTGTATTATTCATCATATATTTAGTATTGAGTTTTTTTCCCCAGAATTCTTGAAAGTTAAGGTCATTATTGCTTAATATTTTCACTAGTGCTCTCTAAAGGCAATAATTCTTCAGCTTTATCTTCAACATTCTTTCTTATAGTGTTTACTGCTGGAGATATTTTACACTGATATTATATGTTTTGTGGAACTTTTAAGTTCTAATCTTTTAATTTGATTATCTTCAGTTTTTTCCTTTGCAGAATGTGTTGTTTAAGTTGCTGAATTTCTCACCTGAGTCTTGAATTGGTGTATTTATTTCATCCATCTTTTTGAATTTTCATTAAAATCATTGCTCTTTGCAGGAGGACTGCAGAGACTGATGCACCAATCAAGGACTAGCATGGAAAGAACTTATAGCTCATGCTCAGATGTAGTCCATAAGCAGTTCAGAATCCAAGTCAGATTCCTAATAAAGGGAGCAGGGGCAGTTTCTGACATGAACTCAGTTGCCTGCTCTTTGATCACTTCCGACTAAGAGGATGGCCTTACTAGGCCACAAAGGAAGAGAACCCAGGCCATCCTGATGAGACTTGATAAGCTAGGGTTAGAGAGTAGGGGAGAAGGACTCCCCCTTTTCAGTGCACTGGGGGAAGAGGATGGGGGGAAGAGGAAGGGAGGGTGCGACAGGGAGGAGATGAAGGAGGGGGTTACAATCATGATGGAAAGTGAACAAATTGTAAAAATAATAAAATATAAGTAATAATAATAATAAAAACTTTATCAGGTCAAAGGTTGCTTGAAAGTCAATCTTCACTGACTGTTTTCACATACCTAAAATTTTCATATAACTATAATCACTGTACAATGAACATGAGCTTGTCTAGTATGTAAGACTATTTTGAATACTTTTTTCTTTGTTGTCAAACTTGTTTCTTCTCTCTTTTGATCGCTTTGCTTTTGTAAAAGTTGAAGTAGAATCTGTTTTGTATCTTGGACTGGACTTAAACCTAAGTTTCACCTGCTTCAGCCTTCTGAGTTCTAGAAGTCTGTGTTCTTAATGCTAAGCAAACTTGGAATATTAACTCAAAATAGTAAGTTTACAATCTAAATTCAGCGATTTTATTATTTATAAAATTGTAAGAGCTATAAACTTTGTACAATATACACAAATTTACATTAGGAATCGGTTTGTTTACTTACTGAACAAATATTAAACACCAACCCACTTGACATTAACTAAATATTTTTCTCTAATGACTACCTAAATAATGCAGCAAAATAGAGAATTTTAAAAGCATGGCATGGACAGGATATTTGGTATGGTACAGTTATATATTGTCAATCGATGAAGTGTCTCAAAAGAGCAGCTCATCCCCCATCCTGTGAAAAGTCCTGAAGCCTCCTGATCCAAGTGAAATGCAGGGTGATATTTCCTGTAAATCAAGTTCTTGGAGAGGAATGACTGTGGACAGTTCCTTTACCTGAACTTTAACTTCATAAAACAAGTGTCTTGTGATCATAGTAAAGGAAGCCCTATTCACCACTAGAGGACACTGCAAAAAAAACATAATTTTTTTTTCTTTTTTAATTTATTTTTCTTTATTAATTAGACTTTACTCACTTTGTATAACCTGGTGGTTCCCTCTCTCCTCCCTTCCCAATCCATCCCTTCCTCCACCCTCTGATTGCATGCCCCTCCCCAAGTCCACTGAGAGGGGAGGACTTCTTTTCCTTCCTTCTGATCCTAGTCAATTAGGTCTCATCAGGAGTGGCTGCCTTGTCTTCTTCTGTGGCCTGGTAATGCTGCTTCACCTTCAGGGGGAAGTAATTAAAGAGCAGGCCAATCGGAACTCCATAAGTAGAGAAACAAAATAAAAAAAAATATGAGCACAGGGGTTTTTCCTGAAACTGCTATTCCACCCAACCACTATGCATGGAGATAACCTAAGGCCCCTGCACATATGTAGCCCATGGCAGTTCAGTATCCAAGTGGGTTCCATTGAAATAGTATCTAGACTTGTCCACCATTTCCCCCCACATTGCTCACAACGGGAGCAGTCTAGGATGCTGTCCTTCCTCATATTGGCAAGGGCCTTCTTAGAAGCAATCCTTACCATGAGACATTTCAATTGCTTTCCAAGTCCTGACACTGTTGTTTTCATTAGATTTAGAATATGATTAAAATTTCTATTGAATTTTACATATGGTCTATTGACATTTTCATTGCCAAGATTTGAGTTTCTCTCTCGTTCAGAAAACTCATCACTTAATCAATTGTTCTTTATTAGCCTATAGTTTATTAGTTAATACATGCAACTACCAATACCCATTTCTTGCATTTATTGATCATTTAAAAAATCATTCACTGAATTATATACCTAACATTTTGGTCCTATACTATTTTCAATATCAGTTATTAAGAATGTATAAACTTCTGGAGTAGTTATGTTTTGTATTTTTCCTTATTTTGCAAGTCTCTATGTTGACACTAAGCAATGTATTAGTTGGACATCAATTGCAAGTGTAAGTGAAAGCATTCAGTATGTGCCATCTTTCTTTGTCATTATCCAAAGAACATTAATTTTCTCATTAAGGCAGCATCCAGAATGAAACCATTGACAAATTGCTTGGGATCATCCTTCTCAAATCAGGTTATTGGTTCTGCAATTCAAACCTGACTCAAAAACAACTTCTCAAGTTCTCAGACATGCACAAGATCTGCATATTTTCAAGCCAGAGAAGGATCTCAACTGAGAGGAGGAAGTGCACCCCAGGGTCCCATCTTTAACAAAGAAGCATTTTTGTTCAGTTTTGACATTTATTGTTTCATTGTTGTTTTGATTGTTGGATTTGTTTCTCTTTTTTGTGGTTTTGTACTTTATTTTTTTTTTTAATTTTTGGGGTTTGGTGGGGCTTTTGGGGAAGCAAGAGAATGTAAAGTTGGTGGGGAAGATCTGGAAAAAGTGAAAGGAAAGTAATCAATATGTATTTATAAAAATAATTAAAACTGAAATTAAAAGAACTTTAGAAATGTGCTCTTAGTCAAATGTTCTACTGCTATGAAGAGATGCTATGACTCAGAAGCACTTATTTTTGAAAAGCATTTAACGAGAACTTGGTTACAGTTCAGAGGTTTAGTCCATTATCATAGTGGGAGACATGGGAACACGCAGGCAGATATAATGTTGGAGAGTAGCTGAAGGTTCTTTATCCAGATTGGCAGGCAGAGAGAAGGACACAGCCCTCCAGAAGAGGGGGTGAGAATTCCAGGAAATCCATCCTTCCCATTCCAAATCATGCAGGTGTGCATCAGGAACTGGCATGGGTGGGCGTGTCTGGCAGTGAGTCCGTTGGGGAGGTGAAGATGTAGGTGTAAGTTGAGGTGTGGGTGCTGGTCTTTCTTCCTGAAGCCTAGACCTTGAGCCTTCGCCAGAGTCGTTGGGGAGTGGGTGTCTGGTGGGTCGATGCAGGACGGAGTGCTTGCTCTGGGAAGAAGTCTGCAGCCTAGGCTGTCACGGGTGGGTGGAACCCGCCCAAAGGGTGTGGAGATCAGGCCGAGAGGCCTCCAGAGAGTGTCTTCAGAGCTCCAAGCAGGATTCCAGGTGCAAGCTCTAAAAAGCCTGGGTTTTCCGAGAGGGAAGAGTGGGTGTGTCCAGTGCAGCCAGGGTGTCCCAAGACATGCCTGAGCAGAGAGTGTCCTTCTGGGGTTCACCTGTGAGAGAACCGGTTGTGATAATCCCGGAGAGCCTTGGCCATGGGGGGGGCGGGTCTCTTCTTAGCCTGGGTCTTGGTGCAGAGAGCCCGCCAGGACGGGCCGTGGCCAGAGGCCTGCGGGAGGAGGTGCGCTTCTGAGTAGGGCCCCCGAGCCGGGGGTCCGGGCACCTCTGGCTGGCCTGGGCTCCTGGCCTGGGTGAAGAAGGTGACCATCTTGGTTTGTCGGCGCCCTTGCAGCTTCTTGGCCTGTCTGCTCCGGATGCGGGCTGTGACGGCTTGCAGCCTCAGCTCCTGGTCTGCCTCCTCCATCTGCTGCTGTGTCTTGGTCTCAGTCTGGCTGTGGGTCTCAGTCTCGTCGCCTGCGTGCCCATGTTCCGCTTCTTGGGCTGCTTGGGCTGTGGCGGCTTCAAAGGCCTCCTTGGCTTGGGAGATTCCTTGGAGAGCAGGTTGTTCGGTGGCATCAGCTGCATGGGCTGCAATGGCCTCCTTGGCGTGGCAGTGAGCCTCCCACATGCCCACGAGATCTTGGGAAAGGAGGAGCCCTTCTGGCCATTCCTGCTGGAGAACGGGCTTCCTGGCACCTGAGTAGACAGGCGTCTTGGAATCCACCCTGACAGGCGCCAGCTGCACTTCTCGGTCAGTCTGGCCCCAAGAGAGCTCCGGGACACCCAGGGGGTAGCGGGCGTGGTCAGAGTTGGGGCAAGCCCCCAAAGAGCAGGCGCGGCCATGCTCCTGGGACCCGCGGAGAGCGTCCTGTCTGCACCTTCGGATCTTCTTGGCTGCTGGCTCCAGGCTTTCACGGCAAGCGTCACTTGCCTCTGGCGTCTGGCATGTGCTTCGCTTCCTGCTCGGGACTGGCCTGCTGCTGCTCAGCTGCAAGGCCTCTGCCCGCTTGTCTTGGGCTCCTCTGGACGTGGATGCTTGGGTCTCCTCTGCCGGAGATGTTCTTCCTTGCTCTGCCTTTTCGCTCAGCACCAAGGCAGAGTCAGGGGAGAGTGGGTCCCGCTCAGACCTGGGACCCAGCCGTGAACTGTCCCCCCATTTGGCCGCCAAGTCCCTGGCGAAAGGCACTAGCAGCTGCTGTTTCCTCAAGATCTTGATGGTCTGCCTGAAGCCTATCTCTGCCAGACGTTCAGACAGGCTGGGCACGGCGGCGAGTTTCTTCAGGGCCTTGTAGAGCTTGCGTGGCTCTGTCTCCGTGCACAGGCGATCACACAGCTTCTGCAGGGCTGCCTGGGAAGAGCCAGCCTCCATGTCCATGGCTGAGAACAGGACTGGGCCCCACCGGGCAGACAGTACGTCGGACTGCTCTTTTCCTCTTCCTCTCGTGGTGGCTACCTGTGTCTCTGCAGCAGATTCTGGGCTAGGCTGCTGGGAGTTTTCCAGCTGCTGCCTCTCTTTGCCTCACTGTGGAGGGGCGCATCCCTACCCTAGATATATATACAGGGGCTGGACCACGCCTTGGCTCAAATCTGCCCAGTCAGCGGCCGAGGCTGCTGGTTCTGGGCCCGCCCCTTCTGACTTCTGCTTCCCTGTGCCACGCCCCATCCACAGCTCAGAAAACATGATCTCTGACGCCAGAGCCCACTCTGGCCAAATCCCGGGGGTTCACAGCCCTGCCTTGCTTCCAGGCGAGCTCTGGCAAATGGGGGCTTCCTCAAGGTCTTTGCTGGGGCTCTCGGGATAGTCTGCTCCCCGCTGTAGGACGCCAGCTTCGGGAGCCTGCCAGAGACTGCACATGCTCACACAAAAGCAGAGGGAAGTAAAATCGAGTCAATCAATCAATCAATAAGTAAATAAACAAACAAACAAACAAATAAATAAATAAATAAGCCGAGAATCTGCTCTGGGCTCCAATTTCGCACAGTGCATGGAGGGTGGGTGGGAGACACATCCCTTTCACCCCAGCAAGTTGAGCCTGTCGAGAAAGTGGATTTCTGCTCGGAGCCTGGAAATCCTGTCTTGCACACCTGCCACACCGCCTTGACGGCCTGGGCCCATCTTTCAACCAACTAGGCTTTCACAGGTGTTCACACTGGTGCAGTTCCCAAAAGCCGGCCCACAGCTTTCCATTTCTCTTCTGATCCTGGGCAACTGGGTCTTAGCTTTCTGGGTTCCAAAGGATCCCTTTTTCAATCTGGTTAATTTCCCTCTGCGCACTCTCTGTCTCTGTCTCTGTCTCTGTCTCTGTCTCTCTCTCTCTCTCTCTCTGTTTGTCTCAAACACACACACACTCACACACACACACACACACACACACACACATACACACCCTTGCACACACATGCACACTCACACAGTGGCTATCAATTCTCTATAACTATGCCTATGAATGACTCTCTCTTTCCAATCATATGTATATACACAGAAATGTTTATTCGTGAACATCTATGTATACAAAGGAGAGAAATGCACACAATATTCATTAGTGCTGAAGCTAACACACCTGACACTTACCCTAAGCAGTTCTCCCTCGGGCAGTTGTGTACCTAAGGCGTGGAAAACTAACTCTGGAAAGAAGATCTGTCCAAGCACTGGAGAAGTGGCAATGATTGCTTCCGCACAGCCCTCCAGAAGAGGGGGTGAGAATTCCAGGAAATCCATCCTTCCCTTCCAAATCACGCAGGTGTGCATCAGTGGGTGGGCGTGTCTGACAGTGAGTCCGTTGGGCAGGTGAAGGCGTAGGTGTGAGTTGAGGTGTGGGTGCTGGTCTTTCTTCCTGAAGCCTAGACCTTGAGCCTTGCCCAGAGTCTTTGGGTAGTGGATGTCTGGTAGGCCGATGCAGGACGGAGTGCTTGCTCTGGGAAGATGGCTGCAGCCTAGGCTCTCACGGGTGGGTGGAACCCGCCCAAAGGGTGTGGAGATCAGGCCGAGAGGCCTCCAGAGATTGTCTCCAGAGCTCCAAGCGGGATCCCAGGTGCAAGCTCTGGAAAGCCTGGGTTTTCCGTGAGAGAAGAGTGGGTGTGTCCAGTGCCGCCGGGGTGTCCCAAGACATGCCTGAGCAGAGAGTGTCCTTCTGGGGTTCACCTGTGAGAGAACCGGTTGTGATAATCCCGGAGAGCCTTGGCCATGAGGGGGGCGGGTCTCTTCTTAGCCTGGGTCTTGGTGCAGAGAGCCCGCCGGGACGGGCCGTGGCCAGAGGCCTGCGGGAGGAGGTGCGCTTCGGAGGAGGGCCCCCGAGCCGGGGGTCCGGGCACCTCTGGCTGGCCTGGGCTCCTGGCCTGGGTGAAGAAGGTGACCATCTTGGTTTGTCGGCGCCCTTGCAGCTTCTTGGCCTGTCTGCTCCGGATGCGGGCTGTGACGGCTTGCAGCCTCAGCTCCTGGTCTGCCTCCTCCATCTGCTGCTGTGTCTTGGTCTCAGTCTGGCTGTGGGTCTCAGTCTCGTCGCCTGCGTGCCCATGTTCCGCTTCTTGGGCTGCTTGGGCTGTGGCGGCTTCAAAGGCCTCCTTGGCTTGGGAGATTCCTTGGAGAGCAGGTTGTTCGGTGGCATCAGCTGCATGGGCTGCAATGGCCTCCTTGGCGTGGCAGTGAGCCTCCCACATGCCCACGAGATCTTGGGAAAGGAGGAGCCCTTCTGGCCATTCCTGCTGGAGAACGGGCTTCCTGGCACCTGAGTAGACAGGCGTCTTGGAATCCACCCTGACAGGCGCCAGCTGCACTTCTCGGTCAGTCTGGCCCCAAGAGAGCTCCGGGACACCCAGGGGGTAGCGGGCGTGGTCAGAGTTGGGGCAAGCCCCCAAAGAGCAGGCGCGGCCATGCTCCTGGGACCCGCGGAGAGCGTCCTGTCTGCACCTTCGGATCTTCTTGGCTGCTGGCTCCAGGCTTTCACGGCAAGCGTCACTTGCCTCTGGCGTCTGGCATGTGCTTCGCTTCCTGCTCGGGACTGGCCTGCTGCTGCTCAGCTGCAAGGCCTCTGCCCGCTTGTCTTGGGCTCCTCTGGACGTGGATGCTTGGGTCTCCTCTGCCGGAGATGTTCTTCCTTGCTCTGCCTTTTCGCTCAGCACCAAGGCAGAGTCAGGGGAGAGTGGGTCCCGCTCAGACCTGGGACCCAGCCGTGAACTGTCCCCCCATTTGGCCGCCAAGTCCCTGGCGAAAGGCACTAGCAGCTGCTGTTTCCTCAAGATCTTGATGGTCTGCCTGAAGCCTATCTCTGCCAGACGTTCAGACAGGCTGGGCACGGCGGCGAGTTTCTTCAGGGCCTTGTAGAGCTTGCGTGGCTCTGTCTCCGTGCACAGGCGATCACACAGCTTCTGCAGGGCTGCCTGGGAAGATCCAGCCTCCATGTCCATGGCTGAGAACAGGACTGGGCCCCACCGGGCAGACAGTACGTCGGACTGCTCTTTTCCTCTTCCTCTCGTGGTGGCTACCTGTGTCTCTGCAGCAGATTCTGGGCTAGGCTGCTGGGAGTTTTCCAGCTGCTGCCTCTCTTTGCCTCACTGTGGAGGGGCGCATCCCTACCCTAGATATATATACAGGGGCTGGACCACGCCTTGGCTCAAATCTGCCCAGTCAGCGGCCGAGGCTGCTGGTTCTGGGCCCGCCCCTTCTGACTTCTGCTTCCCTGTGCCACGCCCCATCCACAGCTCAGAAAACATGATCTCTGACGCCAGAGCCCACTCTGGCCAAATCCCGGGGGTTCACAGCCCTGCCTTGCTTCCAGGCGAGCTCTGGCAAATGGGGGCTTCCTCAAGGTCTTTGCTGGGGCTCTCGGGATAGTCTGCTCCCCGCTGTAGGACGCCAGCTTCGGGAGCCTGCCAGAGACTGCACATGCTCACACAAAAGCAGAGGGAAGTAAAATCGAGTCAATCAATCAATCAATAAGTAAATAAACAAACAAACAAATAAATAAATAAATAAGCCGAGAATCTGCTCTGGGCTCCAATTTCGCACAGTGCATGGAGGGTGGGTGGGAGACACATCCCTTTCACCCCAGCAAGTTGAGCCTGTCGGGGAAAGTGGATTTCTGCTCGGAGCCTGGAAATCCTGTCTTGCACACCTGCCACACCGCCTTGAAGGCCTGGGCCCATCTTTCAACCAACTAGGCTTTCACAGGTGTTCACACTGGTGCAGTTCCCAAAAGCCGGCCCACAGCTTTCCATTTCTCTTCTGATCCTGGGCAACTGGGTCTTAGCTTTCTGGGTTCCAAAGGATCCCTTTTTCAATCTGGTTAATTTCCCTCTGCGCACTCTCTGTCTCTGTCTCTGTCTCTGTCTCTGTCTCTCTCTCTCTCTGTTTGTCTCAAACACACACACACTCACACACACACACACACACACACACACATACACACCCTTGCACACACATGCACACTCACACAGTGGCTATCAACTCTCTATAACTATGCCTATGAATGACTCTCTCTTTCCAATCATATGTATATACACAGAAATGTTTATTCGTGAACATCTATGTATACAAAGGAGAGAAATGCACACAATATTCATTAGTGCTGAAGCTAACACACCTGACACTTACGCTAAGCAGTTCTCCCTCGGGCAGTTGTGTACCTAAGGCGTGGAAAACTAACTCTGGAAAGAAGATCTGTCCAAGCACTGGAGAAGTGGCAATGATTGCTTCCGCACAGCCCTCCAGAAGAGGGGGTGAGAATTCCAGGAAATCCATCCTTCCCTTCCAAATCACGCAGGTGTGCATCAGTGGGTGGGCGTGTCTGACAGTGAGTCCGTTGGGCAGGTGAAGGCGTAGGTGTGAGTTGAGGTGTGGGTGCTGGTCTTTCTTCCTGAAGCCTAGACCTTGAGCCTTGGCCAGAGTCTTTGGGTAGTGGATGTCTGGTAGGCCGATGCAGGACGGAGTGCTTGCTCTGGGAAGATGGCTGCAGCCTAGGCTCTCACGGGTGGGTGGAACCCGCCCAAAGGGTGTGGAGATCAGGCCGAGAGGCCTCCAGAGATTGTCTCCAGAGCTCCAAGCGGGATCCCAGGTGCAAGCTCTGGAAAGCCTGGGTTTTCCGTGAGAGAAGAGTGGGTGTGTCCAGTGCCGCCGGGGTGTCCCAAGACATGCCTGAGCAGAGAGTGTCCTTCTGGGGTTCACCTGTGAGAGAACCGGTTGTGATAATCCCGGAGAGCCTTGGCCATGAGGGGGGCGGGTCTCTTCTTAGCCTGGGTCTTGGTGCAGAGAGCCCGCCGGGACGGGCCGTGGCCAGAGGCCTGCGGGAGGAGGTGCGCTTCGGAGGAGGGCCCCCGAGCCGGGGGTCCGGGCACCTCTGGCTGGCCTGGGCTCCTGGCCTGGGTGAAGAAGGTGACCATCTTGGTTTGTCGGCGCCCTTGCAGCTTCTTGGCCTGTCTGCTCCGGATGCGGGCTGTGACGGCTTGCAGCCTCAGCTCCTGGTCTGCCTCCTCCATCTGCTGCTGTGTCTTGGTCTCAGTCTGGCTGTGGGTCTCAGTCTCGTCGCCTGCGTGCCCATGTTCCGCTTCTTGGGCTGCTTGGGCTGTGGCGGCTTCAAAGGCCTCCTTGGCTTGGGAGATTCCTTGGAGAGCAGGCTGTTCGGTGGCATCAGCTGCATGGGCTGCAATGGCCTCCTTGGCGTGGCAGTGAGCCTCCCACATGCCCACGAGATCTTGGGAAAGGAGGAGCCCTTCTGGCCATTCCTGCTGGAGAACGGGCTTCCTGGCACCTGAGTAGACAGGCGTCTTGGAATCCACCCTGACAGGCGCCAGCTGCACTTCTCGGTCAGTCTGGCCCCAAGAGAGCTCCGGGACACCCAGGGGGTAGCGGGCGTGGTCAGAGTTGGGGCAAGCCCCCAAAGAGCAGGTGCGGCCATGCTCCTGGGACCCGCGGAGAGCGTCCTGTCTGCACCTTCGGATCTTCTTGGCTGCTGGCTCCAGGCTTTCACGGCAAGCGTCACTTGCCTCTGGCGTCTGGCATGTGCTTCGCTTCCTGCTCGGGACTGGCCTGCTGCTGCTCAGCTGCAAGGCCTCTGCCCGCTTGTCTTGGGCTCCTCTGGACGTGGATGCTTGGGTCTCCTCTGCCGGAGATGTTCTTCCTTGCTCTGCCTTTTCGCTCAGCACCAAGGCAGAGTCAGGGGAGAGTGGGTCCCGCTCAGACCTGGGACCCAGCCGTGAACTGTCCCCCCATTTGGCCGCCAAGTCCCTGGCGAAAGGCACTAGCAGCTGCTGTTTCCTCAAGATCTTGATGGTCTGCCTGAAGCCTATCTCTGCCAGACGTTCAGACAGGCTGGGCACGGCGGCGAGTTTCTTCAGGGCCTTGTAGAGCTTGCGTGGCTCTGTCTCCGTGCACAGGCGATCACACAGCTTCTGCAGGGCTGCCTGGGAAGAGCCAGCCTCCATGTCCATGGCTGAGAACAGGACTGGGCCCCACCGGGCAGACAGTACGTCGGACTGCTCTTTTCCTCTTCCTCTCGTGGTGGCTACCTGTGTCTCTGCAGCAGATTCTGGGCTAGGCTGCTGGGAGTTTTCCAGCTGCTGCCTCTCTTTGCCTCACTGTGGAGGGGCGCATCCCTACCCTAGATATATATACAGGGGCTGGACCACGCCTTGGCTCAAATCTGCCCAGTCAGCGGCCGAGGCTGCTGGTTCTGGGCCCGCCCCTTCTGACTTCTGCTTCCCTGTGCCACGCCCCATCCACAGCTCAGAAAACATGATCTCTGACGCCAGAGCCCACTCTGGCCAAATCCCGGGGGTTCACAGCCCTGCCTTGCTTCCAGGCGAGCTCTGGCAAATGGGGGCTTCCTCAAGGTCTTTGCTGGGGCTCTCGGGATAGTCTGCTCCCCGCTGTAGGACGCCAGCTTCGGGAGCCTGCCAGAGACTGCACATGCTCACACAAAAGCAGAGGGAAGTAAAATCGAGTCAATCAATCAATCAATAAGTAAATAAACAAACAAACAAACAAATAAATAAATAAATAAGCCGAGAATCTGCTCTGGGCTCCAATTTCGCACAGTGCATGGAGGGTGGGTGGGAGACACATCCCTTTCACCCCAGCAAGTTGAGCCTGTCGAGAAAGTGGATTTCTGCTCGGAGCCTGGAAATCCTGTCTTGCACACCTGCCACACCGCCTTGACGGCCTGGGCCCATCTTTCAACCAACTAGGCTTTCACAGGTGTTCACACTGGTGCAGTTCCCAAAAGCCGGCCCACAGCTTTCCATTTCTCTTCTGATCCTGGGCAACTGGGTCTTAGCTTTCTGGGTTCCAAAGGATCCCTTTTTCAATCTGGTTAATTTCCCTCTGCGCACTCTCTGTCTCTGTCTCTGTCTCTGTCTCTGTCTCTCTCTCTCTCTCTCTCTCTCTGTTTGTCTCAAACACACACACACTCACACACACACACACACACACACACACACATACACACCCTTGCACACACATGCACACTCACACAGTGGCTATCAACTCTCTATAACTATGCCTATGAATGACTCTCTCTTTCCAATCATATGTATATACACAGAAATGTTTATTCGTGAACATCTATGTATACAAAGGAGAGAAATGCACACAATATTCATTAGTGCTGAAGCTAACACACCTGACACTTACCCTAAGCAGTTCTCCCTCGGGCAGTTGTGTACCTAAGGCGTGGAAAACTAACTCTGGAAAGAAGATCTGTCCAAGCACTGGAGAAGTGGCAATGATTGCTTCCGCACAGCCCTCCAGAAGAGGGGGTGAGAATTCCAGGAAATCCATCCTTCCCTTCCAAATCACGCAGGTGTGCATCAGTGGGTGGGCGTGTCTGACAGTGAGTCCGTTGGGCAGGTGAAGGCGTAGGTGTGAGTTGAGGTGTGGGTGCTGGTCTTTCTTCCTGAAGCCTAGACCTTGAGCCTTGCCCAGAGTCTTTGGGTAGTGGATGTCTGGTAGGCCGATGCAGGACGGAGTGCTTGCTCTGGGAAGATGGCTGCAGCCTAGGCTCTCACGGGTGGGTGGAACCCGCCCAAAGGGTGTGGAGATCAGGCCGAGAGGCCTCCAGAGATTGTCTCCAGAGCTCCAAGCGGGATCCCAGGTGCAAGCTCTGGAAAGCCTGGGTTTTCCGTGAGAGAAGAGTGGGTGTGTCCAGTGCCGCCGGGGTGTCCCAAGACATGCCTGAGCAGAGAGTGTCCTTCTGGGGTTCACCTGTGAGAGAACCGGTTGTGATAATCCCGGAGAGCCTTGGCCATGAGGGGGGCGGGTCTCTTCTTAGCCTGGGTCTTGGTGCAGAGAGCCCGCCGGGACGGGCCGTGGCCAGAGGCCTGCGGGAGGAGGTGCGCTTCGGAGGAGGGCCCCCGAGCCGGGGGTCCGGGCACCTCTGGCTGGCCTGGGCTCCTGGCCTGGGTGAAGAAGGTGACCATCTTGGTTTGTCGGCGCCCTTGCAGCTTCTTGGCCTGTCTGCTCCGGATGCGGGCTGTGACGGCTTGCAGCCTCAGCTCCTGGTCTGCCTCCTCCATCTGCTGCTGTGTCTTGGTCTCAGTCTGGCTGTGGGTCTCAGTCTCGTCGCCTGCGTGCCCATGTTCCGCTTCTTGGGCTGCTTGGGCTGTGGCGGCTTCAAAGGCCTCCTTGGCTTGGGAGATTCCTTGGAGAGCAGGCTGTTCGGTGGCATCAGCTGCATGGGCTGCAATGGCCTCCTTGGCGTGGCAGTGAGCCTCCCACATGCCCACGAGATCTTGGGAAAGGAGGAGCCCTTCTGGCCATTCCTGCTGGAGAACGGGCTTCCTGGCACCTGAGTAGACAGGCGTCTTGGAATCCACCCTGACAGGCGCCAGCTGCACTTCTCGGTCAGTCTGGCCCCAAGAGAGCTCCGGGACACCCAGGGGGTAGCGGGCGTGGTCAGAGTTGGGGCAAGCCCCCAAAGAGCAGGCGCGGCCATGCTCCTGGGACCCGCGGAGAGCGTCCTGTCTGCACCTTCGGATCTTCTTGGCTGCTGGCTCCAGGCTTTCACGGCAAGCGTCACTTGCCTCTGGCGTCTGGCATGTGCTTCGCTTCCTGCTCGGGACTGGCCTGCTGCTGCTCAGCTGCAAGGCCTCTGCCCGCTTGTCTTGGGCTCCTCTGGACGTGGATGCTTGGGTCTCCTCTGCCGGAGATGTTCTTCCTTGCTCTGCCTTTTCGCTCAGCACCAAGGCAGAGTCAGGGGAGAGTGGGTCCCGCTCAGACCTGGGACCCAGCCGTGAACTGTCCCCCCATTTGGCCGCCAAGTCCCTGGCGAAAGGCACTAGCAGCTGCTGTTTCCTCAAGATCTTGATGGTCTGCCTGAAGCCTATCTCTGCCAGACGTTCAGACAGGCTGGGCACGGCGGCGAGTTTCTTCAGGGCCTTGTAGAGCTTGCGTGGCTCTGTCTCCGTGCACAGGCGATCACACAGCTTCTGCAGGGCTGCCTGGGAAGATCCAGCCTCCATGTCCATGGCTGAGAACAGGACTGGGCCCCACCGGGCAGACAGTACGTCGGACTGCTCTTTTCCTCTTCCTCTCGTGGTGGCTACCTGTGTCTCTGCAGCAGATTCTGGGCTAGGCTGCTGGGAGTTTTCCAGCTGCTGCCTCTCTTTGCCTCACTGTGGAGGGGCGCATCCCTACCCTAGATATATATACAGGGGCTGGACCACGCCTTGGCTCAAATCTGCCCAGTCAGCGGCCGAGGCTGCTGGTTCTGGGCCCGCCCCTTCTGACTTCTGCTTCCCTGTGCCACGCCCCATCCACAGCTCAGAAAACATGATCTCTGACGCCAGAGCCCACTCTGGCCAAATCCCGGGGGTTCACAGCCCTGCCTTGCTTCCAGGCGAGCTCTGGCAAATGGGGGCTTCCTCAAGGTCTTTGCTGGGGCTCTCGGGATAGTCTGCTCCCCGCTGTAGGACGCCAGCTTCGGGAGCCTGCCAGAGACTGCACATGCTCACACAAAAGCAGAGGGAAGTAAAATCGAGTCAATCAATCAATCAATAAGTAAATAAACAAACAAACAAACAAATAAATAAATAAATAAGCCGAGAATCTGCTCTGGGCTCCAATTTCGCACAGTGCATGGAGGGTGGGTGGGAGACACATCCCTTTCACCCCAGCAAGTTGAGCCTGTCGAGAAAGTGGATTTCTGCTCGGAGCCTGGAAATCCTGTCTTGCACACCTGCCACACCGCCTTGACGGCCTGGGCCCATCTTTCAACCAACTAGGCTTTCACAGGTGTTCACACTGGTGCAGTTCCCAAAAGCCGGCCCACAGCTTTCCATTTCTCTTCTGATCCTGGGCAACTGGGTCTTAGCTTTCTGGGTTCCAAAGGATCCCTTTTTCAATCTGGTTAATTTCCCTCTGCGCACTCTCTGTCTCTGTCTCTGTCTCTGTCTCTGTCTCTCTCTCTCTCTCTCTCTGTTTGTCTCAAACACACACACACTCACACACACACACACACACACACACACACATACACACCCTTGCACACACATGCACACTCACACAGTGGCTATCAATTCTCTATAACTATGCCTATGAATGACTCTCTCTTTCCAATCATATGTATATACACAGAAATGTTTATTCGTGAACATCTATGTATACAAAGGAGAGAAATGCACACAATATTCATTAGTGCTGAAGCTAACACACCTGACACTTACCCTAAGCAGTTCTCCCTCGGGCAGTTGTGTACCTAAGGCGTGGAAAACTAACTCTGGAAAGAAGATCTGTCCAAGCACTGGAGAAGTGGCAATGATTGCTTCCGCACAGCCCTCCAGAAGAGGGGGTGAGAATTCCAGGAAATCCATCCTTCCCTTCCAAATCACGCAGGTGTGCATCAGTGGGTGGGCGTGTCTGACAGTGAGTCCGTTGGGCAGGTGAAGGCGTAGGTGTGAGTTGAGGTGTGGGTGCTGGTCTTTCTTCCTGAAGCCTAGACCTTGAGCCTTGCCCAGAGTCTTTGGGTAGTGGATGTCTGGTAGGCCGATGCAGGACGGAGTGCTTGCTCTGGGAAGATGGCTGCAGCCTAGGCTCTCACGGGTGGGTGGAACCCGCCCAAAGGGTGTGGAGATCAGGCCGAGAGGCCTCCAGAGATTGTCTCCAGAGCTCCAAGCGGGATCCCAGGTGCAAGCTCTGGAAAGCCTGGGTTTTCCGTGAGAGAAGAGTGGGTGTGTCCAGTGCCGCCGGGGTGTCCCAAGACATGCCTGAGCAGAGAGTGTCCTTCTGGGGTTCACCTGTGAGAGAACCGGTTGTGATAATCCCGGAGAGCCTTGGCCATGAGGGGGGCGGGTCTCTTCTTAGCCTGGGTCTTGGTGCAGAGAGCCCGCCGGGACGGGCCGTGGCCAGAGGCCTGCGGGAGGAGGTGCGCTTCGGAGGAGGGCCCCCGAGCCGGGGGTCCGGGCACCTCTGGCTGGCCTGGGCTCCTGGCCTGGGTGAAGAAGGTGACCATCTTGGTTTGTCGGCGCCCTTGCAGCTTCTTGGCCTGTCTGCTCCGGATGCGGGCTGTGACGGCTTGCAGCCTCAGCTCCTGGTCTGCCTCCTCCATCTGCTGCTGTGTCTTGGTCTCAGTCTGGCTGTGGGTCTCAGTCTCGTCGCCTGCGTGCCCATGTTCCGCTTCTTGGGCTGCTTGGGCTGTGGCGGCTTCAAAGGCCTCCTTGGCTTGGGAGATTCCTTGGAGAGCAGGTTGTTCGGTGGCATCAGCTGCATGGGCTGCAATGGCCTCCTTGGCGTGGCAGTGAGCCTCCCACATGCCCACGAGATCTTGGGAAAGGAGGAGCCCTTCTGGCCATTCCTGCTGGAGAACGGGCTTCCTGGCACCTGAGTAGACAGGCGTCTTGGAATCCACCCTGACAGGCGCCAGCTGCACTTCTCGGTCAGTCTGGCCCCAAGAGAGCTCCGGGACACCCAGGGGGTAGCGGGCGTGGTCAGAGTTGGGGCAAGCCCCCAAAGAGCAGGTGCGGCCATGCTCCTGGGACCCGCGGAGAGCGTCCTGTCTGCACCTTCGGATCTTCTTGGCTGCTGGCTCCAGGCTTTCACGGCAAGCGTCACTTGCCTCTGGCGTCTGGCATGTGCTTCGCTTCCTGCTCGGGACTGGCCTGCTGCTGCTCAGCTGCAAGGCCTCTGCCCGCTTGTCTTGGGCTCCTCTGGACGTGGATGCTTGGGTCTCCTCTGCCGGAGATGTTCTTCCTTGCTCTGCCTTTTCGCTCAGCACCAAGGCAGAGTCAGGGGAGAGTGGGTCCCGCTCAGACCTGGGACCCAGCCGTGAACTGTCCCCCCATTTGGCCGCCAAGTCCCTGGCGAAAGGCACTAGCAGCTGCTGTTTCCTCAAGATCTTGATGGTCTGCCTGAAGCCTATCTCTGCCAGACGTTCAGACAGGCTGGGCACGGCGGCGAGTTTCTTCAGGGCCTTGTAGAGCTTGCGTGGCTCTGTCTCCGTGCACAGGCGATCACACAGCTTCTGCAGGGCTGCCTGGGAAGAGCCAGCCTCCATGTCCATGGCTGAGAACAGGACTGGGCCCCACCGGGCAGACAGTACGTCGGACTGCTCTTTTCCTCTTCCTCTCGTGGTGGCTACCTGTGTCTCTGCAGCAGATTCTGGGCTAGGCTGCTGGGAGTTTTCCAGCTGCTGCCTCTCTTTGCCTCACTGTGGAGGGGCGCATCCCTACCCTAGATATATATACAGGGGCTGGACCACGCCTTGGCTCAAATCTGCCCAGTCAGCGGCCGAGGCTGCTGGTTCTGGGCCCGCCCCTTCTGACTTCTGCTTCCCTGTGCCACGCCCCATCCACAGCTCAGAAAACATGATCTCTGACGCCAGAGCCCACTCTGGCCAAATCCCGGGGGTTCACAGCCCTGCCTTGCTTCCAGGCGAGCTCTGGCAAATGGGGGCTTCCTCAAGGTCTTTGCTGGGGCTCTCGGGATAGTCTGCTCCCCGCTGTAGGACGCCAGCTTCGGGAGCCTGCCAGAGACTGCACATGCTCACACAAAAGCAGAGGGAAGTAAAATCGAGTCAATCAATCAATCAATAAGTAAATAAACAAACAAACAAACAAATAAATAAATAAATAAGCCGAGAATCTGCTCTGGGCTCCAATTTCGCACAGTGCATGGAGGGTGGGTGGGAGACACATCCCTTTCACCCCAGCAAGTTGAGCCTGTCGAGAAAGTGGATTTCTGCTCGGAGCCTGGAAATCCTGTCTTGCACACCTGCCACACCGCCTTGACGGCCTGGGCCCATCTTTCAACCAACTAGGCTTTCACAGGTGTTCACACTGGTGCAGTTCCCAAAAGCCGGCCCACAGCTTTCCATTTCTCTTCTGATCCTGGGCAACTGGGTCTTAGCTTTCTGGGTTCCAAAGGATCCCTTTTTCAATCTGGTTAATTTCCCTCTGCGCACTCTCTGTCTCTGTCTCTGTCTCTGTCTCTGTCTCTCTCTCTCTCTCTCTCTCTCTGTTTGTCTCAAACACACACACACTCACACACACACACACACACACACACACATACACACCCTTGCACACACATGCACACTCACACAGTGGCTATCAACTCTCTATAACTATGCCTATGAATGACTCTCTCTTTCCAATCATATGTATATACACAGAAATGTTTATTCGTGAACATCTATGTATACAAAGGAGAGAAATGCACACAATATTCATTAGTGCTGAAGCTAACACACCTGACACTTACCCTAAGCAGTTCTCCCTCGGGCAGTTGTGTACCTAAGGCGTGGAAAACTAACTCTGGAAAGAAGATCTGTCCAAGCACTGGAGAAGTGGCAATGATTGCTTCCGCACAGCCCTCCAGAAGAGGGGGTGAGAATTCCAGGAAATCCATCCTTCCCTTCCAAATCACGCAGGTGTGCATCAGTGGGTGGGCGTGTCTGACAGTGAGTCCGTTGGGCAGGTGAAGGCGTAGGTGTGAGTTGAGGTGTGGGTGCTGGTCTTTCTTCCTGAAGCCTAGACCTTGAGCCTTGGCCAGAGTCTTTGGGTAGTGGATGTCTGGTAGGCCGATGCAGGACGGAGTGCTTGCTCTGGGAAGATGGCTGCAGCCTAGGCTCTCACGGGTGGGTGGAACCCGCCCAAAGGGTGTGGAGATCAGGCCGAGAGGCCTCCAGAGATTGTCTCCAGAGCTCCAAGCGGGATCCCAGGTGCAAGCTCTGGAAAGCCTGGGTTTTCCGTGAGAGAAGAGTGGGTGTGTCCAGTGCCGCCGGGGTGTCCCAAGACATGCCTGAGCAGAGAGTGTCCTTCTGGGGTTCACCTGTGAGAGAACCGGTTGTGATAATCCCGGAGAGCCTTGGCCATGAGGGGGGCGGGTCTCTTCTTAGCCTGGGTCTTGGTGCAGAGAGCCCGCCGGGACGGGCCGTGGCCAGAGGCCTGCGGGAGGAGGTGCGCTTCGGAGGAGGGCCCCCGAGCCGGGGGTCCGGGCACCTCTGGCTGGCCTGGGCTCCTGGCCTGGGTGAAGAAGGTGACCATCTTGGTTTGTCGGCGCCCTTGCAGCTTCTTGGCCTGTCTGCTCCGGATGCGGGCTGTGACGGCTTGCAGCCTCAGCTCCTGGTCTGCCTCCTCCATCTGCTGCTGTGTCTTGGTCTCAGTCTGGCTGTGGGTCTCAGTCTCGTCGCCTGCGTGCCCATGTTCCGCTTCTTGGGCTGCTTGGGCTGTGGCGGCTTCAAAGGCCTCCTTGGCTTGGGAGATTCCTTGGAGAGCAGGTTGTTCGGTGGCATCAGCTGCATGGGCTGCAATGGCCTCCTTGGCGTGGCAGTGAGCCTCCCACATGCCCACGAGATCTTGGGAAAGGAGGAGCCCTTCTGGCCATTCCTGCTGGAGAACGGGCTTCCTGGCACCTGAGTAGACAGGCGTCTTGGAATCCACCCTGACAGGCGCCAGCTGCACTTCTCGGTCAGTCTGGCCCCAAGAGAGCTCCGGGACACCCAGGGGGTAGCGGGCGTGGTCAGAGTTGGGGCAAGCCCCCAAAGAGCAGGCGCGGCCATGCTCCTGGGACCCGCGGAGAGCGTCCTGTCTGCACCTTCGGATCTTCTTGGCTGCTGGCTCCAGGCTTTCACGGCAAGCGTCACTTGCCTCTGGCGTCTGGCATGTGCTTCGCTTCCTGCTCGGGACTGGCCTGCTGCTGCTCAGCTGCAAGGCCTCTGCCCGCTTGTCTTGGGCTCCTCTGGACGTGGATGCTTGGGTCTCCTCTGCCGGAGATGTTCTTCCTTGCTCTGCCTTTTCGCTCAGCACCAAGGCAGAGTCAGGGGAGAGTGGGTCCCGCTCAGACCTGGGACCCAGCCGTGAACTGTCCCCCCATTTGGCCGCCAAGTCCCTGGCGAAAGGCACTAGCAGCTGCTGTTTCCTCAAGATCTTGATGGTCTGCCTGAAGCCTATCTCTGCCAGACGTTCAGACAGGCTGGGCACGGCGGCGAGTTTCTTCAGGGCCTTGTAGAGCTTGCGTGGCTCTGTCTCCGTGCACAGGCGATCACACAGCTTCTGCAGGGCTGCCTGGGAAGATCCAGCCTCCATGTCCATGGCTGAGAACAGGACTGGGCCCCACCGGGCAGACAGTACGTCGGACTGCTCTTTTCCTCTTCCTCTCGTGGTGGCTACCTGTGTCTCTGCAGCAGATTCTGGGCTAGGCTGCTGGGAGTTTTCCAGCTGCTGCCTCTCTTTGCCTCACTGTGGAGGGGCGCATCCCTACCCTAGATATATATACAGGGGCTGGACCACGCCTTGGCTCAAATCTGCCCAGTCAGCGGCCGAGGCTGCTGGTTCTGGGCCCGCCCCTTCTGACTTCTGCTTCCCTGTGCCACGCCCCATCCACAGCTCAGAAAACATGATCTCTGACGCCAGAGCCCACTCTGGCCAAATCCCGGGGGTTCACAGCCCTGCCTTGCTTCCAGGCGAGCTCTGGCAAATGGGGGCTTCCTCAAGGTCTTTGCTGGGGCTCTCGGGATAGTCTGCTCCCCGCTGTAGGACGCCAGCTTCGGGAGCCTGCCAGAGACTGCACATGCTCACACAAAAGCAGAGGGAAGTAAAATCGAGTCAATCAATCAATCAATAAGTAAATAAACAAACAAACAAACAAATAAATAAATAAATAAGCCGAGAATCTGCTCTGGGCTCCAATTTCGCACAGTGCATGGAGGGTGGGTGGGAGACACATCCCTTTCACCCCAGCAAGTTGAGCCTGTCGAGAAAGTGGATTTCTGCTCGGAGCCTGGAAATCCTGTCTTGCACACCTGCCACACCGCCTTGACGGCCTGGGCCCATCTTTCAACCAACTAGGCTTTCACAGGTGTTCACACTGGTGCAGTTCCCAAAAGCCGGCCCACAGCTTTCCATTTCTCTTCTGATCCTGGGCAACTGGGTCTTAGCTTTCTGGGTTCCAAAGGATCCCTTTTTCAATCTGGTTAATTTCCCTCTGCGCACTCTCTGTCTCTGTCTCTGTCTCTGTCTCTGTCTCTCTCTCTCTCTCTCTCTGTTTGTCTCAAACACACACACACTCACACACACACACACACACACACACACACATACACACCCTTGCACACACATGCACACTCACACAGTGGCTATCAATTCTCTATAACTATGCCTATGAATGACTCTCTCTTTCCAATCATATGTATATACACAGAAATGTTTATTCGTGAACATCTATGTATACAAAGGAGAGAAATGCACACAATATTCATTAGTGCTGAAGCTAACACACCTGACACTTACCCTAAGCAGTTCTCCCTCGGGCAGTTGTGTACCTAAGGCGTGGAAAACTAACTCTGGAAAGAAGATCTGTCCAAGCACTGGAGAAGTGGCAATGATTGCTTCCGCACAGCCCTCCAGAAGAGGGGGTGAGAATTCCAGGAAATCCATCCTTCCCTTCCAAATCACGCAGGTGTGCATCAGTGGGTGGGCGTGTCTGACAGTGAGTCCGTTGGGCAGGTGAAGGCGTAGGTGTGAGTTGAGGTGTGGGTGCTGGTCTTTCTTCCTGAAGCCTAGACCTTGAGCCTTGCCCAGAGTCTTTGGGTAGTGGATGTCTGGTAGGCCGATGCAGGACGGAGTGCTTGCTCTGGGAAGATGGCTGCAGCCTAGGCTCTCACGGGTGGGTGGAACCCGCCCAAAGGGTGTGGAGATCAGGCCGAGAGGCCTCCAGAGATTGTCTCCAGAGCTCCAAGCGGGATCCCAGGTGCAAGCTCTGGAAAGCCTGGGTTTTCCGTGAGAGAAGAGTGGGTGTGTCCAGTGCCGCCGGGGTGTCCCAAGACATGCCTGAGCAGAGAGTGTCCTTCTGGGGTTCACCTGTGAGAGAACCGGTTGTGATAATCCCGGAGAGCCTTGGCCATGAGGGGGGCGGGTCTCTTCTTAGCCTGGGTCTTGGTGCAGAGAGCCCGCCGGGACGGGCCGTGGCCAGAGGCCTGCGGGAGGAGGTGCGCTTCGGAGGAGGGCCCCCGAGCCGGGGGTCCGGGCACCTCTGGCTGGCCTGGGCTCCTGGCCTGGGTGAAGAAGGTGACCATCTTGGTTTGTCGGCGCCCTTGCAGCTTCTTGGCCTGTCTGCTCCGGATGCGGGCTGTGACGGCTTGCAGCCTCAGCTCCTGGTCTGCCTCCTCCATCTGCTGCTGTGTCTTGGTCTCAGTCTGGCTGTGGGTCTCAGTCTCGTCGCCTGCGTGCCCATGTTCCGCTTCTTGGGCTGCTTGGGCTGTGGCGGCTTCAAAGGCCTCCTTGGCTTGGGAGATTCCTTGGAGAGCAGGTTGTTCGGTGGCATCAGCTGCATGGGCTGCAATGGCCTCCTTGGCGTGGCAGTGAGCCTCCCACATGCCCACGAGATCTTGGGAAAGGAGGAGCCCTTCTGGCCATTCCTGCTGGAGAACGGGCTTCCTGGCACCTGAGTAGACAGGCGTCTTGGAATCCACCCTGACAGGCGCCAGCTGCACTTCTCGGTCAGTCTGGCCCCAAGAGAGCTCCGGGACACCCAGGGGGTAGCGGGCGTGGTCAGAGTTGGGGCAAGCCCCCAAAGAGCAGGCGCGGCCATGCTCCTGGGACCCGCGGAGAGCGTCCTGTCTGCACCTTCGGATCTTCTTGGCTGCTGGCTCCAGGCTTTCACGGCAAGCGTCACTTGCCTCTGGCGTCTGGCATGTGCTTCGCTTCCTGCTCGGGACTGGCCTGCTGCTGCTCAGCTGCAAGGCCTCTGCCCGCTTGTCTTGGGCTCCTCTGGACGTGGATGCTTGGGTCTCCTCTGCCGGAGATGTTCTTCCTTGCTCTGCCTTTTCGCTCAGCACCAAGGCAGAGTCAGGGGAGAGTGGGTCCCGCTCAGACCTGGGACCCAGCCGTGAACTGTCCCCCCATTTGGCCGCCAAGTCCCTGGCGAAAGGCACTAGCAGCTGCTGTTTCCTCAAGATCTTGATGGTCTGCCTGAAGCCTATCTCTGCCAGACGTTCAGACAGGCTGGGCACGGCGGCGAGTTTCTTCAGGGCCTTGTAGAGCTTGCGTGGCTCTGTCTCCGTGCACAGGCGATCACACAGCTTCTGCAGGGCTGCCTGGGAAGATCCAGCCTCCATGTCCATGGCTGAGAACAGGACTGGGCCCCACCGGGCAGACAGTACGTCGGACTGCTCTTTTCCTCTTCCTCTCGTGGTGGCTACCTGTGTCTCTGCAGCAGATTCTGGGCTAGGCTGCTGGGAGTTTTCCAGCTGCTGCCTCTCTTTGCCTCACTGTGGAGGGGCGCATCCCTACCCTAGATATATATACAGGGGCTGGACCACGCCTTGGCTCAAATCTGCCCAGTCAGCGGCCGAGGCTGCTGGTTCTGGGCCCGCCCCTTCTGACTTCTGCTTCCCTGTGCCACGCCCCATCCACAGCTCAGAAAACATGATCTCTGACGCCAGAGCCCACTCTGGCCAAATCCCGGGGGTTCACAGCCCTGCCTTGCTTCCAGGCGAGCTCTGGCAAATGGGGGCTTCCTCAAGGTCTTTGCTGGGGCTCTCGGGATAGTCTGCTCCCCGCTGTAGGACGCCAGCTTCGGGAGCCTGCCAGAGACTGCACATGCTCACACAAAAGCAGAGGGAAGTAAAATCGAGTCAATCAATCAATCAATAAGTAAATAAACAAACAAACAAACAAATAAATAAATAAATAAGCCGAGAATCTGCTCTGGGCTCCAATTTCGCACAGTGCATGGAGGGTGGGTGGGAGACACATCCCTTTCACCCCAGCAAGTTGAGCCTGTCGAGAAAGTGGATTTCTGCTCGGAGCCTGGAAATCCTGTCTTGCACACCTGCCACACCGCCTTGACGGCCTGGGCCCATCTTTCAACCAACTAGGCTTTCACAGGTGTTCACACTGGTGCAGTTCCCAAAAGCCGGCCCACAGCTTTCCATTTCTCTTCTGATCCTGGGCAACTGGGTCTTAGCTTTCTGGGTTCCAAAGGATCCCTTTTTCAATCTGGTTAATTTCCCTCTGCGCACTCTCTGTCTCTGTCTCTGTCTCTGTCTCTGTCTCTCTCTCTCTCTCTCTCTCTCTGTTTGTCTCAAACACACACACACTCACACACACACACACACACACACACACACATACACACCCTTGCACACACATGCACACTCACACAGTGGCTATCAACTCTCTATAACTATGCCTATGAATGACTCTCTCTTTCCAATCATATGTATATACACAGAAATGTTTATTCGTGAACATCTATGTATACAAAGGAGAGAAATGCACACAATATTCATTAGTGCTGAAGCTAACACACCTGACACTTACCCTAAGCAGTTCTCCCTCGGGCAGTTGTGTACCTAAGGCGTGGAAAACTAACTCTGGAAAGAAGATCTGTCCAAGCACTGGAGAAGTGGCAATGATTGCTTCCGCACAGCCCTCCAGAAGAGGGGGTGAGAATTCCAGGAAATCCATCCTTCCCTTCCAAATCACGCAGGTGTGCATCAGTGGGTGGGCGTGTCTGACAGTGAGTCCGTTGGGCAGGTGAAGGCGTAGGTGTGAGTTGAGGTGTGGGTGCTGGTCTTTCTTCCTGAAGCCTAGACCTTGAGCCTTGGCCAGAGTCTTTGGGTAGTGGATGTCTGGTAGGCCGATGCAGGACGGAGTGCTTGCTCTGGGAAGATGGCTGCAGCCTAGGCTCTCACGGGTGGGTGGAACCCGCCCAAAGGGTGTGGAGATCAGGCCGAGAGGCCTCCAGAGATTGTCTCCAGAGCTCCAAGCGGGATCCCAGGTGCAAGCTCTGGAAA
Organism: Meriones unguiculatus; assembly: GCF_030254825.1. NCBI lineage: Eukaryota > Metazoa > Chordata > Mammalia > Rodentia > Muridae > Meriones > Meriones unguiculatus. Next base: position 24,486,618 of record NC_083353.1, on the reverse strand, counting down.
GCCTGGGTTTTCCGTGAGAGAAGAGTGGGTGTGTCCAGTGCCGCCGGGGTGTCCCAAGACATGCCTGAGCAGAGAGTGTCCTTCTGGGGTTCACCTGTGAGAGAACCGGTTGTGATAATCCCGGAGAGCCTTGGCCATGAGGGGGGCGGGTCTCTTCTTAGCCTGGGTCTTGGTGCAGAGAGCCCGCCGGGACGGGCCGTGGCCAGAGGCCTGCGGGAGGAGGTGCGCTTCGGAGGAGGGCCCCCGAGCCGGGGGTCCGGGCACCTCTGGCTGGCCTGGGCTCCTGGCCTGGGTGAAGAAGGTGACCATCTTGGTTTGTCGGCGCCCTTGCAGCTTCTTGGCCTGTCTGCTCCGGATGCGGGCTGTGACGGCTTGCAGCCTCAGCTCCTGGTCTGCCTCCTCCATCTGCTGCTGTGTCTTGGTCTCAGTCTGGCTGTGGGTCTCAGTCTCGTCGCCTGCGTGCCCATGTTCCGCTTCTTGGGCTGCTTGGGCTGTGGCGGCTTCAAAGGCCTCCTTGGCTTGGGAGATTCCTTGGAGAGCAGGTTGTTCGGTGGCATCAGCTGCATGGGCTGCAATGGCCTCCTTGGCGTGGCAGTGAGCCTCCCACATGCCCACGAGATCTTGGGAAAGGAGGAGCCCTTCTGGCCATTCCTGCTGGAGAACGGGCTTCCTGGCACCTGAGTAGACAGGCGTCTTGGAATCCACCCTGACAGGCGCCAGCTGCACTTCTCGGTCAGTCTGGCCCCAAGAGAGCTCCGGGACACCCAGGGGGTAGCGGGCGTGGTCAGAGTTGGGGCAAGCCCCCAAAGAGCAGGCGCGGCCATGCTCCTGGGACCCGCGGAGAGCGTCCTGTCTGCACCTTCGGATCTTCTTGGCTGCTGGCTCCAGGCTTTCACGGCAAGCGTCACTTGCCTCTGGCGTCTGGCATGTGCTTCGCTTCCTGCTCGGGACTGGCCTGCTGCTGCTCAGCTGCAAGGCCTCTGCCCGCTTGTCTTGGGCTCCTCTGGACGTGGATGCTTGGGTCTCCTCTGCCGGAGATGTTCTTCCTTGCTCTGCCTTTTCGCTCAGCACCAAGGCAGAGTCAGGGGAGAGTGGGTCCCGCTCAGACCTGGGACCCAGCCGTGAACTGTCCCCCCATTTGGCCGCCAAGTCCCTGGCGAAAGGCACTAGCAGCTGCTGTTTCCTCAAGATCTTGATGGTCTGCCTGAAGCCTATCTCTGCCAGACGTTCAGACAGGCTGGGCACGGCGGCGAGTTTCTTCAGGGCCTTGTAGAGCTTGCGTGGCTCTGTCTCCGTGCACAGGCGATCACACAGCTTCTGCAGGGCTGCCTGGGAAGATCCAGCCTCCATGTCCATGGCTGAGAACAGGACTGGGCCCCACCGGGCAGACAGTACGTCGGACTGCTCTTTTCCTCTTCCTCTCGTGGTGGCTACCTGTGTCTCTGCAGCAGATTCTGGGCTAGGCTGCTGGGAGTTTTCCAGCTGCTGCCTCTCTTTGCCTCACTGTGGAGGGGCGCATCCCTACCCTAGATATATATACAGGGGCTGGACCACGCCTTGGCTCAAATCTGCCCAGTCAGCGGCCGAGGCTGCTGGTTCTGGGCCCGCCCCTTCTGACTTCTGCTTCCCTGTGCCACGCCCCATCCACAGCTCAGAAAACATGATCTCTGACGCCAGAGCCCACTCTGGCCAAATCCCGGGGGTTCACAGCCCTGCCTTGCTTCCAGGCGAGCTCTGGCAAATGGGGGCTTCCTCAAGGTCTTTGCTGGGGCTCTCGGGATAGTCTGCTCCCCGCTGTAGGACGCCAGCTTCGGGAGCCTGCCAGAGACTGCACATGCTCACACAAAAGCAGAGGGAAGTAAAATCGAGTCAATCAATCAATCAATAAGTAAATAAACAAACAAACAAACAAATAAATAAATAAATAAGCCGAGAATCTGCTCTGGGCTCCAATTTCGCACAGTGCATGGAGGGTGGGTGGGAGACACATCCCTTTCACCCCAGCAAGTTGAGCCTGTCGAGAAAGTGGATTTCTGCTCGGAGCCTGGAAATCCTGTCTTGCACACCTGCCACACCGCCTTGACGGCCTGGGCCCATCTTTCAACCAACTAGGCTTTCACAGGTGTTCACACTGGTGCAGTTCCCAAAAGCCGGCCCACAGCTTTCCATTTCTCTTCTGATCCTGGGCAACTGGGTCTTAGCTTTCTGGGTTCCAAAGGATCCCTTTTTCAATCTGGTTAATTTCCCTCTGCGCACTCTCTGTCTCTGTCTCTGTCTCTGTCTCTGTCTCTCTCTCTCTCTCTCTCTCTCTGTTTGTCTCAAACACACACACACTCACACACACACACACACACACACACACACATACACACCCTTGCACACACATGCACACTCACACAGTGGCTATCAATTCTCTATAACTATGCCTATGAATGACTCTCTCTTTCCAATCATATGTATATACACAGAAATGTTTATTCGTGAACATCTATGTATACAAAGGAGAGAAATGCACACAATATTCATTAGTGCTGAAGCTAACACACCTGACACTTACCCTAAGCAGTTCTCCCTCGGGCAGTTGTGTACCTAAGGCGTGGAAAACTAACTCTGGAAAGAAGATCTGTCCAAGCACTGGAGAAGTGGCAATGATTGCTTCCGCACAGCCCTCCAGAAGAGGGGGTGAGAATTCCAGGAAATCCATCCTTCCCTTCCAAATCACGCAGGTGTGCATCAGTGGGTGGGCGTGTCTGACAGTGAGTCCGTTGGGCAGGTGAAGGCGTAGGTGTGAGTTGAGGTGTGGGTGCTGGTCTTTCTTCCTGAAGCCTAGACCTTGAGCCTTGCCCAGAGTCTTTGGGTAGTGGATGTCTGGTAGGCCGATGCAGGACGGAGTGCTTGCTCTGGGAAGATGGCTGCAGCCTAGGCTCTCACGGGTGGGTGGAACCCGCCCAAAGGGTGTGGAGATCAGGCCGAGAGGCCTCCAGAGATTGTCTCCAGAGCTCCAAGCGGGATCCCAGGTGCAAGCTCTGGAAAGCCTGGGTTTTCCGTGAGAGAAGAGTGGGTGTGTCCAGTGCCGCCGGGGTGTCCCAAGACATGCCTGAGCAGAGAGTGTCCTTCTGGGGTTCACCTGTGAGAGAACCGGTTGTGATAATCCCGGAGAGCCTTGGCCATGAGGGGGGCGGGTCTCTTCTTAGCCTGGGTCTTGGTGCAGAGAGCCCGCCGGGACGGGCCGTGGCCAGAGGCCTGCGGGAGGAGGTGCGCTTCGGAGGAGGGCCCCCGAGCCGGGGGTCCGGGCACCTCTGGCTGGCCTGGGCTCCTGGCCTGGGTGAAGAAGGTGACCATCTTGGTTTGTCGGCGCCCTTGCAGCTTCTTGGCCTGTCTGCTCCGGATGCGGGCTGTGACGGCTTGCAGCCTCAGCTCCTGGTCTGCCTCCTCCATCTGCTGCTGTGTCTTGGTCTCAGTCTGGCTGTGGGTCTCAGTCTCGTCGCCTGCGTGCCCATGTTCCGCTTCTTGGGCTGCTTGGGCTGTGGCGGCTTCAAAGGCCTCCTTGGCTTGGGAGATTCCTTGGAGAGCAGGTTGTTCGGTGGCATCAGCTGCATGGGCTGCAATGGCCTCCTTGGCGTGGCAGTGAGCCTCCCACATGCCCACGAGATCTTGGGAAAGGAGGAGCCCTTCTGGCCATTCCTGCTGGAGAACGGGCTTCCTGGCACCTGAGTAGACAGGCGTCTTGGAATCCACCCTGACAGGCGCCAGCTGCACTTCTCGGTCAGTCTGGCCCCAAGAGAGCTCCGGGACACCCAGGGGGTAGCGGGCGTGGTCAGAGTTGGGGCAAGCCCCCAAAGAGCAGGCGCGGCCATGCTCCTGGGACCCGCGGAGAGCGTCCTGTCTGCACCTTCGGATCTTCTTGGCTGCTGGCTCCAGGCTTTCACGGCAAGCGTCACTTGCCTCTGGCGTCTGGCATGTGCTTCGCTTCCTGCTCGGGACTGGCCTGCTGCTGCTCAGCTGCAAGGCCTCTGCCCGCTTGTCTTGGGCTCCTCTGGACGTGGATGCTTGGGTCTCCTCTGCCGGAGATGTTCTTCCTTGCTCTGCCTTTTCGCTCAGCACCAAGGCAGAGTCAGGGGAGAGTGGGTCCCGCTCAGACCTGGGACCCAGCCGTGAACTGTCCCCCCATTTGGCCGCCAAGTCCCTGGCGAAAGGCACTAGCAGCTGCTGTTTCCTCAAGATCTTGATGGTCTGCCTGAAGCCTATCTCTGCCAGACGTTCAGACAGGCTGGGCACGGCGGCGAGTTTCTTCAGGGCCTTGTAGAGCTTGCGTGGCTCTGTCTCCGTGCACAGGCGATCACACAGCTTCTGCAGGGCTGCCTGGGAAGATCCAGCCTCCATGTCCATGGCTGAGAACAGGACTGGGCCCCACCGGGCAGACAGTACGTCGGACTGCTCTTTTCCTCTTCCTCTCGTGGTGGCTACCTGTGTCTCTGCAGCAGATTCTGGGCTAGGCTGCTGGGAGTTTTCCAGCTGCTGCCTCTCTTTGCCTCACTGTGGAGGGGCGCATCCCTACCCTAGATATATATACAGGGGCTGGACCACGCCTTGGCTCAAATCTGCCCAGTCAGCGGCCGAGGCTGCTGGTTCTGGGCCCGCCCCTTCTGACTTCTGCTTCCCTGTGCCACGCCCCATCCACAGCTCAGAAAACATGATCTCTGACGCCAGAGCCCACTCTGGCCAAATCCCGGGGGTTCACAGCCCTGCCTTGCTTCCAGGCGAGCTCTGGCAAATGGGGGCTTCCTCAAGGTCTTTGCTGGGGCTCTCGGGATAGTCTGCTCCCCGCTGTAGGACGCCAGCTTCGGGAGCCTGCCAGAGACTGCACATGCTCACACAAAAGCAGAGGGAAGTAAAATCGAGTCAATCAATCAATCAATAAGTAAATAAACAAACAAACAAACAAATAAATAAATAAATAAGCCGAGAATCTGCTCTGGGCTCCAATTTCGCACAGTGCATGGAGGGTGGGTGGGAGACACATCCCTTTCACCCCAGCAAGTTGAGCCTGTCGAGAAAGTGGATTTCTGCTCGGAGCCTGGAAATCCTGTCTTGCACACCTGCCACACCGCCTTGACGGCCTGGGCCCATCTTTCAACCAACTAGGCTTTCACAGGTGTTCACACTGGTGCAGTTCCCAAAAGCCGGCCCACAGCTTTCCATTTCTCTTCTGATCCTGGGCAACTGGGTCTTAGCTTTCTGGGTTCCAAAGGATCCCTTTTTCAATCTGGTTAATTTCCCTCTGCGCACTCTCTGTCTCTGTCTCTGTCTCTGTCTCTCTCTCTCTCTCTCTCTGTTTGTCTCAAACACACACACACTCACACACACACACACACACACACACACACACATACACACCCTTGCACACACATGCACACTCACACAGTGGCTATCAATTCTCTATAACTATGCCTATGAATGACTCTCTCTTTCCAATCATATGTATATACACAGAAATGTTTATTCGTGAACATCTATGTATACAAAGGAGAGAAATGCACACAATATTCATTAGTGCTGAAGCTAACACACCTGACACTTACCCTAAGCAGTTCTCCCTCGGGCAGTTGTGTACCTAAGGCGTGGAAAACTAACTCTGGAAAGAAGATCTGTCCAAGCACTGGAGAAGTGGCAATGATTGCTTCCGCACAGCCCTCCAGAAGAGGGGGTGAGAATTCCAGGAAATCCATCCTTCCCTTCCAAATCACGCAGGTGTGCATCAGTGGGTGGGCGTGTCTGACAGTGAGTCCGTTGGGCAGGTGAAGGCGTAGGTGTGAGTTGAGGTGTGGGTGCTGGTCTTTCTTCCTGAAGCCTAGACCTTGAGCCTTGGCCAGAGTCTTTGGGTAGTGGATGTCTGGTAGGCCGATGCAGGACGGAGTGCTTGCTCTGGGAAGATGGCTGCAGCCTAGGCTCTCACGGGTGGGTGGAACCCGCCCAAAGGGTGTGGAGATCAGGCCGAGAGGCCTCCAGAGATTGTCTCCAGAGCTCCAAGCGGGATCCCAGGTGCAAGCTCTGGAAAGCCTGGGTTTTCCGTGAGAGAAGAGTGGGTGTGTCCAGTGCCGCCGGGGTGTCCCAAGACATGCCTGAGCAGAGAGTGTCCTTCTGGGGTTCACCTGTGAGAGAACCGGTTGTGATAATCCCGGAGAGCCTTGGCCATGAGGGGGGCGGGTCTCTTCTTAGCCTGGGTCTTGGTGCAGAGAGCCCGCCGGGACGGGCCGTGGCCAGAGGCCTGCGGGAGGAGGTGCGCTTCGGAGGAGGGCCCCCGAGCCGGGGGTCCGGGCACCTCTGGCTGGCCTGGGCTCCTGGCCTGGGTGAAGAAGGTGACCATCTTGGTTTGTCGGCGCCCTTGCAGCTTCTTGGCCTGTCTGCTCCGGATGCGGGCTGTGACGGCTTGCAGCCTCAGCTCCTGGTCTGCCTCCTCCATCTGCTGCTGTGTCTTGGTCTCAGTCTGGCTGTGGGTCTCAGTCTCGTCGCCTGCGTGCCCATGTTCCGCTTCTTGGGCTGCTTGGGCTGTGGCGGCTTCAAAGGCCTCCTTGGCTTGGGAGATTCCTTGGAGAGCAGGTTGTTCGGTGGCATCAGCTGCATGGGCTGCAATGGCCTCCTTGGCGTGGCAGTGAGCCTCCCACATGCCCACGAGATCTTGGGAAAGGAGGAGCCCTTCTGGCCATTCCTGCTGGAGAACGGGCTTCCTGGCACCTGAGTAGACAGGCGTCTTGGAATCCACCCTGACAGGCGCCAGCTGCACTTCTCGGTCAGTCTGGCCCCAAGAGAGCTCCGGGACACCCAGGGGGTAGCGGGCGTGGTCAGAGTTGGGGCAAGCCCCCAAAGAGCAGGCGCGGCCATGCTCCTGGGACCCGCGGAGAGCGTCCTGTCTGCACCTTCGGATCTTCTTGGCTGCTGGCTCCAGGCTTTCACGGCAAGCGTCACTTGCCTCTGGCGTCTGGCATGTGCTTCGCTTCCTGCTCGGGACTGGCCTGCTGCTGCTCAGCTGCAAGGCCTCTGCCCGCTTGTCTTGGGCTCCTCTGGACGTGGATGCTTGGGTCTCCTCTGCCGGAGATGTTCTTCCTTGCTCTGCCTTTTCGCTCAGCACCAAGGCAGAGTCAGGGGAGAGTGGGTCCCGCTCAGACCTGGGACCCAGCCGTGAACTGTCCCCCCATTTGGCCGCCAAGTCCCTGGCGAAAGGCACTAGCAGCTGCTGTTTCCTCAAGATCTTGATGGTCTGCCTGAAGCCTATCTCTGCCAGACGTTCAGACAGGCTGGGCACGGCGGCGAGTTTCTTCAGGGCCTTGTAGAGCTTGCGTGGCTCTGTCTCCGTGCACAGGCGATCACACAGCTTCTGCAGGGCTGCCTGGGAAGATCCAGCCTCCATGTCCATGGCTGAGAACAGGACTGGGCCCCACCGGGCAGACAGTACGTCGGACTGCTCTTTTCCTCTTCCTCTCGTGGTGGCTACCTGTGTCTCTGCAGCAGATTCTGGGCTAGGCTGCTGGGAGTTTTCCAGCTGCTGCCTCTCTTTGCCTCACTGTGGAGGGGCGCATCCCTACCCTAGATATATATACAGGGGCTGGACCACGCCTTGGCTCAAATCTGCCCAGTCAGCGGCCGAGGCTGCTGGTTCTGGGCCCGCCCCTTCTGACTTCTGCTTCCCTGTGCCACGCCCCATCCACAGCTCAGAAAACATGATCTCTGACGCCAGAGCCCACTCTGGCCAAATCCCGGGGGTTCACAGCCCTGCCTTGCTTCCAGGCGAGCTCTGGCAAATGGGGGCTTCCTCAAGGTCTTTGCTGGGGCTCTCGGGATAGTCTGCTCCCCGCTGTAGGACGCCAGCTTCGGGAGCCTGCCAGAGACTGCACATGCTCACACAAAAGCAGAGGGAAGTAAAATCGAGTCAATCAATCAATCAATAAGTAAATAAACAAACAAACAAACAAATAAATAAATAAATAAGCCGAGAATCTGCTCTGGGCTCCAATTTCGCACAGTGCATGGAGGGTGGGTGGGAGACACATCCCTTTCACCCCAGCAAGTTGAGCCTGTCGAGAAAGTGGATTTCTGCTCGGAGCCTGGAAATCCTGTCTTGCACACCTGCCACACCGCCTTGACGGCCTGGGCCCATCTTTCAACCAACTAGGCTTTCACAGGTGTTCACACTGGTGCAGTTCCCAAAAGCCGGCCCACAGCTTTCCATTTCTCTTCTGATCCTGGGCAACTGGGTCTTAGCTTTCTGGGTTCCAAAGGATCCCTTTTTCAATCTGGTTAATTTCCCTCTGCGCACTCTCTGTCTCTGTCTCTGTCTCTGTCTCTGTCTCTCTCTCTCTCTCTCTCTGTTTGTCTCAAACACACACACACTCACACACACACACACACACACACACACACACATACACACCCTTGCACACACATGCACACTCACACAGTGGCTATCAATTCTCTATAACTATGCCTATGAATGACTCTCTCTTTCCAATCATATGTATATACACAGAAATGTTTATTCGTGAACATCTATGTATACAAAGGAGAGAAATGCACACAATATTCATTAGTGCTGAAGCTAACACACCTGACACTTACCCTAAGCAGTTCTCCCTCGGGCAGTTGTGTACCTAAGGCGTGGAAAACTAACTCTGGAAAGAAGATCTGTCCAAGCACTGGAGAAGTGGCAATGATTGCTTCCGCACAGCCCTCCAGAAGAGGGGGTGAGAATTCCAGGAAATCCATCCTTCCCTTCCAAATCACGCAGGTGTGCATCAGTGGGTGGGCGTGTCTGACAGTGAGTCCGTTGGGCAGGTGAAGGCGTAGGTGTGAGTTGAGGTGTGGGTGCTGGTCTTTCTTCCTGAAGCCTAGACCTTGAGCCTTGGCCAGAGTCTTTGGGTAGTGGATGTCTGGTAGGCCGATGCAGGACGGAGTGCTTGCTCTGGGAAGATGGCTGCAGCCTAGGCTCTCACGGGTGGGTGGAACCCGCCCAAAGGGTGTGGAGATCAGGCCGAGAGGCCTCCAGAGATTGTCTCCAGAGCTCCAAGCGGGATCCCAGGTGCAAGCTCTGGAAAGCCTGGGTTTTCCGTGAGAGAAGAGTGGGTGTGTCCAGTGCCGCCGGGGTGTCCCAAGACATGCCTGAGCAGAGAGTGTCCTTCTGGGGTTCACCTGTGAGAGAACCGGTTGTGATAATCCCGGAGAGCCTTGGCCATGAGGGGGGCGGGTCTCTTCTTAGCCTGGGTCTTGGTGCAGAGAGCCCGCCGGGACGGGCCGTGGCCAGAGGCCTGCGGGAGGAGGTGCGCTTCGGAGGAGGGCCCCCGAGCCGGGGGTCCGGGCACCTCTGGCTGGCCTGGGCTCCTGGCCTGGGTGAAGAAGGTGACCATCTTGGTTTGTCGGCGCCCTTGCAGCTTCTTGGCCTGTCTGCTCCGGATGCGGGCTGTGACGGCTTGCAGCCTCAGCTCCTGGTCTGCCTCCTCCATCTGCTGCTGTGTCTTGGTCTCAGTCTGGCTGTGGGTCTCAGTCTCGTCGCCTGCGTGCCCATGTTCCGCTTCTTGGGCTGCTTGGGCTGTGGCGGCTTCAAAGGCCTCCTTGGCTTGGGAGATTCCTTGGAGAGCAGGTTGTTCGGTGGCATCAGCTGCATGGGCTGCAATGGCCTCCTTGGCGTGGCAGTGAGCCTCCCACATGCCCACGAGATCTTGGGAAAGGAGGAGCCCTTCTGGCCATTCCTGCTGGAGAACGGGCTTCCTGGCACCTGAGTAGACAGGCGTCTTGGAATCCACCCTGACAGGCGCCAGCTGCACTTCTCGGTCAGTCTGGCCCCAAGAGAGCTCCGGGACACCCAGGGGGTAGCGGGCGTGGTCAGAGTTGGGGCAAGCCCCCAAAGAGCAGGCGCGGCCATGCTCCTGGGACCCGCGGAGAGCGTCCTGTCTGCACCTTCGGATCTTCTTGGCTGCTGGCTCCAGGCTTTCACGGCAAGCGTCACTTGCCTCTGGCGTCTGGCATGTGCTTCGCTTCCTGCTCGGGACTGGCCTGCTGCTGCTCAGCTGCAAGGCCTCTGCCCGCTTGTCTTGGGCTCCTCTGGACGTGGATGCTTGGGTCTCCTCTGCCGGAGATGTTCTTCCTTGCTCTGCCTTCTCGCTCAGCACCAAGGCAGAGTCAGGGGAGAGTGGGTCCCGCTCAGACCTGGGACCCAGCCGTGAACTGTCCCCCCATTTGGCCGCCAAGTCCCTGGCGAAAGGCACTAGCAGCTGCTGTTTCCTCAAGATCTTGATGGTCTGCCTGAAGCCTATCTCTGCCAGACGTTCAGACAGGCTGGGCACGGCGGCGAGTTTCTTCAGGGCTTTGTAGAGCTTTCGTGGCTCCATCTCCATGCATAGGCGACTCTGTCCTACTGCGCTCTCTCTGTCTTTCTCTGTCTCTCTCTGTCCCAAACACACTCTTTCTCTCTGTCTCTCTCTCTGTCTCTGTCTCTTTCTCTCTCTCTCACACACACACACACATACACACATACACACACCCTTGCACACACATGCACACTCACACAGATGCTATCAACTCTCTATGGCTATGCCTATGAATGACTCTCTCTTTCCAATCATATGTATATACACACAAATGTTTATTCGTGAACATCCATGTATACAAAGGGGAGAAATGAAGACAATATTCATTAGTGCTGAAGCTAACACACCTGGTGAAAATCCCAAACGCCTGCCCAGAGCTTTTCCTTTCTCTTTTCATATTCGGGAACTGGGTCTGTGTTATACACCTGCCACACTGCCTTGCCTCCAGGCTCCTTCTTTTCACCAACTGGGCCTTCACAGCTGTTCACACTGGTGCAGATCCCAAAAGCCCGTGGAGACCTTTTCATTTCCATTTTCTTCTTTGGCAACTGGGACTTGGCTTTCTGAGTTGCAAAGGGATCTCTTTTTCACTCTGGTTAATTTCCCACTTCTCTCTCTCTCTCTCTCCCCCTCTCTCTTTTATACACATACATATATACAAACACACACAAATAAACACACACACACACACATATACTTATCCTATAAGTTTTTTTTTTTTTTTCTCTAGAGAACACTGACTCATACCATGGGTGACTGAGACCCTGTCTCAAAAAATAAATTAGAGAAGCATTTGAAGATGATATCCAATTTTGACCCTACTTGCTTTATATGTTTACATATGTATACACTTACATAGCATACAAAACATGCTTGTGTTAGACTTTATTGTTGTCATAACACATTATCGTCATTGCTAAAAAACTGTTTTCTATGTGCTCGAGATCCAAATAGTTTTGATAAGTTAAAATCAATCTGGCATCAAGTTTCAGTTCCTTCTGGGGAGAGAAACATTCTGATTTCCTGCCTTTTCAGTATATGGTGACCATTTATATGTCTTGTTTTGTAGCCCTCTTACATCTCCTAATCCAGACACAGGAAGAGTGTTTCTTACAGTGTGTCATTCTGATTGTCCTCATTTCAAATTTTTTGTATTCTCTGTAGTGTCTCCCTTTTGAAAATCTCCTTAAAATCCATTTGTTGTACTGTGATGAACCATGATAACATTTAGAGTGGCAATGAGCAAACATGACTTCATTTTGAGATGTAAAATGTCCTGTTCACTGAATAGAATATAATCATCTTAAAGTGGTGGGAAAGTATTATAGGATAAAATTAAAAAATTGACTTGAATTAGGAAATAATCTTAAATATGCATTATTCTAAATACCCCTTTATTCCATTAAATATTTAAGTTCATTATAATGTGGCACAGAGAAAGAAAATTGTATTTGATTGACAGAGAAAATGTAAACTACATAGTACAATGCTACACACAAAAAATTCCTGGCTCATTGTGGTGGCACCTGCTTATAAACTCAGGTATTCTGGAGGCCAAGGCAACCCGAATTCTAAGAGCAAAGGTAGCTGGGAGTATACACTAAGTATGAGACCAGTTTGGGTTACCTAAGGGATACACTGTCAAAAACAAATCAGATACAAATGTTGAGGAAAAGCTATCTATTCCCAAACCAAAAGATTCCAGTTGTTCTTTCAGCCTAACATTTTTAACAATATATCATGGTATCACTGCATGCCAACAGTAAAGGACTAGAGCAAAAACTGGAACAAATAGGGAAAACTTTAGGAAATACAAGTAAGATAAAATAAATACAGAACAAAATTAAATCCCATTTCTTCTTGATTTATTTCATATAAAAATATTAGTTAAAATAGATACTCGAGCCTATACACTCTAGAATAAAATGTGAGTATATGGAGTTACCTAGAGAAAGTCTGGTTTGGGTTCTCAGAACTGTATGTTACTGTGATCACTAGCCAATGCCAAACATCACTGTTTTCTGTTTCCATGAATGGATGGAAAGTTCTGCATTCAGTTTATTTAGAGAAAGGATCTTTCTAAATGATTATTTTGGGAGTTGGAGGTGTAGACATTGGGGCTAATTGTCCTGATATTGTCAGAGATTTTAATCTGCACAGTTGTAAACACTAAGCTACTAAAATTTCCATTATGGTCTGCTTACGACATTTGAAAGATGATTCTTTCCTTTTGTATGCCAGCTTCTCATGACAATTTTAATGGTAAATTTGTACTATATTATCTTTATGTAGCAGCTAGTAATGATAATAAAGACTGTTATAATTATTTGAGATTTACCAGGAATTTTTTTGTATAAGTTATACATATTCTTCTATAATAAACTGTGCAACAATTTTAAAACATTTTAAAATTTGTGATATTAAAATTAATAATCACAGTATGAATTAAACATATCTTCACAGAAAATTATTTTTACAACCAACTACAGATATAAAAAGTTAAGTCAGATGCATTTCTAAGCCAGCTGAAGGTATTTTATCCTATGAATTATGTACTAAATTTAACTTTCTTCATAAAAATTTTCGGAAGTCTATGAGCTTTATTTTTGATGTTCTACTTTCCATTTGTTTTTTTTCTCAAATTTAAAATTATCCCAACTTATTCAAATTCTATAAAATAAGTACATTAGCTTGTAGGATTTGTAAATATTTTTGAGCTTTTAATGTCTTATATTTGTTTTTTAACTCAATTTTGCTGAATATTCAGATAAGTCAAACTTTACACTTTTCTAAATCATTGAAGATAATCATCTGGGTATACTTTCAATAACAAAAATTCTAATACTGTTAATGGATGCATTTCCATTTTTTTACATGTAGATATCCTGTTAGACCAGCACTATTTGTTGATTATGCTATCTTTTTTTGCCATTGTATGATTTTGGTATCTAAAATCAGGTGTTCAGAGTTGTGTGGATTTATTTGTGAATCCTCTATTCAATTCCATTGATTCACCAGTCTGTTTCACAGCCTGCACTATGCAGGTTTTATTGCTGTTGTTCTATAGGACAGCTTGAAATCAGGGATGAAGATATCTCCAGAAGATCTTTTGTTGCAGAGCAGAGGATTATTCTAGCTATTCTGTTTTTTTGTTTGTTTTGTTTGTTTGTTTGTTTTTTTGTTTTTTGTTTTTGTTTTTTCCTATTCTTTATGAAGTTGAGAATTTTCCTTTTAAGTTTTGTAAAGAATTCTGTTGTTATTTTGAAGGGAATTTCATTGAATGTGTAGATTGCTTTTGGTAAGATGGTCATTTTTACTGTTTATCCTGCCAACCCATGAGCATGGGAGATCTTTCCATCTTCTAATAACTTCTTCTGTTTCTTTCCTAAAGACTTGAAGTGTTTTTCATACAAGTCTTTGACTCGATTGGTTGGAGTTACACAAAGGTACTTTTTGTTATTTGTGGCTATTGTGAAAGGCGTTGCTTCCCTAATTTCTTTCTCAGTCCATTTGTCGTATGTATGCAGGAGGGTTGCTGTACTTTTATTTCGAGTTAATTTTGTATCCAAACACTTTGCTGAATGTGTTTATCAGCTGTAGGAGTTCCCTGGTAGAATCTCTGGGGACACTCATGTATACTTTCATATCATCTGCAAAGAATGATACTTTGACTTCTTCCTTTCTGTATTGAATCCCCTTAATCTCTTTTAATTATCTTATTGCTCTAGCAAGGATTTCACGAACTATGTTGAAGAAATATGAAGAGAGAGGGCAGCTCTCTGTTGTCCCTGATTTCAGTTGGAATGATTTAAGTTACTCTCCATTTAGTTTTATATTTGTTATAAGCTTGCTGTATATTGTCTTTACTGTGTTTAGGTAAGTGTCTTGTATCCCTGATCTCTCCAGACTTTAAACAGAAATGGGTGTTAGATTTATCAAATGCTTTTTCAGTATTGAAGGAGATGATCTTGTGTTTTTTTTTTTTCTTTCGTTTTTTATATGGTAGATTACATTGATGGATTTCCATTTATTGAATCATCCCTGCATGCCTGAGATGAAGCTTACTTGGTCATAATTGATGATATCTTTGATGTGTTCTTAGATTCAGTCTGCAAGGATTTTGTTGAGTATTTTTTGTATCAGTGTTCACAAGAGAAACTGGCCTAAAATTCTCTTTCTCTCTCCAGTTTTTTTAAGGTTTAAATTTCAAGGTGACTATGGCTTCAAAGAATGAGATGGTAACATTTTTTCTGATTCTCTTTTGTGGATTACTTTGAAGAGTATTGGTGTTAGCTCTTCTTCAAAGGTCTGGTAAAATTCTGTGCTGAAACCATCTGGCCTTGGGCTTTCGTTTTGCATGGGAGACTTTTGATGAAAAGTTCTATTTCCTTAGGGGATGTATGATTATTTAGTTTATTTATGTGAACTTGATTCATCTTTTGTAAGTGGAATCACTCAAGAAAATTGTCCATTTAATTGAGATTTTTTCACTTTGTGGGATATAGGCTTTTGAAGAAAGACCTAGTGATTGTTTGGATTTCTTCCATGTCCGTTGATATGTCCCCTTTTCATTTCAGATTTTGTTGATTTGGATAGTGTCTCTCTGTCCTTTTGTTAGTTTATATAAAGGTTTGTCTATCTTGTTGATTTTCTCAAGGAAATAGCTCTTGGTTTCCTTGATTGTTTGAATTGTTCTCTTTGTTTGTAGTTTATTGATTTCCTTGGTTGAGTTTGATTATTATCAGCTGTCTACTCCTCTTGGGTGTGTCTGTTTCTTTGTTCCTAGAACTTTCAGGTGAGCCATTAAGTTGCTTCTATGGGATGCTTCAAATTTCTTCTTGAAGGCACTTAGTGCTATGACCTTTCCTCTTAGTACTGTTTTCATCATATCCTATAAGTTTGGGTATGTTATATCTTCATTTTCATTACATTCCAGGAAGACTTTTATTTTTCTTTGTTTCTTCCCTGACCCAGCTGTCATTGAGTAGCGAGTTGTTCAGTTTCCATGTGTGTGTAGGCTTTTTGCTATTTCTGTTGTTGGTGAGATCCAGCTTTAGTTCATGGTAGTCTGATAGGAGACAAGGGATTATTTCAATCTTCCTGTATCTGTTGAGGTTTTCTTTGTGCCCAATTATATGGTCTATTTTGGAGAAGGTTCCATGAGGTGCTGAGGAGGTAATTCTTTTTGTGATAGGGTGAAAAGCTCTGTAGATGATAGGTCCATTTGATTCATGGCATCTATTTGAGTCATCGTTTCTTTGTTTAATTTCGGTTTGTTCACCTGTCCTTTGTTGAGAGTGGAGTGTTGAAGTCTCCCACTATTAATGTGTGTGGATCTATGTGTGGTTTCAGTGTTATTAATCTTTCTTTTACTATTGTGGGTGCTCTCCTATTTGGAGCATAAATGTTCAGAATTGTGATGTCTTCTTGGTCGATTTTTTTTTTTTTTGATGAGTATTAAGTAACTTTCCCGGTCTCTTATGTTTAATTTTGGTTGAATATCTATTTTATTAGATACTGGAATGACAACTGCAGCTTGCTTCTTGGGTCCATTTGCTTGGAAAACCATCTTCTAACCCTTTATTCTCAGTTAATATCTATCTTTGTGGCTTAAGTGTGTTTCTTGTATGCATCAAATTTTTGGGTCTTGCTTGCACATCCATTCTCTTTTAGTTTGTGAGTTCATTGATGTTAAGAGAGATTAATAACTAGTAGCTGTTAGATCCTTTGATTTTGCTGCTGGTTGTGGTTTGTGTGCTTAGCTACTTTTAGTTTTGCTGCACTGAGGTTATTTATTTCCTGTGTTTTCCTAATGTTGTTATTTTTCTTCGGCTGTATTTTTCCTTCTAATGTTTTCTGTAATGCTGTATTTGTGTCTAGGTATTGTTTAAATTTGTTTTTGTCGTTGAATATCTTGTTTCCTCCATCTATGATGATTGAGAGTTTTGCTGTGTAAAGTAGCCTGGGCTGATATCTATGTTCTCTTAGGGTTTGTACTATAGCCATCCAGGCCCTTCTGGCTTTCATAGCTTCTGTTGAGTAGTCAGATGTGATTCTGATAGTTTGCCATTATGTGTTACTTGATACTTGGCCTTTTTCCTTTGCTGCTTTTAGTATTTTTTCTTTGTTCTATTTTGAATATTATGTGGCAGGAGGATTTTTTTTTCTGGTTTAATTTATTAGGTGTTCTGTAGGTCTGTTGTATATTTATTTATAGGCCTCTTTTTTAAGTTGGGAGATTTTCTTCTATTATTTTTTGAAAATATTTTCTGGGCATTGTAGACAGGAATCTTCTTTTTTCTCTATTCCTATTACTCAGTTTTTTTTTTAATTTTATTTTTTTCTTATCAGTTACATTTTATTAACCCTGTATCCCAGCCGTATCCTGCTCCCTCATTCCCTCCCAATCCCAGCCTCCTTCCCTCATCTCCACCATGCCCCTTTCCAAGTCCACTGATAGGGGGACCTCATCCCCATTCATCTGATCATGTTTTAACAGGTATCTTCAGGACTGGCTGCAAAGCCCTCCTCTGTGCCCTGACAGGACTGCTTCTCCCTTGGGGGGTGGGGAGGTCAAAGAGCCAGTCATTGAGTTCCTGTTAGAAATAGTCCTTTTTTCCCTCACTATGGGAAACTACTTGGTTACTGAGCTAACACAGGGTACATCTGAGTAGAGGTTCTAGGTTATATCTATACATGGTCCTTCATTAAATATCAGTCTCAGAAAAGACCCTGTGCCCAGATATATTTTGTCCTTGTGGAGCTCCTATCCTTTCCCATCATACTAACTCCCCTTTTTTCATATGATTCCCTCTACTCTGCCGAAAGTTTGGTCATGAGTCTTTGTATCTGCTTTGAAATCACTGCTTGTTAGAGTCTTTCACATGCCCTCAGTAGACTCCTATCAGACATTCAATGCACATCCCATCTGTCTTTCTAAGTGAGGATTGATCATCTTACCCCATATCCACTCTCTTGATTATCTTTTTTAGGTGTATAGAATTCATTCTGTTTATCATATCTTATAGGTCTATATAAGTGAATATATACCATGTTTGACTTTCTCCTTCTGGGATATTTCACTCAGAATGATCTTTTCTAGATCCCACCATTTGCCTGCAAATTTCATGATTTCCTCCTTTTTGATTGCTGAGTAGTATTCCATTGTGTAAAAATACCACAACTTCTGTACCCAATCCTCTATTGATGGACATCTGGGTTGTTTCCAGGTTCTGCCTATTACAAATAAAGCTGCTATAGACATGGTTGAACAATATCCCTTTTGTGTACTTGAGCAAAGTTTGGGTATATACCTAGCAGTGGTATAGCTGGGTCTTGAGGAAGCGCTATTCCTAATTGTCTGAGAAAGCGCCAGATAGTTTTCCAGAGTGGTTGTACCAGTTTACATTCCCACCAGCAGTGGAGGAGGGTTCCCCTTTCTCCACAACCTCTCCATCATGTGTTGTCACTTGAGTTTTTCATCTTGGCCATTCTGATGGGTGTAAGGTGAAATCTCAGGGTCGTTTTGATTTGCATTTCTCTGATGGCTAATGAGGTTGAGCATTTCTTTAAGTGTTTCTCTGCCATTCGATATTCCTCTGTCAAGAATTCTCTGTTGCGCTCTGTTCCCCATTTTTTAATTGGATTAATTGGTTTGCTGCTTTTCAGCTTCTTTAGTTCTTTGTATATACTGGATATTAGTCCTCTGTCAGATAATGGGATAGTGAATATTCCTTCCCAATCTGTAGGCAGTCATTTTGTTTTGATGACGGTGTCCTTTGCTTTACAGAAGCTTTTTTGTTTCATGAGGTCCCATTTACTGATTGTTGCTCTTAGAGCCTGTGCTGTTGGTGTTTATGAAGTTGTCTCCTGTGCCAATGAGTTCTAGGCTGTTCCCCACTTTTTCTTCTAAGAGATTTAGAGTATCTGGTTTTATGTTGAGGTCTTTGATCCACTTGGGCTTTAGTTTTGTGCAGGGTGATAAATATGGATCTATTGTCATTTTTCTGCATGTAGACATCCATTTGGTTCAGCACCATTTGTTGAAGATGCTTTCTTTTTTCCATTGAATGGTTTTGGCTTCTTTGTAAAAAATCAAGTATTCATAGGTGTATGCGTTTATTTCTGGGTCTTCTGTGCAGTTCCTTTGATCCTCCTTTCTGTTTTTATGACAATACCATGCAGTTTTTATTACTATTGCTCTGTAGTACAAATTGAGATCAGGGATGGAGATACCTCCACATGATCTGTTGTTGCACAGGATTGTTCTGGAGATTCCTGTTTTTTTGTTTCTTTGTATGAAGCTGAGAATCTTCTTTTCAAGGTCTGTAAAGTATTGAGTTGGTATTTTGATGGGAATTGCATTGAATCTGTTGATTACTTTTGACAGGGTGGCCATTTTCACAATGTTAATCCTACCAATCCATGATCACGGGAGATCTTTCCATCTTCTGATGTCTTATTCATTTTCTTTCTTCAGAGACTTGAAGTTTTTCTCAAACAGGTCTTTCACTTGCTTGGTTAGTGTGTTTCTTGGATGCAACAGAAGGTTGGATCCTGTTTCCACAACTATTCTGTTAGTCTGTGTCTTTTTATTGGGGAGTTGAGTCAGTTGATGTTGATAGATACTAGTGACCAACAATTGTTGCTTACTTTTGATATGGGGTTGGTGGTGTCACTGAGTTTCATTGCTTGTATTCTTTTTTTGTGTGTGTGTGTTGTGTGTGTGTAGTTATCTATTTCCTCTGTTTCCTTAGATGTAGTTGTTTTCTTTGGTTTGGAGTTTCCCTTCTAGTACCTTCTGTAGAGCTGGGTTACTATGTAGATATTGTTTAAATTTGGTTTTGTCATGGAATATTCTGAATTTCTGTCTATGTTGATTGAAAGTTTTGCTGGGTATAGTAGTCTGGGTTGGAATCTGTGGTCCCTTAAGGACAGTATGATTTCTGTCCAGGCCCTTCTGGCCTTCATAGTTTCATAGTTTCTGTTGAGAAATCTTGTGTGATTCTGATAGGTCTACCTTCATATGTTACTTGGCCTTTTTTCCATGCTGCTTTTAGAATTTTTTCTTTGTTCTGTAGGTTCAGTGTTTTGACTATGATGTGACGTGAAGAATTTCTTTTCTGGTCTAGTCTACTTGGTGTTCTGTAGGCATCTTGTATGTTTATGGCCATCTCCTTCTTTAAGTTGGGAAAGTTTTCTTCTATAATTTTCTTGAAAATATTTTCCGGACCTTTGAGCCTGATGTCTTCTTTTCCTTCTACTCTTATTATTCTTAGGTTTTGTCTTTTCATGGTGTCCTTGAGTTCTTGGATGTTTTGTGTTTGGAACTTTTCTGATTTTATTTTTTCTTTGAGAGACGTGTCAATTCCTGGAAGTGTATCTTCGGCGCCTGAGATTCTTTCTTCCATCTCTTGTATTCTGTTGGTGATGCTTACCTTTGGAGTTCCCGATCTTTTCTCTATGTTCTACAGCTCCTAGTTTTTCTCCATTTGTATTTTCTTTTTTTTTAATTTTAATTCTGTTTTCATGACTTGCACCATTTCCTTCATCTGTTTGAATGTGGAGTCCTGCTTTTCAATGACAGCTTCTATTGTTTTTTTCCATTTCTTCTCTATGCATCACTGATTGTGCCTCTATTTCTTTGGGTATAATTGCCTGTATTTCTATGAGAGTTTGTTTATTTCTCCTTCATTTGCCTTCATTTGTGTGGACGTTTCTTTGAAAGCTTTGTTCATTTCTTCTTTGTTTGCCTCAATATTCATGGTCATTTCTCTGAGATCTCAATTTGTTTCCTCTTGATTCATCTCGATTTCTTTGGCTATTTCTCTGAGGGCTTTGTTCATTTCACCTATATGGGCTCTAATAGCTGGAGAAACATAGTTTTGAGGTTGTTTTCTTGTATATCTAGTGAATTGAAGTGTCCATTTTTTTGTGGGGTTGCTGGTGAGGTCATTATGTCCTGATTTGTGTTGGGTGTGTTCTTAAGTCTGCCTCTAGCCATCTGGTTATTTATAACCCTCACTGTTTGTTCCTCGAGTTTGTAGTTCAGACAATGATCATCTCTTCCTGTTTTCTGGACGTTTTTTTCAGGAAGATGAGAGAGGTTCACTGGTTTGGGAGTGTGCCTTGTGGTTTCAGTTTTGCCTAAGTAAGGAATGTGACGCTGGCACTATTTGCATGCACTTTTAGCAGGCGTAGTGTACATGTGGGGATTCTGTGACTATTGCAGTGGCCTGCAGGCCACTATTATGAAGTATTATGTCTGAGATCCAGGGACTGTTTGCCTGGATTAAACTGGTGGACCCACAAGGCAGAGGCTTCAACGTTGGGGTCGCTATCCCAAGAATCCCTATGATGCCCACATTAGGGGTCTGGGTGGCAGGGATCTCATCTGGTTGCTTCTGTGGAGAGGCCCTGGGTCTGGGGCAAACTCTCCCTAGAAGGCTCACTCACTCTCTTGCAGGACCACTTGGAATGCACTGGGGTTTCCCTTGCTCTCTACTCTCTGATTTGGTCCTGCTGCGGGAAATGTGCGAGTAGGCTAACAGTCAACTCTGTGACACTGTGGCCGCAGGACACGATTTCCACCTCTCCTGTGTGCTGCCTCTCTGTCCTTTCCCTCTGCCAGGAGGGGTTATGTTGATTTGTCCTGGGGTAACTCGGGAAAGAGTTAGGTTGAGTGTTCTCAATATCCTGGGCCCAGAACTCTCTGCCAGAAGCAGCCTGGTGGTAGAACCTATGTTTGCTGATCCTGAGAGAGTACCAGGTAGGGTTGAGTGTCCTCAGATCCAGAGCTTGGGTTTCTCTGCCAGGGGCCACTGGGTGAGCTGGAGAGGGGGTACTGTGTCCTGTGGCAGGCTGCCTCTCTGTCCTTCCCCTCTGATCTTCCCCTCCGCTAGGGCAAGCTTATGGCAGTGTTCTCAGGGGAGTGCCAGAAGGGGTTGGGACTTCTCAGTCCAGATTCTGAGCCGGGTTTTCTCTGCCAGGAGTCGGGGGGGGGTCGCCAGTGATAGGACATGGTGATAGACCTTATTGTGCTGGAACTGGGAGCGTCTCAGGACGTGTTGAATGATCACAGTCCCAGATCCTGAGCTGAAGTTTATTTGCAAGGAGCAGCGGCCAGCACGGTGAAGCCCCTGTGCGCCTCTTTGTCCTTCTGCTCCACTGCAGCAGGGTTATGGCAGCGTTTGGGGGAGTGCCCGAAAGGATTGGGTTTTCTCAGCTCCGATCTCAGGTTGGGGTACAGACAATGTGGTCTGTGGCAGATTCTGCTAGACACCACCTGCCTCCTCTGAAGAGGGAGTAGGGATTTTGAGCTGGGCTCGCAGCTGCTCTCTGAGCATGGCTGGAGCTCAGTTGTGATGGAGGCGGGTACCCGCAGTCAGCGAGAACTTCCAGGGAAAGACTGGGTGACCCATAATCAGCCTCGCAACTTTGCTTCCCCGTGGGGTTTTCTTGCGAATGGGACTCCCTTTGTGCCCACCAATCAGCCTGGGAAAGTGATCGGTACGTGCAGGTGTGCAGCTCCAGCACAGAGACCCAAAGCCCATGTTACCAGGGATCTCTTCCGGGTTCTGGCTGGCCGCCTCAGAGTGGACCTGACTGATTCCCATGCTGTGGGAGCCTCCCCTCACCTGGGAAACACGCTTTAGTTTTAGGGCCCAGAGTTCAGTCTCCTGGTCGCTGCACGGAGAGTGTTTTCCCACTTCTCAGACACAGTATTCTCCCAGTGCTGCCATCTTGGCCCCTCCACCCTTAAGTCTACTCTTAGGTTTTGTCTTTTCATGTTTTCTTGGATTTCATGGATGGTTTGTGTCAGGAATTTTTGGGATTTAGTATTTTCTTTAACGGCTACATGCATTTATTTCATTGTATCTTCCATATCTGAGATTCTTTCTTCCATCTATTGTAGTCTGTTGGTTATGGTTACCTCTGTAGTTCCTGTGTTCTTTTCTTTGTTCTTTCTCACCATGGTTTCCTCTGTTTGTGTTTTCTTTAATTTTTCCAATTCTATTTTCAGATCCTGAACCATTTTTTTATTTCCTTTACCTGTCTGACTGTATCTTCCTTCAATTCCTTCACCTGTTTGTTTGAACATTCCTCTGTTTCTTTTATTTCTTTCAGTGATTTAATCATTTTCTTTCTGAAAGCAACAAGCTGTTTTACTACAGTTTCCTGCATTTCTTTACTAATGGTCGTAATCTGTTTGACTTTATCTCCCTCTAAATCTTCAAACATTTTATTTGTTTCCTCCATTATTTTCTTCTTAAGCATTGATGTAAAGTCATCTTCTTAAATTCTACTTATGTTAGGATGTCCAGGGCTGGTTGTCCCTGTATAATTGGGTTCTGGGAATAGCATATTGCTTTGCCTTTTGTTGGTTGTGCTTTAACAGTAGCCTCTACCCATCTTGGTGTCTCAGGTATGGGCTATTAATTTCTGGTACCTGCTGGAATCCTGGGGTGGAGGGAATCCCCTTGGTAGGGTTCTGAAGGGAGCGTCCTCAGCTCTTTGAGTGTGATCAATGGATTGGTGGTGCTTTTCCAAAATTGGCACAATTCAACCCAGTTGAAGGACCTGTGTGGTAACTATGGTTCTTGGTAGTCAGGAAGGCTCTCCTCTTTCCAAGAGAAGTCCTGGAGACAGCTGCCTCTCTGTGTTTCTTGCTTAGAACATATTGAGCTGCTACCTTTGCTCCTTTATTTTGTTTTCTGAGCATAGTCCACTTGAAGAACCAGGAAGTGCAGTGGTTTCTTCAGTTTAGCTAGAGATAACTGGTTGCACTTTGGAGCAGTATCTGGGGCCTGATCCAATGGTCTCAGGCTTCTGTAGGTCTGAGGTTGGAGCTGTGTGCCCCAGTACCTTAGTGGTAAAACATGGCAGTTGAGTACAGTGCTCATGTGGGCAGCCAGAGGCCAGAGCTTGGAGCCTGTGGGAACCCAGCAAGAACCCAGCAGGACCTCAGCAAGAACCCAGAAAGAACCCAGGGGGAACCCAGCGGGAACCCAGAAACTCTTCTGGAAGTGGTTTTCCTGAGGTCGGTCCAGTTGTATCTACCACTGTGTGTTCCTCCCAACAAAAAGACCTAGTGTGCAGTGTTTTGGCATCCACAGTTTCATCTGGGATGGCAAGTAGAGTGCAGGCAGAGTGACTCTGCCTTGTTATGGACTGGGCTCCCAGAGGAACCTGGCTGGGTTGGGGGTGGGTGGATGGGAGTTGTGGTGCCCTGAGTTTGGGCCTGCTCTTTCCCACACTGTCGGTTTTCCTTCTGACAGAAAATGACAGTCTCTGTTGCCCTGGGGCCCACATTTCTGTCTGGGACAGAATTCTGTCTGGGACAATGAGTCAGGTGCACAGCAGTTCTCTAGGCTGGCAGCTGATTATCAGCTGGACCCCAGTACCTTTTGCAAGGGTTGTCTGAGTGTCCTGGGGTTGGTTCCTGATCGCTTCCTTCACCGTGGGGTTTTCTCCAGACTGGAAATCCCAGTCTCAGGTGTTGTGGGGCCCACAGTTCAGGCATGCAGGCATGCGCCTCTGGGCTGGTGACCAAGTGCCAGCTGGGACTGGGTACTCTTCCAGGAGTTTAGCTGGGTGAACTGAACCAAATTGATTCCCACAACATGGGCTTTCCTCTCAGCTGGCAAGCACAATTTTGGTGTGTTAAGGCCAAGAGTTCTGTGTGTTGGTCACTCTCTGTCCCTGCTGTGCTGCTGGTCAGAAACAGTGTCCTCCTGGTGCTGTTATCTTGGATGCTCATTATGACTATTTTAATAATTCTCATTAAAATCTTTGCCAATATTAATTTTACTTTGTTTATTAAAATATTTAAGCTAATTTTCTACTGCTCTGCACATGTTTTCCTCCTACTCTTGTAACTAATTAATGAAGATACTTTTATGATAATGGGCTAATAAGTCCTAAGAATGAATGCATAGATAGGAAATCTGTGTATGTGAGGTTCTTTGTCATGGTTACCAAACCATTTAATAAATAGTTAAGCTTTTAAAGCACAAGATTCATTTATCCAGTGTTATGGATTAGAATCATTGTCTAACTTTCTGAATACATTTTAGTATGATTAATATTACATAGTTTCTGTCTTCATGCTTTTATATTCTTATACATATTCACTGATGGAAATCTACTGTTGGTACAGGAATAGAGTCCCTCCCTATCTTGGAGCTTATCATAGAGCTTGCCAAGAGGAACAAGATGGCTGAGGAGGAGAAGGAAAAATGGACAAATAGAAACTGAAAATTTGTTTACATGACTTGCTTTATTACAAAGCCCTTGGATATTCTATTAGTTCCTTGTTTCACTGATGTGACAAAATAACTAATAAGAGCAACTTAATGTGAGGACAGTAAATTCTGGTTCACAGTTTGAAGGGAGCTAATGCATCATGGCCAAGAGGAGGTTGGGGGAAAAGCATGCTCAGCCTGTTTTCGAGCTTTAGTATATCTAGAACCTCAACCCATGTAATGAAGCCAACCATTGCTAAAGTGCTACACTTAGACTATTTCAGAAGTTTTTCCATCTCAGTTGATCTAATTGAGGCTCATCCCATAGGCATCTGGTGAGGTTTATCTTTTGGAGATTCTAGATCATATCAAGTGGGCAGACAATTTAAACCAATTCACAGGGTAAGCAGTGCAATCTCATGAAAGCAGTAGCTCATTCTCAAGAGATAATGAGTTTCTCCTAAGAACTCTTAAGTTTCTCCTAAGAGTTCATCCTAAAATACCTGTTTAAGCTTTTCTTACATGTTACCATGTTTTCACTCTTCAAAGCGAGTTAGAAGAGGACAAAACATAATCTACCAGTGTAATTTATATCTGTTTAAATTCTCTTATCAGAACCTTCTCTAAATATCATTGTCTTTATGTAATTTCAAAATAATGTTCATAAACAATCCAAGTGACAAATTGATTTCTCTGTTTTCTTTTTATTCTTAGACTAGATTTTTCTTCACCTTTAGAATAACATGTATTGATTTTCATCAATGGTATTTGATGGTACTTATTCATTTGTATTTATTATATTTCTTTTTATACAATGACATTTATATGTGTAGTCTAATTTGTATTCTCTCTCACTAGATTTAACCTTTTTCCTGAAAATATTTTTATTTAATATAATTTTAAATGTGCAAATGTGTTTTACATAAATTAGAAATATTTATATAACAATCCTCCTATCAGAAATTTATTTTCTCTGCTAGAAAAAATAGAGTCTTTCAGATACCCTTTATGGTAGGCTCCTGTCGTGTTTCTTTTTTTCTCCTACTTCCAATGTCTATCCCATTTGTCTTTCTAGATGAGGACTGATTATCTTACCCTGGGTCCTGCTTCTTGCTTAGCTTCTTTAAGTATATAGGTTTTAGTATGTAGATCCTATCTTTTAGGTCTAGTATCCACTTATATGTGAATATATACCATGTGTTTCTTTCTGCTTCTGGGATACCCTATTTATGATGATCTTTTCTAGACCACACCATTTGCCTGCAAATTTCATGATTTCCTTGTTTTTAATTGCTGAGTAGTATTCCATTGTGTAAATGTACCACAATTTCTGTAACCATTCCTCCATAGAGGGCCATACAAGGTTGTTTCCAGGTTCCAGCTATTACAAGTACAAAGGAGATGCTGACATTCATAACCAAACCTTGGGCAGAGTACAGGAAATCATATGAAAGAAGGGTGAGTTAGTAAGACCTGGAGAGGAAAGGAGCTCCACAAGGATCAAACATATCTGGGCACAGGAGTCTTTTCTAAAAATGATTCTCTAACAAGGGATCATGCATGGATGTAACCTAAAACCCCTGCTCAGACATAGCCCAAGGCAGCTCAGTATCCAAGTTGGATACCCCAGTAAGTTAAACAGGGATTGAAACTGATATGAACTCAGTGGCTGGACCTTTAACCTCCCCCCAACCCCAAGGGAGGAGCAGCCTTGATAGGCCACAGAGGAGGCCATTGCAGCTAGTCCTGAGGAGACCTGATAAGCTAGGGTCAGAGGAAGGGGAGGAGGAACTCTCTATCAGTGGACTTAGAGAAGGGCAGGGAGGAAATGAGGAAGGAACAGTAGGATTGGGAGGGAATGTGGGAGGGGGCTACAGCTGGGATACAATGTAAATAAACTGTAATTAATATAAAAAACAAAAACTTAATTAAAAATTTTATTGTCTTTTTGTTTTAACTAATTAAGTAATAAAGGATCTACTTAAAATTTAATTTGTTTCTAATGAATGAACATATTAAATTCCTGTATGAAATTCCATTGAATTTTAAATTGTTGTAAATTATTTATGCTTATTTAGTAATTTATAACTTTTTCATTCTGAATTACTTTTAGATATGTCAAATATTTCAGGTAATTTAATTATATTTGTGTTATTTTTATATTATAATTTTCAGGCTGTTTTGTTTTGGAAAATATTTTTTACTCCCAAATTGATTCTTATGTACTTTGCAATATGCTCCTTTTCTTTTGTTTGTTTTTACCAAAATACTGAGGAATACACAATCAAAGTTATCCACTGGAAGAAGCTCCAGGTTTTTTGAAGGAAGGGTTCTATGAAACCACTGTCACATCCAGACAGCCTCTTGCTGAATAAAGGCTCGCAGAAGTATGTCCTTGGAGAGAATGTGATTTTAACTCCTAACTAGCAACTGCTGGTATCTCTTCGTGGGCTAAACACTACATGACTGTGCTACGCAGGGTCTCCTTCATGATTATGGTATAACATAACCATGGTGCTCATGCCCTTTGTCTTGTTTTCCTGAAGGGAAACTGATTGCCATTTTATGATTTCTGAGTAAAACTGTAATTAACTTCTTACTTCTTGACTCTGTTCTAAAAGTCTTCCGTCCTCATTTGTGACCTTGGTAGACATTATTGACTTCTCTCATGCTATAAACCAAACATTCACTTTGGTTTATGTAAAGTAGATTAATCTCAAACCATGTGTGTTATCTTTTCTCATTGACATTTGCAATGAACCAACTGAAGGAAGAAATTACGTAAATGAATCACTCAGAATTCTAATTTCTGTTCTGTTTTCACTGAATCACTATACCCATGATCATGCCTTCTATTTCTAATTGGTGTACATGGACACAGTGTCCCCTTGGAATAACCTCTTGTAAATGTCTATCCTTAGTGATTGGGTTCATGATCTCCAGTACTTCAAGAAGCAAGCCTGAGAACAGAGAGAATGAAAAATCTTCTATAGTATGTGTAGGATACCTCTTATTTCAAATTCTATCTGAGTGGTTTGTGGTTGGAGTCATGATCTCCAGTTCTGTGAGAGCACAGAAAATAAAAAAAAAAAATCTTATAGATATGTGTAGGACACCCCTATTTCCAATTTTTGTTCCTGGTATTCACAAGGAATAATATAATATAATATATAATATATTATATATTATATATTATATAATAATATTTTTATATAATATATTATATAATAATATAATATATAATATAATAACTAAGATACACTATGTCATAGACACTCCTTTCTCTGAAGCTTTATTTCTAAAACAAATTTTTAATAATTTTTTATTAAATTGATTACAGTTTATTCAATTGTATCCCAGGTGTAGCCACCAATTTTTAGTTTTTATATTAATTATAGTTTTGAAGATCAGTACTCACGTCAGCTACAAAGTTTGTATCTTAGTTGCTTTAGATATTGAGCCACCTTTTCAGGCCATTGTGCACATTCTTACAATTGGAATCTACTTCCAACTTTGTCATGTGTGATGCTTAATTTTGATTGTTAATGGTATTTTGTCTGGAACCATCTATGATACAGTTCCCTAAGCACAACTCTGCAGGATTATTTCAATTATGTTACCTTCTGTCCATGCTTCTGAGCAATTAATTGGATTAGGTAATCACGGTGAGAAAACTATATCAACTATTATTGGGCTGTGAAATTACAAACATGATTTCCAGAATGCATAAACAGGAGAAAGCTCAGTGAGTATGAGCCGTCATTGTCCTCTGCTTCTTTGTTATTATTTATTTTTCTTTATTTCACTTTATTCACTTTGTATCCTCCCATAAACACTTCCCTCCTTCCCTTCTAATCCCACCTTCCCTCCCACTTCTTCATGTATGCCCATCCACAAGTCCACTGATAGGGGAGGTCTCCCTCTCCTTCCTTCTGAAATTAGTCTATCAGATCTCATCAGGAGTGGCTGCATTGTCATCTTCTGCGTCCTCTGTTTCTTAACTAAGTCAGCCACTTCACTTGCTGTGACCTCCTGACATCAGTCCTGCCCTATAGCGCTACCATAAGCCTACAAACACTGAGCCAAATGTATTTCTAATGTAAATAATATCCTAAAGCTCTTTTTCACACCAAGAGGGAAATAACTTCAAATAAAAATGTTCTTATAATGCCCAGGTTGAGTCAGGTTTTGTGGTATACCCCCTTAGTTGATTCTTTGCCTTTGGGACTTTTTGGCGGCTAGAGTCTGAAAGAATTTGGTCAGAGAAATGTCCCGTTTTCATTTTTTAAGCAGAACTTAACATGTCTTTCTGATGGGAGTTTGTAATATTTAATAAATTGATTCTTGTGGCTCTATCACATGAAAGCAGCTTCCTAAGTAACTGAGAGGGAGGAGAAGACTGCCAAATGGCATTTTCCAAAGATGACATTGATTACAACAATAAAAGTATTTAATATACAACATAAATGTAATAGAAGTGAAACATTGTAAATAATAATAAAGTAAAATAGAGAACATTAGGGATGTATTATAATGAGCTATAAAAGGAAGGAAGGATGTAGGCAAATGGAATTGTGGGATTCCATGATTCAGTTTAATAAGAAACTGAAGGGAAGTAAGGTTGCTTGGACAATCCAAAAGCTTCTTCAGTTATCATCCTCCACAGGATGATCAATTGTACTGGAGAAGAAAATTGTTCCAATATTCACTGTCAATAAAACAAAAAAAATCATGATAAAAAACATTCTCAGAAGACAGATTCCACTCAACTCAGACAAAATGAGTCTTTCAGTCTATTTTTATAACTCTACACAGAAAATTTCATGTGTTTACAACATATCTGATTTTGAGAGGTCCTATTATTGATTCAGATATGTTTTTCCTATTTATCATTCTTCATGTATTTGTTGTAGTTGATCCTGTGAATCCAGTAGTTACATAATGCTAAGCATTGATAAGATTTATCTCTCATAAGAAATCCAACCAACATTACTGTTTTTGCAGGAGGATTGCACAGTTTGTTGACAGTGGCACAGGGCTTAATCTTCCAGAATATTTGAGGGGTTTTTGAATCCAAACGTTGTCTCTAAGTGATCTTTTCAAAAGTAATACTTTGGTAACCAAGATATCCTACATTGACTCAGGGACCAGGAGAAGGAAAGGTGAGAAACACAGCAGGTAATATTCTAGAATCCTTTCAGGGGCTGAATTAGGAGGACATCTGTCATACATACATGCATGCATATATGTGAGTATAAACATGCATGTGTATATGTGTTCAAGGTCAATATGTAAGTATGATTATATTTATATTTTTTAATTATGCTGTTTAATTATATTTAATTAAAAAAGACTTTTTCCATGCTAAAATATCAAGATGTGTGCCAATACTGCTGTGATGTAAATTACAGTTTTGTGAAATCAGGAGAGGATGTCATCCTTCCATTCATCTGATTACTACTTTAAATCTTCCTGTTACCTGTCAGAAAGTCCTCCTGAGAAGGAACAGATGTAAGATTTAATTCTTCAGTATTATCATTTGGAAAGTTATTGTCACTTTGGTTATGGGCATCAGCCTTATCACAAGACTTCTCAACAGCAGTTTATAAACCAGAGGAGTTCTTGATGTCCTCCACACTCCTTTGCATGTCTTTATACAATGTAGTAGTATCCTCTTCAAAGATCTTTGGAAAATATTCAGTGAGAATTTTTATAAGAGAAACCTGTAAATCAACAGTACAGAAACTAGATTCTGTCATTTCACATTGTTTACAAATTTGATACCAGAGTCTTGAAATGACAAAAAAATTAGGAGTTACTACATGCAGGTATCAACCCACGAAAAGAGTAAGAATAGTATGGGCACATATTTAATGTATAGTCAGTAAAATAAGGAAAAGTTTCAGTAGCCTCACAACAATGACTGTTTTTGTTTAACTTTTAGGTTTCTTCCCATGATACACCTCATTTTATATTTGACCAGGCTTTTAAAAATTATTCATTTATTACAATTTATTCAAATTTCCCTACTGCAGTCCACGCCCTGGTCTCCTCTTAGAACCACACACCCTCCCTCTTCTCCTTCTTTGCCCCTTCCCTAAGTCCTGTGACAGGTGAGAACCTCCTGCCAGCTCAGCAGGTAAAGTCTAGGCTCACAACCAAAAATAATTTACCAGTCTTAAACAAGGTAGCAAAGAAATAATTTTCAGGAATATCACACTTAGATGATATTCTTTTTTTTTTGTATTCTCTCTTTTTTTAATTTTTTATTTAACTTTTATTAATTACACTTTATTCCTTTTATGTCCCACCATAGGCACCTCCCTCCTCCCATCCTGGTCCCACCCTCCCCCCCTTTCTACATGCATGCCTCTCCCCAAGTCCACTGATAGGGGAGGTCCTTCTTTCTGATTTTTTTTTTTTGTTGTTGTTGTTCTCAATGCAGTTTATTCAGGAACCTTGAATAATCTTCTGACCCTGGTTAAAGCCAGCCCACAGCTTAAAATAACCTCTTTGTAGCCAACCCCAGAGTGCCTCGTGGGCAATGCAGATAGGTCCACATACACGGAAGCAAGCCTGATCCTCAGCCTTAGCCAAATATGGAGTTGTTTGTGACAGAGAGCACTCACCATCGGGAAGGTGGAAGGCAGAAACCAGCTCCATCTTTAAGTCGTGGCATTACACAGCTCTCTACAGTTCCCCCTTTTTGTTTTAGACACATCAGGCAAGAGTAGAGGTCTGATCTCTGATATTAGGAATAAATTGGGACTTTGTACCAATGTTCCTTTAGGTGTCATCCACCCAAAGAGCATCAGACCCGTCTGATACCTTTTTCTCAGAGGCGGGACCTGGGGCATCAACCCACATGCAATCAGATATGCTCTTCTCTGGGTCGAAAGCAGCTGACCCTGAGTGCAGTGCTTAGCTTTGCATCCTGAGCGTAACATTTTAGCTTTTTATGGTAGCCAACCATGTTTGGAGAGACTGTCCTGCTTCAATGGCTGTAAAGGCCTGAATGATCATGGCTGCATTACGCTGTTGTGAGACTCTAATCTTGCATATACACCACAGGCAAACCAAGGAGACCAACCCCAGAAGGCCTGCTAACACTCCCATGCCCACCCATTCCTTCAGATGATTCATGGCTGCAGCAATCCATGATGATAATCCTCTGGCTAGTCCTGCGTCCACTCTGGTAGAATTTGCCGTAACAATGGCCACTCTCAGCTGCTCCACCATAGTATCGAATTTTTTAGTCCAATTACCTAAAATATAGCTAGACAATTGTTTAGACAGATTTAAAGCACGGAAAAAAATCTTATATTGTATGCTAGTGACACAAAGTCCAGCATACTTCCATTGACAGCCAAGTTGAGCGATTTGCCATAGGGTATCAATTTGCTCCTGCACGAGGTCAATCCTCTGATTGAACACCATCAAGTATCCTTTTTGTTGAGCATTAATTTCTTTTTGTACATCTAAAGCATGAGCTACATTGGCTAAAATATTATTTAGGGTCTGAGCAGTCTGCATAGTATGACTCATGGCTAATGCAGCAGTGGTATCTCCAACAGCCGCCAATGAGATGGCAGTAACAATGGCGGCTGTAATTTTCTTGTTTCATACACAAATAGTTCAGAATAGTGATCCTTCTTTGTTTTCTTCTCTGACTGCATAAAGGAATATATATGAATAGAACTGTTTAGAAAAGAAAATCATTAATAGCACTTAAGAGTGAAAATTATATTTCATTGTTCTTTTTGTACTGAACGTGAATTTTTATTAAGACTTGGATTTTAGGTTGCCAGTTGCTTGGTAGCTGAATAGAGCCAAGAAGAGTCCTGGATGCGAGTGTCATAACTTGTGTTTAACTACTGCAATGTATCATGACTTCTGTTTTGTGCCCCTGATTCCTGAAAGGTGCTAGTTAAATATACCCCTTCCTTTCTTTTTATTTCTTTTCCTTCTTTTTTAACATATGATTTTATTGATTCTTTGTGAATTTTCCATCATGTACCCCAAACCCACAAATTTCCCAATCCTTCCATTACTGCTTACCACCCTTTAAATCCCATAAAAGAAAACAAAAAAATATTATATATATATATATATATATATATATATATAATTTTTATTATCGTGTGTGTGTGTATAAATCACTAAATTATTCCATGTAAGCTGTGTTGTGCCACTGTGTGTCACACTAATATCCTTTTGCTCAAACAGCTCCGTTTGCAGATGTTCACTAAAATGAGTCAATACTCTGGTGCAGAGCCTAATGGTTTTGTGCTACACCATCAATAATAGATCCTCTCAGAGACTCTCTCAGATATTCTGGATATCCTCCTGTTGTACCTAGCCATGGATTTCCAGCAGCTTTGGGCGTTCAGGACCAGCCTCTTCACATGTTCCAAAAGTTCATAGATGGAGATGTTGGGATGGGCCAGCTCAAAGTCTTGGATCTGGGTCTTGGCTTAGTCAGCTTGCCAACTCTCCTGCAAATCATGCCACCAGGGCCAGCTCTTCTGCACCTTTTTTTTGCAAGAAGGCACCCCCCATACTTTCTTAAAAGGTTTTTGTCTCTCATTTTGACAAAAAACACAAAAAGGGTCTTATCAGACTGCATCTGCACATTATGGCATTATATTTTTAAATTTTATTCAGTTTTAAAATTCAGTCCTATTCCTACTGAACTTTGTACCCTTTCTGTTTGCAAATCTATCATGTCCAACTTCTTAGTGGCTGCTATCCTCAGGAGACATATATGCTAATCATAAAATCTTTAAGGATTTTACTTGGGAATTATGCTTTAAGAAGTAAGCCCCACTGTGAGGCAACTGGTAGGCAGCTCTGGTATTAGAGGGAATGCAGGTGTCCTATCTTTCTCTGCCTGTGTCTCAATTGGCTTTCTTCTTAACAAGTGAAAATATATTTTCTTCTTAGGAATTTTCTCGCACCACCTGAAATTTTACTCTGAGGCTTTTAATGAAAAAATAAGCTTATCAATACTAAATTTGAAACAATCAGTAAAACAATTTAAAGTAAATTCCTTGGTGAAACAAGGTTAAGGTAAACTATTATGTGAAGTGGTGTGTCAGAAGTTATATTCATTGGCAGTTATCTCAGAAGACTCAGCATCTGTAATTTCACAAGCATGAGTAATTTCAGTTTTATGAGATCCATTGCCATCTTCTTGTTTCCAAGGACACCACAATGCAAGCAGTGTGCAACTTCCATGCAGGCAACATATAAAATGAATAAAAGTTTTAATTGTGCTTTACATGAAATAAAATAAATATTTTGGTGTTAGATTTATGGCTCAC
Organism: Meriones unguiculatus; assembly: GCF_030254825.1. Lineage (NCBI taxonomy): Eukaryota > Metazoa > Chordata > Mammalia > Rodentia > Muridae > Meriones > Meriones unguiculatus. Next base: position 24,452,694 of record NC_083353.1, on the reverse strand, counting down.
TGATAAGTGCACTAGTTTGTACTCGAAAGCATTCAGTTGAGTTCTCAGCACATCACGGTTGCTTTGAGTATTATGTAAGTCTAATTCCATGGAGTTCAAAGATTTCTTTGGGCATGGAGGGAACTAAGAAAAGTTGTTAAATGCAAAATTACATGAAAGCAGAAGGTAAGCACACACAGTTATTTAGTAAAATAAATGTTTCCTTATTATAAGCGTAGTTCTACAGATCTGTTGTTGTACAAATGAAAAGCTGCCTGACATGGGAGCTGTATTGTTTCATCTGTGCTCAATTCAAAAAGGAAGTGTGACTAAGTGAATAGAAGCTGGGAACAAGTGCCACTCCCAGGGATGAGAAAACTACTTGAGGTATATATCCAATTCTATTTTATTCTATTTCTCCGTGATGGTCCACAGTCCTAAATTTTAGTTTGTTGAACCTCATCATCTCTTTCTGTCATCTTTAGCGTCTGTGCTTCAAGTTTATTTGGTTTTCAAAGGCAGTTAAAGACGGATGAGACATAACTTCTAATGACATTAAGAAGGACGATTCCCAACCTCCGTGAAATAGATCAATACCTCTTCTAAACCAAAAGAATGCAATCCTAGGGTGTCCTTAAACACCAATGACCTTTCCAACTCCACTGGTGCAGATCTCAAAAGGTCACCCAGAACTGTTCATTTCCATTCTGATCCTTGGCAACTGGGTCTTGGTTTTCTTGGTTGCAAATTGATCCCTTTTTCGCTCTGGTTTATTTCTCAGTGTGCTCTCTCTTTCTCTCTCTCTCTCTCTTTCTCTCTCTCTCTCCTCTCTCTCTCTCTCTCTTACATACATACACACACACACTTGCACACATAGGCACACTTACACAGAGGCTATCAACTCTCTATGTCCATGCCTATGAATGACTCTCTTTCCAAACATATCTATATACACACAAATGTTTATTCATGAACATCTATGTATACAAAGGACAGAAATGAACACAATATTCATTAGTGCTGAAGTTAACACACCTGACAGTTATCCTAAACAGTTCTCCCCCAGGCAGTTGTGTACCTTGGCATGGGCGGAGCCCTAAAGTGTGGAAAACTAACTCTGGATAGAAGATTTGTGCAAGCACTGGAGAACTAGCAATGGGAAGTGAGGTCAATGATTTTTGAGGCACAGCCACCCAGAAGAGCAGGTGAGAATTCCAGGAAATCCATCCTTCCCTTCCAATTCATGCAGGTGTGCATCAGGAAGTGGCAGGAGTGGGCATGTCTGGCAGTGAGTCCGATGGGGAGGTGAAGGCCTAGGTGTGAGTTGAGGTGTGTGTGCTGGTCTTTCTTCCTGAAGCCTAGACCTTGAGCCTTCGCCAGAGTCGTTGGGTAGTGGGTGTCTGGTGGGCCGATGCAGGAGAGAGTGCTTGCTCTGGGAAGATGGCTGCAGCCTAGGCTCTCATGAGTGGGTGGAACCCGCCCAAAGGGTGTGGAGATCAGACAGAGAGGCCTCCAGAGAGTGTCTCCAGAGCTCCAAGTAGGATCCCAGGTGCAAGCTCTGGAAGGCCTGGGTTTTCCGTGAGGGAAGAGTGGGTGTGTCCAGTCCCGTGCCATCCAAAGATATGCCTGATCAGAGAGTGTCCTTCTGGGGTTAACCTGCGAGAGAACCGGTTGCGATATTCCCAGAGAGCCTTGGCCATGAGGGGGGCAGGTCTCTTCTTAGCCTGGATCTTGATGCAGAGAGCCCGCTGGGATAGGCTGTGTCCAGAGGCCTCCTGGAGGAGGTGCCTTTCAGAGGTGGGCCCCCGCGCCGGGGGTCCGGGCTCCTAATGCTGGCCTGGGGTCCTGGCCTGGGGGAAGAACATGACCGTCTGAGTACGTTCGAGGCCTTGCAGCTTCTTTGCCTGTGTCCTCCGGATGCGGGCTGTGAGGGCTTGCAGCTTCACCTCTTGGTCTGCCTCCTCCATCTACTGCTCTGTCTTGGTCTCAGTCTGACTGTGGGTCTCAGTCTGGTCCCCTGCGTGACGAGGTTCCTCCTCTTGGGCTGCTTGGGCTGTGTTGGCTTGGAAGGCGTCCTTGGCTTGGGAGATTCCTTGGAGAGCAGTTTGTTCGGCTGTATCAGCTTCATGGGCTGCAATGGTCTCCATGGCTATAGCCAAAGTTTGAGGTCCTATTGCTGGTCTTTCTCCCTGAAGCCTAGACCTTGAGCCTTTGCTAGATTCCTTGGGTATCGCCTGTCTGGTTGGACAATGCAAGATGGAGTACTTGCTCTGGAAAGATGTCTGCAGCCTAGGCTCTCACGGGTGGGGGGAACACATCCAATGGTGTTGAGATCAGGCAGAGAGGCTTCCAGAGAGTTTCTCTAGAAAGGTCGCCCGTGAACAGGAAGTGGAATCTCAGGTGAAATTGCTGGAAAGCCATGCCTCCTCCATAGCTCAGGAAGCCTGTTTCAGATCTCAGAGCCAACTCTAGCTGACTCCATGGGGTTCACAGCCCTTCCTTGCCTCCAAACGTTCTCTGGTCAAATGTGTTTTTCTGTATGATCTTTTTGGTACTCTTGGGTTAACCTGCCCACATCTGTGGGTCTCCAACTTTGGAGTCATGAGAGAACCTGGTCTCTTCTTACCCTGCTTCATGCTTTTGTGGCCTTCCCTATAGGGCAGACAGGGATCCATCTGGCATGTGCTGTGTGTAGAGGCTTCATGGAGGAAGTGCTTGTCAGAAGAGTCCCCACCTCTCGCCTGAGGTTCACTCTCCTCCTTCTGGATGGGTCTTTTTGCCTGTATTTGGAAAGTGACCATCTTGTTTTGTCTACATCCTTGCAGCTTCTACACTTGTGTGCTCTGTTTGCAGGCTCTCAGGGTTTGCAGCCTCAGCTCTTGTAACTCCTTCATTTGCATGTGTGTTGCTCTCAATCTGGCTCTGGTTTAGTTTCCCAGGCTAGGAATCCTCTTCTGCGTGCCCAGGTTCAGGCTTATCAAACATATATATATATATATATATATATATATATATATATATATATATATATATGTGTGTGTGTGTGTGTGTGTGTGTGTTATACATTCGTACATTTATATGTATATGTATATATATCAGGTAACTTGCACCTGTGTGACGCATGCTGTGATATATATATATGTATAAATTAGCATATATATATATATATATATATATATCCCTCGGTATGATGGCCATTGTAATTTTTATCACTGTTTGATATTTAATGTAGTCTTCCCTATGTAACAGAGACCATGAATGACCATGAATTGATTGATACTATGAGATGGCTGTGTCATGATGTTCAAGTTTGTGGTGTTCACTCTAATTGCATCCATGTGATGTTTGGGTGAGGGCTCTGTTTAATTATTGTGTGATGGCTACAATGTAATGGCCCTTGTGAAATGGTAATAATTAATGGCTACTGTGTTGTGTTCACTGTGTGATGATTACTCTGTGATGGTTACTGTGTTATGGCCACTTTTTGAGGGCCTCTTATTGACAGTAATTTGTTTTTGACACTGTTGATGGTCACTGTATGCTGGCCACTTAATGATGGCCTGTGTGTGTTGGTCACTGAATTATAAATTCTGTGGGATCCCACTATGTGATGGTCAAAGTTTGATAGCCACTGTGATGGTCATCCTGTGATGGCCATTACCTGATGGTCACTGTTTGATATACCACTATGTGTTTTATATGGTGTGATGGTCACTGTGTAAATTTGACTTTGTGCTGGACAATGTGTGATTGACATTGAGTTTTGTTCACTGGGCAATGATCAGTGCTTCATCGCCAATACATGATTTTCACTATCATGGCCTGTGACTGATAGTTGTTTTGTGATGGCCATTCTTTGCTAGCTAATAATTGATGGTTAGCTGTGTGATTTAATTGCATAATGGTTACTGTATAATCACTAATCTGTGATGACCATTTTGGTTGATACTGTTTTATTGTCACTGTGTAATATTCATTATATGATGGCCACTGTGTGATAGTCATTATGTCATAAACATGGCGATGCCAAGAGTGTTAAAAATGGCATGTGATGGATACATAGTGATGGCCAATGTCAATGTTCATGGTGATGGCATACTCTGTGATGGTCACAGTGTGAGAGACACTGTGTGAAGGCCATGATGTGATGATCACTGTGTTGGTCAATATATGGTTATCATTTTATACTGTCCACATTTTCATTATCATTGCAATATGAAAGCAGATTGATAGCTGTTGTTTTATGGTTAAAGCATAATGGTCACTGTGTGATGGTATCTGTGTGGTCATATCTGGGTGATGGGTACTGTAAAATCCACCATGTTGTGACCAGCATGTGATGGCCACAATGTGATGACCAGTTTGTGGTAGTCATTGTGATGAACAGCTGTGAGTAATTCACTGAGTGATCATCATTTTGTGATGGACATATTGTGATGGTCACTGTGCGATGGCCACCTTGGAGTGGAAAGTATGTAATGGTCTCTGTTTATCATCACTATGTGATGGCTTCTATATGGAGGTCACTAGGAATAAACATAATGTGTTGACCAATGTTTTATAACCTCTGTGTGATGGTCAAATAGCATAACTCCTAGGGATGCCCCCTGTGCTATAGGCACAATGAAATAGTCTACTCTATGATGGTGACTCTTCATGTCTTGGGTCCATGAACCAGGCAGTCAAGAATCTGTTTAAAAAACTGAATGTATTTCTAGAAAACAAATTATTGTAGTTACACTACTTCAACTAAAACAGGAGATTTGGACAAACTGATGTGGCACTGTATGACAGGATTGTTATTTTTTCTGGCTAAAAATGTACATCCTGAGAGAAAAGCTGTGAGTATTCTGTGGTGTGCTTCTCTATAGACTGCTTGTTCCTGGGGCATATAGGGCCATAAAGCAGGTTTCAGCTTTTGTTTTGCTTTGCTTTGTTTTTTTTTTTTTTGTTTGTTTGTTTTGTTTTGTTTTTTGTTTTGTTTTGTTTTTTGAGACAGAGTTTCTCTGTGTTACCTTGGCTGTCCTGGACTCATTCTGTAGAGAAGGCTGGCATTGATCTCACAGAAATCCATGTGCCTCTGTCCCCTGGAGTGCTGAGATTACAGGTGTCACCACTGCCACAGCTTGGTTTCAACTTTAAAATATAAATTTTTATACTTTTATTAATTAAACCTTACTCACTTTGAATCTCCCCATAAGCCCCTCACCCATCCCTCCCAATCCCACCTTCCTTCCCCCTTCTTCACGCATGCCCCTCCCTGAGTCCACTGATAGGGGAGGTCTTCCTCTACTTCCTTTTGATTTTAGTCTATCATATCTCATCAGGAGTGGCTGCACTGCAATTTTCTGTGGCCTGGTAAGGCTGCTTCCCTCTCAGGGGGAGGTGATCAAAGAGCAGGCCAATCAGATTATGTCAGAGGTAGTCCCACTTCCCATTAGTATGTAACCCACTTGAACACTAAACTGCCATGGACTACATCAGTGCAGGGGTTCTAGGTTATCTCCATACCTGGTAATTGGTTGGAGTATGCATCTCTGGAAAGACCCCTGTGTTCAAATTTTCTGGTTCTGTTTCTCTCCTTGTGGAGTTCTTGTCCTCTCCAGATCTTACTATTTGCCACTTCTTTGATAAGATTCCATGCACTCTGCCCAAGAGTTGGCCATAAGTCTCAGCATCTGCTTTCATAGCCTGCAGGGCAGAGCCTTTCAGAGACCCTTTACTGTTTTCTTCTTCTTCTGATGTCCATACTCTTTGCCTTTCAGGATGGGGATTGAGCATTTTAGTCAGGGTTGACTCCCTCTTGATTAGTTAGGACATCAACATAAAATCAGAAACATTAAGTCAGTTATAAGAAAAAGTAGGAAAGACCCTAGAACTCCCTGGTACAGGAGAAAACTCCCTAAGCAGAATACAAACAACACAGGCTCTAAGAGCAACAATCAATAAATGGGACCTCATGAAACTAAAAAGCTTCTGTAAAGCAAAGGACACTGTCATCAAAACAAAATGAATGCGTACAGATTGGGAAAAAATCTTCACCAACCATTTATCTGACAGAGGGCTAATACCCAGTATTTATAAAGAACTAAAGAAACTGAAAAGCAACAAACCAAGTAATCCAATTAAAAAATGGGGAACAGAGCTAAACAGAGAATTCTCTGTAGAGGAATATCGAGTGGCAGAGAAAAACTTAAAGAAAGGCTCAAAGTCACTAGCCATTAGGGAAATGCAAATCAAAACCACCCTGAGATTTCACCTTACAACCATAGAATGGCCAAGATCAAAAACTCAAGTGACAACACATGATGGAGAGGTTGTGGAGAAAGGAGAACCCTCCTCCACTGCTTGTGGTAATGTAAACTTGTACAACCACTGTGGAAAGCAATCTGGTGCTTTCTCAGACAACTAGGAATAGTGCTTTCTCAAGATCCATCCATACCGCTCCTAGGCATATTTCACAAAGAGGTTCAAGTACACAATAAAGACATTTGTTCAGCCATGTTTGTAGCAGCTTTATTTGTAATAGCCAGAAGCTGGAAACATCCCAGATGTCCCTCAGTGGAGGAATGGATACAGAAATTGTGGTACATCTACACAATGGAATATTACTCAGCAAAGAAAAATAAGGAAATCATGAAATTTCCAAGTAAATGGTGGGACCTGGAAAGGATCATCCTGAGTGAGCTGTCCCAGCAGCAGGAAGACACACACGGTATATTCTCACTCATATAGACATATACTATAGGATAATCCTTCTAAAATCTGTACATCTAGAATATAATTTTTGTAATTTTAATTACGTTATTTCCAAATTCATTTTTCTCCCTCACATATACTGCTCCTTGCCTTCAATTTCATGGCCTTTTGGTTAAATTATGGTTACTGGTTGAATTTTACTTAAGTTTTGCTCAAGGATTTCCCAGATAGTAAGCCAAGAAATGGCTCCCTTGGACATTGAATATGAAATGAAATGTCACACAAGGACCCATGTCCTGGAACAGGAACTGCTTTGGGACATTGGAAGAATTTCTATTAAAATAGATTTTTCCAGACTAAAATCTTGTCTGCTCCAAGGGTACAAGGGCAGAGCTAGGAAGGCCTGTGCTGTCTGAGTCATTTGCTTTCTATTCACCCAGTAAGGGAAACACTGTTCCCCAAACCCCACCTTGGTGGTCCTTGCTTAGGAAAGACTCTGGAAAGGCCTAGCCAACAGAAGCTCTAATGGACGTTAGCTTGCAGGTTCCTTCCTCGATTCGTCCCTGGTTCTGCTCTAGGGATCTGTGCAGGAGACCACAAGCCACACCATGGTGATTGTGGTCACTCTTTTCTTAGGTCAGGAGGAGCAGGCCCGTTGAACTGTCAGAGCAGCTGGTACTGGGATGGACTGTGAAACAGACTGTGGGTTTGTTCATGTGGTGACCTGAGCAGTGGCCCTTGGCCTCTGAGCTTCGCTGATTGTGGATTCTTTGGAAGAAGGAGGCTCTCTGCATCCATGGCTGTGGGACCCTGTGGTGCTTGTACATACATCACTACATAGTGCATAAACAATCATTGCTTTTGGTGTATTATAGGAAGAAGACATTATAAAATTGAAGGTCTTTTTTATAGAAGTTCTGAATTTTTCATTCTGCTTTTAGGTTTGTGTTACAAGTTCTGTGAAGGGTTTAGAAACTGGTAGTAAATAGGTGACAGGGGTTACCCTTCAACAATACAGCAATGCTTGGTTAGAATACTATGGCTAGAGAGATGGCTAAGTGGTTAAGAGCACTTATGGATAAGACCAGAGTTAATATCCCAGGATATATAGCATGTGGCTCACAACTACCTGCAACCACACCTCCAGGGGACCTTATGATCTACTCTTACTTCACTGGGTATATATATATACACACACACACACACACAAATGCACACATACACAATTCTTCATATACACAAGAATTTAAAATATTTGAAAAGCTAGGTGTTGCTGACATATGCATTTCATTTCAACACTCAAGAGGCAGAGGCAGCTGGAGCTCGGAGTTCAAGACCACTCTGGTCTACACAGTCAGTTCTAGGATAGCTCAAGTTGCATGCAGAAACCTTGTCTCAACAACCAAATCACAGATAAAATAAAATAAAATAAAATAAAATAAAATAAAATATAAAATAAAAATCCTTTTATGTTTCTGTGATTCAGAGAAATTCATTTCCAAGGACAAAAGGAGTTTCTGAGCTGCAGAGGTTTCCCAGGTGTTCATGGGGTTGGGTGGCTAAGGCAAATTCCACATCTTGTGACATAGATTTTGTGGCAAAAAATAGACATTAAAATATTTAATGTCATTTTGTCTGTGAGTTTCAGTGGGTCTGGGTTTGCATGAATCCACAAGGGGACATGTGGGGCTACCAATCTATGGCAGAGCTTTTGATCTTATCCATTTGAGAGAGAGCTCTAGAGCATGGTCACTCTCTCTCACTATAGGAAATATCAGTAGGTGTTGGGTCAAACCCAACAATTTAGGAGTCACTTTGAGTTAATTTTGTGGTAGTTGTGGAGTTTGTCTATAATTTTTTTCTTTATTCTTTTCTTACATATCCTGACTGAATGGTCCCCTTCCTCCTCTTTTTTTAAACCCCCAATCTTCTCAATCATGTCCATTGCTCCTCTATTTCCCTTCAGAAAAGAGCACACCTCCAGTGATATCAGCTGAACAAAGCATAACAAGATGCTATAAGAGTATGCATAAACCATCATATCAAGGCTGGACAAAGCACCAAAGTTGGAGGAAAAGAGTTCCATGAGCAGCCAAGAGTCAGAGATACTACCACCCCAACTCTTAGGAGTTCCACAAAAACACTCAAATCAAACAACCACAGCATGTACACACAGGGCCAAGCTCAGACCCATGCAGGTTCCGTGATTGTTGCTTCAGTCTGTGTGAGCCCTTATGAGCCCTCCTTAGCTGACTCAGTGGTCCACGTTTTTATGGTGTCCTTGAACTTTCTGGCTTCAACAATCCTACCTTCTCCTCTTTTCCCCGGGTTCCTGAGTTAGTCTAATGTTTGGGTGGATGACTGTGTCTGCTCCTTTCACTTCTGGGGCATCCCCCTCTGATAACTATTGGGCTAGGCAGCATCTATGAATACAGCAGGATATCATAAGATACTATTTCATTGACTTTTTTATTAATGTTAGTCTTATGTGGTTCAACCCTAGGTCTTTGAGGTATCCACCTTTAGGTTCCTGGTGATACAGGAAGTGTGAGGCATGGGCTCTCTCTCTCATGGTTTGGGCCTCAAGCTAGGCCAATTTTTGTGGATTTAGGCCAGCTTGTGGGTTTTTCATACCCACAAGCTATGAGTCACCACTGCTGCAGCACATCTTACAGAGGACAGGTTGAAGGTAGAAGGCTTTGTGGCTGAGTTGGTGTCCCAGTACCACCACTGGGAGCATAGCCTGTTTACAGAAGATAGTCTGTTCAGGTTCCATATCCTCTGTTGCTAGGAGACTTTGTTAGAGTCACCCTGATAGGTTCCCAGAAATTTCCCCTGCACCAGGATTCCATATCATCCTCTAAATGCTCAGCAACTCAAGTTGTTTCTGGTCATATTCTCTCTCTCTGCCTCTCCCTCCTCTATTTGGTTCACCCTATTCCTTTCCATTCTCTGTACCCTGCCACCTGTCTACTCCCCCCAAATTTATTTTATTTTCAATTTCCAGGGAGATCTTGCTATCCCACCTAAAACCCTTCTTTTTACTTACCTTCTCTGGTTTTGTGGATTGTAGTGTGATTATCCTACACTTAACAGCTAATGTCTTCTTGCAAGAGAGTACATACAATGTTTGCTTTTCTGGGTCTGGGTTACAACAATCAGGAAGATTTTTTCAGTTACATACATTTGCCTGAGAATTTCAGAATTTTTTTCTAACACCTGAGTAATACTCCATCTTAAAATATACATTTTATTTATCTGTTCTTCCACTGAGTGACATCCTGGTTGTTTCCAGATTCTGGCCATTATGAACAAAGATGTTATGAATATGGTTGAGCAAGTGTCCTTGTGATAAGATGGAGTGTCTTTTGGGCATATGCCCAATAGTGGTATAGCTGGCAGTTGAGTTCTCCATTCCCAACTTTCTGAGGAACCAGCAAATTGATTTACATTGTGGCTGTAAAATTTATGCTCCCAACAAGAGCAAATTTCCTGTCACTTATTTTGTTGATCTTTTTTATTCTGACATTTGCGAGACAGAATTTCAAACTAGTTTTGATGTGCATTTCCCTGTTGGCTAAGGATATTCCACATTTCTTTAAGTGTTTCCTGGCCATTTGAGATTCACATACTGAGAATTATGTATTTCTGTGCCTCATTTTTTAAATGTTGGATTGTTTAGTTTGTGGATGATTAATTTGTTAAGTTTTTTTTTTTTGTTTGTTTGGCTTTTTTTAATTTTGAATGTTAACACTCTATAGGATGGGGATTTCATGAAAATCTTTTTCTTTGTTGTAGGCTGATATTTTGTCTTTTGATGATGTTCGTTATATTTCACTATGCTGAGGTCCCATTTATTAACTGTTGTTATTAGTGCCTGCATGAATCATATTCTGCTTAGGAAGTTGTCTCCTATGTCAGTGTGTTCAAGAGTGTTCCCTGTTTTTCTCTTCTGTAAGGTTCAGAGTTCTATGTTGAGATCTTTGACCCACTTGAACATAAGTTTGGAGCAGGATTGTAAATATTGGTGTGTTTGCATTCTTCTGCATTCATATATCCATAGCATTTCTTTTTTTTTTCTTCAACTTCAAAATGTTTATTTTCCTAAATTTAAACATATTTAATATGCACAGGCAATTAAATCTTTAATATTATTTTTTCATAGGATGATTGTAATGAGTTTATTCTGTAGGAAAACAAATGGAAACGTTACAAACCAGTTCATTTCTGTTTATATGGCCTATAAAAAAGATTTATTTTCTGGGGTTATCAATCTGGCACCTTCTCAGACAACTAGGAATAGCGCTTCACCAAGATCCAGCCATACCACTCCTGGGTATATATCCAAATGAGGCTCAAATACACAAAAAGGACATTTGCTCAACCATGTTTGTAGCAGCTTTCTTTGTAATAGCCAGAAGCTGGAAACAACCCAGATGCCCCTCAACTGAAGAATGGATGCAGAAATTGTGGTACATCTACACAATGGAATATTACTGAGCAATGAAAAATAAGGAAATCATGAAATTTGCAGGTAAATGGTGGGATCTGGAAAGGATCATCCTGAGTGAGTTGTCCCAGAAGCAAAAAGACACACATGGTATATACTCACTCATATAGACATACAACATAGGACAAACCCACTAAAACCTGTGCCTCTAAAGAAACTAAGCAAGAGAGAGGACCCTAACTAAAATGTCCAATCCCCATCCGGAAAGGCATAGAGGATGGACATCAGAAGAAGAAGAAAACAGGAAACAACCTAGGAACCTACCACAGAGGGCCTCTGAAAGCCTGTGCCGTAAAGACTATCAAAGCAGATGCTGAGCCTGATGGGCAACTGTTGGGCAGATTGAATGGAATTTTATGTAAGAACTGGGAAATAGTAAGAGCTGGAGAGGACAGGGTCTCCACAAGGACAGCAACAGAACAAGAAAATTTGAACACAGGGAATTTCCCAGAGACTCATACTCCAACCAAGGACTATTCATGGAGATAACCCAGAACCCCTGCACAGATGTAGCCCAGGGCAGTTCAGAGTCCAATTGGGTTACATAGTAATGTGAAGAGGGACTGCCTCTGACATAATCTGATTGGCCTGCTCTTTGATCACCTCCCCCTGAGGGGGGGAGCAGCCTTACCAGGCCACAGTAGAGGACAATGCAGCCACTTTTGATGTGCACTGATAGACTAAGTTCAGAAAGGAGAGGAGAACCTCCCATATCATTGGACTTGGGGAGTGGCATGCATGCAGAGGGAGGAGGGAGGGTGGGATTGGGAGTGGAGGAGGGAGGGGCTTATGGGCGGATGCAGAATGAATAAAGTGTAATTGATGAAAAATTTAAAAAAAAGATTTATTTGAGGAATTGCCTTCAGAGAATTGGTGAATGAGTTTCATTTGCAGTATAATATCAGAAAGATAATAGTAATAGTTATGTTCAAAGACCTTTTCTTGGGATAAGAGAATCATAATTTTTTCCAGTTGGATCATTTTTTTTCTTCATGAATTGGCAAAGATCTGTGGAACACTATTGTTACTGTCATATTCTGTTAACTATATACCTAAATTTCTTTTCAGCCTAGCACAACCACTCTGGAAATCAATCTGGCCCTTTAATAGACAACTAGAAATAGCATATCGTCAAGATGCAGCCATACCACTTCTAGGCATATATTGAAAAGAGGCTCAAGTACACAATAAGGACATTTGCTCAACCATGTTTGTAGAAGCTTTATTTGTAATAGCCCTAAGCTGGAAACAGCCGAAATGACCCTCAACTTAAGAATGGATGCAGAAATTGTGGTATATCTACACAATGGAGTATTACTCTGCAATGAAAAATAAGGAAATCATGAAATTTGCAGGCAATTGTTGGGACCTGGAAAGGATCATCCTGAGTGAGCCGTCCAAGAAGCAGAAAGACATACAAGGTATATATTCACTCATATAGACTTATAACATAGGATAAACCTACTAAAATCTATACATCTAAAGAAACTAATCAAGAGAGAGGATCCTGACTAAAATGGTCAATCCACATCCCGAAAGGCAAAAAGGATGGACATCGGAAGAAGAAAACAGGAAACAACCTAGAAACCTGCTGCAGAGGGCCTCTGAAAAGCTCTGCCCTGCAGACTATCAAAGCAGACACTGAGACTCATGGCCAACTGTTGGGCAGAGTGCATGGAATCCATAGCATTTCTTAAAGAAGCATTCTTTTTTCTGTTGTGTCTTTTTACCTTCTTTATCAAAAATCAAATGGGCATAGGTGTGTGGATTTATATATGGGTCTTTGATTTGATTATAATTGTGTGGAAATTTGAGAATTGTGTTAAATCCGTAGGTTGCTTTTGGTAGGATGGCCATTTTACTATATTAATTCTATCCATGAGTGAAATCTTTCTATCTTCTGGTATCTTCTTCACTTTAATTCTCTAAACAGTCTAGAAAGACCCTAAAAAAAACTTCTTTAACATTCTTGCTGTACAAGAATTTCACTTTCTTGGTTAGAATTACCCCAAGATATTTTATATTAATTGTGGCTATTGTGAACTGTGTGGTTTTTCATATCTTCCTCAGCTTGTTTGTCATTTGTATATAGGAGAGTTACTGTTTTTTTGTCTGTTTGTTTGATTTCTTTTTCTCTATTTGGTTTTGTTTGTTTCAAGCAACTTTGTATCCAGCTGTTTTGTGAAAGGTATTTATCAGGTGTAGGAGTTCCCTGGTAGAATTCTTGGGATCTCTCATGGATACTATGGTATCATCTGCAATTAACGATACTTTAATTACTTCTTTTCTAGTTTGTATTTCCATGATCTTTTTCATTGCCCTCACTAGAAAGAATTTAAAGTATTCTGTTGGATAGATATGGGCAGAGGAAAGAAGCTTGTCTTCTTCCTGATTTTAGTGGAATTGCCTTGAGTTTTTCACCATTTAATTTGTTGTTGGCTGTAGGCTTGCTGTGAATTTCCCTTATTATATTTATGTATGTCTTGTATATTCCTACTCTCCACAAATGCTTTCTCATTACAGGGTGTTGGATTTTGTTAAAGCCATTTTCAGCATCTAATGATCTCATAATGTTATTTTTTTTTTCTCCTTTCAGTATGTTTATATGGTAGAATACATTGACAGATTTTATATGTTATGTACTTCTGCTTTGTTGGACTATTCAGGGCTTGCTGTAGTAGGATAGCCAGTGGAATATATCGACCTGGCTGTTATAGATCGTATTCTTATTTATTTATTTATTTATTTATTTATTTATTTATTTATTTATTTATCTAGCTAGCTAGCTAGCTAGCTACCTGTTTATTTGTTTATTTATTTATTTGTATTTTTAATAATTTATTCACGTTACATCCCAATTGTAGCCCCCTCCCACATCAATTCCCATTCCCATCTTCACCTTCTTTTCCACCTTACATCCTTCCTTAATCCACTGAAAATGGAAGTCCTCCTCCACTACCATCTGACCCTAGTCTATCAAGTCTCATCAGAACTGCCTGGATCCTCTTCTTCTGTGTCCTGGTAAGGCCACATTGCCAGAAGGGAGTGATCAAAGAGCAGGCAACAAAGTTTATATCAAAGATAACACCTGCTCCACTTATTGGGAACCCTCATGGAGACTGAGTGCCTATGGGCTGCTTCCTGGTAGGAGATCTAATTCTTCTCCATGTATGGGACTTGGTTGGCCCATCTGTCTTGGCAGGGCTCCTTGGATCAAGATTTTTAACTTTTTTGGTCTCCTTGTAGAGCTTCTGACCCCCTTCCATTTCCCCATTCTCCCTTAAGACTCCCTGTGCTCTGCCCAGAGTTTGGCTGTAATTCTCAGCTTCTGCTTCCATCTTCTGCTGGGTGGAGACTTTCAGAGAACATCTGTGCTAGACTCTTGTCCTGTTCTCTCCTTCATACTTCCGGTGTCTATCCTGTTTGCCCTTCTTAATGGGAATTCATAATCCTCCCTAGGGTCCTCCTTGTTCTTTACTTTCTTTAAGTCTTTGGATTTTAGTATGATTATCCTATATTAACTGGCTAATATTTGCTTATAAGTGAGTATGTGCCATGCATATCTTTCTAGTTCTGGCTACCTCACTCAGGATGATCTTTTCTAGTCCCATCCATTTGCCTGCAAGTTTCATGACTTCCTTGTTTTTATTAGCTGCATAGTATTCTGTTGTGTAATTGTATAAGAATTCCTGTATCCATTCTTTGCTTGAGAAAAATATAGGTTGATTCCAGATTCTGAATATTATGAATAAAGCTGCTGTGAATATAGTTGAGCAAATGTCCTTTATGTATGGTGGAGCATCTTTTGGGTACATGCCCAGAAGTAATATAGCTGGATCTTGAGGTAGTTATTCCGAATTATCTGAGACAGTGCCATCTTGATTTCCAAAGTGGTTGTACATGTTTACATTTCCACCAGCAACGGAGGAGGGTTTCACTTTCCCGGCATCCTTGCTAGGATGTGTTGTCACTTGAGTTATTGTTATTAGCCATTCTAATAGAATCTCAGAGTCATTTGCATTTGCATTTCCCAGAGGACTAAGGACAGTGAGCCCTTTTTAAGTCATTCCCTGACATTTAGTATTCCTCTGTTGAGAATACTCTGTTTAGCTCTGTATCCCAGTTTGGTGTTTAATTTCTTGAGTCTATATAAATTTTGCATATTAGCCTTCTGTCAAATGTAGGGTTGGTGAAGATCTGTTTTCAGTCTGTAGGCTGTCATTTTGTTCTGATGACAGTGTCCTTTGCTTTACAGAAGCTTTTCAGTTCATGAGATACCATTTATTGATTGTTGATATTAGAGCCTGTGTTTTTGGTGTTCTATTCAGGATCTTGTCTCTTGGGCCAATGAGTTCAAGGCTCTTCATTCCTTTCTCTTCTAACAGGTTCATTGTGTCTGGTTTTATGTTGAGGTCTTTGACCCACTTGAACTACAGTTTTTCTCAGAGTGATACATATGGGTCTTTTTGCATTTTTCTATATGGAGACATCAAACTGGGCCACTACCATTTGATGAAGATACTGTCTTTTTTTACACTGTTTGGTTTTGGCTTCTTTGTCAAAAATTAAATATCTGTAGGTGTCTGGGTTTATTTCTGGATTTCCCATTAATTACACTAATCCTCTATTCTGTTTCTATGAGAGTACCATGCCATTTTTATTACTGTTGTTCTGTAGTACCACTTGAGATCAGGGATGGAGATACTTCTAGAGGATCTTTGATTGTACAGGATTGTTTTAGCTATTTTTTTCCACATGAAATTGAGAATTGTTTTTTTTTTTTTTTTTCAAAATCTTTAAAGAAGTCTGTTGGTATTTTCATGGGAATTGCATTGAATCTATATTCTTTTGGCTAGAATGGCCATTTTCACTATGTTAATCCTATTGATCCATGGGCATGGGAGATCTTTCTATCTTCTGATATCTTATTCGATTTCTTTCTTGAGAGACTTGAATTTTTTTTTTCATACAAGTCTTTCACTTGCTTTGTTAGAATTATACCAAAATACATTATGGTTTTTTGTTTTGTTTTGTTTTTGTTTTTTCTGTTGTGAAGGTTCTGTTTGCCTAATTTCCTTCTTTCCCCTTTTATCTTTTGTATACAGGAGGGCTTCGGAGTTTTCTGAGTTAATTTTTTATCCAGCCACTTTGCTGAAGGTGTTTATCAGCTGTAGGGATTCTCTTGTAGAATTTTTGGGGTTACTTATGTATACTATCATATCATCTCTGAATAGTGATACTTTGACTTCTTTTCGGATTTCTATCCCCTTGATTTCCTTTATATTTCTAATTGCTCTAGCTAGGACTTCAAGTAATATTTTCAAGAGATAGGGCAAGAGTGAACAGTCTTGCCTGTTTTATTTCAGTGGAATTGATTTAAGTTTCTCTCCGTTTAGCTTGATGTTGGCTATACCTTGTTGTATATTGCTTTTTCTATGTTTAGGTATGTGCCTTGTAGCCCTGATTTCTCCAAAATTTTAAACATGAATGGGTATTGGATTTTGTCTAATGTTTTTTCAGCATCTAAGGTGATGATTATGTGTTTTTTGTCCTTCCATTTGTTTATATGCTCTATTACACAGACAGATTTACATATATTGAACCACAGTGCATGCCTGGTATGAAGCACACTTGGTCATGATGTATACCTTTGATGTGTTTTATTGTATTTGGTTTGTAAGTATTCAGCATTTTTTGCATCAGTGTTCATTAGGAAAATTATTCTATTTTGTAGAATGGTTTGAACAGTGTTGGTATTAGCTCTTCCTTGAGTGTCTGGTAGAATTTTGCACTGAAACTATCTGGTGCTGGACATTTTTTGAATAGGAGAGTTTTGAAGACTGTTTCTATTTCTTTAGGGGACACAAGACTATTAAACTTGTTTATCTGATCTTAATTCTAATTTTGTAAGTGGAATCTATCAAGAAAATTGCCCATCTCATTTAGATTTCTAAATTATGTGGTATACATCCTTTTGAATTAAGACCTAATGTTTCTTTGAATTTCCTCAGTGTCTGTCATTATGTCCTCCTTTTCTTTTCTTTTTTTGTTGATTTGGATAGTGTTTCTCTGCCTTTTCATTAGTTTTGCTAAGGATTTCTCTATCTTGTTGAATTTCCAAAGATTCAGCTCTTGGTTTCATTGATTCTTTGAATTGTTTTCTTTGTTCTAATTTATTGATTTCAGTCCTGAATTTGATTATTTCCAGCTGTCTGCTCTTCTTGGGTTCACCTGCTTCCATTTTTTTCTGGTGTGACATCAAGTTGCTTGTATGAGATGTCTCTAATTTCTTTATGAATGTACTTCATGCTATGAACTTTCTTTTTATCACTGATTTCATTGTTTTCCATAAGTGTGGATATGCTGTTCCTTCATTTTCATTGATTTGTAGAAAGTCTTTAATTTCTTTCTTCTTTCTTCCCTGACCCAGCTGTCATTGAGTGGAGAGTTGTTCAGTTTCTATGCTTATGTCGACTTTTTCTATTTCTGTTGTTGTTGAGAGTCAGCTTAGTCTATGGTGGTCTGAAAGGTACAAGGGATTATTTCAGTCTTTTTGTATATGTTGATTATGTTGGTCTTTTTGTATGTGTTGAAGCTTGCTTTGTGACCAACTGTGTGATCTATTTTGGAGAAGGTTTTATGCAGTGCTGAGAAGAAGTGATATTCTTTTGTGTTTGCGAGAAAAGTTCTGTAGATGTCTGTTACATCCATTTGTTTCATGACATTTGTTAGTGTTATTAATTCTCTGTTTAGTTTCTGTTTCCTTGACCTGTCCTTTGATGAGAGTGGGATGTTGAAGTCATCCACTATTAATGTATGGGGATTAATATGTGGTTTAAATTTTATTAATGTTTCTTTTACAAATGTGGCTGCATTTGAATTTGGGGCATAGATGTTCAAAATTGAATTTTTTCTTGGCACAATTTTTCTCTTTTGAGCATGAAGTGTCTTTCTTCATTCATTTTGATTTATTTTGGTTGAAAGTATTTTATTAGATATTAGAATGGCTACTGCAGCTTGCTTCTTGTTGTCCATTTGTTTGGGGAACATTTACTCTCAGGTAATATCTGTCTTTGGTTGAGATGTGTTTGAGTTGTGTTTCTTATATGCAGCAGAAAGCTTGGTCACTCATCCATTCTTTTAGTCTGTGTCTTTTTATTGGAGAGTTGACTTCATTGATATTTTGAGGTATTAATGACCAGTGACTGTAAGTTCCTTTCAGTTTGGTGTTGGTTGCAATAGTGTGTTTGTGTCCTTTTCTACTTTTGGTTTTGCTATAGTGAAGTTATTTATGTCCGTTTTTTTGTTTTTTTTGGTGGGGGGAGGGTATGGTTAACCTTGAGTGGTGGTTTTCCTTTTAGTATCATGTGTACGACTGGGTATTTGCATAGATATTATTTAAATTTTGTTCTGTTCTGTAATATCTTCTTTTCTCCATGTATGTTTTCTCCGTATATGTTGAAAGTTTTGCTAGGTATAGTAGTATGGACCAGTATCCTTTATTTATTTTTTTTTCTGGGGGGTGGTGTTCAAGATATCTGCCCAGACACTTCTTTCATTTATGAGCTCTATAGAGAAGTCACTTGTGATTCTGATAAGTTTGCCTTTTTTAAATTTTTTTCTGGGCCCTTTTCCCTTTCAGCATTCAATTTTCATTTTCTCTTCTGTTCATTTAGTGATTTAGCTGTTATGCGGCCAGATGATTTTCTCTTCTGGCCTAATTTATTGTAGTTCTCTTGTATCCTTGTAAGCATCTCTTTCTTAACTTTGGGAAATTTTTCTTTTATAATTTGTTGGAAATATTTTATGGTCCTTGGACCTGGGAATCTTTTCTTTCTTCTATTTATAATATTCTTAGGTTTTTCCTTTTCACAGTGTCCTTGATTTCTTTGATGTTTTCTGTCACAGATTTCTTAGGATTTAACATTTTTGGTTTGGATGATGCATCAATTTCTTTTTCTTTTTAGATTTTTTTTTTATTTTTTATTTTTTTTATCAGTTACATTTTATTAACTCTGTATCCCAGCTGTGTCCCGATCCCTCATTCCCTCCCAGTCCCTCCCTCCCTCCCTCATCTCCACCATGCCCCTTTCCAAGTCCACTGATAGGGGGGACCTCCTCCCCATTCATCTGATCCTGTTTTACCAGGTATCTTCAGGACTGGCTGCAAAGCCCTCCTCTGTGGCCTAACAGGACTGCTCCTCCCTTCGGGGGTGGGGAGACCAAAGAGCCAGTCATTGAGTTCCTGTTAGAAATAGTCCCTGTTCCCCTCACTTTGGGAGCATCAATTTCTTTCATTGTGTCTTCTACACCTGAGGTTCTTTCCTCCATCTTTTGTATTTTGTTGTTAATGCTTACCTCTGTAATTCCTGCTTTCTTCCCTAAGTTCTCCCTCTCTAGGATTTCTTAAATTTGTGCTTTCTTTAATGTTGCCATTTCCATCTTCAGCTTTTGCACAGTATTGTTAATTTCCTACACCTGTTTGTTTGTATTTTCCTGTTTTTTTTATTAGATGATCTGTCCAATATTCTTCATCTCTTTGAATTCTCCTGCTGATCTTTCAGTGATTAATTTATTTCTATCTCTAAAGGTTTCAGACTTTTTTCTCTATCTTCCTGTATTTCTTTATGGATTTTACTTGTTCCCTTTGTTATCATCTTAATAAGCATAGATTTAAGGTTATTTTCTTCTGTTTCATTTGTATTTGGGCATTCATGGTTACTTCCCTTTGGACCACTGGGTTCTGGGGAGGCCATATTGCTTTGGCTTTTGTTGATTGTGTTTTTATACTGACCTTCAGCCAACTGGCTGACTCTGGCATTGGACATTAGATCCTGTTGCCTACTGAAGTGCTCAGGGATGTGGAAATAATCCTGGACAAGAAACTGGATATTCCTGCAGGAGCCCTTCTCAGTTTGGTGGAAATAACCTGAGACTGGTGGGTGGCTCTCCAGGAATTTCCAGTCAGAATCATCAGATGTTTGATCCTGGGGAACATGTGGACTCCTCAGGTACTCAAGGATCCTCCTCTCACAGGGAAGACCTGGAGTCAGCTACTCTACTACTGCCTTTATTTCTCTTAAGTTAGTGAGCCCAGTCACTGTGCTTAGACAATGTGCTTGCTGTATGTAGCCTTTCTAGAGAACCTGTGAGCTCAGAGGTTCTGCTGGTCTCCATAGGAAGACTGAGTGTGTCTTGGAGCAGTGTCTTAGTTTCTTCTGTGGGTCCCAAGTGTCAGAAGGCCCATGGTTGGAGCCAGGTGCTCAGAATGGTGAGAGTGGTCCCTGAGTTTGGAGCTGGGTGTCCCTGGTACTGTAAGGTATCCCCTTTAAGGACACTGAGAGTAGGCACCTGAGTTTTGAGCCATAAACCAGAATACCCAGAAGGTATTTATGGGACAGTGAGAGTGTGTGTTCTGCTCTGGAGCCTCACCCAGGTACTGGAAGGAAGATATGTACTGCATGGTCAGTGAGAGTAAGCACCTGAAGTAAGAGCTGCAAACCACCAGTACCAGACAGTGAGCTATGGCAGGAAGCCTATCACTTTGGCTGTGCCAGGCAGAAGCCTGGGAACTATTCCAGGGAATAGCAGGGTGGCCTGAAGGTGGACCCTTGAGTTTCCCTGTGGGTTCTTCTCTCACCTGCAAAGAACAGATGTAAAGGTTTTGAGGGCCACAGTATTCCCTGCTGGTCACTGTGCTCTCACTCCTGAGCTGCTGTTCAGATCTCTGCATGGTTGGTGACACCATCAGCCATCATGGATCTCTTTATAGACTGTATTCTCGCATTGTTTTTTTTTTTTTCTTTTGTATAAATGTTCCAGGTAATTATTGATTCAGGCCTTATTTCTGAGTTTGTCTTACTTGGAGAAGTGTTTTGTTCCATGGCTTCTGTTTCTTCTCATGTGTTGTGAACTGTAGTATGCATGCAATGAGCCATTTAAGGAGAAACTGGAAAATGAAAGTGTTGAGCTTAAGAAGATAGTGGTCACAGTGAGGAAGATTCAGTGGGGAAAAGAGCACATTAACAATTAGACTAGAGACCATGTGGTTGGAATGGCCCAGATCTGCTCATATATTTGAACACTCAATTTTCAGTTAGTGGAACAGATTTGGAAATATCAGTAGAAATGCTGTGTTGGAGGAGCTCTTTCAGTGAACGTGTTTTGAAACTTCAAAATCACATGCCAGGATCAGAGTTTCTTTTTCTGCATGCTGCTTGCAGATCTAGATGTACCTTTTCAGCTCCATGTTGATTTAATGATCAGAAAATCCCAGATGTTCGATTTTACCAATACAAACTCATGAGCTAGATGCTGGCTTGAGAACTTGCTGGCTCAGTGAGGAAAGAGAAAGCAACTAGCTGACCTTCAGCTTACATCTCAGATGGCAAAGCCCAAAGCCGACAGCTAAAAACAAAATGTCGAGACACAGCATCAGCTGGTTACTTGGTCTGACTCTTGGTCTAGGGCTAACTGTATTTAATCCTGTTTACAGAAGGCTCTTGGATGAGGGGTGTGAGCTGCTCCATGGGTTAGTATTTACAGAAGAAAGAAAGCCCTAGCATTAAAGTTTGAACCATACCACAATTAGAAACAGGGGTTTATACTTTACAATATAAGGGTTCACAATGGAATCAAATATCCTGCAACAGCTCCTTGCTTGCCTACTGCCATTGTTTTTTCCCATGAGGATAATGAAGTATCCTCTGAAAGTATAAGCAAGCCTCCAATAAAAAGCTTTCTTGTAAGTGTTGCTTTGCAATGGTGTCTCCTCACAGGAGAAAAACAAAAACCAAGAAAGGTCGTTTCTCTAATGTCTGTATTCTGCCTGTAATCTGTCTGTATTCTGCCCATGTCCTGAGAAACAGAAAGGCAGAATTAAAAAATAAGGAGCTGACATTTTTGAGAAAACATTGAGTCAGTGATTGTGTTGAATAGTTTTATGTCAACTTCACATAAGCTGAAGTCATCTGAGAGGAAGGACTCTTAATAAAAGGCTTCCATAACATGTAGCTTTACGCAAGCATGCAGTGCACTTTATTAATTAGTGAATGATGAGGGAGTGCCAAGCCCAATGTGGGTGATGTAACCACTTTTACATAAACCAAAATGGGAACAGCTATAAACTTTCTGGTGTGACTGAGCCATCAGGATGTTACCCCATTTCCACTAAGAAGGTGACACCAGATTTCCAGGGTGTATATATGCTGTATTTTATTTTTGGTGGTTTGCTTTCTGTGATAAACTTTCTGACTTTCACAGGTTACTAAAGAATTTTCTTAGTCATGTGCCTCCAGTGATAGATAACAATCAAAGGATGCTGAAACTTAACATGTTTTGACTAGGAAGGCTCATGGTAATTTGCATCAGCACAGAGCCAGTCTTGGGAAGCAAACATCCAACAGGAATCAAAATAATAGGTTGGTGGGTTTCAGACACTCTGTTGCCCCTGTAGCCATGACAGCTGGAGGCTGTAGCCTCAGGCAGTGCTGAGTCCTCATGTGCTGTCCCAGCCCCACCCTCCTCATGGACTCTCCTAACCTCTTTTTCTTTCAGATACTTGGGACTCCTTTGGTCCAGTTCACTGCCTACTAGTGTGTGCTGCAACAGGCCCTCCAAACCCATGCTCTTGCCTTCATCTCTAGTTGCTATGATATAAACATACTATAGAAAAAATAACATGCTAATATCATTTCTTGCTCCATTATATTATGTTTTTTCTGTGTCCTATATCCTATGTCCTATAGGTACTTAGTCTAAGAAAGCATATGGTAAATTATACCATGCATTCCATAACCCAGGCAGCCTGACTTATAGAAATCCATCTCTAAAATTGGGAATTTAACTTGAGTGCTGTCATACATGACTCATATCTAGATTAAAAAATGTAACAGAGATTAACAGATTATGAATTTGGAGAACCGGGTCAAGGGAATATTTGCAAGAAATATTAGAAGTTTAGCCCACCAGGGGCCCCAAACTCTTCTAAGTTAGTTATTAAAAGTTTGCTGATTGCTTTGGCATGCTGTAGAGAAATATTAATGCAGCGAGATGACTACTGTGGCAATGTCAGCATTTCATCATCCCCAGGCTATGTATTCATAAAACTTGGAGTTTGAGCTAACATCACCACTCCCTTTATTCCATTTAACAGTATAGAATGTTATTTCATCTGTTTATGTCCTTTAATGAAGAACTTAGTTCTATTACATTACCTTGGGTCCTCTTTTTCCTGGAACTGTATACTTTGTACTTTTCCTTGCTCAACCTTTTTCATTATAGATCTGCATAAGACTGGCCATTAACAATGCTGCAGCACACTCAATACTAGGTTGCTTTGAAATGTCCTCTGCTAATTCTATTAATCAAATTCTTGCCCTTGGGTCTTTAGTTTAGCCTCAGGCTGAGTTTTTAGACAATGGCAAAAATCAGCCACATCTTTTGCCAGAGTATTATAACAAGGGACTCTAGGCCACACATTAATATTGTTACCCCTGAAACTGACCCTCATGGTTCACATCACCCTCAGCCCTACTGACTGCCATGTGCAAACTAGGATGGGCCATTAAGGCCCTCATAAAATGTCCAATCTTTATCTAGTCCTGTGTTCCAACATGTTCTATATTCCTCAAAACCAAAGCATATTCAGACCTGTCACAGCAATACCCCAGTTCCTGTCACCAACTTCTGAAGTCTTAGTCAGTCTTCTATTGATGTGAAGAGATACTGTGACCATTGATCTCTTGTACAAGAAAGCATTTAATTGGGGCTTGCTTACAGTTTCAGATGTTTAGTCCATTGTTTTCATGGTGGAGACCATGGTGGCACAGAGTCAGAGATGTGGTTAATAAAAGCTGAGAGTTCTACATCCAGATATACAGGCAGCAGGTAGAGCTGCACTGATGAACTATGTAAACTATAATATTTAATATATATTAAATATTTTAAGATGAATACTGATATATAATTATTTATCTTTGGCTCATGAATCCTAGAATGGCAGTCATCCATAGAAGGGGAAGTTTCCAAGCAATATGATGTCAGTACTAGTGGAACTAATGAAGAGCATTCTCAACAAGGTTGCTTTCTCATGGCCATCTAGACTTGTGAATCTCAGGTTTGCTTCTACCCTCAAGGGCACAGATTTATGGTATCTGTTGTAGAGATAATATCAGAACAAATTCTTACACAGTTTCTGTAGTTGAAAGAGGAACCATTTCACCTTCTCAACTTCGACAAGACAATTCTGTTTTGGGTATCTCAGTTACTGTGAGGAAACCACCACAATCAAGGCAACTTAAAAAGGAAGCATTAAATTGGACTTATGTTCTAGAGAGTTGAAATTTCTGATGAGGGACTAAAGGTATGGCAGCAAGAATAACTGATGGTTCAAATCCAAAGCTAAGCAGGAAGGAGAGAGTACACTTGGGATAGTGCAGTCTTTGGAAACCTCAGAGCCTACTCATGTTACACAGATCCTTAAAGACAGCCATACCTCCAATGCTTCCACCGAATTGGAAAGAAGTATTCAAACAATTGAATCTAAGGGAGTCATTCTCTTTCAAACCACCACACATTTCTTTAATACTTTTCATCTGCACAAACCCTACCATACACTTAAGTGAGAATGTTATGCTTCCAACATACAATGCCACAGACTAAATATTGCCATTCCACAAAGAAAGAAACAAAGGTGTTCCCATTCCTGCGGCTCTGTCACTTGTAACACACAGAATGTCTTTCAGGCCAGTTCTACTGCACACCTGCTTCCTCAAAAAAAATATCTGACTACAAGTGATGTAAGGAATTAAATTATATTTTAGCTTATAACTCCAACAGAAATACTTCCTTATGTTGGGAAAGACATGAGGACAGTGTTGGGAGTATACCTCCAGAACTGGGTCTAATGCCAGGTTCACAAGCAAATAGAAATTTCCACAGGTGTAAAACCTCACATACTCCACAGTAATTCATTTCCTCCAAGGAGACTCCATTTCCTAGAGGTACTACAAACTGAAAAATAGCATCACCACCTTGGGATCCAATATTCAACAGAAATTTTCAGGAGGATTTTTTTTTTTTACATTGAAAACATAACAGTTACAGGACCTAATATATGTGACCATAGTCTACCATAGTCTTGTAAGATACTATGATAACCCAAACTTCATGTTCCATATAATAGTCCCAAGAAGTTTTTTTTTTTAACTTTTTCCTTTAAACTGCAGTAACAAAAGAAAGAATGTTATGAATCAGGATATCTAAAATAAATTAGTTGATGCATTTCATAGGGGAGTTACATTAAAATTGAAAAGTATCTGTCATTGTGTTTAGATAGGACCTCATAACAATGTTAGTCTCTCCATGGGTGCCATCGATGAACACTAAGAATGGTAATATAATCCCTCTATGTGTTATATGTCACTCAGGAAAAAAAATTAGCCAATGTCAGCATTTCATCATTAGGCATTGATTTCATCATTCCATTTGATCACTTTCCTTGGAGCATTTGTAAATGGAAAGGTCATGCTAGTGGGACAAAGAATCTATACTAGTCAACCTTGAAACATTTGCCTTGCATTTTAGAAAACAAATCTAATACCAACATGATTTGATAATTAAGATAACATTCTAATTCGGTGGCCATAATTGTTTCTTGTTCGTATAGTGTCCGGAATATTTTCTAGAATAGGAAAGCACATTCACTTTAGTTTATTATGGTCAAATGGAGATTTTGGCAAAGTATAAAGGAAGTTTTCATGAAAATCTAAAAAAAAAAAATGCAAAATCAAACACAAATCAATTTAAAAGACAAAGAAAGTAGATAAGTAGATGTACTTACAGGAAGAAGATTCCCTGTGAGTATTCCTGAGGATTCTGTGGACTCTACTATATGCTCAAAAAGCTTCTAATCCACAACTTGTCATGGTGTCCCCAGATGCTTTGTGCAAACTCCTGCTACTTCATTTGGAGCAGCCTCTACAGGTCACCTCCTATCATAAACATTGAGTATCTCAAGTTTGCTTGTCTAAACTAACAGACCTCATTGTTCCTGTACTTCCAATATATGAATTCAGTTCAAAATTTGTAAAATGATAATGTGCTATTGCCACTCCTTGTGGCAGCCAACATTCTAATTCACTTATTTATTTATTTACGCTGTTTCCGATAAGGCTTAATAAAATAATAGCACATTCATATTACTGAGTAGCTCTACATCCCTTGTGTATGGATATGGATGGGATGCTTGCATCTCTAGTAAATTTCACTGTGGAAAGAAAATTTAACACAAATGTTTTTACAACCGTACAAATTTATCCCCCTACATAACCTACAGTATTATAAAAAGAAAAAAAAATAACTCAGTTATTGTCATTACACTAAGAACACTAATATAGTATAAAACATTTCAGTATATATTGAGTAACATTTGCTTAATGTAAAGCATTATTACAAAAATGCAAAGTTTAAGTAACCTTATTTGTGTGCCTGAACTGTGTTCTGTCCTGTACTGGTTAGTTGGTTAGGTTTTTTTTGTTGTTGTTTGTTTGTTTGTTTGTTTTCCTTAACTTAAGCTACAAGCATGTGGAAAGAGAGAGCCCCCTTTGAGGAAGTGCCTCCACCAGATTAGTGTTTATGTAAATCTACCGGGTCATTCTCTTCAGCAATGTTTGGTGTTCATGGAATCGGCCCATTGTGTACAATGCCACCTTTGAACAGATGGTTCTGGGAGGCATAAGGAAGAGGATGAAGTGTTTGAAAAGATTGAACACATACTATTTTTCCATAGGACCTTAGAGTAATACCTAGAACCTCATAAGGAAGCTTATAATAGAGCAGACAGTATCAGCCAATTTGTCCTAAGATACAAACTGCACATTGTGTTTCTCTGTCAAAGTCCTGCTTCAAAACCAAAGGGGTAAACTAAGTCAGAGTGTAGATCCCCAGTTGCTGCCTGGTTGGTAATCCAGCAGGCTTTTTCTGATGCTAATTTTTCAGGCTGCAACTGATGGTTACCAACCATGGCTTCCACTGACAGTGGCAAACTGAGGGGGCAGAATTAGATTACTGGTGTAGGCCAGGCCAGTGCTGGTAGCTTCGTAGCATGGTCTTACATCTACCGTGTAAGCATCGGAGATGGCTATTGGCTCTAGCATTGGTGCTCCACTGAAAGTGGCAAAGCATCGTCTTAAAAAGAAAAGGAAGGAGAGAAAAGACCACACACACATACACACACACACACACACATTTACACCTGATGAAGTAAGACAGACTCCAGCAGGTAGGTTTCAACAAGCTTTTCTAGCTTTTCTTTCTCCCAGTTTATACACCCAAGAAAATTCTTTTAAACAAAATAAAAATTACAATTTGATTACATGTTATTTTTCTTTAAGTGAATTACAATGAGTATATGTAAGAAAAATATATTCCCCAATACCTTCACATGATCAAGGTTTTACATATTCTGGGTGAAAAACCAAAAAGCAAAACAAGTTATTTTCAAGAATCCATATACATTTGTAACTAAACAACTTGTTATAAATTAACAAGGTGAGCAAACAAGGTAATTTCTTAGCTACTTTTCTCTACTAGCAGGCTGCAATTTACAGTTACAAAGAAAGAATTAACTTACAAAGTAATCTCTCACAAAAGTCTTAAAAGAATCACAAATCTAAACTTTTATATAATAAAAACCAACCAGCCATCTCTACTTTAAATCTTTAAGGTGTACATCTACACATTAATAATTTTGTTTTAATTCACTATCAGGAAGCTGAGAGCAAAAGCAAGTATAAGGAAGTCAATTGTTTTGTTGAGAATGTCACCTCAGCCAGTGCTATCTTGGGCCATTGTTCTCACTCACCAACCTTTAAAAGTCCCTGGCCTTACTATTAAGGTGTACTTTCCTGAACTTCAGAATGTTCTCTAAGATAATTTACATCACAGCCATTAACAAAAATATCTTTACTTAACCTTGCTAAACACTCTGTTTTTTCCTAAAATTTTCTACATCATATCCACTGGCAAAAGCATCTTTTCCTAACCTTGCTAAATAAATCTATTTTTCCAAACTCATTGTAAAGTTAATGGCCATTGCTAACAATCTGCATCTGAAGGTTCTCCTCAAAGGTGGTAGTTAAAATTAAATCATTAACGTCTCCAACAACCTTGCCTAAAAGAGATCAAGCATTCTTAATTTTAAGTGCCAGATACGCTGCATAGTCAGGGGCTGGAATTTCCATTAGAGTTTTCATATGATTCGTATATTAGGAGGATTATAAGGCTACAAGGGTAATAAGCAGAGCTATGGTTCCATAACAGCATGAAAGACCTAGAAATTGTACTTCCTTGTACTTCTGAGCTCTGCCACAAACTGAGACAAACCCATCATGGCTCTGCTAACTGGTTGATTGCATTCCATGCATTCTAGAGCTGTTTGCTATTCCTTTGGCACACACTCCAGCAATTGTCCTCTTGTCTTACGTTTTGTATACTCAAAATTGTCTCCATATTCCATAGTTCTTTGTAAATTCTCAATTCCCCCCAGACTTCGAGTTCAGCCTCAACAACCTCTGCCAAACTCAATGTCTTCTGGAATCAGCACTACACTCAGGACTCTTAACTAAGGGTTTCGTAGGTAGCAGGGAAGCAGATTTCTGCTTCTGTCAGACAAGTCAGCCTGCAAATTGCTTTTCCTCCATTACAGGAGGAATAAATTCTAGATTCATTCACCTTATCTGCCTGTGTCCTTGTGGCTCACCAACAGGGTTTTTCTTCCCATGAACTGGTTCACATAACAAAAAGCAGGCAGGAAGGCTTGAAATCGGAGAATCAACCCTTTTCAGCTTGTGATATAATTTGTGAATATTTAGTAACTGCCACTTTGATTGAGAAATATGTCACTAGGGGATGGGCTTTGAGTTTAAATCCTGACCCCACTTCTAGTGACTAGTTGTCTGGCCTGAAGATGTGAGCTTTGAACTGCTTTAGCTGCTTTAGCTGACGCCTGTTTGATGGTGATTCCATGTCCTTCTGGAACCATAAAACAAATTAAACTCTTTGATAAGGTGCCCTAGATATTATATTTTATCACATCAATGGAAAAGGCATTAATATACATCCTGGGTGAGTTATTGCATATAAAAATAAAAGAAATGTGAAATCAGAATGAACTACCTCATCATGTAAATTTACAATGTTTTATCCACATGAGTTTGTAGGTACACATGAAGTAAAAATGGACATAGGCTTGAACAGATTACTGACACTTGTCAGATTCTTTTAAATACAGAACAAATAATCCCAAGTAACTAAAACAAGTGTGTTGGCTAACAATCTTACTAAATATTTTGTAGTCATAGATTCCCTTCAGTATGCATTATTTTATATAACATGGAAAGGCTTTACTACATTGATTACATTCATAGGGTTGCACTCCAGTTTGATTTTTTTTCACAATTTGGAAGAGTATTCTGATGTATAAAAAGCTTTACCGTATTGACTATATTCATAGGATTTTTCTCCAGTCTGAATTCTTTCATGACTTTGAAGATGGCTGTGAAGTGCAAAGTTTTTATCGCATTGGTTACATTCATAGGGTTTCTCTCCAAATGGATTCTTTTATGTTTTTGAAGAAAGGTGTGACATACAAAGGCTTTACCACATTGATAACATTTCAAGGATTGCTCTCTGGTATGAATTCTTTTATGAGTTTGAAGACTTGTATGATGTGCAAAGGCTTTACCGTATCGACTACATTCATAGGGTTTCTCTCCAGTATGAATTCTCTCATGAATTTGGAGATAGCTGTGACATGCAAAGGCTTTACCACACTGACTACATTCATAGGGTTTCTCTCCAGTATGAATTCTTTCATGACATTGAAGATTACTATTAATGCTGAATGCTTTACCACATTGTTTACATTCATAGGATCTCTCTCCCATATGAACTCTTTCATGTCTTTGAAGATGAGAGCGATGTGCCAAGGCTTTGCCACATTGACTGCATTCATAGGGTTTCTCTCCAGAATGAATTATTTCATGACTCTGAAGTTTACCATTACTAAAGAAGGCTTTACCACATTGACTACATTCATAGGGTTTCTTTCCAGAATGAATTATTTCGTGCCTGGAAAGATAAATAGAATGTGTAAACTTTTACCACATTGCTTAGACTGATGAATCTGTCTAACTGTGTAATTTCACAGTTTTGTCTAATTGTAGAAAAGAAACAGACCTTAAGATTTTGTTACATTGTTTCATTTATGAAGTACCTACTTATTAGGTGTCTTTTGTGTGTCTGAAAATAAATTTGTGAAGAGTAGAGCGTTTTGTATGTGGTTCACATATACAGCATCCATTTTCCAAGCAGGTATTTTCACATCTTTGAAGAGAACTGGAAGAACTCACAGCTTTACCACAGTGATTGCATTCATAATGTTTTCCTATAATACGACTCAGACTATATTTGTATTTGGAACAACACAAATGGAAGAATTTTCATAATTTAATAACAGGGTTTTACTGCAGTGTGAGCTTGTTAATGTATTCCCAATAAAGTCTGAAACACGATTAATTTTATACATTTACAAAATCTTTCAGAGTGGTGACAATGTCATATCTTCTAATTGTTCTGGGAGAGAGAGTGGAATCTTGCCTTTCTCCATATCCCTAATGTTCATGTTGCTTGTATCTAATGTGACCTGTGATATACATATTAAAGCAAGAATAACAAATAAGTGCTATCCACATTGGATTAATACAGTTTAACTTATTACTCATTACAGACATATAATATAAAGATTAAGGTTTCTCCACAAAAACATTTTTGCATCTCATAAACTGCCCATCTCAGTAAACTTTCATAAGCCACTACAAGTACATGAGTAACATGGGACTCAGCATAAACTAATTGAGCACTAGAAGGTTTTGTACATGTAATTTTTGTGTAGGTCTACTGCAATATCTGAGTAGCATCAAACTAAATGAATTGGCAGTTCTACAGAGTAGATCTTATGTTGTGATGATTACAATGTTGATAGCTCTTAAATCATTGATTCCTTGTCTTGTTCCTTGCAAACATGAATCAGCTACTTGACCCTGAGGTATATGAAATATTTACTACTCATCAATGTACTTAAAGCCGTGCTCCTTTACACTGTTGCTTTTCCTTAAAATTTCCAGAACACATTAAAATATCTTTATAAGCACATTCATGTCATCTTGCACATGAAACTCACCTTCCATGTATTTTAGAATTTTGACAGTGTTCTTCAATGTCTTAGTCTTTCCATTTGTAACCTAAAATAAATTACCAGAAAATGAACACGACTGATAATTACATAAAATTTAAGTTACTATCCTCAGTGATCCTTAGAACTATGCCTGTTTTATTTACCACATTCTGCTTTTTTCACAATCAAAATTATAGAAGAGCATTGATAATCAAGAAAACCTTTCCCCCATATTTAAAAAGTAGAAGAAAATCAAAGTCTTACCTATAGCAGTGAGATTCCTGTAGGTCTCTAGCATGATATTTACATGGACACTCTTCTGGAAGGATTCAGCAAAGCACAGTCTTCCAGAGTGAAGTTTATGTGCACATCATTATAGGTCATTACATCCTAAAATATCCCAAAGATGTGTCCAACAGAAAGCATAATTCAGACAATATTGTGAATATATACATCTTTTACAACTAAGTTTAAATGATTCAGGTGATTTCCATACTTATTCTATGACATGAAATAGAAGAGGTGGTTCATTCCTGTCATTTCTGTGCTCTTTGAATAGGATAGAGCTTTGCAAGGGAAGTTCCTCTTAACAGACATATAGACATAGAAAAAGAAAAACAAACCAACAGATCAATCATAATGAGTACACATCAGAGAAGTTGTATGAACAATTACTAACTACAAAAAAGCAAAACAAACAAAAAACATGGGCAAGCAGGTTATTTGGGCACATGCCTTTATCCCTAGCACTCAGGAGTTAGAGGCAGATGTATCTCATTGAGTTGGAGGAAGGCCTAAGCTATGGAATGAGTTCAAGGACAACCTGAGGTGTATGTTAAGACCTTGTCCCTACTCATCCCCACCAAATAAACAAACAAACTAAGGAACAAACAAAAATTAACCAATCAACCAACTAAATAAATGAAAATGTTAGAGAAAAAATTAAAAAATTTGAAGGTCTCACTGAAGTCATTAAAAAAGTTATGCATTCACTCTAGCTCTGCTTTTATCTCCCAGAAATATGAATACTCACAGTTTAAACTATTAATAAGATACTACTAAAAGAGAATGCATGTTTAACCAGTTTGAAATGGATAGATGAAAATAAAGCAATGTATATGTAGATCATGAAAAAAAAAACATAAGAGAACCAAAGATATGTCTTGAGAATCAAACGTACTTTTTGGACTTCTAAAGCAGGTGAGTTCAATTGGCAGTACTTATAAGGCACTGAAGAAACTATCGAACAAATACATGTGTTGGTCTAAGAAAATGTTAAATCTAAAAAATTCCAATGACAAAAAATCCAGAAAATCTTAGATATCATGCAAAGACTATATCTAAGAATAATAGGAATACAGAAAGGAGAAGAATAGAAGCTCATTGGCACTGAAATGATTTTAACAAAATCATAGAAGAAAATTTTCATAACTAAAAAAAGAAATATATAAATATACAAGAAGATATACAGATCACCAATTAGATTGAACCAGAAAGCAAAGTCTCCTCACAACCTAATAATCAAAATGTAGAAAGAACATTAAAACATGCAAGAGAAAAAAAAAAAACTAACATCTGGAGATAGGCCTATGAAAATTACACCTAACTTCTCAACTGAAACAGTAACAGGCAGAAAGCCTTGGGCAAGATGTACTAAAGAATAAAGAGTCCACAGATACCGGCCAAGATTACTAAACCCAGCAAAACTTTCAATCACTAGAGATGGAGAAAATAAGAGCTTCCACAATTAGAACAACATCTATCTACAAATCCAGCCCTACAGAAAGTGTCAGAAGAAAAACTCTAAACAAAGGAGGTTAACTATACATACAAAAAGACAGGAAATAAATAATCTCACACCAGCAAAACGTAAATAAAAAAAAAAAACACACAAACACATGCACACACACACACACACACACACACACACCTCAACTACTACCAGCAACAACAAAACTACAGATATTAACAACCATTGGTCACAGATATCTCTCAATATAAAAGGCATCGATTCCCTAATAAAAACTTCAGACTATCAGAATGCATGTGAAAACAGGATCCATCCTTCTGGTGCATACAAGAAACACACGTCAATATCAAAAAGGGATTGGAAAAAAGATTTTCCAACCAAGTGGACCTGAGAATTAAGTTGGTGTAACTTTACTAATATCTAACACAATACTCTTTAAACCAAAATTAACCAAAAGGAATTGGAAAATACATTTCATATTCATCAAAGGAAAAATACAGCAAGCAGGTATCTCAGTTCTGAACATCTATGCTGCAAATGCAAGGATACCCATATCTGAAAACAAAAACAAAAACAAAATTATGACTTACCCTTAAACCATACATGTATCCTTACATACTGGTAGTGGAAGACTTTATCACCCTAACTTCACCAACCAACACTCGAGCTAACATATATTAAAAACCAAATGGAGTTCCATAGAACATTGCACCCAAACACCAAAGAATATACCTTCTTCTCAGTACCTTGTGGAACTTCATTCAAAACTAACCACATATGCATTTGCTTAAGAAGTTTCCACGGATAAAGGAAAATTGAAATATCCTCCAGTATCCAATTAGTCACCACATATTAAAGCTAGATTTCAACAACAACAAAACAACAAAAGGCCTACAAACTCATGGGAACTGAACCACTCACTTCTTAATGAATATTGGGTCAACATTGAAATAAAGAAAGAAATTAAAGATTTCCTAGAATATAAAAATGACTGCACGACATACCCTACATATAGGACCCAATGAAAGTAGTACAAAAAAGAAACTTAATATCATTAAGTGACTACGTAAAAAAAAAAAAAAAAAACAGCTCATCTGAAAAGTATAGAACTAAAGAAGCAAGCATACCCAAAGGAATAGGAAAAAGAGAACATTATTATTATTTATTTTTTATTTTTTCCCCATTTTATTTTATTTTTTTTATCAGTTACATTTTATTAACTCTGTATCCCAGCCGTGTCCCGATCCCTCATTCCCTCCCAGTCCCTCCCTCCCTCCCTCCCTCCCTCATCTCCACCATGACCCTTTCCAAGTCCACTGATGGGGGGGACCTCCTCCCCATTCATCTGATCCTGTTTTATCAGGTATCTTCAGGACTGGCTGCAAAGCCCTCCTCTGTGGCCTAACAGGACTGCTCCTCCCTTCGGGGGTGGGGAGATCAAAGAGCCAGTCATCGAGTTCCTGTTAGAAATAGTCCCTGTTCCCCTCACTTTGGGAAACCAATTGGTTACTGAGCTACCACAGGCTACATCTGAGTGGAGGTTCTAGGTTATATCCATACATGGTCCTTGGTTGAATGTCAGTCTCAGAAAAGATCCTGTGCCCAGATATATTTGGTCCTTGTGGAGCTCCTATCCTTTCCCCATCAGACTAACTCCCCTTCTTTCTTATGATTCCCTGTACTCTGCCAAAGGTTTGGTCATGAGTCTTTGCTTTGAAAACACTGCTAGTAAGAGTCTTTCAGATGCGCTCAGTAGACTCCTGTCATACGTTCAATGCAAATCCCATCTGTCTTTCTAAATGAGGATTGATCATCTTACCCCATGTCCGCTCAATTGATTATCTTTTTTAGGTGTATAGATTTCATTATGTTTATCATATCTTATAGGTCTATATAAGTGAGTATATCCCATGTTTGTCTTTCTCCTTCTGGGATATTTCACTCAGAATGATCTTTTCTAGATCCCACCATTTGCCTGCAAATTTCATGATTTCCTCCTTTTTGATTGCTGAGTAGTATTCCATTGTATAAAAATACCACAATTTCTGTACCCATTCCACCGGTGATGGACATCTGGGTTGTTTCCAGGTTCTGGCTATTACAAATAGAGCTGCTATAAACATGGTTGAGCAAGTGTCCTTTTTGTGTACTTGAACAAACTTTGGGTATATACCTAGCAGTGGTATAGCTGGGTCTGGAGGAAGCACTATTCCTATTTGTCTTAGAAAGCGCCAGATAGCTTTCCAGAGTGGTTGTACCAGTTTACATTCCCACCAGCAGTGGAGCAGGGTTCCCCTTTCTCCATAACCTCTCCAGCATGTGTTATCGCTTGAGTTTTTCATCTTGGCCATTCTGATGGGTGTAAGGTGATATCTCAGGGTCGTTTTGATTTGCATTTCCCTGATGGCTAATGAGGATGAGCATTTCTTTAAGTGTTTTTCTGCCATTCGATATTCCTCTGTCGAGAATTCTCTGTTTAGCTCTGTTCCCCATTTTTTAAGTGGATTACTTGGATTGCTGCTTTTCAGCTTCTTTAGTTCTTTGTATATACTGGATATTAGTCCTCTGTCAGATAAAGGGTTAGTGAAGATTCTTTCCCAATCTGTAGGCAGTCGTTTTGTTTTGATGACGGTATCCTTTGCTTTACAGAAACTTTTCAGTTTCATGAGGTCCCATTTATTGATTGTTGCTCTTAGAGCCTGTGCTGTTGGTGTTCTGTTCAGGAAGTTGTCTCCTGTGCCAATGAGTTCTAGGCTGTTCCCCACTTTTTTTTCCAATTGATTTAGGGTATCGGAATTAATGTTGAGGTCCTTCATCCACTTTGACTTTAGTTTTGTGCAGGGTGATAAATATGGATCTATTTTCATTTTTCTGCATGTAGACATCCAGTTGGTCCAGCACCATTTGTTGAAAATGCTGTCTTTTTTCCATTGAATGGAATTGGCTTCTTTGTCGAATATCGAGTATTCATAGGTGTGTGGATTTATTTCTGGGTCTTCTATGCGGTTCCATTGATCCTCCTTTCTGTTTCTATGCCAGTACCATGCAGTTTTTATTACTGTTGCCCTGTAGCACAGCTTGAGATCAGGAATGGAGATACCTCCAGATGATCTGTTGTTGTACAGGATCGTTTTGGAGATTCTGGGTTTTTTGTTTCTCCATATGAAGCTGAGAATCTTTTTTTCAAGGTCTGTAAAGAATTGAGTTGGTATTTTGATGGGAATTGCATTGAATCTGTAGACTGCTTTTGGCAGTATGGCCATTTTCACAATGTTAATCCTACCAATCCATGAGCACGGGAGATCTTTCCATCTTCTGATATCTTCTTCGATTTCTTTCTTCAGAGACTTGAAGTTTTTCTCAAACAGGTCTTTCACTTGCTTGGTTAGGGTCACACCAAGGTACTTTATGTTATTAGTGGCTATTGTGAAGGGTGTTGTTTCCCTAATTTCTTTCTCAGCCTTTTTGTCTTTGATATATAGGAGGGCTTCTGATTTTTTTGAGTTGATTTTGTATCCTGCCACTTTGCTGAAGGTGTTTATCAGCTGAAGGAGTTCTCTGGTTGATTTTTTGGGGTCGCTCATGTATACTATCATATCATCTGCAAATAGTGACACTTTGACCTCTTCCTTTCCGATTTGTATCCCCTTGATCTCCTTTAGTTGTCTTATTGCTCTGGCTAGGACTTCAAGTACTATGTTGAAGAGATATGGGGACAATGGACAGCCTTGTCTTGTCCCTGATTTCAGTGGGATTGATTTAAGTTTCTCTCCATTGAGTTTGATGTTAGCTATAGGCTTGCTATATACTGCCTTTACTATGTTTAGGTATGTGCCTTGTATCCCTGATCTCTCCAAGACTTTAAACATGAATGGGTGTTGGACTTTGTCAAATGCTTTTTCGGCGTCTAAGGAGATGATCATGTGGTTTTTCTCCTTCAGTTTGTTTATGTAGTGGATTACATTGATGGATTTTCCTATGTTGAACCACCCTTGCATGCCTGGGATGAAGCCTACTTGGTCATGGTGGATGATATCTTTGATGTGTTCTTGGATTCGGTTTGCAAGTATTTTATTGAGTATTTTTGCGTCAATGTTTATAAGAGAGATAGGCCTAAAGTTCTCTTTTTTCGTTGGGTCTTTGTGTGGTTTAGGTATTAAGGTGACTGTGCCTTCATAGAATGAGTTTGGTAGTGTTCCTTCTGTTTCTATTTTGTGGAATAGCTTGAGGAGAATTGGAGTTAGCACTTCTTTGAAGGTCTTGTAGAATTCTGCGCTGAAGCCATCTGGTCCAGGGCTTTTTTTGGAGGGGAGACTGTTAATGACTGCTTCGATTTCCTTGGGAGATATAGGGCTATTCCGTCTTTCTACCTGATCTTGATTTAGTTTTGGTAGATGGAATCTTTCAAGAAAATTATCCATTTCATTTAGATTCTCAAATTTTGTGGCATATAGGCTTTTGTAGTATGACCTAATAATTGTTTGGATTTCCTCAATGTCTGTGGTTATTTCCCCATTTTCATTTCTGATTTTGCTGATCTGGATAGTTTCTCTCTGCTTTTTAGTTAGTTTGGCTAAGGGTTTGTCTATCTTGTTGATTTTCTCAAAGAACCAGCTTTTTGTTTCATTGATTCTTTGGATAGTTTTATTTGTTTCTATTTGATTGATTTCAGCCCTTAGTTTGATTATTTCCAGCCGTCTGCTCCTTTTGGGTGTATCTGCTTCTTTTTGTTCTAGGGTTTTCAGTTGGGCCATTAAGTTGTTTGTATGTGATGTTACGAATTTCTTCTTGCAGGCACTTAGTGCTATAAATTTTCCTCTGAGCACTGCTTTCAGTGTGTCCCATAAATTTGGG
The DNA here is from genome assembly GCF_030254825.1 of Meriones unguiculatus. Lineage (NCBI taxonomy): Eukaryota > Metazoa > Chordata > Mammalia > Rodentia > Muridae > Meriones > Meriones unguiculatus. The sequence goes on along the minus strand of NC_083353.1, from coordinate 24,414,666 downwards.
TATGTTGTGCCTTCCTTTTCATTGAATTCTAGGAAGTCTTTAATTTCTTTCTTTATTTCTTCCTTAACCCAGCTGTCATTGAGTAGTAAGTTGTTTAGTTTCCATGTGCGTGTCGGCTTTTTGTTGTTTCTGTTGTTGTTGAGGTCGAGCTTTAGTCCATGGTGGTCAGATAGTATACAAGGGATTATTTCAATCCTTTTGTATCTGTTGAGGTTGTGACCCACTATATGGTCTATTTTGGAAAAGGTTCCATGGGGTGCTGAAAAGAAGGTGTACTCTTTTGAGTTTGGGTGAAATGATCTGTAGACGTCTATTAGGTCCATTTGATTTAGGGATTCTGTGAGTGCTTTTATTTCCCTATTTGGTGTCTGTCTAGTTGATCTGTCCCTTGGTGAGAGTGGAGTGTTGAAGTCTCCCACTATTAAGGTATTAGGATCAATGTATGATTTAAGCTTTAATAATGTTTCATTTACGAATGTCGGTGCTCTTGTATTTGGGGCATAGATATTCAAGATTGTGATGTCCTCTTGGTGGATTTTTCCTTTGATGAGAATATAGTGGCCCTCCTTATCTTTTTTGATTAACTTGGGTTGAAAGTCTATTTTATTAGATATTAGGATGGCTACTCCAGCTTGTTTTCTGGAACCGTTTGCTTGAAAAACAGTTTTCCAGGCTTTACTCTGAGGTAGTGTTTGTCTTTGTTGCATAGGTGTGTTTCTTGGATGCAACAGAATGTTGGATCCTGTTTCCTTAACCATTCTGTTAGCCTTTGTCTTTTTATTGGTGAGTTGAGTCCATTGATATTGATAGATAATAGTGACCAATGCATGTTAATTCCTTTTGTAATGGAGTCGATGATCTAACCCTGATTCATTGCTTGTTTTCTTTTCATTTTTGTTGGGACATTATCTGTATGCCCTGTTTTCTTGGGTGAATTTGTTTTCATTGGATTGGAGTTTTCTTTCTAGTATCTTCTGTAGGGATGGTTTGCTGTGTAGATATTGTATAAATTTAGTTTTGTCATGGAATATTTTGTTTTCTCCATCTATGTTGATTGAAAGCTTTGCAGGGTATAGTAGTCTGGGTTGACATTTGTGATCTCTTAGAGTCTCCATGATACTTGCCCAGGCCCTTCTGGCTTTCATAGTTTCTGATGAGAAGTCCGGCGTGATTCTGATAGGTCTACCTTCATATGTTACTTGGCCTTTTTCCCTTGCTGCTTTTAATATCTTTTCTTTGTTCTGTAGATTTAGTGTTTTGACTATGATGTGACGTGATGTGTTTCTTTTCTGGTCTAGTCTATTTGGAGTTTTGTAGGCCTCTTGTATATTTATGGACATCTCTTTCTTTAAGTTGGGAAAATTTTCTTCTATGATTTTCTTGAAAATATTTTCTGGACCTTGGAGTCTGGAGTCTTCTTTTTCGTGAATTCCTATTATTCTTAGATTTTGTCTTTTCATAGCATCCTTGATTTCTTAGATATTTTGTGATTGGAACTTTTCTGATTTTACTTTTTCTTTGAGAAAAGTATCCATTTCTGCAAGTATGTCTTCAGCTCCAGAGATTCTCTCTTCCATCTCTTGTATTCTGTTGGTGATGCTTACTTTTGTGGTTCCTGATCTTTTCTCCAAGTTCTCCAGCTCAAGGGTTTTCTCATTTTGTGTTTTCTTTATTGATTCTAATTCTGTTTTCATGCCTTGCACCATTTCTTTCATGTGTTTGAATTTAGATTCCTGTCTCTCTACGATGGCCTCTATTTCTTTTTTCATTTCCTTCTTATATGCCACTAATTTTTCCTCTACTTGTGTATCTATTTGTTTGGCTATGTTTGCCTGTGTTTCTTTAAGGATATTGTCTATTTCTTCTTTCTTTGCCTCCAATTGACTGGCCATCTCTTTGAAAGACTTGTTCATTTCCTCCTTATGAGCCTCAAATAATTGGGCAAGCATGGCTTTAAAATCATTTTCCTGTGCTTCTGCTGAATTGGTGTATCCATCGATTTGGGGGTTTGCTGGTGAAGTCATGATGTCCTGATTTATGTTGGAAGTGTTCTTTCGCCTACCTCTGGCCATTGGCTTATCTGAAACCTTCCCTGTTTGTTTTTGGATTCTGCAGATCAGACTGGTGCTGTCTCTCTCTGGTGTCTGGAGAGTTCTTCAGGAAGCTGAGCATTCTCAGCATGTGCTGAGGACTAGCTGTACCTGTGGGAGGAAAGTACACAGGCGCAAACGGGGCAAATGCAAGCGTGTGTGTGCGCGCGCGCACGTGTGTGTCTGTGTGTGTAAGTGTGCGTGGATGAGTTTCTCGAGGGACAGAGTGATGGCTAATGTTGAACCCTTGAGTGTGTGGGAGGGGCTCTGTACTGTATATGTCGCAGGCGCTAATGATGATCGCAGCGCAATTTCTGGTATTAACTGTCTTAGCTCCTCAATCAGGCCCACAGGGCAGGAACTTCAATGTCCCTAGTGCCACTCTGTTTCCCAAAGTGGGTATGTGGGTGGGAGGGGGGTTCGATGCCTGGCTTCTGATTTAGAAGGACCCAGGATCTGGGGAACTGCAGATTCTCAAGGGTGCACTCACTTACAGGCAGGTCTCTTGGCCGAGATGGTGGTATCCGGGGCTCTCTGCTCTCTGGTTTGGCCCTGCTTCTTTGATGTGTTCAGCCAGTTCTGTGCTGCTGTCACTGCCAGGTTCTGAGGTCTTGCTGCAGCTGGAGATTTCAGGGTGGTCACTTCAGCAGGGATGGGGTAATCAGGCTCTCTGTTCTCTGGTTTGGCCCTGGTTAGTCTTAAACTGGAGGGCTGTGGTGCCCCGCCAGTTCAGTACTGCTCCGCTGCCACGTCCTGCTGTAACTGGAGACTGGCTTGCTAGTCCCAATGCTTTCTGGGAAGTCCTGGGATCTCTTCGTTGTGCTCTCCAAGCTTGGGAGGCCCAGTGCCTGGTGTGTCCAGGTTGTATGACGTTTCTGCCTGGTTTCGGTGAGTATATAGCGTATTCTCTGTCACTGTGGGATTGGGCGGGTTGTACCGTCAGTGATGGCGATCCTGCGGAGCTAGTATGGTGTCTAGCAGATTCGCGCCCTGGGAGGATGGTGCAGCCGCTGCGCGAATCTGGGACTCCGGGGTACGTACTGCTGGCTTTTGTCTGCCGCTAAAGTGGTTGGGGCTCCGTCTCAGCGGTTGTATACCCCAGGCAGTTAGGTCTGCGCTGAGAAAGATGAGTCCGCTGTGCCGCTGTGCCCAGGAGGAAGGAGGTCTGGGGGAAGGGAGTGCAGCAAGAACAAAGGATCTTTTCTCTCCCTCCCCAAGCAAGTCTCCGGGTGACCGGAGGCCAAAGTTTTCACCTCCTGCGATGTTCTCTGGTGTTCAGAAAGCCTCGCTGTGGTTTTCCTGGGTTGGGGGTCCTTCCATTCTCCAACTCAGAAGATCAGGTATCCCACTGCTCAGAAACTGTGTGTGCTAGTCGCCATCTTGGCTCCGCCCGAGAACATTATTTTTAAGAAAATCAAGGTAACAAGAACCTGGCTCTTTGAAAAAAAATCAAGAAGATGGACAAACCCTTATCCAAACTAACTAAAAGACAAAGGGAGAATATACAAATTAACAAAATCAAAAATGAAAAGACATAACAGACACTGAAGAAATCCATAAAATAATCAGATCATACTTTAAAAAATTGTATACCATAAAATTGAAAAAAATAAAAGAAATGGATAGATTTCCCAATAGATGCCATTTACCAAAGCTACGTCTCAATCAGACACACACACACATGCACACACACAAAATTTAAATAGATCTATAATCTGTAACAGAGGCAGTCATTAAAATCTGTACCCTTTGATTTTCCAAAACCCTAGTTTATTTAGGGTTTTTAAATTCTTCTACCTACCTTCTATCCCACTGATCATAGGAAGGGGAGAAAGAAAGTTCTTAGAATAAAGGATTTTGTGGACCTTTTTTAGCAGTATTTCCTTGGGGCAAATACACTCTATGCTTTCCAGATACCAGCATTCCTATCCAATAGACAACACCCAACAACAACATGAATTGGCACAATTCAGCAAAGAAAACAAGACTCCCAAAAAAAACAGAGTCAGCAAAAGCTGCAAGACTCAGCTGGATTGCTACAAGAAGTTGTCTGCTCTGCAGTGTTTCTCTTTGAAAAGTTTAGAAAAATGAAGACCAGCAATGAGTAGCAATACAAATGCATGTCTCCCTGTCTGTGGGCTTCTGTTTATCATAGCCCACACAAAGCTGTTTTACAACCTGAACATGCCATGCCCCTTGCACAGGACAGCTTCTAGCAAAACATCACTGGCTCTCTCATGTGTCAGTTTTCAGCTGGCAAGATGATGTGTCCCTTCATGAGTTTGTTTTTAACTGAGGATAAACTACAAACATTTCAACACAAAAATTTCCAAACCCAGAGACTTGCACATTCACATGGTTTTAGTGCAGAATTTTATTAGACATTCAAAGAAGAGCCAATACCAACACTTCTCAAATTATTCCAAAATATTACAAATGTATATTTCCAAATTCTTTTATGAGGCCAGAGTCACCCTGATATTCAAACCACAAAGATTACACGAAGATTACATAAAGATTACATAAAGACAGAGGATTATAAAAAAACTTCCCTTATAAATATACATAAAATATACTCAATAAAATAATTTCAAATCAATTTTACAAACACATCAAAAAAGATTATTCACCGTATTCAAGTAGGCTTCATCCCAGAAATTCAGGGGTGGTACAAAATATAAAATCTGTCAGTGCAATCTACCATGTAAATATATTGAAAGAAAAAAGTACATTATCAAATCATTATATGCTGAAAAAGGCTTTGAGAAAGTCCAATGCCCCTTCATGATAAAAGTCTTGTGGAGAGTAGAAATACACAGAGTATACACAAACATAATTAGGGAAATTTACAGCAAGCCTATAGCCAACAGCAAATTAAATGGTGAGAAACTCAAAGCAATTCCTCTAAAATCAGGAACAAGACAAGTTTGTCTCCTCTGTCCATATCTATTTAATATTGTACTTGTAGTTCTAGCTTGGACAGTAAGAAAACTGCAAGAGATCAAAGAAATACAAATTGGAAAAATAGTAGTCAAAATGTCAATAATTGCAAAAGATATGATAATATATATGAGAGATTCCAAAAATTCTGTCAGGGAACTCCTACAGTTGATAAATACCTTCTGCAAAATGGCTGGGTACAAAATTACCTAAAAACAAACAAAACAAAAACCAGTAGCTCTCCTATAAACAAATGAAAAATAGGCTGAGGAATATATCAGGAAAACAACACAGTTGTTCACAATAGCCACAAATAATATAAAATATCTTGGGGTAACTCTAACTAAGCAAGCAAAATACTTCTATGACAAAAATGTTACAGAACTTTTCTTTATCTTTAGCAAATGAAATTTAAAGAAATATCAGAAGACAGAAAGATCTCTCATGCTCATGAATGGATAGGATTAACATAGTAAAAATGGCCATCCTTCTAAAAGCAATCTATAGATTCAACATAGTTCCTATCAAAACTTCAACACAATTCTTTTCAAAACTTGGAAAGTCAATACTTAATTTCATATGGAAAAGCAAAAAACAAAACAAAACAAAACAAAACAAAAAAAAAAAAACCAGGATAGCTAAATGCATTCCTGAGCAATATTAGAATTTATGGAGTTATTGCCCTCCCTGATTTCAAATTGCACTACAAAGTCATAGTCATAAAAATCTCATGGCATTTGCATAAAAACAGACATGTCAATTAAATAAAATTAAATCATCGACCCACACATAAATCCACACACCTAAGGACAGTTGCTTTTTTATTATGAAGCTAAAAAGAAACAATGAGAAAAGAAAGCATCTTCAAGAAATTTTGCTGATATAACTGGATATATATATATATATATATATATATATATATATATGTATGTAGAAGAATTCAAAGAGATCAATATTTGCACAAACTTATGTCCAAGTGGAACAAAATCTCAACATATAAACAGACACATTGAACCTGACAGAAGAGCAAATAAGGAACAGCCTTGAACACATTGACACAGGAGACAATTTCTTAAACAGAATACTGATCAGGCAGGCACTAAGATCAACAATTAATAAATGGTACCTTGAATACTGAAATGCAAAGGACACCATCAATTAGAAAACATGGCAGCCTACAAAAGATTTTCATCAAATGTGCATGCAATGAAGGGCTAATATACAAATTTTAAAAAAGAACTCAATAAATTAGACAACCAGTAACTAAACAATCCAATTAAAAATGGGGCAAAGAAATAAACAGGGAATTCTCAGAAGAGAAATCTAAATGGCCAAGAAACATCCTTAGCCTTCAGGGAAATGCCAATCAAAACTAGTTGAAATTCCATCTTGCACCTGTCAGAACAGCCAAGATCAACAAAACAAGTGACAGGCAAAGATGTAGAAAAAGGCAAACACCTATTCATTTTTGTTGGGAAAGCAAACTTTACAACCACTATGTAAATCAATTTGGTGGTTCCTTAGAAATTTTGGTAATTGAGACCTCAAGATACAGCTATACCACTATTGGGCATATAGCCAAAAGACACTCCATCTTACCACAGGGACACTTGCTCAACCATATTCATAATGGCTTTAATTCATAATAGCCAGAATCTGGAAATATCCTAGATATTCCTCAATGGAAGAACGGATAAAGAAAATGTGGTATATTTTAAAAATGGAGTATTACTCAGGTTTTAGAAAAAAAATAGGATCATGAAATAGGCAGGAAAATGTATGGAACTGAAAAAAATCTTCCTGAGTTATGAATTATATAAAGTTGATGGGCTGCTTGATCTTTCTGTGGGTTCTCTAGCAACTAGAGGTGGGGCATCTCTAAATTGGGCTCTGTTGCCTGCCTTTGAATCCTTTTCCCCTAGCAGGGCCTTGTCTTGCCTCAAGGGAAGAGGAGGCACTTAGTCCTGATGAGACTTGATGTGCCAATGCAGATTGGTATGCTGTGCAGGGAGACTCCATTCTCTGAGTAAGAAGGGGGAGGGGGATAGTGAAAGTGGATGGGAGGGTTGGAATGGGGAAGAGGTAGTAGACCTGCAATTGTGATGTACAATGAACAAATAAATTAGTGGAATAAAATAAGGACCATGAAATTCACACACAAATGAATTAAACTAGGAAAAAAATTATCCTGAATGTGGTAACCCATACACAGAAAGACAAACATGATATGTATTTAGAAGAAGATATTAGCTGTCAAGTGTAGGATAATCACACTGCAATCCACACAATAAGAGAAGCTGAGTAAAAGGAAGCGTTCTAGGTTGGATAGCATGGATATCTTTGGAAAGTGGAAATAAAATAAATATTGAGGGTAGACAGGTAATGGGGCGCATGGTGGGGATAGAAACAGAAAGTGAGAAAGAGGCAGAGGGAGAGAGTATAATGAGAGACAACTTGAGTCTCTGAACATTTAGGCGGTAACATAGAATCCTGGTGCAATGGGATCTTCTGGGAACCTATGAGGGTGAACCTAAAAAACCCTCCTAGTAATAGAGTATATAGAACCTGAACATAAACAGGTAAACAGGTTAAGTTCCCACTTGTGGGACTGGGACACTAACTCAGCCACAAAACCTTCTAGCCACAACCTATTCTCTGTAAGATGTGCTGCAGCAGTGGTGGCAGAGTTTGTGGTTATGGGTAACCAATGACTGGCCTAACTTGAGGACCAAGCCATAAGAGAGTGCCCATGCCTGAAACTTCCTGGATGACCAGGAACCCAAAGGTAGATGCCTCAAAGATCTAGTGTTAAACTATGTAATACTGATTTTTTAAAAAAAGTCAATGAGGTGTCCCGGAGTCCCAGATTCATGCAGCGGCTGCACCATCCTCCCAGGGCGCGAATCTGCTAGACACCATACTAGCTCTGCAGGATCGCCATCACTGACGGTACTGCCCGCCCAATCCCACAGTGACAGAGAATACACTATATACTCACCAAAACCAGGCAGAAACATCATACAACCTGGACACACCAGGCGCTGGGCCTCCCAGTCTTGGAGAGCACAGTGAAGAGACCCCAGGACTTCCCAGAAAGCATTGGGACTAGCGACCCAGTCTCCAGTTACAGCAGGACTTGGCAGTGGAGCAGCACTGAACTGGAGGGGCGCCACAACCCTCCAGTTTAAGACTAACCAGGGCCAAACCAGAGAACAGAGAGCGTGATTACCCCATCCCTGCTGAAGTGACCACCCTGAAATCTCCAGCTGCAGCAAGACCTCAGAACCTGGCAGTGACAGCAGCACAGAACTGGCGGAACACATCAAAGAAGCAGGGCCAAACCAGAGAGCAGAGAGCCCAGGATACCAGGATCTATGCCAAGAGACCTGCCTGTAAGTGAGTGCACCCTTGAGAATCTGCAGTTCCCCAGATCCTGGGTCCTTCTAAATCAGAAGCCAGGCATCGAACCCCCTCCCACCCACATACCCACTTTGGGAAACAGAGGGGCACTAGGGACATTGAAGTTCCTGCCCTGTGGGCCTGATTGAGGAGTTTAGGCAGTTAATGCCAGAAATTGCGCCGCTATCATCTTTAGCACCTGCGACATATACAGTGCAGAGCCCCTCCCACACACTCAAGGGTTCAACATTAGCCATCACTCTTCCCTCGAGAAACATTTCCACGCACACTTACACACACAGACACACACACGCGCGTGCACACACGCTTGCATTTGCCCCGTTTGTGCCTGTGTACTTTCCTCCCACAGGTACAGCTAGTCCTCAGCACACGCTGAGAGTGCTCAGCTTCCTGAAGAACTCTCCAGACACCAGAGAGAGACAGCACCAGTCTGATCTGCAGAATCCAAAAACAAACAGGGAAGGTTTCAGATAAGCCAATGGCCAGGGGTAGGCAAAGAACACTTTCAACATAAATCAGGACATCATGACTTCACCAGCAAACCCCCAAATTGATGGATACTCCAATTCGGCAGAAGCACAGGAAAATGATTTTAAAGCGATGCTTGCCCAATTATTTGAGGCTCATAAGGAGGAAATGAACAAGTCTTTCAAAGAGATGGCCAGTCAATTGGAGGCAAAGAAAGAAGAAATAGACAATATCCTTAAAGAAACACAGGCAAACATAGCCAAACAAATAGATACACAAGTAGAGGAAAAATTAGTGGCATATAAGAAGGAAATGAAAAAAGAAATAGAGGCCATTGTAGAGAGACAGGAATCCAAATTCAAACACATGAAAGAAATGGTGCAAGGCATGAAAACAGAATTACAATCAATAAAGAAAACACAAAATGAGAAAACCCTTCAGCTGGAGAACTTGGAGAAAAGATCAGGAACCACAAAAGTAAGCATCACCAACAGAATACAAGAGATGGAAGAGAGAATCTCTGGAGGTGAAGACACACTAGCAGAAATGGATACTTCTCTCAAAGAAAAAGTAAAATCAGAAAAGTTCCAATCACAAAATATCCAAGAAATCAAGGATGCTATGAAAAGACAAAATCTAAGAATATTAGGAATTCATGAAAAAGAAGACTCCAGACTCCAAGGTCCAGAAAATATTTTCAAGAAAATCATAGACGAAAATTTTCCCAACTTAAAGAAATAGATGTCTATAAATATACAAGACACCTACAGAACTCCAAATAGACTAGACCAGAAAAGAAACACATCACGTCACATCATAGTCAAAACACTAAATCTACAGAACAAAGAAAAGATATTAAAAGCAGCAAGGGAAAAAAGCCAAGTAACATATGAAGGTAGACCTATCAGAATCACACCAGACTTCTCATCAGAAACTATGAAAGCCAGAAGGGCCTGGGCAAGTATCATGGAGACTCTAAGAGATCACAAATGTCAACCCAGACTACTATACCCTGCAAAGCTTTCAATCAACATAAATGGAGAAAACAAAATATTCCATGACAAAACTAAATTTACACAATATCTACACAGCAAACCATCCCTACAGAAGATACTAGAAAGAAAACTCCAATCCAATGAAAACAAATTCACCCAAGAAAACAGGGCATACAGATAATATCCCAACAAAAATGAAAAGAAAACAAGCAATGAAACAGGGTTAGATCACGGACTCCTTTACAAAAGGAACTAACATGCATTGGTCACTATTATCTATCAATATCAGTGGACTCAACTCACCAATAAAAAGACACAGGCTAACAGAATGGTTAAGGAAACAGGATACAACATTCTGTTGCATCCAAGAAACACACCTATGCAACAAAGACAAACACTACCTCAGAGTAAAGGGCTGGAAAACTGCTTTTCAAGCAAACGATTCCAGAAAACAAGCTGGAGTAGCCATCCTATTATCTAATAAAATAGACTTTCAACCCAAGTTAATCAAAAAAGATAAGGAGGGCCACTATATTCTCATCAAAGGAAAAATCCACCAAGAGGACATCACAATCTTGAATATCTATGCCCCAAATACAAGAGCACCGACATTCATAAATGAAACATTATTAAAGCTTAAATCATACATTGATCCTAATACCTTAATAGTGGGAGACTGCAACACTCCACTCTCACCAAGGGACAGATCAACTAGACAGACACCAAATAGGGAAATAAAAGCACTCACAGAATCCCTAAATCAAATGGACCTAATAGACGTCTACAGATCGTTTCACCCAAACTCAAAAGAGTACACCTTCTTTTCAACACCGCATGGAACCTTTTCCAAAATAGACCATATAGTGGGTCACAACCTCAACAGATACAAAAGGATTGTAATAATCCCTTGTATACTATCTGACCACCATGGACTAAAGCTAGACATCAACAACAAGAGAAACAACAAAAAGCCGACACGCACATGGAAACTGAACAACTTACTACGCAATGACAGCCTGGTTAAGGAAGAAATAAAGAAAGAAATTAAAGACTTCCTAGAATTTAATGAAAAGGAAGGCACAACATACCCAAATTTATGGGACACATTGAAAGCAGTGCTCAGAGGAAAATTTTTAGCACTAAGTGCCTGCAAGAAGAAATTCGTAACATCACATACAAACAACTTAATGGCCCAACTGAAAACCCTAGAAAAAAAAAAAAAAAAAAGAAGCAGATACACCCAAGAGGAGCAGAAGGCTGGAAATAATCAAACTAAGGGATGAAATCAATCAACTAGAAACAAATAAAACTATCCAAAGAATCAATGAAACAAAAAGCTGGTTCTTTGAGAAAATCAACAAGATAGACAAACCCTTAGCCAAACTAACTAAAAAGCAGAGAGAAACTATCCAGATCAGCAAAATCAGAAATGAAAATGGGGAAATAACCACAGACATTGAGGAAATCCAAACAATTATTAGGTCATACTACAAAAGCCTATATGCCACAAAATTTGAGAATCTAAATGAAATGGATAATTTTCTTGAAAGATTCCATCTACCAAAACTAAATCAAGATCAGGTAGAAAGACGGAATAGCCCTATATCTCCCAAGGAAATCGAAGCAGTCATTAACAGTCTCCCCTCCAAAAAAAGCCCTGGACCAGATGGCTTCAGCGCAGAATTCTACAAGACCTTCAAAGAAGTGCTAACTCCAATTCTCCTCAAGCTATTCCACAAAATAGAAACAGAAGGAACACTACCAAACTCATTCTATGAAGGCACAGTCACCTTAATACCTAAACCACACAAAGACCCAACAAAAAAGAGAACTCCGGGCCTATCTCTATAATGAACATTGACGCAAAAATACTCAATAAAATACTTGCAAACCGAATCAAGAACATATCAAAGATATCATCCACCATGACATAGTAGGCTTCATCCCAGGCATGCAAGGGTGGTTCAACATACGGAAATCCATCAATGTAATCCACTACATAAACAAACTGAAGGAGAAAAAAACACATAATCATCTCCTTTGATGTCGAAAAAGCATTTGAAAAACTCCAACACCCATTCATGTTTAAAGTCTTGGAGAGATCAGCGATACAAGGCACATACCTAAACATAGTAAAGGCAATATACAGCAAGCCTCTAGTCAACATCAAACTCAATGGAGAGAAAATTAAATCAATCCCACTGAAATCGGGGACAAGAAAAGGCTGTCCATTTTCCCCATATCTCTTCAACATAGTACTTGAAATCCTAGCCAGAGCAATAAGACAACTAAAGGAGATCAAGGGGATACAAATCAGAAAGGAAGAGGGCAAAGTGTCACTATTTGCAGATGATAGGATAGTATACATGAGCGACCCCAATAATTCAATGAGAGAACTCCTTCAGCTGATAAACACCTTCAGCAACGTGGCAGGATACAAAATCAACTCAAAAAAATCAGAAGCCCTCCTATATACCAAAAACAAAAAGGCTGAGGAAGAAATTAGGGAAACAACACCCTTCACAATAGCCACTAATAACATAAAGTACCTTGGTGTGACTGTAACCAAACAAGTGAAAGACCTGTTTGAGAAAATCTTCAAGTCTCTGAAGAAAGAAATTGAAGAAGATATCAGAAGATGGAAAGATCTCCCGTGCTCATGGATTGGTAGGATTAACATTGTGAAAATGGCCATACTGCCAAAAGCAGTCTACAGATTCAATGCAATTCCCATCAAAATACCAACTCAATTCTTTACAGACCTTGAAAAAAAGATTCTCAGCTTCATATGGAGAAATAAAAAACCCAGAATCTCCAAAACGATCCTGTACAACAACAGATCATCTGGAGGTATCTCCATCCCTGATCTCAAGCTGTACTACAGGGCAATAGTAATAAAAACTGCATGGTATTGGCGTAGAAACAGAAAGGAGGATCAATGGAACCACATAGAAGACCCAGAAATCAATCCACATACATATGAATACTCGATATTTGACAAAGAAGCCAAATCCATTCAATGGAAAAAAGACAGCATCTTCAACAAATGGTGCTGGACCAACTGGATGTCTACATGCAGAAAAATGAAAATAGATCCATATTTATCACCCTGCAGAAAACCAAAGTTAAAGTGGATCAAAGACCTCAACATAAAACAAGATACCGAAATCAAGTGGAAATAAAAGTGGGGAACAGCCTAGAACTCATTGGCACAGGAGACAACTTCCTGAACAGAACACCAACAGCACAGGCTCTAAGAGCAACAATCAATAAATGGGACCTTATGAAACTGAAAAGTTTCTGTAAAGCAAAGGATACCGTCATCAAAACAAAATGACTGCCTACAGATTGGGCAAAAATCTTCACTAACCCTGTATCTGACAGAGGACTAATATCCAGTATATACAAAGAACTAAAGAAGCTGAAAAGCAGCAAACCAAGTAATCCACTTAAAAAATGGGGAACAGAGCTAAATAGAGAATTCTCGACAGAGGAATATCGAATGGCAGAAAAACACTTAAAGAAATGCTCATCCTCATTAGTCATCAGGGAACTGCAAATCAAAACAACCCTGAGATATCACCTTACACCCATCAGAATGGCCAAGATGAAAAACTCAAGCGATAACACATGCTGGAGTGGTTGTGGAGAAAGGGGAACCCTCCTCCACTGCTGGTGGGAATGTAAACTGTTACAACCACTCTGGAAAGCTATCTGGCACTTTCTAAGACAATTAGGAATAGTGCTTCCTCAAGACCCAGCTATACCACTGCTAGGTATATACCCAAATTCATTCAAGTACACAAAAGGGATGCTTGCTCAACCATGTTTATAGCAGCTTTATTTGTAATAGCCAGAACCTGGAAACAACCCAAATGTCCATCAACGGAGGAATGGGTACAGAAATTGTGGTATTTTTACACAATGGAATACTGCTCAGCAATCAAAAAGGAGGAAATCATGAAATTTGCAGGCAAATGGTGGGATCTAGAAAAGATCATTCTGAGTGAAATATCCCAGAAGGAGAAAGACAAACATGGGATATACTCACTCATCTAGACCTATAAGATATGATAAACATAATGAAATCTATACACCTAAAAAAGATAATCAATTGAGCAGACATGGGGTAAGATGATCAATCCTCATTTAGAAAGACAGATGGGATGTGCATTGAATGTATGACAGGAGTCTACTGAGCGCATCTGAAAGACTCTAACTAGCAATGTTTTCAAAGAAAAGACTCATGACCAAACCTTTGGCAGAGTACAGGGAATCACAAGAAAGAAGGGGAGTTAGTCTGATGGGGAAAGGATAGGAGCTCCACAAGGACCAAATATATCTGGGCACAGGGTCTTTTCTGAGACTGACATTCAACCAAGGACCATGTATGGATATAACCTAGAACCTCCACTCAGATGTAGCCTGTGGTAGCTCAGTAACCAATTGGTTTCCCAAAGTGAGGGGAACAAGGACTATTTCTAACAGGAACTCAATGACTGGCTCTTTGGTCTCCCCACCCCCGAAGGGAGGAGCAGTCCTGTTAGGCCACAGAGGAGGGCTTTGCAGCCAGTCCTGAAGATACCTAATAAAACAGGATCAGATGAATGGGGAGGAGGTCCCCCCTATCAGTGGACTTGGAAAGGGGCACGGTGGAGATGAGAGAGGGAGGGAGGGACTGGGAGGGAATGAGGGATCAGGACACGGCTGGGATACAGAGTTAATAAAATGTAACTGATAAAAAAATAATAATAAAATAAAAAAGTCAATGAAATGATAGCTTACAATATTCTGCTATATTCATAGATGCTGCCTAGTTCAATAGTGATCAGAGGGGGAGCCCCCATAGTGAAGGGAGCAAATACAGTAATCTACATCCAAACATTAGGGTTAACTCAGGGAGCCGGGAGAAAGAGGAGGAGGACGGAGGATTGTTGGAGCCAAAAAGTTCAAGGACACCACGAGAACATGGCCTAATAAGTCAACTAAGGAGAATTCATAAGGAGGGCAATGAAATACTCCAAAAGACACAGACTGAAGTGTTGTATAAAGTTATTAATATTTATGATGGGTTTAACTTCTGGTATTGCTGCTGTTAATCCTCAGCAGCTGTAAAACCAAATCACCACACAGAGACTGGGTTTTTAGTTAACCTAGAACACAATGATGGGCAATATTTACTCCCTCCTAAACCTCCATGCCCTCAGTTTCCTAACATTTAGATTTCCCACATTTTACTTGCTTTTTGTGAAATCTTAGGTCTGGTTCATGCTCCAAGTCCTCCAAGCTCTCCTCCCGCTCTGCTCTCCTAGTGCATCCCTCTCCTCGAGCTCCTCCTCGTTCTCTAGCTCCTCCCCTCTTTCCTGTCCTCTGGCTCCTCCCATTGCACAACATTGTATCCAGCTGCTTTATTTGTGTCCTGTTTACACAAGAGCTGGGACAGGATGCTTATAGTGAGTATCACAATGCAATATCCAAATTGAAACCAGAGAGTTGTGGGTGGGGAAATCAGCATTTGAATTAACAAGGGTAAGGCATATACATTTTAAAAGAACATTATACCAACATTTCCCCTTTAAGTCCAATAAAGGCTCTTTTTCTTTCAATACAACAATAATTATGAAATTATGAAAACTGTTAGGTAAGATCTACACATGCAATGTCTAGTCCATGTGTAGTTAGCACATGGAGAGGGTATCTTAGGAAAAAGTGTCTGATTATCCTATCTATCTTGATAAGTTTAAAATTCTATACTTAAATTAACTTTTATCCTTATTGGTATTAAATATATATAAAGATTTCTTAATTTCTAAGCAACTTAAGCTTAAATGTGGTACTGTAATTATTTGTTCTTCAACCCCATCAGAGACTTGAGACGGAATAAAATTAGTTATGAGAGTAAATAGGAAGTGCATGTTAGCAGCTTCCAAAAAATAAAAAAATTGACAGAGACAGTTTGCTGCTGAACAGTTAGTCACCCATAACTCTCTATAACATTGGAGCATCATCTTCAGCCTTCTGGCTCAGAATATTTTGACAGACATATAAGTGAAGCAGGAACTTTTTAGGACTTGCTTACCCTGTCTTGGCAGAGTTTGGCAGTTGACTTGTCCTGCATTTAAGCTTGCCCATTTTAGGCAGAATTTGTCTGTTGTGAAGCGAGGGTATTTTCTTTACCCGAGTGGCTTGTTTGCCACATTTGAAGCCATCTCCATATGGAGGTTCTTTGATGCTCATTATCTTCTTTCAGGTAGGTGGGGTGCTGCCAGGAAATGACTTGTCTCATTGTCAAAGAATCTTTAAAATAATAAGAACATTTTAAATGCCATATTCTGTAGGTCTCCGAAGTTTTTGAAGACTACCTATCTTTATGTAATCGCTTTGTATACAAAATCATATTTATCTGTCAAACCTACAAGATATACTCCTGTGACAAATTAAACTAGTGTCTGACATGACTTTGAGTTGAATAACTAACAATTAACTTGTATACCTAATATCCTAACCAACTTTTAATAGTAGTTTAAAAATATTGGAAGTAACCTTGACTTTTTATCAATATACTAAAGCTTATACCAATGTATTAAAAATACTTATTTTTGCATCAATATGCAAAATCCTATACCAGAGTTAAAATTAACCTTATTTGTGAATAACAAATAAAACCTTAAGTTGAGTAGATTCAATAATCTACCCTTTTTCTATTTCTATAAAATATCCCTGTATATTCCTTGTTTCACTTGGAATAAGACCATTAATAATAAACATCTCCCAATGACAATAAAATTTTGTAGCCATATCAAACAACCAAAAACATACCCAGCCCCCTTTAAAGGAAATTGGACGCCATTCTCATGAGTTTCTTCTAGCTGACATTGTGGACATGTAGAAATCCTATAGGGGGCCCAAATAAAAATGGTTAATTAAGCAAGTAATAACATTTGTGGTCCAATAACATTTGAATGTTGAGAAATTTCAGGCTTAATAAAAGTCTTTTTTGGAACAGTCCACAATGCTGGACCAGTTAAAATTAGTGGCTTTCTTCAAAGTTCTTTTGGGAGCAGGCTTTGATGTGAAACGGCAGTTGAAGAAGTTGAGGCAGGTACAAGCAGAATGCTGGAACGTGCAAGATGCTGGAACAGATGTGTCAGTTTCTCAACATGCTGAAGAATGATTCTGTTAGGTTTGCTCTAGCATCTCTGTTGTCTAGTTCTTTTGTTCTGCAAACATATAATTTCTCACAAGCATTATAGAGTTCTAAAATTATAAATGTATGAGAGGTGCAGGATGAAACTAAAATGTAAGCCAATTTTATCTATGCAAATTAAAAGGTTAGCATAATACATTTTGAGGATATTATAGCCAAGAATTACTGGCCAAGTATTGATGGAGTTCTGACTGGAGACATTTTTTATGTCTGTCAGTTTCAGAGGTATTTCCAGGTAAAGGGATTATCAATTTATGTTACCTGTTCTGTTTGATCTTGATTTCTCTCCTCTTCTGAGTGGCTAAGGTCTTCCGGTGGTCTTCCACTGTCATTTCTGATTTTTATTAGTTTTGAAGGAACCCATAATTTCTCTTCTCCTGCATGAACATAAGCAAAACCTCTTCCCCAGCGTAACACATTCCCCACTCTCCACTGTGAAGTTAGGGTATCTTTGAAATATATAGGCTGACATAATTCAGCAGTTTTTTCTATAACCCAGTGTCTCTCCGCAGCTGTTGTTTGTTGTTCATTAACATTTAAGAAATTTAAGGTCAACAAAGCATTATGTAATCTGTCTCTGGGGGTTTTTAATACCCCTCTCTGTTTGTTAAGCATGTCCCTTAAAGTACGATTGGATCTTTCAATAACTGCTTGACCAGTAGGATTGTGAGGTATACCTGTGACACGCTTCATCTTGTAATATGTAAAAAATCCTTCCATTTTATTAGAGACATACGCTGTAGCATTATCAGTCTTAAATTGTTTAGGTATGCCCATAATTGCCATCACTTCTAATAAATGGGTAATAACTGAATCAGCCTTTTCAGAGCTTAAGGCTGTTGCCCACTGAAACCCTGAATATGTGTCTATAGTATGGTGCACATATTTCAATTTACCAAACTCTGTAAAATAAAGCATGTCCATGTGCCAAATTTCATTTCTTTGGTTACCTTTAGGGTTACTTCCTGCAGGGAGTGGAGTTTGGCTATATAAAGAACAAGCTGGGCATTTTCTCACAATGTCTTTGGCTTGTTGCCAAGTGATAGAAAAGTCTCTTTTTAAACCTTTGCTGTTAACATGGTGTTTTTTATGAAATTCTGAGGCCTCTAACACGCTTCCTATCAATAGTTCATCAATTTCATCATTGCCTTGTGCTAGAGGACCTGGTAAACCTGTATGAGATCTGACATGTGTTATATACAATTGATTATTTCTATTTCTGATTACTGGTTGTAATTGAAGGAAGAGTGAAGTTAAGTCTGAATTATCCTGAATTAGATCAGCAGTTTCTATATGCAGAACAACTCTTTCTGCATATTGAGAGTCAGTGACTATATTAAGAGAGTCCTGAAAATCTGATAACACCAAGAGAATTGCATATCATTCTGATTTTTGAACTGAATCATATGGACTCTCCACCACTTTACTCAGATTTTCTGACTTATAACCTGCCTTTTTTGATTTATTGGCATCTGTATAAAATGTGGGAGCTCCAGAAATTGGAGTTCCTTTTACTATATGAGGGAGAATCCAATTGGTTTTTTTATAAACTGAAGTCGCTTGCTTTTTGGGTATTTGTTGTTGATTTCTCCCACAAATTCACACCAAGCTCTTTGCCAATATTCGTTGTCTGCCCATAATGACAAAATCTCAGCATTGGTAAAGGGCACCACAATTTCAGCTGGATCTATTCCAGCCAGTTGACGAAGTCTCATTTTTCCTTTTAGGATCAATTCAGAAACCTTTTCTATATAGGTTTTTAGTTTTTTGTTTTGTTTGTGTGCCAAAAATATCCATTCTAAAATATAGTCCTCCCTCTGCATAAGAATTCCTGTGGGAGAATGAGTGGAGGGCAAAATAACCAAAATACAGGCCCTCTTTGGATCAATACGGTCTATACATGCATCTTGTAATTTCCTTTCTACCAGAGCCAATTCCTTTTCAGCTTCAGCTGGTAACGTTCTTGGACTATTTAAGTCCTTATCACCCTGTAAGGTTTGAAATAAGTTACTTAGCTCTTGAGTAGCTAAAGCAAGGGTAGGCCGTAGCCAGTTAATATCTCCCAGCAATTTTTGAAAATCATTAAGAGTTCTTAGCTGTTTTTTTCTAATTTGTACTTTTTGTGGTCGAATTTTCTGTAGACCTATTTTATATCCTAGGTAATTAATAGAATCTCCTCTTTGTATTTTTTCGGGAGCAATCTGTAATCCCCAACAAGGCAAAGTTCTATTTATTTTATCAAAAATATTTTCTAAGGTTTTCATATCTGAATCAGCTAATAAAATATCATCCATATAGTGGTAAATTATGGATTGAGGAAACTGCTTACGAATTACCTCCAACGGTTGTTGTACAAAATATTGGCACAAAGCAGGACTGTTTAACATCCCCTGTGGTAAGATCCTCCAGTGATACCTCTTTATTGGACATCTTCTATTCAAAGTGGGTACTGAGAAAGCAAACCTTTCCCTATCATGTTCATGTAAAGGAATTGTGAAAAAGCAATCCTTTAAATCAATCACTATAATAGGCCATTCTTTAGGTAACAAGGAAGGCAGTGGGATTCCAGATTGTAACGATCCCATTGGCTGAATAATTTTGTTAATTGCTCTTAGATCTGTTAACATCCTTCATTTGTCAGATTTCTTTTTGATGACAAATACCGGAGAATTACAAGGGCTGTTGGACTCCTCTATATGTTGAGCCTCCAGCTGTTCCAGGACTAGCTGTTCTAGTGCCAGTAATTTTTCTTTACTCATAGACCATTGTTCAATCCATATAGGTTGGTTAGCCAACCACCTCAGTGGTAAGGCTGTGGGAATTTTATTAGCAGTGGCTTCCTAACAGGCAGTTGAAGAGACGGCCTCTGCTGTATTTTGTTTATGGACAGCCTGGACAGTCTGAAACTGTTTTTGATGACATTTTTTTAATAATTTTAGCTTCTTTATCAGGAGTATTACCTCTTTTTTGGCTTGTCTCAGAACTTGGGGGGATGTTAATCTGGGTCTTCCATTGTTGTAACAGATCTCTTCCCCATAAGTTTATGGCTATCTCAGCCACGTATCGTTTTAGTTTTCCTATTTGACCTCCTGGTCCTATACATTTAAGCCGTTTAACACCTAACACTTTGTTTCACTTTAGATAAATTCCCAACTCCTTGGAATTGAATATCCACCTCCTGAAGTGGCCAATTTGGAGGCCAGGATTTACAAGTAAGAATTGTGACATCAGCCCCAGTATCTACCAAGCCTTCAATTTCAATATTATTTAAAATTATCTTTAACTTTGGCCTTTGATCATTTATAGAGGTTTGCCAATATATTTGTTTTTTGTTCTCCTGGTTTTTTGATTTATCTATAGAATCTGGTTTGGCCTCACTGTCCAAGTTTTTAATGTTTATTCCCAGAGCAGTGGTGTTTAATTTTCTTGTGGAGGAGTATCCCTGTCCTGTTCTGGGGCCTGCAAGAGGCCCCCTTGGGCGTTTTTTGATAAAGGATTACCCCATTTATCTATGAATGCTCTAATTCACTAGGCCAGTGACGACCCTTGCCACATCTTCTGCATATTCTAGGAAGCATAGGCTCCCTTCTTGAATTATATTGGTTTTCCTGGTAATTTCTTCTGTAGTAATCTCGCCCATCACAATTACAACATCTCCCAAGGTCTTTTGAGGTAGCTTCTCTTACCAAGGTCAAATTGGGTGAATGAGGTCTAATATCAATCATATTTCTAATCCATTCGTCTATTGGAGCAGATCTTGCTCTTAATGGCCTTATTGCCTCTTTGCATTCAGTATTAGCATTTTCAAAAGCTAAAGATTCTATTAGTGCTTTTCTAGCTAGTGGATCTGATATACTTCTATCCACAGCTGAAGTCAATCTTTGTGAAAAGTTAGTAAATGTTTCACTTGGACCTTGTATGACCTGGGAGAATGGCTCAAGCCTTTTTCCTGATTCCTCAACCTTGTCCCAAGCATTTCAGGCTGCTAAGCGACATAATGCTAAGGTTTCTTCGTTATATACAGCTTGTATCTCTGTGTCAGCATACTGGCCATCACCAAGCAGCTGTTCCTTAGAAACACCAACACCTCTGGCTCTATTTTTGGGTGCTATCTCTCTAGCCTCTTCTCTCCACCATGATAGCCACTGTAAATATGGCCCAGGTTCTAATATTGCCTTTGCCATATCCTCCCAATCCTTGGGGATTACTCTACTTTTGATTGACCAGGAAGTCAACATTTGTTTTACAAATGGTGAATGCATTCCAAAATTAGTAACACTTTCCTTAAATTTCCTCAGATCTAGCACTTCCACAGGGCGCCATTCAGCTTCATGATAATTCAGTGGATGATCATCATCTGCTGGTTTCTGCTGTATAGTGACTGGATAAGCCAACGTTGGTTTTCTAAACACCTTTGGTTGGCTTTCTTTATTTTTGTCTTTTGCCTCTACCTGAGTATTTTCTTTACTTAGTATTCTAAACTCTTCTCTTAAGGTCTGCACCCATATTTCATACCTATCTCCCTGTTGTTTGTTTTGTTCAATAATCTCTTGAATCTCTTGTTTTATGCTTCTCTTCCAACTTTTAATTTTTTCTTTATATTGTTCTAGTTGTTCTTTGTGCTGTTCCAGTATCTTTTCTAAAACCTCTGCCCTATCTTCCTGTAGTTGATTGCGTTCTGTAAGTTTTTGTATCTCTTGTTTTTGGTCCTGTTTCCAGTCTTCATTTTTTCCTTTATGTTGTTCTAGTTGTTCTTTGTGCTGTTCCAGTATCTTTTCTAAAGCCTTTGCCTTCGAGAAGACATAAAAGGCTAATGCAATGATTAAGGTTAAATTGAGGACTATGAATGTAAGCATAGTTACAATTTCTAGACTTTCCTTTATTTCAGTCTTAAAACCATAGAATAGATTATCAGCCAAGCTCCAAGAAATCTGTTTTATTGTTTCTTCCATCCTGTTAGACTGTAGTGGCAGCTAGTTTTGTTAGGGAAGTCTCAGGTCTGCCCACAGTAGGCTGCCTTTTGCTCCAAGGCCTGTTTAAGAGTCTCTCTTAAAGAGACAGTAACTGACCTGAGAGTTTTTAGATTTTAAGTTTGGTTTACATCACTGGGAGCTTATTCCCCCCACCAAATTATGATAAAGTATGATTTAAAGGGTGTGGATTCTTAGATTAGTTGGGCGCCATTTGTTGTATAAAGTTATTAATATTTACTATGGGTTTAACTTCTGGTATTGCTGCTGTTAATCCTCAGCAGCTGTAAAACCAAATCACCACACAGAGACTGGGTTTTTAGTTAACCTAGAACACAATGCTGGGCAATATTTACTCCCTCCTAAACCTCCATGCCCTCAGTTTCCTAACATTTAGATTTCCCACATTATACTTGCTTTTTGTGAAATCTTAGGTCTGGTTCATGCTCCAAGTCCTCCAAGCTCTCCTCCCACTCTGCTCTCCTAGAGCACCCCTCTCCTCGAGCTCCTCCTCGTTCTCTAGCTCCTCCCCTCTTTCCTGTCCTCTGGCTCCTCCCATTACACAACATTGTATCCAGCTGCTTTATTTGTGTCCTGTTTACACAAGAGCTGGGACAGGATGCTTATAGTGAGTATCACAATGCAATATCCAAATTGAAACCAGAGAGTTGTGGGTGGAGAAATCAGCATTTGAATTAACAAGGGTAAGGCATATACTTTTTAAAAGAACATTATACCAACACTGAAGCAACATCATGGAGCCTGCATGGGTCTGAGCTTGGTCTTCTGTGTACATGCTGTGGTTGTTTGATTTGGGGGTTTTTGTGGAACTCCTAAGAGTTGGAGTAGGGTATCTCTGACTCTTTTGGATGTCAACATTTTTTTCCTCCAACTGAGTTGCTTTGTCCAACCTTGATACGATGGTTTATGCATAGTCTTATAGAATTTTGGTATGCCTTGTTCAGCTAATATCACTGAAGATTTGCTCTTTTCTCAAGGGAAATGGAGGAGCAATGAATATTGCAGAGAAGGGATGGGGGTTGAAAAAAGAGGAAGAAAAGGAGGAATCAGTCAAGATGTATTGTAAGAGGGAAGAATAAAGAACAAGGAAAAAAAGAAATTATAGACAAACTTTAAAACTCCCACAAAATTAACTCAAAGTGACCTCTCAAGTGTAAGTGTTTTTGAACCACCAGATACTAATATTTCTTTTGAACAAAGAAGTCCCATGGTCTAGATTTATCTCTCAAATGGATATGATCAGAAAGGTCTGCCTTGGCTCTGTAGTCATTCATATTCCGTTTTGGTTTCTGGCAAAACTAGAATCAGTGAAGTGCACACACAAAATGACATTGAAGAATAATTTAATGTCTGCTTCCTGCCACAAAAACTATGTCACAAGTTGTGGAAAATGCCTTATCCACTCTCTCAATTCCACGAACACCTGCAGAACCTCTGCAGCTGAGAAACTCCTTTCGTCCTTGGGACTGAAGCTAAGTAACAAGTAGTACTCAAGGTAGGAAGCTTGAATCTCATTGAGAAGGTAGAGTAAAAGAGACATCTGATATCTGTGGTGGATATGGATGGGGAATCCAGTGGAAGAAGGGGTTGAAAGGAGAATAGGAGAGAAGTGTGTGGAGGATGGCTGAAAAGAAAACTGGAGTTAGTGGATTGTGGATGGAGGAGTAGCACTGGCACAGGCAGTAATCTAGTACAGTGGAAAATTCCGGGAATCTATGAGGGTGACTCTGGCTAAGATTCCCTTGTGATAGGACCTATGGAGCCTAAACAAGCTATCTCCTCTAAGCAGGCAAGATGTCATCCTGCCTATAAGCTGTACAGAGACAAGAACCTAGCATAACTGTCATCAGAGTGGCTTCACCCCCTAACTCATGGAAACAGATGCAAAAACATGCAGACAAACATTAGGTGGAGTTGGGAATTCCTATGGAAAAAAAGGAAGAAGAATTGTAGGAGGCAGAGGGGTCAAAGACACCGCAAGAAAACCTATAGAATCAACTAACCTGGGCCAATAAAAGCTCAAAGAGAGTATGCCTTGGAAGGACCAAGACCCGCTGCACACATGCAACAGTTGTGTAGCAAGGTCTTCATGTCAGACTCCTAATAGTTAGAGCAGGAACTGTCTCTGACTCTGTTGCCTGCCTTTGAATCTCTTTACCTAACTGGATCACATTGACTGGCCTCAATAGGAGAAGCTGTGCCTAGGCAACTGCAACTTGAAATGCCAAGGTTGCTTGTTGTCATTAGGAGGCCTTCCCTTTTCTGAAGAATAGGAGAGGAGGAATTACTGGGGAAAGGTGAGAGAGAAGGACTAAGAGGTGAAGAAGAAAGAAAATCTGTGCTTGGGATGTAAAGAAAAATAACTAATTAATTAATTAATTAAAAACATATCAGAATGCCTCAATAACACTTAAACAGCACTACATAAAAGTATATACAAATGAATAATGGAGAGAGGGCATCTGCAAACAGAACTTAAAACTTGGAGTTATTTCCTATATCATAGAAGCAGAATGTGAAATCAGAGAGAGAAATTAGGACTGTAGAGATATTATAGAGAATGAAAACTTTAAATAAATAAACAAAATATATATCCAAAATTATTTCTTAAGTACATGAGTGTCCTGAAACAGCACATCATTCTTCAGTGACGGGGTCCAGAAGGGAATGTACCAGGGGATGAGAAAGACTGGTAAAATACAAGGAAGAAAAGATAAAAGCTTGGGTAGAGAGGTCTCATGCCATGCAAGCTTCTTAAGAAGAACATTGTCTCCACTACTTCCAGGTAAAAATAGAAGGAAATGGGGGATGTTTATGAAGACAGCAGAAACAAGCATACTGTAGAATAAACACACAAGGAAGTTAAACAGTGCTGCTTAAGGGGAACACACAGGGTATTTCAAAAACTTTCTGATCTAGCCCACTGCAGCCTTGGAATTGAAAACAACAGCCCTATGTGGAGAGAAGAGTTGGAGGTCTCAGGAACAGAAGTGAACCCTCCCCAAATGTCCTGGCACCAGAGCATGACCAATTCTCCCAAACATATTCTTGGTTTTGGAGAAGGAGCTCTCTTAATTTCACTGTAACTCAGAGCCCTACAAAAAGTGTCGAAGGCCTAGGCCCCAGGCTGTTACTAGAAAAGCAGGATCCTAAGTTTGAGAAGGAGCTATGTTCCTCCTCTACATATGAAGGATTCAGGGAAAGCCTTGCTTGATCAGGCAGTTGGGTCAGAGAAGAAATAAAGAAAGAAATTAAACACTTCCTAGAAATCAATGAAAATGAAGGCACAACATACTCAAACTTATGGGACACAATGAAAGCAGTGCCAAGAGGAAAGTACATAGCACTCTGTGCCTTTAAGAAGAAATTCAAATCATCTCATTCAAGCAACTTAATGGCTCACGTAAAAGCCCTAGAATAGAAAGAAGCAGACACACCAAAGAGGAGTAGACAGCTGGAAATTATCAAACACATGGTTGAAATCAATAAATTAGAAACAAATAATACAATTCAAAGAATCAATGAAACCAAGAGCTGTACCTTTGAGAAAATAAAAAAAAGATATACAAACCCTTAACCAAGCTAACTAAAAGGCAGAGAGACACTATCCAAATCAACAAAATCAGAAATGAAAAGGGGGACATAACCACAGACACCAAAGAAATCCAAACAATAGTTATGTCTTACTTCAAAAGCCTATATGCCACAAAATTTGAAAATCTAAATGAAATGTGCAATTTTCTTGACCAATTCCACATGCCAAAGCTGAATCAAGACCAGGTAAATCAGTTGAATAGCCCTTCCCCTAAGGAAATAGAAAATGTCAACAGAAGTCCCCCATGCAAAAAAAAAAAAAAAAAAAAAAAAAAAAAAAAAAAAAGCCCAGGGCAAGATGGTTCCAGACCTTCAAAGAAGAGCAAACACCAATACTCTTCAAACTATTCCACAAAATAGAAACAAAAGGAACACTACCAAACTTATTCTATGAAGCCACAGTCACCTTGGTACCTAAACCTTTTGAAGACCCAACAAAGAAAGAGAATTTCAGGCCAATCTCCCTCATGAACATTGATGCAAAAATACTCAACAAAATACTTGCAAACCGAATCCATGAACACATCAAACATCATCGACTATGACCAAGTAGGCTTCATCCCAGGCATGCAGGGGTGATTCAATATATGGAAATCCATCAATGTGATCCACCAAATAAACTGAAAGAAAAAAATGCATGGTAGTCTCTTTAGATGCTGAAAAGGCATTTGACAAAATCCCACATCCATTCATGTTGAAAGTCTTGGAGAGATCAGGGATACAAGGCACATACCTGAACATAGTAAAGACAACACACAGCAAGCCTATAGCCAACAATAAACTCAATGGAGAGAAACTTAAATCAATCCCACTGAAATCCAGGACAAGGCAAGACTGCCCACTCTCTCCATATCCCTTCAACATTGTTCGTAAAATCCTTCCTAGAGCATTTAGACAATTAAAAGAGAACAAGGAAATACAAGATGATATGATAGTACACCTGAGTGACTCCAAAAATTCTACTAGGGAACTCCTACAGCTGATTCACAGCTTCAGCGAAGTGGCTGGATATAAAATTAACTCAAAAAAATCAGTAGCCTTCCTGTATACAAAAGACAAAAGGTCTGAGAAAGAAATTAGAGAAACAACACCCTTCACAATAGCCACAAAGGACATAAAGTACCTTGGTCTGAAACTAACCAAGCAAGTCAAAGACTTGTATGAAAAATATTTTCAGTCTCTGAAGAAAGAATTGGAAGAAGATATCAGAAGATGGAAAGATCTCCCATACTCATGGCTTGGCAGGATTAATATATTAAAAATGGCCATTTTACCAAAAGCAATCTACAGATTCAATGCAATTCCGATCAAATTACCGACACAATTCTTTACATCCTTAAAATAAAAATTCTCACCTTCATTTGGAACAACAGGAATCCCAGAATTGCTAAAATAATTCTCTACAATAAAAGATTTTCAGGAGGTATCTCCATCCCTGATCTCAAGCTGTACTATAGAGCAATAATAAAACCTGCATGGTACAGGCACAGAAACAGACTGGTGGATCAATTGAATTGAATAGAAGACCCTGAAATAAACTCACACATTTACGGATACCTGATTTTTGACAAAAATGACCTCATTGGCACAGAAGACAACTTCCTGAACAGAATACCAACAGCACAGGCTCTAAGAGCAACTATCAATAACTGGGACCTCATGAAACAGAAAAGCTTCTGTAAAGCAAAGGACAATGTCCTCAGAACAAAATGACTGCCTACAGATTGGGAAAGGATCTTCACTATCCCTTTATCTGACAGAAGACTAATTTCCAGTATATATAAGTACCTCAAGAAGTTAAACAGGATTTCCTCCTTTTTGATTGCTGAGTAGTATTCCATCATGTAAAAATACCACAATTTCTCTATCCATTCCTCCATTGATGGACATCTGGGTTGTTTCCAAGTTCTGGCTATTACAAATAAAGCTGCTACAAACATTGTTGAACAAATGTCTTTGTTGTGTACTTGAGTAAATTTTGGGTATATACCTAGGAGTGGTAGAGCTGGTTCTTGAGGTTGCACTACTCCTAATTGTCTGAGAAAGCACCAGATTGACTTCCAAAGTGGTTGAACCAGTTTACATTGCCACCAGCAGTGGAGGAGGGTTCCCCTTTCTCCACAACCTCTTCAGAATGTTTTATCACTTGAGTTTTTCATCTTGGCCATTCTGATGCGTGTAAGGTAAAATCTCAGGGTCGTTTTGATTTGCATTTCCATAATGGCTAATGAGGTTGAGCATTTCTTTAACTGTTTCTCTGCCATTCAATGTTCCTCTTTCGAGAATTCTCTGTTTAGCTCCATTCTCCATTTTTTTAATGGGATTATTTGGTTTGTTGTTTTTTTGCTTCTTTAGTTCTTTATATATGCTGGATATTAGCCCTCTGTCAGATAAAGGGTTGGTGAAGATTCTTGCCCAATCTGTAGGCAGTCATTTTGTTTTGATGACAGTGTCTTTTGCTTTACAGAAGCTTTTCAGTTTCATGAGGTCCCATTTATTGATTGTTGCTCTTAGAGCCTGTGCTGTTGGTGTTCTTTTCAGGAGGAGTAGCCCTGTTAGGCCATAGAGGAGGTCTTTGCAGCCAGTCCTGAAGATACCTGAAAAAAAAAACTGGATAGGATGAATGTGGAGGAGGTCCCCCCTATCAGTGGACATGGAAAGGGGCATGGTGGAGATGAGAGAGGGAGGGTGGGATTGGGAAGGTATGAGGGAACAGGACACTGCTGGGATACAGAGTTAATAAAATGTAACTGATAAGAAAAAAAAGAAATTAAAAAAAAGAAGATGTTGAACAGGAACAAATCAAGTAATCCAATTAAAAAATGGAGTACAGAGCTAAACACAGAATTCTCAAGTGAGGATTATCGAATGGCAGAGAAAAACTTAATGAAATGCTTAACCTCATTAGCCATCAGAGAAAGGCAAATCAAAAGGACACTAACACTTCACCTTACACCCATCAACATGGTTAAGAGGAAAAACTCAAATAACAACACATGCTGCAGAGGTTGTGGAGAAAGGGGAACCCTCCTCCACTGCTCTTGGGAATGTAAAATTGTACAACCACTCTGGAAAGCAATCTTGCACTTCCTCAGAAAACTAGGAATAGTACTTCCTCAAGATCCAGCTATACCACTCCTCAGTATATACACAAAGAGGATCAAGTACACAATAAGAACATTTGCTCAACCATGTTTGTAGCAGCTTTATTTGTAATAGACAGAAGCTGGAAACATCCCAGATCCCCCTCAGTGGAGGAATGGATACAGAAATTGTGGTACATCTAAACAATGGAATATTACTATGCAATAAAAAAGAAGGAAATCATGAAATTTTCAGGTAAATGGTGAGATCTAGAAAAGATCATCCTGAGTGAGCTATCCCCCAAACAGTAAGACACACACACACACACACACGGTATATACTCACTCATATAGACATATAATATAGAATAAACCTACTAGAATCTGTATATCTAAAGAAACTAATCAAGAGGGAGGACTCTTGATAAATTGCTCAAGCCCTATCCAGAAAGGCAAAGAGAATGGACATCAGTAGAAGGAGAAAAGAGGGAATAAGTCAGGAGCCTGACACAGAGGACCTCTGAAAGGTTCTGCCCTGCAGACTATCAAAGCAGATGTTGAGACTTATGGCCAACCTTTGGACAGAGTGTAGGTAAGCTTAGGAAAAGAAGTGGTACACAATAAGATATGGAGAGGACAGGAACTCCACAAGGAGACCAACACAATCAAAAAATCTAGGCACAGGGGTCTTTCCTGAGACTGATACTCCAACCAAGGACCATGTATGGAGATAACCTAAGACCCCTGCACAGATGTACTCCATGGCAGTTCAGGGTCCAAATTGGTTCCATAGTAATAGGAACAGGGACTGTCTCTGACATGAACTGAATTTTCTGCTTTCTAATTCCGTCCCCCTGAAGGGGAACCAGCATCACAATGCCGCAGAAGACAATTCAGCCACTCCTGATGAGACCTAATTGACTAGAATCAGAAGGAAGAAAAAGAAGACCTCCCCTATCAATGGACTTGGGGAGGGGCATCCTTGCAGAGGGAGGAGGAAGGGAGGGATTGTGGTGGGGTGGAGGGAGCTTAAGGGGCATAAAAGTGAATAAAGTGAAAGAAAGAAAGAAAAAAGAAAGAAAGAAAGAAAGAAAGAAAGAAAGAAAGAAAGAAAGAAGAAAGAAAGAACATTGTGTCCACTACTTCCAGGTAAAAGTTGAAGGAAATGGTGGACATCTATGAAGACAGCAGAAACAATCATACAGTGGCATAATCACGCAAGGAAGTTAAAGAGTGCTGCTTAAGGGGAACACGCAGGGTATTTCAAATACATTCCTGATGTAGCCCATTGCAGCCTTGGAATTGAAAACAACAGCCCCATGTAGAGGGAAGAGTTGGAGGTCTCAGTAACAGAAGTGACCCCACCCCAAATGTCCTGGCACCAGAGCATGTCCAACTCTCCCAAACATATTCCTGGTTTTGGAGAAGGAGCTCTGTTAATTTCGCTGTAACTCAGGGCCCTACAAATAGTTCTCTAGGCCTAGGCCCCAGGGTGTTACTGGATCTGAAAAGCAGGTTCCTAAGTGTGAGAAAGAGCTGTTTCTTTTCTACACATGAAGGACTCAGGGAAAGCCTTGCTTGATCAAGCGAGTTCAAGATCAAGCTTGATCAAGAACAGCAGTGTTCGTCTTTCTCAAATAGTTGTCACCTGGGATCTTCTTGACTACCTGGCAGATCTATGCTTTTCTCAGGAAGAAAAATTGACCTTTAGGGCACACCAGGTCTTAATGTTGGTTGTGACCCTGTAATGCCCCTTTGAGAAGCTTGTTGAGTCTCCTTCTCATTTAACATGGGGACTTGCTAGTGGTGGGTTGTAAATCAGTTGTCTGCTTTTCCTATGGTTGGGGCAGTCATAGTGAATGAACATATTTTCTAGGACCTAATCTTTAACAAGCCTGGTTAGCCTACCACATATTTTGGAGTGTTGTAGAAGCAACCCTCCTTTAGGTAATTTCCCCTTTGTGTGACTATCCCTAAGCATTGGTAAATCCTTTCCATCATCAATTCTAATCTTGCACATCACAGCTTAGTAGTAAAGATTTCTACCTCCACAAAATGAAGTCCAAATGGATCTCACCCCCTTCTCCAGGAGCAAAGACATGACAACATAGGTCCTTGGAGGGTGAGGGGGATGAATTCCTCTTTTCATTGCTGTTGAACAGGGATGCCAGGGTGGAGATGGTGACCTGCTTCCTTTCCCATGGCTGATGATACTCATTAGCCATCCTATCATCATAATGGGGCAGCTGGCTCATCTGCAGGTAAAACTCACACAGTGCTCTGAGTCAGAGTCCATGCTCTGGCCTTTGGGCTCACAAGTGGAGTCATACAACTGGATGCCTTTGTGTTGGGACCATACACTCTCTTACCTCTTGAATTCTGTCAGAATCCTTTGGGCTACATAGGGCTCCCTGTTGCCAGTACTTTGCCCCTTTCCTGATTAGCTCTTCAGCTCATTTTTGGCATCAAAGGGATCTGAGTAGTCATCAGCTATGGTCATCTTGTCTTTCTAGCCCACTCAGCTCTCCCCTGCAGCTAACAGCAGGTCACTGGGCTCCAGTTATAGCCAACACAGCTCACACCTCTCAGTCCCCACCCCAAGGGCCTGAACTCAGGCCACTTTGATAAGCTAGTACTACCAGGATATGTAGTGCACCACTTCTGGGGTAGTGGGCTTCCATTTGCTGCTGCTAGAGTAGAGGTGCTGAGCATTGTGGGATGAGCACAAGCACAGGGCCTAGGACGCTGATGTGGATGGTCTGCAGCCCTGATCCTTGCAGCAGCAGCAGCAGCAGTAGTGAAGGCATGCTGCCCCTAACAGGACTCCACGCCACCAGTGCAGTAGTTGAGATGGCACAGGGTGCACATTTTGTGCAGTCAGGAGCCCAGCACCATTGTACAGGTCCTCATCTGAGCATGGTAGGCACGGATAGGATACCCGTGCTGCAACTGTGCTGTCTTAGGGCAGAAATCCCGACAATGCCGAGAAACAGGCCCCAGTGGACCCTCAGGATGCCTAGGATGCGGATCAGCCCTGCTGTAAGGCCTAGGGAGGAGGATAGTTGCGCTTCTCTCCCATGTGCCTCTGCTTGGGGTTGTCGGGCCTTGGCTCTTGGTCTTGCTGTTACCAAAACTTAAGTATCTGTTACAAGAAGCCTCCTAGGGCTATGGCTTGCCAGCCTGATCCAATGCTGCAGCCAATTGAGGATCAACGCCCCTGCCCAGTCCTGCCAAATTCAAGTTCTTGTGGCTACCACCTGGCTAGGGCCTCTACTGCACAGCCCTCAGCTCCATGCTCCATCACCTGAGCTTGGAATCAACAGCTTCTCACAGGTGGGTCTCATAGGAGCCCCAGATGCCAAGAGCAGAAAGCTGGGCGCCCCTGCTGTGTTCCTTCCTGTGGCCAACTGCAAACTTCTCCAGTTTGCATGGGCTAGGCCAGCTGCTTATTGGAGGGGAACACCAGCTAGGATGTTAGCACCCAACACCAGGCAGGACATGCCCCTGCAAGTCCCAGCGGCACCTGCTGCTGCAGCTGCGGCCTACCTAACCGCCATGTGTGTCACACCACAAGCATTGTAATGTGGAGTACTAGGATATGTCTACACACAGCCCTGTTGCCAACACACAGAGGCAATGCACAGAATGAAATTATTCAGAGTACAACGTGTGGGTCCTGATAGTTGCTCAGACCACATTGGGCCACTACTTCACATGGAGCCACTAGGAGGGTCCACCGCAGAAGCTCCCAAGGCTCATCAGCCCACTCCTCCCCACATGGTGGTCCCTCACTTACCATGTTGAGGTTTCCAAGCTCATACTCAGAGCCCTTGCAGCTCCAGGCAGAAGCTCAGGATCACAAGCACTTACTCAGCTACAGAATCCAGCCTTGGAGGATGTTGTCCAGGAAATCCTGCCGTCTTGTCTGACTGGCAGTTCACCTACACATTCTGATTGGCTAGTGAGGGCTGAAACAAGAGCACTTACCTTAGGATTGCTAAAGGCACATAGCACAGTGTTTCCTGGCACTGGTTTCAGGCCCAGGCACAGTATTTTCCTAGATCTGCAGAGACTTGCATTTCAGTAGCACTAGCACCCGAACTCCAATAGCTGGCCCTTCTGCCTTCTTGTACTCAGTAGGTGTTGGTTTCTAGGAGGAAGCCTAGAAAACCCACATCAGAGACATAAACTTGAAAAAGTAGGCTTTATTTTCTGCCTGCAAAAGGAGGTGGTCTGCATGGGATCAAAACAGCATCCCTGAGGAGATGATGTGTTGCATAATTGAAGGGTGAATACCTCAAGGTGAGGGGTATTTTGCTGTGTGGTGTGGTCATTCAATCAAATTTTAACATTATGGGTTAAGCAAGACAGTATCTGTTAGAGACTGGGCCTGATCCAAGACTTCTTGCCTCAAGGCCCCTTATTAGTACACTAGACATTGGGTTCTGAATCCAAAGAAAGAAAGAAAGAAAGAAAGAAAGAAAGAAAACAATACACTACCCTAACAAGTGTACCTACGTGTGAAGGTGTTAGTTATTTCCAGATGGAGTCAGTTGAATTAGCAAACTTTGCCATTACAACAGCCAAGACAGAAGGGCTGAGACTTAGTTCTTTCATGAAACAGGCAAGGAAAGCCTGGAATCATTTCTAAAGCAACAGTTTGACTCAAAAAAGGAAGCATGGGGAGTCTTGACAAATTCATGTAGAGCTCTCCTATCACTATTTGAAGATGACATGATAGTGTATGCAAGGGACACCAAAAATTCTACCAAACAACACTGAAAACTGATAAACAGTGGCTGGATAAAAAAAAAAAAATCAAAAAAAACAGTAGCCATCCTATACAAAAGCAACAAACTGATGGAGAAAGAAATTAGGGCAACTACTCCCTTCACAATAGTAACAAATAATATAAGTTATCTTGGTGTAACTCTAACCAAGCAAATGAAAGGCCTGTCTGACAAGAACTTTAGGTGTCTGAAGTATGAAACTGAAAAAGATATTAGAAGATAGAATGATATCACATGCTTGTAGACTGGTGGGATTAATATAGTAAAATTGGCCATCTTATCAAAAGCAATCGACAAATTCAATGCAATCCCCATCAAAATACCAGCGCAATTTTTAATAGACCTTGAAAGAACACTCTAAACTTCATATGGTAAAACAAATATAGATTCTTATTTATGCCCCTCTACAAAACTCAAATTCAAGTTGATTGAAACCCCAATATAACACCAAATACAATAAATCTATAAAAAGAGAAAGTGGAGAAGCACCCGGAACTCATTGGTACAGGAGACAACTTCCTGATCAGAATATCAGCAGCACAGAATCTAAGGTCAATAACTCAAAATTGGCACTTCTTGAAACTGGAAATCTTCTATGAGGCAAAGGACACTGTCAATAAAAGGAAACAACAGTCTGTAGATTAGGTATGGATTTTCACCAATCCTACATCCTACAAAGGGTTAATATCCAAAATACATAATAAACTCAAGAAATCAAACACCAATAAAGAAATAACCTATTTAAAAAATGGGATACAGAACTAAACAGAAAGTTCTCAACAGAGGATTCTCATGGCTGAAAAGCACTTAAAGAAATGTTCAACATTCTTGGTCAACAGGGAAATGCAAATCAAAATGACCCTGAGATTCCCTCTCACACCTGTCAGAATGGCTAAGATCAAATTCTCAAGCAACAGCACATACTAGCAAGAGTGTGGAGAAAGGGGAACACTGCTCCATTGCTGGTGGGAGTGTAAACTTGTAAAACCACTTTGGAAATCAATCTGGCAATTTCTCAGAAAACTGGGAATAGCTTTACCTCAAGACCCATCTATAGCACTCCTGGATATATACCTGAAAGACAATCCACCAGACAAGGATACTTGCTCAACTATGTTCACAGCAACTTTATGTGTAATATCCAGAATCTGGAAACAACCCAGGTGTGCCTCCACCAAACAATGGATAAAGAAATTGGTAAGTTTACACAATGGAATACAACTCAGCTATAAAAAAAAAGAAACCATGACATTTGCAGGGAAATGGATAGAACTCGAAAAGATCATTCTCAGTGAGATATGTCAGATCTGGAAATACATACATGGTATGTAATCACTTACAGGTGGATTTTAGCCATAGAGTACATGATAAGCATACTGTAAGGCACTGAACCAAAGACAGTAAGTAGCACAGAAGATTCAAGAAGGGATGCATAAATTCCACTCAGGAATTTATTTGCAATCGACAGAGGTTATAGGCTAAAGACAAGAACAAGGTGGCAGAGGGGTCGCAGTGAAAAGAGGAGGAGGTCAGACCTGGAAAGAGCAAAGGCGAGAGTAAAGAAGGCCTGTAGAGAAAAGAAAATCTGAGCATGGGATGTGTCTGTGACAAGCTGGAAACCTAAGTCAGGGTAGGCTCCTGGGAGGATATGAGGGGTACACAAGCAGAGACTCCTAATGGCAGAGGCAATAGGGACTAAAGAGGACACCCACTAACTAGACTAGTCTCCTAGCAGAGTGAAGGGAACACCAACCCACTCACAAAAACGTTGAACAAAAATTTACCCTGCCTATAATATGTGCAGCAAAGAAGATAAGCAGAGAGAGCAGAGACTGAGGGAATGCCCAACCAATGCCTAGCCCAACCAAAGACCCAACCTACCAGAGAGTGCCAACACATGACACTATGAATGATACTCTGCTAAACTTGCAGACAGGAACCTGACAGCATTGTCCTCTGAGAGGTGTTAACCAGCAGCACCTCAAAACACATGCAGTCTCAAAACCAAACATTGGGTGATGCATAGGGACATTTGTGGAAAAGAGGGAGGAAAGAGAAAAAGACCTGGAAAGGACAGGAACTCCACAAGAAGACCAACACTGCCAACTAACTAAGGCCAAGAGGTGCCTGCTGAGACTGAAGCATCAATCAAGGATTATGAATGAATTGGACCTAGGCCTTTAAAACAGTGTGTCAGTTAGCTTGAGTCTACAACAAGAAGGCAAAATGAATATAAATTTAAAAGAATTAAAACCACTCACAGGTATATCCAACTGTGTGAGTTAATTCCAGATGTAGGCTGTTTTACTACTAAGCTTGGCTATCACAAGAGCCAAGTCAGAACAGCTGAGACATTTCCTACCTGAAATAAGCAAGAAAAGCATAGAGACATTCCCAAAGAAATGCTTTTTCTCAAAAAAAAAAAAAAAAAAAAAAGAGAAAGAAAAGAAAGTGGGGGGAGCATTGTATAGCTGAGATAAAAAGTTAATAAACTATAACTCATATTAATTGAAATAAAAATTAATTGAAAAAACGAAAGTGTGGTGATTTTACTTTGAGAATCTGGGTACCTTCATGTAGAGTTCTAGTTATTTCTACACATGCTAAGTTAACAGTTCCACATTTGAACATGGTCACAATGTAAAAGCTAGTATTTGGGGAAATTTTACTCAAAGTCATGCATAAAGGTGATAGAAAGACATATCTCTGCCATTTTCGTCTCGTACTGTAACATCTAAATGATGATCAAGTAGTAATCGCCTCAGGAAAGAATAAGGCCACTACCACAATTTTGCACATTATTTGAAGCAAGCTTGATTATACTGGTTTGTAGCCAAAGGATGGCTAAGACTGCTCCTAATTCCAGTTTAAGAGTGCAGCAATGGATTCATTTCCTGGGACACTTTTAAGGAGTAAAATCACAGATAGTTACAAAAGTGAAAAATTTCACTTTTAGAAAGGTTTACTAAAGTGAAAAAAATGGGGCAGTAAAGTCATACAGTAAAATCTCAAATTAACACCAATTTTTCGCTATGTGATTAAAGGGTAATGAGGGGGAATCAGGGTGTTCTCAAAAACAAGTCAAGGTCAAGATTTGGGGCAAGGATGGCTCCAGAAAATGGACTTAAAAGCAGCAACTCAGCTCATACAATAAATGTAACCATATATTTACAAATACGGGGGTCATATCTTCTGTATTGAAAATGGAGACAGACAGATTCCTTACAAGTCAATGACACTGAGACAGTAGATTGCTTTTGAGCCAGTGCTATTTCTTAACCATGATTTATGATCGAAATGTAGAGATATCAATGTCACAATTTTCACAAATAGGAAGAACCAAAACCACAAATACAAAAATCATCTAGGAATAGTCACCTATTAATTAGCACCATAGACATTGTTCAACAATGCATGGCTGTAATGAGCCAGTGTGTCCTCAGAACAAAGATGCTTTTGCCACTGAGCAGGCTGGCTCAGAAGAAGGTCACAGCTGCTTCCATGCAAGACCAGACAGAGTTCATTTTCAGTAGCCCTGGCTGCTGTGTCAGGAGTGTGACATCACTGTAGAAAATTCGTTCTACTTCGTGTTTTACCCTTTATTTTTATTTTAGTTATATGGGTGTTTGCCTGCATGTGTCTCTGTGAAGTACCCACAGAGGCAAGAGCAGGGTGGAAGATTCCAGCAAATGATCTTACAGCACATATGTGTTCTGGAAATAAAACCAGGGCCCTCTGGACAGCACCCCAGGCTGTTAACTGCTGAGACATTTCTAGACCAACTTTCTAAATTTAAATTGACTTTTATAATCTTTGATTAAAATATAGTACATCACTTTCCCCCTTTCTTGTCTTCCATCCATGCCTTCCAAATCCTTCACTTCAGACTTCTTCCTTCTTCTGTATGAAGAAGTATGTTGTAATACATGATGACAACCTGCTAAGTTTGGTTTTGTTGATTGTGTGTATATGGTTTAAGGACTGATTCAATGCTTTATATCTTGTATAAATAATGATGGCTGAAGCTGTTACAGGCCCCTTGCTTGAATGAGAACTGGTGGTTAGTGTCTTCATTCTCACAAACTGCACACAAATGTCCATGGTTAGACAACAATGCTGGAGCAGGACATCTGCAGACATCACCTAAAGTGGGGCAGCACATAGTGACCATCAAACTGTGACCATCATATTTTTAGTCATCAAAAGTAACCATCATGTATTAGCAATCACAGAGTGGCCATCACATAATTCCGATCACATAGTGTCCCTCAGTATGATCATTACACAGCTGGACATTAACATAGGACCTTTAATAAATTGAGCATCATTAAGGCTATCACACAGAGAGCATCAAACAATGCCCATCATGGAGAATAAATCACAGAGTTGGCCCTTAAACAGTGGACATCACACAATGGCCATCAGTCACTGGACTTCCCATTGTATCCATAGAAGAGAGTCCATTAGAGTGGCTATCAAATAGTGATGCTCACTTAGTGTTCACCATATATTTCAATTAAAGAGTGACAGTCCAAAAGCAAACATCGAATACTGGGGATCAGACAGTGTTCACAGTGTGGCCATTGCAGAGTGACCATCAGAGAGTTGGCTATCTCATTGTGTCTATAGCACATTGGGCATCCTATAGGGGTTATGATCCTCAACCATCACACAGAGGATATAAAACTTTGGTCAACACATTATGTTGATTACTAGTGACCTCCATATGGAAGCCATCGCATAGTGATGATAAAAAGAGAACATTACATACTTTCCACTCCAAGGTGGCCATCACACAGTGACCATCACACTATGTCCATCACAAAATGATGATCACTCAGTGAATTACTCACAGCGGTTCATCACAATGACTATCACAAATTGGGCATCATTTGTGGCCATCACATGCTGGTCACAACATAGTGGATTTTACAGTATCCATCACCCAGATATGACCACAGAGATGCCATTACAGAGTGACCATTATGCTGTAGCCAGAAAACAACAGCTATCAATCTACTTTCATATTGCAATGATAATGAAAATGTGGAGAGTATAAAATGATAAGCATATGTTGACCAGCACAGTGACCATCACATCATGGCCTTCACACAGTGTCTCTCACACTGTGACCATCAGAGAGTTGGCCATCACCATGTACATTAACGTTGGCCAACACTCGGTGTCCATCACATGCCGTCTTTAACACTCTGGGCATCACCATGTTTATGACATAATCACTATCACACAGTGGCCATCATATAATGAATATTACACAGTGACAATAAAACAGTATCAATCAAAATGTTCATCACATATCAGTGATTACAGAGTGACCATTATGCAATTAAATCATACAGCTAACCATCAATTATTAGCCAGCACAGAATGGCCATTACAAAACAACCGTCAGTCACAGGCCATGGTAGTGAAAATCATGTATTGGTGATGAAGCACTGATCTTTGCAGAGTGAACAAAACTCAATGTCAATCACACATTGTCCAACACAAGGTCAAATTTACACAGTGACCATCACACCATATAAATGACATAGTGGGATATCAAACAGTGAGC
Organism: Meriones unguiculatus; assembly: GCF_030254825.1. Classification (NCBI taxonomy): domain Eukaryota; kingdom Metazoa; phylum Chordata; class Mammalia; order Rodentia; family Muridae; genus Meriones; species Meriones unguiculatus. Next base: position 24,375,513 of record NC_083353.1, on the reverse strand, counting down.
ATCAGATAATGGCCATCACAGGGTGACCATCACAGTGGCTATCAAACTTTGACCATCACATAGTGGGATCCCACAGAATTTATAATTCAGTGACCAACACACACAGGCCATCATTAAGTGGCCAGCATACAGTGACCATCAACAGTGTCAAAAAACACATTACTGTCAATCAGAGGCCCTCAAAAAGTGGCCATAACACAGTAACCATCACAGAGTAACCATCACACAGTGAACACAACACAGTAGCCATTAATTATGACCATTTCACAGTGGCCATTACATTGTAGCCCTCACAAAATGATAATTAAACAGAGTTCTCACCCAAACGTCACATGGATTAAATTAGAGTGAACAGCACAAAGTTGAATATCATGACAAGTCCATCTCATAGTGTAAATCAACTCATGGTCATACATTGTCTCCATCAGATAGGGAAGACTACATTGAATATCAAACAGAGATCACATATACAGTGGCCATCATACAGAGGGATATATATATGTATAATTTATGATAATTTAAACAGAATATTATATATATACACATATATATATATATATATATATATATATATATATATATATATATATCACAGCAGGCATCACACAGGTGCAAGTAACCTGTGATATATATATATATATATATATATATATATATATATATGGGTACATTTATATATACATTTAAATATATGAATGTATATCACATATATATATGGTTGAGAATATATATGTATATATCAAGGTACATTTATATATACTATAAATATATGAGTGTATATCACATATATATATATATATATATATATATATATATATATATATATATGGTTGAGAAGCCTGAACCTGGGCACTCAGAAGAGAAGTCCCAGCTTGGGAAACTATCCCAGAGCCAGATTAAGAGCAAGACACACTTGAAAATGAAGGAGTCACAAGAGCTGAGGCTGCAAACCCTGAGAGCCTGCATACAGAGCACACAAGCCAAGAAACTGCAAGGATGCAGACAAATCAAGTTGGTCACTTTCCAAATCCAGGCAAAAAGACCAATGCAGAAAAGGAGACTGAACCTCAGGTGAGAGGTGTTGACTTTTCTGACAAGCACTTCCTCCATGAAGCCTCTACCCACAGCACATGCCAGAGGGATCCTTGCCTGACTATTGGGAAGGCTACAGAACCATCATCCAGGCTAAGAAGAGACAAGGTCCTCTAATGACCTCAAAGCTGGAGAACCACAGTGGTGAGCAGGGTAACCAAAAAGACCACGCAGAAAAACACAGTTGACCTGAGCACATTTGGAGGCAAGGAAGGGCTGTGAACCCCATGGAGTCAGCTAGAGTGGGCTCTGGGTTCCAAGAACAGGCTTCATGAGCTATGGAGGAGGCATGGCTTTCCAGCACTTTAACTTGGGATCCCACTACTACCTGATGGGCAAACATTCTGGAGACACTCTCTGCAGGCCTCTCTGCCTGATCTCCACACTCTTTGGGCGCGTTCCTCCAGCCATCTTCCCAGATCAAGCACTGTGTCTTCCATTGGCCCACCAGATTCCCACTACTCAAGGACTCTGGCGAAGGCTCAAGGTCTAGGCTTCAGGAAGAAAGACCAGCACCAAAAACTCACAAAATGTCCTTCACCTTCCTGAGGGACTCACTGACAGACCCGCCCATGCATGCTACTTCCTGATGCACACCTGTCTGAACTGGAAAGGAAGGATGGATTTACTGGAATTCTCACCCCTCTTCTGGAGGGTTGTGCCGAACCAATCATTGACGTCACTTCCCATTTCCAGCTCTCCTCTGCTTGGACAGATCATCTTTTCAGAGTTAGTTTTATATCCCTTAGGGCTTCGTCCATGCCAAGTTACAGAAATTCCTGGGGTAGGACTACTTAGGATAAGTGCCAGGTGTGTTCGTTTCAGCACTAATGAATATTGTGTTCATTTCTCTCCTCTGTATAACAAGCTGTTCATGAATAATCATCTGTGTGTATATACATATGATTGGAAAGAGAGAGTCATTCATGGGCATGGACATAGAGAACTGATAGCCTCTGTGTGAGTATGCATGTGTGTGCAAGTGTGTTTATGTGTGTGTGTGAGGGGGAGTAGTGGGAAATAAACCAGAGAAAAAAAGGGATCCATTTGCAACCCAGAAAACCAAGACCCAGTTGCCCAGGATCAGAATGGAAATGAAAAGCTCTGGGCGGGCTTTTGGGATCTGCACCAGTGTGAACACCTGCGAATGCCTAGCTCCTGGGCTGAAGGAGCCAGGGCAGAAAGGTGGTGTGATAGGTGTGCAAGACAGGACATCCAGGCACCAAGCAGAAATCCACTTGACCCAAGGAGGCTCCACTCACTAGGGTGAAAGAAATCTGTCCCCTCCAAACTCCCCCCACAATGCAATGACTAAAATCGGAGCTCAGAGCAGTTACTAAGCTTTTTTTTCCCTTCCCCCTGCTGTTGTGTGAGCATGAGCAGTGTCTGGCAGGCACCCGAAGCTGGTGTCCCCCACTGGGGAACCGGCTATACCGAGAGAGCCAGCAAAGACTTTACCGAAGCCCCCATTTGCCAGAGCTTGCTTAAAAGCCAAGCAGGGCTGTGAATCCCCTGGAGACCTCCAGTGTGGGCTCTGGGGTCAGAGAACAGGGTTCCTGAGCTGTGGACGGGGCGTGGCCCAGGGAAGCAGAAGTCAGAAGGGGCTGACTCAGATCCAGGAGCCTCAGCTGCTGACTGGGCAGATTTGATCCCAAGGCGTGGTCCAGCAACTCTATATATATCTAGGGGAGGGATGAGCCCCTCTACAGTGAGGCAAAGTGAGGCTGCAGGCTGGAAGACTGCCAGCAGCCTATCCCAGAATCTGCTGCAGAGACACTGGTAGCCACCGCCAGAGGAAGAGGACAAGATCAGTCTGACATGCTGTTTGCTAGGTGGGGCCCAGTCCTGTCCTCAGGATGGAGGCTGGCTGTTCCCAGGGAGCCCTGAATTAGCTGTGTGATCACCTGTGCAAGGACACAGAGCCACGCAAGCTCTACAAGGCCCTGAAGAAACTCGCCTCCGTACCCATCCTGTCTGAACGTCTGGCAGAGATAGGCTTCAGGCAGACCATCAAAGTCTTGAGGAAACAGCAGCTCCTAGTGCCCTACCCAGGAACCTGGAGGCCAGATTGTGGGAGAGTTCCCTGCTGTTGTCCTGGTCTGGCTCAGACCAGGACTCCCCTGACTCTGCCTTGGTGCTGAGCATGAAGACAGAGCAAGGAAGAACATCTCTGGCAGAGGAGCACCGAGTATCCACGTCCAGCGAAGCCCAAGACAAGCATACAGAGGCCTTGCAGCTGAGCAGGTGAAGGCCCAGCCCGAGCAAGAGCGAAGCACATGCCAGAGGCCAGAGGCAAGTGACACAGGCCATGGAAGCCTGGGACCAGCAGCCAAGAGGATCCAAAGGTGAAGACAGTGGCCCTCCTCTGGCCCAGGAGGATGGTCGCGCTGACTCTTTGGGGGCTTGCCTCAACTCTGACCAAGCCCGCTACCCCCTGGGTGTCCCGGGTCCCTCTTAGGGCCAAAATGATGGGGAAGTGCAGCTGTGGCCTGTCAAGTTGGATTCCAAGACACTGGTCTACTCAGGTCCCAGGAGTCCCGTTCACCAGCAGGAATCGCCAGGAGGTCTCCTCCTTGCAAAAGATCCCAAGGGCACGTGGGATGCTCAGTGCCAAGCCACGGAAGCCACTGCAGCCCATGCAGCTGATGCAGCCAAACAATCTGCTCTCCAGGGAATCTCCCAAGCCAAGGATGCCTTCAAAGCCAACACAGCCCAAGCAGCCCAAGGAGCAGAACATGGGCAAGCAGGGGACTAGCCTGAGACCCACAGCCAGACTGTGACCAAGACACAGTGGCAGATGGAGGAGGCAGACCAAGAGCTGAGGCTGCAAGCCCTCACAGCCCGCATCCGGAAGCCGACAAACCCAGATGGCCACCTTCTTCACCCAGACCAGGAGCCGAGGCGAGCCAGAGGAGCCCGGACTCCCGGTGCGGGGGCCCTCCTCCGAAACGCACCTCCTCCTGGAGGCCTCTGGCCACGGCCCAATCCAGCGAGCTCTCTGCACCTCGACCCAGGCTAAAAAAAGAACTGCCCCCCTCATGGCCAAGGCTCTCCGGGATAATTGCACCCAGTTCTCTTGCAGATGAACCCCAGAAGGACACTGTCTGCTCAGGCATGCCTTGAGATTCCCTGGGACTGTACACACCCACTTGTCCCTCACAAAAAAAGTCAGGCTTTCCAGAGCTTGCACCTGGCATCCCACTTGGAGCTCTGGAGACACTCTTTGGAGGCCTCTCTGCCTGATCTCCATACTGTTTTGGCAGGTTCCACCCACCCGTGAGAGCCTGGGCTGCAGCCATCTTCCCAGATCAAGCACTCCGTCTTCCATTGGCCCACCAGTCTCCCACTACCCAAGGACTCTGGCGAAGGCTCAAGATCTAGGCTTCAGGAAGGAAGACCAGCACCAACATCTCACACCTTGGCCTTCACCTCCCTGACGGACTCACTGGCAGATAAGCCCACCAGTGCCACGTCCTGATGCACACCTGCGTGAATTGTAAAGTAAGGATGGATTTCCTGGAATTCTCACCCCCTCTTCTGGAGGGCTGTGCCAAACCAATCATTGACCTCACTTCCCATTTCCAGCTCTGTAGTCCTTGGACAGATCTTTTTCCCAGAGTTAGTTTTCCATCCCTTAGGGCTTTGCCCATGCCAAGGTACACAAGTGCCTGGGGGAGGACTGCTTAGGATAAGAGCCAGATGTGTGTGTTTGAACACTAATGTTTTTATTTTCCTCTTTGTATTCACAGTCTTTTAAGCATGATTATGTTTAGAATGATAAATTTTAATTTGATAACCATTCAGAGATATTTGCATTGTATTTGTACATATCGTTCCAATATTTTTGAATGATGAGCATGCGTTCATATAATTTAACAGAGTAACCTATGGATTCATGTAATTAAAGAGGCATAGGGGAGTAACACATCAAAATGTGATCCAATTTTGGCATGCAAACATCTATTCCGTTCCGAATAACGTTTCAATAAGTTCATCTTCTCGATATCTGTAATAAAATTAAAGGTAAAACCAAAAACCATAAAATAAAATGTGTGAATATGTCTGTTTTTTAAAAGAGGTGGGGGAATTGATGCAGAAAAAAAATGAGGCCAAAAGAGACCAGACCTATGACAACCCACACTTTTGGGATGCCCTTTGTTTCGTGGCCACAGTGATCAGGTGAGAAAACCTGATGAGAAAAACAGAGGAATATGCCTTAATTTATAAAGGAAGTTGGGAGGGTCCACAGACAGACAGTGAAGAGGTGAAAGATATGGAAGAAATAAAATAATAGTGAAACACTGACAGTTACAAAAGGAGAAAGAGAGAGGAAAAGAATGGGGGGACTTAAAATGTCATGGATAAGCTGCAGCAAGGATCCAATGTCCCAATATCAGAAAAGCAGTGAAAAGCCATAGATGGGCTTGAAGTTTTGCTTCTCTGTGGATGGGCTCCTAGCTATGTGCAAACAGTGGGAAGAAAGAGTTGGTGAGCATCAGCCAGCAAGGTGGTGAAGCAGGCTTGCAAGTTATGATATCCAATCCCATTTAGGAAAACCCCTTTCACTGAGGATGCCTATCATAGATGCCTGGTGTGAGTGTGTTTGAACACTATTGTTTTCTTCTCTGTACTTTGTCTTCAAACCTGTTGATATATATTTGCACAAAATTAATTGACAGTAATATGCATAGTTATTTAATTGGTACTTGTACTTATTGACAGATGATATATCATTGTATGTATATTTACATATAGATTAATAAACAAATAAATACATAGCTTGATAGATACAATGAAAATTGACACACTAAAATGTAATGGTAGTTCAGCATGCATCATGCAGACCGTGGACAACATAAGTAAAGATTAAACAAGTAAATGTAATAGAGGATAAATATTAAAGTAAATGAAGAACAACAAAATACCTCCAAATAGTGTGTGTGAGAGAGAGATGAGGGAGAGAGAGGAACAGAGACAGACAAAGGGAGGTGGGCAGACATGAAGGAATGAAGACAAGTTAATAGGACATAAATTTTCCTTTTAGGGCTTTATTTGTAAACTGAGAATGTAAATGTGTAATGCTCTTACAGCACATTTGATGTAACTGAAGTAAACATTCAGGTAAAGAAATAGACATTTCCTCAAAATCACAATACAATATGAAAGTTGAATGAGTTGTCCATTGCATATACATTTTAAGCTTTGGACTGTCTGCAAATAGAAATTCATGGAATTTTATCATTTGTGCATGAATGACAGAGACCTGTGTTCTTCATCAGCAAGAAAGAAACTATCCGAATGCAGAAGGATGCATCTGAGCTCTTGTCTGGCCTTTAATGCTTTACTGAAGATGAATGCTAATATTCTCTAAATTACCATGGCCATACAGTTTCAACTATTTCTATAGACACATTTTTTTTCTAAGAATTTCCGTAAATTTATAAAAAGTACATAAGATTTGATTTTTTTTTCCTATATTACAGGTGACAGTGAAGATTTCTTTTCAGAATGATTTAATGTTACCTGATTATCCTGTATGGATTTTAAGCACCTTTAAATGATCAAGTATTGATTATAAAATGTTGTAATATACTTTGGTGGTTCATTACACAGTTTTTAGAAGAACTGTTTTGAGTTTATTATTGTAATCACAACCAAAAAGTGAGAAAAGTGATATTGGAAGAAAAGGACTTCAATCTTCTAGTTGATACATGAACATACTAAACATGCACAGTTATATATATACACAGCACAGACTGTATATATATGTAGAACATATAGGATGACATTTCTGTTCCTATAGCAAGTAATAATTGAAATAATGGCTGAAAACAGGCTACAGAAAATTAATTACTTATTTTTTTATGAGTTACAGAATTATTGTAAACATCATATGATTTCCTGCTTAATGGCAAAACCTGAGTCATAAAGAGAAGTTTAAAACACTCATCAATCCCCAGGGTCCGAGGATTGTTCAAGGTTCCTGAATAAACTGCATTGAAAAAAAAAACACATGGCTGAGAAACACTTAAAAAAAAACACTCATCAAGTCCATGTTCATACCACCCAGAATGTGCCTTATCTTGTCTGATCCTGGAAGCTAAAACACTCATCAATGGACACCTTCAAACTCAGCGTCACATACTCCATAACTCACAAAAGATATGAGAGAAAGAATGGGAGAGAAAGAGAGAGAGAGAGAGAGAGAGAGAGAGAGAGAGAGAGAGAGAGAGATGGAGATGGAGAGATTAATTTATGGGGAGCATAGAGATGTTAGATGGAAGAGCTCTGCTGGGTGTGAGAGTAGTCATCAGGGCTAGTTTAATTGCTATGCACACCTAAACAATTACCAGAGCATCTGAACCAATCCAGGCAGATCACAGATTCTTGGTGCTATTTTTCCCTTACCTCAACCCAGCAGATGGAAAAAGTATTCGCTTAAAGATCAAGTTTAAAAATTCCATTCCCATAGTGTAACCATTCCTATGCAATAACAAAACAATCCTCAAAAGGTATTGTTTTTTTTTTATTCTTTTTTTTTTCAATGCAGTTTATTCAGGAACCTTGAACAATCATCTGACCCTGGGGAAAGCCAGCCCACAGCTTAAATAGCCTCTGGGTAGCCAACCCAGGTGTGCCACGTGTGCAATGCAGATAGGTCCACATACATGGAAGCAAGCCAAATCCTCAGCCTTAGCCAAATGTGGAATTGTTCGTGACAGAGAGCACTCACCATCGGGAAGGTGGAAGGAAAAGGTATTGTTAACCCTCTATTTTTCCTATGTTAGGTATTTTTTTTTCTTTTTCTGTTTTTTTCCCTCTTTCTTTCTGTTTCTTTCATATTTCCTTCCTTTCTTTCTTTGTCACAAAACAAAAAGAACAAATGTAATTAATACAAGTAAATTTTAAGCCTTTTCCAGAAAATTATAAAATGCTGACATCTAGTGGAGGTGAAAATATAGGCCTAGAAGGAGTTTTAGGAATGCAGTGTCCTAAGTGTAAGCTAAATGCTTCCAGATCCAAATGCAGAAATAAGCACAGGTGGATATGTCTTGTTTATATTTTTATCCTTACTATTATTATTTACAATTTATTTACATCCCAGATGTAGCCCCTTCCCTCTTCTGCTTATGGTCCCACCCTCTCTTCCTCTTCCTTCGCTATCCCTCTTCCCTAGTCCACAGATAGGGGAAGTCCTTCTCCTTTACTGTCTGACCCTAGAATATTAGGTCCCATCATGACTGCCTGGATCCTCTTCCTCAGTGGGCTAGCTAGGTCTTCCAAGCAGGGAAAAGCGCTCAGGGAACAGGCAACCTAGTTCATGACAGAGACTTTGTCTTCTCTACTTATCCAAGTAAGGGTACTCGCTTGGAGACTGAGCTAACTATGGGCTACGACTGAGCAGGGGTTCTAGGTCCTCCCTATGCATAGCCTTTGGTTGATGCATCAATCTCTACAGTCCCCCACTGGGCCCAGGTTTTTGTTGTTTTGTTGGACTCTGTGTAAGGCTCCTGTCTCCTCCATGTCTTTCTATCTCCCTCTTATTCATAAGATTCCCTGCACTCTGCCCAAGTTTGGCTATGTGTCTCAGCATTCACTTTAATATCCTGCTTGGTACTGAAAGGGTCAAACTAACTTTGTAACCTATATGTCTTTTAAAGCCTATAGTTTTGAGTTTTAGGTCTAGGTTAAGCAAAAAACAAACAAACAAACAACAACAACAACAAAAAGCAACAATCAATGACCTTCACTCAGCAAAAAGAATGACCAGACCCTTGTTTTTGAGATAGTGTTTCTTAGCAACCAAACCAGATGACCTCAATCTTTCTTCTGAGTAGCTTCTGACCTCCAGCCAAAAGCCCACAACCCTGATCTTCAAGGATGGGCTAACCAAACCCACCTTCAATTGCAACTGCATCCACACTTGGCCAAGCTTGAGCACCTAAGACTAACCAATTATCTTAATTTATAGCTTCCTCATCCAATCCTAAATTGCCAAAACTGCAACTTCAAATTTCCCACACTTTTTCTTTTAAAAAACCTAAGGCCTTTGTCGCCTGGTGCCACTCTTTGCTGACAGGCAGGGGTGACCCCATTGCACAATGGTTAATTTAAACCTCTTGCTTTTCCATTGAGTTGTGGTCTGTGGGAGTTTCTGGGAAGGGAGTGATCTTGAACTCCTGAGCTGTGAGACCCCAGGTCTTACAGTCCAGTCTTTCAGAGGCCCTTTGTGGAAGGCTCCTGTCTTGTTCCTTGTTTTCACCCTCTTCCAATGTCTATCTTGTTTGCCTTTCTGAATGAGGATTGAGCATCTTGAGGACTCAAGAAGGGTCCTCCTTCTTGCTTGGCTGCTTTAGGTGTACAGATTTTAGTATGTTTATCCTATACTATGTGGCTAATATATATGTATGAGTGAATATACACCACCTGTGTCTTTCTGCATCTGGGTTACCTCACTCAAGATGATCTTTTCTAGTTCCCACCATTTGCCTGCAAATTTCATTGTGTCCTTGTTTTTAATAACTGAGTAATGTCCCACTGTGTAAATGTAGCATTCTTCAGTTGAGGGACAGGTTATGGCTATAATGAGTAAAGAGGTCATGAACATAGTTGAGCAAATGACCTTGTATGGTTGAGCATCTTTTGGGTATATACCCACATGTAGTATAGCTGGCACTATTCCAATTTTTTTGAGAAAGCTCCAGATTGATTTTCAAGGTGGTTGTACAAGTTTACATTCCCTAAATCAATTGAGGGGGGGGTTACCCTTTTTCCACATCCTCTCCAGCATATGTTGTAGCTTAAGTTTTTTATTTTAGCCATTATGATGGCTCTGAGATGGAATTTCAGAGCCATTTGGATCTGCATTTTCTTGATGACTAAGGATGTTGAGCATTGTACTAAGTGCTTCTCTGTCATTCGATATTCCTTCTTTGAGAATTCTCTGTTTAGTTCTGTACCTCATTTTTATTTTGATTATTTGATTTGTTGGTGTTTAATTTCTTGAGTTGTTTATATATTCTAGATGTTAGCCTTCTGTCAGATATAGGGTTGGTGAAGATATTTTCCCAGTGTGAGGGCTGTCCTTTGCTTAACAGTAGCTTTTCCATTTCATGAGATCCCATTTATTGAATGTTTATCTTAGAGCCTGTGCTGTTGGCATTCTATTCAGGAAGTTGCCTCCTGTACCAATGAGTTCCAGGATCTTCACAAATTTTTCTTCTAACAGTTTTAGTGTGTCTAGTTTTATGTTTTGGTCTTTGATCCACTTGGAGCTTACTTTGTGCAGGGTGACAAATATGGATCTATTTTCAGTTTTGTACATGTAGATATCCAGTTAGGAGAGCATTATTTGTTGAAGGTGTTGTCTTTTTTCCCAATGTATGATTTTGGATTCTTTGTCAAAAATCAGGTGTACACAGTTGTATGGAATTATTTCTGGGTCTTCTATTTGATTGCATTGATTCTCCAGTCTGTTGTTTCTATTTTAGCACCATGCCATTTTTTATTATGGTTGCTCAAAAATACAACTTGAGGTCGGTGATGAAGATGCCTTCAGAAGGTATCCGTTCAGGATGGTTTTAGCTATCCAGTTGGTTTTTTTTTTTCTTTTTCCCCATATAAAGTTGAGAATTTTTCATTCAAAGTCTGTGAAGAATAATGTTGGTATTTTGATGAAACTGCATTGAACCTGTAGACTTCTTTTAGTAGGATGGCTATTTTTACTCTGCTAATCTGTCTTATCAATGAGCATGGTAGATCTTTCCATCTTCTGATATGTTCTTCAAATTCTTTCTTCAAAGATTTGAAGGTTTTTTTTTTAACAGTTCTTTCACCTTCTTTGTTAGAGTTACAACGAGGTGTTTTATGTTATTTGTGGCTATTGTGAAGGGTGTTGTTTCCCTAATTTCTTTCTCAATCCATTTGTCTTTTGTATACAGGAGGGCTCCTGATATTTTGAGTTAATTTTGTACCCAGCCACTTTACTAAAGTTTTTTATCAGCTGTAGGAGTTCCCTGGTAGAATTTTTGGGGTCACTCATGTATAGTGTCATATTATCTGCAAATAGTGATACTTTGACTTCTTCCTTTCTATTTTGTACCTTTAGCTCTTTTAGTTGTCTTATTGCTATTGCTAGGACTTCTGGTACAGTATCAAAGAAATATGGAGAGGGTGGGCAGCATTGCCTTGCTCCTGATTTCAGTGGAATTGACTTAAGTTATTCTCCATTTAATTTGATGTTGGCTATAGGCTTGCTGTGCATTGCCTTTTCTATGTTTAGGTATGTGCCTTGTGTCCATGATTTCTCAAGATTTCAAACATAAACAGGTGTGAGATTTTTGTCAAATGCCTTTTTCAGCATCTAAGGAGATGATTATGTTTTTTTTGTTTGTTTGTTTGTTTGGTAGATTGATGTATTTCCTTATGTTGAATGACCCTTACATGCCTGGAATGATGCCTCCTTGTTCATAGGGGATGATATCTTTGATGTGTTCTTGGATTCGGTTAGCGAGTATTTTATTGAATATTTTTGTGTCAGTGTTCGTATGAGAGATTGGTCTGAAATTCTCTTTCTTTGTTGGGTCTTTGTGTTGTTTAGGTATCAAGTTGATTGTGTCCTCATAGAATAAATTTGGTAATGTTCCTTCTGTTTGTGTTTTGTGAAATAGTTCGAAGAGTATTGGAACTAGGTCTTCTTTGAATGTCTGGTATAATCCTGCAGTGAAACCATCTGGCCCTGGGCTTTATGTTGATGTGAGACTTTTGATGACCTCTTCTTTTTCTATAGGGGAAGTGGACTATTTAATTTAGTTTTTGGATCTTGATTCAGCTTTTTAAATGGAAGCTACCAAGAAAATTTTCCATTTCACTTAGATTTTAGAATTTTGTGGCATATAGTATTTTAAAGTAGGACATAATGAATCTTTGGATTTCCTCAGTGTCTGTTGTTATGACCTCCATTTAATTTCTGATTTTGTTGATTTGGATAGTATCTCTCCTCCCTTTAGTTAGTTTTGCAAAGGGTTTGTCTGTCTTGTTGATTTTCTCAAAGAAACAGCTCTTGGTTTCTTTGAATTGTTTTGTTTCTAATTTATTGATTTCTTAGTTTGATAATTTCCAGCTGTCTACTCCTCCTGGTTATGTCTGCTTTTTTCCCTAGTGCTTTCAGATGTGCCAATAAGTTGCTTGTATGTGAAATCTTGTATTTTTCTACGAAGAAACGTAGTGCTATGAACTTTCCTCAGCACTGCTTTGATTGTGTCCCATAAGTTTGGGTAAGTTGTGTCTTCATTTTTGTTGAATTCTAGGAAGTCCTTAACTTTCTTCCCTGTCCCAGCTGCTGTTGAATATAAAGTTGCTCAGTTTCTATGCATGTGTAGGCTTTTTGCTATTTCTATTATTGTTGAGGTATAACATGGTGGTCTCATATGATACAAGGGAGTATTTTAACTTTTCTTCTGTATCTTTTTTTGAGGCTTGCTTTGTGCCTTACTATATGGTCAGTTTTGGAGAAGGTTCCCCGAGCTGCTGAGAAAAAGAGATACTTCTTTGAGTTTGGGTGAAACGTTCTGTAGACATCTATGTGGTCCATTTGATTTAGGATCTCTTAAGTGACATCATTTCTCTGTTTAGCTTCTGACTTGATAACTTAGCTTCTGACTTCTGTCCCTTGGTGAGAGTTGAATATTGAAGCCTCCTATCATTAAGGTCTTGGGATGGATGTGTGATTTAAGCTTTAATAATGTTTATTTTATAAATGCAGAAGAGCTTGTGTTTGGACATAAATGTTCATTATTGTGATATCCTCCTCATGGATTTTTTTCCTATAGTGAGAGTGAAGTGTTCCTCCCCCTCTCTTTTGGTTAATTTTGGTTGAAAGTCTATTTTGTTAGATATTAGGATGGCTAATTCAGCATGCTTCTTGTATCTGCTTGCTTAAAGAAACACTTTTCCTTCCCTTTATTCTGAGGGAGCATCCTTTTTTGCTGTAAAGTTGTGTTTCCTGAATGCAGCAGAGTGTTGTTTCCTGTTTCCACAACCATCCTGTTATTCTTTGTTTTTTTTTTTTATTGGAGAATCAAGTCCATTGGTGTTGTTAGATATTAGTGACCAATGATGTCTAGTTCCTTTTATTGTGGAATTGGTGGGGCTTGTGTGTTTGTGTGCCTGGTTTTTGTTTGTTTGTTTGTTTGCGTGGTTTTTTTTTGTTTGTTTTATTGTGAAGGTATTTTTTTCTCCTCTATTTCCTTTGTTCTTGTTGATTTTGTTTGATTGGGTTTTCCTTTTCCTTTTTAGCTGTAGGGCTGGGTTGTTGTGTATATATTGTTTAAATTTATTTATGTCATGGAATATTTTGTTTTTCCATCTGTGTTGATTTAAAATTTTGCTGGGCATAGTAGTCTGGGTAGGTATCTGTGGTCTCTTAGCTTTTTCATGATATCCACCCAGGCCTTTCTGGATCTCGTAATTTCTGTTGAGAATTCTGGTGTGGTTGTGATTGGTCTGTCTTTATGTGTTAGTTGTCCTTCTTACCTTGCCACTCTTGATATGTTTCTTTGTTCTGTAGATTTAGTGATTTGATTATTATGTGACAGGAGGAATTCCTTTTCCGGTCTAATCTATTTTGTGTTCTGTAAGCATCTTGTATGTTAAAGGGCATCTCTTTCTTAAGGTTGGGGAAATTTTCAACTATGATATTACTGAGAATATTTTCTGCACTTTGGAAACTGGAATTTTCTTTTTTACCTATTCCTATTATTCTTAGGTTTCTTCTTTTCATGGTATCCTTGATTTCTTCAACATTTTGTATCAGGAACTTTTCCACTTTTACGTTTTCTTCTAGAGACATATATATTTCTGCAATTCTATCTTTGGTGCCTGATAGTCTCTTCCCTGTCTCTTTCCTGTCTCCTGCATTCTGCTGAAGATGCTTACTTTTGTGGTTCCTGATCTGTTCTCTAAGTTCAGCAAGTCCAGGCTTTTCTCTGTTTGTGTTTTCTTTATTGATTCTAATTCCGTTTTCATGTCTTGAAAGATTTTATTCATTTTCTTCACCTGTTTGATTGTGGATTCATATCTGTCCATGATGGCCTCTATTTTTTTTGTTGTTTATTTTGACTTTATGATCCACAAATAATTTCATAATCACAGAATTAAGATAATTTTCCTATGTTTCCTCTGCATTAGAATATCTACTGGTTTGGGGGGATTCTGGTGTATCCATAGTGTCCTGATTTTTGCTGATCAGATTCTTTCCCCAGCCTCTAGTTTTCAGGATGTCTGTAACCTTGACTCTTTTTTTCTTGGAGCCTGTACTGCCATGTGCACCTGTGTCTGAAGTCTGCACTAATATACAGGAAGCTGGGAGATTCCAAGGTCTTGAGAATGCATGCTGGAAATTCAGATGTGGCTAAGGAAGGGAGTTCTCTCTGCTGAGTTCATGCTCTCTACTGGCTCACTGTCTGTGATCCAGGTATGCCAGGTAGCTGTGGTTCAGGCAGAAAGATCTCCAAGTCTAGGGCTGCACCAATGCTCCATAGGCTTCCTCAAGATGTACAATATGATGTGGTTCTCACATATAGTTCAGATTCACTGGGTTCACTGACTGTGCTGGGTTCCATGTTTCTGACCCAGGTAGGCCAGGAAGATGGCCCATTGAGCAAGCAGAATGGAGCCATGCTCCTTCCCAAATACAGGAGGTATCCACTCCATAAGACCATGAGAGTGAGCACCACTAGCTACTGTGACCAGGAAGGTGTTCCACTGGATGGTGAAAGTGTGCTCCAGGGTTTAAAGCTAGGAGCCACTGGTACCCAGAAGGTGTCCACAGGACTGTGAGAGTGGGCACCTGGGTTTGTAACCTCACCCCCAGTACCAGTGAGAGTGAGTGCCCAAAGTTGGAGATACCAACTACTGGTATCTGAAGGTATCTACAGACAGTGGGCTTCGCATGTAGCCTGGGGCTGTGTCAGTGCTGGACAGGAGCCCAATTATTTTTCTCAGTATTAGACTAAAGATGGACTCTCAAGTATCCCTGTGGATTCTCATCTCATCTGAGAAACAGAGAGATGTTGTGGTTTGGGTTTTCTACAGTATGGCCTGCCATTCATTCTGCTTTCACTGCTGAGCTGTTGTTCAGATACCATGCATAGTAGGCAATAACATCTTGGATGCTTCCCTCTATTCTTTTTTCAATTTCTTCATGCTTCAAACTGAAGATATTTTAAAAAACAATGTTCATTCTACCACATTTGTTTTTTTAGATTTTGTTTGTTTGTTGGTTAACAGCAGAAGAACTGAAGACAATCCACAGTTCTTTTGTTTTGGCTCTGACTCTGTCTCTCTTTTTCTCCTTTCTCTCTTTCAATTTCCTTTCTCTTATTTTTCCTATAATTTTTCTCTTTTATAATTTTATTTATTTACTTTTCATTATTACAGTTTATTCACTTCATATCCCAGTTGTAACCCCTTCCCTTGTCCTCTTCAATTCCACCCTACCTCTCTTATCTCCTCTCATGCCAATTCCCAAGTCCACCTCCCCTTCCATCTGGCCCTAGCCTATCAGGTGTCATCAGGACTGGCTGCATTGCTTTCCTCTGTGGTCTGGTACAGTTGCACTCCCTCTAGGGTGAGGTGATCAAAGAGCCAGACACTTAGTTCACATCAGAGACAGCCCCTGCTACTCCCCTTACTTGGGAACACACATGGAAGCTGAGCTGCCATTTGCAACATCTGTGCCAGAGGTCTAGGTAACATGCATGCATGGTCCTTGTTGGAGTATAAGACTTGGCAAATACCTATGGGCTCAGATATTTTGGTTCTGTTGCTCTCCTTGTAGAGCTCCTATCCTTTCCAGGTCTTTCTATTTCTTCTTTATTTCATAAGATTCCCTGAAATCTGCCCAAAGTTTGGCAAATAGTGTCAGCATCTGCTTCGATACCCTGCTAGTTAGAATCCTTCAGAGGCCCTCTGTGGTAGGCTCCTGTCCTATTCCCTGTTTTCTCCTACTCCCAATGTCTATCTCATTTGTTTTGAGTGAGGATTGAGCAAACTCCCTAGGGTCCTCCTTCTCATTTAGATTCTTTAGAATTATAGATTTTAGATGTTTATCCCATATTATATGAGTAATATATGCCTATAGTGAATATATACCATGTGTGTCCTTCTGCTTCTAGGTCACCTCATTCAGGATCATCTTTTCTAGTTCCCACCATAGCCCTGCAAAATTTCATGATTTCCCTGTTTTTAATTGCTGAGTAGTATTCCATTGTGTAAATGTACCACCATTTCTGTATCCATTCCTAAGTTTAGGGACATCTGGGTTATTTCCATATTCTGGTTATTATGAATAAAGCTGTTTTGAACATATTTGAGCAAATGTCCTTGCTCATATTTTTGATATATATTACTGGGAGTGTTGTAGATGGATCTTGAAGTGGCAATGTTTCTAAATTTCTGAGAAAGCAGCAGATTGATTCCCAAAGTGGTTGTAATTATTTACATTCCCACCAACAATGGAGGACTTTACCCCTTTCTCCACATCCTCTCCAGCATGTGTTGTCACTTGATTTTTTGTTCTTATCCATTCTGATGGATGTTAGATGAAAACTCATGGTCATTTTGATTTGCAACACATTCAGAATTTTTTTTTGACATTTTAAAACTTTTCTTTATTCTTCATTAATTACACTTTATTTACTTTGTATCCCCCTTGTGGTTCCCTCCCTCCTCCAGTCCCAATCGCTTCCTTCTTCCACCCTCTGCATGCATGACCCTCCCCAAGTCTACTGATAGGGAAGATCTTCTTTTCCTTCCTTCTGATACTAGTCAATTAGGTCTCACCAGGAGTGGCTGCATTGTCTTCTTGTGTGGCCTGGTAATGCTGCTTCTCCCTCAGGGGGAGGTAATTAAAGAGCAGGCCAAACAGTTCATGTCAGAGACAGTCTCTGTTCCTAATAAAATGAAACCCACTTGGATATTCAATTGCTATGGGCTACATCTGTGCAAGGGTCTTAGGTTATCTCCATGCATAGTCCTTTGTTGGAGTATCAGTCTCAGGAAAGACCCCTGTGCTCAGAATTTCTGTTCTGTTGCTGTCTTTGTGGGGTTCCTGTCCTCTCCAGATCTTACTGTTTCCCACTTCTTTCCTAAGATTCCCTGCACTCTGCCCAAAGGTTGCCCATAAGTCTCAACACAAGCATGGATAGTCTGCAGGGCAGAGTCTTTCAGAGGTCCTCTGTGTCAGGCTCCTGACTTGTTACCTCTTTTATCCTTCTTCTGATATCCATCTTCTTTGCCTTTCTGAATAGGAATTGAGCAGTTTAGGAAGAGTCCTCCCTCTTAATTAGTTTCTTTAGGTGTACAGATTTTAGTAGGTTTATCTCATATATCTATATGAGTGAATATATACAGTGTGCATCTTTCTGCTTCTGAGATAGCTCACTCAGAATGATATTTTCCAGATTCCAGCATTTACCTGCAATTTTCATGATTTCCTTTTTTTATTGCTGAGTAATATTCCATTGTGTAGATATACCACAATTTGTGCATTCATTCCTCCACTGAGGGGCATCTGGACTGTTTCCAGCTACTGGCTATTAAAAATATGGCTACTACAAACATGGTTGAGCAAATGTCCTCATTTTGTACTTGAGACTCTTTTGGTTATGTGCCTAGAAGTGGTATAGCTAGATCTTGAGGAAACACTATTCCTAGTTGTCTGAGAAAGTGTCAGGTTGCTTTCCAGAGTGGTTTTACAAGTTTACATTCCTACCAGCAGTGCAGGAGGGTTCCCCTTTCTCCACAACCTCTGCAGCATGTGTTGTCTCTTGTGATTTTGAACTTAGCCATTCTGAGGGTTGTAAGGTGAAATCTTAGGATGGTTTTGATTTGCATTTCCCTGATGGCTAATGACATTGAGCATTTCTTTAAGTGTTTCTCTGCCATTCTATATTCCTCTATTGAGAATTCTCTGTTTAGTGCTGTACTCCATTTTTTAATTGGATTTCTAGATTTTTTGCTGTTTAACTTCTTTACTCCTTTATATATACTGGGTATTAGTCCTCTGTCAGTTATGGAGTTGGTGAAGATCCTTTCCCAATCTGTAGGCTGTCATTTTGTTGTGATGACAGTGCCCTTTGCTTTACAGAAGATTTTCAGTCCCATTTGTTGATTGTTGCTCTTAGAGCCTGTGCTGTTGGTGTTCTCTTCAGGAAGTCATTTCATGTGCCAATGAGTTCAAGGCTCTTTCCCATTGTTTCTTCTAAGCATTTTAGTATATCTGGTTTTATGTTGAGGTCTTCGAACCATTTGGACTTTAGTTTTGTGCAGGGTGATAAGGCTGGATTGATTTGCATTTTTCTACATGTAGACATCCAGTTAGACCAGCACCATTTGTTGAAGATACTGTCTTTTTTCCATTGAATGATTTTGGCATCTTTGTAAAAAAATCTTCGTAAGTTTGTGTATTTATGTCAGGATCTTCTATTCAATTCCATTGATCCACCAGTCTATTTCTATACCAGTACCATGCAGTTTTTAGTATTGTTGCTCTATAGTTGAGCTTGAGATGAGGGATGGAGATGCCTCCAGAAGATCTTTTATTGTAGAGGACTGTTTCAGAAATTCTGGGTTTCTTCTTGTTCCATATGAAGGTGAGAATATTTCTTTCAAGCTCTGTAAAGAAGTGTGTTGGTAATTTGATGGGAATTGCATTGAATGAGTAGATTGCTTTTGGTAAGATGGCGATTTTTACTGTGTTAATTCTGTCAAGCCATGGGCATGGGAGATCTTTCCATCTTCTGATATCTTCTAATTCTTTCTTCAGAGACTTGAAATCTTTTTCATACAAGTCTTTGACTTGCTTGGTTAGGGTTACACCAAGGTACTTTATGTCGTTTGTGGCTATTTTGAAGATGTAGATGGCTGGGAATAATGAAAATCATGGCTGAAATCAATAAATTAGAAACAAAGAAAACACTTCAAAGAATCAATGAAACCAAGAGCTTGTTCTTCGAGAAAATCGACAAGATAGACAACCCATTAGCCAAGCTAACTAAAAGGCAGAGAGACACCATCCAAATCAAGAAAATCAGAAATGAAAAGGGGACATTACTACAGATACAAAGGAAACCCAAACAATCATTAGAACTTACTTCAAAGTCTGTATGCCACAAAATTTGAAAATATAAATGAAATTGGCAATTTTCTCGATCGATTCCACTTACCAAAGCTGAATCAAGATCAGGTAAATCAATTAAATAATCCTACATGCCCTAAGAAAATAGAAGTGGTCATCAAAATTCTCCCATCCAAAAAAAGCCCAGGACCAGATGGTTTCAGTACAGAATTCTACCAGACCTTTAAAGAAGAGTTAACTCTAGTTCTCTTCAAACTAAATAGAAACAGCAGAAACACTACCAAACTCATTCTATGAAGCCATAGTCACCTTGGTACCTAACCCTTACAAAGACCCAACAAGAAAAAAGAATTTCAGGCCAATCTCACTTATGAACATTGATGCAAAAATACTCAACAAAATACTTGCAAACCGAATACAAGAACACATCAAAGATATCATCCACTATGACTAAGTCTGCTTCAATGAAGGCATGCAGGGGTGGTTCAATATATAGAAATTCATCAGTGTGATCCACCATATAAACAAACTGAAGGAGAAAAACCACATGATCATCTCCTTAGATGCTGAAAAGGCATTTGACAAAATCCAACATACATTCATGTTTAAAGTCTTGGAGATATCAGGGATACCAGACACATAAATGAACATAGTAAAGGCAATATACAGCAAGCCTATAGCCAATATCAAACTCAATGTAGAGAAACTTAAAACAATCCCACTGAAATCAGGGACAAGGCAAGGCTGCCCACTCTCTCCATATCTATTCTGGAAATCTTTGCTAGAGCAATATGCAGTTGAAGATCAAGCAGATACATATTGAAAAGGAAGAAGCCAAAGTGTCACTATTTGTAGATGATAGGATAGCATACCTGAGTGACCCCAAAAATTCTGCCAGTGAACTCCTATAGCTGATAAACACCTTCAGCAACGTGGCCAGTTACAACATTAACTCAAAAAAAAAAAAAAAAAGAATAGTGCTTCTGTATACAAAAGTCAAAAGGGCTGAGAAAGAAATTAGGAGAGCATTTCTTTAAGTCTTTCTCTGCCATTAGATATTCCTCTACAGAGAATTCTCTGTTTAACTCTGTACCTCATTTTTTATTTGGATTACTTGGTGTGTTAGTGTTTAAATTCTTCAATTCTTTATATATTCCAGATATTAGCCTATGTTTAATGTAGGGTTGGTGATGATACTTTCCCAGTCTCTATGCTGTTGTTTTGTTCTTTTTTTCTGTATCTTTTTTTAATTTTTATTAATTACATGTTATTCAGTTTGTATCCCCCATTAGCCCCTCCCTCATCCCCTCCTGATCCAATCTCCCTACCCCCTACTTCATGCATGCCCCTCCCCAAGTCCACTGATAGGGGAGGTCCTCCTTTCCTACCTTCTGATCTTAGTTTATCAGATCTCATCAGAACTGGCTGCATTGTCTGCTTCTGCTGCCTGCTAAGGCTGCTACCCCCTCAGGGGGAGGTGATCAAAGTGCGGTCCAATCAGATCATGTCAGTTGCAGTCCCTCTTCCCATTACTATGAAACCCACTTGGACACTAAACTGCCATGGGTTACATCTTTGCTGGAGTTCTAGGTTATCTCCATCCCTGATACTTGGTTGGAGTATGGACTCTGGGAAGACCCCTGTGTTCAAATTTCTTGTTCTGTTTCTCTCCTTGTGGAGTTCCTGTCCTCTCCAGATCTTACTATTTCCCACTTCTTACATAAGATTCCATGCTAATTGCCCAACAGTTTGGCCATAAGCCTCAGCATCTGCTTTGACAGTCTGCAGGGCAGAGCCTTACAGAGGCCCTCCATGGCGGGTTTCTAGCTTGATTCCTGTTTTCTTCTTCTTCTGATGTCCATCCTCTTTGCCTTTGGGATAGGGATTGAGCATTTTAGTCAGTGTCTTCTCTCTTGATTAGTTTCTTTAAAGGTACAGATTTCTGTAGGTTTATCCTATATTACATGTCTATATGAGTGAGTATGTACTGTGTGTGTCTTTCTGCTTCTGGGACAGCTCACTGAGGATGATCCTTTCCAGGTTCCACCATTTACCTGCAAATTTCAAGATTTCCTTATTTTTCATTGATGAGTAATATTCCATTGTGTAGTTATACCAGAATTTCTGCTTCCATTCTTCAGTTGAGGGGCATCTGGGCTGTTTCCAGCTTCTGGCTATTACAAATAAGGCTGCTAAAAACACGGTTGTGAAAATGTCTTTAATGTGTACTTGAGCCTTTTTTTGGATAACAAAAGCAAACGCCAGATTGAATGCAATTCTCATCAAATTACCAACACAATTCTTCACCGACTTTGAAAGAAAAATTCTCAACATCATATAGAATAACAAGAAACCCAGAATTGCTAAAACAACCCTCTACAACAAAAGATCTTCTGGGGGTATCTCCATCCCTTATCTTAAGCTCTATCATAGAGCAACAGTAACAAAAACTGCATGGTACTGGCTTAGAAACACAATGGTGGATCAATGGAACCAAAAAGAAGATCCAGAAATAAACCCACACACTTATGGACACCTGATCATATAATGGAAAAGATATGGCATCTTCAACAAATGGTTCTGGTCTAACTGGATGTCTACATGTAGAAAAATGCAAATAGATCCATCCTTATCACCCTGCACAAAACTGAAGTCCAAGTGGATCAAAGACCTCAACATAAATCCAGACATTAAATCACTTAGAAGAAAAAGTGAGCAAGACCCTAGAACACATTGGTACAGGAGACAACTTCCTGAACAGAACACCAACAGCACAGGCTCTAAGAGCAACAATTAATAAATGGGACCTCATGAAACTGAAAAGCTTCTGTAAAGCCAAGGACACTGTCATCAAAACAAAAGGAATACCTACAGATTGGAAAAAAATCTTCAACAAAACTTCTTCTGACAGAGGGCTAATATCCAGTATATATAAAGAACTAAAGAAGTTGAAAAGCAGCAAACAAAGTAATCCAATTAAAAAATGGGGAACAGAGCTAAACAGAGAATTCTTAGTAGAGGAATACAGAATGGCAGAGAAACACTTAAAGAAATGCTCAACATCATTAGCCATATGGGAAATGCAAATCAAAATGACCCTGAGATTTCACCTTATACTAATCAGAATGGTCAAGATGAAAAACTTGAATGACAACACATACTGGAGATAGGGGAACCCTCCTCCACTGCTGGTGGGAATGTAAACTTGTAAAATCACTCTGTAAATCAATCTGGCACTTTCTCAGACAACTAGTAATACTGCTTCCTCAAGATCCAGCCATGTTATTTTGTTCTTACGACAGTATCCTTTGCTTTTTAGAAGCTTTGAGAATCATGAGGTCCCATTTATTGATTGTTGATCTTAGAGCCTGTGCTGTTGGTGTTCTGTTTAGGAAGTTGTTTCCTGTGGCTATGAGTTCTAGGCTCTTCCCCATGTAGCTAATGACTTTGTAAATACCTTTGACACCTCATGGATTTTAGACTTTCCTTTCATTTAAGTTTAATACCTCCCTTTTTTTTTGACAGTTTTCAGTGCTTTTAAAAATTATTTGTATCTCTTTCCACTTAGACAGGTAAATTTACCTGCTGACAACTGAGTCCATGACCCAGGTCACAGATAGTGTGAGAAGAGAAGGAAGCTCCACAAATTGTACACACATACACAGAGTCATACCACATACTCATCTCCACTCAGGCATGCATGATTTCCTTACATACTTTCAATTTAAAGCAATTTCACACTCTCTCTCACACACAAGCACATTAAAATGTAATAAAAATTTTTATGCTTTACCCAGAGTAGCTGTAGATACCACAATATTTTTCACTCATGATTTTATTGTATCATTGATATTTTTCATTTATACTAAGAGTTTGTATTTTTGAAAGGTATATATCCTAGCATTTGCATTTTAGCTTGATGCACTCTTTCTTTTCCCCCCTTAATTCTTCTCTTCTTCCTCTATCTTCCTTCTTACTTTTCTTTTTGTTTTACTTCCTTTCCCACTCCCCATACCTTATAATAGGAATATAACACATACCACTTTCTCCACCAATTACTGAAGTTTCTCATAGCATCTTAATTAGAAAGAGTATTACATTTAATAATTTATTTTATTCCAGTTATGTATTATTGCTCAATCTTTGTTCAAAGCCATCAGATTCATTTCACAAAGGGCCCTCTAAGCATGAACTTCCTACCTTTTAAAATTTACACTAATTTTTTAGGACATTTCTCAGGCAAGAATTCTGGGGCAAGAGAACTGCAAGGTAATAATTGCTTGGCTACTTTGAATTGTGTCAAGAAAGAGCCTGACACAGAGGACCTCTTAAAGTCTCTGCCCTGCAGACTATCAATGCAGATGCTGAGACTTATGGGAAACCTTTGGGCAGAGTGCAGGGAATCTTAGGAAAGAAATGGGAAACAGTAAGATCTGGAGAGGACAGGAACTCCACAAGGAGAGCAACAGAACCAAAAAAAAAAGCTGAGCACAAGGGTCTTTCCTGAGAGTGATACTCCAACCAAGGCCTATGTATGGAGATAACCTAAGATCCCTGTATATATGTAGCCCATGGCAGTTCAGTATTCAAGTATGTTCTATTGTTATAGGAAAAGGGACTGTCTCTGACATGAACTGATTTTTCTGCCCTTTAATTAACTCCCCTGAGGGGGAAGCAGCATTACCAAGCCACACAAGAAGACAATGCAGCCACTCCTGATGAGACCTAATTGACTAGGATCAAAAGGAAGGAAAAGAAGACCTCCTCTATCAGTGGACTTGGGGAGGAATAAAATGTAATAAATAAAGAATTTTAAAAATTTATATAAGTGGGGAAAAGGGAAAGGGTAAAGACAGATGGTAGCTGTAATGGTAATGAAGAATTTGTTGTGAGGCATGCATACATTGCCACCACGGATTGTTGCATAGAGCTAGAGTGAGGTGGAGACATTCATACCTTGGACATCTCATTCTTGATATGGGTAGGTGGAAGCATTGCTACTTCCCTGTTCTGTGCCAGCATGCATTGGCACTTGTAGTCTTGACCCCCTACCTCTGCTATTCTTGGAGTAATCAAGTAGCCTGGGCACCTGGAATTCTTCCCGATATAAATTGGCAACATCCCAGACCAAGCCAATAATATGTGCCCATCCTGGGAAGCTCTCCCAACCCCAAGGGTCCTGCTTTTCAATGATGGCTTCTATTTTTTTTGTTTGTTTCTCTCTATATTCCGCTAATTGTGCCTCTACTTGTTTGGTTCTATTTGCCTGTATTTCTTTGGGAGCTATGTTCATTACTACCCAATGGCTTGAGTGCCATTCCAGAAACTGTTTCCTGTGTAAAGTTGCATTTGAAGGTGTCTTTACTCTGCCGCCGTTCAATTACCTCCATAGTTTAACCTCATAATTATTAGCTCAGATAGTTTATGGTACCTTTCCCACAATATTTAAATAGCATGTCCTTAATGTTTTAGTATTTAGTATGTAGAATCCATTTTTATTCTCAAAGAGTAGCAATGTCCTGCCTAAATTTGCCTTGTTTCTTCTTCTGCAGTGTAAAATTTTCATGCTTATGACAAGTTGGGGAAGTGACATGTTTTCAAGGAAATATGAAGACTGGCTTCATGGTATCCTAAAAAAGATAGTGGAAGGTAACTTTCCAAAAGTGTTGGTTTGAAAACAAGTGGGTCCACAGAAGAAGAATAGGTTTCTGCCAATTATATTCAACATGGAAAAGAAGAAAATTCCAAGAGATTTCACCGGATTTCTCTGACAATCCTATCACTATTTAAGTAGTTTCTAACTTTTGTCTGAAAACTGAGAATAAGATATTGAATCCAATTCGTTTTAGGCATAAATTTGAATCCATGAAAAAAAGTTGTTTTTTTTTTATTTTTATAGACAGCCAAAAAAAAAAAAAAAAAGAAAAACTGAAAGTTGTGTACTTGAAACAAACATCAAAAATAATCCCCGAAGAGGTGCAGTTGCACATAACTTTAATCCCACCACTCTGGAGGCAGAGACAGATGGATCTTTGTGATCAAGACCAACCAGATCTACATATCCAGTTCCAAGACATCCAGGGCTACTTAAACAGATTCCACTAAAAAAAAAAAAATCCTTGGATCAGAAAAACTTGGCAAGCATAGGAAGAAATAAGACTCATGATCTAGCCAGATTTGGAGGCACAGACCTGTAATCTAAGCTACTCAGGATGTTCCATCGGGACCATAAACTCAAGACTCAGCTAGGCTACACAGTGAGCTAAAGGCCAACATGGACAAATTAGTAAGATTCTCTCTCACAACAACAACAAAAAAAAATTTAAGAAGTCTCTAGCTCAAGGACAGAGAACACTAGACTTGCAAACATGATGCCCTTTAATCCATCCCAAATGGAAAAATAGAGATAAGAGTAACCAAATAATGACCAAGGCTTGAAAGTCCTTGAAGTATTGAAATACATATTCAAAACCCTGGGAGTGGAGGAGAGAGGGGCTTATGGGGGATACAAAGTGAATAAACTGTAATTAATAAAAAAAAATGTTACTATTTCCATAGGGTAAAGCGTTTTTTATTTCATTATCTATAAACATTAAATTTATTTTTATTAACTATATTGTTTCTCTTAAGATAAATACTGCTTCTTTCAAATGTGTAAGAGTTTGTATGTAAAAGAATAATCGATAAGTACTTGCTTAATACACTTGGCAATTCTGTCTGAGAAACTTGATTATTTACTTATCTTCAAAATAACAGTTGATCACTATTTCAATGTCTTGTTTTTTTATTTGATTAATTAGCCTTTTGTTTCTATGTTTTGACATAATCACTACAAAGACAAAGAAGTGCACACACACACATGCACACACACACACATGCACACACACTCACATACACACAAATTTACATTACTAACAATAAGCCTTATCCAGAATATTTTAGAGACATTTTTTTATTCTTTTTCTACATTACACAAATTTATATAATAAAGAATAAAGCATGTGATTTATATTGTATCTGCATAAATCCTGGCTCTATGGTCCTATGTTGATGACATACCCATTTCTCCTTTAATAGCTCAAAAAATTTAATTACAGTTCATTCACTTTGTATCCCAGAGGTAGCCCTCTCCCCTCATTCCCTCCAAGTCCCACCTCCCCTCTCTCATCTCCTCCTGTGCCCCTTTCTAAGTCCACTGATAGGGGAGGTCCTCCTCCTCTTGCATCTGATCCTAGCTTACCAGGTCTCATCAGGCCTGGTTGCATTGTCTTACTCTGTGGTCTGGTAAGGCTGCTCCCACCTCAGGGGGAGGTGATCAAGGGGCCAGCCACTGAGTTCATGTCAGAGATAGTCCCTGGGAACCCAATTGGATACTGAGCTGCCATAGGCTACATCTGAGCAGGGGTTCTATGTTATATCATGAATGGTCTTTGGTTGGAGTATCAGTCTCAGAAAAGAACCCTGTGTCCAGGTTTTTTGCTTGTGTTGCTCTCCTTTTGGAGCTCCTGTTTAATATCATGCTATGAAATATGCAAAGAGTAAAAAAAGTTCAACTTTTTTCATCTGTACTCATGATGTTCCCTCTTTGATTCAAAGGCCACCTAACAACAACAACAAAAAATCAGACATAAGAAACACTCTTCTTTGTTGTTGGCCAGGGAAGTTAAAAAACAACAACAACAACAACAACAAAAACAGATTACTACTATTGCCCTTAGCCATCTGCTAAGAAGTGAAAGATAAGTCTTTCATCCTGAAGATACCACTTACTTTAGAAATAGGACCCAGAGACCTATTATCTGGCCCTGAATAAATTTTCCTTTGTGAGAATTAGCTTTCCAGAAGACACCATGCCAGCTTCCAAATGAGGGAAGTAACTAACATTCCTTCATAGCTTTGGTGCCTATGAACCATATCAACGATGAACATGGCAAGGTAAACATAAGGCTGGAATATAGCACTCATACCTTGGCAGTGAGCAACAGCTTTCTAATTGGACTTAAAAACCCACTCAATGAGAAGGATACCATGCCTCATATTAAAAACCTAGCTCACGTCCCAGTTCTAGTGAAGTTGTGGGTTTTGGGAAAATATCTACAGTCATTAATTTACCAATAGCGCAAACTATAAATATTTGTCCTTATTATCAGAAATCGGTGTAGTATTCACTTCTCATTGAGAAAATGTTTCTTTGAGCAGATTCAGACTACTACAGAAAACCATGATCTATCAAAATGCAGCAGTATGGAGCCCAGTCCCAATGAATACCTATACAGAACAATCCAGCACTTAAGGTTCAGGGAACATTGTAGAAGAGGACACTGTAAGACTGTAAGAACCAGAGGATCAGGGAGCTTTCTATAATTGTTTTTCCTTATAAAACCGGGGACTACAGCCATCATTTCTCATCAACATGACTGCCCAAATGTGAGATGAAATTGGATAACACCAAGGGACAGGCCACCATGGATAGAGAAAAGTCTAGAAGGCTTCAACCCTACATAGAAATGTGGGCAACTGAAAAAAGCTGGAGCAGGAGAGGTGATTTTTTCCACAGAGAAGAGTATGGCAATTGGTTGTCCCATGCCAGACCTGCAAAAAATACATACAAGTAACTGTATGTGTACTGAACAAGTTAAATTAAAGAATATATATGTATGTGTGTTCCATTATATATATGTGTGTGTATGTGTGTGTGTGTGTGTGTGTGTGTGTGTGTGTTCGTGCTTTCCAAGTATATAGGTAGGTGTGTATGTGTGTCTGTGCAATAACCATTATTGAAAAACAAGGCAATTAATTTGGACCTCGGGGAGGAGTATATTGGAGGGTTTGGAGGGAGGAAAGAAAAGAGAAACATTTTAAGTATATTATAATCTCAAAATTTTTGAAGAATAAACTTCATTACCAAATTGTACTTTAAATTATGTGCAAGAGATAGAACTCCTTGATAGTTTTTCTTATGATAAACCAAGTAGCTAATTAATGTAATAGGTTATGGAGTAGTGCAACAAAAGATTCAGGTAAAGAAAGAGGCATTTCCATAAAGGCATAATATAATGTTAAGGCAAATTGAGTTTGAATTGTCCTTTGAATATGTTCTTTGAGGAGATCTTCAGAGCTGTCTGTACATAAAAATATTTTATTCCATCTGTTCATGCTGCCTGAGTGACAGACCTGTTTCTCAGCATTCATTTTACCACCAAGAGAGAGAAAAGAAATTCAGGTACACATTAATGCAAAAAGTGTTAACTTCACCACCATTCTATTAATGTTAAGTGTAAGCAGAAGAAAACCCTACATATTTTCTGAGATAAGCTGAAATGAAGCCTCTTCCACTAAACATTAAATTCCCAGCAGCCAACTCACATTGTTAACATGCTAACAGTGATATTGATTGAAAACATACTCATTAATTCATATTTTGTGTTTTACTGTTGTTTGACCAATTGGTTTCAATCAAGATTTTATAGGACTTAGTACAGAATATTACCAGGATGCTATTGAAACTAGTTATGTAATCACAGTCTCTTCAATAGCCTTTAGCAAATCATTAAGTCTAAGAATTTTAAGTACTTTAACTAAAACAGAAATCTTGTCGGTATGATTTGATTTCTCTTTATGTAAAAATGTACCAGTGAGATTTTGTTATTTGCAAGGCGATTCAATGTCTTTTAACTAGCTGTGCTTTCTGGGTATGGAGTACTAATAGAATATAAGACTATATGATACTGTGATTTACTTGCAGGATCCATTTCAATCTCTTAGAACAGGAATTCCTTTGAATACATCTTTGTGTACACCACAGAACCTGGCAAAACACCTCACAGAAAGATGGCATAAAATGATTTTTGTTAAAGGGATAGATTTTACAGTCAGTCTGTAACTACCTTTTTCCAGAGAAAGGACTGTATTTAAAACTGAGATAGAGAAAACACACAAAATTCCTGAAAGACAAATGAATCTAAACTTCAGCCAGTTCAAAAGAGTAAATTATCGACTAACTAACGTTTAAGACATTTGTGTCCACAGTAGCCAGTTTTCTCTGTACCCTGCACAATACAGAGACTGTAAACCCTCCCACTGCCAACTGTAGGCAAAGTGTTCAGAAGATCTCTTTTGATTGTATGTGTCTTAGTTAGGATAAATATAGAATTACTCCTTACCTTCATTCATCCCCTTTGGCTCTGGGTACTTGGTAAAGATATTAGAGGAAAGGAAATATACATTTTAAAATTGTTATTCAAGTATCCTAAATAATTATTGTCTAAGGAAATTTAATTATACATATTATATTGTGAATTATAAATATATTTAATATATACATAGTAGGTATTCTCCATTGCTCCTCAAGAACTCAACACTTAGCTTAAGTGAAAAAAATTGATGCAAAAATTATTTTTTTATTATGAACAAGTCCATACAATTAACAAGGATATGAATTTACCTTTCATATACAATGCATAAGATATTTCTCTAGGGAACAAGAACTAATAGATATCCTGAAGCAGACCAGTATCTAAGTATAGCCACAGGAAAAGTAGAAAGAATTAAATTTGCAATATAGTAAAAGTGGCAAGGTAAGTTCACTCTTCATTTTTATTCATGAAACAGTATATGAAATAAGTCATAAAATACAGAAACATTTGCTGAGAGATTTAAGTGGAAAACACGATTTAGGCAGTTTTCTGCTGTCATGGAAATTTGAATTATATTTGTTTGCATGCATACACATACATAACCTGTTGTGGGGTGTGTGTGTGTGTGTGTGTGTGTGTGTGTGTTTGTGTGTGTGGGGGGTCAGACTGACATTGTTATTGATACCTCTGCCTAACATAATGTTAAACTCATGATCAGAAAATCAGTTACATCAAAAGATTGTCTCGGGTGTCTGAGACTATTATCACCATACAATTTTTAGTTCCTGTGTCTTACATGAAAATGGCCAAACAGAAACACTGTTACAGAGGAAAATAAAAAGACAATGTAAGTTCTTCTGAAGAATTATTGGATGCTGACATCTAGTGACTTAGAAAAGTACCATTATGGAGGAATTTTAATAACACAATATACTTCCATAAAAATGTGTATGTTGCCCAGTGCAAAATCACATATGTACAGGTCGATACATTTAATTTTAATACTTAATTATAGCTTTTTATGTGCCTAACTGCTACTGAATAAAGGTAAACCCTTGTGAAATGAACTTTTTTTATCAGTGATACTCCACACTTTGCAGAAAGCATATCATTCCCTATAATATCTTAAAATCTTCCTCCATTACCCTTTTCCTTCCTTCCTTCCTTCCTTCCTTCCTTCCTTCCTTCCTTCCTTCCTTCCTCCCTTCCTTCATTCCTTCTTTCCTTCCTTCCTCAATATCTTTTGACCACATTGTCTCTGTATATGCTTTTTTCTTTGCCTCTCTGATATATTCTAATATATATTATCTATATCTCCATCCTTCCTCTTTCAATACACTTAAAAGTGTTCTTCAGTTAGGGTTTCCATCACTATGATAAACACTAAGACCAAAAGCAACTTGGTGAAGAAAGGATTTATATCATCTTACAGTAAACAGGTAACAGTCCTTTATGGACAGAACTCAGGACAAGAACTCAAGCAGGCAAGAACTTCCGGGTAGGAACTGACACTGAAGCCATGGAGGAATGCTACTTACTGGCTTCCTCCTCATGATTTGCTCAGCCCACTATTACAGCTCAGCACAGCTGCCCAGAGCTAGTACTGATGTGCCAAAGATTAATTAAGAAGACATCTGAAAGACTTCTGGGTTTCCTTTTCACAGTAATTCTGACTTGTCAAACTGACCCCCCCAAAAAAGTAATTAGTATAAATAGCTTTTCCATCTACTGGATACTAAATCTACAATAACCTAAAATAAGTTTTTTTGTGTTAAATTCTTCTGAAATTTTAATGTACTTTTCCTATATGTCTCATTTGAGGCCTGCTTTACCATACTATTTCAAGTTACACATATGAAAGTATAACCTTGTAATAATGCTTATACCTGTATCTCCTCTTTTCCATTTGATTTCCTTTTTTTCTATTCCTCGGTGAATTACTGATTTACAATCATTATCTTACATTTATTATTTTACATTTTGATTACAATCATTATTTTACAATTATTATTTTACATTTTGATAGCGCTTATATAATTTTCATCAATGAATATGCAGTTAGGACCATATAGAAAGCAGATCACATTGACATTTTATTTTTTTTCATTATGAATTTTACTTCTTGATCTCTACCCAAAGCTGCATATCCTGTGCTATTCCAAAAAGCTCTCTACACATAGACTTTTTTCTTTGCAGAATTTACAAGTCCTGTGGCAATAAAATGCAAAGTTTTTAGAATGGAGCACTGATTCATGAATTCTCTAAGATAAGCTGTTAGGAAAAAAAAAAGCTGTCAGGAAAGAAAAAAGAAAGGAAGGAAGAAAGAGAGAGAGAGAGGAGAGAGATAAACAAAATTGCAGGAGAGTGTGTGAGTGAGAGTCAGGGACAGAGTGATAGAGGAAGAGAGGGAGAGAAGAAGAAAGGGAGACAGGAGGAAAGAAAGGAAAAAGGAAGGAAAGAAGGAAGGAAAGGAAGAGATTGATGAACTACAACTTATAATTTTAATGAAGGTGAAGAGTTTGTGAGTTTAATCCATAAGAAATTGGAAAAGTTGGTGTAGAGGTATGCTTGAGAATTTTAGATGTGCTTCGGTGCCTATCAGATAGAACCTGGAGGAAGAAAAGGACATGAAATCCCCTGAAACAAGAGTTACTACAAAAAGTTGTGAGCCCCCATATGCGCACAAGAAACAAAATTTCAGTCCACTGCATGAGCAGCATGTACTTTGAATTGCTGAGCCCTCTCTGCATCCCTTGTTCTGTATTATTCATCATATATTTAGTATTGAGTTTTTTTCCCCAGAATTCTTGAAAGTTAAGGTCATTATTGCTTAATATTTTCACTAGTGCTCTCTAAAGGCAATAATTCTTCAGCTTTATCTTCAACATTCTTTCTTATAGTGTTTACTGCTGGAGATATTTTACACTGATATTATATGTTTTGTGGAACTTTTAAGTTCTAATCTTTTAATTTGATTATCTTCAGTTTTTTCCTTTGCAGAATGTGTTGTTTAAGTTGCTGAATTTCTCACCTGAGTCTTGAATTGGTGTATTTATTTCATCCATCTTTTTGAATTTTCATTAAAATCATTGCTCTTTGCAGGAGGACTGCAGAGACTGATGCACCAATCAAGGACTAGCATGGAAAGAACTTATAGCTCATGCTCAGATGTAGTCCATAAGCAGTTCAGAATCCAAGTCAGATTCCTAATAAAGGGAGCAGGGGCAGTTTCTGACATGAACTCAGTTGCCTGCTCTTTGATCACTTCCGACTAAGAGGATGGCCTTACTAGGCCACAAAGGAAGAGAACCCAGGCCATCCTGATGAGACTTGATAAGCTAGGGTTAGAGAGTAGGGGAGAAGGACTCCCCCTTTTCAGTGCACTGGGGGAAGAGGATGGGGGGAAGAGGAAGGGAGGGTGCGACAGGGAGGAGATGAAGGAGGGGGTTACAATCATGATGGAAAGTGAACAAATTGTAAAAATAATAAAATATAAGTAATAATAATAATAAAAACTTTATCAGGTCAAAGGTTGCTTGAAAGTCAATCTTCACTGACTGTTTTCACATACCTAAAATTTTCATATAACTATAATCACTGTACAATGAACATGAGCTTGTCTAGTATGTAAGACTATTTTGAATACTTTTTTCTTTGTTGTCAAACTTGTTTCTTCTCTCTTTTGATCGCTTTGCTTTTGTAAAAGTTGAAGTAGAATCTGTTTTGTATCTTGGACTGGACTTAAACCTAAGTTTCACCTGCTTCAGCCTTCTGAGTTCTAGAAGTCTGTGTTCTTAATGCTAAGCAAACTTGGAATATTAACTCAAAATAGTAAGTTTACAATCTAAATTCAGCGATTTTATTATTTATAAAATTGTAAGAGCTATAAACTTTGTACAATATACACAAATTTACATTAGGAATCGGTTTGTTTACTTACTGAACAAATATTAAACACCAACCCACTTGACATTAACTAAATATTTTTCTCTAATGACTACCTAAATAATGCAGCAAAATAGAGAATTTTAAAAGCATGGCATGGACAGGATATTTGGTATGGTACAGTTATATATTGTCAATCGATGAAGTGTCTCAAAAGAGCAGCTCATCCCCCATCCTGTGAAAAGTCCTGAAGCCTCCTGATCCAAGTGAAATGCAGGGTGATATTTCCTGTAAATCAAGTTCTTGGAGAGGAATGACTGTGGACAGTTCCTTTACCTGAACTTTAACTTCATAAAACAAGTGTCTTGTGATCATAGTAAAGGAAGCCCTATTCACCACTAGAGGACACTGCAAAAAAAACATAATTTTTTTTTCTTTTTTAATTTATTTTTCTTTATTAATTAGACTTTACTCTCTTTGTATAACCTGGTGGTTCCCTCTCTCCTCCCTTCCCAATCCATCCCTTCCTCCACCCTCTGATTGCATGCCCCTCCCCAAGTCCACTGAGAGGGGAGGACTTCTTTTCCTTCCTTCTGATCCTAGTCAATTAGGTCTCATCAGGAGTGGCTGCCTTGTCTTCTTCTGTGGCCTGGTAATGCTGCTTCACCTTCAGGGGGAAGTAATTAAAGAGCAGGCCAATCGGAACTCCATAAGTAGAGAAACAAAATAAAAAAAAATATGAGCACAGGGGTTTTTCCTGAAACTGCTATTCCACCCAACCACTATGCATGGAGATAACCTAAGGCCCCTGCACATATGTAGCCCATGGCAGTTCAGTATCCAAGTGGGTTCCATTGAAATAGTATCTAGACTTGTCCACCATTTCCCCCCACATTGCTCACAACGGGAGCAGTCTAGGATGCTGTCCTTCCTCATATTGGCAAGGGCCTTCTTAGAAGCAATCCTTACCATGAGACATTTCAATTGCTTTCCAAGTCCTGACACTGTTGTTTTCATTAGATTTAGAATATGATTAAAATTTCTATTGAATTTTACATATGGTCTATTGACATTTTCATTGCCAAGATTTGAGTTTCTCTCTCGTTCAGAAAACTCATCACTTAATCAATTGTTCTTTATTAGCCTATAGTTTATTAGTTAATACATGCAACTACCAATACCCATTTCTTGCATTTATTGATCATTTAAAAAATCATTCACTGAATTATATACCTAACATTTTGGTCCTATACTATTTTCAATATCAGTTATTAAGAATGTATAAACTTCTGGAGTAGTTATGTTTTGTATTTTTCCTTATTTTGCAAGTCTCTATGTTGACACTAAGCAATGTATTAGTTGGACATCAATTGCAAGTGTAAGTGAAAGCATTCAGTATGTGCCATCTTTCTTTGTCATTATCCAAAGAACATTAATTTTCTCATTAAGGCAGCATCCAGAATGAAACCATTGACAAATTGCTTGGGATCATCCTTCTCAAATCAGGTTATTGGTTCTGCAATTCAAACCTGACTCAAAAACAACTTCTCAAGTTCTCAGACATGCACAAGATCTGCATATTTTCAAGCCAGAGAAGGATCTCAACTGAGAGGAGGAAGTGCACCCCAGGGTCCCATCTTTAACAAAGAAGCATTTTTGTTCAGTTTTGACATTTATTGTTTCATTGTTGTTTTGATTGTTGGATTTGTTTCTCTTTTTTGTGGTTTTGTACTTTATTTTTTTTTTAATTTTTGGGGTTTGGTGGGGCTTTTGGGGAAGCAAGAGAATGTAAAGTTGGTGGGGAAGATCTGGAAAAAGTGAAAGGAAAGTAATCAATATGTATTTATAAAAATAATTAAAACTGAAATTAAAAGAACTTTAGAAATGTGCTCTTAGTCAAATGTTCTACTGCTATGAAGAGATGCTATGACTCAGAAGCACTTATTTTTGAAAAGCATTTAACGAGAACTTGGTTACAGTTCAGAGGTTTAGTCCATTATCATAGTGGGAGACATGGGAACACGCAGGCAGATATAATGTTGGAGAGTAGCTGAAGGTTCTTTATCCAGATTGGCAGGCAGAGAGAAGGACACAGCCCTCCAGAAGAGGGGGTGAGAATTCCAGGAAATCCATCCTTCCCATTCCAAATCATGCAGGTGTGCATCAGGAACTGGCATGGGTGGGCGTGTCTGGCAGTGAGTCCGTTGGGGAGGTGAAGATGTAGGTGTAAGTTGAGGTGTGGGTGCTGGTCTTTCTTCCTGAAGCCTAGACCTTGAGCCTTCGCCAGAGTCGTTGGGGAGTGGGTGTCTGGTGGGTCGATGCAGGACGGAGTGCTTGCTCTGGGAAGAAGTCTGCAGCCTAGGCTGTCACGGGTGGGTGGAACCCGCCCAAAGGGTGTGGAGATCAGGCCGAGAGGCCTCCAGAGAGTGTCTTCAGAGCTCCAAGCAGGATTCCAGGTGCAAGCTCTAAAAAGCCTGGGTTTTCCGAGAGGGAAGAGTGGGTGTGTCCAGTGCAGCCAGGGTGTCCCAAGACATGCCTGAGCAGAGAGTGTCCTTCTGGGGTTCACCTGTGAGAGAACCGGTTGTGATAATCCCGGAGAGCCTTGGCCATGGGGGGGGGCGGGTCTCTTCTTAGCCTGGGTCTTGGTGCAGAGAGCCCGCCAGGACGGGCCGTGGCCAGAGGCCTGCGGGAGGAGGTGCGCTTCGGAGTAGGGCCCCCGAGCCGGGGGTTCGGGCACCTCTGGCTGGCCTGGGCTCCTGGCCTGGGTGAAGAAGGTGACCATCTTGGTTTGTCGGCGCCCTTGCAGCTTCTTGGCCTGTCTGCTCCGGATGCGGGCTGTGACGGCTTGCAGCCTCAGCTCCTGGTCTGCCTCCTCCATCTGCTGCTGTGTCTTGGTCTCAGTCTGGCTGTGGGTCTCAGTCTCGTCGCCTGCGTGCCCATGTTCCGCTTCTTGGGCTGCTTGGGCTGTGGCGGCTTCAAAGGCCTCCTTGGCTTGGGAGATTCCTTGGAGAGCAGGTTGTTCGGTGGCATCAGCTGCATGGGCTGCAATGGCCTCCTTGGCGTGGCAGTGAGCCTCCCACATGCCCACGAGATCTTGGGAAAGGAGGAGCCCTTCTGGCCATTCCTGCTGGAGAACGGGCTTCCTGGCACCTGAGTAGACAGGCGTCTTGGAATCCACCCTGACAGGCGCCAGCTGCACTTCTCGGTCAGTCTGGCCCCAAGAGAGCTCCGGGACAACCAGGGGGTAGCGGGCGTGGTCAGAGTTGGGGCAAGCCCCCAAAGAGCAGGCGCGGCCATGCTCCTGGGACCCGCGGAGAGCATCCTGTCTGCACCTTCGGATCTTCTTGGCTGCTGGCTCCAGGCTTTCACGGCAAGCGTCACTTGCCTCTGGCGTCTGGCATGTGCTTCGCTTCCTGCTCGGGACTGGCCTGCTGCTGCTCAGCTGCAAGGCCTCTGCCCGCTTGTCTTGGGCTCCTCTGGACGTGGATGCTTGGGTCTCCTCTGCCGGAGATGTTCTTCCTTGCTCTGCCTTCTCGCTCAGCACCAAGGCAGAGTCAGGGGAGAGTGGGTCCCGCTCAGACCTGGGACCCAGCGGGGAACTGTCCCCCCATTTGGCCGCCAAGTCCCTGGCGAAGGGCACTAGCAGCTGCTGTTTCCTCAAGATCTTGATGGTCTGCCTGAAGCCTATCTCTGCCAGACGTTCAGACAGGCTGGGCACGGCGGCGAGTTTCTTCAGGGCCTTGTAGAGCTTGCGTGGCTCTGTCTCCGTGCACAGGCGATCACACAGCTTCTGCAGGGCTGCCTGGGAAGAGCCAGCCTCCATGTCCATGGCTGAGAACAGGACTGGGCCCCACCGGGCAGACAGTACGTCGGACTGCTCTTTTCCTCTTCCTCTCGTGGTGGCTACCTGTGTCTCTGCAGCAGATTCTGGGCTAGGCTGCTGGGAGTTTTCCAGCTGCTGCCTCTCTTTGCCTCACTGTGGAGGGGCGCATCCCTACCCTAGATATATATACAGGGGCTGGACCACGCCTTGGCTCAAATCTGCCCAGTCAGCGGCCGAGGCTGCTGGTTCTGGGCCCGCCCCTTCTGACTTCTGCTTCCCTGTGCCACGCCCCATCCACAGCTCAGAAAACATGATCTCTGACGCCAGAGCCCACTCTGGCCAAATCCCGGGGGTTCACAGCCCTGCCTTGCTTCCAGGCGAGCTCTGGCAAATGGGGGCTTCCTCAAGGTCTTTGCTGGGGCTCTCGGGATAGTCTGCTCCCCGCTGTAGGACGCCAGCTTCGGGAGCCTGCCAGAGACTGCACATGCTCACACAAAAGCAGAGGGAAGTAAATCGAGTCAATCAATCAATCAATAAGTAAATAAACAAACAAACAAATAAATAAATAAATAAGCCGAGAATCTGCTCTGGGCTCCAATTTCGCACAGTGCATGGAGGGTGGGTGGGAGACACATCGCTTTCACCCCAGCAAGTTGAGCCTGTCGGGGAAAGTGGATTTCTGCTCGGAGCCTGGAAATCCTGTCTTGCACACCTGCCACACCACCTTGACGGCCTGGGCCCATCTTTCAACCAACTAGGCTTTCACAGGTGTTCACACTGGTGCAGTTCCCAAAAGCCGGCCCACAGCTTTCCATTTCTCTTCTGATCCTGGGCAACTGGGTCTTAGCTTTCTGGGTTCCAAAGGATCCCTTTTTCAATCTGGTTAATTTCCCTCTGCGCACTCTCTGTCTCTGTCTCTGTCTCTGTCTCTGTCTCTCTCTGTTTGTCTCAAACACACACACACTCACACACACACACACACACACACACACACACATACACACCCTTGCACACACATGCACACTCACACAGTGGCTATCAACTCTCTATAACTATGCCTATGAATGACTCTCTCTTTCCAATCATATGTATATACACAGAAATGTTTATTCGTGAACATCTATGTATACAAAGGAGAGAAATGCACACAATATTCATTAGTGCTGAAGCTAACACACCTGACACTTACCCTAAGCAGTTCTCCCTCGGGCAGTTGTGTACCTAAGGCGTGGAAAACTAACTCTGGAAAGAAGATCTGTCCAAGCACTGGAGAAGTGGCAATGATTGCTTCCGCACAGCCCTCCAGAAGAGGGGGTGAGAATTCCAGGAAATCCATCCTTCCCTTCCAAATCACGCAGGTGTGCATCAGTGGGTGGGCGTGTCTGACAGTGAGTCCGTTGGGCAGGTGAAGGCGTAGGTGTGAGTTGAGGTGTGGGTGCTGGTCTTTCTTCCTGAAGCCTAGACCTTGAGCCTTGGCCAGAGTCTTTGGGTAGTGGATGTCTGGTAGGCCGATGCAGGACGGAGTGCTTGCTCTGGGAAGATGGCTGCAGCCTAGGCTCTCACGGGTGGGTGGAACCCGCCCAAAGGGTGTGGA
Organism: Meriones unguiculatus; assembly: GCF_030254825.1. NCBI lineage: Eukaryota > Metazoa > Chordata > Mammalia > Rodentia > Muridae > Meriones > Meriones unguiculatus. The sequence goes on along the minus strand of NC_083353.1, from coordinate 24,336,844 downwards.
GATCAGGCCGAGAGGCCTCCAGAGATTGTCTCCAGAGCTCCAAGCGGGATCCCAGGTGCAAGCTCTGGAAAGCCTGGGTTTTCCGTGAGAGAAGAGTGGGTGTGTCCAGTGCCGCCGGGGTGTCCCAAGACATGCCTGAGCAGAGAGTGTCCTTCTGGGGTTCACCTGTGAGAGAACCGGTTGTGATAATCCCGGAGAGCCTTGGCCATGAGGGGGGCGGGTCTCTTCTTAGCCTGGGTCTTGGTGCAGAGAGCCCGCCGGGACGGGCCGTGGCCAGAGGCCTGCGGGAGGAGGTGCGCTTCGGAGGAGGGCCCCCGAGCCGGGGGTCCGGGCACCTCTGGCTGGCCTGGGCTCCTGGCCTGGGTGAAGAAGGTGACCATCTTGGTTTGTCGGCGCCCTTGCAGCTTCTTGGCCTGTCTGCTCCGGATGCGGGCTGTGACGGCTTGCAGCCTCAGCTCCTGGTCTGCCTCCTCCATCTGCTGCTGTGTCTTGGTCTCAGTCTGGCTGTGGGTCTCAGTCTCGTCGCCTGCGTGCCCATGTTCCGCTTCTTGGGCTGCTTGGGCTGTGGCGGCTTCAAAGGCCTCCTTGGCTTGGGAGATTCCTTGGAGAGCAGGTTGTTCGGTGGCATCAGCTGCATGGGCTGCAATGGCCTCCTTGGCGTGGCAGTGAGCCTCCCACATGCCCACGAGATCTTGGGAAAGGAGGAGCCCTTCTGGCCATTCCTGCTGGAGAACGGGCTTCCTGGCACCTGAGTAGACAGGCGTCTTGGAATCCACCCTGACAGGCGCCAGCTGCACTTCTCGGTCAGTCTGGCCCCAAGAGAGCTCCGGGACACCCAGGGGGTAGCGGGCGTGGTCAGAGTTGGGGCAAGCCCCCAAAGAGCAGGCGCGGCCATGCTCCTGGGACCCGCGGAGAGCGTCCTGTCTGCACCTTCGGATCTTCTTGGCTGCTGGCTCCAGGCTTTCACGGCAAGCGTCACTTGCCTCTGGCGTCTGGCATGTGCTTCGCTTCCTGCTCGGGACTGGCCTGCTGCTGCTCAGCTGCAAGGCCTCTGCCCGCTTGTCTTGGGCTCCTCTGGACGTGGATGCTTGGGTCTCCTCTGCCGGAGATGTTCTTCCTTGCTCTGCCTTTTCGCTCAGCACCAAGGCAGAGTCAGGGGAGAGTGGGTCCCGCTCAGACCTGGGACCCAGCCGTGAACTGTCCCCCCATTTGGCCGCCAAGTCCCTGGCGAAGGGCACTAGCAGCTGCTGTTTCCTCAAGATCTTGATGGTCTGCCTGAAGCCTATCTCTGCCAGACGTTCAGACAGGCTGGGCACGGCGGCGAGTTTCTTCAGGGCCTTGTAGAGCTTGCGTGGCTCTGTCTCCGTGCACAGGCGATCACACAGCTTCTGCAGGGCTGCCTGGGAAGAGCCAGCCTCCATGTCCATGGCTGAGAACAGGACTGGGCCCCACCGGGCAGACAGTACGTCGGACTGCTCTTTTCCTCTTCCTCTCGTGGTGGCTACCTGTGTCTCTGCAGCAGATTCTGGGCTAGGCTGCTGGGAGTTTTCCAGCTGCTGCCTCTCTTTGCCTCACTGTGGAGGGGCGCATCCCTACCCTAGATATATATACAGGGGCTGGACCACGCCTTGGCTCAAATCTGCCCAGTCAGCGGCCGAGGCTGCTGGTTCTGGGCCCGCCCCTTCTGACTTCTGCTTCCCTGTGCCACGCCCCATCCACAGCTCAGAAAACATGATCTCTGACGCCAGAGCCCACTCTGGCCAAATCCCGGGGGTTCACAGCCCTGCCTTGCTTCCAGGCGAGCTCTGGCAAATGGGGGCTTCCTCAAGGTCTTTGCTGGGGCTCTCGGGATAGTCTGCTCCCCGCTGTAGGACGCCAGCTTCGGGAGCCTGCCAGAGACTGCACATGCTCACACAAAAGCAGAGGGAAGTAAAATCGAGTCAATCAATCAATCAATAAGTAAATAAACAAACAAACAAACAAATAAATAAATAAATAAGCCGAGAATCTGCTCTGGGCTCCAATTTCGCACAGTGCATGGAGGGTGGGTGGGAGACACATCCCTTTCACCCCAGCAAGTTGAGCCTGTCGGGGAAAGTGGATTTCTGCTCGGAGCCTGGAAATCCTGTCTTGCACACCTGCCACACCGCCTTGACGGCCTGGGCCCATCTTTCAACCAACTAGGCTTTCACAGGTGTTCACACTGGTGCAGTTCCCAAAAGCCGGCCCACAGCTTTCCATTTCTCTTCTGATCCTGGGCAACTGGGTCTTAGCTTTCTGGGTTCCAAAGGATCCCTTTTTCAATCTGGTTAATTTCCCTCTGCGCACTCTCTGTCTCTGTCTCTGTCTCTGTCTCTGTCTCTGTCTCTCTCTCTCTGTTTGTCTCAAACACACACACACTCACACACACACACACACACACACACACACACACACATACACACCCTTGCACACACATGCACACTCACACAGTGGCTATCAACTCTCTATAACTATGCCTATGAATGACTCTCTCTTTCCAATCATATGTATATACACAGAAATGTTTATTCGTGAACATCTATGTATACAAAGGAGAGAAATGCACACAATATTCATTAGTGCTGAAGCTAACACACCTGACACTTACCCTAAGCAGTTCTCCCTCTTGCAGTTGTGTACCTAAGGCGTGGAAAACTAACTCTGGAAAGAAGATCTGTCCAAGCACTGGAGAAGTGGCAATGATTGCTTCCGCACAGCCCTCCAGAAGAGGGGGTGAGAATTCCAGGAAATCCATCCTTCCCTTCCAAATCACGCAGGTGTGCATCAGTGGGTGGGCGTGTCTGACAGTGAGTCCGTTGGGCAGGTGAAGGCGTAGGTGTGAGTTGAGGTGTGGGTGCTGGTCTTTCTTCCTGAAGCCTAGACCTTGAGCCTTGGCCAGAGTCTTTGGGTAGTGGATGTCTGGTAGGCCGATGCAGGACGGAGTGCTTGCTCTGGGAAGATGGCTGCAGCCTAGGCTCTCACGGGTGGGTGGAACCCGCCCAAAGGGTGTGGAGATCAGGCCGAGAGGCCTCCAGAGATTGTCTCCAGAGCTCCAAGCGGGATCCCAGGTGCAAGCTCTGGAAAGCCTGGGTTTTCCGTGAGAGAAGAGTGGGTGTGTCCAGTGCCGCCGGGGTGTCCCAAGACATGCCTGAGCAGAGAGTGTCCTTCTGGGGTTCACCTGTGAGAGAACCGGTTGTGATAATCCCGGAGAGCCTTGGCCATGAGGGGGGCGGGTCTCTTCTTAGCCTGGGTCTTGGTGCAGAGAGCCCGCCGGGACGGGCCGTGGCCAGAGGCCTGCGGGAGGAGGTGCGCTTCGGAGGAGGGCCCCCGAGCCGGGGGTCCGGGCACCTCTGGCTGGCCTGGGCTCCTGGCCTGGGTGAAGAAGGTGACCATCTTGGTTTGTCGGCGCCCTTGCAGCTTCTTGGCCTGTCTGCTCCGGATGCGGGCTGTGACGGCTTGCAGCCTCAGCTCCTGGTCTGCCTCCTCCATCTGCTGCTGTGTCTTGGTCTCAGTCTGGCTGTGGGTCTCAGTCTCGTCGCCTGCGTGCCCATGTTCCGCTTCTTGGGCTGCTTGGGCTGTGGCGGCTTCAAAGGCCTCCTTGGCTTGGGAGATTCCTTGGAGAGCAGGTTGTTCGGTGGCATCAGCTGCATGGGCTGCAATGGCCTCCTTGGCGTGGCAGTGAGCCTCCCACATGCCCACGAGATCTTGGGAAAGGAGGAGCCCTTCTGGCCATTCCTGCTGGAGAACGGGCTTCCTGGCACCTGAGTAGACAGGCGTCTTGGAATCCACCCTGACAGGCGCCAGCTGCACTTCTCGGTCAGTCTGGCCCCAAGAGAGCTCCGGGACACCCAGGGGGTAGCGGGCGTGGTCAGAGTTGGGGCAAGCCCCCAAAGAGCAGGCGCGGCCATGCTCCTGGGACCCGCGGAGAGCGTCCTGTCTGCACCTTCGGATCTTCTTGGCTGCTGGCTCCAGGCTTTCACGGCAAGCGTCACTTGCCTCTGGCGTCTGGCATGTGCTTCGCTTCCTGCTCGGGACTGGCCTGCTGCTGCTCAGCTGCAAGGCCTCTGCCCGCTTGTCTTGGGCTCCTCTGGACGTGGATGCTTGGGTCTCCTCTGCCGGAGATGTTCTTCCTTGCTCTGCCTTTTCGCTCAGCACCAAGGCAGAGTCAGGGGAGAGTGGGTCCCGCTCAGACCTGGGACCCAGCCGTGAACTGTCCCCCCATTTGGCCGCCAAGTCCCTGGCGAAGGGCACTAGCAGCTGCTGTTTCCTCAAGATCTTGATGGTCTGCCTGAAGCCTATCTCTGCCAGACGTTCAGACAGGCTGGGCACGGCGGCGAGTTTCTTCAGGGCCTTGTAGAGCTTGCGTGGCTCTGTCTCCGTGCACAGGCGATCACACAGCTTCTGCAGGGCTGCCTGGGAAGAGCCAGCCTCCATGTCCATGGCTGAGAACAGGACTGGGCCCCACCGGGCAGACAGTACGTCGGACTGCTCTTTTCCTCTTCCTCTCGTGGTGGCTACCTGTGTCTCTGCAGCAGATTCTGGGCTAGGCTGCTGGGAGTTTTCCAGCTGCTGCCTCTCTTTGCCTCACTGTGGAGGGGCGCATCCCTACCCTAGATATATATACAGGGGCTGGACCACGCCTTGGCTCAAATCTGCCCAGTCAGCGGCCGAGGCTGCTGGTTCTGGGCCCGCCCCTTCTGACTTCTGCTTCCCTGTGCCACGCCCCATCCACAGCTCAGAAAACATGATCTCTGACGCCAGAGCCCACTCTGGCCAAATCCCGGGGGTTCACAGCCCTGCCTTGCTTCCAGGCGAGCTCTGGCAAATGGGGGCTTCCTCAAGGTCTTTGCTGGGGCTCTCGGGATAGTCTGCTCCCCGCTGTAGGACGCCAGCTTCGGGAGCCTGCCAGAGACTGCACATGCTCACACAAAAGCAGAGGGAAGTAAAATCGAGTCAATCAATCAATCAATAAGTAAATAAACAAACAAACAAATAAATAAATAAATAAATAAGCCGAGAATCTGCTCTGGGCTCCAATTTCGCACAGTGCATGGAGGGTGGGTGGGAGACACATCCCTTTCACCCCAGCAAGTTGAGCCTGTCGAGAAAGTGGATTTCTGCTCGGAGCCTGGAAATCCTGTCTTGCACACCTGCCACACCGCCTTGACGGCCTGGGCCCATCTTTCAACCAACTAGGCTTTCACAGGTGTTCACACTGGTGCAGTTCCCAAAAGCCGGCCCACAGCTTTCCATTTCTCTTCTGATCCTGGGCAACTGGGTCTTAGCTTTCTGGGTTCCAAAGGATCCCTTTTTCAATCTGGTTAATTTCCCTCTGCGCACTCTCTGTCTCTGTCTCTGTCTCTGTCTCTGTCTCTCTCTCTCTCTGTTTGTCTCAAACACACACACACTCACACACACACACACACACACACACATACACACCCTTGCACACACATGCACACTCACACAGTGGCTATCAACTCTCTATAACTATGCCTATGAATGACTCTCTCTTTCCAATCATATGTATATACACAGAAATGTTTATTCGTGAACATCTATGTATACAAAGGAGAGAAATGCACACAATATTCATTAGTGCTGAAGCTAACACACCTGACACTTACCCTAAGCAGTTCTCCCTCTTGCAGTTGTGTACCTAAGGCGTGGAAAACTAACTCTGGAAAGAAGATCTGTCCAAGCACTGGAGAAGTGGCAATGATTGCTTCCGCACAGCCCTCCAGAAGAGGGGGTGAGAATTCCAGGAAATCCATCCTTCCCTTCCAAATCACGCAGGTGTGCATCAGTGGGTGGGCGTGTCTGACAGTGAGTCCGTTGGGCAGGTGAAGGCGTAGGTGTGAGTTGAGGTGTGGGTGCTGGTCTTTCTTCCTGAAGCCTAGACCTTGAGCCTTGGCCAGAGTCTTTGGGTAGTGGATGTCTGGTAGGCCGATGCAGGACGGAGTGCTTGCTCTGGGAAGATGGCTGCAGCCTAGGCTCTCACGGGTGGGTGGAACCCGCCCAAAGGGTGTGGAGATCAGGCCGAGAGGCCTCCAGAGATTGTCTCCAGAGCTCCAAGCGGGATCCCAGGTGCAAGCTCTGGAAAGCCTGGGTTTTCCGTGAGAGAAGAGTGGGTGTGTCCAGTGCCGCCGGGGTGTCCCAAGACATGCCTGAGCAGAGAGTGTCCTTCTGGGGTTCACCTGTGAGAGAACCGGTTGTGATAATCCCGGAGAGCCTTGGCCATGAGGGGGGCGGGTCTCTTCTTAGCCTGGGTCTTGGTGCAGAGAGCCCGCCGGGACGGGCCGTGGCCAGAGGCCTGCGGGAGGAGGTGCGCTTCGGAGGAGGGCCCCCGAGCCGGGGGTCCGGGCACCTCTGGCTGGCCTGGGCTCCTGGCCTGGGTGAAGAAGGTGACCATCTTGGTTTGTCGGCGCCCTTGCAGCTTCTTGGCCTGTCTGCTCCGGATGCGGGCTGTGACGGCTTGCAGCCTCAGCTCCTGGTCTGCCTCCTCCATCTGCTGCTGTGTCTTGGTCTCAGTCTGGCTGTGGGTCTCAGTCTCGTCGCCTGCGTGCCCATGTTCCGCTTCTTGGGCTGCTTGGGCTGTGGCGGCTTCAAAGGCCTCCTTGGCTTGGGAGATTCCTTGGAGAGCAGGTTGTTCGGTGGCATCAGCTGCATGGGCTGCAATGGCCTCCTTGGCGTGGCAGTGAGCCTCCCACATGCCCACGAGATCTTGGGAAAGGAGGAGCCCTTCTGGCCATTCCTGCTGGAGAACGGGCTTCCTGGCACCTGAGTAGACAGGCGTCTTGGAATCCACCCTGACAGGCGCCAGCTGCACTTCTCGGTCAGTCTGGCCCCAAGAGAGCTCCGGGACACCCAGGGGGTAGCGGGCGTGGTCAGAGTTGGGGCAAGCCCCCAAAGAGCAGGCGCGGCCATGCTCCTGGGACCCGCGGAGAGCGTCCTGTCTGCACCTTCGGATCTTCTTGGCTGCTGGCTCCAGGCTTTCACGGCAAGCGTCACTTGCCTCTGGCGTCTGGCATGTGCTTCGCTTCCTGCTCGGGACTGGCCTGCTGCTGCTCAGCTGCAAGGCCTCTGCCCGCTTGTCTTGGGCTCCTCTGGACGTGGATGCTTGGGTCTCCTCTGCCGGAGATGTTCTTCCTTGCTCTGCCTTTTCGCTCAGCACCAAGGCAGAGTCAGGGGAGAGTGGGTCCCGCTCAGACCTGGGACCCAGCCGTGAACTGTCCCCCCATTTGGCCGCCAAGTCCCTGGCGAAGGGCACTAGCAGCTGCTGTTTCCTCAAGATCTTGATGGTCTGCCTGAAGCCTATCTCTGCCAGACGTTCAGACAGGCTGGGCACGGCGGCGAGTTTCTTCAGGGCCTTGTAGAGCTTGCGTGGCTCTGTCTCCGTGCACAGGCGATCACACAGCTTCTGCAGGGCTGCCTGGGAAGAGCCAGCCTCCATGTCCATGGCTGAGAACAGGACTGGGCCCCACCGGGCAGACAGTACGTCGGACTGCTCTTTTCCTCTTCCTCTCGTGGTGGCTACCTGTGTCTCTGCAGCAGATTCTGGGCTAGGCTGCTGGGAGTTTTCCAGCTGCTGCCTCTCTTTGCCTCACTGTGGAGGGGCGCATCCCTACCCTAGATATATATACAGGGGCTGGACCACGCCTTGGCTCAAATCTGCCCAGTCAGCGGCCGAGGCTGCTGGTTCTGGGCCCGCCCCTTCTGACTTCTGCTTCCCTGTGCCACGCCCCATCCACAGCTCAGAAAACATGATCTCTGACGCCAGAGCCCACTCTGGCCAAATCCCGGGGGTTCACAGCCCTGCCTTGCTTCCAGGCGAGCTCTGGCAAATGGGGGCTTCCTCAAGGTCTTTGCTGGGGCTCTCGGGATAGTCTGCTCCCCGCTGTAGGACGCCAGCTTCGGGAGCCTGCCAGAGACTGCACATGCTCACACAAAAGCAGAGGGAAGTAAAATCGAGTCAATCAATCAATCAATAAGTAAATAAACAAACAAACAAACAAATAAATAAATAAATAAGCCGAGAATCTGCTCTGGGCTCCAATTTCGCACAGTGCATGGAGGGTGGGTGGGAGACACATCCCTTTCACCCCAGCAAGTTGAGCCTGTCGAGAAAGTGGATTTCTGCTCGGAGCCTGGAAATCCTGTCTTGCACACCTGCCACACCGCCTTGACGGCCTGGGCCCATCTTTCAACCAACTAGGCTTTCACAGGTGTTCACACTGGTGCAGTTCCCAAAAGCCGGCCCACAGCTTTCCATTTCTCTTCTGATCCTGGGCAACTGGGTCTTAGCTTTCTGGGTTCCAAAGGATCCCTTTTTCAATCTGGTTAATTTCCCTCTGCGCACTCTCTGTCTCTGTCTCTGTCTCTGTCTCTGTCTCTGTCTCTCTCTCTCTGTTTGTCTCAAACACACACACACTCACACACACACACACACACACACACACATACACACCCTTGCACACACATGCACACTCACACAGTGGCTATCAACTCTCTATAACTATGCCTATGAATGACTCTCTCTTTCCAATCATATGTATATACACAGAAATGTTTATTCGTGAACATCTATGTATACAAAGGAGAGAAATGCACACAATATTCATTAGTGCTGAAGCTAACACACCTGACACTTACCCTAAGCAGTTCTCCCTCTTGCAGTTGTGTACCTAAGGCGTGGAAAACTAACTCTGGAAAGAAGATCTGTCCAAGCACTGGAGAAGTGGCAATGATTGCTTCCGCACAGCCCTCCAGAAGAGGGGGTGAGAATTCCAGGAAATCCATCCTTCCCTTCCAAATCACGCAGGTGTGCATCAGTGGGTGGGCGTGTCTGACAGTGAGTCCGTTGGGCAGGTGAAGGCGTAGGTGTGAGTTGAGGTGTGGGTGCTGGTCTTTCTTCCTGAAGCCTAGACCTTGAGCCTTGGCCAGAGTCTTTGGGTAGTGGATGTCTGGTAGGCCGATGCAGGACGGAGTGCTTGCTCTGGGAAGATGGCTGCAGCCTAGGCTCTCACGGGTGGGTGGAACCCGCCCAAAGGGTGTGGAGATCAGGCCGAGAGGCCTCCAGAGATTGTCTCCAGAGCTCCAAGCGGGATCCCAGGTGCAAGCTCTGGAAAGCCTGGGTTTTCCGTGAGAGAAGAGTGGGTGTGTCCAGTGCCGCCGGGGTGTCCCAAGACATGCCTGAGCAGAGAGTGTCCTTCTGGGGTTCACCTGTGAGAGAACCGGTTGTGATAATCCCGGAGAGCCTTGGCCATGAGGGGGGCGGGTCTCTTCTTAGCCTGGGTCTTGGTGCAGAGAGCCCGCCGGGACGGGCCGTGGCCAGAGGCCTGCGGGAGGAGGTGCGCTTCGGAGGAGGGCCCCCGAGCCGGGGGTCCGGGCACCTCTGGCTGGCCTGGGCTCCTGGCCTGGGTGAAGAAGGTGACCATCTTGGTTTGTCGGCGCCCTTGCAGCTTCTTGGCCTGTCTGCTCCGGATGCGGGCTGTGACGGCTTGCAGCCTCAGCTCCTGGTCTGCCTCCTCCATCTGCTGCTGTGTCTTGGTCTCAGTCTGGCTGTGGGTCTCAGTCTCGTCGCCTGCGTGCCCATGTTCCGCTTCTTGGGCTGCTTGGGCTGTGGCGGCTTCAAAGGCCTCCTTGGCTTGGGAGATTCCTTGGAGAGCAGGTTGTTCGGTGGCATCAGCTGCATGGGCTGCAATGGCCTCCTTGGCGTGGCAGTGAGCCTCCCACATGCCCACGAGATCTTGGGAAAGGAGGAGCCCTTCTGGCCATTCCTGCTGGAGAACGGGCTTCCTGGCACCTGAGTAGACAGGCGTCTTGGAATCCACCCTGACAGGCGCCAGCTGCACTTCTCGGTCAGTCTGGCCCCAAGAGAGCTCCGGGACACCCAGGGGGTAGCGGGCGTGGTCAGAGTTGGGGCAAGCCCCCAAAGAGCAGGCGCGGCCATGCTCCTGGGACCCGCGGAGAGCGTCCTGTCTGCACCTTCGGATCTTCTTGGCTGCTGGCTCCAGGCTTTCACGGCAAGCGTCACTTGCCTCTGGCGTCTGGCATGTGCTTCGCTTCCTGCTCGGGACTGGCCTGCTGCTGCTCAGCTGCAAGGCCTCTGCCCGCTTGTCTTGGGCTCCTCTGGACGTGGATGCTTGGGTCTCCTCTGCCGGAGATGTTCTTCCTTGCTCTGCCTTTTCGCTCAGCACCAAGGCAGAGTCAGGGGAGAGTGGGTCCCGCTCAGACCTGGGACCCAGCCGTGAACTGTCCCCCCATTTGGCCGCCAAGTCCCTGGCGAAAGGCACTAGCAGCTGCTGTTTCCTCAAGATCTTGATGGTCTGCCTGAAGCCTATCTCTGCCAGACGTTCAGACAGGCTGGGCACGGCGGCGAGTTTCTTCAGGGCCTTGTAGAGCTTGCGTGGCTCTGTCTCCGTGCACAGGCGATCACACAGCTTCTGCAGGGCTGCCTGGGAAGATCCAGCCTCCATGTCCATGGCTGAGAACAGGACTGGGCCCCACCGGGCAGACAGTACGTCGGACTGCTCTTTTCCTCTTCCTCTCGTGGTGGCTACCTGTGTCTCTGCAGCAGATTCTGGGCTAGGCTGCTGGGAGTTTTCCAGCTGCTGCCTCTCTTTGCCTCACTGTGGAGGGGCGCATCCCTACCCTAGATATATATACAGGGGCTGGACCACGCCTTGGCTCAAATCTGCCCAGTCAGCGGCCGAGGCTGCTGGTTCTGGGCCCGCCCCTTCTGACTTCTGCTTCCCTGTGCCACGCCCCATCCACAGCTCAGAAAACATGATCTCTGACGCCAGAGCCCACTCTGGCCAAATCCCGGGGGTTCACAGCCCTGCCTTGCTTCCAGGCGAGCTCTGGCAAATGGGGGCTTCCTCAAGGTCTTTGCTGGGGCTCTCGGGATAGTCTGCTCCCCGCTGTAGGACGCCAGCTTCGGGAGCCTGCCAGAGACTGCACATGCTCACACAAAAGCAGAGGGAAGTAAAATCGAGTCAATCAATCAATCAATAAGTAAATAAACAAACAAACAAACAAATAAATAAATAAATAAGCCGAGAATCTGCTCTGGGCTCCAATTTCGCACAGTGCATGGAGGGTGGGTGGGAGACACATCCCTTTCACCCCAGCAAGTTGAGCCTGTCGAGAAAGTGGATTTCTGCTCGGAGCCTGGAAATCCTGTCTTGCACACCTGCCACACCGCCTTGACGGCCTGGGCCCATCTTTCAACCAACTAGGCTTTCACAGGTGTTCACACTGGTGCAGTTCCCAAAAGCCGGCCCACAGCTTTCCATTTCTCTTCTGATCCTGGGCAACTGGGTCTTAGCTTTCTGGGTTCCAAAGGATCCCTTTTTCAATCTGGTTAATTTCCCTCTGCGCACTCTCTGTCTCTGTCTCTGTCTCTGTCTCTGTCTCTCTCTCTCTCTGTTTGTCTCAAACACACACACACTCACACACACACACACACACACACACATACACACCCTTGCACACACATGCACACTCACACAGTGGCTATCAACTCTCTATAACTATGCCTATGAATGACTCTCTCTTTCCAATCATATGTATATACACAGAAATGTTTATTCGTGAACATCTATGTATACAAAGGAGAGAAATGCACACAATATTCATTAGTGCTGAAGCTAACACACCTGACACTTACCCTAAGCAGTTCTCCCTCTTGCAGTTGTGTACCTAAGGCGTGGAAAACTAACTCTGGAAAGAAGATCTGTCCAAGCACTGGAGAAGTGGCAATGATTGCTTCCGCACAGCCCTCCAGAAGAGGGGGTGAGAATTCCAGGAAATCCATCCTTCCCTTCCAAATCACGCAGGTGTGCATCAGTGGGTGGGCGTGTCTGACAGTGAGTCCGTTGGGCAGGTGAAGGCGTAGGTGTGAGTTGAGGTGTGGGTGCTGGTCTTTCTTCCTGAAGCCTAGACCTTGAGCCTTGGCCAGAGTCTTTGGGTAGTGGATGTCTGGTAGGCCGATGCAGGACGGAGTGCTTGCTCTGGGAAGATGGCTGCAGCCTAGGCTCTCACGGGTGGGTGGAACCCGCCCAAAGGGTGTGGAGATCAGGCCGAGAGGCCTCCAGAGATTGTCTCCAGAGCTCCAAGCGGGATCCCAGGTGCAAGCTCTGGAAAGCCTGGGTTTTCCGTGAGAGAAGAGTGGGTGTGTCCAGTGCCGCCGGGGTGTCCCAAGACATGCCTGAGCAGAGAGTGTCCTTCTGGGGTTCACCTGTGAGAGAACCGGTTGTGATAATCCCGGAGAGCCTTGGCCATGAGGGGGGCGGGTCTCTTCTTAGCCTGGGTCTTGGTGCAGAGAGCCCGCCGGGACGGGCCGTGGCCAGAGGCCTGCGGGAGGAGGTGCGCTTCGGAGGAGGGCCCCCGAGCCGGGGGTCCGGGCACCTCTGGCTGGCCTGGGCTCCTGGCCTGGGTGAAGAAGGTGACCATCTTGGTTTGTCGGCGCCCTTGCAGCTTCTTGGCCTGTCTGCTCCGGATGCGGGCTGTGACGGCTTGCAGCCTCAGCTCCTGGTCTGCCTCCTCCATCTGCTGCTGTGTCTTGGTCTCAGTCTGGCTGTGGGTCTCAGTCTCGTCGCCTGCGTGCCCATGTTCCGCTTCTTGGGCTGCTTGGGCTGTGGCGGCTTCAAAGGCCTCCTTGGCTTGGGAGATTCCTTGGAGAGCAGGTTGTTCGGTGGCATCAGCTGCATGGGCTGCAATGGCCTCCTTGGCGTGGCAGTGAGCCTCCCACATGCCCACGAGATCTTGGGAAAGGAGGAGCCCTTCTGGCCATTCCTGCTGGAGAACGGGCTTCCTGGCACCTGAGTAGACAGGCGTCTTGGAATCCACCCTGACAGGCGCCAGCTGCACTTCTCGGTCAGTCTGGCCCCAAGAGAGCTCCGGGACACCCAGGGGGTAGCGGGCGTGGTCAGAGTTGGGGCAAGCCCCCAAAGAGCAGGCGCGGCCATGCTCCTGGGACCCGCGGAGAGCGTCCTGTCTGCACCTTCGGATCTTCTTGGCTGCTGGCTCCAGGCTTTCACGGCAAGCGTCACTTGCCTCTGGCGTCTGGCATGTGCTTCGCTTCCTGCTCGGGACTGGCCTGCTGCTGCTCAGCTGCAAGGCCTCTGCCCGCTTGTCTTGGGCTCCTCTGGACGTGGATGCTTGGGTCTCCTCTGCCGGAGATGTTCTTCCTTGCTCTGCCTTTTCGCTCAGCACCAAGGCAGAGTCAGGGGAGAGTGGGTCCCGCTCAGACCTGGGACCCAGCCGTGAACTGTCCCCCCATTTGGCCGCCAAGTCCCTGGCGAAGGGCACTAGCAGCTGCTGTTTCCTCAAGATCTTGATGGTCTGCCTGAAGCCTATCTCTGCCAGACGTTCAGACAGGCTGGGCACGGCGGCGAGTTTCTTCAGGGCCTTGTAGAGCTTGCGTGGCTCTGTCTCCGTGCACAGGCGATCACACAGCTTCTGCAGGGCTGCCTGGGAAGAGCCAGCCTCCATGTCCATGGCTGAGAACAGGACTGGGCCCCACCGGGCAGACAGTACGTCGGACTGCTCTTTTCCTCTTCCTCTCGTGGTGGCTACCTGTGTCTCTGCAGCAGATTCTGGGCTAGGCTGCTGGGAGTTTTCCAGCTGCTGCCTCTCTTTGCCTCACTGTGGAGGGGCGCATCCCTACCCTAGATATATATACAGGGGCTGGACCACGCCTTGGCTCAAATCTGCCCAGTCAGCGGCCGAGGCTGCTGGTTCTGGGCCCGCCCCTTCTGACTTCTGCTTCCCTGTGCCACGCCCCATCCACAGCTCAGAAAACATGATCTCTGACGCCAGAGCCCACTCTGGCCAAATCCCGGGGGTTCACAGCCCTGCCTTGCTTCCAGGCGAGCTCTGGCAAATGGGGGCTTCCTCAAGGTCTTTGCTGGGGCTCTCGGGATAGTCTGCTCCCCGCTGTAGGACGCCAGCTTCGGGAGCCTGCCAGAGACTGCACATGCTCACACAAAAGCAGAGGGAAGTAAAATCGAGTCAATCAATCAATCAATAAGTAAATAAACAAACAAACAAACAAATAAATAAATAAATAAGCCGAGAATCTGCTCTGGGCTCCAATTTCGCACAGTGCATGGAGGGTGGGTGGGAGACACATCCCTTTCACCCCAGCAAGTTGAGCCTGTCGAGAAAGTGGATTTCTGCTCGGAGCCTGGAAATCCTGTCTTGCACACCTGCCACACCGCCTTGACGGCCTGGGCCCATCTTTCAACCAACTAGGCTTTCACAGGTGTTCACACTGGTGCAGTTCCCAAAAGCCGGCCCACAGCTTTCCATTTCTCTTCTGATCCTGGGCAACTGGGTCTTAGCTTTCTGGGTTCCAAAGGATCCCTTTTTCAATCTGGTTAATTTCCCTCTGCGCACTCTCTGTCTCTGTCTCTGTCTCTGTCTCTGTCTCTGTCTCTCTCTCTCTGTTTGTCTCAAACACACACACACTCACACACACACACACACACACACACACATACACACCCTTGCACACACATGCACACTCACACAGTGGCTATCAACTCTCTATAACTATGCCTATGAATGACTCTCTCTTTCCAATCATATGTATATACACAGAAATGTTTATTCGTGAACATCTATGTATACAAAGGAGAGAAATGCACACAATATTCATTAGTGCTGAAGCTAACACACCTGACACTTACCCTAAGCAGTTCTCCCTCTTGCAGTTGTGTACCTAAGGCGTGGAAAACTAACTCTGGAAAGAAGATCTGTCCAAGCACTGGAGAAGTGGCAATGATTGCTTCCGCACAGCCCTCCAGAAGAGGGGGTGAGAATTCCAGGAAATCCATCCTTCCCTTCCAAATCACGCAGGTGTGCATCAGTGGGTGGGCGTGTCTGACAGTGAGTCCGTTGGGCAGGTGAAGGCGTAGGTGTGAGTTGAGGTGTGGGTGCTGGTCTTTCTTCCTGAAGCCTAGACCTTGAGCCTTGGCCAGAGTCTTTGGGTAGTGGATGTCTGGTAGGCCGATGCAGGACGGAGTGCTTGCTCTGGGAAGATGGCTGCAGCCTAGGCTCTCACGGGTGGGTGGAACCCGCCCAAAGGGTGTGGAGATCAGGCCGAGAGGCCTCCAGAGATTGTCTCCAGAGCTCCAAGCGGGATCCCAGGTGCAAGCTCTGGAAAGCCTGGGTTTTCCGTGAGAGAAGAGTGGGTGTGTCCAGTGCCGCCGGGGTGTCCCAAGACATGCCTGAGCAGAGAGTGTCCTTCTGGGGTTCACCTGTGAGAGAACCGGTTGTGATAATCCCGGAGAGCCTTGGCCATGAGGGGGGCGGGTCTCTTCTTAGCCTGGGTCTTGGTGCAGAGAGCCCGCCGGGACGGGCCGTGGCCAGAGGCCTGCGGGAGGAGGTGCGCTTCGGAGGAGGGCCCCCGAGCCGGGGGTCCGGGCACCTCTGGCTGGCCTGGGCTCCTGGCCTGGGTGAAGAAGGTGACCATCTTGGTTTGTCGGCGCCCTTGCAGCTTCTTGGCCTGTCTGCTCCGGATGCGGGCTGTGACGGCTTGCAGCCTCAGCTCCTGGTCTGCCTCCTCCATCTGCTGCTGTGTCTTGGTCTCAGTCTGGCTGTGGGTCTCAGTCTCGTCGCCTGCGTGCCCATGTTCCGCTTCTTGGGCTGCTTGGGCTGTGGCGGCTTCAAAGGCCTCCTTGGCTTGGGAGATTCCTTGGAGAGCAGGCTGTTCGGTGGCATCAGCTGCATGGGCTGCAATGGCCTCCTTGGCGTGGCAGTGAGCCTCCCACATGCCCACGAGATCTTGGGAAAGGAGGAGCCCTTCTGGCCATTCCTGCTGGAGAACGGGCTTCCTGGCACCTGAGTAGACAGGCGTCTTGGAATCCACCCTGACAGGCGCCAGCTGCACTTCTCGGTCAGTCTGGCCCCAAGAGAGCTCCGGGACACCCAGGGGGTAGCGGGCGTGGTCAGAGTTGGGGCAAGCCCCCAAAGAGCAGGCGCGGCCATGCTCCTGGGACCCGCGGAGAGCGTCCTGTCTGCACCTTCGGATCTTCTTGGCTGCTGGCTCCAGGCTTTCACGGCAAGCGTCACTTGCCTCTGGCGTCTGGCATGTGCTTCGCTTCCTGCTCGGGACTGGCCTGCTGCTGCTCAGCTGCAAGGCCTCTGCCCGCTTGTCTTGGGCTCCTCTGGACGTGGATGCTTGGGTCTCCTCTGCCGGAGATGTTCTTCCTTGCTCTGCCTTTTCGCTCAGCACCAAGGCAGAGTCAGGGGAGAGTGGGTCCCGCTCAGACCTGGGACCCAGCCGTGAACTGTCCCCCCATTTGGCCGCCAAGTCCCTGGCGAAAGGCACTAGCAGCTGCTGTTTCCTCAAGATCTTGATGGTCTGCCTGAAGCCTATCTCTGCCAGACGTTCAGACAGGCTGGGCACGGCGGCGAGTTTCTTCAGGGCCTTGTAGAGCTTGCGTGGCTCTGTCTCCGTGCACAGGCGATCACACAGCTTCTGCAGGGCTGCCTGGGAAGAGCCAGCCTCCATGTCCATGGCTGAGAACAGGACTGGGCCCCACCGGGCAGACAGTACGTCGGACTGCTCTTTTCCTCTTCCTCTCGTGGTGGCTACCTGTGTCTCTGCAGCAGATTCTGGGCTAGGCTGCTGGGAGTTTTCCAGCTGCTGCCTCTCTTTGCCTCACTGTGGAGGGGCGCATCCCTACCCTAGATATATATACAGGGGCTGGACCACGCCTTGGCTCAAATCTGCCCAGTCAGCGGCCGAGGCTGCTGGTTCTGGGCCCGCCCCTTCTGACTTCTGCTTCCCTGTGCCACGCCCCATCCACAGCTCAGAAAACATGATCTCTGACGCCAGAGCCCACTCTGGCCAAATCCCGGGGGTTCACAGCCCTGCCTTGCTTCCAGGCGAGCTCTGGCAAATGGGGGCTTCCTCAAGGTCTTTGCTGGGGCTCTCGGGATAGTCTGCTCCCCGCTGTAGGACGCCAGCTTCGGGAGCCTGCCAGAGACTGCACATGCTCACACAAAAGCAGAGGGAAGTAAAATCGAGTCAATCAATCAATCAATAAGTAAATAAACAAACAAACAAACAAATAAATAAATAAATAAGCCGAGAATCTGCTCTGGGCTCCAATTTCGCACAGTGCATGGAGGGTGGGTGGGAGACACATCCCTTTCACCCCAGCAAGTTGAGCCTGTCGAGAAAGTGGATTTCTGCTCGGAGCCTGGAAATCCTGTCTTGCACACCTGCCACACCGCCTTGACGGCCTGGGCCCATCTTTCAACCAACTAGGCTTTCACAGGTGTTCACACTGGTGCAGTTCCCAAAAGCCGGCCCACAGCTTTCCATTTCTCTTCTGATCCTGGGCAACTGGGTCTTAGCTTTCTGGGTTCCAAAGGATCCCTTTTTCAATCTGGTTAATTTCCCTCTGCGCACTCTCTGTCTCTGTCTCTGTCTCTGTCTCTGTCTCTCTCTCTCTCTCTCTCTGTTTGTCTCAAACACACACACACTCACACACACACACACACACACACACACACATACACACCCTTGCACACACATGCACACTCACACAGTGGCTATCAATTCTCTATAACTATGCCTATGAATGACTCTCTCTTTCCAATCATATGTATATACACAGAAATGTTTATTCGTGAACATCTATGTATACAAAGGAGAGAAATGCACACAATATTCATTAGTGCTGAAGCTAACACACCTGACACTTACCCTAAGCAGTTCTCCCTCGGGCAGTTGTGTACCTAAGGCGTGGAAAACTAACTCTGGAAAGAAGATCTGTCCAAGCACTGGAGAAGTGGCAATGATTGCTTCCGCACAGCCCTCCAGAAGAGGGGGTGAGAATTCCAGGAAATCCATCCTTCCCTTCCAAATCACGCAGGTGTGCATCAGTGGGTGGGCGTGTCTGACAGTGAGTCCGTTGGGCAGGTGAAGGCGTAGGTGTGAGTTGAGGTGTGGGTGCTGGTCTTTCTTCCTGAAGCCTAGACCTTGAGCCTTGCCCAGAGTCTTTGGGTAGTGGATGTCTGGTAGGCCGATGCAGGACGGAGTGCTTGCTCTGGGAAGATGGCTGCAGCCTAGGCTCTCACGGGTGGGTGGAACCCGCCCAAAGGGTGTGGAGATCAGGCCGAGAGGCCTCCAGAGATTGTCTCCAGAGCTCCAAGCGGGATCCCAGGTGCAAGCTCTGGAAAGCCTGGGTTTTCCGTGAGAGAAGAGTGGGTGTGTCCAGTGCCGCCGGGGTGTCCCAAGACATGCCTGAGCAGAGAGTGTCCTTCTGGGGTTCACCTGTGAGAGAACCGGTTGTGATAATCCCGGAGAGCCTTGGCCATGAGGGGGGCGGGTCTCTTCTTAGCCTGGGTCTTGGTGCAGAGAGCCCGCCGGGACGGGCCGTGGCCAGAGGCCTGCGGGAGGAGGTGCGCTTCGGAGGAGGGCCCCCGAGCCGGGGGTCCGGGCACCTCTGGCTGGCCTGGGCTCCTGGCCTGGGTGAAGAAGGTGACCATCTTGGTTTGTCGGCGCCCTTGCAGCTTCTTGGCCTGTCTGCTCCGGATGCGGGCTGTGACGGCTTGCAGCCTCAGCTCCTGGTCTGCCTCCTCCATCTGCTGCTGTGTCTTGGTCTCAGTCTGGCTGTGGGTCTCAGTCTCGTCGCCTGCGTGCCCATGTTCCGCTTCTTGGGCTGCTTGGGCTGTGGCGGCTTCAAAGGCCTCCTTGGCTTGGGAGATTCCTTGGAGAGCAGGTTGTTCGGTGGCATCAGCTGCATGGGCTGCAATGGCCTCCTTGGCGTGGCAGTGAGCCTCCCACATGCCCACGAGATCTTGGGAAAGGAGGAGCCCTTCTGGCCATTCCTGCTGGAGAACGGGCTTCCTGGCACCTGAGTAGACAGGCGTCTTGGAATCCACCCTGACAGGCGCCAGCTGCACTTCTCGGTCAGTCTGGCCCCAAGAGAGCTCCGGGACACCCAGGGGGTAGCGGGCGTGGTCAGAGTTGGGGCAAGCCCCCAAAGAGCAGGCGCGGCCATGCTCCTGGGACCCGCGGAGAGCGTCCTGTCTGCACCTTCGGATCTTCTTGGCTGCTGGCTCCAGGCTTTCACGGCAAGCGTCACTTGCCTCTGGCGTCTGGCATGTGCTTCGCTTCCTGCTCGGGACTGGCCTGCTGCTGCTCAGCTGCAAGGCCTCTGCCCGCTTGTCTTGGGCTCCTCTGGACGTGGATGCTTGGGTCTCCTCTGCCGGAGATGTTCTTCCTTGCTCTGCCTTTTCGCTCAGCACCAAGGCAGAGTCAGGGGAGAGTGGGTCCCGCTCAGACCTGGGACCCAGCCGTGAACTGTCCCCCCATTTGGCCGCCAAGTCCCTGGCGAAAGGCACTAGCAGCTGCTGTTTCCTCAAGATCTTGATGGTCTGCCTGAAGCCTATCTCTGCCAGACGTTCAGACAGGCTGGGCACGGCGGCGAGTTTCTTCAGGGCCTTGTAGAGCTTGCGTGGCTCTGTCTCCGTGCACAGGCGATCACACAGCTTCTGCAGGGCTGCCTGGGAAGAGCCAGCCTCCATGTCCATGGCTGAGAACAGGACTGGGCCCCACCGGGCAGACAGTACGTCGGACTGCTCTTTTCCTCTTCCTCTCGTGGTGGCTACCTGTGTCTCTGCAGCAGATTCTGGGCTAGGCTGCTGGGAGTTTTCCAGCTGCTGCCTCTCTTTGCCTCACTGTGGAGGGGCGCATCCCTACCCTAGATATATATACAGGGGCTGGACCACGCCTTGGCTCAAATCTGCCCAGTCAGCGGCCGAGGCTGCTGGTTCTGGGCCCGCCCCTTCTGACTTCTGCTTCCCTGTGCCACGCCCCATCCACAGCTCAGAAAACATGATCTCTGACGCCAGAGCCCACTCTGGCCAAATCCCGGGGGTTCACAGCCCTGCCTTGCTTCCAGGCGAGCTCTGGCAAATGGGGGCTTCCTCAAGGTCTTTGCTGGGGCTCTCGGGATAGTCTGCTCCCCGCTGTAGGACGCCAGCTTCGGGAGCCTGCCAGAGACTGCACATGCTCACACAAAAGCAGAGGGAAGTAAAATCGAGTCAATCAATCAATCAATAAGTAAATAAACAAACAAACAAACAAATAAATAAATAAATAAGCCGAGAATCTGCTCTGGGCTCCAATTTCGCACAGTGCATGGAGGGTGGGTGGGAGACACATCCCTTTCACCCCAGCAAGTTGAGCCTGTCGAGAAAGTGGATTTCTGCTCGGAGCCTGGAAATCCTGTCTTGCACACCTGCCACACCGCCTTGACGGCCTGGGCCCATCTTTCAACCAACTAGGCTTTCACAGGTGTTCACACTGGTGCAGTTCCCAAAAGCCGGCCCACAGCTTTCCATTTCTCTTCTGATCCTGGGCAACTGGGTCTTAGCTTTCTGGGTTCCAAAGGATCCCTTTTTCAATCTGGTTAATTTCCCTCTGCGCACTCTCTGTCTCTGTCTCTGTCTCTGTCTCTGTCTCTCTCTCTCTGTTTGTCTCAAACACACACACACTCACACACACACACACACACACACACACACACATACACACCCTTGCACACACATGCACACTCACACAGTGGCTATCAACTCTCTATAACTATGCCTATGAATGACTCTCTCTTTCCAATCATATGTATATACACAGAAATGTTTATTCGTGAACATCTATGTATACAAAGGAGAGAAATGCACACAATATTCATTAGTGCTGAAGCTAACACACCTGACACTTACCCTAAGCAGTTCTCCCTCGGGCAGTTGTGTACCTAAGGCGTGGAAAACTAACTCTGGAAAGAAGATCTGTCCAAGCACTGGAGAAGTGGCAATGATTGCTTCCGCACAGCCCTCCAGAAGAGGGGGTGAGAATTCCAGGAAATCCATCCTTCCCTTCCAAATCACGCAGGTGTGCATCAGTGGGTGGGCGTGTCTGACAGTGAGTCCGTTGGGCAGGTGAAGGCGTAGGTGTGAGTTGAGGTGTGGGTGCTGGTCTTTCTTCCTGAAGCCTAGACCTTGAGCCTTGGCCAGAGTCTTTGGGTAGTGGATGTCTGGTAGGCCGATGCAGGACGGAGTGCTTGCTCTGGGAAGATGGCTGCAGCCTAGGCTCTCACGGGTGGGTGGAACCCGCCCAAAGGGTGTGGAGATCAGGCCGAGAGGCCTCCAGAGATTGTCTCCAGAGCTCCAAGCGGGATCCCAGGTGCAAGCTCTGGAAAGCCTGGGTTTTCCGTGAGAGAAGAGTGGGTGTGTCCAGTGCCGCCGGGGTGTCCCAAGACATGCCTGAGCAGAGAGTGTCCTTCTGGGGTTCACCTGTGAGAGAACCGGTTGTGATAATCCCGGAGAGCCTTGGCCATGAGGGGGGCGGGTCTCTTCTTAGCCTGGGTCTTGGTGCAGAGAGCCCGCCGGGACGGGCCGTGGCCAGAGGCCTGCGGGAGGAGGTGCGCTTCGGAGGAGGGCCCCCGAGCCGGGGGTCCGGGCACCTCTGGCTGGCCTGGGCTCCTGGCCTGGGTGAAGAAGGTGACCATCTTGGTTTGTCGGCGCCCTTGCAGCTTCTTGGCCTGTCTGCTCCGGATGCGGGCTGTGACGGCTTGCAGCCTCAGCTCCTGGTCTGCCTCCTCCATCTGCTGCTGTGTCTTGGTCTCAGTCTGGCTGTGGGTCTCAGTCTCGTCGCCTGCGTGCCCATGTTCCGCTTCTTGGGCTGCTTGGGCTGTGGCGGCTTCAAAGGCCTCCTTGGCTTGGGAGATTCCTTGGAGAGCAGGTTGTTCGGTGGCATCAGCTGCATGGGCTGCAATGGCCTCCTTGGCGTGGCAGTGAGCCTCCCACATGCCCACGAGATCTTGGGAAAGGAGGAGCCCTTCTGGCCATTCCTGCTGGAGAACGGGCTTCCTGGCACCTGAGTAGACAGGCGTCTTGGAATCCACCCTGACAGGCGCCAGCTGCACTTCTCGGTCAGTCTGGCCCCAAGAGAGCTCCGGGACACCCAGGGGGTAGCGGGCGTGGTCAGAGTTGGGGCAAGCCCCCAAAGAGCAGGCGCGGCCATGCTCCTGGGACCCGCGGAGAGCGTCCTGTCTGCACCTTCGGATCTTCTTGGCTGCTGGCTCCAGGCTTTCACGGCAAGCGTCACTTGCCTCTGGCGTCTGGCATGTGCTTCGCTTCCTGCTCGGGACTGGCCTGCTGCTGCTCAGCTGCAAGGCCTCTGCCCGCTTGTCTTGGGCTCCTCTGGACGTGGATGCTTGGGTCTCCTCTGCGGGAGATGTTCTTCCTTGCTCTGCCTTCTCGCTCAGCACCAAGGCAGAGTCAGGGGAGAGTGGGTCCCGCTCAGACCTGGGACCCAGCCGTGAACTGTCCCCCCATTTGGCCGCCAAGTCCCTGGCGAAAGGCACTAGCAGCTGCTGTTTCCTCAAGATCTTGATGGTCTGCCTGAAGCCTATCTCTGCCAGACGTTCAGACAGGCTGGGCACGGCGGCGAGTTTCTTCAGGGCTTTGTAGAGCTTGCGTGGCTCCATCTCCATGCATAGGCGACTCTGTCCTACTGCGCTCTCTCTGTCTTTCTCTGTCTCTCTCTGTCCTAAACACACTCTTTCTCTCTGTCTCTCTCTCTGTCTCTGTCTCTTTCTCTCTCTCTCACACACACACACATACACACATACACACACCCTTGCACACACATGCACACTCACACAGATGCTATCAACTCTCTATGGCTATGCCTATGAATGACTCTCTCTTTCCAATCATATGTATATACACACAAATGTTTATTCGTGAACATCCATGTATACAAACGGGAGAAATGAAGACAATATTCATTAGTGCTGAAGCTAACACACCTGGTGAAAATCCCAAACGCCTGCCCAGAGCTTTTCCTTTCTCTTTTCATATTCGGGAACTGGGTCTGTGTTATACACCTGCCACACTGCCTTGCCTCCAGGCTCCTTCTTTTCACCAACTGGGCCTTCACAGCTGTTCACACTGGTGCAGATCCCAAAAGCCCGTGGAGACCTTTTCATTTCCATTTTCTTCTTTGGCAACTGGGACTTGGCTTTCTGAGTTGCAAAGGGATCTCTTTTTCACTCTGGTTAATTTCCCACTTCTCTCTCTCTCTCTCTCCCCCTCTCTCTTTTATACACATACATATATACAAACACACACAAATAAACACACACACACACACATATACTTATCCTATAAGTTTTTTTTTTCTCTAGAGAACACTGACTCATACCATGAGTGACTGAGACCCTGTCTCAAAAAATAAATTAGAGAAGCATTTGAAGATGATATCCAATTTTGACCCTACTTGCTTTATATGTTTACATATGTATACACTTACATAGCATACAAAACATGCTTGTGTTAGACTTTATTGTTGTCATAACACATTATCGTCATTGCTAAAAAACTGTTTTCTATGTGCTCGAGATCCAAATAGTTTTGATAAGTTAAAATCAATCTGGCATCAAGTTTCAGTTCCTTCTGGGGAGAGAAACATTCTGATTTCCTGCCTTTTCAGTATATGGTGACCATTTATATGTCTTGTTTTGTAGCCCTCTTACATCTCCTAATCCAGACACAGGAAGAGTGTTTCTTACAGTGTGTCATTCTGATTGTCCTCATTTCAAATTTTTTGTATTCTCTGTAGTGTCTCCCTTTTGAAAATCTCCTTAAAATCCATTTGTTGTACTGTGATGAACCATGATAACATTTAGAGTGGCAATGAGCAAACATGACTTCATTTTGAGATGTAAAATGTCCTGTTCACTGAATAGAATATAATCATCTTAAAGTGGTGGGAAAGTATTATAGGATAAAATTAAAAAATTGACTTGAATTAGGAAATAATCTTAAATATGCATTATTCTAAATACCCCTTTATTCCATTAAATATTTAAGTTCATTATAATGTGGCACAGAGAAAGAAAATTGTATTTGATTGACAGAGAAAATGTAAACTACATAGTACAATGCTACACACAAAAAATTCCTGGCTCATTGTGGTGGCACCTGCTTATAAACTCAGGTATTCTGGAGGCCAAGGCAACCCGAATTCTAAGAGCAAAGGTAGCTGGGAGTATACACTAAGTATGAGACCAGTTTGGGTTACCTAAGGGATACACTGTCAAAAACAAATCAGATACAAATGTTGAGGAAAAGCTATCTATTCCCAAACCAAAAGATTCCAGTTGTTCTTTCAGCCTAACATTTTTAACAATATATCATGGTATCACTGCATGCCAACAGTAAAGGACTAGAGCAAAAACTGGAACAAATAGGGAAAACTTTAGGAAATACAAGTAAGATAAAATAAATACAGAACAAAATTAAATCCCATTTCTTCTTGATTTATTTCATATAAAAATATTAGTTAAAATAGATACTCGAGCCTATACACTCTAGAATAAAATGTGAGTATATGGAGTTACCTAGAGAAAGTCTGGTTTGGGTTCTCAGAACTGTATGTTACTGTGATCACTAGCCAATGCCAAACATCACTGTTTTCTGTTTCCATGAATGGATGGAAAGTTCTGCATTCAGTTTATTTAGAGAAAGGATCTTTCTAAATGATTATTTTGGGAGTTGGAGGTGTAGACATTGGGGCTAATTGTCCTGATATTGTCAGAGATTTTAATCTGCACAGTTGTAAACACTAAGCTACTAAAATTTCCATTATGGTCTGCTTACGACATTTGAAAGATGATTCTTTCCTTTTGTATGCCAGCTTCTCATGACAATTTTAATGGTAAATTTGTACTATATTATCTTTATGTAGCAGCTAGTAATGATAATAAAGACTGTTATAATTATTTGAGATTTACCAGGAATTTTTTTGTATAAGTTATACATATTCTTCTATAATAAACTGTGCAACAATTTTAAAACATTTTAAAATTTGTGATATTAAAATTAATAATCACAGTATGAATTAAACATATCTTCACAGAAAATTATTTTTACAACCAACTACAGATATAAAAAGTTAAGTCAGATGCATTTCTAAGCCAGCTGAAGGTATTTTATCCTATGAATTATGTACTAAATTTAACTTTCTTCATAAAAATTTTCGGAAGTCTATGAGCTTTATTTTTGATGTTCTACTTTCCATTTGTTTTTTTTCTCAAATTTAAAATTATCCCAACTTATTCAAATTCTATAAAATAAGTACATTAGCTTGTAGGATTTGTAAATATTTTTGAGCTTTTAATGTCTTATATTTGTTTTTTAACTCAATTTTGCTGAATATTCAGATAAGTCAAACTTTACACTTTTCTAAATCATTGAAGATAATCATCTGGGTATACTTTCAATAACAAAAATTCTAATACTGTTAATGGATGCATTTCCATTTTTTTACATGTAGATATCCTGTTAGACCAGCACTATTTGTTGATTATGCTATCTTTTTTTGCCATTGTATGATTTTGGTATCTAAAATCAGGTGTTCAGAGTTGTGTGGATTTATTTGTGAATCCTCTATTCAATTCCATTGATTCACCAGTCTGTTTCACAGCCTGCACTATGCAGGTTTTATTGCTGTTGTTCTATAGGACAGCTTGAAATCAGGGATGAAGATATCTCCAGAAGATCTTTTGTTGCAGAGCAGAGGATTATTCTAGCTATTCTGTTTTTTTGTTTGTTTTGTTTGTTTGTTTGTTTGTTTGTTTTTTGTTTTTGTTTTTTCCGATTCTTTATGAAGTTGAGAATTTTCCTTTTAAGTTTTGTAAAGAATTCTGTTGTTATTTTGAAGGGAATTTCATTGAATGTGTAGATTGCTTTTGGTAAGATGGTCATTTTTACTGTTTATCCTGCCAACCCATGAGCATGGGAGATCTTTCCATCTTCTAATAACTTCTTCTGTTTTTTTCCTAAAGACTTGAAGTGTTTTTCATACAAGTCTTTGACTCGATTGGTTGGAGTTACACAAAGGTACTTTTTGTTATTTGTGGCTATTGTGAAAGGCGTTGCTTCCCTAATTTCTTTCTCAGTCCATTTGTCGTATGTATGCAGGAGGGTTACTGTACTTTTATTTCGAGTTAATTTTGTATCCAAACACTTTGCTGAATGTGTTTATCAGCTGTAGGAGTTCCCTGGTAGAATCTCTGGGGACACTCATGTATACTTTCATATCATCTGCAAAGAATGATACTTTGACTTCTTCCTTTCTGTATTGAATCCCCTTAATCTCTTTTAATTATCTTATTGCTCTAGCAAGGATTTCACGAACTATGTTGAAGAAATATGAAGAGAGAGGGCAGCTCTCTGTTGTCCCTGATTTCAGTTGGAATGATTTAAGTTACTCTCCATTTAGTTTTATATTTGTTATAAGCTTGCTGTATATTGTCTTTACTGTGTTTAGGTAAGTGTCTTGTATCCCTGATCTCTCCAGACTTTAAACAGAAATGGGTGTTAGATTTATCAAATGCTTTTTCAGTATTGAAGGAGATGATCTTGTGTTTTTTTTTTTTCTTTCGTTTTTTATATGGTAGATTACATTGATGGATTTCCATTTATTGAATCATCCCTGCATGCCTGAGATGAAGCTTACTTGGTCATAATTGATGATATCTTTGATGTGTTCTTAGATTCAGTCTGCAAGGATTTTGTTGAGTATTTTTTGTATCAGTGTTCACAAGAGAAACTGGCCTAAAATTCTCTTTCTCTCTCCAGTTTTTTTAAGGTTTAAATTTCAAGGTGACTATGGCTTCAAAGAATGAGATGGTAACATTTTTTCTGATTCTCTTTTGTGGATTACTTTGAAGAGTATTGGTGTTAGCTCTTCTTCAAAGGTCTGGTAAAATTCTGTGCTGAAACCATCTGGCCTTGGGCTTTCGTTTTGCATGGGAGACTTTTGATGAAAAGTTCTATTTCCTTAGGGGATGTATGATTATTTAGTTTATTTATGTGAACTTGATTCATCTTTTGTAAGTGGAATCACTCAAGAAAATTGTCCATTTAATTGAGATTTTTTCACTTTGTGGGATATAGGCTTTTGAAGAAAGACCTAGTGATTGTTTGGATTTCTTCCATGTCCGTTGATATGTCCCCTTTTCATTTCAGATTTTGTTGATTTGGATAGTGTCTCTCTGTCCTTTTGTTAGTTTATGTAAAGGTTTGTCTATCTTGTTGATTTTCTCAAGGAAATAGCTCTTGGTTTCCTTGATTGTTTGAATTGTTCTCTTTGTTTGTAGTTTATTGATTTCCTTGGTTGAGTTTGATTATTATCAGCTGTCTACTCCTCTTGGGTGTGTCTGTTTCTTTGTTCCTAGAACTTTCAGGTGAGCCATTAAGTTGCTTCTATGGGATGCTTCAAATTTCTTCTTGAAGGCACTTAGTGCTATGACCTTTCCTCTTAGTACTGTTTTCATCATATCCTATAAGTTTGGGTATGTTATATCTTCATTTTCATTACATTCCAGGAAGACTTTTATTTCTTTCTTTGTTTCTTCCCTGACCCAGCTGTCATTGAGTAGCGAGTTGTTCAGTTTCCATGTGTGTGTAGGCTTTTTGCTATTTCTGTTGTTGGTGAGATCCAGCTTTAGTTCATGGTAGTCTGATAGGAGACAAGGGATTATTTCAATCTTCCTGTATCTGTTGAGGTTTTCTTTGTGCCCAATTATATGGTCTATTTTGGAGAAGGTTCCATGAGGTGCTGAGGAGGTAATTCTTTTTGTGATAGGGTGAAAAGCTCTGTAGATGATAGGTCCATTTGATTCATGGCATCTATTTGAGTCATCGTTTCTTTGTTTAATTTCGGTTTGTTCACCTGTCCTTTGTTGAGAGTGGAGTGTTGAAGTCTCCCACTATTAATGTGTGTGGATCTATGTGTGGTTTCAGTGTTATTAATCTTTCTTTTACTATTGTGGGTGCTCTCCTATTTGGAGCATAAATGTTCAGAATTGTGATGTCTTCTTGGTCGATTTTTTTTTTTTTTTGATGAGTATTAAGTAACTTTCCCGGTCTCTTATGTTTAATTTTGGTTGAATATCTATTTTATTAGATACTGGAATGACAACTGCAGCTTGCTTCTTGGGTCCATTTGCTTGGAAAACCATCTTCTAACCCTTTATTCTCAGTTAATATCTATCTTTGTGGCTTAAGTGTGTTTCTTGTATGCATCAAATTTTTGGGTCTTGCTTGCACATCCATTCTCTTTTAGTTTGTGAGTTCATTGATGTTAAGAGAGATTAATAACTAGTAGCTGTTAGATCCTTTGATTTTGCTGCTGGTTGTGGTTTGTGTGCTTAGCTACTTTTAGTTTTGCTGCACTGAGGTTATTTATTTCCTGTGTTTTCCTAATGTTGTTATTTTTCTTCGGCTGTATTTTTCCTTCTAATGTTTTCTGTAATGCTGTATTTGTGTCTAGGTATTGTTTAAATTTGTTTTTGTCGTTGAATATCTTGTTTCCTCCATCTATGATGATTGAGAGTTTTGCTGTGTAAAGTAGCCTGGGCTGATATCTATGTTCTCTTAGGGTTTGTACTATAGCCATCCAGGCCCTTCTGGCTTTCATAGCTTCTGTTGAGTAGTCAGATGTGATTCTGATAGTTTGCCATTATGTGTTACTTGATACTTGGCCTTTTTCCTTTGCTGCTTTTAGTATTTTTTCTTTGTTCTGTTTTGAATATTATGTGGCAGGAGGATTTTTTTTTCTGGTTTAATTTATTAGGTGTTCTGTAGGTCTGTTGTATATTTATTTATAGGCCTCTTTTTTAAGTTGGGAGATTTTCTTCTATTATTTTTTGAAAATATTTTCTGGGCATTGTAGACAGGAATCTTCTTTTTTCTCTATTCCTATTACTCAGTTTTTTTTTTTAATTTTATTTTTTTCTTATCAGTTACATTTTATTAACCCTGTATCCCAGCCGTATCCTGCTCCCTCATTCCCTCCCAATCCCAGCCTCCTTCCCTCATCTCCACCATGCCCCTTTCCAAGTCCACTGATAGGGGGACCTCATCCCCATTCATCTGATCATGTTTTAACAGGTATCTTCAGGACTGGCTGCAAAGCCCTCCTCTGTGCCCTAACAGGACTGCTTCTCCCTTGGGGGGTGGGGAGGTCAAAGAGCCAGTCATTGAGTTCCTGTTAGAAATAGTCCTTTTTTCCCTCACTATGGGAAACTACTTGGTTACTGAGCTAACACAGGGTACATCTGAGTAGAGGTTCTAGGTTATATCTATACATGGTCCTTCATTAAATATCAGTCTCAGAAAAGACCCTGTGCCCAGATATATTTTGTCCTTGTGGAGCTCCTATCCTTTCCCATCATACTAACTCCCCTTTTTTCATATGATTCCCTCTACTCTGCCGAAAGTTTGGTCATGAGTCTTTGTATCTGCTTTGAAAACACTGCTTGTTAGAGTCTTTCACATGCCCTCAGTAGACTCCTATCAGACATTCAATGCACATCCCATCTGTCTTTCTAAGTGAGGATTGATCATCTTACCCCATGTCCACTCTCTTGATTATCTTTTTTAGGTGTATAGAATTCATTCTGTTTATCATATCTTATAGGTCTATATAAGTGAATATATACCATGTTTGACTTTCTCCTTCTGGGATATTTCACTCAGAATGATCTTTTCTAGATCCCACCATTTGCCTGCAAATTTCATGATTTCCTCCTTTTTGATTGCTGAGTAGTATTCCATTGTGTAAAAATACCACAACTTCTGTACCCAATCCTCTATTGATGGACATCTGGGTTGTTTCCAGGTTCTGCCTATTACAAATAAAGCTGCTATAGACATGGTTGAACAATATCCCTTTTGTGTACTTGAGCAAAGTTTGGGTATATACCTAGCAGTGGTATAGCTGGGTCTTGAGGAAGCGCTATTCCTAATTGTCTGAGAAAGCGCCAGATAGTTTTCCAGAGTGGTTGTACCAGTTTACATTCCCACCAGCAGTGGAGGAGGGTTCCCCTTTCTCCACAACCTCTCCATCATGTGTTGTCACTTGAGTTTTTCATCTTGGCCATTCTGATGGGTGTAAGGTGAAATCTCAGGGTCGTTTTGATTTGCATTTCTCTGATGGCTAATGAGGTTGAGCATTTCTTTAAGTGTTTCTCTGCCATTCGATATTCCTCTGTCAAGAATTCTCTGTTGCGCTCTGTTCCCCATTTTTTAATTGGATTAATTGGTTTGCTGCTTTTCAGCTTCTTTAGTTCTTTGTATATACTGGATATTAGTCCTCTGTCAGATAATGGGATAGTGAATATTCCTTCCCAATCTGTAGGCAGTCATTTTGTTTTGATGACGGTGTCCTTTGCTTTACAGAAGCTTTTTTGTTTCATGAGGTCCCATTTACTGATTGTTGCTCTTAGAGCCTGTGCTGTTGGTGTTTATGAAGTTGTCTCCTGTGCCAATGAGTTCTAGGCTGTTCCCCACTTTTTCTTCTAAGAGATTTAGAGTATCTGGTTTTATGTTGAGGTCTTTGATCCACTTGGGCTTTAGTTTTGTGCAGGGTGATAAATATGGATCTATTGTCATTTTTCTGCATGTAGACATCCATTTGGTTCAGCACCATTTGTTGAAGATGCTTTCTTTTTTCCATTGAATGGTTTTGGCTTCTTTGTAAAAAATCAAGTATTCATAGGTGTATGCGTTTATTTCTGGGTCTTCTGTGCAGTTCCTTTGATCCTCCTTTCTGTTTTTATGACAATACCATGCAGTTTTTATTACTATTGCTCTGTAGTACAAATTGAGATCAGGGATGGAGATACCTCCACATGATCTGTTGTTGCACAGGATTGTTCTGGAGATTCCTGTTTTTTTGTTTCTTTGTATGAAGCTGAGAATCTTCTTTTCAAGGTCTGTAAAGTATTGAGTTGGTATTTTGATGGGAATTGCATTGAATCTGTTGATTACTTTTGACAGGGTGGCCATTTTCACAATGTTAATCCTACCAATCCATGATCACGGGAGATCTTTCCATCTTCTGATGTCTTATTCAATTTCTTTCTTCAGAGACTTGAAGTTTTTCTCAAACAGGTCTTTCACTTGCTTGGTTAGTGTGTTTCTTGGATGCAACAGAAGGTTGGATCCTGTTTCCACAACTATTCTGTTAGTCTGTGTCTTTTTATTGGGGAGTTGAGTCAGTTGATGTTGATAGATACTAGTGACCAACAATTGTTGCTTACTTTTGATATGGGGTTGGTGGTGTCACTGAGTTTCATTGCTTGTATTCTTTTTTTGTGTGTGTGTGTTGTGTGTGTGTAGTTATCTATTTCCTCTGTTTCCTTAGATGTAGTTGTTTTCTTTGGTTTGGAGTTTCCCTTCTAGTACCTTCTGTAGAGCTGGGTTACTATGTAGATATTGTTTAAATTTGGTTTTGTCATGGAATATTCTGAATTTCTGTCTATGTTGATTGAAAGTTTTGCTGGGTATAGTAGTCTGGGTTGGAATCTGTGGTCCCTTAAGGACAGTATGATTTCTGTCCAGGCCCTTCTGGCCTTCATAGTTTCATAGTTTCTGTTGAGAAATCTTGTGTGATTCTGATAGGTCTACCTTCATATGTTACTTGGCCTTTTTTCCATGCTGCTTTTAGAATTTTTTCTTTGTTCTGTAGGTTCAGTGTTTTGACTATGATGTGACGTGAAGAATTTCTTTTCTGGTCTAGTCTACTTGGTGTTCTGTAGGCATCTTGTATGTTTATGGCCATCTCCTTCTTTAAGTTGGGAAAGTTTTCTTCTATAATTTTCTTGAAAATATTTTCCGGACCTTTGAGCCTGATGTCTTCTTTTCCTTCTACTCTTATTATTCTTAGGTTTTGTCTTTTCATGGTGTCCTTGAGTTCTTGGATGTTTTGTGTTTGGAACTTTTCTGATTTTATTTTTTCTTTGAGAGACGTGTCAATTCCTGGAAGTGTATCTTCGGCGCCTGAGATTCTTTCTTCCATCTCTTGTATTCTGTTGGTGATGCTTACCTTTGGAGTTCCCGATCTTTTCTCTATGTTCTACAGCTCCTAGTTTTTCTCCATTTGTATTTTCTTTTTTTTTAATTTTAATTCTGTTTTCATGACTTGCACCATTTCCTTCATCTGTTTGAATGTGGAGTCCTGCTTTTCAATGACAGCTTCTATTGTTTTTTTTCCATTTCTTCTCTATGCATCACTGATTGTGCCTCTATTTCTTTGGGTATAATTGCCTGTATTTCTATGAGAGTTTGTTTATTTCTTCTTCATTTGCCTTCATTTGTGTGGACGTTTCTTTGAAAGCTTTGTTCATTTCTTCTTTGTTTGCCTCAATATTCATGGTCATTTCTCTGAGATCTCAATTTGTTTCCTCTTGATTCATCTCGATTTCTTTGGCTATTTCTCTGAGGGCTTTGTTCATTTCACCTATATGGGCTCTAATAGCTGGAGAAACATAGTTTTGAGGTTGTTTTCTTGTATATCTAGTGAATTGAAGTGTCCATTTTTTTGTGGGGTTGCTGGTGAGGTCATTATGTCCTGATTTGTGTTGGGTGTGTTCTTAAGTCTGCCTCTAGCCATCTGGTTATTTATAACCCTCACTGTTTGTTCCTCGAGTTTGTAGTTCAGACAATGATCATCTCTTCCTGTTTTCTGGACGTTTTTTTCAGGAAGATGAGAGAGGTTCACTGGTTTGGGAGTGTGCCTTGTGGTTTCAGTTTTGCCTAAGTAAGGAATGTGACGCTGGCACTATTTGCATGCACTTTTAGCAGGCGTAGTGTACATGTGGGGATTCTGTGACTATTGCAGTGGCCTGCAGGCCACTATTATGAAGTATTATGTCTGAGATCCAGGGACTGTTTGCCTGGATTAAACTGGTGGACCCACAAGGCAGAGGCTTCAACGTTGGGGTCGCTATCCCAAGAATCCCTATGATGCCCACATTAGGGGTCTGGGTGGCAGGGATCTCATCTGGTTGCTTCTGTGGAGAGGCCCTGGGTCTGGGGCAAACTCTCCCTAGAAGGCTCACTCACTCTCTTGCAGGACCACTTGGAATGCACTGGGGTTTCCCTTGCTCTCTACTCTCTGATTTGGTCCTGCTGCGGGAAATGTGCGAGTAGGCTAACAGTCAACTCTGTGACACTGTGGCCGCAGGACACGATTTCCACCTCTCCTGTGTGCTGCCTCTCTGTCCTTTCCCTCTGCCAGGAGGGGTTATGTTGATTTGTCCTGGGGTAACTCGGGAAAGAGTTAGGTTGAGTGTTCTCAATATCCTGGGCCCAGAACTCTCTGCCAGAAGCAGCCTGGTGGTAGAACCTATGTTTGCTGATCCTGAGAGAGTACCAGGTAGGGTTGAGTGTCCTCAGATCCAGAGCTTGGGTTTCTCTGCCAGGGGCCACTGGGTGAGCTGGAGAGGGGGTACTGTGTCCTGTGGCAGGCTGCCTCTCTGTCCTTCCCCTCTGATCTTCCCCTCCGCTAGGGCAAGCTTATGGCAGTGTTCTCAGGGGAGTGCCAGAAGGGGTTGGGACTTCTCAGTCCAGATTCTGAGCCGGGTTTTCTCTGCCAGGAGTCGGGGGGGGTCGCCAGTGATAGGACATGGTGATAGACCTTATTGTGCTGGAACTGGGAGCGTCTCAGGACGTGTTGAATGATCACAGTCCCAGATCCTGAGCTGAAGTTTATTTGCAAGGAGCAGCGGCCAGCACGGTGAAGCCCCTGTGCGCCTCTTTGTCCTTCTGCTCCACTGCAGCAGGGTTATGGCAGCGTTTGGGGGAGTGCCCGAAAGGATTGGGTTTTCTCAGCTCCGATCTCAGGTTGGGGTACAGACAATGTGGTCTGTGGCAGATTCTGCTAGACACCACCTGCCTCCTCTGAAGAGGGAGTAGGGATTTTGAGCTGGGCTCGCAGCTGCTCTCTGAGCATGGCTGGAGCTCAGTTGTGATGGAGGCGGGTACCCGCAGTCAGCGAGAACTTCCAGGGAAAGACTGGGTGACCCATAATCAGCCTCGCAACTTTGCTTCCCCGTGGGGTTTTCTTGCGAATGGGACTCCCTTTGTGCCCACCAATCAGCCTGGGAAAGTGATCGGTACGTGCAGGTGTGCAGCTCCAGCACAGAGACCCAAAGCCCATGTTACCAGGGATCTCTTCCGGGTTCTGGCTGGCCGCCTCAGAGTGGACCTGACTGATTCCCATGCTGTGGGAGCCTCCCCTCACCTGGGAAACACGCTTTAGTTTTAGGGCCCAGAGTTCAGTCTCCTGGTCGCTGCACGGAGAGTGTTTTCCCACTTCTCAGACACAGTATTCTCCCAGTGCTGCCATCTTGGCCCCTCCACCCTTAAGTCTACTCTTAGGTTTTGTCTTTTCATGTTTTCTTGGATTTCATGGATGGTTTGTGTCAGGAATTTTTGGGATTTAGTATTTTCTTTAACGGCTACCTGCATTTATTTCATTGTATCTTCCATATCTGAGATTCTTTCTTCCATCTATTGTAGTCTGTTGGTTATGGTTACCTCTGTAGTTCCTGTGTTCTTTTCTTTGTTCTTTCTCACCATGGTTTCCTCTGTTTGTGTTTTCTTTAATTTTTCCAATTCTATTTTCAGATCCTGAACCATTTTTTTATTTCCTTTACCTGTCTGACTGTATCTTCCTTCAATTCCTTCACCTGTTTGTTTGAACATTCCTCTGTTTCTTTTATTTCTTTCAGTGATTTAGTCATTTTCTTTCTGAAAGCAACAAGCTGTTTTACTACAGTTTCCTGCATTTCTTTACTAATGGTCGTAATCTGTTTGACTTTATCTCCCTCTAAATCTTCAAACATTTTATTTGTTTCCTCCATTATTTTCCTCTTAAGCATTGATGTAAAGTCATCTTCTTAAATTCTACTTATGTTAGGATGTCCAGGGCTGGTTGTCCCTGGATAATTGGGTTCTGGGAATAGCATATTGCTTTGCCTTTTGTTGGTTGTGCTTTAACAGTAGCCTCTACCCATCTTGGTGTCTCAGGTATGGGCTATTAATTTCTGGTACCTGCTGGAATCCTGGGGTGGAGGGAATCCCCTTGGTAGGGTTCTGAAGGGAGCGTCCTCAGCTCTTTGAGTGTGATCAATGGATTGGTGGTGCTTTTCCAAAATTGGCACAATTCAACCCAGTTGAAGGACCTGTGTGGTAACTATGGTTCTTGGTAGTCAGGAAGGCTCTCCTCTTTCCAAGAGAAGTCCTGGAGACAGCTGCCTCTCTGTGTTTCTTGCTTAGAACATATTGAGCTGCTACCTTTGCTCCTTTATTTTGTTTTCTGAGCATAGTCCACTTGAAGAACCAGGAAGTGCAGTGGTTTCTTCAGTTTAGCTAGAGATAACTGGTTGCACTTTGGAGCAGTATCTGGGGCCTGATCCAATGGTCTCAGGCTTCTGTAGGTCTGAGGTTGGAGCTGTGTGCCCCAGTACCTTAGTGGTAAAACATGGCAGTTGAGTACAGTGCTCATGTGGGCAGCCAGAGGCCAGAGCTTGGAGCCTGTGGGAACCCAGCAAGAACCCAGCAGGACCTCAGCAAGAACCCAGAAAGAACCCAGGGGGAACCCAGCGGGAACCCAGAAACTCTTCTGGAAGTGGTTTTCCTGAGGTCGGTCCAGTTGTATCTACCACTGTGTGTTCCTCCCAACAAAAAGACCTAGTGTGCAGTGTTTTGGCATCCACAGTTTCATCTGGGATGGCAAGTAGAGTGCAGGCAGAGTGACTCTGCCTTGTTATGGACTGGGCTCCCAGAGGAACCTGGCTGGGTTGGGGGTGGGTGGATGGGAGTTGTGGTGCCCTGAGTTTGGGCCTGCTCTTTCCCACACTGTCGGTTTTCCTTCTGACAGAAAATGACAGTCTCTGTTGCCCTGGGGCCCACATTTCTGTCTGGGACAGAATTCTGTCTGGGACAATGAGTCAGGTGCACAGCAGTTCTCTAGGCTGGCAGCTGATTATCAGCTGGACCCCAGTACCTTTTGCAAGGGTTGTCTGAGTGTCCTGGGGTTGGTTCCTGATCGCTTCCTTCACCGTGGGGTTTTCTCCAGACTGGAAATCCCAGTCTCAGGTGTTGTGGGGCCCACAGTTCAGGCATGCAGGCATGCGCCTCTGGGCTGGTGACCAAGTGCCAGCTGGGACTGGGTACTCTTCCAGGAGTTTAGCTGGGTGAACTGAACCAAATTGATTCCCACAACATGGGCTTTCCTCTCAGCTGGCAAGTACAATTTTGGTGTGTTAAGGCCAAGAGTTCTGTGTGTTGGTCACTCTCTGTCCCTGCTGTGCTGCTGGTCAGAAACAGTGTCCTCCTGGTGCTGTTATCTTGGATGCTCATTATGACTATTTTAATAATTCTCATTAAAATCTTTGCCAATATTAATTTTACTTTGTTTATTAAAATATTTAAGCTAATTT
Organism: Meriones unguiculatus; assembly: GCF_030254825.1. Taxonomy (NCBI): domain Eukaryota; kingdom Metazoa; phylum Chordata; class Mammalia; order Rodentia; family Muridae; genus Meriones; species Meriones unguiculatus. The sequence continues at coordinate 24,300,494 of NC_083353.1, read as the reverse complement.
TCTACTGCTCTGCACATGTTTTCCTCCTACTCTTGTAACTAATTAATGAAGATACTTTTATGATAATGGGCTAATAAGTCCTAAGAATGAATGCATAGATAGGAAATCTGTGTATGTGAGGTTCTTTGTCATGGTTACCAAACCATTTAATAAATAGTTAAGCTTTTAAAGCACAAGATTCATTTATCCAGTGTTATGGATTAGAATCATTGTCTAACTTTCTGAATACATTTTAGTATGATTAATATTACATAGTTTCTGTCTTCATGCTTTTATATTCTTATACATATTCACTGATGGAAATCTACTGTTGGTACAGGAATAGAGTCCCTCCCTATCTTGGAGCTTATCATAGAGCTTGCCAAGAGGAACAAGATGGCTGAGGAGGAGAAGGAAAAATGGACAAATAGAAACTGAAAATTTGTTTACATGACTTGCTTTATTACAAAGCCCTTGGATATTCTATTAGTTCCTTGTTTCACTGATGTGACAAAATAACTAATAAGAGCAACTTAATGTGAGGACAGTAAATTCTGGTTCACAGTTTGAAGGGAGCTAATGCATCATGGCCAAGAGGAGGTTGGGGGAAAAGCATGCTCAGCCTGTTTTCGAGCTTTAGTATATCTAGAACCTCAACCCATGTAATGAAGCCAACCATTGCTAAAGTGCTACACTTAGACTATTTCAGAAGTTTTTCCATCTCAGTTGATCTAATTGAGGCTCATCCCATAGGCATCTGGTGAGGTTTATCTTTTGGAGATTCTAGATCATAGCAAGTGGGCAGACAATTTAAACCAATTCACAGGGTAAGCAGTGCAATCTCATGAAAGCAGTAGCTCATTCTCAAGAGATAATGAGTTTCTCCTAAGAACTCTTAAGTTTCTCCTAAGAGTTCATCCTAAAATACCTGTTTAAGCTTTTCTTACATGTTACCATGTTTTCACTCTTCAAAGCGAGTTAGAAGAGGACAAAACATAATCTACCAGTGTAATTTATATCTGTTTAAATTCTCTTATCAGAACCTTCTCTAAATATCATTGTCTTTATGTAATTTCAAAATAATGTTCATAAACAATCCAAGTGACAAATTGATTTCTCTGTTTTCTTTTTATTCTTAGACTAGATTTTTCTTCACCTTTAGAATAACATGTATTGATTTTCATCAATGGTATTTGATGGTACTTATTCATTTGTATTTATTATATTTCTTTTTATACAATGACAATTATATGTGTAGTCTAATTTGTATTCTCTCTCACTAGATTTAACCTTTTTCCTGAAAATATTTTTATTTAATATAATTTTAAATGTGCAAATGTGTTTTACATAAATTAGAAATATTTATATAACAATCCTCCTATCAGAAATTTATTTTCTCTGCTAGAAAAAATAGAGTCTTTCAGAGACCCTTTATGGTAGGCTCCTGTCGTGTTTCTTTTTTTCTCCTACTTCCAATGTCTATCCCATTTGTCTTTCTAGATGAGGACTGATTATCTTACCCTGGGTCCTGCTTCTTGCTTAGCTTCTTTAAGTATATAGGTTTTAGTATGTAGATCCTATCTTTTAGGTCTAGTATCCACTTATATGTGAATATATACCATGTGTTTCTTTCTGCTTCTGGGATACCCTATTTATGATGATCTTTTCTAGACCACACCATTTGCCTGCAAATTTCATGATTTCCTTGTTTTTAATTGCTGAGTAGTATTCCATTATGTAAATGTACCACAATTTCTGTAACCATTCCTCCATAGAGGGCCATACAAGGTTGTTTCCAGGTTCCAGCTATTACAAGTACAAAGGAGATGCTGACATTCATAACCAAACCTTGGGCAGAGTACAGGAAATCATATGAAAGAAGGGTGAGTTAGTAAGACCTGGAGAGGAAAGGAGCTCCACAAGGATCAAACATATCTGGGCACAGGAGTCTTTTCTAAAAATGATTCTCTAACAAGGGATCATGCATGGATGTAACCTAAAACCCCTGCTCAGACATAGCCCAAGGCAGCTCAGTATCCAAGTTGGATACCCCAGTAAGTTAAACAGGGATTGAAACTGATATGAACTCAGTGGCTGGACCTTTAACCTCCCCCCAACCCCAAGGGAGGAGCAGCCTTGATAGGCCACAGAGGAGGCCATTGCAGCTAGTCCTGAGGAGACCTGATAAGCTAGGGTCAGAGGAAGGGGAGGAGGAACTCTCTATCAGTGGACTTAGAGAAGGGCAGGGAGGAAATGAGGAAGGAACAGTAGGATTGGGAGGGAATGTGGGAGGGGGCTACAGCTGGGATACAATGTAAATAAACTGTAATTAATATAAAAAACAAAAACTTAATTAAAAATTTTATTGTCTTTTTGTTTTAACTAATTAAGTAATAAAGGATCTACTTAAAATTTAATTTGTTTCTAATGAATGAACATATTAAATTCCTGTATGAAATTCCATTGAATTTTAAATTGTTGTAAATTATTTATGCTTATTTAGTAATTTATAACTTTTTCATTCTGAATTACTTTTAGATATGTCAAATATTTCAGGTAATTTAATTATATTTGTGTTATTTTTATATTATAATTTTCAGGCTGTTTTGTTTTGGAAAATATTTTTTACTCCCAAATTGATTCTTATGTACTTTGCAATATGCTCCTTTTCTTTTGTTTGTTTTTACCAAAATACTGAGGAATACACAATCAAAGTTATCCACTGGAAGAAGCTCCAGGTTTTTTGAAGGAAGGGTTCTATGAAACCACTGTCACATCCAGACAGCCTCTTGCTGAATAAAGGCTCGCAGAAGTATGTCCTTGGAGAGAATGTGATTTTAACTCCTAACTAGCAACTGCTGGTATCTCTTCGTGGGCTAAACACTACATGACTGTGCTACGCAGGGTCTCCTTCATGATTATGGTATAACATAACCATGGTGCTCATGCCCTTTGTCTTGTTTTCCTGAAGGGAAACTGATTGCCATTTTATGATTTCTGAGTAAAACTGTAATTAACTTCTTACTTCTTGACTCTGTTCTAAAAGTCTTCCGTCCTCATTTGTGACCTTGGTAGACATTATTGACTTCTCTCATGCTATAAACCAAACATTCACTTTGGTTTATGTAAAGTAGATTAATCTCAAACCATGTGTGTTATCTTTTCTCATTGACATTTGCAATGAACCAACTGAAGGAAGAAATTACGTAAATGAATCACTCAGAATTCTAATTTCTGTTCTGTTTTCACTGAATCACTATACCCATGATCATGCCTTCTATTTCTAATTGGTGTACATGGACACAGTGTCCCCTTGGAATAACCTCTTGTAAATGTCTATCCTTAGTGATTGGGTTCATGATCTCCAGTACTTCAAGAAGCAAGCCTGAGAACAGAGAGAATGAAAAATCTTCTATAGTATGTGTAGGATACCTCTTATTTCAAATTCTATCTGAGTGGTTTGTGGTTGGAGTCATGATCTCCAGTTCTGTGAGAGCACAGAAAATAAAAAAAAAAATCTTATAGATATGTGTAGGACACCCCTATTTCCAATTTTTGTTCCTGGTATTCACAAGGAATAATATAATATAATATATAATATATTATATATTATATATTATATAATAATATTTTTATATAATATATTATATAATAATATAATATATAATATAATAACTAAGATACACTATGTCATAGACACTCCTTTCTCTGAAGCTTTATTTCTAAAACAAATTTTTAATAATTTTTTTATTAAATTGATTACAGTTTATTCAATTGTATCCCAGGTGTAGCCACCAATTTTTAGTTTTTATATTAATTATAGTTTTGAAGATCAGTACTCACGTCAGCTACAAAGTTTGTATCTTAGTTGCTTTAGATATTGAGCCACCTTTTCAGGCCATTGTGCACATTCTTACAATTGGAATCTACTTCCAACTTTGTCATGTGTGATGCTTAATTTTGATTGTTAATGGTATTTTGTCTGGAACCATCTATGATACAGTTCCCTAAGCACAACTCTGCAGGATTATTTCAATTATGTTACCTTCTGTCCATGCTTCTGAGCAATTAATTGGATTAGGTAATCACGGTGAGAAAACTATATCAACTATTATTGGGCTGTGAAATTACAAACATGATTTCCAGAATGCATAAACAGGAGAAAGCTCAGTGAGTATGAGCCGTCATTGTCCTCTGCTTCTTTGTTATTATTTATTTTTTCTTTATTTCACTTTATTCACTTTGTATCCTCCCATAAACACTTCCCTCCTTCCCTTCTAATCCCACCTTCCCTCCCCCTTCTTCATGTATGCCCATCCACAAGTCCACTGATAGGGGAGGTCTCCCTCTCCTTCCTTCTGAAATTAGTCTATCAGATCTCATCAGGAGTGGCTGCATTGTCATCTTCTGCGTCCTCTGTTTCTTAACTAAGTCAGCCACTTCACTTGCTGTGACCTCCTGACATCAGTCCTGCCCTATAGCGCTACCATAAGCCTACAAACACTGAGCCAAATGTATTTCTAATGTAAATAATATCCTAAAGCTCTTTTTCACACCAAGAGGGAAATAACTTCAAATAAAAATGTTCTTATAATGCCCAGGTTGAGTCAGGTTTTGTGGTATACCCCCTTAGTTGATTCTTTGCCTTTGGGACTTTTTGGCGGCTAGAGTCTGAAAGAATTTGGTCAGAGAAATGTCCCGTTTTCATTTTTTAAGCAGAACTTAACATGTCTTTCTGATGGGAGTTTGTAATATTTAATAAATTGATTCTTGTGGCTCTATCACATGAAAGCAGCTTCCTAAGTAACTGAGAGGGAGGAGAAGACTGCCAAATGGCATTTTCCAAAGATGACATTGATTACAACAATAAAAGTATTTAATATACAACATAAATGTAATAGAAGTGAAACATTGTAAATAATAATAAAGTAAAATAGAGAACATTAGGGATGTATTATAATGAGCTATAAAAGGAAGGAAGGATGTAGGCAAATGGAATTGTGGGATTCCATGATTCAGTTTAATAAGAAACTGAAGGGAAGTAAGGTTGCTTGGACAATCCAAAAGCTTCTTCAGTTATCATCCTCCACAGGATGATCAATTGTACTGGAGAAGAAAATTGTTCCAATATTCACTGTCAATAAAACAAAAAAAAATCATGATAAAAAACATTCTCAGAAGACAGATTCCACTCAACTCAGACAAAATGAGTCTTTCAGTCTATTTTTATAACTCTACACAGAAAATTTCATGTGTTTACAACATATCTGATTTTGAGAGGTCCTATTATTGATTCAGATATGTTTTTCCTATTTATCATTCTTCATGTATTTGTTGTAGTTGATCCTGTGAATCCAGTAGTTACATAATGCTAAGCATTGATAAGATTTATCTCTCATAAGAAATCCAACCAACATTACTGTTTTTGCAGGAGGATTGCACAGTTTGTTGACAGTGGCACAGGGCTTAATCTTCCAGAATATTTGAGGGGTTTTTGAATCCAAACGTTGTCTCTAAGTGATCTTTTCAAAAGTAATACTTTGGTAACCAAGATATCCTACATTGACTCAGGGACCAGGAGAAGGAAAGGTGAGAAACACAGCAGGTAATATTCTAGAATCCTTTCAGGGGCTGAATTAGGAGGACATCTGTCATACATACATGCATGCATATATGTGAGTATAAACATGCATGTGTATATGTGTTCAAGGTCAATATGTAAGTATGATTATATTTATATTTTTTAATTATGCTGTTTAATTATATTTAATTAAAAAAGACTTTTTCCATGCTAAAATATCAAGATGTGTGCCAATACTGCTGTGATGTTAATTACAGTTTTGTGAAATCAGGAGAGGATGTCATCCTTCCATTCATCTGATTACTACTTTAAATCTTCCTGTTACCTGTCAGAAAGTCCTCCTGAGAAGGAATAGATGTAAGATTTAATTCTTCAGTATTATCATTTGGAAAGTTATTGTCACTTTGGTTATGGGCATCAGCCTTATCACAAGACTTCTCAACAGCAGTTTATAAACCAGAGGAGTTCTTGATGTCCTCCACACTCCTTTGCATGTCTTTATACAATGTAGTAGTATCCTCTTCAAAGATCTTTGGAAAATATTCAGTGAGAATTTTTATAAGAGAAACCTGTAAATCAACAGTACAGAAACTAGATTCTGTCATTTCACATTGTTTACAAATTTGATACCAGAGTCTTGAAATGACAAAAAAATTAGGAGTTACTACATGCAGGTATCAACCCACGAAAAGAGTAAGAATAGTATGGGCACATATTTAATGTATAGTCAGTAAAATAAGGAAAAGTTTCAGTAGCCTCACAACAATGACTGTTTTTGTTTAACTTTTATGTTTCTTCCCATGATACACCTCATTTTATATTTGACCAGGCTTTTAAAAATTATTCATTTATTACAATTTATTCAAATTTCCCTACTGCAGTCCACGCCCTGGTCTCCTCTTAGAACCACACACCCTCCCTCTTCTCCTTCTTTGCCCCTTCCCTAAGTCCTGTGACAGGTGAGAACCTCCTGCCAGCTCAGCAGGTAAAGTCTAGGCTCACAACCAAAAATAATTTACCAGTCTTAAACAAGGTAGCAAAGAAATAATTTTCAGGAATATCACACTTAGATGATATTCTTTTTTTTTGTATTCTCTCTTTTTTTAATTTTTTATTTAACTTTTATTAATTACACTTTATTCCTTTTATGTCCCACCATAGGCACCTCCCTCCTCCCATCCTGGTCCCACCCTCCCCCCCTTTCTACATGCATGCCTCTCCCCAAGTCCACTGATAGGGGAGGTCCTTCTTTCTGATTTTTTTTTTGTTGTTGTTGTTGTTCTCAATGCAGTTTATTCAGGAACCTTGAATAATCTTCTGACCCTGGTTAAAGCCAGCCCACAGCTTAAAATAACCTCTTTGTAGCCAACCCCAGAGTGCCTCGTGGGCAATGCAGATAGGTCCACATACACGGAAGCAAGCCTGATCCTCAGCCTTAGCCAAATATGGAGTTGTTTGTGACAGAGAGCACTCACCATCGGGAAGGTGGAAGGCAGAAACCAGCTCCATCTTTAAGTCGTGGCATTACACAGCTCTCTACAGTTCCCCCTTTTTGTTTTAGACACATCAGGCAAGAGTAGAGGTCTGATCTCTGATATTAGGAATAAATTGGGACTTTGTACCAATGTTCCTTTAGGTGCCATCCACCCAAAGAGCATCAGACCCGTCTGATACCTTTTTCTCAGAGGCGGGACCTGGGGCATCAACCCACATGCAATCAGACATGCTCTTCTCTGGGTCGAAAGCAGCTGACCCTGAGTGCAGTGCTTAGCTTTGCATCCTGAGCGTAACATTTTAGCTTTTTATGGTAGCCAACCATGTTTGGAGAGACTGTCCTGCTTCAATGGCTGTAAAGGCCTGAATGATCATGGCTGCATTACGCTGTTGTGAGACTCTAATCTTGCATATACACCACAGGCAAACCAAGGAGACCAACCCCAGAAGGCCTGCTAACACTCCCATGCCCGCCCATTCCTTCAGATGATTCATGGCTGCAGCAATCCATGATGATAATCCTCTGGCTAGTCCTGCGTCCACTCTGGTAGAATTTGCCGTAACAATGGCCACTCTCAGCTGCTCCACCATAGTATCGAATTTTTTAGTCCAATTACCTAAAATATAGCTAGACAATTGTTTAGACAGATTTAAAGCACGGAAAAAAATCTTATATTGTATGCTAGTGACACAAAGTCCAGCATACTTCCATTGACAGCCAAGTTGAGCGATTTGCCATAGGGTATCAATTTGCTCCTGCACGAGGTCAATCCTCTGATTGAACACCATCAAGTATCCTTTTTGTTGAGCATTAATTTCTTTTTGTACATCTAAAGCATGAGCTACATTGGCTAAAATATTATTTAGGGTCTGAGCAGTCTGCATAGTATGACTCATGGCTAATGCAGCAGTGGTATCTCCAACAGCCGCCAATGAGATGGCAGTAACAATGGCGGCTGTAATTTTCTTGTTTCATACACAAATAGTTCAGAATAGTGATCCTTCTTTGTTTTCTTCTCTGACTGCATAAAGGAATATATATGAATAGAACTGTTTAGAAAAGAAAATCATTAATAGCACTTAAGAGTGAAAATTATATTTCATTGTTCTTTTTGTACTGAACGTGAATTTTTATTAAGACTTGGATTTTAGGTTGCCAGTTGCTTGGTAGCTGAATAGAGCCAAGAAGAGTCCTGGATGCGAGTGTCATAACTTGTGTTTAACTACTGCAATGTATCATGACTTCTGTTTTGTGCCCCTGATTCCCGAAAGGTGCTAGTTAAATATACCCCTTCCTTTCTTTTTATTTCTTTTCCTTCTTTTTTAACATATGATTTTATTGATTCTTTGTGAATTTTCCATCATGTACCCCAAACCCACAAATTTCCCAATCCTTCCATTACTGCTTACCACCCTTTAAATCCCACAAAAGAAAACAAAAAAATATTATATATATATATATATATAATTTTTATTATCGTGTGTGTGTGTATAAATCACTAAATTATTCCATGTAAGCTGTGTTGTGTCACACTAATATCCTTTTGCTCAAACAGCTCCGTTTGCAGATGTTCACTAAAATGAGTCAATACTCTGGTGCAGAGCCTAATGGTTTTGTGCTACACCATCAATAATAGATCCTCTCAGAGACTCTCTCAGATATTCTGGATATCCTCCTGTTGTACCTAGCCATGGATTTCCAGCAGCTTTGGGCGTTCAGGACCAGCCTCTTCACATGTTCCAAAAGTTCATAGATGGAGATGTTGGGATGGGCCAGCTCAAAGTCTTGGATCTGGGTCTTGGCTTAGTCAGCTTGCCAACTCTCCTGCAAATCATGCCACCAGGGCCAGCTCTTCTGCACCTTTTTTTTGCAAGAAGGCACCCCCCATACTTTCTTAAAAGGTTTTTGTCTCTCATTTTGACAAAAAACACAAAAAGGGTCTTATCAGACTGCATCTGCACATTATGGCATTATATTTTTAAATTTTATTCAGTTTTAAAATTCAGTCCTATTCCTACTGAACTTTGTACCCTTTCTGTTTGCAAATCTATCATGTCCAACTTCTTAGTGGCTGCTATCCTCAGGAGACATATATGCTAATCATAAAATCTTTAAGGATTTTACTTGGGAATTATGCTTTAAGAAGTAAGCCCCACTGTGAGGCAACTGGTAGGCAGCTCTGGTATTAGAGGGAATGCAGGTGTCCTATCTTTCTCTGCCTGTGTCTCAATTGGCTTTCTTCTTAACAAGTGAAAATATATTTTCTTCTTAGGAATTTTCTCGCACCACCTGAAATTTTACTCTGAGGCTTTTAATGAAAAAATAAGCTTATCAATACTAAATTTGAAACAATCAGTAAAACAATTTAAAGTAAATTCCTTGGTGAAACAAGGTTAAGGTAAACTATTATGTGAAGTGGTGTGTCAGAAGTTATATTCATTGGCAGTTATCTCAGAAGACTCAGCATCTGTAATTTCACAAGCATGAGTAATTTCAGTTTTATGAGATCCATTGCCATCTTCTTGTTTCCAAGGACACCACAATGCAAGCAGTGTGCAACTTCCATGCAGGCAACATATAAAATGAATAAAAGTTTTAATTGTGCTTTACATGAAATAAAATAAATATTTTGGTGTTAGATTTATGGCTCACTGATAAGTGCACTAGTTTGTACTCGAAAGCATTCAGTTGAGTTCTCAGCACATCACGGTTGCTTTGAGTATTATGTAAGTCTAATTCCATGGAGTTCAAAGATTTCTTTGGGCATGGAGGGAACTAAGAAAAGTTGTTAAATGCAAAATTACATGAAAGCAGAAGGTAAGCACACACAGTTATTTAGTAAAATAAATGTTTCCTTATTATAAGCGTAGTTCTACAGATCTGTTGTTGTACAAATGAAAAGCTGCCTGACATGGGAGCTGTATTGTTTCATCTGTGCTCAATTCAAAAAGGAAGTGTGACTAAGTGAATAGAAGCTGGGAACAAGTGCCACTCCCAGGGATGAGAAAACTACTTGAGGTATATATCCAATTCTATTTTATTCTATTTCTCCGTGATGGTCCACAGTCCTAAATTTTAGTTTGTTGAACCTCATCATCTCTTTCTGTCATCTTTAGCGTCTGTGCTTCAAGTTTATTTGGTTTTCAAAGGCAGTTAAAGACGGATGAGACATAACTTCTAATGACATTAAGAAGGACGATTCCCAACCTCCGTGAAATAGATCAATACCTCTTCTAAACCAAAAGAATGCAATCCTAGGGTGTCCTTAAACACCAATGACCTTTCCAACTCCACTGGTGCAGATCTCAAAAGGTCACCCAGAACTGTTCATTTCCATTCTGATCCTTGGCAACTGGGTCTTGGTTTTCTTGGTTGCAAATTGATCCCTTTTTCGCTCTGGTTTATTTCTCAGTGTGCTCTCTCTTTCTCTCTCTCTCTCTCTTTCTCTCTCTCTCTCCTCTCTCTCTCTCTCTCTTACATACATACACACACACACTTGCACACATAGGCACACTTACACAGAGGCTATCAACTCTCTATGTCCATGCCTATGAATGACTCTCTTTCCAAACATATCTATATACACACAAATGTTTATTCATGAACATCTATGTATACAAAGGACAGAAATGAACACAATATTCATTAGTGCTGAAGTTAACACACCTGACAGTTATCCTAAACAGTTCTCCCCCAGGCAGTTGTGTACCTTGGCATGGGCGGAGCCCTAAAGTGTGGAAAACTAACTCTGGATAGAAGATTTGTGCAAGCACTGGAGAACTAGCAATGGGAAGTGAGGTCAATGATTTTTGAGGCACAGCCACCCAGAAGAGCAGGTGAGAATTCCAGGAAATCCATCCTTCCCTTCCAATTCATGCAGGTGTGCATCAGGAAGTGGCAGGAGTGGGCATGTCTGGCAGTGAGTCCGATGGGGAGGTGAAGGCCTAGGTGTGAGTTGAGGTGTGTGTGCTGGTCTTTCTTCCTGAAGCCTAGACCTTGAGCCTTCGCCAGAGTCGTTGGGTAGTGGGTGTCTGGTGGGCCGATGCAGGAGAGAGTGCTTGCTCTGGGAAGATGGCTGCAGCCTAGGCTCTCATGAGTGGGTGGAACCCGCCCAAAGGGTGTGGAGATCAGACAGAGAGGCCTCCAGAGAGTGTCTCCAGAGCTCCAAGTAGGATCCCAGGTGCAAGCTCTGGAAGGCCTGGGTTTTCCGTGAGGGAAGAGTGGGTGTGTGCAGTCCCGTGCCATCCAAAGATATGCCTGATCAGAGTGTCCTTCTGGGGTTAACCTGCGAGAGAACCGGTTGCGATATTCCCAGAGAGCCTTGGCCATGAGGGGGGCAGGTCTCTTCTTAGCCTGGATCTTGATGCAGAGAGCCCGCTGGGATAGGCTGTGTCCAGAGGCCTCCTGGAGGAGGTGCCTTTCAGAGGTGGGCCCCCGCGCCGGGGGTCCGGGCTCCTAATGCTGGCCTGGAGTCCTGGCCTGGGGGAAGAACATGACCGTCTGAATACGTTCGAGGCCTTGCAGCTTCTTTGCCTGTGTCCTCCGGATGCGGGCTGTGAGGGCTTGCAGCTTCACCTCTTGGTCTGCCTCCTCCATCTACTGCTCTGTCTTGGTCTCAGTCTGACTGTGGGTCTCAGTCTGGTCCCCTGCGTGACGAGGTTCCTCCTCTTGGGCTGCTTGGGCTGTGTTGGCTTGGAAGGCGTCCTTGGCTTGGGAGATTCCTTGGAGAGCAGTTTGTTCGGCTGTATCAGCTTCATGGGCTGCAATGGTCTCCATGGCTATAGCCAAAGTTTGAGGTCCTGTTGCTGGTCTTTCTCCCTGAAGCCTAGACCTTGAGCCTTTGCTAGATTCCTTGGGTATCGCCTGTCTGGTTGGACAATGCAAGATGGAGTACTTGCTCTGGAAAGATGTCTGCAGCCTAGGCTCTCACGGGTGGGGGGAACACATCCAATGGGGTTGAGATCAGGCAGAGAGGCTTCCAGAGAGTTTCTCTAGAAAGGTCGCCCGTGAACAGGAAGTGGAATCTCAGGTGAAATTGCTGGAAAGCCATGCCTCCTCCATAGCTCAGGAAGCCTGTTTCAGATCTCAGAGCCAACTCTAGCTGACTCCATGGGGTTCACAGCCCTTCCTTGCCTCCAAACGTTCTCTGGTCAAATGTGTTTTTCTGTATGATCTTTTTGGTACTCTTGGGTTAACCTGCCCACATCTGTGGGTCTCCAACTTTGGAGTCATGAGAGAACCTGGTCTCTTCTTACCCTGCTTCATGCTTTTGTGGCCTTCCCTATAGGGCAGACAGGGATCCATCTGGCATGTGCTGTGTGTAGAGGCTTCATGGAGGAAGTGCTTGTCAGAAGAGTCCCCACCTCTCGCCTGAGGTTCACTCTCCTCCTTCTGGATGGGTCTTTTTGCCTGTATTTGGAAAGTGACCATCTTGTTTTGTCTACATCCTTGCAGCTTCTACACTTGTGTGCTCTGTTTGCAGGCTCTCAGGGTTTGCAGCCTCAGCTCTTGTAACTCCTTCATTTGCATGTGTGTTGCTCTCAATCTGGCTCTGGTTTAGTTTCCCAGGCTAGGAATCCTCATCTGCGTGCCCAGGTTCAGGCTTATCAAACATATATATATATATATATATATATATATATATATATATATATATATATATGTGTGTGTGTGTGTGTGTGTGTGTGTGTGTGTGTGTGTGTGTGTTTGTGTGTGATATACATTCGTACATTTATATGTATATGTATATATATCAGGTAACTTGCACCTGTGTGACGCATGCTGTGATATATATATATGTATAAATTAGCATATATATATATATATATATCCCTCGGTATGATGGCCATTGTAATTTTTATCACTGTTTGATATTTAATGTAGTCTTCCCTATGTAACAGAGACCATGAATGACCATGAATTGATTGATACTATGAGATGGCTGTGTCATGATGTTCAAGTTTGTGGTGTTCACTCTAATTGCATCCATGTGATGTTTGGGTGAGGGCTCTGTTTAATTATTGTGTGATGGCTACAATGTAATGGCCCCTGTGAAATGGTAATAATTAATGGCTACTGTGTTGTGTTCACTGTGTGATGATTACTCTGTGATGGTTACTGTGTTATGGCCACTTTTTGAGGGCCTCTTATTGACAGTAATTTGTTTTTGACACTGTTGATGGTCACTGTATGCTGGCCACTTAATGATGGCCTGTGTGTGTTGGTCACTGAATTATAAATTCTGTGGGATCCCACTATGTGATGGTCAAAGTTTGATAGCCACTGTGATGGTCATCCTGTGATGGCCATTACCTGATGGTCACTGTTTGATATACCACTATGTGTTTTATATGGTGTGATGGTCACTGTGTAAATTTGACTTTGTGCTGGACAATGTGTGATTGACATTGAGTTTTGTTCACTGGGCAATGATCAGTGCTTCATCGCCAATACATGATTTTTACTATCATGGCCTGTGACTGATAGTTGTTTTGTGATGGCCATTCTCTGCTAGCTAATAATTGATGGTTAGCTGTGTGATTTAATTGCATAATGGTTACTGTATAATCACTAATCTGTGATGACCATTTTGGTTGATACTGTTTTATTGTCACTGTGTAATATTCATTATATGATGGCCACTGTGTGATAGTCATTATGTCATAAACATGGCGATGCCAAGAGTGTTAAAAATGGCATGTGATGGATACATAGTGATGGCCAATGTCAATGTTCATGGTGATGGCATACTCTGTGATGGTCACAGTGTGAGAGACACTGTGTGAAGGCCATGATGTGATGATCACTGTGTTGGTCAATATATGGTTATCATTTTATACTGTCCACATTTTCATTATCATTGCAATATGAAAGCAGATTGATAGCTGTTGTTTTATGGTTAAAGCATAATGGTCACTGTGTGATGGTATCTGTGTGGTCATATCTGGGTGATGGGTACTGTAAAATCCACCATGTTGTGACCAGCATGTGATGGCCACAATGTGATGACCAGTTTGTGGTAGTCATTGTGATGAACAGCTGTGAGTAATTCACTGAGTGATCATCATTTTGTGATGGACATATTGTGATGGTCACTGTGCGATGGCCACCTTGGAGTGGAAAGTATGTAATGGTCTCTGTTTATCATCACTATGTGATGGCTTCTATATGGAGGTCACTAGGAATAAACATAATGTGTTGACCAATGTTTTATAACCTCTGTGTGATGGTCAAATAGCATAACTCCTAGGGATGCCCCCTGTGCTATAGGCACAATGAAATAGTCTACTCTATGATGGTGACTCTTCATGTCTTGGGTCCATGAACCAGGCAGTCAAGAATCTGTTTAAAAAACTGAATGTATTTCTAGAAAACAAATTATTGTAGTTACACTACTTCAACTAAAACAGGAGATTTGGACAAACTGATGTGGCACTGTATGACAGGATTGTTATTTTTTCTGGCTAAAAATGTACATCCTGAGAGAAAAGCTGTGAGTATTCTGTGGTGTGCTTCTCTATAGACTGCTTGTTCCTGGGGCATATAGGGCCATAAAGCAGGTTTCAGCTTTTGTTTTGCTTTGCTTTGTTTTTTTTTTGTTTGTTTGTTTGTTTTGTTTTGTTTTTTGTTTTGTTTTGTTTTTTGAGACAGAGTTTCTCTGTGTTACCTTGGCTGTCCTGGACTCATTCTGTAGAGAAGGCTGGCATTGATCTCACAGAAATCCATGTGCCTCTGTCCCCTGGAGTGCTGAGATTACAGGTGTCACCACTGCCACAGCTTGGTTTCAACTTTAAAATATAAATTTTTATACTTTTATTAATTAAACCTTACTCACTTTGAATCTCCCCATAAGCCCCTCACCCATCCCTCCCAATCCCACCTTCCTTCCCCCTTCTTCACGCATGCCCCTCCCTGAGTCCACTGATAGGGGAGGTCTTCCTCTACTTCCTTTTGATTTTAGTCTATCATATCTCATCAGGAGTGGCTGCACTGTAATTTTCTGTGGCCTGGTAAGGCTGCTTCCCTCTCAGGGGGAGGTGATCAAAGAGCAGGCCAATCAGATTATGTCAGAGGTAGTCCCACTTCCCATTAGTATGTAACCCACTTGAACACTAAACTGCCATGGACTACATCAGTGCAGGGGTTCTAGGTTATCTCCATACCTGGTAATTGGTTGGAGTATGCATCTCTGGAAAGACCCCTGTGTTCAAATTTTCTGGTTCTGTTTCTCTCCTTGTGGAGTTCTTGTCCTCTCCAGATCTTACTATTTACCACTTCTTTGATAAGATTCCATGCACTCTGCCCAAGAGTTGGCCATAAGTCTCAGCATCTGCTTTCATAGCCTGCAGGGCAGAGCCTTTCAGAGACCCTTTACTGTTTTCTTCTTCTTCTGATGTCCATACTCTTTGCCTTTCAGGATGGGGATTGAGCATTTTAGTCAGGGTTGACTCCCTCTTGATTAGTTAGGACATCAACATAAAATCAGAAACATTAAGTCAGTTATAAGAAAAAGTAGGAAAGACCCTAGAACTCCCTGGTACAGGAGAAAACTCCCTAAGCAGAATACAAACAACACAGGCTCTAAGAGCAACAATCAATAAATGGGACCTCATGAAACTAAAAAGCTTCTGTAAAGCAAAGGACACTGTCATCAAAACAAAATGAATGCGTACAGATTGGGAAAAAATCTTCACCAACCATTTATCTGACAGAGGGCTAATACCCAGTATTTATAAAGAACTAAAGAAACTGAAAAGCAACAAACCAAGTAATCCAATTAAAAAATGGGGAACAGAGCTAAACAGAGAATTCTCTGTAGAGGAATATCGAGTGGCAGAGAAAAACTTAAAGAAAGGCTCAAAGTCACTAGCCATTTGGGAAATGCAAATCAAAACCACCCTGAGATTTCACCTTACAACCATAGAATGGCCAAGATCAAAAACTCAAGTGACAACACATGATGGAGAGGTTGTGGAGAAAGGAGAACCCTCCTCCACTGCTTGTGGTAATGTAAACTTGTACAACCACTGTGGAAAGCAATCTGGTGCTTTCTCAGACAACTAGGAATAGTGCTTTCTCAAGATCCATCCATACCGCTCCTAGGCATATTTCACAAAGAGGTTCAAGTACACAATAAAGACATTTGTTCAGCCATGTTTGTAGCAGCTTTATTTGTAATAGCCAGAAGCTGGAAACATCCCAGATGTCCCTCAGTGGAGGAATGGATACAGAAATTGTGGTACATCTACACAATGGAATATTACTCAGCAAAGAAAAATAAGGAAATCATGAAATTTCCAAGTAAATGGTGGGACCTGGAAAGGATCATCCTGAGTGAGCTGTCCCAGCAGCAGGAAGACACACACGGTATATTCTCACTCATATAGACATATAATATAGGATAATCCTTCTAAAATCTGTACATCTAGAATATAATTTTTGTAATTTTAATTACGTTATTTCCAAATTCATTTTTCTCCCTCACATATACTGCTCCTTGCCTTCAATTTCATGGCCTTTTGGTTAAATTATGGTTACTGGTTGAATTTTACTTAAGTTTTGCTCAAGGATTTCCCAGATAGTAAGCCAAGAAATGGCTCCCTTGGACATTGAATATGAAATGAAATGTCACACAAGGACCCATGTCCTGGAACAGGAACTGCTTTGGGACATTGGAAGAATTTCTATTAAAATAGATTTTTCCAGACTAAAATCTTGTCTGCTCCAAGGGTACAAGGGCAGAGCTAGGAAGGGCTGTGCTGTCTGAGTCATTTGCTTTCTATTCACCCTGTAAGGGAAACACTGTTCCCCAAACCCCACCTTGGTGGTCCTTGCTTAGGAAAGACTCTGGAAAGGCCTAGCCAACAGAAGCTCTAATGGACGTTAGCTTGCAGGTTCCTTCCTCGATTCGTCCCTGGTTCTGCTCTAGGGATCTGTGCAGGAGACCACAAGCCACACCATGGTGATTGTGGTCACTCTTTTCTTAGGTCAGGAGGAGCAGGCCCGTTGAACTGTCAGAGCAGCTGGTACTGGGATGGACTGTGAAACAGACTGTGGGTTTGTTCATGTGGTGACCTGAGCAGTGGCCCTTGGCCTCTGAGCTTCGCTGATTGTGGATTCTTTGGAAGAAGGAGGCTCTCTGCATCCATGGCTGTGGGACCCTGTGGTGCTTGTACATACATCACTACATAGTGCATAAACAATCATTGCTTTTGGTGTATTATAGGAAGAAGACATTATAAAATTGAAGGTCTTTTTTATAGAAGTTCTGAATTTTTCATTCTGCTTTTAGGTTTGTGTTACAAGTTCTGTGAAGGGTTTAGAAACTGGTAGTAAATAGGTGACAGGGGTTACCCTTCAACAATACAGCAATGCTTGGTTAGAATACTATGGCTAGAGAGATGGCTAAGTGGTTAAGAGCACTTATGGATAAGACCAGAGTTAATATCCCAGGATATATAGCATGTGGCTCACAACTACCTGCAACCACACCTCCAGGGGACCTTATGATCTACTCTTACTTCACTGGGTATATATACACACACACACACACACACACAAATGCACACATACACAATTCTTCATATACACAAGAATTTAAAATATTTGAAAAGCTAGGTGTTGCTGACATATGCATTTCATTTCAACACTCAAGAGGCAGAGGCAGCTGGAGCTCGGAGTTCAAGACCACTCTGGTCTACACAGTCAGTTCTAGGATAGCTCAAGTTGCATGCAGAAACCTTGTCTCAACAACCAAATCACAGATAAAATAAAATAAAATAAAATAAAATAAAATAAAATATCAAATAAAAATCCTTTTATGTTTCTGTGATTCAGAGAAATTCATTTCCAAGGACAAAAGGAGTTTCTGAGCTGCAGAGGTTTCCCAGGTGTTCATGGGGTTGGGTGGCTAAGGCAAATTCCACATCTTGTGACATAGATTTTGTGGCAAAAAATAGACATTAAAATATTTAATGTCATTTTGTCTGTGAGTTTCAGTGGGTCTGGGTTTGCATGAATCCACAAGGGGACATGTGGGGCTACCAATCTATGGCAGAGCTTTTGATCTTATCCATTTGAGAGAGAGCTCTAGAGCATGGTCACTCTCTCTCACTATAGGAAATATCAGTAGGTGTTGGGTCAAACCCAACAATTTAGGAGTCACTTTGAGTTAATTTTGTGGTAGTTGTGGAGTTTGTCTATAATTTTTTTCTTTATTCTTTTCTTACATATCCTGACTGAATGGTCCCCTTCCTCCTCTTTTTTTAAACCCCCAATCTTCTCAATCATGTCCATTGCTCCTCTATTTCCCTTCAGAAAAGATCACACCTCCAGTGATATCAGCTGAACAAAGCATAACAAGATGCTATAAGAGTATGCATAAACCATCATATCAAGGCTGGACAAAGCACCAAAGTTGGAGGAAAAGAGTTCCATGAGCAGCCAAGAGTCAGAGATACTACCACCCCAACTCTTAGGAGTTCCACAAAAACACTCAAATCAAACAACCACAGCATGTACACACAGGGCCAAGCTCAGACCCATGCAGGTTCCGTGATTGTTGCTTCAGTCTGTGTGAGCCCTTATGAGCCCTCCTTAGCTGACTCAGTGGTCCACGTTTTTATGGTGTCCTTGAACTTTCTGGCTTCAACAATCCTCCCTTCTCCTCTTTTCCCCGGGTTCCTGAGTTAGTCTAATGTTTGGGTGGATGACTGTGTCTGCTCCTTTCACTTCTGGGGCATCCCCCTCTGATAACTATTGGGCTAGGCAGCATCTATGAATACAGCAGGATATCATAAGATACTATTTCATTGACTTTTTTATTAATGTTAGTCTTATGTGGTTCAACCCTAGGTCTTTGAGGTATCCACCTTTAGGTTCCTGGTGATACAGGAAGTGTGAGGCATGGGCTCTCTCTCTCATGGTTTGGGCCTCAAGCTAGGCCAATTTTTGTGGATTTAGGCCAGCTTGTGGGTTTTTCATACCCACAAGCTATGAGTCACCACTGCTGCAGCACATCTTACAGAGGACAGGTTGAAGGTAGAAGGCTTTGTGGCTGAGTTGATGTCCCAGTACCACCACTGGGAGCATAGCCTGTTTACAGAAGATAGTCTGTTCAGGTTCCATATCCTCTGTTGCTAGGAGACTTTGTTAGAGTCACCCTGATAGGTTCCCAGAAATTTCCCCTGCACCAGGATTCCATATCATCCTCTAAATGCTCAGCAACTCAAGTTGTTTCTGGTCATATTCTCTCTCTCTGCCTCTCCCTCCTCTATTTGGTTCACCCTATTCCTTTCCATTCTCTGTACCCTGCCACCTGTCTACTCCCCCCAAATTTATTTTATTTTCAATTTCCAGGGAGATCTTGCTATCCCACCTAAAACCCTTCTTTTTACTTACCTTCTCTGGTTTTGTGGATTGTAGTGTGATTATCCTACACTTAACAGCTAATGTCTTCTTGCAAGAGAGTACATACAATGTTTGCTTTTCTGGGTCTGGGTTACAACAATCAGGAAGATTTTTTCAGTTACATACATTTGCCTGAGAATTTCAGAATTTTTTTCTAACACCTGAGTAATACTCCATCTTAAAATATACATTTTATTTATCTGTTCTTCCACTGAGTGACATCCTGGTTGTTTCCAGATTCTGGCCATTATGAACAAAGATGTTATGAATATGGTTGAGCAAGTGTCCTTGTGATAAGATGGAGTGTCTTTGGGCATATGCCCAATAGTGGTATAGCTGGCAGTTGAGTTCTCCATTCCCAACTTTCTGAGGAACCAGCAAATTGATTTACATTGTGGCTGTAAAATTTATGCTCCCAACAAGAGCAAATTTCCTGTCACTTATTTTGTTGATCTTTTTTATTCTGACATTTGCGAGACAGAATTTCAAACTAGTTTTGATGTGCATTTCCCTGTTGGCTAAGGATATTCCACATTTCTTTAAGTGTTTCCTGGCCATTTGAGATTCACATACTGAGAATTATGTATTTCTGTGCCTCATTTTTTAAATGTTGGATTGTTTAGTTTGTGGATGATTAATTTGTTAAGTTTTTTTTTTGTTTGTTTGGCTTTTTTTAATTTTGAATGTTAACACTCTATAGGATGGGGATTTCATGAAAATCTTTTTCTTTGTTGTAGGCTGATATTTTGTCTTTTGATGATGTTCGTTATATTTCACTATGCTGAGGTCCCATTTATTAACTGTTGTTATTAGTGCCTGCATGAATCATATTCTGCTTAGGAAGTTGTCTCCTATGTCAGTGTGTTCAAGAGTGTTCCCTGTTTTTCTCTTCTGTAAGGTTCAGAGTTCTATGTTGAGATCTTTGACCCACTTGAACATAAGTTTGGAGCAGGATTGTAAATATTGGTGTGTTTGCATTCTTCTGCATTCATATATCCATAGCATTTCTTTTTTTTTTCTTCAACTTCAAAATGTTTATTTTCCTAAATTTAAACATATTTAATATGCACAGGCAATTAAATCTTTAATATTATTTTTTCATAGGATGATTGTAATGAGTTTATTCTGTAGGAAAACAAATGGAAACGTTACAAACCAGTTCATTTCTGTTTATATGGCCTATAAAAAAGATTTATTTTCTGGGGTTATCAATCTGGCACCTTCTCAGACAACTAGGAATAGCGCTTCACCAAGATCCAGCCATACCACTCCTGGGTATATATCCAAATGAGGCTCAAATACACAAAAAGGACATTTGCTCAACCATGTTTGTAGCAGCTTTCTTTGTAATAGCCAGAAGCTGGAAACAACCCAGATGCCCCTCAACTGAAGAATGGATGCAGAAATTGTGGTACATCTACACAATGGAATATTACTGAGCAATGAAAAATAAGGAAATCATGAAATTTGCAGGTAAATGGTGGGATCTGGAAAGGATCATCCTGAGTGAGTTGTCCCAGAAGCAAAAAGACACACATGGTATATACTCACTCATATAGACATACAACATAGGACAAACCCACTAAAACCTGTGCCTCTAAAGAAACTAAGCAAGAGAGAGGACCCTAACTAAAATGTCCAATCCCCATCCGGAAAGGCATAGAGGATGGACATCAGAAGAAGAAGAAAACAGGAAACAACCTAGGAACCTACCACAGAGGGCCTCTGAAAGCCTGTGCCGTAAAGACTATCAAAGCAGATGCTGAGCCTGATGGGCAACTGTTGGGCAGATTGAATGGAATTTTATGTAAGAACTGGGAAATAGTAAGAGCTGGAGAGGACAGGGTCTCCACAAGGACAGCAACAGAACAAGAAAATTTGAACACAGGGAATTTCCCAGAGACTCATACTCCAACCAAGGACTATTCATGGAGATAACCCAGAACCCCTGCACAGATGTAGCCCAGGGCAGTTCAGAGTCCAATTGGGTTACATAGTAATGTGAAGAGGGACTGCCTCTGACATAATCTGATTGGCCTGCTCTTTGATCACCTCCCCCTGAGGGGGGGAGCAGCCTTACCAGGCCACAGTAGAGGACAATGCAGCCACTTTTGATGTGCACTGATAGACTAAGTTCAGAAAGGAGAGGAGAACCTCCCATATCATTGGACTTGGGGAGTGGCATGCAAGCAGAGGGAGGAGGGAGGGTGGGATTGGGAGTGGAGGAGGGAGGGGCTTATGGGCGGATGCAGAATGAATAAAGTGTAATTGATGAAAAATTTAAAAAAAAGATTTATTTGAGGAATTGCCTTCAGAGAATTGGTGAATGAGTTTCATTTGCAGTATAATATCAGAAAGATAATAGTAATAGTTATGTTCAAAGACCTTTTCTTGGGATAAGAGAATCATAATTTTTTCCAGTTGGATCATTTTTTTTTCTTCATGAATTGGCAAAGATCTGTGGAACACTATTGTTACTGTCATATTCTGTTAACTATATACCTAAATTTCTTTTCAGCCTAGCACAACCACTCTGGAAATCAATCTGGCCCTTTAATAGACAACTAGAAATAGCATATCGTCAAGATGCAGCCATACCACTTCTAGGCATATATTGAAAAGAGGCTCAAGTACACAATAAGGACATTTGCTCAACCATGTTTGTAGAAGCTTTATTTGTAATAGCCCTAAGCTGGAAACAGCCGAAATGACCCTCAACTTAAGAATGGATGCAGAAATTGTGGTATATCTACACAATGGAGTATTACTCTGCAATGAAAAATAAGGAAATCATGAAATTTGCAGGCAATTGTTGGGACCTGGAAAGGATCATCCTGAGTGAGCCGTCCAAGCAGCAGAAAGACATACAAGGTATATATTCACTCATATAGACTTATAACATAGGATAAACCTACTAAAATCTATACATCTAAAGAAACTAATCAAGAGAGAGGATCCTGACTAAAATGGTCAATCCACATCCCGAAAGGCAAAAAGGATGGACATCGGAAGAAGAAAACAGGAAACAACCTAGAAACCTGCTGCAGAGGGCCTCTGAAAAGCTCTGCCCTGCAGACTATCAAAGCAGACACTGAGACTCATGGCCAACTG
Organism: Meriones unguiculatus; assembly: GCF_030254825.1. NCBI lineage: Eukaryota > Metazoa > Chordata > Mammalia > Rodentia > Muridae > Meriones > Meriones unguiculatus. The sequence goes on along the minus strand of NC_083353.1, from coordinate 24,277,920 downwards.
TTGGGCAGAGTGCATGGAATCCATAGCATTTCTTAAAGAAGCATTCTTTTTTCTGTTGTGTCTTTTTACCTTCTTTATCAAAAATCAAATGGGCATAGGTGTGTGGATTTATATATGGGTCTTTGATTTGATTATAATTGTGTGGAAATTTGAGAATTGTGTTCAATCCGTAGGTTGCTTTTGGTAGGATGGCCATTTTACTATATTAATTCTATCCATGAGTGAAATCTTTCTATCTTCTGGTATCTTCTTCACTTTAATTCTCTAAACAGTCTAGAAAGACCCTAAAAAAAACTTCTTTAACATTCTTGCTGTACAAGAATTTCACTTTCTTGGTTAGAATTACCCCAAGATATTTTATATTAATTGTGGCTATTGTGAACTGTGTGGTTTTTCATATCTTCCTCAGCTTGTTTGTCATTTGTATATAGGAGAGTTACTGTTTTTTTGTCTGTTTGTTTGATTTCTTTTTCTCTATTTGGTTTTGTTTGTTTCAAGCAACTTTGTATCCAGCTGTTTTGTGAAAGGTATTTATCAGGTGTAGGAGTTCCCTGGTAGAATTCTTGGGATCTCTCATGGATACTATGGTATCATCTGCAATTAACGATACTTTAATTACTTCTTTTCTAGTTTGTATTTCCATGATCTTTTTCATTGCCCTCACTAGAAAGAATTTAAAGTATTCTGTTGGATAGATATGGGCAGAGGAAAGAAGCTTGTCTTCTTCCTGATTTTAGTGGAATTGCCTTGAGTTTTTCACCATTTAATTTGTTGTTGGCTGTAGGCTTGCTGTGAATTTCCCTTATTATATTTATGTATGTCTTGTATATTCCTACTCTCCACAAATGCTTTCTCATTACAGGGTGTTGGATTTTGTTAAAGCCATTTTCAGCATCTAATGATCTCATAATGTTATTTTTTTTCTCCTTTCAGTTTGTTTATATGGTAGAATACATTGACAGATTTTATATGTTATGTACTTCTGCTTTGTTGGACTATTCAGGGCTTGCTGTAGTAGGATAGCCAGTGGAATATATCGACCTGGCTGTTATAGATCGTATTCTTATTTATTTATTTATTTATTTATTTATTTATTTATTTATCTAGCTAGCTAGCTAGCTACCTGTTTATTTGTTTATTTATTTATTTGTATTTTTAATAATTTATTCACGTTACATCCCAATTGTAGCCCCCTCCCACATCAATTCCCATTCCCATCTTCACCTTCTTTTCCACCTTACATCCTTCCTTAATCCACTGAAAATGGAAGTCCTCCTCCACTACCATCTGACCCTAGTCTATCAAGTCTCATCAGAACTGCCTGGATCCTCTTCTTCTGTGTCCTGGTAAGGCCACATTGCCAGAAGGGAGTGATCAAAGAGCAGGCAACAAAGTTTATATCAAAGATAACACCTGCTCCACTTATTGGGAACCCTCATGGAGACTGAGTGCCTATGGGCTGCTTCCTGGTAGGAGATCTAATTCTTCTCCATGTATGGGACTTGGTTGGCCCATCTGTCTTGGCAGGGCTCCTTGGATCAAGATTTTTAACTTTTTTGGTCTCCTTGTAGAGCTTCTGACCCCCTTCCATTTCCCCATTCTCCCTTAAGACTCCCTGTGCTCTGCCCAGAGTTTGGCTGTAATTCTCAGCTTCTGCTTCCATCTTCTGCTGGGTGGAGACTTTCAGAGAACATCTGTGCTAGACTCTTGTCCTGTTCTCTCCTTCATACTTCCGGTGTCTATCCTGTTTGCCCTTCTTAATGGGAATTCATAATCCTCCCTAGGGTCCTCCTTGTTCTTTACTTTCTTTAAGTCTTTGGATTTTAGTATGATTATCCTATATTAACTGGCTAATATTTGCTTATAAGTGAGTATGTGCCATGCATATCTTTCTAGTTCTGGCTACCTCACTCAGGATGATCTTTTCTAGTCCCATCCATTTGCCTGCAAGTTTCATGACTTCCTTGTTTTTATTAGCTGCATAGTATTCTGTTGTGTAATTGTATAAGAATTCCTGTATCCATTCTTTGCTTGAGAAAAATATAGGTTGATTCCAGATTCTGAATATTATGAATAAAGCTGCTGTGAATATAGTTGAGCAAATGTCCTTTATGTATGGTGGAGCATCTTTTGGGTACATGCCCAGAAGTAATATAGCTGGATCTTGAGGTAGTTATTCCGAATTATCTGAGACAGCGCCATCTTGATTTCCAAAGTGGTTGTACATGTTTACATTTCCACCAGCAACGGAGGAGGGTTTCACTTTCCCTGCATCCTTGCTAGGATGTGTTGTCACTTGAGTTATTGTTATTAGCCATTCTAATAGAATCTCAGAGTCATTTGCATTTGCATTTCCCAGAGGACTAAGGACAGTGAGCCCTTTTTAAGTCATTCCCTGACATTTAGTATTCCTCTGTTGAGAATACTCTGTTTAGCTCTGTATCCCAGTTTGGTGTTTAATTTCTTGAGTCTATATAAATTTTGCATATTAGCCTTCTGTCAAATGTAGGGTTGGTGAAGATCTGTTTTCAGTCTGTAGGCTGTCATTTTGTTCTGATGACAGTGTCCTTTGCTTTACAGAAGCTTTTCAGTTCATGAGATACCATTTATTGATTGTTGATATTAGAGCCTGTGTTTTTGGTGTTCTATTCAGGATCTTGTCTCTTGGGCCAATGAGTTCAAGGCTCTTCATTCCTTTCTCTTCTAACAGGTTCATTGTGTCTGGTTTTATGTTGAGGTCTTTGACCCACTTGAACTACAGTTTTTCTCAGAGTGATACATATGGGTCTTTTTGCATTTTTCTATATGGAGACATCAAACTGGGCCACTACCATTTGATGAAGATACTGTCTTTTTTTACACTGTTTGGTTTTGGCTTCTTTGTCAAAAATTAAATATCTGTAGGTGTCTGGGTTTATTTCTGGATTTCCCATTAATTACACTAATCCTCTATTCTGTTTCTATGAGAGTACCATGCCATTTTTATTACTGTTGTTCTGTAGTACCACTTGAGATCAGGGATGGAGATACTTCTAGAGGATCTTTGATTGTACAGGATTGTTTTAGCTATTTTTTTCCACATGAAATTGAGAATTGTTTTTTTTTTTTTTTCAAAATCTTTAAAGAAGTCTGTTGGTATTTTCATGGGAATTGCATTGAATCTATATTCTTTTGGCTAGAATGGCCATTTTCACTATGTTAATCCTATTGATCCATGGGCATGGGAGATCTTTCTATCTTCTGATATCTTATTCGATTTCTTTCTTGAGAGACTTGAATTTTTTTTTTTCATACAAGTCTTTCACTTGCTTTGTTAGAATTATACCAAAATACATTATGGTTTTTTGTTTTGTTTTGTTTTTGTTTTTTCTGTTGTGAAGGTTCTGTTTGCCTAATTTCCTTCTTTCCCCTTTTATCTTTTGTATACAGGAGGGCTTCGGAGTTTTCTGAGTTAATTTTTTATCCAGCCACTTTGCTGAAGGTGTTTATCAGCTGTAGGGATTCTCTTGTAGAATTTTTGGGGTTACTTATGTATACTATCATATCATCTCTGAATAGTGATACTTTGACTTCTTTTCGGATTTCTATCCCCTTGATTTCCTTTATATTTCTAATTGCTCTAGCTAGGACTTCAAGTAATATTTTCAAGAGATAGGGCAAGAGTGAACAGTCTTGCCTGTTTTATTTCAGTGGAATTGATTTAAGTTTCTCTCCGTTTAGCTTGATGTTGGCTATACCTTGTTGTATATTGCTTTTTCTATGTTTAGGTATGTGCCTTGTAGCCCTGATTTCTCCAAAATTTTAAACATGAATGGGTATTGGATTTTGTCTAATGTTTTTTCAGCATCTAAGGTGATGATTATGTGTTTTTTGTCCTTCCATTTGTTTATATGCTCTATTACACAGACAGATTTACATATATTGAACCACAGTGCATGCCTGGTATGAAGCACACTTGGTCATGATGTATACCTTTGATGTGTTTTATTGTATTTGGTTTGTAAGTATTCAGCATTTTTTGCATCAGTGTTCATTAGGAAAATTATTCTATTTTGTAGAATGGTTTGAACAGTGTTGGTATTAGCTCTTCCTTGAGTGTCTGGTAGAATTTTGCACTGAAACTATCTGGTGCTGGACATTTTTTGAATAGGAGAGTTTTGAAGACTGTTTCTATTTCTTTAGGGGACACAAGACTATTAAACTTGTTTATCTGATCTTAATTCTAATTTTGTAAGTGGAATCTATCAAGAAAATTGCCCATCTCATTTAGATTTCTAAATTATGTGGTATACATCCTTTTGAATTAAGACCTAATGTTTCTTTGAATTTCCTCAGTGTCTGTCATTATGTCCTCCTTTTCTTTTCTTATTTTGTTGATTTGGATAGTGTTTCTCTGCCTTTTCATTAGTTTTGCTAAGGATTTCTCTATCTTGTTGAATTTCCAAAGATTCAGCTCTTGGTTTCATTGATTCTTTGAATTGTTTTCTTTGTTCTAATTTATTGATTTCAGTCCTGAATTTGATTATTTCCAGCTGTCTGCTCTTCTTGGGTTCACCTGCTTCCATTTTTTTCTGGTGTGACATCAAGTTGCTTGTATGAGATGTCTCTAATTTCTTTATGAATGTACTTCATGCTATGAACTTTCTTTTTATCACTGATTTCATTGTTTTCCATAAGTGTGGATATGCTGTTCCTTCATTTTCATTGATTTGTAGAAAGTCTTTAATTTCTTTCTTCTTTCTTCCCTGACCCAGCTGTCATTGAGTGGAGAGTTGTTCAGTTTCTATGCTTATGTCGACTTTTTCTATTTCTGTTGTTGTTGAGAGTCAGCTTAGTCTATGGTGGTCTGAAAGGTACAAGGGATTATTTCAGTCTTTTTGTATATGTTGATTATGTTGGTCTTTTTGTATGTGTTGAAGCTTGCTTTGTGACCAACTGTGTGATCTATTTTGGAGAAGGTTTTATGCAGTGCTGAGAAGAAGTGATATTCTTTTGTGTTTGCGAGAAAAGTTCTGTAGATGTCTGTTACATCCATTTGTTTCATGACATTTGTTAGTGTTATTAATTCTCTGTTTAGTTTCTGTTTCCTTGACCTGTCCTTTGATGAGAGTGGGATGTTGAAGTCATCCACTATTAATGTATGGGGATTAATATGTGGTTTAAATTTTATTAATGTTTCTTTTACAAATGTGGCTGCATTTGAATTTGGGGCATAGATGTTCAAAATTGAATTTTTTCTTGGCACAATTTTTCTCTTTTGAGCATGAAGTGTCTTTCTTCATTCATTTTGATTTATTTTGGTTGAAAGTATTTTATTAGATATTAGAATGGCTACTGCAGCTTGCTTCTTGTTGTCCATTTGTTTGGGGAACATTTACTCTCAGGTAATATCTGTCTTTGGTTGAGATGTGTTTGAGTTGTGTTTCTTATATGCAGCAGAAAGCTTGGTCACTCATCCATTCTTTTAGTCTGTGTCTTTTTATTGGAGAGTTGACTTCATTGATATTTTGAGGTATTAATGACCAGTGACTGTAAGTTCCTTTCAGTTTGGTGTTGGTTGCAATAGTGTGTTTGTGTCCTTTTCTACTTTTGGTTTTGCTATAGTGAAGTTATTTATGTCCGTTTTTTTGTTTTTTTTGGTGGGGGGAGGGTATGGTTAACCTTGAGTGGTGGTTTTCCTTTTAGTATCATGTGTACGACTGGGTATTTGCATAGATATTATTTAAATTTTGTTCTGTTCTGTAATATCTTCTTTTCTCCATGTATGTTTTCTCCGTATATGTTGAAAGTTTTGCTAGGTATAGTAGTATGGACCAGTATCCTTTATTTATTTTTTTTTCTGGGGGGTGGTGTTCAAGATATCTGCCCAGACACTTCTTTCATTTATGAGCTCTATAGAGAAGTCACTTGTGATTCTGATAAGTTTGCCTTTTTTAAATTTTTTTCTGGGCCCTTTTCCCTTTCAGCATTCAATTTTCATTTTCTCTTCTGTTCATTTAGTGATTTAGCTGTTATGCGGCCAGATGATTTTCTCTTCTGGCCTAATTTATTGTAGTTCTCTTGTATCCTTGTAAGCATCTCTTTCTTAACTTTGGGAAATTTTTCTTTTATAATTTGTTGGAAATATTTTATGGTCCTTGGACCTGGGAATCTTTTCTTTCTTCTATTTATAATATTCTTAGGTTTTTCCTTTTCACAGTGTCCTTGATTTCTTTGATGTTTTCTGTCACAGATTTCTTAGGATTTAACATTTTTGGTTTGGATGATGCATCAATTTCTTTTTCTTTTTAGATTTTTTTTTTATTTTTTATTTTTTTTATCAGTTACATTTTATTAACTCTGTATCCCAGCTGTGTCCCGATCCCTCATTCCCTCCCAGTCCCTCCCTCCCTCCCTCATCTCCACCATGCCCCTTTCCAAGTCCACTGATAGGGGGGACCTCCTCCCCATTCATCTGATCCTGTTTTACCAGGTATCTTCAGGACTGGCTGCAAAGCCCTCCTCTGTGGCCTAACAGGACTGCTCCTCCCTTCGGGGGTGGGGAGACCAAAGAGCCAGTCATTGAGTTCCTGTTAGAAATAGTCCCTGTTCCCCTCACTTTGGGAGCATCAATTTCTTTCATTGTGTCTTCTACACCTGAGGTTCTTTCCTCCATCTTTTGTATTTTGTTGTTAATGCTTACCTCTGTAATTCCTGCTTTCTTCCCTAAGTTCTCCCTCTCTAGGATTTCTTAAATTTGTGCTTTCTTTAATGTTGCCATTTCCATCTTCAGCTTTTGCACAGTATTGTTAATTTCCTACACCTGTTTGTTTGTATTTTCCTGTTTTTTTTTATTAGATGATCTGTCCAATATTCTTCATCTCTTTGAATTCTCCTGCTGATCTTTCAGTGATTAATTTATTTCTATCTCTAAAGGTTTCAGACTTTTTTCTCTATCTTCCTGTATTTCTTTATGGATTTTACTTGTTCCCTTTGTTATCATCTTAATAAGCATAGATTTAAGGTTATTTTCTTCTGTTTCATTTGTATTTGGGCATTCATGGTTACTTCCCTTTGGACCACTGGGTTCTGGGGAGGCCATATTGCTTTGGCTTTTGTTGATTGTGTTTTTATACTGACCTTCAGCCAACTGGCTGACTCTGGCATTGGACATTAGATCCTGTTGCCTACTGAAGTGCTCAGGGATGTGGAAATAATCCTGGACAAGAAACTGGATATTCCTGCAGGAGCCCTTCTCAGTTTGGTGGAAATAACCTGAGACTGGTGGGTGGCTCTCCAGGAATTTCCAGTCAGAATCATCAGATGTTTGATCCTGGGGAACATGTGGACTCCTCAGGTACTCAAGGATCCTCCTCTCACAGGGAAGACCTGGAGTCAGCTACTCTACTACTGCCTTTATTTCTCTTAAGTTAGTGAGCCCAGTCACTGTGCTTAGACAATGTGCTTGCTGTATGTAGCCTTTCTAGAGAACCTGTGAGCTCAGAGGTTCTGCTGGTCTCCATAGGAAGACTGAGTGTGTCTTGGAGCAGTGTCTTAGTTTCTTCTGTGGGTCCCAAGTGTCAGAAGGCCCATGGTTGGAGCCAGGTGCTCAGAATGGTGAGAGTGGTCCCTGAGTTTGGAGCTGGGTGTCCCTGGTACTGTAAGGTATCCCCTTTAAGGACACTGAGAGTAGGCACCTGAGTTTTGAGCCATAAACCAGAATACCCAGAAGGTATTTATGGGACAGTGAGAGTGTGTGTTCTGCTCTGGAGCCTCACCCAGGTACTGGAAGGAAGATATGTACTGCATGGTCAGTGAGAGTAAGCACCTGAAGTAAGAGCTGCAAACCACCAGTACCAGACAGTGAGCTATGGCAGGAAGCCTATCACTTTGGCTGTGCCAGGCAGAAGCCTGGGAACTATTCCAGGGAATAGCAGGGTGGCCTGAAGGTGGACCCTTGAGTTTCCCTGTGGGTTCTTCTCTCACCTGCAAAGAACAGATGTAAAGGTTTTGAGGGCCACAGTATTCCCTGCTGGTCACTGTGCTCTCACTCCTGAGCTGCTGTTCAGATCTCTGCATGGTTGGTGACACCATCAGCCATCATGGATCTCTTTATAGACTGTATTCTCGCATTGTTTTTTTTTTCTTTTGTATAAATGTTCCAGGTAATTATTGATTCAGGCCTTATTTCTGAGTTTGTCTTACTTGGAGAAGTGTTTTGTTCCATGGCTTCTGTTTCTTCTCATGTGTTGTGAACTGTAGTATGCATGCAATGAGCCATTTAAGGAGAAACTGGAAAATGAAAGTGTTGAGCTTAAGAAGATAGTGGTCACAGTGAGGAAGATTCAGTGGGGAAAAGAGCACATTAACAATTAGACTAGAGACCATGTGGTTGGAATGGCCCAGATCTGCTCATATATTTGAACACTCAATTTTCAGTTAGTGGAACAGATTTGGAAATATCAGTAGAAATGCTGTGTTGGAGGAGCTCTTTCAGTGAACGTGTTTTGAAACTTCAAAATCACATGCCAGGATCAGAGTTTCTTTTTCTGCATGCTGCTTGCAGATCTAGATGTACCTTTTCAGCTCCATGTTGATTTAATGATCAGAAAATCCCAGATGTTCGATTTTACCAATACAAACTCATGAGCTAGATGCTGGCTTGAGAACTTGCTGGCTCAGTGAGGAAAGAGAAAGCAACTAGCTGACCTTCAGCTTACATCTCAGATGGCAAAGCCCAAAGCCGACAGCTAAAAACAAAATGTCGAGACACAGCATCAGCTGGTTACTTGGTCTGACTCTTGGTCTAGGGCTAACTGTATTTAATCCTGTTTACAGAAGGCTCTTGGATGAGGGGTGTGAGCTGCTCCATGGGTTAGTATTTACAGAAGAAAGAAAGCCCTAGCATTAAAGTTTGAACCATACCACAATTAGAAACAGGGGTTTATACTTTACAATATAAGGGTTCACAATGGAATCAAATATCCTGCAACAGCTCCTTGCTTGCCTACTGCCATTGTTTTTTCCCATGAGGATAATGAAGTATCCTCTGAAAGTATAAGCAAGCCTCCAATAAAAAGCTTTCTTGTAAGTGTTGCTTTGCAATGGTGTCTCCTCACAGGAGAAAAACAAAAACCAAGAAAGGTCGTTTCTCTAATGTCTGTATTCTGCCTGTAATCTGTCTGTATTCTGCCCATGTCCTGAGAAACAGAAAGGCAGAATTAAAAAATAAGGAGCTGACATTTTTGAGAAAACATTGAGTCAGTGATTGTGTTGAATAGTTTTATGTCAACTTCACATAAGCTGAAGTCATCTGAGAGGAAGGACTCTTAATAAAAGGCTTCCATAACATGTAGCTTTACGCAAGCATGCAGTGCACTTTATTAATTAGTGAATGATGAGGGAGTGCCAAGCCCAATGTGGGTGATGTAACCACTTTTACATAAACCAAAATGGGAACAGCTATAAACTTTCTGGTGTGACTGAGCCATCAGGATGTTACCCCATTTCCACTAAGAAGGTGACACCAGATTTCCAGGGTGTATATATGCTGTATTTTATTTTTGGTGGTTTGCTTTCTGTGATAAACTTTCTGACTTTCACAGGTTACTAAAGAATTTTCTTAGTCATGTGCCTCCAGTGATAGATAACAATCAAAGGATGCTGAAACTTAACATGTTTTGACTAGGAAGGCTCATGGTAATTTGCATCAGCACAGAGCCAGTCTTGGGAAGCAAACATCCAACAGGAATCAAAATAATAGGTTGGTGGGTTTCAGACACTCTGTTGCCCCTGTAGCCATGACAGCTGGAGGCTGTAGCCTCAGGCAGTGCTGAGTCCTCATGTGCTGTCCCAGCCCCACCCTCCTCATGGACTCTCCTAACCTCTTTTTCTTTCAGATACTTGGGACTCCTTTGGTCCAGTTCACTGCCTACTAGTGTGTGCTGCAACAGGCCCTCCAAACCCATGCTCTTGCCTTCATCTCTAGTTGCTATGATATAAACATACTATAGAAAAAATAACATGCTAATATCATTTCTTGCTCCATTATATTATGTTTTTTCTGTGTCCTATATCCTATGTCCTATAGGTACTTAGTCTAAGAAAGCATATGGTAAATTATACCATGCATTCCATAACCCAGGCAGCCTGACTTATAGAAATCCATCTCTAAAATTGGGAATTTAACTTGAGTGCTGTCATACATGACTCATATCTAGATTAAAAAATGTAACAGAGATTAACAGATTATGAATTTGGAGAACCGGGTCAAGGGAATATTTGCAAGAAATATTAGAAGTTTAGCCCACCAGGGGCCCCAAACTCTTCTAAGTTAGTTATTAAAAGTTTGCTGATTGCTTTGGCATGCTGTAGAGAAATATTAATGCAGCGAGATGACTACTGTGGCAATGTCAGCATTTCATCATCCCCAGGCTATGTATTCATAAAACTTGGAGTTTGAGCTAACATCACCACTCCCTTTATTCCATTTAACAGTATAGAATGTTATTTCATCTGTTTATGTCCTTTAATGAAGAACTTAGTTCTATTACATTACCTTGGGTCCTCTTTTTCCTGGAACTGTATACTTTGTACTTTTCCTTGCTCAACCTTTTTCATTATAGATCTGCATAAGACTGGCCATTAACAATGCTGCAGCACACTCAATACTAGGTTGCTTTGAAATGTCCTCTGCTAATTCTATTAATCAAATTCTTGCCCTTGGGTCTTTAGTTTAGCCTCAGGCTGAGTTTTTAGACAATGGCAAAAATCAGCCACATCTTTTGCCAGAGTATTATAACAAGGGACTCTAGGCCACATATTAATATTGTTACCCCTGAAACTGACCCTCATGGTTCACATCACCCTCAGCCCTACTGACTGCCATGTGCAAACTAGGATGGGCCATTAAGGCCCTCATAAAATGTCCAATCTTTATCTAGTCCTGTGTTCCAACATGTTCTATATTCCTCAAAACCAAAGCATATTCAGACCTGTCACAGCAATACCCCAGTTCCTGTCACCAACTTCTGAAGTCTTAGTCAGTCTTCTATTGATGTGAAGAGATACTGTGACCATTGATCTCTTGTACAAGAAAGCATTTAATTGGGGCTTGCTTACAGTTTCAGATGTTTAGTCCATTGTTTTCATGGTGGAGACCATGGTGGCACAGAGTCAGAGATGTGGTTAATAAAAGCTGAGAGTTCTACATCCAGATATACAGGCAGCAGGTAGAGCTGCACTGATGAACTATGTAAACTATAATATTTAATATATATTAAATATTTTAAGATGAATACTGATATATAATTATTTATCTTTGGCTCATGAATCCTAGAATGGCAGTCATCCATAGAAGGGGAAGTTTCCAAGCAATATGATGTCAGTACTAGTGGAACTAATGAAGAGCATTCTCAACAAGGTTGCTTTCTCATGGCCATCTAGACTTGTGAATCTCAGGTTTGCTTCTACCCTCAAGGGCACAGATTTATGGTATCTGTTGTAGAGATAATATCAGAACAAATTCTTACACAGTTTCTGTAGTTGAAAGAGGAACCATTTCACCTTCTCAACTTCGACAAGACAATTCTGTTTTGGGTATCTCAGTTACTGTGAGGAAACCACCACAATCAAGGCAACTTAAAAAGGAAGCATTAAATTGGACTTATGTTCTAGAGAGTTGAAATTTCTGATGAGGGACTAAAGGTATGGCAGCAAGAATAACTGATGGTTCAAATCCAAAGCTAAGCAGGAAGGAGAGAGTACACTTGGGATAGTGCAGTCTTTGGAAACCTCAGAGCCTACTCATGTTACACAGATCCTTAAAGACAGCCATACCTCCAATGCTTCCACCGAATTGGAAAGAAGTATTCAAACAATTGAATCTAAGGGAGTCATTCTCTTTCAAACCACCACACATTTCTTTAATACTTTTCATCTGCACAAACCCTACCATACACTTAAGTGAGAATGTTATGCTTCCAACATACAATGCCACAGACTAAATATTGCCATTCCACAAAGAAAGAAACAAAGGTGTTCCCATTCCTGCGGCTCTGTCACTTGTAACACACAGAATGTCTTTCAGGCCAGTTCTACTGCACACCTGCTTCCTCAAAAAAAATATCTGACTACAAGTGATGTAAGGAATTAAATTATATTTTAGCTTATAACTCCAACAGAAATACTTCCTTATGTTGGGAAAGACATGAGGACAGTGTTGGGAGTATACCTCCAGAACTGGGTCTAATGCCAGGTTCACAAGCAAATAGAAATTTCCACAGGTGTAAAACCTCACATACTCCACAGTAATTCATTTCCTCCAAGGAGACTCCATTTCCTAGAGGTACTACAAACTGAAAAATAGCATCACCACCTTGGGATCCAATATTCAACAGAAATTTTCAGGAGGATTTTTTTTTTTACATTGAAAACATAACAGTTACAGGACCTAATATATGTGACCATAGTCTACCATAGTCTTGTAAGATACTATGATAACCCAAACTTCATGTTCCATATAATAGTCCCAAGAAGTTTTTTTTTTTAACTTTTTCCTTTAAACTGCAGTAACAAAAGAAAGAATGTTATGAATCAGGATATCTAAAATAAATTAGTTGATGCATTTCATAGGGGAGTTACATTAAAATTGAAAAGTATCTGTCATTGTGTTTAGATAGGACCTCATAACAATGTTAGTCTCTCCATGGGTGCCATCGATGAACACTAAGAATGGTAATATAATCCCTCTATGTGTTATATGTCACTCAGGAAAAAAAATTAGCCAATGTCAGCATTTCATCATTAGGCATTGATTTCATCATTCCATTTGATCACTTTCCTTGGAGCATTTGTAAATGGAAAGGTCATGCTAGTGGGACAAAGAATCTATACTAGTCAACCTTGAAACATTTGCCTTGCATTTTAGAAAACAAATCTAATACCAACATGATTTGATAATTAAGATAACATTCTAATTCGGTGGCCATAATTGTTTCTTGTTCGTATAGTGTCCGGAATATTTTCTAGAATAGGAAAGCACATTCACTTTAGTTTATTATGGTCAAATGGAGATTTTGGCAAAGTATAAAGGAAGTTTTCATGAAAATCTAAAAAAAAAAAAATGCAAAATCAAACACAAATCAATTTAAAAGACAAAGAAAGTAGATAAGTAGATGTACTTACAGGAAGAAGATTCCCTGTGAGTATTCCTGAGGATTCTGTGGACTCTACTATATGCTCAAAAAGCTTCTAATCCACAACTTGTCATGGTGTCCCCAGATGCTTTGTGCAAACTCCTGCTACTTCATTTGGAGCAGCCTCTACAGGTCACCTCCTATCATAAACATTGAGTATCTCAAGTTTGCTTGTCTAAACTAACAGACCTCATTGTTCCTGTACTTCCAATATATGAATTCAGTTCAAAATTTGTAAAATGATAATGTGCTATTGCCACTCCTTGTGGCAGCCAACATTCTAATTCACTTATTTATTTATTTACGCTGTTTCCGATAAGGCTTAATAAAATAATAGCACATTCATATTACTGAGTAGCTCTACATCCCTTGTGTATGGATATGGATGGGATGCTTGCATCTCTAGTAAATTTCACTGTGGAAAGAAAATTTAACACAAATGTTTTTACAACCGTACAAATTTATCCCCCTACATAACCTACAGTATTATAAAAAGAAAAAAAAATAACTCAGTTATTGTCATTACACTAAGAACACTAATATAGTATAAAACATTTCAGTATATATTGAGTAACATTTGCTTAATGTAAAGCATTATTACAAAAATGCAAAGTTTAAGTAACCTTATTTGTGTGCCTGAACTGTGTTCTGTCCTGTACTGGTTAGTTGGTTAGGTTTTTTTTTGTTGTTTGTTTGTTTGTTTGTTTTCCTTAACTTAAGCTACAAGCATGTGGAAAGAGAGAGCCCCCTTTGAGGAAGTGCCTCCACCAGATTAGTGTTTATGTAAATCTACCGGGTCATTCTCTTCAGCAATGTTTGGTGTTCATGGAATCGGCCCATTGTGTACAATGCCACCTTTGAGCAGATGGTTCTGGGAGGCATAAGGAAGAGGATGAAGTGTTTGAAAAGATTGAACACATACTATTTTTCCATAGGACCTTAGAGTAATACCTAGAACCTCATAAGGAAGCTTATAATAGAGCAGACAGTATCAGCCAATTTGTCCTAAGATACAAACTGCACATTGTGTTTCTCTGTCAAAGTCCTGCTTCAAAACCAAAGGGGTAAACTAAGTCAGAGTGTAGATCCCCAGTTGCTGCCTGGTTGGTAATCCAGCAGGCTTTTTCTGATGCTAATTTTTCAGGCTGCAACTGATGGTTACCAACCATGGCTTCCACTGACAGTGGCAAACTGAGGGGGCAGAATTAGATTACTGGTGTAGGCCAGGCCAGTGCTGGTAGCTTCGTAGCATGGTCTTACATCTACCGTGTAAGCATCGGAGATGGCTATTGGCTCTAGCATTGGTGCTCCACTGAAAGTGGCAAAGCATCGTCTTAAAAAGAAAAGGAAGGAGAGAAAAGACCACACACACATACACACACACACACACACATTTACACCTGATGAAGTAAGACAGACTCCAGCAGGTAGGTTTCAACAAGCTTTTCTAGCTTTTCTTTCTCCCAGTTTATACACCCAAGAAAATTCTTTTAAACAAAATAAAAATTACAATTTGATTACATGTTATTTTTCTTTAAGTGAATTACAATGAGTATATGTAAGAAAAATATATTCCCCAATACCTTCACATGATCAAGGTTTTACATATTCTGGGTGAAAAACCAAAAAGCAAAACAAGTTATTTTCAAGAATCCATATACATTTGTAACTAAACAACTTGTTATAAATTAACAAGGTGAGCAAACAAGGTAATTTCTTAGCTACTTTTCTCTACTAGCAGGCTGCAATTTACAGTTACAAAGAAAGAATTAACTTACAAAGTAATCTCTCACAAAAGTCTTAAAAGAATCACAAATCTAAACTTTTATATAATAAAAACCAACCAGCCATCTCTACTTTAAATCTTTAAGGTGTACATCTACACATTAATAATTTTGTTTTAATTCACTATCAGGAAGCTGAGAGCAAAAGCAAGTATAAGGAAGTCAATTGTTTTGTTGAGAATGTCACCTCAGCCAGTGCTATCTTGGGCCATTGTTCTCACTCACCAACCTTTAAAAGTCCCTGGCCTTACTATTAAGGTGTACTTTCCTGAACTTCAGAATGTTCTCTAAGATAATTTACATCACAGCCATTAACAAAAATATCTTTACTTAACCTTGCTAAACACTCTGTTTTTTCCTAAAATTTTCTACATCATATCCACTGGCAAAAGCATCTTTTCCTAACCTTGCTAAATAAATCTATTTTTCCAAACTCATTGTAAAGTTAATGGCCATTGCTAACAATCTGCATCTGAAGGTTCTCCTCAAAGGTGGTAGTTAAAATTAAATCATTAACGTCTCCAACAACCTTGCCTAAAAGAGATCAAGCATTCTTAAT
The DNA here is from genome assembly GCF_030254825.1 of Meriones unguiculatus. NCBI lineage: Eukaryota > Metazoa > Chordata > Mammalia > Rodentia > Muridae > Meriones > Meriones unguiculatus. Next base: position 24,262,402 of record NC_083353.1, on the reverse strand, counting down.
TTTAAGTGCCAGATACGCTGCATAGTCAGGGGCTGGAATTTCCATTAGAGTTTTCATATGATTCGTATATTAGGAGGATTATAAGGCTACAAGGGTAATAAGCAGAGCTATGGTTCCATAACAGCATGAAAGACCTAGAAATTGTACTTCCTTGTACTTCTGAGCTCTGCCACAAACTGAGACAAACCCATCATGGCTCTGCTAACTGGTTGATTGCATTCCATGCATTCTAGAGCTGTTTGCTATTCCTTTGGCACACACTCCAGCAATTGTCCTCTTGTCTTACGTTTTGTATACTCAAAATTGTCTCCATATTCCATAGTTCTTTGTAAATTCTCAATTCCCCCCAGACTTCGAGTTCAGCCTCAACAACCTCTGCCAAACTCAATGTCTTCTGGAATCAGCACTACACTCAGGACTCTTAACTAAGGGTTTCGTAGGTAGCAGGGAAGCAGATTTCTGCTTCTGTCAGACAAGTCAGCCTGCAAATTGCTTTTCCTCCATTACAGGAGGAATAAATTCTAGATTCATTCACCTTATCTGCCTGTGTCCTTGTGGCTCACCAACAGGGTTTTTCTTCCCATGAACTGGTTCACATAACAAAAAGCAGGCAGGAAGGCTTGAAATCGGAGAATCAACCCTTTTCATCTTGTGATATAATTTGTGAATATTTAGTAACTGCCACTTTGATTGAGAAATATGTCACTAGGGGATGGGCTTTGAGTTTAAATCCTGACCCCACTTCTAGTGACTAGTTGTCTGGCCTGAAGATGTGAGCTTTGAACTGCTTTAGCTGCTTTAGCTGACGCCTGTTTGATGGTGATTCCATGTCCTTCTGGAACCATAAAACAAATTAAACTCTTTGATAAGGTGCCCTAGATATTATATTTTATCACATCAATGGAAAAGGCATTAATATACATCCTGGGTGAGTTATTGCATATAAAAATAAAAGAAATGTGAAATCAGAATGAACTACCTCATCATGTAAATTTACAATGTTTTATCCACATGAGTTTGTAGGTACACATGAAGTAAAAATGGACATAGGCTTGAACAGATTACTGACACTTGTCAGATTCTTTTAAATACAGAATAAATAATCCCAAGTAACTAAAACAAGTGTGTTGGCTAACAATCTTACTAAATATTTTGTAGTCATAGATTCCCTTCAGTATGCATTATTTTATATAACATGGAAAGGCTTTACTACATTGATTACATTCATAGGGTTGCACTCCAGTTTGATTTTTTTTCACAATTTGGAAGAGTATTCTGATGTATAAAAAGCTTTACCGTATTGACTATATTCATAGGATTTTTCTCCAGTCTGAATTCTTTCATGACTTTGAAGATGGCTGTGAAGTGCAAAGTTTTTATCGCATTGGTTACATTCATAGGGTTTCTCTCCAAATGGATTCTTTTATGTTTTTGAAGAAAGGTGTGACATACAAAGGCTTTACCACATTGATAACATTTCAAGGATTGCTCTCTGGTATGAATTCGTTTATGAGTTTGAAGACTTGTATGATGTGCAAAGGCTTTACCGTATCGACTACATTCATAGGGTTTCTCTCCAGTATGAATTCTCTCATGAATTTGGAGATAGCTGTGACATGCAAAGGCTTTACCACACTGACTACATTCATAGGGTTTCTCTCCAGTATGAATTCTTTCATGACATTGAAGATTACTATTAATGCTGAATGCTTTACCACATTGTTTACATTCATAGGATCTCTCTCCCATATGAACTCTTTCATGTCTTTGAAGATGAGAGCGATGTGCCAAGGCTTTGCCACATTGACTGCATTCATAGGGTTTCTCTCCAGAATGAATTATTTCATGACTCTGAAGTTTACCATTACTAAAGAAGGCTTTACCACATTGACTACATTCATAGGGTTTCTTTCCAGAATGAATTATTTCGTGCCTGGAAAGATAAATAGAATGTGTAAACTTTTACCACATTGCTTAGACTGATGAATCTGTCTAACTGTGTAATTTCACAGTTTTGTCTAATTGTAGAAAAGAAACAGAGCTTAAGATTTTGTTACATTGTTTCATTTATGAAGTACCTACTTATTAGGTGTCTTTTGTGTGTCTGAAAATAAATTTGTGAAGAGTAGAGCGTTTTGTATGTGGTTCACATATACAGCATCCATTTTCCAAGCAGGTATTTTCACATCTTTGAAGAGAACTGGAAGAACTCACAGCTTTACCACAGTGATTGCATTCATAATGTTTTCCTATAATACGACTCAGACTATATTTGTATTTGGAACAACACAAATGGAAGAATTTTCATAATTTAATAACAGGGTTTTACTGCAGTGTGAGCTTGTTAATGTATTCCCAATAAAGTCTGAAACACGATTAATTTTATACATTTACAAAATCTTTCAGAGTCGTGACAATGTCATATCTTCTAATTGTTCTGGGAGAGAGAGTGGAATCTTGCCTTTCTCCATATCCCTAATGTTCATGTTGCTTGTATCTAATGTGACCTGTGATATACATATTAAAGCAAGAATAACAAATAAGTGCTATCCACATTGGATTAATACAGTTTAACTTATTACTCATTACAGACATATAATATAAAGATTAAGGTTTCTCCACAAAAACATTTTTGCATCTCATAAACTGCCCATCTCAGTAAACTTTCATAAGCCACTACAAGTACATGAGTAACATGGGACTCAGCATAAACTAATTGAGCACTAGAAGGTTTTGTACATGTAATTTTTGTGTAGGTCTACTGCAATATCTGAGTAGCATCAAACTAAATGAATTGGCAGTTCTACAGAGTAGATCTTATGTTGTGATGATTACAATGTTGATAGCTCTTAAATCATTGATTCCTTGTCTTGTTCCTTGCAAACATGAATCAGCTACTTGACCCTGAGGTATATGAAATATTTACTACTCATCAATGTACTTAAAGCCGTGCTCCTTTACACTGTTGCTTTTCCTTAAAATTTCCAGAACACATTAAAATATCTTTATAAGCACATTTATGTCATCTTGCACATGAAACTCACCTTCCATGTATTTTAGAATTTTGACAGTGTTCTTCAATATCTTAGTCTTTCCATTTGTAACCTAAAATAAATTACCAGAAAATGAACACGACTGATAATTACATAAAATTTAAGTTACTATCCTCAGTGATCCTTAGAACTATGCCTGTTTTATTTACCACATTCTGCTTTTTTCACAATCAAAATTATAGAAGAGCATTGATAATCAAGAAAACCTTTCCCCCATATTTAAAAAGTAGAAGAAAATCAAAGTCTTACCTATAGCAGTGAGATTCCTGTAGGTCTCTAGCATGATATTTACATGGACACTCTTCTGGAAGGATTCAGCAAAGCACAGTCTTCCAGAGTGAAGTTTATGTGCACATCATTATAGGTCATTACATCCTAAAATATCCCAAAGATGTGTCCAACAGAAAGCATAATTCAGACAATATTGTGAATATATACATCTTTTACAACTAAGTTTAAATGATTCAGGTGATTTCCATACTTATTCTATGACATGAAATAGAAGAGGTGGTTCATTCCTGTCATTTCTGTGCTCTTTGAATAGGATAGAGCTTTGCAAGGGAAGTTCCTCTTAACAGACATATAGACATAGAAAAAGAAAAACAAACCAACAGATCAATCATAATGAGTACACATCAGAGAAGTTGTATGAACAATTACTAACTACAAAAAAGCAAAACAAACAAAAAACATGGGCAAGCAGGTTATTTGGGCACATGCCTTTATCCCTAGCACTCAGGAGTTAGAGGCAGATGTATCTCATTGAGTTGGAGGAAGGCCTAAGCTATGGAATGAGTTCAAGGACAACCTGAGGTGTATGTTAAGACCTTGTCCCTACTCATCCCCACCAAATAAACAAACAAACTAAGGAACAAACAAAAATTAACCAATCAACCAACTAAATAAATGAAAATGTTAGAGAAAAAATTAAAAAATTTGAAGGTCTCACTGAAGTCATTAAAAAAGTTATGCATTCACTCTAGCTCTGCTTTTATCTCCCAGAAATATGAATACTCACAGTTTAAACTATTAATAAGATACTACTAAAAGAGAATGCATGTTTAACCAGTTTGAAATGGATAGATGAAAATAAAGCAATGTATATGTAGATCATGAAAAAAAAAACATAAGAGAACCAAAGATATGTCTTGAGAATCAAACGTACTTTTTGGACTTCTAAAGCAGGTGAGTTCAATTGGCAGTACTTATAAGGCACTGAAGAAACTATCGAACAAATACATGTGTTGGTCTAAGAAAATGTTAAATCTAAAAAATTCCAATGACAAAAAATCCAGAAAATCTTAGATATCATGCAAAGACTATATCTAAGAATAATAGGAATACAGAAAGGAGAAGAATAGAAGCTCATTGGCACTGAAATGATTTTAACAAAACATAGAAGAAAATTTTCATAACTAAAAAAAGAAATATATAAATATACAAGAAGATATACAGATCACCAATTAGATTGAACCAGAAAGCAAAGTCTCCTCACAACCTAATAATCAAAATGTAGAAAGAACATTAAAACATGCAAGAGAAAAAAAAAAAAAACTAACATCTGGAGATAGGCCTATGAAAATTACACCTAACTTCTCAACTGAAACAGTAACAGGCAGAAAGCCTTGGGCAAGATGTACTAAAGAATAAAGAGTCCACAGATACCGGCCAAGATTACTAAACCCAGCAAAACTTTCAATCACTAGAGATGGAGAAAATAAGAGCTTCCACAATTAGAACAACATCTATCTACAAATCCAGCCCTACAGAAAGTGTCAGAAGAAAAACTCTAAACAAAGGAGGTTAACTATACATACAAAAAGACAGGAAATAAATAATCTCACACCAGCAAAACGTAAATAAAAAAAAACACACAAACACATGCACACACACACACACACACACACACACCTCAACTACTACCAGCAACAACAAAACTACAGATATTAACAACCATTGGTCACAGATATCTCTCAATATAAAAGGCATCGATTCCCTAATAAAAACTTCAGACTATCAGAATGCATGTGAAAACAGGATCCATCCTTCTGGTGCATACAAGAAACACACGTCAATATCAAAAAGGGATTGGAAAAAAGATTTTCCAACCAAGTGGACCTGAGAATTAAGTTGGTGTAACTTTACTAATATCTAACACAATACTCTTTAAACCAAAATTAACCAAAAGGAATTGGAAAATACATTTCATATTCATCAAAGGAAAAATACAGCAAGCAGGTATCTCAGTTCTGAACATCTATGCTGCAAATGCAAGGATACCCATATCTGAAAACAAAAACAAAAACAAAATTATGACTTACCCTTAAACCATACATGTATCCTTACATACTGGTAGTGGAAGACTTTATCACCCTAACTTCACCAACCAACACTCGAGCTAACATATATTAAAAACCAAATGGAGTTCCATAGAACATTGCACCCAAACACCAAAGAATATACCTTCTTCTCAGTACCTTGTGGAACTTCATTCAAAACTAACCACATATGCATTTGCTTAAGAAGTTTCCACGGATAAAGGAAAATTGAAATATCCTCCAGTATCCAATTAGTCACCACATATTAAAGCTAGATTTCAACAACAACAAAACAACAAAAGGCCTACAAACTCATGGGAACTGAACCACTCACTTCTTAATGAATATTGGGTCAACATTGAAATAAAGAAAGAAATTAAAGATTTCCTAGAATATAAAAATGACTGCACGACATACCCTACATATAGGACCCAATGAAAGTAGTACAAAAAAGAAACTTAATATCATTAAGTGACTACGTAAAAAAAAAAAAAAAAAAACAGCTCATCTGAAAAGTATAGAACTAAAGAAGCAAGCATACCCAAAGGAATAGGAAAAAGAGAACATTATTATTATTTATTTTTTATTTTTTCCCCATTTTATTTTATTTTTTTTATCAGTTACATTTTATTAACTCTGTATCCCAGCCGTGTCCCGATCCCTCATTCCCTCCCAGTCCCTCCCTCCCTCCCTCCCTCCCTCATCTCCACCATGACCCTTTCCAAGTCCACTGATGGGGGGGACCTCCTCCCCATTCATCTGATCCTGTTTTATCAGGTATCTTCAGGACTGGCGGCAAAGCCCTCCTCTGTGGCCTAACAGGACTGCTCCTCCCTTCGGGGGTGGGGAGACCAAAGAGCCAGTCATCGAGTTCCTGTTAGAAATAGTCCCTGTTCCCCTCACTTTGGGAAACCAATTGGTTACTGAGCTACCACAGGCTACATCTGAGTGGAGGTTCTAGGTTATATCCATACATGGTCCTTGGTTGAATGTCAGTCTCAGAAAAGATCCTGTGCCCAGATATATTTGGTCCTTGTGGAGCTCCTATCCTTTCCCCATCAGACTAACTCCCCTTCTTTCTTATGATTCCCTGTACTCTGCCAAAGGTTTGGTCATGAGTCTTTGCTTTGAAAACACTGCTAGTAAGAGTCTTTCAGATGCGCTCAGTAGACTCCTGTCATACGTTCAATGCAAATCCCATCTGTCTTTCTAAATGAGGATTGATCATCTTACCCCATGTCCGCTCAATTGATTATCTTTTTTAGGTGTATAGATTTCATTATGTTTATCATATCTTATAGGTCTATATAAGTGAGTATATCCCATGTTTGTCTTTCTCCTTCTGGGATATTTCACTCAGAATGATCTTTTCTAGATCCCACCATTTGCCTGCAAATTTCATGATTTCCTCCTTTTTGATTGCTGAGTAGTATTCCATTGTATAAAAATACCACAATTTCTGTACCCATTCCACCGGTGATGGACATCTGGGTTGTTTCCAGGTTCTGGCTATTACAAATAGAGCTGCTATAAACATGGTTGAGCAAGTGTCCTTTTTGTGTACTTGAACAAACTTTGGGTATATACCTAGCAGTGGTATAGCTGGGTCTGGAGGAAGCACTATTCCTATTTGTCTTAGAAAGCGCCAGATAGCTTTCCAGAGTGGTTGTACCAGTTTACATTCCCACCAGCAGTGGAGCAGGGTTCCCCTTTCTCCATAACCTCTCCAGCATGTGTTATCGCTTGAGTTTTTCATCTTGGCCATTCTGATGGGTGTAAGGTGATATCTCAGGGTCGTTTTGATTTGCATTTCCCTGATGGCTAATGAGGATGAGCATTTCTTTAAGTGTTTTTCTGCCATTCGATATTCCTCTGTCGAGAATTCTCTGTTTAGCTCTGTTCCCCATTTTTTAAGTGGATTACTTGGATTGCTGCTTTTCAGCTTCTTTAGTTCTTTGTATATACTGGATATTAGTCCTCTGTCAGATAAAGGGTTAGTGAAGATTCTTTCCCAATCTGTAGGCAGTCGTTTTGTTTTGATGACGGTATCCTTTGCTTTACAGAAACTTTTCAGTTTCATGAGGTCCCATTTATTGATTGTTGCTCTTAGAGCCTGTGCTGTTGGTGTTCTGTTCAGGAAGTTGTCTCCTGTGCCAATGAGTTCTAGGCTGTTCCCCACTTTTTTTTCCAATTGATTTAGGGTATCGGAATTTATGTTGAGGTCCTTCATCCACTTTGACTTTAGTTTTGTGCAGGGTGATAAATATGGATCTATTTTCATTTTTCTGCATGTAGACATCCAGTTGGTCCAGCACCATTTGTTGAAAATGCTGTCTTTTTTCCATTGAATGGAATTGGCTTCTTTGTCGAATATCGAGTATTCATAGGTGTGTGGATTTATTTCTGGGTCTTCTATGCGGTTCCATTGATCCTCCTTTCTGTTTCTATGCCAGTACCATGCAGTTTTTATTACTGTTGCCCTGTAGTACAGCTTGAGATCAGGAATGGAGATACCTCCAGATGATCTGTTGTTGTACAGGATCGTTTTGGAGATTCTGGGTTTTTTGTTTCTCCATATGAAGCTGAGAATCTTTTTTTCAAGGTCTGTAAAGAATTGAGTTGGTATTTTGATGGGAATTGCATTGAATCTGTAGACTGCTTTTGGCAGTATGGCCATTTTCACAATGTTAATCCTACCAATCCATGAGCACGGGAGATCTTTCCATCTTCTGATATCTTCTTCGATTTCTTTCTTCAGAGACTTGAAGTTTTTCTCAAACAGGTCTTTCACTTGCTTGGTTAGGGTCACACCAAGGTACTTTATGTTATTAGTGGCTATTGTGAAGGGTGTTGTTTCCCTAATTTCTTTCTCAGCCTTTTTGTCTTTGATATATAGGAGGGCTTCTGATTTTTTTGAGTTGATTTTGTATCCTGCCACTTTGCTGAAGGTGTTTATCAGCTGAAGGAGTTCTCTGGTTGATTTTTTGGGGTCGCTCATGTATACTATCATATCATCTGCAAATAGTGACACTTTGACCTCTTCTTTTCCGATTTGTATCCCCTTGATCTCCTTTAGTTGTCTTATTGCTCTGGCTAGGACTTCAAGTACTATGTTGAAGAGATATGGGGACAATGGACAGCCTTGTCTTGTCCCTGATTTCAGTGGGATTGATTTAAGTTTCTCTCCATTGAGTTTGATGTTAGCTATAGGCTTGCTATATACTGCCTTTACTATGTTTAGGTATGTGCCTTGTATCCCTGATCTCTCCAAGACTTTAAACATGAATGGGTGTTGGACTTTGTCAAATGCTTTTTCGGCGTCTAAGGAGATGATCATGTGGTTTTTCTCCTTCAGTTTGTTTATGTAGTGGATTACATTGATGGATTTTCGTATGTTGAACCACCCTTGCATGCCTGGGATGAAGCCTACTTGGTCATGGTGGATGATATCTTTGATGTGTTCTTGGATTCGGTTTGCAAGTATTTTATTGAGTATTTTTGCGTCAATGTTTATAAGAGAGATAGGCCTAAAGTTCTCTTTTTTCGTTGGGTCTTTGTGTGGTTTAGGTATTAAGGTGACTGTGGCTTCATAGAATGAGTTTGGTAGTGTTCCTTCTGTTTCTATTTTGTGGAATAGCTTGAGGAGAATTGGAGTTAGCACTTCTTTGAAGGTCTTGTAGAATTCTGCGCTGAAGCCATCTGGTCCAGGGCTTTTTTTGGAGGGGAGACTGTTAATGACTGCTTCGATTTCCTTGGGAGATATAGGGCTATTCCGTCTTTCTACCTGATCTTGATTTAGTTTTGGTAGATGGAATCTTTCAAGAAAATTATCCATTTCATTTAGATTCTCAAATTTTGTGGCATATAGGCTTTTGTAGTATGACCTAATAATTGTTTGGATTTCCTCAATGTCTGTGGTTATTTCCCCATTTTCATTTCTGATTTTGCTGATCTGGATAGTTTCTCTCTGCTTTTTAGTTAGTTTGGCTAAGGGTTTGTCTATCTTGTTGATTTTCTCAAAGAACCAGCTTTTTGTTTCATTGATTCTTTGGATAGTTTTATTTGTTTCTATTTGATTGATTTCAGCCCTTAGTTTGATTATTTCCAGCCGTCTGCTCCTTTTGGGTGTATCTGCTTCTTTTTGTTCTAGGGTTTTCAGTTGGGCCATTAAGTTGTTTGTATGTGATGTTACGAATTTCTTCTTGCAGGCACTTAGTGCTATAAATTTTCCTCTGAGCACTGCTTTCAGTGTGTCCCATAAATTTGGGTATGTTGTGCCTTCCTTTTCATTGAATTCTAGGAAGTCTTTAATTTCTTTCTTTATTTCTTCCTTAACCCAGCTGTCATTGAGTAGTAAGTTGTTTAGTTTCCATGTGCGTGTCGGCTTTTTGTTGTTTCTGTTGTTGTTGAGGTCGAGCTTTAGTCCATGGTGGTCAGATAGTATACAAGGGATTATTTCAATCCTTTTGTATCTGTTGAGGTTGTGACCCACTATATGGTCTATTTTGGAAAAGGTTCCATGGGGTGCTGAAAAGAAGGTGTACTCTTTTGAGTTTGGGTGAAATGATCTGTAGACGTCTATTAGGTCCATTTGATTTAGGGATTCTGTGAGTGCTTTTATTTCCCTATTTGGTGTCTGTCTAGTTGATCTGTCCCTTGGTGAGAGTGGAGTGTTGAAGTCTCCCACTATTAAGGTATTAGGATCAATGTATGATTTAAGCTTTAATAATGTTTCATTTACGAATGTCGGTGCTCTTGTATTTGGGGCATAGATATTCAAGATTGTGATGTCCTCTTGGTGGATTTTTCCTTTGATGAGAATATAGTGGCCCTCCTTATCTTTTTTGATTAACTTGGGTTGAAAGTCTATTTTATTAGATATTAGGATGGCTACTCCAGCTTGTTTTCTGGAACCGTTTGCTTGAAAAACAGTTTTCCAGCCCTTTACTCTGAGGTAGTGTTTGTCTTTGTTGCATAGGTGTGTTTCTTGGATGCAACAGAATGTTGGATCCTGTTTCCTTAACCATTCTGTTAGCCTGTGTCTTTTTATTGGTGAGTTGAGTCCATTGATATTGATAGATAATAGTGACCAATGCATGTTAATTCCTTTTGTAATGGAGTCGATGATCTAACCCTGATTCATTGCTTGTTTTCTTTTCATTTTTGTTGGGACATTATCTGTATGCCCTGTTTTCTTGGGTGAATTTGTTTTCATTGGATTGGAGTTTTCTTTCTAGTATCTTCTGTAGGGATGGTTTGCTGTGTAGATATTGTATAAATTTAGTTTTGTCATGGAATATTTTGTTTTCTCCATCTATGTTGATTGAAAGCTTTGCAGGGTATAGTAGTCTGGGTTGACATTTGTGATCTCTTAGAGTCTCCATGATACTTGCCCAGGCCCTTCTGGCTTTCATAGTTTCTGATGAGAAGTCCGGCGTGATTCTGATAGGTCTACCTTCATATGTTACTTGGCCTTTTTCCCTTGCTGCTTTTAATATCTTTTCTTTGTTCTGTAGATTTAGTGTTTTGACTATGATGTGACGTGATGTGTTTCTTTTCTGGTCTAGTCTATTTGGAGTTCTGTAGGCCTCTTGTATATTTATGGACATCTCTTTCTTTAAGTTGGGAAAATTTTCTTCTATGATTTTCTTGAAAATATTTTCTGGACCTTGGAGTCTGGAGTCTTCTTTTTCGTGAATTCCTATTATTCTTAGATTTTGTCTTTTCATAGCATCCTTGATTTCTTAGATATTTTGTGATTGGAACTTTTCTGATTTTACTTTTTCTTTGAGAGAAGTATCCATTTCTGCAAGTATGTCTTCAGCTCCAGAGATTCTCTCTTCCATCTCTTGTATTCTGTTGGTGATGCTTACTTTTGTGGTTCCTGATCTTTTCTCCAAGTTCTCCAGCTCAAGGGTTTTCTCATTTTGTGTTTTCTTTATTGATTCTAATTCTGTTTTCATGCCTTGCACCATTTCTTTCATGTGTTTGAATTTAGATTCCTGTCTCTCTACGATGGCCTCTATTTCTTTTTTCATTTCCTTCTTATATGCCACTAATTTTTCCTCTACTTGTGTATCTATTTGTTTGGCTATGTTTGCCTGTGTTTCTTTAAGGATATTGTCTATTTCTTCTTTCTTTGCCTCCAATTGACTGGCCATCTCTTTGAAAGACTTGTTCATTTCCTCCTTATGAGCCTCAAATAATTGGGCAAGCATGGCTTTAAAATCATTTTCCTGTGCTTCTGCTGAATTGGTGTATCCATCGATTTGGGGGTTTGCTGGTGAAGTCATGATGTCCTGATTTATGTTGGAAGTGTTCTTTCGCCTACCTCTGGCCATTGGCTTATCTGAAACCTTCCCTGTTTGTTTTTGGATTCTGCAGATCAGACTGGTGCTGTCTCTCTCTGGTGTCTGGAGAGTTCTTCAGGAAGCTGAGCACTCTCAGCATGTGCTGAGGACTAGCTGTACCTGTGGGAGGAAAGTACACAGGCGCAAACGGGGCAAATGCAAGCGTGTGTGTGCGCGCGCGCACGTGTGTGTCTGTGTGTGTAAGTGTGCGTGGATGAGTTTCTCGAGGGACAGAGTGATGGCTAATGTTGAACCCTTGAGTGTGTGGGAGGGGCTCTGTACTGTATATGTCGCAGGCGCTAATGATGATCGCAGCGCAATTTCTGGTATTAACTGTCTTAGCTCCTCAATCAGGCCCACAGGGCAGGAACTTCAATGTCCCTAGTGCCACTCTGTTTCCCAAAGTGGGTATGTGGGTGGGAGGGGGGTTCGATGCCTGGCTTCTGATTTAGAAGGACCCAGGATCTGGGGAACTGCAGATTCTCAAGGGTGCACTCACTTACAGGCAGGTCTCTTGGCCGAGATGGTGGTATCCGGGGCTCTCTGCTCTCTGGTTTGGCCCTGCTTCTTTGATGTGTTCCGCCAGTTCTGTGCTGCTGTCACTGCCAGGTTCTGAGGTCTTGCTGCAGCTGGAGATTTCAGGGTGGTCACTTCAGCAGGGATGGGGTAATCAGGCTCTCTGTTCTCTGGTTTGGCCCTGGTTAGTCTTAAACTGGAGGGCTGTGGTGCCCCGCCAGTTCAGTACTGCTCCGCTGCCACGTCCTGCTGTAACTGGAGACTGGCTTGCTAGTCCCAATGCTTTCTGGGAAGTCCTGGGATCTCTTCGTTGTGCTCTCCAAGCTTGGGAGGCCCAGTGCCTGGTGTGTCCAGGTTGTATGACGTTTCTGCCTGGTTTCGGTGAGTATATAGCGTATTCTCTGTCACTGTGGGATTGGGCGGGTTGTACCGTCAGTGATGGCGATCCTGCGGAGCTAGTATGGTGTCTAGCAGATTCGCGCCCTGGGAGGATGGTGCAGCCGCTGCGCGAATCTGGGACTCCGGGGTACGTACTGCTGGCTTTTGTCTGCCGCTAAAGTGGTTGGGGCTCCGTCTCAGCGGTTGTATACCCCAGGCAGTTAGGTCTGCGCTGAGAAAGATGAGTCCGCTGTGCCGCTGTGCCCAGGAGGAAGGAGGTCTGGGGGAAGGGAGTGCAGCAAGAACAAAGGATCTTTTCTCTCCCTCCCCAAGCAAGTCTCCGGGTGACCGGAGGCCAAAGTTTTCACCTCCTGCGATGTTCTCTGGTGTTCAGAAAGCCTCGCTGTGGTTTTCCTGGGTTGGGGGTCCTTCCATTCTCCAACTCAGAAGATCAGGTATCCCACTGCTCAGAAACTGTGTGTGCTAGTCGCCATCTTGGCTCCGCCCGAGAACATTATTTTTAAGAAAATCAAGGTAACAAGAACCTGGCTCTTTGAAAAAAAAATCAAGAAGATGGACAAACCCTTATCCAAACTAACTAAAAGACAAAGGGAGAATATACAAATTAACAAAATCAAAAATGAAAAGACATAACAGACACTGAAGAAATCCATAAAATAATCAGATCATACTTTAAAAAATTGTATACCATAAAATTGAAAAAAATAAAAGAAATGGATAGATTTCCCAATAGATGCCATTTACCAAAGCTACGTCTCAATCAGACACACACACACATACACACACACACAAAATTTAAATAGATCTATAATCTGTAACAGAGGCAGTCATTAAAATCTGTACCCTTTGATTTTCCAAAACCCTAGTTTATTTAGGGTTTTTAAATTCTTCTACCTACCTTCTATCCCACTGATCATAGGAAGGGGAGAAAGAAAGTTCTTAGAATAAAGGATTTTGTGGACCTTTTTTAGCAGTATTTCCTTGGGGCAAATACACTCTATGCTTTCCAGATACCAGCATTCCTATCCAATAGACAACACCCAACAACAACATGAATTGGCACAATTCAGCAAAGAAAACAAGACTCCCAAAAAAAACAGAGTCAGCAAAAGCTGCAAGACTCAGCTGGATTGCTACAAGAAGTTGTCTGCTCTGCAGTGTTTCTCTTTGAAAAGTTTAGAAAAATGAAGACCAGCAATGAGTAGCAATACAAATGCATGTCTCCCTGTCTGTGGGCTTCTGTTTATCATAGCCCACACAAAGCTGTTTTACAACCTGAACATGCCATGCCCCTTGCACAGGACAGCTTCTAGCAAAACATCACTGGCTCTCTCATGTGTCAGTTTTCAGCTGGCAAGATGATGTGTCCCTTCATGAGTTTGTTTTTAACTGAGGATAAACTACAAACATTTCAACACAAAAATTTCCAAACCCAGAGACTTGCACATTCACATGGTTTTAGTGCAGAATTTTATTAGACATTCAAAGAAGAGCCAATACCAACACTTCTCAAATTATTCCAAAATATTACAAATGTATATTTCCAAATTCTTTTATGAGGCCAGAGTCACCCTGATATTCAAACCACAAAGATTACACGAAGATTACATAAAGATTACATAAAGACAGAGGATTATAAAAAAACTTCCCTTATAAATATACATAAAATATACTCAATAAAATAATTTCAAATCAATTTTACAAACACATCAAAAAAGATTATTCACCGTATTCAAGTAGGCTTCATCCCAGAAATTCAGGGGTGGTACAAAATATAAAATCTGTCAGTGCAATCTACCATGTAAATATATTGAAAGAAAAAAGTACATTATCAAATCATTATATGCTGAAAAAGGCTTTGAGAAAGTCCAATGCCCCTTCATGATAAAAGTCTTGTGGAGAGTAGAAATACACAGAGTATGCACAAACATAATTAGGGAAATTTACAGCAAGCCTATAGCCAACAGCAAATTAAATGGTGAGAAACTCAAAGCAATTCCTCTAAAATCAGGAACAAGACAAGTTTGTCTCCTCTGTCCATATCTATTTAATATTGTACTTGTAGTTCTAGCTTGGACAGTAAGAAAACTGCAAGAGATCAAAGAAATACAAATTGGAAAAATAGTAGTCAAAATGTCAATAATTGCAAAAGATATGATAATATATATGAGAGATTCCAAAAATTCTGTCAGGGAACTCCTACAGTTGATAAATACCTTCTGCAAAATGGCTGGGTACAAAATTACCTAAAAACAAACAAAACAAAAACCAGTAGCTCTCCTATAAACAAATGAAAAATAGGCTGAGGAATATATCAGGAAAACAACACAGTTGTTCACAATAGCCACAAATAATATAAAATATCTTGGGGTAACTCTAACTAAGCAAGCAAAATACTTCTATGACAAAAATGTTACAGAACTTTTCTTTATCTTTAGCAAATGAAATTTAAAGAAATATCAGAAGACAGAAAGATCTCTCATTCTCATGAATGGATAGGATTAACATAGTAAAAATGGCCATCCTTCTAAAAGCAATCTATAGATTCAACATAGTTCCTATCAAAACTTCAACAGAATTCTTTTCAAAACTTGGAAAGTCAATACTTAATTTCATATGGAAAAGCAAAAAACAAAACAAAACAAAACAAAACAAAAACAGGATAGCTAAATGCATTCCTGAGCAATATTAGAATTTATGGAGTTATTGCCCTCCCTGATTTCAAATTGCACTACAAAGTCATAGTCATAAAAATCTCATGGCATTTGCATAAAAACAGACATGTCAATTAAATAAAATTAAATCATCGACCCACACATAAATCCACACACCTAAGGACAGTTGCTTTTTTATTATGAAGCTAAAAAGAAACAATGAGAAAAGAAAGCATCTTCAAGAAATTTTGCTGATATAACTGGATATATATATATATATATATATATATATATATATGTAGAAGAATTCAAAGAGATCAATATTTGCACAAACTTATGTCCAAGTGGAACAAAATCTCAACATATAAACAGACACATTGAACCTGACAGAAGAGCAAATAAGGAACAGCCTTGAACACATTGACACAGGAGACAATTTCTTAAACAGAATACTGATCAGGCAGGCACTAAGATCAACAATTAATAAATGGTACCTTGAATACTGAAATGCAAAGGACACCATCAATTAGAAAACATGGCAGCCTACAAAAGATTTTCATCAAATGTGCATGCAATGAAGGGCTAATATACAAATTTTAAAAAAGAACTCAATAAATTAGACAACCAGTAACTAAACAATCCAATTAAAAATGGGGCAAAGAAATAAACAGGGAATTCTCAGAAGAGAAATCTAAATGGACAAGAAACATCCTTAGCCTTCAGGGAAATGCCAATCAAAACTAGTTGAAATTCCATCTTGCACCTGTCAGAACAGCCAAGATCAACAAAACAAGTGACAGGCAAAGATGTAGAAAAAGGCAAACACCTATTCATTTTTGTTGGGAAAGCAAACTTTACAACCACTATGTAAATCAATTTGGTGGTTCCTTAGAAATTTTGGTAATTGAGACCTCAAGATACAGCTATACCACTATTGGGCATATAGCCAAAAGACACTCCATCTTACCACAGGGACACTTGCTCAACCATATTCATAATGGCTTTAATTCATAATAGCCAGAATCTGGAAATATCCTAGATATTCCTCAATGGAAGAACGGATAAAGAAAATGTGGTATATTTTAAAAATGGAGTATTACTCAGGTTTTAGAAAAAAAATAGGATCATGAAATAGGCAGGAAAATGTATGGAACTGAAAAAAATCTTCCTGAGTTATGAATTATATAAAGTTGATGGGCTGCTTGATCTTTCTGTGGGTTCTCTAGCAACTAGAGGTGGGGCATCTCTAAATTGGGCTCTGTTGCCTGCCTTTGAATCCTTTTCCCCTAGCAGGGCCTTGTCTTGCCTCAAGGGAAGAGGAGGCACTTAGTCCTGATGAGACTTGATGTGCCAATGCAGATTGGTATGCTGTGCAGGGAGACTCCATTCTCTGAGTAAGAAGGGGGAGGGGGATAGTGAAAGTGGATGGGAGGGTTGGAATGGGGAAGAGGTAGTAGACCTGCAATTGTGATGTACAATGAACAAATAAATTAGTGGAATAAAATAAGGACCATGAAATTCACACACAAATGAATTAAACTAGGAAAAAAATTATCCTGAATGTGGTAACCCATACACAGAAAGACAAACATGATATGTATTTAGAAGAAGATATTAGCTGTCAAGTGTAGGATAATCACACTGCAATCCACACAATAAGAGAAGCTGAGTAAAAGGAAGCGTTCTAGGTTGGATAGCATGGATATCTTTGGAAAGTGGAAATAAAATAAATATTGAGGGTAGACAGGTAATGGGGCGCATGGTGGGGATAGAAACAGAAAGTGAGAAAGAGGCAGAGGGAGAGAGTATAATGAGAGACAACTTGAGTCTCTGAACATTTAGGCGGTAACATAGAATCCTGGTGCAATGGGATCTTCTGGGAACCTATGAGGGTGAACCTAAAAAACCCTCCTAGTAATAGAGTATATAGAACCTGAACATAAACAGGTAAACAGGTTAAGTTCCCACTTGTGGGACTGGGACACTAACTCAGCCACAAAACCTTCTAGCCACAACCTATTCTCTGTAAGATGTGCTGCAGCAGTGGTGGCAGAGTTTGTGGTTATGGGTAACCAATGACTGGCCTAACTTGAGGACCAAGCCATAAGAGAGTGCCCATGCCTGAAACTTCCTGGATGACCAGGAACCCAAAGGTAGATGCCTCAAAGATCTAGTGTTAAACTATGTAATACTGATTTTTTAAAAAAAGTCAATGAGGTGTCCCGGAGTCCCAGATTCATGCAGCGGCTGCACCATCCTCCCAGGGCGCGAATCTGCTAGACACCATACTAGCTCTGCAGGATCGCCATCACTGACGGTACTGCCCGCCCAATCCCACAGTGACAGAGAATACACTATATACTCACCAAAACCAGGCAGAAACATCATACAACCTGGACACACCAGGCGCTGGGCCTCCCAGTCTTGGAGAGCACAGTGAAGAGACCCCAGGACTTCCCAGAAAGCATTGGGACTAGCGACCCAGTCTCCAGTTACAGCAGGACTTGGCAGTGGAGCAGCACTGAACTGGAGGGGCGCCACAACCCTCCAGTTTAAGACTAACCAGGGCCAAACCAGAGAACAGAGAGCGTGATTACCCCATCCCTGCTGAAGTGACCACCCTGAAATCTCCAGCTGCAGCAAGACCTCAGAACCTGGCAGTGACAGCAGCACAGAACTGGCGGAACACATCAAAGAAGCAGGGCCAAACCAGAGAGCAGAGAGCCCAGGATACCAGGATCTATGCCAAGAGACCTGCCTGTAAGTGAGTGCACCCTTGAGAATCTGCAGTTCCCCAGATCCTGGGTCCTTCTAAATCAGAAGCCAGGCATCGAACCCCCTCCCACCCACATACCCACTTTGGGAAACAGAGGGGCACTAGGGACATTGAAGTTCCTGCCCTGTGGGCCTGATTGAGGAGTTTAGGCAGTTAATGCCAGAAATTGCGCCGCTATCATCTTTAGCACCTGCGACATATACAGTGCAGAGCCCCTCCCACACACTCAAGGGTTCAACATTAGCCATCACTCTTCCCTCGAGAAACATTTCCACGCACACTTACACACACAGACACACACACGCGCGTGCACACATGCTTGCATTTGCCCCGTTTGTGCCTGTGTACTTTCCTCCCACAGGTACAGCTAGTCCTCAGCACACGCTGAGAGTGCTCAGCTTCCTGAAGAACTCTCCAGACACCAGAGAGAGACAGCACCAGTCTGATCTGCAGAATCCAAAAACAAACAGGGAAGGTTTCAGATAAGCCAATGGCCAGGGGTAGGCAAAGAACACTTTCAACATAAATCAGGACATCATGACTTCACCAGCAAACCCCCAAATTGATGGATACTCCAATTCGGCAGAAGCACAGGAAAATGATTTTAAAGCGATGCTTGCCCAATTATTTGAGGCTCATAAGGAGGAAATGAACAAGTCTTTCAAAGAGATGGCCAGTCAATTGGAGGCAAAGAAAGAAGAAATAGACAATATCCTTAAAGAAACACAGGCAAACATAGCCAAACAAATAGATACACAAGTAGAGGAAAAATTAGTGGCATATAAGAAGGAAATGAAAAAAGAAATAGAGGCCATTGTAGAGAGACAGGAATCCAAATTCAAACACATGAAAGAAATGGTGCAAGGCATGAAAACAGAATTACAATCAATAAAGAAAACACAAAATGAGAAAACCCTTCAGCTGGAGAACTTGGAGAAAAGATCAGGAACCACAAAAGTAAGCATCACCAACAGAATACAAGAGATGGAAGAGAGAATCTCTGGAGGTGAAGACACACTAGCAGAAATGGATACTTCTCTCAAAGAAAAAGTAAAATCAGAAAAGTTCCAATCACAAAATATCCAAGAAATCAAGGATGCTATGAAAAGACAAAATCTAAGAATATTAGGAATTCATGAAAAAGAAGACTCCAGACTCCAAGGTCCAGAAAATATTTTCAAGAAAATCATAGACGAAAATTTTCCCAACTTAAAGAAATAGATGTCTATAAATATACAAGACACCTACAGAACTCCAAATAGACTAGACCAGAAAAGAAACACATCACGTCACATCATAGTCAAAACACTAAATCTACAGAACAAAGAAAAGATATTAAAAGCAGCAAGGGAAAAAAGCCAAGTAACATATGAAGGTAGACCTATCAGAATCACACCAGACTTCTCATCAGAAACTATGAAAGCCAGAAGGGCCTGGGCAAGTATCATGGAGACTCTAAGAGATCACAAATGTCAACCCAGACTACTATACCCTGCAAAGCTTTCAATCAACATAAATGGAGAAAACAAAATATTCCATGTCAAAACTAAATTTACACAATATCTACACAGCAAACCATCCCTACAGAAGATACTAGAAAGAAAACTCCAATCCAATGAAAACAAATTCACCCAAGAAAACAGGGCATACAGATAATATCCCAACAAAAATGAAAAGAAAACAAGCAATGAAACAGGGTTAGATCACGGACTCCTTTACAAAAGGAACTAACATGCATTGGTCACTATTATCTATCAATATCAGTGGACTCAACTCACCAATAAAAAGACACAGGCTAACAGAATGGTTAAGGAAACAGGATACAACATTCTGTTGCATCCAAGAAACACACCTATGCAACAAAGACAAACACTACCTCAGAGTAAAGGGCTGGAAAACTGCTTTTCAAGCAAACGATTCCAGAAAACAAGCTGGAGTAGCCATCCTATTATCTAATAAAATAGACTTTCAACCCAAGTTAATCAAAAAAGATAAGGAGGGCCACTATATTCTCATCAAAGGAAAAATCCACCAAGAGGACATCACAATCTTGAATATCTATGCCCCAAATACAAGAGCACCGACATTCATAAATGAAACATTATTAAAGCTTAAATCATACATTGATCCTAATACCTTAATAGTGGGAGACTGCAACACTCCACTCTCACCAAGGGACAGATCAACTAGACAGACACCAAATAGGGAAATAAAAGCACTCACAGAATCCCTAAATCAAATGGACCTAATAGACGTCTACAGATCGTTTCACCCAAACTCAAAAGAGTACACCTTCTTTTCAACACCGCATGGAACCTTTTCCAAAATAGACCATATAGTGGGTCACAACCTCAACAGATACAAAAGGATTGTAATAATCCCTTGTATACTATCTGACCACCATGGACTAAAGCTAGACATCAACAACAAGAGAAACAACAAAAAGCCGACACGCACATGGAAACTGAACAACTTACTACGCAATGACAGCCTGGTTAAGGAAGAAATAAAGAAAGAAATTAAAGACTTCCTAGAATTTAATGAAAAGGAAGGCACAACATACCCAAATTTATGGGACACATTGAAAGCAGTGCTCAGAGGAAAATTTTTAGCACTAAGTGCCTGCAAGAAGAAATTCGTAACATCACATACAAACAACTTAATGGCCCAACTGAAAACCCTAGAAAAAAAAAAAAAAGAAGCAGATACACCCAAGAGGAGCAGAAGGCTGGAAATAATCAAACTAAGGGATGAAATCAATCAACTAGAAACAAATAAAACTATCCAAAGAATCAATGAAACAAAAAGCTGGTTCTTTGAGAAAATCAACAAGATAGACAAACCCTTAGCCAAACTAACTAAAAAGCAGAGAGAAACTATCCAGATCAGCAAAATCAGAAATGAAAATGGGGAAATAACCACAGACATTGAGGAAATCCAAACAATTATTAGGTCATACTACAAAAGCCTATATGCCACAAAATTTGAGAATCTAAATGAAATGGATAATTTTCTTGAAAGATTCCATCTACCAAAACTAAATCAAGATCAGGTAGAAAGACGGAATAGCCCTATATCTCCCAAGGAAATCGAAGCAGTCATTAACAGTCTCCCCTCCAAAAAAAGCCCTGGACCAGATGGCTTCAGCGCAGAATTCTACAAGACCTTCAAAGAAGTGCTAACTCCAATTCTCCTCAAGCTATTCCACAAAATAGAAACAGAAGGAACACTACCAAACTCATTCTATGAAGGCACAGTCACCTTAATACCTAAACCACACAAAGACCCAACAAAAAAGAGAACTCCGGGCCTATCTCTATAATGAACATTGACGCAAAAATACTCAATAAAATACTTGCAAACCGAATCAAGAACATATCAAAGATATCATCCACCATGACATAGTAGGCTTCATCCCAGGCATGCAAGGGTGGTTCAACATACGGAAATCCATCAATGTAATCCACTACATAAACAAACTGAAGGAGAAAAAAACACATAATCATCTCCTTTGATGTCGAAAAAGCATTTGAAAAACTCCAACACCCATTCATGTTTAAAGTCTTGGAGAGATCAGCGATACAAGGCACATACCTAAACATAGTAAAGGCAATATACAGCAAGCCTCTAGTCAACATCAAACTCAATGGAGAGAAAATTAAATCAATCCCACTGAAATCGGGGACAAGAAAAGGCTGTCCATTTTCCCCATATCTCTTCAACATAGTACTTGAAATCCTAGCCAGAGCAATAAGACAACTAAAGGAGATCAAGGGGATACAAATCAGAAAGGAAGAGGGCAAAGTGTCACTATTTGCAGATGATAGGATAGTATACATGAGCGACCCCAATAATTCAATGAGAGAACTCCTTCAGCTGATAAACACCTTCAGCAACGTGGCAGGATACAAAATCAACTCAAAAAAATCAGAAGCCCTCCTATATACCAAAAACAAAAAGGCTGAGGAAGAAATTAGGGAAACAACACCCTTCACAATAGCCACTAATAACATAAAGTACCTTGGTGTGACTGTAACCAAAAAAGTGAAAGACCTGTTTGAGAAAATCTTCAAGTCTCTGAAGAAAGAAATTGAAGAAGATATCAGAAGATGGAAAGATCTCCCGTGCTCATGGATTGGTAGGATTAACATTGTGAAAATGGCCATACTGCCAAAAGCAGTCTACAGATTCAATGCAATTCCCATCAAAATACCAACTCAATTCTTTACAGACCTTGAAAAAAAGATTCTCAGCTTCATATGGAGAAATAAAAAACCCAGAATCTCCAAAACGATCCTGTACAACAACAGATCATCTGGAGGTATCTCCATCCCTGATCTCAAGCTGTACTACAGGGCAATAGTAATAAAAACTGCATGGTATTGGCGTAGAAACAGAAAGGAGGATCAATGGAACCACATAGAAGACCCAGAAATCAATCCACATACATATGAATACTCGATATTTGACAAAGAAGCCAAATCCATTCAATGGAAAAAAGACAGCATCTTCAACAAATGGTGCTGGACCAACTGGATGTCTACATGCAGAAAAATGAAAATAGATCCATATTTATCACCCTGCAGAAAACCAAAGTTAAAGTGGATCAAAGACCTCAACATAAAACAAGATACCGAAATCAAGTGGAAATAAAAGTGGGGAACAGCCTAGAACTCATTGGCACAGGAGACAACTTCCTGAACAGAACACCAACAGCACAGGCTCTAAGAGCAACAATCAATAAATGGGACCTTATGAAACTGAAAAGTTTCTGTAAAGCAAAGGATACCGTCATCAAAACAAAATGACTGCCTACAGATTGGGCAAAAATCTTCACTAACCCTGTATCTGACAGAGGACTAATATCCAGTATATACAAAGAACTAAAGAAGCTGAAAAGCAGCAAACCAAGTAATCCACTTAAAAAATGGGGAACAGAGCTAAATAGAGAATTCTCGACAGAGGAATATCGAATGGCAGAAAAACACTTAAAGAAATGCTCATCCTCATTAGTCATCAGGGAACTGCAAATCAAAACAACCCTGAGATATCACCTTACACCCATCAGAATGGCCAAGATGAAAAACTCAAGCGATAACACATGCTGGAGTGGTTGTGGAGAAAGGGGAACCCTCCTCCACTGCTGGTGGGAATGTAAACTGTTACAACCACTCTGGAAAGCTATCTGGCACTTTCTAAGACAATTAGGAATAGTGCTTCCTCAAGACCCAGCTATACCACTGCTAGGTATATACCCAAATTCATTCAAGTACACAAAAGGGATGCTTGCTCAACCATGTTTATAGCAGCTTTATTTGTAATAGCCAGAACCTGGAAACAACCCAAATGTCCATCAACGGAGGAATGGGTACAGAAATTGTGGTATTTTTACACAATGGAATACTGCTCAGCAATCAAAAAGGAGGAAATCATGAAATTTGCAGGCAAATGGTGGGATCTAGAAAAGATCATTCTGAGTGAAATATCCCAGAAGGAGAAAGACAAACATGGGATATACTCACTCATCTAGACCTATAAGATATGATAAACATAATGAAATCTATACACCTAAAAAAGATAATCAATTGAGCAGACATGGGGTAAGATGATCAATCCTCATTTAGAAAGACAGATGGGATGTGCATTGAATGTATGACAGGAGTCTACTGAGCGCATCTGAAAGACTCTAACTAGCAATGTTTTCAAAGAAAAGACTCATGACCAAACCTTTGGCAGAGTACAGGGAATCACAAGAAAGAAGGGGAGTTAGTCTGATGGGGAAAGGATAGGAGCTCCACAAGGACCAAATATATCTGGGCACAGGGTCTTTTCTGAGACTGACATTCAACCAAGGACCATGTATGGATATAACCTAGAACCTCCACTCAGATGTAGCCTGTGGTAGCTCAGTAACCAATTGGTTTCCCAAAGTGAGGGGAACAAGGACTATTTCTAACAGGAACTCAATGACTGGCTCTTTGGTCTCCCCACCCCCGAAGGGAGGAGCAGTCCTGTTAGGCCACAGAGGAGGGCTTTGCAGCCAGTCCTGAAGATACCTAATAAAACAGGATCAGATGAATGGGGAGGAGGTCCCCCCTATCAGTGGACTTGGAAAGGGGCACGGTGGAGATGAGAGAGGGAGGGAGGGACTGGGAGGGAATGAGGGATCAGGACACGGCTGGGATACAGAGTTAATAAAATGTAACTGATAAAAAAAATAATAATAAAATAAAAAAGTCAATGAAATGATAGCTTACAATATTCTGCTATATTCATAGATGCTGCCTAGTTCAATAGTGATCAGAGGGGGAGCCCCCATAGTGAAGGGAGCAAATACAGTAATCTACATCCAAACATTAGGGTTAACTCAGGGAGCCGGGAGAAAGAGGAGGAGGACGGAGGATTGTTGGAGCCAAAAAGTTCAAGGACACCACGAGAACATGGCCTAATAAGTCAACTAAGGAGAATTCATAAGGAGGGCAATGAAATACTCCAAAAGACACAGACTGAAGTGTTGTATAAAGTTATTAATATTTATGATGGGTTTAACTTCTGGTATTGCTGCTGTTAATCCTCAGCAGCTGTAAAACCAAATCACCACACAGAGACTGGGTTTTTAGTTAACCTAGAACACAATGATGGGCAATATTTACTCCCTCCTAAACCTCCATGCCCTCAGTTTCCTAACATTTAGATTTCCCACATTTTACTTGCTTTTTGTGAAATCTTAGGTCTGGTTCATGCTCCAAGTCCTCCAAGCTCTCCTCCCGCTCTGCTCTCCTAGTGCATCCCTCTCCTCGAGCTCCTCCTCGTTCTCTAGCTCCTCCCCTCTTTCCTGTCCTCTGGCTCCTCCCATTGCACAACATTGTATCCAGCTGCTTTATTTGTGTCCTGTTTACACAAGAGCTGGGACAGGATGCTTATAGTGAGTATCACAATGCAATATCCAAATTGAAACCAGAGAGTTGTGGGTGGGGAAATCAGCATTTGAATTAACAAGGGTAAGGCATATACATTTTAAAAGAACATTATACCAACATTTCCCCTTTAAGTCCAATAAAGGCTCTTTTTCTTTCAATACAACAATAATTATGAAATTATGAAAACTGTTAGGTAAGATCTACACATGCAATGTCTAGTCCATGTGTAGTTAGCACATGGAGAGGGTATCTTAGGAGAAAGTGTCTGATTATCCTATCTATCTTGATAAGTTTAAAATTCTATACTTAAATTAACTTTTATCCTTATTGGTATTAAATATATATAAAGATTTCTTAATTTCTAAGCAACTTAAGCTTAAATGTGGTACTGTAATTATTTGTTCTTCAACCCCATCAGAGACTTGAGACGGAATAAAATTAGTTATGAGAGTAAATAGGAAGTGCATGTTAGCAGCTTCCAAAAAATAAAAAAATTGACAGAGACAGTTTGCTGCTGAACAGTTAGTCACCCATAACTCTCTATAACATTGGAGCATCATCTTCAGCCTTCTGGCTCAGAATATTTTGACAGACATATACGTGAAGCAGGAACTTTTTAGGACTTGCTTACCCTGTCTTGGCAGAGTTTGGCAGTTGACTTGTCCTGCATTTAAGCTTGCCCATTTTAGGCAGAATTTGTCTGTTGTGAAGCGAGGGTATTTTCTTTACCCGAGTGGCTTGTTTGCCACATTTGAAGCCATCTCCATATGGAGGTTCTTTGATGCTCATTATCTTCTTTCAGGTAGGTGGGGTGCTGCCAGGAAATGACTTGTCTCATTGTCAAAGAATCTTTAAAATAATAAGAACATTTTAAATGCCATATTCTGTAGGTCTCCGAAGTTTTTGAAGACTACCTATCTTTATGTAATCGCTTTGTATACAAAATCATATTTATCTGTCAAACCTACAAGATATACTCCTGTGACAAATTAAACTAGTGTCTGACATGACTTTGAGTTGAATAACTAACAATTAACTTGTATACCTAATATCCTAACCACCTTTTAATAGTAGTTTAAAAATATTGGAAGTAACCTTGACTTTTTATCAATATACTAAAGCTTATACCAATGTATTAAAAATACTTATTTTTGCATCAATATGCAAAATCCTATACCAGAGTTAAAATTAACCTTATTTGTGAATAACAAATAAAACCTTAAGTTGAGTAGATTCAATAATCTACCCTTTTTCTATTTCTATAAAATATCCCTGTATATTCCTTGTTTCACTTGGAATAAGACCATTAATAATAAACATCTCCCAATGACAATAAAATTTTGTAGCCATATCA
The DNA here is from genome assembly GCF_030254825.1 of Meriones unguiculatus. Lineage (NCBI taxonomy): Eukaryota > Metazoa > Chordata > Mammalia > Rodentia > Muridae > Meriones > Meriones unguiculatus. The sequence continues at coordinate 24,236,062 of NC_083353.1, read as the reverse complement.
AACAACCAAAAACATACCCAGCCCCCTTTAAAGGAAATTGGACGCCATTCTCATGAGTTTCTTCTAGCTGACATTGTGGACATGTAGAAATCCTATAGGGGGCCCAAATAAAAATGGTTAATTAAGCAAGTAATAACATTTGTGGTCCAATAACATTTGAATGTTGAGAAATTTCAGGCTTAATAAAAGTCTTTTTTGGAACAGTCCACAATGCTGGACCAGTTAAAATTAGTGGCTTTCTTCAAAGTTCTTTTGGGAGCAGGCTTTGATGTGAAACGGCAGTTGAAGAAGTTGAGGCAGGTACAAGCAGAATGCTGGAACGTGCAAGATGCTGGAACAGATGTGTCAGTTTCTCAACATGCTGAAGAATGATTCTGTTAGGTTTGCTCTAGCATCTCTGTTGTCTAGTTCTTTTGTTCTGCAAACATATAATTTCTCACAAGCATTATAGAGTTCTAAAATTATAAATGTATGAGAGGTGCAGGATGAAACTAAAATGTAAGCCAATTTTATCTATGCAAATTAAAAGGTTAGCATAATACATTTTGAGGATATTATAGCCAAGAATTACTGGCCAAGTATTGATGGAGTTCTGACTGGAGACATTTTTTATGTCTGTCAGTTTCAGAGGTATTTCCAGGTAAAGGGATTATCAATTTATGTTACCTGTTCTGTTTGATCTTGATTTCTCTCCTCTTCTGAGTGGCTAAGGTCTTCCGGTGGTCTTCCACTGTCATTTCTGATTTTTATTAGTTTTGAAGGAACCCATAATTTCTCTTCTCCTGCATGAACATAAGCAAAACCTCTTCCCCAGCGTAACACATTCCCCACTCTCCACTGTGAAGTTAGGGTATCTTTGAAATATATAGGCTGACATAATTCAGCAGTTTTTTCTATAACCCAGTGTCTCTCCGCAGCTGTTGTTTGTTGTTCATTAACATTTAAGAAATTTAAGGTCAACAAAGCATTATGTAATCTGTCTCTGGGGTTTTTAATACCCCTCTCTGTTTGTTAAGCATGTCCCTTAAAGTACGATTGGATCTTTCAATAACTGCTTGACCAGTAGGATTGTGAGGTATACCTGTGACATGCTTCATCTTGTAATATGTAAAAAATCCTTCCATTTTATTAGAGACATACGCTGTAGCATTATCAGTCTTAAATTGTTTAGGTATGCCCATAATTGCCATCACTTCTAATAAATGGGTAATAACTGAATCAGCCTTTTCAGAGCTTAAGGCTGTTGCCCACTGAAACCCTGAATATGTGTCTATAGTATGGTGCACATATTTCAATTTACCAAACTCTGTAAAATAAAGCATGTCCATGTGCCAAATTTCATTTCTTTGGTTACCTTTAGGGTTACTTCCTGCAGGGAGTGGAGTTTGGCTATATAAAGAACAAGCTGGGCATTTTCTCACAATGTCTTTGGCTTGTTGCCAAGTGATAGAAAAGTCTCTTTTTAAACCTTTGCTGTTAACATGGTGTTTTTTATGAAATTCTGAGGCCTCTAACACGCTTCCTATCAATAGTTCATCAATTTCATCATTGCCTTGTGCTAGAGGACCTGGTAAACCTGTATGAGATCTGACATGTGTTATATACAATTGATTATTTCTATTTCTGATTACTGGTTGTAATTGAAGGAAGAGTGAAGTTAAGTCTGAATTATCCTGAATTAGATCAGCAGTTTCTATATGCAGAACAACTCTTTCTGCATATTGAGAGTCAGTGACTATATTAAGAGAGTCCTGAAAATCTGATAACACCAAGAGAATTGCATATCATTCTGATTTTTGAACTGAATCATATGGACTCTCCACCACTTTACTCAGATTTTCTGACTTATAACCTGCCTTTTTTGATTTATTGGCATCTGTATAAAATGTGGGAGCTCCAGAAATTGGAGTTCCTTTTACTATATGAGGGAGAATCCAATTGGTTTTTTTATAAACTGAAGTCGCTTGCTTTTTGGGTATTTGTTGTTGATTTCTCCCAAAAATTCACACCAAGCTCTTTGCCAATATTCGTTGTCTGCCCATAATGACAAAATCTCAGCATTGGTAAAGGGCACCACAATTTCAGCTGGATCTATTCCAGCCAGTTGACGAAGTCTCATTTTTCCTTTTAGGATCAATTCAGAAACCTTTTCTATATAGGTTTTTAGTTTTTTGTTTTGTTTGTGTGCCAAAAATATCCATTCTAAAATATAGTCCTCCCTCTGCATAAGAATTCCTGTGGGAGAATGAGTGGAGGGCAAAATAACCAAAATACAGGCCCTCTTTGGATCAATACGGTCTATACATGCATCTTGTAATTTCCTTTCTACCAGAGCCAATTCCTTTTCAGCTTCAGCTGGTAACGTTCTTGGACTATTTAAGTCCTTATCACCCTGTAAGGTTTGAAATAAGTTACTTATCTCTTGAGTAGCTAAAGCAAGGGTAGGCCGTAGCCAGTTAATATCTCCCAGCAATTTTTGAAAATCATTAAGAGTTCTTAGCTGTTTTTTTCTAATTTGTACTTTTTGTGGTCGAATTTTCTGTAGACCTATTTTATATCCTAGGTAATTAATAGAATCTCCTCTTTGTATTTTTTCGGGAGCAATCTGTAATCCCCAACAAGGCAAAGTTCTATTTATTTTATCAAAAATATTTTCTAAGGTTTTCATATCTGAATCAGCTAATAAAATATCATCCATATAGTGGTAAATTATGGATTGAGGAAACTGCTTACGAATTACCTCCAACGGTTGTTGTACAAAATATTGGCACAAAGCAGGACTGTTTAACATCCCCTGTGGTAAGATCCTCCAGTGATACCTCTTTATTGGACATCTTCTATTCAAAGTGGGTACTGAGAAAGCAAACCTTTCCCTATCATGTTCATGTAAAGGAATTGTGAAAAAGCAATCCTTTAAATCAATCACTATAATAGGCCATTCTTTAGGTAACAAGGAAGGCAGTGGGATTCCAGATTGTAACGATCCCATTGGCTGAATAATTTTGTTAATTGCTCTTAGATCTGTTAACATCCTTCATTTGTCAGATTTCTTTTTGATGACAAATACCGGAGAATTACAAGGGCTGTTGGACTCCTCTATATGTTGAGCCTCCAGCTGTTCCAGGACTAGCTGTTCTAGTGCCAGTAATTTTTCTTTACTCATAGACCATTGTTCAATCCATATAGGTTGGTTAGCCAACCACCTCAGTGGTAAGGCTGTGGGAATTTTATTAGCAGTGGCTTCCTAACAGGCAGTTGAAGAGACGGCCTCTGCTGTATTTTGTTTATGGACAGCCTGGACAGTCTGAAACTGTTTTTGATGACATTTTTTTAATAATTTTAGCTTCTTTATCAGGAGTATTACCTCTTTTTTGGCTTCTCTCAGAACTTGGGGGGATGTTAATCTGGGTCTTCCATTGTTGTAACAGATCTCTTCCCCATAAGTTTATGGCTATCTCAGCCACGTATCGTTTTAGTTTTCCTATTTGACCTCCTGGTCCTATACATTTAAGCCGTTTAACACCTAACACTTTGTTTCACTTTAGATAAATTCCCAACTCCTTGGAATTGAATATCCACCTCCTGAAGTGGCCAATTTGGAGGCCAGGATTTACAAGTAAGAATTGTGACATCAGCCCCAGTATCTACCAAGCCTTCAATTTCAATATTATTTAAAATTATCTTTAACTTTGGCCTTTGATCATTTATAGAGGTTTGCCAATATATTTGTTTTTTGTTCTCCTGGTTTTTTGATTTATCTATAGAATCTGGTTTGGCCTCACTGTCCAAGTTTTTAATGTTTATTCCCAGAGCAGTGGTGTTTAATTTTCTTGTGGAGGAGTATCCCTGTCCTGTTCTGGGGCCTGCAAGAGGCCCCCTTGGGCGTTTTTTGATAAAGGATTACCCCATTTATCTATGAATGCTCTAATTCACTAGGCCAGTGACGACCCTTGCCACATCTTCTGCATATTCTAGGAAGCATAGGCTCCCTTCTTGAATTATATTGGTTTTCCTGGTAATTTCTTCTGTAGTAATCTCGCCCATCACAATTACAACATCTCCCAAGGTCTTTTGAGGTAGCTTCTCTTACCAAGGTCAAATTGGGTGAATGAGGTCTAATATCAATCATATTTCTAATCCATTCGTCTATTGGAGCAGATCTTGCTCTTAATGGCCTTATTGCCTCTTTGCATTCAGTATTAGCATTTTCAAAAGCTAAAGATTCTATTAGTGCTTTTCTAGCTAGTGGATCTGATATACTTCTATCCACAGCTGAAGTCAATCTTTGTGAAAAGTTAGTAAATGTTTCACTTGGACCTTGTATGACCTGGGAGAATGGCTCAAGCCTTTTTCCTGATTCCTCAACCTTGTCCCAAGCATTTCAGGCTGCTAAGCGACATAATGCTAAGGTTTCTTCGTTATATACAGCTTGTATCTCTGTGTCAGCATACTGGCCATCACCAAGCAGCTGTTCCTTAGAAACACCAACACCTCTGGCTCTATTTTTGGGTGCTATCTCTCTAGCCTCTTCTCTCCACCATGATAGCCACTGTAAATATGGCCCAGGTTCTAATATTGCCTTTGCCATATCCTCCCAATCCTTGGGGATTACTCTACTTTTGATTGACCAGGAAGTCAACATTTGTTTTACAAATGGTGAATGCATTCCAAAATTAGTAACACTTTCCTTAAATTTCCTCAGATCTAGCACTTCCACAGGGCGCCATTCAGCTTCATGATAATTCAGTGGATGATCATCATCTGCTGGTTTCTGCTGTATAGTGACTGGATAAGCCAACGTTGGTTTTCTAAACACCTTTGGTTGGCTTTCTTTATTTTTGTCTTTTGCCTCTACCTGAGTATTTTCTTTACTTAGTATTCTAAATTCTTCTCTTAAGGTCTGCACCCATATTTCATACCTATCTCCCTGTTGTTTGTTTTGTTCAATAATCTCTTGAATCTCTTGTTTTATGCTTCTCTTCCAACTTTTAATTTTTTCTTTATATTGTTCTAGTTGTTCTTTGTGCTGTTCCAGTATCTTTTCTAAAACCTCTGCCCTATCTTCCTGTAGTTGATTGCGTTCTGTAAGTTTTTGTATCTCTTGTTTTTGGTCCTGTTTCCAGTCTTCATTTTTTCCTTTATGTTGTTCTAGTTGTTCTTTGTGCTGTTCCAGTATCTTTTCTAAAGCCTTTGCCTTCGAGAAGACATAAAAGGCTAATGCAATGATTAAGGTTAAATTGAGGACTATGAATGTAAGCATAGTTACAATTTCTAGACTTTCCTTTATTTCAGTCTTAAAACCATAGAATAGATTATCAGCCAAGCTCCAAGAAATCTGTTTTATTGTTTCTTCCATCCTGTTAGACTGTAGTGGCAGCTAGTTTTGTTAGGGAAGTCTCAGGTCTGCCCACAGTAGGCTGCCTTTTGCTCCAAGGCCTGTTTAAGAGTCTCTCTTAAAGAGACAGTAACTGACCTGAGAGTTTTTAGATTTTAAGTTTGGTTTACATCACTGGGAGCTTATTCCCCCCACCAAATTATGATAAAGTATGATTTAAAGGGTGTGGATTCTTAGATTAGTTGGGCGCCATTTGTTGTATAAAGTTATTAATATTTACTATGGGTTTAACTTCTGGTATTGCTGCTGTTAATCCTCAGCAGCTGTAAAACCAAATCACCACACAGAGACTGGGTTTTTAGTTAACCTAGAACACAATGCTGGGCAATATTTACTCCCTCCTAAACCTCCATGCCCTCAGTTTCCTAACATTTAGATTTCCCACATTATACTTGCTTTTTGTGAAATCTTAGGTCTGGTTCATGCTCCAAGTCCTCCAAGCTCTCCTCCCACTCTGCTCTCCTAGAGCACCCCTCTCCTCGAGCTCCTCCTCGTTCTCTAGCTCCTCCCCTCTTTCCTGTCCTCTGGCTCCTCCCATTACACAACATTGTATCCAGCTGCTTTATTTGTGTCCTGTTTACACAAGAGCTGGGACAGGATGCTTATAGTGAGTATCACAATGCAATATCCAAATTGAAACCAGAGAGTTGTGGGTGGAGAAATCAGCATTTGAATTAACAAGGGTAAGGCATATACTTTTTAAAAGAACATTATACCAACACTGAAGCAACATCATGGAGCCTGCATGGGTCTGAGCTTGGTCTTCTGTGTACATGCTGTGGTTGTTTGATTTGGGGGTTTTTGTGGAACTCCTAAGAGTTGGAGTAGGGTATCTCTGACTCTTTTGGATGTCAAAATTTTTTTCCTCCAACTGAGTTGCTTTGTCCAACCTTGATACGATGGTTTATGCATAGTCTTATAGAATTTTGGTATGCCTTGTTCAGCTAATATCACTGAAGATTTGCTCTTTTCTCAAGGGAAATGGAGGAGCAATGAATATTGCAGAGAAGGGATGGGGGTTGAAAAAAGAGGAAGAAAAGGAGGAATCAGTCAAGATGTATTGTAAGAGGGAAGAATAAAGAACAAGGAAAAAAAGAAATTATAGACAAACTTTAAAACTCCCACAAAATTAACTCAAAGTGACCTCTCAAGTGTAAGTGTTTTTGAACCACCAGATACTAATATTTCTTTTGAACAAAGAAGTCCCATGGTCTAGATTTATCTCTCAAATGGATATGATCAGAAAGGTCTGCCTTGGCTCTGTAGTCATTCATATTCCGTTTTGGTTTCTGGCAAAACTAGAATCAGTGAAGTGCACACACAAAATGACATTGAAGAATAATTTAATGTCTGCTTCCTGCCACAAAAACTATGTCACAAGTTGTGGAAAATGCCTTATCCACTCTCTCAATTCCACGAACACCTGCAGAACCTCTGCAGCTGAGAAACTCCTTTCGTCCTTGGACCTGAAGCTAAGTAACAAGTAGTACTCAAGGTAGGAAGCTTGAATCTCATTGAGAAGGTAGAATAAAAGAGACATCTGATATCTGTGGTGGATATGGATGGGGAATCCAGTGGAAGAAGGGGTTGAAAGGAGAATAGGAGAGAAGTGTGTGGAAGATGGCTGAAAAGAAAACTGGAGTTAGTGGATTGTGGATGGAGGAGTAGCACTGGCACAGGCAGTAATCTAGTACAGTAGAAAATTCCGGGAATCTATGAGGGTGACTCTGGCTAAGATTCCCTTGTGATAGGACCTATGGAGCCTAAACAAGCTATCTCCTCTAAGCAGGCAAGATGTCATCCTGCCTATAAGCTGTACAGAGACAAGAACCTAGCATAACTGTCATCAGAGTGGCTTCACCCCCTAACTCATGGAAACAGATGCAAAAACATGCAGACAAACATTAGATGGAGTTGGGAATTCCTATGGAAAAAAAGGAAGAAGAATTGTAGGAGGCAGAGGGGTCAAAGACACCGCAAGAAAACCTATAGAATCAACTAACCTGGGCCAATAAAAGCTCAAAGAGAGTATGCCTTGGAAGGACCAAGACCCGCTGCACACATGCAACAGTTGTGTAGCAAGGTCTTCATGTCAGACTCCTAATAGTTAGAGCAGGAACTGTCTCTGACTCTGTTGCCTGCCTTTGAATCTCTTTACCTAACTGGATCACATTGACTGGCCTCAATAGGAGAAGCTGTGCCTAGGCAACTGCAACTTGAAATGCCAAGGTTGCTTGTTGTCATTAGGAGGCCTTCCCTTTTCTGAAGAATAGGAGAGGAGGAATTACTGGGGAAAGGTGAGAGAGAAGGACTAAGAGGTGAAGAAGAAAGAAAATCTGTGCTTGGGATGTAAAGAAAATTAACTAATTAATTAATTAATTAAAAACATATCAGAATGCCTCAATAACACTTAAACAGCACTACATAAAAGTATATACAAATGAATAATGGAGAGAGGGCATCTGCAAACAGAACTTAAAACTTGGAGTTATTTCCTATATCATAGAAGCAGAATGTGAAATCAGAGAGAGAAATTAGGACTGTAGAGATATTATAGAGAATGAAAACTTTAAATAAATAAACAAAATATATATCCAAAATTATTTCTTAAGTACATGAGTGTCCTGAAACAGCACATCATTCTTCAGTGACGGGGTCCAGAAGGGAATGTACCAGGGGATGAGAAAGACTGGTAAAATACAAGGAAGAAAAGATAAAAGCTTGGGTAGAGAGGTCTCATGCCATGCAAGCTTCTTAAGAAGAACATTGTCTCCACTACTTCCAGGTAAAAATAGAAGGAAATGGGGGATGTTTATGAAGACAGCAGAAACAAGCATACTGTAGAATAAACACACAAGGAAGTTAAACAGTGCTGCTTAAGGGGAACACACAGGGTATTTCAAAAACTTTCTGATCTAGCCCACTGCAGCCTTGGAATTGAAAACAACAGCCCTATGTGGAGAGAAGAGTTGGAGGTCTCAGGAACAGAAGTGAACCCTCCCCAAATGTCCTGGCACCAGAGCATGACCAATTCTCCCAAACATATTCTTGGTTTTGGAGAAGGAGCTCTCTTAATTTCACTGTAACTCAGAGCCCTACAAAAAGTGTCGAAGGCCTAGGCCCCAGGCTGTTACTAGAAAAGCAGGATCCTAAGTTTGAGAAGGAGCTATGTTCCTCCTCTACATATGAAGGATTCAGGGAAAGCCTTGCTTGATCAGGCAGTTGGGTCAGAGAAGAAATAAAGAAAGAAATTAAACACTTCCTAGAAATCAATGAAAATGAAGGCACAACATACTCAAACTTATGGGACACAATGAAAGCAGTGCCAAGAGGAAAGTACATAGCACTCTGTGCCTTTAAGAAGAAATTCAAATCATCTCATTCAAGCAACTTAATGGCTCACGTAAAAGCCCTAGAATAGAAAGAAGCAGACACACCAAAGAGGAGTAGACGGCTGGAAATTATCAAACACATGGTTGAAATCAATAAATTAGAAACAAATAATACAATTCAAAGAATCAATGAAACCAAGAGCTGTACCTTTGAGAAAATAAAAAAAGATATACAAACCCTTAACCAAGCTAACTAAAAGGCAGAGAGACACTATCCAAATCAACAAAATCAGAAATGAAAAGGGGGACATAACCACAGACACCAAAGAAATCCAAACAATAGTTATGTCTTACTTCAAAAGCCTATATGCCACAAAATTTGAAAATCTAAATGAAATGTGCAATTTTCTTGACCAATTCCACATGCCAAAGCTGAATCAAGACCAGGTAAATCAGTTGAATAGCCCTTCCCCTAAGGAAATAGAAAATGTCAACAGAAGTCCCCCATGCAAAAAAAAAAAAAAAAAAAAAAAAAAAAAAAAAAAAAAAGCCCAGGGCAAGATGGTTCCAGACCTTCAAAGAAGAGCAAACACCAATACTCTTCAAACTATTCCACAAAATAGAAACAAAAGGAACACTACCAAACTTATTCTATGAAGCCACAGTCACCTTGGTACCTAAACCTTTTGAAGACCCAACAAAGAAAGAGAATTTCAGGCCAATCTCCCTCATGAACATTGATGCAAAAATACTCAACAAAATACTTGCAAACCGAATCCATGAACACATCAAACATCATCGACTATGACCAAGTAGGCTTCATCCCAGGCATGCAGGGGTGATTCAATATATGGAAATCCATCAATGTGATCCACCAAATAAACTGAAAGAAAAAAATGCATGGTAGTCTCTTTAGATGCTGAAAAGGCATTTGACAAAATCCCACATCCATTCATGTTGAAAGTCTTGGAGAGATCAGGGATACAAGGCACATACCTGAACATAGTAAAGACAACACACAGCAAGCCTATAGCCAACAATAAACTCAATGGAGAGAAACTTAAATCAATCCCACTGAAATCCAGGACAAGGCAAGACTGCCCACTCTCTCCATATCCCTTCAACATTGTTCGTAAAATCCTTCCTAGAGCATTTAGACAATTAAAAGAGAACAAGGAAATACAAGATGATATGATAGTACACCTGAGTGACTCCAAAAATTCTACTAGGGAACTCCTACAGCTGATTCACAGCTTCAGCGAAGTGGCTGGATATAAAATTAACTCAAAAAAATCAGTAGCCTTCCTGTATACAAAAGACAAAAGGTCTGAGAAAGAAATTAGAGAAACAACACCCTTCACAATAGCCACAAAGGACATAAAGTACCTTGGTCTGAAACTAACCAAGCAAGTCAAAGACTTGTATGAAAAATATTTTCAGTCTCTGAAGAAAGAATTGGAAGAAGATATCAGAAGATGGAAAGATCTCCCATACTCATGGCTTGGCAGGATTAATATATTAAAAATGGCCATTTTACCAAAAGCAATCTACAGATTCAATGCAATTCCGATCAAATTACCGACACAATTCTTTACATCCTTAAAATAAAAATTCTCACCTTCATTTGGAACAACAGGAATCCCAGAATTGCTAAAATAATTCTCTACAATAAAAGATTTTCAGGAGGTATCTCCATCCCTGATCTCAAGCTGTACTATAGAGCAATAATAAAACCTGCATGGTACAGGCACAGAAACAGACTGGTGGATCAATTGAATTGAATAGAAGACCCTGAAATAAACTCACACATTTACGGATACCTGATTTTTGACAAAAATGACCTCATTGGCACAGAAGACAACTTCCTGAACAGAATACCAACAGCACAGGCTCTAAGAGCAACTATCAATAACTGGGACCTCATGAAACAGAAAAGCTTCTGTAAAGCAAAGGACAATGTCCTCAGAACAAAGTGACTGCCTACAGATTGGGAAAGGATCTTCACTATCCCTTTATCTGACAGAAGACTAATTTCCAGTATATATAAGTACCTCAAGAAGTTAAACAGGATTTCCTCCTTTTTGATTGCTGAGTAGTATTCCATCATGTAAAAATACCACAATTTCTCTATCCATTCCTCCATTGATGGACATCTGGGTTGTTTCCAAGTTCTGGCTATTACAAATAAAGCTGCTACAAACATTGTTGAACAAATGTCCTTGTTGTGTACTTGAGTAAATTTTGGGTATATACCTAGGAGTGGTAGAGCTGGTTCTTGAGGTTGCACTACTCCTAATTGTCTGAGAAAGCACCAGATTGACTTCCAAAGTGGTTGAACCAGTTTACATTGCCACCAGCAGTGGAGGAGGGTTCCCCTTTCTCCACAACCTCTTCAGAATGTTTTATCACTTGAGTTTTTCATCTTGGCCATTCTGATGCGTGTAAGGTAAAATCTCAGGGTCGTTTTGATTTGCATTTCCATAATGGCTAATGAGGTTGAGCATTTCTTTAACTGTTTCTCTGCCATTCAATGTTCCTCTTTCGAGAATTCTCTGTTTAGCTCCATTCTCCATTTTTTTAATGGGATTATTTGGTTTGTTGTTTTTTTGCTTCTTTAGTTCTTTATATATGCTGGATATTAGCCCTCTGTCAGATAAAGGGTTGGTGAAGATTCTTGCCCAATCTGTAGGCAGTCATTTTGTTTTGATGACAGTGTCTTTTGCTTTACAGAAGCTTTTCAGTTTCATGAGGTCCCATTTATTGATTGTTGCTCTTAGAGCCTGTGCTGTTGGTGTTCTTTTCAGGAGGAGTAGCCCTGTTAGGCCATAGAGGAGGTCTTTGCAGCCAGTCCTGAAGATACCTGAAAAAAAAAAAAAACTGGATAGGATGAATGTGGAGGAGGTCCCCCCTATCAGTGGACATGGAAAGGGGCATGGTGGAGATGAGAGAGGGAGGGTGGGATTGGGAAGGTATGAGGGAACAGGACACTGCTGGGATACAGAGTTAATAAAATGTAACTGATAAGAAAAAAAAAGAAATTAAAAAAAAAGAAGATGTTGAACAGGAACAAATCAAGTAATCCAATTAAAAAATGGAGTACAGAGCTAAACACAGAATTCTCAAGTGAGGATTATCGAATGGCAGAGAAAAACTTAATGAAATGCTTAACCTCATTAGCCATCAGAGAAAGGCAAATCAAAAGGACACTAACACTTCACCTTACACCCATCAACATGGTTAAGAGGAAAAACTCAAATAACAACACATGCTGCAGAGGTTGTGGAGAAAGGGGAACCCTCCTCCACTGCTCTTGGGAATGTAAAATTGTACAACCACTCTGGAAAGCAATCTTGCACTTCCTCAGAAAACTAGGAATAGTACTTCCTCAAGATCCAGCTATACCACTCCTCAGTATATACACAAAGAGGATCAAGTACACAATAAGAACATTTGCTCAACCATGTTTGTAGCAGCTTTATTTGTAATAGACAGAAGCTGGAAACATCCCAGATCCCCCTCAGTGGAGGAATGGATACAGAAATTGTGGTACATCTAAACAATGGAATATTACTATGCAATAAAAAAGAAGGAAATCATGAAATTTTCAGGTAAATGGTGAGATCTAGAAAAGATCATCCTGAGTGAGCTATCCCCCAAACAGTAAGACACACACACACACACACACGGTATATACTCACTCATATAGACATATAATATAGAATAAACCTACTAGAATCTGTATATCTAAAGAAACTAATCAAGAGGGAGGACTCTTGATAAATTGCTCAAGCCCTATCCAGAAAGGCAAAGAGAATGGACATCAGTAGAAGGAGAAAAGAGGGAATAAGTCAGGAGCCTGACACAGAGGACCTCTGAAAGGTTCTGCCCTGCAGACTATCAAAGCAGATGTTGAGACTTATGGCCAACCTTTGGACAGAGTGTAGGTAAGCTTAGGAAAAGAAGTGGTACACAATAAGATATGGAGAGGACAGGAACTCCACAAGGAGACCAACACAATCAAAAAATCTAGGCACAGGGGTCTTTCCTGAGACTGATACTCCAACCAAGGACCATGTATGGAGATAACCTAAGACCCCTGCACAGATGTACTCCATGGCAGTTCAGGGTCCAAATTGGTTCCATAGTAATAGGAACAGGGACTGTCTCTGACATGAACTGAATTTTCTGCTTTCTAATTCCCTCCCCCTGAAGGGGAACCAGCATCACAATGCCGCAGAAGACAATTCAGCCACTCCTGATGAGACCTAATTGACTAGAATCAGAAGGAAGAAAAAGAAGACCTCCCCTATCAATGGACTTGGGGAGGGGCATCCTTGCAGAGGGAGGAGGAAGGGAGGGATTGTGGTGGGGTGGAGGGAGCTTAAGGGGCATAAAAGTGAATAAAGTGAAAGAAAGAAAGAAAAAAGAAAGAAAGAAAGAAAGAAAGAAAGAAAGAAAGAAAGAAGAAAGAAAGAACATTGTGTCCACTACTTCCAGGTAAAAGTTGAAGGAAATGGTGGACATCTATGAAGACAGCAGAAACAATCATACAGTGGCATAATCACGCAAGGAAGTTAAAGAGTGCTGCTTAAGGGGAACACGCAGGGTATTTCAAATACATTCCTGATGTAGCCCATTGCAGCCTTGGAATTGAAAACAACAGCCCCATGTAGAGGGAAGAGTTGGAGGTCTCAGTAACAGAAGTGACCCCACCCCAAATGTCCTGGCACCAGAGCATGTCCAACTCTCCCAAACATATTCCTGGTTTTGGAGAAGGAGCTCTGTTAATTTCGCTGTAACTCAGGGCCCTACAAATAGTTCTCTAGGCCTAGGCCCCAGGGTGTTACTGGATCTGAAAAGCAGGTTCCTAAGTGTGAGAAAGAGCTGTTTCTTTTCTACACATGAAGGACTCAGGGAAAGCCTTGCTTGATCAAGCGAGTTCAAGATCAAGCTTGATCAAGAACAGCAGTGTTCGTCTTTCTCAAATAGTTGTCACCTGGGATCTTCTTGACTACCTGGCAGATCTATGCTTTTCTCAGGAAGAAAAATTGACCTTTAGGGCACACCAGGTCTTAATGTTGGTTGTGACCCTGTAATGCCCCTTTGAGAAGCTTGTTGAGTCTCCTTCTCATTTAACATGGGGATTTGCTAGTGGTGGGTTGTAAATCAGTTGTCTGCTTTTCCTATGGTTGGGGCAGTCATAGTGAATGAACATATTTTCTAGGACCTAATCTTTAACAAGCCTGGTTAGCCTACCACATATTTTGGAGTGTTGTAGAAGCAACCCTCCTTTAGGTAATTTCCCCTTTGTGTGACTATCCCTAAGCATTGGTAAATCCTTTCCATCATCAATTCTAATCTTGCACATCACAGCTTAGTAGTAAAGATTTCTACCTCCACAAAATGAAGTCCAAATGGATCTCACCCCCTTCTCCAGGAGCAAAGACATGACAACATAGGTCCTTGGAGGGTGAGGGGGATGAATTCCTCTTTTCATTGCTGTTGAACAGGGATGCCAGGGTGGAGATGGTGACCTGCTTCCTTTCCCATGGCTGATGATACTCATTAGCCATCCTATCATCATAATGGGGCAGCTGGCTCATCTGCAGGTAAAACTCACACAGTGCTCTGAGTCAGAGTCCATGCTCTGGCCTTTGGGCTCACAAGTGGAGTCATACAACTGGATGCCTTTGTGTTGGGACCATACACTCTCTTACCTCTTGAATTCTGTCAGAATCCTTTGGGCTACATAGGGCTCCCTGTTGCCAGTACTTTGCCCCTTTCCTGATTAGCTCTTCAGCTCATTTTTGGCATCAAAGGGATCTGAGTAGTCATCAGCTATGGTCATCTTGTCTTTCTAGCCCACTCAGCTCTCCCCTGCAGCTAACAGCAGGTCACTGGGCTCCAGTTATAGCCAACACAGCTCACACCTCTCAGTCCCCACCCCAAGGGCCTGAACTCAGGACACTTTGATAAGCTAGTACTACCAGGATATGTAGTGCACCACTTCTGGGGTAGTGGGCTTCCATTTGCTGCTGCTAGAGTAGAGGTGCTGAGCATTGTGGGATGAGCACAAGCACAGGGCCTAGGACGCTGATGTGGATGGTCTGCAGCCCTGATCCTTGCAGCAGCAGCAGCAGCAGTAGTGAAGGCATGCTGCCCCTAACAGGACTCCACGCCACCAGTGCAGTAGTTGAGATGGCACAGGGTGCACATTTTGTGCAGTCAGGAGCCCAGCACCATTGTACAGGTCCTCATCTGAGCATGGTAGGCACGGATAGGATACCCGTGCTGCAACTGTGCTGTCTTAGGGCAGAAATCCCGACAATGCCGAGAAACAGGCCCCAGTGGACCCTCAGGATGCCTAGGATGCGGATCAGCCCTGCTGTAAGGCCTAGGGAGGAGGATAGTTGCGCTTCTCTCCCATGTGCCTCTGCTTGGGGTTGTCGGGCCTTGGCTCTTGGTCTTGCTGTTACCAAAACTTAAGTATCTGTTACAAGAAGCCTCCTAGGGCTATGGCTTGCCAGCCTGATCCAATGCTGCAGCCAATTGAGGATCAACGCCCCTGCCCAGTCCTGCCAAATTCAAGTTCTTGTGGCTACCACCTGGCTAGGGCCTCTACTGCACAGCCCTCAGCTCCATGCTCCATCACCTGAGCTTGGAATCAACAGCTTCTCACAGGTGGGTCTCATAGGAGCCCCAGATGCCAAGAGCAGAAAGCTGGGCGCCCCTGCTGTGTTCCTTCCTGTGGCCAACTGCAAACTTCTCCAGTTTGCATGGGCTAGGCCAGCTGCTTATTGGAGGGGAACACCAGCTAGGATGTTAGCACCCAACACCAGGCAGGACATGCCCTTGCAAGTCCCAGCGGCACCTGCTGCTGCAGCTGCGGCCTACCTAACCGCCATGTGTGTCACACCACAAGCATTGTAATGTGGAGTACTAGGATATGTCTACACACAGCCCTGTTGCCAACACACAGAGGCAATGCACAGAATGAAATTATTCAGAGTACAACGTGTGGGTCCTGATAGTTGCTCAGACCACATTGGGCCACTACTTCACATGGAGCCACTAGGAGGGTCCACCGCAGAAGCTCCCAAGGCTCATCAGCCCACTCCTCCCCACATGGTGGTCCCTCACTTACCATGTTGAGGTTTCCAAGCTCATACTCAGAGCCCTTGCAGCTCCAGGCAGAAGCTCAGGATCACAAGCACTTACTCAGCTACAGAATCCAGCCTTGGAGGATGTTGTCCAGGAAATCCTGCCGTCTTGTCTGACTGGCAGTTCACCTACACATTCTGATTGGCTAGTGAGGGCTGAAACAAGAGCACTTACCTTAGGATTGCTAAAGGCACATAGCACAGTGTTTCCTGGCACTGGTTTCAGGCCCAGGCACAGTATTTTCCTAGATCTGCAGAGACTTGCATTTCAGTAGCACTAGCACCCGAACTCCAATAGCTGGCCCTTCTGCCTTCTTGTACTCAGTAGGTGTTGGTTTCTAGGAGGAAGCCTAGAAAACCCACATCAGAGACATAAACTTGAAAAAGTAGGCTTTATTTTCTGCCTGCAAAAGGAGGTGGTCTGCATGGGATCAAAACAGCATCCCTGAGGAGATGATGTGTTGCATAATTGAAGGGTGAATACCTCAAGGTGAGGGGTATTTTGCTGTGTGGTGTGGTCATTCAATCAAATTTTAACATTATGGGTTAAGCAAGACAGTATCTGTTAGAGACTGGGCCTGATCCAAGACTTCTTGCCTCAAGGCCCCTTATTAGTACACTAGACATTGGGTTCTGAATCCAAAGAAAGAAAGAAAGAAAGAAAGAAAACAATACACTACCCTAACAAGTGTACCTACGTGTGAAGGTGTTAGTTATTTCCAGATGGAGTCAGTTGAATTAGCAAACTTTGCCATTACAACAGCCAAGACAGAAGGGCTGAGACTTAGTTCTTTCATGAAACAGGCAAGGAAAGCCTGGAATCATTTCTAAAGCAACAGTTTGACTCAAAAAAGGAAGCATGGGGAGTCTTGACAAATTCATGTAGAGCTCTCCTATCACTATTTGAAGATGACATGATAGTGTATGCAAGGGACACCAAAAATTCTACCAAACAACACTGAAAACTGATAAACAGTGGCTGGATAAAAAAAAAAAATCAAAAAAAACAGTAGCCATCCTATACAAAAGCAACAAACTGATGGAGAAAGAAATTAGGGCAACTACTCCCTTCACAATAGTAACAAATAATATAAGTTATCTTGGTGTAACTCTAACCAAGCAAATGAAAGGCCTGTCTGACAAGAACTTTAGGTGTCTGAAGTATGAAACTGAAAAAGATATTAGAAGATAGAATGATATCACATGCTTGTAGACTGGTGGGATTAATATAGTAAAATTGGCCATCTTATCAAAAGCAATCGACAAATTCAATGCAATCCCCATCAAAATACCAGCGCAATTTTTAATAGACCTTGAAAGAACACTCTAAACTTCATATGGTAAAACAAATATAGATTCTTATTTATGCCCCTCTACAAAACTCAAATTCAAGTTGATTGAAACCCCAATATAACACCAAATACAATAAATCTATAAAAAGAGAAAGTGGAGAAGCACCCGGAACTCATTGGTACAGGAGACAACTTCCTGATCAGAATATCAGCAGCACAGAATCTAAGGTCAATAACTCAAAATTGGCACTTCTTGAAACTGGAAATCTTCTATGAGGCAAAGGACACTGTCAATAAAAGGAAACAACAGTCTGTAGATTAGGTATGGATTTTCACCAATCCTACATCCTACAAAGGGTTAATATCCAAAATACATAATAAACTCAAGAAATCAAACACCAATAAAGAAATAACCTATTTAAAAAATGGGGTACAGAACTAAACAGAAAGTTCTCAACAGAGGATTCTCATGGCTGAAAAGCACTTAAAGAAATGTTCAACATTCTTGGTCAACAGGGAAATGCAAATCAAAATGACCCTGAGATTCCCTCTCACACCTGTCAGAATGGCTAAGATCAAATTCTCAAGCAACAGCACATACTAGCAAGAGTGTGGAGAAAGGGGAACACTGCTCCATTGCTGGTGGGAGTGTAAACTTGTAAAACCACTTTGGAAATCAATCTGGCAATTTCTCAGAAAACTGGGAATAGCTTTACCTCAAGACCCATCTATAGCACTCCTGGATATATACCTGAAAGACAATCCACCAGACAAGGATACTTGCTCAACTATGTTCACAGCAACTTTATGAGTAATATCCAGAATCTGGAAACAACCCAGGTGTGCCTCCACCAAACAATGGATAAAGAAATTGGTAAGTTTACACAATGGAATACAACTCAGCTATAAAAAAAAAGAAACCATGACATTTGCAGGGAAATGGATAGAACTCGAAAAGATCATTCTCAGTGAGATATGTCAGATCTGGAAATACATACATGGTATGTAATCACTTACAGGTGGATTTTAGCCATAGAGTACATGATAAGCATACTGTAAGGCACTGAACCAAAGACAGTAAGTAGCACAGAAGATTCAAGAAGGGATGCATAAATTCCACTCAGGAATTTATTTGCAATCGACAGAGGTTATAGGCTAAAGACAAGAACAAGGTGGCAGAGGGGTCGCAGTGAAAAGAGGAGGAGGTCAGACCTGGAAAGAGCAAAGGCGAGAGTAAAGAAGGCCTGTAGAGAAAAGAAAATCTGAGCATGGGATGTGTCTGTGACAAGCTGGAAACCTAAGTCAGGGTAGGCTCCTGGGAGGATATGAGGGGTACACAAGCAGAGACTCCTAATGGCAGAGGCAATAGGGACTAAAGAGGACACCCACTAACTAGACTAGTCTCCTAGCAGAGTGAAGGGAACACCAACCCACTCACAAAAACGTTGAACAAAAATTTACCCTGCCTATAATATGTGCAGCAAAGAAGATAAGCAGAGAGAGCAGAGACTGAGGGAATGCCCAACCAATGCCTAGCCCAACCAAAGACCCAACCTACCAGAGAGTGCCAACACATGACACTATGAATGATACTCTGCTAAACTTGCAGACAGGAACCTGACAGCATTGTCCTCTGAGAGGTGTTAACCAGCAGCACCTCAAAACACATGCAGTCTCAAAACCAAACATTGGGTGATGCATAGGGACATTTGTGGAAAAGAGGGAGGAAAGAGAAAAAGACCTGGAAAGGACAGGAACTCCACAAGAAGACCAACACTGCCAACTAACTAAGGCCAAGAGGTGCCTGCTGAGACTGAAGCATCAATCAAGGATTATGAATGAATTGGACCTAGGCCTTTAAAACAGTGTGTCAGTTAGCTTGAGTCTACAACAAGAAGGCAAAATGAATATAAATTTAAAAGAATTAAAACCACTCACAGGTATATCCAACTGTGTGAGTTAATTCCAGATGTAGGCTGTTTTACTACTAAGCTTGGCTATCACAAGAGCCAAGTCAGAACAGCTGAGACATTTCCTACCTGAAATAAGCAAGAAAAGCATAGAGACATTCCCAAAGAAATGCTTTTTCTCAAAAAAAAAAAAAAAAAAGAGAAAGAAAAGAAAGTGGGGGGAGCATTGTATAGCTGAGATAAAAAGTTAATAAACTATAACTCATATTAATTGAAATAAAAATTAATTGAAAAAACGAAAGTGTGGTGATTTTACTTTGAGAATCTGGGTACCTTCATGTAGAGTTCTAGTTATTTCTACACATGCTAAGTTAACAGTTCCACATTTGAACATGGTCACAATGTAAAAGCTAGTATTTGGGGAAATTTTACTCAAAGTCATGCATAAAGGTGATAGAAAGACATATCTCTGCCATTTTCGTCTCATACTGTAACATCTAAATGATGATCAAGTAGTAATCGCCTCAGGAAAGAATAAGGCCACTACCACAATTTTGCACATTATTTGAAGCAAGCTTGATTATACTGGTTTGTAGCCAAAGGATGGCTAAGACTGCTCCTAATTCCAGTTTAAGAGTGCAGCAATGGATTCATTTCCTGGGACACTTTTAAGGAGTAAAATCACAGATAGTTACAAAAGTGAAAAATTTCACTTTTAGAAAGGTTTACTAAAGTGAAAAAAATGGGGCAGTAAAGTCATACAGTAAAATCTCAAATTAACACCAATTTTTCGCTATGTGATTAAAGGGTAATGAGGGGGAATCAGGGTGTTCTCAAAAACAAGTCAAGGTCAAGATTTGGGGCAAGGATGGCTCCAGAAAATGGACTTAAAAGCAGCAACTCAGCTCATACAATAAATGTAACCATATATTTACAAATACGGGGGTCATATCTTCTGTATTGAAAATGGAGACAGACAGATTCCTTACAAGTCAATGACACTGAGACAGTAGATTGCTTTTGAGCCAGTGCTATTTCTTAACCATGATTTATGATCGAAATGTAGAGATATCAATGTCACAATTTTCACAAATAGGAAGAACCAAAACCACAAATACAAAAATCATCTAGGAATAGTCACCTATTAATTAGCACCATAGACATTGTTCAACAATGCATGGCTGTGATGAGCCAGTGTGTCCTCAGAACAAAGATGCTTTTGCCACTGAGCAGGCTGGCTCAGAAGAAGGTCACAGCTGCTTCCATGCAAGACCAGACAGAGTTCATTTTCAGTAGCCCTGGCTGCTGTGTCAGGAGTGTGACATCACTGTAGAAAATTCGTTCTACTTCGTGTTTTACCCTTTATTTTTATTTTAGTTATATGGGTGTTTGCCTGCATGTGTCTCTGTGAAGTACCCACAGAGGCAAGAGCAGGGTGGAAGATTCCAGCAAATGATCTTACAGCACATATGTGTTCTGGAAATAAAACCAGGGCCCTCTGGACAGCACCCCAGGCTGTTAACTGCTGAGACATTTCTAGACCAACTTTCTAAATTTAAATTGACTTTTATAATCTTTGATTAAAATATAGTACATCACTTTTCCCCCTTTCTTGTCTTCCATCCATGCCTTCCAAATCCCTTCACTTCAGACTTCTTCCTTCTTCTGTATGAAGAAGTATGTTGTAATACATGATGACAACCTGCTAAGTTTGGTTTTGTTGATTGTGTGTATATGGTTTAAGGACTGATTCAATGCTTTATATCTTGTATAAATAATGATGGCTGAAGCTGTTACAGGCCCCTTGCTTGAATGAGAATGGTGGTTAGTGTCTTCATTCTCACAAACTGCACACAAATGTCCATGGTTAGACAACAATGCTGGAGCAGGACATCTGCAGACATCACCTAAAGTGGGGCAGCACATAGTGACCATCAAACTGTGACCATCATATTTTTAGTCATCAAAAGTAACCATCATGTATCATGTATTAGCAATCACAGAGTGGCCATCACATAATTCCGATCACATAGTGTCCCTCAGTATGATCATTACACAGCTGGACATTAACATAGGACCTTTAATAAATTGAGCATCATTAAGGCTATCACACAGAGAGCATCAAACAATGCCCATCATGGAGAATAAATCACAGAGTTGGCCCTTAAACAGTGGACATCACACAATGGCCATCAGTCACTGGACTTCCCATTGTATCCATAGAAGAGAGTCCATTAGAGTGGCTATCAAATAGTGATGCTCACTTAGTGTTCACCATATATTTCAATTAAAGAGTGACAGTCAAAAAGCAAACATCGAATACTGGGGATCAGACAGTGTTCACAGTGTGGCCATTGCAGAGTGACCATCAGAGAGTTGGCTATCTCATTGTGTCTATATCACATTGGGCATCCTATAGGGGTTATGATCCTCAACCATCACACAGAGGATATAAAACTTTGGTCAACACATTATGTTGATTACTAGTGACCTCCATATGGAAGCCATCGCATAGTGATGATAAAAAGAGAACATTACATACTTTCCACTCCAAGGTGGCCATCACACAGTGACCATCACACTATGTCCATCACAAAATGATGATCCCTCAGTGAATTACTCACAGCGGTTCATCACAATGACTATCACAAATTGGGCATCATTTGTGGCCATCACATGCTGGTCACAACATAGTGGATTTTACAGTATCCATCACCCAGATATGACCACAGAGATGCCATTACAGAGTGACCATTATGCTGTAGCCAGAAAACAACAGCTATCAATCTACTTTCATATTGCAATGATAATGAAAATGTGGAGAGTATAAAATGATAAGCATATGTTGACCAACACAGTGACCATCACATCATGGCCTTCACACAGTGTCTCTCACACTGTGACCATCAGAGAGTTGGCCATCACCATGTACATTAACATTGGCCAACACTCGGTGTCCATCACATGCCGTCTTTAACACTCTGGGCATCACCATGTTTATGACATAATCACTATCACACAGTGGCCATCATATAATGAATATTACACAGTGACAATAAAACAGTATCAATCAAAATGTTCATCACATATCAGTGATTACAGAGTGACCATTATGCAATTAAATCATACAGCTAACCATCAATTATTAGCCAGCACAGAATGGCCATTACAAAACAACCGTCAGTCACAGGCCATGGTAGTGAAAATCATGTATTGGTGATGAAGCACTGATCTTTGCAGAGTGAACAAAACTCAATGTCAATCACACATTGTCCAACACAAGGTCAAATTTACACAGTGACCATCACACCATATAAATGACATAGTGGGATATCAAACAGTGAGCATCAGATAATGGCCATCACAGGGTGACCATCACAGTGGCTATCAAACTTTGACCATCACATAGTGGGATCCCACAGAATTTATAATTCAGTGACCAACACACACAGGCCATCATTAAGTGGCCAGCATACAGTGACCATCAACAGTGTCAAAAAACACATTACTGTCAATCAGAGGCCCTCAAAAAGTGGCCATAACACAGTAACCATCACAGAGTAACCATCACACAGTGAACACAACACAGTAGCCATTAATTATGACCATTTCACAGTGGCCATTACATTGTAGCCCTCACAAAATGATAATTAAACAGAGTTCTCACCCAAACGTCACATGGATTAAATTAGAGTGAACAGCACAAAGTTGAATATCATGACAAGTCCATCTCATAGTGTAAATCAACTCATGGTCAAACATTGTCTCCATCAGATAGGGAAGACTACATTGAATATCAAACAGAGATCACATATACAGTGGCCATCATACAGAGGGATATATATATGTATAATTTATGATAATTTAAACAGAATATTATATATATACACACATATATATATATATATATATATATATCACAGCAGGCATCACACAGGTGCAAGTAACCTGTGATATATATATATATATATATATATATATATATATATATATATATGGGTACATTTATATATACATTTAAATATATGAATGTATATCACATATATATATGGTTGAGAATATATATGTATATATCAAGGTACATTTATATATACATATAAATATATGAATGTATATCACATATATATATATATATGGTTGAGAAGCCTGAACCTGGGCACTCAGAAGAGAAGTCCCAGCTTGGGAAACTATCCCAGAGCCAGATTAAGAGCAAGACACACTTGAAAATGAAGGAGTCACAAGAGCTGAGGCTGCAAACCCTGAGAGCCTGCATACAGAGCACACAAGCCAAGAAACTGCAAGGATGCAGACAAATCAAGTTGGTCACTTTCCAAATCCAGGCAAAAAGACCAATGCAGAAAAGGAGACTGAACCTCAGGTGAGAGGTGTTGACTTTTCTGACAAGCACTTCCTCCATGAAGCCTCTACCCACAGCACATGCCAGAGGGATCCTTGCCTGACTATTGGGAAGGCTACAGAACCATCATCCAGGCTAAGAAGAGACAAGGTCCTCTAATGACCTCAAAGCTGGAGAACCACAGTGGTGAGCAGGGTAACCAAAAAGACCACGCAGAAAAACACAGTTGACCTGAGCACATTTGGAGGCAAGGAAGGGCTGTGAACCCCATGGAGTCAGCTAGAGTGGGCTCTGGGTTCCAAGAACAGGCTTCATGAGCTATGGAGGAGGCATGGCTTTCCAGCACTTTAACTTGGGATCCCACTACTACCTGATGGGCAAACATTCTGGAGACACTCTCTGCAGGCCTCTCTGCCTGATCTCCACACTCTTTGGGCGCGTTCCTCCAGCCATCTTCCCAGATCAAGCACTGTGTCTTCCATTGGCCCACCAGATTCCCACTACTCAAGGACTCTGGCGAAGGCTCAAGGTCTAGGCTTCAGGAAGAAAGACCAGCACCAAAAACTCACAAAATGTCCTTCACCTTCCTGAGGGACTCACTGACAGACCCGCCCATGCATGCTACTTCCTGATGCACACCTGTCTGAACTGGAAAGGAAGGATGGATTTACTGGAATTCTCACCCCTCTTCTGGAGGGTTGTGCCGAACCAATCATTGACGTCACTTCCCATTTCCAGCTCTCCTCTGCTTGGACAGATCATCTTTTCAGAGTTAGTTTTATATCCCTTAGGGCTTCGTCCATGCCAAGTTACAGAAATTCCTGGGGTAGGACTACTTAGGATAAGTGCCAGGTGTGTTCGTTTCAGCACTAATGAATATTGTGTTCATTTCTCTCCTCTGTATAACAAGCTGTTCATGAATAATCATCTGTGTGTATATACATATGATTGGAAAGAGAGAGTCATTCATGGGCATGGACATAGAGAACTGATAGCCTCTATGTGAGTATGCATGTGTGTGCAAGTGTGTTTATGTGTGTGTGTGAGGGGGAGTAGTGGGAAATAAACCAGAGAAAAAAAGGGATCCATTTGCAACCCAGAAAACCAAGACCCAGTTGCCCAGGATCAGAATGGAAATGAAAAGCTCTGGGCGGGCTTTTGGGATCTGCACCAGTGTGAACACCTGCGAATGCCTAGCTCCTGGGCTGAAGGAGCCAGGGCAGAAAGGTGGTGTGATAGGTGTGCAAGACAGGACATCCAGGCACCAAGCAGAAATCCACTTGACCCAAGGAGGCTCCACTCACTAGGGTGAAAGAAATCTGTCCCCTCCAAACTCCCCCCACAATGCAATGACTAAAATCGGAGCTCAGAGCAGTTACTAAGCTTTTTTTCCCTTCCCCCTGCTGTTGTGTGAGCATGAGCAGTGTCTGGCAGGCACCCGAAGCTGGTGTCCCCCACTGGGGAACCAGCTATACCGAGAGAGCCAGCAAAGACTTTACCGAAGCCCCCATTTGCCAGAGCTTGCTTAAAAGCCAAGCAGGGCTGTGAATCCCCTGGAGACCTCCAGTGTGGGCTCTGGGGTCAGAGAACAGGGTTCCTGAGCTGTGGACGGGGCGTGGCCCAGGGAAGCAGAAGTCAGAAGGGGCTGACTCAGATCCAGGAGCCTCAGCTGCTGACTGGGCAGATTTGATCCCAAGGCGTGGTCCAGCAACTCTATATATATCTAGGGGAGGGATGAGCCCCTCTACAGTGAGGCAAAGTGAGGCTGCAGGCTGGAAGACTGCCAGCAGCCTATCCCAGAATCTGCTGCAGAGACACTGGTAGCCACCGCCAGAGGAAGAGGACAAGATCAGTCTGACATGCTGTTTGCTAGGTGGGGCCCAGTCCTGTCCTCAGGATGGAGGCTGGCTGTTCCCAGGGAGCCCTGAATTAGCTGTGTGATCACCTGTGCAAGGACACAGAGCCACGCAAGCTCTACAAGGCCCTGAAGAAACTCGCCTCCGTACCCATCCTGTCTGAACGTCTGGCAGAGATAGGCTTCAGGCAGACCATCAAAGTCTTGAGGAAACAGCAGCTCCTAGTGCCCTACCCAGGAACCTGGAGGCCAGATTGTGGGAGAGTTCCCTGCTGTTGTCCTGGTCTGGCTCAGACCAGGACTCCCCTGACTCTGCCTTGGTGCTGAGCATGAAGACAGAGCAAGGAAGAACATCTCTGGCAGAGGAGCACCGAGTATCCACGTCCAGCGAAGCCCAAGACAAGCATACAGAGGCCTTGCAGCTGAGCAGGTGAAGGCCCAGCCCGAGCAAGAGGCGAAGCACATGCCAGAGGCCAGAGGCAAGTGACACAGGCCATGGAAGCCTGGGACCAGCAGCCAAGAGGATCCAAAGGTGAAGACAGTGGCCCTCCTCTGGCCCAGGAGGATGGTCGCGCTGACTCTTTGGGGGCTTGCCTCAACTCTGACCAAGCCCGCTACCCCCTGGGTGTCCCGGGTCCCTCTTAGGGCCAAAATGATGGGGAAGTGCAGCTGTGGCCTGTCAAGTTGGATTCCAAGACACTGGTCTACTCAGGTCCCAGGAGTCCCGTTCACCAGCAGGAATCGCCAGGAGGTCTCCTCCTTGCAAAAGATCCCAAGGGCACGTGGGATGCTCAGTGCCAAGCCACGGAAGCCACTGCAGCCCATGCAGCTGATGCAGCCAAACAATCTGCTCTCCAGGGAATCTCCCAAGCCAAGGATGCCTTCAAAGCCAACACAGCCCAAGCAGCCCAAGGAGCAGAACATGGGCAAGCAGGGGACTAGCCTGAGACCCACAGCCAGACTGTGACCAAGACACAGTGGCAGATGGAGGAGGCAGACCAAGAGCTGAGGCTGCAAGCCCTCACAGCCCGCATCCGGAAGCCGACAAACCCAGATGGCCACCTTCTTCACCCAGACCAGGAGCCGAGGCGAGCCAGAGGAGCCCGGACTCCCGGTGCGGGGGCCCTCCTCCGAAACGCACCTCCTCCTGGAGGCCTCTGGCCACGGCCCAATCCAGCGAGCTCTCTGCACCTCGACCCAGGCTAAAAAAAGAACTGCCCCCCTCATGGCCAAGGCTCTCCGGGATAATTGCACCCAGTTCTCTTGCAGATGAACCCCAGAAGGACACTGTCTGCTCAGGCATGCCTTGAGATTCCCTGGGACTGTACACACCCACTTGTCCCTCACAAAAAAAGTCAGGCTTTCCAGAGCTTGCACCTGGCATCCCACTTGGAGCTCTGGAGACACTCTTTGGAGGCCTCTCTGCCTGATCTCCATACTGTTTTGGCAGGTTCCACCCACCCGTGAGAGCCTGGGCTGCAGCCATCTTCCCAGATCAAGCACTCCGTCTTCCATTGGCCCACCAGTCTCCCACTACCCAAGGACTCTGGCGAAGGCTCAAGATCTAGGCTTCAGGAAGGAAGACCAGCACCAACATCTCACACCTTGGCCTTCACCTCCCCGACGGACTCACTGGCAGATAAGCCCACCAGTGCCACGTCCTGATGCACACCTGCGTGAATTGTAAAGTAAGGATGGATTTCCTGGAATTCTCACCCCCTCTTCTGGAGGGCTGTGCCAAACCAATCATTGACCTCACTTCCCATTTCCAGCTCTGTAGTCCTTGGACAGATCTTTTTCCCAGAGTTAGTTTTCCATCCCTTAGGGCTTTGCCCATGCCAAGGTACACAAGTGCCTGGGGGAGGACTGCTTAGGATAAGAGCCAGATGTGTGTGTTTGAACACTAATGTTTTTATTTTCCTCTTTGTATTCACAGTCTTTTAAGCATGATTATGTTTAGAATGATAAATTTTAATTTGATAACCATTCAGAGATATTTGCATTGTATTTGTACATATCGTTCCAATATTTTTGAATGATGAGCATGCGTTCATATAATTTAACAGAGTAACCTATGGATTCATGTAATTAAAGAGGCATAGGGGAGTAACACATCAAAATGTGATCAAATTTTGGCATGCAAACATCTATTCCGTTCCGAATAACGTTTCAATAAGTTCATCTTCTCGATATCTGTAATAAAATTAAAGGTAAAACCAAAAACCATAAAATAAAATGTGTGAATATGTCTGTTTTTAAAAGAGGTGGGGGAATTGATGCAGAAAAAAAATGAGGCCAAAATAGACCAGACCTATGACAACCCACACTTTTGGGATGCCCTTTGTTTCGTGGCCACAGTGATCAGGTGAGAAAACCTGATGAGAAAAACAGAGGAATATGCCTTAATTTATAAAGGAAGTTGGGAGGGTCCACAGACAGACAGTGAAGAGGTGAAAGATATGGAAGAAATAAAATAATAGTGAAACACTGACAGTTACAAAAGGAGAAAGAGAGAGGAAAAGAATGGGGGGACTTAAAATGTCATGGATAAGCTGCAGCAAGGATCCAATGTCCCAATATCAGAAAAGCAGTGAAAAGCCATAGATGGGCTTGAAGTTTTGCTTCTCTGTGGATGGGCTCCTAGCTATGTGCAAACAGTGGGAAGAAAGAGTTGGTGAGCATCAGCCAGCAAGGTGGTGAAGCAGGCTTGCAAGTTATGATATCCAATCCCATTTAGGAAAACCCCTTTCACTGAGGATGCCTATCATAGATGCCTGGTGTGAGTGTGTTTGAACACTATTGTTTTCTTTTCTGTACTTTGTCTTCAAACCTGTTGATATATATTTGCACAAAATTAATTGACAGTAATATGCATAGTTATTTAATTGGTACTTGTACTTATTGACAGATGATATATCATTGTATGTATATTTACATATAGATTAATAAACAAATAAATACATAGCTTGATAGATACAATGAAAATTGACACACTAAAATGTAATGGTAGTTCAGCATGCATCATGCAGACCGTGGACAACATAAGTAAAGATTAAACAAGTAAATGTAATAGAGGATAAATATTAAAGTAAATGAAGAACAACAAAATACCTCCAAATAGTGTGTGTGAGAGAGAGATGAGGGAGAGAGAGGAACAGAGACAGACAAAGGGAGGTGGGCAGACATGAAGGAATGAAGACAAGTTAATAGGACATAAATTTTCCTTTTAGGGCTTTATTTGTAAACTGAGAATGTAAATGTGTAATTCTCTTACAGCACATTTGATGTAACTGAAGTAAACATTCAGGTAAAGAAATAGACATTTCCTCAAAATCACAACACAATATGAAAGTTGAATGAGTTGTCCATTGCATATACATTTTAAGCTTTGGACTGTCTGCAAATAGAAATTCATGGAATTTTATCATTTGTGCATGAATGACAGAGACCTGTGTTCTTCATCAGCAAGAAAGAAACTATCCGAATGCAGAAGGATGCATCTGAGCTCTTGTCTGGCCTTTAATGCTTTACTGAAGATGAATGCTAATATTCTCTAAATTACCATGGCCATACAGTTTCAACTATTTCTATAGACACATTTTTTTTCTAAGAATTTCCGTAAATTTATAAAAAGTACATAAGATTTGATTTTTTTTTCCTATATTACAGGTGACAGTGAAGATTTCTTTTCAGAATGATTTAATGTTACCTGATTATCCTGTATGGATTTTAAGCACCTTTAAATGATCAAGTATTGATTATAAAATGTTGTAATATACTTTGGTGGTTCATTACACAGTTTTTAGAAGAACTGTTTTGAGTTTATTATTGTAATCACAACCAAAAAGTGAGAAAAGTGATATTGGAAGAAAAGGACTTCAATCTTCTAGTTGATACATGAACATACTAAACATGCACAGTTATATATATACACAGCACAGACTGTATATATATGTAGAACATATAGAATGACATTTCTGTTCCTATAGCAAGTAATAATTGAAATAATGGCTGAAAACAGGCTACAGAAAATTAATTACTTATTTTTTTATGAGTTACAGAATTATTGTAAACATCATATGATTTCCTGCTTAATGGCAAAACCTGAGTCATAAAGAGAAGTTTAAAACACTCATCAATCCCCAGGGTCCGAGGATTGTTCAAGGTTCCTGAATAAACTGCATTGAAAAAAAAAACACATGGCTGAGAAACACTTAAAAAAAAAAACACTCATCAAGTCCATGTTCATACCACCCAGAATGTGCCTTATCTTGTCTGATCCTGGAAGCTAAAACACTCATCAATGGACACCTTCAAACTCAGCGTCACATACTCCATAACTCACAAAAGATATGAGAGAAAGAATGGGAGAGAAAGAGAGAGAGAGAGAGAGAGAGAGAGAGAGAGAGAGATGGAGATGGAGAGATTAATTTATGGGGAGCATAGAGATGTTAGATGGAAGAGCTCTGCTGGGTGTGAGAGTAGTCATCAGGGCTAGTTTAATTGCTATGCACACCTAAACAATTACCAGAGCATCTGAACCAATCCAGGCAGATCACAGATTCTTGGTGCTATTTTTCCCTTACCTCAACCCAGCAGATGGAAAAAGTATTCGCTTAAAGATCAAGTTTAAAAATTCCATTCCCATAGTGTAACCATTCCTATGCAATAACAAAACAATCCTCAAAAGGTATTGTTTTTTTTTATTCTTTTTTTTTTCAATGCAGTTTATTCAGGAACCTTGAACAATCATCTGACCCTGGGGAAAGCCAGCCCACAGCTTAAATAGCCTCTGGGTAGCCAACCCAGGTGTGCCACGTGTGCAATGCAGATAGGTCCACATACATGGAAGCAAGCCAAATCCTCAGCCTTAGCCAAATGTGGAATTGTTCGTGACAGAGAGCACTCACCATCGGGAAGGTGGAAGGAAAAGGTATTGTTAACCCTCTATTTTTCCTATGTTAGGTATTTTTTTTTCTTTTTCTGTTTTTTTCCCTCTTTCTTTCTGTTTCTTTCATATTTCCTTCCTTTCTTTCTTTGTCACAAAACAAAAAGAACAAATGTAATTAATACAAGTAAATTTTAAGCCTTTTCCAGAAAATTATAAAATGCTGACATCTAGTGGAGGTGAAAATATAGGCCTAGAAGGAGTTTTAGTAATGCAGTGTCCTAAGTGTAAGCTAAATGCTTCCAGATCCAAATGCAGAAATAAGCACAGGTGGATATGTCTTGTTTATATTTTTATCCTTACTATTATTATTTACAATTTATTTACATCCCAGATGTAGCCCCTTCCCTCTTCTGCTTATGGTCCCACCCTCTCTTCCTCTTCCTTCGCTATCCCTCTTCCCTAGTCCACAGATAGGGGAAGTCCTTCTCCTTTACTGTCTGACCCTAGAATATTAGGTCCCATCATGACTGCCTGGATCCTCTTCCTCAGTGGGCTAGCTAGGTCTTCCAAGCAGGGAAAAGCGCTCAGGGAACAGGCAACCTAGTTCATGACAGAGACTTTGTCTTCTCTACTTATCCAAGTAAGGGTACTCGCTTGGAGACTGAGCTAACTATGGGCTACGACTGAGCAGGGGTTCTAGGTCCTCCCTATGCATAGCCTTTGGTTGATGCATCAATCTCTACAGTCCCCCACTGGGCCCAGGTTTTTGTTGTTTTGTTGGACTCTGTGTAAGGCTCCTGTCTCCTCCATGTCTTTCTATCTCCCTCTTATTCATAAGATTCCCTGCACTCTGCCCAAGTTTGGCTATGTGTCTCAGCATTCACTTTAATATCCTGCTTGGTACTGAAAGGGTCAAACTAACTTTGTAACCTATATGTCTTTTAAAGCCTATAGTTTTGAGTTTTAGGTCTAGGTTAAGCAAAAAACAAACAAACAAACAACAACAACAACAAAAAGC
Source organism: Meriones unguiculatus (assembly GCF_030254825.1). NCBI lineage: Eukaryota > Metazoa > Chordata > Mammalia > Rodentia > Muridae > Meriones > Meriones unguiculatus. The sequence goes on along the minus strand of NC_083353.1, from coordinate 24,204,852 downwards.
AACAATCAATGACCTTCACTCAGCAAAAAGAATGACCAGACCCTTGTTTTTGAGATAGTGTTTCTTAGCAACCAAACCAGATGACCTCAATCTTTCTTCTGAGTAGCTTCTGACCTCCAGCCAAAAGCCCACAACCCTGATCTTCAAGGATGGGCTAACCAAACCCACCTTCAATTGCAACTGCATCCACACTTGGCCAAGCTTGAGCACCTAAGACTAACCAATTATCTTAATTTATAGCTTCCTCATCCAATCCTAAATTGCCAAAACTGCAACTTCAAATTTCCCACACTTTTTCTTTTAAAAAACCTAAGGCCTTTGTCGCCTGGTGCCACTCTTTGCTGACAGGCAGGGGTGACCCCATTGCACAATGGTTAATTTAAACCTCTTGCTTTTCCATTGAGTTGTGGTCTGTGGGAGTTTCTGGGAAGGGAGTGATCTTGAACTCCTGAGCTGTGAGACCCCAGGTCTTACAGTCCAGTCTTTCAGAGGCCCTTTGTGGAAGGCTCCTGTCTTGTTCCTTGTTTTCACCCTCTTCCAATGTCTATCTTGTTTGCCTTTCTGAATGAGGATTGAGCATCTTGAGGACTCAAGAAGGGTCCTCCTTCTTGCTTGGCTGCTTTAGGTGTACAGATTTTAGTATGTTTATCCTATACTATGTGGCTAATATATATGTATGAGTGAATATACACCACCTGTGTCTTTCTGTATCTGGGTTACCTCACTCAAGATGATCTTTTCTAGTTCCCACCATTTGCCTGCAAATTTCATTGTGTCCTTGTTTTTAATAACTGAGTAATGTCCCACTGTGTAAATGTAGCATTCTTCAGTTGAGGGACAGGTTATGGCTATAATGAGTAAAGAGGTCATGAACATAGTTGAGCAAATGACCTTGTATGGTTGAGCATCTTTTGGGTATATACCCACATGTAGTATAGCTGGCACTATTCCAATTTTTTTGAGAAAGCTCCAGATTGATTTTCAAGGTGGTTGTACAAGTTTACATTCCCTAAATCAATTGGGGGGGGGGTTACCCTTTTTCCACATCCTCTCCAGCATATGTTGTAGCTTAAGTTTTTTATTTTAGCCATTATGATGGCTCTGAGATGGAATTTCAGAGCCATTTGGATCTGCATTTTCTTGATGACTAAGGATGTTGAGCATTGTACTAAGTGCTTCTCTGTCATTCGATATTCCTTCTTTGAGAATTCTCTGTTTAGTTCTGTACCTCATTTTTATTTTGATTATTTGATTTGTTGGTGTTTAATTTCTTGAGTTGTTTATATATTCTAGATGTTAGCCTTCTGTCAGATATAGGGTTGGTGAAGATATTTTCCCAGTGTGAGGGCTGTCCTTTGCTTAACAGTAGCTTTTCCATTTCATGAGATCCCATTTATTGAATGTTTATCTTAGAGCCTGTGCTGTTGGCATTCTATTCAGGAAGTTGCCTCCTGTACCAATGAGTTCCAGGATCTTCACAAATTTTTCTTCTAACAGTTTTAGTGTGTCTAGTTTTATGTTTTGGTCTTTGATCCACTTGGAGCTTACTTTGTGCAGGGTGACAAATATGGATCTATTTTCAGTTTTGTACATGTAGATATCCAGTTAGGAGAGCATTATTTGTTGAAGGTGTTGTCTTTTTTCCCAATGTATGATTTTGGATTCTTTGTCAAAAATCAGGTGTACACAGTTGTATGGAATTATTTCTGGGTCTTCTATTTGATTGCATTGATTCTCCAGTCTGTTGTTTCTATTTTAGCACCATGCCATTTTTTATTATGGTTGCTCAAAAATACAACTTGAGGTCGGTGATGAAGATGCCTTCAGAAGGTATCCGTTCAGGATGGTTTTAGCTATCCAGTTGGTTTTTTTTTTTCTTTTTCCCCATATAAAGTTGAGAATTTTTCATTCAAAGTCTGTGAAGAATAATGTTGGTATTTTGATGAAACTGCATTGAACCTGTAGACTTCTTTTAGTAGGATGGCTATTTTTACTCTGCTAATCTGTCTTATCAATGAGCATGGTAGATCTTTCCATCTTCTGATATGTTCTTCAAATTCTTTCTTCAAAGATTTGAAGGGTTTTTTTTAACAGTTCTTTCACCTTCTTTGTTAGAGTTACAACGAGGTGTTTTATGTTATTTGTGGCTATTGTGAAGGGTGTTGTTTCCCTAATTTCTTTCTCAATCCATTTGTCTTTTGTATACAGGAGGGCTCCTGATATTTTGAGTTAATTTTGTACCCAGCCACTTTACTAAAGTTTTTTATCAGCTGTAGGAGTTCCCTGGTAGAATTTTTGGGGTCACTCATGTATAGTGTCATATTATCTGCAAATAGTGATACTTTGACTTCTTCCTTTCTATTTTGTACCTTTAGCTCTTTTAGTTGTCTTATTGCTATTGCTAGGACTTCTGGTACAGTATCAAAGAAATATGGAGAGGGTGGGCAGCATTGCCTTGCTCCTGATTTCAGTGGAATTGACTTAAGTTATTCTCCATTTAATTTGATGTTGGCTATAGGCTTGCTGTGCATTGCCTTTTCTATGTTTAGGTATGTGCCTTGTGTCCATGATTTCTCAAGATTTCAAACATAAACAGGTGTGAGATTTTTGTCAAATGCCTTTTTCAGCATCTAAGGAGATGATTATGTTTTTTTTTTTGTTTGTTTGTTTGGTAGATTGATGTATTTCCTTATGTTGAACGACCCTTACATGCCTGGAATGATGCCTCCTTGTTCATAGGGGATGATATCTTTGATGTGTTCTTGGATTCGGTTAGCGAGTATTTTATTGAATATTTTTGTGTCAGTGTTCGTATGAGAGATTGGTCTGAAATTCTCTTTCTTTGTTGGGTCTTTGTGTTGTTTAGGTATCAAGTTGATTGTGTCCTCATAGAATAAATTTGGTAATGTTCCTTCTGTTTGTGTTTTGTGAAATAGTTCGAAGAGTATTGGAACTAGGTCTTCTTTGAATGTCTGGTATAATCCTGCAGTGAAACCATCTGGCCCTGGGCTTTATGTTGATGTGAGACTTTTGATGACCTCTTCTTTTTCTATAGGGGAAGTGGACTATTTAATTTAGTTTTTGGATCTTGATTCAGCTTTTTAAATGGAAGCTACCAAGAAAATTTTCCATTTCACTTAGATTTTAGAATTTTGTGGCATATAGTATTTTAAAGTAGGACATAATGAATCTTTGGATTTCCTCAGTGTCTGTTGTTATGACCTCCATTTAATTTCTGATTTTGTTGATTTGGATAGTATCTCTCCTCCCTTTAGTTAGTTTTGCAAAGGGTTTGTCTGTCTTGTTGATTTTCTCAAAGAAACAGCTCTTGGTTTCTTTGAATTGTTTTGTTTCTAATTTATTGATTTCTTAGTTTGATAATTTCCAGCTGTCTACTCCTCCTGGTTATGTCTGCTTTTTTTCCCTAGTGCTTTCAGATGTGCCAATAAGTTGCTTTTATGTGAAATCTTGTATTTTTCTACGAAGAAACGTAGTGCTATGAACTTTCCTCAGCACTGCTTTGATTGTGTCCCATAAGTTTGGGTAAGTTGTGTCTTCATTTTTGTTGAATTCTAGGAAGTCCTTAACTTTCTTCCCTGTCCCAGCTGCTGTTGAATATAAAGTTGCTCAGTTTCTATGCATGTGTAGGCTTTTTGCTATTTCTATTATTGTTGAGGTATAACATGGTGGTCTCATATGATACAAGGGAGTATTTTAACTTTTCTTCTGTATCTTTTTTTGAGGCTTGCTTTGTGCCTTACTATATGGTCAGTTTTGGAGAAGGTTCCCCGAGCTGCTGAGAAAAAGAGATACTTCTTTGAGTTTGGGTGAAACGTTCTGTAGACATCTATGTGGTCCATTTGATTTAGGATCTCTTAAGTGACATCATTTCTCTGTTTAGCTTCTGACTTGATAACTTAGCTTCTGACTTCTGTCCCTTGGTGAGAGTTGAATATTGAAGCCTCCTATCATTAAGGTCTTGGGATGGATGTGTGATTTAAGCTTTAATAATGTTTATTTTATAAATGCAGAAGAGCTTGTGTTTGGACATAAATGTTCATTATTGTGATATCCTCCTCATGGATTTTTTTCCTATAGTGAGAGTGAAGTGTTCCTCCCCCTCTCTTTTGGTTAATTTTGGTTGAAAGTCTATTTTGTTAGATATTAGGATGGCTAATTCAGCATGCTTCTTGTATCTGCTTGCTTAAAGAAACACTTTTCCTTCCCTTTATTCTGAGGGAGCATCCTTTTTTGCTGTAAAGTTGTGTTTCCTGAATGCAGCAGAGTGTTGTTTCCTGTTTCCACAACCATCCTGTTATTCTTTGTTTTTTTTTTATTGGAGAATCAAGTCCATTGGTGTTGTTAGATATTAGTGACCAATGATGTCTAGTTCCTTTTATTGTGGAATTGGTGGGGCTTGTGTGTTTGTGTGCCTGGTTTTTGTTTGTTTGTTTGCGTGGTTTTTTTTGTTTGTTTTATTGTGAAGGTATTTTTTTCTCCTCTATTTCCTTTGTTCTTGTTGATTTTGTTTGATTGGGTTTTCCTTTTCCTTTTTAGCTGTAGGGCTGGGTTGTTGTGTATATATTGTTTAAATTTATTTATGTCATGGAATATTTTGTTTTTCCATCTGTGTTGATTTAAAATTTTGCTGGGCATAGTAGTCTGGGTAGGTATCTGTGGTCTCTTAGCTTTTTCATGATATCCACCCAGGCCTTTCTGGATCTCGTAATTTCTGTTGAGAATTCTGGTGTGGTTGTGATTGGTCTGTCTTTATGTGTTAGTTGTCCTTCTTACCTTGCCACTCTTGATATGTTTCTTTGTTCTGTAGATTTAGTGATTTGATTATTATGTGACAGGAGGAATTCCTTTTCCGGTCTAATTTATTTTGTGTTCTGTAAGCATCTTGTATGTTAAAGGGCATCTCTTTCTTAAGGTTGGGGAAATTTTCAACTATGATATTACTGAGAATATTTTCTGCACTTTGGAAACTGGAATTTTCTTTTTTACCTATTCCTATTATTCTTAGGTTTCTTCTTTTCATGGTATCCTTGATTTCTTCAACATTTTGTATCAGGAACTTTTCCACTTTTACGTTTTCTTCTAGAGACATATATATTTCTGCAATTCTATCTTTGGTGCCTGATAGTCTCTTCCCTGTCTCTTTCCTGTCTCCTGCATTCTGCTGAAGATGCTTACTTTTGTGGTTCCTGATCTGTTCTCTAAGTTCAGCAAGTCCAGGCTTTTCTCTGTTTGTGTTTTCTTTATTGATTCTAATTCCGTTTTCATGTCTTGAAAGATTTTATTCATTTTCTTCACCTGTTTGATTGTGGATTCATATCTGTCCATGATGGCCTCTATTTTTTTTGTTGTTTATTTTGACTTTATGATCCACAAATAATTTCATAATCACAGAATTAAGATAATTTTCCTATGTTTCCTCTGCATTAGAATATCTACTGGTTTGGGGGGATTCTGGTGTATCCATAGTGTCCTGATTTTTGCTGATCAGATTCTTTCCCCAGCCTCTAGTTTTCAGGATGTCTGTAACCTTGACTCTTTTTTTCTTGGAGCCTGTACTGCCATGTGCACCTGTGTCTGAAGTCTGCACTAATATACAGGAAGCTGGGAGATTCCAAGGTCTTGAGAATGCATGCTGGAAATTCAGATGTGGCTAAGGAAGGGAGTTCTCTCTGCTGAGTTCATGCTCTCTACTGGCTCACTGTCTGTGATCCAGGTATGCCAGGTAGCTGTGGTTCAGGCAGAAAGATCTCCAAGTCTAGGGCTGCACCAATGCTCCATAGGCTTCCTCAAGATGTACAATATGATGTGGTTCTCACATATAGTTCAGATTCACTGGGTTCACTGACTGTGCTGGGTTCCATGTTTCTGACCCAGGTAGGCCAGGAAGATGGCCCATTGAGCAAGCAGAATGGAGCCATGCTCCTTCCCAAATACAGGAGGTATCCACTCCATAAGACCATGAGAGTGAGCACCACTAGCTACTGTGACCAGGAAGGTGTTCCACTGGATGGTGAAAGTGTGCTCCAGGGTTTAAAGCTAGGAGCCACTGGTACCCAGAAGGTGTCCACAGGACTGTGAGAGTGGGCACCTGGGTTTGTAACCTCACCCCCAGTACCAGTGAGAGTGAGTGCCCAAAGTTGGAGATACCAACTACTGGTATCTGAAGGTATCTACAGACAGTGGGCTTCGCATGTAGCCTGGGGCTGTGTCAGTGCTGGACAGGAGCCCAATTATTTTTCTCAGTATTAGACTAAAGATGGACTCTCAAGTATCCCTGTGGATTCTCATCTCATCTGAGAAACAGAGAGATGTTGTGGTTTGGGTTTTCTACAGTATGGCCTGCCATTCATTCTGCTTTCACTGCTGAGCTGTTGTTCAGATACCATGCATAGTAGGCAATAACATCTTGGATGCTTCCCTCTATTCTTTTTTCAATTTCTTCATGCTTCAAACTGAAGATATTTTAAAAAACAATGTTCATTCTACCACATTTGTTTTTTTAGATTTTGTTTGTTTGTTGGTTAACAGCAGAAGAACTGAAGACAATCCACAGTTCTTTTGTTTTGGCTCTGACTCTGTCTCTCTTTTTCTCCTTTCTCTCTTTCAATTTCCTTTCTCTTATTTTTCCTATAATTTTTCTCTTTTATAATTTTATTTATTTACTTTTCATTATTACAGTTTATTCACTTCATATCCCAGTTGTAACCCCTTCCCTTGTCCTCTTCAATTCCACCCTACCTCTCTTATCTCCTCTCATGCCAATTCCCAAGTCCACCTCCCCTTCCATCTGGCCCTAGCCTATCAGGTGTCATCAGGACTGGCTGCATTGCTTTCCTCTGTGGTCTGGTACAGTTGCACTCCCTCTAGGGTGAGGTGATCAAAGAGCCAGACACTTAGTTCACATCAGAGACAGCCCCTGCTACTCCCCTTACTTGGGAACACACATGGAAGCTGAGCTGCCATTTGCAACATCTGTGCCAGAGGTCTAGGTAACATGCATGCATGGTCCTTGTTGGAGTATAAGACTTGGCAAATACCTATGGGCTCAGATATTTTGGTTCTGTTGCTCTCCTTGTAGAGCTCCTATCCTTTCCAGGTCTTTCTATTTCCTCTTTATTTCATAAGATTCCCTGAAATCTGCCCACAGTTTGGCAAATAGTGTCAGCATCTGCTTCGATACCCTGCTAGTTAGAATCCTTCAGAGGCCCTCTGTGGTAGGCTCCTGTCCTATTCCCTGTTTTCTCCTACTCCCAATGTCTATCTCATTTGTTTTGAGTGAGGATTGAGCAAACTCCCTAGGGTCCTCCTTCTCATTTAGATTCTTTAGAATTATAGATTTTAGATGTTTATCCCATATTATATGAGTAATATATGCCTATAGTGAATATATACCATGTGTGTCCTTCTGCTTCTAGGTCACCTCATTCAGGATCATCTTTTCTAGTTCCCACCATAGCCCTGCAAAATTTCATGATTTCCCTGTTTTTAATTGCTGAGTAGTATTCCATTGTGTAAATGTACCACCATTTCTGTATCCATTCCTAAGTTTAGGGACATCTGGGTTATTTCCATATTCTGGTTATTATGAATAAAGCTGTTTTGAACATATTTGAGCAAATGTCCTTGCTCATATTTTTGATATATATTACTGGGAGTGTTGTAGATGGATCTTGAAGTGGCAATGTTTCTAAATTTCTGAGAAAGCAGCAGATTGATTCCCAAAGTGGTTGTAATTATTTACATTCCCACCAACAATGGAGGACTTTACCCCTTTCTCCACATCCTCTCCAGCATGTGTTGTCACTTGATTTTTTGTTCTTATCCATTCTGATGGATGTTAGATGAAAACTCATGGTCATTTTGATTTGCAACACATTCAGAATTTTTTTTTGACATTTTAAAACTTTTCTTTATTCTTCATTAATTACACTTTATTTACTTTGTATCCCCCTTGTGGTTCCCTCCCTCCTCCAGTCCCAATCGCTTCCTTCTTCCACCCTCTGCATGCATGACCCTCCCCAAGTCTACTGATAGGGAAGATCTTCTTTTCCTTCCTTCTGATACTAGTCAATTAGGTCTCACCAGGAGTGGCTGCATTGTCTTCTTGTGTGGCCTGGTAATGCTGCTTCTCCCTCAGGGGGAGGTAATTAAAGAGCAGGCCAAACAGTTCATGTCAGAGACAGTCTCTGTTCCTAATAAAATGAAACCCACTTGGATATTCAATTGCTATGGGCTACATCTGTGCAAGGGTCTTAGGTTATCTCCATGCATAGTCCTTTGTTGGAGTATCAGTCTCAGGAAAGACCCCTGTGCTCAGAATTTCTGTTCTGTTGCTGTCTTTGTGGGGTTCCTGTCCTCTCCAGATCTTACTGTTTCCCACTTCTTTCCTAAGATTCCCTGCACTCTGCCCAAAGGTTGCCCATAAGTCTCAACACAAGCATGGATAGTCTGCAGGGCAGAGTCTTTCAGAGGTCCTCTGTGTCAGGCTCCTGACTTGTTACCTCTTTTATCCTTCTTCTGATATCCATCTTCTTTGCCTTTCTGAATAGGAATTGAGCAGTTTAGGAAGAGTCCTCCCTCTTAATTAGTTTCTTTAGGTGTACAGATTTTAGTAGGTTTATCTCATATATCTATATGAGTGAATATATACAGTGTGCATCTTTCTGCTTCTGAGATAGCTCACTCAGAATGATATTTTCCAGATTCCAGCATTTACCTGCAATTTTCATGATTTCCTTTTTTTATTGCTGAGTAATATTCCATTGTGTAGATATACCACAATTTGTGCATTCATTCCTCCACTGAGGGGCATCTGGACTGTTTCCAGCTACTGGCTATTAAAAATATGGCTACTACAAACATGGTTGAGCAAATGTCCTCATTTTGTACTTGAGACTCTTTTGGTTATATGCCTAGAAGTGGTATAGCTAGATCTTGAGGAAACACTATTCCTAGTTGTCTGAGAAAGTGTCAGGTTGCTTTCCAGAGTGGTTTTACAAGTTTACATTCCTACCAGCAGTGCAGGAGGGTTCCCCTTTCTCCACAACCTCTGCAGCATGTGTTGTCTCTTGTGATTTTGAACTTAGCCATTCTGAGGGTTGTAAGGTGAAATCTTAGGATGGTTTTGATTTGCATTTCCCTGATGGCTAATGACATTGAGCATTTCTTTAAGTGTTTCTCTGCCATTCTATATTCCTCTATTGAGAATTCTCTGTTTAGTGCTGTACTCCATTTTTTAATTGGATTTCTAGATTTTTTGCTGTTTAACTTCTTTACTCCTTTATATATACTGGGTATTAGTCCTCTGTCAGTTATGGAGTTGGTGAAGATCCTTTCCCAATCTGTAGGCTGTCATTTTGTTGTGATGACAGTGCCCTTTGCTTTACAGAAGATTTTCAGTCCCATTTGTTGATTGTTGCTCTTAGAGCCTGTGCTGTTGGTGTTCTCTTCAGGAAGTCATTTCATGTGCCAATGAGTTCAAGGCTCTTTCCCATTGTTTCTTCTAAGCATTTTAGTATATCTGGTTTTATGTTGAGGTCTTCGAACCATTTGGACTTTAGTTTTGTGCAGGGTGATAAGGCTGGATTGATTTGCATTTTTCTACATGTAGACATCCAGTTAGACCAGCACCATTTGTTGAAGATACTGTCTTTTTTCCATTGAATGATTTTGGCATCTTTGTAAAAAAATCTTCGTAAGTTTGTGTATTTATGTCAGGATCTTCTATTCAATTCCATTGATCCACCAGTCTATTTCTATACCAGTACCATGCAGTTTTTAGTATTGTTGCTCTATAGTTGAGCTTGAGATGAGGGATGGAGATGCCTCCAGAAGATCTTTTATTGTAGAGGACTGTTTCAGAAATTCTGGGTTTCTTCTTGTTCCATATGAAGGTGAGAATATTTCTTTCAAGCTCTGTAAAGAAGTGTGTTGGTAATTTGATGGGAATTGCATTGAATGAGTAGATTGCTTTTGATAAGATGGCGATTTTTACTGTGTTAATTCTGTCAAGCCATGGGCATGGGAGATCTTTCCATCTTCTGATATCTTCTAATTCTTTCTTCAGAGACTTGAAATCTTTTTCATACAAGTCTTTGACTTGCTTGGTTAGGGTTACACCAAGGTACTTTATGTCGTTTGTGGCTATTTTGAAGATGTAGATGGCTGGGAATAATGAAAATCATGGCTGAAATCAATAAATTAGAAACAAAGAAAACACTTCAAAGAATCAATGAAACCAAGAGCTTGTTCTTCGAGAAAATCGACAAGATAGACAACCCATTAGCCAAGCTAACTAAAAGGCAGAGAGACACCATCCAAATCAAGAAAATCAGAAATGAAAAGGGGACATTACTACAGATACAAAGGAAACCCAAACAATCATTAGAACTTACTTCAAAGTCTGTATGCCACAAAATTTGAAAATATAAATGAAATTGGCAATTTTCTCGATCGATTCCACTTACCAAAGCTGAATCAAGATCAGGTAAATCAATTAAATAATCCTACATGCCCTAAGAAAATAGAAGTGGTCATCAAAATTCTCCCATCCAAAAAAAGCCCAGGACCAGATGATTTCAGTACAGAATTCTACCAGACCTTTAAAGAAGAGTTAACTCTAGTTCTCTTCAAACTAAATAGAAACAGCAGGAACACTACCAAACTCATTCTATGAAGCCATAGTCACCTTGGTACCTAACCCTTACAAAGACCCAACAAGAAAAAAGAATTTCAGGCCAATCTCACTTATGAACATTGATGCAAAAATACTCAACAAAATACTTGCAAACCGAATACAAGAACACATCAAAGATATCATCCACTATGACTAAGTCTGCTTCAATGAAGGCATGCAGGGGTGGTTCAATATATAGAAATTCATCAGTGTGATCCACCATATAAACAAACTGAAGGAGAAAAACCACATGATCATCTCCTTAGATGCTGAAAAGGCATTTGACAAAATCCAACATACATTCATGTTTAAAGTCTTGGAGATATCAGGGATACCAGACACATAAATGAACATAGTAAAGGCAATATACAGCAAGCCTATAGCCAATATCAAACTCAATGTAGAGAAACTTAAAACAATCCCACTGAAATCAGGGACAAGGCAAGGCTGCCCACTCTCTCCATATCTATTCTGGAAATCTTTGCTAGAGCAATATGCAGTTGAAGATCAAGCAGATACATATTGAAAAGGAAGAAGCCAAAGTGTCACTATTTGTAGATGATAGGATAGCATACCTGAGTGACCCCAAAAATTCTGCCAGTGAACTCCTATAGCTGATAAACACCTTCAGCAACGTGGCCAGTTACAACATTAACTCAAAAAAAAAAAAAAAAAAAAAAAAGAATAGTGCTTCTGTATACAAAAGTCAAAAGGGCTGAGAAAGAAATTAGGAGAGCATTTCTTTAAGTCTTTCTCTGCCATTAGATATTCCTCTACAGAGAATTCTCTGTTTAACTCTGTACCTCATTTTTTATTTGGATTACTTGGTGTGTTAGTGTTTAAATTCTTCAATTCTTTATATATTCCAGATATTAGCCTATGTTTAATGTAGGGTTGGTGATGATACTTTCCCAGTCTCTATGCTGTTGTTTTGTTCTTTTTTTCTGTATCTTTTTTTAATTTTTATTAATTACATGTTATTCAGTTTGTATCCCCCATTAGCCCCTCCCTCATCCCCTCCTGATCCAATCTCCCTAGCCCCTACTTCATGCATGCCCCTCCCCAAGTCCACTGATAGGGGAGGTCCTCCTTTCCTACCTTCTGATCTTAGTTTATCAGATCTCATCAGAACTGGCTGCATTGTCTGCTTCTGCTGCCTGCTAAGGCTGCTACCCCCCTCAGGGGGAGGTGATCAAAGTGCGGTCCAATCAGATCATGTCAGTTGCAGTCCCTCTTCCCATTACTATGAAACCCACTTGGACACTAAACTGCCATGGGTTACATCTTTGCTGGAGTTCTAGGTTATCTCCATCCCTGATACTTGGTTGGAGTATGGACTCTGGGAAGACCCCTGTGTTCAAATTTCTTGTTCTGTTTCTCTCCTTGTGGAGTTCCTGTCCTCTCCAGATCTTACTATTTCCCACTTCTTACATAAGATTCCATGCTAATTGCCCAACAGTTTGGCCATAAGCCTCAGCATCTGCTTTGACAGTCTGCAGGGCAGAGCCTTACAGAGGCCCTCCATGGCGGGTTTCTAGCTTGATTCCTGTTTTCTTCTTCTTCTGATGTCCATCCTCTTTGCCTTTGGGATAGGGATTGAGCATTTTAGTCAGTGTCTTCTCTCTTGATTAGTTTCTTTAAAGGTACAGATTTCTGTAGGTTTATCCTATATTACATGTCTATATGAGTGAGTATATACTGTGTGTGTCTTTCTGCTTCTGGGACAGCTCACTGAGGATGATCCTTTCCAGGTTCCACCATTTACCTGCAAATTTCAAGATTTCCTTATTTTTCATTGATGAGTAATATTCCATTGTGTAGTTATACCAGAATTTCTGCTTCCATTCTTCAGTTGAGGGGCATCTGGGCTGTTTCCAGCTTCTGGCTATTACAAATAAGGCTGCTAAAAACACGGTTGTGAAAATGTCTTTAATGTGTACTTGAGCCTTTTTTTGGATAACAAAAGCAAACGCCAGATTGAATGCAATTCTCATCAAATTACCAACACAATTCTTCACCGACTTTGAAAGAAAAATTCTCAACATCATATAGAATAACAAGAAACCCAGAATTGCTAAAACAACCCTCTACAACAAAAGATCTTCTGGGGGTATCTCCATCCCTTATCTTAAGCTCTATCATAGAGCAACAGTAACAAAAACTGCATGGTACTGGCTTAGAAACACAATGGTGGATCAATGGAACCAAAAAGAAGATCCAGAAATAAACCCACACACTTATGGACACCTGATCATATAATGGAAAAGATATGGCATCTTCAACAAATGGTTCTGGTCTAACTGGATGTCTACATGTAGAAAAATGCAAATAGATCCATCCTTATCACCGTGCACAAAACTGAAGTCCAAGTGGATCAAAGACCTCAACATAAATCCAGACATTAAATCACTTAGAAGAAAAAGTGAGCAAGACCCTAGAACACATTGGTACAGGAGACAACTTCCTGAACAGAACACCAACAGCACAGGCTCTAAGAGCAACAATTAATAAATGGGACCTCATGAAACTGAAAAGCTTCTGTAAAGCCAAGGACACTGTCATCAAAACAAAAGGAATACCTACAGATTGGAAAAAAATCTTCAACAAAACTTCTTCTGACAGAGGGCTAATATCCAGTATATATAAAGAACTAAAGAAGTTGAAAAGCAGCAAACAAAGTAATCCAATTAAAAAATGGGGAACAGAGCTAAACAGAGAATTCTTAGTAGAGGAATACAGAATGGCAGAGAAACACTTAAAGAAATGCTCAACATCATTAGCCATATGGGAAATGCAAATCAAAATGACCCTGAGATTTCACCTTATACTAATCAGAATGGTCAAGATGAAAAACTTGAATGACAACACATACTGGAGATAGGGGAACCCTCCTCCACTGCTGGTGGGAATGTAAACTTGTAAAATCACTCTGTAAATCAATCTGGCACTTTCTCAGACAACTAGTAATACTGCTTCCTCAAGATCCAGCCATGTTATTTTGTTCTTACGACAGTATCCTTTGCTTTTTAGAAGCTTTGAGAATCATGAGGTCCCATTTATTGATTGTTGATCTTAGAGCCTGTGCTGTTGGTGTTCTGTTTAGGAAGTTGTTTCCTGTGGCTATGAGTTCTAGGCTCTTCCCCACGTAGCTAATGACTTTGTAAATACCTTTGACACCTCATGGATTTTAGACTTTCCTTTCATTTAAGTTTAATACCTCCCTTTTTTTTGACAGTTTTCAGTGCTTTTAAAAATTATTTGTATCTCTTTCCACTTAGACAGGTAAATTTACCTGCTGACAACTGAGTCCATGACCCAGGTCACAGATAGTGTGAGAAGAGAAGGAAGCTCCACAAATTGTACACACATACACAGAGTCATCCCACATACTCATCTCCACTCAGGCATGCATGATTTCCTTACATACTTTCAATTTAAAGCAATTTCACACTCTCTCTCACACACAAGCACATTAAAATGTAATAAAAATTTTTATGCTTTACCCAGAGTAGCTGTAGATACCACAATATTTTTCACTCATGATTTTATTGTATCATTGATATTTTTCATTTATACTAAGAGTTTGTATTTTTGAAAGGTATATATCCTAGCATTTGCATTTTAGCTTGTTGCACTCTTTCTTTTCCCCCCTTAATTCTTCTCTTCTTCCTCTATCTTCCTTCTTACTTTTCTTTTTGTTTTACTTCCTTTCCCACTCCCCATACCTTATAATAGGAATATAACACATACCACTTTCTCCACCAATTACTGAAGTTTCTCATAGCATCTTAATTGGAAAGAGTATTACATTTAATAATTTATTTTATTCCAGTTATGTATTATTGCTCAATCTTTGTTCAAAGCCATCAGATTCATTTCACAAAGGGCCCTCTAAGCATGAACTTCCTACCTTTTAAAATTTACACTAATTTTTTAGGACATTTCTCAGGCAAGAATTCTGGGGCAAGAGAACTGCAAGGTAATAATTGCTTGGCTACTTTGAATTGTGTCAAGAAAGAGCCTGACACAGAGGACCTCTTAAAGTCTCTGCCCTGCAGACTATCAATGCAGATGCTGAGACTTATGGGAAACCTTTGGGCAGAGTGCAGGGAATCTTAGGAAAGAAATGGGAAACAGTAAGATCTGGAGAGGACAGGAACTCCACAAGGAGAGCAACAGAACCAAAAAAAAAAAAGCTGAGCACAAGGGTCTTTCCTGAGAGTGATACTCCAACCAAGGCCTATGTATGGAGATAACCTAAGATCCCTGTATATATGTAGCCCATGGCAGTTCAGTATTCAAGTATGTTCTATTGTTATAGGAAAAGGGACTGTCTCTGACATGAACTGATTTTTCTGCCCTTTAATTAACTCCCCTGAGGGGGAAGCAGCATTACCAAGCCACACAAGAAGACAATGCAGCCACTCCTGATGAGACCTAATTGACTAGGATCAAAAGGAAGGAAAAGAAGACCTCCTCTATCAGTGGACTTGGGGAGGAATAAAATGTAATAAATAAAGAATTTTAAAAATTTATATAAGTGGGGAAAAGGGAAAGGGTAAAGACAGATGGTAGCTGTAATGGTAATGAAGAATTTGTTGTGAGGCATGCATACATTGCCACCACGGATTGTTGCATAGAGCTAGAGTGAGGTGGAGACATTCATACCTTGGACATCTCATTCTTGATATGGGTAGGTGGAAGCATTGCTACTTCCCTGTTCTGTGCCAGCATGCATTGGCACTTGTAGTCTTGACCCCCTACCTCTGCTATTCTTGGAGTAATCAAGTAGCCTGGGCACCTGGAATTCTTCCCGATATAAATTGGCAACATCCCAGACCAAGCCAATAATATGTGCCCATCCTGGGAAGCTCTCCCAACCCCAAGGGTCCTGCTTTTCAATGATGGCTTCTATTTTTTTTGTTTGTTTCTCTCTATATTCCGCTAATTGTGCCTCTACTTGTTTGGTTCTATTTGCCTGTATTTCTTTGGGAGCTATGTTCATTACTACCCAATGGCTTGAGTGCCATTCCAGAAACTGTTTCCTGTGTAAAGTTGCATTTGAAGGTGTCTTTACTCTGCCGCCGTTCAATTACCTCCATAGTTTAACCTCATAATTATTAGCTCAGATAGTTTATGGTACCTTTCCCACAATATTTAAATAGCATGTACTTAATGTTTTAGTATTTAGTATGTAGAATCCATTTTTATTCTCAAAGAGTAGCAATGTCCTGCCTAAATTTGCCTTGTTTCTTCTTCTGCAGTGTAAAATTTTCATGCTTATGACAAGTTGGGGAAGTGACATGTTTTCAAGGAAATATGAAGACTGGCTTCATGGTATCCTAAAAAAGATAGTGGAAGGTAACTTTCCAAAAGTGTTGGTTTGAAAACAAGTGGGTCCACAGAAGAAGAATAGGTTCCTGCCAATTATATTCAACATGGAAAAGAAGAAAATTCCAAGAGATTTCACCGGATTTCTCTGACAATCCTATCACTATTTAAGTAGTTTCTAACTTTTGTCTGAAAACTGAGAATAAGATATTGAATCCAATTCGTTTTAGGCATAAATTTGAATCCATGAAAAAAAGTTGTTGTTTTTTTTTTTATTTTTATAGACAGCCAAAAAAAAAAAAAAAAGAAAAACTGAAAGTTGTGTATTTGAAACAAACATCAAAAATAATCCCCGAAGAGGTGCAGTTGCACATAACTTTAATCCCACCACTCTGGAGGCAGAGACAGATGGATCTTTGTGATCAAGACCAACCAGATCTACATATCCAGTTCCAAGACATCCAGGGCTACTTAAACAGATTCCACTAAAAAAAAAAAAAAAATCCTTGGATCAGAAAAACTTGGCAAGCATAGGAAGAAATAAGACTCATGATCTAGCCAGATTTGGAGGCACAGACCTGTAATCTAAGCTACTCAGGATGTTCCATCGGGACCATAAACTCAAGACTCAGCTAGGCTACACAGTGAGCTAAAGGCCAACATGGACAAATTAGTAAGATTCTCTCTCACAACAACAACAACAAAAAATTTAAGAAGTCTCTAGCTCAAGGACAGAGAACACTAGACTTGCAAACATGATGCCCTTTAATCCATCCCAAATGGAAAAATAGAGATAAGAGTAACCAAATAATGACCAAGGCTTGAAAGTCCTTGAAGTATTGAAATACATATTCAAAACCCTGGGAGTGGAGGAGAGAGGGGCTTATGGGGGATACAAAGTGAATAAACTGTAATTAATAAAAAAAAGTTACTATTTCCATAGGGTAAAGCGTTTTTTATTTCATTATCTATAAACATTAAATTTATTTTTATTAACTATATTGTTTCTCTTAAGATAAATACTGCTTCTTTCAAATGTGTAAGAGTTTGTATGTAAAAGAATAATCGATAAGTACTTGCTCAATACACTTGGCAATTCTGTCTGAGAAACTTGATTATTTACTTATCTTCAAAATAACAGTTGATCACTATTTCAATGTCTTGTTTTTTTATTTGATTAATTAGCCTTTTGTTTCTATGTTTTGACATAATCACTACAAAGACAAAGAAGTGCACACACACACATGCACACACACTCACATACACACAAATTTACATTACTAACAATAAGCCTTATCCAGAATATTTTAGAGACATTTTTTTATTCTTTTTCTACATTACACAAATTTATATAATAAAGAATAAAGCATGTGATTTATATTGTATCTGCATAAATCCTGGCTCTATGGTCCTATGTTGATGACATACCCATTTCTCCTTTAATAGCTCAAAAAATTTAATTACAGTTCATTCACTTTGTATCCCAGAGGTAGCCCTCTCCCCTCATTCCCTCCAAGTCCCACCTCCCCTCTCTCATCTCCTCCTGTGCCCCTTTCTAAGTCCACTGATAGGGGAGGTCCTCCTCCTCTTGCATCTGATCCTAGCTTACCAGGTCTCATCAGGCCTGGTTGCATTGTCTTACTCTGTGGTCTGGTAAGGCTGCTCCCACCTCAGGGGGAGGTGATCAAGGGGCCAGCCACTGAGTTCATGTCAGAGATAGTCCCTGGGAACCCAATTGGATACTGAGCTGCCATAGGCTACATCTGAGCAGGGGTTCTATGTTATATCATGAATGGTCTTTGGTTGGAGTATCAGTCTCAGAAAAGACCCCTGTGTCCAGGTTTTTTGCTTGTGTTGCTCTCCTTTTGGAGCTCCTGTTTAATATCATGCTATGAAATATGCAAAGAGTAAAAAAAGTTCAACTTTTTTCATCTGTACTCATGATGTTCCCTCTTTGATTCAAAGGCCACCTAACAACAACAACAAAAAATCAGACATAAGAAACACTCTTCTTTGTTGTTGGCCAGGGAAGTTAAAAAACAACAACAACAACAACAACAAAAACAGATTACTACTATTGCCCTTAGCCATCTGCTAAGAAGTGAAAGATAAGTCTTTCATCCTGAAGATACCACTTACTTTAGAAATAGGACCCAGAGACCTATTATCTGGCCCTGAATAAATTTTCCTTTGTGAGAATTAGCTTTCCAGAAGACACCATGCCAGCTTCCAAATGAGGGAAGTAACTAACATTCCTTCATAGCTTTGGTGCCTATGAACCATATCAACGATGAACATGGCAAGGTAAACATAAGGCTGGAATATAGCACTCATACCTTGGCAGTGAGCAACAGCTTTCTAATTGGACTTAAAAACCCACTCAATGAGAAGGATACCATGCCTCATATTAAAAACCTAGCTCACGTCCCAGTTCTAGTGAAGTTGTGGGTTTTGGGAAAATATCTACAGTCATTAATTTACCAATAGCGCAAACTATAAATATTTGTCCTTATTATCAGAAATCGGTGTAGTATTCACTTCTCATTGAGAAAATGTTTCTTTGAGCAGATTCAGACTACTACAGAAAACCATGATCTATCAAAATGCAGCAGTATGGAGCCCAGTCCCAATGAATACCTATACAGAACAATCCAGCACTTAAGGTTCAGGGAACATTGTAGAAGAGGACACTGTAAGACTGTAAGAACCAGAGGATCAGGGAGCTTTCTATAATTGTTTTTCCTTATAAAACCGGGGACTACAGCCATCATTTCTCATCAACATGACTGCCAAATGTGAGATGAAATTGGATAACACCAAGGGACAGGCCACCATGGATAGAGAAAAGTCTAGAAGGCTTCAACCCTACATAGAAATGTGGGCAACTGAAAAAAGCTGGAGCAGGAGAGGTGATTTTTTCCACAGAGAAGAGTATGACAATTGGTTGTCCCATGCCAGACCTGCAAAAAATACATACAAGTAACTGTATGTGTACTGAACAAGTTAAATTAAAGAATATATATGTATGTGTGTTCCATTATATATATATGTGTGTGTATGTGTGTGTGTGTGTGTGCTTTCCAAGTATATAGGTAGGTGTGTATGTGTGTCTGTGCAATAACCATTATTGAAAAACAAGGCAATTAATTTGGACCTCGGGGAGGAGTATATTGGAGGGTTTGGAGGGAGGAAAGAAAAGAGAAACATTTTAAGTATATTATAATCTCAAAATTTTTGAAGAATAAACTTCATTACCAAATTGTACTTTAAATTATGTGCAAGAGATAGAACTCCTTGATAGTTTTTCTTATGATAAACCAAGTAGCTAATTAATGTAATAGGTTATGGAGTAGTGCAACAAAAGATTCAGGTAAAGAAAGAGGCATTTCCATAAAGGCATAATATAATGTTAAGGCAAATTGAGTTTGAATTGTCCTTTGAATATGTTCTTTGAGGAGATCTTCAGAGCTGTCTGTACATAAAAATATTTTATTCCATCTGTTCATGCTGCCTGAGTGACAGACCTGTTTCTCAGCATTCATTTTACCACCAAGAGAGAGAAAAGAAATTCAGGTACACATTAATGCAAAAAGTGTTAACTTCACTACCATTCTATTAATGTTAAGTGTAAGCAGAAGAAAACCCTACATATTTTCTGAGATAAGCTGAAATGAAGCCTCTTCCACTAAACATTAAATTCCCAGCAGCCAACTCACATTGTTAACATGCTAACAGTGATATTGATTGAAAACATACTCATTAATTCATATTTTGTGTTTTACTGTTGTTTGACCAATTGGTTTCAATCAAGATTTTATAGGACTTAGTACAGAATATTACCAGGATGCTATTGAAACTAGTTATGTAATCACAGTCTCTTCAATAGCCTTTAGCAAATCATTAAGTCTAAGAATTTTAAGTACTTTAACTAAAACAGAAATCTTGTCGGTATGATTTGATTTCTCTTTATGTAAAAATGTACCAGTGAGATTTTGTTATTTGCAAGGCGATTCAATGTCTTTTAACTAGCTGTGCTTTCTGGGTATGGAGTACTAATAGAATATAAGACTATATGATACTGTGATTTACTTGCAGGATCCATTTCAATCTCTTAGAACAAGAATTCCTTTGAATACATCTTTGTGTACACCACAGAACCTGGCAAAACACCTCACAGAAAGATGGCATAAAATGATTTTTGTTAAAGGGATAGATTTTACAGTCAGTCTGTAACTACCTTTTTCCAGAGAAAGGACTGTATTTAAAACTGAGATAGAGAAAACACACAAAATTCCTGAAAGACAAATGAATCTAAACTTCAGCCAGTTCAAAAGAGTAAATTATCGACTAACTAACGTTTAAGACATTTGTGTCCACAGTAGCCAATTTTCTCTGTACCCTGCACAATACAGAGACTGTAAACCCTCCCACTGCCAACTGTAGGCAAAGTGTTCAGAAGATCTCTTTTGATTGTATGTGTCTTAGTTAGGATAAATATAGAATTACTCCTTACCTTCATTCATCCCCTTTGGCTCTGGGTACTTGGTAAAGATATTAGAGGAAAGGAAATATACATTTTAAAATTGTTATTCAAGTATCCTAAATAATTATTGTCTAAGGAAATTTAATTATACATATTATATTGTGAATTATAAATATATTTAATATATACATAGTAGGTATTCTCCATTGCTCCTCAAGAACTCAACACTTAGCTTAAGTGAAAAAATTTGATGCAAAAATTATTTTTTTATTATGAACAAGTCCATACAATTAACAAGGATATGAATTTACCTTTCATATACAATGCATAAGATATTTCTCTAGGGAACAAGAACTAATAGATATCCTGAAGCAGACCAGTATCTAAGTATAGCCACAGGAAAAGTAGAAAGAATTAAATTTGCAATATAGTAAAAGTGGCAAGGTAAGTTCACTCTTCATTTTTATTCATGAAACAGTATATGAAATAAGTCATAAAATACAGAAACATTTGCTGAGAGATTTAAGTGGAAAACACGATTTAGGCAGTTTTCTGCTGTCATGGAAATTTGAATTATATTTGTTTGCATGCATACACATACATAACCTGTTGTGGGGTGTGTGTGTGTGTGTGTGTGTGTGTGTGTGTGTGTGTGTGTGTTTGTGTGTGTGTGGGGTCAGACTGACATTGTTATTGATACCTCTGCCTAACATAATGTTAAACTCATGATCAGAAAATCAGTTACATCAAAAGATTGTCTCGGGTGTCTGAGACTATTATCACCATTCAATTTTTAGTTCCTGTGTCTTACATGAAAATGGCCAAACAGAAACACTGTTACAGAGGAAAATAAAAAGACAATGTAAGTTCTTCTGAAGAATTATTGGATGCTGACATCTAGTGACTTAGAAAAGTACCATTATGGAGGAATTTTAATAACACAATATACTTCCATAAAAATGTGTATGTTGCCCAGTGCAAAATCACATATGTACAGGTCGATACATTTAATTTTAATACTTAATTATAGCTTTTTATGTGCCTAACTGCTACTGAATAAAGGTAAACCCTTGTGAAATGAACTTTTTTTATCAGTGATACTCCACACTTTGCAGAAAGCATATCATTCCCTATAATATCTTAAAATCTTCCTCCATTACCCTTTTCCTTCCTTCCTTCCTTCCTTCCTTCCTTCCTTCCTTCCTTCCTTCCTTCCTCCCTTCATTCCTTCTTTCCTTCCTTCCTCAATATCTTTTGACCACATTGTCTCTGTATATGCTTTTTTCTTTGCCTCTCTGATATATTCTAATATATATTATCTATATCTCCATCCTTCCTCTTTCAATACACTTAAAAGTGTTCTTCAGTTAGGGTTTCCATCACTATGATAAACACTAAGACCAAAAGCAACTTGGTGAAGAAAGGATTTATATCATCTTACAGTAAACAGGTAACAGTCCTTTATGGACAGAACTCAGGACAAGAACTCAAGCAGGCAAGAACTTCCGGGTAGGAACTGACACTGAAGCCATGGAGGAATGCTACTTACTGGCTTCCTCCTCATGATTTGCTCAGCCCACTATTACAGCTCAGCACAGCTGCCCAGAGCTAGTACTGATGTGCCAAAGATTAATTAAGAAGACATCTGAAAGACTTCTGGGTTTCCTTTTCACAGTAATTCTGACTTGTCAAACTGACCCCCCAAAAAAAGTAATTAGTATAAATAGCTTTTCCATCTACTGGATACTAAATCTACAATAACCTAAAATAAGTTTTTTTGTGTTAAATTCTTCTGAAATTTTAATGTACTTTTCCTATATGTCTCATTTGAGGCCTGCTTTACCATACTATTTCAAGTTACACATATGAAAGTATAACCTTGTAATAATGCTTATACCTGTATCTCCTCTTTTCCATTTGATTTCCTTTTTTTCTATTCCTCGGTGAATTACTGATTTACAATCATTATCTTACATTTATTATTTTACATTTTGATTACAATCATTATTTTACAATTATTATTTTACATTTTGATAGCGCTTATATAATTTTCATCAATGAATATGCAGTTAGGACCATATAGAAAGCAGATCACATTGACATTTTATTTTTTTTCATTATGAATTTTACTTCTTGATCTCTACCCAAAGCTGCATATCCTGTGCTATTCCAAAAAGCTCTCTACACATAGACTTTTTTCTTTGCAGAATTTACAAGTCCTGTGGCAATAAAATGCAAAGTTTTTAGAATGGAGCACTGATTCATGAATTCTCTAAGATAAGCTGTTAGGAAAAAAAAAAGCTGTCAGGAAAGAAAAAAGAAAGGAAGGAAGAAAGAGAGAGAGAGAGGAGAGAGATAAACAAAATTGCAGGAGAGTGTGTGAGTGAGAGTCAGGGACAGAGTGATAGAGGAAGAGAGGGAGAGAAGAAGAAAGGGAGACAGGAGGAAAGAAAGGAAAAAGGAAGGAAAGAAGGAAGGAAAGGAAGAGATTGATGAACTACAACTTATAATTTTAATGAAGGTGAAGAGTTTGTGAGTTTAATCCATAAGAAATTGGAAAAGTTGGTGTAGAGGTATGCTTGAGAATTTTAGATGTGCTTCGGTGCCTATCAGATAGAACCTGGAGGAAGAAAAGGACATGAAATCCCCTGAAACAAGAGTTACTACAAAAAGTTGTGAGCCCCCATATGCGCACAAGAAACAAAATTTCAGTCCACTGCATGAGCAGCATGTACTTTGAATTGCTGAGCCCTCTCTGCATCCCTTGTTCTGTATTATTCATCATATATTTAGTATTGAGTTTTTTTCCCCAGAATTCTTGAAAGTTAAGGTCATTATTGCTTAATATTTTCACTAGTGCTCTCTAAAGGCAATAATTCTTCAGCTTTATCTTCAACATTCTTTCTTATAGTGTTTACTGCTGGAGATATTTTACACTGATATTATATGTTTTGTGGAACTTTTAAGTTCTAATCTTTTAATTTGATTATCTTCAGTTTTTTCCTTTGCAGAATGTGTTGTTTAAGTTGCTGAATTTCTCACCTGAGTCTTGAATTGGTGTATTTATTTCATCCATCTTTTTGAATTTTCATTAAAATCATTGCTCTTTGCAGGAGGACTGCAGAGACTGATGCACCAATCAAGGACTAGCATGGAAAGAACTTATAGCTCATGCTCAGATGTAGTCCATAAGCAGTTCAGAATCCAAGTCAGATTCCTAATAAAGGGAGCAGGGGCAGTTTCTGACATGAACTCAGTTGCCTGCTCTTTGATCACTTCCGACTAAGAGGATGGCCTTACTAGGCCACAAAGGAAGAGAACCCAGGCCATCCTGATGAGACTTGATAAGCTAGGGTTAGAGAGTAGGGGAGAAGGACTCCCCCTTTTCAGTGCACTGGGGGAAGAGGATGGGGGGAAGAGGAAGGGAGGGTGCGACAGGGAGGAGATGAAGGAGGGGGTTACAATCATGATGGAAAGTGAACAAATTGTAAAAATAATAAAATATAAGTAATAATAATAATAAAAACTTTATCAGGTCAAAGGTTGCTTGAAAGTCAATCTTCACTGACTGTTTTCACATACCTAAAATTTTCATATAACTATAATCACTGTACAATGAACATGAGCTTGTCTAGTATGTAAGACTATTTTGAATACTTTTTTCTTTGTTGTCAAACTTGTTTCTTCTCTCTTTTGATCGCTTTGCTTTTGTAAAAGTTGAAGTAGAATCTGTTTTGTATCTTGGACTGGACTTAAACCTAAGTTTCACCTGCTTCAGCCTTCTGAGTTCTAGAAGTCTGTGTTCTTAATGCTAAGCAAACTTGGAATATTAACTCAAAATAGTAAGTTTACAATCTAAATTCAGCGATTTTATTATTTATAAAATTGTAAGAGCTATAAACTTTGTACAATATACACAAATTTACATTAGGAATCGGTTTGTTTACTTACTGAACAAATATTAAACACCAACCCACTTGACATTAACTAAATATTTTTCTCTAATGACTACCTAAATAATGCAGCAAAATAGAGAATTTTAAAAGCATGGCATGGACAGGATATTTGGTATGGTACAGTTATATATTGTCAATCGATGAAGTGTCTCAAAAGAGCAGCTCATCCCCCATCCTGTGAAAAGTCCTGAAGCCTCCTGATCCAAGTGAAATGCAGGGTGATATTTCCTGTAAATCAAGTTCTTGGAGAGGAATGACTGTGGACAGTTCCTTTACCTGAACTTTAACTTCATAAAACAAGTGTCTTGTGATCATAGTAAAGGAAGCCCTATTCACCACTAGAGGACACTGCAAAAAAAACATAATTTTTTTTTCTTTTTTAATTTATTTTTCTTTATTAATTAGACTTTACTCACTTTGTATAACCTGGTGGTTCCCTCTCTCCTCCCTTCCCAATCCATCCCTTCCTCCACCCTCTGATTGCATGCCCCTCCCCAAGTCCACTGAGAGGGGAGGACTTCTTTTCCTTCCTTCTGATCCTAGTCAATTAGGTCTCATCAGGAGTGGCTGCCTTGTCTTCTTCTGTGGCCTGGTAATGCTGCTTCACCTTCAGGGGGAAGTAATTAAAGAGCAGGCCAATCGGAACTCCATAAGTAGAGAAACAAAATAAAAAAAAAATATGAGCACAGGGGTTTTTCCTGAAACTGCTATTCCACCCAACCACTATGCATGGAGATAACCTAAGGCCCCTGCACATATGTAGCCCATGGCAGTTCAGTATCCAAGTGGGTTCCATTGAAATAGTATCTAGACTTGTCCACCATTTCCCCCCACATTGCTCACAACGGGAGCAGTCTAGGATGCTGTCCTTCCTCATATTGGCAAGGGCCTTCTTAGAAGCAATCCTTACCATGAGACATTTCAATTGCTTTCCAAGTCCTGACACTGTTGTTTTCATTAGATTTAGAATATGATTAAAATTTCTATTGAATTTTACATATGGTCTATTGACATTTTCATTGCCAAGATTTGAGTTTCTCTCTCGTTCAGAAAACTCATCACTTAATCAATTGTTCTTTATTAGCCTATAGTTTATTAGTTAATACATGCAACTACCAATACCCATTTCTTGCATTTATTGATCATTTAAAAAATCATTCACTGAATTATATACCTAACATTTTGGTCCTATACTATTTTCAATATCAGTTATTAAGAATGTATAAACTTCTGGAGTAGTTATGTTTTGTATTTTTCCTTATTTTGCAAGTCTCTATGTTGACACTAAGCAATGTATTAGTTGGACATCAATTGCAAGTGTAAGTGAAAGCATTCAGTATGTGCCATCTTTCTTTGTCATTATCCAAAGAACATTAATTTTCTCATTAAGGCAGCATCCAGAATGAAACCATTGACAAATTGCTTGGGATCATCCTTCTCAAATCAGGTTATTGGTTCTTCAATTCAAACCTGACTCAAAAACAACTTCTCAAGTTCTCAGACATGCACAAGATCTGCATATTTTCAAGCCAGAGAAGGATCTCAACTGAGAGGAGGAAGTGCACCCCAGGGTCCCATCTTTAACAAAGAAGCATTTTTGTTCAGTTTTGACATTTATTGTTTCATTGTTGTTTTGATTGTTGGATTTGTTTCTCTTTTTTGTGGTTTTGTACTTTATTTTTTTTTTTAATTTTTGGGGTTTGGTGGGGCTTTTGGGGAAGCAAGAGAATGTAAAGTTGGTGGGGAAGATCTGGAAAAAGTGAAAGGAAAGTAATCAATATGTATTTATAAAAATAATTAAAACTGAAATTAAAAGAACTTTAGAAATGTGCTCTTAGTCAAATGTTCTACTGCTATGAAGAGATGCTATGACTCAGAAGCACTTATTTTTGAAAAGCATTTAACGAGAACTTGGTTACAGTTCAGAGGTTTAGTCCATTATCATAGTGGGAGACATGGGAACAAGCAGGCAGATATAATGTTGGAGAGTAGCTGAAGGTTCTTTATCCAGATTGGCAGGCAGAGAGAAGGACACAGCCCTCCAGAAGAGGGGGTGAGAATTCCAGGAAATCCATCCTTCCCATTCCACATCATGCAGGTGTGCATCAGGAACTGGCATGGGTGGGCGTGTCTGGCAGTGAGTCCGTTGGGGAGGTGAAGATGTAGGTGTAAGTTGAGGTGTGGGTGCTGGTCTTTCTTCCTGAAGCCTAGACCTTGAGCCTTCGCCAGAGTCGTTGGGGAGTGGGTGTCTGGTGGGCCGATGCAGGACGGAGTGCTTGCTCTGGGAAGAAGTCTGCAGCCTAGGCTGTCACGGGTGGGTGGAACCCGCCCAAAGGGTGTGGAGATCAGGCCGAGAGGCCTCCAGAGAGTGTCTTCAGAGCTCCAAGCAGGATTCCAGGTGCAAGCTCTAAAAAGCCTGGGTTTTCGGAGAGGGAAGAGTGGGTGTGTCCAGTGCAGCCAGGGTGTCCCAAGACATGCCTGAGCAGAGAGTGTCCTTCTGGGGTTCACCTGTGAGAGAACCGGTTGTGATAATCCCGGAGAGCCTTGGCCATGGGGGGGGGGCGGGTCTCTTCTTAGCCTGGGTCTTGGTGCAGAGAGCCCGCCAGGACGGGCCGTGGCCAGAGGCCTGCGGGAGGAGGTGCGCTTCGGAGTAGGGCCCCCGAGCCGGGGGTTCGGGCACCTCTGGCTGGCCTGGGCTCCTGGCCTGGGTGAAGAAGGTGACCATCTTGGTTTGTCGGCGCCCTTGCAGCTTCTTGGCCTGTCTGCTCCGGATGCGGGCTGTGACGGCTTGCAGCCTCAGCTCCTGGTCTGCCTCCTCCATCTGCTGCTGTGTCTTGGTCTCAGTCTGGCTGTGGGTCTCAGTCTCGTCGCCTGCGTGCCCATGTTCCGCTTCTTGGGCTGCTTGGGCTGTGGCGGCTTCAAAGGCCTCCTTGGCTTGGGAGATTCCTTGGAGAGCAGGTTGTTCGGTGGCATCAGCTGCATGGGCTGCAATGGCCTCCTTGGCGTGGCAGTGAGCCTCCCACATGCCCACGAGATCTTGGGAAAGGAGGAGCCCTTCTGGCCATTCCTGCTGGAGAACGGGCTTCCTGGCACCTGAGTAGACAGGCGTCTTGGAATCCACCCTGACAGGCGCCAGCTGCACTTCTCGGTCAGTCTGGCCCCAAGAGAGCTCCGGGACAACCAGGGGGTAGCGGGCGTGGTCAGAGTTGGGGCAAGCCCCCAAAGAGCAGGCGCGGCCATGCTCCTGGGACCCGCGGAGAGCATCCTGTCTGCACCTTCGGATCTTCTTGGCTGCTGGCTCCAGGCTTTCACGGCAAGCGTCACTTGCCTCTGGCGTCTGGCATGTGCTTCGCTTCCTGCTCGGGACTGGCCTGCTGCTGCTCAGCTGCAAGGCCTCTGCCAGCTTGTCTTGGGCTCCTCTGGACGTGGATGCTTGGGTCTCCTCTGCCGGAGATGTTCTTCCTTGCTCTGCCTTCTCGCTCAGCACCAAGGCAGAGTCAGGGGAGAGTGGGTCCCGCTCAGACCTGGGACCCAGCGGGGAACTGTCCCCCCATTTGGCCGCCAAGTCCCTGGCGAAGGGCACTAGCAGCTGCTGTTTCCTCAAGATCTTGATGGTCTGCCTGAAGCCTATCTCTGCCAGACGTTCAGACAGGCTGGGCACGGCGGCGAGTTTCTTCAGGGCCTTGTAGAGCTTGCGTGGCTCTGTCTCCGTGCACAGGCGATCACACAGCTTCTGCAGGGCTGCCTGGGAAGAGCCAGCCTCCATGTCCATGGCTGAGAACAGGACTGGGCCCCACCGGGCAGACAGTACGTCGGACTGCTCTTTTCCTCTTCCTCTCGTGGTGGCTACCTGTGTCTCTGCAGCAGATTCTGGGCTAGGCTGCTGGGAGTTTTCCAGCTGCTGCCTCTCTTTGCCTCACTGTGGAGGGGCGCATCCCTACCCTAGATATATATACAGGGGCTGGACCACGCCTTGGCTCAAATCTGCCCAGTCAGCGGCCGAGGCTGCTGGTTCTGGGCCCGCCCCTTCTGACTTCTGCTTCCCTGTGCCACGCCCCATCCACAGCTCAGAAAACATGATCTCTGACGCCAGAGCCCACTCTGGCCAAATCCCGGGGGTTCACAGCCCTGCCTTGCTTCCAGGCGAGCTCTGGCAAATGGGGGCTTCCTCAAGGTCTTTGCTGGGGCTCTCGGGATAGTCTGCTCCCCGCTGTAGGACGCCAGCTTCGGGAGCCTGCCAGAGACTGCACATGCTCACACAAAAGCAGAGGGAAGTAAAATCGAGTCAATCAATCAATCAATAAGTAAATAAACAAACAAACAAACAAATAAATAAATAAATAAGCCGAGAATCTGCTCTGGGCTCCAATTTCGCACAGTGCATGGAGGGTGGGTGGGAGACACATCGCTTTCACCCCAGCAAGTTGAGCCTGTCGGGGAAAGTGTATTTCTGCTCGGAGCCTGGAAATCCTGTCTTGCACACCTGCCACACCGCCTTGACGGCCTGGGCCCATCTTTCAACCAACTAGGCTTTCACAGGTGTTCACACTGGTGCAGTTCCCAAAGCCGGCCCACAGCTTTCCATTTCTCTTCTGATCCTGGGCAACTGGGTCTTAGCTTTCTGGGTTCCAAAGGATCCCTTTTTCAATCTGGTTAATTTCCCTCTGCGCACTCTCTGTCTCTGTCTCTGTCTCTGTCTCTGTCTCTCTCTCTCTCTGTTTGTCTCAAACACACACACACTCACACACACACACACACACACACACACACACACATACACACCCTTGCACACACATGCACACTCACACAGTGGCTATCAACTCTCTATAACTATGCCTATGAATGACTCTCTCTTTCCAATCATATGTATATACACAGAAATGTTTATTCGTGAACATCTATGTATACAAAGGAGAGAAATGCACACAATATTCATTAGTGCTGAAGCTAACACACCTGACACTTACCCTAAGCAGTTCTCCCTCGGGCAGTTGTGTACCTAAGGCGTGGAAAACTAACTCTGGAAAGAAGATCTGTCCAAGCACTGGAGAAGTGGCAATGATTGCTTCCGCACAGCCCTCCAGAAGAGGGGGTGAGAATTCCAGGAAATCCATCCTTCCCTTCCAAATCACGCAGGTGTGCATCAGTGGGTGGGCGTGTCTGACAGTGAGTCCGTTGGGCAGGTGAAGGCGTAGGTGTGAGTTGAGGTGTGGGTGCTGGTCTTTCTTCCTGAAGCCTAGACCTTGAGCCTTGGCCAGAGTCTTTGGGTAGTGGATGTCTGGTAGGCCGATGCAGGACGGAGTGCTTGCTCTGGGAAGATGGCTGCAGCCTAGGCTCTCACGGGTGGGTGGAACCCGCCCAAAGGGTGTGGAGATCAGGCCGAGAGGCCTCCAGAGATTGTCTCCAGAGCTCCAAGCGGGATCCCAGGTGCAAGCTCTGGAAAGCCTGGGTTTTCCGTGAGAGAAGAGTGGGTGTGTCCAGTGCCGCCGGGGTGTCCCAAGACATGCCTGAGCAGAGAGTGTCCTTCTGGGGTTCACCTGTGAGAGAACCGGTTGTGATAATCCCGGAGAGCCTTGGCCATGAGGGGGGCGGGTCTCTTCTTAGCCTGGGTCTTGGTGCAGAGAGCCCGCCGGGACGGGCCGTGGCCAGAGGCCTGCGGGAGGAGGTGCGCTTCGGAGGAGGGCCCCCGAGCCGGGGGTCCGGGCACCTCTGGCTGGCCTGGGCTCCTGGCCTGGGTGAAGAAGGTGACCATCTTGGTTTGTCGGCGCCCTTGCAGCTTCTTGGCCTGTCTGCTCCGGATGCGGGCTGTGACGGCTTGCAGCCTCAGCTCCTGGTCTGCCTCCTCCATCTGCTGCTGTGTCTTGGTCTCAGTCTGGCTGTGGGTCTCAGTCTCGTCGCCTGCGTGCCCATGTTCCGCTTCTTGGGCTGCTTGGGCTGTGGCGGCTTCAAAGGCCTCCTTGGCTTGGGAGATTCCTTGGAGAGCAGGTTGTTCGGTGGCATCAGCTGCATGGGCTGCAATGGCCTCCTTGGCGTGGCAGTGAGCCTCCCACATGCCCACGAGATCTTGGGAAAGGAGGAGCCCTTCTGGCCATTCCTGCTGGAGAACGGGCTTCCTGGCACCTGAGTAGACAGGCGTCTTGGAATCCACCCTGACAGGCGCCAGCTGCACTTCTCGGTCAGTCTGGCCCCAAGAGAGCTCCGGGACACCCAGGGGGTAGCGGGCGTGGTCAGAGTTGGGGCAAGCCCCCAAAGAGCAGGCGCGGCCATGCTCCTGGGACCCGCGGAGAGCGTCCTGTCTGCACCTTCGGATCTTCTTGGCTGCTGGCTCCAGGCTTTCACGGCAAGCGTCACTTGCCTCTGGCGTCTGGCATGTGCTTCGCTTCCTGCTCGGGACTGGCCTGCTGCTGCTCAGCTGCAAGGCCTCTGCCCGCTTGTCTTGGGCTCCTCTGGACGTGGATGCTTGGGTCTCCTCTGCCGGAGATGTTCTTCCTTGCTCTGCCTTTTCGCTCAGCACCAAGGCAGAGTCAGGGGAGAGTGGGTCCCGCTCAGACCTGGGACCCAGCCGTGAACTGTCCCCCCATTTGGCCGCCAAGTCCCTGGCGAAAGGCACTAGCAGCTGCTGTTTCCTCAAGATCTTGATGGTCTGCCTGAAGCCTATCTCTGCCAGACGTTCAGACAGGCTGGGCACGGCGGCGAGTTTCTTCAGGGCCTTGTAGAGCTTGCGTGGCTCTGTCTCCGTGCACAGGCGATCACACAGCTTCTGCAGGGCTGCCTGGGAAGAGCCAGCCTCCATGTCCATGGCTGAGAACAGGACTGGGCCCCACCGGGCAGACAGTACGTCGGACTGCTCTTTTCCTCTTCCTCTCGTGGTGGCTACCTGTGTCTCTGCAGCAGATTCTGGGCTAGGCTGCTGGGAGTTTTCCAGCTGCTGCCTCTCTTTGCCTCACTGTGGAGGGGCGCATCCCTACCCTAGATATATATACAGGGGCTGGACCACGCCTTGGCTCAAATCTGCCCAGTCAGCGGCCGAGGCTGCTGGTTCTGGGCCCGCCCCTTCTGACTTCTGCTTCCCTGTGCCACGCCCCATCCACAGCTCAGAAAACATGATCTCTGACGCCAGAGCCCACTCTGGCCAAATCCCGGGGGTTCACAGCCCTGCCTTGCTTCCAGGCGAGCTCTGGCAAATGGGGGCTTCCTCAAGGTCTTTGCTGGGGCTCTCGGGATAGTCTGCTCCCCGCTGTAGGACGCCAGCTTCGGGAGCCTGCCAGAGACTGCACATGCTCACACAAAAGCAGAGGGAAGTAAAATCGAGTCAATCAATCAATCAATAAGTAAATAAACAAACAAACAAACAAATAAATAAATAAATAAGCCGAGAATCTGCTCTGGGCTCCAATTTCGCACAGTGCATGGAGGGTGGGTGGGAGACACATCGCTTTCACCCCAGCAAGTTGAGCCTGTCGGGGAAAGTGGATTTCTGCTCGGAGCCTGGAAATCCTGTCTTGCACACCTGCCACACCGCCTTGACGGCCTGGGCCCATCTTTCAACCAACTAGGCTTTCACAGGTGTTCACACTGGTGCAGTTCCCAAAAGCCGGCCCACAGCTTTCCATTTCTCTTCTGATCCTGGGCAACTGGGTCTTAGCTTTCTGGGTTCCAAAGGATCCCTTTTTCAATCTGGTTAATTTCCCTCTGCGCACTCTCTGTCTCTGTCTCTGTCTCTGTCTCTGTCTCTCTCTCTCTCTGTTTGTCTCAAACACACACACACTCACACACACACACACACACACACACACACACACACACATACACACCCTTGCACACACATGCACACTCACACAGTGGCTATCAACTCTCTATAACTATGCCTACGAATGACTCTCTCTTTCCAATCATATGTATATACACAGAAATGTTTATTCGTGAACATCTATGTATACAAAGGAGAGAAATGCACACAATATTCATTAGTGCTGAAGCTAACACACCTGACACTTACCCTAAGCAGTTCTCCCTCGGGCAGTTGTGTACCTAAGGCGTGGAAAACTAACTCTGGAAAGAAGATCTGTCCAAGCACTGGAGAAGTGGCAATGATTGCTTCCGCACAGCCCTCCAGAAGAGGGGGTGAGAATTCCAGGAAATCCATCCTTCCCTTCCAAATCACGCAGGTGTGCATCAGTGGGTGGGCGTGTCTGACAGTGAGTCCGTTGGGCAGGTGAAGGCGTAGGTGTGAGTTGAGGTGTGGGTGCTGGTCTTTCTTCCTGAAGCCTAGACCTTGAGCCTTGGCCAGAGTCTTTGGGTAGTGGATGTCTGGTAGGCCGATGCAGGACGGAGTGCTTGCTCTGGGAAGATGGCTGCAGCCTAGGCTCTCACGGGTGGGTGGAACCCGCCCAAAGGGTGTGGAGATCAGGCCGAGAGGCCTCCAGAGATTGTCTCCAGAGCTCCAAGCGGGATCCCAGGTGCAAGCTCTGGAAAGCCTGGGTTTTCCGTGAGAGAAGAGTGGGTGTGTCCAGTGCCGCCGGGGTGTCCCAAGACATGCCTGAGCAGAGAGTGTCCTTCTGGGGTTCACCTGTGAGAGAACCGGTTGTGATAATCCCGGAGAGCCTTGGCCATGAGGGGGGCGGGTCTCTTCTTAGCCTGGGTCTTGGTGCAGAGAGCCCGCCGGGAGGGGCCGTGGCCAGAGGCCTGCGGGAGGAGGTGCGCTTCGGAGGAGGGCCCCCGAGCCGGGGGTCCGGGCACCTCTGGCTGGCCTGGGCTCCTGGCCTGGGTGAAGAAGGTGACCATCTTGGTTTGTCGGCGCCCTTGCAGCTTCTTGGCCTGTCTGCTCCGGATGCGGGCTGTGACGGCTCGCAGCCTCAGCTCCTGGTCTGCCTCCTCCATCTGCTGCTGTGTCTTGGTCTCAATCTGGCTGTGGGTCTCAGTCTCGTCGCCTGCGTGCCCATGTTCCGCTTCTTGGGCTGCTTGGGCTGTGGCGGCTTCAAAGGCCTCCTTGGCTTGGGAGATTCCTTGGAGAGCAGGTTGTTCGGTGGCATCAGCTGCATGGGCTGCAATGGCCTCCTTGGCGTGGCAGTGAGCCTCCCACATGCCCACGAGATCTTGGGAAAGGAGGAGCCCTTCTGGCCATTCCTGCTGGAGAACGGGCTTCCTGGCACCTGAGTAGACAGGCGTCTTGGAATCCACCCTGACAGGCGCCAGCTGCACTTCTCGGTCAGTCTGGCCCCAAGAGAGCTCCGGGACACCCAGGGGGTAGCGGGCGTGGTCAGAGTTGGGGCAAGCCCCCAAAGAGCAGGCGCGGCCATGCTCCTGGGACCCGCGGAGAGCGTCCTGTCTGCACCTTCGGATCTTCTTGGCTGCTGGCTCCAGGCTTTCACGGCAAGCGTCACTTGCCTCTGGCGTCTGGCATGTGCTTCGCTTCCTGCTCGGGACTGGCCTGCTGCTGCTCAGCTGCAAGGCCTCTGCCCGCTTGTCTTGGGCTCCTCTGGACGTGGATGCTTGGGTCTCCTCTGCCGGAGATGTTCTTCCTTGCTCTGCCTTTTCGCTCAGCACCAAGGCAGAGTCAGGGGAGAGTGGGTCCCGCTCAGACCTGGGACCCAGCCGTGAACTGTCCCCCCCATTTGGCCGCCAAGTCCCTGGCGAAAGGCACTAGCAGCTGCTGTTTCCTCAAGATCTTGATGGTCTGCCTGAAGCCTATCTCTGCCAGACGTTCAGACAGGCTGGGCACGGCGGCGAGTTTCTTCAGGGCCTTGTAGAGCTTGCGTGGCTCTGTCTCCGTGCACAGGCGATCACACAGCTTCTGCAGGGCTGCCTGGGAAGAGCCAGCCTCCATGTCCATGGCTGAGAACAGGACTGGGCCCCACCGGGCAGACAGTACGTCGGACTGCTCTTTTCCTCTTCCTCTCGTGGTGGCTACCTGTGTCTCTGCAGCAGATTCTGGGCTAGGCTGCTGGGAGTTTTCCAGCTGCTGCCTCTCTTTGCCTCACTGTGGAGGGGCGCATCCCTACCCTAGATATATATACAGGGGCTGGACCACGCCTTGGCTCAAATCTGCCCAGTCAGCGGCCGAGGCTGCTGGTTCTGGGCCCGCCCCTTCTGACTTCTGCTTCCCTGTGCCACGCCCCATCCACAGCTCAGAAAACATGATCTCTGACGCCAGAGCCCACTCTGGCCAAATCCCGGGGGTTCACAGCCCTGCCTTGCTTCCAGGCGAGCTCTGGCAAATGGGGGCTTCCTCAAGGTCTTTGCTGGGGCTCTCGGGATAGTCTGCTCCCCGCTGTAGGACGCCAGCTTCGGGAGCCTGCCAGAGACTGCACATGCTCACACAAAAGCAGAGGGAAGTAAAATCGAGTCAATCAATCAATCAATAAGTAAATAAACAAACAAACAAACAAATAAATAAATAAATAAGCCGAGAATCTGCTCTGGGCTCCAATTTCGCACAGTGCATGGAGGGTGGGTGGGAGACACATCGCTTTCACCCCAGCAAGTTGAGCCTGTCGAGAAAGTGGATTTCTGCTCGGAGCCTGGAAATCCTGTCTTGCACACCTGCCACACCGCCTTGACGGCCTGGGCCCATCTTTCAACCAACTAGGCTTTCACAGGTGTTCACAATGGTGCAGTTCCCAAAAGCCGGCCCACAGCTTTCCATTTCTCTTCTGATCCTGGGCAACTGGGTCTTAGCTTTCTGGGTTCCAAAGGATCCCTTTTTCAATCTGGTTAATTTCCCTCTGCGCACTCTCTGTCTCTGTCTCTGTCTCTGTCTCTGTCTCTCTCTCTCTGTTTGTCTCAAACACACACACACTCACACACACACACACACACACACACACACACATACACACCCTTGCACACACATGCACACTCACACAGTGGCTATCAACTCTCTATAACTATGCCTATGAATGACTCTCTCTTTCCAATCATATGTATATACACAGAAATGTTTATTCGTGAACATCTATGTATACAAAGGAGAGAAATGCACACAATATTCATTAGTGCTGAAGCTAACACACCTGACACTTACCCTAAGCAGTTCTCCCTCGGGCAGTTGTGTACCTAAGGCGTGGAAAACTAACTCTGGAAAGAAGATCTGTCCAAGCACTGGAGAAGTGGCAATGATTGCTTCCGCACAGCCCTCCAGAAGAGGGGGTGAGAATTCCAGGAAATCCATCCTTCCCTTCCAAATCACGCAGGTGTGCATCAGTGGGTGGGCGTGTCTGACAGTGAGTCCGTTGGGCAGGTGAAGGCGTAGGTGTGAGTTGAGGTGTGGGTGCTGGTCTTTCTTCCTGAAGCCTAGACCTTGAGCCTTGGCCAGAGTCTTTGGGTAGTGGATGTCTGGTAGGCCGATGCAGGACGGAGTGCTTGCTCTGGGAAGATGGCTGCAGCCTAGGCTCTCACGGGTGGGTGGAACCCGCCCAAAGGGTGTGGAGATCAGGCCGAGAGGCCTCCAGAGATTGTCTCCAGAGCTCCAAGCGGGATCCCAGGTGCAAGCTCTGGAAAGCCTGGGTTTTCCGTGAGAGAAGAGTGGGTGTGTCCAGTGCCGCCGGGGTGTCCCAAGACATGCCTGAGCAGAGAGTGTCCTTCTGGGGTTCACCTGTGAGAGAACCGGTTGTGATAATCCCGGAGAGCCTTGGCCATGAGAGGGGCGGGTCCCTTCTTAGCCTGGGTCTTGGTGCAGAGACCCCGCCGGGTCGGGCCGTGGCCAGAGGCCTGCGGGAGGAGGTGCGCTTCGGAGGAGGGCCCCCGAGCCGGGGGTCCGGGCACCTCTGGCTGGCCTGGGCTCCTGGCCTGGATGAAGAAGGTGACCATCTTGGTTTGTCGGCGCCCTTGCAGCTTCTTGGCCTGTCTGCTCCAGTTGCGGGCTGTGACGGCTCGCAGCCTCAGCTCCTGGTCTGCCTCCTCCATCTGCTGCTGTGTCTTGGTCTCAGTCTGGCTGTGGGTCTCAGTCTCGTCGCCTGCGTGCCCATGTTCCGCTTCTTGGGCTGCTTGGGCTGTGGCGGCTTCAAAGGCCTCCTTGGCTTGGGAGACTCCTTGGAAAGCAGGTTGTTCGGTGGCATCAGCTGCATGGGCTGCAATGGCCTCCTTGGCTTGGCAGTGAGCCTCCCACATGCCCACGAGATCTTGGGAAAGGAGGAGCCCTTCTGGCCATTCCTGCTGGAGAACGGGCCTCCTGGCACCTGTGTAGACAGACGTCTTGGAATCCACCCTGACAGGCGCCAGCTGCACTTCTCTCTCAGTCTGGCCCCAAGAGGGCTCCGGGACACCCAGGGGGTAGCGGGAATAGTCAGATTTGGGGCAAGCCCCCAAAGAGCAGGCAGGGCCATCCTCCTGGGACCCGCGGAGGGCGTCCTGTCTGCACCTTCGGATCTTCTTGGCTGCTGGGTCCAGGCTTTCACTGCAAGAGTCACTTGCCTCTGGCGTCTTGCATGTGCTTCCCTTCCTGCTCGGGACTGGCCTGCTGCTGCTCAGCTGCAAGGCCTCTGCCCGCTTGTCTTGGGCTCCTCTAGACGTGGATGCTTGGGTCTCCTCTGCCGGAGATGTTCTTCCTTGCTCTGCCTTCTCGCTCAGCACCAAGGCAGAGTCAGGGGAGAGTGGGTCCCGCTCAGACCTGGGACCCAGCGGGGAACTGTCCCCCCATTTGGCCGCCAAGTCCCTGGTGAAGGGTACTAGCAGCTGCTGTTTCCTCAAGATCTTGATGGTCTGCCTGAAGCCTATCTCTGCCAGACGTTCAGATAGGCTGGGCATGGAGGCGAGTTTCTTCAGGGCTTTGTAGAGCTTGCGTGGCTCCATCTCCATGCATAGGCGACTCTGTCCTACTGCGCTCTCTCTGTCTTTCTCTGTCTCTCTCTGTCCCAAACACACTCTTTCTCTCTGTCTCTCTCTCTGTCTCTGTCTCTTTCTCTCTCTCTCACACACACACACACATACACACATACACACATACACACACCCTTGCACACACATGCACACTCACACAGATGCTATCAACTCTCTATGGCTATGCCTATGAATGACTCTCTCTTTCCAATCATATGTATATACACACAAATGTTTATTCGTGAACATCCATGTATACAAAGGGGAGAAATGAAGACAATATTCATTAGTGCTGAAGCTAACACACCTGGTGAAAATCCCAAACGCCTGCCCAGAGCTTTTCCTTTCTCTTTTCATATTCGGGAACTGGGTCTGTGTTATACACCTGCCACACTGCCTTGCCTCCAGGCTCCTTCTTTTCACCAACTGGGCCTTCACAGCTGTTCACACTGGTGCAGATCCCAAAAGCCCGTGGAGACCTTTTCATTTCCATTTTCTTCTTTGGCAACTGGGACTTGGCTTTCTGAGTTGCAAAGGGATCTCTTTTTCACTCTGGTTAATTTCCCACTACTCTCTCTCTCTCTCTCCCCCTCTCTCTTTTATACACATACATATATACAAACACACACAAATAAACACACACACACACACATATACTTATCCTATAAGTTTTTTTTTTTTCTCTAGAGAACACTGACTCATACCATGGGTGACTGAGACCCTGTCTCAAAAAATAAATTAGAGAAGCATTTGAAGATGATATCCAATTTTGACCCTACTTGCTTTATATGTTTACATATGTATACACTTACATAGCATACAAAACATGCTTGTGTTAGACTTTATTGTTGTCATAACACATTATCGTCATTGCTAAAAAACTGTTTTCTATGTGCTCGAGATCCAAATAGTTTTGATAAGTTAAAATCAATCTGGCATCAAGTTTCAGTTCCTTCTGGGGAGAGAAACATTCTGATTTCCTGCCTTTTCAGTATATGGTGACCATTTATATGTCTTGTTTTGTAGCCCTCTTACATCTCCTAATCCAGACACAGGAAGAGTGTTTCTTACAGTGTGTCATTCTGATTGTCCTCATTTCAAATTTTTTGTATTCTCTGTAGTGTCTCCCTTTTGAAAATCTCCTTAAAATCCATTTGTTGTACTGTGATGAACCATGATAACATTTAGAGTGGCAATGAGCAAACATGACTTCATTTTGAGATGTAAAATGTCCTGTTCACTGAATAGAATATAATCATCTTAAAGTGGTGGGAAAGTATTATAGGATAAAATTAAAAAATTGACTTGAATTAGGAAATAATCTTAAATATGCATTATTCTAAATACCCCTTTATTCCATTAAATATTTAAGTTCATTATAATGTGGCACAGAGAAAGAAAATTGTATTTGATTGACAGAGAAAATGTAAACTACATAGTACAATGCTACACACAAAAAATTCCTGGCTCATTGTGGTGGCACCTGCTTATAAACTCAGGTATTCTGGAGGCCAAGGCAACCCGAATTCTAAGAGCAAAGGTAGCTGGGAGTATACACTAAGTATGAGACCAGTTTGGGTTACCTAAGGGATACACTGTCAAAAACAAATCAGATACAAATGTTGAGGAAAAGCTATCTATTCCCAAACCAAAAGATTCCAGTTGTTCTTTCAGCCTAACATTTTTAACAATATATCATGGTATCACTGCATGCCAACAGTAAAGGACTAGAGCAAAAACTGGAACAAATAGGGAAAACTTTAGGAAATACAAGTAAGATAAAATAAATACAGAACAAAATTAAATCCCATTTCTTCTTGATTTATTTCATATAAAAATATTAGTTAAAATAGATACTCGAGCCTATACACTCTAGAATAAAATGTGAGTATATGGAGTTACCTAGAGAAAGTCTGGTTTGGGTTCTCAGAACTGTATGTTACTGTGATCACTAGCCAATGCCAAACATCACTGTTTTCTGTTTCCATGAATGGATGGAGAGTTCTGCATTCAGTTTATTTAGAGAAAGGATCTTTCTAAATGATTATTTTGGGAGTTGGAGGTGTAGACATTGGGGCTAATTGTCCTGATATTGTCAGAGATTTTAATCTGCACAGTTGTAAACACTAAGCTACTAAAATTTCCATTATGGTCTGCTTACGACATTTGAAAGATGATTCTTTCCTTTTGTATGCCAGCTTCTCATGACAATTTTAATGGTAAATTTGTACTATATTATCTTTATGTAGCAGCTAGTAATGATAATAAAGACTGTTATAATTATTTGAGATTTACCAGGAATTTTTTTGTATAAGTTATACATATTCTTCTATAATAAACTGTGCAACAATTTTAAAACATTTTAAAATTTGTGATATTAAAATTAATAATCACAGTATGAATTAAACATATCTTCACAGAAAATTATTTTTACAACCAACTACAGATATAAAAAGTTAAGTCAGATGCATTTCTAAGCCAGCTGAAGGTATTTTATCCTATGAATTATGTACTAAATTTAACTTTCTTCATAAAAATTTTCGGAAGTCTATGAGCTTTATTTTTGATGTTCTACTTTCCATTTGTTTTTTTTCTCAAATTTAAAATTATCCCAACTTATTCAAATTCTATAAAATAAGTACATTAGCTTGTAGGATTTGTAAATATTTTTGAGCTTTTAATGTCTTATATTTGTTTTTTAACTCAATTTTGCTGAATATTCAGATAAGTCAAACTTTACACTTTTCTAAATCATTGAAGATAATCATCTGGGTATACTTTCAATAACAAAAATTCTAATACTGTTAATGGATGCATTTCCATTTTTTTACATGTAGATATCCTGTTAGACCAGCACTATTTGTTGATTATGCTATCTTTTTTTGCCATTGTATGATTTTGGTATCTAAAATCAGGTGTTCAGAGTTGTGTGGATTTATTTGTGAATCCTCTATTCAATTCCATTGATTCACCAGTCTGTTTCACAGCCTGCACTATGCAGGTTTTATTGCTGTTGTTCTATAGGACAGCTTGAAATCAGGGATGAAGATATCTCCAGAAGATCTTTTGTTGCAGAGCAGAGGATTATTCTAGCTATTCTGTTTTTTTGTTTGTTTTGTTTGTTTGTTTGTTTGTTTGTTTTTTGTTTTTGTTTTTTCCTATTCTTTATGAAGTTGAGAATTTTCCTTTTAAGTTTTGTAAAGAATTCTGTTGTTATTTTGAAGGGAATTTCATTGAATGTGTAGATTGCTTTTGGTAAGATGGTCATTTTTACTGTTTATCCTGCCAACCCATGAGCATGGGAGATCTTTCCATCTTCTAATAACTTCTTCTGTTTTTTTCCTAAAGACTTGAAGTGTTTTTCATACAAGTCTTTGACTCGATTGGTTGGAGTTACACAAAGGTACTTTTTGTTATTTGTGGCTATTGTGAAAGGCGTTGCTTCCCTAATTTCTTTCTCAGTCCATTTGTCGTATGTATGCAGGAGGGTTACTGTACTTTTATTTCGAGTTAATTTTGTATCCAAACACTTTGCTGAATGTGTTTATCAGCTGTAGGAGTTCCCTGGTAGAATCTCTGGGGACACTCATGTATACTTTCATATCATCTGCAAAGAATGATACTTTGACTTCTTCCTTTCTGTATTGAATCCCCTTAATCTCTTTTAATTATCTTATTGCTCTAGCAAGGATTTCACGAACTATGTTGAAGAAATATGAAGAGAGAGGGCAGCTCTCTGTTGTCCCTGATTTCAGTTGGAATGATTTAAGTTACTCTCCATTTAGTTTTATATTTGTTATAAGCTTGCTGTATATTGTCTTTACTGTGTTTAGGTAAGTGTCTTGTATCCCTGATCTCTCCAGACTTTAAACAGAAATGGGTGTTAGATTTATCAAATGCTTTTTCAGTATTGAAGGAGATGA
This sequence comes from Meriones unguiculatus, assembly GCF_030254825.1. Lineage (NCBI taxonomy): Eukaryota > Metazoa > Chordata > Mammalia > Rodentia > Muridae > Meriones > Meriones unguiculatus. The sequence goes on along the minus strand of NC_083353.1, from coordinate 24,163,647 downwards.
TCTTGTGTTTTTTTTTTTTCTTTCGTTTTTTATATGGTAGATTACATTGATGGATTTCCATTTATTGAATCATCCCTGCATGCCTGAGATGAAGCTTACTTGGTCATAATTGATGATATCTTTGATGTGTTCTTAGATTCAGTCTGCAAGGATTTTGTTGAGTATTTTTTGTATCAGTGTTCACAAGAGAAACTGGCCTAAAATTCTCTTTCTCTCTCCAGTTTTTTTAAGGTTTAAATTTCAAGGTGACTATGGCTTCAAAGAATGAGATGGTAACATTTTTTCTGATTCTCTTTTGTGGATTACTTTGAAGAGTATTGGTGTTAGCTCTTCTTCAAAGGTCTGGTAAAATTCTGTGCTGAAACCATCTGGCCTTGGGCTTTCGTTTTGCATGGGAGACTTTTGATGAAAAGTTCTATTTCCTTAGGGGATGTATGATTATTTAGTTTATTTATGTGAACTTGATTCATCTTTTGTAAGTGGAATCACTCAAGAAAATTGTCCATTTAATTGAGATTTTTTCACTTTGTGGGATATAGGCTTTTGAAGAAAGACCTAGTGATTGTTTGGATTTCTTCCATGTCCGTTGATATGTCCCCTTTTCATTTCAGATTTTGTTGATTTGGATAGTGTCTCTCTGTCCTTTTGTTAGTTTATGTAAAGGTTTGTCTATCTTGTTGATTTTCTCAAGGAAATAGCTCTTGGTTTCCTTGATTGTTTGAATTGTTCTCTTTGTTTGTAGTTTATTGATTTCCTTGGTTGAGTTTGATTATTATCAGCTGTCTACTCCTCTTGGGTGTGTCTGTTTCTTTGTTCCTAGAACTTTCAGGTGAGCCATTAAGTTGCTTCTATGGGATGCTTCAAATTTCTTCTTGAAGGCACTTAGTGCTATGACCTTTCCTCTTAGTACTGTTTTCATCATATCCTATAAGTTTGGGTATGTTATATCTTCATTTTCATTACATTCCAGGAAGACTTTTATTTTTCTTTGTTTCTTCCCTGACCCAGCTGTCATTGAGTAGCGAGTTGTTCAGTTTCCATGTGTGTGTAGGCTTTTTGCTATTTCTGTTGTTGGTGAGATCCAGCTTTAGTTCATGGTAGTCTGATAGGAGACAAGGGATTATTTCAATCTTCCTGTATCTGTTGAGGTTTTCTTTGTGCCCAATTATATGGTCTATTTTGGAGAAGGTTCCATGAGGTGCTGAGGAGGTAATTCTTTTTGTGATAGGGTGAAAAGCTCTGTAGATGATAGGTCCATTTGATTCATGGCATCTATTTGAGTCATCGTTTCTTTGTTTAATTTCGGTTTGTTCACCTGTCCTTTGTTGAGAGTGGAGTGTTGAAGTCTCCCACTATTAATGTGTGTGGATCTATGTGTGGTTTCAGTGTTATTAATCTTTCTTTTACTATTGTGGGTGCTCTCCTATTTGGAGCATAAATGTTCAGAATTGTGATGTCTTCTTGGTCGATTTTTTTTTTTTTTTTTGATGAGTATTAAGTAACTTTCCCGGTCTCTTATGTTTAATTTTGGTTGAATATCTATTTTATTAGATACTGGAATGACAACTGCAGCTTGCTTCTTGGGTCCATTTGCTTGGAAAACCATCTTCTAACCCTTTATTCTCAGTTAATATCTATCTTTGTGGCTTAAGTGTGTTTCTTGTATGCATCAAATTTTTGGGTCTTGCTTGCACATCCATTCTCTTTTAGTTTGTGAGTTCATTGATGTTAAGAGAGATTAATAACTAGTAGCTGTTAGATCCTTTGATTTTGCTGCTGGTTGTGGTTTGTGTGCTTAGCTACTTTTAGTTTTGCTGCACTGAGGTTATTTATTTCCTGTGTTTTCCTAATGTTGTTATTTTTCTTCGGCTGTATTTTTCCTTCTAATGTTTTCTGTAATGCTGTATTTGTGTCTAGGTATTGTTTAAATTTGTTTTTGTCGTTGAATATCTTGTTTCCTCCATCTATGATGATTGAGAGTTTTGCTGTGTAAAGTAGCCTGGGCTGATATCTATGTTCTCTTAGGGTTTGTACTATAGCCATCCAGGCCCTTCTGGCTTTCATAGCTTCTGTTGAGTAGTCAGATGTGATTCTGATAGTTTGCCATTATGTGTTACTTGATACTTGGCCTTTTTCCTTTGCTGCTTTTAGTATTTTTTCTTTGTTCTGTTTTGAATATTATGTGGCAGGAGGATTTTTTTTTTCTGGTTTAATTTATTAGGTGTTCTGTAGGTCTGTTGTATATTTATAGGCCTCTTTTTTAAGTTGGGAGATTTTCTTCTATTATTTTTTGAAAATATTTTCTGGGCATTGTAGACAGGAATCTTCTTTTTTCTCTATTCCTATTACTCAGTTTTTTTTTAATTTTATTTTTTTCTTATCAGTTACATTTTATTAACCCTGTATCCCAGCCGTATCCTGCTCCCTCATTCCCTCCCAATCCCAGCCTCCTTCCCTCATCTCCACCATGCCCCTTTCCAAGTCCACTGATAGGGGGACCTCATCCCCATTCATCTGATCATGTTTTAACAGGTATCTTCAGGACTGGCTGCAAAGCCCTCCTCTGTGCCCTAACAGGACTGCTTCTCCCTTGGGGGGTGGGGAGGTCAAAGAGCCAGTCATTGAGTTCCTGTTAGAAATAGTCCTTTTTTCCCTCACTATGGGAAACTACTTGGTTACTGAGCTAACACAGGGTACATCTGAGTAGAGGTTCTAGGTTATATCTATACATGGTCCTTCATTAAATATCAGTCTCAGAAAAGACCCTGTGCCCAGATATATTTTGTCCTTGTGGAGCTCCTATCCTTTCCCATCATACTAACTCCCCTTTTTTCATATGATTCCCTCTACTCTGCCGAAAGTTTGGTCATGAGTCTTTGTATCTGCTTTGAAAACACTGCTTGTTAGAGTCTTTCACATGCCCTCAGTAGACTCCTATCAGACATTCAATGCACATCCCATCTGTCTTTCTAAGTGAGGATTGATCATCTTACCCCATGTCCACTCTCTTGATTATCTTTTTTAGGTGTATAGAATTCATTCTGTTTATCATATCTTATAGGTCTATATAAGTGAATATATACCATGTTTGACTTTCTCCTTCTGGGATATTTCACTCAGAATGATCTTTTCTAGATCCCACCATTTGCCTGCAAATTTCATGATTTCCTCCTTTTTGATTGCTGAGTAGTATTCCATTGTGTAAAAATACCACAACTTCTGTACCCAATCCTCTATTGATGGACATCTGGGTTGTTTCCAGGTTCTGCCTATTACAAATAAAGCTGCTATAGACATGGTTGAACAATATCCCTTTTGTGTACTTGAGCAAAGTTTGGGTATATACCTAGCAGTGGTATAGCTGGGTCTTGAGGAAGCGCTATTCCTAATTGTCTGAGAAAGCGCCAGATAGTTTTCCAGAGTGGTTGTACCAGTTTACATTCCCACCAGCAGTGGAGGAGGGTTCCCCTTTCTCCACAACCTCTCCATCATGTGTTGTCACTTGAGTTTTTCATCTTGGCCATTCTGATGGGTGTAAGGTGAAATCTCAGGGTCGTTTTGATTTGCATTTCTCTGATGGCTAATGAGGTTGAGCATTTCTTTAAGTGTTTCTCTGCCATTCGATATTCCTCTGTCAAGAATTCTCTGTTGCGCTCTGTTCCCCATTTTTTAATTGGATTAATTGGTTTGCTGCTTTTCAGCTTCTTTAGTTCTTTGTATATACTGGATATTAGTCCTCTGTCAGTTAATGGGATAGTGAATATTCCTTCCCAATCTGTAGGCAGTCATTTTGTTTTGATGACGGTGTCCTTTGCTTTACAGAAGCTTTTTTGTTTCATGAGGTCCCATTTACTGATTGTTGCTCTTAGAGCCTGTGCTGTTGGTGTTTATGAAGTTGTCTCCTGTGCCAATGAGTTCTAGGCTGTTCCCCACTTTTTCTTCTAAGAGATTTAGAGTATCTGGTTTTATGTTGAGGTCTTTGATCCACTTGGGCTTTAGTTTTGTGCAGGGTGATAAATATGGATCTATTGTCATTTTTCTGCATGTAGACATCCATTTGGTTCAGCACCATTTGTTGAAGATGCTTTCTTTTTTCCATTGAATGGTTTTGGCTTCTTTGTAAAAAATCAAGTATTCATAGGTGTATGCGTTTATTTCTGGGTCTTCTGTGCAGTTCCTTTGATCCTCCTTTCTGTTTTTATGACAATACCATGCAGTTTTTATTACTATTGCTCTGTAGTACAAATTGAGATCAGGGATGGAGATACCTCCACATGATCTGTTGTTGCACAGGATTGTTCTGGAGATTCCTGTTTTTTTGTTTCTTTGTATGAAGCTGAGAATCTTCTTTTCAAGGTCTGTAAAGTATTGAGTTGGTATTTTGATGGGAATTGCATTGAATCTGTTGATTACTTTTGACAGGGTGGCCATTTTCACAATGTTAATCCTACCAATCCATGATCACGGGAGATCTTTCCATCTTCTGATGTCTTATTCAATTTCTTTCTTCAGAGACTTGAAGTTTTTCTCAAACAGGTCTTTCACTTGCTTGGTTAGTGTGTTTCTTGGATGCAACAGAAGGTTGGATCCTGTTTCCACAACTATTCTGTTAGTCTGTGTCTTTTTCTTGGGGAGTTGAGTCAATTGATGTTGATAGATACTAGTGACCAACAATTGTTGCTTACTTTTGATATGGGGTTGGTGGTGTCACTGAGTTTCATTGCTTGTATTCTTTTTTTGTGTGTGTGTGTTGTGTGTGTGTAGTTATCTATTTCCTCTGTTTCCTTAGATGTAGTTGTTTTCTTTGGTTTGGAGTTTCCCTTCTAGTACCTTCTGTAGAGCTGGGTTACTATGTAGATATTGTTTAAATTTGGTTTTGTCATGGAATATTCTGAATTTCTGTCTATGTTGATTGAAAGTTTTGCTGGGTATAGTAGTCTGGGTTGGAATCTGTGGTCCCTTAAGGACAGTATGATTTCTGTCCAGGCCCTTCTGGCCTTCATAGTTTCATAGTTTCTGTTGAGAAATCTTGTGTGATTCTGATAGGTCTACCTTCATATGTTACTTGGCCTTTTTTCCATGCTGCTTTTAGAATTTTTTCTTTGTTCTGTAGGTTCAGTGTTTTGACTATGATGTGACGTGAAGAATTTCTTTTCTGGTCTAGTCTACTTGGTGTTCTGTAGGCATCTTGTATGTTTATGGCCATCTCCTTCTTTAAGTTGGGAAAGTTTTCTTCTATAATTTTCTTGAAAATATTTTCCGGACCTTTGAGCCTGATGTCTTCTTTTCCTTCTACTCTTATTATTCTTAGGTTTTGTCTTTTCATGGTGTCCTTGAGTTCTTGGATGTTTTGTGTTTGGAACTTTTCTGATTTTATTTTTTCTTTGAGAGACGTGTCAATTACTGGAAGTGTATCTTCGGCGCCTGAGATTCTTTCTTCCATCTCTTGTATTCTGTTGGTGATGCTTACCTTTGGAGTTCCCGATCTTTTCTCTATGTTCTACAGCTCCTAGTTTTTCTCCATTTGTATTTTCTTTTTTTTTAATTTTAATTCTGTTTTCATGACTTGCACCATTTCCTTCATCTGTTTGAATGTGGAGTCCTGCTTTTCAATGACAGCTTCTATTGTTTTTTTCCATTTCTTCTCTATGCATCACTGATTGTGCCTCTATTTCTTTGGGTATAATTGCCTGTATTTCTATGAGAGTTTGTTTATTTCTTCTTCATTTGCCTTCATTTGTGTGGACGTTTCTTTGAAAGCTTTGTTCATTTCTTCTTTGTTTGCCTCAATATTCATGGTCATTTCTCTGAGAGCTCAATTTGTTTCCTCTTGATTCATCTCGATTTCTTTGGCTATTTCTCTGAGGGCTTTGTTCATTTCACCTATATGGGCTCTAATAGCTGGAGAAACATAGTTTTGAGGTTGTTTTCTTGTATATCTAGTGAATTGAAGTGTCCATTTTTTGTGGGGTTGCTGGTGAGGTCATTATGTCCTGATTTGTGTTGGGTGTGTTCTTAAGTCTGCCTCTAGCCATCTGGTTATTTATAACCCTCACTGTTTGTTCCTCGAGTTTGTAGTTCAGACAATGATCATCTCTTCCTGTTTTCTGGACGTTTTTTTCAGGAAGATGAGAGAGGTTCACTGGTTTGGGAGTGTGCCTTGTGGTTTCAGTTTTGCCTAAGTAAGGAATGTGACGCTGGCACTATTTGCATGCACTTTTAGCAGGCGTAGTGTACATGTGGGGATTCTGTGACTATTGCAGTGGCCTGCAGGCCACTATTATGAAGTATTATGTCTGAGATCCAGGGACTGTTTGCCTGGATTAAACTGGTGGACCCACAAGGCAGAGGCTTCAACGTTGGGGTCGCTATCCCAAGAATCCCTATGATGCCCACATTAGGGGTCTGGGTGGCAGGGATCTCATCTGGTTGCTTCTGTGGAGAGGCCCTGGGTCTGGGGCAAACTCTCCCTAGAAGGCTCACTCACTCTCTTGCAGGACCACTTGGAATGCACTGGGGTTTCCCTTGCTCTCTACTCTCTGATTTGGTCCTGCTGCGGGAAATGTGCGAGTAGGCTAACAGTCAACTCTGTGACACTGTGGCCGCAGGACACGATTTCCACCTCTCCTGTGTGCTGCCTCTCTGTCCTTTCCCTCTGCCAGGAGGGGTTATGTTGATTTGTCCTGGGGTAACTCGGGAAAGAGTTAGGTTGAGTGTTCTCAATATCCTGGGCCCAGAACTCTCTGCCAGAAGCAGCCTGGTGGTAGAACCTATGTTTGCTGATCCTGAGAGAGTACCAGGTAGGGTTGAGTGTCCTCAGATCCAGAGCTTGGGTTTCTCTGCCAGGGGCCACTGGGTGAGCTGGAGAGGGGGTACTGTGTCCTGTGGCAGGCTGCCTCTCTGTCCTTCCCCTCTGATCTTCCCCTCCGCTAGGGCAAGCTTATGGCAGTGTTCTCAGGGGAGTGCCAGAAGGGGTTGGGACTTCTCAGTCCAGATTCTGAGCCGGGTTTTCTCTGCCAGGAGTCGGGGGGGGGTCGCCAGTGATAGGACTTGGTGATAGACCTTATTGTGCTGGAACTGGGAGCGTCTCAGGACGTGTTGAATGATCACAGTCCCAGATCCTGAGCTGAAGTTTATTTGCAAGGAGCAGCGGCCAGCACGGTGAAGCCCCTGTGCGCCTCTTTGTCCTTCTGCTCCACTGCGGCAGGTTTATGGCAGCGTTTGGGGGAGTGCCCGAAAGGATTGGGTTTTCTCAGCTCCGATCTCAGGTTGGGGTACAGACAATGTGGTCTGTGGCAGATTCTGCTAGACACCACCTGCCTCCTCTGAAGAGGGAGTAGGGATTTTGAGCTGGGCTCGCAGCTGCTCTCTGAGCATGGCTGGAGCTCAGTTGTGATGGAGGCGGGTACCCGCAGTCAGCGAGAACTTCCAGGGAAAGACTGGGTGACCCATAATCAGCCTTGCAACTTTGCTTCCCCGTGGGGTTTTCTTGCGAATGGGACTCCCTTTGTGCCCACCAATCAGCCTGGGAAAGTGATCGGTACGTGCAGGTGTGCAGCTCCAGCACAGAGACCCAAAGCCCATGTTACCAGGGATCTCTTCCGGGTTCTGGCTGGCCGCCTCAGAGTGGACCTGACTGATTCCCATGCTGTGGGAGCCTCCCCTCACCTGGGAAACACGCTTTAGTTTTAGGGCCCAGAGTTCAGTCTCCTGGTCGCTGCACGGAGAGTGTTTTCCCACTTCTCAGACACAGTATTCTCCCAGTGCTGCCATCTTGGCCCCTCCACCCTTAAGTCTACTCTTAGGTTTTGTCTTTTCATGTTTTCTTGGATTTCATGGATGGTTTGTGTCAGGAATTTTTGGGATTTAGTATTTTCTTTAACGGCTACATGCATTTATTTCATTGTATCTTCCATATCTGAGATTCTTTCTTCCATCTATTGTAGTCTGTTGGTTATGGTTACCTCTGTAGTTCCTGTGTTCTTTTCTTTGTTCTTTCTCACCATGGTTTCCTCTGTTTGTGTTTTCTTTAATTTTTCCAATTCTATTTTCAGATCCTGAACCATTTTTTTTATTTCCTTTACCTGTCTGACTGTATCTTCCTTCAATTCCTTCACCTGTTTGTTTGAACATTCCTCTGTTTCTTTTATTTCTTTCAGTGATTTAATCATTTTCTTTCTGAAAGCAACAAGCTGTTTTACTACAGTTTCCTGCATTTCTTTACTAATGGTCGTAATCTGTTTGACTTTATCTCCCTCTAAATCTTCAAACATTTTATTTGTTTCCTCCATTATTTTCTTCTTAAGCATTGATGTAAAGTCATCTTCTTAAATTCTACTTATGTTAGGATGTCCAGGGCTGGTTGTCCCTGGATAATTGGGTTCTGGGAATAGCATATTGCTTTGCCTTTTGTTGGTTGTGCTTTAACAGTAGCCTCTACCCATCTTGGTGTCTCAGGTATGGGCTGTTAATTTCTGGTACCTGCTGGAATCCTGGGGTGGAGGGAATCCCCTTGGTAGGGTTCTGAAGGGAGCGTCCTCAGCTCTTTGAGTGTGATCAATGGATTGGTGGTGCTTTTCCAAAATTGGCACAATTCAACCCAGTTGAAGGACCTGTGTGGTAACTATGGTTCTTGGTAGTCAGGAAGGCTCTCCTCTTTCCAAGAGAAGTCCTGGAGACAGCTGCCTCTCTGTGTTTCTTGCTTAGAACATATTGAGCTGCTACCTTTGCTCCTTTATTTTGTTTTCTGAGCATAGTCCACTTGAAGAACCAGGAAGTGCAGTGGTTTCTTCAGTTTAGCTAGAGATAACTGGTTGCACTTTGGAGCAGTATCTGGGGGCTGATCCAATGGTCTCAGGCTTCTGTAGGTCTGAGGTTGGAGCTGTGTGCCCCAGTACCTTAGTGGTAAAACATGGCAGTTGAGTACAGTGCTCATGTGGGCAGCCAGAGGCCAGAGCTTGGAGCCTGTGGGAACCCAGCAAGAACCCAGCAGGACCTCAGCAAGAACCCAGAAAGAACCCAGGGGGAACCCAGCGGGAACCCAGAAACTCTTCTGGAAGTGGTTTTCCTGAGGTCGGTCCAGTTGTATCTACCACTGTGTGTTCCTCCCAACAAAAAGACCTAGTGTGCAGTGTTTTGGCATCCACAGTTTCATCTGGGATGGCAAGTAGAGTGCAGGCAGAGTGACTCTGCCTTGTTATGGACTGGGCTCCCAGAGGAACCTGGCTGGGTTGGGGGTGGGTGGATGGGAGTTGTGGTGCCCTGAGTTTGGGCCTGCTCTTTCCCACACTGTCGGTTTTCCTTCTGACAGAAAATGACAGTCTCTGTTGCCCTGGGGCCCACATTTCTGTCTGGGACAGAATTCTGTCTGGGACAATGAGTCAGGTGCACAGCAGTTCTCTAGGCTGGCAGCTGATTATCAGCTGGACCCCAGTACCTTTTGCAAGGGTTGTCTGAGTGTCCTGGGGTTGGTTCCTGATCGCTTCCTTCACCGTGGGGTTTTCTCCAGACTGGAAATCCCAGTCTCAGGTGTTGTGGGGCCCACAGTTCAGGCATGCAGGCATGCGCCTCTGGGCTGGTGACCAAGTGCCAGCTGGGACTGGGTACTCTTCCAGGAGTTTAGCTGGGTGAACTGAACCAAATTGATTCCCACAACATGGGCTTTCCTCTCAGCTGGCAAGCACAATTTTGGTGTGTTAAGGCCAAGAGTTCTGTGTGTTGGTCACTCTCTGTCCCTGCTGTGCTGCTGGTCAGAAACAGTGTCCTCCTGGTGCTGTTATCTTGGATGCTCATTATGACTATTTTAATAATTCTCATTAAAATCTTTGCCAATATTAATTTTACTTTGTTTATTAAAATATTTAAGCTAATTTTCTACTGCTCTGCACATGTTTTCCTCCTACTCTTGTAACTAATTAATGAAGATACTTTTATGATAATGGGCTAATAAGTCCTAAGAATGAATGCATAGATAGGAAATCTGTGTATGTGAGGTTCTTTGTCATGGTTACCAAACCATTTAATAAATAGTTAAGCTTTTAAAGCACAAGATTCATTTATCCAGTGTTATGGATTAGAATCATTGTCTAACTTTCTGAATACATTTTAGTATGATTAATATTACATAGTTTCTGTCTTCATGCTTTTATATTCTTATACATATTCACTGATGGAAATCTACTGTTGGTACAGGAATAGAGTCCCTCCCTATCTTGGAGCTTATCATAGAGCTTGCCAAGAGGAACAAGATGGCTGAGGAGGAGAAGGAAAAATGGACAAATAGAAACTGAAAATTTGTTTACATGACTTGCTTTATTACAAAGCCCTTGGATATTCTATTAGTTCCTTGTTTCACTGATGTGACAAAATAACTAATAAGAGCAACTTAATGTGAGGACAGTAAATTCTGGTTCACAGTTTGAAGGGAGCTAATGCATCATGGCCAAGAGGAGGTTGGGGGAAAAGCATGCTCAGCCTGTTTTCGAGCTTTAGTATATCTAGAACCTCAACCCATGTAATGAAGCCAACCATTGCTAAAGTGCTACACTTAGACTATTTCAGAAGTTTTTCCATCTCAGTTGATCTAATTGAGGCTCATCCCATAGGCATCTGGTGAGGTTTATCTTTTGGAGATTCTAGATCATAGCAAGTGGGCAGACAATTTAAACCAATTCACAGGGTAAGCAGTGCAATCTCATGAAAGCAGTAGCTCATTCTCAAGAGATAATGAGTTTCTCCTAAGAACTCTTAAGTTTCTCCTAAGAGTTCATCCTAAAATACCTGTTTAAGCTTTTCTTACATGTTACCATGTTTTCACTCTTCAAAGCGAGTTAGAAGAGGACAAAACATAATCTACCAGTGTAATTTATATCTGTTTAAATTCTCTTATCAGAACCTTCTCTAAATATCATTGTCTTTATGTAATTTCAAAATAATGTTCATAAACAATCCAAGTGACAAATTGATTTCTCTGTTTTCTTTTTATTCTTAGACTAGATTTTTCTTCACCTTTAGAATAACATGTATTGATTTTCATCAATGGTATTTGATGGTACTTATTCATTTGTATTTATTATATTTCTTTTTATACAATGACAATTATATGTGTAGTCTAATTTGTATTCTCTCTCACTAGATTTAACCTTTTTCCTGAAAATATTTTTATTTAATATAATTTTAAATGTGCAAATGTGTTTTACATAAATTAGAAATATTTATATAACAATCCTCCTATCAGAAATTTATTTTCTCTGCTAGAAAAAATAGAGTCTTTCAGAGACCCTTTATGGTAGGCTCCTGTCGTGTTTCTTTTTTTCTCCTACTTCCAATGTCTATCCCATTTGTCTTTCTAGATGAGGACTGATTATCTTACCCTGGGTCCTGCTTCTTGCTTAGCTTCTTTAAGTATATAGGTTTTAGTATGTAGATCCTATCTTTTAGGTCTAGTATCCACTTATATGTGAATATATACCATGTGTTTCTTTCTGCTTCTGGGATACCCTATTTATGATGATCTTTTCTAGACCACACCATTTGCCTGCAAATTTCATGATTTCCTTGTTTTTAATTGCTGAGTAGTATTCCATTATGTAAATGTACCACAATTTCTGTAACCATTCCTCCATAGAGGGCCATACAAGGTTGTTTCCAGGTTCCAGCTATTACAAGTACAAAGGAGATGCTGACATTCATAACCAAACCTTGGGCAGAGTACAGGAAATCATATGAAAGAAGGGTGAGTTAGTAAGACCTGGAGAGGAAAGGAGCTCCACAAGGATCAAACATATCTGGGCACAGGAGTCTTTTCTAAAAATGATTCTCTAACAAGGGATCATGCATGGATGTAACCTAAAACCCCTGCTCAGACATAGCCCAAGGCAGCTCAGTATCCAAGTTGGATACCCCAGTAAGTTAAACAGGGATTGAAACTGATATGAACTCAGTGGCTGGACCTTTAACCTCCCCCCAACCCCAAGGGAGGAGCAGCCTTGATAGGCCACAGAGGAGGCCATTGCAGCTAGTCCTGAGGAGACCTGATAAGCTAGGGTCAGAGGAAGGGGAGGAGGAACTCTCTATCAGTGGACTTAGAGAAGGGCAGGGAGGAAATGAGGAAGGAACAGTAGGATTGGGAGGGAATGTGGGAGGGGGCTACAGCTGGGATACAATGTAAATAAACTGTAATTAATATAAAAAACAAAAACTTAATTAAAAATTTTATTGTCTTTTTGTTTTAACTAATTAAGTAATAAAGGATCTACTTAAAATTTAATTTGTTTCTAATGAATGAACATATTAAATTCCTGTATGAAATTCCATTGAATTTTAAATTGTTGTAAATTATTTATGCTTATTTAGTAATTTATAACTTTTTCATTCTGAATTACTTTTAGATATGTCAAATATTTCAGGTAATTTAATTATATTTGTGTTATTTTTATATTATAATTTTCAGGCTGTTTTGTTTTGGAAAATATTTTTTACTCCCAAATTGATTCTTATGTACTTTGCAATATGCTCCTTTTCTTTTGTTTGTTTTTACCAAAATACTGAGGAATACACAATCAAAGTTATCCACTGGAAGAAGCTCCAGGTTTTTTGAAGGAAGGGTTCTATGAAACCACTGTCACATCCAGACAGCCTCTTGCTGAATAAAGGCTCGCAGAAGTATGTCCTTGGAGAGAATGTGATTTTAACTCCTAACTAGCAACTGCTGGTATCTCTTCGTGGGCTAAACACTACATGACTGTGCTACGCAGGGTCTCCTTCATGATTATGGTATAACATAACCATGGTGCTCATGCCCTTTGTCTTGTTTTCCTGAAGGGAAACTGATTGCCATTTTATGATTTCTGAGTAAAACTGTAATTAACTTCTTACTTCTTGACTCTGTTCTAAAAGTCTTCCGTCCTCATTTGTGACCTTGGTAGACATTATTGACTTCTCTCATGCTATAAACCAAACATTCACTTTGGTTTATGTAAAGTAGATTAATCTCAAACCATGTGTGTTATCTTTTCTCATTGACATTTGCAATGAACCAACTGAAGGAAGAAATTACGTAAATGAATCACTCAGAATTCTAATTTCTGTTCTGTTTTCACTGAATCACTATACCCATGATCATGCCTTCTATTTCTAATTGGTGTACATGGACACAGTGTCCCCTTGGAATAACCTCTTGTAAATGTCTATCCTTAGTGATTGGGTTCATGATCTCCAGTACTTCAAGAAGCAAGCCTGAGAACAGAGAGAATGAAAAATCTTCTATAGTATGTGTAGGATACCTCTTATTTCAAATTCTATCTGAGTGGTTTGTGGTTGGAGTCATGATCTCCAGTTCTGTGAGAGCACAGAAAATAAAAAAAAAAATCTTATAGATATGTGTAGGACACCCCTATTTCCAATTTTTGTTCCTGGTATTCACAAGGAATAATATAATATAATATATAATATATTATATATTATATAATAATATTTTTATATAATATATTATATAATAATATAATATATAATATAATAACTAAGATACACTATGTCATAGACACTCCTTTCTCTGAAGCTTTATTTCTAAAACAAATTTTTAATAATTTTTTTATTAAATTGATTACAGTTTATTCAATTGTATCCCAGGTGTAGCCACCAATTTTTAGTTTTTATATTAATTATAGTTTTGAAGATCAGTACTCACGTCAGCTACAAAGTTTGTATCTTAGTTGCTTTAGATATTGAGCCACCTTTTCAGGCCATTGTGCACATTCTTACAATTGGAATCTACTTCCAACTTTGTCATGTGTGATGCTTAATTTTGATTGTTAATGGTATTTTGTCTGGAACCATCTATGATACAGTTCCCTAAGCACAACTCTGCAGGATTATTTCAATTATGTTACCTTCTGTCCATGCTTCTGAGCAATTAATTGGATTAGGTAATCACGGTGAGAAAACTATATCAACTATTATTGGGCTGTGAAATTACAAACATGATTTCCAGAATGCATAAACAGGAGAAAGCTCAGTGAGTATGAGCCGTCATTGTCCTCTGCTTCTTTGTTATTATTTATTTTTTCTTTATTTCACTTTATTCACTTTGTATCCTCCCATAAACACTTCCCTCCTTCCCTTCTAATCCCACCTTCCCTCCCCCTTCTTCATGTATGCCCATCCACAAGTCCACTGATAGGGGAGGTCTCCCTCTCCTTCCTTCTGAAATTAGTCTATCAGATCTCATCAGGAGTGGCTGCATTGTCATCTTCTGCGTCCTCTGTTTCTTAACTAAGTCAGCCACTTCACTTGCTGTGACCTCCTGACATCAGTCCTGCCCTATAGCGCTACCATAAGCCTACAAACACTGAGCCAAATGTATTTCTAATGTAAATAATATCCTAAAGCTCTTTTTCACACCAAGAGGGAAATAACTTACAAATAAAAATGTTCTTATAATGCCCAGGTTGAGTCAGGTTTTGTGGTATACCCCCTTAGTTGATTCTTTGCCTTTGGGACTTTTTGGCGGCTAGAGTCTGAAAGAATTTGGTCAGAGAAATGTCCCGTTTTCATTTTTTAAGCAGAACTTAACATGTCTTTCTGATGGGAGTTTGTAATATTTAATAAATTGATTCTTGTGGCTCTATCACATGAAAGCAGCTTCCTAAGTAACTGAGAGGGAGGAGAAGACTGCCAAATGGCATTTTCCAAAGATGACATTGATTACAACAATAAAAGTATTTAATATACAACATAAATGTAATAGAAGTGAAACATTGTAAATAATAATAAAGTAAAATAGAGAACATTAGGGATGTATTATAATGAGCTATAAAAGGAAGGAAGGATGTAGGCAAATGGAATTGTGGGATTCCATGATTCAGTTTAATAAGAAACTGAAGGGAAGTAAGGTTGCTTGGACAATCCAAAAGCTTCTTCAGTTATCATCCTCCACAGGATGATCAATTGTACTGGAGAAGAAAATTGTTCCAATATTCACTGTCAATAAAACAAAAAAAATCATGATAAAAAACATTCTCAGAAGACAGATTCCACTCAACTCAGACAAAATGAGTCTTTCAGTCTATTTTTATAACTCTACACAGAAAATTTCATGTGTTTACAACATATCTGATTTTGAGAGGTCCTATTATTGATTCAGATATGTTTTTCCTATTTATCATTCTTCATGTATTTGTTGTAGTTGATCCTGTGAATCCAGTAGTTACATAATGCTAAGCATTGATAAGATTTATCTCTCATAAGAAATCCAACCAACATTACTGTTTTTGCAGGAGGATTGCACAGTTTGTTGACAGTGGCACAGGGCTTAATCTTCCAGAATATTTGAGGGGTTTTTGAATCCAAACGTTGTCTCTAAGTGATCTTTTCAAAAGTAATACTTTGGTAACCAAGATATCCTACATTGACTCAGGGACCAGGAGAAGGAAAGGTGAGAAACACAGCAGGTAATATTCTAGAATCCTTTCAGGGGCTGAATTAGGAGGACATCTGTCATACATACATGCATGCATATATGTGAGTATAAACATGCATGTGTATATGTGTTCAAGGTCAATATGTAAGTATGATTATATTTATATTTTTTAATTTTGCTGTTTAATTATATTTAATTAAAAAAGACTTTTTCCATGCTAAAATATCAAGATGTGTGCCAATACTGCTGTGATGTTAATTACAGTTTTGTGAAATCAGGAGAGGATGTCATCCTTCCATTCATCTGATTACTACTTTAAATCTTCCTGTTACCTGTCAGAAAGTCCTCCTGAGAAGGAACAGATGTAAGATTTAATTCTTCAGTATTATCATTTGGAAAGTTATTGTCACTTTGGTTATGGGCATCAGCCTTATCACAAGACTTCTCAACAGCAGTTTATAAACCAGAGGAGTTCTTGATGTCCTCCACACTCCTTTGCATGTCTTTATACAATGTAGTAGTATCCTCTTCAAAGATCTTTGGAAAATATTCTGTGAGAATTTTTATAAGAGAAACCTGTAAATCAACAGTACAGAAACTAGATTCTGTCATTTCACATTGTTTACAAATTTGATACCAGAGTCTTGAAATGACAAAAAAATTAGGAGTTACTACATGCAGGTATCAACCCACGAAAAGAGTAAGAATAGTATGGGCACATATTTAATGTATAGTCAGTAAAATAAGGAAAAGTTTCAGTAGCCTCACAACAATGACTGTTTTTGTTTAACTTTTATGTTTCTTCCCATGATACACCTCATTTTATATTTGACCAGGCTTTTAAAAATTATTCATTTATTACAATTTATTCAAATTTCCCTACTGCAGTCCACGCCCTGGTCTCCTCTTAGAACCACACACCCTCCCTCTTCTCCTTCTTTGCCCCTTCCCTAAGTCCTGTGACAGGTGAGAACCTCCTGCCAGCTCAGCAGGTAAAGTCTAGGCTCACAACCAAAAATAATTTACCAGTCTTAAACAAGGTAGCAAAGAAATAATTTTCAGGAATATCACACTTAGATGATATTCTTTTTTTTTGTATTCTCTCTTTTTTTAATTTTTTATTTAACTTTTATTAATTACACTTTATTCCTTTTATGTCCCACCATAGGCACCTCCCTCCTCCCATCCTGGTCCCACCCTCCCCCCCTTTCTACATGCATGCCTCTCCCCAAGTCCACTGATAGGGGAGGTCCTTCTTTCTGATTTTTGTTGTTGTTGTTGTTGTTGTTGTTCTCAATGCAGTTTATTCAGGAACCTTGAACAATCTTCTGACCCTGGTTAAAGCCAGCCCACAGCTTAAAATAACCTCTTTGTAGCCAACCCCAGAGTGCCTCGTGGGCAATGCAGATAGGTCCACATACACGGAAGCAAGCCTGATCCTCAGCCTTAGCCAAATATGGAGTTGTTTGTGACAGAGAGCACTCACCATCGGGAAGGTGGAAGGCAGAAACCAGCTCCATCTTTAAGTCGTGGCATTACACAGCTCTCTACAGTTCCCCCTTTTTGTTTTAGACACATCAGGCAAGAGTAGAGGTCTGATCTCTGATATTAGGAATAAATTGGGACTTTGTACCAATGTTCCTTTAGGTGTCATCCACCCAAAGAGCATCAGACCCGTCTGATACCTTTTTCTCAGAGGCGGGACCTGGGGCATCAACCCGCATGCAATCAGACATGCTCTTCTCTGGGTCGAAAGCAGCTGACCCTGAGTGCAGTGCTTAGCTTTGCATCCTGAGCGTAACATTTTAGCTTTTTATGGTAGCCAACCATGTTTGGAGAGACTGTCCTGCTTCAATGGCTGTAAAGGCCTGAATGATCATGGCTGCATTACGCTGTTGTGAGACTCTAATCTTGCATATACACCACAGGCAAACCAAGGAGACCAACCCCAGAAGGCCTGCTAACACTCCCATGCCCGCCCATTCCTTCAGATGATTCATGGCTGCAGCAATCCATGATGATAATCCTCTGGCTAGTCCTGCGTCCACTCTGGTAGAATTTGCCGTAACAATGGCCACTCTCAGCTGCTCCACCATAGTATCGAATTTTTTAGTCCAATTACCTAAAATATAGCTAGACAATTGTTTAGACAGATTTAAAGCACGGAAAAAAATCTTATATTGTATGCTAGTGACACAAAGTCCAGCATACTTCCATTGACAGCCAAGTTGAGCGATTTGCCATAGGGTATCAATTTGCTCCTGCACGAGGTCAATCCTCTGATTGAACACCATCAAGTATCCTTTTTGTTGAGCATTAATTTCTTTTTGTACATCTAAAGCATGAGCTACATTGGCTAAAATATTATTTAGGGTCTGAGCAGTCTGCATAGTATGACTCATGGCTAATGCAGCAGTGGTATCTCCAACAGCCGCCAATGAGATGGCAGTAACAATGGCGGCTGTAATTTTCTTGTTTCATACACAAATAGTTCAGAATAGTGATCCTTCTTTGTTTTCTTCTCTGACTGCATAAAGGAATATATATGAATAGAACTGTTTAGAAAAGAAAATCATTAATAGCACTTAAGAGTGAAAATTATATTTCATTGTTCTTTTTGTACTGAACGTGAATTTTTATTAAGACTTGGATTTTAGGTTGCCAGTTGCTTGGTAGCTGAATAGAGCCAAGAAGAGTCCTGGATGCGAGTGTCATAACTTGTGTTTAACTACTGCAATGTATCA
Source organism: Meriones unguiculatus (assembly GCF_030254825.1). Taxonomy (NCBI): domain Eukaryota; kingdom Metazoa; phylum Chordata; class Mammalia; order Rodentia; family Muridae; genus Meriones; species Meriones unguiculatus. The sequence goes on along the minus strand of NC_083353.1, from coordinate 24,145,485 downwards.
TGACTTCTGTTTTGTGCCCCTGATTCCTGAAAGGTGCTAGTTAAATATACCCCTTCCTTTCTTTTTATTTCTTTTCCTTCTTTTTTAACATATGATTTTATTGATTCTTTGTGAATTTTCCATCATGTACCCCAAACCCACAAATTTCCCAATCCTTCCATTACTGCTTACCACCCTTTAAATCCCACAAAAGAAAACAAAAAAATATTATATATATATATATATATATATATATATATATATAATTTTTATTATTGTGTGTGTGTGTGTGTGTGTATAAATCACTAAATTATTCCATGTAAGCTGTGTTGTGTCACACTAATATCCTTTTGCTCAAACAGCTCCGTTTGCAGATGTTCACTAAAATGAGTCAATACTCTGGTGCAGAGCCTAATGGTTTTGTGCTACACCATCAATAATAGATCCTCTCAGAGACTCTCTCAGATATTCTGGATATCCTCCTGTTGTACCTAGCCATGGATTTCCAGCAGCTTTGGGCGTTCAGGACCAGCCTCTTCACATGTTCCAAAAGTTCATAGATGGAGATGTTGGGATGGGCCAGCTCAAAGTCTTGGATCTGGGTCTTGGCTTAGTCAGCTTGCCAACTCTCCTGCAAATCATGCCACCAGGGCCAGCTCTTCTGCACCTTTTTTTTGCAAGAAGGCACCCCCCATACTTTCTTAAAAGGTTTTTGTCTCTCATTTTGACAAAAAACACAAAAAGGGTCTTATCAGACTGCATCTGCACATTATGGCATTATATTTTTAAATTTTATTCAGTTTTAAAATTCAGTCCTATTCCTACTGAACTTTGTACCCTTTCTGTTTGCAAATCTATCATGTCCAACTTCTTAGTGGCTGCTATCCTCAGGAGACATATATGCTAATCATAAAATCTTTAAGGATTTTACTTGGGAATTATGCTTTAAGAAGTAAGCCCCACTGTGAGGCAACTGGTAGGCAGCTCTGGTATTAGAGGGAATGCAGGTGTCCTATCTTTCTCTGCCTGTGTCTCAATTGGCTTTCTTCTTAACAAGTGAAAATATATTTTCTTCTTAGGAATTTTCTCGCACCACCTGAAATTTTACTCTGAGGCTTTTAATGAAAAAATAAGCTTATCAATACTAAATTTGAAACAATCAGTAAAACAATTTAAAGTAAATTCCTTGGTGAAACAAGGTTAAGGTAAACTATTATGTGAAGTGGTGTGTCAGAAGTTATATTCATTGGCAGCTATCTCAGAAGACTCAGCATCTGTAATTTCACAAGCATGAGTAATTTCAGTTTTATGAGATCCATTGCCATCTTCTTGTTTCCAAGGACACCACAATGCAAGCAGTGTGCAACTTCCATGCAGGCAACATATAAAATGAATAAAAGTTTTAATTGTGCTTTACATGAAATAAAATAAATATTTTGGTGTTAGATTTATGGCTCACTGATAAGTGCACTAGTTTGTACTCGAAAGCATTCAGTTGAGTTCTCAGCACATCACGGTTGCTTTGAGTATTATGTAAGTCTAATTCCATGGAGTTCAAAGATTTCTTTGGGCATGCAGGGAACTAAGAAAAGTTGTTAAATGCAAAATTACATGAAAGCAGAAGGTAAGCACACACAGTTATTTAGTAAAATAAATGTTTCCTTATTATAAGCGTAGTTCTACAGATCTGTTGTTGTACAAATGAAAAGCTGCCTGACATGGGAGCTGTATTGTTTCATCTGTGCTCAATTCAAAAAGGAAGTGTGACTAAGTGAATAGAAGCTGGGAACAAGTGCCACTCCCAGGGATGAGAAAACTACTTGAGGTATATATCCAATTCTATTTTATTCTATTTCTCCGTGATGGTCCACAGTCTTAAATTTTAGTTTGTTGAACCTCATCATCTCTTTCTGTCATCTTTAGCCTCTGTGCTTCAAGTTTATTTGGTTTTCAAAGGCAGTTAAAGACGGATGAGACATAACTTCTAATGACATTTAGAAGGACGATTCCCAACCTCCGTGAAATAGATCAATACCTCTTCTAAACCAAAAGAATGCAATCCTAGGGTGTCCTTAAACACCAATGACCTTTCCAACTCCACTGGTGCAGATCTCAAAAGGTCACCCAGAACTTTTCATTTCCATTCTGATCCTTGGCAACTGGGTCTTGGTTTTCTTGGTTGCAAATTGATCCCTTTTTCGCTCTGGTTTATTTCTCAGTGTGCTCTCTCTTTCTCTCTCTCTCTCTCTTTCTCTCTCTCTCTCCTCTCTCTCTCTCTCTCTTACATACATACACACACACACTTGCACACATAGGCACACTTACACAGAGGCTATCAACTCTCTATGTCCATGCCTATGAATGACTCTCTTTCCAAACATATCTATATACACACAAATGTTTATTCATGAACATCTATGTATACAAAGGACAGAAATGAACACAATATTCATTAGTGCTGAAGTTAACACACCTGACAGTTATCCTAAACAGTTCTCCCCCAGGCAGTTGTGTACCTTGGCATGGGCGGAGCCCTAAAGTGTGGAAAACTAACTCTGGATAGAAGATTTGTGCAAGCACTGGAGAACTAGCAATTGGAAGTTAGGTCAATGATTTTTGAGGCACAGCCACCCAGAAGAGCAGGTGAGAATTCCAGGAAATCCATCCTTCCCTTCCAATTCATGCAGGTGTGCATCAGGAAGTGGCAGGAGTGGGCATGTCTGGCAGTGAGTCCGATGGGGAGGTGAAGGCCTAGGTGTGAGTTGAGGTGTGTGTGCTGGTCTTTCTTCCTGAAGCCTAGACCTTGAGCCTTCGCCAGAGTCGTTGGGTAGTGGGTGTCTGGTGGGCCGATGCAGGAGAGAGTGCTTGCTCTGGGAAGATGGCTGCAGCCTAGGCTCTCATGAGTGGGTGGAACCCGCCCAAAGGGTGTGGAGATCAGACAGAGAGGCCTCCAGAGAGTGTCTCCAGAGCTCCAAGTAGGATCCCAGGTGCAAGCTCTGGAAGGCCTGGGTTTTCCATGAGGGAAGAGTGGGTGTGTCCAGTCCCGTGCCATCCAAAGATATGCCTGATCAGAGAGTGTCCTTCTGGGGTTCACCTGCGAGAGAACCGGTTGCGATATTCCCAGAGAGCCTTGGCCATGAGGGGGGCAGGTCTCTTCTTAGCCTGGATCTTGATGCAGAGAGCCCGCTGGGATAGGCTGTGTCCAGAGGCCTCCTGGAGGAGGTGCCTTTCAGAGGTGGGCCCCCGCGCCGGGGGTCCGGGCTCCTAATGCTGGCCTGGGGTCCTGGCCTGGGGGAAGAACATGACCGTCTGAGTACGTTCGAGGCCTTGCAGCTTCTTGGCCTGTGTCCTCCGGATGTGGGCTGTGAGGGCTTGCAGCTTCACCTCTTGGTCTGCCTCCTCCATCTACTGCTCTGTCTTGGTCTCAGTCTGACTGTGGGTCTCAGTCTGGTCCCCTGCGTGACGAGGTTCCTCCTCTTGGGCTGCTTGGGCTGTGTTGGCTTGGAAGGCGTCCTTGGCTTGGGAGATTCCTTGGAGAGCAGTTTGTTCGGCTGTATCAGCTTCATGGGCTGCAATGGTCTCCATGGCTATAGCCAAAGTTTGAGGTCCTGTTGCTGGTCTTTCTCCCTGAAGCCTAGACCTTGAGCCTTTGCTAGATTCCTTGGGTATCGCCTGTCTGGTTGGACAATGCAAGATGGAGTACTTGCTCTGGAAAGATGTCTGCAGCCTAGGCTCTCACGGGTGGGGGGAACACATCCAATGGTGTTGAGATCAGGCAGAGAGGCTTCCAGAGAGTTTCTCTAGAAAGGTCGCCCGTGAACAGGAAGTGGAATCTCAGGTGAAATTGCTGGAAAGCCATGCCTCCTCCATAGCTCAGGAAGCCTGTTTCAGATCTCAGAGCCAACTCTAGCTGACTCCATGGGGTTCACAGCCCTTCCTTGCCTCCAAACGTTCTCTGGTCAAATGTGTTTTTCTGTATGATCTTTTTGGTACTCTTGGGTTAACCTGCCCACATCTGTGGGTCTCCAACTTTGGAGTCATGAGAGAACCTGGTCTCTTCTTACCCTGCTTCATGCTTTTGTGGCCTTCCCTATAGGGCAGACAGGGATCCATCTGGCATGTGCTGTGTGTAGAGGCTTCATGGAGGAAGTGCTTGTCAGAAGAGTCCCCACCTCTCGCCTGAGGTTCACTCTCCTCCTTCTGGATGGGTCTTTTTGCCTGTATTTGGAAAGTGACCATCTTGTTTTGTCTACATCCTTGCAGCTTCTACACTTGTGTGCTCTGTTTGCAGGCTCTCAGGGTTTGCAGCCTCAGCTCTTGTAACTCCTTCATTTGCATGTGTGTTGCTCTCAATCTGGCTCTGGTTTAGTTTCCCAGGCTAGGAATCCTCATCTGCGTGCCCAGGTTCAGGCTTATCAAACATATATATATATATATATATATATATATATATATATATATATATGTGTGTGTGTGTGTGTGTGTGTGTGTGTGTGTGTGATATACATTCGTACATTTATATGTATATGTATATATATCAGGTAACTTGCACCTGTGTGACGCATGCTGTGATATATATATATGTATAAATTAGCATATATATATATATATATATATCCCTCGGTATGATGGCCATTGTAATTTTTATCACTGTTTGATATTTAATGTAGTCTTCCCTATGTAACAGAGACCATGAATGACCATGAATTGATTGATACTATGAGATGGCTGTGTCATGATGTTCAAGTTTGTGGTGTTCACTCTAATTGCATCCATGTGATGTTTGGGTGAGGGCTCTGTTTAATTATCATTGTGTGATGGCTACAATGTAATGGCCCCTGTGAAATGGTAATAATTAATGGCTACTGTGTTGTGTTCACTGTGTGATGATTACTCTGTGATGGTTACTGTGTTATGGCCACTTTTTGAGGGCCTCTTATTGACAGTAATTTGTTTTTGACACTGTTGATGGTCACTGTATGCTGGCCACTTAATGATGGCCTGTGTGTGTTGGTCACTGAATTATAAATTCTGTGGGATCCCACTATGTGATGGTCAAAGTTTGATAGCCACTGTGATGGTCATCCTGTGATGGCCATTACCTGATGGTCACTGTTTGATATACCACTATGTGTTTTATATGGTGTGATGGTCACTGTGTAAATTTGACTTTGTGCTGGACAATGTGTGATTGACATTGAGTTTTGTTCACTGGGCAATGATCAGTGCTTCATCGCCAATACATGATTTTCACTATCATGGCCTGTGACTGATAGTTGTTTTGTGATGGCCATTCTGTGCTAGCTAATAATTGATGGTTAGCTGTGTGATTTAATTGCATAATGGTTACTGTATAATCACTAATCTGTGATGACCATTTTGGTTGATACTGTTTTATTGTCACTGTGTAATATTCATTATATGATGGCCACTGTGTGATAGTCATTATGTCATAAACATGGCGATGCCAAGAGTGTTAAAAATGGCATGTGATGGATACATAGTGATGGCCAATGTCAATGTTCATGGTGATGGCATACTCTGTGATGGTCACAGTGTGAGAGACACTGTGTGAAGGCCATGATGTGATGATCACTGTGTTGGTCAATATATGGTTATCATTTTATACTGTCCACATTTTCATTATCATTGCAATATGAAAGCAGATTGATAGCTGTTGTTTTATGGTTAAAGCATAATGGTCACTGTGTGATGGTATCTGTGTGGTCATATCTGGGTGATGGGTACTGTAAAATCCACCATGTTGTGACCAGCATGTGATGGCCACAATGTGATGACCAGTTTGTGGTAGTCATTGTGATGAACAGCTGCGAGTAATTCACTGAGTGATCATCATTTTGTGATGGACATATTGTGATGGTCACTGTGCGATGGCCACCTTGGAGTGGAAAGTATGTAATGGTCTCTGTTTATCATCACTATGTGATGGCTTCTATATGGAGGTCACTAGGAATAAACATAATGTGTTGACCAATGTTTTATAACCTCTGTGTGATGGTCAAATAGCATAACTCCTAGGGATGCCCCCTGTGCTATAGGCACAATGAAATAGTCTACTCTATGATGGTGACTCTTCATGTCTTGGGTCCATGAACCAGGCAGTCAAGAATCTGTTTAAAAAACTGAATGTATTTCTAGAAAACAAATTATTGTAGTTACACTACTTCAACTAAAACAGGAGATTTGGACAAACTGATGTGGCACTGTATGACAGGATTGTTATTTTTTCTGGCTAAAAATGTACATCCTGAGAGAAAAGCTGTGAGTATTCTGTGGTGTGCTTCTCTATAGACTGCTTGTTCCTGGGGCATATAGGGCCATAAAGCAGGTTTCAGCTTTTGTTTTGCTTTGCTTTGTTTTTTTTTTTTGTTTGTTTGTTTGTTTTGTTTTGATTTTTGTTTTGTTTTGTTTTTTGAGACAGAGTTTCTCTGTGTTACCTTGGCTGTCCTGGACTCATTCTGTAGAGAAGGCTGGCATTGATCTCACAGAAATCCATGTGCCTCTGTCCCCTGGAGTGCTGAGATTACAGGTGTCACCACTGCCACAGCTTGGTTTCAACTTTAAAATATAAATTTTTATACTTTTATTAATTAAACCTTACTCACTTTGAATCTCCCCATAAGCCCCTCACCCATCCCTCCCAATCCCACCTTCCTTCCCCCTTCTTCACGCATGCCCCTCCCTGAGTCCACTGATAGGGGAGGTCTTCCTCTACTTCCTTTTGATTTTATTCTATCATATCTCATCAGGAGTGGCTGCACTGTAATTTTCTGTGGCCTGGTAAGGCTGCTTCCCTCTCAGGGGGAGGTGATCAAAGAGCAGGCCAATCAGATTATGTCAGAGGTAGTCCCACTTCCCATTAGTATGTAACCCACTTGAACACTAAACTGCCATGGACTACATCAGTGCAGGGGTTCTAGGTTATCTCCATACCTGGTAATTGGTTGGAGTATGCATCTCTGGAAAGACCCCTGTGTTCAAATTTTCTGGTTCTGTTTCTCTCCTTGTGGAGTTCTTGTCCTCTCCAGATCTTACTATTTGCCACTTCTTTGATAAGATTCCATGCACTCTGCCCAAGAGTTGGCCATAAGTCTCAGCATCTGCTTTCATAGCCTGCAGGGCAGAGCCTTTCAGAGACCCTTTACTGTTTTCTTCTTCTTCTGATGTCCATACTCTTTGCCTTTCAGGATGGGGATTGAGCATTTTAGTCAGGGTTGACTCCCTCTTGATTAGTTAGGACATCAACATAAAATCAGAAACATTAAGTCAGTTATAAGAAAAAGTAGGAAAGACCCTAGAACTCCCTGGTACAGGAGAAAACTCCCTAAGCAGAATACAAACAACACAGGCTCTAAGAGCAACAATCAATAAATGGGACCTCATGAAACTAAAAAGCTTCTGTAAAGCAAAGGACACTGTCATCAAAACAAAATGAATGCGTATAGATTGGGAAAAAATCTTCACCAACCATTTATCTGACAGAGGGCTAATACCCAGTATTTATAAAGAACTAAAGAAACTGAAAAGCAACAAACCAAGTAATCCAATTAAAAAATGGGGAACAGAGCTAAACAGAGAATTCTCTGTAGAGGAATATCGAGTGGCAGAGAAAAACTTAAAGAAAGGCTCAAAGTCACTAGCCATTAGGGAAATGCAAATCAAAACCACCCTGAGATTTCACCTTACAACCATAGAATGGCCAAGATCAAAAACTCAAGTGACAACACATGATGGAGAGGTTGTGGAGAAAGGAGAACCCTCCTCCACTGCTTGTGGTAATGTAAACTTGTACAACCACTGTGGAAAGCAATCTGGTGCTTTCTCAGACAACTAGGAATAGTGCTTTCTCAAGATCCATCCATACCGCTCCTAGGCATATTTCACAAAGAGGTTCAAGTACACAATAAAGACATTTGTTCAGCCATGTTTGTAGCAGCTTTATTTGTAATAGCCAGAAGCTGGAAACATCCCAGATGTCCCTCAGTGGAGGAATGGATACAGAAATTGTGGTACATCTACACAATGGAATATTACTCAGCAAAGAAAAATAAGGAAATCATGAAATTTCCAAGTAAATGGTGGGACCTGGAAAGGATCATCCTGAGTGAGCTGTCCCAGCAGCAGGAAGACACACACGGTATATTCTCACTCATATAGACATATAATATAGGATAATCCTTCTAAAATCTGTACATCTAGAATATAATTTTTGTAATTTTAATTACGTTATTTCCAAATTCATTTTTCTCCCTCACATATACTGCTCCTTGCCTTCAATTTCATGGCCTTTTGGTTAAATTATGGTTACTGGTTGAATTTTACTTAAGTTTTGCTCAAGGATTTCCCAGATAGTAAGCCAAGAAATGGCTCCCTTGGACATTGAATATGAAATGAAATGTCACACAAGGACCCATGTCCTGGAACAGGAACTGCTTTGGGACATTGGAAGAATTTCTATTAAAATAGATTTTTCCAGACTAAAATCTTGTCTGCTCCAAGGGTACAAGGGCAGAGCTAGGAAGGCCTGTGCTGTCTGAGTCATTTGCTTTCTATTCACCCAGTAAGGGAAACACTGTTCCCCAAACCCCACCTTGGTGGTCCTTGCTTAGGAAAGACTCTGGAAAGGCCTAGCCAACAGAAGCTCTAATGGACGTTAGCTTGCAGGTTCCTTCCTCGATTCGTCCCTGGTTCTGCTCTAGGGATCTGTGCAGGAGACCACAAGCCACACCATGGTGATTGTGGTCACTCTTTTCTTAGGTCAGGAGGAGCAGGCCCGTTGAACTGTCAGAGCAGCTGGTACTGGGATGGACTGTGAAACAGACTGTGGGTTTGTTCATGTGGTGACCTGAGCAGTGGCCCTTGGCCTCTGAGCTTCGCTGATTGTGGATTCTTTGGAAGAAGGAGGCTCTCTGCATCCATGGCTGTGGGACCCTGTGGTGCTTGTACATACATCACTACATAGTGCATAAACAATCATTGCTTTTGGTGTATTATAGGAAGAAGACATTATAAAATTGAAGGTCTTTTTTATAGAAGTTCTGAATTTTTCATTCTGCTTTTAGGTTTGTGTTACAAGTTCTGTGAAGGGTTTAGAAACTGGTAGTAAATAGGTGACAGGGGTTACCCTTCAACAATACAGCAATGCTTGGTTAGAATACTATGGCTAGAGAGATGGCTAAGTGGTTAAGAGCACTTATGGATAAGACCAGAGTTAATATCCCAGGATATATAGCATGTGGCTCACAACTACCTGCAACCACACCTCCAGGGGACCTTATGATCTACTCTTACTTCACTGGGTATATATATACACACACACACACACACACAAATGCACACATACACAATTCTTCATATACACAAGAATTTAAAATATTTGAAAAGCTAGGTGTTGCTGACATATGCATTTCATTTCAACACTCAAGAGGCAGAGGCAGCTGGAGCTCGGAGTTCAAGACCACTCTGGTCTACACAGTCAGTTCTAGGATAGCTCAAGTTGCATGCAGAAACCTTGTCTCAACAACCAAATCACAGATAAAATAAAATGAAATAAAATAAAATAAAATAAAATAAAATATAAAATAAAAATCCTTTTATGTTTCTGTGATTCAGAGAAATTCATTTCCAAGGACAAAAGGAGTTTCTGAGCTGCAGAGGTTTCCCAGGTGTTCATGGGGTTGGGTGGCTAAGGCAAATTCCACATCTTGTGACATAGATTTTGTGGCAAAAAATAGACATTAAAATATTTAATGTCATTTTGTCTGTGAGTTTCAGTGGGTCTGGGTTTGCATGAATCCACAAGGGGACATGTGGGGCTACCAATCTATGGCAGAGCTTTTGATCTTATCCATTTAAGAGAGAGCTCTAGAGCATGGTCACTCTCTCTCACTATAGGAAATATCAGTAGGTGTTGGGTCAAACCCAACAATTTAGGAGTCACTTTGAGTTAATTTTGTGGTAGTTGTGGAGTTTGTCTATAATTTTTTTCTTTATTCTTTTCTTACATATCCTGACTGAATGGTCCCCTTCCTCCTCTTTTTTTAAACCCCCAATCTTCTCAATCATGTCCATTGCTCCTCTATTTCCCTTCAGAAAAGAACACACCTCCAGTGATATCAGCTGAACAAAGCATAACAAGATGCTATAAGAGTATGCATAAACCATCATATCAAGGCTGGACAAAGCACCAAAGTTGGAGGAAAAGAGTTCCATGAGCAGCCAAGAGTCAGAGATACTACCACCCCAACTCTTAGGAGTTCCACAAAAACACTCAAATCAAACAACCACAGCATGTACACACAGGGCCAAGCTCAGACCCATGCAGGTTCCGTGATTGTTGCTTCAGTCTGTGTGAGCCCTTATGAGCCCTCCTTAGCTGACTCAGTGGTCCACGTTTTTATGGTGTCCTTGAACTTTCTGGCTTCAACAATCCTCCCTTCTCCTCTTTTCCCCGGGTTCCTGAGTTAGTCTAATGTTTGGGTGGATGACTGTGTCTGCTCCTTTCACTTCTGGGGCATCCCCCTCTGATAACTATTGGGCTAGGCAGCATCTATGAATACAGCAGGATATCATAAGATACTATTTCATTGACTTTTTTATTAATGTTAGTCTTATGTGGTTCAACCCTAGGTCTTTGAGGTATCCACCTTTAGGTTCCTGGTGATACAGGAAGTGTGAGGCATGGGCTCTCTCTCTCATGGTTTGGGCCTCAAGCTAGGCCAATTTTTGTGGATTTAGGCCAGCTTGTGGGTTTTTCATACCCACAAGCTATGAGTCACCACTGCTGCAGCACATCTTACAGAGGACAGGTTGAAGGTAGAAGGCTTTGTGGCTGAGTTGGTGTCCCAGTACCACCACTGGGAGCATAGCCTGTTTACAGAAGATAGTCTGTTCAGGTTCCATATCCTCTGTTGCTAGGAGACTTTGTTAGAGTCACCCTGATAGGTTCCCAGAAATTTCCCCTGCACCAGGATTCCATATCATCCTCTAAATGCTCAGCAACTCAAGTTGTTTCTGGTCATATTCTCTCTCTCTGCCTCTCCCTCCTCTATTTGGTTCACCCTATTCCTTTCCATTCTCTGTACCCTGCCACCTGTCTACTCCCCCCAAATTTATTTTATTTTCAATTTCCAGGGAGATCTTGCTATCCCACCTAAAACCCTTCTTTTTACTTACCTTCTCTGGTTTTGTGGATTGTAGTGTGATTATCCTACACTTAACAGCTAATGTCTTCTTGCAAGAGAGTACATACAATGTTTGCTTTTCTGGGTCTGGGTTACAACAATCAGGAAGATTTTTTCAGTTACATACATTTGCCTGAGAATTTCAGAATTTTTTTCTAACACCTGAGTAATACTCCATCTTAAAATATACATTTTATTTATCTGTTCTTCCACTGAGTGACATCCTGGTTGTTTCCAGATTCTGGCCATTATGAACAAAGATGTTATGAATATGGTTGAGCAAGTGTCCTTGTGATAAGATGGAGTGTCTTTTGGGCATATGCCCAATAGTGGTATAGCTGGCAGTTGAGTTCTCCATTCCCAACTTTCTGAGGAACCAGCAAATTGATTTACATTGTGGCTGTAAAATTTATGCTCCCAACAAGAGCAAATTTCCTGTCACTTATTTTGTTGATCTTTTTTATTCTGACATTTGCGAGACAGAATTTCAAACTAGTTTTGATGTGCATTTCCCTGTTGGCTAAGGATATTCCACATTTCTTTAAGTGTTTCCTGGCCATTTGAGATTCACATACTGAGAATTATGTATTTCTGTGCCTCATTTTTTAAATGTTGGATTGTTTAGTTTGTGGATGATTAATTTGTTAAGTTTTTTTTTTTTTGTTTGTTTGGCTTTTTTTAATTTTGAATGTTAACACTCTATAGGATGGGGATTTCATGAAAATCTTTTTCTTTGTTGTAGGCTGATATTTTGTCTTTTGATGATGTTCGTTATATTTCACTATGCTGAGGTCCCATTTATTAACTGTTGTTATTAGTGCCTGCATGAATCATATTCTGCTTAGGAAGTTGTCTCCTATGTCAGTGTGTTCAAGAGTGTTCCCTGTTTTTCTCTTCTGTAAGGTTCAGAGTTCTATGTTGAGATCTTTGACCCACTTGAACATAAGTCTGGAGCAGGATTGTAAATATTGGTGTGTTTGCATTCTTCTGCATTCATATATCCATAGCATTTCTTTTTTTTTTCTTCAACTTCAAAATGTTTATTTTCCTAAATTTAAACATATTTAATATGCACAGGCAATTAAATCTTTAATATTATTTTTTCATAGGATGATTGTAATGAGTTTATTCTGTAGGAAAACAAATGGAAACGTTACAAACCAGTTCATTTCTGTTTATATGGCCTATAAAAAAGATTTATTTTCTGGGGTTATCAATCTGGCACCTTCTCAGACAACTAGGAATAGCGCTTCACCAAGATCCAGCCATACCACTCCTGGGTATATATCCAAATGAGGCTCAAATACACAAAAAGGACATTTGCTCAACCATGTTTGTAGCAGCTTTCTTTGTAATAGCCAGAAGCTGGAAACAACCCAGATGCCCCTCAACTGAAGAATGGATGCAGAAATTGTGGTACATCTACACAATGGAATATTACTGAGCAATGAAAAATAAGGAAATCATGAAATTTGCAGGTAAATGGTGGGATCTGGAAAGGATCATCCTGAGTGAGTTGTCCCAGAAGCAAAAAGACACACATGGTATATACTCACTCATATAGACATACAACATAGGACAAACCCACTAAAACCTGTGCCTCTAAAGAAACTAAGCAAGAGAGAGGACCCTAACTAAAATGTCCAATCCCCATCCGGAAAGGCATAGAGGATGGACATCAGAAGAAGAAGAAAACAGGAAACAACCTAGGAACCTACCACAGAGGGCCTCTGAAAGCCTGTGCCGTAAAGACTATCAAAGCAGATGCTGAGCCTGATGGGCAACTGTTGGGCAGATTGAATGGAATTTTATGTAAGAACTGGGAAATAGTAAGAGCTGGAGAGGACAGGGTCTCCACAAGGACAGCAACAGAACAAGAAAATTTGAACACAGGGAATTTCCCAGAGACTCATACTCCAACCAAGGACTATTCATGGAGATAACCCAGAACCCCTGCACAGATGTAGCCCAGGGCAGTTCAGAGTCCAATTGGGTTACATAGTAATGTGAAGAGGGACTGCCTCTGACATAATCTGATTGGCCTGCTCTTTGATCACCTCCCCCTGAGGGGGGGAGCAGCCTTACCAGGCCACAGTAGAGGACAATGCAGCCACTTTTGATGTGCACTGATAGACTAAGTTCAGAAAGGAGAGGAGAACCTCCCATATCATTGGACTTGGGGAGTGGCATGCATGCAGAGGGAGGAGGGAGGGTGGGATTGGGAGTGGAGGAGGGAGGGGCTTATGGGCGGATGCAGAATGAATAAAGTGTAATTGATGAAAAATTTAAAAAAAAGATTTATTTGAGGAATTGCCTTCAGAGAATTGGTGAATGAGTTTCATTTGCAGTATAATATCAGAAAGATAATAGTAATAGTTATGTTCAAAGACCTTTTCTTGGGATAAGAGAATCATAATTTTTTCCAGTTGGATCATTTTTTTTTCTTCATGAATTGGCAAAGATCTGTGGAACACTATTGTTACTGTCATATTCTGTTAACTATATACCTAAATTTCTTTTCAGCCTAGCACAACCACTCTGGAAATCAATCTGGCCCTTTAATAGACAACTAGAAATAGCATATCGTCAAGATGCAGCCATACCACTTCTAGGCATATATTGAAAAGAGGCTCAAGTACACAATAAGGACATTTGCTCAACCATGTTTGTAGAAGCTTTATTTGTAATAGCCAGAAGCTGGAAACAGCCCAAATGACCCTCAACTTAAGAATGGATGCAGAAATTGTGGTATATCTACACAATGGAGTATTACTCTGCAATGAAAAATAAGGAAATCATGAAATTTGCAGGCAATTGTTGGGACCTGGAAAGGATCATCCTGAGTGAGCCGTCCAAGAAGCAGAAAGACATACAAGGTATATATTCACTCATATAGACTTATAACATAGGATAAACCTACTAAATTCTATACATCTAAAGAAACTAATCAAGAGAGAGGATCCTGACTAAAATGGTCAATCCACATCCCGAAAGGCAAAAAGGATGGACATCGGAAGAAGAAAACAGGAAACAACCTAGAAACCTGCTGCAGAGGGCCTCTGAAAAGCTCTGCCCTGCAGACTATCAAAGCAGACACTGAGACTCATGGCCAACTGTTGGGCAGAGTGCATGGAATCCATAGCATTTCTTAAAGAAGCATTCTTTTTTCTGTTGTGTCTTTTTACCTTCTTTATCAAAAATCAAATGGGCATAGGTGTGTGGATTTATATATGGGTCTTTGATTTGATTATAATTGTGTGGAAATTTGAGAATTGTGTTCAATCCGTAGGTTGCTTTTGGTAGGATGGCCATTTTACTATATTAATTCTATCCATGAGTGAAATCTTTCTATCTTCTGGTATCTTCTTCACTTTAATTCTCTAAACAGTCTAGAAAGACCCTAAAAAAAACTTCTTTAACATTCTTGCTGTACAAGAATTTCACTTTCTTGGTTAGAATTACCCCAAGATATTTTATATTAATTGTGGCTATTGTGAACTGTGTGGTTTTTCATATCTTCCTCAGCTTGTTTGTCATTTGTATATAGGAGAGTTACTGTTTTTTTGTCTGTTTGTTTGATTTCTTTTTCTCTATTTGGTTTTGTTTGTTTCAAGCAACTTTGTATCCAGCTGTTTTGTGAAAGGTATTTATCAGGTGTAGGAGTTCCCTGGTAGAATTCTTGGGATCTCTCATGGATACTATGGTATCATCTGCAATTAACGATACTTTAATTACTTCTTTTCTAGTTTGTATTTCCATGATCTTTTTCATTGCCCTCACTAGAAAGAATTTAAAGTATTCTGTTGGATAGATATGGGCAGAGGAAAGAAGCTTGTCTTCTTCCTGATTTTAGTGGAATTGCCTTGAGTTTTTCACCATTTAATTTGTTGTTGGCTGTAGGCTTGCTGTGAATTTCCCTTATTATATTTATGTATGTCTTGTATATTCCTACTCTCCACAAATGCTTTCTCATTACAGGGTGTTGGATTTTGTTAAAGCCATTTTCAGCATCTAATGATCTCATAATGTTATTTTTTTTCTCCTTTCAGTTTGTTTATATGGTAGAATACATTGACAGATTTTATATGTTATGTACTTCTGCTTTGTTGGACTATTCAGGGCTTGCTGTAGTAGGATAGCCAGTGGAATATATCGACCTGGCTGTTATAGATCGTATTCTTATTTATTTATTTATTTATTTATTTATTTATTTATTTATTTATTTATCTAGCTAGCTAGCTAGCTACCTGTTTATTTGTTTATTTATTTATTTGTATTTTCAATAATTTATTCACGTTACATCCCAATTGTAGCCCCCTCCCACATCAATTCCCATTCCCATCTTCACCTTCTTTTCCACCTTACATCCTTCCTTAATCCACTGAAAATGGAAGTCCTCCTCCACTACCATCTGACCCTAGTCTATCAAGTCTCATCAGAACTGCCTGGATCCTCTTCTTCTGTGTCCTGGTAAGGCCACATTGCCAGAAGGGAGTGATCAAAGAGCAGGCAACAAAGTTTATATCAAAGATAACACCTGCTCCACTTATTGGGAACCCTCATGGAGACTGAGTGCCTATGGGCTGCTTCCTGGTAGGAGATCTAATTCTTCTCCATGTATGGGACTTGGTTGGCCCATCTGTCTTGGCAGGGCTCCTTGGATCAAGATTTTTAACTTTTTTGGTCTCCTTGTAGAGCTTCTGACCCCCTTCCATTTCCCCATTCTCCCTTAAGACTCCCTGTGCTCTGCCCAGAGTTTGGCTGTAATTCTCAGCTTCTGCTTCCATCTTCTGCTGGGTGGAGACTTTCAGAGAACATCTGTGCTAGACTCTTGTCCTGTTCTCTCCTTCATACTTCCGGTGTCTATCCTGTTTGCCCTTCTTAATGGGAATTCATAATCCTCCCTAGGGTCCTCCTTGTTCTTTACTTTCTTTAAGTCTTTGGATTTTAGTATGATTATCCTATATTAACTGGCTAATATTTGCTTATAAGTGAGTATGTGCCATGCATATCTTTCTAGTTCTGGCTACCTCACTCAGGATGATCTTTTCTAGTCCCATCCATTTGCCTGCAAGTTTCATGACTTCCTTGTTTTTATTAGCTGCATAGTATTCTGTTGTGTAATTGTATAAGAATTCCTGTATCCATTCTTTGCTTGAGAAAAATATAGGTTGATTCCAGATTCTGAATATTATGAATAAAGCTGCTGTGAATATAGTTGAGCAAATGTCCTTTATGTATGGTGGAGCATCTTTTGGGTACATGCCCAGAAGTAATATAGCTGGATCTTGAGGTAGTTATTCCGAATTATCTGAGACAGCGCCATCTTGATTTCCAAAGTGGTTGTACATGTTTACATTTCCACCAGCAACGGAGGAGGGTTGCACTTTCCCTGCATCCTTGCTAGGATGTGTTGTCACTTGAGTTATTGTTATTAGCCATTCTAATAGAATCTCAGAGTCATTTGCATTTGCATTTCCCAGAGGACTAAGGACAGTGAGCCCTTTTTAAGTCATTCCCTGACATTTAGTATTCCTCTGTTGAGAATACTCTGTTTAGCTCTGTATCCCAGTTTGGTGTTTAATTTCTTGAGTCTATATAAATTTTGCATATTAGCCTTCTGTCAAATGTAGGGTTGGTGAAGATCTGTTTTCAGTCTGTAGGCTGTCATTTTGTTCTGATGACAGTGTCCTTTGCTTTACAGAAGCTTTTCAGTTCATGAGATACCATTTATTGATTGTTGATATTAGAGCCTGTGTTTTTGGTGTTCTATTCAGGATCTTGTCTCTTGGGCCAATGAGTTCAAGGCTCTTCATTCCTTTCTCTTCTAACAGGTTCATTGTGTCTGGTTTTATGTTGAGGTCTTTGACCCACTTGAACTACAGTTTTTCTCAGAGTGATACATATGGGTCTTTTTGCATTTTTCTATATGGAGACATCAAACTGGGCCACTACCATTTGATGAAGATACTGTCTTTTTTTACACTGTTTGGTTTTGGCTTCTTTGTCAAAAATTAAATATCTGTAGGTGTCTGGGTTTATTTCTGGATTTCCCATTAATTACACTAATCCTCTATTCTGTTTCTATGAGAGTACCATGCCATTTTTATTACTGTTGTTCTGTAGTACCACTTGAGATCAGGGATGGAGATACTTCTAGAGGATCTTTGATTGTACAGGATTGTTTTAGCTATTTTTTTCCACATGAAATTGAGAATTGTTTTTTTTTTTTTTTTCAAAATCTTTAAAGAAGTCTGTTGGTATTTTCATGGGAATTGCATTGAATCTATATTCTTTTGGCTAGAATGGCCATTTTCACTATGTTAATCCTATTGATCCATGGGCATGGGAGATCTTTCTATCTTCTGATATCTTATTCGATTTCTTTCTTGAGAGACTTGAATTTTTTTTTTCATACAAGTCTTTCACTTGCTTTGTTAGAATTATACCAAAATACATTATGGTTTTTTGTTTTGTTTTGTTTTTGTTTTTTCTGTTGTGAAGGTTCTGTTTGCCTAATTTCCTTCTTTCCCCTTTTATCTTTTGTATACAGGAGGGCTTCGGAGTTTTCTGAGTTAATTTTTTATCCAGCCACTTTGCTGAAGGTGTTTATCAGCTGTAGGGATTCTCTTGTAGAATTTTTGGGGTTACTTATGTATACTATCATATCATCTCTGAATAGTGATACTTTGACTTCTTTTCGGATTTCTATCCCCTTGATTTCCTTTATATTTCTAATTGCTCTAGCTAGGACTTCAAGTAATATTTTCAAGAGATAGGGCAAGAGTGAACAGTCTTGCCTGTTTTATTTCAGTGGAATTGATTTAAGTTTCTCTCCGTTTAGCTTGATGTTGGCTATACCTTGTTGTATATTGCTTTTTCTATGTTTAGGTATGTGCCTTGTAGCCCTGATTTCTCCAAAATTTTAAACATGAATGGGTATTGGATTTTGTCTAATGTTTTTTCAGCATCTAAGGTGATGATTATGTGTTTTTTGTCCTTCCATTTGTTTATATGCTCTATTACACAGACAGATTTACATATATTGAACCACAGTGCATGCCTGGTATGAAGCACACTTGGTCATGATGTATACCTTTGATGTGTTTTATTGTATTTGGTTTGTAAGTATTCAGCATTTTTTGCATCAGTGTTCATTAGGAAAATTATTCTATTTTGTAGAATGGTTTGAACAGTGTTGGTATTAGCTCTTCCTTGAGTGTCTGGTAGAATTTTGCACTGAAACTATCTGGTGCTGGACATTTTTTGAATAGGAGAGTTTTGAAGACTGTTTCTATTTCTTTAGGGGACACAAGACTATTAAACTTGTTTATCTGATCTTAATTCTAATTTTGTAAGTGGAATCTATCAAGAAAATTGCCCATCTCATTTAGATTTCTAAATTATGTGGTATACATCCTTTTGAATTAAGACCTAATGTTTCTTTGAATTTCCTCAGTGTCTGTCATTATGTCCTCCTTTTCTTTTCTTATTTTGTTGATTTGGATAGTGTTTCTCTGCCTTTTCATTAGTTTTGCTAAGGATTTCTCTATCTTGTTGAATTTCCAAAGATTCAGCTCTTGGTTTCATTGATTCTTTGAATTGTTTTCTTTGTTCTAATTTATTGATTTCAGTCCTGAATTTGATTATTTCCAGCTGTCTGCTCTTCTTGGGTTCACCTGCTTCCATTTTTTTCTGGTGTGACATCAAGTTGCTTGTATGAGATGTCTCTAATTTCTTTATGAATGTACTTCATGCTATGAACTTTCTTTTTATCACTGATTTCATTGTTTTCCATAAGTGTGGATATGCTGTTCCTTCATTTTCATTGATTTGTAGAAAGTCTTTAATTTCTTTCTTCTTTCTTCCCTGACCCAGCTGTCATTGAGTGGAGAGTTGTTCAGTTTCTATGCTTATGTCGACTTTTTTCTATTTCTGTTGTTGTTGAGAGTCAGCTTAGTCTATGGTGGTCTGAAAGGTACAAGGGATTATTTCAGTCTTTTTGTATATGTTGATTATGTTGGTCTTTTTGTATGTGTTGAAGCTTGCTTTGTGACCAACTGTGTGATCTATTTTGGAGAAGGTTTTATGCAGTGCTGAGAAGAAGTGATATTCTTTTGTGTTTGCGAGAAAAGTTCTGTAGATGTCTGTTACATCCATTTGTTTCATGACATTTGTTAGTGTTATTAATTCTCTGTTTAGTTTCTGTTTCCTTGACCTGTCCTTTGATGAGAGTGGGATGTTGAAGTCATCCACTATTAATGTATGGGGATTAATATGTGGTTTAAATTTTATTAATGTTTCTTTTACAAATGTGGCTGCATTTGAATTTGGGGCATAGATGTTCAAAATTGAATTTTTTCTTGGCACAATTTTTCTCTTTTGAGCATGAAGTGTCTTTCTTCATTCATTTTGATTTATTTTGGTTGAAAGTATTTTATTAGATATTAGAATGGCTACTGCAGCTTGCTTCTTGTTGTCCATTTGTTTGGGGAACATTTACTCTCAGGTAATATCTGTCTTTGGTTGAGATGTGTTTGAGTTGTGTTTCTTATATGCAGCAGAAAGCTTGGTCACTCATCCATTCTTTTAGTCTGTGTCTTTTTATTGGAGAGTTGACTTCATTGATATTTTGAGGTATTAATGACCAGTGACTGTAAGTTCCTTTCAGTTTGGTGTTGGTTGCAATAGTGTGTTTGTGTCCTTTTCTACTTTTGGTTTTGCTATAGTGAAGTTATTTATGTCCGTTTTTTTGTTTTTTTTGGTGGGGGGAGGGTATGGTTAACCTTGAGTGGTGGTTTTCCTTTTAGTATCATGTGTACGACTGGGTATTTGCATAGATATTATTTAAATTTTGTTCTGTTCTGTAATATCTTCTTTTCTCCATGTATGTTTTCTCCGTATATGTTGAAAGTTTTGCTAGGTATAGTAGTATGGACCAGTATCCTTTATTTATTTTTTTTTCTGGGGGGTGGTGTTCAAGATATCTGCCCAGACACTTCTTTCATTTATGAGCTCTATAGAGAAGTCACTTGTGATTCTGATAAGTTTGCCTTTTTTAAATTTTTTTCTGGGCCCTTTTCCCTTTCAGCATTCAATTTTCATTTTCTCTTCTGTTCATTTAGTGATTTAGCTGTTATGCGGCCAGATGATTTTCTCTTCTGGCCTAATTTATTGTAGTTCTCTTGTATCCTTGTAAGCATCTCTTTCTTAACTTTGGGAAATTTTTCTTTTATAATTTGTTGAAAATATTTTATGGTCCTTGGACCTGGGAATCTTTTCTTTCTTCTATTTATAATATTCTTAGGTTTTTCCTTTTCACAGTGTCCTTGATTTCTTTGATGTTTTCTGTCACAGATTTCTTAGGATTTAACATTTTTGGTTTGGATGATGCATCAATTTCTTTTTCTTTTTAGATTTTTTTTTTATTTTTTATTTTTTTTATCAGTTACATTTTATTAACTCTGTATCCCAGCTGTGTCCCGATCCCTCATTCCCTCCCAGTCCCTCCCTCCCTCCCTCATCTCCACCATGCCCCTTTCCAAGTCCACTGATAGGGGGGACCTCCTCCCCATTCATCTGATCCTGTTTTACCAGGTATCTTCAGGACTGGCTGCAAAGCCCTCCTCTGTGGCCTAACAGGACTGCTCCTCCCTTCGGGGGTGGGGAGACCAAAGAGCCAGTCATTGAGTTCCTGTTAGAAATAGTCCCTGTTCCCCTCACTTTGGGAGCATCAATTTCTTTCATTGTGTCTTCTACACCTGAGGTTCTTTCCTCCATCTTTTGTATTTTGTTGTTAATGCTTACCTCTGTAATTCCTGCTTTCTTCCCTAAGTTCTCCCTCTCTAGGATTTCTTAAATTTGTGCTTTCTTTAATGTTGCCATTTCCATCTTCAGCTTTTGCACAGTATTGTTAATTTCCTACACCTGTTTGTTTGTATTTTCCTGTTTTTTTTATTAGATGATCTGTCCAATATTCTTCATCTCTTTGAATTCTCCTGCTGATCTTTCAGTGATTAATTTATTTCTATCTCTAAAGGTTTCAGACTTTTTTCTCTATCTTCCTGTATTTCTTTATGGATTTTACTTGTTCCCTTTGTTATCATCTTCATAAGCATAGATTTAAGGTTATTTTCTTCTGTTTCATTTGTATTTGGGCATTCATGGTTACTTCCCTTTGGACCACTGGGTTCTGGGGAGGCCATATTGCTTTGGCTTTTGTTGATTGTGTTTTTATACTGACCTTCAGCCAACTGGCTGACTCTGGCATTGGACATTAGATCCTGTTGCCTACTGAAGTGCTCAGGGATGTGGAAATAATCCTGGACAAGAAACTGGATATTCCTGCAGGAGCCCTTCTCAGTTTGGTGGAAATAACCTGAGACTGGTGGGTGGCTCTCCAGGAATTTCCAGTCAGAATCATCAGATGTTTGATCCTGGGGAACATGTGGACTCTTCAGGTACTCAAGGATCCTCCTCTCACAGGGAAGACCTGGAGTCAGCTACTCTACTACTGCCTTTATTTCTCTTAAGTTAGTGAGCCCAGTCACTGTGCTTAGACAATGTGCTTGCTGTATGTAGCCTTTCTAGAGAACCTGTGAGCTCAGAGGTTCTGCTGGTCTCCATAGGAAGACTGAGTGTGTCTTGGAGCAGTGTCTTAGTTTCTTCTGTGGGTCCCAAGTGTCAGAAGGCCCATGGTTGGAGCCAGGTGCTCAGAATGGTGAGAGTGGTCCCTGAGTTTGGAGCTGGGTGTCCCTGGTACTGTAAGGTATCCCCTTTAAGGACACTGAGAGTAGGCACCTGAGTTTTGAGCCATAAACCAGAATACCCAGAAGGTATTTATGGGACAGTGAGAGTGTGTGTTCTGCTCTGGAGCCTCACCCAGGTACTGGAAGGAAGATATGTACTGCATGGTCAGTGAGAGTAAGCACCTGAAGTAAGAGCTGCAAACCACCAGTACCAGACAGTGAGCTATGGCAGGAAGCCTATCACTTTGGCTGTGCCAGGCAGAAGCCTGGGAACTATTCCAGGGAATAGCAGGGTGGCCTGAAGGTGGACCCTTGAGTTTCCCTGTGGGTTCTTCTCTCACCTGCAAAGAACAGATGTAAAGGTTTTGAGGGCCACAGTATTCCCTGCTGGTCACTGTGCTCTCACTCCTGAGCTGCTGTTCAGATCTCTGCATGGTTGGTGACACCATCAGCCATCATGGATCTCTTTATAGACTGTATTCTCGCATTGTTTTTTTTTCTTTTGTATAAATGTTCCAGGTAATTATTGATTCAGGCCTTATTTCTGAGTTTGTCTTACTTGGAGAAGTGTTTTGTTCCATGGCTTCTGTTTCTTCTCATGTGTTGTGAACTGTAGTATGCATGCAATGAGCCATTTAAGGAGAAACTGGAAAATGAAAGTGTTGAGCTTAAGAAGATAGTGGTCACAGTGAGGAAGATTCAGTGGGGAAAAGAGCACATTAACAATTAGACTAGAGACCATGTGGTTGGAATGGCCCAGATCTGCTCATATATTTGAACACTCAATTTTCAGTTAGTGGAACAGATTTGGAAATATCAGTAGAAATGCTGTGTTGGAGGAGCTCTTTCAGTGAACGTGTTTTGAAACTTCAAAATCACATGCCAGGATCAGAGTTTCTTTTTCTGCATGCTGCTTGCAGATCTAGATGTACCTTTTCAGCTCCATGTTGATTTAATGATCAGAAAATCCCAGATGTTCGATTTTACCAATACAAACTCATGAGCTAGATGCTGGCTTGAGAACTTGCTGGCTCAGTGAGGAAAGAGAAAGCAACTAGCTGACCTTCAGCTTACATCTCAGATGGCAAAGCCCAAAGCCGACAGCTAAAAACAAAAAGTCGAGACACAGCATCAGCTGGTTACTTGGTCTGACTCTTGGTCTAGGGCTAACTGTATTTAATCCTGTTTACAGAAGGCTCTTGGATGAGGGGTGTGAGCTGCTCCATGGGTTAGTATTTACAGGAGAAAGAAAGCCCTAGGATTAAAGTTTGAACCATACCACAATTAGAAACAGGGGTTTATACTTTACAATATAAGGGTTCACAATGGAATCAAATATCCTGCAACAGCTCCTTGCTTGCCTACTGCCATTGTTTTTTCCCATGAGGATAATGAAGTATCCTCTGAAAGTATAAGCAAGCCTCCAATAAAAAGCTTTCTTGTAAGTGTTGCTTTGCAATGGTGTCTCCTCACAGGAGAAAAACAAAAACCAAGAAAGGTCGTTTCTGTAATGTCTGTATTCTGCCTGTAATCTGTCTGTATTCTGCCCATGTCCTGAGAAACAGAAAGGCAGAATTAAAAAATAAGGAGCTGACATTTTTGAGAAAACATTGAGTCAGTGATTGTGTTGAATAGTTTTATGTCAACTTCACATAAGCTGAAGTCATCTGAGAGGAAGGACTCTTAATAAAAGGCTTCCATAACATGTAGCTTTACGCAAGCATGCAGTGCACTTTATTAATTAGTGAATGATGAGGGAGTGCCAAGCCCAATGTGGGTGATGTAACCACTTTTACATAAACCAAAATGGGAACAGCTATAAACTTTCTGGTGTGACTGAGCCATCAGGATGTTACCCCATTTCCACTAAGAAGGTGACACCAGATTTCCAGGGTGTATATATGCTGTATTTTATTTTTGGTGGTTTGCTTTCTGTGATAAACTTTCTGACTTTCACAGGTTACTAAAGAATTTTCTTAGTCATGTGCCTCCAGTGATAGATAACAATCAAAGGATGCTGAAACTTAACATGTTTTGACTAGGAAGGCTCATGGTAATTTGCATCAGCACAGAGCCAGTCTTGGGAAGCAAACATCCAACAGGAATCAAAATAATAGGTTGGTGGGTTTCAGACACTCTGTTGCCCCTGTAGCCATGACAGCTGGAGGCTGTAGCCTCAGGCAGTGCTGAGTCCTCATGTGCTGTCCCAGCCCCACCCTCCTCATGGACTCTCCTAACCTCTTTTTCTTTCAGATACTTGGGACTCCTTTGGTCCAGTTCACTGCCTACTAGTGTGTGCTGCAACAGGCCCTCCAAACCCATGCTCTTGCCTTCATCTCTAGTTGCTATGATATAAACATACTATAGAAAAAATAACATGCTAATATAATTTCTTGCTCCATTATATTATGTTTTTTCTGTGTCCTATATCCTATGTCCTATAGGTACTTAGTCTAAGAAAGCATATGGTAAATTATACCATGCATTCCATAACCCAGGCAGCCTGACTTATAGAAATCCATCTCTAAAATTGGGAATTTAACTTGAGTGCTGTCATACATGACTCATATCTAGATTAAAAAATGTAACAGAGATTAACAGATTATGAATTTGGAGAACCGGGTCAAGGGAATATTTGCAAGAAATATTAGAAGTTTAGCCCACCAGGGGCCCCAAACTCTTCTAAGTTAGTTATTAAAAGTTTGCTGATTGCTTTGGCATGCTGTAGAGAAATATTAATGCAGCGAGATGACTACTGTGGCAATGTCAGCATTTCATCATCCCCAGGCTATGTATTCATAAAACTTGGAGTTTGAGCTAACATCACCACTCCCTTTATTCCATTTAACAGTATAGAATGTTATTTCATCTGTTTATGTCCTTTAATGAAGAACTTAGTTCTATTACGTTACCTTGGGTCCTCTTTTTCCTGGAACTGTATACTTTGTACTTTTCCTTGCTCAACCTTTTTCATTATAGATCTGCATAAGACTGGCCATTAACAATGCTGCAGCACACTCAATACTAGGTTGCTTTGAAATGTCCTCTGCTAATTCTATTAATCAAATTCTTGCCCTTGGGTCTTTAGTTTAGCCTCAGGCTGAGTTTTTAGACAATGGCAAAAATCAGCCACATCTTTTGCCAGAGTATTATAACAAGGGACTCTAGGCCACATATTAATATTGTTACCCCTGAAACTGACCCTCATGGTTCACATCACCCTCAGCCCTACTGACTGCCATGTGCAAACTAGGATGGGCCATTAAGGCCCTCATAAAATGTCCAATCTTTATCTAGTCCTGTGTTCCAACATGTTCTATATTCCTCAAAACCAAAGCATATTCAGACCTGTCACAGCAATACCCCAGTTCCTGTCACCAACTTCTGAAGTCTTAGTCAGTCTTCTATTGATGTGAAGAGATACTGTGACCATTGATCTCTTGTACAAGAAAGCATTTAATTGGGGCTTGCTTACAGTTTCAGATGTTTAGTCCATTGTTTTCATGGTGGAGACCATGGTGGCACAGAGTCAGAGATGTGGTTAATAAAAGCTGAGAGTTCTACATCCAGATATACAGGCAGCAGGTAGAGCTGCACTGATGAACTATGTAAACTATAATATTTAATATATATTAAATATTTTAAGATGAATAATGATATATAATTATTTATCTTTGGCTCATGAATCCTAGAATGGCAGTCATCCATAGAAGGGGAAGTTTCCAAGCAATATGATGTCAGTACTAGTGGAACTAATGAAGAGCATTCTCAACAAGGTTGCTTTCTCATGGCCATCTAGACTTGTGAATCTCAGGTTTGCTTCTACCCTCAAGGGCACAGATTTATGGTATCTGTTGTAGAGATAATATCAGAACAAATTCTTACACAGTTTCTGTAGTTGAAAGAGGAACCATTTCACCTTCTCAACTTCGACAAGACAATTCTGTTTTGGGTATCTCAGTTACTGTGAGGAAACCACCACAATCAAGGCAACTTAAAAAGGAAGCATTAAATTGGACTTATGTTCTAGAGAGTTGAAATTTCTGATGAGGGACTAAAGGTATGGCAGCAAGAATAACTGATGGTTCAAATCCAAAGCTAAGCAGGAAGGAGAGAGTACACTTGGGATAGTGCAGTCTTTGGAAACCTCAGAGCCTACTCATGTTACACAGATCCTTAAAGACAGCCATACCTCCAATGCTTCCACCGAATTGGAAAGAAGTATTCAAACAATTGAATCTAAGGGAGTCATTCTCTTTCAAACCACCACACATTTCTTTAATACTTTTCATCTGCACAAACCCTACCATACACTTAAGTGAGAATGTTATGCTTCCAACATACAATGCCACAGACTAAATATTGCCATTCCACAAAGAAAGAAACAAAGGTGTTCCCATTCCTGCGGCTCTGTCACTTGTAACACACAGAATGTCTTTCAGGCCAGTTCTACTGCACACCTGCTTCCTCAAAAAAAAAATATCTGACTACAAGTGATGTAAGGAATTAAATTATATTTTAGCTTATAACTCCAACAGAAATACTTCCTTATGTTGGGAAAGACATGAGGACAGTGTTGGGAGTATACCTCCAGAACTGGGTCTAATGCCAGGTTCACAAGCAAATAGAAATTTCCACAGGTGTAAAACCTCACATACTCCACAGTAATTCATTTCCTCCAAGGAGACTCCATTTCCTAGAGGTACTACAAACTGAAAAATAGCATCACCACCTTGGGATCCAATATTCAACAGAAATTTTCAGGAGGATTTTTTTTTTACATTGAAAACATAACAGTTACAGGACCTAATATATGTGACCATAGTCTACCATAGTCTTGTAAGATACTATGATAACCCAAACTTCATGTTCCATATAATAGTCCCAAGAAGTTTTTTTTTAACTTTTTCCTTTAAACTGCAGTAACAAAAGAAAGAATGTTATGAATCAGGATATCTAAAATAAATTAGTTGATGCATTTCATAGGGGAGTTACATTAAAATTGAAAAGTATCTGTCATTGTGTTTAGATAGGACCTCATAACAATGTTAGTCTCTCCATGGGTGCCATCGATGAACACTAAGAATGGTAATATAATCCCTCTATGTGTTATATGTCACTCAGGAAAAAAAATTAGCCAATGTCAGCATTTCATCATTAGGCATTGATTTCATCATTCCATTTGATCACTTTCCTTGGAGCATTTGTAAATGGAAAGGTCATGCTAGTGGGACAAAGAATCTATACTAGTCAACCTTGAAACATTTGCCTTGCATTTTAGAAAACAAATCTAATACCAACATGATTTGATAATTAAGATAACATTCTAATTCGGTGGCCATAATTGTTTCTTGTTCGTATAGTGTCCGGAATATTTTCTAGAATAGGAAAGCACATTCACTTTAGTTTATTATGGTCAAATGGAGATTTTGGCAAAGTATAAAGGAAGTTTTCATGAAAATCTAAAAAAAAAAAATGCAAAATCAAACACAAAGCAATTTAAAAGACAAAGAAAGTAGATAAGTAGATGTACTTACAGGAAGAAGATTCCCTGTGAGTATTCCTGAGGATTCTGTGGACTCTACTATATGCTCAAAAAGCTTCTAATCCACAACTTGTCATGGTGTCCCCAGATGCTTTGTGCAAACTCCTGCTACTTCATTTGGAGCAGCCTCTACAGGTCACCTCCTATCATAAACATTGAGTATCTCAAGTTTGCTTGTCTAAACTAACAGACCTCATTGTTCCTGTACTTCCAATATATGAATTCAGTTCAAAATTTGTAAAATGATAATGTGCTATTGCCACTCCTTGTGGCAGCCAACATTCTAATTCACTTATTTATTTATTTACGCTGTTTCCGATAAGGCTTAATAAAATAATAGCACATTCATATTACTGAGTAGCTCTACATCCCTTGTGTATGGATATGGATGGGATGCTTGCATCTCTAGTAAATTTCACTGTGGAAAGAAAATTTAACACAAATGTTTTTACAACCGTACAAATTTATCCCCCTACATAACCTACAGTATTATAAAAAGAAAAAAAAATAACTCAGTTATTGTCATTACACTAAGAACACTAATATAGTATAAAACATTTCAGTATATATTGAGTAACATTTGCTTAATGTAAAGCATTATTACAAAAATGCAAAGTTTAAGTAACCTTATTTGTGTGCCTGAACTGTGTTCTGTCCTGTACTGGTTAGTTGGTTAGGTTTTTTTTTTGTTGTTTGTTTGTTTTCCTTAACTTAAGCTACAAGCATGTGGAAAGAGAGAGCCCCCTTTGAGGAAGTGCCTCCACCAGATTAGTGTTTATGTAAATCTACCGGGTCATTCTCTTCAGCAATGTTTGGTGTTCATGGAATCGGCCCATTGTGTACAATGCCACCTTTGAGCAGATGGTTCTGGGAGGCATAAGGAAGAGGATGAAGTGTTTGAAAAGATTGAACACATACTATTTTTCCATAGGACCTTAGAGTAATACCTAGAACCTCATAAGGAAGCTTATAATAGAGCAGACAGTATCAGCCAATTTGTCCTAAGATACAAACTGCACATTGTGTTTCTCTGTCAAAGTCCTGCTTCAAAACCAAAGGGGTAAACTAAGTCAGAGTGTAGATCCCCAGTTGCTGCCTGGTTGGTAATCCAGCAGGCTTTTTCTGATGCTAATTTTTCAGGCTGCAACTGATGGTTACCAACCATGGCTTCCACTGACAGTGGCAAACTGAGGGGGCAGAATTAGATTACTGGTGTAGGCCAGGCCAGTGCTGGTAGCTTCGTAGCATGGTCTTACATCTACCGTGTAAGCATCGGAGATGGCTATTGGCTCTAGCATTGGTGCTCCACTGAAAGTGGCAAAGCATCGTCTTAAAAAGAAAAGGAAGGAGAGAAAAGACCACACACACATACACACACACACACACACACATTTACACCTGATGAAGTAAGACAGACTCCAGCAGGTAGGTTTCAACAAGCTTTTCTAGCTTTTCTTTCTCCCAGTTTATACACCCAAGAAAATTCTTTTAAACAAAATAAAAATTACAATTTGATTACATGTTATTTTTCTTTAAGTGAATTACAATGAGTATATGTAAGAAAAATATATTCCCCAATACCTTCACATGATCAAGGTTTTACATATTCTGGGTGAAAAACCAAAAAGCAAAACAAGTTATTTTCAAGAATCCATATACATTTGTAACTAAACAACTTGTTATAAATTAACAAGGTGAGCAAACAAGGTAATTTCTTAGCTACTTTTCTCTACTAGCAGGCTGCAATTTACAGTTACAAAGAAAGAATTAACTTACAAAGTAATCTCTCACAAAAGTCTTAAAAGAATCACAAATCTAAACTTTTATATAATAAAAACCAACCAGCCATCTCTACTTTAAATCTTTAAGGTGTACATCTACACATTAATAATTTTGTTTTAATTCACTATCAGGAAGCTGAGAGCAAAAGCAAGTATAAGGAAGTCAATTGTTTTGTTGAGAATGTCACCTCAGCCAGTGCTATCTTGGGCCATTGTTCTCACTCACCAACCTTTAAAAGTCCCTGGCCTTACTATTAAGGTGTACTTTCCTGAACTTCAGAATGTTCTCTAAGATAATTTACATCACAGCCATTAACAAAAATATCTTTACTTAACCTTGCTAAACACTCTGTTTTTTCCTAAAATTTTCTACATCATATCCACTGGCAAAAGCATCTTTTCCTAACCTTGCTAAATAAATCTATTTTTCCAAACTCATTGTAAAGTTAATGGCCATTGCTAACAATCTGCATCTGAAGGTTCTCCTCAAAGGTGGTAGTTAAAATTAAATCATTAATGTCTCCAACAACCTTGCCTAAAAGAGATCAAGCATTCTTAATTTTAAGTGCCAGATACGCTGCATAGTCAGGGGCTGGAATTTCCATTAGAGTTTTCATATGATTCGTATATTAGGAGGATTATAAGGCTACAAGGGTAATAAGCAGAGCTATGGTTCCATAACAGCATGAAAGACCTAGAAATTGTACTTCCTTGTACTTCTGAGCTCTGCCACAAACTGATACAAACCCATCATGGCTCTGCTAACTGGTTGATTGCATTCCATGCATTCTAGAGCTGTTTGCTATTCCTTTGGCACACACTCCAGCAATTGTCCTCTTGTCTTACGTTTTGTATACTCAAAATTGTCTCCATATTCCATAGTTCTTTGTAAATTCTCAATTCCCCCCAGACTTCGAGTTCAGCCTCAACAACCTCTGCCAAACTCAATGTCTTCTGGAATCAGCACTACACTCAGGACTCTTAACTAAGGGTTTCGTAGGTAGCAGGGAAGCAGATTTCTGCTTCTGTCAGACAAGTCAGCCTGCAAATTGCTTTTCCTCCATTACAGGAGGAATAAATTCTAGATTCATTCACCTTATCTGCCTGTGTCCTTGTGGCTCACCAACAGGGTTTTTCTTCCCATGAACTGGTTCACATAACAAAAAGCAGGCAGGAAGGCTTGAAATCGGAGAATCAACCCTTTTCAGCTTGTGATATAATTTGTGAATATTTAGTAACTGCCACTTTGATTGAGAAATATGTCACTAGGGGATGGGCTTTGAGTTTAAATCCTGACCCCACTTCTAGTGACTAGTTGTCTGGCCTGAAGATGTGAGCTTTGAACTGCTTTAGCTGCTTTAGCTGACACCTGTTTGATGGTGATTCCATGTCCTTCTGGAACCATAAAACAAATTAAACTCTTTGATAAGGTGCCCTAGATATTATATTTTATCACATCAATGGAAAAGGCATTAATATACATCCTGGGTGAGTTATTGCATATAAAAATAAAAGAAATGTGAAATCAGAATGAACTACCTCATCATGTAAATTTACAATGTTTTATCCACATGAGTTTGTAGGTACACATGAAGTAAAAATGGACATAGGCTTGAACAGATTACTGACAATGGTCAGATTCTTTTAAATACAGAATAAATAATCCCAAGTAACTAAAACAAGTGTGTTGGCTAACAATCTTACTAAATATTTTGTAGTCATAGATTCCCTTCAGTATGCATTATTTTATATAACATGGAAAGGCTTTACTACATTGATTACATTCATAGGGTTGCACTCCAGTTTGATTTTTTTTCACAATTTGGAAGAGTATTCTGATGTATAAAAAGCTTTACCGTATTGACTATATTCATAGGATTTTTCTCCAGTCTGAATTCTTTCATGACTTTGAAGATGGCTGTGAAGTGCAAAGTTTTTATCGCATTGGTTACATTCATAGGGTTTCTCTCCAAATGGATTCTTTTATGTTTTTGAAGAAAGGTGTGACATACAAAGGCTTTACCACATTGATAACATTTCAAGGATTGCTCTCTGGTATGAATTCTTTTATGAGTTTGAAGACTTGTATGATGTGCAAAGGCTTTACCGTATCGACTACATTCATAGGGTTTCTCTCCAGTATGAATTCTCTCATGAATTTGGAGATAGCTGTGACATGCAAAGGCTTTACCACACTGACTACATTCATAGGGTTTCTCTCCAGTATGAATTCTTTCATGACATTGAAGATTACTATTAATGCTGAATGCTTTACCACATTGTTTACATTCATAGGATCTCTCTCCCATATGAACTCTTTCATGTCTTTGAAGATGAGAGCGATGTGCCAAGGCTTTGCCACATTGACTGCATTCATAGGGTTTCTCTCCAGAATGAATTATTTCATGACTCTGAAGTTTACCATTACTAAAGAAGGCTTTACCACATTGACTACATTCATAGGGTTTCTTTCCAGAATGAATTATTTCGTGCCTGGAAAGATAAATAGAATGTGTAAACTTTTACCACATTGCTTAGACTGATGAATCTGTCTAACTGTGTAATTTCACAGTTTTGTCTAATTGTAGAAAAGAAACAGACCTTAAGATTTTGTTACATTGTTTCATTTATGAAGTACCTACTTATTAGGTGTCTTTTGTGTGTCTGAAAATAAATTTGTGAAGAGTAGAGCGTTTTGTATGTGGTTCACATATACAGCATCCATTTTCCAAGCAGGTATTTTCACATCTTTGAAGAGAACTGGAAGAACTCACAGCTTTACCACAGTGATTGCATTCATAATGTTTTCCTATAATACGACTCAGACTATATTTGTATTTGGAACAACACAAATGGAAGAATTTTCATAATTTAATAACAGGGTTTTACTGCAGTGTGAGCTTGTTAATGTATTCCCAATAAAGTCTGAAACACGATTAATTTTATACATTTACAAAATCTTTCAGAGTCGTGACAATGTCATATCTTCTAATTGTTCTGGGAGAGAGAGTGGAATCTTGCCTTTCTCCATATCCCTAATGTTCATGTTGCTTGTATCTAATGTGACCTGTGATATACATATTAAAGCAAGAATAACAAATAAGTGCTATCCACATTGGATTAATACAGTTTAACTTATTACTCATTACAGACATATAATATAAAGATTAAGGTTTCTCCACAAAAACATTTTTGCATCTCATAAACTGCCCATCTCAGTAAACTTTCATAAGCCACTACAAGTACATGAGTAACATGGGACTCAGCATAAACTAATTGAGCACTAGAAGGTTTTGTACATGTAATTTTTGTGTAGGTCTACTGCAATATCTGAGTAGCATCAAACTAAATGAATTGGCAGTTCTACAGAGTAGATCTTATGTTGTGATGATTACAATGTTGATAGCTCTTAAATCATTGATTCCTTGTCTTGTTCCTTGCAAACATGAATCAGCTACTTGACCCTGAGGTATATGAAATATTTACTACTCATCAATGTACTTAAAGCCGTGCTCCTTTACACTGTTGCTTTTCCTTAAAATTTCCAGAACACATTAAAATATCTTTATAAGCACATTTATGTCATCTTGCACATGAAACTCACCTTCCATGTATTTTAGAATTTTGACAGTGTTCTTCAATATCTTAGTCTTTCCATTTGTAACCTAAAATAAATTACCAGAAAATGAACACGACTGATAATTACATAAAATTTAAGTTACTATCCTCAGTGATCCTTAGAACTATGCCTGTTTTATTTACCACATTCTGCTTTTTTCACAATCAAAATTATAGAAGAGCATTGATAATCAAGAAAACCTTTCCCCCATATTTAAAAAGTAGAAGAAAATCAAAGTCTTACCTATAGCAGTGAGGTTCCTGTAGGTCTCTAGCATGATATTTACATAGACACTCTTCTGGAAGGATTCAGCAAAGCACAGTCTTCCAGAGTGAAGTTTATGTGCACATCATTATAGGTCATTACATCCTAAAATATCCCAAAGATGTGTCCAACAGAAAGCATAATTCAGACAATATTGTGAATATATACATCTTTTACAACTAAGTTTAAATGATTCAGGTGATTTCCATACTTATTCTATGACATGAAATAGAAGAGGTGGTTCATTCCTGTCATTTCTGTGCTCTTTGAATAGGATAGAGCTTTGCAAGGGAAGTTCCTCTTAACAGACATATAGACATAGAAAAAGAAAAACAAACCAACAGATCAATCATAATGAGTACACATCAGAGAAGTTGTATGAACAATTACTAACTACAAAAAAGCAAAACAAACAAAAAACATGGGCAAGCAGGTTATTTGGGCACATGCCTTTATCCCTAGCACTCAGGAGTTAGAGGCAGATGTATCTCATTGAGTTGGAGGAAGGCCTAAGCTATGGAATGAGTTCAAGGACAACCTGAGGTGTATGTTAAGACCTTGTCCCTACTCATCCCCACCAAATAAACAAACAAACTAAGGAACAAACAAAAATTAACCAATCAACCAACTAAATAAATGAAAATGTTAGAGAAAAAATTAAAAAATTTGAAGGTCTCACTGAAGTCATTAAAAAAGTTATGCATTCACTCTAGCTCTGCTTTTATCTCCCAGAAATATGAATACTCACAGTTTAAACTATTAATAAGATACTACTAAAAGAGAATGCATGTTTAACCAGTTTGAAATGGATAGATGAAAATAAAGCAATGTATATGTAGATCATGAAAAAAAAAACATAAGAGAACCAAAGATATGTCTTGAGAATCAAACGTACTTTTTGGACTTCTAAAGCAGGTGAGTTCAATTGGCAGTACTTATAAGGCACTGAAGAAACTATGGAACAAATACATGTGTTGGTCTAAGAAAATGTTAAATCTAAAAAATTCCAATGACAAAAAATCCAGAAAATCTTAGATATCATGCAAAGACTATATCTAAGAATAATAGGAATACAGAAAGGAGAAGAATAGAAGCTCATTGGCACTGAAATGATTTTAACAAAATCATAGAAGAAAATTTTCATAACTAAAAAAAGAAATATATAAATATACAAGAAGATATACAGATCACCAATTAGATTGAACCAGAAAGCAAAGTCTCCTCACAACCTAATAATCAAAATGTAGAAAGAACATTAAAACATGCAAGAGAAAAAAAAAAAACTAACATCTGGAGATAGGCCTATGAAAATTACACCTAACTTCTCAACTGAAACAGTAACAGGCAGAAAGCCTTGGGCAAGATGTACTAAAGAATAAAGAGTCCACAGATACCGGCCAAGATTACTAAACCCAGCAAAACTTTCAATCACTAGAGATGGAGAAAATAAGAGCTTCCACAATTAGAACAACATCTATCTACAAATCCAGCCGTACAGAAAGTGTCAGAAGAAAAACTCTAAACAAAGGAGGTTAACTATACATACAAAAAGACAGGAAATAAATAATCTCACACCAGCAAAACGTAAATTAAAAAAAACACACAAACACATGCACACACACACACACACACACACACACACCTCAACTACTACCAGCAACAACAAAACTACAGATATTAACAACCATTGGTCACAGATATCTCTCAATATAAAAGGCATCGATTCCCTAATAAAAACTTCAGACTATCAGAATGCATGTGAAAACAGGATCCATCCTTCTGGTGCATACAAGAAACACACGTCAATATCAAAAAGGGATTGGAAAAAAGATTTTCCAACCAAGTGGACCTGAGAATTAAGTTGGTGTAACTTTACTAATATCTAACACAATACTCTTTAAACCAAAATTAACCAAAAGGAATTGGAAAATACATTTCATATTCATCAAAGGAAAAATACAGCAAGCAGGTATCTCAGTTCTGAACATCTATGCTGCAAATGCAAGGATACCCATATCTGAAAACAAAAACAAAAACAAAATTATGACTTACCCTTAAACCATACATGTATCCTTACATACTGGTAGTGGAAGACTTTATCACCCTAACTTCACCAACCAACACTCGAGCTAACATATATTAAAAACCAAATGGAGTTCCATAGAACATTGCACCCAAACACCAAAGAATATACCTTCTTCTCAGTACCTTGTGGAACTTCATTCAAAACTAACCACATATGCATTTGCTTAAGAAGTTTCCACGGATAAAGGAAAATTGAAATATCCTCCAGTATCCAGTTAGTCACCACATATTAAAGCTAGATTTCAACAACAACAAAACAACAAAAGGCCTACAAACTCATGGGAACTGAACCACTCACTTCTTAATGAATATTGGGTCAACATTGAAATAAAGAAAGAAATTAAAGATTTCCTAGAATATAAAAATGACTGCACGACATACCCTACATATAGGACCCAATGAAAGTAGTACAAAAAAGAAACTTAATATCATTAAGTGACTACGTAAAAAAAAAAAAAAAAAACAGCTCATCTGAAAAGTATAGAACTAAAGAAGCAAGCATACCCAAAGGAATAGGAAAAAGAGAACATTATTATTATTTATTTTTTATTTTTTCCCCATTTTATTTTATTTTTTTTATCAGTTACATTTTATTAACTCTGTATCCCAGCCGTGTCCCGATCCCTCATTCCCTCCCAGTCCCTCCCTCCCTCCCTCCCTCCCTC
The DNA here is from genome assembly GCF_030254825.1 of Meriones unguiculatus. Lineage (NCBI taxonomy): Eukaryota > Metazoa > Chordata > Mammalia > Rodentia > Muridae > Meriones > Meriones unguiculatus. Next base: position 24,109,595 of record NC_083353.1, on the reverse strand, counting down.
ATCTCCACCATGACCCTTTCCAAGTCCACTGATGGGGGGGACCTCCTCCCCATTCATCTGATCCTGTTTTATCAGGTATCTTCAGGACTGGCTGCAAAGCCCTCCTCTGTGGCCTAACAGGACTGCTCCTCCCTTCGGGGGTGGGGAGACCAAAGAGCCAGTCATCGAGTTCCTGTTAGAAATAGTCCCTGTTCCCCTCACTTTGGGAAACCAATTGGTTACTGAGCTACCACAGGCTACATCTGAGTGGAGGTTCTAGGTTATATCCATACATGGTCCTTGGTTGAATGTCAGTCTCAGAAAAGATCCTGTGCCCAGATATATTTGGTCCTTGTGGAGCTCCTATCCTTTCCGCATCAGACTAACTCCCCTTCTTTCTTATGATTCCCTGTACTCTGCCAAAGGTTTGGTCATGAGTCTTTGCTTTGAAAACACTGCTAGTAAGAGTCTTTCAGATGCGCTCAGTAGACTCCTGTCATACGTTCAATGCAAATCCCATCTGTCTTTCTAAATGAGGATTGATCATCTTACCCCATGTCCGCTCAATTGATTATCTTTTTTAGGTGTATAGATTTCATTATGTTTATCATATCTTATAGGTCTATATAAGTGAGTATATCCCATGTTTGTCTTTCTCCTTCTGGGATATTTCACTCAGAATGATCTTTTCTAGATCCCACCATTTGCCTGCAAATTTCATGATTTCCTCCTTTTTGATTGCTGAGTAGTATTCCATTGTATAAAAATACCACAATTTCTGTACCCATTCCACCGGTGATGGACATCTGGGTTGTTTCCAGGTTCTGGCTATTACAAATAGAGCTGCTATGAACATGGTTGAGCAAGTGTCCTTTTTGTGTACTTGAACAAACTTTGGGTATATACCTAGCAGTGGTATAGCTGGGTCTGGAGGAAGCACTATTCCTATTTGTCTTAGAAAGCGCCAGATAGCTTTCCAGAGTGGTTGTACCAGTTTACATTCCCACCAGCAGTGGAGCAGGGTTCCCCTTTCTCCATAACCTCTCCAGCATGTGTTATCGCTTGAGTTTTTCATCTTGGCCATTCTGATGGGTGTAAGGTGATATCTCAGGGTCGTTTTGATTTGCATTTCCCTGATGGCTAATGAGGATGAGCATTTCTTTAAGTGTTTTTCTGCCATTCGATATTCCTCTGTCGAGAATTCTCTGTTTAGCTCTGTTCCCCATTTTTTAAGTGGATTACTTGGATTGCTGCTTTTCAGCTTCTTTAGTTCTTTGTATATACTGGATATTAGTCCTCTGTCAGATAAAGGGTTAGTGAAGATTCTTTCCCAATCTGTAGGCAGTCGTTTTGTTTTGATGACGGTATCCTTTGCTTTACAGAAAATTTTCCGTTTCATGAGGTCCCATTTATTGATTGTTGCTCTTAGAGCCTGTGCTGTTGGTGTTCTGTTCAGGAAGTTGTCTCCTGTGCCAATGAGTTCTAGGCTGTTCCCCACTTTTTTTTCCAATTGATTTAGGGTATCGGAATTTATGTTGAGGTCCTTCATCCACTTTGACTTTAGTTTTGTGCAGGGTGATAAATATGGATCTATTTTCATTTTTCTGCATGTAGACATCCAGTTGGTCCAGCACCATTTGTTGAAAATGCTGTCTTTTTTCCATTGAATGGAATTGGCTTCTTTGTCGAATATCGAGTATTCATAGGTGTGTGGATTTATTTCTGGGTCTTCTATGCGGTTCCATTGATCCTCCTTTCTGTTTCTATGCCAGTACCATGCAGTTTTTATTACTGTTGCCCTGTAGTACAGCTTGAGATCAGGAATGGAGATACCTCCAGATGATCTGTTGTTGTACAGGATCGTTTTGGAGATTCTGGGTTTTTTGTTTCTCCATATGAAGCTGAGAATCTTTTTTTCAAGGTCTGTAAAGAATTGAGTTGGTATTTTGATGGGAATTGCATTGAATCTGTAGACTGCTTTTGGCAGTATGGCCATTTTCACAATGTTAATCCTACCAATCCATGAGCACGGGAGATCTTTCCATCTTCTGATATCTTCTTCGATTTCTTTCTTCAGAGACTTGAAGTTTTTCTCAAACAGGTCTTTCACTTGCTTGGTTAGGGTCACACCAAGGTACTTTATGTTATTAGTGGCTATTGTGAAGGGTGTTGTTTCCCTAATTTCTTTCTCAGCCTTTTTGTCTTTGATATATAGGAGGGCTTCTGATTTTTTTGAGTTGATTTTGTATCCTGCCACTTTGCTGAAGGTGTTTATCAGCTGAAGGAGTTCTCTGGTTGATTTTTTGGGGTCGCTCATGTATACTATCATATCATCTGCAAATAGTGACACTTTGACCTCTTCCTTTCCGATTTGTATCCCCTTGATCTCCTTTAGTTGTCTTATTGCTCTGGCTAGGACTTCAAGTACTATGTTGAAGAGATATGGGGACAATGGACAGCCTTGTCTTGTCCCTGATTTCAGTGGGATTGATTTAAGTTTCTCTCCATTGAGTTTGATGTTAGCTATAGGCTTGCTATATACTGCCTTTACTATGTTTAGGTATGTGCCTTGTATCCCTGATCTCTCCAAGACTTTAAACATGAATGGGTGTTGGACTTTGTCAAATGCTTTTTCGGCGTCTAAGGAGATGATCATGTGGTTTTTCTCCTTCAGTTTGTTTATGTAGTGGATTACATTGATGGATTTTCGTATGTTGAACCACCCTTGCATGCCTGGGATGAAGCCTACTTGGTCATGGTGGATGATATCTTTGATGTGTTCTTGGATTCGGTTTGCAAGTATTTTATTGAGTATTTTTGCGCCAATGTTTATAAGAGAGATAGGCCTAAAGTTCTCTTTTTTCGTTGGGTCTTTGTGTGGTTTAGGTATTAAGGTGACTGTGGCTTCATAGAATGAGTTTGGTAGTGTTCCTTCTGTTTCTATTTTGTGGAATAGCTTGAGGAGAATTGGAGTTAGCACTTCTTTGAAGGTCTTGTAGAATTCTGCGCTGAAGCCATCTGGTCCAGGGCTTTTTTTGGAGGGGAGACTGTTAATGACTGCTTCGATTTCCTTGGGAGATATAGGGCTATTCCGTCTTTCTACCTGATCTTGATTTAGTTTTGGTAGATGGAATCTTTCAAGAAAATTATCCATTTCATTTAGATTCTCAAATTTTGTGGCATATAGGCTTTTGTAGTATGACCTAATAATTGTTTGGATTTCCTCAATGTCTGTGGTTATTTCCCCATTTTCATTTCTGATTTTGCTGATCTGGATAGTTTCTCTCTGCTTTTTAGTTAGTTTGGCTAAGGGTTTGTCTATCTTGTTGATTTTCTCAAAGAACCAGCTTTTTGTTTCATTGATTCTTTGGATAGTTTTATTTGTTTCTATTTGATTGATTTCAGCCCTTAGTTTGATTATTTCCAGCCGTCTGCTCCTTTTGGGTGTATCTGCTTCTTTTTGTTCTAGGGTTTTCAGTTGGGCCATTAAGTTGTTTGTATGTGATGTTACGAATTTCTTCTTGCAGGCACTTAGTGCTATAAATTTTCCTCTGAGCACTGCTTTCAGTGTGTCCCATAAATTTGGGTATGTTGTGCCTTCCTTTTCATTGAATTCTAGGAAGTCTTTAATTTCTTTCTTTATTTCTTCCTTAACCCAGCTGTCATTGAGTAGTAAGTTGTTTAGTTTCCATGTGCGTGTCGGCTTTTTGTTGTTTCTGTTGTTGTTGAGGTCGAGCTTTAGTCCATGGTGGTCAGATAGTATACAAGGGATTATTTCAATCCTTTTGTATCTGTTGAGGCTTGCTTTGTGGCCCACTATATGGTCTATTTTGGAAAAGGTTCCATGGGGTGCTGAAAAGAAGGTGTACTCTTTTGAGTTTGGGTGAAATGATCTGTAGACGTCTATTAGGTCCATTTGATTTAGGGATTCTGTGAGTGCTTTTATTTCCCTATTTGGTGTCTGTCTAGTTGATCTGTCCCTTGGTGAGAGTGGAGTGTTGAAGTCTCCCACTATTAAGGTATTAGGATCGATCAATGTATGATTTAAGCTTTAAAAATGTTTCATTTACGAATGTCGGTGCTCTTGTATTTGGGGCATAGATATTCAAGATTGTGATGTCCTCTTGGTGGATTTTTCCTTTGATGAGAATATAGTGGCCCTCCTTATCTTTTTTGATTAACTTGGGTTGAAAGTCTATTTTATTAGATATTAGGATGGCTACTCCAGCTTGTTTTCTGGAACCGTTTGCTTGAAAAACAGTTTTCCAGCCCTTTACTCTGAGGTAGTGTTTGTCTTTGTTGCATAGGTGTGTTTCTTGGATGCAACAGAATGTTGGATCCTGTTTCCTTAACCATTCTGTTAGCCTGTGTCTTTTTATTGGTGAGTTGAGTCCATTGATATTGATAGATAATAGTGACCAATGCATGTTAATTCCTTTTGTAATGGAGTCGATGATCTAACCCTGATTCATTGCTTGTTTTCTTTTCATTTTTGTTGGGACATTATCTGTATGCCCTGTTTTCTTGGGTGAATTTGTTTTCATTGGATTGGAGTTTTCTTTCTAGTATCTTCTGTAGGGATGGTTTGCTGTGTAGATATTGTATGAATTTAGTTTTGTCATGGAATATTTTGTTTTCTCCATCTATGTTGATTGAAAGCTTTGCAGGGTATAGTAGTCTGGGTTGACATTTGTGATCTCTTAGAGTCTCCATGATACTTGCCCAGGCCCTTCTGGCTTTCATAGTTTCTGATGAGAAGTCCGGCGTGATTCTGATAGGTCTACCTTCATATGTTACTTGGCCTTTTTCCCTTGCTGCTTTTAATATCTTTTCTTTGTTCTGTAGATTTAGTGTTTTGCCTATGACGTGATGTGTTTCTTTTCTAGTCTAGTCTATTTGGAGTTCTGTAGGTCTCTTGTATATTTATGGACATCTCTTTCTTTAAGTTGGGAAAATTTTCTTCTATGATTTTCTTGAAAATATTTTCTGGACCTTGGAGTCTGGAGTCTTCTTTTTCGTGAATTCCTATTATTCTTAGATTTTGTCTTTTCATAGCATCCTTGATTTCTTAGATATTTTGTGATTGGAACTTTTCTGATTTTACTTTTTCTTTGAGAGAAGTATCCATTTCTGCAAGTATGTCTTCAGCTCCAGAGATTCTCTCTTCCATCTCTTGTATTCTGTTGGTGATGCTTACTTTTGTGGTTCCTGATCTTTTCTCCAAGTTCTCCAGCTCAAGGGTTTTCTCATTTTGTGTTTTCTTTATTGATTCTAATTCTGTTTTCATGCCTTGCACCATTTCTTTCATGTGTTTGAATTTAGATTCCTGTCTCTTTACGATGGCCTCTATTTCTTTTTTCATTTCCTTCTTATATGCCACTAATTTTTCCTCTACTTGTGTATCTATTTGTTTGGCTATGTTTGCCTGTGTTTCTTTAAGGATATTGTCTATTTCTTCTTTCTTTGCCTCCAATTGACTGGCCATCTCTTTGAAAGACTTGTTCATTTCCTCCTTATGAGCCTCAAATAATTGGGCAAGCATGGCTTTAAAATCATTTTCCTGTGCTTCTGCTGAATTGGTGTATCCATCGATTTGGGGGTTTGCTGGTGAAGTCATGATGTCCTGATTTATGTTGGAAGTGTTCTTTCGCCTACCTCTGGCCATTGGCTTATCTGAAACCTTCCCTGTTTGTTTTTGGATTCTGCAGATCAGACTGGTGCTGTCTCTCTCTGGTGTCTGGAGAGTTCTTCAGGAAGCTGAGCACTCTCAGCATGTGCTGAGGACTAGCTGTACCTGTGGGAGGAAAGTACACAGGCGCAAACGGGGCAAATGCAAGCGTGTGTGTGCGCGCGTGCACGTGTGTGTCTGTGTGTGTAAGTGTGCGTGGATGAGTTTCTCGAGGGACAGAGTGATGGCTAATGTTGAACCCTTGAGTGTGTGGGAGGGGCTCTGTACTGTATATGTCGCAGGCGCTAATGATGATCGCAGCGCAATTTCTGGTATTAACTGTCTTAGCTCCTCAATCAGGCCCACAGGGCAGGAACTTCAATGTCCCTAGTGCCACTCTGTTTCCCAAAGTGGGTATGTGGGTGGGAGGGGGGTTCGATGCCTGGCTTCTGATTTAGAAGGACCCAGGATCTGGGGAACTGCAGATTCTCAAGGGTGCACTCACTTACAGGCAGGTCTCTTGGCCGAGATCGTGGTATCCGGGGCTCTCTGCTCTCTGGTTTGGCCCTGCTTCTTTGATGTGTTCAGCCAGTTCTGTGCTGCTGTCACTGCCAGGTTCTGAGGTCTTGCTGCAGCTGGAGATTTCAGGGTGGTCACTTCAGCAGGGATGGGGTAATCAGGCTCTCTGTTCTCTGGTTTGGCCCTGGTTAGTCTTAAACTGGAGGGCTGTGGTGCCCCGCCAGTTCAGTACTGCTCCGCTGCCACGTCCTGCTGTAACTGGAGACTGGCTCGCTAGTCCCAATGCTTTCTGGGAAGTCCTGGGATCTCTTCGTTGTGCTCTCCAAGCTTGGGAGGCCCAGTGCCTGGTGTGTCCAGGTTGTATGACGTTTCTGCCTGGTTTCGGTGAGTATATAGCGTATTCTCTGTCACTGTGGGATTGGGCGGGTCGTACCGTCAGTGATGGCGATCCTGCGGAGCTAGTATGGTGTCTAGCAGATTTGCGCCCTGGGAGGATGGTGCAGCCGCTGCGCGAATCTGGGACTCCGGGGTACGTACTGCTGGCTTTTGTCTGCCGCTAAAGTGGTTGGGGCTCCGTCTCAGCGGTTGTATACCCCAGGCAGTTAGGTCTGCGCTGAGAAAGATGAGTCCGCTGTGCCGCTGTGCCCAGGAGGAAGGAGGTCTGGGGGAAGGGAGTGCAGCAAGAACAAAGGATCTTTTCTCTCCCTCCCCAAGCAAGTCTCCGGGTGACCGGAGGCCAAAGTTTTCACCTCCTGCGATGTTCTCTGGTGTTCAGAAAGCCTCGCTGTGGTTTTCCTGGGTTGGGGGTCCTTCCATTCTCCAACTCAGAAGATGAGGTATCCCACTGCTCAGAAACTGTGTGTGCTAGTCGCCATCTTGGCTCCGCCCGAGAACATTATTTTTAAGAAAATCAAGGTAACAAGAACCTGGCTCTTTGAAAAAAAATCAAGAAGATGGACAAACCCTTATCCAAACTAACTAAAAGACAAAGGGAGAATATACAAATTAACAAAATCAAAAATGAAAAGACATAACAGACACTGAAGAAATCCATAAAATAATCAGATCATACTTTAAAAAATTGTATACCATAAAATTGAAAAAAATAAAAGAAATGGATAGATTTCCCAATAGATGCCATTTACCAAAGCTACGTCTCAATCAGACACACACACACATACACACATACATGCACACACACAAAATTTAAATAGATCTATAATCTGTAACAGAGGCAGTCATTAAAATCTGTACCCTTTGATTTTCCAAAACCCTAGTTTATTTAGGGTTTTTAAATTCTTCTACCTACCTTCTATCCCACTGATCATAGGAAGGGGAGAAAGAAAGTTCTTAGAATAAAGGATTTTGTGGACCTTTTTTAGCAGTATTTCCTTGGGGCAAATACACTCTATGCTTTCCAGATACCAGCATTCCTATCCAATAGACAACACCCAACAACAACATGAATTGGCACAATTCAGCAAAGAAAACAAGACTCCCAAAAAAAACAGAGTCAGCAAAAGCTGCAAGACTCAGCTGGATTGCTACAAGAAGTTGTCTGCTCTGCAGTGTTTCTCTTTGAAAAGTTTAGAAAAATGAAGACCAGCAATGAGTAGCAATACAAATGCATGTCTCCCTGTCTGTGGGCTTCTGTTTATCATAGCCCACACAAAGCTGTTTTACAACCTGAACATGCCATGCCCCTTGCACAGGACAGCTTCTAGCAAAACATCACTGGCTCTCTCATGTGTCAGTTTTCAGCTGGCCAAGATGATGTGTCCCTTCATGAGTTTGTTTTTAACTGAGGATAAACTACAAACATTTCAACACAAAAATTTCCAAACCCAGAGACTTGCACATTCACATGGTTTTAGTGCAGAATTTTATTAGACATTCAAAGAAGAGCCAATACCAACACTTCTCAAATTATTCCAAAATATTACAAATGTATATTTCCAAATTCTTTTATGAGGCCAGAGTCACCCTGATATTCAAACCACAAAGATTACACGAAGATTACATAAAGATTACATAAAGACAGAGGATTATAAAAAATCTTCCCTTATAAATATACATAAAATATACTCAATAAAATAATTTCAAATCAATTTTACAAACACATCAAAAAAGATTATTCACCATATTCAAGTAGGCTTCATCCCAGAAATTCAGGGGTGGTACAAAATATAAAATCTGTCAGTGCAATCTACCATGTAAATATATTGAAAGAAAAAAAGTACATTATCAAATCATTATATGCTGAAAAAGGCTTTGAGAAAGTCCAATGGCCCTTCATGATAAAAGTCTTGTGGAGAGTAGAAATACACAGAGTATACACAAACATAATTAGGGAAATTTACAGCAAGCCTATAGCCAACAGCAAATTAAATGGTGAGAAACTCAAAGCAATTCCTCTAAAATCAGGAACAAGACAAGTTTGTCTCCTCTGTCCATATCTATTTAATATTGTACTTGTAGTTCTAGCTTGGACAGTAAGAAAACTGCAAGAGATCATAGAAATACAAATTGGAAAAATAGTAGTCAAAATATCAATAATTGCAAAAGATATGATAATATATATGAGAGATTCCAAAAATTCTGTCAGGGAACTCCTACAGTTAATAAATACCTTCTGCAAAATGGCTGGGTACAAAATTACCTAAAAACAAACAAAACAAAAACCAGTAGCTCTCCTATAAACAAATGAAAAATAGGCTGAGGAATATATCAGGAAAACAACACAGTTGTTCACAATAGCCACAAATAATATAAAATATCTTGGGGTAACTCTAACTAAGCAAGCAAAATACTTCTATGACAAAAATGTTACAGAACTTTTCTTTATCTTTAGCAAATGAAATTTAAAGAAATATCAGAAGACAGAAAGATCTCTCATGCTCATGAATGGATAGGATTAACATAGTAAAAATGGCCATCCTTCTAAAAGCAGTCTATAGATTCAACATAGTTCCTATCAAAACTTCAACACAATTCTTTTCAAAACTTGGAAAGTCAATACTTAATTTCATATGGAAAAGCAAAAAACAAAACAAAACAAAACAAAACAAAAAACCAGGATAGCTAAATGCATTCCTGAGCAATATTAGAATTTATGGAGTTATTGCCCTCCCTGATTTCAAATTGCACTACAAAGTCATAGTCATAAAAATCTCATGGCATTTGCATAAAAACAGACATGTCAATTAAATAAAATTAAATCATCGACCCACACATAAATCCACACACCTAAGGACAGTTGCTTTTTTATTATGAAGCTAAAAAGAAACAATGAGAAAAGAAAGCATCTTCAAGAAATTTTGCTGATATAACTGGATATATATATATATATATATATATATATATATATATGTAGAAGAATTCAAAGAGATCAATATTTGCACAAACTTATGTCCAAGTGGAACAAAATCTCAACATATAAACAGACACATTGAACCTGACAGAAGAGCAAATAAGGAACAGCCTTGAACACATTGACACAGGAGACAATTTCTTAAACAGAATACTGATCAGGCAGGCACTAAGATCAACAATTAATAAATGGTACCTTGAATACTGAAATGCAAAGGACACCATCAATTAGAAAACATGGCAGCCTACAAAAGATTTTCATCAAATGTGCATGCAATGAAGGGCTAATATACAAATTTTAAAAAAGAACTCAATAAATTAGACAACCAGTAACTAAACAATCCAATTAAAAATGGGGCAAAGAAATAAACAGGGAATTCTCAGAAGAGAAATCTAAATGGACAAGAAACATCCTTAGCCTTCAGGGAAATGCCAATCAAAACTAGTTGAAATTCCATCTTGCACCTGTCAGAACAGCCAAGATCAACAAAACAAGTGACAGGCAAAGATGTAGAAAAAGGCAAACACCTATTCATTTTTGTTGGGAAAGCAAACTTTACAACCACTATGTAAATCAATTTGGTGGTTCCTTAGAAATTTTGGTAATTGAGACCTCAAGATACAGCTATACCACTATTGGGCATATAGCCAAAAGACACTCCATCTTACCACAGGGACACTTGCTCAACCATATTCATAATGGCTTTAATTCATAATAGCCAGAATCTGGAAATATCCTAGATATTCCTCAATGGAAGAACGGATAAAGAAAATGTGGTATATTTTAAAAATGGAGTATTACTCAGGTTTTAGAAAAAAAATAGGATCATGAAATAGGCAGGAAAATGTATGGAACTGAAAAAAATCTTCCTGAGTTATGAATTATATAAAGTTGATGGGCTGCTTGATCTTTCTGTGGGTTCTCTAGCAACTAGAGGTGGGGCATCTCTAAATTGGGCTCTGTTGCCTGCCTTTGAATCCTTTTCCCCTAGCAGGGCCTTGTCTTGCCTCAAGGGAAGAGGAGGCACTTAGTCCTGATGAGACTTGATGTGCCAATGCAGATTGGTATGCTGTGCAGGGAGACTCCATTCTCTGAGTAAGAAGGGGGAGGGGGATAGTGAAAGTGGATGGGAGGGTTGGAATGGGGAAGAGGTAGTAGACCTGCAATTGTGATGTACAATGAACAAATAAATTAGTGGAATAAAATAAGGACCATGAAATTCACACACAAATGAATTAAACTAGGAAAAAAATTATCCTGAATGTGGTAACCCATACACAGAAAGACAAACATGATATGTATTTAGAAGAAGATATTAGCTGTCAAGTGTAGGATAATCACACTGCAATCCACACAATAAGAGAAGCTGAGTAAAAGGAAGCGTTCTAGGTTGGATAGCATGGATATCTTTGGAAAGTGGAAATAAAATAAATATTGAGGGTAGACAGGTAATGGGGCGCATGGTGGGGATAGAAACAGAAAGTGAGAAAGAGGCAGAGGGAGAGAGTATAATGAGAGACAACTTGAGTCTCTGAACATTTAGGCGGTAACATAGAATCCTGGTGCAATGGGATCTTCTGGGAACCTATGAGGGTGAACCTAAAAAACCCTCCTAGTAATAGAGTATATAGAACCTGAACATAAACAGGTAAACAGGTTAAGTTCCCACTTGTGGGACTGGGACACTAACTCAGCCACAAAACCTTCTAGCCACAACCTATTCTCTGTAAGATGTGCTGCAGCAGTGGTGGCAGAGTTTGTGGTTATGGGTAACCAATGACTGGCCTAACTTGAGGACCAAGCCATAAGAGAGTGCCCATGCCTGAAACTTCCTGGATGACCAGGAACCCAAAGGTAGATGCCTCAAAGATCTAGTGTTAAACTATGTAATACTGATTTTTTTAAAAAAGTCAATGAGGTGTCCCGGAGTCCCAGATTCATGCAGCGGCTGCACCATCCTCCCAGGGCGCGAATCTGCTAGACACCATTCTAGCTCTGCAGGATCGCCATCACTGACGGTACTGCCCGCCCAATCCCACAGTGACAGAGAATACACTATATACTCACCAAGACCAGGCAGAAACATCATACAACCTGGACACACCAGGCACTGGGCCTCCCAGTCTTGGAGAGCACAGTTAAGAGACCCCAGGACTTCCCAGAAAGCATTGGGACTAGCGACCCAGTCTCCAGTTACAGCAGGACTTGGCAGTGGAGCAGCACTGAACTGGAGGGGCGCCACAACCCTCCAGTTTAAGACTAACCAGGGCCAAACCAGAGAACAGAGAGCGTGATTACCCCATCCCTGCTGAAGTGACCACCCTGAAATCTCCAGCTGCAGCAAGACCTCAGAACCTGGCAGTGACAGCAGCACAGAACTGGCTGAACACATCAAAGAAGCAGGGCCAAACCAGAGAGCAGAGAGCCCAGGATACCAGGATCTATGCCAAGAGACCTGCCTGTAAGTGAGTGCACCCTTGAGAATCTGCAGTTCCCCAGTTCCTGGGTCCTTCTAAATCAGAAGCCAGGCATCGAACCCCCTCCCACCCACATACCCACTTTGGGAAACAGAGGGGCACTAGGGAAATTGAAGTTCCTGCCCTGTGGGCCTGATTGAGGAGTTTAGGCAGTTAATGCCAGAAATTGCCCCGCTATCATCTTTAGCACCTGCGACATATACAGTGCAGAGCCCCTCCCACACACTCAAGGGTTCAACATTAGCCATCACTCTGTCCCTCGAGAAACACTTCCACGCACACTTACACACACAGACACACACACGCGCGTGCACACACGCTTGCATTTGCCCCGTTTGTGCCTGTGTACTTTCCTCCCAAAGGTACAGCTAGTCCTCAGCACACGCTGAGAGTGCTCAGCTTCCTGAAGAACTCTCCAGACACCAGAGAGAGACAGCACCAGTCTGATCTGCAGAATCCAAAAACAAACAGGGAAGGTTTCAGATAAGCCAATGGCCAGGGGTAGGCAAAGAACACTTCCAACATAAATCAGGACATCATGACTTCACCAGCAAACCCCCAAATTGATGGTTACTCCAATTCGGCAGAAGCACAGGAAAATGATTTTAAAGCGATGCTTGCCCAATTATTTGAGGCTCATAAGGAGGAAATGAACAAGTCTTTCAAAGAGATGGCCAGTCAATTGGAGGCAAAGAAAGAAGAAATAGACAATATCCTTAAAGAAACACAGGCAAACATAGCCAAACAAATAGATACACAAGTAGAGGAAAAATTAGTGGCATATAAGAAGGAAATGAAAAAAGAAATAGAGGCTTTTGTAGAGAGACAGGAATCCAAATTCAAACACATGAAAGAAATGGTGCAAGGCATGAAAACAGAATTACAATCAATAAAGAAAACACAAAATGAGAAAACCCTTCAGCTGGAGAACTTGGAGAAAAGATCAGGAACCACAAAAGTAAGCATCACCAACAGAATACAAGAGATGGAAGAGAGAATCTCTGGAGGTGAAGACACACTAGCAGAAATGGATACTTCTCTCAAAGAAAAAGTAAAATCAGAAAAGTTCCAATCACAAAATATCCAAGAAATCAAGGATGCTATGAAAAGACAAAATCTAAGAATATTAGGAATTCATGAAAAAGAAGACTCCAGACTCCAAGGTCCAGAAAATATTTTCAAGAAAATCATAGACGAAAATTTTCCCAACTTAAAGAAGTAGATGTCTATAAATATACAAGACACCTACAGAACTCCAAATAGACTAGACCAGAAAAGAAACACATCACGTCACATCATAGTCAAAACACTAAATCTACAGAACAAAGAAAAGATATTAAAAGCAGCAAGGGAAAAAAGCCAAGTAACATATGAAGGTAGACCTATCAGAATCACACCAGACTTCTCATCAGAAACTATGAAAGCCAGAAGGGCCTGGGCAAGTATCATGGAGACTCTAAGAGATCACAAATGTCAACCCAGACTACTATACCCTGCAAAGCTTTCAATCAACATAAATGGAGAAAACAAAATATTCCATGACAAAACTAAATTTACACAATATCTACACAGCAAACCATCCCTACAGAAGATACTAGAAAGAAAACTCCAATCCAATGAAAACAAATTCACCCAAGAAAACAGGGCATACAGATAATATCCCAACAAAAATGAAAAGAAAACAAGCAATGAAACAGGGTTAGATCACGGACTCCTTTACAAAAGGAACTAACATGCATTGGTCACTATTATCTATCAATATCAGTGGACTCAACTCACCAATAAAAAGACACAGGCTAACAGAATGGTTAAGGAAACAGGATCCAACATTCTGTTGCATCCAAGAAACACACCTATGCAACAAAGACAAACACTACCTCAGAGTAAAGGGCTGGAAAACTGCTTTTCAAGCAAACGATTCCAGAAAACAAGCTGGAGTAGCCATCCTATTATCTAATAAAATAGACTTTCAACCCAAGTTAATCAAAAAAGATAAGGAGGGCCACTATATTCTCATCAAAGGAAAAATCCACCAAGAGGACATCACAATCTTGAATATCTATGCCCCAAATACAAGAGCACCGACATTCATAAATGAAACATTATTAAAGCTTAAATCATACATTGATCCTAATACCTTAATAGTGGGAGACTGCAACACTCCACTCTCACCAAGCGACAGATCAACTAGACAGACACCAAATAGGGAAATAAAAGCACTCACAGAATCCCTAAATCAAATGGACCTAATAGACATCTACAGATCGTTTCACCCAAACTCAAAAGAGTACACCTTCTTTTCAACACCGCATGGAACCTTTTCCAAAATAGACCATATAGTGGGTCACAACCTCAACAGATACAAAAGGATTGAAATAATCCCTTGTATACTATCTGACCACCATGGACTAAAGCTAGACATCAACAACAAGAGAAACAACAAAAAGCCGACACGCACATGGAAACTGAAAAACTTACTACGCAATGACAGCTGGGTTAAGGAAGAAATAAAGAAAGAAATTAAAGACTTCCTAGAATTTAATGAAAAGGAAGGCACAACATACCCAAATTTATGGGACACATTGAAAGCAGTGCTCAGAGGAAAATTTTTAGCACTAAGTGCCTGCAAGAAGAAATTCGTAACATCACATACAAACAACTTAATGGCCCAACTGAAAACCCTAGAAAAAAAAAAAAAAAGAAGCAGATACACCCAAGAGGAGCAGAAGGCTGGAAATAATCAAACTAAGGGATGAAATCAATCAACTAGAAACAAATAAAACTATCCAAAGAATCAATGAAACAAAAAGCTGGTTCTTTGAGAAAATCAACAAGATAGACAAACCCTTAGCCAAACTAACTAAAAAGCAGAGAGAAACTATTCAGATCAGCAAAATCAGAAATGAAAATGGGGAAATAACCACAGACATTGAGGAAATCCAAACAATTATTAGGTCATACTACAAAAGCCTATATGCCACAAAATTTGAGAATCTAAATGAAATGGATAATTTTCTTGAAAGATTCCATCTACCCAAACTAAATCAAGATCAGGTAGAAAGACGGAATAGCCCTATATCTCCCAAGGAAATCGAAGCAGTCATTAACAGTCTCCCCTCCAAAAAAAGCCCTGGACCAGATGGCTTCAGCGCAGAATTCTACAAGACCTTCAAAGAAGTGCTAACTCCAATTCTCCTCAAGCTATTCCACAAAATAGAAACAGAAGGAACACTACCAAACTCATTCTATGAAGGCACAGTCACCTTAATACCTAAACCACACAAAGACCCAACAAAAAAGAGAACTCCGGGCCTATCTCTATAATGAACATTGACGCAAAAATACTCAATAAAATACTTGCAAACCGAATCCAAGAACATATCAAAGATATCATCCACCATGACCTAGTAGGCTTCATCCCAGGCATGCAAGGGTGGTTCAACATACAGAAATCCATCAATGTAATCCACTACATAAACAAACTGAAGGAGAAAAAAACACATAATCATCTCCTTTGATGTTGAAAAAGCATTTGAAAAACTCCAACACCCATTCATGTTTAAAGTCTTGGAGAGATCAGCGATACAAGGCACATACCTAAACATAGTAAAGGCAATATACAGCAAGCCTCTAGTCAACATCAAACTCAATGGAGAGAAAATTAAATCAATCCCACTGAAATCGGGGACAAGAAAAGGCTGTCCATTTTCCCCATATCTCTTCAACATAGTACTTGAAATCCTAGCCAGAGCAATAAGACAACTAAAGGAGATCAAGGGGATACAAATCAGAAAGGAAGAGGGCAAAGTGTCACTATTTGCAGATGATAGGATAGTATACATGAGCGACCCCAATAATTCAATGAGAGAACTCCTTCAGCTGATAAACACCTTCAGCAAAGTGGCAGGATACAAAATCAACTCAAAAAAATCAGAAGCCCTCCTATATACCAAAAACAAAAAGGCTGAGAAAGAAATTAGGGAAACAACACCCTTCACAATAGCCACTAATAACATAAAGTACCTTGGTGTGACCCTAACCAAGCAAGTGAAAGACCTGTTTGAGAAAAACTTCAAGTCTCTGAAGAAAGAAATCGAAGAAGATATCAGAAGATGGAAAGATCTCCCGTGCTCATGGATTGGTAGGATTAACATTGTGAAAATGGCCATACTGCCAAAAGCAGTCTACAGATTTAATGCAATTCCCATCAAAATACCAACTCAATTCTTTACAGACCTTGAAAAAAAGATTCTCAGCTTCATATGGAGAAATAAAAAACCCAGAATCTCCAAAAAGATCCTGTACAACAACAGATCATCTGGAGGTATCTCCATCCCTGATCTCAAGCTGTACTACAGGGCAACAGTAATAAAAACTGCATGGTATTGGCATAGAAACAGAAAGGAGGATCAATGGAACCACATAGAAGACCCAGAAATCAATCCACATACATATGAATACTCGATATTTGACAAAGAAGCCAAATCCATTCAATGGAAAAAAGACAGCATCTTCAACAAATGGTGCTGGACCAACTGGATGTCTACATGCAGAAAAATGAAAATAGATCCATATTTATCACCCTGCAGAAAACCAAAGTCAAAGTGGATCAAGGACCTCAACATAAAACCAGATACCCTAAATCAAGTGGAAATAAAAGTGGGGAACAGCCTAGAACTCATTGGCACAGGAGACAACTTCCTGAAAAGAACACCAACAGCACAGGCTCTAAGAGCAACAATCAATAAATGGGACCTTATGAAACTGAAAAGTTTCTGTAAAGCAAAGGATACCGTCATCAAAACAAAATGACTGCCTACAGATTGGGCAAAAATCTTCACTAACCCTGTATCTGACAGAGGACTAATATCCAGTATATACAAAGAACTAAAGAAGCTGAAAAGCAGCAAACCAAGTAATCCACTTAAAAAATGGGGAACAGAGCTAAATAGAGAATTCTCGACAGATGAATATCGAATGGCAGAAAAAAACTTAAAGAAATGCTCATCCTCATTAGTCATCAGGGAAATGCAAATCAAAACAACCCTGAGATATCACCTTACACCCATCACAATGGCCAACATGAAAAACTCAAGCGATAACACATGCTGGAGTGGTTGTGGAGAAAGGGGAACCCTCCTCCACTGCTGGTGGGAATGTAAACTGTTACAACCACTCTGGAAAGCTATCAGGCACTTTCTAAGACAATTAGGAATAGTGCTTCCTCAAGACCCAGCTATACCACTGCTAGGTATATACCCAAATTCATTCAAGTACACAAAAGGGATGCTTGCTCAACCATGTTTATAGCAGCTTTATTTGTAATAGCCAGAACCTGGAAACAACCCAAATGTCCATCAACGGAGGAATGGGTACAGAAATTGTGGTATTTTTACACAATGGAATACTGCTCAGCAATCAAAAAGGAGGAAATCATGAAATTTGCAGGCAAATGGTGGGATCTAGAAAAGATCATTCTGAGTGAAATATCCCAGAAGGAGAAAGACAAACATGGGATATACTCACTCATCTAGACCTATAAGATATGATAAACATAATGAAATCTATACACCTAAAAAAGATAATCAATTGAGCAGACATGGGGTAAGATGATCAATCCTCATTTAGAAAGACAGATGGGATGTGCATTGAATGTATGACAGGAGTCTACTGAGCGCATCTGAAAGACTCTAACTAGCAGTGTTTTCAAAGCAAAGACTCATGACCAAACCTTTGGCAGAGTACAGGGAATCATAAGAAAGAAGGGGAGTTAGTCTGATGGGGAAAGGATAGGAGCTCCACAAGGACCAAATACATCTGGGCACAGGGTCTTTTCTGAGACTGACATTCAACCAAGGACCATGTATGGATATAACCTAGAACCTCCACTCAGATGTAGCCTGTGGTAGCTCAGTAACCAATTGGTTTCCCAAAGTGAGGGGAACAAGGACTATTTCTAACAGGAACTCAATGACTGGCTCTTTGGTCTCCCCACCCCCGAAGGGAGGAGCAGTCCTGTTAGGCCACAGAGGAGGGCTTTGCAGCCAGTCCTGAAGATACCTGATAAAACAGGATCAGATGAATGGGGAGGAGGTCCCCCCTATCAGTGGACTTGGAAAGGGGCATGGTGGAGATGAGAGAGGGAGGGAGGGACTGGGAGGGAATGAGGGATCAGGACACGGTTGGGATACAGAGTTAATAAAATGTAACTGATAAAAAAATAATAATAAAATAAAAAAGTCAATGAAATGATAGCTTACAATATTCTGCTATATTCATAGATGCTGCCTAGTTCAATAGTGATCAGAGGGGGAGCCCCCATAGTGAATGGAGCAAATACAGTAATCTACTTCCAAACATTAGCGTTAACTCAGGGAGCCGGGAGAAAGAGGAGGAGGACAGAGGATTGTTGGAGCCAAAAAGTTCAAGGACACCACGAGAACATGGCCTAATTAGTCAACTAAGGAGAATTCATAAGGAGGGCAATGAAATACTCCAAAAGACACAGACTGAAGTGTTGTATAAAGTTATTAATATTTATGATGGGTTTAACTTCTGGTATTGCAGCTGTTAATCCTCAGCAGCTGTAAAACCAAATCACCACACAGAGACTGGGTTTTTAGTTAACCTAGAACACAATGATGGGCAATATTTACTCCCTCCTAAACCTCCATGCCCTCAGTTTCCTAACATTTAGATTTCCCACATTATACTTGCTTTTTGTGAAATCTTAGGTCTGGTTCATGCTCCAAGTCCTCCAAGCTCTCCTCCCGCTCTGCTCTCCTAGTGCACCCCTCTCCTCGAGCTCCTCCTCGTTCTCTAGCTCCTCCTCGTTCTCTAGCTCCTCCCCTCTTTCCTGTCCTCTGGCTCCTCCCATTGCACAACATTGTATCCAGCTGCTTTATTTGTGTCCTGTTTACACAAGAGCTGGGACAGGATGCTTATAGTGAGTATCACAATGCAATATCCAAATTGAAACCAGAGAGTTGTGGGTGGGGAAATCAGCATTTGAATTAACAAGGGTAAGGCATATACATTTTAAAAGAACATTATACCAACATTTCCCCCTTTAAGTCCAATAAAGGCTCTTTTTCTTTCAATACAACAATAATTATGAAATTATGAAAACTGTTAGGTAAGATCTACACATGCAATGTCTAGTCCATGTGTATTTAGCACATGGAGAGGGTATCTTAGGAGAAAGTGTCTGATTATCCTATCTATCTTGATAAGTTTAAAATTCTATACTTAAATTAACTTTTATCCTTATTGGTATTAAATATATATAAAGATTTCTCAATTTCTAAACAACTTAAGCTTAAATGTGGTACTGTAATTATTTGTTCTTCAACCCCATCAGAGACTTGAGACGGAATAAAATTAGTTATGAGAGTAAATAGGAAGTGCATGTTAGCAGCTTCCAAAAAATAAAAAATTGACAGAGACAGTTTGCTGCTGAACAGTTAGTCACCCATAACTCTCTATAACATTGGAGCATCATCTTCAGCCTTCTGGCTCAGAATATTTTGACAGACATATACGTGAAGCAGGAACTTTTTAGGACTTGCTTACCCTGTCTTGGCAGAGTTTGGCAGTTGACTTGTCCTGCATTTAAGCTTGCCCATTTTAGGCAGAATTTGTCTGTTGTGAAGCGAGGGTATTTTCTTTACCCGAGTGGCTTGTTTGCCACATTTGAAGCCATCTCCATATGGAGGTTCTTCGATGCTCATTATCTTCTTTCAGGTAGGTGGGGTGCTGCCAGGAAATGACTTGTCTCATTGTCAAAGAATCTTTAAAATAATAAGAACATTTTAAATGCCATATTCTGTAGGTCTCCGAAGTTTTTGAAGACTACCTATCTTTATGTAATCGCTTTGTATACAAAATCATATTTATCTGTCAAACCTACAAGATATACTCCTGTGACAAATTAAACTAGTGTCTGACATGACTTTGAGTTGAATAACTAACAATTAACTTGTATACCTAATATCCTAACCACCTTTTAATAGTAGTTTAAAAATATTGGAAGTAACCTTGACTTTTTATCAATATACTAAAGCTTATACCAATGTATTAAAAATACTTATTTTTGCATCAATATGCAAAATCCTATACCAGAGTTAAAATTAACCTTATTTGTGAATAACAAATAAAACCTTAAGTTGAGTAGATTCAATAATCTACCCTTTTTCTATTTCTATAAAATATCCCTGTATATTCCTTGTTTCACTTGGAATAAGACCATTAATAATAAACATCTCCCAATGACAATAAAATTTTGTAGCCATATCAAACAACCAAAAACATACCCAGCCCCCTTTAAAGGAAATTGGACGCCATTCTCATGAGTTTCTTCTAGCTGACACTGTGGACATGTAGAAATCCTATAGGGGGCCCAAATAAAAATGGTTAATTAAGCAAGTAATAACATTTGTGGTCCAATAACATTTGAATGTTGAGAAATTTCAGGCTTAATAAAAGTCTTTTTTGGAACAGTCCACAATGCTGGACCAGTTAAAATTAGTGGCTTTCTTCAAAGTTCTTTTGGGAGCAGGCTTTGATGTGAAACGGCAGTTGAAGAAGTTGAGGCAGGTACAAGCAGAATGCTGGACGTGCAAGATGCTGGAACAGATGTGTCAGTTTCTCAACATGCTGAAGAATGATTCTGTTAGGTTTGCTCTAGCATCTCTGTTGTCTAGTTCTTTTGTTCTGCAAACATATAATTTCTCACAAGCATTATAGAGTTCTAAAATTATAAATGTATGAGAGGTGCAGGATGAAACTAAAATGTAAGCCAATTTTATCTATGCAAATTAAAAGGTTAGCATAATACATTTTGAGGATATTATAGCCAAGAATTATTGGCCAAGTATTGATGGAGTTCTGACTGGAGACATTTTTTATGTCTGTCAGTTTCAGAGGTATTTCCAGGTAAAGGGATTATCAATTTATGTTACCTGTTCTGTTTGATCTTGATTTCTCTCCTCTTCTGAGTGGCTAAGGTCTTCCGGTGGTCTTCCACTGTCATTTCTGATTTTTATTAGTTTTGAAGGAACCCATAATTTCTCTTCTCCTGCATGAACATAAGCAAAACCTCTTCCCCAGCATAACACATTCCCCACTCTCCACTGTGAAGTTAGGGTATCTTTGAAATATATAGGCTGACATAATTCAGCAGTTTTTTCTATAACCCAGTGTCTCTCCGCAGCTGTTGTTTGTTGTTCATTAACATTTAAGAAATTTAAGGTCAACAAAGCATTATGTAATCTGTCTCTGGGGGTTTTTAATACCCCTCTCTGTTTGTTAAGCATGTCCCTTAAAGTACGATTGGATCTTTCAATAACTGCTTGACCAGTAGGATTGTGAGGTATACCTGTGACATGCTTCATCTTGTAATATGTAAAAAATCCTTCCATTTTATTAGAGACATACGCTGTAGCATTATCAGTCTTAAATTGTTTAGGTATGCCCATAATTGCCATCACTTCTAATAAATGGGTAATAACTGAATCAGCCTTTTCAGAGCTTAAGGCTGTTGCCCACTGAAACCCTGAATATGTGTCTATAGTATGGTGCACATATTTCAATTTACCAAACTCTGTAAAATAAAGCACGTCCATGTGCCAAATTTCATTTCTTTGGTTACCTTTAGGGTTACTTCCTGCAGGGAGTGGAGTTTGGCTATATAAAGAACAAGCTGGGCATTTTCTCACAATGTCTTTGGCTTGTTGCCAAGTGATAGAAAAGTCTCTTTTTAAACCTTTGCTGTTAACATGGTGTTTTTTATGAAATTCTGAGGCCTCTAACACGCTTCCTATCAATAGTTCATCAATTTCATCATTGCCTTGTGCTAGAGGACCTGGTAAACCTGTATGAGATCTGACATGTGTTATATACAATTGATTATTTCTATTTCTGATTACTGGTTGTAATTGAAGGAAGAGTGAAGTTAAGTCTGAATTATCCTGAATTAGATCAGCAGTTTCTATATGCAGAACAACTCTTTCTGCATATTGAGAGTCAGTGACTATATTAAGAGAGTCCTGAAAATCTGATAACACCAAGAGAATTGCATATCATTCTGATTTTTGAACTGAATCATATGGACTCTCCACCACTTTACTCAGATTTTCTGACTTATAACCTGCCTTTTTTGATTTATTGGCATCTGTATAAAATGTGGGAGCTCCAGAAATTGGAGTTCCTTTTACTATATGAGGGAGAATCCAATTGGTTTTTTTATAAACTGAAGTCGCTTGCTTTTTGGGTATTTGTTGTTGATTTCTCCCACAAATTCACACCAAGCTCTTTGCCAATATTCGTTGTCTGCCCATAATGACAAAATCTCAGCATTGGTAAAGGGCACCACAATTTCAGCTGGATCTATTCCAGCCAGTTGACGAAGTCTCATTTTTCCTTTTAGGATCAATTCAGAAACCTTTTCTATATAGGTTTTTAGTTTTTTGTTTTGTTTGTGTGCCAAAAATATCCATTCTAAAATATAGTCCTCCCTCTGCATAAGAATTCCTGTGGGAGAATGAGTGGAGGGCAAAATAACCAAAATACAGGCCCTCTTTGGATCAATACGGTCTATACATGCATCTTGTAATTTCCTTTCTACCAGAGCCAATTCCTTTTCAGCTTCAGCTGGTAACGTTCTTGGACTATTTAAGTCCTTATCACCCTGTAATGTTTGAAATAAGTTACTTAGCTCTTGAGTAGCTAAAGCAAGGGTAGGCCGTAGCCAGTTAATATCTCCCAGCAATTTTTGAAAATCATTAAGAGTTCTTAGCTGTTTTTTTCTAATTTGTACTTTTTGTGGTCGAATTTTCTGTAGACCTATTTTATATCCTAGGTAATTAATAGAATCTCCTCTTTGTATTTTTTCGGGAGCAATCTGTAATCCCCAACAAGGCAAAGTTCTATTTATTTTATCAAAAATATTTTCTAAGGTTTTCATATCTGAATCAGCTAATAAAATATCATCCATATAGTGGTAAATTATGGATTGAGGAAACTGCTTACGAATTACCTCCAACGGTTGTTGTACAAAATATTGGCACAAAGCAGGACTGTTTAACATCCCCTGTGGTAAGATCCTCCAGTGATACCTCTTTATTGGACATCTTCTATTCAAAGTGGGTACTGAGAAAGCAAACCTTTCCCTATCATGTTCATGTAAAGGAATTGTGAAAAAGCAATCCTTTAAATCAATCACTATAATAGGCCATTCTTTAGGTAACAAGGAAGGCAGTGGGATTCCAGATTGTAACGATCCCATTGGCTGAATAATTTTGTTAATTGCTCTTAGATCTGTTAACATCCTTCATTTGTCAGATTTCTTTTTGATGACAAATACCGGAGAATTACAAGGGCTGTTGGACTCCTCTATATGTTGAGCCTCCAGCTGTTCCAGGACTAGCTGTTCTAGTGCCAGTAATTTTTCTTTACTCATAGACCATTGTTCAATCCATATAGGTTGGTTAGCCAACCACCTCAGTGGTAAGGCTGTGGGAATTTTATTAGCAGTGGCTTCCTAACAGGCAGTTGAAGAGACGGCCTCTGCTGTATTTTGTTTATGGACAGCCTGGACAGTCTGAAACTGTTTTTGATGACATTTTTTTTAATAATTTTAGCTTCTTTATCAGGAGTATTACCTCTTTTTTGGCTTGTCTCAGAACTTGGGGGGATGTTAATCTGGGTCTTCCATTGTTGTAACAGATCTCTTCCCCATAAGTTTATGGCTATCTCAGCCACGTATCGTTTTAGTTTTCCTATTTGACCTCCTGGTCCTATACATTTAAGCCGTTTAACACCTAACACTTTGTTTCACTTTAGATAAATTCCCAACTCCTTGGAATTGAATATCCACCTCCTGAAGTGGCCAATTTGGAGGCCAGGATTTACAAGTAAGAATTGTGACATCAGCCCCAGTATCTACCAAGCCTTCAATTTCAATATTATTTAAAATTATCTTTAACTTTGGCCTTTGATCATTTATAGAGGTTTGCCAATATATTTGTTTTTTGTTCTCCTGGTTTTTTGATTTATCTATAGAATCTGGTTTGGCCTCACTGTCCAAGTTTTTAATGTTTATTCCCAGAGCAGTGGTGTTTAATTTTCTTGTGGAGGAGTATCCCTGTCCTGTTCTGGGGCCTGCAAGAGGCCCCCTTGGGCGTTTTTTGATAAAGGATTACCCCATTTATCTATGAATGCTCTAATTCACTAGGCCAGTGACGACCCTTGCCACATCTTCTGCATATTCTAGGAAGCATAGGCTCCCTTCTTGAATTATATTGGTTTTCCTGGTAATTTCTTCTGTAGTAATCTCGCCCATCACAATTACAACATCTCCCAAGGTCTTTTGAGGTAGCTTCTCTTACCAAGGTCAAATTGGGTGAATGAGGTCTAATATCAATCATATTTCTAATCCATTCGTCTATTGGAGCAGATCTTGCTCTTAATGGCCTTATTGCCTCTTTGCATTCAGTATTAGCATTTTCAAAAGCTAAAGATTCTATTAGTGCTTTTCTAGCTAGTGGATCTGATATACTTCTATCCACAGCTGAAGTCAATCTTTGTGAAAAGTTAGTAAATGTTTCACTTGGACCTTGTATGACCTGGGAGAATGGCTCAAGCCTTTTTCCTGATTCCTCAACCTTGTCCCAAGCATTTCAGGCTGCTAAGCGACATAATGCTAAGGTTTCTTCGTTATATACAGCTTGTATCTCTGTGTCAGCATACTGGCCATCACCAAGCAGCTGTTCCTTAGAAACACCAACACCTCTGGCTCTATTTTTGGGTGCTATCTCTCTAGCCTCTTCTCTCCACCATGATAGCCACTGTAAATATGGCCCAGGTTCTAATATTGCCTTTGCCATATCCTCCCAATCCTTGGGGATTACTCTACTTTTGATTGACCAGGAAGTCAACATTTGTTTTACAAATGGTGAATGCATTCCAAAATTAGTAACACTTTCCTTAAATTTCCTCAGATCTAGCACTTCCACAGGGCGCCATTCAGCTTCATGATAATTCAGTGGATGATCATCATCTGCTGGTTTCTGCTGTATAGTGACTGGATAAGCCAACGTTGGTTTTCTAAACACCTTTGGTTGGCTTTCTTTATTTTTGTCTTTTGCCTCTACCTGAGTATTTTCTTTACTTAGTATTCTAAACTCTTCTCTTAAGGTCTGCACCCATATTTCATACCTATCTCCCTGTTGTTTGTTTTGTTCAATAATCTCTTGAATCTCTTGTTTTATGCTTCTCTTCCAACTTTTAATTTTTTCTTTATATTGTTCTAGTTGTTCTTTGTGCTGTTCCAGTATCTTTTCTAAAACCTCTGCCCTATCTTCCTGTAGTTGATTGCGTTCTGTAAGTTTTTGTATCTCTTGTTTTTGGTCCTGTTTCCAGTCTTCATTTTTTCCTTTATGTTGTTCTAGTTGTTCTTTGTGCTGTTCCAGTATCTTTTCTAAAGCCTTTGCCTTCGAGAAGACATAAAAGACTAATGCAATGATTAAGGTTAAATTGAGGACTATGAATGTAAGCATAGTTACAATTTCTAGACTTTCCTTTATTTCAGTCTTAAAACCATAGAATAGATTATCAGCCAAGCTCCAAGAAATCTGTTTTATTGTTTCTTCCATCCTGTTAGACTGTAGTGGCAGCTAGTTTTGTTAGGGAAGTCTCAGGTCTGCCCACAGTAGGCTGCCTTTTGCTCCAAGGCCTGTTTAAGAGTCTCTCTTAAAGAGACAGTAACTGACCTGAGAGTTTTTAGATTTTAAGTTTGGTTTACATCACTGGGAGCTTATTCCCCCCACCAAATTATGATAAAGTATGATTTAAAGGGTGTGGATTCTTAGATTAGTTGGGCGCCATTTGTTGTATAAAGTTATTAATATTTACTATGGGTTTAACTTCTGGTATTGCTGCTGTTAATCCTCAGCAGCTGTAAAACCAAATCACCACACAGAGACTGGGTTTTTAGTTAACCTAGAACACAATGCTGGGCAATATTTACTCCCTCCTAAACCTCCATGCCCTCAGTTTCCTGACATTTAGATTTCCCACATTATACTTGCTTTTTGTGAAATCTTAGGTCTGGTTCATGCTCCAAGTCCTCCAAGCTCTCCTCCCACTCTGCTCTCCTAGTGCACCCCTCTCCTCGAGCTCCTCCTCGTTCTCTAGCTCCTCCCCTCTTTCCTGTCCTCTGGCTCCTCCCATTGCACAACATTGTATCCAGCTGCTTTATTTGTGTCCTGTTTACACAAGAGCTGGGACAGGATGCTTATAGTGAGTATCACAATGCAATATCCAAATTGAAACCAGAGAGTTGTGGGTGGAGAAATCAGCATTTGAATTAACAAGGGTAAGGCATATACTTTTTAAAAGAACATTATACCAACACTGAAGCAACATCATGGAGCCTGCATGGGTCTGAGCTTGGTCTTCTGTGTACATGCTGTGGTTGTTTGATTTGGGGGTTTTTGTGGAACTCCTAAGAGTTGGAGTAGGGTATCTCTGACTCTTTTGGATGTCAAAATTTTTTTCCTCCAACTGAGTTGCTTTGTCCAACCTTGATACGATGGTTTATGCATAGTCTTATAGAATTTTGGTATGCCTTGTTCAGCTAATATCACTGAAGATTTGCTCTTTTCTCAAGGGAAATGGAGGAGCAATGAATATTGCAGAGAAGGGATGGGGGTTGAAAAAAGAGGAAGAAAAGGAGGAATCAGTCAAGATGTATTGTAAGAGGGAAGAATAAAGAACAAGGAAAAAAAGAAATTATAGACAAACTTTAAAACTCCCACAAAATTAACTCAAAGTGACCTCTCAAGTGTAAGTGTTTTTGAACCACCAGATACTAATATTTCTTTTGAACAAAGAAGTCCCATGGTCTAGATTTATCTCTCAAATGGATATGATCAGAAAGGTCTGCCTTGGCTCTGTAGTCATTCATATTCCGTTTTGGTTTCTGGCAAAACTAGAATCAGTGAAGTGCACACACAAAATGACATTGAAGAATAATTTAATGTCTGCTTCCTGCCACAAAAACTATGTCACAAGTTGTGGAAAATGCCTTATCCACTCTCTCAATTCCACGAACACCTGCAGAACCTCTGCAGCTGAGAAACTCCTTTCGTCCTTGGGACTGAAGCTAAGTAACAAGTAGTACTCAAGGTAGGAAGCTTGAATCTCATTGAGAAGGTAGAATAAAAGAGACATCTGATATCTGTGGTGGATATGGATGGGGAATCCAGTGGAAGAAGGGGTTGAAAGGAGAATAGGAGAGAAGTGTGTGGAGGATGGCTGAAAAGAAAACTGGAGTTAGTGGATTGTGGATGGAGGAGTAGCACTGGCACAGGCAGTAATCTAGTACAGTGGAAAATTCCGGGAATATATGAGGGTGACTCTGGCTAAGATTCCCTTGTGATAGGACCTATGGAGCCTAAACAAGCTATCTCCTCTAAGCAGGCAAGATGTCATCCTGCCTATAAGCTGTACAGAGACAAGAACCTAGCATAACTGTCATCAGAGTGGCTTCACCCCCTAACTCATGGAAACAGATGCAAAAACATGCAGACAAACATTAGGTGGAGTTGGGAATTCCTATGGACAAAAAGGAAGAAGAATTGTAGGAGGCAGAGGGGTCAAAGACACCGCAAGAAAACCTATAGAATCAACTAACCTGGGCCAATAAAAGCTCAAAGAGAGTATGCCTTGGAAGGACCAAGACCCGCTGCACACATGCAACAGTTGTGTAGCAAGGTCTTCATGTCAGACTCCTAATAGTTAGAGCAGGAACTGTCTCTGACTCTGTTGCCTGCCTTTGAATCTCTTTACCTAACTGGATCACATTGACTGGCCTCAATAGGAGAAGCTGTGCCTAGGCAACTGCAACTTGAAATGCCAAGGTTGCTTGTTGTCATTAGGAGGCCTTCCCTTTTCTGAAGAATAGGAGAGGAGGAATTA
Source organism: Meriones unguiculatus (assembly GCF_030254825.1). NCBI lineage: Eukaryota > Metazoa > Chordata > Mammalia > Rodentia > Muridae > Meriones > Meriones unguiculatus. The sequence continues at coordinate 24,081,604 of NC_083353.1, read as the reverse complement.
CTGGGGAAAGGTGAGAGAGAAGGACTAAGAGGTGAAGAAGAAAGAAAATCTGTGCTTGGGATGTAAAGAAAATTAACTTATCAATTAATTAATTAAAAACATATCAGAATGCCTCAATAACACTTAAACAGCACTACATAAAAGTATATACAAATGAATAATGGAGAGAGGGCATCTGCAAACAGAACTTAAAACTTGGAGTTATTTCCTATATCATAGAAGCAGAATGTGAAATCAGAGAGAGAAATTAGGGCTGTAGAGATATTATAGAGAATGAAAACTTTAAATAAATAAACAAAATATATATCCAAAATTATTTCTTAAGTACATGAGTGTCCTGAAACAGCACATCATTCTTCAGTGACGGGGTCCAGAAGGGAATGTACCAGGGGATGAGAAAGACTGGTAAAATACAAGGAAGAAAAGATAAAAGCTTGGGTAGAGAGGTCTCATGCCATGCAAGCTTCTTAAGAAGAACATTGTCTCCACTACTTCCAGGTAAAAATAGAAGGAAATGGGGGATGTTTATGAAGACAGCAGAAACAAGCATACTGTAGAATAAACACACAAGGAAGTTAAACAGTGCTGCTTAAGGGGAACACACAGGGTATTTCAAAAACTTTCTGATCTAGCCCACTGCAGCCTTGGAATTGAAAACAACAGCCCTATGTGGAGAGAAGAGTTGGAGGTCTCAGGAACAGAAGTGAACCCTCCCCAAATGTCCTGGCACCAGAGCATGACCAATTCTCCCAAACATATTCTTGGTTTTGGAGAAGGAGCTCTCTTAATTTCACTGTAACTCAGAGCCCTACAAAAAGTGTCGAAGGCCTAGGCCCCAGGCTGTTACTAGAAAAGCAGGATCCTAAGTTTGAGAAGGAGCTATGTTCCTCATCTACATATGAAGGATTCAGGGAAAGCCTTGCTTGATCAGGCAGTTGGGTCAGAGAAGAAATAAAGAAAGAAATTAAACACTTCCTAGAAATCAATGAAAATGAAGGCACAACATACTCAAACTTATGGGACACAATGAAAGCAGTGCCAAGAGGAAAGTACATAGCACTCTGTGCCTTTAAGAAGAAATTCAAAACATCTCATTCAAGCAACTTAATGGCTCACGTAAAAGCCCTAGAATAGAAAGAAGCAGACACACCAAAGAGGAGTAGACGGCTGGAAATTATCAAACACATGGTTGAAATCAATAAATTAGAAACAAATAATACAATTCAAAGAATCAATGAAACCAAGAGCTGTACCTTTGAGAAAATAAAAAAAGATATACAAACCCTTAACCAAGCTAACTAAAAGGCAGAGAGACACTATCCAAATCAACAAAATCAGAAATGAAAAGGGGGACATAACCACAGACACCAAAGAAATCCAAACAATAGTTATGTCTTACTTCAAAAGCCTATATGCCACAAAATTTGAAAATCTAAATGAAATGTGCAATTTTCTTGACCAATTCCACATGCCAAAGCTGAATCAAGACCAGGTAAATCAGTTGAATAGCCCTTCCCCTAAGGAAATAGAAAATGTCAACAGAAGTCCCCCATGCAAAAAAAAAAAAAAAAAAAGCCCAGGGCAAGATGGTTCCAGACCTTCAAAGAAGAGCAAACACCAATACTCTTCAAACTATTCCACAAAATAGAAACAGAAGGAACACTACCAAACTTATTCTATGAAGCCACAGTCACCTTGGTACCTAAACCTCTTGAAGATCCAACAAAGAAAGAGAATTTCAGGCCAATCTCCCTCATGAACATTGATGCAAAAATACTCAACAAAATACTTGCAAACCGAATCCATGAACACATCAAACATCATCGACTATGACCAAGTAGGCTTCATCCCAGGCATGCAGGGGTGATTCAATATATGGAAATCCATCAATGTGATCCACCAAATAAACTGAAAGAAAAAAAATGCATGGTAGTCTCTTTAGATGCTGAAAAGGCATTTGACAAAATCCCACATCCATTCATGTTGAAAGTCTTGGAGAGATCAGGGATACAAGGCACATACCTGAACATAGTAAAGACAACACACAGCAAGCCTATAGCCAACAATAAACTCAATGGAGAGAAACTTAAATCAATCCCACTGAAATCCAGGACAAGGCAAGACTGCCCACTCTCTCCATATCCCTTCAACATTGTTCGTAAAATCCTTCCTAGAGCATTTAGACAATTAAAAGAGAACAAGGAAATACAAGATGATATGATAGTACACCTGAGTGACTCCAAAAATTCTACTAGGGAACTCCTACAGCTGATTCACAGCTTCAGCGAAGTGGCTGGATATAAAATTAACTCAAAAAAATCAGTAGCCTTCCTGTATACAAAAGACAAAAGGTCTGAGAAAGAAATTAGAGAAACAACACCCTTCACAATAGCCACAAAGGACATAAAGTACCTTGGTCTGAAACTAACCAAGCAAGTCAAAGACTTGTATGAAAAATATTTTCAGTCTCTGAAGAAAGAATTGGAAGAAGATATCAGAAGATGGAAAGATCTCCCATACTCATGGCTTGGCAGGATTAATATATTAAAAATGGCCATTTTACCAAAAGCAATCTACAGATTCAATGCAATTCCGATCAAATTACCGACACAATTCTTTACATCCTTAAAATAAAAATTCTCACCTTCATTTGGAACAACAGGAATCCCAGAATTGCTAAAATAATTCTCTACAATAAAAGATTTTCAGGAGGTATCTCCATCCCTGATCTCAAGCTGTACTATAGAGCAATAATAAAACCTGCATGGTACAGGCACAGAAACAGACTGGTGGATCAATTGAATTGAATAGAAGACCCTGAAATAAACTCACACATTTACGGATACCTGATTTTTGACAAAAATGACCTCATTGGCACAGAAGACAACTTCCTGAACAGAATACCAACAGCACAGGCTCTAAGAGCAACTATCAATAACTGGGACCTCATGAAACAGAAAAGCTTCTGTAAAGCAAAGGACAATGTCCTCAGAACAAAATGACTGCCTACAGATTGGGAAAGGATCTTCACTATCCCTTTATCTGACAGAAGACTAATTTCCAGTATATATAAGTACCTCAAGAAGTTAAACAGGATTTCCTCCTTTTTGATTGCTGAGTAGTATTCCATCATGTAAAAATACCACAATTTCTCTATCCATTCCTCCATTGATGGACATCTGGGTTGTTTCCAAGTTCTGGCTATTACAAATAAAGCTGCTACAAACATTGTTGAACAAATGTCCTTGTTGTGTACTTGAGTAAATTTTGGGTATATACCTAGGAGTGGTAGAGCTGGTTCTTGAGGTTGCACTACTCCTAATTGTCTGAGAAAGCACCAGATTGACTTCCAAAGTGGTTGAACCAGTTTACATTGCCACCAGCAGTGGAGGAGGGTTCCCCTTTCTCCACAACCTCTTCAGAATGTTTTATCACTTGAGTTTTTCATCTTGGCCATTCTGATGCGTGTAAGGTAAAATCTCAGGGTCGTTTTGATTTGCATTTCCATAATGGCTAATGAGGTTGAGCATTTCTTTAACTGTTTCTCTGCCATTCAATGTTCCTCTTTCGAGAATTCTCTGTTTAGCTCCATTCTCCATTTTTTTAATGGGATTATTTGGTTTGTTGTTTTTTTGCTTCTTTAGTTCTTTATATATGCTGGATATTAGCCCTCTGTCAGATAAAGGGTTGGTGAAGATTCTTTCCCAATCTGTAGGCAGTCATTTTGTTTTGATGACAGTGTCTTTTGCTTTACAGAAACTTTTCAGTTTCATGAGGTCCCATTTATTGATTGTTGCTCTTAGAGCCTGTGCTGTTGGTGTTCTTTTCAGGAGGAGTAGCCCTGTTAGGCCATAGAGGAGGTCTTTGCAGCCAGTCCTGAAGATACCTGAAAAAAAAAACTGGATAGGATGAATGTGGAGGAGGTCCCCCCTATCAGTGGACATGGAAAGGGGCATGGTGGAGATGAGAGAGGGAGGGTGGGATTGGGAAGGTATGAGGGAACAGGACACAGCTGGGATACAGAGTTAATAAAATGTAACTGATAAGAAAAAAAAGAAATTAAAAAAAAGAAGATGTTGAACAGGAACAAATCAAGTAATCCAATTAAAAAATGGAGTACAGAGCTAAACACAGAATTCTCAAGTGAGGATTATCGAATGGCAGAGAAAAACTTAATGAAATGCTTAACCTCATTAGCCATCAGAGAAAGGCAAATCAAAAGGACACTAACACTTCACCTTACACCCATCAACATGGTTAAGAGGAAAAACTCAAATAACAACACATGCTGCAGAGGTTGTGGAGAAAGGGGAACCCTCCTCCACTGCTCTTGGGAATGTAAAATTGTACAACCACTCTGGAAAGCAATCTTGCACTTCCTCAGAAAACTAGGAATAGTACTTCCTCAAGATCCAGCTATACCACTCCTCAGTATATACACAAAGAGGATCAAGTACACAATAAGAACATTTGCTCAACCATGTTTGTAGCAGCTTTATTTGTAATAGACAGAAGCTGGAAACATCCCAGATCCCCCTCAGTGGAGGAATGGATACAGAAATTGTGGTACATCTAAACAATGGAATATTACTATGCAATAAAAAAGAAGGAAATCATGAAATTTTCAGGTAAATGGTGAGATCTAGAAAAGATCATCCTGAGTGAGCTATCCCCCAAACAGTAAGACACACACACACACACACACGGTATATACTCACTCATATAGACATATAATATAGAATAAACCTACTAGAATCTGTATATCTAAAGAAACTAATCAAGAGGGAGGACTCTTGATAAATTGCTCAAGCCCTATCCAGAAAGGCAAAGAGAATGGACATCAGTAGAAGGAGAAAAGAGGGAATAAGTCAGGAGCCTGACACAGAGGACCTCTGAAAGGTTCTGCCCTGCAGACTATCAAAGCAGATGTTGAGACTTATGGCCAACCTTTGGACAGAGTGTAGGTAAGCTTAGGAAAAGAAGTGGTACACAATAAGATATGGAGAGGACAGGAACTCCACAAGGAGACCAACACAATCAAAAAATCTAGGCACAGGGGTCTTTCCTGAGACTGATACTCCAACCAAGGACCATGTATGGAGATAACCTAAGACCCCTGCACAGATGTACTCCATGGCAGTTCAGGGTCCAAATTGGTTCCATAGTAATAGGAACAGGGACTGTCTCTGACATGAACTGAATTTTCTGCTTTCTAATTCCCTCCCCCTGAAGGGGAACCAGCATCACAATGCCGCAGAAGACAATTCAGCCACTCCTGATGAGACCTAATTGACTAGAATCAGAAGGAAGAAAAAGAAGACCTCCCCTATCAATGGACTTGGGGTGGGGCATCCTTGCAGAGGGAGGAGGAAGGGAGGGATTGTGGTGGGGTGGAGGGAGCTTAAGGGGCATAAAAGTGAATAAAGTGAAAGAAAGAAAGAAAAAAGAAAGAAAGAAAGAAAGAAAGAAAGAAAGAAAGAAAGAAAGAAAGAAAGAAAGAAGAAAGAAAGAACATTGTGTCCACTACTTCCAGGTAAAAGTTGAAGGAAATGGTGGACATCTATGAAGACAGCAGAAACAATCATACAGTGGCATAATCACGCAAGGAAGTTAAAGAGTGCTGCTTAAGGGGAACACGCAGGGTATTTCAAATACATTCCTGATGTAGCCCATTGCAGCCTTGGAATTGAAAACAACAGCCCCATGTAGAGGGAAGAGTTGGAGGTCTCAGTAACAGAAGTGACCCCACCCCAAATGTCCTGGCACCAGAGCATGTCCAACTCTCCCAAACATATTCCTGGTTTTGGAGAAGGAGCTCTGTTAATTTCGCTGTAACTCAGGGCCCTACAAATAGTTCTCTAGGCCTAGGCCCCAGGGTGTTACTGGATCTGAAAAGCAGGTTCCTAAGTGTGAGAAAGAGCTGTTTCTTTTCTACACATGAAGGACTCAGGGAAAGCCTTGCTTGATCAAGCGAGTTCAAGATCAAGCTTGATCAAGAACAGCAGTGTTCGTCTTTCTCAAATAGTTGTCACCTGGGATCTTCTTGACTACCTGGCAGATCTATGCTTTTCTCAGGAAGAAAAATTGACCTTTAGGGCACACCAGGTCTTAATGTTGGTTGTGACCCTGTAATGCCCCTTTGAGAAGCTTGTTGAGTCTCCTTCTCATTTAACATGGGGATTTGCTAGTGGTGGGTTGTAAATCAGTTGTCTGCTTTTCCTATGGTTGGGGCAGTCTTAGTGAATGAACATATTTTCTAGGACCTAATCTTTAACAAGCCTGGTTAGCCTACCACATATTTTGGAGTGTTGTAGAAGCAACCCTCCTTTAGGTAATTTCCCCTTTGTGTGACTATCCCTAAGCATTGGTAAATCCTTTCCATCATCAATTCTAATCTTGCACATCACAGCTTAGTAGTAAAGATTTCTACCTCCACAAAATGAAGTCCAAATGGATCTCACCCCCTTCTCCAGGAGCAAAGACATGACAACATAGGTCCTTGGAGGGTGAGGGGGATGAATTCCTCTTTTCATTGCTGTTGAACAGGGATGCCAGGGTGGAGATGGTGACCTGCTTCCTTTCCCATGGCTGATGATACTCATTAGCCATCCTATCATCATAATGGGGCAGCTGGCTCATCTGCAGGTAAAACTCACACAGTGCTCTGAGTCAGAGTCCATGCTCTGGCCTTTGGGCTCACAAGTGGAGTCATACAACTGGATGCCTTTGTGTTGGGACCATACACTCTCTTACCTCTTGAATTCTGTCAGAATCCTTTGGGCTACATAGGGCTCCCTGTTGCCAGTACTTTGCCCCTTTCCTGATTAGCTCTTCAGCTCATTTTTGGCATCAAAGGGATCTGAGTAGTCATCAGCTATGGTCATCTTGTCTTTCTAGCCCACTCAGCTCTCCCCTGCAGCTAACAGCAGGTCACTGGGCTCCAGTTATAGCCAACACAGATCACACCTCTCAGTCCCCACCCCAAGGGCCTGAACTCAGGCCACTTTGATAAGCTAGTACTACCAGGATATGTAGTGCACCACTTCTGGGGTAGTGGGCTTCCATTTGCTGCTGCTAGAGTAGAGGTGCTGAGCATTGTGGGATGAGCACAAGCACAGGGCCTAGGATGCTGATGTGGATGGTCTGCAGCCCTGATCCTTGCAGCAGCAGCAGCAGCAGTAGTGAAGCCATGCTGTCCCTAACAGGACTCCACGCCACCAGTGCAGTAGTTGAGATGGCACAGGGTGCACACAGAGGCAATGCACAGAATGAAATTATTCAGAGTACAACCTGTGGGTCCTGATAGTTGCTCAGACCACATTGGGCCACTACTTCACATGGAGCCACTAGGAGGGTCCACCGCAGAAGCTCCCAAGGCTCATCAGCCCACTCCTCCCCACATGGTGGTCCCTCACTTACCATGTTGAGGTTTCCAAGCTCATACTCAGAGCCCTTGCAGCTCCAGGCAGAAGCTCAGGATCACAAGCACTTACTCAGCTACAGAATCCAGCCTTGGAGGATGTTGTCCAGGAAATCCTGCCGTCTTGTCTGACTGGCAGTTCACCTACACATTCTGATTGGCTAGTGAGGGCTGAAACAAGAGCACTTACCTTAGGATTGCTAAAGGCACATAGCACAGTGTTTCCTGGCACTGGTTTCAGGCCCAGGCACAGTATTTTCCTAGATCTGCAGAGACTTGCATTTCAGTAGCACTAGCACCCGAACTCCAATAGCTGGCCCTTCTGCCTTCTTGTACTCAGTAGGTGTTGGTTTCTAGGAGGAAGCCTAGAAAACCCACATCAGAGACATAAACTTGAAAAAGTAGGCTTTATTTTCTGCCTGCAAAAGGAGGTGGTCTGCATGGGATCAAAACAGCATCCCTGAGGAGATGATGTGTTGCATAATTGAAGGGTGAATACCTCAAGGTGAGGGGTATTTTGCTGTGTGGTGTGGTCATTCAATCAAATTTTAACATTATGGGTTAAGCAAGACAGTATCTGTTAGAGACTGGGCCTGATCCAAGACTTCTTGCCTCAAGGCCCCTTATTAGTACACTAGACATTGGGTTCTGAATCCAAAGAAAGAAAGAAAGAAAGAAAGAAAACAATACACTACCCTAACAAGTGTACCTACGTGTGAAGGTGTTAGTTATTTCCAGATGGAGTCAGTTGAATTAGCAAACTTTGCCATTACAACAGCCAAGACAGAAGGGCTGAGACTTAGTTCTTTCATGAAACAGGCAAGGAAAGCCTGGAATCATTTCTAAAGCAACAGTTTGACTCAAAAAAAGGAAGCATGGGGAGTCTTGACAAATTCATGTAGAGCTCTCCTATCACTATTTGAAGATGACATGATAGTGTATGCAAGGGACACCAAAAATTCTACCAAACAACACTGAAAACTGATAAACAGTGGCTGGATAAAAAAAAAAATAAAAAAAAAAACAGTAGCCATCCTATACAAAAGCAACAAACGGATGGAGAAAGAAATTAGGGCAACTACTCCCTTCACAATAGTAACAAATAATATAAGTTATCTTGGTGTAACTCTAACCAAGCAAATGAAAGGCCTGTCTGACAAGAACTTTAGGTGTCTGAAGTATGAAACTGAAAAAGATATTAGAAGATAGAATGATATCACATGCTTGTAGACTGGTGGGATTAATATAGTAAAATTGGCCATCTTATCAAAAGCAATCGACAAATTCAATGCAATCCCCATCAAAATACCAGCGCAATTTTTAATAGAGCTTGAAAGAACACTCTAAACTTCATATGGTAAAACAAATATAGATTCTTATTTATGCCCCTCTACAAAACTCAAATTCAAGTTGATTGAAACCCCAATATAACACCAAATACAATAAATCTATAAAAAGAGAAAGTGGAGAAGCACCCGGAACTCATTGGTACAGGAGACAACTTCCTGATCAGAATATCAGCAGCACAGAATCTAAGGTCAATAACTCAAAATTGGCACTTCTTGAAACTGGAAATCTTCTATGAGGCAAAGGACACTGTCAATAAAAGGAAACAACAGTCTGTAGATTAGGTACGGATTTTCACCAATCCTACATCCTACAAAGGGTTAATATCCAAAATACATAATAAACTCAAGAAATCAAACACCAATAAAGAAATAACCTATTTAAAAAATGGGGTACAGAACTAAACAGAAAGTTCTCAACAGAGGATTCTCATGGCTGAAAAGCACTTAAAGAAATGTTCAACATTCTTGGTCAACAGGGAAATGCAAATCAAAATGACCCTGAGATTCCCTCTCACACCTGTCAGAATGGCTAAGATCAAATTCTCAAGCAACAGCACATACTAGCAAGAGTGTGGAGAAAGGGGAACACTGCTCCATTGCTGGTGGGAGTGAAAACTTGTAAAACCACTTTGGAAATCAATCTGGCAATTTCTCAGAAAACTGGGAATAGCTTTACCTCAAGACCCATCTATAGCACTCCTGGATATATACCTGAAAGACAATCCACCAGACAAGGATACTTGCTCAACTATGTTCACAGCAACTTTATGTGTAATATCCAGAATCTGGAAACAACCCAGGTGTGCCTCCACCAAACAATGGATAAAGAAATTGGTAAGTTTACACAATGGAATACAACTCAGCTATAAAAAAAAAAGAAACCATGACATTTGCAGGGAAATGGATAGAACTCGAAAAGATCATTCTCAGTGAGATATGTCAGATCTGGAAATACATACATGGTATGTAATCACTTACAGGTGGATTTTAGCCATAGAGTACATGATAAGCATACTGTAAGGCACTGAACCAAAGACAGTAAGTAGCACAGAAGATTCAAGAAGGGATGCATAAATTCCACTCAGGAATTTATTTGCAATCGACAGAGGTTATAGGCTAAAGACAAGAACAAGGTGGCAGAGGGGTCGCAGTGAAAAGAGGAGGAGGTCAGACCTGGAAAGAGCAAAGGCGAGAGTAAAGAAGGCCTGTAGAGAAAAGAAAATCTGAGCATGGGATGTGTCTGTGACAAGATGGAAACCTAAGTCAGGGTAGGCTCCTGGGAGGATATGAGGGGTACACAAGCAGAGACTCCTAATGGCAGAGGCAATAGGGACTAAAGAGGACACCCACTAACTAGACTAGTCTCCTAGCAGAGTGAAGGGAACACCAACCCACTCACAAAAACGTTGAACAAAAATTTACCCTGCCTATAATATGTGCAGCAAAGAAGATAAGCAGAGAGAGCAGAGACTGAGGGAATGCCCAACCAATGCCTAGCCCAACCAAAGACCCAACCTACCAGAGAGTGCCAACACATGACACTATGAATGATACTCTGCTAAACTTGCAGACAGGAACCTGACAGCATTGTCCTCTGAGAGGTGTTAACCAGCAGCACCTCAAAACACATGCAGTCTCAAAACCAAACATTGGGTGATGCATAGGGACATTTGTGGAAAAGAGGGAGGAAAGAGAAAAAGACCTGGAAAGGACAGGAACTCCACAAGAAGACCAACACTGCCAACTAACTAAGGCCAAGAGGTGCCTGCTGAGACTGAAGCATCAATCAAGGATTATGAATGAATTGGACCTAGGCCTTTAAAACAGTGTGTCAGTTAGCTTGAGTCTACAACAAGAAGGCAAAATGAATATAAATTTAAAAGAATTAAAACCACTCACAGGTATATCCAACTGTGTGAGTTAATTCCAGATGTAGGCTGTTTTACTACTAAGCTTGGCTATCACAAGAGCCAAGTCAGAACAGCTGAGACATTTCCTACCTGAAATAAGCAAGAAAAGCATAGAGACATTCCCAAAGAAATGCTTTTTCTCAAAAAAAAAAAAAAAAAGAAAGAAAAGAAAGTGGGGGGAGCATTGTATAGCTGAGATAAAAAGTTAATAAACTATAACTCATATTAATTGAAATAAAAATTAATTGAAAAAACGAAAGTGTGGTGATTTTACTTTGAGAATCTGGGTACCTTCATGTAGAGTTCTAGTTATTTCTACACATGCTAAGTTAACAGTTCCACATTTGAACATGGTCACAATGTAAAAGCTAGTATTTGGGGAAATTTTACTCAAAGTCATGCATAAAGGTGATAGAAAGACATATCTCTGCCATTTTCGTCTCGTACTGTAACATCTAAATGATGATCAAGTAGTAATCGCCTCAGGAAAGAATAAGGCCACTACCACAATTTTGCACATTATTTGAAGCAAGCTTGATTATACTGGTTTGTAGCCAAAGGATGGCTAAGACTGCTCCTAATTCCAGTTTAAGAGTGCAGCAATGGATTCATTTCCTGGGACACTTTTAAGGAGTAAAATCACAGATAGTTACAAAAGTGAAAAATTTCACTTTTAGAAAGGTTTACTAAAGTGAAAAAAATGGGGCAGTAAAGTCATACAGTAAAATCTCAAATTAACACCAATTTTTCGCTATGTGATTAAAGGGTAATGAGGGGGAATCAGGGTGTTCTCAAAAACAAGTCAAGGTCAAGATTTGGGGCAAGGATGGCTCCAGAAAATGGACTTAAAAGCAGCAACTCAGCTCATACAATAAATGTAACCATATATTTACAAATACGGGGGTCATATCTTCTGTATTGAAAATGGAGACAGACAGATTCCTTACAAGTCAATGACACTGAGACAGTAGATTGCTTTTGAGCCAGTGCTATTTCTTAACCATGATTTATGATCGAAATGTAGAGATATCAATGTCACAATTTTCACAAATAGGAAGAACCAAAACCACAAATACAAAAATCATCTAGGAATAGTCACCTATTAATTAGCACCATAGACATTGTTCAACAATGCATGGCTGTGATGAGCCAGTGTGTCCTCAGAACAAAGATGCTTTTGCCACTGAGCAGGCTGGCTCAGAAGAAGGTCACAGCTGCTTCCATGCAAGACCAGACAGAGTTCATTTTCAGTAGCCCTGGCTGCTGTGTCAGGAGTGTGACATCACTGTAGAAAATTCGTTCTACTTCGTGTTTTACCCTTTATTTTTATTTTAGTTATATGGGTGTTTGCCTGCATGTGTCTCTGTGAAGTACCCACAGAGGCAAGAGCAGGGTGGAAGATTCCAGCAAATGATCTTACAGCACATATGTGTTCTGGAAATAAAACCAGGGCCCTCTGGACAGCACCCCAGGCTGTTAACTGCTGAGACATTTCTAGACCAACTTTCTAAATTTAAATTGACTTTTATAATCTTTGATTAAAATATAGTACATCACTTTCCCCCTTTCTTGTCTTCCATCCATGCCTTCCAAATCCTTCACTTCAGACTTCTTCCTTCTTCTGTATGAAGAAGTATGTTGTAATACATGATGACAACCTGCTAAGTTTGGTTTTGTTGATTGTGTGTATATGGTTTAAGGACTGATTCAATGCTTTATATCTTGTATAAATAATGATGGCTGAAGCTGTTACAGGCCCCTTGCTTGAATGAGAACTGGTGGTTAGTGTCTTCATTCTCACAAACTGCACACAAATGTCCATGGTTAGACAACAATGCTGGAGCAGGACATCTGCAGACATCACCTAAAGTGGGGCAGCACATAGTGACCATCAAACTGTGACCATCATATTTTTAGTCATCAAAAGTAACCATCATGTATTAGCAATCACAGAGTGGCCATCACATAATTCCGATCACATAGTGTCCCTCAGTATGATCATTACACAGCTGGACATTAACATAGGACCTTTAATAAATTGAGCATCATTAAGGCTATCACACAGAGAGCATCAAACAATGCCCATCATGGAGAATAAATCACAGAGTTGGCCCTTAAACAGTGGACATCACACAATGGCCATCAGTCACTGGACTTCCCATTGTATCCATAGAAGAGAGTCCATTAGAGTGGCTATCAAATAGTGATGCTCACTTAGTGTTCACCATATATTTCAATTAAAGAGTGACAGTCCAAAAGCAAACATCGAATACTGGGGATCAGACAGTGTTCACAGTGTGGCCATTGCAGAGTGACCATCAGAGAGTTGGCTATCTCATTGTGTCTATATCACATTGGGCATCCTATAGGGGTTATGATCCTCAACCATCACACAGAGGATATAAAACTTTGGTCAACACATTATGTTGATTACTAGTGACCTCCATATGGAAGCCATCGCATAGTGATGATAAAAAGAGAACATTACATACTTTCCACTCCAAGGTGGCCATCACACAGTGACCATCACACTATGTCCATCACAAAATGATGATCACTCAGTGAATTACTCACAGCGGTTCATCACAATGACTATCACAAATTGGGCATCATTTGTGGCCATCACATGCTGGTCACAACATAGTGGATTTTACAGTATCCATCACCCAGATATGACCACAGAGATGCCATTACAGAGTGACCATTATGCTGTAGCCAGAAAACAACAGCTATCAATCTACTTTCATATTGCAATGATAATGAAAATGTGGAGAGTATAAAATGATAAGCATATGTTGACCAACACAGTGACCATCACATCATGGCCTTCACACAGTGTCTCTCACACTGTGACCATCAGAGAGTTGGCCATCACCATGTACATTAACATTGGCCAACACTCGGTGTCCATCACATGCCGTCTTTAACACTCTGGGCATCACCATGTTTATGACATAATCACTATCACACAGTGGCCATCATATAATGAATATTACACAGTGACAATAAAACAGTATCAATCAAAATGTTCATCACATATCAGTGATTACAGAGTGACCATTATGCAATTAAATCATACAGCTAACCATCAATTATTAGCCAGCACAGAATGGCCATTACAAAACAACCGTCAGTCACAGGCCATGGTAGTGAAAATCATGTATTGGTGATGAAGCACTGATCTTTGCACAGTGAACAAAACTCAATGTCAATCACACATTGTCCAACACAAGGTCAAATTTACACAGTGACCATCACACCATATAAATCACATAGTGGGATATCAAACAGTGAGCATCAGATAATGGCCATCACAGGGTGACCATCACAGTGGCTATCAAACTTTGACCATCACATAGTGGGATCCCACAGAATTTATAATTCAGTGACCAACACACACAGGCCATCATTAAGTGACCAGCATACAGTGACCATCAACAGTGTCAAAAAACACATTACTGTCAATCAGAGGCCCTCAAAAAGTGGCCATAACACAGTAACCATCACAGAGTAACCATCACACAGTGAACACAACACAGTAGCCATTAATTATGACCATTTCACAGTGGCCATTACATTGTAGCCCTCACAAAATGATAATTAAACAGAGTTCTCACCCAAACGTCACATGGATTAAATTAGAGTGAACAGCACAAAGTTGAATATCATGACAAGTCCATCTCATAGTGTAAATCAACTCATGGTCATACATTGTCTCCATCAGATAGGGAAGACTACATTGAATATCAAACAGAGATCACATATACAGTGGCCATCATACAGAGGGATATATATATGTATAATTTATGATAATTTAAACAGAATATTATATATATACATACATATATATATATATATATATATATATATATATATATATATATCACAGCAGGCATCACACAGGTGCAAGTAACCTGTGATATATATATATATATATATATATATATATATATATATATATGGGTACATTTATATATACATTTAAATATATGAATGTATATCACATATATATATGGTTGAGAATATATATGTATATATCAAGGTACATTTATATATACATATAAATATATGAATGTATATCACATATATATATATATATATATATATATATATATATATATATATATATATATATGGTTGAGAAGCCTGAACCTGGGCACTCAGAAGAGAAGTCCCAGCTTGGGAAACTATCCCAGAGCCAGATTAAGAGCAAGACACACTTGAAAATGAAGGAGTCACAAGAGCTGAGGCTGCAAACCCTGAGAGCCTGCATACAGAGCACACAAGCCAAGAAACTGCAAGGATGCAGACAAATCAAGTTGGTCACTTTCCAAATCCAGGCAAAAAGACCAATGCAGAAAAGGAGACTGAACCTCAGGTGAGAGGTGTTGACTTTTCTGACAAGCACTTCCTCCATGAAGCCTCTACCCACAGCACATGCCAGAGGGATCCTTGCCTGACTATTGGGAAGGCTACAGAACCATCATCCAGGCTAAGAAGAGACAAGGTCCTCTAATGACCTCAAAGCTGGAGAACCACAGTGGTGAGCAGGGTAACCAAAAAGACCACGCAGAAAAACACAGTTGACCTGAGCACATTTGGAGGCAAGGAAGGGCTGTGAACCCCATGGAGTCAGCTAGAGTGGGCTCTGGGTTCCAAGAACAGGCTTCATGAGCTATGGAGGAGGCATGGCTTTCCAGCACTTTAACTTGGGATCCCACTACTACCTGATGGGCAAACATTCTGGAGACACTCTCTGCAGGCCTCTCTGCCTGATCTCCACACTCTTTGGGCGCGTTCCTCCAGCCATCTTCCCAGATCAAGCACTGTGTCTTCCATTGGCCCACCAGATTCCCACTACTCAAGGACTCTGGCGAAGGCTCAAGGTCTAGGCTTCAGGAAGAAAGACCAGCACCAAAAACTCACAAAATGTCCTTCACCTTCCTGAGGGACTCACTGACAGACCCGCCCATACATGCTACTTCCTGATGCACACCTGTCTGAACTGGAAAGGAAGGATGGATTTACTGGAATTCTCACCCCTCTTCTGGAGGGTTGTGCCGAACCAATCATTGACGTCACTTCCCATTTCCAGCTCTCCTCTGCTTGGACAGATCATCTTTTCAGAGTTAGTTTTATATCCCTTAGGGCTTCGTCCATGCCAAGTTACAGAAATTTCTGGGGTAGGACTACTTAGGATAAGTGCCAGGTGTGTTCGTTTCAGCACTAATGAATATTGTGTTAATTTCTCTCCTCTGTATAACAAGCTGTTCATGAATAATCATCTGTGTGTATATACATATGATTGGAAAGAGAGAGTCATTCATGGGCATGGACATAGAGAACTGATAGCCTCTGTGTGAGTATGCATGTGTGTGCAAGTGTGTTTATGTGTGTGTGTGAGGGGGAGTAGTGGGAAATAAACCAGAGAAAAAAAGGGATCCATTTGCAACCCAGAAAACCAAGACCCAGTTGCCCAGGATCAGAATGGAAATGAAAAGCTCTGGGCGGGCTTTTGGGATCTGCACCAGTGTGAACACCTGCGAATGCCTAGCTCCTGGGCTGAAGGAGCCAGGGCAGAAAGGTGGTGTGATAGGTGTGCAAGACAGGACATCCAGGCACCAAGCAGAAATCCACTTGACCCAAGGAGGCTCCACTCACTAGGGTGAAAGAAATCTGTCCCCTCCAAACTCCCCCCACAATGCAATGACTAAAATCGGAGCTCAGAGCAGTTACTAAGCTTTTTTTTCCCTTCCCCCTGCTGTTGTGTGAGCATGAGCAGTGTCTGGCAGGCACCCGAAGCTGGTGTCCCCCACTGGGGAACCGGCTATACCGAGAGAGCCAGCAAAGACTTTACCGAAGCCCCCATTTGCCAGAGCTTGCTTAAAAGCCAAGCAGGGCTGTGAATCCCCTGGAGACCTCCAGTGTGGGCTCTGGGGTCAGAGAACAGGGTTCCTGAGCTGTGGACGGGGCGTAGCCCAGGGAAGCAGAAGTCAGAAGGGGCTGACTCAGATCCAGGAGCCTCAGCTGCTGACTGGGCAGATTTGATCCCAAGGCGTGGTCCAGCAACTCTATATATATCTAGGGGAGGGATGAGCCCCTCTACAGTGAGGCAAAGTGAGGCTGCAGGCTGGAAGACTGCCAGCAGCCTATCCCAGAATCTGCTGCAGAGACACTGGTAGCCACCGCCAGAGGAAGAGGACAAGATCAGTCTGACATGCTGTTTGCTAGGTGGGGCCCAGTCCTGTCCTCAGGATGGAGGCTGGCTGTTCCCAGGGAGCCCTGAATTAGCTGTGTGATCACCTGTGCAAGGACACAGAGCCACGCAAGCTCTACAAGGCCCTGAAGAAACTCGCCTCCGTACCCATCCTGTCTGAACGTCTGGCAGAGATAGGCTTCAGGCAGACCATCAAAGTCTTGAGGAAACAGCAGCTCCTAGTGCCCTACCCAGGAACCTGGAGGCCAGATTGTGGGAGAGTTCCCTGCTGTTGTCCTGGTCTGGCTCAGACCAGGACTCCCCTGACTCTGCCTTGGTGCTGAGCATGAAGACAGAGCAAGGAAGAACATCTCTGGCAGAGGAGCACCGAGTATCCACGTCCAGCGAAGCCCAAGACAAGCATACAGAGGCCTTGCAGCTGAGCAGGTGAAGGCCCAGCCCGAGCAAGAGGCGAAGCACATGCCAGAGGCCAGAGGCAAGTGACACAGGCCATGGAAGCCTGGGACCAGCAGCCAAGAGGATCCAAAGGTGAAGACAGTGGCCCTCCTCTGGCCCAGGAGGATGGTCGCGCTGACTCTTTGGGGGCTTGCCTCAACTCTGACCAAGCCCGCTACCCCCTGGGTGTCCCGGGTCCTTCTTAGGGCTAAAATGATGGGGAAGTGCAGCTGTGGCCTGTCAAGTTGGATTCCAAGACACTGGTCTACTCAGGTCCCAGGAGTCCCGTTCACCAGCAGGAATCGCCAGGAGGTCTCCTCCTTGCAAAAGATCCCAAGGGCACGTGGGATGCTCAGTGCCAAGCCACGGAAGCCACTGCAGCCCATGCAGCTGATGCAGCCGAACAATCTGCTCTCCAGGGAATCTCCCAAGCCAAGGATGCCTTCAAAGCCAACACAGCCCAAGCAGCCCAAGGAGCAGAACATGGGCAAGCAGGGGACGAGCCTGAGACCCACAGCCAGACTGTGACCAAGACACAGTGGCAGATGGAGGAGGCAGACCAAGAGCTGAGGCTGCAAGCCCTCACAGCCCGCATCCGGAAGCCGACAAACCCAGATGGCCACCTTCTTCACCCAGACCAGGAGCCGAGGCGAGCCAGAGGAGCCCGGACTCCCGGTGCGGGGGCCCTCCTCCGAAACGCACCTCCTCCTGGAGGCCTCTGGCCACGGCCCAATCCAGCGAGCTCTCTGCACCTCGACCCAGGCTAAAAAAAGAACTGCCCCCCTCATGGCCAAGGCTCTCCGGGATAATTGCACCCAGTTCTCTTGCAGATGAACCCCAGAAGGACACTGTCTGCTCAGGCATGCCTTGAGATTCCCTGGGACTGTACACACCCACTTGTCCCTCACAAAAAAAGTCAGGCTTTCCAGAGCTTGCACCTGGCATCCCACTTGGAGCTCTGGAGACACTCTTTGGAGGCCTCTCTGCCTGATCTCCATACTGTTTTGGCAGGTTCCACCCACCCGTGAGAGCCTGGGCTGCAGCCATCTTCCCAGATCAAGCACTCCGTCTTCCATTGGCCCACCAGTCTCCCACTACCCAAGGACTCTGACGAAGGCTCAAGATCTAGGCTTCAGGAAGGAAGACCAGCACCAACATCTCACACCTTGGCCTTCACCTCCCCGACGGACTCACTGGCAGATAAGCCCACCAGTGCCACGTCCTGATGCACACCTGCGTGAATTGTAAAGTAAGGATGGATTTCCTGGAATTCTCACCCCCTCTTCTGGAGGGCTGTGCCAAACCAATCATTGACCTCACTTCCCATTTCCAGCTCTGTAGTCCTTGGACAGATCTTTTTCCCAGAGTTAGTTTTCCATCCCTTAGGGCTTTGCCCATGCCAAGGTACACAAGTGCCTGGGGGAGGACTGCTTAGGATAAGAGCCAGATGTGTGTGTTTGAACACTAATGTTTTTATTTTCCTCTTTGTATTCACAGTCTTTTAAGCATGATTATGTTTAGAATGATAAATTTTAATTTGATAACCATTCAGAGATATTTGCATTGTATTTGTACATATCGTTCCAATATTTTTGAATGATGAGCATGCGTTCATATAATTTAACAGAGTAACCTATGGATTCATGTAATTAAAGAGGCATAGGGGAGTAACACATCAAAATGTGATCAAATTTTGGCATGCAAACATCTATTCCGTTCCGAATAACGTTTCAATAAGTTCATCTTCTCGATATCTGTAATAAAATTAAAGGTAAAACCAAAAACCATAAAATAAAATGTGTGAATATGTCTGTTTTTTAAAAGAGGTGGGGGAATTGATGCAGAAAAAAAATGAGGCCAAAAGAGACCAGACCTATGACAACCCACACTTTTGGGATGCCCTGTGTTTCATGGCCACAGTGATCAGGTGAGAAAACCTGATGAGAAAAACAGAGGAATATGCCTTAATTTATAAAGGAAGTTGGGAGGGTCCACAGACAGACAGTGAAGAGGTGAAAGATATGGAAGAAATAAAATAATAGTGAAACACTGACAGTTACAAAAGGAGAAAGAGAGAGGAAAAGAATGGGGGGACTTAAAATGTCATGGATAAGCTGCAGCAAGGATCCAATGTCCCAATATCAGAAAAGCAGTGAAAAGCCATAGATGGGCTTGAGGTTTTGCTTCTCTGTGGATGGGCTCCTAGCTATGTGCAAACAGTGGGAAGAAAGAGTTGGTGAGCATCAGCCAGCAAGGTGGTGAAGCAGGCTTGCAAGTTATGATATCCAATCCCATTTAGGAAAACCCCTTTCACTAAGGATGCCTATCATAGATGCCTGGTGTGAGTGTGTTTGAACACTATTGTTTTCTTTTCTGTACTTTGTCTTCAAACCTGTTGATATATATTTGCACAAAATTAATTGACAGTAATATGCATAGTTATTTAATTGGTACTTGTACTTATTGACAGATGATATATCATTGTATGTATATTTACATATAGATTAATAAACAAATAAATACATAGCTTGATAGATACAATGAAAATTGACACACTAAAATGTAATGGTAGTTCAGCATGCATCATGCAGACCGTGGACAACATAAGTAAAGATTAAACAAGTAAATGTAATAGAGGATAAATATTAAAGTAAATGAAGAACAACAAAATACCTCCAAATAGTGTGTGTGAGAGAGAGATGAGGGAGAGAGAGGAACAGAGACAGACAAAGGGAGGTGGGCAGACATGAAGGAATGAAGACAAGTTAATAGGACATAAATTTTCCTTTTAGGGCTTTATTTGTAAACTGAGAATGTAAATGTGTAATTCTCTTACAGCACATTTGATGTAACTGAAGTAAACATTCAGGTAAAGAAATAGACATTTCCTCAAAATCACAACACAATATGAAAGTTGAATGAGTTGTCCATTGCATATACATTTTAAGCTTTGGACTGTCTGCAAATAGAAGTTCATGGAATTTTATCATTTGTGCATGAATGACAGAGACCTGTGTTCTTCATCAGCAAGAAAGAAACTATCCGAATGCAGAAGGATGCATCTGAGCTCTTGTCTGGCCTTTAATGCTTTACTGAAGATGAATGCTAATATTCTCTAAATTACCATGGCCATACAGTTTCAACTATTTCTATAGACACATTTTTTTTCTAAGAATTTCCGTAAATTTATAAAAAGTACATAAGATTTGATTTTTTTTTCCTATATTACAGGTGACAGTGAAGATTTCTTTTCAGAATGATTTAATGTTACCTGATTATCCTGTATGGATTTTAAGCACCTTTAAATGATCAAGTATTGATTATAAAATGTTGTAATATACTTTGGTGGTTCATTACACAGTTTTTAGAAGAACTGTTTTGAGTTTATTATTGTAATCACAACCAAAAAGTGAGAAAAGTGATATTGGAAGAAAAGGACTTCAATCTTCTAGTTGATACATGAACATACTAAACATGCACAGTTATATATATACACAGCACAGACTGTATATATATGTAGAACATATAGGATGACATTTCTGTTCCTATAGCAAGTAATAATTGAAATAATGGCTGAAAACAGGCTACAGAAAATTAATTACTTATTTTTTATGAGTTACAGAATTATTGTAAACATCATATGATTTCCTGCTTAATGGCAAAACCTGAGTCATAAAGAGAAGTTTAAAACACTCATCAATCCCCAGGGTCCGAGGATTGTTCAAGGTTCCTGAATAAACTGCATTGAAAAAAAAAACACATGGCTGAGAAACACTTAAAAAAAAAAACACTCATCAAGTCCATGTTCATACCACCCAGAATGTGCCTTATCTTGTCTGATCCTGGAAGCTAAAACACTCATCAATGGACACCTTCAAACTCAGCGTCACATACTCCATAACTCACAAAAGATATGAGAGAAAGAATGGGAGAGAAAGAGAGAGAGAGAGAGAGAGAGAGAGATGGAGATGGAGAGATTAATTTATGGGGAGCATAGAGATGTTAGATGGAAGAGCTCTGCTGGGTGTGAGAGTAGTCATCAGGGCTAGTTTAATTGCTATGCACACCTAAACAATTACCAGAGCATCTGAACCAATCCAGGCAGATCACAGATTCTTGGTGCTATTTTTCCCTTACCTCAACCCAGCAGATGGAAAAAGTATTCGCTTACAGATCAAGTTTAAAAATTCCATTCCCATAGTGTAACCATTCCTATGCAATAACAAAACAATCCTCAAAAGGTATTGTTTTTTTTTTATTCTTTTTTTTTTTCAATGCAGTTTATTCAGGAACCTTGAACAATCATCTGACCCTGGGGAAAGCCAGCCCACAGCTTAAATAGCCTCTGGGTAGCCAACCCAGGTGTGCCACGTGTGCAATGCAGATAGGTCCACATACATGGAAGCAAGCCAAATCCTCAGCCTTAGCCAAATGTGGAATTGTTCGTGACAGAGAGCACTCACCATCGGGAAGGTGGAAGGAAAAGGTATTGTTAACCCTCTATTTTTCCTATGTTAGGTATTTTTTTTTCTTTTTCTGTTTTTTTCCCTCTTTCTTTCTGTTTCTTTCATATTTCCTTCCTTTCTTTCTTTGTCACAAAACAAAAAGAACAAATGTAATTAATACAAGTAAATTTTAAGCCTTTTCCAGAAAATTATAAAATGCTGACATCTAGTGGAGGTGAAAATATAGGCCTAGAAGGAGTTTTAGTAATGCAGTGTCCTAAGTGTAAGCTAAATGCTTCCAGATCCAAATGCAGAAATAAGCACAGGTGGATATGTCTTGTTTATATTTTTATCCTTACTATTATTATTTACAATTTATTTACATCCCAGATGTAGCCCCTTCCCTCTTCTGCTTATGGTCCCACCCTCTCTCCCTCTTCCTTCGCTATCCCTCTTCCCTAGTCCACAGATAGGGGAAGTCCTTCTCCTTTACTGTCTGACCCTAGAATATTAGGTCCCATCATGACTGCCTGGATCCTCTTCCTCAGTGGGCTAGCTAGGTCTTCCAAGCAGGGAAAAGCGCTCAGGGAACAGGCAACCTAGTTCATGACAGAGACTTTGTCTTCTCTACTTATCCAAGTAAGGGTACTCGCTTGGAGACTGAGCTAACTATGGGCTACGACTGAGCAGGGGTTCTAGGTCCTCCCTATGCATAGCCTTTGGTTGATGCATCAATCTCTACAGTCCCCCACTGGGCCCAGGTTTTTGTTGTTTTGTTGGACTCTGTGTAAGGCTCCTGTCTCCTCCATGTCTTTCTATCTCCCTCTTATTCATAAGATTCCCTGCACTCTGCCCAAGTTTGGCTATGTGTCTCAGCATTCACTTTAATATCCTGCTTGGTACTGAAAGGGTCAAACTAACTTTGTAACCTATATGTCTTTTAAAGCCTATAGTTTTGAGTTTTAGGTCTAGGTTAAGCAAAAAACAAACAAACAAACAACAACAACAACAAAAAGCAACAATCAATGACCTTCACTCAGCAAAAAGAATGACCAGACCCTTGTTTTTGAGATAGTGTTTCTTAGCAACCAAACCAGATGACCTCAATCTTTCTTCTGAGTAGCTTCTGACCTCCAGCCAAAAGCCCACAACCCTGATCTTCAAGGATGGGCTAACCAAACCCACCTTCAATTGCAACTGCATCCACACTTGGCCAAGCTTGAGCACCTAAGACTAACCAATTATCTTAATTTATAGCTTCCTCATCCAATCCTAAATTGCCAAAACTGCAACTTCAAATTTCCCACACTTTTTCTTTTAAAAAACCTAAGGCCTTTGTCGCCTGGTGCCACTCTTTGCTGACAGGCAGGGGTGACCCCATTGCACAATGGTTAATTTAAACCTCTTGCTTTTCCATTGAGTTGTGGTCTGTGGGAGTTTCTGGGAAGGGAGTGATCTTGAACTCCTGAGCTGTGAGACCCCAGGTCTTACAGTCCAGTCTTTCAGAGGCCCTTTGTGGAAGGCTCCTGTCTTGTTCCTTGTTTTCACCCTCTTCCAATGTCTATCTTGTTTGCCTTTCTGAATGAGGATTGAACATCTTGAGGACTCAAGAAGGGTCCTCCTTCTTGCTTGGCTGCTTTAGGTGTACAGATTTTAGTATGTTTACCCTATACTATGTGGCTAATATATATGTATGAGTGAATATACACCACCTGTGTCTTTCTGTATCTGGGTTACCTCACTCAAGATGATCTTTTCTAGTTCCCACCATTTGCCTGCAAATTTCATTGTGTCCTTGTTTTTAATAACTGAGTAATGTCCCACTGTGTAAATGTAGCATTCTTCAGTTGAGGGACAGGTTATGGCTATAATGAGTAAAGAGGTCATGAACATAGTTGAGCAAATGACCTTGTATGGTTGAGCATCTTTTGGGTATATACCCACATGTAGTATAGCTGGCACTATTCCAATTTTTTTGAGAAAGCTCCAGATTGATTTTCAAGGTGGTTGTACAAGTTTACATTCCCTAAATCAATTGAGGGGGGGGGGTTACCCTTTTTCCACATCCTCTCCAGCATATGTTGTAGCTTAAGTTTTTTATTTTAGCCATTATGATGGCTCTGAGATGGAATTTCAGAGCCATTTGGATCTGCATTTTCTTGATGACTAAGGATGTTGAGCATTGTACTAAGTGCTTCTCTGTCATTCGATATTCCTTCTTTGAGAATTCTCTGTTTAGTTCTGTACCTCATTTTTATTTTGATTATTTGATTTGGTGTTTAATTTCTTGAGTTGTTTATATATTCTAGATGTTAGCCTTCTGTCAGATATAGGGTTGGTGAAGATATTTTCCCAGTGTGAGGGCTGTCCTTTGCTTAACAGTAGCTTTTCCATTTCATGAGATCCCATTTATTGAATGTTTATCTTAGAGCCTGTGCTGTTGGCATTCTATTCAGGAAGTTGCCTCCTGTACCAATGAGTTCCAGGATCTTCACAAATTTTTCTTCTAACAGTTTTAGTGTGTCTAGTTTTATGTTTTGGTCTTTGATCCACTTGGAGCTTACTTTGTGCAGGGTGACAAATATGGATCTATTTTCAGTTTTGTACATGTAGATATCCAGTTAGGAGAGCATTATTTGTTGAAGGTGTTGTCTTTTTTCCCAATGTATGATTTTGGATTCTTTGTCAAAAATCAGGTGTACACAGTTGTATGGAATTATTTCTGGGTCTTCTATTTGATTGCATTGATTCTCCAGTCTGTTGTTTCTATTTTAGCACCATGCCATTTTTTATTATGGTTGCTCAAAAATACAACTTGAGGTCGGTGATGAAGATGCCTTCAGAAGGTATCCGTTCAGGATGGTTTTAGCTATCCAGTTGGTTTTTTTTTTCTTTTTCCCCATATAAAGTTGAGAATTTTTCATTCAAAGTCTGTGAAGAATAATGTTGGTATTTTGATGAAACTGCATTGAACCTGTAGACTTCTTTTAGTAGGATGGCTATTTTTACTCTGCTAATCTGTCTTATCAATGAGCATGGTAGATCTTTCCATCTTCTGATATGTTCTTCAAATTCTTTCTTCAAAGATTTGAAGGTTTTTTTTTTAACAGTTCTTTCACCTTCTTTGTTAGAGTTACAACGAGGTGTTTTATCTTATTTGTGGCTATTGTGAAGGGTGTTGTTTCCCTAATTTCTTTCTCAATCCATTTGTCTTTTGTATACAGGAGGGCTCCTGATATTTTGAGTTAATTTTGTACCCAGCCACTTTACTAAAGTTTTTTATCAGCTGTAGGAGTTCCCTGGTAGAATTTTTGGGGTCACTCATGTATAGTGTCATATTATCTGCAAATAGTGATACTTTGACTTCTTCCTTTCTATTTTGTACCTTTAGCTCTTTCAGTTGTCTTATTGCTATTGCTAGGACTTCTGGTACAGTATCAAAGAAATATGGAGAGGGTGGGCAGCATTGCCTTGCTCCTGATTTCAGTGGAATTGACTTAAGTTATTCTCCATTTAATTTGATGTTGGCTATAGGCTTGCTGTGCATTGCCTTTTCTATGTTTAGGTATGTGCCTTGTGTCCATGATTTCTCAAGATTTCAAACATAAACAGGTGTGAGATTTTTGTCAAATGCCTTTTTCAGCATCTAAGGAGATGATTATGTTTTTTTTTTGTTTGTTTGTTTGTTTGGTAGATTGATGTATTTCCTTATGTTGAACGACCCTTACATGCCTGGAATGATGCCTCCTTGTTCATAGGGGATGATATCTTTGATGTGTTCTTGGATTCGGTTAGCGAGTATTTTATTGAATATTTTTGTGTCAGTGTTCGTATGAGAGATTGGTCTGAAATTCTCTTTCTTTGTTGGGTCTTTGTGTTGTTTAGGTATCAAGTTGATTGTGTCCTCATAGAATAAATTTGGTAATGTTCCTTCTGTTTGTGTTTTGTGAAATAGTTCGAAGAGTATTGGAACTAGGTCTTCTTTGAATGTCTGGTATAATCCTGCAGTGAAACCATCTGGCCCTGGGCTTTATGTTGATGTGAGACTTTTGATGACCTCTTCTTTTTCTATAGGGGAAGTGGACTATTTAATTTAGTTTTTGGATCTTGATTCAGCTTTTTAAATGGAAGCTACCAAGAAAATTTTCCATTTCACTTAGATTTTCGAATTTTGTGGCATATAGGCTTTTAAAGTAGGACATAATGAATCTTTGGATTTCCTCAGTGTCTGTTGTTATGACCTCCATTTAATTTCTGATTTTGTTGATTTGGATAGTATCTCTCCTCCCTTTAGTTAGTTTTGCAAAGGGTTTGTCTGTCTTGTTGATTTTCTCAAAGAAACAGCTCTTGGTTTCTTTGAATTGTTTTGTTTCTAATATATTGATTTCTTAGTTTGATAATTTCCAGCTGTCTACTCCTCCTGGTTATGTCTGCTTTTTTCCCTAGTGCTTTCAGATGTGCCAATAAGTTGCTTGTATGTGAAATCTTGTATTTTTCTACGAAGAAACGTAGTGCTATGAACTTTCCTCAGCACTGCTTTGATTGTGTCCCATAAGTTTGGGTAAGTTGTGTCTTCATTTTTGTTGAATTCTAGGAAGTCCTTAACTTTCTTCCCTGTCCCAGCTGCTGTTGAATATAAAGTTGCTCAGTTTCTATGCATGTGTAGGCTTTTTGCTATTTCTATTATTGTTGAGGTATAACATGGTGGTCTCATATGATACAAGGGAGTATTTTAACTTTTCTTCTGTATCTTTTTTTGAGGCTTGCTTTGTGCCTTACTATATGGTCAGTTTTGGAGAAGGTTCCCCGAGCTGCTGAGAAAAAGAGATACTTCTTTGAGTTTGGGTGAAACGTTCTGTAGACATCTATGTGGTCCATTTGATTTAGGATCTCTTAAGTGACATCATTTCTCTGTTTAGCTTCTGACTTGATAACTTAGCTTCTGACTTCTGTCCCTTGGTGAGAGTTGAATATTGAAGCCTCCTATCATTAAGGTCTTGGGATGGATGTGTGATTTAAGCTTTAATAATGTTTATTTTATAAATGCAGAAGAGCTTGTGTTTGGACATAAATGTTCATTATTGTGATATCCTCCTCATGGATTTTTTTCCTATAGTGAGAGTGAAGTGTTCCTCCCCCTCTCTTTTGGTTAATTTTGGTTGAAAGTCTATTTTGTTAGATATTAGGATGGCTAATTCAGCATGCTTCTTGTATCTGCTTGCTTAAAGAAACACTTTTCCTTCCCTTTATTCTGAGGGAGCATCCTTTTTTGCTGTAAAGTTGTGTTTCCTGAATGCAGCAGAGTGTTGTTTCCTGTTTCCACAACCATCCTGTTATTCTTTTTTTTTTTTTATTGGAGAATCAAGTCCATTGGTGTTGTTAGATATTAGTGACCAATGATGTCTAGTTCCTTTTATTGTGGAATTGGTGGGGCTTGTGTGTTTGTGTGCCTGGTTTTTTTTGTTTGTTTGTTTGCGTGGTTTTTTTTTTGTTTGTTTTATTGTGAAGGTATTTTTTTCTCCTTTATTTCCTTTGTTCTTGTTGATTTTGTTTGATTGGGTTTTCCTTTTCCTTTTCAGCTGTAGGGCTGGGTTGTTGTGTATATATTGTTTAAATTTATTTATGTCATGGAATATTTTGTTTTTCCATCTGTGTTGATTTAAAATTTTGCTGGGCATAGTAGTCTGGGTAGGTATCTGTGGTCTCTTAGCTTTTTCATGATATCCACCCAGGCCTTTCTGGATCTCGTAATTTCTGTTGAGAATTCTGGTGTGGTTGTGATTGGTCTGTCTTTATGTGTTAGTTGTCCTTCTTACCTTGCCACTCTTGATATGTTTCTTTGTTCTGTAGATTTAGTGATTTGATTATTATGTGACAGGAGGAATTCCTTTTCCGGTCTAATCTATTTTGTGTTCTGTAAGCATCTTGTATGTTAAAGGGCATCTCTTTCTTAAGGTTGGGGAAATTTTCAACTATGATATTACTGAGAATATTTTCTGCACTTTGGAAACTGGAATTTTCTTTTTTACCTATTCCTATTATTCTTAGGTTTCTTCTTTTCATGGTATACTTGATTTCTTCAACATTTTGTATCAGGAACTTTTCCACTTTTACGTTTTCTTCTAGAGACATATATATTTCTGCAATTCTATCTTTGGTGCCTGATAGTCTCTTCCCTGTCTCTTTCCTGTCTCCTGCATTCTGCTGAAGATGCTTACTTTTGTGGTTCCTGATCTGTTCTCTAAGTTCAGCAAGTCCAGGCTTTTCTCTGTTTGTGTTTTCTTTATTGATTCTAATTCCGTTTTCATGTCTTGAAAGATTTTATTCATTTTCTTCACCTGTTTGATTGTGGATTCATATCTGTCCATGATGGCCTCTATTTTTTTTTGTTGTTTATTTTGACTTTATGATCCACAAATAATTTCATAATCACAGAATTAAGATAATTTTCCTATGTTTCCTCTGCATTAGAATATCTACTGGTTTGGGGGGATTCTGGTGTATCCATAGTGTCCTGATTTTTGCTGATCAGATTCTTTCCCCAGCCTCTAGTTTTCAGGATGTCTGTAACCTTGACTCTTTTTTCTTGGAGCCTGTACTGCCATGTGCACCTGTGTCTGAAGTCTGCACTAATATACAGGAAGCTGGGAGATTCCAAGGTCTTGAGAATGCATGCTGGAAATTCAGATGTGGCTAAGGAAGGGAGTTCTCTCTACTGAGTTCATGCTCTCTACTGGCTCACTGTCTGTGATCCAGGTATGCCAGGTAGCTGTGGTGCAGGCAGAAAGATCTCCAAGTCTAGGGCTGCACCAATGCTCCATAGGCTTCCTCAACATGTACAATATGATGTGGTTCTCACATATAGTTCAGATTCACTGGGTTCACTGACTGTGCTGGGTTCCATGTTTCTGACCCAGGTAGGCCAGGAAGATGGCCCATTGAGCAAGCAGAATGGAGCCATGCTCCTTCCCAAGTACAGGAGGTATCCACTCCATAAGACCATGAGAGTGAGCACCACTAGCTACTGTGACCAGGAAGGTGTTCCACTGGATGGTGAAAGTGTGCTCCAGGGTTTAAAGCTAGGAGCCACTGGTACCCAGAAGGTGTCCACAGGACTGTGAGAGTGGGCACCTGGGTTTGTAACCTCACCCCCAGTACCAGTGAGAGTGAGTGCCCAAAGTTGGAGATACCAACTACTGGTATCTGAAGGTATCTACAGACAGTGGGCTTCGCATGTAGCCTGGGGCTGTGTCAGTGCTGGACAGGAGCCCAATTATTTTTCTCAGTATTAGACTAAAGATGGACTCTCAAGTATCCCTGTGGATTCTCATCTCATCTGAGAAACAGAGAGATGTTGTGGTTTGGGTTTTCTACAGTATGGCCTGCCATTCATTCTGCTTTCACTGCTGAGCTGTTGTTCAGATACCATGCATAGTAGGCAATAACATCTTGGATGCTTCCCTCTATTCTTTTTTCAATTTCTTCATGCTTCAAACTGAAGATATTTTAAAAAACAATGTTCATTCTACCACATTTGTTTTTTTAGATTTTGTTTGTTTGTTGGTTAACAGCAGAAGAACTGAAGACAATCCACAGTTCTTTTGTTTTGGCTCTGACTCTGTCTCTCTTTTTCTCCTTTCTCTCTTTCAATTTCCTTTCTCTTATTTTTCCTATGATTTTTCTCTTTTATAATTTTATTTATTTACTTTTCATTATTACAGTTTATTCACTTCATATCCCAGTTGTAACCCCTTCCCTTGTCCTCTTCAATTCCACCCTACCTCTCTTATCTCCTCTCATGCCAATTCCCAAGTCCACCTCCCCTTCCATCTGGCCCTAGCCTATCAGGTGTCATCAGGACTGGCTGCATTGCTTTCCTCTGTGGTCTGGTACAGTTGCACTCCCTCTAGGGTGAGGTGATCAAAGAGCCAGACACTTAGTTCACATCAGAGACAGCCCCTGCTACTCCCCTTACTTGGGAACACACATGGAAGCTGAGCTGCCATTTGCAACATCTGTGCCAGAGGTCTAGGTAACATGCATGCATGGTCCTTGTTGGAGTATAAGACTTGGCAAATACCTATGGGCTCAGATATTTTGGTTCTGTTGCTCTCCTTGTAGAGCTCCTATCCTTTCCAGGTCTTTCTATTTCCTCTTTATTTCATAAGATTCCCTGAAATCTGCCCAAAGTTTGGCAAATAGTGTCAGCATCTGCTTCGATACCCTGCTAGTTAGAATCCTTCAGAGGCCCTCTGTGGTAGGCTCCTGTCCTATTCCCTGTTTTCTCCTACTCCCAATGTCTATCTCATTTGTTTTGAGTGAGGATTGAGCAAACTCCCTAGGGTCCTCCTTCTCATTTAGATTCTTTAGAATTATAGATTTTAGATGTTTATCCCATATTATATGAGTAATATATGCCTATAGTGAATATATACCATGTGTGTCCTTCTGCTTCTAGGTCACCTCATTCAGGATCATCTTTTCTAGTTCCCACCATAGCCCTGCAAAATTTCATGATTTCCCTGTTTTTAATTGCTGAGTAGTATTCCATTGTGTAAATGTACCACCATTTCTGTATCCATTCCTAAGTTTAGGGACATCTGGGTTATTTCCATATTCTGGTTATTATGAATAAAGCTGTTTTGAACATATTTGAGCAAATGTCCTTGCTCATATTTTTGATATATATTACTGGGAGTGTTGTAGATGGATCTTGAAGTGGCAATGTTTCTAAATTTCTGAGAAAGCAGCAGATTGATTCCCAAAGTGGTTGTAATTATTTACATTCCCACCAACAATGGAGGACTTTACCCCTTTCTCCACATCCTCTCCAGCATGTGTTGTCACTTGATTTTTTGTTCTTATCCATTCTGATGGATGTTAGATGAAAACTCATGGTCATTTTGATTTGCAACACATTCAGAATTTTTTTTTGACATTTTAAAACTTTTCTTTATTCTTCATTAATTACACTTTATTTACTTTGTATCCCCCTTGTGGTTCCCTCCCTCCTCCAGTCCCAATCGCTTCCTTCTTCCACCCTCTGCATGCATGACCCTTCCCAAGTCTACTGATAGGGAAGATCTTCTTTTCCTTCCTTCTGATACTAGTCAATTAGGTCTCACCAGGAGTGGCTGCATTGTCTTCTTGTGTGGCCTGGTAATGCTGCTTCTCCCTCAGGGGGAGGTAATTAAAGAGCAGGCCAAACAGTTCATGTCAGAGACAGTCTCTGTTCCTAATAAAATGAAACCCACTTGGATATTCAATTGCTATGGGCTACATCTGTGCAAGGGTCTTAGGTTATCTCCATGCATAGTCCTTTGTTGGAGTATCAGTCTCAGGAAAGACCCCTGTGCTCAGAATTTCTGTTCTGTTGCTGTCTTTGTGGGGTTCCTGTCCTCTCCAGATCTTACTGTTTCCCACTTCTTTCCTAAGATTCCCTGCACTCTGCCCAAAGGTTGCCCATAAGTCTCAACACAAGCATGGATAGTCTGCAGGGCAGAGTCTTTCAGAGGTCCTCTGTGTCAGGCTCCTGACTTGTTACCTCTTTTATCCTTCTTCTGATATCCATCTTCTTTGCCTTTCTGAATAGGAATTGAGCAGTTTAGGAAGAGTCCTCCCTCTTAATTAGTTTCTTTAGGTGTACAGATTTTAGTAGGTTTATCTCATATATCTATATGAGTGAATATATACAGTGTGCATCTTTCTGCTTCTGAGATAGCTCACTCAGAATGATATTTTCCAGATTCCAGCATTTACCTGCAATTTTCATGATTTCCTTTTTTTATTGCTGAGTAATATTCCATTGTGTAGATATACCACAATTTGTGCATTCATTCCTCCACTGAGGGGCATCTGGACTGTTTCCAGCTACTGGCTATTAAAAATATGGCTACTACAAACATGGTTGAGCAAATGTCCTCATTTTGTACTTGAGACTCTTTTGGTTATATGCCTAGAAGTGGTATAGCTAGATCTTGAGGAAACACTATTCCTAGTTGTCTGAGAAAGTGTCAGGTTGCTTTCCAGAGTGGTTTTACAAGTTTACATTCCTACCAGCAGTGCAGGAGGGTTCCCCTTTCTCCACAACCTCTGCAGCATGTGTTGTCTCTTGTGATTTTGAACTTAGCCATTCTGAGGGTTGTAAGGTGAAATCTTAGGATGGTTTTGATTTGCATTTCCCTGATGGCTAATGACATTGAGCATTTCTTTAAGTGTTTCTCTGCCATTCTATATTCCTCTATTGAGAATTCTCTGTTTAGTGCTGTACTCCATTTTTTAATTGGATTTCTAGATTTTTTGCTGTTTAACTTCTTTACTCCTTTATATATACTGGGTATTAGTCCTCTGTCAGTTATGGAGTTGGTGAAGATCCTTTCCCAATCTGTAGGCTGTCATTTTTTTGTGATGACAGTGCCCTTTGCTTTACAGAAGATTTTCAGTCCCATTTGTTGATTGTTGCTCTTAGAGCCTGTGCTGTTGGTGTTCTCTTCAGGAAGTCATTTCATGTGCCAATGAGTTCAAGGCTCTTTCCCATTTTTTCTTCTAAGCATTTTAGTATATCTGGTTTTATGTTGAGGTCTTCGAACCATTTGGACTTTAGTTTTGTGCAGGGTGATAAGGCTGGATTGATTTGCATTTTTCTACATGTAGACATCCAGTTAGACCAGCACCATTTGTTGAAGATACTGTCTTTTTTCCATTGAATGATTTTGGCATCTTTGTAAAAAAATCTTCGTAAGTTTGTGTATTTATGTCAGGATCTTCTATTCAATTCCATTGATCCACCAGTCTATTTCTATACCAGTACCATGCAGTTTTTAGTATTGTTGCTCTATAGTTGAGCTTGAGATGAGGGATGGAGATGCCTCCAGAAGATCTTTTATTGTAGAGGACTGTTTCAGAAATTCTGGGTTTCTTCTTGTTCCATATGAAGGTGAGAATATTTCTTTCAAGCTCTGTAAAGAAGTGTGTTGGTAATTTGATGGGAATTGCATTGAATGAGTAGATTGCTTTTGGTAAGATGGCGATTTTTACTGTGTTAATTCTGTCAAGCCATGGGCATGGGAGATCTTTCCATCTTCTGATATCTTCTAATTCTTTCTTCAGAGACTTGAAATCTTTTTCATACAAGTCTTTGACTTGCTTGGTTAGGGTTACACCAAGGTACTTTATGTCGTTTGTGGCTATTTTGAAGATGTAGATGGCTGGGAATAATGAAAATCATGGCTGAAATCAATAAATTAGAAACAAAGAAAACACTTCAAAGAATCAATGAAACCAAGAGCTTGTTCTTCGAGAAAATCGACAAGATAGACAACCCATTAGCCAAGCTAACTAAAAGGCAGAGAGACACCATCCAAATCAAGAAAATCAGAAATGAAAAGGGGACATTACTACAGATACAAAGGAAACCCAAACAATCATTAGAACTTACTTCAAAGTCTGTATGCCACAAAATTTGAAAATATAAATGAAATTGGCAATTTTCTCGATCGATTCCACTTACCAAAGCTGAATCAAGATCAGGTAAATCAATTAAATAATCCTACATGCCCTAAGAAAATAGAAGTGGTCATCAAAATTCTCCCATCCAAAAAAAGCCCAGGACCAGATGGTTTCAGTACAGAATTCTACCAGACCTTTAAAGAAGAGTTAACTCTAGTTCTCTTCAAACTAAATAGAAACAGCAGGAACACTACCAAACTCATTCTATGAAGCCATAGTCACCTTGGTACCTAACCCTTACAAAGACCCAACAAGAAAAAAGAATTTCAGGCCAATCTCACTTATGAACATTGATGCAAAAATACTCAACAAAATACTTGCAAACCGAATACAAGAACACATCAAAGATATCATCCACTATGACTAAGTCTGCTTCAATGAAGGCATGCAGGGGTGGTTCAATATATAGAAATTCATCAGTGTGATCCACCATATAAACAAACTGAAGGAGAAAAACCACATGATCATCTCCTTAGATGCTGAAAAGGCATTTGACAAAATCCAACATACATTCATGTTTAAAGTCTTGGAGATATCAGGGATACCAGACACATAAATGAACATAGTAAAGGCAATATACAGCAAGCCTATAGCCAATATCAAACTCAATGTAGAGAAACTTAAAACAATCCCACTGAAATCAGGGACAAGGCAAGGCTGCCCACTCTCTCCATATCTATTCTGGAAATCTTTGCTAGAGCAATATGCAGTTGAAGATCAAGCAGATACATATTGAAAAGGAAGAAGCCAAAGTGTCACTATTTGTAGATGATAGGATAGCATACCTGAGTGACCCCAAAAATTCTGCCAGTGAACTCCTATAGCTGATAAACACCTTCAGCAACGTGGCCAGTTACAACATTAACTCAAAAAAAAAAAAAAAAAAAAGAATAGTGCTTCTGTATACAAAAGTCAAAAGGGCTGAGAAAGAAATTAGGAGAGCATTTCTTTAAGTCTTTCTCTGCCATTAGATATTCCTCTACAGAGAATTCTCTGTTTAACTCTGTACCTCATTTTTTATTTGGATTACTTGGTGTGTTAGTGTTTAAATTCTTCAATTCTTTATATATTCCAGATATTAGCCTATGTTTAATGTAGGGTTGGTGATGATACTTTCCCAGTCTCTATGCTGTTGTTTTGTTCTTTTTTTCTGTATCTTTTTTTAATTTTTATTAATTACATGTTATTCAGTTTGTATCCCCCATTAGCCCCTCCCTCATCCCCTCCTGATCCAATCTCCCTAGCCCCTACTTCATGCATGCCCCTCCCCAAGTCCACTGATAGGGGAGGTCCTCCTTTCCTACCTTCTGATCTTAGTTTATCAGATCTCATCAGAACTGGCTGCATTGTCTGCTTCTGCTGCCTGCTAAGGCTGCTACCCCCTCAGGGGGAGGTGATCAAAGTGCGGTCCAATCAGATCATGTCAGTTGCAGTCCCTCTTCCCATTACTATGAAACCCACTTGGACACTAAACTGCCATGGGTTACATCTTTGCTGGAGTTCTAGGTTATCTCCATCCCTGATACTTGGTTGGAGTATGGACTCTGGGAAGACCCCTGTGTTCAAATTTCTTGTTCTGTTTCTCTCCTTGTGGAGTTCCTGTCCTCTCCAGATCTTACTATTTCCCACTTCTTACATAAGATTCCATGCTAATTGTCCAACAGTTTGGCCATAAGCCTCAGCATCTGCTTTGACAGTCTGCAGGGCAGAGCCTTACAGAGGCCCTCCATGGCGGGTTTCTAGCTTGATTCCTGTTTTCTTCTTCTTCTGATGTCCATCCTCTTTGCCTTTGGGATAGGGATTGAGCATTTTAGTCAGTGTCTTCTCTCTTGATTAGTTTCTTTAAAGGTACAGATTTCTGTAGGTTTATCCTATATTACATGTCTATATGAGTGAGTATATACTGTGTGTGTCTTTCTGCTTCTGGGACAGCTCACTGAGGATGATCCTTTCCAGGTTCCACCATTTACCTGCAAATTTCAAGATTTCCTTATTTTTCATTGATGAGTAATATTCCATTGTGTAGTTATACCAGAATTTCTGCTTCCATTCTTCAGTTGAGGGGCATCTGGGCTGTTTCCAGCTTCTGGCTATTACAAATAAGGCTGCTAAAAACACGGTTGTGAAAATGTCTTTAATGTGTACTTGAGCCTTTTTTTGGATAACAAAAGCAAACGCCAGATTGAATGCAATTCTCATCAAATTACCAACACAATTCTTCACCGACTTTGAAAGAAAAATTCTCAACATCATATAGAATAACAAGAAACGCAGAATTGCTAAAACAACCCTCTACAACAAAAGATCTTCTGGGGGTATCTCCATCCCTTATCTTAAGCTCTATCATAGAGCAACAGTAACAAAAACTGCATGGTACTGGCTTAGAAACACAATGGTGGATCAATGGAACCAAAAAGAAGATCCAGAAATAAACCGACACACTTATGGACACCTGATCATATAATGGAAAAGATATGGCATCTTCAACAAATGGTTCTGGTCTAACTGGATGTCTACATGTAGAAAAATGCAAATAGATCCATCCTTATCACAAAACTGAAGTCCAAGTGGATCAAAGACCTCAACATAAATCCAGACATTAAATCACTTAGAAGAAAAAGTGAGCAAGACCCTAGAACACATTGGTACAGGAGACAACTTCCTGAACAGAACACCAACAGCACAGGCTCTAAGAGCAACAATTAATAAATGGGACCTCATGAAACTGAAAAGCTTCTGTAAAGCCAAGGACACTGTCATCAAAACAAAAGGAATACCTACAGATTGGAAAAAAATCTTCAACAAAACTTCTTCTGACAGAGGGCTAATATCCAGTATATATAAAGAACTAAAGAAGTTGAAAAGCAGCAAACAAAGTAATCCAATTAAAAAATGGGGAACAGAGCTAAACAGAGAATTCTTAGTAGAGGAATACAGAATGGCAGAGAAACACTTAAAGAAATGCTCAACATCATTAGCCATATGGGAAATGCAAATCAAAATGACCCTGAGATTTCACCTTATACTAATCAGAATGGTCAAGATGAAAAACTTGAATGACAACACATACTGGAGATAGGGGAACCCTCCTCCACTGCTGGTGGGAATGTAAACTTGTAAAATCACTCTGTAAATCAATCTGGCACTTTCTCAGACAACTAGTAATACTGCTTCCTCAAGATCCAGCCATGTTATTTTGTTCTTACGACAGTATCCTTTGCTTTTTAGAAGCTTTGAGAATCATGAGGTCCCATTTATTGATTGTTGATCTTAGAGCCTGTGCTGTTGGTGTTCTGTTTAGGAAGTTGTTTCCTGTGGCTATGAGTTCTAGGCTCTTCCCCACGTAGCTAATGACTTTGTAAATACCTTTGACACCTCATGGATTTTAGACTTTCCTTTCATTTAAGTTTAATACCTCCCTTTTTTTTTGACAGTTTTCAGTGCTTTTAAAAATTATTTGTATCTCTTTCCACTTAGACAGGTAAATTTACCTGCTGACAACTGAGTCCATGACCCAGGTCACAGATAGTGTGAGAAGAGAAGGAAGCTCCACAAATTGTACACACATACACAGAGTCATCCCACATACTCATCTCCACTCAGGCATGCATGATTTCCTTACATACTTTCAATTTAAAGCAATTTCACACTCTCTCTCACACACAAGCACATTAAAATGTAATAAAAATTTTTATGCTTTACCCAGAGTAGCTGTAGATACCACAATATTTTTCACTCATGATTTTATTGTATCATTGATATTTTTCATTTATACTAAGAGTTTGTATTTTTGAAAGGTATATATCCTAGCATTTGCATTTTAGCTTGATGCACTCTTTCTTTTCCCCCCTTAATTCTTCTCTTCTTCCTCTATCTTCCTTCTTACTTTTCTTTTTGTTTTACTTCCTTTCCCACTCCCCATACCTTATAATAGGAATATAACACATACCACTTTCTCCACCAATTACTGAAGTTTCTCATAGCATCTTAATTAGAAAGAGTATTACATTTAATAATTTATTTTATTCCAGTTATGTATTATTGCTCAATCTTTGTTCAAAGCCATCAGATTCATTTCACAAAGGGCCCTCTAAGCATGAACTTCCTACCTTTTAAAATTTACACTAATTTTTTAGGACATTTCTCAGGCAAGAATTCTGGGGCAAGAGAACTGCAAGGTAATAATTGCTTGGCTACTTTGAATTGTGTCAAGAAAGAGCCTGACACAGAGGACCTCTTAAAGTCTCTGCCCTGCAGACTATCAATGCAGATGCTGAGACTTATGGGAAACCTTTGGGCAGAGTGCAGGGAATCTTAGGAAAGAAATGGGAAACAGTAAGATCTGGAGAGGACAGGAACTCCACAAGGAGAGCAACAGAACCAAAAAAAAAAAGCTGAGCACAAGGGTCTTTCCTGAGAGTGATACTCCAACCAAGGCCTATGTATGGAGATAACCTAAGATCCCTGTATATATGTAGCCCATGGCAGTTCAGTATTCAAGTATGTTCTATTGTTATAGGAAAAGGGACTGTCTCTGACATGAACTGATTTTTCTGCCCTTTAATTAACTCCCCTGAGGGGGAAGCAGCATTACCAAGCCACACAAGAAGACAATGCAGCCACTCCTGATGAGACCTAATTGACTAGGATCAAAAGGAAGGAAAAGAAGACCTCCTCTATCAGTGGACTTGGGGAGGAATAAAATGTAATAAATAAAGAATTTTAAAAATTTATATAAGTGGGGAAAAGGGAAAGGGTAAAGACAGATGGTAGCTGTAATGGTAATGAAGAATTTGTTGTGAGGCATGCATACATTGCCACCACGGATTGTTGCATAGAGCTAGAGTGAGGTGGAGACATTCATACCTTGGACATCTCATTCTTGATATGGGTAGGTGGAAGCATTGCTACTTCCCTGTTCTGTGCCAGCATGCATTGGCACTTGTAGTCTTGACCCCCTACCTCTGCTATTCTTGGAGTAATCAAGTAGCCTGGGCACCTGGAATTCTTCCCGATATAAATTGGCAACATCCCAGACCAAGCCAATAATATGTGCCCATCCTGGGAAGCTCTCCCAACCCCAAGGGTCCTGCTTTTCAATGATGGCTTCTATTTTTTTGTTTGTTTCCTCTCTATATTCCGCTAATTGTGCCTCTACTTGTTTGGTTCTATTTGCCTGTATTTCTTTGGGAGCTATGTTCATTACTACCCAATGGCTTGAGTGCCATTCCAGAAACTGTTTCCTGTGTAAAGTTGCATTTGAAGGTGTCTTTACTCTGCCGCCGTTCAATTACCTCCATAGTTTAACCTCATAATTATTAGCTCAGATAGTTTATGGTACCTTTCCCACAATATTTAAATAGCATGTCCTTAATGTTTTAGTATTTAGTATGTAGAATCCATTTTTATTCTCAAAGAGTAGCAATGTCCTGCCTAAATTTGCCTTGTTTCTTCTTCTGCAGTGTAAAATTTTCATGCTTATGACAAGTTGGGGAAGTGACATGTTTTCAAGGAAATATGAAGACTGGCTTCATGGTATCCTAAAAAAGATAGTGGAAGGTAACTTTCCAAAAGTGTTGGTTTGAAAACAAGTGGGTCCACAGAAGAAGAATAGGTTCCTGCCAATTATATTCAACATGGAAAAGAAGAAAATTCCAAGAGATTTCACCGGATTTCTCTGACAATCCTATCACTATTTAAGTAGTTTCTAACTTTTGTCTGAAAACTGAGAATAAGATATTGAATCCAATTCGTTTTAGGCATAAATTTGAATCCATGAAAAAAAGTTGTTTTTTTTTTTTATTTTTATAGACAGCCAAAAAAAAAAAAAGAAAAACTGAAAGTTGTGTACTTGAAACAAACATCAAAAATAATCCCCGAAGAGGTGCAGTTGCACATAACTTTAATCCCACCACTCTGGAGGCAGAGACAGATGGATCTTTGTGATCAAGACCAACCAGATCTACATATCCAGTTCCAAGACATCCAGGGCTACTTAAACAGATTCCACTAAAAAAAAAAAAAAAAATCCTTGGATCAGAAAAACTTGGCAAGCATAGGAAGAAATAAGACTCATGATCTAGCCAGATTTGGAGACACAGACCTGTAATCTAAGCTACTCAGGATGTTCCATCGGGACCATAAACTCAAGACTCAGCTAGGCTACACAGTGAGCTAAAGGCCAACATGGACAAATTAGTAAGATTCTCTCTCACAACAACAACAACAAAAAATTTAAGAAGTCTCTAGCTCAAGGACAGAGAACACTAGACTTGCAAACATGATGCCCTTTAATCCATCCCAAATGGAAAAATAGAGATAAGAGTAACCAAATAATGACCAAGGCTTGAAAGTCCTTGAAGTATTGAAATACATATTCAAAACCCTGGGAGTGGAGGAGAGAGGGGCTTATGGGGGATACAAAGTGAATAAACTGTAATTAATAAAAAAAAATGTTACTATTTCCATAGGGTAAAGCGTTTTTTATTTCATTATCTATAAACATTAAATTTATTTTTATTAACTATATTGTTTCTCTTAAGATAAATACTGCTTCTTTCAAATGTGTAAGAGTTTGTATGTAAAAGAATAATCGATAAGTACTTGCTTAATACACTTGGCAATTCTGTCTGAGAAACTTGATTATTTACTTATCTTCAAAATAACAGTTGATCACTATTTCAATGTCTTGTTTTTTTATTTGATTAATTAGCCTTTTGTTTCTATGTTTTGACATAATCACTACAAAGACAAAGAAGTGCACACACACACATGCACACACACTCACATACACACAAATTTACATTACTAACAATAAGCCTTATCCAGAATATTTTAGAGACATTTTTTTATTCTTTTTCTACATTACACAAATTTATATAATAAAGAATAAAGCATGTGATTTATATTGTATCTGCATAAATCCTGGCTCTATGGTCCTATGTTGATGACATACCCATTTCTCCTTTAATAGCTCAAAAAATTTAATTACAGTTCATTCACTTTGTATCCCAGAGGTAGCCCTCTCCCCTCATTCCCTCCAAGTCCCACCTCCCCTCTCTCATCTCCTCCTGTGCCCCTTTCTAAGTCCACTGATAGGGGAGGTCCTCCTCCTCTTGCATCTGATCCTAGCTTACCAGGTCTCATCAGGCCTGGTTGCATTGTCTTACTCTGTGGTCTGGTAAGGCTGCTCCCACCTCAGGGGGAGGTGATCAAGGGGCCAGCCACTGAGTTCATGTCAGAGATAGCCCCTGGGAACCCAATTGGATACTGAGCTGCCATAGGCTACATCTGAGCAGGGGTTCTATGTTATATCATGAATGGTCTTTGGTTGGAGTATCAGTCTCAGAAAAGACCCCTGTGTCCAGGTTTTTTGCTTGTGTTGCTCTCCTTTTGGAGCTCCTGTTTAATATCATGCTATGAAATATGCAAAGAGTAAAAAAAGTTCAACTTTTTTCATCTGTACTCATGATGTTCCCTCTTTGATTCAAAGGCCACCTAACAACAACAACAAAAAATCAGACATAAGAAACACTCTTCTTTGTTGTTGGCCAGGGAAGTTAAAAAACAACAACAACAACAACAAAAACAGATTACTACTATTGCCCTTAGCCATCTGCTAAGAAGTGAAAGATAAGTCTTTCATCCTGAAGATACCACTTACTTTAGAAATAGGACCCAGAGACCTATTATCTGGCCCTGAATAAATTTTCCTTTGTGAGAATTAGCTTTCCAGAAGACACCATGCCAGCTTCCAAATGAGGGAAGTAACTAACATTCCTTCATAGCTTTGGTGCCTATGAACCATATCAACGATGAACATGGCAAGGTAAACATAAGGCTGGAATATAGCACTCATACCTTGGCAGTGAGCAACAGCTTTCTAATTGGACTTAAAAACCCACTCAATGAGAAGGATACCATGCCTCATATTAAAAACCTAGCTCACGTCCCAGTTCTAGTGAAGTTGTGGGTTTTGGGAAAATATCTACAGTCATTAATTTACCAATAGCGCAAACTATAAATATTTGTCCTTATTATCAGAAATCGGTGTAGTATTCACTTCTCATTGAGAAAATGTTTCTTTGAGCAGATTCAGACTACTACAGAAAACCATGATCTATCAAAATGCAGCAGTATGGAGCCCAGTCCCAATGAATACCTATACAGAACAATCCAGGACTTAAGGTTCAGGGAACATTGTAGAAGAGGACACTGTAAGACTGTAAGAACCAGAGGATCAGGGAGCTTTCTATAATTGTTTTTCCTTATAAAACCGGGGACTACAGCCATCATTTCTCATCAACATGACTGCCCAAATGTGAGATGAAATTGGATAACACCAAGGGACAGGCCACCATGGATAGAGAAAAGTCTAGAAGGCTTCAACCCTACATAGAAATGTGGGCAACTGAAAAAAGCTGGAGCAGGAGAGGTGATTTTTTCCACAGAGAAGAGTATGGCAATTGGTTGTCCCATGCCAGACCTGCAAAAAATACATACAAGTAACTGTATGTGTACTGAACAAGTTAAATTAAAGAATATATATGTATGTGTGTTCCATTATATATATATGTGTGTGTATGTGTGTGTGTGTGTGTGTGTGCTTTCCAAGTATATAGGTAGGTGTGTATGTGTGTCTGTGCAATAACCATTATTGAAAAACAAGGCAATTAATTTGGACCTCGGGGAGGAGTATATTGGAGGGTTTGGAGGGAGGAAAGAAAAGAGAAACATTTTAAGTATATTATAATCTCAAAATTTTTGAAGAATAAACTTCATTACCAAATTGTACTTTAAATTATGTGCAAGAGATAGAACTCCTTGATAGTTTTTCTTATGATAAACCAAGTAGCTAATTAATGTAATAGGTTATGGAGTAGTGCAACAAAAGATTCAGGTAAAGAAAGAGGCATTTCCATAAAGGCATAATATAATGTTAAGGCAAATTGAGTTTGAATTGTCCTTTGAATATGTTCTTTGAGGAGATCTTCAGAGCTGTCTGTACATAAAAATATTTTATTCCATCTGTTCATGCTGCCTGAGTGACAGACCTGTTTCTCAGCATTCATTTTACCACCAAGAGAGAGAAAAGAAATTCAGGTACACATTAATGCAAAAAGTGTTAACTTCACCACCATTCTATTAATGTTAAGTGTAAGCAGAAGAAAACCCTACATATTTTCTGAGATAAGCTGAAATGAAGCCTCTTCCACTAAACATTAAATTCCCAGCAGCCAACTCACATTGTTAACATGCTAACAGTGATATTGATTGAAAACATACTCATTAATTCATATTTTGTGTTTTACTGTTGTTTGACCAATTGGTTTCAATCAAGATTTTATAGGACTTAGTACAGAATATTACCAGGATGCTATTGAAACTAGTTATGTAATCACAGTCTCTTCAATAGCCTTTAGCAAATCATTAAGTCTAAGAATTTTAAGTACTTTAACTAAAACAGAAATCTTGTCGGTATGATTTGATTTCTCTTTATGTAAAAATGTACCAGTGAGATTTTGTTATTTGCAAGGCGATTCAATGTCTTTTAACTAGCTGTGCTTTCTGGGTATGGAGTACTAATAGAATATAAGACTATATGATACTGTGATTTACTTGCAGGATCCATTTCAATCTCTTAGAACAGGAATTCCTTTGAATACATCTTTGTGTACACCACAGAACCTGGCAAAACACCTCACAGAAAGATGGCATAAAATGATTTTTGTTAAAGGGATAGATTTTACAGTCAGTCTGTAACTACCTTTTTCCAGAGAAAGGACTGTATTTAAAACTGAGATAGAGAAAACACACAAAATTCCTGAAAGACAAATGAATATAAACTTCAGCCAGTTCAAAAGAGTAAATTATCGACTAACTAACGTTTAAGACATTTGTGTCCACAGTAGCCAGTTTTCTCTGTACCCTGCACAATACAGAGAGTGTAAACCCTCCCACTGCCAACTGTAGGCAAAGTGTTCAGAAGATCTCTTTTGATTGTATGTGTCTTAGTTAGGATAAATATAGAATTACTCCTTACCTTCATTCATCCCCTTTGGCTCTGGGTACTTGGTAAAGATATTAGAGGAAAGGAAATATACATTTTAAAATTGTTATTCAAGTATCCTAAATAATTATTGTCTAAGGAAATTTAATTATACATATTATATTGTGAATTATAAATATATTTAATATATACATAGTAGGTATTCTCCATTGCTCCTCAAGAACTCAACACTTAGCTTAAGTGAAAAAATTTGATGCAAAAATTATTTTTTTATTATGAACAAGTCCATACAATTAACAAGGATATGAATTTACCTTTCATATACAATGCATAAGATATTTCTCTAGGGAACAAGAACTAATAGATATCCTGAAGCAGACCAGTATCTAAGTATAGCCACAGGAAAAATAGAAAGAATTAAATTTGCAATATAGTAAAAGTGGCAAGGTAAGTTCACTCTTCATTTTTATTCATGAAACAGTATATGAAATAAGTCATAAAATACAGAAACATTTGCTGAGAGATTTAAGTGGAAAACACGATTTAGGCAGTTTTCTGCTGTCATGGAAATTTGAATTATATTTGTTTGCATGCATACACATACATAACCTGTTGTGGGGTGTGGGTGTGTGTGTGTGGGTGTGTGTGTGTGGGTGTGTGTTTGTGTGTGTGTGGGGTCAGACTGACATTGTTATTGATACCTCTGCCTAACATAATGTTAAACTCATGATCAGAAAATCAGTTACATCAAAAGATTGTCTCGGGTGTCTGAGACTATTATCACCATACAATTTTTAGTTCCTGTGTCTTACATGAAAATGGCCAAACAGAAACACTGTTACAGAGGAAAATAAAAAGACAATGTAAGTTCTTCTGAAGAATTATTGGATGCTGACATCTAGTGACTTAGAAAAGTACCATTATGGAGGAATTTTAATAACACAATATACTTCCATAAAAATGTGTATGTTGCCCAGTGCAAAATCACATATGTACAGGTCGATACATTTAATTTTAATACTTAATTATTGCTTTTTATGTGCCTAACTGCTACTGAATAAAGGTAAACCCTTGTGAAATGAACTTTTTTTATCAGTGATACTCCACACTTTGCAGAAAGCATATCATTCCCTATAATATCTTAAAATCTTCCTCCATTACCCTTTTCCTTCCTTCCTTCCTTCCTTCCTTCCTTCCTTCCTTCCTCCCTTCCTTCATTCCTTCTTTCCTTCCTTCCTTCCTTTCCCAATATCTTTTTACCACATTGTCTCTGTATATGCTTTTTTCTTTGCCTCTCTGATATATTCTAATATATATTATCTATATCTCCATCCTTCCTCTTTCAATACACTTAAAAGTGTTCTTCAGTTAGGGTTTCCATCACTATGATAAACACTAAGACCAAAAGCAACTTGGTGAAGAAAGGATTTATATCATCTTACAGTAAACAGGTAACAGTCCTTTATGGACAGAACTCAGGACAAGAACTCAAGCAGGCAAGAACTTCCGGGTAGGAACTGACACTGAAGCCATGGAGGAATGCTACTTACTGGC
The DNA here is from genome assembly GCF_030254825.1 of Meriones unguiculatus. Taxonomy (NCBI): domain Eukaryota; kingdom Metazoa; phylum Chordata; class Mammalia; order Rodentia; family Muridae; genus Meriones; species Meriones unguiculatus. The sequence goes on along the minus strand of NC_083353.1, from coordinate 24,036,757 downwards.
TTCCTCCTCATGATTTGCTCAGCCCACTATTACAGCTCAGCACACCTGCCCAGAGCTAGTACTGATGTGCCAAAGATTAATTAAGAAGACATCTGAAAGACTTCTGGGTTTCCTTTTCACAGTAATTCTGACTTGTCAAACTGACCCCCCCAAAAAAGTAATTAGTATAAATAGCTTTTCCATCTACTGGATACTAAATCTACAATAACCTAAAATAAGTTTTTTTGTGTTAAATTCTTCTGAAATTTTAATGTACTTTTCCTATATGTCTCATTTGAGGCCTGCTTTACCATACTATTTCAAGTTACACATATGAAAGTATAACCTTGTAATAATGCTTATACCTGTATCTCCTCTTTTCCATTTGATTTCCTTTTTTTCTATTCCTCGGTGAATTACTGATTTACAATCATTATCTTACATTTATTATTTTACATTTTGATTACAATCATTATTTTACAATTATTATTTTACATTTTGATAGCGCTTATATAATTTTCATCAATGAATATGCAGTTAGGACCATATAGAAAGCAGATCACATTGACATTTTATTTTTTTTCATTATGAATTTTACTTCTTGATCTCTACCCAAAGCTGCATATCCTGTGCTATTCCAAAAAGCTCTCTACACATAGACTTTTTTCTTTGCAGAATTTACAAGTCCTGTGGCAATAAAATGCAAAGTTTTTAGAATGGAGCACTGATTCATGAATTCTCTAAGATAAGCTGTTAGGAAAAAAAAAAGCTGTCAGGAAAGAAAAAAGAAAGGAAGGAAGAAAGAGAGAGAGAGAGGAGAGAGATAAACAAAATTGCAGGAGAGTGTGTGAGTGAGAGTCAGGGACAGAGTGATAGAGGAAGAGAGGGAGAGAAGAAGAAAGGGAGACAGGAGGAAAGAAAGGAAAAAGGAAGGAAAGAAGGAAGGAAAGGAAGAGATTGATGAACTACAACTTATAATTTTAATGAAGGTGAAGAGTTTGTGAGTTTAATCCATAAGAAATTGGAAAAGTTGGTGTAGAGGTATGCTTGAGAATTTTAGATGTGCTTCGGTGCCTATCAGATAGAACCTGGAGGAAGAAAAGGACATGAAATCCCCTGAAACAAGAGTTACTACAAAAAGTTGTGAGCCCCCATATGCGCACAAGAAACAAAATTTCAGTCCACTGCATGAGCAGCATGTACTTTGAATTGCTGAGCCCTCTCTGCATCCCTTGTTCTGTATTATTCATCCTATATTTAGTATTGAGTTTTTTTCCCCAGAATTCTTGAAAGTTAAGGTCATTATTGCTTAATATTTTCACTAGTGCTCTCTAAAGGCAATAATTCTTCAGCTTTATCTTCAACATTCTTTCTTATAGTGTTTACTGCTGGAGATATTTTACACTGATATTATATGTTTTGTGGAACTTTTAAGTTCTAATCTTTTAATTTGATTATCTTCAGTTTTTTCCTTTGCAGAATGTGTTGTTTAAGTTGCTGAATTTCTCACCTGAGTCTTGAATTGGTGTATTTATTTCATCCATCTTTTTGAATTTTCATTAAAATCATTGCTCTTTGCAGGAGGACTGCAGAGACTGATGCACCAATCAAGGACTAGCATGGAAAGAACTTATAGCTCATGCTCAGATGTAGTCCATAAGCAGTTCAGAATCCAAGTCAGATTCCTAATAAAGGGAGCAGGGGCAGTTTCTGACATGAACTCAGTTGCCTGCTCTTTGATCACTTCCGACTAAGAGGATGGCCTTACTAGGCCACAAAGGAAGAGAACCCAGGCCATCCTGATGAGACTTGATAAGCTAGGGTTAGAGAGTAGGGGAGAAGGACTCCCCCTTTTCAGTGCACTGGGGGAAGAGGATGGGGGGAAGAGGAAGGGAGGGTGCGACAGGGAGGAGATGAAGGAGGGGGTTACAATCATGATGGAAAGTGAACAAATTGTAAAAATAATAAAATATAAGTAATAATAATAATAAAAACTTTATCAGGTCAAAGGTTGCTTGAAAGTCAATCTTCACTGACTGTTTTCACATACCTAAAATTTTCATATAACTATAATCACTGTACAATGAACATGAGCTTGTCTAGTATGTAAGACTATTTTGAATACTTTTTTCTTTGTTGTCAAACTTGTTTCTTCTCTCTTTTGATCGCTTTGCTTTTGTAAAAGTTGAAGTAGAATCTGTTTTGTATCTTGGACTGGACTTAAACCTAAGTTTCACCTGCTTCAGCCTTCTGAGTTCTAGAAGTCTGTGTTCTTAATGCTAAGCAAACTTGGAATATTAACTCAAAATAGTAAGTTTACAATCTAAATTCAGCGATTTTATTATTTATAAAATTGTAAGAGCTATAAACTTTGTACAATATACACAAATTTACATTAGGAATCGGTTTGTTTACTTACTGAACAAATATTAAACACCAACCCACTTGACATTAACTAAATATTTTTTCTCTAATGACTACCTAAATAATGCAGCAAAATAGAGAATTTTAAAAGCATGGCATGGACAGGATATTTGGTATGGTACAGTTATATATTGTCAATCGATGAAGTGTCTCAAAAGAGCAGCTCATCCCCCATCCTGTGAAAAGTCCTGAAGCCTCCTGATCCAAGTGAAATGCAGGGTGATATTTCCTGTAAATCAAGTTCTTGGAGAGGAATGACTGTGGACAGTTCCTTTACCTGAACTTTAACTTCATAAAACAAGTGTCTTGTGATCATAGTAAAGGAAGCCCTATTCACCACTAGAGGACACTGCAAAAAAAACATAATTTTTTTTTTCTTTTTTAATTTATTTTTCTTTATTAATTAGACTTTACTCTCTTTGTATAACCTGGTGGTTCCCTCTCTCCTCCCTTCCCAATCCATCCCTTCCTCCACCCTCTGATTGCATGCCCCTCCCCAAGTCCACTGAGAGGGGAGGACTTCTTTTCCTTCCTTCTGATCCTAGTCAATTAGGTCTCATCAGGAGTGGCTGCCTTGTCTTCTTCTGTGGCCTGGTAATGCTGCTTCACCTTCAGGGGGAAGTAATTAAAGAGCAGGCCAATCGGAACTCCATAAGTAGAGAAACAAAATAAAAAAAAATATGAGCACAGGGGTTTTTCCTGAAACTGCTATTCCACCCAACCACTATGCATGGAGATAACCTAAGGCCCCTGCACATATGTAGCCCATGGCAGTTCAGTATCCAAGTGGGTTCCATTGAAATAGTATCTAGACTTGTCCACCATTTCCCCCCACATTGCTCACAACGGGAGCAGTCTAGGATGCTGTCCTTCCTCATATTGGCAAGGGCCTTCTTAGAAGCAATCCTTACCATGAGACATTTCAATTGCTTTCCAAGTCCTGACACTGTTGTTTTCATTAGATTTAGAATATGATTAAAATTTCTATTGAATTTTACATATGGTCTATTGACATTTTCATTGCCAAGATTTGAGTTTCTCTCTCGTTCAGAAAACTCATCACTTAATCAATTGTTCTTTATTAGCCTATAGTTTATTAGTTAATACATGCAACTACCAATACCCATTTCTTGCATTTATTGATCATTTAAAAAATCATTCACTGAATTATATACCTAACATTTTGGTCCTATACTATTTTCAATATCAGTTATTAAGAATGTATAAACTTCTGGAGTAGTTATGTTTTGTATTTTTCCTTATTTTGCAAGTCTCTATGTTGACACTAAGCAATGTATTAGTTGGACATCAATTGCAAGTGTAAGTGAAAGCATTCAGTATGTGCCATCTTTCTTTGTCATTATCCAAAGAACATTAATTTTCTCATTAAGGCAGCATCCAGAATGAAACCATTGACAAATTGCTTGGGATCATCCTTCTCAAATCAGGTTATTGGTTCTGCAATTCAAACCTGACTCAAAAACAACTTCTCAAGTTCTCAGACATGCACAAGATCTGCATATTTTCAAGCCAGAGAAGGATCTCAACTGAGAGGAGGAAGTGCACCCCAGGGTCCCATCTTTAACAAAGAAGCATTTTTGTTCAGTTTTGACATTTATTGTTTCATTGTTGTTTTGATTGTTGGATTTGTTTCTCTTTTTTGTGGTTTTGTACCTTATTTTTTTTTTTAATTTTTGGGGTTTGGTGGGGCTTTTGGGGAAGCAAGAGAATGTAAAGTTGGTGGGGAAGATCTGGAAAAAGTGAAAGGAAAGTAATCAATATGTATTTATAAAAATGATTAAAACTGAAATTAAAAGAACTTTAGAAATGTGCTCTTAGTCAAATGTTCTACTGCTATGAAGAGATGCTATGACTCAGAAGCACTTATTTTTGAAAAGCATTTAACGAGAACTTGGTTACAGTTCAGAGGTTTAGTCCATTATCATAGTGGGAGACATGGGAACACGCAGGCAGATATAATGTTGGAGAGTAGCTGAAGGTTCTTTATCCAGATTGGCAGGCAGAGAGAAGGACACAGCCCTCCAGAAGAGGGGGTGAGAATTCCAGGAAATCCATCCTTCCCATTCCAAATCATGCAGGTGTGCATCAGGAACTGGCATGGGTGGGCGTGTCTGGCAGTGAGTCCTTTGGGGAGGTGAAGATGTAGGTGTAAGTTGAGGTGTGGGTGCTGGTCTTTCTTCCTGAAGCCTAGACCTTGAGCCTTCGCCAGAGTCGTTGGGGAGTGGGTGTCTGGTGGGCCGATGCAGGACGGAGTGCTTGCTCTGGGAAGAAGTCTGCAGCCTAGGCTGTCACGGGTGGGTGGAACCCGCCCAAAGGGTGTGGAGATCAGGCCGAGAGGCCTCCAGAGAGTGTCTTCAGAGCTCCAAGCAGGATTCCAGGTGCAAGCTCTAAAAAGCCTGGGTTTTCCGAGAGGGAAGAGTGGGTGTGTCCAGTGCAGCCAGGGTGTCCCAAGACATGCCTGAGCAGAGAGTGTCCTTCTGGGGTTCACCTGTGAGAGAACCGGTTGTGATAATCCCGGAGAGCCTTGGCCATGGGGGGGGGCGGGTCTCTTCTTAGCCTGGGTCTTGGTGCAGAGAGCCCGCCGGGACGGGCCGTGGCCAGAGGCCTGCGGGAGGAGGTGCGCTTCGGAGTAGGGCCCCCGAGCCGGGGGTTCGGGCACCTCTGGCTGGCCTGGGCTCCTGGCCTGGGTGAAGAAGGTGACCATCTTGGTTTGTCGGCGCCCTTGCAGCTTCTTGGCCTGTCTGCTCCGGATGCGGGCTGTGACGGCTTGCAGCCTCAGCTCCTGGTCTGCCTCCTCCATCTGCTGCTGTGTCTTGGTCTCAGTCTGGCTGTGGGTCTCAGTCTCGTCGCCTGCGTGCCCATGTTCCGCTTCTTGGGCTGCTTGGGCTGTGGCGGCTTCAAAGGCCTCCTTGGCTTGGGAGATTCCTTGGAGAGCAGGTTGTTCGGTGGCATCAGCTGCATGGGCTGCAATGGCCTCCTTGGCTTGGCAGTGAGCCTCCCACATGCCCACGAGATCTTGGGAAAGGAGGAGCCCTTCTGGCCATTCCTGCTGGAGAACGGGCTTCCTGGCACCTGAGTAGACAGGCGTCTTGGAATCCACCCTGACAGGCGCCAGCTGCACTGCTCGGTCAGTCTGGCCCCAAGAGAGCTCCGGGACACCCAGGGGGTAGCGGGCGTGGTCAGAGTTGGGGCAAGCCCCCAAAGAGCAGGCGCGGCCATGCTCCTGGGTCCCGCGGAGAGCATCCTGTCTGCACCTTCGGATCTTCTTGGCTGCTGGCTCCAGGCTTTCACGGCAAGCGTCACTTGCCTCTGGCGTCTGGCATGTGCTTCGCTTCCTGCTCGGGACTGGCCTGCTGCTGCTCAGCTGCAAGGCCTCTGCCCGCTTGTCTTGGGCTCCTCTGGACGTGGATGCTTGGGTCTCCTCTGCCGGAGATGTTCTTCCTTGCTCTGCCTTCTCGCTCAGCACCATTCAGAGTCAGGGGAGAGTGGGTCCCGCTCAGACCTGGGACCCAGCGGGGAACTGTCCCCCCATTTGGCCGCCAAGTCCCTGGCGAAGGGCACTAGCAGCTGCTGTTTCCTCAAGATCTTGATGGTCTGCCTGAAGCCTATCTCTGCCAGACGTTCAGACAGGCTGGGCACGGCGGCGAGTTTCTTCAGGGCCTTGTAGAGCTTGCGTGGCTCTGTCTCCGTGCACAGGCGATCACACAGCTTCTGCAGGGCTGCCTGGGAAGAGCCAGCCTCCATGTCCATGGCTGAGAACAGGACTGGGCCCCACCGGGCAGACAGTACGTCGGACTGCTCTTTTCCTCTTCCTCTCGTGGTGGCTACCTGTGTCTCTGCAGCAGATTCTGGGCTAGACTGCTGGGAGTTTTCCAGCTGCTGCCTCTCTTTGCCTCACTGTGGAGGGGCGCATCCCTACCCTAGATATATATACAGGGGCTGGACCACGCCTTGGCTCAAATCTGCCCAGTCAGCGGCCGAGGCTGCTGGTTCTGGGCCCGCCCCTTCTGACTTCTGCTTCCCTGTGCCACGCCCCATCCACAGCTCAGGAAACATGATCTCTGACGCCAGAGCCCACTCTGGCCAAATCCCGGGGGTTCACAGCCCTGCCTTGCTTCCAGGCGAGCTCTGGCAAATGGGGGCTTCCTCAAGGTCTTTGCTGGGGCTCTCGGGATAGTCTGCTCCCCGCTGTAGGACGCCAGCTTCGGGAGCCTGCCAGAGACTGCACATGCTCACACAAAAGCAGAGGGAAGTAAAATCGAGTCAATCAATCAATCAATAAGTAAATAAACAAACAAACAAATAAATAAATAAATAAGCCGAGAATCTGCTCTGGGCTCCAATTTCGCACAGTGCATGGAGGGTGGGTGGGAGACACATCCCTTTCATCCCAGCATGTTGAGCATGTCGAGAAAGTAGATTTCTGCTCGGACACTGGAAATCCTGTCTTGCACACCTGCCACACCGCCTTGACGGCCTGGGCCCATCTTTCAACCAACTAGGCTTTCACAGGTGTTCACACTGGTGCAGTTCCCAAAAGCCGGCCCACAGCTTTCCATTTCTCTTCTGATCCTGGGCAACTGGGTCTTAGCTTTCTGGGTTCCAAAGGATCCCTTTTTCAATCTGGTTAATTTCCCTCTGCGCACTCTCTGTCTCTGTCTCTGTCTCTCTCTCTGTCTCTCTCTCTCTGTTTGTCTCAAACACACACACACTCACACACACACACACACACACACACACACATACACACCCTTGCACACACATGCACACTCACACAGTGGCTATCAACTCTCTATAACTATGCCTATGAATGACTCTCTCTTTCCAATCATATGTATATACACAGAAATGTTTATTCGTGAACATCTATGTATACAAAGGAGAGAAATGCACACAATATTCATTAGTGCTGAAGCTAACACACCTGACACTTACCCTAAGCAGTTCTCCCTCGGGCAGTTGTGTACCTAAGGCGTGGAAAACTAACTCTGGAAAGAAGATCTGTCCAAGCACTGGAGAAGTGGCAATGATTGCTTCCGCACAGCCCTCCAGAAGAGGGGGTGAGAATTCCAGGAAATCCATCCTTCCCTTCCAAATCACGCAGGTGTGCATCAGTGGGTGGGCGTGTCTGACAGTGAGTCCGTTGGGCAGGTGAAGGCGTAGGTGTGAGTTGAGGTGTGGGTGCTGGTCTTTCTTCCTGAAGCCTAGACCTTGAGCCTTGGCCAGAGTCTTTGGGTAGTGGATGTCTGGTAGGCCGATGCAGGACGGAGTGCTTGCTCTGGGAAGATGGCTGCAGCCTAGGCTCTCACGGGTGGGTGGAACCCGCCCAAAGGGTGTGGAGATCAGGCCGAGAGGCCTCCAGAGATTGTCTCCAGAGCTCCAAGCGGGATCCCAGGTGCAAGCTCTGGAAAGCCTGGGTTTTCCGTGAGAGAAGAGTGGGTGTGTCCAGTGCCGCCGGGGTGTCCCAAGACATGCCTGAGCAGAGAGTGTCCTTCTGGGGTTCACCTGTGAGAGAACCGGTTGTGATAATCCCGGAGAGCCTTGGCCATGAGGGGGGCGGGTCTCTTCTTAGCCTGGGTCTTGGTGCAGAGAGCCCGCCGGGACGGGCCGTGGCCAGAGGCCTGCGGGAGGAGGTGCGCTTCGGAGGAGGGCCCCCGAGCCGGGGGTCCGGGCACCTCTGGCTGGCCTGGGCTCCTGGCCTGGGTGAAGAAGGTGACCATCTTGGTTTGTCGGCGCCCTTGCAGCTTCTTGGCCTGTCTGCTCCGGATGCGGGCTGTGACGGCTTGCAGCCTCAGCTCCTGGTCTGCCTCCTCCATCTGCTGCTGTGTCTTGGTCTCAGTCTGGCTGTGGGTCTCAGTCTCGTCGCCTGCGTGCCCATGTTCCGCTTCTTGGGCTGCTTGGGCTGTGGCGGCTTCAAAGGCCTCCTTGGCTTGGGAGATTCCTTGGAGAGCAGGTTGTTCGGTGGCATCAGCTGCATGGGCTGCAATGGCCTCCTTGGCGTGGCAGTGAGCCTCCCACATGCCCACGAGATCTTGGGAAAGGAGGAGCCCTTCTGGCCATTCCTGCTGGAGAACGGGCTTCCTGGCACCTGAGTAGACAGGCGTCTTGGAATCCACCCTGACAGGCGCCAGCTGCACTTCTCGGTCAGTCTGGCCCCAAGAGAGCTCCGGGACACCCAGGGGGTAGCGGGCGTGGTCAGAGTTGGGGCAAGCCCCCAAAGAGCAGGCGCGGCCATGCTCCTGGGACCCGCGGAGAGCATCCTGTCTGCACCTTCGGATCTTCTTGGCTGCTGGCTCCAGGCTTTCACGGCAAGCGTCACTTGCCTCTGGTGTCTGGCATGTGCTTCGCTTCCTGCTCGGGACTGGCCTGCTGCTGCTCAGCTGCAAGGCCTCTGCCCGCTTGTCTTGGGCTCCTCTGGACGTGGATGCTTGGGTCTCCTCTGCCGGAGATGTTCTTCCTTGCTCTGCCTTTTCGCTCAGCACCAAGGCAGAGTCAGGGGAGAGTGGGTCCCGCTCAGACCTGGGACCCAGCCGTGAACTGTCCCCCCATTTGGCCGCCAAGTCCCTGGCGAAAGGCACTAGCAGCTGCTGTTTCCTCAAGATCTTGATGGTCTGCCTGAAGCCTATCTCTGCCAGACGTTCAGACAGGCTGGGCACGGCGGCGAGTTTCTTCAGGGCCTTGTAGAGCTTGCGTGGCTCTGTCTCCGTGCACAGGCGATCACACAGCTTCTGCAGGGCTGCCTGGGAAGAGCCAGCCTCCATGTCCATGGCTGAGAACAGGACTGGGCCCCACCGGGCAGACAGTACGTCGGACTGCTCTTTTCCTCTTCCTCTCGTGGTGGCTACCTGTGTCTCTGCAGCAGATTCTGGGCTAGGCTGCTGGGAGTTTTCCAGCTGCTGCCTCTCTTTGCCTCACTGTGGAGGGGCGCATCCCTACCCTAGATATATATACAGGGGCTGGACCACGCCTTGGCTCAAATCTGCCCAGTCAGCGGCCGAGGCTGCTGGTTCTGGGCCCGCCCCTTCTGACTTCTGCTTCCCTGTGCCACGCCCCATCCACAGCTCAGAAAACATGATCTCTGACGCCAGAGCCCACTCTGGCCAAATCCCGGGGGTTCACAGCCCTGCCTTGCTTCCAGGCGAGCTCTGGCAAATGGGGGCTTCCTCAAGGTCTTTGCTGGGGCTCTCAGGATAGTCTGCTCCCCGCTGTAGGACGCCAGCTTCGGGAGCCTGCCAGAGACTGCACATGCTCACACAAAAGCAGAGGGAAGTAAAATCGAGTCAATCAATCAATCAATAAGTAAATAAACAAACAAACAAATAAATAAATAAATAAGCCGAGAATCTGCTCTGGGCTCCAATTTCGCACAGTGCATGGAGGGTGGGTGGGAGACACATCCCTTTCATCCCAGCAAGTTGAGCCTGTCGAGAAAGTGGATTTCTGCTCGGAGCCTGGAAATCCTGTCTTGCACACCTGCCACACCGCCTTGACGGCCTGGGCCCATCTTTCAACCAACTAGGCTTTCACAGGTGTTCACACTGGTGCAGTTCCCAAAAGCCGGCCCACAGCTTTCCATTTCTCTTCTGATCCTGGGCAACTGGGTCTTAGCTTTCTGGGTTCCAAAGGATCCCTTTTTCAATCTGGTTAATTTCCCTCTGCGCATACTCTGTCTCTGACTCTGTCTCTGTGTCTGTGTCTGTCTCTGTCTCTCTCTCTCTGTTTGTCTCAAACACACACACACACTCACACACACACACACACACACACACACACACACCATTGCACACACATGCACACTCACACAGTGGCTATCAACTCTCTATAACTATGCCTATGAATGACTCTCTCTTTCCAATCATATGTATATACACAGAAATGTTTATTCGTGAACATCTATGTATACAAAGGAGAGAAATGCACACAATATTCATTAGTGCTGAAGCTAACACACCTGACACTTACCCTAAGCAGTTCTCCCTCGGGCAGTTGTGTACCTAAGGCGTGGAAAACTGACTCTGGAAAGAAGATCTGTCCAAGCACTGGAGAAGTGGCAATGATTGCTTCCGCACAGCCCTCCAGAAGAGGGGGTGAGAATTCCAGGAAATCCATCCTTCCCTTCCAAATCACGCAGGTGTGCATCAGTGGGTGGGCGTGTCTGACAGTGAGTCCGTTGGGCAGGTGAAGGCGTAGGTGTGAGTTGAGGTGTGGGTGCTGGTCTTTCTTCCTGAAGCCTAGACCTTGAGCCTTGGCCAGAGTCTTTGGGTAGTGAATGTCTGGTAGGCCGATGCAGGACGGAGTGCTTGCTCTGGGAAGATGGCTGCAGCCTAGGCTCTCACGGGTGGGTGGAACCCGCCCAAAGGGTGTGGAGATCAGGCCGAGAGGCCTCCAGAGATTGTCTCCAGAGCTCCAAGCGGGATCCCAGGTGCAAGCTCTGGAAAGCCTGGGTTTTCCGTGAGAGAAGAGTGGGTGTGTCCAGTGCCGTCGGGGTGTCCCAAGACATGCCTGAGCAGAGAGTGTCCTTCTGGGGTTCACCTGTGAGAGAACCGGTTGTGATAATCCCGGAGAGCCTTGGCCATGAGAGGGGCGGGTCCCCTCTTAGCCTGGGTCTTGGTGCAGAGAGCCCGCCGTGTCGGGCCGTGGCCAGAGGCCTGCGGGAAGAGGTGCGCTTCGGAGGAGGGCCCCCGAGCCGGGGATCCGGGCACCTCTGGCTGGCCTGGGCTCCTGGCCTGGATGAAGAAGGTGACCATCTTGGTTTGTCGGCGCCCTTGCAGCTTCTTGGCCTGTCTGCTCCAGTTGCGGGCTGTGACGGCTCGCAGCCTCAGCTCCTGGTCTGCCTCCTCCATCTGCTGCTGTGTCTTGGTCTCAGTCTGGCTGTGGGTCTCAGTCTCGTCGCCTGCGTGCCCATGTTCCGCTTCTTGGGCTGCTTGGGCTGTGGCGGCTTCAAAGGCCTCCTTGGCTTGGGAGATTCCTTGGAAAGCAGGTTGTTCAGTGGCATCAGCTGCATGGGCTGCAATGGCCTCCTTGGCTTGGCAGTGAGCCTCCCACATGCCCACGAGATCTTGGGAAAGGAGGAGCCCTTCTGGCCATTCCTGCTGGAGAACGGGCCTCCTGGCACCTGTGTAGACAGGCGTCTTGGAATCCACCCTGACAGGCGCCAGCTGCACTTCTCTGTCAGTCTGGCCCCAAGAGGGCTCCGGGACACCCAGGGGGTAGCGGGCATAGTCAGATTTGGGGCAAGCCCCCAAAGAGCAGGCAGGGCCATCCTCCTGGGACCCGCGGAGGGCGTCCTGTCTGCACCTTCGGATCTTCTTGGCTGCTGGGTCCAGGCTTTCACTGCAAGAGTCACTTGCCTCTGGCGTCTTGCATGTGCTTCCCTTCCTGCTCGGGCCTGGCCTGCTGCTGCTCAGCTGCAAGGCCTCTGCCCGCTTGTCTTGGGCTCCTCTAGACGTGGATGCTTGGGTCTCCTCTGCCGGAGATGTTCTTCCTTGCTCTGCCTTCTCGCTCAGCACCAAGGCAGAGTCAGGGGAGAGTGGGTCCCGCTCAGACCTGGGACCCAGCGGGGAACTGTCCCCCCATTTGGCCGCCAAGTCCCTGGTGAAGGGTACTAGCAGCTGCTGTTTCCTCAAGATCTTGATGGTCTGCCTGAAGCCTATCTCTGCCAGACGTTCAGATAGCCTGGGCATGGAGGCGAGTTTCTTCAGGGCTTTGTAGAGCTTTCGTGGCTCCATCTCCATGCATAGGCGACTCTGTCCTACTGCGCTCTCTCTGTCTTTCTCTGTCTCTCTCTGTCCCAAACACACTCTTTCTCTCTGTCTCTCTCTCTGTCTCTGTCTCTTTCTCTCTCTCACACACACACACACATACACACATACACACACCCTTGCACACACATGCACACTCACACAGATGCTATCAACTCTCTATGGCTATGCCTATGAATGAGTCTCTCTTTCCAATCATATGTATATACACACAAATGTTTATTCGTGAACATCCAAGTATACAAACGGGAGAAATGAAGACAATATTCATTAGTGCTGAAGCTAACACACCTGGTGAAAATCCCAAACGCCTGCCCAGAGCTTTTCCTTTCTCTTTTCATATTCGGGAACTGGGTCTGTGTTATACACCTGCCACACTGCCTTGCCTCCAGGCTCCTTCTTTTCACCAACTGGGCCTTCACAGCTGTTCACACTGGTGCAGATCCCAAAAGCCCGTGGAGACCTTTTCATTTCCATTTTCTTCTTTGGCAACTGGGACTTGGCTTTCTGAGTTGCAAAGGGATCTCTTTTTCACTCTGGTTAATTTCCCACTACTCTCTCTCTCTCTCTCCCCCTCTCTCTTTTATACACATACATATATACAAACACACACAAATAAACACACACACACACACACATATACTTATCCTATAATTTTTTTTTTTTCTCTAGAGAACACTGACTCATACCATGGGTGACTGAGACCCTGTCTCAAAAAATAAATTAGAGAAGCATTTGAAGATGATATCCAATTTTGACCCTACTTGCTTTATATGTTTACATATGTATACACTTACATAGCATACAAAACATGCTTGTGTTAGACTTTATTGTTGTCATAACACATTATCGTCATTGCTAAAAAACTGTTTTCTATGTGCTCGAGATCCAAATAGTTTTGATAAGTTAAAATCAATCTGGCATCAAGTTTCAGTTCCTTCTGGGGAGAGAAACATTCTGATTTCCTGCCTTTTCAGTATATGGTGACCATTTATATGTCTTGTTTTGTAGCCCTCTTACATCTCCTAATCCAGACACAGGAAGAGTGTTTCTTACAGTGTGTCATTCTGATTGTCCTCATTTCAAATTTTTTGTATTCTCTGTAGTGTCTCCCTTTTGAAAATCTCCTTAAAATCCATTTGTTGTACTGTGATGAACCATGATAACATTTAGAGTGGCAATGAGCAAACATGACTTCATTTTGAGATGTAAAATGTCCTGTTCACTGAATAGAATATAATCATCTTAAAGTGGTGGGAAAGTATTATAGGATAAAATTAAAAAATTGACTTGAATTAGGAAATAATCTTAAATATGCATTATTCTAAATACCCCTTTATTCCATTAAATATTTAAGTTCATTATAATGTGGCACAGAGAAAGAAAATTGTATTTGATTGACAGAGAAAATGTAAACTACATAGTACAATGCTACACACAAAAAATTCCTGGCTCATTGTGGTGGCACCTGCTTATAAACTCAGGTATTCTGGAGGCCAAGGCAACCCGAATTCTAAGAGCAAAGGTAGCTGGGAGTATACACTAAGTATGAGACCAGTTTGGGTTACCTAAGGGATACACTGTCAAAAACAAATCAGATACAAATGTTGAGGAAAAGCTATCTATTCCCAAACCAAAAGATTCCAGTTGTTCTTTCAGCCTAACATTTTTAACAATATATCATGGTATCACTGCATGCCAACAGTAAAGGACTAGAGCAAAAACTGGAACAAATAGGGAAAACTTTAGGAAATACAAGTAAGATAAAATAAATACAGAACAAAATTAAATCCCATTTCTTCTTGATTTATTTCATATAAAAATATTAGTTAAAATAGATACTCGAGCCTATACACTCTAGAATAAAATGTGAGTATATGGAGTTACCTAGAGAAAGTCTGGTTTGGGTTCTCAGAACTGTATGTTACTGTGATCACTAGCCAATGCCAAACATCACTGTTTTCTGTTTCCATGAATGGATGGAAAGTTCTGCATTCAGTTTATTTAGAGAAAGGATCTTTCTAAATGATTATTTTGGGAGTTGGAGGTGTAGACATTGGGGCTAATTGTCCTGATATTGTCAGAGATTTTAATCTGCACAGTTGTAAACACTAAGCTACTAAAATTTCCATTATGGTCTGCTTACGACATTTGAAAGATGATTCTTTCCTTTTGTATGCCAGCTTCTCATGACAATTTTAATGGTAAATTTGTACTATATTATCTTTATGTAGCAGCTAGTAATGATAATAAAGACTGTTATAATTATTTGAGATTTACCAGGAATTTTTTTGTATAAGTTATACATATTCTTCTATAATAAACTGTGCAACAATTTTAAAACATTTTAAAATTTGTGATATTAAAATTAATAATCACAGTATGAATTAAACATATCTTCACAGAAAATTATTTTTACAACCAACTACAGATATAAAAAGTTAAGTCAGATGCATTTCTAAGCCAGCTGAAGGTATTTTATCCTATGAATTATGTACTAAATTTAACTTTCTTCATAAAATTTTTCGGAAGTCTATGAGCTTTATTTTTGATGTTCTACTTTCCATTTGTTTTTTTTCTCAAATTTAAAATTATCCCAACTTATTCAAATTCTATAAAATAAGTACATTAGCTTGTAGGATTTGTAAATATTTTTGAGCTTTTAATGTCTTATATTTGTTTTTTAACTCAATTTTGCTGAATATTCAGATAAGTCAAACTTTACACTTTTCTAAATCATTGAAGATAATCATCTGGGTATACTTTCAATAACAAAAATTCTAATACTGTTAATGGATGCATTTCCATTTTTTTACATGTAGATATCCTGTTAGACCAGCACTATTTGTTGATTATGTATCTTTTTTTGCCATTGTATGATTTTGGTATCTAAAATCAGGTGTTCAGAGTTGTGTGGATTTATTTGTGAATCCTCTATTCAATTCCATTGATTCACCAGTCTGTTTCACAGCCTGCACTATGCAGGTTTTATTGCTGTTGTTCTATAGGACAGCTTGAAATCAGGGATGAAGATATCTCCAGAAGATCTTTTGTTGCAGAGCAGAGGATTATTCTAGCTATTCTGGTTTTTTGTTTGTTTTGTTTGTTTGTTTGTTTGTTTGTTTTTTGTTTTTGTTTTTTCCTATTCTTTATGAAGTTGAGAATTTTCCTTTTAAGTTTTGTAAAGAATTCTGTTGTTATTTTGAAGGGAATTTCATTGAATGTGTAGATTGCTTTTGGTAAGATGGTCATTTTTACTGTTTATCCTGCCAACCCATGAGCATGGGAGATCTTTCCATCTTCTAATAACTTCTTCTGTTTTTTTCCTAAAGACTTGAAGTGTTTTTCATACAAGTCTTTGACTCGATTGGTTGGAGTTACACAAAGGTACTTTTTGTTATTTGTGGCTATTGTGAAAGGCGTTGCTTCCCTAATTTCTTTCTCAGTCCATTTGTCGTATGTATGCAGGAGGGTTGCTGTACTTTTATTTCGAGTTAATTTTGTATCCAAACACTTTGCTGAATGTGTTTATCAGCTGTAGGAGTTCCCTGGTAGAATCTCTGGGGACACTCATGTATACTTTCATATCATCTGCAAAGAATGATACTTTGACTTCTTCCTTTCTGTATTGAATCCCCTTAATCTCTTTTAATTATCTTATTGCTCTAGCAAGGATTTCACGAACTATGTTGAAGAAATATGAAGAGAGAGGGCAGCTCTCTGTTGTCCCTGATTTCAGTTGGAATGATTTAAGTTACTCTCCATTTAGTTTTATATTTGTTATAAGCTTGCTGTATATTGTCTTTACTGTGTTTAGGTAAGTGTCTTGTATCCCTGATCTCTCCAGACTTTAAACAGAAATGGGTGTTAGATTTATCAAATGCTTTTTCAGTATTGAAGGAGATGATCTTGTGTTTTTTTTTTTTTTTTTCTTTCGTTTTTTATATGGTAGATTACATTGATGGATTTCCATTTATTGAATCATCCCTGCATGCCTGAGATGAAGCTTACTTGGTCATAATTGATGATATCTTTGATGTGTTCTTAGATTCAGTCTGCAAGGATTTTGTTGAGTATTTTTTGTATCAGTGTTCACAAGAGAAACTGGCCTAAAATTCTCTTTCTCTCTCCAGTTTTTTTAAGGTTTAAATTTCAAGGTGACTATGGCTTCAAAGAATGAGATGGTAACATTTTTTCTGATTCTCTTTTGTGGATTACTTTGAAGAGTATTGGTGTTAGCTCTTCTTCAAAGGTCTGGTAAAATTCTGTGCTGAAACCATCTGGCCTTGGGCTTTCGTTTTGCATGGGAGACTTTTGATGAAAAGTTCTATTTCCTTAGGGGATGTATGATTATTTAGTTTATTTATGTGAACTTGATTCATCTTTTGTAAGTGGAATCACTCAAGAAAATTGTCCATTTAATTGAGATTTTTTCACTTTGTGGGATATAGGCTTTTGAAGAAAGACCTAGTGATTGTTTGGATTTCTTCCATGTCCGTTGATATGTCCCCTTTTCATTTCAGATTTTGTTGATTTGGATAGTGTCTCTCTGTCCTTTTGTTAGTTTATGTAAAGGTTTGTCTATCTTGTTGATTTTCTCAAGGAAATAGCTCTTGGTTTCCTTGATTGTTTGAATTGTTCTCTTTGTTTGTAGTTTATTGATTTCCTTGGTTGAGTTTGATTATTATCAGCTGTCTACTCCTCTTGGGTGTGTCTGTTTCTTTGTTCCTAGAACTTTCAGGTGAGCCATTAAGTTGCTTCTATGGGATGCTTCAAATTTCTTCTTGAAGGCACTTAGTGCTATGACCTTTCCTCTTAGTACTGTTTTCATCATATCCTATAAGTTTGGGTATGTTATATCTTCATTTTCATTACATTCCAGGAAGAATTTTATTTTTCTTTGTTTCTTCCCTGACCCAGCTGTCATTGAGTAGCGAGTTGTTCAGTTTCCATGTGTGTGTAGGCTTTTTGCTATTTCTGTTGTTGGTGAGATCCAGCTTTAGTTCATGGTAGTCTGATAGGAGACAAGGGATTATTTCAATCTTCCTGTATCTGTTGAGGTTTACTTTGTGCCCAATTATATGGTCTATTTTGGAGAAGGTTCCATGAGGTGCTGAGGAGGTAATTCTTTTTGTGATAGGGTGAAAAGCTCTGTAGATGATAGGTCCATTTGATTCATGGCATCTATTTGAGTCATCGTTTCTTTGTTTAATTTCGGTTTGTTCACCTGTCCTTTGTTGAGAGTGGAGTGTTGAAGTCTCCCACTATTAATGTGTGTGGATCTATGTGTGGTTTCAGTGTTATTAATCTTTCTTTTACTATTGTGGGTGCTCTCCTATTTGGAGCATAAATGTTCAGAATTGTGATGTCTTCTTGGTCGATTTTTTTTTTTTGATGAGTATTAAGTAACTTTCCCGGTCTCTTATGTTTAATTTTGGTTGAATATCTATTTTATTAGATACTGGAATGACAACTGCAGCTTGCTTCTTGGGTCCATTTTCTTGGAAAACCATCTTCTAACCCTTTATTCTCAGTTAATATCTATCTTTGTGGCTTAAGTGTGTTTCTTGTATGCATCAAATTTTTGGGTCTTGCTTGCACATCCATTCTCTTTTAGTTTGTGAGTTCATTGATGTTAAGAGAGATTAATAACTAGTAGCTGTTAGATCCTTTGATTTTGCTGCTGGTTGTGGTTTGTGTGCTTAGCTACTTTTAGTTTTGCTGCACTGAGGTTATTTATTTCCTGTGTTTTCCTAATGTTGTTATTTTTCTTCGGCTGTATTTTTCCTTCTAATGTTTTCTGTAATGCTGTATTTGTGTCTAGGTATTGTTTAAATTTGTTTTTGTCGTTGAATATCTTGTTTCCTCCATCTATGATGATTGAGAGTTTTGCTGTGTAAAGTAGCCTGGGCTGATATCTATGTTCTCTTAGGGTTTGTACTATAGCCATCCAGGCCCTTCTGGCTTTCATAGCTTCTGTTGAGTAGTCAGATGTGATTCTGATAGTTTGCCATTATGTGTTACTTGATACTTGGCCTTTTTCCTTTGCTGCTTTTAGTATTTTTTCTTTGTTCTGTTTTGAATATTATGTGGCAGGAGGATTTTTTTTCTGGTTTAATTTATTAGGTGTTCTGTAGGTCTGTTGTATATTTATAGGCCTCTTTTTTAAGTTGGGAGATTTTCTTCTATTATTTTTTGAAAATATTTTCTGGGCATTGTAGACAGGAATCTTCTTTTTTCTCTATTCCTATTACTCAGTTTTTTTTTTAATTTTATTTTTTTCTTATCAGTTACATTTTATTAACCCTGTATCCCAGCCGTATCCTGCTCCCTCATTCCCTCCCAATCCCAGCCTCCTTCCCTCATCTCCACCATGCCCCTTTCCAAGTCCACTGATAGGGGGACCTCATCCCCATTCATCTGATCATGTTTTAACAGGTATCTTCAGGACTGGCTGCAAAGCCCTCCTCTGTGCCCTAACAGGACTGCTTCTCCCTTGGGGGGTGGGGAGGTCAAAGAGCCAGTCATTGAGTTCCTGTTAGAAATAGTCCTTTTTCCCCTCACTATGGGAAACTACTTGGTTACTGAGCTAACACAGGGTACATCTGAGTAGAGGTTCTAGGTTATATCTATACATGGTCCTTCATTAAATATCAGTCTCAGAAAAGACCCTGTGCCCAGATATATTTTGTCCTTGTGGAGCTCCTATCCTTTCCCATCATACTAACTCCCCTTTTTTCATATGATTCCCTCTACTCTGCCGAAAGTTTGGTCATGAGTCTTTGTATCTGCTTTGAAAACACTGCTTGTTAGAGTCTTTCACATGCCCTCAGTAGACTCCTATCAGACATTCAATGCACATCCCATCTGTCTTTCTAAGTGAGGATTGATCATCTTACCCCATGTCCACTCTCTTGATTATCTTTTTTAGGTGTATAGAATTCATTCTGTTTATCATATCTTATAGGTCTATATAAGTGAATATATACCATGTTTGACTTTCTCCTTCTGGGATATTTCACTCAGAATGATCTTTTCTAGATCCCACCATTTGCCTGCAAATTTCATGATTTCCTCCTTTTTGATTGCTGAGTAGTATTCCATTGTGTAAAAATACCACAACTTCTGTACCCAATCCTCTATTGATGGACATCTGGGTTGTTTCCAGGTTCTGCCTATTACAAATAAAGCTGCTATAGACATGGTTGAACAATATCCCTTTTGTGTACTTGAGCAAAGTTTGGGTATATACCTAGCAGTGGTATAGCTGGGTCTTGAGGAAGCGCTATTCCTAATTGTCTGAGAAAGCGCCAGATAGTTTTCCAGAGTGGTTGTACCAGTTTACATTCCCACCAGCAGTGGAGGAGGGTTCCCCTTTCTCCACAACCTCTCCATCATGTGTTGTCACTTGAGTTTTTCATCTTGGCCATTCTGATGGGTGTAAGGTGAAATCTCAGGGTCGTTTTGATTTGCATTTCTCTGATGGCTAATGAGGTTGAGCATTTCTTTAAGTGTTTCTCTGCCATTCGATATTCCTCTGTCAAGAATTCTCTGTTGCGCTCTGTTCCCCATTTTTTAATTGGATTAATTGGTTTGCTGCTTTTCAGCTTCTTTAGTTCTTTGTATATACTGGATATTAGTCCTCTGTCAGATAATGGGATAGTGAATATTCCTTCCCAATCTGTAGGCAGTCATTTTGTTTTGATGACGGTGTCCTTTGCTTTACAGAAGCTTTTTTGTTTCATGAGGTCCCATTTACTGATTGTTGCTCTTAGAGCCTGTGCTGTTGGTGTTTATGAAGTTGTCTCCTGTGCCAATGAGTTCTAGGCTGTTCCCCACTTTTTCTTCTAAGAGATTTAGAGTATCTGGTTTTATGTTGAGGTCTTTGATCCACTTGGGCTTTAGTTTTGTGCAGGGTGATAAATATGGATCTATTGTCATTTTTCTGCATGTAGACATCCATTTGGTTCAGCACCATTTGTTGAAGATGCTTTCTTTTTTCCATTGAATGGTTTTGGCTTCTTTGTAAAAAATCAAGTATTCATAGGTGTATGCGTTTATTTCTGGGTCTTCTGTGCAGTTCCTTTGATCCTCCTTTCTGTTTTTATGACAATACCATGCAGTTTTTATTACTATTGCTCTGTAGTACAAATTGAGATCAGGGATGGAGATACCTCCACATGATCTGTTGTTGCACAGGATTGTTCTGGAGATTCCTGTTTTTTTGTTTCTTTGTATGAAGCTGAGAATCTTCTTTTCAAGGTCTGTAAAGTATTGAGTTGGTATTTTGATGGGAATTGCATTGAATCTGTTGATTACTTTTGACAGGGTGGCCATTTTCACAATGTTAATCCTACCAATCCATGATCACGGGAGATCTTTCCATCTTCTGATGTCTTATTCAATTTCTTTCTTCAGAGACTTGAAGTTTTTCTCAAACAGGTCTT
Organism: Meriones unguiculatus; assembly: GCF_030254825.1. Lineage (NCBI taxonomy): Eukaryota > Metazoa > Chordata > Mammalia > Rodentia > Muridae > Meriones > Meriones unguiculatus. Next base: position 24,016,125 of record NC_083353.1, on the reverse strand, counting down.
TCACTTGCTTGGTTAGTGTGTTTCTTGGATGCAACAGAAGGTTGGATCCTGTTTCCACAACTATTCTGTTAGTCTGTGTCTTTTTATTGGGGAGTTGAGTCAGTTGATGTTGATAGATACTAGTGACCAACAATTGTTGCTTACTTTTGATATGGGGTTGGTGGTGTCACTGAGTTTCATTGCTTGTATTCTTTTTTTTTGTGTGTGTGTGTTGTGTGTGTGTAGTTATCTATTTCCTCTGTTTCCTTAGATGTAGTTGTTTTCTTTGGTTTGGAGTTTCCCTTCTAGTACCTTCTGTAGAGCTGGGTTACTATGTAGATATTGTTTAAATTTGGTTTTGTCATGGAATATTCTGAATTTCTGTCTATGTTGATTGAAAGTTTTGCTGGGTATAGTAGTCTGGGTTGGAATCTGTGGTCCCTTAAGGACAGTATGATTTCTGTCCAGGCCCTTCTGGCCTTCATAGTTTCATAGTTTCTGTTGAGAAATCTTGTGTGATTCTGATAGGTCTACCTTCATATGTTACTTGGCCTTTTTTCCATGCTGCTTTTAGAATTTTTTCTTTGTTCTGTAGGTTCAGTGTTTTGACTATGATGTGACGTGAAGAATTTCTTTTCTGGTCTAGTCTACTTGGTGTTCTGTAGGCATCTTGTATGTTTATGGCCATCTCCTTCTTTAAGTTGGGAAAGTTTTCTTCTATAATTTTCTTGAAAATATTTTCCGGACCTTTGAGCATGATGTCTTCTTTTCCTTCTACTCTTATTATTCTTAGGTTTTGTCTTTTCATGGTGTCCTTGAGTTCTTGGATGTTTTGTGTTTGGAACTTTTCTGATTTTATTTTTTCTTTGAGAGACGTTTCAATTCCTGGAAGTGTATCTTCGGCGCCTGAGATTCTTTCTTCCATCTCTTGTATTCTGTTGGTGATGCTTACCTTTGGAGTTCCCGATCTTTTCTCTATGTTCTACAGCTCCTAGTTTTTCTCTATTTGTATTTTCTTTTTTTTTTAATTTTAATTCTGTTTTCATGACTTGCACCATTTCCTTCATCTGTTTGAATGTGGAGTCCTGCTTTTCAATGACAGCTTCTATTGTTTTTTTCCATTTCTTCTCTATGCATCACTGATTGTGCCTCTATTTCTTTGGGTATAATTGCCTGTATTTCTATGAGAGTTTGTTTATTTCTTCTTCATTTGCCTTCATTTGTGTGGACGTTTCTTTGAAAGCTTTGTTCATTTCTTCTTTGTTTGCCTCAATATTCATGGTCATTTCTCTGAGAGCTCAATTTGTTTCCTCTTGATTCATCTCGATTTCTTTGGCTATTTCTCTGAGGGCTTTGTTCATTTCACCTATATGGGCTCTAATAGCTGGAGAAACATAGTTTTGAGGTTGTTTTCTTGTATATCTAGTGAATTGAAGTGTCCATTTTTTTGTGGGGTTGCTGGTGAGGTCATTATGTCCTGATTTGTGTTGGGTGTGTTCTTAAGTCTGCCTCTAGCCATCTGGTTATTTATAACCCTCACTGTTTGTTCCTCGAGTTTGTAGTTCAGACAATGATCATCTCTTCCTGTTTTCTGGACGTTTTTTTCAGGAAGATGAGAGAGGTTCACTGGTTTGGGAGTGTGCCTTGTGGTTTCAGTTTTGCCTAAGTAAGGAATGTGACGCTGGCACTATTTGCATGCACTTTTAGCAGGCGTAGTGTACATGTGGGGATTCTGTGACTATTGCAGTGGCCTGCAGGCCACTATTATGAAGTATTATGTCTGAGATCCAGGGACTGTTTGCCTGGATTAAACTGGTGGACCCACAAGGCAGAGGCTTCAACGTTGGGGTCGCTATCCCAAGAATCCCTATGATGCCCACATTAGGGGTCTGGGTGGCAGGGATCTCATCTGGTTGCTTCTGTAGAGAGGCCCTGGGTCTGGGGCAAACTCTCCCTAGAAGGCTCACTCACTCTCTTGCAGGACCACTTGGAATGCACTGGGGTTTCCCTTGCTCTCTACTCTCTGATTTGGTCCTGCTGCGGGAAATGTGCGAGTAGGCTAACAGTCAACTCTGTGACACTGTGGCCGCAGGACACGATTTCCACCTCTCCTGTGTGCTGCCTCTCTGTCCTTTCCCTCTGCCAGGAGGGGTTATGTTGATTTGTCCTGGGGTAACTCGGGAAAGAGTTAGGTTGAGTGTTCTCAATATCCTGGGCCCAGAACTCTCTGCCAGAAGCAGCCTGGTGGTAGAACCTATGTTTGCTGATCCTGAGAGAGTACCAGGTAGGGTTGAGTGTCCTCAGATCCAGAGCTTGGGTTTCTCTGCCAGGGGCCACTGGGTGAGCTGGAGAGGGGGTACTGTGTCCTGTGGCAGGCTGCCTCTCTGTCCTTCCCCTCTGATCTTCCCCTCCGCTAGGGCAAGCTTATGGCAGTGTTCTCAGGGGAGTGCCAGAAGGGGTTGGGACTTCTCAGTCCAGATTCTGAGCCGGGTTTTCTCTGCCAGGAGTCGGGGGGGGTCGCCAGTGATAGGACATGGTGATAGACCTTATTGTGCTGGAACTGGGAGCGTCTCAGGACGTGTTGAATGATCACAGTCCCAGATCCTGAGCTGAAGTTTATTTGCAAGGAGCAGCGGCCAGCACGGTGAAGCCCCTGTGCGCCTCTTTGTCCTTCTGCTCCACTGCGGCAGGGTTATGGCAGCGTTTGGGGGAGTGCCCGAAAGGATTGGGTTTTCTCAGCTCCGATCTCAGGTTGGGGTACAGACAATGTGGTCTGTGGCAGATTCTGCTAGACACCACCTGCCTCCTCTGAAGAGGGAGTAGGGATTTTGAGCTGGGCTCGCAGCTGCTCTCTGAGCATGGCTGGAGCTCAGTTGTGATGGAGGCGGGTACCCGCAGTCAGCGAGAACTTCCAGGGAAAGACTGGGTGACCCATAATCAGCCTCGCAACTTTGCTTCCCCGTGGGGTTTTCTTGCGAATGGGACTCCCTTTGTGCCCACCAATCAGCCTGGGAAAGTGATCGGTACGTGCAGGTGTGCAGCTCCAGCACAGAGACCCAAAGCCCATGTTACCAGGGATCTCTTCCGGGTTCTGGCTGGCCGCCTCAGAGTGGACCTGACTGATTCCCATGCTGTGGGAGCCTCCCCTCACCTGGGAAACACGCTTTAGTTTTAGGGCCCAGAGTTCAGTCTCCTGGTCGCTGCACGGAGAGTGTTTTCCCACTTCTCAGACACAGTATTCTCCCAGTGCTGCCATCTTGGCCCCTCCACCCTTAAGTCTACTCTTAGGTTTTGTCTTTTCATGTTTTCTTGGATTTCATGGATGGTTTGTGTCAGGAATTTTTGGGATTTAGTATTTTCTTTAACGGCTACATGCATTTATTTCATTGTATCTTCCATATCTGAGATTCTTTCTTCCATCTATTGTAGTCTGTTGGTTATGGTTACCTCTGTAGTTCCTGTGTTCTTTTCTTTGTTCTTTCTCACCATGGTTTCCTCTGTTTGTGTTTTCTTTAATTTTTCCAATTCTATTTTCAGATCCTGAACCATTTTTTTATTTCCTTTACCTGTCTGACTGTATCTTCCTTCAATTCCTTCACCTGTTTGTTTGAACATTCCTCTGTTTCTTTTATTTCTTTCAGTGATTTAATCATTTTCTTTCTGAAAGCAACAAGCTGTTTTACTACAGTTTCCTGCATTTCTTTACTAATGGTCGTAATCTGTGTGACTTTATCTCCCTCTAAATCTTCAAACATTTTATTTGTTTCCTCCATTATTTTCTTCTTAAGCATTGATGTAAAGTCATCTTCTTAAATTCTACTTATGTTAGGATGTCCAGGGCTGGTTGTCCCTGGATAATTGGGTTCTGGGAATAGCATATTGCTTTGCCTTTTGTTGGTTGTGCTTTAACAGTAGCCTCTACCCATCTTGGTGTCTCAGGTATGGGCTGTTAATTTCTGGTACCTGCTGGAATCCTGGGGTGGAGGGAATCCCCTTGGTAGGGTTCTGAAGGGAGCGTCCTCAGCTTTTTGAGTGTGATCAATGGATTGGTGGTGCTTTTCCAAAATTGGCACAATTCAACCCAGTTGAAGGACCTGTGTGGTAACTATGGTTCTTGGTAGTCAGGAAGGCTCTCCTCTTTCCAAGAGAAGTCCTGGAGACAGCTGCCTCTCTGTGTTTCTTGCTTAGAACATATTGAGCTGCTACCTTTGCTCCTTTATTTTGTTTTCTGAGCATAGTCCACTTGAAGAACCAGGAAGTGCAGTGGTTTCTTCAGTTTAGCTAGAGATAACTGGTTGCACTTTGGAGCAGTATCTGGGGGCTGATCCAATGGTCTCAGGCTTCTGTAGGTCTGAGGTTGGAGCTGTGTGCCCCAGTACCTTAGTGGTAAAACATGGCAGTTGAGTACAGTGCTCATGTGGGCAGCCAGAGGCCAGAGCTTGGAGCCTGTGGGAACCCAGCAAGAACCCAGCAGGACCTCAGCAAGAACCCAGAAAGAACCCAGGGGGAACCCAGCGGGAACCCAGAAACTCTTCTGGAAGTGGTTTTCCTGAGGTCGGTCCAGTTGTATCTACCACTGTGTGTTCCTCCCAACAAAAAGACCTAGTGTGCAGTGTTTTGGCATCCACAGTTTCATCTGGGATGGCAAGTAGAGTGCAGGCAGAGTGACTCTGCCTTGTTATGGACTGGGCTCCCAGAGGAACCTGGCTGGGTTGGGGGTGGGTGGATGGGAGTTGTGGTGCCCTGAGTTTGGGCCTGCTCTTTCCCACACTGTCGGTTTTCCTTCTGACAGAAAATGACAGTCTCTGTTGCCCTGGGGCCCACATTTCTGTCTGGGACAGAATTCTGTCTGGGACAATGAGTCAGGTGCACAGCAGTTCTCTAGGCTGGCAGCTGATTATCAGCTGGACCCCAGTACCTTTTGCAAGGGTTGTCTGAGTGTCCTGGGGTTGGTTCCTGATCGCTTCCTTCACCGTGGGGTTTTCTCCAGACTGGAAATCCCAGTCTCAGGTGTTGTGGGGCCCACAGTTCAGGCATGCAGGCATGCGCCTCTGGGCTGGTGACCAAGTGCCAGCTGGGACTGGGTACTCTTCCAGGAGTTTAGCTGGGTGAACTGAACCAAATTGATTCCCACAACATGGGCTTTCCTCTCAGCTGGCAAGCACAATTTTGGTGTGTTAAGGCCAAGAGTTCTGTGTGTTGGTCACTCTCTGTCCCTGCTGTGCTGCTGGTCAGAAACAGTGTCCTCCTGGTGCTGTTATCTTGGATGCTCATTATGACTATTTTAATAATTCTCATTAAAATCTTTGCCAATATTAATTTTACTTTGTTTATTAAAATATTTAAGCTAATTTTCTACTGCTCTGCACATGTTTTCCTCCTACTCTTGTAACTAATTAATGAAGATACTTTTATGATAATGGGCTAATAAGTCCTAAGAATGAATGCATAGATAGGAAATCTGTGTATGTGAGGTTCTTTGTCATGGTTACCAAACCATTTAATAAATAGTTAAGCTTTTAAAGCACAAGATTCATTTATCCAGTGTTATGGATTAGAATCATTGTCTAACTTTCTGAATACATTTTAGTATGATTAATATTACATAGTTTCTGTCTTCATGCTTTTATATTCTTATACATATTCACTGATGGAAATCTACTGTTGGTACAGGAATAGAGTCCCTCCCTATCTTGGAGCTTATCATAGAGCTTGCCAAGAGGAACAAGATGGCTGAGGAGGAGAAGGAAAAATGGACAAATAGAAACTGAAAATTTGTTTACATGACTTGCTTTATTACAAAGCCCTTGGATATTCTATTAGTTCCTTGTTTCACTGATGTGACAAAATAACTAATAAGAGCAACTTAATGTGAGGACAGTAAATTCTGGTTCACAGTTTGAAGGGAGCTAATGCATCATGGCCAAGAGGAGGTTGGGGGAAAAGCATGCTCAGCCTGTTTTCGAGCTTTAGTATATCTAGAACCTCAACCCATGTAATGAAGCCAACCATTGCTAAAGTGCTACACTTAGACTATTTCAGAAGTTTTTCCATCTCAGTTGATCTAATTGAGGCTCATCCCATAGGCATCTGGTGAGGTTTATCTTTTGGAGATTCTAGATCATAGCAAGTGGGCAGACAATTTAAACCAATTCACAGGGTAAGCAGTGCAATCTCATGAAAGCAGTAGCTCATTCTCAAGAGATAATGAGTTTCTCCTAAGAACTCTTAAGTTTCTCCTAAGAGTTCATCCTAAAATACCTGTTTAAGCTTTTCTTACATGTTACCATGTTTTCACTCTTCAAAGCGAGTTAGAAGAGGACAAAACATAATCTACCAGTGTAATTTATATCTGTTTAAATTCTCTTATCAGAACCTTCTCTAAATATCATTGTCTTTATGTAATTTCAAAATAATGTTCATAAACAATCCAAGTGACAAATTGATTTCTCTGTTTTCTTTTTATTCTTAGACTAGATTTTTCTTCACCTTTAGAATAACATGTATTGATTTTCATCAATGGTATTTGATGGTACTTATTCATTTGTATTTATTATATTTCTTTTTATACAATGACAATTATATGTGTAGTCTAATTTGTATTCTCTCTCACTAGATTTAACCTTTTTCCTGAAAATATTTTTATTTAATATAATTTTAAATGTGCAAATGTGTATTACATAAATTAGAAATATTTATATAACAATCCTCCTATCAGAAATTTATTTTCTCTGCTAGAAAAAATAGAGTCTTTCAGAGACCCTTTATGGTAGGCTCCTGTCGTGTTTCTTTTTTTCTCCTACTTCCAATGTCTATCCCATTTGTCTTTCTAGATGAGGACTGATTATCTTACCCTGGGTCCTGCTTCTTGCTTAGCTTCTTTAAGTATATAGGTTTTAGTATGTAGATCCTATCTTTTAGGTCTAGTATCCACTTATATGTGAATATATACCATGTGTTTCTTTCTGCTTCTGGGATACCCTATTTATGTTGATCTTTTCTAGACCACACCATTTGCCTGCAAATTTCATGATTTCCTTGTTTTTAATTGCTGAGTAGTATTCCATTATGTAAATGTACCACAATTTCTGTAACCATTCCTCCATAGAGGGCCATACAAGGTTTTTTCCAGGTTCCAGCTATTACAAGTACAAAGGAGATGCTGACATTCATAACCAAACCTTGGGCAGAGTACAGGAAATCATATGAAAGAAGGGTGAGTTAGTAAGACCTGGAGAGGAAAGGAGCTCCACAAGGATCAAACATATCTGGGCACAGGAGTCTTTTCTAAAAATGATTCTCTAACAAGGGATCATGCATGGATGTAACCTAAAACCCCTGCTCAGACATAGCCCAAGGCAGCTCAGTATCCAAGTTGGATACCCCAGTAAGTTAAACAGGGATTGAAACTGATATGAACTCAGTGGCTGGACCTTTAACCTCCCCCCAACCCCAAGGGAGGAGCAGCCTTGATAGGCCACAGAGGAGGCCATTGCAGCTAGTCCTGAGGAGACCTGATAAGCTAGGGTCAGAGGAAGGGGAGGAGGAACTCTCTATCAGTGGACTTAGAGAAGGGCAGGGAGGAAATGAGGAAGGAACAGTAGGATTGGGAGGGAATGTGGGAGGGGGCTACAGCTGGGATACAATGTAAATAAACTGTAATTAATATAAAAAACAAAAACTTAATTAAAAATTTTATTGTCTTTTTGTTTTAACTAATTAAGTAATAAAGGATCTACTTAAAATTTAGTTTGTTTCTAATGAATGAACATATTAAATTCCTGTATGAAATTCCATTGAATTTTAAATTGTTGTAAATTATTTATGCTTATTTAGTAATTTATAACTTTTTCATTCTGAATTACTTTTAGATATGTCAAATATTTCAGGTAATTTAATTATATTTGTGTTATTTTTATATTATAATTTTCAGGCTGTTTTGTTTTGGAAAATATTTTTTACTCCCAAATTGATTCTTATGTACTTTGCAATATGCTCCTTTTCTTTTGTTTGTTTTTACCAAAATACTGAGGAATACACAATCAAAGTTATCCACTGGAAGAAGCTCCAGGTTTTTTGAAGGAAGGGTTCTATGAAACCACTGTCACATCCAGACAGCCTCTTGCTGAATAAAGGCTCGCAGAAGTATGTCCTTGGAGAGAATGTGATTTTAACTCCTAACTAGCAACTGCTGGTATCTCTTCGTGGGCTAAACACTACATGACTGTGCTACGCAGGGTCTCCTTCATGATTATGGTATAACATAACCATGGTGCTCATGCCCTTTGTCTTGTTTTCCTGAAGGGAAACTGATTGCCATTTTATGATTTCTGAGTAAAACTGTAATTAACTTCTTACTTCTTGACTCTGTTCTAAAAGTCTTCCGTCCTCATTTGTGACCTTGGTAGACATTATTGACTTCTCTCATGCTATAAACCAAACATTCACTTTGGTTTATGTAAAGTAGATTAATCTCAAACCATGTGTGTTATCTTTTCTCATTGACATTTGCAATGAACCAACTGAAGGAAGAAATTACGTAAATGAATCACTCAGAATTCTAATTTCTGTTCTGTTTTCACTGAATCACTATACCCATGATCATGCCTTCTATTTCTAATTGGTGTACATGGACACAGTGTCCCCTTGGAATAACCTCTTGTAAATGTCTATCCTTAGTGATTGGGTTCATGATCTCCAGTACTTCAAGAAGCACGCCTGAGAACAGAGAGAATGAAAAATCTTCTATAGTATGTGTAGGATACCTCTTATTTCAAATTCTATCTGAGTGGTTTGTGGTTGGAGTCATGATCTCCAGTTCTGTGAGAGCACAGAAAAAAAAAAAAAAAATCTTATAGATATGTGTAGGACACCCCTATTTCCAATTTTTGTTCCTGGTATTCACAAGGAATAATATAATATAATATATAATATATAATATATTATATATTATATATTATATATTATATAATAATATTTTATATAATATATTATATAATAATATATAATATAATAACTAAGATACACTATGTCATAGACACTCCTTTCTCTGAAGCTTTATTTCTAAAACAAATTTTTAATAATTTTTTTATTAAATTGATTACAGTTTATTCAATTGTATCCCAGGTGTAGCCACCAATTTTTAGTTTTTATATTAATTATAGTTTTGAAGATCAGTACTCACGTCAGCTACAAAGTTTGTATCTTAGTTGCTTTAGATATTGAGCCACCTTTTCAGGCCATTGTGCACATTCTTACAATTGGAATCTACTTCCAACTTTGTCATGTGTGATGCTTAATTTTGATTGTTAATGGTATTTTGTCTGGAACCATCTATGATACAGTTCCCTAAGCACAACTCTGCAGGATTATTTCAATTATGTTACCTTCTGTCCATGCTTCTGAGCAATTAATTGGATTAGGTAATCACGGTGAGAAAACTATATCAACTATTATTGGGCTGTGAAATTACAAACATGATTTCCAGAATGCATAAACAGGAGAAAGCTCAGTGAGTATGTGCCGTCATTGTCCTCTGCTTCTTTGTTATTATTTATTTTTTCTTTATTTCACTTTATTCACTTTGTATCCTCCCATAAACACTTCCCTCCTTCCCTTCTAATCCCACCTTCCCTCCCCCTTCTTCATGTATGCCCATCCACAAGTCCACTGATAGGGGAGGTCTCCCTCTCCTTCCTTCTGAAATTAGTCTATCAGATCTCATCAGGAGTGGCTGCATTGTCATCTTCTGCGTCCTCTGTTTCTTAACTAAGTCAGCCACTTCACTTGCTGTGACCTCCTGACATCAGTCCTGCCCTATAGCGCTACCATAAGCCTACAAACACTGAGCCAAATGTATTTCTAATGTAAATAATATCCTAAAGCTCTTTTTCACACCAAGAGGGAAATAACTTCAAATAAAAATGTTCTTATAATGCCCAGGTTGAGTCAGGTTTTGTGGTATACCCCCTTAGTTGATTCTTTGCCTTTGGGACTTTTTGGCGGCTAGAGTCTGAAAGAATTTGGTCAGAGAAATGTCCCGTTTTCATTTTTTAAACAGAACTTAACATGTCTTTCTGATGGGAGTTTGTAATATTTAATAAATTGATTCTTGTGGCTCTATCACATGAAAGCAGCTTCCTAAGTAACTGAGAGGGAGGAGAAGACTGCCAAATGGCATTTTCCAAAGATGACATTGATTACAACAATAAAAGTATTTAATATACAACATAAATGTAATAGAAGTGAAACATTGTAAATAATAATAAAGTAAAATAGAGAACATTAGGGATGTATTATAATGAGCTATAAAAGGAAGGAAGGATGTAGGCAAATGGAATTGTGGGATTCCATGATTCAGTTTAATAAGAAACTGAAGGGAAGTAAGGTTGCTTGGACAATCCAAAAGCTTCTTCAGTTATCATCCTCCACAGGATGATCAATTGTACTGGAGAAGAAAATTGTTCCAATATTCACTGTCAAATAAAACAAAAATAATCATGATAAAAAACATTCTCAGAAGACAGATTCCACTCAACTCAGACAAAATGAGTCTTTCAGTCTATTTTTATAACTCTACACAGAAAATTTCATGTGTTTACAACATATCTGATTTTGAGAGGTCCTATTATTGATTCAGATATGCTTTTCCTATTTATCATTCTTCATGTATTTGTTGTAGTTGATCCTGTGAATCCAGTAGTTACATAATGCTAAGCATTTGATAAGATTTATCTCTCATAAGAAATCCAACCAACATTACTGTTTTTGCAGGAGGATTGCACAGTTTGTTGACAGTGGCACAGGGCTTAATCTTCCAGAATATTTGAGGGGTTTTTGAATCCAAACGTTGTCTCTAAGTGATCTTTTCAAAAGTAATACTTTGGTAACCAAGATATCCTACATTGACTCAGGGACCAGGAGAAGGAAAGGTGAGAAACACAGCAGGTAATATTCTAGAATCCTTTCAGGGGCTGAATTAGGAGGACATCTGTCATACATACATGCATGCATATATGTGAGTATAAACATGCATGTGTATATGTGTTCAAGGTCAATATGTAAGTATGATTATATTTATATTTTTTAATTTTGCTGTTTAATTATATTTAATTAAAAAAGACTTTTTCCATGCTAAAATATCAAGATGTGTGCCAATACTGCTGTGATGTTAATTACAGTTTTGTGAAATCAGGAGAGGATGTCATCCTTCCATTCATCTGATTACTACTTTAAATCTTCCTGTTACCTGTCAGAAAGTCCTCCTGAGAAGGAACAGATGTAAGATTTAATTCTTCAGTATTATCATTTGGAAAGTTATTGTCACTTTGGTTATGGGCATCAGCCTTATCACAAGACTTCTCAACAGCAGTTTATAAACCAGAGGAGTTCTTGATGTCCTCCACACTCCTTTGCATGTCTTTATACAATGTAGTAGTATCCTCTTCAAAGATCTTTGGAAAATATTCTGTGAGAATTTTTATAAGAGAAACCTGTAAATCAACAGTACAGAAACTAGATTCTGTCATTTCACATTGTTTACAAATTTGATACCAGAGTCTTGAAATGACAAAAAAATTAGGAGTTACTACATGCAGGTATCAACCCACGAAAAGAGTAAGAATAGTATGGGCACATATTTAATGTATAGTCAGTAAAATAAGGAAAAGTTTCAGTAGCCTCACAACAATGACTGTTTTTGTTTAACTTTTATGTTTCTTCCCATGATACACCTCATTTTATATTTGACCAGGCTTTTAAAAATTATTCATTTATTACAATTTATTCAAATTTCCCTACTGCAGTCCACGCCCTGGTCTCCTCTTAGAACCACACACCCTCCCTCTTCTCCTTCTTTGCCCCTTCCCTAAGTCCTGTGACAGGTGAGAACCTCCTGCCAGCTCAGCAGGTAAAGTCTAGGCTCACAACCAAAAATAATTTACCAGTCTTAAACAAGGTAGCAAAGAAATAATTTTCAGGAATATCACACTTAGATGATATTCTTTTTTTTTGTATTCTCTCTTTTTTTAATTTTTTATTTAACTTTTATTAATTACACTTTATTCCTTTTATGTCCCACCATAGGCACCTCCCTCCTCTCATCCTGGTCCCACCCTCCCCCCCTTTCTACATGCATGCCTCTCCCCAAGTCCACTGATAGGGGAGGTCCTTCTTTCTGATTTTTGTTGTTGTTGTTGTTGTTGTTGTTCTCAATGCAGTTTATTCAGGAACCTTGAACAATCTTCTGACCCTGGTTAAAGCCAGCCCACAGCTTAAAATAACCTCTTTGTAGCCAACCCCAGAGTGCCTCGTGGGCAATGCAGATAGGTCCACATACACGGAAGCAAGCCTGATCCTCAGCCTTAGCCAAATATGGAGTTGTTTGTGACAGAGAGCACTCACCATCGGGAAGGTGGAAGGCAGAAACCAGCTCCATCTTTAAGTCGTGGCATTACACAGCTCTCTACAGTTCCCCCTTTTTGTTTTAGACACATCAGGCAAGAGTAGAGGTCTGATCTCTGATATTAGGAATAAATTGGGACTTTGTACCAATGTTCCTTTAGGTGTCATCCACCCAAAGAGCATCAGACCCGTCTGATACCTTTTTCTCAGAGGCGGGACCTGGGGCATCAACCTGCATGCAATCAGACATGCTCTTCTCTGGGTCGAAAGCAGCTGACCCTGAGTGCAGTGCTTAGCTTTGCATCCTGAGCGTAACATTTTAGCTTTTTATGGTAGCCAACCATGTTTGGAGAGACTGTCCTGCTTCAATGGCTGTAAAGGCCTGAATGATCATGGCTGCATTACGTTGTTGTGAGACTCTAATCTTGCATATACACCACAGGCAAACCAAGGAGACCAACCCCAGAAGGCCTGCTAACACTCCCATGCCCGCCCATTCCTTCAGATGATTCATGGCTGCAGCAATCCATGATGATAATCATCTGGCTAGTCCTGCGTCCACTCTGGTAGAATTTGCCGTAACAATGGCCACTCTCAGCTGCTCCACCATAGTATCGAATTTTTTAGTCCAATTACCTAAAATATAGCTAGACAATTGTTTAGACAGATTTAAAGCACGGAAAAAAATCTTATATTGTATGCTAGTGACACAAAGTCCAGCATACTTCCATTGACAGCCAAGTTGAGCGATTTGCCATAGGGTATCAATTTGCTCCTGCACGAGGTCAATCCTCTGATTGAACACCATCAAGTATCCTTTTTGTTGAGCATTAATTTCTTTTTGTACATCTAAAGCATGAGCTACATTGGCTAAAATATTATTTAGGGTCTGAGCAGTCTGCATAGTATGACTCATGGCTAATGCAGCAGTGGTATCTCCAACAGCCGCCAATGAGATGGCAGTAACAATGGCGGCTGTAATTTTCTTGTTTCATACACAAATAGTTCAGAATAGTGATCCTTCTTTGTTTTCTTCTCTGACTGCATAAAGGAATATATATGAATAGAACTGTTTAGAAAAGAAAATCATTAATAGCACTTAAGAGTGAAAATTATATTTCATTGTTCTTTTTGTACTGAACGTGAATTTTTATTAAGACTTGGATTTTAGGTTGCCAGTTGCTTGGTAGCAGAATAGAGCCAAGAAGAGTCCTGGATGCGAGTGTCATAACTTGTGTTTAACTACTGCAATGTATCATGACTTCTGTTTTGTGCCCCTGATTCCTGAAAGGTGCTAGTTAAATATACCCCTTCCTTTCTTTTTATTTCTTTTCCTTCTTTTTTAACATATGATTTTATTGATTCTTTGTGAATTTTCCATCATGTACCCCAAACCCACAAATTTCCCAATCCTTCCATTACTGCTTACCACCCTTTAAATCCCACAAAAGAAAACAAAAAAATATTATATATATATATATATATATATATATATATATATATATATATATATAATTTTTATTATCGTGTGTGTGTGTGTGTATAAATCACTAAATTATTCCATGTAAGCTGTGTTGTGCCACTGTGTGTCACACTAATATCCTTTTGCTCAAACAGCTCCGTTTGCAGATGTTCACTAAAATGAGTCAATACTCTGGTGCAGAGCCTAATGGTTTTGTGCTACACCATCAATAATAGATCCTCTCAGAGACTCTCTCAGATATTCTGGATATCCTCCTGTTGTACCTAGCCATGGATTTCCAGCAGCTTTGGGTGTTCAGGACCAGCCTCTTCACATGTTCCAAAAGTTCATAGATGGAGATGTTGGGATGGGCCAGCTCAAAGTCTTGGATCTGGGTCTTGGCTTAGTCAGCTTGCCAACTCTCCTGCAAATCATGCCACCAGGGCCAGCTCTTCTGCACCTTTTTTTTGCAAGAAGGCACCCCCCCATACTTTCTTAAAAGGTTTTTGTCTCTCATTTTGACAAAAAACACAAAAAGGGTCTTATCAGACTGCATCTGCACATTATGGCATTATATTTTTAAATTTTATTCAGTTTTAAAATTCAGTCCTATTCCTACTGAACTTTGTACCCTTTCTGTTTGCAAATCTATCATGTCCAACTTCTTAGTGGCTGCTATCCTCAGGAGACATATATGCTAATCATAAAATCTTTAAGGATTTTACTTGGGAATTATGCTTTAAGAAGTAAGCCCCACTGTGAGGCAACTGGTAGGCAGCTCTGGTATTAGAGGGAATGCAGGTGTCCTATCTTTCTCTGCCTGTGTCTCAATTGGCTTTCTTCTTAACAAGTGAAAATATATTTTCTTCTTAGGAATTTTCTCGCACCACCTGAAATTTTACTCTGAGGCTTTTAATGAAAAAATAAGCTTATCAATACTAAATTTGAAACAATCAGTAAAACAATTTAAAGTAAATTCCTTGGTGAAACAAGGTTAAGGTAAACTATTATGTGAAGTGGTGTGTCAGAAGTTATATTCATTGGCAGCTATCTCAGAAGACTCTGCATCTGTAATTTCACAAGCATGAGTAATTTCAGTTTTATGAGATCCATTGCCATCTTCTTGTTTCCAAGGACACCACAATGCAAGCAGTGTGCAACTTCCATGCAGGCAACATATAAAATGAATAAAAGTTTCAATTGTGCTTTACATGAAATAAAATAAATATTTTGGTGTTAGATTTATGGCTCACTGATAAGTGCACTAGTTTGTATTCGAAAGCATTCAGTTGAGTTCTCAGCACATCACGGTTGCTTTGAGTATTATGTAAGTCTAATTCCATGGAGTTCAAAGATTTCTTTGGGCATGCAGGGAACTAAGAAAAGTTGTTAAATGCAAAATTACATGAAAGCAGAAGGTAAGCACACACAGTTATTTAGTAAAATAAATGTTTCCTTATTATAAGCGTAGTTCTACAGATCTGTTGTTGTACAAATGAAAAGCTGCCTGACATGGGAGCTGTATTGTTTCATCTGTGCTCAATTCAAAAAGGAAGTGTGACTAAGTGAATAGAAGCTGGGAACAAGTGCCACTCCCAGGGATGAGAAAACTACTTGAGGTATATATCCAATTCTATTTTATTCTATTTCTCCGTGATGGTCCACAGTCCTAAATTTTAGTTTGTTGAACCTCATCATCTCTTTCTGTCATCTTTAGCATCTGTGCTTCAAGTTTATTTGGTTTTCAAAGGCAGTTAAAGACGGATGAGACATAACTTCTAATGACATTAAGAAGGACGATTCCCAACCTCCGTGAAATAGATCAATACCTCTTCTAAACCAAAAGAATGCAATCCTAGGGTGTCCTTAAACACCAATGACCTTTCCAACTCCACTGGTGCAGATCTCAAAAGGTCACCCAGAACTTTTCATTTCCATTCTGATCCTTGGCAACTGGGTCTTGGTTTTCTTGGTTGCAAATTGATCCCTTTTTCGCTCTGGTTTATTTCTCAGTGTGCTCTCTCTTTCTCTCTCTCTCTCTCTTTCTCTCTCTCTCTCCTCTCTCTCTCTCTCTCTCTTACATACATACACACACACACTTGCACACATAGGCACACTTACACAGAGGCTATCAACTCTCTATGTCCATGCCTATGAATGACTCTCTTTCCAAACATATCTATATACACACAAATGTTTATTCATGAACATCTATGTATACAAAGGACAGAAATGAACACAATATTCATTAGTGCTGAAGTTAACACACCTGACAGTTATCCTAAACAGTTCTCCCCCAGGCAGTTGTGTACCTTGGCATGGGCGGAGCCCTAAAGTGTGGAAAACTAACTCTGGATAGAAGATTTGTGCAAGCACTGGAGAACTAGCAATGGGAAGTGAGGTCAATGATTTTTGAGGCACAGCCACCCAGAAGAGCAGGTGAGAATTCCAGGAAATCCATCCTTCCCTTCCAATTCATGCAGGTGTGCATCAGGAAGTGGCAGGAGTGGGCATGTCTGGCAGTGAGTCCGATGGGGAGGTGAAGGCCTAGGTGTGAGTTGAGGTGTGTGTGCTGGTCTTTCTTCCTGAAGCCTAGACCTTGAGCCTTCGCCAGAGTCGTTGGGTAGTGGGTGTCTGGTGGGCCGATGCAGGAGAGAGTGCTTGCTCTGGGAAGATGGCTGCAGCCTAGGCTCTCATGAGTGGGTGGAACCCGCCCAAAGGGTGTGGAGATCAGACAGAGAGGCCTCCAGAGAGTGTCTCCAGAGCTCCAAGTAGGATCCCAGGTGCAAGCTCTGGAAGGCCTGGGTTTTCCGTGAGGGAAGAGTGGGTGTGTGCAGTCCCGTGCCATCCAAAGATATGCCTGAGCAGAGAGTGTCCTTCTGGGGTTCACCTGCGAGAGAACCGGTTGCGATATTCCCAGAGAGCCTTGGCCATGAGGGGGGCAGGTCTCTTCTTAGCCTGGATCTTGATGCAGAGAGCCCGCTGGGATAGGCTGTGTCCAGAGGCCTCCTGGAGGAGGTGCCTTTCAGAGGTGGGCCCCGGGGGTCCGGGCTCCTAATGCTGGCCTGGGGTCCTGGCCTGGGGGAAGAACATGACCGTCTGAGTACGTTCGAGGCCTTGCAGCTTCTTGGCCTGTGTCCTCCGGATGCGGGCTGTGAGGGCTTGCAGCTTCACCTCTTGGTCTGCCTCCTCCATCTACTGCTCTGTCTTGGTCTCAGTCTGACTGTGGGTCTCAGTCTGGTCCCCTGCGTGACGAGGTTCCTCCTCTTGGGCTGCTTGGGCTGTGTTGGCTTGGAAGGCGTCCTTGGCTTGGGAGATTCCTTGGAGAGCAGTTTGTTCGGCTGTATCAGCTTCATGGGCTGCAATGGTCTCCATGGCTATAGCCAAAGTTTGAGGTCCTGTTGCTGGTCTTTCTCCCTGAAGCCTAGACCTTGAGCCTTTGCTAGATTCCTTGGGTATCGCCTGTCTGGTTGGACAATGCAAGATGGAGTACTTGCTCTGGAAAGATGTCTGCAGCCTAGGCTGTCACGGGTGGGGGGAACACATCCAATGGTGTTGAGATCAGGCAGAGAGGCTTCCAGAGAGTTTCTCTAGAAAGGTCGCCCGTGAACAGGAAGTGGAATCTCAGGTGAAATTGCTGGAAAGCCATGCCTCCTCCATAGCTCAGGAAGCCTGTTTCAGATCTCAGAGCCAACTCTAGCTGACTCCATGGGGTTCACAGCCCTTCCTTGCCTCCAAACGTTCTCTGGTCAAATGTGTTTTTCTGTATGATCTTTTTGGTACTCTTGGGTTAACCTGCCCACATCTGTGGGTCTCCAACTTTGGAGTCATGAGAGAACCTGGTCTCTTCTTACATTGCTTCATGCTTTTGTGGCCTTCCCTATAGGGCAGACAGGGATCCATCTGGCATGTGCTGTGTGTAGAGGCTTCATGGAGGAAGTGCTTGTCAGAAGAGTCCCCACCTCTCGCCTGAGGTTCACTCTCCTCCTTCTGGATGGGTCTTTTTGCCTGTATTTGGAAAGTGACCATCTTGTTTTGTCTACATCCTTGCAGCTTCTACACTTGTGTGCTCTGTTTGCAGGCTCTCAGGGTTTGCAGCCTCAGCTCTTGTAACTCCTTCATTTGCATGTGTGTTGCTCTCAATCTGGCTCTGGTTTAGTTTCCCAGGCTAGGAATCCTCTTCTGCGTGCCCAGGTTCAGGCTTATCAAACATATATATATATATATATATATATATATGTGTGTGTGTGTGTGTGTGTGTGTGTGTGTGTATGATATACATTCGTACATTTATATGTATATGTATATATATCACAGGTAACTTGCACCTGTGTGACACATGCTGTGATATATATATATATATGTATGTATAAATTAGCATATATATATATATATATATATATATATCCCTCGGTATGATGGCCATTGTAATTTTTATCACTGTTTGATATTTAATGTAGTCTTCCCTATGTAACAGAGACCATGAATGACCATGAATTGATTGATACTATGAGATGGCTGTGTCATGATGTTCAAGTTTGTGGTGTTCACTCTAATTGCATCCATGTGATGTTTGGGTGAGGGCTCTGTTTAATTATCATTGTGTGATGGCTACAATGTAATTGCCCCTGTGAAATGGTAATAATTAATGGCTACTGTGTTGTGTTCACTGTGTGATGATTACTCTGTGATGGTTACTGTGTTATGGCCACTTTTTGAGGGCCTCTTATTGACAGTAATTTGTTTTTGACACTGTTGATGGTCACTGTATGCTGGCCACTTAATGATGGCCTGTGTGTGTTGGTCACTGAATTATAAATTCTGTGGGATCCCACTATGTGATGGTCAAAGTTTGATAGCCACTGTGATGGTCATCCTGTGATGGCCATTACCTGATGGTCACTGTTTGATATACCACTATGTGTTTTATATGGTGTGATGGTCACTGTGTAAATTTGACTTTGTGCTGGACAATGTGTGATTGACATTGAGTTTTGTTCACTGGGCAATGATCAGTGCTTCATCGCCAATACATGATTTTCACTATCATGGCCTGTGACTGATAGTTGTTTTGTGATGGCCATTCTGTGCTAGCTAATAATTGATGGTTAGCTGTGTGATTTAATTGCATAATGGTTACTGTATAATCACTAATCTGTGATGACCATTTTGGTTGATACTGTTTTATTGTCACTGTGTAATATTCATTATATGATGGCCACTGTGTGATAGTCATTATGTCATAAACATGGCGATGCCAAGAGTGTTAAAAATGGCATGTGATGGATACATAGTGATGGCCAATGTCAATGTTCATGGTGATGGCATACTCTGTGATGGTCACAGTGTGAGAGACACTGTGTGAAGGCCATGATGTGATGATCACTGTGTTGGTCAATATATGGTTATCATTTTATACTGTCCACATTTTCATTATCATTGCAATATGAAAGCAGATTGATAGCTGTTGTTTTATGGTTAAAGCATAATGGTCACTGTGTGATGGTATCTGTGTGGTCATATCTGGGTGATGGGTACTGTAAAATCCACCATGTTGTGACCAGCATGTGATGGCCACAATGTGATGACCAGTTTGTGGTAGTCATTGTGATGAACAGCTGTGAGTAATTCACTGAGTGATCATCATTTTGTGATGGACATATTGTGATGGTCACTGTGCGATGGCCACCTTGGAGTGGAAAGTATGTAATGGTCTCTGTTTATCATCACTATGTGATGGCTTCTATATGGAGGTCACTAGGAATAAACATAATGTGTTGACCAATGTTTTATAACCTCTGTGTGATGGTCAAATAGCATAACTCCTAGGGATGCCCCCTGTGCTATAGGCACAATGAAATAGTCTACTCTATGATGGTGACTCTTCATGTCTTGGGTCCATGAACCAGGCAGTCAAGAATCTGTTTAAAAAACTGAATGTATTTCTAGAAAACAAATTATTGTAGTTACACTACTTCAACTAAAACAGGAGATTTGGACAAACTGATGTGGCACTGTATGACAGGATTGTTATTTTTTCTGGCTAAAAATGTACATCCTGAGAGAAAAGCTGTGAGTATTCTGTGGTGTGCTTCTCTATAGACTGCTTGTTCCTGGGGCATATAGGGCCATAAAGCAGGTTTCAGCTTTTGTTTTGCTTTGCTTTGTTTTTTTTTTGTTTGTTTGTTTTGTTTTGTTTTTTGTTTTGTTTTGTTTTTTGAGACAGAGTTTCTCTGTGTTACCTTGGCTGTCCTGGACTCATTCTGTAGAGAAGGCTGGCATTGATCTCACAGAAATCCATGTGCCTCTGTCCCCTGGAGTGCTGAGATTACAGGTGTCACCACTGCCACAGCTTGGTTTCAACTTTAAAATATAAATTTTTATACTTTTATTAATTAAACCTTACTCACTTTGAATCTCCCCATAAGCCCCTCACCCATCCCTCCCAATCCCACCTTCCTTCCCCCTTCTTCACGCATGCCCCTCCCTGAGTCCACTGATAGGGGAGGTCTTCCTCTACTTCCTTTTGATTTTAGTCTATCATATCTCATCAGGAGTGGCTGCA
Organism: Meriones unguiculatus; assembly: GCF_030254825.1. Taxonomy (NCBI): domain Eukaryota; kingdom Metazoa; phylum Chordata; class Mammalia; order Rodentia; family Muridae; genus Meriones; species Meriones unguiculatus. Next base: position 23,995,717 of record NC_083353.1, on the reverse strand, counting down.
CTGTAATTTTCTGTGGCCTGGTAAGGCTGCTTCCCTCTCAGGGGGAGGTGATCAAAGAGCAGGCCAATCAGATTATGTCAGAGGTAGTCCCACTTCCCATTAGTATGTAACCCACTTGAACACTAAACTGCCATGGACTACATCAGTGCAGGGGTTCTAGGTTATCTCCATACCTGGTAATTGGTTGGAGTATGCATCTCTGGAAAGACCCCTGTGTTCAAATTTTCTGGTTCTGTTTCTCTCCTTGTGGAGTTCTTGTCCTCTCCAGATCTTACTATTTACCACTTCTTTGATAAGATTCCATGCACTCTGCCCAAGAGTTGGCCATAAGTCTCAGCATCTGCTTTCATAGCCTGCAGGGCAGAGCCTTTCAGAGACCCTTTACTGATTTCTTCTTCTTCTGATGTCCATACTCTTTGCCTTTCAGGATGGGGATTGAGCATTTTAGTCAGGGTTGACTCCCTCTTGATTAGTTAGGACATCAACATAAAATCAGAAACATTAAATCAGTTATAAGAAAAAGTAGGAAAGACCCTAGAACTCCCTGGTACAGGAGAAAACTCCCTAAGCAGAATACAAACAACACAGGCTCTAAGAGCAACAATCAATAAATGGGACCTCATGAAACTAAAAAGCTTCTGTAAAGCAAAGGACACTGTCATCAAAACAAAATGAATGCGTACAGATTGGGAAAAAATCTTCACCAACCATTTATCTGACAGAGGGCTAATACCCAGTATTTATAAAGAACTAAAGAAACTGAAAAGCAACAAACCAAGTAATCCAATTAAAAAATGGGGAACAGAGCTAAACAGAGAATTCTCTGTAGAGGAATATCGAGTGGCAGAGAAAAACTTAAAGAAAGGCTCAAAGTCACTAGCCATTAGGGAAATGCAAATCAAAACCACCCTGAGATTTCACCTTACAACCATAGAATGGCCAAGATCAAAAACTCAAGTGACAACACATGATGGAGAGGTTGTGGAGAAAGGAGAACCCTCCTCCACTGCTTGTGGTAATGTAAACTTGTACAACCACTGTGGAAAGCAATCTGGTGCTTTCTCAGACAACTAGGAATAGTGCTTTCTCAAGATCCATCCATACCGCTCCTAGGCATATTTCAAAAAGAGGTTCAAGTACACAATAAAGACATTTGTTCAGCCATGTTTGTAGCAGCTTTATTTGTAATAGCCAGAAGCTGGAAACATCCCAGATGTCCCTCAGTGGAGGAATGGATACAGAAATTGTGGTACATCTACACAATGGAATATTACTCAGCAAAGAAAAATAAGGAAATCATGAAATTTCCAAGTAAATGGTGGGACCTGGAAAGGATCATCCTGAGTGAGCTGTCCCAGCAGCAGGAAGACACACACGGTATATTCTCACTCATATAGACATATAATATAGGATAATCCTTCTAAAATCTGTACATCTAGAATATAATTTTTGTAATTTTAATTACGTTATTTCCAAATTCATTTTTCTCCCTCACATATACTGCTCCTTGCCTTCAATTTCATGGCCTTTTGGTTAAATTATTGTTACTGGTTGAATTTTACTTAAGTTTTGCTCAAGGATTTCCCAGATAGTAAGCCAAGAAATGGCTCCCTTGGACATTGAATATGAAATGAAATGTCACACAAGGACCCATGTCCTGGAACAGGAACTGCTTTGGGACATTGGAAGAATTTCTATTAAAATAGATTTTTCCAGACTAAAATCTTGTCTGCTCCAAGGGTACAAGGGCAGAGCTAGGAAGGCCTGTGCTGTCTGAGTCATTTGCTTTCTATTCACCCAGTAAGGGAAACACTGTTCCCCAAACCCCACCTTGGTGGTCCTTGCTTAGGAAAGACTCTGGAAAGGCCTAGCCAACAGAAGCTCTAATGGACGTTAGCTTGCAGGTTCCTTCCTCGATTCGTCCCTGGTTCTGCTCTAGGGATCTGTGCAGGAGACCACAAGCCACACCATGGTGATTGTGGTCACTCTTTTCTTAGGTCAGGAGGAGCAGGCCCGTTGAACTGTCAGAGCAGCTGGTACTGGGATGGACTGTGAAACAGACTGTGGGTTTGTTCATGTGGTGACCTGAGCAGTGGCCCTTGGCCTCTGAGCTTCGCTGATTGTGGATTCTTTGGAAGAAGGAGGCTCTCTGCATCCATGGCTGTGGGACCCTGTGGTGCTTGTACATACATCACTACATAGTGCATAAACAATCATTGCTTTTGGTGTATTATAGGAAGAAGACATTATAAAATTGAAGGTCTTTTTTATAGAAGTTCTGAATTTTTCATTCTGCTTTTAGGTTTGTGTTACAAGTTCTGTGAAGGGTTTAGAAACTGGTAGTAAATAGGTGACAGGGGTTACCCTTCAACAATACAGCAATGCTTGGTTAGAATACTATGGCTAGAGAGATGGCTAAGTGGTTAAGAGCACTTATGGATAAGACCAGAGTTAATATCCCAGGATATATAGCATGTGGCTCACAACTACCTGCAACCACACCTCCAGGGGACCTTATGATCTACTCTTACTTCACTGGGTATATATATACACACACACACACACACACAAATGCACACATACACAATTCTTCATATACACAAGAATTTAAAATATTTGAAAAGCTAGGTGTTGCTGACATATGCATTTCATTTCAACACTCAAGAGGCAGAGGCAGCTGGAGCTCGGATTTCAAGACCACTCTGGTCTACACAGTCAGTTCTAGGATAGCTCAAGTTGCATGCAGAAACCTTGTCTCAACAACCAAATCACAGATAAAATAAAATAAAATAAAATAAAATAAAATAAAATAAAATAAAATATCAAATAAAAATCCTTTTATGTTTCTGTGATTCAGAGAAATTCATTTCCAAGGACAAAAGGAGTTTCTGAGCTGCAGAGGTTTCCCAGGTGTTCATGGGGTTGGGTGGCTAAGGCAAATTCCACATCTTGTGACATAGATTTTGTGGCAAAAAATAGACATTAAAATATTTAATGTCATTTTGTCTGTGAGTTTCAGTGGGTCTGGGTTTGCATGAATCCACAAGGGGACATGTGGGGCTACCAATCTATGGCAGAGCTTTTGATCTTATCCATTTGAAAGAGAGCTCTAGAGCATGGTCACTCTCTCTCACTATAGGAAATATCAGTAGGTGTTGGGTCAAACCCAACAATTTAGGAGTCACTTTGAGTTAATTTTGTGGTAGTTGTGGAGTTTGTCTATAATTTTTTTCTTTATTCTTTTCTTACATATCCTGACTGAATGGTCCCCTTCCTCCTCTTTTTTTAAACCCCCAATCTTCTCAATCATGTCCATTGCTCCTCTATTTCCCTTCAGAAAAGATCACACCTCCAGTGATATCAGCTGAACAAAGCATAACAAGATGCTATAAGAGTATGCATAAACCATCATATCAAGGCTGGACAAAGCACCAAAGTTGGAGGAAAAGAGTTCCATGAGCAGCCAAGAGTCAGAGATACTACCACCCCAACTCTTAGGAGTTCCACAAAAACACTCAAATCAAACAACCACAGCATGTACACACAGGGCCAAGCTCAGACCCATGCAGGTTCCGTGATTGTTGCTTCAGTCTGTGTGAGCCCTTATGAGCCCTCCTTAGCTGACTCAGTGGTCCACGTTTTTATGGTGTCCTTGAACTTTCTGGCTTCAACAATCCTCCCTTCTCCTCTTTTCCCCGGGTTCCTGAGTTAGTCTAATGTTTGGGTGGATGACTGTGTCTGCTCCTTTCACTTCTGGGGCATCCCCCTCTGATAACTATTGGGCTAGGCAGCATCTATGAATACAGCAGGATATCATAAGATACTATTTCATTGACTTTTTTATTAATGTTAGTCTTATGTGGTTCAACCCTAGGTCTTTGAGGTATCCACCTTTAGGTTCCTGGTGATACAGGAAGTGTGAGGCATGGGCTCTCTCTCTCATGGTTTGGGCCTCAAGCTAGGCCAGTTTTTGTGGATTTAGGCCAGCTTGTGGGTTTTTCATACCCACAAGCTATGAGTCACCACTGCTGCAGCACATCTTGCAGAGGACAGGTTGAAGGTAGAAGGCTTTGTGGCTGAGTTGGTGTCCCAGTACCACCACTGGGAGCATAGCCTGTTTACAGAAGATAGTCTGTTCAGGTTCCATATCCTCTGTTGCTAGGAGACTTTGTTAGAGTCACCCTGATAGGTTCCCAGAAATTTCCCCTGCACCAGGATTCCATATCATCCTCTAAATGCTCAGCAACTCAAGTTGTTTCTGGTCATATTCTCTCTCTCTGCCTCTCCCTCCTCTATTTGGTTCACCCTATTCCTTTCCATTCTCTGTACCCTGCCACCTGTCTACTCCCCCCAAATTTATTTTATTTTCAATTTCCAGGGAGATCTTGCTATCCCACCTAAAACCCTTCTTTTTACTTACCTTCTCTGGTTTTGTGGATTGTAGTGTGATTATCCTACACTTAACAGCTAATGTCTTCTTGCAAGAGAGTACATACAATGTTTGCTTTTCTGGGTCTGGGTTACAACAATCAGGAAGATTTTTTCAGTTACATACATTTGCCTGAGAATTTCAGAATTTTTTTCTAACACCTGAGTAATACTCCATCTTAAAATATACATTTTATTTATCTGTTCTTCCACTGAGTGACATCCTGGTTGTTTCCAGATTCTGGCCATTATGAACAAAGATGTTATGAATATGGTTGAGCAAGTGTCCTTGTGATAAGATGGAGTGTCTTTTGGGCATATGCCCAATAGTGGTATAGCTGGCAGTTGAGTTCTCCATTCCCAACTTTCTGAGGAACCAGCAAATTGATTTACATTGTGGCTGTAAAATTTATGCTCCCAACAAGAGCAAATTTCCTGTCACTTATTTTGTTGATCTTTTTTATTCTGACATTTGCGAGACAGAATTTCAAACTAGTTTTGATGTGCATTTCCCTGTTGGCTAAGGATATTCCACATTTCTTTAAGTGTTTCCTGGCCATTTGAGATTCACATACTGAGAATTATGTATTTCTGTGCCTCATTTTTTAAATGTTGGATTGTTTAGTTTGTGGATGATTAATTTGTTAAGTTTTTTTTTTTGTTTGTTTGGCTTTTTTTAATTTTGAATGTTAACACTCTATAGGATGGGGATTTCATGAAAATCTTTTTCTTTGTTGTAGGCTGATATTTTGTCTTTTGATGATGTTCGTTATATTTCACTATGCTGAGGTCCCATTTATTAACTGTTGTTATTAGTGCCTGCATGAATCATATTCTGCTTAGGAAGTTGTCTCCTATGTCAGTGTGTTCAAGAGTGTTCCCTGTTTTTCTCTTCTGTAAGGTTCAGAGTTCTATGTTGAGATCTTTGACCCACTTGAACATAAGTTTGGAGCAGGATTGTAAATATTGGTGTGTTTGCATTCTTCTGCATTCATATATCCATAGCATTTCTTTTTTTTTTTCTTCAACTTCAAAATGTTTATTTTCCTAAATTTAAACATATTTAATATGCACAGGCAATTAAATCTTTAATATTATTTTTTCATAGGATGATTGTAATGACTTTATTCTGTAGGAAAACAAATGGAAACGTTACAAACCAGTTCATTTCTGTTTATATGGCCTATAAAAAAGATTTATTTTCTGGGGTTATCAATCTGGCGCCTTCTCAGACAACTAGGAATAGCGCTTCCCCAAGATCCAGCCATACCACTCCTGGGTATATATCCAAATGAGGCTCAAATACACAAAAAGGACATTTGCTCAACCATGTTTGTAGCAGCTTTCTTTGTAATAGCCAGAAGCTGGAAACAACCCAGATGCCCCTCAACTGAAGAATGGATGCAGAAATTGTGGTACATCTACACAATGGAATATTACTGAGCAATGAAAAATAAGGAAATCATGAAATTTGCAGGTAAATGGTGGGATCTGGAAAGGATCATCCTGAGTGAGTTGTCCCAGAAGCAAAAAGACACACATGGTATATACTCACTCATATAGACATACAACATAGGACAAACCCACTAAAACCTGTGCCTCTAAAGAAACTAAGCAAGAGAGAGGACCCTAACTAAAATGTCCAATCCCCATCCGGAAAGGCAAAGAGGATGGACATCAGAAGAAGAAGAAAACAGGAAACAACCTAGGAACCTACCACAGAGGGCCTCTGAAAGCCTGTGCCGTAAAGACTATCAAAGCAGATGCTGAGCCTGATGGGCAACTGTTGGGCAGATTGAATGGAATTTTATGTAAGAACTGGGAAATAGTATGAGCTGGAGAGGACAGGGTCTCCACAAGGACAGCAACAGAACAAGAAAATTTGAACACAGGGAACTTCCCAGAGACTCATACTCCAACCAAGGACTATTCATGGAGATAACCCAGAACCCCTGCACAGATGTAGCCCAGGGCAGTTCAGAGTCCAATTGGGTTACATAGTAATGTGAAGAGGGACTGCCTCTGACATAATCTGATTGGCCTGCTCTTTGATCACCTCCCCCTGAGGGGGGGAGCAGCCTTCCAGGCCACAGTAGAGGACAATGCAGCCACTTTTGATGTGCACTGATAGACTAAGTTCAGAAAGGAGAGGAGAACCTCCCATATCATTGGACTTGGGGAGTGGCATGCATGCAGAGGGAGGAGGGAGGGTGGGATTGGGAGTGGAGGAGGGAGGGGCTTATGGGCGGATGCAGAATGAATAAAGTGTAATTGATGAAAAATTAAAAAAAAAAGATTTATTTGAGGAATTGCCTTCAGAGAATTGGTGAATGAGTTTCATTTGCAGTATAATATCAGAAAGATAATAGTAATAGTTATGTTCAAAGACCTTTTCTTGGGATAAGAGAATCATAATTTTTTCCAGTTGGATCATTTTTTTTTTCTTCATGAATTGGCAAAGATCTGTGGAACACTATTGTTACTGTCATATTCTGTTAACTATATACCTAAATTTCTTTTCAGCCTAGCACAACCACTCTGGAAATCAATCTGGCCCTTTAATAGACAACTAGAAATAGCATATCGTCAAGATGCAGCCATACCACTTCTAGGCATATATTGAAAAGAGGCTCAAGTACACAATAAGGACATTTGCTCAACCATGTTTGTAGAAGCTTTATTTGTAATAGCCAGAAGCTGGAAACAGCCCAAATGACCCTCAACTTAAGAATGGATGCAGAAATTGTGGTATATCTACACAATGGAGTATTACTCTGCAATGAAAAATAAGGAAATCATGAAATTTGCAGGCAATTGTTGGGACCTGGAAAGGATCATCCTGAGTGAGCCGTCCAAGAAGCAGAAAGACATACAAGGTATATATTCACTCATATAGACTTATAACATAGGATAAACCTACTAAATTCTATACATCTAAAGAAACTAATCAAGAGAGAGGATCCTGACTAAAATGGTCAATCCACATCCCGAAAGGCAAAAAGGATGGACATCGGAAGAAGAAAACAGGAAACAACCTAGAAACCTGCTGCAGAGGGCCTCTGAAAAGCTCTGCCCTGCAGACTATCAAAGCAGACACTGAGACTCATGGCCAACTGTTGGGCAGAGTGCATGGAATCCATAGCATTTCTTAAAGAAGCATTCTTTTTTCTGTTGTGTCTTTTTACCTTCTTTATCAAAAATCAAATGGGCATAGGTGTGTGGATTTATATATGGGTCTTTGATTTGATTATAATTGTGTGGAAATTTGAGAATTGTGTTAAATCCGTAGGTTGCTTTTGGTAGGATGGCCATTTTACTATATTAATTCTATCCATGAGTGAAATCTTTCTATCTTCTGGTATCTTCTTCACTTTAATTCTCTAAACAGTCTAGAAAGACCCTAAAAAAAACTTCTTTAACATTCTTGCTGTACAAGAATTTCACTTTCTTGGTTAGAATTACCCCAAGATATTTTATATTAATTGTGGCTATTGTGAACTGTGTGGTTTTTCATATCTTCCTCAGCTTGTTTGTCATTTGTATATAGGAGAGTTACTGTTTTTTTGTCTGTTTGTTTGATTTCTTTTTCTCTATTTGGTTTTGTTTGTTTCAAGCAACTTTGTATCCAGCTGTTTTGTGAAAGGTATTTATCAGGTGTAGGAGTTCCCTGGTAGAATTCTTGGGATCTCTCATGGATACTATGGTATCATCTGCAATTAACAATACTTTAATTACTTCTTTTCTAGTTTGTATTTCCATGATCTTTTTCATTGACCTCACTAGAAAGAATTTAAAGTATTCTGTTGGATAGATATGGGCAGAGGAAAGAAGCTTGTCTTCTTCCTGATTTTAGTGGAATTGCCTTGAGTTTTTCACCATTTAATTTGTTGTTGGCTGTAGGCTTGCTGTGAATTTCCCTTATTATATTTATGTATGTCTTGTATATTCCTACTCTCCACAAATGCTTTCTCATTACGGGGTGTTGGATTTTGTTAAAGCCATTTTCAGCATCTAATGATCTCATAATGTTATTTTTTTTTCTCCTTTCAGTTTGTTTATATGGTAGAATACATTGACAGATTTTATATGTTATGTACTTCTGCTTTGTTGGACTATTCAGGGCTTGCTGTAGTAGGATAGCCAGTGGAATATATCGACCTGGCTGTTATAGATCGTATTCTTATTTATTTATTTATTTATTTATTTATTTATTTATTTATCTAGCTAGCTAGCTACCTGTTTATTTGTTTATTTATTTATTTGTATTTTTAATAATTTATTCACGTTACATCCCAATTGTAGCCCCCTCCCACATCAATTCCCATTCCCATCTTCACCTTCTTTTCCACCTTACATCCTTCCTTAATCCACTGGAAATGGAAGTCCTCCTCCACTACCATCTGACCCTAGTCTATCAAGTCTCATCAGAACTGCCTGGATCCTCTTCTTCTGTGTCCTGGTAAGGCCACATTGCCAGAAGGGAGTGATCAAAAAGCAGGCAACAAAGTTTATATCAAAGATAACACCTGCTCCACTTATTGGGAACCCTCATGGAGACTGAGTGCCTATGGGCTGCTTCCTGGTAGGAGATCTAATTCTTCTCCATGTATGGGACTTGGTTGGCCCATCTGTCTTGGCAGGGCTCCTTGGATCAAGATTTTTAACTTTTTTGGTCTCCTTGTAGAGCTTCTGACCCCCTTCCATTTCCCCATTCTCCCTTAAGACTCCCTGTGCTCTGCCCAGAGTTTGGCTGTAATTCTCAGCTTCTGCTTCCATCTTCTGCTGGGTGGAGACTTTCAGAGAACATCTGTGCTAGACTCTTGTCCTGTTCTCTCCTTCATACTTCCGGTGTCTATCCTGTTTGCCCTTCTTAATGGGAATTCATAATCCTCCCTAGGGTCCTCCTTGTTCTTTACTTTCTTTAAGTCTTTGGATTTTAGTATGATTATCCTATATTAACTGGCTAATATTTGCTTATAAGTGAGTATGTGCCATGCATATCTTTCTAGTTCTGGCTACCTCACTCAGGATGATCTTTTCTAGTCCCATCCATTTGCCTGCAAGTTTCATGACTTCCTTGTTTTTATTAGCTGCATAGTATTCTGTTGTGTAATTGTATAAGAATTCCTGTATCCATTCTTTGCTTGAGAAAAATATAGGTTGATTCCAGATTCTGAATATTATGAATAAAGCTGCTGTGAATATAGTTGAGCAAATGTCCTTTATGTATGGTGGAGCATCTTTTGGGTACATGCCCAGAAGTAATATAGCTGGATCTTGAGGTAGTTATTCCGAATTATCTGAGACAGCGCCATCTTGATTTCCAAAGTGGTTGTACATGTTTACATTTCCACCAGCAACGGAGGAGGGTTTCACTTTCCCTGCATCCTTGCTAGGATGTGTTGTCACTTGAGTTATTGTTATTAGCCATTCTAATAGAATCTCAGAGTCATTTGCATTTGCATTTCCCAGAGGACTAAGGACAGTGAGCCCTTTTTAAGTCATTCCCTGACATTTAGTATTCCTCTGTTGAGAATACTCTGTTTAGCTCTGTATCCCAGTTTGGTGTTTAATTTCTTGAGTCTATATAAATTTTGCATATTAGCCTTCTGTCAAATGTAGGGTTGGTGAAGATCTGTTTTCAGTCTGTAGGCTGTCATTTTGTTCTGATGACAGTGTCCTTTGCTTTACAGAAGCTTTTCAGTTCATGAGATACCATTTATTGATTGTTGATATTAGAGCCTGTGTTTTTGGTGTTCTATTCAGGATCTTGTCTCTTGGGCCAATGAGTTCAAGGCTCTTCATTCCTTTCTCTTCTAACAGGTTCATTGTGTCTGGTTTTATGTTGAGGTCTTTGACCCACTTGAACTACAGTTTTTCTCAGAGTGATACATATGGGTCTTTTTGCATTTTTCTATATGGAGACATCAAACTAGGCCACTACCATTTAATGAAGATACTGTCTTTTTTTACACTGTTTGGTTTTGGCTTCTTTGTCAAAAATTAAATATCTGTAGGTGTCTGGGTTTATTTCTGGATTTCCCATTAATTACACTAATCCTCTATTCTGTTTCTATGAGAGTACCATGCCATTTTTATTACTGTTGTTCTGTAGTACCACTTGAGATCAGGGATGGAGATACTTCTAGAGGATCTTTGATTGTACAGGATTGTTTTAGCTATTTTTTTCCACATGAAATTGAGAATTGTTTTTTTTTTTTTTTTTTTTTTTTTTCAAAATCTTTAAAGAAGTCTGTTGGTATTTTCATGGGAATTGCATTGAATCTATATTCTTTTGGCTAGAATGGCCATTTTCACTATGTTAATCCTATTGATCCATGGGCATGGGAGATCTTTCTATCTTCTGATATCTTATTCGATTTCTTTCTTGAGAGACTTGAATTTTTTTTTTTCATACAAGTCTTTCACTTGCTTTGTTAGAATTATACCAAAATACATTATGGTTTTTTGTTTTGTTTTGTTTTTGTTTTTTCTGTTGTGAAGGTTCTGTTTGCCTAATTTCCTTCTTTCCCCTTTTATCTTTTGTATACAGGAGGGCTTCGGAGTTTTCTGAGTTAATTTTTTATCCAGCCACTTTGCTGAAGGTGTTTATCAGCTGTAGGGATTCTCTTGTAGAATTTTTGGTGTTACTTATGTATACTATCATATCATCTCTGAATAGTGATACTTTGACTTCTTTTCGGATTTCTATCCCCTTGATTTCCTTTATATTTCTTATTGCTCTAGCTAGGACTTCAAGTAATATTTTCAAGAGATAGGGCAAGAGTGAACAGTCTTGCCTGTTTTATTTCAGTGGAATTGATTTAAGTTTCTCTCCGTTTAGCTTGATGTTGGCTATACCTTGTTGTATATTGCTTTTTCTATGTTTAGGTATGTGCCTTGTAGCCCTGATTTCTCCAAAATTTTAAACATGAATGGGTATTGGATTTTGTCTAATGTTTTTTCAGCATCTAAGGTGATGATTATGTGTTTTTTGTCCTTCCATTTGTTTATATGCTCTATTACACAGACAGATTTACATATATTGAACCACAGTGCATGCCTGGTATGAAGCACACTTGGTCATGATGTATACCTTTGATGTGTTTTATTGTATTTGGTTTGTAAGTATTCAGCATTTTTTGCATCAGTGTTCATTAGGAAAATTATTCTATTTTGTAGAATGGTTTGAACAGTGTTGGTATTAGCTCTTCCTTGAGTGTCTGGTAGAATTTTGCACTGAAACTATCTGGTGCTGGACATTTTTTGAATAGGAGAGTTTTGAAGACTGTTTCTATTTCTTTAGGGGACACAAGACTATTAAACTTGTTTATCTGATCTTAATTCTAATTTTGTAAGTGGAATCTATCAAGAAAATTGCCCATCTCATTTAGATTTCTAAATTATGTGGTATACATCCTTTTGAATTAAGACCTAATGTTTCTTTGAATTTCCTCAGTGTCTGTCATTATGTCCTCCTTTTCTTTTCTTATTTTGTTGATTTGGATAGTGTTTCTCTGCCTTTTCATTAGTTTTGCTAAGGATTTCTCTATCTTGTTGAATTTCCAAAGATTCAGCTCTTGGTTTCATTGATTCTTTGAATTGTTTTCTTTGTTCTAATTTATTGATTTCAGTCCTGAATTTGATTATTTCCAGCTGTCTGCTCTTCTTGGGTTCACCTGCTTCCATTTTTTTCTGGTGTGACATCAAGTTGCTTGTATGAGATGTCTCTAATTTCTTTATGAATGTACTTCATGCTATGAACTTTCTTTTTATCACTGATTTCATTGTTTTCCATAAGTGTGGATATGCTGTTCCTTCATATTCATTGATTTGTAGAAAGTCTTTAATTTCTTTCTTCTTTCTTCCCTGACCCAGCTGTCATTGAGTGGAGAGTTGTTCAGTTTCTATGCTTATGTCGACTTTTTTCTATTTCTGTTGTTGTTGAGAGTCAGCTTAGTCTATGGTGGTCTGAAAGGTACAAGGGATTATTTCAATCTTTTTGTATATGTTGATTATGTTGGTCTTTTTGTATGTGTTGAAGCTTGCTTTGTGACCAACTGTGTGATCTATTTTGGAGAAGGTTTTATGCAGTGCTGAGAAGAAGTGATATTCTTTTGTGTTTGCGAGAAAAGTTCTGTAGATGTCTGTTACATCCATTTGTTTCATGACATTTGTTAGTGTTATTAATTCTCTGTTTAGTTTCTGTTTCCTTGACCTGTCCTTTGATGAGAGTGGGATGTTGAAGTCATCCACTATTAATGTATGGGGATTAATATGTGGTTTAAATTTTATTAATGTTTCTTTTACAAATGTGGCTGCATTTGAATTTGGGGCATAGATGTTCAAAATTGAATTTTTTCTTGGCACAATTTTTCTCTTTTGAGTATGAAGTGTCTTTCTTCATTCATTTTGATTTATTTTGGTTGAAAGTATTTTATTAGATATTAGAATGGCTACTGCAGCTTGCTTCTTGTTGTCCATTTGTTTGGGGAACATTTACTCTCAGGTAATATCTGTCTTTGGTTGAGATGTGTTTGAGTTGTGTTTCTTATATGCAGCAGAAAGCTTGGTCACTCATCCATTCTTTTAGTCTGTGTCTTTTTATTGGAGAGTTGACTTCATTGATATTTTGAGGTATTAATGACCAGTGACTGTAAGTTCCTTTCAGTTTGGTGTTGGTTGCAATAGTGTGTTTGTGTCCTTTTCTACTTTTGGTTTTGCTATAGTGAAGTTATTTATGTCCGTTTTTTTGTTTTTTTGGTGGGGGGAGGGTATGGTTAACCTTGAGTGGTGGTTTTCCTTTTAGTATCATGTGTACGACTGGGTATTTGCATAGATATTATTTAAATTTTGTTCTGTTCTGTAATATCTTCTTTTCTCCATGTATGTTTTCTCCGTATATGTTGAAAGTTTTGCTAGGTATAGTAGTATGGACCAGTATCCTTTATTTATTTTTTTTTTCTGGGGGGTGGTGTTCAAGATATCTGCCCAGACACTTCTTTCATTTATGAGCTCTATAGAGAAGTCACTTGTGATTCTGATAAGTTTGCCTTTTTTAAATTTTTTTCTGGGCCCTTTTCCCTTTCAGCATTCAATTTTCATTTTCTCTTCTGTTCATTTAGTGATTTAGCTGTTATGCGGCCAGATGATTTTCTCTTCTGGCCTAATTTATTGTAGTTCTCTTGTATCCTTGTAAGCATCTCTTTATTAACTTTGGGAAATTTTTCTTTTATAATTTGTTGGAAATATTTTATGGTCCTTGGACCTGGGAATCTTTTCTTTCTTCTATTTATAATATTCTTAGGTTTTTCCTTTTCACAGTGTCCTTGATTTCTTTGATGTTTTCTGTCACAGATTTCTTAGGATTTAACATTTTTGGTTTGGATGATGCATCAATTTCTTTTTATTTTTAGATTTTTTTTATTTTTTATTTTTTTATCAGTTACATTTTATTAACTCTGTATCCCAGCTGTGTCCCGATCCCTCATTCCCTCCCAGTCCCTCCCTCCCTCCCTCATCTCCACCGTGCCCCTTTCCAAGTCCACTGATAGGGGGGACCTCCTCCCCATTCATCTGATCCTGTTTTACCAGGTATCTTCAGGAATGGCTGCAAAGCCCTCCTCTGTGGCCTAACAGGACTGCTCCTCCCTTCAGGGGTGGGGAGACCAAAGAGCCAGTCATTGAGTTCCTGTTAGAAATAGTCCCTGTTCCCCTCACTTTGGGAGCATCAATTTCTTTCATTGTGTCTTCTACACCTGAGGTTCTTTCCTCCATCTTTTGTATTTTGTTGTTAATGCTTACCTCTGTAATTCCTGCTTTCTTCCCTAAGTTCTCCCTCTCTAGGATTTCTTAAATTTGTGCTTTCTTTAATGTTGCCATTTCCATCTTCAGCTTTTGCACAGTATTGTTAATTTCCTACACCTGTTTGTTTGTATTTTCCTGTTTTTTTTTTATTAGATGATCTGTCCAATATTCTTCATCTCTTTGAATTCTCCTGCTGATCTTTCAGTGATTAATTTATTTCTATCTCTAAAGGTTTCAGACTTTTTTTCTCTATCTTCCTGTATTTCTTTATGGATTTTACTTGTTCCCTTTGTTATCATCTTCATAAGCATAGATTTAAGGTTATTTTCTTCTGTTTCATTTGTATTTGGGCATTCATGGTTACTTCCCTTTGGACCACTGGTTTCTGGGGAGGCCATATTGCTTTGGCTTTTGTTGATTGTGTTTTTATACTGACCTTCAGCCAACTGGCTGACTCTGGCATTGGACATTAGATCCTGTTGCCTACTGAAGTGCTCAGGGATGTGGAAATAATCCTGGACAAGAAACTGGATATTCCTGCAGGAGCCCTTCTCAGTTTGGTGGAAATAACCTGAGACTGGTGGGTGGCTCTCAAGGAATTTCCAGTCAGAATCATCAGATGTTTGATCCTGGGGAACATGTGGACTCCTCAGGTACTCAAGGATCCTCCTCTCACAGGGAAGACCTGGAGTCAGCTACTCTACTACTGCCTTTATTTCTCTTAAGTTAGTGAGCCCAGTCACTGTGCTTAGACAATGTGCTTGCTGTATGTAGCCTTTCTAGAGAACCTGTGAGCTCAGAGGTTCTTCTGGTCTCCATAGGAAGACTGAGTGTGTCTTGGAGCAGTGTCTTAGTTTCTTCTGTGGGTCCCAAGTGTCAGAAGGCCCATGGTTGGAGCCAGGTGCTCAGAATGGTGAGAGTGGTCCCTGAGTTTGGAGCTGGGTGTCCCTGGTACTGTAAGGTATCCCATTTAAGGACACTGAGAGTAGGCACCTGAGTTTTGAGCCATAAACCAGAATACCCAGAAGGTATTTATGGGACAGTGAGAGTGTGTGTTCTGCTCTGGAGCCTCACCCAGGTACTGGAAGGAAGATATGTACTGCATGGTCAGTGAGAGTAAGCACCTGAAGTAAGAGCTGCAAACCACCAGTACCAGACAGTGAGCTATGGCAGGAAGCCTATCACTTTGGCTGTGCCAGGCAGAAGCCTGGGAACTATTCCAGGGAATAGCAGGGTGGCCTGAAGGTGGACCCTTGAGTTTCCCTGTGTGTTCTTCTCTCACCTGCAAAGAACAGATGTAAAGGTTTTGAGGGCCACAGTATTCCCTGCTGGTCACTGTGCTCTCACTCCTGAGCTGCTGTTCAGATCTCTGCATGGTTGGTGACACCATCAGCCATCATGGATCTCTTTATAGACTGTATTCTCGCATTGTTTTTTTTTTTCTTTTGTATAAATGTTCCAGGTAATTATTGATTCAGGCCTTATTTCTGAGTTTGTCTTACTTGGAGAAGTGTTTTGTTCCATGGCTTCTGTTTCTTCTCATGTGTTGTGAACTGTAGTATGCATGCAATGAGCCATTTAAGGAGAAACTGGAAAATGAAAGTGTTGAGCTTAAGAAGATAGTGGTCACAGTGAGGAAGATTCAGTGGGGAAAAGAGCACATTAACAATTAGACTAGAGACCATGTGGTTGGAATGGCCCAGATCTGCTCATATATTTGAACACTCAATTTTCAGTTAGTGGAACAGATTTGGAAATATCAGTAGAAATGCTGTGTTGGAGGAGCTCTTTCAGTGAACGTGTTTTGAAACTTCAAAATCACATGCCAGGATCAGAGTTTCTTTTTCTGCATGCTGCTTGCAGATCTAGATGTACCTTTTCAGCTCCATGTTGATTTAATGATCAGAAAATCCCAGATGTTCGATTTTACCAATACAAACTCATGAGCTAGATGCTGGCTTGAGAACTTGCTGGCTCAGTGAGGAAAGAGAAAGCAACTAGCTGACCTTCAGCTTACATCTCAGATGGCAAAGCCCAAAGCCGACAGCTAAAAACAAAAAGTCGAGACACAGCATCAGCTGGTTACTTGGTCTGACTCTTGGTCTAGGGCTAACTGTATTTAATCCTGTTTACAGAAGGCTCTTGGATGAGGGGTGTGAGCTGCTCCATGGGTTAGTATTTACAGGAGAAAGAAAGCCCTAGGATTAAAGTTTGAACCATACCACAATTAGAAACAGGGGTTTATACTTTACAATATAAGGGTTCACAATGGAATCAAATATCCTGCAACAGCTCCTTGCTTGCCTACTGCCATTGTTTTTTCCCATGAGGATAATGAAGTATCCTCTGAAAGTATAAGCAAGCCTCCAATAAAAAGCTTTCTTGTAAGTGTTGCTTTGCAATGGTGTCTCCTCACAGGAGAAAAACAAAAACCAAGAAAGGTCGTTTCTCTAATGTCTGTATTCTGCCTGTAATCTGTCTGTATTCTGCCCATGTCCTGAGAAACAGAAAGGCAGAATTAAAAAATAAGGAGCTGACATTTTTGAGAAAACATTGAGTCAGTGATTGTGTTGAATAGTTTTATGTCAACTTCACATAAGCTGAAGTCATCTGAGAGGAAGGACTCTTAATAAAAGGCTTCCATAACATGTAGCTTTACGCAAGCATGCAGTGCACTTTATTAATTAGTGAATGATGAGGGAGTGCCAAGCCCAATGTGGGTGATGTAACCACTTTTACATAAACCAAAATGGGAACAGCTATAAACTTTCTGGTGTGACTGAGCCATCAGGATGTTACCCCATTTCCACTAAGAAGGTGACACCAGATTTCCAGGGTGTATATATGCTGTATTTTATTTTTGGTGGTTTGCTTTCTGTGATAAACTTTCTGACTTTCACAGGTTACTAAAGAATTTTCTTAGTCATGTGCCTCCAGTGATAGATAACAATCAAAGGATGCTGAAACTTAACATGTTTTGACTAGGAAGGCTCATGGTAATTTGCATCAGCACAGAGCCAGTCTTGGGAAGCAAACATCCAACAGGAATCAAAATAATAGGTTGGTGGGTTTCAGACACTCTGTTGCCCCTGTAGCCATGACAGCTGGAGGCTGTAGCCTCAGGCAGTGCTCAGTCCTCATGTGCTGTCCCAGCCCCACCCTCCTCATGGACTCTCCTAACCTCTTTTTCTTTCAGATACTTGGGACTCCTTTGGTCCAGTTCACTGCCTACTAGTGTGTGCTGCAACAGGCCCTCCAAACCCATGCTCTTGCCTTCATCTCTAGTTGCTATGATATAAACATACTATAGAAAAAATAACATGCTAATATAATTTCTTGCTCCATTATATTATGTTTTTTCTGTGTCCTATATCCTATGTCCTATAGGTACTTAGTCTAAGAAAGCATATGGTAAATTATACCATGCATTCCCTAACCCAGGCAGCCTGACTTATAGAAATCCATCTCTAAAATTGGGAATTTAACTTGAGTGCTGTCATACATGACTCATATCTAGATTAAAAAATGTAACAGAGATTAACAGATTATGAATTTGGAGAACCGGGTCAAGGGAATATTTGCAAGAAATATTAGAAGTTTAGCCCACCAGGGGCCCCAAACTCTTCTAAGTTAGTTATTAAAAGTTTGCTGATTGCTTTGGCATGCTGTAGAGAAATATTAATGCAGCGAGATGACTACTGTGGCAATGTCAGCATTTCATCATCCCCAGGCTATGTATTCATAAAACTTGGAGTTTGAGCTAACATCACCACTCCCTTTATTCCATTTAACAGTATAGAATGTTATTTCATCTGTTTATGTCCTTTAATGAAGAACTTAGTTCTATTACATTACCTTGGGTCCTCTTTTTCCTGGAACTGTATACTTTGTACTTTTCCTTGCTCAACCTTTTTCATTATAGATCTGCATAAGACTGGCCATTAACAATGCTGCAGCACACTCAATACTAGGTTGCTTTGAAATGTCCTCTGCTAATTCTATTAATCAAATTCTTGCCCTTGGGTCTTTAGTTTAGCCTCAGGCTGAGTTTTTAGACAATGGCAAAAATCAGCCACATCTTTTGCCAGAGTATTATAACAAGGGACTCTAGGCCACATATTAATATTGTTACCCCTGAAACTGACCCTCATGGTTCACATCACCCTCAGCCCTACTGACTGCCATGTGCAAACTAGGATGGGCCATTAAGGCCCTCATAAAATGTCCAATCTTTATCTAGTCCTGTGTTCCAACATGTTCTATATTCCTCAAAACCAAAGCATATTCAGACCTGTCACAGCAATACCCCAGTTCCTGTCACCAACTTCTGAAGTCTTAGTCAGTCTTCTATTGATGTGAAGAGATACTGTGACCATTGATCTCTTGTACAAGAAAGCATTTAATTGGGGCTTGCTTACAGTTTCAGATGTTTAGTCCATTGTTTTCATGGTGGAGACCATGGTGGCACAGAGTCAGAGATGTGGTTAATAAAAGCTGAGAGTTCTACATCCAGATATACAGGCAGCAGGTAGAGCTGCACTGATGAACTATGTAAACTATAATATTTAATATATATTAAATATTTTAAGATGAATACTGATATATAATTATTTATCTTTGGCTCATGAATCCTAGAATGGCAGTCATCCATAGAAGGGGAAGTTTCCAAGCAATATGATGTCAGTACTAGTGGAACTAATGAAGAGCATTCTCAACAAGGTTGCTTTCTCATGGCCATCTAGACTTGTGAATCTCAGGTTTGCTTCTACCCTCAAGGGCACAGATTTATGGTATCTGTTGTAGAGATAATATCAGAACAAATTCTTACACAGTTTCTGTAGTTGAAAGAGGAACCATTTCACCTTCTCAACTTCGACAAGACAATTCTGTTTTGGGTATCTCAGTTACTGTGAGGAAACCACCACAATCAAGGCAACTTAAAAAGGAAGCATTAAATTGGACTTATGTTCTAGAGAGTTGAAATTTCTGATGAGGGACTAAAGGTATGGCAGCAAGAATAACTGATGGTTCAAATCCAAAGCTAAGCAGGAAGGAGAGAGTACACTTGGGATAGTGCAGTCTTTGGAAACCTCAGAGCCTACTCATGTTACACAGATCCTTAAAGACAGCCATACCTCCAATGCTTCCACCGAATTGGAAAGAAGTATTCAAACAATTGAATCTAAGGGAGTCATTCTCTTTCAAACCACCACACATTTTTTTAATACTTTTCATCTGCACAAACCCTACCATACACTTAAGTGAGAATGTTATGCTTCCAACATACAATGCCACAGACTAAATATTGCCATTCCACAAAGAAAGAAACAAAGGTGTTCCCATTCCTGCGGCTCTGTCACTTGTAACACACAGAATGTCTTTCAGGCCAGTTCTACTGCACACCTGCTTCCTCAAAAAAAATATCTGACTACAAGTGATGTAAGGAATTAAATTATATTTTAGCTTATAACTCCAACAGAAATACTTCCTTATGTTGGGAAAGACATGAGGACAGTGTTGGGAGTATACCTCCAGAACTGGGTCTAATGCCAGGTTCACAAGCAAATAGAAATTTCCACAGGTGTAAAACCTCACATACTCCACAGTAATTCATTTCCTCCAAGGAGACTCCATTTCCTAGAGGTACTACAAACTGAAAAATAGCATCACCACCTTGGGATCCAATATTCAACAGAAATTTTCAGGAGGATTTTTTTTTTACATTGAAAACATAACAGTTACAGGACCTAATATATGTGACCATAGTCTACCATAGTCTTGTAAGATACTATGATAACCCAAACTTCATGTTCCATATAATAGTCCCAAGAAGTTTTTTTTTTTTTAACTTTTTCCTTTAAACTGCAGTAACAAAAGAAAGAATGTTATGAATCAGGATATCTAAAATAAATTAGTTGATGCATTTCATAGGGGAGTTACATTAAAATTGAAAAGTATCTGTCATTGTGTTTAGATAGGACCTCATAACAATGTTAGTCTCTCCATGGGTGCCATCGATGAACACTAAGAATGGTAATATAATCCCTCTATGTGTTATATGTCACTCAGGAAAAAAAAATTAGCCAATGTCAGCATTTCATCATTAGGCATTGATTTCATCATTCCATTTGATCACTTTCCTTGGAGCATTTGTAAATGGAAAGGTCATGCTAGTGGGACAAAGAATCTATACTAGTCAACCTTGAAACATTTGCCTTGCATTTTAGAAAACAAATCTAATACCAACATGATTTGATAATTAAGATAACATTCTAATTCGGTGGCCATAATTGTTTCTTGTTCGTATAGTGTCCGGAATATTTTCTAGAATAGGAAAGCACATTCACTTTAGTTTATTATGGTCAAATGGAGATTTTGGCAAAGTATAAAGGAAGTTTTCATGAAAATCTAAAAAAAAAAAAAATGCAAAATCAAACACAAAGCAATTTAAAAGACAAAGAAAGTAGATAAGTAGATGTACTTACAGGAAGAAGATTCCCTGTGAGTATTCCTGAGGATTCTGTGGACTCTACTATATGCTCAAAAAGCTTCTAATCCACAACTTGTCATGGTGTCCCCAGATGCTTTGTGCAAACTCCTGCTACTTCATTTGGAGAAGCCTCTACAGGTCACCTCCTATCATAAACATTGAGTATCTCAAGTTTGCTTGTCTAAACTAACAGACCTCATTGTTCCTGTACTTCCAATATATGAATTCAGTTCAAAATTTGTAAAATGATAATGTGCTATTGCCACTCCTTGTGGCAGCCAACATTCTAATTCACTTATTTATTTATTTACGCTGTTTCCGATAAGGCTTAATAAAATAATAGCACATTCATATTACTGAGTAGCTCTACATCCCTTGTGTATGGATGTGGATGGGATGCTTGCATCTCTAGTAAATTTCACTGTGGAAAGAAAATTTAACACAAATGTTTTTACAACTGTACAAATTTATCCCCCTACATAACCTACAGTATTATAAAAAGAAAAAAAAATAACTCAGTTATTGTCATTACACTAAGAACATTAATATAGTATAAAACATTTCAGCATATATTGAGTAACATTTGCTTAATGTAAAGCATTATTACAAAAATGCAAAGTTTAAGTAACCTTATTTGTGTGCCTGAACTGTGTACTGTCCTGTACTGGTTAGTTGGTTAGGTTTTTTTTTGTTGTTTGTTTGTTTGTTTGTTTTCCTTAACTTAAGCTACAAGCATGTGGAAAGAGAGAGCCCCCTTTGAGGAAGTGCCTCCACCAGATTAGTGTTTATGTAAATCTACCGGGTCATTCTCTTCAGCAATGTTTGGTGTTCATGGAATCGGCCCATTGTGTACAATGCCACCTTTGAGCAGATGGTTCTGGGAGGCATAAGGAAGAGGATGAAGTGTTTGAAAAGATTGAACACATACTATTTTTCCATAGGACCTTAGAGTAATACCTAGAACCTCATAAGGAAGCTTATAATAGAGCAGACAGTATCAGCCAATTTGTCCTAAGATACAAACTGCACATTGTGTTTCTCTGTCAAAGTCCTGCTTCAAAACCAAAGGGGTAAACTAAGTCAGAGTGTAGATCCCCAGTTGCTGCCTGGTTGGTAATCCAGCAGGCTTTTTCTGATGCTAATTTTTCAGGCTGCAACTGATGGTTACCAACCATGGCTTCCACTGACAGTGGCAAACTGAGGGGGCAGAATTAGATTACTGGTGTAGGCCAGGCCAGTGCTGGTAGCTTCGTAGCATGGTCTTACATCTACCGTGTAAGCATCGGAGATGGCTATTGGCTCTAGCATTGGTGCTCCACTGAAAGTGGCAAAGCATCGTCTTAAAAAGAAAAGGAAGGAGAGAAAAGACCACACACACATACACACACACACACACACACACATTTACACCTGATGAAGTAAGACAGACTCCAGCAGGTAGGTTTCAACAAGCTTTTCTAGCTTTTCTTTCTCCCAGTTTATACACCCAAGAAAATTCTTTTAAACAAAATAAAAATTACAATTTGATTACATGTTATTTTTCTTTAAGTGAATTACAATGAGTATATGTAAGAAAAATATATTCCCCAATACCTTCACATGATCAAGGTTTTACATATTCTGGGTGAAAAACCAAAAAGCAACACAAGTTATTTTCAAGAATCCATATACATTTGTAACTAAACAACTTGTTATAAATTAACAAGGTGAGCAAACAAGGTAATTTCTTAGCTACTTTTCTCTACTAGCAGGCTGCAATTTACAGTTACAAAGAAAGAATTAACTTACAAAGTAATCTCTCACAAAAGTCTTAAAAGAATCACAAATCTAAACTTTTATATAAAAACCAACCAGCCATCTCTACTTTAAATCTTTAAGGTGTACATCTACACATTAATAATTTTGTTTTAATTCACTATCAGGAAGCTGAGAGCAAAAGCAAGTATAAGGAAGTCAATTGTTTTGTTGAGAATGTCACCTCAGCCAGTGCTATCTTGGGCTATTGTTCTCACTCACCAACCTTTAAAAGTCCCTGGCCTTACTATTAAGGTGTACTTTCCTGAACTTCAGAATGTTCTCTAAGATAATTTACATCACAGCCATTAACAAAAATATCTTTACTTAACCTTGCTAAACACTCTGTTTTTTCCTAAAATTTTCTACATCATATCCACTGGCAAAAGCATCTTTTCCTAACCTTGCTAAATAAATCTATTTTTCCAAACTCATTGTAAAGTTAATGGCCATTGCTAACAATCTGCATCTGAAGGTTCTCCTCAAAGGTGGTAGTTAAAATTAAATCATTAACGTCTCCAACAACCTTGCCTAAAAGAGATCAAGCATTCTTAATTTTAAGTGCCAGATACGCTGCATAGTCAGGGGCTGGAATTTCCATTACAGTTTTCATATGATTCGTATATTAGGAGGATTATAAGGCTACAAGGGTAATAAGCAGAGCTATGGTTCCATAACAGCATGAAAGACCTAGAAATTGTACTTCCTTGTACTTCTGAGCTCTGCCACAAACTGAGACAAACCGATCATGGCTCTGCTAACTGGTTGATTGCATTCCATGCATTCTAGAGCTGTTTGCTATTCCTTTGGCACACACTCCAGCAATTGTCCTCTTGTCTTACGTTTTGTATACTCAAAATTGTCTCCATATTCCATAGTTCTTTGTAAATTCTCAATTCCCCCCAGACTTCGAGTTCAGCCTCAACAACCTCTGCCAAACTCAATGTCTTCTGGAATCAGCACTACACTCAGGACTCTTAACTAAGGGTTTCGTAGGTAGCAGGGAAGCAGATTTCTGCTTCTGTCAGACAAGTCAGCCTGCAAATTGCTTTTCCTCCATTACAGGAGGAATAAACTCTAGATTCATTCACCTTATCTGCCTGTGTCCTTGTGGCTCACCAACAGGGTTTTTCTTCCCATGAACTGGTTCACATAACAAAAAGCAGGCAGGAAGGCTTGAAATCAGAGAATCAACCCTTTTCAGCTTGTGATATAATTTGTGAATATTTAGTAACTGCCACTTTGATTGAGAAATATGTCACTAGGGGATGGGCTTTGAGTTTAAATCCTGACCCCACTTCTAGTGACTAGTTGTCTGGCCTGAAGATGTGAGCTTTGAACTGCTTTAGCTGCTTTAGCTGACGCCTGTTTGATGGTGATTCCATGTCCTTCTGGAACCATAAAACAAATTAAACTCTTTGATAAGGTGCCCTAGATATTATATTTTATCACATCAATGGAAAAGGCATTAATATACATCCTGGGTGAGTTATTGCATATAAAAATAAAAGAAATGTGAAATCAGAATGAACTACCTCATCATGTAAATTTACAATGTTTTATCCACATGAGTTTGTAGGTACACATGAAGTAAAAATGGACATAGGCTTGAACAGATTACTGACACTTGTCAGATTCTTTTAAATACAGAATAAATAATCCCAAGTAACTAAAACAAGTGTGTTGGCTAACAATCTTACTAAATATTTTGTAGTCATAGATTCCCTTCAGTATGCATTATTTTATATAACATGGAAAGGCTTTACTACATTGATTACATTCATAGGGTTACACTCCAGTTTGATTTTTTTTCACAATTTGGAAGAGTATTCTGATGTATAAAAAGCTTTACCGTATTGACTATATTCATAGGATTTTTCTCCAGTCTGAATTCTTTCATGACTTTGAAGATGGCTGTGAAGTGCAAAGTTTTTATCGCATTGGTTACATCCATAGGGTTTCTCTCCAAATGGATTCTTTTATGTTTTTGAAGAAAGGTGTGACATACAAAGGCTTTACCACATTGATAACATTTCAAGGATTGCTCTCTGGTATGAATTCTTTTATGAGTTTGAAGACTTGTATGATGTGCAAAGGCTTTACCATATCGACTACATTCATAGGGTTTCTCTCCAGTATGAATTCTCTCATGAATTTGGAGATAGCTGTGACATGCAAAGGCTTTACCACACTGACTACATTCATAGGGTTTCTCTCCAGTATGAATTCTTTCATGACATTGAAGATTACTCTTAATGCTGAATGCTTTACCACATTGTTTACATTCATAAGATCTCTCTCCCATATGAACTCTTTCATGTCTTTGAAGATGAGAGCGATGTGCCAAGGCTTTGCCACATTGACTGCATTCATAGGGTTTCTCTCCAGAATGAATTATTTCATGACTCTGAAGTTTACCATTACTAAAGAAGGCTTTACCACATTGACTACATTCATAGGGTTTCTTTCCAGAATGAATTATTTCGTGCCTGGAAAGATAAATAGAATGTGTAAACTTTTACCACATTGCTTAGACTGATGAATCTGTCTAACTGTGTAATTTCACAGTTTTGTCTAATTGTAGAAAAGAAACAGACCTTAAGATTTTGTTACATTGTTTCATTTATGAAGTACCTACTTATTAGGTGTCTTTTGTGTGTCTGAAAATAAATTTGTGAAGAGTAGAGCGTTTTGTATGTGGTTCACATATACAGCATCCATTTTCCAAGCAGGTATTTTCACATCTTTGAAGAGAACTGGAAGAACTCACAGCTTTACCACAGTGATTGCATTCATAATGTTTTCCTATAATACGACTCAGACTATATTTGTATTTGGAACAACACAAATGGAAGAATTTTCATAATTTAATAACAGGGTTTTACTGCAGTGTGAGCTTGTTAATGTATTCCCAATAAAGTCTGAAACACGATTAATTTTATACATTTACAAAATCTTTCAGAGTGGTGACAATGTCATATCTTCTAATTGTTCTGGGAGAGAGAGTGGAATCTTGCCTTTCTCCATATCCCTAATGTTCATGTTGCTTGTATCTAATGTGACCTGTGATATACATATTAAAGCAAGAATAACAAATAAGTGCTATCCACATTGGATTAATACAGTTTAACTTATTACTCATTACAGACATATAATATAAAGATTAAGGTTTCTCCACAAAAACATTTTTGCATCTCATAAACTGCCCATCTCAGTAAACTTTCATAAGCCACTACAAGTACATGAGTAACATGGGACTCAGCATAAACTAATTGAGCACTAGAAGGTTTTGTACATGTAATTTTTGTGTAGGTCTACTGCAATATCTGAGTAGCATCAAACTAAATGAATTGGCAGTTCTACAGAGTAGATCTTATGTTGTGATGATTACAATGTTGATAGCTCTTAAATCATTGATTCCTTGTCTTGTTCCTTGCAAACATGAATCAGCTACTTGACCCTGAGGTATATGAAATATTTACTACTCATCAATGTACTTAAAGCCGTGCTCCTTTACACTGTTGCTTTTCCTTAAAATTTCCAGAACACATTAAAATATCTTTATAAGCACATTTATGTCATCTTGCACATGAAACTCACCTTCCATGTATTTTAGATTTTTGACAGTGTTCTTCAATATCTTAGTCTTTCCATTTGTAACCTAAAATAAATTACCAGAAAATGAACACGACTGATAATTACATAAAATTTAAGTTACTATCCTCAGTGATCCTTAGAACTATGCCTGTTTTATTTACCACATTCTGCTTTTTTCACAATCAAAATTATAGAAGAGCATTGATAATCAAGAAAACCTTTCCCCCATATTTAAAAAGTAGAAGAAAATCAAAGTCTTACCTATAGCAGTGAGATTCCTGTAGGTCTCTAGCATGATATTTACATGGACACTCTTCTGGAAGGATTCAGCAAAGCACAGTCTTCCAGAGTGAAGTTTATGTGCACATCATTATAGGTCATTACATCCTAAAATATCCCAAAGATGTGTCCAACAGAAAGCATAATTCAGACAATATTGTGAATATATACATCTTTTACAACTAAGTTTAAATGATTCAGGTGATTTCCATACTTATTCTATGACATGAAATAGAAGAGGTGGTTCATTCCTGTCATTTCTGTGCTCTTTGAATAGGATAGAGCTTTGCAAGGGAAGTTCCTCTTAACAGACATATAGACATAGAAAAAGAAAAACAAACCAACAGATCAATCATAATGAGTACACATCAGAGAAGTTGTATGAACAATTACTAACTACAAAAAAGCAAAACAAACAAAAAACATGGGCAAGCAGGTTATTTGGGCACATGCCTTTATCCCTAGCACTCAGGAGTTAGAGGCAGATGTATCTCATTGAGTTGGAGGAAGGCCTAAGCTATGGAATGAGTTCAAGGACAACCTGAGGTGTATGTTAAGACCTTGTCCCTACTCATCCCCACCAAATAAACAAACAAACTAAGGAACAAACAAAAATTAACCAATCAACCAACTAAATAAATGAAAATGTTAGAGAAAAAATTAAAAAATTTGAAGGTCTCACTGAAGTCATTAAAAAAGTTATGCATTCACTCTAGCTCTGCTTTTATCTCCCAGAAATATGAATACTCACAGTTTAAACTATTCATAAGATACTACTAAAAGAGAATGCATGTTTAACCAGTTTGAAATGGATAGATGAAAATAAAGCAATGTATATGTAGATCATGAAAAAAAAAACATAAGAGAACCAAAGATATGTCTTGAGAATCAAACGTACTTTTTGGACTTCTAAAGCAGGTGAGTTCAATTGGCAGTACTTATAAGGCACTGAAGAAACTATGGAACAAATACATGTGTTGGTCTAAGAAAATGTTAAATCTAAAAAATTCCAATGACAAAAAATCCAGAAAATCTTAGATATCATGCAAAGACTATATCTAAGAATAATAGGAATACAGAAAGGAGAAGAATAGAAGCTCATTGGCACTGAAATGATTTTAACAAAATCATAGAAGAAAATTTTCATAACTAAAAAAAGAAATATATAAATATACAAGAAGATATACAGATCACCAATTAGATTGAACCAGAAAGCAAAGTCTCCTCACAACCTAATAATCAAAATGTAGAAAGAACATTAAAACATGCAAGAGAAAAAAAAAAAAAACTAACATCTGGAGATAGGCCTATGAAAATTACACCTAACTTCTCAACTGAAACAGTAACAGGCAGAAAGCCTTGGGCAAGATGTACTAAAGAATAAAGAGTCCACAGATACCGGCCAAGATTACTAAACCCAGCAAAACTTTCAATCACTAGAGATGGAGAAAATAAGAGCTTCCACAATTAGAACAACATCTATCTACAAATCCAGCCCTACAGAAAGTGTCAGAAGAAAAACTCTAAACAAAGGAGGTTAACTATACATACAAAAAGACAGGAAATAAATAATCTCACACCAGCAAAACGTAAATAAAAAAAAAACACACAAACACATGCACACACACACACACACCTCAACTACTACCAGCAACAACAAAACTACAGATATTAACAACCATTGGTCACAGATATCTCTCAATATAAAAGGCATCGATTCCCTAATAAAAACTTCAGACTATCAGAATGCATGTGAAAACAGGATCCATCCTTCTGGTGCATACAAGAAACACACGTCAATATCAAAAAGGGATTGGAAAAAAGATTTTCCAACCAAGTGGACCTGAGAATTAAGTTGGTGTAACTTTACTAATATCTAACACAATACTCTTTAAACCAAAATTAACCAAAAGGAATTGGAAAATACATTTCATATTCATCAAAGGAAAAATACAGCAAGCAGGTATCTCAGTTCTGAACATCTATGCTGCAAATGCAAGGATACCCATATCTGAAAACAAAAACAAAAACAAAATTATGACTTACCCTTAAACCATACATGTATCCTTACATACTGGTAGTGGAAGACTTTATCACCCTAACTTCACCAACCAACACTCGAGCTAACATATATTAAAAACCAAATGGAGTTCCATAGAACATTGCACCCAAACACCAAAGAATATACCTTCTTCTCAGTACCTTGTGGAACTTCATTCAAAACTAACCACATATGCATTTGCTTAAGAAGTTTCCACGGATAAAGGAAAATTGAAATATCCTCCAGTATCCAATTAGTCACCACATATTAAAGCTAGATTTCAACAACAACAAAACAACAAAAGGCCTACAAACTCATGGGAACTGAACCACTCACTTCTTAATGAATATTGGGTCAACATTGAAATAAAGAAAGAAATTAAAGATTTCCTAGAATATAAAAATGACTGCACGACATACCCTACATATAGGACCCAATGAAAGTAGTACAAAAAAGAAACTTAATATCATTAAGTGACTACATAAAAAAAAAAAAAAAAAAACAGCTCATCTTAAAAGTATAGAACTAAAGAAGCAAGCATACCCAAAGGAATAGGAAAAAGAGAACATTATTATTATTTATTTTTTATTTTTTCCCCATTTTATTTTATTTTTTTTATCAGTTACATTTTATTAACTCTGTATCCCAGCCGTGTCCCGATCCCTCATTCCCTCCCAGTCCCTCCCTCCCTCCCTCCCTCCCTCATCTCCACCATGACCCTTTCCAAGTCCACTGATGGGGGGGACCTCCTCCCCATTCATCTGATCCTGTTTTATCAGGTATCTTCAGGACTGGCTGCAAAGCCCTCCTCTGTGGCCTAACAGGACTGCTCCTCCCTTCGGGGGTGGGGAGATCAAAGAGCCAGTCATCGAGTTCCTGTTAGAAATAGTCCCTGTTCCCCTCACTTTGGGAAACCAATTGGTTACTGAGCTACCACAGGCTACATCTGAGTGGAGGTTCTAGGTTATATCCATACATGGTCCTTGGTTGAATGTCAGTCTCAGAAAAGATCCTGTGCCCAGATATATTTGGTCCTTGTGGAGCTCCTATCCTTTCCCCATCAGACTAACTCCCCTTCTTTCTTATGATTCCCTGTACTCTGCCAAAGGTTTGGTCATGAGTCTTTGCTTTGAAAACACTGCTAGTAAGAGTCTTTCAGATGCGCTCAGTAGACTCCTGTCATACGTTCAATGCAAATCCCATCTGTCTTTCTAAATGAGGATTGATCATCTTACCCCATGTCCGCTCAATTGATTATCTTTTTTAGGTGTATAGATTTCATTATGTTTATCATATCTTATAGGTCTATATAAGTGAGTATATCCCATGTTTGTCTTTCTCCTTCTGGGATATTTCACTCAGAATGATCTTTTCTAGATCCCACCATTTGCCTGCAAATTTCATGATTTCCTCCTTTTTGATTGCTGAGTAGTATTCCATTGTATAAAAATACCACAATTTCTGTACCCATTCCACCGGTGATGGACATCTGGGTTGTTTCCAGGTTCTGGCTATTACAAATAGAGCTGCTATAAACATGGTTGAGCAAGTGTCCTTTTTGTGTACTTGAACAAACTTTGGGTATATACCTAGCAGTGGTATAGCTGGGTCTGGAGGAAGCACTATTCCTATTTGTCTTAGAAAGCGCCAGATAGCTTTCCAGAGTGGTTGTACCAGTTTACATTCCCACCAGCAGTGGAGCAGGGTTCCCCTTTCTCCATAACCTCTCCAGCATGTGTTATCGCTTGAGTTTTTCATCTTGGCCATTCTGATGGGTGTAAGGTGATATCTCAGGGTCGTTTTGATTTGCATTTCCCTGATGGCTAATGAGGATGAGCATTTCTTTAAGTGTTTTTCTGCCATTCGATATTCCTCTGTCGAGAATTCTCTGTTTAGCTCTGTTCCCCATTTTTTAAGTGGATTACTTGGATTGCTGCTTTTCAGCTTCTTTAGTTCTTTGTATATACTGGATATTAGTCCTCTGTCAGATAAAGGGTTAGTGAAGATTCTTTCCCAATCTGTAGGCAGTCGTTTTGTTTTGATGACGGTATCCTTTGCTTTACAGAAACTTTTCAGTTTCATGAGGTCCCATTTATTGATTGTTGCTCTTAGAGCCTGTGCTGTTGGTGTTCTGTTCAGGAAGTTGTCTCCTGTGCCAATGAGTTCTAGGCTGTTCCCCACTTTTTTTTCCAATTGATTTAGGGTATCGGAATTTATGTTGAGGTCCTTCATCCACTTTGACTTTAGTTTTGTGCAGGGTGATAAATATGGATCTATTTTCATTTTTCTGCATGTAGACATCCAGTTGGTCCAGCACCATTTGTTGAAAATGCTGTCTTTTTTCCATTGAATGGAATTGGCTTCTTTGTCGAATATCGAGTATTCATAGGTGTGTGGATTTATTTCTGGGTCTTCTATGCGGTTCCATTGATCCTCCTTTCTGTTTCTATGCCAGTACCATGCAGTTTTTATTACTGTTGCCCTGTAGTACAGCTTGAGATCAGGAATGGAGATACCTCCAGATGATCTGTTGTTGTACAGGATCGTTTTGGAGATTCTGGGTTTTTTGTTTCTCCATATGAAGCTGAGAATCTTTTTTTCAAGGTCTGTAAAGAATTGAGTTGGTATTTTGATGGGAATTGCATTGAATCTGTAGACTGCTTTTGGCAGTATGGCCATTTTCACAATGTTAATCCTACCAATCCATGAGCACGGGAGATCTTTCCATCTTCTGATATCTTCTTCGATTTCTTTCTTCAGAGACTTGAAGTTTTTCTCAAACAGGTCTTTCACTTGCTTGGTTAGGGTCACACCAAGGTACTTTATGTTATTAGTGGCTATTGTGAAGGGTGTTGTTTCCCTAATTTCTTTCTCAGCCTTTTTGTCTTTGATATATAGGAGGGCTTCTGATTTTTTTGAGTTGATTTTGTATCCTGCCACTTTGCTGAAGGTGTTTATCAGCTGAAGGAGTTCTCTGGTTGATTTTTTGGGGTCGCTCATGTATACTATCATATCATCTGCAAATAGTGACACTTTGACCTCTTCCTTTCCGATTTGTATCCCCTTGATCTCCTTTAGTTGTCTTATTGCTCTGGCTAGGACTTCAAGTACTATGTTGAAGAGATATGGGGACAATGGACAGCCTTGTCTTGTCCCTGATTTCAGTGGGATTGATTTAAGTTTCTCTCCATTGAGTTTGATGTTAGCTATAGGCTTGCTATATACTGCCTTTACTATGTTTAGGTATGTGCCTTGTATCCCTGATCTCTCCAAGACTTTAAACATGAATGGGTGTTGGACTTTGTCAAATGCTTTTTCGGCGTCTAAGGAGATGATCATGTGGTTTTTCTCCTTCAGTTTGTTTATGTAGTGGATTACATTGATGGATTTTCGTATGTTGAACCACCCTTGCATGCCTGGGATGAAGCCTACTTGGTCATGGTGGATGATATCTTTGATGTGTTCTTGGATTCGGTTTGCAAGTATTTTATTGAGTATTTTTGCGTCAATGTTTATAAGAGAGATAGGCCTAAAGTTCTCTTTTTTCGTTGGGTCTTTGTGTGGTTTAGGTATTAAGGTGACTGTGGCTTCATAGAATGAGTTTGGTAGTGTTCCTTCTGTTTCTATTTTGTGGAATAGCTTGAGGAGAATTGGAGTTAGCACTTCTTTGAAGGTCTTGTAGAATTCTGCGCTGAAGCCATCTGGTCCAGGGCTTTTTTTGGAGGGGAGACTGTTAATGACTGCTTCGATTTCCTTGGGAGATATAGGGCTATTCCGTCTTTCTACCTGATCTTGATTTAGTTTTGGTAGATGGAATCTTTCAAGAAAATTATCCATTTCATTTAGATTCTCAAATTTTGTGGCATATAGGCTTTTGTAGTATGACCTAATAATTGTTTGGATTTCCTCAATGTCTGTGGTTATTTCCCCATTTTCATTTCTGATTTTGCTGATCTGGATAGTTTCTCTCTGCTTTTTAGTTAGTTTGGCTAAGGGTTTGTCTATCTTGTTGATTTTCTCAAAGAACCAGCTTTTTGTTTCATTGATTCTTTGGATAGTTTTATTTGTTTCTATTTGATTGATTTCAGCCCTTAGTTTGATTATTTCCAGCCGTCTGCTCCTTTTGGGTGTATCTGCTTCTTTTTGTTCTAGGGTTTTCAGTTGGGCCATTAAGTTGTTTGTATGTGATGTTACGAATTTCTTCTTGCAGGCACTTAGTGCTATAAATTTTCCTCTGAGCACTGCTTTCAGTGTGTCCCATAAATTTGGGTATGTTGTGCCTTCCTTTTCATTGAATTCTAGGAAGTCTTTAATTTCTTTCTTTATTTCTTCCTTAACCCAGCTGTCATTGAGTAGTAAGTTGTTTAGTTTCCATGTGCGTGTCGGCTTTTTGTTGTTTCTGTTGTTGTTGAGGTCGAGCTTTAGTCCATGGTGGTCAGATAGTATACAAGGGATTATTTCAATCCTTTTGTATCTGTTGAGGTTGTGACCCACTATATGGTCTATTTTGGAAAAGGTTCCATGGGGTGCTGAAAAGAAGGTGTACTCTTTTGAGTTTGGGTGAAATGATCTGTAGACGTCTATTAGGTCCATTTGATTTAGGGATTCTGTGAGTGCTTTTATTTCCCTATTTGGTGTCTGTCTAGTTGATCTGTCCCTTGGTGAGAGTGGAGTGTTGAAGTCTCCCACTATTAAGGTATTAGGATCAATGTATGATTTAAGCTTTAATAATGTTTCATTTACGAATGTCGGTGCTCTTGTATTTGGGGCATAGATATTCAAGATTGTGATGTCCTCTTGGTGGATTTTTCCTTTGATGAGAATATAGTGGCCCTCCTTATCTTTTTTGATTAACTTGGGTTGAAAGTCTATTTTATTAGATATTAGGATGGCTACTCCAGCTTGTTTTCTGGAACCGTTTGCTTGAAAAACAGTTTTCCAGCCCTTTACTCTGAGGTAGTGTTTGTCTTTGTTGCATAGGTGTGTTTCTTGGATGCAACAGAATGTTGGATCCTGTTTCCTTAACCATTCTGTTAGCCTGTGTCTTTTTATTGGTGAGTTGAGTCCATTGATATTGATAGATAATAGTGACCAATGCATGTTAATTCCTTTTGTAATGGAGTCGATGATCTAACCCTGATTCATTGCTTGTTTTCTTTTCATTTTTGTTGGGACATTATCTGTATGCCCTGTTTTCTTGGGTGAATTTGTTTTCATTGGATTGGAGTTTTCTTTCTAGTATATTCTGTAGGGATGGTTTGCTGTGTAGATATTGTATAAATTTAGTTTTGTCATGGAATATTTTGTTTTCTCCATCTATGTTGATTGAAAGCTTTGCAGGGTATAGTAGTCTGGGTTGACATTTGTGATCTCTTAGAGTCTCCATGATACTTGCCCAGGCCCTTCTGGCTTTCATAGTTTCTGATGAGAAGTCCGGCGTGATTCTGATAGGTCTACCTTCATATGTTACTTGGCCTTTTTCCCTTGCTGCTTTTAATATCTTTTCTTTGTTCTGTAGATTTAGTGTTTTGACTATGATGTGACGTGATGTGTTTCTTTTCTGGTCTAGTCTATTTGGAGTTCTGTAGGCCTCTTGTATATTTATGGACATCTCTTTCTTTAAGTTGGGAAAATTTTCTTCTATGATTTTCTTGAAAATATTTTCTGGACCTTGGAGTCTGGAGTCTTCTTTTTCGTGAATTCCTATTATTCTTAGATTTTGTCTTTTCATAGCATCCTTGATTTCTTAGATATTTTGTGATTGGAACTTTTCTGATTTTACTTTTTCTTTGAGAGAAGTATCCATTTCTGCAAGTATGTCTTCAGCTCCAGAGATTCTCTCTTCCATCTCTTGTATTCTGTTGGTGATGCTTACTTTTGTGGTTCCTGATCTTTTCTCCAAGTTCTCCAGCTGAAGGGTTTTCTCATTTTGTGTTTTCTTTATTGATTCTAATTCTGTTTTCATGCCTTGCACCATTTCTTTCATGTGTTTGAATTTAGATTCCTGTCTCTCTACGATGGCCTCTATTTCTTTTTTCATTTCCTTCTTATATGCCACTAATTTTTCCTCTACTTGTGTATCTATTTGTTTGGCTATGTTTGCCTGTGTTTCTTTAAGGATATTGTCTATTTCTTCTTTCTTTGCCTCCAATTGACTGGCCATCTCTTTGAAAGACTTGTTCATTTCCTCCTTATGAGCCTCAAATAATTGGGCAAGCATGGCTTTAAAATCATTTTCCTGTGCTTCTGCTGAATTGGTGTATCCATCGATTTGGGGGTTTGCTGGTGAAGTCATGATGTCCTGATTTATGTTGGAAGTGTTCTTTCGCCTACCTCTGGCCATTGGCTTATCTGAAACCTTCCCTGTTTGTTTTTGGATTCTGCAGATCAGACTGGTGCTGTCTCTCTCTGGTGTCTGGAGAGTTCTTCAGGAAGCTGAGCACTCTCAGCATGTGCTGAGGACTAGCTGTACCTGTGGGAGGAAAGTACACAGGCGCAAACGGGGCAAATGCAAGCGTGTGTGTGCGCGCGCGCACGTGTGTGTCTGTGTGTGTAAGTGTGCGTGGATGAGTTTCTCGAGGGACAGAGTGATGGCTAATGTTGAACCCTTGAGTGTGTGGGAGGGGCTCTGTACTGTATATGTCGCAGGCGCTAATGATGATCGCAGCGCAATTTCTGGTATTAACTGTCTTAGCTCCTCAATCAGGCCCACAGGGCAGGAACTTCAATGTCCCTAGTGCCACTCTGTTTCCCAAAGTGGGTATGTGGGTGGGAGGGGGGTTCGATGCCTGGCTTCTGATTTAGAAGGACCCAGGATCTGGGGAACTGCAGATTCTCAAGGGTGCACTCACTTACAGGCAGGTCTCTTGGCCGAGATGGTGGTATCCGGGGCTCTCTGCTCTCTGGTTTGGCCCTGATTCTTTGATGTGTTCAGCCAGTTCTGTGCTGCTGTCACTGCCAGGTTCTGAGGTCTTGCTGCAGCTGGAGATTTCAGGGTGGTCACTTCAGCAGGGATGGGGTAATCAGGCTCTCTGTTCTCTGGTTTGGCCCTGGTTAGTCTTAAACTGGAGGGCTGTGGTGCCCCGCCAGTTCAGTACTGCTCTGCTGCCACGTCCTGCTGTAACTGGAGACTGGCTTGCTAGTCCCAATGCTTTCTGGGAAGTCCTGGGATCTCTTCGTTGTGCTCTCCAAGCTTGGGAGGCCCAGTGCCTGGTGTGTCCAGGTTGTATGACGTTTCTGCCTGGTTTCGGTGAGTATATAGCGTATTCTCTGTCACTGTGGGATTGGGCGGGTTGTACCGTCAGTGATGGCGATCCTGCGGAGCTAGTATGGTGTCTAGCAGATTCGCGCCCTGGGAGGATGGTGCAGCCGCTGCGCGAATCTGGGACTCCGGGGTACGTACTGCTGGCTTTTGTCTGCCGCTAAAGTGGTTGGGGCTCCGTCTCAGCGGTTGTATACCCCAGGCAGTTAGGTCTGCGCTGAGAAAGATGAGTCCGCTGTGCCGCTGTGCCCAGGAGGAAGGAGGTCTGGGGGAAGGGAGTGCAGCAAGAACAAAGGATCTTTTCTCTCCCTCCCCAAGCAAGTCTCCGGGTGACCGGAGGCCAAAGTTTTCACCTCCTGCGATGTTCTCTGGTGTTCAGAAAGCCTCGCTGTGGTTTTCCTGGGTTGGGGGTCCTTCCATTCTCCAACTCAGAAGATCAGGTATCCCACTGCTCAGAAACTGTGTGTGCTAGTCGCCATCTTGGCTCCGCCCGAGAACATTATTTTTAAGAAAATCAAGGTAACAAGAACCTGGCTCTTTGAAAAAAAATCAAGAAGATGGACAAACCCTTATCCAAACTAACTAAAAGACAAAGGGAGAATATACAAATTAACAAAATCAAAAATGAAAAGACATAACAGACACTGAAGAAATCCATAAAATAATCAGATCATACTTTAAAAAATTGTATACCATAAAATTGAAAAAAATAAAAGAAATGGATAGATTTCCCAATAGATGCCATTTACCAAAGATACGTCTCAATCAGACACACACACACATACACACACACATGCACACACACGCACACACACAAAATTTAAATAGATCTATAATCTGTAACAGAGGCAGTCATTAAAATCTGTACCCTTTGATTTTCCAAAACCCTAGTTTATTTAGGGTTTTTAAATTCTTCTACCTACCTTCTATCCCACTGATCATAGGAAGGGGAGAAAGAAAGTTCTTAGAATAAAGGATTTTGTGGACCTTTTTTAGCAGTATTTCCTTGGGGCAAATACACTCTATGCTTTCCAGATACCAGCATTCCTATCCAATAGACAACACCCAACAACAACATGAATTGGCACAATTCAGCAAAGAAAACAAGACTCCCAAAAAAAACAGAGTCAGCAAAAGCTGCAAGACTCAGCTGGATTGCTACAAGAAGTTGTCTGCTCTGCAGTGTTTCTCTTTGAAAAGTTTAGAAAAATGAAGACCAGCAATGAGTAGCAATACAAATGCATGTCTCCCTGTCTGTGGGCTTCTGTTTATCATAGCCCACACAAAGCTGTTTTACAACCTGAACATGCCATGCCCCTTGCACAGGACAGCTTCTAGCAAAACATCACTGGCTCTCTCATGTGTCAGTTTTCAGCTGGCCAAGATGATGTGTCCCTTCATGAGTTTGTTTTTAACTGAGGATAAACTACAAACTTTTCAACACAAAAAATTTCCAAACCCAGAGACTTGCACATTCACATGGTTTTAGTGCAGAATTTTATTAGACATTCAAAGAAGAGCCAATACCAACACTTCTCAAATTATTCCAAAATATTACAAATGTATATTTCCAAATTCTTTTATGAGGCCAGAGTCACCCTGATATTCAAACCACAAAGATTACACGAAGATTACATAAAGATTACATAAAGACCGAGGATTATAAAAAAACTTCCCTTATAAATATACATAAAATATACTCAATAAAATAATTTCAAATCAATTTTACAAACACATCAAAAAAGATTATTCACCATATTCAAGTAGGCTTCATCCCAGAAATTCAGGGGTGGTACAAAATATAAAATCTGTCAGTACAATCTACCATGTAAATATATTGAAAGAAAAAAGTACATTATCAAATCATTATATGCTGAAAAAGGCTTTGAGAAAGTCTAATGGCCCTTCATGATAAAAGTCTTGTGGAGAGTAGAAATACACAGAGTATACACAAACATAATTAGGGAAATTTACAGCAAGCCTATAGCCAACAGCAAATTAAATGGTGAGAAACTCAAAGCAATTCCTCTAAAATCAGGAACAAGACAAGTTTGTCTCCTCTGTCCATATCTATTTAATATTGTACTTGTAGTTCTAGCTTGGACAGTAAGAAAACTGCAAGAGATCAAAGAAATACAAATTGGAAAAATAGTAGTCAAAATGTCAATAATTGCAAAAGATATGATAATATATATGAGAGATTCCAAAAATTCTGTCAGGGAACTCCTACAGTTGATAAATACCTTCTGCAAAATGGCTGGGTACAAAATTACCTAAAAACAAACAAAACAAAAACCAGTAGCTCTCCTATAAACAAATGAAAAATAGTCTGAGGAATATATCAGGAAAACAACACAGTTGTTCACAATAGCCACAAATAATATAAAATATCTTGGGGTAACTCTAACTAAGCAAGCAAAATACTTCTATGACAAAAATGTTACAGAACTTTTCTTTATCTTTAGCAAATGAAATTTAAAGAAATATCAGAAGACAGAAAGATCTCTCATGCTCATGAATGGATAGGATTAACATAGTAAAAATGGCCATCCTTCTAAAAGCAATCTATAGATTCAACATAGTTCCTATCAAAACTTCAACACAATTCTTTTCAAAACTTGGAAAGTCAATACTTAATTTCATATGGAAAAGCAAAAAACAAAACAAAACAAAACAAAACAAAAACAGGATAGCTAAATGCATTCCTGAGCAATATTAGAATTTATGGAGTTATTGCCCTCCCTGATTTCAAATTGCACTACAAAGTGCATAGTAGTCATAGTCATAAAAATCTCATGGCATTTGCATAAAAACAGACATGTCAATTAAATAAAATTAAATCATCGACCCACACATAAATCCACACACCTAAGGACAGTTGCTTTTTTATTATGAAGCTAGAAAGAAACAATGAGAAAAGAAAGCATCTTCAAGAAATTTTGCTGATATAACTGGATATATATATATATATATATATATATATGTATATGTATGTAGAAGAATTCAAAGAGATCAATATTTGCACAAACTTATGTCCAAGTGGAACAAAATCTCAACATATAAACAGACACATTGAACCTGACAGAAGAGCAAATAAGGAACAGCCTTGAACACATTGACACAGGAGACAATTTCTTAAACAGAATACTGATCAGGCAGGCACTAAGATCAACAATTAATAAATGGTACCTTGAATACTGAAATGCAAAGGACACCATCAATTAGAAAACATGGCAGCCTACAAAAGATTTTCATCAAATGTGCATGCAATGAAGGGCTAATATACAAATTTTAAAAAAGAACTCAATAAATTAGACAACCAGTAACTAAACAATCCAATTAAAAATGGGGCAAAGAAATAAACAGGGAATTCTCAGAAGAGAAATCTAAATGGACAAGAAACATCCTTAGCCTTCAGGGAAATGCCAATCAAAACTAGTTGAAATTCCATCTTGCACCTGTCAGAACAGCCAAGATCAACAAAACAAGTGACAGGCAAAGATGTAGAAAAAGGCAAACACCTATTCATTTTTGTTGGGAAAGCAAACTTTACAACCACTATGTAAATCAATTTGGTGGTTCCTTAGAAATTTTGGTAATTGAGACCTCAAGATACAGCTATACCACTATTGGGCATATAGCCAAAAGACACTCCATCTTACCACAGGGACACTTGCTCAACCATATTCATAATGGCTTTAATTCATAATAGCCAGAATCTGGAAATATCCTAG
The DNA here is from genome assembly GCF_030254825.1 of Meriones unguiculatus. Lineage (NCBI taxonomy): Eukaryota > Metazoa > Chordata > Mammalia > Rodentia > Muridae > Meriones > Meriones unguiculatus. The sequence continues at coordinate 23,956,286 of NC_083353.1, read as the reverse complement.
ATATTCCTCAATGGAAGAACGGATAAAGAAAATGTGGTATATTTTAAAAATGGAGTATTACTCAGGTTTTAGAAAAAAAATAGGATCATGAAATAGGCAGGAAAATGTATGGAACTGAAAAAAATCTTCCCGAGTTATGAATTATATAAAGTTGATGGGCTGCTTGATCTTTCTGTGGGTTCTCTAGCAACTAGAGGTGGGGCATCTCTAAATTGGGCTCTGTTGCCTGCCTTTGAATCCTTTTCCCCTAGCAGGGCCTTGTCTTGCCTCAAGGGAAGAGGAGGCACTTAGTCCTGATGAGACTTGATGTGCCAATGCAGATTGGTATGCTGTGCAGGGAGACTCCATTCTCTGAGTAAGAAGGGGGAGGGGGATAGTGAAAGTGGATGGGAGGGTTGGAATGGGGAAGAGGTAGTAGACCTGCAATTGTGATGTACAATGAACAAATAAATTAGTGGAATAAAATAAGGACCATGAAATTCACACACAAATGAATTAAACTAGGAAAAAAATTATCCTGAATGTGGTAACCCATACACAGAAAGACAAACATGATATGTATTTAGAAGAAGATATTAGCTGTCAAGTGTAGGATAATCACACTGCAATCCACACAATAAGAGAAGCTGAGTAAAAGGAAGCGTTCTAGGTTGGATAGCATGGATATCTTTGGAAAGTGGAAATAAAATAAATATTGAGGGTAGACAGGTAATGGGGCGCATGGTGGGGATAGAAACAGAAAGTGAGAAAGAGGCAGAGGGAGAGAGTATAATGAGAGACAACTTGAGTCTCTGAACATTTAGGCGGTAACATAGAATCCTGGTGCAATGGGATCTTCTGGGAACCTATGAGGGTGAACCTAAAAAACCCTCCTAGTAATAGAGTATATAGAACCTGAACATAAACAGGTAAACAGGTTAAGTTCCCACTTGTGGGACTGGGACACTAACTCAGCCACAAAACCTTCTAGCCACAACCTATTCTCTGTAAGATGTGCTGCAGCAGTGGTGGCAGAGTTTGTGGTTATGGGTAACCAATGACTGGCCTAAATTGAGGACCAAGCCATAAGAGAGTGTCCATGCCTGAAACTTCCTGGATGACCAGGAACCCAAAGGTAGATGCCTCAAAGATCTAGTGTTAAACTATGTAATACTGATTTTTTAAAAAAAGTCAATGAGGTGTCCCGGAGTCCCAGATTCATGCAGCGGCTGCACCATCCTCCCAGGGCGCGAATCTGCTAGACACCATACTAGCTCTGCAGGATCGCCATCACAGACGGTACTGCCCGCCCAATCCCACAGTGACAGAGAATACACTATATACTCACCAAAACCAGGCAGAAACATCATACAACCTGGACACACCAGGCGCTGGGCCTCCCAGTCTTGGAGAGCACAGTGAAGAGACCCCAGGACTTCCCAGAAAGCATTGGGACTAGCGACCCAGTCTCCAGTTACAGCAGGACTTGGCAGTGGAGCAGCACTGAACTGGAGGGGCGCCACAACCCTCCAGTTTAAGACTAACCAGGGCCAAACCAGAGAACAGAGAGCGTGATTACCCCATCCCTGCTGAAGTGACCACCCTGAAATCTCCAGCTGCAGCAAGACCTCAGAACCTGGCAGTGACAGCAGCACAGAACTGGCGGAACACATCAAAGAAGCAGGGCCAAACCAGAGAGCAGAGAGCCCAGGATACCAGGATCTATGCCAAGAGACCTTCCTGTAAGTGAGTGCACCCTTGAGAATCTGCAGTTCCCCAGATCCTGGGTCCTTCTAAATCAGAAGCCAGGCATCGAACCCCCTCCCACCCACATACCCACTTTGGGAAACAGAGGGGCACTAGGGACATTGAAGTTCCTGCCCTGTGGGCCTGATTGAGGAGTTTAGGCAGTTAATGCCAGAAATTGCGCCGCTATCATCTTTAGCACCTGCGACATATACAGTGAAGAGCCCCTCCCACACACTCAAGGGTTCAACATTAGCCATCACTCTTCCCTCGAGAAACATTTCCACGCACACTTACACACACAGACACACACACGCGCGTGCACACACGCTTGCATTTGCCCCGTTTGTGCCTGTGTACTTTCCTCCCACAGGTACAGCTAGTCCTCAGCACACGCTGAGAGTGCTCAGCTTCCTGAAGAACTCTCCAGACACCAGAGAGAGACAGCACCAGTCTGATCTGCAGAATCCAAAAACAAACAGGGAAGGTTTCAGATAAGCCAATGGCCAGGGGTAGGCAAAGAACACTTTCAACATAAATCAGGACATCATGACTTCACCAGCAAACCCCCAAATTGATGGATACTCCAATTCGGCAGAAGCACAGGAAAATGATTTTAAAGCGATGGTTGCCCAATTATTTGAGGCTCATAAGGAGGAAATGAACAAGTCTTTCAAAGAGATGGCCAGTCAATTGGAGGCAAAGAAAGAAGAAATAGACAATATCCTTAAAGAAACACAGGCAAACATAGCCAAACAAATAGATACACAAGTAGAGGAAAAATTAGTGGCATATAAGAAGGAAATGAAAAAAGAAATAGAGGCCATTGTAGAGAGACAGGAATCCAAATTCAAACACATGAAAGAAATGGTGCAAGGCATGAAAACAGAATTACAATCAATAAAGAAAACACAAAATGAGAAAACCCTTCAGCTGGAGAACTTGGAGAAAAGATCAGGAACCACAAAAGTAAGCATCACCAACAGAATACAAGAGATGGAAGAGAGAATCTCTGGAGGTGAAGACACACTAGCAGAAATGGATACTTCTCTCAAAGAAAAAGTAAAATCAGAAAAGTTCCAATCACAAAATATCCAAGAAATCAAGGATGCTATGAAAAGACAAAATCTAAGAATATTAGGAATTCATGAAAAAGAAGACTCCAGACTCCAAGGTCCAGAAAATATTTTCAAGAAAATCATAGACGAAAATTTTCCCAACTTAAAGAAAGAGATGTCTATAAATATACAAGACACCTACAGAACTCCAAATAGACTAGACCAGAAAAGAAACACATCACGTCACATCATAGTCAAAACACTAAATCTACAGAACAAAGAAAAGATATTAAAAGCAGCAAGGGAAAAAAGCCAAGTAACATATGAAGGTAGACCTATCAGAATCACACCAGACTTCTCATCAGAAACTATGAAAGCCAGAAGGGCCTGGGCAAGTATCATGGAGACTCTAAGAGATCACAAATGTCAACCCAGACTACTATACCCTGCAAAGCTTTCAATCAACATAAATGGAGAAAACAAAATATTCCATGACAAAACTAAATTTACACAATATCTACACAGCAAACCATCCCTACAGAAGATACTAGAAAGAAAACTCCAATCCAATGAAAACAAATTCACCCAAGAAAACAGGGCATACAGATAATATCCCAACAAAAATGAAAAGAAAACAAGCAATGAAACAGGGTTAGATCACGGACTCCTTTACAAAAGGAACTAACATGCATTGGTCACTATTATCTATCAATATCAGTGGACTCAACTCACCAATAAAAAGACACAGGCTAACAGAATGGTTAAGGAAACAGGATACAACATTCTGTTGCATCCAAGAAACACACCTATGCAACAAAGACAAACACTACCTCAGAGTAAAGGGCTGGAAAACTGCTTTTCAAGCAAATGATTCCAGAAAACAAGCTGGAGTAGCCATCCTAATATCTAATAAAATAGACTTTCAACCCAAGTTAATCAAAAAAGATAAGGAGGGCCACTATATTCTCATCAAAGGAAAAATCCACCAAGAGGACATCACAATCTTGAATATCTATGCCCCAAATACAAGAGCACCGACATTCATAAATGAAACATTATTAAAGCTTAAATCATACATTGATCCTAATACCTTAATAGTGGGAGACTGCAACACTCCACTCTCACCAAGGGACAGATCAACTAGACAGACACCAAATAGGGACATAAAAGCACTCACAGAATCCCTAAATCAAATGGACCTAATAGACGTCTACAGATCGTTTCACCCAAACTCAAAAGAGTACACCTTCTTTTCAACACCGCATGGAACCTTTTCCAAAATAGACCATATAGTGGGTCACAACCTCAACAGATACAAAAGGATTGTAATAATCCCTTGTATACTATCTGACCACCATGGACTAAAGCTAGACATCAACAACAAGAGAAACAACAAAAAGCCGACACGCACATGGAAACTGAACAACTTACTACGCAATGACAGCCGGGTTAAGGAAGAAATAAAGAAAGAAATTAAAGACTTCCTAGAATTTAATGAAAAGGAAGGCACAACATACCCAAATTTATGGGACACATTGAAAGCAGTGCTCAGAGGAAAATTTTTAGCACTAAGTGCCTGCAAGAAGAAATTCGTAACATCACATACAAACAACTTAATGGCCCAACTGAAAACCCTAGAAAAAAAAAAAAAAAGAAGCAGATACACCCAAGAGGAGCAGAAGGCTGGAAATAATCAAACTAAGGGATGAAATCAATCAACTAGAAACAAATAAAACTATCCAAAGAATCAATGAAACAAAAAGCTGGTTCTTTGAGAAAATCAACAAGATAGACAAACCCTTAGCCAAACTAACTAAAAAGCAGAGAGAAACTATCCAGATCAGCAAAATCAGAAATGAAAATGGGGAAATAACCACAGACATTGAGGAAATCCAAACAATTATTAGGTCATACTACAAAAGCCTATATGCCACAAAATTTGAGAATCTAAATGAAATGGATAATTTTCTTGAAAGATTCCATCTACCAAAACTAAATCAAGATCAGGTAGAAAGACGGAATAGCCCTATATCTCCCAAGGAAATCGAAGCAGTCATTAACAGTCTCCCCTCCAAAAAAAGCCCTGGACCAGATGGCTTCAGCGCAGAATTCTACAAGACCTTCAAAGAAGTGCTAACTCCAATTCTCCTCAAGCTATTCCACAAAATAGAAACAGAAGGAACACTACCAAACTCATTCTATGAAGGCACAGTCACCTTAATACCTAAACCACACAAAGACCCAACAAAAAAGAGAACTCCGGGCCTATCTCTATAATGAACATTGACGCAAAAATACTCAATAAAATACTTGCAAACCGAATCAAGAACATATCAAAGATATCATCCACCATGACATAGTAGGCTTCATCCCAGGCATGCAAGGGTGGTTCAACATAAGGAAATCCATCAATGTAATCCACTACATAAACAAACTGAAGGAGAAAAAAACACATAATCATCTCCTTTGATGTCGAAAAAGCATTTGAAAAACTCCAACACCCATTCATGTTTAAAGTCTTGGAGAGATCAGCGATACAAGGCACATACCTAAACATAGTAAAGGCAATATACAGCAAGCCTCTAGTCAACATCAAACTCAATGGAGAGAAAATTAAATCAATCCCACTGAAATCGGGGACAAGAAAAGGCTGTCCATTTTCCCCATATCTCTTCAACATAGTACTTGAAATCCTAGCCAGAGCAATAAGACAACTAAAGGAGATCAAGGGGATACAAATCAGAAAGGAAGAGGGCAAAGTGTCACTATTTGCAGATGATAGGATAGTATACATGAGCGACCCCAATAATTCAATGAGAGAACTCCTTCAGCTGATAAACACCTTCAGCAACGTGGCAGGATACAAAATCAACTCAAAAAAATCAGAAGCCCTCCTATATACCAAAAACAAAAAGGCTGAGGAAGAAATTAGGGAAACAACACCCTTCACAATAGCCACTAATAACATAAAGTACCTTGGTGTGACTGTAACCAAACAAGTGAAAGACCTGTTTGAGAAAATCTTCAAGTCTCTGAAGAAAGAAATTGAAGAAGATATCAGAAGATGGAAAGATCTCCCGTGCTCATGGATTGGTAGGATTAACATTGTGAAAATGGCCATACTGCCAAAAGCAGTCTACAGATTCAATGCAATTCCCATCAAAATACCAACTCAATTCTTTACAGACCTTGAAAAAAAGATTCTCAGCTTCATATGGAGAAATAAAAAACCCAGAATCTCCAAAACGATCCTGTACAACAACAGATCATCTGGAGGTATCTCCATCCCTGATCTCAAGCTGTACTACAGGACAATAGTAATAAAAACTGCATGGTATTGGCGTAGAAACAGAAAGGAGGATCAATGGAACCACATAGAAGACCCAGAAATCAATCCACATACATATGAATACTCGATATTTGACAAAGAAGCCAAATCCATTCAATGGAAAAAAGACAGCATCTTCAACAAATGGTGCTGGACCAACTGGATGTCTACATGCAGAAAAATGAAAATAGATCCATATTTATCACCCTGCAGAAAACCAAAGTTAAAGTGGATCAAAGACCTCAACATAAAACAAGATACCGAAATCAAGTGGAAATAAAAGTGGGGAACAGCCTAGAACTCATTGGCACAGGAGACAACTTCCTGAACAGAACACCAACAGCACAGGCTCTAAGAGCAACAATCAATAAATGGGACCTTATGAAACTGAAAAGTTTCTGTAAAGCAAAGGATACCGTCATCAAAACAAAATGACTGCCTACAGATTGGGCAAAAATCTTCACTAACCCTGTATCTGACAGAGGACTAATATCCAGTATATACAAAGAACTAAAGAAGCTGAAAAGCAGCAAACCAAGTAATCCACTTAAAAAATGGGGAACAGAGCTAAATAGAGAATTCTCGACAGAGGAATATCGAATGGCAGAAAAACACTTAAAGAAATGCTCATCCTCATTAGTCATCAGGGAACTGCAAATCAAAACAACCCTGAGATATCACCTTACACCCATCAGAATGGCCAAGATGAAAAACTCAAGCGATAACACATGCTGGAGTGGTTGTGGAGAAAGGGGAACCCTCCTCCACTGCTGGTGGGAATGTAAACTGTTACAACCACTCTGGAAAGCTATCTGGCACTTTCTAAGACAATTAGGAATAGTGCTTCCTCAAGACCCAGCTATACCACTGCTAGGTATATACCCAAATTCATTCAAGTACACAAAAGGGATGCTTGCTCAACCATGTTTATAGCAGCTTTATTTGTAATAGCCAGAACCTGGAAACAACCCAAATGTCCATCAACGGAGGAATGGGTACAGAAATTGTGGTATTTTTACACAATGGAATACTGCTCAGCAATCAAAAAGGAGGAAATCATGAAATTTGCAGGCAAATGGTGGGATCTAGAAAAGATCATTCTGAGTGAAATATCCCAGAAGGAGAAAGACAAACATGGGATATACTCACTCATCTAGACCTATAAGATATGATAAACATAATGAAATCTATACACCTAAAAAAGATAATCAATTGAGCAGACATGGGGTAAGATGATCAATCCTCATTTAGAAAGACAGATGGGATGTGCATTGAATGTATGACAGGAGTCTACTGAGCGCATCTGAAAGACTCTAACTAGCAATGTTTTCAAAGAAAAGACTCATGACCAAACCTTTGGCAGAGTACAGGGAATCACAAGAAAGAAGGGGAGTTAGTCTGATGGGGAAAGGATAGGAGCTCCACAAGGACCAAATATATCTGGGCACAGGGTCTTTTCTGAGACTGACATTCAACCAAGGACCATGTATGGATATAACCTAGAACCTCCACTCAGATGTAGCCTGTGGTAGCTCAGTAACCAATTGGTTTCCCAAAGTGAGGGGAACAAGGACTATTTCTAACAGGAACTCAATGACTGGCTCTTTGGTCTCCCCACCCCCGAAGGGAGGAGCAGTCCTGTTAGGCCACAGAGGAGGGCTTTGCAGCCAGTCCTGAAGATACCTAATAAAACAGGATCAGATGAATGGGGAGGAGGTCCCCCCTATCAGTGGACTTGGAAAGGGGCACGGTGGAGATGAGAGAGGGAGGGAGGGACTGGGAGGGAATGAGGGATCAGGACACGGCTGGGATACAGAGTTAATAAAATGTAACTGATAAAAAAAATAATAATAAAATAAAAAAGTCAATGAAATGATAGCTTACAATATTCTGCTATATTCATAGATGCTGCCTAGTTCAATAGTGATCAGAGGGGGAGCCCCCATAGTGAAGGGAGCAAATACAGTAATCTACATCCAAACATTAGGGTTAACTCAGGGAGCCGGGAGAAAGAGGAGGAGGACGGAGGATTGTTGGAGCCAAAAAGTTCAAGGACACCACGAGAACATGGCCTAATAAGTCAACTAAGGAGAATTCATAAGGAGGGCAATGAAATACTCCAAAAGACACAGACTGAAGTGTTGTATAAAGTTATTAATATTTATGATGGGTTTAACTTCTGGTATTGCTGCTGTTAATCCTCAGCAGCTGTAAAACCAAATCACCACACAGAGACTGGGTTTTTAGTTAACCTAGAACACAATGATGGGCAATATTTACTCCCTCCTAAACCTCCATGCCCTCAGTTTCCTAACATTTAGATTTCCCACATTTTACTTGCTTTTTGTGAAATCTTAGGTCTGGTTCATGCTCCAAGTCCTCCAAGCTCTCCTCCCGCTCTGCTCTCCTAGTGCATCCCTCTCCTCGAGCTCCTCCTCGTTCTCTAGCTCCTCCCCTCTTTCCTGTCCTCTGGCTCCTCCCATTGCACAACATTGTATCCAGCTGCTTTATTTGTGTCCTGTTTACACAAGAGCTGGGACAGGATGCTTATAGTGAGTATCACAATGCAATATCCAAATTGAAACCAGAGAGTTGTGGGTGGGGAAATCAGCATTTGAATTAACAAGGGTAAGGCATATACATTTTAAAAGAACATTATACCAACATTTCCCCTTTAAGTCCAATAAAGGCTCTTTTTCTTTCAATACAACAATAATTATGAAATTATGAAAACTGTTAGGTAAGATCTACACATGCAATGTCTAGTCCATGTGTAGTTAGCACATGGAGAGGGTATCTTAGGAGAAAGTGTCTGATTATCCTATCTATCTTGATAAGTTTAAAATTCTATACTTAAATTAACTTTTATCCTTATTGGTATTAAATATATATAAAGATTTCTTAATTTCTAAGCAACTTAAGCTTAAATGTGGTACTGTAATTATTTGTTCTTCAACCCCATCAGAGACTTGAGACGGAATAAAATTAGTTATGAGAGTAAATAGGAAGTGCATGTTAGCAGCTTCCAAAAAATAAAAAAATTGACAGAGACAGTTTGCTGCTGAACAGTTAGTCACCCATAACTCTCTATAACATTGGAGCATCATCTTCAGCCTTCTGGCTCAGAATATTTTGACAGACATATACGTGAAGCAGGAACTTTTTAGGACTTGCTTACCCTGTCTTGGCAGAGTTTGGCAGTTGACTTGTCCTGCATTTAAGCTTGCCCATTTTAGGCAGAATTTGTCTGTTGTGAAGCGAGGGTATTTTCTTTACCCGAGTGGCTTGTTTGCCACATTTGAAGCCATCTCCATATGGAGGTTCTTTGATGCTCATTATCTTCTTTCAGGTAGGTGGGGTGCTGCCAGGAAATGACTTGTCTCATTGTCAAAGAATCTTTAAAATAATAAGAACATTTTAAATGCCATATTCTGTAGGTCTCCGAAGTTTTTGAAGACTACCTATCTTTATGTAATCGCTTTGTATACAAAATCATATTTATCTGTCAAACCTACAAGATATACTCCTGTGACAAATTAAACTAGTGTCTGACATGACTTTGAGTTGAATAACTAACAATTAACTTGTATACCTAATATCCTAACCAACTTTTAATAGTAGTTTAAAAATATTGGAAGTAACCTTGACTTTTTATCAATATACTAAAGCTTATACCAATGTATTAAAAATACTTATTTTTGCATCAATATGCAAAATCCTATACCAGAGTTAAAATTAACCTTATTTGTGAATAACAAATAAAACCTTAAGTTGAGTAGATTCAATAATCTACCCTTTTTCTATTTCTATAAAATATCCCTGTATATTCCTTGTTTCACTTGGAATAAGACCATTAATAATAAACATCTCCCAATGACAATAAAATTTTGTAGCCATATCAAACAACCAAAAACATACCCAGCCCCCTTTAAAGGAAATTGGACGCCATTCTCATGAGTTTCTTCTAGCTGACATTGTGGACATGTAGAAATCCTATAGGGGGCCCAAATAAAAATGGTTAATTAAGCAAGTAATAACATTTGTGGTCCAATAACATTTGAATGTTGAGAAATTTCAGGCTTAATAAAAGTCTTTTTTGGAACAGTCCACAATGCTGGACCAGTTAAAATTAGTGGCTTTCTTCAAAGTTCTTTTGGGAGCAGGCTTTGATGTGAAACGGCAGTTGAAGAAGTTGAGGCAGGTACAAGCAGAATGCTGGAACGTGCAAGATGCTGGAACAGATGTGTCAGTTTCTCAACATGCTGAAGAATGATTCTGTTAGGTTTGCTCTAGCATCTCTGTTGTCTAGTTCTTTTGTTCTGCAAACATATAATTTCTCACAAGCATTATAGAGTTCTAAAATTATAAATGTATGAGAGGTGCAGGATGAAACTAAAATGTAAGCCAATTTTATCTATGCAAATTAAAAGGTTAGCATAATACATTTTGAGGATATTATAGCCAAGAATTACTGGCCAAGTATTGATGGAGTTCTGACTGGAGACATTTTTTATGTCTGTCAGTTTCAGAGGTATTTCCAGGTAAAGGGATTATCAATTTATGTTACCTGTTCTGTTTGATCTTGATTTCTCTCCTCTTCTGAGTGGCTAAGGTCTTCCGGTGGTCTTCCACTGTCATTTCTGATTTTTATTAGTTTTGAAGGAACCCATAATTTCTCTTCTCCTGCATGAACATAAGCAAAACCTCTTCCCCAGCGTAACACATTCCCCACTCTCCACTGTGAAGTTAGGGTATCTTTGAAATATATAGGCTGACATAATTCAGCAGTTTTTTCTATAACCCAGTGTCTCTCCGCAGCTGTTGTTTGTTGTTCATTAACATTTAAGAAATTTAAGGTCAACAAAGCATTATGTAATCTGTCTCTGGGGGTTTTTAATACCCCTCTCTGTTTGTTAAGCATGTCCCTTAAAGTACGATTGGATCTTTCAATAACTGCTTGACCAGTAGGATTGTGAGGTATACCTGTGACATGCTTCATCTTGTAATATGTAAAAAATCCTTCCATTTTATTAGAGACATACGCTGTAGCATTATCAGTCTTAAATTGTTTAGGTATGCCCATAATTGCCATCACTTCTAATAAATGGGTAATAACTGAATCAGCCTTTTCAGAGCTTAAGGCTGTTGCCCACTGAAACCCTGAATATGTGTCTATAGTATGGTGCACATATTTCAATTTACCAAACTCTGTAAAATAAAGCATGTCCATGTGCCAAATTTCATTTCTTTGGTTACCTTTAGGGTTACTTCCTGCAGGGAGTGGAGTTTGGCTATATAAAGAACAAGCTGGGCATTTTCTCACAATGTCTTTGGCTTGTTGCCAAGTGATAGAAAAGTCTCTTTTTAAACCTTTGCTGTTAACATGGTGTTTTTTATGAAATTCTGAGGCCTCTAACACGCTTCCTATCAATAGTTCATCAATTTCATCATTGCCTTGTGCTAGAGGACCTGGTAAACCTGTATGAGATCTGACATGTGTTATATACAATTGATTATTTCTATTTCTGATTACTGGTTGTAATTGAAGGAAGAGTGAAGTTAAGTCTGAATTATCCTGAATTAGATCAGCAGTTTCTATATGCAGAACAACTCTTTCTGCATATTGAGAGTCAGTGACTATATTAAGAGAGTCCTGAAAATCTGATAACACCAAGAGAATTGCATATCATTCTGATTTTTGAACTGAATCATATGGACTCTCCACCACTTTACTCAGATTTTCTGACTTATAACCTGCCTTTTTTGATTTATTGGCATCTGTATAAAATGTGGGAGCTCCAGAAATTGGAGTTCCTTTTACTATATGAGGGAGAATCCAATTGGTTTTTTTATAAACTGAAGTCGCTTGCTTTTTGGGTATTTGTTGTTGATTTCTCCCAAAAATTCACACCAAGCTCTTTGCCAATATTCGTTGTCTGCCCATAATGACAAAATCTCAGCATTGGTAAAGGGCACCACAATTTCAGCTGGATCTATTCCAGCCAGTTGACGAAGTCTCATTTTTCCTTTTAGGATCAATTCAGAAACCTTTTCTATATAGGTTTTTAGTTTTTTGTTTTGTTTGTGTGCCAAAAATATCCATTCTAAAATATAGTCCTCCCTCTGCATAAGAATTCCTGTGGGAGAATGAGTGGAGGGCAAAATAACCAAAATACAGGCCCTCTTTGGATCAATACGGTCTATACATGCATCTTGTAATTTCCTTTCTACCAGAGCCAATTCCTTTTCAGCTTCAGCTGGTAACGTTCTTGGACTATTTAAGTCCTTATCACCCTGTAAGGTTTGAAATAAGTTACTTATCTCTTGAGTAGCTAAAGCAAGGGTAGGCCGTAGCCAGTTAATATCTCCCAGCAATTTTTGAAAATCATTAAGAGTTCTTAGCTGTTTTTTTCTAATTTGTACTTTTTGTGGTCGAATTTTCTGTAGACCTATTTTATATCCTAGGTAATTAATAGAATCTCCTCTTTGTATTTTTTCGGGAGCAATCTGTAATCCCCAACAAGGCAAAGTTCTATTTATTTTATCAAAAATATTTTCTAAGGTTTTCATATCTGAATCAGCTAATAAAATATCATCCATATAGTGGTAAATTATGGATTGAGGAAACTGCTTACGAATTACCTCCAACGGTTGTTGTACAAAATATTGGCACAAAGCAGGACTGTTTAACATCCCCTGTGGTAAGATCCTCCAGTGATACCTCTTTATTGGACATCTTCTATTCAAAGTGGGTACTGAGAAAGCAAACCTTTTCCTATCATGTTCATGTAAAGGAATTGTGAAAAAGCAATCCTTTAAATCAATCACTATAATAGGCCATTCTTTAGGTAACAAGGAAGGCAGTGGGATTCCAGATTGTAACGATCCCATTGGCTGAATAATTTTGTTAATTGCTCTTAGATCTGTTAACATCCTTCATTTGTCAGATTTCTTTTTGATGACAAATACCGGAGAATTACAAGGGCTGTTGGACTCCTCTATATGTTGAGCCTCCAGCTGTTCCAGGACTAGCTGTTCTAGTGCCAGTAATTTTTCTTTACTCATAGACCATTGTTCAATCCATATAGGTTGGTTAGCCAACCACCTCAGTGGTAAGGCTGTGGGAATTTTATTAGCAGTGGCTTCCTAACAGGCAGTTGAAGAGACGGCCTCTGCTGTATTTTGTTTATGGACAGCCTGGACAGTCTGAAACTGTTTTTGATGACATTTTTTTAATAATTTTAGCTTCTTTATCAGGAGTATTACCTCTTTTTTGGCTTGTCTCAGAACTTGGGGGGATGTTAATCTGGGTCTTCCATTGTTGTAACAGATCTCTTCCCCATAAGTTTATGGCTATCTCAGCCACGTATCGTTTTAGTTTTCCTATTTGACCTCCTGGTCCTATACATTTAAGCCGTTTAACACCTAACACTTTGTTTCACTTTAGATAAATTCCCAACTCCTTGGAATTGAATATCCACCTCCTGAAGTGGCCAATTTGGAGGCCAGGATTTACAAGTAAGAATTGTGACATCAGCCCCAGTATCTACCAAGCCTTCAATTTCAATATTATTTAAAATTATCTTTAACTTTGGCCTTTGATCATTTATAGAGGTTTGCCAATATATTTGTTTTTTGTTCTCCTGGTTTTTTGATTTATCTATAGAATCTGGTTTGGCCTCACTGTCCAAGTTTTTAATGTTTATTCCCAGAGCAGTGGTGTTTAATTTTCTTGTGGAGGAGTATCCCTGTCCTGTTCTGGGGCCTGCAAGAGGCCCCCTTGGGCGTTTTTTGATAAAGGATTACCCCATTTATCTATGAATGCTCTAATTCACTAGGCCAGTGACGACCCTTGCCACATCTTCTGCATATTCTAGGAAGCATAGGCTCCCTTCTTGAATTATATTGGTTTTCCTGGTAATTTCTTCTGTAGTAATCTCGCCCATCACAATTACAACATCTCCCAAGGTCTTTTGAGGTAGCTTCTCTTACCAAGGTCAAATTGGGTGAATGAGGTCTAATATCAATCATATTTCTAATCCATTCGTCTATTGGAGCAGATCTTGCTCTTAATGGCCTTATTGCCTCTTTGCATTCAGTATTAGCATTTTCAAAAGCTAAAGATTCTATTAGTGCTTTTCTAGCTAGTGGATCTGATATACTTCTATCCACAGCTGAAGTCAATCTTTGTGAAAAGTTAGTAAATGTTTCACTTGGACCTTGTATGACCTGGGAGAATGGCTCAAGCCTTTTTCCTGATTCCTCAACCTTGTCCCAAGCATTTCAGGCTGCTAAGCGACATAATGCTAAGGTTTCTTCGTTATATACAGCTTGTATCTCTGTGTCAGCATACTGGCCATCACCAAGCAGCTGTTCCTTAGAAACACCAACACCTCTGGCTCTATTTTTGGGTGCTATCTCTCTAGCCTCTTCTCTCCACCATGATAGCCACTGTAAATATGGCCCAGGTTCTAATATTGCCTTTGCCATATCCTCCCAATCCTTGGGGATTACTCTACTTTTGATTGACCAGGAAGTCAACATTTGTTTTACAAATGGTGAATGCATTCCAAAATTAGTAACACTTTCCTTAAATTTCCTCAGATCTAGCACTTCCACAGGGCGCCATTCAGCTTCATGATAATTCAGTGGATGATCATCATCTGCTGGTTTCTGCTGTATAGTGACTGGATAAGCCAACGTTGGTTTTCTAAACACCTTTGGTTGGCTTTCTTTATTTTTGTCTTTTGCCTCTACCTGAGTATTTTCTTTACTTAGTATTCTAAACTCTTCTCTTAAGGTCTGCACCCATATTTCATACCTATCTCCCTGTTGTTTGTTTTGTTCAATAATCTCTTGAATCTCTTGTTTTATGCTTCTCTTCCAACTTTTAATTTTTTCTTTATATTGTTCTAGTTGTTCTTTGTGCTGTTCCAGTATCTTTTCTAAAACCTCTGCCCTATCTTCCTGTAGTTGATTGCGTTCTGTAAGTTTTTGTATCTCTTGTTTTTGGTCCTGTTTCCAGTCTTCATTTTTTCCTTTATGTTGTTCTAGTTGTTCTTTGTGCTGTTCCAGTATCTTTTCTAAAGCCTTTGCCTTCGAGAAGACATAAAAGGCTAATGCAATGATTAAGGTTAAATTGAGGACTATGAATGTAAGCATAGTTACAATTTCTAGACTTTCCTTTATTTCAGTCTTAAAACCATAGAATAGATTATCAGCCAAGCTCCAAGAAATCTGTTTTATTGTTTCTTCCATCCTGTTAGACTGTAGTGGCAGCTAGTTTTGTTAGGGAAGTCTCAGGTCTGCCCACAGTAGGCTGCCTTTTGCTCCAAGGCCTGTTTAAGAGTCTCTCTTAAAGAGACAGTAACTGACCTGAGAGTTTTTAGATTTTAAGTTTGGTTTACATCACTGGGAGCTTATTCCCCCCACCAAATTATGATAAAGTATGATTTAAAGGGTGTGGATTCTTAGATTAGTTGGGCGCCATTTGTTGTATAAAGTTATTAATATTTACTATGGGTTTAACTTCTGGTATTGCTGCTGTTAATCCTCAGCAGCTGTAAAACCAAATCACCACACAGAGACTGGGTTTTTAGTTAACCTAGAACACAATGCTGGGCAATATTTACTCCCTCCTAAACCTCCATGCCCTCAGTTTCCTAACATTTAGATTTCCCACATTATACTTGCTTTTTGTGAAATCTTAGGTCTGGTTCATGCTCCAAGTCCTCCAAGCTCTCCTCCCACTCTGCTCTCCTAGAGCACCCCTCTCCTCGAGCTCCTCCTCGTTCTCTAGCTCCTCCCCTCTTTCCTGTCCTCTGGCTCCTCCCATTACACAACATTGTATCCAGCTGCTTTATTTGTGTCCTGTTTACACAAGAGCTGGGACAGGATGCTTATAGTGAGTATCACAATGCAATATCCAAATTGAAACCAGAGAGTTGTGGGTGGAGAAATCAGCATTTGAATTAACAAGGGTAAGGCATATACTTTTTAAAAGAACATTATACCAACACTGAAGCAACATCATGGAGCCTGCATGGGTCTGAGCTTGGTCTTCTGTGTACATGCTGTGGTTGTTTGATTTGGGGGTTTTTGTGGAACTCCTAAGAGTTGGAGTAGGGTATCTCTGACTCTTTTGGATGTCAACATTTTTTTCCTCCAACTGAGTTGCTTTGTCCAACCTTGATACGATGGTTTATGCATAGTCTTATAGAATTTTGGTATGCCTTGTTCAGCTAATATCACTGAAGATTTGCTCTTTTCTCAAGGGAAATGGAGGAGCAATGAATATTGCAGAGAAGGGATGGGGGTTGAAAAAAGAGGAAGAAAAGGAGGAATCAGTCAAGATGTATTGTAAGAGGGAAGAATAAAGAACAAGGAAAAAAAGAAATTATAGACAAACTTTAAAACTCCCACAAAATTAACTCAAAGTGACCTCTCAAGTGTAAGTGTTTTTGAACCACCAGATACTAATATTTCTTTTGAACAAAGAAGTCCCATGGTCTAGATTTATCTCTCAAATGGATATGATCAGAAAGGTCTGCCTTGGCTCTGTAGTCATTCATATTCCGTTTTGGTTTCTGGCAAAACTAGAATCAGTGAAGTGCACACACAAAATGACATTGAAGAATAATTTAATGTCTGCTTCCTGCCACAAAAACTATGTCACAAGTTGTGGAAAATGCCTTATCCACTCTCTCAATTCCACGAACACCTGCAGAACCTCTGCAGCTGAGAAACTCCTTTCGTCCTTGGACCTGAAGCTAAGTAACAAGTAGTACTCAAGGTAGGAAGCTTGAATCTCATTGAGAAGGTAGAATAAAAGAGACATCTGATATCTGTGGTGGATATGGATGGGGAATCCAGTGGAAGAAGGGGTTGAAAGGAGAATAGGAGAGAAGTGTGTGGAGGATGGCTGAAAAGAAAACTGGAGTTAGTGGATTGTGGATGGAGGAGTAGCACTGGCACAGGCAGTAATCTAGTACAGTGGAAAATTCCGGGAATCTATGAGGGTGACTCTGGCTAAGATTCCCTTGTGATAGGACCTATGGAGCCTAAACAAGCTATCTCCTCTAAGCAGGCAAGATGTCATCCTGCCTATAAGCTGTACAGAGACAAGAACCTAGCATAACTGTCATCAGAGTGGCTTCACCCCCTAACTCATGGAAACAGATGCAAAAACATGCAGACAAACATTAGGTGGAGTTGGGAATTCCTATGGAAAAAAAGGAAGAAGAATTGTAGGAGGCAGAGGGGTCAAAGACACCGCAAGAAAACCTATAGAATCAACTAACCTGGGCCAATAAAAGCTCAAAGAGAGTATGCCTTGGAAGGACCAAGACCCGCTGCACACATGCAACAGTTGTGTAGCAAGGTCTTCATGTCAGACTCCTAATAGTTAGAGCAGGAACTGTCTCTGACTCTGTTGCCTGCCTTTGAATCTCTTTACCTAACTGGATCACATTGACTGGCCTCAATAGGAGAAGCTGTGCCTAGGCAACTGCAACTTGAAATGCCAAGGTTGCTTGTTGTCATTAGGAGGCCTTCCCTTTTCTGAAGAATAGGAGAGGAGGAATTACTGGGGAAAGGTGAGAGAGAAGGACTAAGAGGTGAAGAAGAAAGAAAATCTGTGCTTGGGATGTAAAGAAAAATAACTAATTAATTAATTAATTAAAAACATATCAGAATGCCTCAATAACACTTAAACAGCACTACATAAAAGTATATACAAATGAATAATGGAGAGAGGGCATCTGCAAACAGAACTTAAAACTTGGAGTTATTTCCTATATCATAGAAGCAGAATGTGAAATCAGAGAGAGAAATTAGGACTGTAGAGATATTATAGAGAATGAAAACTTTAAATAAATAAACAAAATATATATCCAAAATTATTTCTTAAGTACATGAGTGTCCTGAAACAGCACATCATTCTTCAGTGACGGGGTCCAGAAGGGAATGTACCAGGGGATGAGAAAGACTGGTAAAATACAAGGAAGAAAAGATAAAAGCTTGGGTAGAGAGGTCTCATGCCATGCAAGCTTCTTAAGAAGAACATTGTCTCCACTACTTCCAGGTAAAAATAGAAGGAAATGGGGGATGTTTATGAAGACAGCAGAAACAAGCATACTGTAGAATAAACACACAAGGAAGTTAAACAGTGCTGCTTAAGGGGAACACACAGGGTATTTCAAAAACTTTCTGATCTAGCCCACTGCAGCCTTGGAATTGAAAACAACAGCCCTATGTGGAGAGAAGAGTTGGAGGTCTCAGGAACAGAAGTGAACCCTCCCCAAATGTCCTGGCACCAGAGCATGACCAATTCTCCCAAACATATTCTTGGTTTTGGAGAAGGAGCTCTCTTAATTTCACTGTAACTCAGAGCCCTACAAAAAGTGTCGAAGGCCTAGGCCCCAGGCTGTTACTAGAAAAGCAGGATCCTAAGTTTGAGAAGGAGCTATGTTCCTCCTCTACATATGAAGGATTCAGGGAAAGCCTTGCTTGATCAGGCAGTTGGGTCAGAGAAGAAATAAAGAAAGAAATTAAACACTTCCTAGAAATCAATGAAAATGAAGGCACAACATACTCAAACTTATGGGACACAATGAAAGCAGTGCCAAGAGGAAAGTACATAGCACTCTGTGCCTTTAAGAAGAAATTCAAATCATCTCATTCAAGCAACTTAATGGCTCACGTAAAAGCCCTAGAATAGAAAGAAGCAGACACACCAAAGAGGAGTAGACAGCTGGAAATTATCAAACACATGGTTGAAATCAATAAATTAGAAACAAATAATACAATTCAAAGAATCAATGAAACCAAGAGCTGTACTTTTGAGAAAATAAAAAAAAAGATATACAAACCCTTAACCAAGCTAACTAAAAGGCAGAGAGACACTATCCAAATCAACAAAATCAGAAATGAAAAGGGGGACATAACCACAGACACCAAAGAAATCCAAACAATAGTTATGTCTTACTTCAAAAGCCTATATGCCACAAAATTTGAAAATCTAAATGAAATGTGCAATTTTCTTGACCAATTCCACATGCCAAAGCTGAATCAAGACCAGGTAAATCAGTTGAATAGCCCTTCCCCTAAGGAAATAGAAAATGTCAACAGAAGTCCCCCATGCAAAAAAAAAAAAAAAAAAAAAAAAGCCCAGGGCAAGATGGTTCCAGACCTTCAAAGAAGAGCAAACACCAATACTCTTCAAACTATTCCACAAAATAGAAACAAAAGGAACACTACCAAACTTATTCTATGAAGCCACAGTCACCTTGGTACCTAAACCTTTTGAAGACCCAACAAAGAAAGAGAATTTCAGGCCAATCTCCCTCATGAACATTGATGCAAAAATACTCAACAAAATACTTGCAAACCAAATCCATGAACACATCAAACATCATCGACTATGACCAAGTAGGCTTCATCCCAGGCATGCAGGGGTGATTCAATATATGGAAATCCATCAATGTGATCCACCAAATAAACTGAAAGAAAAAAATGCATGGTAGTCTCTTTAGATGCTGAAAAGGCATTTGACAAAATCCCACATCCATTCATGTTGAAAGTCTTGGAGAGATCAGGGATACAAGGCACATACCTGAACATAGTAAAGACAACACACAGCAAGCCTATAGCCAACAATAAACTCAATGGAGAGAAACTTAAATCAATCCCACTGAAATCCAGGACAAGGCAAGACTGCCCACTCTCTCCATATCCCTTCAACATTGTTCGTAAAATCCTTCCTAGAGCATTTAGACAATTAAAAGAGAACAAGGAAATACAAGATGATATGATAGTACACCTGAGTGACTCCAAAAATTCTACTAGGGAACTCCTACAGCTGATTCACAGCTTCAGCGAAGTGGCTGGATATAAAATTAACTCAAAAAAATCAGTAGCCTTCCTGTATACAAAAGACAAAAGGTCTGAGAAAGAAATTAGAGAAACAACACCCTTCACAATAGCCACAAAGGACATAAAGTACCTTGGTCTGAAACTAACCAAGCAAGTCAAAGACTTGTATGAAAAATATTTTCAGTCTCTGAAGAAAGAATTGGAAGAAGATATCAGAAGATGGAAAGATCTCCCATACTCATGGCTTGGCAGGATTAATATATTAAAAATGGCCATTTTACCAAAAGCAATCTACAGATTCAATGCAATTCCGATCAAATTACCGACACAATTCTTTACATCCTTAAAATAAAAATTCTCACCTTCATTTGGAACAACAGGAATCCCAGAATTGCTAAAATAATTCTCTACAATAAAAGATTTTCAGGAGGTATCTCCATCCCTGATCTCAAGCTGTACTATAGAGCAATAATAAAACCTGCATGGTACAGGCACAGAAACAGACTGGTGGATCAATTGAATTGAATAGAAGACCCTGAAATAAACTCACACATTTACGGATACCTGATTTTTGACAAAAATGACCTCATTGGCACAGAAGACAACTTCCTGAACAGAATACCAACAGCACAGGCTCTAAGAGCAACTATCAATAACTGGGACCTCATGAAACAGAAAAGCTTCTGTAAAGCAAAGGACAATGTCCTCAGAACAAAATGACTGCCTACAGATTGGGAAAGGATCTTCACTATCCCTTTATCTGACAGAAGACTAATTTCCAGTATATATAAGTACCTCAAGAAGTTAAACAGGATTTCCTCCTTTTTGATTGCTGAGTAGTATTCCATCATGTAAAAATACCACAATTTCTCTATCCATTCCTCCATTGATGGACATCTGGGTTGTTTCCAAGTTCTGGCTATTACAAATAAAGCTGCTACAAACATTGTTGAACAAATGTCTTTGTTGTGTACTTGAGTAAATTTTGGGTATATACCTAGGAGTGGTAGAGCTGGTTCTTGAGGTTGCACTACTCCTAATTGTCTGAGAAAGCACCAGATTGACTTCCAAAGTGGTTGAACCAGTTTACATTGCCACCAGCAGTGGAGGAGGGTTCCCCTTTCTCCACAACCTCTTCAGAATGTTTTATCACTTGAGTTTTTCATCTTGGCCATTCTGATGCGTGTAAGGTAAAATCTCAGGGTCATTTTGATTTGCATTTCCATAATGGCTAATGAGGTTGAGCATTTCTTTAACTGTTTCTCTGCCATTCAATGTTCCTCTTTCGAGAATTCTCTGTTTAGCTCCATTCTCCATTTTTTTAATGGGATTATTTGGTTTGTTGTTTTTTTGCTTCTTTAGTTCTTTATATATGCTGGATATTAGCCCTCTGTCAGATAAAGGGTTGGTGAAGATTCTTGCCCAATCTGTAGGCAGTCATTTTGTTTTGATGACAGTGTCTTTTGCTTTACAGAAGCTTTTCAGTTTCATGAGGTCCCATTTATTGATTGTTGCTCTTAGAGCCTGTGCTGTTGGTGTTCTTTTCAGGAGGAGTAGCCCTGTTAGGCCATAGAGGAGGTCTTTGCAGCCAGTCCTGAAGATACCTGAAAAAAAAAACTGGATAGGATGAATGTGGAGGAGGTCCCCCCTATCAGTGGACATGGAAAGGGGCATGGTGGAGATGAGAGAGGGAGGGTGGGATTGGGAAGGTATGAGGGAACAGGACACTGCTGGGATACAGAGTTAATAAAATGTAACTGATAAGAAAAAAAAGAAATTAAAAAAAAGAAGATGTTGAACAGGAACAAATCAAGTAATCCAATTAAAAAATGGAGTACAGAGCTAAACACAGAATTCTCAAGTGAGGATTATCGAATGGCAGAGAAAAACTTAATGAAATGCTTAACCTCATTAGCCATCAGAGAAAGGCAAATCAAAAGGACACTAACACTTCACCTTACACCCATCAACATGGTTAAGAGGAAAAACTCAAATAACAACACATGCTGCAGAGGTTGTGGAGAAAGGGGAACCCTCCTCCACTGCTCTTGGGAATGTAAAATTGTACAACCACTCTGGAAAGCAATCTTGCACTTCCTCAGAAAACTAGGAATAGTACTTCCTCAAGATCCAGCTATACCACTCCTCAGTATATACACAAAGAGGATCAAGTACACAATAAGAACATTTGCTCAACCATGTTTGTAGCAGCTTTATTTGTAATAGACAGAAGCTGGAAACATCCCAGATCCCCCTCAGTGGAGGAATGGATACAGAAATTGTGGTACATCTAAACAATGGAATATTACTATGCAATAAAAAAGAAGGAAATCATGAAATTTTCAGGTAAATGGTGAGATCTAGAAAAGATCATCCTGAGTGAGCTATCCCCCAAACAGTAAGACACACACACACACACACACGGTATATACTCACTCATATAGACATATAATATAGAATAAACCTACTAGAATCTGTATATCTAAAGAAACTAATCAAGAGGGAGGACTCTTGATAAATTGCTCAAGCCCTATCCAGAAAGGCAAAGAGAATGGACATCAGTAGAAGGAGAAAAGAGGGAATAAGTCAGGAGCCTGACACAGAGGACCTCTGAAAGGTTCTGCCCTGCAGACTATCAAAGCAGATGTTGAGACTTATGGCCAACCTTTGGACAGAGTGTAGGTAAGCTTAGGAAAAGAAGTGGTACACAATAAGATATGGAGAGGACAGGAACTCCACAAGGAGACCAACACAATCAAAAAATCTAGGCACAGGGGTCTTTCCTGAGACTGATACTCCAACCAAGGACCATGTATGGAGATAACCTAAGACCCCTGCACAGATGTACTCCATGGCAGTTCAGGGTCCAAATTGGTTCCATAGTAATAGGAACAGGGACTGTCTCTGACATGAACTGAATTTTCTGCTTTCTAATTCCCTCCCCCTGAAGGGGAACCAGCATCACAATGCCGCAGAAGACAATTCAGCCACTCCTGATGAGACCTAATTGACTAGAATCAGAAGGAAGAAAAAGAAGACCTCCCCTATCAATGGACTTGGGGAGGGGCATCCTTGCAGAGGGAGGAGGAAGGGAGGGATTGTGGTGGGGTGGAGGGAGCTTAAGGGGCATAAAAGTGAATAAAGTGAAAGAAAGAAAGAAAAAAGAAAGAAAGAAAGAAAGAAAGAAAGAAAGAAAGAAAGAAAGAAAGAAAGAAAGAAGAAAGAAAGAACATTGTGTCCACTACTTCCAGGTAAAAGTTGAAGGAAATGGTGGACATCTATGAAGACAGCAGAAACAATCATACAGTGGCATAATCACGCAAGGAAGTTAAAGAGTGCTGCTTAAGGGGAACACGCAGGGTATTTCAAATACATTCCTGATGTAGCCCATTGCAGCCTTGGAATTGAAAACAACAGCCCCATGTAGAGGGAAGAGTTGGAGGTCTCAGTAACAGAAGTGACCCCACCCCAAATGTCCTGGCACCAGAGCATGTCCAACTCTCCCAAACATATTCCTGGTTTTGGAGAAGGAGCTCTGTTAATTTCGCTGTAACTCAGGGCCCTACAAATAGTTCTCTAGGCCTAGGCCCCAGGGTGTTACTGGATCTGAAAAGCAGGTTCCTAAGTGTGAGAAAGAGCTGTTTCTTTTCTACACATGAAGGACTCAGGGAAAGCCTTGCTTGATCAAGCGAGTTCAAGATCAAGCTTGATCAAGAACAGCAGTGTTCGTCTTTCTCAAATAGTTGTCACCTGGGATCTTCTTGACTACCTGGCAGATCTATGCTTTTCTCAGGAAGAAAAATTGACCTTTAGGGCACACCAGGTCTTAATGTTGGTTGTGACCCTGTAATGCCCCTTTGAGAAGCTTGTTGAGTCTCCTTCTCATTTAACATGGGGATTTGCTAGTGGTGGGTTGTAAATCAGTTGTCTGCTTTTCCTATGGTTGGGGCAGTCTTAGTGAATGAACATATTTTCTAGGACCTAATCTTTAACAAGCCTGGTTAGCCTACCACATATTTTGGAGTGTTGTAGAAGCAACCCTCCTTTAGGTAATTTCCCCTTTGTGTGACTATCCCTAAGCATTGGTAAATCCTTTCCATCATCAATTCTAATCTTGCACATCACAGCTTAGTAGTAAAGATTTCTACCTCCACAAAATGAAGTCCAAATGGATCTCACCCCCTTCTCCAGGAGCAAAGACATGACAACATAGGTCCTTGGAGGGTGAGGGGGATGAATTCCTCTTTTCATTGCTGTTGAACAGGGATGCCAGGGTGGAGATGGTGACCTGCTTCCTTTCCCATGGCTGATGATACTCATTAGCCATCCTATCATCATAATGGGGCAGCTGGCTCATCTGCAGGTAAAACTCACACAGTGCTCTGAGTCAGAGTCCATGCTCTGGCCTTTGGGCTCACAAGTGGAGTCATACAACTGGATGCCTTTGTGTTGGGACCATACACTCTCTTACCTCTTGAATTCTGTCAGAATCCTTTGGGCTACATAGGGCTCCCTGTTGCCAGTACTTTGCCCCTTTCCTGATTAGCTCTTCAGCTCATTTTTGGCATCAAAGGGATCTGAGTAGTCATCAGCTATGGTCATCTTGTCTTTCTAGCCCACTCAGCTCTCCCCTGCAGCTAACAGCAGGTCACTGGGCTCCAGTTATAGCCAACACAGCTCACACCTCTCAGTCCCCACCCCAAGGGCCTGAACTCAGGACACTTTGATAAGCTAGTACTACCAGGATATGTAGTGCACCACTTCTGGGGTAGTGGGCTTCCATTTGCTGCTGCTAGAGTAGAGGTGCTGAGCATTGTGGGATGAGCACAAGCACAGGGCCTAGGACGCTGATGTGGATGGTCTGCAGCCCTGATCCTTGCAGCAGCAGCAGCAGCAGTAGTGAAGGCATGCTGCCCCTAACAGGACTCCACGCCACCAGTGCAGTAGTTGAGATGGCACAGGGTGCACATTTTGTGCAGTCAGGAGCCCAGCACCATTGTACAGGTCCTCATCTGAGCATGGTAGGCACGGATAGGATACCCGTGCTGCAACTGTGCTGTCTTAGGGCAGAAATCCCGACAATGCCGAGAAGCAGGCCCCAGTGGACCCTCAGGATGCCTAGGATGCGGATCAGCCCTGCTGTAAGGCCTAGGGAGGAGGATAGTTGCGCTTCTCTCCCATGTGCCTCTGCTTGGGGTTGTCGGGCCTTGGCTCTTGGTCTTGCTGTTACCAAAACTTAAGTATCTGTTACAAGAAGCCTCCTAGGGCTATGGCTTGCCAGCCTGATCCAATGCTGCAGCCAATTGAGGATCAACGCCCCTGCCCAGTCCTGCCAAATTCAAGTTCTTGTGGCTACCACCTGGCTAGGGCCTCTACTGCACAGCCCTCAGCTCCATGCTCCATCACCTGAGCTTGGAATCAACAGCTTCTCACAGGTGGGTCTCATAGGAGCCCCAGATGCCAAGAGCAGAAAGCTGGGCGCCCCTGCTGTGTTCCTTCCTGTGGCCAACTGCAAACTTCTCCAGTTTGCATGGGCTAGGCCAGCTGCTTATTGGAGGGGAACACCAGCTAGGATGTTAGCACCCAACACCAGGCAGGACATGCCCCTGCAAGTCCCAGCGGCACCTGCTGCTGCAGCTGCGGCCTACCTAACCGCCATGTGTGTCACACCACAAGCATTGTAATGTGGAGTACTAGGATATGTCTACACACAGCCCTGTTGCCAACACACAGAGGCAATGCACAGAATGAAATTATTCAGAGTACAACGTGTGGGTCCTGATAGTTGCTCAGACCACATTGGGCCACTACTTCACATGGAGCCACTAGGAGGGTCCACCGCAGAAGCTCCCAAGGCTCATCAGCCCACTCCTCCCCACATGGTGGTCCCTCACTTACCATGTTGAGGTTTCCAAGCTCATACTCAGAGCCCTTGCAGCTCCAGGCAGAAGCTCAGGATCACAAGCACTTACTCAGCTACAGAATCCAGCCTTGGAGGATGTTGTCCAGGAAATCCTGCCGTCTTGTCTGACTGGCAGTTCACCTACACATTCTGATTGGCTAGTGAGGGCTGAAACAAGAGCACTTACCTTAGGATTGCTAAAGGCACATAGCACAGTGTTTCCTGGCACTGGTTTCAGGCCCAGGCACAGTATTTTCCTAGATCTGCAGAGACTTGCATTTCAGTAGCACTAGCACCCGAACTCCAATAGCTGGCCCTTCTGCCTTCTTGTACTCAGTAGGTGTTGGTTTCTAGGAGGAAGCCTAGAAAACCCACATCAGAGACATAAACTTGAAAAAGTAGGCTTTATTTTCTGCCTGCAAAAGGAGGTGGTCTGCATGGGATCAAAACAGCATCCCTGAGGAGATGATGTGTTGCATAATTGAAGGGTGAATACCTCAAGGTGAGGGGTATTTTGCTGTGTGGTGTGGTCATTCAATCAAATTTTAACATTATGGGTTAAGCAAGACAGTATCTGTTAGAGACTGGGCCTGATCCAAGACTTCTTGCCTCAAGGCCCCTTATTAGTACACTAGACATTGGGTTCTGAATCCAAAGAAAGAAAGAAAGAAAGAAAGAAAGAAAACAATACACTACCCTAACAAGTGTACCTACGTGTGAAGGTGTTAGTTATTTCCAGATGGAGTCAGTTGAATTAGCAAACTTTGCCATTACAACAGCCAAGACAGAAGGGCTGAGACTTAGTTCTTTCATGAAACAGGCAAGGAAAGCCTGGAATCATTTCTAAAGCAACAGTTTGACTCAAAAAAGGAAGCATGGGGAGTCTTGACAAATTCATGTAGAGCTCTCCTATCACTATTTGAAGATGACATGATAGTGTATGCAAGGGACACCAAAAATTCTACCAAACAACACTGAAAACTGATAAACAGTGGCTGGATAAAAAAAAAAAAAATCAAAAAAAAACAGTAGCCATCCTATACAAAAGCAACAAACTGATGGAGAAAGAAATTAGGGCAACTACTCCCTTCACAATAGTAACAAATAATATAAGTTATCTTGGTGTAACTCTAACCAAGCAAATGAAAGGCCTGTCTGACAAGAACTTTAGGTGTCTGAAGTATGAAACTGAAAAAGATATTAGAAGATAGAATGATATCACATGCTTGTAGACTGGTGGGATTAATATAGTAAAATTGGCCATCTTATCAAAAGCAATCGACAAATTCAATGCAATCCCCATCAAAATACCAGCGCAATTTTTAATAGACCTTGAAAGAACACTCTAAACTTCATATGGTAAAACAAATATAGATTCTTATTTATGCCCCTCTACAAAACTCAAATTCAAGTTGATTGAAACCCCAATATAACACCAAATACAATAAATCTATAAAAAGAGAAAGTGGAGAAGCACCCGGAACTCATTGGTACAGGAGACAACTTCCTGATCAGAATATCAGCAGCACAGAATCTAAGGTCAATAACTCAAAATTGGCACTTCTTGAAACTGGAAATCTTCTATGAGGCAAAGGACACTGTCAATAAAAGGAAACAACAGTCTGTAGATTAGGTATGGATTTTCACCAATCCTACATCCTACAAAGGGTTAATATCCAAAATACATAATAAACTCAAGAAATCAAACACCAATAAAGAAATAACCTATTTAAAAAATGGGGTACAGAACTAAACAGAAAGTTCTCAACAGAGGATTCTCATGGCTGAAAAGCACTTAAAGAAATGTTCAACATTCTTGGTCAACAGGGAAATGCAAATCAAAATGACCCTGAGATTCCCTCTCACACCTGTCAGAATGGCTAAGATCAAATTCTCAAGCAACAGCACATACTAGCAAGAGTGTGGAGAAAGGGGAACACTGCTCCATTGCTGGTGGGAGTGTAAACTTGTAAAACCACTTTGGAAATCAATCTGGCAATTTCTCAGAAAACTGGGAATAGCTTTACCTCAAGACCCATCTATAGCACTCCTGGATATATACCTGAAAGACAATCCACCAGACAAGGATACTTGCTCAACTATGTTCACAGCAACTTTATGTGTAATATCCAGAATCTGGAAACAACCCAGGTGTGCCTCCACCAAACAATGGATAAAGAAATTGGTAAGTTTACACAATGGAATACAACTCAGCTATAAAAAAAAAGAAACCATGACATTTGCAGGGAAATGGATAGAACTCGAAAAGATCATTCTCAGTGAGATATGTCAGATCTGGAAATACATACATGGTATGTAATCACTTACAGGTGGATTTTAGCCATAGAGTACATGATAAGCATACTGTAAGGCACTGAACCAAAGACAGTAAGTAGCACAGAAGATTCAAGAAGGGATGCATAAATTCCACTCAGGAATTTATTTGCAATCGACAGAGGTTATAGGCTAAAGACAAGAACAAGGTGGCAGAGGGGTCGCAGTGAAAAGAGGAGGAGGTCAGACCTGGAAAGAGCAAAGGCGAGAGTAAAGAAGGCCTGTAGAGAAAAGAAAATCTGAGCATGGGATGTGTCTGTGACAAGCTGGAAACCTAAGTCAGGGTAGGCTCCTGGGAGGATATGAGGGGTACACAAGCAGAGACTCCTAATGGCAGAGGCAATAGGGACTAAAGAGGACACCCACTAACTAGACTAGTCTCCTAGCAGAGTGAAGGGAACACCAACCCACTCACAAAAACGTTGAACAAAAATTTACCCTGCCTATAATATGTGCAGCAAAGAAGATAAGCAGAGAGAGCAGAGACTGAGGGAATGCCCAACCAATGCCTAGCCCAACCAAAGACCCAACCTACCAGAGAGTGCCAACACATGACACTATGAATGATACTCTGCTAAACTTGCAGACAGGAACCTGACAGCATTGTCCTCTGAGAGGTGTTAACCAGCAGCACCTCAAAACACATGCAGTCTCAAAACCAAACATTGGGTGATGCATAGGGACATTTGTGGAAAAGAGGGAGGAAAGAGAAAAAGACCTGGAAAGGACAGGAACTCCACAAGAAGACCAACACTGCCAACTAACTAAGGCCAAGAGGTGCCTGCTGAGACTGAAGCATCAATCAAGGATTATGAATGAATTGGACCTAGGCCTTTAAAACAGTGTGTCAGTTAGCTTGAGTCTACAACAAGAAGGCAAAATGAATATAAATTTAAAAGAATTAAAACCACTCACAGGTATATCCAACTGTGTGAGTTAATTCCAGATGTAGGCTGTTTTACTACTAAGCTTGGCTATCACAAGAGCCAAGTCAGAACAGCTGAGACATTTCCTACCTGAAATAAGCAAGAAAAGCATAGAGACATTCCCAAAGAAATGCTTTTTCTCAAAAAAAAAAAAAAAAGAGAAAGAAAAGAAAGTGGGGGGAGCATTGTATAGCTGAGATAAAAAGTTAATAAACTATAACTCATATTAATTGAAATAAAAATTAATTGAAAAAACGAAAGTGTGGTGATTTTACTTTGAGAATCTGGGTACCTTCATGTAGAGTTCTAGTTATTTCTACACATGCTAAGTTAACAGTTCCACATTTGAACATGGTCACAATGTAAAAGCTAGTATTTGGGGAAATTTTACTCAAAGTCATGCATAAAGGTGATAGAAAGACATATCTCTGCCATTTTCGTCTCGTACTGTAACATCTAAATGATGATCAAGTAGTAATCGCCTCAGGAAAGAATAAGGCCACTACCACAATTTTGCACATTATTTGAAGCAAGCTTGATTATACTGGTTTGTAGCCAAAGGATGGCTAAGACTGCTCCTAATTCCAGTTTAAGAGTGCAGCAATGGATTCATTTCCTGGGACACTTTTAAGGAGTAAAATCACAGATAGTTACAAAAGTGAAAAATTTCACTTTTAGAAAGGTTTACTAAAGTGAAAAAAATGGGGCAGTAAAGTCATACAGTAAAATCTCAAATTAACACCAATTTTTCGCTATGTGATTAAAGGGTAATGAGGGGGAATCAGGGTGTTCTCAAAAACAAGTCAAGGTCAAGATTTGGGGCAAGGATGGCTCCAGAAAATGGACTTAAAAGCAGCAACTCAGCTCATACAATAAATGTAACCATATATTTACAAATACGGGGGTCATATCTTCTGTATTGAAAATGGAGACAGACAGATTCCTTACAAGTCAATGACACTGAGACAGTAGATTGCTTTTGAGCCAGTGCTATTTCTTAACCATGATTTATGATCGAAATGTAGAGATATCAATGTCACAATTTTCACAAATAGGAAGAACCAAAACCACAAATACAAAAATCATCTAGGAATAGTCACCTATTAATTAGCACCATAGACATTGTTCAACAATGCATGGCTGTGATGAGCCAGTGTGTCCTCAGAACAAAGATGCTTTTGCCACTGAGCAGGCTGGCTCAGAAGAAGGTCACAGCTGCTTCCATGCAAGACCAGACAGAGTTCATTTTCAGTAGCCCTGGCTGCTGTGTCAGGAGTGTGACATCACTGTAGAAAATTCGTTCTACTTCGTGTTTTACCCTTTATTTTTATTTTAGTTATATGGGTGTTTGCCTGCATGTGTCTCTGTGAAGTACCCACAGAGGCAAGAGCAGGGTGGAAGATTCCAGCAAATGATCTTACAGCACATATGTGTTCTGGAAATAAAACCAGGGCCCTCTGGACAGCACCCCAGGCTGTTAACTGCTGAGACATTTCTAGACCAACTTTCTAAATTTAAATTGACTTTTATAATCTTTGATTAAAATATAGTACATCACTTTCCCCCTTTCTTGTCTTCCATCCATGCCTTCCAAATCCTTCACTTCAGACTTCTTCCTTCTTCTGTATGAAGAAGTATGTTGTAATACATGATGACAACCTGCTAAGTTTGGTTTTGTTGATTGTGTGTATATGGTTTAAGGACTGATTCAATGCTTTATATCTTGTATAAATAATGATGGCTGAAGCTGTTACAGGCCCCTTGCTTGAATGAGAACTGGTGGTTAGTGTCTTCATTCTCACAAACTGCACACAAATGTCCATGGTTAGACAACAATGCTGGAGCAGGACATCTGCAGACATCACCTAAAGTGGGGCAGCACATAGTGACCATCAAACTGTGACCATCATATTTTTAGTCATCAAAATTAACCATCATGTATTAGCAATCACAGAGTGGCCATCACATAATTCCGATCACATAGTGTCCCTCAGTATGATCATTACACAGCTGGACATTAACATAGGACCTTTAATAAATTGAGCATCATTAAGGCTATCACACAGAGAGCATCAAACAATGCCCATCATGGAGAATAAATCACAGAGTTGGCCCTTAAACAGTGGACATCACACAATGGCCATCAGTCACTGGACTTCCCATTGTATCCATAGAAGAGAGTCCATTAGAGTGGCTATCAAATAGTGATGCTCACTTAGTGTTCACCATATATTTCAATTAAAGAGTGACAGTCCAAAAGCAAACATCGAATACTGGGGATCAGACAGTGTTCACAGTGTGGCCATTGCAGAGTGACCATCAGAGAGTTGGCTATCTCATTGTGTCTATAGCACATTGGGCATCCTATAGGGGTTATGATCCTCAACCATCACACAGAGGATATAAAACTTTGGTCAACACATTATGTTGATTACTAGTGACCTCCATATGGAAGCCATCGCATAGTGATGATAAAAAGAGAACATTACATACTTTCCACTCCAAGGTGGCCATCACACAGTGACCATCACACTATGTCCATCACAAAATGATGATCACTCAGTGAATTACTCACAGCGGTTCATCACAATGACTATCACAAATTGGGCATCATTTGTGGCCATCACATGCTGGTCACAACATAGTGGATTTTACAGTATCCATCACCCAGATATGACCACAGAGATGCCATTACAGAGTGACCATTATGCTGTAGCCAGAAAACAACAGCTATCAATCTACTTTCATATTGCAATGATAATGAAAATGTGGAGAGTATAAAATGATAAGCATATGTTGACCAGCACAGTGACCATCACATCATGGCCTTCACACAGTGTCTCTCACACTGTGACCATCAGAGAGTTGGCCATCACCATGTACATTAACGTTGGCCAACACTCGGTGTCCATCACATGCCGTCTTTAACACTCTGGGCATCACCATGTTTATGACATAATCACTATCACACAGTGGCCATCATATAATGAATATTACACAGTGACAATAAAACAGTATCAATCAAAATGTTCATCACATATCAGTGATTACAGAGTGACCATTATGCAATTAAATCATACAGCTAACCATCAATTATTAGCCAGCACAGAATGGCCATTACAAAACAACCGTCAGTCACAGGCCATGGTAGTGAAAATCATGTATTGGTGATGAAGCACTGATCTTTGCAGAGTGAACAAAACTCAATGTCAATCACACATTGTCCAACACAAGGTCAAATTTACACAGTGACCATCACACCATATAAATGACATAGTGGGATATCAAACAGTGAGCATCAGATAATGGCCATCACAGGGTGACCATCACAGTGGCTATCAAACTTTGACCATCACATAGTGGGATCCCACAGAATTTATAATTCAGTGACCAACACACACAGGCCATCATTAAGTGGCCAGCATACAGTGACCATCAACAGTGTCAAAAAACACATTACTGTCAATCAGAGGCCCTCAAAAAGTGGCCATAACACAGTAACCATCACAGAGTAACCATCACACAGTGAACACAACACAGTAGCCATTAATTATGACCATTTCACAGTGGCCATTACATTGTAGCCCTCACAAAATGATAATTAAACAGAGTTCTCACCCAAACGTCACATGGATTAAATTAGAGTGAACAGCACAAAGTTGAATATCATGACAAGTCCATCTCATAGTGTAAATCAACTCATGGTCATACATTGTCTCCATTAGATAGGGAAGACTACATTGAATATCAAACAGAGATCACATATACAGTGGCCATCATACAGAGGGATATATATATGTATAATTTATGATAATTTAAACAGAATATTATATATATACATATATATATATATATATATATATATATATATATATATATATATATATATCACAGCAGGCATCACACAGGTGCAAGTAACCTGTGATATATATATATATATATATATATATATATATATATATGGGTACATTTATATATACATTTAAATATATGAATGTATATCACATATATATATGGTTGAGAATATATATGTATATATCAAGGTACATTTATATATACATATAAATATATGAATGTATATCACATATATATATATATGGTTGAGAAGCCTGAACCTGGGCACTCAGAAGAGAAGTCCCAGCTTGGGAAACTATCCCAGAGCCAGATTAAGAGCAAGACACACTTGAAAATGAAGGAGTCACAAGAGCTGAGGCTGCAAACCCTGAGAGCCTGCATACAGAGCACACAAGCCAAGAAGCTGCAAGGATGCAGACAAATCAAGTTGGTCACTTTCCAAATCCAGGCAAAAAGACCAATGCAGAAAAGGAGACTGAACCTCAGGTGAGAGGTGTTGACTTTTCTGACAAGCACTTCCTCCATGAAGCCTCTACCCACAGCACATGCCAGAGGGATCCTTGCCTGACTATTGGGAAGGCTACAGAACCATCATCCAGGCTAAGAAGAGACAAGGTCCTCTAATGACCTCAAAGCTGGAGAACCACAGTGGTGAGCAGGGTAACCAAACATTGGGTGATGCATAGGGACATTTGTGGAAAAGAGGGAGGAAAGAGAAAAAGACCTGGAAAGGACAGGAACTCCACAAGAAGACCAACACTGCCAACTAACTAAGGCCAAGAGGTGCCTGCTGAGACTGAAGCATCAATCAAGGATTATGAATGAATTGGACCTAGGCCTTTAAAACAGTGTGTCAGTTAGCTTGAGTCTACAACAAGAAGGCAAAATGAATATAAATTTAAAAGAATTAAAACCACTCACAGGTATATCCAACTGTGTGAGTTAATTCCAGATGTAGGCTGTTTTACTACTAAGCTTGGCTATCACAAGAGCCAAGTCAGAACAGCTGAGACATTTCCTACCTGAAATAAGCAAGAAAAGCATAGAGACATTCCCAAAGAAATGCTTTTTCTCAAAAAAAAAAAAAAGAGAAAGAAAAGAAAGTGGGGGGAGCATTGTATAGCTGAGATAAAAAGTTAATAAACTATAACTCATATTAATTGAAATAAAAATTAATTGAAAAAACGAAAGTGTGGTGATTTTACTTTGAGAATCTGGGTACCTTCATGTAGAGTTCTAGTTATTTCTACACATGCTAAGTTAACAGTTCCACATTTGAACATGGTCACAATGTAAAAGCTAGTATTTGGGGAAATTTTACTCAAAGTCATGCATAAAGGTGATAGAAAGACATATCTCTGCCATTTTCGTCTCGTACTGTAACATCTAAATGATGATCAAGTAGTAATCGCCTCAGGAAAGAATAAGGCCACTACCACAATTTTGCACATTATTTGAAGCAAGCTTGATTATACTGGTTTGTAGCCAAAGGATGGCTAAGACTGCTCCTAATTCCAGTTTAAGAGTGCAGCAATGGATTCATTTCCTGGGACACTTTTAAGGAGTAAAATCACAGATAGTTACAAAAGTGAAAAATTTCACTTTTAGAAAGGTTTACTAAAGTGAAAAAAATGGGGCAGTAAAGTCATACAGTAAAATCTCAAATTAACACCAATTTTTCGCTATGTGATTAAAGGGTAATGAGGGGGAATCAGGGTGTTCTCAAAAACAAGTCAAGGTCAAGATTTGGGGCAAGGATGGCTCCAGAAAATGGACTTAAAAGCAGCAACTCAGCTCATACAATAAATGTAACCATATATTTACAAATACGGGGGTCATATCTTCTGTATTGAAAATGGAGACAGACAGATTCCTTACAAGTCAATGACACTGAGACAGTAGATTGCTTTTGAGCCAGTGCTATTTCTTAACCATGATTTATGATCGAAATGTAGAGATATCAATGTCACAATTTTCACAAATAGGAAGAACCAAAACCACAAATACAAAAATCATCTAGGAATAGTCACCTATTAATTAGCACCATAGACATTGTTCAACAATGCATGGCTGTGATGAGCCAGTGTGTCCTCAGAACAAAGATGCTTTTGCCACTGAGCAGGCTGGCTCAGAAGAAGGTCACAGCTGCTTCCATGCAAGACCAGACAGAGTTCATTTTCAGTAGCCCTGGCTGCTGTGTCAGGAGTGTGACATCACTGTAGAAAATTCGTTCTACTTCGTGTTTTACCCTTTATTTTTATTTTAGTTATATGGGTGTTTGCCTGCATGTGTCTCTGTGAAGTACCCACAGAGGCAAGAGCAGGGTGGAAGATTCCAGCAAATGATCTTACAGCACATATGTGTTCTGGAAATAAAACCAGGGCCCTCTGGACAGCACCCCAGGCTGTTAACTGCTGAGACATTTCTAGACCAACTTTCTAAATTTAAATTGACTTTTATAATCTTTGATTAAAATATAGTACATCACTTTCCCCCTTTCTTGTCTTCCATCCATGCCTTCCAAATCCTTCACTTCAGACTTCTTCCTTCTTCTGTATGAAGAAGTATGTTGTAATACATGATGACAACCTGCTAAGTTTGGTTTTGTTGATTGTGTGTATATGGTTTAAGGACTGATTCAATGCTTTATATCTTGTATAAATAATGATGGCTGAAGCTGTTACAGGCCCCTTGCTTGAATGAGAACTGGTGGTTAGTGTCTTCATTCTCACAAACTGCACACAAATGTCCATGGTTAGACAACAATGCTGGAGCAGGACATCTGCAGACATCACCTAAAGTGGGGCAGCACATAGTGACCATCAAACTGTGACCATCATATTTTTAGTCATCAAAAGTAACCATCATGTATTAGCAATCACAGAGTGGCCATCACATAATTCCGATCACATAGTGTCCCTCAGTATGATCATTACACAGCTGGACATTAACATAGGACCTTTAATAAATTGAGCATCATTAAGGCTATCACACAGAGAGCATCAAACAATGCCCATCATGGAGAATAAATCACAGAGTTGGCCCTTAAACAGTGGACATCACACAATGGCCATCAGTCACTGGACTTCCCATTGTATCCATAGAAGAGAGTCCATTAGAGTGGCTATCAAATAGTGATGCTCACTTAGTGTTCACCATATATTTCAATTAAAGAGTGACAGTCCAAAAGCAAACATCGAATACTGGGGATCAGACAGTGTTCACAGTGTGGCCATTGCAGAGTGACCATCAGAGAGTTGGCTATCTCATTGTGTCTATATCACATTGGGCATCCTATAGGGGTTATGATCCTCAACCATCACACAGAGGATATAAAACTTTGGTCAACACATTATGTTGATTACTAGTGACCTCCATATGGAAGCCATCGCATAGTGATGATAAAAAGAGAACATTACATACTTTCCACTCCAAGGTGGCCATCACACAGTGACCATCACACTATGTCCATCACAAAATGATGATCACTCAGTGAATTACTCACAGCGGTTCATCACAATGACTATCACAAATTGGGCATCATTTGTGGCCATCACATGCTGGTCACAACATAGTGGATTTTACAGTATCCATCACCCAGATATGACCACAGAGATGCCATTACAGAGTGACCATTATGCTGTAGCCAGAAAACAACAGCTATCAATCTACTTTCATATTGCAATGATAATGAAAATGTGGAGAGTATAAAATGATAAGCATATGTTGACCAACACAGTGACCATCATATCATGGCCTTCACACAGTGTCTCTCACACTGTGACCATCAGAGAGTTGGCCATCACCATGTACATTAACATTGGCCAACACTCGGTGTCCATCACATGCCGTCTTTAACACTCTGGGCATCACCATGTTTATGACATAATCACTATCACACAGTGGCCATCATATAATGAATATTACACAGTGACAATAAAACAGTATCAATCAAAATGTTCATCACATATCAGTGATTACAGAGTGACCATTATGCAATTAAATCATACAGCTAACCATCAATTATTAGCCAGCACAGAATGGCCATTACAAAACAACCGTCAGTCACAGGCCATGGTAGTGAAAATCATGTATTGGTGATGAAGCACTGATCTTTGCAGAGTGAACAAAACTCAATGTCAATCACACATTGTCCAACACAAGGTCAAATTTACACAGTGACCATCACACCATATAAATGACATAGTGGGATATCAAACAGTGAGCATCAGATAATGGCCATCACAGGGTGACCATCACAGTGGCTATCAAACTTTGACCATCACATAGTGGGATCCCACAGAATTTATAATTCAGTGACCAACACACACAGGCCATCATTAAGTGGCCAGCATACAGTGACCATCAACAGTGTCAAAAAACACATTATTGTCAATCAGAGGCCCTCAAAAAGTGGCCATAACACAGTAACCATCACAGAGTAACCATCACACAGTGAACACAACACAGTAGCCATTAATTATGACCATTTCACAGTGGCCATTACATTGTAGCCCTCACAAAATGATAATTAAACAGAGTTCTCACCCAAACGTCACATGGATTAAATTAGAGTGAACAGCACAAAGTTGAATATCATGACAAGTCCATCTCATAGTGTAAATCAACTCATGGTCATACATTGTCTCCATCAGATAGGGAAGACTACATTGAATATCAAACAGAGATCACATATACAGTGGCCATCATACAGAGGGATATATATATGTATAATTTATGATAATTTAAACAGAATATTATATATATACACATATATATATATATATATATATATATATATATATATATATATATCACAGCAGGCATCACACAGGTGCAAGTAACCTGTGATATATATATATATATATATATATATATATATATATATATGGGTACATTTATATATACATTTAAATATATGAATGTATATCACATATATATATGGTTGAGAATATATATGTATATATCAAGGTACATTTATATATACATATAAATATATGAATGTATATCACATATATATATATATATATATATATATATATATATATATATATATGGTTGAGAAGCCTGAACCTGGGCACTCAGAAGAGAAGTCCCAGCTTGGGAAACTATCCCAGAGCCAGATTAAGAGCAAGACACACTTGAAAATGAAGGAGTCACAAGAGCTGAGGCTGCAAACCCTGAGAGCCTGCATACAGAGCACACAAGCCAAGAAACTGCAAGGATGCAGACAAATCAAGTTGGTCACTTTCCAAATCCAGGCAAAAAGACCAATGCAGAAAAGGAGACTGAACCTCAGGTGAGAGGTGTTGACTTTTCTGACAAGCACTTCCTCCATGAAGCCTCTACCCACAGCACATGCCAGAGGGATCCTTGCCTGACTATTGGGAAGGCTACAGAACCATCATCCAGGCTAAGAAGAGACAAGGTCCTCTAATGACCTCAAAGCTGGAGAACCACAGTGGTGAGCAGGGTAACCAAAAAGACCACGCAGAAAAACACAGTTGACCTGAGCACATTTGGAGGCAAGGAAGGGCTGTGAACCCCATGGAGTCAGCTAGAGTGGGCTCTGGGTTCCAAGAACAGGCTTCATGAGCTATGGAGGAGGCATGGCTTTCCAGCACTTTAACTTGGGATCCCACTACTACCTGATGGGCAAACATACTGGAGACACTCTCTGCAGGCCTCTCTGCCTGATCTCCACACTCTTTGGGCGCGTTCCTCCAGCCATCTTCCCAGATCAAGCACTGTGTCTTCCATTGGCCCACCAGATTCCCACTACTCAAGGACTCTGGCGAAGGCTCAAGGTCTAGGCTTCAGGAAGAAAGACCAGCACCAAAAACTCACAAAATGTCCTTCACCTTCCTGAGGGACTCACTGACAGACCCGCCCATGCATGCTACTTCCTGATGCACACCTGTCTGAACTGGAAAGGAAGGATGGATTTACTGGAATTCTCACCCCTCTTCTGGAGGGTTGTGCCGAACCAATCATTGACGTCACTTCCCATTTCCAGCTCTCCTCTGCTTGGACAGATCATCTTTTCAGAGTTAGTTTTATATCCCTTAGGGCTTCGTCCATGCCAAGTTACAGAAATTCCTGGGGTAGGACTACTTAGGATAAGTGCCAGGTGTGTTCGTTTCAGCACTAATGAATATTGTGTTCATTTCTCTCCTCTGTATAACAAGCTGTTCATGAATAATCATCTGTGTGTATATACATATGATTGGAAAGAGAGAGTCATTCATGGGCATGGACATAGAGAACTGATAGCCTCTGTGTGAGTATGCATGTGTGTGCAAGTGTGTTTATGTGTGTGTGTGAGGGGGAGTAGTGGGAAATAAACCAGAGAAAAAAAGGGATCCATTTGCAACCCAGAAAACCAAGACCCAGTTGCCCAGGATCAGAATGGAAATGAAAAGCTCTGGGCGGGCTTTTGGGATCTGCACCAGTGTGAACACCTGCGAATGCCTAGCTCCTGGACTGAAGGAGCCAGGGCAGAAAGGTGGTGTGATAGGTGTGCAAGACAGGACATCCAGGCACCAAGCAGAAATCCACTTGACCCAAGGAGGCTCCACTCACTAGGGTGAAAGAAATCTGTCCCCTCCAAACTCCCCCCACAATGCAATGACTAAAATCGGAGCTCAGAGCAGTTACTAAGCTTTTTTTCCCTTCCCCCTGCTGTTGTGTGAGCATGAGCAGTGTCTGGCAGGCACCCGAAGCTGGTGTCCCCCACTGGGGAACCGGCTATACCGAGAGAGCCAGCAAAGACTTTACCGAAGCCCCCATTTGCCAGAGCTTGCTTAAAAGCCAAGCAGGGCTGTGAATCCCCTGGAGACCTCCAGTGTGGGCTCTGGGGTCAGAGAACAGGGTTCCTGAGCTGTGGACGGGGCGTGGCCCAGGGAAGCAGAAGTCAGAAGGGGCTGACTCAGATCCAGGAGCCTCAGCTGCTGACTGGGCAGATTTGATCCCAAGGCGTGGTCCAGCAACTCTATATATATCTAGGGGAGGGATGAGCCCCTCTACAGTGAGGCAAAGTGAGGCTGCAGGCTGGAAGACTGCCAGAAGCCTATCCCAGAATCTGCTGCAGAGACACTGGTAGCCACCGCCAGAGGAAGAGGACAAGATCAGTCTGACATGCTGTTTGCTAGGTGGGGCCCAGTCCTGTCCTCAGGATGGAGGCTGGCTGTTCCCAGGGAGCCCTGCATTAGCTGTGTGATCACCTGTGCAAGGACACAGAGCCACGCAAGCTCTACAAGGCCCTGAAGAAACTCGCCTCCGTACCCATCCTGTCTGAACGTCTGGCAGAGATAGGCTTCAGGCAGACCATCAAAGTCTTGAGGAAACAGCAGCTCCTAGTGCCCTACCCAGGAACCTGGAGGCCAGATTGTGGGAGAGTTCCCTGCTGTTGTCCTGGTCTGGCTCAGACCAGGACTCCCCTGACTCTGCCTTGGTGCTGAGCATGAAGACAGAGCAAGGAAGAACATCTCTGGCAGAGGAGCACCGAGTATCCACGTCCAGCGAAGCCCAAGACAAGCATACAGAGGCCTTGCAGCTGAGCAGGTGAAGGCCCAGCCCGAGCAAGAGGCGAAGCACATGCCAGAGGCCAGAGGCAAGTGACACAGGCCATGGAAGCCTGGGACCAGCAGCCAAGAGGATCCAAAGGTGAAGACAGTGGCCCTCCTCTGGCCCAGGAGGATGGTCGCGCTGACTCTTTGGGGGCTTGCCTCAACTCTGACCAAGCCCGCTACCCCCTGGGTGTCCCGGGTCCCTCTTAGGGCCAAAATGATGGGGAAGTGCAGCTGTGGCCTGTCAAGTTGGATTCCAAGACACTGGTCTACTCAGGTCCCAGGAGTCCCGTTCACCAGCAGGAATCGCCAGGAGGTCTCCTCCTTGCAAAAGATCCCAAGGGCACGTGGGATGCTCAGTGCCAAGCCACGGAAGCCACTGCAGCCCATGCAGCTGATGCAGCCAAACAATCTGCTCTCCAGGGAATCTCCCAAGCCAAGGATGCCTTCAAAGCCAACACAGCCCAAGCAGCCCAAGGAGCAGAACATGGGCAAGCAGGGGACTAGCCTGAGACCCACAGCCAGACTGTGACCAAGACACAGTGGCAGATGGAGGAGGCAGACCAAGAGCTGAGGCTGCAAGCCCTCACAGCCCGCATCCGGAAGCCGACAAACCCAGATGGCCACCTTCTTCACCCAGACCAGGAGCCGAGGCGAGCCAGAGGAGCCCGGACTCCCGGTGCGGGGGCCCTCCTCCGAAACGCACCTCCTCCTGGAGGCCTCTGGCCACGGCCCAATCCAGCGAGCTCTCTGCACCTCGACCCAGGCTAAAAAAAGAACTGCCCCCCTCATGGCCAAGGCTCTCCGGGATAATTGCACCCAGTTCTCTTGCAGATGAACCCCAGAAGGACACTGTCTGCTCAGGCATGCCTTGAGATTCCCTGGGACTGTACACACCCACTTGTCCCTCACAAAAAAAGTCAGGCTTTCCAGAGCTTGCACCTGGCATCCCACTTGGAGCTCTGGAGACACTCTTTGGAGGCCTCTCTGCCTGATCTCCATACTGTTTTGGCAGGTTCCACCCACCCGTGAGAGCCTGGGCTGCAGCCATCTTCCCAGATCAAGCACTCCGTCTTCCATTGGCCCACCAGTCTCCCACTACCCAAGGACTCTGGCGAAGGCTCAAGATCTAGGCTTCAGGAAGGAAGACCAGCACCAACATCTCACACCTTGGCCTTCACCTCCCCGACGGACTCACTGGCAGATAAGCCCACCAGTGCCACGTCCTGATGCACACCTGCGTGAATTGTAAAGTAAGGATGGTTTTCCTGGAATTCTCACCCCCTCTTCTGGAGGGCTGTGCCAAACCAATCATTGACCTCACTTCCCATTTCCAGCTCTGTAGTCCTTGGACAGATCTTTTTCCCAGAGTTAGTTTTCCATCCCTTAGGGCTTTGCCCATGCCAAGGTACACAAGTGCCTGGGGGAGGACTGCTTAGGATAAGAGCCAGATGTGTGTGTTTGAACACTAATGTTTTTATTTTCCTCTTTGTATTCACAGTCTTTTAAGCATGATTATGTTTAGAATGATAAATTTTAATTTGATAACCATTCAGAGATATTTGCATTGTATTTGTACATATCGTTCCAATATTTTTGAATGATGAGCATGCGTTCATATAATTTAACAGAGTAACCTATGGATTCATGTAATTAAAGAGGCATAGGGGAGTAACACATCAAAATGTGATCAAATTTTGGCATGCAAACATCTATTCCGTTCCGAATAACGTTTCAATAAGTTCATCTTCTCGATATCTGTAATAAAATTAAAGGTAAAACCAAAAACCATAAAATAAAATGTGTGAATATGTCTGTTTTTTAAAAGAGGTGGGGGAATTGATGCAGAAAAAAAATGAGGCCAAAAGAGACCAGACCTATGACAACCCACACTTTTGGGATGCCCTGTGTTTCGTGGCCACAGTGATCAGGTGAGAAAACCTGATGAGAAAAACAGAGGAATATGCCTTAATTTATAAAGGAAGTTGGGAGGGTCCACAGACAGACAGTGAAGAGGTGAAAGATATGGAAGAAATAAAATAATAGTGAAACACTGACAGTTACAAAAGGAGAAAGAGAGAGGAAAAGAATGGGGGGACTTAAAATGTCATGGATAAGCTGCAGCAAGGATCCAATGTCCCAATATCAGAAAAGCAGTGAAAAGCCATAGATGGGCTTGAAGTTTTGCTTCTCTGTGGATGGGCTCCTAGCTATGTGCAAACAGTGGGAAGAAAGAGTTGGTGAGCATCAGCCAGCAAGGTGGTGAAGCAGGCTTGCAAGTTATGATATCCAATCCCATTTAGGAAAACCCCTTTCACTGAGGATGCCTATCATAGATGCCTGGTGTGAGTGTGTTTGAACACTATTGTTTTCTTCTCTGTACTTTGTCTTCAAACCTGTTGATATATATTTGCACAAAATTAATTGACAGTAATATGCATAGTTATTTAATTGGTACTTGTACTTATTGACAGATGATATATCATTGTATGTATATTTACATATAGATTAATAAACAAATAAATACATAGCTTGATAGATACAATGAAAATTGACACACTAAAATGTAATGGTAGTTCAGCATGCATCATGCAGACCGTGGACAACATAAGTAAAGATTAAACAAGTAAATGTAATAGAGGATAAATATTAAAGTAAATGAAGAACAACAAAATACCTCCAAATAGTGTGTGTGAGAGAGAGATGAGGGAGAGAGAGGAACAGAGACAGACAAAGGGAGGTGGGCAGACATGAAGGAATGAAGACAAGTTAATAGGACATAAATTTTCCTTTTAGGGCTTTATTTGTAAACTGAGAATGTAAATGTGTAATGCTCTTACAGCACATTTGATGTAACTGAAGTAAACATTCAGGTAAAGAAATAGACATTTCCTCAAAATCACAACACAATATGAAAGTTGAATGAGTTGTCCATTGCATATACATTTTAAGCTTTGGACTGTCTGCAAATAGAAGTTCATGGAATTTTATCATTTGTGCATGAATGACAGAGACCTGTGTTCTTCATCAGCAAGAAAGAAACTATCCGAATGCAGAAGGATGCATCTGAGCTCTTGTCTGGCCTTTAATGCTTTACTGAAGATGAATGCTAATATTCTCTAAATTACCATGGCCATACAGTTTCAACTATTTCTATAGACACATTTTTTTTCTAAGAATTTCCGTAAATTTATAAAAAGTACATAAGATTTGATTTTTTTTTCCTATATTACAGGTGACA
Source organism: Meriones unguiculatus (assembly GCF_030254825.1). Classification (NCBI taxonomy): domain Eukaryota; kingdom Metazoa; phylum Chordata; class Mammalia; order Rodentia; family Muridae; genus Meriones; species Meriones unguiculatus. The sequence continues at coordinate 23,912,477 of NC_083353.1, read as the reverse complement.
GTGAAGATTTCTTTTCAGAATGATTTAATGTTACCTGATTATCCTGTATGGATTTTAAGCACCTTTAAATGATCAAGTATTGATTATAAAATGTTGTAATATACTTTGGTGGTTCATTACACAGTTTTTAGAAGAACTGTTTTGAGTTTATTATTGTAATCACAACCAAAAAGTGAGAAAAGTGATATTGGAAGAAAAGGACTTCAATCTTCTAGTTGATACATGAACATACTAAACATGCACAGTTATATATATACACAGCACAGACTGTATATATATGTAGAACATATAGGATGACATTTCTGTTCCTATAGCAAGTAATAATTGAAATAATGGCTGAAAACAGGCTACAGAAAATTAATTACTTATTTTTTTATGAGTTACAGAATTATTGTAAACATCATATGATTTCCTGCTTAATGGCAAAACCTGAGTCATAAAGAGAAGTTTAAAACACTCATCAATCCCCAGGGTCCGAGGATTGTTCAAGGTTCCTGAATAAACTGCATTGAAAAAAAAAACACATGGCTGAGAAACACTTAAAAAAAAACACTCATCAAGTCCATGTTCATACCACCCAGAATGTGCCTTATCTTGTCTGATCCTGGAAGCTAAAACACTCATCAATGGACACCTTCAAACTCAGCGTCACATACTCCATAACTCACAAAAGATATGAGAGAAAGAATGGGAGAGAAAGAGAGAGAGAGAGAGAGAGAGAGAGAGAGAGAGAGATGGAGATGGAGAGATTAATTTATGGGGAGCATAGAGATGTTAGATGGAAGAGCTCTGCTGGGTGTGAGAGTAGTCATCAGGGCTAGTTTAATTGCTATGCACACCTAAACAATTACCAGAGCATCTGAACCAATCCAGGCAGATCACAGATTCTTGGTGCTATTTTTCCCTTACCTCAACCCAGCAGATGGAAAAAGTATTCGCTTAAAGATCAAGTTTAAAAATTCCATTCCCATAGTGTAACCATTCCTATGCAATAACAAAACAATCCTCAAAAGGTATTGTTTTTTTTTTATTCTTTTTTTTTTCAATGCAGTTTATTCAGGAACCTTGAACAATCATCTGACCCTGGGGAAAGCCAGCCCACAGCTTAAATAGCCTCTGGGTAGCCAACCCAGGTGTGCCACGTGTGCAATGCAGATAGGTCCACATACATGGAAGCAAGCCAAATCCTCAGCCTTAGCCAAATGTGGAATTGTTCGTGACAGAGAGCACTCACCATCGGGAAGGTGGAAGGAAAAGGTATTGTTAACCCTCTATTTTTCCTATGTTAGGTATTTTTTTTTCTTTTTCTGTTTTTTTCCCTCTTTCTTTCTGTTTCTTTCATATTTCCTTCCTTTCTTTCTTTGTCACAAAACAAAAAGAACAAATGTAATTAATACAAGTAAATTTTAAGCCTTTTCCAGAAAATTATAAAATGCTGACATCTAGTGGAGGTGAAAATATAGGCCTAGAAGGAGTTTTAGGAATGCAGTGTCCTAAGTGTAAGCTAAATGCTTCCAGATCCAAATGCAGAAATAAGCACAGGTGGATATGTCTTGTTTATATTTTTATCCTTACTATTATTATTTACAATTTATTTACATCCCAGATGTAGCCCCTTCCCTCTTCTGCTTATGGTCCCACCCTCTCTTCCTCTTCCTTCGCTATCCCTCTTCCCTAGTCCACAGATAGGGGAAGTCCTTCTCCTTTACTGTCTGACCCTAGAATATTAGGTCCCATCATGACTGCCTGGATCCTCTTCCTCAGTGGGCTAGCTAGGTCTTCCAAGCAGGGAAAAGCGCTCAGGGAACAGGCAACCTAGTTCATGACAGAGACTTTGTCTTCTCTACTTATCCAAGTAAGGGTACTCGCTTGGAGACTGAGCTAACTATGGTCTACAACTGAGCAGGGGTTCTAGGTCCTCCCTATGCATAGCCTTTGGTTGATGCATCAATCTCTACAGTCCCCCACTGGGCCCAGGTTTTTGTTGTTTTGTTGGACTCTGTGTAAGGCTCCTGTCTCCTCCATGTCTTTCTATCTCCCTCTTATTCATAAGATTCCCTGCACTCTGCCCAAGTTTGGCTATGTGTCTCAGCATTCACTTTAATATCCTGCTTGGTACTGAAAGGGTCAAACTAACTTTGTAACCTATATGTCTTTTAAAGCCTATAGTTTTGAGTTTTAGGTCTAGGTTAAGCAAAAAACAAACAAACAAACAACAACAACAACAAAAAGCAACAATCAATGACCTTCACTCAGCAAAAAGAATGACCAGACCCTTGTTTTTGAGATAGTGTTTCTTAGCAACCAAACCAGATGACCTCAATCTTTCTTCTGAGTAGCTTCTGACCTCCAGCCAAAAGCCCACAACCCTGATCTTCAAGGATGGGCTAACCAAACCCACCTTCAATTGCAACTGCATCCACACTTGGCCAAGCTTGAGCACCTAAGACTAACCAATTATCTTAATTTATAGCTTCCTCATCCAATCCTAAATTGCCAAAACTGAAACTTCAAATTTCCCACACTTTTTCTTTTAAAAAACCTAAGGCCTTTGTCGCCTGGTGCCACTCTTTGCTGACAGGCAGGGGTGACCCCATTGCACAATGGTTAATTTAAACCTCTTGCTTTTCCATTGAGTTGTGGTCTGTGGGAGTTTCTGGGAAGGGAGTGATCTTGAACTCCTGAGCTGTGAGACCCCAGGTCTTACAGTCCAGTCTTTCAGAGGCCCTTTGTGGAAGGCTCCTGTCTTGTTCCTTGTTTTCACCCTCTTCCAATGTCTATCTTGTTTGCCTTTCTGAATGAGGATTGAGCATCTTGAGGACTCAAGAAGGGTCCTCCTTCTTGCTTGGCTGCTTTAGGTGTACAGATTTTAGTATGTTTATCCTATACTATGTGGCTAATATATATGTATGAGTGAATATACACCACCTGTGTCTTTCTGTATCTGGGTTACCTCACTCAAGATGATCTTTTCTAGTTCCCACCATTTGCCTGCAAATTTCATTGTGTCCTTGTTTTTAATAACTGAGTAATGTCCCACTGTGTAAATGTAGCATTCTTCAGTTGAGGGACAGGTTATGGCTATAATGAGTAAAGAGGTCATGAACATAGTTGAGCAAATGACCTTGTATGGTTGAGCATCTTTTGGGTATATACCCACATGTAGTATAGCTGGCACTATTCCAATTTTTTTGAGAAAGCTCCAGATTGATTTTCAAGGTGGTTGTACAAGTTTACATTCCCTAAATCAATTGAGGGGGGGGGTTACCCTTTTTCCACATCCTCTCCAGCATATGTTGTAGCTTAAGTTTTTTATTTTAGCCATTATGATGGCTCTGAGATGGAATTTCAGAGCCATTTGGATCTGCATTTTCTTGATGACTAAGGATGTTGAGCATTGTACTAAGTGCTTCTCTGTCATTCGATATTCCTTCTTTGAGAATTCTCTGTTTAGTTCTGTACCTCATTTTTATTTTGATTATTTGATTTGTTGGTGTTTAATTTCTTGAGTTGTTTATATATTCTAGATGTTAGCCTTCTGTCAGATATAGGGTTGGTGAAGATATTTTCCCAGTGTGAGGGCTGTCCTTTGCTTAACAGTAGCTTTTCCATTTCATGAGATCCCATTTATTGAATGTTTATCTTAGAGCCTGTGCTGTTGGCATTCTATTCAGGAAGTTGCCTCCTGTACCAATGAGTTCCAGGATCTTCACAAATTTTTCTTCTAACAGTTTTAGTGTGTCTAGTTTTATGTTTTGGTCTTTGATCCACTTGGAGCTTACTTTGTGCAGGGTGACAAATATGGATCTATTTTCAGTTTTGTACATGTAGATATCCAGTTAGGAGAGCATTATTTGTTGAAGGTGTTGTCTTTTTTCCCAATGTATGATTTTGGATTCTTTGTCAAAAATCAGGTGTACACAGTTGTATGGAATTATTTCTGGGTCTTCTATTTGATTGCATTGATTCCCCAGTCTGTTGTTTCTATTTTAGCACCATGCCATTTTTTATTATGGTTGCTCAAAAATACAACTTGAGGTCGGTGATGAAGTTGCCTTCAGAAGGTATCCGTTCAGGATGGTTTTAGCTATCCAGTTGGTTTTTTTTTTTTTCTTTTTCCCCATATAAAGTTGAGAATTTTTCATTCAAAGTCTGTGAAGAATAATGTTGGTATTTTGATGAAACTGCATTGAACCTGTAGACTTCTTTTAGTAGGATGGCTATTTTTACTCTGCTAATCTGTCTTATCAATGAGCATGGTAGATCTTTCCATCTTCTGATATGTTCTTCAAATTCTTTCTTCAAAGATTTGAAGGTTTTTTTTTTAACAGTTCTTTCACCTTCTTTGTTAGAGTTACAACGAGGTGTTTTATGTTATTTGTGGCTATTGTGAAGGGTGTTGTTTCCCTAATTTCTTTCTCAATCCATTTGTCTTTTGTATACAGGAGGGCTCCTGATATTTTGAGTTAATTTTGTACCCAGCCACTTTACTAAAGTTTTTTATCAGCTGTAGGAGTTCCCTGGTAGAATTTTTGGGGTCACTCATGTATAGTGTCATATTATCTGCAAATAGTGATACTTTGACTTCTTCCTTTCTATTTTGTACCTTTAGCTCTTTTAGTTGTCTTATTGCTATTGCTAGGACTTCTGGTACAGTATCAAAGAAATATGGAGAGTGTGGGCAGCATTGCCTTGCTCCTGATTTCAGTGGAATTGACTTAAGTTATTCTCCATTTAATTTGATGTTGGCTATAGGCTTGCTGTGCATTGCCTTTTCTATGTTTAGGTATGTGCCTTGTGTCCATGATTTCTCAAGATTTCAAACATAAACAGGTGTGAGATTTTTGTCAAATGCCTTTTTCAGCATCTAAGGAGATGATTATGTTTTTTTTGTTTGTTTGTTTGTTTGGTAGATTGATGTATTTCCTTATGTTGAATGACCCTTACATGCCTGGAATGATGCCTCCTTGTTCATAGGGGATGATATCTTTGATGTGTTCTTGGATTCGGTTAGCGAGTATTTTATTGAATATTTTTGTGTCAGTGTTCGTATGAGAGATTGGTCTGAAATTCTCTTTCTTTGTTGGGTCTTTGTGTTGTTTAGGTATCAAGTTGATTGTGTCCTCATAGAATAAATTTGGTAATGTTCCTTCTGTTTGTGTTTTGTGAAATAGTTCGAAGAGTATTGGAACTAGGTCTTCTTTGAATGTCTGGTATAATCCTGCAGTGAAACCATCTGGCCCTGGGCTTTATGTTGATGTGAGACTTTTGATGACCTCTTCTTTTTCTATAGGGGAAGTGGACTATTTAATTTAGTTTTTGGATCTTGATTCAGCTTTTTAAATGGAAGCTACCAAGAAAATTTTCCATTTCACTTAGATTTTAGAATTTTGTGGCATATAGTATTTTAAAGTAGGACATAATGAATCTTTGGATTTCCTCAGTGTCTGTTGTTATGACCTCCATTTAATTTCTGATTTTGTTGATTTGGATAGTATCTCTCCTCCCTTTAGTTAGTTTTGCAAAGGGTTTGTCTGTCTTGTTGATTTTCTCAAAGAAACAGCTCTTGGTTTCTTTGAATTGTTTTGTTTCTAATTTATTGATTTCTTAGTTTGATAATTTCCAGCTGTCTACTCCTCCTGGTTATGTCTGCTTTTTTCCCTAGTGCTTTCAGATGTGCCAATAAGTTGCTTGTATGTGAAATCTTGTATTTTTCTACGAAGAAACGTAGTGCTATGAACTTTCCTCAGCACTGCTTTGATTGTGTCCCATAAGTTTGGGTAAGTTGTGTCTTCATTTTTGTTGAATTCTAGGAAGTCCTTAACTTTCTTCCCTGTCCCAGCTGCTGTTGAATATAAAGTTGCTCAGTTTCTATGCATGTGTAGGCTTTTTGCTATTTCTATTATTGTTGAGGTATAACATGGTGGTCTCATATGATACAAGGGAGTATTTTAACTTTTCTTCTGTATCTTTTTTTGAGGCTTGCTTTGTGCCTTACTATATGGTCAGTTTTGGAGAAGGTTCCCTGAGCTGCTGAGAAAAAGAAATACTTCTTTGAGTTTGGGTGAAACGTTCTGTAGACATCTATGTGGTCCATTTGATTTAGGATCTCTTAAGTGACATCATTTCTCTGTTTAGCTTCTGACTTGATAACTTAGCTTCTGACTTCTGTCCCTTGGTGAGAGTTGAATATTGAAGCCTCCTATCATTAAGGTCTTGGGATGGATGTGTGATTTAAGCTTTAATAATGTTTATTTTATAAATGCAGAAGAGCTTGTGTTTGGACATAAATGTTCATTATTGTGATATCCTCCTCATGGATTTTTTTCCTATAGTGAGAGTGAAGTGTTCCTCCCCCTCTCTTTTGGTTAATTTTGGTTGAAAGTCTATTTTGTTAGATATTAGGATGGCTAATTCAGCATGCTTCTTGTATCTGCTTGCTTAAAGAAACACTTTTCCTTCCCTTTATTCTGAGGGAGCATCCTTTTTTGCTGTAAAGTTGTGTTTCCTGAATGCAGCAGAGTGTTGTTTCCTGTTTCCACAACCATCCTGTTATTCTTTGTTTTTTTTTTTTTATTGGAGAATCAAGTTTATTGGTGTTGTTAGATATTAGTGACCAATGATGTCTAGTTCCTTTTATTGTGGAATTGGTGGGGCTTGTGTGTTTGTGTGCCTGGTTTTTGTTTGTTTGTTTGTTTGCGTGGTTTTTTTTTGTTTGTTTTATTGTGAAGGTATTTTTTTCTCCTCTATTTCCTTTGTTCTTGTTGATTTTGTTTGATTGGGTTTTCCTTTTCCTTTTCAGCTGTAGGGCTGGGTTGTTGTGTATATATTGTTTAAATTTATTTATGTCATGGAATATTTTGTTTTTCCATCTGTGTTGATTTAAAATTTTGCTGGGCATAGTAGTCTGGGTAGGTATCTGTGGTCTCTTAGCTTTTTCATGATATCCACCCAGGCCTTTCTGGATCTCGTAATTTCTGTTGAGAATTCTGGTGTGGTTGTGATTGGTCTGTCTTTATGTGTTAGTTGTCCTTCTTACCTTGCCACTCTTGATATGTTTCTTTGTTCTGTAGATTTAGTGATTTGATTATTATGTGACAGGAGGAATTCCTTTTCCGGTCTAATCTATTTTGTGTTCTGTAAGCATCTTGTATGTTAAAGGGCATCTCTTTCTTAAGGTTGGGGAAATTTTCAACTATGATATTACTGAGAATATTTTCTGCACTTTGGAAACTGGAATTTTCTTTTTTACCTATTCCTATTATTCTTAGGTTTCTTCTTTTCATGGTATCCTTGATTTCTTCAACATTTTGTATCAGGAACTTTTCCACTTTTACGTTTTCTTCTAGAGACATATATATTTCTGCAATTCTATCTTTGGTGCCTGATAGTCTCTTCCCTGTCTCTTTCCTGTCTCCTGCATTCTGCTGAAGATGCTTACTTTTGTGGTTCCTGATCTGTTCTCTAAGTTCAGCAAGTCCAGGCTTTTCTCTGTTTGTGTTTTCTTTATTGATTCTAATTCCGTTTTCATGTCTTGAAAGATTTTATTCATTTTCTTCACCTGTTTGATTGTGGATTCATATCTGTCCATGATGGCTTCTATTTTTTTTGTTGTTTATTTTGACTTTATGATCCACAAATAATTTCATAATCACAGAATTAAGATAATTTTCCTATGTTTCCTCTGCATTAGAATATCTACTGGTTTGGGGGGGATTCTGGTGTATCCATAGTGTCCTGATTTTTGCTGATCAGATTCTTTCCCCAGCCTCTAGTTTTCAGGATGTCTGTAACCTTGACTCTTTTTTTCTTGGAGCCTGTACTGCCATGTGCACCTGTGTCTGAAGTCTGCACTAATATACAGGAAGCTGGGAGATTCCAAGGTCTTGAGAATGCATGCTGGAAATTCAGATGTGGCTAAGGAAGGGAGTTCTCTCTGCTGAGTTCATGCTCTCTACTGGCTCACTGTCTGTGATCCAGGTATGCCAGGTAGCTGTGGTTCAGGCAGAAAGATCTCCAAGTCTAGGGCTGCACCAATGCTCCATAGGCTTCCTCAAGATGTACAATATGATGTGGTTCTCACATATAGTTCAGATTCACTGGGTTCACTGACTGTGCTGGGTTCCATGTTTCTGACCCAGGTAGGCCAGGAAGATGGCCCATTGAGCAAGCAGAATGGAGCCATGCTCCTTCCCAAATACAGGAGGTATCCACTCCATAAGACCATGAGAGTGAGCACCACTAGCTACTGTGACCAGGAAGGTGTTCCACTGGATGGTGAAAGTGTGCTCCAGGGTTTAAAGCTAGGAGCCACTGGTACCCAGAAGGTGTCCACAGGACTGTGAGAGTGGGCACCTGGGTTTGTAACCTCACCCCCAGTACCAGTGAGAGTGAGTGCCCAAAGTTGGAGATACCAACTACTGGTATCTGAAGGTATCTACAGACAGTGGGCTTCGCATGTAGCCTGGGGCTGTGTCAGTGCTGGACAGGAGCCCAATTATTTTTCTCAGTATTAGACTAAAGATGGACTCTCAAGTATCCCTGTGGATTCTCATCTCATCTGAGAAACAGAGAGATGTTGTGGTTTGGGTTTTCTACAGTATGGCCTGCCATTCATTCTGCTTTCACTGCTGAGCTGTTGTTCAGATACCATGCATAGTAGGCAATAACATCTTGGATGCTTCCCTCTATTCTTTTTTCAATTTCTTCATGCTTCAAACTGAAGATATTTTAAAAAACAATGTTCATTCTACCACATTTGTTTTTTTAGATTTTGTTTGTTTGTTGGTTAACAGCAGAAGAACTGAAGACAATCCACAGTTCTTTTGTTTTGGCTCTGACTCTGTCTCTCTTTTTCTCCTTTCTCTCTTTCAATTTCCTTTCTCTTATTTTTCCTATAATTTTTCTCTTTTATAATTTTATTTATTTACTTTTCATTATTACAGTTTATTCACTTCATATCCCAGTTGTAACCCCTTCCCTTGTCCTCTTCAATTCCACCCTACCTCTCTTATCTCCTCTCATGCCAATTCCCAAGTCCACCTCCCCTTCCATCTGGCCCTAGCCTATCAGGTGTCATCAGGACTGGCTGCATTGCTTTCCTCTGTGGTCTGGTACAGTTGCACTCCCTCTAGGGTGAGGTGATCAAAGAGCCAGACACTTAGTTCACATCAGAGACAGCCCCTGCTACTCCCCTTACTTGGGAACACACATGGAAGCTGAGCTGCCATTTGCAACATCTGTGCCAGAGGTCTAGGTAACATGCATGCATGGTCCTTGTTGGAGTATAAGACTTGGCAAATACCTATGGGCTCAGATATTTTGGTTCTGTTGCTCTCCTTGTAGAGCTCCTATCCTTTCCAGGTCTTTCTATTTCCTCTTTATTTCATAAGATTCCCTGAAATCTGCCCAAAGTTTGGCAAATAGTGTCAGCATCTGCTTCGATACCCTGCTAGTTAGAATCCTTCAGAGGCCCTCTGTGGTAGGCTCCTGTCCTATTCCCTGTTTTCTCCTACTCCCAATGTCTATCTCATTTGTTTTGAGTGAGGATTGAGCAAACTCCCTAGGGTCCTCCTTCTCATTTAGATTCTTTAGAATTATAGATTTTAGATGTTTATCCCATATTATATGAGTAATATATGCCTATAGTGAATATATACCATGTGTGTCCTTCTGCTTCTAGGTCACCTCATTCAGGATCATCTTTTCTAGTTTCCACCATAGCCCTGCAAAATTTCATGATTTCCCTGTTTTTAATTGCTGAGTAGTATTCCATTGTGTAAATGTACCACCATTTCTGTATCCATTCCTAAGTTTAGGGACATCTGGGTTATTTCCATATTCTGGTTATTATGAATAAAGCTGTTTTGAACATATTTGAGCAAATGTCCTTGCTCATATTTTTGATATATATTACTGGGAGTGTTGTAGATGGATCTTGAAGTGGCAATGTTTCTAAATTTCTGAGAAAGCAGCAGATTGATTCCCAAAGTGGTTGTAATTATTTACATTCCCACCAACAATGGAGGACTTTACCCCTTTCTCCACATCCTCTCCAGCATGTGTTGTCACTTGATTTTTTGTTCTTATCCATTCTGATGGATGTTAGATGAAAACTCATGGTCATTTTGATTTGCAACACATTCAGAATTTTTTTTTGACATTTTAAAACTTTTCTTTATTCTTCATTAATTACACTTTATTTACTTTGTATCCCCCTTGTGGTTCCCTCCCTCCTCCAGTCCCAATCGCTTCCTTCTTCCACCCTCTGCATGCATGACCCTCCCCAAGTCTACTGATAGGGAAGATCTTCTTTTCCTTCCTTCTGATACTAGTCAATTAGGTCTCACCAGGAGTGGCTGCATTGTCTTCTTGTGTGGCCTGGTAATGCTGCTTCTCCCTCAGGGGGAGGTAATTAAAGAGCAGGCCAAACAGTTCATGTCAGAGACAGTCTCTGTTCCTAATAAAATGAAACCCACTTGGATATTCAATTGCTATGGGCTACATCTGTGCAAGGGTCTTAGGTTATCTCCATGCATAGTCCTTTGTTGGAGTATCAGTCTCAGGAAAGACCCCTGTGCTCAGAATTTCTGTTCTGTTGCTGTCTTTGTGGGGTTCCTGTCCTCTCCAGATCTTACTGTTTCCCACTTCTTTCCTAAGATTCCCTGCACTCTGCCCAAAGGTTGCCCATAAGTCTCAACACAAGCATGGATAGTCTGCAGGGCAGAGTCTTTCAGAGGTCCTCTGTGTCAGGCTCCTGACTTGTTACCTCTTTTATCCTTCTTCTGATATCCATCTTCTTTGCCTTTCTGAATAGGAATTGAGCAGTTTAGGAAGAGTCCTCCCTCTTAATTAGTTTCTTTAGGTGTACAGATTTTAGTAGGTTTATCTCATATATCTATATGAGTGAATATATACAGTGTGCATCTTTCTGCTTCTGAGATAGCTCACTCAGAATGATATTTTCCAGATTCCAGCATTTACCTGCAATTTTCATGATTTCCTTTTTTTATTGCTGAGTAATATTCCATTGTGTAGATATACCACAATTTGTGCATTCATTCCTCCACTGAGGGGCATCTGGACTGTTTCCAGCTACTGGCTATTAAAAATATGGCTACTACAAACATGGTTGAGCAAATGTCCTCATTTTGTACTTGAGACTCTTTTGGTTATATGCCTAGAAGTGGTATAGCTAGATCTTGAGGAAACACTATTCCTAGTTGTCTGAGAAAGTGTCAGGTTGCTTTCCAGAGTGGTTTTACAAGTTTACATTCCTACCAGCAGTGCAGGAGGGTTCCCCTTTCTCCACAACCTCTGCAGCATGTGTTGTCTCTTGTGATTTTGAACTTAGCCATTCTGAGGGTTGTAAGGTGAAATCTTAGGATGGTTTTGATTTGCATTTCCCTGATGGCTAATGACATTGAGCATTTCTTTAAGTGTTTCTCTGCCATTCTATATTCCTCTATTGAGAATTCTCTGTTTAGTGCTGTACTCCATTTTTTAATTGGATTTCTAGATTTTTTGCTGTTTAACTTCTTTACTCCTTTATATATACTGGGTATTAGTCCTCTGTCAGTTATGGAGTTGGTGAAGATCCTTTCCCAATCTGTAGGCTGTCATTTTGTTGTGATGACAGTGCCCTTTGCTTTACAGAAGATTTTCAGTCCCATTTGTTGATTGTTGCTCTTAGAGCCTGTGCTGTTGGTGTTCTCTTCAGGAAGTCATTTCATGTGCCAATGAGTTCAAGGCTCTTTCCCATTGTTTCTTCTAAGCATTTTAGTATATCTGGTTTTATGTTGAGGTCTTCGAACCATTTGGACTTTAGTTTTGTGCAGGGTGATAAGGCTGGATTGATTTGCATTTTTCTACATGTAGACATCCAGTTAGACCAGCACCATTTGTTGAAGATACTGTCTTTTTTCCATTGAATGATTTTGGCATCTTTGTAAAAAAATCTTCGTAAGTTTGTGTATTTATGTCAGGATCTTCTATTCAATTCCATTGATCCACCAGTCTATTTCTATACCAGTACCATGCAGTTTTTAGTATTGTTGCTCTATAGTTGAGCTTGAGATGAGGGATGGAGATGCCTCCAGAAGATCTTTTATTGTAGAGGACTGTTTCAGAAATTCTGGGTTTCTTCTTGTTCCATATGAAGGTGAGAATATTTCTTTCAAGCTCTGTAAAGAAGTGTGTTGGTAATTTGATGGGAATTGCATTGAATGAGTAGATTGCTTTTGGTAAGATGGCGATTTTTACTGTGTTAATTCTGTCAAGCCATGGGCATGGGAGATCTTTCCATCTTCTGATATCTTCTAATTCTTTCTTCAGAGACTTGAAATCTTTTTCATACAAGTCTTTGACTTGCTTGGTTAGGGTTACACCAAGGTACTTTATGTCGTTTGTGGCTATTTTGAAGATGTAGATGGCTGGGAATAATGAAAATCATGGCTGAAATCAATAAATTAGAAACAAAGAAAACACTTCAAAGAATCAATGAAACCAAGAGCTTGTTCTTCGAGAAAATCGACAAGATAGACAACCCATTAGCCAAGCTAACTAAAAGGCAGAGAGACACCATCCAAATCAAGAAAATCAGAAATGAAAAGGGGACATTACTACAGATACAAAGGAAACCCAAACAATCATTAGAACTTACTTCAAAGTCTGTATGCCACAAAATTTGAAAATATAAATGAAATTGGCAATTTTCTCGATCGATTCCACTTACCAAAGCTGAATCAAGATCAGGTAAATCAATTAAATAATCCTACATGCCCTAAGAAAATAGAAGTGGTCATCAAAATTCTCCCATCCAAAAAAAGCCCAGGACCAGATGGTTTCAGTACAGAATTCTACCAGACCTTTAAAGAAGAGTTAACTCTAGTTCTCTTCAAACTAAATAGAAACAGCAGGAACACTACCAAACTCATTCTATGAAGCCATAGTCACCTTGGTACCTAACCCTTACAAAGACCCAACAAGAAAAAAGAATTTCAGGCCAATCTCACTTATGAACATTGATGCAAAAATACTCAACAAAATACTTGCAAACCGAATACAAGAACACATCAAAGATATCATCCACTATGACTAAGTCTGCTTCAATGAAGGCATGCAGGGGTGGTTCAATATATAGAAATTCATCAGTGTGATCCACCATATAAACAAACTGAAGGAGAAAAACCACATGATCATCTCCTTAGATGCTGAAAAGGCATTTGACAAAATCCAACATACATTCATGTTTAAAGTCTTGGAGATATCAGGGATACCAGACACATAAATGAACATAGTAAAGGCAATATACAGCAAGCCTATAGCCAATATCAAACTCAATGTAGAGAAACTTAAAACAATCCCACTGAAATCAGGGACAAGGCAAGGCTGCCCACTCTCTCCATATCTATTCTGGAAATCTTTGCTAGAGCAATATGCAGTTGAAGATCAAGCAGATACATATTGAAAAGGAAGAAGCCAAAGTGTCACTATTTGTAGATGATAGGATAGCATACCTGAGTGACCCCAAAAATTCTGCCAGTGAACTCCTATAGCTGATAAACATCTTCAGCAACGTGGCCAGTTACAACATTAACTCAAAAAAAAAAAAAAAAGAATAGTGCTTCTGTATACAAAAGTCAAAAGGGCTGAGAAAGAAATTAGGAGAGCATTTCTTTAAGTCTTTCTCTGCCATTAGATATTCCTCTACAGAGAATTCTCTGTTTAACTCTGTACCTCATTTTTTATTTGGATTACTTGGTGTGTTAGTGTTTAAATTCTTCAATTCTTTATATATTCCAGATATTAGCCTATGTTTAATGTAGGGTTGGTGATGATACTTTCCCAGTCTCTATGCTGTTGTTTTGTTCTTTTTTTCTGTATCTTTTTTTAATTTTTATTAATTACATGTTATTCAGTTTGTATCCCCCATTAGCCCCTCCCTCATCCCCTCCTGATCCAATCTCCCTAGCCCCTACTTCATGCATGCCCCTCCCCAAGTCCACTGATAGGGGAGGTCCTCCTTTCCTACCTTCTGATCTTAGTTTATCAGATCTCATCAGAACTGGCTGCATTGTCTGCTTCTGCTGCCTGCTAAGGCTGCTACCCCCTCAGGGGGAGGTGATCAAAGTGCGGTCCAATCAGATCATGTCAGTTGCAGTCCCTCTTCCCATTACTATGAAACCCACTTGGACACTAAACTGCCATGGGTTACATCTTTGCTGGAGTTCTAGGTTATCTCCATCCCTGATACTTGGTTGGAGTATGGACTCTGGGAAGACCCCTGTGTTCAAATTTCTTGTTCTGTTTCTCTCCTTGTGGAGTTCCTGTCCTCTCCAGATCTTACTATTTCCCACTTCTTACATAAGATTCCATGCTAATTGCCCAACAGTTTGGCCATAAGCCTCAGCATCTGCTTTGACAGTCTGCAGGGCAGAGCCTTACAGAGGCCCTCCATGGCGGGTTTCTAGCTTGATTCCTGTTTTCTTCTTCTTCTGATGTCCATCCTCTTTGCCTTTGGGATAGGGATTGAGCATTTTAGTCAGTGTCTTCTCTCTTGATTAGTTTCTTTAAAGGTACAGATTTCTGTAGGTTTATCCTATATTACATGTCTATATGAGTGAGTATATACTGTGTGTGTCTTTCTGCTTCTGGGACAGCTCACTGAGGATGATCCTTTCCAGGTTCCACCATTTACCTGCAAATTTCAAGATTTCCTTATTTTTCATTGATGAGTAATATTCCATTGTGTAGTTATACCAGAATTTCTGCTTCCATTCTTCAGTTGAGGGGCATCTGGGCTGTTTCCAGCTTCTGGCTATTACAAATAAGGCTGCTAAAAACACGGTTGTGAAAATGTCTTTAATGTGTACTTGAGCCTTTTTTTGGATAACAAAAGCAAACGCCAGATTGAATGCAATTCTCATCAAATTACCAACACAATTCTTCACCGACTTTGAAAGAAAAATTCTCAACATCATATAGAATAACAAGAAACCCAGAATTGCTAAAACAACCCTCTACAACAAAAGATCTTCTGGGGGTATCTCCATCCCTTATCTTAAGCTCTATCATAGAGCAACAGTAACAAAAACTGCATGGTACTGGCTTAGAAACACAATGGTGGATCAATGGAACCAAAAAGCAGATCCAGAAATAAACCGACACACTTATGGACACCTGATCATATAATGGAAAAGATATGGCATCTTCAACAAATGGTTCTGGTCTAACTGGATGTCTACATGTAGAAAAATGCAAATAGATCCATCCTTATCACCCTGCACAAAACTGAAGTCCAAGTGGATCAAAGACCTCAACATAAATCCAGACATTAAATCACTTAGAAGAAAAAGTGAGCAAGACCCTAGAACACATTGGTACAGGAGACAACTTCCTGAACAGAACACCAACAGCACAGGCTCTAAGAGCAACAATTAATAAATGGGACCTCATGAAACTGAAAAGCTTCTGTAAAGCCAAGGACACTGTCATCAAAACAAAAGGAATACCTACAGATTGGAAAAAAATCTTCAACAAAACTTCTTCTGACAGAGGGCTAATATCCAGTATATATAAAGAACTAAAGAAGTTGAAAAGCAGCAAACAAAGTAATCCAATTAAAAAATGGGGAACAGAGCTAAACAGAGAATTCTTAGTAGAGGAATACAGAATGGCAGAGAAACACTTAAAGAAATGCTCAACATCATTAGCCATATGGGAAATGCAAATCAAAATGACCCTGAGATTTCACCTTATACTAATCAGAATGGTCAAGATGAAAAACTTGAATGACAACACATACTGGAGATAGGGGAACCCTCCTCCACTGCTGGTGGGAATGTAAACTTGTAAAATCACTCTGTAAATCAATCTGGCACTTTCTCAGACAACTAGTAATACTGCTTCCTCAAGATCCAGCCATGTTATTTTGTTCTTACGACAGTATCCTTTGCTTTTTAGAAGCTTTGAGAATCATGAGGTCCCATTTATTGATTGTTGATCTTAGAGCCTGTGCTGTTGGTGTTCTGTTTAGGAAGTTGTTTCCTGTGGCTATGAGTTGTAGGCTCTTCCCCACGTAGCTAATGACTTTGTAAATACCTTTGACACCTCATGGATTTTAGACTTTCCTTTCATTTAAGTTTAATACCTCCCTTTTTTTTGACAGTTTTCAGTGCTTTTAAAAATTATTTGTATCTCTTTCCACTTAGACAGGTAAATTTACCTGCTGACAACTGAGTCCATGACCCAGGTCACAGATAGTGTGAGAAGAGAAGGAAGCTCCACAAATTGTACACACATACACAGAGTCATCCCACATACTCATCTCCACTCAGGCATGCATGATTTCCTTACATACTTTCAATTTAAAGCAATTTCACACTCTCTCTCACACACAAGCACATTAAAATGTAATAAAAATTTTTATGCTTTACCCAGAGTAGCTGTAGATACCACAATATTTTTCACTCATGATTTTATTGTATCATTGATATTTTTCATTTATACTAAGAGTTTGTATTTTTGAAAGGTATATATCCTAGCATTTGCATTTTAGCTTGATGCACTCTTTCTTTTCCGCCCTTAATTCTTCTCTTCTTCCTCTATCTTCCTTCTTACTTTTCTTTTTGTTTTACTTCCTTTCCCACTCCCCATACCTTATAATAGGAATATAACACATACCACTTTCTCCACCAATTACTGAAGTTTCTCATAGCATCTTAATTAGAAAGAGTATTACATTTAATAATTTATTTTATTCCAGTTATGTATTATTGCTCAATCTTTGTTCAAAGCCATCAGATTCATTTCACAAAGGGCCCTCTAAGCATGAACTTCCTACCTTTTAAAATTTACACTAATTTTTTAGGACATTTCTCAGGCAAGAATTCTGGGGCAAGAGAACTGCAAGGTAATAATTGCTTGGCTACTTTGAATTGTGTCAAGAAAGAGCCTGACACAGAGGACCTCTTAAAGTCTCTGCCCTGCAGACTATCAATGCAGATGCTGAGACTTATGGGAAACCTTTGGGCAGAGTGCAGGGAATCTTAGGAAAGAAATGGGAAACAGTAAGATCTGGAGAGGACAGGAACTCCACAAGGAGAGCAACAGAACCAAAAAAAAAAGCTGAGCACAAGGGTCTTTCCTGAGAGTGATACTCCAACCAAGGCCTATGTATGGAGATAACCTAAGATCCCTGTATATATGTAGCCCATGGCAGTTCAGTATTCAAGTATGTTCTATTGTTATAGGAAAAGGGACTGTCTCTGACATGAACTGATTTTTCTGCCCTTTAATTAACTCCCCTGAGGGGGAAGCAGCATTACCAAGCCACACAAGAAGACAATGCAGCCACTCCTGATGAGACCTAATTGACTAGGATCAAAAGGAAGGAAAAGAAGACCTCCTCTATCAGTGGACTTGGGGAGGAATAAAATGTAATAAATAAAGAATTTTAAAAATTTATATAAGTGGGGAAAAGGGAAAGGGTAAAGACAGATGGTAGCTGTAATGGTAATGAAGAATTTGTTGTGAGGCATGCATACATTGCCACCACGGATTGTTGCATAGAGCTAGAGTGAGGTGGAGACATTCATACCTTGGACATCTCATTCTTGATATGGGTAGGTGGAAGCATTGCTACTTCCCTGTTCTGTGCCAGCATGCATTGGCACTTGTAGTCTTGACCCCCTACCTCTGCTATTCTTGGAGTAATCAAGTAGCCTGGGCACCTGGAATTCTTCCCGATATAAATTGGCAACATCCCAGACCAAGCCAATAATATGTGCCCATCCTGGGAAGCTCTCCCAACCCCAAGGGTCCTGCTTTTCAATGATGGCTTCTATTTTTTTGTTTGTTTCCTCTCTATATTCCGCTAATTGTGCCTCTACTTGTTTGGTTCTATTTGCCTGTATTTCTTTGGGAGCTATGTTCATTACTACCCAATGGCTTGAGTGCCATTCCAGAAACTGTTTCCTGTGTAAAGTTGCATTTGAAGGTGTCTTTACTCTGCCGCCGTTCAATTACCTCCATAGTTTAACCTCATAATTATTAGCTCAGATAGTTTATGGTACCTTTCCCACAATATTTAAATAGCATGTCCTTAATGTTTTAGTATTTAGTATGTAGAATCCATTTTTATTCTCAAAGAGTAGCAATGTCCTGCCTAAATTTGCCTTGTTTCTTCTTCTGCAGTGTAAAATTTTCATGCTTATGACAAGTTGGGGAAGTGACATGTTTTCAAGGAAATATGAAGACTGGCTTCATGGTATCCTAAAAAAGATAGTGGAAGGTAACTTTCCAAAAGTGTTGGTTTGAAAACAAGTGGGTCCACAGAAGAAGAATAGGTTCCTGCCAATTATATTCAACATGGAAAAGAAGAAAATTCCAAGAGATTTCACCGGATTTCTCTGACAATCCTATCACTATTTAAGTAGTTTCTAACTTTCGTCTGAAAACTGAGAATAAGATATTGAATCCAATTCGTTTTAGGCATAAATTTGAATCCATGAAAAAAAGTTGTTTTTTTTTTTTTTATTTTTATAGACAGCCAAAAAAAAAAAAAAGAAAAACTGAAAGTTGTGTATTTGAAACAAACATCAAAAATAATCCCCGAAGAGGTGCAGTTGCACATAACTTTAATCCCACCACTCTGGAGGCAGAGACAGATGGATCTTTGTGATCAAGACCAACCAGATCTACATATCCAGTTCCAAGACATCCAGGGCTACTTAAACAGATTCCACTAAAAAAAAAAAAAATCCTTGGATCAGAAAAACTTGGCAAGCATAGGAAGAAATAAGACTCATGATCTAGCCAGATTTGGAGGCACAGACCTGTAATCTAAGCTACTCAGGATGTTCCATCGGGACCATAAACTCAAGACTCAGCTAGGCTACACAGTGAGCTAAAGGCCAACATGGACAAATTAGTAAGATTCTCTCTCACAACAACAACAACAAAAAATTTAAGAAGTCTCTAGCTCAAGGACAGAGAACACTAGACTTGCAAACATGATGCCCTTTAATCCATCCCAAATGGAAAAATAGAGATAAGAGTAACCAAATAATGACCAAGGCTTGAAAGTCCTTGAAGTATTGAAATACATATTCAAAACCCTGGGAGTGGAGGAGAGAGGGGCTTATGGGGGATACAAAGTGAATAAACTGTAATTAATAAAAAAAAAAATGTTACTATTTCCATAGGGTAAAGCGTTTTTTATTTCATTATCTATAAACATTAAATTTATTTTTATTAACTATATTGTTTCTCTTAAGATAAATACTGCTTCTTTCAAATGTGTAAGAGTTTGTATGTAAAAGAATAATCGATAAGTACTTGCTCAATACACTTGGCAATTCTGTCTGAGAAACTTGATTATTTACTTATCTTCAAAATAACAGTTGATCACTATTTCAATGTCTTGTTTTTTTATTTGATTAATTAGCCTTTTGTTTCTATGTTTTGACATAATCACTACAAAGACAAAGAAGTGCACACACACACATGCACACACACTCACATACACACAAATTTACATTACTAACAATAAGCCTTATCCAGAATATTTTAGAGACATTTTTTTATTCTTTTTCTACATTACACAAATTTATATAATAAAGAATAAAGCATGTGATTTATATTGTATCTGCATAAATCCTGGCTCTATGGTCCTATGTTGATGACATACCCATTTCTCCTTTAATAGCTCAAAAAATTTAATTACAGTTCATTCACTTTGTATCCCAGAGGTAGCCCTCTCCCCTCATTCCCTCCAAGTCCCACCTCCCCTCTCTCATCTCCTCCTGTGCCCCTTTCTAAGTCCACTGATAGGGGAGGTCCTCCTCCTCTTGCATCTGATCCTAGCTTACCAGGTCTCATCAGGCCTGGTTGCATTGTCTTACTCTGTGGTCTGGTAAGGCTGCTCCCACCTCAGGGGGAGGTGATCAAGGGGCCAGCCACTGAGTTCATGTCAGAGATAGTCCCTGGGAACCCAATTGGATACTGAGCTGCCATAGGCTACATCTGAGCAGGGGTTCTATGTTATATCATGAATGGTCTTTGGTTGGAGTATCAGTCTCAGAAAAGAACCCTGTGTCCAGGTTTTTTGCTTGTGTTGCTCTCCTTTTGGAGCTCCTGTTTAATATCATGCTATGAAATATGCAAAGAGTAAAAAAAGTTCAACTTTTTTCATCTGTACTCATGATGTTCCCTCTTTGATTCAAAGGCCACCTAACAACAACAACAAAAAATCAGACATAAGAAACACTCTTCTTTGTTGTTGGCCAGGGAAGTTAAAAAACAACAACAACAACAACAACAAAAACAGATTACTACTATTGCCCTTAGCCATCTGCTAAGAAGTGAAAGATAAGTCTTTCATCCTGAAGATACCACTTACTTTAGAAATAGGACCCAGAGACCTATTATCTGGCCCTGAATAAATTTTCCTTTGTGAGAATTAGCTTTCCAGAAGACACCATGCCAGCTTCCAAATGAGGGAAGTAACTAACATTCCTTCATAGCTTTGGTGCCTATGAACCATATCAACGATGAACATGGCAAGGTAAACATAAGGCTGGAATATAGCACTCATACCTTGGCAGTGAGCAACAGCTTTCTAATTGGACTTAAAAACCCACTCAATGAGAAGGATACCATGCCTCATATTAAAAACCTAGCTCACGTCCCAGTTCTAGTGAAGTTGTGGGTTTTGGGAAAATATCTACAGTCATTAATTTACCAATAGCGCAAACTATAAATATTTGTCCTTATTATCAGAAATCGGTGTAGTATTCACTTCTCATTGAGAAAATGTTTCTTTGAGCAGATTCAGACTACTACAGAAAACCATGATCTATCAAAATGCAGCAGTATGGAGCCCAGTCCCAATGAATACCTATACAGAACAATCCAGCACTTAAGGTTCAGGGAACATTGTAGAAGAGGACACTGTAAGACTGTAAGAACCAGAGGATCAGGGAGCTTTCTATAATTGTTTTTCCTTATAAAACCGGGGACTACAGCCATCATTTCTCATCAACATGACTGCCCAAATGTGAGATGAAATTGGATAACACCAAGGGACAGGCCACCATGGATAGAGAAAAGTCTAGAAGGCTTCAACCCTACATAGAAATGTGGGCAACTGAAAAAAGCTGGAGCAGGAGAGGTGATTTTTTCCACAGAGAAGAGTATGGCAATTGGTTGTCCCATGCCAGACCTGCAAAAAATACATACAAGTAACTGTATGTGTACTGAACAAGTTAAATTAAAGAATATATATGTATGTGTGTTCCATTATATATATATGTGTGTGTATGTGTGTGTGTGTGTGTGCTTTCCAAGTATATAGGTAGGTGTGTATGTGTGTCTGTGCAATAACCATTATTGAAAAACAAGGCAATTAATTTGGACCTCGGGGAGGAGTATATTGGAGGGTTTGGAGGGAGGAAAGAAAAGAGAAACATTTTAAGTATATTATAATCTCAAAATTTTTGAAGAATAAACTTCATTACCAAATTGTACTTTAAATTATGTGCAAGAGATAGAACTCCTTGATAGTTTTTCTTATGATAAACCAAGTAGCTAATTAATGTAATAGGTTATGGAGTAGTGCAACAAAAGATTCAGGTAAAGAAAGAGGCATTTCCATAAAGGCATAATATAATGTTAAGGCAAATTGAGTTTGAATTGTCCTTTGAATATGTTCTTTGAGGAGATCTTCAGAGCTGTCTGTACATAAAAATATTTTATTCCATCTGTTCATGCTGCCTGAGTGACAGACCTGTTTCTCAGCATTCATTTTACCACCAAGAGAGAGAAAAGAAATTCAGGTACACATTAATGCAAAAAGTGTTAACTTCACTACCATTCTATTAATGTTAAGTGTAAGCAGAAGAAAACCCTACATATTTTCTGAGATAAGCTGAAATGAAGCCTCTTCCACTAAACATTAAATTCCC
Organism: Meriones unguiculatus; assembly: GCF_030254825.1. Classification (NCBI taxonomy): domain Eukaryota; kingdom Metazoa; phylum Chordata; class Mammalia; order Rodentia; family Muridae; genus Meriones; species Meriones unguiculatus. Next base: position 23,890,512 of record NC_083353.1, on the reverse strand, counting down.
AGCAGCCAACTCACATTGTTAACATGCTAACAGTGATATTGATTGAAAACATACTCATTAATTCATATTTTGTGTTTTACTGTTGTTTGACCAATTGGTTTCAATCAAGATTTTATAGGACTTAGTACAGAATATTACCAGGATGCTATTGAAACTAGTTATGTAATCACAGTCTCTTCAATAGCCTTTAGCAAATCATTAAGTCTAAGAATTTTAAGTACTTTAACTAAAACAGAAATCTTGTCGGTATGATTTGATTTCTCTTTATGTAAAAATGTACCAGTGAGATTTTGTTATTTGCAAGGCGATTCAATGTCTTTTAACTAGCTGTGCTTTCTGGGTATGGAGTACTAATAGAATATAAGACTATATGATACTGTGATTTACTTGCAGGATCCATTTCAATCTCTTAGAACAAGAATTCCTTTGAATACATCTTTGTGTACACCACAGAACCTGGCAAAACACCTCACAGAAAGATGGCATAAAATGATTTTTGTTAAAGGGATAGATTTTACAGTCAGTCTGTAACTACCTTTTTCCAGAGAAAGGACTGTATTTAAAACTGAGATAGAGAAAACACACAAAATTCCTGAAAGACAAATGAATCTAAACTTCAGCCAGTTCAAAAGAGTAAATTATCGACTAACTAACGTTTAAGACATTTGTGTCCACAGTAGCCAATTTTCTCTGTACCCTGCACAATACAGAGACTGTAAACCCTCCCACTGCCAACTGTAGGCAAAGTGTTCAGAAGATCTCTTTTGATTGTATGTGTCTTAGTTAGGATAAATATAGAATTACTCCTTACCTTCATTCATCCCCTTTGGCTCTGGGTACTTGGTAAAGATATTAGAGGAAAGGAAATATACATTTTAAAATTGTTATTCAAGTATCCTAAATAATTATTGTCTAAGGAAATTTAATTATACATATTATATTGTGAATTATAAATATATTTAATATATACATAGTAGGTATTCTCCATTGCTCCTCAAGAACTCAACACTTAGCTTAAGTGAAAAAATTTGATGCAAAAATTATTTTTTTATTATGAACAAGTCCATACAATTAACAAGAATATGAATTTACCTTTCATATACAATGCATAAGATATTTCTCTAGGGAACAAGAACTAATAGATATCCTGAAGCAGACCAGTATCTAAGTATAGCCACAGGAAAAGTAGAAAGAATTAAATTTGCAATATAGTAAAAGTGGCAAGGTAAGTTCACTCTTCATTTTTATTCATGAAACAGTATATGAAATAAGTCATAAAATACAGAAACATTTGCTGAGAGATTTAAGTGGAAAACACGATTTAGGCAGTTTTCTGCTGTCATGGAAATTTGAATTATATTTGTTTGCATGCATACACATACATAACCTGTTGTGGGGTGTGTGTGTGTGTGTGTGTGTGTGTGTGTGTGTGTGTGTTTGTGTGTGTGTGGGGTCAGACTGACATTGTTATTGATACCTCTGCCTAACATAATGTTAAACTCATGATCAGAAAATCAGTTACATCAAAAGATTGTCTCGGGTGTCTGAGACTATTATCACCATACAATTTTTAGTTCCTGTGTCTTACATGAAAATGGCCAAACAGAAACACTGTTACAGAGGAAAATAAAAAGACAATGTAAGTTCTTCTGAAGAATTATTGGATGCTGACATCTAGTGACTTAGAAAAGTACCATTATGGAGGAATTTTAATAACACAATATACTTCCATAAAAATGTGTATGTTGCCCAGTGCAAAATCACATATGTACAGGTCGATACATTTAATTTTAATACTTAATTATAGCTTTTTATGTGCCTAACTGCTACTGAATAAAGGTAAACCCTTGTGAAATGAACTTTTTTTATCAGTGATACTCCACACTTTGCAGAAAGCATATCATTCCCTATAATATCTTAAAATCTTCCTCCATTACCCTTTTCCTTCCTTCCTTCCTTCCTTCCTTCCTTCCTTCCTTCCTTCCTCCCTTCCTTCATTCCTTCTTTCCTTCCTTCCTCAATATCTTTTGACCACATTGTCTCTGTATATGCTTTTTTCTTTGCCTCTCTGATATATTCTAATATATATTATCTATATCTCCATCCTTCCTCTTTCAATACACTTAAAAGTGTTCTTCAGTTAGGGTTTCCATCACTATGATAAACACTAAGACCAAAAGCAACTTGGTGAAGAAAGGATTTATATCATCTTACAGTAAACAGGTAACAGTCCTTTATGGACAGAACTCAGGACAAGAACTCAAGCAGGCAAGAACTTCCGGGTAGGAACTGACACTGAAGCCATGGAGGAATGCTACTTACTGGCTTCCTCCTCATGATTTGCTCAGCCCACTATTACAGCTCAGCACAGCTGCCCAGAGCTAGTACTGATGTGCCAAAGATTAATTAAGAAGACATCTGAAAGACTTCTGGGTTTCCTTTTCACAGTAATTCTGACTTGTCAAACTGACCCCCCCAAAAAAGTAATTAGTATAAATAGCTTTTCCATCTACTGGATACTAAATCTACAATAACCTAAAATAAGTTTTTTTGTGTTAAATTCTTCTGAAATTTTAATGTACTTTTCCTATATGTCTCATTTGAGGCCTGCTTTACCATACTATTTCAAGTTACACATATGAAAGTATAACCTTGTAATAATGCTTATACCTGTATCTCCTCTTTTCCATTTGATTTCCTTTTTTTCTATTCCTCGGTGAATTACTGATTTACAATCATTATCTTACATTTATTATTTTACATTTTGATTACAATCATTATTTTACAATTATTATTTTACATTTTGATAGCGCTTATATAATTTTCATCAATGAATATGCAGTTAGGACCATATAGAAAGCAGATCACATTGACATTTTATTTTTTTTCATTATGAATTTTACTTCTTGATCTCTACCCAAAGCTGCATATCCTGTGCTATTCCAAAAAGCTCTCTACACATAGACTTTTTTCTTTGCAGAATTTACAAGTCCTGTGGCAATAAAATGCAAAGTTTTTAGAATGGAGCACTGATTCATGAATTCTCTAAGATAAGCTGTTAGGAAAAAAAAAAGCTGTCAGGAAAGAAAAAAGAAAGGAAGGAAGAAAGAGAGAGAGAGAGGAGAGAGATAAACAAAATTGCAGGAGAGTGTGTGAGTGAGAGTCAGGGACAGAGTGATAGAGGAAGAGAGGGAGAGAAGAAGAAAGGGAGACAGGAGGAAAGAAAGGAAAAAGGAAGGAAAGAAGGAAGGAAAGGAAGAGATTGATGAACTACAACTTATAATTTTAATGAAGGTGAAGAGTTTGTGAGTTTAATCCATAAGAAATTGGAAAAGTTGGTGTAGAGGTATGCTTGAGAATTTTAGATGTGCTTCGGTGCCTATCAGATAGAACCTGGAGGAAGAAAAGGACATGAAATCCCCTGAAACAAGAGTTACTACAAAAAGTTGTGAGCCCCCATATGCGCACAAGAAACAAAATTTCAGTCCACTGCATGAGCAGCATGTACTTTGAATTGCTGAGCCCTCTCTGCATCCCTTGTTCTGTATTATTCATCATATATTTAGTATTGAGTTTTTTTCCCCAGAATTTTGAAAGTTAAGGTCATTATTGCTTAATATTTTCACTAGTGCTCTCTAAAGGCAATAATTCTTCAGCTTTATCTTCAACATTCTTTCTTATAGTGTTTACTGCTGGAGATATTTTACACTGATATTATATGTTTTGTGGAACTTTTAAGTTCTAATCTTTTAATTTGATTATCTTCAGTTTTTTCCTTTGCAGAATGTGTTGTTTAAGTTGCTGAATTTCTCACCTGAGTCTTGAATTGGTGTATTTATTTCATCCATCTTTTTGAATTTTCATTAAAATCATTGCTCTTTGCAGGAGGACTGCAGAGACTGATGCACCAATCAAGGACTAGCATGGAAAGAACTTATAGCTCATGCTCAGATGTAGTCCATAAGCAGTTCAGAATCCAAGTCAGATTCCTAATAAAGGGAGCAGGGGCAGTTTCTGACATGAACTCAGTTGCCTGCTCTTTGATCACTTCCGACTAAGAGGATGGCCTTACTAGGCCACAAAGGAAGAGAACCCAGGCCATCCTGATGAGACTTGATAAGCTAGGGTTAGAGAGTAGGGGAGAAGGACTCCCCCTTTTCAGTGCACTGGGGGAAGAGGATGGGGGGAAGAGGAAGGGAGGGTGCGACAGGGAGGAGATGAAGGAGGGGGTTACAATCATGATGGAAAGTGAACAAATTGTAAAAATAATAAAATATAAGTAATAATAATAATAAAAACTTTATCAGGTCAAAGGTTGCTTGAAAGTCAATCTTCACTGACTGTTTTCACATACCTAAAATTTTCATATAACTATAATCACTGTACAATGAACATGAGCTTGTCTAGTATGTAAGACTATTTTGAATACTTTTTTCTTTGTTGTCAAACTTGTTTCTTCTCTCTTTTGATCGCTTTGCTTTTGTAAAAGTTGAAGTAGAATCTGTTTTGTATCTTGGACTGGACTTAAACCTAAGTTTCACCTGCTTCAGCCTTCTGAGTTCTAGAAGTCTGTGTTCTTAATGCTAAGCAAACTTGGAATATTAACTCAAAATAGTAAGTTTACAATCTAAATTCAGCGATTTTATTATTTATAAAATTGTAAGAGCTATAAACTTTGTACAATATACACAAATTTACATTAGGAATCGGTTTGTTTACTTACTGAACAAATATTAAACACCAACCCACTTGACATTAACTAAATATTTTTCTCTAATGACTACCTAAATAATGCAGCAAAATAGAGAATTTTAAAAGCATGGCATGGACAGGATATTTGGTATGGTACAGTTATATATTGTCAATCGATGAAGTGTCTCAAAAGAGCAGCTCATCCCCCATCCTCTGAAAAGTCCTGAAGCCTCCTGATCCAAGTGAAATGCAGGGTGATATTTCCTGTAAATCAAGTTCTTGGAGAGGAATGACTGTGGACAGTTCCTTTACCTGAACTTTAACTTCATAAAACAAGTGTCTTGTGATCATAGTAAAGGAAGCCCTATTCACCACTAGAGGACACTGCAAAAAAAACATAATTTTTTTTTCTTTTTTAATTTATTTTTCTTTATTAATTAGACTTTACTCACTTTGTATAACCTGGTGGTTCCCTCTCTCCTCCCTTCCCAATCCATCCCTTCCTCCACCCTCTGATTGCATGCCCCTCCCCAAGTCCACTGAGAGGGGAGGACTTCTTTTCCTTCCTTCTGATCCTAGTCAATTAGGTCTCATCAGGAGTGGCTGCCTTGTCTTCTTCTGTGGCCTGGTAATGCTGCTTCACCTTCAGGGGGAAGTAATTAAAGAGCAGGCCAATCGGAACTCCATAAGTAGAGAAACAAAATAAAAAAAAATATGAGCACAGGGGTTTTTCCTGAAACTGCTATTCCACCCAACCACTATGCATGGAGATAACCTAAGGCCCCTGCACATATGTAGCCCATGGCAGTTCAGTATCCAAGTGGGTTCCATTGAAATAGTATCTAGACTTGTCCACCATTTCCCCCCACATTGCTCACAACGGGAGCAGTCTAGGATGCTGTCCTTCCTCATATTGGCAAGGGCCTTCTTAGAAGCAATCCTTACCATGAGACATTTCAATTGCTTTCCAAGTCCTGACACTGTTGTTTTCATTAGATTTAGAATATGATTAAAATTTCTATTGAATTTTACATATGGTCTATTGACATTTTCATTGCCAAGATTTGAGTTTCTCTCTCGTTCAGAAAACTCATCACTTAATCAATTGTTCTTTATTAGCCTATAGTTTATTAGTTAATACATGCAACTACCAATACCCATTTCTTGCATTTATTGATCATTTAAAAAATCATTCACTGAATTATATACCTAACATTTTGGTCCTATACTATTTTCAATATCAGTTATTAAGAATGTATAAACTTCTGGAGTAGTTATGTTTTGTATTTTTCCTTATTTTGCAAGTCTCTATGTTGACACTAAGCAATGTATTAGTTGGACATCAATTGCAAGTGTAAGTGAAAGCATTCAGTATGTGCCATCTTTCTTTGTCATTATCCAAAGAACATTAATTTTCTCATTAAGGCAGCATCCAGAATGAAACCATTGACAAATTGCTTGGGATCATCCTTCTCAAATCAGGTTATTGGTTCTGCAATTCAAACCTGACTCAAAAACAACTTCTCAAGTTCTCAGACATGCACAAGATCTGCATATTTTCAAGCCAGAGAAGGATCTCAACTGAGAGGAGGAAGTGCACCCCAGGGTCCCATCTTTAACAAAGAAGCATTTTTGTTCAGTTTTGACATTTATTGTTTCATTGTTGTTTTGATTGTTGGATTTGTTTCTCTTTTTTGTGGTTTTGTACTTTATTTTTTTTTTTAATTTTTGGGGTTTGGTGGGGCTTTTGGGGAAGCAAGAGAATGTAAAGTTGGTGGGGAAGATCTGGAAAAAGTGAAAGGAAAGTAATCAATATGTATTTATAAAAATAATTAAAACTGAAATTAAAAGAACTTTAGAAATGTGCTCTTAGTCAAATGTTCTACTGCTATGAAGAGATGCTATGACTCAGAAGCACTTATTTTTGAAAAGCATTTAACGAGAACTTGGTTACAGTTCAGAGGTTTAGTCCATTATCATAGTGGGAGACATGGGAACACGCAGGCAGATATAATGTTGGAGAGTAGCTGAAGGTTCTTTATCCAGATTGGCAGGCAGAGAGAAGGACACAGCCCTCCAGAAGAGGGGGTGAGAATTCCAGGAAATCCATCCTTCCCATTCCAAATCATGCAGGTGTGCATCAGGAACTGGCATGGGTGGGCGTGTCTGGCAGTGAGTCCGTTGGGGAGGTGAAGATGTAGGTGTAAGTTGAGGTGTGGGTGCTGGTCTTTCTTCCTGAAGCCTAGACCTTGAGCCTTCGCCAGAGTCGTTGGGGAGTGGGTGTCTGGTGGGTCGATGCAGGACGGAGTGCTTGCTCTGGGAAGAAGTCTGCAGCCTAGGCTGTCACGGGTGGGTGGAACCCGCCCAAAGGGTGTGGAGATCAGGCCGAGAGGCCTCCAGAGAGTGTCTTCAGAGCTCCAAGCAGGATTCCAGGTGCAAGCTCTAAAAAGCCTGGGTTTTCCGAGAGGGAAGAGTGGGTGTGTCCAGTGCAGCCAGGGTGTCCCAAGACATGCCTGAGCAGAGAGTGTCCTTCTGGGGTTCACCTGTGAGAGAACCGGTTGTGATAATCCCGGAGAGCCTTGGCCATGGGGGGGGGGCGGGTCTCTTCTTAGCCTGGGTCTTGGTGCAGAGAGCCCGCCAGGACGGGCCGTGGCCAGAGGCCTGCGGGAGGAGGTGCACTTCTGAGTAGGGCCCCCGAGCCGGGGGTCCGGGCACCTCTGGCTGGCCTGGGCTCCTGGCCTGGGTGAAGAAGGTGACCATCTTGGTTTGTCGGCGCCCTTGCAGCTTCTTGGCCTGTCTGCTCCGGATGCGGGCTGTGACGGCTTGCAGCCTCAGCTCCTGGTCTGCCTCCTCCATCTGCTGCTGTGTCTTGGTCTCAGTCTGGCTGTGGGTCTCAGTCTCGTCGCCTGCGTGCCCATGTTCCGCTTCTTGGGCTGCTTGGGCTGTGGCGGCTTCAAAGGCCTCCTTGGCTTGGGAGATTCCTTGGAGAGCAGGTTGTTCGGTGGCATCAGCTGCATGGGCTGCAATGGCCTCCTTGGCGTGGCAGTGAGCCTCCCACATGCCCACGAGATCTTGGGAAAGGAGGAGCCCTTCTGGCCATTCCTGCTGGAGAACGGGCTTCCTGGCACCTGAGTAGACAGGCGTCTTGGAATCCACCCTGACAGGCGCCAGCTGCACTTCTCGGTCAGTCTGGCCCCAAGAGAGCTCCGGGACAACCAGGGGGTAGCGGGCGTGGTCAGAGTTGGGGCAAGCCCCCAAAGAGCAGGAGCGGCCATGCTCCTGGGACCCGCGGAGAGCATCCTGTCTGCACCTTCGGATCTTCTTGGCTGCTGGCTCCAGGCTTTCACGGCAAGCGTCACTTGCCTCTGGCGTCTGGCATGTGCTTCGCTTCCTGCTCGGGACTGGCCTGCTGCTGCTCAGCTGCAAGGCCTCTGCCCGCTTGTCTTGGGCTCCTCTGGACGTGGATGCTTGGGTCTCCTCTGCCGGAGATGTTCTTCCTTGCTCTGCCTTCTCGCTCAGCACCAAGGCAGAGTCAGGGGAGAGTGGGTCCCGCTCAGACCTGGGACCCAGCGGGGAACTGTCCCCCCATTTGGCCGCCAAGTCCCTGGCGAAGGGCACTAGCAGCTGCTGTTTCCTCAAGATCTTGATGGTCTGCCTGAAGCCTATCTCTGCCAGACGTTCAGACAGGCTGGGCACGGCGGCGAGTTTCTTCAGGGCCTTGTAGAGCTTGCGTGGCTCTGTCTCCGTGCACAGGCGATCACACAGCTTCTGCAGGGCTGCCTGGGAAGAGCCAGCCTCCATGTCCATGGCTGAGAACAGGACTGGGCCCCACCGGGCAGACAGTACGTCGGACTGCTCTTTTCCTCTTCCTCTCGTGGTGGCTACCTGTGTCTCTGCAGCAGATTCTGGGCTAGGCTGCTGGGAGTTTTCCAGCTGCTGCCTCTCTTTGCCTCACTGTGGAGGGGCGCATCCCTACCCTAGATATATATACAGGGGCTGGACCACGCCTTGGCTCAAATCTGCCCAGTCAGCGGCCGAGGCTGCTGGTTCTGGGCCCGCCCCTTCTGACTTCTGCTTCCCTGTGCCACGCCCCATCCACAGCTCAGAAAACATGATCTCTGACGCCAGAGCCCACTCTGGCCAAATCCCGGGGGTTCACAGCCCTGCCTTGCTTCCAGGCGAGCTCTGGCAAATGGGGGCTTCCTCAAGGTCTTTGCTGGGGCTCTCGGGATAGTCTGCTCCCCGCTGTAGGACGCCAGCTTCGGGAGCCTGCCAGAGACTGCACATGCTCACACAAAAGCAGAGGGAAGTAAAATCGAGTCAATCAATCAATCAATAAGTAAATAAACAAACAAACAAATAAATAAATAAATAAGCCGAGAATCTGCTCTGGGCTCCAATTTCGCACAGTGCATGGAGGGTGGGTGGGAGACACATCGCTTTCACCCCAGCAAGTTGAGCCTGTCGGGGAAAGTGGATTTCTGCTCGGAGCCTGGAAATCCTGTCTTGCACACCTGCCACACCGCCTTGAAGGCCTGGGCCCATCTTTCAACCAACTAGGCTTTCACAGGTGTTCACACTGGTGCAGTTCCCAAAAGCCGGCCCACAGCTTTCCATTTCTCTTCTGATCCTGGGCAACTGGGTCTTAGCTTTCTGGGTTCCAAAGGATCCCTTTTTCAATCTGGTTAATTTCCCTCTGCGCACTCTCTGTCTCTGTCTCTGTCTCTGTCTCTCTCTCTCTCTGTTTGTCTCAAACACACACACACTCACACACACACACACACACACACACACACATACACACCCTTGCACACACATGCACACTCACACAGTGGCTATCAACTCTCTATAACTATGCCTATGAATGACTCTCTCTTTCCAATCATATGTATATACACAGAAATGTTTATTCGTGAACATCTATGTATACAAAGGAGAGAAATGCACACAATATTCATTAGTGCTGAAGCTAACACACCTGACACTTACGCTAAGCAGTTCTCCCTCGGGCAGTTGTGTACCTAAGGCGTGGAAAACTAACTCTGGAAAGAAGATCTGTCCAAGCACTGGAGAAGTGGCAATGATTGCTTCCGCACAGCCCTCCAGAAGAGGGGGTGAGAATTCCAGGAAATCCATCCTTCCCTTCCAAATCACGCAGGTGTGCATCAGTGGGTGGGCGTGTCTGACAGTGAGTCCGTTGGGCAGGTGAAGGCGTAGGTGTGAGTTGAGGTGTGGGTGCTGGTCTTTCTTCCTGAAGCCTAGACCTTGAGCCTTGGCCAGAGTCTTTGGGTAGTGGATGTCTGGTAGGCCGATGCAGGACGGAGTGCTTGCTCTGGGAAGATGGCTGCAGCCTAGGCTCTCACGGGTGGGTGGAACCCGCCCAAAGGGTGTGGAGATCAGGCCGAGAGGCCTCCAGAGATTGTCTCCAGAGCTCCAAGCGGGATCCCAGGTGCAAGCTCTGGAAAGCCTGGGTTTTCCGTGAGAGAAGAGTGGGTGTGTCCAGTGCCGCCGGGGTGTCCCAAGACATGCCTGAGCAGAGAGTGTCCTTCTGGGGTTCACCTGTGAGAGAACCGGTTGTGATAATCCCGGAGAGCCTTGGCCATGAGGGGGGCGGGTCTCTTCTTAGCCTGGGTCTTGGTGCAGAGAGCCCGCCGGGACGGGCCGTGGCCAGAGGCCTGCGGGAGGAGGTGCGCTTCGGAGGAGGGCCCCCGAGCCGGGGGTCCGGGCACCTCTGGCTGGCCTGGGCTCCTGGCCTGGGTGAAGAAGGTGACCATCTTGGTTTGTCGGCGCCCTTGCAGCTTCTTGGCCTGTCTGCTCCGGATGCGGGCTGTGACGGCTTGCAGCCTCAGCTCCTGGTCTGCCTCCTCCATCTGCTGCTGTGTCTTGGTCTCAGTCTGGCTGTGGGTCTCAGTCTCGTCGCCTGCGTGCCCATGTTCCGCTTCTTGGGCTGCTTGGGCTGTGGCGGCTTCAAAGGCCTCCTTGGCTTGGGAGATTCCTTGGAGAGCAGGCTGTTCGGTGGCATCAGCTGCATGGGCTGCAATGGCCTCCTTGGCGTGGCAGTGAGCCTCCCACATGCCCACGAGATCTTGGGAAAGGAGGAGCCCTTCTGGCCATTCCTGCTGGAGAACGGGCTTCCTGGCACCTGAGTAGACAGGCGTCTTGGAATCCACCCTGACAGGCGCCAGCTGCACTTCTCGGTCAGTCTGGCCCCAAGAGAGCTCCGGGACACCCAGGGGGTAGCGGGCGTGGTCAGAGTTGGGGCAAGCCCCCAAAGAGCAGGCGCGGCCATGCTCCTGAGACCCGCGGAGAGCGTCCTGTCTGCACCTTCGGATCTTCTTGGCTGCTGGCTCCAGGCTTTCACGGCAAGCGTCACTTGCCTCTGGCGTCTGGCATGTGCTTCGCTTCCTGCTCGGGACTGGCCTGCTGCTGCTCAGCTGCAAGGCCTCTGCCCGCTTGTCTTGGGCTCCTCTGGACGTGGATGCTTGGGTCTCCTCTGCCGGAGATGTTCTTCCTTGCTCTGCCTTTTCGCTCAGCACCAAGGCAGAGTCAGGGGAGAGTGGGTCCCGCTCAGACCTGGGACCCAGCCGTGAACTGTCCCCCCATTTGGCCGCCAAGTCCCTGGCGAAAGGCACTAGCAGCTGCTGTTTCCTCAAGATCTTGATGGTCTGCCTGAAGCCTATCTCTGCCAGACGTTCAGACAGGCTGGGCACGGCGGCGAGTTTCTTCAGGGCCTTGTAGAGCTTGCGTGGCTCTGTCTCCGTGCACAGGCGATCACACAGCTTCTGCAGGGCTGCCTGGGAAGAGCCAGCCTCCATGTCCATGGCTGAGAACAGGACTGGGCCCCACCGGGCAGACAGTACGTCGGACTGCTCTTTTCCTCTTCCTCTCGTGGTGGCTACCTGTGTCTCTGCAGCAGATTCTGGGCTAGGCTGCTGGGAGTTTTCCAGCTGCTGCCTCTCTTTGCCTCACTGTGGAGGGGCGCATCCCTACCCTAGATATATATACAGGGGCTGGACCACGCCTTGGCTCAAATCTGCCCAGTCAGCGGCCGAGGCTGCTGGTTCTGGGCCCGCCCCTTCTGACTTCTGCTTCCCTGTGCCACGCCCCATCCACAGCTCAGAAAACATGATCTCTGACGCCAGAGCCCACTCTGGCCAAATCCCGGGGGTTCACAGCCCTGCCTTGCTTCCAGGCGAGCTCTGGCAAATGGGGGCTTCCTCAAGGTCTTTGCTGGGGCTCTCGGGATAGTCTGCTCCCCGCTGTAGGACGCCAGCTTCGGGAGCCTGCCAGAGACTGCACATGCTCACACAAAAGCAGAGGGAAGTAAAATCGAGTCAATCAATCAATCAATAAGTAAATAAACAAACAAACAAACAAATAAATAAATAAATAAGCCGAGAATCTGCTCTGGGCTCCAATTTCGCACAGTGCATGGAGGGTGGGTGGGAGACACATCCCTTTCACCCCAGCAAGTTGAGCCTGTCGAGAAAGTGGATTTCTGCTCGGAGCCTGGAAATCCTGTCTTGCACACCTGCCACACCGCCTTGACGGCCTGGGCCCATCTTTCAACCAACTAGGCTTTCACAGGTGTTCACACTGGTGCAGTTCCCAAAAGCCGGCCCACAGCTTTCCATTTCTCTTCTGATCCTGGGCAACTGGGTCTTAGCTTTCTGGGTTCCAAAGGATCCCTTTTTCAATCTGGTTAATTTCCCTCTGCGCACTCTCTGTCTCTGTCTCTGTCTCTGTCTCTGTCTCTCTCTCTCTCTCTCTCTGTTTGTCTCAAACACACACACACTCACACACACACACACACACACACACACACACACACATACACACCCTTGCACACACATGCACACTCACACAGTGGCTATCAACTCTCTATAACTATGCCTATGAATGACTCTCTCTTTCCAATCATATGTATATACACAGAAATGTTTATTCGTGAACATCTATGTATACAAAGGAGAGAAATGCACACAATATTCATTAGTGCTGAAGCTAACACACCTGACACTTACCCTAAGCAGTTCTCCCTCGGGCAGTTGTGTACCTAAGGCGTGGAAAACTAACTCTGGAAAGAAGATCTGTCCAAGCACTGGAGAAGTGGCAATGATTGCTTCCGCACAGCCCTCCAGAAGAGGGGGTGAGAATTCCAGGAAATCCATCCTTCCCTTCCAAATCACGCAGGTGTGCATCAGTGGGTGGGCGTGTCTGACAGTGAGTCCGTTGGGCAGGTGAAGGCGTAGGTGTGAGTTGAGGTGTGGGTGCTGGTCTTTCTTCCTGAAGCCTAGACCTTGAGCCTTGGCCAGAGTCTTTGGGTAGTGGATGTCTGGTAGGCCGATGCAGGACGGAGTGCTTGCTCTGGGAAGATGGCTGCAGCCTAGGCTCTCACGGGTGGGTGGAACCCGCCCAAAGGGTGTGGAGATCAGGCCGAGAGGCCTCCAGAGATTGTCTCCAGAGCTCCAAGCGGGATCCCAGGTGCAAGCTCTGGAAAGCCTGGGTTTTCCGTGAGAGAAGAGTGGGTGTGTCCAGTGCCGCCGGGGTGTCCCAAGACATGCCTGAGCAGAGAGTGTCCTTCTGGGGTTCACCTGTGAGAGAACCGGTTGTGATAATCCCGGAGAGCCTTGGCCATGAGGGGGGCGGGTCTCTTCTTAGCCTGGGTCTTGGTGCAGAGAGCCCGCCGGGACGGGCCGTGGCCAGAGGCCTGCGGGAGGAGGTGCGCTTCGGAGGAGGGCCCCCGAGCCGGGGGTCCGGGCACCTCTGGCTGGCCTGGGCTCCTGGCCTGGGTGAAGAAGGTGACCATCTTGGTTTGTCGGCGCCCTTGCAGCTTCTTGGCCTGTCTGCTCCGGATGCGGGCTGTGACGGCTTGCAGCCTCAGCTCCTGGTCTGCCTCCTCCATCTGCTGCTGTGTCTTGGTCTCAGTCTGGCTGTGGGTCTCAGTCTCGTCGCCTGCGTGCCCATGTTCCGCTTCTTGGGCTGCTTGGGCTGTGGCGGCTTCAAAGGCCTCCTTGGCTTGGGAGATTCCTTGGAGAGCAGGCTGTTCGGTGGCATCAGCTGCATGGGCTGCAATGGCCTCCTTGGCGTGGCAGTGAGCCTCCCACATGCCCACGAGATCTTGGGAAAGGAGGAGCCCTTCTGGCCATTCCTGCTGGAGAACGGGCTTCCTGGCACCTGAGTAGACAGGCGTCTTGGAATCCACCCTGACAGGCGCCAGCTGCACTTCTCGGTCAGTCTGGCCCCAAGAGAGCTCCGGGACACCCAGGGGGTAGCGGGCGTGGTCAGAGTTGGGGCAAGCCCCCAAAGAGCAGGCGCGGCCATGCTCCTGGGACCCGCGGAGAGCGTCCTGTCTGCACCTTCGGATCTTCTTGGCTGCTGGCTCCAGGCTTTCACGGCAAGCGTCACTTGCCTCTGGCGTCTGGCATGTGCTTCGCTTCCTGCTCGGGACTGGCCTGCTGCTGCTCAGCTGCAAGGCCTCTGCCCGCTTGTCTTGGGCTCCTCTGGACGTGGATGCTTGGGTCTCCTCTGCCGGAGATGTTCTTCCTTGCTCTGCCTTTTCGCTCAGCACCAAGGCAGAGTCAGGGGAGAGTGGGTCCCGCTCAGACCTGGGACCCAGCCGTGAACTGTCCCCCCATTTGGCCGCCAAGTCCCTGGCGAAAGGCACTAGCAGCTGCTGTTTCCTCAAGATCTTGATGGTCTGCCTGAAGCCTATCTCTGCCAGACGTTCAGACAGGCTGGGCACGGCGGCGAGTTTCTTCAGGGCCTTGTAGAGCTTGCGTGGCTCTGTCTCCGTGCACAGGCGATCACACAGCTTCTGCAGGGCTGCCTGGGAAGATCCAGCCTCCATGTCCATGGCTGAGAACAGGACTGGGCCCCACCGGGCAGACAGTACGTCGGACTGCTCTTTTCCTCTTCCTCTCGTGGTGGCTACCTGTGTCTCTGCAGCAGATTCTGGGCTAGGCTGCTGGGAGTTTTCCAGCTGCTGCCTCTCTTTGCCTCACTGTGGAGGGGCGCATCCCTACCCTAGATATATATACAGGGGCTGGACCACGCCTTGGCTCAAATCTGCCCAGTCAGCGGCCGAGGCTGCTGGTTCTGGGCCCGCCCCTTCTGACTTCTGCTTCCCTGTGCCACGCCCCATCCACAGCTCAGAAAACATGATCTCTGACGCCAGAGCCCACTCTGGCCAAATCCCGGGGGTTCACAGCCCTGCCTTGCTTCCAGGCGAGCTCTGGCAAATGGGGGCTTCCTCAAGGTCTTTGCTGGGGCTCTCGGGATAGTCTGCTCCCCGCTGTAGGACGCCAGCTTCGGGAGCCTGCCAGAGACTGCACATGCTCACACAAAAGCAGAGGGAAGTAAAATCGAGTCAATCAATCAATCAATAAGTAAATAAACAAACAAACAAACAAATAAATAAATAAATAAGCCGAGAATCTGCTCTGGGCTCCAATTTCGCACAGTGCATGGAGGGTGGGTGGGAGACACATCCCTTTCACCCCAGCAAGTTGAGCCTGTCGAGAAAGTGGATTTCTGCTCGGAGCCTGGAAATCCTGTCTTGCACACCTGCCACACCGCCTTGACGGCCTGGGCCCATCTTTCAACCAACTAGGCTTTCACAGGTGTTCACACTGGTGCAGTTCCCAAAAGCCGGCCCACAGCTTTCCATTTCTCTTCTGATCCTGGGCAACTGGGTCTTAGCTTTCTGGGTTCCAAAGGATCCCTTTTTCAATCTGGTTAATTTCCCTCTGCGCACTCTCTGTCTCTGTCTCTGTCTCTGTCTCTGTCTCTGTCTCTCTCTCTCTCTGTTTGTCTCAAACACACACACACTCACACACACACACACACACACACACACACACATACACACCCTTGCACACACATGCACACTCACACAGTGGCTATCAATTCTCTATAACTATGCCTATGAATGACTCTCTCTTTCCAATCATATGTATATACACAGAAATGTTTATTCGTGAACATCTATGTATACAAAGGAGAGAAATGCACACAATATTCATTAGTGCTGAAGCTAACACACCTGACACTTACCCTAAGCAGTTCTCCCTCGGGCAGTTGTGTACCTAAGGCGTGGAAAACTAACTCTGGAAAGAAGATCTGTCCAAGCACTGGAGAAGTGGCAATGATTGCTTCCGCACAGCCCTCCAGAAGAGGGGGTGAGAATTCCAGGAAATCCATCCTTCCCTTCCAAATCACGCAGGTGTGCATCAGTGGGTGGGCGTGTCTGACAGTGAGTCCGTTGGGCAGGTGAAGGCGTAGGTGTGAGTTGAGGTGTGGGTGCTGGTCTTTCTTCCTGAAGCCTAGACCTTGAGCCTTGGCCAGAGTCTTTGGGTAGTGGATGTCTGGTAGGCCGATGCAGGACGGAGTGCTTGCTCTGGGAAGATGGCTGCAGCCTAGGCTCTCACGGGTGGGTGGAACCCGCCCAAAGGGTGTGGAGATCAGGCCGAGAGGCCTCCAGAGATTGTCTCCAGAGCTCCAAGCGGGATCCCAGGTGCAAGCTCTGGAAAGCCTGGGTTTTCCGTGAGAGAAGAGTGGGTGTGTCCAGTGCCGCCGGGGTGTCCCAAGACATGCCTGAGCAGAGAGTGTCCTTCTGGGGTTCACCTGTGAGAGAACCGGTTGTGATAATCCCGGAGAGCCTTGGCCATGAGGGGGGCGGGTCTCTTCTTAGCCTGGGTCTTGGTGCAGAGAGCCCGCCGGGACGGGCCGTGGCCAGAGGCCTGCGGGAGGAGGTGCGCTTCGGAGGAGGGCCCCCGAGCCGGGGGTCCGGGCACCTCTGGCTGGCCTGGGCTCCTGGCCTGGGTGAAGAAGGTGACCATCTTGGTTTGTCGGCGCCCTTGCAGCTTCTTGGCCTGTCTGCTCCGGATGCGGGCTGTGACGGCTTGCAGCCTCAGCTCCTGGTCTGCCTCCTCCATCTGCTGCTGTGTCTTGGTCTCAGTCTGGCTGTGGGTCTCAGTCTCGTCGCCTGCGTGCCCATGTTCCGCTTCTTGGGCTGCTTGGGCTGTGGCGGCTTCAAAGGCCTCCTTGGCTTGGGAGATTCCTTGGAGAGCAGGTTGTTCGGTGGCATCAGCTGCATGGGCTGCAATGGCCTCCTTGGCGTGGCAGTGAGCCTCCCACATGCCCACGAGATCTTGGGAAAGGAGGAGCCCTTCTGGCCATTCCTGCTGGAGAACGGGCTTCCTGGCACCTGAGTAGACAGGCGTCTTGGAATCCACCCTGACAGGCGCCAGCTGCACTTCTCGGTCAGTCTGGCCCCAAGAGAGCTCCGGGACACCCAGGGGGTAGCGGGCGTGGTCAGAGTTGGGGCAAGCCCCCAAAGAGCAGGCGCGGCCATGCTCCTGGGACCCGCGGAGAGCGTCCTGTCTGCACCTTCGGATCTTCTTGGCTGCTGGCTCCAGGCTTTCACGGCAAGCGTCACTTGCCTCTGGCGTCTGGCATGTGCTTCGCTTCCTGCTCGGGACTGGCCTGCTGCTGCTCAGCTGCAAGGCCTCTGCCCGCTTGTCTTGGGCTCCTCTGGACGTGGATGCTTGGGTCTCCTCTGCCGGAGATGTTCTTCCTTGCTCTGCCTTTTCGCTCAGCACCAAGGCAGAGTCAGGGGAGAGTGGGTCCCGCTCAGACCTGGGACCCAGCCGTGAACTGTCCCCCCATTTGGCCGCCAAGTCCCTGGCGAAAGGCACTAGCAGCTGCTGTTTCCTCAAGATCTTGATGGTCTGCCTGAAGCCTATCTCTGCCAGACGTTCAGACAGGCTGGGCACGGCGGCGAGTTTCTTCAGGGCCTTGTAGAGCTTGCGTGGCTCTGTCTCCGTGCACAGGCGATCACACAGCTTCTGCAGGGCTGCCTGGGAAGAGCCAGCCTCCATGTCCATGGCTGAGAACAGGACTGGGCCCCACCGGGCAGACAGTACGTCGGACTGCTCTTTTCCTCTTCCTCTCGTGGTGGCTACCTGTGTCTCTGCAGCAGATTCTGGGCTAGGCTGCTGGGAGTTTTCCAGCTGCTGCCTCTCTTTGCCTCACTGTGGAGGGGCGCATCCCTACCCTAGATATATATACAGGGGCTGGACCACGCCTTGGCTCAAATCTGCCCAGTCAGCGGCCGAGGCTGCTGGTTCTGGGCCCGCCCCTTCTGACTTCTGCTTCCCTGTGCCACGCCCCATCCACAGCTCAGAAAACATGATCTCTGACGCCAGAGCCCACTCTGGCCAAATCCCGGGGGTTCACAGCCCTGCCTTGCTTCCAGGCGAGCTCTGGCAAATGGGGGCTTCCTCAAGGTCTTTGCTGGGGCTCTCGGGATAGTCTGCTCCCCGCTGTAGGACGCCAGCTTCGGGAGCCTGCCAGAGACTGCACATGCTCACACAAAAGCAGAGGGAAGTAAAATCGAGTCAATCAATCAATCAATAAGTAAATAAACAAACAAACAAACAAATAAATAAATAAATAAGCCGAGAATCTGCTCTGGGCTCCAATTTCGCACAGTGCATGGAGGGTGGGTGGGAGACACATCCCTTTCACCCCAGCAAGTTGAGCCTGTCGAGAAAGTGGATTTCTGCTCGGAGCCTGGAAATCCTGTCTTGCACACCTGCCACACCGCCTTGACGGCCTGGGCCCATCTTTCAACCAACTAGGCTTTCACAGGTGTTCACACTGGTGCAGTTCCCAAAAGCCGGCCCACAGCTTTCCATTTCTCTTCTGATCCTGGGCAACTGGGTCTTAGCTTTCTGGGTTCCAAAGGATCCCTTTTTCAATCTGGTTAATTTCCCTCTGCGCACTCTCTGTCTCTGTCTCTGTCTCTGTCTCTGTCTCTCTCTCTCTCTCTCTCTGTTTGTCTCAAACACACACACACTCACACACACACACACACACACACACACACACACATACACACCCTTGCACACACATGCACACTCACACAGTGGCTATCAATTCTCTATAACTATGCCTATGAATGACTCTCTCTTTCCAATCATATGTATATACACAGAAATGTTTATTCGTGAACATCTATGTATACAAAGGAGAGAAATGCACACAATATTCATTAGTGCTGAAGCTAACACACCTGACACTTACCCTAAGCAGTTCTCCCTCGGGCAGTTGTGTACCTAAGGCGTGGAAAACTAACTCTGGAAAGAAGATCTGTCCAAGCACTGGAGAAGTGGCAATGATTGCTTCCGCACAGCCCTCCAGAAGAGGGGGTGAGAATTCCAGGAAATCCATCCTTCCCTTCCAAATCACGCAGGTGTGCATCAGTGGGTGGGCGTGTCTGACAGTGAGTCCGTTGGGCAGGTGAAGGCGTAGGTGTGAGTTGAGGTGTGGGTGCTGGTCTTTCTTCCTGAAGCCTAGACCTTGAGCCTTGGCCAGAGTCTTTGGGTAGTGGATGTCTGGTAGGCCGATGCAGGACGGAGTGCTTGCTCTGGGAAGATGGCTGCAGCCTAGGCTCTCACGGGTGGGTGGAACCCGCCCAAAGGGTGTGGAGATCAGGCCGAGAGGCCTCCAGAGATTGTCTCCAGAGCTCCAAGCGGGATCCCAGGTGCAAGCTCTGGAAAGCCTGGGTTTTCCGTGAGAGAAGAGTGGGTGTGTCCAGTGCCGCCGGGGTGTCCCAAGACATGCCTGAGCAGAGAGTGTCCTTCTGGGGTTCACCTGTGAGAGAACCGGTTGTGATAATCCCGGAGAGCCTTGGCCATGAGGGGGGCGGGTCTCTTCTTAGCCTGGGTCTTGGTGCAGAGAGCCCGCCGGGACGGGCCGTGGCCAGAGGCCTGCGGGAGGAGGTGCGCTTCGGAGGAGGGCCCCCGAGCCGGGGGTCCGGGCACCTCTGGCTGGCCTGGGCTCCTGGCCTGGGTGAAGAAGGTGACCATCTTGGTTTGTCGGCGCCCTTGCAGCTTCTTGGCCTGTCTGCTCCGGATGCGGGCTGTGACGGCTTGCAGCCTCAGCTCCTGGTCTGCCTCCTCCATCTGCTGCTGTGTCTTGGTCTCAGTCTGGCTGTGGGTCTCAGTCTCGTCGCCTGCGTGCCCATGTTCCGCTTCTTGGGCTGCTTGGGCTGTGGCGGCTTCAAAGGCCTCCTTGGCTTGGGAGATTCCTTGGAGAGCAGGTTGTTCGGTGGCATCAGCTGCATGGGCTGCAATGGCCTCCTTGGCGTGGCAGTGAGCCTCCCACATGCCCACGAGATCTTGGGAAAGGAGGAGCCCTTCTGGCCATTCCTGCTGGAGAACGGGCTTCCTGGCACCTGAGTAGACAGGCGTCTTGGAATCCACCCTGACAGGCGCCAGCTGCACTTCTCGGTCAGTCTGGCCCCAAGAGAGCTCCGGGACACCCAGGGGGTAGCGGGCGTGGT
Source organism: Meriones unguiculatus (assembly GCF_030254825.1). Lineage (NCBI taxonomy): Eukaryota > Metazoa > Chordata > Mammalia > Rodentia > Muridae > Meriones > Meriones unguiculatus. Next base: position 23,870,471 of record NC_083353.1, on the reverse strand, counting down.
CAGAGTTGGGGCAAGCCCCCAAAGAGCAGGCGCGGCCATGCTCCTGGGACCCGCGGAGAGCGTCCTGTCTGCACCTTCGGATCTTCTTGGCTGCTGGCTCCAGGCTTTCACGGCAAGCGTCACTTGCCTCTGGCGTCTGGCATGTGCTTCGCTTCCTGCTCGGGACTGGCCTGCTGCTGCTCAGCTGCAAGGCCTCTGCCCGCTTGTCTTGGGCTCCTCTGGACGTGGATGCTTGGGTCTCCTCTGCCGGAGATGTTCTTCCTTGCTCTGCCTTTTCGCTCAGCACCAAGGCAGAGTCAGGGGAGAGTGGGTCCCGCTCAGACCTGGGACCCAGCCGTGAACTGTCCCCCCATTTGGCCGCCAAGTCCCTGGCGAAAGGCACTAGCAGCTGCTGTTTCCTCAAGATCTTGATGGTCTGCCTGAAGCCTATCTCTGCCAGACGTTCAGACAGGCTGGGCACGGCGGCGAGTTTCTTCAGGGCCTTGTAGAGCTTGCGTGGCTCTGTCTCCGTGCACAGGCGATCACACAGCTTCTGCAGGGCTGCCTGGGAAGAGCCAGCCTCCATGTCCATGGCTGAGAACAGGACTGGGCCCCACCGGGCAGACAGTACGTCGGACTGCTCTTTTCCTCTTCCTCTCGTGGTGGCTACCTGTGTCTCTGCAGCAGATTCTGGGCTAGGCTGCTGGGAGTTTTCCAGCTGCTGCCTCTCTTTGCCTCACTGTGGAGGGGCGCATCCCTACCCTAGATATATATACAGGGGCTGGACCACGCCTTGGCTCAAATCTGCCCAGTCAGCGGCCGAGGCTGCTGGTTCTGGGCCCGCCCCTTCTGACTTCTGCTTCCCTGTGCCACGCCCCATCCACAGCTCAGAAAACATGATCTCTGACGCCAGAGCCCACTCTGGCCAAATCCCGGGGGTTCACAGCCCTGCCTTGCTTCCAGGCGAGCTCTGGCAAATGGGGGCTTCCTCAAGGTCTTTGCTGGGGCTCTCGGGATAGTCTGCTCCCCGCTGTAGGACGCCAGCTTCGGGAGCCTGCCAGAGACTGCACATGCTCACACAAAAGCAGAGGGAAGTAAAATCGAGTCAATCAATCAATCAATAAGTAAATAAACAAACAAACAAACAAATAAATAAATAAATAAGCCGAGAATCTGCTCTGGGCTCCAATTTCGCACAGTGCATGGAGGGTGGGTGGGAGACACATCCCTTTCACCCCAGCAAGTTGAGCCTGTCGAGAAAGTGGATTTCTGCTCGGAGCCTGGAAATCCTGTCTTGCACACCTGCCACACCGCCTTGACGGCCTGGGCCCATCTTTCAACCAACTAGGCTTTCACAGGTGTTCACACTGGTGCAGTTCCCAAAAGCCGGCCCACAGCTTTCCATTTCTCTTCTGATCCTGGGCAACTGGGTCTTAGCTTTCTGGGTTCCAAAGGATCCCTTTTTCAATCTGGTTAATTTCCCTCTGCGCACTCTCTGTCTCTGTCTCTGTCTCTGTCTCTGTCTCTCTCTCTCTCTCTCTCTGTTTGTCTCAAACACACACACACTCACACACACACACACACACACACACACACACATACACACCCTTGCACACACATGCACACTCACACAGTGGCTATCAATTCTCTATAACTATGCCTATGAATGACTCTCTCTTTCCAATCATATGTATATACACAGAAATGTTTATTCGTGAACATCTATGTATACAAAGGAGAGAAATGCACACAATATTCATTAGTGCTGAAGCTAACACACCTGACACTTACCCTAAGCAGTTCTCCCTCGGGCAGTTGTGTACCTAAGGCGTGGAAAACTAACTCTGGAAAGAAGATCTGTCCAAGCACTGGAGAAGTGGCAATGATTGCTTCCGCACAGCCCTCCAGAAGAGGGGGTGAGAATTCCAGGAAATCCATCCTTCCCTTCCAAATCACGCAGGTGTGCATCAGTGGGTGGGCGTGTCTGACAGTGAGTCCGTTGGGCAGGTGAAGGCGTAGGTGTGAGTTGAGGTGTGGGTGCTGGTCTTTCTTCCTGAAGCCTAGACCTTGAGCCTTGGCCAGAGTCTTTGGGTAGTGGATGTCTGGTAGGCCGATGCAGGACGGAGTGCTTGCTCTGGGAAGATGGCTGCAGCCTAGGCTCTCACGGGTGGGTGGAACCCGCCCAAAGGGTGTGGAGATCAGGCCGAGAGGCCTCCAGAGATTGTCTCCAGAGCTCCAAGCGGGATCCCAGGTGCAAGCTCTGGAAAGCCTGGGTTTTCCGTGAGAGAAGAGTGGGTGTGTCCAGTGCCGCCGGGGTGTCCCAAGACATGCCTGAGCAGAGAGTGTCCTTCTGGGGTTCACCTGTGAGAGAACCGGTTGTGATAATCCCGGAGAGCCTTGGCCATGAGGGGGGCGGGTCTCTTCTTAGCCTGGGTCTTGGTGCAGAGAGCCCGCCGGGACGGGCCGTGGCCAGAGGCCTGCGGGAGGAGGTGCGCTTCGGAGGAGGGCCCCCGAGCCGGGGGTCCGGGCACCTCTGGCTGGCCTGGGCTCCTGGCCTGGGTGAAGAAGGTGACCATCTTGGTTTGTCGGCGCCCTTGCAGCTTCTTGGCCTGTCTGCTCCGGATGCGGGCTGTGACGGCTTGCAGCCTCAGCTCCTGGTCTGCCTCCTCCATCTGCTGCTGTGTCTTGGTCTCAGTCTGGCTGTGGGTCTCAGTCTCGTCGCCTGCGTGCCCATGTTCCGCTTCTTGGGCTGCTTGGGCTGTGGCGGCTTCAAAGGCCTCCTTGGCTTGGGAGATTCCTTGGAGAGCAGGTTGTTCGGTGGCATCAGCTGCATGGGCTGCAATGGCCTCCTTGGCGTGGCAGTGAGCCTCCCACATGCCCACGAGATCTTGGGAAAGGAGGAGCCCTTCTGGCCATTCCTGCTGGAGAACGGGCTTCCTGGCACCTGAGTAGACAGGCGTCTTGGAATCCACCCTGACAGGCGCCAGCTGCACTTCTCGGTCAGTCTGGCCCCAAGAGAGCTCCGGGACACCCAGGGGGTAGCGGGCGTGGTCAGAGTTGGGGCAAGCCCCCAAAGAGCAGGCGCGGCCATGCTCCTGGGACCCGCGGAGAGCGTCCTGTCTGCACCTTCGGATCTTCTTGGCTGCTGGCTCCAGGCTTTCACGGCAAGCGTCACTTGCCTCTGGCGTCTGGCATGTGCTTCGCTTCCTGCTCGGGACTGGCCTGCTGCTGCTCAGCTGCAAGGCCTCTGCCCGCTTGTCTTGGGCTCCTCTGGACGTGGATGCTTGGGTCTCCTCTGCCGGAGATGTTCTTCCTTGCTCTGCCTTCTCGCTCAGCACCAAGGCAGAGTCAGGGGAGAGTGGGTCCCGCTCAGACCTGGGACCCAGCCGTGAACTGTCCCCCCATTTGGCCGCCAAGTCCCTGGCGAAAGGCACTAGCAGCTGCTGTTTCCTCAAGATCTTGATGGTCTGCCTGAAGCCTATCTCTGCCAGACGTTCAGACAGGCTGGGCACGGCGGCGAGTTTCTTCAGGGCTTTGTAGAGCTTTCGTGGCTCCATCTCCATGCATAGGCGACTCTGTCCTACTGCGCTCTCTCTGTCTTTCTCTGTCTCTCTCTGTCCCAAACACACTCTTTCTCTCTGTCTCTCTCTCTGTCTCTGTCTCTTTCTCTCTCTCTCACACACACACACACATACACACATACACACACCCTTGCACACACATGCACACTCACACAGATGCTATCAACTCTCTATGGCTATGCCTATGAATGACTCTCTCTTTCCAATCATATGTATATACACACAAATGTTTATTCGTGAACATCCATGTATACAAAGGGGAGAAATGAAGACAATATTCATTAGTGCTGAAGCTAACACACCTGGTGAAAATCCCAAACGCCTGCCCAGAGCTTTTCCTTTCTCTTTTCATATTCGGGAACTGGGTCTGTGTTATACACCTGCCACACTGCCTTGCCTCCAGGCTCCTTCTTTTCACCAACTGGGCCTTCACAGCTGTTCACACTGGTGCAGATCCCAAAAGCCCGTGGAGACCTTTTCATTTCCATTTTCTTCTTTGGCAACTGGGACTTGGCTTTCTGAGTTGCAAAGGGATCTCTTTTTCACTCTGGTTAATTTCCCACTTCTCTCTCTCTCTCTCTCCCCCTCTCTCTTTTATACACATACATATATACAAACACACACAAATAAACACACACACACACACATATACTTATCCTATAAGTTTTTTTTTTTTTTTCTCTAGAGAACACTGACTCATACCATGGGTGACTGAGACCCTGTCTCAAAAGATAAATTAGAGAAGCATTTGAAGATGATATCCAATTTTGACCCTACTTGCTTTATATGTTTACATATGTATACACTTACATAGCATACAAAACATGCTTGTGTTAGACTTTATTGTTGTCATAACACATTATCGTCATTGCTAAAAAACTGTTTTCTATGTGCTCGAGATCCAAATAGTTTTGATAAGTTAAAATCAATCTGGCATCAAGTTTCAGTTCCTTCTGGGGAGAGAAACATTCTGATTTCCTGCCTTTTCAGTATATGGTGACCATTTATATGTCTTGTTTTGTAGCCCTCTTACATCTCCTAATCCAGACACAGGAAGAGTGTTTCTTACAGTGTGTCATTCTGATTGTCCTCATTTCAAATTTTTTGTATTCTCTGTAGTGTCTCCCTTTTGAAAATCTCCTTAAAATCCATTTGTTGTACTGTGATGAACCATGATAACATTTAGAGTGGCAATGAGCAAACATGACTTCATTTTGAGATGTAAAATGTCCTGTTCACTGAATAGAATATAATCATCTTAAAGTGGTGGGAAAGTATTATAGGATAAAATTAAAAAATTGACTTGAATTAGGAAATAATCTTAAATATGCATTATTCTAAATACCCCTTTATTCCATTAAATATTTAAGTTCATTATAATGTGGCACAGAGAAAGAAAATTGTATTTGATTGACAGAGAAAATGTAAACTACATAGTACAATGCTACACACAAAAAATTCCTGGCTCATTGTGGTGGCACCTGCTTATAAACTCAGGTATTCTGGAGGCCAAGGCAACCCGAATTCTAAGAGCAAAGGTAGCTGGGAGTATACACTAAGTATGAGACCAGTTTGGGTTACCTAAGGGATACACTGTCAAAAACAAATCAGATACAAATGTTGAGGAAAAGCTATCTATTCCCAAACCAAAAGATTCCAGTTGTTCTTTCAGCCTAACATTTTTAACAATATATCATGGTATCACTGCATGCCAACAGTAAAGGACTAGAGCAAAAACTGGAACAAATAGGGAAAACTTTAGGAAATACAAGTAAGATAAAATAAATACAGAACAAAATTAAATCCCATTTCTTCTTGATTTATTTCATATAAAAATATTAGTTAAAATAGATACTCGAGCCTATACACTCTAGAATAAAATGTGAGTATATGGAGTTACCTAGAGAAAGTCTGGTTTGGGTTCTCAGAACTGTATGTTACTGTGATCACTAGCCAATGCCAAACATCACTGTTTTCTGTTTCCATGAATGGATGGAAAGTTCTGCATTCAGTTTATTTAGAGAAAGGATCTTTCTAAATGATTATTTTGGGAGTTGGAGGTGTAGACATTGGGGCTAATTGTCCTGATATTGTCAGAGATTTTAATCTGCACAGTTGTAAACACTAAGCTACTAAAATTTCCATTATGGTCTGCTTACGACATTTGAAAGATGATTCTTTCCTTTTGTATGCCAGCTTCTCATGACAATTTTAATGGTAAATTTGTACTATATTATCTTTATGTAGCAGCTAGTAATGATAATAAAGACTGTTATAATTATTTGAGATTTACCAGGAATTTTTTTGTATAAGTTATACATATTCTTCTATAATAAACTGTGCAACAATTTTAAAACATTTTAAAATTTGTGATATTAAAATTAATAATCACAGTATGAATTAAACATATCTTCACAGAAAATTATTTTTACAACCAACTACAGATATAAAAAGTTAAGTCAGATGCATTTCTAAGCCAGCTGAAGGTATTTTATCCTATGAATTATGTACTAAATTTAACTTTCTTCATAAAAATTTTCGGAAGTCTATGAGCTTTATTTTTGATGTTCTACTTTCCATTTGTTTTTTTTCTCAAATTTAAAATTATCCCAACTTATTCAAATTCTATAAAATAAGTACATTAGCTTGTAGGATTTGTAAATATTTTTGAGCTTTTAATGTCTTATATTTGTTTTTTAACTCAATTTTGCTGAATATTCAGATAAGTCAAACTTTACACTTTTCTAAATCATTGAAGATAATCATCTGGGTATACTTTCAATAACAAAAATTCTAATACTGTTAATGGATGCATTTCCATTTTTTTACATGTAGATATCCTGTTAGACCAGCACTATTTGTTGATTATGCTATCTTTTTTTGCCATTGTATGATTTTGGTATCTAAAATCAGGTGTTCAGAGTTGTGTGGATTTATTTGTGAATCCTCTATTCAATTCCATTGATTCACCAGTCTGTTTCACAGCCTGCACTATGCAGGTTTTATTGCTGTTGTTCTATAGGACAGCTTGAAATCAGGGATGAAGATATCTCCAGAAGATCTTTTGTTGCAGAGCAGAGGATTATTCTAGCTATTCTGTTTTTTTGTTTGTTTTGTTTGTTTGTTTGTTTTTTTGTTTTTTGTTTTTGTTTTTTCCTATTCTTTATGAAGTTGAGAATTTTCCTTTTAAGTTTTGTAAAGAATTCTGTTGTTATTTTGAAGGGAATTTCATTGAATGTGTAGATTGCTTTTGGTAAGATGGTCATTTTTACTGTTTATCCTGCCAACCCATGAGCATGGGAGATCTTTCCATCTTCTAATAACTTCTTCTGTTTCTTTCCTAAAGACTTGAAGTGTTTTTCATACAAGTCTTTGACTCGATTGGTTGGAGTTACACAAAGGTACTTTTTGTTATTTGTGGCTATTGTGAAAGGCGTTGCTTCCCTAATTTCTTTCTCAGTCCATTTGTCGTATGTATGCAGGAGGGTTGCTGTACTTTTATTTCGAGTTAATTTTGTATCCAAACACTTTGCTGAATGTGTTTATCAGCTGTAGGAGTTCCCTGGTAGAATCTCTGGGGACACTCATGTATACTTTCATATCATCTGCAAAGAATGATACTTTGACTTCTTCCTTTCTGTATTGAATCCCCTTAATCTCTTTTAATTATCTTATTGCTCTAGCAAGGATTTCACGAACTATGTTGAAGAAATATGAAGAGAGAGGGCAGCTCTCTGTTGTCCCTGATTTCAGTTGGAATGATTTAAGTTACTCTCCATTTAGTTTTATATTTGTTATAAGCTTGCTGTATATTGTCTTTACTGTGTTTAGGTAAGTGTCTTGTATCCCTGATCTCTCCAGACTTTAAACAGAAATGGGTGTTAGATTTATCAAATGCTTTTTCAGTATTGAAGGAGATGATCTTGTGTTTTTTTTTTTTTCTTTCGTTTTTTATATGGTAGATTACATTGATGGATTTCCATTTATTGAATCATCCCTGCATGCCTGAGATGAAGCTTACTTGGTCATAATTGATGATATCTTTGATGTGTTCTTAGATTCAGTCTGCAAGGATTTTGTTGAGTATTTTTTGTATCAGTGTTCACAAGAGAAACTGGCCTAAAATTCTCTTTCTCTCTCCAGTTTTTTTAAGGTTTAAATTTCAAGGTGACTATGGCTTCAAAGAATGAGATGGTAACATTTTTTCTGATTCTCTTTTGTGGATTACTTTGAAGAGTATTGGTGTTAGCTCTTCTTCAAAGGTCTGGTAAAATTCTGTGCTGAAACCATCTGGCCTTGGGCTTTCGTTTTGCATGGGAGACTTTTGATGAAAAGTTCTATTTCCTTAGGGGATGTATGATTATTTAGTTTATTTATGTGAACTTGATTCATCTTTTGTAAGTGGAATCACTCAAGAAAATTGTCCATTTAATTGAGATTTTTTCACTTTGTGGGATATAGGCTTTTGAAGAAAGACCTAGTGATTGTTTGGATTTCTTCCATGTCCGTTGATATGTCCCCTTTTCATTTCAGATTTTGTTGATTTGGATAGTGTCTCTCTGTCCTTTTGTTAGTTTATATAAAGGTTTGTCTATCTTGTTGATTTTCTCAAGGAAATAGCTCTTGGTTTCCTTGATTGTTTGAATTGTTCTCTTTGTTTGTAGTTTATTGATTTCCTTGGTTGAGTTTGATTATTATCAGCTGTCTACTCCTCTTGGGTGTGTCTGTTTCTTTGTTCCTAGAACTTTCAGGTGAGCCATTAAGTTGCTTCTATGGGATGCTTCAAATTTCTTCTTGAAGGCACTTAGTGCTATGACCTTTCCTCTTAGTACTGTTTTCATCATATCCTATAAGTTTGGGTATGTTATATCTTCATTTTCATTACATTCCAGGAAGACTTTTATTTTTCTTTGTTTCTTCCCTGACCCAGCTGTCATTGAGTAGCGAGTTGTTCAGTTTCCATGTGTGTGTAGGCTTTTTGCTATTTCTGTTGTTGGTGAGATCCAGCTTTAGTTCATGGTAGTCTGATAGGAGACAAGGGATTATTTCAATCTTCCTGTATCTGTTGAGGTTTTCTTTGTGCCCAATTATATGGTCTATTTTGGAGAAGGTTCCATGAGGTGCTGAGGAGGTAATTCTTTTTGTGATAGGGTGAAAAGCTCTGTAGATGATAGGTCCATTTGATTCATGGCATCTATTTGAGTCATCGTTTCTTTGTTTAATTTCGGTTTGTTCACCTGTCCTTTGTTGAGAGTGGAGTGTTGAAGTCTCCCACTATTAATGTGTGTGGATCTATGTGTGGTTTCAGTGTTATTAATCTTTCTTTTACTATTGTGGGTGCTCTCCTATTTGGAGCATAAATGTTCAGAATTGTGATGTCTTCTTGGTCGATTTTTTTTTTTTTTGATGAGTATTAAGTAACTTTCCCGGTCTCTTATGTTTAATTTTGGTTGAATATCTATTTTATTAGATACTGGAATGACAACTGCAGCTTGCTTCTTGGGTCCATTTGCTTGGAAAACCATCTTCTAACCCTTTATTCTCAGTTAATATCTATCTTTGTGGCTTAAGTGTGTTTCTTGTATGCATCAAATTTTTGGGTCTTGCTTGCACATCCATTCTCTTTTAGTTTGTGAGTTCATTGATGTTAAGAGAGATTAATAACTAGTAGCTGTTAGATCCTTTGATTTTGCTGCTGGTTGTGGTTTGTGTGCTTAGCTACTTTTAGTTTTGCTGCACTGAGGTTATTTATTTCCTGTGTTTTCCTAATGTTGTTATTTTTCTTCGGCTGTATTTTTCCTTCTAATGTTTTCTGTAATGCTGTATTTGTGTCTAGGTATTGTTTAAATTTGTTTTTGTCGTTGAATATCTTGTTTCCTCCATCTATGATGATTGAGAGTTTTGCTGTGTAAAGTAGCCTGGGCTGATATCTATGTTCTCTTAGGGTTTGTACTATAGCCATCCAGGCCCTTCTGGCTTTCATAGCTTCTGTTGAGTAGTCAGATGTGATTCTGATAGTTTGCCATTATGTGTTACTTGATACTTGGCCTTTTTCCTTTGCTGCTTTTAGTATTTTTTCTTTGTTCTGTTTTGAATATTATGTGGCAGGAGGATTTTTTTTTCTGGTTTAATTTATTAGGTGTTCTGTAGGTCTGTTGTATATTTATTTATAGGCCTCTTTTTTAAGTTGGGAGATTTTCTTCTATTATTTTTTGAAAATATTTTCTGGGCATTGTAGACAGGAATCTTCTTTTTTCTCTATTCCTATTACTCAGTTTTTTTTTTAATTTTATTTTTTTCTTATCAGTTACATTTTATTAACCCTGTATCCCAGCCGTATCCTGCTCCCTCATTCCCTCCCAATCCCAGCCTCCTTCCCTCATCTCCACCATGCCCCTTTCCAAGTCCACTGATAGGGGGACCTCATCCCCATTCATCTGATCATGTTTTAACAGGTATCTTCAGGACTGGCTGCAAAGCCCTCCTCTGTGCCCTGACAGGACTGCTTCTCCCTTGGGGGGTGGGGAGGTCAAAGAGCCAGTCATTGAGTTCCTGTTAGAAATAGTCCTTTTTTCCCTCACTATGGGAAACTACTTGGTTACTGAGCTAACACAGGGTACATCTGAGTAGAGGTTCTAGGTTATATCTATACATGGTCCTTCATTAAATATCAGTCTCAGAAAAGACCCTGTGCCCAGATATATTTTGTCCTTGTGGAGCTCCTATCCTTTCCCATCATACTAACTCCCCTTTTTTCATATGATTCCCTCTACTCTGCCGAAAGTTTGGTCATGAGTCTTTGTATCTGCTTTGAAAACACTGCTTGTTAGAGTCTTTCACATGCCCTCAGTAGACTCCTATCAGACATTCAATGCACATCCCATCTGTCTTTCTAAGTGAGGATTGATCATCTTACCCCATATCCACTCCCTTGATTATCTTTTTTAGGTGTATAGAATTCATTCTGTTTATCATATCTTATAGGTCTATATAAGTGAATATATACCATGTTTGACTTTCTCCTTCTGGGATATTTCACTCAGAATGATCTTTTCTAGATCCCACCATTTGCCTGCAAATTTCATGATTTCCTCCTTTTTGATTGCTGAGTAGTATTCCATTGTGTAAAAATACCACAACTTCTGTACCCAATCCTCTATTGATGGACATCTGGGTTGTTTCCAGGTTCTGCCTATTACAAATAAAGCTGCTATAGACATGGTTGAACAATATCCCTTTTGTGTACTTGAGCAAAGTTTGGGTATATACCTAGCAGTGGTATAGCTGGGTCTTGAGGAAGCGCTATTCCTAATTGTCTGAGAAAGCGCCAGATAGTTTTCCAGAGTGGTTGTACCAGTTTACATTCCCACCAGCAGTGGAGGAGGGTTCCCCTTTCTCCACAACCTCTCCATCATGTGTTGTCACTTGAGTTTTTCATCTTGGCCATTCTGATGGGTGTAAGGTGAAATCTCAGGGTCGTTTTGATTTGCATTTCTCTGATGGCTAATGAGGTTGAGCATTTCTTTAAGTGTTTCTCTGCCATTCGATATTCCTCTGTCAAGAATTCTCTGTTGCGCTCTGTTCCCCATTTTTTAATTGGATTAATTGGTTTGCTGCTTTTCAGCTTCTTTAGTTCTTTGTATATACTGGATATTAGTCCTCTGTCAGATAATGGGATAGTGAATATTCCTTCCCAATCTGTAGGCAGTCATTTTGTTTTGATGACGGTGTCCTTTGCTTTACAGAAGCTTTTTTGTTTCATGAGGTCCCATTTACTGATTGTTGCTCTTAGAGCCTGTGCTGTTGGTGTTTATGAAGTTGTCTCCTGTGCCAATGAGTTCTAGGCTGTTCCCCACTTTTTCTTCTAAGAGATTTAGAGTATCTGGTTTTATGTTGAGGTCTTTGATCCACTTGGGCTTTAGTTTTGTGCAGGGTGATAAATATGGATCTATTGTCATTTTTCTGCATGTAGACATCCATTTGGTTCAGCACCATTTGTTGAAGATGCTTTCTTTTTTCCATTGAATGGTTTTGGCTTCTTTGTAAAAAATCAAGTATTCATAGGTGTATGCGTTTATTTCTGGGTCTTCTGTGCAGTTCCTTTGATCCTCCTTTCTGTTTTTATGACAATACCATGCAGTTTTTATTACTATTGCTCTGTAGTACAAATTGAGATCAGGGATGGAGATACCTCCACATGATCTGTTGTTGCACAGGATTGTTCTGGAGATTCCTGTTTTTTTGTTTCTTTGTATGAAGCTGAGAATCTTCTTTTCAAGGTCTGTAAAGTATTGAGTTGGTATTTTGATGGGAATTGCATTGAATCTGTTGATTACTTTTGACAGGGTGGCCATTTTCACAATGTTAATCCTACCAATCCATGATCACGGGAGATCTTTCCATCTTCTGATGTCTTATTCAATTTCTTTCTTCAGAGACTTGAAGTTTTTCTCAAACAGGTCTTTCACTTGCTTGGTTAGTGTGTTTCTTGGATGCAACAGAAGGTTGGATCCTGTTTCCACAACTATTCTGTTAGTCTGTGTCTTTTTATTGGGGAGTTGAGTCAGTTGATGTTGATAGATACTAGTGACCAACAATTGTTGCTTACTTTTGATATGGGGTTGGTGGTGTCACTGAGTTTCATTGCTTGTATTCTTTTTTTGTGTGTGTGTGTTGTGTGTGTGTAGTTATCTATTTCCTCTGTTTCCTTAGATGTAGTTGTTTTCTTTGGTTTGGAGTTTCCCTTCTAGTACCTTCTGTAGAGCTGGGTTACTATGTAGATATTGTTTAAATTTGGTTTTGTCATGGAATATTCTGAATTTCTGTCTATGTTGATTGAAAGTTTTGCTGGGTATAGTAGTCTGGGTTGGAATCTGTGGTCCCTTAAGGACAGTATGATTTCTGTCCAGGCCCTTCTGGCCTTCATAGTTTCATAGTTTCTGTTGAGAAATCTTGTGTGATTCTGATAGGTCTACCTTCATATGTTACTTGGCCTTTTTTCCATGCTGCTTTTAGAATTTTTTCTTTGTTCTGTAGGTTCAGTGTTTTGACTATGATGTGACGTGAAGAATTTCTTTTCTGGTCTAGTCTACTTGGTGTTCTGTAGGCATCTTGTATGTTTATGGCCATCTCCTTCTTTAAGTTGGGAAAGTTTTCTTCTATAATTTTCTTGAAAATATTTTCCGGACCTTTGAGCCTGATGTCTTCTTTTCCTTCTACTCTTATTATTCTTAGGTTTTGTCTTTTCATGGTGTCCTTGAGTTCTTGGATGTTTTGTGTTTGGAACTTTTCTGATTTTATTTTTTCTTTGAGAGACGTGTCAATTCCTGGAAGTGTATCTTCGGCGCCTGAGATTCTTTCTTCCATCTCTTGTATTCTGTTGGTGATGCTTACCTTTGGAGTTCCCGATCTTTTCTCTATGTTCTACAGCTCCTAGTTTTTCTCCATTTGTATTTTCTTTTTTTTTAATTTTAATTCTGTTTTCATGACTTGCACCATTTCCTTCATCTGTTTGAATGTGGAGTCCTGCTTTTCAATGACAGCTTCTATTGTTTTTTTCCATTTCTTCTCTATGCATCACTGATTGTGCCTCTATTTCTTTGGGTATAATTGCCTGTATTTCTATGAGAGTTTGTTTATTTCTCCTTCATTTGCCTTCATTTGTGTGGACGTTTCTTTGAAAGCTTTGTTCATTTCTTCTTTGTTTGCCTCAATATTCATGGTCATTTCTCTGAGATCTCAATTTGTTTCCTCTTGATTCATCTCGATTTCTTTGGCTATTTCTCTGAGGGCTTTGTTCATTTCACCTATATGGGCTCTAATAGCTGGAGAAACATAGTTTTGAGGTTGTTTTCTTGTATATCTAGTGAATTGAAGTGTCCATTTTTTTGTGGGGTTGCTGGTGAGGTCATTATGTCCTGATTTGTGTTGGGTGTGTTCTTAAGTCTGCCTCTAGCCATCTGGTTATTTATAACCCTCACTGTTTGTTCCTCGAGTTTGTAGTTCAGACAATGATCATCTCTTCCTGTTTTCTGGACGTTTTTTTCAGGAAGATGAGAGAGGTTCACTGGTTTGGGAGTGTGCCTTGTGGTTTCAGTTTTGCCTAAGTAAGGAATGTGACGCTGGCACTATTTGCATGCACTTTTAGCAGGCGTAGTGTACATGTGGGGATTCTGTGACTATTGCAGTGGCCTGCAGGCCACTATTATGAAGTATTATGTCTGAGATCCAGGGACTGTTTGCCTGGATTAAACTGGTGGACCCACAAGGCAGAGGCTTCAACGTTGGGGTCGCTATCCCAAGAATCCCTATGATGCCCACATTAGGGGTCTGGGTGGCAGGGATCTCATCTGGTTGCTTCTGTGGAGAGGCCCTGGGTCTGGGGCAAACTCTCCCTAGAAGGCTCACTCACTCTCTTGCAGGACCACTTGGAATGCACTGGGGTTTCCCTTGCTCTCTACTCTCTGATTTGGTCCTGCTGCGGGAAATGTGCGAGTAGGCTAACAGTCAACTCTGTGACACTGTGGCCGCAGGACACGATTTCCACCTCTCCTGTGTGCTGCCTCTCTGTCCTTTCCCTCTGCCAGGAGGGGTTATGTTGATTTGTCCTGGGGTAACTCGGGAAAGAGTTAGGTTGAGTGTTCTCAATATCCTGGGCCCAGAACTCTCTGCCAGAAGCAGCCTGGTGGTAGAACCTATGTTTGCTGATCCTGAGAGAGTACCAGGTAGGGTTGAGTGTCCTCAGATCCAGAGCTTGGGTTTCTCTGCCAGGGGCCACTGGGTGAGCTGGAGAGGGGGTACTGTGTCCTGTGGCAGGCTGCCTCTCTGTCCTTCCCCTCTGATCTTCCCCTCCGCTAGGGCAAGCTTATGGCAGTGTTCTCAGGGGAGTGCCAGAAGGGGTTGGGACTTCTCAGTCCAGATTCTGAGCCGGGTTTTCTCTGCCAGGAGTCGGGGGGGGGGGTCGCCAGTGATAGGACATGGTGATAGACCTTATTGTGCTGGAACTGGGAGCGTCTCAGGACGTGTTGAATGATCACAGTCCCAGATCCTGAGCTGAAGTTTATTTGCAAGGAGCAGCGGCCAGCACGGTGAAGCCCCTGTGCGCCTCTTTGTCCTTCTGCTCCACTGCAGCAGGGTTATGGCAGCGTTTGGGGGAGTGCCCGAAAGGATTGGGTTTTCTCAGCTCCGATCTCAGGTTGGGGTACAGACAATGTGGTCTGTGGCAGATTCTGCTAGACACCACCTGCCTCCTCTGAAGAGGGAGTAGGGATTTTGAGCTGGGCTCGCAGCTGCTCTCTGAGCATGGCTGGAGCTCAGTTGTGATGGAGGCGGGTACCCGCAGTCAGCGAGAACTTCCAGGGAAAGACTGGGTGACCCATAATCAGCCTCGCAACTTTGCTTCCCCGTGGGGTTTTCTTGCGAATGGGACTCCCTTTGTGCCCACCAATCAGCCTGGGAAAGTGATCGGTACGTGCAGGTGTGCAGCTCCAGCACAGAGACCCAAAGCCCATGTTACCAGGGATCTCTTCCGGGTTCTGGCTGGCCGCCTCAGAGTGGACCTGACTGATTCCCATGCTGTGGGAGCCTCCCCTCACCTGGGAAACACGCTTTAGTTTTAGGGCCCAGAGTTCAGTCTCCTGGTCGCTGCACGGAGAGTGTTTTCCCACTTCTCAGACACAGTATTCTCCCAGTGCTGCCATCTTGGCCCCTCCACCCTTAAGTCTACTCTTAGGTTTTGTCTTTTCATGTTTTCTTGGATTTCATGGATGGTTTGTGTCAGGAATTTTTGGGATTTAGTATTTTCTTTAACGGCTACCTGCATTTATTTCATTGTATCTTCCATATCTGAGATTCTTTCTTCCATCTATTGTAGTCTGTTGGTTATGGTTACCTCTGTAGTTCCTGTGTTCTTTTCTTTGTTCTTTCTCACCATGGTTTCCTCTGTTTGTGTTTTCTTTAATTTTTCCAATTCTATTTTCAGATCCTGAACCATTTTTTTATTTCCTTTACCTGTCTGACTGTATCTTCCTTCAATTCCTTCACCTGTTTGTTTGAACATTCCTCTGTTTCTTTTATTTCTTTCAGTGATTTAATCATTTTCTTTCTGAAAGCAACAAGCTGTTTTACTACAGTTTCCTGCATTTCTTTACTAATGGTCGTAATCTGTTTGACTTTATCTCCCTCTAAATCTTCAAACATTTTATTTGTTTCCTCCATTATTTTCTTCTTAAGCATTGATGTAAAGTCATCTTCTTAAATTCTACTTATGTTAGGATGTCCAGGGCTGGTTGTCCCTGGATAATTGGGTTCTGGGAATAGCATATTGCTTTGCCTTTTGTTGGTTGTGCTTTAACAGTAGCCTCTACCCATCTTGGTGTCTCAGGTATGGGCTATTAATTTCTGGTACCTGCTGGAATCCTGGGGTGGAGGGAATCCCCTTGGTAGGGTTCTGAAGGGAGCGTCCTCAGCTCTTTGAGTGTGATCAATGGATTGGTGGTGCTTTTCCAAAATTGGCACAATTCAACCCAGTTGAAGGACCTGTGTGGTAACTATGGTTCTTGGTAGTCAGGAAGGCTCTCCTCTTTCCAAGAGAAGTCCTGGAGACAGCTGCCTCTCTGTGTTTCTTGCTTAGAACATATTGAGCTGCTACCTTTGCTCCTTTATTTTGTTTTCTGAGCATAGTCCACTTGAAGAACCAGGAAGTGCAGTGGTTTCTTCAGTTTAGCTAGAGATAACTGGTTGCACTTTGGAGCAGTATCTGGGGCCTGATCCAATGGTCTCAGGCTTCTGTAGGTCTGAGGTTGGAGCTGTGTGCCCCAGTACCTTAGTGGTAAAACATGGCAGTTGAGTACAGTGCTCATGTGGGCAGCCAGAGGCCAGAGCTTGGAGCCTGTGGGAACCCAGCAAGAACCCAGCAGGACCTCAGCAAGAACCCAGAAAGAACCCAGGGGGAACCCAGCGGGAACCCAGAAACTCTTCTGGAAGTGGTTTTCCTGAGGTCGGTCCAGTTGTATCTACCACTGTGTGTTCCTCCCAACAAAAAGACCTAGTGTGCAGTGTTTTGGCATCCACAGTTTCATCTGGGATGGCAAGTAGAGTGCAGGCAGAGTGACTCTGCCTTGTTATGGACTGGGCTCCCAGAGGAACCTGGCTGGGTTGGGGGTGGGTGGATGGGAGTTGTGGTGCCCTGAGTTTGGGCCTGCTCTTTCCCACACTGTCGGTTTTCCTTCTGACAGAAAATGACAGTCTCTGTTGCCCTGGGGCCCACATTTCTGTCTGGGACAGAATTCTGTCTGGGACAATGAGTCAGGTGCACAGCAGTTCTCTAGGCTGGCAGCTGATTATCAGCTGGACCCCAGTACCTTTTGCAAGGGTTGTCTGAGTGTCCTGGGGTTGGTTCCTGATCGCTTCCTTCACCGTGGGGTTTTCTCCAGACTGGAAATCCCAGTCTCAGGTGTTGTGGGGCCCACAGTTCAGGCATGCAGGCATGCGCCTCTGGGCTGGTGACCAAGTGCCAGCTGGGACTGGGTACTCTTCCAGGAGTTTAGCTGGGTGAACTGAACCAAATTGATTCCCACAACATGGGCTTTCCTCTCAGCTGGCAAGCACAATTTTGGTGTGTTAAGGCCAAGAGTTCTGTGTGTTGGTCACTCTCTGTCCCTGCTGTGCTGCTGGTCAGAAACAGTGTCCTCCTGGTGCTGTTATCTTGGATGCTCATTATGACTATTTTAATAATTCTCATTAAAATCTTTGCCAATATTAATTTTACTTTGTTTATTAAAATATTTAAGCTAATTTTCTACTGCTCTGCACATGTTTTCCTCCTACTCTTGTAACTAATTAATGAAGATACTTTTATGATAATGGGCTAATAAGTCCTAAGAATGAATGCATAGATAGGAAATCTGTGTATGTGAGGTTCTTTGTCATGGTTACCAAACCATTTAATAAATAGTTAAGCTTTTAAAGCACAAGATTCATTTATCCAGTGTTATGGATTAGAATCATTGTCTAACTTTCTGAATACATTTTAGTATGATTAATATTACATAGTTTCTGTCTTCATGCTTTTATATTCTTATACATATTCACTGATGGAAATCTACTGTTGGTACAGGAATAGAGTCCCTCCCTATCTTGGAGCTTATCATAGAGCTTGCCAAGAGGAACAAGATGGCTGAGGAGGAGAAGGAAAAATGGACAAATAGAAACTGAAAATTTGTTTACATGACTTGCTTTATTACAAAGCCCTTGGATATTCTATTAGTTCCTTGTTTCACTGATGTGACAAAATAACTAATAAGAGCAACTTAATGTGAGGACAGTAAATTCTGGTTCACAGTTTGAAGGGAGCTAATGCATCATGGCCAAGAGGAGGTTGGGGGAAAAGCATGCTCAGCCTGTTTTCGAGCTTTAGTATATCTAGAACCTCAACCCATGTAATGAAGCCAACCATTGCTAAAGTGCTACACTTAGACTATTTCAGAAGTTTTTCCATCTCAGTTGATCTAATTGAGGCTCATCCCATAGGCATCTGGTGAGGTTTATCTTTTGGAGATTCTAGATCATATCAAGTGGGCAGACAATTTAAACCAATTCACAGGGTAAGCAGTGCAATCTCATGAAAGCAGTAGCTCATTCTCAAGAGATAATGAGTTTCTCCTAAGAACTCTTAAGTTTCTCCTAAGAGTTCATCCTAAAATACCTGTTTAAGCTTTTCTTACATGTTACCATGTTTTCACTCTTCAAAGCGAGTTAGAAGAGGACAAAACATAATCTACCAGTGTAATTTATATCTGTTTAAATTCTCTTATCAGAACCTTCTCTAAATATCATTGTCTTTATGTAATTTCAAAATAATGTTCATAAACAATCCAAGTGACAAATTGATTTCTCTGTTTTCTTTTTATTCTTAGACTAGATTTTTCTTCACCTTTAGAATAACATGTATTGATTTTCATCAATGGTATTTGATGGTACTTATTCATTTGTATTTATTATATTTCTTTTTATACAATGACATTTATATGTGTAGTCTAATTTGTATTCTCTCTCACTAGATTTAACCTTTTTCCTGAAAATATTTTTATTTAATATAATTTTAAATGTGCAAATGTGTTTTACATAAATTAGAAATATTTATATAACAATCCTCCTATCAGAAATTTATTTTCTCTGCTAGAAAAAATAGAGTCTTTCAGATACCCTTTATGGTAGGCTCCTGTCGTGTTTCTTTTTTTCTCCTACTTCCAATGTCTATCCCATTTGTCTTTCTAGATGAGGACTGATTATCTTACCCTGGGTCCTGCTTCTTGCTTAGCTTCTTTAAGTATATAGGTTTTAGTATGTAGATCCTATCTTTTAGGTCTAGTATCCACTTATATGTGAATATATACCATGTGTTTCTTTCTGCTTCTGGGATACCCTATTTATGATGATCTTTTCTAGACCACACCATTTGCCTGCAAATTTCATGATTTCCTTGTTTTTAATTGCTGAGTAGTATTCCATTGTGTAAATGTACCACAATTTCTGTAACCATTCCTCCATAGAGGGCCATACAAGGTTGTTTCCAGGTTCCAGCTATTACAAGTACAAAGGAGATGCTGACATTCATAACCAAACCTTGGGCAGAGTACAGGAAATCATATGAAAGAAGGGTGAGTTAGTAAGACCTGGAGAGGAAAGGAGCTCCACAAGGATCAAACATATCTGGGCACAGGAGTCTTTTCTAAAAATGATTCTCTAACAAGGGATCATGCATGGATGTAACCTAAAACCCCTGCTCAGACATAGCCCAAGGCAGCTCAGTATCCAAGTTGGATACCCCAGTAAGTTAAACAGGGATTGAAACTGATATGAACTCAGTGGCTGGACCTTTAACCTCCCCCCAACCCCAAGGGAGGAGCAGCCTTGATAGGCCACAGAGGAGGCCATTGCAGCTAGTCCTGAGGAGACCTGATAAGCTAGGGTCAGAGGAAGGGGAGGAGGAACTCTCTATCAGTGGACTTAGAGAAGGGCAGGGAGGAAATGAGGAAGGAACAGTAGGATTGGGAGGGAATGTGGGAGGGGGCTACAGCTGGGATACAATGTAAATAAACTGTAATTAATATAAAAAACAAAAACTTAATTAAAAATTTTATTGTCTTTTTGTTTTAACTAATTAAGTAATAAAGGATCTACTTAAAATTTAATTTGTTTCTAATGAATGAACATATTAAATTCCTGTATGAAATTCCATTGAATTTTAAATTGTTGTAAATTATTTATGCTTATTTAGTAATTTATAACTTTTTCATTCTGAATTACTTTTAGATATGTCAAATATTTCAGGTAATTTAATTATATTTGTGTTATTTTTATATTATAATTTTCAGGCTGTTTTGTTTTGGAAAATATTTTTTACTCCCAAATTGATTCTTATGTACTTTGCAATATGCTCCTTTTCTTTTGTTTGTTTTTACCAAAATACTGAGGAATACACAATCAAAGTTATCCACTGGAAGAAGCTCCAGGTTTTTTGAAGGAAGGGTTCTATGAAACCACTGTCACATCCAGACAGCCTCTTGCTGAATAAAGGCTCGCAGAAGTATGTCCTTGGAGAGAATGTGATTTTAACTCCTAACTAGCAACTGCTGGTATCTCTTCGTGGGCTAAACACTACATGACTGTGCTACGCAGGGTCTCCTTCATGATTATGGTATAACATAACCATGGTGCTCATGCCCTTTGTCTTGTTTTCCTGAAGGGAAACTGATTGCCATTTTATGATTTCTGAGTAAAACTGTAATTAACTTCTTACTTCTTGACTCTGTTCTAAAAGTCTTCCGTCCTCATTTGTGACCTTGGTAGACATTATTGACTTCTCTCATGCTATAAACCAAACATTCACTTTGGTTTATGTAAAGTAGATTAATCTCAAACCATGTGTGTTATCTTTTCTCATTGACATTTGCAATGAACCAACTGAAGGAAGAAATTACGTAAATGAATCACTCAGAATTCTAATTTCTGTTCTGTTTTCACTGAATCACTATACCCATGATCATGCCTTCTATTTCTAATTGGTGTACATGGACACAGTGTCCCCTTGGAATAACCTCTTGTAAATGTCTATCCTTAGTGATTGGGTTCATGATCTCCAGTACTTCAAGAAGCAAGCCTGAGAACAGAGAGAATGAAAAATCTTCTATAGTATGTGTAGGATACCTCTTATTTCAAATTCTATCTGAGTGGTTTGTGGTTGGAGTCATGATCTCCAGTTCTGTGAGAGCACAGAAAATAAAAAAAAAAAATCTTATAGATATGTGTAGGACACCCCTATTTCCAATTTTTGTTCCTGGTATTCACAAGGAATAATATAATATAATATATAATATATTATATATTATATATTATATAATAATATTTTTATATAATATATTATATAATAATATAATATATAATATAATAACTAAGATACACTATGTCATAGACACTCCTTTCTCTGAAGCTTTATTTCTAAAACAAATTTTTAATAATTTTTTTATTAAATTGATTACAGTTTATTCAATTGTATCCCAGGTGTAGCCACCAATTTTTAGTTTTTATATTAATTATAGTTTTGAAGATCAGTACTCACGTCAGCTACAAAGTTTGTATCTTAGTTGCTTTAGATATTGAGCCACCTTTTCAGGCCATTGTGCACATTCTTACAATTGGAATCTACTTCCAACTTTGTCATGTGTGATGCTTAATTTTGATTGTTAATGGTATTTTGTCTGGAACCATCTATGATACAGTTCCCTAAGCACAACTCTGCAGGATTATTTCAATTATGTTACCTTCTGTCCATGCTTCTGAGCAATTAATTGGATTAGGTAATCACGGTGAGAAAACTATATCAACTATTATTGGGCTGTGAAATTACAAACATGATTTCCAGAATGCATAAACAGGAGAAAGCTCAGTGAGTATGAGCCGTCATTGTCCTCTGCTTCTTTGTTATTATTTATTTTTCTTTATTTCACTTTATTCACTTTGTATCCTCCCATAAACACTTCCCTCCTTCCCTTCTAATCCCACCTTCCCTCCCACTTCTTCATGTATGCCCATCCACAAGTCCACTGATAGGGGAGGTCTCCCTCTCCTTCCTTCTGAAATTAGTCTATCAGATCTCATCAGGAGTGGCTGCATTGTCATCTTCTGCGTCCTCTGTTTCTTAACTAAGTCAGCCACTTCACTTGCTGTGACCTCCTGACATCAGTCCTGCCCTATAGCGCTACCATAAGCCTACAAACACTGAGCCAAATGTATTTCTAATGTAAATAATATCCTAAAGCTCTTTTTCACACCAAGAGGGAAATAACTTCAAATAAAAATGTTCTTATAATGCCCAGGTTGAGTCAGGTTTTGTGGTATACCCCCTTAGTTGATTCTTTGCCTTTGGGACTTTTTGGCGGCTAGAGTCTGAAAGAATTTGGTCAGAGAAATGTCCCGTTTTCATTTTTTAAGCAGAACTTAACATGTCTTTCTGATGGGAGTTTGTAATATTTAATAAATTGATTCTTGTGGCTCTATCACATGAAAGCAGCTTCCTAAGTAACTGAGAGGGAGGAGAAGACTGCCAAATGGCATTTTCCAAAGATGACATTGATTACAACAATAAAAGTATTTAATATACAACATAAATGTAATAGAAGTGAAACATTGTAAATAATAATAAAGTAAAATAGAGAACATTAGGGATGTATTATAATGAGCTATAAAAGGAAGGAAGGATGTAGGCAAATGGAATTGTGGGATTCCATGATTCAGTTTAATAAGAAACTGAAGGGAAGTAAGGTTGCTTGGACAATCCAAAAGCTTCTTCAGTTATCATCCTCCACAGGATGATCAATTGTACTGGAGAAGAAAATTGTTCCAATATTCACTGTCAATAAAACAAAAAAAATCATGATAAAAAACATTCTCAGAAGACAGATTCCACTCAACTCAGACAAAATGAGTCTTTCAGTCTATTTTTATAACTCTACACAGAAAATTTCATGTGTTTACAACATATCTGATTTTGAGAGGTCCTATTATTGATTCAGATATGTTTTTCCTATTTATCATTCTTCATGTATTTGTTGTAGTTGATCCTGTGAATCCAGTAGTTACATAATGCTAAGCATTGATAAGATTTATCTCTCATAAGAAATCCAACCAACATTACTGTTTTTGCAGGAGGATTGCACAGTTTGTTGACAGTGGCACAGGGCTTAATCTTCCAGAATATTTGAGGGGTTTTTGAATCCAAACGTTGTCTCTAAGTGATCTTTTCAAAAGTAATACTTTGGTAACCAAGATATCCTACATTGACTCAGGGACCAGGAGAAGGAAAGGTGAGAAACACAGCAGGTAATATTCTAGAATCCTTTCAGGGGCTGAATTAGGAGGACATCTGTCATACATACATGCATGCATATATGTGAGTATAAACATGCATGTGTATATGTGTTCAAGGTCAATATGTAAGTATGATTATATTTATATTTTTTAATTATGCTGTTTAATTATATTTAATTAAAAAAGACTTTTTCCATGCTAAAATATCAAGATGTGTGCCAATACTGCTGTGATGTAAATTACAGTTTTGTGAAATCAGGAGAGGATGTCATCCTTCCATTCATCTGATTACTACTTTAAATCTTCCTGTTACCTGTCAGAAAGTCCTCCTGAGAAGGAACAGATGTAAGATTTAATTCTTCAGTATTATCATTTGGAAAGTTATTGTCACTTTGGTTATGGGCATCAGCCTTATCACAAGACTTCTCAACAGCAGTTTATAAACCAGAGGAGTTCTTGATGTCCTCCACACTCCTTTGCATGTCTTTATACAATGTAGTAGTATCCTCTTCAAAGATCTTTGGAAAATATTCAGTGAGAATTTTTATAAGAGAAACCTGTAAATCAACAGTACAGAAACTAGATTCTGTCATTTCACATTGTTTACAAATTTGATACCAGAGTCTTGAAATGACAAAAAAATTAGGAGTTACTACATGCAGGTATCAACCCACGAAAAGAGTAAGAATAGTATGGGCACATATTTAATGTATAGTCAGTAAAATAAGGAAAAGTTTCAGTAGCCTCACAACAATGACTGTTTTTGTTTAACTTTTATGTTTCTTCCCATGATACACCTCATTTTATATTTGACCAGGCTTTTAAAAATTATTCATTTATTACAATTTATTCAAATTTCCCTACTGCAGTCCACGCCCTGGTCTCCTCTTAGAACCACACACCCTCCCTCTTCTCCTTCTTTGCCCCTTCCCTAAGTCCTGTGACAGGTGAGAACCTCCTGCCAGCTCAGCAGGTAAAGTCTAGGCTCACAACCAAAAATAATTTACCAGTCTTAAACAAGGTAGCAAAGAAATAATTTTCAGGAATATCACACTTAGATGATATTCTTTTTTTTTTGTATTCTCTCTTTTTTTAATTTTTTATTTAACTTTTATTAATTACACTTTATTCCTTTTATGTCCCACCATAGGCACCTCCCTCCTCCCATCCTGGTCCCACCCTCCCCCCCTTTCTACATGCATGCCTCTCCCCAAGTCCACTGATAGGGGAGGTCCTTCTTTCTGATTTTTTTTTTTGTTGTTGTTGTTGTTCTCAATGCAGTTTATTCAGGAACCTTGAATAATCTTCTGACCCTGGTTAAAGCCAGCCCACAGCTTAAAATAACCTCTTTGTAGCCAACCCCAGAGTGCCTCGTGGGCAATGCAGATAGGTCCACATACACGGAAGCAAGCCTGATCCTCAGCCTTAGCCAAATATGGAGTTGTTTGTGACAGAGAGCACTCACCATCGGGAAGGTGGAAGGCAGAAACCAGCTCCATCTTTAAGTCGTGGCATTACACAGCTCTCTACAGTTCCCCCTTTTTGTTTTAGACACATCAGGCAAGAGTAGAGGTCTGATCTCTGATATTAGGAATAAATTGGGACTTTGTACCAATGTTCCTTTAGGTGTCATCCACCCAAAGAGCATCAGACCCGTCTGATACCTTTTTCTCAGAGGCGGGACCTGGGGCATCAACCCACATGCAATCAGATATGCTCTTCTCTGGGTCGAAAGCAGCTGACCCTGAGTGCAGTGCTTAGCTTTGCATCCTGAGCGTAACATTTTAGCTTTTTATGGTAGCCAACCATGTTTGGAGAGACTGTCCTGCTTCAATGGCTGTAAAGGCCTGAATGATCATGGCTGCATTACGCTGTTGTGAGACTCTAATCTTGCATATACACCACAGGCAAACCAAGGAGACCAACCCCAGAAGGCCTGCTAACACTCCCATGCCCACCCATTCCTTCAGATGATTCATGGCTGCAGCAATCCATGATGATAATCCTCTGGCTAGTCCTGCGTCCACTCTGGTAGAATTTGCCGTAACAATGGCCACTCTCAGCTGCTCCACCATAGTATCGAATTTTTTAGTCCAATTACCTAAAATATAGCTAGACAATTGTTTAGACAGATTTAAAGCACGGAAAAAAATCTTATATTGTATGCTAGTGACACAAAGTCCAGCATACTTCCATTGACAGCCAAGTTGAGCGATTTGCCATAGGGTATCAATTTGCTCCTGCACGAGGTCAATCCTCTGATTGAACACCATCAAGTATCCTTTTTGTTGAGCATTAATTTCTTTTTGTACATCTAAAGCATGAGCTACATTGGCTAAAATATTATTTAGGGTCTGAGCAGTCTGCATAGTATGACTCATGGCTAATGCAGCAGTGGTATCTCCAACAGCCGCCAATGAGATGGCAGTAACAATGGCGGCTGTAATTTTCTTGTTTCATACACAAATAGTTCAGAATAGTGATCCTTCTTTGTTTTCTTCTCTGACTGCATAAAGGAATATATATGAATAGAACTGTTTAGAAAAGAAAATCATTAATAGCACTTAAGAGTGAAAATTATATTTCATTGTTCTTTTTGTACTGAACGTGAATTTTTATTAAGACTTGGATTTTAGGTTGCCAGTTGCTTGGTAGCTGAATAGAGCCAAGAAGAGTCCTGGATGCGAGTGTCATAACTTGTGTTTAACTACTGCAATGTATCATGACTTCTGTTTTGTGCCCCTGATTCCTGAAAGGTGCTAGTTAAATATACCCCTTCCTTTCTTTTTATTTCTTTTCCTTCTTTTTTAACATATGATTTTATTGATTCTTTGTGAATTTTCCATCATGTACCCCAAACCCACAAATTTCCCAATCCTTCCATTACTGCTTACCACCCTTTAAATCCCATAAAAGAAAACAAAAAAATATTATATATATATATATATATATATATATATATATATAATTTTTATTATCGTGTGTGTGTGTATAAATCACTAAATTATTCCATGTAAGCTGTGTTGTGCCACTGTGTGTCACACTAATATCCTTTTGCTCAAACAGCTCCGTTTGCAGATGTTCACTAAAATGAGTCAATACTCTGGTGCAGAGCCTAATGGTTTTGTGCTACACCATCAATAATAGATCCTCTCAGAGACTCTCTCAGATATTCTGGATATCCTCCTGTTGTACCTAGCCATGGATTTCCAGCAGCTTTGGGCGTTCAGGACCAGCCTCTTCACATGTTCCAAAAGTTCATAGATGGAGATGTTGGGATGGGCCAGCTCAAAGTCTTGGATCTGGGTCTTGGCTTAGTCAGCTTGCCAACTCTCCTGCAAATCATGCCACCAGGGCCAGCTCTTCTGCACCTTTTTTTTGCAAGAAGGCACCCCCCATACTTTCTTAAAAGGTTTTTGTCTCTCATTTTGACAAAAAACACAAAAAGGGTCTTATCAGACTGCATCTGCACATTATGGCATTATATTTTTAAATTTTATTCAGTTTTAAAATTCAGTCCTATTCCTACTGAACTTTGTACCCTTTCTGTTTGCAAATCTATCATGTCCAACTTCTTAGTGGCTGCTATCCTCAGGAGACATATATGCTAATCATAAAATCTTTAAGGATTTTACTTGGGAATTATGCTTTAAGAAGTAAGCCCCACTGTGAGGCAACTGGTAGGCAGCTCTGGTATTAGAGGGAATGCAGGTGTCCTATCTTTCTCTGCCTGTGTCTCAATTGGCTTTCTTCTTAACAAGTGAAAATATATTTTCTTCTTAGGAATTTTCTCGCACCACCTGAAATTTTACTCTGAGGCTTTTAATGAAAAAATAAGCTTATCAATACTAAATTTGAAACAATCAGTAAAACAATTTAAAGTAAATTCCTTGGTGAAACAAGGTTAAGGTAAACTATTATGTGAAGTGGTGTGTCAGAAGTTATATTCATTGGCAGTTATCTCAGAAGACTCAGCATCTGTAATTTCACAAGCATGAGTAATTTCAGTTTTATGAGATCCATTGCCATCTTCTTGTTTCCAAGGACACCACAATGCAAGCAGTGTGCAACTTCCATGCAGGCAACATATAAAATGAATAAAAGTTTTAATTGTGCTTTACATGAAATAAAATAAATATTTTGGTGTTAGATTTATGGCTCACTGATAAGTGCACTAGTTTGTACTCGAAAGCATTCAGTTGAGTTCTCAGCACATCACGGTTGCTTTGAGTATTATGTAAGTCTAATTCCATGGAGTTCAAAGATTTCTTTGGGCATGGAGGGAACTAAGAAAAGTTGTTAAATGCAAAATTACATGAAAGCAGAAGGTAAGCACACACAGTTATTTAGTAAAATAAATGTTTCCTTATTATAAGCGTAGTTCTACAGATCTGTTGTTGTACAAATGAAAAGCTGCCTGACATGGGAGCTGTATTGTTTCATCTGTGCTCAATTCAAAAAGGAAGTGTGACTAAGTGAATAGAAGCTGGGAACAAGTGCCACTCCCAGGGATGAGAAAACTACTTGAGGTATATATCCAATTCTATTTTATTCTATTTCTCCGTGATGGTCCACAGTCCTAAATTTTAGTTTGTTGAACCTCATCATCTCTTTCTGTCATCTTTAGCGTCTGTGCTTCAAGTTTATTTGGTTTTCAAAGGCAGTTAAAGACGGATGAGACATAACTTCTAATGACATTAAGAAGGACGATTCCCAACCTCCGTGAAATAGATCAATACCTCTTCTAAACCAAAAGAATGCAATCCTAGGGTGTCCTTAAACACCAATGACCTTTCCAACTCCACTGGTGCAGATCTCAAAAGGTCACCCAGAACTGTTCATTTCCATTCTGATCCTTGGCAACTGGGTCTTGGTTTTCTTGGTTGCAAATTGATCCCTTTTTCGCTCTGGTTTATTTCTCAGTGTGCTCTCTCTTTCTCTCTCTCTCTCTCTTTCTCTCTCTCTCTCCTCTCTCTCTCTCTCTCTTACATACATACACACACACACTTGCACACATAGGCACACTTACACAGAGGCTATCAACTCTCTATGTCCATGCCTATGAATGACTCTCTTTCCAAACATATCTATATACACACAAATGTTTATTCATGAACATCTATGTATACAAAGGACAGAAATGAACACAATATTCATTAGTGCTGAAGTTAACACACCTGACAGTTATCCTAAACAGTTCTCCCCCAGGCAGTTGTGTACCTTGGCATGGGCGGAGCCCTAAAGTGTGGAAAACTAACTCTGGATAGAAGATTTGTGCAAGCACTGGAGAACTAGCAATGGGAAGTGAGGTCAATGATTTTTGAGGCACAGCCACCCAGAAGAGCAGGTGAGAATTCCAGGAAATCCATCCTTCCCTTCCAATTCATGCAGGTGTGCATCAGGAAGTGGCAGGAGTGGGCATGTCTGGCAGTGAGTCCGATGGGGAGGTGAAGGCCTAGGTGTGAGTTGAGGTGTGTGTGCTGGTCTTTCTTCCTGAAGCCTAGACCTTGAGCCTTCGCCAGAGTCGTTGGGTAGTGGGTGTCTGGTGGGCCGATGCAGGAGAGAGTGCTTGCTCTGGGAAGATGGCTGCAGCCTAGGCTCTCATGAGTGGGTGGAACCCGCCCAAAGGGTGTGGAGATCAGACAGAGAGGCCTCCAGAGAGTGTCTCCAGAGCTCCAAGTAGGATCCCAGGTGCAAGCTCTGGAAGGCCTGGGTTTTCCGTGAGGGAAGAGTGGGTGTGTCCAGTCCCGTGCCATCCAAAGATATGCCTGATCAGAGAGTGTCCTTCTGGGGTTAACCTGCGAGAGAACCGGTTGCGATATTCCCAGAGAGCCTTGGCCATGAGGGGGGCAGGTCTCTTCTTAGCCTGGATCTTGATGCAGAGAGCCCGCTGGGATAGGCTGTGTCCAGAGGCCTCCTGGAGGAGGTGCCTTTCAGAGGTGGGCCCCCGCGCCGGGGGTCCGGGCTCCTAATGCTGGCCTGGGGTCCTGGCCTGGGGGAAGAACATGACCGTCTGAGTACGTTCGAGGCCTTGCAGCTTCTTTGCCTGTGTCCTCCGGATGCGGGCTGTGAGGGCTTGCAGCTTCACCTCTTGGTCTGCCTCCTCCATCTACTGCTCTGTCTTGGTCTCAGTCTGACTGTGGGTCTCAGTCTGGTCCCCTGCGTGACGAGGTTCCTCCTCTTGGGCTGCTTGGGCTGTGTTGGCTTGGAAGGCGTCCTTGGCTTGGGAGATTCCTTGGAGAGCAGTTTGTTCGGCTGTATCAGCTTCATGGGCTGCAATGGTCTCCATGGCTATAGCCAAAGTTTGAGGTCCTATTGCTGGTCTTTCTCCCTGAAGCCTAGACCTTGAGCCTTTGCTAGATTCCTTGGGTATCGCCTGTCTGGTTGGACAATGCAAGATGGAGTACTTGCTCTGGAAAGATGTCTGCAGCCTAGGCTCTCACGGGTGGGGGGAACACATCCAATGGTGTTGAGATCAGGCAGAGAGGCTTCCAGAGAGTTTCTCTAGAAAGGTCGCCCGTGAACAGGAAGTGGAATCTCAGGTGAAATTGCTGGAAAGCCATGCCTCCTCCATAGCTCAGGAAGCCTGTTTCAGATCTCAGAGCCAACTCTAGCTGACTCCATGGGGTTCACAGCCCTTCCTTGCCTCCAAACGTTCTCTGGTCAAATGTGTTTTTCTGTATGATCTTTTTGGTACTCTTGGGTTAACCTGCCCACATCTGTGGGTCTCCAACTTTGGAGTCATGAGAGAACCTGGTCTCTTCTTACCCTGCTTCATGCTTTTGTGGCCTTCCCTATAGGGCAGACAGGGATCCATCTGGCATGTGCTGTGTGTAGAGGCTTCATGGAGGAAGTGCTTGTCAGAAGAGTCCCCACCTCTCGCCTGAGGTTCACTCTCCTCCTTCTGGATGGGTCTTTTTGCCTGTATTTGGAAAGTGACCATCTTGTTTTGTCTACATCCTTGCAGCTTCTACACTTGTGTGCTCTGTTTGCAGGCTCTCAGGGTTTGCAGCCTCAGCTCTTGTAACTCCTTCATTTGCATGTGTGTTGCTCTCAATCTGGCTCTGGTTTAGTTTCCCAGGCTAGGAATCCTCTTCTGCGTGCCCAGGTTCAGGCTTATCAAACATATATATATATATATATATATATATATATATATATATATATATGTGTGTGTGTGTGTGTGTGTGTGTGTGTGTGTGTGTGTTATACATTCGTACATTTATATGTATATGTATATATATCAGGTAACTTGCACCTGTGTGACGCATGCTGTGATATATATATATGTATAAATTAGCATATATATATATATATATATATCCCTCGGTATGATGGCCATTGTAATTTTTATCACTGTTTGATATTTAATGTAGTCTTCCCTATGTAACAGAGACCATGAATGACCATGAATTGATTGATACTATGAGATGGCTGTGTCATGATGTTCAAGTTTGTGGTGTTCACTCTAATTGCATCCATGTGATGTTTGGGTGAGGGCTCTGTTTAATTATTGTGTGATGGCTACAATGTAATGGCCCTTGTGAAATGGTAATAATTAATGGCTACTGTGTTGTGTTCACTGTGTGATGATTACTCTGTGATGGTTACTGTGTTATGGCCACTTTTTGAGGGCCTCTTATTGACAGTAATTTGTTTTTGACACTGTTGATGGTCACTGTATGCTGGCCACTTAATGATGGCCTGTGTGTGTTGGTCACTGAATTATAAATTCTGTGGGATCCCACTATGTGATGGTCAAAGTTTGATAGCCACTGTGATGGTCATCCTGTGATGGCCATTACCTGATGGTCACTGTTTGATATACCACTATGTGTTTTATATGGTGTGATGGTCACTGTGTAAATTTGACTTTGTGCTGGACAATGTGTGATTGACATTGAGTTTTGTTCACTGGGCAATGATCAGTGCTTCATCGCCAATACATGATTTTCACTATCATGGCCTGTGACTGATAGTTGTTTTGTGATGGCCATTCTTTGCTAGCTAATAATTGATGGTTAGCTGTGTGATTTAATTGCATAATGGTTACTGTATAATCACTAATCTGTGATGACCATTTTGGTTGATACTGTTTTATTGTCACTGTGTAATATTCATTATATGATGGCCACTGTGTGATAGTCATTATGTCATAAACATGGCGATGCCAAGAGTGTTAAAAATGGCATGTGATGGATACATAGTGATGGCCAATGTCAATGTTCATGGTGATGGCATACTCTGTGATGGTCACAGTGTGAGAGACACTGTGTGAAGGCCATGATGTGATGATCACTGTGTTGGTCAATATATGGTTATCATTTTATACTGTCCACATTTTCATTATCATTGCAATATGAAAGCAGATTGATAGCTGTTGTTTTATGGTTAAAGCATAATGGTCACTGTGTGATGGTATCTGTGTGGTCATATCTGGGTGATGGGTACTGTAAAATCCACCATGTTGTGACCAGCATGTGATGGCCACAATGTGATGACCAGTTTGTGGTAGTCATTGTGATGAACAGCTGTGAGTAATTCACTGAGTGATCATCATTTTGTGATGGACATATTGTGATGGTCATTGTGCGATGGCCACCTTGGAGTGGAAAGTATGTAATGGTCTCTGTTTATCATCACTATGTGATGGCTTCTATATGGAGGTCACTAGGAATAAACATAATGTGTTGACCAATGTTTTATAACCTCTGTGTGATGGTCAAATAGCATAACTCCTAGGGATGCCCCCTGTGCTATAGGCACAATGAAATAGTCTACTCTATGATGGTGACTCTTCATGTCTTGGGTCCATGAACCAGGCAGTCAAGAATCTGTTTAAAAAACTGAATGTATTTCTAGAAAACAAATTATTGTAGTTACACTACTTCAACTAAAACAGGAGATTTGGACAAACTGATGTGGCACTGTATGACAGGATTGTTATTTTTTCTGGCTAAAAATGTACATCCTGAGAGAAAAGCTGTGAGTATTCTGTGGTGTGCTTCTCTATAGACTGCTTGTTCCTGGGGCATATAGGGCCATAAAGCAGGTTTCAGCTTTTGTTTTGCTTTGCTTTGTTTTTTTTTTTTTTTGTTTGTTTGTTTTGTTTTGTTTTTTGTTTTGTTTTGTTTTTTGAGACAGAGTTTCTCTGTGTTACCTTGGCTGTCCTGGACTCATTCTGTAGAGAAGGCTGGCATTGATCTCACAGAAATCCATGTGCCTCTGTCCCCTGGAGTGCTGAGATTACAGGTGTCACCACTGCCACAGCTTGGTTTCAACTTTAAAATATAAATTTTTATACTTTTATTAATTAAACCTTACTCACTTTGAATCTCCCCATAAGCCCCTCACCCATCCCTCCCAATCCCACCTTCCTTCCCCCTTCTTCACGCATGCCCCTCCCTGAGTCCACTGATAGGGGAGGTCTTCCTCTACTTCCTTTTGATTTTAGTCTATCATATCTCATCAGGAGTGGCTGCACTGCAATTTTCTGTGGCCTGGTAAGGCTGCTTCCCTCTCAGGGGGAGGTGATCAAAGAGCAGGCCAATCAGATTATGTCAGAGGTAGTCCCACTTCCCATTAGTATGTAACCCACTTGAACACTAAACTGCCATGGACTACATCAGTGCAGGGGTTCTAGGTTATCTCCATACCTGGTAATTGGTTGGAGTATGCATCTCTGGAAAGACCCCTGTGTTCAAATTTTCTGGTTCTGTTTCTCTCCTTGTGGAGTTCTTGTCCTCTCCAGATCTTACTATTTGCCACTTCTTTGATAAGATTCCATGCACTCTGCCCAAGAGTTGGCCATAAGTCTCAGCATCTGCTTTCATAGCCTGCAGGGCAGAGCCTTTCAGAGACCCTTTACTGTTTTCTTCTTCTTCTGATGTCCATACTCTTTGCCTTTCAGGATGGGGATTGAGCATTTTAGTCAGGGTTGACTCCCTCTTGATTAGTTAGGACATCAACATAAAATCAGAAACATTAAGTCAGTTATAAGAAAAAGTAGGAAAGACCCTAGAACTCCCTGGTACAGGAGAAAACTCCCTAAGCAGAATACAAACAACACAGGCTCTAAGAGCAACAATCAATAAATGGGACCTCATGAAACTAAAAAGCTTCTGTAAAGCAAAGGACACTGTCATCAAAACAAAATGAATGCGTACAGATTGGGAAAAAATCTTCACCAACCATTTATCTGACAGAGGGCTAATACCCAGTATTTATAAAGAACTAAAGAAACTGAAAAGCAACAAACCAAGTAATCCAATTAAAAAATGGGGAACAGAGCTAAACAGAGAATTCTCTGTAGAGGAATATCGAGTGGCAGAGAAAAACTTAAAGAAAGGCTCAAAGTCACTAGCCATTAGGGAAATGCAAATCAAAACCACCCTGAGATTTCACCTTACAACCATAGAATGGCCAAGATCAAAAACTCAAGTGACAACACATGATGGAGAGGTTGTGGAGAAAGGAGAACCCTCCTCCACTGCTTGTGGTAATGTAAACTTGTACAACCACTGTGGAAAGCAATCTGGTGCTTTCTCAGACAACTAGGAATAGTGCTTTCTCAAGATCCATCCATACCGCTCCTAGGCATATTTCACAAAGAGGTTCAAGTACACAATAAAGACATTTGTTCAGCCATGTTTGTAGCAGCTTTATTTGTAATAGCCAGAAGCTGGAAACATCCCAGATGTCCCTCAGTGGAGGAATGGATACAGAAATTGTGGTACATCTACACAATGGAATATTACTCAGCAAAGAAAAATAAGGAAATCATGAAATTTCCAAGTAAATGGTGGGACCTGGAAAGGATCATCCTGAGTGAGCTGTCCCAGCAGCAGGAAGACACACACGGTATATTCTCACTCATATAGACATATAATATAGGATAATCCTTCTAAAATCTGTACATCTAGAATATAATTTTTGTAATTTTAATTACGTTATTTCCAAATTCATTTTTCTCCCTCACATATACTGCTCCTTGCCTTCAATTTCATGGCCTTTTGGTTAAATTATGGTTACTGGTTGAATTTTACTTAAGTTTTGCTCAAGGATTTCCCAGATAGTAAGCCAAGAAATGGCTCCCTTGGACATTGAATATGAAATGAAATGTCACACAAGGACCCATGTCCTGGAACAGGAACTGCTTTGGGACATTGGAAGAATTTCTATTAAAATAGATTTTTCCAGACTAAAATCTTGTCTGCTCCAAGGGTACAAGGGCAGAGCTAGGAAGGCCTGTGCTGTCTGAGTCATTTGCTTTCTATTCACCCAGTAAGGGAAACACTGTTCCCCAAACCCCACCTTGGTGGTCCTTGCTTAGGAAAGACTCTGGAAAGGCCTAGCCAACAGAAGCTCTAATGGACGTTAGCTTGCAGGTTCCTTCCTCGATTCGTCCCTGGTTCTGCTCTAGGGATCTGTGCAGGAGACCACAAGCCACACCATGGTGATTGTGGTCACTCTTTTCTTAGGTCAGGAGGAGCAGGCCCGTTGAACTGTCAGAGCAGCTGGTACTGGGATGGACTGTGAAACAGACTGTGGGTTTGTTCATGTGGTGACCTGAGCAGTGGCCCTTGGCCTCTGAGCTTCGCTGATTGTGGATTCTTTGGAAGAAGGAGGCTCTCTGCATCCATGGCTGTGGGACCCTGTGGTGCTTGTACATACATCACTACATAGTGCATAAACAATCATTGCTTTTGGTGTATTATAGGAAGAAGACATTATAAAATTGAAGGTCTTTTTTATAGAAGTTCTGAATTTTTCATTCTGCTTTTAGGTTTGTGTTACAAGTTCTGTGAAGGGTTTAGAAACTGGTAGTAAATAGGTGACAGGGGTTACCCTTCAACAATACAGCAATGCTTGGTTAGAATACTATGGCTAGAGAGATGGCTAAGTGGTTAAGAGCACTTATGGATAAGACCAGAGTTAATATCCCAGGATATATAGCATGTGGCTCACAACTACCTGCAACCACACCTCCAGGGGACCTTATGATCTACTCTTACTTCACTGGGTATATATATATACACACACACACACACACAAATGCACACATACACAATTCTTCATATACACAAGAATTTAAAATATTTGAAAAGCTAGGTGTTGCTGACATATGCATTTCATTTCAACACTCAAGAGGCAGAGGCAGCTGGAGCTCGGAGTTCAAGACCACTCTGGTCTACACAGTCAGTTCTAGGATAGCTCAAGTTGCATGCAGAAACCTTGTCTCAACAACCAAATCACAGATAAAATAAAATAAAATAAAATAAAATAAAATAAAATATAAAATAAAAATCCTTTTATGTTTCTGTGATTCAGAGAAATTCATTTCCAAGGACAAAAGGAGTTTCTGAGCTGCAGAGGTTTCCCAGGTGTTCATGGGGTTGGGTGGCTAAGGCAAATTCCACATCTTGTGACATAGATTTTGTGGCAAAAAATAGACATTAAAATATTTAATGTCATTTTGTCTGTGAGTTTCAGTGGGTCTGGGTTTGCATGAATCCACAAGGGGACATGTGGGGCTACCAATCTATGGCAGAGCTTTTGATCTTATCCATTTGAGAGAGAGCTCTAGAGCATGGTCACTCTCTCTCACTATAGGAAATATCAGTAGGTGTTGGGTCAAACCCAACAATTTAGGAGTCACTTTGAGTTAATTTTGTGGTAGTTGTGGAGTTTGTCTATAATTTTTTTCTTTATTCTTTTCTTACATATCCTGACTGAATGGTCCCCTTCCTCCTCTTTTTTTAAACCCCCAATCTTCTCAATCATGTCCATTGCTCCTCTATTTCCCTTCAGAAAAGAGCACACCTCCAGTGATATCAGCTGAACAAAGCATAACAAGATGCTATAAGAGTATGCATAAACCATCATATCAAGGCTGGACAAAGCACCAAAGTTGGAGGAAAAGAGTTCCATGAGCAGCCAAGAGTCAGAGATACTACCACCCCAACTCTTAGGAGTTCCACAAAAACACTCAAATCAAACAACCACAGCATGTACACACAGGGCCAAGCTCAGACCCATGCAGGTTCCGTGATTGTTGCTTCAGTCTGTGTGAGCCCTTATGAGCCCTCCTTAGCTGACTCAGTGGTCCACGTTTTTATGGTGTCCTTGAACTTTCTGGCTTCAACAATCCTACCTTCTCCTCTTTTCCCCGGGTTCCTGAGTTAGTCTAATGTTTGGGTGGATGACTGTGTCTGCTCCTTTCACTTCTGGGGCATCCCCCTCTGATAACTATTGGGCTAGGCAGCATCTATGAATACAGCAGGATATCATAAGATACTATTTCATTGACTTTTTTATTAATGTTAGTCTTATGTGGTTCAACCCTAGGTCTTTGAGGTATCCACCTTTAGGTTCCTGGTGATACAGGAAGTGTGAGGCATGGGCTCTCTCTCTCATGGTTTGGGCCTCAAGCTAGGCCAATTTTTGTGGATTTAGGCCAGCTTGTGGGTTTTTCATACCCACAAGCTATGAGTCACCACTGCTGCAGCACATCTTACAGAGGACAGGTTGAAGGTAGAAGGCTTTGTGGCTGAGTTGGTGTCCCAGTACCACCACTGGGAGCATAGCCTGTTTACAGAAGATAGTCTGTTCAGGTTCCATATCCTCTGTTGCTAGGAGACTTTGTTAGAGTCACCCTGATAGGTTCCCAGAAATTTCCCCTGCACCAGGATTCCATATCATCCTCTAAATGCTCAGCAACTCAAGTTGTTTCTGGTCATATTCTCTCTCTCTGCCTCTCCCTCCTCTATTTGGTTCACCCTATTCCTTTCCATTCTCTGTACCCTGCCACCTGTCTACTCCCCCCAAATTTATTTTATTTTCAATTTCCAGGGAGATCTTGCTATCCCACCTAAAACCCTTCTTTTTACTTACCTTCTCTGGTTTTGTGGATTGTAGTGTGATTATCCTACACTTAACAGCTAATGTCTTCTTGCAAGAGAGTACATACAATGTTTGCTTTTCTGGGTCTGGGTTACAACAATCAGGAAGATTTTTTCAGTTACATACATTTGCCTGAGAATTTCAGAATTTTTTTCTAACACCTGAGTAATACTCCATCTTAAAATATAC
Organism: Meriones unguiculatus; assembly: GCF_030254825.1. Lineage (NCBI taxonomy): Eukaryota > Metazoa > Chordata > Mammalia > Rodentia > Muridae > Meriones > Meriones unguiculatus. The sequence continues at coordinate 23,833,452 of NC_083353.1, read as the reverse complement.
ATTTTATTTATCTGTTCTTCCACTGAGTGACATCCTGGTTGTTTCCAGATTCTGGCCATTATGAACAAAGATGTTATGAATATGGTTGAGCAAGTGTCCTTGTGATAAGATGGAGTGTCTTTTGGGCATATGCCCAATAGTGGTATAGCTGGCAGTTGAGTTCTCCATTCCCAACTTTCTGAGGAACCAGCAAATTGATTTACATTGTGGCTGTAAAATTTATGCTCCCAACAAGAGCAAATTTCCTGTCACTTATTTTGTTGATCTTTTTTATTCTGACATTTGCGAGACAGAATTTCAAACTAGTTTTGATGTGCATTTCCCTGTTGGCTAAGGATATTCCACATTTCTTTAAGTGTTTCCTGGCCATTTGAGATTCACATACTGAGAATTATGTATTTCTGTGCCTCATTTTTTAAATGTTGGATTGTTTAGTTTGTGGATGATTAATTTGTTAAGTTTTTTTTTTTTGTTTGTTTGGCTTTTTTTAATTTTGAATGTTAACACTCTATAGGATGGGGATTTCATGAAAATCTTTTTCTTTGTTGTAGGCTGATATTTTGTCTTTTGATGATGTTCGTTATATTTCACTATGCTGAGGTCCCATTTATTAACTGTTGTTATTAGTGCCTGCATGAATCATATTCTGCTTAGGAAGTTGTCTCCTATGTCAGTGTGTTCAAGAGTGTTCCCTGTTTTTCTCTTCTGTAAGGTTCAGAGTTCTATGTTGAGATCTTTGACCCACTTGAACATAAGTTTGGAGCAGGATTGTAAATATTGGTGTGTTTGCATTCTTCTGCATTCATATATCCATAGCATTTCTTTTTTTTTTCTTCAACTTCAAAATGTTTATTTTCCTAAATTTAAACATATTTAATATGCACAGGCAATTAAATCTTTAATATTATTTTTTCATAGGATGATTGTAATGAGTTTATTCTGTAGGAAAACAAATGGAAACGTTACAAACCAGTTCATTTCTGTTTATATGGCCTATAAAAAAGATTTATTTTCTGGGGTTATCAATCTGGCACCTTCTCAGACAACTAGGAATAGCGCTTCACCAAGATCCAGCCATACCACTCCTGGGTATATATCCAAATGAGGCTCAAATACACAAAAAGGACATTTGCTCAACCATGTTTGTAGCAGCTTTCTTTGTAATAGCCAGAAGCTGGAAACAACCCAGATGCCCCTCAACTGAAGAATGGATGCAGAAATTGTGGTACATCTACACAATGGAATATTACTGAGCAATGAAAAATAAGGAAATCATGAAATTTGCAGGTAAATGGTGGGATCTGGAAAGGATCATCCTGAGTGAGTTGTCCCAGAAGCAAAAAGACACACATGGTATATACTCACTCATATAGACATACAACATAGGACAAACCCACTAAAACCTGTGCCTCTAAAGAAACTAAGCAAGAGAGAGGACCCTAACTAAAATGTCCAATCCCCATCCGGAAAGGCATAGAGGATGGACATCAGAAGAAGAAGAAAACAGGAAACAACCTAGGAACCTACCACAGAGGGCCTCTGAAAGCCTGTGCCGTAAAGACTATCAAAGCAGATGCTGAGCCTGATGGGCAACTGTTGGGCAGATTGAATGGAATTTTATGTAAGAACTGGGAAATAGTAAGAGCTGGAGAGGACAGGGTCTCCACAAGGACAGCAACAGAACAAGAAAATTTGAACACAGGGAATTTCCCAGAGACTCATACTCCAACCAAGGACTATTCATGGAGATAACCCAGAACCCCTGCACAGATGTAGCCCAGGGCAGTTCAGAGTCCAATTGGGTTACATAGTAATGTGAAGAGGGACTGCCTCTGACATAATCTGATTGGCCTGCTCTTTGATCACCTACCCCTGAGGGGGGGAGCAGCCTTACCAGGCCACAGTAGAGGACAATGCAGCCACTTTTGATGTGCACTGATAGACTAAGTTCAGAAAGGAGAGGAGAACCTCCCATATCATTGGACTTGGGGAGTGGCATGCATGCAGAGGGAGGAGGGAGGGTGGGATTGGGAGTGGAGGAGGGAGGGGCTTATGGGCGGATGCAGAATGAATAAAGTGTAATTGATGAAAAATTTAAAAAAAAGATTTATTTGAGGAATTGCCTTCAGAGAATTGGTGAATGAGTTTCATTTGCAGTATAATATCAGAAAGATAATAGTAATAGTTATGTTCAAAGACCTTTTCTTGGGATAAGAGAATCATAATTTTTTCCAGTTGGATCATTTTTTTTCTTCATGAATTGGCAAAGATCTGTGGAACACTATTGTTACTGTCATATTCTGTTAACTATATACCTAAATTTCTTTTCAGCCTAGCACAACCACTCTGGAAATCAATCTGGCCCTTTAATAGACAACTAGAAATAGCATATCGTCAAGATGCAGCCATACCACTTCTAGGCATATATTGAAAAGAGGCTCAAGTACACAATAAGGACATTTGCTCAACCATGTTTGTAGAAGCTTTATTTGTAATAGCCCTAAGCTGGAAACAGCCGAAATGACCCTCAACTTAAGAATGGATGCAGAAATTGTGGTATATCTACACAATGGAGTATTACTCTGCAATGAAAAATAAGGAAATCATGAAATTTGCAGGCAATTGTTGGGACCTGGAAAGGATCATCCTGAGTGAGCCGTCCAAGAAGCAGAAAGACATACAAGGTATATATTCACTCATATAGACTTATAACATAGGATAAACCTACTAAAATCTATACATCTAAAGAAACTAATCAAGAGAGAGGATCCTGACTAAAATGGTCAATCCACATCCCGAAAGGCAAAAAGGATGGACATCGGAAGAAGAAAACAGGAAACAACCTAGAAACCTGCTGCAGAGGGCCTCTGAAAAGCTCTGCCCTGCAGACTATCAAAGCAGACACTGAGACTCATGGCCAACTGTTGGGCAGAGTGCATGGAATCCATAGCATTTCTTAAAGAAGCATTCTTTTTTCTGTTGTGTCTTTTTACCTTCTTTATCAAAAATCAAATGGGCATAGGTGTGTGGATTTATATATGGGTCTTTGATTTGATTATAATTGTGTGGAAATTTGAGAATTGTGTTAAATCCGTAGGTTGCTTTTGGTAGGATGGCCATTTTACTATATTAATTCTATCCATGAGTGAAATCTTTCTATCTTCTGGTATCTTCTTCACTTTAATTCTCTAAACAGTCTAGAAAGACCCTAAAAAAAACTTCTTTAACATTCTTGCTGTACAAGAATTTCACTTTCTTGGTTAGAATTACCCCAAGATATTTTATATTAATTGTGGCTATTGTGAACTGTGTGGTTTTTCATATCTTCCTCAGCTTGTTTGTCATTTGTATATAGGAGAGTTACTGTTTTTTTGTCTGTTTGTTTGATTTCTTTTTCTCTATTTGGTTTTGTTTGTTTCAAGCAACTTTGTATCCAGCTGTTTTGTGAAAGGTATTTATCAGGTGTAGGAGTTCCCTGGTAGAATTCTTGGGATCTCTCATGGATACTATGGTATCATCTGCAATTAACGATACTTTAATTACTTCTTTTCTAGTTTGTATTTCCATGATCTTTTTCATTGCCCTCACTAGAAAGAATTTAAAGTATTCTGTTGGATAGATATGGGCAGAGGAAAGAAGCTTGTCTTCTTCCTGATTTTAGTGGAATTGCCTTGAGTTTTTCACCATTTAATTTGTTGTTGGCTGTAGGCTTGCTGTGAATTTCCCTTATTATATTTATGTATGTCTTGTATATTCCTACTCTCCACAAATGCTTTCTCATTACAGGGTGTTGGATTTTGTTAAAGCCATTTTCAGCATCTAATGATCTCATAATGTTATTTTTTTTTTCTCCTTTCAGTATGTTTATATGGTAGAATACATTGACAGATTTTATATGTTATGTACTTCTGCTTTGTTGGACTATTCAGGGCTTGCTGTAGTAGGATAGCCAGTGGAATATATCGACCTGGCTGTTATAGATCGTATTCTTATTTATTTATTTATTTATTTATTTATTTATTTATTTATTTATTTATTTATCTAGCTAGCTAGCTAGCTAGCTACCTGTTTATTTGTTTATTTATTTATTTGTATTTTTAATAATTTATTCACGTTACATCCCAATTGTAGCCCCCTCCCACATCAATTCCCATTCCCATCTTCACCTTCTTTTCCACCTTACATCCTTCCTTAATCCACTGAAAATGGAAGTCCTCCTCCACTACCATCTGACCCTAGTCTATCAAGTCTCATCAGAACTGCCTGGATCCTCTTCTTCTGTGTCCTGGTAAGGCCACATTGCCAGAAGGGAGTGATCAAAGAGCAGGCAACAAAGTTTATATCAAAGATAACACCTGCTCCACTTATTGGGAACCCTCATGGAGACTGAGTGCCTATGGGCTGCTTCCTGGTAGGAGATCTAATTCTTCTCCATGTATGGGACTTGGTTGGCCCATCTGTCTTGGCAGGGCTCCTTGGATCAAGATTTTTAACTTTTTTGGTCTCCTTGTAGAGCTTCTGACCCCCTTCCATTTCCCCATTCTCCCTTAAGACTCCCTGTGCTCTGCCCAGAGTTTGGCTGTAATTCTCAGCTTCTGCTTCCATCTTCTGCTGGGTGGAGACTTTCAGAGAACATCTGTGCTAGACTCTTGTCCTGTTCTCTCCTTCATACTTCCGGTGTCTATCCTGTTTGCCCTTCTTAATGGGAATTCATAATCCTCCCTAGGGTCCTCCTTGTTCTTTACTTTCTTTAAGTCTTTGGATTTTAGTATGATTATCCTATATTAACTGGCTAATATTTGCTTATAAGTGAGTATGTGCCATGCATATCTTTCTAGTTCTGGCTACCTCACTCAGGATGATCTTTTCTAGTCCCATCCATTTGCCTGCAAGTTTCATGACTTCCTTGTTTTTATTAGCTGCATAGTATTCTGTTGTGTAATTGTATAAGAATTCCTGTATCCATTCTTTGCTTGAGAAAAATATAGGTTGATTCCAGATTCTGAATATTATGAATAAAGCTGCTGTGAATATAGTTGAGCAAATGTCCTTTATGTATGGTGGAGCATCTTTTGGGTACATGCCCAGAAGTAATATAGCTGGATCTTGAGGTAGTTATTCCGAATTATCTGAGACAGCGCCATCTTGATTTCCAAAGTGGTTGTACATGTTTACATTTCCACCAGCAACGGAGGAGGGTTTCACTTTCCCGGCATCCTTGCTAGGATGTGTTGTCACTTGAGTTATTGTTATTAGCCATTCTAATAGAATCTCAGAGTCATTTGCATTTGCATTTCCCAGAGGACTAAGGACAGTGAGCCCTTTTTAAGTCATTCCCTGACATTTAGTATTCCTCTGTTGAGAATACTCTGTTTAGCTCTGTATCCCAGTTTGGTGTTTAATTTCTTGAGTCTATATAAATTTTGCATATTAGCCTTCTGTCAAATGTAGGGTTGGTGAAGATCTGTTTTCAGTCTGTAGGCTGTCATTTTGTTCTGATGACAGTGTCCTTTGCTTTACAGAAGCTTTTCAGTTCATGAGATACCATTTATTGATTGTTGATATTAGAGCCTGTGTTTTTGGTGTTCTATTCAGGATCTTGTCTCTTGGGCCAATGAGTTCAAGGCTCTTCATTCCTTTCTCTTCTAACAGGTTCATTGTGTCTGGTTTTATGTTGAGGTCTTTGACCCACTTGAACTACAGTTTTTCTCAGAGTGATACATATGGGTCTTTTTGCATTTTTCTATATGGAGACATCAAACTGGGCCACTACCATTTGATGAAGATACTGTCTTTTTTTACACTGTTTGGTTTTGGCTTCTTTGTCAAAAATTAAATATCTGTAGGTGTCTGGGTTTATTTCTGGATTTCCCATTAATTACACTAATCCTCTATTCTGTTTCTATGAGAGTACCATGCCATTTTTATTACTGTTGTTCTGTAGTACCACTTGAGATCAGGGATGGAGATACTTCTAGAGGATCTTTGATTGTACAGGATTGTTTTAGCTATTTTTTTCCACATGAAATTGAGAATTGTTTTTTTTTTTTTTTTCAAAATCTTTAAAGAAGTCTGTTGGTATTTTCATGGGAATTGCATTGAATCTATATTCTTTTGGCTAGAATGGCCATTTTCACTATGTTAATCCTATTGATCCATGGGCATGGGAGATCTTTCTATCTTCTGATATCTTATTCGATTTCTTTCTTGAGAGACTTGAATTTTTTTTTTCATACAAGTCTTTCACTTGCTTTGTTAGAATTATACCAAAATACATTATGGTTTTTTGTTTTGTTTTGTTTTTGTTTTTTCTGTTGTGAAGGTTCTGTTTGCCTAATTTCCTTCTTTCCCCTTTTATCTTTTGTATACAGGAGGGCTTCGGAGTTTTCTGAGTTAATTTTTTATCCAGCCACTTTGCTGAAGGTGTTTATCAGCTGTAGGGATTCTCTTGTAGAATTTTTGGGGTTACTTATGTATACTATCATATCATCTCTGAATAGTGATACTTTGACTTCTTTTCGGATTTCTATCCCCTTGATTTCCTTTATATTTCTAATTGCTCTAGCTAGGACTTCAAGTAATATTTTCAAGAGATAGGGCAAGAGTGAACAGTCTTGCCTGTTTTATTTCAGTGGAATTGATTTAAGTTTCTCTCCGTTTAGCTTGATGTTGGCTATACCTTGTTGTATATTGCTTTTTCTATGTTTAGGTATGTGCCTTGTAGCCCTGATTTCTCCAAAATTTTAAACATGAATGGGTATTGGATTTTGTCTAATGTTTTTTCAGCATCTAAGGTGATGATTATGTGTTTTTTGTCCTTCCATTTGTTTATATGCTCTATTACACAGACAGATTTACATATATTGAACCACAGTGCATGCCTGGTATGAAGCACACTTGGTCATGATGTATACCTTTGATGTGTTTTATTGTATTTGGTTTGTAAGTATTCAGCATTTTTTGCATCAGTGTTCATTAGGAAAATTATTCTATTTTGTAGAATGGTTTGAACAGTGTTGGTATTAGCTCTTCCTTGAGTGTCTGGTAGAATTTTGCACTGAAACTATCTGGTGCTGGACATTTTTTGAATAGGAGAGTTTTGAAGACTGTTTCTATTTCTTTAGGGGACACAAGACTATTAAACTTGTTTATCTGATCTTAATTCTAATTTTGTAAGTGGAATCTATCAAGAAAATTGCCCATCTCATTTAGATTTCTAAATTATGTGGTATACATCCTTTTGAATTAAGACCTAATGTTTCTTTGAATTTCCTCAGTGTCTGTCATTATGTCCTCCTTTTCTTTTCTTTTTTTGTTGATTTGGATAGTGTTTCTCTGCCTTTTCATTAGTTTTGCTAAGGATTTCTCTATCTTGTTGAATTTCCAAAGATTCAGCTCTTGGTTTCATTGATTCTTTGAATTGTTTTCTTTGTTCTAATTTATTGATTTCAGTCCTGAATTTGATTATTTCCAGCTGTCTGCTCTTCTTGGGTTCACCTGCTTCCATTTTTTTCTGGTGTGACATCAAGTTGCTTGTATGAGATGTCTCTAATTTCTTTATGAATGTACTTCATGCTATGAACTTTCTTTTTATCACTGATTTCATTGTTTTCCATAAGTGTGGATATGCTGTTCCTTCATTTTCATTGATTTGTAGAAAGTCTTTAATTTCTTTCTTCTTTCTTCCCTGACCCAGCTGTCATTGAGTGGAGAGTTGTTCAGTTTCTATGCTTATGTCGACTTTTTCTATTTCTGTTGTTGTTGAGAGTCAGCTTAGTCTATGGTGGTCTGAAAGGTACAAGGGATTATTTCAGTCTTTTTGTATATGTTGATTATGTTGGTCTTTTTGTATGTGTTGAAGCTTGCTTTGTGACCAACTGTGTGATCTATTTTGGAGAAGGTTTTATGCAGTGCTGAGAAGAAGTGATATTCTTTTGTGTTTGCGAGAAAAGTTCTGTAGATGTCTGTTACATCCATTTGTTTCATGACATTTGTTAGTGTTATTAATTCTCTGTTTAGTTTCTGTTTCCTTGACCTGTCCTTTGATGAGAGTGGGATGTTGAAGTCATCCACTATTAATGTATGGGGATTAATATGTGGTTTAAATTTTATTAATGTTTCTTTTACAAATGTGGCTGCATTTGAATTTGGGGCATAGATGTTCAAAATTGAATTTTTTCTTGGCACAATTTTTCTCTTTTGAGCATGAAGTGTCTTTCTTCATTCATTTTGATTTATTTTGGTTGAAAGTATTTTATTAGATATTAGAATGGCTACTGCAGCTTGCTTCTTGTTGTCCATTTGTTTGGGGAACATTTACTCTCAGGTAATATCTGTCTTTGGTTGAGATGTGTTTGAGTTGTGTTTCTTATATGCAGCAGAAAGCTTGGTCACTCATCCATTCTTTTAGTCTGTGTCTTTTTATTGGAGAGTTGACTTCATTGATATTTTGAGGTATTAATGACCAGTGACTGTAAGTTCCTTTCAGTTTGGTGTTGGTTGCAATAGTGTGTTTGTGTCCTTTTCTACTTTTGGTTTTGCTATAGTGAAGTTATTTATGTCCGTTTTTTTGTTTTTTTTTGGTGGGGGGAGGGTATGGTTAACCTTGAGTGGTGGTTTTCCTTTTAGTATCATGTGTACGACTGGGTATTTGCATAGATATTATTTAAATTTTGTTCTGTTCTGTAATATCTTCTTTTCTCCATGTATGTTTTCTCCGTATATGTTGAAAGTTTTGCTAGGTATAGTAGTATGGACCAGTATCCTTTATTTATTTTTTTTTCTGGGGGGTGGTGTTCAAGATATCTGCCCAGACACTTCTTTCATTTATGAGCTCTATAGAGAAGTCACTTGTGATTCTGATAAGTTTGCCTTTTTTAAATTTTTTTCTGGGCCCTTTTCCCTTTCAGCATTCAATTTTCATTTTCTCTTCTGTTCATTTAGTGATTTAGCTGTTATGCGGCCAGATGATTTTCTCTTCTGGCCTAATTTATTGTAGTTCTCTTGTATCCTTGTAAGCATCTCTTTCTTAACTTTGGGAAATTTTTCTTTTATAATTTGTTGGAAATATTTTATGGTCCTTGGACCTGGGAATCTTTTCTTTCTTCTATTTATAATATTCTTAGGTTTTTCCTTTTCACAGTGTCCTTGATTTCTTTGATGTTTTCTGTCACAGATTTCTTAGGATTTAACATTTTTGGTTTGGATGATGCATCAATTTCTTTTTCTTTTTAGATTTTTTTTTTATTTTTTATTTTTTTTTATCAGTTACATTTTATTAACTCTGTATCCCAGCTGTGTCCCGATCCCTCATTCCCTCCCAGTCCCTCCCTCCCTCCCTCATCTCCACCATGCCCCTTTCCAAGTCCACTGATAGGGGGGACCTCCTCCCCATTCATCTGATCCTGTTTTACCAGGTATCTTCAGGACTGGCTGCAAAGCCCTCCTCTGTGGCCTAACAGGACTGCTCCTCCCTTCGGGGGTGGGGAGACCAAAGAGCCAGTCATTGAGTTCCTGTTAGAAATAGTCCCTGTTCCCCTCACTTTGGGAGCATCAATTTCTTTCATTGTGTCTTCTACACCTGAGGTTCTTTCCTCCATCTTTTGTATTTTGTTGTTAATGCTTACCTCTGTAATTCCTGCTTTCTTCCCTAAGTTCTCCCTCTCTAGGATTTCTTAAATTTGTGCTTTCTTTAATGTTGCCATTTCCATCTTCAGCTTTTGCACAGTATTGTTAATTTCCTACACCTGTTTGTTTGTATTTTCCTGTTTTTTTTATTAGATGATCTGTCCAATATTCTTCATCTCTTTGAATTCTCCTGCTGATCTTTCAGTGATTAATTTATTTCTATCTCTAAAGGTTTCAGACTTTTTTCTCTATCTTCCTGTATTTCTTTATGGATTTTACTTGTTCCCTTTGTTATCATCTTAATAAGCATAGATTTAAGGTTATTTTCTTCTGTTTCATTTGTATTTGGGCATTCATGGTTACTTCCCTTTGGACCACTGGGTTCTGGGGAGGCCATATTGCTTTGGCTTTTGTTGATTGTGTTTTTATACTGACCTTCAGCCAACTGGCTGACTCTGGCATTGGACATTAGATCCTGTTGCCTACTGAAGTGCTCAGGGATGTGGAAATAATCCTGGACAAGAAACTGGATATTCCTGCAGGAGCCCTTCTCAGTTTGGTGGAAATAACCTGAGACTGGTGGGTGGCTCTCCAGGAATTTCCAGTCAGAATCATCAGATGTTTGATCCTGGGGAACATGTGGACTCCTCAGGTACTCAAGGATCCTCCTCTCACAGGGAAGACCTGGAGTCAGCTACTCTACTACTGCCTTTATTTCTCTTAAGTTAGTGAGCCCAGTCACTGTGCTTAGACAATGTGCTTGCTGTATGTAGCCTTTCTAGAGAACCTGTGAGCTCAGAGGTTCTGCTGGTCTCCATAGGAAGACTGAGTGTGTCTTGGAGCAGTGTCTTAGTTTCTTCTGTGGGTCCCAAGTGTCAGAAGGCCCATGGTTGGAGCCAGGTGCTCAGAATGGTGAGAGTGGTCCCTGAGTTTGGAGCTGGGTGTCCCTGGTACTGTAAGGTATCCCCTTTAAGGACACTGAGAGTAGGCACCTGAGTTTTGAGCCATAAACCAGAATACCCAGAAGGTATTTATGGGACAGTGAGAGTGTGTGTTCTGCTCTGGAGCCTCACCCAGGTACTGGAAGGAAGATATGTACTGCATGGTCAGTGAGAGTAAGCACCTGAAGTAAGAGCTGCAAACCACCAGTACCAGACAGTGAGCTATGGCAGGAAGCCTATCACTTTGGCTGTGCCAGGCAGAAGCCTGGGAACTATTCCAGGGAATAGCAGGGTGGCCTGAAGGTGGACCCTTGAGTTTCCCTGTGGGTTCTTCTCTCACCTGCAAAGAACAGATGTAAAGGTTTTGAGGGCCACAGTATTCCCTGCTGGTCACTGTGCTCTCACTCCTGAGCTGCTGTTCAGATCTCTGCATGGTTGGTGACACCATCAGCCATCATGGATCTCTTTATAGACTGTATTCTCGCATTGTTTTTTTTTTCTTTTGTATAAATGTTCCAGGTAATTATTGATTCAGGCCTTATTTCTGAGTTTGTCTTACTTGGAGAAGTGTTTTGTTCCATGGCTTCTGTTTCTTCTCATGTGTTGTGAACTGTAGTATGCATGCAATGAGCCATTTAAGGAGAAACTGGAAAATGAAAGTGTTGAGCTTAAGAAGATAGTGGTCACAGTGAGGAAGATTCAGTGGGGAAAAGAGCACATTAACAATTAGACTAGAGACCATGTGGTTGGAATGGCCCAGATCTGCTCATATATTTGAACACTCAATTTTCAGTTAGTGGAACAGATTTGGAAATATCAGTAGAAATGCTGTGTTGGAGGAGCTCTTTCAGTGAACGTGTTTTGAAACTTCAAAATCACATGCCAGGATCAGAGTTTCTTTTTCTGCATGCTGCTTGCAGATCTAGATGTACCTTTTCAGCTCCATGTTGATTTAATGATCAGAAAATCCCAGATGTTCGATTTTACCAATACAAACTCATGAGCTAGATGCTGGCTTGAGAACTTGCTGGCTCAGTGAGGAAAGAGAAAGCAACTAGCTGACCTTCAGCTTACATCTCAGATGGCAAAGCCCAAAGCCGACAGCTAAAAACAAAATGTCGAGACACAGCATCAGCTGGTTACTTGGTCTGACTCTTGGTCTAGGGCTAACTGTATTTAATCCTGTTTACAGAAGGCTCTTGGATGAGGGGTGTGAGCTGCTCCATGGGTTAGTATTTACAGAAGAAAGAAAGCCCTAGCATTAAAGTTTGAACCATACCACAATTAGAAACAGGGGTTTATACTTTACAATATAAGGGTTCACAATGGAATCAAATATCCTGCAACAGCTCCTTGCTTGCCTACTGCCATTGTTTTTTCCCATGAGGATAATGAAGTATCCTCTGAAAGTATAAGCAAGCCTCCAATAAAAAGCTTTCTTGTAAGTGTTGCTTTGCAATGGTGTCTCCTCACAGGAGAAAAACAAAAACCAAGAAAGGTCGTTTCTCTAATGTCTGTATTCTGCCTGTAATCTGTCTGTATTCTGCCCATGTCCTGAGAAACAGAAAGGCAGAATTAAAAAATAAGGAGCTGACATTTTTGAGAAAACATTGAGTCAGTGATTGTGTTGAATAGTTTTATGTCAACTTCACATAAGCTGAAGTCATCTGAGAGGAAGGACTCTTAATAAAAGGCTTCCATAACATGTAGCTTTACGCAAGCATGCAGTGCACTTTATTAATTAGTGAATGATGAGGGAGTGCCAAGCCCAATGTGGGTGATGTAACCACTTTTACATAAACCAAAATGGGAACAGCTATAAACTTTCTGGTGTGACTGAGCCATCAGGATGTTACCCCATTTCCACTAAGAAGGTGACACCAGATTTCCAGGGTGTATATATGCTGTATTTTATTTTTGGTGGTTTGCTTTCTGTGATAAACTTTCTGACTTTCACAGGTTACTAAAGAATTTTCTTAGTCATGTGCCTCCAGTGATAGATAACAATCAAAGGATGCTGAAACTTAACATGTTTTGACTAGGAAGGCTCATGGTAATTTGCATCAGCACAGAGCCAGTCTTGGGAAGCAAACATCCAACAGGAATCAAAATAATAGGTTGGTGGGTTTCAGACACTCTGTTGCCCCTGTAGCCATGACAGCTGGAGGCTGTAGCCTCAGGCAGTGCTGAGTCCTCATGTGCTGTCCCAGCCCCACCCTCCTCATGGACTCTCCTAACCTCTTTTTCTTTCAGATACTTGGGACTCCTTTGGTCCAGTTCACTGCCTACTAGTGTGTGCTGCAACAGGCCCTCCAAACCCATGCTCTTGCCTTCATCTCTAGTTGCTATGATATAAACATACTATAGAAAAAATAACATGCTAATATCATTTCTTGCTCCATTATATTATGTTTTTTCTGTGTCCTATATCCTATGTCCTATAGGTACTTAGTCTAAGAAAGCATATGGTAAATTATACCATGCATTCCATAACCCAGGCAGCCTGACTTATAGAAATCCATCTCTAAAATTGGGAATTTAACTTGAGTGCTGTCATACATGACTCATATCTAGATTAAAAAATGTAACAGAGATTAACAGATTATGAATTTGGAGAACCGGGTCAAGGGAATATTTGCAAGAAATATTAGAAGTTTAGCCCACCAGGGGCCCCAAACTCTTCTAAGTTAGTTATTAAAAGTTTGCTGATTGCTTTGGCATGCTGTAGAGAAATATTAATGCAGCGAGATGACTACTGTGGCAATGTCAGCATTTCATCATCCCCAGGCTATGTATTCATAAAACTTGGAGTTTGAGCTAACATCACCACTCCCTTTATTCCATTTAACAGTATAGAATGTTATTTCATCTGTTTATGTCCTTTAATGAAGAACTTAGTTCTATTACATTACCTTGGGTCCTCTTTTTCCTGGAACTGTATACTTTGTACTTTTCCTTGCTCAACCTTTTTCATTATAGATCTGCATAAGACTGGCCATTAACAATGCTGCAGCACACTCAATACTAGGTTGCTTTGAAATGTCCTCTGCTAATTCTATTAATCAAATTCTTGCCCTTGGGTCTTTAGTTTAGCCTCAGGCTGAGTTTTTAGACAATGGCAAAAATCAGCCACATCTTTTGCCAGAGTATTATAACAAGGGACTCTAGGCCACATATTAATATTGTTACCCCTGAAACTGACCCTCATGGTTCACATCACCCTCAGCCCTACTGACTGCCATGTGCAAACTAGGATGGGCCATTAAGGCCCTCATAAAATGTCCAATCTTTATCTAGTCCTGTGTTCCAACATGTTCTATATTCCTCAAAACCAAAGCATATTCAGACCTGTCACAGCAATACCCCAGTTCCTGTCACCAACTTCTGAAGTCTTAGTCAGTCTTCTATTGATGTGAAGAGATACTGTGACCATTGATCTCTTGTACAAGAAAGCATTTAATTGGGGCTTGCTTACAGTTTCAGATGTTTAGTCCATTGTTTTCATGGTGGAGACCATGGTGGCACAGAGTCAGAGATGTGGTTAATAAAAGCTGAGAGTTCTACATCCAGATATACAGGCAGCAGGTAGAGCTGCACTGATGAACTATGTAAACTATAATATTTAATATATATTAAATATTTTAAGATGAATACTGATATATAATTATTTATCTTTGGCTCATGAATCCTAGAATGGCAGTCATCCATAGAAGGGGAAGTTTCCAAGCAATATGATGTCAGTACTAGTGGAACTAATGAAGAGCATTCTCAACAAGGTTGCTTTCTCATGGCCATCTAGACTTGTGAATCTCAGGTTTGCTTCTACCCTCAAGGGCACAGATTTATGGTATCTGTTGTAGAGATAATATCAGAACAAATTCTTACACAGTTTCTGTAGTTGAAAGAGGAACCATTTCACCTTCTCAACTTCGACAAGACAATTCTGTTTTGGGTATCTCAGTTACTGTGAGGAAACCACCACAATCAAGGCAACTTAAAAAGGAAGCATTAAATTGGACTTATGTTCTAGAGAGTTGAAATTTCTGATGAGGGACTAAAGGTATGGCAGCAAGAATAACTGATGGTTCAAATCCAAAGCTAAGCAGGAAGGAGAGAGTACACTTGGGATAGTGCAGTCTTTGGAAACCTCAGAGCCTACTCATGTTACACAGATCCTTAAAGACAGCCATACCTCCAATGCTTCCACCGAATTGGAAAGAAGTATTCAAACAATTGAATCTAAGGGAGTCATTCTCTTTCAAACCACCACACATTTCTTTAATACTTTTCATCTGCACAAACCCTACCATACACTTAAGTGAGAATGTTATGCTTCCAACATACAATGCCACAGACTAAATATTGCCATTCCACAAAGAAAGAAACAAAGGTGTTCCCATTCCTGCGGCTCTGTCACTTGTAACACACAGAATGTCTTTCAGGCCAGTTCTACTGCACACCTGCTTCCTCAAAAAAAATATCTGACTACAAGTGATGTAAGGAATTAAATTATATTTTAGCTTATAACTCCAACAGAAATACTTCCTTATGTTGGGAAAGACATGAGGACAGTGTTGGGAGTATACCTCCAGAACTGGGTCTAATGCCAGGTTCACAAGCAAATAGAAATTTCCACAGGTGTAAAACCTCACATACTCCACAGTAATTCATTTCCTCCAAGGAGACTCCATTTCCTAGAGGTACTACAAACTGAAAAATAGCATCACCACCTTGGGATCCAATATTCAACAGAAATTTTCAGGAGGATTTTTTTTTTTACATTGAAAACATAACAGTTACAGGACCTAATATATGTGACCATAGTCTACCATAGTCTTGTAAGATACTATGATAACCCAAACTTCATGTTCCATATAATAGTCCCAAGAAGTTTTTTTTTTTAACTTTTTCCTTTAAACTGCAGTAACAAAAGAAAGAATGTTATGAATCAGGATATCTAAAATAAATTAGTTGATGCATTTCATAGGGGAGTTACATTAAAATTGAAAAGTATCTGTCATTGTGTTTAGATAGGACCTCATAACAATGTTAGTCTCTCCATGGGTGCCATCGATGAACACTAAGAATGGTAATATAATCCCTCTATGTGTTATATGTCACTCAGGAAAAAAAATTAGCCAATGTCAGCATTTCATCATTAGGCATTGATTTCATCATTCCATTTGATCACTTTCCTTGGAGCATTTGTAAATGGAAAGGTCATGCTAGTGGGACAAAGAATCTATACTAGTCAACCTTGAAACATTTGCCTTGCATTTTAGAAAACAAATCTAATACCAACATGATTTGATAATTAAGATAACATTCTAATTCGGTGGCCATAATTGTTTCTTGTTCGTATAGTGTCCGGAATATTTTCTAGAATAGGAAAGCACATTCACTTTAGTTTATTATGGTCAAATGGAGATTTTGGCAAAGTATAAAGGAAGTTTTCATGAAAATCTAAAAAAAAAAAATGCAAAATCAAACACAAATCAATTTAAAAGACAAAGAAAGTAGATAAGTAGATGTACTTACAGGAAGAAGATTCCCTGTGAGTATTCCTGAGGATTCTGTGGACTCTACTATATGCTCAAAAAGCTTCTAATCCACAACTTGTCATGGTGTCCCCAGATGCTTTGTGCAAACTCCTGCTACTTCATTTGGAGCAGCCTCTACAGGTCACCTCCTATCATAAACATTGAGTATCTCAAGTTTGCTTGTCTAAACTAACAGACCTCATTGTTCCTGTACTTCCAATATATGAATTCAGTTCAAAATTTGTAAAATGATAATGTGCTATTGCCACTCCTTGTGGCAGCCAACATTCTAATTCACTTATTTATTTATTTACGCTGTTTCCGATAAGGCTTAATAAAATAATAGCACATTCATATTACTGAGTAGCTCTACATCCCTTGTGTATGGATATGGATGGGATGCTTGCATCTCTAGTAAATTTCACTGTGGAAAGAAAATTTAACACAAATGTTTTTACAACCGTACAAATTTATCCCCCTACATAACCTACAGTATTATAAAAAGAAAAAAAAATAACTCAGTTATTGTCATTACACTAAGAACACTAATATAGTATAAAACATTTCAGTATATATTGAGTAACATTTGCTTAATGTAAAGCATTATTACAAAAATGCAAAGTTTAAGTAACCTTATTTGTGTGCCTGAACTGTGTTCTGTCCTGTACTGGTTAGTTGGTTAGGTTTTTTTTTTTGTTGTTTGTTTGTTTGTTTGTTTTCCTTAACTTAAGCTACAAGCATGTGGAAAGAGAGAGCCCCCTTTGAGGAAGTGCCTCCACCAGATTAGTGTTTATGTAAATCTACCGGGTCATTCTCTTCAGCAATGTTTGGTGTTCATGGAATCGGCCCATTGTGTACAATGCCACCTTTGAGCAGATGGTTCTGGGAGGCATAAGGAAGAGGATGAAGTGTTTGAAAAGATTGAACACATACTATTTTTCCATAGGACCTTAGAGTAATACCTAGAACCTCATAAGGAAGCTTATAATAGAGCAGACAGTATCAGCCAATTTGTCCTAAGATACAAACTGCACATTGTGTTTCTCTGTCAAAGTCCTGCTTCAAAACCAAAGGGGTAAACTAAGTCAGAGTGTAGATCCCCAGTTGCTGCCTGGTTGGTAATCCAGCAGGCTTTTTCTGATGCTAATTTTTCAGGCTGCAACTGATGGTTACCAACCATGGCTTCCACTGACAGTGGCAAACTGAGGGGGCAGAATTAGATTACTGGTGTAGGCCAGGCCAGTGCTGGTAGCTTCGTAGCATGGTCTTACATCTACCGTGTAAGCATCGGAGATGGCTATTGGCTCTAGCATTGGTGCTCCACTGAAAGTGGCAAAGCATCGTCTTAAAAAGAAAAGGAAGGAGAGAAAAGACCACACACACATACACACACACACACACACATTTACACCTGATGAAGTAAGACAGACTCCAGCAGGTAGGTTTCAACAAGCTTTTCTAGCTTTTCTTTCTCCCAGTTTATACACCCAAGAAAATTCTTTTAAACAAAATAAAAATTACAATTTGATTACATGTTATTTTTCTTTAAGTGAATTACAATGAGTATATGTAAGAAAAATATATTCCCCAATACCTTCACATGATCAAGGTTTTACATATTCTGGGTGAAAAACCAAAAAGCAAAACAAGTTATTTTCAAGAATCCATATACATTTGTAACTAAACAACTTGTTATAAATTAACAAGGTGAGCAAACAAGGTAATTTCTTAGCTACTTTTCTCTACTAGCAGGCTGCAATTTACAGTTACAAAGAAAGAATTAACTTACAAAGTAATCTCTCACAAAAGTCTTAAAAGAATCACAAATCTAAACTTTTATATAATAAAAACCAACCAGCCATCTCTACTTTAAATCTTTAAGGTGTACATCTACACATTAATAATTTTGTTTTAATTCACTATCAGGAAGCTGAGAGCAAAAGCAAGTATAAGGAAGTCAATTGTTTTGTTGAGAATGTCACCTCAGCCAGTGCTATCTTGGGCCATTGTTCTCACTCACCAACCTTTAAAAGTCCCTGGCCTTACTATTAAGGTGTACTTTCCTGAACTTCAGAATGTTCTCTAAGATAATTTACATCACAGCCATTAACAAAAATATCTTTACTTAACCTTGCTAAACACTCTGTTTTTTCCTAAAATTTTCTACATCATATCCACTGGCAAAAGCATCTTTTCCTAACCTTGCTAAATAAATCTATTTTTCCAAACTCATTGTAAAGTTAATGGCCATTGCTAACAATCTGCATCTGAAGGTTCTCCTCAAAGGTGGTAGTTAAAATTAAATCATTAACGTCTCCAACAACCTTGCCTAAAAGAGATCAAGCATTCTTAATTTTAAGTGCCAGATACGCTGCATAGTCAGGGGCTGGAATTTCCATTAGAGTTTTCATATGATTCGTATATTAGGAGGATTATAAGGCTACAAGGGTAATAAGCAGAGCTATGGTTCCATAACAGCATGAAAGACCTAGAAATTGTACTTCCTTGTACTTCTGAGCTCTGCCACAAACTGAGACAAACCCATCATGGCTCTGCTAACTGGTTGATTGCATTCCATGCATTCTAGAGCTGTTTGCTATTCCTTTGGCACACACTCCAGCAATTGTCCTCTTGTCTTACGTTTTGTATACTCAAAATTGTCTCCATATTCCATAGTTCTTTGTAAATTCTCAATTCCCCCCAGACTTCGAGTTCAGCCTCAACAACCTCTGCCAAACTCAATGTCTTCTGGAATCAGCACTACACTCAGGACTCTTAACTAAGGGTTTCGTAGGTAGCAGGGAAGCAGATTTCTGCTTCTGTCAGACAAGTCAGCCTGCAAATTGCTTTTCCTCCATTACAGGAGGAATAAATTCTAGATTCATTCACCTTATCTGCCTGTGTCCTTGTGGCTCACCAACAGGGTTTTTCTTCCCATGAACTGGTTCACATAACAAAAAGCAGGCAGGAAGGCTTGAAATCGGAGAATCAACCCTTTTCAGCTTGTGATATAATTTGTGAATATTTAGTAACTGCCACTTTGATTGAGAAATATGTCACTAGGGGATGGGCTTTGAGTTTAAATCCTGACCCCACTTCTAGTGACTAGTTGTCTGGCCTGAAGATGTGAGCTTTGAACTGCTTTAGCTGCTTTAGCTGACGCCTGTTTGATGGTGATTCCATGTCCTTCTGGAACCATAAAACAAATTAAACTCTTTGATAAGGTGCCCTAGATATTATATTTTATCACATCAATGGAAAAGGCATTAATATACATCCTGGGTGAGTTATTGCATATAAAAATAAAAGAAATGTGAAATCAGAATGAACTACCTCATCATGTAAATTTACAATGTTTTATCCACATGAGTTTGTAGGTACACATGAAGTAAAAATGGACATAGGCTTGAACAGATTACTGACACTTGTCAGATTCTTTTAAATACAGAACAAATAATCCCAAGTAACTAAAACAAGTGTGTTGGCTAACAATCTTACTAAATATTTTGTAGTCATAGATTCCCTTCAGTATGCATTATTTTATATAACATGGAAAGGCTTTACTACATTGATTACATTCATAGGGTTGCACTCCAGTTTGATTTTTTTTCACAATTTGGAAGAGTATTCTGATGTATAAAAAGCTTTACCGTATTGACTATATTCATAGGATTTTTCTCCAGTCTGAATTCTTTCATGACTTTGAAGATGGCTGTGAAGTGCAAAGTTTTTATCGCATTGGTTACATTCATAGGGTTTCTCTCCAAATGGATTCTTTTATGTTTTTGAAGAAAGGTGTGACATACAAAGGCTTTACCACATTGATAACATTTCAAGGATTGCTCTCTGGTATGAATTCGTTTATGAGTTTGAAGACTTGTATGATGTGCAAAGGCTTTACCGTATCGACTACATTCATAGGGTTTCTCTCCAGTATGAATTCTCTCATGAATTTGGAGATAGCTGTGACATGCAAAGGCTTTACCACACTGACTACATTCATAGGGTTTCTCTCCAGTATGAATTCTTTCATGACATTGAAGATTACTATTAATGCTGAATGCTTTACCACATTGTTTACATTCATAGGATCTCTCTCCCATATGAACTCTTTCATGTCTTTGAAGATGAGAGCGATGTGCCAAGGCTTTGCCACATTGACTGCATTCATAGGGTTTCTCTCCAGAATGAATTATTTCATGACTCTGAAGTTTACCATTACTAAAGAAGGCTTTACCACATTGACTACATTCATAGGGTTTCTTTCCAGAATGAATTATTTCGTGCCTGGAAAGATAAATAGAATGTGTAAACTTTTACCACATTGCTTAGACTGATGAATCTGTCTAACTGTGTAATTTCACAGTTTTGTCTAATTGTAGAAAAGAAACAGACCTTAAGATTTTGTTACATTGTTTCATTTATGAAGTACCTACTTATTAGGTGTCTTTTGTGTGTCTGAAAATAAATTTGTGAAGAGTAGAGCGTTTTGTATGTGGTTCACATATACAGCATCCATTTTCCAAGCAGGTATTTTCACATCTTTGAAGAGAACTGGAAGAACTCACAGCTTTACCACAGTGATTGCATTCATAATGTTTTCCTATAATACGACTCAGACTATATTTGTATTTGGAACAACACAAATGGAAGAATTTTCATAATTTAATAACAGGGTTTTACTGCAGTGTGAGCTTGTTAATGTATTCCCAATAAAGTCTGAAACACGATTAATTTTATACATTTACAAAATCTTTCAGAGTCGTGACAATGTCATATCTTCTAATTGTTCTGGGAGAGAGAGTGGAATCTTGCCTTTCTCCATATCCCTAATGTTCATGTTGCTTGTATCTAATGTGACCTGTGATATACATATTAAAGCAAGAATAACAAATAAGTGCTATCCACATTGGATTAATACAGTTTAACTTATTACTCATTACAGACATATAATATAAAGATTAAGGTTTCTCCACAAAAACATTTTTGCATCTCATAAACTGCCCATCTCAGTAAACTTTCATAAGCCACTACAAGTACATGAGTAACATGGGACTCAGCATAAACTAATTGAGCACTAGAAGGTTTTGTACATGTAATTTTTGTGTAGGTCTACTGCAATATCTGAGTAGCATCAAACTAAATGAATTGGCAGTTCTACAGAGTAGATCTTATGTTGTGATGATTACAATGTTGATAGCTCTTAAATCATTGATTCCTTGTCTTGTTCCTTGCAAACATGAATCAGCTACTTGACCCTGAGGTATATGAAATATTTACTACTCATCAATGTACTTAAAGCCGTGCTCCTTTACACTGTTGCTTTTCCTTAAAATTTCCAGAACACATTAAAATATCTTTATAAGCACATTTATGTCATCTTGCACATGAAACTCACCTTCCATGTATTTTAGAATTTTGACAGTGTTCTTCAATGTCTTAGTCTTTCCATTTGTAACCTAAAATAAATTACCAGAAAATGAACACGACTGATAATTACATAAAATTTAAGTTACTATCCTCAGTGATCCTTAGAACTATGCCTGTTTTATTTACCACATTCTGCTTTTTTCACAATCAAAATTATAGAAGAGCATTGATAATCAAGAAAACCTTTCCCCCATATTTAAAAAGTAGAAGAAAATCAAAGTCTTACCTATAGCAGTGAGATTCCTGTAGGTCTCTAGCATGATATTTACATGGACACTCTTCTGGAAGGATTCAGCAAAGCACAGTCTTCCAGAGTGAAGTTTATGTGCACATCATTATAGGTCATTACATCCTAAAATATCCCAAAGATGTGTCCAACAGAAAGCATAATTCAGACAATATTGTGAATATATACATCTTTTACAACTAAGTTTAAATGATTCAGGTGATTTCCATACTTATTCTATGACATGAAATAGAAGAGGTGGTTCATTCCTGTCATTTCTGTGCTCTTTGAATAGGATAGAGCTTTGCAAGGGAAGTTCCTCTTAACAGACATATAGACATAGAAAAAGAAAAACAAACCAACAGATCAATCATAATGAGTACACATCAGAGAAGTTGTATGAACAATTACTAACTACAAAAAAGCAAAACAAACAAAAAACATGGGCAAGCAGGTTATTTGGGCACATGCCTTTATCCCTAGCACTCAGGAGTTAGAGGCAGATGTATCTCATTGAGTTGGAGGAAGGCCTAAGCTATGGAATGAGTTCAAGGACAACCTGAGGTGTATGTTAAGACCTTGTCCCTACTCATCCCCACCAAATAAACAAACAAACTAAGGAACAAACAAAAATTAACCAATCAACCAACTAAATAAATGAAAATGTTAGAGAAAAAATTAAAAAATTTGAAGGTCTCACTGAAGTCATTAAAAAAGTTATGCATTCACTCTAGCTCTGCTTTTATCTCCCAGAAATATGAATACTCACAGTTTAAACTATTAATAAGATACTACTAAAAGAGAATGCATGTTTAACCAGTTTGAAATGGATAGATGAAAATAAAGCAATGTATATGTAGATCATGAAAAAAAAAAACATAAGAGAACCAAAGATATGTCTTGAGAATCAAACGTACTTTTTGGACTTCTAAAGCAGGTGAGTTCAATTGGCAGTACTTATAAGGCACTGAAGAAACTATCGAACAAATACATGTGTTGGTCTAAGAAAATGTTAAATCTAAAAAATTCCAATGACAAAAAATCCAGAAAATCTTAGATATCATGCAAAGACTATATCTAAGAATAATAGGAATACAGAAAGGAGAAGAATAGAAGCTCATTGGCACTGAAATGATTTTAACAAAATCATAGAAGAAAATTTTCATAACTAAAAAAAGAAATATATAAATATACAAGAAGATATACAGATCACCAATTAGATTGAACCAGAAAGCAAAGTCTCCTCACAACCTAATAATCAAAATGTAGAAAGAACATTAAAACATGCAAGAGAAAAAAAAAAAAACTAACATCTGGAGATAGGCCTATGAAAATTACACCTAACTTCTCAACTGAAACAGTAACAGGCAGAAAGCCTTGGGCAAGATGTACTAAAGAATAAAGAGTCCACAGATACCGGCCAAGATTACTAAACCCAGCAAAACTTTCAATCACTAGAGATGGAGAAAATAAGAGCTTCCACAATTAGAACAACATCTATCTACAAATCCAGCCCTACAGAAAGTGTCAGAAGAAAAACTCTAAACAAAGGAGGTTAACTATACATACAAAAAGACAGGAAATAAATAATCTCACACCAGCAAAACGTAAATAAAAAAAAAAAACACACAAACACATGCACACACACACACACACACACACACACACCTCAACTACTACCAGCAACAACAAAACTACAGATATTAACAACCATTGGTCACAGATATCTCTCAATATAAAAGGCATCGATTCCCTAATAAAAACTTCAGACTATCAGAATGCATGTGAAAACAGGATCCATCCTTCTGGTGCATACAAGAAACACACGTCAATATCAAAAAGGGATTGGAAAAAAGATTTTCCAACCAAGTGGACCTGAGAATTAAGTTGGTGTAACTTTACTAATATCTAACACAATACTCTTTAAACCAAAATTAACCAAAAGGAATTGGAAAATACATTTCATATTCATCAAAGGAAAAATACAGCAAGCAGGTATCTCAGTTCTGAACATCTATGCTGCAAATGCAAGGATACCCATATCTGAAAACAAAAACAAAAACAAAATTATGACTTACCCTTAAACCATACATGTATCCTTACATACTGGTAGTGGAAGACTTTATCACCCTAACTTCACCAACCAACACTCGAGCTAACATATATTAAAAACCAAATGGAGTTCCATAGAACATTGCACCCAAACACCAAAGAATATACCTTCTTCTCAGTACCTTGTGGAACTTCATTCAAAACTAACCACATATGCATTTGCTTAAGAAGTTTCCACGGATAAAGGAAAATTGAAATATCCTCCAGTATCCAATTAGTCACCACATATTAAAGCTAGATTTCAACAACAACAAAACAACAAAAGGCCTACAAACTCATGGGAACTGAACCACTCACTTCTTAATGAATATTGGGTCAACATTGAAATAAAGAAAGAAATTAAAGATTTCCTAGAATATAAAAATGACTGCACGACATACCCTACATATAGGACCCAATGAAAGTAGTACAAAAAAGAAACTTAATATCATTAAGTGACTACGTAAAAAAAAAAAAAAAAACAGCTCATCTGAAAAGTATAGAACTAAAGAAGCAAGCATACCCAAAGGAATAGGAAAAAGAGAACATTATTATTATTTATTTTTTATTTTTTCCCCATTTTATTTTATTTTTTTTATCAGTTACATTTTATTAACTCTGTATCCCAGCCGTGTCCCGATCCCTCATTCCCTCCCAGTCCCTCCCTCCCTCCCTCCCTCCCTCATCTCCACCATGACCCTTTCCAAGTCCACTGATGGGGGGGACCTCCTCCCCATTCATCTGATCCTGTTTTATCAGGTATCTTCAGGACTGGCTGCAAAGCCCTCCTCTGTGGCCTAACAGGACTGCTCCTCCCTTCGGGGGTGGGGAGATCAAAGAGCCAGTCATCGAGTTCCTGTTAGAAATAGTCCCTGTTCCCCTCACTTTGGGAAACCAATTGGTTACTGAGCTACCACAGGCTACATCTGAGTGGAGGTTCTAGGTTATATCCATACATGGTCCTTGGTTGAATGTCAGTCTCAGAAAAGATCCTGTGCCCAGATATATTTGGTCCTTGTGGAGCTCCTATCCTTTCCCCATCAGACTAACTCCCCTTCTTTCTTATGATTCCCTGTACTCTGCCAAAGGTTTGGTCATGAGTCTTTGCTTTGAAAACACTGCTAGTAAGAGTCTTTCAGATGCGCTCAGTAGACTCCTGTCATACGTTCAATGCAAATCCCATCTGTCTTTCTAAATGAGGATTGATCATCTTACCCCATGTCCGCTCAATTGATTATCTTTTTTAGGTGTATAGATTTCATTATGTTTATCATATCTTATAGGTCTATATAAGTGAGTATATCCCATGTTTGTCTTTCTCCTTCTGGGATATTTCACTCAGAATGATCTTTTCTAGATCCCACCATTTGCCTGCAAATTTCATGATTTCCTCCTTTTTGATTGCTGAGTAGTATTCCATTGTATAAAAATACCACAATTTCTGTACCCATTCCACCGGTGATGGACATCTGGGTTGTTTCCAGGTTCTGGCTATTACAAATAGAGCTGCTATAAACATGGTTGAGCAAGTGTCCTTTTTGTGTACTTGAACAAACTTTGGGTATATACCTAGCAGTGGTATAGCTGGGTCTGGAGGAAGCACTATTCCTATTTGTCTTAGAAAGCGCCAGATAGCTTTCCAGAGTGGTTGTACCAGTTTACATTCCCACCAGCAGTGGAGCAGGGTTCCCCTTTCTCCATAACCTCTCCAGCATGTGTTATCGCTTGAGTTTTTCATCTTGGCCATTCTGATGGGTGTAAGGTGATATCTCAGGGTCGTTTTGATTTGCATTTCCCTGATGGCTAATGAGGATGAGCATTTCTTTAAGTGTTTTTCTGCCATTCGATATTCCTCTGTCGAGAATTCTCTGTTTAGCTCTGTTCCCCATTTTTTAAGTGGATTACTTGGATTGCTGCTTTTCAGCTTCTTTAGTTCTTTGTATATACTGGATATTAGTCCTCTGTCAGATAAAGGGTTAGTGAAGATTCTTTCCCAATCTGTAGGCAGTCGTTTTGTTTTGATGACGGTATCCTTTGCTTTACAGAAACTTTTCAGTTTCATGAGGTCCCATTTATTGATTGTTGCTCTTAGAGCCTGTGCTGTTGGTGTTCTGTTCAGGAAGTTGTCTCCTGTGCCAATGAGTTCTAGGCTGTTCCCCACTTTTTTTTCCAATTGATTTAGGGTATCGGAATTAATGTTGAGGTCCTTCATCCACTTTGACTTTAGTTTTGTGCAGGGTGATAAATATGGATCTATTTTCATTTTTCTGCATGTAGACATCCAGTTGGTCCAGCACCATTTGTTGAAAATGCTGTCTTTTTTCCATTGAATGGAATTGGCTTCTTTGTCGAATATCGAGTATTCATAGGTGTGTGGATTTATTTCTGGGTCTTCTATGCGGTTCCATTGATCCTCCTTTCTGTTTCTATGCCAGTACCATGCAGTTTTTATTACTGTTGCCCTGTAGCACAGCTTGAGATCAGGAATGGAGATACCTCCAGATGATCTGTTGTTGTACAGGATCGTTTTGGAGATTCTGGGTTTTTTGTTTCTCCATATGAAGCTGAGAATCTTTTTTTCAAGGTCTGTAAAGAATTGAGTTGGTATTTTGATGGGAATTGCATTGAATCTGTAGACTGCTTTTGGCAGTATGGCCATTTTCACAATGTTAATCCTACCAATCCATGAGCACGGGAGATCTTTCCATCTTCTGATATCTTCTTCGATTTCTTTCTTCAGAGACTTGAAGTTTTTCTCAAACAGGTCTTTCACTTGCTTGGTTAGGGTCACACCAAGGTACTTTATGTTATTAGTGGCTATTGTGAAGGGTGTTGTTTCCCTAATTTCTTTCTCAGCCTTTTTGTCTTTGATATATAGGAGGGCTTCTGATTTTTTTGAGTTGATTTTGTATCCTGCCACTTTGCTGAAGGTGTTTATCAGCTGAAGGAGTTCTCTGGTTGATTTTTTGGGGTCGCTCATGTATACTATCATATCATCTGCAAATAGTGACACTTTGACCTCTTCCTTTCCGATTTGTATCCCCTTGATCTCCTTTAGTTGTCTTATTGCTCTGGCTAGGACTTCAAGTACTATGTTGAAGAGATATGGGGACAATGGACAGCCTTGTCTTGTCCCTGATTTCAGTGGGATTGATTTAAGTTTCTCTCCATTGAGTTTGATGTTAGCTATAGGCTTGCTATATACTGCCTTTACTATGTTTAGGTATGTGCCTTGTATCCCTGATCTCTCCAAGACTTTAAACATGAATGGGTGTTGGACTTTGTCAAATGCTTTTTCGGCGTCTAAGGAGATGATCATGTGGTTTTTCTCCTTCAGTTTGTTTATGTAGTGGATTACATTGATGGATTTTCGTATGTTGAACCACCCTTGCATGCCTGGGATGAAGCCTACTTGGTCATGGTGGATGATATCTTTGATGTGTTCTTGGATTCGGTTTGCAAGTATTTTATTGAGTATTTTTGCGTCAATGTTTATAAGAGAGATAGGCCTAAAGTTCTCTTTTTTCGTTGGGTCTTTGTGTGGTTTAGGTATTAAGGTGACTGTGGCTTCATAGAATGAGTTTGGTAGTGTTCCTTCTGTTTCTATTTTGTGGAATAGCTTGAGGAGAATTGGAGTTAGCACTTCTTTGAAGGTCTTGTAGAATTCTGCGCTGAAGCCATCTGGTCCAGGGCTTTTTTTGGAGGGGAGACTGTTAATGACTGCTTCGATTTCCTTGGGAGATATAGGGCTATTCCGTCTTTCTACCTGATCTTGATTTAGTTTTGGTAGATGGAATCTTTCAAGAAAATTATCCATTTCATTTAGATTCTCAAATTTTGTGGCATATAGGCTTTTGTAGTATGACCTAATAATTGTTTGGATTTCCTCAATGTCTGTGGTTATTTCCCCATTTTCATTTCTGATTTTGCTGATCTGGATAGTTTCTCTCTGCTTTTTAGTTAGTTTGGCTAAGGGTTTGTCTATCTTGTTGATTTTCTCAAAGAACCAGCTTTTTGTTTCATTGATTCTTTGGATAGTTTTATTTGTTTCTATTTGATTGATTTCAGCCCTTAGTTTGATTATTTCCAGCCGTCTGCTCCTTTTGGGTGTATCTGCTTCTTTTTGTTCTAGGGTTTTCAGTTGGGCCATTAAGTTGTTTGTATGTGATGTTACGAATTTCTTCTTGCAGGCACTTAGTGCTATAAATTTTCCTCTGAGCACTGCTTTCAGTGTGTCCCATAAATTTGGGTATGTTGTGCCTTCCTTTTCATTGAATTCTAGGAAGTCTTTAATTTCTTTCTTTATTTCTTCCTTAACCCAGCTGTCATTGAGTAGTAAGTTGTTTAGTTTCCATGTGCGTGTCGGCTTTTTGTTGTTTCTGTTGTTGTTGAGGTCGAGCTTTAGTCCATGGTGGTCAGATAGTATACAAGGGATTATTTCAATCCTTTTGTATCTGTTGAGGTTGTGACCCACTATATGGTCTATTTTGGAAAAGGTTCCATGGGGTGCTGAAAAGAAGGTGTACTCTTTTGAGTTTGGGTGAAATGATCTGTAGACGTCTATTAGGTCCATTTGATTTAGGGATTCTGTGAGTGCTTTTATTTCCCTATTTGGTGTCTGTCTAGTTGATCTGTCCCTTGGTGAGAGTGGAGTGTTGAAGTCTCCCACTATTAAGGTATTAGGATCAATGTATGATTTAAGCTTTAATAATGTTTCATTTACGAATGTCGGTGCTCTTGTATTTGGGGCATAGATATTCAAGATTGTGATGTCCTCTTGGTGGATTTTTCCTTTGATGAGAATATAGTGGCCCTCCTTATCTTTTTTGATTAACTTGGGTTGAAAGTCTATTTTATTAGATATTAGGATGGCTACTCCAGCTTGTTTTCTGGAACCGTTTGCTTGAAAAACAGTTTTCCAGCCCTTTACTCTGAGGTAGTGTTTGTCTTTGTTGCATAGGTGTGTTTCTTGGATGCAACAGAATGTTGGATCCTGTTTCCTTAACCATTCTGTTAGCCTGTGTCTTTTTATTGGTGAGTTGAGTCCATTGATATTGATAGATAATAGTGACCAATGCATGTTAATTCCTTTTGTAATGGAGTCGATGATCTAACCCTGATTCATTGCTTGTTTTCTTTTCATTTTTGTTGGGACATTATCTGTATGCCCTGTTTTCTTGGGTGAATTTGTTTTCATTGGATTGGAGTTTTCTTTCTAGTATCTTCTGTAGGGATGGTTTGCTGTGTAGATATTGTATAAATTTAGTTTTGTCATGGAATATTTTGTTTTCTCCATCTATGTTGATTGAAAGCTTTGCAGGGTATAGTAGTCTGGGTTGACATTTGTGATCTCTTAGAGTCTCCATGATACTTGCCCAGGCCCTTCTGGCTTTCATAGTTTCTGATGAGAAGTCCGGCGTGATTCTGATAGGTCTACCTTCATATGTTACTTGGCCTTTTTCCCTTGCTGCTTTTAATATCTTTTCTTTGTTCTGTAGATTTAGTGTTTTGACTATGATGTGACGTGATGTGTTTCTTTTCTGGTCTAGTCTATTTGGAGTTCTGTAGGCCTCTTGTATATTTATGGACATCTCTTTCTTTAAGTTGGGAAAATTTTCTTCTATGATTTTCTTGAAAATATTTTCTGGACCTTGGAGTCTGGAGTCTTCTTTTTCGTGAATTCCTATTATTCTTAGATTTTGTCTTTTCATAGCATCCTTGATTTCTTAGATATTTTGTGATTGGAACTTTTCTGATTTTACTTTTTCTTTGAGAGAAGTATCCATTTCTGCAAGTATGTCTTCAGCTCCAGAGATTCTCTCTTCCATCTCTTGTATTCTGTTGGTGATGCTTACTTTTGTGGTTCCTGATCTTTTCTCCAAGTTCTCCAGCTCAAGGGTTTTCTCATTTTGTGTTTTCTTTATTGATTCTAATTCTGTTTTCATGCCTTGCACCATTTCTTTCATGTGTTTGAATTTAGATTCCTGTCTCTCTACGATGGCCTCTATTTCTTTTTTCATTTCCTTCTTATATGCCACTAATTTTTCCTCTACTTGTGTATCTATTTGTTTGGCTATGTTTGCCTGTGTTTCTTTAAGGATATTGTCTATTTCTTCTTTCTTTGCCTCCAATTGACTGGCCATCTCTTTGAAAGACTTGTTCATTTCCTCCTTATGAGCCTCAAATAATTGGGCAAGCATGGCTTTAAAATCATTTTCCTGTGCTTCTGCTGAATTGGTGTATCCATCGATTTGGGGGTTTGCTGGTGAAGTCATGATGTCCTGATTTATGTTGGAAGTGTTCTTTCGCCTACCTCTGGCCATTGGCTTATCTGAAACCTTCCCTGTTTGTTTTTGGATTCTGCAGATCAGACTGGTGCTGTCTCTCTCTGGTGTCTGGAGAGTTCTTCAGGAAGCTGAGCACTCTCAGTATGTGCTGAGGACTAGCTGTACCTGTGGGAGGAAAGTACACAGGCGCAAACGGGGCAAATGCAAGCGTGTGTGTGCGCGCGCGCACGTGTGTGTCTGTGTGTGTAAGTGTGCGTGGATGAGTTTCTCGAGGGACAGAGTGATGGCTAATGTTGAACCCTTGAGTGTGTGGGAGGGGCTCTGTACTGTATATGTCGCAGGCGCTAATGATGATCGCAGCGCAATTTCTGGTATTAACTGTCTTAGCTCCTCAATCAGGCCCACAGGGCAGGAACTTCAATGTCCCTAGTGCCACTCTGTTTCCCAAAGTGGGTATGTGGGTGGGAGGGGGGTTCGATGCCTGGCTTCTGATTTAGAAGGACCCAGGATCTGGGGAACTGCAGATTCTCAAGGGTGCACTCACTTACAGGCAGGTCTCTTGGCCGAGATGGTGGTATCCGGGGCTCTCTGCTCTCTGGTTTGGCCCTGCTTCTTTGATGTGTTCCGCCAGTTCTGTGCTGCTGTCACTGCCAGGTTCTGAGGTCTTGCTGCAGCTGGAGATTTCAGGGTGGTCACTTCAGCAGGGATGGGGTAATCAGGCTCTCTGTTCTCTGGTTTGGCCCTGGTTAGTCTTAAACTGGAGGGCTGTGGTGCCCCGCCAGTTCAGTACTGCTCCGCTGCCACGTCCTGCTGTAACTGGAGACTGGCTTGCTAGTCCCAATGCTTTCTGGGAAGTCCTGGGATCTCTTCGTTGTGCTCTCCAAGCTTGGGAGGCCCAGTGCCTGGTGTGTCCAGGTTGTATGACGTTTCTGCCTGGTTTCGGTGAGTATATAGCGTATTCTCTGTCACTGTGGGATTGGGCGGGTTGTACCGTCAGTGATGGCGATCCTGCGGAGCTAGTATGGTGTCTAGCAGATTCGCGCCCTGGGAGGATGGTGCAGCCGCTGCGCGAATCTGGGACTCCGGGGTACGTACTGCTGGCTTTTGTCTGCCGCTAAAGTGGTTGGGGCTCCGTCTCAGCGGTTGTATACCCCAGGCAGTTAGGTCTGCGCTGAGAAAGATGAGTCCGCTGTGCCGCTGTGCCCAGGAGGAAGGAGGTCTGGGGGAAGGGAGTGCAGCAAGAACAAAGGATCTTTTCTCTCCCTCCCCAAGCAAGTCTCCGGGTGACCGGAGGCCAAAGTTTTCACCTCCTGCGATGTTCTCTGGTGTTCAGAAAGCCTCGCTGTGGTTTTCCTGGGTTGGGGGTCCTTCCATTCTCCAACTCAGAAGATCAGGTATCCCACTGCTCAGAAACTGTGTGTGCTAGTCGCCATCTTGGCTCCGCCCGAGAACATTATTTTTAAGAAAATCAAGGTAACAAGAACCTGGCTCTTTGAAAAAAAATCAAGAAGATGGACAAACCCTTATCCAAACTAACTAAAAGACAAAGGGAGAATATACAAATTAACAAAATCAAAAATGAAAAGACATAACAGACACTGAAGAAATCCATAAAATAATCAGATCATACTTTAAAAAATTGTATACCATAAAATTGAAAAAAATAAAAGAAATGGATAGATTTCCCAATAGATGCCATTTACCAAAGCTACGTCTCAATCAGACACACACACACATGCACACACACAAAATTTAAATAGATCTATAATCTGTAACAGAGGCAGTCATTAAAATCTGTACCCTTTGATTTTCCAAAACCCTAGTTTATTTAGGGTTTTTAAATTCTTCTACCTACCTTCTATCCCACTGATCATAGGAAGGGGAGAAAGAAAGTTCTTAGAATAAAGGATTTTGTGGACCTTTTTTAGCAGTATTTCCTTGGGGCAAATACACTCTATGCTTTCCAGATACCAGCATTCCTATCCAATAGACAACACCCAACAACAACATGAATTGGCACAATTCAGCAAAGAAAACAAGACTCCCAAAAAAAACAGAGTCAGCAAAAGCTGCAAGACTCAGCTGGATTGCTACAAGAAGTTGTCTGCTCTGCAGTGTTTCTCTTTGAAAAGTTTAGAAAAATGAAGACCAGCAATGAGTAGCAATACAAATGCATGTCTCCCTGTCTGTGGGCTTCTGTTTATCATAGCCCACACAAAGCTGTTTTACAACCTGAACATGCCATGCCCCTTGCACAGGACAGCTTCTAGCAAAACATCACTGGCTCTCTCATGTGTCAGTTTTCAGCTGGCAAGATGATGTGTCCCTTCATGAGTTTGTTTTTAACTGAGGATAAACTACAAACATTTCAACACAAAAATTTCCAAACCCAGAGACTTGCACATTCACATGGTTTTAGTGCAGAATTTTATTAGACATTCAAAGAAGAGCCAATACCAACACTTCTCAAATTATTCCAAAATATTACAAATGTATATTTCCAAATTCTTTTATGAGGCCAGAGTCACCCTGATATTCAAACCACAAAGATTACACGAAGATTACATAAAGATTACATAAAGACAGAGGATTATAAAAAAACTTCCCTTATAAATATACATAAAATATACTCAATAAAATAATTTCAAATCAATTTTACAAACACATCAAAAAAGATTATTCACCGTATTCAAGTAGGCTTCATCCCAGAAATTCAGGGGTGGTACAAAATATAAAATCTGTCAGTGCAATCTACCATGTAAATATATTGAAAGAAAAAAGTACATTATCAAATCATTATATGCTGAAAAAGGCTTTGAGAAAGTCCAATGCCCCTTCATGATAAAAGTCTTGTGGAGAGTAGAAATACACAGAGTATACACAAACATAATTAGGGAAATTTACAGCAAGCCTATAGCCAACAGCAAATTAAATGGTGAGAAACTCAAAGCAATTCCTCTAAAATCAGGAACAAGACAAGTTTGTCTCCTCTGTCCATATCTATTTAATATTGTACTTGTAGTTCTAGCTTGGACAGTAAGAAAACTGCAAGAGATCAAAGAAATACAAATTGGAAAAATAGTAGTCAAAATGTCAATAATTGCAAAAGATATGATAATATATATGAGAGATTCCAAAAATTCTGTCAGGGAACTCCTACAGTTGATAAATACCTTCTGCAAAATGGCTGGGTACAAAATTACCTAAAAACAAACAAAACAAAAACCAGTAGCTCTCCTATAAACAAATGAAAAATAGGCTGAGGAATATATCAGGAAAACAACACAGTTGTTCACAATAGCCACAAATAATATAAAATATCTTGGGGTAACTCTAACTAAGCAAGCAAAATACTTCTATGACAAAAATGTTACAGAACTTTTCTTTATCTTTAGCAAATGAAATTTAAAGAAATATCAGAAGACAGAAAGATCTCTCATGCTCATGAATGGATAGGATTAACATAGTAAAAATGGCCATCCTTCTAAAAGCAATCTATAGATTCAACATAGTTCCTATCAAAACTTCAACACAATTCTTTTCAAAACTTGGAAAGTCAATACTTAATTTCATATGGAAAAGCAAAAAACAAAACAAAACAAAACAAAACAAAAAAAAAAAAAACCAGGATAGCTAAATGCATTCCTGAGCAATATTAGAATTTATGGAGTTATTGCCCTCCCTGATTTCAAATTGCACTACAAAGTCATAGTCATAAAAATCTCATGGCATTTGCATAAAAACAGACATGTCAATTAAATAAAATTAAATCATCGACCCACACATAAATCCACACACCTAAGGACAGTTGCTTTTTTATTATGAAGCTAAAAAGAAACAATGAGAAAAGAAAGCATCTTCAAGAAATTTTGCTGATATAACTGGATATATATATATATATATATATATATATATATATATGTATGTAGAAGAATTCAAAGAGATCAATATTTGCACAAACTTATGTCCAAGTGGAACAAAATCTCAACATATAAACAGACACATTGAACCTGACAGAAGAGCAAATAAGGAACAGCCTTGAACACATTGACACAGGAGACAATTTCTTAAACAGAATACTGATCAGGCAGGCACTAAGATCAACAATTAATAAATGGTACCTTGAATACTGAAATGCAAAGGACACCATCAATTAGAAAACATGGCAGCCTACAAAAGATTTTCATCAAATGTGCATGCAATGAAGGGCTAATATACAAATTTTAAAAAAGAACTCAATAAATTAGACAACCAGTAACTAAACAATCCAATTAAAAATGGGGCAAAGAAATAAACAGGGAATTCTCAGAAGAGAAATCTAAATGGCCAAGAAACATCCTTAGCCTTCAGGGAAATGCCAATCAAAACTAGTTGAAATTCCATCTTGCACCTGTCAGAACAGCCAAGATCAACAAAACAAGTGACAGGCAAAGATGTAGAAAAAGGCAAACACCTATTCATTTTTGTTGGGAAAGCAAACTTTACAACCACTATGTAAATCAATTTGGTGGTTCCTTAGAAATTTTGGTAATTGAGACCTCAAGATACAGCTATACCACTATTGGGCATATAGCCAAAAGACACTCCATCTTACCACAGGGACACTTGCTCAACCATATTCATAATGGCTTTAATTCATAATAGCCAGAATCTGGAAATATCCTAGATATTCCTCAATGGAAGAACGGATAAAGAAAATGTGGTATATTTTAAAAATGGAGTATTACTCAGGTTTTAGAAAAAAAATAGGATCATGAAATAGGCAGGAAAATGTATGGAACTGAAAAAAATCTTCCTGAGTTATGAATTATATAAAGTTGATGGGCTGCTTGATCTTTCTGTGGGTTCTCTAGCAACTAGAGGTGGGGCATCTCTAAATTGGGCTCTGTTGCCTGCCTTTGAATCCTTTTCCCCTAGCAGGGCCTTGTCTTGCCTCAAGGGAAGAGGAGGCACTTAGTCC
Source organism: Meriones unguiculatus (assembly GCF_030254825.1). Classification (NCBI taxonomy): domain Eukaryota; kingdom Metazoa; phylum Chordata; class Mammalia; order Rodentia; family Muridae; genus Meriones; species Meriones unguiculatus. The sequence goes on along the minus strand of NC_083353.1, from coordinate 23,798,350 downwards.
TGATGAGACTTGATGTGCCAATGCAGATTGGTATGCTGTGCAGGGAGACTCCATTCTCTGAGTAAGAAGGGGGAGGGGGATAGTGAAAGTGGATGGGAGGGTTGGAATGGGGAAGAGGTAGTAGACCTGCAATTGTGATGTACAATGAACAAATAAATTAGTGGAATAAAATAAGGACCATGAAATTCACACACAAATGAATTAAACTAGGAAAAAAATTATCCTGAATGTGGTAACCCATACACAGAAAGACAAACATGATATGTATTTAGAAGAAGATATTAGCTGTCAAGTGTAGGATAATCACACTGCAATCCACACAATAAGAGAAGCTGAGTAAAAGGAAGCGTTCTAGGTTGGATAGCATGGATATCTTTGGAAAGTGGAAATAAAATAAATATTGAGGGTAGACAGGTAATGGGGCGCATGGTGGGGATAGAAACAGAAAGTGAGAAAGAGGCAGAGGGAGAGAGTATAATGAGAGACAACTTGAGTCTCTGAACATTTAGGCGGTAACATAGAATCCTGGTGCAATGGGATCTTCTGGGAACCTATGAGGGTGAACCTAAAAAACCCTCCTAGTAATAGAGTATATAGAACCTGAACATAAACAGGTAAACAGGTTAAGTTCCCACTTGTGGGACTGGGACACTAACTCAGCCACAAAACCTTCTAGCCACAACCTATTCTCTGTAAGATGTGCTGCAGCAGTGGTGGCAGAGTTTGTGGTTATGGGTAACCAATGACTGGCCTAACTTGAGGACCAAGCCATAAGAGAGTGCCCATGCCTGAAACTTCCTGGATGACCAGGAACCCAAAGGTAGATGCCTCAAAGATCTAGTGTTAAACTATGTAATACTGATTTTTTAAAAAAAGTCAATGAGGTGTCCCGGAGTCCCAGATTCATGCAGCGGCTGCACCATCCTCCCAGGGCGCGAATCTGCTAGACACCATACTAGCTCTGCAGGATCGCCATCACTGACGGTACTGCCCGCCCAATCCCACAGTGACAGAGAATACACTATATACTCACCAAAACCAGGCAGAAACATCATACAACCTGGACACACCAGGCGCTGGGCCTCCCAGTCTTGGAGAGCACAGTGAAGAGACCCCAGGACTTCCCAGAAAGCATTGGGACTAGCGACCCAGTCTCCAGTTACAGCAGGACTTGGCAGTGGAGCAGCACTGAACTGGAGGGGCGCCACAACCCTCCAGTTTAAGACTAACCAGGGCCAAACCAGAGAACAGAGAGCGTGATTACCCCATCCCTGCTGAAGTGACCACCCTGAAATCTCCAGCTGCAGCAAGACCTCAGAACCTGGCAGTGACAGCAGCACAGAACTGGCGGAACACATCAAAGAAGCAGGGCCAAACCAGAGAGCAGAGAGCCCAGGATACCAGGATCTATGCCAAGAGACCTGCCTGTAAGTGAGTGCACCCTTGAGAATCTGCAGTTCCCCAGATCCTGGGTCCTTCTAAATCAGAAGCCAGGCATCGAACCCCCTCCCACCCACATACCCACTTTGGGAAACAGAGGGGCACTAGGGACATTGAAGTTCCTGCCCTGTGGGCCTGATTGAGGAGTTTAGGCAGTTAATGCCAGAAATTGCGCCGCTATCATCTTTAGCACCTGCGACATATACAGTGCAGAGCCCCTCCCACACACTCAAGGGTTCAACATTAGCCATCACTCTTCCCTCGAGAAACATTTCCACGCACACTTACACACACAGACACACACACGCGCGTGCACACACGCTTGCATTTGCCCCGTTTGTGCCTGTGTACTTTCCTCCCACAGGTACAGCTAGTCCTCAGCACACGCTGAGAGTGCTCAGCTTCCTGAAGAACTCTCCAGACACCAGAGAGAGACAGCACCAGTCTGATCTGCAGAATCCAAAAACAAACAGGGAAGGTTTCAGATAAGCCAATGGCCAGGGGTAGGCAAAGAACACTTTCAACATAAATCAGGACATCATGACTTCACCAGCAAACCCCCAAATTGATGGATACTCCAATTCGGCAGAAGCACAGGAAAATGATTTTAAAGCGATGCTTGCCCAATTATTTGAGGCTCATAAGGAGGAAATGAACAAGTCTTTCAAAGAGATGGCCAGTCAATTGGAGGCAAAGAAAGAAGAAATAGACAATATCCTTAAAGAAACACAGGCAAACATAGCCAAACAAATAGATACACAAGTAGAGGAAAAATTAGTGGCATATAAGAAGGAAATGAAAAAAGAAATAGAGGCCATTGTAGAGAGACAGGAATCCAAATTCAAACACATGAAAGAAATGGTGCAAGGCATGAAAACAGAATTACAATCAATAAAGAAAACACAAAATGAGAAAACCCTTCAGCTGGAGAACTTGGAGAAAAGATCAGGAACCACAAAAGTAAGCATCACCAACAGAATACAAGAGATGGAAGAGAGAATCTCTGGAGGTGAAGACACACTAGCAGAAATGGATACTTCTCTCAAAGAAAAAGTAAAATCAGAAAAGTTCCAATCACAAAATATCCAAGAAATCAAGGATGCTATGAAAAGACAAAATCTAAGAATATTAGGAATTCATGAAAAAGAAGACTCCAGACTCCAAGGTCCAGAAAATATTTTCAAGAAAATCATAGACGAAAATTTTCCCAACTTAAAGAAATAGATGTCTATAAATATACAAGACACCTACAGAACTCCAAATAGACTAGACCAGAAAAGAAACACATCACGTCACATCATAGTCAAAACACTAAATCTACAGAACAAAGAAAAGATATTAAAAGCAGCAAGGGAAAAAAGCCAAGTAACATATGAAGGTAGACCTATCAGAATCACACCAGACTTCTCATCAGAAACTATGAAAGCCAGAAGGGCCTGGGCAAGTATCATGGAGACTCTAAGAGATCACAAATGTCAACCCAGACTACTATACCCTGCAAAGCTTTCAATCAACATAAATGGAGAAAACAAAATATTCCATGACAAAACTAAATTTACACAATATCTACACAGCAAACCATCCCTACAGAAGATACTAGAAAGAAAACTCCAATCCAATGAAAACAAATTCACCCAAGAAAACAGGGCATACAGATAATATCCCAACAAAAATGAAAAGAAAACAAGCAATGAAACAGGGTTAGATCACGGACTCCTTTACAAAAGGAACTAACATGCATTGGTCACTATTATCTATCAATATCAGTGGACTCAACTCACCAATAAAAAGACACAGGCTAACAGAATGGTTAAGGAAACAGGATACAACATTCTGTTGCATCCAAGAAACACACCTATGCAACAAAGACAAACACTACCTCAGAGTAAAGGGCTGGAAAACTGCTTTTCAAGCAAACGATTCCAGAAAACAAGCTGGAGTAGCCATCCTATTATCTAATAAAATAGACTTTCAACCCAAGTTAATCAAAAAAGATAAGGAGGGCCACTATATTCTCATCAAAGGAAAAATCCACCAAGAGGACATCACAATCTTGAATATCTATGCCCCAAATACAAGAGCACCGACATTCATAAATGAAACATTATTAAAGCTTAAATCATACATTGATCCTAATACCTTAATAGTGGGAGACTGCAACACTCCACTCTCACCAAGGGACAGATCAACTAGACAGACACCAAATAGGGAAATAAAAGCACTCACAGAATCCCTAAATCAAATGGACCTAATAGACGTCTACAGATCGTTTCACCCAAACTCAAAAGAGTACACCTTCTTTTCAACACCGCATGGAACCTTTTCCAAAATAGACCATATAGTGGGTCACAACCTCAACAGATACAAAAGGATTGTAATAATCCCTTGTATACTATCTGACCACCATGGACTAAAGCTAGACATCAACAACAAGAGAAACAACAAAAAGCCGACACGCACATGGAAACTGAACAACTTACTACGCAATGACAGCCGGGTTAAGGAAGAAATAAAGAAAGAAATTAAAGACTTCCTAGAATTTAATGAAAAGGAAGGCACAACATACCCAAATTTATGGGACACATTGAAAGCAGTGCTCAGAGGAAAATTTATAGCACTAAGTGCCTGCAAGAAGAAATTCGTAACATCACATACAAACAACTTAATGGCCCAACTGAAAACCCTAGAAAAAAAAAAAAAAAAAAAAAGAAGCAGATACACCCAAGAGGAGCAGAAGGCTGGAAATAATCAAACTAAGGGATGAAATCAATCAACTAGAAACAAATAAAACTATCCAAAGAATCAATGAAACAAAAAGCTGGTTCTTTGAGAAAATCAACAAGATAGACAAACCCTTAGCCAAACTAACTAAAAAGCAGAGAGAAACTATCCAGATCAGCAAAATCAGAAATGAAAATGGGGAAATAACCACAGACATTGAGGAAATCCAAACAATTATTAGGTCATACTACAAAAGCCTATATGCCACAAAATTTGAGAATCTAAATGAAATGGATAATTTTCTTGAAAGATTCCATCTACCAAAACTAAATCAAGATCAGGTAGAAAGACGGAATAGCCCTATATCTCCCAAGGAAATCGAAGCAGTCATTAACAGTCTCCCCTCCAAAAAAAGCCCTGGACCAGATGGCTTCAGCGCAGAATTCTACAAGACCTTCAAAGAAGTGCTAACTCCAATTCTCCTCAAGCTATTCCACAAAATAGAAACAGAAGGAACACTACCAAACTCATTCTATGAAGGCACAGTCACCTTAATACCTAAACCACACAAAGACCCAACAAAAAAGAGAACTCCGGGCCTATCTCTATAATGAACATTGACGCAAAAATACTCAATAAAATACTTGCAAACCGAATCAAGAACATATCAAAGATATCATCCACCATGACATAGTAGGCTTCATCCCAGGCATGCAAGGGTGGTTCAACATACGGAAATCCATCAATGTAATCCACTACATAAACAAACTGAAGGAGAAAAAAACACATAATCATCTCCTTTGATGTCGAAAAAGCATTTGAAAAACTCCAACACCCATTCATGTTTAAAGTCTTGGAGAGATCAGCGATACAAGGCACATACCTAAACATAGTAAAGGCAATATACAGCAAGCCTCTAGTCAACATCAAACTCAATGGAGAGAAAATTAAATCAATCCCACTGAAATCGGGGACAAGAAAAGGCTGTCCATTTTCCCCATATCTCTTCAACATAGTACTTGAAATCCTAGCCAGAGCAATAAGACAACTAAAGGAGATCAAGGGGATACAAATCAGAAAGGAAGAGGGCAAAGTGTCACTATTTGCAGATGATAGGATAGTATACATGAGCGACCCCAATAATTCAATGAGAGAACTCCTTCAGCTGATAAACACCTTCAGCAACGTGGCAGGATACAAAATCAACTCAAAAAAATCAGAAGCCCTCCTATATACCAAAAACAAAAAGGCTGAGGAAGAAATTAGGGAAACAACACCCTTCACAATAGCCACTAATAACATAAAGTACCTTGGTGTGACTGTAACCAAAAAAGTGAAAGACCTGTTTGAGAAAATCTTCAAGTCTCTGAAGAAAGAAATTGAAGAAGATATCAGAAGATGGAAAGATCTCCCGTGCTCATGGATTGGTAGGATTAACATTGTGAAAATGGCCATACTGCCAAAAGCAGTCTACAGATTCAATGCAATTCCCATCAAAATACCAACTCAATTCTTTACAGACCTTGAAAAAAAGATTCTCAGCTTCATATGGAGAAATAAAAAACCCAGAATCTCCAAAACGATCCTGTACAACAACAGATCATCTGGAGGTATCTCCATCCCTGATCTCAAGCTGTACTACAGGGCAATAGTAATAAAAACTGCATGGTATTGGCGTAGAAACAGAAAGGAGGATCAATGGAACCACATAGAAGACCCAGAAATCAATCCACATACATATGAATACTCGATATTTGACAAAGAAGCCAAATCCATTCAATGGAAAAAAGACAGCATCTTCAACAAATGGTGCTGGACCAACTGGATGTCTACATGCAGAAAAATGAAAATAGATCCATATTTATCACCCTGCAGAAAACCAAAGTTAAAGTGGATCAAAGACCTCAACATAAAACAAGATACCGAAATCAAGTGGAAATAAAAGTGGGGAACAGCCTAGAACTCATTGGCACAGGAGACAACTTCCTGAACAGAACACCAACAGCACAGGCTCTAAGAGCAACAATCAATAAATGGGACCTTATGAAACTGAAAAGTTTCTGTAAAGCAAAGGATACCGTCATCAAAACAAAATGACTGCCTACAGATTGGGCAAAAATCTTCACTAACCCTGTATCTGACAGAGGACTAATATCCAGTATATACAAAGAACTAAAGAAGCTGAAAAGCAGCAAACCAAGTAATCCACTTAAAAAATGGGGAACAGAGCTAAATAGAGAATTCTCGACAGAGGAATATCGAATGGCAGAAAAACACTTAAAGAAATGCTCATCCTCATTAGTCATCAGGGAACTGCAAATCAAAACAACCCTGAGATATCACCTTACACCCATCAGAATGGCCAAGATGAAAAACTCAAGCGATAACACATGCTGGAGTGGTTGTGGAGAAAGGGGAACCCTCCTCCACTGCTGGTGGGAATGTAAACTGTTACAACCACTCTGGAAAGCTATCTGGCACTTTCTAAGACAATTAGGAATAGTGCTTCCTCAAGACCCAGCTATACCACTGCTAGGTATATACCCAAATTCATTCAAGTACACAAAAGGGATGCTTGCTCAACCATGTTTATAGCAGCTTTATTTGTAATAGCCAGAACCTGGAAACAACCCAAATGTCCATCAACGGAGGAATGGGTACAGAAATTGTGGTATTTTTACACAATGGAATACTGCTCAGCAATCAAAAAGGAGGAAATCATGAAATTTGCAGGCAAATGGTGGGATCTAGAAAAGATCATTCTGAGTGAAATATCCCAGAAGGAGAAAGACAAACATGGGATATACTCACTCATCTAGACCTATAAGATATGATAAACATAATGAAATCTATACACCTAAAAAAGATAATCAATTGAGCAGACATGGGGTAAGATGATCAATCCTCATTTAGAAAGACAGATGGGATGTGCATTGAATGTATGACAGGAGTCTACTGAGCGCATCTGAAAGACTCTAACTAGCAATGTTTTCAAAGAAAAGACTCATGACCAAACCTTTGGCAGAGTACAGGGAATCACAAGAAAGAAGGGGAGTTAGTCTGATGGGGAAAGGATAGGAGCTCCACAAGGACCAAATATATCTGGGCACAGGGTCTTTTCTGAGACTGACATTCAACCAAGGACCATGTATGGATATAACCTAGAACCTCCACTCAGATGTAGCCTGTGGTAGCTCAGTAACCAATTGGTTTCCCAAAGTGAGGGGAACAAGGACTATTTCTAACAGGAACTCAATGACTGGCTCTTTGGTCTCCCCACCCCCGAAGGGAGGAGCAGTCCTGTTAGGCCACAGAGGAGGGCTTTGCAGCCAGTCCTGAAGATACCTAATAAAACAGGATCAGATGAATGGCGAGGAGGTCCCCCCTATCAGTGGACTTGGAAAGGGGCACGGTGGAGATGAGAGAGGGAGGGAGGGACTGGGAGGGAATGAGGGATCAGGACACGGCTGGGATACAGAGTTAATAAAATGTAACTGATAAAAAAAATAATAATAAAATAAAAAAGTCAATGAAATGATAGCTTACAATATTCTGCTATATTCATAGATGCTGCCTAGTTCAATAGTGATCAGAGGGGGAGCCCCCATAGTGAAGGGAGCAAATACAGTAATCTACATCCAAACATTAGGGTTAACTCAGGGAGCCGGGAGAAAGAGGAGGAGGACGGAGGATTGTTGGAGCCAAAAAGTTCAAGGACACCACGAGAACATGGCCTAATAAGTCAACTAAGGAGAATTCATAAGGAGGGCAATGAAATACTCCAAAAGACACAGACTGAAGTGTTGTATAAAGTTATTAATATTTATGATGGGTTTAACTTCTGGTATTGCTGCTGTTAATCCTCAGCAGCTGTAAAACCAAATCACCACACAGAGACTGGGTTTTTAGTTAACCTAGAACACAATGATGGGCAATATTTACTCCCTCCTAAACCTCCATGCCCTCAGTTTCCTAACATTTAGATTTCCCACATTTTACTTGCTTTTTGTGAAATCTTAGGTCTGGTTCATGCTCCAAGTCCTCCAAGCTCTCCTCCCGCTCTGCTCTCCTAGTGCATCCCTCTCCTCGAGCTCCTCCTCGTTCTCTAGCTCCTCCCCTCTTTCCTGTCCTCTGGCTCCTCCCATTGCACAACATTGTATCCAGCTGCTTTATTTGTGTCCTGTTTACACAAGAGCTGGGACAGGATGCTTATAGTGAGTATCACAATGCAATATCCAAATTGAAACCAGAGAGTTGTGGGTGGGGAAATCAGCATTTGAATTAACAAGGGTAAGGCATATACATTTTAAAAGAACATTATACCAACATTTCCCCTTTAAGTCCAATAAAGGCTCTTTTTCTTTCAATACAACAATAATTATGAAATTATGAAAACTGTTAGGTAAGATCTACACATGCAATGTCTAGTCCATGTGTAGTTAGCACATGGAGAGGGTATCTTAGGAAAAAGTGTCTGATTATCCTATCTATCTTGATAAGTTTAAAATTCTATACTTAAATTAACTTTTATCCTTATTGGTATTAAATATATATAAAGATTTCTTAATTTCTAAGCAACTTAAGCTTAAATGTGGTACTGTAATTATTTGTTCTTCAACCCCATCAGAGACTTGAGACGGAATAAAATTAGTTATGAGAGTAAATAGGAAGTGCATGTTAGCAGCTTCCAAAAAATAAAAAAATTGACAGAGACAGTTTGCTGCTGAACAGTTAGTCACCCATAACTCTCTATAACATTGGAGCATCATCTTCAGCCTTCTGGCTCAGAATATTTTGACAGACATATAAGTGAAGCAGGAACTTTTTAGGACTTGCTTACCCTGTCTTGGCAGAGTTTGGCAGTTGACTTGTCCTGCATTTAAGCTTGCCCATTTTAGGCAGAATTTGTCTGTTGTGAAGCGAGGGTATTTTCTTTACCCGAGTGGCTTGTTTGCCACATTTGAAGCCATCTCCATATGGAGGTTCTTTGATGCTCATTATCTTCTTTCAGGTAGGTGGGGTGCTGCCAGGAAATGACTTGTCTCATTGTCAAAGAATCTTTAAAATAATAAGAACATTTTAAATGCCATATTCTGTAGGTCTCCGAAGTTTTTGAAGACTACCTATCTTTATGTAATCGCTTTGTATACAAAATCATATTTATCTGTCAAACCTACAAGATATACTCCTGTGACAAATTAAACTAGTGTCTGACATGACTTTGAGTTGAATAACTAACAATTAACTTGTATACCTAATATCCTAACCAACTTTTAATAGTAGTTTAAAAATATTGGAAGTAACCTTGACTTTTTATCAATATACTAAAGCTTATACCAATGTATTAAAAATACTTATTTTTGCATCAATATGCAAAATCCTATACCAGAGTTAAAATTAACCTTATTTGTGAATAACAAATAAAACCTTAAGTTGAGTAGATTCAATAATCTACCCTTTTTCTATTTCTATAAAATATCCCTGTATATTCCTTGTTTCACTTGGAATAAGACCATTAATAATAAACATCTCCCAATGACAATAAAATTTTGTAGCCATATCAAACAACCAAAAACATACCCAGCCCCCTTTAAAGGAAATTGGACGCCATTCTCATGAGTTTCTTCTAGCTGACATTGTGGACATGTAGAAATCCTATAGGGGGCCCAAATAAAAATGGTTAATTAAGCAAGTAATAACATTTGTGGTCCAATAACATTTGAATGTTGAGAAATTTCAGGCTTAATAAAAGTCTTTTTTGGAACAGTCCACAATGCTGGACCAGTTAAAATTAGTGGCTTTCTTCAAAGTTCTTTTGGGAGCAGGCTTTGATGTGAAACGGCAGTTGAAGAAGTTGAGGCAGGTACAAGCAGAATGCTGGAACGTGCAAGATGCTGGAACAGATGTGTCAGTTTCTCAACATGCTGAAGAATGATTCTGTTAGGTTTGCTCTAGCATCTCTGTTGTCTAGTTCTTTTGTTCTGCAAACATATAATTTCTCACAAGCATTATAGAGTTCTAAAATTATAAATGTATGAGAGGTGCAGGATGAAACTAAAATGTAAGCCAATTTTATCTATGCAAATTAAAAGGTTAGCATAATACATTTTGAGGATATTATAGCCAAGAATTACTGGCCAAGTATTGATGGAGTTCTGACTGGAGACATTTTTTATGTCTGTCAGTTTCAGAGGTATTTCCAGGTAAAGGGATTATCAATTTATGTTACCTGTTCTGTTTGATCTTGATTTCTCTCCTCTTCTGAGTGGCTAAGGTCTTCCGGTGGTCTTCCACTGTCATTTCTGATTTTTATTAGTTTTGAAGGAACCCATAATTTCTCTTCTCCTGCATGAACATAAGCAAAACCTCTTCCCCAGCGTAACACATTCCCCACTCTCCACTGTGAAGTTAGGGTATCTTTGAAATATATAGGCTGACATAATTCAGCAGTTTTTTCTATAACCCAGTGTCTCTCCGCAGCTGTTGTTTGTTGTTCATTAACATTTAAGAAATTTAAGGTCAACAAAGCATTATGTAATCTGTCTCTGGGGGTTTTTAATACCCCTCTCTGTTTGTTAAGCATGTCCCTTAAAGTACGATTGGATCTTTCAATAACTGCTTGACCAGTAGGATTGTGAGGTATACCTGTGACACGCTTCATCTTGTAATATGTAAAAAATCCTTCCATTTTATTAGAGACATACGCTGTAGCATTATCAGTCTTAAATTGTTTAGGTATGCCCATAATTGCCATCACTTCTAATAAATGGGTAATAACTGAATCAGCCTTTTCAGAGCTTAAGGCTGTTGCCCACTGAAACCCTGAATATGTGTCTATAGTATGGTGCACATATTTCAATTTACCAAACTCTGTAAAATAAAGCATGTCCATGTGCCAAATTTCATTTCTTTGGTTACCTTTAGGGTTACTTCCTGCAGGGAGTGGAGTTTGGCTATATAAAGAACAAGCTGGGCATTTTCTCACAATGTCTTTGGCTTGTTGCCAAGTGATAGAAAAGTCTCTTTTTAAACCTTTGCTGTTAACATGGTGTTTTTTATGAAATTCTGAGGCCTCTAACACGCTTCCTATCAATAGTTCATCAATTTCATCATTGCCTTGTGCTAGAGGACCTGGTAAACCTGTATGAGATCTGACATGTGTTATATACAATTGATTATTTCTATTTCTGATTACTGGTTGTAATTGAAGGAAGAGTGAAGTTAAGTCTGAATTATCCTGAATTAGATCAGCAGTTTCTATATGCAGAACAACTCTTTCTGCATATTGAGAGTCAGTGACTATATTAAGAGAGTCCTGAAAATCTGATAACACCAAGAGAATTGCATATCATTCTGATTTTTGAACTGAATCATATGGACTCTCCACCACTTTACTCAGATTTTCTGACTTATAACCTGCCTTTTTTGATTTATTGGCATCTGTATAAAATGTGGGAGCTCCAGAAATTGGAGTTCCTTTTACTATATGAGGGAGAATCCAATTGGTTTTTTTATAAACTGAAGTCGCTTGCTTTTTGGGTATTTGTTGTTGATTTCTCCCACAAATTCACACCAAGCTCTTTGCCAATATTCGTTGTCTGCCCATAATGACAAAATCTCAGCATTGGTAAAGGGCACCACAATTTCAGCTGGATCTATTCCAGCCAGTTGACGAAGTCTCATTTTTCCTTTTAGGATCAATTCAGAAACCTTTTCTATATAGGTTTTTAGTTTTTTGTTTTGTTTGTGTGCCAAAAATATCCATTCTAAAATATAGTCCTCCCTCTGCATAAGAATTCCTGTGGGAGAATGAGTGGAGGGCAAAATAACCAAAATACAGGCCCTCTTTGGATCAATACGGTCTATACATGCATCTTGTAATTTCCTTTCTACCAGAGCCAATTCCTTTTCAGCTTCAGCTGGTAACGTTCTTGGACTATTTAAGTCCTTATCACCCTGTAAGGTTTGAAATAAGTTACTTATCTCTTGAGTAGCTAAAGCAAGGGTAGGCCGTAGCCAGTTAATATCTCCCAGCAATTTTTGAAAATCATTAAGAGTTCTTAGCTGTTTTTTTCTAATTTGTACTTTTTGTGGTCGAATTTTCTGTAGACCTATTTTATATCCTAGGTAATTAATAGAATCTCCTCTTTGTATTTTTTCGGGAGCAATCTGTAATCCCCAACAAGGCAAAGTTCTATTTATTTTATCAAAAATATTTTCTAAGGTTTTCATATCTGAATCAGCTAATAAAATATCATCCATATAGTGGTAAATTATGGATTGAGGAAACTGCTTACGAATTACCTCCAACGGTTGTTGTACAAAATATTGGCACAAAGCAGGACTGTTTAACATCCCCTGTGGTAAGATCCTCCAGTGATACCTCTTTATTGGACATCTTCTATTCAAAGTGGGTACTGAGAAAGCAAACCTTTCCCTATCATGTTCATGTAAAGGAATTGTGAAAAAGCAATCCTTTAAATCAATCACTATAATAGGCCATTCTTTAGGTAACAAGGAAGGCAGTGGGATTCCAGATTGTAACGATCCCATTGGCTGAATAATTTTGTTAATTGCTCTTAGATCTGTTAACATCCTTCATTTGTCAGATTTCTTTTTGATGACAAATACCGGAGAATTACAAGGGCTGTTGGACTCCTCTATATGTTGAGCCTCCAGCTGTTCCAGGACTAGCTGTTCTAGTGCCAGTAATTTTTCTTTACTCATAGACCATTGTTCAATCCATATAGGTTGGTTAGCCAACCACCTCAGTGGTAAGGCTGTGGGAATTTTATTAGCAGTGGCTTCCTAACAGGCAGTTGAAGAGACGGCCTCTGCTGTATTTTGTTTATGGACAGCCTGGACAGTCTGAAACTGTTTTTGATGACATTTTTTTAATAATTTTAGCTTCTTTATCAGGAGTATTACCTCTTTTTTGGCTTGTCTCAGAACTTGGGGGGATGTTAATCTGGGTCTTCCATTGTTGTAACAGATCTCTTCCCCATAAGTTTATGGCTATCTCAGCCACGTATCGTTTTAGTTTTCCTATTTGACCTCCTGGTCCTATACATTTAAGCCGTTTAACACCTAACACTTTGTTTCACTTTAGATAAATTCCCAACTCCTTGGAATTGAATATCCACCTCCTGAAGTGGCCAATTTGGAGGCCAGGATTTACAAGTAAGAATTGTGACATCAGCCCCAGTATCTACCAAGCCTTCAATTTCAATATTATTTAAAATTATCTTTAACTTTGGCCTTTGATCATTTATAGAGGTTTGCCAATATATTTGTTTTTTGTTCTCCTGGTTTTTTGATTTATCTATAGAATCTGGTTTGGCCTCACTGTCCAAGTTTTTAATGTTTATTCCCAGAGCAGTGGTGTTTAATTTTCTTGTGGAGGAGTATCCCTGTCCTGTTCTGGGGCCTGCAAGAGGCCCCCTTGGGCGTTTTTTGATAAAGGATTACCCCATTTATCTATGAATGCTCTAATTCACTAGGCCAGTGACGACCCTTGCCACATCTTCTGCATATTCTAGGAAGCATAGGCTCCCTTCTTGAATTATATTGGTTTTCCTGGTAATTTCTTCTGTAGTAATCTCGCCCATCACAATTACAACATCTCCCAAGGTCTTTTGAGGTAGCTTCTCTTACCAAGGTCAAATTGGGTGAATGAGGTCTAATATCAATCATATTTCTAATCCATTCGTCTATTGGAGCAGATCTTGCTCTTAATGGCCTTATTGCCTCTTTGCATTCAGTATTAGCATTTTCAAAAGCTAAAGATTCTATTAGTGCTTTTCTAGCTAGTGGATCTGATATACTTCTATCCACAGCTGAAGTCAATCTTTGTGAAAAGTTAGTAAATGTTTCACTTGGACCTTGTATGACCTGGGAGAATGGCTCAAGCCTTTTTCCTGATTCCTCAACCTTGTCCCAAGCATTTCAGGCTGCTAAGCGACATAATGCTAAGGTTTCTTCGTTATATACAGCTTGTATCTCTGTGTCAGCATACTGGCCATCACCAAGCAGCTGTTCCTTAGAAACACCAACACCTCTGGCTCTATTTTTGGGTGCTATCTCTCTAGCCTCTTCTCTCCACCATGATAGCCACTGTAAATATGGCCCAGGTTCTAATATTGCCTTTGCCATATCCTCCCAATCCTTGGGGATTACTCTACTTTTGATTGACCAGGAAGTCAACATTTGTTTTACAAATGGTGAATGCATTCCAAAATTAGTAACACTTTCCTTAAATTTCCTCAGATCTAGCACTTCCACAGGGCGCCATTCAGCTTCATGATAATTCAGTGGATGATCATCATCTGCTGGTTTCTGCTGTATAGTGACTGGATAAGCCAACGTTGGTTTTCTAAACACCTTTGGTTGGCTTTCTTTATTTTTGTCTTTTGCCTCTACCTGAGTATTTTCTTTACTTAGTATTCTAAACTCTTCTCTTAAGGTCTGCACCCATATTTCATACCTATCTCCCTGTTGTTTGTTTTGTTCAATAATCTCTTGAATCTCTTGTTTTATGCTTCTCTTCCAACTTTTAATTTTTTCTTTATATTGTTCTAGTTGTTCTTTGTGCTGTTCCAGTATCTTTTCTAAAACCTCTGCCCTATCTTCCTGTAGTTGATTGCGTTCTGTAAGTTTTTGTATCTCTTGTTTTTGGTCCTGTTTCCAGTCTTCATTTTTTCCTTTATGTTGTTCTAGTTGTTCTTTGTGCTGTTCCAGTATCTTTTCTAAAGCCTTTGCCTTCGAGAAGACATAAAAGGCTAATGCAATGATTAAGGTTAAATTGAGGACTATGAATGTAAGCATAGTTACAATTTCTAGACTTTCCTTTATTTCAGTCTTAAAACCATAGAATAGATTATCAGCCAAGCTCCAAGAAATCTGTTTTATTGTTTCTTCCATCCTGTTAGACTGTAGTGGCAGCTAGTTTTGTTAGGGAAGTCTCAGGTCTGCCCACAGTAGGCTGCCTTTTGCTCCAAGGCCTGTTTAAGAGTCTCTCTTAAAGAGACAGTAACTGACCTGAGAGTTTTTAGATTTTAAGTTTGGTTTACATCACTGGGAGCTTATTCCCCCCACCAAATTATGATAAAGTATGATTTAAAGGGTGTGGATTCTTAGATTAGTTGGGCGCCATTTGTTGTATAAAGTTATTAATATTTACTATGGGTTTAACTTCTGGTATTGCTGCTGTTAATCCTCAGCAGCTGTAAAACCAAATCACCACACAGAGACTGGGTTTTTAGTTAACCTAGAACACAATGCTGGGCAATATTTACTCCCTCCTAAACCTCCATGCCCTCAGTTTCCTAACATTTAGATTTCCCACATTATACTTGCTTTTTGTGAAATCTTAGGTCTGGTTCATGCTCCAAGTCCTCCAAGCTCTCCTCCCACTCTGCTCTCCTAGAGCACCCCTCTCCTCGAGCTCCTCCTCGTTCTCTAGCTCCTCCCCTCTTTCCTGTCCTCTGGCTCCTCCCATTACACAACATTGTATCCAGCTGCTTTATTTGTGTCCTGTTTACACAAGAGCTGGGACAGGATGCTTATAGTGAGTATCACAATGCAATATCCAAATTGAAACCAGAGAGTTGTGGGTGGAGAAATCAGCATTTGAATTAACAAGGGTAAGGCATATACTTTTTAAAAGAACATTATACCAACACTGAAGCAACATCATGGAGCCTGCATGGGTCTGAGCTTGGTCTTCTGTGTACATGCTGTGGTTGTTTGATTTGGGGGTTTTTGTGGAACTCCTAAGAGTTGGAGTAGGGTATCTCTGACTCTTTTGGATGTCAACATTTTTTTCCTCCAACTGAGTTGCTTTGTCCAACCTTGATACGATGGTTTATGCATAGTCTTATAGAATTTTGGTATGCCTTGTTCAGCTAATATCACTGAAGATTTGCTCTTTTCTCAAGGGAAATGGAGGAGCAATGAATATTGCAGAGAAGGGATGGGGGTTGAAAAAAGAGGAAGAAAAGGAGGAATCAGTCAAGATGTATTGTAAGAGGGAAGAATAAAGAACAAGGAAAAAAAGAAATTATAGACAAACTTTAAAACTCCCACAAAATTAACTCAAAGTGACCTCTCAAGTGTAAGTGTTTTTGAACCACCAGATACTAATATTTCTTTTGAACAAAGAAGTCCCATGGTCTAGATTTATCTCTCAAATGGATATGATCAGAAAGGTCTGCCTTGGCTCTGTAGTCATTCATATTCCGTTTTGGTTTCTGGCAAAACTAGAATCAGTGAAGTGCACACACAAAATGACATTGAAGAATAATTTAATGTCTGCTTCCTGCCACAAAAACTATGTCACAAGTTGTGGAAAATGCCTTATCCACTCTCTCAATTCCACGAACACCTGCAGAACCTCTGCAGCTGAGAAACTCCTTTCGTCCTTGGGACTGAAGCTAAGTAACAAGTAGTACTCAAGGTAGGAAGCTTGAATCTCATTGAGAAGGTAGAGTAAAAGAGACATCTGATATCTGTGGTGGATATGGATGGGGAATCCAGTGGAAGAAGGGGTTGAAAGGAGAATAGGAGAGAAGTGTGTGGAGGATGGCTGAAAAGAAAACTGGAGTTAGTGGATTGTGGATGGAGGAGTAGCACTGGCACAGGCAGTAATCTAGTACAGTGGAAAATTCCGGGAATCTATGAGGGTGACTCTGGCTAAGATTCCCTTGTGATAGGACCTATGGAGCCTAAACAAGCTATCTCCTCTAAGCAGGCAAGATGTCATCCTGCCTATAAGCTGTACAGAGACAAGAACCTAGCATAACTGTCATCAGAGTGGCTTCACCCCCTAACTCATGGAAACAGATGCAAAAACATGCAGACAAACATTAGGTGGAGTTGGGAATTCCTATGGAAAAAAAGGAAGAAGAATTGTAGGAGGCAGAGGGGTCAAAGACACCGCAAGAAAACCTATAGAATCAACTAACCTGGGCCAATAAAAGCTCAAAGAGAGTATGCCTTGGAAGGACCAAGACCCGCTGCACACATGCAACAGTTGTGTAGCAAGGTCTTCATGTCAGACTCCTAATAGTTAGAGCAGGAACTGTCTCTGACTCTGTTGCCTGCCTTTGAATCTCTTTACCTAACTGGATCACATTGACTGGCCTCAATAGGAGAAGCTGTGCCTAGGCAACTGCAACTTGAAATGCCAAGGTTGCTTGTTGTCATTAGGAGGCCTTCCCTTTTCTGAAGAATAGGAGAGGAGGAATTACTGGGGAAAGGTGAGAGAGAAGGACTAAGAGGTGAAGAAGAAAGAAAATCTGTGCTTGGGATGTAAAGAAAAATAACTAATTAATTAATTAATTAAAAACATATCAGAATGCCTCAATAACACTTAAACAGCACTACATAAAAGTATATACAAATGAATAATGGAGAGAGGGCATCTGCAAACAGAACTTAAAACTTGGAGTTATTTCCTATATCATAGAAGCAGAATGTGAAATCAGAGAGAGAAATTAGGACTGTAGAGATATTATAGAGAATGAAAACTTTAAATAAATAAACAAAATATATATCCAAAATTATTTCTTAAGTACATGAGTGTCCTGAAACAGCACATCATTCTTCAGTGACGGGGTCCAGAAGGGAATGTACCAGGGGATGAGAAAGACTGGTAAAATACAAGGAAGAAAAGATAAAAGCTTGGGTAGAGAGGTCTCATGCCATGCAAGCTTCTTAAGAAGAACATTGTCTCCACTACTTCCAGGTAAAAATAGAAGGAAATGGGGGATGTTTATGAAGACAGCAGAAACAAGCATACTGTAGAATAAACACACAAGGAAGTTAAACAGTGCTGCTTAAGGGGAACACACAGGGTATTTCAAAAACTTTCTGATCTAGCCCACTGCAGCCTTGGAATTGAAAACAACAGCCCTATGTGGAGAGAAGAGTTGGAGGTCTCAGGAACAGAAGTGAACCCTCCCCAAATGTCCTGGCACCAGAGCATGACCAATTCTCCCAAACATATTCTTGGTTTTGGAGAAGGAGCTCTCTTAATTTCACTGTAACTCAGAGCCCTACAAAAAGTGTCGAAGGCCTAGGCCCCAGGCTGTTACTAGAAAAGCAGGATCCTAAGTTTGAGAAGGAGCTATGTTCCTCCTCTACATATGAAGGATTCAGGGAAAGCCTTGCTTGATCAGGCAGTTGGGTCAGAGAAGAAATAAAGAAAGAAATTAAACACTTCCTAGAAATCAATGAAAATGAAGGCACAACATACTCAAACTTATGGGACACAATGAAAGCAGTGCCAAGAGGAAAGTACATAGCACTCTGTGCCTTTAAGAAGAAATTCAAATCATCTCATTCAAGCAACTTAATGGCTCACGTAAAAGCCCTAGAATAGAAAGAAGCAGACACACCAAAGAGGAGTAGACAGCTGGAAATTATCAAACACATGGTTGAAATCAATAAATTAGAAACAAATAATACAATTCAAAGAATCAATGAAACCAAGAGCTGTACCTTTGAGAAAATAAAAAAAAGATATACAAACCCTTAACCAAGCTAACTAAAAGGCAGAGAGACACTATCCAAATCAACAAAATCAGAAATGAAAAGGGGGACATAACCACAGACACCAAAGAAATCCAAACAATAGTTATGTCTTACTTCAAAAGCCTATATGCCACAAAATTTGAAAATCTAAATGAAATGTGCAATTTTCTTGACCAATTCCACATGCCAAAGCTGAATCAAGACCAGGTAAATCAGTTGAATAGCCCTTCCCCTAAGGAAATAGAAAATGTCAACAGAAGTCCCCCATGCAAAAAAAAAAAAAAAAAAGCCCAGGGCAAGATGGTTCCAGACCTTCAAAGAAGAGCAAACACCAATACTCTTCAAACTATTCCACAAAATAGAAACAAAAGGAACACTACCAAACTTATTCTATGAAGCCACAGTCACCTTGGTACCTAAACCTTTTGAAGACCCAACAAAGAAAGAGAATTTCAGGCCAATCTCCCTCATGAACATTGATGCAAAAATACTCAACAAAATACTTGCAAACCAAATCCATGAACACATCAAACATCATCGACTATGACCAAGTAGGCTTCATCCCAGGCATGCAGGGGTGATTCAATATATGGAAATCCATCAATGTGATCCACCAAATAAACTGAAAGAAAAAAATGCATGGTAGTCTCTTTAGATGCTGAAAAGGCATTTGACAAAATCCCACATCCATTCATGTTGAAAGTCTTGGAGAGATCAGGGATACAAGGCACATACCTGAACATAGTAAAGACAACACACAGCAAGCCTATAGCCAACAATAAACTCAATGGAGAGAAACTTAAATCAATCCCACTGAAATCCAGGACAAGGCAAGACTGCCCACTCTCTCCATATCCCTTCAACATTGTTCGTAAAATCCTTCCTAGAGCATTTAGACAATTAAAAGAGAACAAGGAAATACAAGATGATATGATAGTACACCTGAGTGACTCCAAAAATTCTACTAGGGAACTCCTACAGCTGATTCACAGCTTCAGCGAAGTGGCTGGATATAAAATTAACTCAAAAAAATCAGTAGCCTTCCTGTATACAAAAGACAAAAGGTCTGAGAAAGAAATTAGAGAAACAACACCCTTCACAATAGCCACAAAGGACATAAAGTACCTTGGTCTGAAACTAACCAAGCAAGTCAAAGACTTGTATGAAAAATATTTTCAGTCTCTGAAGAAAGAATTGGAAGAAGATATCAGAAGATGGAAAGATCTCCCATACTCATGGCTTGGCAGGATTAATATATTAAAAATGGCCATTTTACCAAAAGCAATCTACAGATTCAATGCAATTCCGATCAAATTACCGACACAATTCTTTACATCCTTAAAATAAAAATTCTCACCTTCATTTGGAACAACAGGAATCCCAGAATTGCTAAAATAATTCTCTACAATAAAAGATTTTCAGGAGGTATCTCCATCCCTGATCTCAAGCTGTACTATAGAGCAATAATAAAACCTGCATGGTACAGGCACAGAAACAGACTGGTGGATCAATTGAATTGAATAGAAGACCCTGAAATAAACTCACACATTTACGGATACCTGATTTTTGACAAAAATGACCTCATTGGCACAGAAGACAACTTCCTGAACAGAATACCAACAGCACAGGCTCTAAGAGCAACTATCAATAACTGGGACCTCATGAAACAGAAAAGCTTCTGTAAAGCAAAGGACAATGTCCTCAGAACAAAATGACTGCCTACAGATTGGGAAAGGATCTTCACTATCCCTTTATCTGACAGAAGACTAATTTCCAGTATATATAAGTACCTCAAGAAGTTAAACAGGATTTCCTCCTTTTTGATTGCTGAGTAGTATTCCATCATGTAAAAATACCACAATTTCTCTATCCATTCCTCCATTGATGGACATCTGGGTTGTTTCCAAGTTCTGGCTATTACAAATAAAGCTGCTACAAACATTGTTGAACAAATGTCTTTGTTGTGTACTTGAGTAAATTTTGGGTATATACCTAGGAGTGGTAGAGCTGGTTCTTGAGGTTGCACTACTCCTAATTGTCTGAGAAAGCACCAGATTGACTTCCAAAGTGGTTGAACCAGTTTACATTGCCACCAGCAGTGGAGGAGGGTTCCCCTTTCTCCACAACCTCTTCAGAATGTTTTATCACTTGAGTTTTTCATCTTGGCCATTCTGATGCGTGTAAGGTAAAATCTCAGGGTCGTTTTGATTTGCATTTCCATAATGGCTAATGAGGTTGAGCATTTCTTTAACTGTTTCTCTGCCATTCAATGTTCCTCTTTCGAGAATTCTCTGTTTAGCTCCATTCTCCATTTTTTTAATGGGATTATTTGGTTTGTTGTTTTTTTGCTTCTTTAGTTCTTTATATATGCTGGATATTAGCCCTCTGTCAGATAAAGGGTTGGTGAAGATTCTTGCCCAATCTGTAGGCAGTCATTTTGTTTTGATGACAGTGTCTTTTGCTTTACAGAAGCTTTTCAGTTTCATGAGGTCCCATTTATTGATTGTTGCTCTTAGAGCCTGTGCTGTTGGTGTTCTTTTCAGGAGGAGTAGCCCTGTTAGGCCATAGAGGAGGTCTTTGCAGCCAGTCCTGAAGATACCTGAAAAAAAAAACTGGATAGGATGAATGTGGAGGAGGTCCCCCCTATCAGTGGACATGGAAAGGGGCATGGTGGAGATGAGAGAGGGAGGGTGGGATTGGGAAGGTATGAGGGAACAGGACACTGCTGGGATACAGAGTTAATAAAATGTAACTGATAAGAAAAAAAAGAAATTAAAAAAAAGAAGATGTTGAACAGGAACAAATCAAGTAATCCAATTAAAAAATGGAGTACAGAGCTAAACACAGAATTCTCAAGTGAGGATTATCGAATGGCAGAGAAAAACTTAATGAAATGCTTAACCTCATTAGCCATCAGAGAAAGGCAAATCAAAAGGACACTAACACTTCACCTTACACCCATCAACATGGTTAAGAGGAAAAACTCAAATAACAACACATGCTGCAGAGGTTGTGGAGAAAGGGGAACCCTCCTCCACTGCTCTTGGGAATGTAAAATTGTACAACCACTCTGGAAAGCAATCTTGCACTTCCTCAGAAAACTAGGAATAGTACTTCCTCAAGATCCAGCTATACCACTCCTCAGTATATACACAAAGAGGATCAAGTACACAATAAGAACATTTGCTCAACCATGTTTGTAGCAGCTTTATTTGTAATAGACAGAAGCTGGAAACATCCCAGATCCCCCTCAGTGGAGGAATGGATACAGAAATTGTGGTACATCTAAACAATGGAATATTACTATGCAATAAAAAAGAAGGAAATCATGAAATTTTCAGGTAAATGGTGAGATCTAGAAAAGATCATCCTGAGTGAGCTATCCCCCAAACAGTAAGACACACACACACACACACACGGTATATACTCACTCATATAGACATATAATATAGAATAAACCTACTAGAATCTGTATATCTAAAGAAACTAATCAAGAGGGAGGACTCTTGATAAATTGCTCAAGCCCTATCCAGAAAGGCAAAGAGAATGGACATCAGTAGAAGGAGAAAAGAGGGAATAAGTCAGGAGCCTGACACAGAGGACCTCTGAAAGGTTCTGCCCTGCAGACTATCAAAGCAGATGTTGAGACTTATGGCCAACCTTTGGACAGAGTGTAGGTAAGCTTAGGAAAAGAAGTGGTACACAATAAGATATGGAGAGGACAGGAACTCCACAAGGAGACCAACACAATCAAAAAATCTAGGCACAGGGGTCTTTCCTGAGACTGATACTCCAACCAAGGACCATGTATGGAGATAACCTAAGACCCCTGCACAGATGTACTCCATGGCAGTTCAGGGTCCAAATTGGTTCCATAGTAATAGGAACAGGGACTGTCTCTGACATGAACTGAATTTTCTGCTTTCTAATTCCCTCCCCCTGAAGGGGAACCAGCATCACAATGCCGCAGAAGACAATTCAGCCACTCCTGATGAGACCTAATTGACTAGAATCAGAAGGAAGAAAAAGAAGACCTCCCCTATCAATGGACTTGGGGAGGGGCATCCTTGCAGAGGGAGGAGGAAGGGAGGGATTGTGGTGGGGTGGAGGGAGCTTAAGGGGCATAAAAGTGAATAAAGTGAAAGAAAGAAAGAAAAAAGAAAGAAAGAAAGAAAGAAAGAAAGAAAGAAAGAAAGAAAGAAAGAAAGAAGAAAGAAAGAACATTGTGTCCACTACTTCCAGGTAAAAGTTGAAGGAAATGGTGGACATCTATGAAGACAGCAGAAACAATCATACAGTGGCATAATCACGCAAGGAAGTTAAAGAGTGCTGCTTAAGGGGAACACGCAGGGTATTTCAAATACATTCCTGATGTAGCCCATTGCAGCCTTGGAATTGAAAACAACAGCCCCATGTAGAGGGAAGAGTTGGAGGTCTCAGTAACAGAAGTGACCCCACCCCAAATGTCCTGGCACCAGAGCATGTCCAACTCTCCCAAACATATTCCTGGTTTTGGAGAAGGAGCTCTGTTAATTTCGCTGTAACTCAGGGCCCTACAAATAGTTCTCTAGGCCTAGGCCCCAGGGTGTTACTGGATCTGAAAAGCAGGTTCCTAAGTGTGAGAAAGAGCTGTTTCTTTTCTACACATGAAGGACTCAGGGAAAGCCTTGCTTGATCAAGCGAGTTCAAGATCAAGCTTGATCAAGAACAGCAGTGTTCGTCTTTCTCAAATAGTTGTCACCTGGGATCTTCTTGACTACCTGGCAGATCTATGCTTTTCTCAGGAAGAAAAATTGACCTTTAGGGCACACCAGGTCTTAATGTTGGTTGTGACCCTGTAATGCCCCTTTGAGAAGCTTGTTGAGTCTCCTTCTCATTTAACATGGGGACTTGCTAGTGGTGGGTTGTAAATCAGTTGTCTGCTTTTCCTATGGTTGGGGCAGTCATAGTGAATGAACATATTTTCTAGGACCTAATCTTTAACAAGCCTGGTTAGCCTACCACATATTTTGGAGTGTTGTAGAAGCAACCCTCCTTTAGGTAATTTCCCCTTTGTGTGACTATCCCTAAGCACTGGTAAATCCTTTCCATCATCAATTCTAATCTTGCACATCACAGCTTAGTAGTAAAGATTTCTACCTCCACAAAATGAAGTCCAAATGGATCTCACCCCCTTCTCCAGGAGCAAAGACATGACAACATAGGTCCTTGGAGGGTGAGGGGGATGAATTCCTCTTTTCATTGCTGTTGAACAGGGATGCCAGGGTGGAGATGGTGACCTGCTTCCTTTCCCATGGCTGATGATACTCATTAGCCATCCTATCATCATAATGGGGCAGCTGGCTCATCTGCAGGTAAAACTCACACAGTGCTCTGAGTCAGAGTCCATGCTCTGGCCTTTGGGCTCACAAGTGGAGTCATACAACTGGATGCCTTTGTGTTGGGACCATACACTCTCTTACCTCTTGAATTCTGTCAGAATCCTTTGGGCTACATAGGGCTCCCTGTTGCCAGTACTTTGCCCCTTTCCTGATTAGCTCTTCAGCTCATTTTTGGCATCAAAGGGATCTGAGTAGTCATCAGCTATGGTCATCTTGTCTTTCTAGCCCACTCAGCTCTCCCCTGCAGCTAACAGCAGGTCACTGGGCTCCAGTTATAGCCAACACAGCTCACACCTCTCAGTCCCCACCCCAAGGGCCTGAACTCAGGACACTTTGATAAGCTAGTACTACCAGGATATGTAGTGCACCACTTCTGGGGTAGTGGGCTTCCATTTGCTGCTGCTAGAGTAGAGGTGCTGAGCATTGTGGGATGAGCACAAGCACAGGGCCTAGGACGCTGATGTGGATGGTCTGCAGCCCTGATCCTTGCAGCAGCAGCAGCAGCAGTAGTGAAGGCATGCTGCCCCTAACAGGACTCCACGCCACCAGTGCAGTAGTTGAGATGGCACAGGGTGCACATTTTGTGCAGTCAGGAGCCCAGCACCATTGTACAGGTCCTCATCTGAGCATGGTAGGCACGGATAGGATACCCGTGCTGCAACTGTGCTGTCTTAGGGCAGAAATCCCGACAATGCCGAGAAACAGGCCCCAGTGGACCCTCAGGATGCCTAGGATGCGGATCAGCCCTGCTGTAAGGCCTAGGGAGGAGGATAGTTGCGCTTCTCTCCCATGTGCCTCTGCTTGGGGTTGTCGGGCCTTGGCTCTTGGTCTTGCTGTTACCAAAACTTAAGTATCTGTTACAAGAAGCCTCCTAGGGCTATGGCTTGCCAGCCTGATCCAATGCTGCAGCCAATTGAGGATCAACGCCCCTGCCCAGTCCTGCCAAATTCAAGTTCTTGTGGCTACCACCTGGCTAGGGCCTCTACTGCACAGCCCTCAGCTCCATGCTCCATCACCTGAGCTTGGAATCAACAGCTTCTCACAGGTGGGTCTCATAGGAGCCCCAGATGCCAAGAGCAGAAAGCTGGGCGCCCCTGCTGTGTTCCTTCCTGTGGCCAACTGCAAACTTCTCCAGTTTGCATGGGCTAGGCCAGCTGCTTATTGGAGGGGAACACCAGCTAGGATGTTAGCACCCAACACCAGGCAGGACATGCCCCTGCAAGTCCCAGCGGCACCTGCTGCTGCAGCTGCGGCCTACCTAACCGCCATGTGTGTCACACCACAAGCATTGTAATGTGGAGTACTAGGATATGTCTACACACAGCCCTGTTGCCAACACACAGAGGCAATGCACAGAATGAAATTATTCAGAGTACAACGTGTGGGTCCTGATAGTTGCTCAGACCACATTGGGCCACTACTTCACATGGAGCCACTAGGAGGGTCCACCGCAGAAGCTCCCAAGGCTCATCAGCCCACTCCTCCCCACATGGTGGTCCCTCACTTACCATGTTGAGGTTTCCAAGCTCATACTCAGAGCCCTTGCAGCTCCAGGCAGAAGCTCAGGATCACAAGCACTTACTCAGCTACAGAATCCAGCCTTGGAGGATGTTGTCCAGGAAATCCTGCCGTCTTGTCTGACTGGCAGTTCACCTACACATTCTGATTGGCTAGTGAGGGCTGAAACAAGAGCACTTACCTTAGGATTGCTAAAGGCACATAGCACAGTGTTTCCTGGCACTGGTTTCAGGCCCAGGCACAGTATTTTCCTAGATCTGCAGAGACTTGCATTTCAGTAGCACTAGCACCCGAACTCCAATAGCTGGCCCTTCTGCCTTCTTGTACTCAGTAGGTGTTGGTTTCTAGGAGGAAGCCTAGAAAACCCACATCAGAGACATAAACTTGAAAAAGTAGGCTTTATTTTCTGCCTGCAAAAGGAGGTGGTCTGCATGGGATCAAAACAGCATCCCTGAGGAGATGATGTGTTGCATAATTGAAGGGTGAATACCTCAAGGTGAGGGGTATTTTGCTGTGTGGTGTGGTCATTCAATCAAATTTTAACATTATGGGTTAAGCAAGACAGTATCTGTTAGAGACTGGGCCTGATCCAAGACTTCTTGCCTCAAGGCCCCTTATTAGTACACTAGACATTGGGTTCTGAATCCAAAGAAAGAAAGAAAGAAAGAAAGAAAGAAAGAAAGAAAACAATACACTACCCTAACAAGTGTACCTACGTGTGAAGGTGTTAGTTATTTCCAGATGGAGTCAGTTGAATTAGCAAACTTTGCCATTACAACAGCCAAGACAGAAGGGCTGAGACTTAGTTCTTTCATGAAACAGGCAAGGAAAGCCTGGAATCATTTCTAAAGCAACAGTTTGACTCAAAAAAGGAAGCATGGGGAGTCTTGACAAATTCATGTAGAGCTCTCCTATCACTATTTGAAGATGACATGATAGTGTATGCAAGGGACACCAAAAATTCTACCAAACAACACTGAAAACTGATAAACAGTGGCTGGATAAAAAAAAAAAATCAAAAAAAACAGTAGCCATCCTATACAAAAGCAACAAACTGATGGAGAAAGAAATTAGGGCAACTACTCCCTTCACAATAGTAACAAATAATATAAGTTATCTTGGTGTAACTCTAACCAAGCAAATGAAAGGCCTGTCTGACAAGAACTTTAGGTGTCTGAAGTATGAAACTGAAAAAGATATTAGAAGATAGAATGATATCACATGCTTGTAGACTGGTGGGATTAATATAGTAAAATTGGCCATCTTATCAAAAGCAATCGACAAATTCAATGCAATCCCCATCAAAATACCAGCGCAATTTTTAATAGACCTTGAAAGAACACTCTAAACTTCATATGGTAAAACAAATATAGATTCTTATTTATGCCCCTCTACAAAACTCAAATTCAAGTTGATTGAAACCCCAATATAACACCAAATACAATAAATCTATAAAAAGAGAAAGTGGAGAAGCACCCGGAACTCATTGGTACAGGAGACAACTTCCTGATCAGAATATCAGCAGCACAGAATCTAAGGTCAATAACTCAAAATTGGCACTTCTTGAAACTGGAAATCTTCTATGAGGCAAAGGACACTGTCAATAAAAGGAAACAACAGTCTGTAGATTAGGTATGGATTTTCACCAATCCTACATCCTACAAAGGGTTAATATCCAAAATACATAATAAAATCAAGAAATCAAACACCAATAAAGAAATAACCTATTTAAAAAATGGGATACAGAACTAAACAGAAAGTTCTCAACAGAGGATTCTCATGGCTGAAAAGCACTTAAAGAAATGTTCAACATTCTTGGTCAACAGGGAAATGCAAATCAAAATGACCCTGAGATTCCCTCTCACACCTGTCAGAATGGCTAAGATCAAATTCTCAAGCAACAGCACATACTAGCAAGAGTGTGGAGAAAGGGGAACACTGCTCCATTGCTGGTGGGAGTGTAAACTTGTAAAACCACTTTGGAAATCAATCTGGCAATTTCTCAGAAAACTGGGAATAGCTTTATCTCAAGACCCATCTATAGCACTCCTGGATATATACCTGAAAGACAATCCACCAGACAAGGATACTTGCTCAACTATGTTCACAGCAACTTTATGTGTAATATCCAGAATCTGGAAACAACCCAGGTGTGCCTCCACCAAACAATGGATAAAGAAATTGGTAAGTTTACACAATGGAATACAACTCAGCTATAAAAAAAAAGAAACCATGACATTTGCAGGGAAATGGATAGAACTCGAAAAGATCATTCTCAGTGAGATATGTCAGATCTGGAAATAC
The DNA here is from genome assembly GCF_030254825.1 of Meriones unguiculatus. Taxonomy (NCBI): domain Eukaryota; kingdom Metazoa; phylum Chordata; class Mammalia; order Rodentia; family Muridae; genus Meriones; species Meriones unguiculatus. The sequence goes on along the minus strand of NC_083353.1, from coordinate 23,770,454 downwards.
ATACATGGTATGTAATCACTTACAGGTGGATTTTAGCCATAGAGTACATGATAAGCATACTGTAAGGCACTGAACCAAAGACAGTAAGTAGCACAGAAGATTCAAGAAGGGATGCATAAATTCCACTCAGGAATTTATTTGCAATCGACAGAGGTTATAGGCTAAAGACAAGAACAAGGTGGCAGAGGGGTCGCAGTGAAAAGAGGAGGAGGTCAGACCTGGAAAGAGCAAAGGCGAGAGTAAAGAAGGCCTGTAGAGAAAAGAAAATCTGAGCATGGGATGTGTCTGTGACAAGCTGGAAACCTAAGTCAGGGTAGGCTCCTGGGAGGATATGAGGGGTACACAAGCAGAGACTCCTAATGGCAGAGGCAATAGGGACTAAAGAGGACACCCACTAACTAGACTAGTCTCCTAGCAGAGTGAAGGGAACACCAACCCACTCACAAAAACGTTGAACAAAAATTTACCCTGCCTATAATATGTGCAGCAAAGAAGATAAGCAGAGAGAGCAGAGACTGAGGGAATGCCCAACCAATGCCTAGCCCAACCAAAGACCCAACCTACCAGAGAGTGCCAACACATGACACTATGAATGATACTCTGCTAAACTTGCAGACAGGAACCTGACAGCATTGTCCTCTGAGAGGTGTTAACCAGCAGCACCTCAAAACACATGCAGTCTCAAAACCAAACATTGGGTGATGCATAGGGACATTTGTGGAAAAGAGGGAGGAAAGAGAAAAAGACCTGGAAAGGACAGGAACTCCACAAGAAGACGAACACTGCCAACTAACTAAGGCCAAGAGGTGCCTGCTGAGACTGAAGCATCAATCAAGGATTATGAATGAATTGGACCTAGGCCTTTAAAACAGTGTGTCAGTTAGCTTGAGTCTACAACAAGAAGGCAAAATGAATATAAATTTAAAAGAATTAAAACCACTCACAGGTATATCCAACTGTGTGAGTTAATTCCAGATGTAGGCTGTTTTACTACTAAGCTTGGCTATCACAAGAGCCAAGTCAGAACAGCTGAGACATTTCCTACCTGAAATAAGCAAGAAAAGCATAGAGACATTCCCAAAGAAATGCTTTTTCTCAAAAAAAAAAAAAAAAAAAAAAAGAGAAAGAAAAGAAAGTGGGGGGAGCATTGTATAGCTGAGATAAAAAGTTAATAAACTATAACTCATATTAATTGAAATAAAAATTAATTGAAAAAACGAAAGTGTGGTGATTTTACTTTGAGAATCTGGGTACCTTCATGTAGAGTTCTAGTTATTTCTACACATGCTAAGTTAACAGTTCCACATTTGAACATGGTCACAATGTAAAAGCTAGTATTTGGGGAAATTTTACTCAAAGTCATGCATAAAGGTGATAGAAAGACATATCTCTGCCATTTTCTTCTCGTACTGTAACATCTAAATGATGATCAAGTAGTAATCGCCTCAGGAAAGAATAAGGCCACTACCACAATTTTGCACATTATTTGAAGCAAGCTTGATTATACTGGTTTGTAGCCAAAGGATGGCTAAGACTGCTCCTAATTCCAGTTTAAGAGTGCAGCAATGGATTCATTTCCTGGGACACTTTTAAGGAGTAAAATCACAGATAGTTACAAAAGTGAAAAATTTCACTTTTAGAAAGGTTTACTAAAGTGAAAAAAATGGGGCAGTAAAGTCATACAGTAAAATCTCAAATTAACACCAATTTTTCGCTATGTGATTAAAGGGTAATGAGGGGGAATCAGGGTGTTCTCAAAAACAAGTCAAGGTCAAGATTTGGGGCAAGGATGGCTCCAGAAAATGGACTTAAAAGCAGCAACTCAGCTCATACAATAAATGTAACCATATATTTACAAATACGGGGGTCATATCTTCTGTATTGAAAATGGAGACAGACAGATTCCTTACAAGTCAATGACACTGAGACAGTAGATTGCTTTTGAGCCAGTGCTATTTCTTAACCATGATTTATGATCGAAATGTAGAGATATCAATGTCACAATTTTCACAAATAGGAAGAACCAAAACCACAAATACAAAAATCATCTAGGAATAGTCACCTATTAATTAGCACCATAGACATTGTTCAACAATGCATGGCTGTGATGAGCCAGTGTGTCCTCAGAACAAAGATGCTTTTGCCACTGAGCAGGCTGGCTCAGAAGAAGGTCACAGCTGCTTCCATGCAAGACCAGACAGAGTTCATTTTCAGTAGCCCTGGCTGCTGTGTCAGGAGTGTGACATCACTGTAGAAAATTCGTTCTACTTCGTGTTTTACCCTTTATTTTTATTTTAGTTATATGGGTGTTTGCCTGCATGTGTCTCTGTGAAGTACCCACAGAGGCAAGAGCAGGGTGGAAGATTCCAGCAAATGATCTTACAGCACATATGTGTTCTGGAAATAAAACCAGGGCCCTCTGGACAGCACCCCAGGCTGTTAACTGCTGAGACATTTCTAGACCAACTTTCTAAATTTAAATTGACTTTTATAATCTTTGATTAAAATATAGTACATCACTTTCCCCCTTTCTTGTCTTCCATCCATGCCTTCCAAATCCTTCACTTCAGACTTCTTCCTTCTTCTGTATGAAGAAGTATGTTGTAATACATGATGACAACCTGCTAAGTTTGGTTTTGTTGATTGTGTGTATATGGTTTAAGGACTGATTCAATGCTTTATATCTTGTATAAATAATGATGGCTGAAGCTGTTACAGGCCCCTTGCTTGAATGAGAACTGGTGGTTAGTGTCTTCATTCTCACAAACTGCACACAAATGTCCATGGTTAGACAACAATGCTGGAGCAGGACATCTGCAGACATCACCTAAAGTGGGGCAGCACATAGTGACCATCAAACTGTGACCATCATATTTTTAGTCATCAAAAGTAACCATCATGTATTAGCAATCACAGAGTGGCCATCACATAATTCCGATCACATAGTGTCCCTCAGTATGATCATTACACAGCTGGACATTAACATAGGACCTTTAATAAATTGAGCATCATTAAGGCTATCACACAGAGAGCATCAAACAATGCCCATCATGGAGAATAAATCACAGAGTTGGCCCTTAAACAGTGGACATCACACAATGGCCATCAGTCACTGGACTTCCCATTGTATCCATAGAAGAGAGTCCATTAGAGTGGCTATCAAATAGTGATGCTCACTTAGTGTTCACCATATATTTCAATTAAAGAGTGACAGTCAAAAAGCAAACATCGAATACTGGGGATCAGACAGTGTTCACAGTGTGGCCATTGCAGAGTGACCATCAGAGAGTTGGCTATCTCATTGTGTCTATAGCACATTGGGCATCCTATAGGGGTTATGATCCTCAACCATCACACAGAGGATATAAAACTTTGGTCAACACATTATGTTGATTACTAGTGACCTCCATATGGAAGCCATCGCATAGTGATGATAAAAAGAGAACATTACATACTTTCCACTCCAAGGTGGCCATCACACAGTGACCATCACACTATGTCCATCACAAAATGATGATCACTCAGTGAATTACTCACAGCGGTTCATCACAATGACTATCACAAATTGGGCATCATTTGTGGCCATCACATGCTGGTCACAACATAGTGGATTTTACAGTATCCATCACCCAGATATGACCACAGAGATGCCATTACAGAGTGACCATTATGCTGTAGCCAGAAAACAACAGCTATCAATCTACTTTCATATTGCAATGATAATGAAAATGTGGAGAGTATAAAATGATAAGCATATGTTGACCAACACAGTGACCATCACATCATGGCCTTCACACAGTGTCTCTCACACTGTGACCATCAGAGAGTTGGCCATCACCATGTACATTAACATTGGCCAACACTCGGTGTCCATCACATGCCGTCTTTAACACTCTGGGCATCACCATGTTTATGACATAATCACTATCACACAGTGGCCATCATATAATGAATATTACACAGTGACAATAAAACAGTATCAATCAAAATGTTCATCACATATCAGTGATTACAGAGTGACCATTATGCAATTAAATCATACAGCTAACCATCAATTATTAGCCAGCACAGAATGGCCATTACAAAACAACCGTCAGTCACAGGCCATGGTAGTGAAAATCATGTATTGGTGATGAAGCACTGATCTTTGCAGAGTGAACAAAACTCAATGTCAATCACACATTGTCCAACACAAGGTCAAATTTACACAGTGACCATCACACCATATAAATGACATAGTGGGATATCAAACAGTGAGCATCAGATAATGGCCATCACAGGGTGACCATCACAGTGGCTATCAAACTTTGACCATCACATAGTGGGATCCCACAGAATTTATAATTCAGTGACCAACACACACAGGCCATCATTAAGTGGCCAGCATACAGTGACCATCAACAGTGTCAAAAAACACATTACTGTCAATCAGAGGCCCTCAAAAAGTGGCCATAACACAGTAACCATCACAGAGTAACCATCACACAGTGAACACAACACAGTAGCCATTAATTATGACCATTTCACAGTGGCCATTACATTGTAGCCCTCACAAAATGATAATTAAACAGAGTTCTCACCCAAACGTCACATGGATTAAATTAGAGTGAACAGCACAAAGTTGAATATCATGACAAGTCCATCTCATAGTGTAAATCAACTCATGGTCATACATTGTCTCCATCAGATAGGGAAGACTACATTGAATATCAAACAGAGATCACATATACAGTGGCCATCATACAGAGGGATATATATATGTATAATTTATGATAATTTAAACAGAATATTATATATATACACACATATATATATATATATATATATATATATATATATATATATATATCACAGCAGGCATCACACAGGTGCAAGTAACCTGTGATATATATATATATATATATATATATATATATATATATGGGTACATTTATATATACATTTAAATATATGAATGTATATCACATATATATATGGTTGAGAATATATATGTATATATCAAGGTACATTTATATATACATATAAATATATGAATGTATATCACATATATATATATATATATATATATATATATATATATATATATGGTTGAGAAGCCTGAACCTGGGCACTCAGAAGAGAAGTCCCAGCTTGGGAAACTATCCCAGAGCCAGATTAAGAGCAAGACACACTTGAAAATGAAGGAGTCACAAGAGCTGAGGCTGCAAACCCTGAGAGCCTGCATACAGAGCACACAAGCCAAGAAACTGCAAGGATGCAGACAAATCAAGTTGGTCACTTTCCAAATCCAGGCAAAAAGACCAATGCAGAAAAGGAGACTGAACCTCAGGTGAGAGGTGTTGACTTTTCTGACAAGCACTTCCTCCATGAAGCCTCTACCCACAGCACATGCCAGAGGGATCCTTGCCTGACTATTGGGAAGGCTACAGAACCATCATCCAGGCTAAGAAGAGACAAGGTCCTCTAATGACCTCAAAGCTGGAGAACCACAGTGGTGAGCAGGGTAACCAAAAAGACCACGCAGAAAAACACAGTTGACCTGAGCACATTTGGAGGCAAGGAAGGGCTGTGAACCCCATGGAGTCAGCTAGAGTGGGCTCTGGGTTCCAAGAACAGGCTTCATGAGCTATGGAGGAGGCATGGCTTTCCAGCACTTTAACTTGGGATCCCACTACTACCTGATGGGCAAACATTCTGGAGACACTCTCTGCAGGCCTCTCTGCCTGATCTCCACACTCTTTGGGCGCGTTCCTCCAGCCATCTTCCCAGATCAAGCACTGTGTCTTCCATTGGCCCACCAGATTCCCACTACTCAAGGACTCTGGCGAAGGCTCAAGGTCTAGGCTTCAGGAAGAAAGACCAGCACCAAAAACTCACAAAATGTCCTTCACCTTCCTGAGGGACTCACTGACAGACCCGCCCATGCATGCTACTTCCTGATGCACACCTGTCTGAACTGGAAAGGAAGGATGGATTTACTGGAATTCTCACCCCTCTTCTGGAGGGTTGTGCCGAACCAATCATTGACGTCACTTCCCATTTCCAGCTCTCCTCTGCTTGGACAGATCATCTTTTCAGAGTTAGTTTTATATCCCTTAGGGCTTCGTCCATGCCAAGTTACAGAAATTCCTGGGGTAGGACTACTTAGGATAAGTGCCAGGTGTGTTCGTTTCAGCACTAATGAATATTGTGTTCATTTCTCTCCTCTGTATAACAAGCTGTTCATGAATAATCATCTGTGTGTATATACATATGATTGGAAAGAGAGAGTCATTCATGGGCATGGACATAGAGAACTGATAGCCTCTGTGTGAGTATGCATGTGTGTGCAAGTGTGTTTATGTGTGTGTGTGAGGGGGAGTAGTGGGAAATAAACCAGAGAAAAAAAGGGATCCATTTGCAACCCAGAAAACCAAGACCCAGTTGCCCAGGATCAGAATGGAAATGAAAAGCTCTGGGCGGGCTTTTGGGATCTGCACCAGTGTGAACACCTGCGAATGCCTAGCTCCTGGGCTGAAGGAGCCAGGGCAGAAAGGTGGTGTGATAGGTGTGCAAGACAGGACATCCAGGCACCAAGCAGAAATCCACTTGACCCAAGGAGGCTCCACTCACTAGGGTGAAAGAAATCTGTCCCCTCCAAACTCCCCCCACAATGCAATGACTAAAATCGGAGCTCAGAGCAGTTACTAAGCTTTTTTTTCCCTTCCCCCTGCTGTTGTGTGAGCATGAGCAGTGTCTGGCAGGCACCCGAAGCTGGTGTCCCCCACTGGGGAACCGGCTATACCGAGAGAGCCAGCAAAGACTTTACCGAAGCCCCCATTTGCCAGAGCTTGCTTAAAAGCCAAGCAGGGCTGTGAATCCCCTGGAGACCTCCAGTGTGGGCTCTGGGGTCAGAGAACAGGGTTCCTGAGCTGTGGACGGGGCGTGGCCCAGGGAAGCAGAAGTCAGAAGGGGCTGACTCAGATCCAGGAGCCTCAGCTGCTGACTGGGCAGATTTGATCCCAAGGCGTGGTCCAGCAACTCTATATATATCTAGGGGAGGGATGAGCCCCTCTACAGTGAGGCAAAGTGAGGCTGCAGGCTGGAAGACTGCCAGCAGCCTATCCCAGAATCTGCTGCAGAGACACTGGTAGCCACCGCCAGAGGAAGAGGACAAGATCAGTCTGACATGCTGTTTGCTAGGTGGGGCCCAGTCCTGTCCTCAGGATGGAGGCTGGCTGTTCCCAGGGAGCCCTGAATTAGCTGTGTGATCACCTGTGCAAGGACACAGAGCCACGCAAGCTCTACAAGGCCCTGAAGAAACTCGCCTCCGTACCCATCCTGTCTGAACGTCTGGCAGAGATAGGCTTCAGGCAGACCATCAAAGTCTTGAGGAAACAGCAGCTCCTAGTGCCCTACCCAGGAACCTGGAGGCCAGATTGTGGGAGAGTTCCCTGCTGTTGTCCTGGTCTGGCTCAGACCAGGACTCCCCTGACTCTGCCTTGGTGCTGAGCATGAAGACAGAGCAAGGAAGAACATCTCTGGCAGAGGAGCACCGAGTATCCACGTCCAGCGAAGCCCAAGACAAGCATACAGAGGCCTTGCAGCTGAGCAGGTGAAGGCCCAGCCCGAGCAAGAGGCGAAGCACATGCCAGAGGCCAGAGGCAAGTGACACAGGCCATGGAAGCCTGGGACCAGCAGCCAAGAGGATCCAAAGGTGAAGACAGTGGCCCTCCTCTGGCCCAGGAGGATGGTCGCGCTGACTCTTTGGGGGCTTGCCTCAACTCTGACCAAGCCCGCTACCCCCTGGGTGTCCCGGGTCCCTCTTAGGGCCAAAATGATGGGGAAGTGCAGCTGTGGCCTGTCAAGTTGGATTCCAAGACACTGGTCTACTCAGGTCCCAGGAGTCCCGTTCACCAGCAGGAATCGCCAGGAGGTCTCCTCCTTGCAAAAGATCCCAAGGGCACGTGGGATGCTCAGTGCCAAGCCACGGAAGCCACTGCAGCCCATGCAGCTGATGCAGCCAAACAATCTGCTCTCCAGGGAATCTCCCAAGCCAAGGATGCCTTCAAAGCCAACACAGCCCAAGCAGCCCAAGGAGCAGAACATGGGCAAGCAGGGGACTAGCCTGAGACCCACAGCCAGACTGTGACCAAGACACAGTGGCAGATGGAGGAGGCAGACCAAGAGCTGAGGCTGCAAGCCCTCACAGCCCGCATCCGGAAGCCGACAAACCCAGATGGCCACCTTCTTCACCCAGACCAGGAGCCGAGGCGAGCCAGAGGAGCCCGGACTCCCGGTGCGGGGGCCCTCCTCCGAAACGCACCTCCTCCTGGAGGCCTCTGGCCACGGCCCAATCCAGCGAGCTCTCTGCACCTCGACCCAGGCTAAAAAAAGAACTGCCCCCCTCATGGCCAAGGCTCTCCGGGATAATTGCACCCAGTTCTCTTGCAGATGAACCCCAGAAGGACACTGTCTGCTCAGGCATGCCTTGAGATTCCCTGGGACTGTACACACCCACTTGTCCCTCACAAAAAAAGTCAGGCTTTCCAGAGCTTGCACCTGGCATCCCACTTGGAGCTCTGGAGACACTCTTTGGAGGCCTCTCTGCCTGATCTCCATACTGTTTTGGCAGGTTCCACCCACCCGTGAGAGCCTGGGCTGCAGCCATCTTCCCAGATCAAGCACTCCGTCTTCCATTGGCCCACCAGTCTCCCACTACCCAAGGACTCTGGCGAAGGCTCAAGATCTAGGCTTCAGGAAGGAAGACCAGCACCAACATCTCACACCTTGGCCTTCACCTCCCTGACGGACTCACTGGCAGATAAGCCCACCAGTGCCACGTCCTGATGCACACCTGCGTGAATTGTAAAGTAAGGATGGTTTTCCTGGAATTCTCACCCCCTCTTCTGGAGGGCTGTGCCAAACCAATCATTGACCTCACTTCCCATTTCCAGCTCTGTAGTCCTTGGACAGATCTTTTTCCCAGAGTTAGTTTTCCATCCCTTAGGGCTTTGCCCATGCCAAGGTACACAAGTGCCTGGGGGAGGACTGCTTAGGATAAGAGCCAGATGTGTGTGTTTGAACACTAATGTTTTTATTTTCCTCTTTGTATTCACAGTCTTTTAAGCATGATTATGTTTAGAATGATAAATTTTAATTTGATAACCATTCAGAGATATTTGCATTGTATTTGTACATATCGTTCCAATATTTTTGAATGATGAGCATGCGTTCATATAATTTAACAGAGTAACCTATGGATTCATGTAATTAAAGAGGCATAGGGGAGTAACACATCAAAATGTGATCCAATTTTGGCATGCAAACATCTATTCCGTTCCGAATAACGTTTCAATAAGTTCATCTTCTCGATATCTGTAATAAAATTAAAGGTAAAACCAAAAACCATAAAATAAAATGTGTGAATATGTCTGTTTTTTAAAAGAGGTGGGGGAATTGATGCAGAAAAAAAATGAGGCCAAAAGAGACCAGACCTATGACAACCCACACTTTTGGGATGCCCTGTGTTTCGTGGCCACAGTGATCAGGTGAGAAAACCTGATGAGAAAAACAGAGGAATATGCCTTAATTTATAAAGGAAGTTGGGAGGGTCCACAGACAGACAGTGAAGAGGTGAAAGATATGGAAGAAATAAAATAATAGTGAAACACTGACAGTTACAAAAGGAGAAAGAGAGAGGAAAAGAATGGGGGGACTTAAAATGTCATGGATAAGCTGCAGCAAGGATCCAATGTCCCAATATCAGAAAAGCAGTGAAAAGCCATAGATGGGCTTGAAGTTTTGCTTCTCTGTGGATGGGCTCCTAGCTATGTGCAAACAGTGGGAAGAAAGAGTTGGTGAGCATCAGCCAGCAAGGTGGTGAAGCAGGCTTGCAAGTTATGATATCCAATCCCATTTAGGAAAACCCCTTTCACTGAGGATGCCTATCATAGATGCCTGGTGTGAGTGTGTTTGAACACTATTGTTTTCTTCTCTGTACTTTGTCTTCAAACCTGTTGATATATATTTGCACAAAATTAATTGACAGTAATATGCATAGTTATTTAATTGGTACTTGTACTTATTGACAGATGATATATCATTGTATGTATATTTACATATAGATTAATAAACAAATAAATACATAGCTTGATAGATACAATGAAAATTGACACACTAAAATGTAATGGTAGTTCAGCATGCATCATGCAGACCGTGGACAACATAAGTAAAGATTAAACAAGTAAATGTAATAGAGGATAAATATTAAAGTAAATGAAGAACAACAAAATACCTCCAAATAGTGTGTGTGAGAGAGAGATGAGGGAGAGAGAGGAACAGAGACAGACAAAGGGAGGTGGGCAGACATGAAGGAATGAAGACAAGTTAATAGGACATAAATTTTCCTTTTAGGGCTTTATTTGTAAACTGAGAATGTAAATGTGTAATGCTCTTACAGCACATTTGATGTAACTGAAGTAAACATTCAGGTAAAGAAATAGACATTTCCTCAAAATCACAACACAATATGAAAGTTGAATGAGTTGTCCATTGCATATACATTTTAAGCTTTGGACTGTCTGCAAATAGAAATTCATGGAATTTTATCATTTGTGCATGAATGACAGAGACCTGTGTTCTTCATCAGCAAGAAAGAAACTATCCGAATGCAGAAGGATGCATCTGAGCTCTTGTCTGGCCTTTAATGCTTTACTGAAGATGAATGCTAATATTCTCTAAATTACCATGGCCATACAGTTTCAACTATTTCTATAGACACATTTTTTTTCTAAGAATTTCCGTAAATTTATAAAAAGTACATAAGATTTGATTTTTTTTTCCTATATTACAGGTGACAGTGAAGATTTCTTTTCAGAATGATTTAATGTTACCTGATTATCCTGTATGGATTTTAAGCACCTTTAAATGATCAAGTATTGATTATAAAATGTTGTAATATACTTTGGTGGTTCATTACACAGTTTTTAGAAGAACTGTTTTGAGTTTATTATTGTAATCACAACCAAAAAGTGAGAAAAGTGATATTGGAAGAAAAGGACTTCAATCTTCTAGTTGATACATGAACATACTAAACATGCACAGTTATATATATACACAGCACAGACTGTATATATATGTAGAACATATAGGATGACATTTCTGTTCCTATAGCAAGTAATAATTGAAATAATGGCTGAAAACAGGCTACAGAAAATTAATTACTTATTTTTTTATGAGTTACAGAATTATTGTAAACATCATATGATTTCCTGCTTAATGGCAAAACCTGAGTCATAAAGAGAAGTTTAAAACACTCATCAATCCCCAGGGTCCGAGGATTGTTCAAGGTTCCTGAATAAACTGCATTGAAAAAAAAAACACATGGCTGAGAAACACTTAAAAAAAAACACTCATCAAGTCCATGTTCATACCACCCAGAATGTGCCTTATCTTGTCTGATCCTGGAAGCTAAAACACTCATCAATGGACACCTTCAAACTCAGCGTCACATACTCCATAACTCACAAAAGATATGAGAGAAAGAATGGGAGAGAAAGAGAGAGAGAGAGAGAGAGAGAGAGAGAGAGAGAGAGAGAGAGAGATGGAGATGGAGAGATTAATTTATGGGGAGCATAGAGATGTTAGATGGAAGAGCTCTGCTGGGTGTGAGAGTAGTCATCAGGGCTAGTTTAATTGCTATGCACACCTAAACAATTACCAGAGCATCTGAACCAATCCAGGCAGATCACAGATTCTTGGTGCTATTTTTCCCTTACCTCAACCCAGCAGATGGAAAAAGTATTCGCTTAAAGATCAAGTTTAAAAATTCCATTCCCATAGTGTAACCATTCCTATGCAATAACAAAACAATCCTCAAAAGGTATTGTTTTTTTTTTATTCTTTTTTTTTTCAATGCAGTTTATTCAGGAACCTTGAACAATCATCTGACCCTGGGGAAAGCCAGCCCACAGCTTAAATAGCCTCTGGGTAGCCAACCCAGGTGTGCCACGTGTGCAATGCAGATAGGTCCACATACATGGAAGCAAGCCAAATCCTCAGCCTTAGCCAAATGTGGAATTGTTCGTGACAGAGAGCACTCTCCATCGGGAAGGTGGAAGGAAAAGGTATTGTTAACCCTCTATTTTTCCTATGTTAGGTATTTTTTTTTCTTTTTCTGTTTTTTTCCCTCTTTCTTTCTGTTTCTTTCATATTTCCTTCCTTTCTTTCTTTGTCACAAAACAAAAAGAACAAATGTAATTAATACAAGTAAATTTTAAGCCTTTTCCAGAAAATTATAAAATGCTGACATCTAGTGGAGGTGAAAATATAGGCCTAGAAGGAGTTTTAGGAATGCAGTGTCCTAAGTGTAAGCTAAATGCTTCCAGATCCAAATGCAGAAATAAGCACAGGTGGATATGTCTTGTTTATATTTTTATCCTTACTATTATTATTTACAATTTATTTACATCCCAGATGTAGCCCCTTCCCTCTTCTGCTTATGGTCCCACCCTCTCTCCCTCTTCCTTCGCTATCCCTCTTCCCTAGTCCACAGATAGGGGAAGTCCTTCTCCTTTACTGTCTGACCCTAGAATATTAGGTCCCATCATGACTGCCTGGATCCTCTTCCTCAGTGGGCTAGCTAGGTCTTCCAAGCAGGGAAAAGCGCTCAGGGAACAGGCAACCTAGTTCATGACAGAGACTTTGTCTTCTCTACTTATCCAAGTAAGGGTACTCGCTTGGAGACTGAGCTAACTATGGGCTACGACTGAGCAGGGGTTCTAGGTCCTCCCTATGCATAGCCTTTGGTTGATGCATCAATCTCTACAGTCCCCCACTGGGCCCAGGTTTTTGTTGTTTTGTTGGACTCTGTGTAAGGCTCCTGTCTCCTCCATGTCTTTCTATCTCCCTCTTATTCATAAGATTCCCTGCACTCTGCCCAAGTTTGGCTATGTGTCTCAGCATTCACTTTAATATCCTGCTTGGTACTGAAAGGGTCAAACTAACTTTGTAACCTATATGTCTTTTAAAGCCTATAGTTTTGAGTTTTAGGTCTAGGTTAAGCAAAAAACAAACAAACAAACAACAACAACAACAAAAAGCAACAATCAATGACCTTCACTCAGCAAAAAGAATGACCAGACCCTTGTTTTTGAGATAGTGTTTCTTAGCAACCAAACCAGATGACCTCAATCTTTCTTCTGAGTAGCTTCTGACCTCCAGCCAAAAGCCCACAACCCTGATCTTCAAGGATGGGCTAACCAAACCCACCTTCAATTGCAACTGCATCCACACTTGGCCAAGCTTGAGCACCTAAGACTAACCAATTATCTTAATTTATAGCTTCCTCATCCAATCCTAAATTGCCAAAACTGCAACTTCAAATTTCCCACACTTTTTCTTTTAAAAAACCTAAGGCCTTTGTCGCCTGGTGCCACTCTTTGCTGACAGGCAGGGGTGACCCCATTGCACAATGGTTAATTTAAACCTCTTGCTTTTCCATTGAGTTGTGGTCTGTGGGAGTTTCTGGGAAGGGAGTGATCTTGAACTCCTGAGCTGTGAGACCCCAGGTCTTACAGTCCAGTCTTTCAGAGGCCCTTTGTGGAAGGCTCCTGTCTTGTTCCTTGTTTTCACCCTCTTCCAATGTCTATCTTGTTTGCCTTTCTGAATGAGGATTGAGCATCTTGAGGACTCAAGAAGGGTCCTCCTTCTTGCTTGGCTGCTTTAGGTGTACAGATTTTAGTATGTTTATCCTATACTATGTGGCTAATATATATGTATGAGTGAATATACACCACCTGTGTCTTTCTGCATCTGGGTTACCTCACTCAAGATGATCTTTTCTAGTTCCCACCATTTGCCTGCAAATTTCATTGTGTCCTTGTTTTTAATAACTGAGTAATGTCCCACTGTGTAAATGTAGCATTCTTCAGTTGAGGGACAGGTTATGGCTATAATGAGTAAAGAGGTCATGAACATAGTTGAGCAAATGACCTTGTATGGTTGAGCATCTTTTGGGTATATACCCACATGTAGTATAGCTGGCACTATTCCAATTTTTTTGAGAAAGCTCCAGATTGATTTTCAAGGTGGTTGTACAAGTTTACATTCCCTAAATCAATTGAGGGGGGGGTTACCCTTTTTCCACATCCTCTCCAGCATATGTTGTAGCTTAAGTTTTTTATTTTAGCCATTATGATGGCTCTGAGATGGAATTTCAGAGCCATTTGGATCTGCATTTTCTTGATGACTAAGGATGTTGAGCATTGTACTAAGTGCTTCTCTGTCATTCGATATTCCTTCTTTGAGAATTCTCTGTTTAGTTCTGTACCTCATTTTTATTTTGATTATTTGATTTGTTGGTGTTTAATTTCTTGAGTTGTTTATATATTCTAGATGTTAGCCTTCTGTCAGATATAGGGTTGGTGAAGATATTTTCCCAGTGTGAGGGCTGTCCTTTGCTTAACAGTAGCTTTTCCATTTCATGAGATCCCATTTATTGAATGTTTATCTTAGAGCCTGTGCTGTTGGCATTCTATTCAGGAAGTTGCCTCCTGTACCAATGAGTTCCAGGATCTTCACAAATTTTTCTTCTAACAGTTTTAGTGTGTCTAGTTTTATGTTTTGGTCTTTGATCCACTTGGAGCTTACTTTGTGCAGGGTGACAAATATGGATCTATTTTCAGTTTTGTACATGTAGATATCCAGTTAGGAGAGCATTATTTGTTGAAGGTGTTGTCTTTTTTCCCAATGTATGATTTTGGATTCTTTGTCAAAAATCAGGTGTACACAGTTGTATGGAATTATTTCTGGGTCTTCTATTTGATTGCATTGATTCTCCAGTCTGTTGTTTCTATTTTAGCACCATGCCATTTTTTATTATGGTTGCTCAAAAATACAACTTGAGGTCGGTGATGAAGATGCCTTCAGAAGGTATCCGTTCAGGATGGTTTTAGCTATCCAGTTGGTTTTTTTTTTTCTTTTTCCCCATATAAAGTTGAGAATTTTTCATTCAAAGTCTGTGAAGAATAATGTTGGTATTTTGATGAAACTGCATTGAACCTGTAGACTTCTTTTAGTAGGATGGCTATTTTTACTCTGCTAATCTGTCTTATCAATGAGCATGGTAGATCTTTCCATCTTCTGATATGTTCTTCAAATTCTTTCTTCAAAGATTTGAAGGTTTTTTTTTTAACAGTTCTTTCACCTTCTTTGTTAGAGTTACAACGAGGTGTTTTATGTTATTTGTGGCTATTGTGAAGGGTGTTGTTTCCCTAATTTCTTTCTCAATCCATTTGTCTTTTGTATACAGGAGGGCTCCTGATATTTTGAGTTAATTTTGTACCCAGCCACTTTACTAAAGTTTTTTATCAGCTGTAGGAGTTCCCTGGTAGAATTTTTGGGGTCACTCATGTATAGTGTCATATTATCTGCAAATAGTGATACTTTGACTTCTTCCTTTCTATTTTGTACCTTTAGCTCTTTTAGTTGTCTTATTGCTATTGCTAGGACTTCTGGTACAGTATCAAAGAAATATGGAGAGGGTGGGCAGCATTGCCTTGCTCCTGATTTCAGTGGAATTGACTTAAGTTATTCTCCATTTAATTTGATGTTGGCTATAGGCTTGCTGTGCATTGCCTTTTCTATGTTTAGGTATGTGCCTTGTGTCCATGATTTCTCAAGATTTCAAACATAAACAGGTGTGAGATTTTTGTCAAATGCCTTTTTCAGCATCTAAGGAGATGATTATGTTTTTTTTTTTGTTTGTTTGTTTGGTAGATTGATGTATTTCCTTATGTTGAATGACCCTTACATGCCTGGAATGATGCCTCCTTGTTCATAGGGGATGATATCTTTGATGTGTTCTTGGATTCGGTTAGCGAGTATTTTATTGAATATTTTTGTGTCAGTGTTCGTATGAGAGATTGGTCTGAAATTCTCTTTCTTTGTTGGGTCTTTGTGTTGTTTAGGTATCAAGTTGATTGTGTCCTCATAGAATAAATTTGGTAATGTTCCTTCTGTTTGTGTTTTGTGAAATAGTTCGAAGAGTATTGGAACTAGGTCTTCTTTGAATGTCTGGTATAATCCTGCAGTGAAACCATCTGGCCCTGGGCTTTATGTTGATGTGAGACTTTTGATGACCTCTTCTTTTTCTATAGGGGAAGTGGACTATTTAATTTAGTTTTTGGATCTTGATTCAGCTTTTTAAATGGAAGCTACCAAGAAAATTTTCCATTTCACTTAGATTTTAGAATTTTGTGGCATATAGTATTTTAAAGTAGGACATAATGAATCTTTGGATTTCCTCAGTGTCTGTTGTTATGACCTCCATTTAATTTCTGATTTTGTTGATTTGGATAGTATCTCTCCTCCCTTTAGTTAGTTTTGCAAAGGGTTTGTCTGTCTTGTTGATTTTCTCAAAGAAACAGCTCTTGGTTTCTTTGAATTGTTTTGTTTCTAATTTATTGATTTCTTAGTTTGATAATTTCCAGCTGTCTACTCCTCCTGGTTATGTCTGCTTTTTTCCCTAGTGCTTTCAGATGTGCCAATAAGTTGCTTGTATGTGAAATCTTGTATTTTTCTACGAAGAAACGTAGTGCTATGAACTTTCCTCAGCACTGCTTTGATTGTGTCCCATAAGTTTGGGTAAGTTGTGTCTTCATTTTTGTTGAATTCTAGGAAGTCCTTAACTTTCTTCCCTGTCCCAGCTGCTGTTGAATATAAAGTTGCTCAGTTTCTATGCATGTGTAGGCTTTTTGCTATTTCTATTATTGTTGAGGTATAACATGGTGGTCTCATATGATACAAGGGAGTATTTTAACTTTTCTTCTGTATCTTTTTTTGAGGCTTGCTTTGTGCCTTACTATATGGTCAGTTTTGGAGAAGGTTCCCCGAGCTGCTGAGAAAAAGAGATACTTCTTTGAGTTTGGGTGAAACGTTCTGTAGACATCTATGTGGTCCATTTGATTTAGGATCTCTTAAGTGACATCATTTCTCTGTTTAGCTTCTGACTTGATAACTTAGCTTCTGACTTCTGTCCCTTGGTGAGAGTTGAATATTGAAGCCTCCTATCATTAAGGTCTTGGGATGGATGTGTGATTTAAGCTTTAATAATGTTTATTTTATAAATGCAGAAGAGCTTGTGTTTGGACATAAATGTTCATTATTGTGATATCCTCCTCATGGATTTTTTTCCTATAGTGAGAGTGAAGTGTTCCTCCCCCTCTCTTTTGGTTAATTTTGGTTGAAAGTCTATTTTGTTAGATATTAGGATGGCTAATTCAGCATGCTTCTTGTATCTGCTTGCTTAAAGAAACACTTTTCCTTCCCTTTATTCTGAGGGAGCATCCTTTTTTGCTGTAAAGTTGTGTTTCCTGAATGCAGCAGAGTGTTGTTTCCTGTTTCCACAACCATCCTGTTATTCTTTGTTTTTTTTTTTATTGGAGAATCAAGTCCATTGGTGTTGTTAGATATTAGTGACCAATGATGTCTAGTTCCTTTTATTGTGGAATTGGTGGGGCTTGTGTGTTTGTGTGCCTGGTTTTTGTTTGTTTGTTTGTTTGCGTGGTTTTTTTTGTTTGTTTTATTGTGAAGGTATTTTTTTCTCCTCTATTTCCTTTGTTCTTGTTGATTTTGTTTGATTGGGTTTTCCTTTTCCTTTTTAGCTGTAGGGCTGGGTTGTTGTGTATATATTGTTTAAATTTATTTATGTCATGGAATATTTTGTTTTTCCATCTGTGTTGATTTAAAATTTTGCTGGGCATAGTAGTCTGGGTAGGTATCTGTGGTCTCTTAGCTTTTTCATGATATCCACCCAGGCCTTTCTGGATCTCGTAATTTCTGTTGAGAATTCTGGTGTGGTTGTGATTGGTCTGTCTTTATGTGTTAGTTGTCCTTCTTACCTTGCCACTCTTGATATGTTTCTTTGTTCTGTAGATTTAGTGATTTGATTATTATGTGACAGGAGGAATTCCTTTTCCGGTCTAATCTATTTTGTGTTCTGTAAGCATCTTGTATGTTAAAGGGCATCTCTTTCTTAAGGTTGGGGAAATTTTCAACTATGATATTACTGAGAATATTTTCTGCACTTTGGAAACTGGAATTTTCTTTTTTACCTATTCCTATTATTCTTAGGTTTCTTCTTTTCATGGTATCCTTGATTTCTTCAACATTTTGTATCAGGAACTTTTCCACTTTTACGTTTTCTTCTAGAGACATATATATTTCTGCAATTCTATCTTTGGTGCCTGATAGTCTCTTCCCTGTCTCTTTCCTGTCTCCTGCATTCTGCTGAAGATGCTTACTTTTGTGGTTCCTGATCTGTTCTCTAAGTTCAGCAAGTCCAGGCTTTTCTCTGTTTGTGTTTTCTTTATTGATTCTAATTCCGTTTTCATGTCTTGAAAGATTTTATTCATTTTCTTCACCTGTTTGATTGTGGATTCATATCTGTCCATGATGGCCTCTATTTTTTTTGTTGTTTATTTTGACTTTATGATCCACAAATAATTTCATAATCACAGAATTAAGATAATTTTCCTATGTTTCCTCTGCATTAGAATATCTACTGGTTTGGGGGGATTCTGGTGTATCCATAGTGTCCTGATTTTTGCTGATCAGATTCTTTCCCCAGCCTCTAGTTTTCAGGATGTCTGTAACCTTGACTCTTTTTTTCTTGGAGCCTGTACTGCCATGTGCACCTGTGTCTGAAGTCTGCACTAATATACAGGAAGCTGGGAGATTCCAAGGTCTTGAGAATGCATGCTGGAAATTCAGATGTGGCTAAGGAAGGGAGTTCTCTCTGCTGAGTTCATGCTCTCTACTGGCTCACTGTCTGTGATCCAGGTATGCCAGGTAGCTGTGGTTCAGGCAGAAAGATCTCCAAGTCTAGGGCTGCACCAATGCTCCATAGGCTTCCTCAAGATGTACAATATGATGTGGTTCTCACATATAGTTCAGATTCACTGGGTTCACTGACTGTGCTGGGTTCCATGTTTCTGACCCAGGTAGGCCAGGAAGATGGCCCATTGAGCAAGCAGAATGGAGCCATGCTCCTTCCCAAATACAGGAGGTATCCACTCCATAAGACCATGAGAGTGAGCACCACTAGCTACTGTGACCAGGAAGGTGTTCCACTGGATGGTGAAAGTGTGCTCCAGGGTTTAAAGCTAGGAGCCACTGGTACCCAGAAGGTGTCCACAGGACTGTGAGAGTGGGCACCTGGGTTTGTAACCTCACCCCCAGTACCAGTGAGAGTGAGTGCCCAAAGTTGGAGATACCAACTACTGGTATCTGAAGGTATCTACAGACAGTGGGCTTCGCATGTAGCCTGGGGCTGTGTCAGTGCTGGACAGGAGCCCAATTATTTTTCTCAGTATTAGACTAAAGATGGACTCTCAAGTATCCCTGTGGATTCTCATCTCATCTGAGAAACAGAGAGATGTTGTGGTTTGGGTTTTCTACAGTATGGCCTGCCATTCATTCTGCTTTCACTGCTGAGCTGTTGTTCAGATACCATGCATAGTAGGCAATAACATCTTGGATGCTTCCCTCTATTCTTTTTTCAATTTCTTCATGCTTCAAACTGAAGATATTTTAAAAAACAATGTTCATTCTACCACATTTGTTTTTTTAGATTTTGTTTGTTGGTTGGTTAACAGCAGAAGAACTGAAGACAATCCACAGTTCTTTTGTTTTGGCTCTGACTCTGTCTCTCTTTTTCTCCTTTCTCTCTTTCAATTTCCTTTCTCTTATTTTTCCTATAATTTTTCTCTTTTATAATTTTATTTATTTACTTTTCATTATTACAGTTTATTCACTTCATATCCCAGTTGTAACCCCTTCCCTTGTCCTCTTCAATTCCACCCTACCTCTCTTATCTCCTCTCATGCCAATTCCCAAGTCCACCTCCCCTTCCATCTGGCCCTAGCCTATCAGGTGTCATCAGGACTGGCTGCATTGCTTTCCTCTGTGGTCTGGTACAGTTGCACTCCCTCTAGGGTGAGGTGATCAAAGAGCCAGACACTTAGTTCACATCAGAGACAGCCCCTGCTACTCCTCTTACTTGGGAACACACATGGAAGCTGAGCTGCCATTTGCAACATCTGTGCCAGAGGTCTAGGTAACATGCATGCATGGTCCTTGTTGGAGTATAAGACTTGGCAAATACCTATGGGCTCAGATATTTTGGTTCTGTTGCTCTCCTTGTAGAGCTCCTATCCTTTCCAGGTCTTTCTATTTCCTCTTTATTTCATAAGATTCCCTGAAATCTGCCCAAAGTTTGGCAAATAGTGTCAGCATCTGCTTCGATACCCTGCTAGTTAGAATCCTTCAGAGGCCCTCTGTGGTAGGCTCCTGTCCTATTCCCTGTTTTCTCCTACTCCCAATGTCTATCTCATTTGTTTTGAGTGAGGATTGAGCAAACTCCCTAGGGTCCTCCTTCTCATTTAGATTCTTTAGAATTATAGATTTTAGATGTTTATCCCATATTATATGAGTAATATATGCCTATAGTGAATATATACCATGTGTGTCCTTCTGCTTCTAGGTCACCTCATTCAGGATCATCTTTTCTAGTTCCCACCATAGCCCTGCAAAATTTCATGATTTCCCTGTTTTTAATTGCTGAGTAGTATTCCATTGTGTAAATGTACCACCATTTCTGTATCCATTCCTAAGTTTAGGGACATCTGGGTTATTTCCATATTCTGGTTATTATGAATAAAGCTGTTTTGAACATATTTGAGCAAATGTCCTTGCTCATATTTTTGATATATATTACTGGGAGTGTTGTAGATGGATCTTGAAGTGGCAATGTTTCTAAATTTCTGAGAAAGCAGCAGATTGATTCCCAAAGTGGTTGTAATTATTTACATTCCCACCAACAATGGAGGACTTTACCCCTTTCTCCACATCCTCTCCAGCATGTGTTGTCACTTGATTTTTTGTTCTTATCCATTCTGATGGATGTTAGATGAAAACTCATGGTCATTTTGATTTGCAACACATTCAGAATTTTTTTTTGACATTTTAAAACTTTTCTTTATTCTTCATTAATTACACTTTATTTACTTTGTATCCCCCTTGTGGTTCCCTCCCTCCTCCAGTCCCAATCGCTTCCTTCTTCCACCCTCTGCATGCATGACCCTCCCCAAGTCTACTGATAGGGAAGATCTTCTTTTCCTTCCTTCTGATACTAGTCAATTAGGTCTCACCAGGAGTGGCTGCATTGTCTTCTTGTGTGGCCTGGTAATGCTGCTTCTCCCTCAGGGGGAGGTAATTAAAGAGCAGGCCAAACAGTTCATGTCAGAGACAGTCTCTGTTCCTAATAAAATGAAACCCACTTGGATATTCAATTGCTATGGGCTACATCTGTGCAAGGGTCTTAGGTTATCTCCATGCATAGTCCTTTGTTGGAGTATCAGTCTCAGGAAAGACCCCTGTGCTCAGAATTTCTGTTCTGTTGCTGTCTTTGTGGGGTTCCTGTCCTCTCCAGATCTTACTGTTTCCCACTTCTTTCCTAAGATTCCCTGCACTCTGCCCAAAGGTTGCCCATAAGTCTCAACACAAGCATGGATAGTCTGCAGGGCAGAGTCTTTCAGAGGTCCTCTGTGTCAGGCTCCTGACTTGTTACCTCTTTTATCCTTCTTCTGATATCCATCTTCTTTGCCTTTCTGAATAGGAATTGAGCAGTTTAGGAAGAGTCCTCCCTCTTAATTAGTTTCTTTAGGTGTACAGATTTTAGTAGGTTTATCTCATATATCTATATGAGTGAATATATACAGTGTGCATCTTTCTGCTTCTGAGATAGCTCACTCAGAATGATATTTTCCAGATTCCAGCATTTACCTGCAATTTTCATGATTTCCTTTTTTTATTGCTGAGTAATATTCCATTGTGTAGATATACCACAATTTGTGCATTCATTCCTCCACTGAGGGGCATCTGGACTGTTTCCAGCTACTGGCTATTAAAAATATGGCTACTACAAACATGGTTGAGCAAATGTCCTCATTTTGTACTTGAGACTCTTTTGGTTATATGCCTAGAAGTGGTATAGCTAGATCTTGAGGAAACACTATTCCTAGTTGTCTGAGAAAGTGTCAGGTTGCTTTCCAGAGTGGTTTTACAAGTTTACATTCCTACCAGCAGTGCAGGAGGGTTCCCCTTTCTCCACAACCTCTGCAGCATGTGTTGTCTCTTGTGATTTTGAACTTAGCCATTCTGAGGGTTGTAAGGTGAAATCTTAGGATGGTTTTGATTTGCATTTCCCTGATGGCTAATGACATTGAGCATTTCTTTAAGTGTTTCTCTGCCATTCTATATTCCTCTATTGAGAATTCTCTGTTTAGTGCTGTACTCCATTTTTTAATTGGATTTCTAGATTTTTTGCTGTTTAACTTCTTTACTCCTTTATATATACTGGGTATTAGTCCTCTGTCAGTTATGGAGTTGGTGAAGATCCTTTCCCAATCTGTAGGCTGTCATTTTGTTGTGATGACAGTGCCCTTTGCTTTACAGAAGATTTTCAGTCCCATTTGTTGATTGTTGCTCTTAGAGCCTGTGCTGTTGGTGTTCTCTTCAGGAAGTCATTTCATGTGCCAATGAGTTCAAGGCTCTTTCCCATTGTTTCTTCTAAGCATTTTAGTATATCTGGTTTTATGTTGAGGTCTTCGAACCATTTGGACTTTAGTTTTGTGCAGGGTGATAAGGCTGGATTGATTTGCATTTTTCTACATGTAGACATCCAGTTAGACCAGCACCATTTGTTGAAGATACTGTCTTTTTTCCATTGAATGATTTTGGCATCTTTGTAAAAAAATCTTCGTAAGTTTGTGTATTTATGTCAGGATCTTCTATTCAATTCCATTGATCCACCAGTCTATTTCTATACCAGTACCATGCAGTTTTTAGTATTGTTGCTCTATAGTTGAGCTTGAGATGAGGGATGGAGATGCCTCCAGAAGATCTTTTATTGTAGAGGACTGTTTCAGAAATTCTGGGTTTCTTCTTGTTCCATATGAAGGTGAGAATATTTCTTTCAAGCTCTGTAAAGAAGTGTGTTGGTAATTTGATGGGAATTGCATTGAATGAGTAGATTGCTTTTGGTAAGATGGCGATTTTTACTGTGTTAATTCTGTCAAGCCATGGGCATGGGAGATCTTTCCATCTTCTGATATCTTCTAATTCTTTCTTCAGAGACTTGAAATCTTTTTCATACAAGTCTTTGACTTGCTTGGTTAGGGTTACACCAAGGTACTTTATGTCGTTTGTGGCTATTTTGAAGATGTAGATGGCTGGGAATAATGAAAATCATGGCTGAAATCAATAAATTAGAAACAAAGAAAACACTTCAAAGAATCAATGAAACCAAGAGCTTGTTCTTCGAGAAAATCGACAAGATAGACAACCCATTAGCCAAGCTAACTAAAAGGCAGAGAGACACCATCCAAATCAAGAAAATCAG
Organism: Meriones unguiculatus; assembly: GCF_030254825.1. Taxonomy (NCBI): domain Eukaryota; kingdom Metazoa; phylum Chordata; class Mammalia; order Rodentia; family Muridae; genus Meriones; species Meriones unguiculatus. The sequence goes on along the minus strand of NC_083353.1, from coordinate 23,747,011 downwards.
AAATGAAAAGGGGACATTACTACAGATACAAAGGAAACCCAAACAATCATTAGAACTTACTTCAAAGTCTGTATGCCACAAAATTTGAAAATATAAATGAAATTGGCAATTTTCTCGATCGATTCCACTTACCAAAGCTGAATCAAGATCAGGTAAATCAATTAAATAATCCTACATGCCCTAAGAAAATAGAAGTGGTCATCAAAATTCTCCCATCCAAAAAAAGCCCAGGACCAGATGGTTTCAGTACAGAATTCTACCAGACCTTTAAAGAAGAGTTAACTCTAGTTCTCTTCAAACTAAATAGAAACAGCAGAAACACTACCAAACTCATTCTATGAAGCCATAGTCACCTTGGTACCTAACCCTTACAAAGACCCAACAAGAAAAAAGAATTTCAGGCCAATCTCACTTATGAACATTGATGCAAAAATACTCAACAAAATACTTGCAAACCGAATACAAGAACACATCAAAGATATCATCCACTATGACTAAGTCTGCTTCAATGAAGGCATGCAGGGGTGGTTCAATATATAGAAATTCATCAGTGTGATCCACCATATAAACAAACTGAAGGAGAAAAACCACATGATCATCTCCTTAGATGCTGAAAAGGCATTTGACAAAATCCAACATACATTCATGTTTAAAGTCTTGGAGATATCAGGGATACCAGACACATAAATGAACATAGTAAAGGCAATATACAGCAAGCCTATAGCCAATATCAAACTCAATGTAGAGAAACTTAAAACAATCCCACTGAAATCAGGGACAAGGCAAGGCTGCCCACTCTCTCCATATCTATTCTGGAAATCTTTGCTAGAGCAATATGCAGTTGAAGATCAAGCAGATACATATTGAAAAGGAAGAAGCCAAAGTGTCACTATTTGTAGATGATAGGATAGCATACCTGAGTGACCCCAAAAATTCTGCCAGTGAACTCCTATAGCTGATAAACACCTTCAGCAACGTGGCCAGTTACAACATTAACTCAAAAAAAAAAAAAAAAAGAATAGTGCTTCTGTATACAAAAGTCAAAAGGGCTGAGAAAGAAATTAGGAGAGCATTTCTTTAAGTCTTTCTCTGCCATTAGATATTCCTCTACAGAGAATTCTCTGTTTAACTCTGTACCTCATTTTTTATTTGGATTACTTGGTGTGTTAGTGTTTAAATTCTTCAATTCTTTATATATTCCAGATATTAGCCTATGTTTAATGTAGGGTTGGTGATGATACTTTCCCAGTCTCTATGCTGTTGTTTTGTTCTTTTTTTCTGTATCTTTTTTTAATTTTTATTAATTACATGTTATTCAGTTTGTATCCCCCATTAGCCCCTCCCTCATCCCCTCCTGATCCAATCTCCCTACCCCCTACTTCATGCATGCCCCTCCCCAAGTCCACTGATAGGGGAGGTCCTCCTTTCCTACCTTCTGATCTTAGTTTATCAGATCTCATCAGAACTGGCTGCATTGTCTGCTTCTGCTGCCTGCTAAGGCTGCTACCCCCTCAGGGGGAGGTGATCAAAGTGCGGTCCAATCAGATCATGTCAGTTGCAGTCCCTCTTCCCATTACTATGAAACCCACTTGGACACTAAACTGCCATGGGTTACATCTTTGCTGGAGTTCTAGGTTATCTCCATCCCTGATACTTGGTTGGAGTATGGACTCTGGGAAGACCCCTGTGTTCAAATTTCTTGTTCTGTTTCTCTCCTTGTGGAGTTCCTGTCCTCTCCAGATCTTACTATTTCCCACTTCTTACATAAGATTCCATGCTAATTGCCCAACAGTTTGGCCATAAGCCTCAGCATCTGCTTTGACAGTCTGCAGGGCAGAGCCTTACAGAGGCCCTCCATGGCGGGTTTCTAGCTTGATTCCTGTTTTCTTCTTCTTCTGATGTCCATCCTCTTTGCCTTTGGGATAGGGATTGAGCATTTTAGTCAGTGTCTTCTCTCTTGATTAGTTTCTTTAAAGGTACAGATTTCTGTAGGTTTATCCTATATTACATGTCTATATGAGTGAGTATATACTGTGTGTGTCTTTCTGCTTCTGGGACAGCTCACTGAGGATGATCCTTTCCAGGTTCCACCATTTACCTGCAAATTTCAAGATTTCCTTATTTTTCATTGATGAGTAATATTCCATTGTGTAGTTATACCAGAATTTCTGCTTCCATTCTTCAGTTGAGGGGCATCTGGGCTGTTTCCAGCTTCTGGCTATTACAAATAAGGCTGCTAAAAACACGGTTGTGAAAATGTCTTTAATGTGTACTTGAGCCTTTTTTTGGATAACAAAAGCAAACGCCAGATTGAATGCAATTCTCATCAAATTACCAACACAATTCTTCACCGACTTTGAAAGAAAAATTCTCAACATCATATAGAATAACAAGAAACCCAGAATTGCTAAAACAACCCTCTACAACAAAAGATCTTCTGGGGGTATCTCCATCCCTTATCTTAAGCTCTATCATAGAGCAACAGTAACAAAAACTGCATGGTACTGGCTTAGAAACACAATGGTGGATCAATGGAACCAAAAAGAAGATCCAGAAATAAACCCACACACTTATGGACACCTGATCATATAATGGAAAAGATATGGCATCTTCAACAAATGGTTCTGGTCTAACTGGATGTCTACATGTAGAAAAATGCAAATAGATCCATCCTTATCACCCTGCACAAAACTGAAGTCCAAGTGGATCAAAGACCTCAACATAAATCCAGACATTAAATCACTTAGAAGAAAAAGTGAGCAAGACCCTAGAACACATTGGTACAGGAGACAACTTCCTGAACAGAACACCAACAGCACAGGCTCTAAGAGCAACAATTAATAAATGGGACCTCATGAAACTGAAAAGCTTCTGTAAAGCCAAGGACACTGTCATCAAAACAAAAGGAATACCTACAGATTGGAAAAAAATCTTCAACAAAACTTCTTCTGACAGAGGGCTAATATCCAGTATATATAAAGAACTAAAGAAGTTGAAAAGCAGCAAACAAAGTAATCCAATTAAAAAATGGGGAACAGAGCTAAACAGAGAATTCTTAGTAGAGGAATACAGAATGGCAGAGAAACACTTAAAGAAATGCTCAACATCATTAGCCATATGGGAAATGCAAATCAAAATGACCCTGAGATTTCACCTTATACTAATCAGAATGGTCAAGATGAAAAACTTGAATGACAACACATACTGGAGATAGGGGAACCCTCCTCCACTGCTGGTGGGAATGTAAACTTGTAAAATCACTCTGTAAATCAATCTGGCACTTTCTCAGACAACTAGTAATACTGCTTCCTCAAGATCCAGCCATGTTATTTTGTTCTTACGACAGTATCCTTTGCTTTTTAGAAGCTTTGAGAATCATGAGGTCCCATTTATTGATTGTTGATCTTAGAGCCTGTGCTGTTGGTGTTCTGTTTAGGAAGTTGTTTCCTGTGGCTATGAGTTCTAGGCTCTTCCCCATGTAGCTAATGACTTTGTAAATACCTTTGACACCTCATGGATTTTAGACTTTCCTTTCATTTAAGTTTAATACCTCCCTTTTTTTTTGACAGTTTTCAGTGCTTTTAAAAATTATTTGTATCTCTTTCCACTTAGACAGGTAAATTTACCTGCTGACAACTGAGTCCATGACCCAGGTCACAGATAGTGTGAGAAGAGAAGGAAGCTCCACAAATTGTACACACATACACAGAGTCATCCCACATACTCATCTCCACTCAGGCATGCATGATTTCCTTACATACTTTCAATTTAAAGCAATTTCACACTCTCTCTCACACACAAGCACATTAAAATGTAATAAAAATTTTTATGCTTTACCCAGAGTAGCTGTAGATACCACAATATTTTTCACTCATGATTTTATTGTATCATTGATATTTTTCATTTATACTAAGAGTTTGTATTTTTGAAAGGTATATATCCTAGCATTTGCATTTTAGCTTGATGCACTCTTTCTTTTCCCCCCTTAATTCTTCTCTTCTTCCTCTATCTTCCTTCTTACTTTTCTTTTTGTTTTACTTCCTTTCCCACTCCCCATACCTTATAATAGGAATATAACACATACCACTTTCTCCACCAATTACTGAAGTTTCTCATAGCATCTTAATTAGAAAGAGTATTACATTTAATAATTTATTTTATTCCAGTTATGTATTATTGCTCAATCTTTGTTCAAAGCCATCAGATTCATTTCACAAAGGGCCCTCTAAGCATGAACTTCCTACCTTTTAAAATTTACACTAATTTTTTAGGACATTTCTCAGGCAAGAATTCTGGGGCAAGAGAACTGCAAGGTAATAATTGCTTGGCTACTTTGAATTGTGTCAAGAAAGAGCCTGACACAGAGGACCTCTTAAAGTCTCTGCCCTGCAGACTATCAATGCAGATGCTGAGACTTATGGGAAACCTTTGGGCAGAGTGCAGGGAATCTTAGGAAAGAAATGGGAAACAGTAAGATCTGGAGAGGACAGGAACTCCACAAGGAGAGCAACAGAACCAAAAAAAAAGCTGAGCACAAGGGTCTTTCCTGAGAGTGATACTCCAACCAAGGCCTATGTATGGAGATAACCTAAGATCCCTGTATATATGTAGCCCATGGCAGTTCAGTATTCAAGTATGTTCTATTGTTATAGGAAAAGGGACTGTCTCTGACATGAACTGATTTTTCTGCCCTTTAATTAACTCCCCTGAGGGGGAAGCAGCATTACCAAGCCACACAAGAAGACAATGCAGCCACTCCTGATGAGACCTAATTGACTAGGATCAAAAGGAAGGAAAAGAAGACCTCCTCTATCAGTGGACTTGGGGAGGAATAAAATGTAATAAATAAAGAATTTTAAAAATTTATATAAGTGGGGAAAAGGGAAAGGGTAAAGACAGATGGTAGCTGTAATGGTAATGAAGAATTTGTTGTGAGGCATGCATACATTGCCACCACGGATTGTTGCATAGAGCTAGAGTGAGGTGGAGACATTCATACCTTGGACATCTCATTCTTGATATGGGTAGGTGGAAGCATTGCTACTTCCCTGTTCTGTGCCAGCATGCATTGGCACTTGTAGTCTTGACCCCCTACCTCTGCTATTCTTGGAGTAATCAAGTAGCCTGGGCACCTGGAATTCTTCCCGATATAAATTGGCAACATCCCAGACCAAGCCAATAATATGTGCCCATCCTGGGAAGCTCTCCCAACCCCAAGGGTCCTGCTTTTCAATGATGGCTTCTATTTTTTTTGTTTGTTTCTCTCTATATTCCGCTAATTGTGCCTCTACTTGTTTGGTTCTATTTGCCTGTATTTCTTTGGGAGCTATGTTCATTACTACCCAATGGCTTGAGTGCCATTCCAGAAACTGTTTCCTGTGTAAAGTTGCATTTGAAGGTGTCTTTACTCTGCCGCCGTTCAATTACCTCCATAGTTTAACCTCATAATTATTAGCTCAGATAGTTTATGGTACCTTTCCCACAATATTTAAATAGTATGTCCTTAATGTTTTAGTATTTAGTATGTAGAATCCATTTTTATTCTCAAAGAGTAGCAATGTCCTGCCTAAATTTGCCTTGTTTCTTCTTCTGCAGTGTAAAATTTTCATGCTTATGACAAGTTGGGGAAGTGACATGTTTTCAAGGAAATATGAAGACTGGCTTCATGGTATCCTAAAAAAGATAGTGGAAGGTAACTTTCCAAAAGTGTTGGTTTGAAAACAAGTGGGTCCACAGAAGAAGAATAGGTTTCTGCCAATTATATTCAACATGGAAAAGAAGAAAATTCCAAGAGATTTCACCGGATTTCTCTGACAATCCTATCACTATTTAAGTAGTTTCTAACTTTTGTCTGAAAACTGAGAATAAGATATTGAATCCAATTCGTTTTAGGCATAAATTTGAATCCATGAAAAAAAGTTGTTTTTTTTTTATTTTTATAGACAGCCAAAAAAAAAAAAAAAAAAAGAAAAACTGAAAGTTGTGTACTTGAAACAAACATCAAAAATAATCCCCGAAGAGGTGCAGTTGCACATAACTTTAATCCCACCACTCTGGAGGCAGAGACAGATGGATCTTTGTGATCAAGACCAACCAGATCTACATATCCAGTTCCAAGACATCCAGGGCTACTTAAACAGATTCCACTAAAAAAAAAAAAATCCTTGGATCAGAAAAACTTGGCAAGCATAGGAAGAAATAAGACTCATGATCTAGCCAGATTTGGAGGCACAGACCTGTAATCTAAGCTACTCAGGATGTTCCATCGGGACCATAAACTCAAGACTCAGCTAGGCTACACAGTGAGCTAAAGGCCAACATGGACAAATTAGTAAGATTCTCTCTCACAACAACAACAAAAAAAAATTTAAGAAGTCTCTAGCTCAAGGACAGAGAACACTAGACTTGCAAACATGATGCCCTTTAATCCATCCCAAATGGAAAAATAGAGATAAGAGTAACCAAATAATGACCAAGGCTTGAAAGTCCTTGAAGTATTGAAATACATATTCAAAACCCTGGGAGTGGAGGAGAGAGGGGCTTATGGGGGATACAAAGTGAATAAACTGTAATTAATAAAAAAAAATGTTACTATTTCCATAGGGTAAAGCGTTTTTTATTTCATTATCTATAAACATTAAATTTATTTTTATTAACTATATTGTTTCTCTTAAGATAAATACTGCTTCTTTCAAATGTGTAAGAGTTTGTATGTAAAAGAATAATCGATAAGTACTTGCTTAATACACTTGGCAATTCTGTCTGAGAAACTTGATTATTTACTTATCTTCAAAATAACAGTTGATCACTATTTCAATGTCTTGTTTTTTTATTTGATTAATTAGCCTTTTGTTTCTATGTTTTGACATAATCACTACAAAGACAAAGAAGTGCACACACACACATGCACACACACACACATGCACACACACTCACATACACACAAATTTACATTACTAACAATAAGCCTTATCCAGAATATTTTAGAGACATTTTTTTATTCTTTTTCTACATTACACAAATTTATATAATAAAGAATAAAGCATGTGATTTATATTGTATCTGCATAAATCCTGGCTCTATGGTCCTATGTTGATGACATACCCATTTCTCCTTTAATAGCTCAAAAAATTTAATTACAGTTCATTCACTTTGTATCCCAGAGGTAGCCCTCTCCCCTCATTCCCTCCAAGTCCCACCTCCCCTCTCTCATCTCCTCCTGTGCCCCTTTCTAAGTCCACTGATAGGGGAGGTCCTCCTCCTCTTGCATCTGATCCTAGCTTACCAGGTCTCATCAGGCCTGGTTGCATTGTCTTACTCTGTGGTCTGGTAAGGCTGCTCCCACCTCAGGGGGAGGTGATCAAGGGGCCAGCCACTGAGTTCATGTCAGAGATAGTCCCTGGGAACCCAATTGGATACTGAGCTGCCATAGGCTACATCTGAGCAGGGGTTCTATGTTATATCATGAATGGTCTTTGGTTGGAGTATCAGTCTCAGAAAAGAACCCTGTGTCCAGGTTTTTTGCTTGTGTTGCTCTCCTTTTGGAGCTCCTGTTTAATATCATGCTATGAAATATGCAAAGAGTAAAAAAAGTTCAACTTTTTTCATCTGTACTCATGATGTTCCCTCTTTGATTCAAAGGCCACCTAACAACAACAACAACAAAATCAGACATAAGAAACACTCTTCTTTGTTGTTGGCCAGGGAAGTTAAAAAACAACAACAACAACAACAACAAAAACAGATTACTACTATTGCCCTTAGCCATCTGCTAAGAAGTGAAAGATAAGTCTTTCATCCTGAAGATACCACTTACTTTAGAAATAGGACCCAGAGACCTATTATCTGGCCCTGAATAAATTTTCCTTTGTGAGAATTAGCTTTCCAGAAGACACCATGCCAGCTTCCAAATGAGGGAAGTAACTAACATTCCTTCATAGCTTTGGTGCCTATGAACCATATCAACGATGAACATGGCAAGGTAAACATAAGGCTGGAATATAGCACTCATACCTTGGCAGTGAGCAACAGCTTTCTAATTGGACTTAAAAACCCACTCAATGAGAAGGATACCATGCCTCATATTAAAAACCTAGCTCACGTCCCAGTTCTAGTGAAGTTGTGGGTTTTGGGAAAATATCTACAGTCATTAATTTACCAATAGCGCAAACTATAAATATTTGTCCTTATTATCAGAAATCGGTGTAGTATTCACTTCTCATTGAGAAAATGTTTCTTTGAGCAGATTCAGACTACTACAGAAAACCATGATCTATCAAAATGCAGCAGTATGGAGCCCAGTCCCAATGAATACCTATACAGAACAATCCAGCACTTAAGGTTCAGGGAACATTGTAGAAGAGGACACTGTAAGACTGTAAGAACCAGAGGATCAGGGAGCTTTCTATAATTGTTTTTCCTTATAAAACCGGGGACTACAGCCATCATTTCTCATCAACATGACTGCCCAAATGTGAGATGAAATTGGATAACACCAAGGGACAGGCCACCATGGATAGAGAAAAGTCTAGAAGGCTTCAACCCTACATAGAAATGTGGGCAACTGAAAAAAGCTGGAGCAGGAGAGGTGATTTTTTCCACAGAGAAGAGTATGGCAATTGGTTGTCCCATGCCAGACCTGCAAAAAATACATACAAGTAACTGTATGTGTACTGAACAAGTTAAATTAAAGAATATATATGTATGTGTGTTCCATTATATATATGTGTGTGTATGTGTGTGTGTGTGTGTGTGTGTGTGTTTGTGCTTTCCAAGTATATAGGTAGGTGTGTATGTGTGTCTGTGCAATAACCATTATTGAAAAACAAGGCAATTAATTTGGACCTCGGGGAGGAGTATATTGGAGGGTTTGGAGGGAGGAAAGAAAAGAGAAACATTTTAAGTATATTATAATCTCAAAATTTTTGAAGAATAAACTTCATTACCAAATTGTACTTTAAATTATGTGCAAGAGATAGAACTCCTTGATAGTTTTTCTTATGATAAACCAAGTAGCTAATTAATGTAATAGGTTATGGAGTAGTGCAACAAAAGATTCAGGTAAAGAAAGAGGCATTTCCATAAAGGCATAATATAATGTTAAGGCAAATTGAGTTTGAATTGTCCTTTGAATATGTTCTTTGAGGAGATCTTCAGAGCTGTCTGTACATAAAAATATTTTATTCCATCTGTTCATGCTGCCTGAGTGACAGACCTGTTTCTCAGCATTCATTTTACCACCAAGAGAGAGAAAAGAAATTCAGGTACACATTAATGCAAAAAGTGTTAACTTCACCACCATTCTATTAATGTTAAGTGTAAGCAGAAGAAAACCCTACATATTTTCTGAGATAAGCTGAAATGAAGCCTCTTCCACTAAACATTAAATTCCCAGCAGCCAACTCACATTGTTAACATGCTAACAGTGATATTGATTGAAAACATACTCATTAATTCATATTTTGTGTTTTACTGTTGTTTGACCAATTGGTTTCAATCAAGATTTTATAGGACTTAGTACAGAATATTACCAGGATGCTATTGAAACTAGTTATGTAATCACAGTCTCTTCAATAGCCTTTAGCAAATCATTAAGTCTAAGAATTTTAAGTACTTTAACTAAAACAGAAATCTTGTCGGTATGATTTGATTTCTCTTTATGTAAAAATGTACCAGTGAGATTTTGTTATTTGCAAGGCGATTCAATGTCTTTTAACTAGCTGTGCTTTCTGGGTATGGAGTACTAATAGAATATAAGACTATATGATACTGTGATTTACTTGCAGGATCCATTTCAATCTCTTAGAACAGGAATTCCTTTGAATACATCTTTGTGTACACCACAGAACCTGGCAAAACACCTCACAGAAAGATGGCATAAAATGATTTTTGTTAAAGGGATAGATTTTACAGTCAGTCTGTAACTACCTTTTTCCAGAGAAAGGACTGTATTTAAAACTGAGATAGAGAAAACACACAAAATTCCTGAAAGACAAATGAATCTAAACTTCAGCCAGTTCAAAAGAGTAAATTATCGACTAACTAACGTTTAAGACATTTGTGTCCACAGTAGCCAGTTTTCTCTGTACCCTGCACAATACAGAGACTGTAAACCCTCCCACTGCCAACTGTAGGCAAAGTGTTCAGAAGATCTCTTTTGATTGTATGTGTCTTAGTTAGGATAAATATAGAATTACTCCTTACCTTCATTCATCCCCTTTGGCTCTGGGTACTTGGTAAAGATATTAGAGGAAAGGAAATATACATTTTAAAATTGTTATTCAAGTATCCTAAATAATTATTGTCTAAGGAAATTTAATTATACATATTATATTGTGAATTATAAATATATTTAATATATACATAGTAGGTATTCTCCATTGCTCCTCAAGAACTCAACACTTAGCTTAAGTGAAAAAATTTGATGCAAAAATTATTTTTTTATTATGAACAAGTCCATACAATTAACAAGGATATGAATTTACCTTTCATATACAATGCATAAGATATTTCTCTAGGGAACAAGAACTAATAGATATCCTGAAGCAGACCAGTATCTAAGTATAGCCACAGGAAAAGTAGAAAGAATTAAATTTGCAATATAGTAAAAGTGGCAAGGTAAGTTCACTCTTCATTTTTATTCATGAAACAGTATATGAAATAAGTCATAAAATACAGAAACATTTGCTGAGAGATTTAAGTGGAAAACACGATTTAGGCAGTTTTCTGCTGTCATGGAAATTTGAATTATATTTGTTTGCATGCATACACATACATAACCTGTTGTGGGGTGTGTGTGTGTGTGTGTGTGTGTGTGTGTGTGTGTGTTTGTGTGTGTGGGGGGTCAGACTGACATTGTTATTGATACCTCTGCCTAACATAATGTTAAACTCATGATCAGAAAATCAGTTACATCAAAAGATTGTCTCGGGTGTCTGAGACTATTATCACCATACAATTTTTAGTTCCTGTGTCTTACATGAAAATGGCCAAACAGAAACACTGTTACAGAGGAAAATAAAAAGACAATGTAAGTTCTTCTGAAGAATTATTGGATGCTGACATCTAGTGACTTAGAAAAGTACCATTATGGAGGAATTTTAATAACACAATATACTTCCATAAAAATGTGTATGTTGCCCAGTGCAAAATCACATATGTACAGGTCGATACATTTAATTTTAATACTTAATTATAGCTTTTTATGTGCCTAACTGCTACTGAATAAAGGTAAACCCTTGTGAAATGAACTTTTTTTATCAGTGATACTCCACACTTTGCAGAAAGCATATCATTCCCTATAATATCTTAAAATCTTCCTCCATTACCCTTTTCCTTCCTTCCTTCCTTCCTTCCTTCCTTCCTTCCTTACTTCCTTCCTTCCTTCCTCCCTTCCTTCATTCCTTCTTTCCTTCCTTCCTTCCTTTCCCAATATCTTTTAACCACATTGTCTCTGTATATGCTTTTTTCTTTGCCTCTCTGATATATTCTAATATATATTATCTATATCTCCATCCTTCCTCTTTCAATACACTTAAAAGTGTTCTTCAGTTAGGGTTTCCATCACTATGATAAACACTAAGACCAAAAGCAACTTGGTGAAGAAAGGATTTATATCATCTTACAGTAAACAGGTAACAGTCCTTTATGGACAGAACTCAGGACAAGAACTCAAGCAGGCAAGAACTTCCGGGTAGGAACTGACACTGAAGCCATGGAGGAATGCTACTTACTGGCTTCCTCCTCATGATTTGCTCAGCCCACTATTACAGCTCAGCACAGCTGCCCAGAGCTAGTACTGATGTGCCAAAGATTAATTAAGAAGACATCTGAAAGACTTCTGGGTTTCCTTTTCACAGTAATTCTGACTTGTCAAACTGACCCCCCCAAAAAAGTAATTAGTATAAATAGCTTTTCCATCTACTGGATACTAAATCTACAATAACCTAAAATAAGTTTTTTTGTGTTAAATTCTTCTGAAATTTTAATGTACTTTTCCTATATGTCTCATTTGAGGCCTGCTTTACCATACTATTTCAAGTTACACATATGAAAGTATAACCTTGTAATAATGCTTATACCTGTATCTCCTCTTTTCCATTTGATTTCCTTTTTTTCTATTCCTCGGTGAATTACTGATTTACAATCATTATCTTACATTTATTATTTTACATTTTGATTACAATCATTATTTTACAATTATTATTTTACATTTTGATAGCGCTTATATAATTTTCATCAATGAATATGCAGTTAGGACCATATAGAAAGCAGATCACATTGACATTTTATTTTTTTTCATTATGAATTTTACTTCTTGATCTCTACCCAAAGCTGCATATCCTGTGCTATTCCAAAAAGCTCTCTACACATAGACTTTTTTCTTTGCAGAATTTACAAGTCCTGTGGCAATAAAATGCAAAGTTTTTAGAATGGAGCACTGATTCATGAATTCTCTAAGATAAGCTGTTAGGAAAAAAAAAAGCTGTCAGGAAAGAAAAAAGAAAGGAAGGAAGAAAGAGAGAGAGAGAGAGGAGAGAGATAAACAAAATTGCAGGAGAGTGTGTGAGTGAGAGTCAGGGACAGAGTGATAGAGGAAGAGAGGGAGAGAAGAAGAAAGGGAGACAGGAGGAAAGAAAGGAAAAAGGAAGGAAAGAAGGAAGGAAAGGAAGAGATTGATGAACTACAACTTATAATTTTAATGAAGGTGAAGAGTTTGTGAGTTTAATCCATAAGAAATTGGAAAAGTTGGTGTAGAGGTATGCTTGAGAATTTTAGATGTGCTTCGGTGCCTATCAGATAGAACCTGGAGGAAGAAAAGGACATGAAATCCCCTGAAACAAGAGTTACTACAAAAAGTTGTGAGCCCCCATATGCGCACAAGAAACAAAATTTCAGTCCACTGCATGAGCAGCATGTACTTTGAATTGCTGAGCCCTCTCTGCATCCCTTGTTCTGTATTATTCATCATATATTTAGTATTGAGTTTTTTTCCCCAGAATTCTTGAAAGTTAAGGTCATTATTGCTTAATATTTTCACTAGTGCTCTCTAAAGGCAATAATTCTTCAGCTTTATCTTCAACATTCTTTCTTATAGTGTTTACTGCTGGAGATATTTTACACTGATATTATATGTTTTGTGGAACTTTTAAGTTCTAATCTTTTAATTTGATTATCTTCAGTTTTTTCCTTTGCAGAATGTGTTGTTTAAGTTGCTGAATTTCTCACCTGAGTCTTGAATTGGTGTATTTATTTCATCCATCTTTTTGAATTTTCATTAAAATCATTGCTCTTTGCAGGAGGACTGCAGAGACTGATGCACCAATCAAGGACTAGCATGGAAAGAACTTATAGCTCATGCTCAGATGTAGTCCATAAGCAGTTCAGAATCCAAGTCAGATTCCTAATAAAGGGAGCAGGGGCAGTTTCTGACATGAACTCAGTTGCCTGCTCTTTGATCACTTCCGACTAAGAGGATGGCCTTACTAGGCCACAAAGGAAGAGAACCCAGGCCATCCTGATGAGACTTGATAAGCTAGGGTTAGAGAGTAGGGGAGAAGGACTCCCCCTTTTCAGTGCACTGGGGGAAGAGGATGGGGGGAAGAGGAAGGGAGGGTGCGACAGGGAGGAGATGAAGGAGGGGGTTACAATCATGATGGAAAGTGAACAAATTGTAAAAATAATAAAATATAAGTAATAATAATAATAAAAACTTTATCAGGTCAAAGGTTGCTTGAAAGTCAATCTTCACTGACTGTTTTCACATACCTAAAATTTTCATATAACTATAATCACTGTACAATGAACATGAGCTTGTCTAGTATGTAAGACTATTTTGAATACTTTTTTCTTTGTTGTCAAACTTGTTTCTTCTCTCTTTTGATCGCTTTGCTTTTGTAAAAGTTGAAGTAGAATCTGTTTTGTATCTTGGACTGGACTTAAACCTAAGTTTCACCTGCTTCAGCCTTCTGAGTTCTAGAAGTCTGTGTTCTTAATGCTAAGCAAACTTGGAATATTAACTCAAAATAGTAAGTTTACAATCTAAATTCAGCGATTTTATTATTTATAAAATTGTAAGAGCTATAAACTTTGTACAATATACACAAATTTACATTAGGAATCGGTTTGTTTACTTACTGAACAAATATTAAACACCAACCCACTTGACATTAACTAAATATTTTTCTCTAATGACTACCTAAATAATGCAGCAAAATAGAGAATTTTAAAAGCATGGCATGGACAGGATATTTGGTATGGTACAGTTATATATTGTCAATCGATGAAGTGTCTCAAAAGAGCAGCTCATCCCCCATCCTGTGAAAAGTCCTGAAGCCTCCTGATCCAAGTGAAATGCAGGGTGATATTTCCTGTAAATCAAGTTCTTGGAGAGGAATGACTGTGGACAGTTCCTTTACCTGAACTTTAACTTCATAAAACAAGTGTCTTGTGATCATAGTAAAGGAAGCCCTATTCACCACTAGAGGACACTGCAAAAAAAACATAATTTTTTTTTCTTTTTTAATTTATTTTTCTTTATTAATTAGACTTTACTCACTTTGTATAACCTGGTGGTTCCCTCTCTCCTCCCTTCCCAATCCATCCCTTCCTCCACCCTCTGATTGCATGCCCCTCCCCAAGTCCACTGAGAGGGGAGGACTTCTTTTCCTTCCTTCTGATCCTAGTCAATTAGGTCTCATCAGGAGTGGCTGCCTTGTCTTCTTCTGTGGCCTGGTAATGCTGCTTCACCTTCAGGGGGAAGTAATTAAAGAGCAGGCCAATCGGAACTCCATAAGTAGAGAAACAAAATAAAAAAAAATATGAGCACAGGGGTTTTTCCTGAAACTGCTATTCCACCCAACCACTATGCATGGAGATAACCTAAGGCCCCTGCACATATGTAGCCCATGGCAGTTCAGTATCCAAGTGGGTTCCATTGAAATAGTATCTAGACTTGTCCACCATTTCCCCCCACATTGCTCACAACGGGAGCAGTCTAGGATGCTGTCCTTCCTCATATTGGCAAGGGCCTTCTTAGAAGCAATCCTTACCATGAGACATTTCAATTGCTTTCCAAGTCCTGACACTGTTGTTTTCATTAGATTTAGAATATGATTAAAATTTCTATTGAATTTTACATATGGTCTATTGACATTTTCATTGCCAAGATTTGAGTTTCTCTCTCGTTCAGAAAACTCATCACTTAATCAATTGTTCTTTATTAGCCTATAGTTTATTAGTTAATACATGCAACTACCAATACCCATTTCTTGCATTTATTGATCATTTAAAAAATCATTCACTGAATTATATACCTAACATTTTGGTCCTATACTATTTTCAATATCAGTTATTAAGAATGTATAAACTTCTGGAGTAGTTATGTTTTGTATTTTTCCTTATTTTGCAAGTCTCTATGTTGACACTAAGCAATGTATTAGTTGGACATCAATTGCAAGTGTAAGTGAAAGCATTCAGTATGTGCCATCTTTCTTTGTCATTATCCAAAGAACATTAATTTTCTCATTAAGGCAGCATCCAGAATGAAACCATTGACAAATTGCTTGGGATCATCCTTCTCAAATCAGGTTATTGGTTCTGCAATTCAAACCTGACTCAAAAACAACTTCTCAAGTTCTCAGACATGCACAAGATCTGCATATTTTCAAGCCAGAGAAGGATCTCAACTGAGAGGAGGAAGTGCACCCCAGGGTCCCATCTTTAACAAAGAAGCATTTTTGTTCAGTTTTGACATTTATTGTTTCATTGTTGTTTTGATTGTTGGATTTGTTTCTCTTTTTTGTGGTTTTGTACTTTATTTTTTTTTTTTTAATTTTTGGGGTTTGGTGGGGCTTTTGGGGAAGCAAGAGAATGTAAAGTTGGTGGGGAAGATCTGGAAAAAGTGAAAGGAAAGTAATCAATATGTATTTATAAAAATAATTAAAACTGAAATTAAAAGAACTTTAGAAATGTGCTCTTAGTCAAATGTTCTACTGCTATGAAGAGATGCTATGACTCAGAAGCACTTATTTTTGAAAAGCATTTAACGAGAACTTGGTTACAGTTCAGAGGTTTAGTCCATTATCATAGTGGGAGACATGGGAACACGCAGGCAGATATAATGTTGGAGAGTAGCTGAAGGTTCTTTATCCAGATTGGCAGGCAGAGAGAAGGACACAGCCCTCCAGAAGAGGGGGTGAGAATTCCAGGAAATCCATCCTTCCCATTCCAAATCATGCAGGTGTGCATCAGGAACTGGCATGGGTGGGCGTGTCTGGCAGTGAGTCCGTTGGGGAGGTGAAGATGTAGGTGTAAGTTGAGGTGTGGGTGCTGGTCTTTCTTCCTGAAGCCTAGACCTTGAGCCTTCGCCAGAGTCGTTGGGGAGTGGGTGTCTGGTGGGTCGATGCAGGACGGAGTGCTTGCTCTGGGAAGAAGTCTGCAGCCTAGGCTGTCACGGGTGGGTGGAACCCGCCCAAAGGGTGTGGAGATCAGGCCGAGAGGCCTCCAGAGAGTGTCTTCAGAGCTCCAAGCAGGATTCCAGGTGCAAGCTCTAAAAAGCCTGGGTTTTCCGAGAGGGAAGAGTGGGTGTGTCCAGTGCAGCCAGGGTGTCCCAAGACATGCCTGAGCAGAGAGTGTCCTTCTGGGGTTCACCTGTGAGAGAACCGGTTGTGATAATCCCGGAGAGCCTTGGCCATGGGGGGGGGGGCGGGTCTCTTCTTAGCCTGGGTCTTGGTGCAGAGAGCCCGCCAGGACGGGCCGTGGCCAGAGGCCTGCGGGAGGAGGTGCGCTTCTGAGTAGGGCCCCCGAGCCGGGGGTCCGGGCACCGCTGGCTGGCCTGGGCTCCTGGCCTGGGTGAAGAAGGTGACCATCTTGGTTTGTCGGCGCCCTTGCAGCTTCTTGGCCTGTCTGCTCCGGATGCGGGCTGTGACGGCTTGCAGCCTCAGCTCCTGGTCTGCCTCCTCCATCTGCTGCTGTGTCTTGGTCTCAGTCTGGCTGTGGGTCTCAGTCTCGTCGCCTGCGTGCCCATGTTCCGCTTCTTGGGCTGCTTGGGCTGTGGCGGCTTCAAAGGCCTCCTTGGCTTGGGAGATTCCTTGGAGAGCAGGTTGTTCGGTGGCATCAGCTGCATGGGCTGCAATGGCCTCCTTGGAGTGGCAGTGAGCCTCCCACATGCCCACGAGATCTTGGGAAAGGAGGAGCCCTTCTGGCCATTCCTGCTGGAGAACGGGCTTCCTGGCACCTGAGTAGACAGGCGTCTTGGAATCCACCCTGACAGGCGCCAGCTGCACTTCTCGGTCAGTCTGGCCCCAAGAGAGCTCCGGGACAACCAGGGGGTAGCGGGCGTGGTCAGAGTTGGGGCAAGCCCCCAAAGAGCAGGCGCGGCCATGCTCCTGGGACCCGCGGAGAGCATCCTGTCTGCACCTTCGGATCTTCTTGGCTGCTGGCTCCAGGCTTTCACGGCAAGCGTCACTTGCCTCTGGCGTCTGGCATGTGCTTCGCTTCCTGCTCGGGACTGGCCTGCTGCTGCTCAGCTGCAAGGCCTCTGCCCGCTTGTCTTGGGCTCCTCTGGACGTGGATGCTTGGGTCTCCTCTGCCGGAGATGTTCTTCCTTGCTCTGCCTTCTCGCTCAGCACCAAGGCAGAGTCAGGGGAGAGTGGGTCCCGCTCAGACCTGGGACCCAGCGGGGAACTGTCCCCCCATTTGGCCGCCAAGTCCCTGGCGAAGGGCACTAGCAGCTGCTGTTTCCTCAAGATCTTGATGGTCTGCCTGAAGCCTATCTCTGCCAGACGTTCAGACAGGCTGGGCACGGCGGCGAGTTTCTTCAGGGCCTTGTAGAGCTTGCGTGGCTCTGTCTCCGTGCACAGGCGATCACACAGCTTCTGCAGGGCTGCCTGGGAAGAGCCAGCCTCCATGTCCATGGCTGAGAACAGGACTGGGCCCCACCGGGCAGACAGTACGTCGGACTGCTCTTTTCCTCTTCCTCTCGTGGTGGCTACCTGTGTCTCTGCAGCAGATTCTGGGCTAGGCTGCTGGGAGTTTTCCAGCTGCTGCCTCTCTTTGCCTCACTGTGGAGGGGCGCATCCCTACCCTAGATATATATACAGGGGCTGGACCACGCCTTGGCTCAAATCTGCCCAGTCAGCGGCCGAGGCTGCTGGTTCTGGGCCCGCCCCTTCTGACTTCTGCTTCCCTGTGCCACGCCCCATCCACAGCTCAGAAAACATGATCTCTGACGCCAGAGCCCACTCTGGCCAAATCCCGGGGGTTCACAGCCCTGCCTTGCTTCCAGGCGAGCTCTGGCAAATGGGGGCTTCCTCAAGGTCTTTGCTGGGGCTCTCGGGATAGTCTGCTCCCCGCTGTAGGACGCCAGCTTCGGGAGCCTGCCAGAGACTGCACATGCTCACACAAAAGCAGAGGGAAGTAAAATCGAGTCAATCAATCAATCAATAAGTAAATAAACAAACAAACAAATAAATAAATAAATAAGCCGAGAATCTGCTCTGGGCTCCAATTTCGCACAGTGCATGGAGGGTGGGTGGGAGACACATCGCTTTCACCCCAGCAAGTTGAGCCTGTCGGGGAAAGTGGATTTCTGCTCGGAGCCTGGAAATCCTGTCTTGCACACCTGCCACACCGCCTTGAAGGCCTGGGCCCATCTTTCAACCAACTAGGCTTTCACAGGTGTTCACACTGGTGCAGTTCCCAAAAGCCGGCCCACAGCTTTCCATTTCTCTTCTGATCCTGGGCAACTGGGTCTTAGCTTTCTGGGTTCCAAAGGATCCCTTTTTCAATCTGGTTAATTTCCCTCTGCGCACTCTCTGTCTCTGTCTCTGTCTCTGTCTCTGTCTCTCTCTCTCTCTGTTTGTCTCAAACACACACACACTCACACACACACACACACACACACACACACACACATACACACCCTTGCACACACATGCACACTCACACAGTGGCTATCAACTCTCTATAACTATGCCTATGAATGACTCTCTCTTTCCAATCATATGTATATACACAGAAATGTTTATTCGTGAACATCTATGTATACAAAGGAGAGAAATGCACACAATATTCATTAGTGCTGAAGCTAACACACCTGACACTTACCCTAAGCAGTTCTCCCTCGGGCAGTTGTGTACCTAAGGCGTGGAAAACTAACTCTGGAAAGAAGATCTGTCCAAGCACTGGAGAAGTGGCAATGATTGCTTCCGCACAGCCCTCCAGAAGAGGGGGTGAGAATTCCAGGAAATCCATCCTTCCCTTCCAAATCACGCAGGTGTGCATCAGTGGGTGGGCGTGTCTGACAGTGAGTCCGTTGGGCAGGTGAAGGCGTAGGTGTGAGTTGAGGTGTGGGTGCTGGTCTTTCTTCCTGAAGCCTAGACCTTGAGCCTTGGCCAGAGTCTTTGGGTAGTGGATGTCTGGTAGGCCGATGCAGGACGGAGTGCTTGCTCTGGGAAGATGGCTGCAGCCTAGGCTCTCACGGGTGGGTGGAACCCGCCCAAAGGGTGTGGAGATCAGGCCGAGAGGCCTCCAGAGATTGTCTCCAGAGCTCCAAGCGGGATCCCAGGTGCAAGCTCTGGAAAGCCTGGGTTTTCCGTGAGAGAAGAGTGGGTGTGTCCAGTGCCGCCGGGGTGTCCCAAGACATGCCTGAGCAGAGAGTGTCCTTCTGGGGTTCACCTGTGAGAGAACCGGTTGTGATAATCCCGGAGAGCCTTGGCCATGAGGGGGGCGGGTCTCTTCTTAGCCTGGGTCTTGGTGCAGAGAGCCCGCCGGGACGGGCCGTGGCCAGAGGCCTGCGGGAGGAGGTGCGCTTCGGAGGAGGGCCCCCGAGCCGGGGGTCCGGGCACCTCTGGCTGGCCTGGGCTCCTGGCCTGGGTGAAGAAGGTGACCATCTTGGTTTGTCGGCGCCCTTGCAGCTTCTTGGCCTGTCTGCTCCGGATGCGGGCTGTGACGGCTTGCAGCCTCAGCTCCTGGTCTGCCTCCTCCATCTGCTGCTGTGTCTTGGTCTCAGTCTGGCTGTGGGTCTCAGTCTCGTCGCCTGCGTGCCCATGTTCCGCTTCTTGGGCTGCTTGGGCTGTGGCGGCTTCAAAGGCCTCCTTGGCTTGGGAGATTCCTTGGAGAGCAGGTTGTTCGGTGGCATCAGCTGCATGGGCTGCAATGGCCTCCTTGGCGTGGCAGTGAGCCTCCCACATGCCCACGAGATCTTGGGAAAGGAGGAGCCCTTCTGGCCATTCCTGCTGGAGAACGGGCTTCCTGGCACCTGAGTAGACAGGCGTCTTGGAATCCACCCTGACAGGCGCCAGCTGCACTTCTCGGTCAGTCTGGCCCCAAGAGAGCTCCGGGACACCCAGGGGGTAGCGGGCGTGGTCAGAGTTGGGGCAAGCCCCCAAAGAGCAGGCGCGGCCATGCTCCTGGGACCCGCGGAGAGCGTCCTGTCTGCACCTTCGGATCTTCTTGGCTGCTGGCTCCAGGCTTTCACGGCAAGCGTCACTTGCCTCTGGCGTCTGGCATGTGCTTCGCTTCCTGCTCGGGACTGGCCTGCTGCTGCTCAGCTGCAAGGCCTCTGCCCGCTTGTCTTGGGCTCCTCTGGACGTGGATGCTTGGGTCTCCTCTGCCGGAGATGTTCTTCCTTGCTCTGCCTTTTCGCTCAGCACCAAGGCAGAGTCAGGGGAGAGTGGGTCCCGCTCAGACCTGGGACCCAGCCGTGAACTGTCCCCCCATTTGGCCGCCAAGTCCCTGGCGAAGGGCACTAGCAGCTGCTGTTTCCTCAAGATCTTGATGGTCTGCCTGAAGCCTATCTCTGCCAGACGTTCAGACAGGCTGGGCACGGCGGCGAGTTTCTTCAGGGCCTTGTAGAGCTTGCGTGGCTCTGTCTCCGTGCACAGGCGATCACACAGCTTCTGCAGGGCTGCCTGGGAAGAGCCAGCCTCCATGTCCATGGCTGAGAACAGGACTGGGCCCCACCGGGCAGACAGTACGTCGGACTGCTCTTTTCCTCTTCCTCTCGTGGTGGCTACCTGTGTCTCTGCAGCAGATTCTGGGCTAGGCTGCTGGGAGTTTTCCAGCTGCTGCCTCTCTTTGCCTCACTGTGGAGGGGCGCATCCCTACCCTAGATATATATACAGGGGCTGGACCACGCCTTGGCTCAAATCTGCCCAGTCAGCGGCCGAGGCTGCTGGTTCTGGGCCCGCCCCTTCTGACTTCTGCTTCCCTGTGCCACGCCCCATCCACAGCTCAGAAAACATGATCTCTGACGCCAGAGCCCACTCTGGCCAAATCCCGGGGGTTCACAGCCCTGCCTTGCTTCCAGGCGAGCTCTGGCAAATGGGGGCTTCCTCAAGGTCTTTGCTGGGGCTCTCGGGATAGTCTGCTCCCCGCTGTAGGACGCCAGCTTCGGGAGCCTGCCAGAGACTGCACATGCTCACACAAAAGCAGAGGGAAGTAAAATCGAGTCAATCAATCAATCAATAAGTAAATAAACAAACAAACAAACAAATAAATAAATAAATAAGCCGAGAATCTGCTCTGGGCTCCAATTTCGCACAGTGCATGGAGGGTGGGTGGGAGACACATCCCTTTCACCCCAGCAAGTTGAGCCTGTCGGGGAAAGTGGATTTCTGCTCGGAGCCTGGAAATCCTGTCTTGCACACCTGCCACACCGCCTTGACGGCCTGGGCCCATCTTTCAACCAACTAGGCTTTCACAGGTGTTCACACTGGTGCAGTTCCCAAAAGCCGGCCCACAGCTTTCCATTTCTCTTCTGATCCTGGGCAACTGGGTCTTAGCTTTCTGGGTTCCAAAGGATCCCTTTTTCAATCTGGTTAATTTCCCTCTGCGCACTCTCTGTCTCTGTCTCTGTCTCTGTCTCTGTCTCTCTCTCTCTCTGTTTGTCTCAAACACACACACACTCACACACACACACACACACACACACACACACACACACATACACACCCTTGCACACACATGCACACTCACACAGTGGCTATCAACTCTCTATAACTATGCCTATGAATGACTCTCTCTTTCCAATCATATGTATATACACAGAAATGTTTATTCGTGAACATCTATGTATACAAAGGAGAGAAATGCACACAATATTCATTAGTGCTGAAGCTAACACACCTGACACTTACCCTAAGCAGTTCTCCCTCGGGCAGTTGTGTACCTAAGGCGTGGAAAACTAACTCTGGAAAGAAGATCTGTCCAAGCACTGGAGAAGTGGCAATGATTGCTTCCGCACAGCCCTCCAGAAGAGGGGGTGAGAATTCCAGGAAATCCATCCTTCCCTTCCAAATCACGCAGGTGTGCATCAGTGGGTGGGCGTGTCTGACAGTGAGTCCGTTGGGCAGGTGAAGGCGTAGGTGTGAGTTGAGGTGTGGGTGCTGGTCTTTCTTCCTGAAGCCTAGACCTTGAGCCTTGGCCAGAGTCTTTGGGTAGTGGATGTCTGGTAGGCCGATGCAGGACGGAGTGCTTGCTCTGGGAAGATGGCTGCAGCCTAGGCTCTCACGGGTGGGTGGAACCCGCCCAAAGGGTGTGGAGATCAGGCCGAGAGGCCTCCAGAGATTGTCTCCAGAGCTCCAAGCGGGATCCCAGGTGCAAGCTCTGGAAAGCCTGGGTTTTCCGTGAGAGAAGAGTGGGTGTGTCCAGTGCCGCCGGGGTGTCCCAAGACATGCCTGAGCAGAGAGTGTCCTTCTGGGGTTCACCTGTGAGAGAACCGGTTGTGATAATCCCGGAGAGCCTTGGCCATGAGGGGGGCGGGTCTCTTCTTAGCCTGGGTCTTGGTGCAGAGAGCCCGCCGGGACGGGCCGTGGCCAGAGGCCTGCGGGAGGAGGTGCGCTTCGGAGGAGGGCCCCCGAGCCGGGGGTCCGGGCACCTCTGGCTGGCCTGGGCTCCTGGCCTGGGTGAAGAAGGTGACCATCTTGGTTTGTCGGCGCCCTTGCAGCTTCTTGGCCTGTCTGCTCCGGATGCGGGCTGTGACGGCTTGCAGCCTCAGCTCCTGGTCTGCCTCCTCCATCTGCTGCTGTGTCTTGGTCTCAGTCTGGCTGTGGGTCTCAGTCTCGTCGCCTGCGTGCCCATGTTCCGCTTCTTGGGCTGCTTGGGCTGTGGCGGCTTCAAAGGCCTCCTTGGCTTGGGAGATTCCTTGGAGAGCAGGTTGTTCGGTGGCATCAGCTGCATGGGCTGCAATGGCCTCCTTGGCGTGGCAGTGAGCCTCCCACATGCCCACGAGATCTTGGGAAAGGAGGAGCCCTTCTGGCCATTCCTGCTGGAGAACGGGCTTCCTGGCACCTGAGTAGACAGGCGTCTTGGAATCCACCCTGACAGGCGCCAGCTGCACTTCTCGGTCAGTCTGGCCCCAAGAGAGCTCCGGGACACCCAGGGGGTAGCGGGCGTGGTCAGAGTTGGGGCAAGCCCCCAAAGAGCAGGCGCGGCCATGCTCCTGGGACCCGCGGAGAGCGTCCTGTCTGCACCTTCGGATCTTCTTGGCTGCTGGCTCCAGGCTTTCACGGCAAGCGTCACTTGCCTCTGGCGTCTGGCATGTGCTTCGCTTCCTGCTCGGGACTGGCCTGCTGCTGCTCAGCTGCAAGGCCTCTGCCCGCTTGTCTTGGGCTCCTCTGGACGTGGATGCTTGGGTCTCCTCTGCCGGAGATGTTCTTCCTTGCTCTGCCTTTTCGCTCAGCACCAAGGCAGAGTCAGGGGAGAGTGGGTCCCGCTCAGACCTGGGACCCAGCCGTGAACTGTCCCCCCATTTGGCCGCCAAGTCCCTGGCGAAGGGCACTAGCAGCTGCTGTTTCCTCAAGATCTTGATGGTCTGCCTGAAGCCTATCTCTGCCAGACGTTCAGACAGGCTGGGCACGGCGGCGAGTTTCTTCAGGGCCTTGTAGAGCTTGCGTGGCTCTGTCTCCGTGCACAGGCGATCACACAGCTTCTGCAGGGCTGCCTGGGAAGAGCCAGCCTCCATGTCCATGGCTGAGAACAGGACTGGGCCCCACCGGGCAGACAGTACGTCGGACTGCTCTTTTCCTCTTCCTCTCGTGGTGGCTACCTGTGTCTCTGCAGCAGATTCTGGGCTAGGCTGCTGGGAGTTTTCCAGCTGCTGCCTCTCTTTGCCTCACTGTGGAGGGGCGCATCCCTACCCTAGATATATATACAGGGGCTGGACCACGCCTTGGCTCAAATCTGCCCAGTCAGCGGCCGAGGCTGCTGGTTCTGGGCCCGCCCCTTCTGACTTCTGCTTCCCTGTGCCACGCCCCATCCACAGCTCAGAAAACATGATCTCTGACGCCAGAGCCCACTCTGGCCAAATCCCGGGGGTTCACAGCCCTGCCTTGCTTCCAGGCGAGCTCTGGCAAATGGGGGCTTCCTCAAGGTCTTTGCTGGGGCTCTCGGGATAGTCTGCTCCCCGCTGTAGGACGCCAGCTTCGGGAGCCTGCCAGAGACTGCACATGCTCACACAAAAGCAGAGGGAAGTAAAATCGAGTCAATCAATCAATCAATAAGTAAATAAACAAACAAACAAACAAATAAATAAATAAATAAGCCGAGAATCTGCTCTGGGCTCCAATTTCGCACAGTGCATGGAGGGTGGGTGGGAGACACATCCCTTTCACCCCAGCAAGTTGAGCCTGTCGAGAAAGTGGATTTCTGCTCGGAGCCTGGAAATCCTGTCTTGCACACCTGCCACACCGCCTTGACGGCCTGGGCCCATCTTTCAACCAACTAGGCTTTCACAGGTGTTCACACTGGTGCAGTTCCCAAAAGCCGGCCCACAGCTTTCCATTTCTCTTCTGATCCTGGGCAACTGGGTCTTAGCTTTCTGGGTTCCAAAGGATCCCTTTTTCAATCTGGTTAATTTCCCTCTGCGCACTCTCTGTCTCTGTCTCTGTCTCTGTCTCTGTCTCTCTCTCTCTCTGTTTGTCTCAAACACACACACACTCACACACACACACACACACACACACACACACACACATACACACCCTTGCACACACATGCACACTCACACAGTGGCTATCAACTCTCTATAACTATGCCTATGAATGACTCTCTCTTTCCAATCATATGTATATACACAGAAATGTTTATTCGTGAACATCTATGTATACAAAGGAGAGAAATGCACACAATATTCATTAGTGCTGAAGCTAACACACCTGACACTTACCCTAAGCAGTTCTCCCTCGGGCAGTTGTGTACCTAAGGCGTGGAAAACTAACTCTGGAAAGAAGATCTGTCCAAGCACTGGAGAAGTGGCAATGATTGCTTCCGCACAGCCCTCCAGAAGAGGGGGTGAGAATTCCAGGAAATCCATCCTTCCCTTCCAAATCACGCAGGTGTGCATCAGTGGGTGGGCGTGTCTGACAGTGAGTCCGTTGGGCAGGTGAAGGCGTAGGTGTGAGTTGAGGTGTGGGTGCTGGTCTTTCTTCCTGAAGCCTAGACCTTGAGCCTTGGCCAGAGTCTTTGGGTAGTGGATGTCTGGTAGGCCGATGCAGGACGGAGTGCTTGCTCTGGGAAGATGGCTGCAGCCTAGGCTCTCACGGGTGGGTGGAACCCGCCCAAAGGGTGTGGAGATCAGGCCGAGAGGCCTCCAGAGATTGTCTCCAGAGCTCCAAGCGGGATCCCAGGTGCAAGCTCTGGAAAGCCTGGGTTTTCCGTGAGAGAAGAGTGGGTGTGTCCAGTGCCGCCGGGGTGTCCCAAGACATGCCTGAGCAGAGAGTGTCCTTCTGGGGTTCACCTGTGAGAGAACCGGTTGTGATAATCCCGGAGAGCCTTGGCCATGAGGGGGGCGGGTCTCTTCTTAGCCTGGGTCTTGGTGCAGAGAGCCCGCCGGGACGGGCCGTGGCCAGAGGCCTGCGGGAGGAGGTGCGCTTCGGAGGAGGGCCCCCGAGCCGGGGGTCCGGGCACCTCTGGCTGGCCTGGGCTCCTGGCCTGGGTGAAGAAGGTGACCATCTTGGTTTGTCGGCGCCCTTGCAGCTTCTTGGCCTGTCTGCTCCGGATGCGGGCTGTGACGGCTTGCAGCCTCAGCTCCTGGTCTGCCTCCTCCATCTGCTGCTGTGTCTTGGTCTCAGTCTGGCTGTGGGTCTCAGTCTCGTCGCCTGCGTGCCCATGTTCCGCTTCTTGGGCTGCTTGGGCTGTGGCGGCTTCAAAGGCCTCCTTGGCTTGGGAGATTCCTTGGAGAGCAGGTTGTTCGGTGGCATCAGCTGCATGGGCTGCAATGGCCTCCTTGGCGTGGCAGTGAGCCTCCCACATGCCCACGAGATCTTGGGAAAGGAGGAGCCCTTCTGGCCATTCCTGCTGGAGAACGGGCTTCCTGGCACCTGAGTAGACAGGCGTCTTGGAATCCACCCTGACAGGCGCCAGCTGCACTTCTCGGTCAGTCTGGCCCCAAGAGAGCTCCGGGACACCCAGGGGGTAGCGGGCGTGGTCAGAGTTGGGGCAAGCCCCCAAAGAGCAGGCGCGGCCATGCTCCTGGGACCCGCGGAGAGCGTCCTGTCTGCACCTTCGGATCTTCTTGGCTGCTGGCTCCAGGCTTTCACGGCAAGCGTCACTTGCCTCTGGCGTCTGGCATGTGCTTCGCTTCCTGCTCGGGACTGGCCTGCTGCTGCTCAGCTGCAAGGCCTCTGCCCGCTTGTCTTGGGCTCCTCTGGACGTGGATGCTTGGGTCTCCTCTGCCGGAGATGTTCTTCCTTGCTCTGCCTTTTCGCTCAGCACCAAGGCAGAGTCAGGGGAGAGTGGGTCCCGCTCAGACCTGGGACCCAGCCGTGAACTGTCCCCCCATTTGGCCGCCAAGTCCCTGGCGAAGGGCACTAGCAGCTGCTGTTTCCTCAAGATCTTGATGGTCTGCCTGAAGCCTATCTCTGCCAGACGTTCAGACAGGCTGGGCACGGCGGCGAGTTTCTTCAGGGCCTTGTAGAGCTTGCGTGGCTCTGTCTCCGTGCACAGGCGATCACACAGCTTCTGCAGGGCTGCCTGGGAAGAGCCAGCCTCCATGTCCATGGCTGAGAACAGGACTGGGCCCCACCGGGCAGACAGTACGTCGGACTGCTCTTTTCCTCTTCCTCTCGTGGTGGCTACCTGTGTCTCTGCAGCAGATTCTGGGCTAGGCTGCTGGGAGTTTTCCAGCTGCTGCCTCTCTTTGCCTCACTGTGGAGGGGCGCATCCCTACCCTAGATATATATACAGGGGCTGGACCACGCCTTGGCTCAAATCTGCCCAGTCAGCGGCCGAGGCTGCTGGTTCTGGGCCCGCCCCTTCTGACTTCTGCTTCCCTGTGCCACGCCCCATCCACAGCTCAGAAAACATGATCTCTGACGCCAGAGCCCACTCTGGCCAAATCCCGGGGGTTCACAGCCCTGCCTTGCTTCCAGGCGAGCTCTGGCAAATGGGGGCTTCCTCAAGGTCTTTGCTGGGGCTCTCGGGATAGTCTGCTCCCCGCTGTAGGACGCCAGCTTCGGGAGCCTGCCAGAGACTGCACATGCTCACACAAAAGCAGAGGGAAGTAAAATCGAGTCAATCAATCAATCAATAAGTAAATAAACAAACAAACAAACAAATAAATAAATAAATAAGCCGAGAATCTGCTCTGGGCTCCAATTTGCACAGTGCATGGAGGGTGGGTGGGAGACACATCCCTTTCACCCCAGCAAGTTGAGCCTGTCGAGAAAGTGGATTTCTGCTCGGAGCCTGGAAATCCTGTCTTGCACACCTGCCACACCGCCTTGACGGCCTGGGCCCATCTTTCAACCAACTAGGCTTTCACAGGTGTTCACACTGGTGCAGTTCCCAAAAGCCGGCCCACAGCTTTCCATTTCTCTTCTGATCCTGGGCAACTGGGTCTTAGCTTTCTGGGTTCCAAAGGATCCCTTTTTCAATCTGGTTAATTTCCCTCTGCGCACTCTCTGTCTCTGTCTCTGTCTCTGTCTCTGTCTCTCTCTCTCTGTTTGTCTCAAACACACACACACTCACACACACACACACACACACACACACACACATACACACCCTTGCACACACATGCACACTCACACAGTGGCTATCAACTCTCTATAACTATGCCTATGAATGACTCTCTCTTTCCAATCATATGTATATACACAGAAATGTTTATTCGTGAACATCTATGTATACAAAGGAGAGAAATGCACACAATATTCATTAGTGCTGAAGCTAACACACCTGACACTTACCCTAAGCAGTTCTCCCTCGGGCAGTTGTGTACCTAAGGCGTGGAAAACTAACTCTGGAAAGAAGATCTGTCCAAGCACTGGAGAAGTGGCAATGATTGCTTCCGCACAGCCCTCCAGAAGAGGGGGTGAGAATTCCAGGAAATCCATCCTTCCCTTCCAAATCACGCAGGTGTGCATCAGTGGGTGGGCGTGTCTGACAGTGAGTCCGTTGGGCAGGTGAAGGCGTAGGTGTGAGTTGAGGTGTGGGTGCTGGTCTTTCTTCCTGAAGCCTAGACCTTGAGCCTTGGCCAGAGTCTTTGGGTAGTGGATGTCTGGTAGGCCGATGCAGGACGGAGTGCTTGCTCTGGGAAGATGGCTGCAGCCTAGGCTCTCACGGGTGGGTGGAACCCGCCCAAAGGGTGTGGAGATCAGGCCGAGAGGCCTCCAGAGATTGTCTCCAGAGCTCCAAGCGGGATCCCAGGTGCAAGCTCTGGAAAGCCTGGGTTTTCCGTGAGAGAAGAGTGGGTGTGTCCAGTGCCGCCGGGGTGTCCCAAGACATGCCTGAGCAGAGAGTGTCCTTCTGGGGTTCACCTGTGAGAGAACCGGTTGTGATAATCCCGGAGAGCCTTGGCCATGAGGGGGGCGGGTCTCTTCTTAGCCTGGGTCTTGGTGCAGAGAGCCCGCCGGGACGGGCCGTGGCCAGAGGCCTGCGGGAGGAGGTGCGCTTCGGAGGAGGGCCCCCGAGCCGGGGGTCCGGGCACCTCTGGCTGGCCTGGGCTCCTGGCCTGGGTGAAGAAGGTGACCATCTTGGTTTGTCGGCGCCCTTGCAGCTTCTTGGCCTGTCTGCTCCGGATGCGGGCTGTGACGGCTTGCAGCCTCAGCTCCTGGTCTGCCTCCTCCATCTGCTGCTGTGTCTTGGTCTCAGTCTGGCTGTGGGTCTCAGTCTCGTCGCCTGCGTGCCCATGTTCCGCTTCTTGGGCTGCTTGGGCTGTGGCGGCTTCAAAGGCCTCCTTGGCTTGGGAGATTCCTTGGAGAGCAGGTTGTTCGGTGGCATCAGCTGCATGGGCTGCAATGGCCTCCTTGGCGTGGCAGTGAGCCTCCCACATGCCCACGAGATCTTGGGAAAGGAGGAGCCCTTCTGGCCATTCCTGCTGGAGAACGGGCTTCCTGGCACCTGAGTAGACAGGCGTCTTGGAATCCACCCTGACAGGCGCCAGCTGCACTTCTCGGTCAGTCTGGCCCCAAGAGAGCTCCGGGACACCCAGGGGGTAGCGGGCGTGGTCAGAGTTGGGGCAAGCCCCCAAAGAGCAGGCGCGGCCATGCTCCTGGGACCCGCGGAGAGCGTCCTGTCTGCACCTTCGGATCTTCTTGGCTGCTGGCTCCAGGCTTTCACGGCAAGCGTCACTTGCCTCTGGCGTCTGGCATGTGCTTCGCTTCCTGCTCGGGACTGGCCTGCTGCTGCTCAGCTGCAAGGCCTCTGCCCGCTTGTCTTGGGCTCCTCTGGACGTGGATGCTTGGGTCTCCTCTGCCGGAGATGTTCTTCCTTGCTCTGCCTTTTCGCTCAGCACCAAGGCAGAGTCAGGGGAGAGTGGGTCCCGCTCAGACCTGGGACCCAGCCGTGAACTGTCCCCCCATTTGGCCGCCAAGTCCCTGGCGAAGGGCACTAGCAGCTGCTGTTTCCTCAAGATCTTGATGGTCTGCCTGAAGCCTATCTCTGCCAGACGTTCAGACAGGCTGGGCACGGCGGCGAGTTTCTTCAGGGCCTTGTAGAGCTTGCGTGGCTCTGTCTCCGTGCACAGGCGATCACACAGCTTCTGCAGGGCTGCCTGGGAAGAGCCAGCCTCCATGTCCATGGCTGAGAACAGGACTGGGCCCCACCGGGCAGACAGTACGTCGGACTGCTCTTTTCCTCTTCCTCTCGTGGTGGCTACCTGTGTCTCTGCAGCAGATTCTGGGCTAGGCTGCTGGGAGTTTTCCAGCTGCTGCCTCTCTTTGCCTCACTGTGGAGGGGCGCATCCCTACCCTAGATATATATACAGGGGCTGGACCACGCCTTGGCTCAAATCTGCCCAGTCAGCGGCCGAGGCTGCTGGTTCTGGGCCCGCCCCTTCTGACTTCTGCTTCCCTGTGCCACGCCCCATCCACAGCTCAGAAAACATGATCTCTGACGCCAGAGCCCACTCTGGCCAAATCCCGGGGGTTCACAGCCCTGCCTTGCTTCCAGGCGAGCTCTGGCAAATGGGGGCTTCCTCAAGGTCTTTGCTGGGGCTCTCGGGATAGTCTGCTCCCCGCTGTAGGACGCCAGCTTCGGGAGCCTGCCAGAGACTGCACATGCTCACACAAAAGCAGAGGGAAGTAAAATCGAGTCAATCAATCAATCAATAAGTAAATAAACAAACAAACAAACAAATAAATAAATAAATAAGCCGAGAATCTGCTCTGGGCTCCAATTTCGCACAGTGCATGGAGGGTGGGTGGGAGACACATCCCTTTCACCCCAGCAAGTTGAGCCTGTCGAGAAAGTGGATTTCTGCTCGGAGCCTGGAAATCCTGTCTTGCACACCTGCCACACCGCCTTGACGGCCTGGGCCCATCTTTCAACCAACTAGGCTTTCACAGGTGTTCACACTGGTGCAGTTCCCAAAAGCCGGCCCACAGCTTTCCATTTCTCTTCTGATCCTGGGCAACTGGGTCTTAGCTTTCTGGGTTCCAAAGGATCCCTTTTTCAATCTGGTTAATTTCCCTCTGCGCACTCTCTGTCTCTGTCTCTGTCTCTGTCTCTGTCTCTGTCTCTCTCTCTCTCTGTTTGTCTCAAACACACACACACTCACACACACACACACACACACACACACACATACACACCCTTGCACACACATGCACACTCACACAGTGGCTATCAACTCTCTATAACTATGCCTATGAATGACTCTCTCTTTCCAATCATATGTATATACACAGAAATGTTTATTCGTGAACATCTATGTATACAAAGGAGAGAAATGCACACAATATTCATTAGTGCTGAAGCTAACACACCTGACACTTACCCTAAGCAGTTCTCCCTCGGGCAGTTGTGTACCTAAGGCGTGGAAAACTAACTCTGGAAAGAAGATCTGTCCAAGCACTGGAGAAGTGGCAATGATTGCTTCCGCACAGCCCTCCAGAAGAGGGGGTGAGAATTCCAGGAAATCCATCCTTCCCTTCCAAATCACGCAGGTGTGCATCAGTGGGTGGGCGTGTCTGACAGTGAGTCCGTTGGGCAGGTGAAGGCGTAGGTGTGAGTTGAGGTGTGGGTGCTGGTCTTTCTTCCTGAAGCCTAGACCTTGAGCCTTGGCCAGAGTCTTTGGGTAGTGGATGTCTGGTAGGCCGATGCAGGACAGAGTGCTTGCTCTGGGAAGATGGCTGCAGCCTAGGCTCTCACGGGTGGGTGGAACCCGCCCAAAGGGTGTGGAGATCAGGCCGAGAGGCCTCCAGAGATTGTCTCCAGAGCTCCAAGCGGGATCCCAGGTGCAAGCTCTGGAAAGCCTGGGTTTTCCGTGAGAGAAGAGTGGGTGTGTCCAGTGCCGCCGGGGTGTCCCAAGACATGCCTGAGCAGAGAGTGTCCTTCTGGGGTTCACCTGTGAGAGAACCGGTTGTGATAATCCCGGAGAGCCTTGGCCATGAGGGGGGCGGGTCTCTTCTTAGCCTGGGTCTTGGTGCAGAGAGCCCGCCGGGACGGGCCGTGGCCAGAGGCCTGCGGGAGGAGGTGCGCTTCGGAGGAGGGCCCCCGAGCCGGGGGTCCGGGCACCTCTGGCTGGCCTGGGCTCCTGGCCTGGGTGAAGAAGGTGACCATCTTGGTTTGTCGGCGCCCTTGCAGCTTCTTGGCCTGTCTGCTCCGGATGCGGGCTGTGACGGCTTGCAGCCTCAGCTCCTGGTCTGCCTCCTCCATCTGCTGCTGTGTCTTGGTCTCAGTCTGGCTGTGGGTCTCAGTCTCGTCGCCTGCGTGCCCATGTTCCGCTTCTTGGGCTGCTTGGGCTGTGGCGGCTTCAAAGGCCTCCTTGGCTTGGGAGATTCCTTGGAGAGCAGGTTGTTCGGTGGCATCAGCTGCATGGGCTGCAATGGCCTCCTTGGCGTGGCAGTGAGCCTCCCACATGCCCACGAGATCTTGGGAAAGGAGGAGCCCTTCTGGCCATTCCTGCTGGAGAACGGGCTTCCTGGCACCTGAGTAGACAGGCGTCTTGGAATCCACCCTGACAGGCGCCAGCTGCACTTCTCGGTCAGTCTGGCCCCAAGAGAGCTCCGGGACACCCAGGGGGTAGCGGGCGTGGTCAGAGTTGGGGCAAGCCCCCAAAGAGCAGGCGCGGCCATGCTCCTGGGACCCGCGGAGAGCGTCCTGTCTGCACCTTCGGATCTTCTTGGCTGCTGGCTCCAGGCTTTCACGGCAAGCGTCACTTGCCTCTGGCGTCTGGCATGTGCTTCGCTTCCTGCTCGGGACTGGCCTGCTGCTGCTCAGCTGCAAGGCCTCTGCCCGCTTGTCTTGGGCTCCTCTGGACGTGGATGCTTGGGTCTCCTCTGCCGGAGATGTTCTTCCTTGCTCTGCCTTCTCGCTCAGCACCAAGGCAGAGTCAGGGGAGAGTGGGTCCCGCTCAGACCTGGGACCCAGCCGTGAACTGTCCCCCCATTTGGCCGCCAAGTCCCTGGCGAAAGGCACTAGCAGCTGCTGTTTCCTCAAGATCTTGATGGTCTGCCTGAAGCCTATCTCTGCCAGACGTTCAGACAGGCTGGGCACGGCGGCGAGTTTCTTCAGGGCCTTGTAGAGCTTGCGTGGCTCTGTCTCCGTGCACAGGCGATCACACAGCTTCTGCAGGGCTGCCTGGGAAGAGCCAGCCTCCATGTCCATGGCTGAGAACAGGACTGGGCCCCACCGGGCAGACAGTACGTCGGACTGCTCTTTTCCTCTTCCTCTCGTGGTGGCTACCTGTGTCTCTGCAGCAGATTCTGGGCTAGGCTGCTGGGAGTTTTCCAGCTGCTGCCTCTCTTTGCCTCACTGTGGAGGGGCGCATCCCTACCCTAGATATATATACAGGGGCTGGACCACGCCTTGGCTCAAATCTGCCCAGTCAGCGGCCGAGGCTGCTGGTTCTGGGCCCGCCCCTTCTGACTTCTGCTTCCCTGTGCCACGCCCCATCCACAGCTCAGAAAACATGATCTCTGACGCCAGAGCCCACTCTGGCCAAATCCCGGGGGTTCACAGCCCTGCCTTGCTTCCAGGCGAGCTCTGGCAAATGGGGGCTTCCTCAAGGTCTTTGCTGGGGCTCTCGGGATAGTCTGCTCCCCGCTGTAGGACGCCAGCTTCGGGAGCCTGCCAGAGACTGCACATGCTCACACAAAAGCAGAGGGAAGTAAAATCGAGTCAATCAATCAATCAATAAGTAAATAAACAAACAAACAAACAAATAAATAAATAAATAAGCCGAGAATCTGCTCTGGGCTCCAATTTCGCACAGTGCATGGAGGGTGGGTGGGAGACACATCCCTTTCACCCCAGCAAGTTGAGCCTGTCGAGAAAGTGGATTTCTGCTCGGAGCCTGGAAATCCTGTCTTGCACACCTGCCACACCGCCTTGACGGCCTGGGCCCATCTTTCAACCAACTAGGCTTTCACAGGTGTTCACACTGGTGCAGTTCCCAAAAGCCGGCCCACAGCTTTCCATTTCTCTTCTGATCCTGGGCAACTGGGTCTTAGCTTTCTGGGTTCCAAAGGATCCCTTTTTCAATCTGGTTAATTTCCCTCTGCGCACTCTCTGTCTCTGTCTCTGTCTCTGTCTCTGTCTCTCTCTCTCTGTTTGTCTCAAACACACACACACTCACACACACACACACACACACACACACACACATACACACCCTTGCACACACATGCACACTCACACAGTGGCTATCAACTCTCTATAACTATGCCTATGAATGACTCTCTCTTTCCAATCATATGTATATACACAGAAATGTTTATTCGTGAACATCTATGTATACAAAGGAGAGAAATGCACACAATATTCATTAGTGCTGAAGCTAACACACCTGACACTTACCCTAAGCAGTTCTCCCTCGGGCAGTTGTGTACCTAAGGCGTGGAAAACTAACTCTGGAAAGAAGATCTGTCCAAGCACTGGAGAAGTGGCAATGATTGCTTCCGCACAGCCCTCCAGAAGAGGGGGTGAGAATTCCAGGAAATCCATCCTTCCCTTCCAAATCACGCAGGTGTGCATCAGTGGGTGGGCGTGTCTGACAGTGAGTCCGTTGGGCAGGTGAAGGCGTAGGTGTGAGTTGAGGTGTGGGTGCTGGTCTTTCTTCCTGAAGCCTAGACCTTGAGCCTTGGCCAGAGTCTTTGGGTAGTGGATGTCTGGTAGGCCGATGCAGGACGGAGTGCTTGCTCTGGGAAGATGGCTGCAGCCTAGGCTCTCACGGGTGGGTGGAACCCGCCCAAAGGGTGTGGAGATCAGGCCGAGAGGCCTCCAGAGATTGTCTCCAGAGCTCCAAGCGGGATCCCAGGTGCAAGCTCTGGAAAGCCTGGGTTTTCCGTGAGAGAAGAGTGGGTGTGTCCAGTGCCGCCGGGGTGTCCCAAGACATGCCTGAGCAGAGAGTGTCCTTCTGGGGTTCACCTGTGAGAGAACCGGTTGTGATAATCCCGGAGAGCCTTGGCCATGAGGGGGGCGGGTCTCTTCTTAGCCTGGGTCTTGGTGCAGAGAGCCCGCCGGGACGGGCCGTGGCCAGAGGCCTGCGGGAGGAGGTGCGCTTCGGAGGAGGGCCCCCGAGCCGGGGGTCCGGGCACCTCTGGCTGGCCTGGGCTCCTGGCCTGGGTGAAGAAGGTGACCATCTTGGTTTGTCGGCGCCCTTGCAGCTTCTTGGCCTGTCTGCTCCGGATGCGGGCTGTGACGGCTTGCAGCCTCAGCTCCTGGTCTGCCTCCTCCATCTGCTGCTGTGTCTTGGTCTCAGTCTGGCTGTGGGTCTCAGTCTCGTCGCCTGCGTACCCATGTTCCGCTTCTTGGGCTGCTTGGGCTGTGGCGGCTTCAAAGGCCTCCTTGGCTTGGGAGATTCCTTGGAGAGCAGGTTGTTCGGTGGCATCAGCTGCATGGGCTGCAATGGCCTCCTTGGCGTGGCAGTGAGCCTCCCACATGCCCACGAGATCTTGGGAAAGGAGGAGCCCTTCTGGCCATTCCTGCTGGAGAACGGGCTTCCTGGCACCTGAGTAGACAGGCGTCTTGGAATCCACCCTGACAGGCGCCAGCTGCACTTCTCGGTCAGTCTGGCCCCAAGAGAGCTCCGGGACACCCAGGGGGTAGCGGGCGTGGTCAGAGTTGGGGCAAGCCCCCAAAGAGCAGGCGCGGCCATGCTCCTGGGACCCGCGGAGAGCATCCTGTCTGCACCTTCGGATCTTCTTGGCTGCTGGCTCCAGGCTTTCACGGCAAGCGTCACTTGCCTCTGGCGTCTGGCATGTGCTTCGCTTCCTGCTCGGGACTGGCCTGCTGCTGCTCAGCTGCAAGGCCTCTGCCCGCTTGTCTTGGGCTCCTCTGGACGTGGATGCTTGGGTCTCCTCTGCCGGAGATGTTCTTCCTTGCTCTGCCTTCTCGCTCAGCACCAAGGCAGAGTCAGGGGAGAGTGGGTCCCGCTCAGACCTGGGACCCAGCCGTGAACTGTCCCCCCATTTGGCCGCCAAGTCCCTGGCGAAAGGCACTAGCAGCTGCTGTTTCCTCAAGATCTTGATGGTCTGCCTGAAGCCTATCTCTGCCAGACGTTCAGACAGGCTGGGCACGGCGGCGAGTTTCTTCAGGGCCTTGTAGAGCTTGCGTGGCTCTGTCTCCGTGCACAGGCGATCACACAGCTTCTGCAGGGCTGCCTGGGAAGAGCCAGCCTCCATGTCCATGGCTGAGAACAGGACTGGGCCCCACCGGGCAGACAGTACGTCGGACTGCTCTTTTCCTCTTCCTCTCGTGGTGGCTACCTGTGTCTCTGCAGCAGATTCTGGGCTAGGCTGCTGGGAGTTTTCCAGCTGCTGCCTCTCTTTGCCTCACTGTGGAGGGGCGCATCCCTACCCTAGATATATATACAGGGGCTGGACCACGCCTTGGCTCAAATCTGCCCAGTCAGCGGCCGAGGCTGCTGGTTCTGGGCCCGCCCCTTCTGACTTCTGCTTCCCTGTGCCACGCCCCATCCACAGCTCAGAAAACATGATCTCTGACGCCAGAGCCCACTCTGGCCAAATCCCGGGGGTTCACAGCCCTGCCTTGCTTCCAGGCGAGCTCTGGCAAATGGGGGCTTCCTCAAGGTCTTTGCTGGGGCTCTCGGGATAGTCTGCTCCCCGCTGTAGGACGCCAGCTTCGGGAGCCTGCCAGAGACTGCACATGCTCACACAAAAGCAGAGGGAAGTAAAATCGAGTCAATCAATCAATCAATAAGTAAATAAACAAACAAACAAATAAATAAATAAATAAATAAGCCGAGAATCTGCTCTGGGCTCCAATTTCGCACAGTGCATGGAGGGTGGGTGGGAGACACATCCCTTTCACCCCAGCAAGTTGAGCCTGTCGAGAAAGTGGATTTCTGCTCGGAGCCTGGAAATCCTGTCTTGCACACCTGCCACACCGCCTTGACGGCCTGGGCCCATCTTTCAACCAACTAGGCTTTCACAGGTGTTCACACTGGTGCAGTTCCCAAAAGCCGGCCCACAGCTTTCCATTTCTCTTCTGATCCTGGGCAACTGGGTCTTAGCTTTCTGGGTTCCAAAGGATCCCTTTTTCAATCTGGTTAATTTCCCTCTGCGCACTCTCTGTCTCTGTCTCTGTCTCTGTCTCTGTCTCTCTCTCTCTGTTTGTCTCAAACACACACACACTCACACACACACACACACACACACACACACATACACACCCTTGCACACACATGCACACTCACACAGTGGCTATCAACTCTCTATAACTATGCCTATGAATGACTCTCTCTTTCCAATCATATGTATATACACAGAAATGTTTATTCATGAACATCTATGTATACAAAGGAGAGAAATGCACACAATATTCATTAGTGCTGAAGCTAACACACCTGACACTTACCCTAAGCAGTTCTCCCTCGGGCAGTTGTGTACCTAAGGCGTGGAAAACTAACTCTGGAAAGAAGATCTGTCCAAGCACTGGAGAAGTGGCAATGATTGCTTCCGCACAGCCCTCCAGAAGAGGGGGTGAGAATTCCAGGAAATCCATCCTTCCCTTCCAAATCACGCAGGTGTGCATCAGTGGGTGGGCGTGTCTGACAGTGAGTCCGTTGGGCAGGTGAAGGCGTAGGTGTGAGTTGAGGTGTGGGTGCTGGTCTTTCTTCCTGAAGCCTAGACCTTGAGCCTTGGCCAGAGTCTTTGGGTAGTGGATGTCTGGTAGGCCGATGCAGGACGGAGTGCTTGCTCTGGGAAGATGGCTGCAGCCTAGGCTCTCACGGGTGGGTGGAACCCGCCCAAAGGGTGTGGAGATCAGGCCGAGAGGCCTCCAGAGATTGTCTCCAGAGCTCCAAGCGGGATCCCAGGTGCAAGCTCTGGAAAGCCTGGGTTTTCCGTGAGAGAAGAGTGGGTGTGTCCAGTGCCGCCGGGGTGTCCCAAGACATGCCTGAGCAGAGAGTGTCCTTCTGGGGTTCACCTGTGAGAGAACCGGTTGTGATAATCCCGGAGAGCCTTGGCCATGAGGGGGGCGGGTCTCTTCTTAGCCTGGGTCTTGGTGCAGAGAGCCCGCCGGGACGGGCCGTGGCCAGAGGCCTGCGGGAGGAGGTGCGCTTCGGAGGAGGGCCCCCGAGCCGGGGGTCCGGGCACCTCTGGCTGGCCTGGGCTCCTGGCCTGGGTGAAGAAGGTGACCATCTTGGTTTGTCGGCGCCCTTGCAGCTTCTTGGCCTGTCTGCTCCGGATGCGGGCTGTGACGGCTTGCAGCCTCAGCTCCTGGTCTGCCTCCTCC
The DNA here is from genome assembly GCF_030254825.1 of Meriones unguiculatus. Classification (NCBI taxonomy): domain Eukaryota; kingdom Metazoa; phylum Chordata; class Mammalia; order Rodentia; family Muridae; genus Meriones; species Meriones unguiculatus. The sequence continues at coordinate 23,708,869 of NC_083353.1, read as the reverse complement.
ATCTGCTGCTGTGTCTTGGTCTCAGTCTGGCTGTGGGTCTCAGTCTCGTCGCCTGCGTGCCCATGTTCCGCTTCTTGGGCTGCTTGGGCTGTGGCGGCTTCAAAGGCCTCCTTGGCTTGGGAGATTCCTTGGAGAGCAGGTTGTTCGGTGGCATCAGCTGCATGGGCTGCAATGGCCTCCTTGGCGTGGCAGTGAGCCTCCCACATGCCCACGAGATCTTGGGAAAGGAGGAGCCCTTCTGGCCATTCCTGCTGGAGAACGGGCTTCCTGGCACCTGAGTAGACAGGCGTCTTGGAATCCACCCTGACAGGCGCCAGCTGCACTTCTCGGTCAGTCTGGCCCCAAGAGAGCTCCGGGACACCCAGGGGGTAGCGGGCGTGGTCAGAGTTGGGGCAAGCCCCCAAAGAGCAGGCGCGGCCATGCTCCTGGGACCCGCGGAGAGCGTCCTGTCTGCACCTTCGGATCTTCTTGGCTGCTGGCTCCAGGCTTTCACGGCAAGCGTCACTTGCCTCTGGCGTCTGGCATGTGCTTCGCTTCCTGCTCGGGACTGGCCTGCTGCTGCTCAGCTGCAAGGCCTCTGCCCGCTTGTCTTGGGCTCCTCTGGACGTGGATGCTTGGGTCTCCTCTGCGGGAGATGTTCTTCCTTGCTCTGCCTTCTCGCTCAGCACCAAGGCAGAGTCAGGGGAGAGTGGGTCCCGCTCAGACCTGGGACCCAGCCGTGAACTGTCCCCCCATTTGGCCGCCAAGTCCCTGGCGAAAGGCACTAGCAGCTGCTGTTTCCTCAAGATCTTGATGGTCTGCCTGAAGCCTATCTCTGCCAGACGTTCAGACAGGCTGGGCACGGCGGCGAGTTTCTTCAGGGCTTTGTAGAGCTTGCGTGGCTCCATCTCCATGCATAGGCGACTCTGTCCTACTGCGCTCTCTCTGTCTTTCTCTGTCTCTCTCTGTCCTAAACACACTCTTTCTCTCTGTCTCTCTCTCTGTCTCTGTCTCTTTCTCTCTCTCTCACACACACACACATACACACATACACACACCCTTGCACACACATGCACACTCACACAGATGCTATCAACTCTCTATGGCTATGCCTATGAATGACTCTCTCTTTCCAATCATATGTATATACACACAAATGTTTATTCGTGAACATCCATGTATACAAACGGGAGAAATGAAGACAATATTCATTAGTGCTGAAGCTAACACACCTGGTGAAAATCCCAAACGCCTGCCCAGAGCTTTTCCTTTCTCTTTTCATATTCGGGAACTGGGTCTGTGTTATACACCTGCCACACTGCCTTGCCTCCAGGCTCCTTCTTTTCACCAACTGGGCCTTCACAGCTGTTCACACTGGTGCAGATCCCAAAAGCCCGTGGAGACCTTTTCATTTCCATTTTCTTCTTTGGCAACTGGGACTTGGCTTTCTGAGTTGCAAAGGGATCTCTTTTTCACTCTGGTTAATTTCCCACTTCTCTCTCTCTCTCTCTCCCCCTCTCTCTTTTATACACATACATATATACAAACACACACAAATAAACACACACACACACACATATACTTATCCTATAAGTTTTTTTTTTCTCTAGAGAACACTGACTCATACCATGAGTGACTGAGACCCTGTCTCAAAAAATAAATTAGAGAAGCATTTGAAGATGATATCCAATTTTGACCCTACTTGCTTTATATGTTTACATATGTATACACTTACATAGCATACAAAACATGCTTGTGTTAGACTTTATTGTTGTCATAACACATTATCGTCATTGCTAAAAAACTGTTTTCTATGTGCTCGAGATCCAAATAGTTTTGATAAGTTAAAATCAATCTGGCATCAAGTTTCAGTTCCTTCTGGGGAGAGAAACATTCTGATTTCCTGCCTTTTCAGTATATGGTGACCATTTATATGTCTTGTTTTGTAGCCCTCTTACATCTCCTAATCCAGACACAGGAAGAGTGTTTCTTACAGTGTGTCATTCTGATTGTCCTCATTTCAAATTTTTTGTATTCTCTGTAGTGTCTCCCTTTTGAAAATCTCCTTAAAATCCATTTGTTGTACTGTGATGAACCATGATAACATTTAGAGTGGCAATGAGCAAACATGACTTCATTTTGAGATGTAAAATGTCCTGTTCACTGAATAGAATATAATCATCTTAAAGTGGTGGGAAAGTATTATAGGATAAAATTAAAAAATTGACTTGAATTAGGAAATAATCTTAAATATGCATTATTCTAAATACCCCTTTATTCCATTAAATATTTAAGTTCATTATAATGTGGCACAGAGAAAGAAAATTGTATTTGATTGACAGAGAAAATGTAAACTACATAGTACAATGCTACACACAAAAAATTCCTGGCTCATTGTGGTGGCACCTGCTTATAAACTCAGGTATTCTGGAGGCCAAGGCAACCCGAATTCTAAGAGCAAAGGTAGCTGGGAGTATACACTAAGTATGAGACCAGTTTGGGTTACCTAAGGGATACACTGTCAAAAACAAATCAGATACAAATGTTGAGGAAAAGCTATCTATTCCCAAACCAAAAGATTCCAGTTGTTCTTTCAGCCTAACATTTTTAACAATATATCATGGTATCACTGCATGCCAACAGTAAAGGACTAGAGCAAAAACTGGAACAAATAGGGAAAACTTTAGGAAATACAAGTAAGATAAAATAAATACAGAACAAAATTAAATCCCATTTCTTCTTGATTTATTTCATATAAAAATATTAGTTAAAATAGATACTCGAGCCTATACACTCTAGAATAAAATGTGAGTATATGGAGTTACCTAGAGAAAGTCTGGTTTGGGTTCTCAGAACTGTATGTTACTGTGATCACTAGCCAATGCCAAACATCACTGTTTTCTGTTTCCATGAATGGATGGAAAGTTCTGCATTCAGTTTATTTAGAGAAAGGATCTTTCTAAATGATTATTTTGGGAGTTGGAGGTGTAGACATTGGGGCTAATTGTCCTGATATTGTCAGAGATTTTAATCTGCACAGTTGTAAACACTAAGCTACTAAAATTTCCATTATGGTCTGCTTACGACATTTGAAAGATGATTCTTTCCTTTTGTATGCCAGCTTCTCATGACAATTTTAATGGTAAATTTGTACTATATTATCTTTATGTAGCAGCTAGTAATGATAATAAAGACTGTTATAATTATTTGAGATTTACCAGGAATTTTTTTGTATAAGTTATACATATTCTTCTATAATAAACTGTGCAACAATTTTAAAACATTTTAAAATTTGTGATATTAAAATTAATAATCACAGTATGAATTAAACATATCTTCACAGAAAATTATTTTTACAACCAACTACAGATATAAAAAGTTAAGTCAGATGCATTTCTAAGCCAGCTGAAGGTATTTTATCCTATGAATTATGTACTAAATTTAACTTTCTTCATAAAAATTTTCGGAAGTCTATGAGCTTTATTTTTGATGTTCTACTTTCCATTTGTTTTTTTTCTCAAATTTAAAATTATCCCAACTTATTCAAATTCTATAAAATAAGTACATTAGCTTGTAGGATTTGTAAATATTTTTGAGCTTTTAATGTCTTATATTTGTTTTTTAACTCAATTTTGCTGAATATTCAGATAAGTCAAACTTTACACTTTTCTAAATCATTGAAGATAATCATCTGGGTATACTTTCAATAACAAAAATTCTAATACTGTTAATGGATGCATTTCCATTTTTTTACATGTAGATATCCTGTTAGACCAGCACTATTTGTTGATTATGCTATCTTTTTTTGCCATTGTATGATTTTGGTATCTAAAATCAGGTGTTCAGAGTTGTGTGGATTTATTTGTGAATCCTCTATTCAATTCCATTGATTCACCAGTCTGTTTCACAGCCTGCACTATGCAGGTTTTATTGCTGTTGTTCTATAGGACAGCTTGAAATCAGGGATGAAGATATCTCCAGAAGATCTTTTGTTGCAGAGCAGAGGATTATTCTAGCTATTCTGTTTTTTTGTTTGTTTTGTTTGTTTGTTTGTTTGTTTGTTTTTTGTTTTTGTTTTTTCCTATTCTTTATGAAGTTGAGAATTTTCCTTTTAAGTTTTGTAAAGAATTCTGTTGTTATTTTGAAGGGAATTTCATTGAATGTGTAGATTGCTTTTGGTAAGATGGTCATTTTTACTGTTTATCCTGCCAACCCATGAGCATGGGAGATCTTTCCATCTTCTAATAACTTCTTCTGTTTTTTTCCTAAAGACTTGAAGTGTTTTTCATACAAGTCTTTGACTCGATTGGTTGGAGTTACACAAAGGTACTTTTTGTTATTTGTGGCTATTGTGAAAGGCGTTGCTTCCCTAATTTCTTTCTCAGTCCATTTGTCGTATGTATGCAGGAGGGTTACTGTACTTTTATTTCGAGTTAATTTTGTATCCAAACACTTTGCTGAATGTGTTTATCAGCTGTAGGAGTTCCCTGGTAGAATCTCTGGGGACACTCATGTATACTTTCATATCATCTGCAAAGAATGATACTTTGACTTCTTCCTTTCTGTATTGAATCCCCTTAATCTCTTTTAATTATCTTATTGCTCTAGCAAGGATTTCACGAACTATGTTGAAGAAATATGAAGAGAGAGGGCAGCTCTCTGTTGTCCCTGATTTCAGTTGGAATGATTTAAGTTACTCTCCATTTAGTTTTATATTTGTTATAAGCTTGCTGTATATTGTCTTTACTGTGTTTAGGTAAGTGTCTTGTATCCCTGATCTCTCCAGACTTTAAACAGAAATGGGTGTTAGATTTATCAAATGCTTTTTCAGTATTGAAGGAGATGATCTTGTGTTTTTTTTTTTTTTCTTTCGTTTTTTATATGGTAGATTACATTGATGGATTTCCATTTATTGAATCATCCCTGCATGCCTGAGATGAAGCTTACTTGGTCATAATTGATGATATCTTTGATGTGTTCTTAGATTCAGTCTGCAAGGATTTTGTTGAGTATTTTTTGTATCAGTGTTCACAAGAGAAACTGGCCTAAAATTCTCTTTCTCTCTCCAGTTTTTTTAAGGTTTAAATTTCAAGGTGACTATGGCTTCAAAGAATGAGATGGTAACATTTTTTCTGATTCTCTTTTGTGGATTACTTTGAAGAGTATTGGTGTTAGCTCTTCTTCAAAGGTCTGGTAAAATTCTGTGCTGAAACCATCTGGCCTTGGGCTTTCGTTTTGCATGGGAGACTTTTGATGAAAAGTTCTATTTCCTTAGGGGATGTATGATTATTTAGTTTATTTATGTGAACTTGATTCATCTTTTGTAAGTGGAATCACTCAAGAAAATTGTCCATTTAATTGAGATTTTTTCACTTTGTGGGATATAGGCTTTTGAAGAAAGACCTAGTGATTGTTTGGATTTCTTCCATGTCCGTTGATATGTCCCCTTTTCATTTCAGATTTTGTTGATTTGGATAGTGTCTCTCTGTCCTTTTGTTAGTTTATGTAAAGGTTTGTCTATCTTGTTGATTTTCTCAAGGAAATAGCTCTTGGTTTCCTTGATTGTTTGAATTGTTCTCTTTGTTTGTAGTTTATTGATTTCCTTGGTTGAGTTTGATTATTATCAGCTGTCTACTCCTCTTGGGTGTGTCTGTTTCTTTGTTCCTAGAACTTTCAGGTGAGCCATTAAGTTGCTTCTATGGGATGCTTCAAATTTCTTCTTGAAGGCACTTAGTGCTATGACCTTTCCTCTTAGTACTGTTTTCATCATATCCTATAAGTTTGGGTATGTTATATCTTCATTTTCATTACATTCCAGGAAGACTTTTATTTCTTTCTTTGTTTCTTCCCTGACCCAGCTGTCATTGAGTAGCGAGTTGTTCAGTTTCCATGTGTGTGTAGGCTTTTTGCTATTTCTGTTGTTGGTGAGATCCAGCTTTAGTTCATGGTAGTCTGATAGGAGACAAGGGATTATTTCAATCTTCCTGTATCTGTTGAGGTTTTCTTTGTGCCCAATTATATGGTCTATTTTGGAGAAGGTTCCATGAGGTGCTGAGGAGGTAATTCTTTTTGTGATAGGGTGAAAAGCTCTGTAGATGATAGGTCCATTTGATTCATGGCATCTATTTGAGTCATCGTTTCTTTGTTTAATTTCGGTTTGTTCACCTGTCCTTTGTTGAGAGTGGAGTGTTGAAGTCTCCCACTATTAATGTGTGTGGATCTATGTGTGGTTTCAGTGTTATTAATCTTTCTTTTACTATTGTGGGTGCTCTCCTATTTGGAGCATAAATGTTCAGAATTGTGATGTCTTCTTGGTCGATTTTTTTTTTTTTTTTGATGAGTATTAAGTAACTTTCCCGGTCTCTTATGTTTAATTTTGGTTGAATATCTATTTTATTAGATACTGGAATGACAACTGCAGCTTGCTTCTTGGGTCCATTTGCTTGGAAAACCATCTTCTAACCCTTTATTCTCAGTTAATATCTATCTTTGTGGCTTAAGTGTGTTTCTTGTATGCATCAAATTTTTGGGTCTTGCTTGCACATCCATTCTCTTTTAGTTTGTGAGTTCATTGATGTTAAGAGAGATTAATAACTAGTAGCTGTTAGATCCTTTGATTTTGCTGCTGGTTGTGGTTTGTGTGCTTAGCTACTTTTAGTTTTGCTGCACTGAGGTTATTTATTTCCTGTGTTTTCCTAATGTTGTTATTTTTCTTCGGCTGTATTTTTCCTTCTAATGTTTTCTGTAATGCTGTATTTGTGTCTAGGTATTGTTTAAATTTGTTTTTGTCGTTGAATATCTTGTTTCCTCCATCTATGATGATTGAGAGTTTTGCTGTGTAAAGTAGCCTGGGCTGATATCTATGTTCTCTTAGGGTTTGTACTATAGCCATCCAGGCCCTTCTGGCTTTCATAGCTTCTGTTGAGTAGTCAGATGTGATTCTGATAGTTTGCCATTATGTGTTACTTGATACTTGGCCTTTTTCCTTTGCTGCTTTTAGTATTTTTTCTTTGTTCTGTTTTGAATATTATGTGGCAGGAGGATTTTTTTTTCTGGTTTAATTTATTAGGTGTTCTGTAGGTCTGTTGTATATTTATTTATAGGCCTCTTTTTTAAGTTGGGAGATTTTCTTCTATTATTTTTTGAAAATATTTTCTGGGCATTGTAGACAGGAATCTTCTTTTTTCTCTATTCCTATTACTCAGTTTTTTTTTTTAATTTTATTTTTTTCTTATCAGTTACATTTTATTAACCCTGTATCCCAGCCGTATCCTGCTCCCTCATTCCCTCCCAATCCCAGCCTCCTTCCCTCATCTCCACCATGCCCCTTTCCAAGTCCACTGATAGGGGGACCTCATCCCCATTCATCTGATCATGTTTTAACAGGTATCTTCAGGACTGGCTGCAAAGCCCTCCTCTGTGCCCTAACAGGACTGCTTCTCCCTTGGGGGGTGGGGAGGTCAAAGAGCCAGTCATTGAGTTCCTGTTAGAAATAGTCCTTTTTTCCCTCACTATGGGAAACTACTTGGTTACTGAGCTAACACAGGGTACATCTGAGTAGAGGTTCTAGGTTATATCTATACATGGTCCTTCATTAAATATCAGTCTCAGAAAAGACCCTGTGCCCAGATATATTTTGTCCTTGTGGAGCTCCTATCCTTTCCCATCATACTAACTCCCCTTTTTTCATATGATTCCCTCTACTCTGCCGAAAGTTTGGTCATGAGTCTTTGTATCTGCTTTGAAAACACTGCTTGTTAGAGTCTTTCACATGCCCTCAGTAGACTCCTATCAGACATTCAATGCACATCCCATCTGTCTTTCTAAGTGAGGATTGATCATCTTACCCCATGTCCACTCTCTTGATTATCTTTTTTAGGTGTATAGAATTCATTCTGTTTATCATATCTTATAGGTCTATATAAGTGAATATATACCATGTTTGACTTTCTCCTTCTGGGATATTTCACTCAGAATGATCTTTTCTAGATCCCACCATTTGCCTGCAAATTTCATGATTTCCTCCTTTTTGATTGCTGAGTAGTATTCCATTGTGTAAAAATACCACAACTTCTGTACCCAATCCTCTATTGATGGACATCTGGGTTGTTTCCAGGTTCTGCCTATTACAAATAAAGCTGCTATAGACATGGTTGAACAATATCCCTTTTGTGTACTTGAGCAAAGTTTGGGTATATACCTAGCAGTGGTATAGCTGGGTCTTGAGGAAGCGCTATTCCTAATTGTCTGAGAAAGCGCCAGATAGTTTTCCAGAGTGGTTGTACCAGTTTACATTCCCACCAGCAGTGGAGGAGGGTTCCCCTTTCTCCACAACCTCTCCATCATGTGTTGTCACTTGAGTTTTTCATCTTGGCCATTCTGATGGGTGTAAGGTGAAATCTCAGGGTCGTTTTGATTTGCATTTCTCTGATGGCTAATGAGGTTGAGCATTTCTTTAAGTGTTTCTCTGCCATTCGATATTCCTCTGTCAAGAATTCTCTGTTGCGCTCTGTTCCCCATTTTTTAATTGGATTAATTGGTTTGCTGCTTTTCAGCTTCTTTAGTTCTTTGTATATACTGGATATTAGTCCTCTGTCAGATAATGGGATAGTGAATATTCCTTCCCAATCTGTAGGCAGTCATTTTGTTTTGATGACGGTGTCCTTTGCTTTACAGAAGCTTTTTTGTTTCATGAGGTCCCATTTACTGATTGTTGCTCTTAGAGCCTGTGCTGTTGGTGTTTATGAAGTTGTCTCCTGTGCCAATGAGTTCTAGGCTGTTCCCCACTTTTTCTTCTAAGAGATTTAGAGTATCTGGTTTTATGTTGAGGTCTTTGATCCACTTGGGCTTTAGTTTTGTGCAGGGTGATAAATATGGATCTATTGTCATTTTTCTGCATGTAGACATCCATTTGGTTCAGCACCATTTGTTGAAGATGCTTTCTTTTTTCCATTGAATGGTTTTGGCTTCTTTGTAAAAAATCAAGTATTCATAGGTGTATGCGTTTATTTCTGGGTCTTCTGTGCAGTTCCTTTGATCCTCCTTTCTGTTTTTATGACAATACCATGCAGTTTTTATTACTATTGCTCTGTAGTACAAATTGAGATCAGGGATGGAGATACCTCCACATGATCTGTTGTTGCACAGGATTGTTCTGGAGATTCCTGTTTTTTTGTTTCTTTGTATGAAGCTGAGAATCTTCTTTTCAAGGTCTGTAAAGTATTGAGTTGGTATTTTGATGGGAATTGCATTGAATCTGTTGATTACTTTTGACAGGGTGGCCATTTTCACAATGTTAATCCTACCAATCCATGATCACGGGAGATCTTTCCATCTTCTGATGTCTTATTCAATTTCTTTCTTCAGAGACTTGAAGTTTTTCTCAAACAGGTCTTTCACTTGCTTGGTTAGTGTGTTTCTTGGATGCAACAGAAGGTTGGATCCTGTTTCCACAACTATTCTGTTAGTCTGTGTCTTTTTCTTGGGGAGTTGAGTCAGTTGATGTTGATAGATACTAGTGACCAACAATTGTTGCTTACTTTTGATATGGGGTTGGTGGTGTCACTGAGTTTCATTGCTTGTATTCTTTTTTTGTGTGTGTGTGTTGTGTGTGTGTAGTTATCTATTTCCTCTGTTTCCTTAGATGTAGTTGTTTTCTTTGGTTTGGAGTTTCCCTTCTAGTACCTTCTGTAGAGCTGGGTTACTATGTAGATATTGTTTAAATTTGGTTTTGTCATGGAATATTCTGAATTTCTGTCTATGTTGATTGAAAGTTTTGCTGGGTATAGTAGTCTGGGTTGGAATCTGTGGTCCCTTAAGGACAGTATGATTTCTGTCCAGGCCCTTCTGGCCTTCATAGTTTCATAGTTTCTGTTGAGAAATCTTGTGTGATTCTGATAGGTCTACCTTCATATGTTACTTGGCCTTTTTTCCATGCTGCTTTTAGAATTTTTTCTTTGTTCTGTAGGTTCAGTGTTTTGACTATGATGTGACGTGAAGAATTTCTTTTCTGGTCTAGTCTACTTGGTGTTCTGTAGGCATCTTGTATGTTTATGGCCATCTCCTTCTTTAAGTTGGGAAAGTTTTCTTCTATAATTTTCTTGAAAATATTTTCCGGACCTTTGAGCCTGATGTCTTCTTTTCCTTCTACTCTTATTATTCTTAGGTTTTGTCTTTTCATGGTGTCCTTGAGTTCTTGGATGTTTTGTGTTTGGAACTTTTCTGATTTTATTTTTTCTTTGAGAGACGTGTCAATTCCTGGAAGTGTATCTTCGGCGCCTGAGATTCTTTCTTCCATCTCTTGTATTCTGTTGGTGATGCTTACCTTTGGAGTTCCCGATCTTTTCTCTATGTTCTACAGCTCCTAGTTTTTCTCCATTTGTATTTTCTTTTTTTTTAATTTTAATTCTGTTTTCATGACTTGCACCATTTCCTTCATCTGTTTGAATGTGGAGTCCTGCTTTTCAATGACAGCTTCTATTGTTTTTTTTCCATTTCTTCTCTATGCATCACTGATTGTGCCTCTATTTCTTTGGGTATAATTGCCTGTATTTCTATGAGAGTTTGTTTATTTCTCCTTCATTTGCCTTCATTTGTGTGGACGTTTCTTTGAAAGCTTTGTTCATTTCTTCTTTGTTTGCCTCAATATTCATGGTCATTTCTCTGAGATCTCAATTTGTTTCCTCTTGATTCATCTCGATTTCTTTGGCTATTTCTCTGAGGGCTTTGTTCATTTCACCTATATGGGCTCTAATAGCTGGAGAAACATAGTTTTGAGGTTGTTTTCTTGTATATCTAGTGAATTGAAGTGTCCATTTTTTTGTGGGGTTGCTGGTGAGGTCATTATGTCCTGATTTGTGTTGGGTGTGTTCTTAAGTCTGCCTCTAGCCATCTGGTTATTTATAACCCTCACTGTTTGTTCCTCGAGTTTGTAGTTCAGACAATGATCATCTCTTCCTGTTTTCTGGACGTTTTTTTCAGGAAGATGAGAGAGGTTCACTGGTTTGGGAGTGTGCCTTGTGGTTTCAGTTTTGCCTAAGTAAGGAATGTGACGCTGGCACTATTTGCATGCACTTTTAGCAGGCGTAGTGTACATGTGGGGATTCTGTGACTATTGCAGTGGCCTGCAGGCCACTATTATGAAGTATTATGTCTGAGATCCAGGGACTGTTTGCCTGGATTAAACTGGTGGACCCACAAGGCAGAGGCTTCAACGTTGGGGTCGCTATCCCAAGAATCCCTATGATGCCCACATTAGGGGTCTGGGTGGCAGGGATCTCATCTGGTTGCTTCTGTGGAGAGGCCCTGGGTCTGGGGCAAACTCTCCCTAGAAGGCTCACTCACTCTCTTGCAGGACCACTTGGAATGCACTGGGGTTTCCCTTGCTCTCTACTCTCTGATTTGGTCCTGCTGCGGGAAATGTGCGAGTAGGCTAACAGTCAACTCTGTGACACTGTGGCCGCAGGACACGATTTCCACCTCTCCTGTGTGCTGCCTCTCTGTCCTTTCCCTCTGCCAGGAGGGGTTATGTTGATTTGTCCTGGGGTAACTCGGGAAAGAGTTAGGTTGAGTGTTCTCAATATCCTGGGCCCAGAACTCTCTGCCAGAAGCAGCCTGGTGGTAGAACCTATGTTTGCTGATCCTGAGAGAGTACCAGGTAGGGTTGAGTGTCCTCAGATCCAGAGCTTGGGTTTATCTGCCAGGGGCCACTGGGTGAGCTGGAGAGGGGGTACTGTGTCCTGTGGCAGGCTGCCTCTCTGTCCTTCCCCTCTGATCTTCCCCTCCGCTAGGGCAAGCTTATGGCAGTGTTCTCAGGGGAGTGCCAGAAGGGGTTGGGACTTCTCAGTCCAGATTCTGAGCCGGGTTTTCTCTGCCAGGAGTCGGGGGGGGGTCGCCAGTGATAGGACATGGTGATAGACCTTATTGTGCTGGAACTGGGAGCGTCTCAGGACGTGTTGAATGATCACAGTCCCAGATCCTGAGCTGAAGTTTATTTGCAAGGAGCAGCGGCCAGCACGGTGAAGCCCCTGTGCGCCTCTTTGTCCTTCTGCTCCACTGCAGCAGGGTTATGGCAGCGTTTGGGGGAGTGCCCGAAAGGATTGGGTTTTCTCAGCTCCGATCTCAGGTTGGGGTACAGACAATGTGGTCTGTGGCAGATTCTGCTAGACACCACCTGCCTCCTCTGAAGAGGGAGTAGGGATTTTGAGCTGGGCTCGCAGCTGCTCTCTGAGCATGGCTGGAGCTCAGTTGTGATGGAGGCGGGTACCCGCAGTCAGCGAGAACTTCCAGGGAAAGACTGGGTGACCCATAATCAGCCTCGCAACTTTGCTTCCCCGTGGGGTTTTCTTGCGAATGGGACTCCCTTTGTGCCCACCAATCAGCCTGGGAAAGTGATCGGTACGTGCAGGTGTGCAGCTCCAGCACAGAGACCCAAAGCCCATGTTACCAGGGATCTCTTCCGGGTTCTGGCTGGCCGCCTCAGAGTGGACCTGACTGATTCCCATGCTGTGGGAGCCTCCCCTCACCTGGGAAACACGCTTTAGTTTTAGGGCCCAGAGTTCAGTCTCCTGGTCGCTGCACGGAGAGTGTTTTCCCACTTCTCAGACACAGTATTCTCCCAGTGCTGCCATCTTGGCCCCTCCACCCTTAAGTCTACTCTTAGGTTTTGTCTTTTCATGTTTTCTTGGATTTCATGGATGGTTTGTGTCAGGAATTTTTGGGATTTAGTATTTTCTTTAACGGCTACCTGCATTTATTTCATTGTATCTTCCATATCTGAGATTCTTTCTTCCATCTATTGTAGTCTGTTGGTTATGGTTACCTCTGTAGTTCCTGTGTTCTTTTCTTTGTTCTTTCTCACCATGGTTTCCTCTGTTTGTGTTTTCTTTAATTTTTCCAATTCTATTTTCAGATCCTGAACCATTTTTTTATTTCCTTTACCTGTCTGACTGTATCTTCCTTCAATTCCTTCACCTGTTTGTTTGAACATTCCTCTGTTTCTTTTATTTCTTTCAGTGATTTAATCATTTTCTTTCTGAAAGCAACAAGCTGTTTTACTACAGTTTCCTGCATTTCTTTACTAATGGTCGTAATCTGTTTGACTTTATCTCCCTCTAAATCTTCAAACATTTTATTTGTTTCCTCCATTATTTTCTTCTTAAGCATTGATGTAAAGTCATCTTCTTAAATTCTACTTATGTTAGGATGTCCAGGGCTGGTTGTCCCTGGATAATTGGGTTCTGGGAATAGCATATTGCTTTGCCTTTTGTTGGTTGTGCTTTAACAGTAGCCTCTACCCATCTTGGTGTCTCAGGTATGGGCTATTAATTTCTGGTACCTGCTGGAATCCTGGGGTGGAGGGAATCCCCTTGGTAGGGTTCTGAAGGGAGCGTCCTCAGCTCTTTGAGTGTGATCAATGGATTGGTGGTGCTTTTCCAAAATTGGCACAATTCAACCCAGTTGAAGGACCTGTGTGGTAACTATGGTTCTTGGTAGTCAGGAAGGCTCTCCTCTTTCCAAGAGAAGTCCTGGAGACAGCTGCCTCTCTGTGTTTCTTGCTTAGAACATATTGAGCTGCTACCTTTGCTCCTTTATTTTGTTTTCTGAGCATAGTCCACTTGAAGAACCAGGAAGTGCAGTGGTTTCTTCAGTTTAGCTAGAGATAACTGGTTGCACTTTGGAGCAGTATCTGGGGCCTGATCCAATGGTCTCAGGCTTCTGTAGGTCTGAGGTTGGAGCTGTGTGCCCCAGTACCTTAGTGGTAAAACATGGCAGTTGAGTACAGTGCTCATGTGGGCAGCCAGAGGCCAGAGCTTGGAGCCTGTGGGAACCCAGCAAGAACCCAGCAGGACCTCAGCAAGAACCCAGAAAGAACCCAGGGGGAACCCAGCGGGAACCCAGAAACTCTTCTGGAAGTGGTTTTCCTGAGGTCGGTCCAGTTGTATCTACCACTGTGTGTTCCTCCCAACAAAAAGACCTAGTGTGCAGTGTTTTGGCATCCACAGTTTCATCTGGGATGGCAAGTAGAGTGCAGGCAGAGTGACTCTGCCTTGTTATGGACTGGGCTCCCAGAGGAACCTGGCTGGGTTGGGGGTGGGTGGATGGGAGTTGTGGTGCCCTGAGTTTGGGCCTGCTCTTTCCCACACTGTCGGTTTTCCTTCTGACAGAAAATGACAGTCTCTGTTGCCCTGGGGCCCACATTTCTGTCTGGGACAGAATTCTGTCTGGGACAATGAGTCAGGTGCACAGCAGTTCTCTAGGCTGGCAGCTGATTATCAGCTGGACCCCAGTACCTTTTGCAAGGGTTGTCTGAGTGTCCTGGGGTTGGTTCCTGATCGCTTCCTTCACCGTGGGGTTTTCTCCAGACTGGAAATCCCAGTCTCAGGTGTTGTGGGGCCCACAGTTCAGGCATGCAGGCATGCGCCTCTGGGCTGGTGACCAAGTGCCAGCTGGGACTGGGTACTCTTCCAGGAGTTTAGCTGGGTGAACTGAACCAAATTGATTCCCACAACATGGGCTTTCCTCTCAGCTGGCAAGTACAATTTTGGTGTGTTAAGGCCAAGAGTTCTGTGTGTTGGTCACTCTCTGTCCCTGCTGTGCTGCTGGTCAGAAACAGTGTCCTCCTGGTGCTGTTATCTTGGATGCTCATTATGACTATTTTAATAATTCTCATTAAAATCTTTGCCAATATTAATTTTACTTTGTTTATTAAAATATTTAAGCTAATTTTCTACTGCTCTGCACATGTTTTCCTCCTACTCTTGTAACTAATTAATGAAGATACTTTTATGATAATGGGCTAATAAGTCCTAAGAATGAATGCATAGATAGGAAATCTGTGTATGTGAGGTTCTTTGTCATGGTTACCAAACCATTTAATAAATAGTTAAGCTTTTAAAGCACAAGATTCATTTATCCAGTGTTATGGATTAGAATCATTGTCTAACTTTCTGAATACATTTTAGTATGATTAATATTACATAGTTTCTGTCTTCATGCTTTTATATTCTTATACATATTCACTGATGGAAATCTACTGTTGGTACAGGAATAGAGTCCCTCCCTATCTTGGAGCTTATCATAGAGCTTGCCAAGAGGAACAAGATGGCTGAGGAGGAGAAGGAAAAATGGACAAATAGAAACTGAAAATTTGTTTACATGACTTGCTTTATTACAAAGCCCTTGGATATTCTATTAGTTCCTTGTTTCACTGATGTGACAAAATAACTAATAAGAGCAACTTAATGTGAGGACAGTAAATTCTGGTTCACAGTTTGAAGGGAGCTAATGCATCATGGCCAAGAGGAGGTTGGGGGAAAAGCATGCTCAGCCTGTTTTCGAGCTTTAGTATATCTAGAACCTCAACCCATGTAATGAAGCCAACCATTGCTAAAGTGCTACACTTAGACTATTTCAGAAGTTTTTCCATCTCAGTTGATCTAATTGAGGCTCATCCCATAGGCATCTGGTGAGGTTTATCTTTTGGAGATTCTAGATCATAGCAAGTGGGCAGACAATTTAAACCAATTCACAGGGTAAGCAGTGCAATCTCATGAAAGCAGTAGCTCATTCTCAAGAGATAATGAGTTTCTCCTAAGAACTCTTAAGTTTCTCCTAAGAGTTCATCCTAAAATACCTGTTTAAGCTTTTCTTACATGTTACCATGTTTTCACTCTTCAAAGCGAGTTAGAAGAGGACAAAACATAATCTACCAGTGTAATTTATATCTGTTTAAATTCTCTTATCAGAACCTTCTCTAAATATCATTGTCTTTATGTAATTTCAAAATAATGTTCATAAACAATCCAAGTGACAAATTGATTTCTCTGTTTTCTTTTTATTCTTAGACTAGATTTTTCTTCACCTTTAGAATAACATGTATTGATTTTCATCAATGGTATTTGATGGTACTTATTCATTTGTATTTATTATATTTCTTTTTATACAATGACAATTATATGTGTAGTCTAATTTGTATTCTCTCTCACTAGATTTAACCTTTTTCCTGAAAATATTTTTATTTAATATAATTTTAAATGTGCAAATGTGTTTTACATAAATTAGAAATATTTATATAACAATCCTCCTATCAGAAATTTATTTTCTCTGCTAGAAAAAATAGAGTCTTTCAGAGACCCTTTATGGTAGGCTCCTGTCGTGTTTCTTTTTTTCTCCTACTTCCAATGTCTATCCCATTTGTCTTTCTAGATGAGGACTGATTATCTTACCCTGGGTCCTGCTTCTTGCTTAGCTTCTTTAAGTATATAGGTTTTAGTATGTAGATCCTATCTTTTAGGTCTAGTATCCACTTATATGTGAATATATACCATGTGTTTCTTTCTGCTTCTGGGATACCCTATTTATGATGATCTTTTCTAGACCACACCATTTGCCTGCAAATTTCATGATTTCCTTGTTTTTAATTGCTGAGTAGTATTCCATTATGTAAATGTACCACAATTTCTGTAACCATTCCTCCATAGAGGGCCATACAAGGTTGTTTCCAGGTTCCAGCTATTACAAGTACAAAGGAGATGCTGACATTCATAACCAAACCTTGGGCAGAGTACAGGAAATCATATGAAAGAAGGGTGAGTTAGTAAGACCTGGAGAGGAAAGGAGCTCCACAAGGATCAAACATATCTGGGCACAGGAGTCTTTTCTAAAAATGATTCTCTAACAAGGGATCATGCATGGATGTAACCTAAAACCCCTGCTCAGACATAGCCCAAGGCAGCTCAGTATCCAAGTTGGATACCCCAGTAAGTTAAACAGGGATTGAAACTGATATGAACTCAGTGGCTGGACCTTTAACCTCCCCCCAACCCCAAGGGAGGAGCAGCCTTGATAGGCCACAGAGGAGGCCATTGCAGCTAGTCCTGAGGAGACCTGATAAGCTAGGGTCAGAGGAAGGGGAGGAGGAACTCTCTATCAGTGGACTTAGAGAAGGGCAGGGAGGAAATGAGGAAGGAACAGTAGGATTGGGAGGGAATGTGGGAGGGGGCTACAGCTGGGATACAATGTAAATAAACTGTAATTAATATAAAAAACAAAAACTTAATTAAAAATTTTATTGTCTTTTTGTTTTAACTAATTAAGTAATAAAGGATCTACTTAAAATTTAATTTGTTTCTAATGAATGAACATATTAAATTCCTGTATGAAATTCCATTGAATTTTAAATTGTTGTAAATTATTTATGCTTATTTAGTAATTTATAACTTTTTCATTCTGAATTACTTTTAGATATGTCAAATATTTCAGGTAATTTAATTATATTTGTGTTATTTTTATATTATAATTTTCAGGCTGTTTTGTTTTGGAAAATATTTTTTACTCCCAAATTGATTCTTATGTACTTTGCAATATGCTCCTTTTCTTTTGTTTGTTTTTACCAAAATACTGAGGAATACACAATCAAAGTTATCCACTGGAAGAAGCTCCAGGTTTTTTGAAGGAAGGGTTCTATGAAACCACTGTCACATCCAGACAGCCTCTTGCTGAATAAAGGCTCGCAGAAGTATGTCCTTGGAGAGAATGTGATTTTAACTCCTAACTAGCAACTGCTGGTATCTCTTCGTGGGCTAAACACTACATGACTGTGCTACGCAGGGTCTCCTTCATGATTATGGTATAACATAACCATGGTGCTCATGCCCTTTGTCTTGTTTTCCTGAAGGGAAACTGATTGCCATTTTATGATTTCTGAGTAAAACTGTAATTAACTTCTTACTTCTTGACTCTGTTCTAAAAGTCTTCCGTCCTCATTTGTGACCTTGGTAGACATTATTGACTTCTCTCATGCTATAAACCAAACATTCACTTTGGTTTATGTAAAGTAGATTAATCTCAAACCATGTGTGTTATCTTTTCTCATTGACATTTGCAATGAACCAACTGAAGGAAGAAATTACGTAAATGAATCACTCAGAATTCTAATTTCTGTTCTGTTTTCACTGAATCACTATACCCATGATCATGCCTTCTATTTCTAATTGGTGTACATGGACACAGTGTCCCCTTGGAATAACCTCTTGTAAATGTCTATCCTTAGTGATTGGGTTCATGATCTCCAGTACTTCAAGAAGCAAGCCTGAGAACAGAGAGAATGAAAAATCTTCTATAGTATGTGTAGGATACCTCTTATTTCAAATTCTATCTGAGTGGTTTGTGGTTGGAGTCATGATCTCCAGTTCTGTGAGAGCACAGAAAATAAAAAAAAAAATCTTATAGATATGTGTAGGACACCCCTATTTCCAATTTTTGTTCCTGGTATTCACAAGGAATAATATAATATAATATATAATATATTATATATTATATATTATATAATAATATTTTTATATAATATATTATATAATAATATAATATATAATATAATAACTAAGATACACTATGTCATAGACACTCCTTTCTCTGAAGCTTTATTTCTAAAACAAATTTTTAATAATTTTTTTATTAAATTGATTACAGTTTATTCAATTGTATCCCAGGTGTAGCCACCAATTTTTAGTTTTTATATTAATTATAGTTTTGAAGATCAGTACTCACGTCAGCTACAAAGTTTGTATCTTAGTTGCTTTAGATATTGAGCCACCTTTTCAGGCCATTGTGCACATTCTTACAATTGGAATCTACTTCCAACTTTGTCATGTGTGATGCTTAATTTTGATTGTTAATGGTATTTTGTCTGGAACCATCTATGATACAGTTCCCTAAGCACAACTCTGCAGGATTATTTCAATTATGTTACCTTCTGTCCATGCTTCTGAGCAATTAATTGGATTAGGTAATCACGGTGAGAAAACTATATCAACTATTATTGGGCTGTGAAATTACAAACATGATTTCCAGAATGCATAAACAGGAGAAAGCTCAGTGAGTATGAGCCGTCATTGTCCTCTGCTTCTTTGTTATTATTTATTTTTTCTTTATTTCACTTTATTCACTTTGTATCCTCCCATAAACACTTCCCTCCTTCCCTTCTAATCCCACCTTCCCTCCCCCTTCTTCATGTATGCCCATCCACAAGTCCACTGATAGGGGAGGTCTCCCACTCCTTCCTTCTGAAATTAGTCTATCAGATCTCATCAGGAGTGGCTGCATTGTCATCTTCTGCGTCCTCTGTTTCTTAACTAAGTCAGCCACTTCACTTGCTGTGACCTCCTGACATCAGTCCTGCCCTATAGCGCTACCATAAGCCTACAAACACTGAGCCAAATGTATTTCTAATGTAAATAATATCCTAAAGCTCTTTTTCACACCAAGAGGGAAATAACTTCAAATAAAAATGTTCTTATAATGCCCAGGTTGAGTCAGGTTTTGTGGTATACCCCCTTAGTTGATTCTTTGCCTTTGGGACTTTTTGGCGGCTAGAGTCTGAAAGAATTTGGTCAGAGAAATGTCCCGTTTTCATTTTTTAAGCAGAACTTAACATGTCTTTCTGATGGGAGTTTGTAATATTTAATAAATTGATTCTTGTGGCTCTATCACATGAAAGCAGCTTCCTAAGTAACTGAGAGGGAGGAGAAGACTGCCAAATGGCATTTTCCAAAGATGACATTGATTACAACAATAAAAGTATTTAATATACAACATAAATGTAATAGAAGTGAAACATTGTAAATAATAATAAAGTAAAATAGAGAACATTAGGGATGTATTATAATGAGCTATAAAAGGAAGGAAGGATGTAGGCAAATGGAATTGTGGGATTCCATGATTCAGTTTAATAAGAAACTGAAGGGAAGTAAGGTTGCTTGGACAATCCAAAAGCTTCTTCAGTTATCATCCTCCACAGGATGATCAATTGTACTGGAGAAGAAAATTGTTCCAATATTCACTGTCAATAAAACAAAAAAAAATCATGATAAAAAACATTCTCAGAAGACAGATTCCACTCAACTCAGACAAAATGAGTCTTTCAGTCTATTTTTATAACTCTACACAGAAAATTTCATGTGTTTACAACATATCTGATTTTGAGAGGTCCTATTATTGATTCAGATATGTTTTTCCTATTTATCATTCTTCATGTATTTGTTGTAGTTGATCCTGTGAATCCAGTAGTTACATAATGCTAAGCATTGATAAGATTTATCTCTCATAAGAAATCCAACCAACATTACTGTTTTTGCAGGAGGATTGCACAGTTTGTTGACAGTGGCACAGGGCTTAATCTTCCAGAATATTTGAGGGGTTTTTGAATCCAAACGTTGTCTCTAAGTGATCTTTTCAAAAGTAATACTTTGGTAACCAAGATATCCTACATTGACTCAGGGACCAGGAGAAGGAAAGGTGAGAAACACAGCAGGTAATATTCTAGAATCCTTTCAGGGGCTGAATTAGGAGGACATCTGTCATACATACATGCATGCATATATGTGAGTATAAACATGCATGTGTATATGTGTTCAAGGTCAATATGTAAGTATGATTATATTTATATTTTTTAATTATGCTGTTTAATTATATTTAATTAAAAAAGACTTTTTCCATGCTAAAATATCAAGATGTGTGCCAATACTGCTGTGATGTTAATTACAGTTTTGTGAAATCAGGAGAGGATGTCATCCTTCCATTCATCTGATTACTACTTTAAATCTTCCTGTTACCTGTCAGAAAGTCCTCCTGAGAAGGAATAGATGTAAGATTTAATTCTTCAGTATTATCATTTGGAAAGTTATTGTCACTTTGGTTATGGGCATCAGCCTTATCACAAGACTTCTCAACAGCAGTTTATAAACCAGAGGAGTTCTTGATGTCCTCCACACTCCTTTGCATGTCTTTATACAATGTAGTAGTATCCTCTTCAAAGATCTTTGGAAAATATTCAGTGAGAATTTTTATAAGAGAAACCTGTAAATCAACAGTACAGAAACTAGATTCTGTCATTTCACATTGTTTACAAATTTGATACCAGAGTCTTGAAATGACAAAAAAATTAGGAGTTACTACATGCAGGTATCAACCCACGAAAAGAGTAAGAATAGTATGGGCACATATTTAATGTATAGTCAGTAAAATAAGGAAAAGTTTCAGTAGCCTCACAACAATGACTGTTTTTGTTTAACTTTTATGTTTCTTCCCATGATACACCTCATTTTATATTTGACCAGGCTTTTAAAAATTATTCATTTATTACAATTTATTCAAATTTCCCTACTGCAGTCCACGCCCTGGTCTCCTCTTAGAACCACACACCCTCCCTCTTCTCCTTCTTTGCCCCTTCCCTAAGTCCTGTGACAGGTGAGAACCTCCTGCCAGCTCAGCAGGTAAAGTCTAGGCTCACAACCAAAAATAATTTACCAGTCTTAAACAAGGTAGCAAAGAAATAATTTTCAGGAATATCACACTTAGATGATATTCTTTTTTTTTGTATTCTCTCTTTTTTTAATTTTTTATTTAACTTTTATTAATTACACTTTATTCCTTTTATGTCCCACCATAGGCACCTCCCTCCTCCCATCCTGGTCCCACCCTCCCCCCCTTTCTACATGCATGCCTCTCCCCAAGTCCACTGATAGGGGAGGTCCTTCTTTCTGATTTTTTTTTTGTTGTTGTTGTTGTTCTCAATGCAGTTTATTCAGGAACCTTGAATAATCTTCTGACCCTGGTTAAAGCCAGCCCACAGCTTAAAATAACCTCTTTGTAGCCAACCCCAGAGTGCCTCGTGGGCAATGCAGATAGGTCCACATACACGGAAGCAAGCCTGATCCTCAGCCTTAGCCAAATATGGAGTTGTTTGTGACAGAGAGCACTCACCATCGGGAAGGTGGAAGGCAGAAACCAGCTCCATCTTTAAGTCGTGGCATTACACAGCTCTCTACAGTTCCCCCTTTTTGTTTTAGACACATCAGGCAAGAGTAGAGGTCTGATCTCTGATATTAGGAATAAATTGGGACTTTGTACCAATGTTCCTTTAGGTGCCATCCACCCAAAGAGCATCAGACCCGTCTGATACCTTTTTCTCAGAGGCGGGACCTGGGGCATCAACCCACATGCAATCAGACATGCTCTTCTCTGGGTCGAAAGCAGCTGACCCTGAGTGCAGTGCTTAGCTTTGCATCCTGAGCGTAACATTTTAGCTTTTTATGGTAGCCAACCATGTTTGGAGAGACTGTCCTGCTTCAATGGCTGTAAAGGCCTGAATGATCATGGCTGCATTACGCTGTTGTGAGACTCTAATCTTGCATATACACCACAGGCAAACCAAGGAGACCAACCCCAGAAGGCCTGCTAACACTCCCATGCCCGCCCATTCCTTCAGATGATTCATGGCTGCAGCAATCCATGATGATAATCCTCTGGCTAGTCCTGCGTCCACTCTGGTAGAATTTGCCGTAACAATGGCCACTCTCAGCTGCTCCACCATAGTATCGAATTTTTTAGTCCAATTACCTAAAATATAGCTAGACAATTGTTTAGACAGATTTAAAGCACGGAAAAAAATCTTATATTGTATGCTAGTGACACAAAGTCCAGCATACTTCCATTGACAGCCAAGTTGAGCGATTTGCCATAGGGTATCAATTTGCTCCTGCACGAGGTCAATCCTCTGATTGAACACCATCAAGTATCCTTTTTGTTGAGCATTAATTTCTTTTTGTACATCTAAAGCATGAGCTACATTGGCTAAAATATTATTTAGGGTCTGAGCAGTCTGCATAGTATGACTCATGGCTAATGCAGCAGTGGTATCTCCAACAGCCGCCAATGAGATGGCAGTAACAATGGCGGCTGTAATTTTCTTGTTTCATACACAAATAGTTCAGAATAGTGATCCTTCTTTGTTTTCTTCTCTGACTGCATAAAGGAATATATATGAATAGAACTGTTTAGAAAAGAAAATCATTAATAGCACTTAAGAGTGAAAATTATATTTCATTGTTCTTTTTGTACTGAACGTGAATTTTTATTAAGACTTGGATTTTAGGTTGCCAGTTGCTTGGTAGCTGAATAGAGCCAAGAAGAGTCCTGGATGCGAGTGTCATAACTTGTGTTTAACTACTGCAATGTATCATGACTTCTGTTTTGTGCCCCTGATTCCCGAAAGGTGCTAGTTAAATATACCCCTTCCTTTCTTTTTATTTCTTTTCCTTCTTTTTTAACATATGATTTTATTGATTCTTTGTGAATTTTCCATCATGTACCCCAAACCCACAAATTTCCCAATCCTTCCATTACTGCTTACCACCCTTTAAATCCCACAAAAGAAAACAAAAAAATATTATATATATATATATATATAATTTTTATTATCGTGTGTGTGTGTATAAATCACTAAATTATTCCATGTAAGCTGTGTTGTGTCACACTAATATCCTTTTGCTCAAACAGCTCCGTTTGCAGATGTTCACTAAAATGAGTCAATACTCTGGTGCAGAGCCTAATGGTTTTGTGCTACACCATCAATAATAGATCCTCTCAGAGACTCTCTCAGATATTCTGGATATCCTCCTGTTGTACCTAGCCATGGATTTCCAGCAGCTTTGGGCGTTCAGGACCAGCCTCTTCACATGTTCCAAAAGTTCATAGATGGAGATGTTGGGATGGGCCAGCTCAAAGTCTTGGATCTGGGTCTTGGCTTAGTCAGCTTGCCAACTCTCCTGCAAATCATGCCACCAGGGCCAGCTCTTCTGCACCTTTTTTTTGCAAGAAGGCACCCCCCATACTTTCTTAAAAGGTTTTTGTCTCTCATTTTGACAAAAAACACAAAAAGGGTCTTATCAGACTGCATCTGCACATTATGGCATTATATTTTTAAATTTTATTCAGTTTTAAAATTCAGTCCTATTCCTACTGAACTTTGTACCCTTTCTGTTTGCAAATCTATCATGTCCAACTTCTTAGTGGCTGCTATCCTCAGGAGACATATATGCTAATCATAAAATCTTTAAGGATTTTACTTGGGAATTATGCTTTAAGAAGTAAGCCCCACTGTGAGGCAACTGGTAGGCAGCTCTGGTATTAGAGGGAATGCAGGTGTCCTATCTTTCTCTGCCTGTGTCTCAATTGGCTTTCTTCTTAACAAGTGAAAATATATTTTCTTCTTAGGAATTTTCTCGCACCACCTGAAATTTTACTCTGAGGCTTTTAATGAAAAAATAAGCTTATCAATACTAAATTTGAAACAATCAGTAAAACAATTTAAAGTAAATTCCTT
Source organism: Meriones unguiculatus (assembly GCF_030254825.1). Taxonomy (NCBI): domain Eukaryota; kingdom Metazoa; phylum Chordata; class Mammalia; order Rodentia; family Muridae; genus Meriones; species Meriones unguiculatus. Next base: position 23,684,727 of record NC_083353.1, on the reverse strand, counting down.
GGTGAAACAAGGTTAAGGTAAACTATTATGTGAAGTGGTGTGTCAGAAGTTATATTCATTGGCAGTTATCTCAGAAGACTCAGCATCTGTAATTTCACAAGCATGAGTAATTTCAGTTTTATGAGATCCATTGCCATCTTCTTGTTTCCAAGGACACCACAATGCAAGCAGTGTGCAACTTCCATGCAGGCAACATATAAAATGAATAAAAGTTTTAATTGTGCTTTACATGAAATAAAATAAATATTTTGGTGTTAGATTTATGGCTCACTGATAAGTGCACTAGTTTGTACTCGAAAGCATTCAGTTGAGTTCTCAGCACATCACGGTTGCTTTGAGTATTATGTAAGTCTAATTCCATGGAGTTCAAAGATTTCTTTGGGCATGGAGGGAACTAAGAAAAGTTGTTAAATGCAAAATTACATGAAAGCAGAAGGTAAGCACACACAGTTATTTAGTAAAATAAATGTTTCCTTATTATAAGCGTAGTTCTACAGATCTGTTGTTGTACAAATGAAAAGCTGCCTGACATGGGAGCTGTATTGTTTCATCTGTGCTCAATTCAAAAAGGAAGTGTGACTAAGTGAATAGAAGCTGGGAACAAGTGCCACTCCCAGGGATGAGAAAACTACTTGAGGTATATATCCAATTCTATTTTATTCTATTTCTCCGTGATGGTCCACAGTCCTAAATTTTAGTTTGTTGAACCTCATCATCTCTTTCTGTCATCTTTAGCGTCTGTGCTTCAAGTTTATTTGGTTTTCAAAGGCAGTTAAAGACGGATGAGACATAACTTCTAATGACATTAAGAAGGACGATTCCCAACCTCCGTGAAATAGATCAATACCTCTTCTAAACCAAAAGAATGCAATCCTAGGGTGTCCTTAAACACCAATGACCTTTCCAACTCCACTGGTGCAGATCTCAAAAGGTCACCCAGAACTGTTCATTTCCATTCTGATCCTTGGCAACTGGGTCTTGGTTTTCTTGGTTGCAAATTGATCCCTTTTTCGCTCTGGTTTATTTCTCAGTGTGCTCTCTCTTTCTCTCTCTCTCTCTCTTTCTCTCTCTCTCTCCTCTCTCTCTCTCTCTCTTACATACATACACACACACACTTGCACACATAGGCACACTTACACAGAGGCTATCAACTCTCTATGTCCATGCCTATGAATGACTCTCTTTCCAAACATATCTATATACACACAAATGTTTATTCATGAACATCTATGTATACAAAGGACAGAAATGAACACAATATTCATTAGTGCTGAAGTTAACACACCTGACAGTTATCCTAAACAGTTCTCCCCCAGGCAGTTGTGTACCTTGGCATGGGCGGAGCCCTAAAGTGTGGAAAACTAACTCTGGATAGAAGATTTGTGCAAGCACTGGAGAACTAGCAATGGGAAGTGAGGTCAATGATTTTTGAGGCACAGCCACCCAGAAGAGCAGGTGAGAATTCCAGGAAATCCATCCTTCCCTTCCAATTCATGCAGGTGTGCATCAGGAAGTGGCAGGAGTGGGCATGTCTGGCAGTGAGTCCGATGGGGAGGTGAAGGCCTAGGTGTGAGTTGAGGTGTGTGTGCTGGTCTTTCTTCCTGAAGCCTAGACCTTGAGCCTTCGCCAGAGTCGTTGGGTAGTGGGTGTCTGGTGGGCCGATGCAGGAGAGAGTGCTTGCTCTGGGAAGATGGCTGCAGCCTAGGCTCTCATGAGTGGGTGGAACCCGCCCAAAGGGTGTGGAGATCAGACAGAGAGGCCTCCAGAGAGTGTCTCCAGAGCTCCAAGTAGGATCCCAGGTGCAAGCTCTGGAAGGCCTGGGTTTTCCGTGAGGGAAGAGTGGGTGTGTGCAGTCCCGTGCCATCCAAAGATATGCCTGATCAGAGTGTCCTTCTGGGGTTAACCTGCGAGAGAACCGGTTGCGATATTCCCAGAGAGCCTTGGCCATGAGGGGGGCAGGTCTCTTCTTAGCCTGGATCTTGATGCAGAGAGCCCGCTGGGATAGGCTGTGTCCAGAGGCCTCCTGGAGGAGGTGCCTTTCAGAGGTGGGCCCCCGCGCCGGGGGTCCGGGCTCCTAATGCTGGCCTGGGGTCCTGGCCTGGGGGAAGAACATGACCGTCTGAATACGTTCGAGGCCTTGCAGCTTCTTTGCCTGTGTCCTCCGGATGCGGGCTGTGAGGGCTTGCAGCTTCACCTCTTGGTCTGCCTCCTCCATCTACTGCTCTGTCTTGGTCTCAGTCTGACTGTGGGTCTCAGTCTGGTCCCCTGCGTGACGAGGTTCCTCCTCTTGGGCTGCTTGGGCTGTGTTGGCTTGGAAGGCGTCCTTGGCTTGGGAGATTCCTTGGAGAGCAGTTTGTTCGGCTGTATCAGCTTCATGGGCTGCAATGGTCTCCATGGCTATAGCCAAAGTTTGAGGTCCTGTTGCTGGTCTTTCTCCCTGAAGCCTAGACCTTGAGCCTTTGCTAGATTCCTTGGGTATCGCCTGTCTGGTTGGACAATGCAAGATGGAGTACTTGCTCTGGAAAGATGTCTGCAGCCTAGGCTCTCACGGGTGGGGGGAACACATCCAATGGGGTTGAGATCAGGCAGAGAGGCTTCCAGAGAGTTTCTCTAGAAAGGTCGCCCGTGAACAGGAAGTGGAATCTCAGGTGAAATTGCTGGAAAGCCATGCCTCCTCCATAGCTCAGGAAGCCTGTTTCAGATCTCAGAGCCAACTCTAGCTGACTCCATGGGGTTCACAGCCCTTCCTTGCCTCCAAACGTTCTCTGGTCAAATGTGTTTTTCTGTATGATCTTTTTGGTACTCTTGGGTTAACCTGCCCACATCTGTGGGTCTCCAACTTTGGAGTCATGAGAGAACCTGGTCTCTTCTTACCCTGCTTCATGCTTTTGTGGCCTTCCCTATAGGGCAGACAGGGATCCATCTGGCATGTGCTGTGTGTAGAGGCTTCATGGAGGAAGTGCTTGTCAGAAGAGTCCCCACCTCTCGCCTGAGGTTCACTCTCCTCCTTCTGGATGGGTCTTTTTGCCTGTATTTGGAAAGTGACCATCTTGTTTTGTCTACATCCTTGCAGCTTCTACACTTGTGTGCTCTGTTTGCAGGCTCTCAGGGTTTGCAGCCTCAGCTCTTGTAACTCCTTCATTTGCATGTGTGTTGCTCTCAATCTGGCTCTGGTTTAGTTTCCCAGGCTAGGAATCCTCATCTGCGTGCCCAGGTTCAGGCTTATCAAACATATATATATATATATATATATATATATATATATATATATATATGTGTGTGTGTGTGTGTGTGTGTGTGTGTGTGTGTGTGTGTGTGTGTGTTTGTGTGTGATATACATTCGTACATTTATATGTATATGTATATATATCAGGTAACTTGCACCTGTGTGACGCATGCTGTGATATATATATATGTATAAATTAGCATATATATATATATATATATCCCTCGGTATGATGGCCATTGTAATTTTTATCACTGTTTGATATTTAATGTAGTCTTCCCTATGTAACAGAGACCATGAATGACCATGAATTGATTGATACTATGAGATGGCTGTGTCATGATGTTCAAGTTTGTGGTGTTCACTCTAATTGCATCCATGTGATGTTTGGGTGAGGGCTCTGTTTAATTATTGTGTGATGGCTACAATGTAATGGCCCCTGTGAAATGGTAATAATTAATGGCTACTGTGTTGTGTTCACTGTGTGATGATTACTCTGTGATGGTTACTGTGTTATGGCCACTTTTTGAGGGCCTCTTATTGACAGTAATTTGTTTTTGACACTGTTGATGGTCACTGTATGCTGGCCACTTAATGATGGCCTGTGTGTGTTGGTCACTGAATTATAAATTCTGTGGGATCCCACTATGTGATGGTCAAAGTTTGATAGCCACTGTGATGGTCATCCTGTGATGGCCATTACCTGATGGTCACTGTTTGATATACCACTATGTGTTTTATATGGTGTGATGGTCACTGTGTAAATTTGACTTTGTGCTGGACAATGTGTGATTGACATTGAGTTTTGTTCACTGGGCAATGATCAGTGCTTCATCGCCAATACATGATTTTTACTATCATGGCCTGTGACTGATAGTTGTTTTGTGATGGCCATTCTCTGCTAGCTAATAATTGATGGTTAGCTGTGTGATTTAATTGCATAATGGTTACTGTATAATCACTAATCTGTGATGACCATTTTGGTTGATACTGTTTTATTGTCACTGTGTAATATTCATTATATGATGGCCACTGTGTGATAGTCATTATGTCATAAACATGGCGATGCCAAGAGTGTTAAAAATGGCATGTGATGGATACATAGTGATGGCCAATGTCAATGTTCATGGTGATGGCATACTCTGTGATGGTCACAGTGTGAGAGACACTGTGTGAAGGCCATGATGTGATGATCACTGTGTTGGTCAATATATGGTTATCATTTTATACTGTCCACATTTTCATTATCATTGCAATATGAAAGCAGATTGATAGCTGTTGTTTTATGGTTAAAGCATAATGGTCACTGTGTGATGGTATCTGTGTGGTCATATCTGGGTGATGGGTACTGTAAAATCCACCATGTTGTGACCAGCATGTGATGGCCACAATGTGATGACCAGTTTGTGGTAGTCATTGTGATGAACAGCTGTGAGTAATTCACTGAGTGATCATCATTTTGTGATGGACATATTGTGATGGTCACTGTGCGATGGCCACCTTGGAGTGGAAAGTATGTAATGGTCTCTGTTTATCATCACTATGTGATGGCTTCTATATGGAGGTCACTAGGAATAAACATAATGTGTTGACCAATGTTTTATAACCTCTGTGTGATGGTCAAATAGCATAACTCCTAGGGATGCCCCCTGTGCTATAGGCACAATGAAATAGTCTACTCTATGATGGTGACTCTTCATGTCTTGGGTCCATGAACCAGGCAGTCAAGAATCTGTTTAAAAAACTGAATGTATTTCTAGAAAACAAATTATTGTAGTTACACTACTTCAACTAAAACAGGAGATTTGGACAAACTGATGTGGCACTGTATGACAGGATTGTTATTTTTTCTGGCTAAAAATGTACATCCTGAGAGAAAAGCTGTGAGTATTCTGTGGTGTGCTTCTCTATAGACTGCTTGTTCCTGGGGCATATAGGGCCATAAAGCAGGTTTCAGCTTTTGTTTTGCTTTGCTTTGTTTTTTTTTTGTTTGTTTGTTTGTTTTGTTTTGTTTTTTGTTTTGTTTTGTTTTTTGAGACAGAGTTTCTCTGTGTTACCTTGGCTGTCCTGGACTCATTCTGTAGAGAAGGCTGGCATTGATCTCACAGAAATCCATGTGCCTCTGTCCCCTGGAGTGCTGAGATTACAGGTGTCACCACTGCCACAGCTTGGTTTCAACTTTAAAATATAAATTTTTATACTTTTATTAATTAAACCTTACTCACTTTGAATCTCCCCATAAGCCCCTCACCCATCCCTCCCAATCCCACCTTCCTTCCCCCTTCTTCACGCATGCCCCTCCCTGAGTCCACTGATAGGGGAGGTCTTCCTCTACTTCCTTTTGATTTTAGTCTATCATATCTCATCAGGAGTGGCTGCACTGTAATTTTCTGTGGCCTGGTAAGGCTGCTTCCCTCTCAGGGGGAGGTGATCAAAGAGCAGGCCAATCAGATTATGTCAGAGGTAGTCCCACTTCCCATTAGTATGTAACCCACTTGAACACTAAACTGCCATGGACTACATCAGTGCAGGGGTTCTAGGTTATCTCCATACCTGGTAATTGGTTGGAGTATGCATCTCTGGAAAGACCCCTGTGTTCAAATTTTCTGGTTCTGTTTCTCTCCTTGTGGAGTTCTTGTCCTCTCCAGATCTTACTATTTACCACTTCTTTGATAAGATTCCATGCACTCTGCCCAAGAGTTGGCCATAAGTCTCAGCATCTGCTTTCATAGCCTGCAGGGCAGAGCCTTTCAGAGACCCTTTACTGTTTTCTTCTTCTTCTGATGTCCATACTCTTTGCCTTTCAGGATGGGGATTGAGCATTTTAGTCAGGGTTGACTCCCTCTTGATTAGTTAGGACATCAACATAAAATCAGAAACATTAAGTCAGTTATAAGAAAAAGTAGGAAAGACCCTAGAACTCCCTGGTACAGGAGAAAACTCCCTAAGCAGAATACAAACAACACAGGCTCTAAGAGCAACAATCAATAAATGGGACCTCATGAAACTAAAAAGCTTCTGTAAAGCAAAGGACACTGTCATCAAAACAAAATGAATGCGTACAGATTGGGAAAAAATCTTCACCAACCATTTATCTGACAGAGGGCTAATACCCAGTATTTATAAAGAACTAAAGAAACTGAAAAGCAACAAACCAAGTAATCCAATTAAAAAATGGGGAACAGAGCTAAACAGAGAATTCTCTGTAGAGGAATATCGAGTGGCAGAGAAAAACTTAAAGAAAGGCTCAAAGTCACTAGCCATTTGGGAAATGCAAATCAAAACCACCCTGAGATTTCACCTTACAACCATAGAATGGCCAAGATCAAAAACTCAAGTGACAACACATGATGGAGAGGTTGTGGAGAAAGGAGAACCCTCCTCCACTGCTTGTGGTAATGTAAACTTGTACAACCACTGTGGAAAGCAATCTGGTGCTTTCTCAGACAACTAGGAATAGTGCTTTCTCAAGATCCATCCATACCGCTCCTAGGCATATTTCACAAAGAGGTTCAAGTACACAATAAAGACATTTGTTCAGCCATGTTTGTAGCAGCTTTATTTGTAATAGCCAGAAGCTGGAAACATCCCAGATGTCCCTCAGTGGAGGAATGGATACAGAAATTGTGGTACATCTACACAATGGAATATTACTCAGCAAAGAAAAATAAGGAAATCATGAAATTTCCAAGTAAATGGTGGGACCTGGAAAGGATCATCCTGAGTGAGCTGTCCCAGCAGCAGGAAGACACACACGGTATATTCTCACTCATATAGACATATAATATAGGATAATCCTTCTAAAATCTGTACATCTAGAATATAATTTTTGTAATTTTAATTACGTTATTTCCAAATTCATTTTTCTCCCTCACATATACTGCTCCTTGCCTTCAATTTCATGGCCTTTTGGTTAAATTATGGTTACTGGTTGAATTTTACTTAAGTTTTGCTCAAGGATTTCCCAGATAGTAAGCCAAGAAATGGCTCCCTTGGACATTGAATATGAAATGAAATGTCACACAAGGACCCATGTCCTGGAACAGGAACTGCTTTGGGACATTGGAAGAATTTCTATTAAAATAGATTTTTCCAGACTAAAATCTTGTCTGCTCCAAGGGTACAAGGGCAGAGCTAGGAAGGGCTGTGCTGTCTGAGTCATTTGCTTTCTATTCACCCTGTAAGGGAAACACTGTTCCCCAAACCCCACCTTGGTGGTCCTTGCTTAGGAAAGACTCTGGAAAGGCCTAGCCAACAGAAGCTCTAATGGACGTTAGCTTGCAGGTTCCTTCCTCGATTCGTCCCTGGTTCTGCTCTAGGGATCTGTGCAGGAGACCACAAGCCACACCATGGTGATTGTGGTCACTCTTTTCTTAGGTCAGGAGGAGCAGGCCCGTTGAACTGTCAGAGCAGCTGGTACTGGGATGGACTGTGAAACAGACTGTGGGTTTGTTCATGTGGTGACCTGAGCAGTGGCCCTTGGCCTCTGAGCTTCGCTGATTGTGGATTCTTTGGAAGAAGGAGGCTCTCTGCATCCATGGCTGTGGGACCCTGTGGTGCTTGTACATACATCACTACATAGTGCATAAACAATCATTGCTTTTGGTGTATTATAGGAAGAAGACATTATAAAATTGAAGGTCTTTTTTATAGAAGTTCTGAATTTTTCATTCTGCTTTTAGGTTTGTGTTACAAGTTCTGTGAAGGGTTTAGAAACTGGTAGTAAATAGGTGACAGGGGTTACCCTTCAACAATACAGCAATGCTTGGTTAGAATACTATGGCTAGAGAGATGGCTAAGTGGTTAAGAGCACTTATGGATAAGACCAGAGTTAATATCCCAGGATATATAGCATGTGGCTCACAACTACCTGCAACCACACCTCCAGGGGACCTTATGATCTACTCTTACTTCACTGGGTATATATACACACACACACACACACACAAATGCACACATACACAATTCTTCATATACACAAGAATTTAAAATATTTGAAAAGCTAGGTGTTGCTGACATATGCATTTCATTTCAACACTCAAGAGGCAGAGGCAGCTGGAGCTCGGAGTTCAAGACCACTCTGGTCTACACAGTCAGTTCTAGGATAGCTCAAGTTGCATGCAGAAACCTTGTCTCAACAACCAAATCACAGATAAAATAAAATAAAATAAAATAAAATAAAATAAAATATCAAATAAAAATCCTTTTATGTTTCTGTGATTCAGAGAAATTCATTTCCAAGGACAAAAGGAGTTTCTGAGCTGCAGAGGTTTCCCAGGTGTTCATGGGGTTGGGTGGCTAAGGCAAATTCCACATCTTGTGACATAGATTTTGTGGCAAAAAATAGACATTAAAATATTTAATGTCATTTTGTCTGTGAGTTTCAGTGGGTCTGGGTTTGCATGAATCCACAAGGGGACATGTGGGGCTACCAATCTATGGCAGAGCTTTTGATCTTATCCATTTGAGAGAGAGCTCTAGAGCATGGTCACTCTCTCTCACTATAGGAAATATCAGTAGGTGTTGGGTCAAACCCAACAATTTAGGAGTCACTTTGAGTTAATTTTGTGGTAGTTGTGGAGTTTGTCTATAATTTTTTTCTTTATTCTTTTCTTACATATCCTGACTGAATGGTCCCCTTCCTCCTCTTTTTTTAAACCCCCAATCTTCTCAATCATGTCCATTGCTCCTCTATTTCCCTTCAGAAAAGATCACACCTCCAGTGATATCAGCTGAACAAAGCATAACAAGATGCTATAAGAGTATGCATAAACCATCATATCAAGGCTGGACAAAGCACCAAAGTTGGAGGAAAAGAGTTCCATGAGCAGCCAAGAGTCAGAGATACTACCACCCCAACTCTTAGGAGTTCCACAAAAACACTCAAATCAAACAACCACAGCATGTACACACAGGGCCAAGCTCAGACCCATGCAGGTTCCGTGATTGTTGCTTCAGTCTGTGTGAGCCCTTATGAGCCCTCCTTAGCTGACTCAGTGGTCCACGTTTTTATGGTGTCCTTGAACTTTCTGGCTTCAACAATCCTCCCTTCTCCTCTTTTCCCCGGGTTCCTGAGTTAGTCTAATGTTTGGGTGGATGACTGTGTCTGCTCCTTTCACTTCTGGGGCATCCCCCTCTGATAACTATTGGGCTAGGCAGCATCTATGAATACAGCAGGATATCATAAGATACTATTTCATTGACTTTTTTATTAATGTTAGTCTTATGTGGTTCAACCCTAGGTCTTTGAGGTATCCACCTTTAGGTTCCTGGTGATACAGGAAGTGTGAGGCATGGGCTCTCTCTCTCATGGTTTGGGCCTCAAGCTAGGCCAATTTTTGTGGATTTAGGCCAGCTTGTGGGTTTTTCATACCCACAAGCTATGAGTCACCACTGCTGCAGCACATCTTACAGAGGACAGGTTGAAGGTAGAAGGCTTTGTGGCTGAGTTGATGTCCCAGTACCACCACTGGGAGCATAGCCTGTTTACAGAAGATAGTCTGTTCAGGTTCCATATCCTCTGTTGCTAGGAGACTTTGTTAGAGTCACCCTGATAGGTTCCCAGAAATTTCCCCTGCACCAGGATTCCATATCATCCTCTAAATGCTCAGCAACTCAAGTTGTTTCTGGTCATATTCTCTCTCTCTGCCTCTCCCTCCTCTATTTGGTTCACCCTATTCCTTTCCATTCTCTGTACCCTGCCACCTGTCTACTCCCCCCAAATTTATTTTATTTTCAATTTCCAGGGAGATCTTGCTATCCCACCTAAAACCCTTCTTTTTACTTACCTTCTCTGGTTTTGTGGATTGTAGTGTGATTATCCTACACTTAACAGCTAATGTCTTCTTGCAAGAGAGTACATACAATGTTTGCTTTTCTGGGTCTGGGTTACAACAATCAGGAAGATTTTTTCAGTTACATACATTTGCCTGAGAATTTCAGAATTTTTTTCTAACACCTGAGTAATACTCCATCTTAAAATATACATTTTATTTATCTGTTCTTCCACTGAGTGACATCCTGGTTGTTTCCAGATTCTGGCCATTATGAACAAAGATGTTATGAATATGGTTGAGCAAGTGTCCTTGTGATAAGATGGAGTGTCTTTTGGGCATATGCCCAATAGTGGTATAGCTGGCAGTTGAGTTCTCCATTCCCAACTTTCTGAGGAACCAGCAAATTGATTTACATTGTGGCTGTAAAATTTATGCTCCCAACAAGAGCAAATTTCCTGTCACTTATTTTGTTGATCTTTTTTATTCTGACATTTGCGAGACAGAATTTCAAACTAGTTTTGATGTGCATTTCCCTGTTGGCTAAGGATATTCCACATTTCTTTAAGTGTTTCCTGGCCATTTGAGATTCACATACTGAGAATTATGTATTTCTGTGCCTCATTTTTTAAATGTTGGATTGTTTAGTTTGTGGATGATTAATTTGTTAAGTTTTTTTTTTGTTTGTTTGGCTTTTTTTAATTTTGAATGTTAACACTCTATAGGATGGGGATTTCATGAAAATCTTTTTCTTTGTTGTAGGCTGATATTTTGTCTTTTGATGATGTTCGTTATATTTCACTATGCTGAGGTCCCATTTATTAACTGTTGTTATTAGTGCCTGCATGAATCATATTCTGCTTAGGAAGTTGTCTCCTATGTCAGTGTGTTCAAGAGTGTTCCCTGTTTTTCTCTTCTGTAAGGTTCAGAGTTCTATGTTGAGATCTTTGACCCACTTGAACATAAGTTTGGAGCAGGATTGTAAATATTGGTGTGTTTGCATTCTTCTGCATTCATATATCCATAGCATTTCTTTTTTTTTTCTTCAACTTCAAAATGTTTATTTTCCTAAATTTAAACATATTTAATATGCACAGGCAATTAAATCTTTAATATTATTTTTTCATAGGATGATTGTAATGAGTTTATTCTGTAGGAAAACAAATGGAAACGTTACAAACCAGTTCATTTCTGTTTATATGGCCTATAAAAAAGATTTATTTTCTGGGGTTATCAATCTGGCACCTTCTCAGACAACTAGGAATAGCGCTTCACCAAGATCCAGCCATACCACTCCTGGGTATATATCCAAATGAGGCTCAAATACACAAAAAGGACATTTGCTCAACCATGTTTGTAGCAGCTTTCTTTGTAATAGCCAGAAGCTGGAAACAACCCAGATGCCCCTCAACTGAAGAATGGATGCAGAAATTGTGGTACATCTACACAATGGAATATTACTGAGCAATGAAAAATAAGGAAATCATGAAATTTGCAGGTAAATGGTGGGATCTGGAAAGGATCATCCTGAGTGAGTTGTCCCAGAAGCAAAAAGACACACATGGTATATACTCACTCATATAGACATACAACATAGGACAAACCCACTAAAACCTGTGCCTCTAAAGAAACTAAGCAAGAGAGAGGACCCTAACTAAAATGTCCAATCCCCATCCGGAAAGGCATAGAGGATGGACATCAGAAGAAGAAGAAAACAGGAAACAACCTAGGAACCTACCACAGAGGGCCTCTGAAAGCCTGTGCCGTAAAGACTATCAAAGCAGATGCTGAGCCTGATGGGCAACTGTTGGGCAGATTGAATGGAATTTTATGTAAGAACTGGGAAATAGTAAGAGCTGGAGAGGACAGGGTCTCCACAAGGACAGCAACAGAACAAGAAAATTTGAACACAGGGAATTTCCCAGAGACTCATACTCCAACCAAGGACTATTCATGGAGATAACCCAGAACCCCTGCACAGATGTAGCCCAGGGCAGTTCAGAGTCCAATTGGGTTACATAGTAATGTGAAGAGGGACTGCCTCTGACATAATCTGATTGGCCTGCTCTTTGATCACCTCCCCCTGAGGGGGGGAGCAGCCTTACCAGGCCACAGTAGAGGACAATGCAGCCACTTTTGATGTGCACTGATAGACTAAGTTCAGAAAGGAGAGGAGAACCTCCCATATCATTGGACTTGGGGAGTGGCATGCAAGCAGAGGGAGGAGGGAGGGTGGGATTGGAAGTGGAGGAGGGAAGGGCTTATGGGCGGATGCAGAATGAATAAAGTGTAATTGATGAAAAATTTAAAAAAAAGATTTATTTGAGGAATTGCCTTCAGAGAATTGGTGAATGAGTTTCATTTGCAGTATAATATCAGAAAGATAATAGTAATAGTTATGTTCAAAGACCTTTTCTTGGGATAAGAGAATCATAATTTTTTCCAGTTGGATCATTTTTTTTTCTTCATGAATTGGCAAAGATCTGTGGAACACTATTGTTACTGTCATATTCTGTTAACTATATACCTAAATTTCTTTTCAGCCTAGCACAACCACTCTGGAAATCAATCTGGCCCTTTAATAGACAACTAGAAATAGCATATCGTCAAGATGCAGCCATACCACTTCTAGGCATATATTGAAAAGAGGCTCAAGTACACAATAAGGACATTTGCTCAACCATGTTTGTAGAAGCTTTATTTGTAATAGCCCTAAGCTGGAAACAGCCGAAATGACCCTCAACTTAAGAATGGATGCAGAAATTGTGGTATATCTACACAATGGAGTATTACTCTGCAATGAAAAATAAGGAAATCATGAAATTTGCAGGCAATTGTTGGGACCTGGAAAGGATCATCCTGAGTGAGCCGTCCAAGCAGCAGAAAGACATACAAGGTATATATTCACTCATATAGACTTATAACATAGGATAAACCTACTAAAATCTATACATCTAAAGAAACTAATCAAGAGAGAGGATCCTGACTAAAATGGTCAATCCACATCCCGAAAGGCAAAAAGGATGGACATCGGAAGAAGAAAACAGGAAACAACCTAGAAACCTGCTGCAGAGGGCCTCTGAAAAGCTCTGCCCTGCAGACTATCAAAGCAGACACTGAGACTCATGGCCAACTGTTGGGCAGAGTGCATGGAATCCATAGCATTTCTTAAAGAAGCATTCTTTTTTCTGTTGTGTCTTTTTACCTTCTTTATCAAAAATCAAATGGGCATAGGTGTGTGGATTTATATATGGGTCTTTGATTTGATTATAATTGTGTGGAAATTTGAGAATTGTGTTCAATCCGTAGGTTGCTTTTGGTAGGATGGCCATTTTACTATATTAATTCTATCCATGAGTGAAATCTTTCTATCTTCTGGTATCTTCTTCACTTTAATTCTCTAAACAGTCTAGAAAGACCCTAAAAAAAACTTCTTTAACATTCTTGCTGTACAAGAATTTCACTTTCTTGGTTAGAATTACCCCAAGATATTTTATATTAATTGTGGCTATTGTGAACTGTGTGGTTTTTCATATCTTCCTCAGCTTGTTTGTCATTTGTATATAGGAGAGTTACTGTTTTTTTGTCTGTTTGTTTGATTTCTTTTTCTCTATTTGGTTTTGTTTGTTTCAAGCAACTTTGTATCCAGCTGTTTTGTGAAAGGTATTTATCAGGTGTAGGAGTTCCCTGGTAGAATTCTTGGGATCTCTCATGGATACTATGGTATCATCTGCAATTAACGATACTTTAATTACTTCTTTTCTAGTTTGTATTTCCATGATCTTTTTCATTGCCCTCACTAGAAAGAATTTAAAGTATTCTGTTGGATAGATATGGGCAGAGGAAAGAAGCTTGTCTTCTTCCTGATTTTAGTGGAATTGCCTTGAGTTTTTCACCATTTAATTTGTTGTTGGCTGTAGGCTTGCTGTGAATTTCCCTTATTATATTTATGTATGTCTTGTATATTCCTACTCTCCACAAATGCTTTCTCATTACAGGGTGTTGGATTTTGTTAAAGCCATTTTCAGCATCTAATGATCTCATAATGTTATTTTTTTTCTCCTTTCAGTTTGTTTATATGGTAGAATACATTGACAGATTTTATATGTTATGTACTTCTGCTTTGTTGGACTATTCAGGGCTTGCTGTAGTAGGATAGCCAGTGGAATATATCGACCTGGCTGTTATAGATCGTATTCTTATTTATTTATTTATTTATTTATTTATTTATTTATTTATTTATCTAGCTAGCTAGCTAGCTACCTGTTTATTTGTTTATTTATTTATTTGTATTTTTAATAATTTATTCACGTTACATCCCAATTGTAGCCCCCTCCCACATCAATTCCCATTCCCATCTTCACCTTCTTTTCCACCTTACATCCTTCCTTAATCCACTGAAAATGGAAGTCCTCCTCCACTACCATCTGACCCTAGTCTATCAAGTCTCATCAGAACTGCCTGGATCCTCTTCTTCTGTGTCCTGGTAAGGCCACATTGCCAGAAGGGAGTGATCAAAGAGCAGGCAACAAAGTTTATATCAAAGATAACACCTGCTCCACTTATTGGGAACCCTCATGGAGACTGAGTGCCTATGGGCTGCTTCCTGGTAGGAGATCTAATTCTTCTCCATGTATGGGACTTGGTTGGCCCATCTGTCTTGGCAGGGCTCCTTGGATCAAGATTTTTAACTTTTTTGGTCTCCTTGTAGAGCTTCTGACCCCCTTCCATTTCCCCATTCTCCCTTAAGACTCCCTGTGCTCTGCCCAGAGTTTGGCTGTAATTCTCAGCTTCTGCTTCCATCTTCTGCTGGGTGGAGACTTTCAGAGAACATCTGTGCTAGACTCTTGTCCTGTTCTCTCCTTCATACTTCCGGTGTCTATCCTGTTTGCCCTTCTTAATGGGAATTCATAATCCTCCCTAGGGTCCTCCTTGTTCTTTACTTTCTTTAAGTCTTTGGATTTTAGTATGATTATCCTATATTAACTGGCTAATATTTGCTTATAAGTGAGTATGTGCCATGCATATCTTTCTAGTTCTGGCTACCTCACTCAGGATGATCTTTTCTAGTCCCATCCATTTGCCTGCAAGTTTCATGACTTCCTTGTTTTTATTAGCTGCATAGTATTCTGTTGTGTAATTGTATAAGAATTCCTGTATCCATTCTTTGCTTGAGAAAAATATAGGTTGATTCCAGATTCTGAATATTATGAATAAAGCTGCTGTGAATATAGTTGAGCAAATGTCCTTTATGTATGGTGGAGCATCTTTTGGGTACATGCCCAGAAGTAATATAGCTGGATCTTGAGGTAGTTATTCCGAATTATCTGAGACAGCGCCATCTTGATTTCCAAAGTGGTTGTACATGTTTACATTTCCACCAGCAACGGAGGAGGGTTTCACTTTCCCTGCATCCTTGCTAGGATGTGTTGTCACTTGAGTTATTGTTATTAGCCATTCTAATAGAATCTCAGAGTCATTTGCATTTGCATTTCCCAGAGGACTAAGGACAGTGAGCCCTTTTTAAGTCATTCCCTGACATTTAGTATTCCTCTGTTGAGAATACTCTGTTTAGCTCTGTATCCCAGTTTGGTGTTTAATTTCTTGAGTCTATATAAATTTTGCATATTAGCCTTCTGTCAAATGTAGGGTTGGTGAAGATCTGTTTTCAGTCTGTAGGCTGTCATTTTGTTCTGATGACAGTGTCCTTTGCTTTACAGAAGCTTTTCAGTTCATGAGATACCATTTATTGATTGTTGATATTAGAGCCTGTGTTTTTGGTGTTCTATTCAGGATCTTGTCTCTTGGGCCAATGAGTTCAAGGCTCTTCATTCCTTTCTCTTCTAACAGGTTCATTGTGTCTGGTTTTATGTTGAGGTCTTTGACCCACTTGAACTACAGTTTTTCTCAGAGTGATACATATGGGTCTTTTTGCATTTTTCTATATGGAGACATCAAACTGGGCCACTACCATTTGATGAAGATACTGTCTTTTTTTACACTGTTTGGTTTTGGCTTCTTTGTCAAAAATTAAATATCTGTAGGTGTCTGGGTTTATTTCTGGATTTCCCATTAATTACACTAATCCTCTATTCTGTTTCTATGAGAGTACCATGCCATTTTTATTACTGTTGTTCTGTAGTACCACTTGAGATCAGGGATGGAGATACTTCTAGAGGATCTTTGATTGTACAGGATTGTTTTAGCTATTTTTTTCCACATGAAATTGAGAATTGTTTTTTTTTTTTTTCAAAATCTTTAAAGAAGTCTGTTGGTATTTTCATGGGAATTGCATTGAATCTATATTCTTTTGGCTAGAATGGCCATTTTCACTATGTTAATCCTATTGATCCATGGGCATGGGAGATCTTTCTATCTTCTGATATCTTATTCGATTTCTTTCTTGAGAGACTTGAATTTTTTTTTTTCATACAAGTCTTTCACTTGCTTTGTTAGAATTATACCAAAATACATTATGGTTTTTTGTTTTGTTTTGTTTTTGTTTTTTCTGTTGTGAAGGTTCTGTTTGCCTAATTTCCTTCTTTCCCCTTTTATCTTTTGTATACAGGAGGGCTTCGGAGTTTTCTGAGTTAATTTTTTATCCAGCCACTTTGCTGAAGGTGTTTATCAGCTGTAGGGATTCTCTTGTAGAATTTTTGGGGTTACTTATGTATACTATCATATCATCTCTGAATAGTGATACTTTGACTTCTTTTCGGATTTCTATCCCCTTGATTTCCTTTATATTTCTAATTGCTCTAGCTAGGACTTCAAGTAATATTTTCAAGAGATAGGGCAAGAGTGAACAGTCTTGCCTGTTTTATTTCAGTGGAATTGATTTAAGTTTCTCTCCATTTAGCTTGATGTTGGCTATACCTTGTTGTATATTGCTTTTTCTATGTTTAGGTATGTGCCTTGTAGCCCTGATTTCTCCAAAATTTTAAACATGAATGGGTATTGGATTTTGTCTAATGTTTTTTCAGCATCTAAGGTGATGATTATGTGTTTTTTGTCCTTCCATTTGTTTATATGCTCTATTACACAGACAGATTTACATATATTGAACCACAGTGCATGCCTGGTATGAAGCACACTTGGTCATGATGTATACCTTTGATGTGTTTTATTGTATTTGGTTTGTAAGTATTCAGCATTTTTTGCATCAGTGTTCATTAGGAAAATTATTCTATTTTGTAGAATGGTTTGAACAGTGTTGGTATTAGCTCTTCCTTGAGTGTCTGGTAGAATTTTGCACTGAAACTATCTGGTGCTGGACATTTTTTGAATAGGAGAGTTTTGAAGACTGTTTCTATTTCTTTAGGGGACACAAGACTATTAAACTTGTTTATCTGATCTTAATTCTAATTTTGTAAGTGGAATCTATCAAGAAAATTGCCCATCTCATTTAGATTTCTAAATTATGTGGTATACATCCTTTTGAATTAAGACCTAATGTTTCTTTGAATTTCCTCAGTGTCTGTCATTATGTCCTCCTTTTCTTTTCTTATTTTGTTGATTTGGATAGTGTTTCTCTGCCTTTTCATTAGTTTTGCTAAGGATTTCTCTATCTTGTTGAATTTCCAAAGATTCAGCTCTTGGTTTCATTGATTCTTTGAATTGTTTTCTTTGTTCTAATTTATTGATTTCAGTCCTGAATTTGATTATTTCCAGCTGTCTGCTCTTCTTGGGTTCACCTGCTTCCATTTTTTTCTGGTGTGACATCAAGTTGCTTGTATGAGATGTCTCTAATTTCTTTATGAATGTACTTCATGCTATGAACTTTCTTTTTATCACTGATTTCATTGTTTTCCATAAGTGTGGATATGCTGTTCCTTCATTTTCATTGATTTGTAGAAAGTCTTTAATTTCTTTCTTCTTTCTTCCCTGACCCAGCTGTCATTGAGTGGAGAGTTGTTCAGTTTCTATGCTTATGTCGACTTTTTCTATTTCTGTTGTTGTTGAGAGTCAGCTTAGTCTATGGTGGTCTGAAAGGTACAAGGGATTATTTCAGTCTTTTTGTATATGTTGATTATGTTGGTCTTTTTGTATGTGTTGAAGCTTGCTTTGTGACCAACTGTGTGATCTATTTTGGAGAAGGTTTTATGCAGTGCTGAGAAGAAGTGATATTCTTTTGTGTTTGCGAGAAAAGTTCTGTAGATGTCTGTTACATCCATTTGTTTCATGACATTTGTTAGTGTTATTAATTCTCTGTTTAGTTTCTGTTTCCTTGACCTGTCCTTTGATGAGAGTGGGATGTTGAAGTCATCCACTATTAATGTATGGGGATTAATATGTGGTTTAAATTTTATTAATGTTTCTTTTACAAATGTGGCTGCATTTGAATTTGGGGCATAGATGTTCAAAATTGAATTTTTTCTTGGCACAATTTTTCTCTTTTGAGCATGAAGTGTCTTTCTTCATTCATTTTGATTTATTTTGGTTGAAAGTATTTTATTAGATATTAGAATGGCTACTGCAGCTTGCTTCTTGTTGTCCATTTGTTTGGGGAACATTTACTCTCAGGTAATATCTGTCTTTGGTTGAGATGTGTTTGAGTTGTGTTTCTTATATGCAGCAGAAAGCTTGGTCACTCATCCATTCTTTTAGTCTGTGTCTTTTTATTGGAGAGTTGACTTCATTGATATTTTGAGGTATTAATGACCAGTGACTGTAAGTTCCTTTCAGTTTGGTGTTGGTTGCAATAGTGTGTTTGTGTCCTTTTCTACTTTTGGTTTTGCTATAGTGAAGTTATTTATGTCCGTTTTTTTGTTTTTTTTGGTGGGGGGAGGGTATGGTTAACCTTGAGTGGTGGTTTTCCTTTTAGTATCATGTGTACGACTGGGTATTTGCATAGATATTATTTAAATTTTGTTCTGTTCTGTAATATCTTCTTTTCTCCATGTATGTTTTCTCCGTATATGTTGAAAGTTTTGCTAGGTATAGTAGTATGGACCAGTATCCTTTATTTATTTTTTTTTCTGGGGGGTGGTGTTCAAGATATCTGCCCAGACACTTCTTTCATTTATGAGCTCTATAGAGAAGTCACTTGTGATTCTGATAAGTTTGCCTTTTTTAAATTTTTTTCTGGGCCCTTTTCCCTTTCAGCATTCAATTTTCATTTTCTCTTCTGTTCATTTAGTGATTTAGCTGTTATGCGGCCAGATGATTTTCTCTTCTGGCCTAATTTATTGTAGTTCTCTTGTATCCTTGTAAGCATCTCTTTCTTAACTTTGGGAAATTTTTCTTTTATAATTTGTTGGAAATATTTTATGGTCCTTGGACCTGGGAATCTTTTCTTTCTTCTATTTATAATATTCTTAGGTTTTTCCTTTTCACAGTGTCCTTGATTTCTTTGATGTTTTCTGTCACAGATTTCTTAGGATTTAACATTTTTGGTTTGGATGATGCATCAATTTCTTTTTCTTTTTAGATTTTTTTTTTATTTTTTATTTTTTTTATCAGTTACATTTTATTAACTCTGTATCCCAGCTGTGTCCCGATCCCTCATTCCCTCCCAGTCCCTCCCTCCCTCCCTCATCTCCACCATGCCCCTTTCCAAGTCCACTGATAGGGGGGACCTCCTCCCCATTCATCTGATCCTGTTTTACCAGGTATCTTCAGGACTGGCTGCAAAGCCCTCCTCTGTGGCCTAACAGGACTGCTCCTCCCTTCGGGGGTGGGGAGACCAAAGAGCCAGTCATTGAGTTCCTGTTAGAAATAGTCCCTGTTCCCCTCACTTTGGGAGCATCAATTTCTTTCATTGTGTCTTCTACACCTGAGGTTCTTTCCTCCATCTTTTGTATTTTGTTGTTAATGCTTACCTCTGTAATTCCTGCTTTCTTCCCTAAGTTCTCCCTCTCTAGGATTTCTTAAATTTGTGCTTTCTTTAATGTTGCCATTTCCATCTTCAGCTTTTGCACAGTATTGTTAATTTCCTACACCTGTTTGTTTGTATTTTCCTGTTTTTTTTTATTAGATGATCTGTCCAATATTCTTCATCTCTTTGAATTCTCCTGCTGATCTTTCAGTGATTAATTTATTTCTATCTCTAAAGGTTTCAGACTTTTTTCTCTATCTTCCTGTATTTCTTTATGGATTTTACTTGTTCCCTTTGTTATCATCTTAATAAGCATAGATTTAAGGTTATTTTCTTCTGTTTCATTTGTATTTGGGCATTCATGGTTACTTCCCTTTGGACCACTGGGTTCTGGGGAGGCCATATTGCTTTGGCTTTTGTTGATTGTGTTTTTATACTGACCTTCAGCCAACTGGCTGACTCTGGCATTGGACATTAGATCCTGTTGCCTACTGAAGTGCTCAGGGATGTGGAAATAATCCTGGACAAGAAACTGGATATTCCTGCAGGAGCCCTTCTCAGTTTGGTGGAAATAACCTGAGACTGGTGGGTGGCTCTCCAGGAATTTCCAGTCAGAATCATCAGATGTTTGATCCTGGGGAACATGTGGACTCCTCAGGTACTCAAGGATCCTCCTCTCACAGGGAAGACCTGGAGTCAGCTACTCTACTACTGCCTTTATTTCTCTTAAGTTAGTGAGCCCAGTCACTGTGCTTAGACAATGTGCTTGCTGTATGTAGCCTTTCTAGAGAACCTGTGAGCTCAGAGGTTCTGCTGGTCTCCATAGGAAGACTGAGTGTGTCTTGGAGCAGTGTCTTAGTTTCTTCTGTGGGTCCCAAGTGTCAGAAGGCCCATGGTTGGAGCCAGGTGCTCAGAATGGTGAGAGTGGTCCCTGAGTTTGGAGCTGGGTGTCCCTGGTACTGTAAGGTATCCCCTTTAAGGACACTGAGAGTAGGCACCTGAGTTTTGAGCCATAAACCAGAATACCCAGAAGGTATTTATGGGACAGTGAGAGTGTGTGTTCTGCTCTGGAGCCTCACCCAGGTACTGGAAGGAAGATATGTACTGCATGGTCAGTGAGAGTAAGCACCTGAAGTAAGAGCTGCAAACCACCAGTACCAGACAGTGAGCTATGGCAGGAAGCCTATCACTTTGGCTGTGCCAGGCAGAAGCCTGGGAACTATTCCAGGGAATAGCAGGGTGGCCTGAAGGTGGACCCTTGAGTTTCCCTGTGGGTTCTTCTCTCACCTGCAAAGAACAGATGTAAAGGTTTTGAGGGCCACAGTATTCCCTGCTGGTCACTGTGCTCTCACTCCTGAGCTGCTGTTCAGATCTCTGCATGGTTGGTGACACCATCAGCCATCATGGATCTCTTTATAGACTGTATTCTCGCATTGTTTTTTTTTTCTTTTGTATAAATGTTCCAGGTAATTATTGATTCAGGCCTTATTTCTGAGTTTGTCTTACTTGGAGAAGTGTTTTGTTCCATGGCTTCTGTTTCTTCTCATGTGTTGTGAACTGTAGTATGCATGCAATGAGCCATTTAAGGAGAAACTGGAAAATGAAAGTGTTGAGCTTAAGAAGATAGTGGTCACAGTGAGGAAGATTCAGTGGGGAAAAGAGCACATTAACAATTAGACTAGAGACCATGTGGTTGGAATGGCCCAGATCTGCTCATATATTTGAACACTCAATTTTCAGTTAGTGGAACAGATTTGGAAATATCAGTAGAAATGCTGTGTTGGAGGAGCTCTTTCAGTGAACGTGTTTTGAAACTTCAAAATCACATGCCAGGATCAGAGTTTCTTTTTCTGCATGCTGCTTGCAGATCTAGATGTACCTTTTCAGCTCCATGTTGATTTAATGATCAGAAAATCCCAGATGTTCGATTTTACCAATACAAACTCATGAGCTAGATGCTGGCTTGAGAACTTGCTGGCTCAGTGAGGAAAGAGAAAGCAACTAGCTGACCTTCAGCTTACATCTCAGATGGCAAAGCCCAAAGCCGACAGCTAAAAACAAAATGTCGAGACACAGCATCAGCTGGTTACTTGGTCTGACTCTTGGTCTAGGGCTAACTGTATTTAATCCTGTTTACAGAAGGCTCTTGGATGAGGGGTGTGAGCTGCTCCATGGGTTAGTATTTACAGAAGAAAGAAAGCCCTAGCATTAAAGTTTGAACCATACCACAATTAGAAACAGGGGTTTATACTTTACAATATAAGGGTTCACAATGGAATCAAATATCCTGCAACAGCTCCTTGCTTGCCTACTGCCATTGTTTTTTCCCATGAGGATAATGAAGTATCCTCTGAAAGTATAAGCAAGCCTCCAATAAAAAGCTTTCTTGTAAGTGTTGCTTTGCAATGGTGTCTCCTCACAGGAGAAAAACAAAAACCAAGAAAGGTCGTTTCTCTAATGTCTGTATTCTGCCTGTAATCTGTCTGTATTCTGCCCATGTCCTGAGAAACAGAAAGGCAGAATTAAAAAATAAGGAGCTGACATTTTTGAGAAAACATTGAGTCAGTGATTGTGTTGAATAGTTTTATGTCAACTTCACATAAGCTGAAGTCATCTGAGAGGAAGGACTCTTAATAAAAGGCTTCCATAACATGTAGCTTTACGCAAGCATGCAGTGCACTTTATTAATTAGTGAATGATGAGGGAGTGCCAAGCCCAATGTGGGTGATGTAACCACTTTTACATAAACCAAAATGGGAACAGCTATAAACTTTCTGGTGTGACTGAGCCATCAGGATGTTACCCCATTTCCACTAAGAAGGTGACACCAGATTTCCAGGGTGTATATATGCTGTATTTTATTTTTGGTGGTTTGCTTTCTGTGATAAACTTTCTGACTTTCACAGGTTACTAAAGAATTTTCTTAGTCATGTGCCTCCAGTGATAGATAACAATCAAAGGATGCTGAAACTTAACATGTTTTGACTAGGAAGGCTCATGGTAATTTGCATCAGCACAGAGCCAGTCTTGGGAAGCAAACATCCAACAGGAATCAAAATAATAGGTTGGTGGGTTTCAGACACTCTGTTGCCCCTGTAGCCATGACAGCTGGAGGCTGTAGCCTCAGGCAGTGCTGAGTCCTCATGTGCTGTCCCAGCCCCACCCTCCTCATGGACTCTCCTAACCTCTTTTTCTTTCAGATACTTGGGACTCCTTTGGTCCAGTTCACTGCCTACTAGTGTGTGCTGCAACAGGCCCTCCAAACCCATGCTCTTGCCTTCATCTCTAGTTGCTATGATATAAACATACTATAGAAAAAATAACATGCTAATATCATTTCTTGCTCCATTATATTATGTTTTTTCTGTGTCCTATATCCTATGTCCTATAGGTACTTAGTCTAAGAAAGCATATGGTAAATTATACCATGCATTCCATAACCCAGGCAGCCTGACTTATAGAAATCCATCTCTAAAATTGGGAATTTAACTTGAGTGCTGTCATACATGACTCATATCTAGATTAAAAAATGTAACAGAGATTAACAGATTATGAATTTGGAGAACCGGGTCAAGGGAATATTTGCAAGAAATATTAGAAGTTTAGCCCACCAGGGGCCCCAAACTCTTCTAAGTTAGTTATTAAAAGTTTGCTGATTGCTTTGGCATGCTGTAGAGAAATATTAATGCAGCGAGATGACTACTGTGGCAATGTCAGCATTTCATCATCCCCAGGCTATGTATTCATAAAACTTGGAGTTTGAGCTAACATCACCACTCCCTTTATTCCATTTAACAGTATAGAATGTTATTTCATCTGTTTATGTCCTTTAATGAAGAACTTAGTTCTATTACATTACCTTGGGTCCTCTTTTTCCTGGAACTGTATACTTTGTACTTTTCCTTGCTCAACCTTTTTCATTATAGATCTGCATAAGACTGGCCATTAACAATGCTGCAGCACACTCAATACTAGGTTGCTTTGAAATGTCCTCTGCTAATTCTATTAATCAAATTCTTGCCCTTGGGTCTTTAGTTTAGCCTCAGGCTGAGTTTTTAGACAATGGCAAAAATCAGCCACATCTTTTGCCAGAGTATTATAACAAGGGACTCTAGGCCACATATTAATATTGTTACCCCTGAAACTGACCCTCATGGTTCACATCACCCTCAGCCCTACTGACTGCCATGTGCAAACTAGGATGGGCCATTAAGGCCCTCATAAAATGTCCAATCTTTATCTAGTCCTGTGTTCCAACATGTTCTATATTCCTCAAAACCAAAGCATATTCAGACCTGTCACAGCAATACCCCAGTTCCTGTCACCAACTTCTGAAGTCTTAGTCAGTCTTCTATTGATGTGAAGAGATACTGTGACCATTGATCTCTTGTACAAGAAAGCATTTAATTGGGGCTTGCTTACAGTTTCAGATGTTTAGTCCATTGTTTTCATGGTGGAGACCATGGTGGCACAGAGTCAGAGATGTGGTTAATAAAAGCTGAGAGTTCTACATCCAGATATACAGGCAGCAGGTAGAGCTGCACTGATGAACTATGTAAACTATAATATTTAATATATATTAAATATTTTAAGATGAATACTGATATATAATTATTTATCTTTGGCTCATGAATCCTAGAATGGCAGTCATCCATAGAAGGGGAAGTTTCCAAGCAATATGATGTCAGTACTAGTGGAACTAATGAAGAGCATTCTCAACAAGGTTGCTTTCTCATGGCCATCTAGACTTGTGAATCTCAGGTTTGCTTCTACCCTCAAGGGCACAGATTTATGGTATCTGTTGTAGAGATAATATCAGAACAAATTCTTACACAGTTTCTGTAGTTGAAAGAGGAACCATTTCACCTTCTCAACTTCGACAAGACAATTCTGTTTTGGGTATCTCAGTTACTGTGAGGAAACCACCACAATCAAGGCAACTTAAAAAGGAAGCATTAAATTGGACTTATGTTCTAGAGAGTTGAAATTTCTGATGAGGGACTAAAGGTATGGCAGCAAGAATAACTGATGGTTCAAATCCAAAGCTAAGCAGGAAGGAGAGAGTACACTTGGGATAGTGCAGTCTTTGGAAACCTCAGAGCCTACTCATGTTACACAGATCCTTAAAGACAGCCATACCTCCAATGCTTCCACCGAATTGGAAAGAAGTATTCAAACAATTGAATCTAAGGGAGTCATTCTCTTTCAAACCACCACACATTTCTTTAATACTTTTCATCTGCACAAACCCTACCATACACTTAAGTGAGAATGTTATGCTTCCAACATACAATGCCACAGACTAAATATTGCCATTCCACAAAGAAAGAAACAAAGGTGTTCCCATTCCTGCGGCTCTGTCACTTGTAACACACAGAATGTCTTTCAGGCTAGTTCTACTGCACACCTGCTTCCTCAAAAAAAATATCTGACTACAAGTGATGTAAGGAATTAAATTATATTTTAGCTTATAACTCCAACAGAAATACTTCCTTATGTTGGGAAAGACATGAGGACAGTGTTGGGAGTATACCTCCAGAACTGGGTCTAATGCCAGGTTCACAAGCAAATAGAAATTTCCACAGGTGTAAAACCTCACATACTCCACAGTAATTCATTTCCTCCAAGGAGACTCCATTTCCTAGAGGTACTACAAACTGAAAAATAGCATCACCACCTTGGGATCCAATATTCAACAGAAATTTTCAGGAGGATTTTTTTTTTTACATTGAAAACATAACAGTTACAGGACCTAATATATGTGACCATAGTCTACCATAGTCTTGTAAGATACTATGATAACCCAAACTTCATGTTCCATATAATAGTCCCAAGAAGTTTTTTTTTTTAACTTTTTCCTTTAAACTGCAGTAACAAAAGAAAGAATGTTATGAATCAGGATATCTAAAATAAATTAGTTGATGCATTTCATAGGGGAGTTACATTAAAATTGAAAAGTATCTGTCATTGTGTTTAGATAGGACCTCATAACAATGTTAGTCTCTCCATGGGTGCCATCGATGAACACTAAGAATGGTAATATAATCCCTCTATGTGTTATATGTCACTCAGGAAAAAAAATTAGCCAATGTCAGCATTTCATCATTAGGCATTGATTTCATCATTCCATTTGATCACTTTCCTTGGAGCATTTGTAAATGGAAAGGTCATGCTAGTGGGACAAAGAATCTATACTAGTCAACCTTGAAACATTTGCCTTGCATTTTAGAAAACAAATCTAATACCAACATGATTTGATAATTAAGATAACATTCTAATTCGGTGGCCATAATTGTTTCTTGTTCGTATAGTGTCCGGAATATTTTCTAGAATAGGAAAGCACATTCACTTTAGTTTATTATGGTCAAATGGAGATTTTGGCAAAGTATAAAGGAAGTTTTCATGAAAATCTAAAAAAAAAAAAATGCAAAATCAAACACAAATCAATTTAAAAGACAAAGAAAGTAGATAAGTAGATGTACTTACAGGAAGAAGATTCCCTGTGAGTATTCCTGAGGATTCTGTGGACTCTACTATATGCTCAAAAAGCTTCTAATCCACAACTTGTCATGGTGTCCCCAGATGCTTTGTGCAAACTCCTGCTACTTCATTTGGAGCAGCCTCTACAGGTCACCTCCTATCATAAACATTGAGTATCTCAAGTTTGCTTGTCTAAACTAACAGACCTCATTGTTCCTGTACTTCCAATATATGAATTCAGTTCAAAATTTGTAAAATGATAATGTGCTATTGCCACTCCTTGTGGCAGCCAACATTCTAATTCACTTATTTATTTATTTACGCTGTTTCCGATAAGGCTTAATAAAATAATAGCACATTCATATTACTGAGTAGCTCTACATCCCTTGTGTATGGATATGGATGGGATGCTTGCATCTCTAGTAAATTTCACTGTGGAAAGAAAATTTAACACAAATGTTTTTACAACCGTACAAATTTATCCCCCTACATAACCTACAGTATTATAAAAAGAAAAAAAAATAACTCAGTTATTGTCATTACACTAAGAACACTAATATAGTATAAAACATTTCAGTATATATTGAGTAACATTTGCTTAATGTAAAGCATTATTACAAAAATGCAAAGTTTAAGTAACCTTATTTGTGTGCCTGAACTGTGTTCTGTCCTGTACTGGTTAGTTGGTTAGGTTTTTTTTTGTTGTTTGTTTGTTTGTTTGTTTTCCTTAACTTAAGCTACAAGCATGTGGAAAGAGAGAGCCCCCTTTGAGGAAGTGCCTCCACCAGATTAGTGTTTATGTAAATCTACCGGGTCATTCTCTTCAGCAATGTTTGGTGTTCATGGAATCGGCCCATTGTGTACAATGCCACCTTTGAGCAGATGGTTCTGGGAGGCATAAGGAAGAGGATGAAGTGTTTGAAAAGATTGAACACATACTATTTTTCCATAGGACCTTAGAGTAATACCTAGAACCTCATAAGGAAGCTTATAATAGAGCAGACAGTATCAGCCAATTTGTCCTAAGATACAAACTGCACATTGTGTTTCTCTGTCAAAGTCCTGCTTCAAAACCAAAGGGGTAAACTAAGTCAGAGTGTAGATCCCCAGTTGCTGCCTGGTTGGTAATCCAGCAGGCTTTTTCTGATGCTAATTTTTCAGGCTGCAACTGATGGTTACCAACCATGGCTTCCACTGACAGTGGCAAACTGAGGGGGCAGAATTAGATTACTGGTGTAGGCCAGGCCAGTGCTGGTAGCTTCGTAGCATGGTCTTACATCTACCGTGTAAGCATCGGAGATGGCTATTGGCTCTAGCATTGGTGCTCCACTGAAAGTGGCAAAGCATCGTCTTAAAAAGAAAAGGAAGGAGAGAAAAGACCACACACACATACACACACACACACACACATTTACACCTGATGAAGTAAGACAGACTCCAGCAGGTAGGTTTCAACAAGCTTTTCTAGCTTTTCTTTCTCCCAGTTTATACACCCAAGAAAATTCTTTTAAACAAAATAAAAATTACAATTTGATTACATGTTATTTTTCTTTAAGTGAATTACAATGAGTATATGTAAGAAAAATATATTCCCCAATACCTTCACATGATCAAGGTTTTACATATTCTGGGTGAAAAACCAAAAAGCAAAACAAGTTATTTTCAAGAATCCATATACATTTGTAACTAAACAACTTGTTATAAATTAACAAGGTGAGCAAACAAGGTAATTTCTTAGCTACTTTTCTCTACTAGCAGGCTGCAATTTACAGTTACAAAGAAAGAATTAACTTACAAAGTAATCTCTCACAAAAGTCTTAAAAGAATCACAAATCTAAACTTTTATATAATAAAAACCAACCAGCCATCTCTACTTTAAATCTTTAAGGTGTACATCTACACATTAATAATTTTGTTTTAATTCACTATCAGGAAGCTGAGAGCAAAAGCAAGTATAAGGAAGTCAATTGTTTTGTTGAGAATGTCACCTCAGCCAGTGCTATCTTGGGCCATTGTTCTCACTCACCAACCTTTAAAAGTCCCTGGCCTTACTATTAAGGTGTACTTTCCTGAACTTCAGAATGTTCTCTAAGATAATTTACATCACAGCCATTAACAAAAATATCTTTACTTAACCTTGCTAAACACTCTGTTTTTTCCTAAAATTTTCTACATCATATCCACTGGCAAAAGCATCTTTTCCTAACCTTGCTAAATAAATCTATTTTTCCAAACTCATTGTAAAGTTAATGGCCATTGCTAACAATCTGCATCTGAAGGTTCTCCTCAAAGGTGGTAGTTAAAATTAAATCATTAACGTCTCCAACAACCTTGCCTAAAAGAGATCAAGCATTCTTAATTTTAAGTGCCAGATACGCTGCATAGTCAGGGGCTGGAATTTCCATTAGAGTTTTCATATGATTCGTATATTAGGAGGATTATAAGGCTACAAGGGTAATAAGCAGAGCTATGGTTCCATAACAGCATGAAAGACCTAGAAATTGTACTTCCTTGTACTTCTGAGCTCTGCCACAAACTGAGACAAACCCATCATGGCTCTGCTAACTGGTTGATTGCATTCCATGCATTCTAGAGCTGTTTGCTATTCCTTTGGCACACACTCCAGCAATTGTCCTCTTGTCTTACGTTTTGTATACTCAAAATTGTCTCCATATTCCATAGTTCTTTGTAAATTCTCAATTCCCCCCAGACTTCGAGTTCAGCCTCAACAACCTCTGCCAAACTCAATGTCTTCTGGAATCAGCACTACACTCAGGACTCTTAACTAAGGGTTTCGTAGGTAGCAGGGAAGCAGATTTCTGCTTCTGTCAGACAAGTCAGCCTGCAAATTGCTTTTCCTCCATTACAGGAGGAATAAATTCTAGATTCATTCACCTTATCTGCCTGTGTCCTTGTGGCTCACCAACAGGGTTTTTCTTCCCATGAACTGGTTCACATAACAAAAAGCAGGCAGGAAGGCTTGAAATCGGAGAATCAACCCTTTTCATCTTGTGATATAATTTGTGAATATTTAGTAACTGCCACTTTGATTGAGAAATATGTCACTAGGGGATGGGCTTTGAGTTTAAATCCTGACCCCACTTCTAGTGACTAGTTGTCTGGCCTGAAGATGTGAGCTTTGAACTGCTTTAGCTGCTTTAGCTGACGCCTGTTTGATGGTGATTCCATGTCCTTCTGGAACCATAAAACAAATTAAACTCTTTGATAAGGTGCCCTAGATATTATATTTTATCACATCAATGGAAAAGGCATTAATATACATCCTGGGTGAGTTATTGCATATAAAAATAAAAGAAATGTGAAATCAGAATGAACTACCTCATCATGTAAATTTACAATGTTTTATCCACATGAGTTTGTAGGTACACATGAAGTAAAAATGGACATAGGCTTGAACAGATTACTGACACTTGTCAGATTCTTTTAAATACAGAATAAATAATCCCAAGTAACTAAAACAAGTGTGTTGGCTAACAATCTTACTAAATATTTTGTAGTCATAGATTCCCTTCAGTATGCATTATTTTATATAACATGGAAAGGCTTTACTACATTGATTACATTCGTAGGGTTGCACTCCAGTTTGATTTTTTTTCACAATTTGGAAGAGTATTCTGATGTATAAAAAGCTTTACCGTATTGACTATATTCATAGGATTTTTCTCCAGTCTGAATTCTTTCATGACTTTGAAGATGGCTGTGAAGTGCAAAGTTTTTATCGCATTGGTTACATTCATAGGGTTTCTCTCCAAATGGATTCTTTTATGTTTTTGAAGAAAGGTGTGACATACAAAGGCTTTACCACATTGATAACATTTCAAGGATTGCTCTCTGGTATGAATTCGTTTATGAGTTTGAAGACTTGTATGATGTGCAAAGGCTTTACCGTATCGACTACATTCATAGGGTTTCTCTCCAGTATGAATTCTCTCATGAATTTGGAGATAGCTGTGACATGCAAAGGCTTTACCACACTGACTACATTCATAGGGTTTCTCTCCAGTATGAATTCTTTCATGACATTGAAGATTACTATTAATGCTGAATGCTTTACCACATTGTTTACATTCATAGGATCTCTCTCCCATATGAACTCTTTCATGTCTTTGAAGATGAGAGCGATGTGCCAAGGCTTTGCCACATTGACTGCATTCATAGGGTTTCTCTCCAGAATGAATTATTTCATGACTCTGAAGTTTACCATTACTAAAGAAGGCTTTACCACATTGACTACATTCATAGGGTTTCTTTCCAGAATGAATTATTTCGTGCCTGGAAAGATAAATAGAATGTGTAAACTTTTACCACATTGCTTAGACTGATGAATCTGTCTAACTGTGTAATTTCACAGTTTTGTCTAATTGTAGAAAAGAAACAGACCTTAAGATTTTGTTACATTGTTTCATTTATGAAGTACCTACTTATTAGGTGTCTTTTGTGTGTCTGAAAATAAATTTGTGAAGAGTAGAGCGTTTTGTATGTGGTTCACATATACAGCATCCATTTTCCAAGCAGGTATTTTCACATCTTTGAAGAGAACTGGAAGAACTCACAGCTTTACCACAGTGATTGCATTCATAATGTTTTCCTATAATACGACTCAGACTATATTTGTATTTGGAACAACACAAATGGAAGAATTTTCATAATTTAATAACAGGGTTTTACTGCAGTGTGAGCTTGTTAATGTATTCCCAATAAAGTCTGAAACACGATTAATTTTATACATTTACAAAATCTTTCAGAGTGGTGACAATGTCATATCTTCTAATTGTTCTGGGAGAGAGAGTGGAATCTTGCCTTTCTCCATATCCCTAATGTTCATGTTGCTTGTATCTAATGTGACCTGTGATATACATATTAAAGCAAGAATAACAAATAAGTGCTATCCACATTGGATTAATACAGTTTAACTTATTACTCATTACAGACATATAATATAAAGATTAAGGTTTCTCCACAAAAACATTTTTGCATCTCATAAACTGCCCATCTCAGTAAACTTTCATAAGCCACTACAAGTACATGAGTAACATGGGACTCAGCATAAACTAATTGAGCACTAGAAGGTTTTGTACATGTAATTTTTGTGTAGGTCTACTGCAATATCTGAGTAGCATCAAACTAAATGAATTGGCAGTTCTACAGAGTAGATCTTATGTTGTGATGATTACAATGTTGATAGCTCTTAAATCATTGATTCCTTGTCTTGTTCCTTGCAAACATGAATCAGCTACTTGACCCTGAGGTATATGAAATATTTACTACTCATCAATGTACTTAAAGCCGTGCTCCTTTACACTGTTGCTTTTCCTTAAAATTTCCAGAACACATTAAAATATCTTTATAAGCACATTTATGTCATCTTGCACATGAAACTCACCTTCCATGTATTTTAGAATTTTGACAGTGTTCTTCAATATCTTAGTCTTTCCATTTGTAACCTAAAATAAATTACCAGAAAATGAACACGACTGATAATTACATAAAATTTAAGTTACTATCCTCAGTGATCCTTAGAACTATGCCTGTTTTATTTACCACATTCTGCTTTTTTCACAATCAAAATTATAGAAGAGCATTGATAATCAAGAAAACCTTTCCCCCATATTTAAAAAGTAGAAGAAAATCAAAGTCTTACCTATAGCAGTGAGATTCCTGTAGGTCTCTAGCATGATATTTACATGGACACTCTTCTGGAAGGATTCAGCAAAGCACAGTCTTCCAGAGTGAAGTTTATGTGCACATCATTATAGGTCATTACATCCTAAAATATCCCAAAGATGTGTCCAACAGAAAGCATAATTCAGACAATATTGTGAATATATACATCTTTTACAACTAAGTTTAAATGATTCAGGTGATTTCCATACTTATTCTATGACATGAAATAGAAGAGGTGGTTCATTCCTGTCATTTCTGTGCTCTTTGAATAGGATAGAGCTTTGCAAGGGAAGTTCCTCTTAACAGACATATAGACATAGAAAAAGAAAAACAAACCAACAGATCAATCATAATGAGTACACATCAGAGAAGTTGTATGAACAATTACTAACTACAAAAAAGCAAAACAAACAAAAAACATGGGCAAGCAGGTTATTTGGGCACATGCCTTTATCCCTAGCACTCAGGAGTTAGAGGCAGATGTATCTCATTGAGTTGGAGGAAGGCCTAAGCTATGGAATGAGTTCAAGGACAACCTGAGGTGTATGTTAAGACCTTGTCCCTACTCATCCCCACCAAATAAACAAACAAACTAAGGAACAAACAAAAATTAACCAATCAACCAACTAAATAAATGAAAATGTTAGAGAAAAAATTAAAAAATTTGAAGGTCTCACTGAAGTCATTAAAAAAGTTATGCATTCACTCTAGCTCTGCTTTTATCTCCCAGAAATATGAATACTCACAGTTTAAACTATTAATAAGATACTACTAAAAGAGAATGCATGTTTAACCAGTTTGAAATGGATAGATGAAAATAAAGCAATGTATATGTAGATCATGAAAAAAAAAACATAAGAGAACCAAAGATATGTCTTGAGAATCAAACGTACTTTTTGGACTTCTAAAGCAGGTGAGTTCAATTGGCAGTACTTATAAGGCACTGAAGAAACTATCGAACAAATACATGTGTTGGTCTAAGAAAATGTTAAATCTAAAAAATTCCAATGACAAAAAATCCAGAAAATCTTAGATATCATGCAAAGACTATATCTAAGAATAATAGGAATACAGAAAGGAGAAGAATAGAAGCTCATTGGCACTGAAATGATTTTAACAAAACATAGAAGAAAATTTTCATAACTAAAAAAAGAAATATATAAATATACAAGAAGATATACAGATCACCAATTAGATTGAACCAGAAAGCAAAGTCTCCTCACAACCTAATAATCAAAATGTAGAAAGAACATTAAAACATGCAAGAGAAAAAAAAAAAAAACTAACATCTGGAGATAGGCCTATGAAAATTACACCTAACTTCTCAACTGAAACAGTAACAGGCAGAAAGCCTTGGGCAAGATGTACTAAAGAATAAAGAGTCCACAGATACCGGCCAAGATTACTAAACCCAGCAAAACTTTCAATCACTAGAGATGGAGAAAATAAGAGCTTCCACAATTAGAACAACATCTATCTACAAATCCAGCCCTACAGAAAGTGTCAGAAGAAAAACTCTAAACAAAGGAGGTTAACTATACATACAAAAAGACAGGAAATAAATAATCTCACACCAGCAAAACGTAAATAAAAAAAAAACACACAAACACATGCACACACACACACACACACACACACACCTCAACTACTACCAGCAACAACAAAACTACAGATATTAACAACCATTGGTCACAGATATCTCTCAATATAAAAGGCATCGATTCCCTAATAAAAACTTCAGACTATCAGAATGCATGTGAAAACAGGATCCATCCTTCTGGTGCATACAAGAAACACACGTCAATATCAAAAAGGGATTGGAAAAAAGATTTTCCAACCAAGTGGACCTGAGAATTAAGTTGGTGTAACTTTACTAATATCTAACACAATACTCTTTAAACCAAAATTAACCAAAAGGAATTGGAAAATACATTTCATATTCATCAAAGGAAAAATACAGCAAGCAGGTATCTCAGTTCTGAACATCTATGCTGCAAATGCAAGGATACCCATATCTGAAAACAAAAACAAAAACAAAATTATGACTTACCCTTAAACCATACATGTATCCTTACATACTGGTAGTGGAAGACTTTATCACCCTAACTTCACCAACCAACACTCGAGCTAACATATATTAAAAACCAAATGGAGTTCCATAGAACATTGCACCCAAACACCAAAGAATATACCTTCTTCTCAGTACCTTGTGGAACTTCATTCAAAACTAACCACATATGCATTTGCTTAAGAAGTTTCCACGGATAAAGGAAAATTGAAATATCCTCCAGTATCCAATTAGTCACCACATATTAAAGCTAGATTTCAACAACAACAAAACAACAAAAGGCCTACAAACTCATGGGAACTGAACCACTCACTTCTTAATGAATATTGGGTCAACATTGAAATAAAGAAAGAAATTAATGATTTCCTAGAATATAAAAATGACTGCACGACATACCCTACATATAGGACCCAATGAAAGTAGTACAAAAAAGAAACTTAATATCATTAAGTGACTACGTAAAAAAAAAAAAAAAAAAACAGCTCATCTGAAAAGTATAGAACTAAAGAAGCAAGCATACCCAAAGGAATAGGAAAAAGAGAACATTATTATTATTTATTTTTTATTTTTTCCCCATTTTATTTTATTTTTTTTATCAGTTACATTTTATTAACTCTGTATCCCAGCCGTGTCCCGATCCCTCATTCCCTCCCAGTCCCTCCCTCCCTCCCTCCCTCCCTCATCTCCACCATGACCCTTTCCAAGTCCACTGATGGGGGGGACCTCCTCCCCATTCATCTGATCCTGTTTTATCAGGTATCTTCAGGACTGGCGGCAAAGCCCTCCTCTGTGGCCTAACAGGACTGCTCCTCCCTTCGGGGGTGGGGAGACCAAAGAGCCAGTCATCGAGTTCCTGTTAGAAATAGTCCCTGTTCCCCTCACTTTGGGAAACCAATTGGTTACTGAGCTACCACAGGCTACATCTGAGTGGAGGTTCTAGGTTATATCCATACATGGTCCTTGGTTGAATGTCAGTCTCAGAAAAGATCCTGTGCCCAGATATATTTGGTCCTTGTGGAGCTCCTATCCTTTCCCCATCAGACTAACTCCCCTTCTTTCTTATGATTCCCTGTACTCTGCCAAAGGTTTGGTCATGAGTCTTTGCTTTGAAAACACTGCTAGTAAGAGTCTTTCAGATGCGCTCAGTAGACTCCTGTCATACGTTCAATGCAAATCCCATCTGTCTTTCTAAATGAGGATTGATCATCTTACCCCATGTCCGCTCAATTGATTATCTTTTTTAGGTGTATAGATTTCATTATGTTTATCATATCTTATAGGTCTATATAAGTGAGTATATCCCATGTTTGTCTTTCTCCTTCTGGGATATTTCACTCAGAATGATCTTTTCTAGATCCCACCATTTGCCTGCAAATTTCATGATTTCCTCCTTTTTGATTGCTGAGTAGTATTCCATTGTATAAAAATACCACAATTTCTGTACCCATTCCACCGGTGATGGACATCTGGGTTGTTTCCAGGTTCTGGCTATTACAAATAGAGCTGCTATAAACATGGTTGAGCAAGTGTCCTTTTTGTGTACTTGAACAAACTTTGGGTATATACCTAGCAGTGGTATAGCTGGGTCTGGAGGAAGCACTATTCCTATTTGTCTTAGAAAGCGCCAGATAGCTTTCCAGAGTGGTTGTACCAGTTTACATTCCCACCAGCAGTGGAGCAGGGTTCCCCTTTCTCCATAACCTCTCCAGCATGTGTTATCGCTTGAGTTTTTCATCTTGGCCATTCTGATGGGTGTAAGGTGATATCTCAGGGTCGTTTTGATTTGCATTTCCCTGATGGCTAATGAGGATGAGCATTTCTTTAAGTGTTTTTCTGCCATTCGATATTCCTCTGTCGAGAATTCTCTGTTTAGCTCTGTTCCCCATTTTTTAAGTGGATTACTTGGATTGCTGCTTTTCAGCTTCTTTAGTTCTTTGTATATACTGGATATTAGTCCTCTGTCAGATAAAGGGTTAGTGAAGATTCTTTCCCAATCTGTAGGCAGTCGTTTTGTTTTGATGACGGTATCCTTTGCTTTACAGAAACTTTTCAGTTTCATGAGGTCCCATTTATTGATTGTTGCTCTTAGAGCCTGTGCTGTTGGTGTTCTGTTCAGGAAGTTGTCTCCTGTGCCAATGAGTTCTAGGCTGTTCCCCACTTTTTTTTCCAATTGATTTAGGGTATCGGAATTTATGTTGAGGTCCTTCATCCACTTTGACTTTAGTTTTGTGCAGGGTGATAAATATGGATCTATTTTCATTTTTCTGCATGTAGACATCCAGTTGGTCCAGCACCATTTGTTGAAAATGCTGTCTTTTTTCCATTGAATGGAATTGGCTTCTTTGTCGAATATCGAGTATTCATAGGTGTGTGGATTTATTTCTGGGTCTTCTATGCGGTTCCATTGATCCTCCTTTCTGTTTCTATGCCAGTACCATGCAGTTTTTATTACTGTTGCCCTGTAGTACAGCTTGAGATCAGGAATGGAGATACCTCCAGATGATCTGTTGTTGTACAGGATCGTTTTGGAGATTCTGGGTTTTTTGTTTCTCCATATGAAGCTGAGAATCTTTTTTTCAAGGTCTGTAAAGAATTGAGTTGGTATTTTGATGGGAATTGCATTGAATCTGTAGACTGCTTTTGGCAGTATGGCCATTTTCACAATGTTAATCCTACCAATCCATGAGCACGGGAGATCTTTCCATCTTCTGATATCTTCTTCGATTTCTTTCTTCAGAGACTTGAAGTTTTTCTCAAACAGGTCTTTCACTTGCTTGGTTAGGGTCACACCAAGGTACTTTATGTTATTAGTGGCTATTGTGAAGGGTGTTGTTTCCCTAATTTCTTTCTCAGCCTTTTTGTCTTTGATATATAGGAGGGCTTCTGATTTTTTTGAGTTGATTTTGTATCCTGCCACTTTGCTGAAGGTGTTTATCAGCTGAAGGAGTTCTCTGGTTGATTTTTTGGGGTCGCTCATGTATACTATCATATCATCTGCAAATAGTGACACTTTGACCTCTTCTTTTCTGATTTGTATCCCCTTGATCTCCTTTAGTTGTCTTATTGCTCTGGCTAGGACTTCAAGTACTATGTTGAAGAGATATGGGGACAATGGACAGCCTTGTCTTGTCCCTGATTTCAGTGGGATTGATTTAAGTTTCTCTCCATTGAGTTTGATGTTAGCTATAGGCTTGCTATATACTGCCTTTACTATGTTTAGGTATGTGCCTTGTATCCCTGATCTCTCCAAGACTTTAAACATGAATGGGTGTTGG
Organism: Meriones unguiculatus; assembly: GCF_030254825.1. Lineage (NCBI taxonomy): Eukaryota > Metazoa > Chordata > Mammalia > Rodentia > Muridae > Meriones > Meriones unguiculatus. The sequence continues at coordinate 23,647,403 of NC_083353.1, read as the reverse complement.
ACTTTGTCAAATGCTTTTTCGGCGTCTAAGGAGATGATCATGTGGTTTTTCTCCTTCAGTTTGTTTATGTAGTGGATTACATTGATGGATTTTCGTATGTTGAACCACCCTTGCATGCCTGGGATGAAGCCTACTTGGTCATGGTGGATGATATCTTTGATGTGTTCTTGGATTCGGTTTGCAAGTATTTTATTGAGTATTTTTGCGTCAATGTTTATAAGAGAGATAGGCCTAAAGTTCTCTTTTTTCGTTGGGTCTTTGTGTGGTTTAGGTATTAAGGTGACTGTGGCTTCATAGAATGAGTTTGGTAGTGTTCCTTCTGTTTCTATTTTGTGGAATAGCTTGAGGAGAATTGGAGTTAGCACTTCTTTGAAGGTCTTGTAGAATTCTGCGCTGAAGCCATCTGGTCCAGGGCTTTTTTTGGAGGGGAGACTGTTAATGACTGCTTCGATTTCCTTGGGAGATATAGGGCTATTCCGTCTTTCTACCTGATCTTGATTTAGTTTTGGTAGATGGAATCTTTCAAGAAAATTATCCATTTCATTTAGATTCTCAAATTTTGTGGCATATAGGCTTTTGTAGTATGACCTAATAATTGTTTGGATTTCCTCAATGTCTGTGGTTATTTCCCCATTTTCATTTCTGATTTTGCTGATCTGGATAGTTTCTCTCTGCTTTTTAGTTAGTTTGGCTAAGGGTTTGTCTATCTTGTTGATTTTCTCAAAGAACCAGCTTTTTGTTTCATTGATTCTTTGGATAGTTTTATTTGTTTCTATTTGATTGATTTCAGCCCTTAGTTTGATTATTTCCAGCCGTCTGCTCCTTTTGGGTGTATCTGCTTCTTTTTGTTCTAGGGTTTTCAGTTGGGCCATTAAGTTGTTTGTATGTGATGTTACGAATTTCTTCTTGCAGGCACTTAGTGCTATAAATTTTCCTCTGAGCACTGCTTTCAGTGTGTCCCATAAATTTGGGTATGTTGTGCCTTCCTTTTCATTGAATTCTAGGAAGTCTTTAATTTCTTTCTTTATTTCTTCCTTAACCCAGCTCTCATTGAGTAGTAAGTTGTTTAGTTTCCATGTGCGTGTCGGCTTTTTGTTGTTTCTGTTGTTGTTGAGGTCGAGCTTTAGTCCATGGTGGTCAGATAGTATACAAGGGATTATTTCAATCCTTTTGTATCTGTTGAGGTTGTGACCCACTATATGGTCTATTTTGGAAAAGGTTCCATGGGGTGCTGAAAAGAAGGTGTACTCTTTTGAGTTTGGGTGAAATGATCTGTAGACGTCTATTAGGTCCATTTGATTTAGGGATTCTGTGAGTGCTTTTATTTCCCTATTTGGTGTCTGTCTAGTTGATCTGTCCCTTGGTGAGAGTGGAGTGTTGAAGTCTCCCACTATTAAGGTATTAGGATCAATGTATGATTTAAGCTTTAATAATGTTTCATTTACGAATGTCGGTGCTCTTGTATTTGGGGCATAGATATTCAAGATTGTGATGTCCTCTTGGTGGATTTTTCCTTTGATGAGAATATAGTGGCCCTCCTTATCTTTTTTGATTAACTTGGGTTGAAAGTCTATTTTATTAGATATTAGGATGGCTACTCCAGCTTGTTTTCTGGAACCGTTTGCTTGAAAAACAGTTTTCCAGCCCTTTACTCTGAGGTAGTGTTTGTCTTTGTTGCATAGGTGTGTTTCTTGGATGCAACAGAATGTTGGATCCTGTTTCCTTAACCATTCTGTTAGCCTGTGTCTTTTTATTGGTGAGTTGAGTCCATTGATATTGATAGATAATAGTGACCAATGCATGTTAATTCCTTTTGTAATGGAGTCGATGATCTAACCCTGATTCATTGCTTGTTTTCTTTTCATTTTGGTTGGGACATTATCTGTATGCCCTGTTTTCTTGGGTGAATTTGTTTTCATTGGATTGGAGTTTTCTTTCTAGTATCTTCTGTAGGGATGGTTTGCTGTGTAGATATTGTATAAATTTAGTTTTGTCATGGAATATTTTGTTTTCTCCATCTATGTTGATTGAAAGCTTTGCAGGGTATAGTAGTCTGGGTTGACATTTGTGATCTCTTAGAGTCTCCATGATACTTGCCCAGGCCCTTCTGGCTTTCATAGTTTCTGATGAGAAGTCCGGCGTGATTCTGATAGGTCTACCTTCATATGTTACTTGGCCTTTTTCCCTTGCTGCTTTTAATATCTTTTCTTTGTTCTGTAGATTTAGTGTTTTGACTATGATGTGACGTGATGTGTTTCTTTTCTGGTCTAGTCTATTTGGAGTTCTGTAGGCCTCTTGTATATTTATGGACATCTCTTTCTTTAAGTTGGGAAAATTTTCTTCTATGATTTTCTTGAAAATATTTTCTGGACCTTGGAGTCTGGAGTCTTCTTTTTCGTGAATTCCTATTATTCTTAGATTTTGTCTTTTCATAGCATCCTTGATTTCTTAGATATTTTGTGATTGGAACTTTTCTGATTTTACTTTTTCTTTGAGAGAAGTATCCATTTCTGCAAGTATGTCTTCAGCTCCAGAGATTCTCTCTTCCATCTCTTGTATTCTGTTGGTGATGCTTACTTTTGTGGTTCCTGATCTTTTCTCCAAGTTCTCCAGCTCAAGGGTTTTCTCATTTTGTGTTTTCTTTATTGATTCTAATTCTGTTTTCATGCCTTGCACCATTTCTTTCATGTGTTTGAATTTAGATTCCTGTCTCTCTACGATGGCCTCTATTTCTTTTTTCATTTCCTTCTTATATGCCACTAATTTTTCCTCTACTTGTGTATCTATTTGTTTGGCTATGTTTGCCTGTGTTTCTTTAAGGATATTGTCTATTTCTTCTTTCTTTGCCTCCAATTGACTGGCCATCTCTTTGAAAGACTTGTTCATTTCCTCCTTATGAGCCTCAAATAATTGGGCAAGCATGGCTTTAAAATCATTTTCCTGTGCTTCTGCTGAATTGGTGTATCCATCGATTTGGGGGTTTGCTGGTGAAGTCATGATGTCCTGATTTATGTTGGAAGTGTTCTTTCGCCTACCTCTGGCCATTGGCTTATCTGAAACCTTCCCTGTTTGTTTTTGGATTCTGCAGATCAGACTGGTGCTGTCTCTCTCTGGTGTCTGGAGAGTTCTTCAGGAAGCTGAGCACTCTCAGCATGTGCTGAGGACTAGCTGTACCTGTGGGAGGAAAGTACACAGGCGCAAACGGGGCAAATGCAAGCGTGTGTGTGCGCGCGCGCACGTGTGTGTCTGTGTGTGTAAGTGTGCGTGGATGAGTTTCTCGAGGGACAGAGTGATGGCTAATGTTGAACCCTTGAGTGTGTGGGAGGGGCTCTGTACTGTATATGTCGCAGGCGCTAATGATGATCGCAGCGCAATTTCTGGTATTAACTGTCTTAGCTCCTCAATCAGGCCCACAGGGCAGGAACTTCAATGTCCCTAGTGCCACTCTGTTTCCCAAAGTGGGTATGTGGGTGGGAGGGGGGTTCGATGCCTGGCTTCTGATTTAGAAGGACCCAGGATCTGGGGAACTGCAGATTCTCAAGGGTGCACTCACTTACAGGCAGGTCTCTTGGCCGAGATGGTGGTATCCGGGGCTCTCTGCTCTCTGGTTTGGCCCTGCTTCTTTGATGTGTTCAGCCAGTTCTGTGCTGCTGTCACTGCCAGGTTCTGAGGTCTTGCTGCAGCTGGAGATTTCAGGGTGGTCACTTCAGCAGGGATGGGGTAATCAGGCTCTCTGTTCTCTGGTTTGGCCCTGGTTAGTCTTAAACTGGAGGGCTGTGGTGCCCCGCCAGTTCAGTACTGCTCCGCTGCCACGTCCTGCTGTAACTGGAGACTGGCTTGCTAGTTCCAATGCTTTCTGGGAAGTCCTGGGATCTCTTCGTTGTGCTCTCCAAGCTTGGGAGGCCCAGTGCCTGGTGTCTCCAGGTTGTATGACGTTTCTGCCTGGTTTCGGTGAGTATATAGCGTATTCTCTGTCACTGTGGGATTGGGCGGGTTGTACCGTCAGTGATGGCGATCCTGCGGAGCTAGTATGGTGTCTAGCAGATTCGCGCCCTGGGAGGATGGTGCAGCCGCTGCGCGAATCTGGGACTCCGGGGTACGTACTGCTGGCTTTTGTCTGCCGCTAAAGTGGTTGGGGCTCCGTCTCAGCGGTTGTATACCCCAGGCAGTTAGGTCTGCGCTGAGAAAGATGAGTCCGCTGTGCCGCTGTGCCCAGGAGGAAGGAGGTCTGGGGGAAGGGAGTGCAGCAAGAACAAAGGATCTTTTCTCTCCCTCCCCAAGCAAGTCTCCGGGTGACCGGAGGCCAAAGTTTTCACCTCCTGCGATGTTCTCTGGTGTTCAGAAAGCCTCGCTGTGGTTTTCCTGGGTTGGGGGTCCTTCCATTCTCCAACTCAGAAGATCAGGTATCCCACTGCTCAGAAACTGTGTGTGCTAGTCGCCATCTTGGCTCCGCCCGAGAACATTATTTTTAAGAAAATCAAGGTAACAAGAACCTGGCTCTTTGAAAAAAAAATCAAGAAGATGGACAAACCCTTATCCAAACTAACTAAAAGACAAAGGGAGAATATACAAATTAACAAAATCAAAAATGAAAAGACATAACAGACACTGAAGAAATCCATAAAATAATCAGATCATACTTTAAAAAATTGTATACCATAAAATTGAAAAAAATAAAAGAAATGGATAGATTTCCCAATAGATGCCATTTACCAAAGCTACGTCTCAATCAGACACACACACACATACACACACACACAAAATTTAAATAGATCTATAATCTGTAACAGAGGCAGTCATTAAAATCTGTACCCTTTGATTTTCCAAAACCCTAGTTTATTTAGGGTTTTTAAATTCTTCTACCTACCTTCTATCCCACTGATCATAGGAAGGGGAGAAAGAAAGTTCTTAGAATAAAGGATTTTGTGGACCTTTTTTAGCAGTATTTCCTTGGGGCAAATACACTCTATGCTTTCCAGATACCAGCATTCCTATCCAATAGACAACACCCAACAACAACATGAATTGGCACAATTCAGCAAAGAAAACAAGACTCCCAAAAAAAACAGAGTCAGCAAAAGCTGCAAGACTCAGCTGGATTGCTACAAGAAGTTGTCTGCTCTGCAGTGTTTCTCTTTGAAAAGTTTAGAAAAATGAAGACCAGCAATGAGTAGCAATACAAATGCATGTCTCCCTGTCTGTGGGCTTCTGTTTATCATAGCCCACACAAAGCTGTTTTACAACCTGAACATGCCATGCCCCTTGCACAGGACAGCTTCTAGCAAAACATCACTGGCTCTCTCATGTGTCAGTTTTCAGCTGGCAAGATGATGTGTCCCTTCATGAGTTTGTTTTTAACTGAGGATAAACTACAAACATTTCAACACAAAAATTTCCAAACCCAGAGACTTGCACATTCACATGGTTTTAGTGCAGAATTTTATTAGACATTCAAAGAAGAGCCAATACCAACACTTCTCAAATTATTCCAAAATATTACAAATGTATATTTCCAAATTCTTTTATGAGGCCAGAGTCACCCTGATATTCAAACCACAAAGATTACACGAAGATTACATAAAGATTACATAAAGACAGAGGATTATAAAAAAACTTCCCTTATAAATATACATAAAATATACTCAATAAAATAATTTCAAATCAATTTTACAAACACATCAAAAAAGATTATTCACCGTATTCAAGTAGGCTTCATCCCAGAAATTCAGGGGTGGTACAAAATATAAAATCTGTCAGTGCAATCTACCATGTAAATATATTGAAAGAAAAAAGTACATTATCAAATCATTATATGCTGAAAAAGGCTTTGAGAAAGTCCAATGCCCCTTCATGATAAAAGTCTTGTGGAGAGTAGAAATACACAGAGTATGCACAAACATAATTAGGGAAATTTACAGCAAGCCTATAGCCAACAGCAAATTAAATGGTGAGAAACTCAAAGCAATTCCTCTAAAATCAGGAACAAGACAAGTTTGTCTCCTCTGTCCATATCTATTTAATATTGTACTTGTAGTTCTAGCTTGGACAGTAAGAAAACTGCAAGAGATCAAAGAAATACAAATTGGAAAAATAGTAGTCAAAATGTCAATAATTGCAAAAGATATGATAATATATATGAGAGATTCCAAAAATTCTGTCAGGGAACTCCTACAGTTGATAAATACCTTCTGCAAAATGGCTGGGTACAAAATTACCTAAAAACAAACAAAACAAAAACCAGTAGCTCTCCTATAAACAAATGAAAAATAGGCTGAGGAATATATCAGGAAAACAACACAGTTGTTCACAATAGCCACAAATAATATAAAATATCTTGGGGTAACTCTAACTAAGCAAGCAAAATACTTCTATGACAAAAATGTTACAGAACTTTTCTTTATCTTTAGCAAATGAAATTTAAAGAAATATCAGAAGACAGAAAGATCTCTCATTCTCATGAATGGATAGGATTAACATAGTAAAAATGGCCATCCTTCTAAAAGCAATCTATAGATTCAACATAGTTCCTATCAAAACTTCAACAGAATTCTTTTCAAAACTTGGAAAGTCAATACTTAATTTCATATGGAAAAGCAAAAAACAAAACAAAACAAAACAAAACAAAAACAGGATAGCTAAATGCATTCCTGAGCAATATTAGAATTTATGGAGTTATTGCCCTCCCTGATTTCAAATTGCACTACAAAGTCATAGTCATAAAAATCTCATGGCATTTGCATAAAAACAGACATGTCAATTAAATAAAATTAAATCATCGACCCACACATAAATCCACACACCTAAGGACAGTTGCTTTTTTATTATGAAGCTAAAAAGAAACAATGAGAAAAGAAAGCATCTTCAAGAAATTTTGCTGATATAACTGGATATATATATATATATATATATATATATATATATATATGTAGAAGAATTCAAAGAGATCAATATTTGCACAAACTTATGTCCAAGTGGAACAAAATCTCAACATATAAACAGACACATTGAACCTGACAGAAGAGCAAATAAGGAACAGCCTTGAACACATTGACACAGGAGACAATTTCTTAAACAGAATACTGATCAGGCAGGCACTAAGATCAACAATTAATAAATGGTACCTTGAATACTGAAATGCAAAGGACACCATCAATTAGAAAACATGGCAGCCTACAAAAGATTTTCATCAAATGTGCATGCAATGAAGGGCTAATATACAAATTTTAAAAAAGAACTCAATAAATTAGACAACCAGTAACTAAACAATCCAATTAAAAATGGGGCAAAGAAATAAACAGGGAATTCTCAGAAGAGAAATCTAAATGGACAAGAAACATCCTTAGCCTTCAGGGAAATGCCAATCAAAACTAGTTGAAATTCCATCTTGCACCTGTCAGAACAGCCAAGATCAACAAAACAAGTGACAGGCAAAGATGTAGAAAAAGGCAAACACCTATTCATTTTTGTTGGGAAAGCAAACTTTACAACCACTATGTAAATCAATTTGGTGGTTCCTTAGAAATTTTGGTAATTGAGACCTCAAGATACAGCTATACCACTATTGGGCATATAGCCAAAAGACACTCCATCTTACCACAGGGACACTTGCTCAACCATATTCATAATGGCTTTAATTCATAATAGCCAGAATCTGGAAATATCCTAGATATTCCTCAATGGAAGAACGGATAAAGAAAATGTGGTATATTTTAAAAATGGAGTATTACTCAGGTTTTAGAAAAAAAATAGGATCATGAAATAGGCAGGAAAATGTATGGAACTGAAAAAAATCTTCCTGAGTTATGAATTATATAAAGTTGATGGGCTGCTTGATCTTTCTGTGGGTTCTCTAGCAACTAGAGGTGGGGCATCTCTAAATTGGGCTCTGTTGCCTGCCTTTGAATCCTTTTCCCCTAGCAGGGCCTTGTCTTGCCTCAAGGGAAGAGGAGGCACTTAGTCCTGATGAGACTTGATGTGCCAATGCAGATTGGTATGCTGTGCAGGGAGACTCCATTCTCTGAGTAAGAAGGGGGAGGGGGATAGTGAAAGTGGATGGGAGGGTTGGAATGGGGAAGAGGTAGTAGACCTGCAATTGTGATGTACAATGAACAAATAAATTAGTGGAATAAAATAAGGACCATGAAATTCACACACAAATGAATTAAACTAGGAAAAAAATTATCCTGAATGTGGTAACCCATACACAGAAAGACAAACATGATATGTATTTAGAAGAAGATATTAGCTGTCAAGTGTAGGATAATCACACTGCAATCCACACAATAAGAGAAGCTGAGTAAAAGGAAGCGTTCTAGGTTGGATAGCATGGATATCTTTGGAAAGTGGAAATAAAATAAATATTGAGGGTAGACAGGTAATGGGGCGCATGGTGGGGATAGAAACAGAAAGTGAGAAAGAGGCAGAGGGAGAGAGTATAATGAGAGACAACTTGAGTCTCTGAACATTTAGGCGGTAACATAGAATCCTGGTGCAATGGGATCTTCTGGGAACCTATGAGGGTGAACCTAAAAAACCCTCCTAGTAATAGAGTATATAGAACCTGAACATAAACAGGTAAACAGGTTAAGTTCCCACTTGTGGGACTGGGACACTAACTCAGCCACAAAACCTTCTAGCCACAACCTATTCTCTGTAAGATGTGCTGCAGCAGTGGTGGCAGAGTTTGTGGTTATGGGTAACCAATGACTGGCCTAACTTGAGGACCAAGCCATAAGAGAGTGCCCATGCCTGAAACTTCCTGGATGACCAGGAACCCAAAGGTAGATGCCTCAAAGATCTAGTGTTAAACTATGTAATACTGATTTTTTAAAAAAAGTCAATGAGGTGTCCCGGAGTCCCAGATTCATGCAGCGGCTGCACCATCCTCCCAGGGCGCGAATCTGCTAGACACCATACTAGCTCTGCAGGATCGCCATCACTGACGGTACTGCCCGCCCAATCCCACAGTGACAGAGAATACACTATATACTCACCAAAACCAGGCAGAAACATCATACAACCTGGACACACCAGGCGCTGGGCCTCCCAGTCTTGGAGAGCACAGTGAAGAGACCCCAGGACTTCCCAGAAAGCATTGGGACTAGCGACCCAGTCTCCAGTTACAGCAGGACTTGGCAGTGGAGCAGCACTGAACTGGAGGGGCGCCACAACCCTCCAGTTTAAGACTAACCAGGGCCAAACCAGAGAACAGAGAGCGTGATTACCCCATCCCTGCTGAAGTGACCACCCTGAAATCTCCAGCTGCAGCAAGACCTCAGAACCTGGCAGTGACAGCAGCACAGAACTGGCGGAACACATCAAAGAAGCAGGGCCAAACCAGAGAGCAGAGAGCCCAGGATACCAGGATCTATGCCAAGAGACCTGCCTGTAAGTGAGTGCACCCTTGAGAATCTGCAGTTCCCCAGATCCTGGGTCCTTCTAAATCAGAAGCCAGGCATCGAACCCCCTCCCACCCACATACCCACTTTGGGAAACAGAGGGGCACTAGGGACATTGAAGTTCCTGCCCTGTGGGCCTGATTGAGGAGTTTAGGCAGTTAATGCCAGAAATTGCGCCGCTATCATCTTTAGCACCTGCGACATATACAGTGCAGAGCCCCTCCCACACACTCAAGGGTTCAACATTAGCCATCACTCTTCCCTCGAGAAACATTTCCACGCACACTTACACACACAGACACACACACGCGCGTGCACACACGCTTGCATTTGCCCCGTTTGTGCCTGTGTACTTTCCTCCCACAGGTACAGCTAGTCCTCAGCACACGCTGAGAGTGCTCAGCTTCCTGAAGAACTCTCCAGACACCAGAGAGAGACAGCACCAGTCTGATCTGCAGAATCCAAAAACAAACAGGGAAGGTTTCAGATAAGCCAATGGCCAGGGGTAGGCAAAGAACACTTTCAACATAAATCAGGACATCATGACTTCACCAGCAAACCCCCAAATTGATGGATACTCCAATTCGGCAGAAGCACAGGAAAATGATTTTAAAGCGATGCTTGCCCAATTATTTGAGGCTCATAAGGAGGAAATGAACAAGTCTTTCAAAGAGATGGCCAGTCAATTGGAGGCAAAGAAAGAAGAAATAGACAATATCCTTAAAGAAACACAGGCAAACATAGCCAAACAAATAGATACACAAGTAGAGGAAAAATTAGTGGCATATAAGAAGGAAATGAAAAAAGAAATAGAGGCCATTGTAGAGAGACAGGAATCCAAATTCAAACACATGAAAGAAATGGTGCAAGGCATGAAAACAGAATTACAATCAATAAAGAAAACACAAAATGAGAAAACCCTTCAGCTGGAGAACTTGGAGAAAAGATCAGGAACCACAAAAGTAAGCATCACCAACAGAATACAAGAGATGGAAGAGAGAATCTCTGGAGGTGAAGACACACTAGCAGAAATGGATACTTCTCTCAAAGAAAAAGTAAAATCAGAAAAGTTCCAATCACAAAATATCCAAGAAATCAAGGATGCTATGAAAAGACAAAATCTAAGAATATTAGGAATTCATGAAAAAGAAGACTCCAGACTCCAAGGTCCAGAAAATATTTTCAAGAAAATCATAGACGAAAATTTTCCCAACTTAAAGAAATAGATGTCTATAAATATACAAGACACCTACAGAACTCCAAATAGACTAGACCAGAAAAGAAACACATCACGTCACATCATAGTCAAAACACTAAATCTACAGAACAAAGAAAAGATATTAAAAGCAGCAAGGGAAAAAAGCCAAGTAACATATGAAGGTAGACCTATCAGAATCACACCAGACTTCTCATCAGAAACTATGAAAGCCAGAAGGGCCTGGGCAAGTATCATGGAGACTCTAAGAGATCACAAATGTCAACCCAGACTACTATACCCTGCAAAGCTTTCAATCAACATAAATGGAGAAAACAAAATATTCCATGACAAAACTAAATTTACACAATATCTACACAGCAAACCATCCCTACAGAAGATACTAGAAAGAAAACTCCAATCCAATGAAAACAAATTCACCCAAGAAAACAGGGCATACAGATAATATCCCAACAAAAATGAAAAGAAAACAAGCAATGAAACAGGGTTAGATCACGGACTCCTTTACAAAAGGAACTAACATGCATTGGTCACTATTATCTATCAATATCAGTGGACTCAACTCACCAATAAAAAGACACAGGCTAACAGAATGGTTAAGGAAACAGGATACAACATTCTGTTGCATCCAAGAAACACACCTATGCAACAAAGACAAACACTACCTCAGAGTAAAGGGCTGGAAAACTGCTTTTCAAGCAAACGATTCCAGAAAACAAGCTGGAGTAGCCATCCTATTATCTAATAAAATAGACTTTCAACCCAAGTTAATCAAAAAAGATAAGGAGGGCCACTATATTCTCATCAAAGGAAAAATCCACCAAGAGGACATCACAATCTTGAATATCTATGCCCCAAATACAAGAGCACCGACATTCATAAATGAAACATTATTAAAGCTTAAATCATACATTGATCCTAATACCTTAATAGTGGGAGACTGCAACACTCCACTCTCACCAAGGGACAGATCAACTAGACAGACACCAAATAGGGAAATAAAAGCACTCACAGAATCCCTAAATCAAATGGACCTAATAGACGTCTACAGATCGTTTCACCCAAACTCAAAAGAGTACACCTTCTTTTCAACACCGCATGGAACCTTTTCCAAAATAGACCATATAGTGGGTCACAACCTCAACAGATACAAAAGGATTGTAATAATCCCTTGTATACTATCTGACCACCATGGACTAAAGCTAGACATCAACAACAAGAGAAACAACAAAAAGCCGACACGCACATGGAAACTGAACAACTTACTACGCAATGACAGCCTGGTTAAGGAAGAAATAAAGAAAGAAATTAAAGACTTCCTAGAATTTAATGAAAAGGAAGGCACAACATACCCAAATTTATGGGACACATTGAAAGCAGTGCTCAGAGGAAAATTTTTAGCACTAAGTGCCTGCAAGAAGAAATTCGTAACATCACATACAAACAACTTAATGGCCCAACTGAAAACCCTAGAAAAAAAAAAAAAAGAAGCAGATACACCCAAGAGGAGCAGAAGGCTGGAAATAATCAAACTAAGGGATGAAATCAATCAACTAGAAACAAATAAAACTATCCAAAGAATCAATGAAACAAAAAGCTGGTTCTTTGAGAAAATCAACAAGATAGACAAACCCTTAGCCAAACTAACTAAAAAGCAGAGAGAAACTATCCAGATCAGCAAAATCAGAAATGAAAATGGGGAAATAACCACAGACATTGAGGAAATCCAAACAATTATTAGGTCATACTACAAAAGCCTATATGCCACAAAATTTGAGAATCTAAATGAAATGGATAATTTTCTTGAAAGATTCCATCTACCAAAACTAAATCAAGATCAGGTAGAAAGACGGAATAGCCCTATATCTCCCAAGGAAATCGAAGCAGTCATTAACAGTCTCCCCTCCAAAAAAAGCCCTGGACCAGATGGCTTCAGCGCAGAATTCTACAAGACCTTCAAAGAAGTGCTAACTCCAATTCTCCTCAAGCTATTCCACAAAATAGAAACAGAAGGAACACTACCAAACTCATTCTATGAAGGCACAGTCACCTTAATACCTAAACCACACAAAGACCCAACAAAAAAGAGAACTCCGGGCCTATCTCTATAATGAACATTGACGCAAAAATACTCAATAAAATACTTGCAAACCGAATCAAGAACATATCAAAGATATCATCCACCATGACATAGTAGGCTTCATCCCAGGCATGCAAGGGTGGTTCAACATACGGAAATCCATCAATGTAATCCACTACATAAACAAACTGAAGGAGAAAAAAACACATAATCATCTCCTTTGATGTCGAAAAAGCATTTGAAAAACTCCAACACCCATTCATGTTTAAAGTCTTGGAGAGATCAGCGATACAAGGCACATACCTAAACATAGTAAAGGCAATATACAGCAAGCCTCTAGTCAACATCAAACTCAATGGAGAGAAAATTAAATCAATCCCACTGAAATCGGGGACAAGAAAAGGCTGTCCATTTTCCCCATATCTCTTCAACATAGTACTTGAAATCCTAGCCAGAGCAATAAGACAACTAAAGGAGATCAAGGGGATACAAATCAGAAAGGAAGAGGGCAAAGTGTCACTATTTGCAGATGATAGGATAGTATACATGAGCGACCCCAATAATTCAATGAGAGAACTCCTTCAGCTGATAAACACCTTCAGCAACGTGGCAGGATACAAAATCAACTCAAAAAAATCAGAAGCCCTCCTATATACCAAAAACAAAAAGGCTGAGGAAGAAATTAGGGAAACAACACCCTTCACAATAGCCACTAATAACATAAAGTACCTTGGTGTGACTGTAACCAAAAAAGTGAAAGACCTGTTTGAGAAAATCTTCAAGTCTCTGAAGAAAGAAATTGAAGAAGATATCAGAAGATGGAAAGATCTCCCGTGCTCATGGATTGGTAGGATTAACATTGTGAAAATGGCCATACTGCCAAAAGCAGTCTACAGATTCAATGCAATTCCCATCAAAATACCAACTCAATTCTTTACAGACCTTGAAAAAAAGATTCTCAGCTTCATATGGAGAAATAAAAAACCCAGAATCTCCAAAACGATCCTGTACAACAACAGATCATCTGGAGGTATCTCCATCCCTGATCTCAAGCTGTACTACAGGGCAATAGTAATAAAAACTGCATGGTATTGGCGTAGAAACAGAAAGGAGGATCAATGGAACCACATAGAAGACCCAGAAATCAATCCACATACATATGAATACTCGATATTTGACAAAGAAGCCAAATCCATTCAATGGAAAAAAGACAGCATCTTCAACAAATGGTGCTGGACCAACTGGATGTCTACATGCAGAAAAATGAAAATAGATCCATATTTATCACCCTGCAGAAAACCAAAGTTAAAGTGGATCAAAGACCTCAACATAAAACAAGATACCGAAATCAAGTGGAAATAAAAGTGGGGAACAGCCTAGAACTCATTGGCACAGGAGACAACTTCCTGAACAGAACACCAACAGCACAGGCTCTAAGAGCAACAATCAATAAATGGGACCTTATGAAACTGAAAAGTTTCTGTAAAGCAAAGGATACCGTCATGAAAACAAAATGACTGCCTACAGATTGGGCAAAAATCTTCACTAACCCTGTATCTGACAGAGGACTAATATCCAGTATATACAAAGAACTAAAGAAGCTGAAAAGCAGCAAACCAAGTAATCCACTTAAAAAATGGGGAACAGAGCTAAATAGAGAATTCTCGACAGAGGAATATCGAATGGCAGAAAAACACTTAAAGAAATGCTCATCCTCATTAGTCATCAGGGAACTGCAAATCAAAACAACCCTGAGATATCACCTTACACCCATCAGAATGGCCAAGATGAAAAACTCAAGCGATAACACATGCTGGAGTGGTTGTGGAGAAAGGGGAACCCTCCTCCACTGCTGGTGGGAATGTAAACTGTTACAACCACTCTGGAAAGCTATCTGGCACTTTCTAAGACAATTAGGAATAGTGCTTCCTCAAGACCCAGCTATACCACTGCTAGGTATATACCCAAATTCATTCAAGTACACAAAAGGGATGCTTGCTCAACCATGTTTATAGCAGCTTTATTTGTAATAGCCAGAACCTGGAAACAACCCAAATGTCCATCAACGGAGGAATGGGTACAGAAATTGTGGTATTTTTACACAATGGAATACTGCTCAGCAATCAAAAAGGAGGAAATCATGAAATTTGCAGGCAAATGGTGGGATCTAGAAAAGATCATTCTGAGTGAAATATCCCAGAAGGAGAAAGACAAACATGGGATATACTCACTCATCTAGACCTATAAGATATGATAAACATAATGAAATCTATACACCTAAAAAAGATAATCAATTGAGCAGACATGGGGTAAGATGATCAATCCTCATTTAGAAAGACAGATGGGATGTGCATTGAATGTATGACAGGAGTCTACTGAGCGCATCTGAAAGACTCTAACTAGCAATGTTTTCAAAGAAAAGACTCATGACCAAACCTTTGGCAGAGTACAGGGAATCACAAGAAAGAAGGGGAGTTAGTCTGATGGGGAAAGGATAGGAGCTCCACAAGGACCAAATATATCTGGGCACAGGGTCTTTTCTGAGACTGACATTCAACCAAGGACCATGTATGGATATAACCTAGAACCTCCACTCAGATGTAGCCTGTGGTAGCTCAGTAACCAATTGGTTTCCCAAAGTGAGGGGAACAAGGACTATTTCTAACAGGAACTCAATGACTGGCTCTTTGGTCTCCCCACCCCCGAAGGGAGGAGCAGTCCTGTTAGGCCACAGAGGAGGGCTTTGCAGCCAGTCCTGAAGATACCTAATAAAACAGGATCAGATGAATGGGGAGGAGGTCCCCCCTATCAGTGGACTTGGAAAGGGGCACGGTGGAGATGAGAGAGGGAGGGAGGGACTGGGAGGGAATGAGGGATCAGGACACGGCTGGGATACAGAGTTAATAAAATGTAACTGATAAAAAAAAAAATAATAAAATAAAAAAGTCAATGAAATGATAGCTTACAATATTCTGCTATATTCATAGATGCTGCCTAGTTCAATAGTGATCAGAGGGGGAGCCCCCATAGTGAAGGGAGCAAATACAGTAATCTACATCCAAACATTAGGGTTAACTCAGGGAGCCGGGAGAAAGAGGAGGAGGACGGAGGATTGTTGGAGCCAAAAAGTTCAAGGACACCACGAGAACATGGCCTAATAAGTCAACTAAGGAGAATTCATAAGGAGGGCAATGAAATACTCCAAAAGACACAGACTGAAGTGTTGTATAAAGTTATTAATATTTATGATGGGTTTAACTTCTGGTATTGCTGCTGTTAATCCTCAGCAGCTGTAAAACCAAATCACCACACAGAGACTGGGTTTTTAGTTAACCTAGAACACAATGATGGGCAATATTTACTCCCTCCTAAACCTCCATGCCCTCAGTTTCCTAACATTTAGATTTCCCACATTTTACTTGCTTTTTGTGAAATCTTAGGTCTGGTTCATGCTCCAAGTCCTCCAAGCTCTCCTCCCGCTCTGCTCTCCTAGTGCATCCCTCTCCTCGAGCTCCTCCTCGTTCTCTAGCTCCTCCCCTCTTTCCTGTCCTCTGGCTCCTCCCATTGCACAACATTGTATCCAGCTGCTTTATTTGTGTCCTGTTTACACAAGAGCTGGGACAGGATGCTTATAGTGAGTATCACAATGCAATATCCAAATTGAAACCAGAGAGTTGTGGGTGGGGAAATCAGCATTTGAATTAACAAGGGTAAGGCATATACATTTTAAAAGAACATTATACCAACATTTCCCCTTTAAGTCCAATAAAGGCTCTTTTTCTTTCAATACAACAATAATTATGAAATTATGAAAACTGTTAGGTAAGATCTACACATGCAATGTCTAGTCCATGTGTAGTTAGCACATGGAGAGGGTATCTTAGGAGAAAGTGTCTGATTATCCTATCTATCTTGATAAGTTTAAAATTCTATACTTAAATTAACTTTTATCCTTATTGGTATTAAATATATATAAAGATTTCTTAATTTCTAAGCAACTTAAGCTTAAATGTGGTACTGTAATTATTTGTTCTTCAACCCCATCAGAGACTTGAGACGGAATAAAATTAGTTATGAGAGTAAATAGGAAGTGCATGTTAGCAGCTTCCAAAAAATAAAAAAATTGACAGAGACAGTTTGCTGCTGAACAGTTAGTCACCCATAACTCTATATAACATTGGAGCATCATCTTCAGCCTTCTGGCTCAGAATATTTTGACAGACATATACGTGAAGCAGGAACTTTTTAGGACTTGCTTACCCTGTCTTGGCAGAGTTTGGCAGTTGACTTGTCCTGCATTTAAGCTTGCCCATTTTAGGCAGAATTTGTCTGTTGTGAAGCGAGGGTATTTTCTTTACCCGAGTGGCTTGTTTGCCACATTTGAAGCCATCTCCATATGGAGGTTCTTTGATGCTCATTATCTTCTTTCAGGTAGGTGGGGTGCTGCCAGGAAATGACTTGTCTCATTGTCAAAGAATCTTTAAAATAATAAGAACATTTTAAATGCCATATTCTGTAGGTCTCCGAAGTTTTTGAAGACTACCTATCTTTATGTAATCGCTTTGTATACAAAATCATATTTATCTGTCAAACCTACAAGATATACTCCTGTGACAAATTAAACTAGTGTCTGACATGACTTTGAGTTGAATAACTAACAATTAACTTGTATACCTAATATCCTAACCACCTTTTAATAGTAGTTTAAAAATATTGGAAGTAACCTTGACTTTTTATCAATATACTAAAGCTTATACCAATGTATTAAAAATACTTATTTTTGCATCAATATGCAAAATCCTATACCAGAGTTAAAATTAACCTTATTTGTGAATAACAAATAAAACCTTAAGTTGAGTAGATTCAATAATCTACCCTTTTTCTATTTCTATAAAATATCCCTGTATATTCCTTGTTTCACTTGGAATAAGACCATTAATAATAAACATCTCCCAATGACAATAAAATTTTGTAGCCATATCAAACAACCAAAAACATACCCAGCCCCCTTTAAAGGAAATTGGACGCCATTCTCATGAGTTTCTTCTAGCTGACATTGTGGACATGTAGAAATCCTATAGGGGGCCCAAATAAAAATGGTTAATTAAGCAAGTAATAACATTTGTGGTCCAATAACATTTGAATGTTGAGAAATTTCAGGCTTAATAAAAGTCTTTTTTGGAACAGTCCACAATGCTGGACCAGTTAAAATTAGTGGCTTTCTTCAAAGTTCTTTTGGGAGCAGGCTTTGATGTGAAACGGCAGTTGAAGAAGTTGAGGCAGGTACAAGCAGAATGCTGGAACGTGCAAGATGCTGGAACAGATGTGTCAGTTTCTCAACATGCTGAAGAATGATTCTGTTAGGTTTGCTCTAGCATCTCTGTTGTCTAGTTCTTTTGTTCTGCAAACATATAATTTCTCACAAGCATTATAGAGTTCTAAAATTATAAATGTATGAGAGGTGCAGGATGAAACTAAAATGTAAGCCAATTTTATCTATGCAAATTAAAAGGTTAGCATAATACATTTTGAGGATATTATAGCCAAGAATTACTGGCCAAGTATTGATGGAGTTCTGACTGGAGACATTTTTTATGTCTGTCAGTTTCAGAGGTATTTCCAGGTAAAGGGATTATCAATTTATGTTACCTGTTCTGTTTGATCTTGATTTCTCTCCTCTTCTGAGTGGCTAAGGTCTTCCGGTGGTCTTCCACTGTCATTTCTGATTTTTATTAGTTTTGAAGGAACCCATAATTTCTCTTCTCCTGCATGAACATAAGCAAAACCTCTTCCCCAGCGTAACACATTCCCCACTCTCCACTGTGAAGTTAGGGTATCTTTGAAATATATAGGCTGACATAATTCAGCAGTTTTTTCTATAACCCAGTGTCTCTCCGCAGCTGTTGTTTGTTGTTCATTAACATTTAAGAAATTTAAGGTCAACAAAGCATTATGTAATCTGTCTCTGGGGTTTTTAATACCCCTCTCTGTTTGTTAAGCATGTCCCTTAAAGTACGATTGGATCTTTCAATAACTGCTTGACCAGTAGGATTGTGAGGTATACCTGTGACATGCTTCATCTTGTAATATGTAAAAAATCCTTCCATTTTATTAGAGACATACGCTGTAGCATTATCAGTCTTAAATTGTTTAGGTATGCCCATAATTGCCATCACTTCTAATAAATGGGTAATAACTGAATCAGCCTTTTCAGAGCTTAAGGCTGTTGCCCACTGAAACCCTGAATATGTGTCTATAGTATGGTGCACATATTTCAATTTACCAAACTCTGTAAAATAAAGCATGTCCATGTGCCAAATTTCATTTCTTTGGTTACCTTTAGGGTTACTTCCTGCAGGGAGTGGAGTTTGGCTATATAAAGAACAAGCTGGGCATTTTCTCACAATGTCTTTGGCTTGTTGCCAAGTGATAGAAAAGTCTCTTTTTAAACCTTTGCTGTTAACATGGTGTTTTTTATGAAATTCTGAGGCCTCTAACACGCTTCCTATCAATAGTTCATCAATTTCATCATTGCCTTGTGCTAGAGGACCTGGTAAACCTGTATGAGATCTGACATGTGTTATATACAATTGATTATTTCTATTTCTGATTACTGGTTGTAATTGAAGGAAGAGTGAAGTTAAGTCTGAATTATCCTGAATTAGATCAGCAGTTTCTATATGCAGAACAACTCTTTCTGCATATTGAGAGTCAGTGACTATATTAAGAGAGTCCTGAAAATCTGATAACACCAAGAGAATTGCATATCATTCTGATTTTTGAACTGAATCATATGGACTCTCCACCACTTTACTCAGATTTTCTGACTTATAACCTGCCTTTTTTGATTTATTGGCATCTGTATAAAATGTGGGAGCTCCAGAAATTGGAGTTCCTTTTACTATATGAGGGAGAATCCAATTGGTTTTTTTATAAACTGAAGTCGCTTGCTTTTTGGGTATTTGTTGTTGATTTCTCCCAAAAATTCACACCAAGCTCTTTGCCAATATTCGTTGTCTGCCCATAATGACAAAATCTCAGCATTGGTAAAGGGCACCACAATTTCAGCTGGATCTATTCCAGCCAGTTGACGAAGTCTCATTTTTCCTTTTAGGATCAATTCAGAAACCTTTTCTATATAGGTTTTTAGTTTTTTGTTTTGTTTGTGTGCCAAAAATATCCATTCTAAAATATAGTCCTCCCTCTGCATAAGAATTCCTGTGGGAGAATGAGTGGAGGGCAAAATAACCAAAATACAGGCCCTCTTTGGATCAATACGGTCTATACATGCATCTTGTAATTTCCTTTCTACCAGAGCCAATTCCTTTTCAGCTTCAGCTGGTAACGTTCTTGGACTATTTAAGTCCTTATCACCCTGTAAGGTTTGAAATAAGTTACTTATCTCTTGAGTAGCTAAAGCAAGGGTAGGCCGTAGCCAGTTAATATCTCCCAGCAATTTTTGAAAATCATTAAGAGTTCTTAGCTGTTTTTTTCTAATTTGTACTTTTTGTGGTCGAATTTTCTGTAGACCTATTTTATATCCTAGGTAATTAATAGAATCTCCTCTTTGTATTTTTTCGGGAGCAATCTGTAATCCCCAACAAGGCAAAGTTCTATTTATTTTATCAAAAATATTTTCTAAGGTTTTCATATCTGAATCAGCTAATAAGATATCATCCATATAGTGGTAAATTATGGATTGAGGAAACTGCTTACGAATTACCTCCAACGGTTGTTGTACAAAATATTGGCACAAAGCAGGACTGTTTAACATCCCCTGTGGTAAGATCCTCCAGTGATACCTGTTTATTGGACATCTTCTATTCAAAGTGGGTACTGAGAAAGCAAACCTTTCCCTATCATGTTCATGTAAAGGAATTGTGAAAAAGCAATCCTTTAAATCAATCACTATAATAGGCCATTCTTTAGGTAACAAGGAAGGCAGTGGGATTCCAGATTGTAACGATCCCATTGGCTGAATAATTTTGTTAATTGCTCTTAGATCTGTTAACATCCTTCATTTGTCAGATTTCTTTTTGATGACAAATACCGGAGAATTACAAGGGCTGTTGGACTCCTCTATATGTTGAGCCTCCAGCTGTTCCAGGACTAGCTGTTCTAGTGCCAGTAATTTTTCTTTACTCATAGACCATTGTTCAATCCATATAGGTTGGTTAGCCAACCACCTCAGTGGTAAGGCTGTGGGAATTTTATTAGCAGTGGCTTCCTAACAGGCAGTTGAAGAGACGGCCTCTGCTGTATTTTGTTTATGGACAGCCTGGACAGTCTGAAACTGTTTTTGATGACATTTTTTTAATAATTTTAGCTTCTTTATCAGGAGTATTACCTCTTTTTTGGCTTCTCTCAGAACTTGGGGGGATGTTAATCTGGGTCTTCCATTGTTGTAACAGATCTCTTCCCCATAAGTTTATGGCTATCTCAGCCACGTATCGTTTTAGTTTTCCTATTTGACCTCCTGGTCCTATACATTTAAGCCGTTTAACACCTAACACTTTGTTTCACTTTAGATAAATTCCCAACTCCTTGGAATTGAATATCCACCTCCTGAAGTGGCCAATTTGGAGGCCAGGATTTACAAGTAAGAATTGTGACATCAGCCCCAGTATCTACCAAGCCTTCAATTTCAATATTATTTAAAATTATCTTTAACTTTGGCCTTTGATCATTTATAGAGGTTTGCCAATATATTTGTTTTTTGTTCTCCTGGTTTTTTGATTTATCTATAGAATCTGGTTTGGCCTCACTGTCCAAGTTTTTAATGTTTATTCCCAGAGCAGTGGTGTTTAATTTTCTTGTGGAGGAGTATCCCTGTCCTGTTCTGGGGCCTGCAAGAGGCCCCCTTGGGCGTTTTTTGATAAAGGATTACCCCATTTATCTATGAATGCTCTAATTCACTAGGCCAGTGACGACCCTTGCCACATCTTCTGCATATTCTAGGAAGCATAGGCTCCCTTCTTGAATTATATTGGTTTTCCTGGTAATTTCTTCTGTAGTAATCTCGCCCATCACAATTACAACATCTCCCAAGGTCTTTTGAGGTAGCTTCTCTTACCAAGGTCAAATTGGGTGAATGAGGTCTAATATCAATCATATTTCTAATCCATTCGTCTATTGGAGCAGATCTTGCTCTTAATGGCCTTATTGCCTCTTTGCATTCAGTATTAGCATTTTCAAAAGCTAAAGATTCTATTAGTGCTTTTCTAGCTAGTGGATCTGATATACTTCTATCCACAGCTGAAGTCAATCTTTGTGAAAAGTTAGTAAATGTTTCACTTGGACCTTGTATGACCTGGGAGAATGGCTCAAGCCTTTTTCCTGATTCCTCAACCTTGTCCCAAGCATTTCAGGCTGCTAAGCGACATAATGCTAAGGTTTCTTCGTTATATACAGCTTGTATCTCTGTGTCAGCATACTGGCCATCACCAAGCAGCTGTTCCTTAGAAACACCAACACCTCTGGCTCTATTTTTGGGTGCTATCTCTCTAGCCTCTTCTCTCCACCATGATAGCCACTGTAAATATGGCCCAGGTTCTAATATTGCCTTTGCCATATCCTCCCAATCCTTGGGGATTACTCTACTTTTGATTGACCAGGAAGTCAACATTTGTTTTACAAATGGTGAATGCATTCCAAAATTAGTAACACTTTCCTTAAATTTCCTCAGATCTAGCACTTCCACAGGGCGCCATTCAGCTTCATGATAATTCAGTGGATGATCATCATCTGCTGGTTTCTGCTGTATAGTGACTGGATAAGCCAACGTTGGTTTTCTAAACACCTTTGGTTGGCTTTCTTTATTTTTGTCTTTTGCCTCTACCTGAGTATTTTCTTTACTTAGTATTCTAAATTCTTCTCTTAAGGTCTGCACCCATATTTCATACCTATCTCCCTGTTGTTTGTTTTGTTCAATAATCTCTTGAATCTCTTGTTTTATGCTTCTCTTCCAACTTTTAATTTTTTCTTTATATTGTTCTAGTTGTTCTTTGTGCTGTTCCAGTATCTTTTCTAAAACCTCTGCCCTATCTTCCTGTAGTTGATTGCGTTCTGTAAGTTTTTGTATCTCTTGTTTTTGGTCCTGTTTCCAGTCTTCATTTTTTCCTTTATGTTGTTCTAGTTGTTCTTTGTGCTGTTCCAGTATCTTTTCTAAAGCCTTTGCCTTCGAGAAGACATAAAAGGCTAATGCAATGATTAAGGTTAAATTGAGGACTATGAATGTAAGCATAGTTACAATTTCTAGACTTTCCTTTATTTCAGTCTTAAAACCATAGAATAGATTATCAGCCAAGCTCCAAGAAATCTGTTTTATTGTTTCTTCCATCCTGTTAGACTGTAGTGGCAGCTAGTTTTGTTAGGGAAGTCTCAGGTCTGCCCACAGTAGGCTGCCTTTTGCTCCAAGGCCTGTTTAAGAGTCTCTCTTAAAGAGACAGTAACTGACCTGAGAGTTTTTAGATTTTAAGTTTGGTTTACATCACTGGGAGCTTATTCCCCCCACCAAATTATGATAAAGTATGATTTAAAGGGTGTGGATTCTTAGATTAGTTGGGCGCCATTTGTTGTATAAAGTTATTAATATTTACTATGGGTTTAACTTCTGGTATTGCTGCTGTTAATCCTCAGCAGCTGTAAAACCAAATCACCACACAGAGACTGGGTTTTTAGTTAACCTAGAACACAATGCTGGGCAATATTTACTCCCTCCTAAACCTCCATGCCCTCAGTTTCCTAACATTTAGATTTCCCACATTATACTTGCTTTTTGTGAAATCTTAGGTCTGGTTCATGCTCCAAGTCCTCCAAGCTCTCCTCCCACTCTGCTCTCCTAGAGCACCCCTCTCCTCGAGCTCCTCCTCGTTCTCTAGCTCCTCCCCTCTTTCCTGTCCTCTGGCTCCTCCCATTACACAACATTGTATCCAGCTGCTTTATTTGTGTCCTGTTTACACAAGAGCTGGGACAGGATGCTTATAGTGAGTATCACAATGCAATATCCAAATTGAAACCAGAGAGTTGTGGGTGGAGAAATCAGCATTTGAATTAACAAGGGTAAGGCATATACTTTTTAAAAGAACATTATACCAACACTGAAGCAACATCATGGAGCCTGCATGGGTCTGAGCTTGGTCTTCTGTGTACATGCTGTGGTTGTTTGATTTGGGGGTTTTTGTGGAACTCCTAAGAGTTGGAGTAGGGTATCTCTGACTCTTTTGGATGTCAAAATTTTTTTCCTCCAACTGAGTTGCTTTGTCCAACCTTGATACGATGGTTTATGCATAGTCTTATAGAATTTTGGTATGCCTTGTTCAGCTAATATCACTGAAGATTTGCTCTTTTCTCAAGGGAAATGGAGGAGCAATGAATATTGCAGAGAAGGGATGGGGGTTGAAAAAAGAGGAAGAAAAGGAGGAATCAGTCAAGATGTATTGTAAGAGGGAAGAATAAAGAACAAGGAAAAAAAGAAATTATAGACAAACTTTAAAACTCCCACAAAATTAACTCAAAGTGACCTCTCAAGTGTAAGTGTTTTTGAACCACCAGATACTAATATTTCTTTTGAACAAAGAAGTCCCATGGTCTAGATTTATCTCTCAAATGGATATGATCAGAAAGGTCTGCCTTGGCTCTGTAGTCATTCATATTCCGTTTTGGTTTCTGGCAAAACTAGAATCAGTGAAGTGCACACACAAAATGACATTGAAGAATAATTTAATGTCTGCTTCCTGCCACAAAAACTATGTCACAAGTTGTGGAAAATGCCTTATCCACTCTCTCAATTCCACGAACACCTGCAGAACCTCTGCAGCTGAGAAACTCCTTTCGTCCTTGGACCTGAAGCTAAGTAACAAGTAGTACTCAAGGTAGGAAGCTTGAATCTCATTGAGAAGGTAGAATAAAAGAGACATCTGATATCTGTGGTGGATATGGATGGGGAATCCAGTGGAAGAAGGGGTTGAAAGGAGAATAGGAGAGAAGTGTGTGGAGGATGGCTGAAAAGAAAACTGGAGTTAGTGGATTGTGGATGGAGGAGTAGCACTGGCACAGGCAGTAATCTAGTACAGTAGAAAATTCCGGGAATCTATGAGGGTGACTCTGGCTAAGATTCCCTTGTGATAGGACCTATGGAGCCTAAACAAGCTATCTCCTCTAAGCAGGCAAGATGTCATCCTGCCTATAAGCTGTACAGAGACAAGAACCTAGCATAACTGTCATCAGAGTGGCTTCACCCCCTAACTCATGGAAACAGATGCAAAAACATGCAGACAAACATTAGATGGAGTTGGGAATTCCTATGGAAAAAAAGGAAGAAGAATTGTAGGAGGCAGAGGGGTCAAAGACACCGCAAGAAAACCTATAGAATCAACTAACCTGGGCCAATAAAAGCTCAAAGAGAGTATGCCTTGGAAGGACCAAGACCCGCTGCACACATGCAACAGTTGTGTAGCAAGGTCTTCATGTCAGACTCCTAATAGTTAGAGCAGGAACTGTCTCTGACTCTGTTGCCTGCCTTTGAATCTCTTTACCTAACTGGATCACATTGACTGGCCTCAATAGGAGAAGCTGTGCCTAGGCAACTGCAACTTGAAATGCCAAGGTTGCTTGTTGTCATTAGGAGGCCTTCCCTTTTCTGAAGAATAGGAGAGGAGGAATTACTGGGGAAAGGTGAGAGAGAAGGACTAAGAGGTGAAGAAGAAAGAAAATCTGTGCTTGGGATGTAAAGAAAATTAACTAATTAATTAATTAATTAAAAACATATCAGAATGCCTCAATAACACTTAAACAGCACTACATAAAAGTATATACAAATGAATAATGGAGAGAGGGCATCTGCAAACAGAACTTAAAACTTGGAGTTATTTCCTATATCATAGAAGCAGAATGTGAAATCAGAGAGAGAAATTAGGACTGTAGAGATATTATAGAGAATGAAAACTTTAAATAAATAAACAAAATATATATCCAAAATTATTTCTTAAGTACATGAGTGTCCTGAAACAGCACATCATTCTTCAGTGACGGGGTCCAGAAGGGAATGTACCAGGGGATGAGAAAGACTGGTAAAATACAAGGAAGAAAAGATAAAAGCTTGGGTAGAGAGGTCTCATGCCATGCAAGCTTCTTAAGAAGAACATTGTCTCCACTACTTCCAGGTAAAAATAGAAGGAAATGGGGGATGTTTATGAAGACAGCAGAAACAAGCATACTGTAGAATAAACACACAAGGAAGTTAAACAGTGCTGCTTAAGGGGAACACACAGGGTATTTCAAAAACTTTCTGATCTAGCCCACTGCAGCCTTGGAATTGAAAACAACAGCCCTATGTGGAGAGAAGAGTTGGAGGTCTCAGGAACAGAAGTGAACCCTCCCCAAATGTCCTGGCACCAGAGCATGACCAATTCTCCCAAACATATTCTTGGTTTTGGAGAAGGAGCTCTCTTAATTTCACTGTAACTCAGAGCCCTACAAAAAGTGTCGAAGGCCTAGGCCCCAGGCTGTTACTAGAAAAGCAGGATCCTAAGTTTGAGAAGGAGCTATGTTCCTCCTCTACATATGAAGGATTCAGGGAAAGCCTTGCTTGATCAGGCAGTTGGGTCAGAGAAGAAATAAAGAAAGAAATTAAACACTTCCTAGAAATCAATGAAAATGAAGGCACAACATACTCAAACTTATGGGACACAATGAAAGCAGTGCCAAGAGGAAAGTACATAGCACTCTGTGCCTTTAAGAAGAAATTCAAATCATCTCATTCAAGCAACTTAATGGCTCACGTAAAAGCCCTAGAATAGAAAGAAGCAGACACACCAAAGAGGAGTAGACGGCTGGAAATTATCAAACACATGGTTGAAATCAATAAATTAGAAACAAATAATACAATTCAAAGAATCAATGAAACCAAGAGCTGTACCTTTGAGAAAATAAAAAAAAGATATACAAACCCTTAACCAAGCTAACTAAAAGGCAGAGAGACACTATCCAAATCAACAAAATCAGAAATGAAAAGGGGGACATAACCACAGACACCAAAGAAATCCAAACAATAGTTATGTCTTACTTCAAAAGCCTATATGCCACAAAATTTGAAAATCTAAATGAAATGTGCAATTTTCTTGACCAATTCCACATGCCAAAGCTGAATCAAGACCAGGTAAATCAGTTGAATAGCCCTTCCCCTAAGGAAATAGAAAATGTCAACAGAAGTCCCCCATGCAAAAAAAAAAAAAAAAAAAAAAAAAAAAAAAAAAAAAAAAGCCCAGGGCAAGATGGTTCCAGACCTTCAAAGAAGAGCAAACACCAATACTCTTCAAACTATTCCACAAAATAGAAACAAAAGGAACACTACCAAACTTATTCTATGAAGCCACAGTCACCTTGGTACCTAAACCTTTTGAAGACCCAACAAAGAAAGAGAATTTCAGGCCAATCTCCCTCATGAACATTGATGCAAAAATACTCAACAAAATACTTGCAAACCGAATCCATGAACACATCAAACATCATCGACTATGACCAAGTAGGCTTCATCCCAGGCATGCAGGGGTGATTCAATATATGGAAATCCATCAATGTGATCCACCAAATAAACTGAAAGAAAAAAATGCATGGTAGTCTCTTTAGATGCTGAAAAGGCATTTGACAAAATCCCACATCCATTCATGTTGAAAGTCTTGGAGAGATCAGGGATACAAGGCACATACCTGAACATAGTAAAGACAACACACAGCAAGCCTATAGCCAACAATAAACTCAATGGAGAGAAACTTAAATCAATCCCACTGAAATCCAGGACAAGGCAAGACTGCCCACTCTCTCCATATCCCTTCAACATTGTTCGTAAAATCCTTCCTAGAGCATTTAGACAATTAAAAGAGAACAAGGAAATACAAGATGATATGATAGTACACCTGAGTGACTCCAAAAATTCTACTAGGGAACTCCTACAGCTGATTCACAGCTTCAGCGAAGTGGCTGGATATAAAATTAACTCAAAAAAATCAGTAGCCTTCCTGTATACAAAAGACAAAAGGTCTGAGAAAGAAATTAGAGAAACAACACCCTTCACAATAGCCACAAAGGACATAAAGTACCTTGGTCTGAAACTAACCAAGCAAGTCAAAGACTTGTATGAAAAATATTTTCAGTCTCTGAAGAAAGAATTGGAAGAAGATATCAGAAGATGGAAAGATCTCCCATACTCATGGCTTGGCAGGATTAATATATTAAAAATGGCCATTTTACCAAAAGCAATCTACAGATTCAATGCAATTCCGATCAAATTACCGACACAATTCTTTACATCCTTAAAATAAAAATTCTCACCTTCATTTGGAACAACAGGAATCCCAGAATTGCTAAAATAATTCTCTACAATAAAAGATTTTCAGGAGGTATCTCCATCCCTGATCTCAAGCTGTACTATAGAGCAATAATAAAACCTGCATGGTACAGGCACAGAAACAGACTGGTGGATCAATTGAATTGAATAGAAGACCCTGAAATAAACTCACACATTTACGGATACCTGATTTTTGACAAAAATGACCTCATTGGCACAGAAGACAACTTCCTGAACAGAATACCAACAGCACAGGCTCTAAGAGCAACTATCAATAACTGGGACCTCATGAAACAGAAAAGCTTCTGTAAAGCAAAGGACAATGTCCTCAGAACAAAGTGACTGCCTACAGATTGGGAAAGGATCTTCACTATCCCTTTATCTGACAGAAGACTAATTTCCAGTATATATAAGTACCTCAAGAAGTTAAACAGGATTTCCTCCTTTTTGATTGCTGAGTAGTATTCCATCATGTAAAAATACCACAATTTCTCTATCCATTCCTCCATTGATGGACATCTGGGTTGTTTCCAAGTTCTGGCTATTACAAATAAAGCTGCTACAAACATTGTTGAACAAATGTCCTTGTTGTGTACTTGAGTAAATTTTGGGTATATACCTAGGAGTGGTAGAGCTGGTTCTTGAGGTTGCACTACTCCTAATTGTCTGAGAAAGCACCAGATTGACTTCCAAAGTGGTTGAACCAGTTTACATTGCCACCAGCAGTGGAGGAGGGTTCCCCTTTCTCCACAACCTCTTCAGAATGTTTTATCACTTGAGTTTTTCATCTTGGCCATTCTGATGCGTGTAAGGTAAAATCTCAGGGTCGTTTTGATTTGCATTTCCATAATGGCTAATGAGGTTGAGCATTTCTTTAACTGTTTCTCTGCCATTCAATGTTCCTCTTTCGAGAATTCTCTGTTTAGCTCCATTCTCCATTTTTTTAATGGGATTATTTGGTTTGTTGTTTTTTTGCTTCTTTAGTTCTTTATATATGCTGGATATTAGCCCTCTGTCAGATAAAGGGTTGGTGAAGATTCTTGCCCAATCTGTAGGCAGTCATTTTGTTTTGATGACAGTGTCTTTTGCTTTACAGAAGCTTTTCAGTT
This sequence comes from Meriones unguiculatus, assembly GCF_030254825.1. Lineage (NCBI taxonomy): Eukaryota > Metazoa > Chordata > Mammalia > Rodentia > Muridae > Meriones > Meriones unguiculatus. Next base: position 23,618,254 of record NC_083353.1, on the reverse strand, counting down.
TCATGAGGTCCCATTTATTGATTGTTGCTCTTAGAGCCTGTGCTGTTGGTGTTCTTTTCAGGAGGAGTAGCCCTGTTAGGCCATAGAGGAGGTCTTTGCAGCCAGTCCTGACGATACCTGAAAAAAAAAACTGGATAGGATGAATGTGGAGGAGGTCCCCCCTATCAGTGGACATGGAAAGGGGCATGGTGGAGATGAGAGAGGGAGGGTGGGATTGGGAAGGTATGAGGGAACAGGACACAGCTGGGATACAGAGTTAATAAAATGTAACTGATAAGAAAAAAAAAGAAATTAAAAAAAGAAGATGTTGAACAGGAACAAATCAAGTAATCCAATTAAAAAATGGAGTACAGAGCTAAACACAGAATTCTCAAGTGAGGATTATCGAATGGCAGAGAAAAACTTAATGAAATGCTTAACCTCATTAGCCATCAGAGAAAGGCAAATCAAAAGGACACTAACACTTCACCTTACACCCATCAACATGGTTAAGAGGAAAAACTCAAATAACAACACATGCTGCAGAGGTTGTGGAGAAAGGGGAACCCTCCTCCACTGCTCTTGGGAATGTAAAATTGTACAACCACTCTGGAAAGCAATCTTGCACTTCCTCAGAAAACTAGGAATAGTACTTCCTCAAGATCCAGCTATACCACTCCTCAGTATATACACAAAGAGGATCAAGTACACAATAAGAACATTTGCTCAACCATGTTTGTAGCAGCTTTATTTGTAATAGACAGAAGCTGGAAACATCCCAGATCCCCCTCAGTGGAGGAATGGATACAGAAATTGTGGTACATCTAAACAATGGAATATTACTATGCAATAAAAAAGAAGGAAATCATGAAATTTTCAGGTAAATGGTGAGATCTAGAAAAGATCATCCTGAGTGAGCTATCCCCCAAACAGTAAGACACACACACACACACACACGGTATATACTCACTCATATAGACATATAATATAGAATAAACCTACTAGAATCTGTATATCTAAAGAAACTAATCAAGAGGGAGGACTCTTGATAAATTGCTCAAGCCCTATCCAGAAAGGCAAAGAGAATGGACATCAGTAGAAGGAGAAAAGAGGGAATAAGTCAGGAGCCTGACACAGAGGACCTCTGAAAGGTTCTGCCCTGCAGACTATCAAAGCAGATGTTGAGACTTATGGCCAACCTTTGGACAGAGTGTAGGTAAGCTTAGGAAAAGAAGTGGTACACAATAAGATATGGAGAGGACAGGAACTCCACAAGGAGACCAACACAATCAAAAAATCTAGGCACAGGGGTCTTTCCTGAGACTGATACTCCAACCAAGGACCATGTATGGAGATAACCTAAGACCCCTGCACAGATGTACTCCATGGCAGTTCAGGGTCCAAATTGGTTCCATAGTAATAGGAACAGGGACTGTCTCTGACATGAACTGAATTTTCTGCTTTCTAATTCCCTCCCCCTGAAGGGGAACCAGCATCACAATGCCGCAGAAGACAATTCAGCCACTCCTGATGAGACCTAATTGACTAGAATCAGAAGGAAGAAAAAGAAGACCTCCCCTATCAATGGACTTGGGGAGGGGCATCCTTGCAGAGGGAGGAGGAAGGGAGGGATTGTGGTGGGGTGGAGGGAGCTTAAGGGGCATAAAAGTGAATAAAGTGAAAGAAAGAAAGAAAAAAGAAAGAAAGAAAGAAAGAAAGAAAGAAAGAAAGAAAGAAAGAAAGAAAGAAGAAAGAAAGAACATTGTGTCCACTACTTCCAGGTAAAAGTTGAAGGAAATGGTGGACATCTATGAAGACAGCAGAAACAATCATACAGTGGCATAATCACGCAAGGAAGTTAAAGAGTGCTGCTTAAGGGGAACACGCAGGGTATTTCAAATACATTCCTGATGTAGCCCATTGCAGCCTTGGAATTGAAAACAACAGCCCCATGTAGAGGGAAGAGTTGGAGGTCTCAGTAACAGAAGTGACCCCACCCCAAATGTCCTGGCACCAGAGCATGTCCAACTCTCCCAAACATATTCCTGGTTTTGGAGAAGGAGCTCTGTTAATTTCGCTGTAACTCAGGGCCCTACAAATAGTTCTCTAGGCCTAGGCCCCAGGGTGTTACTGGATCTGAAAAGCAGGTTCCTAAGTGTGAGAAAGAGCTGTTTCTTTTCTACACATGAAGGACTCAGGGAAAGCCTTGCTTGATCAAGCGAGTTCAAGATCAAGCTTGATCAAGAACAGCAGTGTTCGTCTTTCTCAAATAGTTGTCACCTGGGATCTTCTTGACTACCTGGCAGATCTATGCTTTTCTCAGGAAGAAAAATTGACCTTTAGAGCACACCAGGTCTTAATGTTGGTTGTGACCCTGTAATGCCCCTTTGAGAAGCTTGTTGAGTCTCCTTCTCATTTAACATGGGGATTTGCTAGTGGTGGGTTGTAAATCAGTTGTCTGCTTTTCCTATGGTTGGGGCAGTCATAGTGAATGAACATATTTTCTAGGACCTAATCTTTAACAAGCCTGGTTAGCCTACCACATATTTTGGAGTGTTGTAGAAGCAACCCTCCTTTAGGTAATTTCCCCTTTGTGTGACTATCCCTAAGCATTGGTAAATCCTTTCCATCATCAATTCTAATCTTGCACATCACAGCTTAGTAGTAAAGATTTCTACCTCCACAAAATGAAGTCCAAATGGATCTCACCCCCTTCTCCAGGAGCAAAGACATGACAACATAGGTCCTTGGAGGGTGAGGGGGATGAATTCCTCTTTTCATTGCTGTTGAACAGGGATGCCAGGGTGGAGATGGTGACCTGCTTCCTTTCCCATGGCTGATGATACTCATTAGCCATCCTATCATCATAATGGGGCAGCTGGCTCATCTGCAGGTAAAACTCACACAGTGCTCTGAGTCAGAGTCCATGCTCTGGCCTTTGGGCTCACAAGTGGAGTCATACAACTGGATGCCTTTGTGTTGGGACCATACACTCTCTTACCTCTTGAATTCTGTCAGAATCCTTTGGGCTACATAGGGCTCCCTGTTGCCAGTACTTTGCCCCTTTCCTGATTAGCTCTTCAGCTCATTTTTGGCATCAAAGGGATCTGAGTAGTCATCAGCTATGGTCATCTTGTCTTTCTAGCCCACTCAGCTCTCCCCTGCAGCTAACAGCAGGTCACTGGGCTCCAGTTATAGCCAACACAGCTCACACCTCTCAGTCCCCACCCCAAGGGCCTGAACTCAGGACACTTTGATAAGCTAGTACTACCAGGATATGTAGTGCACCACTTCTGGGGTAGTGGGCTTCCATTTGCTGCTGCTAGAGTAGAGGTGCTGAGCATTGTGGGATGAGCACAAGCACAGGGCCTAGGACGCTGATGTGGATGGTCTGCAGCCCTGATCCTTGCAGCAGCAGCAGCAGCAGTAGTGAAGGCATGCTGCCCCTAACAGGACTCCACGCCACCAGTGCAGTAGTTGAGATGGCACAGGGTGCACATTTTGTGCAGTCAGGAGCCCAGCACCATTGTACAGGTCCTCATCTGAGCATGGTAGGCACGGATAGGATACCCGTGCTGCAACTGTGCTGTCTTAGGGCAGAAATCCCGACAATGCCGAGAAACAGGCCCCAGTGGACCCTCAGGATGCCTAGGATGCGGATCAGCCCTGCTGTAAGGCCTAGGGAGGAGGATAGTTGCGCTTCTCTCCCATGTGCCTCTGCTTGGGGTTGTCGGGCCTTGGCTCTTGGTCTTGCTGTTACCAAAACTTAAGTATCTGTTACAAGAAGCCTCCTAGGGCTATGGCTTGCCAGCCTGATCCAATGCTGCAGCCAATTGAGGATCAACGCCCCTGCCCAGTCCTGCCAAATTCAAGTTCTTGTGGCTACCACCTGGCTAGGGCCTCTACTGCACAGCCCTCAGCTCCATGCTCCATCACCTGAGCTTGGAATCAACAGCTTCTCACAGGTGGGTCTCATAGGAGCCCCAGATGCCAAGAGCAGAAAGCTGGGCGCCCCTGCTGTGTTCCTTCCTGTGGCCAACTGCAAACTTCTCCAGTTTGCATGGGCTAGGCCAGCTGCTTATTGGAGGGGAACACCAGCTAGGATGTTAGCACCCAACACCAGGCAGGACATGCCCCTGCAAGTCCCAGCGGCACCTGCTGCTGCAGCTGCGGCCTACCTAACCGCCATGTGTGTCACACCACAAGCATTGTAATGTGGAGTACTAGGATATGTCTACACACAGCCCTGTTGCCAACACACAGAGGCAATGCACAGAATGAAATTATTCAGAGTACAACGTGTGGGTCCTGATAGTTGCTCAGACCACATTGGGCCACTACTTCACATGGAGCCACTAGGAGGGTCCACCGCAGAAGCTCCCAAGGCTCATCAGCCCACTCCTCCCCACATGGTGGTCCCTCACTTACCATGTTGAGGTTTCCAAGCTCATACTCAGAGCCCTTGCAGCTCCAGGCAGAAGCTCAGGATCACAAGCACTTACTCAGCTACAGAATCCAGCCTTGGAGGATGTTGTCCAGGAAATCCTGCCGTCTTGTCTGACTGGCAGTTCACCTACACATTCTGATTGGCTAGTGAGGGCTGAAACAAGAGCACTTACCTTAGGATTGCTAAAGGCACATAGCACAGTGTTTCCTGGCACTGGTTTCAGGCCCAGGCACAGTATTTTCCTAGATCTGCAGAGACTTGCATTTCAGTAGCACTAGCACCCGAACTCCAATAGCTGGCCCTTCTGCCTTCTTGTACTCAGTAGGTGTTGGTTTCTAGGAGGAAGCCTAGAAAACCCACATCAGAGACATAAACTTGAAAAAGTAGGCTTTATTTTCTGCCTGCAAAAGGAGGTGGTCTGCATGGGATCAAAACAGCATCCCTGAGGAGATGATGTGTTGCATAATTGAAGGGTGAATACCTCAAGGTGAGGGGTATTTTGCTGTGTGGTGTGGTCATTCAATCAAATTTTAACATTATGGGTTAAGCAAGACAGTATCTGTTAGAGACTGGGCCTGATCCAAGACTTCTTGCCTCAAGGCCCCTTATTAGTACACTAGACATTGGGTTCTGAATCCAAAGAAAGAAAGAAAGAAAGAAAGAAAACAATACACTACCCTAACAAGTGTACCTACGTGTGAAGGTGTTAGTTATTTCCAGATGGAGTCAGTTGAATTAGCAAACTTTGCCATTACAACAGCCAAGACAGAAGGGCTGAGACTTAGTTCTTTCATGAAACAGGCAAGGAAAGCCTGGAATCATTTCTAAAGCAACAGTTTGACTCAAAAAAGGAAGCATGGGGAGTCTTGACAAATTCATGTAGAGCTCTCCTATCACTATTTGAAGATGACATGATAGTGTATGCAAGGGACACCAAAAATTCTACCAAACAACACTGAAAACTGATAAACAGTGGCTGGATAAAAAAAAAAAATCAAAAAAAACAGTAGCCATCCTATACAAAAGCAACAAACTGATGGAGAAAGAAATTAGGGCAACTACTCCCTTCACAATAGTAACAAATAATATAAGTTATCTTGGTGTAACTCTAACCAAGCAAATGAAAGGCCTGTCTGACAAGAACTTTAGGTGTCTGAAGTATGAAACTGAAAAAGATACTAGAAGATAGAATGATATCACATGCTTGTAGACTGGTGGGATTAATATAGTAAAATTGGCCATCTTATCAAAAGCAATCGACAAATTCAATGCAATCCCCATCAAAATACCAGCGCAATTTTTAATAGACCTTGAAAGAACACTCTAAACTTCATATGGTAAAACAAATATAGATTCTTATTTATGCCCCTCTACAAAACTCAAATTCAAGTTGATTGAAACCCCAATATAACACCAAATACAATAAATCTATAAAAAGAGAAAGTGGAGAAGCACCCGGAACTCATTGGTACAGGAGACAACTTCCTGATCAGAATATCAGCAGCACAGAATCTAAGGTCAATAACTCAAAATTGGCACTTCTTGAAACTGGAAATCTTCTATGAGGCAAAGGACACTGTCAATAAAAGGAAACAACAGTCTGTAGATTAGGTATGGATTTTCACCAATCCTACATCCTACAAAGGGTTAATATCCAAAATACATAATAAACTCAAGAAATCAAACACCAATAAAGAAATAACCTATTTAAAAAATGGGGTACAGAACTAAACAGAAAGTTCTCAACAGAGGATTCTCATGGCTGAAAAGCACTTAAAGAAATGTTCAACATTCTTGGTCAACAGGGAAATGCAAATCAAAATGACCCTGAGATTCCCTCTCACACCTGTCAGAATGGCTAAGATCAAATTCTCAAGCAACAGCACATACTAGCAAGAGTGTGGAGAAAGGGGAACACTGCTCCATTGCTGGTGGGAGTGTAAACTTGTAAAACCACTTTGGAAATCAATCTGGCAATTTCTCAGAAAACTGGGAATAGCTTTACCTCAAGACCCATCTATAGCACTCCTGGATATATACCTGAAAGACAATCCACCAGACAAGGATACTTGCTCAACTATGTTCACAGCAACTTTATGAGTAATATCCAGAATCTGGAAACAACCCAGGTGTGCCTCCACCAAACAATGGATAAAGAAATTGGTAAGTTTACACAATGGAATACAACTCAGCTATAAAAAAAAAGAAACCATGACATTTGCAGGGAAATGGATAGAACTCGAAAAGATCATTCTCAGTGAGATATGTCAGATCTGGAAATACATACATGGTATGTAATCACTTACAGGTGGATTTTAGCCATAGAGTACATGATAAGCATACTGTAAGGCACTGAACCAAAGACAGTAAGTAGCACAGAAGATTCAAGAAGGGATGCATAAATTCCACTCAGGAATTTATTTGCAATCGACAGAGGTTATAGGCTAAAGACAAGAACAAGGTGGCAGAGGGGTCGCAGTGAAAAGAGGAGGAGGTCAGACCTGGAAAGAGCAAAGGCGAGAGTAAAGAAGGCCTGTAGAGAAAAGAAAATCTGAGCATGGGATGTGTCTGTGACAAGCTGGAAACCTAAGTCAGGGTAGGCTCCTGGGAGGATATGAGGGGTACACAAGCAGAGACTCCTAATGGCAGAGGCAATAGGGACTAAAGAGGACACCCACTAACTAGACTAGTCTCCTAGCAGAGTGAAGGGAACACCAACCCACTCACAAAAACGTTGAACAAAAATTTACCCTGCCTATAATATGTGCAGCAAAGAAGATAAGCAGAGAGAGCAGAGACTGAGGGAATGCCCAACCAATGCCTAGCCCAACCAAAGACCCAACCTACCAGAGAGTGCCAACACATGACACTATGAATGATACTCTGCTAAACTTGCAGACAGGAACCTGACAGCATTGTCCTCTGAGAGGTGTTAACCAGCAGCACCTCAAAACACATGCAGTCTCAAAACCAAACATTGGGTGATGCATAGGGACATTTGTGGAAAAGAGGGAGGAAAGAGAAAAAGACCTGGAAAGGACAGGAACTCCACAAGAAGACCAACACTGCCAACTAACTAAGGCCAAGAGGTGCCTGCTGAGACTGAAGCATCAATCAAGGATTATGAATGAATTGGACCTAGGCCTTTAAAACAGTGTGTCAGTTAGCTTGAGTCTACAACAAGAAGGCAAAATGAATATAAATTTAAAAGAATTAAAACCACTCACAGGTATATCCAACTGTGTGAGTTAATTCCAGATGTAGGCTGTTTTACTACTAAGCTTGGCTATCACAAGAGCCAAGTCAGAACAGCTGAGACATATCCTACCTGAAATAAGCAAGAAAAGCATAGAGACATTCCCAAAGAAATGCTTTTTCTCAAAAAAAAAAAAAAAAAGAGAAAGAAAAGAAAGTGGGGGGAGCATTGTATAGCTGAGATAAAAAGTTAATAAACTATAACTCATATTAATTGAAATAAAAATTAATTGAAAAAACGAAAGTGTGGTGATTTTACTTTGAGAATCTGGGTACCTTCATGTAGAGTTCTAGTTATTTCTACACATGCTAAGTTAACAGTTCCACATTTGAACATGGTCACAATGTAAAAGCTAGTATTTGGGGAAATTTTACTCAAAGTCATGCATAAAGGTGATAGAAAGACATATCTCTGCCATTTTCGTCTCGTACTGTAACATCTAAATGATGATCAAGTAGTAATCGCCTCAGGAAAGAATAAGGCCACTACCACAATTTTGCACATTATTTGAAGCAAGCTTGATTATACTGGTTTGTAGCCAAAGGATGGCTAAGACTGCTCCTAATTCCAGTTTAAGAGTGCAGCAATGGATTCATTTCCTGGGACACTTTTAAGGAGTAAAATCACAGATAGTTACAAAAGTGAAAAATTTCACTTTTAGAAAGGTTTACTAAAGTGAAAAAAATGGGGCAGTAAAGTCATACAGTAAAATCTCAAATTAACACCAATTTTTCGCTATGTGATTAAAGGGTAATGAGGGGGAATCAGGGTGTTCTCAAAAACAAGTCAAGGTCAAGATTTGGGGCAAGGATGGCTCCAGAAAATGGACTTAAAAGCAGCAACTCAGCTCATACAATAAATGTAACCATATATTTACAAATACGGGGGTCATATCTTCTGTATTGAAAATGGAGACAGACAGATTCCTTACAAGTCAATGACACTGAGACAGTAGATTGCTTTTGAGCCAGTGCTATTTCTTAACCATGATTTATGATCGAAATGTAGAGATATCAATGTCACAATTTTCACAAATAGGAAGAACCAAAACCACAAATACAAAAATCATCTAGGAATAGTCACCTATTAATTAGCACCATAGACATTGTTCAACAATGCATGGCTGTGATGAGCCAGTGTGTCCTCAGAACAAAGATGCTTTTGCCACTGAGCAGGCTGGCTCAGAAGAAGGTCACAGCTGCTTCCATGCAAGACCAGACAGAGTTCATTTTCAGTAGCCCTGGCTGCTGTGTCAGGAGTGTGACATCACTGTAGAAAATTCGTTCTACTTCGTGTTTTACCCTTTATTTTTATTTTAGTTATATGGGTGTTTGCCTGCATGTGTCTCTGTGAAGTACCCACAGAGGCAAGAGCAGGGTGGAAGATTCCAGCAAATGATCTTACAGCACATATGTGTTCTGGAAATAAAACCAGGGCCCTCTGGACAGCACCCCAGGCTGTTAACTGCTGAGACATTTCTAGACCAACTTTCTAAATTTAAATTGACTTTTATAATCTTTGATTAAAATATAGTACATCACTTTCCCCCTTTCTTGTCTTCCATCCATGCCTTCCAAATCCTTCACTTCAGACTTCTTCCTTCTTCTGTATGAAGAAGTATGTTGTAATACATGATGACAACCTGCTAAGTTTGGTTTTGTTGATTGTGTGTATATGGTTTAAGGACTGATTCAATGCTTTATATCTTGTATAAATAATGATGGCTGAAGCTGTTACAGGCCCCTTGCTTGAATGAGAACTGGTGGTTAGTGTCTTCATTCTCACAAACTGCACACAAATGTCCATGGTTAGACAACAATGCTGGAGCAGGACATCTGCAGACATCACCTAAAGTGGGGCAGCACATAGTGACCATCAAACTGTGACCATCATATTTTTAGTCATCAAAAGTAACCATCATGTATTAGCAATCACAGAGTGGCCATCACATAATTCCGATCACATAGTGTCCCTCAGTATGATCATTACACAGCTGGACATTAACATAGGACCTTTAATAAATTGAGCATCATTAAGGCTATCACACAGAGAGCATCAAACAATGCCCATCATGGAGAATAAATCACAGAGTTGGCCCTTAAACAGTGGACATCACACAATGGCCATCAGTCACTGGACTTCCCATTGTATCCATAGAAGAGAGTCCATTAGAGTGGCTATCAAATAGTGATGCTCACTTAGTGTTCACCATATATTTCAATTAAAGAGTGACAGTCAAAAAGCAAACATCGAATACTGGGGATCAGACAGTGTTCACAGTGTGGCCATTGCAGAGTGACCATCAGAGAGTTGGCTATCTCATTGTGTCTATATCACATTGGGCATCCTATAGGGGTTATGATCCTCAACCATCACACAGAGGATATAAAACTTTGGTCAACACATTATGTTGATTACTAGTGACCTCCATATGGAAGCCATCGCATAGTGATGATAAAAAGAGAACATTACATACTTTCCACTCCAAGGTGGCCATCACACAGTGACCATCACACTATGTCCATCACAAAATGATGATCCCTCAGTGAATTACTCACAGCGGTTCATCACAATGACTATCACAAATTGGGCATCATTTGTGGCCATCACATGCTGGTCACAACATAGTGGATTTTACAGTATCCATCACCCAGATATGACCACAGAGATGCCATTACAGAGTGACCATTATGCTGTAGCCAGAAAACAACAGCTATCAATCTACTTTCATATTGCAATGATAATGAAAATGTGGAGAGTATAAAATGATAAGCATATGTTGACCAACACAGTGACCATCACATCATGGCCTTCACACAGTGTCTCTCACACTGTGACCATCAGAGAGTTGGCCATCACCATGTACATTAACATTGGCCAACACTCGGTGTCCATCACATGCCGTCTTTAACACTCTGGGCATCACCATGTTTATGACATAATCACTATCACACAGTGGCCATCATATAATGAATATTACACAGTGACAATAAAACAGTATCAATCAAAATGTTCATCACATATCAGTGATTACAGAGTGACCATTATGCAATTAAATCATACAGCTAACCATCAATTATTAGCCAGCACAGAATGGCCATTACAAAACAACCGTCAGTCACAGGCCATGGTAGTGAAAATCATGTATTGGTGATGAAGCACTGATCTTTGCAGAGTGAACAAAACTCAATGTCAATCACACATTGTCCAACACAAGGTCAAATTTACACAGTGACCATCACACCATATAAATGACATAGTGGGATATCAAACAGTGAGCATCAGATAATGGCCATCACAGGGTGACCATCACAGTGGCTATCAAACTTTGACCATCACATAGTGGGATCCCACAGAATTTATAATTCAGTGACCAACACACACAGGCCATCATTAAGTGGCCAGCATACAGTGACCATCAACAGTGTCAAAAAACACATTACTGTCAATCAGAGGCCCTCAAAAAGTGGCCATAACACAGTAACCATCACAGAGTAACCATCACACAGTGAACACAACACAGTAGCCATTAATTATGACCATTTCACAGTGGCCATTACATTGTAGCCCTCACAAAATGATAATTAAACAGAGTTCTCACCCAAACGTCACATGGATTAAATTAGAGTGAACAGCACAAAGTTGAATATCATGACAAGTCCATCTCATAGTGTAAATCAACTCATGGTCAAACATTGTCTCCATCAGATAGGGAAGACTACATTGAATATCAAACAGAGATCACATATACAGTGGCCATCATACAGAGGGATATATATATGTATAATTTATGATAATTTAAACAGAATATTATATATATACACATATATATATATATATATATATATATATATATATATCACAGCAGGCATCACACAGGTGCAAGTAACCTGTGATATATATATATATATATATATATATATATATATATATATATGGGTACATTTATATATACATTTAAATATATGAATGTATATCACATATATATATGGTTGAGAATATATATGTATATATCAAGGTACATTTATATATACATATAAATATATGAATGTATATCACATATATATATATATATGGTTGAGAAGCCTGAACCTGGGCACTCAGAAGAGAAGTCCCAGCTTGGGAAACTATCCCAGAGCCAGATTAAGAGCAAGACACACTTGAAAATGAAGGAGTCACAAGAGCTGAGGCTGCAAACCCTGAGAGCCTGCATACAGAGCACACAAGCCAAGAAACTGCAAGGATGCAGACAAATCAAGTTGGTCACTTTCCAAATCCAGGCAAAAAGACCAATGCAGAAAAGGAGACTGAACCTCAGGTGAGAGGTGTTGACTTTTCTGACAAGCACTTCCTCCATGAAGCCTCTACCCACAGCACATGCCAGAGGGATCCTTGCCTGACTATTGGGAAGGCTACAGAACCATCATCCAGGCTAAGAAGAGACAAGGTCCTCTAATGACCTCAAAGCTGGAGAACCACAGTGGTGAGCAGGGTAACCAAAAAGACCACGCAGAAAAACACAGTTGACCTGAGCACATTTGGAGGCAAGGAAGGGCTGTGAACCCCATGGAGTCAGCTAGAGTGGGCTCTGGGTTCCAAGAACAGGCTTCATGAGCTATGGAGGAGGCATGGCTTTCCAGCACTTTAACTTGGGATCCCACTACTACCTGATGGGCAAACATTCTGGAGACACTCTCTGCAGGCCTCTCTGCCTGATCTCCACACTCTTTGGGCGCGTTCCTCCAGCCATCTTCCCAGATCAAGCACTGTGTCTTCCATTGGCCCACCAGATTCCCACTACTCAAGGACTCTGGCGAAGGCTCAAGGTCTAGGCTTCAGGAAGAAAGACCAGCACCAAAAACTCACAAAATGTCCTTCACCTTCCTGAGGGACTCACTGACAGACCCGCCCATGCATGCTACTTCCTGATGCACACCTGTCTGAACTGGAAAGGAAGGATGGATTTACTGGAATTCTCACCCCTCTTCTGGAGGGTTGTGCCGAACCAATCATTGACGTCACTTCCCATTTCCAGCTCTCCTCTGCTTGGACAGATCATCTTTTCAGAGTTAGTTTTATATCCCTTAGGGCTTCGTCCATGCCAAGTTACAGAAATTCCTGGGGTAGGACTACTTAGGATAAGTGCCAGGTGTGTTCGTTTCAGCACTAATGAATATTGTGTTCATTTCTCTCCTCTGTATAACAAGCTGTTCATGAATAATCATCTGTGTGTATATACATATGATTGGAAAGAGAGAGTCATTCATGGGCATGGACATAGAGAACTGATAGCCTCTATGTGAGTATGCATGTGTGTGCAAGTGTGTTTATGTGTGTGTGTGAGGGGGAGTAGTGGGAAATAAACCAGAGAAAAAAAGGGATCCATTTGCAACCCAGAAAACCAAGACCCAGTTGCCCAGGATCAGAATGGAAATGAAAAGCTCTGGGCGGGCTTTTGGGATCTGCACCAGTGTGAACACCTGCGAATGCCTAGCTCCTGGGCTGAAGGAGCCAGGGCAGAAAGGTGGTGTGATAGGTGTGCAAGACAGGACATCCAGGCACCAAGCAGAAATCCACTTGACCCAAGGAGGCTCCACTCACTAGGGTGAAAGAAATCTGTCCCCTCCAAACTCCCCCCACAATGCAATGACTAAAATCGGAGCTCAGAGCAGTTACTAAGCTTTTTTTCCCTTCCCCCTGCTGTTGTGTGAGCATGAGCAGTGTCTGGCAGGCACCCGAAGCTGGTGTCCCCCACTGGGGAACCAGCTATACCGAGAGAGCCAGCAAAGACTTTACCGAAGCCCCCATTTGCCAGAGCTTGCTTAAAAGCCAAGCAGGGCTGTGAATCCCCTGGAGACCTCCAGTGTGGGCTCTGGGGTCAGAGAACAGGGTTCCTGAGCTGTGGACGGGGCGTGGCCCAGGGAAGCAGAAGTCAGAAGGGGCTGACTCAGATCCAGGAGCCTCAGCTGCTGACTGGGCAGATTTGATCCCAAGGCGTGGTCCAGCAACTCTATATATATCTAGGGGAGGGATGAGCCCCTCTACAGTGAGGCAAAGTGAGGCTGCAGGCTGGAAGACTGCCAGCAGCCTATCCCAGAATCTGCTGCAGAGACACTGGTAGCCACCGCCAGAGGAAGAGGACAAGATCAGTCTGACATGCTGTTTGCTAGGTGGGGCCCAGTCCTGTCCTCAGGATGGAGGCTGGCTGTTCCCAGGGAGCCCTGAATTAGCTGTGTGATCACCTGTGCAAGGACACAGAGCCACGCAAGCTCTACAAGGCCCTGAAGAAACTCGCCTCCGTACCCATCCTGTCTGAACGTCTGGCAGAGATAGGCTTCAGGCAGACCATCAAAGTCTTGAGGAAACAGCAGCTCCTAGTGCCCTACCCAGGAACCTGGAGGCCAGATTGTGGGAGAGTTCCCTGCTGTTGTCCTGGTCTGGCTCAGACCAGGACTCCCCTGACTCTGCCTTGGTGCTGAGCATGAAGACAGAGCAAGGAAGAACATCTCTGGCAGAGGAGCACCGAGTATCCACGTCCAGCGAAGCCCAAGACAAGCATACAGAGGCCTTGCAGCTGAGCAGGTGAAGGCCCAGCCCGAGCAAGAGGCGAAGCACATGCCAGAGGCCAGAGGCAAGTGACACAGGCCATGGAAGCCTGGGACCAGCAGCCAAGAGGATCCAAAGGTGAAGACAGTGGCCCTCCTCTGGCCCAGGAGGATGGTCGCGCTGACTCTTTGGGGGCTTGCCTCAACTCTGACCAAGCCCGCTACCCCCTGGGTGTCCCGGGTCCCTCTTAGGGCCAAAATGATGGGGAAGTGCAGCTGTGGCCTGTCAAGTTGGATTCCAAGACACTGGTCTACTCAGGTCCCAGGAGTCCCGTTCACCAGCAGGAATCGCCAGGAGGTCTCCTCCTTGCAAAAGATCCCAAGGGCACGTGGGATGCTCAGTGCCAAGCCACGGAAGCCACTGCAGCCCATGCAGCTGATGCAGCCAAACAATCTGCTCTCCAGGGAATCTCCCAAGCCAAGGATGCCTTCAAAGCCAACACAGCCCAAGCAGCCCAAGGAGCAGAACATGGGCAAGCAGGGGACTAGCCTGAGACCCACAGCCAGACTGTGACCAAGACACAGTGGCAGATGGAGGAGGCAGACCAAGAGCTGAGGCTGCAAGCCCTCACAGCCCGCATCCGGAAGCCGACAAACCCAGATGGCCACCTTCTTCACCCAGACCAGGAGCCGAGGCGAGCCAGAGGAGCCCGGACTCCCGGTGCGGGGGCCCTCCTCCGAAACGCACCTCCTCCTGGAGGCCTCTGGCCACGGCCCAATCCAGCGAGCTCTCTGCACCTCGACCCAGGCTAAAAAAAGAACTGCCCCCCTCATGGCCAAGGCTCTCCGGGATAATTGCACCCAGTTCTCTTGCAGATGAACCCCAGAAGGACACTGTCTGCTCAGGCATGCCTTGAGATTCCCTGGGACTGTACACACCCACTTGTCCCTCACAAAAAAAGTCAGGCTTTCCAGAGCTTGCACCTGGCATCCCACTTGGAGCTCTGGAGACACTCTTTGGAGGCCTCTCTGCCTGATCTCCATACTGTTTTGGCAGGTTCCACCCACCCGTGAGAGCCTGGGCTGCAGCCATCTTCCCAGATCAAGCACTCCGTCTTCCATTGGCCCACCAGTCTCCCACTACCCAAGGACTCTGGCGAAGGCTCAAGATCTAGGCTTCAGGAAGGAAGACCAGCACCAACATCTCACACCTTGGCCTTCACCTCCCCGACGGACTCACTGGCAGATAAGCCCA
Organism: Meriones unguiculatus; assembly: GCF_030254825.1. Lineage (NCBI taxonomy): Eukaryota > Metazoa > Chordata > Mammalia > Rodentia > Muridae > Meriones > Meriones unguiculatus. The sequence continues at coordinate 23,602,772 of NC_083353.1, read as the reverse complement.
CCAGTGCCACGTCCTGATGCACACCTGCGTGAATTGTAAAGTAAGGATGGATTTCCTGGAATTCTCACCCCCTCTTCTGGAGGGCTGTGCCAAACCAATCATTGACCTCACTTCCCATTTCCAGCTCTGTAGTCCTTGGACAGATCTTTTTCCCAGAGTTAGTTTTCCATCCCTTAGGGCTTTGCCCATGCCAAGGTACACAAGTGCCTGGGGGAGGACTGCTTAGGATAAGAGCCAGATGTGTGTGTTTGAACACTAATGTTTTTATTTTCCTCTTTGTATTCACAGTCTTTTAAGCATGATTATGTTTAGAATGATAAATTTTAATTTGATAACCATTCAGAGATATTTGCATTGTATTTGTACATATCGTTCCAATATTTTTGAATGATGAGCATGCGTTCATATAATTTAACAGAGTAACCTATGGATTCATGTAATTAAAGAGGCATAGGGGAGTAACACATCAAAATGTGATCAAATTTTGGCATGCAAACATCTATTCCGTTCCGAATAACGTTTCAATAAGTTCATCTTCTCGATATCTGTAATAAAATTAAAGGTAAAACCAAAAACCATAAAATAAAATGTGTGAATATGTCTGTTTTTAAAAGAGGTGGGGGAATTGATGCAGAAAAAAAATGAAGCCAAAATAGACCAGACCTATGACAACCCACACTTTTGGGATGCCCTTTGTTTCGTGGCCACAGTGATCAGGTGAGAAAACCTGATGAGAAAAACAGAGGAATATGCCTTAATTTATAAAGGAAGTTGGGAGGGTCCACAGACAGACAGTGAAGAGGTGAAAGATATGGAAGAAATAAAATAATAGTGAAACACTGACAGTTACAAAAGGAGAAAGAGAGAGGAAAAGAATGGGGGGACTTAAAATGTCATGGATAAGCTGCAGCAAGGATCCAATGTCCCAATATCAGAAAAGCAGTGAAAAGCCATAGATGGGCTTGAAGTTTTGCTTCTCTGTGGATGGGCTCCTAGCTATGTGCAAACAGTGGGAAGAAAGAGTTGGTGAGCATCAGCCAGCAAGGTGGTGAAGCAGGCTTGCAAGTTATGATATCCAATCCCATTTAGGAAAACCCCTTTCACTGAGGATGCCTATCATAGATGCCTGGTGTGAGTGTGTTTGAACACTATTGTTTTCTTTTCTGTACTTTGTCTTCAAACCTGTTGATATATATTTGCACAAAATTAATTGACAGTAATATGCATAGTTATTTAATTGGTACTTGTACTTATTGACAGATGATATATCATTGTATGTATATTTACATATAGATTAATAAACAAATAAATACATAGCTTGATAGATACAATGAAAATTGACACACTAAAATGTAATGGTAGTTCAGCATGCATCATGCAGACCGTGGACAACATAAGTAAAGATTAAACAAGTAAATGTAATAGAGGATAAATATTAAAGTAAATGAAGAACAACAAAATACCTCCAAATAGTGTGTGTGAGAGAGAGATGAGGGAGAGAGAGGAACAGAGACAGACAAAGGGAGGTGGGCAGACATGAAGGAATGAAGACAAGTTAATAGGACATAAATTTTCCTTTTAGGGCTTTATTTGTAAACTGAGAATGTAAATGTGTAATTCTCTTACAGCACATTTGATGTAACTGAAGTAAACATTCAGGTAAAGAAATAGACATTTCCTCAAAATCACAACACAATATGAAAGTTGAATGAGTTGTCCATTGCATATACATTTTAAGCTTTGGACTGTCTGCAAATAGAAATTCATGGAATTTTATCATTTGTGCATGAATGACAGAGACCTGTGTTCTTCATCAGCAAGAAAGAAACTATCCGAATGCAGAAGGATGCATCTGAGCTCTTGTCTGGCCTTTAATGCTTTACTGAAGATGAATGCTAATATTCTCTAAATTACCATGGCCATACAGTTTCAACTATTTCTATAGACACATTTTTTTTCTAAGAATTTCCGTAAATTTATAAAAAGTACATAAGATTTGATTTTTTTTTCCTATATTACAGGTGACAGTGAAGATTTCTTTTCAGAATGATTTAATGTTACCTGATTATCCTGTATGGATTTTAAGCACCTTTAAATGATCAAGTATTGATTATAAAATGTTGTAATATACTTTGGTGGTTCATTACACAGTTTTTAGAAGAACTGTTTTGAGTTTATTATTGTAATCACAACCAAAAAGTGAGAAAAGTGATATTGGAAGAAAAGGACTTCAATCTTCTAGTTGATACATGAACATACTAAACATGCACAGTTATATATATACACAGCACAGACTGTATATATATGTAGAACATATAGAATGACATTTCTGTTCCTATAGCAAGTAATAATTGAAATAATGGCTGAAAACAGGCTACAGAAAATTAATTACTTATTTTTTTATGAGTTACAGAATTATTGTAAACATCATATGATTTCCTGCTTAATGGCAAAACCTGAGTCATAAAGAGAAGTTTAAAACACTCATCAATCCCCAGGGTCCGAGGATTGTTCAAGGTTCCTGAATAAACTGCATTGAAAAAAAAAACACATGGCTGAGAAACACTTAAAAAAAAAAACACTCATCAAGTCCATGTTCATACCACCCAGAATGTGCCTTATCTTGTCTGATCCTGGAAGCTAAAACACTCATCAATGGACACCTTCAAACTCAGCGTCACATACTCCATAACTCACAAAAGATATGAGAGAAAGAATGGGAGAGAAGAGAGAGAGAGAGAGAGAGAGAGAGAGAGAGAGAGAGAGAGAGAGAGATGGAGATGGAGAGATTAATTTATGGGGAGCATAGAGATGTTAGATGGAAGAGCTCTGCTGGGTGTGAGAGTAGTCATCAGGGCTAGTTTAATTGCTATGCACACCTAAACAATTACCAGAGCATCTGAACCAATCCAGGCAGATCACAGATTCTTGGTGCTATTTTTCCCTTACCTCAACCCAGCAGATGGAAAAAGTATTCGCTTAAAGATCAAGTTTAAAAATTCCATTCCCATAGTGTAACCATTCCTATGCAATAACAAAACAATCCTCAAAAGGTATTGTTTTTTTTTTATTCTTTTTTTTTTCAATGCAGTTTATTCAGGAACCTTGAACAATCATCTGACCCTGGGGAAAGCCAGCCCACAGCTTAAATAGCCTCTGGGTAGCCAACCCAGGTGTGCCACGTGTGCAATGCAGATAGGTCCACATACATGGAAGCAAGCCAAATCCTCAGCCTTAGCCAAATGTGGAATTGTTCGTGACAGAGAGCACTCACCATCGGGAAGGTGGAAGGAAAAGGTATTGTTAACCCTCTATTTTTCCTATGTTAGGTATTTTTTTTTCTTTTTCTGTTTTTTTCCCTCTTTCTTTCTGTTTCTTTCATATTTCCTTCCTTTCTTTCTTTGTCACAAAACAAAAAGAACAAATGTAATTAATACAAGTAAATTTTAAGCCTTTTCCAGAAAATTATAAAATGCTGACATCTAGTGGAGGTGAAAATATAGGCCTAGAAGGAGTTTTAGTAATGCAGTGTCCTAAGTGTAAGCTAAATGCTTCCAGATCCAAATGCAGAAATAAGCACAGGTGGATATGTCTTGTTTATATTTTTATCCTTACTATTATTATTTACAATTTATTTACATCCCAGATGTAGCCCCTTCCCTCTTCTGCTTATGGTCCCACCCTCTCTTCCTCTTCCTTCGCTATCCCTCTTCCCTAGTCCACAGATAGGGGAAGTCCTTCTCCTTTACTGTCTGACCCTAGAATATTAGGTCCCATCATGACTGCCTGGATCCTCTTCCTCAGTGGGCTAGCTAGGTCTTCCAAGCAGGGAAAAGCGCTCAGGGAATAGGCAACCTAGTTCATGACAGAGACTTTGTCTTCTCTACTTATCCAAGTAAGGGTACTCGCTTGGAGACTGAGCTAACTATGGGCTACGACTGAGCAGGGGTTCTAGGTCCTCCCTATGCATAGCCTTTGGTTGATGCATCAATCTCTACAGTCCCCCACTGGGCCCAGGTTTTTGTTGTTTTGTTGGACTCTGTGTAAGGCTCCTGTCTCCTCCATGTCTTTCTATCTCCCTCTTATTCATAAGATTCCCTGCACTCTGCCCAAGTTTGGCTATGTGTCTCAGCATTCACTTTAATATCCTGCTTGGTACTGAAAGGGTCAAACTAACTTTGTAACCTATATGTCTTTTAAAGCCTATAGTTTTGAGTTTTAGGTCTAGGTTAAGCAAAAAACAAACAAACAAACAACAACAACAACAAAAAGCAACAATCAATGACCTTCACTCAGCAAAAAGAATGACCAGACCCTTGTTTTTGAGATAGTGTTTCTTAGCAACCAAACCAGATGACCTCAATCTTTCTTCTGAGTAGCTTCTGACCTCCAGCCAAAAGCCCACAACCCTGATCTTCAAGGATGGGCTAACCAAACCCACCTTCAATTGCAACTGCATCCACACTTGGCCAAGCTTGAGCACCTAAGACTAACCAATTATCTTAATTTATAGCTTCCTCATCCAATCCTAAATTGCCAAAACTGCAACTTCAAATTTCCCACACTTTTTCTTTTAAAAAACCTAAGGCCTTTGTCGCCTGGTGCCACTCTTTGCTGACAGGCAGGGGTGACCCCATTGCACAATGGTTAATTTAAACCTCTTGCTTTTCCATTGAGTTGTGGTCTGTGGGAGTTTCTGGGAAGGGAGTGATCTTGAACTCCTGAGCTGTGAGACCCCAGGTCTTACAGTCCAGTCTTTCAGAGGCCCTTTGTGGAAGGCTCCTGTCTTGTTCCTTGTTTTCACCCTCTTCCAATGTCTATCTTGTTTGCCTTTCTGAATGAGGATTGAGCATCTTGAGGACTCAAGAAGGGTCCTCCTTCTTGCTTGGCTGCTTTAGGTGTACAGATTTTAGTATGTTTATCCTATACTATGTGGCTAATATATATGTATGAGTGAATATACACCACCTGTGTCTTTCTGTATCTGGGTTACCTCACTCAAGATGATCTTTTCTAGTTCCCACCATTTGCCTGCAAATTTCATTGTGTCCTTGTTTTTAATAACTGAGTAATGTCCCACTGTGTAAATGTAGCATTCTTCAGTTGAGGGACAGGTTATGGCTATAATGAGTAAAGAGGTCATGAACATAGTTGAGCAAATGACCTTGTATGGTTGAGCATCTTTTGGGTATATACCTACATGTAGTATAGCTGGCACTATTCCAATTTTTTTGAGAAAGCTCCAGATTGATTTTCAAGGTGGTTGTACAAGTTTACATTCCCTAAATCAATTGGGGGGGGGGGTTACCCTTTTTCCACATCCTCTCCAGCATATGTTGTAGCTTAAGTTTTTTATTTTAGCCATTATGATGGCTCTGAGATGGAATTTCAGAGCCATTTGGATCTGCATTTTCTTGATGACTAAGGATGTTGAGCATTGTACTAAGTGCTTCTCTGTCATTCGATATTCCTTCTTTGAGAATTCTCTGTTTAGTTCTGTACCTCATTTTTATTTTGATTATTTGATTTGTTGGTGTTTAATTTCTTGAGTTGTTTATATATTCTAGATGTTAGCCTTCTGTCAGATATAGGGTTGGTGAAGATATTTTCCCAGTGTGAGGGCTGTCCTTTGCTTAACAGTAGCTTTTCCATTTCATGAGATCCCATTTATTGAATGTTTATCTTAGAGCCTGTGCTGTTGGCATTCTATTCAGGAAGTTGCCTCCTGTACCAATGAGTTCCAGGATCTTCACAAATTTTTCTTCTAACAGTTTTAGTGTGTCTAGTTTTATGTTTTGGTCTTTGATCCACTTGGAGCTTACTTTGTGCAGGGTGACAAATATGGATCTATTTTCAGTTTTGTACATGTAGATATCCAGTTAGGAGAGCATTATTTGTTGAAGGTGTTGTCTTTTTTCCCAATGTATGATTTTGGATTCTTTGTCAAAAATCAGGTGTACACAGTTGTATGGAATTATTTCTGGGTCTTCTATTTGATTGCATTGATTCTCCAGTCTGTTGTTTCTATTTTAGCACCATGCCATTTTTTATTATGGTTGCTCAAAAATACAACTTGAGGTCGGTGATGAAGATGCCTTCAGAAGGTATCCGTTCAGGATGGTTTTAGCTATCCAGTTGGTTTTTTTTTTCTTTTTCCCCATATAAAGTTGAGAATTTTTCATTCAAAGTCTGTGAAGAATAATGTTGGTATTTTGATGAAACTGCATTGAACCTGTAGACTTCTTTTAGTAGGATGGCTATTTTTACTCTGCTAATCTGTCTTATCAATGAGCATGGTAGATCTTTCCATCTTCTGATATGTTCTTCAAATTCTTTCTTCAAAGATTTGAAGGGTTTTTTTTAACAGTTCTTTCACCTTCTTTGTTAGAGTTACAACGAGGTGTTTTATGTTATTTGTGGCTATTGTGAAGGGTGTTGTTTCCCTAATTTCTTTCTCAATCCATTTGTCTTTTGTATACAGGAGGGCTCCTGATATTTTGAGTTAATTTTGTACCCAGCCACTTTACTAAAGTTTTTTATCAGCTGTAGGAGTTCCCTGGTAGAATTTTTGGGGTCACTCATGTATAGTGTCATATTATCTGCAAATAGTGATACTTTGACTTCTTCCTTTCTATTTTGTACCTTTAGCTCTTTTAGTTGTCTTATTGCTATTGCTAGGACTTCTGGTACAGTATCAAAGAAATATGGAGAGGGTGGGCAGCATTGCCTTGCTCCTGATTTCAGTGGAATTGACTTAAGTTATTCTCCATTTAATTTGATGTTGGCTATAGGCTTGCTGTGCATTGCCTTTTCTATGTTTAGGTATGTGCCTTGTGTCCATGATTTCTCAAGATTTCAAACATAAACAGGTGTGAGATTTTTGTCAAATGCCTTTTTCAGCATCTAAGGAGATGATTATGTTTTTTTTTTTGTTTGTTTGTTTGGTAGATTGATGTATTTCCTTATGTTGAACGACCCTTACATGCCTGGAATGATGCCTCCTTGTTCATAGGGGATGATATCTTTGATGTGTTCTTGGATTCGGTTAGCGAGTATTTTATTGAATATTTTTGTGTCAGTGTTCGTATGAGAGATTGGTCTGAAATTCTCTTTCTTTGTTGGGTCTTTGTGTTGTTTAGGTATCAAGTTGATTGTGTCCTCATAGAATAAATTTGGTAATGTTCCTTCTGTTTGTGTTTTGTGAAATAGTTCGAAGAGTATTGGAACTAGGTCTTCTTTGAATGTCTGGTATAATCCTGCAGTGAAACCATCTGGCCCTGGGCTTTATGTTGATGTGAGACTTTTGATGACCTCTTCTTTTTCTATAGGGGAAGTGGACTATTTAATTTAGTTTTTGGATCTTGATTCAGCTTTTTAAATGGAAGCTACCAAGAAAATTTTCCATTTCACTTAGATTTTAGAATTTTGTGGCATATAGTATTTTAAAGTAGGACATAATGAATCTTTGGATTTCCTCAGTGTCTGTTGTTATGACCTCCATTTAATTTCTGATTTTGTTGATTTGGATAGTATCTCTCCTCCCTTTAGTTAGTTTTGCAAAGGGTTTGTCTGTCTTGTTGATTTTCTCAAAGAAACAGCTCTTGGTTTCTTTGAATTGTTTTGTTTCTAATTTATTGATTTCTTAGTTTGATAATTTCCAGCTGTCTACTCCTCCTGGTTATGTCTGCTTTTTTCCCTAGTGCTTTCAGATGTGCCAATAAGTTGCTTGTATGTGAAATCTTGTATTTTTCTACGAAGAAACGTAGTGCTATGAACTTTCCTCAGCACTGCTTTGATTGTGTCCCATAAGTTTGGGTAAGTTGTGTCTTCATTTTTGTTGAATTCTAGGAAGTCCTTAACTTTCTTCCCTGTCCCAGCTGCTGTTGAATATAAAGTTGCTCAGTTTCTATGCATGTGTAGGCTTTTTGCTATTTCTATTATTGTTGAGGTATAACATGGTGGTCTCATATGATACAAGGGAGTATTTTAACTTTTCTTCTGTATCTTTTTTTGAGGCTTGCTTTGTGCCTTACTATATGGTCAGTTTTGGAGAAGGTTCCCCGAGCTGCTGAGAAAAAGAGATACTTCTTTGAGTTTGGGTGAAACGTTCTGTAGACATCTATGTGGTCCATTTGATTTAGGATCTCTTAAGTGACATCATTTCTCTGTTTAGCTTCTGACTTGATAACTTAGCTTCTGACTTCTGTCCCTTGGTGAGAGTTGAATATTGAAGCCTCCTATCATTAAGGTCTTGGGATGGATGTGTGATTTAAGCTTTAATAATGTTTATTTTATAAATGCAGAAGAGCTTGTGTTTGGACATAAATGTTCATTATTGTGATATCCTCCTCATGGATTTTTTTCCTATAGTGAGAGTGAAGTGTTCCTCCCCCTCTCTTTTGGTTAATTTTGGTTGAAAGTCTATTTTGTTAGATATTAGGATGGCTAATTCAGCATGCTTCTTGTATCTGCTTGCTTAAAGAAACACTTTTCCTTCCCTTTATTCTGAGGGAGCATCCTTTTTTGCTGTAAAGTTGTGTTTCCTGAATGCAGCAGAGTGTTGTTTCCTGTTTCCACAACCATCCTGTTATTCTTTGTTTTTTTTTTATTGGAGAATCAAGTCCATTGGTGTTGTTAGATATTAGTGACCAATGATGTCTAGTTCCTTTTATTGTGGAATTGGTGGGGCTTGTGTGTTTGTGTGCCTGGTTTTTGTTTGTTTGTTTGCGTGGTTTTTTTTGTTTGTTTTATTGTGAAGGTATTTTTTTCTCCTCTATTTCCTTTGTTCTTGTTGATTTTGTTTGATTGGGTTTTCCTTTTCCTTTTTAGCTGTAGGGCTGGGTTGTTGTGTATATATTGTTTAAATTTATTTATGTCATGGAATATTTTGTTTTTCCATCTGTGTTGATTTAAAATTTTGCTGGGCATAGTAGTCTGGGTAGGTATCTGTGGTCTCTTAGCTTTTTCATGATATCCACCCAGGCCTTTCTGGATCTCGTAATTTCTGTTGAGAATTCTGGTGTGGTTGTGATTGGTCTGTCTTTATGTGTTAGTTGTCCTTCTTACCTTGCCACTCTTGATATGTTTCTTTGTTCTGTAGATTTAGTGATTTGATTATTATGTGACAGGAGGAATTCCTTTTCCGGTCTAATTTATTTTGTGTTCTGTAAGCATCTTGTATGTTAAAGGGCATCTCTTTCTTAAGGTTGGGGAAATTTTCAACTATGATATTACTGAGAATATTTTCTGCACTTTGGAAACTGGAATTTTCTTTTTTACCTATTCCTATTATTCTTAGGTTTCTTCTTTTCATGGTATCCTTGATTTCTTCAACATTTTGTATCAGGAACTTTTCCACTTTTACGTTTTCTTCTAGAGACATATATATTTCTGCAATTCTATCTTTGGTGCCTGATAGTCTCTTCCCTGTCTCTTTCCTGTCTCCTGCATTCTGCTGAAGATGCTTACTTTTGTGGTTCCTGATCTGTTCTCTAAGTTCAGCAAGTCCAGGCTTTTCTCTGTTTGTGTTTTCTTTATTGATTCTAATTCCGTTTTCATGTCTTGAAAGATTTTATTCATTTTCTTCACCTGTTTGATTGTGGATTCATATCTGTCCATGATGGCCTCTATTTTTTTTGTTGTTTATTTTGACTTTATGATCCACAAATAATTTCATAATCACAGAATTAAGATAATTTTCCTATGTTTCCTCTGCATTAGAATATCTACTGGTTTGGGGGGATTCTGGTGTATCCATAGTGTCCTGATTTTTGCTGATCAGATTCTTTCCCCAGCCTCTAGTTTTCAGGATGTCTGTAACCTTGACTCTTTTTTTCTTGGAGCCTGTACTGCCATGTGCACCTGTGTCTGAAGTCTGCACTAATATACAGGAAGCTGGGAGATTCCAAGGTCTTGAGAATGCATGCTGGAAATTCAGATGTGGCTAAGGAAGGGAGTTCTCTCTGCTGAGTTCATGCTCTCTACTGGCTCACTGTCTGTGATCCAGGTATGCCAGGTAGCTGTGGTTCAGGCAGAAAGATCTCCAAGTCTAGGGCTGCACCAATGCTCCATAGGCTTCCTCAAGATGTACAATATGATGTGGTTCTCACATATAGTTCAGATTCACTGGGTTCACTGACTGTGCTGGGTTCCATGTTTCTGACCCAGGTAGGCCAGGAAGATGGCCCATTGAGCAAGCAGAATGGAGCCATGCTCCTTCCCAAATACAGGAGGTATCCACTCCATAAGACCATGAGAGTGAGCACCACTAGCTACTGTGACCAGGAAGGTGTTCCACTGGATGGTGAAAGTGTGCTCCAGGGTTTAAAGCTAGGAGCCACTGGTACCCAGAAGGTGTCCACAGGACTGTGAGAGTGGGCACCTGGGTTTGTAACCTCACCCCCAGTACCAGTGAGAGTGAGTGCCCAAAGTTGGAGATACCAACTACTGGTATCTGAAGGTATCTACAGACAGTGGGCTTCGCATGTAGCCTGGGGCTGTGTCAGTGCTGGACAGGAGCCCAATTATTTTTCTCAGTATTAGACTAAAGATGGACTCTCAAGTATCCCTGTGGATTCTCATCTCATCTGAGAAACAGAGAGATGTTGTGGTTTGGGTTTTCTACAGTATGGCCTGCCATTCATTCTGCTTTCACTGCTGAGCTGTTGTTCAGATACCATGCATAGTAGGCAATAACATCTTGGATGCTTCCCTCTATTCTTTTTTCAATTTCTTCATGCTTCAAACTGAAGATATTTTAAAAAACAATGTTCATTCTACCACATTTGTTTTTTTAGATTTTGTTTGTTTGTTGGTTAACAGCAGAAGAACTGAAGACAATCCACAGTTCTTTTGTTTTGGCTCTGACTCTGTCTCTCTTTTTCTCCTTTCTCTCTTTCAATTTCCTTTCTCTTATTTTTCCTATAATTTTTCTCTTTTATAATTTTATTTATTTACTTTTCATTATTACAGTTTATTCACTTCATATCCCAGTTGTAACCCCTTCCCTTGTCCTCTTCAATTCCACCCTACCTCTCTTATCTCCTCTCATGCCAATTCCCAAGTCCACCTCCCCTTCCATCTGGCCCTAGCCTATCAGGTGTCATCAGGACTGGCTGCATTGCTTTCCTCTGTGGTCTGGTACAGTTGCACTCCCTCTAGGGTGAGGTGATCAAAGAGCCAGACACTTAGTTCACATCAGAGACAGCCCCTGCTACTCCCCTTACTTGGGAACACACATGGAAGCTGAGCTGCCATTTGCAACATCTGTGCCAGAGGTCTAGGTAACATGCATGCATGGTCCTTGTTGGAGTATAAGACTTGGCAAATACCTATGGGCTCAGATATTTTGGTTCTGTTGCTCTCCTTGTAGAGCTCCTATCCTTTCCAGGTCTTTCTATTTCCTCTTTATTTCATAAGATTCCCTGAAATCTGCCCACAGTTTGGCAAATAGTGTCAGCATCTGCTTCGATACCCTGCTAGTTAGAATCCTTCAGAGGCCCTCTGTGGTAGGCTCCTGTCCTATTCCCTGTTTTCTCCTACTCCCAATGTCTATCTCATTTGTTTTGAGTGAGGATTGAGCAAACTCCCTAGGGTCCTCCTTCTCATTTAGATTCTTTAGAATTATAGATTTTAGATGTTTATCCCATATTATATGAGTAATATATGCCTATAGTGAATATATACCATGTGTGTCCTTCTGCTTCTAGGTCACCTCATTCAGGATCATCTTTTCTAGTTCCCACCATAGCCCTGCAAAATTTCATGATTTCCCTGTTTTTAATTGCTGAGTAGTATTCCATTGTGTAAATGTACCACCATTTCTGTATCCATTCCTAAGTTTAGGGACATCTGGGTTATTTCCATATTCTGGTTATTATGAATAAAGCTGTTTTGAACATATTTGAGCAAATGTCCTTGCTCATATTTTTGATATATATTACTGGGAGTGTTGTAGATGGATCTTGAAGTGGCAATGTTTCTAAATTTCTGAGAAAGCAGCAGATTGATTCCCAAAGTGGTTGTAATTATTTACATTCCCACCAACAATGGAGGACTTTACCCCTTTCTCCACATCCTCTCCAGCATGTGTTGTCACTTGATTTTTTGTTCTTATCCATTCTGATGGATGTTAGATGAAAACTCATGGTCATTTTGATTTGCAACACATTCAGAATTTTTTTTTGACATTTTAAAACTTTTCTTTATTCTTCATTAATTACACTTTATTTACTTTGTATCCCCCTTGTGGTTCCCTCCCTCCTCCAGTCCCAATCGCTTCCTTCTTCCACCCTCTGCATGCATGACCCTCCCCAAGTCTACTGATAGGGAAGATCTTCTTTTCCTTCCTTCTGATACTAGTCAATTAGGTCTCACCAGGAGTGGCTGCATTGTCTTCTTGTGTGGCCTGGTAATGCTGCTTCTCCCTCAGGGGGAGGTAATTAAAGAGCAGGCCAAACAGTTCATGTCAGAGACAGTCTCTGTTCCTAATAAAATGAAACCCACTTGGATATTCAATTGCTATGGGCTACATCTGTGCAAGGGTCTTAGGTTATCTCCATGCATAGTCCTTTGTTGGAGTATCAGTCTCAGGAAAGACCCCTGTGCTCAGAATTTCTGTTCTGTTGCTGTCTTTGTGGGGTTCCTGTCCTCTCCAGATCTTACTGTTTCCCACTTCTTTCCTAAGATTCCCTGCACTCTGCCCAAAGGTTGCCCATAAGTCTCAACACAAGCATGGATAGTCTGCAGGGCAGAGTCTTTCAGAGGTCCTCTGTGTCAGGCTCCTGACTTGTTACCTCTTTTATCCTTCTTCTGATATCCATCTTCTTTGCCTTTCTGAATAGGAATTGAGCAGTTTAGGAAGAGTCCTCCCTCTTAATTAGTTTCTTTAGGTGTACAGATTTTAGTAGGTTTATCTCATATATCTATATGAGTGAATATATACAGTGTGCATCTTTCTGCTTCTGAGATAGCTCACTCAGAATGATATTTTCCAGATTCCAGCATTTACCTGCAATTTTCATGATTTCCTTTTTTTATTGCTGAGTAATATTCCATTGTGTAGATATACCACAATTTGTGCATTCATTCCTCCACTGAGGGGCATCTGGACTGTTTCCAGCTACTGGCTATTAAAAATATGGCTACTACAAACATGGTTGAGCAAATGTCCTCATTTTGTACTTGAGACTCTTTTGGTTATATGCCTAGAAGTGGTATAGCTAGATCTTGAGGAAACACTATTCCTAGTTGTCTGAGAAAGTGTCAGGTTGCTTTCCAGAGTGGTTTTACAAGTTTACATTCCTACCAGCAGTGCAGGAGGGTTCCCCTTTCTCCACAACCTCTGCAGCATGTGTTGTCTCTTGTGATTTTGAACTTAGCCATTCTGAGGGTTGTAAGGTGAAATCTTAGGATGGTTTTGATTTGCATTTCCCTGATGGCTAATGACATTGAGCATTTCTTTAAGTGTTTCTCTGCCATTCTATATTCCTCTATTGAGAATTCTCTGTTTAGTGCTGTACTCCATTTTTTAATTGGATTTCTAGATTTTTTGCTGTTTAACTTCTTTACTCCTTTATATATACTGGGTATTAGTCCTCTGTCAGTTATGGAGTTGGTGAAGATCCTTTCCCAATCTGTAGGCTGTCATTTTGTTGTGATGACAGTGCCCTTTGCTTTACAGAAGATTTTCAGTCCCATTTGTTGATTGTTGCTCTTAGAGCCTGTGCTGTTGGTGTTCTCTTCAGGAAGTCATTTCATGTGCCAATGAGTTCAAGGCTCTTTCCCATTGTTTCTTCTAAGCATTTTAGTATATCTGGTTTTATGTTGAGGTCTTCGAACCATTTGGACTTTAGTTTTGTGCAGGGTGATAAGGCTGGATTGATTTGCATTTTTCTACATGTAGACATCCAGTTAGACCAGCACCATTTGTTGAAGATACTGTCTTTTTTCCATTGAATGATTTTGGCATCTTTGTAAAAAAATCTTCGTAAGTTTGTGTATTTATGTCAGGATCTTCTATTCAATTCCATTGATCCACCAGTCTATTTCTATACCAGTACCATGCAGTTTTTAGTATTGTTGCTCTATAGTTGAGCTTGAGATGAGGGATGGAGATGCCTCCAGAAGATCTTTTATTGTAGAGGACTGTTTCAGAAATTCTGGGTTTCTTCTTGTTCCATATGAAGGTGAGAATATTTCTTTCAAGCTCTGTAAAGAAGTGTGTTGGTAATTTGATGGGAATTGCATTGAATGAGTAGATTGCTTTTGATAAGATGGCGATTTTTACTGTGTTAATTCTGTCAAGCCATGGGCATGGGAGATCTTTCCATCTTCTGATATCTTCTAATTCTTTCTTCAGAGACTTGAAATCTTTTTCATACAAGTCTTTGACTTGCTTGGTTAGGGTTACACCAAGGTACTTTATGTCGTTTGTGGCTATTTTGAAGATGTAGATGGCTGGGAATAATGAAAATCATGGCTGAAATCAATAAATTAGAAACAAAGAAAACACTTCAAAGAATCAATGAAACCAAGAGCTTGTTCTTCGAGAAAATCGACAAGATAGACAACCCATTAGCCAAGCTAACTAAAAGGCAGAGAGACACCATCCAAATCAAGAAAATCAGAAATGAAAAGGGGACATTACTACAGATACAAAGGAAACCCAAACAATCATTAGAACTTACTTCAAAGTCTGTATGCCACAAAATTTGAAAATATAAATGAAATTGGCAATTTTCTCGATCGATTCCACTTACCAAAGCTGAATCAAGATCAGGTAAATCAATTAAATAATCCTACATGCCCTAAGAAAATAGAAGTGGTCATCAAAATTCTCCCATCCAAAAAAAGCCCAGGACCAGATGATTTCAGTACAGAATTCTACCAGACCTTTAAAGAAGAGTTAACTCTAGTTCTCTTCAAACTAAATAGAAACAGCAGGAACACTACCAAACTCATTCTATGAAGCCATAGTCACCTTGGTACCTAACCCTTACAAAGACCCAACAAGAAAAAAGAATTTCAGGCCAATCTCACTTATGAACATTGATGCAAAAATACTCAACAAAATACTTGCAAACCGAATACAAGAACACATCAAAGGTATCATCCACTATGACTAAGTCTGCTTCAATGAAGGCATGCAGGGGTGGTTCAATATATAGAAATTCATCAGTGTGATCCACCATATAAACAAACTGAAGGAGAAAAACCACATGATCATCTCCTTAGATGCTGAAAAGGCATTTGACAAAATCCAACATACATTCATGTTTAAAGTCTTGGAGATATCAGGGATACCAGACACATAAATGAACATAGTAAAGGCAATATACAGCAAGCCTATAGCCAATATCAAACTCAATGTAGAGAAACTTAAAACAATCCCACTGAAATCAGGGACAAGGCAAGGCTGCCCACTCTCTCCATATCTATTCTGGAAATCTTTGCTAGAGCAATATGCAGTTGAAGATCAAGCAGATACATATTGAAAAGGAAGAAGCCAAAGTGTCACTATTTGTAGATGATAGGATAGCATTCCTGAGTGACCCCAAAAATTCTGCCAGTGAACTCCTATAGCTGATAAACACCTTCAGCAACGTGGCCAGTTACAACATTAACTCAAAAAAAAAAAAAAAAAAAAAAAGAATAGTGCTTCTGTATACAAAAGTCAAAAGGGCTGAGAAAGAAATTAGGAGAGCATTTCTTTAAGTCTTTCTCTGCCATTAGATATTCCTCTACAGAGAATTCTCTGTTTAACTCTGTACCTCATTTTTTATTTGGATTACTTGGTGTGTTAGTGTTTAAATTCTTCAATTCTTTATATATTCCAGATATTAGCCTATGTTTAATGTAGGGTTGGTGATGATACTTTCCCAGTCTCTATGCTGTTGTTTTGTTCTTTTTTTCTGTATCTTTTTTTAATTTTTATTAATTACATGTTATTCAGTTTGTATCCCCCATTAGCCCCTCCCTCATCCCCTCCTGATCCAATCTCCCTACCCCCTACTTCATGCATGCCCCTCCCCAAGTCCACTGATAGGGGAGGTCCTCCTTTCCTACCTTCTGATCTTAGTTTATCAGATCTCATCAGAACTGGCTGCATTGTCTGCTTCTGCTGCCTGCTAAGGCTGCTACCCCCTCAGGGGGAGGTGATCAAAGTGCGGTCCAATCAGATCATGTCAGTTGCAGTCCCTCTTCCCATTACTATGAAACCCACTTGGACACTAAACTGCCATGGGTTACATCTTTGCTGGAGTTCTAGGTTATCTCCATCCCTGATACTTGGTTGGAGTATGGACTCTGGGAAGACCCCTGTGTTCAAATTTCTTGTTCTGTTTCTCTCCTTGTGGAGTTCCTGTCCTCTCCAGATCTTACTATTTCCCACTTCTTACATAAGATTCCATGCTAATTGCCCAACAGTTTGGCCATAAGCCTCAGCATCTGCTTTGACAGTCTGCAGGGCAGAGCCTTACAGAGGCCCTCCATGGCGGGTTTCTAGCTTGATTCCTGTTTTCTTCTTCTTCTGATGTCCATCCTCTTTGCCTTTGGGATAGGGATTGAGCATTTTAGTCAGTGTCTTCTCTCTTGATTAGTTTCTTTAAAGGTACAGATTTCTGTAGGTTTATCCTATATTACATGTCTATATGAGTGAGTATATACTGTGTGTGTCTTTCTGCTTCTGGGACAGCTCACTGAGGATGATCCTTTCCAGGTTCCACCATTTACCTGCAAATTTCAAGATTTCCTTATTTTTCATTGATGAGTAATATTCCATTGTGTAGTTATACCAGAATTTCTGCTTCCATTCTTCAGTTGAGGGGCATCTGGGCTGTTTCCAGCTTCTGGCTATTACAAATAAGGCTGCTAAAAACACGGTTGTGAAAATGTCTTTAATGTGTACTTGAGCCTTTTTTTGGATAACAAAAGCAAACGCCAGATTGAATGCAATTCTCATCAAATTACCAACACAATTCTTCACCGACTTTGAAAGAAAAATTCTCAACATCATATAGAATAACAAGAAACCCAGAATTGCTAAAACAACCCTCTACAACAAAAGATCTTCTGGGGGTATCTCCATCCCTTATCTTAAGCTCTATCATAGAGCAACAGTAACAAAAACTGCATGGTACTGGCTTAGAAACACAATGGTGGATCAATGGAACCAAAAAGAAGATCCAGAAATAAACCCACACACTTATGGACACCTGATCATATAATGGAAAAGATATGGCATCTTCAACAAATGGTTCTGGTCTAACTGGATGTCTACATGTAGAAAAATGCAAATAGATCCATCCTTATCACCCTGCACAAAACTGAAGTCCAAGTGGATCAAAGACCTCAACATAAATCCAGACATTAAATCACTTAGAAGAAAAAGTGAGCAAGACCCTAGAACACATTGGTACAGGAGACAACTTCCTGAACAGAACACCAACAGCACAGGCTCTAAGAGCAACAATTAATAAATGGGACCTCATGAAACTGAAAAGCTTCTGTAAAGCCAAGGACACTGTCATCAAAACAAAAGGAATACCTACAGATTGGAAAAAAATCTTCAACAAAACTTCTTCTGACAGAGGGCTAATATCCAGTATATATAAAGAACTAAAGAAGTTGAAAAGCAGCAAACAAAGTAATCCAATTAAAAAATGGGGAACAGAGCTAAACAGAGAATTCTTAGTAGAGGAATACAGAATGGCAGAGAAACACTTAAAGAAATGCTCAACATCATTAGCCATATGGGAAATGCAAATCAAAATGACCCTGAGATTTCACCTTATACTAATCAGAATGGTCAAGATGAAAAACTTGAATGACAACACATACTGGAGATAGGGGAACCCTCCTCCACTGCTGGTGGGAATGTAAACTTGTAAAATCACTCTGTAAATCAATCTGGCACTTTCTCAGACAACTAGTAATACTGCTTCCTCAAGATCCAGCCATGTTATTTTGTTCTTACGACAGTATCCTTTGCTTTTTAGAAGCTTTGAGAATCATGAGGTCCCATTTATTGATTGTTGATCTTAGAGCCTGTGCTGTTGGTGTTCTGTTTAGGAAGTTGTTTCCTGTGGCTATGAGTTCTAGGCTCTTCCCCACGTAGCTAATGACTTTGTAAATACCTTTGACACCTCATGGATTTTAGACTTTCCTTTCATTTAAGTTTAATACCTCCCTTTTTTTTGACAGTTTTCAGTGCTTTTAAAAATTATTTGTATCTCTTTCCACTTAGACAGGTAAATTTACCTGCTGACAACTGAGTCCATGACCCAGGTCACAGATAGTGTGAGAAGAGAAGGAAGCTCCACAAATTGTACACACATACACAGAGTCATCCCACATACTCATCTCCACTCAGGCATGCATGATTTCCTTACATACTTTCAATTTAAAGCAATTTCACACTCTCTCTCACACACAAGCACATTAAAATGTAATAAAAATTTTTATGCTTTACCCAGAGTAGCTGTAGATACCACAATATTTTTCACTCATGATTTTATTGTATCATTGATATTTTTCATTTATACTAAGAGTTTGTATTTTTGAAAGGTATATATCCTAGCATTTGCATTTTAGCTTGTTGCACTCTTTCTTTTCCCCCCTTAATTCTTCTCTTCTTCCTCTATCTTCCTTCTTACTTTTCTTTTTGTTTTACTTCCTTTCCCACTCCCCATACCTTATAATAGGAATATAACACATACCACTTTCTCCACCAATTACTGAAGTTTCTCATAGCATCTTAATTAGAAAGAGTATTACATTTAATAATTTATTTTATTCCAGTTATGTATTATTGCTCAATCTTTGTTCAAAGCCATCAGATTCATTTCACAAAGGGCCCTCTAAGCATGAACTTCCTACCTTTTAAAATTTACACTAATTTTTTAGGACATTTCTCAGGCAAGAATTCTGGGGCAAGAGAACTGCAAGGTAATAATTGCTTGGCTACTTTGAATTGTGTCAAGAAAGAGCCTGACACAGAGGACCTCTTAAAGTCTCTGCCCTGCAGACTATCAATGCAGATGCTGAGACTTATGGGAAACCTTTGGGCAGAGTGCAGGGAATCTTAGGAAAGAAATGGGAAACAGTAAGATCTGGAGAGGACAGGAACTCCACAAGGAGAGCAACAGAACCAAAAAAAAAAAAGCTGAGCACAAGGGTCTTTCCTGAGAGTGATACTCCAACCAAGGCCTATGTATGGAGATAACCTAAGATCCCTGTATATATGTAGCCCATGGCAGTTCAGTATTCAAGTATGTTCTATTGTTATAGGAAAAGGGACTGTCTCTGACATGAACTGATTTTTCTGCCCTTTAATTAACTCCCCTGAGGGGGAAGCAGCATTACCAAGCCACACAAGAAGACAATGCAGCCACTCCTGATGAGACCTAATTGACTAGGATCAAAAGGAAGGAAAAGAAGACCTCCTCTATCAGTGGACTTGGGGAGGAATAAAATGTAATAAATAAAGAATTTTAAAAATTTATATAAGTGGGGAAAAGGGAAAGGGTAAAGACAGATGGTAGCTGTAATGGTAATGAAGAATTTGTTGTGAGGCATGCATACATTGCCACCACGGATTGTTGCATAGAGCTAGAGTGAGGTGGAGACATTCATACCTTGGACATCTCATTCTTGATATGGGTAGGTGGAAGCATTGCTACTTCCCTGTTCTGTGCCAGCATGCATTGGCACTTGTAGTCTTGACCCCCTACCTCTGCTATTCTTGGAGTAATCAAGTAGCCTGGGCACCTGGAATTCTTCCCGATATAAATTGGCAACATCCCAGACCAAGCCAATAATATGTGCCCATCCTGGGAAGCTCTCCCAACCCCAAGGGTCCTGCTTTTCAATGATGGCTTCTATTTTTTTGTTTGTTTCCTCTCTATATTCCGCTAATTGTGCCTCTACTTGTTTGGTTCTATTTGCCTGTATTTCTTTGGGAGCTATGTTCATTACTACCCAATGGCTTGAGTGCCATTCCAGAAACTGTTTCCTGTGTAAAGTTGCATTTGAAGGTGTCTTTACTCTGCCGCCGTTCAATTACCTCCATAGTTTAACCTCATAATTATTAGCTCAGATAGTTTATGGTACCTTTCCCACAATATTTAAATAGCATGTCCTTAATGTTTTAGTATTTAGTATGTAGAATCCATTTTTATTCTCAAAGAGTAGCAATGTCCTGCCTAAATTTGCCTTGTTTCTTCTTCTGCAGTGTAAAATTTTCATGCTTATGACAAGTTGGGGAAGTGACATGTTTTCAAGGAAATATGAAGACTGGCTTCATGGTATCCTAAAAAAGATAGTGGAAGGTAACTTTCCAAAAGTGTTGGTTTGAAAACAAGTGGGTCCACAGAAGAAGAATAGGTTCCTGCCAATTATATTCAACATGGAAAAGAAGAAAATTCCAAGAGATTTCACCGGATTTCTCTGACAATCCTATCACTATTTAAGTAGTTTCTAACTTTTGTCTGAAAACTGAGAATAAGATATTGAATCCAATTCGTTTTAGGCATAAATTTGAATCCATGAAAAAAAGTTGTTGTTTTTTTTTTTATTTTTATAGACAGCCAAAAAAAAAAAAAAAAGAAAAACTGAAAGTTGTGTATTTGAAACAAACATCAAAAATAATCCCCGAAGAGGTGCAGTTGCACATAACTTTAATCCCACCACTCTGGAGGCAGAGACAGATGGATCTTTGTGATCAAGACCAACCAGATCTACATATCCAGTTCCAAGACATCCAGGGCTACTTAAACAGATTCCACTAAAAAAAAAAAAAATCCTTGGATCAGAAAAACTTGGCAAGCATAGGAAGAAATAAGACTCATGATCTAGCCAGATTTGGAGGCACAGACCTGTAATCTAAGCTACTCAGGATGTTCCATCGGGACCATAAACTCAAGACTCAGCTAGGCTACACAGTGAGCTAAAGGCCAACATGGACAAATTAGTAAGATTCTCTCTCACAACAACAACAACAAAAAATTTAAGAAGTCTCTAGCTCAAGGACAGAGAACACTAGACTTGCAAACATGATGCCCTTTAATCCATCCCAAATGGAAAAATAGAGATAAGAGTAACCAAATAATGACCAAGGCTTGAAAGTCCTTGAAGTATTGAAATACATATTCAAAACCCTGGGAGTGGAGGAGAGAGGGGCTTATGGGGGATACAAAGTGAATAAACTGTAATTAATAAAAAAAAAATGTTACTATTTCCATAGGGTAAAGCGTTTTTTATTTCATTATCTATAAACATTAAATTTATTTTTATTAACTATATTGTTTCTCTTAAGATAAATACTGCTTCTTTCAAATGTGTAAGAGTTTGTATGTAAAAGAATAATCGATAAGTACTTGCTCAATACACTTGGCAATTCTGTCTGAGAAACTTGATTATTTACTTTTCTTCAAAATAACAGTTGATCACTATTTCAATGTCTTGTTTTTTTATTTGATTAATTAGCCTTTTGTTTCTATGTTTTGACATAATCACTACAAAGACAAAGAAGTGCACACACACACATGCACACACACTCACATACACACAAATTTACATTACTAACAATAAGCCTTATCCAGAATATTTTAGAGACATTTTTTATTCTTTTTCTACATTACACAAATTTATATAATAAAGAATAAAGCATGTGATTTATATTGTATCTGCATAAATCCTGGCTCTATGGTCCTATGTTGATGACATACCCATTTCTCCTTTAATAGCTCAAAAAATTTAATTACAGTTCATTCACTTTGTATCCCAGAGGTAGCCCTCTCCCCTCATTCCCTCCAAGTCCCACCTCCCCTCTCTCATCTCCTCCTGTGCCCCTTTCTAAGTCCACTGATAGGGGAGGTCCTCCTCCTCTTGCATCTGATCCTAGCTTACCAGGTCTCATCAGGCCTGGTTGCATTGTCTTACTCTGTGGTCTGGTAAGGCTGCTCCCACCTCAGGGGGAGGTGATCAAGGGGCCAGCCACTGAGTTCATGTCAGAGATAGTCCCTGGGAACCCAATTGGATACTGAGCTGCCATAGGCTACATCTGAGCAGGGGTTCTATGTTATATCATGAATGGTCTTTGGTTGGAGTATCAGTCTCAGAAAAGACCCCTGTGTCCAGGTTTTTTGCTTGTGTTGCTCTCCTTTTGGAGCTCCTGTTTAATATCATGCTATGAAATATGCAAAGAGTAAAAAAAGTTCAACTTTTTTCATCTGTACTCATGATGTTCCCTCTTTGATTCAAAGGCCACCTAACAACAACAACAAAAAATCAGACATAAGAAACACTCTTCTTTGTTGTTGGCCAGGGAAGTTAAAAAACAACAACAACAACAACAACAAAAACAGATTACTACTATTGCCCTTAGCCATCTGCTAAGAAGTGAAAGATAAGTCTTTCATCCTGAAGATACCACTTACTTTAGAAATAGGACCCAGAGACCTATTATCTGGCCCTGAATAAATTTTCCTTTGTGAGAATTAGCTTTCCAGAAGACACCATGCCAGCTTCCAAATGAGGGAAGTAACTAACATTCCTTCATAGCTTTGGTGCCTATGAACCATATCAACGATGAACATGGCAAGGTAAACATAAGGCTGGAATATAGCACTCATACCTTGGCAGTGAGCAACAGCTTTCTAATTGGACTTAAAAACCCACTCAATGAGAAGGATACCATGCCTCATATTAAAAACCTAGCTCACGTCCCAGTTCTAGTGAAGTTGTGGGTTTTGGGAAAATATCTACAGTCATTAATTTACCAATAGCGCAAACTATAAATATTTGTCCTTATTATCAGAAATCGGTGTAGTATTCACTTCTCATTGAGAAAATGTTTCTTTGAGCAGATTCAGACTACTACAGAAAACCATGATCTATCAAAATGCAGCAGTATGGAGCCCAGTCCCAATGAATACCTATACAGAACAATCCAGCACTTAAGGTTCAGGGAACATTGTAGAAGAGGACACTGTAAGACTGTAAGAACCAGAGGATCAGGGAGCTTTCTATAATTGTTTTTCCTTATAAAACCGGGGACTACAGCCATCATTTCTCATCAACATGACTGCCCAAATGTGAGATGAAATTGGATAACACCAAGGGACAGGCCACCATGGATAGAGAAAAGTCTAGAAGGCTTCAACCCTACATAGAAATGTGGGCAACTGAAAAAAGCTGGAGCAGGAGAGGTGATTTTTTCCACAGAGAAGAGTATGGCAATTGGTTGTCCCATGCCAGACCTGCAAAAAATACATACAAGTAACTGTATGTGTACTGAACAAGTTAAATTAAAGAATATATATGTATGTGTGTTCCATTATATATATATGTGTGTGTATGTGTGTGTGTGTGTGTGCTTTCCAAGTATATAGGTAGGTGTGTATGTGTGTCTGTGCAATAACCATTATTGAAAAACAAGGCAATTAATTTGGACCTCGGGGAGGAGTATATTGGAGGGTTTGGAGGGAGGAAAGAAAAGAGAAACATTTTAAGTATATTATAATCTCAAAATTTTTGAAGAATAAACTTCATTACCAAATTGTACTTTAAATTATGTGCAAGAGATAGAACTCCTTGATAGTTTTTCTTATGATAAACCAAGTAGCTAATTAATGTAATAGGTTATGGAGTAGTGCAACAAAAGATTCAGGTAAAGAAAGAGGCATTTCCATAAAGGCATAATATAATGTTAAGGCAAATTGAGTTTGAATTGTCCTTTGAATATGTTCTTTGAGGAGATCTTCAGAGCTGTCTGTACATAAAAATATTTTATTCCATCTGTTCATGCTGCCTGAGTGACAGACCTGTTTCTCAGCATTCATTTTACCACCAAGAGAGAGAAAAGAAATTCAGGTACACATTAATGCAAAAAGTGTTAACTTCACTACCATTCTATTCATGTTAAGTGTAAGCAGAAGAAAACCCTACATATTTTCTGAGATAAGCTGAAATGAAGCCTCTTCCACTAAACATTAAATTCCCAGCAGCCAACTCACATTGTTAACATGCTAACAGTGATATTGATTGAAAACATACTCATTAATTCATATTTTGTGTTTTACTGTTGTTTGACCAATTGGTTTCAATCAAGATTTTATAGGACTTAGTACAGAATATTACCAGGATGCTATTGAAACTAGTTATGTAATCACAGTCTCTTCAATAGCCTTTAGCAAATCATTAAGTCTAAGAATTTTAAGTACTTTAACTAAAACAGAAATCTTGTCGGTATGATTTGATTTCTCTTTATGTAAAAATGTACCAGTGAGATTTTGTTATTTGCAAGGCGATTCAATGTCTTTTAACTAGCTGTGCTTTCTGGGTATGGAGTACTAATAGAATATAAGACTATATGATACTGTGATTTACTTGCAGGATCCATTTCAATCTCTTAGAACAAGAATTCCTTTGAATACATCTTTGTGTACACCACAGAACCTGGCAAAACACCTCACAGAAAGATGGCATAAAATGATTTTTGTTAAAGGGATAGATTTTACAGTCAGTCTGTAACTACCTTTTTCCAGAGAAAGGACTGTATTTAAAACTGAGATAGAGAAAACACACAAAATTCCTGAAAGACAAATGAATCTAAACTTCAGCCAGTTCAAAAGAGTAAATTATCGACTAACTAACGTTTAAGACATTTGTGTCCACAGTAGCCAATTTTCTCTGTACCCTGCACAATACAGAGACTGTAAACCCTCCCACTGCCAACTGTAGGCAAAGTGTTCAGAAGATCTCTTTTGATTGTATGTGTCTTAGTTAGGATAAATATAGAATTACTCCTTACCTTCATTCATCCCCTTTGGCTCTGGGTACTTGGTAAAGATATTAGAGGAAAGGAAATATACATTTTAAAATTGTTATTCAAGTATCCTAAATAATTATTGTCTAAGGAAATTTAATTATACATATTATATTGTGAATTATAAATATATTTAATATATACATAGTAGGTATTCTCCATTGCTCCTCAAGAACTCAACACTTAGCTTAAGTGAAAAAATTTGATGCAAAAATTATTTTTTTATTATGAACAAGTCCATACAATTAACAAGGATATGAATTTACCTTTCATATACAATGCATAAGATATTTCTCTAGGGAACAAGAACTAATAGATATCCTGAAGCAGACCAGTATCTAAGTATAGCCACAGGAAAAGTAGAAAGAATTAAATTTGCAATATAGTAAAAGTGGCAAGGTAAGTTCACTCTTCATTTTTATTCATGAAACAGTATATGAAATAAGTCATAAAATACAGAAACATTTGCTGAGAGATTTAAGTGGAAAACACGATTTAGGCAGTTTTCTGCTGTCATGGAAATTTGAATTATATTTGTTTGCATGCATACACATACATAACCTGTTGTGGGGTGTGTGTGTGTGTGTGTGTGTGTGTGTGTGTGTGTGTGTGTTTGTGTGTGTGTGGGGTCAGACTGACATTGTTATTGATACCTCTGCCTAACATAATGTTAAACTCATGATCAGAAAATCAGTTACATCAAAAGATTGTCTCGGGTGTCTGAGACTATTATCACCATTCAATTTTTAGTTCCTGTGTCTTACATGAAAATGGCCAAACAGAAACACTGTTACAGAGGAAAATAAAAAGACAATGTAAGTTCTTCTGAAGAATTATTGGATGCTGACATCTAGTGACTTAGAAAAGTACCATTATGGAGGAATTTTAATAACACAATATACTTCCATAAAAATGTGTATGTTGCCCAGTGCAAAATCACATATGTACAGGTCGATACATTTAATTTTAATACTTAATTATAGCTTTTTATGTGCCTAACTGCTACTGAATAAAGGTAAACCCTTGTGAAATGAACTTTTTTTATCAGTGATACTCCACACTTTGCAGAAAGCATATCATTCCCTATAATATCTTAAAATCTTCCTCCATTACCCTTTTCCTTCCTTCCTTCCTTCCTTCCTTCCTTCCTTCCTTCCTTCCTTCCTCCCTTCATTCCTTCTTTCCTTCCTTCCTCAATATCTTTTGACCACATTGTCTCTGTATATGCTTTTTTCTTTGCCTCTCTGATATATTCTAATATATATTATCTATATCTCCATCCTTCCTCTTTCAATACACTTAAAAGTGTTCTTCAGTTAGGGTTTCCATCACTATGATAAACACTAAGACCAAAAGCAACTTGGTGAAGAAAGGATTTATATCATCTTACAGTAAACAGGTAACAGTCCTTTATGGACAGAACTCAGGACAAGAACTCAAGCAGGCAAGAACTTCCGGGTAGGAACTGACACTGAAGCCATGGAGGAATGCTACTTACTGGCTTCCTCCTCATGATTTGCTCAGCCCACTATTACAGCTCAGCACAGCTGCCCAGAGCTAGTACTGATGTGCCAAAGATTAATTAAGAAGACATCTGAAAGACTTCTGGGTTTCCTTTTCACAGTAATTCTGACTTGTCAAACTGACCCCCCAAAAAAAGTAATTAGTATAAATAGCTTTTCCATCTACTGGATACTAAATCTACAATAACCTAAAATAAGTTTTTTTGTGTTAAATTCTTCTGAAATTTTAATGTACTTTTCCTATATGTCTCATTTGAGGCCTGCTTTACCATACTATTTCAAGTTACACATATGAAAGTATAACCTTGTAATAATGCTTATACCTGTATCTCCTCTTTTCCATTTGATTTCCTTTTTTTCTATTCCTCGGTGAATTACTGATTTACAATCATTATCTTACATTTATTATTTTACATTTTGATTACAATCATTATTTTACAATTATTATTTTACATTTTGATAGCGCTTATATAATTTTCATCAATGAATATGCAGTTAGGACCATATAGAAAGCAGATCACATTGACATTTTATTTTTTTTCATTATGAATTTTACTTCTTGATCTCTACCCAAAGCTGCATATCCTGTGCTATTCCAAAAAGCTCTCTACACATAGACTTTTTTCTTTGCAGAATTTACAAGTCCTGTGGCAATAAAATGCAAAGTTTTTAGAATGGAGCACTGATTCATGAATTCTCTAAGATAAGCTGTTAGGAAAAAAAAAGCTGTCAGGAAAGAAAAAAGAAAGGAAGGAAGAAAGAGAGAGAGAGAGGAGAGAGATAAACAAAATTGCAGGAGAGTGTGTGAGTGAGAGTCAGGGACAGAGTGATAGAGGAAGAGAGGGAGAGAAGAAGAAAGGGAGACAGGAGGAAAGAAAGGAAAAAGGAAGGAAAGAAGGAAGGAAAGGAAGAGATTGATGAACTACAACTTATAATTTTAATGAAGGTGAAGAGTTTGTGAGTTTAATCCATAAGAAATTGGAAAAGTTGGTGTAGAGGTATGCTTGAGAATTTTAGATGTGCTTCGGTGCCTATCAGATAGAACCTGGAGGAAGAAAAGGACATGAAATCCCCTGAAACAAGAGTTACTACAAAAAGTTGTGAGCCCCCATATGCGCACAAGAAACAAAATTTCAGTCCACTGCATGAGCAGCATGTACTTTGAATTGCTGAGCCCTCTCTGCATCCCTTGTTCTGTATTATTCATCATATATTTAGTATTGAGTTTTTTTCCCCAGAATTCTTGAAAGTTAAGGTCATTATTGCTTAATATTTTCACTAGTGCTCTCTAAAGGCAATAATTCTTCAGCTTTATCTTCAACATTCTTTCTTATAGTGTTTACTGCTGGAGATATTTTACACTGATATTATATGTTTTGTGGAACTTTTAAGTTCTAATCTTTTAATTTGATTATCTTCAGTTTTTTCCTTTGCAGAATGTGTTGTTTAAGTTGCTGAATTTCTCACCTGAGTCTTGAATTGGTGTATTTATTTCATCCATCTTTTTGAATTTTCATTAAAATCATTGCTCTTTGCAGGAGGACTGCAGAGACTGATGCACCAATCAAGGACTAGCATGGAAAGAACTTATAGCTCATGCTCAGATGTAGTCCATAAGCAGTTCAGAATCCAAGTCAGATTCCTAATAAAGGGAGCAGGGGCAGTTTCTGACATGAACTCAGTTGCCTGCTCTTTGATCACTTCCGACTAAGAGGATGGCCTTACTAGGCCACAAAGGAAGAGAACCCAGGCCATCCTGATGAGACTTGATAAGCTAGGGTTAGAGAGTAGGGGAGAAGGACTCCCCCTTTTCAGTGCACTGGGGGAAGAGGATGGGGGGAAGAGGAAGGGAGGGTGCGACAGGGAGGAGATGAAGGAGGGGGTTACAATCATGATGGAAAGTGAACAAATTGTAAAAATAATAAAATATAAGTAATAATAATAATAAAAACTTTATCAGGTCAAAGGTTGCTTGAAAGTCAATCTTCACTGACTGTTTTCACATACCTAAAATTTTCATATAACTATAATCACTGTACAATGAACATGAGCTTGTCTAGTATGTAAGACTATTTTGAATACTTTTTTCTTTGTTGTCAAACTTGTTTCTTCTCTCTTTTGATCGCTTTGCTTTTGTAAAAGTTGAAGTAGAATCTGTTTTGTATCTTGGACTGGACTTAAACCTAAGTTTCACCTGCTTCAGCCTTCTGAGTTCTAGAAGTCTGTGTTCTTAATGCTAAGCAAACTTGGAATATTAACTCAAAATAGTAAGTTTACAATCTAAATTCAGCGATTTTATTATTTATAAAATTGTAAGAGCTATAAACTTTGTACAATATACACAAATTTACATTAGGAATCGGTTTGTTTACTTACTGAACAAATATTAAACACCAACCCACTTGACATTAACTAAATATTTTTCTCTAATGACTACCTAAATAATGCAGCAAAATAGAGAATTTTAAAAGCATGGCATGGACAGGATATTTGGTATGGTACAGTTATATATTGTCAATCGATGAAGTGTCTCAAAAGAGCAGCTCATCCCCCATCCTGTGAAAAGTCCTGAAGCCTCCTGATCCAAGTGAAATGCAGGGTGATATTTCCTGTAAATCAAGTTCTTGGAGAGGAATGACTGTGGACAGTTCCTTTACCTGAACTTTAACTTCATAAAACAAGTGTCTTGTGATCATAGTAAAGGAAGCCCTATTCACCACTAGAGGACACTGCAAAAAAAACATAATTTTTTTTTCTTTTTTAATTTATTTTTCTTTATTAATTAGACTTTACTCTCTTTGTATAACCTGGTGGTTCCCTCTCTCCTCCCTTCCCAATCCATCCCTTCCTCCACCCTCTGATTGCATGCCCCTCCCCAAGTGCACTGAGAGGGGAGGACTTCTTTTCCTTCCTTCTGATCCTAGTCAATTAGGTCTCATCAGGAGTGGCTGCCTTGTCTTCTTCTGTGGCCTGGTAATGCTGCTTCACCTTCAGGGGGAAGTAATTAAAGAGCAGGCCAATCGGAACTCCATAAGTAGAGAAACAAAATAAAAAAAAAATATGAGCACAGGGGTTTTTCCTGAAACTGCTATTCCACCCAACCACTATGCATGGAGATAACCTAAGGCCCCTGCACATATGTAGCCCATGGCAGTTCAGTATCCAAGTGGGTTCCATTGAAATAGTATCTAGACTTGTCCACCATTTCCCCCCACATTGCTCACAACGGGAGCAGTCTAGGATGCTGTCCTTCCTCATATTGGCAAGGGCCTTCTTAGAAGCAATCCTTACCATGAGACATTTCAATTGCTTTCCAAGTCCTGACACTGTTGTTTTCATTAGATTTAGAATATGATTAAAATTTCTATTGAATTTTACATATGGTCTATTGACATTTTCATTGCCAAGATTTGAGTTTCTCTCTCGTTCAGAAAACTCATCACTTAATCAATTGTTCTTTATTAGCCTATAGTTTATTAGTTAATACATGCAACTACCAATACCCATTTCTTGCATTTATTGATCATTTAAAAAATCATTCACTGAATTATATACCTAACATTTTGGTCCTATACTATTTTCAATATCAGTTATTAAGAATGTATAAACTTCTGGAGTAGTTATGTTTTGTATTTTTCCTTATTTTGCAAGTCTCTATGTTGACACTAAGCAATGTATTAGTTGGACATCAATTGCAAGTGTAAGTGAAAGCATTCAGTATGTGCCATCTTTCTTTGTCATTATCCAAAGAACATTAATTTTCTCATTAAGGCAGCATCCAGAATGAAACCATTGACAAATTGCTTGGGATCATCCTTCTCAAATCAGGTTATTGGTTCTTCAATTCAAACCTGACTCAAAAACAACTTCTCAAGTTCTCAGACATGCACAAGATCTGCATATTTTCAAGCCAGAGAAGGATCTCAACTGAGAGGAGGAAGTGCACCCCAGGGTCCCATCTTTAACAAAGAAGCATTTTTGTTCAGTTTTGACATTTATTGTTTCATTGTTGTTTTGATTGTTGGATTTGTTTCTCTTTTTTGTGGTTTTGTACTTTATTTTTTTTTTTAATTTTTGGGGTTTGGTGGGGCTTTTGGGGAAGCAAGAGAATGTAAAGTTGGTGGGGAAGATCTGGAAAAAGTGAAAGGAAAGTAATCAATATGTATTTATAAAAATAATTAAAACTGAAATTAAAAGAACTTTAGAAATGTGCTCTTAGTCAAATGTTCTACTGCTATGAAGAGATGCTATGACTCAGAAGCACTTATTTTTGAAAAGCATTTAACGAGAACTTGGTTACAGTTCAGAGGTTTAGTCCATTATCATAGTGGGAGACATGGGAACAAGCAGGCAGATATAATGTTGGAGAGTAGCTGAAGGTTCTTTATCCAGATTGGCAGGCAGAGAGAAGGACACAGCCCTCCAGAAGAGGGGGTGAGAATTCCAGGAAATCCATCCTTCCCATTCCACATCATGCAGGTGTGCATCAGGAACTGGCATGGGTGGGCGTGTCTGGCAGTGAGTCCGTTGGGGAGGTGAAGATGTAGGTGTAAGTTGAGGTGTGGGTGCTGGTCTTTCTTCCTGAAGCCTAGACCTTGAGCCTTCGCCAGAGTCGTTGGGGAGTGGGTGTCTGGTGGGCCGATGCAGGACGGAGTGCTTGCTCTGGGAAGAAGTCTGCAGCCTAGGCTGTCACGGGGGGGTGGAACCCGCCCAAAGGGTGTGGAGATCAGGCCGAGAGGCCTCCAGAGAGTGTCTTCAGAGCTCCAAGCAGGATTCCAGGTGCAAGCTCTAAAAAGCCTGGGTTTTCAGAGAGGGAAGAGTGGGTGTGTCCAGTGCAGCCAGGGTGTCCCAAGACATGCCTGAGCAGAGAGTGTCCTTCTGGGGTTCACCTGTGAGAGAACCGGTTGTGATAATCCCGGAGAGCCTTGGCCATGGGGGGGGCGGGTCTCTTCTTAGCCTGGGTCTTGGTGCAGAGAGCCCGCCAGGACGGGCCGTGGCCAGAGGCCTGCGGGAGGAGGTGCGCTTCGGAGTAGGGCCCCCGAGCCGGGGGTTCGGGCACCTCTGGCTGGCCTGGGCTCCTGGCCTGGGTGAAGAAGGTGACCATCTTGGTTTGTCGGCGCCCTTGCAGCTTCTTGGCCTGTCTGCTCCGGATGCGGGCTGTGACGGCTTGCAGCCTCAGCTCCTGGTCTGCCTCCTCCATCTGCTGCTGTGTCTTGGTCTCAGTCTGGCTGTGGGTCTCAGTCTCGTCGCCTGCGTGCCCATGTTCCGCTTCTTGGGCTGCTTGGGCTGTGGCGGCTTCAAAGGCCTCCTTGGCTTGGGAGATTCCTTAGAGAGCAGGTTGTTCGGTGGCATCAGCTGCATGGGCTGCAATGGCCTCCTTGGCGTGGCAGTGAGCCTCCCACATGCCCACGAGATCTTGGGAAAGGAGGAGCCCTTCTGGCCATTCCTGCTGGAGAACGGGCTTCCTGGCACCTGAGTAGACAGGCGTCTTGGAATCCACCCTGACAGGCGCCAGCTGCACTTCTCGGTCAGTCTGGCCCCAAGAGAGCTCCGGGACAACCAGGGGGTAGCGGGCGTGGTCAGAGTTGGGGCAAGCCCCCAAAGAGCAGGCGCGGCCATGCTCCTGGGACCCGCGGAGAGCATCCTGTCTGCACCTTCGGATCTTCTTGGCTGCTGGCTCCAGGCTTTCACGGCAAGCGTCACTTGCCTCTGGCGTCTGGCATGTGCTTCGCTTCCTGCTCGGGACTGGCCTGCTGCTGCTCAGCTGCAAGGCCTCTGCCAGCTTGTCTTGGGCTCCTCTGGACGTGGATGCTTGGGTCTCCTCTGCCGGAGATGTTCTTCCTTGCTCTGCCTTCTCGCTCAGCACCAAGGCAGAGTCAGGGGAGAGTGGGTCCCGCTCAGACCTGGGACCCAGCGGGGAACTGTCCCCCCATTTGGCCGCCAAGTCCCTGGCGAAGGGCACTAGCAGCTGCTGTTTCCTCAAGATCTTGATGGTCTGCCTGAAGCCTATCTCTGCCAGACGTTCAGACAGGCTGGGCACGGCGGCGAGTTTCTTCAGGGCCTTGTAGAGCTTGCGTGGCTCTGTCTCCGTGCACAGGCGATCACACAGCTTCTGCAGGGCTGCCTGGGAAGAGCCAGCCTCCATGTCCATGGCTGAGAACAGGACTGGGCCCCACCGGGCAGACAGTACGTCGGACTGCTCTTTTCCTCTTCCTCTCGTGGTGGCTACCTGTGTCTCTGCAGCAGATTCTGGGCTAGGCTGCTGGGAGTTTTCCAGCTGCTGCCTCTCTTTGCCTCACTGTGGAGGGGCGCATCCCTACCCTAGATATATATACAGGGGCTGGACCACGCCTTGGCTCAAATCTGCCCAGTCAGCGGCCGAGGCTGCTGGTTCTGGGCCCGCCCCTTCTGACTTCTGCTTCCCTGTGCCACGCCCCATCCACAGCTCAGAAAACATGATCTCTGACGCCAGAGCCCACTCTGGCCAAATCCCGGGGGTTCACAGCCCTGCCTTGCTTCCAGGCGAGCTCTGGCAAATGGGGGCTTCCTCAAGGTCTTTGCTGGGGCTCTCGGGATAGTCTGCTCCCCGCTGTAGGACGCCAGCTTCGGGAGCCTGCCAGAGACTGCACATGCTCACACAAAAGCAGAGGGAAGTAAAATCGAGTCAATCAATCAATCAATAAGTAAATAAACAAACAAACAAACAAATAAATAAATAAATAAGCCGAGAATCTGCTCTGGGCTCCAATTTCGCACAGTGCATGGAGGGTGGGTGGGAGACACATCGCTTTCACCCCAGCAAGTTGAGCCTGTCGGGGAAAGTGGATTTCTGCTCGGAGCCTGGAAATCCTGTCTTGCACACCTGCCACACCGCCTTGACGGCCTGGGCCCATCTTTCAACCAACTAGGCTTTCACAGGTGTTCACACTGGTGCAGTTCCCAAAGCCGGCCCACAGCTTTCCATTTCTCTTCTGATCCTGGGCAACTGGGTCTTAGCTTTCTGGGTTCCAAAGGATCCCTTTTTCAATCTGGTTAATTTCCCTCTGCGCACTCTCTGTCTCTGTCTCTGTCTCTGTCTCTGTCTCTCTCTCTCTCTGTTTGTCTCAAACACACACACACTCACACACACACACACACACACACACACACACATACACACCCTTGCACACACATGCACACTCACACAGTGGCTATCAACTCTCTATAACTATGCCTATGAATGACTCTCTCTTTCCAATCATATGTATATACACAGAAATGTTTATTCGTGAACATCTATGTATACAAAGGAGAGAAATGCACACAATATTCATTAGTGCTGAAGCTAACACACCTGACACTTACCCTAAGCAGTTCTCCCTCGGGCAGTTGTGTACCTAAGGCGTGGAAAACTAACTCTGGAAAGAAGATCTGTCCAAGCACTGGAGAAGTGGCAATGATTGCTTCCGCACAGCCCTCCAGAAGAGGGGGTGAGAATTCCAGGAAATCCATCCTTCCCTTCCAAATCACGCAGGTGTGCATCAGTGGGTGGGCGTGTCTGACAGTGAGTCCGTTGGGCAGGTGAAGGCGTAGGTGTGAGTTGAGGTGTGGGTGCTGGTCTTTCTTCCTGAAGCCTAGACCTTGAGCCTTGGCCAGAGTCTTTGGGTAGTGGATGTCTGGTAGGCCGATGCAGGACGGAGTGCTTGCTCTGGGAAGATGGCTGCAGCCTAGGCTCTCACGGGTGGGTGGAACCCGCCCAAAGGGTGTGGAGATCAGGCCGAGAGGCCTCCAGAGATTGTCTCCAGAGCTCCAAGCGGGATCCCAGGTGCAAGCTCTGGAAAGCCTGGGTTTTCCGTGAGAGAAGAGTGGGTGTGTCCAGTGCCGCCGGGGTGTCCCAAGACATGCCTGAGCAGAGAGTGTCCTTCTGGGGTTCACCTGTGAGAGAACCGGTTGTGATAATCCCGGAGAGCCTTGGCCATGAGGGGGGCGGGTCTCTTCTTAGCCTGGGTCTTGGTGCAGAGAGCCCGCCGGGACGGGCCGTGGCCAGAGGCCTGCGGGAGGAGGTGCGCTTCGGAGGAGGGCCCCCGAGCCGGGGGTCCGGGCACCTCTGGCTGGCCTGGGCTCCTGGCCTGGGTGAAGAAGGTGACCATCTTGGTTTGTCGGCGCCCTTGCAGCTTCTTGGCCTGTCTGCTCCGGATGCGGGCTGTGACGGCTCGCAGCCTCAGCTCCTGGTCTGCCTCCTCCATCTGCTGCTGTGTCTTGGTCTCAGTCTGGCTGTGGGTCTCAGTCTCGTCGCCTGCGTGCCCATGTTCCGCTTCTTGGGCTGCTTGGGCTGTGGCGGCTTCAAAGGCCTCCTTGGCTTGGGAGATTCCTTGGAGAGCAGGTTGTTCGGTGGCATCAGCTGCATGGGCTGCAATGGCCTCCTTGGCGTGGCAGTGAGCCTCCCACATGCCCACGAGATCTTGGGAAAGGAGGAGCCCTTCTGGCCATTCCTGCTGGAGAACGGGCTTCCTGGCACCTGAGTAGACAGGCGTCTTGGAATCCACCCTGACAGGCGCCAGCTGCACTTCTCGGTCAGTCTGGCCCCAAGAGAGCTCCGGGACACCCAGGGGGTAGCGGGCGTGGTCAGAGTTGGGGCAAGCCCCCAAAGAGCAGGCGCGGCCATGCTCCTGGGACCCGCGGAGAGCGTCCTGTCTGCACCTTCGGATCTTCTTGGCTGCTGGCTCCAGGCTTTCACGGCAAGCGTCACTTGCCTCTGGCGTCTGGCATGTGCTTCGCTTCCTGCTCGGGACTGGCCTGCTGCTGCTCAGCTGCAAGGCCTCTGCCCGCTTGTCTTGGGCTCCTCTGGACGTGGATGCTTGGGTCTCCTCTGCCGGAGATGTTCTTCCTTGCTCTGCCTTTTCGCTCAGCACCAAGGCAGAGTCAGGGGAGAGTGGGTCCCGCTCAGACCTGGGACCCAGCCGTGAACTGTCCCCCCATTTGGCCGCCAAGTCCCTGGCGAAAGGCACTAGCAGCTGCTGTTTCCTCAAGATCTTGATGGTCTGCCTGAAGCCTATCTCTGCCAGACGTTCAGACAGGCTGGGCACGGCGGCGAGTTTCTTCAGGGCCTTGTAGAGCTTGCGTGGCTCTGTCTCCGTGCACAGGCGATCACACAGCTTCTGCAGGGCTGCCTGGGAAGAGCCAGCCTCCATGTCCATGGCTGAGAACAGGACTGGGCCCCACCGGGCAGACAGTACGTCGGACTGCTCTTTTCCTCTTCCTCTCGTGGTGGCTACCTGTGTCTCTGCAGCAGATTCTGGGCTAGGCTGCTGGGAGTTTTCCAGCTGCTGCCTCGCTTTGCCTCACTGTGGAGGGGCGCATCCCTACCCTAGATATATATACAGGGGCTGGACCACGCCTTGGCTCAAATCTGCCCAGTCAGCGGCCGAGGCTGCTGGTTCTGGGCCCGCCCCTTCTGACTTCTGCTTCCCTGTGCCACGCCCCATCCACAGCTCAGAAAACATGATCTCTGACGCCAGAGCCCACTCTGGCCAAATCCCGGGGGTTCACAGCCCTGCCTTGCTTCCAGGCGAGCTCTGGCAAATGGGGGCTTCCTCAAGGTCTTTGCTGGGGCTCTCGGGATAGTCTGCTCCCCGCTGTAGGACGCCAGCTTCGGGAGCCTGCCAGAGACTGCACATGCTCACACAAAAGCAGAGGGAAGTAAAATCGAGTCAATCAATCAATCAATAAGTAAATAAACAAACAAACAAACAAATAAATAAATAAATAAGCCGAGAATCTGCTCTGGGCTCCAATTTCGCACAGTGCATGGAGGGTGGGTGGGAGACACATCGCTTTCACCCCAGCAAGTTGAGCCTGTCGGGGAAAGTGGATTTCTGCTCGGAGCCTGGAAATCCTGTCTTGCACACCTGCCACACCGCCTTGACGGCCTGGGCCCATCTTTCAACCAACTAGGCTTTCACAGGTGTTCACACTGGTGCAGTTCCCAAAAGCCGGCCCACAGCTTTCCATTTCTCTTCTGATCCTGGGCAACTGGGTCTTAGCTTTCTGGGTTCCAAAGGATCCCTTTTTCAATCTGGTTAATTTCCCTCTGCGCACTCTCTGTCTCTGTCTCTGTCTCTGTCTCTGTCTCTCTCTCTCTCTGTTTGTCTCAAACACACACACACTCACACACACACACACACACACACACACACATACACACCCTTGCACACACATGCACACTCACACAGTGGCTATCAACTCTCTATAACTATGCCTACGAATGACTCTCTCTTTCCAATCATATGTATATACACAGAAATGTTTATTCGTGAACATCTATGTATACAAAGGAGAGAAATGCACACAATATTCATTAGTGCTGAAGCTAACACACCTGACACTTACCCTAAGCAGTTCTCCCTCGGGCAGTTGTGTACCTAAGGCGTGGAAAACTAACTCTGGAAAGAAGATCTGTCCAAGCACTGGAGAAGTGGCAATGATTGCTTCCGCACAGCCCTCCAGAAGAGGGGGTGAGAATTCCAGGAAATCCATCCTTCCCTTCCAAATCACGCAGGTGTGCATCAGTGGGTGGGCGTGTCTGACAGTGAGTCCGTTGGGCAGGTGAAGGCGTAGGTGTGAGTTGAGGTGTGGGTGCTGGTCTTTCTTCCTGAAGCCTAGACCTTGAGCCTTGGCCAGAGTCTTTGGGTAGTGGATGTCTGGTAGGCCGATGCAGGACGGAGTGCTTGCTCTGGGAAGATGGCTGCAGCCTAGGCTCTCACGGGTGGGTGGAACCCGCCCAAAGGGTGTGGAGATCAGGCCGAGAGGCCTCCAGAGATTGTCTCCAGAGCTCCAAGCGGGATCCCAGGTGCAAGCTCTGGAAAGCCTGGGTTTTCCGTGAGAGAAGAGTGGGTGTGTCCAGTGCCGCCGGGGTGTCCCAAGACATGCCTGAGCAGAGAGTGTCCTTCTGGGGTTCACCTGTGAGAGAACCGGTTGTGATAATCCCGGAGAGCCTTGGCCATGAGAGGGGCGGGTCCCTTCTTAGCCTGGGTCTTGGTGCAGAGACCCCGCCGGGTCGGGCCGTGGCCAGAGGCCTGCGGGAGGAGGTGCGCTTCGGAGGAGGGCCCCCGAGCCGGGGGTCCGGGCACCTCTGGCTGGCCTGGGCTCCTGGCCTGGATGAAGAAGGTGACCATCTTGGTTTGTCGGCGCCCTTGCAGCTTCTTGGCCTGTCTGCTCCAGTTGCGGGCTGTGACGGCTCGCAGCCTCAGCTCCTGGTCTGCCTCCTCCATCTGCTGCTGTGTCTTGGTCTCAGTCTGGCTGTGGGTCTCAGTCTCGTCGCCTGCGTGCCCATGTTCCGCTTCTTGGGCTGCTTGGGCTGTGGCGGCTTCAAAGGCCTCCTTGGCTTGGGAGACTCCTTGGAAAGCAGGTTGTTCGGTGGCATCAGCTGCATGGGCTGCAATGGCCTCCTTGGCTTGGCAGTGAGCCTCCCACATGCCCACGAGATCTTGGGAAAGGAGGAGCCCTTCTGGCCATTCCTGCTGGAGAACGGGCCTCCTGGCACCTGTGTAGACAGACGTCTTGGAATCCACCCTGACAGGCGCCAGCTGCACTTCTCTCTCAGTCTGGCCCCAAGAGGGCTCCGGGACACCCAGGGGGTAGCGGGAATAGTCAGATTTGGGGCAAGCCCCCAAAGAGCAGGCAGGGCCATCCTCCTGGGACCCGCGGAGGGCGTCCTGTCTGCACCTTCGGATCTTCTTGGCTGCTGGGTCCAGGCTTTCACTGCAAGAGTCACTTGCCTCTGGCGTCTTGCATGTGCTTCCCTTCCTGCTCGGGACTGGCCTGCTGCTGCTCAGCTGCAAGGCCTCTGCCCGCTTGTCTTGGGCTCCTCTAGACGTGGATGCTTGGGTCTCCTCTGCCGGAGATGTTCTTCCTTGCTCTGCCTTCTCGCTCAGCACCAAGGCAGAGTCAGGGGAGAGTGGGTCCCGCTCAGACCTGGGACCCAGCGGGGAACTGTCCCCCCATTTGGCCGCCAAGTCCCTGGTGAAGGGTACTAGCAGCTGCTGTTTCCTCAAGATCTTGATGGTCTGCCTGAAGCCTATCTCTGCCAGACGTTCAGATAGGCTGGGCATGGAGGCGAGTTTCTTCAGGGCTTTGTAGAGCTTGCGTGGCTCCATCTCCATGCATAGGCGACTCTGTCCTACTGCGCTCTCTCTGTCTTTCTCTGTCTCTCTCTGTCCCAAACACACTCTTTCTCTCTGTCTCTCTCTCTGTCTCTGTCTCTTTCTCTCTCTCTCACACACACACACACATACACACATACACACACCCTTGCACACACATGCACACTCACACAGATGCTATCAACTCTCTATGGCTATGCCTATGAATGACTCTCTCTTTCCAATCATATGTATATACACACAAATGTTTATTCGTGAACATCCATGTATACAAAGGGGAGAAATGAAGACAATATTCATTAGTGCTGAAGCTAACACACCTGGTGAAAATCCCAAACGCCTGCCCAGAGCTTTTCCTTTCTCTTTTCATATTCGGGAACTGGGTCTGTGTTATACACCTGCCACACTGCCTTGCCTCCAGGCTCCTTCTTTTCACCAACTGGGCCTTCACAGCTGTTCACACTGGTGCAGATCCCAAAAGCCCGTGGAGACCTTTTCATTTCCATTTTCTTCTTTGGCAACTGGGACTTGGCTTTCTGAGTTGCAAAGGGATCTCTTTTTCACTCTGGTTAATTTCCCACTACTCTCTCTCTCTCTCTCCCCCTCTCTCTTTTATACACATACATATATACAAACACACACAAATAAACACACACACACACACATATACTTATCCTATAAGTTTTTTTTTTTTCTCTAGAGAACACTGACTCATACCATGGGTGACTGAGACCCTGTCTCAAAAAATAAATTAGAGAAGCATTTGAAGATGATATCCAATTTTGACCCTACTTGCTTTATATGTTTACATATGTATACACTTACATAGCATACAAAACATGCTTGTGTTAGACTTTATTGTTGTCATAACACATTATCGTCATTGCTAAAAAACTGTTTTCTATGTGCTCGAGATCCAAATAGTTTTGATAAGTTAAAATCAATCTGGCATCAAGTTTCAGTTCCTTCTGGGGAGAGAAACATTCTGATTTCCTGCCTTTTCAGTATATGGTGACCATTTATATGTCTTGTTTTGTAGCCCTCTTACATCTCCTAATCCAGACACAGGAAGAGTGTTTCTTACAGTGTGTCATTCTGATTGTCCTCATTTCAAATTTTTTGTATTCTCTGTAGTGTCTCCCTTTTGAAAATCTCCTTAAAATCCATTTGTTGTACTGTGATGAACCATGATAACATTTAGAGTGGCAATGAGCAAACATGACTTCATTTTGAGATGTAAAATGTCCTGTTCACTGAATAGAATATAATCATCTTAAAGTGGTGGGAAAGTATTATAGGATAAAATTAAAAAATTGACTTGAATTAGGAAATAATCTTAAATATGCATTATTCTAAATACCCCTTTATTCCATTAAATATTTAAGTTCATTATAATGTGGCACAGAGAAAGAAAATTGTATTTGATTGACAGAGAAAATGTAAACTACATAGTACAATGCTACACACAAAAAATTCCTGGCTCATTGTGGTGGCACCTGCTTATAAACTCAGGTATTCTGGAGGCCAAGGCAACCCGAATTCTAAGAGCAAAGGTAGCTGGGAGTATACACTAAGTATGAGACCAGTTTGGGTTACCTAAGGGATACACTGTCAAAAACAAATCAGATACAAATGTTGAGGAAAAGCTATCTATTCCCAAACCAAAAGATTCCAGTTGTTCTTTCAGCCTAACATTTTTAACAATATATCATGGTATCACTGCATGCCAACAGTAAAGGACTAGAGCAAAAACTGGAACAAATAGGGAAAACTTTAGGAAATACAAGTAAGATAAAATAAATACAGAACAAAATTAAATCCCATTTCTTCTTGATTTATTTCATATAAAAATATTAGTTAAAATAGATACTCGAGCCTATACACTCTAGAATAAAATGTGAGTATATGGAGTTACCTAGAGAAAGTCTGGTTTGGGTTCTCAGAACTGTATGTTACTGTGATCACTAGCCAATGCCAAACATCACTGTTTTCTGTTTCCATGAATGGATGGAAAGTTCTGCATTCAGTTTATTTAGAGAAAGGATCTTTCTAAATGATTATTTTGGGAGTTGGAGGTGTAGACATTGGGGCTAATTGTCCTGATATTGTCAGAGATTTTAATCTGCACAGTTGTAAACACTAAGCTACTAAAATTTCCATTATGGTCTGCTTACGACATTTGAAAGATGATTCTTTCCTTTTGTATGCCAGCTTCTCATGACAATTTTAATGGTAAATTTGTACTATATTATCTTTATGTAGCAGCTAGTAATGATAATAAAGACTGTTATAATTATTTGAGATTTACCAGGAATTTTTTTGTATAAGTTATACATATTCTTCTATAATAAACTGTGCAACAATTTTAAAACATTTTAAAATTTGTGATATTAAAATTAATAATCACAGTATGAATTAAACATATCTTCACAGAAAATTATTTTTACAACCAACTACAGATATAAAAAGTTAAGTCAGATGCATTTCTAAGCCAGCTGAAGGTATTTTATCCTATGAATTATGTACTAAATTTAACTTTCTTCATAAAAATTTTCGGAAGTCTATGAGCTTTATTTTTGATGTTCTACTTTCCATTTGTTTTTTTTCTCAAATTTAAAATTATCCCAACTTATTCAAATTCTATAAAATAAGTACATTAGCTTGTAGGATTTGTAAATATTTTTGAGCTTTTAATGTCTTATATTTGTTTTTTAACTCAATTTTGCTGAATATTCAGATAAGTCAAACTTTACACTTTTCTAAATCATTGAAGATAATCATCTGGGTATACTTTCAATAACAAAAATTCTAATACTGTTA
This sequence comes from Meriones unguiculatus, assembly GCF_030254825.1. Classification (NCBI taxonomy): domain Eukaryota; kingdom Metazoa; phylum Chordata; class Mammalia; order Rodentia; family Muridae; genus Meriones; species Meriones unguiculatus. The sequence continues at coordinate 23,561,463 of NC_083353.1, read as the reverse complement.
ATGGATGCATTTCCATTTTTTTACATGTAGATATCCTGTTAGACCAGCACTATTTGTTGATTATGCTATCTTTTTTTGCCATTGTATGATTTTGGTATCTAAAATCAGGTGTTCAGAGTTGTGTGGATTTATTTGTGAATCCTCTATTCAATTCCATTGATTCACCAGTCTGTTTCACAGCCTGCACTATGCAGGTTTTATTGCTGTTGTTCTATAGGACAGCTTGAAATCAGGGATGAAGATATCTCCAGAAGATCTTTTGTTGCAGAGCAGAGGATTATTCTAGCTATTCTGTTTTTTTGTTTGTTTTGTTTGTTTGTTTGTTTGTTTGTTTTTTGTTTTTGTTTTTTCCTATTCTTTATGAAGTTGAGAATTTTCCTTTTAAGTTTTGTAAAGAATTCTGTTGTTATTTTGAAGGGAATTTCATTGAATGTGTAGATTGCTTTTGGTAAGATGGTCATTTTTACTGTTTATCCTGCCAACCCATGAGCATGGGAGATCTTTCCATCTTCTAATAACTTCTTCTGTTTTTTTCCTAAAGACTTGAAGTGTTTTTCATACAAGTCTTTGACTCGATTGGTTGGAGTTACACAAAGGTACTTTTTGTTATTTGTGGCTATTGTGAAAGGCGTTGCTTCCCTAATTTCTTTCTCAGTCCATTTGTCGTATGTATGCAGGAGGGTTACTGTACTTTTATTTCGAGTTAATTTTGTATCCAAACACTTTGCTGAATGTGTTTATCAGCTGTAGGAGTTCCCTGGTAGAATCTCTGGGGACACTCATGTATACTTTCATATCATCTGCAAAGAATGATACTTTGACTTCTTCCTTTCTGTATTGAATCCCCTTAATCTCTTTTAATTATCTTATTGCTCTAGCAAGGATTTCACGAACTATGTTGAAGAAATATGAAGAGAGAGGGCAGCTCTCTGTTGTCCCTGATTTCAGTTGGAATGATTTAAGTTACTCTCCATTTAGTTTTATATTTGTTATAAGCTTGCTGTATATTGTCTTTACTGTGTTTAGGTAAGTGTCTTGTATCCCTGATCTCTCCAGACTTTAAACAGAAATGGGTGTTAGATTTATCAAATGCTTTTTCAGTATTGAAGGAGATGATCTTGTGTTTTTTTTTTTTTTCTTTCGTTTTTTATATGGTAGATTACATTGATGGATTTCCATTTATTGAATCATCCCTGCATGCCTGAGATGAAGCTTACTTGGTCATAATTGATGATATCTTTGATGTGTTCTTAGATTCAGTCTGCAAGGATTTTGTTGAGTATTTTTTGTATCAGTGTTCACAAGAGAAACTGGCCTAAAATTCTCTTTCTCTCTCCAGTTTTTTTAAGGTTTAAATTTCAAGGTGACTATGGCTTCAAAGAATGAGATGGTAACATTTTTTCTGATTCTCTTTTGTGGATTACTTTGAAGAGTATTGGTGTTAGCTCTTCTTCAAAGGTCTGGTAAAATTCTGTGCTGAAACCATCTGGCCTTGGGCTTTCGTTTTGCATGGGAGACTTTTGATGAAAAGTTCTATTTCCTTAGGGGATGTATGATTATTTAGTTTATTTATGTGAACTTGATTCATCTTTTGTAAGTGGAATCACTCAAGAAAATTGTCCATTTAATTGAGATTTTTTCACTTTGTGGGATATAGGCTTTTGAAGAAAGACCTAGTGATTGTTTGGATTTCTTCCATGTCCGTTGATATGTCCCCTTTTCATTTCAGATTTTGTTGATTTGGATAGTGTCTCTCTGTCCTTTTGTTAGTTTATGTAAAGGTTTGTCTATCTTGTTGATTTTCTCAAGGAAATAGCTCTTGGTTTCCTTGATTGTTTGAATTGTTCTCTTTGTTTGTAGTTTATTGATTTCCTTGGTTGAGTTTGATTATTATCAGCTGTCTACTCCTCTTGGGTGTGTCTGTTTCTTTGTTCCTAGAACTTTCAGGTGAGCCATTAAGTTGCTTCTATGGGATGCTTCAAATTTCTTCTTGAAGGCACTTAGTGCTATGACCTTTCCTCTTAGTACTGTTTTCATCATATCCTATAAGTTTGGGTATGTTATATCTTCATTTTCATTACATTCCAGGAAGACTTTTATTTTTCTTTGTTTCTTCCCTGACCCAGCTGTCATTGAGTAGCGAGTTGTTCAGTTTCCATGTGTGTGTAGGCTTTTTGCTATTTCTGTTGTTGGTGAGATCCAGCTTTAGTTCATGGTAGTCTGATAGGAGACAAGGGATTATTTCAATCTTCCTGTATCTGTTGAGGTTTTCTTTGTGCCCAATTATATGGTCTATTTTGGAGAAGGTTCCATGAGGTGCTGAGGAGGTAATTCTTTTTGTGATAGGGTGAAAAGCTCTGTAGATGATAGGTCCATTTGATTCATGGCATCTATTTGAGTCATCGTTTCTTTGTTTAATTTCGGTTTGTTCACCTGTCCTTTGTTGAGAGTGGAGTGTTGAAGTCTCCCACTATTAATGTGTGTGGATCTATGTGTGGTTTCAGTGTTATTAATCTTTCTTTTACTATTGTGGGTGCTCTCCTATTTGGAGCATAAATGTTCAGAATTGTGATGTCTTCTTGGTCGATTTTTTTTTTTTTTTGATGAGTATTAAGTAACTTTCCCGGTCTCTTATGTTTAATTTTGGTTGAATATCTATTTTATTAGATACTGGAATGACAACTGCAGCTTGCTTCTTGGGTCCATTTGCTTGGAAAACCATCTTCTAACCCTTTATTCTCAGTTAATATCTATCTTTGTGGCTTAAGTGTGTTTCTTGTATGCATCAAATTTTTGGGTCTTGCTTGCACATCCATTCTCTTTTAGTTTGTGAGTTCATTGATGTTAAGAGAGATTAATAACTAGTAGCTGTTAGATCCTTTGATTTTGCTGCTGGTTGTGGTTTGTGTGCTTAGCTACTTTTAGTTTTGCTGCACTGAGGTTATTTATTTCCTGTGTTTTCCTAATGTTGTTATTTTTCTTCGGCTGTATTTTTCCTTCTAATGTTTTCTGTAATGCTGTATTTGTGTCTAGGTATTGTTTAAATTTGTTTTTGTCGTTGAATATCTTGTTTCCTCCATCTATGATGATTGAGAGTTTTGCTGTGTAAAGTAGCCTGGGCTGATATCTATGTTCTCTTAGGGTTTGTACTATAGCCATCCAGGCCCTTCTGGCTTTCATAGCTTCTGTTGAGTAGTCAGATGTGATTCTGATAGTTTGCCATTATGTGTTACTTGATACTTGGCCTTTTTCCTTTGCTGCTTTTAGTATTTTTTCTTTGTTCTGTTTTGAATATTATGTGGCAGGAGGATTTTTTTTTCTGGTTTAATTTATTAGGTGTTCTGTAGGTCTGTTGTATATTTATAGGCCTCTTTTTTAAGTTGGGAGATTTTCTTCTATTATTTTTTGAAAATATTTTCTGGGCATTGTAGACAGGAATCTTCTTTTTTCTCTATTCCTATTACTCAGTTTTTTTTTAATTTTATTTTTTTCTTATCAGTTACATTTTATTAACCCTGTATCCCAGCCGTATCCTGCTCCCTCATTCCCTCCCAATCCCAGCCTCCTTCCCTCATCTCCACCATGCCCCTTTCCAAGTCCACTGATAGGGGGACCTCATCCCCATTCATCTGATCATGTTTTAACAGGTATCTTCAGGACTGGCTGCAAAGCCCTCCTCTGTGCCCTAACAGGACTGCTTCTCCCTTGGGGGGTGGGGAGGTCAAAGAGCCAGTCATTGAGTTCCTGTTAGAAATAGTCCTTTTTTCCCTCACTATGGGAAACTACTTGGTTACTGAGCTAACACAGGGTACATCTGAGTAGAGGTTCTAGGTTATATCTATACATGGTCCTTCATTAAATATCAGTCTCAGAAAAGACCCTGTGCCCAGATATATTTTGTCCTTGTGGAGCTCCTATCCTTTCCCATCATACTAACTCCCCTTTTTTCATATGATTCCCTCTACTCTGCCGAAAGTTTGGTCATGAGTCTTTGTATCTGCTTTGAAAACACTGCTTGTTAGAGTCTTTCACATGCCCTCAGTAGACTCCTATCAGACATTCAATGCACATCCCATCTGTCTTTCTAAGTGAGGATTGATCATCTTACCCCATGTCCACTCTCTTGATTATCTTTTTTAGGTGTATAGAATTCATTCTGTTTATCATATCTTATAGGTCTATATAAGTGAATATATACCATGTTTGACTTTCTCCTTCTGGGATATTTCACTCAGAATGATCTTTTCTAGATCCCACCATTTGCCTGCAAATTTCATGATTTCCTCCTTTTTGATTGCTGAGTAGTATTCCATTGTGTAAAAATACCACAACTTCTGTACCCAATCCTCTATTGATGGACATCTGGGTTGTTTCCAGGTTCTGCCTATTACAAATAAAGCTGCTATAGACATGGTTGAACAATATCCCTTTTGTGTACTTGAGCAAAGTTTGGGTATATACCTAGCAGTGGTATAGCTGGGTCTTGAGGAAGCGCTATTCCTAATTGTCTGAGAAAGCGCCAGATAGTTTTCCAGAGTGGTTGTACCAGTTTACATTCCCACCAGCAGTGGAGGAGGGTTCCCCTTTCTCCACAACCTCTCCATCATGTGTTGTCACTTGAGTTTTTCATCTTGGCCATTCTGATGGGTGTAAGGTGAAATCTCAGGGTCGTTTTGATTTGCATTTCTCTGATGGCTAATGAGGTTGAGCATTTCTTTAAGTGTTTCTCTGCCATTCGATATTCCTCTGTCAAGAATTCTCTGTTGCGCTCTGTTCCCCATTTTTTAATTGGATTAATTGGTTTGCTGCTTTTCAGCTTCTTTAGTTCTTTGTATATACTGGATATTAGTCCTCTGTCAGTTAATGGGATAGTGAATATTCCTTCCCAATCTGTAGGCAGTCATTTTGTTTTGATGACGGTGTCCTTTGCTTTACAGAAGCTTTTTTGTTTCATGAGGTCCCATTTACTGATTGTTGCTCTTAGAGCCTGTGCTGTTGGTGTTTATGAAGTTGTCTCCTGTGCCAATGAGTTCTAGGCTGTTCCCCACTTTTTCTTCTAAGAGATTTAGAGTATCTGGTTTTATGTTGAGGTCTTTGATCCACTTGGGCTTTAGTTTTGTGCAGGGTGATAAATATGGATCTATTGTCATTTTTCTGCATGTAGACATCCATTTGGTTCAGCACCATTTGTTGAAGATGCTTTCTTTTTTCCATTGAATGGTTTTGGCTTCTTTGTAAAAAATCAAGTATTCATAGGTGTATGCGTTTATTTCTGGGTCTTCTGTGCAGTTCCTTTGATCCTCCTTTCTGTTTTTATGACAATACCATGCAGTTTTTATTACTATTGCTCTGTAGTACAAATTGAGATCAGGGATGGAGATACCTCCACATGATCTGTTGTTGCACAGGATTGTTCTGGAGATTCCTGTTTTTTTGTTTCTTTGTATGAAGCTGAGAATCTTCTTTTCAAGGTCTGTAAAGTATTGAGTTGGTATTTTGATGGGAATTGCATTGAATCTGTTGATTACTTTTGACAGGGTGGCCATTTTCACAATGTTAATCCTACCAATCCATGATCACGGGAGATCTTTCCATCTTCTGATGTCTTATTCAATTTCTTTCTTCAGAGACTTGAAGTTTTTCTCAAACAGGTCTTTCACTTGCTTGGTTAGTGTGTTTCTTGGATGCAACAGAAGGTTGGATCCTGTTTCCACAACTATTCTGTTAGTCTGTGTCTTTTTCTTGGGGAGTTGAGTCAGTTGATGTTGATAGATACTAGTGACCAACAATTGTTGCTTACTTTTGATATGGGGTTGGTGGTGTCACTGAGTTTCATTGCTTGTATTCTTTTTTTGTGTGTGTGTGTTGTGTGTGTGTAGTTATCTATTTCCTCTGTTTCCTTAGATGTAGTTGTTTTCTTTGGTTTGGAGTTTCCCTTCTAGTACCTTCTGTAGAGCTGGGTTACTATGTAGATATTGTTTAAATTTGGTTTTGTCATGGAATATTCTGAATTTCTGTCTATGTTGATTGAAAGTTTTGCTGGGTATAGTAGTCTGGGTTGGAATCTGTGGTCCCTTAAGGACAGTATGATTTCTGTCCAGGCCCTTCTGGCCTTCATAGTTTCATAGTTTCTGTTGAGAAATCTTGTGTGATTCTGATAGGTCTACCTTCATATGTTACTTGGCCTTTTTTCCATGCTGCTTTTAGAATTTTTTCTTTGTTCTGTAGGTTCAGTGTTTTGACTATGATGTGACGTGAAGAATTTCTTTTCTGGTCTAGTCTACTTGGTGTTCTGTAGGCATCTTGTATGTTTATGGCCATCTCCTTCTTTAAGTTGGGAAAGTTTTCTTCTATAATTTTCTTGAAAATATTTTCCGGACCTTTGAGCCTGATGTCTTCTTTTCCTTCTACTCTTATTATTCTTAGGTTTTGTCTTTTCATGGTGTCCTTGAGTTCTTGGATGTTTTGTGTTTGGAACTTTTCTGATTTTATTTTTTCTTTGAGAGACGTGTCAATTACTGGAAGTGTATCTTCGGCGCCTGAGATTCTTTCTTCCATCTCTTGTATTCTGTTGGTGATGCTTACCTTTGGAGTTCCCGATCTTTTCTCTATGTTCTACAGCTCCTAGTTTTTCTCCATTTGTATTTTCTTTTTTTTTAATTTTAATTCTGTTTTCATGACTTGCACCATTTCCTTCATCTGTTTGAATGTGGAGTCCTGCTTTTCAATGACAGCTTCTATTGTTTTTTTCCATTTCTTCTCTATGCATCACTGATTGTGCCTCTATTTCTTTGGGTATAATTGCCTGTATTTCTATGAGAGTTTGTTTATTTCTTCTTCATTTGCCTTCATTTGTGTGGACGTTTCTTTGAAAGCTTTGTTCATTTCTTCTTTGTTTGCCTCAATATTCATGGTCATTTCTCTGAGATCTCAATTTGTTTCCTCTTGATTCATCTCGATTTCTTTGGCTATTTCTCTGAGGGCTTTGTTCATTTCACCTATATGGGCTCTAATAGCTGGAGAAACATAGTTTTGAGGTTGTTTTCTTGTATATCTAGTGAATTGAAGTGTCCATTTTTTGTGGGGTTGCTGGTGAGGTCATTATGTCCTGATTTGTGTTGGGTGTGTTCTTAAGTCTGCCTCTAGCCATCTGGTTATTTATAACCCTCACTGTTTGTTCCTCGAGTTTGTAGTTCAGACAATGATCATCTCTTCCTGTTTTCTGGACGTTTTTTTCAGGAAGATGAGAGAGGTTCACTGGTTTGGGAGTGTGCCTTGTGGTTTCAGTTTTGCCTAAGTAAGGAATGTGACGCTGGCACTATTTGCATGCACTTTTAGCAGGCGTAGTGTACATGTGGGGATTCTGTGACTATTGCAGTGGCCTGCAGGCCACTATTATGAAGTATTATGTCTGAGATCCAGGGACTGTTTGCCTGGATTAAACTGGTGGACCCACAAGGCAGAGGCTTCAACGTTGGGGTCGCTATCCCAAGAATCCCTATGATGCCCACATTAGGGGTCTGGGTGGCAGGGATCTCATCTGGTTGCTTCTGTGGAGAGGCCCTGGGTCTGGGGCAAACTCTCCCTAGAAGGCTCACTCACTCTCTTGCAGGACCACTTGGAATGCACTGGGGTTTCCCTTGCTCTCTACTCTCTGATTTGGTCCTGCTGCGGGAAATGTGCGAGTAGGCTAACAGTCAACTCTGTGACACTGTGGCCGCAGGACACGATTTCCACCTCTCCTGTGTGCTGCCTCTCTGTCCTTTCCCTCTGCCAGGAGGGGTTATGTTGATTTGTCCTGGGGTAACTCGGGAAAGAGTTAGGTTGAGTGTTCTCAATATCCTGGGCCCAGAACTCTCTGCCAGAAGCAGCCTGGTGGTAGAACCTATGTTTGCTGATCCTGAGAGAGTACCAGGTAGGGTTGAGTGTCCTCAGATCCAGAGCTTGGGTTTCTCTGCCAGGGGCCACTGGGTGAGCTGGAGAGGGGGTACTGTGTCCTGTGGCAGGCTGCCTCTCTGTCCTTCCCCTCTGATCTTCCCCTCCGCTAGGGCAAGCTTATGGCAGTGTTCTCAGGGGAGTGCCAGAAGGGGTTGGGACTTCTCAGTCCAGATTCTGAGCCGGGTTTTCTCTGCCAGGAGTCGGGGGGGGGTCGCCAGTGATAGGACTTGGTGATAGACCTTATTGTGCTGGAACTGGGAGCGTCTCAGGACGTGTTGAATGATCACAGTCCCAGATCCTGAGCTGAAGTTTATTTGCAAGGAGCAGCGGCCAGCACGGTGAAGCCCCTGTGCGCCTCTTTGTCCTTCTGCTCCACTGCGGCAGGGTTATGGCAGCGTTTGGGGGAGTGCCCGAAAGGATTGGGTTTTCTCAGCTCCGATCTCAGGTTGGGGTACAGACAATGTGGTCTGTGGCAGATTCTGCTAGACACCACCTGCCTCCTCTGAAGAGGGAGTAGGGATTTTGAGCTGGGCTCGCAGCTGCTCTCTGAGCATGGCTGGAGCTCAGTTGTGATGGAGGCGGGTACCCGCAGTCAGCGAGAACTTCCAGGGAAAGACTGGGTGACCCATAATCAGCCTTGCAACTTTGCTTCCCCGTGGGGTTTTCTTGCGAATGGGACTCCCTTTGTGCCCACCAATCAGCCTGGGAAAGTGATCGGTACGTGCAGGTGTGCAGCTCCAGCACAGAGACCCAAAGCCCATGTTACCAGGGATCTCTTCCGGGTTCTGGCTGGCCGCCTCAGAGTGGACCTGACTGATTCCCATGCTGTGGGAGCCTCCCCTCACCTGGGAAACACGCTTTAGTTTTAGGGCCCAGAGTTCAGTCTCCTGGTCGCTGCACGGAGAGTGTTTTCCCACTTCTCAGACACAGTATTCTCCCAGTGCTGCCATCTTGGCCCCTCCACCCTTAAGTCTACTCTTAGGTTTTGTCTTTTCATGTTTTCTTGGATTTCATGGATGGTTTGTGTCAGGAATTTTTGGGATTTAGTATTTTCTTTAACGGCTACATGCATTTATTTCATTGTATCTTCCATATCTGAGATTCTTTCTTCCATCTATTGTAGTCTGTTGGTTATGGTTACCTCTGTAGTTCCTGTGTTCTTTTCTTTGTTCTTTCTCACCATGGTTTCCTCTGTTTGTGTTTTCTTTAATTTTTCCAATTCTATTTTCAGATCCTGAACCATTTTTTTTATTTCCTTTACCTGTCTGACTGTATCTTCCTTCAATTCCTTCACCTGTTTGTTTGAACATTCCTCTGTTTCTTTTATTTCTTTCAGTGATTTAATCATTTTCTTTCTGAAAGCAACAAGCTGTTTTACTACAGTTTCCTGCATTTCTTTACTAATGGTCGTAATCTGTTTGACTTTATCTCCCTCTAAATCTTCAAACATTTTATTTGTTTCCTCCATTATTTTCTTCTTAAGCATTGATGTAAAGTCATCTTCTTAAATTCTACTTATGTTAGGATGTCCAGGGCTGGTTGTCCCTGGATAATTGGGTTCTGGGAATAGCATATTGCTTTGCCTTTTGTTGGTTGTGCTTTAACAGTAGCCTCTACCCATCTTGGTGTCTCAGGTATGGGCTGTTAATTTCTGGTACCTGCTGGAATCCTGGGGTGGAGGGAATCCCCTTGGTAGGGTTCTGAAGGGAGCGTCCTCAGCTCTTTGAGTGTGATCAATGGATTGGTGGTGCTTTTCCAAAATTGGCACAATTCAACCCAGTTGAAGGACCTGTGTGGTAACTATGGTTCTTGGTAGTCAGGAAGGCTCTCCTCTTTCCAAGAGAAGTCCTGGAGACAGCTGCCTCTCTGTGTTTCTTGCTTAGAACATATTGAGCTGCTACCTTTGCTCCTTTATTTTGTTTTCTGAGCATAGTCCACTTGAAGAACCAGGAAGTGCAGTGGTTTCTTCAGTTTAGCTAGAGATAACTGGTTGCACTTTGGAGCAGTATCTGGGGGCTGATCCAATGGTCTCAGGCTTCTGTAGGTCTGAGGTTGGAGCTGTGTGCCCCAGTACCTTAGTGGTAAAACATGGCAGTTGAGTACAGTGCTCATGTGGGCAGCCAGAGGCCAGAGCTTGGAGCCTGTGGGAACCCAGCAAGAACCCAGCAGGACCTCAGCAAGAACCCAGAAAGAACCCAGGGGGAACCCAGCGGGAACCCAGAAACTCTTCTGGAAGTGGTTTTCCTGAGGTCGGTCCAGTTGTATCTACCACTGTGTGTTCCTCCCAACAAAAAGACCTAGTGTGCAGTGTTTTGGCATCCACAGTTTCATCTGGGATGGCAAGTAGAGTGCAGGCAGAGTGACTCTGCCTTGTTATGGACTGGGCTCCCAGAGGAACCTGGCTGGGTTGGGGGTGGGTGGATGGGAGTTGTGGTGCCCTGAGTTTGGGCCTGCTCTTTCCCACACTGTCGGTTTTCCTTCTGACAGAAAATGACAGTCTCTGTTGCCCTGGGGCCCACATTTCTGTCTGGGACAGAATTCTGTCTGGGACAATGAGTCAGGTGCACAGCAGTTCTCTAGGCTGGCAGCTGATTATCAGCTGGACCCCAGTACCTTTTGCAAGGGTTGTCTGAGTGTCCTGGGGTTGGTTCCTGATCGCTTCCTTCACCGTGGGGTTTTCTCCAGACTGGAAATCCCAGTCTCAGGTGTTGTGGGGCCCACAGTTCAGGCATGCAGGCATGTGCCTCTGGGCTGGTGACCAAGTGCCAGCTGGGACTGGGTACTCTTCCAGGAGTTTAGCTGGGTGAACTGAACCAAATTGATTCCCACAACATGGGCTTTCCTCTCAGCTGGCAAGCACAATTTTGGTGTGTTAAGGCCAAGAGTTCTGTGTGTTGGTCACTCTCTGTCCCTGCTGTGCTGCTGGTCAGAAACAGTGTCCTCCTGGTGCTGTTATCTTGGATGCTCATTATGACTATTTTAATAATTCTCATTAAAATCTTTGCCAATATTAATTTTACTTTGTTTATTAAAATATTTAAGCTAATTTTCTACTGCTCTGCACATGTTTTCCTCCTACTCTTGTAACTAATTAATGAAGATACTTTTATGATAATGGGCTAATAAGTCCTAAGAATGAATGCATAGATAGGAAATCTGTGTATGTGAGGTTCTTTGTCATGGTTACCAAACCATTTAATAAATAGTTAAGCTTTTAAAGCACAAGATTCATTTATCCAGTGTTATGGATTAGAATCATTGTCTAACTTTCTGAATACATTTTAGTATGATTAATATTACATAGTTTCTGTCTTCATGCTTTTATATTCTTATACATATTCACTGATGGAAATCTACTGTTGGTACAGGAATAGAGTCCCTCCCTATCTTGGAGCTTATCATAGAGCTTGCCAAGAGGAACAAGATGGCTGAGGAGGAGAAGGAAAAATGGACAAATAGAAACTGAAAATTTGTTTACATGACTTGCTTTATTACAAAGCCCTTGGATATTCTGTTAGTTCCTTGTTTCACTGATGTGACAAAATAACTAATAAGAGCAACTTAATGTGAGGACAGTAAATTCTGGTTCACAGTTTGAAGGGAGCTAATGCATCATGGCCAAGAGGAGGTTGGGGGAAAAGCATGCTCAGCCTGTTTTCGAGCTTTAGTATATCTAGAACCTCAACCCATGTAATGAAGCCAACCATTGCTAAAGTGCTACACTTAGACTATTTCAGAAGTTTTTCCATCTCAGTTGATCTAATTGAGGCTCATCCCATAGGCATCTGGTGAGGTTTATCTTTTGGAGATTCTAGATCATAGCAAGTGGGCAGACAATTTAAACCAATTCACAGGGTAAGCAGTGCAATCTCATGAAAGCAGTAGCTCATTCTCAAGAGATAATGAGTTTCTCCTAAGAACTCTTAAGTTTCTCCTAAGAGTTCATCCTAAAATACCTGTTTAAGCTTTTCTTACATGTTACCATGTTTTCACTCTTCAAAGCGAGTTAGAAGAGGACAAAACATAATCTACCAGTGTAATTTATATCTGTTTAAATTCTCTTATCAGAACCTTCTCTAAATATCATTGTCTTTATGTAATTTCAAAATAATGTTCATAAACAATCCAAGTGACAAATTGATTTCTCTGTTTTCTTTTTATTCTTAGACTAGATTTTTCTTCACCTTTAGAATAACATGTATTGATTTTCATCAATGGTATTTGATGGTACTTATTCATTTGTATTTATTATATTTCTTTTTATACAATGACAATTATATGTGTAGTCTAATTTGTATTCTCTCTCACTAGATTTAACCTTTTTCCTGAAAATATTTTTATTTAATATAATTTTAAATGTGCAAATGTGTTTTACATAAATTAGAAATATTTATATAACAATCCTCCTATCAGAAATTTATTTTCTCTGCTAGAAAAAATAGAGTCTTTCAGAGACCCTTTATGGTAGGCTCCTGTCGTGTTTCTTTTTTTCTCCTACTTCCAATGTCTATCCCATTTGTCTTTCTAGATGAGGACTGATTATCTTACCCTGGGTCCTGCTTCTTGCTTAGCTTCTTTAAGTATATAGGTTTTAGTATGTAGATCCTATCTTTTAGGTCTAGTATCCACTTATATGTGAATATATACCATGTGTTTCTTTCTGCTTCTGGGATACCCTATTTATGATGATCTTTTCTAGACCACACCATTTGCCTGCAAATTTCATGATTTCCTTGTTTTTAATTGCTGAGTAGTATTCCATTATGTAAATGTACCACAATTTCTGTAACCATTCCTCCATAGAGGGCCATACAAGGTTGTTTCCAGGTTCCAGCTATTACAAGTACAAAGGAGATGCTGACATTCATAACCAAACCTTGGGCAGAGTACAGGAAATCATATGAAAGAAGGGTGAGTTAGTAAGACCTGGAGAGGAAAGGAGCTCCACAAGGATCAAACATATCTGGGCACAGGAGTCTTTTCTAAAAATGATTCTCTAACAAGGGATCATGCATGGATGTAACCTAAAACCCCTGCTCAGACATAGCCCAAGGCAGCTCAGTATCCAAGTTGGATACCCCAGTAAGTTAAACAGGGATTGAAACTGATATGAACTCAGTGGCTGGACCTTTAACCTCCCCCCAACCCCAAGGGAGGAGCAGCCTTGATAGGCCACAGAGGAGGCCATTGCAGCTAGTCCTGAGGAGACCTGATAAGCTAGGGTCAGAGGAAGGGGAGGAGGAACTCTCTATCAGTGGACTTAGAGAAGGGCAGGGAGGAAATGAGGAAGGAACAGTAGGATTGGGAGGGAATGTGGGAGGGGGCTACAGCTGGGATACAATGTAAATAAACTGTAATTAATATAAAAAACAAAAACTTAATTAAAAATTTTATTGTCTTTTTGTTTTAACTAATTAAGTAATAAAGGATCTACTTAAAATTTAATTTGTTTCTAATGAATGAACATATTAAATTCCTGTATGAAATTCCATTGAATTTTAAATTGTTGTAAATTATTTATGCTTATTTAGTAATTTATAACTTTTTCATTCTGAATTACTTTTAGATATGTCAAATATTTCAGGTAATTTAATTATATTTGTGTTATTTTTATATTATAATTTTCAGGCTGTTTTGTTTTGGAAAATATTTTTTACTCCCAAATTGATTCTTATGTACTTTGCAATATGCTCCTTTTCTTTTGTTTGTTTTTACCAAAATACTGAGGAATACACAATCAAAGTTATCCACTGGAAGAAGCTCCAGATTTTTTGAAGGAAGGGTTCTATGAAACCACTGTCACATCCAGACAGCCTCTTGCTGAATAAAGGCTCGCAGAAGTATGTCCTTGGAGAGAATGTGATTTTAACTCCTAACTAGCAACTGCTGGTATCTCTTCGTGGGCTAAACACTACATGACTGTGCTACGCAGGGTCTCCTTCATGATTATGGTATAACATAACCATGGTGCTCATGCCCTTTGTCTTGTTTTCCTGAAGGGAAACTGATTGCCATTTTATGATTTCTGAGTAAAACTGTAATTAACTTCTTACTTCTTGACTCTGTTCTAAAAGTCTTCCGTCCTCATTTGTGACCTTGGTAGACATTATTGACTTCTCTCATGCTATAAACCAAACATTCACTTTGGTTTATGTAAAGTAGATTAATCTCAAACCATGTGTGTTATCTTTTCTCATTGACATTTGCAATGAACCAACTGAAGGAAGAAATTACGTAAATGAATCACTCAGAATTCTAATTTCTGTTCTGTTTTCACTGAATCACTATACCCATGATCATGCCTTCTATTTCTAATTGGTGTACATGGACACAGTGTCCCCTTGGAATAACCTCTTGTAAATGTCTATCCTTAGTGATTGGGTTCATGATCTCCAGTACTTCAAGAAGCAAGCCTGAGAACAGAGAGAATGAAAAATCTTCTATAGTATGTGTAGGATACCTCTTATTTCAAATTCTATCTGAGTGGTTTGTGGTTGGAGTCATGATCTCCAGTTCTGTGAGAGCACAGAAAATAAAAAAAAAAATCTTATAGATATGTGTAGGACACCCCTATTTCCAATTTTTGTTCCTGGTATTCACAAGGAATAATATAATATAATATATAATATATTATATATTATATAATAATATTTTTATATAATATATTATATAATAATATAATATATAATATAATAACTAAGATACACTATGTCATAGACACTCCTTTCTCTGAAGCTTTATTTCTAAAACAAATTTTTAATAATTTTTTTATTAAATTGATTACAGTTTATTCAATTGTATCCCAGGTGTAGCCACCAATTTTTAGTTTTTATATTAATTATAGTTTTGAAGATCAGTACTCACGTCAGCTACAAAGTTTGTATCTTAGTTGCTTTAGATATTGAGCCACCTTTTCAGGCCATTGTGCACATTCTTACAATTGGAATCTACTTCCAACTTTGTCATGTGTGATGCTTAATTTTGATTGTTAATGGTATTTTGTCTGGAACCATCTATGATACAGTTCCCTAAGCACAACTCTGCAGGATTATTTCAATTATGTTACCTTCTGTCCATGCTTCTGAGCAATTAATTGGATTAGGTAATCACGGTGAGAAAACTATATCAACTATTATTGGGCTGTGAAATTACAAACATGATTTCCAGAATGCATAAACAGGAGAAAGCTCAGTGAGTATGAGCCGTCATTGTCCTCTGCTTCTTTGTTATTATTTATTTTTTCTTTATTTCACTTTATTCACTTTGTATCCTCCCATAAACACTTCCCTCCTTCCCTTCTAATCCCACCTTCCCTCCCCCTTCTTCATGTATGCCCATCCACAAGTCCACTGATAGGGGAGGTCTCCCTCTCCTTCCTTCTGAAATTAGTCTATCAGATCTCATCAGGAGTGGCTGCATTGTCATCTTCTGCGTCCTCTGTTTCTTAACTAAGTCAGCCACTTCACTTGCTGTGACCTCCTGACATCAGTCCTGCCCTATAGCGCTACCATAAGCCTACAAACACTGAGCCAAATGTATTTCTAATGTAAATAATATCCTAAAGCTCTTTTTCACACCAAGAGGGAAATAACTTACAAATAAAAATGTTCTTATAATGCCCAGGTTGAGTCAGGTTTTGTGGTATACCCCCTTAGTTGATTCTTTGCCTTTGGGACTTTTTGGCGGCTAGAGTCTGAAAGAATTTGGTCAGAGAAATGTCCCGTTTTCATTTTTTAAGCAGAACTTAACATGTCTTTCTGATGGGAGTTTGTAATATTTAATAAATTGATTCTTGTGGCTCTATCACATGAAAGCAGCTTCCTAAGTAACTGAGAGGGAGGAGAAGACTGCCAAATGGCATTTTCCAAAGATGACATTGATTACAACAATAAAAGTATTTAATATACAACATAAATGTAATAGAAGTGAAACATTGTAAATAATAATAAAGTAAAATAGAGAACATTAGGGATGTATTATAATGAGCTATAAAAGGAAGGAAGGATGTAGGCAAATGGAATTGTGGGATTCCATGATTCAGTTTAATAAGAAACTGAAGGGAAGTAAGGTTGCTTGGACAATCCAAAAGCTTCTTCAGTTATCATCCTCCACAGGATGATCAATTGTACTGGAGAAGAAAATTGTTCCAATATTCACTGTCAATAAAACAAAAAAAATCATGATAAAAAACATTCTCAGAAGACAGATTCCACTCAACTCAGACAAAATGAGTCTTTCAGTCTATTTTTATAACTCTACACAGAAAATTTCATGTGTTTACAACATATCTGATTTTGAGAGGTCCTATTATTGATTCAGATATGTTTTTCCTATTTATCATTCTTCATGTATTTGTTGTAGTTGATCCTGTGAATCCAGTAGTTACATAATGCTAAGCATTGATAAGATTTATCTCTCATAAGAAATCCAACCAACATTACTGTTTTTGCAGGAGGATTGCACAGTTTGTTGACAGTGGCACAGGGCTTAATCTTCCAGAATATTTGAGGGGTTTTTGAATCCAAACGTTGTCTCTAAGTGATCTTTTCAAAAGTAATACTTTGGTAACCAAGATATCCTACATTGACTCAGGGACCAGGAGAAGGAAAGGTGAGAAACACAGCAGGTAATATTCTAGAATCCTTTCAGGGGCTGAATTAGGAGGACATCTGTCATACATACATGCATGCATATATGTGAGTATAAACATGCATGTGTATATGTGTTCAAGGTCAATATGTAAGTATGATTATATTTATATTTTTTAATTTTGCTGTTTAATTATATTTAATTAAAAAAGACTTTTTCCATGCTAAAATATCAAGATGTGTGCCAATACTGCTGTGATGTTAATTACAGTTTTGTGAAATCAGGAGAGGATGTCATCCTTCCATTCATCTGATTACTACTTTAAATCTTCCTGTTACCTGTCAGAAAGTCCTCCTGAGAAGGAACAGATGTAAGATTTAATTCTTCAGTATTATCATTTGGAAAGTTATTGTCACTTTGGTTATGGGCATCAGCCTTATCACAAGACTTCTCAACAGCAGTTTATAAACCAGAGGAGTTCTTGATGTCCTCCACACTCCTTTGCATGTCTTTATACAATGTAGTAGTATCCTCTTCAAAGATCTTTGGAAAATATTCTGTGAGAATTTTTATAAGAGAAACCTGTAAATCAACAGTACAGAAACTAGATTCTGTCATTTCACATTGTTTACAAATTTGATACCAGAGTCTTGAAATGACAAAAAAATTAGGAGTTACTACATGCAGGTATCAACCCACGAAAAGAGTAAGAATAGTATGGGCACATATTTAATGTATAGTCAGTAAAATAAGGAAAAGTTTCAGTAGCCTCACAACAATGACTGTTTTTGTTTAACTTTTATGTTTCTTCCCATGATACACCTCATTTTATATTTGACCAGGCTTTTAAAAATTATTCATTTATTACAATTTATTCAAATTTCCCTACTGCAGTCCACGCCCTGGTCTCCTCTTAGAACCACACACCCTCCCTCTTCTCCTTCTTTGCCCCTTCCCTAAGTCCTGTGACAGGTGAGAACCTCCTGCCAGCTCAGCAGGTAAAGTCTAGGCTCACAACCAAAAATAATTTACCAGTCTTAAACAAGGTAGCAAAGAAATAATTTTCAGGAATATCACACTTAGATGATATTCTTTTTTTTTGTATTCTCTCTTTTTTTAATTTTTTATTTAACTTTTATTAATTACACTTTATTCCTTTTATGTCCCACCATAGGCACCTCCCTCCTCCCATCCTGGTCCCACCCTCCCCCCCTTTCTACATGCATGCCTCTCCCCAAGTCCACTGATAGGGGAGGTCCTTCTTTCTGATTTTTTTTGTTGTTGTTGTTGTTGTTCTCAATGCAGTTTATTCAGGAACCTTGAATAATCTTCTGACCCTGGTTAAAGCCAGCCCACAGCTTAAAATAACCTCTTTGTAGCCAACCCCAGAGTGCCTCGTGGGCAATGCAGATAGGTCCACATACACGGAAGCAAGCCTGATCCTCAGCCTTAGCCAAATATGGAGTTGTTTGTGACAGAGAGCACTCACCATCGGGAAGGTGGAAGGCAGAAACCAGCTCCATCTTTAAGTCGTGGCATTACACAGCTCTCTACAGTTCCCCCTTTTTGTTTTAGACACATCAGGCAAGAGTAGAGGTCTGATCTCTGATATTAGGAATAAATTGGGACTTTGTACCAATGTTCCTTTAGGTGTCATCCACCCAAAGAGCATCAGACCCGTCTGATACCTTTTTCTCAGAGGCGGGACCTGGGGCATCAACCCACATGCAATCAGACATGCTCTTCTCTGGGTCGAAAGCAGCTGACCCTGAGTGCAGTGCTTAGCTTTGCATCCTGAGCGTAACATTTTAGCTTTTTATGGTAGCCAACCATGTTTGGAGAGACTGTCCTGCTTCAATGGCTGTAAAGGCCTGAATGATCATGGCTGCATTACGCTGTTGTGAGACTCTAATCTTGCATATACACCACAGGCAAACCAAGGAGACCAACCCCAGAAGGCCTGCTAACACTCCCATGCCCGCCCATTCCTTCAGATGATTCATGGCTGCAGCAATCCATGATGATAATCCTCTGGCTAGTCCTGCGTCCACTCTGGTAGAATTTGCCGTAACAATGGCCACTCTCAGCTGCTCCACCATAGTATCGAATTTTTTAGTCCAATTACCTAAAATATAGCTAGACAATTGTTTAGACAGATTTAAAGCACGGAAAAAAATCTTATATTGTATGCTAGTGACACAAAGTCCAGCATACTTCCATTGACAGCCAAGTTGAGCGATTTGCCATAGGGTATCAATTTGCTCCTGCACGAGGTCAATCCTCTGATTGAACACCATCAAGTATCCTTTTTGTTGAGCATTAATTTCTTTTTGTACATCTAAAGCATGAGCTACATTGGCTAAAATATTATTTAGGGTCTGAGCAGTCTGCATAGTATGACTCATGGCTAATGCAGCAGTGGTATCTCCAACAGCCGCCAATGAGATGGCAGTAACAATGGCGGCTGTAATTTTCTTGTTTCATACACAAATAGTTCAGAATAGTGATCCTTCTTTGTTTTCTTCTCTGACTGCATAAAGGAATATATATGAATAGAACTGTTTAGAAAAGAAAATCATTAATAGCACTTAAGAGTGAAAATTATATTTCATTGTTCTTTTTGTACTGAACGTGAATTTTTATTAAGACTTGGATTTTAGGTTGCCAGTTGCTTGGTAGCTGAATAGAGCCAAGAAGAGTCCTGGATGCGAGTGTCATAACTTGTGTTTAACTACTGCAATGTATCATGACTTCTGTTTTGTGCCCCTGATTCCTGAAAGGTGCTAGTTAAATATACCCCTTCCTTTCTTTTTATTTCTTTTCCTTCTTTTTTAACATATGATTTTATTGATTCTTTGTGAATTTTCCATCATGTACCCCAAACCCACAAATTTCCCAATCCTTCCATTACTGCTTACCACCCTTTAAATCCCACAAAAGAAAACAAAAAAATATTATATATATATATATATATATATATATATATATATAATTTTTATTATTGTGTGTGTGTGTGTGTGTGTATAAATCACTAAATTATTCCATGTAAGCTGTGTTGTGTCACACTAATATCCTTTTGCTCAAACAGCTCCGTTTGCAGATGTTCACTAAAATGAGTCAATACTCTGGTGCAGAGCCTAATGGTTTTGTGCTACACCATCAATAATAGATCCTCTCAGAGACTCTCTCAGATATTCTGGATATCCTCCTGTTGTACCTAGCCATGGATTTCCAGCAGCTTTGGGCGTTCAGGACCAGCCTCTTCACATGTTCCAAAAGTTCATAGATGGAGATGTTGGGATGGGCCAGCTCAAAGTCTTGGATCTGGGTCTTGGCTTAGTCAGCTTGCCAACTCTCCTGCAAATCATGCCACCAGGGCCAGCTCTTCTGCACCTTTTTTTTTGCAAGAAGGCACCCCCCATACTTTCTTAAAAGGTTTTTGTCTCTCATTTTGACAAAAAACACAAAAAGGGTCTTATCAGACTGCATCTGCACATTATGGCATTATATTTTTAAATTTTATTCAGTTTTAAAATTCAGTCCTATTCCTACTGAACTTTGTACCCTTTCTGTTTGCAAATCTATCATGTCCAACTTCTTAGTGGCTGCTATCCTCAGGAGACATATATGCTAATCATAAAATCTTTAAGGATTTTACTTGGGAATTATGCTTTAAGAAGTAAGCCCCACTGTGAGGCAACTGGTAGGCAGCTCTGGTATTAGAGGGAATGCAGGTGTCCTATCTTTCTCTGCCTGTGTCTCAATTGGCTTTCTTCTTAACAAGTGAAAATATATTTTCTTCTTAGGAATTTTCTCGCACCACCTGAAATTTTACTCTGAGGCTTTTAATGAAAAAATAAGCTTATCAATACTAAATTTGAAACAATCAGTAAAACAATTTAAAGTAAATTCCTTGGTGAAACAAGGTTAAGGTAAACTATTATGTGAAGTGGTGTGTCAGAAGTTATATTCATTGGCAGCTATCTCAGAAGACTCAGCATCTGTAATTTCACAAGCATGAGTAATTTCAGTTTTATGAGATCCATTGCCATCTTCTTGTTTCCAAGGACACCACAATGCAAGCAGTGTGCAACTTCCATGCAGGCAACATATAAAATGAATAAAAGTTTTAATTGTGCTTTACATGAAATAAAATAAATATTTTGGTGTTAGATTTATGGCTCACTGATAAGTGCACTAGTTTGTACTCGAAAGCATTCAGTTGAGTTCTCAGCACATCACGGTTGCTTTGAGTATTATGTAAGTCTAATTCCATGGAGTTCAAAGATTTCTTTGGGCATGCAGGGAACTAAGAAAAGTTGTTAAATGCAAAATTACATGAAAGCAGAAGGTAAGCACACACAGTTATTTAGTAAAATAAATGTTTCCTTATTATAAGCGTAGTTCTACAGATCTGTTGTTGTACAAATGAAAAGCTGCCTGACATGGGAGCTGTATTGTTTCATCTGTGCTCAATTCAAAAAGGAAGTGTGACTAAGTGAATAGAAGCTGGGAACAAGTGCCACTCCCAGGGATGAGAAAACTACTTGAGGTATATATCCAATTCTATTTTATTCTATTTCTCCGTGATGGTCCACAGTCTTAAATTTTAGTTTGTTGAACCTCATCATCTCTTTCTGTCATCTTTAGCCTCTGTGCTTCAAGTTTATTTGGTTTTCAAAGGCAGTTAAAGACGGATGAGACATAACTTCTAATGACATTTAGAAGGACGATTCCCAACCTCCGTGAAATAGATCAATACCTCTTCTAAACCAAAAGAATGCAATCCTAGGGTGTCCTTAAACACCAATGACCTTTCCAACTCCACTGGTGCAGATCTCAAAAGGTCACCCAGAACTTTTCATTTCCATTCTGATCCTTGGCAACTGGGTCTTGGTTTTCTTGGTTGCAAATTGATCCCTTTTTCGCTCTGGTTTATTTCTCAGTGTGCTCTCTCTTTCTCTCTCTCTCTCTCTTTCTCTCTCTCTCTCCTCTCTCTCTCTCTCTCTTACATACATACACACACACACTTGCACACATAGGCACACTTACACAGAGGCTATCAACTCTCTATGTCCATGCCTATGAATGACTCTCTTTCCAAACATATCTATATACACACAAATGTTTATTCATGAACATCTATGTATACAAAGGACAGAAATGAACACAATATTCATTAGTGCTGAAGTTAACACACCTGACAGTTATCCTAAACAGTTCTCCCCCAGGCAGTTGTGTACCTTGGCATGGGCGGAGCCCTAAAGTGTGGAAAACTAACTCTGGATAGAAGATTTGTGCAAGCACTGGAGAACTAGCAATTGGAAGTTAGGTCAATGATTTTTGAGGCACAGCCACCCAGAAGAGCAGGTGAGAATTCCAGGAAATCCATCCTTCCCTTCCAATTCATGCAGGTGTGCATCAGGAAGTGGCAGGAGTGGGCATGTCTGGCAGTGAGTCCGATGGGGAGGTGAAGGCCTAGGTGTGAGTTGAGGTGTGTGTGCTGGTCTTTCTTCCTGAAGCCTAGACCTTGAGCCTTCGCCAGAGTCGTTGGGTAGTGGGTGTCTGGTGGGCCGATGCAGGAGAGAGTGCTTGCTCTGGGAAGATGGCTGCAGCCTAGGCTCTCATGAGTGGGTGGAACCCGCCCAAAGGGTGTGGAGATCAGACAGAGAGGCCTCCAGAGAGTGTCTCCAGAGCTCCAAGTAGGATCCCAGGTGCAAGCTCTGGAAGGCCTGGGTTTTCCATGAGGGAAGAGTGGGTGTGTCCAGTCCCGTGCCATCCAAAGATATGCCTGATCAGAGAGTGTCCTTCTGGGGTTCACCTGCGAGAGAACCGGTTGCGATATTCCCAGAGAGCCTTGGCCATGAGGGGGGCAGGTCTCTTCTTAGCCTGGATCTTGATGCAGAGAGCCCGCTGGGATAGGCTGTGTCCAGAGGCCTCCTGGAGGAGGTGCCTTTCAGAGGTGGGCCCCCGCGCCGGGGGTCCGGGCTCCTAATGCTGGCCTGGGGTCCTGGCCTGGGGGAAGAACATGACCGTCTGAGTACGTTCGAGGCCTTGCAGCTTCTTGGCCTGTGTCCTCCGGATGTGGGCTGTGAGGGCTTGCAGCTTCACCTCTTGGTCTGCCTCCTCCATCTACTGCTCTGTCTTGGTCTCAGTCTGACTGTGGGTCTCAGTCTGGTCCCCTGCGTGACGAGGTTCCTCCTCTTGGGCTGCTTGGGCTGTGTTGGCTTGGAAGGCGTCCTTGGCTTGGGAGATTCCTTGGAGAGCAGTTTGTTCGGCTGTATCAGCTTCATGGGCTGCAATGGTCTCCATGGCTATAGCCAAAGTTTGAGGTCCTGTTGCTGGTCTTTCTCCCTGAAGCCTAGACCTTGAGCCTTTGCTAGATTCCTTGGGTATCGCCTGTCTGGTTGGACAATGCAAGATGGAGTACTTGCTCTGGAAAGATGTCTGCAGCCTAGGCTCTCACGGGTGGGGGGAACACATCCAATGGTGTTGAGATCAGGCAGAGAGGCTTCCAGAGAGTTTCTCTAGAAAGGTCGCCCGTGAACAGGAAGTGGAATCTCAGGTGAAATTGCTGGAAAGCCATGCCTCCTCCATAGCTCAGGAAGCCTGTTTCAGATCTCAGAGCCAACTCTAGCTGACTCCATGGGGTTCACAGCCCTTCCTTGCCTCCAAACGTTCTCTGGTCAAATGTGTTTTTCTGTATGATCTTTTTGGTACTCTTGGGTTAACCTGCCCACATCTGTGGGTCTCCAACTTTGGAGTCATGAGAGAACCTGGTCTCTTCTTACCCTGCTTCATGCTTTTGTGGCCTTCCCTATAGGGCAGACAGGGATCCATCTGGCATGTGCTGTGTGTAGAGGCTTCATGGAGGAAGTGCTTGTCAGAAGAGTCCCCACCTCTCGCCTGAGGTTCACTCTCCTCCTTCTGGATGGGTCTTTTTGCCTGTATTTGGAAAGTGACCATCTTGTTTTGTCTACATCCTTGCAGCTTCTACACTTGTGTGCTCTGTTTGCAGGCTCTCAGGGTTTGCAGCCTCAGCTCTTGTAACTCCTTCATTTGCATGTGTGTTGCTCTCAATCTGGCTCTGGTTTAGTTTCCCAGGCTAGGAATCCTCATCTGCGTGCCCAGGTTCAGGCTTATCAAACATATATATATATATATATATATATATATATATATATATATATATGTGTGTGTGTGTGTGATATACATTCGTACATTTATATGTATATGTATATATATCAGGTAACTTGCACCTGTGTGACGCATGCTGTGATATATATATATGTATAAATTAGCATATATATATATATATATATATCCCTCGGTATGATGGCCATTGTAATTTTTATCACTGTTTGATATTTAATGTAGTCTTCCCTATGTAACAGAGACCATGAATGACCATGAATTGATTGATACTATGAGATGGCTGTGTCATGATGTTCAAGTTTGTGGTGTTCACTCTAATTGCATCCATGTGATGTTTGGGTGAGGGCTCTGTTTAATTATCATTGTGTGATGGCTACAATGTAATGGCCCCTGTGAAATGGTAATAATTAATGGCTACTGTGTTGTGTTCACTGTGTGATGATTACTCTGTGATGGTTACTGTGTTATGGCCACTTTTTGAGGGCCTCTTATTGACAGTAATTTGTTTTTGACACTGTTGATGGTCACTGTATGCTGGCCACTTAATGATGGCCTGTGTGTGTTGGTCACTGAATTATAAATTCTGTGGGATCCCACTATGTGATGGTCAAAGTTTGATAGCCACTGTGATGGTCATCCTGTGATGGCCATTACCTGATGGTCACTGTTTGATATACCACTATGTGTTTTATATGGTGTGATGGTCACTGTGTAAATTTGACTTTGTGCTGGACAATGTGTGATTGACATTGAGTTTTGTTCACTGGGCAATGATCAGTGCTTCATCGCCAATACATGATTTTCACTATCATGGCCTGTGACTGATAGTTGTTTTGTGATGGCCATTCTGTGCTAGCTAATAATTGATGGTTAGCTGTGTGATTTAATTGCATAATGGTTACTGTATAATCACTAATCTGTGATGACCATTTTGGTTGATACTGTTTTATTGTCACTGTGTAATATTCATTATATGATGGCCACTGTGTGATAGTCATTATGTCATAAACATGGCGATGCCAAGAGTGTTAAAAATGGCATGTGATGGATACATAGTGATGGCCAATGTCAATGTTCATGGTGATGGCATACTCTGTGATGGTCACAGTGTGAGAGACACTGTGTGAAGGCCATGATGTGATGATCACTGTGTTGGTCAATATATGGTTATCATTTTATACTGTCCACATTTTCATTATCATTGCAATATGAAAGCAGATTGATAGCTGTTGTTTTATGGTTAAAGCATAATGGTCACTGTGTGATGGTATCTGTGTGGTCATATCTGGGTGATGGGTACTGTAAAATCCACCATGTTGTGACCAGCATGTGATGGCCACAATGTGATGACCAGTTTGTGGTAGTCATTGTGATGAACAGCTGCGAGTAATTCACTGAGTGATCATCATTTTGTGATGGACATATTGTGATGGTCACTGTGCGATGGCCACCTTGGAGTGGAAAGTATGTAATGGTCTCTGTTTATCATCACTATGTGATGGCTTCTATATGGAGGTCACTAGGAATAAACATAATGTGTTGACCAATGTTTTATAACCTCTGTGTGATGGTCAAATAGCATAACTCCTAGGGATGCCCCCTGTGCTATAGGCACAATGAAATAGTCTACTCTATGATGGTGACTCTTCATGTCTTGGGTCCATGAACCAGGCAGTCAAGAATCTGTTTAAAAAACTGAATGTATTTCTAGAAAACAAATTATTGTAGTTACACTACTTCAACTAAAACAGGAGATTTGGACAAACTGATGTGGCACTGTATGACAAGATTGTTATTTTTTCTGGCTAAAAATGTACATCCTGAGAGAAAAGCTGTGAGTATTCTGTGGTGTGCTTCTCTATAGACTGCTTGTTCCTGGGGCATATAGGGCCATAAAGCAGGTTTCAGCTTTTGTTTTGCTTTGCTTTGTTTTTTTTTTTTGTTTGTTTGTTTGTTTTGTTTTGATTTTTGTTTTGTTTTGTTTTTTGAGACAGAGTTTCTCTGTGTTACCTTGGCTGTCCTGGACTCATTCTGTAGAGAAGGCTGGCATTGATCTCACAGAAATCCATGTGCCTCTGTCCCCTGGAGTGCTGAGATTACAGGTGTCACCACTGCCACAGCTTGGTTTCAACTTTAAAATATAAATTTTTATACTTTTATTAATTAAACCTTACTCACTTTGAATCTCCCCATAAGCCCCTCACCCATCCCTCCCAATCCCACCTTCCTTCCCCCTTCTTCACGCATGCCCCTCCCTGAGTCCACTGATAGGGGAGGTCTTCCTCTACTTCCTTTTGATTTTATTCTATCATATCTCATCAGGAGTGGCTGCACTGTAATTTTCTGTGGCCTGGTAAGGCTGCTTCCCTCTCAGGGGGAGGTGATCAAAGAGCAGGCCAATCAGATTATGTCAGAGGTAGTCCCACTTCCCATTAGTATGTAACCCACTTGAACACTAAACTGCCATGGACTACATCAGTGCAGGGGTTCTAGGTTATCTCCATACCTGGTAATTGGTTGGAGTATGCATCTCTGGAAAGACCCCTGTGTTCAAATTTTCTGGTTCTGTTTCTCTCCTTGTGGAGTTCTTGTCCTCTCCAGATCTTACTATTTGCCACTTCTTTGATAAGATTCCATGCACTCTGCCCAAGAGTTGGCCATAAGTCTCAGCATCTGCTTTCATAGCCTGCAGGGCAGAGCCTTTCAGAGACCCTTTACTGTTTTCTTCTTCTTCTGATGTCCATACTCTTTGCCTTTCAGGATGGGGATTGAGCATTTTAGTCAGGGTTGACTCCCTCTTGATTAGTTAGGACATCAACATAAAATCAGAAACATTAAGTCAGTTATAAGAAAAAGTAGGAAAGACCCTAGAACTCCCTGGTACAGGAGAAAACTCCCTAAGCAGAATACAAACAACACAGGCTCTAAGAGCAACAATCAATAAATGGGACCTCATGAAACTAAAAAGCTTCTGTAAAGCAAAGGACACTGTCATCAAAACAAAATGAATGCGTACAGATTGGGAAAAAATCTTCACCAACCATTTATCTGACAGAGGGCTAATACCCAGTATTTATAAAGAACTAAAGAAACTGAAAAGCAACAAACCAAGTAATCCAATTAAAAAATGGGGAACAGAGCTAAACAGAGAATTCTCTGTAGAGGAATATCGAGTGGCAGAGAAAAACTTAAAGAAAGGCTCAAAGTCACTAGCCATTAGGGAAATGCAAATCAAAACCACCCTGAGATTTCACCTTACAACCATAGAATGGCCAAGATCAAAAACTCAAGTGACAACACATGATGGAGAGGTTGTGGAGAAAGGAGAACCCTCCTCCACTGCTTGTGGTAATGTAAACTTGTACAACCACTGTGGAAAGCAATCTGGTGCTTTCTCAGACAACTAGGAATAGTGCTTTCTCAAGATCCATCCATACCGCTCCTAGGCATATTTCACAAAGAGGTTCAAGTACACAATAAAGACATTTGTTCAGCCATGTTTGTAGCAGCTTTATTTGTAATAGCCAGAAGCTGGAAACATCCCAGATGTCCCTCAGTGGAGGAATGGATACAGAAATTGTGGTACATCTACACAATGGAATATTACTCAGCAAAGAAAAATAAGGAAATCATGAAATTTCCAAGTAAATGGTGGGACCTGGAAAGGATCATCCTGAGTGAGCTGTCCCAGCAGCAGGAAGACACACACGGTATATTCTCACTCATATAGACATATAATATAGGATAATCCTTCTAAAATCTGTACATCTAGAATATAATTTTTGTAATTTTAATTACGTTATTTCCAAATTCATTTTTCTCCCTCACATATACTGCTCCTTGCCTTCAATTTCATGGCCTTTTGGTTAAATTATGGTTACTGGTTGAATTTTACTTAAGTTTTGCTCAAGGATTTCCCAGATAGTAAGCCAAGAAATGGCTCCCTTGGACATTGAATATGAAATGAAATGTCACACAAGGACCCATGTCCTGGAACAGGAACTGCTTTGGGACATTGGAAGAATTTCTATTAAAATAGATTTTTCCAGACTAAAATCTTGTCTGCTCCAAGGGTACAAGGGCAGAGCTAGGAAGGCCTGTGCTGTCTGAGTCATTTGCTTTCTATTCACCCAGTAAGGGAAACACTGTTCCCCAAACCCCACCTTGGTGGTCCTTGCTTAGGAAAGACTCTGGAAAGGCCTAGCCAACAGAAGCTCTAATGGACGTTAGCTTGCAGGTTCCTTCCTCGATTCGTCCCTGGTTCTGCTCTAGGGATCTGTGCAGGAGACCACAAGCCACACCATGGTGATTGTGGTCACTCTTTTCTTAGGTCAGGAGGAGCAGGCCCGTTGAACTGTCAGAGCAGCTGGTACTGGGATGGACTGTGAAACAGACTGTGGGTTTGTTCATGTGGTGACCTGAGCAGTGGCCCTTGGCCTCTGAGCTTCGCTGATTGTGGATTCTTTGGAAGAAGGAGGCTCTCTGCATCCATGGCTGTGGGACCCTGTGGTGCTTGTACATACATCACTACATAGTGCATAAACAATCATTGCTTTTGGTGTATTATAGGAAGAAGACATTATAAAATTGAAGGTCTTTTTTATAGAAGTTCTGAATTTTTCATTCTGCTTTTAGGTTTGTGTTACAAGTTCTGTGAAGGGTTTAGAAACTGGTAGTAAATAGGTGACAGGGGTTACCCTTCAACAATACAGCAATGCTTGGTTAGAATACTATGGCTAGAGAGATGGCTAAGTGGTTAAGAGCACTTATGGATAAGACCAGAGTTAATATCCCAGGATATATAGCATGTGGCTCACAACTACCTGCAACCACACCTCCAGGGGACCTTATGATCTACTCTTACTTCACTGGGTATATATACACACACACACACACACACACAAATGCACACATACACAATTCTTCATATACACAAGAATTTAAAATATTTGAAAAGCTAGGTGTTGCTGACATATGCATTTCATTTCAACACTCAAGAGGCAGAGGCAGCTGGAGCTCGGAGTTCAAGACCACTCTGGTCTACACAGTCAGTTCTAGGATAGCTCAAGTTGCATGCAGAAACCTTGTCTCAACAACCAAATCACAGATAAAATAAAATGAAATAAAATAAAATAAAATAAAATAAAATATAAAATAAAAATCCTTTTATGTTTCTGTGATTCAGAGAAATTCATTTCCAAGGACAAAAGGAGTTTCTGAGCTGCAGAGGTTTCCCAGGTGTTCATGGGGTTGGGTGGCTAAGGCAAATTCCACATCTTGTGACATAGATTTTGTGGCAAAAAATAGACATTAAAATATTTAATGTCATTTTGTCTGTGAGTTTCAGTGGGTCTGGGTTTGCATGAATCCACAAGGGGACATGTGGGGCTACCAATCTATGGCAGAGCTTTTGATCTTATCCATTTAAGAGAGAGCTCTAGAGCATGGTCACTCTCTCTCACTATAGGAAATATCAGTAGGTGTTGGGTCAAACCCAACAATTTAGGAGTCACTTTGAGTTAATTTTGTGGTAGTTGTGGAGTTTGTCTATAATTTTTTTCTTTATTCTTTTCTTACATATCCTGACTGAATGGTCCCCTTCCTCCTCTTTTTTTAAACCCCCAATCTTCTCAATCATGTCCATTGCTCCTCTATTTCCCTTCAGAAAAGAACACACCTCCAGTGATATCAGCTGAACAAAGCATAACAAGATGCTATAAGAGTATGCATAAACCATCATATCAAGGCTGGACAAAGCACCAAAGTTGGAGGAAAAGAGTTCCATGAGCAGCCAAGAGTCAGAGATACTACCACCCCAACTCTTAGGAGTTCCACAAAAACACTCAAATCAAACAACCACAGCATGTACACACAGGGCCAAGCTCAGACCCATGCAGGTTCCGTGATTGTTGCTTCAGTCTGTGTGAGCCCTTATGAGCCCTCCTTAGCTGACTCAGTGGTCCACGTTTTTATGGTGTCCTTGAACTTTCTGGCTTCAACAATCCTCCCTTCTCCTCTTTTCCCCGGGTTCCTGAGTTAGTCTAATGTTTGGGTGGATGACTGTGTCTGCTCCTTTCACTTCTGGGGCATCCCCCTCTGATAACTATTGGGCTAGGCAGCATCTATGAATACAGCAGGATATCATAAGATACTATTTCATTGACTTTTTTATTAATGTTAGTCTTATGTGGTTCAACCCTAGGTCTTTGAGGTATCCACCTTTAGGTTCCTGGTGATACAGGAAGTGTGAGGCATGGGCTCTCTCTCTCATGGTTTGGGCCTCAAGCTAGGCCAATTTTTGTGGATTTAGGCCAGCTTGTGGGTTTTTCATACCCACAAGCTATGAGTCACCACTGCTGCAGCACATCTTACAGAGGACAGGTTGAAGGTAGAAGGCTTTGTGGCTGAGTTGGTGTCCCAGTACCACCACTGGGAGCATAGCCTGTTTACAGAAGATAGTCTGTTCAGGTTCCATATCCTCTGTTGCTAGGAGACTTTGTTAGAGTCACCCTGATAGGTTCCCAGAAATTTCCCCTGCACCAGGATTCCATATCATCCTCTAAATGCTCAGCAACTCAAGTTGTTTCTGGTCATATTCTCTCTCTCTGCCTCTCCCTCCTCTATTTGGTTCACCCTATTCCTTTCCATTCTCTGTACCCTGCCACCTGTCTACTCCCCCCAAATTTATTTTATTTTCAATTTCCAGGGAGATCTTGCTATCCCACCTAAAACCCTTCTTTTTACTTACCTTCTCTGGTTTTGTGGATTGTAGTGTGATTATCCTACACTTAACAGCTAATGTCTTCTTGCAAGAGAGTACATACAATGTTTGCTTTTCTGGGTCTGGGTTACAACAATCAGGAAGATTTTTTCAGTTACATACATTTGCCTGAGAATTTCAGAATTTTTTTCTAACACCTGAGTAATACTCCATCTTAAAATATACATTTTATTTATCTGTTCTTCCACTGAGTGACATCCTGGTTGTTTCCAGATTCTGGCCATTATGAACAAAGATGTTATGAATATGGTTGAGCAAGTGTCCTTGTGATAAGATGGAGTGTCTTTTGGGCATATGCCCAATAGTGGTATAGCTGGCAGTTGAGTTCTCCATTCCCAACTTTCTGAGGAACCAGCAAATTGATTTACATTGTGGCTGTAAAATTTATGCTCCCAACAAGAGCAAATTTCCTGTCACTTATTTTGTTGATCTTTTTTATTCTGACATTTGCGAGACAGAATTTCAAACTAGTTTTGATGTGCATTTCCCTGTTGGCTAAGGATATTCCACATTTCTTTAAGTGTTTCCTGGCCATTTGAGATTCACATACTGAGAATTATGTATTTCTGTGCCTCATTTTTTAAATGTTGGATTGTTTAGTTTGTGGATGATTAATTTGTTAAGTTTTTTTTTTTTGTTTGTTTGGCTTTTTTTAATTTTGAATGTTAACACTCTATAGGATGGGGATTTCATGAAAATCTTTTTCTTTGTTGTAGGCTGATATTTTGTCTTTTGATGATGTTCGTTATATTTCACTATGCTGAGGTCCCATTTATTAACTGTTGTTATTAGTGCCTGCATGAATCATATTCTGCTTAGGAAGTTGTCTCCTATGTCAGTGTGTTCAAGAGTGTTCCCTGTTTTTCTCTTCTGTAAGGTTCAGAGTTCTATGTTGAGATCTTTGACCCACTTGAACATAAGTCTGGAGCAGGATTGTAAATATTGGTGTGTTTGCATTCTTCTGCATTCATATATCCATAGCATTTCTTTTTTTTTTCTTCAACTTCAAAATGTTTATTTTCCTAAATTTAAACATATTTAATATGCACAGGCAATTAAATCTTTAATATTATTTTTTCATAGGATGATTGTAATGAGTTTATTCTGTAGGAAAACAAATGGAAACGTTACAAACCAGTTCATTTCTGTTTATATGGCCTATAAAAAAGATTTATTTTCTGGGGTTATCAATCTGGCACCTTCTCAGACAACTAGGAATAGCGCTTCACCAAGATCCAGCCATACCACTCCTGGGTATATATCCAAATGAGGCTCAAATACACAAAAAGGACATTTGCTCAACCATGTTTGTAGCAGCTTTCTTTGTAATAGCCAGAAGCTGGAAACAACCCAGATGCCCCTCAACTGAAGAATGGATGCAGAAATTGTGGTACATCTACACAATGGAATATTACTGAGCAATGAAAAATAAGGAAATCATGAAATTTGCAGGTAAATGGTGGGATCTGGAAAGGATCATCCTGAGTGAGTTGTCCCAGAAGCAAAAAGACACACATGGTATATACTCACTCATATAGACATACAACATAGGACAAACCCACTAAAACCTGTGCCTCTAAAGAAACTAAGCAAGAGAGAGGACCCTAACTAAAATGTCCAATCCCCATCCGGAAAGGCATAGAGGATGGACATCAGAAGAAGAAGAAAACAGGAAACAACCTAGGAACCTACCACAGAGGGCCTCTGAAAGCCTGTGCCGTAAAGACTATCAAAGCAGATGCTGAGCCTGATGGGCAACTGTTGGGCAGATTGAATGGAATTTTATGTAAGAACTGGGAAATAGTAAGAGCTGGAGAGGACAGGGTCTCCACAAGGACAGCAACAGAACAAGAAAATTTGAACACAGGGAATTTCCCAGAGACTCATACTCCAACCAAGGACTATTCATGGAGATAACCCAGAACCCCTGCACAGATGTAGCCCAGGGCAGTTCAGAGTCCAATTGGGTTACATAGTAATGTGAAGAGGGACTGCCTCTGACATAATCTGATTGGCCTGCTCTTTGATCACCTCCCCCTGAGGGGGGGAGCAGCCTTACCAGGCCACAGTAGAGGACAATGCAGCCACTTTTGATGTGCACTGATAGACTAAGTTCAGAAAGGAGAGGAGAACCTCCCATATCATTGGACTTGGGGAGTGGCATGCATGCAGAGGGAGGAGGGAGGGTGGGATTGGGAGTGGAGGAGGGAGGGGCTTATGGGCGGATGCAGAATGAATAAAGTGTAATTGATGAAAAATTTAAAAAAAAGATTTATTTGAGGAATTGCCTTCAGAGAATTGGTGAATGAGTTTCATTTGCAGTATAATATCAGAAAGATAATAGTAATAGTTATGTTCAAAGACCTTTTCTTGGGATAAGAGAATCATAATTTTTTCCAGTTGGATCATTTTTTTTTCTTCATGAATTGGCAAAGATCTGTGGAACACTATTGTTACTGTCATATTCTGTTAACTATATACCTAAATTTCTTTTCAGCCTAGCACAACCACTCTGGAAATCAATCTGGCCCTTTAATAGACAACTAGAAATAGCATATCGTCAAGATGCAGCCATACCACTTCTAGGCATATATTGAAAAGAGGCTCAAGTACACAATAAGGACATTTGCTCAACCATGTTTGTAGAAGCTTTATTTGTAATAGCCAGAAGCTGGAAACAGCCCAAATGACCCTCAACTTAAGAATGGATGCAGAAATTGTGGTATATCTACACAATGGAGTATTACTCTGCAATGAAAAATAAGGAAATCATGAAATTTGCAGGCAATTGTTGGGACCTGGAAAGGATCATCCTGAGTGAGCCGTCCAAGAAGCAGAAAGACATACAAGGTATATATTCACTCATATAGACTTATAACATAGGATAAACCTACTAAAATCTATACATCTAAAGAAACTAATCAAGAGAGAGGATCCTGACTAAAATGGTCAATCCACATCCCGAAAGGCAAAAAGGATGGACATCGGAAGAAGAAAACAGGAAACAACCTAGAAACCTGCTGCAGAGGGCCTCTGAAAAGCTCTGCCCTGCAGACTATCAAAGCAGACACTGAGACTCATGGCCAACTGTTGGGCAGAGTGCATGGAATCCATAGCATTTCTTAAAGAAGCATTCTTTTTTCTGTTGTGTCTTTTTACCTTCTTTATCAAAAATCAAATGGGCATAGGTGTGTGGATTTATATATGGGTCTTTGATTTGATTATAATTGTGTGGAAATTTGAGAATTGTGTTAAATCCGTAGGTTGCTTTTGGTAGGATGGCCATTTTACTATATTAATTCTATCCATGAGTGAAATCTTTCTATCTTCTGGTATCTTCTTCACTTTAATTCTCTAAACAGTCTAGAAAGACCCTAAAAAAAACTTCTTTAACATTCTTGCTGTACAAGAATTTCACTTTCTTGGTTAGAATTACCCCAAGATATTTTATATTAATTGTGGCTATTGTGAACTGTGTGGTTTTTCATATCTTCCTCAGCTTGTTTGTCATTTGTATATAGGAGAGTTACTGTTTTTTTGTCTGTTTGTTTGATTTCTTTTTCTCTATTTGGTTTTGTTTGTTTCAAGCAACTTTGTATCCAGCTGTTTTGTGAAAGGTATTTATCAGGTGTAGGAGTTCCCTGGTAGAATTCTTGGGATCTCTCATGGATACTATGGTATCATCTGCAATTAACGATACTTTAATTACTTCTTTTCTAGTTTGTATTTCCATGATCTTTTTCATTGCCCTCACTAGAAAGAATTTAAAGTATTCTGTTGGATAGATATGGGCAGAGGAAAGAAGCTTGTCTTCTTCCTGATTTTAGTGGAATTGCCTTGAGTTTTTCACCATTTAATTTGTTGTTGGCTGTAGGCTTGCTGTGAATTTCCCTTATTATATTTATGTATGTCTTGTATATTCCTACTCTCCACAAATGCTTTCTCATTACAGGGTGTTGGATTTTGTTAAAGCCATTTTCAGCATCTAATGATCTCATAATGTTATTTTTTTTCTCCTTTCAGTTTGTTTATATGGTAGAATACATTGACAGATTTTATATGTTATGTACTTCTGCTTTGTTGGACTATTCAGGGCTTGCTGTAGTAGGATAGCCAGTGGAATATATCGACCTGGCTGTTATAGATCGTATTCTTATTTATTTATTTATTTATTTATTTATTTATTTATTTATCTAGCTAGCTAGCTAGCTACCTGTTTATTTGTTTATTTATTTATTTGTATTTTCAATAATTTATTCACGTTACATCCCAATTGTAGCCCCCTCCCACATCAATTCCCATTCCCATCTTCACCTTCTTTTCCACCTTACATCCTTCCTTAATCCACTGAAAATGGAAGTCCTCCTCCACTACCATCTGACCCTAGTCTATCAAGTCTCATCAGAACTGCCTGGATCCTCTTCTTCTGTGTCCTGGTAAGGCCACATTGCCAGAAGGGAGTGATCAAAGAGCAGGCAACAAAGTTTATATCAAAGATAACACCTGCTCCACTTATTGGGAACCCTCATGGAGACTGAGTGCCTATGGGCTGCTTCCTGGTAGGAGATCTAATTCTTCTCCATGTATGGGACTTGGTTGGCCCATCTGTCTTGGCAGGGCTCCTTGGATCAAGATTTTTAACTTTTTTGGTCTCCTTGTAGAGCTTCTGACCCCCTTCCATTTCCCCATTCTCCCTTAAGACTCCCTGTGCTCTGCCCAGAGTTTGGCTGTAATTCTCAGCTTCTGCTTCCATCTTCTGCTGGGTGGAGACTTTCAGAGAACATCTGTGCTAGACTCTTGTCCTGTTCTCTCCTTCATACTTCCGGTGTCTATCCTGTTTGCCCTTCTTAATGGGAATTCATAATCCTCCCTAGGGTCCTCCTTGTTCTTTACTTTCTTTAAGTCTTTGGATTTTAGTATGATTATCCTATATTAACTGGCTAATATTTGCTTATAAGTGAGTATGTGCCATGCATATCTTTCTAGTTCTGGCTACCTCACTCAGGATGATCTTTTCTAGTCCCATCCATTTGCCTGCAAGTTTCATGACTTCCTTGTTTTTATTAGCTGCATAGTATTCTGTTGTGTAATTGTATAAGAATTCCTGTATCCATTCTTTGCTTGAGAAAAATATAGGTTGATTCCAGATTCTGAATATTATGAATAAAGCTGCTGTGAATATAGTTGAGCAAATGTCCTTTATGTATGGTGGAGCATCTTTTGGGTACATGCCCAGAAGTAATATAGCTGGATCTTGAGGTAGTTATTCCGAATTATCTGAGACAGCGCCATCTTGATTTCCAAAGTGGTTGTACATGTTTACATTTCCACCAGCAACGGAGGAGGGTTGCACTTTCCCTGCATCCTTGCTAGGATGTGTTGTCACTTGAGTTATTGTTATTAGCCATTCTAATAGAATCTCAGAGTCATTTGCATTTGCATTTCCCAGAGGACTAAGGACAGTGAGCCCTTTTTAAGTCATTCCCTGACATTTAGTATTCCTCTGTTGAGAATACTCTGTTTAGCTCTGTATCCCAGTTTGGTGTTTAATTTCTTGAGTCTATATAAATTTTGCATATTAGCCTTCTGTCAAATGTAGGGTTGGTGAAGATCTGTTTTCAGTCTGTAGGCTGTCATTTTGTTCTGATGACAGTGTCCTTTGCTTTACAGAAGCTTTTCAGTTCATGAGATACCATTTATTGATTGTTGATATTAGAGCCTGTGTTTTTGGTGTTCTATTCAGGATCTTGTCTCTTGGGCCAATGAGTTCAAGGCTCTTCATTCCTTTCTCTTCTAACAGGTTCATTGTGTCTGGTTTTATGTTGAGGTCTTTGACCCACTTGAACTACAGTTTTTCTCAGAGTGATACATATGGGTCTTTTTGCATTTTTCTATATGGAGACATCAAACTGGGCCACTACCATTTGATGAAGATACTGTCTTTTTTTACACTGTTTGGTTTTGGCTTCTTTGTCAAAAATTAAATATCTGTAGGTGTCTGGGTTTATTTCTGGATTTCCCATTAATTACACTAATCCTCTATTCTGTTTCTATGAGAGTACCATGCCATTTTTATTACTGTTGTTCTGTAGTACCACTTGAGATCAGGGATGGAGATACTTCTAGAGGATCTTTGATTGTACAGGATTGTTTTAGCTATTTTTTTCCACATGAAATTGAGAATTGTTTTTTTTTTTTTTTTTCAAAATCTTTAAAGAAGTCTGTTGGTATTTTCATGGGAATTGCATTGAATCTATATTCTTTTGGCTAGAATGGCCATTTTCACTATGTTAATCCTATTGATCCATGGGCATGGGAGATCTTTCTATCTTCTGATATCTTATTCGATTTCTTTCTTGAGAGACTTGAATTTTTTTTTTCATACAAGTCTTTCACTTGCTTTGTTAGAATTATACCAAAATACATTATGGTTTTTTGTTTTGTTTTGTTTTTGTTTTTTCTGTTGTGAAGGTTCTGTTTGCCTAATTTCCTTCTTTCCCCTTTTATCTTTTGTATACAGGAGGGCTTCGGAGTTTTCTGAGTTAATTTTTTATCCAGCCACTTTGCTGAAGGTGTTTATCAGCTGTAGGGATTCTCTTGTAGAATTTTTGGGGTTACTTATGTATACTATCATATCATCTCTGAATAGTGATACTTTGACTTCTTTTCGGATTTCTATCCCCTTGATTTCCTTTATATTTCTAATTGCTCTAGCTAGGACTTCAAGTAATATTTTCAAGAGATAGGGCAAGAGTGAACAGTCTTGCCTGTTTTATTTCAGTGGAATTGATTTAAGTTTCTCTCCGTTTAGCTTGATGTTGGCTATACCTTGTTGTATATTGCTTTTTCTATGTTTAGGTATGTGCCTTGTAGCCCTGATTTCTCCAAAATTTTAAACATGAATGGGTATTGGATTTTGTCTAATGTTTTTTCAGCATCTAAGGTGATGATTATGTGTTTTTTGTCCTTCCATTTGTTTATATGCTCTATTACACAGACAGATTTACATATATTGAACCACAGTGCATGCCTGGTATGAAGCACACTTGGTCATGATGTATACCTTTGATGTGTTTTATTGTATTTGGTTTGTAAGTATTCAGCATTTTTTGCATCAGTGTTCATTAGGAAAATTATTCTATTTTGTAGAATGGTTTGAACAGTGTTGGTATTAGCTCTTCCTTGAGTGTCTGGTAGAATTTTGCACTGAAACTATCTGGTGCTGGACATTTTTTGAATAGGAGAGTTTTGAAGACTGTTTCTATTTCTTTAGGGGACACAAGACTATTAAACTTGTTTATCTGATCTTAATTCTAATTTTGTAAGTGGAATCTATCAAGAAAATTGCCCATCTCATTTAGATTTCTAAATTATGTGGTATACATCCTTTTGAATTAAGACCTAATGTTTCTTTGAATTTCCTCAGTGTCTGTCATTATGTCCTCCTTTTCTTTTCTTATTTTGTTGATTTGGATAGTGTTTCTCTGCCTTTTCATTAGTTTTGCTAAGGATTTCTCTATCTTGTTGAATTTCCAAAGATTCAGCTCTTGGTTTCATTGATTCTTTGAATTGTTTTCTTTGTTCTAATTTATTGATTTCAGTCCTGAATTTGATTATTTCCAGCTGTCTGCTCTTCTTGGGTTCACCTGCTTCCATTTTTTTCTGGTGTGACATCAAGTTGCTTGTATGAGATGTCTCTAATTTCTTTATGAATGTACTTCATGCTATGAACTTTCTTTTTATCACTGATTTCATTGTTTTCCATAAGTGTGGATATGCTGTTCCTTCATTTTCATTGATTTGTAGAAAGTCTTTAATTTCTTTCTTCTTTCTTCCCTGACCCAGCTGTCATTGAGTGGAGAGTTGTTCAGTTTCTATGCTTATGTCGACTTTTTTCTATTTCTGTTGTTGTTGAGAGTCAGCTTAGTCTATGGTGGTCTGAAAGGTACAAGGGATTATTTCAGTCTTTTTGTATATGTTGATTATGTTGGTCTTTTTGTATGTGTTGAAGCTTGCTTTGTGACCAACTGTGTGATCTATTTTGGAGAAGGTTTTATGCAGTGCTGAGAAGAAGTGATATTCTTTTGTGTTTGCGAGAAAAGTTCTGTAGATGTCTGTTACATCCATTTGTTTCATGACATTTGTTAGTGTTATTAATTCTCTGTTTAGTTTCTGTTTCCTTGACCTGTCCTTTGATGAGAGTGGGATGTTGAAGTCATCCACTATTAATGTATGGGGATTAATATGTGGTTTAAATTTTATTAATGTTTCTTTTACAAATGTGGCTGCATTTGAATTTGGGGCATAGATGTTCAAAATTGAATTTTTTCTTGGCACAATTTTTCTCTTTTGAGCATGAAGTGTCTTTCTTCATTCATTTTGATTTATTTTGGTTGAAAGTATTTTATTAGATATTAGAATGGCTACTGCAGCTTGCTTCTTGTTGTCCATTTGTTTGGGGAACATTTACTCTCAGGTAATATCTGTCTTTGGTTGAGATGTGTTTGAGTTGTGTTTCTTATATGCAGCAGAAAGCTTGGTCACTCATCCATTCTTTTAGTCTGTGTCTTTTTATTGGAGAGTTGACTTCATTGATATTTTGAGGTATTAATGACCAGTGACTGTAAGTTCCTTTCAGTTTGGTGTTGGTTGCAATAGTGTGTTTGTGTCCTTTTCTACTTTTGGTTTTGCTATAGTGAAGTTATTTATGTCCGTTTTTTTGTTTTTTTTGGTGGGGGGAGGGTATGGTTAACCTTGAGTGGTGGTTTTCCTTTTAGTATCATGTGTACGACTGGGTATTTGCATAGATATTATTTAAATTTTGTTCTGTTCTGTAATATCTTCTTTTCTCCATGTATGTTTTCTCCGTATATGTTGAAAGTTTTGCTAGGTATAGTAGTATGGACCAGTATCCTTTATTTATTTTTTTTTCTGGGGGGTGGTGTTCAAGATATCTGCCCAGACACTTCTTTCATTTATGAGCTCTATAGAGAAGTCACTTGTGATTCTGATAAGTTTGCCTTTTTTAAATTTTTTTCTGGGCCCTTTTCCCTTTCAGCATTCAATTTTCATTTTCTCTTCTGTTCATTTAGTGATTTAGCTGTTATGCGGCCAGATGATTTTCTCTTCTGGCCTAATTTATTGTAGTTCTCTTGTATCCTTGTAAGCATCTCTTTCTTAACTTTGGGAAATTTTTCTTTTATAATTTGTTGAAAATATTTTATGGTCCTTGGACCTGGGAATCTTTTCTTTCTTCTATTTATAATATTCTTAGGTTTTTCCTTTTCACAGTGTCCTTGATTTCTTTGATGTTTTCTGTCACAGATTTCTTAGGATTTAACATTTTTGGTTTGGATGATGCATCAATTTCTTTTTCTTTTTAGATTTTTTTTTTATTTTTTATTTTTTTTATCAGTTACATTTTATTAACTCTGTATCCCAGCTGTGTCCCGATCCCTCATTCCCTCCCAGTCCCTCCCTCCCTCCCTCATCTCCACCATGCCCCTTTCCAAGTCCACTGATAGGGGGGACCTCCTCCCCATTCATCTGATCCTGTTTTACCAGGTATCTTCAGGACTGGCTGCAAAGCCCTCCTCTGTGGCCTAACAGGACTGCTCCTCCCTTCGGGGGTGGGGAGACCAAAGAGCCAGTCATTGAGTTCCTGTTAGAAATAGTCCCTGTTCCCCTCACTTTGGGAGCATCAATTTCTTTCATTGTGTCTTCTACACCTGAGGTTCTTTCCTCCATCTTTTGTATTTTGTTGTTAATGCTTACCTCTGTAATTCCTGCTTTCTTCCCTAAGTTCTCCCTCTCTAGGATTTCTTAAATTTGTGCTTTCTTTAATGTTGCCATTTCCATCTTCAGCTTTTGCACAGTATTGTTAATTTCCTACACCTGTTTGTTTGTATTTTCCTGTTTTTTTTATTAGATGATCTGTCCAATATTCTTCATCTCTTTGAATTCTCCTGCTGATCTTTCAGTGATTAATTTATTTCTATCTCTAAAGGTTTCAGACTTTTTTCTCTATCTTCCTGTATTTCTTTATGGATTTTACTTGTTCCCTTTGTTATCATCTTCATAAGCATAGATTTAAGGTTATTTTCTTCTGTTTCATTTGTATTTGGGCATTCATGGTTACTTCCCTTTGGACCACTGGGTTCTGGGGAGGCCATATTGCTTTGGCTTTTGTTGATTGTGTTTTTATACTGACCTTCAGCCAACTGGCTGACTCTGGCATTGGACATTAGATCCTGTTGCCTACTGAAGTGCTCAGGGATGTGGAAATAATCCTGGACAAGAAACTGGATATTCCTGCAGGAGCCCTTCTCAGTTTGGTGGAAATAACCTGAGACTGGTGGGTGGCTCTCCAGGAATTTCCAGTCAGAATCATCAGATGTTTGATCCTGGGGAACATGTGGACTCCTCAGGTACTCAAGGATCCTCCTCTCACAGGGAAGACCTGGAGTCAGCTACTCTACTACTGCCTTTATTTCTCTTAAGTTAGTGAGCCCAGTCACTGTGCTTAGACAATGTGCTTGCTGTATGTAGCCTTTCTAGAGAACCTGTGAGCTCAGAGGTTCTGCTGGTCTCCATAGGAAGACTGAGTGTGTCTTGGAGCAGTGTCTTAGTTTCTTCTGTGGGTCCCAAGTGTCAGAAGGCCCATGGTTGGAGCCAGGTGCTCAGAATGGTGAGAGTGGTCCCTGAGTTTGGAGCTGGGTGTCCCTGGTACTGTAAGGTATCCCCTTTAAGGACACTGAGAGTAGGCACCTGAGTTTTGAGCCATAAACCAGAATACCCAGAAGGTATTTATGGGACAGTGAGAGTGTGTGTTCTGCTCTGGAGCCTCACCCAGGTACTGGAAGGAAGATATGTACTGCATGGTCAGTGAGAGTAAGCACCTGAAGTAAGAGCTGCAAACCACCAGTACCAGACAGTGAGCTATGGCAGGAAGCCTATCACTTTGGCTGTGCCAGGCAGAAGCCTGGGAACTATTCCAGGGAATAGCAGGGTGGCCTGAAGGTGGACCCTTGAGTTTCCCTGTGGGTTCTTCTCTCACCTGCAAAGAACAGATGTAAAGGTTTTGAGGGCCACAGTATTCCCTGCTGGTCACTGTGCTCTCACTCCTGAGCTGCTGTTCAGATCTCTGCATGGTTGGTGACACCATCAGCCATCATGGATCTCTTTATAGACTGTATTCTCGCATTGTTTTTTTTTCTTTTGTATAAATGTTCCAGGTAATTATTGATTCAGGCCTTATTTCTGAGTTTGTCTTACTTGGAGAAGTGTTTTGTTCCATGGCTTCTGTTTCTTCTCATGTGTTGTGAACTGTAGTATGCATGCAATGAGCCATTTAAGGAGAAACTGGAAAATGAAAGTGTTGAGCTTAAGAAGATAGTGGTCACAGTGAGGAAGATTCAGTGGGGAAAAGAGCACATTAACAATTAGACTAGAGACCATGTGGTTGGAATGGCCCAGATCTGCTCATATATTTGAACACTCAATTTTCAGTTAGTGGAACAGATTTGGAAATATCAGTAGAAATGCTGTGTTGGAGGAGCTCTTTCAGTGAACGTGTTTTGAAACTTCAAAATCACATGCCAGGATCAGAGTTTCTTTTTCTGCATGCTGCTTGCAGATCTAGATGTACCTTTTCAGCTCCATGTTGATTTAATGATCAGAAAATCCCAGATGTTCGATTTTACCAATACAAACTCATGAGCTAGATGCTGGCTTGAGAACTTGCTGGCTCAGTGAGGAAAGAGAAAGCAACTAGCTGACCTTCAGCTTACATCTCAGATGGCAAAGCCCAAAGCCGACAGCTAAAAACAAAAAGTCGAGACACAGCATCAGCTGGTTACTTGGTCTGACTCTTGGTCTAGGGCTAACTGTATTTAATCCTGTTTACAGAAGGCTCTTGGATGAGGGGTGTGAGCTGCTCCATGGGTTAGTATTTACAGGAGAAAGAAAGCCCTAGGATTAAAGTTTGAACCATACCACAATTAGAAACAGGGGTTTATACTTTACAATATAAGGGTTCACAATGGAATCAAATATCCTGCAACAGCTCCTTGCTTGCCTACTGCCATTGTTTTTTCCCATGAGGATAATGAAGTATCCTCTGAAAGTATAAGCAAGCCTCCAATAAAAAGCTTTCTTGTAAGTGTTGCTTTGCAATGGTGTCTCCTCACAGGAGAAAAACAAAAACCAAGAAAGGTC
Organism: Meriones unguiculatus; assembly: GCF_030254825.1. Classification (NCBI taxonomy): domain Eukaryota; kingdom Metazoa; phylum Chordata; class Mammalia; order Rodentia; family Muridae; genus Meriones; species Meriones unguiculatus. Next base: position 23,518,784 of record NC_083353.1, on the reverse strand, counting down.
GTTTCTGTAATGTCTGTATTCTGCCTGTAATCTGTCTGTATTCTGCCCATGTCCTGAGAAACAGAAAGGCAGAATTAAAAAATAAGGAGCTGACATTTTTGAGAAAACATTGAGTCAGTGATTGTGTTGAATAGTTTTATGTCAACTTCACATAAGCTGAAGTCATCTGAGAGGAAGGACTCTTAATAAAAGGCTTCCATAACATGTAGCTTTACGCAAGCATGCAGTGCACTTTATTAATTAGTGAATGATGAGGGAGTGCCAAGCCCAATGTGGGTGATGTAACCACTTTTACATAAACCAAAATGGGAACAGCTATAAACTTTCTGGTGTGACTGAGCCATCAGGATGTTACCCCATTTCCACTAAGAAGGTGACACCAGATTTCCAGGGTGTATATATGCTGTATTTTATTTTTGGTGGTTTGCTTTCTGTGATAAACTTTCTGACTTTCACAGGTTACTAAAGAATTTTCTTAGTCATGTGCCTCCAGTGATAGATAACAATCAAAGGATGCTGAAACTTAACATGTTTTGACTAGGAAGGCTCATGGTAATTTGCATCAGCACAGAGCCAGTCTTGGGAAGCAAACATCCAACAGGAATCAAAATAATAGGTTGGTGGGTTTCAGACACTCTGTTGCCCCTGTAGCCATGACAGCTGGAGGCTGTAGCCTCAGGCAGTGCTGAGTCCTCATGTGCTGTCCCAGCCCCACCCTCCTCATGGACTCTCCTAACCTCTTTTTCTTTCAGATACTTGGGACTCCTTTGGTCCAGTTCACTGCCTACTAGTGTGTGCTGCAACAGGCCCTCCAAACCCATGCTCTTGCCTTCATCTCTAGTTGCTATGATATAAACATACTATAGAAAAAATAACATGCTAATATAATTTCTTGCTCCATTATATTATGTTTTTTCTGTGTCCTATATCCTATGTCCTATAGGTACTTAGTCTAAGAAAGCATATGGTAAATTATACCATGCATTCCATAACCCAGGCAGCCTGACTTATAGAAATCCATCTCTAAAATTGGGAATTTAACTTGAGTGCTGTCATACATGACTCATATCTAGATTAAAAAATGTAACAGAGATTAACAGATTATGAATTTGGAGAACCGGGTCAAGGGAATATTTGCAAGAAATATTAGAAGTTTAGCCCACCAGGGGCCCCAAACTCTTCTAAGTTAGTTATTAAAAGTTTGCTGATTGCTTTGGCATGCTGTAGAGAAATATTAATGCAGCGAGATGACTACTGTGGCAATGTCAGCATTTCATCATCCCCAGGCTATGTATTCATAAAACTTGGAGTTTGAGCTAACATCACCACTCCCTTTATTCCATTTAACAGTATAGAATGTTATTTCATCTGTTTATGTCCTTTAATGAAGAACTTAGTTCTATTACGTTACCTTGGGTCCTCTTTTTCCTGGAACTGTATACTTTGTACTTTTCCTTGCTCAACCTTTTTCATTATAGATCTGCATAAGACTGGCCATTAACAATGCTGCAGCACACTCAATACTAGGTTGCTTTGAAATGTCCTCTGCTAATTCTATTAATCAAATTCTTGCCCTTGGGTCTTTAGTTTAGCCTCAGGCTGAGTTTTTAGACAATGGCAAAAATCAGCCACATCTTTTGCCAGAGTATTATAACAAGGGACTCTAGGCCACATATTAATATTGTTACCCCTGAAACTGACCCTCATGGTTCACATCACCCTCAGCCCTACTGACTGCCATGTGCAAACTAGGATGGGCCATTAAGGCCCTCATAAAATGTCCAATCTTTATCTAGTCCTGTGTTCCAACATGTTCTATATTCCTCAAAACCAAAGCATATTCAGACCTGTCACAGCAATACCCCAGTTCCTGTCACCAACTTCTGAAGTCTTAGTCAGTCTTCTATTGATGTGAAGAGATACTGTGACCATTGATCTCTTGTACAAGAAAGCATTTAATTGGGGCTTGCTTACAGTTTCAGATGTTTAGTCCATTGTTTTCATGGTGGAGACCATGGTGGCACAGAGTCAGAGATGTGGTTAATAAAAGCTGAGAGTTCTACATCCAGATATACAGGCAGCAGGTAGAGCTGCACTGATGAACTATGTAAACTATAATATTTAATATATATTAAATATTTTAAGATGAATAATGATATATAATTATTTATCTTTGGCTCATGAATCCTAGAATGGCAGTCATCCATAGAAGGGGAAGTTTCCAAGCAATATGATGTCAGTACTAGTGGAACTAATGAAGAGCATTCTCAACAAGGTTGCTTTCTCATGGCCATCTAGACTTGTGAATCTCAGGTTTGCTTCTACCCTCAAGGGCACAGATTTATGGTATCTGTTGTAGAGATAATATCAGAACAAATTCTTACACAGTTTCTGTAGTTGAAAGAGGAACCATTTCACCTTCTCAACTTCGACAAGACAATTCTGTTTTGGGTATCTCAGTTACTGTGAGGAAACCACCACAATCAAGGCAACTTAAAAAGGAAGCATTAAATTGGACTTATGTTCTAGAGAGTTGAAATTTCTGATGAGGGACTAAAGGTATGGCAGCAAGAATAACTGATGGTTCAAATCCAAAGCTAAGCAGGAAGGAGAGAGTACACTTGGGATAGTGCAGTCTTTGGAAACCTCAGAGCCTACTCATGTTACACAGATCCTTAAAGACAGCCATACCTCCAATGCTTCCACCGAATTGGAAAGAAGTATTCAAACAATTGAATCTAAGGGAGTCATTCTCTTTCAAACCACCACACATTTCTTTAATACTTTTCATCTGCACAAACCCTACCATACACTTAAGTGAGAATGTTATGCTTCCAACATACAATGCCACAGACTAAATATTGCCATTCCACAAAGAAAGAAACAAAGGTGTTCCCATTCCTGCGGCTCTGTCACTTGTAACACACAGAATGTCTTTCAGGCCAGTTCTACTGCACACCTGCTTCCTCAAAAAAAAATATCTGACTACAAGTGATGTAAGGAATTAAATTATATTTTAGCTTATAACTCCAACAGAAATACTTCCTTATGTTGGGAAAGACATGAGGACAGTGTTGGGAGTATACCTCCAGAACTGGGTCTAATGCCAGGTTCACAAGCAAATAGAAATTTCCACAGGTGTAAAACCTCACATACTCCACAGTAATTCATTTCCTCCAAGGAGACTCCATTTCCTAGAGGTACTACAAACTGAAAAATAGCATCACCACCTTGGGATCCAATATTCAACAGAAATTTTCAGGAGGATTTTTTTTTTTACATTGAAAACATAACAGTTACAGGACCTAATATATGTGACCATAGTCTACCATAGTCTTGTAAGATACTATGATAACCCAAACTTCATGTTCCATATAATAGTCCCAAGAAGTTTTTTTTTAACTTTTTCCTTTAAACTGCAGTAACAAAAGAAAGAATGTTATGAATCAGGATATCTAAAATAAATTAGTTGATGCATTTCATAGGGGAGTTACATTAAAATTGAAAAGTATCTGTCATTGTGTTTAGATAGGACCTCATAACAATGTTAGTCTCTCCATGGGTGCCATCGATGAACACTAAGAATGGTAATATAATCCCTCTATGTGTTATATGTCACTCAGGAAAAAAAATTAGCCAATGTCAGCATTTCATCATTAGGCATTGATTTCATCATTCCATTTGATCACTTTCCTTGGAGCATTTGTAAATGGAAAGGTCATGCTAGTGGGACAAAGAATCTATACTAGTCAACCTTGAAACATTTGCCTTGCATTTTAGAAAACAAATCTAATACCAACATGATTTGATAATTAAGATAACATTCTAATTCGGTGGCCATAATTGTTTCTTGTTCGTATAGTGTCCGGAATATTTTCTAGAATAGGAAAGCACATTCACTTTAGTTTATTATGGTCAAATGGAGATTTTGGCAAAGTATAAAGGAAGTTTTCATGAAAATCTAAAAAAAAAAAATGCAAAATCAAACACAAAGCAATTTAAAAGACAAAGAAAGTAGATAAGTAGATGTACTTACAGGAAGAAGATTCCCTGTGAGTATTCCTGAGGATTCTGTGGACTCTACTATATGCTCAAAAAGCTTCTAATCCACAACTTGTCATGGTGTCCCCAGATGCTTTGTGCAAACTCCTGCTACTTCATTTGGAGCAGCCTCTACAGGTCACCTCCTATCATAAACATTGAGTATCTCAAGTTTGCTTGTCTAAACTAACAGACCTCATTGTTCCTGTACTTCCAATATATGAATTCAGTTCAAAATTTGTAAAATGATAATGTGCTATTGCCACTCCTTGTGGCAGCCAACATTCTAATTCACTTATTTATTTATTTACGCTGTTTCCGATAAGGCTTAATAAAATAATAGCACATTCATATTACTGAGTAGCTCTACATCCCTTGTGTATGGATATGGATGGGATGCTTGCATCTCTAGTAAATTTCACTGTGGAAAGAAAATTTAACACAAATGTTTTTACAACCGTACAAATTTATCCCCCTACATAACCTACAGTATTATAAAAAGAAAAAAAAATAACTCAGTTATTGTCATTACACTAAGAACACTAATATAGTATAAAACATTTCAGTATATATTGAGTAACATTTGCTTAATGTAAAGCATTATTACAAAAATGCAAAGTTTAAGTAACCTTATTTGTGTGCCTGAACTGTGTTCTGTCCTGTACTGGTTAGTTGGTTAGGTTTTTTTTTTGTTGTTTGTTTGTTTTCCTTAACTTAAGCTACAAGCATGTGGAAAGAGAGAGCCCCCTTTGAGGAAGTGCCTCCACCAGATTAGTGTTTATGTAAATCTACCGGGTCATTCTCTTCAGCAATGTTTGGTGTTCATGGAATCGGCCCATTGTGTACAATGCCACCTTTGAGCAGATGGTTCTGGGAGGCATAAGGAAGAGGATGAAGTGTTTGAAAAGATTGAACACATACTATTTTTCCATAGGACCTTAGAGTAATACCTAGAACCTCATAAGGAAGCTTATAATAGAGCAGACAGTATCAGCCAATTTGTCCTAAGATACAAACTGCACATTGTGTTTCTCTGTCAAAGTCCTGCTTCAAAACCAAAGGGGTAAACTAAGTCAGAGTGTAGATCCCCAGTTGCTGCCTGGTTGGTAATCCAGCAGGCTTTTTCTGATGCTAATTTTTCAGGCTGCAACTGATGGTTACCAACCATGGCTTCCACTGACAGTGGCAAACTGAGGGGGCAGAATTAGATTACTGGTGTAGGCCAGGCCAGTGCTGGTAGCTTCGTAGCATGGTCTTACATCTACCGTGTAAGCATCGGAGATGGCTATTGGCTCTAGCATTGGTGCTCCACTGAAAGTGGCAAAGCATCGTCTTAAAAAGAAAAGGAAGGAGAGAAAAGACCACACACACATACACACACACACACACACACATTTACACCTGATGAAGTAAGACAGACTCCAGCAGGTAGGTTTCAACAAGCTTTTCTAGCTTTTCTTTCTCCCAGTTTATACACCCAAGAAAATTCTTTTAAACAAAATAAAAATTACAATTTGATTACATGTTATTTTTCTTTAAGTGAATTACAATGAGTATATGTAAGAAAAATATATTCCCCAATACCTTCACATGATCAAGGTTTTACATATTCTGGGTGAAAAACCAAAAAGCAAAACAAGTTATTTTCAAGAATCCATATACATTTGTAACTAAACAACTTGTTATAAATTAACAAGGTGAGCAAACAAGGTAATTTCTTAGCTACTTTTCTCTACTAGCAGGCTGCAATTTACAGTTACAAAGAAAGAATTAACTTACAAAGTAATCTCTCACAAAAGTCTTAAAAGAATCACAAATCTAAACTTTTATATAATAAAAACCAACCAGCCATCTCTACTTTAAATCTTTAAGGTGTACATCTACACATTAATAATTTTGTTTTAATTCACTATCAGGAAGCTGAGAGCAAAAGCAAGTATAAGGAAGTCAATTGTTTTGTTGAGAATGTCACCTCAGCCAGTGCTATCTTGGGCCATTGTTCTCACTCACCAACCTTTAAAAGTCCCTGGCCTTACTATTAAGGTGTACTTTCCTGAACTTCAGAATGTTCTCTAAGATAATTTACATCACAGCCATTAACAAAAATATCTTTACTTAACCTTGCTAAACACTCTGTTTTTTCCTAAAATTTTCTACATCATATCCACTGGCAAAAGCATCTTTTCCTAACCTTGCTAAATAAATCTATTTTTCCAAACTCATTGTAAAGTTAATGGCCATTGCTAACAATCTGCATCTGAAGGTTCTCCTCAAAGGTGGTAGTTAAAATTAAATCATTAATGTCTCCAACAACCTTGCCTAAAAGAGATCAAGCATTCTTAATTTTAAGTGCCAGATACGCTGCATAGTCAGGGGCTGGAATTTCCATTAGAGTTTTCATATGATTCGTATATTAGGAGGATTATAAGGCTACAAGGGTAATAAGCAGAGCTATGGTTCCATAACAGCATGAAAGACCTAGAAATTGTACTTCCTTGTACTTCTGAGCTCTGCCACAAACTGATACAAACCCATCATGGCTCTGCTAACTGGTTGATTGCATTCCATGCATTCTAGAGCTGTTTGCTATTCCTTTGGCACACACTCCAGCAATTGTCCTCTTGTCTTACGTTTTGTATACTCAAAATTGTCTCCATATTCCATAGTTCTTTGTAAATTCTCAATTCCCCCCAGACTTCGAGTTCAGCCTCAACAACCTCTGCCAAACTCAATGTCTTCTGGAATCAGCACTACACTCAGGACTCTTAACTAAGGGTTTCGTAGGTAGCAGGGAAGCAGATTTCTGCTTCTGTCAGACAAGTCAGCCTGCAAATTGCTTTTCCTCCATTACAGGAGGAATAAATTCTAGATTCATTCACCTTATCTGCCTGTGTCCTTGTGGCTCACCAACAGGGTTTTTCTTCCCATGAACTGGTTCACATAACAAAAAGCAGGCAGGAAGGCTTGAAATCGGAGAATCAACCCTTTTCAGCTTGTGATATAATTTGTGAATATTTAGTAACTGCCACTTTGATTGAGAAATATGTCACTAGGGGATGGGCTTTGAGTTTAAATCCTGACCCCACTTCTAGTGACTAGTTGTCTGGCCTGAAGATGTGAGCTTTGAACTGCTTTAGCTGCTTTAGCTGACACCTGTTTGATGGTGATTCCATGTCCTTCTGGAACCATAAAACAAATTAAACTCTTTGATAAGGTGCCCTAGATATTATATTTTATCACATCAATGGAAAAGGCATTAATATACATCCTGGGTGAGTTATTGCATATAAAAATAAAAGAAATGTGAAATCAGAATGAACTACCTCATCATGTAAATTTACAATGTTTTATCCACATGAGTTTGTAGGTACACATGAAGTAAAAATGGACATAGGCTTGAACAGATTACTGACAATGGTCAGATTCTTTTAAATACAGAATAAATAATCCCAAGTAACTAAAACAAGTGTGTTGGCTAACAATCTTACTAAATATTTTGTAGTCATAGATTCCCTTCAGTATGCATTATTTTATATAACATGGAAAGGCTTTACTACATTGATTACATTCATAGGGTTGCACTCCAGTTTGATTTTTTTTCACAATTTGGAAGAGTATTCTGATGTATAAAAAGCTTTACCGTATTGACTATATTCATAGGATTTTTCTCCAGTCTGAATTCTTTCATGACTTTGAAGATGGCTGTGAAGTGCAAAGTTTTTATCGCATTGGTTACATTCATAGGGTTTCTCTCCAAATGGATTCTTTTATGTTTTTGAAGAAAGGTGTGACATACAAAGGCTTTACCACATTGATAACATTTCAAGGATTGCTCTCTGGTATGAATTCTTTTATGAGTTTGAAGACTTGTATGATGTGCAAAGGCTTTACCGTATCGACTACATTCATAGGGTTTCTCTCCAGTATGAATTCTCTCATGAATTTGGAGATAGCTGTGACATGCAAAGGCTTTACCACACTGACTACATTCATAGGGTTTCTCTCCAGTATGAATTCTTTCATGACATTGAAGATTACTATTAATGCTGAATGCTTTACCACATTGTTTACATTCATAGGATCTCTCTCCCATATGAACTCTTTCATGTCTTTGAAGATGAGAGCGATGTGCCAAGGCTTTGCCACATTGACTGCATTCATAGGGTTTCTCTCCAGAATGAATTATTTCATGACTCTGAAGTTTACCATTACTAAAGAAGGCTTTACCACATTGACTACATTCATAGGGTTTCTTTCCAGAATGAATTATTTCGTGCCTGGAAAGATAAATAGAATGTGTAAACTTTTACCACATTGCTTAGACTGATGAATCTGTCTAACTGTGTAATTTCACAGTTTTGTCTAATTGTAGAAAAGAAACAGACCTTAAGATTTTGTTACATTGTTTCATTTATGAAGTACCTACTTATTAGGTGTCTTTTGTGTGTCTGAAAATAAATTTGTGAAGAGTAGAGCGTTTTGTATGTGGTTCACATATACAGCATCCATTTTCCAAGCAGGTATTTTCACATCTTTGAAGAGAACTGGAAGAACTCACAGCTTTACCACAGTGATTGCATTCATAATGTTTTCCTATAATACGACTCAGACTATATTTGTATTTGGAACAACACAAATGGAAGAATTTTCATAATTTAATAACAGGGTTTTACTGCAGTGTGAGCTTGTTAATGTATTCCCAATAAAGTCTGAAACACGATTAATTTTATACATTTACAAAATCTTTCAGAGTCGTGACAATGTCATATCTTCTAATTGTTCTGGGAGAGAGAGTGGAATCTTGCCTTTCTCCATATCCCTAATGTTCATGTTGCTTGTATCTAATGTGACCTGTGATATACATATTAAAGCAAGAATAACAAATAAGTGCTATCCACATTGGATTAATACAGTTTAACTTATTACTCATTACAGACATATAATATAAAGATTAAGGTTTCTCCACAAAAACATTTTTGCATCTCATAAACTGCCCATCTCAGTAAACTTTCATAAGCCACTACAAGTACATGAGTAACATGGGACTCAGCATAAACTAATTGAGCACTAGAAGGTTTTGTACATGTAATTTTTGTGTAGGTCTACTGCAATATCTGAGTAGCATCAAACTAAATGAATTGGCAGTTCTACAGAGTAGATCTTATGTTGTGATGATTACAATGTTGATAGCTCTTAAATCATTGATTCCTTGTCTTGTTCCTTGCAAACATGAATCAGCTACTTGACCCTGAGGTATATGAAATATTTACTACTCATCAATGTACTTAAAGCCGTGCTCCTTTACACTGTTGCTTTTCCTTAAAATTTCCAGAACACATTAAAATATCTTTATAAGCACATTTATGTCATCTTGCACATGAAACTCACCTTCCATGTATTTTAGAATTTTGACAGTGTTCTTCAATATCTTAGTCTTTCCATTTGTAACCTAAAATAAATTACCAGAAAATGAACACGACTGATAATTACATAAAATTTAAGTTACTATCCTCAGTGATCCTTAGAACTATGCCTGTTTTATTTACCACATTCTGCTTTTTTCACAATCAAAATTATAGAAGAGCATTGATAATCAAGAAAACCTTTCCCCCATATTTAAAAAGTAGAAGAAAATCAAAGTCTTACCTATAGCAGTGAGGTTCCTGTAGGTCTCTAGCATGATATTTACATAGACACTCTTCTGGAAGGATTCAGCAAAGCACAGTCTTCCAGAGTGAAGTTTATGTGCACATCATTATAGGTCATTACATCCTAAAATATCCCAAAGATGTGTCCAACAGAAAGCATAATTCAGACAATATTGTGAATATATACATCTTTTACAACTAAGTTTAAATGATTCAGGTGATTTCCATACTTATTCTATGACATGAAATAGAAGAGGTGGTTCATTCCTGTCATTTCTGTGCTCTTTGAATAGGATAGAGCTTTGCAAGGGAAGTTCCTCTTAACAGACATATAGACATAGAAAAAGAAAAACAAACCAACAGATCAATCATAATGAGTACACATCAGAGAAGTTGTATGAACAATTACTAACTACAAAAAAGCAAAACAAACAAAAAACATGGGCAAGCAGGTTATTTGGGCACATGCCTTTATCCCTAGCACTCAGGAGTTAGAGGCAGATGTATCTCATTGAGTTGGAGGAAGGCCTAAGCTATGGAATGAGTTCAAGGACAACCTGAGGTGTATGTTAAGACCTTGTCCCTACTCATCCCCACCAAATAAACAAACAAACTAAGGAACAAACAAAAATTAACCAATCAACCAACTAAATAAATGAAAATGTTAGAGAAAAAATTAAAAAATTTGAAGGTCTCACTGAAGTCATTAAAAAAGTTATGCATTCACTCTAGCTCTGCTTTTATCTCCCAGAAATATGAATACTCACAGTTTAAACTATTAATAAGATACTACTAAAAGAGAATGCATGTTTAACCAGTTTGAAATGGATAGATGAAAATAAAGCAATGTATATGTAGATCATGAAAAAAAAAACATAAGAGAACCAAAGATATGTCTTGAGAATCAAACGTACTTTTTGGACTTCTAAAGCAGGTGAGTTCAATTGGCAGTACTTATAAGGCACTGAAGAAACTATGGAACAAATACATGTGTTGGTCTAAGAAAATGTTAAATCTAAAAAATTCCAATGACAAAAAATCCAGAAAATCTTAGATATCATGCAAAGACTATATCTAAGAATAATAGGAATACAGAAAGGAGAAGAATAGAAGCTCATTGGCACTGAAATGATTTTAACAAAATCATAGAAGAAAATTTTCATAACTAAAAAAAGAAATATATAAATATACAAGAAGATATACAGATCACCAATTAGATTGAACCAGAAAGCAAAGTCTCCTCACAACCTAATAATCAAAATGTAGAAAGAACATTAAAACATGCAAGAGAAAAAAAAAAAACTAACATCTGGAGATAGGCCTATGAAAATTACACCTAACTTCTCAACTGAAACAGTAACAGGCAGAAAGCCTTGGGCAAGATGTACTAAAGAATAAAGAGTCCACAGATACCGGCCAAGATTACTAAACCCAGCAAAACTTTCAATCACTAGAGATGGAGAAAATAAGAGCTTCCACAATTAGAACAACATCTATCTACAAATCCAGCCCTACAGAAAGTGTCAGAAGAAAAACTCTAAACAAAGGAGGTTAACTATACATACAAAAAGACAGGAAATAAATAATCTCACACCAGCAAAACGTAAATTAAAAAAAACACACAAACACATGCACACACACACACACACACACACACACACCTCAACTACTACCAGCAACAACAAAACTACAGATATTAACAACCATTGGTCACAGATATATCTCAATATAAAAGGCATCGATTCCCTAATAAAAACTTCAGACTATCAGAATGCATGTGAAAACAGGATCCATCCTTCTGGTGCATACAAGAAACACACGTCAATATCAAAAAGGGATTGGAAAAAAGATTTTCCAACCAAGTGGACCTGAGAATTAAGTTGGTGTAACTTTACTAATATCTAACACAATACTCTTTAAACCAAAATTAACCAAAAGGAATTGGAAAATACATTTCATATTCATCAAAGGAAAAATACAGCAAGCAGGTATCTCAGTTCTGAACATCTATGCTGCAAATGCAAGGATACCCATATCTGAAAACAAAAACAAAAACAAAATTATGACTTACCCTTAAACCATACATGTATCCTTACATACTGGTAGTGGAAGACTTTATCACCCTAACTTCACCAACCAACACTCGAGCTAACATATATTAAAAACCAAATGGAGTTCCATAGAACATTGCACCCAAACACCAAAGAATATACCTTCTTCTCAGTACCTTGTGGAACTTCATTCAAAACTAACCACATATGCATTTGCTTAAGAAGTTTCCACGGATAAAGGAAAATTGAAATATCCTCCAGTATCCAGTTAGTCACCACATATTAAAGCTAGATTTCAACAACAACAAAACAACAAAAGGCCTACAAACTCATGGGAACTGAACCACTCACTTCTTAATGAATATTGGGTCAACATTGAAATAAAGAAAGAAATTAAAGATTTCCTAGAATATAAAAATGACTGCACGACATACCCTACATATAGGACCCAATGAAAGTAGTACAAAAAAGAAACTTAATATCATTAAGTGACTACGTAAAAAAAAAAAAAAAAAAAACAGCTCATCTGAAAAGTATAGAACTAAAGAAGCAAGCATACCCAAAGGAATAGGAAAAAGAGAACATTATTATTATTTATTTTTTATTTTTTCCCCATTTTATTTTATTTTTTTTATCAGTTACATTTTATTAACTCTGTATCCCAGCCGTGTCCCGATCCCTCATTCCCTCCCAGTCCCTCCCTCCCTCCCTCCCTCCCTCATCTCCACCATGACCCTTTCCAAGTCCACTGATGGGGGGGACCTCCTCCCCATTCATCTGATCCTGTTTTATCAGGTATCTTCAGGACTGGCTGCAAAGCCCTCCTCTGTGGCCTAACAGGACTGCTCCTCCCTTCGGGGGTGGGGAGACCAAAGAGCCAGTCATCGAGTTCCTGTTAGAAATAGTCCCTGTTCCCCTCACTTTGGGAAACCAATTGGTTACTGAGCTACCACAGGCTACATCTGAGTGGAGGTTCTAGGTTATATCCATACATGGTCCTTGGTTGAATGTCAGTCTCAGAAAAGATCCTGTGCCCAGATATATTTGGTCCTTGTGGAGCTCCTATCCTTTCCCCATCAGACTAACTCCCCTTCTTTCTTATGATTCCCTGTACTCTGCCAAAGGTTTGGTCATGAGTCTTTGCTTTGAAAACACTGCTAGTAAGAGTCTTTCAGATGCGCTCAGTAGACTCCTGTCATACGTTCAATGCAAATCCCATCTGTCTTTCTAAATGAGGATTGATCATCTTACCCCATGTCCGCTCAATTGATTATCTTTTTTAGGTGTATAGATTTCATTATGTTTATCATATCTTATAGGTCTATATAAGTGAGTATATCCCATGTTTGTCTTTCTCCTTCTGGGATATTTCACTCAGAATGATCTTTTCTAGATCCCACCATTTGCCTGCAAATTTCATGATTTCCTCCTTTTTGATTGCTGAGTAGTATTCCATTGTATAAAAATACCACAATTTCTGTACCCATTCCACCGGTGATGGACATCTGGGTTGTTTCCAGGTTCTGGCTATTACAAATAGAGCTGCTATGAACATGGTTGAGCAAGTGTCCTTTTTGTGTACTTGAACAAACTTTGGGTATATACCTAGCAGTGGTATAGCTGGGTCTGGAGGAAGCACTATTCCTATTTGTCTTAGAAAGCGCCAGATAGCTTTCCAGAGTGGTTGTACCAGTTTACATTCCCACCAGCAGTGGAGCAGGGTTCCCCTTTCTCCATAACCTCTCCAGCATGTGTTATCGCTTGAGTTTTTCATCTTGGCCATTCTGATGGGTGTAAGGTGATATCTCAGGGTCGTTTTGATTTGCATTTCCCTGATGGCTAATGAGGATGAGCATTTCTTTAAGTGTTTTTCTGCCATTCGATATTCCTCTGTCGAGAATTCTCTGTTTAGCTCTGTTCCCCATTTTTTAAGTGGATTACTTGGATTGCTGCTTTTCAGCTTCTTTAGTTCTTTGTATATACTGGATATTAGTCCTCTGTCAGATAAAGGGTTAGTGAAGATTCTTTCCCAATCTGTAGGCAGTCGTTTTGTTTTGATGACGGTATCCTTTGCTTTACAGAAAATTTTCCGTTTCATGAGGTCCCATTTATTGATTGTTGCTCTTAGAGCCTGTGCTGTTGGTGTTCTGTTCAGGAAGTTGTCTCCTGTGCCAATGAGTTCTAGGCTGTTCCCCACTTTTTTTTCCAATTGATTTAGGGTATCGGAATTTATGTTGAGGTCCTTCATCCACTTTGACTTTAGTTTTGTGCAGGGTGATAAATATGGATCTATTTTCATTTTTCTGCATGTAGACATCCAGTTGGTCCAGCACCATTTGTTGAAAATGCTGTCTTTTTTCCATTGAATGGAATTGGCTTCTTTGTCGAATATCGAGTATTCATAGGTGTGTGGATTTATTTCTGGGTCTTCTATGCGGTTCCATTGATCCTCCTTTCTGTTTCTATGCCAGTACCATGCAGTTTTTATTACTGTTGCCCTGTAGTACAGCTTGAGATCAGGAATGGAGATACCTCCAGATGATCTGTTGTTGTACAGGATCGTTTTGGAGATTCTGGGTTTTTTGTTTCTCCATATGAAGCTGAGAATCTTTTTTTCAAGGTCTGTAAAGAATTGAGTTGGTATTTTGATGGGAATTGCATTGAATCTGTAGACTGCTTTTGGCAGTATGGCCATTTTCACAATGTTAATCCTACCAATCCATGAGCACGGGAGATCTTTCCATCTTCTGATATCTTCTTCGATTTCTTTCTTCAGAGACTTGAAGTTTTTCTCAAACAGGTCTTTCACTTGCTTGGTTAGGGTCACACCAAGGTACTTTATGTTATTAGTGGCTATTGTGAAGGGTGTTGTTTCCCTAATTTCTTTCTCAGCCTTTTTGTCTTTGATATATAGGAGGGCTTCTGATTTTTTTGAGTTGATTTTGTATCCTGCCACTTTGCTGAAGGTGTTTATCAGCTGAAGGAGTTCTCTGGTTGATTTTTTGGGGTCGCTCATGTATACTATCATATCATCTGCAAATAGTGACACTTTGACCTCTTCCTTTCCGATTTGTATCCCCTTGATCTCCTTTAGTTGTCTTATTGCTCTGGCTAGGACTTCAAGTACTATGTTGAAGAGATATGGGGACAATGGACAGCCTTGTCTTGTCCCTGATTTCAGTGGGATTGATTTAAGTTTCTCTCCATTGAGTTTGATGTTAGCTATAGGCTTGCTATATACTGCCTTTACTATGTTTAGGTATGTGCCTTGTATCCCTGATCTCTCCAAGACTTTAAACATGAATGGGTGTTGGACTTTGTCAAATGCTTTTTCGGCGTCTAAGGAGATGATCATGTGGTTTTTCTCCTTCAGTTTGTTTATGTAGTGGATTACATTGATGGATTTTCGTATGTTGAACCACCCTTGCATGCCTGGGATGAAGCCTACTTGGTCATGGTGGATGATATCTTTGATGTGTTCTTGGATTCGGTTTGCAAGTATTTTATTGAGTATTTTTGCGTCAATGTTTATAAGAGAGATAGGCCTAAAGTTCTCTTTTTTCGTTGGGTCTTTGTGTGGTTTAGGTATTAAGGTGACTGTGGCTTCATAGAATGAGTTTGGTAGTGTTCCTTCTGTTTCTATTTTGTGGAATAGCTTGAGGAGAATTGGAGTTAGCACTTCTTTGAAGGTCTTGTAGAATTCTGCGCTGAAGCCATCTGGTCCAGGGCTTTTTTTGGAGGGGAGACTGTTAATGACTGCTTCGATTTCCTTGGGAGATATAGGGCTATTCCGTCTTTCTACCTGATCTTGATTTAGTTTTGGTAGATGGAATCTTTCAAGAAAATTATCCATTTCATTTAGATTCTCAAATTTTGTGGCATATAGGCTTTTGTAGTATGACCTAATAATTGTTTGGATTTCCTCAATGTCTGTGGTTATTTCCCCATTTTCATTTCTGATTTTGCTGATCTGGATAGTTTCTCTCTGCTTTTTAGTTAGTTTGGCTAAGGGTTTGTCTATCTTGTTGATTTTCTCAAAGAACCAGCTTTTTGTTTCATTGATTCTTTGGATAGTTTTATTTGTTTCTATTTGATTGATTTCAGCCCTTAGTTTGATTATTTCCAGCCGTCTGCTCCTTTTGGGTGTATCTGCTTCTTTTTGTTCTAGGGTTTTCAGTTGGGCCATTAAGTTGTTTGTATGTGATGTTACGAATTTCTTCTTGCAGGCACTTAGTGCTATAAATTTTCCTCTGAGCACTGCTTTCAGTGTGTCCCATAAATTTGGGTATGTTGTGCCTTCCTTTTCATTGAATTCTAGGAAGTCTTTAATTTCTTTCTTTATTTCTTCCTTAACCCAGCTGTCATTGAGTAGTAAGTTGTTTAGTTTCCATGTGCGTGTCGGCTTTTTGTTGTTTCTGTTGTTGTTGAGGTCGAGCTTTAGTCCATGGTGGTCAGATAGTATACAAGGGATTATTTCAATCCTTTTGTATCTGTTGAGGCTTGCTTTGTGGCCCACTATATGGTCTATTTTGGAAAAGGTTCCATGGGGTGCTGAAAAGAAGGTGTACTCTTTTGAGTTTGGGTGAAATGATCTGTAGACGTCTATTAGGTCCATTTGATTTAGGGATTCTGTGAGTGCTTTTATTTCCCTATTTGGTGTCTGTCTAGTTGATCTGTCCCTTGGTGAGAGTGGAGTGTTGAAGTCTCCCACTATTAAGGTATTAGGATCGATCAATGTATGATTTAAGCTTTAAAAATGTTTCATTTACGAATGTCGGTGCTCTTGTATTTGGGGCATAGATATTCAAGATTGTGATGTCCTCTTGGTGGATTTTTCCTTTGATGAGAATATAGTGGCCCTCCTTATCTTTTTTGATTAACTTGGGTTGAAAGTCTATTTTATTAGATATTAGGATGGCTACTCCAGCTTGTTTTCTGGAACCGTTTGCTTGAAAAACAGTTTTCCAGCCCTTTACTCTGAGGTAGTGTTTGTCTTTGTTGCATAGGTGTGTTTCTTGGATGCAACAGAATGTTGGATCCTGTTTCCTTAACCATTCTGTTAGCCTGTGTCTTTTTATTGGTGAGTTGAGTCCATTGATATTGATAGATAATAGTGACCAATGCATGTTAATTCCTTTTGTAATGGAGTCGATGATCTAACCCTGATTCATTGCTTGTTTTCTTTTCATTTTTGTTGGGACATTATCTGTATGCCCTGTTTTCTTGGGTGAATTTGTTTTCATTGGATTGGAGTTTTCTTTCTAGTATCTTCTGTAGGGATGGTTTGCTGTGTAGATATTGTATAAATTTAGTTTTGTCATGGAATATTTTGTTTTCTCCATCTATGTTGATTGAAAGCTTTGCAGGGTATAGTAGTCTGGGTTGACATTTGTGATCTCTTAGAGTCTCCATGATACTTGCCCAGGCCCTTCTGGCTTTCATAGTTTCTGATGAGAAGTCCGGCGTGATTCTGATAGGTCTACCTTCATATGTTACTTGGCCTTTTTCCCTTGCTGCTTTTAATATCTTTTCTTTGTTCTGTAGATTTAGTGTTTTGCCTATGACGTGATGTGTTTCTTTTCTAGTCTAGTCTATTTGGAGTTCTGTAGGTCTCTTGTATATTTATGGACATCTCTTTCTTTAAGTTGGGAAAATTTTCTTCTATGATTTTCTTGAAAATATTTTCTGGACCTTGGAGTCTGGAGTCTTCTTTTTCGTGAATTCCTATTATTCTTAGATTTTGTCTTTTCATAGCATCCTTGATTTCTTAGATATTTTGTGATTGGAACTTTTCTGATTTTACTTTTTCTTTGAGAGAAGTATCCATTTCTGCAAGTATGTCTTCAGCTCCAGAGATTCTCTCTTCCATCTCTTGTATTCTGTTGGTGATGCTTACTTTTGTGGTTCCTGATCTTTTCTCCAAGTTCTCCAGCTCAAGGGTTTTCTCATTTTGTGTTTTCTTTATTGATTCTAATTCTGTTTTCATGCCTTGCACCATTTCTTTCATGTGTTTGAATTTAGATTCCTGTCTCTTTACGATGGCCTCTATTTCTTTTTTCATTTCCTTCTTATATGCCACTAATTTTTCCTCTACTTGTGTATCTATTTGTTTGGCTATGTTTGCCTGTGTTTCTTTAAGGATATTGTCTATTTCTTCTTTCTTTGCCTCCAATTGACTGGCCATCTCTTTGAAAGACTTGTTCATTTCCTCCTTATGAGCCTCAAATAATTGGGCAAGCATGGCTTTAAAATCATTTTCCTGTGCTTCTGCTGAATTGGTGTATCCATCGATTTGGGGGTTTGCTGGTGAAGTCATGATGTCCTGATTTATGTTGGAAGTGTTCTTTCGCCTACCTCTGGCCATTGGCTTATCTGAAACCTTCCCTGTTTGTTTTTGGATTCTGCAGATCAGACTGGTGCTGTCTCTCTCTGGTGTCTGGAGAGTTCTTCAGGAAGCTGAGCACTCTCAGCATGTGCTGAGGACTAGCTGTACCTGTGGGAGGAAAGTACACAGGCGCAAACGGGGCAAATGCAAGCGTGTGTGTGCGCGCGTGCACGTGTGTGTCTGTGTGTGTAAGTGTGCGTGGATGAGTTTCTCGAGGGACAGAGTGATGGCTAATGTTGAACCCTTGAGTGTGTGGGAGGGGCTCTGTACTGTATATGTCGCAGGCGCTAATGATGATCGCAGCGCAATTTCTGGTATTAACTGTCTTAGCTCCTCAATCAGGCCCACAGGGCAGGAACTTCAATGTCCCTAGTGCCACTCTGTTTCCCAAAGTGGGTATGTGGGTGGGAGGGGGGTTCGATGCCTGGCTTCTGATTTAGAAGGACCCAGGATCTGGGGAACTGCAGATTCTCAAGGGTGCACTCACTTACAGGCAGGTCTCTTGGCCGAGATCGTGGTATCCGGGGCTCTCTGCTCTCTGGTTTGGCCCTGCTTCTTTGATGTGTTCAGCCAGTTCTGTGCTGCTGTCACTGCCAGGTTCTGAGGTCTTGCTGCAGCTGGAGATTTCAGGGTGGTCACTTCAGCAGGGATGGGGTAATCAGGCTCTCTGTTCTCTGGTTTGGCCCTGGTTAGTCTTAAACTGGAGGGCTGTGGTGCCCCGCCAGTTCAGTACTGCTCCGCTGCCACGTCCTGCTGTAACTGGAGACTGGCTCGCTAGTCCCAATGCTTTCTGGGAAGTCCTGGGATCTCTTCGTTGTGCTCTCCAAGCTTGGGAGGCCCAGTGCCTGGTGTGTCCAGGTTGTATGACGTTTCTGCCTGGTTTCGGTGAGTATATAGCGTATTCTCTGTCACTGTGGGATTGGGCGGGTTGTACCGTCAGTGATGGCGATCCTGCAGAGCTAGTATGGTGTCTAGCAGATTTGCGCCCTGGGAGGATGGTGCAGCCGCTGCGCGAATCTGGGACTCCGGGGTACGTACTGCTGGCTTTTGTCTGCCGCTAAAGTGGTTGGGGCTCCGTCTCAGCGGTTGTATACCCCAGGCAGTTAGGTCTGCGCTGAGAAAGATGAGTCCGCTGTGCCGCTGTGCCCAGGAGGAAGGAGGTCTGGGGGAAGGGAGTGCAGCAAGAACAAAGGATCTTTTCTCTCCCTCCCCAAGCAAGTCTCCGGGTGACCGGAGGCCAAAGTTTTCACCTCCTGCGATGTTCTCTGGTGTTCAGAAAGCCTCGCTGTGGTTTTCCTGGGTTGGGGGTCCTTCCATTCTCCAACTCAGAAGATGAGGTATCCCACTGCTCAGAAACTGTGTGTGCTAGTCGCCATCTTGGCTCCGCCCGAGAACATTATTTTTAAGAAAATCAAGGTAACAAGAACCTGGCTCTTTGAAAAAAAATCAAGAAGATGGACAAACCCTTATCCAAACTAACTAAAAGACAAAGGGAGAATATACAAATTAACAAAATCAAAAATGAAAAGACATAACAGACACTGAAGAAATCCATAAAATAATCAGATCATACTTTAAAAAATTGTATACCATAAAATTGAAAAAAATAAAAGAAATGGATAGATTTCCCAATAGATGCCATTTACCAAAGCTACGTCTCAATCAGACACACACACACATACACACATACATGCACACACACAAAATTTAAATAGATCTATAATCTGTAACAGAGGCAGTCATTAAAATCTGTACCCTTTGATTTTCCAAAACCCTAGTTTATTTAGGGTTTTTAAATTCTTCTACCTACCTTCTATCCCACTGATCATAGGAAGGGGAGAAAGAAAGTTCTTAGAATAAAGGATTTTGTGGACCTTTTTTAGCAGTATTTCCTTGGGGCAAATACACTCTATGCTTTCCAGATACCAGCATTCCTATCCAATAGACAACACCCAACAACAACATGAATTGGCACAATTCAGCAAAGAAAACAAGACTCCCAAAAAAAACAGAGTCAGCAAAAGCTGCAAGACTCAGCTGGATTGCTACAAGAAGTTGTCTGCTCTGCAGTGTTTCTCTTTGAAAAGTTTAGAAAAATGAAGACCAGCAATGAGTAGCAATACAAATGCATGTCTCCCTGTCTGTGGGCTTCTGTTTATCATAGCCCACACAAAGCTGTTTTACAACCTGAACATGCCATGCCCCTTGCACAGGACAGCTTCTAGCAAAACATCACTGGCTCTCTCATGTGTCAGTTTTCAGCTGGCCAAGATGATGTGTCCCTTCATGAGTTTGTTTTTAACTGAGGATAAACTACAAACATTTCAACACAAAAATTTCCAAACCCAGAGACTTGCACATTCACATGGTTTTAGTGCAGAATTTTATTAGACATTCAAAGAAGAGCCAATACCAACACTTCTCAAATTATTCCAAAATATTACAAATGTATATTTCCAAATTCTTTTATGAGGCCAGAGTCACCCTGATATTCAAACCACAAAGATTACACGAAGATTACATAAAGATTACATAAAGACAGAGGATTATAAAAAATCTTCCCTTATAAATATACATAAAATATACTCAATAAAATAATTTCAAATCAATTTTACAAACACATCAAAAAAGATTATTCACCATATTCAAGTAGGCTTCATCCCAGAAATTCAGGGGTGGTACAAAATATAAAATCTGTCAGTGCAATCTACCATGTAAATATATTGAAAGAAAAAAAGTACATTATCAAATCATTATATGCTGAAAAAGGCTTTGAGAAAGTCCAATGGCCCTTCATGATAAAAGTCTTGTGGAGAGTAGAAATACACAGAGTATACACAAACATAATTAGGGAAATTTACAGCAAGCCTATAGCCAACAGCAAATTAAATGGTGAGAAACTCAAAGCAATTCCTCTAAAATCAGGAACAAGACAAGTTTGTCTCCTCTGTCCATATCTATTTAATATTGTACTTGTAGTTCTAGCTTGGACAGTAAGAAAACTGCAAGAGATCATAGAAATACAAATTGGAAAAATAGTAGTCAAAATATCAATAATTGCAAAAGATATGATAATATATATGAGAGATTCCAAAAATTCTGTCAGGGAACTCCTACAGTTAATAAATACCTTCTGCAAAATGGCTGGGTACAAAATTACCTAAAAACAAACAAAACAAAAACCAGTAGCTCTCCTATAAACAAATGAAAAATAGGCTGAGGAATATATCAGGAAAACAACACAGTTGTTCACAATAGCCACAAATAATATAAAATATCTTGGGGTAACTCTAACTAAGCAAGCAAAATACTTCTATGACAAAAATGTTACAGAACTTTTCTTTATCTTTAGCAAATGAAATTTAAAGAAATATCAGAAGACAGAAAGATCTCTCATGCTCATGAATGGATAGGATTAACATAGTAAAAATGGCCATCCTTCTAAAAGCAATCTATAGATTCAACATAGTTCCTATCAAAACTTCAACACAATTCTTTTCAAAACTTGGAAAGTCAATACTTAATTTCATATGGAAAAGCAAAAAACAAAACAAAACAAAACAAAACAAAAAACCAGGATAGCTAAATGCATTCCTGAGCAATATTAGAATTTATGGAGTTATTGCCCTCCCTGATTTCAAATTGCACTACAAAGTCATAGTCATAAAAATCTCATGGCATTTGCATAAAAACAGACATGTCAATTAAATAAAATTAAATCATCGACCCACACATAAATCCACACACCTAAGGACAGTTGCTTTTTTATTATGAAGCTAAAAAGAAACAATGAGAAAAGAAAGCATCTTCAAGAAATTTTGCTGATATAACTGGATATATATATATATATATATATATATATATATATGTAGAAGAATTCAAAGAGATCAATATTTGCACAAACTTATGTCCAAGTGGAACAAAATCTCAACATATAAACAGACACATTGAACCTGACAGAAGAGCAAATAAGGAACAGCCTTGAACACATTGACACAGGAGACAATTTCTTAAACAGAATACTGATCAGGCAGGCACTAAGATCAACAATTAATAAATGGTACCTTGAATACTGAAATGCAAAGGACACCATCAATTAGAAAACATGGCAGCCTTCAAAAGATTTTCATCAAATGTGCATGCAATGAAGGGCTAATATACAAATTTTAAAAAAGAACTCAATAAATTAGACAACCAGTAACTAAACAATCCAATTAAAAATGGGGCAAAGAAATAAACAGGGAATTCTCAGAAGAGAAATCTAAATGGACAAGAAACATCCTTAGCCTTCAGGGAAATGCCAATCAAAACTAGTTGAAATTCCATCTTGCACCTGTCAGAACAGCCAAGATCAACAAAACAAGTGACAGGCAAAGATGTAGAAAAAGGCAAACACCTATTCATTTTTGTTGGGAAAGCAAACTTTACAACCACTATGTAAATCAATTTGGTGGTTCCTTAGAAATTTTGGTAATTGAGACCTCAAGATACAGCTATACCACTATTGGGCATATAGCCAAAAGACACTCCATCTTACCACAGGGACACTTGCTCAACCATATTCATAATGGCTTTAATTCATAATAGCCAGAATCTGGAAATATCCTAGATATTCCTCAATGGAAGAACGGATAAAGAAAATGTGGTATATTTTAAAAATGGAGTATTACTCAGGTTTTAGAAAAAAAATAGGATCATGAAATAGGCAGGAAAATGTATGGAACTGAAAAAAATCTTCCTGAGTTATGAATTATATAAAGTTGATGGGCTGCTTGATCTTTCTGTGGGTTCTCTAGCAACTAGAGGTGGGGCATCTCTAAATTGGGCTCTGTTGCCTGCCTTTGAATCCTTTTCCCCTAGCAGGGCCTTGTCTTGCCTCAAGGGAAGAGGAGGCACTTAGTCCTGATGAGACTTGATGTGCCAATGCAGATTGGTATGCTGTGCAGGGAGACTCCATTCTCTGAGTAAGAAGGGGGAGGGGGATAGTGAAAGTGGATGGGAGGGTTGGAATGGGGAAGAGGTAGTAGACCTGCAATTGTGATGTACAATGAACAAATAAATTAGTGGAATAAAATAAGGACCATGAAATTCACACACAAATGAATTAAACTAGGAAAAAAATTATCCTGAATGTGGTAACCCATACACAGAAAGACAAACATGATATGTATTTAGAAGAAGATATTAGCTGTCAAGTGTAGGATAATCACACTGCAATCCACACAATAAGAGAAGCTGAGTAAAAGGAAGCGTTCTAGGTTGGATAGCATGGATATCTTTGGAAAGTGGAAATAAAATAAATATTGAGGGTAGACAGGTAATGGGGCACATGGTGGGGATAGAAACAGAAAGTGAGAAAGAGGCAGAGGGAGAGAGTATAATGAGAGACAACTTGAGTCTCTGAACATTTAGGCGGTAACATAGAATCCTGGTGCAATGGGATCTTCTGGGAACCTATGAGGGTGAACCTAAAAAACCCTCCTAGTAATAGAGTATATAGAACCTGAACATAAACAGGTAAACAGGTTAAGTTCCCACTTGTGGGACTGGGACACTAACTCAGCCACAAAACCTTCTAGCCACAACCTATTCTCTGTAAGATGTGCTGCAGCAGTGGTGGCAGAGTTTGTGGTTATGGGTAACCAATGACTGGCCTAACTTGAGGACCAAGCCATAAGAGAGTGCCCATGCCTGAAACTTCCTGGATGACCAGGAACCCAAAGGTAGATGCCTCAAAGATCTAGTGTTAAACTATGTAATACTGATTTTTTTAAAAAAGTCAATGAGGTGTCCCGGAGTCCCAGATTCATGCAGCGGCTGCACCATCCTCCCAGGGCGCGAATCTGCTAGACACCATACTAGCTCTGCAGGATCGCCATCACTGACGGTACTGCCCGCCCAATCCCACAGTGACAGAGAATACACTATATACTCACCAAGACCAGGCAGAAACATCATACAACCTGGACACACCAGGCACTGGGCCTCCCAGTCTTGGAGAGCACAGTTAAGAGACCCCAGGACTTCCCAGAAAGCATTGGGACTAGCGACCCAGTCTCCAGTTACAGCAGGACTTGGCAGTGGAGCAGCACTGAACTGGAGGGGCGCCACAACCCTCCAGTTTAAGACTAACCAGGGCCAAACCAGAGAACAGAGAGCGTGATTACCCCATCCCTGCTGAAGTGACCACCCTGAAATCTCCAGCTGCAGCAAGACCTCAGAACCTGGCAGTGACAGCAGCACAGAACTGGCTGAACACATCAAAGAAGCAGGGCCAAACCAGAGAGCAGAGAGCCCAGGATACCAGGATCTATGCCAAGAGACCTGCCTGTAAGTGAGTGCACCCTTGAGAATCTGCAGTTCCCCAGTTCCTGGGTCCTTCTAAATCAGAAGCCAGGCATCGAACCCCCTCCCACCCACATACCCACTTTGGGAAACAGAGGGGCACTAGGGAAATTGAAGTTCCTGCCCTGTGGGCCTGATTGAGGAGTTTAGGCAGTTAATGCCAGAAATTGCCCCGCTATCATCTTTAGCACCTGCGACATATACAGTGCAGAGCCCCTCCCACACACTCAAGGGTTCAACATTAGCCATCACTCTGTCCCTCGAGAAATACTTCCACGCACACTTACACACACAGACACACACACGCGCGTGCACACACGCTTGCATTTGCCCCGTTTGTGCCTGTGTACTTTCCTCCCAAAGGTACAGCTAGTCCTCAGCACACGCTGAGAGTGCTCAGCTTCCTGAAGAACTCTCCAGACACCAGAGAGAGACAGCACCAGTCTGATCTGCAGAATCCAAAAACAAACAGGGAAGGTTTCAGATAAGCCAATGGCCAGGGGTAGGCAAAGAACACTTCCAACATAAATCAGGACATCATGACTTCACCAGCAAACCCCCAAATTGATGGTTACTCCAATTCGGCAGAAGCACAGGAAAATGATTTTAAAGCGATGCTTGCCCAATTATTTGAGGCTCATAAGGAGGAAATGAACAAGTCTTTCAAAGAGATGGCCAGTCAATTGGAGGCAAAGAAAGAAGAAATAGACAATATCCTTAAAGAAACACAGGCAAACATAGCCAAACAAATAGATACACAAGTAGAGGAAAAATTAGTGGCATATAAGAAGGAAATGAAAAAAGAAATAGAGGCTTTTGTAGAGAGACAGGAATCCAAATTCAAACACATGAAAGAAATGGTGCAAGGCATGAAAACAGAATTACAATCAATAAAGAAAACACAAAATGAGAAAACCCTTCAGCTGGAGAACTTGGAGAAAAGATCAGGAACCACAAAAGTAAGCATCACCAACAGAATACAAGAGATGGAAGAGAGAATCTCTGGAGGTGAAGACACACTAGCAGAAATGGATACTTCTCTCAAAGAAAAAGTAAAATCAGAAAAGTTCCAATCACAAAATATCCAAGAAATCAAGGATGCTATGAAAAGACAAAATCTAAGAATATTAGGAATTCATGAAAAAGAAGACTCCAGACTCCAAGGTCCAGAAAATATTTTCAAGAAAATCATAGACGAAAATTTTCCCAACTTAAAGAAGTAGATGTCTATAAATATACAAGACACCTACAGAACTCCAAATAGACTAGACCAGAAAAGAAACACATCACGTCACATCATAGTCAAAACACTAAATCTACAGA
Organism: Meriones unguiculatus; assembly: GCF_030254825.1. NCBI lineage: Eukaryota > Metazoa > Chordata > Mammalia > Rodentia > Muridae > Meriones > Meriones unguiculatus. Next base: position 23,492,991 of record NC_083353.1, on the reverse strand, counting down.
ACAAAGAAAAGATATTAAAAGCAGCAAGGGAAAAAAGCCAAGTAACATATGAAGGTAGACCTATCAGAATCACACCAGACTTCTCATCAGAAACTATGAAAGCCAGAAGGGCCTGGGCAAGTATCATGGAGACTCTAAGAGATCACAAATGTCAACCCAGACTACTATACCCTGCAAAGCTTTCAATCAACATAAATGGAGAAAACAAAATATTCCATGACAAAACTAAATTTACACAATATCTACACAGCAAACCATCCCTACAGAAGATACTAGAAAGAAAACTCCAATCCAATGAAAACAAATTCACCCAAGAAAACAGGGCATACAGATAATATCCCAACAAAAATGAAAAGAAAACAAGCAATGAAACAGGGTTAGATCACGGACTCCTTTACAAAAGGAACTAACATGCATTGGTCACTATTATCTATCAATATCAGTGGACTCAACTCACCAATAAAAAGACACAGGCTAACAGAATGGTTAAGGAAACAGGATCCAACATTCTGTTGCATCCAAGAAACACACCTATGCAACAAAGACAAACACTACCTCAGAGTAAAGGGCTGGAAAACTGCTTTTCAAGCAAACGATTCCAGAAAACAAGCTGGAGTAGCCATCCTATTATCTAATAAAATAGACTTTCAACCCAAGTTAATCAAAAAAGATAAGGAGGGCCACTATATTCTCATCAAAGGAAAAATCCACCAAGAGGACATCACAATCTTGAATATCTATGCCCCAAATACAAGAGCACCGACATTCATAAATGAAACATTATTAAAGCTTAAATCATACATTGATCCTAATACCTTAATAGTGGGAGACTGCAACACTCCACTCTCACCAAGCGACAGATCAACTAGACAGACACCAAATAGGGAAATAAAAGCACTCACAGAATCCCTAAATCAAATGGACCTAATAGACATCTACAGATCGTTTCACCCAAACTCAAAAGAGTACACCTTCTTTTCAACACCGCATGGAACCTTTTCCAAAATAGACCATATAGTGGGTCACAACCTCAACAGATACAAAAGGATTGAAATAATCCCTTGTATACTATCTGACCACCATGGACTAAAGCTAGACATCAACAACAAGAGAAACAACAAAAAGCCGACACGCACATGGAAACTGAAAAACTTACTACGCAATGACAGCTGGGTTAAGGAAGAAATAAAGAAAGAAATTAAAGACTTCCTAGAATTTAATGAAAAGGAAGGCACAACATACCCAAATTTATGGGACACATTGAAAGCAGTGCTCAGAGGAAAATTTTTAGCACTAAGTGCCTGCAATAAGAAATTCGTAACATCACATACAAACAACTTAATGGCCCAACTGAAAACCCTAGAAAAAAAAAAAAAAAAGAAGCAGATACACCCAAGAGGAGCAGAAGGCTGGAAATAATCAATCTAAGGGATGAAATCAATCAACTAGAAACAAATAAAACTATCCAAAGAATCAATGAAACAAAAAGCTGGTTCTTTGAGAAAATCAACAAGATAGACAAACCCTTAGCCAAACTAACTAAAAAGCAGAGAGAAACTATTCAGATCAGCAAAATCAGAAATGAAAATGGGGAAATAACCACAGACATTGAGGAAATCCAAACAATTATTAGGTCATACTACAAAAGCCTATATGCCACAAAATTTGAGAATCTAAATGAAATGGATAATTTTCTTGAAAGATTCCATCTACCCAAACTAAATCAAGATCAGGTAGAAAGACGGAATAGCCCTATATCTCCCAAGGAAATCGAAGCAGTCATTAACAGTCTCCCCTCCAAAAAAAGCCCTGGACCAGATGGCTTCAGCGCAGAATTCTACAAGACCTTCAAAGAAGTGCTAACTCCAATTCTCCTCAAGCTATTCCACAAAATAGAAACAGAAGGAACACTACCAAACTCATTCTATGAAGGCACAGTCACCTTAATACCTAAACCACACAAAGACCCAACAAAAAAGAGAACTCCGGGCCTATCTCTATAATGAACATTGACGCAAAAATACTCAATAAAATACTTGCAAACCGAATCCAAGAACATATCAAAGATATCATCCACCATGACCTAGTAGGCTTCATCCCAGGCATGCAAGGGTGGTTCAACATACAGAAATCCATCAATGTAATCCACTACATAAACAAACTGAAGGAGAAAAAAACACATAATCATCTCCTTTGATGTTGAAAAAGCATTTGAAAAACTCCAACACCCATTCATGTTTAAAGTCTTGGAGAGATCAGCGATACAAGGCACATACCTAAACATAGTAAAGGCAATATACAGCAAGCCTCTAGTCAACATCAAACTCAATGGAGAGAAAATTAAATCAATCCCACTGAAATCGGGGACAAGAATAGGCTGTCCATTTTCCCCATATCTCTTCAACATAGTACTTGAAATCCTAGCCAGAGCAATAAGACAACTAAAGGAGATCAAGGGGATACAAATCAGAAAGGAAGAGGGCAAAGTGTCACTATTTGCAGATGATAGGATAGTATACATGAGCGACCCCAATAATTCAATGAGAGAACTCCTTCAGCTGATAAACACCTTCAGCAAAGTGGCAGGATACAAAATCAACTCAAAAAAATCAGAAGCCCTCCTATATACCAAAAACAAAAAGGCTGAGAAAGAAATTAGGGAAACAACACCCTTCACAATAGCCACTAATAACATAAAGTACCTTGGTGTGACCCTAACCAAGCAAGTGAAAGACCTGTTTGAGAAAAACTTCAAGTCTCTGAAGAAAGAAATCGAAGAAGATATCAGAAGATGGAAAGATCTCCCGTGCTCATGGATTGGTAGGATTAACATTGTGAAAATGGCCATACTGCCAAAAGCAGTCTACAGATTTAATGCAATTCCCATCAAAATACCAACTCAATTCTTTACAGACCTTGAAAAAAAGATTCTCAGCTTCATATGGAGAAATAAAAAACCCAGAATCTCCAAAAAGATCCTGTACAACAACAGATCATCTGGAGGTATCTCCATCCCTGATCTCAAGCTGTACTACAGGGCAACAGTAATAAAAACTGCATGGTATTGGCATAGAAACAGAAAGGAGGATCAATGGAACCACATAGAAGACCCAGAAATCAATCCACATACATATGAATACTCGATATTTGACAAAGAAGCCAAATCCATTCAATGGAAAAAAGACAGCATCTTCAACAAATGGTGCTGGACCAACTGGATGTCTACATGCAGAAAAATGAAAATAGATCCATATTTATCACCCTGCAGAAAACCAAAGTCAAAGTGGATCAAGGACCTCAACATAAAACCAGATACCCTAAATCAAGTGGAAATAAAAGTGGGGAACAGCCTAGAACTCATTGGCACAGGAGACAACTTCCTGAAAAGAACACCAACAGCACAGGCTCTAAGAGCAACAATCAATAAATGGGACCTTATGAAACTGAAAAGTTTCTGTAAAGCAAAGGATACCGTCATCAAAACAAAATGACTGCCTACAGATTGGGCAAAAATCTTCACTAACCCTGTATCTGACAGAGGACTAATATCCAGTATATACAAAGAACTAAAGAAGCTGAAAAGCAGCAAACCAAGTAATCCACTTAAAAAATGGGGAACAGAGCTAAATAGAGAATTCTCGACAGATGAATATCGAATGGCAGAAAAAAACTTAAAGAAATGCTCATCCTCATTAGTCATCAGGGAAATGCAAATCAAAACAACCCTGAGATATCACCTTACACCCATCACAATGGCCAACATGAAAAACTCAAGCGATAACACATGCTGGAGTGGTTGTGGAGAAAGGGGAACCCTCCTCCACTGCTGGTGGGAATGTAAACTGTTACAACCACTCTGGAAAGCTATCAGGCACTTTCTAAGACAATTAGGAATAGTGCTTCCTCAAGACCCAGCTATACCACTGCTAGGTATATACCCAAATTCATTCAAGTACACAAAAGGGATGCTTGCTCAACCATGTTTATAGCAGCTTTATTTGTAATAGCCAGAACCTGGAAACAACCCAAATGTCCATCAACGGAGGAATGGGTACAGAAATTGTGGTATTTTTACACAATGGAATACTGCTCAGCAATCAAAAAGGAGGAAATCATGAAATTTGCAGGCAAATGGTGGGATCTAGAAAAGATCATTCTGAGTGAAATATCCCAGAAGGAGAAAGACAAACATGGGATATACTCACTCATCTAGACCTATAAGATATGATAAACATAATGAAATCTATACACCTAAAAAAGATAATCAATTGAGCAGACATGGGGTAAGATGATCAATCCTCATTTAGAAAGACAGATGGGATGTGCATTGAATGTATGACAGGAGTCTACTGAGCGCATCTGAAAGACTCTAACTAGCAGTGTTTTCAAAGCAAAGACTCATGACCAAACCTTTGGCAGAGTACAGGGAATCATAAGAAAGAAGGGGAGTTAGTCTGATGGGGAAAGGATAGGAGCTCCACAAGGACCAAATACATCTGGGCACAGGGTCTTTTCTGAGACTGACATTCAACCAAGGACCATGTATGGATATAACCTAGAACCTCCACTCAGATGTAGCCTGTGGTAGCTCAGTAACCAATTGGTTTCCCAAAGTGAGGGGAACAAGGACTATTTCTAACAGGAACTCAATGACTGGCTCTTTGGTCTCCCCACCCCCGAAGGGAGGAGCAGTCCTGTTAGGCCACAGAGGAGGGCTTTGCAGCCAGTCCTGAAGATACCTGATAAAACAGGATCAGATGAATGGGGAGGAGGTCCCCCCTATCAGTGGACTTGGAAAGGGGCATGGTGGAGATGAGAGAGGGAGGGAGGGACTGGGAGGGAATGAGGGATCAGGACACGGTTGGGATACAGAGTTAATAAAATGTAACTGATAAAAAAATAATAATAAAATAAAAAAGTCAATGAAATGATAGCTTACAATATTCTGCTATATTCATAGATGCTGCCTAGTTCAATAGTGATCAGAGGGGGAGCCCCCATAGTGAAGGGAGCAAATACAGTAATCTACTTCCAAACATTAGCGTTAACTCAGGGAGCCGGGAGAAAGAGGAGGAGGACAGAGGATTGTTGGAGCCAAAAAGTTCAAGGACACCACGAGAACATGGCCTAATTAGTCAACTAAGGAGAATTCATAAGGAGGGCAATGAAATACTCCAAAAGACACAGACTGAAGTGTTGTATAAAGTTATTAATATTTATGATGGGTTTAACTTCTGGTATTGCAGCTGTTAATCCTCAGCAGCTGTAAAACCAAATCACCACACAGAGACTGGGTTTTTAGTTAACCTAGAACACAATGATGGGCAATATTTACTCCCTCCTAAACCTCCATGCCCTCAGTTTCCTAACATTTAGATTTCCCACATTATACTTGCTTTTTGTGAAATCTTAGGTCTGGTTCATGCTCCAAGTCCTCCAAGCTCTCCTCCCGCTCTGCTCTCCTAGTGCACCCCTCTCCTCGAGCTCCTCCTCGTTCTCTAGCTCCTCCTCGTTCTCTAGCTCCTCCCCTCTTTCCTGTCCTCTGGCTCCTCCCATTGCACAACATTGTATCCAGCTGCTTTATTTGTGTCCTGTTTACACAAGAGCTGGGACAGGATGCTTATAGTGAGTATCACAATGCAATATCCAAATTGAAACCAGAGAGTTGTGGGTGGGGAAATCAGCATTTGAATTAACAAGGGTAAGGCATATACATTTTAAAAGAACATTATACCAACATTTCCCCCTTTAAGTCCAATAAAGGCTCTTTTTCTTTCAATACAACAATAATTATGAAATTATGAAAACTGTTAGGTAAGATCTACACATGCAATGTCTAGTCCATGTGTATTTAGCACATGGAGAGGGTATCTTAGGAGAAAGTGTCTGATTATCCTATCTATCTTGATAAGTTTAAAATTCTATACTTAAATTAACTTTTATCCTTATTGGTATTAAATATATATAAAGATTTCTCAATTTCTAAACAACTTAAGCTTAAATGTGGTACTGTAATTATTTGTTCTTCAACCCCATCAGAGACTTGAGACGGAATAAAATTAGTTATGAGAGTAAATAGGAAGTGCATGTTAGCAGCTTCCAAAAAATAAAAAATTGACAGAGACAGTTTGCTGCTGAACAGTTAGTCACCCATAACTCTCTATAACATTGGAGCATCATCTTCAGCCTTCTGGCTCAGAATATTTTGACAGACATATACGTGAAGCAGGAACTTTTTAGGACTTGCTTACCCTGTCTTGGCAGAGTTTGGCAGTTGACTTGTCCTGCATTTAAGCTTGCCCATTTTAGGCAGAATTTGTCTGTTGTGAAGCGAGGGTATTTTCTTTACCCGAGTGGCTTGTTTGCCACATTTGAAGCCATCTCCATATGGAGGTTCTTCGATGCTCATTATCTTCTTTCAGGTAGGTGGGGTGCTGCCAGGAAATGACTTGTCTCATTGTCAAAGAATCTTTAAAATAATAAGAACATTTTAAATGCCATATTCTGTAGGTCTCCGAAGTTTTTGAAGACTACCTATCTTTATGTAATCGCTTTGTATACAAAATCATATTTATCTGTCAAACCTACAAGATATACTCCTGTGACAAATTAAACTAGTGTCTGACATGACTTTGAGTTGAATAACTAACAATTAACTTGTATACCTAATATCCTAACCACCTTTTAATAGTAGTTTAAAAATATTGGAAGTAACCTTGACTTTTTATCAATATACTAAAGCTTATACCAATGTATTAAAAATACTTATTTTTGCATCAATATGCAAAATCCTATACCAGAGTTAAAATTAACCTTATTTGTGAATAACAAATAAAACCTTAAGTTGAGTAGATTCAATAATCTACCCTTTTTCTATTTCTATAAAATATCCCTGTATATTCCTTGTTTCACTTGGAATAAGACCATTAATAATAAACATCTCCCAATGACAATAAAATTTTGTAGCCATATCAAACAACCAAAAACATACCCAGCCCCCTTTAAAGGAAATTGGACGCCATTCTCATGAGTTTCTTCTAGCTGACACTGTGGACATGTAGAAATCCTATAGGGGGCCCAAATAAAAATGGTTAATTAAGCAAGTAATAACATTTGTGGTCCAATAACATTTGAATGTTGAGAAATTTCAGGCTTAATAAAAGTCTTTTTTGGAACAGTCCACAATGCTGGACCAGTTAAAATTAGTGGCTTTCTTCAAAGTTCTTTTGGGAGCAGGCTTTGATGTGAAACGGCAGTTGAAGAAGTTGAGGCAGGTACAAGCAGAATGCTGGACGTGCAAGATGCTGGAACAGATGTGTCAGTTTCTCAACATGCTGAAGAATGATTCTGTTAGGTTTGCTCTAGCATCTCTGTTGTCTAGTTCTTTTGTTCTGCAAACATATAATTTCTCACAAGCATTATAGAGTTCTAAAATTATAAATGTATGAGAGGTGCAGGATGAAACTAAAATGTAAGCCAATTTTATCTATGCAAATTAAAAGGTTAGCATAATACATTTTGAGGATATTATAGCCAAGAATTATTGGCCAAGTATTGATGGAGTTCTGACTGGAGACATTTTTTATGTCTGTCAGTTTCAGAGGTATTTCCAGGTAAAGGGATTATCAATTTATGTTACCTGTTCTGTTTGATCTTGATTTCTCTCCTCTTCTGAGTGGCTAAGGTCTTCCGGTGGTCTTCCACTGTCATTTCTGATTTTTATTAGTTTTGAAGGAACCCATAATTTCTCTTCTCCTGCATGAACATAAGCAAAACCTCTTCCCCAGCATAACACATTCCCCACTCTCCACTGTGAAGTTAGGGTATCTTTGAAATATATAGGCTGACATAATTCAGCAGTTTTTTCTATAACCCAGTGTCTCTCCGCAGCTGTTGTTTGTTGTTCATTAACATTTAAGAAATTTAAGGTCAACAAAGCATTATGTAATCTGTCTCTGGGGGTTTTTAATACCCCTCTCTGTTTGTTAAGCATGTCCCTTAAAGTACGATTGGATCTTTCAATAACTGCTTGACCAGTAGGATTGTGAGGTATACCTGTGACATGCTTCATCTTGTAATATGTAAAAAATCCTTCCATTTTATTAGAGACATACGCTGTAGCATTATCAGTCTTAAATTGTTTAGGTATGCCCATAATTGCCATCACTTCTAATAAATGGGTAATAACTGAATCAGCCTTTTCAGAGCTTAAGGCTGTTGCCCACTGAAACCCTGAATATGTGTCTATAGTATGGTGCACATATTTCAATTTACCAAACTCTGTAAAATAAAGCACGTCCATGTGCCAAATTTCATTTCTTTGGTTACCTTTAGGGTTACTTCCTGCAGGGAGTGGAGTTTGGCTATATAAAGAACAAGCTGGGCATTTTCTCACAATGTCTTTGGCTTGTTGCCAAGTGATAGAAAAGTCTCTTTTTAAACCTTTGCTGTTAACATGGTGTTTTTTATGAAATTCTGAGGCCTCTAACACGCTTCCTATCAATAGTTCATCAATTTCATCATTGCCTTGTGCTAGAGGACCTGGTAAACCTGTATGAGATCTGACATGTGTTATATACAATTGATTATTTCTATTTCTGATTACTGGTTGTAATTGAAGGAAGAGTGAAGTTAAGTCTGAATTATCCTGAATTAGATCAGCAGTTTCTATATGCAGAACAACTCTTTCTGCATATTGAGAGTCAGTGACTATATTAAGAGAGTCCTGAAAATCTGATAACACCAAGAGAATTGCATATCATTCTGATTTTTGAACTGAATCATATGGACTCTCCACCACTTTACTCAGATTTTCTGACTTATAACCTGCCTTTTTTGATTTATTGGCATCTGTATAAAATGTGGGAGCTCCAGAAATTGGAGTTCCTTTTACTATATGAGGGAGAATCCAATTGGTTTTTTTATAAACTGAAGTCGCTTGCTTTTTGGGTATTTGTTGTTGATTTCTCCCACAAATTCACACCAAGCTCTTTGCCAATATTCGTTGTCTGCCCATAATGACAAAATCTCAGCATTGGTAAAGGGCACCACAATTTCAGCTGGATCTATTCCAGCCAGTTGACGAAGTCTCATTTTTCCTTTTAGGATCAATTCAGAAACCTTTTCTATATAGGTTTTTAGTTTTTTGTTTTGTTTGTGTGCCAAAAATATCCATTCTAAAATATAGTCCTCCCTCTGCATAAGAATTCCTGTGGGAGAATGAGTGGAGGGCAAAATAACCAAAATACAGGCCCTCTTTGGATCAATACGGTCTATACATGCATCTTGTAATTTCCTTTCTACCAGAGCCAATTCCTTTTCAGCTTCAGCTGGTAACGTTCTTGGACTATTTAAGTCCTTATCACCCTGTAATGTTTGAAATAAGTTACTTAGCTCTTGAGTAGCTAAAGCAAGGGTAGGCCGTAGCCAGTTAATATCTCCCAGCAATTTTTGAAAATCATTAAGAGTTCTTAGCTGTTTTTTTCTAATTTGTACTTTTTGTGGTCGAATTTTCTGTAGACCTATTTTATATCCTAGGTAATTAATAGAATCTCCTCTTTGTATTTTTTCGGGAGCAATCTGTAATCCCCAACAAGGCAAAGTTCTATTTATTTTATCAAAAATATTTTCTAAGGTTTTCATATCTGAATCAGCTAATAAAATATCATCCATATAGTGGTAAATTATGGATTGAGGAAACTGCTTACGAATTACCTCCAACGGTTGTTGTACAAAATATTGGCACAAAGCAGGACTGTTTAACATCCCCTGTGGTAAGATCCTCCAGTGATACCTCTTTATTGGACATCTTCTATTCAAAGTGGGTACTGAGAAAGCAAACCTTTCCCTATCATGTTCATGTAAAGGAATTGTGAAAAAGCAATCCTTTAAATCAATCACTATAATAGGCCATTCTTTAGGTAACAAGGAAGGCAGTGGGATTCCAGATTGTAACGATCCCATTGGCTGAATAATTTTGTTAATTGCTCTTAGATCTGTTAACATCCTTCATTTGTCAGATTTCTTTTTGATGACAAATACCGGAGAATTACAAGGGCTGTTGGACTCCTCTATATGTTGAGCCTCCAGCTGTTCCAGGACTAGCTGTTCTAGTGCCAGTAATTTTTCTTTACTCATAGACCATTGTTCAATCCATATAGGTTGGTTAGCCAACCACCTCAGTGGTAAGGCTGTGGGAATTTTATTAGCAGTGGCTTCCTAACAGGCAGTTGAAGAGACGGCCTCTGCTGTATTTTGTTTATGGACAGCCTGGACAGTCTGAAACTGTTTTTGATGACATTTTTTTTAATAATTTTAGCTTCTTTATCAGGAGTATTACCTCTTTTTTGGCTTGTCTCAGAACTTGGGGGGATGTTAATCTGGGTCTTCCATTGTTGTAACAGATCTCTTCCCCATAAGTTTATGGCTATCTCAGCCACGTATCGTTTTAGTTTTCCTATTTGACCTCCTGGTCCTATACATTTAAGCCGTTTAACACCTAACACTTTGTTTCACTTTAGATAAATTCCCAACTCCTTGGAATTGAATATCCACCTCCTGAAGTGGCCAATTTGGAGGCCAGGATTTACAAGTAAGAATTGTGACATCAGCCCCAGTATCTACCAAGCCTTCAATTTCAATATTATTTAAAATTATCTTTAACTTTGGCCTTTGATCATTTATAGAGGTTTGCCAATATATTTGTTTTTTGTTCTCCTGGTTTTTTGATTTATCTATAGAATCTGGTTTGGCCTCACTGTCCAAGTTTTTAATGTTTATTCCCAGAGCAGTGGTGTTTAATTTTCTTGTGGAGGAGTATCCCTGTCCTGTTCTGGGGCCTGCAAGAGGCCCCCTTGGGCGTTTTTTGATAAAGGATTACCCCATTTATCTATGAATGCTCTAATTCACTAGGCCAGTGACGACCCTTGCCACATCTTCTGCATATTCTAGGAAGCATAGGCTCCCTTCTTGAATTATATTGGTTTTCCTGGTAATTTCTTCTGTAGTAATCTCGCCCATCACAATTACAACATCTCCCAAGGTCTTTTGAGGTAGCTTCTCTTACCAAGGTCAAATTGGGTGAATGAGGTCTAATATCAATCATATTTCTAATCCATTCGTCTATTGGAGCAGATCTTGCTCTTAATGGCCTTATTGCCTCTTTGCATTCAGTATTAGCATTTTCAAAAGCTAAAGATTCTATTAGTGCTTTTCTAGCTAGTGGATCTGATATACTTCTATCCACAGCTGAAGTCAATCTTTGTGAAAAGTTAGTAAATGTTTCACTTGGACCTTGTATGACCTGGGAGAATGGCTCAAGCCTTTTTCCTGATTCCTCAACCTTGTCCCAAGCATTTCAGGCTGCTAAGCGACATAATGCTAAGGTTTCTTCGTTATATACAGCTTGTATCTCTGTGTCAGCATACTGGCCATCACCAAGCAGCTGTTCCTTAGAAACACCAACACCTCTGGCTCTATTTTTGGGTGCTATCTCTCTAGCCTCTTCTCTCCACCATGATAGCCACTGTAAATATGGCCCAGGTTCTAATATTGCCTTTGCCATATCCTCCCAATCCTTGGGGATTACTCTACTTTTGATTGACCAGGAAGTCAACATTTGTTTTACAAATGGTGAATGCATTCCAAAATTAGTAACACTTTCCTTAAATTTCCTCAGATCTAGCACTTCCACAGGGCGCCATTCAGCTTCATGATAATTCAGTGGATGATCATCATCTGCTGGTTTCTGCTGTATAGTGACTGGATAAGCCAACGTTGGTTTTCTAAACACCTTTGGTTGGCTTTCTTTATTTTTGTCTTTTGCCTCTACCTGAGTATTTTCTTTACTTAGTATTCTAAACTCTTCTCTTAAGGTCTGCACCCATATTTCATACCTATCTCCCTGTTGTTTGTTTTGTTCAATAATCTCTTGAATCTCTTGTTTTATGCTTCTCTTCCAACTTTTAATTTTTTCTTTATATTGTTCTAGTTGTTCTTTGTGCTGTTCCAGTATCTTTTCTAAAACCTCTGCCCTATCTTCCTGTAGTTGATTGCGTTCTGTAAGTTTTTGTATCTCTTGTTTTTGGTCCTGTTTCCAGTCTTCATTTTTTCCTTTATGTTGTTCTAGTTGTTCTTTGTGCTGTTCCAGTATCTTTTCTAAAGCCTTTGCCTTCGAGAAGACATAAAAGACTAATGCAATGATTAAGGTTAAATTGAGGACTATGAATGTAAGCATAGTTACAATTTCTAGACTTTCCTTTATTTCAGTCTTAAAACCATAGAATAGATTATCAGCCAAGCTCCAAGAAATCTGTTTTATTGTTTCTTCCATCCTGTTAGACTGTAGTGGCAGCTAGTTTTGTTAGGGAAGTCTCAGGTCTGCCCACAGTAGGCTGCCTTTTGCTCCAAGGCCTGTTTAAGAGTCTCTCTTAAAGAGACAGTAACTGACCTGAGAGTTTTTAGATTTTAAGTTTGGTTTACATCACTGGGAGCTTATTCCCCCCACCAAATTATGATAAAGTATGATTTAAAGGGTGTGGATTCTTAGATTAGTTGGGCGCCATTTGTTGTATAAAGTTATTAATATTTACTATGGGTTTAACTTCTGGTATTGCTGCTGTTAATCCTCAGCAGCTGTAAAACCAAATCACCACACAGAGACTGGGTTTTTAGTTAACCTAGAACACAATGCTGGGCAATATTTACTCCCTCCTAAACCTCCATGCCCTCAGTTTCCTGACATTTAGATTTCCCACATTATACTTGCTTTTTGTGAAATCTTAGGTCTGGTTCATGCTCCAAGTCCTCCAAGCTCTCCTCCCACTCTGCTCTCCTAGTGCACCCCTCTCCTCGAGCTCCTCCTCGTTCTCTAGCTCCTCCCCTCTTTCCTGTCCTCTGGCTCCTCCCATTGCACAACATTGTATCCAGCTGCTTTATTTGTGTCCTGTTTACACAAGAGCTGGGACAGGATGCTTATAGTGAGTATCACAATGCAATATCCAAATTGAAACCAGAGAGTTGTGGGTGGAGAAATCAGCATTTGAATTAACAAGGGTAAGGCATATACTTTTTAAAAGAACATTATACCAACACTGAAGCAACATCATGGAGCCTGCATGGGTCTGAGCTTGGTCTTCTGTGTACATGCTGTGGTTGTTTGATTTGGGGGTTTTTGTGGAACTCCTAAGAGTTGGAGTAGGGTATCTCTGACTCTTTTGGATGTCAAAATTTTTTTCCTCCAACTGAGTTGCTTTGTCCAACCTTGATACGATGGTTTATGCATAGTCTTATAGAATTTTGGTATGCCTTGTTCAGCTAATATCACTGAAGATTTGCTCTTTTCTCAAGGGAAATGGAGGAGCAATGAATATTGCAGAGAAGGGATGGGGGTTGAAAAAAGAGGAAGAAAAGGAGGAATCAGTCAAGATGTATTGTAAGAGGGAAGAATAAAGAACAAGGAAAAAAAGAAATTATAGACAAACTTTAAAACTCCCACAAAATTAACTCAAAGTGACCTCTCAAGTGTAAGTGTTTTTGAACCACCAGATACTAATATTTCTTTTGAACAAAGAAGTCCCATGGTCTAGATTTATCTCTCAAATGGATATGATCAGAAAGGTCTGCCTTGGCTCTGTAGTCATTCATATTCCGTTTTGGTTTCTGGCAAAACTAGAATCAGTGAAGTGCACACACAAAATGACATTGAAGAATAATTTAATGTCTGCTTCCTGCCACAAAAACTATGTCACAAGTTGTGGAAAATGCCTTATCCACTCTCTCAATTCCACGAACACCTGCAGAACCTCTGCAGCTGAGAAACTCCTTTCGTCCTTGGGACTGAAGCTAAGTAACAAGTAGTACTCAAGGTAGGAAGCTTGAATCTCATTGAGAAGGTAGAATAAAAGAGACATCTGATATCTGTGGTGGATATGGATGGGGAATCCAGTGGAAGAAGGGGTTGAAAGGAGAATAGGAGAGAAGTGTGTGGAGGATGGCTGAAAAGAAAACTGGAGTTAGTGGATTGTGGATGGAGGAGTAGCACTGGCACAGGCAGTAATCTAGTACAGTGGAAAATTCCGGGAATATATGAGGGTGACTCTGGCTAAGATTCCCTTGTGATAGGACCTATGGAGCCTAAACAAGCTATCTCCTCTAAGCAGGCAAGATGTCATCCTGCCTATAAGCTGTACAGAGACAAGAACCTAGCATAACTGTCATCAGAGTGGCTTCACCCCCTAACTCATGGAAACAGATGCAAAAACATGCAGACAAACATTAGGTGGAGTTGGGAATTCCTATGGAAAAAAAGGAAGAAGAATTGTAGGAGGCAGAGGGGTCAAAGACACCGCAAGAAAACCTATAGAATCAACTAACCTGGGCCAATAAAAGCTCAAAGAGAGTATGCCTTGGAAGGACCAAGACCCGCTGCACACATGCAACAGTTGTGTAGCAAGGTCTTCATGTCAGACTCCTAATAGTTAGAGCAGGAACTGTCTCTGACTCTGTTGCCTGCCTTTGAATCTCTTTACCTAACTGGATCACATTGACTGGCCTCAATAGGAGAAGCTGTGCCTAGGCAACTGCAACTTGAAATGCCAAGGTTGCTTGTTGTCATTAGGAGGCCTTCCCTTTTCTGAAGAATAGGAGAGGAGGAATTACTGGGGAAAGGTGAGAGAGAAGGACTAAGAGGTGAAGAAGAAAGAAAATCTGTGCTTGGGATGTAAAGAAAATTAACTTATCAATTAATTAATTAAAAACATATCAGAATGCCTCAATAACACTTAAACAGCACTACATAAAAGTATATACAAATGAATAATGGAGAGAGGGCATCTGCAAACAGAACTTAAAACTTGGAGTTATTTCCTATATCATAGAAGCAGAATGTGAAATCAGAGAGAGAAATTAGGGCTGTAGAGATATTATAGAGAATGAAAACTTTAAATAAATAAACAAAATATATATCCAAAATTATTTCTTAAGTACATGAGTGTCCTGAAACAGCACATCATTCTTCAGTGACGGGGTCCAGAAGGGAATGTACCAGGGGATGAGAAAGACTGGTAAAATACAAGGAAGAAAAGATAAAAGCTTGGGTAGAGAGGTCTCATGCCATGCAAGCTTCTTAAGAAGAACATTGTCTCCACTACTTCCAGGTAAAAATAGAAGGAAATGGGGGATGTTTATGAAGACAGCAGAAACAAGCATACTGTAGAATAAACACACAAGGAAGTTAAACAGTGCTGCTTAAGGGGAACACACAGGGTATTTCAAAAACTTTCTGATCTAGCCCACTGCAGCCTTGGAATTGAAAACAACAGCCCTATGTGGAGAGAAGAGTTGGAGGTCTCAGGAACAGAAGTGAACCCTCCCCAAATGTCCTGGCACCAGAGCATGACCAATTCTCCCAAACATATTCTTGGTTTTGGAGAAGGAGCTCTCTTAATTTCACTGTAACTCAGAGCCCTACAAAAAGTGTCGAAGGCCTAGGCCCCAGGCTGTTACTAGAAAAGCAGGATCCTAAGTTTGAGAAGGAGCTATGTTCCTCCTCTACATATGAAGGATTCAGGGAAAGCCTTGCTTGATCAGGCAGTTGGGTCAGAGAAGAAATAAAGAAAGAAATTAAACACTTCCTAGAAATCAATGAAAATGAAGGCACAACATACTCAAACTTATGGGACACAATGAAAGCAGTGCCAAGAGGAAAGTACATAGCACTCTGTGCCTTTAAGAAGAAATTCAAATCATCTCATTCAAGCAACTTAATGGCTCACGTAAAAGCCCTAGAATAGAAAGAAGCAGACACACCAAAGAGGAGTAGACGGCTGGAAATTATCAAACACATGGTTGAAATCAATAAATTAGAAACAAATAATACAATTCAAAGAATCAATGAAACCAAGAGCTGTACCTTTGAGAAAATAAAAAAAGATATACAAACCCTTAACCAAGCTAACTAAAAGGCAGAGAGACACTATCCAAATCAACAAAATCAGAAATGAAAAGGGGGACATAACCACAGACACCAAAGAAATCCAAACAATAGTTATGTCTTACTTCAAAAGCCTATATGCCACAAAATTTGAAAATCTAAATGAAATGTGCAATTTTCTTGACCAATTCCACATGCCAAAGCTGAATCAAGACCAGGTAAATCAGTTGAATAGCCCTTCCCCTAAGGAAATAGAAAATGTCAACAGAAGTCCCCCATGCAAAAAAAAAAAAAAAAAAAAGCCCAGGGCAAGATGGTTCCAGACCTTCAAAGAAGAGCAAACACCAATACTCTTCAAACTATTCCACAAAATAGAAACAGAAGGAACACTACCAAACTTATTCTATGAAGCCACAGTCACCTTGGTACCTAAACCTCTTGAAGATCCAACAAAGAAAGAGAATTTCAGGCCAATCTCCCTCATGAACATTGATGCAAAAATACTCAACAAAATACTTGCAAACCGAATCCATGAACACATCAAACATCATCGACTATGACCAAGTAGGCTTCATCCCAGGCATGCAGGGGTGATTCAATATATGGAAATCCATCAATGTGATCCACCAAATAAACTGAAAGAAAAAAAATGCATGGTAGTCTCTTTAGATGCTGAAAAGGCATTTGACAAAATCCCACATCCATTCATGTTGAAAGTCTTGGAGAGATCAGGGATACAAGGCACATACCTGAACATAGTAAAGACAACACACAGCAAGCCTATAGCCAACAATAAACTCAATGGAGAGAAACTTAAATCAATCCCACTGAAATCCAGGACAAGGCAAGACTGCCCACTCTCTCCATATCCCTTCAACATTGTTCGTAAAATCCTTCCTAGAGCATTTAGACAATTAAAAGAGAACAAGGAAATACAAGATGATATGATAGTACACCTGAGTGACTCCAAAAATTCTACTAGGGAACTCCTACAGCTGATTCACAGCTTCAGCGAAGTGGCTGGATATAAAATTAACTCAAAAAAATCAGTAGCCTTCCTGTATACAAAAGACAAAAGGTCTGAGAAAGAAATTAGAGAAACAACACCCTTCACAATAGCCACAAAGGACATAAAGTACCTTGGTCTGAAACTAACCAAGCAAGTCAAAGACTTGTATGAAAAATATTTTCAGTCTCTGAAGAAAGAATTGGAAGAAGATATCAGAAGATGGAAAGATCTCCCATACTCATGGCTTGGCAGGATTAATATATTAAAAATGGCCATTTTACCAAAAGCAATCTACAGATTCAATGCAATTCCGATCAAATTACCGACACAATTCTTTACATCCTTAAAATAAAAATTCTCACCTTCATTTGGAACAACAGGAATCCCAGAATTGCTAAAATAATTCTCTACAATAAAAGATTTTCAGGAGGTATCTCCATCCCTGATCTCAAGCTGTACTATAGAGCAATAATAAAACCTGCATGGTACAGGCACAGAAACAGACTGGTGGATCAATTGAATTGAATAGAAGACCCTGAAATAAACTCACACATTTACGGATACCTGATTTTTGACAAAAATGACCTCATTGGCACAGAAGACAACTTCCTGAACAGAATACCAACAGCACAGGCTCTAAGAGCAACTATCAATAACTGGGACCTCATGAAACAGAAAAGCTTCTGTAAAGCAAAGGACAATGTCCTCAGAACAAAATGACTGCCTACAGATTGGGAAAGGATCTTCACTATCCCTTTATCTGACAGAAGACTAATTTCCAGTATATATAAGTACCTCAAGAAGTTAAACAGGATTTCCTCCTTTTTGATTGCTGAGTAGTATTCCATCATGTAAAAATACCACAATTTCTCTATCCATTCCTCCATTGATGGACATCTGGGTTGTTTCCAAGTTCTGGCTATTACAAATAAAGCTGCTACAAACATTGTTGAACAAATGTCCTTGTTGTGTACTTGAGTAAATTTTGGGTATATACCTAGGAGTGGTAGAGCTGGTTCTTGAGGTTGCACTACTCCTAATTGTCTGAGAAAGCACCAGATTGACTTCCAAAGTGGTTGAACCAGTTTACATTGCCACCAGCAGTGGAGGAGGGTTCCCCTTTCTCCACAACCTCTTCAGAATGTTTTATCACTTGAGTTTTTCATCTTGGCCATTCTGATGCGTGTAAGGTAAAATCTCAGGGTCGTTTTGATTTGCATTTCCATAATGGCTAATGAGGTTGAGCATTTCTTTAACTGTTTCTCTGCCATTCAATGTTCCTCTTTCGAGAATTCTCTGTTTAGCTCCATTCTCCATTTTTTTAATGGGATTATTTGGTTTGTTGTTTTTTTGCTTCTTTAGTTCTTTATATATGCTGGATATTAGCCCTCTGTCAGATAAAGGGTTGGTGAAGATTCTTTCCCAATCTGTAGGCAGTCATTTTGTTTTGATGACAGTGTCTTTTGCTTTACAGAAGCTTTTCAGTTTCATGAGGTCCCATTTATTGATTGTTGCTCTTAGAGCCTGTGCTGTTGGTGTTCTTTTCAGGAGGAGTAGCCCTGTTAGGCCATAGAGGAGGTCTTTGCAGCCAGTCCTGAAGATACCTGAAAAAAAAAAAACTGGATAGGATGAATGTGGAGGAGGTCCCCCCTATCAGTGGACATGGAAAGGGGCATGGTGGAGATGAGAGAGGGAGGGTGGGATTGGGAAGGTATGAGGGAACAGGACACAGCTGGGATACAGAGTTAATAAAATGTAACTGATAAGAAAAAAAAGAAATTAAAAAAAAGAAGATGTTGAACAGGAACAAATCAAGTAATCCAATTAAAAAATGGAGTACAGAGCTAAACACAGAATTCTCAAGTGAGGATTATCGAATGGCAGAGAAAAACTTAATGAAATGCTTAACCTCATTAGCCATCAGAGAAAGGCAAATCAAAAGGACACTAACACTTCACCTTACACCCATCAACATGGTTAAGAGGAAAAACTCAAATAACAACACATGCTGCAGAGGTTGTGGAGAAAGGGGAACCCTCCTCCACTGCTCTTGGGAATGTAAAATTGTACAACCACTCTGGAAAGCAATCTTGCACTTCCTCAGAAAACTAGGAATAGTACTTCCTCAAGATCCAGCTATACCACTCCTCAGTATATACACAAAGAGGATCAAGTACACAATAAGAACATTTGCTCAACCATGTTTGTAGCAGCTTTATTTGTAATAGACAGAAGCTGGAAACATCCCAGATCCCCCTCAGTGGAGGAATGGATACAGAAATTGTGGTACATCTAAACAATGGAATATTACTATGCAATAAAAAAGAAGGAAATCATGAAATTTTCAGGTAAATGGTGAGATCTAGAAAAGATCATCCTGAGTGAGCTATCCCCCAAACAGTAAGACACACACACACACACACACGGTATATACTCACTCATATAGACATATAATATAGAATAAACCTACTAGAATCTGTATATCTAAAGAAACTAATCAAGAGGGAGGACTCTTGATAAATTGCTCAAGCCCTATCCAGAAAGGCAAAGAGAATGGACATCAGTAGAAGGAGAAAAGAGGGAATAAGTCAGGAGCCTGACACAGAGGACCTCTGAAAGGTTCTGCCCTGCAGACTATCAAAGCAGATGTTGAGACTTATGGCCAACCTTTGGACAGAGTGTAGGTAAGCTTAGGAAAAGAAGTGGTACACAATAAGATATGGAGAGGACAGGAACTCCACAAGGAGACCAACACAATCAAAAAATCTAGGCACAGGGGTCTTTCCTGAGACTGATACTCCAACCAAGGACCATGTATGGAGATAACCTAAGACCCCTGCACAGATGTACTCCATGGCAGTTCAGGGTCCAAATTGGTTCCATAGTAATAGGAACAGGGACTGTCTCTGACATGAACTGAATTTTCTGCTTTCTAATTCCCTCCCCCTGAAGGGGAACCAGCATCACAATGCCGCAGAAGACAATTCAGCCACTCCTGATGAGACCTAATTGACTAGAATCAGAAGGAAGAAAAAGAAGACCTCCCCTATCAATGGACTTGGGGTGGGGCATCCTTGCAGAGGGAGGAGGAAGGGAGGGATTGTGGTGGGGTGGAGGGAGCTTAAGGGGCATAAAAGTGAATAAAGTGAAAGAAAGAAAGAAAAAAGAAAGAAAGAAAGAAAGAAAGAAAGAAAGAAAGAAAGAAAGAAAGAAAGAAAGAAGAAAGAAAGAACATTGTGTCCACTACTTCCAGGTAAAAGTTGAAGGAAATGGTGGACATCTATGAAGACAGCAGAAACAATCATACAGTGGCATAATCACGCAAGGAAGTTAAAGAGTGCTGCTTAAGGGGAACACGCAGGGTATTTCAAATACATTCCTGATGTAGCCCATTGCAGCCTTGGAATTGAAAACAACAGCCCCATGTAGAGGGAAGAGTTGGAGGTCTCAGTAACAGAAGTGACCCCACCCCAAATGTCCTGGCACCAGAGCATGTCCAACTCTCCCAAACATATTCCTGGTTTTGGAGAAGGAGCTCTGTTAATTTCGCTGTAACTCAGGGCCCTACAAATAGTTCTCTAGGCCTAGGCCCCAGGGTGTTACTGGATCTGAAAAGCAGGTTCCTAAGTGTGAGAAAGAGCTGTTTCTTTTCTACACATGAAGGACTCAGGGAAAGCCTTGCTTGATCAAGCGAGTTCAAGATCAAGCTTGATCAAGAACAGCAGTGTTCGTCTTTCTCAAATAGTTGTCACCTGGGATCTTCTTGACTACCTGGCAGATCTATGCTTTTCTCAGGAAGAAAAATTGACCTTTAGGGCACACCAGGTCTTAATGTTGGTTGTGACCCTGTAATGCCCCTTTGAGAAGCTTGTTGAGTCTCCTTCTCATTTAACATGGGGATTTGCTAGTGGTGGGTTGTAAATCAATTGTCTGCTTTTCCTATGGTTGGGGCAGTCTTAGTGAATGAACATATTTTCTAGGACCTAATCTTTAACAAGCCTGGTTAGCCTACCACATATTTTGGAGTGTTGTAGAAGCAACCCTCCTTTAGGTAATTTCCCCTTTGTGTGACTATCCCTAAGCATTGGTAAATCCTTTCCATCATCAATTCTAATCTTGCACATCACAGCTTAGTAGTAAAGATTTCTACCTCCACAAAATGAAGTCCAAATGGATCTCACCCCCTTCTCCAGGAGCAAAGACATGACAACATAGGTCCTTGGAGGGTGAGGGGGATGAATTCCTCTTTTCATTGCTGTTGAACAGGGATGCCAGGGTGGAGATGGTGACCTGCTTCCTTTCCCATGGCTGATGATACTCATTAGCCATCCTATCATCATAATGGGGCAGCTGGCTCATCTGCAGGTAAAACTCACACAGTGCTCTGAGTCAGAGTCCATGCTCTGGCCTTTGGGCTCACAAGTGGAGTCATACAACTGGATGCCTTTGTGTTGGGACCATACACTCTCTTACCTCTTGAATTCTGTCAGAATCCTTTGGGCTACATAGGGCTCCCTGTTGCCAGTACTTTGCCCCTTTCCTGATTAGCTCTTCAGCTCATTTTTGGCATCAAAGGGATCTGAGTAGTCATCAGCTATGGTCATCTTGTCTTTCTAGCCCACTCAGCTCTCCCCTGCAGCTAACAGCAGGTCACTGGGCTCCAGTTATAGCCAACACAGATCACACCTCTCAGTCCCCACCCCAAGGGCCTGAACTCAGGCCACTTTGATAAGCTAGTACTACCAGGATATGTAGTGCACCACTTCTGGGGTAGTGGGCTTCCATTTGCTGCTGCTAGAGTAGAGGTGCTGAGCATTGTGGGATGAGCACAAGCACAGGGCCTAGGATGCTGATGTGGATGGTCTGCAGCCCTGATCCTTGCAGCAGCAGCAGCAGCAGTAGTGAAGGCATGCTGTCCCTAACAGGACTCCACGCCACCAGTGCAGTAGTTGAGATGGCACAGGGTGCACACAGAGGCAATGCACAGAATGAAATTATTCAGAGTACAACCTGTGGGTCCTGATAGTTGCTCAGACCACATTGGGCCACTACTTCACATGGAGCCACTAGGAGGGTCCACCGCAGAAGCTCCCAAGGCTCATCAGCCCACTCCTCCCCACATGGTGGTCCCTCACTTACCATGTTGAGGTTTCCAAGCTCATACTCAGAGCCCTTGCAGCTCCAGGCAGAAGCTCAGGATCACAAGCACTTACTCAGCTACAGAATCCAGCCTTGGAGGATGTTGTCCAGGAAATCCTGCCGTCTTGTCTGACTGGCAGTTCACCTACACATTCTGATTGGCTAGTGAGGGCTGAAACAAGAGCACTTACCTTAGGATTGCTAAAGGCACATAGCACAGTGTTTCCTGGCACTGGTTTCAGGCCCAGGCACAGTATTTTCCTAGATCTGCAGAGACTTGCATTTCAGTAGCACTAGCACCCGAACTCCAATAGCTGGCCCTTCTGCCTTCTTGTACTCAGTAGGTGTTGGTTTCTAGGAGGAAGCCTAGAAAACCCACATCAGAGACATAAACTTGAAAAAGTAGGCTTTATTTTCTGCCTGCAAAAGGAGGTGGTCTGCATGGGATCAAAACAGCATCCCTGAGGAGATGATGTGTTGCATAATTGAAGGGTGAATACCTCAAGGTGAGGGGTATTTTGCTGTGTGGTGTGGTCATTCAATCAAATTTTAACATTATGGGTTAAGCAAGACAGTATCTGTTAGAGACTGGGCCTGATCCAAGACTTCTTGCCTCAAGGCCCCTTATTAGTACACTAGACATTGGGTTCTGAATCCAAAGAAAGAAAGAAAGAAAGAAAGAAAACAATACACTACCCTAACAAGTGTACCTACGTGTGAAGGTGTTAGTTATTTCCAGATGGAGTCAGTTGAATTAGCAAACTTTGCCATTACAACAGCCAAGACAGAAGGGCTGAGACTTAGTTCTTTCATGAAACAGGCAAGGAAAGCCTGGAATCATTTCTAAAGCAACAGTTTGACTCAAAAAAAGGAAGCATGGGGAGTCTTGACAAATTCATGTAGAGCTCTCCTATCACTATTTGAAGATGACATGATAGTGTATGCAAGGGACACCAAAAATTCTACCAAACAACACTGAAAACTGATAAACAGTGGCTGGATAAAAAAAAAAATAAAAAAAAAAAAACAGTAGCCATCCTATACAAAAGCAACAAACGGATGGAGAAAGAAATTAGGGCAACTACTCCCTTCACAATAGTAACAAATAATATAAGTTATCTTGGTGTAACTCTAACCAAGCAAATGAAAGGCCTGTCTGACAAGAACTTTAGGTGTCTGAAGTATGAAACTGAAAAAGATATTAGAAGATAGAATGATATCACATGCTTGTAGACTGGTGGGATTAATATAGTAAAATTGGCCATCTTATCAAAAGCAATCGACAAATTCAATGCAATCCCCATCAAAATACCAGCGCAATTTTTAATAGAGCTTGAAAGAACACTCTAAACTTCATATGGTAAAACAAATATAGATTCTTATTTATGCCCCTCTACAAAACTCAAATTCAAGTTGATTGAAACCCCAATATAACACCAAATACAATAAATCTATAAAAAGAGAAAGTGGAGAAGCACCCGGAACTCATTGGTACAGGAGACAACTTCCTGATCAGAATATCAGCAGCACAGAATCTAAGGTCAATAACTCAAAATTGGCACTTCTTGAAACTGGAAATCTTCTATGAGGCAAAGGACACTGTCAATAAAAGGAAACAACAGTCTGTAGATTAGGTACGGATTTTCACCAATCCTACATCCTACAAAGGGTTAATATCCAAAATACATAATAAACTCAAGAAATCAAACACCAATAAAGAAATAACCTATTTAAAAAATGGGGTACAGAACTAAACAGAAAGTTCTCAACAGAGGATTCTCATGGCTGAAAAGCACTTAAAGAAATGTTCAACATTCTTGGTCAACAGGGAAATGCAAATCAAAATGACCCTGAGATTCCCTCTCACACCTGTCAGAATGGCTAAGATCAAATTCTCAAGCAACAGCACATACTAGCAAGAGTGTGGAGAAAGGGGAACACTGCTCCATTGCTGGTGGGAGTGTAAACTTGTAAAACCACTTTGGAAATCAATCTGGCAATTTCTCAGAAAACTGGGAATAGCTTTACCTCAAGACCCATCTATAGCACTCCTGGATATATACCTGAAAGACAATCCACCAGACAAGGATACTTGCTCAACTATGTTCACAGCAACTTTATGTGTAATATCCAGAATCTGGAAACAACCCAGGTGTGCCTCCACCAAACAATGGATAAAGAAATTGGTAAGTTTACACAATGGAATACAACTCAGCTATAAAAAAAAAGAAACCATGACATTTGCAGGGAAATGGATAGAACTCGAAAAGATCATTCTCAGTGAGATATGTCAGATCTGGAAATACATACATGGTATGTAATCACTTACAGGTGGATTTTAGCCATAGAGTACATGATAAGCATACTGTAAGGCACTGAACCAAAGACAGTAAGTAGCACAGAAGATTCAAGAAGGGATGCATAAATTCCACTCAGGAATTTATTTGCAATCGACAGAGGTTATAGGCTAAAGACAAGAACAAGGTGGCAGAGGGGTCGCAGTGAAAAGAGGAGGAGGTCAGACCTGGAAAGAGCAAAGGCGAGAGTAAAGAAGGCCTGTAGAGAAAAGAAAATCTGAGCATGGGATGTGTCTGTGACAAGATGGAAACCTAAGTCAGGGTAGGCTCCTGGGAGGATATGAGGGGTACACAAGCAGAGACTCCTAATGGCAGAGGCAATAGGGACTAAAGAGGACACCCACTAACTAGACTAGTCTCCTAGCAGAGTGAAGGGAACACCAACCCACTCACAAAAACGTTGAACAAAAATTTACCCTGCCTATAATATGTGCAGCAAAGAAGATAAGCAGAGAGAGCAGAGACTGAGGGAATGCCCAACCAATGCCTAGCCCAACCAAAGACCCAACCTACCAGAGAGTGCCAACACATGACACTATGAATGATACTCTGCTAAACTTGCAGACAGGAACCTGACAGCATTGTCCTCTGAGAGGTGTTAACCAGCAGCACCTCAAAACACATGCAGTCTCAAAACCAAACATTGGGTGATGCATAGGGACATTTGTGGAAAAGAGGGAGGAAAGAGAAAAAGACCTGGAAAGGACAGGAACTCCACAAGAAGACCAACACTGCCAACTAACTAAGGCCAAGAGGTGCCTGCTGAGACTGAAGCATCAATCAAGGATTATGAATGAATTGGACCTAGGCCTTTAAAACAGTGTGTCAGTTAGCTTGAGTCTACAACAAGAAGGCAAAATGAATATAAATTTAAAAGAATTAAAACCACTCACAGGTATATCCAACTGTGTGAGTTAATTCCAGATGTAGGCTGTTTTACTACTAAGCTTGGCTATCACAAGAGCCAAGTCAGAACAGCTGAGACATTTCCTACCTGAAATAAGCAAGAAAAGCATAGAGACATTCCCAAAGAAATGCTTTTTCTCAAAAAAAAAAAAGAAAGAAAAGAAAGTGGGGGGAGCATTGTATAGCTGAGATAAAAAGTTAATAAACTATAACTCATATTAATTGAAATAAAAATTAATTGAAAAAACGAAAGTGTGGTGATTTTACTTTGAGAATCTGGGTACCTTCATGTAGAGTTCTAGTTATTTCTACACATGCTAAGTTAACAGTTCCACATTTGAACATGGTCACAATGTAAAAGCTAGTATTTGGGGAAATTTTACTCAAAGTCATGCATAAAGGTGATAGAAAGACATATCTCTGCCATTTTCGTCTCGTACTGTAACATCTAAATGATGATCAAGTAGTAATCGCCTCAGGAAAGAATAAGGCCACTACCACAATTTTGCACATTATTTGAAGCAAGCTTGATTATACTGGTTTGTAGCCAAAGGATGGCTAAGACTGCTCCTAATTCCAGTTTAAGAGTGCAGCAATGGATTCATTTCCTGGGACACTTTTAAGGAGTAAAATCACAGATAGTTACAAAAGTGAAAAATTTCACTTTTAGAAAGGTTTACTAAAGTGAAAAAAATGGGGCAGTAAAGTCATACAGTAAAATCTCAAATTAACACCAATTTTTCGCTATGTGATTAAAGGGTAATGAGGGGGAATCAGGGTGTTCTCAAAAACAAGTCAAGGTCAAGATTTGGGGCAAGGATGGCTCCAGAAAATGGACTTAAAAGCAGCAACTCAGCTCATACAATAAATGTAACCATATATTTACAAATACGGGGGTCATATCTTCTGTATTGAAAATGGAGACAGACAGATTCCTTACAAGTCAATGACACTGAGACAGTAGATTGCTTTTGAGCCAGTGCTATTTCTTAACCATGATTTATGATCGAAATGTAGAGATATCAATGTCACAATTTTCACAAATAGGAAGAACCAAAACCACAAATACAAAAATCATCTAGGAATAGTCACCTATTAATTAGCACCATAGACATTGTTCAACAATGCATGGCTGTGATGAGCCAGTGTGTCCTCAGAACAAAGATGCTTTTGCCACTGAGCAGGCTGGCTCAGAAGAAGGTCACAGCTGCTTCCATGCAAGACCAGACAGAGTTCATTTTCAGTAGCCCTGGCTGCTGTGTCAGGAGTGTGACATCACTGTAGAAAATTCGTTCTACTTCGTGTTTTACCCTTTATTTTTATTTTAGTTATATGGGTGTTTGCCTGCATGTGTCTCTGTGAAGTACCCACAGAGGAAAGAGCAGGGTGGAAGATTCCAGCAAATGATCTTACAGCACATATGTGTTCTGGAAATAAAACCAGGGCCCTCTGGACAGCACCCCAGGCTGTTAACTGCTGAGACATTTCTAGACCAACTTTCTAAATTTAAATTGACTTTTATAATCTTTGATTAAAATATAGTACATCACTTTCCCCCTTTCTTGTCTTCCATCCATGCCTTCCAAATCCTTCACTTCAGACTTCTTCCTTCTTCTGTATGAAGAAGTATGTTGTAATACATGATGACAACCTGCTAAGTTTGGTTTTGTTGATTGTGTGTATATGGTTTAAGGACTGATTCAATGCTTTATATCTTGTATAAATAATGATGGCTGAAGCTGTTACAGGCCCCTTGCTTGAATGAGAACTGGTGGTTAGTGTCTTCATTCTCACAAACTGCACACAAATGTCCATGGTTAGACAACAATGCTGGAGCAGGACATCTGCAGACATCACCTAAAGTGGGGCAGCACATAGTGACCATCAAACTGTGACCATCATATTTTTAGTCATCAAAAGTAACCATCATGTATTAGCAATCACAGAGTGGCCATCACATAATTCCGATCACATAGTGTCCCTCAGTATGATCATTACACAGCTGGACATTAACATAGGACCTTTAATAAATTGAGCATCATTAAGGCTATCACACAGAGAGCATCAAACAATGCCCATCATGGAGAATAAATCACAGAGTTGGCCCTTAAACAGTGGACATCACACAATGGCCATCAGTCACTGGACTTCCCATTGTATCCATAGAAGAGAGTCCATTAGAGTGGCTATCAAATAGTGATGCTCACTTAGTGTTCACCATATATTTCAATTAAAGAGTGACAGTCAAAAAGCAAACATCGAATACTGGGGATCAGACAGTGTTCACAGTGTGGCCATTGCAGAGTGACCATCAGAGAGTTGGCTATCTCATTGTGTCTATATCACATTGGGCATCCTATAGGGGTTATGATCCTCAACCATCACACAGAGGATATAAAACTTTGGTCAACACATTATGTTGATTACTAGTGACCTCCATATGGAAGCCATCGCATAGTGATGATAAAAAGAGAACATTACATACTTTCCACTCCAAGGTGGCCATCACACAGTGACCATCACACTATGTCCATCACAAAATGATGATCACTCAGTGAATTACTCACAGCGGTTCATCACAATGACTATCACAAATTGGGCATCATTTGTGGCCATCACATGCTGGTCACAACATAGTGGATTTTACAGTATCCATCACCCAGATATGACCACAGAGATGCCATTACAGAGTGACCATTATGCTGTAGCCAGAAAACAACAGCTATCAATCTACTTTCATATTGCAATGATAATGAAAATGTGGAGAGTATAAAATGATAAGCATATGTTGACCAACACAGTGACCATCACATCATGGCCTTCACACAGTGTCTCTCACACTGTGACCATCAGAGAGTTGGCCATCACCATGTACATTAACATTGGCCAACACTCGGTGTCCATCACATGCCGTCTTTAACACTCTGGGCATCACCATGTTTATGACATAATCACTATCACACAGTGGCCATCATATAATGAATATTACACAGTGACAATAAAACAGTATCAATCAAAATGTTCATCACATATCAGTGATTACAGAGTGACCATTATGCAATTAAATCATACAGCTAACCATCAATTATTAGCCAGCACAGAATGGCCATTACAAAACAACCGTCAGTCACAGGCCATGGTAGTGAAAATCATGTATTGGTGATGAAGCACTGATCTTTGCACAGTGAACAAAACTCAATGTCAATCACACATTGTCCAACACAAGGTCAAATTTACACAGTGACCATCACACCATATAAATCACATAGTGGGATATCAAACAGTGAGCATCAGATAATGGCCATCACAGGGTGACCATCACAGTGGCTATCAAACTTTGACCATCACATAGTGGGATCCCACAGAATTTATAATTCAGTGACCAACACACACAGGCCATCATTAAGTGACCAGCATACAGTGACCATCAACAGTGTCAAAAAACACATTACTGTCAATCAGAGGCCCTCAAAAAGTGGCCATAACACAGTAACCATCACAGAGTAACCATCACACAGTGAACACAACACAGTAGCCATTAATTATGACCATTTCACAGTGGCCATTACATTGTAGCCCTCACAAAATGATAATTAAACAGAGTTCTCACCCAAACGTCACATGGATTAAATTAGAGTGAACAGCACAAAGTTGAATATCATGACAAGTCCATCTCATAGTGTAAATCAACTCATGGTCATACATTGTCTCCATCAGATAGGGAAGACTACATTGAATATCAAACAGAGATCACATATACAGTGGCCATCATACAGAGGGATATATATATGTATAATTTATGATAATTTAAACAGAATATTATATATATACATACATATATATATATATATATATATATATATATATATCACAGCAGGCATCACACAGGTGCAAGTAACCTGTGATATATATATATATATATATATATATATATATATATATATATGGGTACATTTATATATACATTTAAATATATGAATGTATATCACATATATATATGGTTGAGAATATATATGTATATATCAAGGTACATTTATATATACATATAAATATATGAATGTATATCACATATATATATATATATATATATATATATATATATATATATATATATGGTTGAGAAGCCTGAACCTGGGCACTCAGAAGAGAAGTCCCAGCTTGGGAAACTATCCCAGAGCCAGATTAAGAGCAAGACACACTTGAAAATGAAGGAGTCACAAGAGCTGAGGCTGCAAACCCTGAGAGCCTGCATACAGAGCACACAAGCCAAGAAACTGCAAGGATGCAGACAAATCAAGTTGGTCACTTTCCAAATCCAGGCAAAAAGACCAATGCAGAAAAGGAGACTGAACCTCAGGTGAGAGGTGTTGACTTTTCTGACAAGCACTTCCTCCATGAAGCCTCTACCCACAGCACATGCCAGAGGGATCCTTGCCTGACTATTGGGAAGGCTACAGAACCATCATCCAGGCTAAGAAGAGACAAGGTCCTCTAATGACCTCAAAGCTGGAGAACCACAGTGGTGAGCAGGGTAACCAAAAAGACCACGCAGAAAAACACAGTTGACCTGAGCACATTTGGAGGCAAGGAAGGGCTGTGAACCCCATGGAGTCAGCTAGAGTGGGCTCTGGGTTCCAAGAACAGGCTTCATGAGCTATGGAGGAGGCATGGCTTTCCAGCACTTTAACTTGGGATCCCACTACTACCTGATGGGCAAACATTCTGGAGACACTCTCTGCAGGCCTCTCTGCCTGATCTCCACACTCTTTGGGTGCGTTCCTCCAGCCATCTTCCCAGATCAAGCACTGTGTCTTCCATTGGCCCACCAGATTCCCACTACTCAAGGACTCTGGCGAAGGCTCAAGGTCTAGGCTTCAGGAAGAAAGACCAGCACCAAAAACTCACAAAATGTCCTTCACCTTCCTGAGGGACTCACTGACAGACCCGCCCATACATGCTACTTCCTGATGCACACCTGTCTGAACTGGAAAGGAAGGATGGATTTACTGGAATTCTCACCCCTCTTCTGGAGGGTTGTGCCGAACCAATCATTGACGTCACTTCCCATTTCCAGCTCTCCTCTGCTTGGACAGATCATCTTTTCAGAGTTAGTTTTATATCCCTTAGGGCTTCGTCCATGCCAAGTTACAGAAATTTCTGGGGTAGGACTACTTAGGATAAGTGCCAGGTGTGTTCGTTTCAGCACTAATGAATATTGTGTTAATTTCTCTCCTCTGTATAACAAGCTGTTCATGAATAATCATCTGTGTGTATATACATATGATTGGAAAGAGAGAGTCATTCATGGGCATGGACATAGAGAACTGATAGCCTCTGTGTGAGTATGCATGTGTGTGCAAGTGTGTTTATGTGTGTGTGTGAGGGGGAGTAGTGGGAAATAAACCAGAGAAAAAAAGGGATCCATTTGCAACCCAGAAAACCAAGACCCAGTTGCCCAGGATCAGAATGGAAATGAAAAGCTCTGGGCGGGCTTTTGGGATCTGCACCAGTGTGAACACCTGCGAATGCCTAGCTCCTGGGCTGAAGGAGCCAGGGCAGAAAGGTGGTGTGATAGGTGTGCAAGACAGGACATCCAGGCACCAAGCAGAAATCCACTTGACCCAAGGAGGCTCCACTCACTAGGGTGAAAGAAATCTGTCCCCTCCAAACTCCCCCCACAATGCAATGACTAAAATCGGAGCTCAGAGCAGTTACTAAGCTTTTTTTTCCCTTCCCCCTGCTGTTGTGTGAGCATGAGCAGTGTCTGGCAGGCACCCGAAGCTGGTGTCCCCCACTGGGGAACCGGCTATACCGAGAGAGCCAGCAAAGACTTTACCGAAGCCCCCATTTGCCAGAGCTTGCTTAAAAGCCAAGCAGGGCTGTGAATCCCCTGGAGACCTCCAGTGTGGGCTCTGGGGTCAGAGAACAGGGTTCCTGAGCTGTGGACGGGGCGTAGCCCAGGGAAGCAGAAGTCAGAAGGGGCTGACTCAGATCCAGGAGCCTCAGCTGCTGACTGGGCAGATTTGATCCCAAGGCGTGGTCCAGCAACTCTATATATATCTAGGGGAGGGATGAGCCCCTCTACAGTGAGGCAAAGTGAGGCTGCAGGCTGGAAGACTGCCAGCAGCCTATCCCAGAATCTGCTGCAGAGACACTGGTAGCCACCGCCAGAGGAAGAGGACAAGATCAGTCTGACATGCTGTTTGCTAGGTGGGGCCCAGTCCTGTCCTCAGGATGGAGGCTGGCTGTTCCCAGGGAGCCCTGAATTAGCTGTGTGATCACCTGTGCAAGGACACAGAGCCACGCAAGCTCTACAAGGCCCTGAAGAAACTCGCCTCCGTACCCATCCTGTCTGAACGTCTGGCAGAGATAGGCTTCAGGCAGACCATCAAAGTCTTGAGGAAACAGCAGCTCCTAGTGCCCTACCCAGGAACCTGGAGGCCAGATTGTGGGAGAGTTCCCTGCTGTTGTCCTGGTCTGGCTCAGACCAGGACTCCCCTGACTCTGCCTTGGTGCTGAGCATGAAGACAGAGCAAGGAAGAACATCTCTGGCAGAGGAGCACCGAGTATCCACGTCCAGCGAAGCCCAAGACAAGCATACAGAGGCCTTGCAGCTGAGCAGGTGAAGGCCCAGCCCGAGCAAGAGGCGAAGCACATGCCAGAGGCCAGAGGCAAGTGACACAGGCCATGGAAGCCTGGGACCAGCAGCCAAGAGGATCCAAAGGTGAAGACAGTGGCCCTCCTCTGGCCCAGGAGGATGGTCGCGCTGACTCTTTGGGGGCTTGCCTCAACTCTGACCAAGCCCGCTACCCCCTGGGTGTCCCGGGTCCTTCTTAGGGCCAAAATGATGGGGAAGTGCAGCTGTGGCCTGTCAAGTTGGATTCCAAGACACTGGTCTACTCAGGTCCCAGGAGTCCCGTTCACCAGCAGGAATCGCCAGGAGGTCTCCTCCTTGCAAAAGATCCCAAGGGCACGTGGGATGCTCAGTGCCAAGCCACGGAAGCCACTGCAGCCCATGCAGCTGATGCAGCCGAACAATCTGCTCTCCAGGGAATCTCCCAAGCCAAGGATGCCTTCAAAGCCAACACAGCCCAAGCAGCCCAAGGAGCAGAACATGGGCAAGCAGGGGACGAGCCTGAGACCCACAGCCAGACTGTGACCAAGACACAGTGGCAGATGGAGGAGGCAGACCAAGAGCTGAGGCTGCAAGCCCTCACAGCCCGCATCCGGAAGCCGACAAACCCAGATGGCCACCTTCTTCACCCAGACCAGGAGCCGAGGCGAGCCAGAGGAGCCCGGACTCCCGGTGCGGGGGCCCTCCTCCGAAACGCACCTCCTCCTGGAGGCCTCTGGCCACGGCCCAATCCAGCGAGCTCTCTGCACCTCGACCCAGGCTAAAAAAAGAACTGCCCCCCTCATGGCCAAGGCTCTCCGGGATAATTGCACCCAGTTCTCTTGCAGATGAACCCCAGAAGGACACTGTCTGCTCAGGCATGCCTTGAGATTCCCTGGGACTGTACACACCCACTTGTCCCTCACAAAAAAAGTCAGGCTTTCCAGAGCTTGCACCTGGCATCCCACTTGGAGCTCTGGAGACACTCTTTGGAGGCCTCTCTGCCTGATCTCCATACTGTTTTGGCAGGTTCCACCCACCCGTGAGAGCCTGGGCTGCAGCCATCTTCCCAGATCAAGCACTCCGTCTTCCATTGGCCCACCAGTCTCCCACTACCCAAGGACTCTGACGAAGGCTCAAGATCTAGGCTTCAGGAAGGAAGACCAGCACCAACATCTCACACCTTGGCCTTCACCTCCCCGACGGACTCACTGGCAGATAAGCCCACCAGTGCCACGTCCTGATGCACACCTGCGTGAATTGTAAAGTAAGGATGGATTTCCTGGAATTCTCACCCCCTCTTCTGGAGGGCTGTGCCAAACCAATCATTGACCTCACTTCCCATTTCCAGCTCTGTAGTCCTTGGACAGATCTTTTTCCCAGAGTTAGTTTTCCATCCCTTAGGGCTTTGCCCATGCCAAGGTACACAAGTGCCTGGGGGAGGACTGCTTAGGATAAGAGCCAGATGTGTGTGTTTGAACACTAATGTTTTTATTTTCCTCTTTGTATTCACAGTCTTTTAAGCATGATTATGTTTAGAATGATAAATTTTAATTTGATAACCATTCAGAGATATTTGCATTGTATTTGTACATATCGTTCCAATATTTTTGAATGATGAGCATGCGTTCATATAATTTAACAGAGTAACCTATGGATTCATGTAATTAAAGAGGCATAGGGGAGTAACACATCAAAATGTGATCAAATTTTGGCATGCAAACATCTATTCCGTTCCGAATAACGTTTCAATAAGTTCATCTTCTCGATATCTGTAATAAAATTAAAGGTAAAACCAAAAAACATAAAATAAAATGTGTGAATATGTCTGTTTTTTAAAAGAGGTGGGGGAATTGATGCAGAAAAAAAATGAGGCCAAAAGAGACCAGACCTATGACAACCCACACTTTTGGGATGCCCTGTGTTTCATGGCCACAGTGATCAGGTGAGAAAACCTGATGAGAAAAACAGAGGAATATGCCTTAATTTATAAAGGAAGTTGGGAGGGTCCACAGACAGACAGTGAAGAGGTGAAAGATATGGAAGAAATAAAATAATAGTGAAACACTGACAGTTACAAAAGGAGAAAGAGAGAGGAAAAGAATGGGGGGACTTAAAATGTCATGGATAAGCTGCAGCAAGGATCCAATGTCCCAATATCAGAAAAGCAGTGAAAAGCCATAGATGGGCTTGAGGTTTTGCTTCTCTGTGGATGGGCTCCTAGCTATGTGCAAACAGTGGGAAGAAAGAGTTGGTGAGCATCAGCCAGCAAGGTGGTGAAGCAGGCTTGCAAGTTATGATATCCAATCCCATTTAGGAAAACCCCTTTCACTAAGGATGCCTATCATAGATGCCTGGTGTGAGTGTGTTTGAACACTATTGTTTTCTTTTCTGTACTTTGTCTTCAAACCTGTTGATATATATTTGCACAAAATTAATTGACAGTAATATGCATAGTTATTTAATTGGTACTTGTACTTATTGACAGATGATATATCATTGTATGTATATTTACATATAGATTAATAAACAAATAAATACATAGCTTGATAGATACAATGAAAATTGACACACTAAAATGTAATGGTAGTTCAGCATGCATCATGCAGACCGTGGACAACATAAGTAAAGATTAAACAAGTAAATGTAATAGAGGATAAATATTAAAGTAAATGAAGAACAACAAAATACCTCCAAATAGTGTGTGTGAGAGAGAGATGAGGGAGAGAGAGGAACAGAGACAGACAAAGGGAGGTGGGCAGACATGAAGGAATGAAGACAAGTTAATAGGACATAAATTTTCCTTTTAGGGCTTTATTTGTAAACTGAGAATGTAAATGTGTAATTCTCTTACAGCACATTTGATGTAACTGAAGTAAACATTCAGGTAAAGAAATAGACATTTCCTCAAAATCACAACACAATATGAAAGTTGAATGAGTTGTCCATTGCATATACATTTTAAGCTTTGGACTGTCTGCAAATAGAAGTTCATGGAATTTTATCATTTGTGCATGAATGACAGAGACCTGTGTTCTTCATCAGCAAGAAAGAAACTATCCGAATGCAGAAGGATGCATCTGAGCTCTTGTCTGGCCTTTAATGCTTTACTGAAGATGAATGCTAATATTCTCTAAATTACCATGGCCATACAGTTTCAACTATTTCTATAGACACATTTTTTTTCTAAGAATTTCCGTAAATTTATAAAAAGTACATAAGATTTGATTTTTTTTTCCTATATTACAGGTGACAGTGAAGATTTCTTTTCAGAATGATTTAATGTTACCTGATTATCCTGTATGGATTTTAAGCACCTTTAAATGATCAAGTATTGATTATAAAATGTTGTAATATACTTTGGTGGTTCATTACACAGTTTTTAGAAGAACTGTTTTGAGTTTATTATTGTAATCACAACCAAAAAGTGAGAAAAGTGATATTGGAAGAAAAGGACTTCAATCTTCTAGTTGATACATGAACATACTAAACATGCACAGTTATATATATACACAGCACAGACTGTATATATATGTAGAACATATAGGATGACATTTCTGTTCCTATAGCAAGTAATAATTGAAATAATGGCTGAAAACAGGCTACAGAAAATTAATTACTTATTTTTTATGAGTTACAGAATTATTGTAAACATCATATGATTTCCTGCTTAATGGCAAAACCTGAGTCATAAAGAGAAGTTTAAAACACTCATCAATCCCCAGGGTCCGAGGATTGTTCAAGGTTCCTGAATAAACTGCATTGAAAAAAAAAACACATGGCTGAGAAACACTTAAAAAAAAAAACACTCATCAAGTCCATGTTCATACCACCCAGAATGTGCCTTATCTTGTCTGATCCTGGAAGCTAAAACACTCATCAATGGACACCTTCAAACTCAGCGTCACATACTCCATAACTCACAAAAGATATGAGAGAAAGAATGGGAGAGAAAGAGAGAGAGAGAGAGAGAGAGAGATGGAGATGGAGAGATTAATTTATGGGGAGCATAGAGATGTTAGATGGAAGAGCTCTGCTGGGTGTGAGAGTAGTCATCAGGGCTAGTTTAATTGCTATGCACACCTAAACAATTACCAGAGCATCTGAACCAATCCAGGCAGATCACAGATTCTTGGTGCTATTTTTCCCTTACCTCAACCCAGCAGATGGAAAAAGTATTCGCTTACAGATCAAGTTTAAAAATTCCATTCCCATAGTGTAACCATTCCTATGCAATAACAAAACAATCCTCAAAAGGTATTGTTTTTTTTTTATTCTTTTTTTTTTTCAATGCAGTTTATTCAGGAACCTTGAACAATCATCTGACCCTGGGGAAAGCCAGCCCACAGCTTAAATAGCCTCTGGGTAGCCAACCCAGGTGTGCCACGTGTGCAATGCAGATAGGTCCACATACATGGAAGCAAGCCAAATCCTCAGCCTTAGCCAAATGTGGAATTGTTCGTGACAGAGAGCACTCACCATCGGGAAGGTGGAAGGAAAAGGTATTGTTAACCCTCTATTTTTCCTATGTTAGGTATTTTTTTTTCTTTTTCTGTTTTTTTCCCTCTTTCTTTCTGTTTCTTTCATATTTCCTTCCTTTCTTTCTTTGTCACAAAACAAAAAGAACAAATGTAATTAATACAAGTAAATTTTAAGCCTTTTCCAGAAAATTATAAAATGCTGACATCTAGTGGAGGTGAAAATATAGGCCTAGAAGGAGTTTTAGTAATGCAGTGTCCTAAGTGTAAGCTAAATGCTTCCAGATCCAAATGCAGAAATAAGCACAGGTGGATATGTCTTGTTTATATTTTTATCCTTACTATTATTATTTACAATTTATTTACATCCCAGATGTAGCCCCTTCCCTCTTCTGCTTATGGTCCCACCCTCTCTCCCTCTTCCTTCGCTATCCCTCTTCCCTAGTCCACAGATAGGGGAAGTCCTTCTCCTTTACTGTCTGACCCTAGAATATTAGGTCCCATCATGACTGCCTGGATCCTCTTCCTCAGTGGGCTAGCTAGGTCTTCCAAGCAGGGAAAAGCGCTCAGGGAACAGGCAACCTAGTTCATGACAGAGACTTTGTCTTCTCTACTTATCCAAGTAAGGGTACTCGCTTGGAGACTGAGCTAACTATGGGCTACGACTGAGCAGGGGTTCTAGGTCCTCCCTATGCATAGCCTTTGGTTGATGCATCAATCTCTACAGTCCCCCACTGGGCCCAGGTTTTTGTTGTTTTGTTGGACTCTGTGTAAGGCTCCTGTCTCCTCCATGTCTTTCTATCTCCCTCTTATTCATAAGATTCCCTGCACTCTGCCCAAGTTTGGCTATGTGTCTCAGCATTCACTTTAATATCCTGCTTGGTACTGAAAGGGTCAAACTAACTTTGTAACCTATATGTCTTTTAAAGCCTATAGTTTTGAGTTTTAGGTCTAGGTTAAGCAAAAAACAAACAAACAAACAACAACAACAACAAAAAGCAACAATCAATGACCTTCACTCAGCAAAAAGAATGACCAGACCCTTGTTTTTGAGATAGTGTTTCTTAGCAACCAAACCAGATGACCTCAATCTTTCTTCTGAGTAGCTTCTGACCTCCAGCCAAAAGCCCACAACCCTGATCTTCAAGGATGGGCTAACCAAACCCACCTTCAATTGCAACTGCATCCACACTTGGCCAAGCTTGAGCACCTAAGACTAACCAATTATCTTAATTTATAGCTTCCTCATCCAATCCTAAATTGCCAAAACTGCAACTTCAAATTTCCCACACTTTTTCTTTTAAAAAACCTAAGGCCTTTGTCGCCTGGTGCCACTCTTTGCTGACAGGCAGGGGTGACCCCATTGCACAATGGTTAATTTAAACCTCTTGCTTTTCCATTGAGTTGTGGTCTGTGGGAGTTTCTGGGAAGGGAGTGATCTTGAACTCCTGAGCTGTGAGACCCCAGGTCTTACAGTCCAGTCTTTCAGAGGCCCTTTGTGGAAGGCTCCTGTCTTGTTCCTTGTTTTCACCCTCTTCCAATGTCTATCTTGTTTGCCTTTCTGAATGAGGATTGAGCATCTTGAGGACTCAAGAAGGGTCCTCCTTCTTGCTTGGCTGCTTTAGGTGTACAGATTTTAGTATGTTTACCCTATACAATGTGGCTAATATATATGTATGAGTGAATATACACCACCTGTGTCTTTCTGTATCTGGGTTACCTCACTCAAGATGATCTTTTCTAGTTCCCACCATTTGCCTGCAAATTTCATTGTGTCCTTGTTTTTAATAACTGAGTAATGTCCCACTGTGTAAATGTAGCATTCTTCAGTTGAGGGACAGGTTATGGCTATAATGAGTAAAGAGGTCATGAACATAGTTGAGCAAATGACCTTGTATGGTTGAGCATCTTTTGGGTATATACCCACATGTAGTATAGCTGGCACTATTCCAATTTTTTTGAGAAAGCTCCAGATTGATTTTCAAGGTGGTTGTACAAGTTTACATTCCCTAAATCAATTGAGGGGGGGGGGTTACCCTTTTTCCACATCCTCTCCAGCATATGTTGTAGCTTAAGTTTTTTATTTTAGCCATTATGATGGCTCTGAGATGGAATTTCAGAGCCATTTGGATCTGCATTTTCTTGATGACTAAGGATGTTGAGCATTGTACTAAGTGCTTCTCTGTCATTCGATATTCCTTCTTTGAGAATTCTCTGTTTAGTTCTGTACCTCATTTTTATTTTGATTATTTGATTTGGTGTTTAATTTCTTGAGTTGTTTAT
The DNA here is from genome assembly GCF_030254825.1 of Meriones unguiculatus. Lineage (NCBI taxonomy): Eukaryota > Metazoa > Chordata > Mammalia > Rodentia > Muridae > Meriones > Meriones unguiculatus. The sequence continues at coordinate 23,454,275 of NC_083353.1, read as the reverse complement.
ATATTCTAGATGTTAGCCTTCTGTCAGATATAGGGTTGGTGAAGATATTTTCCCAGTGTGAGGGCTGTCCTTTGCTTAACAGTAGCTTTTCCATTTCATGAGATCCCATTTATTGAATGTTTATCTTAGAGCCTGTGCTGTTGGCATTCTATTCAGGAAGTTGCCTCCTGTACCAATGAGTTCCAGGATCTTCACAAATTTTTCTTCTAACAGTTTTAGTGTGTCTAGTTTTATGTTTTGGTCTTTGATCCACTTGGAGCTTACTTTGTGCAGGGTGACAAATATGGATCTATTTTCAGTTTTGTACATGTAGATATCCAGTTAGGAGAGCATTATTTGTTGAAGGTGTTGTCTTTTTTCCCAATGTATGATTTTGGATTCTTTGTCAAAAATCAGGTGTACACAGTTGTATGGAATTATTTCTGGGTCTTCTATTTGATTGCATTGATTCCCCAGTCTGTTGTTTCTATTTTAGCACCATGCCATTTTTTATTATGGTTGCTCAAAAATACAACTTGAGGTCGGTGATGAAGATGCCTTCAGAAGGTATCCGTTCAGGATGGTTTTAGCTATCCAGTTGGTTTTTTTTTTCTTTTTCCCCATATAAAGTTGAGAATTTTTCATTCAAAGTCTGTGAAGAATAATGTTGGTATTTTGATGAAACTGCATTGAACCTGTAGACTTCTTTTAGTAGGATGGCTATTTTTACTCTGCTAATCTGTCTTATCAATGAGCATGGTAGATCTTTCCATCTTCTGATATGTTCTTCAAATTCTTTCTTCAAAGATTTGAAGGTTTTTTTTTTAACAGTTCTTTCACCTTCTTTGTTAGAGTTACAACGAGGTGTTTTATCTTATTTGTGGCTATTGTGAAGGGTGTTGTTTCCCTAATTTCTTTCTCAATCCATTTGTCTTTTGTATACAGGAGGGCTCCTGATATTTTGAGTTAATTTTGTACCCAGCCACTTTACTAAAGTTTTTTATCAGCTGTAGGAGTTCCCTGGTAGAATTTTTGGGGTCACTCATGTATAGTGTCATATTATCTGCAAATAGTGATACTTTGACTTCTTCCTTTCTATTTTGTACCTTTAGCTCTTTTAGTTGTCTTATTGCTATTGCTAGGACTTCTGGTACAGTATCAAAGAAATATGGAGAGGGTGGGCAGCATTGCCTTGCTCCTGATTTCAGTGGAATTGACTTAAGTTATTCTCCATTTAATTTGATGTTGGCTATAGGCTTGCTGTGCATTGCCTTTTCTATGTTTAGGTATGTGCCTTGTGTCCATGATTTCTCAAGATTTCAAACATAAACAGGTGTGAGATTTTTGTCAAATGCCTTTTTCAGCATCTAAGGAGATGATTATGTTTTTTTTTTTGTTTGTTTGTTTGGTAGATTGATGTATTTCCTTATGTTGAATGACCCTTACATGCCTGGAATGATGCCTCCTTGTTCATAGGGGATGATATCTTTGATGTGTTCTTGGATTCGGTTAGCGAGTATTTTATTGAATATTTTTGTGTCAGTGTTCGTATGAGAGATTGGTCTGAAATTCTCTTTCTTTGTTGGGTCTTTGTGTTGTTTAGGTATCAAGTTGATTGTGTCCTCATAGAATAAATTTGGTAATGTTCCTTCTGTTTGTGTTTTGTGAAATAGTTCGAAGAGTATTGGAACTAGGTCTTCTTTGAATGTCTGGTATAATCCTGCAGTGAAACCATCTGGCCCTGGGCTTTATGTTGATGTGAGACTTTTGATGACCTCTTCTTTTTCTATAGGGGAAGTGGACTATTTAATTTAGTTTTTGGATCTTGATTCAGCTTTTTAAATGGAAGCTACCAAGAAAATTTTCCATTTCACTTAGATTTTAGAATTTTGTGGCATATAGTATTTTAAAGTAGGACATAATGAATCTTTGGATTTCCTCAGTGTCTGTTGTTATGACCTCCATTTAATTTCTGATTTTGTTGATTTGGATAGTATCTCTCCTCCCTTTAGTTAGTTTTGCAAAGGGTTTGTCTGTCTTGTTGATTTTCTCAAAGAAACAGCTCTTGGTTTCTTTGAATTGTTTTGTTTCTAATTTATTGATTTCTTAGTTTGATAATTTCCAGCTGTCTACTCCTCCTGGTTATGTCTGCTTTTTTCCCTAGTGCTTTCAGATGTGCCAATAAGTTGCTTGTATGTGAAATCTTGTATTTTTCTACGAAGAAACGTAGTGCTATGAACTTTCCTCAGCACTGCTTTGATTGTGTCCCATAAGTTTGGGTAAGTTGTGTCTTCATTTTTGTTGAATTCTAGGAAGTCCTTAACTTTCTTCCCTGTCCCAGCTGCTGTTGAATATAAAGTTGCTCAGTTTCTATGCATGTGTAGGCTTTTTGCTATTTCTATTATTGTTGAGGTATAACATGGTGGTCTCATATGATACAAGGGAGTATTTTAACTTTTCTTCTGTATCTTTTTTTGAGGCTTGCTTTGTGCCTTACTATATGGTCAGTTTTGGAGAAGGTTCCCCGAGCTGCTGAGAAAAAGAGATACTTCTTTGAGTTTGGGTGAAACGTTCTGTAGACATCTATGTGGTCCATTTGATTTAGGATCTCTTAAGTGACATCATTTCTCTGTTTAGCTTCTGACTTGATAACTTAGCTTCTGACTTCTGTCCCTTGGTGAGAGTTGAATATTGAAGCCTCCTATCATTAAGGTCTTGGGATGGATGTGTGATTTAAGCTTTAATAATGTTTATTTTATAAATGCAGAAGAGCTTGTGTTTGGACATAAATGTTCATTATTGTGATATCCTCCTCATGGATTTTTTTCCTATAGTGAGAGTGAAGTGTTCCTCCCCCTCTCTTTTGGTTAATTTTGGTTGAAAGTCTATTTTGTTAGATATTAGGATGGCTAATTCAGCATGCTTCTTGTATCTGCTTGCTTAAAGAAACACTTTTCCTTCCCTTTATTCTGAGGGAGCATCCTTTTTTGCTGTAAAGTTGTGTTTCCTGAATGCAGCAGAGTGTTGTTTCCTGTTTCCACAACCATCCTGTTATTCTTTTTTTTTTTTTTATTGGAGAATCAAGTCCATTGGTGTTGTTAGATATTAGTGACCAATGATGTCTAGTTCCTTTTATTGTGGAATTGGTGGGGCTTGTGTGTTTGTGTGCCTGGTTTTTTTTGTTTGTTTGTTTGCGTGGTTTTTTTTTTGTTTGTTTTATTGTGAAGGTATTTTTTTCTCCTTTATTTCCTTTGTTCTTGTTGATTTTGTTTGATTGGGTTTTCCTTTTCCTTTTCAGCTGTAGGGCTGGGTTGTTGTGTATATATTGTTTAAATTTATTTATGTCATGGAATATTTTGTTTTTCCATCTGTGTTGATTTAAAATTTTGCTGGGCATAGTAGTCTGGGTAGGTATCTGTGGTCTCTTAGCTTTTTCATGATATCCACCCTGGCCTTTCTGGATCTCGTAATTTCTGTTGAGAATTCTGGTGTGGTTGTGATTGGTCTGTCTTTATGTGTTAGTTGTCCTTCTTACCTTGCCACTCTTGATATGTTTCTTTGTTCTGTAGATTTAGTGATTTGATTATTATGTGACAGGAGGAATTCCTTTTCCGGTCTAATCTATTTTGTGTTCTGTAAGCATCTTGTATGTTAAAGGGCATCTCTTTCTTAAGGTTGGGGAAATTTTCAACTATGATATTACTGAGAATATTTTCTGCACTTTGGAAACTGGAATTTTCTTTTTTACCTATTCCTATTATTCTTAGGTTTCTTCTTTTCATGGTATACTTGATTTCTTCAACATTTTGTATCAGGAACTTTTCCACTTTTACGTTTTCTTCTAGAGACATATATATTTCTGCAATTCTATCTTTGGTGCCTGATAGTCTCTTCCCTGTCTCTTTCCTGTCTCCTGCATTCTGCTGAAGATGCTTACTTTTGTGGTTCCTGATCTGTTCTCTAAGTTCAGCAAGTCCAGGCTTTTCTCTGTTTGTGTTTTCTTTATTGATTCTAATTCCGTTTTCATGTCTTGAAAGATTTTATTCATTTTCTTCACCTGTTTGATTGTGGATTCATATCTGTCCATGATGGCCTCTATTTTTTTTTGTTGTTTATTTTGACTTTATGATCCACAAATAATTTCATAATCACAGAATTAAGATAATTTTCCTATGTTTCCTCTGCATTAGAATATCTACTGGTTTGGGGGGATTCTGGTGTATCCATAGTGTCCTGATTTTTGCTGATCAGATTCTTTCCCCAGCCTCTAGTTTTCAGGATGTCTGTAACCTTGACTCTTTTTTCTTGGAGCCTGTACTGCCATGTGCACCTGTGTCTGAAGTCTGCACTAATATACAGGAAGCTGGGAGATTCCAAGGTCTTGAGAATGCATGCTGGAAATTCAGATGTGGCTAAGGAAGGGAGTTCTCTCTACTGAGTTCATGCTCTCTACTGGCTCACTGTCTGTGATCCAGGTATGCCAGGTAGCTGTGGTGCAGGCAGAAAGATCTCCAAGTCTAGGGCTGCACCAATGCTCCATAGGCTTCCTCAACATGTACAATATGATGTGGTTCTCACATATAGTTCAGATTCACTGGGTTCACTGACTGTGCTGGGTTCCATGTTTCTGACCCAGGTAGGCCAGGAAGATGGCCCATTGAGCAAGCAGAATGGAGCCATGCTCCTTCCCAAGTACAGGAGGTATCCACTCCATAAGACCATGAGAGTGAGCACCACTAGCTACTGTGACCAGGAAGGTGTTCCACTGGATGGTGAAAGTGTGCTCCAGGGTTTAAAGCTAGGAGCCACTGGTACCCAGAAGGTGTCCACAGGACTGTGAGAGTGGGCACCTGGGTTTGTAACCTCACCCCCAGTACCAGTGAGAGTGAGTGCCCAAAGTTGGAGATACCAACTACTGGTATCTGAAGGTATCTACAGACAGTGGGCTTCGCATGTAGCCTGGGGCTGTGTCAGTGCTGGACAGGAGCCCAATTATTTTTCTCAGTATTAGACTAAAGATGGACTCTCAAGTATCCCTGTGGATTCTCATCTCATCTGAGAAACAGAGAGATGTTGTGGTTTGGGTTTTCTACAGTATGGCCTGCCATTCATTCTGCTTTCACTGCTGAGCTGTTGTTCAGATACCATGCATAGTAGGCAATAACATCTTGGATGCTTCCCTCTATTCTTTTTTCAATTTCTTCATGCTTCAAACTGAAGATATTTTAAAAAACAATGTTCATTCTACCACATTTGTTTTTTTAGATTTTGTTTGTTGGTTGGTTAACAGCAGAAGAACTGAAGACAATCCACAGTTCTTTTGTTTTGGCTCTGAGTCTGTCTCTCTTTTTCTCCTTTCTCTCTTTCAATTTCCTTTCTCTTATTTTTCCTATGATTTTTCTCTTTTATAATTTTATTTATTTACTTTTCATTATTACAGTTTATTCACTTCATATCCCAGTTGTAACCCCTTCCCTTGTCCTCTTCAATTCCACCCTACCTCTCTTATCTCCTCTCATGCCAATTCCCAAGTCCACCTCCCCTTCCATCTGGCCCTAGCCTATCAGGTGTCATCAGGACTGGCTGCATTGCTTTCCTCTGTGGTCTGGTACAGTTGCACTCCCTCTAGGGTGAGGTGATCAAAGAGCCAGACACTTAGTTCACATCAGAGACAGCCCCTGCTACTCCCCTTACTTGGGAACACACATGGAAGCTGAGCTGCCATTTGCAACATCTGTGCCAGAGGTCTAGGTAACATGCATGCATGGTCCTTGTTGGAGTATAAGACTTGGCAAATACCTATGGGCTCAGATATTTTGGTTCTGTTGCTCTCCTTGTAGAGCTCCTATCCTTTCCAGGTCTTTCTATTTCCTCTTTATTTCATAAGATTCCCTGAAATCTGCCCAAAGTTTGGCAAATAGTGTCAGCATCTGCTTCGATACCCTGCTAGTTAGAATCCTTCAGAGGCCCTCTGTGGTAGGCTCCTGTCCTATTCCCTGTTTTCTCCTACTCCCAATGTCTATCTCATTTGTTTTGAGTGAGGATTGAGCAAACTCCCTAGGGTCCTCCTTCTCATTTAGATTCTTTAGAATTATAGATTTTAGATGTTTATCCCATATTATATGAGTAATATATGCCTATAGTGAATATATACCATGTGTGTCCTTCTGCTTCTAGGTCACCTCATTCAGGATCATCTTTTCTAGTTCCCACCATAGCCCTGCAAAATTTCATGATTTCCCTGTTTTTAATTGCTGAGTAGTATTCCATTGTGTAAATGTACCACCATTTCTGTATCCATTCCTAAGTTTAGGGACATCTGGGTTATTTCCATATTCTGGTTATTATGAATAAAGCTGTTTTGAACATATTTGAGCAAATGTCCTTGCTCATATTTTTGATATATATTACTGGGAGTGTTGTAGATGGATCTTGAAGTGGCAATGTTTCTAAATTTCTGAGAAAGCAGCAGATTGATTCCCAAAGTGGTTGTAATTATTTACATTCCCACCAACAATGGAGGACTTTACCCCTTTCTCCACATCCTCTCCAGCATGTGTTGTCACTTGATTTTTTGTTCTTATCCATTCTGATGGATGTTAGATGAAAACTCATGGTCATTTTGATTTGCATTTCCCTGATAACTAACACATTCAGAATTTTTTTTTGACATTTTAAAACTTTTCTTTATTCTTCATTAATTACACTTTATTTACTTTGTATCCCCCTTGTGGTTCCCTCCCTCCTCCAGTCCCAATCGCTTCCTTCTTCCACCCTCTGCATGCATGACCCTTCCCAAGTCTACTGATAGGGAAGATCTTCTTTTCCTTCCTTCTGATACTAGTCAATTAGGTCTCACCAGGAGTGGCTGCATTGTCTTCTTGTGTGGCCTGGTAATGCTGCTTCTCCCTCAGGGGGAGGTAATTAAAGAGCAGGCCAAACAGTTCATGTCAGAGACAGTCTCTGTTCCTAATAAAATGAAACCCACTTGGATATTCAATTGCTATGGGCTACATCTGTGCAAGGGTCTTAGGTTATCTCCATGCATAGTCCTTTGTTGGAGTATCAGTCTCAGGAAAGACCCCTGTGCTCAGAATTTCTGTTCTGTTGCTGTCTTTGTGGGGTTCCTGTCCTCTCCAGATCTTACTGTTTCCCACTTCTTTCCTAAGATTCCCTGCACTCTGCCCAAAGGTTGCCCATAAGTCTCAACACAAGCATGGATAGTCTGCAGGGCAGAGTCTTTCAGAGGTCCTCTGTGTCAGGCTCCTGACTTGTTACCTCTTTTATCCTTCTTCTGATATCCATCTTCTTTGCCTTTCTGAATAGGAATTGAGCAGTTTAGGAAGAGTCCTCCCTCTTAATTAGTTTCTTTAGGTGTACAGATTTTAGTAGGTTTATCTCATATATCTATATGAGTGAATATATACAGTGTGCATCTTTCTGCTTCTGAGATAGCTCACTCAGAATGATATTTTCCAGATTCCAGCATTTACCTGCAATTTTCATGATTTCCTTTTTTTATTGCTGAGTAATATTCCATTGTGTAGATATACCACAATTTGTGCATTCATTCCTCCACTGAGGGGCATCTGGACTGTTTCCAGCTACTGGCTATTAAAAATATGGCTACTACAAACATGGTTGAGCAAATGTCCTCATTTTGTACTTGAGACTCTTTTGGTTATATGCCTAGAAGTGGTATAGCTAGATCTTGAGGAAACACTATTCCTAGTTGTCTGAGAAAGTGTCAGGTTGCTTTCCAGAGTGGTTTTACAAGTTTACATTCCTACCAGCAGTGCAGGAGGGTTCCCCTTTCTCCACAACCTCTGCAGCATGTGTTGTCTCTTGTGATTTTGAACTTAGCCATTCTGAGGGTTGTAAGGTGAAATCTTAGGATGGTTTTGATTTGCATTTCCCTGATGGCTAATGACATTGAGCATTTCTTTAAGTGTTTCTCTGCCATTCTATATTCCTCTATTGAGAATTCTCTGTTTAGTGCTGTACTCCATTTTTTAATTGGATTTCTAGATTTTTTGCTGTTTAACTTCTTTACTCCTTTATATATACTGGGTATTAGTCCTCTGTCAGTTATGGAGTTGGTGAAGATCCTTTCCCAATCTGTAGGCTGTCATTTTGTTGTGATGACAGTGCCCTTTGCTTTACAGAAGATTTTCAGTCCCATTTGTTGATTGTTGCTCTTAGAGCCTGTGCTGTTGGTGTTCTCTTCAGGAAGTCATTTCATGTGCCAATGAGTTCAAGGCTCTTTCCCATTTTTTCTTCTAAGCATTTTAGTATATCTGGTTTTATGTTGAGGTCTTCGAACCATTTGGACTTTAGTTTTGTGCAGGGTGATAAGGCTGGATTGATTTGCATTTTTCTACATGTAGACATCCAGTTAGACCAGCACCATTTGTTGAAGATACTGTCTTTTTTCCATTGAATGATTTTGGCATCTTTGTAAAAAAATCTTCGTAAGTTTGTGTATTTATGTCAGGATCTTCTATTCAATTCCATTGATCCACCAGTCTATTTCTATACCAGTACCATGCAGTTTTTAGTATTGTTGCTCTATAGTTGAGCTTGAGATGAGGGATGGAGATGCCTCCAGAAGATCTTTTATTGTAGAGGACTGTTTCAGAAATTCTGGGTTTCTTCTTGTTCCATATGAAGGTGAGAATATTTCTTTCAAGCTCTGTAAAGAAGTGTGTTGGTAATTTGATGGGAATTGCATTGAATGAGTAGATTGCTTTTGGTAAGATGGCGATTTTTACTGTGTTAATTCTGTCAAGCCATGGGCATGGGAGATCTTTCCATCTTCTGATATCTTCTAATTCTTTCTTCAGAGACTTGAAATCTTTTTCATACAAGTCTTTGACTTGCTTGGTTAGGGTTACACCAAGGTACTTTATGTCGTTTGTGGCTATTTTGAAGATGTAGATGGCTGGGAATAATGAAAATCATGGCTGAAATCAATAAATTAGAAACAAAGAAAACACTTCAAAGAATCAATGAAACCAAGAGCTTGTTCTTCGAGAAAATCGACAAGATAGACAACCCATTAGCCAAGCTAACTAAAAGGCAGAGAGACACCATCCAAATCAAGAAAATCAGAAATGAAAAGGGGACATTACTACAGATACAAAGGAAACCCAAACAATCATTAGAACTTACTTCAAAGTCTGTATGCCACAAAATTTGAAAATATAAATGAAATTGGCAATTTTCTCGATCGATTCCACTTACCAAAGCTGAATCAAGATCAGGTAAATCAATTAAATAATCCTACATGCCCTAAGAAAATAGAAGTGGTCATCAAAATTCTCCCATCCAAAAAAAGCCCAGGACCAGATGGTTTCAGTACAGAATTCTACCAGACCTTTAAAGAAGAGTTAACTCTAGTTCTCTTCAAACTAAATAGAAACAGCAGGAACACTACCAAACTCATTCTATGAAGCCATAGTCACCTTGGTACCTAACCCTTACAAAGACCCAACAAGAAAAAAGAATTTCAGGCCAATCTCACTTATGAACATTGATGCAAAAATACTCAACAAAATACTTGCAAACCGAATACAAGAACACATCAAAGATATCATCCACTATGACTAAGTCTGCTTCAATGAAGGCATGCAGGGGTGGTTCAATATATAGAAATTCATCAGTGTGATCCACCATATAAACAAACTGAAGGAGAAAAACCACATGATCATCTCCTTAGATGCTGAAAAGGCATTTGACAAAATCCAACATACATTCATGTTTAAAGTCTTGGAGATATCAGGGATACCAGACACATAAATGAACATAGTAAAGGCAATATACAGCAAGCCTATAGCCAATATCAAACTCAATGTAGAGAAACTTAAAACAATCCCACTGAAATCAGGGACAAGGCAAGGCTGCCCACTCTCTCCATATCTATTCTGGAAATCTTTGCTAGAGCAATATGCAGTTGAAGATCAAGCAGATACATATTGAAAAGGAAGAAGCCAAAGTGTCACTATTTGTAGATGATAGGATAGCATACCTGAGTGACCCCAAAAATTCTGCCAGTGAACTCCTATAGCTGATAAACACCTTCAGCAACGTGGCCAGTTACAACATTAACTCAAAAAAAAAAAAAAAAAAGAATAGTGCTTCTGTATACAAAAGTCAAAAGGGCTGAGAAAGAAATTAGGAGAGCATTTCTTTAAGTCTTTCTCTGCCATTAGATATTCCTCTACAGAGAATTCTCTGTTTAACTCTGTACCTCATTTTTTATTTGGATTACTTGGTGTGTTAGTGTTTAAATTCTTCAATTCTTTATATATTCCAGATATTAGCCTATGTTTAATGTAGGGTTGGTGATGATACTTTCCCAGTCTCTATGCTGTTGTTTTGTTCTTTTTTTCTGTATCTTTTTTTAATTTTTATTAATTACATGTTATTCAGTTTGTATCCCCCATTAGCCCCTCCCTCATCCCCTCCTGATCCAATCTCCCTAGCCCCTACTTCATGCATGCCCCTCCCCAAGTCCACTGATAGGGGAGGTCCTCCTTTCCTACCTTCTGATCTTAGTTTATCAGATCTCATCAGAACTGGCTGCATTGTCTGCTTCTGCTGCCTGCTAAGGCTGCTACCCCCTCAGGGGGAGGTGATCAAAGTGCGGTCCAATCAGATCATGTCAGTTGCAGTCCCTCTTCCCATTACTATGAAACCCACTTGGACACTAAACTGCCATGGGTTACATCTTTGCTGGAGTTCTAGGTTATCTCCATCCCTGATACTTGGTTGGAGTATGGACTCTGGGAAGACCCCTGTGTTCAAATTTCTTGTTCTGTTTCTCTCCTTGTGGAGTTCCTGTCCTCTCCAGATCTTACTATTTCCCACTTCTTACATAAGATTCCATGCTAATTGTCCAACAGTTTGGCCATAAGCCTCAGCATCTGCTTTGACAGTCTGCAGGGCAGAGCCTTACAGAGGCCCTCCATGGCGGGTTTCTAGCTTGATTCCTGTTTTCTTCTTCTTCTGATGTCCATCCTCTTTGCCTTTGGGATAGGGATTGAGCATTTTAGTCAGTGTCTTCTCTCTTGATTAGTTTCTTTAAAGGTACAGATTTCTGTAGGTTTATCCTATATTACATGTCTATATGAGTGAGTATATACTGTGTGTGTCTTTCTGCTTCTGGGACAGCTCACTGAGGATGATCCTTTCCAGGTTCCACCATTTACCTGCAAATTTCAAGATTTCCTTATTTTTCATTGATGAGTAATATTCCATTGTGTAGTTATACCAGAATTTCTGCTTCCATTCTTCAGTTGAGGGGCATCTGGGCTGTTTCCAGCTTCTGGCTATTACAAATAAGGCTGCTAAAAACACGGTTGTGAAAATGTCTTTAATGTGTACTTGAGCCTTTTTTTGGATAACAAAAGCAAACGCCAGATTGAATGCAATTCTCATCAAATTACCAACACAATTCTTCACCGACTTTGAAAGAAAAATTCTCAACATCATATAGAATAACAAGAAACGCAGAATTGCTAAAACAACCCTCTACAACAAAAGATCTTCTGGGGGTATCTCCATCCCTTATCTTAAGCTCTATCATAGAGCAACAGTAACAAAAACTGCATGGTACTGGCTTAGAAACACAATGGTGGATCAATGGAACCAAAAAGAAGATCCAGAAATAAACCGACACACTTATGGACACCTGATCATATAATGGAAAAGATATGGCATCTTCAACAAATGGTTCTGGTCTAACTGGATGTCTACATGTAGAAAAATGCAAATAGATCCATCCTTATCACAAAACTGAAGTCCAAGTGGATCAAAGACCTCAACATAAATCCAGACATTAAATCACTTAGAAGAAAAAGTGAGCAAGACCCTAGAACACATTGGTACAGGAGACAACTTCCTGAACAGAACACCAACAGCACAGGCTCTAAGAGCAACAATTAATAAATGGGACCTCATGAAACTGAAAAGCTTCTGTAAAGCCAAGGACACTGTCATCAAAACAAAAGGAATACCTACAGATTGGAAAAAAATCTTCAACAAAACTTCTTCTGACAGAGGGCTAATATCCAGTATATATAAAGAACTAAAGAAGTTGAAAAGCAGCAAACAAAGTAATCCAATTAAAAAATGGGGAACAGAGCTAAACAGAGAATTCTTAGTAGAGGAATACAGAATGGCAGAGAAACACTTAAAGAAATGCTCAACATCATTAGCCATATGGGAAATGCAAATCAAAATGACCCTGAGATTTCACCTTATACTAATCAGAATGGTCAAGATGAAAAACTTGAATGACAACACATACTGGAGATAGGGGAACCCTCCTCCACTGCTGGTGGGAATGTAAACTTGTAAAATCACTCTGTAAATCAATCTGGCACTTTCTCAGACAACTAGTAATACTGCTTCCTCAAGATCCAGCCATGTTATTTTGTTCTTACGACAGTATCCTTTGCTTTTTAGAAGCTTTGAGAATCATGAGGTCCCATTTATTGATTGTTGATCTTAGAGCCTGTGCTGTTGGTGTTCTGTTTAGGAAGTTGTTTCCTGTGGCTATGAGTTCTAGGCTCTTCCCCACGTAGCTAATGACTTTGTAAATACCTTTGACACCTCATGGATTTTAGACTTTCCTTTCATTTAAGTTTAATACCTCCCTTTTTTTTGACAGTTTTCAGTGCTTTTAAAAATTATTTGTATCTCTTTCCACTTAGACAGGTAAATTTACCTGCTGACAACTGAGTCCATGACCCAGGTCACAGATAGTGTGAGAAGAGAAGGAAGCTCCACAAATTGTACACACATACACAGAGTCATCCCACATACTCATCTCCACTCAGGCATGCATGATTTCCTTACATACTTTCAATTTAAAGCAATTTCACACTCTCTCTCACACACAAGCACATTAAAATGTAATAAAAATTTTTATGCTTTACCCAGAGTAGCTGTAGATACCACAATATTTTTCACTCATGATTTTATTGTATCATTGATATTTTTCATTTATACTAAGAGTTTGTATTTTTGAAAGGTATATATCCTAGCATTTGCATTTTAGCTTGATGCACTCTTTCTTTTCCCCCCTTAATTCTTCTCTTCTTCCTCTATCTTCCTTCTTACTTTTCTTTTTGTTTTACTTCCTTTCCCACTCCCCATACCTTATAATAGGAATATAACACATACCACTTTCTCCACCAATTACTGAAGTTTCTCATAGCATCTTAATTAGAAAGAGTATTACATTTAATAATTTATTTTATTCCAGTTATGTATTATTGCTCAATCTTTGTTCAAAGCCATCAGATTCATTTCACAAAGGGCCCTCTAAGCATGAACTTCCTACCTTTTAAAATTTACACTAATTTTTTAGGACATTTCTCAGGCAAGAATTCTGGGGCAAGAGAACTGCAAGGTAATAATTGCTTGGCTACTTTGAATTGTGTCAAGAAAGAGCCTGACACAGAGGACCTCTTAAAGTCTCTGCCCTGCAGACTATCAATGCAGATGCTGAGACTTATGGGAAACCTTTGGGCAGAGTGCAGGGAATCTTAGGAAAGAAATGGGAAACAGTAAGATCTGGAGAGGACAGGAACTCCACAAGGAGAGCAACAGAACCAAAAAAAAAAAAAGCTGAGCACAAGGGTCTTTCCTGAGAGTGATACTCCAACCAAGGCCTATGTATGGAGATAACCTAAGATCCCTGTATATATGTAGCCCATGGCAGTTCAGTATTCAAGTATGTTCTATTGTTATAGGAAAAGGGACTGTCTCTGACATGAACTGATTTTTCTGCCCTTTAATTAACTCCCCTGAGGGGGAAGCAGCATTACCAAGCCACACAAGAAGACAATGCAGCCACTCCTGATGAGACCTAATTGACTAGGATCAAAAGGAAGGAAAAGAAGACCTCCTCTATCAGTGGACTTGGGGAGGAATAAAATGTAATAAATAAAGAATTTTAAAAATTTATATAAGTGGGGAAAAGGGAAAGGGTAAAGACAGATGGTAGCTGTAATGGTAATGAAGAATTTGTTGTGAGGCATGCATACATTGCCACCACGGATTGTTGCATAGAGCTAGAGTGAGGTGGAGACATTCATACCTTGGACATCTCATTCTTGATATGGGTAGGTGGAAGCATTGCTACTTCCCTGTTCTGTGCCAGCATGCATTGGCACTTGTAGTCTTGACCCCCTACCTCTGCTATTCTTGGAGTAATCAAGTAGCCTGGGCACCTGGAATTCTTCCCGATATAAATTGGCAACATCCCAGACCAAGCCAATAATATGTGCCCATCCTGGGAAGCTCTCCCAACCCCAAGGGTCCTGCTTTTCAATGATGGCTTCTATTTTTTTGTTTGTTTCCTCTCTATATTCCGCTAATTGTGCCTCTACTTGTTTGGTTCTATTTGCCTGTATTTCTTTGGGAGCTATGTTCATTACTACCCAATGGCTTGAGTGCCATTCCAGAAACTGTTTCCTGTGTAAAGTTGCATTTGAAGGTGTCTTTACTCTGCCGCCGTTCAATTACCTCCATAGTTTAACCTCATAATTATTAGCTCAGATAGTTTATGGTACCTTTCCCACAATATTTAAATAGCATGTCCTTAATGTTTTAGTATTTAGTATATAGAATCCATTTTTATTCTCAAAGAGTAGCAATGTCCTGCCTAAATTTGCCTTGTTTCTTCTTCTGCAGTGTAAAATTTTCATGCTTATGACAAGTTGGGGAAGTGACATGTTTTCAAGGAAATATGAAGACTGGCTTCATGGTATCCTAAAAAAGATAGTGGAAGGTAACTTTCCAAAAGTGTTGGTTTGAAAACAAGTGGGTCCACAGAAGAAGAATAGGTTCCTGCCAATTATATTCAACATGGAAAAGAAGAAAATTCCAAGAGATTTCACCGGATTTCTCTGACAATCCTATCACTATTTAAGTAGTTTCTAACTTTTGTCTGAAAACTGAGAATAAGATATTGAATCCAATTCGTTTTAGGCATAAATTTGAATCCATGAAAAAAAGTTGTTTTTTTTTTTTTATTTTTATAGACAGCCAAAAAAAAAAAAAGAAAAACTGAAAGTTGTGTACTTGAAACAAACATCAAAAATAATCCCCGAAGAGGTGCAGTTGCACATAACTTTAATCCCACCACTCTGGAGGCAGAGACAGATGGATCTTTGTGATCAAGACCAACCAGATCTACATATCCAGTTCCAAGACATCCAGGGCTACTTAAACAGATTCCACTAAAAAAAAAAAAAAAAAATCCTTGGATCAGAAAAACTTGGCAAGCATAGGAAGAAATAAGACTCATGATCTAGCCAGATTTGGAGACACAGACCTGTAATCTAAGCTACTCAGGATGTTCCATCGGGACCATAAACTCAAGACTCAGCTAGGCTACACAGTGAGCTAAAGGCCAACATGGACAAATTAGTAAGATTCTCTCTCACAACAACAACAACAAAAAATTTAAGAAGTCTCTAGCTCAAGGACAGAGAACACTAGACTTGCAAACATGATGCCCTTTAATCCATCCCAAATGGAAAAATAGAGATAAGAGTAACCAAATAATGACCAAGGCTTGAAAGTCCTTGAAGTATTGAAATACATATTCAAAACCCTGGGAGTGGAGGAGAGAGGGGCTTATGGGGGATACAAAGTGAATAAACTGTAATTAATAAAAAAAAATGTTACTATTTCCATAGGGTAAAGCGTTTTTTATTTCATTATCTATAAACATTAAATTTATTTTTATTAACTATATTGTTTCTCTTAAGATAAATACTGCTTCTTTCAAATGTGTAAGAGTTTGTATGTAAAAGAATAATCGATAAGTACTTGCTTAATACACTTGGCAATTCTGTCTGAGAAACTTGATTATTTACTTATCTTCAAAATAACAGTTGATCACTATTTCAATGTCTTGTTTTTTTATTTGATTAATTAGCCTTTTGTTTCTATGTTTTGACATAATCACTACAAAGACAAAGAAGTGCACACACACACATGCACACACACTCACATACACACAAATTTACATTACTAACAATAAGCCTTATCCAGAATATTTTAGAGACATTTTTTTATTCTTTTTCTACATTACACAAATTTATATAATAAAGAATAAAGCATGTGATTTATATTGTATCTGCATAAATCCTGGCTCTATGGTCCTATGTTGATGACATACCCATTTCTCCTTTAATAGCTCAAAAAATTTAATTACAGTTCATTCACTTTGTATCCCAGAGGTAGCCCTCTCCCCTCATTCCCTCCAAGTCCCACCTCCCCTCTCTCATCTCCTCCTGTGCCCCTTTCTAAGTCCACTGATAGGGGAGGTCCTCCTCCTCTTGCATCTGATCCTAGCTTACCAGGTCTCATCAGGCCTGGTTGCATTGTCTTACTCTGTGGTCTGGTAAGGCTGCTCCCACCTCAGGGGGAGGTGATCAAGGGGCCAGCCACTGAGTTCATGTCAGAGATAGCCCCTGGGAACCCAATTGGATACTGAGCTGCCATAGGCTACATCTGAGCAGGGGTTCTATGTTATATCATGAATGGTCTTTGGTTGGAGTATCAGTCTCAGAAAAGACCCCTGTGTCCAGGTTTTTTGCTTGTGTTGCTCTCCTTTTGGAGCTCCTGTTTAATATCATGCTATGAAATATGCAAAGAGTAAAAAAAGTTCAACTTTTTTCATCTGTACTCATGATGTTCCCTCTTTGATTCAAAGGCCACCTAACAACAACAACAAAAAATCAGACATAAGAAACACTCTTCTTTGTTGTTGGCCAGGGAAGTTAAAAAACAACAACAACAACAACAAAAACAGATTACTACTATTGCCCTTAGCCATCTGCTAAGAAGTGAAAGATAAGTCTTTCATCCTGAAGATACCACTTACTTTAGAAATAGGACCCAGAGACCTATTATCTGGCCCTGAATAAATTTTCCTTTGTGAGAATTAGCTTTCCAGAAGACACCATGCCAGCTTCCAAATGAGGGAAGTAACTAACATTCCTTCATAGCTTTGGTGCCTATGAACCATATCAACGATGAACATGGCAAGGTAAACATAAGGCTGGAATATAGCACTCATACCTTGGCAGTGAGCAACAGCTTTCTAATTGGACTTAAAAACCCACTCAATGAGAAGGATACCATGCCTCATATTAAAAACCTAGCTCACGTCCCAGTTCTAGTGAAGTTGTGGGTTTTGGGAAAATATCTACAGTCATTAATTTACCAATAGCGCAAACTATAAATATTTGTCCTTATTATCAGAAATCGGTGTAGTATTCACTTCTCATTGAGAAAATGTTTCTTTGAGCAGATTCAGACTACTACAGAAAACCATGATCTATCAAAATGCAGCAGTATGGAGCCCAGTCCCAATGAATACCTATACAGAACAATCCAGGACTTAAGGTTCAGGGAACATTGTAGAAGAGGACACTGTAAGACTGTAAGAACCAGAGGATCAGGGAGCTTTCTATAATTGTTTTTCCTTATAAAACCGGGGACTACAGCCATCATTTCTCATCAACATGACTGCCCAAATGTGAGATGAAATTGGATAACACCAAGGGACAGGCCACCATGGATAGAGAAAAGTCTAGAAGGCTTCAACCCTACATAGAAATGTGGGCAACTGAAAAAAGCTGGAGCAGGAGAGGTGATTTTTTCCACAGAGAAGAGTATGGCAATTGGTTGTCCCATGCCAGACCTGCAAAAAATACATACAAGTAACTGTATGTGTACTGAACAAGTTAAATTAAAGAATATATATGTATGTGTGTTCCATTATATATATATGTGTGTGTATGTGTGTGTGTGTGTGTGTGCTTTCCAAGTATATAGGTAGGTGTGTATGTGTGTCTGTGCAATAACCATTATTGAAAAACAAGGCAATTAATTTGGACCTCGGGGAGGAGTATATTGGAGGGTTTGGAGGGAGGAAAGAAAAGAGAAACATTTTAAGTATATTATAATCTCAAAATTTTTGAAGAATAAACTTCATTACCAAATTGTACTTTAAATTATGTGCAAGAGATAGAACTCCTTGATAGTTTTTCTTATGATAAACCAAGTAGCTAATTAATGTAATAGGTTATGGAGTAGTGCAACAAAAGATTCAGGTAAAGAAAGAGGCATTTCCATAAAGGCATAATATAATGTTAAGGCAAATTGAGTTTGAATTGTCCTTTGAATATGTTCTTTGAGGAGATCTTCAGAGCTGTCTGTACATAAAAATATTTTATTCCATCTGTTCATGCTGCCTGAGTGACAGACCTGTTTCTCAGCATTCATTTTACCACCAAGAGAGAGAAAAGAAATTCAGGTACACATTAATGCAAAAAGTGTTAACTTCACCACCATTCTATTAATGTTAAGTGTAAGCAGAAGAAAACCCTACATATTTTCTGAGATAAGCTGAAATGAAGCCTCTTCCACTAAACATTAAATTCCCAGCAGCCAACTCACATTGTTAACATGCTAACAGTGATATTGATTGAAAACATACTCATTAATTCATATTTTGTGTTTTACTGTTGTTTGACCAATTGGTTTCAATCAAGATTTTATAGGACTTAGTACAGAATATTACCAGGATGCTATTGAAACTAGTTATGTAATCACAGTCTCTTCAATAGCCTTTAGCAAATCATTAAGTCTAAGAATTTTAAGTACTTTAACTAAAACAGAAATCTTGTCGGTATGATTTGATTTCTCTTTATGTAAAAATGTACCAGTGAGATTTTGTTATTTGCAAGGCGATTCAATGTCTTTTAACTAGCTGTGCTTTCTGGGTATGGAGTACTAATAGAATATAAGACTATATGATACTGTGATTTACTTGCAGGATCCATTTCAATCTCTTAGAACAGGAATTCCTTTGAATACATCTTTGTGTACACCACAGAACCTGGCAAAACACCTCACAGAAAGATGGCATAAAATGATTTTTGTTAAAGGGATAGATTTTACAGTCAGTCTGTAACTACCTTTTTCCAGAGAAAGGACTGTATTTAAAACTGAGATAGAGAAAACACACAAAATTCCTGAAAGACAAATGAATATAAACTTCAGCCAGTTCAAAAGAGTAAATTATCGACTAACTAACGTTTAAGACATTTGTGTCCACAGTAGCCAGTTTTCTCTGTACCCTGCACAATACAGAGACTGTAAACCCTCCCACTGCCAACTGTAGGCAAAGTGTTCAGAAGATCTCTTTTGATTGTATGTGTCTTAGTTAGGATAAATATAGAATTACTCCTTACCTTCATTCATCCCCTTTGGCTCTGGGTACTTGGTAAAGATATTAGAGGAAAGGAAATATACATTTTAAAATTGTTATTCAAGTATCCTAAATAATTATTGTCTAAGGAAATTTAATTATACATATTATATTGTGAATTATAAATATATTTAATATATACATAGTAGGTATTCTCCATTGCTCCTCAAGAACTCAACACTTAGCTTAAGTGAAAAAATTTGATGCAAAAATTATTTTTTTATTATGAACAAGTCCATACAATTAACAAGGATATGAATTTACCTTTCATATACAATGCATAAGATATTTCTCTAGGGAACAAGAACTAATAGATATCCTGAAGCAGACCAGTATCTAAGTATAGCCACAGGAAAAATAGAAAGAATTAAATTTGCAATATAGTAAAAGTGGCAAGGTAAGTTCACTCTTCATTTTTATTCATGAAACAGTATATGAAATAAGTCATAAAATACAGAAACATTTGCTGAGAGATTTAAGTGGAAAACACGATTTAGGCAGTTTTCTGCTGTCATGGAAATTTGAATTATATTTGTTTGCATGCATACACATACATAACCTGTTGTGGGGTGTGGGTGTGTGTGTGTGGGTGTGTGTGTGTGGGTGTGTGTTTGTGTGTGTGTGGGGTCAGACTGACATTGTTATTGATACCTCTGCCTAACATAATGTTAAACTCATGATCAGAAAATCAGTTACATCAAAAGATTGTCTCGGGTGTCTGAGACTATTATCACCATACAATTTTTAGTTCCTGTGTCTTACATGAAAATGGCCAAACAGAAACACTGTTACAGAGGAAAATAAAAAGACAATGTAAGTTCTTCTGAAGAATTATTGGATGCTGACATCTAGTGACTTAGAAAAGTACCATTATGGAGGAATTTTAATAACACAATATACTTCCATAAAAATGTGTATGTTGCCCAGTGCAAAATCACATATGTACAGGTCGATACATTTAATTTTAATACTTAATTATTGCTTTTTATGTGCCTAACTGCTACTGAATAAAGGTAAACCCTTGTGAAATGAACTTTTTTTATCAGTGATACTCCACACTTTGCAGAAAGCATATCATTCCCTATAATATCTTAAAATCTTCCTCCATTACCCTTTTCCTTCCTTCCTTCCTTCCTTCCTTCCTTCCTTCCTCCCTTCCTTCATTCCTTCTTTCCTTCCTTCCTTCCTTTCCCAATATCTTTTTACCACATTGTCTCTGTATATGCTTTTTTCTTTGCCTCTCTGATATATTCTAATATATATTATCTATATCTCCATCCTTCCTCTTTCAATACACTTAAAAGTGTTCTTCAGTTAGGGTTTCCATCACTATGATAAACACTAAGACCAAAAGCAACTTGGTGAAGAAAGGATTTATATCATCTTACAGTAAACAGGTAACAGTCCTTTATGGACAGAACTCAGGACAAGAACTCAAGCAGGCAAGAACTTCCGGGTAGGAACTGACACTGAAGCCATGGAGGAATGCTACTTACTGGCTTCCTCCTCATGATTTGCTCAGCCCACTATTACAGCTCAGCACACCTGCCCAGAGCTAGTACTGATGTGCCAAAGATTAATTAAGAAGACATCTGAAAGACTTCTGGGTTTCCTTTTCACAGTAATTCTGACTTGTCAAACTGACCCCCCCAAAAAAGTAATTAGTATAAATAGCTTTTCCATCTACTGGATACTAAATCTACAATAACCTAAAATAAGTTTTTTTGTGTTAAATTCTTCTGAAATTTTAATGTACTTTTCCTATATGTCTCATTTGAGGCCTGCTTTACCATACTATTTCAAGTTACACATATGAAAGTATAACCTTGTAATAATGCTTATACCTGTATCTCCTCTTTTCCATTTGATTTCCTTTTTTTCTATTCCTCGGTGAATTACTGATTTACAATCATTATCTTACATTTATTATTTTACATTTTGATTACAATCATTATTTTACAATTATTATTTTACATTTTGATAGCGCTTATATAATTTTCATCAATGAATATGCAGTTAGGACCATATAGAAAGCAGATCACATTGACATTTTATTTTTTTTCATTATGAATTTTACTTCTTGATCTCTACCCAAAGCTGCATATCCTGTGCTATTCCAAAAAGCTCTCTACACATAGACTTTTTTCTTTGCAGAATTTACAAGTCCTGTGGCAATAAAATGCAAAGTTTTTAGAATGGAGCACTGATTCATGAATTCTCTAAGATAAGCTGTTAGGAAAAAAAAAAGCTGTCAGGAAAGAAAAAAGAAAGGAAGGAAGAAAGAGAGAGAGAGAGGAGAGAGATAAACAAAATTGCAGGAGAGTGTGTGAGTGAGAGTCAGGGACAGAGTGATAGAGGAAGAGAGGGAGAGAAGAAGAAAGGGAGACAGGAGGAAAGAAAGGAAAAAGGAAGGAAAGAAGGAAGGAAAGGAAGAGATTGATGAACTACAACTTATAATTTTAATGAAGGTGAAGAGTTTGTGAGTTTAATCCATAAGAAATTGGAAAAGTTGGTGTAGAGGTATGCTTGAGAATTTTAGATGTGCTTCGGTGCCTATCAGATAGAACCTGGAGGAAGAAAAGGACATGAAATCCCCTGAAACAAGAGTTACTACAAAAAGTTGTGAGCCCCCATATGCGCACAAGAAACAAAATTTCAGTCCACTGCATGAGCAGCATGTACTTTGAATTGCTGAGCCCTCTCTGCATCCCTTGTTCTGTATTATTCATCCTATATTTAGTATTGAGTTTTTTTCCCCAGAATTCTTGAAAGTTAAGGTCATTATTGCTTAATATTTTCACTAGTGCTCTCTAAAGGCAATAATTCTTCAGCTTTATCTTCAACATTCTTTCTTATAGTGTTTACTGCTGGAGATATTTTACACTGATATTATATGTTTTGTGGAACTTTTAAGTTCTAATCTTTTAATTTGATTATCTTCAGTTTTTTCCTTTGCAGAATGTGTTGTTTAAGTTGCTGAATTTCTCACCTGAGTCTTGAATTGGTGTATTTATTTCATCCATCTTTTTGAATTTTCATTAAAATCATTGCTCTTTGCAGGAGGACTGCAGAGACTGATGCACCAATCAAGGACTAGCATGGAAAGAACTTATAGCTCATGCTCAGATGTAGTCCATAAGCAGTTCAGAATCCAAGTCAGATTCCTAATAAAGGGAGCAGGGGCAGTTTCTGACATGAACTCAGTTGCCTGCTCTTTGATCACTTCCGACTAAGAGGATGGCCTTACTAGGCCACAAAGGAAGAGAACCCAGGCCATCCTGATGAGACTTGATAAGCTAGGGTTAGAGAGTAGGGGAGAAGGACTCCCCCTTTTCAGTGCACTGGGGGAAGAGGATGGGGGGAAGAGGAAGGGAGGGTGCGACAGGGAGGAGATGAAGGAGGGGGTTACAATCATGATGGAAAGTGAACAAATTGTAAAAATAATAAAATATAAGTAATAATAATAATAAAAACTTTATCAGGTCAAAGGTTGCTTGAAAGTCAATCTTCACTGACTGTTTTCACATACCTAAAATTTTCATATAACTATAATCACTGTACAATGAACATGAGCTTGTCTAGTATGTAAGACTATTTTGAATACTTTTTTCTTTGTTGTCAAACTTGTTTCTTCTCTCTTTTGATCGCTTTGCTTTTGTAAAAGTTGAAGTAGAATCTGTTTTGTATCTTGGACTGGACTTAAACCTAAGTTTCACCTGCTTCAGCCTTCTGAGTTCTAGAAGTCTGTGTTCTTAATGCTAAGCAAACTTGGAATATTAACTCAAAATAGTAAGTTTACAATCTAAATTCAGCGATTTTATTATTTATAAAATTGTAAGAGCTATAAACTTTGTACAATATACACAAATTTACATTAGGAATCGGTTTGTTTACTTACTGAACAAATATTAAACACCAACCCACTTGACATTAACTAAATATTTTTTCTCTAATGACTACCTAAATAATGCAGCAAAATAGAGAATTTTAAAAGCATGGCATGGACAGGATATTTGGTATGGTACAGTTATATATTGTCAATCGATGAAGTGTCTCAAAAGAGCAGCTCATCCCCCATCCTGTGAAAAGTCCTGAAGCCTCCTGATCCAAGTGAAATGCAGGGTGATATTTCCTGTAAATCAAGTTCTTGGAGAGGAATGACTGTGGACAGTTCCTTTACCTGAACTTTAACTTCATAAAACAAGTGTCTTGTGATCATAGTAAAGGAAGCCCTATTCACCACTAGAGGACACTGCAAAAAAAACATAATTTTTTTTTCTTTTTTAATTTATTTTTCTTTATTAATTAGACTTTACTCTCTTTGTATAACCTGGTGGTTCCCTCTCTCCTCCCTTCCCAATCCATCCCTTCCTCCACCCTCTGATTGCATGCCCCTCCCCAAGTCCACTGAGAGGGGAGGACTTCTTTTCCTTCCTTCTGATCCTAGTCAATTAGGTCTCATCAGGAGTGGCTGCCTTGTCTTCTTCTGTGGCCTGGTAATGCTGCTTCACCTTCAGGGGGAAGTAATTAAAGAGCAGGCCAATCGGAACTCCATAAGTAGAGAAACAAAATAAAAAAAAATATGAGCACAGGGGTTTTTCCTGAAACTGCTATTCCACCCAACCACTATGCATGGAGATAACCTAAGGCCCCTGCACATATGTAGCCCATGGCAGTTCAGTATCCAAGTGGGTTCCATTGAAATAGTATCTAGACTTGTCCACCATTTCCCCCCACATTGCTCACAACGGGAGCAGTCTAGGATGCTGTCCTTCCTCATATTGGCAAGGGCCTTCTTAGAAGCAATCCTTACCATGAGACATTTCAATTGCTTTCCAAGTCCTGACACTGTTGTTTTCATTAGATTTAGAATATGATTAAAATTTCTATTGAATTTTACATATGGTCTATTGACATTTTCATTGCCAAGATTTGAGTTTCTCTCTCGTTCAGAAAACTCATCACTTAATCAATTGTTCTTTATTAGCCTATAGTTTATTAGTTAATACATGCAACTACCAATACCCATTTCTTGCATTTATTGATCATTTAAAAAATCATTCACTGAATTATATACCTAACATTTTGGTCCTATACTATTTTCAATATCAGTTATTAAGAATGTATAAACTTCTGGAGTAGTTATGTTTTGTATTTTTCCTTATTTTGCAAGTCTCTATGTTGACACTAAGCAATGTATTAGTTGGACATCAATTGCAAGTGTAAGTGAAAGCATTCAGTATGTGCCATCTTTCTTTGTCATTATCCAAAGAACATTAATTTTCTCATTAAGGCAGCATCCAGAATGAAACCATTGACAAATTGCTTGGGATCATCCTTCTCAAATCAGGTTATTGGTTCTGCAATTCAAACCTGACTCAAAAACAACTTCTCAAGTTCTCAGACATGCACAAGATCTGCATATTTTCAAGCCAGAGAAGGATCT
The DNA here is from genome assembly GCF_030254825.1 of Meriones unguiculatus. NCBI lineage: Eukaryota > Metazoa > Chordata > Mammalia > Rodentia > Muridae > Meriones > Meriones unguiculatus. The sequence continues at coordinate 23,429,550 of NC_083353.1, read as the reverse complement.
CAACTGAGAGGAGGAAGTGCACCCCAGGGTCCCATCTTTAACAAAGAAGCATTTTTGTTCAGTTTTGACATTTATTGTTTCATTGTTGTTTTGATTGTTGGATTTGTTTCTCTTTTTTTGTGGTTTTGTACCTTATTTTTTTTTTTAATTTTTGGGGTTTGGTGGGGCTTTTGGGGAAGCAAGAGAATGTAAAGTTGGTGGGGAAGATCTGGAAAAAGTGAAAGGAAAGTAATCAATATGTATTTATAAAAATGATTAAAACTGAAATTAAAAGAACTTTAGAAATGTGCTCTTAGTCAAATGTTCTACTGCTATGAAGAGATGCTATGACTCAGAAGCACTTATTTTTGAAAAGCATTTAACGAGAACTTGGTTACAGTTCAGAGGTTTAGTCCATTATCATAGTGGGAGACATGGGAACACGCAGGCAGATATAATGTTGGAGAGTAGCTGAAGGTTCTTTATCCAGATTGGCAGGCAGAGAGAAGGACACAGCCCTCCAGAAGAGGGGGTGAGAATTCCAGGAAATCCATCCTTCCCATTCCAAATCATGCAGGTGTGCATCAGGAACTGGCATGGGTGGGCGTGTCTGGCAGTGAGTCCTTTGGGGAGGTGAAGATGTAGGTGTAAGTTGAGGTGTGGGTGCTGGTCTTTCTTCCTGAAGCCTAGACCTTGAGCCTTCGCCAGAGTCGTTGGGGAGTGGGTGTCTGGTGGGCCGATGCAGGACGGAGTGCTTGCTCTGGGAAGAAGTCTGCAGCCTAGGCTGTCACGGGTGGGTGGAACCCGCCCAAAGGGTGTGGAGATCAGGCCGAGAGGCCTCCAGAGAGTGTCTTCAGAGCTCCAAGCAGGATTCCAGGTGCAAGCTCTAAAAAGCCTGGGTTTTCCGAGAGGGAAGAGTGGGTGTGTCCAGTGCAGCCAGGGTGTCCCAAGACATGCCTGAGCAGAGAGTGTCCTTCTGGGGTTCACCTGTGAGAGAACCGGTTGTGATAATCCCGGAGAGCCTTGGCCATGGGGGGGGGCGGGTCTCTTCTTAGCCTGGGTCTTGGTGCAGAGAGCCCGCCGGGACGGGCCGTGGCCAGAGGCCTGCGGGAGGAGGTGCGCTTCGGAGTAGGGCCCCCGAGCCGGGGGTTCGGGCACCTCTGGCTGGCCTGGGCTCCTGGCCTGGGTGAAGAAGGTGACCATCTTGGTTTGTCGGCGCCCTTGCAGCTTCTTGGCCTGTCTGCTCCGGATGCGGGCTGTGACGGCTTGCAGCCTCAGCTCCTGGTCTGCCTCCTCCATCTGCTGCTGTGTCTTGGTCTCAGTCTGGCTGTGGGTCTCAGTCTCGTCGCCTGCGTGCCCATGTTCCGCTTCTTGGGCTGCTTGGGCTGTGGCGGCTTCAAAGGCCTCCTTGGCTTGGGAGATTCCTTGGAGAGCAGGTTGTTCGGTGGCATCAGCTGCATGGGCTGCAATGGCCTCCTTGGCTTGGCAGTGAGCCTCCCACATGCCCACGAGATCTTGGGAAAGGAGGAGCCCTTCTGGCCATTCCTGCTGGAGAACGGGCTTCCTGGCACCTGAGTAGACAGGCGTCTTGGAATCCACCCTGACAGGCGCCAGCTGCACTGCTCGGTCAGTCTGGCCCCAAGAGAGCTCCGGGACACCCAGGGGGTAGCGGGCGTGGTCAGAGTTGGGGCAAGCCCCCAAAGAGCAGGCGCGGCCATGCTCCTGGGACCCGCGGAGAGCATCCTGTCTGCACCTTCGGATCTTCTTGGCTGCTGGCTCCAGGCTTTCACGGCAAGCGTCACTTGCCTCTGGCGTCTGGCATGTGCTTCGCTTCCTGCTCGGGACTGGCCTGCTGCTGCTCAGCTGCAAGGCCTCTGCCCGCTTGTCTTGGGCTCCTCTGGACGTGGATGCTTGGGTCTCCTCTGCCGGAGATGTTCTTCCTTGCTCTGCCTTCTCGCTCAGCACCATTCAGAGTCAGGGGAGAGTGGGTCCCGCTCAGACCTGGGACCCAGCGGGGAACTGTCCCCCCATTTGGCCGCCAAGTCCCTGGCGAAGGGCACTAGCAGCTGCTGTTTCCTCAAGATCTTGATGGTCTGCCTGAAGCCTATCTCTGCCAGACGTTCAGACAGGCTGGGCACGGCGGCGAGTTTCTTCAGGGCCTTGTAGAGCTTGCGTGGCTCTGTCTCCGTGCACAGGCGATCACACAGCTTCTGCAGGGCTGCCTGGGAAGAGCCAGCCTCCATGTCCATGGCTGAGAACAGGACTGGGCCCCACCGGGCAGACAGTACGTCGGACTGCTCTTTTCCTCTTCCTCTCGTGGTGGCTACCTGTGTCTCTGCAGCAGATTCTGGGCTAGACTGCTGGGAGTTTTCCAGCTGCTGCCTCTCTTTGCCTCACTGTGGAGGGGCGCATCCCTACCCTAGATATATATACAGGGGCTGGACCACGCCTTGGCTCAAATCTGCCCAGTCAGCGGCCGAGGCTGCTGGTTCTGGGCCCGCCCCTTCTGACTTCTGCTTCCCTGTGCCACGCCCCATCCACAGCTCAGGAAACATGATCTCTGACGCCAGAGCCCACTCTGGCCAAATCCCGGGGGTTCACAGCCCTGCCTTGCTTCCAGGCGAGCTCTGGCAAATGGGGGCTTCCTCAAGGTCTTTGCTGGGGCTCTCGGGATAGTCTGCTCCCCGCTGTAGGACGCCAGCTTCGGGAGCCTGCCAGAGACTGCACATGCTCACACAAAAGCAGAGGGAAGTAAAATCGAGTCAATCAATCAATCAATAAGTAAACAAACAAACAAACAAATAAATAAATAAGCCGAGAATCTGCTCTGGGCTCCAATTTCGCACAGTGCATGGAGGGTGGGTGGGAGACACATCCCTTTCACCCCAGCAAGTTGAGCCTGTCTGGGAAAGTGGATTTCTGCTCGGAGCCTGGAAATCCTGTCTTGCACACCTGCCACACCGCCTTGACGGCCTGGGCCCATCTTTCAACCAACTAGGCTTTCACAGGTGTTCACACTGGTGCAGTTCCCAAAAGCCGGCCCACAGCTTTCCATTTCTCTTCTGATCCTGGGCAACTGGGTCTTAGCTTTCTGGGTTCCAAAGGATCCCTTTTTCAATCTGGTTAATTTCCCTCTGCGCACACTCTGTCTCTGCCTCTTTCTCTGTCTCTGTCTCTCTCTCTCTGTCTCAAACACACACACACTCACACACACATACACACCCTTGCACACACATGCACACTCACACAGTGGCTATCAACTCTCTATAACTATGCCTATGAATGACTCTCTCTTTCCAATCATATGTATATACACAGAAATGTTTATTCGTGAACATCTATGTATACAAAGGAGAGAAATGCACACAATATTCATTAGTGCTGAAGCTAACACACCTGACACTTACCCTAAGCAGTTCTCCCTCGGGCAGTTGTGTACCTAAGGCGTGGAAAACTAACTCTGGAAAGAAGATCTGTCCAAGCACTGGAGAAGTGGCAATGATTGCTTCCGCACAGCCCTCCAGAAGAGGGGGTGAGAATTCCAGGAAATCCATCCTTCCCTTCCAAATCACGCAGGTGTGCATCAGTGGGTGGGCGTGTCTGACAGTGAGTCCGTTGGGCAGGTGAAGGCGTAGGTGTGAGTTGAGGTGTGGGTGCTGGTCTTTCTTCCTGAAGCCTAGACCTTGAGCCTTGGCCAGAGTCTTTGGGTAGTGGATGTCTGGTAGGCCGATGCAGGACGGAGTGCTTGCTCTGGGAAGATGGCTGCAGCCTAGGCTCTCACGGGTGGGTGGAACCCGCCCAAAGGGTGTGGAGATCAGGCCGAGAGGCCTCCAGAGATTGTCTCCAGAGCTCCAAGCGGGATCCCAGGTGCAAGCTCTGGAAAGCCTGGGTTTTCCGTGAGAGAAGAGTGGGTGTGTCCAGTGCCGCCGGGGCGTCCCAAGACATGCCTGAGCAGAGAGTGTCCTTCTGGGGTTCACCTGTGAGAGAACCGGTTGTGATAATCCCGGAGAGCCTTGGCCATGAGGGGGGCGGGTCTCTTCTTAGCCTGGGTCTTGGTGCAGAGAGCCCGCCGGGACGGGCCGTGGCCAGAGGCCTGCGGGAGGAGGTGCGCTTCGGAGTAGGGCCCCCGAGCCGGGGGTCCGGGCACCTCTGGCTGGCCTGGGCTCCTGGCCTGGGTGAAGAAGGTGACCATCTTGGTTTGTCGGCGCCCTTGCAGCTTCTTGGCCTGTCTGCTCCGGATGCGGGCTGTGACGGCTTGCAGCCTCAGCTCCTGGTCTGCCTCCTCCATCTGCTGCTGTGTCTTGGTCTCAGTCTGGCTGTGGGTCTCAGTCTCGTCGCCTGCGTGCCCATGTTCCGCTTCTTGGGCTGCTTGGGCTGTGGCGGCTTCAAAGGCCTCCTTGGCTTGGGAGATTCCTTGGAGAGCAGGTTGTTCGGTGGCATCAGCTGCATGGGCTGCAATGTCCTCCTTGGCGTGGCAGTGAGCCTCCCACATGCCCACGAGATCTTGGGAAAGGAGGAAGCCTTCGGGCCATTCCTGCTGGAGAACGGGCTTCCTGGCACCTGAGTAGACAGGCGTCTTGGAATCCACCCTGACAGGCGCCAGCTGTACTTCTCGGTCAGTCTGGCCCCAAGAGAGCTCCGGGACACCCAGGGGGTAGCGGGCATGGTCAGAGTTGGGGCAAGCCCCCAAAGAGCAGGCGTGGCCATGCTCCTGGGACCCGCGGAGAGCGTCCTGTCTGCACCTTCGGTTCTTCTTGGCTGCTGGCTCCAGGCTTTCACGGCAAGCGTCACTTGCCTCTGGCGTCTGGCATGTGCTTCGCTTCCTGCTCGGGACTGGCCTGCTGCTGCTCAGCTGCAAGGCCTCTGCCCGCTTGTCTTGGGCTCCTCTGGACGTGGATGCTTGGGTCTCCTCTGCCGGAGATGTTCTTCCTTGCTCTGCCTTCTCGCTCAGCACCAAGGCAGAGTCAGGGGAGAGTGGGTCCCGCTCAGACCTGGGACCCAGCGGGGAACTGTCCCCCCATTTGGCCGTCAAGTCCCTGGCGAAGGGCACTAGCAGCTGCTGTTTCCTCAAGATCTTGATGGTCTGCCTGAAGCCTACCTCTGCCAGACGTTCAGACAGGCTGGGCACGGCGGCGAGTTTCTTCAGGGCCTTGTAGAGCTTGCGTGGCTCTGTCTCCGTGCACAGGCGATCACACAGCTTCTGCAGGGCTGCCTGGGAAGAGCCAGCCTCCATGTCCATGACTGAGAACAGGACTGGGCCCCACCGGGCAGACAGTACGTCGGACTGCTCTTTTCCTCTTCCTCTCGTGGTGGCTACCTGTGTCTCTGCAGCAGATTCTGGGCTAGGCTGCTGGGAGTTTTCCAGCTGCTGCCTCTCTTTGCCTCACTGTGGAGGGGCGCATCCCTACCCTAGATATATATACAGGGGCTGGACCACGCCTTGGCTCAAATCTGCCCAGTCAGCGGCCGAGGCTGCTGGTTCTGGGCCCGCCCCTTCTGACTTCTGCTTCCCTGTGCCACGCCCCATCCACAGCTCAGGAAACATGATCTCTGACGCCAGAGCCCACTCTGGCCAAATCCCGGGGGTTCACAGCCCTGCCTTGCTTCCAGGCGAGCTCTGGCAAATGGGGGCTTCCTCAAGGTCTTTGCTGGGGCTCTCGGGATAGTCTGCTCCCCGCTGTAGGACGCCAGCTTCGGGAGCCTGCCAGAGACTGCACATGCTCACACAAAAGCAGAGGGAAGTAAAATCGAGTCAATCAATCAATCAATAAGTAAATAAACAAACAAACAAATAAATAAATAAATAAGCCGAGAATCTGCTCTGGGCTCCAATTTCGCACAGTGCATGGAGGGTGGGTGGGAGACACATCCCTTTCATCCCAGCATGTTGAGCATGTCGAGAAAGTAGATTTCTGCTCGGAGCCTGGAAATCCTGTCTTGCACACCTGCCACACCGCCTTGACGGCCTGGGCCCATCTTTCAACCAACTAGGCTTTCACAGGTGTTCACACTGGTGCAGTTCCCAAAAGCCGGCCCACAGCTTTCCATTTCTCTTCTGATCCTGGGCAACTGGGTCTTAGCTTTCTGGGTTCCAAAGGATCCCTTTTTCAATCTGGTTAATTTCCCTCTGCGCACTCTCTGTCTCTGTCTCTGTCTCTCTCTCTGTCTCTCTCTCTCTGTTTGTCTCAAACACACACACACTCACACACACACACACACACACACACACACATACACACCCTTGCACACACATGCACACTCACACAGTGGCTATCAACTCTCTATAACTATGCCTATGAATGACTCTCTCTTTCCAATCATATGTATATACACAGAAATGTTTATTCGTGAACATCTATGTATACAAAGGAGAGAAATGCACACAATATTCATTAGTGCTGAAGCTAACACACCTGACACTTACCCTAAGCAGTTCTCCCTCGGGCAGTTGTGTACCTAAGGCGTGGAAAACTAACTCTGGAAAGAAGATCTGTCCAAGCACTGGAGAAGTGGCAATGATTGCTTCCGCACAGCCCTCCAGAAGAGGGGGTGAGAATTCCAGGAAATCCATCCTTCCCTTCCAAATCACGCAGGTGTGCATCAGTGGGTGGGCGTGTCTGACAGTGAGTCCGTTGGGCAGGTGAAGGCGTAGGTGTGAGTTGAGGTGTGGGTGCTGGTCTTTCTTCCTGAAGCCTAGACCTTGAGCCTTGGCCAGAGTCTTTGGGTAGTGGATGTCTGGTAGGCCGATGCAGGACGGAGTGCTTGCTCTGGGAAGATGGCTGCAGCCTAGGCTCTCACGGGTGGGTGGAACCCGCCCAAAGGGTGTGGAGATCAGGCCGAGAGGCCTCCAGAGATTGTCTCCAGAGCTCCAAGCGGGATCCCAGGTGCAAGCTCTGGAAAGCCTGGGTTTTCCGTGAGAGAAGAGTGGGTGTGTCCAGTGCCGCCGGGGTGTCCCAAGACATGCCTGAGCAGAGAGTGTCCTTCTGGGGTTCACCTGTGAGAGAACCGGTTGTGATAATCCCGGAGAGCCTTGGCCATGAGGGGGGCGGGTCTCTTCTTAGCCTGGGTCTTGGTGCAGAGAGCCCGCCGGGACGGGCCGTGGCCAGAGGCCTGCGGGAGGAGGTGCGCTTCGGAGGAGGGCCCCCGAGCCGGGGGTCCGGGCACCTCTGGCTGGCCTGGGCTCCTGGCCTGGGTGAAGAAGTTGACCATCTTGGTTTGTCGGCGCCCTTGCAGCTTCTTGGCCTGTCTGCTCCGGATGCGGGCTGTGACGGCTTGCAGCCTCAGCTCCTGGTCTGCCTCCTCCATCTGCTGCTGTGTCTTGGTCTCAGTCTGGCTGTGGGTCTCAGTCTCGTCGCCTGCGTGCCCATGTTCCGCTTCTTGGGCTGCTTGGGCTGTGGCGGCTTCAAAGGCCTCCTTGGCTTGGGAGATTCCTTGGAGAGCAGGTTGTTCGGTGGCATCAGCTGCATGGGCTGCAATGGCCTCCTTGGCGTGGCAGTGAGCCTCCCACATGCCCACGAGATCTTGGGAAAGGAGGAGCCCTTCTGGCCATTCCTGCTGGAGAACGGGCTTCCTGGCACCTGAGTAGACAGGCGTCTTGGAATCCACCCTGACAGGCGCCAGCTGCACTTCTCGGTCAGTCTGGCCCCAAGAGAGCTCCAGGACACCCAGGGGGTAGCGGGCGTGGTCAGAGTTGGGGCAAGCCCCCAAAGAGCAGGCGCGGCCATGCTCCTGGGACCCGCGGAGAGCGTCCTGTCTGCACCTTCGGATCTTCTTGGCTGCTGGCTCCAGGCTTTCACGGCAAGCGTCACTTGCCTCTGGTGTCTGGCATGTGCTTCGCTTCCTGCTCGGGACTGGCCTGCTGCTGCTCAGCTGCAAGGCCTCTGCCCGCTTGTCTTGGGCTCCTCTGGACGTGGATGCTTGGGTCTCCTCTGCCGGAGATGTTCTTCCTTGCTCTGCCTTTTCGCTCAGCACCAAGGCAGAGTCAGGGGAGAGTGGGTCCCGCTCAGACCTGGGACCCAGCCGTGAACTGTCCCCCCATTTGGCCGCCAAGTCCCTGGCGAAAGGCACTAGCAGCTGCTGTTTCCTCAAGATCTTGATGGTCTGCCTGAAGCCTATCTCTGCCAGACGTTCAGACAGGCTGGGCACGGCGGCGAGTTTCTTCAGGGCCTTGTAGAGCTTGCGTGGCTCTGTCTCCGTGCACAGGCGATCACACAGCTTCTGCAGGGCTGCCTGGGAAGAGCCAGCCTCCATGTCCATGGCTGAGAACAGGACTGGGCCCCACCGGGCAGACAGTACTTCGGACTGCTCTTTTCCTCTTCCTCTCGTGGTGGCTACCTGTGTCTCTGCAGCAGATTCTGGGCTAGGCTGCTGGGAGTTTTCCAGCTGCTGCCTCTCTTTGCCTCACTGTGGAGGGGCGCATCCCTACCCTAGATATATATACAGGGGCTGGACCACGCCTTGGCTCAAATCTGCCCAGTCAGCGGCCGAGGCTGCTGGTTCTGGGCCCGCCCCTTCTGACTTCTGCTTCCCTGTGCCACGCCCCATCCACAGCTCAGAAAACATGATCTCTGACGCCAGAGCCCACTCTGGCCAAATCCCGGGGGTTCACAGCCCTGCCTTGCTTCCAGGCGAGCTCTGGCAAATGGGGGCTTCCTCAAGGTCTTTGCTGGGGCTCTCAGGATAGTCTGCTCCCCGCTGTAGGACGCCAGCTTCGGGAGCCTGCCAGAGACTGCACATGCTCACACAAAAGCAGAGGGAAGTAAAATCGAGTCAATCAATCAATCAATAAGTAAATAAACAAACAAACAAATAAATAAATAAATAAGCCGAGAATCTGCTCTGGGCTCCAATTTCGCACAGTGCATGGAGGGTGGGTGGGAGACACATCCCTTTCATCCCAGCAAGTTGAGCCTGTCGAGAAAGTGGATTTCTGCTCGGAGCCTGGAAATCCTGTCTTGCACACCTGCCACACCGCCTTGACGGCCTGGGCCCATCTTTCAACCAACTAGGCTTTCACAGGTGTTCACACTGGTGCAGTTCCCAAAAGCCGGCCCACAGCTTTCCATTTCTCTTCTGATCCTGGGCAACTGGGTCTTAGCTTTCTGGGTTCCAAAGGATCCCTTTTTCAATCTGGTTAATTTCCCTCTGCGCATACTCTGTCTCTGACTCTGTCTCTGTGTCTGTGTCTGTCTCTGTCTCTCTCTCTCTGTTTGTCTCAAACACACACACACACTCACACACACACACACACACACACACACACACACCATTGCACACACATGCACACTCACACAGTGGCTATCAACTCTCTATAACTATGCCTATGAATGACTCTCTCTTTCCAATCATATGTATATACACAGAAATGTTTATTCGTGAACATCTATGTATACAAAGGAGAGAAATGCACACAATATTCATTAGTGCTGAAGCTAACACACCTGACACTTACCCTAAGCAGTTCTCCCTCGGGCAGTTGTGTACCTAAGGCGTGGAAAACTGACTCTGGAAAGAAGATCTGTCCAAGCACTGGAGAAGTGGCAATGATTGCTTCCGCACAGCCCTCCAGAAGAGGGGGTGAGAATTCCAGGAAATCCATCCTTCCCTTCCAAATCACGCAGGTGTGCATCAGTGGGTGGGCGTGTCTGACAGTGAGTCCGTTGGGCAGGTGAAGGCGTAGGTGTGAGTTGAGGTGTGGGTGCTGGTCTTTCTTCCTGAAGCCTAGACCTTGAGCCTTGGCCAGAGTCTTTGGGTAGTGAATGTCTGGTAGGCCGATGCAGGACGGAGTGCTTGCTCTGGGAAGATGGCTGCAGCCTAGGCTCTCACGGGTGGGTGGAACCCGCCCAAAGGGTGTGGAGATCAGGCCGAGAGGCCTCCAGAGATTGTCTCCAGAGCTCCAAGCGGGATCCCAGGTGCAAGCTCTGGAAAGCCTGGGTTTTCCGTGAGAGAAGAGTGGGTGTGTCCAGTGCCGTCGGGGTGTCCCAAGACATGCCTGAGCAGAGAGTGTCCTTCTGGGGTTCACCTGTGAGAGAACCGGTTGTGATAATCCCGGAGAGCCTTGGCCATGAGAGGGGCGGGTCCCCTCTTAGCCTGGGTCTTGGTGCAGAGAGCCCGCCGTGTCGGGCCGTGGCCAGAGGCCTGCGGGAAGAGGTGCGCTTCGGAGGAGGGCCCCCGAGCCGGGGATCCGGGCACCTCTGGCTGGCCTGGGCTCCTGGCCTGGATGAAGAAGGTGACCATCTTGGTTTGTCGGCGCCCTTGCAGCTTCTTGGCCTGTCTGCTCCAGTTGCGGGCTGTGACGGCTCGCAGCCTCAGCTCCTGGTCTGCCTCCTCCATCTGCTGCTGTGTCTTGGTCTCAGTCTGGCTGTGGGTCTCAGTCTCGTCGCCTGCGTGCCCATGTTCCGCTTCTTGGGCTGCTTGGGCTGTGGCGGCTTCAAAGGCCTCCTTGGCTTGGGAGATTCCTTGGAAAGCAGGTTGTTCAGTGGCATCAGCTGCATGGGCTGCAATGGCCTCCTTGGCTTGGCAGTGAGCCTCCCACATGCCCACGAGATCTTGGGAAAGGAGGAGCCCTTCTGGCCATTCCTGCTGGAGAACGGGCCTCCTGGCACCTGTGTAGACAGGCGTCTTGGAATCCACCCTGACAGGCGCCAGCTGCACTTCTCTGTCAGTCTGGCCCCAAGAGGGCTCCGGGACACCCAGGGGGTAGCGGGCATAGTCAGATTTGGGGCAAGCCCCCAAAGAGCAGGCAGGGCCATCCTCCTGGGACCCGCGGAGGGCGTCCTGTCTGCACCTTCGGATCTTCTTGGCTGCTGGGTCCAGGCTTTCACTGCAAGAGTCACTTGCCTCTGGCGTCTTGCATGTGCTTCCCTTCCTGCTCGGGCCTGGCCTGCTGCTGCTCAGCTGCAAGGCCTCTGCCCGCTTGTCTTGGGCTCCTCTAGACGTGGATGCTTGGGTCTCCTCTGCCGGAGATGTTCTTCCTTGCTCTGCCTTCTCGCTCAGCACCAAGGCAGAGTCAGGGGAGAGTGGGTCCCGCTCAGACCTGGGACCCAGCGGGGAACTGTCCCCCCATTTGGCCGCCAAGTCCCTGGTGAAGGGTACTAGCAGCTGCTGTTTCCTCAAGATCTTGATGGTCTGCCTGAAGCCTATCTCTGCCAGACGTTCAGATAGCCTGGGCATGGAGGCGAGTTTCTTCAGGGCTTTGTAGAGCTTTCGTGGCTCCATCTCCATGCATAGGCGACTCTGTCCTACTGCGCTCTCTCTGTCTTTCTCTGTCTCTCTCTGTCCCAAACACACTCTTTCTCTCTGTCTCTCTCTCTGTCTCTGTCTCTTTCTCTCTCTCACACACACACACACATACACACATACACACACCCTTGCACACACATGCACACTCACACAGATGCTATCAACTCTCTATGGCTATGCCTATGAATGAGTCTCTCTTTCCAATCATATGTATATACACACAAATGTTTATTCGTGAACATCCAAGTATACAAACGGGAGAAATGAAGACAATATTCATTAGTGCTGAAGCTAACACACCTGGTGAAAATCCCAAACGCCTGCCCAGAGCTTTTCCTTTCTCTTTTCATATTCGGGAACTGGGTCTGTGTTATACACCTGCCACACTGCCTTGCCTCCAGGCTCCTTCTTTTCACCAACTGGGCCTTCACAGCTGTTCACACTGGTGCAGATCCCAAAAGCCCGTGGAGACCTTTTCATTTCCATTTTCTTCTTTGGCAACTGGGACTTGGCTTTCTGAGTTGCAAAGGGATCTCTTTTTCACTCTGGTTAATTTCCCACTACTCTCTCTCTCTCTCTCCCCCTCTCTCTTTTATACACATACATATATACAAACACACACAAATAAACACACACACACACACACATATACTTATCCTATAATTTTTTTTTTTCTCTAGAGAACACTGACTCATACCATGGGTGACTGAGACCCTGTCTCAAAAAATAAATTAGAGAAGCATTTGAAGATGATATTCAATTTTGACCCTACTTGCTTTATATGTTTACATATGTATACACTTACATAGCATACAAAACATGCTTGTGTTAGACTTTATTGTTGTCATAACACATTATCGTCATTGCTAAAAAACTGTTTTCTATGTGCTCGAGATCCAAATAGTTTTGATAAGTTAAAATCAATCTGGCATCAAGTTTCAGTTCCTTCTGGGGAGAGAAACATTCTGATTTCCTGCCTTTTCAGTATATGGTGACCATTTATATGTCTTGTTTTGTAGCCCTCTTACATCTCCTAATCCAGACACAGGAAGAGTGTTTCTTACAGTGTGTCATTCTGATTGTCCTCATTTCAAATTTTTTGTATTCTCTGTAGTGTCTCCCTTTTGAAAATCTCCTTAAAATCCATTTGTTGTACTGTGATGAACCATGATAACATTTAGAGTGGCAATGAGCAAACATGACTTCATTTTGAGATGTAAAATGTCCTGTTCACTGAATAGAATATAATCATCTTAAAGTGGTGGGAAAGTATTATAGGATAAAATTAAAAAATTGACTTGAATTAGGAAATAATCTTAAATATGCATTATTCTAAATACCCCTTTATTCCATTAAATATTTAAGTTCATTATAATGTGGCACAGAGAAAGAAAATTGTATTTGATTGACAGAGAAAATGTAAACTACATAGTACAATGCTACACACAAAAAATTCCTGGCTCATTGTGGTGGCACCTGCTTATAAACTCAGGTATTCTGGAGGCCAAGGCAACCCGAATTCTAAGAGCAAAGGTAGCTGGGAGTATACACTAAGTATGAGACCAGTTTGGGTTACCTAAGGGATACACTGTCAAAAACAAATCAGATACAAATGTTGAGGAAAAGCTATCTATTCCCAAACCAAAAGATTCCAGTTGTTCTTTCAGCCTAACATTTTTAACAATATATCATGGTATCACTGCATGCCAACAGTAAAGGACTAGAGCAAAAACTGGAACAAATAGGGAAAACTTTAGGAAATACAAGTAAGATAAAATAAATACAGAACAAAATTAAATCCCATTTCTTCTTGATTTATTTCATATAAAAATATTAGTTAAAATAGATACTCGAGCCTATACACTCTAGAATAAAATGTGAGTATATGGAGTTACCTAGAGAAAGTCTGGTTTGGGTTCTCAGAACTGTATGTTACTGTGATCACTAGCCAATGCCAAACATCACTGTTTTCTGTTTCCATGAATGGATGGAAAGTTCTGCATTCAGTTTATTTAGAGAAAGGATCTTTCTAAATGATTATTTTGGGAGTTGGAGGTGTAGACATTGGGGCTAATTGTCCTGATATTGTCAGAGATTTTAATCTGCACAGTTGTAAACACTAAGCTACTAAAATTTCCATTATGGTCTGCTTACGACATTTGAAAGATGATTCTTTCCTTTTGTATGCCAGCTTCTCATGACAATTTTAATGGTAAATTTGTACTATATTATCTTTATGTAGCAGCTAGTAATGATAATAAAGACTGTTATAATTATTTGAGATTTACCAGGAATTTTTTTGTATAAGTTATACATATTCTTCTATAATAAACTGTGCAACAATTTTAAAACATTTTAAAATTTGTGATATTAAAATTAATAATCACAGTATGAATTAAACATATCTTCACAGAAAATTATTTTTACAACCAACTACAGATATAAAAAGTTAAGTCAGATGCATTTCTAAGCCAGCTGAAGGTATTTTATCCTATGAATTATGTAGTAAATTTAACTTTCTTCATAAAATTTTTCGGAAGTCTATGAGCTTTATTTTTGATGTTCTACTTTCCATTTGTTTTTTTTCTCAAATTTAAAATTATCCCAACTTATTCAAATTCTATAAAATAAGTACATTAGCTTGTAGGATTTGTAAATATTTTTGAGCTTTTAATGTCTTATATTTGTTTTTTAACTCAATTTTGCTGAATATTCAGATAAGTCAAACTTTACACTTTTCTAAATCATTGAAGATAATCATCTGGGTATACTTTCAATAACAAAAATTCTAATACTGTTAATGGATGCATTTCCATTTTTTTACATGTAGATATCCTGTTAGACCAGCACTATTTGTTGATTATGTATCTTTTTTTGCCATTGTATGATTTTGGTATCTAAAATCAGGTGTTCAGAGTTGTGTGGATTTATTTGTGAATCCTCTATTCAATTCCATTGATTCACCAGTCTGTTTCACAGCCTGCACTATGCAGGTTTTATTGCTGTTGTTCTATAGGACAGCTTGAAATCAGGGATGAAGATATCTCCAGAAGATCTTTTGTTGCAGAGCAGAGGATTATTCTAGCTATTCTGTTTTTTTGTTTGTTTTGTTTGTTTGTTTGTTTTTTTGTTTTTTGTTTTTGTTTTTTCCTATTCTTTATGAAGTTGAGAATTTTCCTTTTAAGTTTTGTAAAGAATTCTGTTGTTATTTTGAAGGGAATTTCATTGAATGTGTAGATTGCTTTTGGTAAGATGGTCATTTTTACTGTTTATCCTGCCAACCCATGAGCATGGGAGATCTTTCCATCTTCTAATAACTTCTTCTGTTTTTTTCCTAAAGACTTGAAGTGTTTTTCATACAAGTCTTTGACTCGATTGGTTGGAGTTACACAAAGGTACTTTTTGTTATTTGTGGCTATTGTGAAAGGCGTTGCTTCCCTAATTTCTTTCTCAGTCCATTTGTCGTATGTATGCAGGAGGGTTACTGTACTTTTATTTCGAGTTAATTTTGTATCCAAACACTTTGCTGAATGTGTTTATCAGCTGTAGGAGTTCCCTGGTAGAATCTCTGGGGACACTCATGTATACTTTCATATCATCTGCAAAGAATGATACTTTGACTTCTTCCTTTCTGTATTGAATCCCCTTAATCTCTTTTAATTATCTTATTGCTCTAGCAAGGATTTCACGAACTATGTTGAAGAAATATGAAGAGAGAGGGCAGCTCTCTGTTGTCCCTGATTTCAGTTGGAATGATTTAAGTTACTCTCCATTTAGTTTTATATTTGTTATAAGCTTGCTGTATATTGTCTTTACTGTGTTTAGGTAAGTGTCTTGTATCCCTGATCTCTCCAGACTTTAAACAGAAATGGGTGTTAGATTTATCAAATGCTTTTTCAGTATTGAAGGAGATGATCTTGTGTTTTTTTTTTTTCTTTCGTTTTTTATATGGTAGATTACATTGATGGATTTCCATTTATTGAATCATCCCTGCATGCCTGAGATGAAGCTTACTTGGTCATAATTGATGATATCTTTGATGTGTTCTTAGATTCAGTCTGCAAGGATTTTGTTGAGTATTTTTTGTATCAGTGTTCACAAGAGAAACTGGCCTAAAATTCTCTTTCTCTCTCCAGTTTTTTTAAGGTTTAAATTTCAAGGTGACTATGGCTTCAAAGAATGAGATGGTAACATTTTTTCTGATTCTCTTTTGTGGATTACTTTGAAGAGTATTGGTGTTAGCTCTTCTTCAAAGGTCTGGTAAAATTCTGTGCTGAAACCATCTGGCCTTGGGCTTTCGTTTTGCATGGGAGACTTTTGATGAAAAGTTCTATTTCCTTAGGGGATGTATGATTATTTAGTTTATTTATGTGAACTTGATTCATCTTTTGTAAGTGGAATCACTCAAGAAAATTGTCCATTTAATTGAGATTTTTTCACTTTGTGGGATATAGGCTTTTGAAGAAAGACCTAGTGATTGTTTGGATTTCTTCCATGTCCGTTGATATGTCCCCTTTTCATTTCAGATTTTGTTGATTTGGATAGTGTCTCTCTGTCCTTTTGTTAGTTTATGTAAAGGTTTGTCTATCTTGTTGATTTTCTCAAGGAAATAGCTCTTGGTTTCCTTGATTGTTTGAATTGTTCTCTTTGTTTGTAGTTTATTGATTTCCTTGGTTGAGTTTGATTATTATCAGCTGTCTACTCCTCTTGGGTGTGTCTGTTTCTTTGTTCCTAGAACTTTCAGGTGAGCCATTAAGTTGCTTCTATGGGATGCTTCAAATTTCTTCTTGAAGGCACTTAGTGCTATGACCTTTCCTCTTAGTACTGTTTTCATCATATCCTATAAGTTTGGGTATGTTATATCTTCATTTTCATTACATTCCAGGAAGAATTTTATTTTTCTTTGTTTCTTCCCTGACCCAGCTGTCATTGAGTAGCGAGTTGTTCAGTTTCCATGTGTGTGTAGGCTTTTTGCTATTTCTGTTGTTGGTGAGATCCAGCTTTAGTTCATGGTAGTCTGATAGGAGACAAGGGATTATTTCAATCTTCCTGTATCTGTTGAGGTTTACTTTGTGCCCAATTATATGGTCTATTTTGGAGAAGGTTCCATGAGGTGCTGAGGAGGTAATTCTTTTTGTGATAGGGTGAAAAGCTCTGTAGATGATAGGTCCATTTGATTCATGGCATCTATTTGAGTCATCGTTTCTTTGTTTAATTTCGGTTTGTTCACCTGTCCTTTGTTGAGAGTGGAGTGTTGAAGTCTCCCACTATTAATGTGTGTGGATCTATGTGTGGTTTCAGTGTTATTAATCTTTCTTTTACTATTGTGGGTGCTCTCCTATTTGGAGCATAAATGTTCAGAATTGTGATGTCTTCTTGGTCGATTTTTTTTTTTTTTGATGAGTATTAAGTAACTTTCCCGGTCTCTTATGTTTAATTTTGGTTGAATATCTATTTTATTAGATACTGGAATGACAACTGCAGCTTGCTTCTTGGGTCCATTTGCTTGGAAAACCATCTTCTAACCCTTTATTCTCAGTTAATATCTATCTTTGTGGCTTAAGTGTGTTTCTTGTATGCATCAAATTTTTGGGTCTTGCTTGCACATCCATTCTCTTTTAGTTTGTGAGTTCATTGATGTTAAGAGAGATTAATAACTAGTAGCTGTTAGATCCTTTGATTTTGCTGCTGGTTGTGGTTTGTGTGCTTAGCTACTTTTAGTTTTGCTGCACTGAGGTTATTTATTTCCTGTGTTTTCCTAATGTTGTTATTTTTCTTCGGCTGTATTTTTCCTTCTAATGTTTTCTGTAATGCTGTATTTGTGTCTAGGTATTGTTTAAATTTGTTTTTGTCGTTGAATATCTTGTTTCCTCCATCTATGATGATTGAGAGTTTTGCTGTGTAAAGTAGCCTGGGCTGATATCTATGTTCTCTTAGGGTTTGTACTATAGCCATCCAGGCCCTTCTGGCTTTCATAGCTTCTGTTGAGTAGTCAGATGTGATTCTGATAGTTTGCCATTATGTGTTACTTGATACTTGGCCTTTTTCCTTTGCTGCTTTTAGTATTTTTTCTTTGTTCTGTTTTGAATATTATGTGGCAGGAGGATTTTTTTTCTGGTTTAATTTATTAGGTGTTCTGTAGGTCTGTTGTATATTTATAGGCCTCTTTTTTAAGTTGGGAGATTTTCTTCTATTATTTTTTGAAAATATTTTCTGGGCATTGTAGACAGGAATCTTCTTTTTTCTCTATTCCTATTACTCAGTTTTTTTTTTAATTTTATTTTTTTCTTATCAGTTACATTTTATTAACCCTGTATCCCAGCCGTATCCTGCTCCCTCATTCCCTCCCAATCCCAGCCTCCTTCCCTCATCTCCACCATGCCCCTTTCCAAGTCCACTGATAGGGGGACCTCATCCCCATTCATCTGATCATGTTTTAACAGGTATCTTCAGGACTGGCTGCAAAGCCCTCCTCTGTGCCCTAACAGGACTGCTTCTCCCTTGGGGGGTGGGGAGGTCAAAGAGCCAGTCATTGAGTTCCTGTTAGAAATAGTCCTTTTTCCCCTCACTATGGGAAACTACTTGGTTACTGAGCTAACACAGGGTACATCTGAGTAGAGGTTCTAGGTTATATCTATACATGGTCCTTCATTAAATATCAGTCTCAGAAAAGACCCTGTGCCCAGATATATTTTGTCCTTGTGGAGCTCCTATCCTTTCCCATCATACTAACTCCCCTTTTTTCATATGATTCCCTCTACTCTGCCGAAAGTTTGGTCATGAGTCTTTGTATCTGCTTTGAAAACACTGCTTGTTAGAGTCTTTCACATGCCCTCAGTAGACTCCTATCAGACATTCAATGCACATCCCATCTGTCTTTCTAAGTGAGGATTGATCATCTTACCCCATGTCCACTCTCTTGATTATCTTTTTTAGGTGTATAGAATTCATTCTGTTTATCATATCTTATAGGTCTATATAAGTGAATATATACCATGTTTGACTTTCTCCTTCTGGGATATTTCACTCAGAATGATCTTTTCTAGATCCCACCATTTGCCTGCAAATTTCATGATTTCCTCCTTTTTGATTGCTGAGTAGTATTCCATTGTGTAAAAATACCACAACTTCTGTACCCAATCCTCTATTGATGGACATCTGGGTTGTTTCCAGGTTCTGCCTATTACAAATAAAGCTGCTATAGACATGGTTGAACAATATCCCTTTTGTGTACTTGAGCAAAGTTTGGGTATATACCTAGCAGTGGTATAGCTGGGTCTTGAGGAAGCGCTATTCCTAATTGTCTGAGAAAGCGCCAGATAGTTTTCCAGAGTGGTTGTACCAGTTTACATTCCCACCAGCAGTGGAGGAGGGTTCCCCTTTCTCCACAACCTCTCCATCATGTGTTGTCACTTGAGTTTTTCATCTTGGCCATTCTGATGGGTGTAAGGTGAAATCTCAGGGTCGTTTTGATTTGCATTTCTCTGATGGCTAATGAGGTTGAGCATTTCTTTAAGTGTTTCTCTGCCATTCGATATTCCTCTGTCAAGAATTCTCTGTTGCGCTCTGTTCCCCATTTTTTAATTGGATTAATTGGTTTGCTGCTTTTCAGCTTCTTTAGTTCTTTGTATATACTGGATATTAGTCCTCTGTCAGATAATGGGATAGTGAATATTCCTTCCCAATCTGTAGGCAGTCATTTTGTTTTGATGACGGTGTCCTTTGCTTTACAGAAGCTTTTTTGTTTCATGAGGTCCCATTTACTGATTGTTGCTCTTAGAGCCTGTGCTGTTGGTGTTTATGAAGTTGTCTCCTGTGCCAATGAGTTCTAGGCTGTTCCCCACTTTTTCTTCTAAGAGATTTAGAGTATCTGGTTTTATGTTGAGGTCTTTGATCCACTTGGGCTTTAGTTTTGTGCAGGGTGATAAATATGGATCTATTGTCATTTTTCTGCATGTAGACATCCATTTGGTTCAGCACCATTTGTTGAAGATGCTTTCTTTTTTCCATTGAATGGTTTTGGCTTCTTTGTAAAAAATCAAGTATTCATAGGTGTATGCGTTTATTTCTGGGTCTTCTGTGCAGTTCCTTTGATCCTCCTTTCTGTTTTTATGACAATACCATGCAGTTTTTATTACTATTGCTCTGTAGTACAAATTGAGATCAGGGATGGAGATACCTCCACATGATCTGTTGTTGCACAGGATTGTTCTGGAGATTCCTGTTTTTTTGTTTCTTTGTATGAAGCTGAGAATCTTCTTTTCAAGGTCTGTAAAGTATTGAGTTGGTATTTTGATGGGAATTGCATTGAATCTGTTGATTACTTTTGACAGGGTGGCCATTTTCACAATGTTAATCCTACCAATCCATGATCACGGGAGATCTTTCCATCTTCTGATGTCTTATTCAATTTCTTTCTTCAGAGACTTGAAGTTTTTCTCAAACAGGTCTTTCACTTGCTTGGTTAGTGTGTTTCTTGGATGCAACAGAAGGTTGGATCCTGTTTCCACAACTATTCTGTTAGTCTGTGTCTTTTTATTGGGGAGTTGAGTCAGTTGATGTTGATAGATACTAGTGACCAACAATTGTTGCTTACTTTTGATATGGGGTTGGTGGTGTCACTGAGTTTCATTGCTTGTATTCTTTTTTTTTGTGTGTGTGTGTTGTGTGTGTGTAGTTATCTATTTCCTCTGTTTCCTTAGATGTAGTTGTTTTCTTTGGTTTGGAGTTTCCCTTCTAGTACCTTCTGTAGAGCTGGGTTACTATGTAGATATTGTTTAAATTTGGTTTTGTCATGGAATATTCTGAATTTCTGTCTATGTTGATTGAAAGTTTTGCTGGGTATAGTAGTCTGGGTTGGAATCTGTGGTCCCTTAAGGACAGTATGATTTCTGTCCAGGCCCTTCTGGCCTTCATAGTTTCATAGTTTCTGTTGAGAAATCTTGTGTGATTCTGATAGGTCTACCTTCATATGTTACTTGGCCTTTTTTCCATGCTGCTTTTAGAATTTTTTCTTTGTTCTGTAGGTTCAGTGTTTTGACTATGATGTGACGTGAAGAATTTCTTTTCTGGTCTAGTCTACTTGGTGTTCTGTAGGCATCTTGTATGTTTATGGCCATCTCCTTCTTTAAGTTGGGAAAGTTTTCTTCTATAATTTTCTTGAAAATATTTTCCGGACCTTTGAGCATGATGTCTTCTTTTCCTTCTACTCTTATTATTCTTAGGTTTTGTCTTTTCATGGTGTCCTTGAGTTCTTGGATGTTTTGTGTTTGGAACTTTTCTGATTTTATTTTTTCTTTGAGAGACGTTTCAATTCCTGGAAGTGTATCTTCGGCGCCTGAGATTCTTTCTTCCATCTCTTGTATTCTGTTGGTGATGCTTACCTTTGGAGTTCCCGATCTTTTCTCTATGTTCTACAGCTCCTAGTTTTTCTCTATTTGTATTTTCTTTTTTTTTTTAATTTTAATTCTGTTTTCATGACTTGCACCATTTCCTTCATCTGTTTGAATGTGGAGTCCTGCTTTTCAATGACAGCTTCTATTGTTTTTTTCCATTTCTTCTCTATGCATCACTGATTGTGCCTCTATTTCTTTGGGTATAATTGCCTGTATTTCTATGAGAGTTTGTTTATTTCTTCTTCATTTGCCTTCATTTGTGTGGACGTTTCTTTGAAAGCTTTGTTCATTTCTTCTTTGTTTGCCTCAATATTCATGGTCATTTCTCTGAGAGCTCAATTTGTTTCCTCTTGATTCATCTCGATTTCTTTGGCTATTTCTCTGAGGGCTTTGTTCATTTCACCTATATGGGCTCTAATAGCTGGAGAAACATAGTTTTGAGGTTGTTTTCTTGTATATCTAGTGAATTGAAGTGTCCATTTTTTTGTGGGGTTGCTGGTGAGGTCATTATGTCCTGATTTGTGTTGGGTGTGTTCTTAAGTCTGCCTCTAGCCATCTGGTTATTTATAACCCTCACTGTTTGTTCCTCGAGTTTGTAGTTCAGACAATGATCATCTCTTCCTGTTTTCTGGACGTTTTTTTCAGGAAGATGAGAGAGGTTCACTGGTTTGGGAGTGTGCCTTGTGGTTTCAGTTTTGCCTAAGTAAGGAATGTGACGCTGGCACTATTTGCATGCACTTTTAGCAGGCGTAGTGTACATGTGGGGATTCTGTGACTATTGCAGTGGCCTGCAGGCCACTATTATGAAGTATTATGTCTGAGATCCAGGGACTGTTTGCCTGGATTAAACTGGTGGACCCACAAGGCAGAGGCTTCAACGTTGGGGTCGCTATCCCAAGAATCCCTATGATGCCCACATTAGGGGTCTGGGTGGCAGGGATCTCATCTGGTTGCTTCTGTAGAGAGGCCCTGGGTCTGGGGCAAACTCTCCCTAGAAGGCTCACTCACTCTCTTGCAGGACCACTTGGAATGCACTGGGGTTTCCCTTGCTCTCTACTCTCTGATTTGGTCCTGCTGCGGGAAATGTGCGAGTAGGCTAACAGTCAACTCTGTGACACTGTGGCCGCAGGACACGATTTCCACCTCTCCTGTGTGCTGCCTCTCTGTCCTTTCCCTCTGCCAGGAGGGGTTATGTTGATTTGTCCTGGGGTAACTCGGGAAAGAGTTAGGTTGAGTGTTCTCAATATCCTGGGCCCAGAACTCTCTGCCAGAAGCAGCCTGGTGGTAGAACCTATGTTTGCTGATCCTGAGAGAGTACCAGGTAGGGTTGAGTGTCCTCAGATCCAGAGCTTGGGTTTCTCTGCCAGGGGCCACTGGGTGAGCTGGAGAGGGGGTACTGTGTCCTGTGGCAGGCTGCCTCTCTGTCCTTCCCCTCTGATCTTCCCCTCCGCTAGGGCAAGCTTATGGCAGTGTTCTCAGGGGAGTGCCAGAAGGGGTTGGGACTTCTCAGTCCAGATTCTGAGCCGGGTTTTCTCTGCCAGGAGTCGGGGGGGGGTCGCCAGTGATAGGACATGGTGATAGACCTTATTGTGCTGGAACTGGGAGCGTCTCAGGACGTGTTGAATGATCACAGTCCCAGATCCTGAGCTGAAGTTTATTTGCAAGGAGCAGCGGCCAGCACGGTGAAGCCCCTGTGCGCCTCTTTGTCCTTCTGCTCCACTGCGGCAGGGTTATGGCAGCGTTTGGGGGAGTGCCCGAAAGGATTGGGTTTTCTCAGCTCCGATCTCAGGTTGGGGTACAGACAATGTGGTCTGTGGCAGATTCTGCTAGACACCACCTGCCTCCTCTGAAGAGGGAGTAGGGATTTTGAGCTGGGCTCGCAGCTGCTCTCTGAGCATGGCTGGAGCTCAGTTGTGATGGAGGCGGGTACCCGCAGTCAGCGAGAACTTCCAGGGAAAGACTGGGTGACCCATAATCAGCCTCGCAACTTTGCTTCCCCGTGGGGTTTTCTTGCGAATGGGACTCCCTTTGTGCCCACCAATCAGCCTGGGAAAGTGATCGGTACGTGCAGGTGTGCAGCTCCAGCACAGAGACCCAAAGCCCATGTTACCAGGGATCTCTTCCGGGTTCTGGCTGGCCGCCTCAGAGTGGACCTGACTGATTCCCATGCTGTGGGAGCCTCCCCTCACCTGGGAAACACGCTTTAGTTTTAGGGCCCAGAGTTCAGTCTCCTGGTCGCTGCACGGAGAGTGTTTTCCCACTTCTCAGACACAGTATTCTCCCAGTGCTGCCATCTTGGCCCCTCCACCCTTAAGTCTACTCTTAGGTTTTGTCTTTTCATGTTTTCTTGGATTTCATGGATGGTTTGTGTCAGGAATTTTTGGGATTTAGTATTTTCTTTAACGGCTACATGCATTTATTTCATTGTATCTTCCATATCTGAGATTCTTTCTTCCATCTATTGTAGTCTGTTGGTTATGGTTACCTCTGTAGTTCCTGTGTTCTTTTCTTTGTTCTTTCTCACCATGGTTTCCTCTGTTTGTGTTTTCTTTAATTTTTCCAATTCTATTTTCAGATCCTGAACCATTTTTTTTATTTCCTTTACCTGTCTGACTGTATCTTCCTTCAATTCCTTCACCTGTTTGTTTGAACATTCCTCTGTTTCTTTTATTTCTTTCAGTGATTTAATCATTTTCTTTCTGAAAGCAACAAGCTGTTTTACTACAGTTTCCTGCATTTCTTTACTAATGGTCGTAATCTGTGTGACTTTATCTCCCTCTAAATCTTCAAACATTTTATTTGTTTCCTCCATTATTTTCTTCTTAAGCATTGATGTAAAGTCATCTTCTTAAATTCTACTTATGTTAGGATGTCCAGGGCTGGTTGTCCCTGGATAATTGGGTTCTGGGAATAGCATATTGCTTTGCCTTTTGTTGGTTGTGCTTTAACAGTAGCCTCTACCCATCTTGGTGTCTCAGGTATGGGCTGTTAATTTCTGGTACCTGCTGGAATCCTGGGGTGGAGGGAATCCCCTTGGTAGGGTTCTGAAGGGAGCGTCCTCAGCTTTTTGAGTGTGATCAATGGATTGGTGGTGCTTTTCCAAAATTGGCACAATTCAACCCAGTTGAAGGACCTGTGTGGTAACTATGGTTCTTGGTAGTCAGGAAGGCTCTCCTCTTTCCAAGAGAAGTCCTGGAGACAGCTGCCTCTCTGTGTTTCTTGCTTAGAACATATTGAGCTGCTACCTTTGCTCCTTTATTTTGTTTTCTGAGCATAGTCCACTTGAAGAACCAGGAAGTGCAGTGGTTTCTTCAGTTTAGCTAGAGATAACTGGTTGCACTTTGGAGCAGTATCTGGGGGCTGATCCAATGGTCTCAGGCTTCTGTAGGTCTGAGGTTGGAGCTGTGTGCCCCAGTACCTTAGTGGTAAAACATGGCAGTTGAGTACAGTGCTCATGTGGGCAGCCAGAGGCCAGAGCTTGGAGCCTGTGGGAACCCAGCAAGAACCCAGCAGGACCTCAGCAAGAACCCAGAAAGAACCCAGGGGGAACCCAGCGGGAACCCAGAAACTCTTCTGGAAGTGGTTTTCCTGAGGTCGGTCCAGTTGTATCTACCACTGTGTGTTCCTCCCAACAAAAAGACCTAGTGTGCAGTGTTTTGGCATCCACAGTTTCATCTGTGATGGCAAGTAGAGTGCAGGCAGAGTGACTCTGCCTTGTTATGGACTGGGCTCCCAGAGGAACCTGGCTGGGTTGGGGGTGGGTGGATGGGAGTTGTGGTGCCCTGAGTTTGGGCCTGCTCTTTCCCACACTGTCGGTTTTCCTTCTGACAGAAAATGACAGTCTCTGTTGCCCTGGGGCCCACATTTCTGTCTGGGACAGAATTCTGTCTGGGACAATGAGTCAGGTGCACAGCAGTTCTCTAGGCTGGCAGCTGATTATCAGCTGGACCCCAGTACCTTTTGCAAGGGTTGTCTGAGTGTCCTGGGGTTGGTTCCTGATCGCTTCCTTCACCGTGGGGTTTTCTCCAGACTGGAAATCCCAGTCTCAGGTGTTGTGGGGCCCACAGTTCAGGCATGCAGGCATGCGCCTCTGGGCTGGTGACCAAGTGCCAGCTGGGACTGGGTACTCTTCCAGGAGTTTAGCTGGGTGAACTGAACCAAATTGATTCCCACAACATGGGCTTTCCTCTCAGCTGGCAAGCACAATTTTGGTGTGTTAAGGCCAAGAGTTCTGTGTGTTGGTCACTCTCTGTCCCTGCTGTGCTGCTGGTCAGAAACAGTGTCCTCCTGGTGCTGTTATCTTGGATGCTCATTATGACTATTTTAATAATTCTCATTAAAATCTTTGCCAATATTAATTTTACTTTGTTTATTAAAATATTTAAGCTAATTTTCTACTGCTCTGCACATGTTTTCCTCCTACTCTTGTAACTAATTAATGAAGATACTTTTATGATAATGGGCTAATAAGTCCTAAGAATGAATGCATAGATAGGAAATCTGTGTATGTGAGGTTCTTTGTCATGGTTACCAAACCATTTAATAAATAGTTAAGCTTTTAAAGCACAAGATTCATTTATCCAGTGTTATGGATTAGAATCATTGTCTAACTTTCTGAATACATTTTAGTATGATTAATATTACATAGTTTCTGTCTTCATGCTTTTATATTCTTATACATATTCACTGATGGAAATCTACTGTTGGTACAGGAATAGAGTCCCTCCCTATCTTGGAGCTTATCATAGAGCTTGCCAAGAGGAACAAGATGGCTGAGGAGGAGAAGGAAAAATGGACAAATAGAAACTGAAAATTTGTTTACATGACTTGCTTTATTACAAAGCCCTTGGATATTCTATTAGTTCCTTGTTTCACTGATGTGACAAAATAACTAATAAGAGCAACTTAATGTGAGGACAGTAAATTCTGGTTCACAGTTTGAAGGGAGCTAATGCATCATGGCCAAGAGGAGGTTGGGGGAAAAGCATGCTCAGCCTGTTTTCGAGCTTTAGTATATCTAGAACCTCAACCCATGTAATGAAGCCAACCATTGCTAAAGTGCTACACTTAGACTATTTCAGAAGTTTTTCCATCTCAGTTGATCTAATTGAGGCTCATCCCATAGGCATCTGGTGAGGTTTATCTTTTGGAGATTCTAGATCATATCAAGTGGGCAGACAATTTAAACCAATTCACAGGGTAAGCAGTGCAATCTCATGAAAGCAGTAGCTCATTCTCAAGAGATAATGAGTTTCTCCTAAGAACTCTTAAGTTTCTCCTAAGAGTTCATCCTAAAATACCTGTTTAAGCTTTTCTTACATGTTACCATGTTTTCACTCTTCAAAGCGAGTTAGAAGAGGACAAAACATAATCTACCAGTGTAATTTATATCTGTTTAAATTCTCTTATCAGAACCTTCTCTAAATATCATTGTCTTTATGTAATTTCAAAATAATGTTCATAAACAATCCAAGTGACAAATTGATTTCTCTGTTTTCTTTTTATTCTTAGACTAGATTTTTCTTCACCTTTAGAATAACATGTATTGATTTTCATCAATGGTATTTGATGGTACTTATTCATTTGTATTTATTATATTTCTTTTTATACAATGACAATTATATGTGTAGTCTAATTTGTATTCTCTCTCACTAGATTTAACCTTTTTCCTGAAAATATTTTTATTTAATATAATTTTAAATGTGCAAATGTGTATTACATAAATTAGAAATATTTATATAACAATCCTCCTATCAGAAATTTATTTTCTCTGCTAGAAAAAATAGAGTCTTTCAGAGACCCTTTATGGTAGGCTCCTGTCGTGTTTCTTTTTTTCTCCTACTTCCAATGTCTATCCCATTTGTCTTTCTAGATGAGGACTGATTATCTTACCCTGGGTCCTGCTTCTTGCTTAGCTTCTTTAAGTATATAGGTTTTAGTATGTAGATCCTATCTTTTAGGTCTAGTATCCACTTATATGTGAATATATACCATGTGTTTCTTTCTGCTTCTGGGATACCCTATTTATGTTGATCTTTTCTAGACCACACCATTTGCCTGCAAATTTCATGATTTCCTTGTTTTTAATTGCTGAGTAGTATTCCATTATGTAAATGTACCACAATTTCTGTAACCATTCCTCCATAGAGGGCCATACAAGGTTTTTTCCAGGTTCCAGCTATTACAAGTACAAAGGAGATGCTGACATTCATAACCAAACCTTGGGCAGAGTACAGGAAATCATATGAAAGAAGGGTGAGTTAGTAAGACCTGGAGAGGAAAGGAGCTCCACAAGGATCAAACATATCTGGGCACAGGAGTCTTTTCTAAAAATGATTCTCTAACAAGGGATCATGCATGGATGTAACCTAAAACCCCTGCTCAGACATAGCCCAAGGCAGCTCAGTATCCAAGTTGGATACCCCAGTAAGTTAAACAGGGATTGAAACTGATATGAACTCAGTGGCTGGACCTTTAACCTCCCCCCAACCCCAAGGGAGGAGCAGCCTTGATAGGCCACAGAGGAGGCCATTGCAGCTAGTCCTGAGGAGACCTGATAAGCTAGGGTCAGAGGAAGGGGAGGAGGAACTCTCTATCAGTGGACTTAGAGAAGGGCAGGGAGGAAATGAGGAAGGAACAGTAGGATTGGGAGGGAATGTGGGAGGGGGCTACAGCTGGGATACAATGTAAATAAACTGTAATTAATATAAAAAACAAAAACTTAATTAAAAATTTTATTGTCTTTTTGTTTTAACTAATTAAGTAATAAAGGATCTACTTAAAATTTAGTTTGTTTCTAATGAATGAACATATTAAATTCCTGTATGAAATTCCATTGAATTTTAAATTGTTGTAAATTATTTATGCTTATTTAGTAATTTATAACTTTTTCATTCTGAATTACTTTTAGATATGTCAAATATTTCAGGTAATTTAATTATATTTGTGTTATTTTTATATTATAATTTTCAGGCTGTTTTGTTTTGGAAAATATTTTTTACTCCCAAATTGATTCTTATGTACTTTGCAATATGCTCCTTTTCTTTTGTTTGTTTTTACCAAAATACTGAGGAATACACAATCAAAGTTATCCACTGGAAGAAGCTCCAGGTTTTTTGAAGGAAGGGTTCTATGAAACCACTGTCACATCCAGACAGCCTCTTGCTGAATAAAGGCTCGCAGAAGTATGTCCTTGGAGAGAATGTGATTTTAACTCCTAACTAGCAACTGCTGGTATCTCTTCGTGGGCTAAACACTACATGACTGTGCTACGCAGGGTCTCCTTCATGATTATGGTATAACATAACCATGGTGCTCATGCCCTTTGTCTTGTTTTCCTGAAGGGAAACTGATTGCCATTTTATGATTTCTGAGTAAAACTGTAATTAACTTCTTACTTCTTGACTCTGTTCTAAAAGTCTTCCGTCCTCATTTGTGACCTTGGTAGACATTATTGACTTCTCTCATGCTATAAACCAAACATTCACTTTGGTTTATGTAAAGTAGATTAATCTCAAACCATGTGTGTTATCTTTTCTCATTGACATTTGCAATGAACCAACTGAAGGAAGAAATTACGTAAATGAATCACTCAGAATTCTAATTTCTGTTCTGTTTTCACTGAATCACTATACCCATGATCATGCCTTCTATTTCTAATTGGTGTACATGGACACAGTGTCCCCTTGGAATAACCTCTTGTAAATGTCTATCCTTAGTGATTGGGTTCATGATCTCCAGTACTTCAAGAAGCACGCCTGAGAACAGAGAGAATGAAAAATCTTCTATAGTATGTGTAGGATACCTCTTATTTCAAATTCTATCTGAGTGGTTTGTGGTTGGAGTCATGATCTCCAGTTCTGTGAGAGCACAGAAAATAAAAAAAAAAATCTTATAGATATGTGTAGGACACCCCTATTTCCAATTTTTGTTCCTGGTATTCACAAGGAATAATATAATATAATATATAATATATAATATATTATATATTATATATTATATAATAATATTTTATATAATATATTATATAATAATATAATATATAATATAATAACTAAGATACACTATGTCATAGACACTCCTTTCTCTGAAGCTTTATTTCTAAAACAAATTTTTAATAATTTTTTTATTAAATTGATTACAGTTTATTCAATTGTATCCCAGGTGTAGCCACCAATTTTTAGTTTTTATATTAATTATAGTTTTGAAGATCAGTACTCACGTCAGCTACAAAGTTTGTATCTTAGTTGCTTTAGATATTGAGCCACCTTTTCAGGCCATTGTGCACATTCTTACAATTGGAATCTACTTCCAACTTTGTCATGTGTGATGCTTAATTTTGATTGTTAATGGTATTTTGTCTGGAACCATCTATGATACAGTTCCCTAAGCACAACTCTGCAGGATTATTTCAATTATGTTACCTTCTGTCCATGCTTCTGAGCAATTAATTGGATTAGGTAATCACGGTGAGAAAACTATATCAACTATTATTGGGCTGTGAAATTACAAACATGATTTCCAGAATGCATAAACAGGAGAAAGCTCAGTGAGTATGAGCCGTCATTGTCCTCTGCTTCTTTGTTATTATTTATTTTTTCTTTATTTCACTTTATTCACTTTGTATCCTCCCATAAACACTTCCCTCCTTCCCTTCTAATCCCACCTTCCCTCCCCCTTCTTCATGTATGCCCATCCACAAGTCCACTGATAGGGGAGGTCTCCCTCTCCTTCCTTCTGAAATTAGTCTATCAGATCTCATCAGGAGTGGCTGCATTGTCATCTTCTGCGTCCTCTGTTTCTTAACTAAGTCAGCCACTTCACTTGCTGTGACCTCCTGACATCAGTCCTGCCCTATAGCGCTACCATAAGCCTACAAACACTGAGCCAAATGTATTTCTAATGTAAATAATATCCTAAAGCTCTTTTTCACACCAAGAGGGAAATAACTTCAAATAAAAATGTTCTTATAATGCCCAGGTTGAGTCAGGTTTTGTGGTATACCCCCTTAGTTGATTCTTTGCCTTTGGGACTTTTTGGCGGCTAGAGTCTGAAAGAATTTGGTCAGAGAAATGTCCCGTTTTCATTTTTTAAGCAGAACTTAACATGTCTTTCTGATGGGAGTTTGTAATATTTAATAAATTGATTCTTGTGGCTCTATCACATGAAAGCAGCTTCCTAAGTAACTGAGAGGGAGGAGAAGACTGCCAAATGGCATTTTCCAAAGATGACATTGATTACAACAATAAAAGTATTTAATATACAACATAAATGTAATAGAAGTGAAACATTGTAAATAATAATAAAGTAAAATAGAGAACATTAGGGATGTATTATAATGAGCTATAAAAGGAAGGAAGGATGTAGGCAAATGGAATTGTGGGATTCCATGATTCAGTTTAATAAGAAACTGAAGGGAAGTAAGGTTGCTTGGACAATCCAAAAGCTTCTTCAGTTATCATCCTCCACAGGATGATCAATTGTACTGGAGAAGAAAATTGTTCCAATATTCACTGTCAATAAAACAAAAAAAATCATGATAAAAAACATTCTCAGAAGACAGATTCCACTCAACTCAGACAAAATGAGTCTTTCAGTCTATTTTTATAACTCTACACAGAAAATTTCATGTGTTTACAACATATCTGATTTTGAGAGGTCCTATTATTGATTCAGATATGCTTTTCCTATTTATCATTCTTCATGTATTTGTTGTAGTTGATCCTGTGAATCCAGTAGTTACATAATGCTAAGCATTTGATAAGATTTATCTCTCATAAGAAATCCAACCAACATTACTGTTTTTGCAGGAGGATTGCACAGTTTGTTGACAGTGGCACAGGGCTTAATCTTCCAGAATATTTGAGGGGTTTTTGAATCCAAACGTTGTCTCTAAGTGATCTTTTCAAAAGTAATACTTTGGTAACCAAGATATCCTACATTGACTCAGGGACCAGGAGAAGGAAAGGTGAGAAACACAGCAGGTAATATTCTAGAATCCTTTCAGGGGCTGAATTAGGAGGACATCTGTCATACATACATGCATGCATATATGTGAGTATAAACATGCATGTGTATATGTGTTCAAGGTCAATATGTAAGTATGATTATATTTATATTTTTTAATTTTGCTGTTTAATTATATTTAATTAAAAAAGACTTTTTCCATGCTAAAATATCAAGATGTGTGCCAATACTGCTGTGATGTTAATTACAGTTTTGTGAAATCAGGAGAGGATGTCATCCTTCCATTCATCTGATTACTACTTTAAATCTTCCTGTTACCTGTCAGAAAGTCCTCCTGAGAAGGAACAGATGTAAGATTTAATTCTTCAGTATTATCATTTGGAAAGTTATTGTCACTTTGGTTATGGGCATCAGCCTTATCACAAGACTTCTCAACAGCAGTTTATAAACCAGAGGAGTTCTTGATGTCCTCCACACTCCTTTGCATGTCTTTATACAATGTAGTAGTATCCTCTTCAAAGATCTTTGGAAAATATTCTGTGAGAATTTTTATAAGAGAAACCTGTAAATCAACAGTACAGAAACTAGATTCTGTCATTTCACATTGTTTACAAATTTGATACCAGAGTCTTGAAATGACAAAAAAATTAGGAGTTACTACATGCAGGTATCAACCCACGAAAAGAGTAAGAATAGTATGGGCACATATTTAATGTATAGTCAGTAAAATAAGGAAAAGTTTCAGTAGCCTCACAACAATGACTGTTTTTGTTTAACTTTTATGTTTCTTCCCATGATACACCTCATTTTATATTTGACCAGGCTTTTAAAAATTATTCATTTATTACAATTTATTCAAATTTCCCTACTGCAGTCCACGCCCTGGTCTCCTCTTAGAACCACACACCCTCCCTCTTCTCCTTCTTTGCCCCTTCCCTAAGTCCTGTGACAGGTGAGAACCTCCTGCCAGCTCAGCAGGTAAAGTCTAGGCTCACAACCAAAAATAATTTACCAGTCTTAAACAAGGTAGCAAAGAAATAATTTTCAGGAATATCACACTTAGATGATATTCTTTTTTTTTGTATTCTCTCTTTTTTTAATTTTTTATTTAACTTTTATTAATTACACTTTATTCCTTTTATGTCCCACCATAGGCACCTCCCTCCTCTCATCCTGGTCCCACCCTCCCCCCCTTTCTACATGCATGCCTCTCCCCAAGTCCACTGATAGGGGAGGTCCTTCTTTCTGATTTTTGTTGTTGTTGTTGTTGTTGTTGTTCTCAATGCAGTTTATTCAGGAACCTTGAACAATCTTCTGACCCTGGTTAAAGCCAGCCCACAGCTTAAAATAACCTCTTTGTAGCCAACCCCAGAGTGCCTCGTGGGCAATGCAGATAGGTCCACATACACGGAAGCAAGCCTGATCCTCAGCCTTAGCCAAATATGGAGTTGTTTGTGACAGAGAGCACTCACCATCGGGAAGGTGGAAGGCAGAAACCAGCTCCATCTTTAAGTCGTGGCATTACACAGCTCTCTACAGTTCCCCCTTTTTGTTTTAGACACATCAGGCAAGAGTAGAGGTCTGATCTCTGATATTAGGAATAAATTGGGACTTTGTACCAATGTTCCTTTAGGTGTCATCCACCCAAAGAGCATCAGACCCGTCTGATACCTTTTTCTCAGAGGCGGGACCTGGGGCATCAACCTGCATGCAATCAGACATGCTCTTCTCTGGGTCGAAAGCAGCTGACCCTGAGTGCAGTGCTTAGCTTTGCATCCTGAGCGTAACATTTTAGCTTTTTATGGTAGCCAACCATGTTTGGAGAGACTGTCCTGCTTCAATGGCTGTAAAGGCCTGAATGATCATGGCTGCATTACGTTGTTGTGAGACTCTAATCTTGCATATACACCACAGGCAAACCAAGGAGACCAACCCCAGAAGGCCTGCTAACACTCCCATGCCCGCCCATTCCTTCAGATGATTCATGGCTGCAGCAATCCATGATGATAATCATCTGGCTAGTCCTGCGTCCACTCTGGTAGAATTTGCCGTAACAATGGCCACTCTCAGCTGCTCCACCATAGTATCGAATTTTTTAGTCCAATTACCTAAAATATAGCTAGACAATTGTTTAGACAGATTTAAAGCACGGAAAAAATCTTATATTGTATGCTAGTGACACAAAGTCCAGCATACTTCCATTGACAGCCAAGTTGAGCGATTTGCCATAGGGTATCAATTTGCTCCTGCACGAGGTCAATCCTCTGATTGAACACCATCAAGTATCCTTTTTGTTGAGCATTAATTTCTTTTTGTACATCTAAAGCATGAGCTACATTGGCTAAAATATTATTTAGGGTCTGAGCAGTCTGCATAGTATGACTCATGGCTAATGCAGCAGTGGTATCTCCAACAGCCGCCAATGAGATGGCAGTAACAATGGCGGCTGTAATTTTCTTGTTTCATACACAAATAGTTCAGAATAGTGATCCTTCTTTGTTTTCTTCTCTGACTGCATAAAGGAATATATATGAATAGAACTGTTTAGAAAAGAAAATCATTAATAGCACTTAAGAGTGAAAATTATATTTCATTGTTCTTTTTGTACTGAACGTGAATTTTTATTAAGACTTGGATTTTAGGTTGCCAGTTGCTTGGTAGCAGAATAGAGCCAAGAAGAGTCCTGGATGCGAGTGTCATAACTTGTGTTTAACTACTGCAATGTATCATGACTTCTGTTTTGTGCCCCTGATTCCTGAAAGGTGCTAGTTAAATATACCCCTTCCTTTCTTTTTATTTCTTTTCCTTCTTTTTTAACATATGATTTTATTGATTCTTTGTGAATTTTCCATCATGTACCCCAAACCCACAAATTTCCCAATCCTTCCATTACTGCTTACCACCCTTTAAATCCCACAAAAGAAAACAAAAAAATATTATATATATATATATATATATATATATATATATAATTTTTATTATCGTGTGTGTGTGTGTGTATAAATCACTAAATTATTCCATGTAAGCTGTGTTGTGCCACTGTGTGTCACACTAATATCCTTTTGCTCAAACAGCTCCGTTTGCAGATGTTCACTAAAATGAGTCAATACTCTGGTGCAGAGCCTAATGGTTTTGTGCTACACCATCAATAATAGATCCTCTCAGAGACTCTCTCAGATATTCTGGATATCCTCCTGTTGTACCTAGCCATGGATTTCCAGCAGCTTTGGGTGTTCAGGACCAGCCTCTTCACATGTTCCAAAAGTTCATAGATGGAGATGTTGGGATGGGCCAGCTCAAAGTCTTGGATCTGGGTCTTGGCTTAGTCAGCTTGCCAACTCTCCTGCAAATCATGCCACCAGGGCCAGCTCTTCTGCACCTTTTTTTTGCAAGAAGGCACCCCCCCATACTTTCTTAAAAGGTTTTTGTCTCTCATTTTGACAAAAAACACAAAAAGGGTCTTATCAGACTGCATCTGCACATTATGGCATTATATTTTTAAATTTTATTCAGTTTTAAAATTCAGTCCTATTCCTACTGAACTTTGTACCCTTTCTGTTTGCAAATCTATCATGTCCAACTTCTTAGTGGCTGCTATCCTCAGGAGACATATATGCTAATCATAAAATCTTTAAGGATTTTACTTGGGAATTATGCTTTAAGAAGTAAGCCCCACTGTGAGGCAACTGGTAGGCAGCTCTGGTATTAGAGGGAATGCAGGTGTCCTATCTTTCTCTGCCTGTGTCTCAATTGGCTTTCTTCTTAACAAGTGAAAATATATTTTCTTCTTAGGAATTTTCTCACACCACCTGAAATTTTACTCTGAGGCTTTTAATGAAAAAATAAGCTTATCAATACTAAATTTGAAACAATCAGTAAAACAATTTAAAGTAAATTCCTTGGTGAAACAAGGTTAAGGTAAACTATTATGTGAAGTGGTGTGTCAGAAGTTATATTCATTGGCAGCTATCTCAGAAGACTCTGCATCTGTAATTTCACAAGCATGAGTAATTTCAGTTTTATGAGATCCATTGCCATCTTCTTGTTTCCAAGGACACCACAATGCAAGCAGTGTGCAACTTCCATGCAGGCAACATATAAAATGAATAAAAGTTTCAATTGTG
Source organism: Meriones unguiculatus (assembly GCF_030254825.1). Classification (NCBI taxonomy): domain Eukaryota; kingdom Metazoa; phylum Chordata; class Mammalia; order Rodentia; family Muridae; genus Meriones; species Meriones unguiculatus. The sequence goes on along the minus strand of NC_083353.1, from coordinate 23,394,845 downwards.
CTTTACATGAAATAAAATAAATATTTTGGTGTTAGATTTATGGCTCACTGATAAGTGCACTAGTTTGTACTCGAAAGCATTCAGTTGAGTTCTCAGCACATCACGGTTGCTTTGAGTATTATGTAAGTCTAATTCCATGGAGTTCAAAGATTTCTTTGGGCATGCAGGGAACTAAGAAAAGTTGTTAAATGCAAAATTACATGAAAGCAGAAGGTAAGCACACACAGTTATTTAGTAAAATAAATGTTTCCTTATTATAAGCGTAGTTCTACAGATCTGTTGTTGTACAAATGAAAAGCTGCCTGACATGGGAGCTGTATTGTTTCATCTGTGCTCAATTCAAAAAGGAAGTGTGACTAAGTGAATAGAAGCTGGGAACAAGTGCCACTCCCAGGGATGAGAAAACTACTTGAGGTATATATCCAATTCTATTTTATTCTATTTCTCCGTGATGGTCCACAGTCCTAAATTTTAGTTTGTTGAACCTCATCATCTCTTTCTGTCATCTTTAGCATCTGTGCTTCAAGTTTATTTGGTTTTCAAAGGCAGTTAAAGACGGATGAGACATAACTTCTAATGACATTAAGAAGGACGATTCCCAACCTCCGTGAAATAGATCAATACCTCTTCTAAACCAAAAGAATGCAATCCTAGGGTGTCCTTAAACACGAATGACCTTTCCAACTCCACTGGTGCAGATCTCAAAAGGTCACCCAGAACTTTTCATTTCCATTCTGATCCTTGGCAACTGGGTCTTGGTTTTCTTGGTTGCAAATTGATCCCTTTTTCGCTCTGGTTTATTTCTCAGTGTGCTCTCTCTTTCTCTCTCTCTCTCTCTTTCTCTCTCTCTCTCCTCTCTCTCTCTCTCTCTCTTACATACATACACACACACACTTGCACACATAGGCACACTTACACAGAGGCTATCAACTCTCTATGTCCATGCCTATGAATGACTCTCTTTCCAAACATATCTATATACACACAAATGTTTATTCATGAACATCTATGTATACAAAGGACAGAAATGAACACAATATTCATTAGTGCTGAAGTTAACACACCTGACAGTTATCCTAAACAGTTCTCCCCCAGGCAGTTGTGTACCTTGGCATGGGCGGAGCCCTAAAGTGTGGAAAACTAACTCTGGATAGAAGATTTGTGCAAGCACTGGAGAACTAGCAATGGGAAGTGAGGTCAATGATTTTTGAGGCACAGCCACCCAGAAGAGCAGGTGAGAATTCCAGGAAATCCATCCTTCCCTTCCAATTCATGCAGGTGTGCATCAGGAAGTGGCAGGAGTGGGCATGTCTGGCAGTGAGTCCGATGGGGAGGTGAAGGCCTAGGTGTGAGTTGAGGTGTGTGTGCTGGTCTTTCTTCCTGAAGCCTAGACCTTGAGCCTTCGCCAGAGTCGTTGGGTAGTGGGTGTCTGGTGGGCCGATGCAGGAGAGAGTGCTTGCTCTGGGAAGATGGCTGCAGCCTAGGCTCTCATGAGTGGGTGGAACCCGCCCAAAGGGTGTGGAGATCAGACAGAGAGGCCTCCAGAGAGTGTCTCCAGAGCTCCAAGTAGGATCCCAGGTGCAAGCTCTGGAAGGCCTGGGTTTTCCGTGAGGGAAGAGTGGGTGTGTGCAGTCCCGTGCCATCCAAAGATATGCCTGAGCAGAGAGTGTCCTTCTGGGGTTCACCTGCGAGAGAACCGGTTGCGATATTCCCAGAGAGCCTTGGCCATGAGGGGGGCAGGTCTCTTCTTAGCCTGGATCTTGATGCAGAGAGCCCGCTGGGATAGGCTGTGTCCAGAGGCCTCCTGGAGGAGGTGCCTTTCAGAGGTGGGCCCCGGGGGTCCGGGCTCCTAATGCTGGCCTGGGGTCCTGGCCTGGGGGAAGAACATGACCGTCTGAGTACGTTCGAGGCCTTGCAGCTTCTTGGCCTGTGTCCTCCGGATGCGGGCTGTGAGGGCTTGCAGCTTCACCTCTTGGTCTGCCTCCTCCATCTACTGCTCTGTCTTGGTCTCAGTCTGACTGTGGGTCTCAGTCTGGTCCCCTGCGTGACGAGGTTCCTCCTCTTGGGCTGCTTGGGCTGTGTTGGCTTGGAAGGCGTCCTTGGCTTGGGAGATTCCTTGGAGAGCAGTTTGTTCGGCTGTATCAGCTTCATGGGCTGCAATGGTCTCCATGGCTATAGCCAAAGTTTGAGGTCTTGTTGCTGGTCTTTCTCCCTGAAGCCTAGACCTTGAGCCTTTGCTAGATTCCTTGGGTATCGCCTGTCTGGTTGGACAATGCAAGATGGAGTACTTGCTCTGGAAAGATGTCTGCAGCCTAGGCTGTCACGGGTGGGGGGAACACATCCAATGGTGTTGAGATCAGGCAGAGAGGCTTCCAGAGAGTTTCTCTAGAAAGGTCGCCCGTGAACAGGAAGTGGAATCTCAGGTGAAATTGCTGGAAAGCCATGCCTCCTCCATAGCTCAGGAAGCCTGTTTCAGATCTCAGAGCCAACTCTAGCTGACTCCATGGGGTTCACAGCCCTTCCTTGCCTCCAAACGTTCTCTGGTCAAATGTGTTTTTCTGTATGATCTTTTTGGTACTCTTGGGTTAACCTGCCCACATCTGTGGGTCTCCAACTTTGGAGTCATGAGAGAACCTGGTCTCTTCTTACATTGCTTCATGCTTTTGTGGCCTTCCCTATAGGGCAGACAGGGATCCATCTGGCATGTGCTGTGTGTAGAGGCTTCATGGAGGAAGTGCTTGTCAGAAGAGTCCCCACCTCTCGCCTGAGGTTCACTCTCCTCCTTCTGGATGGGTCTTTTTGCCTGTATTTGGAAAGTGACCATCTTGTTTTGTCTACATCCTTGCAGCTTCTACACTTGTGTGCTCTGTTTGCAGGCTCTCAGGGTTTGCAGCCTCAGCTCTTGTAACTCCTTCATTTGCATGTGTGTTGCTCTCAATCTGGCTCTGGTTTAGTTTCCCAGGCTAGGAATCCTCTTCTGCGTGCCCAGGTTCAGGCTTATCAAACATATATATATATATATATATATATATATATATATATATATATATATATGTGTGTGTGTGTGTGTGTGTGTGTGTGTATGATATACATTCGTACATTTATATGTATATGTATATATATCACAGGTAACTTGCACCTGTGTGACACATGCTGTGATATATATATATATATGTATGTATAAATTAGCATATATATATATATATATATATATCCCTCGGTATGATGGCCATTGTAATTTTTATCACTGTTTGATATTTAATGTAGTCTTCCCTATGTAACAGAGACCATGAATGACCATGAATTGATTGATACTATGAGATGGCTGTGTCATGATGTTCAAGTTTGTGGTGTTCACTCTAATTGCATCCATGTGATGTTTGGGTGAGGGCTCTGTTTAATTATCATTGTGTGATGGCTACAATGTAATTGCCCCTGTGAAATGGTAATAATTAATGGCTACTGTGTTGTGTTCACTGTGTGATGATTACTCTGTGATGGTTACTGTGTTATGGCCACTTTTTGAGGGCCTCTTATTGACAGTAATTTGTTTTTGACACTGTTGATGGTCACTGTATGCTGGCCACTTAATGATGGCCTGTGTGTGTTGGTCACTGAATTATAAATTCTGTGGGATCCCACTATGTGATGGTCAAAGTTTGATAGCCACTGTGATGGTCATCCTGTGATGGCCATTACCTGATGGTCACTGTTTGATATACCACTATGTGTTTTATATGGTGTGATGGTCACTGTGTAAATTTGACTTTGTGCTGGACAATGTGTGATTGACATTGAGTTTTGTTCACTGGGCAATGATCAGTGCTTCATCGCCAATACATGATTTTCACTATCATGGCCTGTGACTGATAGTTGTTTTGTGATGGCCATTCTGTGCTAGCTAATAATTGATGGTTAGCTGTGTGATTTAATTGCATAATGGTTACTGTATAATCACTAATCTGTGATGACCATTTTGGTTGATACTGTTTTATTGTCACTGTGTAATATTCATTATATGATGGCCACTGTGTGATAGTCATTATGTCATAAACATGGCGATGCCAAGAGTGTTAAAAATGGCATGTGATGGATACATAGTGATGGCCAATGTCAATGTTCATGGTGATGGCATACTCTGTGATGGTCACAGTGTGAGAGACACTGTGTGAAGGCCATGATGTGATGATCACTGTGTTGGTCAATATATGGTTATCATTTTATACTGTCCACATTTTCATTATCATTGCAATATGAAAGCAGATTGATAGCTGTTGTTTTATGGTTAAAGCATAATGGTCACTGTGTGATGGTATCTGTGTGGTCATATCTGGGTGATGGGTACTGTAAAATCCACCATGTTGTGACCAGCATGTGATGGCCACAATGTGATGACCAGTTTGTGGTAGTCATTGTGATGAACAGCTGTGAGTAATTCACTGAGTGATCATCATTTTGTGATGGACATATTGTGATGGTCACTGTGCGATGGCCACCTTGGAGTGGAAAGTATGTAATGGTCTCTGTTTATCATCACTATGTGATGGCTTCTATATGGAGGTCACTAGGAATAAACATAATGTGTTGACCAATGTTTTATAACCTCTGTGTGATGGTCAAATAGCATAACTCCTAGGGATGCCCCCTGTGCTATAGGCACAATGAAATAGTCTACTCTATGATGGTGACTCTTCATGTCTTGGGTCCATGAACCAGGCAGTCAAGAATCTGTTTAAAAAACTGAATGTATTTCTAGAAAACAAATTATTGTAGTTACACTACTTCAACTAAAACAGGAGATTTGGACAAACTGATGTGGCACTGTATGACAGGATTGTTATTTTTTCTGGCTAAAAATGTACATCCTGAGAGAAAAGCTGTGAGTATTCTGTGGTGTGCTTCTCTATAGACTGCTTGTTCCTGGGGCATATAGGGCCATAAAGCAGGTTTCAGCTTTTGTTTTGCTTTGCTTTGTTTTTTTTTTGTTTGTTTGTTTGTTTTGTTTTTTGTTTTGTTTTGTTTTTTGAGACAGAGTTTCTCTGTGTTACCTTGGCTGTCCTGGACTCATTCTGTAGAGAAGGCTGGCATTGATCTCACAGAAATCCATGTGCCTCTGTCCCCTGGAGTGCTGAGATTACAGGTGTCACCACTGCCACAGCTTGGTTTCAACTTTAAAATATAAATTTTTATACTTTTATTAATTAAACCTTACTCACTTTGAATCTCCCCATAAGCCCCTCACCCATCCCTCCCAATCCCACCTTCCTTCCCCCTTCTTCACGCATGCCCCTCCCTGAGTCCACTGATAGGGGAGGTCTTCCTCTACTTCCTTTTGATTTTAGTCTATCATATCTCATCAGGAGTGGCTGCACTGTAATTTTCTGTGGCCTGGTAAGGCTGCTTCCCTCTCAGGGGGAGGTGATCAAAGAGCAGGCCAATCAGATTATGTCAGAGGTAGTCCCACTTCCCATTAGTATGTAACCCACTTGAACACTAAACTGCCATGGACTACATCAGTGCAGGGGTTCTAGGTTATCTCCATACCTGGTAATTGGTTGGAGTATGCATCTCTGGAAAGACCCCTGTGTTCAAATTTTCTGGTTCTGTTTCTCTCCTTGTGGAGTTCTTGTCCTCTCCAGATCTTACTATTTACCACTTCTTTGATAAGATTCCATGCACTCTGCCCAAGAGTTGGCCATAAGTCTCAGCATCTGCTTTCATAGCCTGCAGGGCAGAGCCTTTCAGAGACCCTTTACTGATTTCTTCTTCTTCTGATGTCCATACTCTTTGCCTTTCAGGATGGGGATTGAGCATTTTAGTCAGGGTTGACTCCCTCTTGATTAGTTAGGACATCAACATAAAATCAGAAACATTAAATCAGTTATAAGAAAAAGTAGGAAAGACCCTAGAACTCCCTGGTACAGGAGAAAACTCCCTAAGCAGAATACAAACAACACAGGCTCTAAGAGCAACAATCAATAAATGGGACCTCATGAAACTAAAAAGCTTCTGTAAAGCAAAGGACACTGTCATCAAAACAAAATGAATGCGTACAGATTGGGAAAAAATCTTCACCAACCATTTATCTGACAGAGGGCTAATACCCAGTATTTATAAAGAACTAAAGAAACTGAAAAGCAACAAACCAAGTAATCCAATTAAAAAATGGGGAACAGAGCTAAACAGAGAATTCTCTGTAGAGGAATATCGAGTGGCAGAGAAAAACTTAAAGAAAGGCTCAAAGTCACTAGCCATTAGGGAAATGCAAATCAAAACCACCCTGAGATTTCACCTTACAACCATAGAATGGCCAAGATCAAAAACTCAAGTGACAACACATGATGGAGAGGTTGTGGAGAAAGGAGAACCCTCCTCCACTGCTTGTGGTAATGTAAACTTGTACAACCACTGTGGAAAGCAATCTGGTGCTTTCTCAGACAACTAGGAATAGTGCTTTCTCAAGATCCATCCATACCGCTCCTAGGCATATTTCAAAAAGAGGTTCAAGTACACAATAAAGACATTTGTTCAGCCATGTTTGTAGCAGCTTTATTTGTAATAGCCAGAAGCTGGAAACATCCCAGATGTCCCTCAGTGGAGGAATGGATACAGAAATTGTGGTACATCTACACAATGGAATATTACTCAGCAAAGAAAAATAAGGAAATCATGAAATTTCCAAGTAAATGGTGGGACCTGGAAAGGATCATCCTGAGTGAGCTGTCCCAGCAGCAGGAAGACACACACGGTATATTCTCACTCATATAGACATATAATATAGGATAATCCTTCTAAAATCTGTACATCTAGAATATAATTTTTGTAATTTTAATTACGTTATTTCCAAATTCATTTTTCTCCCTCACATATACTGCTCCTTGCCTTCAATTTCATGGCCTTTTGGTTAAATTATTGTTACTGGTTGAATTTTACTTAAGTTTTGCTCAAGGATTTCCCAGATAGTAAGCCAAGAAATGGCTCCCTTGGACATTGAATATGAAATGAAATGTCACACAAGGACCCATGTCCTGGAACAGGAACTGCTTTGGGACATTGGAAGAATTTCTATTAAAATAGATTTTTCCAGACTAAAATCTTGTCTGCTCCAAGGGTACAAGGGCAGAGCTAGGAAGGCCTGTGCTGTCTGAGTCATTTGCTTTCTATTCACCCAGTAAGGGAAACACTGTTCCCCAAACCCCACCTTGGTGGTCCTTGCTTAGGAAAGACTCTGGAAAGGCCTAGCCAACAGAAGCTCTAATGGACGTTAGCTTGCAGGTTCCTTCCTCGATTCGTCCCTGGTTCTGCTCTAGGGATCTGTGCAGGAGACCACAAGCCACACCATGGTGATTGTGGTCACTCTTTTCTTAGGTCAGGAGGAGCAGGCCCGTTGAACTGTCAGAGCAGCTGGTACTGGGATGGACTGTGAAACAGACTGTGGGTTTGTTCATGTGGTGACCTGAGCAGTGGCCCTTGGCCTCTGAGCTTCGCTGATTGTGGATTCTTTGGAAGAAGGAGGCTCTCTGCATCCATGGCTGTGGGACCCTGTGGTGCTTGTACATACATCACTACATAGTGCATAAACAATCATTGCTTTTGGTGTATTATAGGAAGAAGACATTATAAAATTGAAGGTCTTTTTTATAGAAGTTCTGAATTTTTCATTCTGCTTTTAGGTTTGTGTTACAAGTTCTGTGAAGGGTTTAGAAACTGGTAGTAAATAGGTGACAGGGGTTACCCTTCAACAATACAGCAATGCTTGGTTAGAATACTATGGCTAGAGAGATGGCTAAGTGGTTAAGAGCACTTATGGATAAGACCAGAGTTAATATCCCAGGATATATAGCATGTGGCTCACAACTACCTGCAACCACACCTCCAGGGGACCTTATGATCTACTCTTACTTCACTGGGTATATATATACACACACACACACACACACAAATGCACACATACACAATTCTTCATATACACAAGAATTTAAAATATTTGAAAAGCTAGGTGTTGCTGACATATGCATTTCATTTCAACACTCAAGAGGCAGAGGCAGCTGGAGCTCGGATTTCAAGACCACTCTGGTCTACACAGTCAGTTCTAGGATAGCTCAAGTTGCATGCAGAAACCTTGTCTCAACAACCAAATCACAGATAAAATAAAATTAAATAAAATAAAATAAAATAAAATATAAAATAAAAATCCTTTTATGTTTCTGTGATTCAGAGAAATTCATTTCCAAGGACAAAAGGAGTTTCTGAGCTGCAGAGGTTTCCCAGGTGTTCATGGGGTTGGGTGGCTAAGGCAAATTCCACATCTTGTGACATAGATTTTGTGGCAAAAAATAGACATTAAAATATTTAATGTCATTTTGTCTGTGAGTTTCAGTGGGTCTGGGTTTGCATGAATCCACAAGGGGACATGTGGGGCTACCAATCTATGGCAGAGCTTTTGATCTTATCCATTTGAAAGAGAGCTCTAGAGCATGGTCACTCTCTCTCACTATAGGAAATATCAGTAGGTGTTGGGTCAAACCCAACAATTTAGGAGTCACTTTGAGTTAATTTTGTGGTAGTTGTGGAGTTTGTCTATAATTTTTTTCTTTATTCTTTTCTTACATATCCTGACTGAATGGTCCCCTTCCTCCTCTTTTTTTAAACCCCCAATCTTCTCAATCATGTCCATTGCTCCTCTATTTCCCTTCAGAAAAGATCACACCTCCAGTGATATCAGCTGAACAAAGCATAACAAGATGCTATAAGAGTATGCATAAACCATCATATCAAGGCTGGACAAAGCACCAAAGTTGGAGGAAAAGAGTTCCATGAGCAGCCAAGAGTCAGAGATACTACCACCCCAACTCTTAGGAGTTCCACAAAAACACTCAAATCAAACAACCACAGCATGTACACACAGGGCCAAGCTCAGACCCATGCAGGTTCCGTGATTGTTGCTTCAGTCTGTGTGAGCCCTTATGAGCCCTCCTTAGCTGACTCAGTGGTCCACGTTTTTATGGTGTCCTTGAACTTTCTGGCTTCAACAATCCTCCCTTCTCCTCTTTTCCCCGGGTTCCTGAGTTAGTCTAATGTTTGGGTGGATGACTGTGTCTGCTCCTTTCACTTCTGGGGCATCCCCCTCTGATAACTATTGGGCTAGGCAGCATCTATGAATACAGCAGGATATCATAAGATACTATTTCATTGACTTTTTTATTAATGTTAGTCTTATGTGGTTCAACCCTAGGTCTTTGAGGTATCCACCTTTAGGTTCCTGGTGATACAGGAAGTGTGAGGCATGGGCTCTCTCTCTCATGGTTTGGGCCTCAAGCTAGGCCAGTTTTTGTGGATTTAGGCCAGCTTGTGGGTTTTTCATACCCACAAGCTATGAGTCACCACTGCTGCAGCACATCTTGCAGAGGACAGGTTGAAGGTAGAAGGCTTTGTGGCTGAGTTGGTGTCCCAGTACCACCACTGGGAGCATAGCCTGTTTACAGAAGATAGTCTGTTCAGGTTCCATATCCTCTGTTGCTAGGAGACTTTGTTAGAGTCACCCTGATAGGTTCCCAGAAATTTCCCCTGCACCAGGATTCCATATCATCCTCTAAATGCTCAGCAACTCAAGTTGTTTCTGGTCATATTCTCTCTCTCTGCCTCTCCCTCCTCTATTTGGTTCACCCTATTCCTTTCCATTCTCTGTACCCTGCCACCTGTCTACTCCCCCCAAATTTATTTTATTTTCAATTTCCAGGGAGATCTTGCTATCCCACCTAAAACCCTTCTTTTTACTTACCTTCTCTGGTTTTGTGGATTGTAGTGTGATTATCCTACACTTAACAGCTAATGTCTTCTTGCAAGAGAGTACATACAATGTTTGCTTTTCTGGGTCTGGGTTACAACAATCAGGAAGATTTTTTCAGTTACATACATTTGCCTGAGAATTTCAGAATTTTTTTCTAACACCTGAGTAATACTCCATCTTAAAATATACATTTTATTTATCTGTTCTTCCACTGAGTGACATCCTGGTTGTTTCCAGATTCTGGCCATTATGAACAAAGATGTTATGAATATGGTTGAGCAAGTGTCCTTGTGATAAGATGGAGTGTCTTTTGGGCATATGCCCAATAGTGGTATAGCTGGCAGTTGAGTTCTCCATTCCCAACTTTCTGAGGAACCAGCAAATTGATTTACATTGTGGCTGTAAAATTTATGCTCCCAACAAGAGCAAATTTCCTGTCACTTATTTTGTTGATCTTTTTTATTCTGACATTTGCGAGACAGAATTTCAAACTAGTTTTGATGTGCATTTCCCTGTTGGCTAAGGATATTCCACATTTCTTTAAGTGTTTCCTGGCCATTTGAGATTCACATACTGAGAATTATGTATTTCTGTGCCTCATTTTTTAAATGTTGGATTGTTTAGTTTGTGGATGATTAATTTGTTAAGTTTTTTTTTTTGTTTGTTTGGCTTTTTTTAATTTTGAATGTTAACACTCTATAGGATGGGGATTTCATGAAAATCTTTTTCTTTGTTGTAGGCTGATATTTTGTCTTTTGATGATGTTCGTTATATTTCACTATGCTGAGGTCCCATTTATTAACTGTTGTTATTAGTGCCTGCATGAATCATATTCTGCTTAGGAAGTTGTCTCCTATGTCAGTGTGTTCAAGAGTGTTCCCTGTTTTTCTCTTCTGTAAGGTTCAGAGTTCTATGTTGAGATCTTTGACCCACTTGAACATAAGTTTGGAGCAGGATTGTAAATATTGGTGTGTTTGCATTCTTCTGCATTCATATATCCATAGCATTTCTTTTTTTTTTTCTTCAACTTCAAAATGTTTATTTTCCTAAATTTAAACATATTTAATATGCACAGGCAATTAAATCTTTAATATTATTTTTTCATAGGATGATTGTAATGACTTTATTCTGTAGGAAAACAAATGGAAACGTTACAAACCAGTTCATTTCTGTTTATATGGCCTATAAAAAAGATTTATTTTCTGGGGTTATCAATCTGGCGCCTTCTCAGACAACTAGGAATAGCGCTTCCCCAAGATCCAGCCATACCACTCCTGGGTATATATCCAAATGAGGCTCAAATACACAAAAAGGACATTTGCTCAACCATGTTTGTAGCAGCTTTCTTTGTAATAGCCAGAAGCTGGAAACAACCCAGATGCCCCTCAACTGAAGAATGGATGCAGAAATTGTGGTACATCTACACAATGGAATATTACTGAGCAATGAAAAATAAGGAAATCATGAAATTTGCAGGTAAATGGTGGGATCTGGAAAGGATCATCCTGAGTGAGTTGTCCCAGAAGCAAAAAGACACACATGGTATATACTCACTCATATAGACATACAACATAGGACAAACCCACTAAAACCTGTGCCTCTAAAGAAACTAAGCAAGAGAGAGGACCCTAACTAAAATGTCCAATCCCCATCCGGAAAGGCAAAGAGGATGGACATCAGAAGAAGAAGAAAACAGGAAACAACCTAGGAACCTACCACAGAGGGCCTCTGAAAGCCTGTGCCGTAAAGACTATCAAAGCAGATGCTGAGCCTGATGGGCAACTGTTGGGCAGATTGAATGGAATTTTATGTAAGAACTGGGAAATAGTATGAGCTGGAGAGGACAGGGTCTCCACAAGGACAGCAACAGAACAAGAAAATTTGAACACAGGGAACTTCCCAGAGACTCATACTCCAACCAAGGACTATTCATGGAGATAACCCAGAACCCCTGCACAGATGTAGCCCAGGGCAGTTCAGAGTCCAATTGGGTTACATAGTAATGTGAAGAGGGACTGCCTCTGACATAATCTGATTGGCCTGCTCTTTGATCACCTCCCCCTGAGGGGGGGAGCAGCCTTCCAGGCCACAGTAGAGGACAATGCAGCCACTTTTGATGTGCACTGATAGACTAAGTTCAGAAAGGAGAGGAGAACCTCCCATATCATTGGACTTGGGGAGTGGCATGCATGCAGAGGGAGGAGGGAGGGTGGGATTGGGAGTGGAGGAGGGAGGGGCTTATGGGCGGATGCAGAATGAATAAAGTGTAATTGATGAAAAATTAAAAAAAAAAAGATTTATTTGAGGAATTGCCTTCAGAGAATTGGTGAATGAGTTTCATTTGCAGTATAATATCAGAAAGATAATAGTAATAGTTATGTTCAAAGACCTTTTCTTGGGATAAGAGAATCATAATTTTTTCCAGTTGGATCATTTTTTTTTTCTTCATGAATTGGCAAAGATCTGTGGAACACTATTGTTACTGTCATATTCTGTTAACTATATACCTAAATTTCTTTTCAGCCTAGCACAACCACTCTGGAAATCAATCTGGCCCTTTAATAGACAACTAGAAATAGCATATCGTCAAGATGCAGCCATACCACTTCTAGGCATATATTGAAAAGAGGCTCAAGTACACAATAAGGACATTTGCTCAACCATGTTTGTAGAAGCTTTATTTGTAATAGCCAGAAGCTGGAAACAGCCCAAATGACCCTCAACTTAAGAATGGATGCAGAAATTGTGGTATATCTACACAATGGAGTATTACTCTGCAATGAAAAATAAGGAAATCATGAAATTTGCAGGCAATTGTTGGGACCTGGAAAGGATCATCCTGAGTGAGCCGTCCAAGAAGCAGAAAGACATACAAGGTATATATTCACTCATATAGACTTATAACATAGGATAAACCTACTAAATTCTATACATCTAAAGAAACTAATCAAGAGAGAGGATCCTGACTAAAATGGTCAATCCACATCCCGAAAGGCAAAAAGGATGGACATCGGAAGAAGAAAACAGGAAACAACCTAGAAACCTGCTGCAGAGGGCCTCTGAAAAGCTCTGCCCTGCAGACTATCAAAGCAGACACTGAGACTCATGGCCAACTGTTGGGCAGAGTGCATGGAATCCATAGCATTTCTTAAAGAAGCATTCTTTTTTCTGTTGTGTCTTTTTACCTTCTTTATCAAAAATCAAATGGGCATAGGTGTGTGGATTTATATATGGGTCTTTGATTTGATTATAATTGTGTGGAAATTTGAGAATTGTGTTAAATCCGTAGGTTGCTTTTGGTAGGATGGCCATTTTACTATATTAATTCTATCCATGAGTGAAATCTTTCTATCTTCTGGTATCTTCTTCACTTTAATTCTCTAAACAGTCTAGAAAGACCCTAAAAAAAACTTCTTTAACATTCTTGCTGTACAAGAATTTCACTTTCTTGGTTAGAATTACCCCAAGATATTTTATATTAATTGTGGCTATTGTGAACTGTGTGGTTTTTCATATCTTCCTCAGCTTGTTTGTCATTTGTATATAGGAGAGTTACTGTTTTTTTGTCTGTTTGTTTGATTTCTTTTTCTCTATTTGGTTTTGTTTGTTTCAAGCAACTTTGTATCCAGCTGTTTTGTGAAAGGTATTTATCAGGTGTAGGAGTTCCCTGGTAGAATTCTTGGGATCTCTCATGGATACTATGGTATCATCTGCAATTAACAATACTTTAATTACTTCTTTTCTAGTTTGTATTTCCATGATCTTTTTCATTGACCTCACTAGAAAGAATTTAAAGTATTCTGTTGGATAGATATGGGCAGAGGAAAGAAGCTTGTCTTCTTCCTGATTTTAGTGGAATTGCCTTGAGTTTTTCACCATTTAATTTGTTGTTGGCTGTAGGCTTGCTGTGAATTTCCCTTATTATATTTATGTATGTCTTGTATATTCCTACTCTCCACAAATGCTTTCTCATTACGGGGTGTTGGATTTTGTTAAAGCCATTTTCAGCATCTAATGATCTCATAATGTTATTTTTTTTTCTCCTTTCAGTTTGTTTATATGGTAGAATACATTGACAGATTTTATATGTTATGTACTTCTGCTTTGTTGGACTATTCAGGGCTTGCTGTAGTAGGATAGCCAGTGGAATATATCGACCTGGCTGTTATAGATCGTATTCTTATTTATTTATTTATTTATTTATTTATTTATTTATTTATCTAGCTAGCTAGCTACCTGTTTATTTGTTTATTTATTTATTTGTATTTTTAATAATTTATTCACGTTACATCCCAATTGTAGCCCCCTCCCACATCAATTCCCATTCCCATCTTCACCTTCTTTTCCACCTTACATCCTTCCTTAATCCACTGGAAATGGAAGTCCTCCTCCACTACCATCTGACCCTAGTCTATCAAGTCTCATCAGAACTGCCTGGATCCTCTTCTTCTGTGTCCTGGTAAGGCCACATTGCCAGAAGGGAGTGATCAAAAAGCAGGCAACAAAGTTTATATCAAAGATAACACCTGCTCCACTTATTGGGAACCCTCATGGAGACTGAGTGCCTATGGGCTGCTTCCTGGTAGGAGATCTAATTCTTCTCCATGTATGGGACTTGGTTGGCCCATCTGTCTTGGCAGGGCTCCTTGGATCAAGATTTTTAACTTTTTTGGTCTCCTTGTAGAGCTTCTGACCCCCTTCCATTTCCCCATTCTCCCTTAAGACTCCCTGTGCTCTGCCCAGAGTTTGGCTGTAATTCTCAGCTTCTGCTTCCATCTTCTGCTGGGTGGAGACTTTCAGAGAACATCTGTGCTAGACTCTTGTCCTGTTCTCTCCTTCATACTTCCGGTGTCTATCCTGTTTGCCCTTCTTAATGGGAATTCATAATCCTCCCTAGGGTCCTCCTTGTTCTTTACTTTCTTTAAGTCTTTGGATTTTAGTATGATTATCCTATATTAACTGGCTAATATTTGCTTATAAGTGAGTATGTGCCATGCATATCTTTCTAGTTCTGGCTACCTCACTCAGGATGATCTTTTCTAGTCCCATCCATTTGCCTGCAAGTTTCATGACTTCCTTGTTTTTATTAGCTGCATAGTATTCTGTTGTGTAATTGTATAAGAATTCCTGTATCCATTCTTTGCTTGAGAAAAATATAGGTTGATTCCAGATTCTGAATATTATGAATAAAGCTGCTGTGAATATAGTTGAGCAAATGTCCTTTATGTATGGTGGAGCATCTTTTGGGTACATGCCCAGAAGTAATATAGCTGGATCTTGAGGTAGTTATTCCGAATTATCTGAGACAGCGCCATCTTGATTTCCAAAGTGGTTGTACATGTTTACATTTCCACCAGCAACGGAGGAGGGTTTCACTTTCCCTGCATCCTTGCTAGGATGTGTTGTCACTTGAGTTATTGTTATTAGCCATTCTAATAGAATCTCAGAGTCATTTGCATTTGCATTTCCCAGAGGACTAAGGACAGTGAGCCCTTTTTAAGTCATTCCCTGACATTTAGTATTCCTCTGTTGAGAATACTCTGTTTAGCTCTGTATCCCAGTTTGGTGTTTAATTTCTTGAGTCTATATAAATTTTGCATATTAGCCTTCTGTCAAATGTAGGGTTGGTGAAGATCTGTTTTCAGTCTGTAGGCTGTCATTTTGTTCTGATGACAGTGTCCTTTGCTTTACAGAAGCTTTTCAGTTCATGAGATACCATTTATTGATTGTTGATATTAGAGCCTGTGTTTTTGGTGTTCTATTCAGGATCTTGTCTCTTGGGCCAATGAGTTCAAGGCTCTTCATTCCTTTCTCTTCTAACAGGTTCATTGTGTCTGGTTTTATGTTGAGGTCTTTGACCCACTTGAACTACAGTTTTTCTCAGAGTGATACATATGGGTCTTTTTGCATTTTTCTATATGGAGACATCAAACTAGGCCACTACCATTTAATGAAGATACTGTCTTTTTTTACACTGTTTGGTTTTGGCTTCTTTGTCAAAAATTAAATATCTGTAGGTGTCTGGGTTTATTTCTGGATTTCCCATTAATTACACTAATCCTCTATTCTGTTTCTATGAGAGTACCATGCCATTTTTATTACTGTTGTTCTGTAGTACCACTTGAGATCAGGGATGGAGATACTTCTAGAGGATCTTTGATTGTACAGGATTGTTTTAGCTATTTTTTTCCACATGAAATTGAGAATTGTTTTTTTTTTTTTTTTTTTTTTTTCAAAATCTTTAAAGAAGTCTGTTGGTATTTTCATGGGAATTGCATTGAATCTATATTCTTTTGGCTAGAATGGCCATTTTCACTATGTTAATCCTATTGATCCATGGGCATGGGAGATCTTTCTATCTTCTGATATCTTATTCGATTTCTTTCTTGAGAGACTTGAATTTTTTTTTTTCATACAAGTCTTTCACTTGCTTTGTTAGAATTATACCAAAATACATTATGGTTTTTTGTTTTGTTTTGTTTTTGTTTTTTCTGTTGTGAAGGTTCTGTTTGCCTAATTTCCTTCTTTCCCCTTTTATCTTTTGTATACAGGAGGGCTTCGGAGTTTTCTGAGTTAATTTTTTATCCAGCCACTTTGCTGAAGGTGTTTATCAGCTGTAGGGATTCTCTTGTAGAATTTTTGGGGTTACTTATGTATACTATCATATCATCTCTGAATAGTGATACTTTGACTTCTTTTCGGATTTCTATCCCCTTGATTTCCTTTATATTTCTTATTGCTCTAGCTAGGACTTCAAGTAATATTTTCAAGAGATAGGGCAAGAGTGAACAGTCTTGCCTGTTTTATTTCAGTGGAATTGATTTAAGTTTCTCTCCGTTTAGCTTGATGTTGGCTATACCTTGTTGTATATTGCTTTTTCTATGTTTAGGTATGTGCCTTGTAGCCCTGATTTCTCCAAAATTTTAAACATGAATGGGTATTGGATTTTGTCTAATGTTTTTTCAGCATCTAAGGTGATGATTATGTGTTTTTTGTCCTTCCATTTGTTTATATGCTCTATTACACAGACAGATTTACATATATTGAACCACAGTGCATGCCTGGTATGAAGCACACTTGGTCATGATGTATACCTTTGATGTGTTTTATTGTATTTGGTTTGTAAGTATTCAGCATTTTTTGCATCAGTGTTCATTAGGAAAATTATTCTATTTTGTAGAATGGTTTGAACAGTGTTGGTATTAGCTCTTCCTTGAGTGTCTGGTAGAATTTTGCACTGAAACTATCTGGTGCTGGACATTTTTTGAATAGGAGAGTTTTGAAGACTGTTTCTATTTCTTTAGGGGACACAAGACTATTAAACTTGTTTATCTGATCTTAATTCTAATTTTGTAAGTGGAATCTATCAAGAAAATTGCCCATCTCATTTAGATTTCTAAATTATGTGGTATACATCCTTTTGAATTAAGACCTAATGTTTCTTTGAATTTCCTCAGTGTCTGTCATTATGTCCTCCTTTTCTTTTCTTATTTTGTTGATTTGGATAGTGTTTCTCTGCCTTTTCATTAGTTTTGCTAAGGATTTCTCTATCTTGTTGAATTTCCAAAGATTCAGCTCTTGGTTTCATTGATTCTTTGAATTGTTTTCTTTGTTCTAATTTATTGATTTCAGTCCTGAATTTGATTATTTCCAGCTGTCTGCTCTTCTTGGGTTCACCTGCTTCCATTTTTTTCTGGTGTGACATCAAGTTGCTTGTATGAGATGTCTCTAATTTCTTTATGAATGTACTTCATGCTATGAACTTTCTTTTTATCACTGATTTCATTGTTTTCCATAAGTGTGGATATGCTGTTCCTTCATATTCATTGATTTGTAGAAAGTCTTTAATTTCTTTCTTCTTTCTTCCCTGACCCAGCTGTCATTGAGTGGAGAGTTGTTCAGTTTCTATGCTTATGTCGACTTTTTTCTATTTCTGTTGTTGTTGAGAGTCAGCTTAGTCTATGGTGGTCTGAAAGGTACAAGGGATTATTTCAATCTTTTTGTATATGTTGATTATGTTGGTCTTTTTGTATGTGTTGAAGCTTGCTTTGTGACCAACTGTGTGATCTATTTTGGAGAAGGTTTTATGCAGTGCTGAGAAGAAGTGATATTCTTTTGTGTTTGCGAGAAAAGTTCTGTAGATGTCTGTTACATCCATTTGTTTCATGACATTTGTTAGTGTTATTAATTCTCTGTTTAGTTTCTGTTTCCTTGACCTGTCCTTTGATGAGAGTGGGATGTTGAAGTCATCCACTATTAATGTATGGGGATTAATATGTGGTTTAAATTTTATTAATGTTTCTTTTACAAATGTGGCTGCATTTGAATTTGGGGCATAGATGTTCAAAATTGAATTTTTTCTTGGCACAATTTTTCTCTTTTGAGTATGAAGTGTCTTTCTTCATTCATTTTGATTTATTTTGGTTGAAAGTATTTTATTAGATATTAGAATGGCTACTGCAGCTTGCTTCTTGTTGTCCATTTGTTTGGGGAACATTTACTCTCAGGTAATATCTGTCTTTGGTTGAGATGTGTTTGAGTTGTGTTTCTTATATGCAGCAGAAAGCTTGGTCACTCATCCATTCTTTTAGTCTGTGTCTTTTTATTGGAGAGTTGACTTCATTGATATTTTGAGGTATTAATGACCAGTGACTGTAAGTTCCTTTCAGTTTGGTGTTGGTTGCAATAGTGTGTTTGTGTCCTTTTCTACTTTTGGTTTTGCTATAGTGAAGTTATTTATGTCCGTTTTTTTGTTTTTTTGGTGGGGGGAGGGTATGGTTAACCTTGAGTGGTGGTTTTCCTTTTAGTATCATGTGTACGACTGGGTATTTGCATAGATATTATTTAAATTTTGTTCTGTTCTGTAATATCTTCTTTTCTCCATGTATGTTTTCTCCGTATATGTTGAAAGTTTTGCTAGGTATAGTAGTATGGACCAGTATCCTTTATTTATTTTTTTTTCTGGGGGGTGGTGTTCAAGATATCTGCCCAGACACTTCTTTCATTTATGAGCTCTATAGAGAAGTCACTTGTGATTCTGATAAGTTTGCCTTTTTTAAATTTTTTTCTGGGCCCTTTTCCCTTTCAGCATTCAATTTTCATTTTCTCTTCTGTTCATTTAGTGATTTAGCTGTTATGCGGCCAGATGATTTTCTCTTCTGGCCTAATTTATTGTAGTTCTCTTGTATCCTTGTAAGCATCTCTTTATTAACTTTGGGAAATTTTTCTTTTATAATTTGTTGGAAATATTTTATGGTCCTTGGACCTGGGAATCTTTTCTTTCTTCTATTTATAATATTCTTAGGTTTTTCCTTTTCACAGTGTCCTTGATTTCTTTGATGTTTTCTGTCACAGATTTCTTAGGATTTAACATTTTTGGTTTGGATGATGCATCAATTTCTTTTTATTTTTAGATTTTTTTTATTTTTTATTTTTTTATCAGTTACATTTTATTAACTCTGTATCCCAGCTGTGTCCCGATCCCTCATTCCCTCCCAGTCCCTCCCTCCCTCCCTCATCTCCACCGTGCCCCTTTCCAAGTCCACTGATAGGGGGGACCTCCTCCCCATTCATCTGATCCTGTTTTACCAGGTATCTTCAGGAATGGCTGCAAAGCCCTCCTCTGTGGCCTAACAGGACTGCTCCTCCCTTCAGGGGTGGGGAGACCAAAGAGCCAGTCATTGAGTTCCTGTTAGAAATAGTCCCTGTTCCCCTCACTTTGGGAGCATCAATTTCTTTCATTGTGTCTTCTACACCTGAGGTTCTTTCCTCCATCTTTTGTATTTTGTTGTTAATGCTTACCTCTGTAATTCCTGCTTTCTTCCCTAAGTTCTCCCTCTCTAGGATTTCTTAAATTTGTGCTTTCTTTAATGTTGCCATTTCCATCTTCAGCTTTTGCACAGTATTGTTAATTTCCTACACCTGTTTGTTTGTATTTTCCTGTTTTTTTTTTATTAGATGATCTGTCCAATATTCTTCATCTCTTTGAATTCTCCTGCTGATCTTTCAGTGATTAATTTATTTCTATCTCTAAAGGTTTCAGACTTTTTTTCTCTATCTTCCTGTATTTCTTTATGGATTTTACTTGTTCCCTTTGTTATCATCTTCATAAGCATAGATTTAAGGTTATTTTCTTCTGTTTCATTTGTATTTGGGCATTCATGGTTACTTCCCTTTGGACCACTGGTTTCTGGGGAGGCCATATTGCTTTGGCTTTTGTTGATTGTGTTTTTATACTGACCTTCAGCCAACTGGCTGACTCTGGCATTGGACATTAGATCCTGTTGCCTACTGAAGTGCTCAGGGATGTGGAAATAATCCTGGACAAGAAACTGGATATTCCTGCAGGAGCCCTTCTCAGTTTGGTGGAAATAACCTGAGACTGGTGGGTGGCTCTCAAGGAATTTCCAGTCAGAATCATCAGATGTTTGATCCTGGGGAACATGTGGACTCCTCAGGTACTCAAGGATCCTCCTCTCACAGGGAAGACCTGGAGTCAGCTACTCTACTACTGCCTTTATTTCTCTTAAGTTAGTGAGCCCAGTCACTGTGCTTAGACAATGTGCTTGCTGTATGTAGCCTTTCTAGAGAACCTGTGAGCTCAGAGGTTCTTCTGGTCTCCATAGGAAGACTGAGTGTGTCTTGGAGCAGTGTCTTAGTTTCTTCTGTGGGTCCCAAGTGTCAGAAGGCCCATGGTTGGAGCCAGGTGCTCAGAATGGTGAGAGTGGTCCCTGAGTTTGGAGCTGGGTGTCCCTGGTACTGTAAGGTATCCCATTTAAGGACACTGAGAGTAGGCACCTGAGTTTTGAGCCATAAACCAGAATACCCAGAAGGTATTTATGGGACAGTGAGAGTGTGTGTTCTGCTCTGGAGCCTCACCCAGGTACTGGAAGGAAGATATGTACTGCATGGTCAGTGAGAGTAAGCACCTGAAGTAAGAGCTGCAAACCACCAGTACCAGACAGTGAGCTATGGCAGGAAGCCTATCACTTTGGCTGTGCCAGGCAGAAGCCTGGGAACTATTCCAGGGAATAGCAGGGTGGCCTGAAGGTGGACCCTTGAGTTTCCCTGTGTGTTCTTCTCTCACCTGCAAAGAACAGATGTAAAGGTTTTGAGGGCCACAGTATTCCCTGCTGGTCACTGTGCTCTCACTCCTGAGCTGCTGTTCAGATCTCTGCATGGTTGGTGACACCATCAGCCATCATGGATCTCTTTATAGACTGTATTCTCGCATTGTTTTTTTTTTTCTTTTGTATAAATGTTCCAGGTAATTATTGATTCAGGCCTTATTTCTGAGTTTGTCTTACTTGGAGAAGTGTTTTGTTCCATGGCTTCTGTTTCTTCTCATGTGTTGTGAACTGTAGTATGCATGCAATGAGCCATTTAAGGAGAAACTGGAAAATGAAAGTGTTGAGCTTAAGAAGATAGTGGTCACAGTGAGGAAGATTCAGTGGGGAAAAGAGCACATTAACAATTAGACTAGAGACCATGTGGTTGGAATGGCCCAGATCTGCTCATATATTTGAACACTCAATTTTCAGTTAGTGGAACAGATTTGGAAATATCAGTAGAAATGCTGTGTTGGAGGAGCTCTTTCAGTGAACGTGTTTTGAAACTTCAAAATCACATGCCAGGATCAGAGTTTCTTTTTCTGCATGCTGCTTGCAGATCTAGATGTACCTTTTCAGCTCCATGTTGATTTAATGATCAGAAAATCCCAGATGTTCGATTTTACCAATACAAACTCATGAGCTAGATGCTGGCTTGAGAACTTGCTGGCTCAGTGAGGAAAGAGAAAGCAACTAGCTGACCTTCAGCTTACATCTCAGATGGCAAAGCCCAAAGCCGACAGCTAAAAACAAAAAGTCGAGACACAGCATCAGCTGGTTACTTGGTCTGACTCTTGGTCTAGGGCTAACTGTATTTAATCCTGTTTACAGAAGGCTCTTGGATGAGGGGTGTGAGCTGCTCCATGGGTTAGTATTTACAGGAGAAAGAAAGCCCTAGGATTAAAGTTTGAACCATACCACAATTAGAAACAGGGGTTTATACTTTACAATATAAGGGTTCACAATGGAATCAAATATCCTGCAACAGCTCCTTGCTTGCCTACTGCCATTGTTTTTTCCCATGAGGATAATGAAGTATCCTCTGAAAGTATAAGCAAGCCTCCAATAAAAAGCTTTCTTGTAAGTGTTGCTTTGCAATGGTGTCTCCTCACAGGAGAAAAACAAAAACCAAGAAAGGTCGTTTCTCTAATGTCTGTATTCTGCCTGTAATCTGTCTGTATTCTGCCCATGTCCTGAGAAACAGAAAGGCAGAATTAAAAAATAAGGAGCTGACATTTTTGAGAAAACATTGAGTCAGTGATTGTGTTGAATAGTTTTATGTCAACTTCACATAAGCTGAAGTCATCTGAGAGGAAGGACTCTTAATAAAAGGCTTCCATAACATGTAGCTTTACGCAAGCATGCAGTGCACTTTATTAATTAGTGAATGATGAGGGAGTGCCAAGCCCAATGTGGGTGATGTAACCACTTTTACATAAACCAAAATGGGAACAGCTATAAACTTTCTGGTGTGACTGAGCCATCAGGATGTTACCCCATTTCCACTAAGAAGGTGACACCAGATTTCCAGGGTGTATATATGCTGTATTTTATTTTTGGTGGTTTGCTTTCTGTGATAAACTTTCTGACTTTCACAGGTTACTAAAGAATTTTCTTAGTCATGTGCCTCCAGTGATAGATAACAATCAAAGGATGCTGAAACTTAACATGTTTTGACTAGGAAGGCTCATGGTAATTTGCATCAGCACAGAGCCAGTCTTGGGAAGCAAACATCCAACAGGAATCAAAATAATAGGTTGGTGGGTTTCAGACACTCTGTTGCCCCTGTAGCCATGACAGCTGGAGGCTGTAGCCTCAGGCAGTGCTCAGTCCTCATGTGCTGTCCCAGCCCCACCCTCCTCATGGACTCTCCTAACCTCTTTTTCTTTCAGATACTTGGGACTCCTTTGGTCCAGTTCACTGCCTACTAGTGTGTGCTGCAACAGGCCCTCCAAACCCATGCTCTTGCCTTCATCTCTAGTTGCTATGATATAAACATACTATAGAAAAAATAACATGCTAATATAATTTCTTGCTCCATTATATTATGTTTTTTCTGTGTCCTATATCCTATGTCCTATAGGTACTTAGTCTAAGAAAGCATATGGTAAATTATACCATGCATTCCCTAACCCAGGCAGCCTGACTTATAGAAATCCATCTCTAAAATTGGGAATTTAACTTGAGTGCTGTCATACATGACTCATATCTAGATTAAAAAATGTAACAGAGATTAACAGATTATGAATTTGGAGAACCGGGTCAAGGGAATATTTGCAAGAAATATTAGAAGTTTAGCCCACCAGGGGCCCCAAACTCTTCTAAGTTAGTTATTAAAAGTTTGCTGATTGCTTTGGCATGCTGTAGAGAAATATTAATGCAGCGAGATGACTACTGTGGCAATGTCAGCATTTCATCATCCCCAGGCTATGTATTCATAAAACTTGGAGTTTGAGCTAACATCACCACTCCCTTTATTCCATTTAACAGTATAGAATGTTATTTCATCTGTTTATGTCCTTTAATGAAGAACTTAGTTCTATTACATTACCTTGGGTCCTCTTTTTCCTGGAACTGTATACTTTGTACTTTTCCTTGCTCAACCTTTTTCATTATAGATCTGCATAAGACTGGCCATTAACAGTGCTGCAGCACACTCAATACTAGGTTGCTTTGAAATGTCCTCTGCTAATTCTATTAATCAAATTCTTGCCCTTGGGTCTTTAGTTTAGCCTCAGGCTGAGTTTTTAGACAATGGCAAAAATCAGCCACATCTTTTGCCAGAGTATTATAACAAGGGACTCTAGGCCACATATTAATATTGTTACCCCTGAAACTGACCCTCATGGTTCACATCACCCTCAGCCCTACTGACTGCCATGTGCAAACTAGGATGGGCCATTAAGGCCCTCATAAAATGTCCAATCTTTATCTAGTCCTGTGTTCCAACATGTTCTATATTCCTCAAAACCAAAGCATATTCAGACCTGTCACAGCAATACCCCAGTTCCTGTCACCAACTTCTGAAGTCTTAGTCAGTCTTCTATTGATGTGAAGAGATACTGTGACCATTGATCTCTTGTACAAGAAAGCATTTAATTGGGGCTTGCTTACAGTTTCAGATGTTTAGTCCATTGTTTTCATGGTGGAGACCATGGTGGCACAGAGTCAGAGATGTGGTTAATAAAAGCTGAGAGTTCTACATCCAGATATACAGGCAGCAGGTAGAGCTGCACTGATGAACTATGTAAACTATAATATTTAATATATATTAAATATTTTAAGATGAATACTGATATATAATTATTTATCTTTGGCTCATGAATCCTAGAATGGCAGTCATCCATAGAAGGGGAAGTTTCCAAGCAATATGATGTCAGTACTAGTGGAACTAATGAAGAGCATTCTCAACAAGGTTGCTTTCTCATGGCCATCTAGACTTGTGAATCTCAGGTTTGCTTCTACCCTCAAGGGCACAGATTTATGGTATCTGTTGTAGAGATAATATCAGAACAAATTCTTACACAGTTTCTGTAGTTGAAAGAGGAACCATTTCACCTTCTCAACTTCGACAAGACAATTCTGTTTTGGGTATCTCAGTTACTGTGAGGAAACCACCACAATCAAGGCAACTTAAAAAGGAAGCATTAAATTGGACTTATGTTCTAGAGAGTTGAAATTTCTGATGAGGGACTAAAGGTATGGCAGCAAGAATAACTGATGGTTCAAATCCAAAGCTAAGCAGGAAGGAGAGAGTACACTTGGGATAGTGCAGTCTTTGGAAACCTCAGAGCCTACTCATGTTACACAGATCCTTAAAGACAGCCATACCTCCAATGCTTCCACCGAATTGGAAAGAAGTATTCAAACAATTGAATCTAAGGGAGTCATTCTCTTTCAAACCACCACACATTTTTTTAATACTTTTCATCTGCACAAACCCTACCATACACTTAAGTGAGAATGTTATGCTTCCAACATACAATGCCACAGACTAAATATTGCCATTCCACAAAGAAAGAAACAAAGGTGTTCCCATTCCTGCGGCTCTGTCACTTGTAACACACAGAATGTCTTTCAGGCCAGTTCTACTGCACACCTGCTTCCTCAAAAAAAATATCTGACTACAAGTGATGTAAGGAATTAAATTATATTTTAGCTTATAACTCCAACAGAAATACTTCCTTATGTTGGGAAAGACATGAGGACAGTGTTGGGAGTATACCTCCAGAACTGGGTCTAATGCCAGGTTCACAAGCAAATAGAAATTTCCACAGGTGTAAAACCTCACATACTCCACAGTAATTCATTTCCTCCAAGGAGACTCCATTTCCTAGAGGTACTACAAACTGAAAAATAGCATCACCACCTTGGGATCCAATATTCAACAGAAATTTTCAGGAGGATTTTTTTTTTACATTGAAAACATAACAGTTACAGGACCTAATATATGTGACCATAGTCTACCATAGTCTTGTAAGATACTATGATAACCCAAACTTCATGTTCCATATAATAGTCCCAAGAAGTTTTTTTTTTTTTTTAACTTTTTCCTTTAAACTGCAGTAACAAAAGAAAGAATGTTATGAATCAGGATATCTAAAATAAATTAGTTGATGCATTTCATAGGGGAGTTACATTAAAATTGAAAAGTATCTGTCATTGTGTTTAGATAGGACCTCATAACAATGTTAGTCTCTCCATGGGTGCCATCGATGAACACTAAGAATGGTAATATAATCCCTCTATGTGTTATATGTCACTCAGGAAAAAAAAATTAGCCAATGTCAGCATTTCATCATTAGGCATTGATTTCATCATTCCATTTGATCACTTTCCTTGGAGCATTTGTAAATGGAAAGGTCATGCTAGTGGGACAAAGAATCTATACTAGTCAACCTTGAAACATTTGCCTTGCATTTTAGAAAACAAATCTAATACCAACATGATTTGATAATTAAGATAACATTCTAATTCGGTGGCCATAATTGTTTCTTGTTCGTATAGTGTCCGGAATATTTTCTAGAATAGGAAAGCACATTCACTTTAGTTTATTATGGTCAAATGGAGATTTTGGCAAAGTATAAAGGAAGTTTTCATGAAAATCTAAAAAAAAAAAAAAATGCAAAATCAAACACAAAGCAATTTAAAAGACAAAGAAAGTAGATAAGTAGATGTACTTACAGGAAGAAGATTCCCTGTGAGTATTCCTGAGGATTCTGTGGACTCTACTATATGCTCAAAAAGCTTCTAATCCACAACTTGTCATGGTGTCCCCAGATGCTTTGTGCAAACTCCTGCTACTTCATTTGGAGAAGCCTCTACAGGTCACCTCCTATCATAAACATTGAGTATCTCAAGTTTGCTTGTCTAAACTAACAGACCTCATTGTTCCTGTACTTCCAATATATGAATTCAGTTCAAAATTTGTAAAATGATAATGTGCTATTGCCACTCCTTGTGGCAGCCAACATTCTAATTCACTTATTTATTTATTTACGCTGTTTCCGATAAGGCTTAATAAAATAATAGCACATTCATATTACTGAGTAGCTCTACATCCCTTGTGTATGGATGTGGATGGGATGCTTGCATCTCTAGTAAATTTCACTGTGGAAAGAAAATTTAACACAAATGTTTTTACAACTGTACAAATTTATCCCCCTACATAACCTACAGTATTATAAAAAGAAAAAAAAATAACTCAGTTATTGTCATTACACTAAGAACATTAATATAGTATAAAACATTTCAGCATATATTGAGTAACATTTGCTTAATGTAAAGCATTATTACAAAAATGCAAAGTTTAAGTAACCTTATTTGTGTGCCTGAACTGTGTACTGTCCTGTACTGGTTAGTTGGTTAGGTTTTTTTTTGTTGTTTGTTTGTTTGTTTGTTTTCCTTAACTTAAGCTACAAGCATGTGGAAAGAGAGAGCCCCCTTTGAGGAAGTGCCTCCACCAGATTAGTGTTTATGTAAATCTACCGGGTCATTCTCTTCAGCAATGTTTGGTGTTCATGGAATCGGCCCATTGTGTACAATGCCACCTTTGAGCAGATGGTTCTGGGAGGCATAAGGAAGAGGATGAAGTGTTTGAAAAGATTGAACACATACTATTTTTCCATAGGACCTTAGAGTAATACCTAGAACCTCATAAGGAAGCTTATAATAGAGCAGACAGTATCAGCCAATTTGTCCTAAGATACAAACTGCACATTGTGTTTCTCTGTCAAAGTCCTGCTTCAAAACCAAAGGGGTAAACTAAGTCAGAGTGTAGATCCCCAGTTGCTGCCTGGTTGGTAATCCAGCAGGCTTTTTCTGATGCTAATTTTTCAGGCTGCAACTGATGGTTACCAACCATGGCTTCCACTGACAGTGGCAAACTGAGGGGGCAGAATTAGATTACTGGTGTAGGCCAGGCCAGTGCTGGTAGCTTCGTAGCATGGTCTTACATCTACCGTGTAAGCATCGGAGATGGCTATTGGCTCTAGCATTGGTGCTCCACTGAAAGTGGCAAAGCATCGTCTTAAAAAGAAAAGGAAGGAGAGAAAAGACCACACACACATACACACACACACACACACACATTTACACCTGATGAAGTAAGACAGACTCCAGCAGGTAGGTTTCAACAAGCTTTTCTAGCTTTTCTTTCTCCCAGTTTATACACCCAAGAAAATTCTTTTAAACAAAATAAAAATTACAATTTGATTACATGTTATTTTTCTTTAAGTGAATTACAATGAGTATATGTAAGAAAAATATATTCCCCAATACCTTCACATGATCAAGGTTTTACATATTCTGGGTGAAAAACCAAAAAGCAAAACAAGTTATTTTCAAGAATCCATATACATTTGTAACTAAACAACTTGTTATAAATTAACAAGGTGAGCAAACAAGGTAATTTCTTAGCTACTTTTCTCTACTAGCAGGCTGCAATTTACAGTTACAAAGAAAGAATTAACTTACAAAGTAATCTCTCACAAAAGTCTTAAAAGAATCACAAATCTAAACTTTTATATAAAAACCAACCAGCCATCTCTACTTTAAATCTTTAAGGTGTACATCTACACATTAATAATTTTGTTTTAATTCACTATCAGGAAGCTGAGAGCAAAAGCAAGTATAAGGAAGTCAATTGTTTTGTTGAGAATGTCACCTCAGCCAGTGCTATCTTGGGCTATTGTTCTCACTCACCAACCTTTAAAAGTCCCTGGCCTTACTATTAAGGTGTACTTTCCTGAACTTCAGAATGTTCTCTAAGATAATTTACATCACAGCCATTAACAAAAATATCTTTACTTAACCTTGCTAAACACTCTGTTTTTTCCTAAAATTTTCTACATCATATCCACTGGCAAAAGCATCTTTTCCTAACCTTGCTAAATAAATCTATTTTTCCAAACTCATTGTAAAGTTAATGGCCATTGCTAACAATCTGCATCTGAAGGTTCTCCTCAAAGGTGGTAGTTAAAATTAAATCATTAACGTCTCCAACAACCTTGCCTAAAAGAGATCAAGCATTCTTAATTTTAAGTGCCAGATACGCTGCATAGTCAGGGGCTGGAATTTCCATTAGAGTTTTCATATGATTCGTATATTAGGAGGATTATAAGGCTACAAGGGTAATAAGCAGAGCTATGGTTCCATAACAGCATGAAAGACCTAGAAATTGTACTTCCTTGTACTTCTGAGCTCTGCCACAAACTGAGACAAACCGATCATGGCTCTGCTAACTGGTTGATTGCATTCCATGCATTCTAGAGCTGTTTGCTATTCCTTTGGCACACACTCCAGCAATTGTCCTCTTGTCTTACGTTTTGTATACTCAAAATTGTCTCCATATTCCATAGTTCTTTGTAAATTCTCAATTCCCCCCAGACTTCGAGTTCAGCCTCAACAACCTCTGCCAAACTCAATGTCTTCTGGAATCAGCACTACACTCAGGACTCTTAACTAAGGGTTTCGTAGGTAGCAGGGAAGCAGATTTCTGCTTCTGTCAGACAAGTCAGCCTGCAAATTGCTTTTCCTCCATTACAGGAGGAATAAACTCTAGATTCATTCACCTTATCTGCCTGTGTCCTTGTGGCTCACCAACAGGGTTTTTCTTCCCATGAACTGGTTCACATAACAAAAAGCAGGCAGGAAGGCTTGAAATCAGAGAATCAACCCTTTTCAGCTTGTGATATAATTTGTGAATATTTAGTAACTGCCACTTTGATTGAGAAATATGTCACTAGGGGATGGGCTTTGAGTTTAAATCCTGACCCCACTTCTAGTGACTAGTTGTCTGGCCTGAAGATGTGAGCTTTGAACTGCTTTAGCTGCTTTAGCTGACGCCTGTTTGATGGTGATTCCATGTCCTTCTGGAACCATAAAACAAATTAAACTCTTTGATAAGGTGCCCTAGATATTATATTTTATCACATCAATGGAAAAGGCATTAATATACATCCTGGGTGAGTTATTGCATATAAAAATAAAAGAAATGTGAAATCAGAATGAACTACCTCATCATGTAAATTTACAATGTTTTATCCACATGAGTTTGTAGGTACACATGAAGTAAAAATGGACATAGGCTTGAACAGATTACTGACAATGGTCAGATTCTTTTAAATACAGAATAAATAATCCCAAGTAACTAAAACAAGTGTGTTGGCTAACAATCTTACTAAATATTTTGTAGTCATAGATTCCCTTCAGTATGCATTATTTTATATAACATGGAAAGGCTTTACTACATTGATTACATTCATAGGGTTGCACTCCAGTTTGATTTTTTTTCACAATTTGGAAGAGTATTCTGATGTATAAAAAGCTTTACCGTATTGACTATATTCATAGGATTTTTCTCCAGTCTGAATTCTTTCATGACTTTGAAGATGGCTGTGAAGTGCAAAGTTTTTATCGCATTGGTTACATTCATAGGGTTTCTCTCCAAATGGATTCTTTTATGTTTTTGAAGAAAGGTGTGACATACAAAGGCTTTACCACATTGATAACATTTCAAGGATTGCTCTCTGGTATGAATTCTTTTATGAGTTTGAAGACTTGTATGATGTGCAAAGGCTTTACCGTATCGACTACATTCATAGGGTTTCTCTCCAGTATGAATTCTCTCATGAATTTGGAGATAGCTGTGACATGCAAAGGCTTTACCACACTGACTACATTCATAGGGTTTCTCTCCAGTATGAATTCTTTCATGACATTGAAGATTACTATTAATGCTGAATGCTTTACCACATTGTTTACATTCATAGGATCTCTCTCCCATATGAACTCTTTCATGTCTTTGAAGATGAGAGCGATGTGCCAAGGCTTTGCCACATTGACTGCATTCATAGGGTTTCTCTCCAGAATGAATTATTTCATGACTCTGAAGTTTACCATTACTAAAGAAGGCTTTACCACATTGACTACATTCATAGGGTTTCTTTCCAGAATGAATTATTTCGTGCCTGGAAAGATAAATAGAATGTGTAAACTTTTACCACATTGCTTAGACTGATGAATCTGTCTAACTGTGTAATTTCACAGTTTTGTCTAATTGTAGAAAAGAAACAGACCTTAAGATTTTGTTACATTGTTTCATTTATGAAGTACCTACTTATTAGGTGTCTTTTGTGTGTCTGAAAATAAATTTGTGAAGAGTAGAGCGTTTTGTATGTGGTTCACATATACAGCATCCATTTTCCAAGCAGGTATTTTCACATCTTTGAAGAGAACTGGAAGAACTCACAGCTTTACCACAGTGATTGCATTCATAATGTTTTCCTATAATACGACTCAGACTATATTTGTATTTGGAACAACACAAATGGAAGAATTTTCATAATTTAATAACAGGGTTTTACTGCAGTGTGAGCTTGTTAATGTATTCCCAATAAAGTCTGAAACACGATTAATTTTATACATTTACAAAATCTTTCAGAGTCGTGACAATGTCATATCTTCTAATTGTTCTGGGAGAGAGAGTGGAATCTTGCCTTTCTCCATATCCCTAATGTTCATGTTGCTTGTATCTAATGTGACCTGTGATATACATATTAAAGCAAGAATAACAAATAAGTGCTATCCACATTGGATTAATACAGTTTAACTTATTACTCATTACAGACATATAATATAAAGATTAAGGTTTCTCCACAAAAACATTTTTGCATCTCATAAACTGCCCATCTCAGTAAACTTTCATAAGCCACTACAAGTACATGAGTAACATGGGACTCAGCATAAACTAATTGAGCACTAGAAGGTTTTGTACATGTAATTTTTGTGTAGGTCTACTGCAATATCTGAGTAGCATCAAACTAAATGAATTGGCAGTTCTACAGAGTAGATCTTATGTTGTGATGATTACAATGTTGATAGCTCTTAAATCATTGATTCCTTGTCCTGTTCCTTGCAAACATGAATCAGCTACTTGACCCTGAGGTATATGAAATATTTACTACTCATCAATGTACTTAAAGCCGTGCTCCTTTACACTGTTGCTTTTCCTTAAAATTTCCAGAACACATTAAAATATCTTTATAAGCACATTTATGTCATCTTGCACATGAAACTCACCTTCCATGTATTTTAGAATTTTGACAGTGTTCTTCAATATCTTAGTCTTTCCATTTGTAACCTAAAATAAATTACCAGAAAATGAACACGACTGATAATTACATAAAATTTAAGTTACTATCCTCAGTGATCCTTAGAACTATGCCTGTTTTATTTACCACATTCTGCTTTTTTCACAATCAAAATTATAGAAGAGCATTGATAATCAAGAAAACCTTTCCCCCATATTTAAAAAGTAGAAGAAAATCAAAGTCTTACCTATAGCAGTGAGATTCCTGTAGGTCTCTAGCATGATATTTACATGGACACTCTTCTGGAAGGATTCAGCAAAGCACAGTCTTCCAGAGTGAAGTTTATGTGCACATCATTATAGGTCATTACATCCTAAAATATCCCAAAGATGTGTCCAACAGAAAGCATAATTCAGACAATATTGTGAATATATACATCTTTTACAACTAAGTTTAAATGATTCAGGTGATTTCCATACTTATTCTATGACATGAAATAGAAGAGGTGGTTCATTCCTGTCATTTCTGTGCTCTTTGAATAGGATAGAGCTTTGCAAGGGAAGTTCCTCTTAACAGACATATAGACATAGAAAAAGAAAAACAAACCAACAGATCAATCATAATGAGTACACATCAGAGAAGTTGTATGAACAATTACTAACTACAAAAAAGCAAAACAAACAAAAAACATGGGCAAGCAGGTTATTTGGGCACATGCCTTTATCCCTAGCACTCAGGAGTTAGAGGCAGATGTATCTCATTGAGTTGGAGGAAGGCCTAAGCTATGGAATGAGTTCAAGGACAACCTGAGGTGTATGTTAAGACCTTGTCCCTACTCATCCCCACCAAATAAACAAACAAACTAAGGAACAAACAAAAATTAACCAATCAACCAACTAAATAAATGAAAATGTTAGAGAAAAAATTAAAAAATTTGAAGGTCTCACTGAAGTCATTAAAAAAGTTATGCATTCACTCTAGCTCTGCTTTTATCTCCCAGAAATATGAATACTCACAGTTTAAACTATTCATAAGATACTACTAAAAGAGAATGCATGTTTAACCAGTTTGAAATGGATAGATGAAAATAAAGCAATGTATATGTAGATCATGAAAAAAAAAACATAAGAGAACCAAAGATATGTCTTGAGAATCAAACGTACTTTTTGGACTTCTAAAGCAGGTGAGTTCAATTGGCAGTACTTATAAGGCACTGAAGAAACTATGGAACAAATACATGTGTTGGTCTAAGAAAATGTTAAATCTAAAAAATTCCAATGACAAAAAATCCAGAAAATCTTAGATATCATGCAAAGACTATATCTAAGAATAATAGGAATACAGAAAGGAGAAGAATAGAAGCTCATTGGCACTGAAATGATTTTAACAAAATCATAGAAGAAAATTTTCATAACTAAAAAAAGAAATATATAAATATACAAGAAGATATACAGATCACCAATTAGATTGAACCAGAAAGCAAAGTCTCCTCACAACCTAATAATCAAAATGTAGAAAGAACATTAAAACATGCAAGAGAAAAAAAAAAAAAACTAACATCTGGAGATAGGCCTATGAAAATTACACCTAACTTCTCAACTGAAACAGTAACAGGCAGAAAGCCTTGGGCAAGATGTACTAAAGAATAAAGAGTCCACAGATACCGGCCAAGATTACTAAACCCAGCAAAACTTTCAATCACTAGAGATGGAGAAAATAAGAGCTTCCACAATTAGAACAACATCTATCTACAAATCCAGCCCTACAGAAAGTGTCAGAAGAAAAACTCTAAACAAAGGAGGTTAACTATACATACAAAAAGACAGGAAATAAATAATCTCACACCAGCAAAACGTAAATAAAAAAAAAAACACACAAACACATGCACACACACACACACACCTCAACTACTACCAGCAACAACAAAACTACAGATATTAACAACCATTGGTCACAGATATCTCTCAATATAAAAGGCATCGATTCCCTAATAAAAACTTCAGACTATCAGAATGCATGTGAAAACAGGATCCATCCTTCTGGTGCATACAAGAAACACACGTCAATATCAAAAAGGGATTGGAAAAAAGATTTTCCAACCAAGTGGACCTGAGAATTAAGTTGGTGTAACTTTACTAATATCTAACACAATACTCTTTAAACCAAAATTAACCAAAAGGAATTGGAAAATACATTTCATATTCATCAAAGGAAAAATACAGCAAGCAGGTATCTCAGTTCTGAACATCTATGCTGCAAATGCAAGGATACCCATATCTGAAAACAAAAACAAAAACAAAATTATGACTTACCCTTAAACCATACATGTATCCTTACATACTGGTAGTGGAAGACTTTATCACCCTAACTTCACCAACCAACACTCGAGCTAACATATATTAAAAACCAAATGGAGTTCCATAGAACATTGCACCCAAACACCAAAGAATATACCTTCTTCTCAGTACCTTGTGGAACTTCATTCAAAACTAACCACATATGCATTTGCTTAAGAAGTTTCCACGGATAAAGGAAAATTGAAATATCCTCCAGTATCCAATTAGTCACCACATATTAAAGCTAGATTTCAACAACAACAAAACAACAAAAGGCCTACAAACTCATGGGAACTGAACCACTCACTTCTTAATGAATATTGGGTCAACATTGAAATAAAGAAAGAAATTAAAGATTTCCTAGAATATAAAAATGACTGCACGACATACCCTACATATAGGACCCAATGAAAGTAGTACAAAAAAGAAACTTAATATCATTAAGTGACTACATAAAAAAAAAAAAAACAGCTCATCTTAAAAGTATAGAACTAAAGAAGCAAGCATACCCAAAGGAATAGGAAAAAGAGAACATTATTATTATTTATTTTTTATTTTTTCCCCATTTTATTTTATTTTTTTTATCAGTTACATTTTATTAACTCTGTATCCCAGCCGTGTCCCGATCCCTCATTCCCTCCCAGTCCCTCCCTCCCTCCCTCCCTCCCTCATCTCCACCATGACCCTTTCCAAGTCCACTGATGGGGGGGACCTCCTCCCCATTCATCTGATCCTGTTTTATCAGGTATCTTCAGGACTGGCTGCAAAGCCCTCCTCTGTGGCCTAACAGGACTGCTCCTCCCTTCGGGGGTGGGGAGATCAAAGAGCCAGTCATCGAGTTCCTGTTAGAAATAGTCCCTGTTCCCCTCACTTTGGGAAACCAATTGGTTACTGAGCTACCACAGGCTACATCTGAGTGGAGGTTCTAGGTTATATCCATACATGGTCCTTGGTTGAATGTCAGTCTCAGAAAAGATCCTGTGCCCAGATATATTTGGTCCTTGTGGAGCTCCTATCCTTTCCCCATCAGACTAACTCCCCTTCTTTCTTATGATTCCCTGTACTCTGCCAAAGGTTTGGTCATGAGTCTTTGCTTTGAAAACACTGCTAGTAAGAGTCTTTCAGATGCGCTCAGTAGACTCCTGTCATACGTTCAATGCAAATCCCATCTGTCTTTCTAAATGAGGATTGATCATCTTACCCCATGTCCGCTCAATTGATTATCTTTTTTAGGTGTATAGATTTCATTATGTTTATCATATCTTATAGGTCTATATAAGTGAGTATATCCCATGTTTGTCTTTCTCCTTCTGGGATATTTCACTCAGAATGATCTTTTCTAGATCCCACCATTTGCCTGCAAATTTCATGATTTCCTCCTTTTTGATTGCTGAGTAGTATTCCATTGTATAAAAATACCACAATTTCTGTACCCATTCCACCGGTGATGGACATCTGGGTTGTTTCCAGGTTCTGGCTATTACAAATAGAGCTGCTATAAACATGGTTGAGCAAGTGTCCTTTTTGTGTACTTGAACAAACTTTGGGTATATACCTAGCAGTGGTATAGCTGGGTCTGGAGGAAGCACTATTCCTATTTGTCTTAGAAAGCGCCAGATAGCTTTCCAGAGTGGTTGTACCAGTTTACATTCCCACCAGCAGTGGAGCAGGGTTCCCCTTTCTCCATAACCTCTCCAGCATGTGTTATCGCTTGAGTTTTTCATCTTGGCCATTCTGATGGGTGTAAGGTGATATCTCAGGGTCGTTTTGATTTGCATTTCCCTGATGGCTAATGAGGATGAGCATTTCTTTAAGTGTTTTTCTGCCATTCGATATTCCTCTGTCGAGAATTCTCTGTTTAGCTCTGTTCCCCATTTTTTAAGTGGATTACTTGGATTGCTGCTTTTCAGCTTCTTTAGTTCTTTGTATATACTGGATATTAGTCCTCTGTCAGATAAAGGGTTAGTGAAGATTCTTTCCCAATCTGTAGGCAGTCGTTTTGTTTTGATGACGGTATCCTTTGCTTTACAGAAACTTTTCAGTTTCATGAGGTCCCATTTATTGATTGTTGCTCTTAGAGCCTGTGCTGTTGGTGTTCTGTTCAGGAAGTTGTCTCCTGTGCCAATGAGTTCTAGGCTGTTCCCCACTTTTTTTTCCAATTGATTTAGGGTATCGGAATTTATGTTGAGGTCCTTCATCCACTTTGACTTTAGTTTTGTGCAGGGTGATAAATATGGATCTATTTTCATTTTTCTGCATGTAGACATCCAGTTGGTCCAGCACCATTTGTTGAAAATGCTGTCTTTTTTCCATTGAATGGAATTGGCTTCTTTGTCGAATATCGAGTATTCATAGGTGTGTGGATTTATTTCTGGGTCTTCTATGCGGTTCCATTGATCCTCCTTTCTGTTTCTATGCCAGTACCATGCAGTTTTTATTACTGTTGCCCTGTAGTACAGCTTGAGATCAGGAATGGAGATACCTCCAGATGATCTGTTGTTGTACAGGATCGTTTTGGAGATTCTGGGTTTTTTGTTTCTCCATATGAAGCTGAGAATCTTTTTTTCAAGGTCTGTAAAGAATTGAGTTGGTATTTTGATGGGAATTGCATTGAATCTGTAGACTGCTTTTGGCAGTATGGCCATTTTCACAATGTTAATCCTACCAATCCATGAGCACGGGAGATCTTTCCATCTTCTGATATCTTCTTCGATTTCTTTCTTCAGAGACTTGAAGTTTTTCTCAAACAGGTCTTTCACTTGCTTGGTTAGGGTCACACCAAGGTACTTTATGTTATTAGTGGCTATTGTGAAGGGTGTTGTTTCCCTAATTTCTTTCTCAGCCTTTTTGTCTTTGATATATAGGAGGGCTTCTGATTTTTTTGAGTTGATTTTGTATCCTGCCACTTTGCTGAAGGTGTTTATCAGCTGAAGGAGTTCTCTGGTTGATTTTTTGGGGTCGCTCATGTATACTATCATATCATCTGCAAATAGTGACACTTTGACCTCTTCCTTTCCGATTTGTATCCCCTTGATCTCCTTTAGTTGTCTTATTGCTCTGGCTAGGACTTCAAGTACTATGTTGAAGAGATATGGGGACAATGGACAGCCTTGTCTTGTCCCTGATTTCAGTGGGATTGATTTAAGTTTCTCTCCATTGAGTTTGATGTTAGCTATAGGCTTGCTATATACTGCCTTTACTATGTTTAGGTATGTGCCTTGTATCCCTGATCTCTCCAAGACTTTAAACATGAATGGGTGTTGGACTTTGTCAAATGCTTTTTCGGCGTCTAAGGAGATGATCATGTGGTTTTTCTCCTTCAGTTTGTTTATGTAGTGGATTACATTGATGGATTTTCGTATGTTGAACCACCCTTGCATGCCTGGGATGAAGCCTACTTGGTCATGGTGGATGATATCTTTGATGTGTTCTTGGATTCGGTTTGCAAGTATTTTATTGAGTATTTTTGCGTCAATGTTTATAAGAGAGATAGGCCTAAAGTTCTCTTTTTTCGTTGGGTCTTTGTGTGGTTTAGGTATTAAGGTGACTGTGGCTTCATAGAATGAGTTTGGTAGTGTTCCTTCTGTTTCTATTTTGTGGAATAGCTTGAGGAGAATTGGAGTTAGCACTTCTTTGAAGGTCTTGTAGAATTCTGCGCTGAAGCCATCTGGTCCAGGGCTTTTTTTGGAGGGGAGACTGTTAATGACTGCTTCGATTTCCTTGGGAGATATAGGGCTATTCCGTCTTTCTACCTGATCTTGATTTAGTTTTGGTAGATGGAATCTTTCAAGAAAATTATCCATTTCATTTAGATTCTCAAATTTTGTGGCATATAGGCTTTTGTAGTATGACCTAATAATTGTTTGGATTTCCTCAATGTCTGTGGTTATTTCCCCATTTTCATTTCTGATTTTGCTGATCTGGATAGTTTCTCTCTGCTTTTTAGTTAGTTTGGCTAAGGGTTTGTCTATCTTGTTGATTTTCTCAAAGAACCAGCTTTTTGTTTCATTGATTCTTTGGATAGTTTTATTTGTTTCTATTTGATTGATTTCAGCCCTTAGTTTGATTATTTCCAGCCGTCTGCTCCTTTTGGGTGTATCTGCTTCTTTTTGTTCTAGGGTTTTCAGTTGGGCCATTAAGTTGTTTGTATGTGATGTTACGAATTTCTTCTTGCAGGCACTTAGTGCTATAAATTTTCCTCTGAGCACTGCTTTCAGTGTGTCCCATAAATTTGGGTATGTTGTGCCTTCCTTTTCATTGAATTCTAGGAAGTCTTTAATTTCTTTCTTTATTTCTTCCTTAACCCAGCTGTCATTGAGTAGTAAGTTGTTTAGTTTCCATGTGCGTGTCGGCTTTTTGTTGTTTCTGTTGTTGTTGAGGTCGAGCTTTAGTCCATGGTGGTCAGATAGTATACAAGGGATTATTTCAATCCTTTTGTATCTGTTGAGGTTGTGACCCACTATATGGTCTATTTTGGAAAAGGTTCCATGGGGTGCTGAAAAGAAGGTGTACTCTTTTGAGTTTGGGTGAAATGATCTGTAGACGTCTATTAGGTCCATTTGATTTAGGGATTCTGTGAGTGCTTTTATTTCCCTATTTGGTGTCTGTCTAGTTGATCTGTCCCTTGGTGAGAGTGGAGTGTTGAAGTCTCCCACTATTAAGGTATTAGGATCAATGTATGATTTAAGCTTTAATAATGTTTCATTTACGAATGTCGGTGCTCTTGTATTTGGGGCATAGATATTCAAGATTGTGATGTCCTCTTGGTGGATTTTTCCTTTGATGAGAATATAGTGGCCCTCCTTATCTTTTTTGATTAACTTGGGTTGAAAGTCTATTTTATTAGATATTAGGATGGCTACTCCAGCTTGTTTTCTGGAACCGTTTGCTTGAAAAACAGTTTTCCAGCCCTTTACTCTGAGGTAGTGTTTGTCTTTGTTGCATAGGTGTGTTTCTTGGATGCAACAGAATGTTGGATCCTGTTTCCTTAACCATTCTGTTAGCCTGTGTCTTTTTATTGGTGAGTTGAGTCCATTGATATTGATAGATAATAGTGACCAATGCATGTTAATTCCTTTTGTAATGGAGTCGATGATCTAACCCTGATTCATTGCTTGTTTTCTTTTCATTTTTGTTGGGACATTATCTGTATGCCCTGTTTTCTTGGGTGAATTTGTTTTCATTGGATTGGAGTTTTCTTTCTAGTATCTTCTGTAGGGATGGTTTGCTGTGTAGATATTGTATAAATTTAGTTTTGTCATGGAATATTTTGTTTTCTCCATCTATGTTGATTGAAAGCTTTGCAGGGTATAGTAGTCTGGGTTGACATTTGTGATCTCTTAGAGTCTCCATGATACTTGCCCAGGCCCTTCTGGCTTTCATAGTTTCTGATGAGAAGTCCGGCGTGATTCTGATAGGTCTACCTTCATATGTTACTTGGCCTTTTTCCCTTGCTGCTTTTAATATCTTTTCTTTGTTCTGTAGATTTAGTGTTTTGACTATGATGTGACGTGATGTGTTTCTTTTCTGGTCTAGTCTATTTGGAGTTCTGTAGGCCTCTTGTATATTTATGGACATCTCTTTCTTTAAGTTGGGAAAATTTTCTTCTATGATTTTCTTGAAAATATTTTCTGGACCTTGGAGTCTGGAGTCTTCTTTTTCGTGAATTCCTATTATTCTTAGATTTTGTCTTTTCATAGCATCCTTGATTTCTTAGATATTTTGTGATTGGAACTTTTCTGATTTTACTTTTTCTTTGAGAGAAGTATCCATTTCTGCAAGTATGTCTTCAGCTCCAGAGATTCTCTCTTCCATCTCTTGTATTCTGTTGGTGATGCTTACTTTTGTGGTTCCTGATCTTTTCTCCAAGTTCTCCAGCTCAAGGGTTTTCTCATTTTGTGTTTTCTTTATTGATTCTAATTCTGTTTTCATGCCTTGCACCATTTCTTTCATGTGTTTGAATTTAGATTCCTGTCTCTCTACGATGGCCTCTATTTCTTTTTTCATTTCCTTCTTATATGCCACTAATTTTTCCTCTACTTGTGTATCTATTTGTTTGGCTATGTTTGCCTGTGTTTCTTTAAGGATATTGTCTATTTCTTCTTTCTTTGCCTCCAATTGACTGGCCATCTCTTTGAAAGACTTGTTCATTTCCTCCTTATGAGCCTCAAATAATTGGGCAAGCATGGCTTTAAAATCATTTTCCTGTGCTTCTGCTGAATTGGTGTATCCATCGATTTGGGGGTTTGCTGGTGAAGTCATGATGTCCTGATTTATGTTGGAAGTGTTCTTTCGCCTACCTCTGGCCATTGGCTTATCTGAAACCTTCCCTGTTTGTTTTTGGATTCTGCAGATCAGACTGGTGCTGTCTCTCTCTGGTGTCTGGAGAGTTCTTCAGGAAGCTGAGCACTCTCAGCATGTGCTGAGGACTAGCTGTACCTGTGGGAGGAAAGTACACAGGCGCAAACGGGGCAAATGCAAGCGTGTGTGTGCGCGCGCGCACGTGTGTGTCTGTGTGTGTAAGTGTGCGTGGATGAGTTTCTCGAGGGACAGAGTGATGGCTAATGTTGAACCCTTGAGTGTGTGGGAGGGGCTCTGTACTGTATATGTCGCAGGCGCTAATGATGATCGCAGCGCAATTTCTGGTATTAACTGTCTTAGCTCCTCAATCAGGCCCACAGGGCAGGAACTTCAATGTCCCTAGTGCCACTCTGTTTCCCAAAGTGGGTATGTGGGTGGGAGGGGGGTTCGATGCCTGGCTTCTGATTTAGAAG
Organism: Meriones unguiculatus; assembly: GCF_030254825.1. NCBI lineage: Eukaryota > Metazoa > Chordata > Mammalia > Rodentia > Muridae > Meriones > Meriones unguiculatus. The sequence continues at coordinate 23,354,246 of NC_083353.1, read as the reverse complement.
GACCCAGGATCTGGGGAACTGCAGATTCTCAAGGGTGCACTCACTTACAGGCAGGTCTCTTGGCCGAGATGGTGGTATCCGGGGCTCTCTGCTCTCTGGTTTGGCCCTGATTCTTTGATGTGTTCAGCCAGTTCTGTGCTGCTGTCACTGCCAGGTTCTGAGGTCTTGCTGCAGCTGGAGATTTCAGGGTGGTCACTTCAGCAGGGATGGGGTAATCAGGCTCTCTGTTCTCTGGTTTGGCCCTGGTTAGTCTTAAACTGGAGGGCTGTGGTGCCCCGCCAGTTCAGTACTGCTCTGCTGCCACGTCCTGCTGTAACTGGAGACTGGCTTGCTAGTCCCAATGCTTTCTGGGAAGTCCTGGGATCTCTTCGTTGTGCTCTCCAAGCTTGGGAGGCCCAGTGCCTGGTGTGTCCAGGTTGTATGACGTTTCTGCCTGGTTTCGGTGAGTATATAGCGTATTCTCTGTCACTGTGGGATTGGGCGGGTTGTACCGTCAGTGATGGTGATCCTGCGGAGCTAGTATGGTGTCTAGCAGATTCGCGCCCTGGGAGGATGGTGCAGCCGCTGCGCGAATCTGGGACTCCGGGGTACGTACTGCTGGCTTTTGTCTGCCGCTAAAGTGGTTGGGGCTCCGTCTCAGCGGTTGTATACCCCAGGCAGTTAGGTCTGCGCTGAGAAAGATGAGTCCGCTGTGCCGCTGTGCCCAGGAGGAAGGAGGTCTGGGGGAAGGGAGTGCAGCAAGAACAAAGGATCTTTTCTCTCCCTCCCCAAGCAAGTCTCCGGGTGACCGGAGGCCAAAGTTTTCACCTCCTGCGATGTTCTCTGGTGTTCAGAAAGCCTCGCTGTGGTTTTCCTGGGTTGGGGGTCCTTCCATTCTCCAACTCAGAAGATCAGGTATCCCACTGCTCAGAAACTGTGTGTGCTAGTCGCCATCTTGGCTCCGCCCGAGAACATTATTTTTAAGAAAATCAAGGTAACAAGAACCTGGCTCTTTGAAAAAAAATCAAGAAGATGGACAAACCCTTATCCAAACTAACTAAAAGACAAAGGGAGAATATACAAATTAACAAAATCAAAAATGAAAAGACATAACAGACACTGAAGAAATCCATAAAATAATCAGATCATACTTTAAAAAATTGTATACCATAAAATTGAAAAAAATAAAAGAAATGGATAGATTTCCCAATAGATGCCATTTACCAAAGCTACGTCTCAATCAGACACACACACACATACACACACACATGCACACACACGCACACACACAAAATTTAAATAGATCTATAATCTGTAACAGAGGCAGTCATTAAAATCTGTACCCTTTGATTTTCCAAAACCCTAGTTTATTTAGGGTTTTTAAATTCTTCTACCTACCTTCTATCCCACTGATCATAGGAAGGGGAGAAAGAAAGTTCTTAGAATAAAGGATTTTGTGGACCTTTTTTAGCAGTATTTCCTTGGGGCAAATACACTCTATGCTTTCCAGATACCAGCATTCCTATCCAATAGACAACACCCAACAACAACATGAATTGGCACAATTCAGCAAAGAAAACAAGACTCCCAAAAAAAACAGAGTCAGCAAAAGCTGCAAGACTCAGCTGGATTGCTACAAGAAGTTGTCTGCTCTGCAGTGTTTCTCTTTGAAAAGTTTAGAAAAATGAAGACCAGCAATGAGTAGCAATACAAATGCATGTCTCCCTGTCTGTGGGCTTCTGTTTATCATAGCCCACACAAAGCTGTTTTACAACCTGAACATGCCATGCCCCTTGCACAGGACAGCTTCTAGCAAAACATCACTGGCTCTCTCATGTGTCAGTTTTCAGCTGGCCAAGATGATGTGTCCCTTCATGAGTTTGTTTTTAACTGAGGATAAACTACAAACTTTTCAACACAAAAAATTTCCAAACCCAGAGACTTGCACATTCACATGGTTTTAGTGCAGAATTTTATTAGACATTCAAAGAAGAGCCAATACCAACACTTCTCAAATTATTCCAAAATATTACAAATGTATATTTCCAAATTCTTTTATGAGGCCAGAGTCACCCTGATATTCAAACCACAAAGATTACACGAAGATTACATAAAGATTACATAAAGACCGAGGATTATAAAAAAACTTCCCTTATAAATATACATAAAATATACTCAATAAAATAATTTCAAATCAATTTTACAAACACATCAAAAAAGATTATTCACCATATTCAAGTAGGCTTCATCCCAGAAATTCAGGGGTGGTACAAAATATAAAATCTGTCAGTACAATCTACCATGTAAATATATTGAAAGAAAAAAGTACATTATCAAATCATTATATGCTGAAAAAGGCTTTGAGAAAGTCTAATGGCCCTTCATGATAAAAGTCTTGTGGAGAGTAGAAATACACAGAGTATACACAAACATAATTAGGGAAATTTACAGCAAGCCTATAGCCAACAGCAAATTAAATGGTGAGAAACTCAAAGCAATTCCTCTAAAATCAGGAACAAGACAAGTTTGTCTCCTCTGTCCATATCTATTTAATATTGTACTTGTAGTTCTAGCTTGGACAGTAAGAAAACTGCAAGAGATCAAAGAAATACAAATTGGAAAAATAGTAGTCAAAATGTCAATAATTGCAAAAGATATGATAATATATATGAGAGATTCCAAAAATTCTGTCAGGGAACTCCTACAGTTGATAAATACCTTCTGCAAAATGGCTGGGTACAAAATTACCTAAAAACAAACAAAACAAAAACCAGTAGCTCTCCTATAAACAAATGAAAAATAGTCTGAGGAATATATCAGGAAAACAACACAGTTGTTCACAATAGCCACAAATAATATAAAATATCTTGGGGTAACTCTAACTAAGCAAGCAAAATACTTCTATGACAAAAATGTTACAGAACTTTTCTTTATCTTTAGCAAATGAAATTTAAAGAAATATCAGAAGACAGAAAGATCTCTCATGCTCATGAATGGATAGGATTAACATAGTAAAAATGGCCATCCTTCTAAAAGCAATCTATAGATTCAACATAGTTCCTATCAAAACTTCAACACAATTCTTTTCAAAACTTGGAAAGTCAATACTTAATTTCATATGGAAAAGCAAAAAACAAAACAAAACAAAACAAAACAAAAAAAAACAGGATAGCTAAATGCATTCCTGAGCAATATTAGAATTTATGGAGTTATTGCCCTCCCTGATTTCAAATTGCACTACAAAGTGCATAGTAGTCATAGTCATAAAAATCTCATGGCATTTGCATAAAAACAGACATGTCAATTAAATAAAATTAAATCATCGACCCACACATAAATCCACACACCTAAGGACAGTTGCTTTTTTATTATGAAGCTAGAAAGAAACAATGAGAAAAGAAAGCATCTTCAAGAAATTTTGCTGATATAACTGGATATATATATATATATATATATATATATATATATGTATATGTATGTAGAAGAATTCAAAGAGATCAATATTTGCACAAACTTATGTCCAAGTGGAACAAAATCTCAACATATAAACAGACACATTGAACCTGACAGAAGAGCAAATAAGGAACAGCCTTGAACACATTGACACAGGAGACAATTTCTTAAACAGAATACTGATCAGGCAGGCACTAAGATCAACAATTAATAAATGGTACCTTGAATACTGAAATGCAAAGGACACCATCAATTAGAAAACATGGCAGCCTACAAAAGATTTTCATCAAATGTGCATGCAATGAAGGGCTAATATACAAATTTTAAAAAAGAACTCAATAAATTAGACAACCAGTAACTAAACAATCCAATTAAAAATGGGGCAAAGAAATAAACAGGGAATTCTCAGAAGAGAAATCTAAATGGACAAGAAACATCCTTAGCCTTCAGGGAAATGCCAATCAAAACTAGTTGAAATTCCATCTTGCACCTGTCAGAACAGCCAAGATCAACAAAACAAGTGACAGGCAAAGATGTAGAAAAAGGCAAACACCTATTCATTTTTGTTGGGAAAGCAAACTTTACAACCACTATGTAAATCAATTTGGTGGTTCCTTAGAAATTTTGGTAATTGAGACCTCAAGATACAGCTATACCACTATTGGGCATATAGCCAAAAGACACTCCATCTTACCACAGGGACACTTGCTCAACCATATTCATAATGGCTTTAATTCATAATAGCCAGAATCTGGAAATATCCTAGATATTCCTCAATGGAAGAACGGATAAAGAAAATGTGGTATATTTTAAAAATGGAGTATTACTCAGGTTTTAGAAAAAAAATAGGATCATGAAATAGGCAGGAAAATGTATGGAACTGAAAAAAATCTTCCCGAGTTATGAATTATATAAAGTTGATGGGCTGCTTGATCTTTCTGTGGGTTCTCTAGCAACTAGAGGTGGGGCATCTCTAAATTGGGCTCTGTTGCCTGCCTTTGAATCCTTTTCCCCTAGCAGGGCCTTGTCTTGCCTCAAGGGAAGAGGAGGCACTTAGTCCTGATGAGACTTGATGTGCCAATGCAGATTGGTATGCTGTGCAGGGAGACTCCATTCTCTGAGTAAGAAGGGGGAGGGGGATAGTGAAAGTGGATGGGAGGGTTGGAATGGGGAAGAGGTAGTAGACCTGCAATTGTGATGTACAATGAACAAATAAATTAGTGGAATAAAATAAGGACCATGAAATTCACACACAAATGAATTAAACTAGGAAAAAAATTATCCTGAATGTGGTAACCCATACACAGAAAGACAAACATGATATGTATTTAGAAGAAGATATTAGCTGTCAAGTGTAGGATAATCACACTGCAATCCACACAATAAGAGAAGCTGAGTAAAAGGAAGCGTTCTAGGTTGGATAGCATGGATATCTTTGGAAAGTGGAAATAAAATAAATATTGAGGGTAGACAGGTAATGGGGCGCATGGTGGGGATAGAAACAGAAAGTGAGAAAGAGGCAGAGGGAGAGAGTATAATGAGAGACAACTTGAGTCTCTGAACATTTAGGCGGTAACATAGAATCCTGGTGCAATGGGATCTTCTGGGAACCTATGAGGGTGAACCTAAAAAACCCTCCTAGTAATAGAGTATATAGAACCTGAACATAAACAGGTAAACAGGTTAAGTTCCCACTTGTGGGACTGGGACACTAACTCAGCCACAAAACCTTCTAGCCACAACCTATTCTCTGTAAGATGTGCTGCAGCAGTGGTGGCAGAGTTTGTGGTTATGGGTAACCAATGACTGGCCTAACTTGAGGACCAAGCCATAAGAGAGTGCCCATGCCTGAAACTTCCTGGATGACCAGGAACCCAAAGGTAGATGCCTCAAAGATCTAGTGTTAAACTATGTAATACTGATTTTTTAAAAAAAGTCAATGAGGTGTCCCGGAGTCCCAGATTCATGCAGCGGCTGCACCATCCTCCCAGGGCGCAAATCTGCTAGACACCATACTAGCTCTGCAGGATCGCCATCACTGACGGTACTGCCCGCCCAATCCCACAGTGACAGAGAATACACTATATACTCACCAAAACCAGGCAGAAACATCATACAACCTGGACACACCAGGCGCTGGGCCTCCCAGTCTTGGAGAGCACAGTGAAGAGACCCCAGGACTTCCCAGAAAGCATTGGGACTAGCGACCCAGTCTCCAGTTACAGCAGGACTTGGCAGTGGAGCAGCACTGAACTGGAGGGGCGCCACAACCCTCCAGTTTAAGACTAACCAGGGCCAAACCAGAGAACAGAGAGCCTGATTACCCCATCCCTGCTGAAGTGACCACCCTGAAATCTCCAGCTGCAGCAAGACCTCAGAACCTGGCAGTGACAGCAGCACAGAACTGGCGGAACACATCAAAGAAGCAGGGCCAAACCAGAGAGCAGAGAGCCCAGGATACCAGGATCTATGCCAAGAGACCTGCCTGTAAGTGAGTGCACCCTTGAGAATCTGCAGTTCCCCAGATCCTGGGTCCTTCTAAATCAGAAGCCAGGCATCGAACCCCCTCCCACCCACATACCCACTTTGGGAAACAGAGGGGCACTAGGGACATTGAAGTTCCTGCCCTGTGGGCCTGATTGAGGAGTTTAGGCAGTTAATGCCAGAAATTGCGCCGCTATCATCTTTAGCACCTGCGACATATACAGTGCAGAGCCCCTCCCACACACTCAAGGGTTCAACATTAGCCATCACTCTTCCCTCGAGAAACATTTCCACGCACACTTACACACACAGACACACACACGCACGTGCACACACGCTTGCATTTGCCCCGTTTGTGCCTGTGTACTTTCCTCCCACAGGTACAGCTAGTCCTCAGCACACGCTGAGAGTGCTCAGCTTCCTGAAGAACTCTCCAGACACCAGAGAGAGACAGCACCAGTCTGATAAGCAGAATCCAAAAACAAACAGGGAAGGTTTCAGATAAGCCAATGGCCAGGGGTAGGCAAAGAACACTTCCAACATAAATCAGGACATCATGACTTCACCAGCAAACCCCCAAATTGATGGATACTCCAATTCGGCAGAAGCACAGGAAAATTATTTTAAAGCCATGCTTGCCCAATTATTTGAGGCTCATAAGGAGGAAATGAACAAGTCTTTCAAAGAGATGGCCAGTCAATTGGAGGCAAAGAAAGAAGAAATAGACAATATCCTTAAAGAAACACAGGCAAACATAGCCAAACAAATAGATACACAAGTAGAGGAAAAATTAGTGGCATATAAGAAGGAAATGAAAAAAGAAATAGAGGCCATTGTAGAGAGACAGGAATCCAAATTCAAACACATGAAAGAAATGGTGCAAGGCATGAAAACAGAATTACAATCAATAAAGAAAACACAAAATGAGAAAACCCTTCAGCTGGAGAACTTGGAGAAAAGATCAGGAACCACAAAAGTAAGCATCACCAACAGAATACAAGAGATGGAAGAGAGAATCTCTGGAGGTGAAGACACACTAGCAGAAATGGATACTTCTCTCAAAGAAAAAGTAAAATCAGAAAAGTTCCAATCACAAAATATCCAAGAAATCAAGGATGCTATGAAAAGACAAAATCTAAGAATAATAGGAATTCATGAAAAAGAAGACTCCAGACTCCAAGGTCCAGAAAATATTTTCAAGAAAATCATAGACGAAAATTTTCCCAACTTAAAGAAATAGATGTCCATAAATATTCAAGACACCTACAGAACTCCAAATAGACTAGACCAGAAAAGAAACACATCACGTCACATCATAGTCAAAACACTAAATCTACAGAACAAAGAAAAGATATTAAAAGCAGCAAGGGAAAAAGGCCAAGTAACATATGAAGGTAGACCTATCAGAATCACGCCGGACTTCTCATCAGAAACTATGAAAGCCAGAAGGGCCTGGGCAAGTATCATGGAGACTCTAAGAGATCACAAATGTCAACCCAGACTACTATACCCTGCAAAGCTTTCAATCAACATAGATGGAGAAAACAAAATATTCCATGACAAAACTAAATTTATACAATATCTACACAGCAAACCATCCCTACAGAAGATACTAGAAAGAAAACTCCAATCCAATGAAAACAAATTCACCCAAGAAAACAGGGCATACAGATAATGTCCCAACAAAAATGAAAAGAAAACAAGCAATGAATCAGGGTTAGATCATCGACTCCATTACAAAAGGAATTAACATGCATTGGTCACTATTATCTATCAATATCAATGGACTCAACTCACCAATAAAAAGACACAGGCTAACAGAATGGTTAAGGAAACAGGATCCAACATTCTGTTGCATCCAAGAAACACACCTATGCAACAAAGACAAACACTACCTCAGAGTAAAGGGCTGGAAAACTGTTTTTCAAGCAAACGGTTCCAGAAAACAAGCTGGAGTAGCCATCCTAATATCTAATAAAATAGACTTTCAACCCAAGTTAATCAAAAAAGATAAGGAGGGCCACTATATTCTCATCAAAGGAAAAATCAAACAAGAGGACATCACAATCTTGAATATCTATGCCCCAAATACAAGAGCACCGACATTCGTAAATGAAACATTATTAAAGCTTAAATCATACATTGATCCTAATACCTTAATAGTGGGAGACTTCAACACTCCACTCTCACCAAGGGACAGATCAACTAGACAGACACCAAATAGGGAAATAAAAGCACTCACAGAATCCCTAAATCAAATGGACCTAATAGACATCTACAGATCATTTCACCCAAACTCAAAAGAGTACACCTTCTTTTCAGCACCCCATGGAACCTTTTCCAAAATAGACCATATAGTGGGCCACAAAGCAAGCCTCAACAGATACAAAAGGATTGAAATAATCCCTTGTATACTATCTGACCACCATGGACTAAAGCTCGACCTCAACAACAACAGAAACAACAAAAAGCCGACACGCACATGGAAACTAAACAACTTACTACTCAATGACAGCTGGGTTAAGGAAGAAATAAAGAAAGAAATTAAAGACTTCCTAGAATTCAATGAAAAGGAAGGCACAACATACCCAAATTTATGGGACACACTGAAAGCAGTGCTCAGAGGAAAATTTATAGCACTAAGTGCCTGCAAGAAGAAATTCGTAACATCACATACAAACAACTTAATGGCCCAACTGAAAACCCTAGAACAAAAAGAAGCAGATACACCCAAAAGGAGCAGACGGCTGGAAATAATCAAACTAAGGGCTGAAATCAATCAAATAGAAACAAATAAAACTATCCAAAGAATCAATGAAACAAAAAGCTGGTTCTTTGAGAAAATCAACAAGATAGACAAACCCTTAGCCAAACTAACTAAAAAGCAGAGAGAAACTATCCAGATCAGCAAAATCAGAAATGAAAATGGGGAAATAACCACAGACATTGAGGAAATCCAAACAATTATTAGGTCATACTACAAAAGCCTATATGCCACAAAATTTGAGAATCTAAATGAAATGGATAATTTTCTTGAAAGATTCCATCTACCAAAACTAAATCAAGATCAGGTAGAAAGACTGAATAGCCCTATATCTCCCAAGGAAATCGAAGCAGTCATTAACAGTCTCCCCTCCAAAGAAAGCCCTGGACCAGATGGCTTCAGCGCAGAATTCTACAAGACCTTCAAAGAAGTGCTAACTCCAATTCTCCTCAAGCTATTCCACAAAATAGAAACAGAAGGAACACTACCAAACTCATTCTATGAAGCCACAGTCACCTTAATACCTAAATCACACAAAGACCCAACGAAAAAAGAGAACTTTAGGCCTATCTCTCTTATAAACATTGACGCAAAAATACTCAATAAAATACTTGCAAACCGAATCCAAGAACACATCAAAGATATCATCCACCATGACCAAGTAGGCTTCATCCCAGGCATGCAAGGGTGGTTCAACATACGAAAATCCATCAATGTAATCCACTACATAAACAAACTGAAGGAGAAAAACCACATGATCATCTCCTTAGACGCCGAAAAAGCATTTGACAAAGTCCAACACCCATTCATGTTTAAAGTCTTGGAGAGATCAGGGATACAAGGCACATACCTAAACATAGTAAAGGCAGTATATAGCAAGCCTATAGCTAACATCAAACTCAATGGAGAGAAACTTAAATCAATCCCACTGAAATCAGGGACAAGACAAGGCTGTCCATTGTCCCCATATCTCTTCAACATAGTACTTGAAGTCCTAGCCAGAGCAATAAGACAACTAAAGGAGATCAAGGGGATACAAATCGGAAAGGAAGAGGTCAAAGTGTCACTATTTGCAGATGATATGATAGTATACATGAGCGACCCCAAAAAATCAACCAGAGAACTCCTTCAGTTGATAAACACCTTCAGCAAAGTGGCAGGATACAAAATCAACTCAAAAAAATCAGAAGCCCTCCTATATATCAAAGACAAAAAGGCTGAGAAAGAAATTAGGGAAAGAACACCCTTCACAATAGCCACTAATAACATAAAGTACCTTGGTGTGACCCTAACCAAGCAAGTGAAAGACCTGTTTGAGAAAAACTTCAAGTCTCTGAAGAAAGAAATCGAAGAAGATATCAGAAGATGGAAAGATCTCCCGTGCTCATGGATTGGTAGGATTAACATTGTGAAAATGGCCATACTGCCAAAAGCAGTCTACAGATTTAATGCAATTCCCATCAAAATACCAACTCAATTCTTTACAGACCTTGAAAAAAAGATTCTCAGCTTCATATGGAGAAATAAAAAACCCAGAATCTCCAAAAAGATCCTGTACAACAACAGATCATCTGGAGGTATCTCCATCCCTGATCTCAAGCTGTACTACAGGGCAACAGTAATAAAAACTGCATGGTATTGGCATAGAAACAGAAAGGAGGATCAATGGAACCACATAGAAGACCCAGAAATCAATCCACATACATATGAATACTCGATATTTGACAAAGAAGCCAAATCCATTCAATGGAAAAAAGACAGCATCTTCAACAAATGGTGCTGGACCAACTGGATGTCTACATGCAGAAAAATGAAAATAGATCCATATTTATCACACTGCAGAAAACCAAAGTCAAAGTGGATCAAGGACCTCAACATAAAACCAGATACCCTAAATCAAGTGGAAATAAAAGTGGGGAACAGCCTAGAACTCATTGGCACAGGAGACAACTTCCTGAACAGAACACCAACAGCACAGGCTCTAAGAGCAACAATCAATAAATGGGACCTTATGAAACTGAAAAGTTTCTGTAAAGCAAAGGATACCGTCATCAAAACAAAATGACTGCCTACAGATTGGGCAAAAATCTTCACTAACCCTGTATCTGTCAGAGGACTACTATCCAGTATATACAAAGAACTAAAGAAGCTGAAAAGCAGCAAACCAAGTAATCCACTTAAAAAATGGGGAACAGAGCTAAATAGAGAATTCTCGACAGATGAATATCGAATGGCAGAAAAAAACTTAAAGAAATGCTCATCCTCATTAGTCATCAGGGAAATGCAAATCAAAACAACCCTGAGATATCACCTTACACCCATCACAATGGCCAACATGAAAAACTCAAGCGATAACACATGCTGGAGTGGTTGTGGAGAAAGGGGAACCCTCCTCCACTGCTGGTGGGAATGTAAACTGTTACAACCACTCTGGAAAGCTATCAGGCACTTTCTAAGACAATTAGGAATAGTGCTTCCTCAAGACCCAGCTATACCACTGCTAGGTATATACCCAAATTCATTCAAGTACACAAAAGGGATGCTTGCTCAACCATGTTTATAGCAGCTTTATTTGTAATAGCCAGAACCTGGAAACAACCCAAATGTCCATCAACGGAGGAATGGGTACAGAAATTGTGGTATTTTTACACAATGGAATACTGCTCAGCAATCAAAAAGGAGGAAATCATGAAATCTGCAGGCAAATGGTGGGATCTAGAAAAGATCATTCTGAGTGAAATATCCCAGAAGGAGAAAGACAAACATGGGATATACTCACTCATCTAGACCTATAAGATATGATAAACATAATGAAATCTATACACCTAAAAAAGATAATCAATTGAGCAGACATGGGGTAAGATGATCAATCCTCATTTAGAAAGACAGATGGGATGTGCATTGAATGTATGACAGGAGTCTACTGAGCGCATCTGAAAGACTCTAACTAGCAGTGTTTTCAAAGCAAAGACTCATGACCAAACCTTTGGCAGAGTACAGGGAATCATAAGAAAGAAGGGGAGTTAGTCTGATGGGGAAAGGATAGGAGCTCCACAAGGACCAAATACATCTGGGCACAGGGTCTTTTCTGAGACTGACATTCAACCAAGGACCATGTATGGATATAACCTAGAACCTCCACTCAGATGTAGCCTGTGGTAGCTCAGTAACCAATTGGTTTCCCAAAGTGAGGGGAACAAGGACTATTTCTAACAGGAACTCAATGACTGGCTCTTTGGTCTCCCCACCCCCGAAGGGAGGAGCAGTCCTGTTAGGCCACAGAGGAGGGCTTTGCAGCCAGTCCTGAAGATACCTGATAAAACAGGATCAGATGAATGGGGAGGAGGTCCCCCCTATCAGTGGACTTGGAAAGGGGCATGGTGGAGATGAGAGAGGGAGGGAGGGACTGGGAGGGAATGAGGGATCAGGACACGGCTGGGATACAGAGTTAATAAAATGTAACTGATAAAAAAAATAATAATAAAATAAAAAAGTCAATGAAATGATAGCTTACAATATTCTGCTATATTCATAGATGCTGCCTAGTTCAATAGTGATCAGAGGGGGAGCCCCCATAGTGAAGGGAGCAAATACAGTAATCTACTTCCAAACATTAGCGTTAACTCAGGGAGCCGGGAGAAAGAGGAGGAGGACAGAGGATTGTTGGAGCCAAAAAGTTCAAGGACACCACGAGAACATGGCCTAATTAGTCAACTAAGGAGAATTCATAAGGAGGGCAATGAAATACTCCAAAAGACACAGACTGAAGTGTTGTATAAAGTTATTAATATTTATGATGGGTTTAACTACTGGTATTGCTGCTGTAAATCCTCAGCAGCTGTAAAACCAAATCACCACACAGAGACTGGGTTTTTAGTTAACCTAGAACACAATGCTGGGCAATATTTACTCCCTCCTAAACCTCCATGCCCTCAGTTTCCTAACATTTAGATTTCCCACATTATACTTGCTTTTTGTGAAATCTTAGGTCTGGTTCATGCTCCAAGTCCTCCAAGCTCTCCTCCCGCTCTGCTCTCCTAGTGCACCCCTCTCCTCGAGCTCCTCCTCGTTCTCTAGCTCCTCCTCGTTCTCTAGCTCCTCCCCTCTTTCCTGTCCTCTGGCTCCTCCCATTGCACAACATTGTATCCAGCTGCTTTATTTGTGTCCTGTTTACACAAGAGCTGGGACAGGATGCTTATAGTGAGTATCACAATGCAATATCCAAATTGAAACCAGAGAGTTGTGGGTGGGGAAATCAGCATTTGAATTAACAAGGGTAAGGCATATACATTTTAAAAGAACATTATACCAACATTTCCCCCTTTAAGTCCAATAAAGGCTCTTTTTCTTTCAATACAACAATAATTATGAAATTATGAAAACTGTTAGGTAAGATCTACACATGCAATGTCTAGTCCATGTGTATTTAGCACATGGAGAGGGTATCTTAGGAGAAAGTGTCTGATTATCCTATCTATCTTGATAAGTTTAAAATTCTATACTTAAATTAACTTTTATCCTTATTGGTATTAAATATATATAAAGATTTCTCAATTTCTAAACAACTTAAGCTTAAATGTGGTACTGTAATTATTTGTTCTTCAACCCCATCAGAGACTTGAGACGGAATAAAATTAGTTATGAGAGTAAATAGGAAGTGCATGTTAGCAGCTTCCAAAAAATAAAAAATTGACAGAGACAGTTTGCTGCTGAACAGTTAGTCACCCATAACTCTCTATAACATTGGAGCATCATCTTCAGCCTTCTGGCTCAGAATATTTTGACAGACATATACGTGAAGCAGGAACTTTTTAGGACTTGCTTACCCTGTCTTGGCAGAGTTTGGCAGTTGACTTGTCCTGCATTTAAGCTTGCCCATTTTAGGCAGAATTTGTCTGTTGTGAAGCGAGGGTATTTTCTTTACCCGAGTGGCTTGTTTGCCACATTTGAAGCCATCTCCATATGGAGGTTCTTCGATGCTCATTATCTTCTTTCAGGTAGGTGGGGTGCTGCCAGGAAATGACTTGTCTCATTGTCAAAGAATCTTTAAAATAATAAGAACATTTTAAATGCCATATTCTGTAGGTCTCCGAAGTTTTTGAAGACTACCTATCTTTATGTAATCGCTTTGTATACAAAATCATATTTATCTGTCAAACCTACAAGATATACTCCTGTGACAAATTAAACTAGTGTCTGACATGACTTTGAGTTGAATAACTAACAATTAACTTGTATACCTAATATCCTAACCACCTTTTAATAGTAGTTTAAAAATATTGGAAGTAACCTTGACTTTTTATCAATATACTAAAGCTTATACCAATGTATTAAAAATACTTATTTTTGCATCAATATGCAAAATCCTATACCAGAGTTAAAATTAACCTTATTTGTGAATAACAAATAAAACCTTAAGTTGAGTAGATTCAATAATCTACCCTTTTTCTATTTCTATAAAATATCCCTGTATATTCCTTGTTTCACTTGGAATAAGACCATTAATAATAAACATCTCCCAATGACAATAAAATTTTGTAGCCATATCAAACAACCAAAAACATACCCAACCCCCTTTAAAGGAAATTGGACGCCATTCTCATGAGTTTCTTCTAGCTGACACTGTGGACATGTAGAAATCCTATAGGGGGCCCAAATAAAAATGGTTAATTAAGCAAGTAATAACATTTGTGGTCCATTAACATTTGAATGTTGAGAAATTTCAGGCTTAATAAAAGTCTTTTTTGGAACAGTCCACAATGCTGGACCAGTTAAAATTAGTGGCTTTCTTCAAAGTTCTTTTGGGAGCAGGCTTTGATGTGAAACGGCAGTTGAAGAAGTTGAGGCAGGTACAAGCAGAATGCTGGACGTGCAAGATGCTGGAACAGATGTGTCAGTTTCTCAACATGCTGAAGAATGATTCTGTTAGGTTTGCTCTAGCATCTCTGTTGTCTAGTTCTTTTGTTCTGCAAACATATAATTTCTCACAAGCATTATAGAGTTCTAAAATTATAAATGTATGAGAGGTGCAGGATGAAACTAAAATGTAAGCCAATTTTATCTATGCAAATTAAAAGGTTAGCATAATACATTTTGAGGATATTATAGCCAAGAATTATTGGCCAAGTATTGATGGAGTTCTGACTGGAGACATTTTTTATGTCTGTCAGTTTCAGAGGTATTTCCAGGTAAAGGGATTATCAATTTATGTTACCTGTTCTGTTTGATCTTGATTTCTCTCCTCTTCTGAGTGGCTAAGGTCTTCCGGTGGTCTTCCACTGTCATTTCTCATTTTTATTAGTTTTGAAGGAAACCATAATTTCTCTTCTCCTGCATGAACATAAGCAAAACCTCTTCCCCAGCGTAACACATTCCCCACTCTCCACTGTGAAGTTAGGGTATCTTTGAAATATATAGGCTGACATAATTCAGCAGTTTTTTCTATAACCCAGTGTCTCTCCGCAGCTGTTGTTTGTTGTTCATTAACATTTAAGAAATTTAAGGTCAACAAAGCATTATGTAATCTGTCTCTGGGGGTTTTTAATACCCCTCTCTGTTTGTTAAGCATGTCCCTTAAAGTACGATTGGATCTTTCAATAACTGCTTGACCAGTAGGATTGTGAGGTATACCTGTGACATGCTTCATCTTGTAATATGTAAAAAATCCTTCCATTTTATTAGAGACATACGCTGTAGCATTATCAGTCTTAAATTGTTTAGGTATGCCCATAATTGCCATCACTTCTAATAAATGGGTAATAACTGAATCAGCCTTTTCAGAGCTTAAGGCTGTTGCCCACTGAAACCCTGAATATGTGTCTATAGTATGGTGCACATATTTCAATTTACCAAACTCTGTAAAATAAAGCACGTCCATGTGCCAAATTTCATTTCTTTGGTTACCTTTAGGGTTACTTCCTGCAGGGAGTGGAGTTTGGCTATATAAAGAACAAGCTGGGCATTTTCTCACAATGTCTTTGGCTTGTTGCCAAGTGATAGAAAAGTCTCTTTTTAAACCTTTGCTGTTAACATGGTGTTTTTTATGAAATTCTGAGGCCTCTAACACGCTTCCTATCAATAGTTCATCAATTTCATCATTGCCTTGTGCTAGAGGACCTGGTAAACCTGTATGAGATCTGACATGTGTTATATACAATTGATTATTTCTATTTCTGATTACTGGTTGTAATTGAAGGAAGAGTGAAGTTAAGTCTGAATTATCCTGAATTAGATCAGCAGTTTCTATATGCAGAACAACTCTTTCTGCATATTGAGAGTCAGTGACTATATTAAGAGAGTCCTGAAAATCTGATAACACCAAGAGAATTGCATATCATTCTGATTTTTGAACTGAATCATATGGACTCTCCACCACTTTACTCAGATTTTCTGACTTATAACCTGCCTTTTTTGATTTATTGGCATCTGTATAAAATGTGGGAGCTCCAGAAATTGGAGTTCCTTTTACTATATGAGGGAGAATCCAATTGGTTTTTTTATAAACTGAAGTCGCTTGCTTTTTGGGTATTTGTTGTTGATTTCTCCCAAAAATTCACACCAAGCTCTTTGCCAATATTCGTTGTCTGCCCATAATGACAAAATCTCAGCATTGGTAAAGGGCACCACAATTTCAGCTGGATCTATTCCAGCCAGTTGACGAAGTCTCATTTTTCCTTTTAGGATCAATTCAGAAACCTTTTCTATATAGGTTTTTAGTTTTTTGTTTTGTTTGTGTGCCAAAAATATCCATTCTAAAATATAGTCCTCCCTCTGCATAAGAATTCCTGTGGGAGAATGAGTGGAGGGCAAAATAACCAAAATACAGGCCCTCTTTGGATCAATACGGTCTATACATGCATCTTGTAATTTCCTTTCTACCAGAGCCAATTCCTTTTCAGCTTCAGCTGGTAACGTTCTTGGACTATTTAAGTCCTTATCACCCTGTAAGGTTTGAAATAAGTTACTTATCTCTTGAGTAGCTAAAGCAAGGGTAGGCCGTAGCCAGTTAATATCTCCCAGCAATTTTTGAAAATCATTAAGAGTTCTTAGCTGTTTTTTTCTAATTTGTACTTTTTGTGGTCGAATTTTCTGTAGACCTATTTTATATCCTAGGTAATTAATAGAATCTCCTCTTTGTATTTTTTCGGGAGCAATCTGTAATCCCCAACAAGGCAAAGTTCTATTTATTTTATCAAAAATATTTTCTAAGGTTTTCATATCTGAATCAGCTAATAAAATATCATCCATATAGTGGTAAATTATGGATTGAGGAAACTGCTTACGAATTACCTCCAACGGTTGTTGTACAAAATATTGGCACAAAGCAGGACTGTTTAACATCCCCTGTGGTAAGATCCTCCAGTGATACCTCTTTATTGGACATCTTCTATTCAAAGTGGGTACTGAGAAAGCAAACCTTTCCCTATCATGTTCATG
The DNA here is from genome assembly GCF_030254825.1 of Meriones unguiculatus. NCBI lineage: Eukaryota > Metazoa > Chordata > Mammalia > Rodentia > Muridae > Meriones > Meriones unguiculatus. The sequence goes on along the minus strand of NC_083353.1, from coordinate 23,337,130 downwards.
TAAAGGAATTGTGAAAAAGCAATCCTTTAAATCAATCACTATAATAGGCCATTCTTTAGGTAACAAGGAAGGCAGTGGGATTCCAGATTGTAACGATCCCATTGGCTGAATAATTTTGTTAATTGCTCTTAGATCTGTTAACATCCTTCATTTGTCAGATTTCTTTTTGATGACAAATACCGGAGAATTACAAGGGCTGTTGGACTCCTCTATATGTTGAGCCTCCAGCTGTTCCAGGACTAGCTGTTCTAGTGCCAGTAATTTTTCTTTACTCATAGACCATTGTTCAATCCATATAGGTTGGTTAGCCAACCACCTCAGTGGTAAGGCTGTGGGAATTTTATTAGCAGTGGCTTCCTAACAGGCAGTTGAAGAGACGGCCTCTGCTGTATTTTGTTTATGGACAGCCTGGACAGTCTGAAACTGTTTTTGATGACATTTTTTTTAATAATTTTAGCTTCTTTATCAGGAGTATTACCTCTTTTTTGGCTTGTCTCAGAACTTGGGGGGATGTTAATCTGGGTCTTCCATTGTTGTAACAGATCTCTTCCCCATAAGTTTATGGCTATCTCAGCCACGTATCGTTTTAGTTTTCCTATTTGACCTCCTGGTCCTATACATTTAAGCCGTTTAACACCTAACACTTTGTTTCACTTTAGATAAATTCCCAACTCCTTGGAATTGAATATCCACCTCCTGAAGTGGCCAATTTGGAGGCCAGGATTTACAAGTAAGAATTGTGACATCAGCCCCAGTATCTACCAAGCCTTCAATTTCAATATTATTTAAAATTATCTTTAACTTTGGCCTTTGATCATTTATAGAGGTTTGCCAATATATTTGTTTTTTGTTCTCCTGGTTTTTTGATTTATCTATAGAATCTGGTTTGGCCTCACTGTCCAAGTTTTTAATGTTTATTCCCAGAGCAGTGGTGTTTAATTTTCTTGTGGAGGAGTATCCCTGTCCTGTTCTGGGGCCTGCAAGAGGCCCCCTTGGGCGTTTTTTGATAAAGGATTACCCCATTTATCTATGAATGCTCTAATTCACTAGGCCAGTGACGACCCTTGCCACATCTTCTGCATATTCTAGGAAGCATAGGCTCCCTTCTTGAATTATATTGGTTTTCCTGGTAATTTCTTCTGTAGTAATCTCGCCCATCACAATTACAACATCTCCCAAGGTCTTTTGAGGTAGCTTCTCTTACCAAGGTCAAATTGGGTGAATGAGGTCTAATATCAATCATATTTCTAATCCATTCGTCTATTGGAGCAGATCTTGCTCTTAATGGCCTTATTGCCTCTTTGCATTCAGTATTAGCATTTTCAAAAGCTAAAGATTCTATTAGTGCTTTTCTAGCTAGTGGATCTGATATACTTCTATCCACAGCTGAAGTCAATCTTTGTGAAAAGTTAGTAAATGTTTCACTTGGACCTTGTATGACCTGGGAGAATGGCTCAAGCCTTTTTCCTGATTCCTCAACCTTGTCCCAAGCATTTCAGGCTGCTAAGCGACATAATGCTAAGGTTTCTTCGTTATATACAGCTTGTATCTCTGTGTCAGCATACTGGCCATCACCAAGCAGCTGTTCCTTAGAAACACCAACACCTCTGGCTCTATTTTTGGGTGCTATCTCTCTAGCCTCTTCTCTCCACCATGATAGCCACTGTAAATATGGCCCAGGTTCTAATATTGCCTTTGCCATATCCTCCCAATCCTTGGGGATTACTCTACTTTTGATTGACCAGGAAGTCAACATTTGTTTTACAAATGGTGAATGCATTCCAAAATTAGTAACACTTTCCTTAAATTTCCTCAGATCTAGCACTTCCACAGGGCGCCATTCAGCTTCATGATAATTCAGTGGATGATCATCATCTGCTGGTTTCTGCTGTATAGTGACTGGATAAGCCAACGTTGGTTTTCTAAACACCTTTGGTTGGCTTTCTTTATTTTTGTCTTTTGCCTCTACCTGAGTATTTTCTTTACTTAGTATTCTAAACTCTTCTCTTAAGGTCTGCACCCATATTTCATACCTATCTCCCTGTTGTTTGTTTTGTTCAATAATCTCTTGAATCTCTTGTTTTATGCTTCTCTTCCAACTTTTAATTTTTTCTTTATATTGTTCTAGTTGTTCTTTGTGCTGTTCCAGTATCTTTTCTAAAACCTCTGCCCTATCTTCCTGTAGTTGATTGCGTTCTGTAAGTTTTTGTATCTCTTGTTTTTGGTCCTGTTTCCAGTCTTCATTTTTTCCTTTATGTTGTTCTAGTTGTTCTTTGTGCTGTTCCAGTATCTTTTCTAAAGCCTTTGCCTTCGAGAAGACATAAAAGGCTAATGCAATGATTAAGGTTAAATTGAGGACTATGAATGTAAGCATAGTTACAATTTCTAGACTTTCCTTTATTTCAGTCTTAAAACCATAGAATAGATTATCAGCCAAGCTCCAAGAAATCTGTTTTATTGTTTCTTCCATCCTGTTAGACTGTAGTGGCAGCTAGTTTTGTTAGGGAAGTCTCAGGTCTGCCCACAGTAGGCTGCCTTTTGCTCCAAGGCCTGTTTAAGAGTCTCTCTTAAAGAGACAGTAACTGACCTGAGAGTTTTTAGATTTTAAGTTTGGTTTACATCACTGGGAGCTTATTTCCCCCACCAAATTATGATAAAGTATGTTTTAAAGGGTGTGGATTCTTAGATTAGTTGGGCGCCATTTGTTGTATAAAGTTATTAATATTTACTATGGGTTTAACTTCTGGTATTGCTGCTGTTAATCCTCAGCAGCTGTAAAACCAAATCACCACACAGAGACTGGGTTTTTAGTTAACCTAGAACACAATGCTGAGCAATATTTACTCCCTCCTAAACCTCCATGCCCTCAGTTTCCTAACATTTAGATTTCCCACATTATACTTGCTTTTTGTGAAATCTTAGGTCTGGTTCATGCTCCAAGTCCTCCAAGCTCTCCTCCCACTCTGCTCTCCTAGTGCACCCCTCTCCTCGAGCTCCTCCTCGTTCTCTAGCTCCTCCTCGTTCTCTAGCTCCTCCCCTCTTTCCTGTCCTCTGGCTCCTCCCATTGCACAACATTGTATCCAGCTGCTTTATTTGTGTCCTGTTTACACAAGAGCTGGGACAGGATGCTTATAGTGAGTATCACAATGCAATATCCAAATTGAAACCAGAGAGTTGTGGGTGGAGAAATCAGCATTTGAATTAACAAGGGTAAGGCATATACTTTTTAAAAGAACATTATACCAACACTGAAGCAACATCATGGAGCCTGCATGGGTCTGAGCTTGGTCTTCTGTGTACATGCTGTGGTTGTTTGATTTGGGGGTTTTTGTGGAACTCCTAAGAGTTGGAGTAGGGTATCTCTGACTCTTTTGGATGTCAACATTTTTTTCCTCCAACTGAGTTGCTTTGTCCAACCTTGATACGATGGTTTATGCATAGTCTTATAGAATTTTGGTATGCCTTGTTCAGCTAATATCACTGAAGATTTGCTCTTTTCTCAAGGGAAATGGAGGAGCAATGAATATTGCAGAGAAGGGATGGGGGTTGAAAAAAGAGGAAGAAAAGGAGGAATCAGTCAAGATGTATTCTAAGAGGGAAGAATAAAGAACAAGGAAAAAAATAAATTATAGACAAACTTTAAAACTCCCACAAAATTAACTCAAAGTGACCTCTCAAGTGTAAGTGTTTTTGAACCACCAGATACTAATATTTCTTTTGAACAAAGAAGTCCCATGGTCTAGATTTATCTCTCAAATGGATATGATCAGAAAGGTCTGCCTTGGCTCTGTAGTCATTCATATTCCGTTTTGGTTTCTGGCAAAACTAGAATCAGTGAAGTGCACACACAAAATGACATTGAAGAATAATTTAATGTCTGCTTCCTGCCACAAAAACTATGTCACAAGTTGTGGAAAATGCCTTATCCACTCTCTCAATTCCACGAACACCTGCAGAACCTCTGCAGCTGAGAAACTCCTTTCGTCCTTGGGACTGAAGCTAAGTAACAAGTAGTACTCAAGGTAGGAAGCTTGAATCTCATTGAGAAGGTAGAATAAAAGAGACATCTGATATCTGTGGTGGATATGGATGGGGAATCCAGTGGAAGAAGGGGTTGAAAGGAGAATAGGAGAGAAGTGTGTGGAGGATGGCTGAAAAGAAAACTGGAGTTAGTGGATTGTGGATGGAGGAGTAGCACTGGCACAGGCAGTAATCTAGTACAGTGGAAAATTCCGGGAATCTATGAGGGTGACTCTGGCTAAGATTCCCTTGTGATAGGACCTATGGAGCCTAAACAAGCTATCTCCTCTAAGCAGGCAAGATGTCATCCTGCCTATAAGCTGTACAGAGACAAGAACCTAGCATAACTGTCATCAGAGTGGCTTCATCCCCTAACTCATGGAAACAGATGCAAAAACATGCAGACAAACATTAGGTGGAGTTGGGAATTCCTATGGAAAAAAAGGAAGAAGAATTGTAGGAGGCAGAGGGGTCAAAGACACCGCAAGAAAACCTATAGAATCAACTAACCTGGGCCAATAAAAGCTCAAAGAGAGTATGCCTTGGAAGGACCAAGACCCGCTGCACACATGCAACAGTTGTGTAGCAAGGTCTTCATGTCAGACTCCTAATAGTTAGAGCAGGAACTGTCTCTGACTCTGTTGCCTGCGTTTGAATCTCTTTACCTAACTGGATCACATTGACTGGCCTCAATAGGAGAAGCTGTGCCTAGGCAACTGCAACTTGAAATGCCAAGGTTGCTTGTTGTCATTAGGAGGCCTTCCCTTTTCTGAAGAATAGGAGAGGAGGAATTACTGGGGAAAGGTGAGAGAGAAGGACTAAGAGGTGAAGAAGAAAGAAAATCTGTGCTTGGGATGTAAAGAAAATTAACTAATTAATTAATTAATTAAAAACATATCAGAATGCCTCAATAACACTTAAACAGCACTACATAAAAGTATATACAAATGAATAATGGAGAGAGGGCATCTGCAAACAGAACTTAAAACTTGGAGTTATTTCCTATATCATAGAAGCAGAATGTGAAATCAGAGAGAGAAATTAGGGCTGTAGAGATATTATAGAGAATGAAAACTTTAAATAAATAAACAAAATATATATCCAAAATTATTTCTTATGTACATGAGTGTCCTGAAACAGCACATCATTCTTCAGTGACGGGGTCCAGAAGGGAATGTACCAGGGGATGAGAAAGACTGGTAAAATACAAGGAAGAAAAGATAAAAGCTTGGGTAGAGAGGTCTCATGCCATGCAAGCTTCTTAAGAAGAACATTGTCTCCACTACTTCCAGGTAAAAATAGAAGGAAATGGGGGATGTTTATGAAGACAGCAGAAACAAGCATACTGTAGAATAAACACACAAGGAAGTTAAACAGTGCTGCTTAAGGGGAACACACAGGGTATTTCAAAAACTTTCTGATTTAGCCCACTGCAGCCTTGGAATTGAAAACAACAGCCCTATGTGGAGAGAAGAGTTGGAGGTCTCAGGAACAGAAGTGAACCCTCCCCAAATGTCCTGGCACCAGAGCATGACCAATTCTCCCAAACATATTCTTGGTTTTGGAGAAGGAGCTCTCTTAATTTCACTGTAACTCAGAGCCCTACAAAAAGTGTCGAAGGCCTAGGCCCCAGGCTGTTACTAGAAAAGCAGGATCCTAAGTTTGAGAAGGAGCTATGTTCCTCCTCTACATATGAAGGATTCAGGGAAAGCCTTGCTTGATCAGGCAGTTGGGTCAGAGAAGAAATAAAGAAAGAAATTAAACACTTCCTAGAAATCAATGAAAATGAAGGCACAACATACTCAAACTTATGGGACACAATGAAAGCAGTGCCAAGAGGAAAGTACATAGCACTCTGTGCCTTTAAGAAGAAATTCAAAACATCTCATTCAAGCAACTTAATGGCTCACGTAAAAGCCCTAGAATAGAAAGAAGCAGACACACCAAAGAGGAGTAGACGGCTGGAAATTATCAAACACATGGTTGAAATCAATAAATTAGAAACAAATAATACAATTCAAAGAATCAATGAAACCAAGAGCTGTACCTTTGAGAAAATAAAAAAAGATATACAAACCCTTAACCAAGCTAACTAAAAGGCAGAGAGACACTATCCAAATCAACAAAATCAGAAATGAAAAGGGGGACATAACCACAGACACCAAAGAAATCCAAACAATAGTTATGTCTTACTTCAAAAGCCTATATGCCACAAAATTTGAAAATCTAAATGAAATGTGCAATTTTCTTGACCAATTCCACATGCCAAAGCTGAATCAAGACCAGGTAAATCAGTTGAATAGCCCTTCCCCTAAGGAAATAGAAAATGTCAACAGAAGTCCCCCATGCAAAAAAAAAAAAAAAAAAAAAAAAAAAAAGCCCAGGGCAAGATGGTTCCAGACCTTCAAAGAAGAGCAAACACCAATACTCTTCAAACTATTCCACAAAATAGAAACAGAAGGAACACTACCAAACTTATTCTATGAAGCCACAGTCACCTTGGTACCTAAACCTCTTGAAGACCCAACAAAGAAAGAGAATTTCAGGCCAATCTCCCTCATGAACATTGATGCAAAAATACTCAACAAAATACTTGCAAACCGAATCCATGAACACATCAAACATCATCGACTATGACCAAGTAGGCTTCATCCCAGGCATGCAGGGGTGATTCAATATATGGAAATCCATCAATGTGATCCACCAAATAAACTGAAAGAAAAAAAAATGCATGGTAGTCTCTTTAGATGCTGAAAAGGCATTTGACAAAATCCCACATCCATTCATGTTGAAAGTCTTGGAGAGATCAGGGATACAAGGCACATACCTGAACATAGTAAAGACAACACACAGCAAGCCAACAATAAACTCAATGGAGAGAAACTTAAATCAATCCCACTGAAATGCAGGACAAGGCAAGACTGCCCACTCTCTCCATATCCCTTCAACATTGTTCGTAAAATCCTTCCTAGAGCATTTAGACAATTAAAAGAGAACAAGGAAATACAAGATGATATGATAGTACACCTGAGTGACTCCAAAAATTCTACTAGGGAACTCCTACAGCTGATTCACAGCTTCAGCGAAGTGGCTGGATATAAAATTAACTCAAAAAAATCAGTAGCCTTCCTGTATACAAAAGACAAAAGGTCTGAGAAAGAAATTAGAGAAACAACACCCTTCACAATAGCCACAAAGGACATAAAGTACCTTGGTCTGAAACTAACCAAGCAAGTCAAAGACTTGTATGAAAAATATTTTCAGTCTCTGAAGAAAGAATTGGAAGAAGATATCAGAAGATGGAAAGATCTCCCATACTCATGGCTTGGCAGGATTAATATATTAAAAATGGCCATTTTACCAAAAGCAATCTACAGATTCAATGCAATTCCGATCAAATTACCGACACAATTCTTTACATCCTTAAAATAAAAATTCTCACCTTCATTTGGAACAACAGGAATCCCAGAATTGCTAAAATAATTCTCTACAATAAAAGATTTTCAGGAGGTATCTCCATCCCTGATCTCAAGCTGTACTATAGAGCAATAATAAAACCTGCATGGTACAGGCACAGAAACAGACTGGTGGATCAATTGAATTGAATAGAAGACCCTGAAATAAACTCACACATTTACGGATACCTGATTTTTGACAAAAATGACCTCATTGGCACAGAAGACAACTTCCTGAACAGAATACCAACAGCACAGGCTCTAAGAGCAACTATCAATAACTGGGACCTCATGAAACAGAAAAGCTTCTGTAAAGCAAAGGACAATGTCCTCAGAACAAAATGACTGCCTACAGATTGGGAAAGGATCTTCACTATCCCTTTATCTGACAGAAGACTAATTTCCAGTATATATAAGTACCTCAAGAAGTTAAACAGGATTTCCTCCTTTTTGATTGCTGAGTAGTATTCCATCATGTAAAAATACCACAATTTCTCTATCCATTCCTCCATTGATGGACATCTGGGTTGTTTCCAAGTTCTGGCTATTACAAATAAAGCTGCTACAAACATTGTTGAACAAATGTCCTTGTTGTGTACTTGAGTAAATTTTGGGTATATACCTAGGAGTGGTAGAGCTGGTTCTTGAGGTTGCACTACTCCTAATTGTCTGAGAAAGCACCAGATTGACTTCCAAAGTGGTTGAACCAGTTTACATTGCCACCAGCAGTGGAGGAGGGTTCCCCTTTCTCCACAACCTCTTCAGAATGTTTTATCACTTGAGTTTTTCATCTTGGCCATTCTGATGCGTGTAAGGTAAAATCTCAGGGTCGTTTTGATTTGCATTTCCATAATGGCTAATGAGGTTGAGCATTTCTTTAACTGTTTCTCTGCCATTCAATGTTCCTCTTTCGAGAATTCTCTGTTTAGCTCCATTCTCCATTTTTTTAATGGGATTATTTGGTTTGTTGTTTTTTTGCTTCTTTAGTTCTTTATATATGCTGGATATTAGCCCTCTGTCAGATAAAGGGTTGGTGAAGATTCTTTCCCAATCTGTAGGCAGTCATTTTGTTTTGATGACAGTGTCTTTTGCTTTACAGAAGCTTTTCAGTTTCATGAGGTCCCATTTATTGATTGTTGCTCTTAGAGCCTGTGCTGTTGGTGTTCTTTTCAGGAGGAGTAGCCCTGTTAGGCCATAGAGGAGGTCTTTGCAGCCAGTCCTGAAGATACCTGAAAAAAAAAACTGGATAGGATGAATGTGGAGGAGGTCCCCCCTATCAGTGGACATGGAAAGGGGCATGGTGGAGATGAGAGAGGGAGGGTGGGATTGGGAAGGTATGAGGGAACAGGACACAGCTGGGATACAGAGTTAATAAAATGTAACTGATAAGAAAAAAAAGAAATTAAAAAAAAGAAGATGTTGAACAGGAACAAATCAAGTAATCCAATTAAAAAATGGAGTACAGAGCTAAACACAGAATTCTCAAGTGAGGATTATCGAATGGCAGAGAAAAACTTAATGAAATGCTTAACCTCATTAGCCATCAGAGAAAGGCAAATCAAAAGGACACTAACACTTCACCTTACACCCATCAACATGGTTAAGAGGAAAAACTCAAATAACAACACATGCTGCAGAGGTTGTGGAGAAAGGGGAACCCTCCTCCACTGCTCTTGGGAATGTAAAATTGTACAACCACTCTGGAAAGCAATCTTGCACTTCCTCAGAAAACTAGGAATAGTACTTCCTCAAGATCCAGCTATACCACTCCTCAGTATATACACAAAGAGGATCAAGTACACAATAAGAACATTTGCTCAACCATGTTTGTAGCAGCTTTATTTGTAATAGACAGAAGCTGGAAACATCCCAGATCCCCCTCAGTGGAGGAATGGATACAGAAATTGTGGTACATCTAAACAATGGAATATTACTATGCAATAAAAAAGAAGGAAATCATGAAATTTTCAGGTAAATGGTGAGATCTAGAAAAGATCATCCTGAGTGAGCTATCCCCCAAACAGTAAGACACACACACACACACACACGGTATATACTCACTCATATAGACATATAATATAGAATAAACCTACTAGAATCTGTATATCTAAAGAAACTAATCAAGAGGGAGGACTCTTGATAAATTGCTCAAGCCCTATCCAGAAAGGCAAAGAGAATGGACATCAGTAGAAGGAGAAAAGAGGGAATAAGTCAGGAGCCTGACACAGAGGACCTCTGAAAGGTTCTGCCCTGCAGACTATCAAAGCAGATGTTGAGACTTATGGCCAACCTTTGGACAGAGTGTAGGTAAGCTTAGGAAAAGAAGTGGTACACAATATGATATGGAGAGGACAGGAACTCCACAAGGAGACCAACACAATCAAAAAATCTAGGCACAGGGGTCTTTCCTGAGACTGATACTCCAACCAAGGACCATGTATGGAGATAACCTAAGACCCCTGCACAGATGTACTCCATGGCAGTTCAGGGTCCAAATTGGTTCCATAGTAATAGGAACAGGGACTGTCTCTGACATGAACTGAATTTTCTGCTTTCTAATTCCCTCCCCCTGAAGGGGAACCAGCATCACAATGCCGCAGAAGACAATTCAGCCACTCCTGATGAGACCTAATTGACTAGAATCAGAAGGAAGAAAAAGAAGACCTCCCCTATCAATGGAATTGGGGAGGGGCATCCTTGCAGAGGGAGGAGGAAGGGAGGGATTGTGGTGGGGTGGAGGGAGCTTAAGGGGCATAAAAGTGAATAAAGTGAAAGAAAGAAAGAAAAAAGAAAGAAAGAAAGAAAGAAAGAAAGAAAGAAAGAAAGAAAGAAGAAAGAAAGAACATTGTGTCCACTACTTCCAGGTAAAAGTTGAAGGAAATGGTGGACATCTATGAAGACAGCAGAAACAATCATACAGTGGCATAATCACGCAAGGAAGTTAAAGAGTGCTGCTTAAGGGGAACACGCAGGGTATTTCAAATACATTCCTGATGTAGCCCATTGCAGCCTTGGAATTGAAAACAACAGCCCCATGTAGAGGGAAGAGTTGCAGGTCTCAGTAACAGAAGTGACCCCACCCCAAATGTCCTGGCACCAGAGCATGTCCAACTCTCCCAAACATATTCCTGGTTTTGGAGAAGGAGCTCTGTTAATTTCGCTGTAACTCAGGGCCCTACAAATAGTTCCCTAGGCCTAGGCCCCAGGGTGTTACTGGATCTGAAAAGCAGGTTCCTAAGTGTGAGAAAGAGCTGTTTCTTTTCTACACATGAAGGACTCAGGGAAAGCCTTGCTTGATCAAGCGAGTTCAAGATCAAGCTTGATCAAGAACAGCAGTGTTCGTCTTTCTCAAATAGTTGTCACCTGGGATCTTCTTGACTACCTGGCAGATCTATGCTTTTCTCAGGAAGAAAAATTGACCTTTAGGGCACACCAGGTCTTAATGTTGGTTGTGACCCTGTAATGCCCCTTTGAGAAGCTTGTTGAGTCTCCTTCTCATTTAACATGGGGATTTGCTAGTGGTGGGTTGTAAATCAGTTGTCTGCTTTTCCTATGGTTGGGGCAGTCTTAGTGAATGAACATATTTTCTAGGACCTAATCTTTAACAAGCCTGGTTAGCCTACCACATATTTTGGAGTGTTGTAGAAGCAACCCTCCTTTAGGTAATTTCCCCTTTGTGTGACTATCCCTAAGCACTGGTAAATCCTTTCCATCATCAATTCTAATCTTGCACATCACAGCTTAGTAGTAAAGATTTCTACCTCCACAAAATGAAGTCCAAATGGATCTCACCCCCTTCTCCAGGAGCAAAGACATGACAACATAGGTCCTTGGAGGGTGAGGGGGATGAATTCCTCTTTTCATTGCTGTTGAACAGGGATGCCAGGGTGGAGATGGTGACCTGCTTCCTTTCCCATGGCTGATGATACTCATTAGCCATCCTATCATCATAATGGGGCAGCTGGCTCATCTGCAGGTAAAACTCACACAGTGCTCTGAGTCAGAGTCCATGCTCTGGCCTTTGGGCTCACAAGTGGAGTCATACAACTGGATGCCTTTGTGTTGGGACCATACACTCTCTTACCTCTTGAATTCTGTCAGAATCCTTTGGGCTACATAGGGCTCCCTGTTGCCAGTACTTTGCCCCTTTCCTGATTAGCTCTTCAGCTCATTTTTGGCATCAAAGGGATCTGAGTAGTCATCAGCTATGGTCATCTTGTCTTTCTAGCCCACTCAGCTCTCCCCTGCAGCTAACAGCAGGTCACTGGGCTCCAGTTATAGCCAACACAGCTCACACCTCTCAGTCCCCACCCCAAGGGCCTGAACTCAGGCCACTTTGATAAGCTAGTACTACCAGGATATGTAGTGCACCACTTCTGGGGTAGTGGGCTTCCATTTGCTGCTGCTAGAGTAGAGGTGCTGAGCATTGTGGGATGAGCACAAGCACAGGGCCTAGGATGCTGATGTGGATGGTCTGCAGCCCTGATCCTTGCAGCAGCAGCAGCAGCAGTAGTGAAGGCATGCTGCCCCTAACAGGACTCCACGCCACCAGTGCAGTAGTTGAGATGGCACAGGGTGCACATTTTGTGCAGTCAGGAGCCCAGCACCATTGTACAGGTCCTCATCTGAGCATGGTAGGCACGGATAGGATACCCGTGCTGCAACTGTGCTGTCTTAGGGCAGAAATCCCGACAATGCCGAGAAGCAGGCCCCAGTGGACCCTCAGGATGCCTAGGATGCGGATCAGCCCTGCTGTAAGGCCTAGGGAGGAGGATAGTTGTGCTTCTCTCCCATGTGCCTCTGCTTGGGGTTGTCGGGCCTTGGCTCTTGGTCTTGCTGTTACCAAAACTTAAGTATCTGTTACAAGAAGCCTCCTAGGGCTATGGCTTGCCAGCCTGATCCAATGCTGCAGCCAATTGAGGATCAACGCCCCTGCCCAGTCCTGCCAAATTCAAGTTCTTGTGGCTACCACCTGGCTAGGGCCTCTACTGCACAGCCCTCAGCTCCATGCTCCATCACCTGAGCTTGGAATCAACAGCTTCTCACAGGTGGGTCTCATAGGAGCCCCAGATGCCAAGAGCAGAAAGCTGGGCGCCCCTGCTGTGTTCCTTCCTGTGGCCAACTGCAAACTTCTCCAGTTTGCATGGGCTAGGCCAGCTGCTTATTGGAGGGGAACACCAGCTAGGATGTTAGCACCCAACACCAGGCAGGACATGCCCCTGCAAGTCCCAGCGGCACCTGCTGCTGCAGCTGCTGCCTACCTAACCGCCATGTGTGTCACACCACAAGCATTGTAATGTGGAGTACTAGGATATGTCTACACACAGCCCTGTTGCCAACACACAGAGGCAATGCACAGAATGAAATTATTCAGAGTACAACCTGTGGGTCCTGATAGTTGCTCAGACCACATTGGGCCACTACTTCACATGGAGCCACTAGGAGGGTCCACCGCAGAAGCTCCCAAGGCTCATCAGCCCACTCCTCCCCACATGGTGGTCCCTCACTTACCATGTTGAGGTTTCCAAGCTCATACTCAGAGCCCTTGCAGCTCCAGGCAGAAGCTCAGGATCACAAGCACTTACTCAGCTACAGAATCCAGCCTTGGAGGATGTTGTCCAGGAAATCCTGCCGTCATGTCTGACTGGCAGTTCACCTACACATTCTGATTGGCTAGTGAGGGCTGAAACAAGAGCACTTACCTTAGGATTGCTAAAGGCACATAGCACAGTGTTTCCTGGCACTGGTTTCAGGCCCAGGCACAGTATTTTCCTAGATCTGCAGAGACTTGCATTTCAGTAGCACTAGCACCCGAACTCCAATAGCTGGCCCTTCTGCCTTCTTGTACTCAGTAGGTGTTGGTTTCTAGGAGGAAGCCTAGAAAACACACATCAGAGACATAAACTTGAAAAAGTAGGCTTTATTTTCTGCCTGCAAAAGGAGGTGGTCTGCATGGGATCAAAACAGCATCCCTGAGGAGATGATGTGTTGCATAATTGAAGGGTGAATACCTCAAGGTGAGGGGTATTTTGCTGTGTGGTGTGGTCATTCAATCAAATTTTAACATTATGGGTTAAGCAAGACAGTATCTGTTAGAGACTGGGCCTGATCCAAGACTTCTTGCCTCAAGGCCCCTTATTAGTACACTAGACATTGGGTTCTGAATCCAAAGAAAGAAAGAAAGAAAGAAAGAAAACAATACACTACCCTAACAAGTGTACCTACGTGTGAAGGTGTTAGTTATTTCCAGATGGAGTCAGTTGAATTAGCAAACTTTGCCATTACAACAGCCAAGACAGAAGGGCTGAGACTTAGTTCTTTCATGAAACAGGCAAGGAAAGCCTGGAATCATTTCTAAAGCAACAGTTTGACTCAAAAAAAGGAAGCATGGGGAGTCTTGACAAATTCATGTAGAGCTCTCCTATCACTATTTGAAGATGACATGATAGTGTATGCAAGGGACACCAAAAATTCTACCAAACAACACTGAAAACTGATAAACAGTGGCTGGATAAAAAAAAAAATCAAAAAAACCAGTAGCCATCCTATACAAAAGCAACAAACGGATGGAGAAAGAAATTAGGGCAACTACTCCCTTCACAATAGTAACAAATAATATAAGTTATCTTGGTGTAACTCTAACCAAGCAAATGAAAGGCCTGTCTGACAAGAACTTTAGGTGTCTGAAGTATGAAACTGAAAAAGATATTAGAAGATAGAATGATATCACATGCTTGTAGACTGGTGGGATTAATATAGTAAAATTGGCCATCTTATCAAAAGCAATCGACAAATTCAATGCAATCCCCATCAAAATACCAGCGCAATTTTTAATAGACCTTGAAAGAACACTCTAAACTTCATATGGTAAAACAAATATAGATTCTTATTTATGCCCCTCTACAAAACTCAAATTCAAGTTGATTGAAACCCCAATATAACACCAAATACAATAAATCTATAAAAAGAGAAAGTAGAGAAGCACCCGGAACTCATTGGTACAGGAGACAACTTCCTGATCAGAATATCAGCAGCACAGAATCTAAGGTCAATAACTCAAAATTGGCACTTCTTGAAACTGGAAATCTTCTATGAGGCAAAGGACACTGTCAATAAAAGGAAACAACAGTCTGTACATTAGGTACGGATTTTCACCAATCCTACATCCTACAAAGGGTTAATATCCAAAATACATAATAAACTCAAGAAATCAAACACCAATAAAGAAATAACCTATTTAAAAAATGGGGTACAGAACTAAACAGAAAGTTCTCAACAGAGGATTCTCATGGCTGAAAAGCACTTAAAGAAATGTTCAACATTCTTGGTCAACAGGGAAATGCAAATCAAAATGACCCTGAGATTCCCTCTCACACCTGTCAGAATGGCTAAGATCAAATTCTCAAGCAACAGCACATACTAGCAAGAGTGTGGAGAAAGGGGAACACTGCTCCATTGCTGGTGGGAGTGTAAACTTGTAAAACCACTTTGGAAATCAATCTGGCAATTTCTCAGAAAACTGGGAATAGCTTTACCTCAAGACCCATCTATAGCACTCCTGGATATATACCTGAAAGACAATCCACCAGACAAGGATACTTGCTCAACTATGTTCACAGCAACTTTATGTGTAATATCCAGAATCTGGAAACAACCCAGGTGTGCCTCCACCAAACAATGGATAAAGAAATTGGTAAGTTTACACAATGGAATACAACTCAGCTATAAAAAAAAAAAAAAGAAACCATGACATTTGCAGGGAAATGGATAGAACTCGAAAAGATCATTCTCAGTGAGATATGTCAGATCTGGAAATACATACATGGTATGTAATCACTTACAGGTGGATTTTAGCCATAGAGTACATGATAAGCATACTGTAAGGCACTGAACCAAAGACAGTAAGTAGCACAGAAGATTCAAGAAGGGATGCATAAATTCCACTCAGGAATTTATTTGCAATCGACAGAGGTTATAGGCTAAAGACAAGAACAAGGTGGCAGAGGGGTCGCAGTGAAAAGAGGAGGAGGTCAGACCTGGAAAGAGCAAAGGCGAGAGTAAAGAAGGCCTGTAGAGAAAAGAAAATCTGAGCATGGGATGTGTCTGTGACAAGATGGAAACCTAAGTCAGGGTAGGCTCCTGGGAGGATATGAGGGGTACACAAGAAGAGACTCCTAATGGCAGAGGCAATAGGGACTAAAGAGGACACCCACTAACTAGACTAGTCTCCTAGCAGAGTGAAGGGAACACCAACCCACTCACAAAAACGTTGAACAAAAATTTACCCTGCCTATAATATGTGCAGCAAAGAAGATAAGCAGAGAGAGCAGAGACTGAGGGAATGCCCAACCAATGCCTAGCCCAACCAAAGACCCAACCTACCAGAGAGTGCCAACACATGACACTATGAATGATACTCTGCTAAACTTGCAGACAGGAACCTGACAGCATTGTCCTCTGAGAGGTGTTAACCAGCAGCACCTCAAAACACATGCAGTCTCAAAACCAAACATTGGGTGATGCATAGGGACATTTGTGGAAAAGAGGGAGGAAAGAGAAAAAGACCTGGAAAGGACAGGAACTCCACAAGAAGACCAACACTGCCAACTAACTAAGGCCAAGAGGTGCCTGCTGAGACTGAAGCATCAATCAAGGATTATGAATGAATTGGACCTAGGCCTTTTAAACAGTGTGTCAGTTAGCTTGAGTCTACAACAAGAAGGCAAAATGAATATAAATTTAAAAGAATTAAAACCACTCACAGGTATATCCAACTGTGTGAGTTAATTCCAGATGTAGGCTGTTTTACTACTAAGCTTGGCTATCACAAGAGCCAAGTCAGAACAGCTGAGACATTTCCTACCTGAAATAAGCAAGAAAAGCATAGAGACATTCCCAAAGAAATGCTTTTTCTCAAAAAAAAAAAAAGACAGAAAAGAAAGTGGGGGGAGCATTGTATAGCTGAGATAAAAAGTTAATAAACTATAACTCATATTAATTGAAATAAAAATTAATTGAAAAAACGAAAGTGTGGTGATTTTACTTTGAGAATCTGGGTACCTTCATGTAGAGTTCTAGTTATTTCTACACATGCTAAGTTAACAGTTCCACATTTGAACATGGTCACAATGTAAAAGCTAGTATTTGGGGAAATTTTACTCAAAGTCATGCATAAAGGTGATAGAAAGACATATCTCTGCCATTTTCGTCTCGTACTGTAACATCTAAATGATGATCAAGTAGTAATCGCCTCAGGAAAGAATAAGGCCACTACCACAATTTTGCACATTATTTGAAGCAAGCTTGATTATACTGGTTTGTAGCCAAAGGATGGCTAAGACTGCTCCTAATTCCAGTTTAAGAGTGCAGCAATGGATTCATTTCCTGGGACACTTTTAAGGAGTAAAATCACAGATAGTTACAAAAGTGAAAAATTTCACTTTTAGAAAGGTTTACTAAAGTGAAAAAAATGGGGCAGTAAAGTCATACAGTAAAATCTCAAATTAACACCAATTTTTCGCTATGTGATTAAAGGGTAATGAGGGGGAATCAGGGTGTTCTCAAAAACAAGTCAAGGTCAAGATTTGGGGCAAGGATGGCTCCAGAAAATGGACTTAAAAGCAGCAACTCAGCTCATACAATAAATGTAACCATATATTTACAAATACGGGGGTCATATCTTCTGTATTGAAAATGGAGACAGACAGATTCCTTACAAGTCAATGACACTGAGACAGTAGATTGCTTTTGAGCCAGTGCTATTTCTTAACCATGATTTATGATCGAAATGTAGAGATATCAATGTCACAATTTTCACAAATAGGAAGAACCAAAACCACAAATACAAAAATCATCTAGGAATAGTCACCTATTAATTAGCACCATAGACATTGTTCAACAATGCATGGCTGTGATGAGCCAGTGTGTCCTCAGAACAAAGATGCTTTTGCCACTGAGCAGGCTGGCTCAGAAGAAGGTCACAGCTGCTTCCATGCAAGACCAGACAGAGTTCATTTTCAGTAGCCCTGGCTGCTGTGTCAGGAGTGTGACATCACTGTAGAAAATTCGTTCTACTTCGTGTTTTACCCTTTATTTTTATTTTAGTTATATGGGTGTTTGCCTGCATGTGTCTCTGTGAAGTACCCACAGAGGCAAGAGCAGGGTGGAAGATTCCAGCAAATGATCTTACAGCACATATGTGTTCTGGAAATAAAACCAGGGCCCTCTGGACAGCACCCCAGGCTGTTAACTGCTGAGACATTTCTAGACCAACTTTCTAAATTTAAATTGACTTTTATAATCTTTGATTAAAATATAGTACATCACTTTCCCCCTTTCTTGTCTTCCATCCATGCCTTCCAAATCCTTCACTTCAGACTTCTTCCTTCTTCTGTATGAAGAAGTATGTTGTAATACATGATGACAACCTGCTAAGTTTGGTTTTGTTGATTGTGTGTATATGGTTTAAGGACTGATTCAATGCTTTATATCTTGTATAAATAATGATGGCTGAAGCTGTTACAGGCCCCTTGCTTGAATGAGAACTGGTGGTTAGTGTCTTCATTCTCACAAACTGCACACAAATGTCCATGGTTAGACAACAATGCTGGAGCAGGACATCTGCAGACATCACCTAAAGTGGGGCAGCACATAGTGACCATCAAACTGTGACCATCATATTTTTAGTCATCAAAAGTAACCATCATGTATTAGCAATCACAGAGTGGCCATCACATAATTCCGATCACATAGTGTCCCTCAGTATGATCATTACACAGCTGGACATTAACATAGGACCTTTAATAAATTGAGCATCATTAAGGCTATCACACAGAGAGCATCAAACAATGCCCATCATGGAGAATAAATCACAGAGTTGGCCCTTAAACAGTGGACATCACACAATGGCCATCAGTCACTGGACTTCCCATTGTATCCATAGAAGAGAGTCCATTAGAGTGGCTATCAAATAGTGATGCTCACTTAGTGTTCACCATATATTTCAATTAAAGAGTGACAGTCAAAAAGCAAACATCGAATACTGGGGATCAGACAGTGTTCACAGTGTGGCCATTGCAGAGTGACCATCAGAGAGTTGGCTATCTCATTGTGTCTATATCACATTGGGCATCCTATAGGGGTTATGATCCTCAACCATCACACAGAGGATATAAAACTTTGGTCAACACATTATGTTGATTACTAGTGACCTCCATATGGAAGCCATCGCATAGTGATGATAAAAAGAGAACATTACATACTTTCCACTCCAAGGTGGCCATCACACAGTGACCATCACACTATGTCCATCACAAAATGATGATCCCTCAGTGAATTACTCACAGCGGTTCATCACAATGACTATCACAAATTGGGCATCATTTGTGGCCATCACATGCTGGTCACAACATAGTGGATTTTACAGTATCCATCACCCAGATATGACCACAGAGATGCCATTACAGAGTGACCATTATGCTGTAGCCAGAAAACAACAGCTATCAATCTACTTTCATATTGCAATGATAATGAAAATGTGGAGAGTATAAAATGATAAGCATATGTTGACCAACACAGTGACCATCACATCATGGCCTTCACACAGTGTCTCTCACACTGTGACCATCAGAGAGTTGGCCATCACCATGTACATTAACATTGGCCAACACTCGGTGTCCATCACATGCCGTCTTTAACACTCTGGGCATCACCATGTTTATGACATAATCACTATCACACAGTGGCCATCATATAATGAATATTACACAGTGACAATAAAACAGTATCAATCAAAATGTTCATCACATATCAGTGATTACAGAGTGACCATTATGCAATTAAATCATACAGCTAACCATCAATTATTAGCCAGCACAGAATGGCCATTACAAAACAACCGTCAGTCACAGGCCATGGTAGTGAAAATCATGTATTGGTGATGAAGCACTGATCTTTGCACAGTGAACAAAACTCAATGTCAATCACACATTGTCCAACACAAGGTCAAATTTACACAGTGACCATCACACCATATAAATCACATAGTGGGATATCAAACAGTGAGCATCAGATAATGGCCATCACAGGGTGACCATCACAGTGGCTATCAAACTTTGACCATCACATAGTGGGATCCCACAGAATTTATAATTCAGTGACCAACACACACAGGCCATCATTAAGTGACCAGCATACAGTGACCATCAACAGTGTCAAAAAACACATTACTGTCAATCAGAGGCCCTCAAAAAGTGGCCATAACACAGTAACCATCACAGAGTAACCATCACACAGTGAACACAACACAGTAGCCATTAATTATGACCATTTCACAGTGGCCATTACATTGTAGCCCTCACAAAATGATAATTAAACAGAGTTCTCACCCAAACGTCACATGGATTAAATTAGAGTGAACAGCACAAAGTTGAATATCATGACAAGTCCATCTCATAGTGTAAATCAACTCATGGTCATACATTGTCTCCATCAGATAGGGAAGACTACATTGAATATCAAACAGAGATCACATATACAGTGGCCATCATACAGAGGGATATATATATGTATAATTTATGATAATTTAAACAGAATATTATATATATACATACATACATATATATATATATATATATATATATATATATATATATATCACAGCAGGCATCACACAGGTGCAAGTAACCTGTGATATATATATATATATATATATATATATATATGGGTACATTTATATATACATTTAAATATATGAATGTATATCACATATATATATGGTTGAGAATATATATGTATATATCAAGGTACATTTATATATACATATAAATATATGAATGTATATCACATATATATATATATATATATATATATATATATATATATATATATATGGTTGAGAAGCCTGAACCTGGGCACTCAGAAGAGAAGTCCCAGCTTGGGAAACTATCCCAGAGCCAGATTAAGAGCAAGACACACTTGAAAATGAAGGAGTCACAAGAGCTGAGGCTGCAAACCCTGAGAGCCTGCATACAGAGCACACAAGCCAAGAAACTGCAAGGATGCAGACAAATCAAGTTGGTCACTTTCCAAATCCAGGCAAAAAGACCAATGCAGAAAAGGAGACTGAACCTCAGGTGAGAGGTGTTGACTTTTCTGACAAGCACTTCCTCCATGAAGCCTCTACCCACAGCACATGCCAGAGGGATCCTTGCCTGACTATTGGGAAGGCTACAGAACCATCATCCAGGCTAAGAAGAGACAAGGTCCTCTAATGACCTCAAAGCTGGAGAACCACAGTGGTGAGCAGGGTAACCAAAAAGACCACGCAGAAAAACACAGTTGACCTGAGCACATTTGGAGGCAAGGAAGGGCTGTGAACCCCATGGAGTCAGCTAGAGTGGGCTCTGGGTTCCAAGAACAGGCTTCATGAGCTATGGAGGAGGCATGGCTTTCCAGCACTTTAACTTGGGATCCCACTACTACCTGATGGGCAAACATTCTGGAGACACTCTCTGCAGGCCTCTCTGCCTGATCTCCACACTCTTTGGGCGCGTTCCTCCAGCCATCTTCCCAGATCAAGCACTGTGTCTTCCATTGGCCCACCAGATTCCCACTACTCAAGGACTCTGGCGAAGGCTCAAGGTCTAGGCTTCAGGAAGAAAGACCAGCACCAAAAACTCACAAAATGTCCTTCACCTTCCTGAGGGACTCACTGACAGACCCGCCCATACATGCTACTTCCTGATGCACACCTGTCTGAACTGGAAAGGAAGGATGGATTTACTGGAATTCTCACCCCTCTTCTGGAGGGTTGTGCCGAACCAATCATTGACGTCACTTCCCATTTCCAGCTCTCCTCTGCTTGGACAGATCATCTTTTCAGAGTTAGTTTTATATCCCTTAGGGCTTCGTCCATGCCAAGTTACAGAAATTTCTGGGGTAGGACTACTTAGGATAAGTGCCAGGTGTGTTCGTTTCAGCACTAATGAATATTGTGTTAATTTCTCTCCTCTGTATAACAAGCTGTTCATGAATAATCATCTGTGTGTATATACATATGATTGGAAAGAGAGAGTCATTCATGGGCATGGACATAGAGAACTGATAGCCTCTGTGTGAGTATGCATGTGTGTGCAAGTGTGTTTATGTGTGTGTGTGAGGGGGAGTAGTGGGAAATAAACCAGAGAAAAAAAGGGATCCATTTGCAACCCAGAAAACCAAGACCCAGTTGCCCAGGATCAGAATGGAAATGAAAAGCTCTGGGCGGGCTTTTGGGATCTGCACCAGTGTGAACACCTGCGAATGCCTAGCTCCTGGGCTGAAGGAGCCAGGGCAGAAAGGTGGTGTGATAGGTGTGCAAGACAGGACATCCAGGCACCAAGCAGAAATCCACTTGACCCAAGGAGGCTCCACTCACTAGGGTGAAAGAAATCTGTCCCCTCCAAACTCCCCCCACAATGCACTGACTAAAATCGGAGCTCAGAGCAGTTACTAAGCTTTTTTTTTCCCTTCCCCCTGCTGTTGTGTGAGCATGAGCAGTGTCTGGCAGGCACCCGAAGCTGGTGTCCCCCACTGGGGAACCGGCTATACCGAGAGAGCCAGCAAAGACTTTACCGAAGCCCCCATTTGCCAGAGCTTGCTTAAAAGCCAAGCAGGGCTGTGAATCCCCTGGAGACCTCCAGTGTGGGCTCTGGGGTCAGAGAACAGGGTTCCTGAGCTGTGGACGGGGCGTAGCCCAGGGAAGCAGAAGTCAGAAGGGGCTGACTCAGATCCAGGAGCCTCAGCTGCTGACTGGGCAGATTTGATCCCAAGGCGTGGTCCAGCAACTCTATATATATCTAGGGGAGGGATGAGCCCCTCTACAGTGAGGCAAAGTGAGGCTGCAGGCTGGAAGACTGCCAGCAGCCTATCCCAGAATCTGCTGCAGAGACACTGGTAGCCACCGCCAGAGGAAGAGGACAAGATCAGTCTGACATGCTGTTTGCTAGGTGGGGCCCAGTCCTGTCCTCAGGATGGAGGCTGGCTGTTCCCAGGGAGCCCTGAATTAGCTGTGTGATCACCTGTGCAAGGACACAGAGCCACGCAAGCTCTACAAGGCCCTGAAGAAACTCGCCTCCGTACCCATCCTGTCTGAACGTCTGGCAGAGATAGGCTTCAGGCAGACCATCAAAGTCTTGAGGAAACAGCAGCTCCTAGTGCCCTACCCAGGAACCTGGAGGCCAGATTGTGGGAGAGTTCCCTGCTGTTGTCCTGGTCTGGCTCAGACCAGGACTCCCCTGACTCTGCCTTGGTGCTGAGCATGAAGACAGAGCAAGGAAGAACATCTCTGGCAGAGGAGCACCGAGTATCCACGTCCAGCGAAGCCCAAGACAAGCATACAGAGGCCTTGCAGCTGAGCAGGTGAAGGCCCAGCCCGAGCAAGAGGCGAAGCACATGCCAGAGGCCAGAGGCAAGTGACACAGGCCATGGAAGCCTGGGACCAGCAGCCAAGAGGATCCAAAGGTGAAGACAGTGGCCCTCCTCTGGCCCAGGAGGATGGTCGCGCTGACTCTTTGGGGGCTTGCCTCAACTCTGACCAAGCCCGCTACCCCCTGGGTGTCCCGGGTCCCTCTTAGGGCCAAAATGATGGGGAAGTGCAGCTGTGGCCTGTCAAGTTGGATTCCAAGACACTGGTCTACTCAGGTCCCAGGAGTCCCGTTCACCAGCAGGAATCGCCAGGAGGTCTCCTCCTTGCAAAAGATCCCAAGGGCACGTGGGATGCTCAGTGCCAAGCCACGGAAGCCACTGCAGCCCATGCAGCTGATGCAGCCAAACAATCTGCTCTCCAGGGAATCTCCCAAGCCAAGGATGCCTTCAAAGCCAACACAGCCCAAGCAGCCCAAGGAGCAGAACATGGGCAAGCAGGGGACGAGCCTGAGACCCACAGCCAGACTGTGACCAAGACACAGTGGCAGATGGAGGAGGCAGACCAAGAGCTGAGGCTGCAAGCCCTCACAGCCCGCATCCGGAAGCCGACAAACCCAGATGGCCACCTTCTTCACCCAGACCAGGAGCCGAGGCGAGCCAGAGGAGCCCGGACTCCCGGTGCGGGGGCCCTCCTCCGAAACGCACCTCCTCCTGGAGGCCTCTGGCCACGGCCCAATCCAGCGAGCTCTCTGCACCTCGACCCAGGCTAAAAAAAGAACTGCCCCCCTCATGGCCAAGGCTCTCCGGGATAATTGCACCCAGTTCTCTTGCAGATGAACCCCAGAAGGACACTGTCTGCTCAGGCATGCCTTGAGATTCCCTGGGACTGTACACACCCACTTGTCCCTCACAAAAAAAAGTCAGGCTTTCCAGAGCTTGCACCTGGCATCCCACTTGGAGCTCTGGAGACACTCTTTGGAGGCCTCTCTGCCTGATCTCCATACTGTTTTGGCAGGTTCCACCCACCCGTGAGAGCCTGGGCTGCAGCCATCTTCCCAGATCAAGCACTCCGTCTTCCATTGGCCCACCAGTCTCCCACTACCCAAGGACTCTGGCGAAGGCTCAAGATCTAGGCTTCAGGAAGGAAGACCAGCACCAACATCTCACACCTTGGCCTTCACCTCCCCGACGGACTCACTGGCAGATAAGCCCACCAATGCCACGTCCTGATGCACACCTGCGTGAATTGTAAAGTAAGGATGGATTTCCTGGAATTCTCACCCCCTCTTCTGGAGGGCTGTGCCAAACCAATCATTGACCTCACTTCCCATTTCCAGCTCTGTAGTCCTTGGACAGATCTTTTTCCCAGAGTTAGTTTTCCATCCCTTAGGGCTTTGCCCATGCCAAGGTACACAAGTGCCTGGGGGAGGACTGCTTAGGATAAGAGCCAGATGTGTGTGTTTGAACACTAATGTTTTTATTTTCCTCTTTGTATTCACAGTCTTTTAAGCATGATTATGTTTAGAATGATAAATTTTAATTTGATAACCATTCAGAGATATTTGCATTGTATTTGTACATATCGTTCCAATATTTTTGAATGATGAGCATGCGTTCATATAATTTAACAGAGTAACCTATGGATTCATGTAATTAAAGAGGCATAGGGGAGTAACACATCAAAATGTGATCAAATTTTGGCATGCAAACATCTATTCCGTTCCGAATAACGTTTCAATAAGTTCATCTTCTCGATATCTGTAATAAAATTAAAGGTAAAACCAAAAACCATAAAATAAAATGTGTGAATATGTCTGTTTTTTAAAAGAGGTGGGGGAATTGATGCAGAAAAAAAATGAGGCCAAAATAGACCAGACCTATGACAACCCACACTTTTGGGATGCCCTGTGTTTCGTGGCCACAGTGATCAGGTGAGAAAACCTGATGAGAAAAACAGAGGAATATGCCTTAATTTATAAAGGAAGTTGGGAGGGTCCACAGACAGACAGTGAAGAGGTGAAAGATATGGAAGAAATAAAATAATAGTGAAACACTGACAGTTACAAAAGGAGAAAGAGAGAGGAAAAGAATGGGGGGACTTAAAATGTCATGGATAAGCTGCAGCAAGGATCCAATGTCCCAATATCAGAAAAGCAGTGAAAAGCCATAGATGGGCTTGAGGTTTTGCTTCTCTGTGGATGGGCTCCTAGCTATGTGCAAACAGTGGGAAGAAAGAGTTGGTGAGCATCAGCCAGCAAGGTGGTGAAGCAGGCTTGCAAGTTATGATATCCAATCCCATTTAGGAAAACCCCTTTCACTGAGGATGCCTATCATAGATGCCTGGTGTGAGTGTGTTTGAACACTATTGTTTTCTTTTCTGTACTTTGTCTTCAAACCTGTTGATATATATTTGCACAAAATTAATTGACAGTAATATGCATAGTTATTTAATTGGTACTTGTACTTATTGACAGATGATATATCATTGTATGTATATTTACATATAGATTAATAAACAAATAAATACATAGCTTGATAGATACAATGAAAATTGACACACTAAAATGTAATGGTAGTTCAGCATGCATCATGCAGACCGTGGACAACATAAGTAAAGATTAAACAAGTAAATGTAATAGAGGATAAATATTAAAGTAAATGAAGAACAACAAAATACCTCCAAATAGTGTGTGTGAGAGAGAGATGAGGGAGAGAGAGGAACAGAGACAGACAAAGGGAGGTGGGCAGACATGAAGGAATGAAGACAAGTTAATAGGACATAAATTTTCCTTTTAGGGCTTTATTTGTAAACTGAGAATGTAAATGTGTAATGCTCTTACAGCACATTTGATGTAACTGAAGTAAACATTCAGGTAAAGAAATAGACATTTCCTCAAAATCACAACACAATATGAAAGTTGAATGAGTTGTCCATTGCATATACATTTTAAGCTTTGGACTGTCTGCAAATAGAAGTTCATGGAATTTTATCATTTGTGCATGAATGACAGAGACCTGTGTTCTTCATCAGCAAGAAAGAAACTATCCGAATGCAGAAGGATGCATCTGAGCTCTTGTCTGGCCTTTAATGCTTTACTGAAGATGAATGCTAATATTCTCTAAATTACCATGGCCATACAGTTTCAACTATTTCTATAGACACATTTTTTTTCTAAGAATTTCCGTAAATTTATAAAAAGTACATAAGATTTGATTTTTTTTTCCTATATTACAGGTGACAGTGAAGATTTCTTTTCAGAATGATTTAATGTTACCTGATTATCCTGTATGGATTTTAAGCACCTTTAAATGATCAAGTATTGATTATAAAATGTCGTAATATACTTTGGTGGTTCATTACACAGTTTTTAGAAGAACTGTTTTGAGTTTATTATTGTAATCACAACCAAAAAGTGAGAAAAGTGATATTGGAAGAAAAGGACTTCAATCTTCTAGTTGATACATGAACATACTAAACATGCACAGTTATATATATACACAGCACAGACTGTATATATATGTAGAACATATAGGATGACATTTCTGTTCCTATAGCAAGTAATAATTGAAATAATGGCTGAAAACAGGCTACAGAAAATTAATTACTTATTTTTTTATGAGTTACAGAATTATTGTAAACATCATATGATTTCCTGCTTAATGGCAAAACCTGAGTCATAAAGAGAAGTTTAAAACACTCATCAATCCCCAGGGTCCGAGGATTGTTCAAGGTTCCTGAATAAACTGCATTGAAAAAAAAAACACATGGCTGAGAAACACTTAAAAAAAACACTCATCAAGTCCATGTTCATACCACCCAGAATGTGCCTTATCTTGTCTGATCCTGGAAGCTAAAACACTCATCAATGGACACCTTCAAACTCAGTGTCACATACTCCATAACTCACAAAAGATATGAGAGAAAGAATGGGAGAGAAAGAGAGAGAGAGAGAGAGAGAGAGAGAGAGATGGAGATGGAGAGATTAATTTATGGGGAGCATAGAGATGTTAGATGGAAGAGCTCTGCTGGGTGTGAGAGTAGTCATCAGGGCTAGTTTAATTGCTATGCACACCTAAACAATTACCAGAGCATCTGAACCAATCCAGGCAGATCACAGATTCTTGGTGCTATTTTTCCCTTACCTCAACCCAGCAGATGGAAAAAGTATTCGCTTAAAGATCAAGTTTAAAAATTCCATTCCCATAGTGTAACCATTCCTATGCAATAACAAAACAATCCTCAAAAGGTATTGTTTTTTTTTTATTCTTTTTTTTTTCAATGCAGTTTATTCAGGAACCTTGAACAATCATCTGACCCTGGGGAAAGCCAGCCCACAGCTTAAATAGCCTCTGGGTAGCCAACCCAGGTGTGCCACGTGTGCAATGCAGATAGGTCCACATACATGGAAGCAAGCCAAATCCTCAGCCTTAGCCAAATGTGGAATTGTTCTTAACAGAGAGCACTCACCATCGGGAAGGTGGAAGGAAAAGGTATTGTTAACCCTCTATTTTTCCTATGTTAGGTATTTTTTTTTCTTTTTCTGTTTTTTTCCCTCTTTCTTTCTGTTTCTTTCATATTTCCTTCCTTTCTTTCTTTGTCACAAAACAAAAAGAACAAATGTAATTAATACAAGTAAATTTTAAGCCTTTTCCAGAAAATTATAAAATGCTGACATCTAGTGGAGGTGAAAATATAGGCCTAGAAGGAGTTTTAGTAATGCAGTGTCCTAAGTGTAAGCTAAATGCTTCCAGATCCAAATGCAGAAATAAGCACAGGTGGATATGTCTTGTTTATATTTTTATCCTTACTATTATTATTTACAATTTATTTACATCCCAGATGTAGCCCCTTCCCTCTTCTGCTTATGGTCCCACCCTCTCTCCCTCTTCCTTCGCTATCCCTCTTCCCTAGTCCACAGATAGGGGAAGTCCTTCTCCTTTACTGTCTGACCCTAGAATATTAGGTCCCATCATGACTGCCTGGATCCTCTTCCTCAGTGGGCTAGCTAGGTCTTCCAAGCAGGGAAAAGCGCTCAGGGAACAGGCAACCTAGTTCATGACAGAGACTTTGTCTTCTCTATTTATCCAAGTAAGGGTACTCGCTTGGAGACTGAGCTAACTATGGGCTATGACTGAGCAGGGGTTCTAGGTCCTCCCTATGCATAGCCTTTGGTTGATGCATCAATCTCTACAGTCCCCCACTGGGCCCAGGTTTTTGTTGTTTTGTTGGACTCTGTGTAAGGCTCCTGTCTCCTCCATGTCTTTCTATTTCCCTCTTATTCATAAGATTCCCTGCACTCTGCCCAAGTTTGGCTATGTGTCTCAGCATTCACTTTAATATCCTGCTTGGTACTGAAAGGGTCAAACTAACTTTGTAACCTATATGTCTTTTAAAGCCTATAGTTTTGAGTTTTAGGTCTAGGTTAAGCAAAAAACAAACAAACAAACAAACAACAACAACAACAAAAAGCAACAATCAATGACCTTCACTCAGCAAAAAGAATGACCAGACCCTTGTTTTTGAGATAGTGTTTCTTAGCAACCAAACCAGATGACCTCAATCTTTCTTCTGAGTAGCTTCTGACCTCCAGCCAAAAGCCCACAACCCTGATCTTCAAGGATGGGCTAACCAAACCCACCTTCAATTGCAACTGCATCCACACTTGGCCAAGCTTGAGCACCTAAGACTAACCAATTATCTTAATTTATAGCTTCCTCATCCAATCCTAAATTGCCAAAACTGCAACTTCAAATTTCCCACACTTTTTCTTTTAAAAAACCTAAGGCCTTTGTCGCCTGGTGCCACTCTTTGCTGACAGGCAGGGGTGACCCCATTGCACAATGGTTAATTTAAACCTCTTGCTTTTCCATTGAGTTGTGGTCTGTGGGAGTTTCTGGGAAGGGAGTGATCTTGAACTCCTGAGCTGTGAGACCCCAGGTCTTACAGTCCAGTCTTTCAGAGGCCCTTTGTGGAAGGCTCCTGTCTTGTTCCTTGTTTTCACCCTCTTCCAATGTCTATCTTGTTTGCCTTTCTGAATGAGGATTGAGCATCTTGAGGACTCAAGAAGGGTCCTCCTTCTTGCTTGGCTGCTTTAGGTGTACAGATTTTAGTATGTTTATCCTATACTATGTGGCTAATATATATGTATGAGTGAATATACACCACCTGTGTCTTTCTGTATCTGGGTTACCTCACTCAAGATGATCTTTTCTAGTTCCCACCATTTGCCTGCAAATTTCATTGTGTCCTTGTTTTTAATAACTGAGTAATGTCCCACTGTGTAAATGTAGCATTCTTCAGTTGAGGGACAGGTTATGGCTATAATGAGTAAAGAGGTCATGAACATAGTTGAGCAAATGACCTTGTATGGTTGAGCATCTTTTGGGTATATACCCACATGTAGTATAGCTGGCACTATTCCAATTTTTTTGAGAAAGCTCCAGATTGATTTTCAAGGTGGTTGTACAAGTTTACATTCCCTAAATCAATTGAGGGGGGGGGGTTACCCTTTTTCCACATCCTCTCCAGCATATGTTGTAGCTTAAGTTTTTTTATTTTAGCCATTATGATGGCTATGAGATGGAATTTCAGAGCCATTTGGATCTGCATTTTCTTGATGACTAAGGATGTTGAGCATTGTACTAAGTGCTTCTCTGTCATTCGATATTCCTTCTTTGAGAATTCTCTGTTTAGTTCTGTACCTCATTTTTATTTTGATTATTTGATTTGTTGGTGTTTAATTTCTTGAGTTGTTTATATATTCTAGATGTTAGCCTTCTGTCAGATATAGGGTTGGTGAAGATATTTTCCCAGTGTGAGGGCTGTCCTTTGCTTAACAGTAGCTTTTCCATTTCATGAGATCCCATTTATTGAATGTTTATCTTAGAGCCTGTGCTGTTGGCATTCTATTCAGGAAGTTGCCTCCTGTACCAATGAGTTCCAGGATCTTCACAAATTTTTCTTCTAACAGTTTTAGTGTGTCTAGTTTTATGTTTTGGTCTTTGATCCACTTGGAGCTTACTTTGTGCAGGGTGACAAATATGGATCTATTTTCAGTTTTGTACATGTAGATATCCAGTTAGGAGAGCATTATTTGTTGAAGGTGTTGTCTTTTTTCCCATTGTATGATTTTGGATTCTTTGTCAAAAATCAGGTGTACACAGTTGTATGGAATTATTTCTGGGTCTTCTATTTGATTGCATTGATTCTCCAGTCTGTTGTTTCTATTTTAGCACCATGCCATTTTTTATTATGGTTGCTCAAAAATACAACTTGAGGTCGGTGATGAAGATGCCTTCAGAAGGTATCTGTTCAGGATGGTTTTAGCTATCCAGTTGGTTTTTTTTTTCTTTTTCCCCATATAAAGTTGAGAATTTTTCATTCAAAGTCTGTGAAGAATAATGTTGGTATTTTGATGAAACTGCATTGAACCTGTAGACTTCTTTTAGTAGGATGGCTATTTTTACTCTGCTAATCTGTCTTATCAATGAGCATGGTAGATCTTTCCATCTTCTGATATGTTCTTCAAATTCTTTCTTCAAAGATTTGAAGGTTTTTTTTTTTTAACAGTTCTTTCACCTTCTTTGTTAGAGTTACAACGAGGTGTTTTATGTTATTTGTGGCTATTGTGAAGGGTGTTGTTTCCCTAATTTCTTTCTCAATCCATTTGTCTTTTGTATACAGGAGGGCTCCTGATATTTTGAGTTAATTTTGTACCCAGCCACTTTACTAAAGTTTTTTATCAGCTGTAGGAGTTCCCTGGTAGAATTTTTGGGGTCACTCATGTATAGTGTCATATTATCTGCAAATAGTGATACTTTGACTTCTTCCTTTCTATTTTGTACCTTTATCTCTTTTAGTTGTCTTATTGCTATTGCTAGGACTTCTGGTACAGTATCAAAGAAATATGGAGAGGGTGGGCAGCATTTCCTTGCCCCTGATTTCAGTGGAATTGACTTAAGTTATTCTCCATTTAATTTGATGTTTGCTATAGGCTTGCTGTGCATTGCCTTTTCTATGTTTAGGTATGTGCCTTGTATCCATGATTTCTCAAGATTTCAAACATAAACAGGTGTGAGATTTTGTCAAATGCCTTTTTCAGCATCTAAGGAGATGATTATGTTTTTTTTTTTTTGTTTGTTTGTTTGTTTGTTTGTTTGGTAGATTGATGTATTTCCTTATGTTGAACGACCCTTACATGCCTGGAATGATGCCTCCTTGTTCATAGGGGATGTTATCTTTGATGTGTTCTTGGATTCGGTTAGCGAGTATTTTATTGAATATTTTTGTGTCAGTGTTCGTATGAGAGATTGGTCTGAAATTCTCTTTCTTTGTTGGGTCTTTGTGTTGTTTAGGTATCAAGTTGATTGTGTCCTCATGGAATAAATTTGGTAATGTTCCTTCTGTTTGTGTTTTGTGAAATAGTTCGAAGAGTATTGGAACTAGGTCTTCTTTGAATGTCTGGTATAATCCTGCAGTGAAACCATCTGGCCCTGGGCTTTATGTTGATGTGAGACTTTTGATGACCTCTTCTTTTTCTATAGGGGAAGTGGACTATTTAATTTAGTTTTTGGATCTTGATTCAGCTTTTTAAATGGAAGCTACCAAGAAAATTTTCCATTTCACTTAGATTTTCGAATTTTGTGGCATATAGGCTTTTAAAGTAGGACATAATGAATCTTTGGATTTCCTCAGTGTCTGTTGTTATGACCTCCATTTCATTTCTGATTTTGTTGATTTGGATAGTATCTCTCCTCCCTTTAGTTAGTTTTGCAAAGGGTTTGTCTGTCTTGTTGATTTTCTCAAAGAAACAGCTCTTGGTTTCTTTGAATTGTTTTGTTTCTAATTTATTGATTTCTTAGTTTGATAATTTCCAGCTGTCTACTCCTCCTGGTTATGTCTGCTTTTTTCCCTAGTGCTTTCAGATGTGCCAATAAGTTGCTTGTATGTGAAATCTTGTATTTTTCTACGAAGAAACGTAGTGCTATGAACTTTCCTCAGCACTGCTTTGATTGTGTCCCATAAGTTTGGGTAAGTTGTGTCTTCATTTTTGTTGAATTCTAGGAAGTCCTTAACTTTCTTCCCTGTCCCAGCTGCTGTTGAATATAAAGTTGCTCAGTTTCTATGCATGTGTAGGCTTTTTGCTATTTCTATTATTGTTGAGGTATAACATGGTGGTCTCATATGATACAAGGGAGTATTTTAACTTTTCTTCTGTATCTTTTTTTGAGGCTTGCTTTGTGCCTTACTATATGGTCAGTTTTGGAGAAGGTTCCCTGAGCTGCTGAGAAAAAGAGATACTTCTTTGAGTTTGGGTGAAACGTTCTGTTGACATCTATGTGGTCCATTTGATTTAGGATCTCTTAAGTGACATCATTTCTCTGTTTAGCTTCTGACTTGATAACTTAGCTTCTGACTTCTGTCCCTTGGTGAGAGTTGAATATTGAAGCCTCCTATCATTAAGGTCTTGGGATGGATGTGTGATTTAAGCTTTAATAATGTTTATTTTATAAATGCAGAAGAGCTTGTGTTTGGACATAAATGTTCATTATTGTGATATCCTCCTCATGGATTTTTTTCCTATAGTGAGAGTGAAGTGTTCCTCCCCCTCTCTTTTGGTTAATTTTGGTTGAAAGTCTATTTTGTTAGATATTAGGATGGCTAATTCAGCATGCTTCTTGTATCTGCTTGCTTAAAGAAACACTTTTCCTTCCCTTTATTCTGAGGGAGCATCCTTTTTTGCTGTAAAGTTGTGTTTCCTGAATGCAGCAGAGTGTTGTTTCCTGTTTCCACAACCATCCTGTTATTCTTTTTTTTTTTATTGGAGAATCAAGTCCATTGGTGTTGTTAGATATTAGTGACCAATGATGTCTAGTTCCTTTTATTGTGGAATTGGTGGGGCTTGTGTGTTTGTGTGCCTGGTTTTTGTTTGTTTGTTTGTTTGCGTGGTTTTTTTTTTGTTTGTTTTATTGTGAAGGTATTTTTTTCTCCTCTATTTCCTTTGTTTTTGTTGATTTTGTTTGATTGGGTTTTCCTTTTCCTTTTCAGCTGTAGGGCTGGGTTGTTGTGTATATATTGTTTAAATTTATTTATGTCATGGAATATTTTGTTTTTCCATCTGTGTTGATTTAAAATTTTGCTGGGCATAGTAGTCTGGGTAGGTATCTGTGGTCTCTTAGCTTTTTCATGATATCCACCCAGGCCTTTCTGGATCTCGTAATTTCTGTTGAGAATTCTGGTGTGGTTGTGATTGGTCTGTCTTTATGTGTTAGTTGTCCTTCTTACCTTGCCACTCTTGATATGTTTCTTTGTACTGTAGATTTAGTGATTTGATTATTATGTGACAGGAGGAATTCCTTTTCCGGTCTAATCTATTTTGTGTTCTGTAAGCATCTTGTATGTTAAAGGGCATCTCTTTCTTAAGGTTGGGGAAATTTTCAACTATGATATTACTGAGAATATTTTCTGCACTTTGGAAACTGGAATTTTCTTTTTTACCTATTCCTATTATTCTTAGGTTTCTTCTTTTCATGGTATCCTTGATTTCTTCAACATTTTGTATCAGGAACTTTTCCACT
Source organism: Meriones unguiculatus (assembly GCF_030254825.1). NCBI lineage: Eukaryota > Metazoa > Chordata > Mammalia > Rodentia > Muridae > Meriones > Meriones unguiculatus. The sequence continues at coordinate 23,303,672 of NC_083353.1, read as the reverse complement.
TTTACGTTTTCTTCTAGAGACATATATATTTCTGCAATTCTATCTTTGGTGCCTGATAGTCTCTTCCCTGTCTCTTTCCTGTCTCCTGCATTCTGCTGAAGATGCTTACTTTTGTGGTTCCTGATCTGTTCTCTAAGTTCAGCAAGTCCAGGCTTTTCTCTGTTTGTGTTTTCTTTATTGATTCTAATTCCGTTTTCATGTCTTGAAAGATTTTATTCATTTTCTTCACCTGTTTGATTGTGGATTCATATCTGTCCATGATGGCCTCTATTTTTTTTGTTGTTTATTTTGACTTTATGATCCACAAATAATTTCATAATCACAGAATTAAGATAATTTTCCTATGTTTCCTCTGCATTAGAATATCTACTGGTTTGGGGGGATTCTGGTGTATCCATAGTGTCCTTATTTTTGCTGATCAGATTCTTTCCCCAGCCTCTAGTTTTCAGGATGTCTGTAACCTTGACTCTTTTTTCTTGGAGCCTGTACTGCCATGTGCACCTGTGTCTGAAGTCTGCACTAATATACAGGAAGCTGGGAGATTCCAAGGTCTTGAGAATGCATGCTGGAAATTCAGATGTGGCTAAGGAAGGGAGTTCTCTCTGCTGAGTTCATGCTCTCTACTGGCTCACTGTCTGTGATCCAGGTATGCCAGGTAGCTGTGGTGCAGGCAGAAAGATCTCCAAGTCTAGGGCTGCACCAATGCTCCATAGGCTTCCTCAACATGTACAATATGATGTGGTTCTCACATATAGTTCAGATTCACTGGGTTCACTGACTGTGCTGGGTTCCATGTTTCTGACCCAGGTAGGCCAGGAAGATGGCCCATTGAGCAAGCAGAATGGAGCCATGCTCCTTCCCAAATAAAGGAGGTATCCACTCCATAAGACCATGAGAGTGAGCACCACTAGCTACTGTGACCAGGAAGGTGTTCCACTGGATGGTGAAAGTGTGCTCCAGGGTTTAAAGCTAGGAGCCACTGGTACCCAGAAGGTGTCCACAGGACTGTGAGAGTGGGCACCTGGGTTTGTAACCTCACCCCCAGTACCAGTGAGAGTGAGTGCCCAAAGTTGGAGATACCAACTACTGGTATCTGAAGGTATCTACAGACAGTGGGCTTCGCATGTAGCCTGGGGCTGTGTCAGTGCTGGACAGGAGCCCAATTATTTTTCTCAGTATTAGACTAAAGATGGACTCTCAAGTATCCCTGTGGATTCTCATCTCATCTGAGAAACAGAGAGATGTTGTGGTTTGGGTTTTCTACAGTATGGCCTGCCATTCATTCTGCTTTCACTGCTGAGCTGTTGTTCAGATACCATGCATAGTAGGCAATAACATCTTGGATGCTTCCCTCTATTCTTTTTTCAATTTCTTCATGCTTCAAACTGAAGATATTTTAAAAAACAATGTTCATTCTACCACATTTGTTTTTTTAGATTTTGTTTGTTGGTTGGTTAACAGCAGAAGAACTGAAGACAATCCACAGTTCTTTTGTTTTGGCTCTGACTCTGTCTCTCTTTTTCTCCTTTCTCTCTTTCAATTTCCTTTCTCTTATTTTTCCTATGATTTTTCTCTTTTATAATTTTATTTATTTACTTTTCATTATTACAGTTTATTCACTTCATATCCCAGTTGTAACCCCTTCCCTTGTCCTCTTCAATTCCACCCTACCTCTCTTATCTCCTCTCATGCCAATTCCCAAGTCCACCTCCCCTTCCATCTGGCCCTAGCCTATCAGGTGTCATCAGGACTGGCTGCATTGCTTTCCTCTGTGGTCTGGTACAGTTGCACTCCCTCTAGGGTGAGGTGATCAAAGAGCCAGACACTTAGTTCACATCAGAGCCAGCCCCTGCTACTCCCCTTACTTGGGAACACACATGGAAGCTGAGCTGCCATTTGCAACATCTGTGCCAGAGGTCTAGGTAACATGCATGCATGGTCCTTGTTGGAGTATAAGACTTGGCAAATACCTATGGGCTCAGATATTTTGGTTCTGTTGCTCTCCTTGTAGAGCTCCTATCCTTTCCAGGTCTTTCTATTTCCTCTTTATTTCATAAGATTCCCTGAAATCTGCCCAAAGTTTGGCAAATAGTGTCAGCATCTGCTTCGATACCCTGCTAGTTAGAATCCTTCAGAGGCCCTCTGTGGTAGGCTCCTGTCCTATTCCCTGTTTTCTCCTACTCCCAATGTCTATCTCATTTGTTTTGAGTGAGGATTGAGCAAACTCCCTAGGGTCCTCCTTCTCATTTAGATTCTTTAGAATTATAGATTTTAGATGTTTATCCCATATTATATGAGTAATATATGCCTATAGTGAATATATACCATGTGTGTCCTTCTGCTTCTAGGTCACCTCATTCAGGATCATCTTTTCTAGTTCCCACCATAGCCCTGCAAAATTTCATGATTTCCCTGTTTTTAATTGCTGAGTAGTATTCCATTGTGTAAATGTACCACCATTTCTGTATCCATTCCTAAGTTTAGGGACATCTGGGTTATTTCCATATTCTGGTTATTATGAATAAAGCTGTTTTGAACATATTTGAGCAAATGTCCTTGCTCATATTTTTGATATATATTACTGGGAGTGTTGTAGATGGATCTTGAAGTGGCAATGTTTCTAAATTTCTGAGAAAGCAGCAGATTGAATCCCAAAGTGGTTGTAATTATTTACATTCCCACCAACAATGGAGGACTTTACCCCTTTCTCCACATCCTCTCCAGCATGTGTTGTCACTTGATTTTTTGTTCTTATCCATTCTGATGGATGTTAGATGAAAACTCATGGTCATTTTGATTTGCATTTCCCTGATAACTAACACATTCAGAATTTTTTTTTTGACATTTTAAAACTTTTCTTTATTCTTCATTAATTACACTTTATTTACTTTGTATCCCCCTTGTGGTTCCCTCCCTCCTCCAGTCCCAATCGCTTCCTTCTTCCACCCTCTGCATGCATGACCCTCCCCAAGTCTACTGATAGGGAAGATCTTCTTTTCCTTCCTTCTGATACTAGTCAATTAGGTCTCACCAGGAGTGGCTGCATTGTCTTCTTGTGTGGCCTGGTAATGCTGCTTCTCCCTCAGGGGGAGGTAATTAAAGAGCAGGCCAAACAGTTCATGTCAGAGACAGTCTCTGTTCCTAATAAAATGAAACCCACTTGGATATTCAATTGCTATGGGCTACATCTGTGCAAGGGTCTTAGGTTATCTCCATGCATAGTCCTTGGTTGGAGTATCAGTCTCAGGAAAGACCCCTGTGCTCAGAATTTCTGTTCTGTTGCTGTCTTTGTGGGGTTCCTGTCCTCTCCAGATCTTACTGTTTCCCACTTCTTTCCTAAGATTCCCTGCACTCTGCCCAAAGGTTGCCCATAAGTCTCAACACAAGCATGGATAGTCTGCAGGGCAGAGTCTTTCAGAGGTCCTCTGTGTCAGGCTCCTGACTTGTTACCTCTTTTATCCTTCTTCTGATATCCATCTTCTTTGCCTTTCTGAATAGGAATTGAGCAGTTTAGGAAGAGTCCTCCCTCTTAATTAGTTTCTTTAGGTGTACAGATTTTAGTAGGTTTATCTCATATATCTATATGAGTGAATATATACAGTGTGCATCTTTCTGCTTCTGAGATAGCTCACTCAGAATGATATTTTCCAGATTCCAGCATTTACCTGCAATTTTCATGATTTCCTTTTTTTATTGCTGAGTAATATTCCATTGTATAGATATACCACAATTTGTGCATTCATTCCTCCACTGAGGGGCATCTGGACTGTTTCCAGCTACTGGCTATTAAAAATATGGCTACTACAAACATGGTTGAGCAAATGTCCTTATTTTGTACTTGAGACTCTTTTGGTTATATGCCTAGAAGTGGTGTAGCTAGATCTTGAGGAAACACTATTCCTAGTTGTCTGAGAAAGTGTCAGGTTGCTTTCCAGAGTGGTTTTACAAGTTTACATTCCTACCAGCAGTGCAGGAGGGTTCCCCTTTCTCCACAACCTCTGCAGCATGTGTTGTCTCTTGTGTTTTTGAACTTAGCCATTCTGAGGGTTGTAAGGTGAAATCTTAGGATGGTTTTGATTTGCATTTCCCTGATGGCTAATGACATTGAGCATTTCTTTAAATGTTTCTCTGCCATTCTATATTCCTTTATTGAGAATTATCTGTTTAGTTCTGTACTCCATTTTTTAATTGGATTTCTAGATTTTTTGCTGTTTAACTTCTTTACTCCTTTATATATACTGGGTATTAGTCCTCTGTCAGTTATGGAGTTGGTGAAGATCCTTTCCCAATCTGTAGGCTGTCATTTTGTTGTGATGACAGTGTCCTTTGCTTTACAGAAGATTTTCAGTTCCATGAGGTCCCATTTGTTGATTGTTGCTCTTAGAGCCTGTGCTGTTGGTGTTCTCTTCAGGAAGTCATTTCATGTGCCAATGAGTTCAAGGCTCTTTCCCATTTTTTCTTCTAAGCATTTTAGTATATCTGGTTTTATGTTGAGGTCTTCGAACCATTTGGACTTTAGTTTTGTGCAGGGTGATAAGGCTGGATTGATTTGCATTTATCTACATCTAGACATACAGTTAGACCAGCACCATTTGTTGAAGATACTGTCTTTTTTCCATTGAATGATTTTGGCATCTTTGTAAAAAAATCTTCGTAAGTGTGTGTATTTATGTGAGGATCTTCTATTCAATTCCGTTGATCCACCAGTCTATTTCTATACCAGTACCATGCAGTTTTTAGTATTGTTGCTCTATAGTTGAGCTTCAGATGAGGGATGGAGATGCCTCCAGAAGATCTTTTATTGTAGAGGACTGTTTTAGCAATTCTGGGTTTCTTCTTGTTCCATATGAAGGTGAGAATATTTCTTTCAAGCTCTGTAAAGAAGTGTGTTGGTAATTTGATGGGAATTGCATTGAATGAGTAGATTGCTTTTGGTAAGATGGCGATTTTTACTGTGTTAATTCTGCCAAGCCATGGGCATGGGAGATCTTTCCATCTTCTGATATCTTCTAATTCTTTCTTCAGAGACTTGAAATCTTTTTCATACAAGTCTTTGACTTGCTTGGTTAGGGTTACACCAAGGTACTTTATGTCGTTTGTGGCTATTTTGAAGATGTAGATGGCTGGGAATAATGAAAATCATGGCTGAAATCAATAAATTAGAAACAAAGAAAACACTTCAAAGAATCAATGAAACCAAGAGCTTGTTCTTCGAGAAAATCGACAAGATAGACAACCCATTAGCCAAGCTAACTAAAAGTCAGAGAGACACCATCCAAATCAAGAAAATCAGAAATGAAAAGGGGACATTACTACAGATACAAAGGAAACCCAAACAATCATTAGAACTTACTTCAAAGTCTGTATGCCACAAAATTTGAAAATATAAATGAAATTGGCAATTTTCTCGATCGATTCCACTTACCAAAGCTGAATCAAGATCAGGTAAATCAATTAAATAATCCTACATGCCCTAAGAAAATAGAAGTGGTCATCAAAATTCTCCCATCCAAAAAAAGCCCAGGACCAGATGGTTTCAGTACAGAATTCTACCAGACCTTTAAAGAAGAGTTAACTCTAGTTCTCTTCAAACTAAATAGAAACAGCAGGAACACTACCAAACTCATTCTATGAAGCCATAGTCACCTTGGTACCTAACCCTTACAAAGACCCAACAAGAAAAAAGAATTTCAGGCCAATCTCACTTATGAACATTGATGCAAAAATACTCAACAAAATACTTGCAAACCGAATACAAGAACACATCAAAGATATCATCCACTATGACTAAGTCTGCTTCAATGAAGGCATGCAGGGGTGGTTCAATATATAGAAATTCATCAGTGTGATCCACCATATAAACAAACTGAAGGAGAAAAACCACATGATCATCTCCTTAGATACTGAAAAGGCATTTGACAAAATCCAACATACATTCATGTTTAAAGTCTTGGAGATATCAGGGATACCAGACACATAAATGAACATAGTAAAGGCAATATACAGCAAGCCTATAGCCAATATCAAACTCAATGTAGAGAAACTTAAAACAATCCCACTGAAATCAGGGACAAGGCAAGGCTGCCCACTCTCTCCATATCTATTCTGGAAATCTTTGCTAGAGCAATATGACAGTTGAAGATCAAGCAGATACATATTGAAAAGGAAGAAGCCAAAGTGTCACTATTTGTAGATGATAGGATAGCATACCTGAGTGACCCCAAAAATTCTGCCAGTGAACTCCTATAGCTGATAAACACCTTCAGCAACGTGGCCAGTTACAACATTAACTCAAAAAAAAAAAAAAAAAAAGAATAGTGCTTCTGTATTCAAAAGTCAAAAGGGCTGAGAAAGAAATTAGGAGAGCATTTCTTTAAGTCTTTCTCTGCCATTAGATATTCCTCTACAGAGAATTCTCTGTTTAACTCTGTACCTCATTTTTTATTTGGATTACTTGGTGTGTTAGTGTTTAAATTCTTCAATTCTTTATATATTCCAGATATTAGCCTATGTTTAATATAGGGTTGGTGATGATACTTTCCCAGTCTCTATGCTGTTGTTTTGTTCTTTTTTTCTGTATCTTTTTTTAATTTTTATTAATTACATGTTATTCAGTTTGTATCCCCCATTAGCCCCTCCCTCATCCCCTCCTGATCCAATCTCCCTACCCCCTACTTCATGCATGCCCCTCCCCAAGTCCACTGATAGGGGAGGTCCTCCTTTCCTACCTTCTGATCTTAGTTTATCAGATCTCATCAGAACTGGCTGCATTGTCTGCTTCTGCTGCCTGCTAAGGCTGCTACCCCCTCAGGGGGAGGTGATCAAAGTGCAGGCCAATCAGATCATGTCAGTTGCAGTCCCTCTTCCCATTACTATGAAACCCACTTGGACACTAAACTGCCATGGGTTACATCTTTGCTGGAGTTCTAGGTTATCTCCATCCCTGGTACTTGGTTGGAGTACGGACTCTGGGAAGACCCCTGTGTTCAAATTTCTTGTTCTGTTTCTCTCCTTGTGGAGTTCCTGTCCTCTCCAGATCTTACTATTTCCCACTTCTTACATAAGATTCCATGCTAATTGCCCAACAGTTTGGCCATAAGCCTCAGCATCTGCTTTGACAGTCTGCAGGGCAGAGCCTTACAGAGGCCCTCCATGGCGGGTTTCTAGCTTGATTCCTGTTTTCTTCTTCTTCTGATGTCCATCCTCTTTGCCTTTGGGATAGGGATTGAGCATTTTAGTCAGTGTCTTCTCTCTTGATTAGTTTCTTTAAAGGTACAGATTTCTGTAGGTTTATCCTATATTACATGTCTATATGAGTGAGTATATACTGTGTGTGTCTTTCTGCTTCTGGGACAGCTCACTGAGGATGATCCTTTCCAGGTTCCACCATTTACCTGCAAATTTCAAGATTTCCTTATTTTTCATTGATGAGTAATATTCCATTGTGTAGATATACCAGAATTTCTGCTTCCATTCTTCAGTTGAGGGGCATCTGGGCTGTTTCCAGCTTCTGGCTATTACAAATAAGGCTGCGAAAAACACGGTTGTGAAAATGTCTTTAATTTGTACTTGAGCCTTTTTTTGGATAACAAAAGCAAACGCCAGATTGAATGCAATTCTCATCAAATTACCAACACAATTCTTCACCGACTTTGAAAGAAAAATTCTCAACATCATATGGAATAACAAGAAACCCAGAATTGCGAAAACAACCCTCTACAACAAAAGATCTTCTGGGGGTATCTCCATCCCTTATCTTAAGCTCTGTCATAGAGCAACAGTAACAAAAACTGCATGGAACTGGCTTAGAAACACAATGGTGGATCAATGGAACCAAAAAGAAGATCCAGAAATAAACCCACACACTTATGGACACCTGATCTTTGACTAAGATGCCATAACCATGTAATGGAAAAGATATGGCATCTTCAACAAATGGTTCTGGTCTAACTGGATGTCTACATGTAGAAAAATGCAAATAGATCCATCCTTATCACCCTGCACAAAACTGAAGTCCAAGTGGATCAAAGACCTCAACATAAATCCAGACATTAAATCACTTAGAAGAAAAAGTGAGCAAGACCCTAGAACACATTGGTACAGGAGACAACTTCCTGAACAGAACACCAACAGCACAGGCTCTAAGAGCAACAATTAATAAATGGGACCTCATGAAACTGAAAAGCTTCTGTAAAGCCAAGGACACTGTCATCAAAACAAAAGGAATACCTACAGATTGGAAAAAAATCTTCAACAAAACTTCTTCTGACAGAGGGCTAATATCCAGTATATATAAAGAACTAAAGAAGTTGAAAAGCAGCAAGCAAAGTAATCCAATTAAAAAATGGGGAACAGAGCTAAACAGAGAATTCTTAGTAGAGGAATACAGAATGGCAGAGAAACACTTAAAGAAATGCTCAACATCATTAGCCATGTGGGAAATGCAAATCAAAATGACCCTGAGATTTCACCTTATACTAATCAAAATGGTCAAGATGAAAAACTTGAATGACAACACATACTGGAGATAGGGGAACCCTCCTCCACTGCTGGTGGGCATTTAAACTTGTAAAATCACTCTGTAAATCAATCTGGCACTTTCTCAGACAACTAGTAATACTGCTTCCTCAAGATCCAGCCATGTTATTTTGTTCTTACGACAGTATCCTTTACTTTTTAGAAGCTTTGAGAATCATGACGTCCCATTTATTGATTGTTGATCTTAGAGCCTGTGCTGTTGGTGTTCTGTTTAGGAAGTTGTTTCCTGTGGCTATGAGTTCTAGGCTCTTCCCCATGTAGCTAATGACTTTGTAAATACCTTTGACACCTCATGGATTTTAGACTTTCCTTTCATTTAAGTTTAATACCTCCCTTTTTTGACAGTTTTCAGTGCTTTTAAAAATTATTTGTATCTCTTTCCACTTAGACAGGTAAATTTACCTGCTGACAACTGAGTCCATGACCCAGGTCACAGATAGTGTGAGAAGAGAAGGAAGCTCCACAAATTGTACACATATACACAGAGTCATCCCACATACTCATCTCCACTCAGGCATGCATGATTTCCTTACATACTTTCAATTTAAAGCAATTTCACACTCTCTCTCACACACAAGCACATTAAAATGTAATAAAAATTTTTATGCTTTACCCAGAGTAGCTGTAGATACCACAATATTTTTCACTCATGATTTTATTGTATAATTGATATTTTTCATTTATACTAAGAGTTTGTATTTTTGAAAGGTATATATCCTAGCATTTACATTTTAGCTTGATGCACTCTTTCTTTTCCCCCTTAATTCTTCTCTTCTTCCTCTATCTTCCTTCTTACTTTTCTTTTTTGTTTTACTTCCTTTCCCACTCCCCCATACCTTATAATGGGAACATAACACATACCACTTTCTCCACCAATTACTAAAGTTTCTCATAGCATCTTAATTAGAAAGAGTATTACATTTAATAATTTATTTTATTCCAGTTATGTATTATTGCTCAATCTTTGTTCAAAGCCATCAGATTCATTTCACAAAGGGCCCTCTAAGCATGAACTTCCTACCTTTTAAAATTTACACTAATTTTTTAGGACATTTCTCAGGCAAGAATTCTGGGGCAAGAGAACTGCAAGGTAATAATTGCTTGGCTACTTTGAATTGTGTCAAGAAAGAGCCTGACACAGAGGACCTCTTAAAGTCTCTGCCCTGCAGACTATCAATGCAGATGCTGAGACTTATGGGAAACCTTTGGGCAGAGTGCAGGGAATCTTAGGAAAGAAATGGGAAACAGTAAGATCTGGAGAGGACAGGAACTCCACAAGGAGGGCAACAGAACCAAAAAAAAAAAAAAAAGCTGAGCACAAGGGTCTTTCCTGAGAGTGATACTCCAACCAAGGCCTATGTATGGAGATAACCTAAGATCCCTGTATTTATGTAGCCCATGGCAGTTCAGTATTCAAGTGGGTTCTATTGTAATAGGAAAAGGGACTGTCTCTGACATGAACTGATTTTTCTGCCCTTTAATTAACTCCCCTGAGGGGGAAGCAGCATTACCAAGCCACACAAGAAGACAATGCAGCCACTCCTGATGAGACCTAATTGACTAGGATCAAAAGGAAGGAAAAGAAGACCTCCCCTATCAGTGGACTTGGGGAGGAATAAAATGTAATTAATAAACAATTTTAAAAAATTATATAAGTGGGGGAAAAGGAAAGGGTAAAGACAGATGGTAGCTGTAATGGTAATGAAGAATTTGTTGTGAGGCATGCATACATTGCCACCACGCATTGTTGCATGGAGCTAGAGTGAGGTGGAGACATTCATACCTTGGACATCTCATTCTTGATATGGGTAGGTGGAAGCATTGCTACTTCCCTGTTCTGTGCCAGCATGCATTGGCACTTGTAATCTTGACCCCCTATCTCTGCTATTCTTGGAGTAATCAAGTAGCCTGGGCACCTGGAATTCTTCCCGATATAAATTGGCAACATCCCAGACCAAGCCAATAATATGTGCCCATCCTGGGAAGCTCTCCCAACCCCAAGGGTCCTGCTTTTCAATGATGGTTTCTATTTTTTTGTTTGTTTCCTCTCTCTATTCCACTAATTGTGCCTTTACTTGTTTGGTTCTATTTGCCTGTATTTCTTTGGGAGCTATGTTCATTACTACCCAATGGCTTGAGTGCCATTCCAGAAACTGTTTCCTTTGTAAAGTTGCAATGAAGGTGTCTTTACTCTGCCGCCGTTCAATTACCTCCATAGTTTAACCTCATAATTATTAGCTCAGATAGTTTATGGTACCTTTCCCACAATATTTAAATAGCATGTCCTTAATGTTTTAGTATTTAATATGTAGAATCCATTTTTATTCTCAAAGTGTAGCAATGCCCTGCCTAAATTTGCCTTGTTTCTTCTTCTGCAGTGTAAAATTTTCATGCTTATGACATGTTGGGGAAGTGACATGTTTTCAAGGAAATTGAAGACTGGCTTCATGGTATCCTAAAAAAAGATAGTGGAAGGTAACTTTCCAAAAGTGTTGGTTTGAAAACAAGTGGGTCCACAGAAGAAGAATAGGCTCCTGCCAATTATATTCAACATGGATAAGAAGAAAATTCCAAGAGATTTCACCGGATTTCTCTGACAATCCTATCACTATTTAAGTAGTTTCTAACTTTTGTCTGAAAACTGAGAATAAGATATTGAATGCAATTCGTTTTAGGCATAAATTTGAATCCATGTAAAAAAGTTTTTTTTTTTATTTTTATAGACAGCCAAAAAAAGAAAAAAAGAAAAACTGAAAGTTGTGTATTTGAAACAAACATCAAAAATAATCCCCGAAGAGGTGCAGTTGCACATAACTTTAATCCCACCACTCTGGAGGCAGAGACAGATGGATCTTTGTGATCAAGACCAACCAGATCTACATATCCAGTTCCAAGACATCCAGGGCTACTTAAACAGATTCCACTAAAAAAAAATCCTTGGATCAGAAAAACTTGGCAAGCATAGGAAGAAATAAGACTCATGATCTAGCCAGATTTGGAGGCACAGACCTGTAATCTAAGCTACTCAGGATGTTCCATCGGGACCATAAACTCAAGACTCAGCTAGGCTACACAGTGAGCTCAAGGCCAACATGGACAAATTAGTAAGATTCTGTCTCACAACAACAACAACAACAAAATTTAAGAAGTCTCTAGCTCAAGGACAGAGAACACTAGACTTGCAAACATGATGCCCTTTAATCCATCCCAAATGGAAAAATAGAGATAAGAGTAACCATATAATGACCAAGGCTTGAAAGTCCTTGAAGTATTGAAATACATATTCAAAACCCTGGGAGCGGAGGAGAGAGGGGCTTATGGGGGGATACAAAGTGAATAAACTGTAATTAATAAAAAAAATGTTACTATTTCCATAGGGTAAAGGGTTTTTTATTTCATTATCTATAAACATTAAATTTATTCTTATTAACTATATTGTTTCTCTTAAGATAAATACTGCTTCTTTCAAATGTGTAAGAGTTTGTATGTAAAAGAATAATCGATAAGTACTTGCTCAATACACTTGGCAATTCTGTCTGAGAAACTTGATTATTTACTTATCTTCAAAATAACAGTTGATCACTATTTCAATGTCTTGTTTTTTTTTATTTGATTAATTAGCCTTTTGTTTCTATGTTTTGACATAATCACTACAAAGACAAAGAAGTGCACACACACACATGCACACACACTCACATACACACAAATTTACATTACTAACAATAAGCCTTATCCAGAATATTTTAGAGACATTTTTTTATTCTTTTTCTACATTACACAAATTTATATAATAAAGAATAAAGCATGTGATTTATATTGTATCTGCATAAATCCTGGCTCTATGGTCCTATATTGATGACATACCCATTTCTCCTTTAATAGCTCAAAAAAATTTAATTACAGTTCATTCACTTTGTATCCCAGAGGTAGCCCTCTCCCCTCATTCCCTCCAAGTCCCACCTCCCCTCTCTCATCTCCTCCTCTGCCCCTTTCTAAGTCCACTGATAGGGGAGGTCCTCCTCCTCTTGCATCTGATCCTAGCTTACCAGGTCTCATCAGGCCTGGTTGCATTGTCTTACTCTGTGGTCTGGTAAGGCTGCTCCCACCTCAGGGGGAGGTGATCAAGGGGCCAGCCACTGAGTTCATGTCAGAGATAGTCCCTGGGAACCCAATTGGATACTGAGCTGCCATAGGCTACATCTGAGCAGGGGTTCTATGTTATATCATGAATGGTCTTTGGTTGGAGTATCAGTCTCAGAAAAGACCCCTGTGTCCAGGGTTTTTGCTTGTGTTGCTCTCCTTTTGGAGCTCCTGTTTAATATCATGCTATGAAATATGCAAAGAGTAAAAAAAGTTCAACTTTTTTCATCTGTACTCATGATGTTCCCTCTTTGATTCAAAGGCCACCTTACAACAACAAATAAATCAGACATAAGAAACACTCTTCTTTGTTGTTGGCCAGGGAAGTTAAAAAACAACAACAACAACAACAAAAAAAACAGATTACTACTATTGCCCTTAGCCATCTGCTAAGAAGTGAAAGATAAGTCTTTCATCCTGAAGATACCACTTACTTTTGAAATAGGACCCAGAGACCTATTATCTGGCCCTGAATAAATTTTCCTTTGTGAGAATTAGCTTTCCAGAAGACACCATGCCAGCTTCCAAATGAGGGAAGTAACTAACATTCCTTCATAGGTTTGGTGCCTATGAACCATATCAACGATGAACATGGCAAGGTAAACATAAGGCTGGAATATAGCACTCATACCTTGGCAGTGAGCAACAGCTTTCTAATTGGACTTAAAAACCCACTCAATGAGAAGGATACCATGCCTCATATTAAAAACCTAGCTCACTTCCCAGTTCTAGTGAAGCTGTGGGTTTTGGGAAAATATCTACAGTCATTAATTTACCAATAGCGCAAACTATAAATATTTGTCCTTATTATCAGAAATCGGTGTAGTATTCACTTCTCATTGAGAAAATGTTTCTTTGAGCAGATTCAGACTACTACAGAAAACCATGATCTATCAAAATGCAGCGGTATGGAGCCCAGTCCCAATGAATACCTATACAGAACAATCCAGCACTTAAGGTTCAGGGAACATTGTAGAAGAGGACACTGTAAGACTGTAAGAACCAGAGGATCAGGGAACTTTCTATAATTGTTTTTCCTTATAAAACCGGGGACTACAGCCATCATTTCTCATCAACATGACTGCCCAAATGTGAGATGAAATTGGATAACACCAAGGGACAGGCCACCATGGATAGAGAAAAGTCTAGAAGGCTTCAACCCTACATAGAAATGTGGGCAACTGAAAAAAGCTGGAGCAGGAAAGGTGATTTTTTCCACAGAGAAGAGTATGGCAATTGGTTGTCCCATGCCAGACCTGCAAAAAATACATACAAGTAACTGTATGTGTACTGAACAAGTTAAATTAAAGAATATATATGTATGTGTGTTCCATTATATATGTGTGTGTGTGTGTGTGTGTGTGTGTGTGTGTGTTTGTGCTTTCCAAGTATATAGGTAGGTGTGTATGTGTGTCTGTGCAATAACCATTATTGAAAAACAAGGCAATTAATTTGGACCTCAGGGAGGAGTATATTGGAGGGTTTGGAGGGAGGAAAGAAAAGAGAAACATTTTAAGTATATTATAATCTCAAAATTTTTGAAGAATAAACTTCATTACCAAATTGTACTTTAAATTATGTGCAAGAGATAGAACTCCTTGATAGTTTTTCTTATGATAAACCAAGTAGCTAATTAATGTAATAGGTTATGGAGTAGTGCAACAAAAGATTCAGGTAAAGAAAGAGGCATTTCCATAAAGGCATAATATAATGTTAAGGCAAATTGAGTTTGAATTGTCCTTTGAATATGTTCTTTGAGGAGATCTTCAGAGCTGTCTGTACATAAAAATATTTTATTCCATCTGTTCATGCTGCCTGAGTGACAGACCTGTTTCTCAGCATTCATTTTACCACCAAGAGAGAGAAAAGAAATTCAGGTACACATTAATGCAAAAAGTGTTAACTTCACCACCATTCTATTAATGTTAAGTGTAAGCAGAAGAAAACCCTACATATTTTCTGAGATAAGCTGAAATGAAGCCTCTTCCACTAAACATTAAATTCCCAGCAGCCAACTCACATTGTTAACATGCTAACAGTGATATTGATTGAAAACATACTCATTAATTCATATTTTGTGTTTTACTGTTGTTTGACCAATTGGTTTCAATCAAGATTTTATAGGACTTAGTACAGAATATTACCAGGATGCTATTGAAACTAGTTATGTAATCACAGTCTCTTCAATAGCCTTTAGCAAATCATTAAGTCTAAGAATTTTAAGTACTTTAACTAAAACAGAAATCTTGTTGGTATGATTTGATTTCTCTTTATGTAAAAATGTACCAGTGAGATTTTGTTATTTGCAAGGCGATTCAATGTCTTTTAACTAGCTGTGCTTTCTGGGTATGGAGTACTAATAGAATATAAGACTATATGATACTGTGATTTACTTGCAGGATCCATTTCAATCTCTTAGAACAGGAATTCCTTTGAATACATCTTTGTGTACACCACAGAACCTGGCAAAACACCTCACAGAAAGATGGCATAAAATGATTTTTGTTAAAGGGATAGATTTTACAGTCAGTCTGTAACTACCTTTTTCCAGAGAAAGGACTGTATTTAAAACTGAGATAGAGAAAACACACAAAATTCCTGAAAGACAAATGAATCTAAACTTCAGCCAGTTCAAAAGAGTAAATTATCGACTAACTAACGTTTAAGACATTTGTGTCCACAGTAGCCAGTTTTCTCTGTACCCTGCACAATACAGAGACTGTAAACCCTCCCACTGCCAACTGTAGGCAAAGTGTTCAGAAGATCTCTTTTGATTGTATGTGTCTTAGTTAGGATAAAGATAGAATTACTCCTTACCTTCATTCGTCCCCTTTGGCCCTGGGTACTTGGTAAAGATATTAGAGGAAAGGAAATATACATTTTAAAATTGTTATTCAAGTATCCTAAATAATTATTGTCTAAGGAAATTTAATTATACATATTATATTGTGAATTATAAATATATTTAATATATACATAGTAGGTATTCTCCATTGCTCCTCAAGAACTCAACACTTAGCTTAAGTGAAAAAATTTGATGCAAAAATTATTTTTTTATTATGAACAAGTCCATACAATTAACAAGGATATGAATTTACCTTTCATATACAATGCATAAGATATTTCTCTAGGGAACAAGAACTAATAGATATCCTGAAGCAGACCAGTATCTAAGTATAGCCACAGGAAAAGTAGAAAGAATTAAATTTGCAATATAGTAAAAGTGGCAAGGTAAGTTCACTCTTCATTTTTATTCATGAAACAGTATATGAAATAAGTCATAAAATACAGAAACATTTGCTGAGAGATTTAAGTGGAAAATATGATTTAAGCAGTTTTCTGCTGTCATGGAAATTGGAATTATATTTATTTGCATGCATACACATACATAACCTGTTGTGGGGTGTATGTGTGTGTGTGTGGGGGGGTGGTTGTGTGTGTGTGGGGTCAGACTGACATTGTTATTGATATCTCTGCCTAACATAATGTTAAACTCATGATCAGAAAATCAGTTACATCAAAAGATTGTCTCGGGTGTCTGAGACTATTATCACCATACAATTTTTAGTTCCTGTGTCTTACATGAAAATTGCCAAACAGAAACACTGTTACAGAGGAAAATAAAAAGACAATGTAAGTTCTTCTGAAGAATTATTGGATGCTGACATCTAGTGACTTAGAAAAGTACCATTATGGAGGAATTTTAATAACACAATATACTTCCATAAAAATGTGTATGTTGCCCAATGCAAAATCACATATGTACAGGTCGATACATTTAATTTTAATACTTAATTATAGCTTTTTATGTGCCTAACTGCTACTGAATAAAGGTAAACCCTTGTGAAATGAACTTTTTTTATCAGTGATACTCCACACTTTGCAGAAAGCATATCATTCCCTATAATATCATAAAATCTTCCTCCATTACCCTTTTCCTTCCTTCCTTCCTTCCTTCCTCCCTTCCTTCTTTCCTTCTTTCCTTCCTTCCTTCCTTTCCCAATATCTTTTTACCACATTGTCTTTGTATATGCTTTTTTCTTTGCCTCTCTGATATATTCTAATATATATTATCTATATCTCCATCCTTCCTCTTTCAATACACTTAAAAGTGTTCTTCAGTTAGGGTTTCCATCACTATGATAAACACTAAGACCAAAAGCAACTTGGTGAAGAAAGGATTTATATCATCTTACTGTAAACAGGTAACAGTCCTTTATGGACAGAACTCAGGACAAGAACTCAAGCAGGCAAGAACTTCCGGGTAGGAACTGACACTGAAGCCATGGAGGAATGATACTTACTGGCTTCCTCCTCATGATTTGCTCAGCCCACTATTACAGCTCAGCACACCTGCCCAGAGCTAGTACTGATGTGCCAAAGATTAATTAAGAAGACATCTGAAAGACTTCTGGGTTTCCTTTTCACAGTAATTCTGACTTGTCAAACTGACCCCCCCAAAAAAGTAATTAGTATAAATAGCTTTTCCATCTACTGGATACTAAATCTACAATAACCTAAAATAAGTTTTTTTGTGTTAAATTCTTCTGAAATTTTAATGTACTTTTCCTATATGTCTCATTTGAGGCCTGCTTTACCATACTATTTCAAGTTACACATATGAAAGTATAACCTTGTAATAATGCTTATACCTGTATCTCCTCTTTTCCATTTGATTTCCTTTTTTTCTATTCCTCGGTGAATTACTGATTTACAATCATTATCTTACATTTATTATTTTACATTTTGATTACAATCATTATTTTACAATTATTATTTTACATTTTGATAGCGCTTAAATAATTTTCATCAATGAATATGCAGTTAGGACCATATAGAAAGCAGATCACATTGACATTGTATTTTTGTCATTATGAATTTTACTTCTTGATCTCTACCCAAAGCTGCATATCCTGTGCTATTCCAAAAAGCTCTCTACACATAGACTTTTTTCTTTGCAGAATTTACAAGTCCTGTGGCAATAAAATGCAAAGTTTTTAGAATGGAGCACTGATTCATGAATTCTCTAAGATAAGCTGTTAGGAAAAAAAAAGCTGTCAGGAAAGAAAAAAGAAAGGAAGGAAGAAAGAGAGAGAGAGGAGAGAGATAAACAAAATTGCAGGAGAGTGTGTGAGTGAGAGTCAGGGACAGAGTGATAGAGGAAGAGAGGGAGAGAAGAAGAAAGGGAGACAGGAGGAAAGAAAGGAAAAAGGAAGGAAAGAAGGAAGGAAAGGAAGAGATTGATGAACTACAACTTATAATTTTAATGAAGGTGAAGAGTTTGTGAGTTTAATCCATAAGAAATTGGAAAAGTTGGTGTAGAGGTATGCTTGAGAATTTTAGATGTGCTTCGGTGCCTATCAGATAGAACCTGGAGGAAGAAAAGGACATGAAATCCCCTGAAACAAGAGTTACTACAAAAAGTTGTGAGCCCCCATATGCGCACAAGAAACAAAATTTCAGTCCACTGCATGAGCAGCATGTACTTTGAATTGCTGAGCCCTCTCTGCATCCCTTGTTCTGTATTATTCATCATATATTTAGTATTGAGTTTTTTTCCCCAGAATTCTTGAAAGTTAAGGTCATTATTGCTTAATATTTTCACTAGTGCTCTCTAAAGGCAATAATTCTTCAGCTTTATCTTCAACATTCTTTCTTATAGTGTTTACTGCTGGAGATATTTTACACTGATATTATATGTTTTGTGGAACTTTTAAGTTCTAATCTTTTAATTTGATTATCTTCAGTTTTTTCCTTTGCAGAATGTGTTGTTTAAGTTGCTGAATTTCTCACCTGAGTCTTGAATTGGTGTATTTATTTCATCCATCTTTTTGAATTTTCATTAAAATCATTGCTCTTTGCAGGAGGACTGCAGAGACTGATGCACCAATCAAGGACTAGCATGGAAAGAACTTATAGCTCATGCTCAGATGTAGTCCATAAGCAGTTCAGAATCCAAGTCAGATTCCTAATAAAGGGAGCAGGGGCAGTTTCTGACATGAACTCAGTTGCCTGCTCTTTGATCACTTCCGACTAAGAAGATGGCCTTACTAGGCCACAAAGGAAGAGAACCCAGGCCATCCTGATGAGACTTGATAAGCTAGGGTTAGAGAGTAGGGGAGAAGGACTCCCCCTTTTCAGTGCACTGGGGGAAGAGGATGGGGGGAAGAGGAAGGGAGGGTGCGACAGGGAGGAGATGAAGGAGGGGGTTACAATCATGATGGAAAGTGAACAAATTGTAAAAATAATAAAATATAAGTAATAATAATAATAAAAACTTTATCAGGTCAAAGATTGCTTGAAAGTCAATCTTCACTGACTGTTTTCACATACCTAAAATTTTCATATAACTATAATCACTGTACAATGAACATGAGCTTGTCTAGTATGTAAGACTATTTTGAATACTTTTTCCTTTGTTGTCAAACTTGTTTCTTCTCTCTTTTGATCGCTTTGCTTTTGTAAAAGTTGAAGTAGAATCTGTTTTGTATCTTGGACTGGACTTAAACCTAAGTTTCACCTGCTTCAGCCTTCTGAGTTCTAGAAGTCTGTGTTCTTAATGCTAAGCAAACTTGGAATATTAACTCAAACTAGTAAGTTTACAATCTAAATTCAGCGATTTCATTATTTATAAAATTGTAAGAGCTATAAACTTTGTACAATATACACAAATTTACATTAGGAATCGGTTTGTTTACTTACTGAACAAATATTAAACACCAACCCACTTGACATTAACTAAATATTTTTCTCTAATGACTACCTAAATAATGCAGCAAAGTAGAGAATTTTAAAAGCATGGCATGGACAGGATATTTGGTATGGTACAGTTATATATTGTCAATCGATGAAGTGTCTCAAAAGAGCAGCTCATCCCCCATCCTGTGAAAAGTCCTGAAGCCTCCTGATCCAAGTGAAATGCAGGGTGATATTTCCTGTAAATCAAGTTCTTGGAGAGGAATGACTGTGGACAGTTCCTTTACCTGAACTTTAACTTCATAAAACAAGTGTCTTGTGATCATAGTAAAGGAAGCCCTATTCACCACTAGAGGACACTGCAAAAAAACATAATTTTTTTTTCTTTTTTAATTTATTTTTCTTTATTAATTAGACTTTACTCACTTTGTATAACCTGGTGGTTCCCTCTCTCCTCCCTTCCCAATCCATCCCTTCCTCCACCCTCTGATTGCATGCCCCTCCCCAAGTCCACTGAGAGGGGAGGACTTCTTTTCCTTCCTTCTGATCCTAGTCAATTAGGTCTCATCAGGAGTGGCTGCCTTGTCTTCTTCTGTGGCCTGGTAATGCTGCTTCACCCTCAGGGGGAAGTAATTAAAGAGCAGGCCAATCGGAACTCCATAAGTAGAGAAACAAAATAAAAAAAAAATATGAGCACAGGGGTTTTTCCTGAAACTGCTATTCCACCCAACCACTATGCATGGAGATAACCTAAGGCCCCTGCACATATGTAGCCCATGGCAGTTCAGTATCCAAGTGGGTTCCATTGAAATAGTATCTAGACTTGTCCACCATTTCCCCCCACATTGCTCACAACGGGAGCAGTCTAGGATGCTGTCCTTCCTCATATTGGCAAGGGCCTTCTTAGAAGCAATCCTTACCATGAGACATTTCAATTGCTTTCCAAGTCCTGACACTGTTGTTTTCATTAGATTTAGAATATGATTAAAATTTCTATTGAATTTTACATATGGTCTATTGACATTTTCATTGCCAAGATTTGAGTTTCTCTCTCGTTCAGAAACTTCATCACTTAATCAATTGTTCTTTATTAGCCTATAGTTTATTACTTAATACATGCAACTACCAATACCCATTTTTTGCATTTATTGATCATTTAAAAAATCATTCACTGAATTATATACCTAACATTTTGGTCCTATACTATTTTCAATATCAGTTATTAGGAATGTATAAACTTCTGGAGTAGTTATGTTTTGTATTTTTCCTTATTTTGCAAGTCTCTATGTTGACACTAAGCAATGTATTAGTTGGACATCAATTGCAAGTGTAAGAGAAAGCATTCAGTATGTGCCATCTTTCTTTGTCATTATCCAAAGAACATTAATTTTCTCATTAAGGCAGCATCCAGAATGAAACCATTGACAAATTGCTTGGGATCATCCTTCTCAAATCAGGTTATTGGTTCTGCAATTCAAACCTGACTCAAAAACAACTTCTCAAGTTCTCAGACATGCACAAGATCTGCATATTTTCAAGCCAGAGAAGGATCTCAACTGAGAGGAGGAAGTGCACCCCAGGGTCCCATCTTTAACAAAGAAGCATTTTTGTTCAGTTTTGACATTTATTGTTTCATTGTTGTTTTGATTGTTGGATTTGTTTCTCTTTTTTGTGGTTTTGTACTTTATTTTTTTTTTTAATTTTTGGGGTTTGGTGGGGCTTTTGAAGAGGCAAGAGAATGTAAAGTTGGTGGGGAAGATCTGGAAAAAGTGAAAGGAAAGTAATCAATATGTATTTATAAAAATAATTAAAACTGAAATTAAAAGAAGTTTAGAAATGTGCTCTTAGTCAAATGTTCTACTGCTATGAAGAGATGCTATGACTCAGAAGCACTTATTTTTGAAAAGCATTTAACGAGAACTTGGTTACAGTTCAGAGGTTTAGTACATTATCATAGTGTGAGACATGGGAACACGCAGGCAGATATGATGTTGGAGAGTAGCTGAAGGTTCTTTATCCAGATTGGCAGGCAGAGAGAAGGACACAGCCCTCCAGAAGAGGGGGTGAGAATTCCAGGAAATCCATCCTTCCCGTTCCAAATCATGCAGGTGTGCATCAGGAAGTGGCATGGGTGGGCGTGTCTGGCAGTGAGTCCGTTGGGGAGGTGAAGATGTAGGTGTAAGTTGAGGTGTGGGTGCTGGTCTTTCTTCCTGAAGCCTAGACCTTGAGCCTTCGCCAGAGTCGTTGGGTAGTGGATGTCTGGTGGGCCGATGCAGGACGGAGTGCTTGCTCTGGGAAGATGGCTGCAGCCTAGGCTGTCACGGGTGGGTGGAACCCGCCCAAAGGGTGTGGAGATCAGGCCGAGAGGCCTCCAGAGAGTGTCTTCAGAGCTCCAAGCAGGATCCCAGGTGCAAGTTCTAAAAAGCCTGGGTTTTCCGAGAGGGAAGAGTGGGTGTGTCCAGTGCAGCCAGGGCGTCCCAAGACATGCCTGAGCAGAGAGTGTCCTTCTGGGGTTCACCTGTGAGAGAACCGGTTGTGATAATCCCAGAGAGCCTTGGCCATGAGGGGGTGGGTCGCTTCTTACCTTGGGTCTTGTTTAAGATAGCCCGCCAGGATGGGCCGTGGCCAGAGGCCTGGGGGAGGAGGTGCGCTTCGGAGGATGGCCCACACAGCGGGGGTCCGGGCACCTCTGGCCTGCCTGGGCTCCTGGCCTGGGTGAAGAAGGTGACCATCTTGGTTTGTCGGCACCCTTGCAGCTTCTTGGCCTGTCTGCTCCGGATGCGGGCTGTGACGACTTGCAGCCTCAGCTCCTGGTCTGCCTCCTCCATCTGCTGCTGTGTCTTGGTCTCAGTCTGGCTGTGGGTCTCAGTCTCGTCCCCTGCGTGCCCATGTTCCGCTTCTTGGGCTGCTTGGGCTGTGGCGGCTTCAAAGGCCTCCTTGGCTTGGGAGATTCCTTGGAGATAAGGTTGTTCGGTGGCATCAGCTGCATTGGAAGCAATGGCCTCCGTGGCTTGGCAGTGAGCTTCCCACGTGCCCACGAGATCTTGGGAAAGGAGGAGCCCTTCTGGCCATTCCTGCTGGAGAACGGGCTTCCTGGCACCTGAGTAGACAGGCGTCTTGGAATCCACCCTGACAGGCGCCAGCTGCACTTCTCGGTCAGTCTGGCCCCAAGAGAGCTCCGGGACACTCAGGGGGTAGCGGGCATGGTCAGAGTTGGGGCAAGACCCCAAAGAGCAGGCGCGGCCATGCTCCTGGGACCCGCGGAGAGCGTCCTGTCTGCGCCTTCGGATCTTCTTGGCTGCTGGCTCCAGGCTTTCAGGGCAAGTGTCACTTGCCTCTGGCGTCTGGCATGTGCTTCGCTTCCTGCTCGGGACTGGCCTGCTGCTGCTCAGCTGCAAGGCCTCTGCCCGCTTGTCTTGGGCTCCTCTGGACGTGGATGCTTGGGTCTCCTCTGCCGGAGATGTTCTTCCTTGCTCTGCCTTCTCGCTCAGCACCAAGGCAGAGTCAGGGGAGAGTGGGTCCCGCTCAGACCTGATACCCAGCGGGGAACTGTCCCCCCATTTGGCTGCCAAGTCCCTGGCGAAGGGCTAGCAGCTGCTGTTTCCTCAAGATCTTGATGGTCTGCCTGAAACCTATCTCTGCCAGACGTTCAGACAGGCTGGGCACGGAGGCGAGTTTCTTCAGGGCCTTGTAGAGCTTGCGTGGCTCTGTCTCCGTGCACAGGCGATCACACAGCTTCTGCAGGGCTGCCTGGGAAGAGCCAGCCTCCATGTCCATGGCTGAGAACAGGACTGGGCCCCACCGGGCAGACAGTACGTCGGACTGCTCTTTTCCTCTTCCTCTGGTGGTGGCTACCTGTGTCTCTGCAGCAGATTCTGGGCTAGGCTGCTGGGAGTCTTCCAGCCTGCTGCCTCTCTTTGCCTCACTGTGGAGGGGCGCATCCCTACCCTAGATATATATACAGGGGCTGGACCACGCCTTGGCTCAAATCTGCCCAGTCAGTGGCCGAGGCTGCTGGTTCTGGGCCCGCCCCTTCTGACTTCTGCTTCCCTGTGCCACGCCCCATCCACAGCTCAGGAAACATGATCTCTGACGCCAGAGCCCACTCTGGCCAAATCCCGTGGGTTTACAGCCCTGCCTTGCTTCCAGGCGAGCTCTGGCAAATGGGGGCTTCCTCAAGGTATTTGCTGGGGCTCTCGGGATAGTCTGCTCCCCGCTGTAGGACGCCAGCTTCGGGAGCCTGCCAGAGACTGCACATGCTCACACAAAAGCAGAGGGAAGTAAAATCGAGTCAATCAATCAATAAGTAAATAAACAAACAAAAAAATAAATAAATAAATAAGCCGAGAATCTGCTCTGGGCTCCAATTTCGCACAGTGCATGGAGGGTGGGTGGGAGACACATCCTTTTCACCCCAGCAAGTTGAGCCTGTCGGGGAAAGTGGATTTCTGCTCGGAGCCTGGAAATCCTGTCTTGCACACCTGCCACACTGCCTTGACGGCCTGGGCCCATCTTTCAACCAACTAGGCTTTCACAGGTGTTCACACTGGTGCAGTTCCCAAAAGCCGGCCCACAGCTTTCCATTTCTCTTCTGATCCTGGGCAACTGGGTCTTAGCTTTCTGGGTTCCAAAGGATCCCTTTTTCGCTCTGGTTAATTTCCCTCTGCGCACTCTCTGTCTCTGCCTCTGCCTCTGTCTCTGTCTCTGTCTCTCTGTTTGTCTCAAACACACACACACTCACACACACACACACACACACACACACCCTTGCACACACATGCACACTCACACAGTGGCTATCAACTCTCTATAACTATTCCTATGAATGACTCTCTTTCCAATCATATGTATATACACAGAAATGTTTATTCGTGAACATCTATGTATACAAAGGAGAGAAATGCACACAATATTCATTAGTGCTGAAGCTAACACACCTGACACTTACCCTAAGCAGTTCTGCCTCGGGCAGTTGTGTACCTAAGGCGTGGAAAACTAACTCTGGAAAGAAGATCTGTCCAAGTACTGGAGAAGTGGCAATGGGAAGTGAGGTCAATCATTGCTTCCGCACAGCCCTCCAGAAGAGGGGGTGAGAATTCCAGGAAATCCATCCTTCCCTTCCAAATCACGCAGGTGTGCATCAGTGGGTGGGCGTGTCTGGCAGTGAGTCCGTTGGGCAGGTGAAGGCGTAGGTGTGAGTTGAGGTGTGGGTGCTGGTCTTTCTTCCTGAAGCCTAGACCTTGAGCCTTCGCCAGAGTCGTTGGGTAGTGGATGTCTGGTGGGCCGATGCAGGACGGAGTGCTTGCTCTGGGAAGATGGCTGTAGCCTAGGCTCTCACGGGTGGGTGGAACCCGCCCAAAGGGTGTGGAGATCAGGCCGAGAGGCCTCCAGAGATTGTCTCCAGAGCTCCAAGCGGGATCCCAGGTGCAAGCTCTGGAAAGCCTGGGTTTTCCGTGAGGGAAGAGTGGGTGTGTCCAGTGCCGCCGGGGCGTCCCAAGACATGCCTGAGCAGAGAGTGTCCTTCTGGGGTTCACCTGTGAGAGAACCGGTTGTGATAATCCCGGAGAGCCTTGGCCATGAGGGGGGCGGGTCTCTTCTTAGCCTGCGTCTTAGTGCAGACAGCCCGCCGGGACAGGCCGTGACCAGAGGCCTGCGGGAGGAGGTGCGCTTCAGAGGAGGGCCCCCGCGCCGGGGGTCCGGGCACCTCTGGCTGGCCTGGGCTCCTGGCCTGGGTGAAGAAGGTGACCATCTTGGTTTGTCGGCGCCCTTGCAGCTTCTTGGCCTGTGTGCTCCGGAAGCGGTCTGTGACGGCTTGCAGCCTCAGCTCCTGGTCTGCCTCCTCCATCTGCTGCTGTGTCTTGGTCTCACTCTGGCTGTGGGTCTCAGTCTCGTCCCCTGCGTGCCCATGTTCCGCTTCTTGGGCTGCTTGGGCTGTGGCGGCTTCAAAGGCCTCCTTGGCTTGGGAGATTCCTTGGAGAGCAGGTTGTTCGGTGGCATCAGCTGCATGGGCTGCAATGGCCTCCTTGGCTTGGCAGTGAGCCTCCAACGTGCCCACGAAATCTTGGGAAAGGAGGAGCCCTTCTGGCCATTCCTGCTGGAGAACGGGCCTCCTGGCACCTGTGTAGACAGGCGTCTTGGAATCCACCCTGACAGGCGCCAGCTGCACTTCTCTGTCAGTCTGGCCCCAAGAGGGCTCCGGGACACCCAGGGGGTAGCGGGCATAGTCAGAGTTGGGTCAAGCCCCCAAAGAGCAGGCAGGGCCATCCTCCTGGGACCCGCGGAGGGTGTCCTGTCTGCACCTTCGGATCTTCTTGGCTGCTGGCTCCAGGCTTTCACTGCAAGAGTCACTTGCCTCTGGCGTCTTGCATGTGCTTCCCTTCCTGCTCGGGCCTGGCCTGCTGCTGCTCAGCTGCAAGGCCTCTGCCCGCTTGTCTTGGGCTCCTCTAGACGTGGATGCTTGGGTCTCCTCTGCCGGAGATGTTCTTCCTTGCTCTGCCTTCTCGCTCAGCACCAAGGCAGAGTCAGGGGAGAGTGGGTCCCGCTCAGACCTGGGACCCAGCCGGGAACTGTCCCCCCATTTGGCCGCCAAGTCCCTGGTGAAGGGCACTAGCAGCTGCTGTTTCCTCAAGATCTTGATGGTCTGCCTGAAGCCTATCTCTGCCAGACGTTCAGACAGGCTGGGCATGGAGGCGAGTTTCTTCAGGGCTTTGTAGAGCTTGCGTGGCTCCATCTCCATGCATAGGCGACTCTGTCCTACTGCGCTCTCTCTGTCTTTCTCTGTCTCTCTCTGTCCCAAACACGCACTTTCTCTCTGTCTCTGTCTCTTTCTCTGTCTCTCTCTCTCTCTCTCACACACACACATACACATATACACACACCCTTGCACACACATGCACACTCACACATATGCTATCAACTCCATATAGCT
This sequence comes from Meriones unguiculatus, assembly GCF_030254825.1. Lineage (NCBI taxonomy): Eukaryota > Metazoa > Chordata > Mammalia > Rodentia > Muridae > Meriones > Meriones unguiculatus. The sequence continues at coordinate 23,277,370 of NC_083353.1, read as the reverse complement.
ATGCCTATGAATGACTCTCTCTTTCCAATCATATGTATATACACACAAATGTTTATTCGTGAACATCCATGTATACAAAGGGGAGAAATGAAGACAATATTCATTAGTGCTGAAGCTAACACACCTGGTGAAAATCCCAAACGCCTGCCCAGAGCTTTTCCTTTCTCTTTTCATCTTCGGGAACTGGGTCTGTTATACACCTGCCACACTGCCTTGCCTCCAGGCTCCTTCTTTTCACCAACTGGGCCTTCACAGCTGTTCACACTGGTGCAGATCCCAAAAGCCCGTGGAGACCTTTTCATTTCCATTTTCTTCTTTGGCAACTGGGACTTGGCTTTCTGAGTTGCAAAGGGATCTCTTTTTCACTCTGGTTAATTTCCCACTACTCTCTCTCTCTCTCTCCCCCTCTCTCTTTTATACACATACATATATACAATCACACACAAATAAATACACACACACACACACACATATACTTATCCTATAAGTTTTTTTTTTCTCTAGAGAACACTGACTCATACCATGGGTGACTGAGACCCTGTCTCAAAAAATAAATTAGAGAAGCATTTGAAGATGTTATCCAATTTTGACCCTACTTGCTTTATATGTTTACATATGTATACACTTACATAGCATACAAAACATGCTTGTGTTAGACTTTATTGTTGTCATAACACATTATCGTCATTGCTAAAAAACTGTTTTCTATGTGCTCGAGATCCAAATAGTTTTGATAAGTTAAAATCAATCTGGCATCAAGTTTCAGTTCCTTCTGGGGAGAGAAACATTCTGATTTCCTGCCTTTTCAGTATATGGTGACCATTTATATGTCTTGGTTTGTAGCCCTCTTACATCTCCTAATCCAGACACAGGAAGAGTGTTTCTTACAGTGTGTCATTCTGATTGTCCTCATTTCAAATTTTTTGTATTCTCTGTAGTGTCTCCCTTTTGAAAATCTCCTTAAAATCCATTTTTTGTACTGTGATGAACCATGATAACATTTAGAGTGGCAATGAGCAAACATGACTTCATTTTGAGATGTAAAATGTCCTGTTCACTGAATAGAATATAATCATCTTAAAGTGGTGGGAAAGTATTATAGGATAAAATTAAAAAATTGACTTGAATTAGGAAATAATCTTAAATATGCATTATTCTAAATACCCCTTTATTCCATTAAATATTTAAGTTCATTATAATGTGGCACAGAGAAAGAAAATTGTATTTGATTGACAGAGAAAATGTAAACTACATAGTACAATGCTACACACAAAAAATTCCTGGCTCATTGTGGTGGCACCTGCTTATAAACTCAGGTATTCTGGAGGCCAAGGCAACCCGAATTCTAAGAGCAAAGGTAGCTGGGAGTATACACTAAGTATGAGACCAGTTTGGGTTACCTAAGGGATACACTGTCAAAAACAAATCAGATACAAATGTTGAGGAAAAGCTATCTATTCCCAAACCAAAAGATTCCAGTTGTTCTTTCAGCCTAACATTTTTAACAATATATCATGGTATCACTGCATGCCAACAGTAAAGGACTAGAGCAAAAACTGGAACAAATAGGGAAAACTTTAGGAAATACAAGTAAGATAAAATAAATACAGAACAAAATTAAATCCCATTTCTTCTTGATTTATTTCATATAAAAATATTAGTTAAAATAGATACTCGAGCCTATACACTCTAGAATAAAATGTGAGTATATGGAGTTACCTAGAGAAAGTCTGGTTTGGGTTCTCAGAACTGTATGTTACTGTGATCACTAGCCAATGCCAAACATCACTGTTTTCTGTTTCCATGAATGGATGGAAAGTTCTGCATTCAGTTTATTTAGAGAAAGGATCTTTCTAAATGATTATTTTGGGAGTTGGAGTTGTAGACATTGGGGCTAATTGTCCTGATATTGTCAGAGATTTTAATCTGCACAGTTGTAAACACTAAGCTACTAAAATTTCCATTATGGTCTGCTTACGACATTTGAAAGATGATTCTTTCCTTTTGTATGCCAGCTTCTCATGACAATTTTAATGGTAAATTTGTACTATATTATCTTTATGTAGCAGCTAGTAATGATAATAAAGACTGTTATAATTATTTGAGATTTACCAGGAATTTTTTTGTATAAGTTATACATATTCTTCTATAATAAACTTTGCAACAATTTTAAAACATTTTAAAATTTGTGATATTAAAATTAATAATCACAGTATGAATTAAACATATCTTCACAGAAAATTATTTTTACAACCAACTACAGATATAAAAAGTTAAGTCAGATGCATTTCTAAGCCAGCTGAAGGTATTTTATCCTATTAATTACGTACTAAATTTAACTTTCTTCATAAAATTTTTCGGAAGTCTATGAGCTTTATTTTTGATGTTCTACTTTCCATTTGTTTTTTTTTTCTCAAATTTAAAATTATCCCAACTTATTCAAATTCTATAAAATAAGTACATTAGCTTGTAGGATTTGTAAATATTTTTGAGCTTTTAATGTCTTATATTTGTTTTTTAACTCAATTTTGCTGAATATTCAGATAAGTCAAACTTTACACTTTTCTAAATCATTGAAGATAATCATCTGGGTATACTTTCAATAACAAAAATTCTAATACTGTTAATGGATGCATTTCCATTTTTTTACATGTAGATATCCTGTTAGACCAGCACTATTTGTTGATTATGCTATCTTTTTTTTCCATTGTATGATTTTGGTATCTAAAATCAGGTGTTCAGAGTTGTGTGGATTTATTTGTGAATCCTCTATTCAATTCCATTGATTCACCAGTCTGTTTCACAGCCTGCACTATGCAGGTTTTATTGCTGTTGTTCTATAGGACAGCTTGAAATCAGGGATGAAGATATCTCCAGAAGATCTTTTGTTGCAGAGCAGAGGATTATTCTAGCTATTCTGTTTTTTTGTTTGTTTTGTTTGTTTGTTTGTTTTTTTGTTTTTTGTTTTTGTTTTTTCCTATTCTTTATGAAGTTGAGAATTTTCCTTTTAAGTTTTGTAAAGAATTCTGTTGTTATTTTGAAGGGAATTTCATTGAATGTGTAGATTGCTTTTGGTAAGATGGTCATTTTTACTGTTTATCCTGCCAAGCCATGAGCATGGGAGATCTTTCCATCTTCTAATAACTTCTTCTGTTTCTTTCCTAAAGACTTGAAGTGTTTTTCATACAAGTCTTTGACTCGATTGGTTGGAGTTACACAAAGGTACTTTTTGTTATTTGTGGCTATTGTGAAAGGCGTTGCTTCCCTAATTTCTTTCTCAGTCCATTTGTCATATGTATGCAGGAGGGTTACTGTACTTTTATTTCGAGTTAATTTTGTATCCAAACACTTTGCTGAATGTGTTTATCAGCTGTAGGAGTTCCCTGGTAGAATCTCTGGGGACACTCATGTATACTTTCATATCATCTGCAAAGAATGATACTTTGACTTCTTCCTTTCTGTATTGAATCCCCTTAATCTCTTTTAATTATCTTATTGCTCTAGCAAGGATTTCATGAACTATGTTGAAGAAATATGAAGAGAGAGGGCAGCTCTCTGTTGTCCCTGATCTCAGTTGGAATGATTTAAGTTTCTCTCCATTTAGTTTTATATTTGTTATAAGCTTGCTGTATATTGTCTTTACTGTGTTTAGGTAAGTGTCTTGTATCCCTGATCTCTCCAGACTTTAAACAGAAATGGGTGTTAGATTTATCAAATGCTTTTTCAGTATTGAAGGAGATGATCATGTGTTTTTTTTTTTCTTTCGTTTTTTATATGGTAGATTACATTGATGGATTTCCATTTATTGAATCATCCCTGCATGCCTGAGATGAAGCTTACTTGGTCATAATTGATGATATCTTTGATGTGTTCTTAGATTCAGTCTGCAAGGATTTTGTTGAGTATTTTTTGTATCAGTGTTCACAAGAGAAACTGGCCTAAAATTCTCTTTCTCTCTCCAGTTTTTTTAAGGTTTACATTTCAAGGTGACTATGGCTTCAAAGAATGAGATGGTAACATTTTTTCTGATTCTCTTTTGTGGATTACTTTGAAGAGTATTGGTGTTAGCTCTTCTTCAAAGGTCTGGTAAAATTCTGTGCTGAAACCATCTGGCCTTGGGCTTTCGTTTTGCATGGGAGACTTTTGATGAAAAGTTCTATTTCCTTAGGGGATGTATGATTATTTAGTTTATTTATGTGAACTTGATTCATCTTTTGTAAGTGGAATCACTCAAGAAAATTGTCCATTTAATTGAGATTTGTTCACTTTGTGGGATATAGGCTTTTGAAGAAAGACCTAGTGATTGTTTGGATTTCTTCCATGTCCGTTGATATGTCCCCTTTTCAATTCAGATTTTGTTGATTTGGATAGTGTCTCTCTGCCCTTTTGTTAGTTTATATAAAAGTTTGTCTATCTTGTTGATTTTCTCAAGGAAATAGCTCTTGGTTTCCTTGATTGTTTGAATTGTTCTCTTTGTTTGTAGTTTATTGATTTCCTTGGTTGAGTTTGATTATTTTTTTTCTTTTTTTTTATTTATTTTTTATCAGTTACATTTTATTAACTCTGTATCCCAGCCATGTCACGCTCCCTCATTCCCTCCCAGTCCCTCCCTCCCTCCCTCATCTCCACCGTGCCCCTTTCCAAGTCCACTGATAGGGGGGACCTCCTCCCCATTCATCTGATCCTGTTTTATCAGGTATCTTCAGGACTGGCTGCAAAGCCCTCCTCTGTGGCCTAACAGGACTGCTCCTCCCTTCAGGGGTGGGGAGGCCAAAGAGCCAGTCATTGAGTTCCTGTTAGAAATAGTCCCTGTTCCCCTCACTTTGGGAAACCAATTGGTTACTGAGCTACCACAGGCTACATCCGAGTGGAGGTTCTAGGTTATATCCATACATGGTCCTTGGTTGAATGTCAGTCTCAGAAAAGACCCTGTGCCCAGATATATTTGGTCCTTGTGGAGCTCCTATCCTTTCCCCATCAGACTAACTCCCCTTCTTTCTTATGACTCCCTGTACTCTGCCAAAGGTTTGGTCATGAGTCTTTGCTTTGAAAACACTGCTAGTTAGAGTCTTTCAGATGCGCTCAGTAGACTCCTGTCATACGTTCAATGCACATCCCATCTGTCTTTCTAAATGAGGATTGATCATCTTACCCCATGTCCACTCAACTGATTATCTTTTTTAGGTGTATAGATTTCATTATGTTTATCATATCTTATAGATCTATATAAGTGAGTATATACCATGTTTGTCTTTCTCCTTCTGGGATATTTCACTCAGAATGATCTTTTCTAGATCCCACCATTTGCCTGCAAATTTCATGATTTCCTCCTTTTTGATTGCTGAGTAGTATTCCATTGTATAAAAATACCACAATTTCTGTACCCATTCCACCGTTGATGGACATCTGGGTTGTTTCCAGGTTCTGGCTATTACAAATAGAGCTGCTATAAACATGATTGAGCAAGTGTCCTTTTTGTGTACTTGAACAAACTTTGGGTATATACCTAGCAGTGGTATAGCTGGGTCTGGAGGAAGCACTATTCCTATTTGTCTTAGAAAGCGCTAGATATCTTTCCAGAGTGGTTGTACCAGTTTACATTCCCACCAGCAGTGGAGAAGGGTTCCCCTTTCTCCACATCCTCTCCAGCATGTGTTATCGCTTGAGTTTTTCATCTTGGCCATTCTGATGGGTGTAAGGTGATATCTCAGGGTCGTTTTGATTTGCATTTCCCTGATGGCTAATGAGGATGAGCATTTCTTTAAGTGTTTTTCTGCCATTCGATATTCCTCTGTCGAGAATTCTCTGTTTAGCTCTGTTCCCCATTTTTTAATTAGATTACTTGGTTTGCTGCTTTTCAGCTTCTTTAGTTCTTTGTATATACTGGATATTAGAGTTTGATTATTATCAGCTGTCTACTCCTCTTGGGTGTGTCTGTTTCTTTGTTCCTAGAACTTTCAGGTGAGCCATTAAGTTGCTTCTATGGGATGCTTCAAATTTCTTCTTGAAGGCACTTAGTGCTATGACCTTTCCTCTTAGTACTGTTTTCATCATATCCTATAAGTTTGGGTATGTTATATCTTCATTTTCATTACATTCCAGGAAGACTTTTATTTCTTTCTTTGTTTCTTCCCTGACCCAGCTGTCATTGAGTAGCGAGTTGTTCAGTTTCCATGTGTGTGTAGGCTTTTTGCTATTTCTGTTGTTGGTGAGATCCAGCTTTAGTTCATGGTAGTCTGATAGGAGACAAGGGATTATTTCAATCTTCCTGTATCTGTTGAGGTTTTCTTTGTGCCCAATTATATGGTCTATTTTGGAGAAGGTTCCATGAGGTGCTGAGGAGGTAATTCTTTTTGTGATAGGGTGAAAAGCTCTGTAGATGATAGGTCCATTTGATTCATGGCATCTATTTGAGTCATCGTTTCTTTGTTTAATTTCGGTTTGTTCACCTGTCCTTTGTTGAGAGTGGAGTGTTGAAGTCTCCCACTATTAATGTGTGTGGATCTATGTGTGGTTTCAGTGTTATTAATATTTCTTTTACTATTGTGGGTGCTCTCCTATTTGGAGCATAAATGTTCAGAATTGTGATGTCTTCTTGGTCGATTTTTTTTTTGATGAGTATTAAGTAACTTTCCCCGTCTCTTATGTTTAATTTTGGTTGAATATCTATTTTATTAGATACTGGAATGACAACTGCAGCTTGCTTCTTGGGTCCATTTGCTTGGAAAACCATCTTCTAACCCTTTATTCTCAGGTAATATCTATCTTTGTGGCTTAAGTGTGTTTCTTGTATGCATCAGATTTTTGGGTCTTGCTTGCACATCCATTCTCTTTTAGTTTGTGAGTTCATTGATGTTAAGAGAGATTAATAACTAGTAGCTGTTAGATCCTTTGATTTTGCTGCTGGTTGTGGTTTGTGTGCTTAGCTACTTTTAGTTTTGCTGCACTGAGGTTATTTATTTCCTGTGTTTTCCTAATGTTGTTATTTTTCTTCGGCTGTATTTTTCCTTCTAATGTTTTCTGTAATGCTGTATTTGTGTCTAGGTATTGTTTAAATTTGTTTTTGTCGTTGAATATCTTGTTTCCTCCATCTATGATGATTGAGAGTTTTGCTGTGTAAAGTAGCCTGGGCTGATATCTATGTTCTCTTAGGGTTTGTACTATAGCCATCCAGGCCCTTCTGGCTTTCATATCTTCTGTTGAGTAGTCAGGTGTGATTCTGATAGTTTGCCATTATGTGTTACTTGATACTTGGCCTTTTTCCTTTGCTGCTTTTAGTATTTTTTCTTTGTTCTGTTTTGAATATTATGTGGCAGGAGGATTTTTTTTTCTGGTTTAATTTATTAGGTGTTCTGTAGGTCTGTTGTATATTTATAGGCCTCTTTTTTAAGTTGGGAGATTTTCTTCTATTATATTTTGAAAATATTTTCTGGGCATTGTAGACAGGAATCTTCTTTTTTCTCTATTCCTATTACTCAGTTTTTTTTTAATTTTATTTTTTTCTTATCAGTTACATTTTATTAACCCTGTATCCCAGCCGTATCCTGCTCCCTCATTCCCTCCCAATCCCAGCCTCCTTCCCTCATCTCCACCATGCCCCTTTCCAAGTCCACTGATAGGGGGACCTCATCCCCATTCATCTGATCATGTTTTAACAGGTATCTTCAGGACTGGCTTCAAAGCCCTCCTCTGTGCCATAACAGGACTGCTTCTCCCTTGGGGGGTGGGGAGGTCAAAGAGCCAGTCACTGAGTTCCTGTTAGAAATAGTCCTTTTTTCCCTCACTATGGGAAACTACTTGGTTACTGAGCTAACACAGGATACATCTGAGTAGAGGTTCTAGGTTATATCTACACATGGTCCTTCATTAAATATCAGTCTCAGAAAAGACCCTGTGCCCAGATATATTTTGTCCTTGTGGAGCTCCTATCCTTTCCCATCATGCTAACTCCCCTTTTTTCATATGATTCCCTCTACTCTGCTGAAGGTTTGGTCATGAGTCTTTGTATCTGCTTTGAAAACACTGCTTGTTAGAGTCTTTCACATGCCCTCAGTAGACTCCTATCATACATTCAATGCACATCCCATCTGTCTTTCTAAATGAGGATTGATCATCTTACCCCATGTCCACTCTCTTGATTATCTTTTTTAGGTGTATAGAATTCATTCTGTTTATCATATCTTATAGTTCTATATAAGTGAATATATACCATGTTTGACTTTCTCCTTCTGGGATATTTCACTCAGAATGATCTTTTCTAGATCCCACCATTTGCCTGCAATTTTCATGATTTCCTCCTTTTTGATTGTTGAGTAGTATTCCATTGTGTAAAAATACCACAACTTCTGTACCCAATCCTCTATTGATGGACATCTGGGTTGTTTCCAGGTTCTGCCTATTACAAATAAAGCTGCTATAGACATGGTTGAACAATATCCCTTTTGTGTACTTGAGCAAAGTTTGGGTATATACCTAGCAGTGGTATAGCTGGGTCTTGAGGAAGCGCTATTCCTAATTGTCTGAGAAAGCGCCAGATAGATTTCCAGAGTGGTTGTACCAGTTTACATTCCCACCAGCAGTGGAGGAGGGTTCCCCTTTCTCCACAACCTCTCCATCATGTGTTGTCACTTGAGCTTTTCATCTTGGCCATTCTGATGGGTGTAAGGTGAAATCTCAGGGTCGTTTTGATTTGCATTTCTCTGATGGCTAATGAGGTTGAGCATTTCTTTAAGTGTTTCTCTGCCATTCGATATTCCTCTGTCAAGAATTCTCTGTTTAGCTCTGTTCCCCATTTTTTAATTGGATTATTTGGTTTGCTGCTTTTCAGCTTCTTTAGTTCTTTGTATATACTGGATATTAGTCCTCTGTCAGATAAAGGGATAGTGAATATTCCTTCCCAATCTGTAGGCAGTCATTTTGTTTTGATGACGGTGTCCTTTGCTTTACAGAAGCTTTTTTGTTTCATGAGGTCCCATTTACTGATTGTTGCTCTTAGAGCCTGTGCTGTTGGTGTTTATGAAGTTGTCTCCTGTGCCAATGAGTTCTAGGCTGTTCCCCACTTTTTCTTCTAAGAGATTTAGAGTATCTGGTTTTATGTTGAGGTCTTTGATCCACTTGGGCTTTAGTTTTGTGCAGGGTGATAAATATGGATCCATTGTCATTTTTCTGCATGTAGACATCCATTTGGTTCAGCACCATTTGTTGAAGATGCTTTCTTTTTTCCATTGAATGGTTTTGGCTTCTTTGTAAAAAATCAAGTATTCATAGGTGTATGCGTTTATTTCTGGGTCTTCTGTGCAGTTCCTTTGATCCTCCTTTCTGTTTTTATGCCAATACCATGCAGTTTTTATTACTATTGCTCTGTAGTACAAATTGAGATCAGGGATGGAGATACCTCCACATGATCTGTTGTTGCACAGGATTGTTCTGGAGATTCCTGTTTTTTTGTTTCTTTGTATGAAGCTGAGAATCTTCTTTTCAAGGTCTGTAAAGTATTGAGTTGGTATTTTGATGGGAATTGCATTGAATCTGTTGATTACTTTTGACAGGATGGCCATTTTCACAATGTTAATCCTACCAGTCCATGATCACGGGTGATCTTTCCATCTTCTGATGTCTTATTCAATTTCTTTCTTCAGAGACTTGAAGTTTTTCTCAAACAGGTCTTTCACTTGCTTGGTTAGTGTGTTTCTTGGATGCAACAGAAGGTTGGATCCTGTTTCCACAACTATTCTGTTAGTCTGTGTCTTTTTCTTGGGGAGTTGAGTCAGTTGATGTTGATAGATACTAGTGACCAACAATTGTTGCTTACTTTTGATATGGGGTTGGTGGTGTCACTGAGTTTCATTGCTTGTATTCTTTTTGTGTGTGTGTGTGTATTGTGTGTGTGTAGTTATCTATTTCCTCTGTTTCCTTAGATGTAGTTGTTTTCTTTGGTTTGGAGTTTCCCTTCTAGTACCTTCTGTAGAGCTGGGTTACTATGTAGATATTGTTTAAATTTGGTTTTGTCATGGAATATTCTGAATTTCTGTCTATGTTGATTGAAAGTTTTGCTGGGTATAGTAGTCTGGGTTGGAATCTGTGGTCCCTTAAGGACAGTATGATTTCTGTCCAGGCCCTTCTGGCCTTCATAGTTTCATAGTTTCTGTTGAGAAATCTTGTGTGATTCTGATAGGTCTACCTTCATATGTTACTTGGCCTTTTTTCCATGCTGCTTTTAGAATTTTTTCTTTGTTCTGTAGGTTCAGTGTTTTGAATATGATGTGACGTGAAGAATTTCTTTTCTGGTCTAGTCTACTTGGTGTTCTGTAGATATCTTCTATGTTTATGGCCATCTCCTTCTTTAAGTTGGGAAAGTTTTCTTCTATAATTTTCTTGAAAATATTTTCCGGACCTTTGAGCCTGATGTCTTCTTTTCCTTCTACTCTTATTATTCTTAGGTTTTGTCTTTTCATGGTGTCCTTGAGTTCTTGGATGTTTTGTGTTTGGAACTTTTCTGATTTTATTTTTTCTTTGAGAGACGTGTCAATTCCTGGAAGTGTATCTTCGGCGCCTGAGATTCTTTCTTCCATCTCTTGTATTCTGTTGGTGATGCTTACCTTTGGAGTTCCCGATCTTTTCTCTATGTTCTACAGCTCCTGGTTTTTCTCTATTTCTATTTTCTTTTTTTTATTTTAATTCTGTTTTCATGACTTGCACCATTTCCTTCATCTGTTTGAATGTGGAGTCCTGCTTTTCAATGACAGCTTCTATTTTTTTTCCGTTTCTTCTCTATGCATCACTAATTGTGCCTCTATTTCTTTGGGTATAATTGCCTGTATTTCTATGAGAGTTTGTTTATTTCTTCTTCATTTGCCTTCATTTGTGTGGACGTTTCTTTGAAAGCTTTGTTCATTTCTTCTTTGTTTGCCTCAATATTCATGGTCATTTCTCTGAGAGCTCAATTTGTTTCCTCTTGATTCATCTCGATTTCTTTGGCTATTTCTCTGATGGCTTTGTTCATTTCACCTATATGGGCTCTAATAGCTGGAGAAACATAGTTTTGAGGTTGTTTTCTTGTATATCTAGTGAATTGAAGTGTCCATTTTTTTGTGGGGTTGCTGGTGAGGTCATTATGTCCTGATTTGTGTTGGGTGTGTTCTTAAGTCTGCCTCTAGCCATCTGGTTATTTATAACCCTGACTGTTTGTTCCTCGAGTTTGTAGTTCAGACAATGATCATCTCTTCCTGTTTTCTGGACGTTTTTTTCAGGAAGATGAGAGAGGTTCACTGGTTTGGGAGTGTGCCTTGTGGTTTCAGTTTTGCCTAAGTAAGGAATGTGACGCTGGCACTATTTGCATGCACTTTTTGCAGGTGTAGTGTACATGTGGGGATTCTGTGACTATTGCAGTGGCCTGCAGGCCACTATTATGAAGTTCTGTCTGAGATCCAGGGACTGTTTGCCTGGATTAAACTGGTGGACCCACAAGGCAGAGGCTTCAACGTTGGGGTCGCTATCCCAAGAATCCCTATGATGCCCACATTAGGGGTCTGGGTGGCAGGGATCTCATCTGGTTGCTTCTGTGGAGAGGCCCTGGGTCTGGGGCAAACTCTCCCTAGAAGGCTCACTCACTCTCTTGCAGGACCACTTGGAATGCACTGGGGTTTCCCTTGCTCTCTACTCTCTGATTTGGTCCTGCTGCGGGAAATGTGCGAGTAGGCTAACAGTCAACTCTGTGACACTGTGGCCGCAGGACACGATTTCCACCTCTCCTGTGTGCTGCCTCTCTGTCCTTTCCCTCTGCCAGGAGGGGTTATGTTGATTTGTCCTGGGGTAACTCGGGAAAGAGTTAGGTTGAGTGTTCTCAATATCCTGGGCCCAGAACTCTCTGCCAGAAGCAGCCTGGTGGTAGAACCTATGTTTGCTGATCCTGAGAGAGTACCAGGTATGGTTGAGTGTCCTCAGATCCAGAGCTTGGGTTTCTCTGCCAGGGGCCACTGGGTGAGCTGGAGAGGGGGTACTGTGTCCTGTGGCAGGCTGCCTCTCTGTCCTTCCCCTCTGATCTTCCCCTCCGCTAGGGCAAGCTTATGGCGGTGTTCTCAGGGGAGTGCCAGAAGGGGTTGGGACTTCTCAGTCCAGATTCTGAGCCGGGTTTTCTCTGCCAGGAGTCGGGGGGGTCGCCAGTGATAGGACTTGGTGCTAGACCTTATTGTGCTGGAACTGGGAGCGTCTCAGGACGTGTTGAATGATCACAGTCCCAGATCCTGAGCTGAAGTTTATTTGCTAGGAGCAGCGGCCAGCACGGTGAAGCCCCTGTGCGCCTCTTTGTCCTTCTGCTCCACTGCGGCAGGGTTATGGCAGCGTTTGGGGGAGTGCCCGAAAGGATTGGGTTTTCTCAGCTCCGATCTCAGGTTGGGGTACAGACAATGTGGTCTGTGGCAGATTCTGCTAGACACCACCTGCCTCCTCTGAAGAGGGAGTAGGGATTTTGAGCTGGGCTCGCAGCTGCTCTCTGAGCATGGCTGGAGCTCAGTTGTGATGGAGGCGGGTACCCGCAGTCAGCGAGAACTTCCAGGGAAAGACTGGGTGACCCATAATCAGCCTCGCAACTTTGCTTCCCCGTGGGGTTTTCTTACGAATGGGACTCCCTTTGTGCCCACCAATCAGCCTGGGAAAGTGATCGGTACGTGCAGGTGTGCAGCTCCAGCACAGAGACCCAAAGCCCATGTTACCAGGGATCTCTTCTGGGTTCTGGCTGGCCGCCTCAGAGTGGACCTGACTGATTCCCATGCTGTGGGAGCCTCCCCTCACCTGGGAAACACGCTTTAGTTTTAGGGCCCAGAGTTCAGTCTCCTGGTCGCTGCACGGAGAGTGTTTTCCCACTTCTCAGACACAGTATTCTCCCAGTGCTGCCATCTTGGCCCCTCCACCCTTAAGTCTACTCTTAGGTTTTGTCTTTTCATGTTTTCTTGGATTTCATGGATGGTTTGTGTCAGGAATTTTTGGGATTTAGTATTTTCTTTAACGGCTACATGCATTTATTTCATTGTATCTTCCATATCTGAGATTCTTTCTTCCATCTATTGTAGTCTGTTGGTTATGGTTACCTCTGTAGTTCCTGTGTTCTTTTCTTTGTTCTTTCTCATCATGGTTTCCTCTGTTTGTGTTTTCTTTAATTTTTCCAATTCTATTTTCAGATCCTGAACCATTTTTTTTATTTCCTTTACCTGTCTGACTGTATCTTCCTTCAATTCCTTCACCTGTTTGTTTGAACATTCCTCTGTTTCTTTTATTTCTTTCAGTGATTTAATCATTTTCTTTCTGAAAGCAACAAGCTGTTTTACTACAGTTTCCTGCATTTCTTTACTGATGGTCGTAATCTGTTTGACTTTATCTCCCTCTAAATCTTCAAACATTTTATTTGTTTCCTCCATTATTTTCTTCTTAAGCATTGATGTAAAGTCATCTTCTTAAATTCTACTTATGTTAGGATGTCCAGGGCTGGTTGTCCCTGGATAATTGGGTTCTGGGAATAGCATATTGCTTTGCCTTTTGTTGGTTGTGCTTTAACAGTAGCCGCTACCCATCTTGGTGTCTCAGGTATGGGCTGTTAATTTCTGGTACCTGCTGGAATCCTGGGGTGGAGGGAATCCCCTTGGTAGGGTTCTGAAGGGAGCGTCCTCAGCTCTTTGAGTGTGATCAATGGATTGGTGGTGCTTTTACAAAATTGGCACAATTCAACCCAGTTGAAGGACCTGTGTGGTATCTATGGTTCTTGGTAGTCAGGAAGGCTCTCCTCTTTCCAAGAGAAGTCCTGGAGACAGCTGCCTCTCTGTGTTTCTTGCTTAGAACATATTGAGCTGCTACCTTTGCTCCTTTATTTTGTTTTCTGAGCATAGTCCACTTGAAGAACCAGGAAGTGCAGTGGTTTCTTCAGTTTAGCTAGAGATAACTGGTTGCACTTTGGAGCAGTATCTGGGGGCTGATCCAATGCTCTCAGGCTTCTGTAGGTCTGAGGTTGGAGCTGTGTGCCCCAGTACCTTAGTGGTAAAACATGGCAGTTGAGTACAGTGCTCATGTGGGCAGCCAGAGGCCAGAGCTTGGAGCCTGTGGGAACCCAGCAAGAACCCAGCAGGACCTCAGCAAGAACCCAGAAAGAACCCAGGGGGAACCCAGCGGGAACCCAGAAACTCTTCTGGAAGTGGTTTTCCTGAGGTCGGTCCAGTTGTATCTACCACTGTGTGTTCCTCCCAACAAAAAGACCTAGTGTGCAGTGTTTTGGCATCCACAGTTTCATCTGGGATGGCAAGTAGAGTGCAGGTAGAGTGACTCTGCCTTGTTATGGACTGGGCTCCCAGAGGAACCTGGCTGGGTTGGGGGTGGGTGGATGGGAGTTGTGGTGCCCTGAGTTTGGGCCTGCTCTTTCCCACACTGTTGGTTTTCCTTCTGACAGAAAATGACAGTCTCTGTTGCCCTGGGGCCCACATTTCTGTCTGGGACAGAATTCTGTCTGGGACAATGAGTCAGGTGCACAGCAGTTCTCTAGGCTGGCAGCTGAGTATCAGCTGGACCCCAGTACCTTTTGCAAGGGTTGTCTGAGTGTCCTGGGGTTGGTTCCTGATCGCTTCCTTCACCGTGGGGTTTTCTCCAGACTGGAAATCCCAGTCTCAGGTGTTGTGGGGCCCACAGTTCAGGCATGCAGGCATGCGCCTCTGGGCTGGTGACCAAGTGCCAGCTGGGACTGGGTACTCTTCCAGGAGTTTAGCTGGGTGAACTGAACCAAATTGATTCCCACAACATGGGCTTTCCTTTCAGCTGGCAAGCACAATTTTGGTGTGTTAAGGCCAAGAGTTCTGTGTGTTGGTCACTCTCTGTCCCTGCTGTGCTGCTGGTCAGAAACAGTGTCCTCCTGGTGCTGTTATCTTGGATGCTCATTATGACTATTTTAATAATTCTCATTAAAATCTTTGCCAATATTAATTTTACTTTGTTTATTAAAATATTTAAGCTAATTTTCTACTGCTCTGCACATGTTTTCCTCCTACTCTTGTAACTAATTAATGAAGATACTTTTATGATAATGGGCTAATAAGTCCTAAGAATGAATGCATAGATAGGAAATCTGTGTATGTGAGGTTCTTTGTCATGGTTACCAAACCATTTAATAAATAGTTAAGCTTTTAAAGAACAAGATTCATTTATCCAGTGTTATGGATTAGAATCATTGTCTAACTTTCTGAACTGAGTTACATACTAAACCTCAACAAAATACATTTTAGTATGATTAATATTACATAGTTTCTGTCTTCATGCTTTTATATTCTTATACATATTCACTGATGGAAATCTACTGTTGGTACAGGAATAGAGTCCCTCCCTATCTTGGAGCTTATCATAGAGCTTGCCAAGAGGAACAAGATGGCTGAGGAGGAGAAGGAAAAATGGACAAATAGAAACTGAAAATTTGTTTACATGACTTGCTTTATTACAAAGCCCTTGGATATTCTATTAGTTCCTGTTTCACTGATGTGACAAAATAACTAATAAGAGCAACTTAATGTGAGGACAGTAAATTCTGGTTCACAGTTTGAAGGGAGCTAATGCATCATGGCCAAGAGGAGGTTGGGGGAAAAGCATGCTCAGCCTGTTTTCGAGCTTTAGTATATCTAGAACCTCAACCCATGTAATGAAGCCAACCATTGCTAAAGTGCTACACTTAGACTATTTCAGAAGTTTTTCCATCTCAGTTGATCTAATTGAGGCTCATCCCATAGGCATCTGGTGAGGTTTATCTTTTGGAGATTCTAGATCATATCAAGTGGGCAGACAATTTAAACCAATTCACAGGGTAAGCAGTGCAATCTCATGAAAGCAGTAGCTCATTCTCAAGAGATAATGAGTTTCTCCTAAGAACTCTTAAGTTTCTCCTAAGAGTTCATCCTAAAATACCTGTTTAAGCTTTTCTTACATGTTACCACGTTTTCACTCTTCAAAGCGAGTTAGAAGAGGACAAAACATAATCTACCAGTGTAATTTATATCTGTTTAAATTCTCTTATCAGAACCTTCTCTAAATATCATTGTCTTTATGTAATTTTAAAATAATGTTCATAAACAATCCAAGTGACAAATTGATTTCTCTGTTTTCTTTTTATTCTTAGACTAGATTTTTCTTCACCTTTAGAATAACATGTATTGATTTTCATCAATGGTATTTGATGGTACTTATTCATTTGTATTTATTATATTTCTTTTTATACAATGACAATTATATGTGTAGTCTAATTTGTATTCTCTCTCACTAGATTTAACCTTTTTCCTGAAAATATTTTTATTTAATATAATTTTAAATGTGCAAATGTGTTTTACATAAATTAGAAATATTTATATAACAATCCTCCTATCAGAAATTTATTTTCTCTGCTAGAAAAAATAGAGTCTTTCAGAGACCCTTTATGGTAGGCTCCTGTCGTGTTTCTTTTTTTCTCCTACTTCCAATGTCTATCCCATTTGTCTTTCTAGATGAGGACTGATTATCTTACCCTGGGTCCTGCTTCTTGCTTAGCTTCTTTAAGTATATAGGTTTTAGTATGTAGATCCTATCTTTTAGGTCTAGTATCCACTTATATGTGAATATATACCATGTGTTTCTTTCTGCTTCTGGGATACCCTATTTATGATGATCTTTTCTAGACCACACCATTTGCCTGCAAATTTCATGATTTCCTTGTTTTTAATTGCTGAGTAGTATTCCATTGTGTAAATGTACCACAATTTCTGTAACCATTCCTCCATAGAGGGCCATACAAGGTTGTTTCCAGGTTCCAGCTATTACAAGTACAAAGCAGATGCTGACATTCATAACCAAACCTTGGGCAGAGTACAGGAAATCATATGAAAGAAGGGTGAGTTAGTAAGACCTGGAGAGGAAAGGAGCTCCACAAGGATCAAACATATCTGGGCACAGGAGTCTTTTCTAAAAATGATTCTCTAACAAGGGATCATGCATGGATGTAACCTAAAACCCCTGCTCAGACATAGCCCAAGGCAGCTCAGTATCCAAGTTGGATACCCCAGTAAGTTAAACAGGGATTGAAACTGATATGAACTCAGTGGCTGGACCTTTAACCTCCCCCCAACCCCAAGGGAGGAGCAGCCTTGATAGGCCACAGAGGAGGCCATTGCAGCTAGTCCTGAGGAGACCTGATAAGCTAGGGTCAGAGGAAGGGGAGGAGGAACTCTCTATCAGTGGACTTAGAGAAGGGCAGGGAGGAAATGAGGAAGGAACAGTAGGATTGGGAGGGAATGTGGGAGGGGGCTACAGCTGGGATACAATGTAAATAAACTGTAATTAATATAAAAAACAAAAACTTAATTAAAAATTTTATTGTCTTTTTGTTTTAACTAATTAAGTAATAAAGGATCTACTTAAAATTTAGTTTGTTTCTAATGAATGAACATATTAAATTCCTGTATGAAATTCCATTGAATTTTAAATTGTTGTAAATTATTTATGCTTATTTAGTAATTTATAACTTTTTCATTCTGAATTACTTTTAGATATGTCAAATATTTCAGGTAATTTAATTATATTTGTGTTATTTTTATATTATAATTTTCAGGCTGTTTTGTTTTGGAAAATATTTTTTACTCCCAAATTGATTCTTATGTACTTTGCAATATGCTCCTTTTCTTTTGTTTGTTTTTACCAAAATACTGAGGAATACACAATCAAAGTTATCCACTGGAAGAAGCTCCAGGTTTTTTGAAGGAAGGGTTCTATGAAACCACTGTCACATCCAGACAGCCTCTTGCTGAATAAAGGCTCGCAGAAGTATGTCCTTGGAGAGAATGTGATTTTAACTCCTAACTAGCAACTGCTGGTATCTCTTCGTGGGCTAAACACTACATGACTGTGCTACGCAGGGTCTCCTTCATGATTATGGTATAACATAACCATGGTGCTCATGCCCTTTGTCTTGTTTTCCTGAAGGGAAACTGATTGCCATTTTATGATTTCTGAGTAAAACTGTAATTAACTTCTTACTTCTTGACTCTGTTCTAAAAGTCTTCCGTCCTCATTTGTGACCGTGGTAGACATTATTGACTTCTCTCATGCTATAAACCAAACATTCACTTTGGTTTATGTAAAGTAGATTAATCTCAAACCATGTGTGTTATCTTTTCTCATTGACATTTGCAATGAACCAACTGAAGGAAGAAATTACGTAAATGAATCACTCAGAATTCTAATTTCTGTTCTGTTTTCACTGAATCACTATACCCATGATCATGCCTTCTATTTCTAACTGGTGTACATGGACACAGTGTCCCCTTGGAATAACCTCTTGTAAATGTCTATCCTTAGTGATTGGGTTCATGATCTCCAGTACTTCAAGAAGCACGCCTGAGAACAGAGAGAATGAAAAATCTTCTATAGTATGTGTAGGATACCTCTTATTTCAAATTCTATCTGAGTGGTTTGTGGTTGGAGTCATGATCTCCAGTTCTGTGAGAGCACAGAAAATAAAAAAAAAAATCTTATAGATATGTGTAGGACACCCCTATTTCCAATTTTTGTTCCTGGTATTCACAAGGAATAATATAATATAATATATTATATATTATATATTATATATTATATAATAATATTTTTATATAATATATTATATAATAATATAATATATAATATAATAACTAAGATACACTATGTCATAGACACTCCTTTCTCTGAAGCTTTATTTCTAAAACAAATTTTTAATAATTTTTTTATTAAATTGATTACAGTTTATTTAATTGTATCCCAGGTGTAGCCACCAATTTTTAGTTTTTATATTAATTATAGTTTTGAAGATCAGTACTCACGTCAGCTACAAAGTTTGTATCTTAGTTGCTTTAGATATTGAGCCACCTTTTCAGGCCATTGTGCACATTCTTACAATTGGAATCTACTTCCAACTTTGTCATGTGTGATGCTTAATTTTGATTGTTAATGGTATTTTATCTGGAACCATCTATGATACAGTTCCCTAAGCACAACTCTGCAGGATTATTTCAATTATGTTACCTTCTGTCCATGCTTCTGAGCAATTAATTGGATTAGGTAATCACGGTGAGAAAACTATATCAACTATTATTGGGCTGTGAAATTACAAACATGATTTCCAGAATGCATAAACAGGAGAAAGCTCAGTGAGTATGAGCCGTCATTGTCCTCTGCTTCTTTGTTATTATTTATTTTTTCTTTATTTCACTTTATTCACTTTGTATCCTCCCATAAACACTTCCCTCCTTCCCTTCTAATCCCACCTTCCCTCCCCCTTCTTCATGTATGCCCATCCACAAGTCCACTGATAGGGGAGGTCTCCCTCTCCTTCCTTCTGAAATTAGTCTATCAGATCTCATCAGGAGTGGCTGCATTGTCATCTTCTTCGTCCTCTGTTTCTTAACTAAGTCAGCCACTTCACTTGCTGTGACCTCCTGACATCAGTCCTGCCCTATAGCGCTACCATAAGCCTACAAACACTGAGCCAAATGTATTTCTAATGTAAATAATATCCTAAAGCTCTTTTTCACACCAAGAGGGAAATAACTTACAAATAAAAATGTTCTTATAATGCCCAGGTTGAGTCAGGTTTTGTGGTATACCCCCTTAGTTGATTCTTTGCCTTTGGGACTTTTTGGCGGCTAGAGTCTGAAAGAATTTGGTCAGAGAAATGTCCCGTTTTCATTTTTTAAGCAGAACTTAACATGTCTTTCTGATGGGAGTTTGTAATATTTAATAAATTGATTCTTGTGGCTCTATCACATGAAAGCAGCTTCCTAAGTAACTGAGAGGGAGGAGAAGACTGCCAAATGGCATTTTCCAAAGATGACATTGATTACAACAATAAAAGTATTTAATATACAACATAAATGTAATAGAAGTGAAACATTGCAAATAATAATAAAGTAAAATAGAGAACATTAGGGATGTATTATAATGAGCTATAAAAGGAAGGAAGGATGTAGGCAAATGGAATTGTGGGATTCCATGATTCAGTTTAATAAGAAACTGAAGGGAAGTAAGGTTGCTTGGACAATCCAAAAGCTTCTTCAGTTATCATCCTCCACAGGATGATCAACTGTACTGGAGAAGAAAATTGTTCCAATATTCACTGTCAAATAAAACAAAAAAAATCATGATAAAAAACATTCTCAGAAGACAGATTCCACTCAACTCAGACAAAATGAGTCTTTCAGTCTATTTTTATAACTCTACACAGAAAATTTCATGTTTTTACAACATATCTGATTTTGAGAGGTCCTATTATTGATTCAGATATGTTTTTCCTATTTATCATTCTTCATGTATTTGTTGTAGTTGATCCTGTGAATCCAGTAGTTACATAATGCTAAGCATTTGATAAGATTTATCTCTCATAAGAAATCCAACCAACATTACTGTTTTTGCAGGAGGATTGCACAGTTTGTTGACAGTGGCACAGGGCTTAATCTTCCAGAATATTTGAGGGGTTTTTGAATCCAAACGTTGTCTCTAAGTGATCTTTCCAAAAGTAATACTTTGGTAACCAAGATATCCTACATTGACTCAGGGACCAGGAGAAGGAAAGGTGAGAAACACAGCAGGTAATATTCTAGAATCCTTTCAGGGGCTGAATTAGGAGGACATCTGTCATACATACATGCATGCATATATGTGAGTATAAACATGCATGTGTATATGTGTTCAAGGTCAATATGTATGTATGATTATATTTATATTTTTTAATTATGCTGTTTAATTATATTTAATTAAAAAAGACTTTTTCCATGCTAAAATATCAAGATGTGTGCCAATACTGCTGTGATGTTAATTACAGTTTTGTGAAATCAGGAGAGGATGTCATCCTTCCATTCATCTGATTACTACTTTAAATCTTCCTGTTACCTGTCAGAAAGTCCTCCTGAGAAGGAACAGATGTAAGATTTAATTCTTCAGTATTATCATTTGGAAAGTTATTGTCACTTTGGTTATGGGCATCAGCCTTATCACAAGACTTCTCAACAGCAGTTTATAAACCAGAGGAGTTCTTGATGTCCTCCACACTCCTTTGCATGTCTTTATACAATGTAGTAGTATCCTCTTCAAAGATCTTTGGAAATTATTCTGTGAGAATTTTTATAAGAGAAACCTGTAAATTAACAGTACAGAAACTAGATTCTGTCATTTCACATTGTTTACAAATTTGATACCAGAGTCTTGAAATGACAAAAAAATTAGGAGTTACTACATGCAGGTATCAACCCACAAAAAGAGTAAGAATAGTATGGGCACATATTTAATGTATAGTCAGAAAAATAAGGAAAAGTTTCAGTAGCCTCACAACAATGACTGTTTTTGTTTAACTTTTATGTTTCTTCCCATGATACACCTCATTTTATATTTGACCAGGCTTTTAAAAATTATTCATTTATTACAATTTATTCAAATTTCCCTACTGCAGTCCACGCCCTGGTCTCCTCTTAGAACCACACACCCTCCCTCTTCTCCTTCTTTGCCCCTTCCCTAAGTCCTGTGACAGGTGAGAACCTCCTGCCAGCTCAGCAGGTAAAGTCTAGGCTCACAACCAAAAATAATTTACCAGTCTTAAACAAGGTAGCAAAGAAATAATTTTCAGGAATATCACACTTAGATGATATTCTTTTTTTTTGTATTCTCTCTTTTTTTAATTTTTTATTTAACTTTTATTAATTACACTTTATTCCTTTTATGTCCCACCATAGGCACCTCCCTCCTCCCATCCTGGTCCCACCCTCCCCCCCCCCCTTTCTACATGCATGCCTCTCCCCAAGTCCACTGATAGGGGAGGTCCTTCTTTCTGATTTTTTTTTTTTGTTGTTGTTGTTCTCAATGCAATTTATTCAGGAACCTTGAACAATCTTCTGACCCTGGTTAAAGCCAGCCCACAGCTTAAAATAACCTCTTTGTAGCCAACCCCAGAGTGCCTCGTGGGCAATGCAGATAGGTCCACATACACGGAAGCAAGCCTGATCCTCAGCCTTAGCCAAATATGGAGTTGTTTGTGACAGAGAGCACTCACCATCGGGAAGGTGGAAGGCAGAAACCAGCTCCATCTTTAAGTCGTGGCATTACACAGCTCTCTACAGTTCCCCCTTTTTGTTTTAGACACATCAGGCAAGAGTAGAGGTCTGATCTCTGATATTAGGAATAAATTGGGACTTTATACCAATGTTCCTTTAGGTGTCATCCACCCAAAGAGCATCAGACCCGTCTGATACCTTTTTCTCAGAGGCGGGACCTGGGGCATCAACCCACATGCAATCAGACATGCTCTTCTCTGGGTCGAAAGCAGCTGACCCTGAGTGCAGTGCTTAGCTTTGCATCCTGAGCGTAACATTTTAGCTTTTTATGGTAGCCAACCATGTTTGGAGAGACTGTCCTGCTTCAATGGCTGTAAAGGCCTGAATGATCATGGCTGCATTACGCTGTTGTGAGACTCTAATCTTGCATATACACCACAGGCAAACCAAGGAGACCAACCCCAGAAGGCCTGCTAACACTCCCATGCCCGCCCATTCCTTCAGATGATTCATGGCTGCAGCAATCCATGATGATAATCCTCTGGCTAGTCCTGCGTCCACTCTGGTAGAATTTGCCGTAACAATGGCCACTCTCAGCTGCTCCACCATAGTATCGAATTTTTTAGTCCAATTACCTAAAATATAGCTAGACAATTGTTTAGACAGATTTAAAGCACGGAAAAAAATCTTATATTGTATGCTAGTGACACAAAGTCCAGCATACTTCCATTGACAGCCAAGTTGAGCGATTTGCCATAGGGTATCAATTTGCTCCTGCACGAGGTCAATCCTCTGATTGAACACCATCAAGTATCCTTTTTGTTGAGCATTAATTTCTTTTTGTACATCTAAAGCATGAGCTACATTGGCTAAAATATTATTTCGGGTCTGAGCAGTCTGCATAGTATGACTCATGGCTAATGCAGCAGTGGTATCTCCAACAGCCGCCAATGAGATGGCAGTAACAATGGCGGCTGTAATTTTCTTGTTTCATACACAAATAGTTCAGAATAGTGATCCTTCTTTGTTTTCTTCTCTGACCGCATAAAGGAATATATATGAATAGAACTGTTTAGAAAAGAAAATCATTAATAGCACTTAAGAGTGAAAATTATATTTCATTGTTCTTTTTGTACTGAACGTGAATTTTTATTAAGACTTGGATTTAAGTTGCCAGTTGCTTGGTAGCTGAATAGAGCCAAGAAGAGTCCTGGATGCGAGTGTCATAACTTGTGTTTAACTACTGCAATGTATCATGACTTCTGTTTTGTGCCCCTGATTCCTGAAAGGTGCTAGTTAAATATACCCCTTCCTTTCTTTTTATTTCTTTTCCTTCTTTATTAACATATGATTTTATTGATTCTTTGTGAATTTTCCATCATGTACCCCAAACCCACAAATTTCCCAATCCTTCCATTACTGCTTACCACCCTTTAAATCCCACAAAAGAAAACAAAAAAAATATTATATATATATATATATAATTTTTATTATCGTGTGTGTGTGTGTGTATAAATCACTAAATTATTCCATGTAAGCTGTGTTGTGCCACTGTGTGTCACACTAATATCCTTTTGCTCAAACAGCTCCGTTTGCAGATGTTCACTAAAATGAGTCAATACTCTGGTGCAGAGCCTAATGGTTTTGTGCTACACCATCAATAATAGATCCTCTCAGAGACTCTCTCAGATATTCTGGATATCCTCCTGTTGTACCTAGCCATGGATTTCCAGCAGCTTTGGGTGTTCAGGACCAGCCTCTTCACATGTTCCAAAAGTTCATAGATGGAGATGTTGGGATGGGCCAGCTCAAAGTCTTGGATCTGGGTCTTGGCTTAGTCAGCTTGCCAACTCTCCTGCAAATCATGCCACCAGGGCCAGCTCTTCTGCACCTTTTTTTTGCAAGAAGGCACCCCCCATACTTTCTTAAAAGGTTTTTGTCTCTCATTTTGACAAAAAACACAAAAAGGGTCTTATCAGACTGCATCTGCACATTATGGCATTATATTTTTAAATTTTATTCAGTTTTAAAATTCAGTCCTATTCCTACTGAACTTTGTACCCTTTCTGTTTGCAAAACTATCATGTCCAACTTCTTAGTGGCTGCTATCCTCAGGAGACATATATGCTAATCATAAAATCTTTAAGGATTTTACTTGGGAATTATGCTTTAAGAAGTAAGCCCCACTGTGAGGCAACTGGTAGGCAGCTCTGGTATTAGAGGGAATGCAGGTGTCCTATCTTTCTCTGCCTGTGTCTCAATTGGCTTTCTTCTTAACAAGTGAAAATATATTTTCTTCTTAGGAATTTTCTCGCACCACCTGAAATTTTACTCTGAGGCTTTTAATGAAAAAATAAGCTTATCAATACTAAATTTGAAACAATCAGTAAAACAATTTAAAGTAAATTCCTTGGTGAAACAAGGTTAAGGTAAACTATTATGTGAAGTGGTGTGTCAGAAGTTATATTCATTGGCAGCTATCTCAGAAGACTCAGCATCTGTAATTTCACAAGCATGAGTAATTTCAGTTTTATGAGATCCATTGCCATCTTCTTGTTTCCAAGGACACCACAATGCAAGCAGTGTGCAACTTCCATGCAGGCAACATATAAAATGAATAAAAGTTTCAATTGTGCTTTACATGAAATAAAATAAATATTTTGGTGTTAGATTTATGGCTCACTGATAAGTGCACTAGTTTGTACTTGAAAGCATTCAGTTGAGTTCTCAGCACATCATGGTTGCTTTGAGTATTATGTAAGTCTAATTCCATGGAGTTCAAAGATTTCTTTGGGCATGCAGGGAACTAAGAAAAGTTGTTAAATGCAAAATTACATGAAAGCAGAAGGTAAGCACACACAGTTATTTAGTAAAATAAATGTTTCCTTATTATAAGCGTAGTTCTACAGATCTGTTGTTGTACAAATGAAAAGCTGCCTGACATGGGAGCTGTATTGTTTCATCTGTGCTCAATTCAAAAAGGAAGTGTGACTAAGTGAATAGAAGCTGGGAACAAGTGCCACTCCCAGGGATGAGAAAACTACTTGAGGTATATATCCAATTCTATTTTATTCTATTTCTCCGTGATGGTCCACAGTCCTAAATTTTAGTTTGTTGAACCTCATCATCTCTTTCTGTCATCTTTAGCGTCTGTGCTTCAAGTTTATTTGGTTTTCAAAGGCAGTTAAAGACGGATGAGACATAACTTCTAATGACATTAAGAAGGACGATTCCCAACCTCCGTGAAATAGATCAATACCTCTTCTAAACCAAAAGAATGCAATCCTAGGGTGTCCTTAAACACCAATGACCTTTCCAACTCCACTGGTGCAGATCTCAAAAGGTCACCCAGAACTTTTCATTTCCATTCTGATCCTTGGCAACTGGGTCTTGGTTTTCTTGGTTGCAAATTGATCCCTTTTTCGCTCTGGTTTATTTCTCAGTGTGCTCTCTCTTTCTCTCTCTCTCTCTCTTTCTCTCTCTCTCTCCTCTCTCTCTCTCTCTCTTACATACATACACACACACACTTGCACACATAGGCACACTTACACAGAGGCTATCAACTCTCTATGTCCATGCCTATGAATGACTCTCTTTCCAAACATATCTATATACACACAAATGTTTATTCATGAACATCTATGTATACAAAGGACAGAAATGAACACAATATTCATTAGTGCTGAAGTTAACACACCTGACAGTTATCCTAAACAGTTCTCCCCCAGGCAGTTGTGTACCTTGGCATGGGCGGAGCCCTAAAGTGTGGAAAACTAACTCTGGATAGAAGATTTGTGCAAGCACTGGAGAACTAGCAATGGGAAGTGAGGTCAATGATTTTTGAGGCACAGCCACCCAGAAGAGCAGGTGAGAATTCCAGGAAATCCATCCTTCCCTTCCAATTCATGCAGGTGTGCATCAGGAAGTGGCAGGAGTGGGCATGTCTGGCAGTGAGTCCGATGGGGAGGTGAAGGCCTAGGTGTGAGTTGAGGTGTGTGTGCTGGTCTTTCTTCCTGAAGCCTAGACCTTGAGCCTTCGCCAGAGTCGTTGGGTAGTGGGTGTCTGGTGGGCCGATGCAGGAGAGAGTGCTTGCTCTGGGAAGATGGCTGCAGCCTAGGCTCTCATGAGTGGGTGGAACCCGCCCAAAGGGTGTGGAGATCAGACAGAGAGGCCTCCAGAGAGTGTCTCCAGAGCT
Organism: Meriones unguiculatus; assembly: GCF_030254825.1. Taxonomy (NCBI): domain Eukaryota; kingdom Metazoa; phylum Chordata; class Mammalia; order Rodentia; family Muridae; genus Meriones; species Meriones unguiculatus. The sequence continues at coordinate 23,251,114 of NC_083353.1, read as the reverse complement.
CCAAGTAGGATCCCAGGTGCAAGCTCTGGAAGGCCTGGGTTTTCCGTGAGGGAAGAGTGGGTGTGTCCAGTCCCGTGCCATCCAAAGATATGCCTGAGCAGAGAGTGTCCTTCTGGGGTTCACCTGCGAGAGAACCGGTTGCGATATTCCCAGAGAGCCTTGGCCATGAGGGGGGCAGGTCTCTTCTTAGCCTGGATCTTGATGCAGAGAGCCCGCTGGGATAGGCTGTGTCCAGAGGCCTCCTGGAGGAGGTGCCTTTCAGAGGTGGGCCCCCGTGCCGGGGGTCCGGGCTCCTAATGCTGGCCTGGGGTCCTGGCCTGGGGGAAGAACATGACCATCTGAGTACGTTCGAGGCCTTGCAGCTTCTTGGCCTGTGTCCTCCGGATGCGGGCTGTGAGGGCTTGCAGCTTCACCTCTTGGTCTGCCTCCTCCATCTACTGCTCTGTCTTGGTCTCAGTCTGACTGTGGGTCTCAGTCTGGTCCCCTGCGTGACGAGGTTCCTCCTCTTGGGCTGCTTGGACTGTGTTGGCTTGGAAGGCGTCCTTGGCTTGGGAGATTCCTTGGAGAGCAGTTTGTTCGGCTGTATCAGCTTCATGGGCTGCAATGGTCTCCATGGCTATAGCCAAAGTTTGAGGTCTTGTTGCTGGTCTTTCTCCCTGAAGCCTAGACCTTGAGCCTTTGCTAGATTCCTTGGGTATCGCCTGTCTGGTTGGACAATGCAAGATGGAGTACTTGCTCTGGAAAGATGTCTGCAGCCTAGGCTCTCACGGGTGGGGGGAACACATCCAATGGTGTTGAGATCAGGCAGAGAGGCTTCCAGAGAGTTTCTCTAGAAAGGTCGCCCGTGAACAGGAAGTGGAATCTCAGGTGAAATTGCTGGAAAGCCATGCCTCCTCCATAGCTCAGGAAGCCTGTTTCAGATCTCAGAGCCAACTCTAGCTGACTCCATGGGGTTCACAGCCCTTCCTTGCCTCCAAACGTTCTCTGGTCAAATGTGTTTTTCTGTATGATCTTTTTGGTACTCTTGGGTTAACCTGCCCACATCTGTGGGTCTCCAACTTTGGAGTCATGAGAGAACCTGGTCTCTTCTTACCCTGCTTCATGAATTTGTGGCCTTCCCTATAGGGCAGACAGGGATCCATCTGGCATGTTCTGTGTGTAGAGGCTTCATGGAGGAAGTGCTTGTCAGAAGAGTCCCCACCTCTCGCCTGAGGTTCACTCTCCTCCTTCTGGATGGGTCTTTTTGCCTGTATTTGGAAAGTGACCATCTTGTTTTGTCTACATCCTTGCAGCTTCTACACTTGTGTGCTCTGTTTGCAGGCTCTCAGGGTTTGCAGCCTCAGCTCTTGTAACTCCTTCATTTGCATGTGTGTTGCTCTCAATCTGGCTCTGGTTTAGTTTCCCAGGCTAGGACTACTCTTCTGCGTGCCCAGGTTCAGGCTTATCAAACATATATATATATATATATATATATATATATATATATATATATATATATGTGTGTGTGTGTGTGTGTGTGTGTGTGTGTGTGTGTGTGTGTGTATGATATACATTCGTACATTTATATGTATATGTATATATATCACAGGTAACTTGCACCTGTGTGACACATGCTGTGATATATATATATATGTATGTATAAATTAGCATATATATATATATATATATATATATATCCCTCGGTATGATGGCCATTGTAATTTTTATCACTGTTTGATATTTAATGTAGTCTTCCCTATGTAACAGAGACCATGAATGACCATGAATTGATTGATACTATGAGATGGCTGTGTCATGATGTTCAAGTTTGTGGTGTTCACTCTAATTGCATCCATGTGATGTTTGGGTGAGGGCTCTGTTTAATTATCATTGTGTGATGGCTACAATGTAATGGCCCCTGTGAAATGGTAATAATTAATGGCTACTGTGTTGTGTTCACTGTGTGATGATTACTCTGTGATGGTTACTGTGTTATGGCCACTTTTTGAGGGCCTCTTATTGACAGTAATTTGTTTTTGACACTGTTGATGGTCACTGTATGCTGGCCACTTAATGATGGCCTGTGTGTGTTGGTCACTGAATTATAAATTCTGTGGGATCCCACTATGTGATGGTCAAAGTTTGATAGCCACTGTGATGGTCATCCTGTGATGGCCATTACCTGATGGTCACTGTTTGACATACCACTATGTGTTTTATATGGTGTGATGGTCACTGTGTAAATTTGACTTTGTGCTGGACAATGTGTGATTGACATTGAGTTTTGTTCACTGGGCAATGATCAGTGCTTCATCGCCAATACTTGATTTTCACTATCATGGCCTGTGACTGATGGTTGTTTTGTGATGGCCATTCTGTGCTAGCTAATAATTGATGGTTAGCTGTGTGATTTAATTGCATAATGGTTACTGTATAATCACTAATCTGTGATGACCATTTTGGTTGATACTGTTTTATGTTCACTGTGTAATATTCATTATATGATGGCCACTGTGTGATAGTCATTATGTCATAAACATGGCGATGCCAAGAGTGTTAAAAATGGCATGTGATGGATACATAGTGATGGCCAATGTCAATGTTCATGGTGATGGCAAACTCTGTGATGGTCACAGTGTGAGAGACACTGTGTGAAGGCCATGATGTGATGATCACTGTGTTGGTCAATATATGGTTATCATTTTATACTGTCCACATTTTCATTATCATTGCAATATGAAAGCAGATTGATAGCTGTTGTTTTATGGTTAAAGCATTATGGTCACTGTGTGATGGTATCTGTGTGGTCATATCGGGGTGATGGGTACTGTAAAATCCACCATGTTGTGACCAGCATGTGATGGCCACAATGTGATGATCAGTTTGTGGTAGTCATTGTGATGAACAGCTGTGAGTAATTCACTGAGTGATCATCATTTTGTGATGGACATATTGTGATGGTCACTGTGCGATGGCCACCTTGGAGTGGAAAGTATGTAATGGTCTCTGTTTATCATCACTATGTGATGGCTTCTATATGGAGGTCACTAGGAATAAACATAATGTGTTGACCAATGTTTTATATCCTCTGTGTGATGGTCAAATAGCATAACTCCTAGGGATGCCCCCTGTGCTATAGACACAATGAAATAGTCTACTCTATGATGGTGACTCTTCATGTCTTGGGTCCATGAACCAGGCAGTCAAGAATCTGTTTAAAAAACTGAATGTATTTCTAGAAAACAAATTATTGTAGTTACACTACTTCAACTAAAACAGGAGATTTGGACAAACTGATGTGGCACTGTATGACAGGATTGTTATTTTTTCTGGCTAAAAATGTACATCCTGAGAGAAAAGCTGTGAGTATTCTGTGGTGTGCTTCTCTATAGACTGCTTGTTCCTGGGGCTTATAGGGCCATAAAGCAGGTTTCAGCTTTTGTTTTGCTTTGCTTTGTTTTTTGTTTGTTTGTTTGTTTATTTGTTTGTTTTGTTTTGTTTTTTGAGACAGAGTTTCTCTGTGTTACCTTGGCTGTCCTGGACTCATTCTGTAGAGAAGGCTGGCATTGATCTCACAGAAATCCATGTGCCTCTGTCCCCTGGAGTGCTGAGATTACAGGTGTCACCACTGCCACAGCTTGGTTTCAACTTTAAAATATAAATTTTTATACTTTTATTAATTAAACCTTACTCACTTTGAATCTCCCCATAAGCCCCTCACCCATCCCTCCCAATCCCACCTTCCTTCCCCCTTCTTCACGCATGCCCCTCCCTGAGTCCACTGATAGGGGAGGTCTTCCTCTACTTCCTTTTGATCTTAGTCTATCATATCTCATCAGGAGTGGCTGCACTGTAATTTTCTGTGGCCTGGTAAGGCTGCTTCCCTCTCAGGGGGAGGTGATCAAAGAGCAGGCCAATCAGATTATGTCAGAGGTAGTCCCACTTCCCATTAGTATGTAACCCACTTGAACACTAAACTGCCATGGACTACATCAGTGCAGGGGTTCTAGGTTATCTCCATACCTGGTACTTGGTTGGAGTATGCATCTCTGGAAAGACCCCTGTGTTCAAATTTTCTGGTTCTGTTTCTCTCCTTGTGGAGTTCTTGTCCTCTCCAGATCTTACTATTTACCACTTCTTTGATAAGATTCCATGCACTCTGCCCAAGAGTTGGCCATAAGTCTCAGCATCTGCTTTCATAGCCTGCAGGGCAGAGCCTTTCAGAGACCCTTTACTGTTTTCTTCTTCTTCTGATGTCCATACTCTTTGCCTTTCAGGATGGGGATTGAGCATTTTAGTCAGGGTTGACTCCCTCTTGATTAGTTAGGACATCAACATAAAATCAGAAACATTAAATCAGTTATAAGAAAAAGTAGGAAAGACCCTAGAACTCCCTGGTACAGGAGAAAACTCCCTAAGCAGAATACAAACAACACAGGCTCTAAGAGCAACAATCAATAAATGGGACCTCATGAAACTAAAAAGCTTCTGTAAAGCAAAGGACACTGTCATCAAAACAAAATGAATGCGTACAGATTGGGAAAAAATCTTCACCAACCATTTATCTGACAGAGGGCTAATACCCAGTATTTATAAAGAACTAAAGAAACTGAAAAGCAACAAACCAAGTAATCCAATTAAAAAATGGGGAACAGAGCTAAACAGAGAATTCTCTGTAGAGGAATATCGAGTGGCAGAGAAAAACTTAAAGAAAGGCTCAAAGTCACTAGCCATTAGGGAAATGCAAATCAAAACCACCCTGAGATTTCACCTTACAACCATAGAATGGCCAAGATCAAAAACTCAAGTGACAACACATGATGGAGAGGTTGTGGAGAAAGGAGAACCCTCCTCCACTGCTTGTGGTAATGTAAACTTGTACGACCACTGTGGAAAGCAATCTGGTGCTTTCTCAGACAACTAGGAATAGTGCTTTCTCAAGATCCATCCATACCGCTCCTAGGCATATTTCAAAAAGAGGCTCAAGTACACAATAAAGACATTTGTTCAGCCATGTTTGTAGCAGCTTTATTTGTAATAGCCAGAAGCTGGAAACATCCCAGATGTCCCTCAGTGGAGGAATGGATACAGAAATTGTGGTACATCTACACAATGGAATATTACTCAGCAAAGAAAAATAAGGAAATCATGAAATTTCCAAGTAAATGGTGGGACCTGGAAAGGATCATCCTGAGTGAGCTGTCCCAGCAGCAGGAAGACACACACGGTATATTCTCACTCATATAGACATATAATATAGGATAATCCTTCTAAAATCTGTACATCTAGAATATAATTTTTGTAATTTTAATTACGTTATTTCCAAATTCATTTTTCTCCCTCACATATACTGCTCCTTGCCTTCAATTTCATGGCCTTTTGGTTAAATTATTGTTACTGGTTGAATTTTACTTAAGTTTTGCTCAAGGATTTCCCAGATAGTAAGCCAAGAAATGGCTCCCTTGGACATTGAATATGAAATGAAATGTCACACAAGGACCCATGTCCTGGAACAGGAACTGCTTTGGGACATTGGAAGAATTTCTATTAAAATAGATTTTTCCAGACTAAAATCTTGTCTGCTCCAAGGGTACAAGGGCAGAGCTAGGAAGGCCTGTGCTGTCTGAGTCATTTGCTTTCTATTCACCCAGTAAGGGAAACACTATTCCCCAAACCCCACCTTGGTGGTCCTTGCTTAGGAAAGACTCTGGAAAGGCCTAGCCAACAGAAGCTCTAATGGACGTTAGCTTGCAGGTTCCTTCCTCGATTCGTCCCTGGTTCTGCTCTAGGGATCTGTGGAGGAGACCACAAGCCACACCATGGTGATTGTGGTCACTCTTTTCTTAGGTCAGGAGGAGCAGGCCCGTTGAACTGTCAGAGCAGCTGGTACTGGGATGGACTGTGAAACAGACTGTGGGTTTGTTCATGTGGTGACCTGAGCAGTGGCCCTTGGCCTCTGAGCTTCGCTGATTGTGGATTCTTTGGAAGAAGGAGGCTCTCTGCATCCATGGCTGTGGGACCCTGTGGTGCTTGTACATACATCACTACATAGTGCATAAACAATCATTGCTTTTGGTGTATTATAGGAAGAAGACATTATAAAATTGAAGGTCTTTTTTATAGAAGTTCTGAATTTTTCATTCTGCTTTTAGGTTTGTGTTACAAGTTCTGTGAAGGGTTTAGAAACTGGTAGTAAATAGGTGACAGGGGTTACCCTTCAACAATACAGCAATGCTTGGTTAGAATACTATGGCTAGAGAGATGGCTAAGTGGTTAAGAGCACTTATGGATAAGACCAGAGTTAATATCCCAGGATATATAGCATGTGGCTCACAACTACCTGCAACCACACCTCCAGGGGACCTTATGATCTACTCTTACTTCACTGGGTATATATACACACACACACACACACACAAATGCACACATACACAATTCTTCATATACACAAGAATTTAAAATATTTGAAAAGCTAGGTGTTGCTGACATATGCATTTCATTTCAACACTCAAGAGGCAGAGGCAGCTGGAGCTCGGAGTTCAAGACCACTCTGGTCTACACAGTCAGTTCTAGGATAGCTCAAGTTGCATGCAGAAACCTTGTCTCAACAACCAAATCACAGATAAAATAAAATAAAATAAAATAAAATATAAAATAAAAATCCTTTTATGTTTCTGTGATTCAGAGAAATTCATTTCCAAGGACAAAAGGAGTTTCTGAGCTGCAGAGGTTTCCCAGGTGTTCATGGGGTTGGGTGGCTAAGGCAAATTCCACATCTTGTGACATAGATTTTGTGGCAAAAAAATAGACATTAAAATATTTAATGTCATTTTGTCTGTGAGTTTCAGTGGGTCTGGGTTTGCATGAATCCACAAGGGGACATGTGGGGCTACCAATCCATGGCAGAGCTTTTGATCTTATCCATTTGAGAGAGAGCTCTAGAGCATGGTCACTCTCTCTCACTATAGGAAATATCAGTAGGTGTTGGGTCAAACCCAACAATTTAGGAGTCACTTTGAGTTAATTTTGTGGTAGTTGTGGAGTTTGTCTATAATTTTTTTCTTTATTCTTTTCTTACATATCCTGACTGAATGGTCCCCTTCCTCCTCTTTTTTTAAACCCCCAATCTTCTCAATCATGTCCATTGCTCCTCTATTTCCCTTCAGAAAAGAGCACACCTCCAGTGATATCAGCTGAACAAAGCATAACAAGATGCTATAAGAGTATGCATAAACCATCATATCAAGGCTGGACAAAGCACCAAAGTTGGAGGAAAAGAGTTCCATGAGCAGCCAAGAGTCAGAGATACTACCATCCCAACTCTTAGGAGTTCCACAAAAACACTCAAATCAAACAACCACAGCATGTACACACAGGGCCAAGGTCAGACCCATGCAGGTTCCGTGATTGTTGCTTCAGTCTGTGTGAGCCCTTATGAGCCCTCCTTAGCTGACTCAGTGGTCCATGTTTTTATGCTGTCCTTGAACTTTCTGGCTTCAACAATCCTCCCTTCTCCTCTTTTCCCCGGGTTCCTGAGTTAGTCTAATGTTTGGGTGGATGACTGTGTCTGCTCCTATCAGTTCTGGGGCATCGCCCTCTGAGAACTATTGGGCTAGGCAGCATCTATGAATATAGCAGGATATCATAAGATACTATTTCATTGACCTTTTTATTAATGTTAATCTTATGTGGTTCAACCCTAGGTCTTTGAGGTATCCACCTTTAGGTTCCTGGTGATACAGGAAGTGTGAGGCATGGGCTCTCTCTCTCATGGTTTGGGCCTCAAGCTAGGCCAGTTTTTGTGGATTTAGGCCAGCTTGTGGGTTTTTCATACCCACAAGCTATGAGTCACCACTGCTGCAGCACATCTTGCAGAGGACAGGTTGAAGGTAGAAGGCTTTGTGGCTGAGTTGGTGTCCCAGTACCACCACTGGGAGCATAGCCTGTTTACAGAAGATAGTCTGTTCAGGTTCCATATCCTCTGTTGCTAGGAGACTTTGTTAGAGTCACCCTGATAGGTTCCCAGAAATTTCCCCTGCACCAGGATTCCATATCATCCTCTAAATGCTCAGCAACTCAAGTTGTTTCTGGTCATATTCTCTCTCTCTACCTCTCCCTCCTCTATTTGGTTCACCCTATTTCTTTCCATTCTCTGTACCCTGCCACCTGTCTACTCCCCCCAAATTTATTTTATTTTCAATTTCCAGGGAGATCTTGCTATCCCACCTAAAACCCTTCTTTTTACTTACCTTCTCTGGTTTTGTGGATTGTAGTGTGATTATCCTACACTTAACAGCTAATGTCTTCTTGCAAGAGAGTACATACAATGTTTGCTTTTCTGTGTCTGGGTTACAACAATCAGGAAGATTTTTTCAGTTACATACATTTGCCTGAGAATTTCAGAATTTTTTTCTAACACCTGAGTAATACTCCATCTTAAAATATACATTTTATTTATCTGTTCTTCCACTGAGTGACATCCTGGTTGTTTCCAGATTCTGGCCATTGTGAACAAAGATGTTATGAATATGGTTGAGCAAGTGTCCTTGTGATAAGATGGAGTGTCTTTTGGGCATATGCCCAATAGTGGTATAGCTGGCAGTTGAGTTCTCCATTCCCAACTTTCTGAGGAACCAGCAAATTGATTTACATTGTGGCTGTAAAATTTATGCTCCCAACAAGAGCAAATTTCCTGTCTCTTATTTTGTTGATCTTTTTTATTCTGACATTTGCGAGACAGAATTTCAAACTAGTTTTGATGTGCATTTCCCTGTTGGCTAAGGATATTCCACATTTCTTTAAGTGTTTCCTGGCCATTTGAGATTCACATACTGAGAATTATGTATTTCTGTGCCTCAGTTTTTAAATGTTGGATTGTTTAGTTTGTGGATGATTAATTTGTTAAGTTTTTTTTTTTGTTTGTTTGGCTTTTTTTAATTTTGAATGTTAACACTCTATAGGATGGGGATTTCATGAAAATCTTTTTCTTTGTTGTAGGCTGATATTTTGTCTTTTGATGATGTTCGTTATATTTCACTATGCTGAGGTCCCATTTATTAACTGTTGTTATTAGTGCCTGCATGAATCATATTCTGCTTAGGAAGTTGTCTCCTATGTCAGTGTGTTCAAGAGTGTTCCCTGTTTTTCTCTTCTGTAAGGTTCAGAGTTCGATGTTGAGATCTTTGACCCACTTGAACATAAGTTTGGAGCAGGATTGTAAATTTTGGTGTGTTTGCATTCTTCTGCATTCATATATCCATAGCATTTCTTTTTTTTTCTTCAACTTCAAAATGTTTATTTTCCTAAATTTAAACATATTTAATATGCACAGGCAATTAAATCTTTAATATTATTTTTTCATAGGATGATTGTAATGAGTTTATTCTGTAGGAAAACAAATGGAAACGTTACAAACCAGTTCATTTCTGTTTATATGGCCTATAAAAAAGATTTATTTTCTGGGGTTATCAATCTGGCGCCTTCTCAGACAACTAGGAATAGTGCTTCCCCAAGATCCAGCCATACCACTCCTGGGTATATATCCAAATGAGGCTCAAATACACAAAAAGGACATTTGCTCAACCATGTTTGTAGCAGCTTTCTTTGTAATAGCCAGAAGCTGGAAACAACCCAGATGCCCCTCAACTGAAGAATGGATGCAGAAATTGTGGTACATCTACACAATGGAATATTACTGAGCAATGAAAAATAAGGAAATCATGAAATTTGCAGGTAAATGGTGGGATCTGGAAAGGATCATCCTGAGTGAGTTGTCCCAGAAGCAAAAAGACACACATGGTATATACTCACTCATATAGACATACAACATAGGACAAACCCACTAAAACCTGTGCCTCTAAAGAAACTAAGCAAGAGAGAGGACCCTAACTAAAATGTCCAATCCCCATCCGGAAAGGCAAAGAGGATGGACATCAGAAGAAGAAGAAAACAGGAAACAACCTAGGAACCTACCACAGAGGGCCTCTGAAAGCCTGTGCCGTAAAGACTATCAAAGCAGATGCTGAGCCTGATGGGCAACTGTTGGGCAGATTGAATGGAATTTTATGTAAGAACTGGGAAATAGTAAGAGCTGGAGAGGACAGGGTCTCCACAAGGACAGCAACAGAACAAGAAAATTTGAACACAGGGAACTTCCCAGAGACTCATACTCCAACCAAGGACTATTCATGGAGATAACCCAGAACCCCTGCACAGATGTAGCCCAGGGCAGTTCAGAGTCCATTTGGGTTACATAGTAATGTGAAGAGGGACTGCCTCTGACATAATCTGATTGGCCTGCTCTTTGATCACCTCCCCCTGAGGGGGGGAGCAGCCTTACCAGGCCACAGTAGAGGACAATGCAGCCACTTTTGATGTGCACTGATAGACTAAGTTCAGAAAGGAGAGGAGAACCTCCCATATCATTGGACTTGGGGAGTGGCATGCATGCAGAGGGAGGAGGGAGGGTGGGATTGGGAGTGGAGGAGGGAGGGGCTTATGGGCGGATGCAGAATGAATAAAGTGTAATTGATGAAAAATTTAAAAAAAAAAGATTTATTTGAGGAATTGCCTTCAGAGAATTGGTGAATGAGTTTCATTTGCAGTATAATATCAGAAAGATAATAGTAATAGTTATGTTCAAAGACCTTTTCTTGGGATAAGAGAATCATAATTTTTTCCAGTTGGATCATTTTTGTTTCTTCATGAATTGGCAAAGATCTGTGGAACACTATTGTTACTGTCATATTCTGTTAACTATATACCTAAATTTCTTTTCAGCCTAGCACAACCACTCTGGAAATCAATCTGGCCCTTTAATAGACAACTAGAAATAGCATATTGTCAAGATGCAGCCATACCACTTCTAGGCATATATTGAAAAGAGGCTCAAGTACACAATAAGGACATTTGCTCAACCATGTTTGTAGAAGCTTTATTTGTAATAGCCAGAAGCTGGAAACAGCCCAAATGACCCTCAACTTAAGAATGGATGCAGAAATTGTGGTATATCTACACAAATGAGTATTACTCTGCAATGAAAAATAAGGAAATCATGAAATTTGCAGGCAATTGTTGGGACCTGGAAAGGATCATCCTGAGTGAGCCGTCCAAGAAGCAGAAAGACATACAAGGTATATATTCACTCATATAGACTTATAACATAGGATAAACCTACTAAAATCTATACATCTAAAGAAACTAATCAAGAGAGAGGATCCTGACTAAAATGGTCAATCCACATCCCGAAAGGCAAAAAGGATGGACATCGGAAGAAGAAAACAGGAAACAACCTAGAAACCTGCTGCAGAGGGCCTCTGAAAAGCTCTGCCCTGCAGACTATCAAAGCAGACACTGAGACTCATGGCCAACTGTTAGGCAGAGTGCATGGAATCCATAGCATTTCTTAAAGAAGCATTCTTTTTTCTGTTGTGTCTTTTTAGCTTCTTTATCAAAAATCAAATGGGCATAGGTGTGTGGATTTATATATGGGTCTTTGATTTGATTATAATTATGTGGAAATTTGAGAATTGTGTTAAATCCGTAGGTTGCTTTTGGTAGGATGGCCATTTTACTATATTAATTCTATCCATGAGTGAAATCTTTCTATCTTCTGGTATCTTTTTCACTTTAATTCTCTAAACAGTCTAGAAAGACCCTAAAAAAAACTTCTTTAACATTCTTGCTGTACAAGAATTTCACTTTCTTGGTTAGAATTACCCCAAGATATTTTATATTAATTGTGGCTATTGTGAACTGTGTGGTTTTTCATATCTTCCTCAGCTTGTTTGTCATTTGTATATAGGAGAGTTACTGTTTTTTTGTCTGTTTGTTTGATTTCTTTTTCTCTATTTGGTTTTGTTTGTTTCAAGCAACTTTGTATCCAGCTGTTTTGTGAAAGGTATTTATCAGGTGTAGGAGTTCCCTGGTAGAATTCTTGGGATCTCTCATGGATACTATGGTATCATCTGCAATTAACGATACTTTAATTACTTCTTTTCTAGTTTGTATTTCCATGATCTTTTTCATTGCCCTCACTAGAAAGAATTTAAAGTATTCTATTGGATAGATATGGGCAGAGGAAAGAAGCTTGTCTTCTTCCTGATTTTAGTGGAATTGCCTTGAGTTTTTCACCATTTAATTTGTTGTTGGCTGTAGGCTTGCTGTGAATTTCCCTTATTATATTTATGTATGTCTTGTATATTCCTACTCTCCACAAATGCTTTCTCATTACGGGGTGTTGGATTTTGTTAAAGCCATTTTCAGCATCTAATGATCTCATAATGTTATTTTTTTTCTCCTTTCAGTTTGTTTATATGGTAGAATACATTGACAGATTTTATATGTTATGTACTTCTGCTTTGTTGGACTATTCAGGGCTTGTTGTAGTAGGATAGCCAGTGGAATATATCGACCTGGCTGTTATAGATCGTATTCTTATTTATTTATTTATTTATTTATTTATTTATCTAGCTAGCTAGCTAGCTACCTGTTTATTTGTTTATTTATTTATTTGTATTTTTAATAATTTATTCACGTTACATCCCAATTGTAGCCCCCTCCCACATCAATTCCCATTCCCATCTTCACCTTCTTTTCCACCTTACATCCTTCCTTAATCCACTGGAAATGGAAGTCCTCCTCCACTACCATCTGACCCTAGTCTATCAAGTCTCATCAGAACTACCTGGATCCTCTTCTTCTGTGTCCTGGTAAGGCCACATTGCCAGAAGGGAGTGATCAAAGAGCAGGCAACAAAGTTAATATCAAAGATAACACCTGCTCCACTTATTGGGAACCCTCATGGAGACTGAGTGCCTATGGGCTGCTTCCTGGTAGGAGATCTAATTCTTCTCCATGTATGGGACTTGGTTGGCCCATCTGTCTTGGCAGGGCTCCTTGGATCAAGATTTTTAACTTTTTTGGTCTCCTTGTAGAGCTTCTGACCCCCTTCCATTTCCCCATTCTCCCTTAAGACTCCCTGTGCTCTGCCCAGAGTTTGGCTGTAATTCTCAGCTTCTGCTTCCATCTTCTGCTGGGTGGAGACTTTCAGAGAACATCTGTGCTAGACTCTTGTCCTGTTCTCTCCTTCATACTTCTGGTGTCTATCCTGTTTGCCCTTCTTAATGGGAATTCATAATCCTCCCTAGGGTCCTCCTTGTTCTTTACTTTCTTTAAGTCTTTGGATTTTAGTATGATTATCCTATATTAACTGGCTAATATTTGCTTATAAGTGAGTATGTGCCATGCATATCTTTCTAGTTCTGGCTACCTCACTCAGGATGATCTTTTCTAGTCCCATCCATTTGCCTGCAAGTTTCATGACTTCCTTGTTTTTATTAGCTGCATAGTATTCTGTTGTGTAATTGTATAAGAATTTCTGTATCCATTCTTTGCTTGAGAAAAATATAGGTTGATTCCAGATTCTGAATATTATGAATAAAGCTGCTGTGAATATAGTTGAGCAAATGTCCTTTATGTATGGTGGAGCATCTTTTGGGTACATGCCCAGAAGTAATATAGCTGGATCTTGAGGTAGTTATTCCGAATTATCTGAGACAGCGCCATCTTGATTTCCAAAATGGTTGTACATGTTTACATTTCCACCAGCAACGGAGGAGGGTTTCACTTTCCCTGCATCCTTGCTAGGATGTGTTGTCACTTGAGTTATTGTTATTAGCCATTCTAATAGAATCTCAGAGTCATTTGCATTTGCATTTCCCAGAGGACTAAGGACAGTGAGCCCTTTTTAAGTCATTCCCTGACATTTAGTATTCCTCTGTTGAGAATACTCTGTTTAGCTCTGTATCCCAGTTTGGTGTTTAATTTCTTGAGTCTATATAAATTTTGCATATTAGCCTTCTGTCAAATGTAGGGTTGGCGAAGATCTGTTTTCAGTCTGTAGGCTGTCATTTTGTTCTGATGACAGTGTCCTTTGCTTTACAGAAGCTTTTCAGTTCATGAGATACCATTTATTGATTGTTGATATTAGAGCCTGTGTTTTTGGTGTTCTATTCAGGATCTTGTCTCTTGGGCCAATGAGTTCAAAGCTCTTCATTCCTTTCTCTTCTAACAGGTTCATTGTGTCTGGTTTTATGTTGAGGTCTTTGACCCACTTGAACTACAGTTTTTCTCAGAGTGATACATATGGGTCTTTTTGCATTTTTCTATATGGAGACATCAAACTAGGCCACTACCATTTGATGAAGATACTGTCTTTTTTTACACTGTTTGGTTTTGGCTTCTTTGTCAAAAATTAAATATCTGTAGGTGTCTGGGTTTATTTCTGGATTTCCCATTAATTACACTAATCCTCTATTCTGTTTCTATGAGAGTACCATGCCATTTTTATTACTGTTGTTCTGTAGTACCTCTTGAGATCAGGGATGGAGATACTTCTAGAGGATCTTTGATTGTACAGGATTGTTTTAGCTATTTTTTTCCACATGAAATTGAGAATTGTTTTTTTTTTTTTTTTTTCAAAATCTTTAAAGAAGTCTGTTGGTATTTTCATGGGAATTGCATTGAATCTATATTCTTTTGGCTAGAATGGCCATTTTCACTATGTTAATCCTATTGATCCATGGGCATGGGAGATCTTTCTATCTTCTGATATCTTATTCGATTTCTTTCTTGAGAGACTTGAATTTTTTTTTTCATACAAGTCTTTCACTTGCTTTGTTAGAATTATACCAAAATACATTATGGTTTTTTGTTTTGTTTTGTTTTTGTTTTTTCTGTTGTGAAGGTTCTGTTTGCCTAATTTCCTTCTTTCCCCTTTTATCTTTTGTATACAGGAGGGCTTCGGAGTTTTCTGAGTTAATTTTTTATCCAGCCACTTTGCTGAAGGTGTTTATCAGCTGTAGGGATTCTCTTGTAGAATTTTTGGGGTTACTTATGTATACTATCATATCATCTCTGAATAGTGATACTTTGACTTCTTTTCGGATTTCTATCCCCTTGATTTCCTTTATATTTCTTATTGCTCTAGCTAGGACTTCAAGTAATATTTTCAAGAGATAGGGCAAGAGTGAACAGTCTTGCCTGTTTTATTTCAGTGGAATTGATTTAAGTTTCTCTCCGTTTAGCTTGATGTTGGCTATACATTGTTGTATATTGCTTTTTCTATGTTTAGGTATGTGCCTTGTAGCCCTGATTTCTCCAAAATTTTAAACATGAATGGGTATTGGATTTTGTCTAATGTTTTTTCAGCATCTAAGGTGATGATTATGTGTTTTTTGTCCTTCCATTTGTTTATATGCTCTATTACACAGACAGATTTCCATATATTGAACCACAGTGCATGCCTGGTATGAAGCACACTTGGTCATGATGTATACATTTGATGTGTTTTATTGTATTTGGTTTGTAAGTATTCAGCATTTTTTGCATCAGTGTTCATTAGGAAAATTATTCTATTTTGTAGAATGGTTTGAACAGTGTTGGTATTAGCTCTTCCTTGAGTGTCTGGTAGAATTTTGCACTGAAACTATCTGGTGCTGGACATTTTTTGAATAGGAGAGTTTTGAAGACTGTTTCTATTTCTTTAGGGGACACAAGACTATTAAACTTGTTTATCTGATCTTAATTCTAATTTTGTAAGTGGAATCTATCAAGAAAATTGCCCATCTCATTTAGATTTCTAAATTATGTGGTATACATCCTTTTGAATTAAGACCTAATGTTTCTTTGAATTTCCTCAGTGTCTGTCATTATGTCCTCCTTTTCTTTTCTTATTTTGTTGATTTGGATAGTGTTTCTCTGCCTTTTCATTAGTTTTGCTAAGGATTTCTCTATCTTGTTGAATTTCCAAAGATTCAGCTCTTGGTTTCATTGATTCTTTGAATTGTTTTCTTTGTTCTAATTTATTGATTTCAGTCCTGAATTTGATTATTTCCAGCTGTCTGCTCTTCTTGGGTTCACCTGCTTCCATTTTTTTCTGGTGTGACATCAAGTTGCTTGTATGAGATGTCTCTAATTTCTTTATGAATGTACTTCATGCTATGAACTTTCTTTTTATCACTGATTTCATTGTTTTCCATAAGTGTGGATATGCTGTTCCTTCATTTTCATTGATTTGTAGAAAGTCTTTAATTTCTTTCTTCTTTCTTCCCTGACCCAGCTGTCATTGAGTGGAGAGTTGTTCAGTTTCTATGCTTATGTCGACTTTTTTCTATTTCTGTTGTTGTTGAGAGTCAGCTTAGTCTATGGTGGTCTGAAAGGTACAAGGGATTATTTCAGTCTTTTTGTATATGTTGATTATGTTGGTCTTTTTGTATGTGTTGAAGCTTGCTTTGTGACCAACTGTGTGATCTATTTTGGAGAAGGTTTTATGCAGTGCTGAGAAGAAGTGATATTCTTTTGTGTTTGCGAGAAAAGTTCTGTAGATATCTGTTACATCCATTTGTTTCATGACATTTGTTAGTGTTATTAATTCTCTGTTTAGTTTCTGTTTCCTTGACCTGTCCTTTGATGAGAGTGGGATGTTGAAGTCATCCACTATTAATGTATGGGGATTAATATGTGGTTTAAATTTTATTAATGTTTCTTTTACAAATGTGGCTGCATTTGAATTTGGGGCATAGATGTTCAAAATTGAATTTTTTCTTGGCACAATTTTTCTCTTTTGAGTATGAAGTGTCTTTCTTCATTCATTTTGATTTATTTTGGTTGAAAGTATTTTATTAGATATTAGAATGGCTACTGCAGCTTGCTTCTTGTTGTCCATTTGTTTGGGGAACATTTACTCTCAGGTAATATCTGTCTTTGGTTGAGATGTGTTTGAGTTGTGTTTCTTATATGCAGCAGAAAGCTTGGTCACTCATCCATTCTTTTAGTCTGTGTCTTTTTATTGGAGAGTTGACTTCATTGATATTTTGAGGTATTAATGACCAGTGACTGTAAGTTCCTTTCAGTTTGGTGTTGGTTGCAATAGTGTGTTTGTGTCCTTTTCTACTTTTGGTTTTGCTATAGTGAAGTTATTTATGTCCGTTTTTTTGTTTTTTTGGTGGGGGGAGGGTATGGTTAACCTTGAGTGGTGGTTTTCCTTTTAGTATCATGTGTACGACTGGGTATTTGCATAGATATTATTTAAATTTTGTTCTGTTCTGTAATATCTTCTTTTCTCCATGTATGTTTTCTCCGTATATGTTGAAAGTTTTGCTAGGTATAGTAGTATGGACCAGTATCCTTTATTTATTTTTTTTTCTGGGGGGTGGTGTTCAAGATATCTGCCCAGACACTTCTTTCATTTATGAGCTCTATAGAGAAGTCACTTGTGATTCTGATAAGTTTGCCTTTTTTAAATTTTTTTCTGGGCCCTTTTCCCTTTCAGCATTCAATTTTCATTTTCTCTTCTGTTCATTTAGTGATTTAGCTGTTATGCGGCCAGATGATTTTCTCTTCTGGCCTAATTTATTGTAGTTCTCTTGTATCCTTGTAAGCATCTCTTTCTTAACTTTGGGAAATTTTTCTTTTATAATTTGTTGGAAATATTTTATGGTCCTTGGACCTGGGAATCTTTTCTTTCTTCTATTTATAATATTCTTAGGTTTTTCCTTTTCACAGTGTCCTTGATTTCTTTGATGTTTTCTGTCACAGATTTCTTAGGATTTAACATTTTTGGTTTGGATGATGCATCAATTTCTTTTTCTTTTTAGATTTTTTTTTATTTTTTATTTTTTTTTATCAGTTACATTTTATTAACTCTGTATCCCAGCTGTGTCCCGATCCCTCATTCCCTCCCAGTCCCTCCCTCCCTCCCTCATCTCCACCATGCCCCTTTCCAAGTCCACTGATAGGGGGGACCTCCTCCCCATTCATCTGATCCTGTTTTACCAGGTATCTTCAGGACTGGCTGCAAAGCCCTCCTCTGTGGCCTAACAGGACTGCTCCTCCCTTCGGGGGTGGGGAGACCAAAGAGCCAGTCATTGAGTTCCTGTTAGAAATAGTCCCTGTTCCCCTCACTTTGGGAGCATCAATTTCTTTCATTGTGTCTTCTACACCTGAGGTTCTTTCCTCCATCTTTTGTATTTTGTTGTTAATGCTTACCTTTGTAATTCCTGCTTTCTTCCCTAAGTTCTCCCTCTCTAGGATTTCTTAAATTTGTGCTTTCTTTAATGTTGCCATTTCCATCTTCAGCTTTTGCACAGTATTGTTAATTTCCTACACCTGTTTGTTTGTATTTTCCTGTTTTTTTTATTAGATGATCTGTCCAATATTCTTCATCTCTTTGAATTCTCCTGCTGATCTTTCAGTGATTAATTTATTTCTATCTCTAAAGGTTTCAGACTTTTTTTCTCTATTTTCCTGTATTTCTTTATGGATTTTACTTGTTCCCTTTGTTATCATCTTCATAAGCATAGATTTAAGGTTATTTTCTTCTGTTTCATTTGTATTTGGGCATTCATGGTTACTTCCCTTTGGACCACTGGGTTCTGGGGAGGCCATATTGCTTTGGCTTTTGTTGATTGTGTTTTTATACTGACCTTCAGCCAACTGGCTGACTCTGGCATTGGACATTAGATCCTGTTGCCTACTGAAGTGCTCAGGGATGTGGAAATAATCCTGGACAAGAAACTGGATATTCCTGCAGGAGCCCTTCTCAGTTTGGTGGAAATAACCTGAGACTGGTGGGTGGCTCTCAAGGAATTTCCAGTCAGAATCATCAGATGTTTGATCCTGGGGAACATGTGGACTCCTCAGGTACTCAAGGATCCTCCTCTCACAGGGAAGACCTGGAGTCAGCTACTCTACTACTGCCTTTATTTCTCTTAAGTTAGTGAGCCCAGTCACTGTGCTTAGACAATGTGCTTGCTGTATGTAGCCTTTCTAGAGAACCTGTGAGCTCAGAGGTTCTGCTGGTCTCCATAGGAAGACTGAGTGTGTCTTGGAGCAGTGTCTTAGTTTCTTCTGTGGGTCCCAAGTGTCAGAAGGCCCATGGTTGGAGCCAGGTGCTCAGAATGGTGAGAGTGGTCCCTGAGTTTGGAGCTGGGTGTCCCTGGTACTGTAAGGTATCCCATTTAAGGACACTGAGAGTAGGCACCTGAGTTTTGAGCCATAAACCAGAATACCCAGAAGGTATTTATGGGACAGTGAGAGTGTGTGTTCTGTTCTGGAACCTCACCCAGGTACTGGAAGGAAGATATGTACTGCATGGTCAGTGAGAGTAAGCACCTGAAGTAAGAGCTGCAAACCACCAGTACCAGACAGTGAGCTATGGCAGGAAGCCTATCACTTTGGCTGTGCCAGGCAGAAGCCTGGGAACTATTCCAGGGAATAGCAGGGTGGCCTGAAGGTGGACCCTTGAGTTTCCCTGTGGGTTCTTCTCTCACCTGCAAAGAACAGATGTAAAGGTTTTGAGGGCCACAGTATTCCCTGCTGGTCACTGTGCTCTCACTCCTGAGCTGCTGTTCAGATCTCTGCATGGTTGGTGACACCATCAGCCATCATGGATCTCTTTAAAGACTGTATTCTCGCATTGTTTTTTTTTTCTTTTGTATAAATGTTCCAGGTAATTATTGATTCAGGCCTTATTTCTGAGTTTGTCTTACTTGGAGAAGTGTTTTGTTCCATGGCTTCTGTTTCTTCTCATGTGTTGTGAACTGTAGTATGCATGCAATGAGCCATTTAAGGAGAAACTGGAAAATGAAAGTGTTGAGCTTAAGAAGATAGTGGTCACAGTGAGGAAGATTCAGTGGGGAAAAGAGCACATTTACAATTAGACTAGAGACCATGTGGTTGGAATGGCCCAGATCTGCTCATATATTTGAACACTCAATTTTCAGTTAGTGGAACAGATTTGGAACTATCAGTAGAAATGCTGTGTTGGAGGAGCTCTTTCAGTGAACGTGTTTTGAAACTTCAAAATCACATGCCAGGATCAGAGTTTCTTTTTCTGCATGCTGCTTGCAGATCTAGATGTACCTTTTCAGCTCCATGTTGATTTAATGATCAGAAAATCCCAGATGTTCGATTTTACCAATACAAACTCATGAGCTAGATGCTGGCTTGAGAACTTGCTGGCTCAGTGAGGAAAGAGAAAGCAACTAGCTGACCTTCAGCTTACATCTCAGATGGCAAAGCCCAAAGCCGACAGCTAAAAACAAAAAGTCGAGACACAGCATCAGCTGGTTACTTGGTCTGACTCTTGGTCTAGGGCTAACTGTATTTAATCCTGTTTACAGAAGGCTCTTGGATGAGGGGTGTGAGCTGCTCCATGGGTTAGTATTTACAGAAGAAAGAAAGCCCTAGGATTAAAGTTTGAACCATACCACAATTAGAAACAGGGGTTTATACTTTACAATATAAGGGTTCACAATGGAATCAAATATCCTGCAACAGCTCCTTGCTTGCCTACTGCCATTGTTTTTTCCCATGAGGATAATGAAGTATCCTCTGAAAGTATAAGCAAGCCTCCAATAAAAAGCTTTCTTGTAAGTGTTGCTTTGCAATGGTGTCTCCTCACAGGAGAAAAACAAAAACCAAGAAAGGTCGTTTCTCTAATGTCTGTATTCTGCCTGTAATCTGTCTGTATTCTGCCCATGTCCTGAGAAACAGAAAGGCAAAATTAAAAAATAAGGAGCTGACATTTTTGAGAAAACATTGAGTCAGTGATTGTGTTGAATAGTTTTATGTCAACTTCACATAAGCTGAAGTCATCTGAGAGGAAGGACTCTTAATAAAAGGCTTCCATAACATGTAGCTTTACGCAAGCATGCAGTGCACTTTATTAATTAGTGAATGATGAGGGAGTGCCAAGCCCAATGTGGGTGATGTAACCACTTTTACATAAACCAAAATGGGAACAGCTATAAACTTTCTGGTGTGACTGAGCCATCAGGATGTTACCCCATTTCCACTAAGAAGGTGACACCAGATTTCCAGGGTGTATATATGCTGTATTTTATTTTTGGTGGTTTGCTTTCTGTGATAAACTTTCTGACTTTCACAGGTTACTAAAGAATTTTCTTAGTCATGTGCCTCCAGTGATAGATAACAATCAAAGGATGCTGAAACTTAACATGTTTTGACTAGGAAGGCTCATGGTAATTTGCATCAGCACAGAGCCAGTCTTGGGAAGCAAACATCCAACAGGAATCAAAATAATAGATTGGTGGGTTTCAGACACTCTGTTGCCCCTGTAGCCATGACAGCTGGAGGCTGTAGCCTCAGGCAGTGCTGAGTCCTCATGTGCTGTCCCAGCCCCACCCTCCTCATGGACTCTCCTAACCTCTTTTTCTTTCAGATACTTGGGACTCCTTTGGTCCAGTTCACTGCCTACTAGTGTGTGCTGCAACAGGCCCTCCAAACCCATGCTCTTGCCTTCATCTCTAGTTGCTATGATATAAACACACTATAGAAAAAAATAACATGCTAATATCATTTCTTGCTCCATTATATTATGTTTTTTCTGTGTCCTATATCCTATGTCCTATAGGTACTTAGTCTAAGAAAGCATATGGTAAATTATACCATGCATTCCCTAACCCAGGCAGCCTGACTTATAGAAATCCATCTCTAAAATTGGGAATTTAACTTGAGTGCTGTCATACATGACTCATATCTAGATTAAAAAATGTAACAGAGATTAACAGATTATGAATTTGGAGAACCGGGTCAAGGGAATATTTGCAAGAAATATTAGAAGTTTAGTCCACCAGGGGCCCCAAACGATTCTAAGTTAGTTATTAAAAGTTTGCTGATTGCTTTGGCATGCTGTAGAGAAATATTAATGCAGCGAGATGACTACTGTGGCAATGTCAGCATTTCATCATCCCCAGGCTATGTATTCATAAAACTTGGAGTTTGAGCTAACATCACCACTCCCTTTATTCCATTTAACATTATAGAATGTTATTTCATCTGTTTATGTCCTTTAAAGAAGAAGTTATTTCTATTACATTACCTTGGGTCCTCTTTTTCCTGGAACTGTATACTTTGTACTTTTCCTTGCTCAACCTTTTTCATTATAGATCTGCATAAGACTGGCCATTAACAATGCTGCAGCACACTCAATACTAGGTTGCTTTGAAATGTCCTCTGCTAATTCTATTAATCAAATTCTTGCCCTTGGGTCTTTAGTTTAGCCTCAGGCTGAGTTTTTAGACAATGGCAAAAATCAGCCACATCTTTTGCCAGAGTATTATAACAAGGGACTCTAGGCCACATATTAATATTGTTACCCCTGAAACTGACCCTCATGGTTCACATCACCCTCAGCCCTACTGACTGCCATGTGCAAACTAGGATGGGCCATTAAGGCCCTCATAAAATGTCCAATCTTTATCTAGTCCTGTGTTCCAACATGTTCTATATTCCTCAAAACCAAAGCATATTCAGACCTGTCACAGCAATACCCCAGTTCCTGTCACCAACTTCTGAAGTCTTAGTCAGTCTTCTATTGATGTGAAGAGATACTGTGACCATTGATCTCTTGTACAAGAAAGCATTTAATTGGGGCTTGCTTACAGTTTCAGATGTTTAGTCCATTGTTTTCATGGTGGAGACCATGGTGGCACAGAGTCAGAGATGTGGTTAATAAAAGCTGAGAGTTCTACATCCAGATATACAGGCAGCAGGTAGAGCTGCACTGATGAACTATGTAAACTATAATATTTAATATATATTAAATATTTTAAGATGAATACTGATATATAATTATTTATCTTTGGCTCATGAATCCTAGAATGGCAGTCATCCATAGAAGGGGAAGTTTCCAAGCAATATGATGTCAGTACTAGTGGAACTAATGAAGAGCATTCTCAACAAGGTTGCTTTCTCATGGCCATCTAGACTTGTGAATCTCAGGTTTGCTTCTACCCTCAAGGGCACAGATTTATGGTATCTGTTGTAGAGATAATATCAGAACAAATTCTTACACAGTTTCTGTAGTTGAAAGAGGAACCATTTCACCTTCTCAACTTCGACAAGACAATTCTGTTTTGGGTATCTCAGTTACTGTGAGGAAACCACCACAATCAAGGCAACTTAAAAAGGAAGCATTAAATTGGACTTATGTTCTAGAGAGTTGAAATTTCTGATGAGGGACTAAAGGTATGGCAGCAAGAATAACTGATGGTTCAAATCCAAAGCTAAGCAGGAAGGAGAGAGTACACTTGGGATAGTGCAGTCTTTGGAAACCTCAGAGCCTACTCATGTTACACAGATCCTTAAAGACAGCCATACCTCCAATGCTTCCACCGAATTGGAAAGAAGTATTCAAACAATTGAATCTAAGGGAGTCATTCTCTTTCAAACCACCACACATTTCTTTAATACTTTTCATCTGCACAAACCCTACCATACACTTAAGTGAGAATGTTATGCTTCCAACATACAATGCCACAGACTAAATATTGCCATTCCACAAAGAAAGAAACAAAGGTGTTCCCATTCCTGCGGCTCTGTCACTTGTAACACACAGAATGTCTTTCAGGCCAGTTCTACTGCACACCTGCTTCCTCAAAAAAAATATCTGACTACAAGTGATGTAAGGAATTAAATTATATTTTAGCTTATAACTCCAACAGAAATACTTCCTTATGTTGGGAAAGACATGAGGACAGTGTTGGGAGTATACCTCCAGAACTGGGTCTAATGCCAGGTTCACAAGCAAATAGAAATTTCCACAGGTGTAAAACCTCACATACTCCACAGTAATTCATTTCCTCCAAGGAGACTCCATTTCCTAGAGGTACTACAAACTGAAAAATAGCATCACCACCTTGGAATCCAATATTCAACAGAAATTTTCAGGAGGATTTTTTTTTACATTGAAAACATAACAGTTACAGGACCTAATATATGTGACCATAGTCTACCATAGTCTTGTAAGATACTATGATAACCCAAACTTCATGTTCCATATAATAGTCCCAAGAAGTTTTTTTTTTAACTTTTTCCTTTAAACTGCAGTAACAAAAGAAAGAATGTTATGAATCAGGATATCTAAAATAAATTAGTTGATGCATTTCATAGGGGAGTTACATTAAAATTGAAAAGTATCTGTCATTGTGTTTAGATAGGACCTCATAACAATGTTAGTCTCTCCATGGGTGCCATCGATGAACACTAAGAATGGTAATATAATCCCTCTCTGTGTTATATGTCACTCAGGAAAAAAAAAATTAGCCAATGTCAGCATTTCATCATTAGGCATTGATTTCATCATTCCATTTGATCGCTTTCCTTGGAGCATTTGTAAATGGAAAGGTCATGCTAGTGGGACAAAGAATCTATACTAGTCAACCTTGAAACATTTGCCTTGCATTTTAGAAAACAAATCTAATACTAACATGATTTGATAATTAAGATAACATTCTAATTCGGTGGCCATAATTGTTTCTTGTTCGTATAGTGTCCGGAATATTTTCTAGAATAGGAAAGCACATTCACTTTAGTTTATTATGGTCAAATGGAGATTTTGGCAAAGTATAAAGGAAGTTTTCATGAAAATCTAAAAAAAAAAAATGCAAAATCAAACACAAAGCAATTTAAAAGAAAAAGAAAGTAGATAAGTAGATGTACTTACAGGAAGAAGATTCCCTGTGAGTATTCCTGAGGATTCTGTGGACTCTACTATATGCTCAAAAAGCTTCTAATCCACAACTTGTCATGGTGTCCCCAGATGCTTTGTGCAAACTCCTGCTACTTCATTTGGAGCAGCCTCTACAGGTCACCTCCTATCATAAACATTGAGTATCTCAAGTTTGCTTGTCTAAACTAACAGACCTCATTGTTCCTGTACTTCCAATATATGAATTCAGTTCAAAATTTGCAAAATGATAATGTGCTATTGCCACTCCTTGTGGCAGCCAACATTCTAATTCACTTATTTATTTATTTACGCTGTTTCCGATAAGGCTTAATAAAATAATAGCACATTCATATTACTGAGTAGCTCTACATCCCTTGTGTATGGATGTGGATGGGATGCTTGCATCTCTAGTAAATTTCACTGTGGAAAGAAAATTTAACACAAATGTTTTTACAACTGTACAAATTTATCCCCCTACATAACCTACAGTATTATAAAAAGAAAAAAAAATAACTCAGTTATTGTCATTACACTAAGAACACTAATATAGTATAAAACATTTCAGCATATATTGAGTAACATTTGCTTAATGTAAAGCATTATTACAAAAATGCAAAGGTTAAGTAACCTTATTTGTGTGCCTGAACTGTGTTCTGTCCTGTACTGGTTAGTTGGTTAGGTTTTTTTTTTGTTGTTTGTTTGTTTGTTTGTTTTCCTTAACTTAAGCTACAAGCATGTGGAAAGAGAGAGCCCCCTTTGAGGAAGTGCCTCCACCAGATTAGTGTTTATATAAATCTACCGGGTCATTCTCTTCAGCAATGTTTGGTGTTCATGGAATCGGCCCATTGTGTACAATGCCACCTTTGAGCAGATGGTTCTGGGAGGCATAAGGAAGAGGATGAAGTGTTTGAAAAGATTGAACACATACTATTTTTCCATAGGACCTTAGAGTAATACCTAGAACCTCATAAGGAAGCTTATAATAGAGCAGACAGTATTAGCCAATTTGTCCTAAGATACAAACTGCACATTGTGTTTCTCTGTCAAAGTCCTGCTTCAAAACCAAAGGGGTAAACTAAGTCAGAGTGTAGATCCCCAGTTGCTGCCTGGTTGGTAATCCAGCAGGCTTTTTCTGATGCTAATTTTTCAGGCTGCAACTGATGGTTACCAACCATGGCTTCCACTGACAGTGGCAAACTGAGGGGGCAGAATTAGATTACTGGTGTAGGCCAGGCCAGTGCTGGTAGCTTCGTAGCATGGTCTTACATCTACCGTGTAAGCATCGGAGATGGCTATTGGCTCTAGCATTGGTGCTCCACTGAAAGTGGCAAAGCATCGTCTTACAAAGAAAAGGAAGGAGAGAAAAGACCACACACACATACACACACACACACACACATTTACACCTGATGAAGTAAGACAGACTCCAGCAGGTGGGTTTCAACAAGCTTTTCTAGCTTTTCTTTCTCCCAGTTTATACACCCAAGAAAATTCTTTTAAACAAAATAAAAATTACAATTTGATTACATGTTATTTTTCTTTAAGTGAATTACAATGAGTATATGTAAGAAAAATATATTCCCCAATACCTTCACATGATCAAGGTTTTACATATTCTGGGTGAAAAACCAAAAAGCAAAACAAGTTATTTTCAAGAATCCATATACATTTGTAACTAAACAACTTGTTATAAATTAACAAGGTGAGCAAACAAGGTAATTTCTTAGCTACTTTTCTCTACTAGCAGGCTGCAATTTACAGTTACAAAGAAAGAATTAACTTACAAAGTAATCTCTCACAAAAGTCTTAAAAGAATCACAAATCTAAACTTTTATATAAAAACCAACCAGCCATCTCTACTTTAAATCTTTAAGGTGTACATCTACACATTAATAATTTTGTTTTAATTCACTATCAGGAAGCTGAGAGCAAAAGCAAGTATAAGGAAGTCAATTGTTTTGTTGAGAATGTCACCTCAGCCAGTGCTATCTTGGGCTATTGTTCTCACTCACCAACCTTTAAAAGTCCCTGGCCTTACTATTAAGGTGTACTTTCCTGAACTTCAGAATGTTCTCTAAGATAATTTACATCACAGCCATTAACAAAAATATCTTTACTTAACCTTGCTAAACACTCTGTTTTTTCCTAAAATTTTCTACATCATATCCACTGGCAAAAGCATCTTTTCCTAACCTTGCTAAATAAATCTATTTTTCCAAACTCATTGTAAAGTTAATGGCCATTGCTAACAATCTGCATCTGAAGGTTCTCCTCAAAGGTGGTAGTTAAAATTAAATCATTAATGTCTCCAACAACCTTGCCTAAAAGAGATCAAGCATTCTTAATTTTAAGTGCCAGATACGCTGCATAGTCAGGGGCTGGAATTTCCATTAGAGTTTTCATATGATTCGTATATTAGGAGGATTATAAGGCTACAAGGGTAATAAGCAGAGCTATGGTTCCATAACAGCATGAAAGACCTAGAAATTGTACTTCCTGGTACTTCTGAGCTCTGCCACAAACTGAGACAAACCCATCATGGCTCTGCTAACTGGTTGATTGCATTCCATGCATTCTAGAGCTGTTTGCTATTCCTTTGGCACACACTCCAGCAATTGTCCTCTTGTCTTATGTTTTGTATACTCAAAATTGTCTCCATATTCCATAGTTCTTTGTAAATTCTCAATTCCCCCCAGACTTCGAGTTCAGCCTCAACAACCTCTGCCAAACTCAATGTCTTCTGGAATCAGCACTACACTCAGGACTCTTAACTAAGGGTTTCGTAGGTAGCAGGGAAGCAGATTTCTGCTTCTGTCAGACAAGTCAGCCTGCAAATTGCTTTTCCTCCATTACAGGAGGAATAAACTCTAGATTCATTCACCTTATCTGCCTGTGTCCTTGTGGCTCACCAACAGGGTTTTTCTTCCCATGAACTGGTTCACATAACAAAAAGCAGGC
Organism: Meriones unguiculatus; assembly: GCF_030254825.1. Classification (NCBI taxonomy): domain Eukaryota; kingdom Metazoa; phylum Chordata; class Mammalia; order Rodentia; family Muridae; genus Meriones; species Meriones unguiculatus. Next base: position 23,223,642 of record NC_083353.1, on the reverse strand, counting down.
AGGAAGGCTTGAAATCAGAGAATCAACCCTTTTCAGCTTGTGATATAATTTGTGAATATTTAGTAACTGCCACTTTGATTGAGAAATATGTCACTAGGGGATGGGCTTTGAGTTTAAATCCTGACCCCACTTCTAGTGACTAGTTGTCTGGCCTGAAGATGTGAGCTTTGAACTGCTTTAGCTGCTTTAGCTGACGCCTGTTTGATGGTGATTCCATGTCCTTCTGGAACCATAAAACAAATTAAACTCTTTGATAAGGTGCCCTAGATATTTTATTTTATCACATCAATGGAAAAGGCATTAATATACATCCTGGGTGAGTTATTGCATATAAAAATAAAAGAAATGTGAAATCAGAATGAACTACCTCATCATGTAAATTTACAATGTTTTATCCACATGAGTTTGTAGGTACACATGAAGTAAAAATGGACATAGGCTTGAACAGATTACTGACACTTGTCAGATTCTTTTAAATACAGAATAAATAATCCCAAGTAACTAAAACAAGTGTGTTGGCTAACAATCTTACTAAATATTTTGTAGTCATAGATTCCCTTCAGTATGCATTATTTTATATAACATGGAAAGGCTTTACTACATTGATTACATTCATAGGGTTGCACTCCAGTTTGATTTTTTTTCACAATTTGGAAGAGTATTCTGATGTATAAAAAGCTTTACCGTATTGACTATATTCATAGGATTTTTCTCCAGTCTGAATTCTTTCATGACTTTGAAGATGGCTGTGAAGTGCAAAGTTTTTATCGCATTGGTTACATTCATAGGGTTTCTCTCCAAATGGATTCTTTTATGTTTTTGAAGAAAGGTGTGACATACAAAGGCTTTACCACATTGATAACATTTCAAGGATTGCTCTCTGGTATGAATTCTTTTATGAGTTTGAAGACTTGTATGATGTGCAAAGGCTTTACCATATCGACTACATTCATAGGGTTTCTCTCCAGTATGAATTCTCTCATGAATTTGGAGATAGCTGTGACATGCAAAGGCTTTACCACACTGACTACATTCATAGGGTTTCTCTCCAGTATGAATTCTTTCATGACATTGAAGATTACTATTAATGCTGAATGCTTTACCACATTGTTTACATTCATAGGATCTCTCTCCCATATGAACTCTTTCATGTCTTTGAAGATGAGAGCGATGTGCCAAGGCTTTGCCACATTGACTGCATTCATAGGGTTTCTCTCCAGAATGAATTATTTCATGACTCTGAAGTTTACCATTACTAAAGAAGGCTTTACCACATTGACTATATTCATAGGGTTTCTTTCCAGAATGAATTATTTCGTGCCTGGAAAGATAAATAGAATGTGTAAACTTTTACCACATTGCTTAGACTGATGAATCTGTCTAACTGTGTAATTTCACAGTTTTGTCTAATTGTAGAAAAGAAACAGACCTTAAGATTTTGTTACATTGTTTCATTTATGAAGTACCTACTTATTAGGTGTCTTTTGTGTGTCTGAAAATAAATTTGTGAAGAGTAGAGCGTTTTGTATGTGGTTCACATATACAGCATCCATTTTCCAAGCAGGTATTTTCACATCTTTGAAGAGAACTGGAAGAACTCACAGCTTTACCACAGTGATTGCATTCATAATGTTTTCCTATAATACGACTCAGACTATATTTGTATTTGGAACAACACAAATGGAAGAATTTTCATAATTTAATAACAGGGTTTTACTGCAGTGTGAGCTTGTTAATGTATTCCCAATAAAGTCTGAAACACGATTAATTTTATACATTTACAAAATCTTTCAGAGTGGTGACAATGTCATATCTTCTAATTGTTCTGGGAGAGAGAGTGGAATCTTGCCTTTCTCCATATCCCTAATGTTCATGTTGCTTGTATCTAATGTGACCTGTGATATACATATTAAAGCAAGAATAACAAATAAGTGCTATCCACATTGGATTAATACAGTTTAACTTATTACTCATTACAGACATATAATATAAAGATTAAGGTTTCTCCACAAAAACATTTTTGCATCTCATAAACTGCCCATCTCAGTAAACTTTCATAAGCCACTACAAGTACATGAGTAACATGGGACTCAGCATAAACTAATTGAGCACTAGAAGGTTTTGTACATGTAATTTTTGTGTAGGTCTACTGCAATATCTGAGTAGCATCAAACTAAATGAATTTGCAGTTCTACAGAGTAGATCTTATGTTGTGATGATTACAATGTTGATAGCTCTTAAATCATTGATTCCTTGTCTTGTTCCTTGCAAACATGAATCAGCTACTTGACCCTGAGGTATATGAAATATTTACTACTCATCAATGTACTTAAAGCCGTGCTCCTTTACACTGTTGCTTTTCCTTAAAATTTCCAGAAAACATTAAAATATCTTTATAAGCACATTTATGTCATCTTGCACATGAAACTCACCTTCCATGTATTTTAGAATTTTGACAGTGTTCTTCAATATCTTAGTCTTTCCATTTGTAACCTAAAATAAATTACCAGAAAATGAACACGACTGATAATTACATAAAATTTAAGTTACTATCCTCAGTGATCCTTAGAACTATGCCTGTTTTATTTACCACATTCTGCTTTTTTCACAATCAAAATTATAGAAGAGCATTGATAATCAAGAAAACCTTTCCCCCATATTTAAAAAGTAGAAGAAAATCAAAGTCTTACCTATAACAGTGAGGTTCCTGTAGGTCTCTAGCATGATATTTACATAGACACTCTTCTGGAAGGATTCAGCAAAGCACAGTCTTCCAGAGTGAAGTTTATGTGCACATCATTATAGGTCATTACATCCTAAAATATCCCAAAGATGTGTCCAACAGAAAGCATAATTCAGACAATATTGTGAATATATACATCTTTTACAACTAAGTTTAAATGATTCAGGTGATTTCCATACTTATTCTATGACATGAAATAGAAGAGGTGGTTCATTCCTGTCATTTCTGTGCTCTTTGAATAGGATAGAGCTTTGCAAGGGAAGTTCCTCTTAACAGACATATAGACATAGAAAAAGAAAAACAAACCAACAGATCAATCATAATGAGTACACATCAGAGAAGTTGTATGAACAATTACTAACTACAAAAAAGCAAAACAAACAAAAAACATGGGCAAGCAGGTTATTTGGGCACATGCCTTTATCCCTAGCACTCAGGAGTTAGAGGCAGATGTGTCTCATTGAGTTGGAGGAAGGCCTAAGCTATGGAATGAGTTCAAGGACAACCTGAGGTGTATGTTAAGACCTTGTCCCTACTCATCCCCACCAAATAAACAAACAAACTAAGGAACAAACAAAAATTAACCAATCAACCAACTAAATAAATGAAAATGTTAGAGAAAAAATTAAAAAATTTGAAGGTCTCACTGAAGTCATTAAAAAAGTTATGCATTCACTCTAGCTCTGCTTTTATCTCCCAGAAATATGAATACTCACAGTTTAAACTATTAATAAGATACTACTAAAAGAGAATGCATGTTTAACCAGTTTGAAATGGATAGATGAAAATAAAGCAATGTATATGTAGATCATGAAAAAAAAAACATAAGAGAACCAAAGATATGTCTTGAGAATCAAACGTACTTTTTGGACTTCTAAAGCAGGTGAGTTCAATTGGCAGTACTTATAAGGCACTGAAGAAACTATGGAACAAATACATGTGTTGGTCTAAGAAAATGTTAAATCTAAAAAATTCCAATGACAAAAAATCCAGAAAATCTTAGATATCATGCAAAGACTATATCTAAGAATAATAGGAATACAAAAAGGAGAAGAATAGAAGCTCATTGGCACTGAAATGATTTTAACAAAATCATAGAAGAAAATTTTCATAACTAAAAAAAGAAATATATAAATATACAAGAAGATATACAGATCACCAATTAGATTGAACCAGAAAGCAAAGTTTCCTCACAACCTAATAATCAAAATGTAGAAAGAACATTAAAACATGCAAGAGAAAAAAAAACTAACATCTGGAGATAGGCCTATGAAAATTACACCTAACTTCTCAACTGAAACAGTAACAGGCAGAAAGCCTTGGGCAAGATGTACTAAAGAATAAAGAGTCCACAGATACCGGCCAAGATTACTAAACCCAGCAAAACTTTCAATCACTAGAGATGGAGAAAATAAGAGCTTCCACAATTAGAACAACATCTATCTACAAATCCAGCCCTACAGAAAGTGTCAGAAGAAAAACTCTAAACAAAGGAGGTTAACTATACATACAAAAAGACAGGAAATAAATAATCTCACACCAGCAAAACGTAAATAAAAAAACACACAAACACATGCACACACACACACACACACACACGCCTCAACTACTACCAGCAACAACAAAACTACAGATATTAACAACCATTGGTCACAGATATCTCTCAATATAAAAGGCATCGATTCCCTAATAAAAACTTCAGACTATCAGAATGCATGTGAAAACAGGATCCATCCTTCTGGTGCATACAAGAAACACACGTCAATATCAAAAAGGGATTGGAAAAAAGATTTTCCAACCAAGTGGACCTGAGAATTAAGTTGGTGTAACTTTACTAATATCTAACACAATACTCTTTAAACCAAAATTAACCAAAAGGAATTGGAAAATACATTTCATATTCATCAAAGGAAAAATACAGCAAGCAGGTATCTCAGTTCTGAACATCTATGCTGCAAATGCAAGGATACCCATATCTGAAAACAAAAACAAAAACAAAATTATGACTTACCCTTAAACCATACATGTATCCTTACATACTGGTAGTGGAAGACTTTATCACCCTAACTTCACCAACCAACACTCGAGCTAACATATATTAAAAACCAAATGGAGTTCCATAGAACATTGCACCCAAACACCAAAGAATATACCTTCTTCTCAGTACCTTGTGGAACTTCATTCAAAACTAACCACATATGCATTTGCTTAAGAAGTTTCCACGGATAAAGGAAAATTGAACTATCCTCCAGTATCCAATTAGTCACCACATATTAAAGCTAGATTTCAACAACAACAAAACAACAAAAGGCCTACAAACTCATGGGAACTGAACCACTCACTTCTTAATGAATATTGGGTCAACATTGAAATAAAGAAAGAAATTAAAGATTTCCTAGAATATAAAAATGACTGCACGACATACCCTACATATAGGACCCAATGAAAGTAGTACAAAAAAGAAACTTAATATCATTAAGTGACTACGTAAAAAAAAAAAAAAAAAAAAAAAAACAGCTCATCTGAAAAGTATAGAACTAAAGAAGCAAGCATACCCAAAGGAATAGGAAAAAGAGAACGTTATTATTATTTATTTTTTATTTTTTCCCCATTTTATTTTATTTTTTTTATCAGTTACATTTTATTAACTCTGTATCCCAGCCGTGTCCCGATCCCTCATTCCCTCCCAGTCCCTCCCTCCCTCCCTCCCTCCCTCATCTCCACCATGACCCTTTCCAAGTCCACTGATGGGGGGGACCTCCTCCCCATTCATCTGATCCTGTTTTATCAGGTATCTTCAGGACTGGCTGCAAAGCCCTCCTCTGTGGCCTAACAGGACTGCTCCTCCCTTCGGGGGTGGGGAGACCAAAGAGCCAGTCATCGAGTTCCTGTTAGAAATAGTCCTTGTTCCCCTCACTTTGGGAAACCAATTGGTTACTGAGCTACCACAGGCTACATCTGAGTGGAGGTTCTAGGTTATATCCATACATGGTCCTTGGTTGAATGTCAGTCTCAGAAAAGATCCTGTGCCCAGATATATTTGGTCCTTGTGGAGCTCCTATCCTTTCCCCATCAGACTAACTCCCCTTCTTTCTTATGATTCCCTGTACTCTGCCAAAGGTTTGGTCATGAGTCTTTGCTTTGAAAACACTGCTAGTTAGAGTCTTTCAGATGCGCTCAGTAGACTCCTGTCATACGTTCAATGCAAACCCATCTGTCTTTCTAAATGAGGATTGATCATCTTACCCCATGTCCGCTCAATTGATTATCTTTTTTAGGTGTATAGATTTCATTATGTATATCATATCTTATAGGTCTATATAAGTGAGTATATCCCATGTTTGTCTTTCTCCTTCTGGGATATTTCACTCAGAATGATCTTTTCTAGATCCCACCATTTGCCTGCAAATTTCATGATTTCCTCCTTTTTGATTGCTGAGTAGTATTCCATTGTATAAAAATACCACAATTTCTGTACCCATTCCACCGGTGATGGACATCTGGGTTGTTTCCAGGTTCTGGCTATTACAAATAGAGCTGCTATAAACATGGTTGAGCAAGTGTCCTTTTTGTGTACTTGAACAAACTTTGGGTATATACCTAGCAGTGGTATAGCTGGGTCTGGAGGAAGCACTATTCCTATTTGACTTAGAAAGCGCCAGATAGCTTTCCAGAGTGGTTGTACCATTTTACATTCCCACCAGCAGTGGAGCAGGGTTCCCCTTTCTCCACAACCTCTCCAGCATGTGTTATCGCTTGAGTTTTTCATCTTGGCCATTCTGATGGGTGTAAGGTGATATCTCAGGGTCGTTTTGATTTGCATTTCCCTGATGGCTAATGAGGATGAGCATTTCTTTAAGTGTTTTTCTGCCATTCGATATTCCTCTGTCGAGAATTCTCTGTTTAGCTCTGTTCCCCATTTTTTAAGTGGATTACTTGGATTGCTGCTTTTCAGCTTCTTTAGTTCTTTGTATATACTGGATATTAGTCCTCTGTCAGATAAAGGGTTAGTGAAGATTCTTTCCCAATCTGTAGGCAGTCGTTTTGTTTTGATGACGGTATCCTTTGCTTTACAGAAACTTTTCAGTTTCATGAGGTCCCATTTATTGATTGTTGCTCTTAGAGCCTGTGCTGTTGGTGTTCTGTTCAGGAAGTTGTCTCCTGTGCCAATGAGTTCTAGGCTGTTCCCCACTTTTTTTTCCAATTGATTTAGGGTATCTGATTTTATGTTGAGGTCCTTGATCCACTTTGACTTTAGTTTTGTGCAGGGTGATAAATATGGATCTATTTTCATTTTTCTGCATGTAGACATCCAGTTGGTCCAGCACCATTTGTTGAAGATGCTGTCTTTTTTCCATTGAATGGAATTGGCTTCTTTGTCGAATATCGAGTATTCATAGGTGTGTGGATTTATTTCTGGGTCTTCTATGCGGTTCCATTGATCCTCCTTTCTGTTTCTATGCCAGTACCATGCAATTTTTATTACTGTTGCCCTGTAGTACAGCTTGAGATCAGGAATGGAGATACCTCCAGATGATCTGTTGTTGTACAGGACCGTTTTGGAGATTCTGGGTTTTTTGTTTCTCCATATGAAGCTGAGAATCTTTTTTTCAAGGTCTGTAAAGAATTGAGTTGGTATTTTGATGGGAATTGCATTGAATCTGTAGATTGCTTTTGGCAGTATGGCCATTTTCACAATGTTAATCCTACCAATCCATGAGCACGGGAGATCTTTCCATCTTCTGATATCTTCTTCGATTTCTTTCTTCAGAGACTTGAAGTTTTTCTCAAACAGGTCTTTCACTTGCTTAGTTAGGGTCACACCAAGGTACTTTATGTTATTAGTGGCTATTGTGAAGGGTGTTGTTTCCCTAATTTCTTTCTCAGCCTTTTTGTCTTTGGTATATAGGAGGGCTTCTGATTTTTTTGAGTTGATTTTGTATCCTGCCACTTTGCTGAAGGTGTTTATCAGCTGAAGGAGTTCTCTGGTTGATTTTTTGGGGTCGCTCATGTATACTATCATATCATCTGCAAATAGTGACACTTTGACCTCTTCCTTTCCGATTTGTATCCCCTTGATCTCCTTTAGTTGTCTTATTGCTCTGGCTAGGACTTCAAGTACTATGTTGAAGAGATATGGGGACAATGGACAGCCTTGTCTTGTCCCTGATTTCAGTGGGATTGATTTAAGTTTCTCTCCATTGAGTTTGATGTTAGCTATAGGCTTGCTATATATTGCCTTTACTATGTTTAGGTATGTGCCTTGTATCCCTGATCTCTCCAAGACTTTAAACATGAATGGGTGTTGGACTTTGTCAAATGCTTTTTCGGCGTCTAAGGAGATGATCATGTGGTTTTTCTCCTTCAGTTTGTTTATGTAGTGGATTACATTGATGGATTTTCGTATGTTGAACCACCCTTGCATGCCTGGGATGAAGCCTACTTGGTCATGGTGGATGATATCTTTGATGTGTTCTTGGATTCGGTTTGCAAGTATTTTATTGAGTATTTTTGCGTCAATGTTTATAAGAGAGATAGGCCTAAAGTTCTCTTTTTTCGTTGGGTCTTTGTGTGGTTTAGGTATTAAGGTGACTGTGGCTTCATAGAATGAGTTTGGTAGTGTTCCTTCTGTTTCTATTTTGTGAAATAGCTTGAGGAGAATTGGAGTTAGCACTTCTTTGAAGGTCTTGTAGAATTCTGCGCTGAAGCCGTCTGGTCCAGGGCTTTTTTTGGAGGGGAGACTGTTAATGACTGCTTCGATTTCCTTGGGAGATATAGGGCTATTCAGTCTTTCTACCTGATCTTGATTTAGTTTTGGTAGATAGAATCTTTCAAGAAAATTATCCATTTCATTTAGATTCTCAAATTTTGTGGCATATAGGCTTTTGTAGTATGACCTAATAATTGTTTGGATTTCCTCAATGTCTGTGGTTATTTCCCCATTTTCATTTCTGATTTTGCTGATCTGGATAGTTTCTCTCTGCTTTTTAGTTAGTTTGGCTAAGGGTTTGTCTATCTTGTTGATTTTCTCAAAGAACCAGCTTTTTGTTTCATTGATTCTTTGGATAGTTTTATTTGTTTCTATTTGATTGATTTCAGCCCTTAGTTTGATTATTTCCAGCCGTCTGCTCCTTTTGGGTGTATCTGCTTCTTTTTGTTCTAGGGTTTTCAGTTGGGCCATTAAGTTGTTTGTATGTGATGTTACGAATTTCTTCTTGCAGGCACTTAGTGCTATAAATTTTCCTCTGAGCACTGCTTTCAGTGTGTCCCATAAATTTGGGTATGTTATGCCTTCCTTTTCATTGAATTCTAGGAAGTCTTTAATTTCTTTCTTTATTTCTTCCTTAACCCAGCTGTCATTGAGTAGTAAGTTGTTTAGTTTCCATGTGCGTGTCGGCTTTTTGTTGTTTCTGTTGTTGTTGAGGTCGAGCTTTAGTCCATGGTGGTCAGATAGTATACAAGGGATTATTTCAATCCTTTTGTATCTGTTGAGGTTGTGACCCACTATATGGTCTATTTTGGAAAAGGTTCCATGGGGTGCTGAAAAGAAGGTGTACTCTTTTGAGTTTGGGTGAAATGATCTGTAGACGTCTATTAGGTCCATTTGATTTAGGGATTCTGTGAGTGCTTTTATTTCCCTATTTGGTGTCTGTCTAGTTGATCTGTCCCTTGGTGAGAGTGGAGTGTTGAAGTCTCCCACTATTAAGGTATTATGAATTCCTATTATTCTTAGATTTTTGTCTTTTCATAGCATCCTTGATTTCTTGGATATTTTGTGATTGGAACTTTTCTGATTTTACTTTTTCTTTGAGAGAAGTATCCATTTCTGCTAGTGTGTCTTCACCTCCAGAGATTCTCTCTTCCATCTCTTGTATTCTGTTGGTGATGCTTACTTTTGTGGTTCCTGATCTTTTCTCCAAGTTCTCCAGCTCAAGGGTTTTCTCATTTTGTGTTTTCTTTATTGATTCTAATTCTGTTTTCATGCCTTGCACCATTTCTTTCATGTGTTTGAATTTGGATTCCTGTCTCTCTACAATGGCCTCTATTTCTTTTTTCATTTCCTTCTTATATGCCACTAATTTTTCCTCTACTTGTGTATCTATTTGTTTGGCTATGTTTGCCTGTGTTTCTTTAAGGATATTGTCTATTTCTTCTTTCTTTGCCTCCAATTGACTGGCCATCTCTTTGAAAGACTTGTTCATTTCCTCCTTATGAGCCTCAAATAATTGGGCAAGCATCGCTTTAAAATCATTTTCCTGTGCTTCTGCCGAATTGGAGTATCCATCAATTTGGGGGTTTGCTGGTGAAGTCATGATGTCCTGATTTATGTTGGAAGTGTTCTTTGCCTACCCCTGGCCATTGGCTTATCTGAAACCTTCCCTGTTTGTTTTTGGATTCTGCAGATCAGACTGGTGCTGTCTCTCTCTGGTGTCTGGAGAGTTCTTCAGGAAGCTGAGCACTCTCAGCGTGTGCTGAGGACTAGCTGTACCTGTGGGAGGAAAGTACGCAGGCACAAACGGGGCAAATGCAAGCGTGTGTGCACGCGCGTGTGTGTGTCTGTGTGTGTAAGTGTGCGTGGAAATGTTTCTCGAGGGAAGAGTGATGGCTAATGTTGAACCCTTGAGTGTGTGGGAGGGGCTCTGCACTGTATATGTCGCAGGTGCTAAAGATGATAGCGGCGCAATTTCTGGCATTAACTGCCTAAACTCCTCAATCAGGCCCACAGGGCAGGAACTTCAATGTCCCTAGTGCCCCTCTGTTTCCCAAAGTGGGTATGTGGGTGGGAGGGGGTTCGATGCCTGGCTTCTGATTTAGAAGGACCCAGGATCTGGGGAACTGCAGATTCTCAAGGGTGCACTCACTTACAGGCAGGTCTCTTGGCATAGATCCTGGTATCCTGTGCTCTCTGCTCTCTGGTTTGGCCCTGCTTCTTTGATGTGTTCCGCCAGTTCTGTGCTGCTGTCACTGCCAGGTTCTGAGGTCTTGCTGCAGCTGGAGATTTCAGGGTGGTCACTTCAGCAGGGATGGGGTAATCACGCTCTCTGTTCTCTGGTTTGGCCCTGGTTAGTCTTAAACTGGAGGGTTGTGGCGCCCCTCCAGTTCAGTGCTGCTCCACTGCCAAGTCCTGCTGTAACTGGAGACTGGGTCGCTAGTCCCAATGCTTTCTGGGAAGTCCTGGGGTCTCTTCACTGTGCTCTCCAAGACTGGGAGGCCCAGCGCCTGGTGTGTCCAGGTTGTATGATGTTTCTGCCTGGTTTTGGTGAGTATATAGTGTATTCTCTGTCACTGTGGGATTAGGCGGGCAGTACCGTCAGTGATGGCGATCCTGCGGAGCTAGTATGGTGTCTAGCAGATTCGCGCCCTGGGAGGATGGTGCAGCCGCTGCATGAATCTGGGACTCCGGGACACCTCATTGACTTTTTTTAAAAAATCAGTATTACATAGTTTAACACTAGATCTTTGAGGCATCTACCTTTGGGTTCCTGGTCATCCAGGAAGTTTCAGGCATGGGCACTCTCTTATGGCTTGGTCCTCAAGTTAGGCCAGTCATTGGTTACCCATAACCACAAACTCTGCCACCAGTGCTGCAGCACATCTTACAGAGAATAGGTTGTGGCTAGAAGGTTTTGTGGCTGAGTTAGTGTCCCAGTCCCACAAGTGGGAACTTAACCTGTTTACCTGTTTATGTTCAGGTTCTATATACTCTATTACTAGGAGGGTTTTTGAGGTTCACCCTCATAGGTTCCCAGAAGATCCCATTGCACCAGGATTCTATGTTACCGCCTAAATGTTCAGAGACTCAAGTTGTCTCTCATTATACTCTCCCCTCTGCCTCTTTCTCACTTTCTGTTTCTATCCCCACCATGCGCCCCATTACCTGTCTACCCTCAATATTTATTTTATTTCCACTTTCCAAAGATATCCATGCTATCCAACCTAGAACGCTTCCTTTTACTCAGCTTCTCTTATTGTGTGGATTGCAGTGTGATTATCCTACACTTGACAGCTAATATCTTCTTCTAAATACATATCATGTTTGTCTTTCTGTGTATGGGTTACCACATTCAGGATAATTTTTTTCCTAGTTTAATTCATTTGTGTGTGAATTTCATGGTCCTTATTTTATTCCACTAATTTATTTGTTCATTGTACATCACAATTGCAGGTCTACTACCTCTTCCCCATTCCAACCCTCCCATCCACTTTCACTATCCCCCTCCCCCTTCTTACTCAGAGAATGGAGTCTCCCTGCACAGCATACCAATCTGCATTGGCACATCAAGTCTCATCAGGACTAAGTGCCTCCTCTTCCCTTGAGGCAAGACAAGGCCCTGCTAGGGGAAAAGGATTCAAAGGCAGGCAACAGAGCCCAATTTAGAGATGCCCCACCTCTAGTTGCTAGAGAACCCACAGAAAGATCAAGCAGCCCATCAACTTTATATAATTCATAACTCAGGAAGATTTTTTTCAGTTCCATACATTTTCCTGCCTATTTCATGATCCTATTTTTTTTCTAAAACCTGAGTAATACTCCATTTTTAAAATATACCACATTTTCTTTATCCGTTCTTCCATTGAGGAATATCTAGGATATTTCCAGATTCTGGCTATTATGAATTAAAGCCATTATGAATATGGTTGAGCAAGTGTCCCTGTGGTAAGATGGAGTGTCTTTTGGCTATATGCCCAATAGTGGTATAGCTGTATCTTGAGGTCTCAATTACCAAAATTTCTAAGGAACCACCAAATTGATTTACATAGTGGTTGTAAAGTTTGCTTTCCCAACAAAAATGAATAGGTGTTTGCCTTTTTCTACATCCTTGCCTGTCACTTGTTTTGTTGATCTTGGCTGTTCTGACAGGTGCAAGATGGAATTTCAACTAGTTTTGATTGGCATTTCCCTGAAGGCTAAGGATGTTTCTTGTCCATTTAGATTTCTCTTCTGAGAATTCCCTGTTTATTTCTTTGCCCCATTTTTAATTGGATTGTTTAGTTACTGGTTGTCTAATTTATTGAGTTCTTTTTTTAAAATTTGTATATTAGCCCTTCATTGCATGCACATTTGATGAAAATCTTTTGTAGGCTGCCATGTTTTCTAATTGATGGTGTCCTTTGCATTTCAGTAGTCTAGGTACCATTTATTAATTGTTGATCTTAGTGCCTGCCTGATCAGTATTCTGTTTAAGAAGTTGTCTCCTGTGTCAATGTGTTCAAGGCTGTTCCGTATTTGCTCTTCTGTCAGGTTCAATGTGTCTGTTTATATGTTGAGATTTTGTTCCACTTGGACATAAGTTTGTGCAAATATTGATCTCTTTGAATTCTTCTACATACATATATATATATATATATATATATATATATATCCAGTTATATCAGCAAAATTTCTTGAAGATGCTTTCTTTTCTCATTGTTTCTTTCTAGCTTCATAATAAAAAAGCAACTGTCCTTAGGTGTGTGGATTTATGTGTGGGTCGATGATTTAATTTTATTTAATTGACATGTCTGTTTTTATGCAAATGCCATGAGATTTTTATGACTATGACTTTGTAGTGCAATTTGAAATCAGGGAGGGCAATAACTCCATAAATTCTAATATTGCTCAGGAATGCATTTAGCTATCCTGTTTTTTTTTTGTTTGTTTTGTTTTGTTTTGTTTTTTGCTTTTCCATATGAAATTAAGTATTGACCTTCCAAGTTTTGAAAAGAATTGTGTTGAAGTTTTGATAGGAACTATGTTGAATCTATAGATTGCTTTTAGAAGGATGGCCATTTTTACTAGGTTAATCCTATCCATTCATGAGCATGAGAGATCTTTCTGTCTTCTGATAGTTCTTTAAATTCCATTTGCTAAAGATAAAGAAAAGTTCTGTAACACTTTTGGCATAGAAGTATTTTGCTTGCTTAGTTAGAGTTACCCCAAGATATTTTATATTAATTGTGGCTATTGTGAACAACTGTGTTGTTTTCCTGATATATTCCTCAGCCTATTTTTCATTTGTTTATAGGAGAGCTACTGGTTTTTGTTTTGTTTGTTTTTAGGTAATTTTGTACCCAGCCATTTTGCAGAAGGTATTTATCAACTGTAGGAGTTCCCTGACAGAATTTTTGGAATCTCTCATATATATTATCATATCTTTTGCAATTATTGATATTTTGACTACTATTTTTCCAATTTGTATTTCTTTGATCTCTTGCAGTTTTCTTACTGTCCAAGCTAGAACTACAAGTACAATATTAAATAGATATGGACAGAGGAGACAAACTTGTCTTGTTCCTGATTTTAGAGGAATTGCTTTGAGTTTCTCACCATTTAATTTGCTGTTGGCTATAGGCTTGCTGTAAATTTCCCTAATTATGTTTGTGTATACTCTGTGTATTTCTACTCTCCACAAGACTTTTATCATGAAGGGGCATTGGACTTTCTCAAAGCCTTTTTCAGCATATAATGATTTGATAATGTACTTTTTTCTTTCAATATATTTACATGGTAGATTGTACTGACAGATTTTATATTTTGTACCACCCCTGAATTTCTGGGATGAAGCCTACTTGAATATGGTGAATAATCTTTTTTGATGTGTTTGTAAAATTGATTTGAAATTATTTTATTGAGTATATTTTATGTATATTTATAAGGGAAGTTTTTTTATAATCCTCTGTCTTTATGTAATCTTTATGTAATCTTCGTGTAATCTTTGTGGTTTGAATATCAGGGTGACTCTGGCCTCATAAAAGAATTTGGAAATATACATTTGTAATATTTTGGAATAATTTGAGAAGTGTTGGTATTGGCTCTTCTTTGAATGTCTAATAAAATTCTGCACTAAAACCATGTGAATGTGCAAGTCTCTGGGTTTGGAAATTTTTTGTGTTGAAATGTTTGTAGTTTATCCTCAGTTAAAAACAAACTCATGAAGGGACACATCATCTTGGCCAGCTGAAAACTGACACATGAGAGAGCCAGTGATGTTTTGCTAGAAGCTGTCCTGTGCAAGGGGCATGGCATGTTCAGGTTGTAAAACAGCTTTGTGTGGGCTATGATAAACAGAAGCCCACAGACAGGGAGACATGCATTTGTATTGCTACTCATTGCTGGTCTTCATTTTTCTAAACTTTTCAAAGAGAAACACTGCAGAGCAGACAACTTCTTGTAGCAATCCAGCTGAGTCTTGCAGCTTTTGCTGACTCTGTTTTTTTTGGGAGTCTTGTTTTCTTTGCTGAATTGTGCCAATTCATGTTGTTGTTGGGTGTTGTCTATTGGATAGGAATGCTGGTATCTGGAAAGCATAGAGTGTATTTGCCCCAAGGAAATACTGCTAAAAAAGGTCCACAAAATCCTTTATTCTAAGAACTTTCTTTCTCCCCTTCCTATGATCAGTGGGATAGAAGGTAGGTAGAAGAATTTAAAAACCCTAAATAAACTAGGGTTTTGGAAAATCAAAGGGTACAGATTTTAATGACTGCCTCTGTTACAGATTATAGATCTATTTAAATTTTGTGTGTGTGCGTGTGTGTGCATGTGTGTGTGTATGTGTGTGTGTGTCTGATTGAGACGTAGCTTTGGTAAATGGCATCTATTGGGAAATCTATCCATTTCTTTTATTTTTTTCAATTTTATGGTATACAATTTTTTAAAGTATGATCTGATTATTTTATGGATTTCTTCAGTGTCTGTTATGTCTTTTCATTTTTGATTTTGTTAATTTGTATATTCTCCCTTTGTCTTTTAGTTAGTTTGGATAAGGGTTTGTCCATCTTCTTGATTTTTTTTCAAAGAGCCAGGTTCTTGTTACCTTGATTTTCTTAAAAATAATGTTCTCGGGCGGAGCCAAGATGGCGACTAGCACACACAGTTTCTGAGCAGTGGGATACCTGATCTTCTGAGTTGGAGAATGGAAGGACCCCCAACCCAGGAAAACCACAGCGAGGCTTTCTGAACACCAGAGAACATCGCAGGAGGTGAAAACTTTGGCCTCCGGTCACCCGGAGACTTGCTTGGGGAGGGAGAGAAAAGATCCTTTGTTCTTGCTGCACTCCCTTCCCCCAGACCTCCTTCCTCCTGGGCACAGCGGCACAGCGGACTCATCTTTCTCAGCGCAGACCTAACTGCCTGGGGTATACAACCGCTGAGACGGAGCCCCAACCACTTTAGCGGCAGACAAAAGCCAGCAGTACGTACCCCGGAGTCCCAGATTCGCGCAGCGGCTGCACCATCCTCCCAGGGCGCGAATCTGCTAGACACCATACTAGCTCCGCAGGATCGCCATCACTGACGGTACGACCCGCCCAATCCCACAGTGACAGAGAATACGCTATATACTCACCGAAACCAGGCAGAAACGTCATACAACCTGGACACACCAGGCACTGGGCCTCCCAAGCTTGGAGAGCACAACAAAGAGATCCCAGGACTTCCCAGAAAGCATTGGGACTAGCAAGCCAGTCTCCAGTTACAGCAGGACATGGCAGCGGAGCAGTACTGAACTGGCGGGGCACCACAGCCCTCCAGTTTAAGACTAACCAGGGCCAAACCAGAGAACAGAGAGCCTGATTACCCCATCCCTGCTGAAGTGACCACCCTGAAATCTCCAGCTGCAGCAAGACCTCAGAACCTGGCAGTGACAGCAGCACAGAACTGGCGGAACACATCAAAGAAGCAGGGCCAAACCAGAGAGCAGAGAGCACAGGATACCAGGATCTATGCCAAGAGACCTGCCTGTAAGTGAGTGCACCCTTGAGAATCTGCAGTTCCCCAGATCCTGGGTCCTTCTAAATCAGAAGCCAGGCATCGAACCCCCCTCCCACCCACATAACCACTTTGGGAAACAGAGGGGCACTAGGGACATTGAAGTTCCTGCCCTGTGGGCCTGATTGAGGAGCTAAGACAGTTAATACCAGAAATTGCGCTGCGATCATCATTAGCGCCTGCGACATATACAGTACAGAGCCCCTCCCACACACTCAAGGGTTCAACATTAGCCATCACTCTGTCCCTCGAGAAACTCATCCACGCACACTTACACACACAGACACACACGCGCGCGCGCGCACACACACGCTTGCATTTGCCCCGTTTGCGCCTGTGTACTTTCCTCCCACAGGTACAGCTAGTCCTCAGCACACGCTGAGAGTGCTCAGCTTCCTGAAGAACTCTCCAGACACCAGAGAGAGACAGCACCAGTCTGATCTGCAGAATCCAAAAACAAACAGGGAAGGTTTCAGATAAGCCAATGGCCAGAGGTAGGCGAAAGAACACTTCCAACATAAATCAGGACATCATGACTTCACCAGCAAACCCCAAAATCGATGGATACACCAATTCAGCAGAAGCACAGGAAAATGATTTTAAAGCCATGCTTGCCCAATTATTTGAGGCTCATAAGGAGGAAATGAACAAGTCTTTCAAAGAGATGGCCAGTCAATTGGAGGCAAAGAAAGAAGAAATAGACAATATCCTTAAAGAAACACAGGCAAACATAGCCAAACAAATAAATACACAAGTAGAGGAAAAATTAGTGGCATATAAGAAGGAAATGAAAAAAGAAATAGAGGCCATCGTAGAGAGACAGGAATCTAAATTCAAACACATGAAAGAAATGGTGCAAGGCATGAAAACAGAATTAGAATCAATAAAGAAAACACAAAATGAGAAAACCCTTGAGCTGGAGAACTTGGAGAAAAGATCAGGAACCACAAAAGTAAGCATCACCAACAGAATACAAGAGATGGAAGAGAGAATCTCTGGAGGTGAAGACACACTTGCAGAAATGGATACTTCTCTCAAAGAAAAAGTAAAATCAGAAAAGTTCCAATCACAAAATATCTAAGAAATCAAGGATGCTATGAAAAGACAAAATCTAAGAATAATAGGAATTCACGAAAAAGAAGACTCCAGACTCCAAGGTCCAGAAAATATTTTCAAGAAAATCATAGAAGAAAATTTTCCCAACTTAAAGAAAGAGATGTCCATAAATATACAAGAGGCCTACAGAACTCCAAATAGACTAGACCAGAAAAGAAACACATCACGTCATATCATAGTCAAAACACTAAATCTACAGAACAAAGAAAAGATATTAAAAGCAGCAAGGGAAAAAGGCCAAGTAACATATGAAGGTAGACCTATCAGAATCACGCCAGACTTCTCATCAGAAACTATGAAAGCCAGAAGGGCCTGGGCAAGTATCATGGAGACTCTAAGAGATCACAAATGTCAACCCAGACTACTATACCCTGCAAAGCTTTCAATCAACATAGATGGAGAAAACAAAATATTCCATGACAAAACTAAATTTATACAATATCTACACAGCAAACCATCCCTACAGAAGATACTAGAAGGAAAACTCCAATCCAATGAAAACAAATTCACCCAAGAAAACAGGGCATACAGATAATATCCCAACAAAAATGAAAAGAAAACAAGCAATGAATCAGGGTTAGATCATCGACTCCATTACAAAAGGAATTAACATGCATTGGTCACTATTATCTATCAATATCAATGGACTCAACTCACCAATAAAAAGACACAGGCTAACAGAATGGTTAAGGAAACAGGATCCAACATTCTGTTGCATCCAAGAAACACACCTATGCAACAAAGACAAACACTACCTCAGAGTAAAGGGCTGGAAAACTGTTTTTCAAGCAAACGGTTCCAGAAAACAAGCTGGAGTAGCCATCCTAATATCTAATAAAATAGACTTTCAACCCAAGTTAATCAAAAAAGATAAGGAGGGCCACTATATTCTCATCAAAGGAAAAATCCACCAAGAGGACATCACAATCTTGAATATCTATGCCCCAAATACAAGAGCACCGACATTCGTAAATGAAACATTATTAAAGCTTAAATCATACATTGATCCTAATACCTTAATAGTGGGAGACTTCAACACTCCACTCTCACCAAGGGACAGATCAACTAGACAGACACCAAATAGGGAAATAAAAGCACTCACAGAATCCCTAAATCAAATGGACCTAATAGACGTCTACAGATCATTTCACCCAAACTCAAAAGAGTACACCTTCTTTTCAGCACCCCATGGAACCTTTTCCAAAATAGACCATATAGTGGGTCACAACCTCAACAGATACAAAAGGATTGAAATAATCCCTTGTATACTATCTGACCACCATGGACTAAAGCTCGACCTCAACTAAACAACTTACTACTCAATGACAACTGGGTTAAGGAAGAAATAAAGAAAGAAATTAAAGACTTCCTAGAATTCAATGAAAAGGAAGGCACAACATACCCAAATTTATGGGACACACTGAAAGCAGTGCTCAGAGGAAAATTTATAGCACTAAGTGCCTGCAAGAAGAAATTCGTAACATCACATACAAACAACTTAATGGCCCAACTGAAAACCCTAGAACAAAAAGAAGCAGATACACCCAAAAGGAGCAGACGGCTGGAAATAATCAAACTAAGGGCTGAAATCAATCAAATAGAAACAAATAAAACTATCCAAAGAATCAATGAAACAAAAAGCTGGTTCTTTGAGAAAATCAACAAGATAGACAAACCCTTAGCCAAACTAACTAAAAAGCAGAGAGAAACTATCCAGATCAGCAAAATCAGAAATGAAAATGGGGAAATAACCACAGACATTGAGGAAATCCAAACAATTATTAGGTCATACTACAAAAGCCTATATGCCACAAAATTTGAGAATCTAAATGAAATGGATAATTTTCTTGAAAGATTCCATCTACCAAAACTAAATCAAGATCAGGTAGAAAGACTGAATAGCCCTATATCTCCCAAGGAAATCGAAGCAGTCATTAACAGTCTCCCCTCCAAAAAAAGCCCTGGACCAGACGGCTTCAGCGCAGAATTCTACAAGACCTTCAAAGAAGTGCTAACTCCAATTCTCCTCAAGCTATTCCACAAAATAGAAACAGAAGGAACACTACCAAACTCATTCTATGAAGGCACAGTCACCTTAATACCTAAACCACACAAAGACCCAACAAAAAAAAGAGAACTTTAGGCCTATCTCTCTTATGAACTTTGACGCAAAAATACTCAATAAAATACTTGCAAACCGAATCCAAGAACACATCAAAGATATCATCCACCATGACCAAGTAGGCTTCATCCCAGGCATGCAAGGGTGGTTCAACATACGGAAATCCATCAATGTAATCCACTACATAAACAAACTGAAGGAGAAAAAAACACATAATCATCTCCTTTGATGTCGAAAAAGCATTTGAAAAACTCCAACACCCATTCATGTTTAAAGTCTTGGAGAGATCAGCGATACAAGGCACATACCTAAACATAGTAAAGGCAATATACAGCAAGCCTCTAGTCAACATCAAACTCAATGGAGAGAAAATTAAATCAATCCCACTGAAATCAGGGACAAGACAAGGCTGTCCATTTTCCCCATATCTCTTCAAAATAGTACTTGAAATCCTAGCCAGAGCAATAAGACAACTAAAGGAGATCAAGGGGATACAAATCAGAAAGGAAGAGGGCAAAGTGTCACTATTTGCAGATGATAGGATAGTATTCTTGAGCGACCTCAAAAATTCAATGAGAGAACTCCTTCAGCTGATAAACACCTTCAGCAAAGTGGCAGGATACAAAATCAACTCAAAAAAAAATCAGAAGCCCTCCTACATACCAAAGACAAAAAGGCTGAGGAAGAAATTAGGGAAACAACACCCTTCACAATAGCCCCTAATAACATAAAGTACCTTGGTGTGACTGTAACCAAACAAGTGAAAACCTTTTTGAGAAAATCTTCAAGTCTCTGAAGAAAGAAATTGAAGAAGATATCAGAAGATGGAAAGATCTCCCGTGCTCATGGATTGGTAGGATTAACATTGTGAAAATGGCCATACTGCCAAAAGCAGTCTACAGATTTAATGCAATTCCCATCAAAATACCAACTCAATTCTTTACAGACCTTGAAAAAAAGATTCTCAGCTTCATATGGAGAAATAAAAAACCCAGAATCTCCAAAAAGATCCTGTACAACAACAGATCATATGGAGGTATCTCCATCCCTGATCTCAAGCTGTACTACAGGGCAACAGTAATAAAAACTGCATGGTATTGGCATAGAAACAGAAAGGAGGATCAATGGAACCGCATAGAAGACCCAGAAATCAATCCACATACATATGAATACTCGATATTTGACAAAGAAGCCAAATCCATCCAATGGAAAAAAGACAGCATCTTCAACAAATGGTGCTGGACCAACTGGATGTCTACATGCAGAAAAATGAAAATAGATCCATATTTATCACCCTGCAGAAAACCAAAGTCAAAGTGGATCAAGGACCTCAACATAAAACCAGATACCCTAAATCAAGTGGAAATAAAAGTGGGGAACAGCCTAGAACTCATTGGCACAGGAGACAACTTCCTGAACAGAACACCAACAGCACAGGCTCTAAGAGCAACAATCAATAAATGGGACCTTATGAAACTGAAAAGTTTCTGTAAAGCAAAGGATACCGTCATCAAAACAAAATGACTGCCTACAGATTGGGCAAAAATCTTCACTAACCTTGTATCTGACAGAGGACTAATATCCAGTATATACAAAGAACTAAAGAAGCTGAAAAGCAGCAAACCAAGTAATCCACTTAAAAAATGGGGAACAGAGCTAAATATTGAATTCTCGACAGATGAATATAGAATGGCAGAAAAAAACTTAAAGAAATGCTCATCCTCATTAGTCATCAGGGAAATGCAAATCAAAACAACCCTGAGATATCACCTTACACCCATCACAATGGCCAACATGAAAAACTCAAGCGATAACACATGCTGGAGTGGTTGTGGAGAAAGGGGAACCCTCCTCCACTGCTGGTGGGAATGTAAACTGTTACAACCACTCTGGAAAGCTATCTGGCACTTTCTAAGACAATTAGGAATAGTGCTTCCTCAAGACCCAGCTATACCACTGCTAGGTATATACCCAAATTCATTCAAGTACACAAAAGGGATGCTTGCTCAACCATGTTTATAGCAGCTTTATTTGTAATAGCCAGAACCTGGAAACAACCCAAATGTCCATCAACGGAGGAATGGGTACAGAAATTGTGGTATTTTTACACAATGGAATACTGCTCAGCAATCAAAAAGGAGGAAATCATGAAATTTGCAGGCAAATGGTGGGATCTAGAAAAGATCATTCTGAGTGAAATATCCCAGAAGGAGAAAGACAAACATGGGATATACTCACTCATCTAGACCTATAAGATATGATAAACATAATGAAATCTATACACCTAAAAAAGATAATCAATTGAGCAGACATGGGGTAAGATGATCAATCCTCATTTAGAAAGACAGATGGGATGTGCATTGAATGTATGACAGGAGTCTACTGAGCGCATCTGAAAGACTCTAACTAGCAGTGTTTTCAAAGCAAAGACTCATGACCAAACCTTTGGCAGAGTACAGGGAATCATAAGAAAGAAGGGGAGTTAGTCTGATGGGGAAAGGATAGGAGCTCCACAAGGACCAAATACATCTGGGCACAGGGTCTTTTCTGAGACTGACATTTAACCAAGGACCATGTATGGATATAACCTAGAACCTCCACTCAGATGTAGCCTGTGGTAGCTCAGTAACCAATTGGTTTCCCAAAGTGAGGGGAACAAGGACTATTTCTAACAGGAACTCAATGACTGGCTCTTTGGTCTCCCCACCCCCGAAGGGAGGAGCAGTCCTGTTAGGCCACAGAGGAGGGCTTTGCAGCCAGTCCTGAAGATACCTGATAAAACAGGATCAGATGAATGGGGAGGAGGTCCCCCCTATCAGTGGACTTGGAAAGGGGCATGGTGGAGATGAGGGAGGGAGGGACTGGGAGGGAATGAGGGATCAGGACACGGCTGGGATACAGAGTTAATAAAATGTAACTGATAAAAAAAATAATAATAAAATAAAAAAGTCAATGAAATGATAGCTTACAATATTCTGCTATATTCATAGATGCTGCCTAGTTCAATAGTGATCAGAGGGGGAGCCCCCATAGTGAAGGGAGCAAATACAGTAATCTACTTCCAAACATTAGCGTTAACTCAGGGAGCCGGGAGAAAGAGGAGGAGGACAGAGGATTGTTGGAGCCAAAAAGTTCAAGGACACCACGAGAACATGGCCTAATTAGTCAACTAAGGAGAATTCATAAGGAGGGCAATGAAATACTCCAAAAGACACAGACTGAAGTGTTGTATAAAGTTATTAATATTTATGATGGGTTTAACTTCTGGTATTGCTGCTGTTAATCCTCAGCAGCTGTAAAACCAAATCACCACACAGAGACTGGGTTTTTAGTTAACCTAGAACACAATGCTGGGCAATATTTACTCCCTCCTAAACCTCCATGCCCTCAGTTTCCTAACATTTAGATTTCCCACATTATACTTGCTTTTTGTGAAATCTTAGGTCTGGTTCATGCTCCAAGTCCTCCAAGCTCTCCTCCCGCTCTGCTCTCCTAGTGCACCCCTCTCCTCGTGCTCCTCCTCTTTCTCCTCCTCGTTCTCTAGCTCCTCCTCGTTCTCTAGCTCCTCCCCTCTTTCCTGTCCTCTGGCTCCTCCCATTGCACAACATTGTATCCAGCTGCTTTATTTGTGTCCTGTTTACACAAGAGCTGGGACAGGATGCTTATAGTGAGTATCACAATGCAATATCCAAATTGAAACCAGAGAGTTGTGGGTGGGGAAATCAGCATTTGAATTAACAAGGGTAAGGCATATACATTTTAAAAGAACATTATACCAACATTTCCCCCTTTAAGTCCAATAAAGGCTCTTTTTCTTTCAATACAACAATAATTATGAAATTATGAAAACTGTTAGGTAAGATCTACACATGCAATGTCTAGTCCATGTGTATTTAGCACATGGAGAGGGTATCTTAGGAGAAAGTGTCTGATTATCCTATCTATCTTGATAAGTTTAAAATTCTATACTTAAATTAACTTTTATCCTTATTGGTATTAAATATATATAAAGATTTCTCAATTTCTAAACAACTTAAGCTTAAATGTGGTACTGTAATTATTTGTTCTTCAACCCCATCAGAGACTTGAGACGGAATAAAATTAGTTATGAGAGTAAATAGGAAGTGCATGTTAGCAGCTTCCAAAAAATAAAAAAATGACAGAGACAGTTTGCTGCTGAACAGTTAGTCACCCATAACTCTCTATAACATTGGAGCATCATCTTCAGCCTTCTGGCTCAGAATATTTTGACAGACATATACGTGAAGCAGGAACTTTTTAGGACTTGCTTACCCTGTCTTGGCAGAGTTTGGCAGTTGACTTGTCCTGCATTTAAGCTTGCCCATTTTAGGCAGAATTTGTCTGTTGTGAAGCGAGGGTATTTTCTTTACCCGAGTGGCTTGTTTGCCACATTTGAAGCCATCTCCATATGGAGGTTCTTCGATGCTCATTATCTTCTTTCAGGTAGGTGGGGTGCTGCCAGGAAATGACTTGTCTCATTGTCAAAGAATCTTTAAAATAATAAGAACATTTTAAATGCCATATTCTGTAGGTCTCCGAAGTTTTTGAAGACTACCTATCTTTATGTAATCGCTTTGTATACAAAATCATATTTATCTGTCAAACCTACAAGATATACTCCTGTGACAAATTAAACTAGTGTCTAACATGACTTTGAGTTGAATAACTAACAATTAACTTGTATACCTAATATCCTAACCACCTTTTAATAGTAGTTTAAAAATATTGGAAGTAACCTTGACTTTTTATCAATATACTAAAGCTTATACCAATGTATTAAAAATACTTATTTTTGCATCAATATGCAAAATCCTATACCAGAGTTAAAATTAACCTTATTTGTGAATAACAAATAAAACCTTAAGTTGAGTAGATTCAATAATCTACCCTTTTTCTATTTCTATAAAATATCCCTGTATATTCCTTGTTTCACTTGGAATAAGACCATTAATAATAAACATCTCCCGATGACAATAAAATTTTGTAGCCATATCAAACAACCAAAAACATACCCAACCCCCTTTAAAGGAAATTGGATGCCATTCTCATGAGTTTCTTCTAGCTGACATTGTGGACATGTAGAAATCCTATAGGGGGCCCAAATAAAAATGGTTAATTAAGCAAGTAATAACATTTGTGGTCCAATAACATTTGAATGTTGAGAAATTTCAGGCTTAATAAAAGTCTTTTTTGGAACAGTCCAAAATGCTGGACCAGTTAAAATTAGTGGCTTTCTTCAAAGTTCTTTTGGGAGCAGGCTTTGATGTGAAACGGCAGTTGAAGAAGTTGAGGCAGGCACAAGCAGAATGCTGGACGTGCAAGATGCTGGAACAGATGTGTCAGTTTCTCAACATGCTGAAGAATGATTCTGTTAGGTTTGCTCTAGCATCTTTGTTGTCTAGTTCTTTTGTTCTGCAAACATATAATTTCTCACAAGCATTATAGAGTTCTAAAATTATAAATGTATGAGAGGTGCAGGATGAAACTAAAATGTAAGCCAATTTTATCTATGCAAATGAAAAGGTTAGCATAATACATTTTGAGGATATTATAGCCAAGAATTATTGGCCAAGTATTGATGGAGTTCTGACTGGAGACATTTTTTATGTCTGTCAGTTTCAGAGGTATTTCCAGGTAAAGGGATTATCAATTTATGTTACCTGTTCTGTTTGATCTTGATTTCTCTCCTCTTCTGAGTGGCTAAGGTCTTCCGGTGGTCTTCCACTGTCATTTCTGATTTTTATTAGTTTTGAAGGAACCCATAATTTCTCTTCTCCTGCATGAACATAAGCAAAACCTCTTCCCCAGCGTAACACATTCCCCACTCTCCACTGTGAAGTTAGGGTATCTTTGAAATATATAGGCTGACATAATTCAGCAGTTTTTTCTATAACCCAGTGTCTCTCCGCAGCTGTTGTTTGTTGTTCATTAACATTTAAGAAATTTAAGGTCAACAAAGCATTATGTAATCTGTCTCTGGGGGTTTTTAATACCCCTCTCTGTTTGTTAAGCATGTCCCTTAAAGTACGATTGGATCTTTCAATAACTGCTTGACCAGTAGGATTGTGAGGTATACCTGTGACATGCTTCATCTTGTAATATGTAAAAAATCCTTCCATTTTATTAGAGACATACGCTGTAGCATTATCAGTCTTAAATTGTTTAGGTATGCCCATAATTGCCATCACTTCTAATAAATGGGTAATAACTGAATCAGCCTTTTCAGAGCTTAAGGCTGTTGCCCACTGAAACCCTGAATATGTGTCTATAGTATGGTGCACATATTTCAATTTACCAAACTCTGTAAAATAAAGCACGTCCATGTGCCAAATTTCATTTCTTTGGTTACCTTTAGGGTTACTTCCTGCAGGGAGTGGAGTTTGGCTATATAAAGAACAAGCTGGGCATTTTCTCACAATGTCTTTGGCTTGTTGCCAAGTGATAGAAAAGTCTCTTTTTAAACCTTTGCTGTTAACATGGTGTTTTTTATGAAATTCTGAGGCCTCTAACACGCTTCCTATCAATAGTTCATCAATTTCATCATTGCCTTGTGCTAGAGGACCTGGTAAACCTGTATGAGATCTGACATGTGTTATATACAATTGATTATTTCTATTTCTGATTACTGGTTGTAATTGAAGGAAGAGTGAAGTTAAGTCTGAATTATCCTGAATTAGATCAGCAGTTTCTATATGCAGAACAACTCTTTCTGCATATTGAGAGTCAGTGACTATATTAAGAGAGTCCTGAAAATCTGATAACACCAAGAGAATTGCATATCATTCTGATTTTTGAACTGAATCATATGGACTCTCCACCACTTTACTCAGATTTTCTGACTTATAACCTGCCTTTTTTGATTTATTGGCATCTGTATAAAATGTGGGAGCTCCAGAAATTGGAGTTCCTTTTACTATATGAGGGAGAATCCAATTGGTTTTTTTATAAACTGAAGTCGCTTGCTTTTTGGGTATTTGTTGTTGATTTCTCCCACAAATTCACACCAAGCTCTTTGCCAATATTCGTTGTCTGCCCATAATGACAAAATCTCAGCATTGGTAAAGGGCACCACAATTTCAGCTGGATCTATTCCAGCCAGTTGACGAAGTCTCATTTTTCCTTTTAGGATCAATTCAGAAACCTTTTCTATATAGGTTTTTAGTTTTTTGTTTTGTTTGTGTGCCAAAAATATCCATTCTAAAATATAGTCCTCCCTCTGCATAAGAATTCCTGTGGGAGAATGAGTGGAGGGCAAAATAACCAAAATACAGGCCCTCTTTGGATCAATACGGTCTATACATGCATCTTGTAATTTCCTTTCTACCAGAGCCAATTCCTTTTCAGCTTCAGCTGGTAACGTTCTTGGACTATTTAAGTCCTTATCACCCTGTAAGGTTTGAAATAAGTTACTTATCTCTTGAGTAGCTAAAGCAAGGGTAGGCCGTAGCCAGTTAATATCTCCCAGCAATTTTTGAAAATCATTAAGAGTTCTTAGCTGTTTTTTTCTAATTTGTACTTTTTGTGGTCGAATTTTCTGTAGACCTATTTTATATCCTAGGTAATTAATAGAATCTCCTCTTTGTATTTTTTCGGGAGCAATCTGTAATCCCCAACAAGGCAAAGTTCTATTTATTTTATCAAAAATATTTTCTAAGGTTTTCATATCTGAATCAGCTAATAAAATATCATCCATATAGTGGTAAATTATGGATTGAGGAAACTGCTTACGAATTACCTCCAACGGTTGTACAATATATTGGCACAAAGCAGGACTGTTTAACATCCCCTGTGGTAAGATCCTCCAGTGATACCTCTTTATTGGACATCTTCTATTCAAAGTGGGTACTGAGAAAGCAAACCTTTCCCTATCATGTTCATGTAAAGGAATTGTGAAAAAGCAATCCTTTAAATCAATCACTATAATAGGCCATTCTTTAGGTAACAAGGAAGGCAGTGGGATTCCAGATTGTAACGATCCCATTGGCTGAATAATTTTGTTAATTGCTCTTAGATCTGTTAACATCCTTCATTTGTCAGATTTCTTTTTGATGACAAATACCGGAGAATTACAAGGGCTGTTGGACTCCTCTATATGTTGAGCCTCCAGCTGTTCCAGGACTAGCTGTTCTAGTGCCAGTAATTTTTCTTTACTCATAGACCATTGTTCAATCCATATAGGTTGGTTAGCCAACCACCTCAGTGGTAAGGCTGTGGGAATTTTATTAGCAGTGGCTTCCTAACAGGCAGTTGAAGAGACGGCCTCTGCTGTATTTTGTTTATGGACAGCCTGGACAGTCTGAAACTGTTTTTGATGACATTTTTTTAATAATTTTAGCTTCTTTATCAGGAGTATTACCTCTTTTTTGGCTTGTCTCAGAACTTGGGGGGATGTTATTCTGGGTCTTCCATTGTTGTAACAGATCTCTTCCCCATAAGTTTATGGCTATCTCAGCCACGTATCGTTTTAGTTTTCCTATTTGACCTCCTGGTCCTATACATTTAAGCCGTTTAACACCTAACACTTTGTTTCACTTTAGATAAATTCCCAACTCCTTGGAATTGAATATCCACCTCCTGAAGTGGCCAATTTGGAGGCCAGGATTTACAAGTAAGAATTGTGACATCAGCCCCAGTATCTACCAAGCCTTCAATTTCAATATTATTTAAAATTATCTTTAACTTTGGCCTTTGATCATTTATAGAGGTTTGCCAATATATTTGTTTTTTGTTCTCCTGGTTTTTTGATTTATCTATAGAATCTGGTTTGGCCTCACTGTCCAAGTTTTTAATGTTTATTCCCAGAGCAGTGGTGTTTAATTTTCTTGTGGAGGAGTATCCCTGTCCTGTTCTGGGGCCTGCAAGAGGCCCCCTTGGGCGTTTTTTGATAAAGGATTACCCCATTTATCTATGAATGCTCTAATTCACTAGGCCAGTGACGACCCTTGCCACATCTTCTGCATATTCTAGGAAGCATAGGCTCCCTTCTTGAATTATATTGGTTTTCCTGGTAATTTCTTCTGTAGTAATCTCGCCCATCACAATTACAACATCTCCCAAGGTCTTTTGAGGTAGCTTCTCTTACCAAGGTCAAATTGGGTGAATGAGGTCTAATATCAATCATATTTCTAATCCATTCGTCTATTGGAGCAGATCTTGCTCTTAATGGCCTTATTGCCTCTTTGCATTCAGTATTAGCATTTTCAAAAGCTAAAGATTCTATTAGTGCTTTTCTAGCTAGTGGATCTGATATACTTCTATCCACAGCTGAAGTCAATCTTTGTGAAAAGTTAGTAAATGTTTCACTTGGACCTTGTATGACCTGGGAGAATGGCTCAAGCCTTTTTCCTGATTCCTCAACCTTGTCCCAAGCATTTCAGGCTGCTAAGCGACATAATGCTAAGGTTTCTTCGTTATATACAGCTTGTATCTCTGTGTCAGCATACTGGCCATCACCAAGCAGCTGTTCCTTAGAAACACCGACACCTCTGGCTCTATTTTTGGGTGCTATCTCTCTAGCCTCTTCTCTCCACCATGATAGCCACTGTAAATATGGCCCAGGTTCTAATATTGCCTTTGCCATATCCTCCCAATCCTTGGGGATTACTCTACTTTTGATTGACCAGGAAGTCAACATTTGTTTTACAAATGGTGAATGCATTCCAAAATTAGTAACACTTTCCTTAAATTTCCTCAGATCTAGCACTTCCACAGGGCGCCATTCAGCTTCATGATAATTCAGTGGATGATCATCATCTGCTGGTTTCTGCTGTATAGTGACTGGATAAGCCAACGTTGGTTTTCTAAACACCTTTGGTTGGCTTTCTTTATTTTTGTCTTTTGCCTCTACCTGAGTATTTTCTTTACTTAGTATTCTAAACTCTTCTCTTAAGGTCTGCACCCATATTTCATACCTATCTCCCTGTTGTTTGTTTTGTTCAATAATCTCTTGAATCTCTTGTTTTATGCTTCTCTTCCAACTTTTAATTTTTTCTTTATATTGTTCTAGTTGTTCTTTGTGCTGTTCCAGTATCTTTTCTAAAACCTCTGCCCTATCTTCCTGTAGTTGATTGCGTTCTGTAAGTTTTTGTATCTCTTGTTTTTGGTCCTGTTTCCAGTCTTCATTTTTTCCTTTATGTTGTTCTAGTTGTTCTTTGTGCTGTTCCAGTATCTTTTCTAAAGCCTTTGCCTTCGAGAAGACATAAAAGGCTAATGCAATGATTAAGGTTAAATTGAGGACTATGAATGTAAGCATAGTTACAATTTCTAGACTTTCCTTTATTTCAGTCTTAAAACCATAGAATAGATTATCAGCCAAGCTCCAAGAAATCTGTTTTATTGTTTCTTCCATCCTGTTAGACTGTAGTGGCAGCTAGTTTTGTTAGGGAAGTCTCAGGTCTGCCCACAGTAGGCTGCCTTTTGCTCCAAGGCCTGTTTAAGAGTCTCTCTTAAAGAGACAGTAACTGACCTGAGAGTTTTTAGATTTTAAGTTTGGTTTACATCACTGGGAGCTTATTCCCCCCACCAAATTATGATAAAGTATGATTTAAAGGGTGTGGATTCTTAGATTAGTTGGGCGCCATTTGTTGTATAAAGTTATTAATATTTACTATGGGTTTAACTTCTGGTATTGCTGCTGTTAATCCTCAGCAGCTGTAAAACCAAATCACCACACAGAGACTGGGTTTTTAGTTAACCTAGAACACAATGCTGGGCAATATTTACTCCCTCCTAAACCTCCATGCCCTCAGTTTCCTGACATTTAGATTTCCCACATTATACTTGCTTTTTGTGAAATCTTAGGTCTGGTTCATGCTCCAAGTCCTCCAAGCTCTCCTCCCACTCTGCTCTCCTAGTGCACCCCTCTCCTCGAGCTCCTCCTCGTTCTCTAGCTCCTCCCCTCTTTCCTGTCCTCTGGCTCCTCCCATTGCACAACATTGTATCCAGCTGCTTTATTTGTGTCCTGTTTACACAAGAGCTGGGACAGGATGCTTATAGTGAGTATCACAATGCAATATCCAAATTGAAACCAGAGAGTTGTGGGTGGAGAAATCAGCATTTGAATTAACAAGGGTAAGGCATATACATTTTAAAAGAACATTATACCAACACTGAAGCAACATCATGGAGCCTGCATGGGTCTGAGCTTGGTCTCCTGTGTACATGCTGTGGTTGTTTGATTTGGGGGTTTTTGTGGAACTCCTAAGAGTTGGAGTAGGGTATCTCTGACTCTTTTGGATGTCAACTTTTTTTTCCTCCAACTGAGTTGCTTTGTCCAACCTTGATACGATGGTTTATGCATAGTCTTATAGAATTTTGGTATGCCTTGTTCAGCTAATATCACTGAAGATTTGCTCTTTTCTCAAGGGAAATGGAGGAGCAATGAATATTGCAGAGAAGGGATGGGGGTTGAAAAAAGAGGAAGAAAAGGAGGAATCAGTCAAGATGTATTCTAAGAGGGAAGAATAAAGAACAAGGAAAAAAATAAATTATAGACAAACTTTAAAACTCCCACAAAATTAACTCAAAGTGACCTCTCAAGTGTAAGTGTTTTTGAACCACCAGATACTAATATTTCTTTTGAACAAGAAGTCCCATGGTCTAGATTTATCTCTCAAATGGATATGATCAGAAAGGTCTGCCTTGGCTCTGTAGTCATTCATATTCCGTTTTGGTTTCTGGCAAAACTAGAATCAGTGAAGTGCACACACAAAATGACATTGAAGAATAATTTAATGTCTGCTTCCTGCCACAAAAACTATGTCACAAGTTGTGGAAAATGCCTTATCCACTCTCTCAATTCCACGAACACCTGCAGAACCTCTGCAGCTGAGAAACTCCTTTCGTCCTTGGGACTGAAGCTAAGTAACAAGTAGTACTCAAGGTAGAAAGCTTGAATCTCATTGAGAAGGTAGAATAAAAGAGACATCTGATATCTGTAGTGGATATGGATGGGGAATCCAGTGGAAGAAGGGGTTGAAAGGAGAATAGGAGAGAAGTGTGTGGAGGATGGCTGAAAAGAAAACTGGAGTTAGTGGATTGTGGATGGAGGAGTAGCACTGGCACAGGCAGTAATCTAGTACAGTGGAAAATTCCAGGAATCTATGAGGGTGACTCTGGCTAAGATTCCCTTGTGATAGGACCTATGGAGCCTAAACAAGCTATCTCCTCTAAGCAGGCAAAATGTCATCCTGCCTATAAGCTGTACAGAGACAAGAACCTAGCATAACTGTCATCAGAGTGGCTTCACCCCCTAACTCATGGAAACAGATGCAAAAACATGCAGACAAACATTAGGTGGAGTTGGGAATTCCTATGGAAAAAAAGGAAGAAGAATTGTAGGAGGCAGAGGGGTCAAAGACACCGCAAGAAAACCTATAGAATCAACTAACCTGGGCCAATAAAAGCTCAAAGAGAGTATGCCTTGGAAGGACCAAGACCCGCTGCACACATGCAACAGTTGTGTAGCAAGGTCTTCATGTCAGACTCCTAATAGTTAGAGCAGGAACTGTCTCTGACTCTGTTGCCTGCCTTTGAATCTCTTTACCTAACTGGATCACATTGACTGGCCTCAATAGGAGAAGCTGTGCCTAGGCAACTGCAACTTGAAATGCCAAGGTTGCTTGTTGTCATTAGGAGGCCTTCCCTTTTCTGAAGAATAGGAGAGGAGGAATTACTGGGGAAAGGTGAGAGAGAAGGACTAAGAGGTGAAGAAGAAAGAAAATCTGTGCTTGGGATGTAAAGAAAATTAACTTATTAATTAATTAATTAAAAACATATCAGAATGCCTCAATAACACTTAAACAGCACTACATAAAAGTATATACAAATGAATAATGGAGAGAGGGCATCTGCAAACAGAACTTAAAACATGGAGTTATTTCCTATATCATAGAAGCAGAATGTGAAATCAGAGAGAGAAATTAGGGCTGTAGAGATATTATAGAGAATGAAAACTTTAAATAAATAAACAAAATATATATCCAAAATTATTTCTTAAGTACATGAGTGTCCTGAAACAGCACATCATTCTTCAGTGACGGGGTCCAGAAGGGAATGTACCAGGGGATGAGAAAGACTGGTAAAATACAAGGAAGAAAAGATAAAAGCTTGGGTAGAGAGGTCTCATGCCATGCAAGCTTCTTAAGAAGAACATTGTCTCCACTACTTCCAGGTAAAAAATAGAAGGAAATGGGGGATGTTTATGAAGACAGCAGAAACAAGCATACTGTAGAATAAACACACAAGGAAGTTAAACAATGCTGCTTAAGGGGAACACACAGGGTATTTCAAAAACTTTCTGATCTAGCCCACTGCAGCCTTGGAATTGAAAACAACAGCCCTATGTGGAGAGAAGAGTTGGAGGTCTCAAGAACAGAAGTGAACCCTCCCCAAATGTCCTGGCACCAGAGCATGACCAATTCTCCCAAACATATTCTTGGTTTTGGAGAAGGAGCTCTCTTAATTTCACTGTAACTCAGAGCCCTACAAAAAGTGTCGAAGGCCTAGGCCCCAGGCTGTTACTAGAAAAGCAGGATCCTAAGTTTGAGAAGGAGCTATGTTCCTCCTCTACATATGAAGGATTCAGGGAAAGCCTTGCTTGATCAGGCAGTTGGGTCAGAGAAGAAATAAAGAAAGAAATTAAACACTTCCTAGAAATCAATGAAAATGAAGGCACAACATACTCAAACTTATGGGACACAATGAAAGCAGTGCCAAGAGGAAAGTACATAGCACTCTGTGCCTTTAAGAAGAAATTCAAAACATCTCATTCAAGCAACTTAATGGCTCACGTAAAAGCCCTAGAATAGAAAGAAGCAGACACACCAAAGAGGAGTAGACGGCTGGAAATTATCAAACACATGGTTGAAATCAATAAATTAGAAACAAATAATACAATTCAAAGAATCAATGAAACCAAGAGCTGTACCTTTGAGAAAATAAAAAAGATATACAAACCCTTAGCCAAGCTAACTAAAAGGCAGAGAGACACTATCCAAATCAACAAAATCAGAAATGAAAAGGGGGACATAACCACAGACACCAAAGAAATCCAAACAATAGTTATGTCTTACTTCAAAAGCCTATATGCCACAAAATTTGAAAATCTAAATGAAATGTGCAATTTTCTTGACCAATTCCACATGCCAAAGCTGAATCAAGACCAGGTAAATCAGTTGAATAGCCCTTCCCCTAAGGAAATAGAAAATGTCAACAGAAGTCCCCCATGCAAAAAAAAAAAAAAAGCCCAGGGCAAGATGGTTCCAGACCTTCAAAGAAGAGCAAACACCAATACTCTTCAAACTATTCCACAAAATAGAAACAGAAGGAACACTACCAAACTTATTCTATGAAGCCACAGTCACCTTGGTACCTAAACCTCTTGAAGACCCAACAAAGAAAGAGAATTTCAGGCCAATCTCCCTCATGAACATTGATGCAAAAATATTCAACAAAATACTTGCAAACCGAATCCATGAACACATCAAACATCATCGACTATTACCAAGTAGGCTTCATCCCAGGCATGCAGGGGTGATTCAATATATGGAAATCCATCAATGTGATCCACCAAATAAACTGAAAGAAAAAAAATTCATGGTAGTCTCTTTAGATGCTGAAAAGGCATTTGACAAAATCCAACATCCATTCATGTTGAAAGTCTTGGAGAGATCAGGGATACAAGGCACATACCTGAACATAGTAAAGACAACACACAGCAAGCCTATAGCCAACAATAAACTCAATGGAGAGAAACTTATCAATCCCACTGAAATCCAGGACAAGGCAAGACTGCCCACTCTCTCCATATCCCTTCAACATTGTTCGTAAAATCCTTCCTAGAGCATTTAGACAATTAAAAGAGAACAAGGAAATACAAGATGATATGATAGTACACCTGAGTGACTCCAAAAATTCTACTAGGGAACTCCTACAGCTGATTCACAGCTTCAGCGAAGTGGCTGGATATAAAATTAACTCAAAAAAATCAGTAGCCTTCCTGTATACAAAAGACAAAAGGTCTGAGAAAGAAATTAGAGAAACAACACCCTTCACAATAGCCACAAAGGACATAAAGTACCTTGGTCTGAAACTAACCAAGCAAGTCAAAGACTTGTATGAAAAATATTTTCAGTCTCTGAAGAAAGAATTGGAAGAAGATATGAGAAGATGGAAAGATCTCCCATACTCATGGCTTGGCAGGATTAATATATTAAAAATGGCCATTTTACCAAAAGCAATCTACAGATTCAATGCAATTCCGATCAAATTACCGACACAATTCTTTACATCCTTAAAATAAAAATTCTCACCTTCATTTGGAACAACAGGAATCCCAGAATTGCTAAAATAATTCTCTACAATAAAAGATTTTCAGGAAGTATCTCCATCCCTGATCTCAAGCTGTACTATAGAGCAATAATAAAACCTGCATGGTACAGGCACAGAAACAGACTGGTGGATCAATTGAATTGAATAGAAGACCCTGAAATAAACTCACACATTTACGGAT
Source organism: Meriones unguiculatus (assembly GCF_030254825.1). Classification (NCBI taxonomy): domain Eukaryota; kingdom Metazoa; phylum Chordata; class Mammalia; order Rodentia; family Muridae; genus Meriones; species Meriones unguiculatus. Next base: position 23,188,382 of record NC_083353.1, on the reverse strand, counting down.
ACCTGATTTTTGACAAAAATGACCTCATTGGCACAGAAGACAACTTCCTGAACAGAATACCAACAGCACAGGCTCTAAGAGCAACTATCAATAACTGGGACCTCATGAAACAGAAAAGCTTCTGTAAAGCAAAGGACAATGTCCTCAGAACAAAATGACTGCCTACAGATTGGGAAAGGATCTTCACTATCCCTTTATCTGACAGAAGACTAATTTCCAGTATATATAAGTACCTCAAGAAGTTAAACAGGTTTTCATCCTTTTTGATTGCTGAGTAGTATTCCATCATGTAAAAATACCACAATTTCTCTATCCATTCCTCCATTGATGGACATCTGGGTTGTTTCCAAGTTCTGGCTATTACAAATAAAGCTGCTACAAACATTGTTGAACAAATGTCCTTGTTGTGTACTTGAGTAAATTTTGGGTATATACCTAGGAGTGGTAGAGCTGGTTCTTGAGGTTGCACTACTCCTAATTGTCTGAGAAAGCACCAGATTGACTTCCAAAGTGGTTGAACCAGTTTACATTGCCACCAGCAGTGGAGGAGGGTTCCCCTTTCTCCACAACCTCTTCAGAATGTTTTATCACTTGAGTTTTTCATCTTGGCCATTCTGATGCGTGTAAGGTAAAATCTCAGGGTCGTTTTGATTTGCATTTCCATAATGGCTAATGAGGTTGAGCATTTCTTTAACTGTTTCTCTGCCATTCAATGTTCCTCTTTCGAGAATTCTCTGTTTAGCTCCATTCTCCATTTTTTTAATGGGATTATTTGGTTTGTTGTTTTTTTGCTTCTTTAGTTCTTTATATATGCTGGATATTAGCCCTCTGTCAGATAAAGGGTTGGTGAAGATTCTTTCCCAATCTGTAGGCAGTCATTTTGTTTTGATGACAGTGTCTTTTGCTTTACAGAAGCTTTTCAGTTTCATGAGGTCCCATTTATTGATTGTTGCTCTTAGAGCCTGTGCTGTTGGTGTTCTTTTCAGGAGGAGTAGCCCTGTTAGGCCATAGAGGAGGTCTTTGCAGCCAGTCCTGAAGATACCTGAAAAAAAAACTGGATAGGATGAATGTGGAGGAGGTCCCCCCTATCAGTGGACATGGAAAGGGGCATGGTGGAGATGAGAGAGGGAGGGTGGGATTTGGAAGGTATGAGGGAACAGGACACAGCTGGGATACAGAGTTAATAAAATGTAACTGATAAGAAAAAAAAGAAATTAAAAAAAAGAAGATGTTGAACAGGAACAAATCAAGTAATCCAATTAAAAAATGGAGTACAGAGCTAAACACAGAATTCTCAAGTGAGGATTATCGAATGGCAGAGAAAAACTTAATGAAATGCTTAACCTCATTAGCCATCAGAGAAAGGGAAATCAAAAGGACACTAACACTTCACCTTACACCCATCAACATGGTTAAGAGGAAAAACTCAAATAACAACACATGCTGCAGAGGTTGTGGAGAAAGGGGAACCCTCCTCCCCTGCTCTTGGGAATGTAAAATTGTACAACCACTCTGGAAAGCAATCTTGCACTTCCTCAGAAAACTAGGAATAGTACTTCCTCAAGATCCAGCTATACCACTCCTCAGTATATACACAAAGAGGATCAAGTACACAATAAGAACATTTGCTCAACCATGTTTGTAGCAGCTTTATTTGTAATAGACAGAAGCTGGAAACATCCCAGATCCCCCTCAGTGGAGGAATGGATACAGAAATTGTGGTACATCTAAACAATGGAATATTACTATGCAATAAAAAAGAAGGAAATCATGAAATTTTCAGGTAAATGGTGAGATCTAGAAAAGATCATCCTGAGTGAGCTATCCCCCAAACAGTAAGACACACACACACACACACACACACTCACGGTATATACTCACTCATATAGACATATAATATAGAATAAACCTACTAGAATCTGTATATCTAAAGAAACTAATCAAGAGGGAGGACTCTTGATATATTGCTCAAGCCCTATCCAGAAAGGCAAAGAGAATGGACATCAGTAGAAGGAGAAAAGAGGGAATAAGTCAGGAGCCTGACACAGAGGACCTCTGAAAGGCTCTGCCCTGCAGACTATCAAAGCAGATGTTGAGACTTATGGCCAACCTTTGGACAGAGTGTAGGTAAGCTTAGGAAAAGAAGTGGTACACAATAAGATATGGAGAGGACAGGAACTCCACAAGGAGACCAACACAATCAAAAAATCTAGGCACAGGGGTCTTTCCTGAGACTGATACTCCAACCAAGGACCATGTATGGAGATAACCTAAGACCCCTGCAAAGATGTACTCCATGGCAGTTCAGGGTCCAAATTGGTTCCATAGTAATAGGAACAGGGACTGTCTCTGACATGAACTGAATTTTCTGCTTTCTAATTCCCTCCCCCTGAAGGGGAACCAGCATCACAATGCCGCAGAAGACAATTCAGCCACTCCTGATGAGACCTAATTGACTAGAATCAGAAGGAAGAAAAAGAAGACCTCCCCTATCAATGGACTTGGGGAGGGGCATCCTTGCAGAGGGAGGAGGAAGGGAGGGATTGTGGTGGGGTGGAGGGAGCTTAAGGGGCATAAAAGTGAATAAAGTGAAAGAAAGAAAGAAAAAAGAAAGAAAGAAAGAAAGAAAGAAAGAAAGAAAGAAAGAAAGAAAGAAAGAAAGAAAGAAAGAAAGAAAGAAGAAAGAAAGAACATTGTGTCCACTACTTCCAGGTAAAAGTTGAAGGAAATGGTGGACATCTATGAAGACAGCAGAAACAATCATACAGTGGCATAATCACGCAAGGAAGTTAAAGAGTGCTGCTTAAGGGGAACACGCAGGGTATTTCAAATACATTCCTGATGTAGCCCATTGCAGCCTTGGAATTGAAAACAACAGCCCCATGTAGAGGGAAGAGTTGGAGGTCTCAGTAACAGAAGTGACCCCACCCCAAATGTCCTGGCACCAGAGCATGTCCAACTCTCCCAAACATATTCCTGGTTTTGGAGAAGGAGTTCTGTTAATTTCGCTGTAACTCAGGGCCCTACAAATAGTTCCCTAGGCCTAGGCCCCAGGGTGTTACTGGATCTGAAAAGCAGGTTCCTAAGTGTGAGAAAGAGCTGTTTCTTTTCTACACATGAAGGACTCAGGGAAAGCCTTGCTTGATCAAGCGAGTTCAAGATCAAGCTTGATCAAGAACAGCAGTGTTCGTCTTTCTCAAATAGTTGTCACCTGGGATCTTCTTGACTACCTGGCAGATCTATGCTTTTCTCAGGAAGAAAATTTGACCTTTAGGGCACACCAGGTCTTAATGTTGGTTGTGACCCTGTAATGCCCCTTTGAGAAGCTTGTTGAGTCTCCTTCTCATTTAACATGGGGATTTGCTAGTGGTGGGTTGTAAATCAGTTGTCTGCTTTTCCTATGTTTGGGGCAGTCTTAGTGAATGAACATATTTTCTAGGACCTAATCTTTAACAAGCCTGGTTAGCCTACCACATATTTTGGAGTGTTGTAGAAGCAACCCTCCTTTAGGTAATTTCCCCTTTGTGTGACTATCCCTAAGCATTGGTAAATCCTTTCCATCATCAATTCTAATCTTGCACATCACAGCTTAGTAGTAAAGATTTCTACCTCCACAAAATGAAGTCCAAATGGATCTCACCCCCTTCTCCAGGAGCAAAGACATGACAACATAGGTCCTTGGAGGGTGAGGGGGATGAATTCCTCTTTTCATTGCTGTTGAACAGGGATGCCAGGGTGGAGATGGTGACCTGCTTCCTTTCCCATGGCTGATGATACTCATTAGCCATCCTATCATCATAATGGGGCAGCTGGCTCATCTGCAGGTAAAACTCACACAGTGCTCTGAGTCAGAGTCCATGCTCTGGCCTTTGGGCTCACAAGTGGAGTCATACAACTGGATGCCTTTGTGTTGGGACCATACACTCTCTTACCTCTTGAATTCTGTCAGAATCCTTTGGGCTACATAGGGCTCCCTGTTGCCAGTACTTTGCCCCTTTCCTGATTAGCTCTTCAGCTCATTTTTGGCATCAAAGGGATCTGAGTAGTCATCAGCTATGGTCATCTTGTCTTTCTAGCCCACTCAGCTCTCCCCTGCAGCTAACAGCAGGTCACTGGGCTCCAGTTATAGCCAACACAGCTCACACCTCTCAGTCCCCACCCCAAGGGCCTGAACTCAGGCCACTTTGATAAGCTAGTACTACCAGGATATGTAGTGCACCACTTCTGGGGTAGTGGGCTTCCATTTGCTGCTGCTAGAGTAGAGGTGCTGAGCATTGTGGGATGAGCACAAGCACAGGGCCTAGGACGCTGATGTGGATGGTCTGCAGCCCTGATCCTTGCAGCAGCAGCAGCAGCAGTAGTGAAGACATGCTGCCCCTAACAGGACTCCACGCCACCAGTGCAGTAGTTGAGATGGCACAGGGTGCACATTTTGTGCAGTCAGGAGCCCAGCACCATTGTACAGGTCCTCATCTGAGCATGGTAGGCACGGATAGGATACCTGTGCTGCAACTGTGCTGTCTTAGGGCAGAAATCCCGACAATGCCGAGAAGCAGGCCCCAGTGGACCCTCAGGATGCCTAGGATGCGGATCAGCCCTGCTGTAAGGCCTAGGGAGGAGGATAGTTGTGCTTCTCTCCCATATGCCTCTGCTTGGGGTTGTCGGGCCTTGGCTCTTGGTCTTGCTGTTACCAAAACTTAAGTATCTGTTACAAGAAGCCTCCTAGGGCTATGGCTTGCCAGCCTGATCCAATGCTGCAGCCAATTGAGGATCAATGCCCCTGCCCAGTCCTGCCAAATTCAAGTTCTTGTGGCTACCACCTGGCTAGGGCCTCTACTGCACAGCCCTCAGCTCCATGCTCCATCACCTGAGCTTGGAATCAACAGCTTCTCACAGGTGGGTCTCATAGGAGCCCCAGATGCCAAGAGCAGAAAGCTGGGCGCCCCTGCTGTGTTCCTTCCTGTGGCCAACTGCAAACTTCTCCAGTTTGCCTGGGCTAGGCCAGCTGCTTATTGGAGGGGAACACCAGCTAGGATGTTAGCACCCAACACCAGGCAGGACATGCCCCTGCAAGTCCCAGCGGCACCTGCTGCTGCAGCTGCTGCCTACCTAACCGCCATGTGTGTCACACCACAAGCATTGTAATGTGGAGTACTAGGATATGTCTACACACAGCCCTGTTGCCAACACACAGAGGCAATGCACAGAATGAAATTATTCAGAGTACAACGTGTGGGTCCTGATAGTTGCTCAGACCACATTGGGCCACTACTTCACATGGAGCCACTAGGAGGGTCCACCGCAGAAGCTCCCAAGGCTCATCAGCCCACTCCTCCCCACATGGTGGTCCCTCACTTACCATGTTGAGGTTTCCAAGCTCATACTCAGAGCCCTTGCAGCTCCAGGCAGAAGCTCAGGATCACAAGCACTTACTCAGCTACAGAATCCAGCCTTGGAGGATGTTGTCCAGGAAATCCTGCCGTCTTGTCTGACTGGCAGTTCACCTACACATTCTGATTGGCTAGTGAGGGCTGAAACAAGAGCACTTACCTTAGGATTGCTAAAGGCACATAGCACAGTGTTTCCTGGCACTGGTTTCAGGCCCAGGCACAGTATTTTCCTAGATCTGCAGAGACTTGCATTTCAGTAGCACTAGCACCCGAACTCCAATAGCTGGCCCTTCTGCCTTCTTGTACTCAGTAGGTGTTGGTTTCTAGGAGGAAGCCTAGAAAACCCACATCAGAGACATAAACTTGAAAAAGTAGGCTTTATTTTCTGCCTGCAAAAGGAGGTGGTCTGCATGGGATCAAAACAGCATCCCTGAGGAGATGATGTGTTGCATAATTAAAGGGTGAATACCTCAAGGTGAGGGGTATTTTGCTGTGTGGTGTGGTCATTCAATCAAATTTTAACATTATGGGTTAAGCAAGACAGTATCTGTTAGAGACTGGGCCTGATCCAAGACTTCTTGCCTCAAGGCCCCTTATTAGTACACTAGACATTGGGTTCTGAATCCAAAGAAAGAAAGAAAGAAAGAAAGAAAGAAAACAATACACTACACTAACAAGTGTACCTACGTGTGAAGGTGTTAGTTATTTCCAGATGGAGTCAGTTGAATTAGCAAACTTTGCCATTACAACAGCCAAGACAGAAGGGCTGAGACTTAGTTCTTTCATGAAACAGGCAAGGAAAGCCTGGAATCATTTCTAAAGCAACAGTTTGACTCAAAAAAGGAAGCATGGGGAGTCTTGACAAATTCATGTAGAGCTCTCCTATCACTATTTGAAGATGACATGATAGTGTATGCAAGGGACACCAAAAATTCTACCAAACAACACTGAAAACTGATAAACAGTGGCTGGATAAAAAAAAAATCAAAAAAACCAGTAGCCATCCTATACAAAAGCAACAAACGGATGGAGAAAGAAATTAGGGCAACTACTCCCTTCACAATAGTAACAAATAATATAAGTTATCTTGGTGTAACTCTAACCAAGCAAATGAAAGGCCTGTCTGACAAGAACTTTAGGTGTCTGAAGTATGAAACTGAAAAAGATATTAGAAGATAGAATGATATCACATGCTTGTAGACTGGTGGGATTAATATAGTAAAATTGGCCTTCTTATCAAAAGCAATCGACAAATTCAATGCAATCCCCATCAAAATACCAGCGCAATTTTTAATAGACCTTGAAAGAACACTCTAAACTTCATATGGTAAAACAAATATAGATTCTTTTTTATGCCCCTCTACAAAACTCAAATTCAAGTTGATTGAAACCCCAATATAACACCAAATACAATAAATCTATAAAAAGAGAAAGTGGAGAAGCACCTGGAACTCATTGGTACAGGAGACAACTTCCTGATCAGAATATCAGCAGCACAGAATCTAAGGTCAATAACTCAAAATTGGCACTTCTTGAAACTGGAAATCTTCTATGAGGCAAAGGACACTGTCAATAAAAGGAAACAACAGTCTGTAGATTAGGTACGGATTTTCACCAATCCTACATCTACAAAGGGTTAATATCCAAAATACATAATAAACTCAAGAAATCAAACACCAATAAAGAAATAACCTATTTAAAAAATGGGGTACAGAACTAAACAGAAAGTTCTCAACAGAGGATTCTCATGGCTGAAAAGCACTTAAAGAAATGTTCAACATTCTTGGTCAACAGGGAAATGCAAATCAAAATGACCCTGAGATTCCCTCTCACACCTGTCAGAATGGCTAAGATCAAATTCTCAAGCAACAGCACATACTAGCAAGAGTGTGGAGAAAGGGGAACACTGCTCCATTGCTGGTGGGAGTGTAAACTTGTAAAACCACTTTGGAAATCAATCTGGCAATTTCTCAGAAAACTGGGAATAGCTTTACCTCAAGACCCATCTATAGCACTCCTGGATATATACCTGAAAGACAATCCACCAGACAAGGATACTTGCTCAACTATGTTCACAGCAACTTTATGTGTAATATCCAGAATCTGGAAACAACCCAGGTGTGCCTCCACCAAACAATGGATAAAGAAATTGGTAAGTTTACACAATGGAATACAACTCAGCTATAAAAAAAAAAAAAACATGACATTTGCAGGGAAATGGATAGAACTCGAAAAGATCATTCTCAGTGAGATATGTCAGATCTGGAAATACATACATGGTATGTAATCACTTACAGGTGGATTTTAGCCATAGAGTACATGATAAGCATACTGTAAGGCACTGAACCAAAGACAGTAAGTAGCACAGAAGATTCAAGAAGGGATGCATAAATTCCACTCAGGAATTTATTTGCAATCGACAGAGGTTATAGGCTAAAGACAAGAACAAGGTGGCAGAGGGGTCGCAGTGAAAAGAGGAGGAGGTCAGACCTGGAAAGAGCAAAGGCGAGAGTAAAGAAGGCCTGTAGAGAAAAGAAAATCTGAGCATGGGATGTGTCTGTGACAAGATGGAAACCTAAGTCAGGGTAGGCTCCTGGGAGGATATGAGGGGTACACAAGCAGAGACTCCTAATGGCAGAGGCAATAGGGACTAAAGAGGACACCCACTAACTAGACTAGTCTCCTAGCAGAGTGAAGGGAACACCAACCCACTCACAAAAACGTTGAACAAAAATTTACCCTGCCTATAATATGTGCAGCAAAGAAGATAAGCAGAGAGAGCAGAGACTGAGGAAATGCCCAACCAATGCCTAGCCCAACCAAAGAAACAACCTACCAGAGAGTGCCAACCCATGACACTATGAATGATACTCTGCTAAACTTGCAGACAGGAACCTGACAGCATTGTCCTCTGAGAGGTGTTAACCAGCAGCACCTCAAAACACATGCAGTCTCAAAACCAAACATTGGGTGATGCATAGGGACATATGTGGAAAAGAGGGAGGAAAGAGAAAAAGACCTGGAAAGGACAGGAACTCCACAAGAAGACCAACACTGCCAACTAACTAAGGCCAAGAGGTGCCTGCTGAGACTGAAGCATCAATCAAGGATTATGAATGAATTGGGTCTAGGCCTTTAAAACAGTGTGTCAGTTAGCTTGAGTCTACAACAAGAAGGCAAAATGAATATAAATTTAAAAGAATTAAAACCACTCACAGGTATATCCAACTGTGTGAGTTAATTCCAGATGTAGGCTGTTTTACTACTAAGCTTGGCTATCACAAGAGCCAAGTCAGAACAGCTGAGACATTTCCTACCTGAAATAAGCAAGAAAAGCATAGAGACATTCCCAAAGAAATGTTTTTTCTCAAAAAAAAAAGAAAGAAAAGAAAGTGGGGGGAGCATTGTATAGCTGAGATAAAAAGTTAATAAACTATAACTCATATTAATTGAAATAAAAATTAATTGAAAAAACGAAAGTGTGGTGATTTTACTTTGAGAATCTGGGTACCTTCATGTAGAGTTCTAGTTATTTCTACACATGCTAAGTTAACAGTTCCACATTTGAACATGGTCACAATGTAAAAGCTAGTATTTGGGGAAATTTTACTCAAAGTCATGCATAAAGGTGATAGAAAGACATATCTCTGCCATTTTCGTCTCGTACTGTAACATCTAAATGATGATCAAGTAGTAATCGCCTCAGGAAAGAATAAGGCCACTACCACAATTTTGCACATTATTTGAAGCAAGCTTGATTATACTGGTTTGTAGCCAAAGGATGGCTAAGACTGCTCCTAATTCCAGTTTAAGAGTGCAGCAATGGATTCATTTCCTGGGACACTTTTAAGGAGTAAAATCACAGATAGTTACAAAAGTGAAAAATTTCACTTTTAGAAAGGTTTACTAAAGTGAAAAAAATGGGGCAGTAAAGTCATACAGTAAAATCTCAAATTAACACCAATTTTTCGCTATGTGATTAAAGGGTAATGAGGGGGAATCAGGGTGTTCTCAAAAACAAGTCAAGGTCAAGATTTGGGGCAAGGATGGCTCCAGAAAATGGACTTAAAAGCAGCAACTCAGCTCATACAATAAATGTAACCATATATTTACAAATACGGGGGTCATATCTTCTGTATTGAAAATGGAGACAGACAGATTCCTTACAAGTCAATGACACTGAGACAGTAGATTGCTTTTGAGCCAGTGCTATTTCTTAACCATGACTTATGATCGAAATGTAGAGATATCAATGTCACAATTTTCACAAATAGGAAGAACCAAAACCACAAATACAAAAATCATCTAGGAATAGTCACCTATTAATTAGCACCATAGACAATGTTCAACAATGTATGGCTGTGATGAGCCAGTGTGTCCTCAGAACAAAGATGCTTTTGCCACTGAGCAGGCTGGCTCAGAAGAAGGTCACAGCTGCTTCCATGCAAGACCAGACAGAGTTCATTTTCAGTAGCCCTGGCTGCTGTGTCAGGAGTGTGACATCACTGTAGAAAATTCGTTCTACTTTGTGTTTTACCCTTTATTTTTATTTTAGTTATATGGGTGTTTGCCTGCATGTGTCTCTGTGAAGTACCCAGAGAGGCAAGAGCAGGGTGGAAGATTCCAGCAAATGATCTTACAGCACATATGTGTTCTGGAAATAAAACCAGGGCCCTCTGGACAGCACCCCAGGCTGTTAACTGCTGAGACATTTCTAGACCAACTTTCTAAATTTAAATTGACTTTTATAATCTTTGATTAAAATATAGTACATCACTTTCCCCCTTTCTTGTCTTCCATCCATGCCTTCCAAATCCTTCACTTCAGACTTCTTCCTTCTTCTGTATGAAGAAGTATGTTGTAATACATGATGACAACCTGCTAAGTTTGGTTTTGTTGATTGTGTGTATATGGTTTAAGGAATGATTCAATGCTTTATATCTTGTATAAATAATGATGGCTGAAGCTGTTACAGGCCCCTTGCTTGAATGAGAACAGGTGGTTAGTGTCTTCATTCTCACAAACTGCACACAAATGTCCATGGTTAGACAACAATGCTGGAGCAGGACATCTGCAGACATCACCTAAAGTGGGGCAGCACATAGTGACCATCAAACTGTGACCATCATATTTTTAGTCATCAAAAGTAACCATCATGTATTAGCAATCACAGAGTGGCCATCACATAATTCCGATCACATAGTGTCCCTCAGTATGATCATTACACAGCTGGACATTAACATAGGACCTTTAATAAATTGAGCATCATTAAGGCTATCACACAGAGAGCATCAAACAATGCCCATCATGGAGAATAAATCACAGAGTTGGCCCTTAAACAGTGGACATCACACAATGGCCATCAGTCACTGGACTTCCCATTGTATCCATAGAAGAGAGTCCATTAGAGTGGCTATCAAATAGTGATGCTCACTTAGTGTTCACCATATATTTCAATTAAAGAGTGACAGTCAAAAAGCAAACATCGAATACTGGGGATCAGACAGTGTTCCCAGTGTGGCCATTGCAGAGTGACCATCAGAGAGTTGGCCACTCAGTGAATTACTCACAGCGGTTCATCAAAATGACTATCACAAATTGGGCATCATTTGTGGCCATCACATGCTGGTCACAACATAGTGGATTTTACAGTATCCATCACCCAGATATGACCACAGAGATGCCATTACAGAGTGACCATTATGCTGTAGCCAGAAAACAACAGCTATCAATCTACTTTCATATTGTAATGATAATGAAAATGTGGAGAGTATAAAATGATAAGCATATGTTGACCAACACAGTGACCATCACATCATGGCCTTCACACAGTGTCTCTCACACTGTGACCATCAGAGAGTTGGCCATCACCATGTACATTAACATTGTCCAACACTCGGTGTCCATCACATGCCGTCTTTAACACTCTGGGCATCACCATGTTTATGACATAATCACTATCACACAGTGGCCATCATATAATGAATATTACACAGTGACAATAAAACAGTATCAATCAAAATGTTCATCACATATCAGTGATTACAGAGTGACCATTATGCAATTAAATCATACAGCTAACCATCAATTATTAGCCAGCACAGAATGGCCATTACAAAACAACCGTCAGTCACAGGCCATGGTAGTGAAAATCATGTATTGGTGATGAAGCACTGATCTTTGCACAGTGAACAAAACTCAATGTCAATCACACATTGTCCAACACAAGGTCAAATTTACACAGTGACCATCACACCATATAAATCACATAGTGGGATATCAAACAGTGAGCATCAGATAATGGCCATCACAGGGTGACCATCACAGTGGCTATCAAACTTTGACCATCACATAGTGGGATCCCACAGAATTTATAATTCAGTGACCAACACACACAGGCCATCATTAAGTGGCCAGCATACAGTGACCATCAACAGTGTCAAAAAACACATTACTGTCAATCAGAGGCCCTCAAAAAGTGGCCATAACACAGTAACCATCACAGAGTAACCATTACACAGTGAACACAACACAGTAGCCATTAATTATGACCATTTCACAGTGGCCATTACATCGTAGCCCTCACAAAATGATAATTAAACAGAGTTCTCACCCAAACGTCACATGGATTAAATTAGAGTGAACAGCTCAAAGTTGAATATCATGACAAGTCCATCTCATAGTGTAAATCAACTCATGGTCATACATTGTCTCCATTAGATAGGGAAGACTACATTGAATATCAAACAGAGATCACATATACAGTGGCCATCATACAGAGGGATATATATATGTATAATTTATGATAATTTAAACAGAATATTATATATATACATATATATATATATATATATATATATCACAGCAGGCATCACACAGGTGCAAGTAACCTGTGATATATATATGGGTACATTTATATATACATTTAAATATATGAATGTATATCACATATATATATAGTTGAGAATATATATGTATATATCAAGGTACATTTATATATACATATAAATATATGAATGTATATCACATATATATATATATATATATATATATATATATATGGTTGAGAAGCCTGAACCTGGGCACTCAGAAGAGAAGTCCCAGCTTGGGAAACTATCCCAGAGCCAGATTAAGAGCAAGACACACTTGAAAATGAAGGAGTCACAAGAGCTGAGGCTGCAAACCCTGAGAGCCTGCATACAGAGCACACAAGCCAAGAAGCTGCAAGGATGCAGACAAATCAAGTTGGTCACTTTCCAAATCCAGGCAAAAAGACCAATGCAGAAAAGGAGACTGAACCTCAGGTGAGAGGTGTTGACTTTTCTGACAAGCACTTCCTCCATGAAGCCTCTACCCACAGCACATGCCAGAGGGATCCTTGCCTGACTATTGGGAAGGCTACAGAACCATCATCCAGGCTAAGAAGAGACAAGGTCCTCTAATGACCTCAAAGCTGGAGAACCACAGTGGTGAGCAGGGTAACCAAAAAGACCATGCAGAAAAACACAGTTGACCTGAGCACATTTGGAGGCAAGGAAGGGCTGTGAACCCCATGGAGTCAGCTAGAGTGGGCTCTGGGTTCCAAGAACAGGCTTCATGAGCTATGGAGGAGGCATAGCTTTCCAGCACTTTAACTTGGGATCCCACTACTACCTGATGGGCAAACATTCTGGAGACACTCTCTGCAGGCCTCTCTGCCTGATCTCCACACTCTTTGGGCGCGTTCCTCCAGCCATCTTCCCAGATCAAGCACTGTGTCTTCCATTGGCCCACCAGATTCCCACTAATCAAGGACTCTGGCGAAGGCTCAAGGTCTAGGCTTCAGGAAGAAAGACCAGCACCAAAAACTCACAAAATGTCCTTCACCTTCCTGAGGGACTCACTGGCGGACCCGCCCATGCATGCTACTTCCTGATGCACACCTGTCTGAACTGGAAAGGAAGGATGGATTTACTGGAATTCTCACCCCTCTTCTGGAGGGTTGTGCCGAACCAATCATTGACGTCACTTCCCATTTCCAGCTCTCCTCTGCTTGGACAGATCATCTTTTCAGAGTTAGTTTTATATCCCTTAGGGCTTCGTCCATGCCAAGTTACAGAAATTCCTGGGGTAGGACTACTTAGGATAAGTGCCAGGTGTGTTCGTTTCAGCACTAATGAATATTGTGTTCATTTCTCTCCTCTGTATAACAAGCTGTTCATGAATAATCATCTGTGTGTATATACATATGATTGGAAAGAGAGAGTCATTCATGGGCATGGACATAGAGAACTGATAGCCTCTGTGTGAGTATGCATGTGTGTGCAAGTGTGTTTATGTGTGTGTGTGAGGGGGAGTAGTGGGAAATAAACCAGAGAAAAAAAGGGATCCATTTGCAACCCAGAAAACCAAGACCCAGTTGCCCAGGATCAGAATGGAAATGAAAAGCTCTGGGCGGGCTTTTGGGATCTGCACCAGTGTGAACACCTGTGAATGCCTAGCTCCTGGGCTGAAGGAGCCAGGGCAGAAAGGTGGTGTGTTAGGTGTGCAAGACAGGACATCCAGGCACCAAGCAGAAATCCACTTGACCCAAGGAGGCTCCACTCACTAGGGTGAAAGAAATCTGTCCCCTCCAAACTCCCCCCACAATGCACTGACTAAAATCGGAGCTCAGAGCAGTTACTAAGCTTTTTTTTTTCCCTTCCCCCTGCTGTTGTGTGAGCATGAGCAGTGTCTGGCAGGCACCCGAAGCTGGTGTCCCCCACTGGGGAACCGGCTATACCGAGAGAGCCAGCAAAGACTTTACCGAAGCCCCCATTTGGCAGAGCTTGCTTAAAAGCCAAGCAGGGCTGTGAATCCCCTGGAGACCTCCAGTGTGGGCTCTGGGGTCAGAGAACAGGGTTCCTGAGCTGTGGACGGGGCGTGGCCCAGGGAAGCAGAAGTCAGAAGGGGCTGACTCAGATCCAGGAGCCTCAGCTGCTGACTGGGCAGATTTGATCCCAAGGCGTGGTCCAGCAACTCTATATATATCTAGGGGAGGGATGAGCCCCTCTACAGTGAGGCAAAGTGAGGCTGCAGGCTGGAAGACTGCCAGCAGCCTATCCCAGAATCTGCTGCAGAGACACTGGTAGCCACCGCCAGAGGAAGAGGACAAGATCAGTCTGACATGCTGTTTGCTAGGTGGGGCCCAGTCCTGTCCTCAGGATGGAGGCTGGCTGTTCCCAGGGAGCCCTGAATTAGCTGTGTGATCACCTGTGCAAGGACACAGAGCCACGCAAGCTCTACAAGGCCCTGAAGAAACTCGCCTCCGTACCCATCCTGTCTGAACGTCTGGCAGAGATAGGCTTCAGGCAGACCATCAAAGTCTTGAGGAAACAGCAGCTCCTAGTGCCCTACCCAGGAACCTGGAGGCCAGATTGTGGGAGAGTTCCCTGCTGTTGTCCTGGTCTGGCTCAGACCAGGACTCCCCTGACTCTGCCTTGGTGCTGAGCATGAAGACAGAGCAAGGAAGAACATCTCTGGCAGAGGAGCACCGAGTATCCACGTCCAGCGAAGCCCAAGACAAGCATACAGAGGCCTTGCAGCTGAGCAGGTGAAGGCCCAGCCCGAGCAAGAGGCGAAGCACATGCCAGAGGCCAGAGGCAAGTGACACAGGCCATGGAAGCCTGGGACCAGCAGCCAAGAGGATCCAAAGGTGAAGACAGTGGCCCTCCTCTGGCCCAGGAGGATGGTCGCGCTGACTCTTTGGGGGCTTGCCTCAACTCTGACCAAGCCCGCTACCCCCTGGGTGTCCCGGGTCCCTCTTAGGGCCAAAATGATGGGGAAGTGCAGCTGTGGCCTGTCAAGTTGGATTCCAAGACACTGGTCTACTCAGGTCCCAGGAGTCCCGTTCACCAGCAGGAATCGCCAGGAGGTCTCCTCCTTGCAAAAGATCCCAAGGGCACGTGGGATGCTCAGTGCCAAGCCACGGAAGCCACTGCAGCCCATGCAGCTGATGCAGCCGAACAATCTGCTCTCCAGGGAATCTCGCAAGCCAAGGATGCCTTCAAAGCCAACACAGCCCAAGCAGCCCAAGGAGCAGAACATGGGCAAGCAGGGGACGAGCCTGAGACCCACAGCCAGACTGTGACCAAGACACAGTGGCAGATGGAGGAGGCAGACCAAGAGCTGAGGCTGCAAGCCCTCACAGCCCGCATCCAGAAGCCGACAAACCCAGATGGCCAACTTCTTCACCCAGACCAGGAGCCGAGGCGAGCCAGAGGAGCCCGGACTCCCGGTGCGGGGCCCTCCTCCGAAACGCACCTCCTCCTGGAGGCCTCTGGCCACGGCCCAATCCAGCGAGCTCTCTGCACCTCGACCCAGGCTAAAAAAAGAACTGCCCCCCTCATGGCCAAGGCTCTCCGGGATAATTGCACCCATTTCTCTTGCCGATGAACCCCAGAAGGACACTGTCTGCTCAGGCATGCCTTGAGATTCCCTGGGACTGTACACACCCACTTGTCCCTCACAAAAAAAGTCAGGCTTTCCAGAGCTTGCACCTGGCATCCCACTTGGAGCTCTGGAGACACTCTTTGGAGGCCTCTCTGCCTGATCTCCATACTGTTTTGGCAGGTTCCACCCACCCGTGAGAGCCTGGGCTGCAGCCATCTTCCCAGATCAAGCACTCCGTCTTCCATTGGCCCACCAGTCTCCCACTACCCAAGGACTCTGGCAAAGGCTCAAGATCTAGGCTTCATGAAGGAAGACCATCACCAACATCTCACACCTTGGCCTTCACCTCCCCGACGGACTCACTGGCAGATAAGCCCACCAGTGCCACGTCCTGATGCACACCTGCGTGAATTGTAAAGTAAGGATGGATTTCCTGGAATTCTCACCCCCTCTTCTGGAGGGCTGTGCCAAACCAATCATTGACCTCACTTCCCATTTCCAGCTCTGTAGTCCTTGGACAGATCTTTTTCCCAGAGTTAGTTTTCCATCCCTTAGGGCTTTGCCCATGCCAAGGTACACAAGTGCCTGGGGGGGGGGGACTGCTTAGGATAAGAGCCAGATGTGTGTGTTTGAACACTAATGTTTTTATTTTCCTCTTTGTATTCACAGTCTTTTAAGCATGATTATGTTTAGAATGATAAATTTTAATTTGATAACCATTCAGAGATATTTGCATTGCATTTGTACATATCGTTCCAATATTTTTGAATGATGAGCATGCGTTCATATAATTTAACAGAGTAACCTATGGATTCATGTAATTAAAGAGGCATAGGGGAGTAACACATCAAAATGTGATCAAATTTTGGCATGCAAACATCTATTCCGTTCCGAATAACGTTTCAATAAGTTCATCTTCTCGATATCTGTAATAAAATTAAAGGTAAAACCAAAAACCATAAAATAAAATGTGTGAATATGTCTGTTTTTTAAAAGAGGTGGGGGAATTGATGCAGAAAAAAAATGAGGCCAAAAGAGACCAGACCTATGACAACCCACACTTTTGGGATGCCCTGTGTTTCGTGGCCACAGTGATCAGGTGAGAAAACCTGATGAGAAAAACAGAGGAATATGCCTTAATTTATAAAGGAAGTTGGGAGGGTCCACAGACAGACAGTGAAGAGGTGAAAGATATGGAAGAAATAAAATAATAGTGAAACACTGACAGTTACAAAAGGAGAAAGAGAGAGGAAAAGAATGGGGGGACTTAAAATGTCATGGATAAGCTGCAGCAAGGATCCAATGTCCCAATATCAGAAAAGCAGTGAAAAGCCATAGATGGGCTTGAGGTTTTGCTTCTCTGTGGATGGGCTCCTAGCTATGTGCAAACAGTGGGAAGAAAGAGTTGGTGAGCATCAGCCAGCAAGGTGGTGAAGCAGGCTTGCAAGTTATGATATCCAATCCCATTTAGGAAAACCCCTTTCACTGAGGATGCCTATCATAGATGCCTGGTGTGAGTGTGTTTGAACACTATTGTTTTCTTTTCTGTACTTTGTCTTCAAACCTGTTGATATATATTTGCACAAAATTAATTGACAGTAATATGCATAGTTATTTAATTGGTACTTGTACTTATTGACAGATGATATATCATTGTATGTATATTTACATATAGATTAATAAACAAATAAATACATAGCTTGATAGATACAATGAAAATTGACACACTAAAATGTAATGGTAGTTCAGCATGCATCATGCAGACCGTGGACAACATAAGTAAAGATTAAACAAGTAAATGTAATAGAGGATAAATATTAAAGTAAATGAAGAACAACAAAATACCTCCAAATAGTGTGTGTGAGAGAGAGATGAGGGAGAGAGAGGAACAGAGACAGACAAAGGGAGGTGGGCAGACATGAAGGAATGAAGACAAGTTAATAGGACATAAATTTTCCTTTTAGGGCTTTATTTGTAAACTGAGAATGTAAATGTGTAATTCTCTTACAGCACATTTGATGTAACTGAAGTAAACATTCAGGTAAAGAAATAGACATTTCCTCAAAATCACAACACAATATGAAAGTTGAATGAGTTGTCCATTGCATATACATTTTAAGCTTTGGACTGTCTGCAAATAGAAATTCATGGAATTTTATCATTTGTGCATGAATGACAGAGACCTGTGTTCTTCATCAGCAAGAAAGAAACTATCCGAATGCAGAAGGATGCATCTGAGCTCTTGTCTGGCCTTTAATGCTTTACTGAAGATGAATGCTAATATTCTCTAAATTACCATGGCCATACAGTTTCAACTATTTCTATAGACACATTTTTTTTTCTAAGAATTTCCGTAAATTTATAAAAAGTACATAAGATTTGATTTTTTTTTCCTATATTACAGGTGACAGTGAAGATTTCTTTTCAGAATGATTTAATGTTACCTGATTATCCTGTATGGATTTTAAGCACCTTTAAATGATCATGTATTGATTATAAAATGTTGTAATATACTTTGGTGGTTCATTACACAGTTTTTAGAAGAACTGTTTTGAGTTTATTATTGTAATCACAACCAAAAAGTGAGAAAAGTGATATTGGAAGAAAAGGACTTCAATCTTCTAGTTGATACATGAACATACTAAACATGCACAGTTATATATATACACAGCACAGACTGTATATATATGTAGAACATATAGGATGACATTTCTGTTCCTATAGCAAGTAATAATTGAAATAATGGCTGAAAACAGGCTACAGAAAATTAATTACTTATTTTTTTATGAGTTACAGAATTATTGTAAACATCATATGATTTCCTGCTTAATGGCAAAACCTGAGTCATAAAGAGAAGTTTAAAACACTCATCAATCCCCAGGGTCCGAGGATTGTTCAAGGTTCCTGAATAAACTGCATTGAAAAAAAAAAAACACATGGCTGAGAAACACTTAAAAAAAACACTCAAGTCCATGTTCATACCACCCAGAATGTGCCTTATCTTGTCTGATCCTGGAAGCTAAAACACTCATCAATGGACACCTTCAAACTCAGCGTCACATACTCCATAACTCACAAAAGATATGAGAGAAAGAATGGGAGAGAAAGAGAGAGAGAGAGAGAGAGAGAGAGAGAGAGAGAGAGAGAGAGAGAGAGGGAGATGGAGAGATTAATTTATGGGGAGCATAGAGATGTTAGATGGAAGAGCTCTGCTGGGTGTGAGAGTAGTCATCAGGGCTAGTTTAATTGCTATGCACACCTAAACAATTACCAGAGCATCTGAACCAATCCAGGCAGATCACAGATTCTTGGTGCTATTTTTCCCTTACCTCAACCCAGCAGATGGAAAAAGTATTCGCTTAAAGATCAAGTTTAAAAATTCCATTCCCATAGTGTAACCATTCCTATGCAATAACAAAACAATCCTCAAAAGGTATTGTTTTTTTTTTTTTTATTCTTTTTTTTTTTTCAATGCAGTTTATTCAGGAACCTTGAACAATCATCTGACCCTGGGGAAAGCCAGCCCACAGCTTAAATAGCCTCTGGGTAGCCAACCCAGGTGTGCCACGTGTGCAATGCAGATAGGTCCACATACATGGAAGCAAGCCAAATCCTCAGCCTTAGCCAAATGTGGAATTGTTCGTGACAGAGAGCACACACCATCAGGAAGGTGGAAGGAAAAGGTATTGTTAACCCTCTATTTTTCCTATGTTAGGTATTTTTTTTTTCTTTTTCTGTTTTTTCCCTCTTTCTTTCTGTTTCTTTCATATTTCCTTCATTTCTTTCTTTGTCACAAAACAAAAAGAACAAATGTAATTAATACAAGTAAATTTTAAGCCTTTTCCAGAAAATTATAAAATGCTGACATCTA
This sequence comes from Meriones unguiculatus, assembly GCF_030254825.1. NCBI lineage: Eukaryota > Metazoa > Chordata > Mammalia > Rodentia > Muridae > Meriones > Meriones unguiculatus. Next base: position 23,168,711 of record NC_083353.1, on the reverse strand, counting down.
GTGGAGGTGAAAATATAGGCCTAGAAGGAGTTTTAGTAATGCAGTGTCCTAAGTGTAAGCTAAATGCTTCCAGATCCAAATGCAGAAATAAGCACAGGTGGATATGTCTTGTTTATATTTTTATCCTTACTATTATTATTTACAATTTATTTACATCCCAGATGTAGCCCCTTCCCTCTTCTGCTTATGGTCCCACCCTCTCTCCCTCTTCCTTCGCTATCCCTCTTCCCTAGTCCACAGATAGGGGAAGTCCTTCTCCTTTACTGTCTGACCCTAGAATATTAGGTCCCATCATGACTGCCTGGATCCTCTTCCTCAGTGGGCTAGCTAGGTCTTCCAAGCAGGGAAAAGCGCTCAGGGAACAGGCAACCTAGTTCATGACAGAGACTTTGTCTTCTCTACTTATCCAAGTAAGGGTACTCGCTTGGAGACTGAGCTAACTATGGGCTACGACTGACCAGGGGTTCTAGGTCCTCCCTATGCATAGCCTTTGGTTGATGCATCAATCTCTACAGTCCCCCACTGGGCCCAGGTTTTTGTTGTTTTGTTGGACTCTGTGTAAGGCTCCTGTCTCCTCCATGTCTTTCTATCTCCCTCTTATTCATAAGATTCCCTGCACTCTGCCCAAGTTTGGCTATGTGACTCAGCATTCACTTTAATATCCTGCTTGGTACTGAAAGGGTCAAACTAACTTTGTAACCTATATGTCTTTTAAAGCCTATAGTTTTGAGTTTTAGGTCTAGGTTAAGCAAAAAACAAACAAACAAACAACAACAACAACAAAAAGCAACAATCAATGACCTTCACTCAGCAAAAAGAATGACCAGACCCTTGTTTTTGAGATAGTGTTTCTTAGCAACCAAACCAGATGACCTCAATCTTTCTTCTGAGTAGCTTCTGACCTCCAGCCAAAAGCCCACAACCCTGATCTTCAAGGATGGGCTAACCAAACCCACCTTCAATTGCAACTGCATCCACACTTGGCCAAGCTTGAGCACCTAAGACTAACCAATTATCTTAATTTATAGCTTCCTCATTCAATCCTAAATTGCCAAAACTGCAACTTCAAATTTCCCACACTTTTTCTTTTAAAAAACCTAAGGCCTTTGTCGCCTGGTGCCACTCTTTGCTGACAGGCAGGGGTGACCCCATTGCACAAAGGTTAATTTAAACCTCTTGCTTTTCCATTGAGTTGTGGTCTGTGGGAGTTTCTGGGAAGGGAGTGATCTTGAACTCCTGAGCTGTGAGACCCCAGGTCTTACAGTCCAGTCTTTCAGAGGCCCTTTGTGGAAGGCTCCTGTCTTGTTCCTTGTTTTCACCCTCTTCCAATGTCTATCTTGTTTGCCTTTCTGAATGAGGATTGAGCATCTTGAGGACTCAAGAAGGGTCCTCCTTCTTGCTTGGCTGCTTTAGGTGTACAGATTTTAGTATGTTTACCCTATACTATGTGGCTAATATATATGTATGAGTGAATATACACCACCTGTGTCTTTCTGTATCTGGGTTACCTCACTCAAGATGATCTTTTCTAGTTCCCACCATTTGCCTGCAAATTTCATTGTGTCCTTGTTTTTAATAACTGAGTAATGTCCCACTGTGTAAATGTAGCATTCTTCAGTTGAGGGACAGGTTATGGCTATAATGAGTAAAGAGGTCATGAACATAGTTGAGCAAATGACCTTGTATGGTTGAGCATCTTTTGGGTATATACCCACATGTAGTATAGCTGGCACTATTCCAATTTTTTTGAGAAAGCTCCAGATTGATTTTCAAGGTGGTTGTACAAGTTTACATTCCCTAAATCAATTGAGGGGGGGGTTACCCTTTTTCCACATCCTCTCCAGCATATGTTGTAGCTTAAGTTTTTTATTTTAGCCATTATGATGGCTATGAGATGGAATTTCAGAGCCATTTGGATCTGCATTTTCTTGATGACTAAGGATGTTGAGCATTGTACTAAGTGCTTCTCTGTCATTCGATATTCCTTCTTTGAGAATTCTCTGTTTAGTTCTGTACCTCATTTTTATTTTGATTATTTGATTTGTTGGTGTTTAATTTCTTGAGTTGTTTATATATTCTAGATGTTAGCCTTCTGTCAGATATAGGGTTGGTGAAGATATTTTCCCAGTGTGAGGGCTGTCCTTTGCTTAACAGTAGCTTTTCCATTTCATGAGATCCCATTTATTGAATGTTTATCTTAGAGACTGTGCTGTTGGCATTCTATTCAGGAAGTTGCCTCCTGTACCAATGAGTTCCAGGATCTTCACAAATTTTTCTTCTAACAGTTTTAGTGTGTCTAGTTTTATGTTTTGGTCTTTGATCCACTTGGAGCTTACTTTGTGCAGGGTGACAAATATGGATCTATTTTCAGTTTTGTACATGTAGATATCCAGTTAGGAGAGCATTATTTGTTGAAGGTGTTGTCTTTTTTCCCATTGTATAATTTTGGATTCTTTGTCAAAAATCAGGTGTACACAGTTGTATGGAATTATTTCTGGGTCTTCTATTTGATTGCATTGATTCTCCAGTCTGTTGTTTCTATTTTAGCACCATGCCATTTTTTATTATGGTTGCTCAAAAATACAACTTGAGGTCGGTGATGAAGATGTCTTCAGAAGGTATCCGTTCAGGATGGTTTTAGCTATCCAGTTGGTTTTTTTTTTTTCTTTTTCCCCATATAAAGTTGAGAATTTTTCATTCAAAGTCTGTGAAGAATAATGTTGGTATTTTGATGAAACTGCATTGAACCTGTAGACTTCTTTTAGTAGGATGGCTATTTTTACTCTGCTAATCTGTCTTATCAATGAGCATGGTAGATCTTTCCATCTTCTGATATGTTCTTCAAATTCTTTCTTCAAAGATTTGAAGGTTTTTTTTTTTTTTAACAGTTCTTTCACCTTCTTTGTTAGAGTTACAACGAGGTGTTTTATGTTATTTGTGGCTATTGTGAAGGGTGTTGTTTCCCTAATTTCTTTCTCAATCCATTTGTCTTTTGTATACAGGAGGGCTCCTGATATTTTGAGTTAATTTTGTACCCAGCCACTTTACTAAAGTTTTTTATCAGCTGTAGGAGTTCCCTGGTAGAATTTTTGGGGTCACTCATGTATAGTGTCATATTATCTGCAAATAGTGATACTTTGACTTCTTCCTTTCTATTTTGTACCTTTAGCTCTTTTAGTTGTCTTATTGCTATTGCTAGGACTTCTGGTACAGTATCAAAGAAATATGGAGAGGGTGGGCAGCATTTCCTTGCCCCTGATTTCAGTGGAATTGACTTAAGTTATTCTCCATTTAATTTGATGTTTGCTATAGGCTTGCTGTGCATTGCCTTTTCTATGTTTAGGTATGTGCCTTGTATCCATGATTTCTCAAGATTTCAAACATAAACAGGTGTGAGATTTTGTCAAATGCCTTTTTCAGCATCTAAGGAGATAATTATGTTTTTTTTTGTTTGTTTGTTTGTTTGGTAGATTGATGTATTTCCTTATGTTGAACGACCCTTACATGCCTGGAATGATGCCTCCTTGTTCATAGGGGATGTTATCTTTGATGTGTTCTTGGATTCGGTTAGCGAGTATTTTATTGAATATTTTTGTGTCAGTGTTCGTATGAGAGATTGGTCTGAAATTCTCTTTCTTTGTTGGGTCTTTGTGTTGTTTAGGTATCAAGTTGATTGTGTCCTCATGGAATAAATTTGGTAATGTTCCTTCTGTTTGTGTTTTGTGAAATAGTTCGAAGAGTATTGGAACTAGCTCTTCTTTGAATGTCTGGTATAATCCTGCAGTGAAACCATCTGGCCCTGGGCTTTATGTTGATGTGAGACTTTTGATGACCTCTTCTTTTTCTATAAGGGAAGTGGACTATTTAATTTAGTTTTTGGATCTTGATTCAGCTTTTTAAATGGAAGCTACCAAGAAAATTTTCCATTTCACTTAGATTTTCGAATTTTGTGGCATATAGGCTTTTAAAGTAGGACATAATGAATCTTTGGATTTCCTCAGTGTCTGTTGTTATGACCTCCATTTCATTTCTGATTTTGTTGATTTGGATAGTATCTCTCCTCCCTTTAGTTAGTTTTGCAAAGGGTTTGTCTGTCTTGTTGATTTTCTCAAAGAAACAGCTCTTGGTTTCTTTGAATTGTTTTGTTTCTAATTTATTGATTTCTTAGTTTGATAATTTCCAGCTGTCTACTCCTCCTGGTTATGTCTGCTTTTTTCCCTAGTGCTTTCAGATGTGCCAATAAGTTGCTTGTATGTGAAATCTTGTATTTTTCTACGAAGAAACGTAGTGCTATGAACTTTCCTCAGCACTGCTTTGATTGTGTCCCATAAGTTTGGGTAAGTTGTGTCTTCATTTTTGTTGAATTCTAGGAAGTCCTTAACTTTCTTCCCTGTCCCAGCTGCTGTTGAATATAAAGTTGCTCAGTTTCTATGCATGTGTAGGCTTTTTGCTATTTCTATTATTGTTGAGGTATAACATGGTGGTCTCATATGATACAAGGGAGTATTTTAACTTTTCTTCTGTATCTTTTTTTGAGGCTTGCTTTGTGCCTTACTATATGGTCAGTTTTGGAGAAGGTTCCCTGAGGTGCTGAGAAAAAGAGATACTTCTTTGAGTTTGGGTGAAACGTTCTGTAGACATCTATGTGGTCCATTTGATTTAGGATCTCTTAAGTGACATCATTTCTCTGTTTAGCTTCTGACTTGATAACTTAGCTTCTGACTTCTGTCCCTTGGTGAGAGTTGAATATTGAAGCCTCCTATCATTAAGGTCTTGGGATGGATGTGTGATTTAAGCTTTAATAATGTTTATTTTATAAATGCAGAAGAGCTTGTGTTTGGACATAAATGTTCATTATTGTGATATCCTCCTCATGGATTTTTTTCCTATAGTGAGAGTGAAGTGTTCCTCCCCCTCTCTTTTGGTTAATTTTGGTTGAAAGTCTATTTTGTTAGATATTAGGATGGCTAATTCAGCATGCTTCTTGTATCTGCTTGCTTAAAGAAACACTTTTCCTTCCCTTTATTCTGAGGGAGCATCCTTTTTTGCTGTAAAGTTGTGTTTCCTGAATGCAGCAGAGTGTTGTTTCCTGTTTCCACAACCATCCTGTTATTCTTTTTTTTTTTTATTGGAGAATCAAGTCCATTGGTGTTGTTAGATATTAGTGACCAATGATGTCTAGTTCCTTTTATTGTGGAATTGGTGGGGCTTGTGTGTTTGTGTGCCTGGTTTTTGTTTGTTTGTTTGTTTGCGTGGTTTTTTTTTTTTGGTTGTTTTATTGTGAAGGTATTTTTTTCTCCTCTATTTCCTTTGTTCTTGTTGATTTTGTTTGATTGGGTTTTCCTTTTCCTTTTCAGCTGTAGGGCTGGGTTGTTGTGTATATATTGTTTAAATTTATTTATGTCATGGAATATTTTGTTTTTCCATCTGTGTTGATTTAAAATTTTGCTGGGCATAGTAGTCTGGGTAGGTATCTATGGTCTCTAAGCTTTTTCATGATATCCACCCAGGCCTTTCTGGATCTCATAATTTCTGTTGAGAATTCTGGTGTGGTTGTGATTGGTCTGTCTTTATGTGTTAGTTGTCCTTCTTACCTTGCCACTCTTGATATGTTTCTTTGTTCTGTAGATTTAGTGATTTGATTATTATGTGACAGGAGGAATTCCTTTTCCGGTCTAATCTATTTTGTGTTCTGTAAGCATCTTGTATGTTAAAGGGCATCTCTTTCTTAAGGTTGGGGAAATTTTCAACTATGATATTACTGAGAATATTTTCTGCACTTTGGAAACTGGAATTTTCTTTTTTACCTATTCCTATTATTCTTAGGTTTCTTCTTTTCATGGTATCCTTGATTTCTTCAACATTTTGTATCAGGAACTTTTCCACTTTTACATTTTCTTCTAGAGACATATATATTTCTGCAATTCTATCTTTGGTGCCTGATAGTCTCTTCCCTGTCTCTTTCCTGTCTCCTGCATTCTGCTGAAGATGCTTACTTTTGTGGTTCCTGATCTGTTCTCTAAGTTCAGCAAGTCCAGGCTTTTCTCTGTTTGTGTTTTCTTTATTGATTCTAATTCCGTTTTCATGTCTTGAAAGATTTTATTCATTTTCTTCACCTGTTTGATTGTGGATTCATATCTGTCCATGATGGCCTCTATTTTTTTTGTTGTTTATTTTGACTTTATGATCCACAAATAATTTCATAATCACAGAATTAAGATAATTTTCCTATGTTTCCTCTGCATTAGAATATCTACTGGTTTTGGGGGATTCTGGTGTATCCATAGTGTCCTGATTTTTGCTGATCAGATTCTTTCCCCAGCCTCTAGTTTTCAGGATGTCTGTAACCTTGACTCTTTTTTCTTGGAGCCTGTACTGCCATGTGCACCTGTGTCTGAAGTCTGCACTAATATACAGGAAGCTGGGAGATTCCAAGGTCTTGAGAATGCATGCTGGAAATTCAGATGTGGCTAAGGAAGGGAGATCTCTCTGCTGAGTTCATGCTCTCTACTGGCTCACTGTCTGTGATCCAGGTATGCCAGGTAGCTGTGGTGCAGGCAGAAAGATCTCCAAGTCTAGGGCTGCACCAATGCTCCATAGGCTTCCTCAAGATGTACAATATGATGTGGTTCTCACATATAGTTCAGATTCACTGGGTTCACTGACTGTGCTGGGTTCCATGTTTCTGACCCAGGTAGGCCAGGAAGATGGCCCATTGAGCAAGCAGAATGGAGCCATGCTCCTTCCCAAATACAGGAGGTATCCACTCCATAAGACCATGAGAGTGAGCACCACTAGCTACTGTGACCAGGAAGGTGTTCCACTGGATGGTGAAAGTGTGCTCCAGGGTTTAAAGCTAGGAGCCACTGGTACCCAGAAGGTGTCCACAGGACTGTGAGAGTGGGCACCTGGGTTTGTAACCTCACCCCCAGTACCAGTGAGAGTGAGTGCCCAAAGTTGGAGATACCAACTACTGGTATCTGAAGGTATCTACAGACAGTGGGCTTCGCATGTAGCCTGGGGCTGTGTCAGTGCTGGACAGGAGCCCAATTATTTTTCTCAGTATTAGACTAAAGATGGACTCTCAAGTATCCCTGTGGATTCTCATCTCATCTGAGAAACAGAGAGATGTTGTGGTTTGGGTTTTCTACAGTATGGCCTGCCATTCATTCTGCTTTCACTGCTGAGCTGTTGTTCAGATACCATGCATAGTAGGCAATAACATCTTGGATGCTTCCCTCTATTCTTTTTTCAATTTCTTCATGCTTCAAACTGAAGATATTTTAAAAAACAATGTTCATTCTACCACATTTGTTTTTTTAGATTTTGTTTGTTTGTTGGTTAACAGCAGAAGAACTGAAGACAATCCACAGTTCTTTTGTTTTGGCTCTGACTCTGTCTCTCTTTTTCTCCTTTCTCTCTTTCAATTTCCTTTCTCTTATTTTTCCTATAATTTTTCTCTTTTATAATTTTATTTATTTACTTTTCATTATTACAGTTTATTCACTTCATATCCCAGTTGTAACCCCTTCCCTTGTCCTCTTCAATTCCACCCTACCTCTCTTATCTCCTCTCATGCCAATTCCCAAGTCCACCTCCCCTTCCATCTGGCCCTAGCCTATCAGGTGTCATCAGGACTGGCTGCATTGCTTTCCTCTGTGGTCTGGTACAGTTGCACTCCCTCTAGGGTGAGGTGATCAAAGAGCCAAACACTTAGTTCACATCAGAGACAGCCCCTGCTACTCCCCTTACTTGGGAACACACATGGAAGCTGAGCTGCCATTTGCAACATCTGTGCCAGAGGTCTAGGTAACATGCATGCATGGTCCTTGTTGGAGTATAAGACTTGGCAAATACCTATGGGCTCAGATATTTTGGTTCTGTTGCTCTCCTTGTAGAGCTCCTATCCTTTCCAGGTCTTTCTATTTCCTCTTTATTTCATAAGATTCCCTGAAATCTGCCCAAAGTTTGGCAAATAGTGTCAGCATCTGCTTCGATACCCTGCTAGTTAGAATCCTTCAGAGGCCCTTTGTGGTAGGCTCCTGTCCTATTCCCTGTTTTCTCCTACTCCCAATGTCTATCTCATTTGTTTTGAGTGAGGATTGAGCAAACTCCCTAGGGTCCTCCTTCTCATTTAGATTCTTTAGAATTATAGATTTTAGATGTTTATCCCATATTATATGAGTAATATATGCCTATAGTGAATATATACCATGTGTGTCCTTCTGCTTCTAGGTCACCTCATTCAGGATCATCTTTTCTAGTTCCCACCATAGCCCTGCAAAATTTCATGATTTCCCTGTTTTTAATTGCTGAGTAGTATTCCATTGTGTAAATGTACCACCATTTCTGTATCCATTCCTAAGTTTAGGGACATCTGGGTTATTTCCATATTCTGGTTATTATGAATAAAGCTGTTTTGAACATATTTGAGCAAATGTCCTTGCTCATATTTTTGATATATATTACTGGGAGTGTTGTAGATGGATCTTGAAGTGGCAATGTTTCTAAATTTCTGAGAAAGCAGCAGATTGATTCCCAAAGTGGTTGTAATTATTTACATTCCCACCAACAATGGAGGACTTTACCCCTTTCTCCACATCCTCTCCAGCATGTGTTGTCACTTGATTTTTTGTTCTTATCCATTCTGATGGATGTTAGATGAAATCTCATGGTCATTTTGATTTGCATTTCCCTGATAACTAACACATTCAGAATTTTTTTTGACATTTTAAAACTTTTCTTTATTCTTCATTAATTACACTTTATTTACTTTGTATCCCCCTTGTGGTTCCCTCCCTCCTCCAGTCCCAATCGCTTCCTTCTTCCACCCTCTGCATGCATGACCCTCCCCAAGTCTACTGATAGGGAAGATCTTCTTTTCCTTCCTTCTGATACTAGTCAATTAGGTCTCACCAGGAGTGGCTGCATTGTCTTCTTGTGTGGCCTGGTAATGCTGCTTCTCCCTCAGGGGGAGGTAATTAAAGAGCAGGCCAAACGGTTCATGTCAGAGACAGTCTCTGTTCCTAATAAAATGAAACCCACTTGGATATTCAATTGCTATGGGCTACATCTGTGCAAGGGTCTTAGGTTATCTCCATGCATAGTCCTTGGTTGGAGTATCAGTCTCAGGAAAGACCCCTGTGCTCAGAATTTCTGTTCTGTTGCTGTCTTTGTGGGGTTCCTGTCCTCTCCAGATCTTACTGTTTCCCACTTCTTTCCTAAGATTCCCTGCACTCTGCCCAAAGGTTGCCCATAAGTCTCAACACAAGCATGGATAGTCTGCAGGGCAGAGTCTTTCAGAGGTCCTCTGTGTCAGGCTCCTGACTTGTTACCTCTTTTATCCTTCTTCTGATATCCATCTTCTTTGCCTTTCTGAATAGGAATTGAGCAGTTTAGGAAGAGTCCTCCCTCTTAATTAGTTTCTTTAGGTGTACAGATTTTAGTAGGTTTATCTCATATATCTATATGAGTGAATATATACAGTGTGCATCTTTCTGCTTCTGAGATAGCTCACTCAGAATGATATTTTCCAGATTCCAGCATTTACCTGCAATTTTCATGATTTCCTTTTTTTATTGCTGAGTAATATTCCATTGTGTAAATATACCACAATTTGTGCATTCATTCCTCCACTGAGGGGCATCTGGACTGTTTCCAGCTACTGGCTATTAAAAATATGGCTACTACAAACATGGTTGAGCAAATGTCCTTATTTTGTACTTGAGACTCTTTTGGTTATATGCCTAGAAGTGGTATAGCTAGATCTTGAGGAAACACTATTCCTATTTGTCTGAGAAAGTGTCAGGTTGCTTTCCAGAGTGGTTTTACAAGTTTACATTCCTACCAGCAGTGCAGGAGGGTTCCCCTTTCTCCACAACCTCTGCAGCATGTGTTGTCTCTTGTGTTTTTGAACTTAGCCATTCTGAGGGTTGTAAGGTGAAATCTTAGGATGGTTTTGATTTGCATTTCCCTGATGGCTAATGACATTGAGCATTTCTTTAAGTGTTTCTCTGCCATTCTATATTCCTCTATTGAGAATTCTCTGTTTAGTGCTGTACTCCATTTTTTAATTGGATTTCTAGATTTTTTGCTGTTTAACTTCTTTACTCCTTTATATATACTGGGTATTAGTCCTCTGTCAGTTATGGAGTTGGTGAAGATCCTTTCCCAATCTGTAGGCTGTCATTTTGTTGTGATGACAGTGTCCTTTGCTTTACAGAAGATTTTCAGTTCCATGAGGTCCCATTTGTTGATTGTTGCTCTTAGACCCTGTGCTGTTGGTGTTCTCTTCAGGAAGTCATTTCATGTGCCAATAAGTTCAAGGCTCTTTCCCATTTTTTTCTTCTAAGCATTTTAGTATATCTGGTTTTATGTTGAGGTCTTCGAACCATTTGGACTTTAGTTTTGTGCAGGGTGATAAGGCTGGATTTATTTGCATTTTTCTACATCTAGACATACAGTTAGACCAGCACCATTTGTTGAAGATACTGTCTTTTTTCCATTGAATGATTTTGGCATCTTTGTAAAAAATCTTCGTAAGTGTGTGTATTTATGTGAGGATCTTCTATTCAATTCCGTTGATCCACCAGTCTATTTCTATACCAGTACCATGCAGTTTTTAGTATTGTTGCTCTATAGTTGAGCTTCAGATGAGGGATGGAGATGCCTCCAGAAGATCGTTTATTGTAGAGGACTGTTTTAGCAATTCTGGGTTTCTTCTTGTTCCATATGAAGGTGAGAATATTTCTTTCAAGCTCTGTAAAGAAGTGTGTTGGTAATTTGATGGGAATTGCATTGAATGAGTAGATTGCTTTTGGTAAGATGGCGATTTTTACTGTGTTAATTCTGCCAAGCCATGGGCATGGGAGATCTTTCCATCTTCTGATATCTTCTAATTCTTTCTTCAGAGACTTGAAATCTTTTTCATACAAGTCTTTGACTTGCTTGGTTAGGGTTACACCAAGGTACTTTATGTCGTTTGTGGCTATTTTGAAGATGTAGATGGCTGGGAATAATGAAAATCATGGCTGAATTCAATAAATTAGAAACAAAGAAAACACTTCAAAGAATCAATGAAACCAAGAGCTTGTTCTTCGAGAAAATCGACAAGATAGACAACCCATTAGCCAAGCTAACTAAAAGGCAGAGAGACACCATCCAAATCAAGAAAATCAGAAATGAAAAGGGGACATTACTACAGATACAAAGGAAACCCAAACAATCATTAGAACTTACTTCAAAGTTTGTATGCCAAAAAATTTGAAAATATAAATGAAATTGGCAATTTTCTCGATCGATTCCACTTATCAAAGCTGAATCAAGATCAGGTAAATCAATTAAATAATCCTACATGCCCTAAGAAAATAGAAGTGGTCATCAAAATTCTCCCATCCAAAAAAAGCCCAGGACCAGATGGTTTCAGTACAGAATTCTACCAGACCTTTAAAGAAGAGTTAACTCTAGTTCTCTTCAAACTAAATAGAAATAGCAGGAACACTACCAAACTCATTCTATGAAGCCATAGTCACCTTGGTACCTAACCCTTACAAAGACCCAACAAGAAAAAAGAATTTCAGGCCAATCTCACTTATGAACATTGATGCAAAAATACTCAACAAAATACTTGCAAACCGAATACAAGAACACATCAAAGATATCATCCACTATGACTAAGTCTGCTTCAATGAAGGCATGCAGGGGTGGTTCAATATATAGAAATTCATCAGTGTGATCCACCATATAAACAAACTGAAGGAGAAAAACCACATGATCATCTCCTTAGATGCTGAAAAGGCATTTGACAAAATCCAACATACATTCATGTTTAAAGTCTTGGAGATATCAGGGATACCAGACACATAAATGAACATAGTAAAGGCAATATACAGCAAGCCTATAGCCAATATCAAACTCAATGTAGAGAAACTTAAAACAATCCCACTGAAATCAGGGACAAGGCAAGGCTGCCCACTCTCTCCATATCTATTCTGGAAATCTTTGCTAGAGCAATATGCAGTTGAAGATCAAGCAGATACATATTGAAAAGGAAGAAGCCAAAGTGTCACTATTTGTAGATGATAGGATAGCATACCTGAGTGACCCCAAAAATTCTGCCAGTGAACTCCTATAGCTGATAAACACCTTCAGCAACGTGGCCAGTTACAACATTAACTCAAAAAAAAAAAAAAAAGAATAGTGCTTCTGTATACAAAAGTCAAAAGGGCTGAGAAAGAAATTAGGAGAGCATTTCTTTAAGTCTTTCTCTGCCATTAGATATTCCTCTACAGAGAATTCTCTGATTAACTCTGTACCTCATTTTTTATTTGGATTACTTGGTGTGTTAGTGTTTAAATTCTTCAATTCTTTATATATTCCAGATATTAGCCTATGTTTAATGTAGGGTTGGTGATGATACTTTCCCAGTCTCTATGCTGTTGTTTTGTTCTTTTTTTCTGTATCTTTTTTTAATTTTTATTAATTACATGTTATTCAGTTTGTATCCCCCATTAGCCCCTCCCTCATCCCCTCCTGATCCAATCTCCCTACCCCCCACTTCATGCATGCCCCTCCCCAAGTCCACTGATAGGGGAGGTCCTCCTTTCCTACCTTCTGATCTTAGTTTATCAGATCTCATCAGAACTGGCTGCATTGTCTGCTTCTGCTGCCTGCTAAGGCTGCTACCCCCTCAGGGGGAGGTGATCAAAGTGCGGTCCAATCAGATCATGTCAGTTGCAGTCCCTCTTCCCATTACTATGAAACCCACTTGGACACTAAACTGCCATGGGTTACATCTTTGCTGGAGTTCTAGGTTATCTCCATCCCTGATACTTGGTTGGAGTATGGACTCTGGGAAGACCCCTGTGTTCAAATTTCTTGTTCTGTTTCTCTCCTTGTGGAGTTCCTGTCCTCTCCAGATCTTACTATTTCCCACTTCTTACATAAGATTCCATGCTAATTGCCCAACAGTTTGGCCATAAGCCTCAGCATCTGCTTTGACAGTCTGCAGGGCAGAGCCTTACAGAGGCCCTCCATGGCGGGTTTCTAGCTTGATTCCTGTTTTCTTCTTCTTCTGATGTCCATCCTCTTTGCCTTTGGGATAGGGATTGAGCATTTTAGTCAGTGTCTTCTCTCTTGATTAGTTTCTTTAAAGGTACAGATTTCTGTAGGTTTATCCTATATTACATGTCTATATGAGTGAGTATATACTGTGTGTGTCTTTCTGCTTCTGGGACAGCTCACTGAGGATGATCCTTTCCAGGTTCCACCATTTACCTGCAAATTTCAAGATTTCCTTATTTTTCATTGATGAGTAATATTCCATTGTGTAGTTATACCAGAATTTCTGCTTCCATTCTTCAGTTGAGGGGCATCTGGGCTGTTTCCAGCTTCTGGATATTACAAATAAGGCTGCTAAAAACACGGTTGTGAAAATGTCTTTAATGTGTACTTGAGCCTTTTTTTGGATAACAAAAGCAAACGCCAGATTGAATGCAATTCTCATCAAATTACCAACACAATTCTTCACCGACTTTGAAAGAAAAATTCTCAACATCATATAGAATAACAAGAAACCCAGAATTGCTAAAACAACCCTCTACAACAAAAGATCTTCTGGGGGTATCTCCATCCCTTATCTTAAGCTCTATCATAGAGCAACAGTAACAAAAACTGCATGGTACTGGCTTAGAAACACAATGGTGGATCAATGGAACCAAAAAGAAGATCCAGAAATAAACCCACACACTTATGGACACCTGATCATATAATGGAAAAGATATGGCATCTTCAACAAATGGTTCTGGTCTAACTGGATGTCTACATGTAGAAAAATGCAAATAGATCCATCCTTATCACCCTGCACAAAACTGAAGTCCAAGTGGATCAAAGACCTCAACATAAATCCAGACATTAAATCACTTAGAAGAAAAAGTGAGCAAGACCCTAGAACACATTGGTACAGGAGACAACTTCCTGAACAGAACACCAACAGCACAGGCTCTAAGAGCAACAATTAATAAATGGGACCTCATGAAACTGAAAAGCTTCTGTAAAGCCAAGGACACTGTCATCAAAACAAAAGGAATACCTACAGATTGGAAAAAAATCTTCAACAAAACTTCTTCTGACAGAGGGCTAATATCCAGTATATATAAAGAAATAAAGAAGTTGAAAAGCAGCAAACAAAGTAATCCAATTAAAAAATGGGGAACAGAGCTAAACAGAGAATTCTTAGTAGAGGAATACAGAATGGCAGAGAAACACTTAAAGAAATGCTCAACATCATTAGCCATATGGGAAATGCAAATCAAAATGACCCTGAGATTTCACCTTATACTAATCAGAATGGTCAAGATGAAAAACTTGAATGACAACACATACTGGAGATAGGGGAACCCTCCTCCACTGCTGGTGGGAATGTAAACTTGTAAAATCACTCTGTAAATCAATCTGGCACTTTCTCAGACAACTAGTAATACTGCTTCCTCAAGATCCAGCCATGTTATTTTGTTCTTACGACAGTATCCTTTGCTTTTTAGAAGCTTTGAGAATCATGAGGTCCCATTTATTGATTGTTGATCTTAGAGCCTGTGCTGTTGGTGTTCTGTTTAGGAAGTTGTTTCCTGTGGCTATGAGTTCTAGGCTCTTCCCCACGTAGCTAATGACTTTGTAAATACCTTTGACACCTCATGGATTTTAGACTTTCCTTTCATTTAAGTTTAATACCTCCCTTTTTTTGACAGTTTTCAGTGCTTTTAAAAATTATTTGTATCTCTTTCCACTTAGACAGGTAAATTTACCTGCTGACAACTGAGTCCATGACCCAGGTCACAGATAGTGTGAGAAGAGAAGGAAGCTCCACAAATTGTACACACATACACAGAGTCATCCCACATACTCATCTCCACTCAGGCATGCATGATTTCCTTACATACTTTCAATTTAAAGCAATTTCACACTCTCTCTCACACACAAGCACATTAAAATGTAATAAAAATTTTTATGCTTTACCCAGAGTAGCTGTAGATACCACAATATTTTTCACTCATGATTTTATTGTATCATTGATATTTTTCATTTATACTAAGAGTTTGTATTTTTGAAAGGTATATATCCTAGCATTTGCATTTTAGCTTGATGCACTCTTTCTTTTCCCCCCTTAATTCTTCTCTTCTTCCTCTATCTTCCTTCTTACTTTTCTTTTTGTTTTACTTCCTTTCCCACTCCCCATACCTTATAATAGGAATATAACACATACCACTTTCTCCACCAATTACTGAAGTTTCTCATAGCATCTTATTAGAAAGAGTATTACATTTAATAATTTATTTTATTCCAGTTATGTATTATTGCTCAATCTTTGTTCAAAGCCATCAGATTCATTTCACAAAGGGCCCTCTAAGCATGAACTTCCTACCTTTTAAAATTTACACTAATTTTTTAGGACATTTCTCAGGCAAGAATTCTGGGGCAAGAGAACTGCAAGGTAATAATTGCTTGGCTACTTTGAATTGTGTCAAGAAAGAGCCTGACACAGAGGACCTCTTAAAGT
The DNA here is from genome assembly GCF_030254825.1 of Meriones unguiculatus. Taxonomy (NCBI): domain Eukaryota; kingdom Metazoa; phylum Chordata; class Mammalia; order Rodentia; family Muridae; genus Meriones; species Meriones unguiculatus. Next base: position 23,153,158 of record NC_083353.1, on the reverse strand, counting down.
CTCTGCCCTGCAGACTATCAATGCAGATGCTGAGACTTATGGGAAACCTTTGGGCAGAGTGCAGGGAATCTTAGGAAAGAAATGGGAAACAGTAAGATCTGGAGAGGACAGGAACTCCACAAGGAGAGCAACAGAACCAAAAAAAAAAAAAAAAAAAGCTGAGCACAAGGGTCTTTCCTGAGAGTGATACTCCAACCAAGGCCTATGTATGGAGATAACCTAAGATCCCTGTATATATGTAGCCCATGGCAGTTCAGTATTCAAGTATGTTCTATTGTTATAGGAAAAGGGACTGTCTCTGACATGAACTGATTTTTCTGCCCTTTAATTAACTCCCCTGAGGGGGAAGCAGCATTACCAAGCCACACAAGAAGACAATGCAGCCACTCCTGATGAGACCTAATTGACTAGGATCAAAAGGAAGGAAAAGAAGACCTCCTCTATCAGTGGACTTGGGGAGGAATAAAATGTAATAAATAAAGAATTTTAAAAATTTATATAAGTGGGGAAAAGGAAAAGGGTAAAGACAGATGGTAGCTGTAATGGTAATGAAGAATTTGTTGTGAGGCATGCATACATTGCCACCACGGATTGTTGCATAGAGCTAGAGTGAGGTGGAGACATTCATACCTTGGACATCTCATTCTTGATATGGGTAGGTGGAAGCATTGCTACTTCCCTGTTCTGTGCCAGCATGCATTGGCACATGTAGTCTTGACCCCCTACCTCTGCTATTCTTGGAGTAATCAAGTAGCCTGGGCACCTGGAATTCTTCCCGATATAAATTGGCAACATCCCAGACCAAGCCAATAATATGTGCCCATCCTGGGAAGCTCTCCCAACCCCAAGGGTCCTGCTTTTCAATGATGGCTTCTATTTTTTTGTTTGTTTCCTCTCTATATTCCGCTAATTGTGCCTCTACTTGTTTGGTTCTATTTGCCTGTATTTCTTTGGGAGCTATGTTCATTACTACGCAATGGCTTGAGTGCCATTCCAGAAACTGTTTCCTGTGTAAAGTTGCATTTGAAGGTGTTTTTACTCTGCCGCCGTTCAATTACCTCCATAGTTTAACCTCATAATTATTAGCTCAGATAGTTTATGGTACCTTTCCCACAATATTTAAATAGCATGTCCTTAATGTTTTAGTATTTAGTATGTAGAATCCATTTTTATTCTCAAAGAGTAGCAATGTCCTGCCTAAATTTGCCTTGTTTCTTCTTCTGCAGTGTAAAATTTTCATGCTTATGACAAGTTGGGGAAGTGACATGTTTTCAAGGAAATATGAAGACTGGCTTCATGGTATCCTAAAAAAGATAGTGGAAGGTAACTTTCCAAAAGTGTTGGTTTGAAAACAAGTGGGTCCACAGAAGAAGAATAGGTTCCTGCCAATTATATTCAACATGGAAAAGAAGAAAATTCCAAGAGATTTCACCGGATTTCTCTGACAATCCTATCACTATTTAAGTAGTTTCTAACTTTTGTCTGAAAACTGAGAATAAGATATTGAATCCAATTCGTTTTAGGCATAAATTTGAATCCATGAAAAAAAGTTGTTTTTTTTTTTTATTTTTATAGACAGCCAAAAAAAAAAAAAAAAAAAAGAAAAACTGAAAGTTGTGTATTTGAAACAAACATCAAAAATAATCCCCGAAGAGGTGCAGTTGCACATAACTTTAATCCCACCACTCTGGAGGCAGAGACAGATGGATCTTTGTGATCAAGACCAACCAGATCTACATATCCAGTTCCAAGACATCCAGGGCTACTTAAACAGATTCCACTAAAAAAAAAAAAAAATCCTTGGATCAGAAAAACTTGGCAAGCATAGGAAGAAATAAGACTCATGATCTAGCCAGATTTGGAGGCACAGACCTGTAATCTAAGCTACTCAGGATGTTCCATCGGGACCATAAACTCAAGACTCAGCTAGGCTACACAGGGAGCTAAAGGCCAACATGGACAAATTAGTAAGATTCTCTCTCACAACAACAACAACAAAAAATTTAAGAAGTCTCTAGCTCAAGGAGAGAGAACACTAGACTTGCAAACATGATGCCCTTTAATCCATCCCAAATGGAAAAATAGAGATAAGAGTAACCAAATAATGACCAAGGCTTGAAAGTCCTTGAAGTATTGAAATACATATTCAAAACCCTGGGAGTGGAGGAGAGAGGGGCTTATGGGGGATACAAAGTGAATAAACTGTAATTAATAAAAAAAAATGTTACTATTTCCATAGGGTAAAGCGTTTTTTATTTCATTATCTATAAACATTAAATTTATTTTTATTAACTATATTGTTTCTCTTAAGATAAATACTGCTTCTTTCAAATGTGTAAGAGTTTGTATGTAAAAGAATAATCGATAAGTACTTGCTTAATACACTTGGCAATTCTGTCTGAGAAACTTGATTATTTACTTATCTTCAAAATAACAGTTGATCACTATTTCAATGTCTTGTTTTTTTTATTTGATTAATTAGCCTTTTGTTTCTATGTTTTGACATAATCACTACAAAGACAAAGAAGTGCACACACACACATGCACACACACTCACATACACACAAATTTACATTACTAACAATAAGCCTTATCCAGAATATTTTAGAGACATTTTTTTATTCTTTTTCTACATTACACAAATTTATATAATAAAGAATAAAGCATGTGATTTATATTGTATCTGCATAAATCCTGGCTCTATGGTCCTATGTTGATGACATACCCATTTCTCCTTTAATAGCTCGAAAAATTTAATTACAGTTCATTCACTTTGTATCCCAGAGGTAGCCCTCTCCCCTCATTCCCTCCAAGTCCCACCTCCCCTCTCTCATCTCCTACTGTGCCCCTTTCTATGTCCACTGATAGGGGAGGTCCTCCTCCTCTTGCATCTGATCCTAGCTTACCAGGTCTCATCAGGCCTGGTTGCATTGTCTTACTCTGTGGTCTGGTAAGGCTGCTCCCACCTCAGGGGGAGGTGATCAAGGGGCCAGCCACTGAGTTCATGTCAGAGATAGTCCCTGGGAACCCAATTGGATACTGAGCTGCCATAGGCTACATCTGAGCAGGGGTTCTATGTTATATCATGAATGGTCTTTGGTTGGAGTATCAGTCTCAGAAAAGACCCCTGTGTCCAGGGTTTTTGCTTGTGTTGCTCTCCTTTTGGAGCTCCTGTTTAATATCATGCTATGAAATATGCAAAGAGTAAAAAAAGTTCAACTTTTTTCATCTGTACTCATGATGTTCCCTCTTTGATTCAAAGGCCACCTAACAACAACAAAAAAAAATCAGACATAAGAAACACTCTTCTTTGTTGTTGGCCAGGGAAGTTAAAAAAAAACAACAACAACAACAACAAAAACAGATTACTACTATTGCCCTTAGCCATCTGCTAAGAAGTGAAAGATAAGTCTTTCATCCTGAAGATACCACTTACTTTAGAAATAGGACCCAGAGACCTATTATCTGGCCCTGAATAAATTTTCCTTTGTGAGAATTAGCTTTCCAGAAGACACCATGCCAGCTTCCAAATGAGGGAAGTAACTAACATTCCTTCATAGCTTTGGTGCCTATGAACCATATCAACGATGAACATGGCAAGGTAAACATAAGGCTGGAATATAGCACTCATACCTTGGCAGTGAGCAACAGCTTTCTAATTGGACTTAAAAACCCACTCAATGAGAAGGATACCATGCCTCATATTAAAAACCTAGCTCACGTCCCAGTTCTAGTGAAGTTGTGGGTTTTGGGAAAATATCTACAGTCATTAATTTACCAATAGTGCAAACTATAAATATTTGTCCTTATTATCAGAAATCGGTGTAGTATTCACTTCTCATTGAGAAAATGTTTCTTTGAGCAGATTCAGACTACTACAGAAAACCATGATCTATCAAAATGCAGCGGTATGGAGCCCAGTCCCAATGAATACCTATACAGAACAATCCAGCACTTAAGGTTCAGGGAACATTGTAGAAGAGGACACTGTAAGACTGTAAGAACCAGAGGATCAGGGAGCTTTCTATAATTGTTTTTCCTTATAAAACCGGGGACTACAGCCATCATTTCTCATCAACATGACTGCCCAAATGTGAGATGAAATTGGATAACACCAAGGGACAGGCCACCATGGATAGAGAAAAGTCTAGAAGGCTTCAACCCTACATAGAAATGTGGGCAACTGAAAAAAGCTGGAGCAGGAGAGGTGATTTTTTCCACAGAGAAGAGTATGGCAATTGGTTGTCCCATGCCAGACCTGCAAAAAATACATACAAGTAACTGTATGTGTACTGAACAAGTTAAATTAAAGAATATATATGTATGTGTGTTCCATTATATATATGTGTGTGTATGTGTGTGTGTGTGTGTGTGTGTGTGTGTGTTTGTGCTTTCCAAGTATATAGGTAGGTGTGTATGTGTGTCTGTGCAATAACCATTATTGAAAAACAAGGCAATTAATTTGGACCTCGGGGAGGAGTATATTGGAGGGTTTGGAGGGAGGAAAGAAAAGAGAAACATTTTAAGTATATTATAATCTCAAAATTTTTGAAGAATAAACTTCATTACCAAATTGTACTTTAAATTATGTGCAAGAGATAGAACTCCTTGATAGTTTTTCTTATGATAAACCAAGTAGCTAATTAATGTAATAGGTTATGGAGTAGTGCAACAAAAGATTCAGGTAAAGAAAGAGGCATTTCCATAAAGGCATAATATAATGTTAAGGCAAATTGAGTTTGAATTGTCCTTTGAATATGTTCTTTGAGGAGATCTTCAGAGCTGTCTGTACATAAAAATATTTTATTCCATCTGTTCATGCTGCCTGAGTGACAGACCTGTTTCTCAGCATTCATTTTACCACCAAGAGAGAGAAAAGAAATTCAGGTACACATTAATGCAAAAAGTGTTAACTTCACCACCATTCTATTAATGTTAAGTGTAAGCAGAAGAAAACCCTACATATTTTCTGAGATAAGCTGAAATGAAGCCTCTTCCACTAAACATTAAATTCCCAGCAGCCAACTCACATTGTTAACATGCTAACAGTGATATTGATTGAAAACATACTCATTAATTCATATTTTGTGTTTTACTGTTGTTTGACCAATTGGTTTCAATCAAGATTTTATAGGACTTAGTACAGAATATTACCAGGATGCTATTGAAACTAGTTATGTAATCACAGTCTCTTCAATAGCCTTTAGCAAATCATTAAGTCTAAGAATTTTAAGTACTTTAACTAAAACAGAAATCTTGTCGGTATGATTTGATTTCTCTTTATGTAAAAATGTACCAGTGAGATTTTGTTATTTGCAAGGCGATTCAATGTCTTTTAACTAGCTGTGCTTTCTGGGTATGGAGTACTAATAGAATATAAGACTATATGATACTGTGATTTACTTGCAGGATCCATTTCAATCTCTTAGAACAGGAATTCCTTTGAATACATCTTTGTGTACACCACAGAACCTGGCAAAACACCTCACAGAAAGATGGCATAAAATGATTTTTGTTAAAGGGATAGATTTTACAGTCAGTCTGTAACTACCTTTTTTAAGAGAAAGGACTGTATTTAAAACTGAGATAGAGAAAACACACAAAATTCCTGAAAGACAAATGAATCTAAACTTCAGCCAGTTCAAAAGAGTAAATTATCGACTAACTAACGTTTAAGACATTTGTGTCCACAGTAGCCAGTTTTCTCTGTACCCTGCACAATACAGAGACTGTAAACCCTCCCACTGCCAACTGTAGGCAAAGTGTTCAGAAGATCTCTTTTGATTGTATGTGTCTTAGTTAGGATAAAGATAGAATTACTCCTTACCTTCATTCATCCCCTTTGGCTCAGGGTACTTGGTAAAGATATTAGAGGAAAGGAAATATACATTTTAAAATTGTTATTCAAGTATCCTAAATAATTATTGTCTAAGGAAATTTAATTATACATATTATATTGTGAATTATAAATATATTTAATATATACATAGTAGGTATTCTCCATTGCTCCTCAAGAACTCAACACTTAGCTTAAGTGAAAAAATTTGATGCAAAAATTATTTTTTTATTATGAACAAGTCCATACAATTAACAAGGATATGAATTTACCTTTCATATACAATGCATAAGATATTTCTCTAGGGAACAAGAACTAATAGATATCCTGAAGCAGACCAGTATCTAAGTATAGCCACAGGAAAAGTAGAAAGAATTAAATTTGCAATATAGTAAATGTGGCAAGGTAAGTTCACTCTTCATTTTTATTCATGAAACAGTATATGAAATAAGTCATAAAATACAGAAACATTTGCTGAGAGATTTAAGTGGAAAACACGATTTAGGCAGTTTTCTGCTGTCATGGAAATTTGAATTATATTTGTTTGCATGCACACACATACATAACCTGTTGTGGGGTGTGTGTGTGTGTGTGTGTGTGTGTGTGTGTGTTTGTGTGTGTGTGGGGTCAGACTGACATTGTTATTGATACCTCTGCCTAACATAATGTTAAACTCATGATCAGAAAATCAGTTACATCAAAAGATTGTCTCGGGTGTCTGAGACTATTATCACCATACAATTTTTAGTTCCTGTGTCTTACATGAAAATGGCCAAACAGAAACACTGTTACAGAGGAAAATAAAAAGACAATGTAAGTTCTTCTGAAGAATTATTGGATGCTGACATCTAGTGACTTAGAAAAGTACCATTATGGAGGAATTTTAATAACACAATATACTTCCATAAAAATGTGTATGTTGCCCAGTGCAAAATCACATATGTACAGGTCGATACATTTAATTTTAATACTTAATTATAGCTTTTTATGTGCCTAACTGCTACTGAATAAAGGTAAACCCTTGTGAAATGAACTTTTTTTATCAGTGATACTCCACACTTTGCAGAAAGCATATCATTCCCTATAATATCTTAAAATCTTCCTCCATTACCCTTTTCCTTCCTTCCTTCCTTCCTTCCTTCCTTCCTTCCTTCCTTCCTCCCTTCCTTCATTCCTTCTTTCCTTCCTTCCTTCCTTTCCCAATATCTTTTTACCACATTGTCTCTGTATATGCTTTTTTCTTTGCCTCTCTGATATATTCTAATATATATTATCTATATCTCCATCCTTCCTCTTTCAATACACTTAAAAGTGTTCTTCAGTTAGGGTTTCCATCACTATGATAAACACTAAGACCAAAAGCAACTTGGTGAAGAAAGGATTTATATCATCTTACAGTAAACAGGTAACAGTCCTTTATGGACAGAACTCAGGACAAGAACTCAAGCAGGCAAGAACTTCCGGGTAGGAACTGACACTGAAGCCATGGAGGAATGCTACTTACTGGCTTCCTCCTCATGATTTGCTCAGCCCACTATTACAGCTCAGCACACCTGCCCAGAGCTAGTACTGATGTGCCAAAGATTAATTAAGAAGACATCTGAAAGACTTCTGGGTTTCCTTTTCACAGTAATTCTGACTTGTCAAACTGACCCCCCCCAAAAAAGTAATTAGTATAAATAGCTTTTCCATCTACTGGATACTAAATCTACAATAACCTAAAATAAGTTTTTTTGTGTTAAATTCTTCTGAAATTTTAATGTACTTTTCCTATATGTCTCATTTGAGGCCTGCTTTACCATACTATTTCAAGTTACACATATGAAAGTATAACCTTGTAATAATGCTTATACCTGTATCTCCTCTTTTCCATTTGATTTCCTTTTTTTCTATTCCTCGGTGAATTACTGATTTACAATCATTATCTTACATTTATTATTTTACATTTTGATTACAATCATTATTTTACAATTATTATTTTACATTTTGATAGCGCTTATATAATTTTCATCAATGAATATGCAGTTAGGACCATATAGAAAGCAGATCACATTGACATTTTATTTTTTTTCATTATGAATTTTACTTCTTGATCTCTACCCAAAGCTGCATATCCTGTGCTATTCCAAAAAGCTCTCTACACATAGACTTTTTTCTTTGCAGAATTTACAAGTCCTGTGGCAATAAAATGCAAAGTTTTTAGAATGGAGCACTGATTCATGAATTCTCTAAGATAAGCTGTTAGGAAAAAAAAAGCTGTCAGGAAAGAAAAAAGAAAGGAAGGAAGAAAGAGAGAGAGAGAGGAGAGAGATAAACAAAATTGCAGGAGAGTGTGTGAGTGAGAGTCAGGGACAGAGTGATAGAGGAAGAGAGGGAGAGAAGAAGAAAGGGAGACAGGAGGAAAGAAAGGAAAAAGGAAGGAAAGAAGGAAGGAAAGGAAGAGATTGATGAACTACAACTTATAATTTTAATGAAGGTGAAGAGTTTGTGAGTTTAATCCATAAGAAATTGGAAAAGTTGGTGTAGAGGTATGCTTGAGAATTTTAGATGTGCTTCGGTGCCTATCAGATAGAACCTGGAGGAAGAAAAGGACATGAAATCCCCTGAAACAAGAGTTACTACAAAAAGTTGTGAGCCCCCATATGCGCACAAGAAACAAAATTTCAGTCCACTGCATGAGCAGCATGTACTTTGAATTGCTGAGCCCTCTCTGCATCCCTTGTTCTGTATTATTCATCATATATTTAGTATTCAGTTTTTTCCCCAGAATTCTTGAAAGTTAAGGTCATTATTGCTTAATATTTTCACTAGTGCTCTCTAAAGGCAATAATTCTTCAGCTTTATCTTCAACATTCTTTCTTATAGTGTTTACTGCTGGAGATATTTTACACTGATATTATATGTTTTGTGGAACTTTTAAGTTCTAATCTTTTAATTTGATTATCTTCAGTTTTTTCCTTTGCAGAATGTGTTGTTTAAGTTGCTGAATTTCTCACCTGAGTCTTGAATTGGTATATTTATTTCATCCATCTTTTTGAATTTTCATTAAAATCATTGCTCTTTGCAGGAGGACTGCAGAGACTGATGCACCAATCAAGGACTAGCATGGAAAGAACTTATAGCTCATGCTCAGATGTAGTCCATAAGCAGTTCAGAATCCAAGTCAGATTCCTAATAAAGGGAGCAGGGGCAGTTTCTGACATGAACTCAGTTGCCTGCTCTTTGATCACTTCCGACTAAGAGGATGGCCTTACTAGGCCACAAAGGAAGAGAACCCAGGCCATCCTGATGAGACTTGATAAGCTAGGGTTAGAGAGTAGGGGAGAAGGACTCCCCCTTTTCAGTGCACTGGGGGAAGAGGATGGGGGGAAGAGGAAGGGAGGGTGCGACAGGGAGGAGATGAAGGAGGGGGTTACAATCATGATGGAAAGTGAACAAATTGTAAAAATAATAAAATATAAGTAATAATAATAATAAAAACTTTATCAGGTCAAAGGTTGCTTGAAAGTCAATCTTCACTGACTGTTTTCACATACCTAAAATTTTCATATAACTATAATCACTGTACAATGAACATGAGCTTGTCTAGTATGTAAGACTATTTTGAATACATTTTTCTTTGTTGTCAAACTTGTTTCTTCTCTCTTTTGATCGCTTTGCTTTTGTAAAAGTTGAAGTAGAATCTGTTTTGTATCTTGGACTGGACTCAAACCTAAGTTTCACCTGCTTCAGCCTTCTGAGTTCTAGAAGTCTGTGTTCTTAATGCTAAGCAAACTTGGAATATTAACTCAAAATAGTAAGTTTACAATCTAAATTCAGCGATTTTATTATTTATAAAATTGTAAGAGCTATAAACTTTGTACAATATACACAAATTTACATTAGGAATCGGTTTGTTTACTTACTGAACAAATATTAAACACCAACCCACTTGACATTAACTAAATATTTTTCTCTAATGACTACCTAAATAATGCAGCAAAATAGAAAATTTTAAAAGCATGGCATGGACAGGATATTTGGTATGGTACAGTTATATATTGTCAATCGATGAAGTGTCTCAAAAGAGCAGCTCATCCCCCATCCTGTGAAAAGTCCTGAAGCCTCCTGATCCAAGTGAAATGCAGGGTGATATTTCCTGTAAATCAAGTTCTTGGAGAGGAATGTCTGTGGACAGTTCCTTTACCTGAACTTTAACTTCATAAAACAAGTGTCTTGTGATCATAGTAAAGGAAGCCCTATTCACCACTAGAGGACACTGCAAAAAAAACATAATTTTTTTTTCTTTTTTAATTTATTTTTCTTTATTAATTAGACTTTACTCACTTTGTATAACCTGGTGGTTCCCTCTCTCCTCCCTTCCCAATCCATCCCTTCCTCCACCCTCTGATTGCATGCCCCTCCCCAAGTCCACTGAGAGGGGAGGACTTCTTTTCCTTCCTTCTGATCCTAGTCAATTAGGTCTCATCAGGAGTGGCTGCCTTGTCTTCTTCTGTGGCCTGGTAATGCTGCTTCACCCTCAGGAGGAAGTAATTAAAGAGCAGGCCAATCGGAACTCCATAAGTAGAGAAACAAAATAAAAAAAAAATATGAGCACAGGGGTTTTTCCTGAAACTGCTATTCCACCCAACCACTATGCATGGAGATAACCTAAGGCCCCTGCACATATGTAGCCCATGGCAGTTCAGTATCCAAGTGGGTTCCATTGAAATAGTATCTAGACTTGTCCACCATTTCCCCCCACATTGCTCACAACGGGAGCAGTCTAGGATGCTGTCCTTCCTCATATTGGCAAGGGCCTTCTTAGAAGCAATCCTTACCATGAGACATTTCAATTGCTTTCCAAGTCCTGACACTGTTGTTTTCATTAGATTTAGAATATGATTAAAATTTCTATTGAATTTTACATATGGTCTATTGACATTTTCATTGCCAAGATTTGAGTTTCTCTCTCGTTCAGAAACTTCATCACTTAATCAATTGTTCTTTATTAGCCTATAGTTTATTAGTTAATACATGCAACTACCAATACCCATTTCTTGCATTTATTGATCATTTAAAAAATCATTCACTGAATTATATACCTAACATTCTGGTCCTATACTATTTTCAATATCAGTTATTAAGAATGTATAAACTTCTGGAGTAGTTATGTTTTGTATTTTTCCTTATTTTGCAAGTCTCTATGTTGACACTAAGCAATGTATTAGTTGGACATCAATTGCAAGTGTAAGTGAAAGCATTCAGTATGTGCCATCTTTCTTTGTCATTATCCAAAGAACATTAATTTTCTCATTAAGGCAGCATCCAGAATGAAACCATTGACAAATTGCTTGGGATCATCCTTCTCAAATCAGGTTATTGGTTCTGCAATTCAAACCTGACTCAAAAACAACTTCTCAAGTTCTCAGACATGCACAAGATCTGCATATTTTCAAGCCAGAGAAGGATCTCAACTGAGAGGAGGAAGTGCACCCCAGGGTCCCATCTTTAACAAAGAAGCATTTTTGTTCAGTTTTGACATTTATTGTTTCATTGTTGTTTTGATTGTTGGATTTGTTTCTCTTTTTTGTGGTTTTGTACTTTATTTTTTTTTAATTTTTGGGGTTTGGTGGGGCTTTTGGGGAGGCAAGAGAATGTAAAGTTGGTGGGGAATATCTGGAAAAAGTGAAAGAAAAGTAATCAATATGTATTTATAAAAATAATTAAAACTGAAATTAAAAGAACTTTAGAAATGTGCTCTTAGTCAAATGTTCTACTGCTATGAAGAGATGCTATGACTCAGAAGCACTTATTTTTGAAAAGCATTTAACGAGAACTTGGTTACAGTTCAGAGGTTTAGTCCATTATCATAGTGTGAGACATGGGAACACGCAGGCAGATATGATGTTGGAGAGTAGCTGAAGGTTCTTTATCCAGATTGGCAGGCAGAGAGAAGGACACAGCCCTCCAGAAGAGGGGGTGAGAATTCCAGGAAATCCATCCTTCCCATTCCAAATCATGCAGGTGTGCATCAGGAAGTGGCATGGGTGGGCGTGTCTGGCAGTGAGTCCGTTGGGGAGGTGAAGATGTAGGTGTAAGTTGAGGTGTGGGTGCTGGTCTTTCTTCCTGAAGCCTAGACCTTGAGCCTTCGCCAGAGTCGTTGGGGAGTGGGTGTCTGGTGGGCCGATGCAGGACAGAGTGCTTGCTCTGGGAAGAAGTCTGCAGCCTAGGCTCTCACGGGTGGGTGGAACCCGCCCAAAGGGTGTGGAGATCAGGCCGAGAGGCCTCCAGAGAGTGTCTTCAGAGCTCCAAGCAGGATTCCAGGTGCAAGCTCTAAAAAGCCTGGGTTTTCCGAGAGGGAAGAGTGGGTGTGTCCAGTGCAGCCAGGGTGTCCCAAGACATGCCTGAGCAGAGAGTGTCCTTCTGGGGTTCACCTGTGAGAGAACCGGTTGTGATAATCCCGGAGAGCCTTGGCCATGAGGGGGTGGGTCGCTTCTTACCTTGGGTCTTGTTGAAGATAGCCCGCCAGGATGGGCCGTGGCCAGAGGCCTGGGGGAGGAGGTGCGCTTCGGAGGATGGCCCACACAGCGGGGGTCCGTGCACTTCTGGCCTGCCTGGGCTCCTGGCCTGGGTGAAGAAGGTGACCATCTTGGTTTGTCGGCACCCTTGCAGCTTCTTGGCCTGTCTACTACGGATGCGGGCTGTGACTGCTTGCAGCCTCAGCTCCTGGTCTGCCTCCTCCATCTGCTGCTGTGTCTTGGTCTCAGTCTGGCTGTGGGTCTCAGTCTCGTCGCCTGCGTGCCCATGTTCCGCTTCTTGGGCTGCTTGGGCTGTGGCGGCTTCAAAGGCCTCCTTGGCTTGGGAGATTCCTTGGAGAGCAGGTTGTTCGGTGGCATCAGCTGCATGGGCTGCAATGGCCTCCTTGGCTTGGCAGTGAGCCTCCCACATGCCCACGAGATCTTGGGAAAGGAGGAGCCCTTCTGGCCATTCCTGCTGGAGAACGGGCTTCCTGGCACCTGAGTAGACAGGCGTCTTGGAATCCACCCTGACAGGCGCCAGCTGCACTTCTCGGTCAGTCTGGCCCCAAGAGAGCTCCGGGACACCCAGGGGGTAGCGGGCGTGGTCAGAGTTGGGGCAAGCCCCCAAAGAGCAGGCGCGGCCATGCTCCTGGGACCCGCGGAGAGCATCCTGTCTGCACCTTCGGATCTTCTTGGCTGCTGGCTCCAGGCTTTCACGGCAAGCGTCACTTGCCTCTGGCGTCTGGCATGTGCTTCGCTTCCTGCTCGGGACTGGCCTGCTGCTGCTCAGCTGCAAGGCCTCTGCCCGCTTGTCTTGGGCTCCTCTGGACGTGGATGCTTGGGTCTCCTCTGCCGGAGATGTTCTTCCTTGCTCTGCCTTCTCGCTCAGCACCAAGGCAGAGTCAGGGGAGAGTGGGTCCCGCTCAGACCTGGGACCCAGCGGGAAACTGTCCCCCCATTTGGCCGCCAAGTCCCTGGCGAAGGGCACTAGCAGCTGCTGTTTCCTCAAGATCTTGATGGTCTGCCTGAAGCCTATCTCTGCCAGACATTCAGACAGGCTGGGCACGGAGGCGAGTTTCTTCAGGGCCTTGTAGAGCTTGCGTAGCTCTCTCTCCGTGCACAGGCGATCACACAGCTTCTGCAGGGCTGCCTGGGAAGAGCCAGCCTCCATGTCCATGGCTGAGAACAGGACTGGGCCCCACCGGGCAGACAGTACGTCGGACTGCTCTTTTCCTCTTCCTCTCGTGGTGGCTACCTGTGTCTCTGCAGCAGATTCTGGGCTAGGCTGCTGGGAGTTTTCCAGCTGCTGCCTCTCTTTGCCTCACTGTGGAGGGGCGCATCCCTACCCTAGATATATATACAGGGGCTGGACCACGCCTTGGCTCAAATCTGCCCAGTCAGCGGCCGAGGCTGCTGGTTCTGGGCCCGCCCCTTCTGACTTCTGATTCCCTGTGCCACGCCCCATCCACAGCTCAGGAAACATGATCTCTGACGCCAGAGCCCACTCTGGCCAAATCCCGGGGGTTCACAGCCCTGCCTTGCTTCCAGGCGAGCTCTGGCAAATGGGGGCTTCCTCAAGGTCTTTGCTGGGGCTCTCGGGATAGTCTGCTCCCCGCTGTAGGACGCCAGCTTCGGGAGCCTGCCAGAGACTGCACATGCTCACACAAAAGCAGAGGGAAGTAAAATCGAGTCAATCAATCAATCAATAAGTAAATAAACAAACAAACAAATAAATAAATAAATAAGCCGAGAATCTGCTCTGGGCTCCAATTTCGCACAGTGCATGGAGGGTGGGTGGGAGACACATCGCTTTCACCCCAGCAAGTTGAGCCTGTCGGGGAAAGTGGATTTCTGCTCGGAGCCTGGAAATCCTGTCTTGCACACCTGCCACACCGCCTTGACGGCCTGGGCCCATCTTTCAACCAACTAGGCTTTCACAGGTGTTCACACTGGTGCAGTTCCCAAAAGCCGGCCCACAGCTTTCCATTTCTCTTCTGATCCTGGGCAACTGGGTCTTAGCTTTCTGGGTTCCAAAGGATCCCTTTTTCAATCTGGTTAATTTCCCTCTGCGCACTCTCTGTCTCTGCCTCTGTCTCTGTCTCTGTCTCTGTCTCTCTCTCTCTGTTTGTCTCAAACACACACACACACTCACACACACACACACACACACATACACACCCTTGCACACACATGCACACTCACACAGTGGCTATCAACTCTCTATAACTATGCCTATGAATGACTCTCTCTTTCCAATCATATGTATATACACAGAAATGTTTATTCGTGAACATCTATGTATACAAAGGAGAGAAATGCACACAATATTCATTAGTGCTGAAGCTAACACACCTGACACTTACCCTAAGCAGTTCTCCCTCGGGTAGTTGTGTACCTAAGGCGAGGAAAACTAACTCTGGAAAGAAGATCTGTCCAAGCACTGGAGAAGTGGCAATGATTGCTTCCGCACAGCCCTCCAGAAGAGGGGGTGAGAATTCCAGGAAATCCATCCTTCCCTTCCAAATCACGCAGGTGTGCATCATTGGGTGGGCGTGTCTGACAGTGAGTCCGTTGGGCAGGTGAAGGCATAGGTGTGAGTTGAGGTGTGGGTGCTGGTCTTTCTTCCTGAAGCCTAGACCTTGAGCCTTGGCCAGAGTCTTTGGGTAGTGGATGTCTGGTAGGCC
The DNA here is from genome assembly GCF_030254825.1 of Meriones unguiculatus. Classification (NCBI taxonomy): domain Eukaryota; kingdom Metazoa; phylum Chordata; class Mammalia; order Rodentia; family Muridae; genus Meriones; species Meriones unguiculatus. The sequence continues at coordinate 23,138,138 of NC_083353.1, read as the reverse complement.
GATGCAGGACGGAGTGCTTGCTCTGGGAAGAGGGCTGCAGCCTAGGCTCTCACGGGTGGGTAGAACCCGCCCAAAGGGTGTGGAGATCAGGCCGAGAGGCCTCCAGAGATTGTCTCCAGAGCTCCAAGCGGGATCCCAGGTGCAAGCTCTGGAAAGCCTGGGTTTTCCGTGAGAGAAGAGTGGGTGTGTCCAGTGCCGCCGGGGCATCCCAAGACATGCCTGAGCAGAGAGTGTCCTTCTGGGGTTCACCTGTGAGAGAACCGGTTGTGATAATCCCGGAGAGCCTTGGCCATGAGGGGGGCGGGTCTCTTCTTAGCCTGGGTCTTGGTGCAGAGAGCTCGCCAGGACGGGCCGTGGCCAGAGGCCTGCGGGAGGAGGTGCGCTTCGGAGGAGGGCCCCCGAGCCGGGGGTCCGGGCACCTCTGGCTGGCCTGGGCTCCTGGCCTGGGTGAAGAAGGTGACCATCTTGGTTTGTCGGCGCCCTTGCAGCTTCTTGGCCTGTCTGCTCCGGATGCGGGCTGTGACGGCTTGCAGCCTCAGCTCCTGGTCTGCCTCCTCCATCTGCTGCTGTGTCTTGGTCTCAGTCTGGCTGTGGGTCTCAGTCTCGTCGCCTGCGTGCCCATGTTCTGCTTCCTGGGCTGTTTGGGCTGTGGCGGCTTCAAAGGCCTCCTTGGCTTGGGAGATTCCTTGGAGAGCAGGTTGTTCGGTGGCATCAGCTGCATGGGCTGCAATGGCCTCCTTGGCGTGGCAGTGAGCCTCCCACATGCCCACGAGATCTTGGGAAAGGAGGAGCCCTTCTAGCCATTCCTGCTGGAGAACGGGCCTCCTGGCACCTGTGTAGACAGGTGTCTTGGAATCCACCCTGACAGGCGCCAGCTGCACTTCTCTGTCAGTCTGGCCCCAAGAGGGCTCCGGGACACCCAGGGGGTAGCGGGCATAGTCAGAGTTGGGGCAAGCCCCCAAAGAGCAGGCAGGGCCATCCTCCTGGGACCCGCGGAGGGCGTCCTGTCTGCACCTTCGGATCTTCTTGGCTGCTGGGTCCAGGCTTTCACTGCAAGAGTCACTTGCCTCTGGCGTCTTGCATGTGCTTCCTTCCTGCTCGGGCCTGGCCTGCTGCTGCTCAGCTGCAAGGCCTCTGCCCGCTTGTCTTGGGCTCCTCTAGACGTGGATGCTTGGGTCTCCTCTGCCGGAGATGTTCTTCCTTGCTCTGCCTTCTCGCTCAGCACCAAGGCAGAGTCAGGGGAGAGTGGGTCCCGCTCAGACCTGGGACCCAGCGGGGAACTGTCCCCCCATTTGGCCGCCAAGTCCCTGGTGAAGGGTACTAGCAGCTGCTGTTTCCTCAAGATCTTGATGGTCTGCCTGAAGCCTATCTCTGCCAGACGTTCAGACAGGCTGGGCATGGAGGCGAGTTTCTTCAGGGCTTTGTAGAGCTTGCGTGGCTCCATCTCCATGCATAGGCGACTCTGTCCTACTGTGCTCTCTCTGTCTTTCTCTGTCTCTCTCTGTCCCAAACACACTCTTTCTCTCTGTCTCTCTCTCTGTCTCTGTCTCTTTCTCTCTCTCACACACACACACACACACACATACACACACCCTTGCACACACATGCACACTCACACAGATGCTATCAACTCTCTATGGCTATGCCTATGAATGACTCTCTCTTTCCAATCATATGTATATACACACAAATGTTTATTCGTGAACATCCATGTATACAAAGGGGAGAAATGAAGACAATATTCATTAGTGCTGAAGCTAACACACCTGGTGAAAATCCCAAACGCCTGCCCAGAGCTTTTCCTTTCTCTTTTCATATTCGGGAACTGGGTCTGTGTTATACACCTGCCACACTGCCTTGCCTCCAGGCTCCTTCTTTTCACCAACTGGGCCTTCACAGCTGTTCACACTGGTGCAGATCCCAAAAGCCCGTGGAGACCTTTTCATTTCCATTTTCTTCTTTGGCAACTGGGACTTGGCTTTCTGAGTTGCAAAGGGATCTCTTTTTCACTCTGGTTAATTTCCCACTACTCTCTCTCTCTCTCTCTCTCCCCCTCTCTCTTTTATACACATACATATATACAAACACACACAAATAAACACACACACACATATACTTATCCTATAAGTTTTTTTTTTTTCTCTAGAGAACACTGACTCATACCATGGGTGACTGAGACCCTGTCTCAAAAAATAAATTAGAGAAGCATTTGAAGATGATATCCAATTTTGACCCTACTTGCTTTATATGTTTACATATGTTTACACTTACATAGCATACAAAACATGCTTGTGTTAGACTTTATTGTTGTCATAACACATTATCGTCATTGCTAAAAAACTGTTTTCTATGTGCTCGAGATCCAAATAGTTTTGATAAGTTAAAATCAATCTGGCATCAAGTTTCAGTTCCTTCTGGAGAGAGAAACATTCTGATTTCCTGCCTTTTCAGTATATGGTGACCATTTATATGTCTTGTTTTGTAGCCCTCTTACATCTCCTAATCCAGACACAGGAAGAGTGTTTCTTACAGTGTGTCATTCTGATTGTCCTCATTTCAAATTTTTTGTATTCTCTGTAGTGTCTCCCTTTTGAAAATCTCCTTAAAATCCATTTGTTGTACTGTGATGAACCATGATAACATTTAGAGTGGCAATGAGCAAACATGACTTCATTTTGAGATGTAAAATGTCCTGTTCACTGAATAGAATATAATCATCTTAAAGTGGTGGAAAAGTATTATAGGATAAAATTAAAAAATTGACTTGAATTAGGAAATAATCTTAAATATGCATTATTCTAAATACCCCTTTATTCCATTAAATATTTAAGTTCATTATAATGTGGCACAGAGAAAGAAAATTGTATTTGATTGACATAGAAAATGTAAACTACATAGTACTGTGCTACACACAAAAAATTCCTGGCTCATTGTGGTGGCACCTGCTTATAAACTCAGGTATTCTGGAGGCCAAGGCAACCCGAATTCTAAGAGCAAAGGTAGCTGGGAGTATACACTAAGTATGAGACCAGTTTGGGTTACCTAAGGGATACACTGTCAAAAACAAATCAGATACAAATGTTGAGGAAAAGCTATCTATTCCCAAACCAAAAGATTCCAGTTGTTCTTTCAGCCTAACATTTTTAACAATATATCATGGTATCACTGCATGCCAATAGTAAAGGACTAGAGCAAAAACTGGAACAAATAGGGAAAACTTTAGGAAATACAAGTAAGATAAAATAAATACAGAACAAAATTAAATCCCATTTCTTCTTGATTTATTTCATATAAAAATATTAGTTAAAATAGATACTCGAGCCTATACACTCTAGAATAAAATGTGAGTATATGGATTTACCTAGAGAAAGTCTGGTTTGGGTTCTCTGAACTGTATGTTACTGTGATCACTAGCCAATGCCAAACATCACTGTTTTCTGTTTCCATGAATGGATGGAAAGTTCTGCATTCAGTTTATTTAGAGAAAGGATCTTTCTAAATGATTATTTTGGGAGTTGGAGGTGTAGACATTGGGGCTAATTGTCCTGATATTGTCAGAGATTTTAATCTGCACAGTTGTAAACACTAAGCTACTAAAATTTCCATTATGGTCTGCTTACGACATTTGAAAGATGATTCTTTCCTTTTGTATGCCAGCTTCTCATGACAATTTTAATGGTAAATTTGTATTATATTATCTTTATGTAGCAGCTAGTAATGATAATAAAGACTGTTATAATTATTTGAGATTTACCAGGAATTTTTTTGTATAAGTTATACATATTCTTCTATAATAAACTGTGCAACAATTTTAAAACATTTTAAAATTTGTGATATTAAAATTAATAATCACAGTATGAATTAAACATATCTTCACAGAAAATTATTTTTACAACCAACTACAGATATAAAAAGTTAAGTCAGATGCATTTCTAAGCCAGCTGAAGGTATTTTATCCTATGAATTATGTACTAAATTTAACTTTCTTCATAAAATTTTTCGGAAGTCTATGAGCTTTATTTTTGATGTTCTACTTTCCATTTGTTTTTTTTCTCAAATTTAAAATTATCCCAACTTATTCAAATTCTATAAAATAAGTACATTAGCTTGTAGGATTTGTAAATATTTTTGAGCTTTTAATGTCTTATATTTGTTTTTTAACTCAATTTTGCTGAATATTCAGATAAGTCAAACTTTACACTTTTCTAAATCATTGAAGATAATCATCTGGGTATACTTTCAATAACAAAAATTCTAATACTGTTAATGGATGCATTTCCATTTTTTTACATGTAGATATCCTGTTAGACCAGCACTATTTGTTGATTATGCTATCTTTTTTTTCCATTGTATGATTTTGGTATCTAAAATCAGGTGTTCAGAGTTGTGTGGATTTATTTGTGAATCCTCTATTCAATTCCATTGATTCACCAGTCTGTTTCACAGCCTGCACTATGCAGGTTTTATTGCTGTTGTTCTATAGGACAGCTTGAAATCAGGGATGAAGAAGATCTTTTGTTGCAGAGCAGAGGATTATTCTAGCTATTCTGTTTTTTTGTTTGTTTTGTTTGTTTGTTTGTTTTTTTTGTTTTTTGTTTTTGTTTTTTCCTATTCTTTATGAAGTTGAGAATTTTCCTTTTAAGTTTTGTAAAGAATTCTGTTGTTATTTTGAAGGGAATTTCATTGAATGTGTAGATTGCTTTTGGTAAGATGGTCATTTTTACTGTTTATCCTGCCAACCCATGAGCATGGGAGATCTTTCCATCTTCTAATAACTTCTTCTGTTTTTTTCCTAAAGACTTGAAGTGTTTTTCATACAAGTCTTTGACTCGATTGGTTGGAGTTACACAAAGGTACTTTTTGTTATTTGTGGCTATTGTGAAAGGCGTTGCTTCCCTAATTTCTTTCTCAGTCCATTTGTCGTATGTATGCAGGAGGGTTACTGTACTTTTATTTCGAGTTAATTTTGTATCCAAACACTTTGCTGAATGTGTTTATCAGCTGTAGGAGTTCCCTGGTAGAATCTCTGGGGACACTCATGTATACTTTCATATCATCTGCAAAGAATGATACTTTGACTTCTTCCTTTCTGTATTGAATCCCCTTAATCTCTTTTAATTATCTTATTGCTCTAGCAAGGATTTCATGAACTATGTTGAAGAAATATGAAGAGAGAGGGCAGCTCTCTGTTGTCCCTGATTTCAGTTGGAATGATTTAAGTTACTCTCCATTTAGTTTTATATTTGTTATAAGCTTGCTGTATATTGTCTTTACTGTGTTTAGGTAAGTGTCTTGTATCCCCGATCTCTCCAGACTTTAAACAGAAATGGGTGTTACATTTATCAAATGCTTTTTCAGTATTGAAGGAGATGATCTTGTGTTTTTTTTTTTCTTTCATTTTTTATATGGTAGATTACATTGATGGATTTCCATTTATTGAATCATCCCTGCATGCCTGAGATGAAGCTTACTTGGTCATAATTGATGATATCTTTGATGTGTTCTTAGATTCAGTCTGCAAGGATTTTGTTGAGTATTTTTTGTATCAGTGTTCACAAGAGAAACTGGCCTAAAATTCTCTTTCTCTCTCCAGTTTTTTTAAGGTTTAAATTTCAAGGTGACTATGGCTTCAAAGAATGAGATGGTAACATTTTTTCTGATTCTCTTTTGTGGATTACTTTGAAGAGTATTGGTGTTAGCTCTTCTTCAAAGGTCTGGTAAAATTCTGTGCTGAAACCATCTGGCCTTGGGCTTTCGTTTTGCATGGGAGACTTTTGATGAAAAGTTCTATTTCCTTAGGGGATGTATGATTATTTAGTTTATTTATGTGAACTTGGTTCATCTTTTGTAAGTGGAATCACTCAAGAAAATTGTCCATTTAATTGAGATTTGTTCACTTTGTGGGATATAGGCTTTTGAAGAAAGACCTAGTGATTGTTTGGATTTCTTCCATGTCCGTTGATATGTCCCCTTTTCATTTCAGATTTTGTTGATTTGGATAGTGTCTCTCTGCCCTTTTGTTAGTTTATATAAAGGTTTGTCTATCTTGTTGATTTTCTCAAGGAAATAGCTCTTGGTTTCCTTGATTGTTTGAATTGTTCTCTTTGTTTGTAGTTTATTGATTTCCTTGGTTGAGTTTGATTATTATCAGCTGTCTACTCCTCTTGGGTGTGTCTGTTTCTTTGTTCCTAGAACTTTCAGGTGAGCCATTAAGTTGCTTCTATGGGATGCTTCAAATTTCTTCTTGAAGGCACTTAGTGCTATGACCTTTCCTCTTAGTACTGTTTTCATCATATCCTATAAGTTTGGGTATGTTATATCTTCATTTTCATTACATTCCAGGAAGACTTTTATTTCTTTCTTTGTTTCTTCCCTGACCCAGCTGTCATTGAGTAGCGAGTTGTTCAGTTTCCATGTGTGTGTAGGCTTTTTGCTATTTCTGTTGTTGGTGAGATCCAGCTTTAGTTCATGGTAGTCTGATAGGAGACAAGGGATTATTTCAATCTTCCTGTATCTGTTGAGGTTTTCTTTGTGCCCAATTATATGGTCTATTTTGGAGAAGGTTCCATGAGGTGCTGAGGAGGTAATTCTTTTTGTGATAGGGTGAAAAGCTCTGTAGATGATAGGTCCATTTGATTCATGGCATCTATTTGAGTCATCGTTTCTTTGTTTAATTTCGGTTTGTTCACCTGTCCTTTGTTGAGAGTGGAGTGTTGAAGTCTCCCACTATTAATGTGTGTGGATCTATGTGTGGTTTCAGTGTTATTAATCTTTCTTTTACTATTGTGGGTGCTCTCCTATTTGGAGCATAAATGTTCAGAATTGTGATGTCTTCTTGGTCGATTTTTTTTTTTTTTTGATGAGTATTAAGTAACTTTCCCGGTCTCTTATGTTTAATTTTGGTTGAATATCTATTTTATTAGATACTGGAATGACAACTGCAGCTTGCTTCTTGGGTCCATTTGCTTGGAAAACCATCTTCTAACCCTTTATTCTCAGTTAATATCTATCTTTGTGGCTTAAGTGTGTTTCTTGTATGCATCAAATTTTTGGGTCTTGCTTGCACATCCATTCTCTTTTAGTTTGTGAGTTCATTGATGTTAAGAGAGATTAATAACTAGTAGCTGTTAGATCCTTTGATTTTGCTGCTGGTTGTGGTTTGTGTGCTTAGCTACTTTTAGTTTTGCTGCACTGAGGTTATTTATTTCCTGTGTTTTCCTAATGTTGTTATTTTTCTTCGGCTGTATTTTTCCTTCTAATGTTTTCTGTAATGCTGTATTTGTGTCTAGGTATTGTTTAAATTTGTTTTTGTCGTTGAATATCTTGTTTCCTCCATCTATGATGATTGAGAGTTTTGCTGTGTAAAGTAGCCTGGGCTGATATCTATGTTCTCTTAGGGTTTGTACTATAGCCATCCAGGCCCTTCTGGCTTTCATAGCTTCTGTTGAGTAGTCAGATGTGATTCTGATAGTTTGCCATTATGTGTTACTTGATACTTGGCCTTTTTCCTTTGCTGCTTTTAGTATTTTTTCTTTGTTCTGTTTTGAATATTATGTGGCAGGAGGATTTTTTTTTCTGGTTTAATTTATTAGGTGTTCTGTAGGTCTGTTGTATATTTATAGGCCTCTTTTTTAAGTTGGGAGATTTTCTTCTATTATTTTTTGAAAATATTTTCTGGGCATTGTAGACAGGAATCTTCTTTTTTCTCTATTCCTATTACTCAGTTTTTTTTTAATTTTATTTTTTTCTTATCAGTTACATTTTATTAACCCTGTATCCCAGCCGTATCCTGCTCCCTCATTCCCTCCCAATCCCAGCCTCCTTCCCTCATCTCCACCATGCCCCTTTCCAAGTCCACTGATAGGGGGACCTCATCCCCATTCATCTGATCATGTTTTAACAGGTATCTTCAGGACTGGCTGCAAAGCCCTCCTCTGTGCCCTAACAGGACTGCTTCTCCCTTGGGGGGTGGGGAGGTCAAAGAGCCAGTCATTGAGTTCCTGTTAGAAATAGTCCTTTTTTCCCTCACTATGGGAAACTACTTGGTTACTGAGCTAACACAGGGTACATCTGAGTAGAGGTTCTAGGTTATATCTATACATGGTCCTTCATTAAATATCAGTCTCAGAAAAGACCCTGTGCCCAGATATATTTTGTCCTTGTGGAGCTCCTATCCTTTCCCATCATACTAACTCCCCTTTTTTCATATGATTCCCTCTACTCTGCCGAAGGTTTGGTCATGAGTCTTTGTATCTGCTTTGAAAACACTGCTTGTTAGAGTCTTTCACATGCCCTCAGTAGACTCCTATCAGACATTCAATGCACATCCCATCTGTCTTTCTAAGTGAGGATTGATCATCTTACCCCATGTCCACTCTCTTGATTATCTTTTTTAGGTGTATAGAATTCATTCTGTTTATCATATCTTATAGGTCTATATAAGTGAATATATACCATGTTTGACTTTCTCCTTCTGGGATATTTCACTCAGAATGATCTTTTCTAGATCCCACCATTTGCCTGCAAATTTCATGATTTCCTCCTTTTTGATTGCTGAGTAGTATTCCATTGTGTAAAAATACCACAACTTCTGTACCCAATCCTCTATTGATGGACATCTGGGTTGTTTCCAGGTTCTGCCTATTACAAATAAAGCTGCTATAGACATGGTTGAACAATATCCCTTTTGTGTACTTGAGCAAAGATTGGGTATATACCTAGCAGTGGTATAGCTGGGTCTTGAGGAAGCGCTATTCCTAATTGTCTGAGAAAGCGCCAGATAGTTTTCCAGAGTGGTTGTACCAGTTTACATTCCCACCAGCAGTGGAGGAGGGTTCCCCTTTCTCCACAACCTCTCCATCATGTGTTGTCACTTGAGTTTTTCATCTTGGCCATTCTGATGGGTGTAAGGTGAAATCTCAGGGTCGTTTTGATTTGCATTTCTCTGATGGCTAATGAGGTTGAGCATTTCTTTAAGTGTTTCTCTGCCATTCGATATTCCTCTGTCAAGAATTCTCTGTTGCACTCTGTTCCCCATTTTTTAATTGGATTAATTGGTTTGCTGCTTTTCAGCTTCTTTAGTTCTTTGTATATACTGGATATTAGTCCTCTGTCAGATAATGGGATAGTGAATATTCCTTCGAAATCTGTAGACAGTCATTTTGTTTTGATGACGGTGTCCTTTGCTTTACAGAAGCTTTTTTGTTTCATGAGGTCCCATTTACTGATTGTTGCTCTTAGAGCCTGTGCTGTTGGTGTTTATGAAGTTGTCTCCTGTGCCAATGAGTTCTAGGCTGTTCCCCACTTTTTCTTCTAAGAGATTTAGAGTATCTGGTTTTATGTTGAGGTCTTTGATCCACTTGGGCTTTAGTTTTGTGCAGGGTGATAAATATGGATCTATTGTCATTTTTCTGCATGTAGACATCCATTTGGTTCAGCACCATTTGTTGAAGATGCTTTCTTTTTTCCATTGAATGGTTTTGGCTTCTTTGTAAAAAATCAAGTATTCATAGGTGTATGCGTTTATTTCTGGGTCTTCTGTGCAGTTCCTTTGATCCTCCTTTCGGTTTTTATGCCAATACCATGCAGTTTTTATTACTATTGCTCTGTAGTACAAATTGAGATCAGGGATGGAGATACCTCCACATGATCTGTTGTTGCACAGGATTGTTCTGGAGATTCCTGTTTTTTTGTTTCTTTGTATGAAGCTGAGAATCTTCTTTTCAAGGTCTGTAAAATATTGAGTTGGTATTTTGATGGGAATTGCATTGAATCAGTTGATTACTTTTGACAGGGTGGCCATTTTCACAATGTTAATCCTACCAATCCATGATCACGGGAGATCTTTCCATCTTCTGATGTCTTATTCAATTTCTTTCTTCAGAGACTTGAAGTTTTTCTCAAACAGGTCTTTCACTTGCTTGGTTAGTGTGTTTCTTGGATGCAACAGAAGGTTGGATCCTGTTTCCACAACTATTCTGTTAGTCTGTGTCTTTTTATTGGGGAGTTGAGTCAGTTGATGTTGATAGATACTAGTGACCAACAATTGTTGCTTACTTTTGATATGGGGTTGGTGGTGTCACTGAGTTTCATTGCTTGTATTATTTTTTTGTGTGTGTGTGTTGTGTGTGTGTAGTTATCTATTTCCTCTGTTTCCTTAGATGTAGTTGTTTTCTTTGGTTTGGAGTTTCCCTTCTAGTACCTTCTGTAGAGCTGGGTTACTATATAGATATTGTTTAAATTTGGTTTTGTCATGGAATATTCTGAATTTCTGTCTATGTTGCTTGAAAGTTTTGCTGGGTATAGTAGTCTGGGTTGGAATCTGTGGTCCCTTAAGGACAGTATGATTTCTGTCCAGGCCCTTCTGGCCTTCATAGTTTCATAGTTTCTGTTGAGAAATCTTGTGTGATTCTGATAGGTCTACCTTCATATGTTACTTGGCCTTTTTTCCATGCTGCTTTTAGAATTTTTTCTTTGTTCTGTAGGTTCAGTGTTTTGACTATGATGTGACGTGAAGAATTTCTTTTCTGGTCTAGTCTACTTGGTGTTCTGTAGGCATCTTGTATGTTTATGGCCATCTCCTTCTTTAAGTTGGGAAAGTTTTCTTCTATAATTTTCTTGAAAATATTTTCCGGACCTTTGAGCCTGATGTCTTCTTTTCCTTCTACTCTTATTATTCTTAGGTTTTGTCTTTTCATGGTGTCCTTGAGTTCTTGGATGTTTTGTGTTTGGAACTTTTCTGATTTTATTTTTTCTTTGAGAGACGTGTCAATTCCTGGAAGTGTATCTTCGGCACCTGAGATTCTTTCTTCCATCTCTTGTATTCTGTTGGTGATGCTTACCTTTGGAGTTCCCGATCTTTTCTCTATGTTCTACAGCTCCTAGTTTTTCTCTATTTGTATTTTCTTTTTTTTTAATTTTAATTCTGTTTTCATGACTTGCACCATTTCCTTCATCTGTTTGAATGTGGAGTCCTGCTTTTCAATGACAGCTTCTATTGTTTTTTTTCCATTTCTTCTCTATGCATCACTAATTGTGCCTCTATTTCTTTGGGTATAATTGCCTGTATTTCTATGAGAGTTTGTTTATTTCTTCTTCATTTTCCTTCATTTGTGTGGACGTTTCTTTGAAAGCTTTGTTCATTTCTTCTTTGTTTGCCTCAATATTCATGGTCATTTCTCTGAGAGCTCAATTTGTTTCCTCTTGATTCATCTCGATTTCTTTGGCTATTTCTCTGAGGGCTTTGTTCATTTCACCTATATGGGCTCTAATAGCTGGAGAAACATAGTTTTGAGGTTGTTTTCTTGTATATCTAGTGAATTGAAGTGTCCATTTTTTTGTGGGGTTGCTGGTGAGGTCATTATGTCCTGATTTGTGTTGGGTGTGTTCTTAAGTCTGCCTCTAGCCATCTGGTTATTTATAACCCTCACTGTTTGTTCCTCGAGTTTGTAGTTCAGACAATGATCATCTCTTCCTGTTTTCTGGACGTTTTTTTCAGGAAGATGAGAGAGGTTCACTGGTTTGGGAGTGTGCCTTGTGGTTTCAGTTTTGCCTAAGTAAGGAATGTGACGCTGGCACTATTTGCATGCACTTTTAGCAGGCGTAGTGTACATGTGGGGATTCTGTGACTATTGCAGTGGCCTGCAGGCCACTATTATGAAGTATTATGTCTGAGATCCAGGGACTGTTTGCCTGGATTAAACTGGTGGACCCACAAGGCAGAGGCTTCAACGTTGGGGTCGCTATCCCAAGAATCCCTATGATGCCCACATTAGGGGTCTGGGTGGCAGGGATCTCATCTGGTTGCTTCTGTGGAGAGGCCCTGGGTCTGGGGCAAACTCTCCCTAGAAGGCTCACTCACTCTCTTGCAGGACCACTTGGAATGCACTGGGGTTTCCCTTGCTCTCTACTCTCTGATTTGGTCCTGCTGCGGGAAATGTGCGAGTAGGCTAACAGTCAACTCTGTGACACTGTGGCCGCAGGACACGATTTCCACCTCTCCTGTGTGCTGCCTCTCTGTCCTTTCCCTCCTCCAGGAGGGGTTATGTTGATTTGTCCTGGGGTAACTCGGGAAAGAGTTAGGTTGAGTGTTCTCAATATCCTGGGCCCAGAACTCTCTGCCAGAAGCAGCCTGGTGGTAGAACCTATGTTTGCTGATCCTGAGAGAGTACCAGGTAGGGTTGAGTGTCCTCAGATCCAGAGCTTGGGTTTCTCTGCCAGGGGCCACTGGGTGAGCTGGAGAGGGGGGTACTGTGTCCTGTGGCAGGCTGCCTCTCTGTCCTTCCCCTCTGATCTTCCCCTCTGCTAGGGCAAGCTTATGGCAGTGTTCTCAGGGGAGTGCCAGAAGGGGTTGGGACTTCTCAGTCCAGATTCTGAGCCGGGTTTTCTCTGCCAGGAGTCGGGGGGGGGTCGCCAGTGATAGGACTTGGTGCTAGACCTTATTGTGCTGGAACTGGGAGCGTCTCAGGACGTGTTGAATGATCACAGTCCCAGATCCTGAGCTGAAGTTTATTTGCAAGGAGCAGCGGCCAGCACGGTGAAGCCCCTGTGCGCCTCTTTGTCCTTCTGCTCCACTGCGGCAGGGTTATGGCAGCGTTTGGGGGAGTGCCCAAAAGGATTGGGTTTTCTCAGCTCCGATCTCAGGTTGGGGTACAGACAATGTGGTCTGTGGCAGATTCTGCTAGACACCACCTGCCTCCTCTGAAGAGGGAGTAGGGATTTTGAGCTGGGCTCGCAGCTGCTCTCTGAGCATGGCTGGAGCTCAGTTGTGATGGAGGCGGGTACCCGCAGTCAGCGAGAACTTCCAGGGAAAGACTGGGTGACCCATAATCAGCCTCGCAACTTTGCTTCCCCGTGGGGTTTTCTTGCGAATGGGACTCCCTTTGTGCCCACCAATCAGCCTGGGAAAGTGATCGGTACGTGCAGGTGTGCAGCTCCAGCACAGAGACCCAAAGCCCATGTTACCAGGGATCTCTTCCGGGTTCTGGCTGGCCGCCTCAGAGTGGACCTGACTGATTCCCATGCTGTGGGAGCCTCCCCTCACCTGGGAAACACGCTTTAGTTTTAGGGCCCAGAGTTCAGTCTCCTGGTCGCTGCACGGAGAGTGTTTTCCCACTTCTCAGACACAGTATTCTCCCAGTGCTGCCATCTTGGCCCCTCCACCCTTAAGTCTACTCTTAGGTTTTGTCTTTTCATGTTTTCTTGGATTTCATGGATGGTTTGTGTCAGGAATTTTTGGGATTTAGTATTTTCTTTAACGGCTACATGCATTTATTTCATTGTATCTTCCATATCTGAGATTCTTTCTTCCATCTATTGTAGTCTGTTGGTTATGCTTACCTCTGTAGTTCCTGTGTTCTTTTCTTTGTTCTTTCTCACCATGGTTTCCTCTGTTTGTGTTTTCTTTAATTTTTCCAATTCTATATTCAGATCCTGAACCATTTTTTTTTATTTCCTTTACCTGTCTGACTGTATCTTCCTTCAATTCCTTCACCTGTTTGTTTGAACATTCCTCTGTTTCTTTTATTTCTTTCAGTGATTTAATCATTTTCTTTCTGAAAGCAACAAGCTGTTTTACTACAGTTTCCTGCATTTCTTTACTGATGGTCGTAATCTGTTTGACTTTATCTCCCTCTAAATCTTCAAACATTTTATTTGTTTCCTCCATTATTTTCTTCTTAAGCATTGATGTAAAGTCATCTTCTTAAATTCTACTTATGTTAGGATGTCCAGGGCTGGTTGTCCCTGGATAATTGGGTTCTGGGAATAGCATATTGCTTTGCCTTTTGTTGGTTGTGCTTTAACAGTAGCCTCTACCCATCTTGGTGTCTCAGGTATGGGCTGTTAATTTCTGGTACCTGCTGGAATCCTGGGGTGGAGGGAATCCCCTTGGTAGGGTTCTGAAGGGAGCGTCCTCAGCTCTTTGAGTGTGATCAATGGATTGGTGGTGCTTTTCCAAAATTGGCACAATTCAACCCAGTTGAAGGACCTGTGTGGTAACTATGGTTCTTGGTAGTCAGGAAGGCTCTCCTCTTTCCAAGAGAAGTCCTGGAGACAGCTGCCTCTCTGTGTTTCTTGCTTAGAACATATTGAGCTGCTACCTTTGCTCCTTTATTTTGTTTTCTGAGCATAGTCCACTTGAAGAACCAGGAAGTGCAGTGGTTTCTTCAGTTTAGCTAGAGATAACTGGTTGCACTTTGGAGCAGTATCTGGGGGCTGATCCAATGGTCTCAGGCTTCTGTAGGTCTGAGGTTGGAGCTGTGTGCCCCAGTACCTTAGTGGTAAAACATGGCAGTTGAGTACAGTGCTCATGTGGGCAGCCAGAGGCCAGAGCTTGGAGCCTGTGGGAACCCAGCAAGAACCCAGCAGGACCTCAGCAAGAACCCAGAAAGAACCCAGGGGGAACCCAGCGGGAACCCAGAAACTCTTCTGGAAGTGGTTTTCCTGAGGTCGGTCCAGTTGTATCTACCACTGTGTGTTCCTCCCAACAAAAAGACCTAGTGTGTAGTGTTTTGGCATCCACAGTTTCATCTGGGATGGCAAGTAGAGTGCAGGCAGAGTGACTCTGCCTTGTTATGGACTGGGCTCCCAGAGGAACCTGGCTGGGTTGGGGGTGGGTGGATGGGAGTTGTGGTGCCCTGAGTTTGGGCCTGCTCTTTCCCACACTGTCGGTTTTCCTTCTGACAGAAAATGACAGTCTCTGTTGCCCTGGGGCCCACATTTCTGTCTGGGACAGAATTCTGTCTGGGACAATGAGTCAGGTGCACAGCAGTTCTCTAGGCTGGCAGCTGATTATCAGCTGGACCCCAGTACCTTTTGCAAGGGTTGTCTGAGTGTCCTGGGGTTGGTTCCTGATCGCTTCCTTCACCGTGGGGTTTTCTCCAGACTGGAAATCCCAGTCTCAGGTGTTGTGGGGCCCACAGTTCAGGCATGCAGGCATGCGCCTCTGGGCTGGTGACCAAGTGCCAGCTGGGACTGGGTACTCTTCCAGGAGTTTAGCTGGTTGAACTGAACCAAATTGATTCCCACAACATGGGCTTTCCTCTCAGCTGGCAAGCACAATTTTGGTGTGTTAAGGCCAAGAGTTCTGTGTGTTGGTCACTCTCTGTCCCTGCTGTGCTGCTGGTCAGAAACAGTGTCCTCCTGGTGCTGTTATCTTGGATGCTCATTATGACTATTTTAATAATTCTCATTAAAATCTTTGCCAATATTAATTTTACTTTGTTTATTAAAATATTTAAGCTAATTTTCTACTGCTCTGCACATGTTTTCCTCCTACTCTTGTAACTAATTAATGAAGATACTTTTATGATAATGGGCTAATAAGTCCTAAGAATGAATGCATAGATAGGAAATCTGTGTATGTGAGGTTCTTTGTCATGGTTACCAAACCATTTAATAAATAGTTAAGCTTTTAAAGCACACGATTCATTTATCCAGTGTTACGGATTAGAATCATTGTCTAACTTTCTGAATACATTTTAGTATGATTAATATTACATAGTTTCTGTCTTCATGCTTTTATATTCTTATACATATTCACTGATGGAAATCTACTGTTGGTACAGGAATAGAGTCCCTCCCTATCTTGGAGCTTATCATAGAGCTTGCCAAGAGGAACAAGATGGCTGAGGAGGAGAAGGAAAAATGGACAAATAGAAACTGAAAATTTGTTTACATGACTTGCTTTATTACAAAGCCCTTGGATATTCTATTAGTTCCTTGTTTCACTGATGTGACAAAATAACTAATAAGAGCAACTTAATGTGAGGACAGTAAATTCTGGTTCACAGTTTGAAGGGAGCTAATGCATCATGGCCAAGAGGAGGTTGGGGGAAAAGCATGCTCAGCCTGTTTTCGAGCTTTAGTATATCTAGAACCTCAACCCATGTAATGAAGCCAACCATTGCTAAAGTGCTACACTTAGACTATTTCAGAAGTTTTTCCATCTCAGTTGATCTAATTGAGGCTCATCCCATAGGCATCTGGTGAGGTTTATCTTTTGGAGATTCTAGATCATATCAAGTGGGCAGACAATTTAAACCAATTCACAGGGTAAGCAGTGCAATCTCATGAAAGCAGTAGCTCATTCTCAAGAGATAATGAGTTTCTCCTAAGAACTCTTAAGTTTCTCCTAAGAGTTCATCCTAAAATACCTGTTTAAGCTTTTCTTACATGTTACCATGTTTTCACTCTTCAAAGCGAGTTAGAAGAGGACAAAACATAATCTACCAGTGTAATTTATATCTGTTTAAATTCTCTTATCAGAACCTTCTCTAAATATCATTGTCTTTATGTAATTTTAAAATAATGTTCATAAACAATCCAAGTGACAAATTGATTTCTCTGTTTTCTTTTTATTCTTAGACTTGATTTTTCTTCACCTTTAGAATAACATGTATTGATTTTCATCAATGGTATTTGATGGTACTTATTCATTTGTATTTATTATATTTCTTTTTATACAATGACAATTATATGTGTAGTCTAATTTGTATTCTCTCTCACTAGATTTAACCTTTTTCCTGAAAATATTTTTATTTAATATAATTTTAAATGTGCAAATGTGTTTTACATAAATTAGAAATATTTATATAACAATCCTCCTATCAGAAATTTATTTTCTCTGCTAGAAAAAATAGAGTCTTTCAGAGACCCTTTATGGTAGGCTCCTGTCGTGTTTCTTTTTTTCTCCTACTTCCAATGTCTATCCCATTTGTCTTTCTAGATGAGGACTGATTATCTTACCCTGGGTCCTGCTTCTTGCTTAGCTTCTTTAAGTATATAGGTTTTAGTATGTAGATCCTATCTTTTAGGTCTAGTATCCACTTATATGTGAATATATACCATGTGTTTCTTTCTGCTTCTGGGATACCCTATTTATGATGATCTTTTCTAGACCACACCATTTGCCTGCAAATTTCATGATTTCCTTGTTTTTAATTGCTGAGTAGTATTCCATTGTGTAAATGTACCACAATTTCTGTAACCATTCCTCCATAGAGGGCCATACAAGGTTGTTTCCAGGTTCCAGCTATTACAAGTACAAAGCAGATGCTGACATTCATAACCAAACCTTGGGCAGAGTACAGGAAATCATATGAAAGAAGGGTGAGTTAGTAAGACCTGGAGAGGAAAGGAGCTCCACAAGGATCAAACATATCTGGGCACAGAAGTCTTTTCTAAAAATGATTCTCTAACAAGGGATCATGCATGGATGTAACCTAAAACCCCTGCTCAGACATAGCCCAAGGCAGCTCAGTATCCAAGTTGGATAACCCAGTAAGTTAAACAGGGATTGAAACTGATATGAACTCAGTGGCTGGACCTTTAACCTCCCCCCAACCCCAAGGGAGGAGCAGCCTTGATAGGCCACAGAGGAGGCCATTGCAGCTAGTCCTGAGGAGACCTGATAAGCTAGGGTCAGAGGAAGGGGAGGAGGAACTCTCTATCAGTGGACTTAGAGAAGGGCAGGGAGGAAATGAGGAAGGAACAGTAGGATTGGGAGGGAATGTGGGAGGGGGCTACAGCTGGGATACAATGTAAATAAACTGTAATTAATATAAAAAACAAAAACTTAATTAAAAATTTTATTGTCTTTTTGTTTTAACTAATTAAGTAATAAAGGATCTACTTAAAATTTAGTTTGTTTCTAATGAATGAACATATTAAATTCCTGTATGAAATTCCATTGAGTTTTAAATTGTTGTAAATTATTTATGCTTATTTATAACTTTTTCATTCTGAATTACTTTTAGATATGTCAAATATTTCAGGTAATTTAATTATATTTGTGTTATTTTTATATTATAATTTTCAGGCTGTTTTGTTTTGGAAAATATTTTTTACTCCCAAATTGATTCTTATGTACTTTGCAATATGCTCCTTTTCTTTTGTTTGTTTTTACCAAAATACTGAGGAATACACAATCAAAGTTATCCACTGGAAGAAGCTCCAGGTTTTTTGAAGGAAGGGTTCTATGAAACCACTGTCACATCCAGACAGCCTCTTGCTGAATAAAGGCTCGCAGAAGTATGTCCTTGGAGAGAATGTGATTTTAACTCCTAACTAGCAACTGCTGGTATCTCTTCGTGGGCTAAACACTACATGACTGTACTACGCAGGGTCTCCTTCATGATTATGGTATAACATAACCATGGTGCTCATGCCCTTTGTCTTGTTTTCCTGAAGGGAAACTGATTGCCATTTTATGATTTCTGAGTAAAACTGTAATTAACTTCTTACTTCTTGACTCTGTTCTAAAAGTCTTCCGTCCTCATTTGTGACCTTGGTAAACATTATTGACTTCTCTCATGCTATAAACCAAACATTCACTTTGGTTTATGTAAAGTAGATTAATCTCAAACCATGTGTGTTATCTTTTCTCATTGACATTTGCAATGAACCAACTGAAGGAAGAAATTATGTAAATGAATCACTCAGAATTCTAATTTCTGTTCTGTTTTCACTGAATCACTATACCCATGATCATGCCTTCTATTTCTAATTGGTGTACATGGACACAGTGTCCCCTTGGAATAACCTCTTGTAAATGTCTATCCTTAGTGATTGGGTTCATGATCTCCAGTACTTCAAGAAGCACGCCTGAGAACAGAGAGAATGAAAAATCTTCTATAGTATGTGTAGGATACCTCTTATTTCAAATTCTATCTGAGTGGTTTGTGGTTGGAGTCATGATCTCCAGTTCTGTGAGAGCACAGAAAATAAAAAAAAAATCTTATAGATATGTGTAGGACACCCCTATTTCCAATTTTTGTTCCTGGTATTCACAAGGAATAATATAATATAATATATAATATATTATATATTATATATTATAATAATATTTTTATATAATATATTATATAATAATATAATATATAATATAATAACTAAGATACACTATGTCATAGACACTCCTTTCTCTGAAGCTTTATTTCTAAAACAAATTTTTAATAATTTTTTTATTAAATTGATTACAGTTTATTCAATTGTATCCCAGGTGTAGCCACCAATTTTTAGTTTTTATATTAATTATAGTTTTGAAGATCTGTACTCACGTCAGCTACAAAGTTTGTATCTTAGTTGCTTTAGATATTGAGCCACCTTTTCAGGCCATTGTGCACATTCTTACAATTGGAATCTACTTCCAACTTTGTCATGTGTGATGCTTAATTTTGATTGTTAATGGTATTTTATCTGGAACCATCTATGATACAGTTCCCTAAGCACAACTCTGCAGGATTATTTCAATTATGTTACCTTCTGTCCATGCTTCTGAGCAATTAATTGGATTAGGTAATCACGGTGAGAAAACTATATCAACTATTATTGGGCTGTGAAATTACAAACATGATTTCCAGAATGCATAAACAGGAGAAAGCTCAGTGAGTATGAGCCGTCATTGTCCTCTGCTTCTTTGTTATTATTTATTTTTTCTTTATTTCACTTTATTCACTTTGTATCCTCCCATAAACACTTCCCTCCTTCCCTTCTAATCCCACCTTCCCTCCCCCTTCTTCATGTATGCCCATCCACAAGTCCACTGATAGGGGAGGTCTCCCTCTCCTTCCTTCTGAAATTAGTCTATCAGATCTCATCAGGAGTGGCTGCATTGTCATCTTCTGCATCCTCTGTTTCTTAACTAAGTCAGCCACTTCACTTGCCGTGACCTCCTGACATCAGTCTTGCCCTATAGCGCTACCATAAGCCTACAAACACTGAGCCAAATGTATTTCTAATGTAAATAATATCCTAAAGCTCTTTTTCACACCAAGAGGGAAATAACTTACAAATAAAAATGTTCTTATAATGCCCAGGTTGAGTCAGGTTTTGTGGTATACCCCCTTAGTTGATTCTTTGCCTTTGGGATTTTTGGCAGCTAGAGTCTGAAAGAATTTGGTCAGAGAAATGTCCCGTTTTCATTTTTTAAGCAGAACTTAACATGTCTTTCTGATGGAAGTTTGTAATATTTAATAAATTGATTCTTGTGGCTCTATCACATGAAAGCAGCTTCCTAAGTAACTGAGAGGGAGGAGAAGACTGCCAAATGGCATTTTCCAAAGATGACATTGATTACAACAATAAAAGTATTTAATATACAACATAAATGTAATAGAAGTGAAACATTGTAAATAATAATAAAGTAAAATAGAGAACATTAGGGATGTATTATAATGAGCTATAAAAGGAAGGAAGGATGTAGGCAAATGGAATTGTGGGATTCCATGATTCAGTTTAATAAGAAACTGAAGGGAAGTAAGGTTGCTTGGACAATCCAAAAGCTTCTTCAGTTATCATCCCCCACAGGATGATCAATTGTACTGGAGAAGAAAATTGTTCCAATATTCACTGTCAAATAAAACAAAAAAAATCATGATAAAAAACATTCTCAGAAGACAGATTCCACTCAACTCAGACAAAATGAGTCTTTCAGTCTATTTTTATAACTCTACACAGAAAATTTCATGTGTTTACAACATATCTGATTTTGAGAGGTCCTATTATTGATTCAGATATGTTTTTCCTATTTATCATTCTTCATGTATTTGTTGTAGTTGATCCTGTGAATCCAGTAGTTACATAATGCTAAGCATTTGATAAGATTTATCTCTCATAAGAAATCCAACCAACATTACTGTTTTTGCAGGAGGATTGCACAGTTTGTTGACAGTGGCACAGGGCTTAATCTTCCAGAATATTTGAGGGGTTTTTGAATCCAAACGTTGTCTCTAAGTGATCTTTCCAAAAGTAATACTTTGGTAACCAAGATATCCTACATTGACTCAGGGACCAGGAGAAGGAAAGGTGAGAAACACAGCAGGTAATATTCTAGAATCCTTTCAGGGGCTGAATTAGGAGGACATCTGTCATACATACATGCATGCATATATGTGAGTATAAACATGCATGTGTATATGTGTTCAAGGTCAATATGTATGTATGATTATATTTATATTTTTTAATTATGCTGTTTAATTATATTTAAGTGAAAAAGACTTTTTCCATGCTAAAATATCAAGATGTGTGCCAATACTGCTGTGATGTTAATTACAGTTTTGTGAAATCAGGAGAGGATGTCATCCTTCCATTCATCTGATTGCTACTTTAAATCTTCCTGTTACCTGTCAGAAAGTCCTCCTGAGAAGGAACAGATGTAAGATTTAATTCTTCAGTATTATCATTTGGAAAGTTATTGTCACTTTGGTTATGGGCATCAGCCTTATCACAAGACTTCTCAACAGCAGTTTATAAACCAGAGGAGTTCTTGATGTCCTCCACACTCCTTTGCATGTCTTTATACAATGTAGTAGTATCCTCTTCAAAGATCTTTGGAAAATATTCTGTGAGAATTTTTATAAGAGAAACCTGTAAATCAACAGTACAGAAACTAGATTCTGTCATTTCACATTGTTTACAAATTTGATACCAGAGTCTTGAAATGACAAAAAAAATTAGGAGTTACTACATGCAGGTATCAACCCACGAAAAGAGTAAGAATAGTATGGGCACATATTTAATGTATAGTCAGTAAAATAAGGAAAAGTTTCAGTAGCCTCACAACAATGACTGTTTTTGTTTAACTTTTATGTTTCTTCCCATGATACACCTCATTTTATATTTGACCAGGCTTTTAAAAATTATTCATTTATTACAATTTATTCAAATTTCCCTACTGCAGTCCACGCCCTGGTCTCCTCTTAGAACCACACACCCTCCCTCTTCTCCTTCTTTGCCCCTTCCCTAAGTCCTGTGACAGGTGAGAACCTCTTGCCAGCTCAGCAGGTAAAGTCTAGGCTCACAACCAAAAATAATTTACCAGTCTTAAACAATGTAGCAAAGAAATAATTTTCAGGAATATCACACTTAGATGATATTCTTTTTTTTTGTATTCTCTCTTTTTTTAATTTTTTATTTAACTTTTATTAATTACACTTTATTCCTTTTATGTCCCACCATAGGCACCTCCCTCCTCCCATCCTGGTCCCACCCTCCCCCCCTTTCTACATGCATGCCTCTCCCCAAGTCCACTGATAGGGGAGGTCCTTCTTTCTGATTTTGTTGTTGTTGTTGTTGTTGTTGTTGTTCTCAATGTCGTTTATTCAGGAACCTTGAACAATCTTCTGACCCTGGTTAAAGCCAGCCCACAGCTTAAAATAACCTCTTTGTAGCCAACCCCAGAGTGCCTCGTGGGCAATGCAGATAGGTCCACATACACGGAAGCAAGCCTGATCCTCAGCCTTAGCCAAATATGGAGTTGTTTGTGACAGAGAGCACTCACTATCGGGAAGGTGGAAGGCAGAAACCAGCTCCATCTTTAAGTCGTGGCATTACACAGCTCTCTACATTTCCCCCTTTTTGTTTTAGACACATCAGGCAAGAGTAGAGGTCTGATCTCTGATATTAGGAATAAATTGGGACTTTGTACCAATGTTCCTTTAGGTGTCATCCACCCAAAGAGCATCAGACCCGTCTGATACATTTTTCTCAGAGGCGGGACCTGGGGCATCAACCCGCATGCAATCAGACATGCTCTTCTCTGGGTCGAAAGCAGCTGACCCTGAGTGCAGTGCTTAGCTTTGCATCCTGAGCGTAACATTTTAGCTTTTTATGGTAGCCAACCATGTTTGGAGAGACTGTCCTGCTTCAATGGCTGTAAAGGCCTGAATGATCATGTCTGCATTACGCTGTTGTGAGACTCTAATCTTGCATATACACCACAGGCAAACCAAGGAGACCAACCTCAGAAGGCCTGCTAACACTCCCATGCCCGCCCATTCCTTCAGATGATTCATGGCTGCAGCAATCCATGATGATAATCCTCTGGCTAGTCCTGCGTCCACTCTGGTAGAATTTGCCGTAACAATGGCCACTCTCAGCTGCTCCACCATAGTATCGAATTTTTTAGTCCAATTACCTAAAATATAGCTAGACAATTGTTTAGACAGATTTAAAGCACGGAAAAAAATCTTATATTGTATGCTAGTGACACAAAGTCCAGCATACTTCCATTGACAGCCAAGTTGAGCGATTTGCCATAGGGTATCAATTTGCTCCTGCACGAGGTCAATCCTCTGATTGAACACCATCAAGTATCCTTTTTGTTGAGCATTAATTTCTTTTTGTACATCTAAAGCATGAGCTACATTGGCTAAAATATTATTTAGGGTCTGAGCAGTCTGCATAGTATGACTCATGGCTAATGCAGCAGTGGTATCTCCAACAGCCGCCAATGAGATGGCAGTAACAATGGCGGCTGTAATTTTCTTGTTTCATACACAAATAGTTCAGAATAGTGATCCTTCTTTGTTTTCTTCTCTGACCGCATAAAGGAATATATATGAATAGAACTGTTTAGAAAAGAAAATCATTAATAGCACTTAAGAGTGAAAATTATATTTCATTGTTCTTTTTGTACTGAACGTGAATTTTTATTAAGACTTGGATTTTAGGTTGCCAGTTGCTTGGTAGCTGAATAGAGCCAAGAAGAGTCCTGGATGCGAGTGTCATAACTTGTGTTTAACTACTGCAATGTATCATGACTTCTGTTTTGTGCCCCTGATTCCTGAAAGGTGCTAGTTAAATATACCCCTTCCTTTCTTTTTATTTCTTTTCCTTCTTTTTTAACATATGATTTTATTGATTCTTTGTGAATTTTCCATCATGTACCCCAAACCCACAAATTTCCCAATCCTTCCATTACTGCTTACCACCCTTTAAATCCCACAAAAGAAAACAAAAAAATATTATATATATATATATATATATATATATAATTTTTATTATCGTGTGTGTGTGTGTATAAATCACTAAATTATTCCATGTAAGCTGTGTTGTGCCACTGTGTGTCACACTAATATCCTTTTGCTCAAACAGCTCCGTTTGCAGATGTTCACTAAAATGAGTCAATACTCTGGTGCAGAGCCTAATGGTTTTGTGCTACACCATCAATAATAGATCCTCTCAGAGACTCTCTCAGATATTCTGGATATCCTCCTGTTGTACCTAGCCATGGATTTCCAGCAGCTTTGGGTGTTCAGGACCAGCCTCTTCACATGTTCCAAAAGTTCATAGATGGAGATGTTAGGATGGGCCAGCTCAAAGTCTTGGATCTGGGTCTTGGCTTAGTCAGCTTGCCAACTCTCCTGCAAATCATGCCACCAGGGCCAGCTCTTCTGCACCTTTTTTTTGCAAGAAGGCACCCCCCCATACTTTCTTAAAAGGTTTTTGTCTCTCATTTTGACAAAAAACACAAAAAGGGTCTTATCAGACTGCATCTGCACATTATGACATTATATTTTTAAATTTTATTCAGTTTTAAAATTCAGTCCTATTCCTACTGAACTTTGTACCCTTTCTGTTTGCAAATCTATCATGTCCAACTTCTTAGTGGCCGCTATCCTCAGGAGACATATATGCTAATCATAAAATCTTTAAGGATTTTACTTGGGAATTATGCTTTAAGAAGTAAGCCCCACTGTGAAGCAACTGGTATGCAGCTCTGGTATTAGAGGGAATGCAGGTGTCCTATCTTTCTCTGCCTGTGTCTCAATTGGCTTTCTTCTTAACAAGTGAAAATATATTTTCTTCTTAGGAATTTTCTCGCACCACCTGAAATTTTACTCTGAGGCTTTTAATGAAAAAAATAAGCTTATCAATACTAAATTTGAAACAATCAGTAAAACAATTTAAAGTAAATTCCTTGGTGAAACAAGGTTAAGGTAAACTATTATGTGAAGTGGTGTGTCAGATGTCAGAAGTTATATTCATTGGCAGCTATCTCAGAAGACTCACCATCTGTAATTTCACAAGCATGTGTAATTTCAGTTTTATGAGATCCATTGCCATCTTCTTGTTTCCAAGGACACCACAATGCAAGCAGTGTGCAACTTCCATGCAGGCAACATATAAAATGAATAAAAGTTTCAATTGTGCTTTACATGAAATAAAATAAATATTTTGGTGTTAGATTTATGGCTCACTGATAAGTGCACTAGTTTGTACTCGAAAGCATTCAGTTGAGTTCTCAGCACATCATGGTTGCTTTGAGTATTATGTAAGTCTAAGTCCATGGAGTTCAAAGATTTCTTTGGGCATGCAAGGAACTAAGAAAAGTTGTTAAATGCAAAATTACATGAAAGCAGAACGTAAGCACACACAGTTATTTAGTAAAATAAATGTTTCCTTATTATAAGCGTAGTTCTACAGATCTGTTGTTGTACAAATGAAAAGCTGCCTGACATGGGAGCTGTATTGTTTCATCTGTGCTCAATTCAAAAAGGAAGTGTGACTAAGTGAATAGAAGCTGGGAACAAGTGCCACTCCCAGTGATGAGAAAACTACTTGAGGAATATATCCAATTCTATTTTATTCTATTTCTCCGTGATGGTCCACAGTCCTAAATTTTAGTTTGTTGAACCTCATCATCTCTTTCTGTCATCTTTAGCGTCTGTGCTTCAAGTTTATTTGGTTTTCAAAGGCAGTTAAAGACGGATGAGACATAACTTCTAATGACATTAAGAAGGACGATTCCCAACCTCCGTGAAATAGATCAATACCTCTTCTAAACCAAAAGAATGCAATCCTAGGGTGTCCTTAAACACCAATGACCTTTCCAACTCCACTGGTGCAGATTTCAAAAGGTCACCCAGAACTTTTCATTTCAATTCTGATCCTTGGCAACTGGGTCTTGGTTTTCTTGGTTGCAAATTGATCCCTTTTTCGCTCTGGTTTATTTCTCAGTGTGCTCTCTCTTTCTCTCTCTCTCTTTCTCTCTCTCTCTCCTCTCTCTCTCTCTCTCTTACATACATACACACACACACTTGCACACATAGGCACACTTACACAGAAGCTATCAATGTCCATGCCTATGAATGACTCTCTTTCCAAACATATCTATATACACACAAATGTTTATTCATGAACATCTGTGTATACAAAGGACAGAAATGAACACAATATTCATTAGTGCTGAAGTTAACACACCTGACAGTTACCCTAAACAGTTCTCCCCCAGGCAGTTGTGTACCTTGGCATGGGCGGAGCCCTAAAGTGTGGAAAACTAACTCTGGATAGAAGATTTGTGCAAGCACTGGAGAACTAGCAATGGGAAGTGAGGTCAATGATTTTTGAGGCACAGCCACCCAGAAGAGCAGGTGAGAATTCCAGGAAATCCATCCTTCCCTTCCAATTCATGCAGGTGTGCATCAGGAAGTGGCAGGAGTGGGCATGTCTGGCAGTGAGTCCCTTGGGGAGGTGAAGGCCTAGGTGTGAGTTGAGGTGTGGGTGCTGGTCTTTTTTCCTGAAGCCTAGACCTTGAACCTTCGCCAAGTCGTTGGGTAGTGGGTGTCTGGTGGGCCGATGCAGGAGAGAGTGCTTGCTCTGGGAAGATGGCTGCAGCTTAGGCTCTCACGGGTGGGTGGAACCCGCCCAAAGGGTGTGGAGATCAGACAGAGAGGCCTCCAGAGAGTGTCTCCAGAGCTCCAAGTACGATCCCAGGTGCAAGCTCTGGAAGGCCTGGGTTTTCCGTGAGGGAAGAGTGGGTGTGTCCAGTCCCGTGCCATCCAAAGATATGCCTGAGCAGAGCGTGTCCTTCTGGGGTTCACCTGCGAGAGAACCGGTTGCGATATTCCCAGAGAGCCTTGGGCATGAGGGGGGCAGGTCTCTTCTTAGCCTGGATCTTGATGCAGAGAGCCCGCTGGGATAGGCTGTGTCCAGAGGCCTCCTGGAGGAGGTGCCTTTCAGAGGTGGTCCCCTGCGCCGGGGGTCCGGGCTCCTAATACTGGCCTGGGCTCCTGGCCTGGGGGAAGAACATGACTGTCTGAGTTCGTTCGAGGCCTTGCAGCTTCTTGGCCTGTGTCCTCCGGATGCGGGCTGTGAGGGCTTGCAGCTTCACCTCTTGGTCTGCCTCCTCCATCTACTGCTCTGTCTTGGTCTCAGTCTGACTGTGGGTCTCAGTCTGGTCCCCTGCGTGACGAGGTTCCTCCTCTTGGGCTGCTTGGGCTGTGTTGGCTTGGAAGGCGTCCTTGGCTTGGGAGATTCCTTGGAGAGCAGTTTGTTCGGCTGTATCAGCTTCATGGGCTGCAATGGTCTCCATGGCTATAGCCAAAGTTTGAGGTCTTGTTGCTGGTCTTTCTTCCTGAAGCCTAGACCTTGAAGCTTTGCTAGATTCCTTGGGTATCGCCTGTCTGGTTGGACAATGCAAGATGGAGTACTTGCTCTGGAAAGATGTCTGCAGCCTAGGCTCTCACGGGTGGGGGGAACACATCCAATGGTGTTGAGATCAGGCAGAGAGGCTTCCAGATAGTTTCTCTAGAAAGGTCACCCGTGAACAGGAAGTGGAATCTCAGGTGAAATTGCTGGAAAGCCATGCCTCCTCCATAGCTCAGGAAGCCTGTTTCAGATCTCAGAGCCAACTCTAGCTGACTCCATGGGGTTCACAGCCCTTCCTTGCCTCCAAACGTTCTCTGGTCAAATGTGTTTTTCTGTATGATCTTTTTGGTACTCTTGGGTTAACCTGCCCACATCTGTGGGTCTCCAACTTTGGAGTCATGAGAGAACCTGGTCTCTTCTTACCCTGCTTCATGTTTTTGTGGCCTTCCCTATAGGGCAGACAGGGATCCATCTGGCAAGTGCTGTGTGTAGAGGCTTCATGGAGGAATTGCTTGTCAGAAGAGTCCCCACCTCTCGCCTGAGGTTCACTCTCCTCCTTCTGGATGGGTCTTTTTGCCTGTATTTGGAAAGTGACCATCTTGTTTTGTCTACATCCTTGCAGCTTCTACACTTGTGTGCTCTGTTTGCAGGCTATCAGGGTTTGCAGCCTCAGCTCTTGTAACTACTTCATTTGCATGTGTGTTGCTCTCAATCTGGCTCTGGGTTAGTTTCCCAGGCTAGGACTCCTCTTCTGCGTGCCCAGGTTCAGGCTTATCAAACATATATATATATGTATAAATAAATATATATATATATATATATGTGTGTGTGTGTGTGTGTGTGTGTGTGTGTGTGTGTGGTCATATCTGGGTGATGGGTACTGTAAAATCCACCATATTGTGACCAGCATGTGATGGCCACAATGTGATGACCAGTTTGTGGTAGTCATTGTGATGAACAGCTGTGAGTAATTCACTGAGTCATCATCATTTTGTGATGGACATAGTGTGATGGTCACTGTGCGATGGCCACCTTGGAGTGGAAAGTATGTAATGGTCTCTGTTTATCATCACTATGTGATGGCTTCTATGTGGAGGTCACTAGGAATAAACATAATGTGTTGACCAATGTTTTATATCCTCTGTGTGATGGTCAAATAGCATAACTCCTAGGGATGCCCCCTGTGCTATAGACACAATGAAATAGTCTACTCTATGATGGTGACTCTTCATGTCTTGGGTCCATGAACCAGGCAGTCAAGAATCTGTTTAAAAAACTGAATGTATTTCTAGAAAACAAATTATTGTAGTTACACTACTTCAACTAAAACAGGAGATTTGGACAAACTGATGTGGCACTGTATGACAGGATTGTTATTTTTTCTGGCTAAAAATGTACATCCTGAGAGAAAAGCTGTGAGTATTCTGTGGTGTGCTTCTCTATAGACTGCTTGTTCCTGGGGCATATAGGGCCATAAAGCAGGTTTCAGCTTTTGTTTTGCTTTGCTTTGTTTTTTTTTGTTTGTTTGTTTGTTTGTTTTGTTTTGATTTTTGTTTTGTTTTGTTTTTTGAGACAGAGTTTCTCTGTGTTACCTTGGCTGTCCTGGACTCATTCTGTAGAGAAGGCTGGCATTGATCTCACAGAAATCCATGTGCCTCTGTCCCCTGGAGTGCTGAGATTACAGGTGTCACCACTGCCACAGCTTGGTTTCAACTTTAAAATATAAATTTTTATACTTTTATTAATTAAACCTTACTCACTTTGAATCTCCCCATAAGCCCCTCACCCATCCCTCCCAATCCCACCTTCCTTCCCCCTTCTTCACGCATGCCCCTCCCTGAGTCCACTGATAGGGGAGGTCTTCCTCTACTTCCTTTTGATCTTAGTCTATCATATCTCATCAGGAGTGGCTGCACTGTAATTTTCTGTGGCCTGGTAAGGCTGCTTCCCTCTCAGGGGGAGGTGATCAAAGAGCAGGCCAATCAGATTATGTCAGAGGTAGTCCCACTTCCCATTAGTATGTAACCCACTTGAACACTAAACTGCCATGGACTACATCAGTGCAGGGGTTCTAGGTTATCTCCATACCTGGTACTTGGTTCGAGTATGCATCTCTGGAAAGACCCCTGTGTTCAAATTTTCTGGTTCTGTTGCTCTCCTTGTGGAGTTCTTGTCCTCTCCAGATCTTACTTTTTACCACTTCTTTGATAAGATTCCATGCACTCTGCCCAACAGTTGGCCATAAGTCTCAGCATCTGCTTTCATAGCCTGCAGGGCAGAGCCTTTCAGAGACCCTTTACTGTTTTTTTCTTCTTCTGATGTCCATACTCTTTGCCTTTCAGGATGGGGATTGAGCATTTTAGTCAGGGTTGACTCCCTCTTGATTAGTTAGGACATCAACATAAACTCAGAAACATTAAGTCAGTTATAAGGAAAAGTAGGAAAGACCCTAGAACTCACTGGTACAGGAGAAAACTCCCTAAGCAGAATACGAACAACACAGGCTCTAAGAGCAACAATCAATAAATGGGACCTCATGAAACTAAAAGGCTTCTGTAAAGCAAAGGACACTGTCATCAAAACAAAATGAATGCCTACAGATTGGGAAAAAATCTTCACCAACCATTTATCTGACAGAGGGCTAATACCCAGTATTTATAAAGAACTAAAGAAACTGAAAAGCAACAAACCAAGTAATCCAATTAAAAAATGGGGAACAGAGCTAAACAGAGAATTCTCTGTAGAGGAATATCGAGTGGCAGAGAAAAACTTAAAGAAAGGCTCAAAGTCACTAGCCATTAGGGAAATGCAAATCAAAACCACCCTGAGATTTCACCTTACAACCATAGAATGGCCAAGATCAAAAACTCAAGTGACAACACATGATGGGGAGGTTGTGGAGAAAGGAGAACCCTCCTCCACTGCTTGTGGTAATGTAAACTTGTACAACCACTGTGGAAAGCAATCTGGTGCTTTCTCAGACAACTAGGAATAGTGCTTTCTCAAGATCCATCCATACCGCTCCTAGGCATATTTCAAAAAGAGGCTCAAGTACACAATAAAGACATTTGTTCAGCCATGTTTTTAGCAGCTTTATTTGTAATAGCCAGAAGCTGGAAACATCCCAAATGTCCCTCAGTGGAGGAATGGATACAGAAATTGTGGTACATCTACACAATGGAATATTACTCAGCAAAGAAAAATAAGGAAATCATGAAATTTCCAAGTAAATGGTGGGACCTGGAAAGGATCATCCTGAGTGAGCTGTCCCAGCAGCAGGAAGACACACACGGTATATTCTCACTCATATAGACATATAATATAGGATAATCCTTCTAAAATCTGTACATCTAGAATATAATTTTTGTAATTTTAATTACGTTATTTCCAAATTCATTTTTCTCCCTCACATATACTGCTCCTTGCCTTCAATTTCATGGCCTTTTGGTTAAATTATTGTTACTGGTTGAATTTTACTTAAGTTTTGCTCAAGGATTTCCCAGATAGTAAGCCAAGAAATGGCTCCCTTGGACATTGAATATGAAATGAAATGTCACACAAGGACACATGTCCTGGAACAGAAACTGCTTTGGGACATTGGAAGAATTTCTATTAAAATAGATTTTTCCAGACTAAAATCTTGTCTGCTCCAAGGGTACAAGGGCAGAGCTAGGAAGGCCTGTGCTGTCTGAGTCATTTGCTTTCTATTCACCCAGTAAGGGAAACACTATTCCCCAAACCCCACCTTGGTGGTCCTTGCTTAGGAAAGACTCTGGAAAGGCCTAGCCAACAGAAGCTCTAATGGACGTTAGCTTGCAGGTTCCTTCCTCGATTCGTCCCTGGTTCTGCTCTAGGGATCTGTGCAGGAGACCACAAGCCACACCATGGTGATTGTGGTCATTCTTTTCTTAGGTCAGGAGGAGCAGGCCCGTTGAACTGTCAGAGCAGCTGGTACTGGGATGGACTGTGAAACAGACTGTGGGTTTGTTCATGTGGTGACCTGAGCAGTGGCCCTTGGCCTCTGAGCTTCGCTGATTGTGGATTCTTTGGAAGAAGGAGGCTCTCTGCATCCATGGCTGTGGGACCCTGTGGTGCTTGTACATACATCACTACATAGTACATAAACAATCATTGCTTTTGGTGTATTATAGGAAGAAGACATTATAAAATTGAAGGTCTTTTTTATAGAAGTTCTGAATTTTTCATTCTGCTTTTAGGTTTGTGTTACAAGTTCTGTGAAGGGTTTAGAAACTGGTAGTAAATAGGTGACAGGGGTTACCCTTCAACAATACAGCAATGCTTGGTTAGAATACTATGGCTAGAGAGATGGCTAACTGGTTAAGAGCACTTATGGATAAGACCAGAGTTAATATCCCAGGATATATAGCATGTGGCTCACAACTACCTGCAACCACACCTCCAGGGGACCTTATGATCTACTCTTACTTCACTGGGTATATATACACACACACACACACACACACACACACACACAAATGCACACATACACAATTCTTCATATACACAAGAATTTAAAATATTTGAAAAGCTAGGTGTTGCTGACATATGCATTTCATTTCAACACTCAAGAGGCAGAGGCAGCTGGAGCTCGGAGGTCAAGACCACTCTGGTCTACACAGTCAGTTCTAGGATAGCTCAAGTTGCATGCAGAAACCTTGTCTCAACAACCAAATCACAGATAAAATAAAATAAAATAAAATAAAATAAAATAAAATAAAATAAAATAAAAAATAAAAATCCTTTTATGTTTCTGTGATTCAGAGAAATTCATTTCCAAGGACAAAAGGAGTTTCTGAGCTGCAGAGGTTTCCCAGGTGTTCATGGGGTTGGGTGGCTAAGGCAAATTCCACATCTTGTGACATAGATTTTGTGGCAAAAAATAGACATTAAAATATTTAATGTCATTTTGTCTGTGAGTTTCAGTGGGTCTGGGTTTGCATGAATCCACAAGGGGACATGTGGGGCTACCAATCCATGGCAGAGCTTTTGATCTTATCCATTCGAGAGAGAGCTCTAGAGCATGGTCACTCTCTCTCACTATAGGAAATATCAGTAGGTGTTGGGTCAAAACCAACAATTTAGGAGTCACTTTGAGTTAATTTTGTGGTAGTTGTGGAGTTTGTCTATAATTTTTTTCTTTATTCTTTTCTTACATATCCTGACTGAATGGTCCCCTTCCTGCTCTTTTTTTAAACCCCCAATCTTCTCAATCATGTCCATTGCTCCTCTATTTCCCTTAAGAAAAGAGCACACCTCCAGTGATATCAGCTGAACAAAGCATAACAAGATGCTATAAGAGTATGCATAAACCATCATATCAAGGCTGGACAAAGCACCAAAGTTGGAGGAAAAGAGTTCCATGAGCAGCCAAGAGTCAGAGATACTATCACCCCAACTCTTAGGAGTTCCACAAAAACACTCAAATCAAACAACCACAGGATGTACACACAGGGCCAAGCTCAGACCCATGCAGGTTCCATGATTGTTGCTTCAGTCTGTGTGAGCCCTTATGAGCCCTCCTTAGCTGACTCAGTGGTCCATGTTTTTATGGTGTCCTTGACCTTTCTGGCTTCAACAATCCTCCCTTCTCCTCTTTTCCCCGGGTTCCTGAGTTAGTCTAATGTTTGGGTGGATGACTGTGTCTGCTCCTTTCACTTCTGGGGCATCCACCTCTGATAACTATTGGGCTAGGCAGCATCTATGAATACAGCAGGATATCATAAGATACTATTTCATTGACTTTTTTATTAATGTTAGTCTTATGTGGTTCAACCCTAGGTCTTTGAGGTATCCACCTTTAGGTTCCTGGTGATACAAGAAGTGTGAGGCATGGGCTCTCTCTCTCATGGTTTGGGCCTCAAGCTAGGCCAGTTTTTGTGGATTTAGGCCAGCTTGTTGGTTTTTCATACCCACAAGCTATGAGTCACCACTGCTGCAGCACATCTTGCAGAGGACAGGTTGAAGGTAGAAGGCTTTGTGGCTGAGTTGGTGTCCCAGTACCACCACTGGGAGCATAGCCTGTTTACAGAAGATAGTCTGTTCAGGTTCTATATCCTCTGTTGCTAGGAGACTTTGTTAGAGTCACCCTGATAGGTTCCCAGAAATTTCCCCTGCACCAGGATTCCATATCATCCTCTAAATGCTCAGCAACTCAAGTTGTTTCTGGTCA
This sequence comes from Meriones unguiculatus, assembly GCF_030254825.1. Taxonomy (NCBI): domain Eukaryota; kingdom Metazoa; phylum Chordata; class Mammalia; order Rodentia; family Muridae; genus Meriones; species Meriones unguiculatus. Next base: position 23,104,798 of record NC_083353.1, on the reverse strand, counting down.
TATTCTCTCTCTCTGCCTCTCCCTCCTCTATTTGGTTCACCCTATTCCTTTCCATTCTCTGTACCCTGCCACCTGTCTACTCCCCCCAAATTTATTTTATTTTCAATTTCCAGGGAGATCTTGCTATCCCACCTAAAACCCTTCTTTTTACTTACCTTCTCTGGTTTTGTGGATTGTAGTGTGATTATCCTACACTAAACAGCTAATGTCTTCTTGCAAGAGAGTACATACAATGTTTGCTTTTCTGGGTCTGGGTTGCAACAATCAGGAAGATTTTTTCAGTTACATACATTTGCCTGAGAATTTCAGAATTTTTTTCTAACACCTGAGTAATACTCCATCTTAAAGTATACATTGTATTTATCTGTTCTTCCACTGAGTGACATCCTGGTTGTTTCCAGATTCTGGCTATTATGAACAAAGATGTTATGAATATGGTTGAGAAAGTGTCCTTGTGATAAGATGGAGTGTCTTTTGGGCATATGCCCAATAGTGGTATAGCTGGCAGTTGAGTTCTCCATTCCCAACTTTCTGAGGAACCAGCAAATTGATTTACATTGTGGCTGTAAAATTTATGCTCCCAACAAGAGCAAATTTCCTGTCACTTATTTTGTTGATCTTTTTTATTCTGACATTTGCGAGACAGAATTTCAAACTAGTTTTGATGTGCATTTCCCTGTTGGCTAAGGATATTCCACATTTCTTTAAGTGTTTCCTGGCCATTTGAGATTCACATACTGAGAATTATGTATTTCTGTGCCTCATTTTTTAATTGTTGGATTGTTTAGTTTGTGGATGACTAATTTGTTAAGTTCTTTTTTTGTTTGTTTGGCTTTTTTTTAATTTTGAATGTTAACACTCTATTGGATGGGGATTTCATGAAAATCTTTTTCTTTGTTGTAGGCTGATATTTTGTCTTTTGATGATGTTTGTTATATTTCACTATGCTGAGTTCCCATTTATTAACTGTTGTTATTAGTGCCTGCATGAATCATATTCTGCTTAGGAAGTTGTCTCCTATTTCAGTGTGTTCAAGAGTGTTCCCTGTTTTTCTCTTCTGTAAGGTTCAGAGTTCTATGTTGAGATCTTTGACCCACTTGAACATAAGTTTGGAGCAGGATTGTAAATATTGGTGTGTTTGCATTCTTCTGCATTCATATATCCATAGCATTTCTTTTTTTATTCAACTTCAAAATGTTTATTTTCCTAAATTTAAACATATTTAATATGCACAGGCAATTAAATCTTTAATATTATTTTTTCATAGGATGATTGTAATGAGTTTATTCTGTAGGAAAACAAATGGAAACATTACAAACCTGTTCATTTCTGTTTATATGGCCTATAAAAAATATTTATTTTCTGGGGTTATCAATCTGGCGCTTTCTCAGACAACTAGGAATAGCGCTTCCCCAAGATCCAGCCATACCACTCCTGGGCATATATCCAAAAGAGGCTCAAATACACAAAAAGGACATTTGCTCAACCATGTTTGTAGCAGCTTTATTTGTAATAGCCAGAAGTTGGAAACAACCCAGATGCCCCTCAACTGAAGAATGGATGCAGAAATTGTGGTACATCTACACAATGGAATATTACTGAGCAATGAAAAATAAGGAAATCATGAAATTTGCAGGTAAATGGTGGGATCTGGAAAGGATCATCCTGAGTGAGTTGTCCCAGAAGCAAAAAGACACACATGGTATATACTCACTCATATAGACATACAACATAGGACAAACCCACTAAAACCTATGGCTCTAAAGAAACTAAGCAAGAGAGAGGACCCTAACTAAAATGTCCAATCCCCATCCGGAAAGGCAAAGAGGATGGACATCAGAAGAAGAAGAAAACAGGAAACAACCTAGGAACCTACCACAGAGGGCCTCTGAAAGCCTCTGCCCTAAAGACTATCAAAGCAGATGCTGAGCCTGATGGGCAACTGTTGGGCAGATTGAATGGAATTTTATGTAAGAACTGGGAAATAGTCAGAGCTGGAGAGGACAGGGGCTCCACAAGGACAGCAACAGAACAAGAAAATTTGAACACAGGGAACTTCCCAGAGACTCATACTCCAACCAAGGACTATTCATGGAGATAACCCAGAACCCCTGCACAGATGTAGCCCAGGGCAGTTCAGAGTCCAATTGGGTTACATATTAATGTGAAGAGGGACTGCCTCTGACATAATCTGATTGGCCTGCTCTTTGATCACCTCCCCCTGAGGGGGGGAGCAGCCTTACCAGGCCACAGTAGAGGACAATGCAGCCACTTTTGATGTGCACTGATAGACTAAGTTCAGAAAGGAGAGGAGAACCTCCCATATCATTGGACTTGGGGAGTGGCATGCATGCAGAGGGAGGAGGGAGGGTGGGATTGGGAGTGGAGGAGGGAGGGGCTTATGGGCGGATGCAGAATGAATAAAGTGTAATTGATGAAAAATTAAGAAAAAAGATTTATTTGAGGAATTGCCTTCAGAGAATTGGTGAATGAGTTTCATTTGCAGTATAATATCAGAAAGATAATAGTAATAGTTATGTTCAAAGACCTTTTCTTGGGATAAGAGAATCATAAATTTTTCCAGTTGGATCATTTTTTTTTTCTTCATGAATTGGCAAAGATCTGTGGAACAATATTGTTACTGTCATATTCTGTTAACTATATACCTAAATTTCTTTTCAGCCTAGCACAACCACTCTGGAAATCAATCTGGCCCTTTAATAGACAACTAGAAATAGCATATCGTCAAGATGCAGCCATACCACTTCTAGGCATATATTGAAAAGAGGCTCAAGTACACAATAAGGACATTTGCTCAACCATGTTTGTAGAAGCTTTATTTGTAATAGCCCTAAGCTGGAAACAGCCGAAATGACCCTCAACTTAAGAATGGATGCAGAAATTGTGGTATATCTACACAATGGAGTATTACTCTGCAATGAAAAATAAGGAAATCATGAAATTTGCAGGTAATTGGTGGGACTTGGAAAGGATCATCCTGAGTGAGCCGTCCAAGCAGCAGAAAGACATACAAGGTATATATTCACTCATATAGACTTATAACATAGGATAAACGTACTAAAATCTATACATCTAAAGAAACTAATCAAGAGAGAGGATCCTGACTAAAATGGTCAATCCACATCCCGAAAGGCAAAAAGGATGGACATCGGAAGAAGAAAACAGGAAACAACCTAGAAACCTGCTGCAGAGGGCCTCTGAAAAGCTCTGCCCTGCAGACTATCAAAGCAGACACTGAGACTCATGGCCAACTGTTGGTCAGAGTGCATGGAATCCATAGCATTTCTTAAAGAAGCATTCTTTTTTTCTGTTGTGTCTTTTTACCTTCTTTATCAAAAATCAAATGGGCATAGGTGTGTGGATTTATATATGGGTCTTTGATTTGATTATAATTGTGTGGAAATTTGAGAATTGTGTTAAATCCGTAGGTTGCTTTTGGTAGGATGGCCATTTTACTATATTAATTCTATCCATGAGTGAAATCTTTCTATTTTCTGGTATCTTCTTCACTTTAATTCTCTAAACAGTCTAGAAAGACCCTAAAAAAAAACTTCTTTAACATTCTTGCTGTACAAGAATTTCACTTTCTTGGTTAGAATTACCCCAAGATATTTTATATGAATTGTGGCTATTGTGAACTGTGTGGTTTTTCATATCTTCCTCAGCTTGTTTGTCATTTGTATATAGGAGAGTTACTGTTTTTTTGTCTGTTTGTTTTCTTTTTTCTCTGTTTGATTTTGTTTGTTTCAAGCAACTTTGTATCCAGCTGTTTTGTGAAAGGTATTTATCAGGTGTAGGAGTTCCCTGGTAGAATTCTTGGGATCTCTCATGGATACTATGGTATCATCTGCAATTAACGATACTTTAATTATTTCTTTTCTAGTTTGTGTTTCCATGATCTTTTTCATTGCCCTCACTAGAAAGAATTTAAAGTATTCTGTTGGATAGATATGGGCAGAGGAAAGAAGCTTGTCTTCTTCCTGATTTTAGTGGAATTGCCTTGAGTTTTTCACCATTTAATTTGTTGTTGGCTGTAGGCTTGCTGTGAATTTCCCTTATTATATTTATGTATGTCTTGTATATTCCTACTCTCCACAAATGCTTTCTCATTACGGGGTGTTGGATTTTGTTAAAGCCATTTTCAGCATTTAATGATCTCATAATGTGATTTTTTTTTCCTTTCAGTTTGTTTATATGGTAGAATACATTGACAGATTTTATATGTTATGTACTTCTGCTTTGTTGGACTATTCAGGGCTTGCTGTAGTAGGATAGCCAGTGAAATATATCGACCAGGCTGTTATAGATCGTATTCTTATTTATTTATTTAGCTGTTTATTTGTTTATTTATTTATTTGTATTTTTAATAATTTATTCACGTTACATCCCAATTGTAGCCCCCTCCCAAATCTCTTCCCAGTCCCATCTTCACCTTCTTTTCCACCTTACATCCTTCCTTAATCCACTGAAAATGGAAGTCCTCCTCCACTACCATCTGACCCTAGTCTATCAAGTCTCATCAGAACTGCCTGGATCCTCTTCTTCTGTGTCCTGGCAAGGCCACATTGCCAGAAGGGAGTGATCAAAGAGCAGGCAACAAAGTTTATATCAAAGATAACACCTGCTCCACTTATTGGGAACCCTCATGGAGACTGAGTGCCTATGGGCTGCTTCCTGGTAGGAGATCTAATTCTTCTCCATGTATGGGACTTGGTTGGCCCATCTGTCTTGGCAGGGCTCCTTGGATCAGGATTTTTAACTTTTTTGGTCTCGTGTAGAGCTTCTGACCCCCTTCCATTTCCCCATTCTCCCTTAAGACTCTCTGTGCTCTGCCCAGAGTTTGGCTGTAATTCTCAGCTTCTGCTTCAATCTTCTGCTGGGTGGAGACTTTCAGAGAACATCTGTGCTAGACTCTTGTCCTGTTCTCTCCTTCATACTTCTGGTGTCTATCCTGTTTGCCCTTAGGGAATTCATCATCCTCCCTAGGGTCCTCCTTGTTCTTTACTTTCTTTAAGTCTTTGGATTTTTGTATGGTTATCCTATATTAACTGGCTAATATTTGCTTATAAGTGAGTATGTGCCATGCATATCTTTCTAGTTCTGGCTACTTCACTCAGGATGATCTTTTCTAGTCCCATCCATTTGCCTGCAAGTTTCATGACTTCCTTGTTTTTATTAGCTGCATAGTATTCTGTTGTGTAATTGTATAAGAATTTCTGTATCCATTCTTTGCTTGAGAAAAATATAGGTTGATTCCAGATTCTGAATATTATGAATAAAGCTGCTGTGAATATAGTTGAGCAAATGTCCTTTATGTATGGTAGAGCATCTTTTGGGTACATGCCCAGAAGTAATATAGCTGGATCTTGAGGTAGTTATTCCGAATTATCTGAGACAGCGCCATCTTGATTGCCAAAGTGGTTGTACATGTTTACATTTCCACCAGCAACGGAGGAGGGTTTCACTTTCCCTGCATCCTTGCTAGGATGTGTTGTCACTTGAGTTATTGTTATTAGCCATTCTAATAGAATCTCAGAGTCATTTGCATTTGCATTTCCCAGAGGACTAAGGACAGTGAGCCCTTTTTAAGTCATTCCCTGACATTTAGTATTCCTCTGTTGAGAATACTCTGTTTAGCTCTGTATCCCAGTTTGGTGTTTAATTTCTTGAGTCTATATAAATTTTGCATATTAGCCTTCTGTCAAATGTAGGGTTGGTGAAGATCTGTTTTCAGTCTGTAGGCTGTCATTTTGTTCTGATGACAGTGTCCTTTGCTTTACAGAAGCTTTTCAGTTCATGAGATACCATTTATTGATTGTTGATATTAGAGCCTGTGTTTTTGGTGTTCTATTCAGGATCTTGTCTCTTGGGCCAATGAGTTCAAGGCTCTTCATTCCTTTCTCTTCTAACAGGTTCATTGTGTCTGGTTTTATGTTGAGGTCTTTGACCCACTTGAACTACAGTTTTTCTCAGAGTGATACATATGGGTCTTTTTGCATTTTTCTATATGGAGACATCAAACTAGGCCACTACCATTTGATGAAGATACTGTCTTTTTTTACACTGTTTGGTTTTGGCTTCTTTGTCAAAAATTAAATATCTGTAGGTGTCTGGGTTTATTTCTGGATTTCCCATTAATTACACTAATCCTCTATTCTGTTTCTATGAGAGTACCATGCCATTTTTATTACTGTTGTTCTGTAGTACCACTTGAGATCAGGGATGGAGATACTTCTAGAGGATCTTTGATTGTACAGGATTGTTTTAGCTATTTTTTCCACATGAAATTGAGAATTGTTTTTTTTTTTTTTCTTTTTCAAAATCTTTAAAGAAGTCTGTTGGTATTTTCATGGGAATTGCATTGAATCTATATTCTTTTGGCTAGAATGGCCATTTTCACTATGTTAATCCTATTGATCCATGGGCATGGGAGATCTTTCTATCTTCTGATATCTTATTCGATTTCTTTCTTGAGAGACTTGAATTTTTTTTTTTCATACAAGTCTTTCACTTGCTTTGTTAGAATTATACCAAAATACATTATGGTTTTTTGTTTTGTTTTGTTTTTGTTTTTTCTGTTGTGAAGGTTCTGTTTGCCTAATTTCCTTCTTTCCCCTTTTATCTTTTGTATACAGGAGGGCTTCGGAGTTTTCTGAGTTAATTTTTTATCCAGCCACTTTGCTGAAGGTGTTTATCAGCTGTAGGGATTCTCTTGTAGAATTTTTGGGGTTACTTATGTATACTATCATATCATCTCTGAATAGTGATACTTTGACTTCTTTTCGGATTTCTATCCCCTTGATTTCCTTTATATTTCTTATTGCTCTAGCTAGGACTTCAAGTAATATTTTCAAGAGATAGGGCAAGAGTGAACAGTCTTGCCTGTTTTATTTCAGTGGAATTGATTTAAGTTTCTCTCCGTTTAGCTTGATGTTGGCTATACCTTGTTGCATATTGCTTTTTCTATGTTTAGGTATGTGCCTTGTAGCCCTGATTTCTCCAAAATTTTAAACATGAATGGGTATTGGATTTTGTCTAATGTTTTTTCAGCATCTAAGGTGATGATTATGTGTTTTTTGTCCTTCCATTTGTTTATATGCTCTATTACACAGACAGATTTACATATATTGAACCACAGTGCATGCCTGGTATGAAGCACACTTGGTCATGATGTATACCTTTGATGTGTTTTATTGTATTTGGTTTGTAAGTATTCAGCATTTTTTGCATCAGTGTTCATTAGGAAAATTATTCTATTTTGTAGAATGGTTTGAACAGTGTTAGTATTAGCTCTTCCTTGAGTGTCTGGTAGAATTTTGCACTGAAACTATCTGGTGCTGGACATTTTTTGAATAGGAGAGTTTTGAAGACTGTTTCTATTTCTTTAGGGGACACGAGACTATTAAACTTGTTTATCTGATCTTAATTCTAATTTTGTAAGTGGAATCTATCAAGAAAATTGCCCATCTCATTTAGATTTCTAAATTATGTGGTATACATCCTTTTGAATTAAGACCTAATGTTTCTTTGAATTTCCTCAGTGTCTGTCATTATGTCCTCCTTTTCTTTTCTTATTTTGTTGATTTGGATAGTGTTTCTCTGCCTTTTCATTAGTTTTGCTAAGGATTTCTCTATCTTGTTGAATTTCCAAAGATTCAGCTCTTGGTTTCATTGATTCTTTGAATTGTTTTCTTTGTTCTAATTTATTGATTTCAGTCCTGAATTTGATTATTTCCAGCTGTCTGCTCTTCTTGGGTTCACCTGCTTCCATTTTTTTCTGGTGTGACATCAAGTTGCTTGTATGAGATGTCTCTAATTTCTTTATGAATGTACTTCATGCTATGAACTTTCTTTTTATCACTGATTTCATTGTTTTCCATAAGTGTGGATATGCTGTTCCTTCATTTTCATTGATTTGTAGAAAGTCTTTAATTTCTTTCTTCTTTCTTCCCTGACCCAGCTGTCATTGAGTGGAGAGTTGTTCAGTTTCTATGCTTATGTCGACTTTTTTCTATTTCTGTTGTTGTTGAGAGTCAGCTTAGTCTATGGTGGTCTGAAAGGTACAAGGGATTATTTCAGTCTTTTTGTATATGTTGATTATGTTGGTCTTTTTGTATGTGTTGAAGCTTGCTTTGTGACCAACTGTGTGATCTATTTTGGAGAAGGTTTTATGCAGTGCTGAGAAGAAGTGATATTCTTTTGTGTTTGCGAGAAAAGTTCTGTAGATGTCTGTTACATCCATTTGTTTCATGACATTTGTTAGTGTTATTAATTCTCTGTTTAGTTTCTGTTTCCTTGACCTGTCCTTTGATGAGAGTGGGATGTTGAAGTCATCCACTATTAATGTATGGGGATTAATATGTGGTTTAAATTTTATTAATGTTTCTTTTACAAATGTGGCTGCATTTGAATTTGGGGCATAGATGTTCAAAATTGAATTTTTTCTTGGCACAATTTTTCTCTTTTGAGCATGAAGTGTCTTTCTTCATTCATTTTGATTTATTTTGGTTGAAAGTATTTTATTAGATATTAGAATGGCTACTGCAGCTTGCTTCTTGTTGTCCATTTGTTTGGGGAACATTTACTCTCAGGTAATATCTGTCTTTGGTTGAGATGTGTTTGAGTTGTGTTTCTTATATGCAGCAGAAAGCTTGGTCACTCATCCATTCTTTTAGTCTGTGTCTTTTTATTGGAGAGTTGACTTCATTGATATTTTGAGGTATTAATGACCAGTGACTGTAAGTTCCTTTCAGTTTGGTGTTGGTTGCAATAGTGTGTTTGTGTCCTTTTCTACTTTTGGTTTTGCTATAGTGAAGTTATTTATGTCCGTTTTTTTGTTTTTTTGGTGGGGGGAGGGTATGGTTAACCTTGAGTGGTGGTTTTCCTTTTAGTATCATGTGTACGACTGGGTATTTGCATAGATATTATTTAAATTTTGTTCTGTTCTGTAATATCTTCTTTTCTCCATGTATGTTTTCTCCGTATATGTTGAAAGTTTTGCTAGGTATAGTAGTATGGACCAGTATCCTTTATTTATTTTTTTTTCTGGGGGGTGGTGTTCAAGATATCTGCCCAGACACTTCTTTCATTTATGAGCTCTATAGAGAAGTCACTTGTGATTCTGATAAGTTTGCCTTTTTTAAATTTTTTTCTGGGCCCTTTTCCCTTTCAGCATTCAATTTTCATTTTCTCTTCTGTTCATTTAGTGATTTAGCTGTTATGCGGCCAGATGATTTTCTCTTCTGGCCTAATTTATTGTAGTTCTCTTGTATCCTTGTAAGCATCTCTTTCTTAACTTTGGGAAATTTTTCTTTTATAATTTGTTGGAAATATTTTATGGTCCTTGGACCTGGGAATCTTTTCTTTCTTCTATTTATAATATTCTTAGGTTTTTCCTTTTCACAGTGTCCTTGATTTCTTTGATGTTTTCTGTCACAGATTTCTTAGGATTTAACATTTTTGGTTTGGATGATGCATCAATTTCTTTTTCTTTTTAGATTTTTTTTATTTTTTATTTTTTTTTATCAGTTACATTTTATTAACTCTGTATCCCAGCTGTGTCCCGATCCCTCATTCCCTCCCAGTCCCTCCCTCCCTCCCTCATCTCCACCATGCCCCTTTCCAAGTCCACTGATAGGGGGGACCTCCTCCCCATTCATCTGATCCTGTTTTACCAGGTATCTTCAGGACTGGCTGCAAACCCCTCCTCTGTGGCCTAACAGGACTGCTCCTCCCTTCGGGGGTGGGGAGACCAAAGAGCCAGTCATTGAGTTCCTGTTAGAAATAGTCCCTGTTCCCCTCACTTTGGGAGCATCAATTTCTTTCATTGTGTCTTCTACACCTGAGGTTCTTTCCTCCATCTTTTGTATTTTGTTGTTAATGCTTACCTCTGTAATTCCTGCTTTCTTCCCTAAGTTCTCCCTCTCTAGGATTTCTTAAATTTGTGCTTTCTTTAATGTTGCCATTTCCATCTTCAGCTTTTGCACAGTATTGTTAATTTCCTACACCTGTTTGTTTGTATTTTCCTGTTTTTTTTATTAGATGATCTGTCCAATATTCTTCATCTCTTTGAATTCTCCTGCTGATCTTTCAGTGATTAATTTATTTCTATCTCTAAAGGTTTCAGACTTTTTTTCTCTATCTTCCTGTATTTCTTTATGGATTTTACTTGTTCCCTTTGTTATCATCTTCATAAGCATTGATTTAAGGTTATTTTCTTCTGTTTCATTTGTATTTGGGCATTCATGGTTACTTCCCTTTGGACCACTGGGTTCTGGGGAGGCCATATTGCTTTGGCTTTTGTTGATTGTGTTTTTATACTGACCTTCAGCCAACTGGCTGACTCTGGCATTGGACATTAGATCCTGTTGCCTACTGAAGTGCTCAGGGATGTGGAAATAATCCTGGACAAGAAACTGGATATTCCTGCAGGAGCCCTTCTCAGTTTGGTGGAAATAACCTGAGACTGGTGGGTGGCTCTCAAGGAATTTCCAGTCAGAATCATCAGATGTTTGATCCTGGGGAACATGTGGACTCCTCAGGTACTCAAGGATCCTCCTCTCACAGGGAAGACCTGGAGTCAGCTACTCTACTACTGCCTTTATTTCTCTTAAGTTAGTGAGCCCAGTCACTGTGCTTAGACAATGTGCTTGCTGTATGTAGCCTTTCTAGAGAACCTGTGAGCTCAGAGGTTCTGCTGGTCTCCATAGGAAGACTGAGTGTGTCTTGGAGCAGTGTCTTAGTTTCTTCTGTGGGTCCCAAGTGTCAGAAGGCCCATGGTTGGAGCCAGGTGCTCAGAATGGTGAGAGTGGTCCCTGAGTTTGGAGCTGGGTGTCCCTGGTACTGTAAGGTATCCCATTTAAGGACACTGAGAGTAGGCACCTGAGTTTTGCGCCATAAACCAGAATACCCAGAAGGTATTTATGGGACAGTGAGAGTGTGTGTTCTGTTCTGGAACCTCACCCAGGTACTGGAAGGAAGATATGTACTGCATGGTCAGTGAGAGTAAGCACCTGAAGTAAGAGCTGCAAACCACCAGTACCAGACAGTGAGCTATGGCAGGAAGCCTATCACTTTGGCTGTGCCAGGCAGAAGCCTGGGAACTATTCCAGGGAATAGCAGGGTTGCCTGAAGGTGGACCCTTGAGTTTCCCTGTGGGTTCTTCTCTCACCTGCAAAGAACAGATGTAAAGGTTTTGAGGGCCACAGTATTCCCTGCTGGTCACTGTGCTCTCACTCCTGAGCTGCTGTTCAGATCTCTGCATGGTTGGTGACACCATCAGCCATCATGGATCTCTTTAAAGACTGTATTCTTGCATTGTTTTTTTTTCTTTTGTATAAATGTTCCAGGTAATTATTGATTCAGGCCTTATTTCTGAGTTTGTCTTACTTGGAGAAGTGTTTTGTTCCATGGCTTCTGTTTCTTCTCATGTGTTGTGAACTGTAGTATGCATGCAATGAGCCATTTAAGGAGAAACTGGAAAATGAAAGTGTTGAGCTTAAGAAGATAGTGGTCACAGTGAGGAAGATTCAGTGGGGAAAAGAGCACATTAACAATTAGACTAGAGACCATGTGGTTGGAATGGCCCAGATCTGCTCATATATTTGAACACTCAATTTTCAGTTAGTGGAACAGATTTGGAAATATCAGTAGAAATGCTGTGTTGGAGGAGCTCTTTCAGTGAACGTGTTTTGAAACTTCAAAATCACATGCCAGGATCAGAGTTTCTTTTTCTGCATGCTGCTTGCAGATCTAGATGTACCTTTTCAGCTCCATGTTGATTTAATGATCAGAAAATCCCAGATGTTCGATTTTACCAATACAAACTCATGAGCTAGATGCTGGCTTGAGAACTTGCTGGCTCAGTGAGGAAAGAGAAAGCAACTAGCTGACCTTCAGCTTACATCTCAGATGGCAAAGCCCAAAGCCGACAGCTAAAAACAAAAAGTCGAGACACAGCATCAGCTGGTTACTTGGTCTGACTCTTGGTCTAGGGCTAACTGTATTTAATCCTGTTTACAGAAGGCTCTTGGATGAGGGGTGTGAGCTGCTCCATGGGTTAGTATTTACAGAAGAAAGAAAGCCCTAGGATTAAAGTTTGAACCATACCACAATTAGAAACAGGGGTTTATACTTTACAATATAAGGGTTCACAATGGAATCAAATATCCTGCAACAGCTCCTTGCTTGCCTACTGCCATTGTTTTTTCCCATGAGGATAATGAAGTATCCTCTGAAAGTATAAGCAAGCCTCCAATAAAAAGCTTTCTTGTAAGTGTTGCTTTGCAATGGTGTCTCCTCACAGGAGAAAAACAAAAACCAAGAAAGGTCGTTTCTCTAATGTCTGTATTCTGCCTGTAATCTGTCTGTATTCTGCCCATGTCCTGAGAAACAGAAAGGCAGAATTAAAAAAATAAGGAGCTGACATTTTTGAGAAAACATTGAGTCAGTGATTGTGTTGAATAGTTTTATGTAAACTTCACATAAGCTGAAGTCATCTGAGAGGAAGGACTCTTAATAAAAGGCTTCCATAACATGTAGCTTTACGCAAGCATGCAGTGCACTTTATTAATTAGTGAATGATGAGGGAGTGCCAAGCCCAATGTGGGTGATGTAACCACTTTTACATAAACCAAAATGGGAACAGCTATAAACTTTCTGGTGTGACTGAGCCATCAGGATGTTACCCCATTTCCACTAAGAAGGTGACACCAGATTTCCAGGGTGTATATATGCTGTATTTTATTTTTGGTGGTTTGCTTTCTGTGATAAACTTTCTGACTTTCACAGGTTACTAAAGAATTTTCTTAGTCATGTGCCTCCAGTGATAGATAACAATCAAAGGATGCTGAAACTTAACATGTTTTGACTAGGAAGGCTCATGGTAATTTGCATCAGCACAGAGCCAGTCTTGGGAAGCAAACATCCAACAGGAATCAAAATAATAGGTTGGTGGGTTTCAGACACTCTGTTGCCCCTGTAGCCATGACAGCTGGAGGCTGTAGCCTCAGGCAGTGCTGAGTCCTCATGTGCTGTCCCAGCCCCACCCTCCTCATGGACTCTCCTAACCTCTTTTTCTTTCAGATACTTGGGACTCCTTTGGTCCAGTTCACTGCCTACTAGTGTGTGCTGCAACAGGCCCTCCAAACCCATGCTCTTGCCTTCATCTCTAGTTGCTATGATATAAACACACTATAGAAAAAAATAACATGCTAATATCATTTCTTGCTCCATTATATTATGTTTTTTCTGTGTCCTATATCCTATGTCCTATAGGTACTTAGTCTAAGAAAGCATATGGTAAATTATACCATGCATTCCCTAACCCAGGCAGCCTGACTTATAGAAATCCATCTCTAAAATTGGGAATTTAACTTGAGTGCTGTCATACATGACTCATATCTAGATTAAAAAATGTAACAGAGATTAACAGATTATGAATTTGGAGAACCGGGTCAAGGGAATATTTGCAAGAAATATTAGAAGTTTAGCCCACCAGGGGCCCCAAACTCTTCTAAGTTAGTTATTAAAAGTTTGCTGATTGCTTTGGCATGCTGTAGAGAAATATTAATGCAGCGAGATGACTACTGTGGCAATGTCAGCATTTCATCATCCCCAGGCTATGTATTCATAAAACTTGGAGTTTGAGCTAACATCACCACTCCCTTTATTCCATTTAACAGTATAGAATGTTATTTCATCTGTTTATGTCCTTTAATGAAGAACTTAGTTCTATTACATTACCTTGGGTCCTCTTTTTCCTGGAACTGTATACTTTGTAATTTTCCTTGCTCAACCTTTTTCATTATAGATCTGCATAAGACTGGCCATTAACAATGCTGCAGCACACTCAATACTAGGTTGCTTTGAAATGTCCTCTGCTAATTCTATTAATCAAATTCTTGCCCTTGGGTCTTTAGTTTAGCCTCAGGCTGAGTTTTTAGACAATGGCAAAAATCAGCCACATCTTTTGCCAGAGTATTATAACAAGGGACTCTAGGCCACATATTAATATTGTTACCCCTGAAACTGACCCTCATGGTTCACATCACCCTCAGCCCTACTGACTGCCATGTGCAAACTAGGATGGGCCATTAAGGCCCTCATAAAATGTCCAATCTTTATCTAGTCCTGTGTTCCAACATGTTCTATATTCCTCAAAACCAAAGCATATTCAGACCTGTCACAGCAATACCCCAGTTCCTGTCACCAACTTCTGAAGTCTTAGTCAGTCTTCTATTGATGTGAAGAGATACTGTGACCATTGATCTCTTGTACAAGAAAGCATTTAATTGGGGCTTGCTTACAGTTTCAGATGTTTAGTCCATTGTTTTCATGGTGGAGACCATGGTGGCACAGAGTCAGAGATGTGGTTAATAAAAGCTGAGAGTTCTACATCCAGATATACAGGCAGCAGGTAGAGGTGCACTGATGAACTATGTAAACTATAATATTTAATATATATTAAATATTTTAAGATGAATACTGATATATAATTATTTATCTTTGGCTCATGAATCCTAGAATGGCAGTCATCCTTAGAAGGGGAAGTTTCCAAGCAATATGATGTTAGTACTAGTGGAACTAATGAAGAGCATTCTCAACAAGGTTGCTTTCTCATGGCCATCTAGACTTGTGAATCTCAGGTTTGCTTCTACCCTCAAGGGCACAGATTTATGGTATCTGTTGTAGAGATAATATCAGAACAAATTCTTACACAGTTTCTGTAGTTGAAAGAGGAACCATTTCACCTTCTCAACTTCGACAAGACAATTCTGTTTTGGGTATCTCAGTTACTGTGAGGAAACCACCACAATCAAGGCAACTTAAAAAGGAAGCATTAAATTGGACTTATGTTCTAGATAGTTGAAATTTCTGATGAGGGACTAAAGGTATGGCAGCAAGAATAACTGATGGTTCAAATCCAAAGCTAAGCAGGAAGGAGAGAGTACACTTGGGATAGTGCAGTCTTTGGAAACCTCAGAGCCTATTCATGTTACACAGATCCTTAAAGACAGCCATACCTCCAATGCTTCCACCGAATTGGAAAGAAGTATTCAAACAATTGAATCTAAGGGAGTCATTCTCTTTCAAACCACCACACATTTTTTTAATACTTTTCATCTGCACAAACCCTACCATACACTTAAGTGAGAATGTTATGCTTCCAACATACAATGCCACAGACTAAATATTGCCATTCCACAAAGAAAGAAACAAAGGTGTTCCCATTCCTGTGGCTCTGTCACTTGTAACACACAGAATGTCTTTCAGGCCAGTTCTACTGCACACCTGCTTCCTCAAAAAAAATATCTGACTACAAGTGATGTAAGGAATTAAATTATATTTTAGCTTATAACTCCAACAGAAATACTTCCTTATGTTGGGAAAGACATGAGGACAGTGTTGGGAGTATACCTCCAGAACTGGGTCTAATGCCAGGTTCACAAGCAAATAGAAATTTCCACAGGTGTAAAACCTCACATACTCCACAGTAATTCATTTCCTCCAAGGAGACTCCATTTCCTAGAGGTACTACAAACTGAAAAATAGCATCACCACCTTGGGATCCAATATTCAACAGAAATTTTCAGGAGGATTTTTTTTTTTTTTACATTGAAAACATAACAGTTACAGGACCTAATATATGTGACCATAGTCTACCATAATCTTGTAAGATACTATGATAACCCAAACTTCATGTTCCATATAATAGTCCCAAGAAGTTTTTTTTTTTTAACTTTTTCCTTTAAACTGCAGTAACAAAAGAAAGAATGTTATGAATCAGGATATCTAAAATAAATTAGTTGATGCATTTCATAGGGGAGTTACATTAAAATTGAAAAGTATCTGTCATTGTGTTTAGATAGGACCTCATAACAATGTTAGTCTCTCCATGGGTGCCATCGATGAACACTAAGAATGGTAACATAATCCCTCTATGTGTTATATGTCACTCAGGAAAAAAAATTAGCCAATGTCAGCATTTCATCATTAGGCATTGATTTCATCATTCCATTTGATCACTTTCCTTGGAGCATTTGTAAATGGAAAGGTCATGCTAGTGGGACAAAGAATCTATACTAGTCAACCTTGAAACATTTGCCTTGCATTTTAGAAAACAAATCTAATACCAACATGATTTGATAATTAAGATAACATTCTAATTCGGTGGCCATAATTGTTTCTTGTTCGTATAGTGTCCGGAATATTTTCTAGAATAGGAAAGCACATTCACTTTAGTTTATTATGGTCAAATGGAGATTTTGGCAAAGTATAAAGGAAGTTTTCATGAAAATCTAAAAAAAAAAAAATGCAAAATCAAACACAAAGCAATTTAAAAGACAAAGAAAGTAGATAAGTAGATGTACTTACAGGAAGAAGATTCCCTGTGAGTATTCCTGAGGATTCTGTGGACTCTACTATATGCTCAAAAAGCTTCTAATCCACAACTTGTCATGGTGTCCCCAGATGCTTTGTGCAAACTCCTGCTACTTCATTTGGAGCAGCCTCTACAGGTCACCTCCTATCATAAACATTGAGTATCTCAAGTTTGCTTGTCTAAACTAACAGACCTCATTGTTCCTGTACTTCCAATATATGAATTCAGTTCAAAATTTGTAAAATGATAATGTGCTATTGCCACTCCTTGTGGCAGCCAACATTCTAATTCACTTATTTATTTATTTACGCTGTTTCCGATAAGGCTTAATAAAATAATAGCACATTCATATTACTGAGTAGCTCTACATCCCTTGTGTATGGATGTGGATGGGATGCTTGCATCTCTAGTAAATTTCACTGTGGAAAGAAAATTTAACACAAATGTTTTTACAACCGTACAAATTTATCCCCCTACATAACCTACAGTATTATAAAAAGAAAAAAAAAATAACTCAGTTATTGTCATTACACTAAGAACACTAATATAGTATAAAACATTTCAGCATATATTGAGTAACATTTGCTTAATGTAAAGCATTATTACAAAAATGCAAAGTTTAAGTAACCTTATTTGTGTGCCTGAACTGTGTTCTGTCCTGTACTGGTTAGTTGGTTAGGTTTTTTTTTGTTGTTTGTTTGTTTGTTTGTTTTCCTTAACTTAAGCTACAAGCATGTGGAAAGAGAGAGCCCCCTTTGAGGAAGTGCTTCCACCAGATTAGTGTTTATGTAAATCTACCGGGTCATTCTCTTCAGCAATGTTTGGTGTTCATGGAATCGGCCCATTGTGTACAATGCCACCTTTGAGCAGATGGTTCTGGGAGGCATAAGGAAGAGGATGAAGTGTTTGAAAAGATTGAACACATACTATTTTTCCATAGGACCTTAGAGTAATACCTAGAACCTCATAAGGAAGCTTATAATAGAGCAGACAGTATCAGCCAATTTGTCCTAAGATACAAACTGCACATTGTTTTTCTCTGTCAAAGTCCTGCTTCAAAACCAAAGGGGTAAACTAAGTCAGAGTGTAGATCCCCAGTTGCTGCCTGGTTGGTAATCCAGCAGGCTTTTTCTGATGCTAATTTTTCAGGCTGCAACTGATGGTTACCAACCATGGCTTCCACTGACAGTGGCAAACTGAGGGGGCAGAATTAGATTACTGGTGTAGGCCAGGCCAGTGCTGGTAGCTTCGTAGCGTGGTCTTACATCTACCGTGTAAGCATCGGAGATGGCTATTGGCTCTAGCATTGGTGCTCCACTGAAAGTGGCAAAGCATCGTCTTAAAAAGAAAAGGAAGGAGAGAAAAGACCACACACACATACACACACACACACACACATTTACACCTGATGAAGTAAGACAGACTCCAGCAGGTAGGTTTCAACAAGCTTTTCTAGCTTTTCTTTCTCCCAGTTTATACACCCAAGAAAATTCTTTTAAACAAAATAAAAATTACAATTTGATTACATGTTATTTTTCTTTAAGTGAATTACAATTTGTATATGTAAGAAAAATATATTCCCCAATACCTTCACATGATCAAGGTTTTACATATTCTGGGTGAAAAACCAAAAAGCAAAACAAGTTATTTTCAAGAATCCATATACATTTGTAACTAAACAACTTGTTATAAATTAACAAGGTGAGCAAACAAGGTAATTTCTTAGCTACTTTTCTCTACTAGCAGGCTGCAATTTACAGTTACAAAGAAAGAATTAACTTACAAAATAATCTCTCACAAAAATCTTAAAAGAATCACAAATCTAAACTTTTATATAATAAAAACCAACCAGCCATCTCTACTTTAAATCTTTAAGGTGTGCATCTACACATTAATAATTTTGTTTTAATTCACTATCAGGAAGCTGAGAGCAAAAGCAAGTATAAGGAAGTCAATTGTTTTGTTGAGAATGTCACCTCAGCCAGTGCTATCTTGGGCTATTGTTCTCACTCACCAACCTTTAAAAGTCCCTGGATTTACTATTAAGGTGTACTTTCCTGAACTTCAGAATGTTCTCTAAGATAATTTACATCACAGCCATTAACAAAAATATCTTTACTTAACCTTGCTAAACACTCTGTTTTTTCCTAAAATTTTCTACATCATATCCACTGGCAAAAGCATCTTTTCCTAACCTTGCTAAATAAATCTATTTTTCCAAACTCATTGTAAAGTTAATGGCCATTGCTAACAATCTGCATCTGAAGGTTCTCCTCAAAGGTGGTAGTTAAAATTAAATCATTAATGTCTCCAACAACCTTGCCTAAAAGAGATCAAGCATTCTTAATTTTAAGTGCCAGATACGCTGCATAGTCAGGGGCTGGAATTTCCATTAGTTTTCATATGATTCGTATATTAGGAGGATTATAAGGCTACAAGGGTAATAAGCAGAGCTATGGCTCCATAACAGCATGAAAGACCTATAAATTGTACTTCCTTGTACTTCTGAGCTCTGCCACAACCTGAGACAAACCATCATGGCTCTGCTAACTGGTTGATTGCATTCCATGCATTCTAGAGCTGTTTGCTATTCCTTTGGCACACACTCCAGCAATTGTCCTCTTGTCTTACGTTTTGTATACTCAAAATTGTCTCCATATTCCATAGTTCTTTGTAAATTCTCAATTCCCCCCAGACTTCGAGTTCAGCCTCAACAACCTCTGCCAAACTCAATGTCTTCTGGAATCAGCACTACACTCAGGACTCTTAACTAAGGGTTTCGTAGGTAGCAGGGAAGCAGATTTCTGCTTCTGTCAGTCAAGTCAGCCTGCAAATTGCTTTTCCTCCATTACAGGAGGAATAAACTCTAGATTCATTCACCTTATCTGCCTGTGTCCTTGTGGCTCACCAACAGGGTTTTTCTTCCCATGAACTGGTTCACATAACAAAAAGCAGGCAGGAAGGCTTGAAATCAGAGAATCAACCCTTTTCAGCTTGTGATATAATTTGTGAATATTTAGTAACTGCCACTTTGATTGAGAAATATGTCACTAGGGGATGGGCTTTGAGTTTAAATCCTGACACCACTTCTAGTGACTAGTTGTCTGGCCTGAAGATGTGAGCTTTGAACTGCTTTAGCTGCTTTAGCTGACGCCTGTTTGATGGTGATCCCATGTCCTTCTGGAACCATAAAACAAATTAAACTCTTTGATAAGGTGCCCTAGATATTTTATTTTATCACATCAATGGAAAAGGCATTAATATACATCCTGGGTGAGTTATTGCATATAAAAATAAAAGAAATGTGAAATCAGAATGAACTACCTCATCATGTAAATTTACAATGTTTTATCCACATGAGTTTGTAGGTACACATGAAGTAAAAATGGACATAGGCTTGAACAGATTACTGACACTTGTCAGATTCTTTTAAATACAGAATAAATAATCCCAAGTAACTAAAACAAGTGTGTTGGCTAACAATCTTACTAAATATTTTGTAGTCATAGATTCCCTTCAGTATGCATTATTTTATATAACATGGAAAGGCTTTACTACATTGATTACATTCATAGGGTTGCACTCCAGTTTGATTTTTTTTCACAATTTGGAAGAGTATTCTGATGTATAAAAAGCTTTACCGTATTGACTATATTCATAGGATTTTTCTCCAGTCTGAATTCTTTCATGACTTTGAAGATGGCTGTGAAGTGCAAAGTTTTTATCGCATTGGTTACATTCATAGGGTTTCTCTCCAAATGGATTCTTTTATGTTTTTGAAGAAAGGTGTGACATACAAAGGCTTTACCACATTGATAACATTTCAAGGATTTCTCTCTGGTATGAATTCTTTTATGAGTTTGAAGACTTGTATGATGTGCAAAGGCTTTACCATATCGACTACATTCATAGGGTTTCTCTCCAGTATGAATTCTTTCATGACATTGAAGATTACTATTAATGCTGAATGCTTTACCACATTGTTTACATTCATAGGGTCTCTCTCCCATATGAACTCTTTCATGTCTTTGAAGATGAGAGCGATGTGCCAAGGCTTTGCCACATTGACTGCATTCATAGGGTTTCTCTCCAGAATGAATTATTTCATGACTCTGAAGTTTACCATTACTAAAGAAGGCTTTACCACATTGACTACATTCATAGGGTTTCTTTCCAGAATGAATTATTTCGTGCCTGGAAAGATAAATAGAATGTGTAAACTTTTACCACATTGCTTAGACTGATGAATCTGTCTAACTGTGTAATTTCACAATTTTGTCTAATTGTAGAAAAGAAACAGACCTTAAGATTTTGTTACATTGTTTCATTTATGAAGTACCTACTTATTAGGTGTCTTTTGTGTGTCTGAAAATAAATTTGTGAAGAGTAGAGCGTTTTGTATGTGGTTCACATATACAGCATCCATTTTCCAAGCAGGTATTTTCACATCTTTGAAGAGAACTGGAAGAACTCACAGCTTTACAACAGTGATTGCATTCATAATGTTTTCCTATAATACGACTCAGACTATATTTGTATTTGGAACAACACAAATGGAAGAATTTTCATAATTTAATAACAGGGTTTTACTGCAGTGTGAGCTTGTTAATGTATTCCCAATAAAGTCTGAAACACGATTAATTTTATACATTTACAAAATCTTTCAGAGTGGTGACAATGTCATATCTTCTAATTGTTCTGGGAGAGAGAGTGGAATCTTGCCTTTCTCCATATCCCTAATGTTCATGTTGCTTGTATCTAATGTGACCTGTGATGTACATATTAAACAAGAATAACAAATAAGTGCTATCCACATTGGATTAATACAGTTTAACATATTACTCATCACAGACATATAATATAAAGATTAAAGTTTCTCCACAAAAACATTTTTGCATCTCATAAACTGCCCATCTCAGTAAACTTTCATAAGCCACTACAAGTACATGAGTAACATGGGACTCAGCATAAACTAATTGAGCACTAGAAGGTTTTGTACATGTAATTTTTGTGTAGGTCTACTGCAATATCTGAGTAGCATCAAACTAAATGAATTGGCAGTTCTACAGAGTAGATCTTATGTTGTGATGATTACAATGTTGATAGCTCTTAAATCATTGATTCCTTGTCTTGTTCCTTGCAAACATGAATCAGCTACTTGACCCTGAGGTATATGAAATATTTACTACTCATCAATGTACTTAAAGCCGTGCTCCTTTACACTGTTGCTTTTCCTTAAAATTTCCAGAACACATTAAAATATCTTTATAAGCACATTTATGTCATCTTGCACATGAAACTCACCTTCCATGTATTTTAGAATTCTGACAGTGTTCTTCAATATCTTAGTCTTTCCATTTGTAACCTGAAATAAATTACCAGAAAATGAACACGACTGATAATTACATAAAATTTAAGTTACTATGCTCAGTGATCCTTAGAACTATGCCTGTTTTATTTACCACATTCTGCTTTTTTCACAATCAAAATTATAGAAGAGCATTGATAATCAAGAAAACCTTTCCCCCATATTTAAAAAGTAGAAGAAAATCAAAGTCTTACCTATAGCAGTGAGGTTCCTGTAGGTGTCTAGCATGATATTTACATAGACACTCTTCTGGAAGGATTCAGCAAAGCCCAGTCTTCCAGAGTGAAGTTTATGTGCACATCATTATAGGTCATTACATCCTAAAATATCCCAAAGATGTGTCCAACAGAAAGCATAATTCAGACAATATTGTGAATATATACATCTTTTACAACTAAGTTTAAATGATTCAGGTGATTTCCATACTTATTCTATGACATGAAATAGAAGAGGTGGTTCACTCCTGTCATTTCTGTGCTCTTTGAATAGGATAGAGCTTTGCAAGGGAAGTTCCTCTTAACAGACATATAGACATAGAAAAAGAAAAACAAACCAACAGATCAATCATAATGAGTACACATCAGAGAAGTTGTATGAACAATTACTAACTACAAAAAAGCAAAACAAACAAAAAACATGGGCAAGCAGGTTATTTGGGCACATGCCTTTATCTCTAGCACTCAGGAGTTAGAGGCAGATGTATCTCATTGAGTTGGAGGAAGGCCTAAGCTATGGAATGAGTTCAAGGACAACCTGAGGTGTATGTTAAGACCTTGTCCCTACTCATCCCCACCAAATAAACAAACAAACTAAGGAACAAACAAAAATTAACCAATCAACCAACTAAATAAATGAAAATGTTAGAGAAAAAATTAAAAAAATTTGAAGGTCTCACTGAAGTCATTAAAAAAGTTATGCATTCACTCTAGCTCCGCTTTTATCTCCCAGAAATATGAATACTCACAGTTTAAACTATTAATAAGATACCACTAAAAGAGAATGCATGTTTAACCAGTTTGAAATGGATAGATGAAAATAAAGCAATGTATATGTAGATCATGAAAAAAAAACATAAGAGAACCAAAGATATGTCTTGAGAATCAAACGTACTTTTTGGACTTCTAAAGCAGGTGAGTTCAATTGGCAGTACTTATAAGGCACTGAAGAAACTATGGAACAAATACATGTGTTGGTCTAAGAAAATGTTAAATCTAAAAAATTCCAATGACAAAAAATCCAGAAAATCTTAGATATCATGCAAAGACTATATCTAAGAATAATAGGAATACAGAAAGGAGAAGAATAGAAGCTCATTGGCACCGAAATGATTTTAACAAAATCATAGAAGAAAATTTTCATAACTAAAAAAAGAAATATATAAATATACAAGAAGATATACAGATCACCAATTAGATTGAACCAGAAAGCAAAGTCTCCTCACAACCTAATAATCAAAATGTAGAAAGAACATTAAAACATGCAAGAGAAAAAAAAACTAACATCTGGAGACAGGCCTATGAAAATTACACCTAACTTCTCAACTGAAACAGTAACAGGCAGAAAGCCTTGGGCAAGATGTACTAAAGAATAAAGAGTCCACAGATACCGGCCAAGATTACTATACCCAGCAAAACTTTCAATCACTAGAGATGGAGAAAATAAGATCTTCCACAATTAGAACAACATCTATCTACAAATCCAGCCCTACAGAAAGTGTCAGAAGAAAAACTCTAAACAAAGGAGGTTAACTATACATACAAAAAGACAGGAAATAAATAATCTCACACCAGCAAAACGTAAATAAGGAAAACACACAAACACATGCACACACACACACACATACGCGCCTCAACTACTACCAGCAACAACAAAACTACAGATATTAACAACCATTGGTCACAGATATCTCTCAATATAAAAGGCATCGATTCCCTAATAAAAACTTCAGACTATCAGAATGCATGTGAAAACAGGATCCATCCTTCTGGTGCATACAAGAAACACACGTCAATATCAAAAAGGGATTGGAAAAAAGATTTTCCAACCAAGTGGACCTGAGAATTAAGTTGGTGTAACTTTACTAATATCTAACACAATACTCTTTAAACCAAAATTAACCAAAAGGAATTGGAAAATACATTTCATATTCATCAAAGGAAAAATACAGTAAGTAGGTATCTCAGTTCTGAACATCTATGCTGCAAATGCAAGGATACCCATATCTGAAAACAAAAACAAAAACAAAATTATGACTTACCCTTAAACCATACATGTATCCTTACATACTGGTAGTGGAAGACTTTATCACCCTAACTTCACCAACCAACACTCGAGCTAACATATATTAAAAACCAAATGGAGTTCCATAGAACATTGCACCCAAACACCAAAGAATATACCTTCTTCTCAGTACCTTGTGGAACTTCATTCAAAACTAACCACATATGCATTTGCTTAAGAAGTTTCCACGGATAAAGGAAAATTGAAATATCCTCCAGTATCCAATTAGTCACCACATATTAAAGCTAGATTTCAACAACAACAAAACAACAAAAGGCCTACAAACTCATGGGAACTGAACCACTCACTTCTTAATGAATATTGGGTCAACATTGAAATAAAGAAAGAAATTAAAGATTTCCTAGAATATAAAAATGACTGCACGACATACCCTACTTATAGGACCCAATGAAAGTAGTACAAAAAAGAAACTTAATATCATTAAGTGACTATGTAAAAAAAAAAAAAAAACAGCTCATCTGAAAAGTATAGAACTAAAGAAGCAAGCATACCCAAAGGAATAGGAAAAAGAGAACATTATTTTTAAGAAAATCAAGGTAACAAGAACCTGGCTCTTTGAAAAAAAATCAAGAAGATGGACAAACCCTTATCCAAACTAACTAAAAGACAAAGGGAGAATATACAAATTAACAAAATCAAAAATGAAAAGACATAACAGACACTGAAGAAATCCATAAAATAATCAGATCATACTTTAAAAAATTGTATACCATAAAATTGAAAAAATAAAAGAAATGGATAGATTTCCCAATAGATGCCATTTACCAAAGCTACGTCTCAATCAGACATACACACACACACAAACACACACACACATGCACACACACACACACACACAAAATTTAAATAGATCTATAATCTGTAACAGAGGCAGTCATTAAAATCTGTACCCTTTGATTTTCCAAAACCCTAGTTTATTTAGGGTTTTTAAATTCTTCTACCTACCTTCTATCCCACTGATCATAGGAAGGGGAGAAAGAAAGTTATTAGAATAAAGGATTTTGTGGACCTTTTTTAGCAGTATTTCCTTGGGGCAAATACACTCTATGCTTTCCAGATACCAGCATTCCTATCCAATAGACAACACCCAACAACAACATGAATTGGCACAATTCAGCAAAGAAAACAAGACTCCCAAAAAAAACAGAGTCAGCAAAAGCTGCAAGACTCAGCTGGATTGCTACAAGAAGTTGTCTGCTCTGCAGTGTTTCTCTTTGAAAAGTTTAGAAAAATGAAGACCAGCAATGAGTAGCAATACAAATGCATGTCTCCCTGTCTGTGGGCTTCTGTTTATCATAGCCCACACAAAGCTGTTTTACAACCTGAACATGCCATGCCCCTTGCACAGGACAGCTTCTAGCAAAACATCACTGGCTCTCTCATGTGTCAGTTTACAGCTGGCCAAGATGATGTGTCCCTTCATGAGTTTGTTTTTAACTGAGGATAAACTACAAACATTTCAACACAAAAAATTTCCAAACCCAGAGACTTGCACATTCACATGGTTTTAGTGCAGAATTTTATTAGACATTCAAAGAAGAGCCAATACCAACACTTCTCAAATTATTCCAAAATATTACAAATGTATATTTCCAAATTCTTTTATGAGGCCAGAGTCATCCTGATATTCAAACCACAAAGATTACATGAAGATTACATAAAGATTACATAAAGACAGAGGATTATAAAAAAACTTCCCTTATAAATATACATAAAATATACTCAATAAAATAATTTCAAATAAATTTTACAAACACATCAAAAAAGATTATTCACCATATTCAAGTAGGCTTCATCCCAGAAATTCAGGGGTGGTACAAAATATAAAATCTGTCAGTGCAATCTACCATGTAAATATATTGAAAGAAAAAAGTACATTATCAAATCATTATATGCTGAAAAAGGCTTTGAGAAAGTCCAATGCCCCTTCATGATAAAAGTCTTGTGGAGAGTAGAAATACACAGAGTATACATAAACATAATTAGGGAAATTTACAGCAAGCCTATAGCCAACAGCAAATTAAATGGTGAGAAACTCAAAGCAATTCCTCTAAAATCAGGAACAAGACAAGTTTGTCTCCTCTGTCCATATCTATTTAATATTGTACTTGTAGTTCTAGCTTGGACAGTAAGAAAACTGCAAGAGATCAAAGAAATACAAATTGGAAAAATAGTAGTCAAAATATCAATAATTGCAAAAGATATGATAATATATATGAGAGATTCCAAAAATTCTGTCAGGGAACTCCTACAGTTGATAAATACCTTCTGCAAAATGGCTGGGTACAAAATTACCTAAAAACAAACAAAACAAAAACCAGTAGCTCTCCTATAAACAAATGAAAAATAGGCTGAGGAATATATCAGGAAAACAACACAGTTGTTCACAATAGCCACAATTAATATAAAATATCTTGGGGTAACTCTAACTAAGCAAGCAAAATACTTCTATGACAAAAATGTTACAGAACTTTTCTTTATCTTTAGCAAATGAAATTTAAAGAAATATCAGAAGACAGAAAGATCTCTCATGCTCATGAATGGATAGGATTAACCTAGTAAAAATGGCCATCCTTCTAAAAGCAATCTATAGATTCAACATAGTTCCTATCAAAACTTCAACACAATTCTTTTCAAAACTTGGAAGGTCAATACTTAATTTCATATGGAAAAGCA
Source organism: Meriones unguiculatus (assembly GCF_030254825.1). Classification (NCBI taxonomy): domain Eukaryota; kingdom Metazoa; phylum Chordata; class Mammalia; order Rodentia; family Muridae; genus Meriones; species Meriones unguiculatus. The sequence goes on along the minus strand of NC_083353.1, from coordinate 23,078,051 downwards.
AAAAACAAAACAAAACAAAACAAACAAAAAAAAAACAGGATAGCTAAATGCATTCCTGAGCAATATTAGAATTTATGGAGTTATTGCCCTCCCTGATTTCAAATTGCACAACAAAGTCATAGTCATAAAAATCTCATGGCATTTGCATAAAAACAGACGTGTCAATTAAATAAAATTAAATCATCGACCCACACATAAATCCACACACCTAAGGACAGTTGCTTTTTTATTATGAAGCTAGAAAGAAACAATGAGAAAAGAAAGCATCTTCAAGAAATTTTGTTGATATAACTGGATATATATATATATATATATATATATGTAGAAGAATTCAAAGAGATCAATATTTGCACAAACTTATGTCCAAGTGGAACAAAATCTCAACATATAAACAGACACATTGAACCTGACAGAAGAGCAAATACGGAACAGCCTTGAACACATTGACACAGGAGACAACTTCTTTAACAGAACACTGATCAGGCAGGCACTAAGATCAACAATTAATAAATGGTACCTAGACTACTGAAATGCAAAGGACACCATCAATTAGAAAACATGGCAGCCTACAAAAGATTTTAATCAAATGTGCATGCAATGAAGGGCTAATATACAAATTTTAAAAAAGAACTCAATAAATTAGACAACCAGTAACTAAACAATCCAATTAAAAATGGGGCAAAGAAATAAACAGGGAATTCTCAGAAGAGAAATCTAAATGGACAAGAAACATCCTTAGCCTTCAGGGAAATGCCAATCAAAACTAGTTGAAATTCCATCTTGCACCTGTCAGAACAGCCAAGATCAACAAAACAAGTGACAGGCAAGGATGTAGAAAAAGGCAAACACCTATTCATTTTTGTTGGGAAAGCAAACTTTACAACCACTATGTAAATCAATTTGGTGGTTCCTTAGAAATTTTGGTAATTGAGACCTCAAGATACAGCTATACCACTATTGGGCATATAGCCAAAAGACACTCCATCTTACCACAGGGACACTTGCTCAACCATATTCATAATGGCTTTAATTCATAATAGCCAGAATCTGGAAACATCCTAGATATTCCTCAATGGAAGAACGGATAAAGAAAATGTGGTATATTTTAAAAATGGAGTATTACTCAGGTTTTAGAAAAAAAATAGGATCATGAAATAGGCAGGAAAATGTATGGAACTGAAAAAAATCTTCCTGAGTTATGAATTATATAAAGTTGATGGGCTGCTTGATCTTTCTGTGGGTTCTCTAGCAACTAGAGGTGGGGCATCTCTAAATTGGGCTCTGTTGCCTGCCTTTGAATCCTTTTCCCCTAGCAGGGCCTTGTCTTGCCTCAAGGGAAGAGGAGGCACTTAGTCCTGATGAGACTTGATGTGCCAATGCAGATTGGTATGCTGTGCAGGGTGACTCCATTCTCTGAGTAAGAAGGGGGAGGGGGATAGTGAAAGTGGATGGGGGGGTTGGAATGGGGAAGAGGTAGTAGACCTGCAATTGTGATGTACAATGAACAAATAAATTAGTGGAATAAAATAAGGACCATGAAATTCACACACAAATGAATTAAACTAGGAAAAAAATTATCCTGAATGTGGTAACCCATACACAGAAAGACAAACATGATATGTATTTAGAAGAAGATATTAGCTGTCAAGTGTAGGATAATCACACTGCAATCCACACAATAAGAGAAGCTGATTAAAAGGAAGCGTTCTAGGTTGGATAGCATGGACATCTTTGGAAAGTGGAAATAAAATAAATATTGAGGGTAGACAGGTAATGGGGCGCATGGTGGGGATAGAAACAGAAAGTGAGAAAGAGGCAGAGGGAGAGAGTATAATGAGAGACAACTTGAGTCTCTGAACATTTAGGCGGTAACATAGAATCCTGGTGCAATGGGATCTTCTGGGAACCTATGAGGGTGAACCTAAAAAACCCTCCTAGTAATAGAGTATATAGAACCTGAACATAAACAGGTAAACAGGTTAAGTTCCCACTTGTGGGACTGGGACACTAACTCAGCCACAAAACCTTCTAGCCACAACCTATTCTCTGTAAGATGTGCTGCAGCAGTGGTGGCAGAGTTTGTGGTTATGGGTAACCAATGACTGGCCTAACTTGAGGACCAAGCCATAAGAGAGTGCCCATGCCTGAAACTTCCTGGATGACCAGGAACCCAAAGGTAGATGCCTCAAAGATCTAGTGTTAAACTATGTAATACTGATTTTTTAAAAAAAGTCAATGAGGTGTCCCGGAGTCCCAGATTCATGCAGCAGCTGCACCATCCTCCCAGGGCGCGAATCTGCTAGACACCATACTAGCTCCGCAGGATCGCCATCACTGACGGTACTGCCCGCCTAATCCCACAGTGACAGAGAATACACTATACACTCACCAAAACCAGGCAGAAACATCATACAACCTGGACACACCAGGCGCTGGGCCTCCCAGTCTTGGAGAGCACAGTGAAGAGACCCCAGGACTTCCCAGAAAGCATTGGGACTAGCGACCTAGTCTCCAGTTACAGCAGGACTTGGCAGTGCAGCAGCACTGAACTGGAGGGGCGTCAGAACCCTCCAGTTTAAGACTAACCAGGGCCAAACCAGAGAACAGAGAGCCTGGGTACCCCATCCCTGCTGAAGTGACCACCCTGAAATCTCCAGCTGCAGCAAGACCTCAGAACCTGGCAGTGACAGCAGCACAGAACTGGCGGAGCACATCAAAGAAGCAGGGCCAAACCAGAGAGCAGAGAGCCCAGGATACCAGGATCTCTGCCAAGAGACATGCCTGTAAGTGAGTGCACCCTTGAGAATCTGCAGTTCCCCAGATCCTGGGTCCTTCTAAATCAGAAGCCAGGCATCGAACCCCCCTCCCACCCACATACCCACTTTGGGAAACAGAGGGGCACTAGGGACATTGAAGTTCCTGCCCTGTGGGCCTGATTGAGGAGTTAAGGCAGTTAATGCCAGAAATTGTGCCACTATCATCTTTAGCACCTGCGACATATACAGTGCAGAGCCCCTCCCTCACACTCAAGGGTTCAACAATAGCCATCACTCTGTCCCTCGAGAAACACTTCCACGCACACTTACACACACAGACACACACACGCACGTGCACACACGCTTGCATTTGCCCCGTTTGTGCCTGCGTACTTTCCTCCCACAGGTACAACTAGTTCTCAGCACACGCTGAGAGTGCTCAGCTTCCTGAAGAACTCTCCAGACACCAGAGAGAGTCAGCACCAGTCTGATCTGCAGAATCCAAAAACAAACAGGGAAGGATTCAGATAAGCCAATGGCCAGGGGTAGGGAAAGAACACTTCCAACACAAATCAGGACATCATGACTTCACCAGCAAACCCCCAAATCGATGGATACTCCAATTCGGCAGAAGCACAGGAAAGTGATTTTAAAGCCATGCTTGCCCAATTATTTGAGGCTCATAAGGAGGAAATGAACAAGTCTTTCAAAGAGATGGCCAGTCAATTGGAGGCAAAGAAAGTAGAAATAGACAATATCCTTAAAGAAACACAGGCAAACATAGCCAAACAAATAGATACACAAGTAGAGGAAAAATTAGTGGCATATAAGAAGTAAATGAAAAAAGAAATAGAGGCCATCGTAGAGAGACAGGATTCCAAATTCAAACACATGAAAGAAATGGTGCAAGGCATGAAAACAGAATTAGAATCAATAAAGAAAACACAAAATGAGAAAACCCCTCAGCTGGAGAACTTGGAGAAAAGATCAGGAACCACAAAAGTAAGCATCACCAACAGAATACAAGAGATGGAAGAGAGAATCTCTGGAGGTGAAGACACACTTGCAGAAATGGATACTTCTCTCAAAGAAAAAGTAAAATCAGAAAAGTTCCAATCACAAAATATCCAAGAAATCAAGGATGCTATGAAATGACAAAATCTAAGAATAATAGGAATTCATGAAAAAGAAGACTCCAGACTCCAAGGTCCAGAAAATATTTTCAAGAAAATCATAGACGAAAATTTTCCCAACTTAAAGAAAGAGATGTCTATAAATATACAAGACGCCTACAGAACTCCAAATAGACTAGACCAGAAAAGAAACACATCACGTCACATCATAGTCAAAACACTAAATCTACAGAACAAAGAAAAGATATTAAAAGCAGCAAGGGAAAAAGGCCAAGTAACATATGAAGGTAGACCTATCAGAATCACACCAGACTTCTCATCAGAAACTATGAAAGCCAGAAGGGCCTGGGCAAGTATCATGGAGACTCTAAGAGATCACAAATGTCAACCCAGACTACTATACCCTGCAAAGCTTTCAATCAACATAGATGGAGAAAACAAAATATTCCATGACAAAACTAAATTTACACAATATCTACACAGCAAATCATCCCTACAGAAGATACTAGAAAGAAAACTCCAATCCAATGAAAACAAATTCACCCAAGAAAACAGGGCATACAGATAATATCCCAACAAAAATGAAAAGAAAACAAGCAATGAAACAGGGTTAGATCACTGACTCCTTTACAAAAGGAACTAACATGCATTGGTCACTATTATCTATCAATATCAATGGACTCAACTCACCAATAAAAAGACACAGGCTAACAGAATGGTTAAGGAAACAGGATCCAACATTCTGTTGCATCCAAGAAACACACCTATGCAACAAAGACAAACACTACCTCAGAGTAAAGGGCTGAAAAACTGTTTTTCAAGCAAATGGTTCCAGAAAACAAGCTGGAGTAGCCATCCTAATATCTAATAAAATAGACTTTCAACCCAAGTTAATCAAAAAAGATAAGGAGGTTCACTATATTCTCATCAAAGGAAAAATCCACCAAGAGGACATCACAATCTTGAATATCTATTACCCAAATACAAGAGCACCGACATTCGTAAATGAAACATTATTAAAGCTTAAATCATACATTGATGCACCGACATTCGTAAATGAAACATTATTAAAGCTTAAATCATACATTGATCCTAATACCTTAATAGTGGGAGACTGCAACACTCCACTCTCACCAAGGGACAGATCAACTAGACAGACACCAAATAGGGTAATAAAAGCACTCACAGAATCCCTAAATCAAATGGACCTAATAGACGTCTACAGATTGTTTCACCCAAACTCAAAAGAGTACACCTTCTTTTCAACACCGCATGGAACCTTTTCCAAAATAGACCATATAGTGGGTCACAACCTCAACAGATACAAAAGTATTGAAATAATCCCTTGTATACTATCTGACCACCATGGACTAAAGCTAGACATCAACAACAAGAGAAACAACAAAAAGCCGACACGCACATGGAAACTGAACAACTTACTACTCAATGACAGCTGGGTTAAGGAAGAAATAAAGAAAGAAATTAAAGACTTCCTAGAATTTAATGAAAAGGAAGGCACAACATACCCAAATTTATGGGACACATTGAAAGCAGTGCTCAGAGGAATATTTATAGCACTAAGTGCCTGCAAGAAGAAATTCGTAACAACATACAAACAACTTAATGGCCCAACTGAAAACCCTCGGAAAAAAAAAAAGAAGCAGATACACCCAAGAGGAGCAGACGGCTGGAAATAATCAAACTAAGGGATGAAATCAATCAACTAGAAACAAATAAAACTATCCAAAGAATCAATGAAACAAAAAGCTGGTTCTTTGAGAAAATCAACAAGATAGACAAACCCTTAGCCAAACTAACTAAAAAGCAGAAACTATCCAGATCAGCAAAATCAGAAATGAAAATGGGGACATAACCACAGACACTGAGGAAATCCAAACAATTATTAGGTCATACTACAAAAGCTTATATGCCACAAAATTTGAAAATCTAAATGAAATGGATAATTTTCTTGAAAGATTCCATCTACCAAAACTAAGTCAGGTAGAAAGACTGAATAGTCCTATATCTCCCAAGGAAATCGAAGCAGTCATTAACAGTCTCCCCTCCAAAAAAAGCCCTGGACCAGACGGCTTCAGCGCAGAATTCTACAAGACCTTCAAAGAAGTGCTAACTCCAATTCTCCTCAAGCTATTCCACAAAATAGAAATAGAAGGAACACTACCAAAATCATTCTATGAAGGCACAGTCACCTTAATACTTAAACCACACAAAGACCCAACAAAAAAAGAGAACTCCGGGCCTATCTCTATAATGAACATTGACGCAAAAATACTCAATAAAATACTTGCAAACCGAATCCAAGAACATATCAAAGATATCATCCACCATGACCAAGTAGGCTTCATCCCAGGCATGCAAGGGTGGTTCAACATACGGAAATCCATCAATGTAATCCACTACATAAACAAACTGAAGGAGAAAAAACTCATAATCATCTCCTTTGATGTCGAAAAAGCATTTGAAAAACTCCAACACCCATTCATGGTTAAATTCTTGGAGAGATCAGCGATACAAGGCACATACCTAAACATAGTAAAGGCAATATACAGCAAGCCTCTAGTCAACATCAAACTCAATGGAGAGAAAATTAAATCAATCCCACTGAAATCAGGGACAAGACAAGGCTGTCCATTTTCCCCATATCTCTTCAACATAGTACTTGAAATCCTAGCCAGAGCAATAAGACAACTAAAGGAGATCAAGGGGATACAAATCAGAAAGGAAGAGGGCAAAGTGTCACTATTTGCAGATGATAGGATAGTATACATGAGCGACCCCAATAATTCAACGAGAGAACTCCTTCAGCTGATAAACACCTTCAGCAAAGTGGCAGGATACAAAATCAACTCAAAAAAATCAGAAGCCCTCCTATATACCAAAGACAAAAAGGCTGAGGAAGAAATTAGGGAAACAACACCCTTCACAATAGCCACTAATAACATAAAGTACCTTGGTGTGACTGTAACCAAACAAGTGAAAGACCTGTTTGAGAAAATCTTCAAGTCTCTGAAGAAGAAATTGAAGAAGATATCAGAAGATGGAAAGATCTCCCGTGCTCATGGATTGGTAGGATTAACATTGTGAAAATGGCCATACTGCCAAAAGCAGTCTACAGATTCAATGCAATTCCCATCAAAATACCAACTCAATTCTTTACAGACCTTGAAAAAAAGATTCTCAGCTTCATATGGAGAAATAAAAAACCCAGAATCTCCAAAAAGATCCTGTACAACAACAGATCATCTGGAGGTATCTCCATCCCTGATCTCAAGCTGTACTACAGGGCAACAGTAATAAAAAGTGCATGGTATTGGCGTAGAAACAGAAAGGAGGATCAATGGAACCACATAGAAGACCCAGAAATCAATCCACATACATATGAATACTCGATATTTGACAAAGAAGCCAAATCCATTCAATGGAAAAAAGACAGCATCTTCAACAAATAGTGCTGGACCAACTGGATGTCTACATGCAGAAAAATGAAAATAGATCCATATTTATCACCCTGCAGAAAACCAAAGTTAAAGTGGATCAAAGACCTCAACATAAAACCAGATACCCTAAATCAAGTGGAAATAAAAGTGGGGAACAGCCTAGATCTCATTGGCACAGGAGACAACTTCCTGAACAGAACACCAACAGCACAGGCTCTACGAGCAACAATCAATAAATGGGACCTTATGAAACTGAAAAGTTTCTGTAAAGCAAAGGATACCGATATCAAAACAAAATGACTGCCTACACATTGGGCAAAAATCTTCACTAACCCTGTATCTGACCGAGGACTAATATCCAGTATATACAAAGAACTAAAGAAGCTGAAAAGCAGCAAACCAAGTAATCCACTTAAAAAATGGGGAACAGAGCTAAATAGAGAATTCTCGACAGAGGAATATCGAATGGCAGAAAAACACTTAAAGAAATGCTCATCCTCATTAGTCATCAGGGAAATGCAAATCAAAACAACCCTGAGATATCACCTTACACCCATCAGGATGGCCAAGATGAAAAACTCAAGCGATAACACATGCTGGAGTGGTTGTGGAGAAAGGGGAACCCTCCTCCACTGCTGGTGGGAATGTAAACTGTTACAACCACTCTGGAAAGCTATCTGGCACTTTCTAAGACAATTAGGAATAGTGCTTCCTCAAGACCCAGCTATACCACTGCTAGGTATATACCCAAAGTTTGTTCAAGTACACAAAAGGGATGCTTGCTCAACCATGTTTATAGCAGCTTTATTTGTAATAGCCAGAACCTGGAAACAACCCAAATGTCCATCAACGGAGGAATGGGTACAGAAATTGTGGTATTTTTACACAATGGAATACTACTCAGCAATCAAAAAGGAGGAAATCATTAAATTTGCAGGCAAATGGTGGGATCTAGAAAAGATCATTCTGAGTGAAATATCTCAGAAGAAGAAAGACAAACATGGGATATACTCACTCATCTAGACCTATAAGATATGATAAACATAATGAAATCTATACACCTAAAAAAGATAATCAATTGAGCAGACATGGGGTAAGATGATCAATCCTCATTTAGAAAGACAGATAGGATGTGCATTGAATGTATGACAGGAGTCTACTGAGCGCATCTGAAAGACTCTAACTAGCAGTGTTTTCAAAGCAAAGACTCATGACCAAACCTTTGGCAGAGTACAGGGAATCATAAGAAAGAAGGGGAGTTAGTCTGATGGGGAAAGGATAGGAGCTCCACAAGGACCAAATATATCTGGGCACAGGGTCTTTTCTGAGACTGACATTCAACCAAGGACCATGTATGGATATAATCCAGAACCTCCACTCAGATGTAGCCTGTGGTAGCTCAGTAACCAATTGGTTTCCCAAAGTGAGGGGAACAAGGACTATTTCTAACAGGAACTCAATGACTGGGTCTTTGGTCTCCCCACCCCCGAAGGGAGGAGCAGTCCTGTTAGGCCACAGAGGAGGGCTTTGCAGCCAGTCCTGAAGATACCTGATAAAACAGGATCAGATGAATGGGGAGGAGGTCCCCCCTATCAGTGGACTTGGAAAGGGGCACGGTGGAGATGAGAGAGGGAGGGAGGGACTGGGAGGGAATGAGGGATCAGGACACGGCTGGGATACGGAGTTAATAAAATGTAACTGATAAAAAAAATAATAATAAAATAAAAAAGTCAATGAAATGATACCTTACAATATTCTGCTATATTCATAGATGCTGCCTAGTTCAATAGTGATCAGAGGGGGAGCCCCCATAGTGAAGGGAGCAAATACAGTAATCTACATTCAAACATTAGGGTTAACTCAGGGAGCCAGGAGAAAGAGGAGGAGGACGGAGGATTGTTGGAGCCAAAAAGTTCAAGGACACCACGAGAACATGGCCTAATTAGTCAACTAAGGAGAATTCATAAGGAGGGCAATGAAATACTCCAAAAGACACAGACTGAAGTGTTGTATAAATTTACTAATATTTATTATGGGTTTAACTTCTGGTATTGCTGCTGTTAATCCTCAGCAGCTGTAAAACCAAATCACCACAGAGACTGGGTTTTTAGTTAACCTAGAACACAATGCTGGGCAATATTTACTCCCTCCTAAACCTCCATGCCCTCAGTTTCCTAACATTTAGATTTCCCACATTATACTTGCTTTTTGTGAAATCTTAGGTCTGGTTCATGCTCCAAGTCCTCCAAGCTCTTCTCCCGCTCTGCTCTCCTAGTGCACCCCTCTCCTCGAGCTCCTCCTCGTTCTCTAGCTCCTCCTCGTTCTCTAGCTCCTCCCATCTTTCCTGTCCTCTGGCTCCTCCCATTGCACAACATTGTATCCAGATGCTTTATTTGTGTCCTGTTTACACAAGAGCTGGGACAGGATGCTTACAGTGAGTATCACAATGCAATATCCAAATTGAAACCAGAGAGTTGTGGGTGGGGAAATCAGCATTTGAATTAACAAGGGTAAGGCATATACATTTTAAAAGAACATTATACCAACATTTCCCCCTTTAAGTCCAATAAAGGCTCTTTCTCTTTCAATACAACAATAATTATGAAATTATGAAAACTGTTAGGTAAGATCTACACATGCAATGTCTAGTCCATGTGTATTTAGCACATGGAGAGGGTATCTTAGGAGAAAGTGTCTGATTATCCTATCTATCTTGATAAGTTTAAAATTCTATACTTAAAATAACTTTTATCCTTATTGGTATTAAATATATATAAAGATTTCTTAATTTCTAAACAACTTAAGCTTAAATGTGGTACTGTAATTATTTGTTCTTCAACCCCATCAGAGACTTGAGACGGAATAAAATTAGTTATGAGAGTAAATAGGAAGTGCATGTTAGCAGCTTCCAAAAAATAAAAAATTGACAGAGACAGTTTGCTGCTGAACAGTTAGTCATCCATAACTCTCTATAACATTGGAGCATCATCTTCAGCCTTCTGGCTCAGAATATTTTGACAGACATATACGTGAAGCAGGAACTTTTTAGGACTTGCTTACCCTGTCTTGGCAGAGTTTGGCAGTTGACTTGTCCTGCATTTAAGCTTGCCCATTTTAGGCAGAATTTGTCTGTTGTGAAGCGAGGGTATTTTCTTTACCCGAGTGGCTTGTTTACCACATTTGAAGCCATCTCCATATGGAGGTTATTCGATGCTCATTATCTTCTTTCAGGTAGGTGGGGTGCTGCCAGGAAATGACTTGTCTCATTGTCAAAGAATCTTTAAAATAATAAGAACATTTTAAATGCCATATTCTGTAGGTCTCCGAAGTTTTTGAAGACTACCTATCTTTATGTAATCGCTTTGTATACAAAATCATATTTATCTGTCAAACCTACAAGATATACTCCTGTGACAAATTAAACTAGTGTCTGACATGACTTTGAGTTGAATAACTAACAATTAACTTGTATACCTAATATCCTAACCACCTTTTTATAGTAGTTTAAAAATATTGGAAGTAACCTTGACTTTTTATCAATATACTAAAGCTTATACCAATGTATTAAAAATACTTATTTTTGCATCAATATGCAAAATCCTATACCAGAGTTAAAATTAACCTTATTTGTGAATAACAAATAAAACCTTAAGTTGAGTAGATTCAATAATCTACCCTTTTTCTATTTCTATAAAATATCCCTGTATATTCCTTGTTTCACTTGGAATAAGACCATTAATAATAAACATCTCCCGATGACAATAAAATTTTGTAGCCATATCAAACAACCAAAAACATACCCAACCCCCTTTAAAGGAAATTGGACGCCATTCTCATGAGTTTCTTCTAGCTGACATTGTGGACATGTAGAAATCCTATAGGGGGCCCAAATAAAAATCTTTAATTAAGCAAGTAATAACATTTGTGGTCCAATAACATTTGAATGTTGAGAAATTTCAGGCTTAATAAAAGTCTTTTTTGGAACAGTCCAAAATGCTGGACCAGTTAAAATTAGTGGCTTTCTTCAAAGTTCTTTTGGGAGCAGGCTTTGATGTGAAACGGCAGTTGAAGAAGTTGAGGCAGGTACAAACAGAATGCTGGAACGTGCAAGATGCTGGAACAGATGTGTCAGTTTCTCAACATGCTGAAGAATGATTCTGTTAGGTTTGCTCTAGCATCTCTGTTGTCTAGTTATTTTGTTCTGCAAACATATAATTTCTCACAAGCATTATAGAGTTCTAAAATTATAAATGTATGAGAGGTGCAGGATGAAACTAAAATGTAAGCCAATTTTATCTATGCAAATTAAAAGGTTAGCATAATACATTTTGAGGATATTATAGCCAAGAATTATTGGCCAAGTATTGATGGAGTTCTGACTGGAGACATTTTTTATGTCTGTCAGTTTCAGAGGTATTTCCAGGTAAAGGGATTATCAATTTATGTTACCTGTTCTGTTTGATCTTGATTTCTCTCCTCTTCTGAGTGGCTAAGGTCTTCCGGTGGTCTTCCACTGTCATTTCTGATTTTTATTAGTTTTGAAGGAACCCATAATTTTTCTTCTCCTGCATGAACATAAGCAAAACCTCTTCCCCAGCGTAACACATTCCCCACTCTCCACTGTGAAGTTAGGGTATCTTTGAAATATATAGGCTGACATAATTCAGCAGTTTTTCTATAACCCAGTGTCTCTCCGCAGCTGTTGTTTGTTGTTCATTAACATTTAAGAAATTTAAGGTCAAAAAGCATTATGTAATCTGTCTCTGGGGGTTTTTAATACCCCTCTCTGTTTGTTAAGCATGTCCCTTAAAGTACGATTGGATCTTTCAATAACTGCTTGACCAGTAGGATTGTGAGGTATACCTGTGACATGCTTCATCTTGTAATATGTAAAAAAATCCTTCCATTTTATTAGAGACATACGCTGTAGCATTATCAGTCTTAATTTGTTTAGGTATGCCCATAATTGCCATCACTTCTAATAAATGGGTAATAACTGAATCAGCATTTTCAGAGCTTAAGGCTGTTGCCCACTGAAACCCTGAATATGTGTCTATAGTATGGTGCACATATTTCAATTTACCAAACTCTGTAAAATAAAGCACGTCCATGTGCCAAATTTCATTTCTTTGTTACCTTTAGGGTTACTTCCTGCAGGGAGTGGAGTTTGGCTATATAAAGAACAAGCTGGGCATTTTCTCACAATGTCTTTGGCTTGTTGCCAAGTGATAGAAAACTCTCTTTTTAAACCTTTGCTGTTAACATCGTGTTTTTTATGAAATTCTGAGGCCTCTAACACGCTTCCTATCAATAGTTCATCAATTTCATCATTGCCTTGTGCTAGAGGACCTGGTAAACCTGTATGAGATCTGACATGTGTTATATACAATTGATTATTTCTATTTCTGATTACTGGTTGTAATTGAAGGAAGAGTGAAGTTAAGTCTGAATTATCCTGAATTAGATCAGCAGTTTCTATATGCAGAACAACTCTTTCTGCATATTGAGAGTCAGTGACTATATTAAGAGAGTCCTGAAAATCTGATAACACCAAAAGAATTGCATATCATTCTGATTTTTGAACTGAATCATATGGACTCTCCACCACTTTACTCAGATTTTCTGACTTATAACCTGCCTTTTTTGATTTATTGGCATCTGTATAAAATGTGGGAGCTCCAGAAATTGGAGTTCCTTTTACTATATGAGGGAGAATCCAATTGGTTTTTTTATAAACTGAAGTCGCTTGCTTTTTGGGTATTTGTTGTTGATTTCTCCCAAAAATTCACACCAAGCTCTTTGCCAATATTCGTTGTCTGCCCATAATGACAAAATCTCAGCATTGGTAAAGGGCACCACAATTTCAGCTGGATCTATTCCAGCCAGTTGACGAAGTCTCATTTTTCCTTTTAGGATCAATTCAGAAACCTTTTCTATATAGGTTTTTAGTTTTTTGTTTTGTTTGTGTGCCAAAAATATCCATTCTAAAATATAGTCCTCCCTCTGCATAAGAATTCCTGTGGGAGAATGAGTGGAGGGCAAAATAACCAAAATACAGGCCCTCTTTGGATCAATACGGTCTATACATGCATCTTGTAATTTCCTTTCTACCAGAGCCAATTCCTTTTCAGCTTCAGCTGGTAACGTTCTTGGACTATTTAAGTCCTTATCACCCTGTAAGGTTTGAAATAAGTTACTTAGCTCTTGAGTAGCTAAAGCAAGGGTAGGCCGTAGCTAGTTCATATCTCCCAGCAATTTTTGAAAATCATTAAGAGTTCTTAGCTGTTTTTTTCTAATTTGTACTTTTTGTGGTTGAATTTTCTGTAGACCTATTTTATATCCTAGGTAATTAATAGGATCTCCTCTTTGTATTTTTTCGGGAACAATCTGTAATCCCCAACAAGGCAAAGTTCTATTTATTTTATCAAAAATATTTTCTAAGGTTTTCATATCTGAATCAGCTAATAAGATATCATCCATATAGTGGTAAATTATGGATTGAGGAAACTGCTTACGAATTACCTCCAACGGTTGTTGTACAAAATATTGGCACAAAGCAGGACTGTTTAACATCCCCTGTGGTAAGACCCTCCAGTGATACCTCTTTATTGGACATCTTCTATTCAAAGTGGGTACTGAGAAAGCAAACCTTTCCCTATCATGTTCATGTAAAGGAATTGTGAAAAAGCAATCCTTTAAATCAATCACTATAATAGGCCATTCTTTAGGTAACAAGGAAGGCAGTGGGATTCCAGATTGTAACGATCCCATTGGCTGAATAATTTTGTTAATTGCTCTTAGATCTGTTAACATCCTTCATTTGTCAGATTTCTTTTTGATGACAAATACCGGAGAATTACAGGGGCTGTTGGACTCCTCTATATGTTGAGCCTCCAGCTGTTCCAGGACTAGCTGTTCTAGTGCCAGTAATTTTTCTTTACTCATAGACCATTGTTCAATCCAAATAGGTTGGTCAGCCAACCACCTTAGTGGTAAGGCTGTGGGAATTTTATTAGCAGTGGCTTCCCAACAGGCAGTTGAAGAGACAGCCTCTGCTGTATTTTGTTTATGGACAGCCTGGACAGTCTGAAACTGTTTTTGATGACATTTTTTAAATAATTTTAGCTTCTTTATCAGGAGTATTACCTCTTTTTTGGCTTGTCTCAGAACTTGGGGGGATGTTAATCTGGGTCTTCCATTGTTGTCACAGATCTCTTCCCCATAAGTTTATGGCTATCTCAGCCATGTATGGTTTTAGTTTTCCTATTTGACCTTCTGGTCCTATACATTTAAGCCATTTAACACCTAACACTTTGTTTCACTTTAGATGAAGTCCCAACTCCTTGGAATTGAATATCCACCTCCTGAAGTGGCCAATTTGGAGGCCAGGATTTACAAGTAAGAATTGTGACATCAGCCCCAGTATCTACCAAGCCTTCAATTTCAATATTATTTAAAATTGTCTTTAACTTTGGCCTTTGATCATTTATAGAGGTTTTCCAATATATTTGTTTTTTGTTCTCCTGGTTTTTTGATTTATCTATAGAATCTGGTTTGGCCTCACTGTCCAAGTTTTTAATGTTTATTCCCAGAGCAGTGGTGTTTAATTTTCTTGTGGAGGAGTATCCCTGTCCTGTTCTGGGGCCTGCAAGAGGCCCCCTTGGGCGTTTTTTGATAAAGGATTACCCCATTTATCTATGAATGCTCTAATTCACTAGGCCAGTGACGACCCTTGCCACATCTTCTGCATATTCTAGGAAGCATAGGCTCCCTTCTTGAATTATTTTGGTTTTCCTGGTAATTTCTTCTGTAGTAATCTCGCCCATCACAATTACAACATCTCCCAAGGTCTTTTGAGGTAGCTTCTCTTACCAAGGTCAAATTGGGTGAATGAGGTCTAATATCAATCATATTTCTAATCCATTCGTCTATTGGAGCAGATCTTGCTCTTAATGGCCTTATTGCCTCTTTGCATTCAGTATTAGCATTTTCAAAAGCTAAAGATTCTATTAGTGCTTTTCTAGCTAGTGGATCTGATATACTTCTATCCACAGCTGAAGTCAATCTTTGCGAAAAGTTAGTAAATGTTTCACTTGGACCTTGTATGACCTGGGAGAATGGCTCAAGCCTTTTTCCTGATTCCTCAACCTTGTCCCAAGCATTTCAGGCTGCTAAGCGACATAATGCTAAGGTTTCTTTGTTATATACAGCTTGTATCTCTGTGTCAGCATACTGGCCATCACCAAGCAGCTGTTCCTTAGAAACACCAACACCTCTGGCTCTATTTTTGGGTGCTATCTCTCTAGCCTCTTCTCTCCACCATGATAGCCACTGTAAATATGGCCCAGGTTCTAATATTGCCTTTGCCATATCCTCCCAATCCTTGGGGATTACTCTACTTTTGATTGACCAGGAAGTCAACATTTGTTTTACAAATGGTGAATGCATTCCAAAATTAGTAACACTTTCCTTAAATTTCCTCAGATCTAGCACTTCCACAGGGCGCCATTCAGCTTCATGATAATTCAGTGGATGATCATCATCTGCTGGTTTCTGCTGTATAGTGACTGGATAAGCCAACGTTGGTTTTCTAAACACCTTTGGTTGGCTTTCTTTATTTTTGTCTTTTGCCTCTACCTGAGTATTTTCTTTACTTAGTATTCTAAACTCTTCTCTTAAGGTCTGCACCCATATTTCATACCTATCTCCCTGTTGTTTGTTTTGTTCAATAATCTCTTGAATCTCTTGTTTTATGCTTCTCTTCCAACTTTTAATTTTTTCTTTATATTGTTCTAGTTGTTCTTTGTGCTGTTCCAGTATCTTTTCTAAAACCTCTGCCCTATCTTCCTGTAGTTGATTGCGTTCTGTAAGTTTTTGTATCTCTTGTTTTTGGTCCTGTTTCCAGTCTTCATTTTTTCCTTTATGTTGTTCTAGTTGTTCTTTGTGCTGTTCCAGTATCTTTTCTAAAGCCTTTGCCTTCGAGAAGACATAAAAGGCTAATGCAATGATTAAGGTTAAATTGAGGACTATGAATGTAAGCATAGTTACAATTTCTAGACTTTCCTTTATTTCAGTCTTAAAACCATAGAATAGATTATCAGCCAAGCTCCAAGAAATCTGTTTTATTGTTTCTTCCATCCTGTTAGACTGTAGTGGCAGCTAGTTTTGTTAGGGAAGTCTCAGGTCTGCCCACAGTAGGCTGCCTTTTGCTCCAAGGCCTGTTTAAGAGTCTCTCTTAAAGAGACAGTAACTGACCTGAGAGTTTTTAGATTTTAAGTTTGGTTTACATCACTGGGAGCTTATTCCCCCCACCAAATTATGATAAAGTATGATTTAAAGGGTGTGGATTCTTAGATTAGTTGGGCGCCATTTGTTGTATAAAGTTATTAATATTTACTATGGATTTAACTTCTGGTATTGCTGCTGTTAATCCTAAGCAGCTGTAAAACCAAATCACCACACAGAGACTGGGTTTTTAGTTAACCTAGAACACACTGCTGGGCAATATTTACTCCCTCCTAAACCTCCATGCCCTCAGTTTCCTAACATTTAGATTTCCCACATTATACTTGCTTTTTGTGAAATCTTAGGTCTGGTTCATGCTCCAAGTCCTCCAAGCTCTCCTCCCGCTCTGCTCTCCTAGTGCACCCCTCTCCTCGAGCTCCTCCTCGTTCTCTAGCTCTTCCTTGTTCTCTAGCTCCTCCCCTCTTTCCTGTCCTCTGGCTCCTCCCATTACACAACATTGTATCCAGATGCTTTATTTGTGTCCTGTTTACACAAGAGCTGGGACAGGATGCTTATAGTGAGTATCACAATGCAATGTCCAAATTGAATCCAGAGAGTTGGGGGTGGGGAAATCAGCATTTGAATTAACAAGGGTAAGGCATACACATTTTAAAAGAACATTATACCAACACTGAAGCAACATCATGGAGCCTGCATGGGTCTGAGCTTGGTCTTCTGTGTACATGCTGTGGTTGTTTGATTTGGGGGTTTTTGTGGAACTCCTAAGAGTTGGAGTAGGGTATCTCTGACTCTTTTGGATGTCAACTTTTTTTTTTCCTCCAACTGAGTTGCTTGGTCCAAACTTGATACGATGGTTTATGCATAGTCTTATAGAATTTTGGTATGCCTTGTTCAGCTAATATCACTGAAGATTTGCTCTTTTCTCAAGGGAAATGGAGGAGCAATGAATATTCCAGAGAAGGGATGGGGGTTGAAAAAAGAGGAAGAAAAGGAGGAATCAGTCAAGATGTATTGTAAGAGGGAAGAATAAAGAACAAGGAAAAAAAGAAATTATAGACAAACTTTAAAACTCCCACAAAATTAACTCAAAGTGACCTCTCAAGTGTAAGTGTTTTTGAACCACCAGATACTAATATTTCTTTTGAACAAAGAAGTCCCATGGTCTAGATTTATCTCTCAAATGGATGTGATCAGAAAGGTCTGCCTTGGCCCTGTAGTCATTCATATTCCGTTTTGGTTTCTGGCAAAACTAGAATCAGTGAAGTGCACACACAAAATGACATTGAAGAATAATTTAATGTCTGCTTCCTGCCACAAAAACTATGTCACAAGTTGTGGAAAATGCCTTATCCACTCTCTCAATTCCACGAACACCTGCAGAACCTCTGCAGCTGAGAAACTCCTTTCGTCCTTGGGACTGAAGCTAAGTAACAAGTAGTACTCAAGGTAGGAAGCTTGAATCTCATTGAGAAGGTAGAATAAAAGAGACATCTGATATCTGTGGTGGATATGGATGGGGAATCCAGTGGAAGAAGGGGTTGAAAGGAGAATAGGAGAGAAGTGTGTGGAGGATGGCTGAAAAGAAAACTGGAGTTAGTGGATTGTGGATGGAGGAGTAGCACTGGCACAGGCAGTAATCTAGTACAGTGGAAAATTCCGGGAATCTATGAGGGTGACTCTGGCTAAGATTCTCTTGTGATAGGACCTATGGAGCCTAAACAAGCTATCTCCTCTAAGCAGGCAAGATGTCATCCTGCCTATAAGCTGTACAGAGACAAGAACCTAGCATAACTGTCATCAGAGTGGCTTCATCCCCTAACTCATGGAAACAGATGCAAAAACATGCAGACAAACATTAGGTGGAGTTGGGAATTCCTATGGAAAAAAAGGAAGAAGAATTGTAGGAGGCCGAGGGGTCAAAGACACAGCAAGAAAACCTATAGAATCAACTAACCTGGGCCAATAAAAGATCAAAGAGAGTATGCCTTGGAAGGACCAAGACCCGCTGCACACATGCAACAGTTGTGTAGCAAGGTCTTCATGTCAGACTCCTAATAGTTAGAGCAGGAACTGTCTCTGACTCTGTTGCCTGCCTTTGAATCTCTTTACCTAACTGGATCACATTGACTGGCCTCAATAGGAGAAGCTGTGCCTAGGCAACTGCAACTTGAAATGCCAAGGTTGCTTGTTGTCATTAGGAGGCCTTCCCTTTTCTGAAGAATAGGAGAGGAGGAATTACTGGGGAAAGGTGAGAGAGAAGGACTAAGAGGTGAAGAAGAAAGAAAATCTGTGCTTGGGATGTAAAGAAAATTAACTAATTAATTAATTAATTAAAAACATATCAGAATGCCTCAATAACACTTAAACAGCACTACATAAAAGTATATACAAATGAATAATGGAGAGAGGGCATCTGCAAACAGAACTTAAAACATGGAGTTATTTACTATATCATAGAAGCAGAATGTGAAATCAGAGAGAGAAATTAGGGCTGTAGAGATATTATAGAGAATGAATACTTTAAATAAATAAACAAAAAATATATCCAAAATTATTTCTTAAGTACATGAGTGTCCTCAAACAGCACATCATTCTTCAGTGACGGGGTCCAGAAGGGAATGTACCAGGGGATGAGAAAGACTGGTAAAATACAAGGAAGAAAAGATAAAAGCTTGGGTAGAGAGGTCTCATGCCATGCAAGCTTCTTAAGAAGAACATTGTCTCCACTACTTCCAGGTAAAAAATAGAAGGAAATGGGGGATGTTTATGAAGACAGCAGAAACAAGCATACTGTAGAATAAACACACAAGGAAGTTAAACAGTGCTGCTTAAGGGGAACACACAGGGTATTTCAAAAACTTTCTGATCTAGCCCACTGCAGCCTTGGAATTGAAAACAACAGCCCTATGTGGAGAGAAGAGTTGGAGGTCTCAGGAAGTGAACCCTCCCCAAATGTCCTGGCATCAGAGCATGACCAATTCTCCCAAACATATTCTTGGTTTTGGAGAAGGAGCTCTCTTAATTTCACTGTAACTCAGAGCCCTACAAAAAGTGTCGAAGGCCTAGGCCCCAGGCTGTTACTAGAAAAGCAGGATCCTAAGTTTGAGAAGGAGCTATGTTCCTCCTCTACATATGAAGGATTCAGGGAAAGCCTTGCTTGATCAGGCAGTTGGGTCAGAGAAGAAATAAAGAAAGAAATTAAACACTTCCTAGAAATCAATGAAAATGAAGGCACAACATATTCAAACTTATGGGACACAATGAAAGCAGTGCCAAGAGGAAAGTACATAGCACTCTGTGCCTTTAAGAAGAAATTCAAAACATCTCATTCAAGCAACTTAATGGCTCACGTAAAAGCCCTAGAATAGAAAGAAGCAGACACACCAAAGAGGAGTAGACGGCTGGAAATTATCAAACACATGGTTGAAATCAATAAATTAGAAACAAATAATACAATTCAAAGAATCAATGAAACCAAGAGCTGTACCTTTGAGAAAATAAAAAAAGATATACAAACCCTTAACCAAGCTAACTAAAAGGCAGAGAGACACTATCCAAATCAACAAAATCAGAAATGAAAAGGGGGACATAACCACAGACACCAAAGAAATCCAAACAATAGTTATGTCTTACTTCAAAAGCCTATATGCCACAAAATTTGAAAATCTAAATGAAATGTGCAATTTTCTTGACCAATTCCACATGCCAAAGCTGAATCAAGACCAGGTAAATCAGTTGAATAGCCCTTCCCCTAAGGAAATAGAAAATGTCAACAGAAGTCCCCCATGCAAAAAAAAAAAAAAAAAAAAAAAGCCCAGGGCAAGATGGTTCCAGACCTTCAAAGAAGAGCAAACACCAATACTCTTCAAACTATTCCACAAAATAGAAACAGAAGGAACACTACCAAACTTATTCTATGAAGCCACAGTCACCTTGGTACCTAAACCTCTTGAAGACCCAACAAAGAAAGAGAATTTCAGGCCAATCTCCCTCATGAACATTGATGCAAAAATACTCAACAAAATACTTGCAAACCGAATCCATGAACACATCAAACATCATCGACTATGACCAAGTAGGCTTCATCCCAGGCATGCAGGGGTGATTCAATATATGGAAATCCATCAATGTGATCCACCAAATAAACTGAAAGAAAAAAAAATGCATGGTAGTCTCTTTAGATGCTGAAAAGGCATTTGACAAAATCCAACATCCATTCATGTTGAAAGTCTTGGAGAGATCAGGGATACAAGGCACATACCTGAACATGGTAAAGACAACACACAGCAAGCCTATAGCCAACAATAAACTCAATGGAGAGAAACTTAAATCAATCCCACTGAAATCCAGGACAAGGCAAGACTGCCCACTCTCTCCATATCCCTTCAACATTGTTCGTAAAATCCTTCCTAGAGCATTTAGACAATTAAAAGAGAACAAGGAAATACAAGATGATATGATAGTACACCTGAGTGACTCCAAAAATTCTACTAGGGAACTCCTACAGCTGATTCACAGCTTCAGCGAAGTGGCTGGATATAAAATTAACTCAAAAAAATCAGTAGCCTTCCTGTATACAAAAGACAAAAGGTCTGAGAAAGAAATTAGAGAAACAACACCCTTCACAATAGCCACAAAGGACATAAAGTACCTTGGTCTGAAACTAACCAAGCAAGTCAAAGACTTGTATGAAAAATATTTTCAGTCTCTGAAGAAAGAATTGGAAGAAGATATGAGAAGATGGAAAGATCTCCCATACTCATGGCTTGGCAGGATTAATATATTAAAAATGGCCATTTTACCAAAAGCAATCTACAGATTCAATGCAATTCCGATCAAATTACCGACACAATTCTTTACATCCTTAAAATAAAAATTCTCACCTTCATTTGGAACAACAGGAATCCCAGAATTGCTAAAATAATTCTCTACAATAAAAGATTTTCAGGAGGTATCTCCATCCCTGATCTCAAGCTGTACTATAGAGCAATAATAAAACCTGCATGGTACAGGCATAGAAACAGACTGGTGGATCAATTGAATTGAATAGAAGACCCTGAAATAAACTCACACATTTACGGATACCTGATTTTTGACAAAAATGACCTCATTGGCACAGAAGACAACTTCCTGAACAGAATAACAACAGCACAGGCTCTAAGAGCAACTATCAATAACTGGGACCTCATGAAACAGAAAAGCTTCTGTAAAGCAAAGGACAATGTCCTCAGAACAAAATGACTGCCTACAGATTGGGAAAGGATCTTCACTATCCCTTTATCTGACAGAAGACTAATTTCCAGTATATATAAGTACCTCAAGAAGTTAAACAGGATTTCCTCCTTTTTGATTGCTGAGTAGTATTCCATCATGTAAAAATACCACAATTTCTCGATCCATTCCTCCCTTGATGGACATCTGGGTTGTTTCCAAGTTCTGACTATTACAAATAAAGCTGCTACAAACATTGTTGAACACATGTCCTTGTTGTGTACTTGAGTAAATTTTGGGTATATACCTAGGAGTGGTAGAGCTTGTTCTTGAGGTTGCACTACTCCTAATTGTCTGAGAAAGCACCAGATTGACTTCCAAAGTGTTTGAACCAGTTTACATTCCCACCAGCAGTGGAGGAGGGTTCCCCTTTCTCCACAACCTCTTCAGAATGTTTTATCACTTGAGTTTTTCATCTTGGCCATTCTGATGCGTGTAAGGTAAAATCTCAGGGTCGTTTTGATTTGCATTTCCATAATGGCTAATGAGGTTGAGCATTTCTTTAACGGTTTCTCTGCCATTCAATGTTCCTCTTTTGAGAATTCTCTGTTTAGCTCCATTCCCCATTTTTTTAATGGGATTATTTGGTTTGTTGCTTTTTTGCTTCTTTAGTTCTTTATATATGCTGGATATTAGCCCTCTGTCAGATAAAGGGTTGGTGAAGATTCTTGCCCAATCTGTAGGCAGTCATTTTGTTTTGATGACAGTGTCTTTTGCTTTAAAGAAGCTTTTCAGTTTCATGAGGTCCCATTTATTGATTGTTGCTCTTAGAGCCTGTGCTGTTGCTGTTCTTTTCAGGAGGAGCAGCCCTGTTAGGCCATAGAGGAGGTCTTTGCAGCCAGTCCTGAAGATACCTGAAAAAAAAACTGGATAGGATGAATGTGGAGGAGGTCCCCCTATCAGTGGACATGGAAAGGGGCATGGTGGAGATGAGAGAGGGAGGGTGGGATTGGGAAGGTATGAGGGAACAGGACACAGCTGGGATACAGAGTTAATAAAATGTAACTGATAAGAAAAAAATGAAATTAAAAAAAGAAGAAGATGTTGAACAGGAACAAATCAAGTAATCCAATTAAAAAATGGAGTACAGAGCTAAACACAGAATTCTCAAGTGAGGATTATCGAATGGCAGAGAAAAACTTAATGAAATGCTCAACCTCATTAGCTATCAGAGAAAGGCAAATCAAAAGGACACTAACACTTCACCTTACACCCATCAACATGATTAAGAGGAAAAACTCAAATGACAACACATGCTGCAGAGGTTGTGGAGAAAGGGGAACCCTCCTCCACTGCTCTTGGGAATGTAAAATTGTACAACCACTCTGGAAAGCAATCTTGCACTTCCTCAGAAAACTAGGAATAGTACTTCCTCAAGATCCAGCTATATAAAATGACTGTAGGCAGTCATTTTGTTTTGATGACAGTGTCTTTTGCTTTAAAGAAGCTTTTCAGTTTCATGAGGTCCCATTTATTGATTGTTGCTCTTAGAGCCTGTGCTGTTGGTGTTCTTTTCAGGAGGAGCAGCCCTGTTAGGCCATAGAGGAGGTCTTTGCAGCCAGTCCTGAAGATACCTGAAAACAAAAACTGGATAGGATGAATGTGGAGGAGGTCCCCCCTATCAGTGGACATGGAAAGGGGCATGTATATACTCCTCAGTATATACACAAAGAGGATCAAGTACACAATAAGAACATTTGCTCAACCATGTTTGTAGCAGCTTTATTTGTAATAGACAGAAGCTGGAAACATCCCAGATCCCCCTCAGTGGAGGAATGGATACAGAAATTGTGGTACATCTAAACAATGGAATATTACTATGGAATAAAAAAGAAGGAAATCATGAAATTTTCAGGTAAATGGTGAGATCTGGAAAAGATCATCCTGAACAAACAGTAAGACACACACACACACACACACGGTATATACTCACTCATATAGACATATAATATAGAATAAACTTACTAGAATCTGTATATCTAAAGAAACTAATCAAGAGGGAGGACTCTTGATAAATTGCTCAAGCCCTATCCAGAAAGGCAAAGAGAATGGACATCAGTAGAAGGAGAAAAGAGGGAATAAGTCAGGAGCCTGACACAGAGGACCTCTGAAAGGCTCTGCCCTGCAGACTATCAAAGCAGATGTTGAGACTTATGGCCAACCTTTGGACAGAGTGTAGGTAAGCTTAGGAAAAGAAGTGGTACACAATAAGATATGGAGAGGACAGGAACTCCACAAGGAGACCAACACAATCAAAAAATCTAGGCACAGGGGTCTTTCCTGAGACTGATACTCCAACCAAGGACCATGTATGGAGATAACCTAAGACCCCTGCAAAGATGTACTCCATGGCAGTTCAGGGTCCAAATTGGTTCCATAGTAATAGGAACAGGGACTGTTTCTGACATGAACTGAATTTTCTGCTTTCTAATTCCCTCCCCCCTGAAGGGGAACCAGCATCACAATGCCGCAGAAGACAATTCAGCCACTCCTGATGAGACCTAATTGACTAGAATCAGAAGGAAGAAAAAGAAGACCTCCCCTATCAATGGACTTGGGGAGGGGCATCCGTGCAGAGGGAGGAGGAAGGGAGGGATTGTGGTGGGGTGGAGGGAGCTTAAGGGGCATAAAAATGAATAAAGTGAAAGAAAGAAAGAAAAAAAGAAAGAAAGAAAGAAAGAAAGAAAGAAAGAAAGAAAGAAAGAAAGAAAGAAAGAAAGAAAGAAGAAAGAAAGAACATCGTGTCCACTACTTCCAGGTAAAAGTTGAAGGAAATGGTGGACATCTATGAAGACAGCAGAAACAATCATACAGTGACATAATCACACAAGGAAGTTAAAGAGTGCTGCTTAAGGGGAACACGCAGGGTATTTCAAATACATTCCTGATGTAGCCCATTGCAGCCTTGGAATTGAAAACAACAGCCCCATGTAGAGGGAAGAGTTGGAGGTCTCAGTAACAGAAGTGACCCCACCCCAAATGTCCTGGCACCAGAGCATGTCCAACTCTCCCAAACATATTCCTGGTTTTGGAAGGAGCTCTGTTAATTTCGCTGTACCTCAAATAGTTCCCTAGGCCTAGGCCCCAGGGTGTTACTGGATCTGAAAAGCAGGTTCCTAAGTGTGAGAAAGAGCTGTTTCTTTTCTACACATGAAGGACTCAGGGAAAGCCTTGCTTGATCAAGCGAGTTCAAGATCAAGCTTGATCAAGAACAGCAGTGTTCGTCTTTCTCAAATAGTTGTCACCTGGGATCTTCTTGACTACCTGGCAGATCTATGCTTTTCTCAGGAAGAAAATTTGACCTTTAGGGCACACCAGGTCTTAATGTTGGTTGTGACCCTGTAATGCCCCTTTGAGAAGCTTGTTGAGTCTCCTTCTCATTTAACATGGGGATTTGCAAGTGGTGGGTTGTAAATCAGTTGTCTGCTTTTCCTATGGTTGGGGCAGTCTTAGTGAATGAACATATTTTCTAGGACCTAATCTTTAACAAGCCTGGTTAGCCTACCACATATTTTGGAGTGTTGTAGAAGCAACCCTCCTTTAGGTAATTTCCCCTTTGTGTGACTATCCCTAAGCATTGGTAAATCCTTTCCATCATCAATTCTAATCTTGCACATCACAGCTAAGTAGTAAAGATTTCTACCTCCACAAAATGAAGTCCAAATGGATCTCACCCCCTTCTCCAGGAGCAAAGACATGACAACATAGGTCCTTGGAGGGTGAGTGGGATGAATTCCTCTTTTCATTGCTGTTGAACAGGGATGCCAGGGTGGAGATGGTGACCTGCTTCCTTTCCCATGGCTGATGATACTCATTAGCCATCCTATCATCATAATGGGGCAGCTGGCTCATCTGCAGGTAAAACTCACACAGTGCTCTGAGTCAGAGTCCATGCTCTGGCCTTTGGGCTCACAAGTGGAGTCATACAACTGGATGCCTTTGTGTTGGGACCTTACACTCTCTTACCTCTTGAATTCTGTCAGAATCCTTTGGGCTACATAGGGCTCCCTGTTGCCAGTACTTTGCCCCTTTCCTGATTAGCTCTTCAGCTCATTTTTGGCATCAAAGGGATCTGAGTAGTCATCAGCTATGGTCATCTTGTCTTTCTAGCCCACTCAGCTCTCCCCTGCAGCTAACAGCAGGTCACTGGGCTCCAGTTATAGCCAACACAGCTCACACCTCTCAGTCCCCACCCCACGGGCCTGAACTCAGGCCACTTTGATAAGCTAGTACTACCAGGATATGTAGTGCACCACTTCTGGGGTAGTGGGCTTCCATTTGCTGCTGCTAGAGTAGAGGTGCTGAGCATTGTGGGATGAGCACAAGCACAGGGCCTAGGACGCTGATGTGGATGGTCTGCAGCCCTGATCCTTGCAGCAGCAGCAGCAGCAGCAGTAGTGAAGACATGCTGCCCCTAACAGGACTCCACGCCACCAGTGCAGTAGTTGAGATGGCACAGGGTGCACATTTTGTGCAGTCAGGAGCCAAGCACCATTGTACAGGTCCTCATCTGAGCATGGTAGGCACAGATAGGATACCCGTGCTGCAACTGTGCTGTCTTAGGGCAGAAATCCCGACAGTGCCGAGAAGCAGGCCCCAGTGGACCCTCAGGATGCCTAGGATGCGGATCAGCCCTGCTGTAAGGCCTAGGGAGGAGGATAGTTGTGCTTCTCTCCCATGTGCCTCTGCTTGGGGTTGTCGGGCCTTGGCTCTTGGTCTTGCTGTTACCAAAACTTAAGTATCTGTTACAAGAAGCCTCCTAGGGCTATGGCTTGCCAGCCTGATCCAATGCTGCAGCCAATTGAGGATCAACGCCCCTGCCCAGTCCTGCCAAATTCAAGTTCTTGTGGCTACCACCTGGCTAGGGCCTCTACTGCACAGCCCTCAGCTCCATGCTCCATCACCTGAGCTTGGAATCAACAGCTTCTCACAGGTGGGTCTCATAGGAGCCCCAGATGCCAAGAGCAGAAAGCTGGGCGCCCCTGCTGTGTTCCTTCCTGTGGCCAACTGCAAACTTCTCCAGTTTGCATGGGCTAGGCCAGCTGCTTATTGGAGGGGAACACCAGCTAGGATGTTAGCACCCAACACCAGGCAGGACATGCCCCTGCAAGTCCCAGCGGCACCTGCTGCTGCAGCTGCTGCCTACCTAACCGCCATGTGTGTCACACCACAAGCATTGTAATGTGGAGTACTAGGATATGTCTACACACAGCCCTGTTGCCAACACACAGAGGCAATGCACAGAATGAAATTATTCAGAGTACAACGTGTGGGTCCTGATAGTTGCTCAGACCACATTGGGCCACTACTTCACATGGAGCCACTAGGAGGGTCCACCGCAGAAGCTCCCAAGGCTCATCAGCCCACTCCTTCCCACATGGTGGTCCCTCACTTACCATGTTGAGGTTTCCAAGCTCATACTCAGAGCCCTTGCAGCTCCAGGCAGAAGCTCAGGATCACAAGCACTTACTCAGCTACAGAATCCAGCCTTGGAGGATGTTGTCCAGGAAATCCTGCCGTCTTGTCTGACTGGCAGTTCACCTACACATTCTGATTGGCTAGTGAGGGCTGAAACAAGAGCACTTAATTTAGGATTGCTAAAGGCATACAGCACAGTGTTTCCTGACACTGGTTTCAGGCCCAGGCACAGTATTTTCCTAGATCTGCAGAGACTTGCATTTCAGTAGCACTAGCACCCAAACTCCAATAGCTGGCCCTTCTGCCTTCTTGTACTCAGTAGGTGTTGGTTTCTAGGAGGAAGCCTAGAAAACCCACATCAGAGACATAAACTTGAAAAAGTAGGCTTTATTTTCTGCCTGCAAAAGGAGGTGGTCTGCATGGGATCAAAACAGCGTCCCTGAGGAGATGATGTGTT
Organism: Meriones unguiculatus; assembly: GCF_030254825.1. Classification (NCBI taxonomy): domain Eukaryota; kingdom Metazoa; phylum Chordata; class Mammalia; order Rodentia; family Muridae; genus Meriones; species Meriones unguiculatus. The sequence goes on along the minus strand of NC_083353.1, from coordinate 23,050,312 downwards.
GCATAATTAAAGGGTGAATACCTCAAGGTGAGGGGTATTTTGCTGTGTGGTGTGGTCATTCAATCTAATTTTAACATTATGGGTTAAGCAAGACAGTATCTGATAGAGACTGGACCTGATCCAAGACTTCTTGCCTCAAGGCCCCTTATTAGTACACTAGACATTGGGTTCTGAATCCAAAGAAAGAAAGAAAGAAAGAAAACAATACACTACCCTAACAAGTGTACCTACGTGTGAAGGTGTTAGTTATTTCCAGATGGAGTCAGTTGAATTAGCAAACTTTGCCATTACAACAGCCAAGACAGAAGGGCTGAGACTTAGTTCTTTCATGAAACAGGCAAGGAAAGCCTGGAATCATTTCTAAAGCAACAGTTTGACTCAAAAAAGAAAGCATGGGGAGTCTTGACAAATTCATGTAGAGCTCTCCTATCACTATTTGAAGATGACATGATAGTGTATGCAAGGGACACCAAAAATTCTACCAAACAACACTGAAAACTGATAAACAGTGGCTGGATAAAAAAAAATAAATAAAAAAACCAGTAGCCATCCTATAGAAAAGCAACAAATGGATGGAGAAAGAAATTAGGGAAACTACTCCCTTCACAATAGTAACAAATAATATAAGTTATCTTGGTGTAACTCTAACCAAGCAAATGAAAGGCCTGTCTGACAAGAACTTTAGGTGTCCGAAGTATGAAACTGAAGAAGATATTAGAAGATAGAATGATATCATATGCTTGTAGACTGGTGGGATTAATATAGTAAAATTGGCCATCTTATCAAAAGCAATTGACAAATTCAATGCAATCCCCATCAAAATACCAGCGCAATTTTTAATAGACCTTGAAAGAACACTCTAAACTTTGTATGGTAAAACAAATATAGATTCTTATTTATGCCCCTCTATAAAACTCAAATTCAAGTTGATGGAAACCCCAATATAACACCAAATACAATAAATCTATAAAAAGGGAAAGTGGAGAAGCACCTTTAACTCATTGGTACAGGAGACAACTTCCTGATCAGAATATCAGCAGCACAGAATCTAAGGTCAATAACTCAAAATTGGCACTTCTTGAAACTGGAAATCTTCTATGAGGCAAAGGACACTGTCAATAAAAGGAAACAACAGTCTGTAGATTAGGTAAGGATTTTCACCAATCCTACATCCTACAAAGGGTTAATATCCAAAATACATAATAAACTCAAGAAATCAAACACCAATAAAGAAATAACCTATTTAAAAAATGGGGTACAGAACTAAACAGAAAGTTCTCAACAGAGGATTCTCATGGCTGAAAAGCACTTAAAGAAATGTTCAACATTCTTGGTCAACAGGGAAATGCAAATCAAAATGACCCTGAGATTCCCTCTCACACCTGTCAGAATGGCTAAGATCAAATTCTCAAGCAACAGCACATACTATCAAGAGTGTGGAGAAAGGGGAACACTGCTCCATTGCTGGTGGGAGTGTAAACTTGTAAAACCACTTTGGAAATCAATCTGGCAATTTCTCAGAAAACTGGGAATAGCTTTACCTCAAGACCCATCTATAGCACTCCTGGATATATACCTGAAAGACAATCCACCAGACAAGGATACTTGCTCAACTATGTTCACAGCAACTTTATGTGTAATATCCAGAATCTGGAAACAACCCAGGTGTGCCTCCACCAAACAATGGATAAAGAAATTGGTAAGTTTACACAATGGAATACAACTCAGCTATAAAAAAAAAAAGAAACCATGACATTTGCAGGGAAATGGATAGAACTCGAAAAGATCATTCTCAGTGAGATATGTCAGATCTGGAAATACATACATGGTATGTAATCACTTACAGGTGGATTTTAGCCATAGAGTACATGATAAGCATACTGTAAGGCACTGAACCAAAGACAGTAAGTAGCACAGAAGATTCAAGAAGGGATGCATAAATTCCACTCAGGAATTTATTTGCAATCGACAGAGGTTATAGGCTAAAGACAAGAACAAGGTGGCAGAGGGGTCGCAGTGAAAAGAGGAGGAGGTCAGACCTGGAAAGAGCAAAGGCGAGAGTAAAGAAGGCCTGTAGAGAAAAGAAAATCTGAGCATGGGATGTGTCTGTGACAAGCTGGAAACCTAAGTCAGGGTAGGCACCTGGGAGGATATGAGGGGTACACAAGCAGAGACTCCTAATGGCAGAGGCAATAGGGACTAAAGAGGACACCCACTAACTAGACTAGTCTCCTAGCAGAGTGAAGGGAACACCAACCCACTCACAAAAACGTTGAAAAAAAATTTACCCTGCCTATAATATGTGCAGCAAAGAAGATAAGCAGAGAGAGCAGAGACTGAGGGAATGCCCAACCAATGCCTAGCCCAACCAAAGACCCAACCTACCAGAGAGTGCCAACCCATGACACTATGAATGATACTCTGCTAAACTTGCAGACAGGAACCTGACAGCATTGTCCTCTGAGAGGTGTTAACCAGCAGCACCTCAAAACACATGCAGTCTCAAAACCAAACATTGGGTGATGCATAGGGACATTTGTGGAAAAGAGGGAGGAAAGAGAAAAAGACCTGGAAAGGACAGGAACTCCACAAGAAGACCAACACTGCCAACTAACTAAGGCCAAGAGGTGCCTGCTGAGACTGAAGCATCAATCAAGGATTATGAATGAATTGGACCTAGGCCTTTAAAACAGTGTATCAGTTAGCTTGAGTCTACAACAAGAAGGCAAAATGAATATAAATTTAAAAGAATTAAAACCACTCACAGGTATATCCAACTGTGTGAGTTAATTCCAGATGTAGGCTGTTTTACTACTAAGCTTAGCTATCACAAGAGCCAAGTCAGAACAGCTGAGACATTTCCTACCTGAAATAAGCAAGAAAAGCATAGAGACATTCTCAAAGAAATGCTTTTTCTCAAAAAAAAGAAAAGAAAGAAAAGAAAGTGGGGGGAGCATTGTATAGCTGAGATAAAAAGTTAATAAACTATACCTCATATTAATTGAAATAAAAATTAATTTAAAAAACGAAAAACTATTTTACTTTGAGAATCTGGGTACCTTCATGTAGAGTTCTAGTTATTTCTACACATGCTAAGTTAACAGTTCCACATTTGAACATGGTCACAATGTAAAAGCTAGTATTTGGGGAAATTTTACTCAAAGTCATGCATAAAGGTGATAGAAAGAGATTTCTCTGCCATTTTCGTCTCGTACTCTAACATCTAAATGATGATCAAGTAGTAATCGCCTCAGGAAAGAATAAGGCCACTACCACAATTTTGCACATTATTTGAAGCAAGCTTGATTATACTGGTTTGTAGCCAAAGGATGGCTAAGACTGCTCCTAATTCCAGTTTAAGAGTGCAGCAATGGATTCATTTCCTGGGACACTTTTAAGGAGTAAAATCACAGATAGTTACAAAAGTGAAAAATTTCACTTTTAGAAAGGTTTACTAAAGTGAAAAAAATGGGGCAGTAAAGTCATACAGTAAAATCTCAAATTAACACCAATTTATCGCTATGTGATTAAAGGGTAATGAGGGGGAATCAGGGTGTTCTCAAAAACAAGTCAAGGTCAAGATTTGGCGCAAGGATGGCTCCAGAAAATGGACTTAAAAGCAGCAACTCAGCTCATATAATAAATGTAACCATATATTTACAAATACGGGGGTCATATCTTCTGTATTGAAAATGGAGACAGACAGATTCCTTACAAGTCAATGACACTGAGACAGTAGATTGCTTTTGAGCCAGTGCTATTTCTTAACCATGACTTATGATCGAAATGTAGAGATATCAATGTCACAGTTTTCACAAATAGGAAGAACCAAAACCACAAATACAAAAATCATCTAGGAATAGTCACCTATTAATTAGCACCATAGACATTGTTCAACAATGCATGGCTGTGATGAGCCAGTGTGTCCTCAGAACAAAGATGCTTTTGCCACTGAGCAGGCTGGCTCAGAAGAAAGTCACAGCTGCTTCCATGCAAGACCAGACAGAGTTCATTTTCAGTAGCCCTGGCTGCTGTGTCAGGAGTGTGACATCACTGTAGAAAATTCGTTCTACTTCGTGTTTTACCCTTTATTTTTATTTTAGTTATATGGGTGTTTGCCTGCATGTGTCTCTGTGAAGTACCCACAGAGGCAAGAGCAGGGTGGAAGATTCCAGCAAATGATCTTACAGCACATATGTGTTCTGGAAATAAAACCAGGGCCCTCTGGACAGCACCCCAGGCTGTTAACTGCTGAGACATTTCTAGACCAACTTTCTAAATTTAAATTGACTTTTATAATCTTTGATTAAAATATAGTACATCACTTTCCCCCTTTCTTGTCTTCCATCCATGCCTTCCAAATCCTTCACTTCAGACTTCTTCCTTCTTCTGTATGAAGAAGTATGTTGTAATATATGATGACAACCTGCTAAGTTTGGTTTTGTTGATTGTGTGTATATGGTTTAAGGACTGATTCAATGCTTTATATCTTGTATAAATAATGATGGCTGAAGCTGTAACAGGCCCCTTGCTTGAATGAGAACTGGTGGTTAGTGTATTCATTCTCACAAACTGCACACAAATGTCCATGGTTAGACAACAATGCTGGAGCAGGACATCTGCAGACATCACCTAAAGTGGGGCAGCACATAGTGACCATCAAACTGTGACCATCATATTTTTAGTCATCAAAATTAGCCATCATGTATTAGCAATCACAGAGTGGCCATCACATAATTCCGATCACATAGTGTCCCTCAGTATGATCATTACACACCTGGACATTACCATAGGACCTTTAATAAATTGAGCATCATTAAGGCTATCACACAGAGAGCATCAAACAATGCCCATCATGGAGAATAAATCACAGAGTTGGCCCTTAAACAGTGAACATCACACAATGGCCATCAGTCACTGGACTTCCCATTGTATCCATAGAAGAGAGTCCATTAGAGTGGCTATCAAATCGTGATGCTCACTTAGTGTTCACCATATATTTCAATTAAAGAGTGACAGTCAAAAAGCAAACATCGAATACTGGGGATCAGACAGTGTTCACAGTGTGGCCATTGCAGAGTGACCATCAGAGAGTTGGCTATCTCATTGTGTTTATATCACATTGGGCATCCTATAGGGGTTATGATCCTCAACCATCACACAGAGGATATAAAACTTTGGTCAACACATTATGTTGATTACTAGTGACCTCCATATGGAAGCCATCGCATAGTGATGATAAAAAGAGAACATTACATACTTTCCACTCCAAGGTGGCCATCACACAGTGACCATCACACTATGTCCATCACAAAATGATGATCACTCAGTGAATTACTCACAGCTGTTCATCACAATGACTATCACAAATTGGGCATCATTTGTGGCCATCACATGCTGGTCACAACATAGTGGATTTTACAGTATCCATCACCCAGATATGACCACAGAGATGCCATTACAGAGTGACCATTATGCTGTAGCCAGAAAACAACAGCTATCAATCTACTTTCATATTGCAATGATAATGAAAATGTGGAGAGTATAAAATGATAAGCATATGTTGACCAACACAGTGACCATCACATCATGGCCTTCACACAGTGTCTCTCACACTGTGACCATCAGAGAGTTGGCCATCACCATGTACATTAACATTGGCCAACACTCGGTGTCCATCACATGTCGTCTTTAACACTCTGGGCATCACCATGTTTATGGCATAATCACTATCACACAGTGGCCATCATATAATGAATATTACACAGTGACAATAAAACAGTATCAATCAAAATGTTCATCACATATCAGTGATTACAGAGTGACCATTATGCAATTAAATCATACAGCTAACCATCAATTATTAGCCAGCACAGAATGGCCATTACAAAACAACCGTCAGTCACAGGCCATGGTAGTGAAAATCATGTATTGGTGATGAAGCACTGATCTTTGCACAGTGAACAAAACTCAATGTCAATCACACATTGTCCAACACAAGGTCAAATTTACACAGTGACCATCAAACCATATAAATGACATAGTGGGATATCAAACAGTGAGCATCAGATAATGGCCATCACAGGGTGACCATCACAGTGGCTATCAAACATTGACCATCACATAGTGGGATCCCACAGAATTTATAATTCAGTGACCAACACACACAGGCCATGATTAAGTGGCCAGCATACAGTGACCATCAACAGTGTCAAAAAACACATTACTGTCAATCAGAGGCCCTCAAAAAGTGGCCATAACACAGTAACCATCACAGAGTAACCATCACACAGTGAACACAACACAGTAGCCATTAATTATGACCATTTCACAGTGGCCATTACATTGTAGCCCTCACAAAATGATAATTAAACAGAGTTCTCACCCAAACGTCACATGGATTAAATTAGAGTGAACAGCACAAAGTTGAATATCATGACAAGTCCATCTCATAGTGTAAATCAAATCATGGTCATATATTGTCTCCATTAGATAGGGAAGACTACATTGAATATCAAACAGAGATCACATATACAGTGGCCATCATACAGAGGGATATATATATGTATAATTTATGATAATTTAAACAGAATATTATATAAATATATACATATATATATATATATATATATATATATATATATATATATCACAGCAGGCATCACACAGGTGCAAGTAACCTGTGATATATATATATATATATATATATATATATATATATATGTATATATATATATATGGGTACACTTATATATACATTTAAATATATGAATGTATATCACATATATATATATGGTTGAGAATATATATGTATATATCAAGGTACATTTATATATACATATAAATATATGAATGTATATCACATATATATATATATATATATATATATATATATGGCTGAGAAGCCTGAACCTGGGCACTCAGAAGAGAAGTCCCAGCTTGGGAAGCTATCCCAGAGCCAGATTAAGAGCAAGACACACTTGAAAATGAAGGAGTCACAAGAGCTGAGGCTGAAAACCCTGAGAGCCTGCATACAGAGCACACAAGCCAAGAAGCTGCAAGGATGCAGACAAATCAAGTTGGTCACTTTCCAAATCCAGGCAAAAAGACCAATGCAGAAAAGGAGACTGAACCTCAGGTGAGAGGTGTTGACTTTTCTGACAAGCACTTCCTCCATGAAGCCTCTACCCACAGCACATGCCAGAGGGATCCTTGCCTGACTATTGGGAAGGCTACAGAACCATCATCCAGGCTAAGAAGAGACAAGGTCCTCTAATGACCTCAAAGCTGGAGAACCACAGTGGTGAGCAGGGTAACCAAAAAGACCATGCAGAAAAACACAGTTGACCTGAGCACATTTGGAGGCAAGGAAGGGCTGTGAACCCCATGGAGTCAGCTAGAGTGGGCTCTGGGTTCCAAGAACAGGCTTCATGAGCTATGGAGGAGGCATGGCTTTCCAGCATTTAACTTGGGATCCCACTACTACCTGATGGGCAAACATTCTGGAGACACTCTCTGCAGGCCTCTCTGCCTGATCTCCACACGCTTTGGGCGCGTTCCTCCAGCCATCTTCCCAGATCAAGCACTGTGTCTTCCATTGGCCCACCAGATTCCCACTACTCAAGGACTCTGGCGAAGGCTCAAGGTCTAGGCTTCAGGAAGAAAGACCAGCACCAAAAACTCACAAAATGTCCTTCACCTTCCTGAGGGACTCACTGGCAGACCCGCCCATGCATGCTACTTCCTGATGCACACCTGTCTGAACTGGAAAGGAAGGATGGATTTACTGGAATTCTCACCCCTCTTCTGGAGGGTTGTGCCGAACCAATCATTGACGTCACTTCCCATTTCCAGCTCTCCTCTGCTTGGACAGATCATCTTTTCAGAGTTAGTTTTATATCCCTTAGGGCTTCGTCCATGCCAAGGTACAGAAATTCCTGGGGTAGGACTACTTAGGATAAGTGCCAGGTGTGTTCGTTTCAGCACTAATGAATATTGTGTTCATTTCTCTCCTCTGTATAACAAGCTGTTCATGAATAATCATCTGTGTGTATATACATATGATTGGAAAGAGAGAGTCATTCATGGGCATGGACATAGAGAACTGATAGACTCTGTGTGAGTATGCATGTGTGTGCAAGTGTGTTTATGTGTGAGTGTGGGGGGGAGTAGTGGGAAATAAACCAGAGAAAAAAAGGGATCCATTTGCAACCCAGAAAACCAAGACCCAGTTGCCCAGGATCAGAATGGAAATGAAAAGCTCTGGGCGGGCTTTTGGGAACTGCACCAGTGTGAACACCTGTGAATGCCTAGCTCCTGGGCTGAAGGAGCCAGGGCAGAAAGGTGGTGTGATAGGTGTGCAAGACAGGACATCCAGGCACCAAGCAGAAATCCACTTGACCCAAGGAGGCTCCACTCACTAGGGTGAAAGAAATCTGTCCCCTCAAAACTCCCCCCACAATGCACTGACTAAAATCAGGGCTCAGAGCAGTTACTAAGCTTTTATTTTCCCTTCCCCCTGCTGTTGTGTGAGCATGAGCAGTGTCTGGCAGGCACCCGAAGCTGGTGTCCCCCACTGGGGAACCGGCTATACCGAGAGAGCCAGCAAAGACTTTACCGAAGCCCCCATTTGGCAGAGCTTGCTTAAAAGCCAAGCAGGGCTGTGAATCCCCTTGAGTCCTCCAGTGTGGGCTCTGGGGTCAGAGAACAGGGTTCCTGAGCTGTGGACGGGGCATGGCCCAGGGAAGCAGAAGTCAGAAGGGGCTGACTCAGATCCAGGAGCCTCAGCTGCTGACTGGGCAGATTTGATCCCAAGGCGTGGTCCAGCAACTCTATATATATCTAGGGGAGGGATGAGCCCCTCTGCAGTGAGGCAAAGTGAGGTTGCAGGCTGGAAGACTGCCAGCAGCCTATCCCAGAATCTGCTGCAGAGACACAGGTAGCCACCGCCAGAAGAAGAGGACAAGATCAGACTGACATGCTGTTTGCTAGGTGGGGCCCAGTCCTGTCCTCAGGATGGAGGCTGGCTGTTCCCAGGGAGCCCTGCATTAGCTGTGTGATCACCTGTGCAAGGACACAGAGCCACGCAAGCTCTACAAGGCCCTGAAGAAACTCGCCTCCGTACCCATCCTGTCTGAACGTCTGGCAGAGATAGGCTTCAGGCAGACCATCAAAGTCTTGAGGAAACAGCAGCTCCTAGTGCCCTACCCAGGAACCTGGAGGCCAGATTGTGGGAGAGTTCCCTGCTGTTGTCCTGGTCTGGCTCAGACCAGGACTCCCCTGACTCTGCCTTGGTGCTGAGCATGAAGACAGAGCAAGGAAGAACATCTCTGGCAGAAGAGCACCGAGTATCCACGTCCAGCGAAGCCCAAGACAAGCATACAGAGGCCTTGAAGCTGAGCAGGTGAAGACCCAGCCCGATCAAGAGGCAAAGCACATGCCAGAGGACAGAGGCAAGTGACACAGGCCATGGAAGTCTGGGACCAGCAGCCAAGATGATCCAAAGGTGAAGACAGAGGCCCTCCTCTGGCCCAGGAGGATGGTCACGCTGACTCTTTGGGTGCTTGCCTCAACTCTGACCAAGCCTGCTACCCCCTGGGTGTCCCGGGTCCCTCTTAGGGTCAAAATGACGGGGAAGTGCAGCTGTGGCCTGTCAAGTTGGATTCCAAGACACTGGTCTACTCAGGTCCCAGGAGTCCCGTTCACCAGCAGGAATCGCCAGGAGGTCTCCTCCTTGCAAAAGATCCCAAGGGCACGTGGGATGCTCAGTGCCAAGCCACGGAAGCCACTGCAGCCCATGCAGCTGATGCAGCCGAACAATCTGCTCTCCAGGGAATCTCCCAAGCCAAGGATGCCTTTAAAGCCAACACAGCCTAAGCAGCCCAAGGAGCTGAACATGGGCAAGCAGGGGACGAGCCTGAGACCCACAGCCAGACTGTGACCAAGACACAGTGGCAGATGGAGGAGGCAGACCAAGAGCTGAGGCTGCAAGCCCTCACAGCCCGCATCCGGACGCCGACAAACCCAGATGGCCACCTTCTTCACCCAGACCAGGAGCCGAGGCGAGCCAGAGGAGCCCGGACCCCCGGTGCGGGGGCCCTCCTCCGAAACGCACCTCCTCCTGGAGGCCTCTGGCCACGGCCCAATCCAGCGAGCTCTCTGTACCTCGACCCAGGCTAAAAAGAGAACTGCCCCCCTCATGGCCAAGGCTCTCCGGGATAATTGCACCCAGTTCTCTTGCAGATGAACCCCAGAAGGACACTGTCTGCTCAGGCATGCCTTGAGACTCCCCGGGACTGTACACACCCACTTGTCCCTCACAAACAAAGTCAGGCTTTCCAGAGCTTGCACCTGGCATCCCACTTGGAGCTCTGGAGACACTCTTTGGAGGCCTCTCTGCCTGATCTCCATACTTTTTTGCAGGTTCCACCCACCCGTGAGAGCCTGGGCTGCAGCCATCTTCCCAGATCAAGCACTCCGTCTTCCATTGGCCCACCAGACTCCCATTACCCAAGGACTCTGGCGAAGGCTCAAGGTCTAGGCTTCAGGAAGGAAGACCAGCACCAACATCTCACACCTTGGCCTTCACCTCCCCGACGGACTCACTGGCAGATAAGCCCACCCATGCCACGTCCTGATGCACACCTGCGTGAATTGTAAAGTAAGGATGGATTTCCTGGAATTCTCACCCCCTCTTCTGGAGGGCTGTGCCAAACCAATCATTGACCTCACTTCCCATTTCCAGCTCTGTAGTCCTTGGACAGATCTTTTTCCCAGAGTTAGTTTTCCATCCCTTAGGGCTTTGCCCATGCCAAGGTACACAAGTGCCTGGGGGAGGACTGCTTAGGATAATAGCCAGATGTGTGTGTTTGAACACTAATGTTTTTATTTTTCTCTTTGTATTCACAGTCTTTAAACATGATTATGTTTAGAATGATAAATTTTAATTTGATAACCATTCAGAGATATTTGCATTGTATTTGTACATATCGTTCCAATATTTTTGAATGATGATGAACATGCGTTCATATAATTTAACAGAGTAACCTATGGATTCATGTAATTAAAGAGGCATAGGGGAGTAACACATCAAAATGTGATCAAATTTTGGCATGCAAACATCTATTCCGTTTCGAATAACGTTTCAATAAGTTCATCTTCTCGATATTTGTAATAAAATTAAAGGTAAAACCAAAAACCATAAAATAAAATGTGTGAATATGTCTGTTTTTTAAAAGAGGTGGGGGAATTGATGCAGAAAAAAAATGAGGCCAAAAGAGACCAGACCTATGACAACCCACACTTTTGGGATGCCCTGTGTTTCGTGGCCACAGTGATCAGGTGAGAAAACCTGATGAGAAAAACAGAGGAATATGCCTTAATTTATAAAGGAAGTTGGGAGGGTCCTCAGACAGACAGTGAAGAGGTGAATGATATGGAAAAAATAAAATAATAGTGAAACACTGACAGTTACAAAAGGAGAAAGAGAGAGGAAAAGAATGGGGGGACTTAAAATGTCATGGATAAGCTGCAGCAAGGAGCCAATGTCCCAATATCAGAAAAGCAGTGAAAAGCCATAGATGGGCTTGAGGTTTTGCTTCTTTGTGGATGGGCTCCTAGCTATGTGCAAACAGTGGGAAGAAAGAGTTGGTGAGCATCAGCCAGCAAGGTGGTGAAGCAGGCTTGCAAGTTATGATATCCAATCCCATTTAGGAAAACCCCTTTCACTGAGGATGCCTATCATAGATGCCTGGTGTGAGTGTGTTTGAACACTATTGTTTTCTTTTCTGTACTTTGTCTTCAAACCTGTTGATATATATTTGCACAAAATTAATAGACAGTAATATGCATAGTTATTTAATTGGTACTTGTACTTATTGACAGATGATATATCATTGTATGTATATTTACATATAGATTAATAAACAAATAAATACATAGCTTGATAGATACAATGAAAATTGACACACTAAAATGTAATGGTAGTTCAGCATGCATCATGCAGACCGTGGACAACATAAGTAAAGATTAAACAAGTAAATGTAATAGAGGATAAATATTAAAGTAAATGAAGAACAACAAAATACCTCCAAATAGTGTGTGTGAGAGAGAGATGAGGGAGAGAGAGGAACAGAGACAGACAAAGGGAGGTGGGCAGACATGAAGGAATGAAGACAAGTTAATAGGACATAAATTTTCCTTTTAGGGCTTTATTTGTAAACTGAGAATGTAAATGTGTAATTCTCTTACAGCACATTTGATGTAACTGAAGTAAACATTCAGGTAAAGAAATAGACATTTCCTCAAAATCACAACACAATATGAAAGTTGAATGAGTTGTCCATTGCATATACATTTTAAGCTTTGGACTGTCTGCAAATAGAAATTCATGGAATTTTATCATTTGTGCATGAATGACAGAGACCTGTGTTCTTCATCAGCAAGAAAGAAACTATCCGAATGCAGAAGGATGCATCTGAGCTCTTGTCTGGCCTTTAATGCTTTACTGAAGATGAATGCTAATATTCTCTAAATTACCATGGCCATACAGTTTCAACTATTTCTATAGACACATTTTTTTTTCTAAGAATTTCCGTAAATTTATAAAAAGTACATAAGATTTGATTTTTTTTTCCTATATTACAGGTGACAGTGAAGATTTCTTTTCAGAATGATTTAATGTTACCTGATTATCCTGTATGGATTTTAAGCACCTTTAAATGATCAAGTATTGATTATAAAATGTTGTAATATACTTTGGTGGTTCATTACACAGTTTTTAGAAGAACTGTTTTGAGTTTATTATTGTAATCACAACCAAAAAGTAAGAAAAGTGATATTGGAAGAAAAGGACTTCAATCTTCTAGTTGATACATGAACATACTAAACATGCACAGTTATATATATACACAGCACAGACTGTATATATATGTAGAACATATAGGATGACATTTCTGTTCCTATAGCAAGTAATAATTGAAATAATGGCTGAAAACAGGCTACAGAAAATTAATTACTTATTTTTTTATGAGTTACAGAATTATTGTAAACATCATATGATTTCCTGCTTAATGGCAAAACCTGAGTCATAAAGAGAAGTTTAAAACACTCATCAATCCCCAGGGTCCGAGGATTGTTCAAGGTTCCTGAATAAACTGCATTGAAAAAAAAAAACACATGGCTGAGAAACACTTAAAAAAAAACACTCATCAAGTCCATGTTCATACCACCCAGAATGTGCCTTATCTTGTCTGATCCTGGAAGCTAAAACACTCATCAATGGACACCTTCAAACTCAGCGTCACATACTCCATAACTCACAAAAGATATGAGAGAAAGAATGGGAGAGAAAGAGAGAGAGAGAGAGAGAGAGAGAGAGAGAGAGATGGAGATGGAGAGATTAATTTATGGGGAGCATAGAGATGTTAGATGGAAGAGCTCTGCTGGGTGTGAGAGTAGTCATCAGGACTAGTTTAATTGCTATGCACACCTAAACAATTACCAGAGCATCTGAACCAATCCAGGCAGATCACAGATTCTTGGTGCTATTTTTCCCTAACCTCAACCCAGCAGATGGAAAAAGTATTCGCTTACAGATCAAGTTTAAAAATTCCATTCCCATAGTGTAACCATTCCTATACAATAACAAAACAATCCTCAAAAGGTATTGTTTTTTTTTATTCTTTTTTTTTTCAATGCAGTTTATTCAGGAACCTTGAACAATCATCTGACCCTGGGGAAAGCCAGCCCACAGCTTAAATAGCCTCTAGGTAGCCAACCCAGGTGTGCCACGTGTGCAATGCAGATAGGTCCACATACATGGAAGCAAGCCAGATCCTCAGCCTTAGCCAAATGTGGAATTGTTCGTGACAGAGAGCACTCACCATCCGGAAGGTGGAAGGAAAAGTTATTGTTAACCCTCTATTTTTCCTATGTTAGGTATTTTTTTTTCTTTTTCTGTTTTTTTCCCTCTTTCTTTCTGTTTCTTTCATATTTCCTTCCTTTCTTTCTTTGTCACAAAACAAAAAGAACAAATGTAATTAATACAAGTAAATTTTAAGCCTTTTCCAGAAAATTATAAAATGCTGACATCTAGTGGAGGTGAAAATATAGGCCTAGAAGGAGTTTTAGTAATGCAGTGTCCTAAGTGTAAGCTAAATGCTTCCAGATCCAAATGCAGAAATAAGCACAGGTGGATATGTCTTGTTTATATTTTTATCCTTACTATTATTATTTACAATTTATTTACATCCCAGATGTAGCCCCTTCCCTCTTCTGCTTATGGTCCCACCCTCTCTCCCTCTTCCTTCGCTATCCCTCTTCCCTAGTCCACAGATAGGGGAAGTCCTTCTCCTTTACTGTCTGACCCTAGAATATTAGGTCCCATCATGACTGCCTGGATCCTCTTCCTCAGTGGGCTAGCTAGGTCTTCCAAGCAGGGAAAAGCGCTCAGGGAACAGGCAACCTAGTTCATGACAGAGACTTTGTCTTCTCTACTTATCCAAGTAAGGGTACTCGCTTGGAGACTGAGCTAACTATGGGCTACTAACTATGGGCTACGACAGGGGTTCTAGGTCCTCCCTATGCATAGCCTTTGGTTGATGCATCAATCTCTACAGTCCCCCACTGGGCCCAGGTTTTTGTTGTTTTGTTGGACTCTGTGTAAGGCTCCTGTCTCCTCCATGTCTTTCTATCTCCCTCTTATTCATAAGATTCCCTGCACTCTGCCCAAGTTTGGCTATGTGTCTCAGCATTCACTTTAATATCCTGCTTGGTACTGAAAGGGTCAAACTAACTTTGTAACCTATATGTCTTTTAAAGCCTATAGTTTTGAGTTTTAGGTCTAGGTTAAGCAAAAAACAAACAAACAAACAACAACAACAACAAAAAGCAACAATCAATGACCTTCACTCAGCAAAAAGAATGACCAGACCCTTGTTTTTGAGATAGTGTTTCTTAGCAACCAAACCAGATGACCTCAATCTTTCTTCTGAGTAGCTTCTGACCTCCAGCCAAAAGCCCACAACCCTGATCTTCAAGGATGGGCTAACCAAACCCACCTTCAATTGCAACTGCATCCACACTTGGCCAAGCTTGAGCACCTAAGACTAACCAATTATCTTAATTTATAGCTTCCTCATCCAATCCTAAATTGCCAAAACTGCAACTTCAAATTTCCCACACTTTTTCTTTTAAAAAACCTAAGGCCTTTGTCGCCTGGTGCCACTCTTTGCTGACAGGCAGGGGTGACCCCATTGCACAATGGTTAATTTAAACCTCTTGCTTTTCCATTGAGTTGTGGTCTGTGGGAGTTTCTGGGAAGGAAGTGATCTTGAACTCCTGAGCTGTGAGACCCCAGGTCTTACAGTCCAGTCTTTCAGAGGCCCTTTGTGGAAGGCTCCTGTCTTGTTCCTTGTTTTCACCCTCTTCCAATGCCTATCTTGTTTGCCTTTCTGAATGAGGATTGAGCATCTTGAGGACTCAAGAAGGGTCCTCCTTCTTGCTTGGCTGCTTTAGGTGTACAGATTTTAGTATGTTTATCCTATACTATGTGGCTAATATATATGTATGAGTGAATATACACCACCTGTGTCTTTCTGTATCTGGGTTACCTCACTCAAGATGATCTTTTCTAGTTCCCACCATTTGCCTGCAAATTTCATTGTGTCCTTGTTTTTAATAACTGAGTAATGTCCCACTGTGTAAATGTAGCATTCTTCAGTTGAGGGACAGGTTATGGCTATAATGAGTAAAGAGGTCATGAACATAGTTGAGCAAATGACCTTGTATGGTTGAGCATCTTTTGGGTATATACCCACATGTAGTATAGCTGGCACTATTCCAATTTTTTTGAGAAAGCTCCAGATTGATTTTCAAGGTGGTTGTACAAGTTTATATTCCCTAAATCAATTGAGGGGGGGTTACCCTTTTTCCACATCCTCTCCAGCATATGTTGTAGCTTAAGTTTTTTATTTTAGCCATTATGATGGCTATGAGATGGAATTTCAGAGCCATTTGGATCTGCATTTTCTTGATGACTAAGGATGTTGAGCATTGTACTAAGTGCTTCTCTGTCATTCGATATTCCTTCTTTGAGAATTCTCTGTTTAGTTCTGTACCTCATTTTTATTTTGATTATTTGATTTGTTGGTGTTTAATTTCTTGAGTTGTTTATATATTCTAGATGTTAGCCTTCTGTCAGATATAGGGTTGGTGAAGATATTTTCCCAGTGTGAGGGCTGTCCTTTGCTTAACAGTAGCTTTTCCATTTCATGAGATCCCATTTATTGAATGTTTATCTTAGAGCCTGTGCTGTTGGCATTCTATTCAGGAAGTTGCCTCCTGTACCAATGAGTTCCAGGATCTTCACAAATTTTTCTTCTAACAGTTTTAGTGTGTCTAGTTTTATGTTTTGGTCTTTGATCCACTTGGAGCTTACTTTGTGCAGGGTGACAAATATGGATCTATTTTCAGTTTTGTACATGTAGATATCCAGTTAGGAGAGCATTATTTGTTGAAGGTGTTGTCTTTTTTCCCATTGTATGATTTTGGATTCTTTGTCAAAAATCAGGTGTACACAGTTGTATGGAATTATTTCTGGGTCTTCTATTTGATTGCATTGATTCTCCAGTCTGTTGTTTCTATTTTAGCACCATGCCATTTTTTATTATGGTTGCTCAAAAATACAACTTGAGGTCGGTGATGAAGATGCCTTCAGAAGGTATCCGTTCAGGATGGTTTTAGCTATCCAGTTGGTTTTTTTTTCTTTTTCCCCATATAAAGTTGAGAATTTTTCATTCAAAGTCTGTGAAGAATAATGTTGGTATTTTGATGAAACTGCATTGAACCTGTAGACTTCTTTTAGTAGGATGGCTATTTTTACTCTGCTAATCTGTCTTATCAATGAGCATGGTAGATCTTTCCATCTTCTGATATGTTCTTCAAATTCTTTCTTCAAAGATTTGAAGGTTTTTTTTTAACAGTTCTTTCACCTTCTTTGTTAGAGTTACAACGAGGTGTTTTATCTTATTTGTGGCTATTGTGAAGGGTGTTGTTTCCCTAATTTCTTTCTCAATCCATTTGTCTTTTGTATACAGGAGGGCTCCTGATATTTTGAGTTAATTTTGTACCCAGCCACTTTACTAAAGTTTTTTATCAGCTGTAGGAGTTCCCTGGTAGAATTTTTGGGGTCACTCATGTATAGTGTCATATTATCTGCAAATAGTGATACTTTGACTTCTTCCTTTCTATTTTGTACCTTTAGCTCTTTTAGTTGTCTTATTGCTATTGCTAGGACTTCTGGTACAGTATCAAAGAAATATGGAGAGGGTGGGCAGCATTGCCTTGCTCCTGATTTCAGTGGAATTGACTTAAGTTATTCTCCATTTAATTTGATGTTGGCTATAGGCTTGCTGTGCATTGCCTTTTCTATGTTTAGGTATGTGCCTTGTGTCCATGATTTCTCAAGATTTCAAACATAAACAGGTGTGAGATTTTGTCAAATGCCTTTTTCAGCATCTAAGGAGATGATTATGTTTTTTTTTTTGTTTGTTTGTTTGGTAGATTGATGTATTTCCTCATGTTGAACGACCCTTACATGCCTGGAATGATGCCTCCTTGTTCATAGGGGATGATATCTTTGATGTGTTCTTGGATTCGGTTAGCGAGTATTTTATTGAATATTTTTGTGTCAGTGTTCGTATGAGAGATTGGTCTGAAATTCTCTTTCTTTGTTGGGTCTTTGTGTTGTTTAGGTATCAAGTTGATTGTGTCCTCATAGAATAAATTTGGTAATGTTCCTTCTGTTTGTGTTTTGTGAAATAGTTCGAAGAGTATTGGAACTAGGTCTTCTTTGAATGTCTGGTATAATCCTGCAGTGAAACCATCTGGCCCTGGGCTTTATGTTGATGTGAGACTTTTGATGACCTCTTCTTTTTCTATAGGGGAAGTGGACTATTTAATTTAGTTTTTGGATCTTGATTCAGCTTTTTAAATGGAAGCTACCAAGAAAATTTTCCATTTCACTTAGATTTTCGAATTTTGTGGCATATAGGCTTTTAAAGTAGGACATAATGAATCTTTGGATTTCCTCAGTGTCTGTTGTTATGACCTCCATTTCATTTCTGATTTTGTTGATTTGGATAGTATCTCTCCTCCCTTTAGTTAGTTTGCAAAGGGTTTGTCTGTCTTGTTGATTTTCTCAAAGAAACAGCTCTTGGTTTCTTTGAATTGTTTTGTTTCTAATTTATTGATTTCTTAGTTTGATAATTTCCAGCTGTCTACTCCTCCTGGTTATGTCTGCTTTTTTCCCTAGTGCTTTCAGATGTGCCAATAAGTTGCTTGTATGTGAAATCTAGTATTTTTCTACGAAGAAACGTAGTGCTATGAACTTTCCTCAGCACTGCTTTGATTGTGTCCCATAAGTTTGGGTAAGTTGTGTCTTCATTTTTGTTGAATTCTAGGAAGTCCTTAACTTTCTTCCCTGTCCCAGCTGCTGTTGAATATAAAGTTGCTCAGTTTCTATGCATGTGTAGGCTTTTTGCTATTTCTATTATTGTTGAGGTATAACATGGTGGTCTCATATGATACAAGGGAGTATTTTAACTTTTCTTCTGTATCTTTTTTTGAGGCTTGCTTTGTGCCTTACTATATGGTCAGTTTTGGAGAAGGTTCCCTGAGGTGCTGAGAAAAAGAGATACTTCTTTGAGTTTGGGTGAAACGTTCTGTAGACATCTATGTGGTCCATTTGATTTAGGATCTCTTAAGTGACATCATTTCTCTGTTTAGCTTCTGACTTGATAACTTAGCTTCTGACTTCTGTCCCTTGGTGAGAGTTGAATATTGAAGCCTCCTATCATTAAGGTCTTGGGATGGATGTGTGATTTAAGCTTTAATAATGTTTATTTTATAAATGCAGAAGAGCTTGTGTTTGGACATAAATGTTCATTATTGTGATATCCTCCTCATGGATTTTTTTCCTATAGTGAGAGTGAAGTGTTCCTCCCCCTCTCTTTTGGTTAATTTTGGTTGAAAGTCTATTTTGTTAGATATTAGGATGGCTAATTCAGCATGCTTCTTGTATCTGCTTGCTTAAAGAAACACTTTTCCTTCCCTTTATTCTGAGGGAGCATCCTTTTTTGCTGTAAAGTTGTGTTTCCTGAATGCAGCAGAGTGTTGTTTCCTGTTTCCACAACCATCCTGTTATTCTTTGTTTTTTTTTATTGGAGAATCAAGTCCATTGGTGTTGTTAGATATTAGTGACCAATGATGTCTAGTTCCTTTTATTGTGGAATTGGTGGGGCTTGTGTGTTTGTGTGCCTGGTTTTTGTTTGTTTGTTTGTTTGCGTGGTTTTTTTTTGTTTGTTTTATTGTGAAGGTATTTTTTTCTCCTCTATTTCCTTTGTTCTTGTTGATTTTGTTTGATTGGGTTTTCCTTTTCCTTTTCAGCTGTAGGGCTGGGTTGTTGTGTATATATTGTTTAAATTTATTTATGTCATGGAATATTTTGTTTTTCCATCTGTGTTGATTTAAAATTTTGCTGGGCATAGTAGTCTGGGTAGGTATCTGTGGTCTCTTAGCTTTTTCATGATATCCGCCCAGGCCTTTCTGGATCTCGTAATTTCTGTTGAGAATTCTGGTGTGGTTGTGATTGGTCTGTCTTTATGTGTTAGTTGTCCTTCTTACCTTGCCACTCTTGATATGTTTCTTTGTTCTGTAGATTTAGTGATTTGATTATTATGTGACAGGAGGAATTCCTTTTCCGGTCTAATCTATTTTGTGTTCTGTAAGCATCTTGTATGTTAAAGGGCATCTCTTTCTTAAGGTTGGGGAAATTTTCAACTATGATATTACTGAGAATATTTTCTGCACTTTGGAAACTGGAATTTTTTTTTTTACCTATTCCTATTATTCTTAGGTTTCATCTTTTCATGGTATCCTTGATTTCTTCGACATTTTGTATCAGGAACTTTTCCACTTTTACGTTTTCTTCTAGAGACATATATATTTCTGCAATTCTATCTTTGGTGCCTGATAGTCTCTTCCCTGTCTCTTTCCTGTCTCCTGCATTCTGCTGAAGATGCTTACTTTTGTGGTTCCTGATCTGTTCTCTAAGTTCAGCAAGTCCAGGCTTTTCTCTGTTTGTGTTTTCTTTATTGATTCTAATTCCGTTTTCATGTCTTGAAAGATTTTATTCATTTTCTTCACCTGTTTGATTGTGGATTCATATCTGTCCATGATGGCCTCTATATTTTTTTGTTGTTTATTTTGACTTTATGATCCACAAATAATTTCATAATCACAGAATTAAGATAATTTTCCTATGTTTCCTCTGCATTAGAATATCTACTGGTTTTGGGGGATTCTGGTGTATCCATAGTGTCCTGATTTTTGCTGATCAGATTCTTTCCCCAGCCTCTAGTTTTCAGGATGTCTGTAACCTTGACTCTTTTTTCTTGGAGCCTGTACTGCCATGTGCACCTGTGTCTGAAGTCTGCACTAATATACAGGAAGCTGGGAGATTCCAAGGTCTTGAGAATGCATGCTGGAAATTCAGATGTGGCTAAGGAAGGGAGTTCTCTCTGCTGAGTTCATGCTCTCTACTGGCTCACTGTCTGTGATCCAGGTATGCCAGGTAGCTGTGGTGCAGGCAGAAAGATCTCCAAGTCTAGGGCTGCACCAATGCTCCATAGGCTTCCTCAAGATGTACAATATGATGTGGTTCTCACATATAGTTCAGATTCACTGGGTTCACTGACTGTGCTGGGTTCCATGTTTCTGACCCAGGTAGGCCAGGAAGGTGGCCCATTGAGCAAGCAGAATGGAGCCATGCTCCTTCCCAAATACAGGAGGTGTCCACTCCATAAGACCATGAGAGTGAGCACCACTAGCTACTGTGACCAGGAAGGTGTTCCACTGGATGGTGAAAGTGTGCTCCAGGGTTTAAAGCTAGGAGCCACTGGTACCCAGAAGGTGTCCACAGGACTGTGAGAGTGGGCACCTGGGTTTGTAACCTCACCCCCAGTACCAGTGAGAGTGAGTGCCCAAAGTTGGAGATACCAACTACTGGTATCTGAAGGTATCTACAGACAGTGGGCTTCGCATGTAGCCTGGGGCTGTGTCAGTGCTGGACAGGAGCCCAATTATTTTTCTCAGTATTAGACTAAAGATGGACTCTCAAGTATCCCTGTGGATTCTCATCTCATCTGAGAAACAGAGAGATGTTGTGGTTTGGGTTTTCTACAGTATGGCCTGCCATTCATTCTGCTTTCACTGCTGAGCTGTTGTTCAGATACCATGCATAGTAGGCAATAACATCTTGGATGCTTCCCTCTATTCTTTTTTCAATTTCTTCATGCTTCAAACTGAAGATATTTTAAAAAAATGTTCATTCTACCACATTTGTTTTTTAGATTTTGTTTGTTTGTTGGTTAACAGCAGAAGAACTGAAGACAATCCACAGTTCTTTTGTTTTGGCTCTGACTCTGTCTCTCTTTTTCTCCTTTCTCTCTTTCAATTTCCTTTCTCTTATTTTTCCTGATTTTTCTCTTTTATAATTTTATTTATTTACTTTTCATTATTACAGTTTATTCACTTCATATCCCAGTTGTAACCCCTTCCCTTGTCCTCTTCAATTCCACCCTACCTCTCTTATCTCCTCTCATGCCAATTCCCAAGTCCACCTCCCCTTCCATCTGGCCCTAGCCTATCAGGTGTCATCAGGACTGGCTGCATTGCTTTCCCCTGTGGTCTGGTACAGTTGCACTCCCTCTAGGGTGAGGTGATCAAAGAGCCAGACACTTAGTTCACATCAGAGACAGCCCCTGCTACTCCCCTTACTTGGGAACACACATGGAAGCTGAGCTGCCATTTGCAACATCTGTGCCAGAGGTCTAGGTAACATGCATGCATGGTCCTTGTTGGAGTATAAGACTTGGCAAATACCTATGGGCTCAGATATTTTGGTTCTGTTGCTCTCCTTGTAGAGCTCCTATCCTTTCCAGGTCTTTCTATTTCCTCTTTATTTCATAAGATTCCCTGAAATCTGCCCAAAGTTTGGCAAATAGTGTCAGCATCTGCTTCGATACCCTGCTAGTTAGAATCCTTCAGAGGCCCTCTGTGGTAGGCTCCTGTCCTATTCCCTGTTTTCTCCTACTCCCAATGTCTATCTCATTTGTTTTGAGTGAGGATTGAGCAAACTCCCTAGGGTCCTCCTTCTCATTTAGATTCTTTAGAATTATAGATTTTAGATGTTTATCCCATATTATATGAGTAATATATGCCTATAGTGAATATATACCATGTGTGTCCTTCTGCTTCTAGGTCACCTCATTCAGGATCATCTTTTCTAGTTCCCACCATAGCCCTGCAAAATTTCATGATTTCCCTGTTTTTAATTGCTGAGTAGTATTCCATTGTGTAAATGTACCACCATTTCTGTATCCATTCCTAAGTTTAGGGACATCTGGGTTATTTCCATATTCTGATTATTATGAATAAAGCTGTTTTGAACATATTTGAGCAAATGTCCTTGCTCATATTTTTGATATATATTACTGGGAGTGTTGTAGATGGATCTTGAAGTGGCAATGTTTCTAAATTTCTGAGAAAGCAGCAGATTGATTCCCAAAGTGGTTGTAATTATTTACATTCCCACCAACAATGGAGGACTTTACCCCTTTCTCCACATCCTCTCCAGCATGTGTTGTCACTTGATTTTTTGTTCTTATCCATTCTGATGGATGTTAGATGAAATTTCATGGTCATTTTGATTTGCATTTCCCTGATAACTAACACATTCAGAATTTTTTTTGACATTTTAAAACTTTTCTTTATTCTTCATTAATTACACTTTATTTACTTTGTATCCCCCTTGTGGTTCCCTCCCTCCTCCAGTCCCAATCGCTTCCTTCTTCCACCCTCTGCATGCATGACCCTCCCCAAGTCTACTGATAGGGAAGATCTTCTTTTCCTTCCTTCTGATACTAGTCAATTAGGTCTCACCAGGAGTGGCTGCATTGTCTTCTTGTGTGGCCTGGTAATGCTGCTTCTCCCTCAGGGGGAGGTAATTAAAGAGCAGGCCAAACAGTTCATGTCAGAGACAGTCTCTGTTCCTAATAAAATGAAACCCACTTGGATATTCAATTGCTATGGGCTACATCTGTGCAAGGGTCTTAGGTTATCTCCATGCATAGTCCTTGGTTGGAGTATCAGTCTCAGGAAAGACCCCTGTGCTCAGAATTTCTGTTCTGTTGCTGTCTTTGTGGGGTTCCTGTCCTCTCCAGATCTTACTGTTTCCCACTTCTTTCCTAAGATTCTCTGCACTCTGCCCAAAGGTTGCCCATAAGTCTCAACACAAGCATGGATAGTCTGCAGGGCAGAGTCTTTCAGAGGTCCTCTGTGTCAGGCTCCTGACTTGTTACCTCTTTTATCCTTCTTCTGATATCCATCTTCTTTGCCTTTCTGAATAGGAATTGAGCAGTTTAGGAAGAGTCCTCCCTCTTAATTAGTTTCTTTAGGTGTACAGATTTTAGTAGGTTTATCTCATATATCTATATGAGTGAATATATACAGTGTGCATCTTTCTGCTTCTGAGATAGCTCACTCAGAATGATATTTTCCAGATTCCAGCATTTACCTGCAATTTTCATGATTTCCTTTTTTATTGCTGAGTAATATTCCATTGTGTAGATATACCACAATTTGTGCATTCATTCCTCCACTGAGGGGCATCTGGACTGTTTCCAGCTACTGGCTATTAAAAATATGGCTACTACAAACATGGTTGAGCAAATGTCCTTATTTTGTACTTGAGACTCTTTTGGTTATATGCCTAGAAGTGGTATAGCTAGATCTTGAGGAAACACTATTCCTAGTTGTCTGAGAAAGTGTCAGGTTGCTTTCCAGAGTGGTTTTACAAGTTTACATTCCTACCAGCAGTGCAGGAGGGTTCCCCTTTCTCCACAACCTCTGCAGCATGTGTTGTCTCTTGTGTTTTTGAACTTAGCCATTCTGAGGGTTGTAAGGTGAAATCTTAGGATGGTTTTGATTTGCATTTCCCTGATGGCTAATGACATTGAGCATTTCTTTAAGTGTTTCTCTGCCATTCTATATTCCTCTATTGAGAATTCTCTGTTTAGTGCTGTACTCCATTTTTTAATTGGATTTCTAGATTTTTTGCTGTTTAACTTCTTTACTCCTTTATATATACTGGGTATTAGTCCTCTGTCAGTTATGGAGTTGGTGAAGATCCTTTCCCAATCTGTAGGCTGTCATTTTGTTGTGATGACAGTGTCCTTTGCTTTACAGAAGATTTTCAGTTCCATGAGGTCCCATTTGTTGATTGTTGCTCTTAGACCCTGTGCTGTTGGTGTTCTCTTCAGGAAGTCATTTCATGTGCCAATGAGTTCAAGGCTCTTTCCCATTTTTTCTTCTAAGCATTTTAGTATATCTGGTTTTATGTTGAGGTCTTCTATCCATTTGGACTTTAGTTTTGTGCAGGGTGATAAGGCTGGATTGATTTGCATTTTTCTACATGTAGACATACAGTTAGACCAGCACCATTTGTTGAAGATACTGTCTTTTTTCCATTGAATGATTTTGGCATCTTTGTAAAAAAAATCTTTGTAAGTGTGTGTATTTATGTCAGGATCTTCTATTCAATTCCATTGATCCACCAGTCTATTTCTATACCAGTACCATGCAGTTTTTAGTATTATTGCTCTATAGTTGAGCTTGAGATGAGGGATGGAGATGACTCCATAAGATCTTTTATTGTAGAGGACTGTTTTAGCAATTCTGGGTTTCTTCTTGTTCCATATGAAGGTGAGAATATTTCTTTCAAGCTCTGTAAAGAAGTGTGTTGGTAATTTGATGGGAATTGCATTGAATGAGTAGATTGCTTTTGGTAAGATGGCCATTTTTACTGTGTTAATTCTGCCAAGCCATGGGCATGGGAGATCTTTCCATCTTCTGATATCTTCTAATTCTTTCTTCAGAGACTTGAAATCTTTTTCATACAAGTCTTTGACTTGCTTGGTTAGGGTTACACCAAGGTACTTTATGTCGTTTGTGGCTATTTTGAAGATGTAGATGGCTGGGAATAATGAAAATCATGGCTGGAATCAATAAATTAGAAACAAAGAAAACACTTCAAAGAATCAATGAAACCAAGAGCTTGTTCTTCGAGAAAATCGACAAGATAGACAACCCATTAGCCAAGCTAACTAAAAGGCAGAGATACACCATCCAAATCAAGAAAATCAGAAATGAAAAGGGGACATAACTACAGATAGAAAGGAAACCCAAACAATCATTAGAACTTACTTCAAAGTCTGTATGCCACAAAATTTGAAAATATAAATGAAATTAGCAATTTTCTCGATCGATTCCACTTACCAAAGCTGAATCAAGATCAGGTAAATCAATTAAATAATCCTACATGCCCTAAGAAAATAGAAGTGGTAATCAAAATTCTCCCATCCAAAAAAAAGCCCAGGACCAGATGGTTTCAGTACAGAATTCTACCAGACCTTCAAAGAAGAGTTAACTCTAGTTCTCTTCAAACTAAATAGAAACAGCAGGAACACTACCAAACTCATTCTATGAAGCCATAGTCACCTTGGTACCTAACCCTTACAAAGACCCAACAAGAAAAAAGAATTTCAGGCCAATCTCACTTATGAACATTGATGCAAAAATACTCAACAAAATACTTGCAAACCGAATACAAGAACACATCAAAGATATCATCCACTATGACTAAGTCTGCTTCAATGAAGGCATGCAGGGGTGGTTCAATATATAGAAATTCATCAGTGTGATCCACCATATAAACAAACTGAAGGAGAAAAACCACATGATCATCTCCTTAGATGCTGAAAAGGCATTTGACAAAATCCAACATACATTCATGTTTAAAGTCTTGGAGATATCAGGGATACCAGACACATAAATGAACATAGTAAAGGCAATATACAGCAAGCCTATAGCCAATATCAAACTCAATGTAGAGAAACTTAAAACAATCCCACTGAAATCAGGGACAAGGCAAGGCTGCCCACTCTCTTCATATCTATTCTGGAAATCTTTGCTAGAGCAATATGACAGTTGAAGATCAAGCAGATACATATTGAAAAGGAAGAAGTCAAAGTGTCACTATTTGTAGATGATAGGATAGCATACCTGAGTGACCCCAAAAATTCTGCCAGTGAACTCCTATAGCTGATAAACACCTTCAGCAACATGGCCAGTTACAAAATTAACTCAAAAAAAAAAAAAAAAAAGAATAGTGCTTTTGTATACAAATGTCAAAAGGGCTGAGAAAGAAATTAGGAGAGCATTTCTTTAAGTTTTTCTCTGCCATTAGATATTCCTCTACAGAGAATTCTCTGTTTAACTCTGTACCTCATTTTTTATTTGGATTACTTGGTGTGTTAGTGTTTAAATTCTTCAATTCTTTATATATTCCAGATATTAGCCTATGTTTAATGTAGGGTTGGTGATGATACTTTCCCAGTCTCTATGCTGTTGTTTTGTTCTTTTTTTCTGTATCTTTTTTAATTTTTATTAATTACATGTTATTCAGTTTGTATCCCCCATTAGCCCCTCCCTCATCCCCTCCTGATCCCATCTCCCTACCCCCTACTTCATGCATGCCCCTCCCCAAGTCCACTGATAGGAGAGGTCTTCCTTTCCTACCTTCTGATCTTAGTTTATCAGATCTCATCAGAACTGGCTGCATTGTCTGCTTCTGCTGCCTGCTAAGGCTGCTACCCCCTCAGGGGGAGGTGATCAAAGTGCGGGCCAATCAGATCATGTCAGAGGCAGTCCCTCTTCCCATTACTATGAAACCCACTTGGACACTAAACTGCCATGGGTTACATCTTTGCTGGAGTTCTAGGTTATCTCCATCCCTGGTACTTGGTTGGAGTACGGACTCTGGGAAGACCCCTGTGTTCAAATTTCTTCTTCTGTTTCTCTCCTTGTGGAGTTCCTGTCCTCTCCAGATCTTACTATTTCCCACTTCTTACATAAGATTCCATGCTAATTGCCCAACAGTTTGGCCATAAGCCTCAGCATCTGCTTTGACAGTCTGCAGGGCAGAGCCTTACAGAGGACCTCCATGGAGGGTTTCTAGCTTGATTCCTGTTTTCTTCTTCTTCTGATGTCCATCCTCTTTGCCTTTGGGATAGGGATTGAGCATTTTAGTCAGTGTCTTCTCTCTTGATTAGTTTCTTTAAAGGTACAGATTTCTGTAGGTTTATCCTATATTACATGTCTATATGAGTGAGTATATACTGTGTGTGTCTTTCTGCTTCTGGGACAGCTCACTGAGGATGATCCTTTCCAGGTTCCACCATTTACCTGCAAATTTCAAGATTTCCTTATTTTTCATTGATGAGTAATATTCCATTGTGTAGATATACCAGAATTTCTGCTTCCATTCTTCAGTTGAGGGGCATCTGGGCTGTTTCCAGCTTCTGGCTATTACAAATAAGGCTGCTAAAAACATGGTTGTGAAAATGTCTTTAATGTGTACTTGAGCCTTTTTTTTAGATAACAAAAGCAAACGCCAGATTGAATGCAATTCTCATCAAATTACCAACACAATTCTTGACCGACTTTGAAAGAAAAATTCTCAACATCATATGGAATAACAAGAAACCCAGAATTGCTAAAACAACCCTCTACAACAAAAGATCTTCTGGGGGTATCTCCATCCCTTATCTTAAGCTCTATCATAGAGCAACAGTAACAAAAACTGCATGGTACTGGCTTAGAAACAGAATGGTGGATCAATGGAACCAAAAAGAAGATCCAGAAATAAACCCACACACTATGGACACCTGATCTTTGACTAAGATGCCATAACCATATAATGGAAAAGATATAGCATCTTCAACAAATGGTTCTGGTCTAACTGGATGTCTACATGTAGAAAAATGCAAATAGATCCATCCTTATCACCCTGCACAAAACTGAAGTCCAAGTGGATCAAAGACCTCAACATAAATCCAGACATTAAATCACTTAGAAGAAAAAGTGAGCAAGACCCTAGAATACATTGGTACAGGAGACAACTTCCTGAACAGAACACCAACAGCACAGGCTCTAAGAGCAACAATTAATAAATGGGACCTCATGAAACTGAAAAGCTTCTGTAAAGCCAAGGACACTGTCATCAAAACAAAAGGAATACCTACAGATTGGAAAAAAAATCTTCAACAAAACTTCTTCTGACAGAGGGCTAATATCCAGTATATATAAAGAACTAAAGAAGTTGAAAAGCAGCAAGCAAAGTAATCCAATTAAAAAATGGGGAACAGAGCTAAACAGAGAATTCTTAGTAGAGGAATACAGAATGGCAGAGAAACACTTAAAGAAATGCTCAACATCATTAGCCATATGGGAAATGCAAATCAAAATGACCCTGAGATTTCACCTTATACTAATCAGAATGGTCAAGATGAAAAACTTGAATGACAACACATACTGGAGATAGGGGAACCCTCCTCCACTGCTGGTGGGAATGTAAACTTGTAAAATCACTCTGTAAATCAATCTGGCACTTTCTCAGACAACTAGTAATACTGCTTCCTCAAGATCCAGCCATGTTATTTTGTTCTTACGACAGTATCCTTTGCTTTTTAGAAGCTTTGAGAATCATGAGGTCCAATTTATTGATTGTTGATCTTAGAGCCTGTGCTGTTGGTGTTCTGTTTAGGAAGTTGTTTCCTGTGGCTATGAGTTCTAGGCTCTTCCCCACGTAGCTAATGACTTTGTAAATACCTTTGACACCTCATGGATTTTAGACTTTCCTTTCATTTAAGTTTCAATACCTCCCTTTTTTTTGACAGTTTTCAGTGCTTTTAAAAATTATTTGTATCTCTTTCCACTTAGACAGGTAAATTTACCTGCTGACAACTGAGTCCATGACCCAGGTCACAGATAGTGTGAGAAGAGA
Organism: Meriones unguiculatus; assembly: GCF_030254825.1. Taxonomy (NCBI): domain Eukaryota; kingdom Metazoa; phylum Chordata; class Mammalia; order Rodentia; family Muridae; genus Meriones; species Meriones unguiculatus. Next base: position 23,021,349 of record NC_083353.1, on the reverse strand, counting down.
AGGAAGCTCCACAAATTGTACACACATACACAGAGTCATCCCACATAATCATCTCCACTCAGGCATGCATGATTTCCTTACATACTTTCAATTTAAAGCAATTTCACACTCTCTCACACACACAAGCACATTAAAATGTAATAAAAATTTTTATGCTTTACCCAGAGTAGCTGTAGATACCACAATATTTTTCACTCATGATTTTATTGTATCATTGATATTTTTCATTTATACTAAGAGTTTGTATTTTTGAAAGGTATATATCCTAGCATTTGCGTTTTAGATTGATGCACTCTTTCTTTTCCCCCCTTAATTCTTCTCTTCTTCCTCTATCTTCCTTCTTACTTTTCTTTTTGTTTTACTTCCTTTCCCACTCCCCATACCTTATAATGGGAACATAACACATACCACTTTCTCCACCAATTACTGAAGTTTCTCATAGCATCTTAATTAGAAAGAGTATTACATTTAATAATTTATTTTATTCCAGTTATGTATGATTGCTCAATCTTTGTTCAAAGCCATCAGATTCATTTCACAAAGGGCCCTCTAAGCATGAACTTCCTACCTTTTAAAATTTACACTAATTTTTTAGGACATTTCTCAGGCAAGAATTCTGGGGCAAGAGAACTACAAGGTAATAATTGCTTGGCTACTTTGAATTATGTCAAGAAAGAGCCTGACACAGAGGACCTCTTAAAGTCTCTGCCCTGCAGACTATCAATGCAGATGCTGAGACTTATGGGAAACCTTTGGGCAGAGTGCAGGGAATCTTAGGAAAGAAATGGGAAAAAGTAAGATCTGGAGAGGACAGGAACTCCACAAGGAGAGCAACAGAACCAAAAAAAAAAAAAAGCTAAGCACAAAGGTCTTTCCTGAGAGTGATACTCCAACCAAGGCCTATGTATGGAGATAAACTGAGATCCCTGTATATATGTAGCCCATGGCAGTTCAGTATTCAAGGGGTTCTATTGTGATAGGAAAAGGGACTGTCTCTGACAATAACTGATTTTTCTGCCCTTTAATTAACTCCCCTGAGGGGGAAGCAGCATTACCAAGCCACACAAGAAGACAATGCAGCCACTCCTGATGAGACCTAATTGACTAGGATCAAAAGGAAGGAAAAGAAGACCTCCCCTATCAGTGGACTTGGGGAGGAATAAAATGTAATTAATAAACAATTTTAAAAAATTATATAAGTGGGGAAAAAGGAAAGGGTAAAGACAGATGGTAGCTGTAATGGTAATGAAGAATTTGTTGTGAGGCATGCATACATTGCCACCACGGATTGTTGCATGGAGCTAGAGTGAGGTGGAGACATTCATACCTTGGACATCTCATTCTTGATATGGGTAGGTGGAAGCATTGCTACTTCCCTGTTCTGTGCCAGCATGCATTGGCACTTGTAGTCTTGACCCCCTATCTCTGCTATTCTTGGAGTAATCAAGTAGCTTGGGCACCTGGAATTCTTCCCGATATAAATTGGCAACATCCCAGATCAAGCCAATAATATGTGCCCATCCTGGGAAGCTCTCCCAACCCCAAGGGTCCTGCTTTTCAATGATGGCTTCTATTTTTTTGTTTGTTTCCTCTCTATATTCTGCTAATTGTGCCTCTACTTGTTTGGTTCTATTTGCCTGTATTTCTTTGGGAGCTATGTTCATTACTACCCAATGGCTTCAGTGCCATTCCAGAAACTGTTTCCTTTGTAAAGTTGCAATGAAGGTGTCTTAACTCTGCCACCGTTCAATTATCTCCATAGTTTAACCTCATAATTATTAGCTCAGATAGTTTATGGTACCTTTCCCACAATATTTAAATAGCATGTCCTTAATGTTTTAGTATTTAGTATGTAGAATCCAATTTTATTCTCAAAGAGTAGCAATGTCCTGCCTAAATTTGCCTTGTTTCTTCTTCTGCAGTGTAAAATTTTCATGCTTATGACATGTTGGGGAAGTGACATGTTTTCAAGGAAATATGAAGACTGGCTTCATGGTATCCTAAAAAAGATAGTGGAAGGTAACTTTCCAAAAGTGTTGGTTTGAAAACAAGTGGGTCCACAGAAGAAGAATAGGCTCCTGCCAATTATATTCAACATGGATGAGAAGAAAATTCCAAGAGATTTCACCGGATTTCTCTGACAATCCTATCACTATTTAAGTAGTTTCTAACTTTTGTCTGAAAACTGAGAATAAGATATTGAATCCAATTCGTTTTAGGCATAAATTTGAATCCATGAAAAAAAGTTTTTTTTTTATTTTTATAGACAGCCAAAAAAATAAAAGAAAAACTGAAAGTTGTGTATTTGAAACAAACATCAAAAATAATCCCCAAAGAGGTGCAGTTGCACATAACTTTAATCCCACCACTCTGGAGGCAGGGACAGATGGATCTTTGTGATCAAGACCAACCAGATCTACATATCCAGTTCCAAGACATCTAGGGCTTCTTAAACAGATTCCACTAAAAAAAAAAAATCCATGGATCAGAAAAACTTGACAAGCATAGGAAGAAATAAGACTCATGATCTAGCCAGATTTGGAGGCACAGACCTGTAATCTAAGCTACTCAGGATGTTCCATCAGGACCATAAACTCAAGACTCAGCTAGGCTACACAGTGAGCTCAAGGCCAACATGGACAAATTAGTAAGATTCTGTCTCACAACAACAACAACAAAAAATTTAAGAAGTCTCTAGCTCAAGGACAGAGAACACTAGCCTTGCAAACATGATGCCTTTTAATCCATCCCAAATGGAAAAATAGAGATAAGAGTAACCAAATAATGACTAAGGCTTGAATGTCCTTGAAGTATTGAAATACATATTCAAAACCCTGGGAGCGGAGGAGAGAGGGGCTTATGGGGGGATACAAAGTGAATAAACTGTAATTAATAAAAAAAATGTTACTATTTCCATAGGGTAAAGCGTTTTTTATTTCATTATCTATAAACATTAAATTTATTTTTATTAACTATATTGTTTCTCTTAAGATAAATACTGCTTCTTTCAAATGTGTAAGAGTTTGTATGTAAAAGAATAATCGATAAGTACTTGCTCAATACACTTGGCAATTCTGTCTGAGAAACTTGATTATTTACTTATCTTCAAAATAACAGTTGATCACTATTTCAATGTCTTGTTTTTTTTTTATTTGATTAATTAGCCTTTTGTTTCTATGTTTTGACATAATCACTACAAAGACAAAGAAGTGCACACACACACATGCACACACACTCACATACACACAAATTTACATTACTAACAATAAGCCTTATCCAGAATATTTTAGAGACATTTTTTTATTCTTTTTCTACATTACACAAATTTATATAATAAAGAATAAAGCATGTGATTTATATTGTATCTGCATAAATCCTGGCTCTATGGTCCTATGTTGATGACATACCCATTTCTCCTTTAATAGCTCAAAAAAATTTAATTACAGTTCATTCACTTTGTATCCCAGAGGTAGCCCTCTCCCCTCATTCCCTCCAAGTCCCACCTCCCCTCTCTCATCTCCTCCTGTGCCCCTTTCTAAGTCCACTGATAGGGGAGGTCCTCCTCCTCTTGCATCTGATCCTAGCTTACCAGGTCTCATCAGGCCTGGTTGCATTGTCTTACTCTGTGGTCTGGTAAGGCTGCTCCCACCTCAGGGGGAGGTGATCAAGGGGCCAGCCACTGAGTTCATGTCAGAGATAGTCCCTGGGAACCCAATTGGATACTGAGCTGCCATAGGCTACATCTGAGCAGGGGTTCTATGTTATATCATGAATGGTCTTTGGTTGGAGTATCAGTCTCAGAAAAGACCCCTGTGTCCAGGTTTTTTGCTTGTGTTGCTCTCCTTTTGGAGCTCCTGTTTAATATCATGCTATGAAATATGCAAAGAGTAAAAAAAGTTCAACTTCTTTCATCTGTACTCATGATGTTCCCTCTTTGATTCAAAGGCCACCTAACAACAACAACAAAAAATCAGACATAAGAAACACTCTTCTTTGTTGTTGGCCAGGGAAGTTAAAAAACAACAACAACAACAACAACAAAAACAGATTACTACTATTGCCCTTAGCCATCTGCTAAGAAGTGAAAGATAAGTCTTTCATCCTGAAGATACCACTTACTTTAGAAATAGGACCCAGAGACCTATTATCTGGCCCTGAATAAATTTTCCTTTGTGATAATTAGCTTTCCAGAAGACACCATGCCAGCTTCCAAATGAGGGAAGTAACTAACATTCCTTCATAGCTTTGGTGCCTATGAACCATATCAACGATGAACATGGCAAGGTAAACATAAGGCTGGAATATAGCACTCATACCTTGGCAGTGAGCAACAGCTTTCTAATTGGACTTAAAAACCCACTCAACGAGAAGGATACCATGCCTCATATTAAAAACCTAGCTCACTTCCCAGTTCTAGTGAAGTTGTGGGTTTTGGGAAAATATCTACAGTCATTAATTTACCAATAGCACAAACTATAAATATTTGTCCTTATTATCAGAAATCGGTGTAGTATTCACTTCTCATTGAGAAAATGTTTCTTTGAGCAGATTCAGACTACTACAGAAAACCATGATCTATCAAAATGCAGCGGTATGGAGCCCAGTCCCAATGAATACCTATACAGAACAATCCAGCACTTAAGGTTCAGGGAACATTGTAGAAGAGGACACTGTAAGACTGTAAGAACCAGAGGTCAGGGAGCTTTCTATAATTGTTTTTCCTTGTAAAACCGTGGACTACAGCCATCATTTCTCATCAACATGACTGCCCAAATGTGAGATGAAATTGGATAACACCAAGGGACAGGCCACCATGGATAGAGAAAAGTCTAGAAGGCTTCAACCCTACATAGAAATGTGGGCAACTGAAAAAAGCTGGAGCAGGAAAGGTGATTTTTTCCACAGAGAAGAGTATGGCAATTGGTTGTCCCATGCCAGACCTGCAAAAAATACATACAAGTAACTGTATGTGTACTGAACAAGTTAAATTAAAGAATATATATGTATGTGTGTTCCATTATATATATGTGTGTGTATGTGTGTGTGTGTGTGTGTGTGTGTGTGTTTGTGCTTTCCAAGTATATAGGTAGGTGTGTATGTGTGTCTGTGCAATAACCATTATTGAAAAACAAGGCAATTAATTTGGACCTCGGGGAGGAGTATATTGGAGGGTTTGGAGGGAGGAAAGAAAAGAGAAACATTTTAAGTATATTATAATCTCAAAATTTTTGAAGAATAAACTTCATTACCAAATTGTACTTTAAATTATGTGCAAGACATAGAACTCCTTGATAGTTTTTCTTATGATAAACCAAGTAGCTAATTAATGTAATAGGTTATGGAGTACTGCAACAAAAGATTCAGGTAAAGAAAGAGGCATTTCCATAAAGGCATAATATAATGTTAAGGCAAATTGAGTTTGAAATATACATTTTAAAACTTTGAATATGTTCTTTGAGGAGATCTTCAGAGCTGTCTGTACATAAAAATATTTTATTCCATCTGTTCATGCTGCCTGAGTGACAGACCTGTTTCTCAGCATTCATTTTACCACCAAGAGAGAGAAAAGAAATTCAGGTACACATTAATGCAAAAAGTGTTACCTTCACCACCATTCTAATAATGTTAAGTGTAAGCAGAAGAAAACCCTACATATTTTCTGAGATAAGCTGAAATGAAGCCTCTTCCACTAAACATTAAATTCCCAGCAGCCAACTCACATTGTTAACATGCTAACAGTGATATTGATTGAAAACATACTCATTAATTCATATTTTGTGTTTTACTGTTGTTTGACCAATTGGTTTCAATCAAGATTTTATAGGACTTAGTACAGAATATTACCAGGATGCTATTGAAACTAGTTATGTAATCACAGTCTCTTCAATAGCCTTTAGCAAATCATTAAGTCTAAGAATTTTAAGTACTTTAACTAAAACAGAAATCTTGTCGGTATGATTTGATTTCTCTTTATGTAAAAATGTACCAGTGAGATTTTGTTATTTGCAAGGCGATTCAATGTCTTTTAACTAGCTGTGCTTTCTGGGTATGGAGTACTAATAGAATATAAGACTATATGATACTGTGATTTACTTGCAGGATCCATTTCAATCTCTTAGAACAGGAATTCCTTTGAATACATCTTTGTGTACACCACAGAACCTGGCAAAACACCTCACAGAAAGATGGCATAAAATGATTTTTGTTAAAGGGATAGATTTTACAGTCAGTCTGTAACTACCTTTTTCCAGAGAAAGGACTGTATTTAAAACTGAGATAGAGAAAACACACAAAATTCCTGAAAGACAAATGAATCTAAACTTCAGCCAGTTCAAAAGAGTAAATTATCGACTAAATAATGTTTAAGACATTTGTGTCCACAATAGCCAGTTTTCTCTGTACCCTGCACAATACAGAGACTGTAAACCCTCCCACTGCCAACTGTAGGCAAAGTGTTCAGAAGATCTATTTTGATTGTATGTGTCTTAGTTAGGATAAAGATAGAATTACTCCTTACCTTCATTCATCCCCTTTGGCTCTGGGTACTTGGTAAAGATATTAGAGGAAAGGAAATATACATTTTAAAATTGTTACTCAAGTATCCTAAATAATTATTGTCTAAGGAAATTTAATTATACATATTATATTGTGAATTATAAATATATTTAATATATACATAGTAGGTATTCTCCATTGCTCCTCAAGAACTCAACACTTAGCTTAAGTGAAAATATTTGATGCAAAAATTATTTTTTTATTATGAACAAGTCCATACAATTAACAAGGATATGAATTTACCTTTCATATACAATGCATAAGATATTTCTCTAGGGAACAAGAACTAATAGATATCCTGAAGCAGACCAGTATCTAAGTATAGCCACAGGAAAAGTAGAAAGAATTAAATTTGCAATATAGTAAAAGTGGCAAGGTAAGTTCACTCTTCATTTTTATTCATGAAACAGTATATGAAATAAGTCATAAAATACAGAAACATTTGCTGAGAGATTTAAGTGGAAAACACGATTTAGGCAGTTTTCTGCTGTCATGGAAATTTGAATTATATTTGTTTGCATGCATACACATACATAACCTGTTGTGGTGTGTGTGTGTGTGTGTGTGTGTGTGTGTGTGTGTGTGGGTGTGTGTGGGTGTGTGTTTGTGTGTGTGTGGGGTCAGACTGACATTGTTATTGATACCTCTGAATAACATAATGTTAAACTCATGATCAGAAAATCAGTTACATCAAAAGATTGTCTCGGGTGTCTGAGACTATTATCACCATACAATTTTTAGTTCCTGTGTCTTACATGAAAATGGCCAAACAGAAACACTGTTACAGAGGAAAATAAAAAGACAATGTAAGTTCTTCTGAAGAATTATTGGATGCTGACATCTAGTGACTTAGAAAAGTACCATTATGGAGGAATTTTAATAACACAATATACTTCCATAAAAATGTGTATGTTGCCCAGTGCAAAATCACATATGTACAGGTCGATACATTTAATTTTAATACTTAATTATAGCTTTTTATGTGCCTAACTGCTACTGAATAAAGGTAAACCCTTGTGAAATGAACTTTTTTATCAGTGATACTCCACACTTTGCAGAAAGCATATCATTCCCTATAATATCTTAAAATCTTCCTCCATTACCCTTTTCCTTCCTTCCTTCCTTCCTTCCTTCCTTCCTTCCTTCCTTCCTTTCTCCCTTCCTTCATTCCTTCTTTCCTTCCTTCCTTCCTTTCCCAATATCTTTTTACCACATTGTCTCTGTATATGCTTTTTTCTTTGCCTCTCTGATATATTCTAATATATATTATCTATATCTCCATCCTTCCTCTTTCAATACACTTAAAAGTGTTCTTCAGTTAGGGTTTCCATCACTATGATAAACACTAAGACCAAAAGCAACTTGGTGAAGAAAGGATTTATATCATCTTACAGTAAACAGGTAACAGTCCTTTATGGACAGAACTCAGGACAAGAACTCAAGCAGGCAAGAACTTCCGGGTAGGAACTGACACTGAAGCCATGGAGGAATGCTACTTACTGGCTTCCTCCTCATGATTTGCTCAGCCCACTATTACAGCTCAGCACACCTGCCCAGAGCTACTACTGATGTGCCAAAGATTAATTAAGAAGACATCTGAAAGACTTCTGGGTTTCCTTTTCACAGTAATTCTGACTTGTCAAACTGACCCCCCCAAAAAAGTAATTAGTATAAATAGCTTTTCCATCTACTGGATACTAAATCTACAATAACCTAAAATAAGTTTTTTTGTGTTAAATTCTTCTGAAATTTTAATGTACTTTTCCTATATGTCTCATTTGAGGCCTGCTTTACCATACTATTTCAAGTTACACATATGAAAGTATAACCTTGTAATAATGCTTATACCTGTATCTCCTCTTTTCCATTTGATTTCCTTTTTTTCTATTCCTCGGTGAATTACTGATTTACAATCATTATCTTACATTTATTATTTTACATTTTGATTACAATCATTATTTTACAATTATTATTTTACATTTTGATAGCGCTTATATAATTTTCATCAATGAATATGCAGTTAGGACCATATAGAAAGCAGATCACATTGACATTTTATTTTTTTTCATTATGAATTTTACTTTTTGATCTCTACCCAAAGCTGCATATCCTGTGCTATTCCAAAAAGCTCTCTACACATAGACTTTTTTCTTTGCAGAATTTACAAGTCCTGTGGCAATAAAATGCAAAGTTTTTAGAATGGAGCACTGATTCATGAATTCTCTAAGATAAGCTGTTAGGAAAAAAAAAGCTGTCAGGAAAGAAAAAAGAAAGGAAGGAAGAAAGAGAGAGAGAGAGGAGAGAGATAAACAAAATTGCAGGAGAGTGTGTGAGTGAGAGTCAGGGACAGAGTGATAGAGGAAGAGAGGGAGAGAAGAAGAAAGGGAGACAGGAGGAAAGAAAGGAAAAAGGAAGGAAAGAAGGAAGGAAAGGAAGAGATTGATGAACTACAACTTATAATTTTAATGAAGGTGAAGAGTTTGTGAGTTTAATCCATAAGAAATTGGAAAAGTTGTTGTAGAGGTATGCTTGAGAATTTTAGATGTGCTTCAGTGCCTATCAGATAGAACCTGGAGGAAGAAAAGGACATGAAATCCCCCGAAACAAGAGTTACTACAAAAAGTTGTGAGCCCCCATATGCGCACAAGAAACAAAATTTCAGTCCACTGCATGAGCAGCATGTACTTTGAATTGCTGAGCCCTCTCTGCATCCCTTGTTCTGTATTATTCATCATATATTTAGTATTCAGTTTTTTTCCCCAGAATTCTTGAAAGTTAAGGTCATCATTGCTTAATATTTTCACTAGTGCTCTCTAAAGGCAATAATTCTTCAGCTTTATCTTCAACATTCTTTCTTATAGTGTTTACTGCTGGAGATATTTTACACTGATATTATATGTTTTGTGGAACTTTTAAGTTCTAATCTTTTAATTTGATTATCTTCAGTTTTTTCCTTTGCAGAATGTGTTGTTTAAGTTGCTGAATTTCTCACCTGAGTCTTGAATTGGTGTATTTATTTCATCCATCTTTTTGAATTTTCATTAAAATCATTGCTCTTTGCAGGAGGACTGCAGAGACTGATGCACCAATCAAGGACTAGCATGGAAAGAACTTATAGCTCATGCTCAGATGTAGTCCATAAGCAGTTCAGAATCCAAGTCAGATTCCTAATAAAGGGAGCAGGGGCAGTTTCTGACATGAACTCAGTTGCCTGCTCTTTGATCACTTCCGACTAAGAGGATGGCCTTACTAGGCCACAAAGGAAGAGAACCCAGGCCATCCTGATGAGACTTGATAAGCTAGGGTTAGAGAGTAGGGGAGAAGGACTCCCCCTTTTCAGTGCACTGGGGGAAGAGGATGGGGGGAAGAGGAAGGGAGGGTGCGACAGGGAGGAGATGAAGGAGGGGGTTACAATCATGATGGAAAGTGAACAAATTGTAAAAATAATAAAATATAAGTAATAATTATAATAAAAACTTTATCAGGTCAAAGGTTGCTTGAAAGTCAATCTTCACTGACTGTTTTCACATACCTAAAATTTTCATATAACTATAATCACTGTACAATGAACATGAGCTTGTCTAGTATGTAAGACTATTTTGAATACTTTTTTCTTTGTTGTCAAACTTGTTTCTTCTCTCTTTTGATCGCTTTGCTTTTGTAAAAGTTGAAGTAGAATCTGTTTTGTATCTTGGACTGGACTTAAACCTAAGTTTCACCTGCTTCAGCCTTCTGAGTTCTAGAAGTCTGTGTTCTTAATGCTAAGCAAACTTGGAATATTAACTCAAAATAGTAAGTTAACAATCTAAATTCAGCGATTTTATTATTTATAAAATTGTAAGAGCTATAAACTTTGTACAATATACACAAATTTACATTAGGAATCGGTTTGTTTACTTACTGAACAAATATTAAACACCAACCCACTTGACATTAACTAAATATTTTTCTCTAATGACTACCTAAATAATGCAGCAAAATAGAGAATTTTAAAAGCATGGCATGGACAGGATATTTGGTATGGTACAGTTATATATTGTCAATCGATGAAGTGTCTCAAAAGAGCAGCTCATCCCCCATCCTGTCAAAAGTCCTGAAGCCTCCTGATCCAAGTGAAATGCAGGGTGATATTTCCTGTAAATCAAGTTCTTGGAGAGGAATGACTGTGGACAGTTCCTTTACCTGAACTTTAACTTCATAAAACAAGTGTCTTGTGATCATAGTAAAGGAAGCCCTATTCACCACTAGAGGACACTGCAAAAAAACATATTTTTTTTTCTTTTTTAATTTATTTTTCTTTATTAATTAGACTTTACTCACTTTGTATAACCTGGTGGTTCCCTCTCTCCTCCCTTCCCAATCCATCCCTTCCTCCACCCTCTGATTGCATGCCCCTCCCCAAGTCCACTGAGAGGGGAGGACTTCTTTTCCTTCCTTCTGATCCTAGTCAATTAGGTCTCATCAGGAGTGGCTGCCTTGTCTTCTTCTGTGGCCTGGTAATGCTGCTTCACCTTCAGGGGGAAGTAATTAAAGAGCAGCCCAATCGGAACTCCATAAGTAGAGAAACAAAATAAAAAAAAAATATGAGCACAGGGGTTTTTCCTGAAACTGCTCTTCCACCCAACCACTATGCATGGAGATAACCTAAGGCCCCTGCACATATGTAGCCCATGGCAGTTCAGTATCCAAGTGGGTTCCATTGAAATAGTATCTAGACTTGTCCACCATTTCCCCCCACATTGCTCACAACGGGAGCAGTCTAGGATGCTGTCCTTCCTCATATTGGCAAGGGCCTTCTTAGAAGCAATCCTTACCATGAGACATTTCAATTGCTTTCCAAGTCCTGACACTGTTGTTTTCATTAGATTTAGAATATAATTAAAATTTCTATTGAATTTTACATATGGTCTATTGACATTTTCATTGCCAAGATTTGAGTTTCTCTCTCGTTCAGAAACTTCATCACTTAATCAATTGTTCTTTATTAGCCTATAGTTTATTAGTTAATACATGCAACTACCAATACCCATTTCTTGCATTTATTGATCATTTAAAAAATCATTCACTGAATTATATACCTAACATTTTGGTCCTATACTATTTTCAATATCAGTTATTAAGAATGTATAAACTTCTGGAGTAGTTATGTTTTGTATTTTTCCTTATTTTGCAAGTCTCTATGTTGACACTAAGCAATGTATTAGTTGGACATCAATTGCAAGTGTAAGTGAAAGCATTCAGTATGTGCCATCTTTCTTTGTCATTATCCAAAGAACATTAAATTTCTCATTAAGGCAGCATCCAGAATGAAACCATTGACAAATTGCTTGGGATCATCCTTCTCAAATCAGGTTATTGGTTCTGCAATTCAAACCTGACTCAAAAACAACTTCTCAAGTTCTCAGACATGCACAAGATCTGCATATTTTCAAGCCAGAGAAGGATCTCAACTGAGAGGAGGAAGTGCACCCCAGGGTCCCATCTTTAACAAAGAAGCATTTTTGTTCAGTTTTGACATTTATTGTTTCATTGTTGTTTTGATTGTTGGATTTGTTTCCCTTTTTTGTGGTTTTGTACTTTATTTTTTTTAATTTTTGGGGTTTGGTGGGGCATTTGGGGAGGCAAGAGAATGTAAAGTTGGTGGGGAAGATCTGGAAAAAGTGAAAGGAAAGCAATCAATATGTATTTATAAAAATAATTAAAACTGAAATTAAAAGAACTTTAGAAATGTGCTCTTAGTCAAATGTTCTACTGCTATGAAGAGATGCTATGACTCAGAAGCACTTATTTTTGAAAAGCATTTAACGAGAACTTGGTTACAGTTCAGAGGTTTAGTCCATTATCATAGTGGGAGACATGGGAACACGCAGGCAGATATAATGTTGGAGAATAGCTGAAGGTTCTTTATCCAGATTGGCAGGCAGAGAGAAGGACACAGCCCTCCAGAAGAGGGGATGAGAATTCCAGGAAATCCATCCTTCCCATTCCAAATCATGCAGGTGTGCATCAGGAAGTGGCATGGGTGGGCGTGTCTGGCAGTGAGTCCGTTGGGGAGGTGAAGATGTAGGTGTAAGTTGAGGTGTGGGTGCTGGTCTTTCTTCCTGAAGCCTAGACCTTGAGCCTTCGCCAGAGTCATTGGGGAGTGGGTGTCTGGTGGGCCGATGCAGGACGGAGTGCTTGCTCTGGGAAGAAGTCTGCAGCCTAGGCTGTCACGGGTGGGTGGAACCCGCCCAAAGGGTGTGGAGATCAGGCCGAGAGGCCTCCAGAGAGTGTCTTCAGAGCTCCAAGCAGGATCCCAGGTGTAAGCTCTAAAAAGCCTGGGTTTTCCGAGAGGGAAGAGTGGGTGTGTCCAGTGCAGCCAGGGTGTCCCAAGACATGCCTGAGCAGAGAGTGTCCTTCTGGGGTTCACCTGTGAGAGAACCAGTTGTGATAATCCCGGAGAGCCTTGGCCATGAGGGGGTGGGTCGCTTCTTACCTTGGGTCTTGTTGAAGATATCCCGCCAGGATGGGCCGTGGCCAGAGGCCTGCGGGAGGAGGTGCGCTTCGGAGGAGGGCCCACACAGCGGGGGTCCGGGCACCTCTGGCCTGCCTGGGCTCCTGGCCTGGGTGAAGAAGGTGACCATCTTGGTTTGTTGGCGCCCTTGCAGCTTCTTGGCCTGTCTGCTCCGGATGCGGGCTGTGACGGCTTGCAGCCTCAGCTCCTGGTCTGCCTCCTCCATCTGCTGCTGTGTCTTGGTCTCAGTCTGGCTGTGGGTCTCAGTCTCGTCGCCTGCGTGCCCATGTTCCGCTTCTTGGGCTGCTTCGGCTGTGGCGGCTTCAAAGGCCTCCTTGGCTTGGGAGATTCCTTGGAGAGCAGGTTGTTCGGTGGCATCAGCTGCATGGGCTGCAATGGCCTCCTTGGCTTGGCAGTGAGCCTCCCACATGCCCACGAGATCTTGGGAAAGGAGGAGCCCTTCTGGCCATTCCTGCTGGAGAACGGGCTTCCTGGCACCTGAGTAGACAGGCGTCTTGGAATCCACCCTGACAGGCGCCAGCTGCACTTCTCGGTCAGTCTGGCCCCAAGAGAGCTCCAGGACACCCAGGGGGTAGCGGGCGTGGTCAGAGTTGGGGCAAGCCCCCAAAGAGCAGGCGCGGCCATGCTCCTGGGACCCGCGGAGAGCGTCCTGTCTGCACCTTCGGATCTTCTTGGCTGCTGGCTCCAGGCTTTCACGGCAAGCGTCACTTGCCTCTGGCGTCTGGCATGTGCTTCGCTTCCTGCTCGGGACTGGCCTGCTGCTGCTCAGCTGCAAGGCCTCTGCCCGCTTGTCTTGGGCTCCTCTGGACGTGGATGCTTGGGTCTCCTCTGCCGGAGATGTTCTTCCTTGCTCTGCCTTCTCACTCAGCACCAAGGCAGAGTCAGGGGAGAGTGGGTCCCTCTCAGACCTGGGACCCAGCGGGGAACTGTCCCCCCATTTGGCCGCCAAGTCCCTGGCGAAGGGCACTAGCAGCTGCTGTTTCCTCAAGATCTTGATGGTCTGCCTGAAGCCTATCTCTGCCAGACGTTCAGACAGGCTGGGCACGGCGGCGAGTTTCTTCAGGGCCTTGTAGAGCTTGCGTGGCTCTGTCTCCGTGCACAGGCGATGACACAGCTTCTGCAGGGATGCCTGGGAAGAGCCAGCCTCCATGTCCATGGCTGAGAACAGGACTGGGCCCCACCGGGCAGACAGTACGTTGGACTGCTCTTTTCCTCTTCCTCTGGTGGTGGCTACCTGTGTCTCTGCAGCAGATTCTGGGCTAGGCTGCTGGGAGTTTTCCAGCTGCTGCCTCTCTTTGCCTCACTGTGGAGGGGCGCATCCCTACCCTAGATATATATACAGGGGCTGGACCACGCCTTGGCTCAAATCTGCCCAGTCAGCGGCCGAGGCTGCTGGTTCTGGGCCCGCCCCTTCTGACTTATGCTTCCCTGTGCCACGCCCCATCCACAGCTCAGGAAACATGATCTCTGACGCCAGAGCCCACTCTGGCCAAATCCCGGGGGTTCACAGCCCTGCCTTGCTTCCAGGCAAGCTCTGGCAAATGGGGGCTTCCTCAAGGTCTTTGCTGGGGCTCTCGGGATAGTCTGCTCCCCGCTGTAGGACGCCAGCTTCGGGAGCCTGCCAGAGACTGCACATGCTCACACAAAAGCAGAGGGAAGTAAAATCGAGTCAATCAATCAATCAATAAGTAAATAAACAAACAAACAAATAAATAAATAAATAAATAAGCCGAGAATCTGCTCTGGGCTCCAATTTCGCACAGTGCATGGAGGGTGGGTGGGAGACACATCCCTTTCACCCCAGCAAGTTGAGCCTGTCGGGGAAAGTGGATTTCTGCTCGGAGCCTGGAAATCCTGTCTTGCACACTGCCACACCGCCTTGACGGCCTGGGCCCATCTTTCAACCAAATAGGCTTTCACAGGTGTTCACACTGGTGCAGTTCCCAAAAGCCGGCCCACAGCTTTCCATTTCTCTTCTGATCCTGGGCAACTGGGTCTTAGCTTTCTGGGTTCCAAGGATCCCTTTTTCAATCTGGTTAATTTCCCTCTGAGCACTCTCTGTCTCTGCCTCTGCCTCTGCCTCTGTCTCTGTCTCTCTCTCTCTGTTTGTCTCAAACACACACACACTCACACACACACACACACACACACACACACACACACACACGTACACACCCTTGCACACACATGCACACTCACACAGTGGCTATCAACTCTCTATAACTATGCCTATGAATGACTCTCTCTTTCCAATCATATGTATATACACAGAAATGTTTATTCGTGAACATCTATGTATACAAAGGAGAGAAATGCACACAATATTCATTAGTGTTGAAGCTAACACACCTGACACTTACCCTAAGCAGTTCTCCCTCGGGCAGTTGTGTACCTAAGGCGTGGAAAACTAACTCTGGAAAGAAGATCTGTCCAAGCACTGGAGAAGTGGCAATGATTGCTTCCGCACAGCCCTCCAGAAGAGGGGGTGAGAATTCCAGGAAATCCATCCTTCCCTTCCAATTCACGCAGGTGTGCATCAGTGGGTGGGCGTGTCTGACAGTGAGTCCGTTGGGCAAGTGAAGGCGTAGGTGTGAGTTGAGGTGTGGGTGCTGGTCTTTCTTCCTGAAGCCTAGACTGAGCCTTGGCCAGAGTCTTTGGGTAGTGGATGTCTGGTAGGCCGATGCAGGACGGAGTGCTTGCTCTGGGAAGATGGCTGCAGCCTAGGCTCTCACGGGTGGGTGGAACCCGCCCAAAGGGTGTGGAGATCAGGCCGAGAGGCCTCCAGAGATTGTCTCCAGAGCTCCAAGAGGGATCCCAGGTGCAAGCTCTGGAAAGCCTGGGTTTTCCGTGAGAGAAGAGTGGGTGTGTCCAGTGCCGCCGGGGCGTCCCAAGACATGCCTGAGCAGAGAGTGTCCTTCTGGGGTTCACCTGTGAGAGAACCGGTTCTGATAATCCCGGAGAGCCTTGGCCATGAGGGGGGCGGGGCCCTTCTTAGCCTGGGTCTTGGTGCAGAGAGCCCGCAGGGACGGGCAGTGGCCAGAGGCCTGCGGGAGGAGGTGCGCTTCGGAGGAGGGCCCCCGAGCCGGGGGTCCGGGCACCTCTGGCTGGCCTGGGCTCCTGGCCTGGGTGAAGAAGGTGACCATCTTGGTTTGTCGGCGCCCTTGCAGCTTCTTGGCCTGAATGCTCCGGATGCGGGCTGTGACGGCTTGCAGCCTCAGCTCCTGGTCTGCCTCCTCCATCTGCTGCTGTGTCTTGGTCTCAGTCTGGCTGTGGGTCTCAGTCTCGTCGCCTGCGTGCCCATGTTCCGCTTCTTGGGCTGCTTGGGCTGTGGCGGCTTCAAAGGCCTCCTTGGCTTGGGAGATTCCTTTGAGAGCAGGTTGTTCGGTGGCATCAGCTGCATGGGCTGCAATGGCCTCCTTGGCTTCTCAGTGAGCCTCCCACATGCCCACGAGATCTTGGGAAAGGAGGAGCCCTTCTGGCCATTCCTGCTGGAGAACGGGCTTCCTGGCACCTGAGTAGACAGGTGTCTTGGAATCCACCCTGACAGGCGCCAGCTGCACTTCTCGGTCAGTCTGGCCCCAAGAGATCTCCGGGACACCCAGGGGGTAGCGGGCGTGGTCAGAGTTGGGGCAAGCCCCCAAAGAGAAGGCGCTGCCATGCTCCTGGGACCCGCGGAGAGCGTCCTGTCTGCAACTTCGGATCTTCTTGGCTGCTGGCTCCAGGCTTTCACGGCAAGTGTCACTTGCCTCTGGCATCTGGCATGTGCTTCGCTTCCTGCTCGGGACTGGCCTGCTGCTGCTCAGCTGTAAGGCCTCTGCCCGCTTGTCTTGGGCTCCTCTGGACGTGGATGCTTGGGTCTCCTCTGCCTGAGATTTTCTTCC
This sequence comes from Meriones unguiculatus, assembly GCF_030254825.1. NCBI lineage: Eukaryota > Metazoa > Chordata > Mammalia > Rodentia > Muridae > Meriones > Meriones unguiculatus. The sequence goes on along the minus strand of NC_083353.1, from coordinate 23,004,399 downwards.
TTGCTCTGCCTTCTCACTCAGCACCAAGGCAGAGACAGGGGAGAGTGGGTCCCGCTCAGACCTGGGACCCAGCGGGGAACTGTCCCCCCATTTGGCCGCCAAGTCCCTGGCGAAGGGCACTAGCAGCTGCTGTTTCCTCAAGATCTTGATGGTCTGCCTGAAGCCTATCTCTGCCAGATGTTCAGACAGGCTGGGCACGGAGGCGAGTTTCTTCAGGGCCTTGTAGAGCTTGCGTGGCTCTGTCTCCGTGCACAGGCGATCACACAGCTTCTGCAGGGCTGCCTGGGAAGAGCCAGCCTCCATGTCCATGGCTGAGAACAGGACTGGGCCCCACCGGGCAGACAGTACGTTGGACTGCTCTTTTCCTCTTCCTCTGGTGGTGGCTACCTGTGTCTCTGCAGCAGATTCTGGGCTAGGCTGCTGGGAGTTTTCCAGCTGCTGCCTCTCTTTGCCTCACTGTGGAGGGGCGCATCCCTACCCTAGATATATATACAGGGGCTGGACCACGCCTTGGCTCAAATCTGCCCAGTCAGCGGCCGAGGCTGCTGGTTCTGGGCCCGCCCCTTCTGACTTCTGCTTCCCTGTGCCACGCCCCATCCACAGCTCAGGAAACATGATCTCTGACGCCAGAGCCCACTCTGGCCAAATCCCGGGGGTTCACAGCCCTGCCTTGCTTCCAGGCGAGCTCTGGCAAATGGGGGCTTCCTCAAGGTCTTTGCTGGGGCTCTCGGAATAGTCTGCTCCCCGCTGTAGGACGCCAGCTTCGGGAGCCTGCCAGAGACTGCACATGCTCACACAAAAGCAGAGGGAAGTAAAATCGAGTCAATCAATCAATCAATAAGTAAATAAACAAAGAAACAAATAAATAAATAAATAAATAAGCCGAGAATCTGCTCTGGGCTCCAATTTCGCACAGTGCATGGAGGGTGGGTGGGAGACACATCCCTTTCACCCCAGCAAGTTGAGCCTGTCGGGGAAAGTGGATTTCTGCTCGGAGCCTGGAAATCCTGTCTTGCACACCTGCCACACCGCCTTGACGGCCTGGGCCCATCTTTCAACCAACTAGTCTTTCACAGGTGTTCACACTGGTGCAGTTCCCAAAAGCCGGCCCACAGCTTTCCATTTCTCTTCTGATCCTGGGCAACTGTGTCTTAGCTTTCTGGGTTCCAAAAGATCCCTTTTTCAATCTGGTTAATTTCCCTCTGCGCACTCTCTGTCTCTGCCTGTCTCTGTCTCTGTCTCTGTCTCTCTCTCTCTGTTTGTCTCAAACACACACACACTCACACACACACACACACACACACACACACATACACACCCTTGCACACACATGCACACTCACACAGTGGCTATCAACTCTCTATAACTATGCCTATGAATGACTCTCTCTTTCCAATCATATGTATATACACAGAAATGTTTATTCGTGAACATCTATGTATACAAAGGAGAGAAATGCACACAATATTCATTAGTGCTGAAGCTAACACACCGGACACTCACCCTAAGCAGTTCTCCATCGGACAGTTGTGTACCTCAGGCGTGGAAAACTAACTCTGGAAAGAAGATCTGTCCAAGCACTGGAGAAGTGGCAATGATTGCTTCCGCACAGCCCTCCAGAAGAGGGGGTGAGAATTCCAGGAAATCCATCCTTCCCTTCCAAATCACGCAGGTGTGCATCAGTGGGTGGGCGTGTCTGGCAGCGAGTCCGTTGGGCAGGTCAAGGCCTAGGTGTGAGTTGAGGTGTGGGTGCTGGTCTTTCTTCCTGAAGCCTAGACCTTGAGCCTTGGCCAGAGTCTTTGGGTAGTGGATGTCTGGTGGGCCGATGCAGGACGGAGTGCTTGCTCTGGGAAGATGGCTGCAGCCTAGGCTCTCATGGGTGGGTGGAACCCGCCCAAAGGGTGTGGAGATCAGGCCGAGAGGCCTCCAGAGATTGTCTCCAGAGCTCCAAGCGGGATCCCAGGTGCAAGCTCTGGAAAGCCTGGGTTTTCCGTGAGAGAAGAGTGGGTGTGTCCAGTGCCGCCGGGGCGTCCCAAGACATGCCTGAGCAGAGAGTGTCCTTCTGGGGTTCACCTGTGAGAGAACCGGTTGTGATAATCCCGGAGAGCCTTATCCATGAGGGGGGCGGGTCTCTTCTTAGCCTGGGTCTTGGTGCAGAGAGCCCGCCGGGACGGACCATGGCCAGAGGCCTGCGGGAGGAGGTGCGCTTCGGAGGAGGGCCCCCGAGCCGGGGGTCCGGGCACCTCTGGCTGGCCTGGGCTCCTGGCCTGGGTGAAGAAGGTGACCATCTTGGTTTGTCGGCGCCCTTGCAGCTTCTTGGCCTGTCTGCTCCGGATGCGGGCTGTGACGGCTTGCAGCCTCAGCTCCTGGTCTGCCTCCTCCATCTGCTGCTGTGTCTTGGTCTCAGTCTGGCTGTGGGTCTCAGTCTCGTCGCCTGCGTGCCCATGTTCCGCTTCTTGGGCTGCTTGGGCTGTGGCGGCTTCAAAGGCCTCCTTGGCTTGGGAGATTCCTTGGAGAGCAGGTTGTTCGGTGGCATCAGCTGCATGGGCTGCAATGGCCTCCTTGGCTTGGCAGTGAGCCTCCCACATGCCCACGAGATCTTGGGAAAGGAGGAGCCCTTCTGGCCATTCCTGCTGGAGAACGGGCTTCCTGGCACCTGAGTAGACAGGCGTCTTGGAATCCACCCTGACAGGCGCCAGCTGCACTTCTCGGTCAGTCTGGCCCAAGAGAGCTCCGGGACACCCAGGGGGTAGCGGGCGTGGTCAGAGTTGGGGCAAGCCCCCAAAGAGCAGGCGCTGCCATGCTCCTGGGCCCCGCGGAGAGCGTCCTGTCTGCACCTTCGGATCTTCTAGGCTGCTGGCTCCAGGCTTTCACGGCAAGCGTCACTTGCCTCTGGCGTCTGGCATGTGCTTCGCTTCCTGCTCGGGACTGGCCTGCTGCTGCTCAGCTGCAAGGCCTCTGCCCGCTTCTCTTGGGCTCCTCTGGACGTGGATGCTTGGGTCTCCTCTGCCGGACATGTTCTTCCTTGCTCTGCCTTCTCGCTCAGCACCAAGGCAGAGTCAGGGGAGAGTGGGTCCCGCTCAGACCTGGGACCCAGCGGGGAACTGTCCCCCCATTTGGCCGCCAAGTCCCTGGCGAAGGACACTAGCAGCTGCTGTTTCCTCAAGATCTTGATGGTCTGCCTGAAGCTTATCTCTGCCAGACGTTCAGACAGGCTGGGCAAGGCGGCCAGTTTCTTCAGGACCTTGTAGAGCTTGCGTGGCTCTGTCTCCGTGCACAGGCGATCACACAGCTTCTGCAGGGCTGCCTGGGAAGAGCCAGCCTCCATGTCCATGGCTGAGAACAGGACTGGGCCCCACCGGGCAGACAGTACTTTGGACTGCTCTTTTCCTCTTCCTCTGGTGGTGGCTACCTGTGTCTCTGCAGCAGATTCTGGGCTAGGCTGCTGGGAGTTTTCCAGCCTGCTGCCTCTCTTTGCCTCACTGTGGAGGGGCGCATCCCTACCCTAGATATATATACAGGGGCTGGACCACGCCTTGGCTCAAATCTGCCCAGTCAGCGGCCGAGGCTGCTGGTTCTGGGCCCGCCCCTTCTGACTTCTGCTTCCCTGTGCCACGCCCCATCCACAGCTCAGGAAACATGATCTCTGACGCCAGAGCCCACTCTGGCCAAATCCCGGGGGTTCACAGCCCTGCCTTGCTTCCAGGCGAGCTCTGGCAAATGGGGGCTTCCTCAAGGTCTTTGCTGGGGCTCTCGGGATAGTCTGCTCCCCACTGTAGGACGCCAGCTTCGGGAGCCTGCCAGAGACTACAAATGCTCACACAAAAGCAGAGGGAAGTAAAATCCAGTCAATCAATCAATCAATAAGTAAATAAACAAATAAATAAATAAATAAATAAATAAGCCGAGAATCTGCTCTGGGCTCCAATTTCGCACAGTGCATGGAGGGTGGGTGGGAGACACATCCCTTTCACCCCAGCAAGTTGAGCCTGTCGGGGAAAGTGGATTTCTGCTCGGAGCCTGGAAATCCTGTCTTGCACACCTGCCACACCGCCTTGATGGCCTGGGCCCATCTTTCAACCAAATAGGCTTTCACAGGTGTTCACACTGGTGCAGTTCCCAAAAGCCGGCCCACAGCTTTCCATTTCTCTTCTGATCCTGGGCAACGGGGTCGTAGCTTTCTGGGTTCCAAAAGATCCCTTTTTCAATCTGGTTAATTTCCCTCTGCGCACTCTCTGTCTCTGCCTCTGTCTCTGTCACTGTCTCTGTCTCTCTCTCTCTGTTTGTCTCAAACACACACACACTCACACACACACACACACATGCATACACACCCTTGCACACACATGCACACTCACACAGTGGCTATCAACTCTCTATAACTATGCCTATGAATGACTCTCTCTTTCCAATCATATGTATATACACAGAAATGTTTATTCGTGAACATCTATGTATACAAAGGAGAGAAATGCACACAATATTCATTAGTGCTGAAGCTAACACACCTGACACTTACCCTAAGCAGTTCTCCCTCGGGCAGTTGTGTACCTAAGGCGTGGAAAACTAACTCTGGAAAGAAGATCTGTCCAAGCACTGGAGAAGTGGCAATGATTGCTTCCGCACAGCCCTCCAGAAGAGGGGGTGAGAATTCCAGGAAATCCATCCTTCCCTTCCAAATCACGCAGGTGTGCATCAGTGGGTGGGCGTGTCTGGCAGCGAGTCCGTTGGGCAGGTGAAGGCCTAGGTGTGAGTTGAGGTGTGGGTGCTGGTCTTTCTTCCTGAAGCCTAGACCTTGAGCCTTGGCCAGAGTCTTTGGGTAGTGGATGTCTTTTGGGCCGATGCAGGAAGGAGTGCTTGCTCTGGGAAGATGGCTGCAGCCTAGGCTCTCACGGGTGGGTGGAACCCGCCCAAAGGGTGTGGAGATCAGGCCGAGAGGCCTCCAGAGATTGTCCCCAGAGCTCCAAGCGGGATCCCAGGTGCAAGCTCTGGAAAGCCTGGGTTTTCCGTGAGAGAAGAGTGGGTGTGTCCAGTGCCGCCGGGGCGTCCCACGACATGCCTGAGCAGAGAGTGTCCTTCTGGGGTTCACCTGTGAGAGAACCGGTAGTGATAATCCCGGAGAGGCTTGGCCATGAGGGGGGCGGGTCTCTTCTTAGCCTGGGTCTTGGTGCAGAGAGCCCGCCGGGACGGGCCGTGGCCAGAGGCCTGCGGGAGGAGGTGCGCTTCGGAGGAGGGCCCCCGAGCCGGGGGTCCGGGCACCTCTGGCTGGCCTGGGCTCCTGGCCTGGGTGAAGAAGGTGACCATCTTGGTTTGTCGGCGCCCTTGCAGCTTCTTGGCCTGTCTGCTCCAGATGCGGGCTGTGACGGCTTGCAGCCTCAGCTCCTGGTCTGCCTCCTCCATCTGCTGCTGTGTCTTGGTCTCAGTCTGGCTGTGGGTCTCAGTCTCGTCGCCTGCGTGCCCATGTCCCGCATCTTGGGATGCTTGGGCTGTGGCGGCTTCAAAGGCCTCCTTGGCTTGGGAGATTCCTTGGAGAGCAGGTTGTTCGGTGGCATCAGCTGCATGGGCTGCAATGGCCTCCTTGGCTTGGCAGTGAGCCTCCCACATGCCCACGAGATCTTGGGAAAGGAGGAGCCCTTCTGGCCATTCCTGCTGGAGAACGGGCTTCCTGGCACCTGAGTAGACAGGCGTCTTGGAATCCACCCTGACAGGCGCCAGCTGCACTTCTCGGTCAGTCTGGCCCCAAGAGAGCTCCGGGACACCCAGGGGGTAGCGGGCGTGGTCAGAGTTGGGGCAAGCCCCCAAAGAGAAGGCGCGGCCATGCTCCTGGGACCCGCGGAGAGCGTCCTGTCTGCACCTTCGGATCTTCTTGGCTGCTGGCTCCAGGCTTTCACGGCAAGCGTCACTTGCCTCTGGCGTCTGGCATGTGCTTCGCTTCCTGCTCGGGACTGGCCTGCTGCTGCTCAGCTGCAAGGCCTCTGCCCGCTTGTCTTGGGCTCCTCTGGACGTGGATGCTTGGGTCTCCTCTGCCGGAGATGTTCTTCCTTGCTCTGCCTTCTCGCTCAGCACCAAGGCAGAGTCAGGGGAGAGTGGGTCCCGCTCAGACCTGGGACCCAGCGGGGAACTGTCCCCCCATTTGGCCGCCAAGTCCCTGGCGAAGGACACTAGCAGCTGCTGTTTCCTCAAGATCTTGATGGTCTGCCTGAAGCCTATCTCTGCCAGACGTTCAGACAGGCTGGGCAATGCGGCCAGTTTCTTCAGGGCCTTGTAGAGCTTGCGTGGCTCTGTCTCCATGCACAGGCGATCACACAGCTTCTGCAGGGCTGCCTGGGAAGAGCCATCCTCCATGTCCATTGCTGAGAACAGGACTGGGCCCCACCGGGCAGACAGTACTTTGGACTGCTCTTTTCCTCTTCCTCTGGTGGTGGCTACCTGTGTCTCTGCAGCAGATTCTGGGCTAGGCTGCTGGGAGTTTTCCAGCCTGCTGCCTCTCTTTGCCTCACTGTGGAGGGGCGCATCCCTACCCTAGATATATATACAGGGGCTGGACCACGCCTTGGCTCAAATCTGCCCAGTCAGCGGCCGAGGCTGCTGGTTCTGGGCCCGCCCCTTCTGACTTCTGCTTCCCTGTGCCACGCCCCATCCACAGCTCAGGAAACATGATCTCTGACGCCAGAGCCCACTCTGGCCAAATCCCGGGGGTTCACAGCCCTGCCTTGCTTCCAGGCGAGCTCTGGCAAATGGGGGCTTCCTCAAGGTCTTTGCTGGGGCTCTCGGGATAGTCTGCTCCCCGCTGTAGGACGCCAGCTTCGGGAGCCTGCCAGAGACTGCACATGCTCACACAAAAGCAGAGGGAAGTAAAATCGAGTCAATCAATCAATCAATAAGTAAATAAACAAATAAATAAATAAATAAATAAATAAGCCGAGAATCTGCTCTGGGCTTCAATTTCGCACAGTGAATGGAGGGTGGGAGGGAGACACATCCCGTTCACCCCAGCAAGTTGAGCCTGTCCGGGAAAGTGGATTTCTGCTCGGAGCCTGGAAATCCTGTCTTGCACACCTGCCACACCGCCTTGATGGCCTGGGCCCATCTTTCCAAGAACTAGGCTTTCACAGGTGTTCACACTGGTGCAGATACCAAAAGCCGGCCCACAGCTTTCCATTTCTCTTCTGATCCTGGGCAACTGGGTCTTAGCTTTCTGGGTTGCCAAAGGATCCCTTTTTCGCTCTGGTTTATTTCCCTCTGTGCACTCTCTCTGTCTCTGCCTCTGTCATTGTCTTTGTCTCTGTCTCTGTCTCTCTCTCTCTGTTTGTCTCAAACACACACACACTCACACACACACACACACACACACACACACACACACATACAAACACCCTTGCACATACATGCACACTCACACAGTGGCTATCAACTCTCTATGGCTATGCCTATGAATGACTCTCTTTCCAATCATATGTATATACACACAAATATTTTTTCGTGAACATCTATGTATACAAAGGAGAAAAATGCACACAATATTAATTAGTGCTGAAGCTAACACACCTGACACTTATCCTAAGCAGTTCTCCCTCGGGCAGTTGTGTACCTTGGCGTGGGCGAAGCCCTAAGGCGTGGAAAACTAACTCTGGAAAGAAGATCTGTCCAAGCACTGGAGAAGTCGCAATGGGAAGTGAGGTCAATGATTGCTTCCGCACAGCCCTCCAGAAGAGGGGGTGAGAATTCCAGGAAATCCATCCTTCCCTTCCAAATCACGCAGGTGTGCATCAGTGGGTGGGCGTGTCTGGCAGTGAGTCCGTTGGGCAGGTGAAGGCCTATGTGTGAGTTGAGGTGTGGGTGCTGGTCTTTCTTCCTGAAGCCTAGACCTTGAGCCTTCGCCAGAGTCGTTGGGTAGTGGATGTGTGGTGGGCCGATGCAGGAAGGAGTGCTTGCTCTGGGAAGATGGCTGCAGCCTAGGCTCTCACGGGTGGGTGGAACCCGCCCAAAGGGTGTGGAGATCAGGCCGAGAGGCCTCCAGAGATTGTCTCCAGAGCTCCAAGCGGGATCCCAGGTGCAAGCTCTGGAATGCCTGGGTTTTCAGTGAGGGAAGAGTGGGTGTGTCCAGTGCCGCTGGGGCGTCCCAAGACATGCCTGAGCAGAGAGTGTCCTTCTGGGGTTCACCTGTGAGAGAACCGGTTGTGATAATCCCGGAGAGCCTTGGCCATGAGGGGGGCGGGTCTCTTCTTAGCCTGGATCTTGGTGCAGAGAGCCCGCCGGGACGGGCCGTGGCCAGAGGCCTGCGGGAGGAGGTGTGCTTCGGAGGAGGGCCCCCGAGCAGGGGGTCCGGGCACCTCTGGCTGGCCTGGGCTCCTGGCCTGGATGAAGAAGGTGACCATCTTGGTTTGTCGGCGCCCTTGCAGCTTCTTGGCCTGTCTGCTCCGGATGCGGGCTGTGACGGCTTGCAGCCTCAGCTCCTGGTCTGCCTCCTCCATCTGCTGCTGTGTCTTGGTCTCAGTCTGGCTGTGGGTCTCAGTCTCGTCGCCTGCGTGCCCATGTTCCGCTTCTTGGGCTGCTTGGGCTGTGGCGGCTTCAAAGGCCTCCTTGGCTTGGGAGATTCCTTGGAGAGCAGGTTGTTCGGTGGCATCAGCTGCATGGGCTGCAATGGCCTCCTTGGCTTGGCAGTGAGCCTCCCACATGCCCACGAGATCTTGGGAAAGGAGGAGCCCTTCTGGCCATTCCTGCTGGAGAACGGGCTTCCTGGCACCTGAGTAGACAGGCGTCTTGGAATCCACCCTGACAGGCGCCAGCTGCACTTCTCGGTCAGTCTGGCCCCAAGAGAGCTCCGGGACACCCAGGGGGTAGCGGGCGTGGTCAGAGTTGGGGCAAGCCCCCAAAGAGCAGGCGCTGCCATGCTCCTGGGCCCCGCGGAGAGCGTCCTGTCTGCACCTTCGGATCTTCTTGGCTGCTGGCTCCAGGCTTTCACGGCAAGCGTCACTTGCCTCTGGCGTCTAGCATGTGCTTCGCTTCCTGCTCGGGACTGGCCTGCTGCTGCTCAGCTGCAAGGCCTCTGCCCGCTTGTCTTGGGCTCCTCTGGACGTGGATGCTTGGGTCTCCTCTGCCGGAGATGTTCTTCCTTGCTCTGCCTTCTCGCTCAGCACCAAGGCAGAGTCAGGGGAGAGTGGGTCCCGCTCAGACCTGGGACCCAGCGGGGAACTGTCCCCCCATTTGGCCGCCAAGTCTCTGGCGAAGGACACTAGCAGCTGCTGTTTCCTCAAGATCTTGATGGTCTGCCTGAAGCCTATCTCTGCCAGACGTTCAGACAGGCTGGGCATGGAGGCGAGTTTCTTCAGGGCTTTGTAGAGCTTGCGTGGCTCCATCTCCATGCATAGGCGACTCTGTCCTACTGCGCTCTCTCTGTCTTTCTCTGTCTCTCTCTGTCCCAAACACACTCTTTCTCTCTGTCTCTCTCTCTGTCTCTGTCTCTTTCTCTCTCTCACACACACACACACACACATACACACATACACACACCCTTGCACACACATGCACACTCACACAGATGCTATCAACTCTCTATGGCTATGCCTATGAATGACTCTCTCTTTCCAATCATATGTATATACACACAAATGTTTATTCGTGAACATCCATGTATACAAAGGGGAGAAATGAAGACAATATTCATTAGTGCTGAAGCTAACACACCTGGTGAAAATCCCAAACGCCTGCCCAGAGCTTTTCCTTTCTCTTTTCATATTCGGGAACTGGGTCTGTGTTAAACACCTGCCACACTGCCTTGCCTCCAGGCTCCTTCTTTTCACCAACTGGGCCTTCACAGCTGTTCACACTGGTGCAGATCCCAAAAGCCCGTGGAGACCTTTTCATTTCCATTTTCTTCTTTGGCAACTGGGACTTGGCTTTCTGAGTTGCAAAGGGATCTCTTTTTCACTCTGGTTAATTTCCCACTACTCTCTCTCTCTCTCTCCCCCTCTCTCTTTTATACACATGCATATATACAAACACACACAAATAAACACACACACACACACACACACACATACTTATCCTATAAGTTTTTTTTTTTTTTTTCTCTAGAGAACACTGACTCATACCATGGGTGACTGAGACCCTGTCTCATAAAATAAATTAGAGAAGCATTTGTAGATGATATCCAATTTTGACCCTACTTGCTTTATATGTTTACATATGTATACACTTACATAGCATACAAAACATGCTTGTGTTAGACTTTATTGTTGTCATAACACATTATCGTCATTGCTAAAAAACTGTTTTCTATGTGCTCGAGATCCAAATAGTTTTGATAAGTTAAAATCAATCTGGCATCAAGTTTCAGTTCCTTCTGGGGAGAGAAACATTCTGATTTCCTGCCTTTTCAGTATATGGTGACCATTTATATGTCTTGTTTTGTAGCCCTCTTACATCTCCTAATCCAGACACAGGAAGAGTGTTTCTTACAGTGTGTCATTCTGATTGTCCTCATTTCAAATTTTTTGTATTCTCTGTAGTGTCTCCCTTTTGAAAATCTCCTTAAAATCCATTTGTTGTACTGTGATGAACCATGATAACATTTAGAGTGGCAATGAGCAAACATGACTTCATTTTGAGATGTAAAATGTCCTGTTCACTGAATAGAATATAATCATCTTAAAGTGGTGGGAAAGTATTATAGGATAAAATTAAAAAATTGACTTGAATTAGGAAATAATCTTAAATATGCATTATTCTAAATACCCCTTTATTCCATTAAATATTTAAGTTCATTATAATGTGGCACAGAGAAAGAAAATTGTATTTGATTGACAGAGAAAATGTAAACTACATAGTACAATGCTACACACAAAAAATTCCTGGCTCATTGTGGTGGCACCTGCTTATAAACTCAGGTATTCTGGAGGCCAAGGCAACCCGAATTCTAAGAGCAAAGGTAGCTGGGAGTATACACTAAGTATGAGACCAGTTTGGGTTACCTAAGGGATACACTGTCAAAAACAAATCAGATACAAATGTTGAGGAAAAGCTATCTATTCCCAAACCAAAAGATTCCAGTTGTTCTTTCAGCCTAACATTTTTAACAATATATCATGGTATCACTGCATGCCAACAGTAAAGGACTAGAGCAAAAACTGGAACAAATAGGGAAAACTTTAGGAAATACAAGTAAGATAAAATAAATACAGAACAAAATTAAATCCCATTTCTTCTTGATTTATTTCATATAAAAATATTAGTTAAAATAGATACTCGAGCCTATACACTCTAGAATAAAATGTGATTATATGGAGTTACCTAGAGAAAATCTGGTTTGGGTACTCAGAACTGTATGTTACTGTGATCACTAGCCAATGCCAAACATCACTGTTTTCTGTTTCCATGAATGGATGGAAAGTTCTGCATTCAGTTTATTTAGAGAAAGGATCTTTCTAAATGATTATTTTGGGAGTTGGAGGTGTAGACATTGGGGCTAATTGTCCTGATATTGTCAGAGATTTTAATCTGCACAGTTGTAAACACTAAGCTACTAAAATTTCCATTATGGTCTGCTTACGACATTTGAAAGATGATTCTTTCCTTTTGTATGCCAGCTTCTCATGACAATTTTAATGGTAAATTTGTACTATATTATCTTTATGTAGCAGCTAGTAATGATAATAAACACTCTTATAATTATTTGAGATTTACCAGGAATTTTTTTGTATAAGTTATACATATTCTTCTATAATAAACTGTGCAACAATTTTAAAACATTTTAAAATTTGTGATATTAAAATTAATAATCACAGTATGAATTAAACATATCTTCACAGAAAATTATTTTTACAACCAACTACAGATATAAAAAGTTAAGTCAGATGCATTTCTAAGCCAGCTGAAGGTATTTTATCCTATTAATTACGTACTAAATTTAACTTTCTTCATAAAATTTTTCGGAAGTCTATGAGCTTTATTTTTGATGTTCTACTTTCCATTTGTTTTTTTTTTCTCAAATTTAAAATTATCCCAACTTATTCAAATTCTATAAAATAAGTACATTAGCTTGTAGGATTTGTAAATATTTTTGAGCTTTTAATGTCTTATATTTGTTTTTTAACTCAATTTTGCTGAATATTCAGATAAGTCAAACTTTACACTTTTCTAAATCATTGAAGATAATCATCTGGGTATACTTTCAATAACAAAAATTCTAATACTGTTAATGGATGCATTTCCATATTTTTACATGTAGATATCCTGTTAGACCAGCACTATTTGTTGATTATGCTATCTTTTTTTTCCATTGTATGATTTTGGTATCTAAAATCAGGTGTTCAGAGTTGTGTGGATTTATTTGTGAATCCTCTATTCAATTCCATTGATTCACCAGTCTGTTTCACAGCCTGCACTATGCAGGTTTTATTGCTGTTGTTCTATAGGACAGCTTGAAATCAGGGATGAAGATATCTCCAGAAGATCTTTTGTTGCAGAGCAGAGGATTATTCTAGCTATTCTGTTTTTTTGTTTGTTTTGTTTGTTTGTTTGTTTTTTTGTTTTTTGTTTTTGTTTTTTCCTATTCTTTATGAAGTTGAGAATTTTCCTTTTAAGTTTTGTAAAGAATTCTGTTGTTATTTTGAAGGGAATTTCATTGAATGTGTAGATTGCTTTTGGTAAGATGGTCATTTTTACTGTTTATCCTGCCAACCCATGAGCATGGGAGATCTTTCCATCTTCTAATAACTTCTTCTGTTTTTTTCCTAAAGACTTGAAGTGTTTTCCATACAAGTCTTTGACTCGATTGGTTGGAGTTACACAAAGGTACTTTTTGTTATTTGTAGCTATTGTGAAAGGCGTTGCTTCCCTAATTTCTTTCTCAGTCCATTTGTCGTATGTATGCAGGAGGGTTACTGTACTTTTATTTCGAGTTAATTTTGTATCCAAACACTTTGCTGAATGTGTTTATCAGCTGTAGGAGTTCCCTGGTAGAATCTCTGGGGACACTCATGTATACTTTCATATCATCTGCAAAGAATGATACTTTGACTTCTTCCTTTCTGTATTGAATCCCCTTAATCTCTTTTAATTATCTTATTGCTCTAGCATGGATTTCATGAACTATGTTGAAGAAATATGAAGAGAGAGGGCAGCTCTCTGTTGTCCCTGATTTCAGTTGGAATGATTTAAGTTACTCTCCATTTAGTTTTATATTTGTTATAAGCTTGCTGTATATTGTCTTTACTGTGTTTAGGTAAGTGTCTTGTATCCCTGATCTCTCCAGACTTTAAACAGAAATGGGTGTTAGATTTATCAAATGCTTTTTCAGTATTGAAGGAGATGATCATTTGTTGTTTTTTTTTTCTTTCGTTTTTTATATGGTAGATTACATTGATGGATTTCCATTTATTGAATCATCCCTGCATGCCTGAGATGAAGCTTACTTGGTCATAATTGATGATATCTTTGATGTGTTCTTAGATTCAGTCTGCAAGGATTTTGTTGAGTATTTTTTGTATCAGTGTTCACAAGAGAAACTGGCCTAAAATTCTCTTTCTCTCTCCAGTTTTTTTAAGGTTTAAATTTCAAGGTGACTATGGCTTCAAAGAATGAGATGGTAACATTTTTTCTGATTCTCTTTTGTGGATTACTTTGAAGAGTATTGGTGTTAGCTCTTCTTCAAAGGTCTGGTAAAATTCTGTGCTGAAACCATCTGGCCTTGGGCTTTCGTTTTGCATGGGAGACTTTTGATGAAAAGTTCTATTTCCTTAGGGGATGTATGATTATTTAGTTTATTTATGTGAACTTGATTCATCTTTTGTAAGTGGAATCACTCAAGAAAATTGTCCATTTAATTGAGATTTTTTCACTTTGTGGGATATAGGCTTTTGAAGAAAGACCTAGTGATTGTTTGGATTTCTTCCATGTCCGTTGATATGTCCCCTTTTCATTTCAGATTTTGTTGATTTGGATAGTGTCTCTCTGCCCTTTTGTTAGTTTATATAAAGGTTTGTCTATCTTGTTGATTTTCTCAAGGAAATAGCTCTTGGTTTCCTTGATTGTTTGAATTGTTCTCTTTGTTTGTAGTTTATTGATTTCCTTGGTTGAGTTTGATTATTATCAGCTGTCTACTCCTCTTGGGTGTGTCTGTTTCTTTGTTCCTAGAACTTTCAGGTGAGCCATTAAGTTGCTTCTATGGGATGCTTCAAATTTCTTCTTGAAGGCACTTAGTGCTATGACCTTTCCTCTTAGTACTGTTTTCATCATATCCTATAAGTTTGGGTATGTTATATCTTCATTTTCATTACATTCCAGGAAGACTTTTATTTCTTTCTTTGTTTCTTTCCTGACCCAGCTGTCATTGAGTAGCGAGTTGTTCAGTTTCCATGTGTGTGTAGGCTTTTTGCTATTTCTGTTGTTGGTGAGATCCAGCTTTAGTTCATGGTAGTCTGATAGGAGACAAGGGATTATTTCAATCTTCCTGTATCTGTTGAGGTTTTCTTTGTGCCCAATTATATGGTCTATTTTGGAGAAGGTTCCATGAGGTGCTGAGGAGGTAATTCTTTTTGTGATAGGGTGAAAAGCTCTGTAGATGATAGGTCCATTTGATTCATGGCATCTATTTGAGTCATCGTTTCTTTGTTTAATTTCGGTTTGTTCACCTGTCCTTTGTTGAGAGTGGAGTGTTGAAGTCTCCCACTATTAATGTGTGTGGATCTATGTGTGGTTTCAGTGTTATTAATCTTTCTTTTACTATTGTGGGTGCTCTCCTATTTGGAGCATAAATGTTCAGAATTGTGATGTCTTCTTGGTCGATTTTTTTTTTGATGAGTATTAAGTAACTTTCCCGGTCTCTTATGTTTAATTTTGGTTGAATATCTATTTTATTAGATACTGGAATGACAACTGCAGCTTGCTTCTTGGGTCCATTTGCTTGGAAAACCATCTTCTAACCCTTTATTCTCAGGTAATATCTATCTTTGTGGCTTAAGTGTGTTTCTTGTATGCATCAGATTTTTGGGTCTTGCTTGCACATCCATTCTCTTTTAGTTTATGAGTTCATTGATGTTAAGAGAGATTAATAACTAGTAGCTGTTAGATCCTTTGATTTTGCTGCTGGTTGTGGTTTGTGTGCTTAGCTACTTTTAGTTTTGCTGCACTGAGGTTATTTATTTCCTGTGTTTTCCTAATGTTGTTATTTTTCTTCGGCTGTATTTTTCCTTCTAATGTTTTCTGTAATGCTGTATTTGTGTCTAGGTATTGTTTAAATTTGTTTTTGTCGTTGAATATCTTGTTTCCTCCATCTATGATGATTGAGAGTTTTGCTGTGTAAAGTAGCCTGGGCTGATATCTATGTTCTCTTAGGGTTTGTACTATAGCCATCCAGGCCCTTCTGGCTTTCATAGCTTCTGTTGAATAGTCAGGTGTGATTCTGACAGTTTGCCATTATGTGTTTCTTGATACTTGGCCTTTTTCCTTTGCTGCTTTTAGTATTTTTTCTTTGTTGTGTTTTGAATATTATGTGGCAGGAGGATTTTTTTTTCTGGTTTAATTTATTAGGTGTTCTGTAGGTCTGTTGTATATTTATAGGCCTCTTTTTTAAGTTGGGAGATTTTCTTCTATTATTTTTTGAAAATATTTTCTGGGCATTGTAGACAGGAATCTTCTTTTTTCTCTATTCCTATTACTCAGTTTTTTTTTTTTTAATTTTATTTTTTTCTTATCAGTTACATTTTATTAACCCTGTATCCCAGCCGTATCGTGCTCCCTCATTCCCTCCCAATCCCAGCCTCCTTCCCTCATCTCCACCATGCCCCTTTCCAAGTCCACTTATAGGGGGACCTCATCCCCATTCATCTGATCATGTTTTAACAGGTATCTTCAGGACTGGCTGCAAAGCCCTCCTCTGTGCCCTAACAGGACTGCTTCTCCCTTGGGGGTTCGGGAGGTCAAAGAGCCAGTCATTGAGTTCCTGTTAGAAATAGTCCTTTTTTCCCTCACTATGAGAAACTACATGGTTACTGAGCTAACACAGGGTACATCTGAGTAGAGGTTCTAGGTTATATCTACACATGGTCCTTCATTAAATATCAGTCTCAGAAAAGACCCTGTGCCCAGATATATTTTGTCCTTGTGGAGCTCCTATCCTTTCCCATCATACTAACTCCCCTTTTTCATATGATTCCCTCTACTCTGCCGAAGGTTTGGTCATGAGTCTTTGTATCTGCTTTGAAAACACTGCTTGTTAGAGTCTTTCACATGCCCTCAGTAGACTCCTATCATACATTCAATGCACATCCCATCTGTCTTTCTAAATGAGGATTGATCATCTTACCCCATGTCCACTCTCTTGATTATCTTTTTTAGGTGTATAGAATTCATTCTGTTTATCATATCTTATAGGTCTATATAAGTGAATATATACCATGTTTGACTTTCTCCTTCTGGGATATTTCACTCAGAATGATCTTTTCTAGATCCCACCATTTGCCTGCAAATTTCATGAATTCCTCCTTTTTGATTGCTGAGTAGTATTCCATTGTGTAAAAATACCACAACTTCTGTACCCAATCCTCTATTGATGGACATCTGGGTTGTTTCCAGGTTCTGCCTATTACAAATAAAGCTGCTATAGACATGGTTGAACAATATCCCTTTTGTGTACTTGAGCAAAGTTTGGGTATATACCTAGCAGTGGTATAGCTGGGTCTTGAGGAAGCGCTATTCCTAATTGTCTGAGAAAGCGCCAGATAGATTTCCAGAGTGGTTGTACCAGTTTACATTCCCACCAGCAGTGGAGGAGGGTTCCCCTTTCTCCACAACCTCTCCATCATGTGTTGTCACTTGAGTTTTTCATCTTGGCCATTCTGATGGGTGTAAGGTGAAATCTCAGGGTCGTTTTGATTTGCATTTCTCGGATGGCAAATGAGGTTGAGCATTTCTTTAAGTGTTTCTCTGCCATTCGATATTCCTCTGTCAAGAATTCTCTGTTTAGCTCTGTTCCCCATTTTTTAATTGGATTAATTGGTTTGCTGCTTTTCAGCTTCTTTAGTTCTTTGTATATACTGGATATTAGTCCTCTGTCAGATAAAGGGATAGTGAATATTCCTTCCCAATCTGTAGGCAGTCATTTTGTTTTGATGACGGTGTCCTTTGCTTTACAGAAGCTTTTTTGTTTCATGAGGTCCCATTTACTGATTGTTGCTCTTAGAGCCTGTGCTGTTGGTGTTTATGAAGTTGTCTCCTGTGCCAATGAGTTCTAGGCTGTTCCCCACTTTTTCTTCTAAGAGATTTAGAGTATCTGGTTTTATGTTGAGGTCTTTGATCCACTTGGGCTTTAGTTTTGTGCAGGGTGATAAATATGGATCTATTGTCATTTTTCTGCATGTAGTCATCCATTTGGTTCAGCACCATTTGTTGAAGATGCTTTCTTTTTTCCATTGAATGGTTTTGGCTTCTTTGTAAAAAATCAAGTATTCATAGGTGTATGCGTTTATTTCTGGGTCTTCTGTGCAGTTCCTTTGATCCTCCTTTCTGTTTTTATGCCAATACCATGCAGTTTTTATTACTATTGCTCTGTAGTACAAATTGAGATCAGGGATGGAGATACCTCCACATGATCTGTTGTTGCACAGGATTGTTCTGGAGATTCCTGTTTTTTTGTTTCTTTGTATGAAGCTGAGAATCTTCTTTTCAAGGTCTGTAAAGTATTGAGTTGGTATTTTGATGGGAATTGCATTGAATCTGTTGATTACTTTTGACAGGGTGGCCATTTTCACAATGTTAATCCTACCAATCCATGATCACGGGAGATCTTTCCATCTTTTGATGTCTTATTCAATTTCTTTCTTCAGAGACTTGAAGTTTTTCTCAAACAGGTCTTTCACTTGCTTGGTTAGTGTGTTTCTTGGATGCAACAGAAGGTTGGATCCTGTTTCCACAACTATTCTGTTAGTCTGTGTCTTTTTATTGGGGAGTTGAGTCAGTTGATGTTGATAGATACTAGTGACCAACAATTGTTGCTTACTTTTGATATGGGGTTGGTGGTGTCACTGAGTTTCATTGCTTGTATTCTTTTTTTTGTGTGTGTGTTGTGTGTGTGTAGTTATCTATTTCCTCTGTTTCCTTAGATGTAGTTGTTTTCTTTGGTTTGGAGTTTCCCTTCTAGTACCTTCTGTAGAGCTGGGTTACTATGTAGATATTGTTTAAATTTGGTTTTGTCATGGAATATTCTGAATTTCTGTCTATGTTGATTGAAAGTTTTGCTGGGTATAGTAGTCTGGGTTGGAATCTGTGGTCCCTTAAGGACAGTATGATTTCTGTCCAGGCCCTTCTTGCCTTCATAGTTTCATAGTTTCTGTTGAGAAATCTTGTGTGATTCTGATAGGTCTACCTTCATATGTTACTTGGCCTTTTTTCCATGCTGCTTTTAGAATTTTTTCTTTGTTCTGTAGGTTCAGTGTTTTGACTATGATGTGACGTGAAGAATTTCTTTTCTGGTCTAGTCTACTTGGTGTTCTGTAGGCATCTTGTATGTTTATGGCCATTTTCTTCTTTAAGTTGTGAAAGTTTTCTTCTATAATTTTCTTGAAAATATTTTCCGGACCTTTGAGCCTGATGTCTTCTTTTCCTTCTACTCTTATTATTCTTAGGTTTTGTCTTTTCATGGTGTCCTTGAGTTCTTGGATGTTTTGTGTTTGGAACTTTTCTGATTTTATTTTTTTTTTGAGAGACGTGTCAATTCCTGGAAGTGTATCTTCGGCGCCTGAGATTCTTTCTTCCATCTCTTGTATTCTGTTGGTGATGCTTACCTTTGGAGTTCCCGATCTTTTCTCTATGTTCTACAGCTCCTGGTTTTTCTCTATTTGTATTTTCTTTTTTTTTTTAATTTTAATTCTGTTTTCATGACTTGCACCATTTCCTTCATCTGTTTGAATGTGGAGTCCTGCTTTTCAATGACAGCTTCTATTGTTTTTTTTTTCCGTTTCTTCTCTATGCATCACTAATTGTGCCTCTATTTCTTTGGGTATAATTGCCTGTATTTCTATGAGAGTTTGTTTATTTCTTCTTCATTTGCCTTCATTTGTGTGGACGTTTCTTTGAAAGCTTTGTTCATTTCTTCTTTGTTTGCCTCAATATTCATGGTCATTTCTCTGAGAGCTCAATTTGTTTCCTCTTGATTCATCTCGATTTCTTTGGCTATTTCTCTGAGGGCTTTGTTCATTTCACCTATATGGGCTCTAATAGCTGGAGAAACATAGTTTTGAGGTTGTTTTCTTGTATATCTAGTGAATTGAAGTGTCCATTTTTTTGTGGGGTTGCTGGTGAGGTCATTATGTCCTGATTTGTGTTGGGTGTGTTCTTAAGTCTGCCTCTAGCCATCTGGTTATTTATAACCCTCACTGTTTATTCCTCGAGTTTGTAGTTCAGACAATGATCATCTCTTCCTGTTTTCTGGACGTTTTTTTCAGGAAGATGAGAGAGGTTCACTGGTTTGGGAGTGTGCCTTGTGGTTTCAGTTTTGCCTAAGTAAGGAATGTGACGCTGGCACTATTTGCATGCACTTTTAGCAGGCGTAGTGTACATGTGGGGATTCTGTGACTATTGCAGTGGCCTGCAGGCCACTATTATGAAGTATTATGTCTGAGATCCAGGGACTGTTTGCCTGGATTAAACTGGTGGACCCACAAGGCAGAGGCTTCAACGTTGGGGTCGCTATCCCAAGAATCCCTATGATGCCCACATTAGGGGTCTGGGTGGCAGGGATCTCATCTGGTTGCTTCTGTGGAGAGGCCCTGGGTCTGGGGCAAACTCTCCCTAGAAGGCTCACTCACTCTCTTGCAGGACCACTTGGAATGCACTGGGGTTTCCCTTGCTCTCTACTCTCTGATTTGGTCCTGCTGCGGGAAATGTGCGAGTAGGCTAACAGTCAACTCTGTGACACTGTGGCCGCAGGACACGATTTCCAACTCTCCTGTGTGCTGCCTCTCTGTCCTTTCCCTCTGCCAGGAGGGGTTATGTTGATTTGTCCTGGGGTAACTCGGGAAAGAGTTAGGTTGAGTGTTCTCAATATCCTGGGCCCAGAACTCTCTGCCAGAAGCAGCCTGGTGGTAGAACCTATGTTTGCTGATCCTGAGAGAGTACCAGGTAGGGTTGAGTGTCCTCAGATCCAGAGCTTGGGTTTCTCTGCCAGGGGCCACTGGGTGAGCTGGAGAGGGGGTACTGTGTCTTGTGGCAGGCTGCCTTTCTGTCCTTCCCCTCTGATCTTCCCCTCCGCTAGGGCAAGCTTATGGCGGTGTTCTCAGGGGAGTGCCAGAAGGGGTTGGGACTTCTCAGTCCAGATTCTGAGCCGGGTTTTCTCTGCCAGGAGTCGGGGGGGTCGCCAGTGATAGGACTTGGTGCTAGACCTTATTGTGCTGGAACTGGGAGCGTCTCAGGACGTGTTGAATGATCACAGTCCCAGATCCTGAGCTGAAGTTTATTTGCAAGGAGCAGCGGCCAGCACGGTGAAGCCCCTGTGCGCCTCTTTGTCCTTCTGCTCCACTGCGGCAGGGTTATGGCAGCGTTTGGGGGAGTGCCCGAAAGGATTGGGTTTTCTCAGCTCCGATCTCAGGTTGGGGTACAGACAATGTGGTCTGTGGCAGATTCTGCTAGACACCACCTGCCTCCTCTGAAGAGGGAGTAGGGATTTTGTGCTGGGCTTGCAGCTGCTCTCTGAGCATGGCTGGAGCTCAGTTGGGATGGAGGCGGGTACCCGCAGTCAGCGAGAACTTCCAGGGAAAGACTGGGTGACCCATAATCAGCCTCGCAACTTTGCTTCCCTGTGGGGTTTTCTTGCGAATGGGACTCCCTTTGTGCCCACCAATCAGCCTGGGAAAGTGATCGGTACGTGCAGGTGTGCAGCTCCAGCACAGAGACCCAAAGCCCATGTTACCAGGGATCTCTTCCGGGTTCTGGCTGGCCGCCTCAGAGTGGACCTGACTGATTCCCATGCTGTGGGAGCCTCCCCTCACCTGGGAAACATGCTTTAGTTTTAGGGCCCAGAGTTCAGTCTCCTGGTCGCTGCACGGAGAGTGTTTTCCCACTTCTCAGACACAGTATTCTCCCAGTGCTGCCATCTTGGCCCCTCCACCCTTAAGTCTACTCTTAGGTTTTGTCTTTTCATGTTTTCTTGGATTTCATGGATGGTTTGTGTCAGGAATTTTTGGGATTTAGTATTTTCTTTAACGGCTACATGCATTTATTTCATTGTATCTTCCATATCTGAGATTCTTTCTTCCATCTATTGTAGTCTGTTGGTTATGGTTACCTCTGTAGTTCCTGTGTTCTTTTCTTTGTTCTTTCTCACCATGGTTTCCTCTGTTTGTGTTTTCTTTAATTTTTCCAATTCTATTTTCAGATCCTGAACCATTTTTTTTTTATTTCCTTTACCTGTCTGACTGTATCTTCCTTCAATTCCTTCACCTGTTTGTTTGAACATTCCTCTGTTTCTTTTATTTCTTTCAGTGATTTAATCATTTTCTTTCTGAAAGCAACAAGCTGTTTTACTACAGTTTCCTGCATTTCTTTACTGATGGTCGTAATCTGTTTGAGTTTTCTCCCTCTAAATCTTCAAACATTTTATTTGTTTCCTCCATTATTTTCTTCTTAAGCATTGATGTAAAGTCATCTTCTTAAATTCTACTTATGTTAGGATGTCCAGGGCTGGTTGTCCCTGGATAATTGGGTTCTGGGAATAGCATATTGCTTTGCCTTTTGTTGGTTGTGCTTTAACAGTAGCCTCTACCCATCTTGGTGTCTCAGGTATGGGCTGTTAATTTCTGGTACCTGCTGGAATCCTGGTGTGGAGGTAATCCCCTTGGTAGGGTTCTGAAGGGAGCGTCCTCAGCTCTTTGAGTGTGATCAATGGATTGGTGGTGCTTTTCCAAAATTTTCACAATTCAACCCAGTTGAAGGACCTGTGTGGTAACTATGGTTCTTGGTAGTCAGGAAGGCTCTCCTCTTTCCAAGAGAAGTCCTGGAGACAGCTGCCTCTCTGTGTTTCTTGCTTAGAACATATTGAGCTGCTACCTTTGCTCCTTTATTTTGTTTTCTGAGCATAGTCCACTTGAAGAACCAGGAAGTGCAGTGGTTTCTTCAGTTTAGCTAGACATAACTGGTTGCACTTTGGAGCAGTATCTGGGGGCTGATCCAATGGTCTCAGGCTTCTGTAGGTCTGAGGTTGGAGCTGTGTGCCCCAGTACCTTAGTGGTAAAACATGGCAGTTGAGTACAGTGCTCATGTGGGCAGCCAGAGGCCAGAGCTTGGAGCCTGTGGGAACCCAGCAAGAACCCAGCAGGACCTCAGCAAGAACCCAGCAAGAACCCAGGGGGAACCCAGCGGGAACCCAGAAACTCTTCTGGAAGTGGTTTTCCTGAGGTCGGTCCAGTTGTATCTACCACTGTGTGTTCCTCCCAACAAAAAGACCTAGTGTGCATTGTTTTGGCATCCACAGTTTCATCTGGGATGGCAAGTAGAGTGCAGGCAGAGTGACTCTGCCTTGTTATGGACTGGGCTCCCAGAGGAACCTGGCTGGGTTGGGGGTGGGTGGATGGGAGTTGTGGTGCCCTGAGTTTGGGCCTGCTCTTTCCCACACTGTCGGTTTTCCTTCTGACAGAAAATGACAGTCTCTGTTGCCCTGGGGCCCACATTTCTGTCTGGGACAGAATTCTGTCTGGGACAATGAGTCAGGTGCACAGCAGTTCTCTAGGCTGGCAGCTGAGTATCAGCTGGACCCCAGTACCTTTTGCAAGGGTTGTCTGAGTGTCCTGGGGTTGGTTCCTGATCGCTTCCTTCACCGTGGGGTTTTCTCCAGACTGGAAATCCCAGTCTCAGGTGTTGTGGGGCCCACAGTTCAGGCATGCAGGCATGCGCCTCTGGGCTGGTGACCAAGTGCCAGCTGAGACTGGGTACTCTTCCAGGAGTTTAGCTGGGTGAACTGAACCAAATTGATTCCCAAAACATGGGCTTTCCTCTCAGCTGGCAAGCACAATTTTGGTGTGTTAAGGCCAAGAGTTCTGTGTGTTGGTCACTCTCTGTCCCTGCTGTGCTGCTGGTCAGAAACAGTGTCCTCCTGGTGCTGTTATCTTGGATGCTCATTATGACTATTTTAATAATTCTCATTAAAATCTTTGCCAATATTAATTTTACTTTGTTTATTAAAATATTTAAGCTAATTTTCTACTGCTCTGCACGTTTTCCTCCTACTCTTGTAACTAATTAATGAAGATACTTTTATGATAATGGGCTAATAAGTCCTAAGAATGAATGCATAGATAGGAAATCTGTGTATGTGAGGTTCTTTGTCATGGTTACCAAACCATTTAATAAATAGTTAAGCTTTTAAAGCACAAGATTCATTTATCCAGTGTTATGGATTAGAATCATTGTCTAACTTTCTGAACTGAGTTACATACTAAACCTCAATAAAATACATTTTAGTATGATTAATATTACATAGTTTCTGTCTTCATGCTTTTATATTCTTATACATATTCACTGATGGAAATCTACTGTTGGTACAGGAATAGAGTCCCTCCCTATCTTGGAGCTTATCATAGAGCTTGCCAAGAGGAACAAGATGGCTGAGGAGGAGAAGGAAAAATGGACAAATAGAAACTGAAAATTTGTTTACATGACTTGCTTTATTACAAAGCTCTTGGATATTCTATTAGTTCCTTGTTTCACTGATGTGACAAAATAACTAATAAGAGCAACTTAATGTGAGGATAGTAAATTCTGGTTCACAGTTTGAAGGGAGCTAATGCATCATGGCCAAGAGGAGGTTGGGGGAAAAGCATGCTCAGCCTGTTTTCGAGCTTTAGTATATCTAGAACCTCAACCCATGTAATGAAGCCAACCATTGCTAAAGTGCTACACTTAGACTATTTCAGAAGTTTTTCCATCTCAGTTGATCTAATTGAGGCTCATCCCATAGGCATCTGGTGAGGTTTATCTTTTGGAGATTCTAGATCATATCAAGTGGGCAGACAATTTAAACCAATTCACAGGGTAAGCAGTGCAATCTCATGAAAGCAGTAGCTCATTCTCAAGAGATAATGAGTTTCTCCTAAGAACTCTTAAGTTTCTCCTAAGAGTTCATCCTAAAATACCTGTTTAAGCTTTTCTTACATGTTACCACATTTTCACTCTTCAAAGCGAGTTAGAAGAGGACAAAACATAATCTACCAGTGTAATTTAAATCTGTTTAAATTCTCTTATCAGAACCTTCTCTAAATATCATTGTCTTTATGTAATTTTAAAATAATGTTCATAAACAATCCAAGTGACAAATTGATTTCTCTGTTTTCTTTTTATTCTTAGACTAGATTTTTCTTCACCTTTAGAATAACATGTATTGATTTTCATCAATGGTATTTGATGGTACTTATTCATTTGTATTTATTATATTTCTTTTTATACAATGACAATTATATGTGTAGTCTAATTTGTATTCTCTCTCACTAGATTTAACCTTTTTCCTGAAAATATTTTTATTTATTATAATTTTAAATGTGCAAATGTGTTTTACATAAATTAGAAATATTTATATAACAATCCTCCTATCAGAAATTTATTTTCTCTGCTAGAAAAAATAGAGTCTTTCAGAGACCCTTTATGGTAGGCTCCTGTCGTGTTTCTTTTTTTCTCCTACTTCCAATGTTTATCCCATTTGTCTTTCTAGATGAGGACTGATTATCTTACCCTGGGTCCTGCTTCTTGCTTAGCTTCTTTAAGTATATAGGTTTTAGTATGTAGATCCTATCTTTTAGGTCTAGTATCCACTTATATGTGAATATATACCATGTGTTTCTTTCTGCTTCTGGGATACCCTATTTATGATGATCTTTTCTAGACCACACCATTTGCCTGCAAATTTCATGATTTCCTTGTTTTTAATTGCTGAGTAGTATTCCATTGTGTAAATGTACCACAATTTCTGTAACCATTCCTCCATAGAGGGCCATACAAGGTTGTTTCCAGGTTCCAGCTATTACAAGTACAAAGCAGATGCTGACATTCATAACCAAACCTTGGGCAGAGTACAGGAAATCATATGAAAGAAGGGTGAGTTAGTAAGACCTGGAGAGGAAAGGAGCTCCACAAGGATCAAACATATCTGGGCACAGGAGTCTTTTCTAAAAATGATTCTCTAACAAGGGATCATGCATGGATTTAACCTAAAACCCCTGCTCAGACATAGCCCAAGGCAGCTCAGTATCCAAGTTGGATACCCCAGTAAGTTAAACAGGGATTGAAACTGATATGAACTCAGTGGCTGGACCTTTAACCTCCCCCCAACCCCAAGGGAGGAGCAGCCTTGATAGGCCACAGAGGAGGCCATTGCAGCTAGTCCTGAGGAGACCTGATAAGCTAGGGTCAGAGGAAGGGGAGGAGGAACTCTCTATCAGTGGACTTAGAGAAGGGCAGGGAGGAAATGAGGAAGGAACAGTAGGATTGGGAGGGAATGTGGGAGGGGGCTACAGCTGGGATACAATGTAAATAAACTGTAATTAATATAAAAAACAAAAACTTAATTAAAAATTTTATTGTCTTTTTGTTTTAACTAATTAAGTAATAAAGGATCTACTTAAAATTTAGTTTGTTTCTAATGAATGAACATATTAAATTCCTGTATGAAATTCCATTGAATTTTAAATTGTTGTAAATTATTTATGCTTATTTAGTAATTTATAACTTTATCATTCTGAATTACTTTTAGATATGTCAAATATTTCAGGTAATTTAATTATATTTGTGTTATTTTTATATTATAATTTTCAGGCTGTTTTGTTTTGGAAAATATTTTTTACTCCCAAATTGATTCTTATGTACTTTGCAATATGCTCCTTTTCTTTTGTTTGTTTTTACCAAAATACTGAGGAATACACAATCAAAGTTATCCACTGGAAGAAGCTCCAGGTTTTTTGAAGGAAGGGTTCTATGAAACCACTGTCACATTCAGACAGCCTCTTGCTGAATAAAGGCTCGCAGAAGTATGTCCTTGGAGAGAATGTGATTTTAACTCCTAACTAGCAACTACTGGTATCTCTTCGTGGGCTAAACACTACATGACTGTGCTACGCAGGGTCTCCTTCATGATTATGGTATAACATAACCATGGTGCTCATGCCCTTTGTCTTGTTTTCCTGAAGGGAAACTGATTGCCATTTTATGATTTCTGAGTAAAACTGTAATTAACTTCTTACTTCTTGACTCTGTTCTAAAAGTCTTCCGTCCTCATTTGTGACCTTGGTAGACATTATTGACTTCTCTCATGCTATAAACCAAACATTCACTTTGGTTTATGTAAAGTAGATTAATCTCAAACCATGTGTGTTATCTTTTCTCATTGACATTTGCAATGAACCAACTGAAGGAAGAAATTACGTAAATGAATCACTCAGAATTCTAATTTCTGTTCTGTTTTCACTGAATCACTATGCCCATGATCATGCCTTCTATTTCTAACTGGTGTACATGGACACAGTGTCCCCTTGGAATAACCTCTTGTAAATGTCTATCCTTAGTGATTGGGTTCATGATCTCCAGTACTTCAAGAAGCACGCCTGAGAACAGAGAGAATGAAAAATCTTCTATAGTATGTGTAGGATACCTCTTATTTCAAATTCTATCTGAGTGGTTTGTGGTTGGAGTCATGATCTCCAGTTCTGTGAGAGCACAGAAAATAAAAAAAAATCTTATAGATATGTGTAGGACACCCCTATTTCCAATTTTTGTTCCTGGTATTCACAAGGAATAATATAATATAATATATTATATATTATATATTATATATTATATATTATATAATAATATTTTTATATAATATATTATATAATAATATAATATATAATATAATAACTAAGATAAACTATGTCATAGACACTCCTTTCTCTGAAGCTTTATTTCTAAAACAAATTTTTAATAATTTTTTTTATTAAATTGATTACAGTTTATTCAATTGTATCCCAGGTGTAGCCACCAATTTTTAGTTTTTATATTAATTATAGTTTTGAAGATCAGTACTCACGTCAGCTACAAAGTTTGTATCTTAGTTGCTTTAGATATTGAGCCACCTTTTCAGGCCATTGTGCACATTCTTACAATTGGAATCTACTTCCAACTTTGTCATGTGTGATGCTTAATTTTGATTGTTAATGGTATTTTATCTGGAACCATCTATGATACAGTTCCCTAAGCACAACTCTGCAGGATTATTTCAATTATGTTACCTTCTGTCCATGCTTCTGAGAAATTAATTGGATTAGGTAATCATGGTGAGAAAACTATATCAACTATTATTGGGCTGTGAAATTACAAACATGATTTCCAGAATGCATAAACAGGAGAAAGCTCAGTGAGTATGAGCCGTCATTGTCCTCTGCTTCTTTGTTATTATTTATTTTTTCTTTATTTCACTTTATTCACTTTGTATCCTCCCATAAACACTTCCCTCCTTCCCTTCTAATCCCACCTTCCCTCCCCCTTCTTCATGTATGCCCATCCACAAGTCCACTGATAGGGGAGGTCTCCCTCTCCTTCCTTCTGAAATTAGTCTATCAGATCTCATCAGGAGTGGCTGCATTGTCATCTTCTGCGTCCTCTGTTTCTTAACTAAGTCAGCCACTTCACTTGCTGTGACCTCCTGACATCAGTCCTGCCCTATAGCGCTACCATAAGCCTACAAACACTGAGCCAAATGTATTTCTAATGTAAATAATATCCTAAAGCTCTTTTTCACACCAAGAGGGAAATAACTTACAAATAAAAATGTTCTTATAATGCCCAGGTTGAGTCAGGTTTTGTGGTATACCCCCTTAGTTGATTCTTCGCCTTTGGGACTTTTTGGCGGCTAGAGTCTGAAAGAATTTGGTCAGAGAAATGTCCCGTTTTCATTTTTTAAGCAGAACTTAACATGTCTTTCTGATGGGAGTTTGTAATATTTAATAAATTGATTCTTGTGGCTCTATCACATGAAAGCAGCTTCCTAAGTAACTGAGAGGGAGGAGAAGACTGCCAAATGGCATTTTCCAAAGATGACATTGATTACAACAATAAAAGTATTTAATATACAACATAAATGTAATAGAAGTGAAACATTGTAAATAATAATAAAGTAAAATAGAGAACATTAGGGATGTATTATAATGAGCTATAAAAGGAAGGAAGGATGTAGGCAAATGGAATTGTGGGATTCCATGATTCAGTTTAATAAGAAACTGAAGGGAAGTAAGGTTGCTTGGACAATCCAAAAGCTTCTTCAGTTATCATCCCCCACAGGATGATCAATTGTACTGGAGAAGAAAATTGTTCCAATATTCACTGTCAAATAAAACAAAAAAAATCATGATAAAAAACATTCTCAGAAGACAGATTCCACTCAACTCAGACAAAATTAGTCTTTCAGTCTATTTTTATAACTCTACACAGAAAATTTCATGTATTTACAACATATCTTATTTTGAGAGGTCCTATTATTGATTCAGATATGTTTTTCCTATTTATCATTCTTCATGTATTTGTTGTAGTTGATCCTGTGAATCCAGTAGTTACATAATACTAAGCGTTTGATAAGATTTATCTCTCATAAGAAATCCAACCAACATTACTGTTTTTGCAGGAGGATTGCACAGTTTGTTGACAGTGGCACAGGGCTTAATCTTCCAGAATATTTGAGGGGTTTTTGAATCCAAAAGTTGTCTCTAAGTGATCTTTCCAAAAGTAATACTTTGGTAACCAAGATATCCTACATTGACTCAGGGACCAGGAGAAGGAAAGGTGAGAAACACAGCAGGTAATATTCTAGAATCCTTTCAGGGGCTGAATTAGGAGGACATCTGTCATACATACATGCATGCATATATGTGAGTATAAACATGCATGTGTATATGTGTTCAAGGTCAATATGTATGTATGATTATATTTATATTTTTTAATTATGCTGTTTAATTATATTTAATTAAAAAAGACTTTTTCCATGCTAAAATATCAAGATGTGTGCCAATACTGCTGTGATGTTAATTACAGTTTTGTGAAATCAGGAGAGGATGTCATCCTTCCATTCATCTGATTACTACTTTAAATCTTCCTGTTACCTGTCAGAAAGTCCTCCTGAGAAGGAACAGATGTAAGATTTAATTCTTCAGTATTATCATTTGGAAAGTTATTGTCACTTTGGTTATGGGCATCAGCCTTATCACAAGACTTCTCAACAGCAGTTTATAAACCAGAGGAGTTCTTGATGTCCTCCACACTCCTTTGCATGTCTTTATACAATGTAGTAGTATCCTCTTCAAAGATCTTTGGAAAATATTCAGTGAGAATTTTTATAAGAGAAACCTGTAAATCAACAGTACAGAAACTAGATTCTGTCATTTCACATTGTTTACAAATTTGATACCAGAGTCTTGAAATGACAAAAAAATTAGGAGTTACTACATGCAGGTATCAACCCATGAAAAGAGTAAGAATAGTATGGGCACATATTTAATGTATAGTCAGTAAAATAAGGAAAAGTTTCAGTAGCCTCACAACAATGACTGTTTTTGTTTAACTTTTATGTTTCTTCCCATGATACACCTCATTTTATATTTGACCAGGCTTTTAAAAATTATTCATTTATTACAATTTATTCAAATTTCCCTACTGCAGTCCACGCCCTGGTCTCCTCTTAGAACCACACACCCTCCCTCTTCTCCTTCTTTGCCCCTTCCCTAAGTCCTGTGACAGGTGAGAACCTCCTGCCAGCTCAGCAGGTAAAGTCTAGGCTCACAACCAAAAATAATTTACCAGTCTTAAACAAGGTAGCAAAGAAATAATTTTCAGGAATATCACAGTTAGATGATATTCTTTTTTTTTTTTTTGTATTCTCTCTTTTTTTAATTTTTTATTTAATTTTTATTAATTACACTTTATTCCTTTTATGTCCCACCATAGGCACCTCCCTCCTCCCATCCTGGTCCCACCCTCCCCCCCTTTCTACATGCATGCCTCTCCCCAAGTCCACTGATAGGGGAGGTCCTTCTTTCTGATTTTTTTTTTTTTTGTTGTTGTTGTTCTCAATGCAGTTTATTCAGGAACCTTGAACAATCTTCTGACCCTGGTTAAAGCCAGCCCACAGCTTAAAATAACCTCTTTGTAGCCAACCCCAGAGTGCCTCGTGGGCAATGCAGATAGGTCCACATACACGGAAGCAAGCCTGATCCTCAGCCTTAGCCAAATATGGAGTTGTTTGTGACAGAGAGCACTCACTATCGGGAAGGTGGAAGGCAGAAACCAGCTCTATCTTTAAGTCGTCCATGTGATGTTTGGGTGAGGGCTCTGTTTAATTATCATTGTGTGATGGCTACAATGTAATGGCCCCTGTGAAATGGTAATAATTAATGGCTACTGTGTTGTGTTCACTGTGTGATGATTACTCTGTGATGGTTACTGTGTTATGGCCACTTTTTGAGGGCCTCTTATTGACAGTAATTTGTTTTTGACACTGTTGATGGTCACTGTATGCTGGCCACTTAATGATGGCCTGTGTGTGATGGTCACTGAATTATAAATTCTGTGGGATCCCACTATGTGATGGTCAAAGTTTGATAGCTACTGTGATGGTCACCCTGTGATGGCCATTATCTGATGCTCACTGTTTGATATCCCACTATGTCATTTATATGGTGTGATGGTCACTGTGTAAATTTGACCTTGTGTTGGACAATGTGTGATTGACATTGAGTTTTGTTCACTGTGCAAAGATCAGTGCTTCATCACCAATACATGATTTTCACTACCATGGCCTGTGACTGACGGTTGTTTTGTAATGGTCATTCTGTGCTGGCTAATAATTGATGGTTAGCTGTATGATTTAATTGCATAATGGTCACTGTGTAATCACTAATATGTGATGAACATTTTGATTGATACTGTTTTATGTTCACTGTGTAATATTCATTATATGATGGCCACTGTGTGATAGTCATTATGTCATAAACATGGCGATGCCAAGAGTGTTAAAAATAGCATGTGATGGATCCATAGTGATGGCCAATGTCAATGTTCATGGTGATGGCAAACTGTGAGGGTCACAGTGTGAGACACACTGTGTGAAGGCCATGATGTGATGATCACTGTGTTGGTCAATATATGGTTATCATTTTATACTGTCCACATTTTCATTATCATTGCAATATGAAAGCAGATTGATAGCTGTTGTTTCATGGTTAAAGCATAATGGTCACTGTGTGATGGTATCTGTGTGGTCATATCAGGGTGATGGGTATTGTAAAATCCACCATGTTGTGACCAGCATGTGATGGCCACAATGTGATGACCAGTTTGTGGTAGTCATTGTGATGAACAGCTGTGAGTAATTCACTGAGTGATCATCATTTTGTGATGGACATAGTGTGATGGTCACTGTGCGATGGCCACCTTGGAGTGGAAAGTATGTAATGGTCTCTGTTTATCATCACTATGTGATGGCTTCTATATGGAGGTCACTAGGAATAAACATAATGTGTTGACCAATGTTTTATATCCTCTGTGTGATGGTCAAATAGCATAACTCCTAGGGATGCCCCCTGTGCTATAGACACAATGAAATAGTCTACTCTATGATGGTGACTCTTCATGTCTTGGGTCCATGAACCAGGCAGTCAAGAATCTGTTTAAAAAACTGAATGTATTTCTAGAAAACAAATTATTGTAGTTACACTACTTCAACTAAAACAGGAGATTTGGACAAACTGATGTGGCACTGTATGACAGGATTGTTATTTTTTCTGGCTAAAAATGTACATCCTGAGAGAAAAGCTGTGAGTATTCTGTGGTGTGCTTCTCTATAGACTGCTTGTTCCTGGGGCATATAGGGCCATAAAGCAGGTTTCAGCTTTTGTTTTGCTTTGCTTTGTTTTTTTTTGTTTGTTTATTTGTTTGTTTTGTTTTGTTTTTTGTTTTGTTTTGTTTTTTGAGACAGAGTTTCTCTGTGTTACCTTGGCTGTCCTGGACTCATTCTGTAGAGAAGGCTGGCATTGATCTCACAGAAATCCATGTGCCTCTGTCCCCTGGAGTGCTGAGATTACAGGTGTCACCACTGCCACAGCTTGGTTTCAACTTTAAAATATAAATTTTTATACTTTTATTAATTAAACCTTACTCACTTTGAATCTCCCCATAAGCCCCTCACCCATCCTTCCCAATCCCACCTTCCTTCCCCCTTCTTCACGCATGCCCCTCCCTGAGTCCACTGATAGGGGAGGTCTTCCTCTACTTCCTTTTGATTTTAGTCTATCATATCTCATCAGGAGTGGCTGCACTGTAATTTTCTGTGGCCTGGTAAGGCTGCTTCCCTCTCAGGGGGAGGTGATCAAAGAGCAGGCCAATCAGATTATGTCAGAGGTAGTCCCACTTCCCATTAGTATGTAACCCACTTGAACACTAAACTGCCATGGACTACATCAGTGCAGGGGTTCTAGGTTATCTCCATACCTGGTACTTGGTTGGAGTATGCATCTCTGGAAAGACCCCTGTGTTCAAATTTTCTGGTTCTGTTTCTCTCCTTGTGGAGTTCTTGTTCTCTCCAGATCTTACTATTTACCACTTCTTTGATAAGATTCCATGCACTCTGCCCAAGAGTTGGCCATAAGTCTCAGCATCTGCTTTCATAGCCTGCAGGGCAGAGCCTTTCAGAGACCCTTTACTGTTTTCTTCTTCTTCTGATGTCCATACTCTTTGCCTTTCAGGATGGGGATTGAGCATTTTAGTCAGGGTTGACTCCCTCTTGATTAGTTAGGACATCAACATAAAATCAGAAACATTAAATCAGTTATAAGAAAAAGTAGGAAAGACCCTAGAACTCCCTGGTAAAGGAGAAAACTCCCTAAGCAGAATACGAACAACACAGGCTCTAAGAGCAACAATCAATAAATGGGACCTCATGAAACTAAAAAGCTTCTGTAAAGCAAAGGACACTGTCATCAAAACAAAATGAATGCGTACAGATTGGGAAAAAATCTTCACCAACCATTTATCTGACAGAGGGCTAATACCCAGTATTTATAAAGAACTAAAGAAACTGAAAAGCAACAAACCAAGTAATCCAATTAAAAAATGGGGAACAGAGCTAAACAGAGAATTCTCTGTAGAGGAATATCGAGTGGCAGAGAAAAACTTAAAGAAAGGCTCAAAGTCACTAGCCATTAGGGAAATGCAAATCAAAACCACCCTGAGAATTCACCTTACAACCATAGAATGGCCAAGATCAAAAACTCAAGTGACAACACATGATGGAGAGGTTGTGGAGAAAGGAGAACCCTCCTCCACTGCTTGTGGTAATGTAAACTTGTACAACCACTGTGGAAAGCAATCTGGTGCTTTCTCAGACAACTAGGAATAGTGCTTTCTCAAGATCCATCCATACCGCTCCTAGGCATATTTCAAAAAGAGGCTCAAGTACACAATAAAGACATTTGTTCAGCCATGTTTGTAGCAGCTTTATTTGTAATAGCCAGAAGCTGGAAACATCCCAGATGTCCCTCAGTGGAGGAATGGATACAGAAATTGTGGTACATCTACACAATGGAATATTACTCAGCAAAGAAAAATAAGGAAATCATGAAATTTCCAAGTAAATGGTGGGACTTGGAAAGGATCCTCCTGAGTGAGCTGTCCCAGCAGCAGGAAGACACACACGGTATATTCTCACTCATATAGACATATAATATAGGATAATCCTTCTAAAATCTGTACATCTAGAATATAATTTTTGTAATTTTAATTACGTTATTTCCAAATTCATTTTTCTCCCTCACATATACTGCTCCTTGCCTTCAATTTCATGGCCTTTTGGTTAAATTATTGTTACTGGTTGAATTTTACTTAAGTTTTGCTCAAGGATTTCCCAGATAGTAAGCCAAGAAATGGCTCCCTTGGACATTGAATATGAAATGAAATGTCACACAAGGACCCATGTCCTGGAACAGGAACTGCTTTGGGACATTGGAAGAATTTCTATTAAAATAGATTTTTCCAGACTAAAATCTTGTCTGCTCCAAGGGTACAAGGGCAGAGCTAGGAAGGCCTGTGCTGTCTGAGTCATTTGCTTTCTATTCACCCAGTAAGGGAAACACTATTCCCCAAACCCCACCTTGGTGGTCCTTGCTTAGGAAAGACTCTGGAAAGGCCTAGCCAACAGAAGCTCTAATGGACGTTAGCTTGCAGGTTCCTTCCTCGATTCTTCCCTGGTTCTGCTCTAGGGATCTGTGCAGGAGACCACAAGCCACACCATGGTGATTGTGGTCACTCTTTTCTTAGGTCAGGAGGAGCAGGCCCGTTGAACTGTCAGAGCAGCTGGTACTGGGATGGACTGTGAAACAGACTGTGGGTTTGTTCATGTGGTGACCTGAGCAGTGGCCCTTGGCCTCTGAGCTTCGCTGATTGTGGATTCTTTGGAAGAAGGAGGCTCTCTGCATCCATGGCTGTGGGACCCTGTGGTGCTTGTACATACATCACTACATAGTGCATAAACAATCATTGCTTTTGGTGTATTATAGGAAGAAGACATTATAAAATTGAAGGTCTTTTTTATAGAAGTTCTGAATTTTTCATTCTGCTTTTAGGTTTGTGTTACAAGTTCTGTGAAGGGTTTAGAAACTGGTAGTAAATAGGTGACAGGGGTTACCCTTCAACAATACAGCAATGCTTGGTTAGAATACTATGGCTAGAGAGATGGCTAAGTGGTTAAGAGCACTTATGGATAAGACCAGAGTTAAGATCCCAGGATATATAGCATGTGGCTCACAACTACCTGCAACCACACCTCCAGGGGACCTTATGATCTACTCTTACTTCACTGGGTATATACACACACACACACACACACACACACACAAATGCACACATACACAATTCTTCATATACACAAGAATTTAAAATATTTGAAAAGCTAGGTGTTGCTGACATATGCATTTCATTTCAACACTCAAGAGGCAGAGGCAGCTGGAGCTCGGAGTTCAAGACCACTCTGGTCTACACAGTCAGTTCTAGGATAGCTCAAGTTGCATGCAGAAACCTTGTCTCAACAACCAAATCACAGATAAAATAAAATAAAATAAAATAAAATATAAAATAAAAATCCTTTTATGTTTCTGTGATTCAGAGAAATTCATTTCCAAGGACAAAAGGAGTTTCTGAGCTGCAGAGGTTTCCCAGGTGTTCATGGGGTTGGGTGGCTAAGGCAAATTCCACATCTTGTGACATAGATTTTGTGGCAAAAAATAGACATTAAAATATTTAATGTCATTTTGTCTGTGAGTTTCAGTGGGTCTGGGTTTGCATGAATCCACAAGGGGACATGTGGGGCTACCAATCCATGGCAGAGCTTTTGATCTTATCCATTTGAGAGAGAGCTCTAGAGCATGGTCACTCTCTCTCACTATAGGAAATATCAGTAGGTGTTGGGTCAAACCCAACAATTTAGGAGTCACTTTGAGTTAATTTTGTGGTAGTTGTGGAGTTTGTCTATAATTTTTTTTCTTTATTCTTTTCTTACATATCCTGACTGAATGGTCCCCTTCCTCCTCTTTTTTTAAACCCCCAATCTTCTCAATCATGTCCATTGCTCCTCTATTTCCCTTCAGAAAAGAGCACACCTCCAGTGATATCAGCTGAACAAAGCATAACAAGATGCTATAAGAGTATGCATAAACCATCATATCAAGGCTGGACAAAGCACCAAAGTTGGAGGAAAAGAGTTCCATGAGCAGCCAAGAGTCAGAGATACTACCACCCCAACTCTTAGGAGTTCCACAAAAACACTCAAATCAAACAACCACAGCATGTACACACAGGGCCAAGCTCAGACCCATGCAGGTTCCGTGATTGTTGCTTCAGTCTGTGTGAGCCCTTATGAGCCCTCCTTAGCTGACTCAGTGGTCCACGTTTTTATGGTGTCCTTGAACTTTCTGGCTTCAACAATCCTCCCTTCTCCTCTTTTCCCCGGGTTCCTGAGTTAGTCTAATGTTTGGGTGGATGACTGTGTCTGCTCCTTTCACTTCTGGGGCATCCCCCTCTGATAACTATTGGGCTAGGCAGCATCTATGAATACAGCAGGATATCATAAGATACTATTTCATTGACTTTTTTATTAATGTTAGTCTTATGTGGTTCAACCCTAGGTCTTTGAGGTATCCACCTTTAGGTTCCTGGTGATACAGGAAGTGTGAGGCATGGGCTCTCTCTCTCATGGTTTGGGCCTCAAGCTAGGCCAGTTTTTGTGGATTTAGGCCAGCTTGTTGGTTTTTCATACCCACAAGCTATGAGTCACCACTGCTGCAGCACATCTTGCAGAGGACAGGTTGAAGGTAGAAGGCTTTGTGGCTGAGTTGGTGTCCCAGTACCACCACTGGGAGCATAGCCTGTTTACAGAAGATAGTCTGTTCAGGTTCCATATCCTCTGTTGCTAGGAGACTTTGTTAGAGTCACCCTGATAGGTTCCCAGAAATTTCCCCTGCACCAGGATTCCATATCATCCTCTAAATGCTCAGCAACTCAAGTTGTTTCTGGTCATATTCTCTCTCTCTGCCTCTCCCTCCTCTATTTGGTTCACCCTATTTCTTTCCATTCTCTGTACCCTGCCACCTGTCTACTCCCCCCAAATTTATTTTATTTTCAATTTCCAGGGAGATCTTGCTATCCCTCCTAAAACCCTTCTTTTTACTTACCTTCTCTGGTTTTGTGGATTGTAGTGTGATTATCCTACACTTAACAGCTAATGTCTTCTTGCAAGAGAGTACATACAATGTTTGCTTTTCTGGGTCTGGGTTACAACAATCAGGAAGATTTTTTCAGTTACATACATTTGCCTGAGAATTTCAGAATTTTTTTCTAACACCTGAGTAATACTCCATCTTAAAATATACATTTTATTTATCTGTTCTTCCACTGAGTGACATCCTGGTTGTTTCCAGATTCTGGCCATTATGAACAAAGATGTTATGAATATGGTTGAGCAAGTGTCCTTGTGATAAGATGGAGTGTCTTTTGGGCATATGCCCAATAGTGGTATAGCTGGCAGTTGAGTTCTCCATTCCCAACTTTCTGAGGAACCAGCAAATTGATTTACATTGTGGCTGTAAAATTTATGCTCCCAACAAGAGAAAATTTCCTGTCACTTATTTTGTTGATCTTTTTTATTCTGACATTTGCGAGACAGAATTTCAAACTAGTTTTGATGTGCATTTCCCTGTTGGCTAAGGATATTCCACATTTCTTTAAGTGTTTCCTGGCCATTTGAGATTCACATACTGAAAATTATGTATTTCTGTGCCTCATTTTTTAAATGTTGGATTGTTTAGTTTGTGGATGATTAATTTGTTAAGTTTTTTTTTTGTTTGTTTGGCTTTTTTCAATTTTGAATGTTAACACTCTATAGGATGGGGATTTCATGAAAATCTTTTTCTTTGTTGTAGGCTGATATTTTGTCTTTTGATGATGTTCGTTATATTTCACTATGCTGAGGTCCCATTTATTAACTGTTGTTATTAGTGCCTGCATGAATCATATTCTGCTTAGGAAGTTGTCTCCTATGTCAGTGTGTTCAAGAGTGTTCCCTGTTTATCTCTTCTGTAAGGTTCAGAGTTCTATGTTGAGATCTTTGACCCACTTGAACATAAGTTTGGAGCAGGATTGTAAATATTGGTGTGTTTGCATTCTTCTGCATTCATATATCCATAGCATTTCTTTTTTTTTCTTCAACTTCAAAATGTTTATTTTCCTAAATTTAAACATATTTAATATGCACAGGCAATTAAATCTTTAATATTATTTTTTCATAGGATGATTGTAATGAGTTTATTCTGTAGGAAAACAAATGGAAACGTTACAAACCAGTTCATTTCTGTTTATATGGCCTATAAAATGATTTATTTTCTGGGGTTATCAATCTGGCGCCTTCTCAGACAACTAGGAATAGCGCTTCCCCAAGATCCAGCCATACCACTCCTGGGTATATATCCAAATGAGGCTCAAATACACAAAAAGGACATTTGCTCAACCATGTTTGTAGCAGCTTTCTTTGTAATAGCCAGAAGCTGGAAACAACCCAGATGCCCCTCAACTGAAGAATGGATGCAGAATTTGTGGTACATCTACACAATGGAATATTACTGAGCAATGAAAAATAAGGAAATCATGAAATTTGCAGGTAAATGGTGGGATCTGGAAAGGATCATCCTGAGTGAGTTGTCCCAGAAGGAAAAAGACACACATGGTATATACTCACTCATATAGACATACAACATAGGACAAACCCACTAAAACCTGTGCCTCTAAAGAAACTAAGCAAGAGAGAGGACCCTAACTAAAATATCCAATCCCCATCCGGAAAGGCAAAGAGGATGGACATCAGAAGAAGAAGAAAACAAGAAACAACCTAGGAACCTACCACAGAGGGCCTCTGAAAGCCTGTGCCGTAAAGACTATCAAAGCAGATGCTGAGCCTGATGGGCAACTGTTGGGCAGATTGAATGGAATTTTATGTAAGAACTGGGAAATAGTAAGAGCTGGAGAGGACAGGGTCTCCACAAGGACAGCAACAGAACAAGAAAATTTGAACACAGGGAACTTCCCAGAGACTCATACTCCAACCAAGGACTATTCATGGAGATAACCCCGAACCCCTGCACAGATGTAGCCCAGGGCAGTTCAGAGTCCAATTGGGTTACATAGTAATGTGAAGAGGGACTGCCTCTGACATAATCTGATTGGCCTGCTCTTTGATCACCTCCCCCTGAGGGGGGGAGCAGCCTTACCAGGCCACAGTAGAGGACAATGCAGCCACTTTTGATGTGCACTGATAGACTAAGTTCAGAAAGGAGAGGAGAACCTCCCATATCATTGGACTTGGGGAGTGGCATGCATGCAGAGGGAGGAGGGAGGGTGGGATTGGGAGTGGAGGAGGGAGGGGCTTATGGGCGGATGCAGAATGAATAAAGTGTAATTGATGAAAAATTAAGAAAAAAGATTTATTTGAGGAATTGCCTTCAGAGAATTGGTGAATGAGTTTCATTTGCAGTATAATATCAGAAAGATAATAGTAATAGTTATGTTCAAAGACCTTTTCTTGGGATAAGAGAATCATAATTTTTTCCAGTTGGATCATTTTTGTTTCTTCATGAATTGGCAAAGATCTGTGGAACACTATTGTTACTGTCATATTCTGTTAACTATATACCTAAATTTCTTTTCAGCCTAGCACAACCACTCTGGAAATCAATCTGGCCCTTTAATAGACAACTAGAAATAGCATATCGTCAAGATGCAGCCATACCACTTCTAGGCATATATTGAAAAGAGGCTCAAGTACACAATAAGGACATTTGCTCAACCATGTTTGTAGAAGCTTTATTTGTAATAGCCAGAAGCTGGAAACAGCCCAAATGACCCTCAACTTAAGAATGGATGCAGAAATTGTGGTATATCTACACAATGGAGTATTACTCTGCAATGAAAAATAAGGAAATCATGAAATTTGCAGGCAATTGTTGGGACCTGGAAAGGATCATCCTGAGTGAGCCGTCCAAGAAGCAGAAAGACATACAAGGTATATATTCACTCATATAGACTTATAACATAGGATAAACCTACTAAATTCTATACATCTAAAGAAACTAATCAAGAGAGAGGATCCTGACTAAAATGGTCAATCCACATCCCGAAAGGCAAAAAGGATGGACATCGGAAGAAGAAAACAGGAAACAACCTAGAAACCTGCTGCAGAGGGCCTCTGAAAAGCTCTGCCCTGCAGACTATCAAAGCAGACACTGAGACTCATGGCCAACTGTTGGGCAGAGTGCATGGAATCCATAGCATTTCTTAAAGAAGCATTCTTTTTTCTGTTGTGTCTTTTTACCTTCTTTATCAAAAATCAAATGGGCATAGGTGTGTGGATTTATATATGGGTCTTTGATTTGATTATAATTGTGTGGAAATTTGAGAATTGTGTTAAATCCGTAGGTTGCTTTTGGTAGGATGGCCATTTTACTATATTAATTCTATCCATGAGTGAAATCTTTCTATCTTCTGGTATCTTCTTCACTTTAATTCTCTAAACAGTCTAGAAAGACCCTAAAAAAAACTTCTTTAACATTCTTGCTGTACAAGAATTTCACTTTCTTGGTTAGAATTACCCCAAGATATTTTATATTAATTGTGGCTATTGTGAACTGTGTGGTTTTTCATATCTTCCTCAGCTTGTTTGTCATTTGTATATAGGAGAGTTACTGTTTTTTTGTCTGTTTGTTTGATTTCTTTTTCTCTATTTGGTTTTGTTTGTTTCAAGCAACTTTGTATCCAGCTGTTTTGTGAAAGGTATTTATCAGGTGTAGGAGTTCCCTGGTAGAATTCTTGGGATCTCTCATGGATACTATGGTATCATCTGCAATTAACAATACTTTAATTACTTCTTTTCTAGTTTGTATTTCCATGATCTTTTTCATTGCCCTCACTAGAAAGAATTTAAAGTATTCTGTTGGATAGATATGGGCAGAGGAAAGAAGCTTGTCTTCTTCCTGATTTTAGTGGAATTGCCTTGAGTTTTTCACCATTTAATTTGTTGTTGGCTGTAGGCTTGCTGTGAATTTCCCTTATTATATTTATGTATGTCTTGTATATTCCTACTCTCCACAAATGCTTTCTCATTACAGGGTGTTGGATTTTGTTAAAGCCATTTTCAGCATCTAATGATCTCATAATGTTATTTTTTTTTCTCCTTTCAGTTTGTTTATATGGTAGAATACATTGACAGATTTTATATGTTATGTACTTCTGCTTTGTTGGACTATTCAGGGCTTGCTGTAGTAGGATAGCCAGTGGAATATATCGACCTGGCTGTTATAGATCGTATTATTATTTATTTATTTATTTATTTATCTATCTAGCTAGCCAGCTACCTGTTTATTTGTTTATTTATTTATTTGTATTTTTAATAATTTATTCACGTTACATCCCAATTGTAGCCCCCTCGCACATCAATTCCCAGTCCCATCTTCACCTTCTTTTCCACCTTACATCCTTCCTTAATCCACTGAAAATGGAAGTCCTCCTCCACTACCATCTGACCCTAGTCTATCAAGTCTCATCAGAACTGCCTGGATCCTCTTCTTCTGTGTCCTGGTAAGGCCACATTGCCAGAAGGGAGTGATCAAAGAGCAGGCAACAAAGTTTATATCAAAGATAACACCTGCTCCACTTATTGGGAACCCTCATGGAGACTGAGTGCCTATGGGCTGCTTCCTGGTAGGAGATCTAATTCTTCTCCATGTATGGGACTTGGTTGGCCCATCTGTCTTGGCAGGGCTCCTTGGATCAAGATTTTTAACTTTTTTGGTCTCCTTGTAGAGCTTCTGACCCCCTTCCATTTCCCCATTCTCCCTTAAGACTCCCTGTGCTCTGCCCAGAGTTTGGCTGTAATTCTCAGCTTCTGCTTCCATCTTCTGCTGGGTGGAGACTTTCAGAGAACATCTGTGCTAGACTCTTGTC
Source organism: Meriones unguiculatus (assembly GCF_030254825.1). NCBI lineage: Eukaryota > Metazoa > Chordata > Mammalia > Rodentia > Muridae > Meriones > Meriones unguiculatus. The sequence goes on along the minus strand of NC_083353.1, from coordinate 22,962,861 downwards.
CTGTTCTCTCCTTCATACTTCCGGTGTCTATCCTGTTTGCCCTTCTTAATGGGAATTCATAATCCTCCCTAGGGTCCTCCTTGTTCTTTACTTTCTTTAAGTCTTTGGATTTTAGTATGATTATCCTATATTAACTGGCTAATATTTGCTTATAAGTGAGTATGTGCCATGCATATCTTTCTAGTTCTGGCTACCTCACTCAGGATGATCTTTTCTAGTCCCATCCATTTGCCTGCAAGTTTCATGACTTCCTTGTTTTTATTAGCTGCATAGTATTCTGTTGTGTAATTGTATAAGAATTTCTGTATCCATTCTTTGCTTGAGAAAAATATAGGTTGATTCCAGATTCTGAATATTATGAATAAAGCTGCTGTGAATATAGTTGAGCAAATGTCCTTTATGTATGGTGGAGCATCTTTTGGGTACATGCCCAGAAGTAATATAGCTGGATCTTGAGGTAGTTATTCCGAATTATCTGAGACAGCGCCATCTTGATTTCCAAAGTGGTTGTACATGTTTACATTTCCACCAGCAACGGAGGAAAGGAGGGTTTCACTTTCCCTGCATCCTTGCTAGGATGTGTTGTCACTTGAGTTATTGTTATTAGCCATTCTAATAGAATCTCAGAGTCATTTGCATTTGCATTTCCCAGAGGACTAAGGACAGTGAGCCCTTTTTAAGTCATTCCCTGACATTTAGTATTCCTCTGTTGAGAATACTCTGTTTAGCTCTGTATCCCAGTTTGGTGTTTAATTTCTTGAGTCTATATAAATTTTGCATATTAGCCTTCTGTCAAATGTAGGGTTGGTGAAGATCTGTTTTCAGTCTGTAGGCTGTCATTTTGTTCTGATGACAGTGTCCTTTGCTTTACAGAAGCTTTTCAGTTCATGAGATACCATTTATTGATTGTTGATATTAGAGCCTGTGTTTTTGGTGTTCTATTCAGGATCTTGTCTCTTGGGCCAATGAGTTCAAGGCTCTTCATTCCTTTCTCTTCTAACAGGTTCATTGTGTCTGGTTTTATGTTGAGGTCTTTGACCCACTTGAACTACAGTTTTTCTCAGAGTGATACATATGGGTCTTTTTGCATTTTTCTATATGGAGACATCAAACTAGGCCACTACCATTTGATGAAGATACTGTCTTTTTTTACACTGTTTGGTTTTGGCTTCTTTGTCAAAAATTAAATATTTGTAGGTGTCTGGGTTTATTTCTGGATTTCCCATTAATTACACTAATCCTCTATTCTGTTTCTATGAGAGTACCATGCCATTTTTATTACTGTTGTTCTGTAGTACCACTTGAGATCAGGGATGGAGATACTTCTAGAGGATCTTTGATTGTACAGGATTGTTTTAGCTATTTTTTTCCACATGAAATTGAGAATTGTTTTTTTTTTTTCAAAATCTTTAAAGAAGTCTGTTGGTATTTTCATGGGAATTGCATTGAATCTATATTCTTTTGGCTAGAATGGCCATTTTCACTATGTTAATCCTATTGATCCATGGGCATGGGAGATCTTTCTATCTTCTGATATCTTATTCGATTTCTTTCTTGAGAGACTTGAATTTTTTTTTTCATACAAGTATTTCACTTGCTTTGTTAGAATTATACCAAAATACATTATGGTTTTTTGTTTTGTTTTGTTTTTGTTTTTTCTGTTGTGAAGGTTCTGTTTGCCTAATTTCCTTCTTTCCCCTTTTATCTTTTGTATACAGGAGGGCTTCGGAGTTTTCTGAGTTAATTTTTTATCCAGCCACTTTGCTGAAGGTGTTTATCAGCTGTAGGGATTCTCTTGTAGAATTTTTGGGGTTACTTATGTATACTATCATATCATCTCTGAATAGTGATACTTTGACTTCTTTTCGGATTTCTATCCCCTTGATTTCCTTTATATTTCTTATTGCTCTAGCTAGGACTTCAAGTAATATTTTCAAGAGATAGGGCAAGAGTGAACAGTCTTGCCTGTTTTATTTCAGTGGAATTGATTTAAGTTTCTCTCCGTTTAGCTTGATGTTGGCTATACTTTGTTGTATATTGCTTTTTCTATGTTTAGGTATGTGCCTTGTAGCCCTGATTTCTCCAAAATTTTAAACATGAATGGGTATTGGATTTTGTCTAATGTTTTTTCAGCATCTAAGGTGATGATTATGTGTTTTTTGTCCTTCCATTTGTTTATATGCTCTATTACACAGACAGATTTACATATATTGAACCACAGTGCATGCCTGGTATGAAGCACACTTGGTCATGATGTATACCTTTGATGTGTTTTATTGTATTTGGTTTGTAAGTATTCAGCATTTTTTGCATCAGTGTTCATTAGGAAAATTATTCTATTTTGTAGAATGGTTTGAACAGTGTTGGTATTAGCTCTTCCTTGAGTGTCTGGTAGAATTTTGCACTGAAACTATCTGGTGCTGGACATTTTTTGAATAGGAGAGTTTTGAAGACTGTTTCTATTTCTTTAGGGGACACAAGACTATTAAACTTGTTTATCTGGTCTTAATTCTAATTTTGTAAGTGGAATCTATCAAGAAAATTGCCCATCTCATTTAGATTTCTAAATTATGTGGTATACATCCTTTTGAATTAAGACCTAATGTTTCTTTGAATTTCCTCAGTGTCTGTCATTATGTCCTCCTTTTCTTTTCTTATTTTGTTGATTTGGATAGTGTTTCTCTGCCTTTTCATTAGTTTTGCTAAGGATTTCTCTATCTTGTTGAATTTCCAAAGATTCAGCTCTTGGTTTCATTGATTCTTTGAATTGTTTTCTTTGTTCTAATTTATTGATTTCAGTCCTGAATTTGATTATTTCCAGCTGTCTGCTCTTCTTGGGTTCACCTGCTTCCATTTTTTTCTGGTGTGACATCAAGTTGCTTGTATGAGATGTCTCTAATTTCTTTATGAATGTACTTCATGCTATGAACTTTCTTTTTATCACTGATTTCATTGTTTTCCATAAGTGTGGATATGCTGTTCCTTCATTTTCATTGATTTGTAGAAAGTCTTTAATTTCTTTCTTCTTTCTTCCCTGACCCAGCTGTCATTGAGTGGAGAGTTGTTCAGTTTCTATGCTCATGTTGACTTTTTTCTATTTCTGTTGTTGTTGAGAGTCAGCTTAGTCTATGGTGGTCTGAAAGGTACAAGGGATTATTTCAGTATTTTTGTATATGTTGATTATGTTGGTCTTTTTGTATGTGTTGAAGCTTGCTTTGTGACCAACTGTGTGATCTATTTTGGAGAAGGTTTTATGCAGTGCTGAGAAGAAGTGATATTCTTTTGTGTTTGCGAGAAAAGTTCTGTAGATGTCTGTTACATCCATTTGTTTCATGACATTTGTTAGTGTTATTAATTCTCTGTTTAGTTTCTGTTTCCTTGACCTGTCCTTTGATGAGAGTGGGATGTTGAAGTCATCCACTATTAATGTATGGGGATTAATATGTGGTTCAAATTTTATTAATGTTTCTTTTACAAATGTGGCTGCATTTGAATTTGGGGCATAGATGTTCAAAATTGAATTTTTTCTTGGCACAATTTTTCTCTTTTGAGTATGAAGTGTCTTTCTTCATTCATTTTGATTTATTTTGGTTGAAAGTATTTTATTAGATATTAGAATGGCTACTGCAGCTTGCTTCTTGTTGTCCATTTGTTTGGGGAACATTTACTCTCAGGTAATATCTGTCTTTGGTTGAGATGTGTTTGAGTTGTGTTTCTTATATGCAGCAGAAAGCTTGGTCACTCATCCATTCTTTTAGTCTGTGTCTTTTTATTGGAGAGTTGACTTCATTGATATTTTGAGGTATTAATGACCAGTGACTGTAAGTTCCTTTCAGTTTGGTGTTGGTTGCAATAGTGTGTTTGTGTCCTTTTCTACTTTTGGTTTTGCTATAGTGAAGTTATTTATGTCCGTTTTTTTGTTTTTTTGGTGGGGGGAGGGTATGGTTAACCTTGAGTGGTGGTTTTCCTTTTAGTATCATGTGTACGACTGGGTATTTGCATAGATATTATTTAAATTTTGTTCTGTTCTGTAATATCTTCTTTTCTCCATGTATGTTTTCTCCGTATATGTTGAAAGTTTTGCTAGGTATAGTAGTATGGACCAGTATCCTTTATTTATTTTTTTTTCTGGGGGGTGGTGTTCAAGATATCTGCCCAGACACTTCTTTCATTTATGAGCTCTATAGAGAAGTCACTTGTGATTCTGATAAGTTTGCTTTTTTTAATTTTTTTTTTCTGGGCCCTTTTCCCTTTCAGCATTCAATTTTCATTTTCTCTTCTGTTCATTTAGTGATTTAGCTGTTATGCGGCCAGATGATTTTCTCTTCTGGCCTAATTTATTGTAGTTTTCTTGTATCCTTGTAAGCATCTCTTTCTTAACTTTGGGAAATTTTTCTTTTATAATTTGTTGGAAATATTTTATGGTCCTTGGACCTGGGAATCTTTTCTTTCTTCTATTTATAATATTCTTAGGTTTTTCCTTTTCACAGTGTCCTTGATTTCTTTGATTTTTGTGTCACAGATTTCTTAGGATTTAACATTTTTGGTTTGGATGATGCATCAATTTCTTTTTCTTTTTAGATTTTTTTTTTATTTTTTATTTTTTATCAGTTACATTTTATTAACTCTGTATCCCAGCTGTGTCCCGATCCCTCATTCCCTCCCAGTCCCTCCCTCCCTCCCTCATCTCCACCATGCCCCTTTCCAAGTCCACTGATAGGGGGGACCTCCTCCCCATTCATCTGATCCTGTTTTACCAGGTATCTTCAGGACTGGCTGCAAAGCCCTCCTCTGTGGCCTAACAGGACTGCTCCTCCCTTCGGGGGTGGGGAGACCAAAGAGCCAGTCATTGAGTTCCTGTTAGAAATAGTCCCTGTTCCCCTCACTTTGGGAGCATCAATTTCTTTCATTGTGTCTTCTACACCTGAGGTTCTTTCCTCCATCTTTTGTATTTTGTTGTTAATGCTTACCTCTGTAATTCCTGCTTTCTTCCCTAAGTTCTCCCTCTCTAGGATTTCTTAAATTTGTGCTTTCTTTAATGTTGCCATTTCCATCTTCAGCTTTTGCACAGTATTGTTAATTTCCTACACCTGTTTGTTTGTATTTTCCTGTTTTTTTTTATTAGATGATCTGTCCAATATTCTTCATCTCTTTGAATTCTCCTGCTGATCTTTCAGTGATTAATTTATTTCTATCTCTAAAGGTTTCAGACTTTTTTTCTCTATCTTCCTGTATTTCTTTATGCATTTTACTTGTTCCCTTTGTTATCATCTTCATAAGCATCGATTTAAGGTTATTTTCTTCTGTTTCATTTGTATTTGGGCATTCATGGTTACTTCCCTTTGGACCACTGGGTTCTGGGGAGGCCATATTGCTTTGGCTTTTGTTGATTGTGTTTTTATACTGACCTTCAGCCAACTGGCTGACTCTGGCATTGGACATTAGATCCTGTTGCCTACTGAAGTGCTCAGGGATGTGGAAATAATCCTGGACAAGAAACTGGATATTCCTGCAGGAGCCCTTCTCAGTTTGGTGGAAATAACCTGAGACTGGTGGGTGGCTCTCAAGGAATTTCCAGTCAGAATCATCAGATGTTTGATCCTGGGGAACATGTGGACTCCTCAGGTACTCAAGGATCCTCCTCTCACAGGGAAGACCTGGAGTCAGCTACTCTACTACTGCCTTTATTTCTCTTAAGTTAGTGAGCCCAGTCACTGTGCTTAGACAATGTGCTTGCTGTATGTAGCCTTTCTAGAGAACCTGTGAGCTCAGAGGTTCTGCTGGTCTCCATAGGAAGACTGAGTGTGTCTTGGAGCAGTGTCTTAGTTTCTTCTGTGGGTCCCAAGTGTCAGAAGGCCCATGGTTGGAGCCAGGTGCTCAGAATGGTGAGAGTGGTCCCTGAGTTTGGAGCTGGGTGTCCCTGGTACTGTAAGGTATCCCATTTAAGGACACTGAGAGTAGGCACCTGAGTTTTGAGCCATAAACCAGAATACCCAGAAGGTATTTATGGGACAGTGAGAGTGTGTGTTCTGCTCTGGAGCCTCACCCAGGTACTGGAAGGAAGATATGTACTGCATGGTCAGTGAGAGTAAGCACCTGAAGTAAGAGCTGCAAACCACCAGTACCAGACAGTGAGCTATGGCAGGAAGCCTATCACTTTGGCTGTGCCAGGCAGAAGCCTGGGAACTATTCCAGGGAATAGCAGGGTGGCCTGAAGTTGGACCCTTGAGTTTCCCTGTGGGTTCTTCGCTCACCTGCAAAGAACAGATGTAAAGGTTTTGAGGGCCACAGTATTCCCTGCTGGTCACTGTGCTCTCACTCCTGAGCTGCTGTTCAGATCTCTGCATGGTTGGTGACACCATCAGCCATCATGGATCTCTTTATAGACTGTATTCTCACACTGTTTTTTTTTTTTTTTTCTTTTGTATAAATGTTCCAGGTAATTATTGATTCAGGCCTTATTTCTGAGTTTGTCTTACTTGGAGAAGTGTTTTGTTCCATGGCTTCTGTTTCTTCTCATGTGTTGTGAACTGTAGTATGCATGCAATGAGCCATTTAAGGAGAAACTGGAAAATGAAAGTGTTGAGCTTAAGAAGATAGTGGTCACAGTGAGGAAGATTCAGTGGGGAAAAGAGCACATTAACAATTAGACTAGAGACCATGTGGTTGGAATGGCCCAGATCTGCTCATATATTTGAACACTCAATTTTCAGTTAGTGGAACAGATTTGGAAATATCAGTAGAAATGCTGTGTTGGAGGAGCTCTTTCAGTGAACGTGTTTTGAAACTTCAAAATCACATGCCAGGATCAGAGTTTCTTTTTCTGCATGCTGCTTGCAGATCTAGATGTACCTTTTCAGCTCCATGTTGATTTAATGATCAGAAAATCCCAGATGTTCGATTTTACCAATACAAACTCATGAGCTAGATGCTGGCTTGAGAACTTGCTGGCTCAGTGAGGAAAGAGAAAGCAACTAGCTGACCTTCAGCTTACATCTCAGATGGCAAAGCCCAAAGCCGACAGCTAAAAACAAAAAGTCGAGACACAGCATCAGCTGGTTACTTGGTCTGACTCTTGGTCTAGGGCTAACTGTATTTAATCCTGTTTACAGAAGGCTCTTGGATGAGGGGTGTGAGCTGCTCCATGGGTTAGTATTTACAGAAGAAAGAAAGCCCTAGGATTAAAGTTTGAACCATACCACAATTAGAAACAGGGGTTTATACTTTACAATATAGGGGTTCACAATGGAATCAAATATCCTGCAACAGCTCCTTGCTTGCCTACTGCCATTGTTTTTTCCCATGAGGATAATGAAGTATCCTCTGAAAGTATAAGCAAGCCTCCAATAAAAAGCTTTCTTGTAAGTGTTGCTTTGCAATGGTGTCTCCTCACAGGAGAAAAACAAAAACCAAGAAAGGTCGTTTCTCTAATGTCTGTATTCTGCCTGTAATCTGTCTGTATTCTGCCCATGTCCTGAGAAACAGAAAGGCAGAATTAAAAAATAAGGAGCTGACATTTTTGAGAAAACATTGAGTCAGTGATTGTGTTGAATAGTTTTATGTCAACTTCACATAAGCTGAAGTCATCTGAAAGGAAGGACTCTTAATAAAAGGCTTCCATAACATGTAGCTTTACGCAAGCATGCAGTGCACTTTATTAATTAGTGAATGATGAGGGAGTGCCAAGCCCAATGTGGGTGATGTAACCACTTGTACATAAACCAAAATGGGAACAGCTATAAACTTTCTGGTGTGACTGAGCCATCAGGATGTTACCCCATTTCCACTAAGAAGGTGACACCAGATTTCCAGGGTGTATATATGCTGTATTTTATTTTTGGTGGTTTGCTTTCTGTGATAAACTTTCTGACTTTCACAGGTTACTAAAGAATTTTCTTAGTCATGTGCCTCCAGTGATAGATAACAATCAAAGGATGCTGAAACTTAACATGTTTTGACTAGGAAGGCTCATGGTAATTTGCATCAGCACAGAGCCAGTCTTGGGAAGCAAACATCCAACAGGAATCAAAATAATAGGTTGGTGGGTTTCAGACACTCTGTTGCCCCTGTAGCCATGACAGCTGGAGGCTGTAGCCTCAGGCAGTGCTGAGTCCTCATGTGCTGTCCCAGCCCCACCCTCCTCATGGACTCTCCTAACCTCTTTTTCTTTCAGATACTTGGGACTCCTTTGGTCCAGTTCACTGCCTACTAGTGTGTGCTGCAACAGGCCCTCCAAAACCATGCTCTTGCCTTCATCTCTAGTTGCTATGATATAAACATACTATAGAAAAAAGAACATGCTAATATCATTTCTTGCTCCATTATATTATGTATTTTCTGTGTCCTATATCCTATGTCCTATAGGTACTTAGTCTAAGAAAGCATATGGTAAATTATACCATGCATTCCCTAACCCAGGCAGCCTGACTTATAGAAATCCATCTCTAAAATTGGGAATTTAACTTGAGTGCTGTCATACATGACTCATATCTAGATTAAAAAATGTAACAGAGATTAACAGATTATGAATTTGGAGAACCGGGTCAAGGGAATATTTGCAAGAAATATTAGAAGTTTAGCCCACCAGGGGCCCCAAACTCTTCTAAGTTAGTTATTAAAAGTTTGCTGATTGCTTTGGCATGCTGTAGAGAAATATTAATGCAGCGAGATGACTACTGTGGCAATGTCAGCATTTCATCATCCCCAGGCTATGTATTCATAAAACTTGGAGTTTGAGCTAACATCACCACTCCCTTTATTCCATTTAACAGTATAGAATGTTATTTCATCTGTTTATGTCCTTTAATGAAGAACTTAGTTCTATTACGTTACCTTGGGTCCTCTTTTTCCTGGAACTGTATACTTTGTACTTTTCCTTGCTCAACCTTTTTCATTATAGATCTGCATAAGACTGGCCATTAACAATGCTGCAGCACACTCAATACTAGGTTGCTTTGAAATGTCCTCTGCTAATTCTATTAATCAAATTCTTGCCCTTGGGTCTTTAGTTTAGCCTCAGGCTGAGTTTTTAGACAATGGCAAAAATCAGCCACATCTTTTGCCAGAGTATTATAACAAGGGACTCTAGGCCACATATTAATATTGTTACCCCTGAAACTGACCCTCATGGTTCACATCACCCTCAGCCCTACTGACTGCCATGTGCAAACTAGGATGGGCCATTAAGGCCCTCATAAAATGTCCGATCTTTATCTAGTCCTGTGTTCCAACATGTTCTATATTCCTCAAAACCAAAGCATATTCAGACCTGTCACAGCAATACCCCAGTTCCTGTCACCAACTTCTGAAGTCTTAGTCAGTCTTCTATTGATGTGAAGAGATACTGTGACCATTGATCTCTTGTACAAGAAAGCATTTAATTGGGGCTTGCTTACAGTTTCAGATGTTTAGTCCATTGTTTTCATGGTGGAGACCATGGTGGCACAGAGTCAGAGATGTGGTTAATAAAAGCTGAGAGTTCTACATTCAGATATACAGGCAGCAGGTAGAGCTGCACTGATTAACTATGTAAACTATAATATTTAATATATATTAAATATTTTAAGATGAATACTGATATATAATTATTTATCTTTGGCTCATGAATCCTAGAATGGCAGTCATCCATAGAAGGGGAAGTTTCCAAGCAATATGATGTCAGTACTAGTGGAACTAATGAAGAGCATTCTCAACAAGGTTGCTTTCTCATGGCCATCTAGACTTGTGAATCTCAGGTTTGCTTCTACCCTCAAGGGCACAGATTTATGGTATCTGTTGTAGAGATAATATCAGAACAAATTCTTACACAGTTTCTGTAGTTGAAAGAGGAACCATTTCACCTTCTCAACTTCGACAAGACAATTCTGTTTTGGGTATCTCAGTTACTGTGAGGAAACCACCACAATCAAGGCAACTTAAAAAGGAAGCATTAAATTGGACTTATGTTCTAGAGAGTTGAAATTTCTGATGAGGGACTAAAGGTATGGCAGCAAGAATAACTGATGGTTCAAATCCAAAGCTAAGCAGGAAGGAGAGAGTACACTTGGGATAGTGCAGTCTTTGGAAACCTCAGAGCCTACTCATGTTACACAGATCCTTAAAGACAGCCATACCTCCAATGCTTCCACCGAATTGGAAAGAAGTATTCAAACAATTGAATCTAAGGGAGTCATTCTCTTTCAAACCACCACACATTTCTTTAATACTTTTCATCTGCACAAACCCTACCATACACTTAAGTGAGAATGTTATGCTTCCAACATACAATGCCACAGACTAAATATTGCCATTCCACAAAGAAAGAAACAAAGGTGTTCCCATTCCTGCGGCTCTGTCACTTGTAACACACAGAATGTCTTTCAGGCCAGTTCTACTGCACACCTGCTTCCTCAAAAAAAAATATCTGAGTACAAGTGATGTAAGGAATTAAATTATATTTTAGCTTATAACTCCAACAGAAATACTTCCTTATGTTGGGAAAGACATGAGGACAGTGTTGGGAGTATACCTCCAGAACTGGGTCTAATGCCAGGTTCAAAAGCAAATAGAAATTTCCACAGGTGTAAAACCTCACATACTCCACAGTAATTCATTTCCTTCAAGGAGACTCCATTTCCTAGAGGTACTACAAACTGAAAAATAGCATCACCACCTTGGGATCCAATATTCAACAGAAATTTTCAGGAGGATTTTTTTTTACATTGAAAACATAACAGTTACAGGACCTAATATATGTGACCATAGTCTACCATAGTCTTGTAAGATACTATGATAACCCAAACTTCATGTTCCATATAATAGTCCCAAGAAGTTTTTTTTTTTTTTAACTTTTTCCTTTAAACTGCAGTAACAAAAGAAAGAATGTTATGAATCAGGATATCTAAAATAAATTAGTTGATGCATTTCATAGGGGAGTTACTTTAAAATTGAAAAGTATCTGTCATTGTGTTTAGATAGGACCTCATAACAATGTTAGTCTCTCCATGGGTGCCATCGATGAACACTAAGAATGGTAATATACTCCCTCTATGTGTTATATGTCACTCAGGAAAAAAAATTAGCCAATGTCAGCATTTCATCATCAGGCATTGATTTCATCATTCCATTTGATCACTTTCCTTGGAGCATTTGTAAATGGAAAGGTCATGCTAGTGGGACAAAGAATCTATACTAGTCAACCTTGAAACATTTGCCTTGCATTTTAGAAAACAAATCTAATACCAACATGATTTGATAATTAAGATAACATTCTAATTCGGTGGCCATAATTGTTTCTTGTTCGTATAGTGTCCGGAATATTTTCTAGAATAGGAAAGCACATTCACTTTAGTTTATTATGGTCAAATGGAGATTTTGGCAAAGTATAAAGGAAGTTTTCATGAAAATCTAAAAAAAAAAAAAAAAAAAAAAAAAAACAAAAAACGCAAAATCAAACACAAAGCAATTTAAAAGACAAAGAAAGTAGATAAGTAGATGTACTTACAGGAAGAAGATTCCCTGTGAGTATTCCTGAGGATTCTGTGGACTCTACTATATGCTCAAAAAGCTTCTAATCCACAACTTGTCATGGTGTCCCCAGATGCTTTGTGCAAACTCCTGCTACTTCATTTGGAGCAGCCTCTACAGGTCACCTCCTATCATAAACATTGAGTATCTCAAGTTTGCTTGTCTAAACTAACAGACCTCATTGTTCCTGTACTTCCAATATATGAATTCAGTTCAAAATTTGTAAAATGATAATGTGCTATTGCCACTCCTTGTGGCAGCCAACATTCTAATTCACTTATTTATTTATTTACGCTGTTTCCGATAAGGCTTAAGAAAATAATAGCACATTCATATTACTGAGTAGCTCTACATCCCTTGTGTATGGATGTGGATGGGATGATTGCATCTCTAGTAAATTTCACTGTGGAAAGAAAATTTAACACAAATGTTTTTACAACCGTACAAATTTATCCCCCTACATAAACTACAGTATTATAAAAAGAAAAAAATAACTCAGTTATTGTCATTACACTAAGAACACTAATATAGTATAAAACATTTCAGCATATATTGAGTAACATTTGCTTAATGTAAAGCATTATTACAAAAATGCAAAGTTTAAGTAACCTTATTTGTGTGCCTGAACTGTGTTCTGTCCTGTACTGGTTAGTTGGTTAGGTTTTTTTTGTTGTTTGTTTGTTTGTTTGTTTTCCTTAACTTAAGCTACAAGCATGTGGAAAGAGAGAGCCCCCTTTGAGGAAGTGCCTCCACCAGATTAGTGTTTATGTAAATCTACCGGGTCATTCTCTTCAGCAATGTTTGGTGTTCATGGAATCGGCCCATTGTGTACAATGCCACCTTTGAGCAGATGGTTCTGGGAGGCATAAGGAAGAGGATGAAGTGTTTGAAAAGATTGAACACATACTATTTTTCCATAGGACCTTAGAGTAATACCTAGAACCTCATAAGGAAGCTTATAATAGAGCAGACAGTATCAGCCAATTTGTCCTAAGATACAAACTGCACATTGTGTTTCTCTGTCAAAGTCCTGCTTCAAAACCAAAGGGGTAAACTAAGTCAGAGTGTAGATCCCCAGTTGCTGCCTGGTTGGTAATCCAGCAGGCTTTTTCTGATGCTAATTTTTCAGGCTGCAACTGATGGTTACCAACCATGGCTTCCACTGACAGTGGCAAACTGAGGGGGCAGAATTAGATTACTGGTGTAGGCCAGGCCAGTGCTGGTAGCTTCGTAGCATGGTCTTACATCTACCGTGTAAGCATCGGAGATGGCTATTGGCTCTAGCATTGGTGCTCCACTGAAAGTGGCAAAGCATCGTCTTAAAAAGAAAAGGAAGGAGAGAAAAGACCACACACACATACACACACACACACACACACATTTACACCTGATGAAGTAAGACAGACTCCAGCAGGTAGGTTTCAACAAGCTTTTCTAGCTTTTCTTTCTCCCAGTTTATACACCCAAGAAAATTCTTTTAAACAAAATAAAAATTACAATTTGATAACATGTTATTTTTCTTTAAGTGAATTACAATGAGTATATGTAAGAAAAATATATTCCCCAATACCTTCACATGATCAAGGTTTTACATATTCTGGGTGAAAAACCAAAAAGCAAAACAAGTTATTTTCAAGAATCCATATACATTTGTAACTAAACAACTTGTTATAAATTAACAAGGTGAGCAAACAAGGTAATTTCTTAGCTACTGTTCTCTACTAGCAGGCTGCAATTTACAGTTACAAAGAAAGAATTAACTTACAAAGTAATCTCTCACAAAAGTCTTAAAAGAATCACAAATCTAAACTTTTATATAAAAACCAACCAGCCATCTCTACTTTAAATCTTTAACGTGTACATCTACACATTAATAATTTTGTTTTAATTCACTATCAGGAAGCTGAGAGCAAAAGCAAGTATAAGGAAGTCAATTGTTTTGTTGAGAATGTCACCTCAGCCAGTGCTATCTTGGGCTATTGTTCTCACTCACCAACCTTTAAAAGTCCCTGGCTTTACTATTAAGGTGTACTTTCCTGAACTTCAGAATGTTCTCTAAGATAATTTACATCACAGCCATTAACAAAAATATCTTTACTTAACCTTGCTAAACACTCTGTTTTTTCCTAAAATTTTCTACATCATATCCACTGGCAAAAGCATCTTTTCCTAACCTTGCTAAATAAATCTATTTTTCCAAACTCATTGTAAAGTTAATGGCCATTGCTAACAATCTGCATCTGAAGGTTCTCCTCAAAGGTGGTAGTTAAAATTAAATCATTAATGTCTCCAACAACCTTGCCTAAAAGAGATCAAGCATTCTTAATTTTAAGTGCCAGATACGCTGCATAGTCAGGGGCTGGAATTTCCATTAGAGTTTTCATATGATTCGTATATTAGGAGGATTATAAGGCTACAAGGGTAATAAGCAGAGCTATGGTTCCATAACAGCATGAAAGACCTAGAAATTGTACTTCCTTGTACTTCTGAGCTCTGCCACAAACTGAGACAAACCCATCATGGCTCTGCTAACTGGTTGATTGCATTCCATGCATTCTAGAGCTGTTTGCTATTCCTTTGGCACACACTCCAGCAATTGTCCTCTTGTCTTACGTTTTGTATACTCAAAATTGTCTCCATATTCCATAGTTCTTTGTAAATTCTCAATTCCCCCCAGACTTCGAGTTCAGCCTCAACAACCTCTGCCAAACTCAATGTCTTCTGGAATCAGCACTACACTCAGGACTCTTAACTAAGGGTTTCGTAGGTAGCAGGGAAGCAGATTTCTGCTTCTGTCAGACAAGTCAGCCTGCAAATTGCTTTTCCTCCATTACAGGAGGAATAAACTCTAGATTCATTCACCTTATCTGCCTGTGTCCTTGTGGCTCACCAACAGGGTTTTTCTTCCCATGAACTGGTTCACATAACAAAAAGCAGGCAGGAAGGCTTGAAATCAGAGAATCAACCCTTTTCAGCTTGTGATATAATTTGTGAATATTTAGTAACTGCCACTTTGATTGAGAAATATGTCACTAGGGGATGGGCTTTGAGTTTAAATCCTGACACCACTTCTAGTGACTAGTTGTCTGGCCTGAAAATGTGAGCTTTGAACTGCTTTAGCTGCTTTAGCTGACGCCTGTTTGATGGTGATTCCATGTCCTTCTGGAACCATAAAACAAATTAAACTCTTTGATAAGGTGCCCTAGATATTTTATTTTATCACATCAATGGAAAAGGCATTAATATACATCCTGGGTGAGTTATTGCATATAAAAATAAAAGAAATGTGAAATCAGAATGAACTACCTCATCATGTAAATTTACAATGTTTTATCCACATGAGTTTGTAGGTACACATGAAGTAAAAATGGACATAGGCTTGAACAGATTACTGACACTTGTCAGATTCTTTTAAATACAGAATAAATAATCCCAAGTAACTAAAACAAGTGTGTTGGCTAACAATCTTACTAAATATTTTGTAGTCATAGATTCCCTTCAGTATGCATTATTTTATATAACATGGAAAGGCATTAATACATTGATTACATTCATAGGGTTGCACTCCAGTTTGATTTTTTTTCACAGTTTGGAAGAGTATTCTGATGTATAAAAAGCTTTACCGTATTGACTATATTCATAGGATTTTTCTCCAGTCTGAATTCTTTCATGACTTTGAAGATGGCTGTGAAGTGCAAAGTTTTTATCGCATTGGTTACATTCATAGGGTTTCTCTCCAAATGGATTCTTTTATGTTTTTGAAGAAAGGTGTGACATACAAAGGCTTTACCACATTGATAACATTTCAAGGATTGCTCTCTGGTATGAATTCTTTTATGAGTTTGAAGACTTGTATGATGTGCAAAGGCTTTACCATATCGACTACATTCATAGGGTTTCTCTCCAGTATGAATTCTCTCATGAATTTGGAGATAGCTGTGACATGCAAAGGCTTTACCACACTGACTACATTCATAGGGTTTCTCTCCAGTATGAATTCTTTCATGACATTGAAGATTACTATTAATGCTGAATGCTTTACCACATTGTTTACATTCATAGGATCTCTCTCCCATATGAACTCTTTCATGTCTTTGAAGATGAGAGTGCCAAGGCTTTGCCACATTGACTGCATTCATAGGGTTTCTCTCCAGAATGAATTATTTCATGACTCTGAAGTTTACCATTACTAAAGAAGGCTTTACCACATTGACTACATTCATAGGGTTTCTTTCCAGAATGAATTATTTCGTGCCTGGAAAGATAAATAGAATGTGTAAACTTTTACCACATTGCTTAGACTGATGAATCTGTCTAACTGTGTAATTTCACAGTTTTGTCTAATTGTAGAAAAGAAACAGACCTTAAGATTTTGTTACATTGTTTCATTTATGAAGTACCTACTTATTAGGTGTCTTTTGTGTGTCTGAAAATAAATTTGTGAAGAGTAGAGCGTTTTGTATGTGGTTCACATATACAGCATCCATTTTCCAAGCAGGTATTTTCACATCTTTGAAGAGAACTGGAAGAACTCACAGCTTTACCACAGTGATTGCATTCATAATGTTTTCCTATAATACGACTCAGACTATATTTGTATTTGGAACAACACAAATGGAAGAATTTTCATAATTTAATAACAGGGTTTTACTGCAGTGTGAGCTTGTTAATGTATTCCCAATAAAGTCTGAAACACGATTAATTTTATACATTTACAAAATCTTTCAGAGTGGTGACAATGTCATATCTTCTAATTGTTCTGGGAGAGAGAGTGGAATCTTGCCTTTCTCCATATCCCTAATGTTCATGTTGCTTGTATCTAATGTGACCTGTGATATACATATTAAAGCAAGAATAACAAATAAGTGCTATCCACATTGGATTAATACAGTTTAACTTATTACTCATTACAGACATATAATATAAAGATTAAGGTTTCTCCACAAAAACATTTTTGCATCTCATAAACTGCCCATCTCAGTAAACTTTCATAAGCCACTACAAGTACATGAGTAACATGGGACTCAGCATAAACTAATTGAGCACTAGAAGGTTTTGTACATGTAATTTTTTTGTAGGTCTACTGCAATATCTGAGTAGCATCAAACTAAATGAATTGGCAGTTCTACAGAGTAGATCTTATGTTGTGATGATTACAATGTTGATAGCTCTTAAATCATTGATTCCTTGTCTTGTTCCTTGCAAACATGAATCAGCTACTTGACCCTGAGGTATATGAAATATTTACTACTCATCAATGTACTTAAAGCCGTGCTCCTTTACACTGTTGCTTTTCCTTAAAATTTCCAGAACACATTAAAATATCTTTATAAGCACATTTATGTCATCTTGCACATGAAACTCACCTTCCATGTATTTTAGAATTCTGACAGTGTTCTTCAATATCTTAGTCTTTCCATTTGTAACCTGAAATAAATTACCAGAAAATGAACACGACTGATAATTACATAAAATTTAAGTTACTATCCTCAGTGATCCTTAGAACTATGCCTGTTTTATTTACCACATTCTGCTTTTTTCACAATCAAAATTATAGAAGAGCATTGATAATCAAGAAAACCTTTCCCCCATTTTTAAAAAGTAGAAGAAAATCAAAGTCTTACCTATAGCAGTGAGGTTCCTGTAGGTCTCTAGCATGATATTTACATAGACACTCTTCTGGAAGGATTCAGCAAAGCCCAGTCTTCCAGAGTGAAGTTTATGTGCACATCATTATAGGTCATTACATCCTAAAATATCCCAAAGATGTGTCCAACAGAAAGCATAATTCAGACAATATTGTGAATATATACATCTTTTACAACTAAGTTTAAATGATTCAGGTGATTTCCATACTTATTCTATGACATGAAATAGAAGAGGTGGTTCACTCCTGTCATTTCTGTGCTCTTTGAATAGGATAGAGCTTTGCAAGGGAAGTTCCTCTTAACAGACATATAGACATAGAAAAAGAAAAACAAACCAACAGATCAATCATAATGAGTACACATCAGAGAAGTTGTATGAACAATTACTAACTACAAAAAAGCAAAACAAACAAAAAACATGGGCAAGCAGGTTATTTGGGCACATGCCTTTATCCCTAGCACTCAGGAGTTAGAGGCAGATGTATCTCATTGAGTTGGAGGAAGGCCTAAGCTATGGAATGAGTTCAAGGACAACCTGAGGTGTATGTTAAGACCTTGTCCCTACTCATCCCCACCAAATAAACAAACAAACTAAGGAACAAACAAAAATTAACCAATCAACCAACTAAATAAATGAAAATGTTAGAGAAAAAATTAAAAAATTTGAAGGTCTCACTGAAGTCATTAAAAAAGTTATGCATTCACTCTAGCTCTGCTTTTATCTCCCAGAAATATGAATACTCACAGTTTAAACTATTAATAAGATACTACTAAAAGAGAATGCATGTTTAACCAGTTTGAAATGGATAGATGAAAATAAAGCAATGTATATGTAGATCATGAAAAAAAAAACAAAAGAGAACCAAAGATATGTCTTGAGAATCAAACGTACTTTTTGGACTTCTAAAGCAGGTGAGTTCAATTGGCAGTACTTATAAGGCACTGAAGAAACTATGGAACTAATACATGTGTTGGTCTAAGAAAATGTTAAATCTAAAAAATTCCAATGACAAAAAATCCAGAAAATCTTAGATATCATGCAAAGACTATATCTAAGAATAATAGGAATACAGAAAGGAGAAGAATAGAAGCTCATTGGCACCGAAATGATTTTAACAAAATCATAGAAGAAAATTTTCATAACTAAAAAAAGAAATATATAAATATACAAGAAGATATACAGATCACCAAGTAGATTGAACCAGAAAACAAAGTCTCCTCACAACCTAATAATCAAAATGTAGAAAGAACATTAAAACATGCAAGAGAAAAAAAACTAACATCTGGAGACAGGCCTATGAAAATTACACCTAACTTCTCAACTGAAACAGTAACAGGCAGAAAGCCTTGGGCAAGATGTACTAAAGAATAAAGAGTCCACAGATACCGGCCAAGATTACTATACCCAGCAAAACTTTCAATCACTAGAGATGGAGAAAATAAGATCTTCCACAATTAGAACAACATCTATCTACAAATCCAGCCCTACAGAAAGTGTCAGAAGAAAAACTCTAAACAAAGGAGGTTAACTATACATACAAAAAGACAGGAAATAAATAATCTCACACCAGCAAAACGTAAATAAGGAAAACACACAAACACATGCACACACACACACACATACGCGCCTCAACTACTACCAGCAACAACAAAACTACAGATATTAACAACCATTGGTCACAGATATCTCTCAATATAAAAGGCATCGATTCCCTAATAAAAACTTCAGACTATCAGAATGCATGTGAAAACAGGATCCATCCTTCTGGTGCATACAAGAAACACACGTCAATATCAAAAAGGGATTGGAAAAAAGATTTTCCAACCAAGTGGACCTGAGAATTAAGTTGGTGTAACTTTACTAATATCTAACACAATACTCTTTAAACCAAAATTAACCAAAAGGAATTGGAAAATACATTTCATATTCATCAAAGGAAAAATACAGCAAGCAGGTATCTCAGTTCTGAACATCTATGCTGCAAATGCAAGGATACCCATATCTGAAAACAAAAACAAAAACAAAATTATGACTTACCCTTAAACCATACATGTATCCTTACATACTGGTAGTGGAAGACTTTATCACCCTAACTTCACCAACCAACACTCGAGCTAACATATATTAAAAACCAAATGGAGTTCCATAGAACATTGCACCCAAACACCAAAGAATATACCTTCTTCTCAGTACCTTGTGGAACTTCATTCAAAACTAACCACATATGCATTTGCTTAAGAAGTTTCCACGGATAAAGGAAAATTGAAATATCCTCCAGTATCCAATTAGTCACCACATATTAAAGCTAGATTTCAACAACAACAAAACAACAAAAGGCCTACAAACTCATGGGAACTGAACCACTCACTTCTTAATGAATATTGGGTCAACATTGAAATAAAGAAAGAAATTAAAGATTTCCTAGAATATAAAAATGACTGCACGACATACCCTACATATAGGACCCAATGAAAGTAGTACAAAAAAGAAACTTAATATCATTAAGTGACTACGTAAAAAAAAAAAAAAAACAGCTCATCTGAAAAGTATAGAACTAAAGAAGCAAGCATACCCAAAGGAATAGGAAAAAGAGAACATTATTATTATTTATTTTTAATTTTTTCCCCATTTTATTTTTTATTTTTTATCAGTTACATTTTATTAACTCTGTATCCCAGCCGTGTCCCGATCCCTCATTCCCTCCCAGTCCCTCCCTCCATCACTCCCTCCCTCATCTCCACCATGACCCTTTCCAAGTCCACTGATGGGGGGGACCTCCTCCCCATTCATCTGATCCTGTTTTATCAGGTATCTTCAGGACTGGCTGCAAAGCCCTCCTCTGTGGCCTAACAGGACTGCTCCTCCCTTCGGGGGTGGGGAGACCAAAGAGCCAGTCATCGAGTTCCTGTTAGAAATAGTCCCTGTTCCCCTCACTTTGGGAAACCAATTGGTTACTGAGCTACCACAGGCTACATCTGAGTGGAGGTTCTAGGTTATATCCATACATGGTCCTTGGTTGAATGTCAGTCTCAGAAAAGATCCTGTGCCCAGATATATTTGGTCCTTGTGGAGCTCCTATCCTTTCCCCATCAGACTAACTCCCCTTCTTTCTTATGATTCCCTGTACTCTGCCAAAGGTTTGGTCATTAGTCTTTGCTTTGAAAACACTGCTAGTTAGAGTCTTTCAGATGCGCTCAGTAGACTCCTGTCATACGTTCAATTCAAATCCCATCTGTCTTTCTAAATGAGGATTGATCATCTTACCTCATGTCCGCTCAATTGATTATCTTTTTTAGGTGTATAGATTTCATTATGTTTATCATATCTTATAGGTCTATATAAGTGAGTATATCCCATGTTTGTCTTTCTCCTTCTGGGATATTTCACTCAGAATGATCTTTTCTAGATCCCACCATTTGCCTGCAAATTTCATGATTTCCTCCTTTTTGATTGCTGAGTAGTATTCCATTGTATAAAAATACCACAATTTCTGTACCCATTCCACCGGTGATGGACATCTGGGTTGTTTCCAGGTTATGGCTATTACAAATAGAGCTGCTATAAACATGGTTGAGCAAGTGTCCTTTTTGTGTACTTGAACAAACTTTGGGTATATACCTAGCAGTGGTATAGCTGGGTCTGGAGGAAGCACTATTCCTATTTGTCTTAGAAAGTGCCAGATAGCTTTCCAGAGTGGTTGTACCAGTTTACATTCCCACCAGCAGTGGAGCAGGGTTCCCCTTTCTGCACAACCTCTCCAGCATGTGTTATCGCTTGAGTTTTTCATCTTGGCCATTCTGATGGGTGTAAGGTGATATCTCAGGCTCGTTTTGATTTGCATTTCCCTGATGGCTAATGAGGATGAGCATTTCTTTAAGTGTTTTTCTGCCATTCGATATTCCTCTGTCGAGAATTCTCTGTTTGGCTCTGTTCCCCATTTTTTAAGTGGATTACTTGGATTGCTGCTTTTCAGCTTCTTTAGTTCTTTGTATACACTGGATATTAGTCCTCTGTCAGATAAAGGGTTAGTGAAGATTCTTTCCCAATCTGTAGGCAGTCGTTTTGTTTTGATGACGGTATCCTTTGCTTTACAGAAACTTTTCAGTTTCATGAGGTCCCATTTATTGATTGTTGCTCTTAGAGCCTGTGCTGTTGGTGTTCTGTTCAGGAAGTTGTCTCCTGTGCCAATGAGTTCTAGGCTGTTCCCCACTTTTTTTTTCCAATTGATTTAGGGTATCTGATTTTATGTTGAGGTCCTTCATCCACTTTGACTTTAGTTTTGTGCAGGGTGATAAATATGGATCTATTTTCATTTTTCTGCATGTAGACATCCAGTTGGTCCAGCACCATTTGTTGAAGATGCTGTCTTTTTTCCATTGAATGGAATTGGCTTCTTTGTCGAATATCGAGTATTCATAGGTGTGTGGATTTATTTCTGGGTCTTCTATGCGGTTCCATTGATCCTCCTTTCTGTTTCTATGCCAGTACCATGCAGTTTTTATTACTGTTGCCCTGTAGTACAGCTTGAGATCAGGAATGGAGATACCTCCAGATGATCTGTTGTTGTACAGGATCGTTTTGGAGAATCTGGGTTTTTTGTTTCTCCATATGAAGCTGAGAATCTTTTTTTCAAGGTCTGTAAAGAATTGAGTTGGTATTTTGATGGGAATTGCATTGAATCTGTAGATTGCTTTTGGCAGTATGGCCATTTTCACAATGTTAATCCTACCAATCCATGAGCACGGGAGATCTTTCCATCTTCTGATATCTTCTTCAATTTCTTTCTTCAGAGACTTGAAGTTTTTCTAAAACAGGTCTTTCACTTGCTTGGTTAGGGTCACACCAAAGTACTTTATGTTATTAGTGGCTATTGTGAAGGGTGTTGTTTCCCTAATTTCTTTCTCAGCCTTTTTGTCTTTGGTATATAGGAGGGCTTCTGATTTTTTTGAGTTGATTTTGTATCCTGCCACTTTGCTGAAGGTGTTTATCAGCTGAAGGAGTTCTCTGGTTGATTTTTTGGGGTCGCTCATGTATACTATCATATCATCTGCAAATAGTGACACTTTGACCTCTTCCTTTCCGATTTGTATCCCCTTGATCTCCTTTAGTTGTCTTATTGCTCTGGCTAGGACTTCAAGTACTATGTTGAAGAGATATGGGGACAATGGACAGCCTTGTCTTGTCCCTGATTTCAGTGGGATTGGTTTAATTTTCTCTCCATTGAGTTTGATGTTGACTAGAGGCTTGCTGTATATTGCCTTTACTATGTTTAGGTATGTGCCTTGTATCGCTGATCTCTCCAAGACTTTAAACATGAATGGGTGTTGGAGTTTTTCAAATGCTTTTTCGACATCAAAGGAGATGATTATGTGTTTTTTCTCCTTCAGTTTGTTTATGTAGTGGATTACATTGATGGATTTCCGTATGTTGAACCACCCTTGCATGCCTGGGATGAAGCCTACTTGGTCATGGTGGATGATATCTTTGATATGTTCTTGGATTCGGTTTGCAAGTATTTTATTGAGTATTTTTGTGTCAATGTTCATTATAGAGATAGGCCAGGAGTTCTCTTTTTTTGTTGGGTCTTTGTGTGGTTTAGGTATTAAGGTGACTGTGCCTTCATAGAATGAGTTTGGTAGTGTTCCTTCTGTTTCTATTTTGTGGAATAGCTTGAGGAGAATTGGAGTTAGCACTTCTTTGAAGGTCTTGTAGAATTCTGCGCTGAAGCCATCTGGTCCAGGGCATTTTTTGGAGGGGAGACTGTTAATGACTGCTTCGATTTCCTTGGGAGATATAGGGCTATTCAGTCTTTCTACCTGATCTTGATTTAGTTTTGGTAGATGGAATCTTTCAAGAAAATTATCCATTTCATTTAGATTCTCAAATTTTGTGGCATATAGGCTTTTGTAGTATGACCTAATAATTGTTTGGATTTCCTCAATGTCTGTGGTTATTTCCCCATTTTCATTTCTGATTTTGCTGATCTGGATAGTTTCTCTCTGCTTTTTAGTTAGTTTGGCTATGGGTTTGTCTATCTTGTTGATTTTCTCAAAGAACCAGCTTTTTGTTTCATTGATTCTTTGGATAGTTTTATTTGTTTCTAGTTGATTGATTTCAACCCTTAGTTTGATTATTTCCAGCCGTCTGCTCCTTTTGGGTGTATCTGCTTCTTTTTGTTCTAGGGTTTTCAGTTGGGCCATTAAGTTGTTTGTATGTGATGTTAAGAATTTCTTCTTGCAGGCACTTAGTGCTATAAATTTTCCTCTGAGCACTGCTTTCAGTGTGTCCCATAAATTTGGGTATGTTGTGCCTTTCTTTTCATTGAATTCTAGGAAGTCTTTAATTTCTTTCTTTATTTCTTCCTTAACCCAGCTGTCATTGAGTAGTAAGTTGTTTAGTTTCCATGTGCGTGTCGGCTTTTTGTTGTTTCTGTTGTTGTTGAGGTCGAGCTTTAGTCCATGGTGGTCAGATAGTATACAAGGGATTATTTCAATCCTTTTGTATCTGTTGAGGCTTGCTTTGTGGCCCACTATATGGTCTATTTTGGAAAAGGTTCCATGGGGTGCTGAAAAGAAGGTGTACTCTTTTGAGTTTGGGTGAAATGATCTGTAGACGTCTATTAGGTCCATTTGATTTAGGGATTCTGTGAGTGCTTTTATTTCCCTATTTGGTGTCTGTCTAGTTGATCTGTCCCTTGGTGAGAGTGGAGTGTTGAAGTCTCCCACTATTAAGGTATTAGGATCAATGTATGATTTAAGCTTTAATAATGTTTCATTTACGAATGTCGGTGCTCTTGTATTTGGAGCATAGATATTCAAGATTGTGATGTCCTCTTGTTGGATTTTTCCTTTGATGAGAATATAGTGGCCCTCCTTATCTTTTTTGATTAACTTGGGTTGAAAGTCTATTTTATGAGATATTAGGATGGCTACTCCAGCTTGTTTTCTGGAACCGTTTGCTTGAAAAACAGTTTTCCAGCCCTTTACTCTGAGGTAGTGTTTGTCTTTGTTGCATAGGTGTGTTTCTTGGATGCAACAGAATGTTGGATCCTGTTTCCTTAACCATTCTGTTAGCCTGTGTCTTTTTATTGGTGAGTTGAGTCCATTGATATTGATAGATAATAGTGACCAATGCATGTTAATTCCTTTTGTAATGGAGTCGATGATCTAACCCTGATTCATTGCTTGTTTTCTTTTCATTTTTGTTGGGACATTATCTGTATGCCCTGTTTTCTTGGGTGAATTTGTTTTCATTGGATTGGAGTTTTCTTTCTAGTATCTTCTGTAGGGATGGTTTGCTGTGTAGATATTGTATAAATTTAGTTTTGTCATGGAATATTTTGTTTTCTCCATCTATGTTGATTGAAAGCTTTGCAGGGTATAGTAGTCTGGGTTGACATTTGTGATCTCTTAGAGTCTCCATGATACTTGCCCAGGCCCTTCTGGCTTTCATAGTTTCTGATGAGAAGTCTGGCGTGATTCTGATAGGTCTACCTTCATATGTTACTTGGCCTTTTTCCCTTGCTGCTTTTAATATCTTTTCTTTGTTCTGTAGATTTAGTGTTTTGACTATGATGTGACGTGATGTGTTTCTTTTTTGGTCTAGTCTATTTGGAGTTCTGTAGGCCTCTTGTATATTTATGGACATCTCTTTCTTTAAGTTGGGAAAATTTTCTTCTATGATTTTCTTGAAAATATTTTCTGGACCTTGGAGTCTGGAGTCTTCTTTTTCGTGAATTCCTATTATTCTTAGATTTTGTCTTTTCATAGCATCCTTGATTTCTTGGATATTTTGTGATTGGAACTTTTCTGATTTTACTTTTTCTTTGAGAGAAGTATCCATTTCTGCTAGTGTGTCTTCACCTCCAGAGATTCTCTCTTCCATCTCTTGTATTCTGTTGGTGATGCTTACTTTTGTGGTTCCTGATCTTTTCTCCAAGTTCTCCAGCTCAAGGGTTTTCTCATTTTGTGTTTTCTTTATTGATTCTAATTCTGTTTTCATGCCTTGCACCATTTCTTTCATGTGTTTGAATTTAGATTCCTTTCTCTCTACGATGGCCTCTATTTCTTTTTTCATTTCGTTCTTATATGCCACTAATTTTTCCTCTACTTGTGTATCTATTTGTTTGGCTATGTTTGCCTGTGTTTCTTTAAGGATATTGTCTATTTCTTCTTTCTTTGCCTCCAATTGACTGGCCATCTCTTTGAAAGACTTGTTCATTTCCTCCTTATGAGCCTCAAATAATTGGGCAAGCATCGCTTTAAAATCATTTTCCTGTGCTTCTGCTGAATTGGTGTATCCATCGATTTGGGGGTTTGCTGGTGAAGTCATGATGTCCTGATTTATGTTGGAAGTGTTCTTTCGCCTACCTCTGGCCATTGGCTTATCTGAAACCTTCCCTGTTTGTTTTTGGATTCTGCAGATCAGACTGGTGCTGTCTCTCTCTGGTGTCTGGAGAGTTCTTCAGGAAGCTGAGCACTCTCAGCGTGTGCTGAGGACTAGCTGTACCTGTGGGAGGAAAGTACACAGGCGCAAACGGGGCAAATGCAAGTGTGTGTGTGCGCGCACGCGCGTGTGTGTCTGTGTGTGTAAGTCTGCGTGGATGAGTTTCTCGAGGGACAGAGTGATGGCTAATGTTGAACCCTTGAGTGTGTGGGAGGGGCTCTGTACTGTATATGTCGCAGGCGCTAATGATGATCGCAGCGCAATTTCTGGTATTAACTGTCTTAGCTCCTCAATCAGGCCCACAGGGCAGGAACTTCAATGTCCCTAGTGCCCCTCTGTTTCCCAAAGTGGGTATGTGGGTGGGAGGGGGGTTCGATGCCTGGCTTCTGATTTAGAAGGACCCAGGATCTGGGGAACTGCAGATTCTCAAGGGTGCACTCACTTACAGGCAGGTCTCTTGGCCGAGATCGTGGTATCCGGGGCTCTCTGCTCTCTGGTTTGGCCCTGCTTCTTTGATGTGTTCCGCCAGTTCTGTGCTGCTGTCACTGCCAGGTTCTGAGGTCTTGCTGCAGCTGGAGATTTCAGGGTGGTCACTTCAGCAGGGATGGGGTAATCACGCTCTCTGTTCTCTGGTTTGGCCCTGGTTAGTCTTAAACTGGAGGGCTGTGGTGCCCCTCCAGTTCAGTACTGCTCCGCTGCCACGTCCTGCTGTAACTGGAGACTGGCTTGCTAGTCCCAATGCTTTCTGGGAAGTCCTGGGATCTCTTCGTTGTGCTCTCCAAGCTTGGGAGGCCCAGTGCCTGGTGTGTCCAGGTTGTATGACGTTTCTGCCTGGTTTCGGTGAGTATATAGCGTATTCTCTGTCACTGTGGGATTGGGCGGGTCGTACCGTCAGTGATGGCGATCCTGCGGAGCTAGTATGGTGTCTAGCAGATTCGCGCCCTGGGAGGATGGTGCAGCCGCTGCGCGAATCTGGGACTCCGGGGTACGTACTGCTGGCTTTTGTCTGCCGCTAAAGTGGTTGGGGCTCCGTCTCAGCGGTTGTATACCCCAGGCAGTTAGGTCTGCGCTGAGAAAGATGAGTCCTCTGTGCCACTGTGCTGAGGAGGAAGGAGGTCTGGGGGAAGGGAGTGCAGCAAGAACAAAGGATCTTTTCTCTCCCTCCCCAAGCAAGTCTCCGGGTGACCGGAGGCCAAAGTTTTCACCTCCTGCGATGTTCTCTGGTGTTCAGAAAGCCTCGCTGTGGTTTTCCTGGGTTGGGGGTCCTTCCATTCTCCAACTCAGAAGATCAGGTATCCCACTGCTCAGAAACTGTGTGTGCTAGTCGCCATCTTGGCTCCGCCCGAGAACATTATTTTTAAGAAAATCAAGGTAACAAGAACCTGGCTCTTTGAAAAAAAATCAAGAAGATGGACAAACCCTTATCCAAACTAACTAAAAGACAAAGGGAGAATATACAAATTAACAAAATCAAAAATGAAAAGACATAACAGACACTGAAGAAATCCATAAAATAATCAGATCATACTTTAAAAAATTGTATACCATAAAATTGAAAAAAATAAAAGAAATGGATAGATTTCCCAATAGATGCCATTTACCAAAGATACGTCTCAATCAGACACACACACACATACACACACACATGCACACACACGCACACACACAAAATTTAAATAGATCTATAATCTGTAACAGAGGCAGTCATTAAAATCTGTACCCTTTGATTTTCCAAAACCCTAGTTTATTTAAGGTTTTTAAATTCTTCTACCTACCTTCTATCCCACTGATCATAGGAAGGGGAGAAAGAAAGTTCTTAGAATAAAGGATTTTGTGGACCTTTTTTAGCAGTATTTCCTTGGGGCAAATACACTCTATGCTTTCCAGATACCAGCATTCCTATCCAATAGACAACACCCAACAACAACATGAATTGGCACAATTCAGCAAAGAAAACAAGACTCCCAAAAAAAACAGAGTCAGCAAAAGCTGCAAGACTCAGCTGGATTGCTACAAGAAGTTGTCTGCTCTGCAGTGTTTCTCTTTGAAAAGTTTAGAAAAATGAAGACCAGCAATGAGTAGCAATACAAATGCATGTCTCCCTGTCTGTGGGCTTCTGTTTATCATAGCCCACACAAAGCTGTTTTACAACCTGAACATGCCATGCCCCTTGCACAGGACAGCTTCTAGCAAAACATCACTGGCTCTCTCATGTGTCAGTTTTCAGCTGGCCAAGATGATGTGTCCCTTCATGAGTTTGTTTTTAACTGAGGATAAACTACAAACATTTCAACACAAAAAATTTCCAAACCCAGAGACTTGCACATTCACATGGTTTTAGTGCAGAATTTTATTAGACATTCAAAGAAGAGCCAATACCAAAACTTCTCAAATTATTCCAAAATATTACAAATGTATATTTCCAAATTCTTTTATGAGGCCAGAGTCACCCTGATATTCAAACCACAAAGATTACACGAAGATTCCATAAAGATTACATAAAGACAGAGGATTATAAAAAAAACTTCCCTTATAAATATACATAAAATATACTCAATAAAATAATTTCAAATCAATTTTACAAACACATCAAAAAAGATTATTCACCATATTCAAGTAGGCTTCATCCCAGAAATTCAGGGGTGGTACAAAATATAAAATCTGTCAGTGCAATCTACCATGTAAATATATTGAAAGAAAAAAGTACATTATCAAATCATTATATGCTGAAAAAGGCTTTGAGAAAGTCCAATGCCCCTTCATGATAAAAGTCTTGTGGAGAGTAGAAATACACAGAGTATACATAAACATAATTAGGGAAATTTACAGCAAGCCTATAGCCAACAGCAAATTAAATGGTGAGAAACTCAAAGCAATTCCTCTAAAATCAGGAACAAGACAAGTTTGTCTCCTCTGTCCATATCTATTTAATATTGTACTTGTAGTTCTAGCTTGGACAGTAAGAAAACTGCAAGAGATCAAAGAAATACAAATTGGAAAAATAGTAGTCAAAATATCAATAATTGCAAAAGATATGATAATATATATGAGAGATTCCAAAAATTCTGTCAGGGAACTCCTACAGTTGATAAATACCTTCTGCAAAATGGCTGGGTACAAAATTACCTAAAAACAAACAAAACAAAAACCAGTAGCTCTCCTATAAACAAATGAAAAATAGGCTGAGGAATATATCAGGAAAACAACACAGTTGTTCACAATAGCCACAAATAATATAAAATATCTTGGGGTAACTCTAACTAAGCAAGCAAAATACTTCTATGACAAAAATGTTACAGAACTTTTCTTTATCTTTAGCAAATGAAATTTAAAGAAATATCAGAAGACAGAAAGATCTCTCATGCTCATGAATGGATAGGATTAACATAGTAAAAATGGCCATCCTTCTAAAAGCAATCTATAGATTCAACATAGTTCCTATCAAAACTTCAACACAATTCTTTTCAAAACTTGGAAAGTCAATACTTAATTTCATATGGAAAAGCAAAAAACAAAACAAAACAAAACAAAACAAAAAAAAACCAGGATAGCTAAATGCATTCCTGAGCAATATTAGAATTTATGGAGTTATTGCCCTCCCTGATTTCAAATTGCACTACAAAGTCATAGTCATAAAAATCTCATGGCATTTGCATAAAAACAGACATGTCAATTAAATAAAATTAAATCATCGACCCACACATAAATCCACACACCTAAGGACAGTTGCTTTTTTATTATGAAGCTAAAAAGAAACAATGAGAAAAGAAAGCATCTTCAAGAAATTTTGCTGATATAACTGGATATATATATATATATATATATATATATATATATATATATGTATGTAGAAGAATTCAAAGAGATCAATATTTGCACAAAATTATGTCCAAGTGGAACAAAATCTCAACATATAAACAGACACATTGAACCTGACAGAAGAGCAAATAAGGAACAGCCTTGAACACATTGACACAGGAGACAATTTCTTAAACAGAATACTGATCAGGCAGGCACTAAGATCAACAATTAATAAATGGTACCTTGAATACTGAAATGCAAAGGACACCATCAATTAGAAAACATGGCAGCCTACAAAAGATTTTCATCAAATGTGCATGCAATGAAGTGCTAATATACAAATTTTAAAAAAGAACTCAATAAATTAGACAACCAGTAACTAAACAATCCAATTAAAAATGGGGCAAAGAAATAAACAGGGAATTCTCAGAAGAGAAATCTAAATGGACAAGAAACATCCTTAGCCTTCAGGGAAATGCCAATCAAAACTAGTTGAAATTCCATCTTGCACCTGTCAGAACAGCCAAGATCAACAAAACAAGTGACAGGCAAAGATGTAGAAAAAGGCAAACACCTATTCATTTTTGTTGGGAAAGCAAACTTTACAACCACTATGTAAATCAATTTGGTGGTTCCTTAGAAATTTTGGTAATTGAGACCTCAAGATACAGCTATACCACTATTGGGCATATAGCCAAAAGACACTCCATCTTAATACAGGGACACTTGCTCAACCATATTCATAATGGCTTTAATTCATAATAGCCAGAATCTGGAAATATCCTAGATATTCCTCAATGGAAGAACGGATAAAGAAAATGTGGTATATTTTAAAAATGGAGTATTACTCAGGTTTTAGAAAAAAAATAGGATCATGAAATAGGCAGGAAAATGTATGGAGCTGAAAAAAATCTTCCTGAGTTATGAATTATATAAAGTTGATGGGCTGCTTGATCTTTCTGTGGGTTCTCTAGCAACTAGAGGTGGGGCATCTCTAAATTGGGCTCTGTTGCCTGCCTTTGAATCCTTTTCCTCTAGCAGGGCCTTGTCTTGCCTCAAGGGAAGAGGAGGCACTTAGTCCTGATGAGACTTGATGTGCCAATGCAGATTGGTATGCTGTGCAGGGAGACTCCATTCTCTGAGTAAGAAGGGGGAGGGGGATAGTGAAAGTGGATGGGAGGGTTGGAATGGGGAAGAGGTAGTAGACCTGCAATTGTGATGTACAATGAACAAATAAATTAGTGGAATAAAATAAGGACCATGAAATTCACACACAAATGAATTAAACTAGGAAAAAAAATATCCTGAATGTGGTAACCCATACACAGAAAGACAAACATGATATGTATTTAGAAGAAGATATTAGCTGTCAAGTGTAGGATAATCACACTGCAATCCACACAATAAGAGAAGCTGAGTAAAAGGAAGCGTTCTAGGTTGGATAGCATGGATATCTTTGGAAAGTGGAAATAAAATAAATATTGAGGGTAGACAGGTAATGGGGCGCATGGTGGGGATAGAAACAGAAAGTGAGAAAGAGGCAGAGGGAGAGAGTATAATGAGAGACAACTTGAGTCTCTGAACATTTAGGCGGTAACATAGAATCCTGGTGCAATGGGATCTTCTGGGAACCTATGAGGGTGAACCTAAAAACCCCTCCTAGTAATAGAGTATATAGAACCTGAACATAAACAGGTAAACAGGTTAAGTTCCCACTTGTGGGACTGGGACAGTAACTCAGCCACAAAACCTTCTAGCCACAACCTATTCTCTGTAGGATGTGCTGCAGCAGTGGTGGCAGAGTTTGTGGTTATGGGTAACCAATGACTGGCCTAACTTGAGGACCAAGCCATAAGAGAGTGCCCATGCCTGAAACTTCCTGGATGACCAGGAACCCAAAGGTAGATGCCTCAAAGATCTAGTGTTAAACTATGTAATACTGATTTTTTAAAAAAAGTCAATGAGGTGTCCCGGAGTCCCAGATTCATGCAGCGGCTGCACCATCCTCCCAGGGCGCGAATCTGCTAGACACCATACTAGCTCCGCAGGATCGCCATCACTGACGGTACTGCCCGCCCAATCCCACAGTGACAGAGAATACACTATATACTCACCAAAACCAGGCAGAAACATCATACAACCTGGACACACCAGGCGCTGGGCCTCCCAGTCTTGGAGAGCACAGTGAAGAGACCCCAGGACTTCCCAGAAAGCATTGGGACTAGCGACCCAGTCTCCAGTTACAGCAGGACTTGGCAGTGGAGCAGCACTGAACTGGAGGGGCGCCACAACCCTCCAGTTTAAGACTAACCAGGGCCAAACCAGAGAACAGAGAGCGTGATTACCCCATCCCTGCTGAAGTGACCACCCTGAAATCTCCAGCTGCAGCAAGACCTCAGAACCTGGCAGTGACAGCAGCACAGAACTGGCGGAACACATCAAAGAAGCAGGGCCAAACCAGAGAGCAGAGAGCCCCGGATACCAGGATCTATGCCAAGAGACCTGCCTGTAAGTGAGTGCACCCTTGAGAATCTGCAGTTCCCCAGATCCTGGGTCCTTCTAAATCAGAAGCCAGGCATCGAACCCCCCTCCCACCCACATACCCACTTTGGGAAACAGAGGGGCACTAGGGACATTGAAGTTCCTGCCCTGTGGGCCTAATTGAGGAGTTTAGGCAGTTAATGCCAGAAATTGCGCCGCTATCATCTTTAGCACCTGCGACATATACAGTACAGAGCCCCTCCCACACACTCAAGGGTTCAACATTAGCCATCACTCTGTCCCTCGAGAAACACTTCCACGCACACTTACACACACAGACACACACACGCGCGTGCACACACGCTTGCATTTGCCCCGTTTGTGCCTGCGTACTTTCCTCCCACAGGTACAGCTAGTCCTCAGCACACGCTGAGAGTGCTCAGCTTCCTGAAGAACTCTCCAGACACCAGAGACAGCACCAGTCTGATCTGCAGAATCCAAAAACAAACAGGGAAGGTTTCAGATAAGCCAATGGCCAGGGGTAGGCAAAGAACACTTCCAACATAAATCAGGACATCATGACTTCACCAGCAAACCCCCAAATTGATGGATACTCCAATTCGGCAGAAGCACAGGAAAATGATTTTAAAGCGATGCTTGCCCAATTATTTGAGGCTCATAAGGAGGAAATGAACAAGTCTTTCAAAGAGATGGCCAGTCAATTGGAGGCAAAGAAAGAAGAAATAGACAATATCCTTAAAGAAACACAGGCAAACATAGCCAAACAAATAGATACACAAGTAGAGGAAAAATTAGTGGCATATAAGAAGGAAATGAAAAAAGAAATAGAGGCCATTGTAGAGAGACAGGAATCCAAACTCAAACACATGAAAGAAATGGTGCAAGGCATGAAAACAGAATTACAATCAATAAAGAAAACACAAAATGAGAAAACCCTTCAGCTGGAGAACTTGGAGAAAAGATCAGGAACCACAAAAGTAAGCATCACCAACAGAATACAAGAGATGGAAGAGAGAATCTCTGGAGGTGAAGACACACTAGCAGAAATGGATACTTCTCTCAAAGAAAAAGTAAAATCAGAAAAGTTCCAATCACAAAATATCCAAGAAATCAAGGATGCTATGAAAAGACAAAATCTAAGAATAATAGGAATTCATGAAAAAGAAGACTCCAGACTCCAAGGTCCAGAAAATATTTTCAAGAAAATCATAGACGAAAATTTTCCCAACTTAAAGAAATAGATGTCTATAAATATAAAAGACACCTACAGAACTCCAAATACACTAGACCAGAAAAGAAACACATCACGTCACATCATAGTCAAAACACTAAATCTACAGAACAAAGAAAAGATATTAAAAGCAGCAAGGGAAAAAGGCCAAGTAACATATGAAGGTAGACCTATCAGAATCACACCAGATTTCTCATCAGAAACTATGAAAGCCAGAAGGGCCTGGGCAAGTATCATGGAGACTCTAAGAGATCACAAATGTCAACCCAGACTACTATACCCTGCAAAGCTTTCAATCAACATAGATGGAGAAAACAAAATATTCCATGACAAAACTAAATTTACACAATATCTACACAGCAAACCATCCCTACAGAAGATACTAGAAAGAAAACTCCAATCCAATGAAAACAAATTCACCCAAGAAAACAGGGCATACAGATAATATCCCAACAAAAATGAAAAGAAAACAAGCAATGAAACAGGGTTAGATCACGGACTCCTTTACAAAAGGAACTAACATGCATTGGTCACTATTATCTATCAATATCAGTGGACTCAACTCACCAATAAAAAGACACAGGCTAACAGAATGGTTAAGGAAACAGGATCCAACATTCTGTTGCATCCAAGAAACACACCTATGCAACAAAGACAAACACTACCTCAGAATAAAGGGCTGGAAAACTGCTTTTCAAGCAAACGATTCCAGAAAACAACCTGGAGTAGCCATCCTATTATCTAATAAAATAGACTTTCAACCCAAGTTAATCAAAAAAGATAAGGAGGGCCACTATATTCTCATCAAAGGAAAAATCCACCAAGAGGACATCACAATCTTGAATATCTATGCCCCAAATACAAGAGCACCGACATTCATAAATGAAACATTATTAAAGCTTAAATCATACATTGATCCTAATACCTTAATAGTGGGAGACTGCAACACTCCACTCTCACCAAGGGACAGATCAACTAGACAGACACCAAATAGGGAAATAAAAGCACTCACAGAATCCCTAAATCAAATGGACCTAATAGACGTCTACAGATCGTTTCACCCAAACTCAAAAGAGTACACCTTCTTTTCAACACCGCATGGAACCTTTTCCAAAATAGACCATATAGTGGGTCACAACCTCAACAGATACAAAAGGATTGAAATAATCCCTTGTATACTATCTGACCACCATGGACTAAAGCTAGACATCAACAACAAGAGAAACAACAAAAAGCCGACACGCACATGGAAACTGAACAACTTACTACTCAATGACAGCTGGGTTAAGGAAGAAATAAAGAAAGAAATTAAAGACTTCCTAGAATTTAATGAAAAGGAAGGCACAACATACCCAAATTTATGGGACACATTGAAAGCAGTGCTCAGAGGAAAATTTTTAGCACTAAGTGCCTGCAAGAAGAAATTCGTAACATCACATACAAACAACTTAATGGCCCAACTGAAAACCCTAGAAAAAAAAAAAAAAAAGAAGCAGATACACCCAAGAGGAGCAGAAGGCTGGAAATAATCAAACTAAGGGATGAAATCAATCAACTAGAAACAAATAAAACTATCCAAAGAATCAATGAAACAAAAAGCTGGTTCTTTGAGAAAATCAACAAGATAGACAAACCCTTAGCCAAACTAACTAAAAAGCAGAGAGAAACTATCCAGATCAGCAAAATCAGAAATGAAAATGGGGAAATAACCACAGACATTGAGGAAATCCAAACAATTATTAGGTCATACTACAAAAGCCTATATGCCACAAAATTTGAGAATCTAAATGAAATGGATAATTTTCTTGAAAGATTCCATCTACCAAAACTAAATCAAGATCAGGTAGAAAGACTGAATAGCCCTATATCTCCCAAGGAAATCGAAGCAGTCATTAACAGTCTCCCCTCCAAAAAATGCCCTGGACCAGATGGCTTCAGCGCAGAATTCTACAAGACCTTCAAAGAAGTGCTAACTCCAATTCTCCTCAAGCTATTCCACAAAATAGAAACAGAAGGAACACTACCAAACTCATTCTATGAAGGCACAGTCACCTTAATACCTAAACCACACAAAGACCCAACAAAAAAAGAGAACTCCTGGCCTATCTCTATAATGAACATTGACACAAAAATACTCAATAAAATACTTGCAAACCGAATCCAAGAACATATCAAAGATATCATCCACCATGACCAAGTAGGCTTCATCCCAGGCATGCAAGGGTGGTTCAACATACGGAAATCCATCAATGTAATCCACTATATAAACAAACTGAAGGAGAAAAAAACACATAATCATCTCCTTTGATGTCGAAAAAGCATTTGAAAAACTCCAACACCCATTCATGTTTAAAGTCTTGGAGAGATCAGCGATACAAGGCACATACCTAAACATAGTAAAGGCAATATACAGCAAGCCTCTAGTCAACATCAAACTCAATGGAGAGAAAATTAAATCAATCCCACTGAAATCAGGGACAAGACAAGGCTGTCCATTTTCCCCATATCTCTTCAACATAGTACTTGAAATCCTAGCCAGAGCAATAAGACAACTAAAGGAGATCAAGGGGATACAAATCAGAAAGGAAGAGGGCAAAGTGTCACTATTTGCAGATGATAGGATAGTATTCTTGAGCGACCCCAAAAATTCAACGAGAGAACTCCTTCAGCTGATAAACACCTTCAGCAAAGTGGCAGGATACAAAATCAACTCAAAAAAAATCAGAAGCCCTCCTACATACCAAAGACAAAAAGGCTGAGGAAGAAATTAGGGAAACAACACCCTTCACAATAGCCACTAATAACATAAAGTACCTTGGTGTGACTGTAACCAAACAAGTGAAAGACCTTTTTGAGAAAATCTTCAAGTCTCTGAAGAAAGAAATTGAAGAAGATATCAGAAGATGGAAAGATCTCCCGTGCTCATGGATTGGTAGGATTAACATTGTGAAAATGGCCATACTGCCAAAAGCAGTCTACAGATTCAATGCAATTCCCATCAAAATACCAACTCAATTCTTTACAGACCTTGAAAAAAAGATTCTCAGCTTCATATGGAGAAATAAAAAACCCAGAATCTCCAAAAAGATCCTGTACAACAACAGATCATCTGGAGGTATCTCCATCCTTGATCTCAAGCTGTACTACAGGGCAACAGTAATAAAAACTGCATGGTATTGGCATAGAAACAGAAAGGAGGATCAATGGAACCACATAGAAGACCCAGAAATCAATCCACATATATATGAATACTCGATATTTGACAAAGAAGCCAAATCCATTCAATGGAAAAAAGACAGCATCTTCAACAAATGGTGCTGGACCAACTGGATGTCTACATGCAGAAAAATGAAAATAGATCCATATTTATCACCCTGCAGAAAACCAAAGTCAAAGTGGATCAAGGACCTCAACATAAAACCAGATACCCTAAATCAAGTGGAAATAAAAGTGGGGAACAGCCTAGAACTCATTGGCACAGGAGACAACTTCCTGAACAGAACACCAACAGCACAGGCTCTAAGAGCAACAATCAATAAATGGGACCTTATGAAACTGAAAAGTTTCTGTAAAGCAAAGGATACCGTCATCAAAACAAAATGACTGCCTACAGATTGGGCAAAAATCTTCACTAACCCTGTATCTGACAGAGGACTAATATCCAGTATATACAAAGAACTAAAGAAGCTGAAAAGCAGCAAACCAAGTAATCCACTTAAAAAATGGGGAACAGAGCTAAATAGAGAATTCTCGACAGATGAATATCGAATGGCAGAAAAAAACTTAAAGAAATGCTCATCCTCATTAGTCATCAGGGAAATGCAAATCAAAACAACCCTGAGATATCACCTTACACCCATCACAATGGCCAAGATGAAAAACTCAAGCGATAACACATGCTGGAGTGGTTGTGGAGAAAGGGGAACCCTCCTCCACTGCTGGTGGGAATGTAAACTGTTACAACCACTCTGGAAAGCTATCTGGCACTTTCTAAGACAATTAGGAATAGTGCTTCCTCAAGACCCAGCTATACCACTGCTAGGTATATACCCAAATTCATTCAAGTACACAAAAGGGATGCTTGCTCAACCATGTTTATAGCAGCTTTATTTGTAATAGCCAGAACCTGGAAACAACCCAAATGTCCGTCAACGGAGGAATGGGTACAGAAATTGTGGTATTTTTACACAATGGAATACTGCTCAGCAATCAAAAAGGAGGAAATCATGAAATTTGCAGGCAAATGGTGGGATCTAGAAAAGATCATTCTGAGTGAAATATCCCAGAAGGAGAAAGACAAACATGGGATATACTCACTCATCTAGACCTATAAGATATGATAAACATAATGAAATCTATACACCTAAAAAAGATAATCAATTGAGCAGACATGGGGTAAGATGATCAATCCTCATTTAGAAAGACAGATGGGACGTGCATTGAATGTATGACAGGAGTCTACTGAGCGCATCTGAAAGACTCTAACTAGCAGTGTTTTCAAAGCAAAGACTCATGACCAAACCTTTGGCAGAGTACAGGGAATCATAAGAAAGAAGGGGAGTTAGTTTGATGGGGAAAGGATAGGAGCTCCACAAGGACCAAATATATCTGGGCACAGGGTCTTTTCTGAGACTGACATTCAACCAAGGACCATGTATGGATATAACCTAGAACCTCCACTCAGATGTAGCCTGTGGTAGCTCAGTAACCAATTGGTTTCCCAAAGTGAGGGGAACAAGGACTATTTCTAACAGGAACTCAATGACTGGCTCTTTGGTCTCCCCACCCCCGAAGGGAGGAGCAGTCCTGTTAGGCCACAGAGGAGGGCTTTGCAGCCAGTCCTGAAGATACCTGATAAAACAGGATCAGATGAATGGGGAGGAGGTCCCCCCTATCAGTGGACTTGGAAAGGGGCATGGTGGAGATGAGAGAGGGAGGGAGGGACTGGGAGGGAATGAGGGATCAGGACACGGCTGGGATACAGAGTTAATAAAATGTAACTGATAAAAAAAATAATAATAAAATTAAAAAGTCAATGAAATGATAGCTTACAATATTCTGCTATATTCATAGATGCTGCCTAGTTCAATAGTGATCAGAGGGGGAGCCCCCATAGTGAAGGGAGCAAATACAGTAATCTACATCCAAACATTAGCGTTAACTCAGGGAGCCGGGAGAAAGAGGAGGAGGACGGAGGATTGTTGGAGCCAAAAAGTTCAAGGACACCACGAGAACATGGCCTAATTAGTCAACTAAGGAGAATTCATAAGGAGGGCAATGAAATACTCCAAAAGACACAGACTGAAGTGTTGTATAAAGTTATTAATATTTATTATGGGTTTAACTTCTGGTATTGCTGCTGTTAATCCTCAGCAGCTGTAAAACCAAATCACCACACAGAGACTGGGTTTTTAGTTAACCTAGAACACAATGCTGGGCAATATTTACTCCCTCCTAAACCTCCATGCCCTCAGTTTCCTAACATTTAGATTTCCCACATTATACTTGCTTTTTGTGAAATCTTAGGTCTGGTTCATGCTCCAAGTCCTCCAAGCTCTCCTCCCGCTCTGTTCTCCTAGTGCACCCCTCTCCTCGAGCTCCTCCTCGTTCTCTAGCTCCTCCTCGTTCTCTAGCTCCTCCCCTCTTTCCTGTCCTCTGGCTCCTCCCATTGCACAACCTTGTATCCAGCTGCTTTATTTGTGTCCTGTTTACACAAGAGCTGGGACAGGATGCTTATAGTGAGTATCACAATGCAATATCCAAATTGAAACCAGAGAGTTGTGGGTGGGGAAATCAGCATTTGAATTAACAAGGGTAAGGCATATACATTTTAAAAGAACATTATACCAACATTTCCCCCTTTAAGTCCAATAAAGGCTCTTTTTCTTTCAATACAACAATAATTATGAAATTATGAAAACTGTTAGGTAAGATCTACACATGCAATGTCTAGTCCATGTGTATTTAGCACATGGAGAGGGTATCTTAGGAGAAAGTGTCTGATTATCCTATCTATCTTGATAAGTTTAAAATTCTATACTTAAAATAACTTTTATCCTTATTGGTATTAAATATATATAAAGATTTCTTAATTTCTAAACAACTTAAGCTTAAATGTGGTACTGTAATTATTTGTTCTTCAACCCCATCAGAGACTTGAGACGGAATAAAATTAGTTATGAGAGTAAATAGGAAGTGCATGTTAGCAGCTTCCAAAAAATAAAAAATTGACAGAGACAGTTTGCTGCTGAACAGTTAGTCACCCATAACTCTCTATAACATTGGAGCATCATCTTCAGCCTTCTGGCTCAGAATATTTTGACAGACATATACGTGAAGCAGGAACTTTTTAGGACTTGCTTACCCTGTCTTGGCAGAGTTTGGCAGTTGACTTGTCCTGCATTTAAGCTTGCCCATTTTAGGCAGAATTTGTCTGTTGTGAAGCAAGGGTATTTTCTTTACCCGAGTGGCTTGTTTACCACATTTGAAGCCATCTCCATATGGAGGTTCTTCGATGCTCATTATCTTCTTTCAGGTAGGTGGGGTGCTGCCAGGAAATGACTTGTCTCATTGTCAAAGAATCTTTAAAATAATAAGAACATTTTAAATGCCATATTCTGTAGGTCTCCGAAGTTTTTGAAGACTACCTATCTTTATGTAATCGCTTTGTATACAAAATCATATTTATCTGTCAAACCTACAAGATATACTCCTGTGACAAATTAAACTATTGTCTGACATGACTTTGAGTTGAATAACTAACAATTAACTTGTATACCTAATATCCTAACCACCTTTTAATAGTAGTT
The DNA here is from genome assembly GCF_030254825.1 of Meriones unguiculatus. Taxonomy (NCBI): domain Eukaryota; kingdom Metazoa; phylum Chordata; class Mammalia; order Rodentia; family Muridae; genus Meriones; species Meriones unguiculatus. Next base: position 22,922,919 of record NC_083353.1, on the reverse strand, counting down.
TAAAAATATTGGAAGTAACCTTGACTTTTTATCAATATACTAAAGCTTATACCAATGTATTAAAAATACTTATTTTTGCATCAATATGCAAAATCCTATACCAGAGTTAAAATTAACCTTATTTGTGAATAACAAATAAAACCTTAAGTTGAGTAGATTCAATAATCTACCCTTTTTCTATTTCTATAAAATATCCCTGTATATTCCTTGTTTTACTTGGAATAAGACCATTAATAATAAACATCTCCCGATGACAATAAAATTTTGTAGCCATATCAAACAACCAAAAACATACCCAACCCCCTTTAAAGGAAATTGGACGCCATTCTCATGAGTTTCTTCTAGCTGACATTGTGGACATGTAGAAATCCTATAGGGGGCCCAAATAAAAATCTTTAATTAAGCAAGTAATAACATTTGTGGTCCAATAACATTTGAATGTTGAGAAATTTCAGGCTTAATAAAAGTCTTTTTTGGAACAGTCCAAAATGCTGGACCAGTTAAAATTAGTGGCTTTCTTCAAAGTTCTTTTGGGAGCAGGCTTTGATGTGAAACGGCAGTTGAAGAAGTTGAGGCAGGTACAAGCAGAATGCTGGAACGTGCAAGATGCTGGAACAGATGTGTCAGTTTCTCAACATGCTGAAGAATGATTCTGTTAGGTTTGCTCTAGCATCTCTGTTGTCTAGTTCTTTTGTTCTGCAAACATATAATTTCTCACAAGCATTATAGAGTTCTAAAATTATAAATGTATGAGAGGTGCAGGATGAAACTAAAATGTAAGCCAATTTTATCTATGCAAATGAAAAGGTTAGCATAATACATTTTGAGGATATTATAGCCAAGAATTATTGGCCAAGTATTGATGGAGTTCTGACTGGAGACATTTTTTATGTCTGTCAGTTTCAGAGGTATTTCCAGGTAAAGGGATTATCAATTTATGTTACCTGTTCTGTTTGATCTTGATTTCTCTCCTCTTCTGAGTGGCTAAGGTCTTCCAGTGGTCTTCCACTGTCATTTCTGATTTTTATTAGTTTTGAAGGAACCCATAATTTTTCTTCTCCTGCATGAACATAAGCAAAACCTCTTCCCCAGCGTAACACATTCCCCACTCTCCACTGTGAAGTTAGGGTATCTTTGAAATATATAGGCTGACATAATTCAGCAGTTTTTCTATAACCCAGTGTCTCTCCGCAGCTGTTGTTTGTTGTTCATTAACATTTAAGAAATTTAAGGTCAAAAAGCATTATGTAATCTGTCTCTGGGGGTTTTTAATACCCCTCTCTGTTTGTTAAGCATGTCCCTTAAAGTACGATTGGATCTTTCAATAACTGCTTGACCAGTAGGATTGTGAGGTATACCTGTGACATGCTTCATCTTGTAATATGTAAAAAAATCCTTCCATTTTATTAGAGACATACGCTGTAGCATTATCAGTCTTAATTTGTTTAGGTATGCCCATAATTGCCATCACTTCTAATAAATGGGTAATAACTGAATCAGCCTTTTCAGAGCTTAAGGCTGTTGCCCACTGAAACCCTGAATATGTGTCTATAGTATGGTGCACATATTTCAATTTACCAAACTCTGTAAAATAAAGCACGTCCATGTGCCAAATTTCATTTCTTTGGTTACCTTTAGGGTTACTTCCTGCAGGGAGTGGAGTTTGGCTATATAAAGAACAAGCTGGGCATTTTCTCACAATGTCTTTGGCTTGTTGCCAAGTGATAGAAAACTCTCTTTTTAAACCTTTGCTGTTAACATCGTGTTTTTTATGAAATTCTGAGGCCTCTAACACGCTTCCTATCAATAGTTCATCAATTTCATCATTGCCTTGTGCTAGAGGACCTGGTAAACCTGTATGAGATCTGACATGTGTTATATACAATTGATTATTTCTATTTCTGATTACTGGTTGTAATTGAAGGAACAGTGAAGTTAAGTCTGAATTATCCTGAATTAGATCAGCACTTTCTATATGCAGAACAACTCTTTCTGCATATTGAGAGTCAGTGACTATATTAAGAGAGTCCTGAAAATCTGATAACACCAAGAGAATTGCATATCATTCTGATTTTTGAACTGAATCATATGGACTCTCCACCACTTTACTCAGATTTTCTGACTTATAACCTGCCTTTTTTGATTTATTGGCATCTGTATAAAATGTGGGAGCTCCAGAAATTGGAGTTCCTTTTACTATATGAGGGAGAATCCAATTGGTTTTTTTATAAACTGAAGTCGCTTGCTTTTTGGGTATTTGTTGTTGATTTCTCCCACAAATTCACACCAAGCTCTTTGCCAATATTCGTTGTCTGCCCATAATGACAAAATCTCAGCATTGGTAAAGGGCACCACAATTTCAGCTGGATCTATTCCAGCCAGTTGACGAAGTCTCATTTTTCCTTTTAGGATCAATTCAGAAACCTTTTCTATATAGGTTTTTAGTTTTTTGTTTTGTTTGTGTGCCAAAAATATCCATTCTAAAATATAGTCCTCCCTCTGCATAAGAATTCCTGTGGGAGAATGAGTGGAGGGCAAAATAACCAAAATACAGGCCCTCTTTGGATCAATACGGTCTATACATGCATCTTGTAATTTCCTTTCTACCAGAGCCAATTCCTTTTCAGCTTCAGCTGGTAACGTTCTTGGACTATTTAAGTCCTTATCACCCTGTAAGGTTTGAAATAAGTTACTTATCTCTTGAGTAGCTAAAGCAAGGGTAGGCCGTAGCCAGTTAATATCTCCCAGCAATTTTTGAAAATCATTAAGAGTTCTTAGCTGTTTTTTTCTAATTTGTACTTTTTGTGGTCGAATTTTCTGTAGACCTATTTTATATCCTAGGTAATTAATAGAATCTCCTCTTTGTATTTTTTCGGGAGCAATCTGTAATCCCCAACAAGGCAAAGTTCTATTTATTTTATCAAAAATATTTTCTAAGGTTTTCATATCTGAATCAGCTAATAAGATATCATCCATATAGTGGTAAATTATGGATTGAGGAAACTGCTTACGAATTACCTCCAACGGTTGTTGTACAAAATATTGGCACAAAGCAGGACTGTTTAACATCCCCTGTGGTAAGATCCTCCAGTGATACCTCTTTATTGGACATCTTCTATTCAAAGTGGGTACTGAGAAAGCAAACCTTTCCCTATCATGTTCATGTAAAGGAATTGTGAAAAAGCAATCCTTTAAATCAATCACTATAATAGGCCATTCTTTAGGTAACAAGGAAGGCAGTGGGATTCCAGATTGTAACGATCCCATTGGCTGAATAATTTTGTTAATTGCTCTTAGATCTGTTAACATCCTTCATTTGTCAGATTTCTTTTTTATGACAAATACCAGAGAATTACAAGGGCTGTTGGACTCCTCTATATGTTGAGCCTCCAGCTGTTCCAGGACTAGCTGTTCTAGTGCCAGTAATTTTTCTTTACTCATAGACCATTGTTCAATCCAAATAGGTTGGTCAGCCAACCACCTCAGTGGTAAGGCTGTGGGAATTTTATTAGCAGTGGCTTCCCAACAGGCAGTTGAAGAGACGGCCTCTGCTGTATTTTGTTTATGGACAGCCTGGACAGTCTGAAACTGTTTTTGATGACATTTTTTTAATAATTTTAGCTTCTTTATCAGGAGTATTACCTCTTTTTTGGCTTGTCTCAGAACTTGGGGGGATGTTAATCTAGGTCTTCCATTGTTGTCACAGATCTCTTCCCCATAAGTTTATGGCTATCTCAGCCATGTATGGTTTTAGTTTTCCTATTTGACCTTCTGGTCCTATACATTTAAGCCGTTTAACACCTAACACTTTGTTTCACTTTAGATAAAGTCCCAACTCCTTGGAATTGAATATCCACCTCCTGAAGTGCCCAATTTGGAGGCCAGGATTTACAAGTAAGAATTGTGACACCAGCCCCAGTATCTACCAAGCCTTCAATTTCAATATTATTTAAAATTATCTTTAACTTTGGCCTTTGATCATTTATAGAGGTTTGCCAATATATTTGTTTTTTGTTCTCCTGGTTTTTTGATTTATCTATAGAATCTGGTTTGGCCTCACTGTCCAAGTTTTTAATGTTTATTCCCAGAGCAGTTGTGTAATTTTCTTGTGGAGGAGTATCCCTGTCCTGTTCTGGGGCCTGCAAGAGGCCCCCTTGGGCGTTTTTTGATAAAGGATTACCCCATTTATCTATGAATGCTCTAATTCATTAGGCCAGTGACGACCCTTGCCACATCTTCTGCATATTCTAGGAAGCATAGGCTCCCTTCTTAAATTATATTGGTTTTCCTGGTAATTTCTTCTGTAGTAATCTCGCCCATCACAATTACAACATCTCCCAAGGTCTTTTGAGGTAGCTTCTCTTACCAAGGTCAAATTGGGTGAATGAGGTCTAATATCAATCATATTTCTAATCCATTCGTCTATTGGAGCAGATCTTGCTCTTAATGGCCTTATTGCCTCTTTGCATTCAGTATTAGCATTTTCAAAAGCTAAAGATTCTATTAGTGCTTTTCTAGCTAGTGGATCTGATATACTTCTATCCACAGCTGAAGTCAATCTTTGTGAAATGTTAGTAAATGTTTCACTTGGACCTTGTATGACCTGGGAGAATGGCTCAAGCCTTTTTCCTGATTCCTCAACCTTGTCCCAAGCATTTCAGGCTGCTAAGCGACATAATGCTAAGGTTTCTTCGTTATATACAGCTTGTATCTCTGTGTCAGCATACTGGCCATCACCAAGCAGCTGTTCCTTAGAAATACCAACACCTCTGGCTCTATTTTTGGGTGCTATCTCTCTAGCCTCTTCTCTCCACCATGATAGCCACTGTAAATATGGCCCAGGTTCTAATATTGCCTTTGCCATATCCTCCCAATCCTTGGGGATTACTCTACTTTTGATTGACCAGGAAGTCAACATTTGTTTTACAAATGGTGAATGCATTCCAAAATTAGTAACACTTTCCTTAAATTTCCACAGGGCGCCATTCAGCTTCATGATAATTCAGTGGATGATCATCATCTGCTGGTTTCTGCTGTATAGTGACTGGATAAGCCAACGTTGGTTTTCTAAACACCTTTGGTTGGCTTTCTTTATTTTTGTCTTTTGCCTCTACCTGAGTATTTTCTTTACTTAGTATTCTAAACTCTTCTCTTAAGGTCTGCACCCATATTTCATACCTATCTCCCTGTTGTTTGTTTTGTTCAATAATCTCTTGAATCTCTTGTTTTATGCTTCTCTTCCAACTTTTAATTTTTTCTTTATATTGTTCTAGTTGTTCTTTGTGCTGTTCCAGTATCTTTTCTAAAACCTCTGCCCTATCTTCCTGTAGTTGATTGCGTTCTGTAAGTTTTTGTATCTCTTGTTTTTGGTCCTGTTTCCAGTCTTCATTTTTTCCTTTATGTTGTTCTAGTTGTTCTTTGTGCTGTTCCAGTATCTTTTCTAAAGCCTTTGCCTTCGAGAAGACATAAAAGGCTAATGCAATGATTAAGGTTAAATTGAGGACTATGAATGTAAGCATAGTTACAATTTCTAGACTTTCCTTTATTTCAGTCTTAAAACCATAGAATAGATTATCAGCCAAGCTCCAAGAAATCTGTTTTATTGTTTCTTCCATCCTGTTAGACTGTAGTGGCAGCTAGTTTTGTTAGGGAAGTCTCAGGTCTGCCCACAGTAGGCTGCCTTTTGCTCCAAGGCCTGTTTAAGAGTCTCTCTTAAAGAGACAGTAACTGACCTGAGAGTTTTTAGATTTTAAGTTTGGTTTACATCACTGGGAGCTTATTCCCCCCACCAAATTATGATAAAGTATGATTTAAAGGGTGTGGATTCTTAGATTAGTTGGGCGCCATTTGTTGTATAAAGTTATTAATATTTACTATGGGTTTAACTTCTGGTATTGCTGCTGTTAATCCTCAGCAGCTGTAAAACCAAATCACCACACAGAGACTGGGTTTTTAGTTAACCTAGAACACAATGCTGGGCAATATTTACTCCCTCCTAAACCTCCATGCCCTCAGTTTCCTAACATTTAGATTTCCCACATTATACTTGCTTTTTGTGAAATCTTAGGTCTGGTTCATGCTCCAAGTCCTCCAAGCTCTCCTCCCGCTCTGCTCTCCTAGTGCAACCGTCTCCTCGAGCTCCTCCTCGTTCTCTAGCTCCTCCTCGTTCTCTAGCTCCTCCCCTCTTTCCTGTCCTCTGGCTCCTCCCATTGCACAACATTGTATCCAGCTGCTTTATTTGTGTCCTGTTTACACAAGAGCTGGGACAGGATGCTTATAGTGAGTATCACAATGCAATATCCAAATTGAAACCAGAGAGTTGTGGGTGGGGAAATCAGCATTTGAATTAACAAGGGTAAGGCATATACATTTTAAAAGAACATTATACCAACACTGAAGCAACATCATGGAGCCTGCATGGGTCTGAGCTTGGTCTTCTGTGTACATGCTGTGGTTGTTTGATTTGGGGGTTTTTGTGGAACTCCTAAGAGTTGGAGTAGGGTATCTCTGACTCTTTTGGATGTCAACTTTTTTTTCCTCCAACTGAGTTGCTTTGTCCAACCTTGATACAATGGTTTATGCATAGTCTTATAGAATTTTGGTATGCCTTGTTCAGCTAATATCACTGAAGATTTGCTCTTTTCTCAAGGGAAATGGAGGAGCAATGAATATTGCAGAGAAGGGATGGGGGTTGAAAAAAGAGGAAGAAAAGGAGGAATCAGTCAAGATGTATTGTAAGAGGGAAGAATAAAGAACAAGGAAAAAAAGAAATATAGACAAACTTTAAAACTCCCACAAAATTAACTCAAAGTGACCTCTCAAGTGTAAGTGTTTTTGAACCACCAGATACTAATATTTCTTTTGAACAAAGAAGTCCCATGGTCTAGATTTATCTCTCAAATGGATGTGATCAGAAAGGTCTGCCTTGGCTCTGTAGTCATTCATATTCCATTTTGGTTTCTGGCAAAACTAGAATCAGTGAAGTGCACACACAAAATGACATTGAAGAATAATTTAATGTCTGCTTCCTGCCACAAAAACTATGTCACACGTTGTGGAAAATGTCTTATCCACTCTCTCAATTCCACGAACACCTGCAGAACCTCTGCAGCTGAGAAACTCCTTTCGTCCTTGGGACTGAAGCTAAGTAACAAGTAGTACTCAAGGTAGGAAGCTTGAATCTCATTGAGAAGGTAGAATAAAAGAGACATCTGATATCTGTGGTGGATATGGATGGGGAATCCAGTGGAAGAAGGGGTTGAAAGGAGAATAGGAGAGAAGTGTGTGGAGGATGGCTGAAAAGAAAACTGGAGTTAGTGGATTGTGGATGGAGGAGTAGCACTGGCACAGGCAGTAATCTAGTACAGTGGAAAATTCCGGGAATCTATGAGGGTGACTCTGGCTAAGATTCAATTGTGATAGGACCTAAGGAGCCTAAACAAGCTATCTCCTCTAAGCAGGCAAGATGTCATCCTGCCTATAAGCTGTACAGAGACAAGAACCTAGCATAACTGTCATCAGAGTGGCTTCACCCCCTAACTCATGGAAACAGATGCAAAAACATGCAGACAAACATTAGGTGGAGTTGGGAATTCCTATGGAAAAAAAAGGAAGAAGAATTGTAGGAGGCAGAGGGGTCAAAGACACCGCAAGAAAACCTATAGAATCAACTAACCTGGGCCACTAAAAGCTCAAAGAGAGTATGCCTTGGAAGGACCAAGACTCGCTGCACACATGCAACAGTTGTGTAGCAAGGTCTTCATGTCAGACTCCTAATAGTTATAGCAGGAACTGTCTCTGACTCTGTTGCCTGCCTTTGAATCTCTTTACCTAACTGGATCACATTGACTGGCCTCAATAGGAGAAGCTGTGCCTAGGCAACTGCCACTTGAAATGTCAAGGTTGCTTGTTGTCATTAGGAGGCCTTCCCTTTTCTGAAGAATAGGAGAGGAGGAATTACTGGGGAAAGGTGAGAGAGAAGGACTAAGAGGTGAAGAAGAAAGAAAATCTGTGCTTGGGATGTAAAGAAAATTAACTAATTAATTAATTAATTAAAAACATATCAGAATGCCTCAATAACACTTAAACAGCACTACATAAAATTATATACAAATGAATAATGGGGAGAGGGCATCTGCAAACAGAACTTAAAACATGGAGTTATTTACTATATCATAGAAGCAGAATGTGAAATCAGAGAGAGAAATTAGGGCTGTAGAGATATTATAGAGAATGAAAACTTTAAATAAATAAACAAAAAATATATCCAAAATTATTTCTTAAGTACATGAGTGTCCTGAAACAGCACATCATTCTTCAGTGACGGGGTCCAGAAGGGAATGTACCAGGGGATGAGAAAGACTGGTAAAATACAAGGAAGAAAAGATAAAAGCTTGGGTAGAGAGGTCTCATGCCATGCAAGCTTCTTAAGAAGAACATTGTCTCCACTACTTCCAGGTAAAAAATAGAAGGAAATGGGGGATGTTTATGAAGACAGCAGAAACAAGCATACTGTAGAATAAACACACAAGGAAGTTAAACAATGCTGCTTAAGGGGAACACACAGGGTATTTGAAAAACTTTCTGATCTAGCCCACTGCAGCCTTGGAATTGAAAACAACAGCCCTATGTGGAGAGAAGAGTTGGAGGTCTCAGGAACAGAAGTGACCCCTCCCCAAATGTCCTGGCACCAGAGCATGACCAATTCTCCCAAACATATTCTTGGTTTTGGAGAAGGAGCTCTCTTAATTTCACTGTAACTCACAGCCCTACAAAAAGTGTCGAAGGCCTAGGCCCCAGGCTGTTACTAGAAAAGCAGGATCCTAAGTTTGAGAAGGAGCTATGTTCCTCCTCTACATATGAAGGATTCAGGGAAAGCCTTGCTTGATCAGGCAGTTGGGTCAGAGAAGAAATAAAGAAAGAAATTAAACACTTCCTAGAAATCAATGAAAATGAAGGCACAACATACTCAAACTTATGGGACACAATGAAAGCAGTGCCAAGAGGAAAGTACATAGCACTCTGTGCCTTTAAGAAGAAATTCAAAACATCTCATTCAAGCAACTTAATGGCTCACGTAAAAGCCCTAGAATAGAAAGAAGCAGACACACCAAAGAGGAGTAGACGGCTGGAAATTATCAAACACATGGTTGAAATCAATAAATTAGAAACAAATAATACAATTCAAAGAATCAATGAAACCAAGAGCTGTACCTTTGAGAAAATAAAAAAGATATACAAACCCTTAGCCAAGCTAACTAAAAGGCAAAGAGACACTATCCAAATCAACAAAATCAGAAATGAAAAGGGGGACATAACCACAGACACCAAAGAAATCCAAACAATAGTTATGTCTTACTTCAAAAGCCTATATGCCACAAAATTTGAAAATCTAATTGAAATGTGCAATTTTCTTTACCAATTCCACATGCCAAAGCTGAATCAAGACCAGGTAAATCAGTTGAATAGCCCTTCCCCTAAGGAAATAGAAAATGTCAACAGAAGTCCCCCAAGCAAAAAAAAAAAAAAAAAAAAAAAAAAGCCCAGGGTAAGATGGTTCCAGACCTTCAAAGAAGAGCAAACACCAATACTCTTCAAACTATTCCACAAAATAGAAACAGAAGGAACACTACCAAACTTATTCTATGAAGCCACAGTCACCTTGGTACCTAAACCTCTTGAAGACCCAACAAAGAAAGAGAATTTCAGGCCAATCTCCCTCATGAACATTGATGCAAAAATACTCAACAAAATACTTGCAAACCGAATCCATGAACACATCAAACATCATCGACTATGACCAAGTAGGCTTCATCCCAGGCATGCAGGGGTGATTCAATATATGGAAATCCATCAATGTGATCCACCAAATAAATTGAAAGAAAAAAAAATGCATGGTAGTCTCTTTAGATGCTGAAAAGGCATTTGACAAAATCCAACATCCATTCATGTTGAAAGTCTTGGAGAGATCAGGGATACAAGGCACATACCTGAACATAGTAAAGACAACACACACCAAGCCTATAGCCAACAATAAACTCAATGGAGAGAAACTTATCAATCCCACTGAAATCCAGGACAAGGCAAGACTGCCCACTCTCTCCATATCCCTTCAACATTGTTCGTAAAATCCTTCCTAGAGCATTTAGACAATTAAAAGAGAACAAGGAAATACAAGATGATATGATAGTACACCCGAGTGACTCCAAAAATTCTACTAGGGAACTCCTACAGCTGATTCACAGCTTCAGCGAAGTGGCTGGATATAAAATTAACTCAAAATATCAGTAGCCTTCCTGTATACAAAAGACAAAAGGTCTGAGAAAGAAATTAGAGAAACAACACCCTTCACAATAGCCACAAAGGACATAAAGTACCTTGGTCTGAAACTAACCAAGCAAGTCAAAGACTTGTATGAAAAATATTTTCAGTCTCTGAAGAAAGAATTGGAAGAAGATATGAGAAGATGGAAAGATCTCCCATACTCATGGCTTGGCAGGATTAATATATTAAAAATGGCCATTTTACCAAAAGCAATCTACAGATTCAATGCAATTCCGATCAAATTACCGACACAATTCTTTACATCCTTAAAATAACAATTCTCACCTTCATTTGGAACAACAAGAATCCCAGAATTGCTAAAATAATTCTCTACAATAAAAGATTTTCAGGAGGTATCTCCATCCCTGATCTCAAGCTGTACTATAGAGCAATAATAAAACCTGCATGGTACAGGCATAGAAACAGACTGGTGGATCAATTGAATTGAATAGAAGAACCTGAAATAAACTCACACATTTACGGATACCTGATTTTTGACAAAAATGACCTCATTGGCACAGAAGACAACTTCCTGAACAGAATACCAACAGCACAGGCTCTAAGAGCAACTATCAATAACTGGGACCTCATGAAACAGAAAAGCTTCTGTAAAGCAAAGGACAATGTCCTCAGAACAAAATGACTGCCTACAGATTGGGAAAGGATCTTCACTATCCCTTTATCTGACAGAAGACTAATTTCCAGTATATATAAGTACCTCAAGAAGTTAAACAGGATTTCCTCCTTTTTGATTGCTGAGTAGTATTCCATCATGTAAAAATACCACAATTTCTCTATCCATTCCTCCATTGATGGACATCTGGGTTGTTTCCAAGTTCTGGCTATTACAAATAAAGCTGCTACAAACATTGTTGAACAAATGTCCTTGTTGTGTACTTGAGTAAATTTTGGGTATATACCTAGGAATGGTAGAGCTGGTTCTTGAGGTTGCATTACTCCTAATTGTCTGAGAAAGCACCAGATTGACTTCCAAAGTGGTTGAACCAGTTTACATTCCCACCAGCAGTGGAGGAGGGTTCCCCTTTCTCCACAACCTCTTCAGAATGTATTATCACTTGAGTTTTTCATCTTGGCCATTCTGATGCGTGTAAGGTAAAATCTCAGGGTCGTTTTGATTTGCATTTCCATAATGGCTAATGAGGTTGAGCATTTCTTTAACTGTTTCTCTGCCATTCAATGTTCCTCTTTCGAGAATTCTCTGTTTAGCTCCATTCTCCATTTTTTTAATGGGATTATTTGGTTTGTTGTTTTTTTGCTTCTTTAGTTCTTTATATATGCTGGATATTAGCCCTCTGTCAGATAAAGGGTTGGTGAAGATTCTTTCCCAATCTGTAGGCAGTCATTTTGTTTTGATGACAGTGTCTTTTGCTTTACAGAAGCTTTTCAGTTTCATGAGGTCCCATTTATTGATTGTTGCTCTTAGAGCCTGTGCTGTTGGTGTTCTTTTCAGGAGGAGCAGCCCTGTTAGGCCATAGAGGAGGTCTTTGCAGCCAGTCCTGAAGATACCTGAAAAAAAAACTGGATAGGATGAATGTGGAGGAGGTCCCCCCTATCAGTGGACATGGAAAGGGGCATGGTGGAGATGAGAGAGGGAGGGTGGGATTGGGAAGGTATGAGGGAACAGGACACAGCTGGGATACAGAGTTAATAAAATGTAACTGATAAGAAAAAAATGAAATTAAAAAAAAGAAGATGTTGAACAGGAACAAATCAAGTAATCCAATTAAAAAATGGAGTACAGAGCTAAACACAGAATTCTCAAGTGAGGATTATCGAATGGCAGAGAAAAACTTAATGAAATGCTCAACCTCATTAGCCATCAGAGAAAGGCAAATCAAAAGGACACTAACACTTCACCTTACACCCATCAACATGGTTAAGAGGAAAAACTCAAATGACAACACATGCTGCAGAGGTTGTGGAGAAAGGGGAACCCTCCTCCACTGCTCTTGGGAATGTAAAATTGTACAACCACTCTGGAAAGCAATCTTGCACTTCCTCAGAAAACTAGGAATAGTACTTCCTCAAGATCCAGCTATACCACTCCTCAGTATATACACAAAGAGGATAAAGTACACAATAAGAACATTTGCTCAACCATGTTTGTAGCAGCTTTATTTGTAATAGACAGAAGCTGGAAACATCCCAGATCCCCCTCAGTGGAGGAATGGATACAGAAATTGTGGTACATCTAAACAATGGAATATTACTATGGAATAAAAAAGAAGGAAATGATGAAATTTTCAGGTAAATGGTGAGATCTGGAAAAGATCATCCTGAGTGAGCTATCCCCCAAACAGTAAGACACACACACACACACACACCGTATATACTCACTCATATAGACATATAATATAGAATAAACCTACTAGAATCTGTATATCTAAAGAAACTAATCAAGAGGGAGGACTCTTGATAAATTGCTCAAGCCCTATCCAGAAAGGCAAAGAGAATGGACATCAGTAGAAGGAGAAAAGAGGGAATAAGTCAGGAGCCTGACACAGAGGACCTCTGAAAGGCTCTGCCCTGCAGACTATCAAAGCAGATGTTGAGACTTATGGCCAACCTTTGGACAGAGTGTAGGTAAGCTTAGGAAAAGAAGTGGTACACAATAAGATATGGGAGAGGACAGGAACTCCACAAGGAGACCAACACAATCAAAAAATCTAGGCACAGGGGTCTTTCCTGAGACTGATACTCCAACCAAGGACCATGTATGGAGATAACCTAAGACCCCTGCACAGATGTACTCCATGGCAGTTCAGGGTCCAAATTGGTTCCATAGTAATAGGAACAGGGACTGTCTCTGACATGAACTGAATTTTCTGCTTTCTAATTCCCTCCCCCTGAAGGGGAACCAGCATCACAATGCCGCAGAAGACAATTCAGCCACTCCTGATGAGACCTAATTGACTAGAATCAGAAGGAAGAAAAAGAAGACCTCCCCTATCAATGGACTTGGGGAGGGGCATCCTTGAAGAGGGAGGAGGAAGGGAGGGATTGTGGTGGGGTGGAGGGAGCTTAAAGGGCATAAAAGTGAATAAAGTGAAAGAAAGAAAGAAAAAAGAAAGAAAGAAAGAAAGAAAGAAAGAAAGAAAGAAAGAAAGAAAGAAGAAAGAAAGAACATCGTGTCCACTACTTCCAGGTAAAAGTTGAAGGAAATAGTGGACATCTATGAAGACAGCAGAAACAATCATACAGTGGCATAATCACACAAGGAAGTTAAAGAGTGCTGCTTAAGGGGAACACGCAGGGTATTTCAAATACATTCCTGATGTAGCCCATTGCAGCCTTGGAATTGAAAACAACAGCCCCATGTAGAGGGAAGAGTTGGAGGTCTCAGTAACAGAAGTGACCCCACCCCAAATGTCCTGGCACCAGAGCATGTCCAACTCTCCCAAACATATTCCTGGTTTTGGAAAAGGAGCTCTGTTAATTTCGCTGTAACTCAGGGCCCTACAAATAATAGTTCCCTAGGCCTAGGCCCCAGGGTGTTACTGGATCTGAAAAGCAGGTTCCTAAGTGTGAGAAAGAGCTGTTTCTTTTCTACACATGAAGGACTCAGGGAAAGCCTTGCTTGATCAAGCGAGTTCAAGATCAAGCTTGATCAAGAACAGCAGTGTTCGTCTTTCTCAAATAGTTGTCACCTGGGATCTTCTTGACTACCTGGCAGATCTATGCTTTTCTCAGGAAGAAAATTTGACCTTTAGGGCACACCAGGTCTTAATGTTGGTTGTGACCCTGTAATGCCCCTTTGAGAAGCTTGTTGAGTCTCCTTCTCATTTAACATGGGGATTTGCTAGTGGTGGGTTGTAAATCAGTTGTCTGCTTTTCCTATGGTTGGGGCAGTCATAGTGAATGAACATATTTTCTAGGACCTAATCTTTAACAAGCCTGGTTAGCCTACCACATATTTTGGAGTGTTGTAGAAGCAACCCTCCTTTAGGTAATTTCCCCTTTGTGTGACTATCCCTAAGCATTGGTAAATCCTTTCCATCATCAATTCTAATCTTGCACATCACAGCTTAGTAGTAAAGATTTCTACCTCCACAAAATGAAGTCCAAATGGATCTCACCCCCTTCTCCAGGAGCAAAGACATGACAACATAGGTCCTTGGAGGGTGAGTGGGATGAATTCCTCTTTTCATTGCTGTTGAACAGGGATGCCAGGGTGGAGATGGTGACCTGCTTCCTTTCCCATGGCTGATGATACTCATTAGCCATCCTATCATCATAATGGGGCAGCTGGCTCATCTGCAGGTAAAACTCACACAGTGCTCTGAGTCAGAGTCCATGCTCTGGCCTTTGGGCTCACAACTGGATGCCTTTGGGTTGGGACCTTACACTCTCTTACCTCTTGAATTCTGTCAGAATCCTTTGGGCTACATAGGGCTCCCTGTTGCCAGTACTTTCCCCCTTTCCTGATTAGCTCTTCAGCTCATTTTTGGCATCAAAGGGATCTGAGTAGTCATCAGCTATGGTCATCTTGTCTTTCTAGCCCACTCAGCTCTCCCCTGCAGCTAACAGCAGGTCACTGGGCTCCAGTTATAGCCAACACAGCTCACACCTCTCAGTCCCCACCCCACGGGCCTGAACTCAGGCCACTTTGATAAGCTAGTACTACCAGGATATGTAGTGCACCACTTCTGGGGTAGTGGGCTTCCATTTGCTGCTGCTAGAGTAGAGGTGCTGAGCATTGTGGGATGAGCAGAAGCACAGGGCCTAGGACGCTGATGTGGATGGTCTGCAGCCCTGATCCTTGCAGCAGCAGCAGCAGCAGCAGTAGTGAAGACATGCTGCCCCTAACAGGACTCCACGCCACCAGTGCAGTAGTTGAGATGGCACAGGGTGCACATTTTGTGCAGTCAGGAGCCCAGCACCATTGTACAGGTCCTCATCTGAGCATGGTAGGCACGGATAGGATACCCGTGCTGCAACTGTGCTGTCTTAGGGCAGAAATCCCGACAATGCTGAGAAGCAGGCCCCAGTGGACCCTCAGGATGCCTAGGATGCGGATCAGCCCTGCTGTAAGGCCTAGGGAGGAGGATAGTTGTGCTTCTCTCCCATGTGCCTCTGCTTGGGGTTGTCGGGCCTTGGCTCTTGGTCTTGCTGTTACCAAAACTTAAGTATCTGTTACAAGAAGCCTCCTAGGGCTATGGCTTGCCAGCCTGATCCAATGCTGCAGCCAATTGAGGATCAACGCCCCTGCCCAGTCCTGCCAAATTCAAGTTCTTGTGGCTACCACCTGGCTAGGGCCTCTACTGCACAGCCCTCAGCTCCATGCTCCATCACCTGAGCTTGGAATCAACAGCTTCTCACAGGTGGGTCTCATAGGAGCCCCAGATGCCAAGAGCAGAAAGCTGGGCGCCCCTGCTGTGTTTCTTCCTGTGGCCAACTGCAAACTTCTCCAGTTTGCCTGGGCTAGGCCAGCTGCTTATTGGAGGGGAACACCAGCTAGGATGTTAGCACCCAACACCAGGCAGGACATGCCCCTGCAAGTCCCAGCGGCACCTGCTGCTGCAGCTGCTGCCTACCTAACCGCCATGTGTGTCACACCACAAGCATTTTAATGTGGAGTATTAGGATATGTCTACACACAGCCCTGTTGCCAACACACAGAGGCAATGCACAGAATGAAATTATTCAGAGTACAACGTGTGGGTCCTGATAGTTGCTCAGACCACATTGGGCCACTACTTCACATGGAGCCACTAGGAGGGTCCACCGCAGAAGCTCTCAAGGCTCATCAGCCCACTCCTCCCCACATGGTGGTCCCTCACTTACCATGTTGAGGTTTCCAAGCTCATACTCAGAGCCCTTGCAGCTCCACACAGAAGCTCAGGATCACAAGCACTTACTCAGCTACAGAATCCAGCCTTGGAGGATGTTGTCCAGGAAATCCTGCCGTCTTGTCTGACTGGCAGTTCACCTACACATTCTGATTGGCTAGTGAGGGCTGAAACAAGAGCACTTACCTTAGGATTGCTAAAGGCACATAGCACAGTATTTCCTGGCACTGGTTTCAGGCCCAGGCACAGTATTTTCCTAGATCTGCAGAGACTTGCATTTCAGTAGCACTAGCACCAGAACTCCAATAGCTGGCCCTTCTGCCTTCTTGTACTCAGTAGGTGTTGGTTTCTAGGAGGAAGCCTAGAAAACCCACATCAGAGACATAAACTTGAAAAAGTAGGCTTTATTTTCTGCCTGCAAAAGGAGGTGGTCTGCATGGGATCAAAACAGCGTCCCTGAGGAGATGATGTGTTGCATAATTAAAGGGTGAATACCTCAAGGTGAGGGGTATTTTGCTGTGTGGTGTGGTCATTCAATCAAATTTTAACATTATGGGTTAAGCAAGACAGTATCTGTTAGAGACTGGGCCTGATCCAAGACTTCTTGCCTCAGGGCCCCTTATTAGTACACTAGACATTGGGTTCCGAATCGAAAGAAAGAAAGAAAGAAAGAAAGAAAGAAAGAAAGAAAGAAAGAAAGAAAGAAAGAAAGAAAGAAAGAAAGAAAGAAAACAATACACTACCCTAACAAGTGTACCTACATGTGAAGGTGTTAGATATTTCCATATGGAGTCAGTTGAATTAGCAAACTTTGCCATTACAACAGCCAAGACAGAAGGGCTGAGACTTAGTTCTTTCATGAAACAGGCAAGGAAAGCCTGGAATCATTTCTAAAGCAACAGTTTGACTCAAAAAAGGAAGCATGGGGAGTCTTGACAAATTCATGTAGAGCTCTCCTATCACTATTTGAAGATGACATGATAGTGTATGCAAGGGACACCAAAAATTCTACCAAACAACACTGAAAACTGATAAACAGTGGCTGGATAAAAAAAAATCAAAAAACCAGTAGCCATCCTATACAAAAGCAACAAACGGATGGAGAAAGAAATTAGGGAAACTACTCCCTTCACAATAGTAACAAATAATATAAGTTATCTTGGTGTAACTCTAACCAAGCAAATGAAAGGCCTATCTGACAAGAACTTTAGGTGTCTGAAGTATGAAACTGAAGAAGATATTAGAAGATAGAATGATATCACATGCTTGTAGACTGGTGGGATTAATATAGTAAAATTGGCCATCTTATCAAAAGCAATCGACAAATTCAATGCAATCCCCATCAAAATACCAGCGCAATTTTTAATAGACCTTGAAAGAACACTCTAAACTTCATATGGTAAAACAAATATAGATTCTTATTTATGCCCCTCTACAAAACTCAAATTCAAGTTGATTGAAACCCCAATATAACACCAAATACAATAAATCTATAAAAAGAGAAAGTGGAGAAGCACCTGGAACTCATTGGTACAGGAGACAACTTCCTGATCAGAATATCAGCAGCACAGAATCTAAGGTCAATAACTCAAAATTGGCACTTCTTGAAACTGGAAAGCTTCTATGAGGCAAAGGACACTGTCAATAAAAGGAAACAACAGTCTGTAGATTAGGTACGGATTTTCACCAATCCTACATCCTACAAAGGGTTAATATCCAAAATACATAATAAACTCAAGAAATCAAACACCAATAAAGAAATAACCTATTTAAAAAATGGGGTACAGAACTAAACAGAAAGTTCTCAACAGAGGATTCTCATGGCTGAAAAGCACTTAAAGAAATGTTCAACATTCTTGGTCAACAGGGAAATGCAAATCAAAATGACCCTGAGATTCCCTCTCACACCTGTCAGAATGGCTAAGATCAAATTCTCAAGCAACAGCACATACTATCAAGAGTGTGGAGAAAGGGGAACACTGCTCCATTGCTGGTGGGAGTGTAAACTTGTAAAACCACTTTGGAAATCAATCTGGCAATTTCTCAGAAAACTGGGAATAGCTTTACCTCAAGACCCATCTATAGCACTCCTGGATATATACCTGAAAGACAATCCACCAGACAAGGATACTTGCTCAACTATGTTCACAGCAACTTTATGTGTAATATCCAGAATCTGGAAACAACCCAGGTGTGCCTCCACCAAACAATGGATAAAGAAATTGGTAAGTTTACACAATGGAATACAACTCAGCTATAAAAAAAAAAGAAACCATGACATTTGCAGGGAAATGGATAGAACTCGAAAAGATCATTCTCAGTGAGATATGTCAGATCTGGAAATACATACATGGTATGTAATCACTTACAGGTGGATTTTAGCCATAGAGTACATGATAAGCATACTGTAAGGCACTGAACCAAAGACAGTAAGTAGCACAGAAGATTCAAGAAGGGATGCATAAATTCCACTCAGGAATTTATTTGCAATCGACAGAGGTTATAGGCTAAAGACAAGAACAAGGTGGCAGAGGGGTCGCAGTGAAAAGAGGAGGAGGTCAGACCTGGAAAGAGCAAAGGCGAGAGTAAAGAAGGCCTGTAGAGAAAACAAAATCTGAGCATGGGATGTGTCTGTGACAAGCTGGAAACCTAAGTCAGGGTAGGCACCTGGGAGGATATGAGGGGTACACAAGCAGAGACTCCTAATGGCAGAGGCAATAGGGACTAAAGAGGACACCCACTAACTAGACTAGTCTCCTAGCAGAGTGAAGGGAACACCAACCCACTCACAAAAACGTTGAGCAAAAATTTACCTTGCCTATAACATGTGCAGCAAAGAAGATAAGCAGAGAGAGCAGAGACTGAGGGAATGCCCAACCAATGCCTAGCCCAACCAAAGACCCAACCTACCAGAGAGTGCCAACCCATGACACTATGAATGATACTCTGCTAAACTTGCAGACAGGAACCTGACAGCATTGTCCTCTGAGAGGTGTTAACCAGCAGCACCTCAAAACACATGCAGTCTCAAAACCAAACATTGGGTGATGCATAGGGACATTTGTGGAAAAGAGGGAGGAAAGAGAAAATGACCTGGAAAGGACAGGAACTTCACAAGAAGACCAACACTGCCAACTAACTAAGGCCAAGAGGTGCCTGCTGAGACTGAAGCATCAATCAAGGATTATGAATGAATTGGACCTAGGCCTTTAAAACAGTGTATCAGTTAGCTTGAGTCTACAACAAGAAGGCAAAATGAATATAAATTTAAAAGAATTAAAACCACTCACAGGTATATCCAACTGTGTGAGTTAATTCCAGATGTAGGCTGTTTTACTACTAAGCTTGGCTATCACAAGAGCCAAGTCAGAACAGCTGAGACATTTCCTACCTGAAATAAGCAAGAAAAGCATAGAGCCATTCCCAAAAAAATGCTTTTTCTCAAAAAAAAAAAAAAAAAAGAAAAGAAAGTGGGGGAAGCATTGTATAGCTGAGATAAAAAGTTAATAAACTATAACTCATATTAATTGAAATAAAAGTTAACTTAAAAAACGAAAGTGTGGTGATTTTACTTTGAGAATCTGGGTACCTTCATGTAGAGTTCTAGTTATTTCTACACATGCTAAGTTAACAGTTCCACATTTGAACATGGTCACAATGTAAAAGCTAGTATTTGGGGAAATTTTACTCAAAGTCATGCATAAAGGTGATAGAAAGACATATCTCTGCCATTTTCATCTCATACTCTAACATCTAAATGATGATCAAGTAGTAATCGCCTCAGGAAAGAATAAGGCCACTACCACAATTTTGCACATTATTTGAAGCAAGCTTGATTATACTGGTTTGTAGCCAAAGGCTGGCTAAGACTGCTCCTAATTCCAGTTTAAGAGTGCAGCAATGGATTCATTTCCTGGGACACTTTTACGGAGTAAAATCACAGATAGTTACAAAAGTGAAAAATTTCACTTTTAGAAAGGTTTACTAAAGTGAAAAAAATGGGGCAGTAAAGTCATACAGTAAAATCTCAAATTAACACCAATTTTTCGCTATGTGATTAAAGGGTAATGAGGGGGAATCAGGGTGTTCTCAAAAACAAGTCAAGGTCAAGATTTGGGGCAAGGATGGCTCCAGAAAATGGACTTAAAAGCAGCAACTCAGCTCATACAATAAATGTAACCATATATTTACAAATACTGGGGTCATATCTTCTGTATTGAAAATGGAGACAGACAGATTCCTTACAAGTCAATGACACTGAGACAGTAGATTGCTTTTGAGCCAGTGCTATTTCTTAACCATGACTTATGATCGAAATGTAGAGATATCAATGTCACAATATTCACAAATAGGAAGAACCAAAACCACAAATACAAAAATCATCTAGGAATAGTCACCTATTAATTAGCACCATAGACATTGTTCAACAATGCATGGCTGTGATGAGCCAGTGTGTCCTCAGAACAAAGATGCTTTTGCCACTGAACAGGCTGGCTCAGAAGAAGGTCACAGCTGCTTCCATGCAAGACCAGACAGAGTTCATTTTCAGTAGCCCTGGCTGCTGTGTCAGGAGTGTGACATCACTGTAGAAAATTCGTTCTACTTCGTGTTTTACCCTTTATTTTTATTTTAGTTATATGGGTGTTTGCCTGCATGTGTCTCTGTGAAGTACCCACAGAGGCAAGAGCAGGGTGGAAGATTCCAGCAAATGATCTTACAGCACATATGTGTTCTGGAAATAAAACCAGGGCCCTCTGGACAGCACCCCAGGCTGTTAACTGCTGAGACATTTCTAGACCAACTTTCTAAATTTAAATTGACTTTTATAATCTTTGATTAAAATATAGTACATCACTTTCCCCCTTTCTTGTCTTCCATCCATGCCTTCCAAATCCTTCACTTCAGACTTCTTCCTTTTTCTGTATGAAGAAGTATGTTGTAATACATGATGACAACCTGCTAAGTTTGGTTTTGTTGATTGTGTGTATATGGTTTAAGAACTGATTCAATGCTTTACATCTTGTATAAATAATGATGGCTGAAGCTGTTACAGGCCCCTTGCTTGAATGAGAACTGGTGGTTAGTGTCTTCATTCTCACAAACTGCACACAAATGTCCATGGTTAGACAACAATGCTGGAGCAGGACATCTGCAGACATCACCTAAAGTGGGGCAGCACATAGTGACCATCAAACTGTGACCATCATATTTTTAGTCATCAAAATTAACCATCATGTATTAGCAATCACAGAGTGGCCATCACATAATTCTGATCACATAGTGTCCCTCAGTATGATCATTACACAGCTGGACATTACCATAGGACCTTTAATAAATTGAGCATCATTAAGGCTATCACACAGAGAGCATCAAACAATGCCCATCATGGAGAATAAATCACAGAGTTGGCCCTTAAACAGTGGACATCACACAATGGCCATCAGTCACTGGACTTCCCATTGTATCCATAGAAGAGAGTCCATTAGAGTGGCTATCAAATAGTGATGCTCACTTAGTGTTCACCATATATTTCAATTAAAGAGTGACAGTCAAAAAGCAAACATCGAATACTGGGGATCAGACAGTGTTCACAGTGTGGCCATTGCAGAGTGACCATCAGAGAGTTGGCTATCTCATTGTGTCTATATCACATTGGGCATCCTATAGGGGTTATGATCCTCAACCATCACACAGAGGATATAAAACTTTGGTCAACACATTATGTTGATTACTAGTGACCTCCATATGGAAGCCATCGCATAGTGATGATAAAAAGAGAACATTACATACTTTCCACTCCAAGGTGGCCATCACACAGTGACCATCACACTATGTCCATCACAAAATGATGATCACTCAGTGAATTACTCACAGCGGTTCATCACAATGACTATCACAAATTGGGCATCATTTGTGGCCATCACATGCTGGTCACAACATAGTGGATTTTACAGTATCCATCACCCAGATATGACCACAGAGATGCCATTACAGAGTGACCATTATGCTGTAGCCAGAAAACAACAGCTATCAATCTACTTTCATATTGCAATGATAATGAAAATGTGGAGAGTATAAAATGATAAGCATATGTTGACCAACACAGTGACCATCACATCATGGCCTTCACACAGTGTCTCTCACACTGTGACCATCAGAGAGTTGGCCATCACCATGTACATTAACATTGGCCAACACTCGGTGTCCATCACATGCCGTCTTTAACACTCTGGGCATCACCATGTTTATGACATAATCACTATCACACAGTGGCCATCATATAATGAATATTACACAGTGACAATAAAACAGTATCAATCAAAATGTTCATCACATATCAGTGATTACAGAGTGACCATTATGCAATTAAATCATACAGCTAACCATCAATTATTAGCCAGCACAGAATGGCCATTACAAAACAACCGTCAGTCACAGGCCATGGTAGTGAAAATCATGTATTGGTGATGAAGCACTGATCTTTGCAGAGTGGACAAAACTCAATGTCAATCACACATTGTCCAACACAAGGTCAAATTTACACAGTGACCATCACACCATATAAATCACATAGTGGGATATCAAACAGTGAGCATCAGATAATGGCCATCACAGGGTGACCATTAGAGTGGCTATCAAACTTTGACCATCACATAGTGGGATCCCACAGAATTTATAATTCAATGACCAACACACACAGGCCATCATTAAGTGGCCAGCATACAGTGACCATCAACAGTGTCAAAAAACACATTACTGTCAATCAGAGGCCCTCAAAAAGTGGCCATAACACAGTAACCATCACAGAGTAACCATCACACAGTGAACACAACACAGTAGCCATTAATTATGACCATTTCACAGTGGCCATTACATTGTAGCCCTCACAAAATGATAATTAAACAGAGTTCTCACCCAAACGTCACATGGATTAAATTAGAGTGAACAGCACAAAGTTGAATATCATGACAAGTCCATCTCATAGTGTAAGTCAACTCATGGTCATACATTGTCTCCATTAGATAGGGAAGACTACATTGAATATCAAACAGAGATCACATATACAGTGGCCATCATACAGAGGGATATATATATATATGTATAATTTATGATAATTTAAACAGAATATTATATATATACATATATATATATATATATCACAGCAGGCATCACACAGGTGCAAGTAACCTGTGATATATATATATATATATATATGGGTACATTTATATATACATTTAAATATATGAATGTATATCACATATATATATGGTTGAGAATATATATGTATATATCAAGGTACATTTATATATACATATAAATATATGAATGTATATCATATATATATATATATATATGGTTGAGAAGCCTGAACCTGGGCACTCAGAAGAGAAGTCCCAGCTTGGGAAACTATCCCAGAGCCAGATTAAGAGCAAGACACACTTGAAAATGAAGGAGTCACAAGAGCTGAGGCTGCAAACCCTGAGAGCCTGCATACAGAGCACAGAAGCCAAGAAGCTGCAAGGATGCAGACAAATCAAGTTGGTCACTTTCCAAATCCAGGCAAAAAGACCAATGCAGAAAAGGAGACTGAACCTCAGGTGAGAGGTGTTGACTTTTCTGACAAGCACTTCCTCCATGAAGCCTCTACCCACAGGACATGCCAGAGGGATCCTTGCCTGACTATTGGGAAGGCTACAGAACCATCATCCAGGCTAAGAAGAGACAAGGTCCTCTAATGACCTCAAAGCTGGAGAACCACAGTGGTGAGCAGGGTAACCAAAAAGACCATGCAGAAAAACCCAGTTGACCTGAGCACATTTGGAGGCAAGGAAGGGCTGTGAACCCCATGGAGTCAGCTAGAGTGGGCTCTGGGTTCCAAGAACAGGCTTCATGAGCTATGGAGGAGGCATGGCTTTCCAGCACTTTAACTTGGGATCCCACTACTACCTGATGGGCAAACATTCTGGAGACACTCTCTGGAGGCCTCTCTGCCTGATCTCCACACTCTTTGGGCGCGTTCCTCCAGCCATCTTCCCAGATCAAGCACTGTGTCTTCCATTGGCCCACCAGATTCCCACTACTCAAGGACTCTGGCGAAGGCTCAAGATCTAGGCTTCAGGAAGAAAGACCAGCACCAAAAACTCACAAAATGTCCTTCACCTTCCTGAGGGACTCACTGGCAGACCCGCCCATGCATGCTACTTCCTGATGCACACCTGTCTGAACTGGAAAGGAAGGATGGATTTACTGGAATTCTCACCCCTCTTCTGGAGGGTTGTGCCGAACCAATCATTGACGTCACGTCCCATTTCCAGCTCTCCTCTGCTTGGACAGATCATCTTTTCAGAGTTAGTTTTATATCCCTTAGGGCTTCGTCCATGCCAAGGTACAGAAATTCCTGGGGTAGGACTACTTAGGATAAGTGCCAGGTGTGTTCGTTTCAGCACTAATGAATATTGTGTTCATTTCTCTCCTCTGTATAACAAGCTGTTCATGAATAATCATCTGTGTGTATATACATATGATTGGAAAGAGAGAGTCATTCATGGGCATGGACATAGAGAACTGATAGACTCTGTGTGAGTATGCATGTGTGTGCAAGTGTGTTTATGTGTGTGTGTGAGGGGGAGTAGTGGGAAATAAACCAGAGAAAAAAAGGGATCCATTTGCAACCCAGAAAACCAAGACCCAGTTGCCCAGGATCAGAATGGAAATGAAAAGCTCTGGGCGGGCTTTTGGGATCTGCACCAGTGTGAACACCTGTGAATGCCTAGCTCCTGGGCTGAAGGAACCAGGGCAGAAAGGTGGTGTGATAGGTGTGCAAGACAGGACATCCAGGCACCAAGCAGAAATCCACTTGACCCAAGGAGGCTCCACTCACTAGGGTGAAAGAAATCTGTCCCCTCCAAACTCCCCCCACAATGCACTGACTAAAATCAGAGCTCAGAGCAGTTACTAAGCTTTTTTTTCCCTTCCCCCTGCTGTTGTGTGAGCATGAGCAGTGTCTGGCAGGCAGCCGAAGCTGGTGTCCCCCACTGGGGAACCGGCTATACCGAGAGAGCCAGCAAAGACTTTACCGAAGCCCCCATTTGGCAGAGCTTGCTTAAAAGCCAAGCAGGGCTGTGAATCCCCTGGAGACTTCCAGTGTGGGCTCTGGGGTCAGAGAACAGGGTTCCTGAGCTGTGGACGGGGCGTGGCCCAGGGAAGCAGAAGTCAGAAGGGGCTGACTCAGATCCAGGAGCCTCAGCTGCTGACTGGGCAGATTTGATCCCAAGGCGTGGTCCAGCAACTCTATATATATATCTAGGGGAGGGATGAGCCCCTCTGCAGTGAGGCAAAGTGAGGCTGCAGGCTGGAAGACTGCCAGCAGCCTATCCCAGAATCTGCTGCAGAGACACAGGTAGCCACCGCCAGAGGAAGAGGACAAGATCAGTCTGACATGCTGTTTGCTAGGTGGGGCCCAGTCCTGTCCTCAGGATGGAGGCTGGCTGTTCCCAGGGAGCCCTGAATTAGCTGTGTGATCACCTGTGCAAGGACACAGAGCCACGCAAGCTCTACAAGGGCCTGAAGAAACTCGCCTCCGTACCCATCCTGTCTGAACGTCTGGCAGAGATAGGCTTCAGGCAGACCATCAAAGTCTTGAGGAAACAGCAGCTCCTAGTGCCCTACCCAGGAACCTGGAGGCCAGATTGTGGGAGAGTTCCCTGCTGTTGTCCTGGTCTGGCTCAGACCAGGACTCCCCTGACTCTGCCTTGGTGCTGAGCATGAAGACAGAGCAAGGAAGAACATCTCTGGCAGAGGAGCACCGAGTATCCACGTCCAGCGAAGCCCAAGACAAGCATACAGAGGCCTTGCAGCTGAGCAGGTGAAGGCCCAGCCCGAGCAAGAGGCGAAGCACATGCCAGGGGCCAGAGGCAAGTGACACAGGCCATGGAAGCCTGGGACCAGCAGCCAAGAGGATCCAAAGGTGAAGACAGTGGCCCTCCTCTGGCCCAGGAGGATGGTCGCGCTGACTCTTTGGGGGCTTGCCTCAACTCTGACCAAGCCCGCTACCCCCTGGGTGTCCCGGGTCCCTCTTAGGGCCAAAATGATGGGGAAGTGCAGCTGTGGCCTGTCAAGTTGGATTCCAAGACACTGGTCTACTCAGGTCCCAGGAGTCCCGTTCACCAGCAGGAATCGCCAGGAGGTCTCCTCCTTGCAAAAGATCCCAAGGGCACGTGGGATGCTCAGTGCCAAGCCACGGAAGCCACTGCAGCCCATGCAGCTGATGCAGCCGAACAATCTGCTCTCCAGGGAATCTCCCAAGCCAAGGATGCCTTCAAAGCCAACACAGCCCAAGCAGCCCAAGGAGCTGAACATGGGCAAGCAGGGGACGAGCCTGAGACCCACAGCCAGACTGTGACCAAGACACAGTGGCAGATGGAGGAGGCAGACCAAGAGCTGAGGCTGCAAGCCCTCACAGCCCGCATCCGGAACCCGACAAACCCAGATGGCCACCTTCTTCACCCAGACCAGGAGCCGAGGCGAGCCAGAGGAGCCCGGACCCCCGGTGCGGGGGCCCTCCTCCGAAACGCACCTCCTCCTGGAGGCCTCTGGCCACGGCCCAATCCAGCGAGCTCTCTGCAACTCGACCCAGGCTAAAAAGAGAACTGCCCCCCTCATGGCCAAGGCTCTCCGGGATAATTGCACCCAGTTCTCTTGCAGATGAACCCCAGAAGGACACTGTCTGCTCAGGCATGCCTTGAGACTCCAAGGTACTGTACATACCCACTTGTCCCTCACAAAAAAAGTCAGGCTTTCCAGAGCTTGCACCTGGCATCCCACTTGGAGCTCTGGAGACACTCTTTGGAGGCCTCTCTGCCTGATCTCCATACTTTTTTGGCAGGTTCCACCCACCCGTGAGAGCCTGGGCTGCAGCCATCTTCCCAGATCAAGCACTCCGTCTTCCATTGGCCCACCAGACTCCCATTACCCAAGGACTCTGGCAAAGGCTCAAGGTCTAGGCTTCAGGAAGGAAGACCAGCACCAACATCTCACACCTTGGCCTTCACCTCCCCGACGGACTCACTGGCAGATAAGCCCACCCATGCCACGTCCTGATGCACACCTGCGTGAATTGTAAAGTAAAGATGGATTTCCTGGAATTCTCACCCCCTCTTCTGGAGGGCTGTGCCAAACCAATCATTGACCTCACTTCCCATTTCCAGCTCTGTAGTCCTTGGACAGATCTTTTTCCCAGAGTTAGTTTTCCATCCCTTAGGGCTTTGCCCATGCCAAGGTAC
Organism: Meriones unguiculatus; assembly: GCF_030254825.1. NCBI lineage: Eukaryota > Metazoa > Chordata > Mammalia > Rodentia > Muridae > Meriones > Meriones unguiculatus. Next base: position 22,895,504 of record NC_083353.1, on the reverse strand, counting down.
ACAAGTGCCTGGGGGGGGGGACTGCTTAGGATAAGAGCCAGATGTGTGTGTTTGAACACTAATGTTTTTATTTTCCTCTTTGTATTCACAGTCTTTTAAGCATGATTATGTTTAGAATGATAAATTTTAATTTGATAACCATTCAGAGATATTTGCATTGCATTTGTACATATCGTTCCAATATTTTTGAATGATGAGCATGCGTTCATATAATTTAACACAGTAACCTATGGATTCATGTAATTAAAGAGGCATAGGGGAGTAACACATCAAAATGTGATCAAATTTTGGCATGCAAACATCTATTCCGTTCCGAATAACGTTTCAATAAGTTCATCTTCTCGATATTTGTAATAAAATTAAAGGTAAAACCAAAAACCCTAAAATAAAATGTGTGAATATGTCTGTTTTTTAAAAGAGGTGGGGGAATTGATGCAGAAAAAAAATGAGGCCAAAAGAGACCAGACCTATGACAACCCACACTTTTGGGTTGCCCTGTGTTTCGTGGCCACAGTGATCAGGTGAGAAAACCTGATGAGAAAAACAGAGGAATATGCCTTAATTTATAAAGGAAGTTGGGAGGGTCCACAGACAGACAGTGAAGAGGTGAAAGATATGGAAGAAATAAAATAATAGTGAAACACTGACAGTTACAAAAGGAGAAAGAGAGAGGAAAAGAATGGGGGGACTTAAAATGTCATGGATAAGCTGCAGCAAGGATCCAATGTCCCAATATCAGAAAAGCAGTGAAAATCCATAGATGGGCTTGAGGTTTTGCTTCTCTGTGGATGGGCTCCTAGCTATGTGCAAACAGTGGGAAGAAAGAGTTGGTGAGCATCAGCCAGCAAGGTGGTGAAGCAGGCTTGCAAGTTATGATATCCAATCCCATTTAGGAAAACCCCTTGCACTGAGGATGCCTATCATAGATGCCTGGTGTGAGTGTGTTTGAACACTATTGTTTTCTTTTCTGTACTTTGTCTTCAAACCTGTTGATATATATTTGCACAAAATTAATTGACAGTAATATGCATAGTTATTTAATTGGTACTTGTACTTATTGACAGATGATATATCATTGTATGTATATTTACATATAGATTAATAAACAAATAAATACATAGCTTGATAGATACAATGAAAATTGACACACTAAAATGTAATGGTAGTTCAGCATGCATCATGCAGACCGTGGACAACATAAGTAAAGATTAAACAAGTAAATGTAATAGAGGATAAATATTAAAGTAAATGAAGAACAACAAAATACCTCCAAATAGTGTGTGTGAGAGAGAGATGAGGGAGAGAGAGGAACAGAGACAGACAAAGGGAGGTGGGCAGACATGAAGGAATGAAGACAAGTTAATAGGACATAAATTTTCCTTTTAGGGCTTTATTTGTAAACTGAGAATGTAAATGTGTAATTCTCTTACAGCACATTTGATGTAACTGAAGTAAACATTCAGGTAAAGAAATAGACATTTCCTCAAAATCACAACACAATATGAAAGTTGAATGAGTTGTCCATTGCATATACATTTTAAGCTTTGGACTGTCTGCAAATAGAAATTCATGGAATTTTATCATTTGTGCATGAATGACAGAGACCTGTGTTCTTCATCAGCAAGAAAGAAACTATCCGAATGCAGAAGGATGCATCTGAGCTCTTGTCTGGCCTTTAATGCTTTACTGAAGATGAATGCTAATATTCTCTAAATTACCGTGGCCATACAGTTTCAACTATTTCTATAGACACATTTTTTTTCTAAGAATTTCAGTAAATTTATAAAAAGTACATAAGATTTGATTTTTTTTTCCTATATTACAGGTGACAGTGAAGATTTCTTTTCAGAATGATTTAATGTTACCTGATTATCCTGTATGGATTTTAAGCACCTTTAAATGATCAAGTATTGATTATAAAATGTTGTAATATACTTTGGTGGTTCATTACACAGTTTTTAGAAGAACTGTTTTGAGTTTATTATTGTAATCACAACCAAAAAGTGAGAAAAGTGATATTGGAAGAAACGGACTTCAATCTTCTAGTTGATACATGAACATACTAAACATGCACAGTTATATATATATACGAAGCACAGACTGCATATATATGTAGAACATATAGGATGACATTTCTGTTCCTATAGCAAGTAATAATTGAAATAATGGCTGAAAACAGGCTACAGAAAATTAATTACTTATTTTTTTATGTGTTACAGAATTATTGTAAACATCATATGATTTCCTGCTTATTGGCAAAACCTGAGTCATAAAGAAAAGTTTAAAACACTCATCAATCCCCAGGGTCTGAGGATTGTTCAAGGTTCCTGAATAAACTGCATTGAAAAAAAAAAAAAAAAACACATGGCTGAGAAACACTTAAAAAAAAAAAAACACTCATCAAGTCCATGTTCATACCACCCAGAATGTGCCTTATCTTGTCTGATCCTGGAAGCTAAAACACTCATCAATGGACACCTTCAAACTCAGCGTCACATACTCCATAACTCACAAAAGATATGAGAGAAAGAATGGAGAAGAGAGAGAGAGAGAGAGAGAGAGAGAGAGAGAGAGAGATGGACATGGAGAGATTAATTTATGGGGAGCATAGAGATGTTAGATGGAAGAGCTCTGCTGGGTGTGAGAGTAGTCATCAGGGCTAGTTTAATTGCTATGCACACCTAAACAATTACCAGAGCATCTGAACCAATCCAGGCAGATCACAGATTCTTGGTGCTATTTTTCCCTTACCCCAACCCAGCAGATTGAAAAAGTATTCGCTTAAAGATCAAGTTTAAAAATTCCATTCCCATTGTGTAACCATTCCTATGCAATAACAAAACAATCCTCAAAAGGTATTGTTTTTTTTTTATTCTTTTTTTTTTTCAATATAGTTTATTCAGGAACCTTGAACAATCATCTGACCCTGGGGAAAGACAGCCCACAGCTTAAATAGCCTCTGGGTAGCCAACCCTGGCGTGCCACGTGTGCAATGCAGATAGGTCCACATATATGGAAGCAAGCCAGATCCTCAGCCTTAGCCAAATGTGGAATTGTTCGTGACAGAGAGCACTCACCATCGGGAAGGTGGAAGGAAAAGGTATTGTTAACCCTCTATTTTTCCTATGTTAGGTATTTTTTTCTTTTTCTGTTTTTTTCCCTCTTTCTTTCTGTTTCTTTCATATTTCCTTCCTTTCTTTCTTTGTCACAAAACAAAAAGAACAAATGTAATTAATACAAGTAAATTTTAAGCCTTTTCCAGAAAATTATAAAATGCTGACATCTAGTGGAGGTGAAAATATAGGCCTAGAAGGAGTTTTAGTAATGCAGTGTCCTAAGTGTAAGCTAAAGGCTTCCAGATCCAAATGCAGAAATAAGCACAGGTGGATATGTCTTGTTTATATTTTTATCCTTACTATTATTATTTACAATTTATTTACATCCCAGATGTAGCCCCTTCCCTCTTCTGCTTATGGTCCCACCCTCTCTCCCTCTTCCTTCGCTATCCCTTTTCCCTAGTCCACAGATAGGGGAAGTCCTTCTCCTTTACTGTCTGACCCTAGAATATTAGGTCCCATCATGACTGCCTGGATCCTCTTCCTCAGTGGGCTAGCTAAGTCTTCCAAGCAGGGAAAAGCGCTCAGGGAACAGGCAACCTAGTTCATGACAGAGACTTTGTCTTCTCTACTTATCCAAGTAAGGGTTCTCGCTTGGAGACTGAGCTAACTATGGGCTACGACTGAGCAGGGGTTCTAGGTCCTCTCTATGCATAGCCTTTGGTTGATGCATCAATCTCTACAGTCCCCCACTGGGCCCAGGTTTTTGTTGTTTTGTTGGACTCTGTGTAAGGCTCCTGTCTCCTCCATGTCTTTCTATCTCCCTCTTATTCATAAGATTCCCTGCACTCTGCCCAAGTTTGGCTATGTGTCTCAGCATTCACTTTAATATCCTGCTTGGTACTGAAAGGGTCAAACTAACTTTGTAACCTATATGTCTTTTAAAGCCTATAGTTTTGAGTTTTAGGTCTAGGTTAAGCAAAAAACAAACAAACAAACAACAACAACAACAAAAAGCAACAATCAATGACCTTCACTCAGCAAAAAGAATGACCAGACCCTTGTTTTTGAGATAGTGTTTCTTAGCAACCAAACCAGATGACCTCAATCTTTCTTCTGAGTAGCTTCTGACCTCCAGCCAAAAGCCCACAACCCTGATCTTCAAGGATGGGCTAACCAAACCCACCTTCAATTGCAACTGCATCCACACTTGGCCAAGCTTGAGCACCTAAGACTAACCAATTATCTTAATTTATAGCTTCCTCATCCAATCCTAAATTGCCAAACTGCAACTTCAAATTTCCCACACTTTTTCTTTTAAAAAACCTAAGGCCTTTGTCGCCTGGTGCCACTCTTTGCTGACAGGCAGGGGTGAAACCATTGCACAATGGTTAATTTAAACCTCTTGCTTTTCCATTGAGTTGTGGTCTGTGGGAGTTTCTGGGAAGGGAGTGATCTTGAACTCCTGAGCTGTGAGACCCCAGGTCTTACAGTCCAGTCTTTCAGAGGCCCTTTGTGGAAGGCTCCTGTCTTGTTCCTTGTTTTCACCCTCTTCCAATGTCTATCTTGTTTGCCTTTCTTAATGAGGATTGAGCATCTTGAGGACTCAAGAAGGGTCCTCCTTCTTGCTTGGCTGCTTTAGGTGTACAGATTTTAGTATGTTTATCCTATACTATGTGGCTAATATATATGTATGAGTGAATATACACCACCTGTGTCTTTCTGTATCTGGGTTACCTCACTCAAGATGATCTTTTCTAGTTCCCACCATTTGCCTGCAAATTTCATTGTGTCCTTGTTTTTAATAACTGAGTAATGTCCCACTGTGTAAATGTAGCATTCTTCAGTTGAGGGACAGGTTATGGCTATAATGAGTAAAGAGGTCATGAACATAGTTGAGCAAATGACCTTGTATGGTTGAGCATCTTTTGGGTATATACCCACATGTAGTATAGCTGGCACTATTCCAATTTTTTTGAGAAAGCTCCAGATTGATTTTCAAGGTGGTTGTACAAGTTTACATTCCCTAAATCAATTGAGGAGGGGGTTACCCTTTTTCCACATCCTCTCCAGCATATGTTGTAGCTTAAGTTTTTTATTTTAGCCATTATGATGGCTATGAGATGGAATTTCAGAGCCATTTGGATCTGCATTTTCTTGATGACTAAGGATGTTGAGCATTGTACTAAGTGCTTCTCTGTCATTCGATATTCCTTCTTTGAGAATTCTCTGTTTAGTTCTGTACCTCATTTTTATTTTGATTATTTGATTTGTTGGTGTTTAATTTCTTGAGTTGTTTATATATTCTAGATGTTAGCCTTCTGTCAGATATAGGGTTGGTGAAGATATTTTCCCAGTGTGAGGGCTGTCCTTTGCTTAACAGTAGCTTTTCCATTTCATGAGATCCCATTTATTGAATGTTTATCTTAGAGCCTGTGCTGTTGGCATTCTATTCAGGAAGTTGCCTCCTGTACCAATGAGTTCCAGGACCTTCACAAATTTTTCTTCTAACAGTTTTAGTGTGTCAAGTTTTATGTTTTGGTCTTTGATCCACTTGGAGCTTACTTTGTGCAGGATGACAAATATGGATCTATTTTCAGTTTTGTACATGTAGATATCCAGTTAGGAGAGCATTATTTGTTGAAGGTGTTGTCTTTTTTTCCCATTGTATGATTTTGGATTCTTTGTCAAAAATCAGGTGTACACAGTTGTATGGAATTATTTCTGGGTCTTCTATTTGATTGCATTGATTCTCCAGTCTGTTGTTTCTATTTTAGCACCATGCCATTTTTTATTATGGTTGCTCAAAAATACAACTTGAGGTCGGTGATGAAGATGCCTTCAGAAGGTATACGTTCAGGATGGTTTTAGCTATCCAGTTGTTTTTTTTCTTTTCTTTTTTTTTCTTTTTCCCCATATAAAGTTGAGAATTTTTCATTCAAAGTCTGTGAAGAATAATGTTGGTATTTTGATGAAACTGCATTGAACCTGTAGACTTCTTTTAGTAGGATGGCTATTTTTACTCTGCTAATCTGTCTTATCAATGAGCATGGTAGATCTTTCCATCTTCTGATATGTTCTTCAAATTCTTTCTTCAAAGATTTGAAGTTTTTTTTTTTTTTAACAGTTCTTTCACCTTCTTTGTTAGAGTTACAACGAGGTGTTTTATGTTATTTGTGGCTATTGTGAAGGGTGTTGTTTCCCTAATTTCTTTCTCAATCCATTTGTCTTTTGTATACAGGAGGGCTCCTGATATTTTGAGTTAATTTTGTACCCAGCCACTTTACTAAAGTTTTTTATCAGCTGTAGGAGTTCCCTGGTAGAATTTTTGGGGTCACTCATGTATAGTGTCATATTATCTGCAAATAGTGATTCTTTGACTTCTTCCTTTCTATTTTGTACCTTTATCTCTTTTAGTTGTCTTATTGCTATTGCTAGGACTTCTGGTACAGTATCAAAGAAATATGGAGAGGGTGGGCAGCATTGCCTTCCCCCTGATTTCAGTGGAATTGACTTAAGTTATTCTCCATTTAATTTGATGTTTGCTATAGGCTTGCTGTGCATTGCCTTTTCTATGTTTAGGTATGTGCCTTGTATCCATGATTTCTCAAGATTTCAAACATAAACAGGTGTGAGATTTTGTCAAATGCCTTTTTCAGCATCTAAGGAGATGATTATGTTTTTTTTGTTTGTTTGTTTGGTAGATTGATGTATTTCCTTATGTGGAACGACCCTTACATGCCTGGAATGATGCCTCCTTGTTCATAGGGGATGATATCTTTGATGTGTTCTTGGATTCGGTTAGCGAGTATTTTATTGAATATTTTTGTGTCAGTGTTAGTATGAGAGATTGGTCTGAAATTCTCTTTCTTTGTTGGGTCTTTGTGTTATTTAGGTATCAAGTTGATTGTGTCCTCATAGAATAAATTTGGTAATGTTCCTTCTGTTTGTGTTTTGTGAAATAGTTCGAAGAGTATTGGAACTAGGTCTTCTTTGAATGTCTGGTATAATCCTGCAGTGAAACCATCTGGCCCTGTGCTTTATGTTGATGTGAGACTTTTGATGACCTCTTCTTTTTCTATAGGGGAAGTGGACTATTTAATTTAGTTTTTGGATCTTGATTCAGCTTTTTAAATGGAAGCTACCAAGAAAATTTTCCATTTCACTTAGATTTTCGAATTTTGTGGCATATAGGCTTTTAAAGTAGGACATAATGAATCTTTGGATTTCCTCAGTGTCTGTTGTTATGACCTCCATTTCATTTCTGATTTTGTTGATTTGGATAGTATCTCTCCTCCCTTTAGTTAATTTTGCAAAGGGTTTGTCTGTCTTGTTGATTTTCTCAAAGAAACAGCTCTTGGTTTCTTTGAATTGCTTTGTTTCTAATTTATTGATTTCTTAGTTTGATAATTTCCAGCTGTCTACTCCTCCTGGGTATGTCTGCTTTTTTTCCTAGTGCTTTCAGTTGTGCCAATAAGTTGCTTGTATGTGAAATCTTGTATTTTTCTACGAAGAAACGTAGTGCTATGAACTTTCCTCAGCACTGCTTTGATTGTGTCCCATAAGTTTGGGTAAGTTGTGTCTTCATTTTTGTTGAATTCTAGGAAGTCCTTAACTTTCTTCCCTGTCCCAGCTGCTGTTGAATATAAAGTTGCTCAGTTTCTATGCATGTGTAGGCTTTTTGCTATTTCTATTATTGTTGAGGTATAACATGGTGGTCTCATATGATACAAGGGAGTATTTTAACTTTTCTTCTGTATCTTTTTTTGAGGCTTGCTTTGTGCCTTACTATATGGTCAGTTTTGGAGAAGGTTCCCTGAGCTGCTGAGAAAAAGAGATACTTCTTTGAGTTTGGGTGAAACGTTCTGTAGACATCTATGTGGTCCATTTGATTTAGGATCTCTTAAGTGACATCATTTCTCTGTTTAGCTTCTGACTTGATAACTTAGCTTCTGACTTCTGTCCCTTGGTGAGAGTTGAATATTGAAGCCTCCTATCATTAAGGTCTTGGGATGGATGTGTGATTTAAGCTTTAATAATGTTTATTTTATAAATGCAGAAGAGCTTGTGTTTGGACATAAATGTTCATTATTGTGATGTCCTCCTCATGGATTTTTTTCCTATAGTGAGAGTGAAGTGTTCCTCCCCCTCTCTTTTGGTTAATTTTGGTTGAAAGTCTATTTTGTTAGATATTAGGATGGCTAATTCAGCATGCTTCTTGTATCTGCTTGCTTAAAGAAACACTTTTCCTTCCCTTTATTCTGAGGGAGCATCCTTTTTTGCTGTAAAGTTGTGTTTCCTGAATGCAGCAGAGTGTTGTTTCCTGTTTCCACAACCATCCTGTTATTCTTTGTTTTTTTATTGGAGAAACAAGTCCATTGGTGTTGTTAGATATTAGTGACCAATGATGTCTAGTTCCTTTTATTGTGGAATTGGTGGGGCTTGTGTGTTTGTGTGCCTGGTTTTTGTTTGTTTGTTTGTTTGTTTGCGTGGTTTTTTTGTTTGTTTTATTGTGAAGGTATTTTTTTCTCCTCTATTTCCTTTGTTCTTGTTGATTTTGTTTGATTGGGTTTTCCTTTTCCTTTTCAGCTGTAGGGCTGGGTTGTTGTGTATATATTGTTTAAATTTATTTATGTCATGGAATATTTTGTTTTTCCATCTGTGTTGATTTAAAATTTTGCTGGGCATAGTAGTCTGGGTAGGTATCTGTGGTCTCTTAGCTTTTTCATGATATCCACCCAGGCCTTTCTGGATCTCGTAATTTCTGTTGAGAATTCTGGTGTGGTTGTGATTGGTCTGTCTTTATGTGTTAGTTGTCCTTCTTACCTTGTCACTCTTGATATGTTTCTTTGTTCTGTAGATTTAGTGATTTGATTATTATGTGACAGGAGGAATTCCTTTTCCAGTCTAATGTATTTTGTGTTCTGTAAGCATCTTGTATGTTAAAGGGCATCTCTTTCTTAAGGTTGGGGAAATTTTCAACTATGATATTACTGAGAATATTTTCTGCACTTTGGAAACTGGAATTTTCTTTTTTACCTATTCCTATTATTCTTAGGTTTCATCTTTTCATGGTATCCTTGATTTCTTCGACATTTTGTATCAGGAACTTTTCCACTTTTACGTTTTCTTCTAGAGACATATATATTTCTGCAATTCTATCTTTGGTGCCTGATAGTCTCTTCCCTGTCTCTTTCCTGTCTCCTGCATTCTGCTGAAGATGCTTACTTTTGTGGTTCCTGATCTGTTCTCTAAGTTCAGCAAGTCCAGGCTTTTCTCTGTTTGTGTTTTCTTTATTGATTCTAATTCCGTTTTCATGTCTTGAAAGATTTTATTCATTTTCTTCACCTGTTTGATTGTGGATTCATATCTGTCCATGATGGCCTCTATTTTTTTGTTGTTGTTGTTTATTTTGACTTTATAATCCACAAATAACTTCATAATCACAGAATTAAGATAATTTTCCTATGTTTCCTCTGCATTAGAATATCTACTGGTTTTGGGGGATTCTGGTGTATCCATAGTGTCCTGATTTTTGCTGATCAGATTCTTTCCCCAGCCTCTAGTTTTCAGGATGTCTGTAACCTTGACTCTTTTTTCTTGGAGCCTGTACTGCCATGTGCACCTGTGTCTGAAGTCTGCACTAATATACAGCAAGCTGGGAGATTCCAAGTTCTTGAGAATGCATGCTGGAAATTCAGATGTGGCTAAGGAAGGGAGTTCTCTCTGCTGAGTTCATGCTCTCTACTGGCTCACTGTCTGTGATCCAGGTATGCCAGGAAGCTGTGGTGCAGGCAGAAAGATCTCCAAGTCTAGGGCTGCACCAATGCTCCATAGGCTTCCTCAAGATGTACAATATGATGTGGTTCTCACATATAGTTCAGATTCACTGGGTTCACTGACTGTGCTGGGTTCCATGTTTCTGACCCAGGTGGGCCAGGAAGATGGCCCATTGAGCAAGCAGAATGGAGCCATGCTCCTTCCCAAATACAGGAGGTATCCACTACATAAGACCATGAGAGTGAGCACCACTAGCTACTGTGACCAGGAAGGTGTTCCCCTGGATGGTGAAAGTGTGCTCCAGGGTTTAAAGCTAGGAGCCACTGGTACCCAGAAGGTGTCCACAGGACTGTGAGAGTGGGCACCTGGGTTTGTAACCTCACCCCCAGTACCAGTGAGAGTGAGTGCCCAAAGTTGGAGATACCAACTACTGGTATCTGAAGGTATCTACAGACAGTGGGCTTCGCATGTAGCCTGGGGCTGTGTCAGTGCTGGACAGGAGCCCAATTATTTTTCTCAGTATTAGACTAAAGATGGACTCTCAAGTATCCCTGTGGATTCTCATCTCATCTGAGAAACAGAGAGATGTTGTGGTTTGGGTTTTCTACAGTATGGCCTGCCATTCATTCTGCTTTCACTGCTGAGCTGTTGTTCAGATACCATGCATAGTAGGCAATAACATCTTGGATGCTTCCCTCTATTCTTTTTTCAATTTCTTCATGCTTCAAACTGAAGATATTTTAAAAAACAATGTTCATTCTACCACATTTGTTTTTTAGATTTTGTTTGTTTGTTGGTTAACAGCAGAAGAACTGAAGACAATCCACAGTTCTTTTGTTTTGGCTCTGACTCTGTCTCTCTTTTTCTCCTTTCTCTCTTTCAATTTCCTTTCTCTTATTTTTCCTATGATTTTTCTCTTTTATAATTTTATTTATTTACTTTTCATTATTACAGTTTATTCACTTCATATCCCAGTTGTAACCCCTTCCCTTGTCCTCTTCAATTCCACCCTACCTCTCTTATCTCCTCTCATGCCAATTCCCAAGTCCACCTCCCCTTCCATCTGGCCCTAGCCTATCAGGTGTCATCAGGACTGGCTGCATTGCTTTCCTCTGTGGTCTGGTACAGTTGCACTCCCTCTAGGGTGAGGTGATCAAAGAGCCAGACACTTAGTTCACATCAGAGACAGCCCCTGCTACTCCCCTTACTTGGGAACACACATGGAAGCTGAGCTGCCATTTGCAACATCTGTGCCAGAGGTCTAGGTAACATGCATGCATGGTCCTTGTTGGAGTATAAGACTTGGCAAATACCTATGGGCTCAGATATTTTGGTTCTGTTGCTCTCCTTGTAGAGCTCCTATCCTTTCCAGGTCTTTCTATTTCCTCTTTATTTCATAAGATTCCCTGAAATCTGCCCAAAGTTTGGCAAATTGTGTCAGCATCTGCTTCGATACCCTGCTAGTTAGAATCCTTCAGAGGCCCTCTGTGGTAGGCTCCTGTCCTATTCCCTGTTTTCTCCTACTCCCAATGTCTATCTCATTTGTTTTGAGTGAGGATTGAGCAAACTCCCTAGGGTCCTCCTTCTCATTTAGATTCTTAAGAATTATAGATTTTAGATGTTTATCCCATATTATATGAGTAATATATGCCTATAGTGAATATATACCATGTGTGTCCTTCTGCTTCTAGGTCACCTCATTCAGGATCATCTTTTGTAGTTACCACCATAGCCCTGCAAAATTTCATGATTTCCCTGTTTTTAATTGCTGAGTAGTATTCCATTGTGTAAATGTACCACCATTTCTGTATCCATTCCTAAGTTTAGGGACATCTGGGTTATTTCCTTATTCTGGTTATTATGAATAAAGCTGTTTTGAACATATTTGAGCAAATGTCCTTGCTCATATTTTTGATATATATTACTGGGAGTGTTGTAGATGGATCTTGAAGTGGCAATGTTTCTAAATTTCAGAGAAAGCAGCAGATTGATTCCCAAAGTGGTTGTAATTATTTACATTCCCACCAACAATGGAGGACGTTACCCCTTTCTCCACATCCTCTCCAGCATGTGTTGTCACTTGATTTTTTGTTCTTATCCATTCTGATGGATGTTAGATGAAATCTCATGGTCATATTGATTTGCATTTCCCTGATAACTAACACATTCAGATTTTTTTTTGACATTTTAAAACTTTTCTTTATTCTTCATTAATTACACTTTATTTACTTTGTATCCCCCTTGTGGTTCCCTCCCTCCTCCAGTCCCAATCGCTTCCTTCTTCCACCCTCTGCATGCATGACCCTCCCCAAGTCTACTGATAGGGAAGATCTTCTTTTCCTTCCTTCTGATACTAGTCAATTAGGTCTCACCAGGAGTGGCTGCATTGTCTTCTTGTGTGGCCTGGTAATGCTGCTTCTCCCTCAGGGGGAGGTAATTAAAGAGCAGGCCAAACGGTTCATGTCAGAGACAGTCTCTGTTCCTAATAAAATGAAACCCACTTGGATATTCAATTGCTATGGGCTACATCTGTGCAAGGGTCTTAGGTTATCTCCATGCATAGTCCTTGGTTGGAGTATCAGTCTCAGGAAAGACCCCTGTGCTCAGAATTTCTGTTCTGTTGCTGTCTTTGTGGGGTTCCTGTCCTCTCCAGATCTTACTGTTTCCCACTTCTTTCCTAAGATTCCCTGCACTCTGCCCAAAGGTTGCCCATAAGTCTCAACACAAGCATGGATAGTCTGCAGGGCAGAGTCTTTCAGAGGTCCTCTGTGTCAGGCTCCTGACTTGTTACCTCTTTTATCCTTCTTCTGATATCCATCTTCTTTGCCTTTCTGAATAGGAATTGAGCAGTTTAGGAAGAGTCCTCCCTCTTAATTAGTTTCTTTAGGTGTACAGATTTTAGTAGGTTTATCTCATATATCTATATGAGTGAATATATACAGTGTGCATCTTTCTGCTTCTGAGATAGCTCACTCAGAATGATATTTTCCAGATTCCAGCATTTACCTGCAATTTTCATGATTTCCTTTTTTTATTGCTGAGTAATATTCCATTGTGTAGATATACCACAATTTGTGCATTCATTCCTCCACTGAGGGGCATCTGGACTGTTTCCAGCTACTGGCTATTAAAAATATGGCTACTACAAACATGGTTGAGCAAATGTCCTCATTTTGTACTTGAGACTCTTTTGGTTATATGCCTAGAAGTGGTATAGCTAGATCTTGAGGAAACACTATTCCTAGTTGTCTGAGAAAGTGTCAGGTTGCTTTCCAGAGTGGTTTTACAAGTTTACATTCCTACCAGCAGTGCAGGAGGGTTCCCCTTTCTCCACAACCTCTGCAGCATGTGTTGTCTCTTGTGTTTTTGAACTTAGCCATTCTGAGGGTTGTAAGGTGAAATCTTAGGATGGTTTTGATTTGCATTTCCCTGATGGCTAATGACATTGAGCATTTCTTTAAGTGTTTTTCTGCCATTCTATATTCCTCTATTGAGAATTCTCTGTTTAGTGCTGTACTCCATTTTTTAATTGGATTTCTAGATTTTTTGCTGTTTAACTTCTTTACTCCTTTATATATACTGGGTATTAGTCCTCTGTCAGTTATGGAGTTGGTGAAGATCCTTTCCCAATCTGTAGGCTGTCATTTTGTTGTGATGACAGTGCCCTTTGCATTACAGAAGATTTTCAGTCCCATTTGTTGATTGTTGCTCTTAGAGCCTGTGCTGTTGGTGTTCTCTTCAGGAAGTCATTTCATGTGCCAATGAGTTCAAGGCTCTTTCCCATTTTTTCTTCTAAGCATTTTAGTATATCTGGTTTTATGTTGAGGTCTTCAAACCATTTGGACTTTAGTTTTGTGCAGGGTGATAAGGCTGGATTGATTTGCATTTTTCTACATGTAGACATCCAGTTAGACCAGCACCATTTGTTGAAGATACTGTCTTTTTTCCATTGAATGATTTTGGCATCTTTGTAAAAAAATCTTCGTAAGTTTGTGTATTTATGTCAGGATCTTCTATTCAATTCCATTGATCCACCAGTCTATTTCTATACCAGTACCATGCAGTTTTTAGTATTGTTGCTCTATAGTTGAGCTTGAGATGAGGGATGGAGATGCCTCCAGAAGATCTTTTATTGTAGAGGACTGTTTCAGAAATTCTGGGTTTCTTCTTGTTCCATATGAAGGTGAGAATATTTCTTTCAAGCTCTGTAAAGAAGTGTGTTGGTAATTTGATGGGAATTGCATTGAATGAGTAGATTGCTTTTGGTAAGATGGCGATTTTTACTGTGTTAATTCTGTCAAGCCATGGGCATGGGAGATCTTTCCATCTTCTGATATCTTCTAATTCTTTCTTCAGAGACTTGAAATCTTTTTCATACAAGTCTTTGACTTGCTTGGTTAGGGTTACACCAAGGTACTTTATGTCGTTTGTGGCTATTTTGAAGATGTAGATGGCTGGGAATAATGAAAATCATGGCTGAAATCAATAAATTAGAAACAAAGAAAACACTTCAAAGAATCAATGAAACCAAGAGCTTGTTCTTCGAGAAAATCGACAAGATAGACAACCCATTAGCCAAGCTAACTAAAAGGCAGAGAGACACCATCCAAATCAAGAAAATCAGAAATGAAAAGGGGACATTACTACAGATACAAAGGAAACCCAAACAATCATTAGAACTTACTTCAAAGTCTGTATGCCACAAAATTTGAAAATATAAATGAAATTGGCAATTTTCTCGATCGATTCCACTTACCAAAGCTGAATCAAGATCAGGTAAATCAATTAAATAATCCTACATGCCCTAAGAAAATAGAAGTGGTCATCAAAATTCTCCCATCCAAAAAAAGCCCAGGACCAGATGGTTTCAGTACAGAATTCTACCAGACCTTTAAAGAAGAGTTAACTCTAGTTCTCTTCAAACTAAATAGAAACAGCAGGAACACTACCAAACTCATTCTATGAAGCCATAGTCACCTTGGTACCTAACCCTTACAAAGACCCAACAAGAAAAAAGAATTTCAGGCCAATCTCACTTATGAACATTGATGCAAAAATACTCAACAAAATACTTGCAAACCGAATACAAGAACACATCAAAGATATCATCCACTATGACTAAGTCTGCTTCAATGAAGGCATGCAGGGGTGGTTCAATATATAGAAATTCATCAGTGTGATCCACCATATAAACAAACTGAAGGAGAAAAACCACATGATCATCTCCTTAGATGCTGAAAAGGCATTTGATAAAATCCAACATACATTCATGTTTAAAGTCTTGGAGATATCAGGGATACCAGACACATAAATGAACATAGTAAAGGCAATATACAGCAAGCCTATAGCCAATATCAAACTCAATGTAGAGAAACTTAAAACAATACCACTGAAATCAGGGACAAGGCAAGGCTGCCCACTCTCTCCATATCTATTCTGGAAATCTTTGCTAGAGCAATATGACAGTTGAAGATCAAGCAGATACATATTGAAAAGGAAGAAGCCAAAGTGTCACTATTTGTAGATGATAGGATAGCATACCTGAGTGACCCCAAAAATTCTGCCAGTGAACTCCTATAGCTGATAAACACCTTCAGCAACGTGGCCAGTTACAACAATAACTCAAAAAAAAAAAAAAAAGAATAGTGCTTCTGTATACAAAAGTCAAAAGGGCTGAGAAAGAAATTAGGAGAGCATTTCTTTAAGTCTTTCTCTGCCATTAGATATTCCTCTACAGAGAATTCTCTGTTTAACTCTGTACCTCATTTTTTATTTGGATTACTTGGTGTGTTAGTGTTTAAATTCTTCAATTCTTTATATATTCCAGATATTAGCCTATGTTTAATGTAGGGTTGGTGATGATACTTTCCCAGTCTCTATGCTGTTGTTTTGTTCTTTTTTTCTGTATCTTTTTTTAATTTTTATTAATTACATGTTATTCAGTTTGTATCCCCCATTAGCCCCTCCCTCATCCCCTCCTGATCCAATCTCCCTACCCCCTACTTCATGCATGCCCCTCCCCAATTCCACTGATAGGGGAGGTCCTCCTTTCCTACCTTCTGATCTTAGTTTATCAGATCTCATCAGAACTGGCTGCATTGTCTGCTTCTGCTGCCTGCTAAGGCTGCTACCCCCTCAGGGGGAGGTGATCAAAGTGCGGTCCAATCAGATCATGTCAGTTGCAGTCCCTCTTCCCATTACTATGAAACCCACTTGGACACTAAACTGCCATGGGTTACATCTTTGCTGGAGTTCTAGGTTATCTCCATCCCTGATACTTGGTTGGAGTATGGACTCTGGGAAGACCCCTGTGTTCAAATTTCTTGTTCTGTTTCTCTCCTTGTGGAGTTCCTGTCCTCTCCAGATCTTACTATTTCCCACTTCTTACATAAGATTCCATGCTAATTGCCCAACAGTTTGGCCATAAGCCTCAGCATCTGCTTTGACAGTCTGCAGGGCAGAGCCTTACAGAGGCCCTCCATGGCGGGTTTCTAGCTTGATTCCTGTTTTCTTCTTCTTCTGATGTCCATCCTCTTTGCCTTTGGGATAGGGATTGAGCATTTTAGTCAGTGTCTTCTCTCTTGATTAGTTTCTTTAAAGGTACAGATTTCTGTAGGTTTATCCTATATTACATGTCTATATGAGTGAGTATACACTGTGTGTGTCTTTCTGCTTCTGGGACAGCTCACTGAGGATGATCCTTTCCAGGTTCCACCATTTACCTGCAAATTTCAAGATTTCCTTATTTTTCATTGATGAGTAATATTCCATTGTGTAGTTATACCAGAATTTCTGCTTCCATTCTTCAGTTGAGGGGCATCTGGGCTGTTTCCAGCTTCTGGCTATTACAAATAAGGCTGCTAAAAACACGGTTGTGAAAATGTCTTTAATGTGTACTTGAGCCTTTTTTTGGATAACAAAAGCAAACGCCAGATTGAATGCAATTCTCATCAAATTACCAACACAATTCTTCACCGACTTTGAAAGAAAAATTCTCAACATCATATAGAATAACAAGAAACCCAGAATTGCTAAAACAACCCTCTACAACAAAAGATCTTCTGGGGGTATCTCCATCCCTTATCTTAAGCTCTATCATAGAGCAACAGTAACAAAAACTGCATGGTACTGGCTTAGAAACAGAATGGTGGATCAATGGAACCAAAAAGAAGATCCAGAAATAAACCCACACACTTATGGACACCTGATCATATAATGGAAAAGATATGGCATCTTCAACAAATGGTTCTGGTCTAACTGGATGTCTACATGTAGAAAAATGCAAATAGATCCATCCTTATCACCCTGCACAAAACTGAAGTCCAAGTGGATCAAAGACCTCAACATAAATCCAGACATTAAATCACTTAGAAGAAAAAGTGAGCAAGACCCTAGAACACATTGGTACAGGAGACAACTTCCTGAACAGAACACCAACAGCACAGGCTCTAAGAGCAACAATTAATAAATGGGACCTCATGAAACTGAAAAGCTTCTGTAAAGCCAAGGACACTGTCATCAAAACAAAAGGAATACCTACAGATTGGAAAAAAATCTTCAACAAAACTTCTTCTGACAGAGGGCTAATATCCAGTATATATAAAGAACTAAAGAAGTTGAAAAGCAGCAAACAAAGTAATCCAATTAAAAAATGGGGAACAGAGCTAAACAGAGAATTCTTAGTAGAGGAATAAAGAATGGCAGAGAAACACTTAAAGAAATGCTCAACATCATTAGCCATATGGGAAATGCAAATCAAAATGACACTGAGATTTCACCTTATACTAATCAGAATGGTCAAGATGAAAAACTTGAATGACAACACATACTGGAGATAGGGGAACCCTCCTCCACTGCTGGTGGGAATGTAAACTTGTAAAATCACTCTGTAAATCAATCTGGCACTTTCTCAGACAACTAGTAATACTGCTTCCTCAAGATCCAGCCATGTTATTTTGTTCTTACGACAGTATCCTTTGCTTTTTAGAAGCTTTGAGAATCATGAGGTCCCATTTATTGATTGTTGATCTTAGAGCCTGTGCTGTTGGTGTTCTGTTTAGGAAGTTGTTTCCTGTGGCTATGAGTTCTAGGCTCTTCCCCACGTAGCTAATGACTTTGTAAATACCTTTGACACCTCATGGATTTTAGACTTTCCTTTCATTTAAGTTTAATACCTCCCTTTTTTTTGACAGTTTTCAGTGCTTTTAAAAATTATTTGTATCTCTTTCCACTTAGACAGGTAAATTTACCTGCTGACAACTGAGTCCATGACCCAGGTCACAGATAGTGTGAGAAGAGAAGGAAGCTCCACAAATTGTACACACATACACAGAGTCATCCCACATACTCATCTCCACTCAGGCATGCATGATTTCCTTACATACTTTCAATTTAAAGCAATTTCACACTCTCTCTCACACACAAGCACATTAAAATGTAATAAAAATTTTTATGCTTTACCCAGAGTAGCTGTAGATACCACAATATTTTTCACTCATGATTTTATTGTATCATTGATATTTTTCATTTATACTAAGAGTTTGTATTTTTGAAAGGTATATATCCTAGCATTTGCATTTTAGCTTGATGCACTCTTTCTTTTCCCCCCTTAATTCTTCTCTTCTTCCTCTATCTTCCTTCTTACTTTTCTTTTTTGTTTTACTTCCTTTCCCACTCCCCATACCTTATAATGGGAACATAACACATACCACTTTCTCCACCAATTACTAAAGTTTCTCATAGCATCTTAATTAGAAAGAGTATTACATTTAATAATTTATTTTATTCCAGTTATGTATTATTGCTCAATCTTTGTTCAAAGCCATCAGATTCATTTCACAAAGGGCCCTCTAAGCATGAACTTCCTACCTTTTAAAATTTACACTAATTTTTTAGGACATTTCTCAGGCAAGAATTCTGGGGCAAGAGAACTGCAAGGTAATAATTGCTTGGCTACTTTGAATTGTGTCAAGAAAGAGCCTGACACAGAGGACCTCTTAAAGTCTCTGCCCTGCAGACTATCAATGCAGATGCTGAGACTTATGGGAAACCTTTGGGCAGAGTGCAGGTAATCTTAGGAAAGAAATGGGAAACAGTAAGATCTGGAGAGGACAGGAACTCCACAAGGAGAGCAACAGAACCAAAAAAAAAAAAAAAAAGCTGAGCACAAGGGTCTTTCCTGAGAGTGATACTCCAACCAAGGCCTATGTATGGAGATAACCTAAGATCCCTGTATATATGTAGCCCATGGCAGTTCAGTATTCAAGTATGTTCTATTGTTATAGGAAAAGGGACTGTCTCTGACATGAACTGATTTTTCTGCCCTTTAATTAACTCCCCTGAGGGGGAAGCAGCATTACCAAGCCACACAAGAAGACAATGCAGCCACTCCTGATGAGACCTAATTGACTAGGATCAAAAGGAAGGAAAAGAAGACCTCCTCTATCAGTGGACTTGGCGAGGAATAAAATGTAATAAATAAAGAATTTTAAAAATTTATATAAGTGGGGAAAAGGGAAAGGGTAAAGACAGATGGTAGCTGTAATGGTAATGAAGAATTTGTTGTGAGGAATGCATACATTGCCACCACGGATTGATGCATGGAGCTAGAGTGAGGTGGAGACATTCATACCTTGGACATCTCATTCTTGATATGGGTAGGTGGAAGCATTGCTACTTCCCTGTTCTGTGCCAGCATGCATTGGCATTTGTAGTCTTGACCCCCTACGTCTGCTATTCTTGGAGTAATCAAGTAACCTGGGCACCTGGAATTCTTCCCGATATAAATTGGCAACATCCCAGACCAAGCCAATAATATGTGCCCATCCTGGGAAGCTCTCCCAACCCCAAGGGTCCTGCTTTTCAATGATGGCTTCTATTTTTTTTGTTTGTTTCCTCTCTATATTCCGCTAATTGTGCCTCTACTTGTTTGGTTCTATTTGCCTGTATTTCTTTGGGAGCTATGTTCATTACTACCCAATGGCTTGAGTGCCATTCCAGAAACTGTTTCCTGTGTAAAGTTGCATTTGAAGGTGTCTTTACTCTGCCGCCGTTCAATTACCTCCATAGTTTAACCTCATAATTATTAGCTCAGATAGTTTATGGTACCTTTCCCACAATATTTAAATAGCATGTCCTTAATGTTTTAGTATTTAGTATGTAGAATGCATTTTTATTCTCAAAGAGTAGCAATGTCCTGCCTAAATTTGCCTTGTTTCTTCTTCTGCAGTGTAAAATTTTCATGCTTATGACATGTTGGGGAAGTGACATGTTTTCAAGGAAATATGAAGACTGGCTTCATGGTATCCTAAAAAAGATAGTGGAAGGTAACTTTCCAAAAGTGTTGGTTTGAAAACAAGTGGGTCCACAGAAGAAGAATAGGCTCCTGCCAATTATATTCAACATGGATGAGAAGAAAATTCCAAGAGATTTCACCGGATTTCTCTGACAATCCTATCACTATTTAAGTAGTTTCTAACTTTTGTCTGAAAACTGAGAATAAGATATTGAATCCAATTCATTTTAGGCATAAATTTGAATCCATGAAAAAAAGTTGTTTTTTTTTTATTTTTATAGACAGCCAAAAAAAAAAAAAAAAAAAGAAAAACTGAAAGTTGTGTATTTGAAACAAACATCAAAAATAATCCCCAAAGAGGTGCAGTTGCACATAACTTTAATCCCACCACTCTGGAGGCAGAGACAGATGGATCTTTGTGATCAAGACCAACCAGATCTACATATCCAGTTCCAAGACATCGAGGGCTACTTAAACAGATTCCACTAAAAAAAAAAAAATCCTTGGATCAGAAAAACTTGGCAAGCATAGGAAGAAATAAGACTCATGATCTAGCCAGATTTGGAGGCACAGACCTGTAATCTAAGCTACTCAGGATGTTCCATCGGGACCATAAACTCAAGACTCAGCTAGGCTACACAGTGAGCTAAAGGCCAACATGGACAAATTAGTAAGATTCTCTCTCACAACAACAACAAAAAAAAAATTTAAGAAGTCTCTAGCTCAAGGACAGAGAACACTAGACTTGCAAACATGATGCCCTTTAATCCATCCCAAATGGAAAAATAGAGATAAGAGTAACCAAATAATGACCAAAGCTTGAAAGTCCTTGAAGTATTGAAATACATATTCAAAACCCTGGGAGTGGAGGAGAGAGGGGCTTATGGGGGATACAAAGTGAATAAACTGTAATTAATAAAAAAAAATGTTACTATTTCCATAGGGTAAAGCGTTTTTTATTTCATTATCTATTAACATTAAATTTATTTTTATTAACTATATTGTTTCTCTTAAGATAAATACTGCTTCTTTCAAATGTGTAAGAGTTTGTATGTAAAAGAATAATCGATAAGTGCTTGCTCAATACACTTGGCAATTCTGTCTGAGAAACTTGATTATTTACTTATCTTCAAAGTAACAGTTGATCACTATTTCAATGTCTTGTTTTTTTATTTGATTAATTACCCTTTTGTTTCTATGTTTTGACATAATCACTACAAAGACAAAGAAGTGCACACACACACATGCACACACACTCACATACACACAAATTTACATTACTAACAATAAGCCTTATCCAGAATATTTTAGAGACATTTTTTTATTCTTTTTCTACATTACACAAATTTATATAATAAAGAATAAAGCATGTGATTTATATTGTATCTGCATAAATCCTGGCTCTATGGTCCTATGTTGATGACATACCCATTTCTCCTTTAATAGCTCAAAAAAATTTAATTACAGTTCATTCACTTTGTATCCCAGAGGTAGCCCTCTCCCCTCATTCCCTCCAAGTCCCACCTCCCCTCTCTCATCTCCTCCTGTGCCCCTTTCTAAGTCCACTGATAGGGGAGGTCCTCCTCCTCTTGCATCTGATCCTAGCTTACCAGGTCTCATCAGGCCTGGTTGCATTGTCTTACTCTGTGGTCTGGTAAGGCTGCTCCCACCTCAGGGGGAGGTGATCAAGGGGCCAGCCACTGAGTTCATGTCAGAGATAGTCCCTGGGAACCCAATTGGATACTGAGCTGCCATAGGCTACATCTGAGCAGGGGTTCTATGTTATATCATGAATGGTCTTTGGTTGGAGTATCAGTCTCAGAAAAGACCCCTGTGTCCAGGTTTTTTGCTTGTGTTGCTCTCCTTTTGGAGCTCCTGTTTAATATCATGCTATGAAATATGCAAAGAGTAAAAAAGTTCAACTTTTTTCATCTGTACTCATGATGTTCCCTCTTTGATTCAAAGGCCACCTAACAACAACAAAAAAAAATCAGACATAAGAAACACTCTTCTTTGTTGTTGGCCAGGGAAGTTAAACAACAACAACAAAAACAGATTACTACTATTGCCCTTAGCCATCTGCTAAGAAGTGAAAGATAAGTCTTTCATCCTGAAGATACCACTTACTTTAGAAATAGGACCCAGAGACCTATTATCTGGCCCTGAATAAATTTTCCTTTGTGAGAATTAGCTTTCCAGAAGACACCATGCCAGCTTCCAAATGAGGGAAGTAACTAACATTCCTTCATAGCTTTGGTGCCTATGAACCATATCAACGATGAACATGGCAAGGTAAACATAAGGCTGGAATATAGCACTCATACCTTGGCAGTGAGCAACAGCTTTCTAATTGGACTTAAAAACCCACTCAATGAGAAGGATACCATGCCTCATATTAAAAACCTATTTCACGTCCCAGTTCTAGTGAAGTTGTGGGTTTTGGGAAAATATCTACAGTCATTAATTTACCAATAGCGCAAACTATAAATATTTGTCCTTATTATCAGAAATCGGTGTAGTATTCACTTCTCATTGAGAAAATGTTTCTTTGAGCAGATTCAGACTACTACAGAAAACCATGATCTATCAAAATGCAGCGGTATGGAGCCCAGTCCCAATGAATACCTATACAGAACAATCCAGCACTTAAGGTTCAGGGAACATTGTAGAAGAGGACACTGTAAGACTGTAAGAACCAGAGGATCAGGGAGCTTTCTATAATTGTTTTTCCTTATAAAACCGGGGACTACAGCCATCATTTCTCATCAACATGACTGCCCAAATGTGAGATGAAATTGGATAACACCAAGGGACAGGCCACCATGGATAGAGAAAAGTCTAGAAGGCTTCAACCCTACATAGAAATGTGGGCAACTGAAAAAAGCTGGAGCAGGAGAGGTGATTTTTTCCACAGAGAAGAGTATGGCAATTGGTTGTCCCATGCCAGACCTGCAAAAAATACATACAAGTAACTGTATGTGTACTGAACAAGTTAAATTAAAGAATATATATATATGTGTGTTCCATTATATATATGTGTGTGTATGTGTGTGTGTGTGTGTGTGTTTGTGCTTTCCAAGTATATAGGTAGGTGTGTATGTGTGTCTGTGCAATAACCATTATTGAAAAACAAGGCAATTAATTTGGACCTCGGGGAGGAGTA
Organism: Meriones unguiculatus; assembly: GCF_030254825.1. Classification (NCBI taxonomy): domain Eukaryota; kingdom Metazoa; phylum Chordata; class Mammalia; order Rodentia; family Muridae; genus Meriones; species Meriones unguiculatus. The sequence goes on along the minus strand of NC_083353.1, from coordinate 22,872,211 downwards.
TATTGGAGGGTTTGGAGGGAGGAAAGAAAAGAGAAACATTTTAAGTATATTATAATCTCAAAATTTTTGAAGAATAAACTTCATTACCAAATTGTACTTTAAATTATGTGCAAGACATAGAACTCCTTGATAGTTTTTCTTATGATAAACCAAGTAGCTAATTAATGTAATAGGTTATGGAGTAGTGCAACAAAAGATTCAGGTAAAGAAAGAGGCATTTCCATAAAGGCATAATATAATGTTAAGGCAAATTGAGTTTGAATTGTCCTTTGAATATGTTCTTTGAGGAGATCTTCAGAGCTGTCTGTACATAAAAATATTTTATTCCATCTGTTCATGCTGCCTGAGTGACAGACCTGTTTCTCAGCATTCATTTTACCACCAAGAGAGAGAAAAGAAATTCAGGTACACATTAATGCAAAAAGTGTTAACTTCACCACCATTCTATTAATGTTAAGTGTAAGCAGAAGAAAACCCTACATATTTTCTGAGATAAGCTGAAATGAAGCCTCTTCCACTAAACATTAAATTCCCAGCAGCCAACTCACATTGTTAACATGCTAACAGTGATATTGATTGAAAACATACTCATTAATTCATATTTTGTGTTTTTCTGTTGTTTGACCAATTGGTTTCAATCAAGATTTTATAGGACTTAGTACAGAATATTACCAGGATGCTATTGAAACTAGTTATGTAATCACAGTCTCTTCAATAGCCTTTAGCAAATCATTAAGTCTAAGAATTTTAAGTACTTTAACTAAAACAGAAATCTTGTTGGTATGATTTGATTTCTCTTTATGTAAAAATGTACCAGTGAGATTTTGTTATTTGCAAGGCGATTCAATGTCTTTTAACTAGCTGTGCTTTCTGGGTATGGAGTACTAATAGAATATAAGACTATATGATACTGTGATTTACTTGCAGGATCCATTTCAATCTCTTAGAACAGGAATTCCTTTGAATACATCTTTGTGTACACCACAGAACCTGGCAAAACACCTCACAGAAAGATGGCATAAAATGATTTTTGTTAAAGGGATAGATTTTACAGTCAGTCTGTAACTACCTTTTTCCAGAGAAAGGACTGTATTTAAAACTGAGATAGAGAAAACACACAAAATTCCTGAAAGACAAATGAATCTAAACTTCAGCCAGTTCAAAAGAGTAAATTATCGACTAACTAACGTTTAAGACATTTGTGTCCACAGTAGCCAGTTTTCTCTGTACCCTGCACAATACAGAGACTGTAAACCTTCCCATTGCCAACTGTAGGCAAAGTGTTCAGAAGATCTCTTTTGATTGTATGTGTCTTAGTTAGGATAAAGATAGAATTACTCCTTACCCTCATTCATCCCCTTTGGCTCTGGGTACTTGGTAAAGATATTAGAGGAAAGGAAATATACATTTTAAAATTGTTATTCAAGTATCCTAAATAATTATTGTCTAAGGAAATTTAATTACACATATTATATTGTGAATTATAAATATATTTAATATATACATAGTAGGTATTCTCCATTGCTCCTCAAGAACTCAACACTTAGCTTAAGTGAAAAAATTTGATGCAAAAATTATTTTTTTATTATGAACAAGTCCATACAATTAACAAGGATATGAATTTACCTTTCATATACAATGCATAAGATATTTCTCTAGGGAACAAGAACTAATAGATATCCTGAAGCAGACCAGTATCTAAGTATAGCCACAGGAAAAGTAGAAAGAATTAAATTTGCAATATAGTAAAAGTGGCAAGGTAAGTTCACTCTTCATTTTTATTCATGAAACAGTATATGAAATAAGTCATAAAATACAGAAACATTTGCTGAGAGATTTAAGTGGAAAACACGATTTAGGCAGTTTTCTGCTGTCATGGAAATTTGAATTATATTTATTTGCATGCATACACATACATAACCTGTTGTGGGGTGTATGTGTGTGTGTGTGTCTGTGTGTGTGTGTGTGTGTGGGTGTGTGTTTGTGTGTGTGTGGGGTCAGACTGACATTGTTATTGATACCTCTGCCTAACATAATGTTAAACTCATGATCAGAAAATCAGTTACATCAAAAGATTGTCTCGGGTGTCTGAGACTATTATCACCATACAATTTTTAGTTCCTGTGTCTTACATGAAAATGGCCAAACAGAAACACTGTTACAGAGGAAAATAAAAAGACAATGTAAGTTCTTCTGAAGAATTATTGGATGCTGACATCTAGTGACTTAGAAAAGTACCATTATGGAGGAATTTTAATAACACAATATACTTCCATAAAAATGTGTATGTTGCCCAGTGCAAAATCACATATGTACAGGTCGATACATTTAATTTTAATACTTAATTATAGCTTTTTATGTGCCTAACTGCTACTGAATAAAGGTAAACCCTTGTGAAATGAACTTTTTTTATCAGTGATACTCCACACTTTGCAGAAAGCATATCATTCCCTATAATATCTTAAAATCTTCCTCCATTACCCTTTTCCTTCCTTCCTTCCTTCCTTCCTTCCTTCCTTCCTTCCTCCCTTCCTTCATTCCTTCTTTCCTTCCTTCCTTCCTTTCCCAATATCTTTTAACCACATTGTCTCTGTATATGCTTTTTTCTTTGCCTCTCTGATATATTCTAATATATATTATCTATATCTCCATCCTTCCTCTTTCAATACACTTAAAAGTGTTCTTCAGTTAGGGTTTCCATCACTATGATAAACACTAAGACCAAAAGCAACTTGGTGAAGAAAGGATTTATATCATCTTACAGTAAACAGGTAACAGTCCTTTATGGACAGAACTCAGGACAAGAACTCAAGCAGGCAAGAACTTCCGGGTAGGAACTGACACTGAAGCCATGGAGGAATGCTACTTACTGGCTTCCTCCTCATGATTTGCTCAGCCCACTATTACAGCTCAGCACACCTGCCCAGAGCTAGTACTGATGTGCCAAAGATTAATTAAGAAGACATCTGAAAGACTTCTGGGTTTCCTTTTCACAGTAATTCTGACTTGTCAAACTGACCCCCCCAAAAAGTAATTAGTATAAATAGCTTTTCCATCTACTGGATACTAAATCTATAATAACCTAAAATAAGTTTTTTTGTGTTAAATTCTTCTGAAATTTTAATGTACTTTTCCTATATGTCTCATTTGAGGCCTGCTTTACCATACTATTTCAAGTTACACATATGAAAGTATAACCTTGTACTAATGCTTATACCTGTATCTCCTCTTTTCCATTTGATTTCCTTTTTTTCTATTCCTCGGTGAATTACTGATTTACAATCATTATCTTACATTTATTATTTTACATTTTGATTACAATCATTATTTTACAATTATTATTTTACATTTTGATAGCGCTTATATAATTTTCATCAATGAATATGCAGTTAGGACCATATAGAAAGCAGATCACATTGACATTTTATTTTTTTTCATTATGAATTTTACTTCTTGATCTCTACCCAAAGCTGCATATCCTGTGCTATTCCAAAAAGCTCTCTACACATAGACTTTTTTCTTTGCAGAATTTACAAGTCCTGTGGCAATAAAATGCAAAGTTTTTAGAATGGAGCACTGATTCATGAATTCTCTAAGATAAGCTGTTAGGAAAAAAAAAAAAGTTGTCAGGAAAGAAAAAAGAAAGGAAGGAAGGAAGAGAGAGAGAGAGGAGAGAGATAAACAAAATTGCAGGAGAGTGTGTGAGTGAGAGTCAGGGACAGAGTGATAGAGGAAGAGAGGGAGAGAAGAAGAAAGGGAGACAGGAGGAAGGAAAGAAGGAAGGAAAGGAAGAGATTGATGAACTACAACTTATAATTTTAATGAAGGTGAAGAGTTTGTGAGTTTAATCCATAAGAAATTGGAAAAGTTGGTGTAGAGGTATGCTTGAGAATTTTAGATGTGCTTCAGTGCCTATCAGATAGAACCTGGAGGAAGAAAAGGACATGAAATCCCCTGAAACAAGAGTTACTACAAAAAGTTGTGAGCCCCCATATGCGCACAAGAAACAAAATTTCAGTCCACTGCATGAGCAGCATGTACTTTGAATTGCTGAGCCCTCTCTGCATCCCTTGTTCTGTATTATTCATCATATATTTAGTATTCAGTTTTTTTCCCCAGAATTCTTGAAAGTTAAGGTCATCATTGCTTAATATTTTCACTAGTGCTCTCTAAAGGCAATAATTCTTCAGCTTTATCTTCAACATTCTTTCTTATAGTGTTTACTGCTGGAGATATTTTACACTGATATTATATGTTTTGTGGAACTTTTAAGTTCTAATCTTTTAATTTGATTATCTTCAGTTTTTTTCCTTTGCAGAATGTGTTGTTTAAGTTGCTGAATTTCTCACCTGAGTCTTGAATTGGTGTATTTATTTCATCCGTCTTTTTAATTTTCATTAAAATCATTGCTCTTTGCAGGAGGACTGCAGAGACTGATGCACCAATCAAGGACTAGCATGGAAAGAACTTATAGCTCATGCTCAGATGTAGTCCATAAGCAGTTCAGAATCCAAGTCAGATTCCTAATAAAGGGAGCAGGGGCAGTTTCTGACATGAACTCAGTTGCCTGCTCTTTGATCACTTCCAACTAAGAGGATGGCCTTACTAGGCCACAAAGGAAGAGAACCCAGGCCATCCTGATGAGACTTGATAAGCTAGGGTTAGAGAGTAGGGGAGAAGGACTCCCCCTTTTCAGTGCACTGGGGGAAGAGGATGGGGGGAAGAGGAAGGGAGGGTGCGACAGGGAGGAGATGAAGGAGGGGGTTACAATCATGATGGAAAGTGAACAAATTGTAAAAATAATAAAATATAAGTAATAATAATAATAAAAACTTTATCAGGTCAAAGGTTGCTTGAAAGTCAATCTTCACTGACTGTTTTCACATACCTAAAATTTTCATATAACTATAATCACTGTACAATGAACATGAGCTTGTCTAGTATGTAAGACTATTTTGAATACTTGTTTCTTTGTTGTCAAACTTGTTTCTTCTCTCTTTTGATCGCTTTGCTTTTGTAAAAGTTGAAGTAGAATCTGTTTTGTATCTTGGACTGGACTTAAACCTAAGTTTCACCTGCTTCAGCCTTCTGAGTTCTAGAAGTCTGTGTTCTTAATGCTAAGCAAACTTGGAATATTAACTCAAACTAGTAAGTTTACAATCTAAATTCAGCGATTTTATTATTTATAAAATTGTAAGAGCTATAAACTTTGTACAATATACACAAATTTACATTAGGAATCGGTTTGTTTACTTACTGAACAAATATTAAACACCAACCCACTTGACATTAACTAAATATTTTTCTCTAATGACTACCTAAATAATGCAGCAAAATAGAGAATTTTAAAAGCATGGCATGGACAGGATATTTGGTATGGTACAGTTATATATTGTCAATCGATGAAGTGTCTCAAAAGAGCAGCTCATCCCCCATCCTGTGAAAAGTCCTGAAGCCTCCTGATCCAAGTGAAATGCAGGGTGATATTTCCTGTAAATCAAGTTCTTGGAGAGGAATGACTGTGGACAGTTCCTTTACCTGAACTTTAACTTCATAAAACAAGTGTCTTGTGATCATAGTAAAGGAAGCCCTATTCACCACTAGAGGACACTGCAAAAAAAAACATATTTTTTTTCTTTTTTAATTTATTTTTCTTTATTAATTAGACTTTACTCACTTTGTATAACCTAGTGGTTCCCTCTCTCCTCCCTTCCCAATCCATCCCTTCCTCCACCCTCTGATTGCATGCCCCTCCCCAAGTCCACTGAGAGGGGAGGACTTCTTTTCCTTCCTTCTGATCCTAGTCAATTAGTTCTCATCAGGAGTTGCTGCCTTGTCTTCTTCTGTGGCCTGGTAATGCTGCTTCACCCTCAGGAGGAAGTAATTAAAGAGCAGGCCAATCGGAACTCCATAAGTAGAGAAACAAAATAAAAAAAAATATGAGCACAGGGGTTTTTCCTGAAACTGCTATTCCACCCAACGACTATGCATGGAGATAACCTAAGGCCCCTGCACAGATGTAGCCCATGGCAGTTCAGTATCCAAGTGGGTTCCATTGAAATAGTATCTAGACTTGTCCACCATTTCCCTCCACATTGCTCACAACGGGAGCAGTCTAGGATGCTTCCTTCCTCATATTGGCAAGGGCCTTCTTAGAAGCAATCCTTACCATGAGACATTTCAATTGCTTTCCAAGTCCTGACACTGTTGTTTTAATTAGATTTAGAATATGATTAAAATTTCTATTGAATTTTACATATGGTCTATTGACATTTTCATTGCCAAGATTTGAGTTTCTCTCTCGTTCAGAAACTTCATCACTTAATCAATTGTTCTTTATTAGCCTATAGTTTATTAGTTAAAACATGCAACTACCAATACCCCTGTTTTGCATTTATTGATCATTTAAAAAATCATTCACTGAATTGTATACCTAACATTTTGGTCCTATACTATTTTCAATATCAGTTATTAGGGATGTATAAACTTCTGGAGTAGTTATGTTTTGTATTTTTCCTTATTTTGCAAGTCTCTATGTTGACACTAAGCAATGTATTAGTTGGACATCAATTGCAAGTGTAAGTGAAAGCATTCAGTATGTGCCATCTTTCTTTGTCATTATCCAAAGAACATTAAATTTCTCATTAAGGCAGCATCCAGAATGAAACCATTGACAAATTGCTTGGGATCATCCTTCTCAAATCAGGTTATTGGTTCTGCAATTCAAACCTGACTCAAAAACAACTTCTCAAGTTCTCAGACATGCACAAGATCTGCATATTTTCAAGCCAGAGAAGGATATCAACTGAGAGAAGGAAGTGCACCCCAGGGTCCCATCTTTAACAAAGAAGCATTTTTGTTCAGTTTTGACATTTATTGTTTCATTGTTGTTTTGATTGTTGGATTTGTTTCTCTTTTTTGTGGTTTTGTACTGTATTTTTTTTTTAATTTTTGGGGTTTGGTGGGGCTTTTGGAGAGGCAAGAGAATGTAAAGTTGGTGGGGAAGATCTGGAAGAAGTGAAAGGAAAGTAATCGATATGTATTTATAAAAATAATTAAAACTGAAATTAAAAGAACTTTAGAAATGTGCTCTTAGTCAAATGTTCTACTGCTATGAAGAGATGCTATGACTCAGAAACACTTATTTTTGAAAAGGATTTAACGGGAACTTGGTTAGAGTTCAGAGGTTTAGTCCATTATCATAGTGGGAGACATGGGAACACGCAGGTAGATATGATGTTGGAGAGTAGCTGAAGGTTCTTTATCCAGATTGGCAGGCAGAGAGAAGGACACAGCCCTCCAGAAGAGGGGGTGAGAATACCAGGAAATCCATCCTTCCCATTCCAAATCACGCAGGTGTGCATCAGTGGGTGGGCGTGTCTGGCAGTGAGTCCGTTGGGGAGGTGAAGGCGTAGGTGTGAGTTGAGGTGTGGGTGCTGGTCTTTCTTCCTGAAGCCTAGCCCTTGAGCCTTCGACAGAGTCGTTGGGTAGTGGGTGTCTGGTGGGCCGATGCAGGACGGAGTGCTTGCTCTGGGAAGAAGTCTGCAGCCTAGGCTGTCACGGGAGGGTGGAACCCGCGCAAAGGATGTGGAGATCAGGCCGAGAGGCCTCCAGATAGTGTCTCCAGAGCTCCAAGCGGGATCCCAGGTGCAAGCTCTGGAAAGCCTGGGTTTTCCGTGAGGGAAGAGTGGGTGTGTCCAGTGCCGCCGGGGCGTCCCAAGACATGCCTGAGCAAAGAGTGTCCTTCTGGGGATCACCTCTGAGAGAACTGGTTGTGATAATCCCGGAGAGCCTTGGCCATGAGGGGGGCGGGTCTCTTCTTAGCCTGGGTCTTGGTGCAGAGAGCCTGCCGGGACGGGCCATGGCCAGAGGCCTGCGGGAGGAGGTGCGCTTCGGAGGAGGGCCCCCGCGCCGGGGGTCCGGGCACCTCTGGCCTGCCTGGGCTCCTGGCCTGGGTGAAGAAGGTGACCATCTTGGTTTGTCGGCGCCCTTGCAGCTTCTTGGCCTGTGTGCTCCGGATGCGGTCTGTGACGGCTTGCAGCCTCAGCTCCTGGTCTGCCTCCTCCATCTGCTGCTGTGTCTTGGTCTCAGTCTGGCTGTGGGTCTCAGTCTCGTCGCCTGCGTGCCCATGTTCCGCTTCTTGGGCTGCTTGGGCTGTGGCGGCTTCAAAGGCCTTCTTGGCTTGGGAGATTCCTTGGAGAGCAGGTTGTTCCGTGGCATCAGCTGCATGGGAAGCAATGGCCTCCTTGGCTTGGCAGTGAGCCTCCCACATGCCCACGAGATCTTGGGAAAGGAGGAGCCCTTCTGGCCATTCCTGCTGGAGAACGGGCTTCCTGGCACCTGTGTAGACAGGCGTCTTGGAATCCACCCTGACGGGCGCCAGCTGCACTTCTCGGTCAGTCTGGCCCCAAGAGAGCTCCGGGACACCCAGGGGGTAGCGGACGTGGTCAGAGTTGGGGCAAGCCCCCAAAGAGCAGGCGCGGCCATCCTCCTGGGACCCGCGGAGAGCGTCCTGTCTGCACCTTCGGATCTTCTTGGCTGCTGGCTCCAGGCTTTCACCGCAAGAGTCACTTGCCTCTGGCGTCTGGCATGTGCTTAGCTTCCTGCTCGGGACTGGCCTATGCTGCTCAGCTGCAAAGCCTCTGCCCGCTTGTCTTGGGCTCCTCTGGACGTGGATGCTTGGGTCTCCTCTGCCGGAGATGTTCTTCTTGCTCTGCCTTCTCGATCAGCACCAAGGCAGAGTCAGGGGAGAGTGGGTCCCGCTCAGACCTGGGACCCAGCGGGGAACTGTCCCCCCATTTGGCCGCCAAGTCCCTGGCGAAGGGCACTAGCAGCTGCTGTTTCCTCAAGATCTTGATGGTCTGCCTGAAGCCTATCTCTGCCAGACGTTCAGACAGGCTGGGCACGGAGGCGAGTTTCTTCAGGGCCTTGTAGAGCTTGCGTGGCTCTGTCTCTGTGCACAGGCGATCACACAGCTTCTGCAGGGCTGCCTGGGAAGAGCCAGCCTCCATGTCCATGGCTGAGAACAGGACTGGGCCCCACCGGGCAGACAGTACGTCGGACTGCTCTTTTCCTCTTCCTCTGGTGGTGGCTACCTGTGTCTCTGCAGCAGATTCTGGGCTAGGCTGCTGGGAGTCTTCCAGCCTGCTGCCTCTCTTTGCCTCACTGTGGAGGGGCGCATCCCTACCCTAGATATATATACAGGGGCTGGACCACGCCTTGGCTCAAATCTGCCCAGTCAGCGGCCGAGGCTGCTGGTTCTGGGCCCGCCCCTTCTGACTTCTGCTTCCCTGTGCCACGCCCAGTCCACAGCTCAGGAAACATAATCTCTGACGCCAGAGCCCACTCTGGCCAAATCCCGGGGGTTCACAGCCCTGCCTTGCTTCCAGGCGAGCTCTGGCAAATGGGGGCTTCCTCAAGGTCTTTGCTGGGGCTCTCGGGATAGTCTGCTCCCCGCTGTAGGACGCCAGCTTCGGGAGCCTGCCAGAGACTGCACATGCTCACACAAAAGCAGAGGGAAGTAAAATCGAGTCAATCAATCAATCAATAAGTAAATAAACAAACAAATAAATAAATAAATAAATAAGCCGAGAATCTGCTCTGGGCTCCAATTTCGCACAGTGCATGGAGGGTGGGTGGGAGACACATCCCTTTCACCCCAGCAAGTTGAGCCTGTCGGGGAAAGTGGATTTCTGCTTGGAGCCTGGAAATCCTGTCTTGCACACCTGCCACACCGCCTTGACGGCCTGGGCCCATCTTTCCACCAACTAGGCTTTCACAGGTGTTCACACCGGTGCAGTTCCCAAAAGCCGGCCCACAGCTTTCCATTTCTCTTCTGATCCTGGGCAACTGGGTCTTAGCTTTCTGGGTTGCCAAAGGATCCCTTTTTCGCTCTGGTTTATTTCCCTCTGCGCACTCTCTGTCTCTGCCTCTGTCTCTGTCTCTGTCTCTGTCTCTCTCTCTCTGTTTGTCTCAAACACACACACACTCACACACACACACACACACATACACACACCCTTACACACACATGCACACTCACACAGTGGCTATCAACTCTCTATAACTATGCCTATGAACGACTCTCTTTCCAATCATATGTATATACACAGAAATGTTTATTCGTGAACATCTATGTATACAAAGGAGAGAAATGCACACAATATTCATTAGTGCTGAAGCTAACACACCTGACACTTATCCTAAGCAGTTCTCCCTCGGGCAGTTGTGTACCTTGGCGTGGGCGAAACCCTAAGGTGTGGAAAACTAACTCTGGAAAGAAGATCTGTCCAAGCACTGGAGAAGTGGCAATGGGAAGTGAGGTCAATGATTGCTTCCGCACAGCCTTCCAGAAGAGGGGGTGAGAATTCCAGGAAATCCATCCTTCCCTTCCATATCACGCAGGTGTGCATCAGTGGGTGGGCGTGTCTGGCAGTGAGTCCGTTGGGGAGGTGAAGGCGTAGGTGTGAGTTGAGGTGTGGGTGCTGGTCTTTCTTCCTGAAGCCTAGACCTTGAGCCTTCGCCAGAGTCGTTGGGTAGTGGATGTCTGGTGGGCCGATGCAGGACGGAGTGCTTGCTCTGGGAAGATGGCTGCAGTCTAGGCTCTCACGTGTGGGTGGAACCCGCCCGAAGGGTGTGGAGATCTGTCCGAGAGGCCTCCAAAGATTGTCTCCAGAGCTCAAAGCGGGATCCCAGGTGCAAGCTCTGGAAAGCCTGGGTTTTCCGTGAGGGAAGAGTGGGTGTGTCCAGTGCCGCTGGGGCGTCCCAAGACATGCCTGAGCAGAGAGTGTCCTTCTGGGGTTCAACTGTGAGAGAACCGGTTGTGATAATCCCGGAGAGCCTTGGCCATTAGGGGGGCGGGTCTCTTCTTAGCCTGGGTCTTGGTGCAGAGAGCCTGCCGGGACGGGCCGTGTCCAGAGGCCTGCGGGAGGAGGTTCGCTTCAGAGGAGGGCCCCCGCGCCGGGGGTCCGGGCACCTCTGGCTGGCCTGGGCTCCTGGCCTGGGTGAAGAAGGTGACCATCTTGGTTTGTCGGCGCCCTTGCAGCTTCTTGGCCTGTGTGCTCCGGATGCGGTCTGTGACGGCTTGCAGACTCAGCTCCTGGTCTGCCTCCTCCATCTGCTGCTGTGTCTTTGTCTCAGTCTGGCTGTGGGTCTCAGTCTTGTCCCCTGCGTGCCCATGTTCCGCTTCTTGGGCTGCTTGGGCTGTGGCGGCTTCAAAGGCCTCCTTGGCTTGGGAGATTCCTTGGAGAGCAGGTTGTTCGGTGGCATCAGCTGCATGGGCTGCAATGGCCTCCTTGGCTTGGCAGTGAGCCTCCCACGTGCCCACGAGATCTTGGGAAAGGAGGAGCCCTTCTGGCCTTTCCTGCTGGAGAACGGGCCTCCTGGCACCTGTGTAGACAGGCGTCTTGGAATCCACCCTGACAGGCGCCAGCTGCACTTCTCTGTCAGTCTGGCCCCAAGAGGGCTCCTGGACACCCAGGGGGTAGCGGACGTGGTCAGAGTTGGGGCAAGCCCCCAAAGAGCAGGCGCGGCCATCCTCCTGGGACCCGCGGAGAGCGTCCTGTCTGCACCTTCGGATCTTCTTGGCTGCTGGCTCCAGGCTTTCACCGCAAGAGTCACTTGCCTCTGGCATCTGGCATGTGCTTCGCTTCCTGCTCAGGCCTGGTCTGCTGCTGCTCAGCTGCAAGGCCTCTGCCCGCTTGTCTTGGGCTCCTCTAGACGTGGATGCTTGGGTCTCCTCTGCCGGAGATGTTCTTCCTTGCTCTGCCTTCTCGCTCAGCACCAAGGCAGAGTCAGGGGAGAGTGGGTCCCGCTCAGACCTGGGACCCAGCGGGGAACTGTCCCCCCATTTGGCCGCCAAGTCCCTGGCGAAGGGCACTAGCAGCTGCTGTTTCCTCAAGATCTTGATGGTCTGCCTTAAGCCTATCTCTGCCAGACATTTCGACAGGCTGGGCATGGAGGCGAGTTTCTTCAGGGCTTTGTAGAGCTTGCGTGGCTCCATCTCCATGCATAGGCGACTCTGTCCTACTGTGCTCTCTCTGTCTTTCTCTGTCTCTCTCTGTCCCAAACACACTCTTTCTCTATGTCTCTGTCTCTGTCTCTGTCTCTCTCTCTCTCTCTCACACACACACACCCACACACACATACACACACCCTTGCACACACATGCACACTCACACAGATGCTATCAACTCTCTATGGCTATGCCTATGAATGACTCTCTCTTTCCAATCATATGTATATACACACAAATGTTTATTCGTGAACATCCATGTATACAAATGGGAGAAATGAAGACAATATTCATTAGTGCTGAAGCTAACACACCTGGTGAAAATCCCAAACGCCTGCCCAGAGCTTTTCCTTTCTCTTTTCATCTTCGGGAACTGGGTCTGTGTTAAACACCTGCCACACTGCCTTGCCTCCAGTCTCCTTCTTTTCACCAACTGGGCCTTCACAGCTGTTCACACTGGTGCAGATCCCAAAAGCCCGTGGAGACCTTTTCATTTCCATTTTCTTCTTTGGCAACTGGGACTTGGCTTTCTGAGTTGCAAAGGGATCTCTTTTTCACTCTGGTTAATTTCCCACTACTCTCTCTCTCTCTCTCTCCCCCTCTCTCTTTTATACACATACATATATACAAACACACACAAATAAACACACACACACACACACACATATTCTTATCCTATAATTTTTTTTTTTTCTCTAGAGAACACTGACTCATACCATGGGTGACTGAGACCCTGTCTCAAAAAATAAATTAGAGAAGCATTTGAAGATGATATCCAATTTTGACCCTACTTGCTTTATATGTTTACATATGTATACACTTACATAGCATACAAAACATGCTTGTGTTAGACTTTATTGTTGTCATAACACATTATCGTCATTGCTAAAAAACTGTTTTATATGTGCTCGAGATCCAAATAGTTTTGATAAGTTAAAATCAATCTGGCATCAAGTTTCAGTTCCTTCTGGGGAGAGAAACAATCTGATTTCCTGCCTTTTCAGTATATGGTGACCATTTATATGTCTTGGTTTGTAGCCCTCTTACATCTCCTAATCCAGACACAGGAAGAGTGTTTCTTACAGTGTGTCATTCTGATTGTCCTCATTTCAAATTTTTAGTATTCTCTGTAGTGTCTCCCTTTTGAAAATCTCCTTAAAATCCATTTGTTGTACTGTGATGAACCATGATAACATTTAGAGTGGCAATGAGCAAACATGACTTCATTTTGAGATGTAAAATGTCCTGTTCACTGAATAGAATATAATCATCTTAAAGTGGTGGGAAAGTATTATAGGATAAAATTAAAAAATTGACTTGAATTAGGAAATAATCTTAAATATGCATTATTCTAAATACCCCTTTATTCCATTAAATATTTAAGTTCATTATAATGTGGCACAGAGAAAGAAAATTGTATTTGATTGACAGAGAAAATGTAAACTACATAGTACAATGCTACACACAAAAAATTCCTGGCTCATTGTGGTGGCACCTGCTTATAAACTCAGGTACTCTGGAGGCCAAGGCAACCCGAATTCTAAGAGCAAAGGTAGCTGGGAGTATACACTAAGTATGAGACCAGTTTGGGTTACCTAAGGGATACACTGTCAAAAACAAATCAGATACAAATGTTGAGGAAAAGCTATCTATTCCCAAACCAAAAGATTCCAGTTGTTCTTTCAGCCTAACATTTTTAACAATATATCATGGTATCACTGCATGCCAACAGTAAAGGACTAGAGCAAAAACTGGAACAAATAGGGAAAACTTTAGGAAATACAAGTAAGATAAAATAAATACAGAACAAAATTAAATCCCATTTCTTCTTGATTTATTTCATATAAAAATTTTAGTTAAAATAGATACTCGAGCCTATACACTCTAGAATAAAATGTGAGTATATGGAGTTACCTAGAGAAAGTCTGGTTTGGGGTCTCAGAACTGTATGTTACTGTGATCACTAGCCAATGCCAAACATCACTGTTTTCTGTTTCCATGAATGGATGGAAAGTTCTGCATTCAGTTTATTTAGAGAAAGGATCTTTCTAAATGATTATTTTGGGAGTTGGAGGTGTAGACATTGGGGCTAATTGTCCTCATATTGTCAGAGATTTTAATCTGCACAGTTGTAAACACTAAGCTACTAAAATTTCCATTATGGTCTGCTTACGACATTTGAAAGATGATTCTTTCCTTTTGTATGCCAGCTTCTCATGACAATTTTAATGGTAAATTTGTACTATATTATCTTTATGTAGCAGCTAGTAATGATAATAAACACTCTTATAATTATTTGAGATTTACCAGGAATTTTTTTGTATAAGTTATACATATTCTTCTATAATAAACTGTGCAACAATTTTAAAACATTTTAAAATTTGTGATATTAAAATTAATAATCACAGTATGAATTAAACATATCTTCACAGAAAATTATTTTTACAACCAACTACAGATATAAAAAGTTAAGTCAAATGCATTTCTAAGCCAGCTGAAGGTATTTTATCCTATTAATTATGTACTAAATTTAACTTTCTTCATAAAATTTTTCGGAAGTCTATGAGCTTTATTTTTGATGTTCTACTTTCCATTTGTTTTTTTTCTCAAATTTAAAATTATCCCAACTTATTCAAATTCTATAAAATAAGTACATTAGCTTGTAGGATTTGTAAATATTTTTGAGCTTTTAATGTCTTATATTTGTTTTTTAACTCAATTTTGCTGAACATTCAGATAAGTCAAACTTTACACTTTTCTAAATCATTGAAGATAATCATCTGGGTATACTTTCAATAACAAAAATTCTAATACTGTTAATGGATGCATTTCCATTTTTTTACATGTAGATATCCTGTTAGACCAGCACTATTTGTTGATTATGCTATTTTTTTTTCCATTGTATGATTTTGGTATCTAAAATCAGGTGTTCAGAGTTGTGTGGATTTATTTGTGAATCCTCTATTCAATTCCATTGATTCACCAGTCTGTTTCAAAGCCTGCACTATGCAGGTTTTATTGCTGTTGTTCTATAGGACAGCTTGAAATCAGGGATGAAGATATCTCCAGAAGATCTTTTGTTGCAGAGCAGAGGATTATTCTAGCTATTCTGTTTTTTTGTTTGTTTTGTTTGTTTGTTTGTTTGTTTTGCTTTTTGTTTTTGTTTTTTCCTATTCTTTATGAAGTTGAGAATTTTCCTTTTAAGTTTTGTAAAGAATTCTGTTGTTATTTTGAAGGGAATTTCATTGAATGTGTAGATTGCTTTTGGTAAGATGGTCATTTTTACTGTTTATCCTGCCAAGCCATGAGCATGGGAGATCTTTCCATCTTCTAATAACTTCTTCTGTTTCTTTCCTAAAGACTTGAAGTGTTTTTCATACAAGTCTTTGACTCGATTGGTTGGAGTTACACAAAGGTACTTTTTGTTATTTGTGGCTATTGTGAAAGGCGTTGCTTCCCTAATTTCTTTCTCAGTCCATTTGTCGTATGTATGCAGGAGGGTTACTGTACTTTTATTTCGAGTTAATTTTGTATCCAAACACTTTGCTGAATGTGTTTATCAGCTGTAGGAGTTCCCTGGTAGAATCTCTGGGGACACTCATGTATACTTTCATATCATCTGCAAAGAATGATACTTTGACTTCTTCCTTTCTGTATTGAATCCCCTTAATCTCTTTTAATTATCTTATTGCTCTAGCAAGGATTTCATGAACTATGTTGAAGAAATATGAAGAGAGAGGGCAGCTCTCTGTTGTCCCTGATTTCAGTTGGAATGATTTAAGTTTCTCTCCATTTAGTTTTATATTTGTTATAAGCTTGCTGTATATTGTCTTTACTGTGTTTAGGTAAGTGTCTTGTATCCATGATCTCTCCAGACTTTAAACAGAAATGGGTGTTAGATTTATCAAATGCTTTTTCAGTATTGAAGGAGATGATCATGTTTTTTTTTTTCTTTCGTTTTTTATATGGTAGATTACATTGATGGATTTCCATTTATTGAATCATCCCTGCATGCCTGAGATGAAGCTTACTTGGTCATAATTGATGATATCTTTGATGTATTCTTAGATTCAGTCTGCAAGGATTTTGTTGAGTATTTTTGTATCAGTGTTCACAAGAGAAACTGGCCTAAAATTCTCTTTCTCTCTCCAGTTTTTTTAAGGTTTAAATTTCAAGGTGACTATGGCTTCAAAGAATGAGATGGTAACATTTTTTCTGATTCTCTTTTGTGGATTACTTTGAAGAGTATTGGTGTTAGCTCTTCTTCAAAGGTCTGGTAAAATTCTGTGCTGAAACCATCTGGCCTTGGGCTTTCGTTTTGCATGGGAGACTTTTGATGAAAAGTTCTATTTCCTTAGGGGATGTATGATTATTTAGTTTATTTATGTGAACTTGATTCATCTTTTGTAAGTGGAATCACTCAAGAAAATTGTCCATTTAATGAGATTTTTTTCACTTTGTGGGATATAGGCTTTTGAAGAAAGACCTAGTGATTGTTTGGATTTCTTCCATGTCCGTTGATATGTCCCCTTTTCATTTCAGATTTTGTTGATTTGGATAGTGTCTCTCTGCCCTTTTGTTAGTTTATATAAAGGTTTGTCTATCTTGTTGATTTTCTCAAGGAAATAGCTCTTGGTTTCCTTGATTGTTTGAATTGTTCTCTTTGTTTGTAGTTTATTGATTTCCTTGGTTGAGTTTGATTATTATCAGCTGTCTACTCCTCTTGGGTGTGTCTGTTTCTTTGTTCCTAGAACTTTCAGGTGAGCCATTAAGTTGCTTCTATGGGATGCTTCAAATTTCTTCTTGAAGGCACTTAGTGCTATGACCTTTCCTCTTAGTACTGTTTTCATCCTATCCTATAAGTTTGGGTATGTTATATCTTCATTTTCATTACATTCCAGGAAGACTTTTATTTCTTTCTTTGTTCTTCCCTGACCCAGCTGTCATTGAGTAGCGAGTTGTTCAGTTTCCATGTGTGTGTAGGCTTTTTGCTATTTCTGTTGTTGGTGAGATCCAGCTTTAGTTCATGGTAGTCTGATAGGAGACAAGGGATTATTTCAATCTTCCTGTATCTGTTGAGGTTTTCTTTGTGCCCAATTATATGGTCTATTTTGGAGAAGGTTCCATGAGGTGCTGAGGAGGTAATTCTTTTTGTGATAGGGTGAAAAGCTCTGTAGATGATAGGTCCATTTGATTCATGGCATCTATTTGAGTCATCGTTTCTTTGTTTAATTTCGGTTTGTTCACCTGTCTTTTGTTGAGAGTGGAGTGTTGAAGTCTCCCACTATTAATGTGTGTGGATCTATGTGTGGTTTCAGTGTTATTAATCTTTCTTTTACTATTGTGGGTGCTCTCCTATTTGGAGCATAAATGTTCAGAATTGTGAAGTCTTCTTGGTCGATTTTTTTTTTATGAGTATTAAGTAACTTTCCCCGTCTCTTATGTTTAATTTTGGTTGAATATCTATTTTATTAGATACTGGAATGACAACTGCAGCTTGCTTCTTGGGTCCATTTGCTTGGAAAACCATCTTCTAACCCTTTATTCTCAGGTAATATCTATCTTTGTGGCTTAAGTGTGTTTCTTGTATGCATCAGATTTTTGGGTCTTGCTTGCACATCCATTCTCTTTTAGTTTGTGAGTTCATTGATGTTAAGAGAGATTAATAACCAGTAGCTGTTAGATCCTTTGATTTTGCTGCTGGTTGTGGTTTGTGTGCTTAGCTACTTTTAGTTTTGCTGCACTGAGGTTATTTATTTCCTGTGTTTTCCTAATGTTGTTATTTTTCTTCGGCTGTATTTTTCCTTCTAATGTTTTCTGTAATGCTGTATTTGTGTCTAGGTATTGTTTAAATTTGTTTTTGTCGTTGAATATCTTGTTTCCTCCATCTATGATGATTGAGAGTTTTGCTGTGTAAAGTAGCCTGGGATGATATCTATGTTCTCTTAGGGTATGTACTATAGCCATCCAGGCCCTTCTGGCTTTCATAGCTTCTGTTGAGTAGTCAGGTGTGATTCTGCTAGTTTGCCATTATATGTTACTTGATACTTGGCCTTTTTCCTTTGCTGCTTTTAGTATTTTTTCTTTGTTCTGTTTTGAATATTATGTGGCAGGAGGATTTTTTTTTCTGGTTTAATTTATTAGGTGTTCTGTAGGTCTGTTGTATGTTTATAGGCCTCTTTTTTAAGTTGGGAGATTTTCTTCTATTATTTTTTGAAAATATTTTCTGGGCATTGTAGACAGGAATCTTCTTTTTTCTCTATTCCTATTACTCAGTTTTTTTTTAATTTTATTTTTTTCTTATCAGTTACATTTTATTAACCCTGTATCCCAGCCGTATCCTGCTCCCTCATTCCCTCCCAATCCCAGCCTCCTTCCCTCATCTCCACCATGCCCCTTTCCAAGTCCACTGATAGGGGGACCTCATCCCCATTCATCTGATCATGTTTTAACAGGTATCTTCAGGACTGGCTGCAAAGCCCTCCTCTGTGCCATAACAGGACTGCTTCTCCCTTGGGGGGTGGGGAGGTCAAAGAGCCAGTCACTGAGTTCCTGTTAGAAATAGTCCTTTTTTCCCTCACTATGGGAAACTACTTGGTTACTGAGCTAACACAGGATACATCTGAGTAGAGGTTCTAGGTTATATCTATACATGGTCCTTCATTAAATATCAGTCTCAGAAAAGACCCTGTGCCCAGATATATTTGGTCCTTGTGGAGCTCCTATCCTTTCCCATCATACTAACTCCCCTTTTTTCATATGATTCCCTCTACTCTGCCGAAGGTTTGGTCATGAGTCTTTGTATCTGCTTTGAAAACACTGCTTGTTAGAGTCTTTCACATGCCCTCAGTAGACTCCTATCATACATTCAATGAACATCCCATCTGTCTTTCTAAATGAGGATTGATCATCTTACCCCATGTCCACTCTCTTGATTATCTTTTTTAGGTGTATAGAATTCATTCTGTTTATCATATCTTATAGGTCTATATAAGTGAATATATGCCATGTTTGACTTTCTCCTTCTGGGATATTTCACTCAGAAGGATCTTTTCTAGATCCCACCATTTGCCTGCAAATTTCATGATTTCCTCCTTTTTGATTGCTGAGTAGTATTCCATTGTGTAAAAATACCACAACTTCTGTACCCAATCCTCTATTGATGGACATCTGGGTTGTTTCCAGGTTCTGCCTATTACAAATAAAGCTGCTATAGACATGGTTGAACAATATTCCTTTTGTGTACTTGAGCAAAGTTTGGGTATATACCTAGCAGTGGTATAGCTGGGTCTTGAGGAAGCACTATTCCTAATTGTCTGAGAAAGCGCCAGATAGATTTCCAGAGTGGTTGTACCAGTTTACATTCCACCAGCAGTGGAGGAGGGTTCCCCTTTCTCCACAACCTCTGCATCATGTGTTGTCACTTGAGTTTTTCATCTTGGCCATTCTGATGGGTGTAAGGTGAAATCTCAGGGTCGTTTTGATTTGCATTTCTCTGATGGCTAATGAGGTTGAGCATTTCTTTAAGTGTTTCTCTGCCATTCGATATTCCTCTGTCAAGAATTCTCTGTTTAGCTCTGTTCCCCATTTTTTAATTGGATTAATTGGTTTGCTGCTTTTCAGCTTCTTTAGTTCTTTGTATATACTGGATATTAGTCCTCTGTCAGATAAAGGGATAGTGAATATTCCTTCCCAATCTGTAGGCAGTCATTTTGTTTTGATGACGGTGTCCTTTGCTTTACAGAAGCTTTTTTGTTTCATGAGGTCCCATTTACTGAATGTTGCTCTTAGAGCCTGAGCTGTTGGTGTTTATGAAGTTGTCTCCTGTGCCAATGAGTTCTAGGCTGTTCCCCACTTTTTCTTCTAAGAGATTTAGAGTATCTGGTTTTATGTTGAGGTCTTTGATCCACTTGGGCTTTAGTTTTGTGCAGGGTGATAAATATGGATCTATTGTCATTTTTCTGCATGTAGACATCCATTTGGTTCAGCACCATTTGTTGAAGATGCTTTCTTTTTTCCATTGAATGGTTTTGGCTTCTTTGTAAAAAATCAAGCATTCATAGGTGTATGCGTTTATTTCTGGGTCTTCTGTGCAGTTCCTTTGATCCTCCTTTCTGTTTTTATGCCAATACCATGCAGTTTTTATTACTATTGCTCTGTAGTACAAATTGAGATCAGGGATGGAGATACCTCCACATGATCTGTTGTTGCACAGGATTGTTCTGGAGATTCCTGTTTTTTTGTTTCTTTGTATGAAGCTGAGAATCTTCTTTTCAAGGTCTGTAAAGAATTGAGTTGGTATTTTGATGGGAATTGCATTGAATCTGTTGATTACTTTTGACAGGGTGGCCATTTTCACAATGTTAATCCTACCAATCCATGATCACGGGAGATCTTTCCATCTTCTGATGTCTTATTCAATTTCTTTCTTCAGAGACTTGAAGTTTTTCTCAAACAGGTCTTTCACTTGCTTGGTTAGTGTGTTTCTTGGATGCAACAGAAGGTTGGATCCTGTTTCCACAACTATTCTGTTAGTCTGTGTCTTTTTATTGGGGAGTTGAGTCAGTTGATGTTGATAGATACTAGTGACCAACAATTGTTGCTTACTTTTGATATGGGGTTGGTGGTGTCACTGAGTTTCATTGCTTGTATTCTTTTTTTTTTTGTGTGTGTGTGTAGTTATCTATTTCCTCTGTTTCCTTAGATGTAGTTGTTTTCTTTGGTTTGGAGTTTCCCTTCTAGTACCTTCTGTAGAGCTTTGTTTAAATTTGGTTTTGTCATGGAATATTCTGAATTTCTGTCTATGTTGCTTGAAAGTTTTGCTGGGTATAGTAGTCTGGGTTGGAATCTGTGGTCCCTTAAGGACAGTATGATTTCTGTCCAGGCCCTTCTGGCCTTCATAGTTTCATAGTTTCTGTTGAGAAATCTTGTGTGATTCTGATAGGTCTACCTTCATATGTTACTTGGCCTTTTTTCCATGCTGCTTTTAGAATTTTTTCTTTGTTCTGTAGGTTCAGTGTTTTGACTATGATATGACGTGAAGAATTTCTTTTCTGGTCTAGTCTACTTGGTGTTCTGTAGGCATCTTGTATGTTTATGGCCATCTCCTTCTTTAAGTTGGGAAAGTTTTCTTCTATAATTTTCTTGAAAATATTTTCCGGACCTTTGAGCCTGATGTCTTCTTTTCCTTCTACTCTTATTATTCTTAGGTTTTGTCTTTTCATGGTGTCCTTGAGTTCTTGGATGTTTTGTGTTTGGAACTTTTCTGATTTTATTTTTTCTTTGAGAGACGTGTCAATTCCTGGAAGTGTATCTTCGGCGCCTGAGATTCTTTCTTCCATCTCTTGTATTCTGTTGGTGATGCTTACCTTTGGAGTTCCCGATCTTTTCTCTATGTTCTACAGCTCCTGGTTTTTCTCTATTTGTATTTTCTTTTTTTAATTTTAATTCTGTTTTCATGACTTGCACCATTTCCTTCATCTGTTTGAATGTGGAGTCCTGCTTTTCAATGACAGCTTCTATTTTTTTTTCCGTTTCTTCTCTATGCATCACTAATTGTGCCTCTATTTCTTTGGGTATAAATGCCTGTATTTCTATGAGAGTTTGTTTATTTCTTCTTCATTTTCCTTCATTTGTGTGGACGTTTCTTTGAAAGCTTTGTTCATTTCTTCTTTGTTTGCCTCAATATTCATGGTCATTTCTCTGAGAGCTCAATTTGTTTCCTCTTGATTCATCTCGATTTCTTTGGCTATTTCTCTGAGGGCTTTGTTCATTTCACCTTTATGGGCTCTAATAGCTGGAGAAACATAGTTTTGAGGTTGTTTTCTTGTATATCTAGTGAATTGAAGTGTCCATTGTTTTGTGGGGTTGCTGGTGAGGTCATTATGTCCTGATTTGTGTTGGGTGTGTTCTTAAGTCTGCCTCTAGCCATCTGGTTATTTATAACCCTCACTGTTTGTTCCTCGAGTTTGTAGTTCAGACAATGATCATCTCTTCCTGTTTTCTGGACGTTTTTTTCAGGAAGATGAGAGAGGTTCACTGGTTTGGGAGTGTGCCTTGTGGTTTCAGTTTTGCCTAAGTAAGGAATGTGACGCTGGCACTATTTGCATGCACTTTTAGCAGGCGTAGTGTACGTGTGGGGATTCTGTGACTATTGCAGTGGCCTGCAGGCCACTATTATGAAGTATTATGTCTGAGATCCAGGGACTGTTTGCCTGGATTAAACTGGTGGACCCACAAGGCAGAGGCTTCAACGTTGGGGTCGCTATCCCAAGAATCCCTATGATGCCCACATTAGGGGCCTGGGTGGCAGGGATCTCATCTGGTTGCTTCTGTGGAGAGGCCCTGGGTCTGGGGCAAACTCTCCCTAGAAGGCTCACTCACTCTCTTGCAGGACCACTTGGAATGCACTGGGGTTTCCCTTGCTCTCTACTCTCTGATTTGGTCCTGCTGCTGGAAATGTGCGATTAGGCTAACAGTCAACTCTGTGACACTGTGGCCACAGGACACGCTTTCCACCTCTCCTGTGTGCTGCCTCTCTGTCCTTTCCCTCTGCCAGGAGGGGTTATGTTGATTTGTCCTGGGGTAACTCGGGAAAGAGTTAGGTTGAGTGTTCTCAATATCCTGGGCCCAGAACTCTCTGCCAGAAGCAGCCTGGTGGTAGAACCTATGTTTGCTGATCCTGAGAGAGTACCAGGTAGGGTTGAGTGTCCTCAGATCCAGAGCTTGGGTTTCTCTGCCAGGGGCCACTGGGTGAGCTGGAGAGGGGGTACTGTGTCCTGTGGCAGGCTGCCTCTCTGTCCTTCCCCTCTGATCTTCCCCTCCGCTAGGGCAAGCTTATGGCGGTGTTCTCAGGGGAGTGCCAGAAGGGGTTGGGACTTCTCAGTCCAGATTCTGAGCCGGGTTTTCTCTGCCAGGAGTTGGGGGGATCGCCAGTGATAGGACTTGGTGCTAGACCTTATTGTGCTGGAACTGGGAGCGTCTCAGGACGTGTTGAATGATCACAGTCCCAGATCCTGAGCTGAAGTTTATTTGCAAGGAGCAGCGGCCAGCACGGTGAAGCCCCTGTGCGCCTCTTTGTCCTTCTGCTCCACTGCGGCAGGGTTATGGCAGCGTTTGGGGGAGTGCCCGAAAGGATTGGGTTTTCTCAGCTCCGATCTCAGGTTGGGGTACAGACAATGTGGTCTGTGGCAGATTCTGCTAGACACCACCTGCCTCCTCTGAAGAGGGAGTAGGGATTTTGAGCTGGGCTCGCAGCTGCTCTCTGAGCATGGCTGGAGCTCAGTTGTGATGGAGGCGGGTACCCGCAGTCAGCGAGAACTTCCATGGAAAGACTGGGTGACCCATAATCAGCCTCGCAACTTTGCTTCCCCGTGGGGTTTTCTTGCGAATGGGACTCCCTTTGTGCCCACCAATCAGCCTGGGAAAGTGATCGGTACGTGCAGGTGTGCAGCTCCAGCACAGAGACCCAAAGCCCATGTTACCAGGGATCTCTTCCGGGTTCTGGCTGGCCGCCTCAGAGTGGACCTGACTGATTCCCATGCTGTGGGAGCCTCCCCTCACCTGGGAAACACGCTTTAGTTTTAGGGCCCAGAGTTCAGTCTCCTGGTCGCTGCACGGAGAGTGTTTTCCCACTTCTCAGACACAGAATTCTCCCAGTGCTGCCATCTTGGCCCTTCCACCCTTAAGTCTACTCTTAGGTTTTGTCTTTTCATGTTTTCTTGGATTTCATGGATGGTTTGTGTCAGGAATTTTTGGGATTTAGTATTTTCTTTAACGGCTACATGCATTTATTTCATTGTATCTTCCATATCTGAGATTCTTTCTTCCATCTATTGTAGTCTGTTGATTATGGTTGCCTCTGTAGTTCCTGTGTTCTTTTCTTTGTTCTTTCTCACCATGATTTCCTCTGTTTGTGTTTTCTTTAATTTTTCCAATTCTATTTTCAGATCCTGAACCATTTTTTTTATTTCCTTTACCTGTCTATCTGTATCTTCCTTCAATTCCTTCACCTGTTTGTTTGAACATTCCTCTGTTTCTTTTATTTCTTTCAGTGATTTAATCATTTTCTTTCTGAAAGCAACAAGCTGTTTTACTACAAGATCCTGCATTTCTTTACTGATGGTCCTAATCTGTTTGACTTTATCTCCCTCTAAATCTCCAAACATTTTATTTGTTTCCTCCATTATTTTCTTCTTAAGCATTGATGTAAAGTCATCTTCTTAAATTCTACTTATGTTAGGATGTCCAGGGCTGGTTGTCCCTGGATAATTGGGTTCTGGGAATAGCATATTGCTTTGCCTTTTGTTGGTTGTGCTTTAACAGTAGCCTCTACCCATCTTGGTGTCTCAGGTATGGGCTGTTAATTTCTGGTACCTGCTGGAATCCTGGGGTGGAGGGAATCCCCTTGGTAGGGTTCTGAAGGAGGCATCCTCAGCTCTTTGAGTGTGATCAATGGATTGGTGGTACTTTTCCAAAATTGGCACAATTCAACCCAGTTGAAGGACCTGTGTGGTAACTATGGTTCTTGGTAGTCAGGAAGGCTCTCCTCTTTCCAAGAGAAGTCCTGGAGACAGCTGCCTCTCTGTGTTTCTTGCTTAGAACATATTGAGCTGCTACCTTTGCTCCTTTATTTTGTTTTCTGAGCATAGTCCACTTGAAGAACCAGGAAGTGCAGTGGTTTCTTCAGTTTAGCTAGACATAACTGGTTGCACTTTGGAGCAGTATCTGGGGGCTGATCCAATGGTCTCAGGCTTCTGTAGGTCTGAGGTTGGAGCTGTGTGCCCCAGTACCTTAGTGGTAAAACATGGCAGTTGAGTACAGTGCTCATGTGGGCAGCCTGAGGCCAGAGCTTGGAGCCTGTGGGAACCCAGCAAGAACCCAGCAGGACCTCAGCAAGAACCCAGAAAGAACCCAGTGGGAACCCATCGGGAACCCCAGAAACTCTTCTGGAAGTGGGTTTCCTGAGGTTGGTCCTGATGTATCTACCACTGTGTGTTCCTCCCAACAAAAAGACCTAGTGTGCAGTGTTTTGGCATCCACAGTTTCATCTGGGATGGCAAGTAGAGTGCAGGCAGAGTGACTCTACCTTGTTATGGACTGGGCTCCCAGAGGAACCTGGCTGGGTTGGGGGTGGGTGGATGGGAGTTGTGGTGCCCTGAGTTTGGGCCTGCTCTTTCCCACACTGTCGGTTTTCCTTCTGACAGAAAATGACAGTCTCTGTTGCCCTGGGGCCCACATTTCTGTCTGGGACAGAATTCTGTCTGGGACAATGAGTCAGGTGCACAGCAGTTCTCTAGGCTGGCAGCTGAGTGTCAGCTGGACCCCAGTACCTATTGCAAGGGTTGTCTGAGTGTCCTGGGGTTGGTTGCTGATCGCTTCCTTCACCGTGGGGTTTTCTCCAGACTGGAAATCCCAGTCTCAGGTGTTGTGGGGCCCACAGTTCAGGCATGCAGGCATGCGCCTCTGGGCTGGTGACCAAGTGCCAGCTGGGACTGGGTACTCTTCCAGGAGTTTAGCTGGGTGAACTGAACCAAATTGATTCCCACAACATGGGCTTTCCTCTCAGCTGGCAAGCACAATTTTGGTGTGTTAAGGCCAAGAGTTCTGTGTGTTGGTCACTCTCTGTCCCTGCTGTGCTGCTGGTCAGAAACAGTGTCCTCCTGGTGCTGTTATCTTGGATGCTCATTATGACTATTTTAATAATTCTCATTAAAATCTTTGCCAATATTAATTTTACTTTGTTTATTAAAATATTTAAGCTAATTTTCTACTGCTCTGCACATGTTTTCCTCCTACTCTTGTAACTAATTAATGAAGATACTTTTATGATAATGGGCTAATAAGTCCTAAGAATGAATGCATAGATAGGAAATCTGTGTATGTGAGGTTCTTTGTCATGGTTACCAAACCATTTAATAAATAGTTAAGCTTTTAAAGCACAAGATTCATTTATCCAGTGTTATGGATTAGAAGTATTGTCTAACTTTCTGAACTGAGTTATATAGTAAACCTCAATAAAATACATTTTAGTATGATTAATATTACATAGTTTCTGTCTTCATGCTTTTATATTCTTATACATATTCACTGATGGAAATCTACTGTTGGTACAGGAATAGAGTCCCTCCCTATCTTGGAGCTTATCATAGAGCTTGCCAACAGGAACAAGAGGCTGAGGAGGAGAAGGAAAAATGGACAAATAGAAACTGAAAATTTGTTTACATGACTTGCTTTATTACAAAGCCCTTGGATATTCTATTAGTTCCTTGTTTCACTGATGTGACAAAATAACTAATAAGAGCAACTTAATGTGAGGACAGTAAATTCTGGTTCACAGTTTGAAGGGAGCTAATGCATCATGGCCAAGAGGAGGTTGGGGAAAAGCATGCTCAGCCTGTTTTCGAGCTTTAGTATATCTAGAACCTCAACCCATGTAATGAAGCCAACCATTGCTAAAGTGCTACACTTAGACTATTTCAGAAGTTTTTCCATCTCAGTTGATCTAATTGAGGCTCATCCCATAGGCATCTGGTGAGGTTTATCTTTTGGAGATTCTAGAGCATATCAAGTGGGCAGACAATTTAAACCAATTCACAGGGTAAGCAGTGCAATCTCATGAAAGCAGTAGCTCATTCTCAAGAGATAATGAGTTTCTCCTAAGAACTCTTAAGTTTCTCCTAAGAGTTAATCCTAAAATACCTGTTTAAGCTTTTCTTACATGTTACCACGTTTTCACTCTTCAAAGCGAGTTAGAAGAGGACAAAACATAATCTACCAGTGTAATTTATATCTGTTTAAATTCTCTTATCAGAACCTTCTCTAAATATCATTGTCTTTATGTAATTTTAAAATAATGTTCATAAACAATCCAAGTGACAAATTGATTTCGCTGTTTTCTTTTTATTCTTAGACTAGATTTTTCTTCACATTTAGAATAACATGTATTGATTTTCATCAATGGTATTTGATGGTACTTATTCATTTGTATTTATTATATTTCTTTTTATACAATGACAATTATATGTGTAATCTAATTTGTATTCTCTCTCACTAGATTTAACCTTTTTTCCTGAAAATATTTTTATTTAATATAATTTTAAATGTGCACATGTGTTTTACATAAATTAGAAATATTTATATAACAATCCTCCTATCAGAAATTTATTTTCTCTGCTAGAAAAAATAGAGTCTTTCAGAGACCCTTTATGGTAGGCTCCTGTCGTGTTTCTTTTTTTCTCCTACTTCCAATGTCTATCCCATTTGTCTTTCTAGATGAGGACTGATTATCTTACCCTGGGTCCTGCTTCTTGCTTAGCTTCTTTAAGTATATAGGTTTTAGTATATAGATCCTATCTTTTAGGTCTAGTATCCACTTATATGTGAATATATACCATGTGTTTCTTTCTGCTTCTGGGATACCCTATTTATGATGATCTTTTCTAGACCACACCATTTGCCTGCAAATTTCATGATTTCCTTCTTTTTAATTGCTGAGTAGTATTCCATTGTGTAAATGTACCACAATTTCTGTAACCATTCCTCCATAGAGGGCCATACAAGGTTGTTTCCAGGTTCCAGCTATTACAAGTACAAAGCAGATGCTGACATTCATAACCAAACCTTGGGCAGAGTACAGGAAATCATATGAAAGAAGGGTGAGTTAGTAAGACCTGGAGAGGAAAGGAGCTCCACAAGGATCAAACATATCTGGGCACAGGAGTCTTTTCTAAAAATGATTCTCTAACAAGGGATCATGCATGGATGTAACCTAAAACTCCTGCTCAGACATAGCCCAAGGCAGCTCAGTATCCAAGTTGGATACCCCAGTAAGTTAAACAGGGATTGACACTGATATGAACTCAGTGGCTGGACCTTTAACCTCCCCCCAACCCCAAGGGAGGAGCAGCCTTGATAGGCCACAGAGGAGGCCATTGCAGCTAGTCCTGAGGAGACCTGATAAGCTAGGGTCAGAGGAAGGGGAGGAGGAACTCTCTATCAGTGGACTTAGAGAAGGGCAGGGAGGAAATGAGGAAGGAACAGTAGGATTGGGAGGGAATGTGGGAGGGGGCTACAGCTGGGATACAATGTAAATAAACTGTAATTAATATAAAAAACAAAAACTTAATTAAAAATTTTATTGTCTTTTTGTTTTAACTAATTAAGTAATAAAGGATCTACTTAAAATTTAGTTTGTTTCTAATGAATGAACATATTAAATTCCTGTATGAAATTCCATTGAATTTTAAATTGTTGTAAATTATTTATGCTTATTTAGTAATTTATAACTTTATCATTCTGAATTACTTTTAGATATGTCAAATATTTCAGGTAATTTAATTATATTTGTGTTATTTTTATATTATAATTTTCAGGCTGTTTTGTTTTGGAAAATATTTTTTACTCCCAAATTGATTCTTATGTACTTTGCAATATGCTCCTTTTCTTTTGTTTGTTTTTACCAAAATACTGAGGAATACACAATCAAAGTTATCCACTGGAAGAAGCTCCAGGTTTTTTGAAGGAAGGGTTCTATGAAACCACTGTCACATCCAGACAGCCTCTTGCTGAATAAAGGCTCGCAGAAGTATGTCCTTGGAGAGAATGTGATTTTAACTCCTAACTAGCAACTACTGGTATCTCTTCGTGGGCTAAACACTACATGACTGTGCTACGCAGGGTCTCCTTCATGATTATGGTATAACATAACCATGGTGCTCATGCCCTTTGTCTTGTTTTCCTGAAGGGAAACTGATTGCCATTTTATGATTTCTGAGTAAAACTGTAATTAACTTCTTACTTCTTGACTCTGTTCTAAAAGTCTTCCGTCCTCATTTGTGACCTTGGTAGACATTATTGACTTCTCTCATGCTATAAACCAAACATTCACTTTGGTTTATGTAAAGTAGATTAATCTCAAACCATGTGTGTTATCTTTTCTTATTGACATTTGCAATGAACCAACTGAAGGAAGAAATTACGTAATTGAATCACTCAGAATTCTAATTTCTGTTCTGTTTTCACTGAATCACTATACCCATGATCATGCCTTCTATTTCTAACTGGTGTACATGGACACAGTGTCCCCTTGGAATAACCTCTTGTAAATGTCTATCCTTAGTGATTGGGTTCATGATCTCCAGTACTTCAAGAAGCACGCCTGAGAACACAGAGAATGAAAAATCTTCTATAGTATGTGTAGGATACCTCTTATTTCAAATTCTATCTGAGAGGTTTGTGGTTGGAGTCATGATCTCCAGTTCTGTGAGAGCACAGAGAATAAAAAAAAATCTTATAGATATGTGTAGGACACCCCTATTTCCAATTTTTGTTCCTGGTATTCACAAGGAATAATATAATATAATATATAATATGTAATATATTATATATTATATAATAATATTTTATATAATATATTATATAATAATATAATATAATATATAATAACTAAGATACACTATGTCAAAGACACTCCTTTCTCTGAAGCTTTATTTCTAAAACAAATTTTTAATAATTTTTTTATTAAATTGATTACAGTTTATTCAATTGTATCCCAGGTGTAGCCACCAATTTTTAGTTTATATATTAATTATAGTTTTGAAGATCAGTACTCACGTCAGCTACAAAGTTTGTATCTTAGTTGCTTTAGATATTGAGCCACCTTTTCAGGCCATTGTGCACATTCTTACAATTGGAATCTACTTCCAACTTTGTCATGTGTGATGCTTAATTTTGATTGTTAATGGTATTTTATCTGGAACCATCTATGATACAGTTCCCTAAGCACAACTCTGCAGGATTATTTCAATTATGTTACCTTCTGTCCATGCTTCTGAGCAATTAATTGGATTAGGTAATCACGGTGAGAAAACTATATCAACTATTATTGGGCTGTGAAATTACAAACATGATTTCCAGAATGCATAAACAGGAGAAAGCTCAGTGAGTATGAGCCGTCATTGTCCTCTGCTTCTTTGTTATTATTTATTTTTTCTTTATTTCACTTTATTCACTTTGTATCCTCCCATAAACACTTCCCTCCTTCCCTTCTAATCCCACCTTCCCTCCCCCTTCTTCATGTATGCCCATCCACAAGTCCACTGATAGGGGAGGTCTCCCTCTCCTTCCTTCTGAAATTAGTCTATCAGATCTCATCAGGAGTGGTTGCATTGTCATCTTCTGCGTCCTCTGTTTCTTAACTAAGTCAGCCACTTCACTTGCTGTGACCTCCTGACATCAGTCCTGCCCTATAGCGCTACCATAAGCCTACAAACACTGAGCCAAATGTATTTCTAATGTAAATAATATCCTAAAGCTCTTTTTCACACCAAGAGGGAAATAACTTACAAATAAAAATGTTCTTATAATGCCCAGGTTGAGTCAGGTTTTGTGGTATACCCCCTTAGTTGATTCTTTGCCTTTGGGACTTTTTGGCGGCTAGAGTCTGAAAGAATTTGGTCAGAGAAATGTCCCGTTTTCATTTTTTAAGCAGAACTTAACATGTCTTTCTGATGGGAGTTTGTAATATTTAATAAATTGATTCTTGTGGCTCTATCACATGAAAGCAGCTTCCTAAGTAACTGAGAGGGAGGAGAAGACTGCCAAATGGCATTTTCCAAAGATGACATTGATTACAACAATAAAAGTATTTAATATACAACATAAATGTAATAGAAGTGAAACATTGTAAATAATAATAAAGTAAAATAGAGAACATTAGGAATGTATTATAATGAGCTATAAAAAGAAGGAAGGATGTAGGCAAATGGAATTGTGGGATTCCATGATTCAGTTTAATAAGAAACCGAAGGGAAGTAAGGTTGCTTGGACAATCCAAAAGCTTCTTCAGTTATCATCCTCCACAGGATGATCAATTGTACTGGAGAAGAAAATTGTTCCAATATTCACTGTCAAATAAAACAGAAAAAATCATGATAAAAAACATTCTCAGAAGACAGATTCCACTCAACTCAGATAAAATGAGTCTTTCAGTCTATTTTTATAACTCTACACAGAAAATTTCATGTGTTTACAACATATCTGATTTTGAGAGGTCCTATTATTGATTCAGATATGTTTTTCCTATTTATCATTCTTCATGTATTTGTTGTAGTTGATCCTGTGAATCCAGTAGTTACATAATGCTAAGTGTTTGATAAGATTTATCTCTCATAAGAAATCCAACCAACATTACTGTTTTTGCAGGAGGATTGCACAGTTTGTTGACAGTGGCACAGGGCTTAATCTTCCAGAATATTTGAGGGGTTTTTGAATCCAAACGTTGTCTCTAAGTGATCTTTCCAAAAGTAATACTTTGGTAACCAAGATATCCTACATTGACTCAGGGAGCAGGAGAAGGAAAGGTGAGAAACACAGCAGGTAATATTCTAGAATCCTTTCAGGGGCTGAATTAGGAGGACATCTGTCATACATACATGCATGCATATATGTGAGTATAAACATGCATGTGTATATGTGTTCAAGGTCAATATGTATGTATGAATATATTTATATTTTTTAATTATGCTGTTTAATTATATTTAAGTAAAAAAGACTTTTTCCATGCTAAAATATCAAGATGTGTGCCAATACTGCTGTGATGTTAATTACAGTTTTGTGAAATCAGGAGAGGATGTCATCCTTCCATTCATCTGATTACTACTTTAAATCTTCCTGTTACCTGTCAGAAAGTCCTCCTGAGAAGGAACAGATGTAAGATTTAATTCTTCAGTATTATCATTTGGAAAGTTATTGTCACTTTGGTTATGGGCATCAGCCTTATCACAAGACTTCTCAACAGCAGTTTATAAACCAGAGGAGTTCTTGATGTCCTCCACACTCCTTTGCATGTCTTTATACAATGTAGTAGTATCCTCTTCAAAGATCTTTGGAAAATATTCAGTGAGAATTTTTATAAGAGAAACCTGTAAATCAACAATACAGAAACTAGATTCTGTCATTTCACATTGTTTACAAATTTGATACCAGAGTCTTGAAATGACAAAAAAATTAGGAGTTACTACATGCAGGTATCAACCCATGAAAAGAGTAAGAATAGTATGGGCACATATTTAATGTATAGTCAGTAAAATAAGGAAAAGTTTCAGTAGCCTCACAACAATGACTGTTTTTGTTTAACTTTTATGTTTTTTCCCATGATACACCTCATTTTATATTTGACCAGGCTTTTAAAAATTATTCATTTATTACAATTTATTCAAATTTCCCTACTGCAGTCCACGCCCTGGTCTCCTCTTAGAACCACACACCCTCCCTCTTCTCCTTCTTTGCCCCTTCCCTAAGTCCTGTGACAGGTGAGAACCTCCTGCCAGCTCAGCAGGTAAAGTCTAGGCTCACAACCAAAAATAATTTACCAGTCTTAAACAAGGTAGCAAAGAAATAATTTTCAGGAATATCACACTTAGATGATATGCTTTTTTTTGTATTCTCTCTTTTTTTAATTTTTTATTTAACTTTTATTAATTACACTTTATTCCTTTTATGTCCCACCATAGGCACCTCCCTCCTCCCCTCCTGGTCCCACCCTCCCCCCCTTTCTACATGCATGCCTCTCCCCAAGTCCACTGATAGGGGAGGTCCTTCTTTCTGATTTTTTTTGTTGTTGTTGTTGTTCTTCTC
This sequence comes from Meriones unguiculatus, assembly GCF_030254825.1. Lineage (NCBI taxonomy): Eukaryota > Metazoa > Chordata > Mammalia > Rodentia > Muridae > Meriones > Meriones unguiculatus. The sequence goes on along the minus strand of NC_083353.1, from coordinate 22,839,561 downwards.
AATGCAGTTTATTCAGGAACCTTGAACAATCTTCTGACCCTGGTTAAAGCCAGCCCACAGCTTAAAATAACCTCTTTGTAGCCAACCCCAGAGTGCCTCGTGGGCAATGCAGATAGGTCCACATACACGGAAGCAAGCCTGATCCTCAGCCTTAGCCAAATATGGAGTTGTTTGTGACAGAGAGGACTCACCATCGGGAAGGTGAAAGGCAGAAACCAGCTCTATCTTTAAGTCGTGGCATTACACAGCTCTCTACAGTTCCCCCTTTTTGTTTTAGACACATCAGGCAAGAGTAGAGGTCTGATCTCTGATATTAGGAATAAATTGGGACTTTGTACCAATGTTCCTTTAGGTGTCATCCACCCAAAGAGCATCAGACCCGTCTGATACCTTTTTCTCAGAGGCGGGACCTGGGGCATCAACCCGCATGCAATCAGACATGCTCTTCTCTGGGTCGAAAGCAGCTGACCCTGAGTGCAGTGCTTAGCTTTGCATCCTGAGCGTAACATTTTAGCTTTTTATGGTAGCCAACCATGTTTGGGGAGACTGTCCTGCTTCAATGGCTGTAAAGGCCTGAATGATCATGGCTGCATTACGCTGTTGTGAGACTCTAATCTTGCATATACACCACAGGCAAACCAAGGAGACCAACCCCAGAAGGCCTGCTAACACTCCCATGCCCGCCCATTCCTTCAGATGATTTATGGCTGCAGCAATCCATGATGATAATCCTCTGGCTAGTCCTGCGTCCACTCTGGTAGAATTTGCCATAACAATGGCCACTCTCATCTGCTCCATCATAGTATCGAATTCTTTAGTCCAATTACCTAAAATATAGCTAGACAATTGTTTAGACAGATTTAAAGCACGGAAAAAATTCTTATATTGTATGCTAGTGACACAAAGTCCAGCATACTTCCATTGACAGCCAAGTTGAGCGATTTGCCATAGGGTATCAATTTGCTCCTGCACGAGGTCAATCCTCTGATTGAACACCATCAAGTATCCTCTTTGTTGAGCATTAATTTCTTTTCGTACATCTAAAGCATGAGCTACATTGGCTAAAATATTATTTAGGGTCTGAGCAGTCTGCATAGTATGACTCATGGCTAATGCAGCAGTGGTATCTCCAACAGCCGCCAATGAGATGGCAGTAACAATGGCGGCTGTAATTTTCTTGTTTCATACACAAATAGTTCAGAATAGTGATCCTTCTTTGTTTTCTGCTCTGACCGCATAAAGGAATATATATGAATAGAACTGTTTAGAAAAGAAAATCATTAATAGCACTTAAGAGTGAAAATTATATTTCATTGTTCTTTTTGTACTGAACGTGAATTTTTATTAAGACTTGGATTTTAGGTTGCCAGTTGCTTGGTAGCTGAATAGAGCCAAGAATAGTCCTGGATGCGAGTGTCATAACTTGTGTTTAACTACTGCAATGTATCATGACTTCTGTTTTGTGCCCCTGATTCCTGAAAGGTGCTAGTTAAATATACCCCTTCCATTCTTTTTATTTCTTTTCCTTCTTTTTTAACATATGATTTTATTGATTCTTTGTGAATTTTCCATCATGTACCCCAAACCCACAAATTTCCCAATCCTTCCATTACTGCTTACCACCCTTTAAATCCCACAAAAGAAAACAAAAAATATTATATATATATATATAATTTTTATTATCGTGTGTGTGTGTGTATAAATCACTAAATTATTCCATGTAAGCTGTGTTGTGCCACTGTGTGTCACACTAATATCCTTTTGCTCAAACAGCTCCGTTTGCAGATGTTCACTAAAATGAGTCAATACTCTGGTGCAGAGCCTAATGGTTTTGTGCTACACAATCAATAATAGATCCTCTCAGAGACTCTCTCAGATATTCTGGATATCCTCCTGTTGTACCTAGCCATGGATTTCCAGCAGCTTTGGGTGTTCAGGACCAGCCTCTTCACATGTTCCAAAAGTTCATAGATGGAGATGTTGGGATGGGCCAGCTCAAAGTCTTGGATCTGGGTCTTGGCTTAGTCAGCTTGCCAACTCTCCTGCAAATCATGCCACCAGGGCCAGCTCTCCTGCACCTTTTTTTTGCAAGAAGGCACACCCCATACTTTCTTAAAAGGTTTTTGTCTCTCATTTTGACAAAAAACACAAAAAGGGTCTTATCAGACTGCATCTGCACATTATGGCATTATATTTTTAAATTTTATTCAGTTTTAAAATTCAGTCCTATTCCTACTGAACTTTGTACCCTTTCTGTTTGCAAATCTATCATGTCCAACTTCTTAGTGGCTGCTATCCTCAGGAGACATATATGCTAATCATAAAATCTTTAAGGATTTTACTTGGGAATTATGCTTTAAGAAGTAAGCCCCACTGTGAGGCAACTGGTAGGCAGCTCTGGTATTAGAGGGAATGCAGGTGTCCTATCTTTCTCTGCCTGTGTCTCAATTGGCTTTCTTCTTAACAAGTGAAAATATATTTTCTTCTTAGGAATTTTCTCGCACCACCTGAAATTTTACTCTGAGGCTTTTAATGAAAAAATAAGCTTATCAATACTAAATTTGAAACAATCAGTAAAACAATTTAAAGTAAATTCCTTGGTGAAACAAGGTTAATGTAAACTATTATGTGAAGTGGTGTGTCAGAAGTTATGTTCATTGGCAGCTATCTCAGAAGCCTCAGCATCTGTAATTTCACAAGAATGTGTAATTTCAGTTTTATGAGATCCATTGCCATCTTCTTGTTTCCAAGGACACCACAATGCAAGCAGTGTGCAACTTCCATGCAGGCAACATATAAAATGAATAAAAGTTTCAATTGTGCTTTACATGAAATAAAATAAATATTTTGGTGTTAGATTTATGGCTCACAGATAAGTGCACTAGTTTGTACTCGAAAGCATTCAGTTGAGTTCACAGCACATCATGGTTGCTTTGAGTATTATCTAAGTCTAATTCCATGGAGTTCAAAGATTTCTTTGGGCATGCAGGGAACTAAGAAAAGTTGTTAAATGCAAAATTACATGAAAGCAGAAGGTAAGCACACACAGTTATTTAGTAAAATGAATGTTTCCTTATTATAAGCGTAGTTCTACAGATCTCTTGTTGTACAAATGAAAAGCTGCCTGACATGGGAGCTGTATTGTTTCATCTGTGCTCAATTCAAAAAGGAAGTGTGACTAAGTGAATAGAAGCTGGGAACAAGTGCCACTCGCAGGGATGAGAAAACTACTTGAGGAATATATCCAATTCTATTTTATTCTATTTCTCCGTGATGGTCCACAGTCCTAAATTTTAGTTTGTTGAACCTCATCATCTCTTTCTGTCATCTTTAGCGTCTGTGCTTCAAGTTTATTTGGTTTTCAAAGGCAGTTAAAGACGGATGAGACATAACTTCTAATGACATTAAGAAGGACGATTCCCAACCTCCGTGAAATAGATCAATACCTCTTCTAAACCAAAAGAATGCAATCCTAGGGTGTCCTTAAACACCAATGACCTTTCCAACTCCACTGGTACAGATCTCAAAAGGTCACCCAGAACTTTTCATTTCCATTCTGATCCTTGGCAACTGGGTCTTGGTTTTCTTGGTTGCAAATTGATCCCTTTTTCGCTCTGGTTTATTTCTCAGTGTGCTCTCTCTTTCTCTCTCTCTCTCTCTTTCTCTCTCTCTCTCCTCTCTCTCTCTCTTACATACATACACACACACACTTGCACACATAGGCACACTTACACAGAGGCTATCAACTCTCTATGTCCATGCCTATGAATGACTCTCTTTCCAAACATATCTATATACACACAAATGTTTATTCATGAACATCTATGTATAGAAAGGACAGAAATGAACACAATATTCATTAGTGCTGAAGTTAACACACCTGACAGTTATCCTAAACAGTTCTCCCCCAGGCAGTTGTGTACCTTGGCATGGGCAGAGCCGTAAAGTGTGGAAAACTAACTCTGGATAGAAGATTTGTGCAAGCACTGGAGAACTAGCAATGGGAAGTGAGGTCAATGATTTTTGAGGCACAGCCACCCAGAAGAGCAGGTGAGAATTCCAGGAAATCCATCCTTCCCTTCCAATTCATGCAGGTGTGCATCAGGAAGTGGCAGGAGTGGGCATGTCTGGCAGTGAGTCCCTTGGGGAGGTGAAGGCCTAGATGTGAGTTGAGGTGTGGGTGCTGGTCTTTCTTCCTGAAGCCTAGACCTTGAGCCTTCGCCAGAGTCGTTGGGTAGTGGGTGTCTGGTGGGCCGATGCAGGACAGAGTGCTTGCTCTGGGAAGATGGCTGCAGCCTAGGCTCTCATGGGTGGGTGGAACCCGCCCAAAGGGTGTGGAGATCAGACAGAGAGGCCTCCAGAGAGTGTCTCCAGAGATCCAAGTAGGATCCCAGGTGCAAGCTCTGGAAGGCCTGGGTTTTCCGTGAGGGAAGAGTGGGTGTGTCCAGTCCCGTGCCATCCAAAGATATGCCTGAGCAGAGAGTGTCCTTCTGCGGTTCACCTGCGAGAGAACCGGTTGCGATATTCCCAGAGAGCCTTGGCCATGAGGGGGGCAGGTCTCTTCTTAGCCTGGATCTTGATGCAGAGAGCCCGCTGGGATAGGCTGTATCCAGAGGCCTCCTGGAGGAGGTGCCTTTCAGAGGTGGGCCCCCGCGCCGGGGGTCCGGGCTCCTAATGCTGGCCTGGGCTCCTGGCCTGGGGGAAGAATGTGACCGTCTGAGTTTGTTCGAGGCCTTGCAGCTTCTTGGCCTGTGTCCTCCGGATGCGGGCTGTGAGGGCTTGCAGCTTCACCTCTTGGTCTGCCTCTTCCATCTACTGCTCTGTCTTGGTCTCAGTCTGACTGTGGGTCTCAGTCTGGTCCCCTACGTGACGAGGTTCCTCCTCTTGGGCTGCTTCGGCTGTGTTGGCTTGGAAGGCGTCCTTGGCTTCGGAGATTCCTTGGAGAGCAGTTTGTTCGGCTGTATCAGCTTCATGGGCTGCAATGGTCTCCATGGCTATAGCCAAAGTTTGAGGTCTTGTTGCTGGTCTTTCTTCCTGAAGCCTAGACCTTGAGCCTTTGCTAGATTCCTTGGGTATCGCCTGTCTGGTTGGACAATGCAAGATGGAGTACTTGCTCTGGAAAGATGTCTGCAGCCTAGGCTCTCACGGGTGGGGGGAACACATCCAATGGTGTTGAGATCAGGCAGAGAGGCTTCCAGAGAGTTTCTCTAGAAAGGTCGCCAGTGAACAGGAAGTGGAATCTCAGGTGAAATTGCTGGAAAGCCATGCCTCCTCCATAGCTCAGGAAGCCTGTTTCAGATCTCAGAGCCAACTCTAGCTGACTCCATGGGGTTCACAGCCCTTCCTTGCCTCCAAACGTTCTCTGGTCAAATGTGTTTTTCTGTATGATCTTTTTGGTACTCTTGGGTTAACCTGCCCACATCTGTGGGTCTCCAACTTTGGAGTCATGAGAGAACCTGGTCTCTTCTTACCCTGCTTCATGCTTTTGTGGCCTTCCCTATAGGGCAGACAGGGATCCATCTGGCATGTTCTGTGTGTAGAGGCTTCATGGAGGAAGTGCTTGTCAGAAGAGTCCCCACCTCTCGCCTGAGGTTCACTCTCCTCCTTCTGGATGGGTCTTTCTGCCTGTATTTGGAAAGTGACCATCTTGTTTTGTCTACATCCTTGCAGCTTCTACACTTGTGTGCTCTGTTTGCAGGCTCTCAGGGTTTGCAGCCTCAGCTCTTGTAACTCCTTCATTTGCATGTGTGTTGCTCTCAATCTGCCTCTGGTTTAGTTTTTCAGGTTAGGACTCCTCTTCTGCGTGCCCAGGTTCAGGCTTATCAAAAACACACACACATATATATGTGTGTGTGTGTGTGTGTGTATATGATATACATTCGTACATTTATATGTATATGTATATATATCACAGGTAACTTGCACCTGTGTGATGCATGCTGTGATATATATATATATATATATATATATATATATATATAAATTAGCATATATATATATATATCCCTCGGTATGATGGCCACTGTAATTTTTATCACTGTTTGATATTTAATGTAGTCTTCCCTATGTAACAGAGACCATGAATGACCATGAATTGATTGATACTATGAGATGGCTGTGTCATGATGTTCAAGTTTGTGGTGTTCACTCTAATTGCATCCATGTGATGTTTGGGTGAGGGCTCTGTTTAATTATCATTGTGTGATGGCTACAATGTAATGGCCCCTGTGAAATGGTAATAATTAATGGCTACTGTGTTGTGTTCACTGTGTGATGATTACTCTGTGATGGTTACTGTGTTATGGCCACTTTTTGAGGGCCTCTTATTGACAGTAATTTGTTTTTGACACTGTTGATGGTCACTGTATGCTGGCCACTTAATGATGGCCTGTGTGTGATGGTCACTGAATTATAAATTCTGTGGGATCCCACTATGTGATGGTCAAAGTTTGATAGCTACTGTGATGGTCACCCTGTGATGGCCATTATCTGATGCTCACTGTTTGATATCCCACTATGTCATTTATATGGTGTGATGGTCACTGTGTAAATTTGACCTTGTGTTGGACAATGTGTGATTGACATTGAGTTTTGTTCACTGTGCAAAGATCAGTGCTTCATCACCAATACATGATTTTCACTACCATGGCCTGTGACTGACGGTTGTTTTGTAATGGTCATTCTGTGCTGGCTAATAATTGATGGTTAGCTGTATGATTTAATTGCATAATGGTCACTGTGTAATCACTAATATGTGATGAACATTTTGATTGATACTGTTTTATGTTCACTGTGTAATATTCATTATATGATGGCCACTGTGTGATAGTCATTATGTCATAAACATGGCGATGCCAAGAGTGTTAAAAATAGCATGTGATGGATCCATAGTGATGGCCAATGTCAATGTTCATGGTGATGGCAAACTCTGTGAGGGTCACAGTGTGAGACACACTGTGTGAAGGCCATGATGTGATGATCACTGTGTTGGTCAATATATGGTTATCATTTTATACTGTCCACATTTTCATTATCATTGCAATATGAAAGCAGATTGATAGCTGTTGTTTCATGATTAAAGCATAATGGTCACTGTGTGATGGTATCTGTGTGGTCATATCAGGGTGATGGGTATTGTAAAATCCACCATGTTGTGACCAGCATGTGATGGCCACAATGTGATGACCAGTTTGTGGTAGTCATTGTGATGAACAGCTGTGAGTAATTCACTGAGTGATCATCATTTTGTGATGGACATAGTGTGATGGTCACTGTGCGATGGCCACCTTGGAGTGGAAAGTATGTAATGGTCTCTGTTTATCATCACTATGTGATGGCTTCTATATGGAGGTCACTAGGAATAAACATAATGTGTTGACCAATGTTTTATATCCTCTGTGTGATGGTCAAATAGCATAACTCCTAGGGATGCCCCCTGTGCTATAGACACAATGAAATAGTCTACTCTATGATGGTGACTCTTCATGTCTTGGGTCCATGAACCAGGCATTCAAGAATCTGTTTAAAAAACTGAATGTATTTCTAGAAAACAAATTATTGTAGTTACACTACTTCAACTAAAACAGGAGATTTGGACAAACTGATGTGGCACTGTATGACAGGATTGTTATCTTTTCTGGCTAAAAATGTACATCCTGAGAGAAAAGCTGTGAGTATTCTGTGGTGTGCTTCTCTATAGACTGCTTGTTTCTGGGGCATATAGGGCCATAAAGCAGGTTTCAGCTTTTGTTTTGCTTTGCTTTTTTTTGTTTGTTTGTTTGTTTTGTTTTGTTTTTTGAGACAGAGTTTCTCTGTGTTACCTTGGCTGCCCTGGACTCATTCTGTAGAGAAGGCTGGCATTGAATTCACAGAAATCCATGTGCCTCTGTCCCCTGGAGTGCTGAGATTACAGGTGTCACCACTGCCACAGCTTGGTTTCAACTTTAAAATATAAATTTTTATATTTTTATTAATTAAACCTTACTCACTTTGAATCTCCCCATAAGCCCCTCACCCATCCCTCCCAATCCCACCTTCCTTCCTCCTTCTTCTTGCATGCCCCTCCCTGAGTCCACTGATAGGGGAGGTCTTCCTCTACTTCCTTTTGATCTTAGTCTATCATATCTCATCAGGAGTGGCTGCACTGTAATTTTCTGTGGCCTGGTAAGGCTGCTTCCCTCTCAGGGGGAGGTGATCAAAGAGCAGGCCAATCAGATTATGTCAGAGGTAGTCCCACTTCCCATTAGTATGTAACCCACTTGAACACTAAACTGCCATGGACTACATCAGTGCAGGGGTTCTAGGTTATCTCCATACCTGGTACTTGGTTGGAGTATGCATCTCTGGAAAGACCCCTGTGTTCAAATTTTCTGGTTCTGTTGCTCTCCTTGTGGAGTTCTTGTCCTCTCCAGATCTTACTATTTACCACTTCTTTGATAAGATTCAATGCACTCTGCCCAACAGTTGGCCATAAGTCTCAGCTTCTGCTTTCATAGCCTGCAGGGCAGAGCCTTTCAGAGACCCTTTACTGTTTTTTTCTTCTTCTGATGTCCATACTCTTTGCCTTTCAGGATGGGGGTTGAGCATTTTAGTCAGGGTTGACTCCCTCTTGATTAGTTAGGACATCAACATAAAATCAGAAACATTAAATCAGTTATAAGAAAAAGTAGGAAAGACCCTAGAACTCACTGGTACAAGAGAAAACTCCCTAAGCAGAATATGAACAACACAGGCTCTAAGAGCAACAATCAATAAATGAGACCTCATGAAACTAAAAAGCTTCTGTAAAGCAAAGACACTGTCATCAAAACAAAATGAATGCCTACAGATTGGGAAAAAAATCTTCACCAACCATTTATCTGACAGAGGGCTAATACCCAGTATTTATAAAGAACTAAAGAAATTGAAAAGCAACAAACCAAGTAATCCAATTAAAAAATGGGGAACAGAGCTAAACAGAGAATTCTCTGTAGAGGAATATCGAGTGGCAGAGAAAAACTTAAAGAAAGGCTCAAAGTCACTAGCCATTAGGGAAATGCAAATCAAAACCACCCTGAGATTTCACCTTACAACCATAGAATGGCCAAGATCAAAAACTCAAGTGACAACACATGATGGAGAGGTTGTGGAGAAAGGAGAACCCTCCTCCACTGCTTGTGGTAATGTAAACTTGTACAACCACTGTGGAAAGCAATCTGGTGCTTTCTCAGACAACTAGGAATAGTGCTTTCTCAAGATCCATCCATACTGCTCCTAGGCATATTTCAAAAAGAGGCTCAAGTACACAATAAAGACATTTCTTCAGCCATGTTTGTAGCAGCTTTATTTGTAATAGCCAGAAGCTGGAAACATCCCAGATGTCCCTCAGTGGAGGAATGGATACAGAAATTGTGGTACATCTACACAATGGAATATTACTCAGCAAAGAAAAATAAGGAAATCATGAAATTTCCAAGTAAATGGTGGGACCTGGAAAGGATCCTCCTGAGTGAGCTGTCCCAGCAGCAGGAAGACACACACGGTATATTCTCACTCATATAGACATATAATATAGGATAATCCTTCTAAAATCTGTACATCTAGAATATAATTTTTGTAATTTTAATTACGTTATTTCCAAATTCATTTTTCTCCCTCACATATACTGCTCCTTGCCTTCAATTTCATGGCCTTTTGGTTAAATTATTGTTACTGGTTGAATTTTACTTAAGTTTTGCTCAAGGATTTCCCGGATAGTAAGCCAAGAAATGGCTCCCTTGGACATTGAATATGAAATGAAATGTCACACAAGGACCCATGTCCTGGAACAGGAACTGCTTTGGGACATTGGAAGAATTTCTATTAAAATAGATTTTTCCAGACTAAAATCTTGTCTGCTCCAAGGGTACAAGGGCAGAGCTAGGAAGGCCTGTGCTGTCTGAGTCATTTGCTTTCTATTCACCCAGTAAGGGAAACACTATTCCCCAAACCCCACCTTGGTGGTCCTTGCTTAGGAGAGACTCTGGAAAGGCCTAGCCAACAGAAGCTCTAATGGACGTTAGCTTGCAAGTTCCTTCTCGATTCTTCCCTGGTTCTGCTCTAGGGATCTGTGCAGGAGACCACAAGCCACACCATGGTGATTGTGGTCACTCTCTTCTTAGGTCAGGAGGAGCAGGCTCGTTGAACTGTCAGAGCAGCTGGTACTGGGATGGACTGTGAAACAGACTGTGGGTTTGTTCATGTGGTGACCTGAGCAGTGGCCCTTGGCCTCTGAGCTTCGCTGATTGTGGATTCTTTGGAAGAAGGAGGCTCTCTGCATCCATGGCTGTGGGACCCTGTGGTGCTTGTACCTAAATCACTACATAGTGCATAAACAATCATTGCTTTTGGTGTATTATAGGAAGAAGACATTATAAAATTGAAGGTCTTTTTTATAGAAGTTCTGAATTTTTCATTCTGCTTTTAGGTTTGTGTTACAAGTTCTGTGAAGGGTTTAGAAACTGGTAGTAAATAGGTGACAGGGGTTACCCTTCAACAATACAGCAATGCTTGGTTAGAATACTATGGCTAGAGAGATGGCTAAGTGGTTAAGAGCACTTATTGATAAGACCAGAGTTAAGATCCCAGGATATATAGCATGTGGCTCACAACTACCTGCAACCACACCTCCAGGGGACCTTTTGATCTACTCTTACTTCACTGGGTATACACACACACAAACACACACAAATGCACACATACACAATTCTTCATATAAAGAAGAATTTAAAATATTTGAGAAGCTAGGTGTTGCTGACATATGCATTTCATTTCAACACTCAAGAGGCAGAGGCAGCTGGAGCTCGGAGTTCAAGACCACTCTGGTCTACACAGTCAGTTCTAGGATAGCTCAAGTTGCATGCATAAACCTTGTCTCAACAACCAAATCACAGATAAAATATAATAAAATAAAATATAAAATAAAAATCCTTTTATGTTTCTGTGATTCAGAGAAATTCATTTCCAAGGACAAAAGGAGTTTCTGAGCTGCAGAGGTTTCCCAGGTGTTCATGGGGTTGGGTGGCTAAGGAAAATTCCACATCTTGTGACATAGATTTTGTGGCAAAAAATAGACATTAAAATATTTAATGTCATTTTGTCTGTGAGTTTCAGTGGGTCTGGGTTTGCATGAATCCACAAGGGGACATGTGGGGCTACCAATCCATTGCAGAGCTTTTGATCTTATCCATTTGAGAGAGAGCTCTAGAGCATGGTCACTCTCTCTCACTATAGGAAATATCAGTAGGTGTTGGGTCAAAACCAACAATTTAGGAGTCACTTTGAGTTAATTTTGTGGTAGTTGTGGAGTTTGTCTATAATTTTTTTCTTTATTCTTTTCTTTGTTTCAAGCAACTTTGTATCCAGCTGTTTTGTGAAAGGTATTTATCAGGTGTAGGAGTTCCCTGGTAGAATTCTTGGGATCTCTCATGGATACTATGGTATCATCTGCAATTAACGATACTTTATTTACTTCTTTTCAAGTTTGTATTTCCATGATCTTTTTCATTGCCCTCACTAGAAAGAATTTAAAGTATTCTGTTGGATAGATATGGGCAGAGGAAAGAAGCTTGTCTTCTTCCTGATTTTAGCGGAATTGCCTTGAGTTTTTCACCATTTAATTTGTTGTTGGCTGTAGGCTTGCTGTGAATTTCCCTTATTATATTTATGTATGTCTTGTATATTCCTACTCTCCACAAATGCTTACTCATTACGGGGTGTTGGATTTTGTTAAAGCCATTTTCAGCATCTAATGATCTCATAATGTGACTTTTTTTTCCTTTCAGTTTGTTTATATGGTAGAATACATTGACAGATTTTATATGTTATGTACTTCTGCTTTGTTGGACTATTCAGGGCTTGCTGTAGTAGGATAGCCAGTGGAATATATCGACCTGGCTGTTATAGATCGTATTCTTATTTATTTATTTGTTTATTTATTTATTTATCTAGCTAGCTAGCTAGCTGTTTATTTGTTTATTTATTTATTTGTATTTTTAATAATTTATTCACGTTACATCCCAATTGTAGCCCCCTCCCACATCTCTTCCCAGTCCCATCTTCACCTTCTTTTCCACCTTACATCCTTCCTTAATCCACTGAAAATGGAAGTCCTCCTCCACTACCATCTGACCCTAGTCTATCAAGTCTCATCAGAACTGCCTGGATCCTCTTCTTCTGTGTCCTGGCAAGGCCACATTGCCAGAAGGGAGTGATCAAAGAACAGGCAACAAAGTTTATATCAAAGATAACACCTGCTCCACTTATTGGGAACCCTCATGGAGACTGAGTGCCTATGGGCTGCTTCCTGGTAGGAGATCTAATTCTTCTCCATGTATGGGACTTGGTTGGCCCATCTGTCTTGGCAGGGCTCCTTGGATCAAGATTTTTAACTTTTTTGGTCTCCTTGTAGAGCTTCTGACCCCCTTCCATTTCCCCATTCTCCCTTAAGACTCCCTGTGCTCTGCCCAGAGTTTGGCTGTAATTCTCAGCTTCTGCTTCCATCTTCTGCTGGGTGGAGACTTTCAGAGAACATCTGTGCTAGACTCTTGTCCTGTTCTCTCCTTCATACTTCCAGTGTCTATCCTGTTTGCCCTTCTTAATGGGAATTCATCATCCTCCCTAGGGTCCTCCTTGTTCTTTACTTTCTTTAAGTCTTTGGATTTTTGTATGGTTATCCTATATTAACTGGCTAATATTTGCTTATAAGTGAGTATGTGCCATGCATATCTTTCTAGTTCTGGCTACCTCACTCAGGATGATCTTTTCTAGTCCCATCCATTTGCCTGCAAGTTTCATGACTTCCTTGTTTTTATTAGCTGCATAGTATTCTGTTGTGTAATTGTATGAGAATTTCTGTATCCATTCTTTGCTTGAGAAAAATATAGGTTGATTCCAGATTCTGAATATTATGAATAAAGCTGCTGTGAATATAGTTGAGCAAATGTCCTTTATGTATGGTGGAGCATCTTTTGGGTATATGCCCAGAAGTAATATAGCTGGATCTTGAGGTAGTTATTCCGAATTATCTGAGACAGCGCCATCTTGATTGCCAAAGTGGTTGTACATGTTTACATTTCCACCAGCAATGGAGGAGGGTTTCACTTTCCCTGCATCCTTGCTAGGATGTGTTGTCACTTGAGTTATTGTTATTAGCCATTCTAATAGAATCTCAGAGTCATTTGCATTTGCATTTCCCAGAGGACTAAGGACAGTGAGCCCTTTTTAAGTCATTCCCTGACATTTAGTATTCCTCTGTTGAGAATACTCTGTTTAGCTCTGTATCCCAGTATGGTGTTTAATTTCTTGAGTCTATATAAATTTTGCATATTAGCCTTCTGTCAAATGTAGGGTTGGTGAAGATCTGTTTTCAGTCTGTAGGCTGTCATTTTGTTCTGATGACAGTGTCCTTTGCTTTACAGAAGCTTTTCAGTTCAGGAGATACCATTTATTGATTGTTGATATTAGAGCCTGTGTTTTTGGTGTTCTATTCAGGATCTTGTCTCTTGGGCCAATGAGTTCAAGGCTCTTCATTCCTTTCTCTTCTAACAGGTTCATTGTGTCTGGTTTTATGTTGAGGTCTTTGACCCACTTGAACTACAGTTTTTCTCAGAGTGATACATATGGGTCTTTTTGCATTTTTCTATATGGAGACATCAAACTAGGCCACTACCATTTGATGAAGATACTGTCTTTTTTTACACTGTTTGGTTTTGGCTTCTTTGTCAAAAATTAAATATCTGTAGGTGTCTGGGTTTATTTCTGGATTTCCCATTAATTACACTAATCCTCTATTCTGTTTCTATGAGAGTACCATGCCATTTTTATTACTGTTGTTCTGTAGTACCACTTGAGATCAGGGATGGAGATACTTCTAGAGGATCTTTGATTGTACAGGATTGTTTTAGCTATTTTTTTCCACATGAAATTGAGAATTGTTGTTTTTTTTTTTTTTTTTTTTCAAAATCTTTAAAGAAGTCTGTTGGTATTTTCATGGGAATTGCTTTGAATCTATATTCTTTTGGCTAGAATGGCCATTTTCACTATGTTAATCCTATTGATCCATGGGCATGGGAGATCTTTCTATCTTCTGATATCTTATTCGATTTCTTTCTTGAGAGACTTGAATTTTTTTTTCATACAAGTCTTTCACTTGCTTTGTTAGAATTATACCAAAATACATTATGGTTTTTTGTTTTGTTTTGTTTTTGTTTTTTCTGTTGTGAAGGTTCTGTTTGCCTAATTTCCTTCTTTCCCCTTTTATCTTTTGTATACAGGAGGGCTTCGGAGTTTTCTGAGTTAATTTTTTATCCAGCCACTTTGCTGAAGGTGTTTATCAGCTGTAGGAATTCTCTTGTAGAATTTTTGGGGTTACTTATGTATACTATCATATCATCTCTGAATAGTGATACTTTGACTTCTTTTCGGATTTCTATCCCCTTGATTTCCTTTATATTTCTTATTGCTCTAGCTAGGACTTCAAGTAATATTTTCAAGAGATAGGGCAAGAGTGAACAGTCTTGCCTGTTTTATTTCAGTGGAATTGATTTAAGTTTCTTTCCGTTTAGCTTGATGTTGGCTATACCTTGTTGTATATTGCTTTTTCTATGTTTAGGTATGTGCCTTGTAGCCCTGATTTCTCCAAAATTTTAAACATGAATGGGTATTGGATTTTGTCTAATGTTTTTTCAGCATCTAAGGTGATGATTATGTGTTTTTTGTCCTTCCATTTGTTTATATGCTCTATTACACAGACAGATTTCCATATATTGAACCACAGTGCATGCCTGGTATGAAGCACACTTGGTCATGATGTATACCTTTGATGTGTTTTATTGTATTTGGTTTGTAAGTATTCAGCATTTTTTGCATCAGTGTTCATTAGGAAAATTATTCTATTTTGTAGAATGGTTTGAACAGTGTTGGTATTAGCTCTTCCTTGAGTGTCTGGTAGAATTTTGCACTGAAACTATCTGGTGCTGGACATTTTTTGAATAGGAGAGTTTTGAAGACTGTTTCTATTTCTTTAGGGGACACAAGACTATTAAACTTGTTTATCTGATCTTAATTCTAATTTTGTAAGTGGAATCTATCAAGAAAATTGCCCATCTCATTTAGATTTCTAAATTATGTGGTATACATCCTTTGAATTAAGACCTAATGTTTCTTTGAATTTCCTCAGTGTCTGTCATTATGTCCTCATTTTCTTTTCTTATTTTGTTGATTTGGATAGTGTTTCTCTGCCTTTTCATTAGTTTTGCTAAAGATTTCTCTATCTTGTTGAATTTCCAAAGATTCAGCTCTTGGTTTCATTGATTCTTTGAATTGTTTTCTTTGTTCTAATTTATTGATTTCAGTCCTGAATTTGATTATTTCCAGCTGTCTGCTCTTCTTGGGTTCACCTGCTTCCATTTTTTTCTGGTGTGCCATCAAATTGCTTGTATGAGATGTCTCTAATTTCTTTATGAATGTACTTCATGCTATGAACTTTCTTTTTATCACTGATTTCATTGTTTTCCATAAGTGTGGATATGCTGTTCCTTCATTTTCATTGATTTGTAGAAAGTCTTTAATTTCTTTCTTCTTTCTTCCCTGACCCAGCTGTCATTGATTGGAGAGTTGTTCAGTTTCTATGCTTATGTCGACTTTTTTCTATTTCTGTTGTTGTTGAGAGTCAGCTTAGTCCATGGTGGTCTGATAGGTACAAGGGATTATTTCAGTCTTTTTGTATATGTTGATTATGTTGGTCTTTTTGTATGTGTTGAAGCTTGCTTTGTGACCAACTGTGTGATCTATTTTGGAGAAGGTTTTATGCAGTGCTGAGAAGAAGTGATATTCTTTTGTGTTTGCGAGAAAAGTTCTGTAGATGTCTGTTACATCCATTTGATTCATGACATTTGTTAGTGTTATTAATTCTCTGTTTAGTTTCTGTTTCCTTGACCTGTCCTTTGATGAGAGTGGGATGTTGAAGTCATCCACTATTAATGTATGGGGATTAATATGTGGTTCAAATTTTATGAATGTTTCTTTTACAAATGTGGCTGCATTTTGAATTTGGGGCATAGATGTTCAAAATTGAATTTTTTCTTGGCACAGTTTTTCTCTTTTGAGTATGGAGTGTCTTTCTTCATTCATTTTGATTTATTTTGGTTGAAAGTATTTTATTAGATATTAGAATGGCTACTGCAGCTTGCTTCTTGTTGTCCATTTGTTTGGAGAACATTTACTCTCAGGTAATATCTGTCTTTGGTTGAGATGTGTTTGAGTTGTGTTTCTTATATGCAGCAGAAAGCTTGGTCACTCATCCATTCTTTTAGTCTGTGTCTTTTTATTGGAGAGTTGACTCCATTGATATTTAGAGGTATTAATGACCAGTGACTGTAAGTTCCTTTCAGTTTGGTGTTGGTTGCAATAATGTGTTTGTGTCCTTTTCTACTTTTGGTTTTGCTATAGTGAAGTTATTTATGTCCGTTTTTTTGTTCTTCTGGGTGGGGGGAGGGTATGTTTAACCTTGGGTGGTGGTTTTCCTTTTAGTATCATGTGTATGACTGGGTATTTGCATAGATATTATTTAAATTTTGTTCTGTTCTGTAATATCTTCTTTTCTCCATGTATGTTTTCTCCGTATATGTTGAAAGTTTTGCTGGGTATAGTAGTATGGACCAGTATCCTTTATTTATTTATTTTTCTGGGGGGTGGTGTTCAAGATATCTGCCCAGACACTTCTTTCATTTATGAGCTCTATAGAGAAGTCACTTGTGATTCTGATAAGTTTGCCTTTTTTAAATTTTTTTTTCTGGGCCCTTTTCCCTTTCAGCATTCAATTTTCATTTTCTCTTCTGTTCATTTAGTGATTTAGCTGTTATGGGGCCAGATGATTTTCTCTTCTGGCCTAATTTATTGTAGGTCTCTTGTATCCTTGTAAGCATCTCTTTCTTAACTTTGGGAAAATTTTCTTTTATAATTTGTTGGAAATATTTTATGGTCCTTGGACCTGGGAATCTTTTCTTTCTTCTATTTATAATATTCTTAGGTTTTTCCTTTTCACAGTGTCCTTGATTTCTTTGATGTTTTGTGTCACAGATTTCTTAGGATTTAACATTTTTGGTTTGGATGATGCATCAATTTCTTTTTTTTTAGATTTTTTTTTATTTTTTATTTTTTTTATCAATTACATTTTATTAACTCTGTATCCCAGCTGTGTCCCGATCCCTCATTCCCTCCCAGTCCCTCCCTCCCTCCCTCATCTCCACCGTGCCCCTTTCCAAGTCCACTGATAGGGGGGACCTCCTCCCCATTCATCTGATCCTGTTTTACCAGGTATCTTCAGGACTGGCTGCAAAGCCCACCTCTGTGGCCTAACAGGACTGCTCCTCCCTTCGGGGGTGGGGAGACCAAAGAGCCAGTCATTGAGTTCCTGTTAGAAATAGTCCCTGTTCCCCTCACTTTGGGAGCATCAATTTCTTTCATTGTGTCTTCTACACCTGAGGTTCTTTCCTCCATCTTTTGTATTCTGTTGTTAATGCTTACCTCTGTAATTCCTGCTTTCTTCCCTAAGTTCTCCCTCTCTAGGATTTCGTAAATTTGTGCTTTCTTTAATGTTGCCATTTCCATCTTCAGCTTTTGCACAGTATTGTTGATTTCCTACACCTGTTTGCTTGCATTTTCCTGTTTTTTTTTTTTTTTTATTAGATGATCTGTCCAATATTCTTCATCTCTTTGAATTCTCCTGCTGATCTTTCAGTGATTAATTTATTTCTATCTCTAAAGGTTTCAGACTTTTTTTTCTCTATCTTCCTGTATTTCTTTATGGATTTTACTTGTTCCGTCTGTTATCATCTTCATAAGCATAGATTTAAGGTTATTTTCTTCTGTTTCATTTGTATTTGGCCATTCATGGTTACTTCCCTTTGGACCACTGGGTTCTGGGGAGGCCATATTGCTTTGGCTTTTGTTGATTGTGTTTTTATACTGACCTTCAGCCAACTGGCTGACTCTGGCATTGGACATTAGATCCTGTTGCCTACTGAAGTGCTCAGGGATGTGGAAATAATCCTGGACAAGAAACTGGATATTCCTGCAGGAGCCCTTCTCAGTTTGGTGGAAATAACCTGAGACTGGTGGGTGGCTCTCAAGGAATTTCCAGTCAGAATCATCAGATGTTTGATCCTGGGGAACATGTGGACCCCTCAGGTACGCAAGGATCCTCCTCTCACAGGGAAGACCTGGAGTCAGCTACTCTACTACTGGCTTTATTTCTCTTAAGTTAGTGAGCCCAGTCACTGTGCTTAGACAATGTGCTTGCTGTATGTAGCCTTTCTAGAGAACCTGTGAGCTCAGAGGTTCTGCTGGTCTCCATAGGAAGACTGAGTGTGTCTTGGAGCAGTGTCTTAGTTTCTTCTGTGGGTCCCAAGTGTCAGAAGGCCCATGGTTGGAGCCAGGTGCTCAGAATGGTGAGAGTGGTCCCTGAGTTTGGAGCTGGGTGTCCCTGGTACTGTAAGGTATCCCCTTTAAGGACACTGAGAGTAGGCACCTGAGTTTTGAGCCATAAACCAGAATACCCAGAAGGTATTTATGGGACAGTGAGAGTGTGTGTTCTGCTCTGGAGCCTCACCCAGGTACTGGAAGGAAGATATGTACTGCATGGTCAGTGAGAGTAAGCACCTGAAGTAAGAGCTGCAAACCACCAGTACCAGACAGTGAGCTAGGGCAGGAAGCCTATCACTTTGGCTGTGTCAGGCAGAAGCCTGGGAACTATTCCAGGGAATAGCAGGGTGGCCTGAAGGTGGGCCCTTGAGTTTCCCTGTGGGTTCTTCTCTCACCTGCAAAGAACAGATGTAAAGGTTTTGAGGGCCACAGTATTCCCTGATGGTCACTGTGCTCTCACTCCTGAGCTGCTGTTCAGATCTCTGCATGGTTGGTGACACCATCAGCCATCATGGATCTTTTTATAGACTGTATTCTAGCACTTTTTTTTTTGTATAAAAGTTCCAGGTAATTATTGATTCAGGGCTTATTTCTGAGTTTGTCTTACTTGGAGAAGTGTTTTGTTCCATGGCTTCTGTTTCTTCTCATGTGTTGTGAACTGTAGTATGCATGCAATGAGACATTTAAGGAGAAACTGGAAAATGAAAGTGTTGAGCTTAAGAAGATAGTGGTCACAGTGAGGAAGATTCAGTGGGTAAAAGACCACATTAACAATTAGACTAGAGACCATGTGATTGGAATGGCCCAGATCTACTCATATATTTGAAGACTCAATTTTCAGTTAGTGGAACAGATTTGGAAATATCAATAGATATGCTGTGTTGGAGGAGCTCTTTCAGTGAACGTGTTTTGAAACTTCAAAATCATATGCCAGGATCAGAGTTTCTTTTTCTGCATGCTGCTTGCAGATCTAGATGTACCTTTTCAGCTCCATGTTGTTTTAATGATCAGAAAATCCCAGATGTTCGATTTTACCAATACAAACTCATGAGCTAGATGCTGGCTTGAGAACTTGCTGGCTCAGTGAGGAAAGAGAAAGCAACTAGCTGACTTTCAGCTTACATCTCAGATGGCAAAGCCCAAAGCCGACAGCTAAAAACAAAAAGTCGAGACACAGCATCAGCTGGTTACTTGGTCTGACTCTTGGTCTAGGGCTAACTGTATTTAATCCTGTTTACAGAAGGCTCTTGGATGAGGGGTGTGTGCTTTGGCTGAGCTGCTCCATGGGTAAGTATTTACAGAAGAAAGAAAGCCCTAGGATTAAAGTTTGAACCATACCACAATTAGAAACAGGGGTTTATACTTTACAATATGGGGGTTCACAATGGAATCAAATATCCTGCAACAGCTCCTTGCTTGCCTACTGCCATTGTTTTTTCCCATGAGGATAATGAAATATCCTCTGAAAGTATAAGCAAGCCTCCAATAAAAAGCTTTCTTGTAAGTGTTGCTTTGCAATGGTGTCTCCTCACAGGAGAAAAACAAAAACCAAGAAAGGTCGTTTCTCTAATGTCTGTATTCTGCCTGTAATCTGTCTGTATTCTGCCCATGTCCTGAGAAACAGAAAGGCAGAATTAAAAAATAAGGAGCTGACATTTTTGAGAAAACATTGAGTCAGTGATTGTGTTGAATAGTTTTATGTCAACTTCACATAAGCTGAAGTCATCTGCGAGGAAGGACTCTTAATAAAAGGCTTCCATAACATGTAGCTTTACGCAAGCATGCAGTGCACTTTATTAATTAGTGAATGATGAGGGAGTGCCAAGCCCAATGTGGGTGATGTAACCACTTTTACATAAACCAAAATGGGAACAGCTATAAACTTTCTGGTGTGACTGAGCCATCAGGATATTACCCCATTTCCACTAAGAAGGTGACACCAGATTTCCAGGGTGTATATATGCTGTATTTTATTTTTGGTGGTTTGATTTATGTGATAAACTTTCTGACTTTCACAGGTTACTAAAGAATTTTCTTAGTCATGTGCCTCCAGTGATAGATAACAATCAAAGGATGCTGAAACTTAACATGTTTTGACTAGGAAGGCTCATGATAATTTGCATCAGCACAGAGCCAGTCTTGGGAAGCAAACATCCAATAGGAATCAAAATAATAGGTTGGTGGGTTTCAGACACTCTGTTGCCCCTGTAGCCATGACAGCTGGAGGCTGTAGCCTCAGGCAGTGCTGAGTCCTCATGTGCTGTCCCAGCCCCACCCTCCTCATGGATTCTCCTAACCTCTTTTTCTTTCAGATACTTGGGACTCCTTTGGTCCAGTTCACTGCCTACTAGTGTGTGCTGCAACAGGCCCTCCAAACCCATTCTCTTGCCTTCATCTCTAGTTGCTATGATATAAACATACTATAGAAAAAAGAACATGCTAATATCATTTCTTGCTCCATTATATTATGTATTTTCTGTGTCCTATGTCCTATGTCCTATAGGTACTTAGTCTAAGAAAGCATATGGTAAATTATACCATGCATTCCCTAACCCAGGCAGCCTGACTTATAGAAATCCATCTCTAAAATTGGGAATTTAACTTGAGTGCTGTCATACATGACTCATATCTAGATTAAAAAATGTAACAGAGATTAACAGATCATGAATTTGGAGAACCGGGTCAAGGGAATATTTGCAAGAAATATTAGAAGTTTAGCCCACCAGGGGCCCCAAAATCTTCTAAGTTAGTTATTAAAAGTTTGTTGATTGCTTTGGCATGCTGTAGAAAAATATTAATGCAGCGAGATGACTACTGTGGCAAGGGATAATACTAAAAATCAAGGTAACTGTTATCTGGATGGAATACAGCTATACCCTTAGTATATAACTTTAATCCATCTGGCTGGAATACACAACCTAAATCCTTCTGGCTGTGTAATTGGCCATTAACATTTTCAGCTGCAATTTAGAATTCACCTTTAGTCCCAAACAACAGCATCGATTTAAGGGGCTAAGTGATGAATCGGAGAAGATTAGATAGAATGAGTGAAAGACTGAGTAAGCATAACTTTCAGGAGTGAAAGGCTATTTGAGAGTATTGCAGAGTAAGTGAGACAGTACAGTAGAGTGGAGTACAGTACAGTCCTATAATAGTGTTATTGGAGACAGAAAAGTAGAGTTCAGGAGTACAGTACAGTTTAATGAAGTTTGGTTCAGTTGAGTCTGTACAGTCAGTTTGTGGAGTTCAGAGGCATTCTTTTCAAGCAGAGCAATGTAGTGTGAAGCAGAGAGAATCCAATTTAAATCACTCAGCTTGGAGAGGAGTTTTGAGCCAGAGCAACTGAGTTGAACCAGGCAACCAGAGTTCAGAAAGAACTAGAAAGGGTGAAATTGTTTAGCACTAAGTCTCAGAAGCTGAAAACACTCTTGGCCTAGGTTAGAAGATGGAGCTGAAAACAGAAGCCATCAGGGTCAGGCTTGCAGAAGATTGGAATGTCTGGAAACTGGAATCATTCAGGCCTTGACCCAGGCATAGTTCAATAGAAATGCTCTGGGTCCACCCCAGGCTATGTATTCATAAAACTTGGAGTTTGACCTATCATCAACACTCCCTTTATTCCATTTAACATTATAGAATGTTATTTCATCTGTTTATGTGCTTTAATGAAGAACTTAGTTCTATTACATTACCTTGGGACTGGAACTGTATACTTTGTACTTTTCCTTGCTCAACCTTTTTCATTATAGATCTGCATAAGACTGGCCATTAACAATGCTGCAGTACACTCAATACTAGGTTGCTTTGAAATGTCCTCTGCTAATTCTATTAATCAAATTCTTGCCCTTGGGTCTTTAGTTTAGCCTCAGGCTGAGTTTTTAGACAATGGCAAAAATCAGCCACATCTTTTGCCAGAGTATTATAACAAGGGACTCTAGGCCACATATTAATATTGTTACCCCTGAAACTGACCCTCATGGTTCACATCACCCTCAGCCCTACTGACTGCCATGTGCAAACTAGGATGGGCCATTAAGGCCCTCATAAAATGTCCAATCTTTATCTAGTCCTGTCTTCCAACATGTTCTATATTCCTCAAAACCAAAGCATATTCAGACCTGTCACAGCAATACCCCAGTTCCTGTCACCAACTTCTGAAGTCTTAGTCAGTCTTCTATTGATGTGAAGAGATACTGTGACCATTGATCTCTTGTAAAAGAAAGCATTTAATTGGGGCTTGCTTACAGTTTCAGATGTTTAGTCCATTGTTTTCATGGTGGAGACCATGGTGGCACAGAGTCAGAGATGTGGTTAATAAAAGCTAAGAGTTCTACATCCAGATATACAGGCAGCAGGTAGAGCTGCACTGATTAACTATGTAAACTATAATATTTAATGTATATTAAATATTTTAAGATGAATACTGATATATAATTATTTATCTTTGGCTCATGAATCCTAGAATTGCAGTCATCCATAGAAGGGGAAGTTTCCAAGCAATATGATGTCAGTTCTAGTGGAACTAATGAAGAGCATTCACAACAAGGTTGCTTTCTCATGGCCATCTAGACTTGTGAATCTCAGGTTTGCTTCTACCCTCAAGGGCACAGATTTATGGTATCTGATGTAGAGAGAATATCAGAACAAATTCTTACACAGTTTCTGTAGTTGAAAGAGGAACCATTTCACCTTCTCAACTTCGACAAGACAATTCTGTTTTGGGTATCTCAGTTACTGTGAGGAAACCACCACAATCAAGGCAACTTAAAAAGGAAGCATTAAATTGGACTTATGTTCTAGAGAGTTGGAATTTCTGATGAGGGACTAAAGGTATGGCAGCAAGAATAACTGATGGTTCAAATCCAAAGCTAAGCAGGAAGGAGAGAGTACACTTGGGATAGTGCAGTCTTTGGAAACCTCAGAGCCTACTCATGTTACATAGATCCTTAAAGACAGCCATACCTCCAATGCTTCCACCGAATTGGAAAGAAGTATTCAAACAATTGAATCTAAGGGAGTCATTCTCTTTCAAACCACCACACATTTCTTTAATACTTTTCATCTGCACAAACCCTACCATACACTTAAGTTAGAATGTTATGCTTCCAATATACAATGCCACAGACTAAATATTGCCATTCCACAAAGAAAGAAACAGAGGTGTTCCCATTCCTGCGGCTCTGTCACTTGTAACACACAGAATGTCTTTCAGGCCAGTTCTACTGCACACCTGCTTCCTCAAAAAAAAAAAAATATCTGACTACAAGTGATGTAAGGAATTAAATTATATTTTAGCTTATAATTCCAGCAGAAATACTTCCTTATGGTGGGAAAGACATGAGGACAGTGTTGGGAGCATACCTCCAGAACTGGGTCTAATGCCAGGTTCAAAAGCAAATAGAAATTTCCAACAGCCGTAAAACCTCACATACTCCACAGTAATTCATTTCCTCCAAGGAGACTCCATTTCCTAGAGGTACTACAAACTGAAAAATAGCATCACCACCTTGGGATCCAACATTCAACAGAAATTTCAGGAGGATTTTTTTTTACATTGAAAACATAACAGTTACAGGACCTAATACATGTGACCATAGTCTACCATAGTCTTGTAAGATACTATGATAACCCAAACTTCCATATAATAGTCCCAAGAAGTTTTTTTTTAACTCTTTCCTTTAAACTGCAGTAACAACAGAAAGAATGTTATGAATCAGGATATCTAAAATAAATTAGTTGATGCATTTCATAGGGGAGTTACATTAAAATTGAAAAGTATCTGTCATTGTGTTTAGATAGGACCTCATAACAATGTTAGTCTCTCCATGGGTGCCATCGATGAACACTAAGAATGGTAATATAATCCCTCTATGTGTTATATGTCACTCAGGAAAAAAAATTAGCCAATGTCAGCATTTCATCATTAGGCATTGATTTCATCATTCCATTTGATCACTTTCCTTGGAGCATTTGTAAATGGAAAGGTCATGCTAGTGGGACAAAGAATCTATACTAGTCAACCTTGAAACATTTGCCTTGCATTTTAGAAAACAAATCTAATACCAACATGATTTGATAATTAAGATAACATTCTAATTCGGTGGCCATAATTGTTTCTTGTTCGTATAGTGTCCATAATATTTTCTAGAATAGGAAAGCACATTCACTTTAGTTTATTATGGTCAAATGGAAATTTTGGCAAAGTATAAGGGAAGTTTTCATGAAAATCTAAAAAAAATAAAACGCAAAATCAAACAAAAAGCAATTTAAAAGACAAAGAAAGTAGATAAGTAGGTGTACTTACAGGAAGAAGATTCCCTGTGAGTATTCCTGAGGATTCTGTGGACTCTACTATATGCTCAAAAAGCTTCTAATCCACAACTTGTCATGGTGTCCCCAGATGCTTTGTGCAAACTCTTGCTACTTCATTTGGAGCAGCCTCTACAGGTCACCTCCTATCATAAACATTGAGTATCTCAAGTTTGCTTGTCTAAACTAACAGACCTCATTGTTGCTGTACTTCCAATATATGAATTCAGTTCAAAATTTGTAAAATGATAATGTGCTATTGCCACTCCTTGTGGCAGCCAACATTCTAATTCACTTATTTATTTATTTACGCTGTTTCCGATAAGGCTTAAGAAAATAATAGCACATTCATATTACTGAGTAGCTCTACATCCCTTGTGTATGGATGTGGATGGGATGCTTGCATCTCTAGTAAATTTCACTGTGGAAAGAAAATTTAACACAAATGTTTTTATAACCATACAAATTTATCCCCCTACATAAACTACAGTATTATAAAAAGAAAAAAAAAAACCTCAGTTATTGTCATTACACTAAGAACACTAATATAGTATAAAACATTTCAGCATATATTGAGTAACATTTGCTTAATGTAAAGCATTATTACAAAAATGCAAGTTTAAGTAACCTTATTTGTGTGCCTGAACTGTGTTCTGTCCTGTACTGGTTAGATGGTTAGGTTTTTTTTTTTTGTTGTTGTTGTTGTTTGTTTGTTTGTTTTCCTTAACTTAAGCTACAAGCATGTGGAAAGAGAGAGCCCCCTTTGAGGAAGTGCCTCCACCAGATTAGTGTTTATGTGAATCTACTGGGTCATTCTCTTCAGCAATGTTTGGTGTTCATGGAATCGGCCCATTGTGTACAGTGCCACCTTTGAGCAGATGGTTCTGGGAGGCATAAGGAAGAGGATGAAGTGTTTGAAAAGATTGAACACATACTATTTTTCCGTAGGACCTTAGAGTAATACCTAGAACCTCATAAGGAAGCTTATAATAGAGCAGACAGTATCAGCCAATTTGTCCTAAGATACAAACTGCACATTGTGTTTCTCTGTCAAAGTCCGGCTTCAAAACCAAAGGGGTAAACTAAGTCAGAGTGTAGATCCCCAGTTGCTGCCTGGTTGGTAATCCAGCAGGCTTTTTCTGATGCTAATTTTTCAGGCTGCAACTGATGGTTACCAGCATGGCTTCCACTGACAGTGGCAAACTGAGGGGGCAGAATTAGATTACTGGTGTAGGCCAGGCCAGTGCTGGTAGCTTCCTAGCATGGTCTTACATTTACCGTGTAAGCATAGGAGATAGCTATTGGCTCTAGCATTGGTGCTCCACTGAAAGTGGCAAAGCATCATCTTAAAAAGAAAAGGAAGAAGAGAAAAGACCACACACACATACACACACACACACATTTACACTTGATGAAGTAAGACAGACTCCAGCAGGTAGGTTTCAACAAGCTTTTCTAGCTTTTCTTTCTCCCAGTTTATACACCCAAGAAAATTCTTTTAAACAAAATAAAAATTACAATTTGATTACATGTTATTTTTCTTTAAGTGAATTACAATGAGTATATGTAAGAAAAATATATTCCCCAATACCTTCACATGATCAAGGGTTTTACATATTCTGGGTGAAAAACCAAAAAGCAAAAAAGTTATTTTCAAGAATCCATATACATTTGTAACTAAACAACTTGTTATAAATTAACAAGGTGAGCAAACAAGGTAATTTCTTAGCTACTTTTCTCTACTAGCAGGCTGCATTTTACAGTGACAAAGAAAGAATTAACTTACAAAGTAATCTCTCACAAAAGTCTTAAAAGAATCACAAATCTAAACTTTTATATAAAAACCAACCAGCCATCTCTACTTTAAATCTTTAAGGTGTGCATCTACACATTAATCATTTTGTATTAATTCACTATCAGGAAGCTGAGAGCAAAAGCAAGTATAAGGAAGTCAATTGTTTTGTTGAGAATGTCACCTCAGCCAGTGCTATCTTGGGCTATTATTCACCAACCTTTAAAAGTCCCTGGCTTTACTATTAAGGTGTACTTTCCTGAACTTCAGAATGTTCTCTAAGATAATTTACATCACAGCCATTAACAAAAATATCTTTACTTAACCTTGCTAAACACTCTGTTTTTTCCTAAAATTTTCTACATCATATCCACTGGCAAAAGCATCTTTTCCTAACCTTGCTAAATAAATCTATTTTTTCCAAACTCATTGTAAAGTTAATGGCCATTGCTAACAATCTGCATCTGAAGGTTCTCCTCAAAGGTGGTAGTTAAAATTAAATCATTAATGTCTCCAACAACCTTGCCTAAATGAGATCAAGCTTTCTTAATTTTAAGTGACAGATACGCTGCATAGTCAGGGGCTGGAATTTCCATTAGAGTTTTCATATGATTCGTATATTAGGAGGATTATAAGGCTACAAGGGTAAGAAGCAGAGCTATGGCTCCATAACAGCATGAAAGACCTAGAAATTGTACTTCCTTGTACTTCTGAGCTCTGCCACAAACTGAGACAAACCCATCATGGCTCTGCTAACTGGTTGATTGCATTCCATGCATTCTAGAGCTGTTTGCTATTCCTTTGGCACACACTCCAGCAATTGTCCTCTTGTCTTACATTTTGTATACTCAAAATTGTCTCCATATTCCATAGTTCTTTGTAAATTCTCAATTCCCCCCAGACTTCGAGTTCAGTCTCAACAACCTCTGCCAAACTCAATGTCTTCTGGAATCAGTACTATACTCAGGACTCTTAACTAAGGGTTTCATCGGTAGCAGGGAAGCAGATTTCTGCTTCTGTCAGACAAGTCAGCCTGCAAATTGCTTTTCCTCCATTACAGGAGGAATAAACTCTAGATTCATTCACCTTATCTGCCTGTGTCTCACCAACAGGGTTTTTCGTCCCATGAACTGGTTCACATAACAAAAAGCAGGCAGGAAGGCTTGAACTCAGAGAATCAACCCTTTTCAGCTTGTGATATAATTTGTGAATATTTAGTAACTGCCACTTTGATTGAGAAATATGTCACTAGGGGATGGGCTTTGAGTTTAAATCCTGACACCACTTCTAGTGACTAGTTGTCTGGCCTGAAGATGTGAGCTTTGAACTGCTTTAGCTGCTTTAGCTGACGCCTGTTTGATGGTGATTCCATGTCCTTCTGGAACCATAAAAAAATTAAACTCTTTGTTAAGGTGCCCTAGATATTTTATTTTATCACATCAATGGAAAAGGCATTAATATACATCCTGGGTGAGTTATTGCATATAAAAATAAAAGAAATGTGAAATCAGAATGAACTACCTCATCATGTAAATTTACAATGTTTTATCCACATGAGTTTGTAGGTACACATGAAGTAAAAATGGACATAGGCTTGAACAGATTACTGACACTTGTCAGATTCTTTTAAATACAGAATAAATAATCCCAAGTAAAAAAATCTTAAGTGTGTTGGCTAACAATCTTACTAAATATTTTGTAGTCATAGATTCCCTTCAGTATGCTTTATTTTATATAACATGGAAAGGCTTTAATACATTGATTACATTCGTAGGGTTGCACTCCAGTTTGATTTTTTTTCACAATTTGGAAGACTATTCTGATGTATAAAAAGCTTTACCGTATTGACTATATTCATAGGATTTTTCTCCAGTCTGAATTCTTTCATGACTTTGAAAATGGCTGTGAAGTGCAGTTTTTATCGCATTGGTTACATTCATAGGGTTTCTCTCCAAATGGATTCTTTTATGTTTTTGAAGAAAGGTGTGACATACAAAGGCTTTACCACATTGATAACATTTCAAGGATTTCTCTCTGGTATGAATTCTTTTATGAGTTTGAAGACTTGTATGATGTGCAAAGGCTTTACCATATCGACTACATTCATAGGGTTTCTCTCCAGTATGAATTCTCTCATGAATTTTGAGATAGCTGTGACATGCAAAGGCTTTACCACACTGACTACATTCATAGGGTTTCTCTCCAGTATGAATTCTTTCATGACATTGAAGATTACTATTAATGCTGAATGCTTTACCACATTGTTTACATTCATAGGGTCTCTCTCCCATATGAACTCTTTCATGTCTTTGAAGATGAGAGTGATGTGCCAAGGCTTTGCCACATTGACTGCATTCATAGGGTTTCTCTCCAGAATGAATTATTTCATGACTCTGAAGTTTACCATTACTAAAGAAGGCTTTACCACATTGACTACATTCATAGGGTTTCTTTCCAGAATGAATTATTTCGTGCCTGGAAAGATAAATAGAATGTGTAAACTTTTACCACATTGCTTAGACTGATGAATCTGTCTAACTGTGTAATTTCACAATTTTGTCTAATTGTAGAAAAGAAACAGACCTTAAGATTTTGTTACATTGTTTCATTTATGAAGTACCTACTTATTAGGTGTCTTTTGTGTGTCTGAAAATAAATTTGTGAAGAGTAGAGCGTTTTGTATGTGGTTCACATATACAGCATCCATTTTCCAAGCAGGTATTTTCACATCTTTGAAGAGAACTGGAAGAACTCACAGCTTTACCACAGTGATTGCATTCATAATGTTTTCCTATAATACGACTCAGACTATATTTGTATTTGGAACAACACAAATGGAAGAATTTTCATAATTTAATAACAGGGTTTTACTGCAGTGTGAGCTTGTTAATGTATTCCCAATAAAGTCTGAAACACGATTAATTTTATACATTTACAAAATCTTTCAGAGTGGTGACAATGTCATATCTTCTAATTGTTCTGGGAGAGAGAGTGGAATCTTGCCTTTCTCCATATCCCTAATGTTCATGTTGCTTGTATTTAATGTGACCTGTGATATACATATTAAAGCAAGAATAACAAATAAGTGCTATCCACATTGGATTAATACAGTTTAACTTATTACTCATCACAGACATATAATATAAAGATTAAAGTTTCTCCACAATAACATTTTTGCATCTCATAAACTGCCCATCTCAGTAAACTTTCATAAGCCACTACAAGTACATGAGTAACATGGGACTCAGCATAAACTAATTGAACACTAGAAGGTTTTGTACATGTATTTTTTGTGTAGGTCTACTGCAATATCTGAGTAGCATCAAACTAAATGAATTGGCAGTTCTACAGAGTAGATCTTATGTTGTGATGATTACAATGTTGATAGCTCTTAAATCATTGATTCCTTGTCTTGTTCCTTGCAAACATGAATCAGCTACTTGACCCTGAGGTATATGAAATATTTACTACTCATCAATGTACTTAAAGTCGTGCTCCTTTACACTGTTGCTTTGCCTTAAAAATTCCAGAACACATTAAAATATCTTTATAAGCACATTTATGTCATCTTGCACATGAAACTCACCTTCCTTGTATTTTAGAATTTTGACAGTGTTCTTCAATATCTTAGTCTTTCCATTTGTAACCTAAAATAAATTACCAGAAAATGAACACGACTGATAATTACATAAAATTTAAGTTACTATCCTCAGTGATCCTTAGAACTATGCCTGTTTTATTTACCACATTCTGCTTTTTTCACAATCAAAATTATAGAAGAGCATTGATAATCAAGAAAACCTTTCCCCCATATTTAAAAAGTAGAAGAAAATCAAAGTCTTACCTATAGCAGTGAGGTTCCTGTAAGTCTCTAGCATGATATTTACATAGACACTCTTCTGGAAGGATTCAGCAAAGCCCAGTCTTCCAGAGTGAAGTTTATGTGCACATCATTATAGGTCATTACATCCTAAAATATCCCAAAGATGTGTCCAACAGAAAGCATAATTCAGACAATATTGTGAATATATACATCTTTTACAACTAAGTTTAAATGATTCACGTGATTTCCATACTTATTCTATGACATGAAATAGAAGAGGTGGTTCACTCCTGTCATTTCTGTGCCCTTTGAATAGGATAGAGCTTTGCAAGGGAAGTTCCTCTTAACAGACATATAGACATAGAAAAAGAAAAACAAACCAACAGATCAATCATAATGAGTACACATCAGAGAAGTTGTATAAACAATTACTAACTACAAAAAAGCAAAACAAACAAAAAACATGGGCAAGCAGGTTATTTGAGCACATGCCTTTATCCCTAGCACTCAGGAGATAGAGGCAGATGTATCTCATTGAGTTGGAGGAAGGCCTAAGCTATGGAATGAGTTCAAGGACAACCTGAGGTGTATGTTAAGACCTTGTCCCTACTCATCCCCACCAAATAAACAAACAAACTAAAGAACAAACAAAAATTAACCAATCAACAAACTAAATAAATGAAAATGTTAGAGAAAAAATTAAAAAATTTGAAGGTCTCACTGAAGTCATTAAAAAAGTTATGCATTCACTCTAGCTCTGCTTTTATCTCCCAGAAATATGAATACTCACAGTTTAAACTATTAATAAGATACTACTAAAAGAGAATGCATGTTTAACCAGTTTGAAATGGATAGATGAAAATAAAGCAATGTATATGTAGATCATGAAAAAAAAAAAAACAGAAGAGAACCAAAGATATGTCTTGAGAATTAAACGTACTTGTTGGACTTCTAAAGCAGGTGAGTTCAATTGGCAGTACTTATAAGGCACTGAAGAAACTATGGAACACATACATGTGTTGGTTTAAGAAAATGTTAAATCTAAAAAATTCCAATGACAAAAAATCCAGAAAATCTTAGATATCATGCAAAGACTATATCTAAGAATAATAGGAATACAGAAAGGAGAAGAATAGAAGCTCATTGGCACCGAAATGATTTTAACAAAATCATAGAAGAAAATTTTCATAACTAAAAAAAGAAATATATAAATATACAAGAAGATATACAGATCACCAAATAGATTGAACCAGAAAGCAAAGTCTCCTCACAACCTTATAATCAAAATGTAGAAAGAACATTAAAACATGCAAGAGAAAAAAAACTAACATCTGGAGACAAGCCTATGAAAATTACACCTAACTTCTCAACTGAAACAGTAACAGGTAGAAAGCCTTGGGCAAGATGTACTAAAGAATAAAGAGTCCACAGATACCGGCCAAGATTACTAAACTCAGCAAAACTTTCAATCACTAGAGATGGAGAAAATAAGATCTTCCACAATTAGAACAACATCTATCTACAAATCCAGCCCTACAGAAAGTGTCAGAAGAAAAACTCTAAACAAAGGAGGTTAACTATACATACAAAAAGACAGGAAATAAATAATCTCACACCAGAAAAAGGTAAATAAGAAAAACACACAAACACATGCACACATACACACACACACACACACACACACACACACACACACACACACGTGCCTCAACTACTACCAGCAACAACAAAACTACAGGTATTAACAACCATTGGTCACAGATATCTCTCAATATAAAAGGCATCGATTCCCTAATAAAAACTTCAGACTATCAGAATGAATGTGAAAACAGGATCCATCCTTCTGGTGCATACAAGAAACACACGTCAATATCAAAAAGGGATTGGAAAAAAGATTTTCCAACCAAGTGGACCTGAGAATTAAGCTGGTGTAACTTTACTAATATCTAACACAATACTCTTTAAACCAAAATTAACCAAAAGGAATTGGAAAATACATTTCATATTCATCAAAGGAAAAATACAGCAAGCAGGTATCTCAGTTCTGAACATCTATGCTGCAAATGCAAGGATACCCATATCTGAAAACAAAAACAAAAACAAAATTATGACTTACCCTTAAACCATACATGTATCCTTACATACTGGTAGTGGAAGACTTTATCACCCTAACTTCACCAACCAACACTCGAGCTAACATATATTAAAAACCGAATGGAGTTCCATAGAACATTGCACCCAAACACCAAAGAATATACCTTCTTCTCAGTACCTTGTGGAACTTCATTCAAAACTAACCACATATGCATTTGCTTAAGAAGTTTCCACGGATAAAGGAAAATTGAAATATCCTCCAGTATCCAATTAGTCACCACATATTAAAGCTAGATTTCAGCAACAACAAAACAACAAAAGGCCTACAAACTCATGGGAACTGAACCACTCACTTCTTAATGAATATTGGGTCAACATTGAAATAAAGAAAGAAATTAAAGATTTCCTAGAATATAAAAATGACTGCACGACATACCCTACTTATAGGACCCAATCAAAGTAGTACAAAAAAGAAACTTAATATCACTAAGTGACTACGTAAAAAAAAAATAACAGCTCATCTGAAAAGTATAGAACAAAAGAAGCAAGCATACCCAAAGGAATAGGAAAAAGAGAACATTATTTTTAAGAAAATCAAGGTAACAAGAACTAGGCTCTTTGAAAAAAAATCAAGAAGATGGACAAACCCTTATCCAAACTAACTAAAAGACAAAGGGAGAATATACAAATTAACAAAATCAAAAATGAAAAGACATAACAGACACTGAAGAAATCCATAAAATAATCAGATCATACTTTAAAAAATTGTACACCATAAAATTGAAAAAAATAAAAGAAATGGATAGATTTCCCAATAGATGCCATTTACCAAAGCTACGTCTCAATCACACACACACACACACACACACACACACACACAATTTAAATAGATCTATAATCTGTAACAGAGGCAGTCATTAAAATCTGTACCCTTTGATTTTCCAAAACCCTAGTTTATTTAGGGTTTTTAAATTCTTCTACCTACCTTCTATCCCACTGATCATAGGAAGGGGAGAAAGAAAGTTATTAGAATAAAGGATTTTGTGGACCTTTTTTAGCAGTATTTCCTTGGGGCAAATACACTCTATGCTTTCCAGATACCAGCATTCCTATCCAATAGACAACACCCAACAACAACATGAATTGGCACAATTCAGCAAAGAAAACAAGACTCCCAAAAAAAAACAGAGTCAGCAAAATCTGCAAGACTCAGCTGGATTGCTACAAGAAGTTGTCTGCTCTGCAGTGTTTCTCTTTGAAAAGTTTAGAAAAATGAAGACCAGCAATGAGTAGCAATACAAATGCATGTCTCCCTGTCTGTGGGCTTCTGTTTATCATAGCCCACACAAAGCTGTTTTACAACCTGAACATGCCATGCCCCTTGCACAGGACAGCTTCTAGCAAAACATCACTGGCTCTCTCATGTGTCGGTTTTCAGCTGGCCAAGATGATGTGTCCCTTCATGAGTTTGTTTTTAACTGAGGATAAACTACAAACATTTCAACACAAAAAATTTCCAAACCCAGAGACTTGCACATTCACATGGTTTTAGTGCAGAATTTTATTAGACATTCAAAGAAGAGCCAATACCAACACTTCTCAAATTATTCCAAAATATTACAAATGTATATTTCCAAATTCTTTTATGAGGCCAGAGTCACCCTGATATTCAAACCACAAAGATTACATGAAGATTACATAAAGATTACAAAAAGACAGAGGATTATAAAAAAACTTCCCTTATAAATATACATAAAATATACTCAATAAAATAATTTCAAATCAATTTACAAACACATCAAAAAAGATTATTCACCATATTCAAGTAGGCTTCATCCCAGAAATTCAGGGGTGGTACAAAATATAAAATCTGTCAGTGCAATCTACCATGTAAATATATTGAAAGAAAAAAGTACATTATCAAATCGCCCCCCTCCCGGAACCATGCCAGAGAAACCCCGGCTCAGGATTGGACTGAGAAGCCCCAACTGCTTCTGGTACTCCCCTGAGAGCACCTCCATAAGCTTGCAATAGCGGAGGGGAAGGTCAGAGGGGAAGGACAGAGAGACAGATTGCCAAGGACACAGCACCCTCTCTCCAGCTCACCCAGTGGCAGCTAGCAGAGAAACCCAAGCTCTGGATCTGAGGACACTCAACCCTACCTGGTACTCTCTTGGGATCAGCAAACATAGGTTCTACCGCCAGGCTGCTTCTGGCAGAGAGATCTGGGCCTGGGATCTGGGATTGAGAACACTAAACCTAACTCTTTCCTGCACTACTCAAGGACCAGTCAACATAACCCCTCCTGGCAGAGGGAAAAGACAGAGAGGCAGCACACAGGAAAGGTGGACACCGAGTCCTGCGGCCACAGTGTCACAGAGCTGACTGTTAGCCTACCCGCTCACTTGCCGCAGCAGGACCAAATCAGAGAGTAGAGAGCAAGGGAAACCCCTGTGTATTCCAACTGGTCCTGAAAGAGAGTGAGTGAGCCCTCTAGGGAGAGTTTGTCCCAGACCCAGAGCCTCTCCACAGAAGCAAACAAACGAGATCCCTACCACCCACAACCCTAGTGTGGGCATCATAGGGATTCTTGGGATAGCAAACCCAATGTTGAAGCCTCTGCCTTGCAGGTCCACCAGTGTAATCCAGGCAAACAATCCCTGGATCTCAGACAGAACTGCGTAATAGTGGCTTGCAGGCCACAGCAATAGTCAGAGAATCCGCGCATGCACACTGCGCCTGCTAAAAGTGCACGCAAATAGATTCCTTACTTAGGCAAAACTGAAACCACGGTGCACACTCCCAAACCAGTGAACCTCTCTCATCTTCCTGAAAAAAAAAAAAAAACAGTCCAGAAAACAGAAAGACATGATCATAGCCCAAACTACAATCTCAGGGAACAAACAGGGAGGACTATAAATAACCAGATGGCTAGAGGCAAATGTAAGAACACTCCCAACAAAAATCAGGACATAATGACCTCACCAGCCACCCCACAAAACAATGGACACTTCAATTCACTAAATATACAAGAAAACGACCTCAAAACTCTGTTTCTCCAGCTATTAGAGGCCCATAAAGATGAAATGAACAAAGCCCTCAGAGAAATAGCCAAAGAAATTGAGACTAACCAAGAAGAAACAAATCATGCTCTCAGAGAAACGACCACGAAAATTGAGGCAAACAAAGAAGAAATGCACAAAGCTCTCAAAGAAATGTCCACACAAATGAAGGCAAATAAAGAAGAAATGAACAAAGCTCTCAGAGAAATACAGGCAATTATACCCAAAGAAGTAGAGGCACAATAAGTGATACATAGAGAGGAAACGGACAAAAAAATAGAAGCTGTCATTGAAAAGCAGGACTCCACATTCAAACAGATGAAGGAAATGGTGCAAGACATGAAAACAGAATTAGAATCAATAAAGAAAACACAAATAGAGAAAAACCAGGAGCTGGAGAACATAGAGAAAAGATCAGGAACTACAAAGGTAAGCATCATCAACAGAATACAAGAGATGGAAGAAAGAATCTCAGGAGCTGAAGATACACTTGCGGAAATTGAAACGTCTCTCAAAGAAAAAATGAAAT
Organism: Meriones unguiculatus; assembly: GCF_030254825.1. Taxonomy (NCBI): domain Eukaryota; kingdom Metazoa; phylum Chordata; class Mammalia; order Rodentia; family Muridae; genus Meriones; species Meriones unguiculatus. Next base: position 22,803,511 of record NC_083353.1, on the reverse strand, counting down.
CAAAAAAGTTCCAAACACAAAACATCCAAGAAATCAAGGACACCATGAATAAAACCTAAGAATAATAGGAGTAGAAGAAAAAGACGACATCAGGCTCAAAGGACCAGAAAATATTTTCAATAAAATTATAGAAGAAAACTTTCCCAACTTAAAGAAGGAGATGGCCATAAACATAGAAGAGGCCTACAGAACACCAAGTAGACTAGACCAGAAAAGAAATTCTTCATGTCACATCCTATCAAAACACTGAACCTACAGAACAAAGAAAAAAATTTTAAAAGCAGCAGGGGAAAAAGGCCAAGTAACATATGAAGATAGACCTATCAGAATCACACTAGATTTCTCAACAGAAACTATGAAAGCCAGAAGGGCCTGGACAGAAATCATACAGTCCTTAGGGGACCACAGATTCCAACCCAGACTACTATACCCAGCAAAACTTTCAATCAACATAGATGGAGAATTCAAAATATTCCAAGACAAAACCAAATTTAAACAATATCTACATAGTAACCCAGCTCTACAGAAGTTACTAGAAGGGAAACTCCAAACCAAAGAAAACAACTACATATAAGGAAACAGAGGAAATAGATAACTACACAACAACAACAACAACAACAAAGAATACAAGCAATGAAACTCAGTGACACCACCAACCCCACATCTAAAGTAAGTAACAATTGTTGGTCACTAGTTTCTATCAACATCAAAGGACTCAACTCCCCAATAAAAAGAGACAGACTAACAGAATAGTTGCAGAAACAGGATCCAATATTCTGTTGCATCCAAGAAACACACCTATGCAACAAACATAAACACTACCTCAGAGTAAAGGGCTGGAAAAATGTTTTTCAAGCAAATGGTTCCAGAAAACAAGCTGAAGTAGCCATCCTAATATCTAATAAAATAGACTTTCAACCCAAGTTATTAAAAAAAGATAAGGATGGCCACTATATTCTCATCAAAGGAAAAATCTACCAAGGGGACATCACAATTTTGAATATCTATGCCCCAAATACAAAAGCACCTACGTTCATAAATGAAACAATATTAAAGCTTAAATCACACATTGATCCTAATACCCTAATACTGTGAGACTTCAACACTCCACTCTCACCAAGGGACAAATCAACTAGACAGAAAACAAATAGGGAAATAAAAACAATTACAGAGACCCTAAATCAAATGGACCTAATAGACATCTATAGATCTTTTCATTCAAACTCTAAAGAGTATACCTTCCTTTCAGCACCGCATGAAACCTTCTCCAAAACAGACCATATAGTTGGTCATGAAGCAAGTCTCAACAGATACAAAAAGATTGAAATGATCCCTTGTATTCTATCTGACCACCATAGACTAAAGCTGGACAACAACAACAACAGAAATAACAAAAAGCCAACACGCACATGGAAACTGAACAACTTGTTACTCAATGAGAGCTGGGTTAAGGAAGAAATAAAGAAAGAAATTGAAGACTTCCTAGAACTCAATGAAAATGAAGGCACAACATAGCCAAATTTATGGGACAATTTGAAAACAGTGCTCAGGGGAAAACTTATATAACTAAATGCCTGCAAGAAGAAATTTGTAACATCACATACAAACAACTTAATGGCCCAACTGAAAACCCTAGAAAAAAAAAAAGAAGCAGATACACCCAAGAGGAGCAGAAGGCTGGAAATAATCAAACTCAGGGCTGAAATCAATCAAACAAATAAAACTATTCAAAGAATCAATGAAACAAAAAGCTGGTTCTTTGAGGAAATCAACAAGATAGACAAACCCTTAGCCAAACTAACTAAAAAGCAGAGAGACTCTATTTAAATCAACAAAATCAGAGATGAAAACGGTGACATAACTACAGACACTGAGGAAATTCAAACAATCATTAGGTCATACTACAAAAGCCTATATGCCACAAAATTTGAAAACCTAAATGAAATGGACAATTTTCTTGATAGAGTCCATCTTCCAACATTAAGTCAAGATCAGGTAGAAAGACTGAATAGCCCTATATCCCCCAAGGAAATTTGAAGCAGTCATTCACAGTCTCCCCTCCAAAAAAAGCCCTGGGCCAAATGGTTTCAGCGCAGAATTCTACCAGACCTTCGAAGAAGTGCTAACACCAATTCTCCTCAAACTATTCCACAAAATAGATATAGAAGGTACATTACCAAACTCATTCTATGAAGTGACAGTCACCCTTATATTTAAACCAGACAAAGACCCAACAAAAAAAGAGAACTTCAGACCTATCTCTCTTATGAACATTGATGCAAAAATACTCAATAAAATATTTGCAAGAACACATCAAAGATATCATTCACCACGACCAAGTAGGCTTCATCCCAGGCATGCAAGGGTGGTTTAACATACGGAAATCCATCAATGTAATCCACTACATAAACAAACTGAAGGAGAAAAACCACATGATCATCTCCTTAGATGCCGAAAAAGCATTTGACAAAGTCCAACACCCATTCATGTTTAAAGTCTTGGAGAGATCAGGATACAAGGCACATATCTAAACATAGTAAAGGCAATATACAGCAAGCCTATAGCCAACATCAAACTCAATGGAGAGAAACTTTAATCAATCCCACTGAAATCAGGGACAAGACAAGGCTGCTCACTCTTGCCATACCTCTTCAACATAGTACTTGAAGTCCTAACCAGAGCAGTAAGACAACTAAAGGAGATCAAGGGGATACAAATCAGAAAGGAAGAGGTCAAAGTGTCACTATTCGCAGATGATATGATAGTATTTATGATTGACCCCCAAAATTCAACCAGAGAACTTCTCCATCTGATAAACACCTTCAACAAAGTGGTAGGACACAAAATCAACTCAAAAAAATCAGAAGCCCTCCTGTATACCAAAGACAAAAGGGCCGAGAAAGAAATTTGGGAAACAACACCCTTCACAATAGCCAATAATAACATAAAGTACCTTGGGGTGACACTAACCAAGCAAGTGAAAGATCTGTTTGAGAAAAATTTCAAGTCTCTGAAGAAAGAAATTGAATAAGATATCAGAAGATGGAAAGTTCTCCCCTGTTCATGGATTGGTAGGTTTAACATTGTGAAAATGGCCATCCTGCCTAAAGCAATCTACAGATTTAATACAATTCCCATCAAAATACCAACTCAATTCTTTACAGACCTTGAAAAAAAGATTCTCAGCTTCATATGGAGAAACAAGGAACCCAGAATCTCCAAAACGATCCTGTACAACAACAGATCATCTGGAAGTATCTCCATCCCAGATCTCAAGTTGTACTACAGAGCAATAGTAATAAAAATTGCATGGTATTGGCATAAAAACAGAAAGGAGGATCAATGGAACTGCATAGAAGACCCAAAAATAAACCCGCACATCTATGAATACTTGATTTTTGACAAAGAAGCCAAAACCATTCAATGGAAAAAAGACAGCATCTTCAACGAATGGTGCTGGTCCAACTGGATGTCCATATGCAGAAAAATGAAAATAGATGTATATTTATCACCCTGCACAAAACTAAAGTCCAAGTGTATCAAAGACCTCAGTATAAAACCAGATACTCTCAATCTGTTAGAAGAAAAAGTGGGGAACAGCCTAAAACTCATTGGCACAGGAGACAACTTCCTGAACAGAACACCAACAGCACAGGCTCTAAGAGCAACAATCAATAAATGGGACCTCATGAAACTGAAAACTTCTGTAAAGCAAAGGACACCATCATCAAAACAAACAACTGCCTACAGATTGGGAAAGAATCTTCACTAACCCTTTATCTGACAGAGGACTAATATTCAGTATATACAAAGAACTAAAGAAGCTGAAAAGCAGCAAACCAAGTAATCCAATTAAAAAATGGGAACAGAGCTAAACAGAGAATTCTTGATAGAGGAATGTTGAATGGCAGAGAAACACTTAAAGAGATGTTCAACATCCTTAGCCATTAGGGAAATGCAAATCAAAACGACCCTGAGATATCACCTTACACCCATCAGAATGGCCAAGATGAAAAACTCAAGTGACAGCACATGCTGGAGAGGTTGTGGAGAAAGGGGAATCCTCCTCCACTGCTGGTGGGAATGTAAACTGGTACAAACACTCTGAAAATCTACCTGGCACTTTCTAAGACAATTAGGAATAGTGCTTCCTCAAGACCCAGCTATACCACTGCTAGGCATATACCCAAAGTTTGCTCAAGTACACAAAAGGGATTCTTGCTCAACCATGTTTATAGCAGCTTTATTTGTAATAGCCAGAACCTAGAAACAACCCAGATGTCCCTCAATGGAGGAATGGATACAGAAATTGTAGTATTTTTACACAATGGAATACTACTCAGCAATCAAAATGAGGAAATTATGAAATTTGCAGGCAAATGGGGGGAATCTAGAAAAGACCATTCAGAGTGAAATATCCCAGAAGGAGAAATACAAACAAGGTATATACTCACTTATATAGACCTATAAGATATGATAAACATAATGAAATCTATACACCTAAAAAAGATAATCTAGAGAGTGGACATGGGGTAAGATGATCAATCCTCATTTAGAAAGGCAGATGGGATGTGCATTGAACGTATGACAGGAGTCTATTGAGCACATCTGAAAAACTCTAACTATCAGTGTTGTCAAAGCAAAGACTCATGACCAAACCTTTGGCAGAGTACAGGGAATCATAAGAAAGAAGGGGAGTTAGTCTGATGGTGAAAAGATAGGAGCTCCACAAGGACCAAATATATCTGGGCACAGCGTCTTTTCTGGGACTGACATTCAACCAAGGACCATGTATGGATATAACCTAGAACCTCCGCTCAGATGTAGCCTGTGATAGCTCAGTAACCAATTGGTTTCCCAAAGTGAGGGGAACAGGGACTATTTCTAACAGGAACTCAATGACTGGCTCTTTGGCCTCCCCACCCCCCCCCAAGGGAGGAGTAGTCCTGTTAGGCCACAGAGGAGAGCTTTGCAGCCAGTCCTGAAGATACCTGATAAAAAAGGATCAGATGAATGGGGAGGAGGTCCCCCCATCAGTGGGCTTGGAACAGGGCATGGTGGAGATGAGGGAGGGAGAGAGGGACTGGGAGGGAATGAGGGAGCGGGACACAGCTGGGATACAGAGTTAATAAAATGTAACTGATAAGAAAAAAATAAAATTAAAAAAAAAAAAAGAATACCAAAATTGCAAAAACAATCCTCTTTAATAAAAGTTCTTTTGGAGATGCCTCCATCCCTGATCTCAAGCTGTAGTATAAAGCAATAGTAGTAAAAAGTTGCATGGTATTGGCATTGAAACCTAATTGTGGATCAATACAATTAAATAGAAGACCCTGCAATAAACCTACACAGTTATGGATACATTATTTTTGACAAAGTTGCCAAATCCATACAATGGAAAAAAAAAACAGTATCTTCAACAAATGTGCAGGCCTTACTGGATGTCTACATGTAGAAAAATGGAAATAGTTTCATACTTATCACCCTGCATAAAACTAAAGCCCAAGTGGATCATAGACTGCAATATAAAATCAGACACACCAAACTTGTTAGAAGAAAAAGTGGGGAATTGCCACAAGACACAAGTTCCTGAACAGAATACCAACAGCACAGGCTCTAAGAGCAACAATCAATAAATGGGACCTCATGAAACTGAAAAGCTTCTGTAAAGCAAAAGACACTGTTGTCAGAACAAAATGACGGCCTACGGATTGGGAAAGGATCTTCACCAGCCCTCTATATGATAGAGGGCTGATATCCAGAATATATAAAGAATTAAAGAAGCAACAAATCAAATAATCCAATTAGAAAATGGGGTACAGAGTTAAACAGAGAATTCTCAATAGAGGAACATTGACTGTCAGATAAACACTTAAAGGAATGCTCAACATCGTTAATCATTAGAGAAATGCAAATCAAAACAACCCTGACTTTCACCTTACAACCAACAGAATTGCTAAGATCAAAAACTCAAGTGACAACACATGCTGGAGCAGATATGTAGAAAGGGGAACCTTCCTCCTTTGCTGGTGGGAATGTTAACTTTTACAACCACTTTGTAAATCAATCTGGCACTTTCTCAGATAATTAGGTATAGCACTAACTCAATATTCAGCTATACCACTCCTAGGCTCATATCCAAATGGTGTTCAAGTATACAAGAACATACACTAACATGTTCGTAGCAGTTTTATTTGTAATAGCCAGAAGCTAGAAATAACCCAGATGACCCTCAGTTGAGGAATAGATACAAAAATTGTGGTACATTCACACAATGTAATACTACTCTGTAAATAAAGGAAGGAAACCTCCAACTTTTACAGGCAAATTGTGGGAACTAGAAAAGTTCATCCTGAGTGAGGTATCCCCGAAGCAGAAAGACACACAGGTTATATACTCACTCATAATTGGATATTCGACATATAACATAGAATAACCTTACTGAAATCTGTACACTTAAGCTAATCGAGAAGGAGGACTCTGGGTAAGATGTTCAGTCTTCATTCAGAAAGGCAAATGGGATGGGCACCAGAAGAGCAAGAATATTGGAACAGGACAGGAGCCTACCACAGAGAGCCTCTGAAAGACTACCCTGCAGGGTACTCAAACGGGTGCTGAGACTCATAGCCAAACTTTTGGCTGAGTGCAGAGAATCTTATGAAATAAAAGGGAGATAGAAATACCTGAAATGGACAGGAGCTTCAAGGAGAGCACCAGAACCACAAAAATCTGGACATAAAGGGTTCTTTCTGAGACTGATATTCTAACCAAGGATCATTCATGGAGAAAACCTAGAACCCCTGCACAGATGTAGCCCATGGTAGTTCAGTGTCCAAGTTGGTTCCCTAGAACTGTCTCTGAAATTAACTGTTTGGCCTACTTTTTGATTACCCCAACCCTCAGGTATTTGCAGCCTTACCAGACCTTTGAGGAAGACAATGCAGCCACTAATGATGAGACATGATATAGTAGGATCAGATGGGAGAGGAGGAGGACCTCTCATAACAGTGGAGTTGGGGAGAGGCATGGGTGGAGAAGACGGAGGAAGGGTGGGATTGGGAGGGGAAGAGGGACTGAGCTACAGATGGAGTACAAAGTGAATAAACTGTAATTAATTAAAATAAAAATATATAAAAAGGCGCTGTCTTACAGCCCTTGTTTAGTGTCTGATATATATGTGGATTGTGTTTATTCTCCATGAACATCCCCAAGACTTGGGGTCAGAGACATTCTCTTTAATATAACTATTCCACAGTTATATGTTCTCTGTACTTTAACCAATTGTGAGCTTCTGTCTTACCATCTTTGTACTGTAAGAAGAGGGTTTTAGGATGAATGCTAAGAATAGCATGATTTTATGTGCTCAAATATAAGGATGTGAAAGCAGTTTGATGCATGTCCAATCACAAAACAATATAAAACAAACAATGGTAGCTTTTTTTTTCTTGGTTCAAAGACCATCACCAACATAGTTTCTTGAAAATGTTTGCATTTCTAGTCATTACCATTAATTTCATTTCCTATGTGTCCCCATGTAAGGATGGGAAATACTTTCATTTTTTTAAAATTTTTATTTAACTTTTATTAATTATACTTTATTCCTTTTGTATCCCCCCATAAGCCCCTCCTTCCTCCCCTCCCGGTCCCACCCTCCCCCCTTTCTGCATGCATGCCTCTCCCCAAGTCCACTGATATGGGAGGTCCTCCTCTCCTTCTTTCCGATCTTTTTTTGTTGTTGTTGTTGTTCTCAATGCAGTTTATTCAGGAACCTTGAACAATCTTCTGACCCTGGGGAAAGCCAGGCCACAGCTTAAAATAGCCTCTGGGTAGCCAACCCCAGCGTGCCTCGTGGGCAATGCAGATAGGTCCACATACACGGAAGCAAGCCAGATCCTTAGCCTTAGCCAAATATGGAGTTGTTTGTGACAGAGAGCACTCACCATCGGGAAGGTGGAAGGCGGAAACCAGCTCTATCTTTAAGCCGCGGCATTACGCAGCTCTCTACAGTAAAGTTAATCTCTTGAGTCCTCCTAAGTGTGTCAACCTGCAATACAACCACCCTTTAGAGCTCAGCCTGTCAGCCAGTGTCTGAAGCAGCAGCTTTTCTGTCTCCACACAAAACTGATACCAGTCCCCACATTTTCTTCTCCTTTCTGTGTCAACACAACATTGACTAAAATGTATCCAGGGAAAGTCTGTCCTCACTGTGACCACTGTCTCACAGGCTCTCATTGCCCTTAGCATTAACCTCAAAATTACTGAGAGACTTCCCAAGTCAGGCAGTCTGAGTTATATGCTGGCCTCTATGAATAAGCCATTTTATTTGTTTCCACAAGGATGAGCTTTCCCAGGCTCTGTGCATTTAAGACTTTCTGCCTTTCATGAAAACAGAGCCCTAAGCATGGGTAAAGGGCTCCACTCTACAATTTGAACTGACAAATCTCTTCCATCAGGTCTGCTCTCAAGTACCTGCTTCTGAAGATGGCATTCCTCTCCTTTTATTTCTGTTGCATCTCCCACCAGTGCATTCAATTTTCATCTTACCATCTATCACCTTAGTATTTTTTTTTTACTTAGAGTACTAAGTACTGTCTTATCAATGTAAATGAATAGGAAATGTACATGTTAACTTCTATTGAATGACAACATATGTACATGTTAATGAAACTCTGTGCAATGGGAGATAGGAGAGTGTGTACATACATACATTTGAAATGATGTCTAGCTGTGTTTCTGTGTCAGTAAACTATTTATCATAGGTTTTTGGCACATGCCTGTTTCTCTTCTGCCAGCAGCCTAAATTCTTAGATTATAAGCACTTGTCAACCAAACTGGGCACAGGTGTGACTCTTAAAGCCATCATATGTGGCAAATTAAGTCCAATAATGGTGTAGGGGTAATATCTTAGCAAGATGGCTAGGATTGCCAACCAAAATATTTTTTGTCACATGTCTCACCACTACCAGCCATCCTTCTAGTAAACCCTAATAATATTGGAAGTGATTGTAACTCACAGCCCCATCTAATACCATAAGTAGTGGAATTCTAACTATACTATTGATTGTGTGCATGAATTAAAGCAGTGTAACAGATCATGGAGCTAACATAATTTCCACTGGTTACCTCTAGGAGGAGCTTGAACTGTAGGCTTAGTCTGGGGGAGACTAGAGAGAAGTAGTTTGTGGGGGAACCTGGCTAAAGTAGAGATCCTCCCTGGCCATGTCTACAGCATAGAGGGTCACCACCAGCTGAAAGATCAGTGGTATCTGCACAGCTCTCAGAACCACCTATTTAGCCTGATTCCACCAAAAGCAGAGAGTTACACCTTGGTAACTCCGAGGCATCTTGACTGCTCCTGGATCTAGGACAGAGTTCACTTTCATCACCATGAGCATTCAGACTGAAGATGTTACAGGTTATTTTTTTTTAATTTTTTATTAATTACACTTTATTCATTTTGTATACCCCCATAAGCCCCTCTCTCCTCCCCTGCCAATCCCACCCTCCCTCCCCTTTCTGCATGCATGCCACTCCCCAAGTCCACTGATAGGGGAGGTTCTCCTCTCCTTTCTGATCTTAGTCTATCAGTTCTCCTCAGAAGTGGCTGCATTGTCCTCTACTGTGGCCTGGTAAGGCTGCTCCCCCCTAAGGGGGAGGTGATCAAAGAGCAGGCCAATCAGAATATGTCAGAGGCAGTCCCTCTTCCCATTACTATGTAACCCACTTGGACACTGAACTGCCATGGGCTACATCTGTTCAGGGGTTCTAGGTTATCTCCATGAATAGTCCTTGGTTGGAGTATGAGTCTCTGGGAAGTTCCCTGTGTTCAAATTTTCTTGTTCTGTTGCTCTCCGTGTGGAGACCCTGTCCTCTCCAGCTCTTACTATTTCCAACTTCTTACATAAAATTCCATTCACTCTGCCCAACAGTTGACCATCAGGCTCAGCATCTGCTTTGATAGTCTGCAGGGCAGAGGCTTTCAGAGGCCCTCTGTGGTAGGTTCCTAGTTTGTTTCCTGTTTTCTTCTTCTGGCTTTCAGAAGCCCTCTGTAGAAGGTTCCTAGGTTGTTTCCTGTGTTTTTCTTCTTCTGATGTCCATCTTCTTTGCCTTTCAGGATGGGGATTGACTGTTTTAGTTAGGGTCCTCTCTCTAGCTTAGTTTCTTTAGATGCACAGATTTTAGGTTACAGGTTATTTTTATGAAGACTGTTTCAGCCTCCTCCTCAGTGCATTAGCTTGTAATACAGACAACTTTAGAGATCAGCCTGAAATCCAGTGTCTGAAGCATCATTTTTTTTTATCTTTATATAGCCTAGTAATCTCTCTTCTATCAATACAATGGTCAGTTAGACATCTTTGCCCTAGTAAAATACAAACTGAATGTCTAGGAGAGCATGCAAGGGTCAGTGTGTTCTTTAATCTTTTATGGAAGATACTACTTTGAGTAAAGATTAAATAAATATTTTCCACTACTTTTGCCTATCTTGATAGCATGATTTTAAAGGTGATTTGACAAAGTTATTCTCATTTTTATGGCTGTGTTGATTAGCAGAATAAGTCTTTTAGAAATAATTACATTTCTTTTCATATTAATCATCCATATCTTTAAAATGGATAATCATTAAATTCCAGTACTGACATTATTTTTCTTTATTAAATTTCTGATATTAGCTATGTATTAAATTAGTTTCTGTTCTAGTTATTTAGTGAAAATGAAAGTACTTACAGATATCATGAGGAATTATGTTACATAAACAAACACTACTGCAAAACAGGAATACATCAAATATCTGGCAGACACTGAATATGTATACAATGAAATCTATGTGTATTCACCTGTCTAAATTCTACAGTCTCCATGTGTTCTACGTATGGACAGAAAACACATGGGTGGCAGCAGAGACTCAGAGAGCATCTGACTTGCCACCATGCTCCTTATCCTGTCATTGTTGAAAAATTAACTGTATTGGAATATACATATTATACATAAAGTTGTATTCTATAAAAGCAATCTACTTTCAAGATTGTGTTATATAAACATATTTATACCAAATTCTGATGAGATTTTATGACAAATAGATAAATATTAAAATCATCTGAGAGGGACAAACTTCAATAGAGAAAAAGCCTTAGTAGTACTGGGCATTGGGCAAGCCTGTAGGGCATTTACTTAATTATGATTTGACAGGGGAGGATGGAGTAAATTGTAAGTGATTCCAGCCATTGATGGTGAAACTGGGTCCCCGAACAAAGCAAACTGAGCAAGCTATGAGGAGGAATCCAGTAAACATCTCTCCTCTATGGCCTGTGTTCACCTCCTGCCTCTGGGTTCTTTCTCTGTTTGAATCCCAGCCCTGACTTCCCTCAGTGATGCACTGTTACCTGGAAGTAAAAGAAAAACAAAATTTCTCATCCTTTTATGTTGCTTTTGGTCATGACGTTTTATTATAGCCATAATAATTCTTAAAAAGACACGCCCTTTACCCTCCTCTTTCTCTTTTTTCCATGATTCATTTACTACAAGTTTCTTTCCCTCACCTAGTTCCCCTTCTATATATCCACTATAGGTGAATTCATGTTTAAATATTCATGTTTAAAATATAAGATTTGTAAATAAGATAGTACATGTAATAATTTTGTTTCTAAACTACATGTCCACCTCTACCTCTTCCTCATGGATCACATACCACTCTGAATTCTCCCAAACTGCTCTCAAATATAGAGACCTGGAAACTTCACTCTATACTAAAGAAGTATGACTGTGTCTTGATAGACTTTACCTTCCAGGCTTTTATCTCATATTTTTGAGTAAATTTAACATTATGAATTGGAAACCCATGACACCCATGTAAACAATATGCTAACAAATGTCATCTAAGAGCAACAATCAATAAATAGGACCTCATGAAACTGAAACACTTCTGTAAAGCAAAAGATACTGTCTTCAGAACAAAACGACAGCCTACAGACTGGAAAAGGATCTTCACTAACCCAATTAAAAATCCAATGAAAAAATGGGGTACATGTGTTGTCTCAAGTTTTTCATCTTGGCTATTCTGATGGGTGTAAGGTGAAATCTCAGGGTTGTTTTGAGTTGCATTTCCCTAATGGCTAATGATGTTGAACATTTCTTTAAGTTTTTCTCTGCCATTGTATATTCCTCCGCAGAGAATTCTTTGTTTAGATCTGTTCCCCATTTTTTAATTGGATTACTTAGTTTGCTGCTTTTCAACTTCTTTAGTTCTTTATATGTACTGTATATTAGTCCTCTGTCAGATAAAGGTTGGTGAAGATTCTTTCCCAATCTGTAGACAGTCATTTTGTTTTGATGACGGTGTCCTTTGCTTAACAGAAGCTTTTCAGTTTCATGAGGTACCATTTATTGAAAGATGGCAATGCAGCCACTCCTGATGAGATCTGATAGACTAAGATCAGAAGGATGGAGAGGGGGACCTCCCCTATCAATGGACTTGGGGAGGGGCATGCATGAAGAAGGGAGAGGGAAGATGCGATCTGGAGGGGATTATGGAGGATACAAATGAATAAAGTGCAATTAATAAAAAAAGAAAAAATGGTGTACAGTGCTAAACAGAGAATTCTCAATAGAAAAATATTGAATGGCAGAGAAATAATTAAAGAAATGCTGAATGTCCTTAGTCTTCAGGGAGATGCAAATCAAAACAACCTTGAGTTTTCACCTTGCACCTTTCACAATGGCTAAGATCAAAAACTCAAGTGATAACACATGAGGCCCTTTCTCAGACACATAGAAAAAGCACTTCCTCAAGATCCAGCTATAGCACTCATAGGTATATATCCAAAAGTTTCTCAAGTCCACAACAATGAAATTTGTTCAACCATGGTTGTAACAGCTTTATTTGTAATAGCCAGAACCTAGAAACAACCCAGGTGACCATCAACGGAAGAATGGACACAGAAATTGTGGTACATTTACACAGTGGAATACTACTCAGCAATTAAAAACAAGGAAATATACTCACTTATATGTGGATAGTAGACCTATAAGATAGGATAAACATACTAAAATCTGTACACCTAAAGAAGTTAAACAAGAAGGAGGACCCAGGCTAAGAGGATCAGTCTCACTTATAAAGACAAATAGAATGGACATTGGAAGACGGAGAAAACAAGAAACAGGACAGGGGCCTACCACTGAGGGCTTCTGAAAGTCTCTCTGTAGCAGTGTGTCAAAGCAGATTCTGAAACTCATAACCAAACTTTGGGCAGAGTGCATGGAATCATAAGAAAGAAGAGGTTGTTAATAAGACCTGGAGGGTACAGGAGCTTCACTTGGTGAGAAACAGAACCAAAATATCTGGGCTCAGGTGCATTTTTTGAGACTGATACCCCAACCAAGGTCCATTCATGGCTATAACCTAGATCCCTGCACAGATGCAGTCCATGGAAACTCAGTATCCAAATGGGTTCCCTAGAAAGGGGAAAAGGAGCTGTCTCTGATATGGACTGAGTGGCTGTCTCTTTGACCCACCTCTCATCATCCATGAGAGAGGAGTAGCCTTGCCGGGACACAGAGAAGGACAATGCAGCCAGTATTGATGAGAATTGAATAGCTAGGGTCAGATGGAAGGGGAGGTGGACTTCCCCTATTGGTGGACTTAGAGAGGGGCATGGGAAAAGATGAAGGATAGAGGGAGGGTGGGATTTGGAGGGGATGTGGGAGGGGCTACAGCTGGGATACAAAGCAAAAAAAATATAATTAATGTAATAAAATTTTAATTAAAAAAAAACATGACCAAAGCCACTTTTGAAGAAAGTGTTTATTGGGGCTTTCAGAGAACTAGAATCCGTGATAGCAGTTGAAGGCTGCAGGTGGCAAACCTTGTTTTAAGTTGAGCAGAAGCTCAGGGCTCACATCTCAAAATCTATGTATCTATTTAGATGTGTATGTATATATGTATGAATGTATGTATGTGTACCTTGTGTGTGCTATAACTGGAATTACAGATGACTGAGAATCATCAAACAATTCATTGGAATCAAATATGAGCGTTTTATAAGAGTTGAAATGCTCATATCTGCTGATCTGACTCTATTCCCAAACCTTTCTGTTTTAATATCTATTTCCTTTATCTGCTCAACTTTTCACTCCTCCCGACATTTCCAATCCCTCTCCAATCCAGATTTCCCTCTCCTCTCCATCCTCTCTTTTCTTTCCTTTCTCTCACCTACTCTTCTACTCCCCCCCTTCTTTTTTCCTTTCTTTTCCCTGTTTCTCCTGTTTCTTTCTGCTATTGTTGATTAGGATATTTATTGTTTCCTCAGGATTGTGATCAAAGGTTTTCTAGTATATTTCTATTAAACTCACTTTACTTAAATGTTTTCGATTTTTAATGGAAGCCTGTCATGAGTGCATCTCCATATTTTCATATTGTGAGCTCAAAGTTGGTCCTTGAGCTTCAATGTTGACTTTTCCCCCAGTGATTGGTTACTCACTTTGATGATATTTTTGGCTGAAGATTTAATGTGGATTCTTTCATAGCCCAGTACCCTGGCTATTTACTTTCTCATTTGATGACTGTTTTGCATAGTTCCCTACAAGACAGCCCAGCTGCCTATAATTTATAAACCAGGCCTTTGCAATTAGAACTGAAAAGCATCAGACAGCCTGGGCAATCAAGATGGAGTCTCACACCCAGGTCTTCATATTCCTGCTCCTCTGGTTGTCTGGTGAGACATTAAAGAGTATTAGAGTATTAGAATATCATCAATAAGTTCATTTGTAGAAAAAACTGCTGTTTACTATAAACCAATTGTATTCAGGCAATGCCTTTAGGACTTTGCAGCCAGTCCTGAAAATACCTGACAAAAGGGAGTCATATGAAAGGGGAGGAGGTCCTCCCCTATTAGTGGACTTGGAAAGGGGCACGAGGCGATAAGGGAGGGAGGGTGGCATTGGGGAAGGAATGAGGGATACAGCTGGGATTCAGAATTAACAAAATGTAACTAATGAGAAAAATAAAATTATGAGGAAAAAAAAGGAAAATAAAAAAGAAAAAGCATTTTGGATGCCAACATTTTTATTAGGAACTCCTTCTGTGTATACTCATTGTGTATTTCTGGTTGCAGGTGATGAGGGGAACATTGTGATGACCCAGACTCCTGAATTCATGTCCACATCTGTTGGAGAAAGAATTAGCCTTAGCTGCAAGTCTAGTCAGAGTGTGAGTGGTTTGGTATCTTGGTACCAGCAGAAACCAGGGAAGCCTCCTAAACTGCTGATCTATGATGCATCCGATAGATACACTGGAGTCCCTGATCGCTTCACAGGCAGTGGATCTGGAACAGATTACATTCTCAGCATCAGCAGTGTGCAGGCTGAAGACCTGGCAGGTTATTACTGTCTGCAGTATGACAGCTATCCTCCCACAGTGCTTCAGCCTCCAACACAAACCTCCTTGAGAGTCTCACCAGGTGCCTGCAGCACACATAGCCCTAGGCCTGCACACTTCCCCTTTCTGCCTGAGATCTGCTATGCATGACCAATTGATGCAACCGTCTGTAGAAATTAACTAAGAGATAGCCTCCTTTCTTCCACATTTTTGGCAACAATGGTGTGTATAGATAAAAAGGAGAAGCTAAGTTAAGAGATTTAGAAAGTGTGGTTTTGGGGAGACTGTCCTGCTTCAATGGCTGTAAAGGCCTGAATGATCATGGCTGCATTACGCTGTTGTGAGACTCTAATCTTGCATATATACCACAGGCAAACCAAGGAGACCAACACCAGAAGGCCTGCTAATGCTCCCATGCCCACCCATTCCTTCAGATGATTCATGGTTGCAGCAATCCATGATGATAATCCTGTGGCTAGTCCTGCGTCCACTCTGGTAGAATTTACCACGACAATGCCCACTCTCAGCTGCTCCATCGTAGTATCGAATTCTCCAGTCCAATTACCTAAAATATAGCTAGACAATTGTTTAGACAGATTTGCAGCACAGGAAAAATTCTCATGTTGTATGCTAGTGACACAAAGTCCAGCATACTTTCATTGAAAGCCAAGTTGAATTTACCGTGACAATGGCCACTCTCAGCTGCTTCATCGTAGTATCAAATTCTCCAGTCCAATTACCTAAAATATAGCTAGACAATTGTTTAGACAGATTTGCAGCACAGGGAAAATTCTCATGTTGTATGCTAGTGACTTAAAGTCCAGCATACTTCCATTGACAGCCAAGTTGAGCGATTTGCCATAGGGTAACAATTTGCTTCTGCACGAGGTCAATCCTCTGATTGAACACCATCAAGACTCCTTTTAGTTGAGCATTAATTCCTTTTTGTACATCTAAGACATGAGCTACATTGGCTAAAAGATTATTCAGGGTCTGAGCAGTCTGCACAGTATGACTCATGGCTAATGCCGCGGTGGCAGCTCCAACAGCCACCAATGAGTTGACAGTAACAATGGTGGCTGTAGTTCCAAGATCCCTTTTCTGTCTGAAGAGAGTCATAGCGTGAGGGGCATCAACGGGCACTGGCACCCAGCAAGGCATGCAAGCATGGTTGGCTACCATAAAAAGCTAAAATGTTACACTCAGGATGCGAGGCTAAGCACTGCACTCAGGGTCAGCCACTTTTGACCCAGAGAAGAGCATGTCTGATTGCATGCGGGTTGATGCCCCAGGTCCTGCCTCTGAGAAAAAGGTATCGGACAGGTCTGATGCTCTTTGGGTGGATGACACCTAAATGAACATTGGTACAAAGTCCCAATTTATTTCTAATATCAGAGATCAGACCTCTACTCTTGCCTGATGCATCTAAAACAAAAAGGGGGAACTGTAGAGAGCTGCATAATGCCGAGCCTTAAAGAAGGAGCTGGTTTCCACCTTCCACCTTCCCGATGGTGAGTGCTCTCTGTCACGAACAACTCCTCATTTGACTAAGGCCGAGGATCTGGCTTGCTTCCATATATGTGGACCTATCTGCATTGCCCACGTGGCACGCTGAGGTTGGCTACCCAGAGGCTATTTAAGCTGTGGGCTGGCTTTCCCCAGGGTCAGATAATTGTTCAAGGTTCCTGAATAAACTGTATTGAAAAAAAAAAGAAAGTGTGGTTTTGCACTGAAAGAATACAGTACAAGCATGAGTGATGTTTATTGTGTCATGCTGACTTTAGATAACTCTTTGTTATGCATTCACGATATGATGAATCTGTATAAAATAGGATAGACTTTAAAATCATTTACAGTACAAGCAAGAAGCATCAGTTAAGTTTATGGTGTCATGCTGACTTGAGATATCTCTTTCTTATGGCTTTAGACTATGATGAATCTGTATAAAATACGACAGATTTTAAAATTATTTACAAAGAATACATCATCCTGAGATTATTAGTTTAGATTAAGGAGCCTCAAACTTTGGTAAATGATCTATCAAGAAAATTGTCCATTTCATTTAGATTTTTAAATTTTATGGTGTATTGACTTTTGAGGTTAGACCTAATGAGTCTTTGAATTTCTTCAGTGTCTGTCATTAGGGCCTCCTTTTTGTTTCTGATTTTGTTGATTTGTCTAGTTTCTCTCTGCCTTTTAGTTAGTTTGGTTAAGGGTTTGTCTATCTTATGGATTTTCTCAAAGAACCACCTCTTGGTTTCTTTTGAATGTCTGATTTTTTTTTTGTTTCCATATAATAAACAGTTTAATGCTGCCATTATAGAAGGCTGTATATATTTGAAAGACCCAGATTGCATGATCAGCAAACAGAAAGATGAGGAACTCTGGGCAACTGCTCATGTGGTATGCTTTGGTCTATATGTCTGTGTATACTGCATATATGCAGCTGATATTAATTTATTACAATTTATTCACTTTGTATCCCAGCTATGTCCCCCTTCCTTGTCTCCTCCAAATCCCACTCTCCTCTCCTCTTCTCCTCCCATGCCCCTCACTTAGTTCACTGATAGGGTTGGACCTCCTCCCCTTCCATCTGACCCTAGCTAATCAGGTCTTATCAGGACTGGCTGCTTTGTATTACTCTGTGGCCCAGTAAGACTGCTTCCCCTTCAGGGGAAGGTGATCAAAGAGTCAGGCACTGTGTTTATGTTAGAGACAGCTCCTGTTCCCCTTACTAGGTATTCCACCTGGAGAGTGAGCTGCCATGGGCTACATCTGTGCAGGGGTTTTAGGTTATCTCCATGCATGGACCTTATTTGGATAATCAGTCTCAGAAAAGTACCCTGTAACCAGATATTTTGGTTTTGTTTTTCTCCTTGTGGAATTCCTGTCCCTTCCTAGTCTTACAATTTCCCCTTTCTTCCATAAGATTAACTGCACTCCTCCCAAAGTTTGGCTATGAATCTCAGGATATGTTTTGATACCCTTCTGGGTAGAGCCTTTCAGGGGTTCTCTGTGGTAGGCTCCTGTCAGTTCCCTGTTTTTCCCTCTTCCAATGTCCATACTGTTTGCCATTCTGAGTGAGGATTCATCATCTTACACTGGGTCCTCCTTCTTGTTTAGCTTCCTTAGGTATACAGATATTAGTATGTTTATCTTATATTATAAGTCTAATATACATTTATGAATGAATGTATGACATGTATTTCTTTCTGCTTCTGGGATACCACACTCAGGATGATCTTTTATAGTTCCCACAATTTGCCCGCAAATTTCATGATTTCCTTGATTTGAAATTTTTTAAGGCCATTGTGTAAAAGTACCCGGATTTCTGTATGCATTCATTCCTCAGTTGAGAGACATCTGGGTTGTTTCCAGATTCTTCCTATTACGAATAAAGGTGCTATGAACATGGTTGAGCAAATGTCCTTGTTGTGTGCTTGAGCATAATTGGAAATATGCCTAGGAGTGCTAAAGCTGAATCTTGAGGAAACACTGTTCCCAATTGTATGACAAATTGCCAGAATGATTTCCAAAGTGGTTGTACAAGTTTACATTCCAAAGAGCAGCGGTGGAAGATTTCCCTTTCTCACATCTTCTCCAGCATGTGTTGTCACTTGAGGTTTAGTTCTTAGCCATTCTTTCGGTGTAAGGTGAAATCTCAGGGTCGATTTGATTTGCATTTCCCTGATGACCAAGGACATTGAGCATTTCTTTAAGTGTTTCTCTGACATTTGATATTCTTCTATAGAGAATTCTGTTTAGTCTGTACCCCATTTTTAAATTGGATTACTTAATATATTGCTTTTTAACTTCTTGAGTTCTTTATATGTTCTGAATATTAGCCCCCTGCAAGATTTAGGTTTGTCGAACACCCTTTTCCAGTGATTAGATTATCCCTTTGTTTTGATGACATTGTCCTTTGCTTAAAGAAGCTTTTCAGTTTCATGAGGTCCCATTTATTGATTGTTGATCTTAGAGCCTGTGCTGTTGGTGTTCTGTTCAAGTTGTCTCCTGCCAATGAGTTCATGCACTTCCCCACTGTTTATTCTAACAGATTTAGTATGTCTGATTTTATGTTGCGGTCTTTGATCCACATGGATTTTAGTTTTGTGCAGGGTGATTAATATGACCCTATTCACATTTTTCTACATGTAGACATCCAGTTAGACCAGCATCATTTGTTGAAGATATTTTTTTCCAATTTGTGGTTTTGCATCTTTGTCAAAAATCAATATCCATTGGTGTATGGGTTTATTTCTGGGTCTTCTATTTGATTCCATGGATCTATCATTCTGTTACTATGCCAGTAACATACAGGTTTTTTTTTTTTTTTGGTGTTGTTGTTGTTCTGTAGAACTGCTAGAAATCAAGAATGGTGATACCTCCTGAGAATCTATTGTACAGGATTTTAAAATCAATTTTGGGTTTTTTGTTTTTCCATATGAAGTTGAGATTTCTTCTTTCAAGTTCTGTAGGCAATTGTGTTGGTATTTCGATGAGAATTGCATTGAATGTGTAGATTGCTTTTGGCAGGATGGCCATTTTCATTATGTTAATACTGCCAATCATTAGCATGGGAGATATTTCCATGTTCTCATATCTTCTTGTATTTCTTTCTTCAGAGACTTGAATTTTTTTTTTTCAAACAGATCTTTCACCTGCTTTGTTTCAGTCCGACCAAAGTACTTTGTGTTATTTGTGGCTATTGTGAAGGGTGTTGTTTCCCTAATTTCTTTTTCAGCCCTTTTGCCTATTGTATACGGGAAGGCTACTATTTATTTTTTTGGGTTTTGTTTTTTGAGTTATTTTTTTCTTTTTTTACGTAGCCAGTTTTCAGAAAGTGTTTACCAGGTTAGAAAATTCTAAAGTTGAATTTTTGGCATCACTAATGTACACTATCATATTATCTGCAAATAATAATACTTTCACTTCTTCCTTTCTGATTTATATCCTATTGAATTCTTTTATTTGTGTTATTGCTCTAGGTAGGACTTCAAGTATTTTGTTGAAGAGATGCGGAAAGAATAGGCGGCCTTGCCTTGTCTTTTCAGTGAGATTGATTTAAGTGTCTCTCCTCTAGTTTGATTTTGACTATAGGCTTGTTCGATATTGTCTTTACTATATTTATGTATGTGCCTTGTATCCCTGATGTCTCCAAGTCTTCAAACATGAATGGGTGTTAGAATTTCTCAAATGCTTTTTGGTCATCTAAGAAGTGGAACATGTGGTTTTTCTCCTTCAGTTTGTTTATATGGTAGATTACATTGATGGATTTCTATATACTGAACCACTCCTGTAAACCTGGGTTGAAGCCTATTGGTCATCGTGGATGATATCTTTTATGTGTTCTTGGATTCGGTTTGCAAGTATTTTATTGAGTATTTTTGCATCAATGTTCATAAGAGAGAGAGGTCTGAAGTTCTTTCTCTTTGTTGGGTCTTTTTGTGGTTTAGATGTCAAATGACTGCGGCTTCATAGAATGAATTTGGTAATGTTCCTTCTTTTTATATTTTGTGGAATAGTTTGAAGAGAATTTGAGTTAGCTCTTCTTTGAAGGTGTGCTAGAATTCAGCTCTGAAACTGGCCGTTTTTTTTTTTTTTTTTTTAAGATGGGAGATTTTGATTTTTGATTAGTGTTTCTATTTCCTTGGGGGATATAGGACTATTTCATCTATTTCCCTAATCTTGATTTAATTTTGATAAGTGGAATCTGTCAAGAAAATTGTACATTTAATTTAGATTTTCAACTTTTGTGGCA
This sequence comes from Meriones unguiculatus, assembly GCF_030254825.1. Classification (NCBI taxonomy): domain Eukaryota; kingdom Metazoa; phylum Chordata; class Mammalia; order Rodentia; family Muridae; genus Meriones; species Meriones unguiculatus. The sequence continues at coordinate 22,782,380 of NC_083353.1, read as the reverse complement.
TATAGGCTTTTGAAGTAAGACCTAATGATTGTTTGGATTTCCTCAGTGTCTGTAATTATGTCCCCATTTTCATTTCTGATTTGGATGATTTGTATAGTTTTTCCTCTGCTTTTTAGTTAGTTTGGCTAAGGGTTTGTCTATCTTGTTGATTTTCTCAAAGAACCAGCTCTTGGTTTCATTGATTCTTTGAATTGTTTTCTTTGTTTCTAACTCAGTGATTTCAGGTGTGAGTTTACTATTTCCAATGGTCTACCTCTGTTTGGTTTTCTGCTTCTTTTTTTTCCCCCTAGAGGTTTTAGTTGTTTGGCTAAGTTGCTTGTATGTGATATCTCAAACTTTTTCTGGAGGCACTTAGTGCTATGAACTTTCTTCTTAGCCCTGCTTTCCATGCGTCCCATAAGTTTGGGTATGTTGTGCCTTCATTTTCATTGAATTTTAGGAAGTCTCTAATTTCTTTTCTCATTTCTTGCCCGACCAAGCTGTTATTGAGTAGAGAGTTTTTCAATTTCCATGTGTATGCAGGCTTTTTGTTATTTCTGCTGTTATTGAGTCTAGTTTTAGGTGTGTTGGTCTGATACTATATGAGGAATTATTTTGATCTTTTTTATGTGTTGATGCTTACTTTGTGCCTGACTATATGATCAATTTTTGAGAGGGTCCCATGAGGTGATGAAAAGAAGGTATAGTCTTTTGAGTTTGTGTACAAAGTTCGGGGTATCAAAGCAGATGCTGAGACTTATGGCCAACCTTTTGGCAGAATGCAGGGAATCTTATGATAGATGCAGGAAATAGAAATAGTAAGTCCTAGAGAGGACATGAGCTCCACAAGGAGAGCAACAAAACCTAAAAATTTTGGAACAGGGGTCTTTTCTGAGACTGATACTCCAACCAAGGTCCAATGACAGAGATACCTTTGAACCCCTGCACAGATGTAGCCCATGGCAGTTCAGTGTCCAAGTGGGTTCCATAGTAATGGGATATGAACTGATTGGCCCGCTCTTTGATCACCTGTCCCTGAGATGGGAGCAGCCTAAGCAGTCCACAGAGGAAGATAATGCAGCCACACCTGATGAGACCTGATAGACTAGGATCAGAAGGAAGAAGAGGAAGACTTCTCTTATCAGTGGACTTGGGGAGGGGCATGCATGGAGAATGGGGAGGGATGGTGGGACCGGGAGGGGAGGAGAGAGAGGTTTATGGGGGGATATAAAGTAAATAAAGTGTAATTAATTAAAAAAAAAAACAAAAAATCGTCTTTTCATGGCATCCTTGATTTCTTGGATGTTTTGTGATTAGGAATTTTCTGATTTTACTGGTTTGCCTAGATTCCACTGGCAGACCCATGGAACAGGGTCTTCAATGTTTTCAATGCTGTCTCAATGATCCCTATGTTGCTCATAGTGGGTGTGTGGGTAGGAGGGATCAGATGTCTGGCTGCTATCATAGAGAGACCCTGGATCTGGGGCTCTGCAAGTACTCACTTAAAGGTTCACAGAGGATCCCCCTGTTCTCTACTCTCAGATTTGGACTGCAGGGGCAAATGAGAGTGTAGAAGATCCATCAGCTCATTGGTGTCCACTGTTTTGTCTTTGGGCAGGGAGGCCGGTACTTGGAGTAGCCGTCTCTGCAATCAGTCACTAAGCACAGAGCTTCTTGCTTGGAGGATCAGCTGCCTTGCCACAGACACACCTCTAGAAGTCCCATCTGTGCCATTTCAGTCATGGAGTGCTAGAGTTCAGAGGTTCGTGCTTGAACTAGCTAATGTCCTGCTGCAACTGCAGCCCTGCGAGGCCTGCCTGTACCATTTCAGGACTTTAGTCACTGAGCATGAAAGATCATCATGCTTGCGGAAAACACTGAGGCTTCAGGTAAGCAGGGAGGTCCTTCTTTGGGACCCAGGCCACTGCAATCTGCCTCTTATGAGCAGGGAGACCTGTTCTTATGGCAAGTGTAAGTGCAGTGTGGTTGAATATTCACCATTCTCAGTCCCTGGAGATGTCTATGAGTTACCTGGATCCAAAATGGCCAAGCTCATGTGTTGTCGCCTCTCCCCCAGAAAGCCTCAAATGCGGATCTTTTCACTTCAGCTGCCCCTCCACTCACCAATTTTGGAGTTTTGGATCCTTTGCCCTTCAAATACTGTGTGTGCTTGTTGTCGCCGTTTTAAGACAGGTCCTATAGCTTATATACTGAATACAGTTTTGGATACATAGCAACATACTTTCCCAAACACATAGACTTATATACTTTACAAGGTGGTTTTGTTTTTTAGAATGACATAGAGGTGCATACCTGTAACCCCAACTTTTCAGAAGCTGAGCAGGAGAATGCATGTTTGAGGCCAGCCTGGCTTACAAAAGAGTATCCTATCTGATCTCTACTTTATTAGCTCAGAAAATAATATTAAAAAATTGTGATTGAATATGAAAATGAATGCTGGAGGCCAATTCAAAGAAGTTAATATGTTAAGTTATAAATTTCCTATGTGGGTATTTTCAGCTTCCAGGTTTCATGAGAGAACTTCCTAGTATGAAATTTGAAGATAATTTTTATTCTGAGACATTAAATGGGAGATACTCAGTGGGCACTACTCTATATAACAATATTACTGGGTTTCTGATCATTGGGACAAGACAATAGACTCAGTTCAGTTATAATCAAAAAATTTATTGATTACTGCTAGCAGGTTAATAATCTCCAAGACAAACTTGTAGTTGCTATGTGAAGGGGACATGAGGAAAGTATTTTTTAATTCTTTATTAATTACAATTTATTCACTTTGTATTCCCCCTGTGGTTCCCTCCCTCCTCTCATACCAATTCCTCACTTCCTCCCCCTCTGCACACATGCCCCTCCCCAAGTCCACTGATAGGGGAGGTCTTCTTTTCCTTCTTTCTGATCTTAGTCAATTAGGTCTCATTAGGAATGGCTGTATTGTCTTCTTCTGTGACCTGGTAAGGCTGCTCCCCCCTCATGGGAGGTAATTAAAGAGCAGGCCAAATCAGTTCATGTCAGAGACAGTCCCTGTTTCTATTACTATGGAACCCACTTGGATACTGAACTGTCATGGGCTACATCTGTGCAGGGGTCTTAGGTTATCTCCATGCATGCTCCTTGGTTGGAGTATCAGTCTCAGGAAAGACTCCTGTGCTCAGATTTTTTGGGTTCTGTTGCTCTCCTCCTCTCTACTTTATAGTCCTTTGCTGTGTAGAAGACTCAGGGGAACAGCAGAGTTTCTATTACTCTGGGGAATACTGCATCCTGGACATGATTTTCTTATTCCTGAGTTGTGGCTTTACAGGGTCCCAACAGGATGCAACATCATGAAGGACCAAACCCTCAGGTAAAGAATGCCTATCCCGAAGTGAGTGCCTGAGAGAAGTTCGAAAGTGACTGTGAGGTGGAGATTCCCCAGTGTCCAGAGGAGATTAATAGAGAAAGATGTGTGGGAGAGGAAGGAGAAGAATGGGGGAGAGAAAGAGAATGAATGTGAACTAAACCAACCTGCTTATACCTTCTCTCTCTCTCTCTATCTCTCTTTCTTTCTCTGTCTCTCTCTTGTTGTTATTGTTATTATTATTATTATTATTATTATTATTATTATTATTATTATTTAGTTATTTTGATCACATGTATTTTCTGTGAAAAACACTGAAGACCACAGAGGGGACTAAGGAGACAAGACAACTCCATGTACTAGTCTGTGTTGGTGCTGTTAAGCTGTTTTTCACTGTTCACACACCAAGTGCTCAGCTGTTTCTCTCAGAGGAGTCCCTGAGTTCAGGGAAGGTGGGTAAAGCAGGTTTGTGGGGAGTTATTGTTCAGGAATCAGTCACTGTTGTAAGCCTTTTCAGTCTTTCAAGACAGTGAGAAAATGCACAATACTCAGGATGACAGTCCGCAATAATGACCAGGTGAAGTTTGTCCCAGATCTGCTGCCAAAGAAACTGGTTGGGACTCTGCTAATCTTGACTGAAGTGTGGTAAATGAGGGCCTTGATGGTCTGTCCTGGACTCTTCTGGTCCCAGGACAGGTAGCATATGTGTAGAGGAGGCTCTGAATGGCCCTGCAGATGATGGAGACTTTCTCTCCTTGAGAAACCTGAAGGGAATCTGCTGACTTGGTGAGCATGTTCTGCCCATTAGTAGCTGTGATCAGAGGTACAGGGGATACAGAGTTTGTGAGAGATGTTAGAGCAGAGATTCTCACTATCAGGAGGCCAGGACCTGCCAGACCTGTGCTGCAAATGGCTTTTCCTCCTTACCTATCTCCAAAGCATCTGTGAGGTCAAGGTCATCTTGGTATGTTATTTCACCTGGGACACATAGGAGTAGAAGGAGGAGGAGGTAAACTGCCACCTTCTTGATGCCTCTCAAGCTTCAGAGAATGCTCTGGACCAACAAAAGACTCCATTTGTAATTCTTGATCACAGCGAGGGGCCAGCAAGATATGTTAATGCAAACTCAATGAGGATGAAGGCTGAGCAAGGGTATGGAGGGTTGTGGTTACCCCTGCATCTGATGTTAACCTCAACCTTCCATCTATTGCCTGCCTTTATCCTTATCCCTGAGGATCTGGTAGTGCCACAGGTGCTATGCTTATTGTGTCACAGCCACTGCCACCTCCAGGGTAAACAGCATTCTGAGGCCCAGGGAGGTTGCTCTTAGGAATTAACAGCTCTGCAGAGTGGGGACATCAGCAGACCTTAGCTGCAACAGTGACTGAAGTATAAGGCCCAAGGCTGCTTTGGTGAGGTTTCAGACAAGACACAGTTGTTCTCCTCCAATATCCATGAATTAATTAGCCCCAGGTAGTTGGATAGGTTTTGAGTACTAAGCTTCCTTTACCCCTTGTTGAATGAACTTTAAGTTCAATCAGAGTATGTATGTCATTATTCTACTCTTAGTGGTTTCATGTATGCTGGTCATTGTTTTGGTTCACAGGAATTATAAGTGGAAATGATAATTTTATTATTTATTTTAATTAAAAATTTTATTCATTATTTATTTTATTATTTACTTTTATTGTATGTACATTGCTGTTCTGCTTGCTAGCATGTATGTGTGAGGCTGTTAGATATCCTGGACCTGGAGTTACAGAGAGTTGTGAGCTGCCATGTGGAAGCTAGGAATTGAACCCAGGTCCTTTGGAAGAGAAGTCAGTGCTCTTAACCACTGAGAAATCTCTCCAGCCCCTTGGAAATTATTGTTGATTCCTCTCCTCATTTGGAATCTTGTATGGTGCCTTCTGGTCCCATGAAAGGTAGTCCTCAGAGAGTGCATATTAAGGTCACTTGAGTTTTCCAGGTCCTTTTTCCAAAGTGCAATAGGGACTTAGCTTTTTCTAACTCTGGGTGACACCAAAGGGAAACAACAGTAGCTTACATTATAAAGAGAAAATTTCTATTCACTTATAAGTGAGTATATACCATGTATATCTTTTTTGGGTTTGGGTTACCTCACTCAGGATGATATTTGCTATATTTCCATCTGTTCATCTGTAAATTTCTTGATATCTTTGTTTGTAAGACTTGAGAAGGATTCCATTGTGTACTGTATTTCCTTTATCTTTTTTTATAGCTGGGTCTTGAGTTAGAACTATTCTCAATTTCCTGAGAAAGCCCCAGATTGATTTTGACAGTTGTTGTACAAGTTTGTACTCCCAACTAGCAGTGGAGGAGTATTCCCCTTTCTCCACAACCTTGCCAGCACGTGCTGTCACTTAGGTTTTGGGTCTTAGCCATTCAGATGGGTATAAGATGGAATCTCAGAGTCATTTTTATTTGCATTCCCCTGATGACTAAGGATGCTGAACATTTCTGTAAGTGTTTCACAGCCATTAGGGATTCCTCTGTTGAGAATTCTCTGTTTAGTTCTATACCCCATTTTTAATTGGATTACATGGTTTGTTGGTTTTTAATTTTTGATTTCATTATATATTTTATATATTAGCCTTATTTTGGGTAAAAGGTTTATAAAGATGTTTGCCTGTTATCTTAGCTACCATTTAGTCCAAAGTGTCCTTTGCCTTTTAGAAGCTTTTCAGTTTCAATGGGTTCCATTTATTAATTGTTGATCTTAGTTCTTGGGTTATTGGTTTTGTGTTTATGAATGTGTCAGTGATATCAAGGCTCTTCCTTTTTTTTCTTTTGACAGATTTGTCTGGTTTGATGTTGAGGTGTTTGATCTACTTGGACATTTGTTTTGTGCAGTGTGATAAAGATGGATCTAATTACACTCTTCTGTATGCAGACATCCAATTAGTCCAGCAGCATTTGTTGAAGATGCTTCCTCCACTCCATTCTGTGGTTATGCATTCTTTGTAAAAAAATAAAGTTTTCATTGGTTTGTGGGTTTATTTCTGGATTTTCAGTTTGATTCTTTTGATCAACTTGTCTGTTTATATGCAAATATAACAGAGGTTTTATTACTATTGCTCTGAAGTTACTATTACTATTATTGCTATTGCTTGAAATAAGGGATGGTTATAACCCCAGAAATTCATTTATTGTTCAGGATAGTTTTAGCTATTTTGTTTTTGTTTGTTTTTTATTATTAATAAATTAGAGGCTATCATGCTACAATCTCTAGACCAAAAGAAGCTATGTAAAAAGGAGGTAGCAAGGAAAGATGTTTGATTTTCACTCAAAAAGAGAAATAAAATAGTAGCTGGATGTAGATGGAGTGAGCAAACTGGATAGGAGGGGAGAATTGTTAGTGAGCATGGGTGGAGATTAGTATTAGTAGAACAGGGCAGAGAGGCCTGGGTCAGAGAAAAGAAAACAGAGGAAGCGGTATCTCTGGGATGTGCCAGTGTCCTGACACAGGAGAGGATCCAGGAAGCTTATGGGGTCAACCTAGCTGAGGCTTCTAGCATATGGAACCTCAATGGCTACCTTCTGTAGACAGGCAATACTTCCAGTGGAGGAATAATAACACAAACCTACCCACAAAGTCTTTGATTCAAAATATTTTCTTCCTTCAAGATATGTAGGGACAAAGATGGAACATAATCTGAGAAACTGGTCAACTAAAGCCTGACCCTACTTGAGAACCAGCCCATGGGAGAAAACCAATCCCTGAAACCGTTAATGTTACTTTGCTATACCTGTAGACATGAAATTAACACAATTCCCCTGAGAGGCTTTACACATGCAGAAAGCCACAACCAAACACTAGACATTGCTCTCTGAGTCCTATGGCAGAACTGAGGGAATGACCAAGGGAGCCAGAGTGGTACAAGATTCCACAGAAAGATCTACAGAGTCAACTACCATGGGCAATGGGAGCTCACAGAGACTGAATGACCAACCAAAGACCATGCATGAACTGGTCCTAGGTCCTTGCATATATGTAGCACATGCATAGGTTTGTCTTCGTGTTCTTCCCCCAACAATTGGAGCAAGGCTGTTTCTGACTCTCATACCTGCCTTTTTTATCTCTGTCCTGTAACTTGGATGCCATGTCTTGCATTAGTGTGAGAGGATGTGTCTAGTCCTGCATCAACTTAATGTGTCAGGGTGGGTTGCTACCCATGCGGAACTTCCACCTTCTCTGGGGTAAAGGAGAAGGAAAGATGTGAGAGAAGTGTGAGTGTAGGTGGGGGCTTTGAGGAGAGTAGGGGTGCTGTGATCAAGATGTAAAGTAAATAAATAAATGGACAAAAAACAAAACAAAAGAGCATATATATATATAAAATCATATATGTATACATGTATATATATATATATATATGATTTTTTTGTTAGAGGGACTACTATGGTTCTTAGGCAGAAGGTTATCAACCTAAACACGGAAATTTCACTTAAACTGCTTACAGGTTTTATAGGTATTTTTAGCTAGATATTTAATTATTTGTTTTCTTATGACTTTCCCAGACACCATTACTGTTATGTTACTCTCTGATCTCTTTCTTTATTTTTCTCACTCCCCACCTAGCTAAAGCACCTATTTTTCTTTAAAGGTCACTTTTTCCATTCTCTACCTGTTGCTTTTTCCCCAGAGGATTCATGTATTTACATTTTTGAGTACTCTGTTTGCATGTATGCATGCCAGAAGAAGGCAAAAGATCCCGTTACAGATGGTTGTGAGTTGCCTTGTGTTGTCTGAAAATTGAACTCAGAACCTCTGGAATATTAGATAGTGCTCTGAATCACTGAGCCATCTCTCCAGCTCCTACTTTTACCTTCATAGTTTCTGCAGTTACTCTGGGTTATATGTTCATTTGCAGCTAGGAGTTTCCAATGAGAGGGAACCTATGCCATTTGTCTTTCAATGTGTAGGTTACCTCCATCAATATGAACTTTACTAGTTCCTTCCAGTATCTTCCAAAGTCATTTTTCTTTATAGCTGAACAATGTTACATAGTGTATGTGTGCAAAATTGTATTTATCCATGTGTCAGTTAAATGGCATTCAGGTTATTTCTAGTGAACATGACTGAGCAAGTATCTGTGGAGCTTTGTATTGAGAGTTCTTTGGGCAGATGGGAGGACCAGAATAGTTGGGTCATATGGTAGATATATTCAGTAGCTTTATTTGGTTCTCCCCAATGATTTCCAGAGTGAGTAGCCTAGTTTGCAATTCCCATGAAAATGTGTGAGAGTTCCCTTTTCTCCATATTCTCTCCAGCATTTGAGGTTGGTTGTTTCATTGGTCATTGTCACTATGTCGAGGATAAAATGAAATCTAAAAAGTGTTTTGATTTGCATTTCTCTAATTTGTTAGGCATGATAAAGTTTAAAGACTCTTTTTAGCCATTTTCATTTCTACTTTTGAGAAGTCTCTGCTTAGATCTCAAGCCAAATTTTTTTTTGGTTCTGCTTTTTCTTTTCTTATTATTTAATTATTTTTATTAATTACAGTTTATTCACTTTGTATCACCCCTCTACTTCCTTCCATCCTCACCTCCCAATCTCACCCTCTCTCTACCCAACCTGTGTCCCTCTCCCAGTCCACTGATTAGGGAGGTCCTCCTCCCATTCCCTCTGATCCTTATATGTCAGGTCTCATCAGGAGTGGCTGCATTTTCTTCTTCTGTGGCCTGGTAAAGCTGCTCCCCCCCTTAGGTAATGGTGGTCAAAGAGCAGGCCAATTAATTCCTTTCAGAGACAGTTCCTTTCCCCAATACTATGGAGGCAACTGGGATACTGAATTGCCATAGGCTACATCTGTGCAGGGGTTCCAGGCCATCTCCATGAGTGGTCCTTGACTGGAGTATCAGTTTCAGAAAAGATCCCTGTGTCCAGACATTTTGGATCTGTTGCTGTCCTTGAGGAGCTCCTGTCCTCTCCAAGTCTTACTATATCCCACTTCTTTCATAAGGTTCTCTGCACTCTGTGTAAAGTTTGGCTATGAGTCTCAGCATCTGCCTAGATACCCTGCAGGGTAGAGCCTTTCAGAGGCCCTCTGTGGTAGGTTCCTGTCGTGTTCCCTGTTTTCTCCCTCCTCCGATGTCCATCCTATTTGCATTTTTGAATGGAGGTTGAACATCTTAGCCAGAGTCTTTTTTCTTGATTAGCTTCCTTAGCTGTACAGATTTTAGTATGTTTATCCTATATTATAAGTTTACTATCCACTTCTGAGTGAGTATATACCCTGTGTGTCTTTCTGCATCTGAGATACCTCTCTCAGGATGATCTTTTCCAGTTCCCACCATTTACCTACAAATTTCATAATTTCCTTGTTTTTTTATCACTGAGTAATATTCCATTATGTAGATGTACCACGATTTTCTGTATCCATTCCTCAACTGAGGGGCATCTGGGCTGTTTCCAGCTTTTGGCTTTTACAAATAACGCTGCTACAAACATTGTTGAGCAGATGTCCTGTTGTATACTAGAGAGTCTTTAGATACATGCCTAGAAGTGCTATACCTGGATCTTGAGGAAGCGCTACTCCTAATTGTCTGAGAAAGCACCAGATTGATTTTCAAAGTGGTTGTATAAGTTTTTCTTACCAAGAGCAATCTACAGATGCAATGCAAATCCCATCAAATTACCAACACAATTTTCACAAGCCTGGACAGAAAAATTCTTAACTTCATATGGAATAACAAGAAACCCAGAATAACAAGAAACATCCGCAATAAAAGATCTTCTGGAGATATCTCCATCCCTGATCTCAAGCTGTACTATAGAGTAATAGTAGTAAAAAATCAATGGTACTGGCATAGAAACAGAATGGTAGATCAATGGAATCAAATAGAAGACCCAGAAATATACCCACACATTTATGAACACTTCATTTTTGACAAAGATGCCAAAACCATACAATGGAAAAAAGATAGCACCTTCAACAAATGGTGCTGGACCAACTGGTTGTCTACATATAGAAAAATGAAAGTAGAACCATAGTTATCACCCTGCACAAAACTAAAGTCCAAGTGTCCAAAGACCTCTTTACAAAGTCAGACTCAGACACACTAAATCTATTAGAACAAAAGGTGGGGAAGAGCCTTGAATTCATTGGTTTATGAGACAACTTCCTGAACAGAACAACCACAGCACAGCCTCTAAGAGCAACAATTAATAATTGCAACCTCATGAAGCTGAAAAGCTTCTGTAAAGCAAAGAACACTGTCATCAGAACCAAACTACAGCCTACAGACTGGGAAAGGATCTTCACCAACCTAATATCTGACAGAGGGCTACTATCCAGACTTTATAAAGAACTCAAGAAGTTAAACAGCAGCAAATCAAGTAATCCAATTTAAAAAATGGGGTACAGAGCTAAACAGAGAATTCTCAATAGCGGAATATCAAATGGCAGAGAAACACTTAAAGAAATGTTCAATGTCCTTAGTTATCAAGGAAATGCAAATCAAAAGGACCCTGAGATTTCACCTTACACCCATCAGAATGACTAAGATGAATAATTCAAGTGACAACACATGCTGGAGAGGTTGTGAAGAAAGGGGAACCCTCCTCCCTCCACTGCTGGTGGGAACAAGCCAATTTTTTGAGTGAGCTCTTAGTGTTTGATTGTTATATTTCTTTTTACTCTTTTGGTTTTTTTTTTTTTTTTTTGAGCTCTTTGTGCTGTATTAGGTATTTAGCTGGCAAATGTTGTCTCTGTGGGCTTCTTAACTCAGTTGTTGTTTTCTTTAGCAGTCTAGGAATTTTTTAGTTTTATGATATTTCACTTGTTAATAGTTGACTTTAATATTTATGCAAGCATATTCTTATTCAGAAGTCCTTTTTATAGCTTATCATTTAGGGTATTGTCTGTGCTTTTTTTCTAGTACTTTCTGGGTTTGTATTTTAAGTATTTGATCCATTTGAAGTTAGTTTTGTGGAAGGTGATATATATGGGTTTAATTTCTGTCTGACACACCACACACACATATGCATGAGGAGAAACATGGCAAAATGTAAAACTTTAATTTTGGTTCAAGTTGGCTGAAATTAGTTTGTGTCATTCACTTCATTTCTTTAGTGATTATGCCTAACATTTTGTTCATTTAAAAAACATGACATATTTAAATGTTTATCTGCCATTTTATTTTCCTCTACAGACAATTCTCTGTTTAGCTCCATACCCTATTTTCTAATTGGTTGCTTGAGTTGTTGCTTTTTAACTTTTTTAGTTTTTTTATATGTTCTGGATATCAACCCTCTGTTAGATATAAGATTGGTGATGATCCTTTTCCAGTCTGTAGGCTGTCACTTTCTTCTGACAACAGTGTCTTTTTCAGAGGGAATGAGAGAGGGGGGCTACAGCTGGGATATAAAAAATAAAGATTTAATTAAGAAAACATGACATTTTGGAAAATTATATGTATATGATATATATATATATTTATAGATAGATAGATATAGATATTATACACATACACACACACACACATAAAAGTTATATTACAATTTGAAAAGTCACACGCAACCAATTGACCAATTATTGTAGTAAGATACAACTTTTTATTACTTCTTATTTTTGGAGAATATAATTACATAATTTCCTTCTTCCCTATAAACTATTCTATATATCACTCTTACCTTTTTCAAATTAAAGGTCTTTTTTCATTAATTTTTGTTAGATATCTATCTATCTACCATCTCTCTCTCTTTCTGTCTCTCTCTTCCTAAATACAAACTGCTCAGTCTGCTTGTATGTATATTTTCAGCACTGACCTTTTGGTATCAATTCGTGTGCTCTTCCCTAGTGAATACTCTCCCAACTAAGCATTCCTAAGTTGCCTGTAATTCTTACAGGGTTGCCTATAGGGTTGAGGCCTTGTGGTCTTTCTTCAGCTACCATTAGCCTGTCTATTGTTTTTATTCTTGTTCAGCTTGTGTTCATGCAGTCATATTGATGAGACATTATTGGCATAGCTTCTGAGCACACTACACACTAGCCTCATAACAAACTCCTGATCCTCTGCTCTTACAATATTTCTGATCACTCTTAGCTTTAGGTGAGTGATTTTTTTTATTTTTATTTTTTGGTAGAAGTTTCATTGGGACTTGGCTTGACAACTCTGAATTTGGTTGTATTTTTCTCTTGTGCTTTCCATCTGTTGCAAGACTCCAATAGTTGAAAATTTTTATGATGGTTGATGTGTTTTTCCATGAGTATATTATAGAATGAGTAAATAAAGTAGAACCCAAAAATCTGGGCCCAGAGGTCTTTTCTGAAACCGAAACTCCAAATAAAGACTATGCATGGAGATAACTTAGAACCTTTGCACAGATGTAGACTATGGCAGCTCAGTGTCCTAGTGGGTTTCCCAGTAAGGGGAATGGGGGCTGTCACTGACATGAACTCAGTGACTGGCTCTTAGATCACTTCCCCCTGAGGTTAGGAGCAGCCTTACCAGCCATGGAGGAAGACTATGCAGATAGTCCTGATGAGACCTGATAGGATAGTGTCAGATGGAAGGGGAGGAGGACCTCTCCTATCAGTGGTTTGAGGTAGGGGAATGGGAGAAGAAGAGGGAGAAAGTGAGGGTTTGATAGTATGGGCTACAGCTGAGGTAAAAAATGAATAAACTGTAATTAATTTAAAAATTTAGGTAATTTCTTATATTCTTGGATATGTTGTAAATTTAATATTTAAATTCAATGTTCTGAAAACCAATCTAATAGTAGTTCCTAATATTTGGGGCACCAGATCTCGTGAAAGATAACTTAGATTCCTCAGTCCTAACTTCTAGTGTCAAGAACAGGAAAAGTTTCAGCTGGGTGAATAGGTCTCCACTCTGAATATGTCCCAGTGGGACAGCTGCTTTGCCATTAGGGTATCTTGTAGGTACACCATTGGATTTTGTCCTGTCATATGGTATGACCCTGTGTATTCACACTGATCTGTGTTCCCTGCTCATGTCTCTTAAGGTCTTAGCTCCTGAGGATATTTATTGACTTAACCAGATGGGTACTTAGTGATACAAATTCCCTTGAAACCAAAGAAATCCATATTCTCTCTTTATTGCCTAAAATCCAGTTGCTTTCTATTCCTGCTAAAGATCCCAATGCGAAATGCACTGTTTTTTGATGAGTTTGATATTACTGAAATTTCATAATGATCCTAAAAATTTTCTTTTCTTTACAATAGATCATCCACACAGTACTTTTTATCATACTTATTTTATTTTATTTGTTCTGATTTTTTGAGACAGAAGAGAAAAAGAGAGAGAAAGACAGAGGAGAGAGAGAGAAGCGGTGGAGAGAATATCAATTTGGGTGGGAAGGAGGTGGGAAAGATCTAGAAAGAGTTGGATGAAGACAAACAATCAAAATGTTTTATACACAATTATTTTAAAGAAATGGCACCAATATTCCTTTAGGCAGGCATGATATCCCTTAGGATGTGTTGAGATGCTCTATGAGTGGTTTTGCCTATTCCAAGGACTCCTGAAACAAGAGCAGGTGTCCCACTGAGCACTAGATTTACTAAGCCGTTTTGCATATTGTGTCAAGAGCCAATGGTCCACACTGTTCAAACATCTTTAAGGGCAGCTTGTCAGTGTCTTAAGAAGCAGTCTTTAGTCCAGCTCTCAGAGATGGGGTCAGTGGCTCTCCTGGATGCTGCTGTTCTGGGTACCAGGTGAGAGGGTGCAGGGAAGTGTTGAAAACATTGACTGTAGCTTTCCATGCCTCTGACATCATTGGAATTACAGTATCTGATTTTTTCCCCCAGGATCCCTTTTATTTTCTCACAGCTCAGAGTGATGTGCGTGATTACTGTCATAGGAGTCACTTGCCTCACACTGAGATCAGCATACCTGCAACAGTAGTTTTGTGTGCTTATCAATATGGGTTCCACTAGGAACATTGTTCTGACCCAGTTTCCAGCTTCCTTGACTGTGTCTCTAGGACAAAAGGCCACCATTTCCTTCAGGGCCAGGGAGAGTGTCAATTATTTTGGCATAAATCTTACGCATTGGTATCAACAGTAACCAGGATAGCCTCCCAAACTCCTGATTTTTAATGAGTTCAATTTAGAATCTGGGATCCCTGCCAGGTTCAGCTTTGATGAGACTGAAATAAACTTCACCCTCACCATCCATCCTGTGGAAGCTGATGTTGTTGCAACCTACTATTGTCAGCAGGGATTAGAACTTCCTCTCACAGCCCTCTATGTCAAAGCAAAAACCTTCCAATGTTTGCTGTAGACTGAAGCCTAGTGTCTCAGATGTCTTTCCCATGAGATATCTCAACTAGGGGTCTGAAGAAGGCTTGTTTGAAAAAGGAGGGAAAGTACAAAACAGAAAATTTTCAAGCTCATGAGGGCATTGTTTCCCTTGTACATCTTGTAATTAAACAGTAGTCTCACTAAAAATGATGTCCCTACTACCATTTCTTAAAGATGTTTTTCAGAATTAGTAATTTTTGTAGTTAAACAATGATATAAAACTTAAAGGAAACTTTCCACACTCATTTAAAAGTAAAATAATTAAACACATTGTTAATGATCTGACTTTCAGATGCTGGCTAATACTTTTTTTCATAATATTTTTATTGATTATTTGGGTACTTCACACCATGAACCCTGATTATACTCTCTTTCCAGTACTCCCAGGTTTGCTTCTTTACCTGTTTGTAGTTTCTACAAGCTCCAAAGAGAAATTAAAGAAAACAATTCTATTTGTGTTGACCATTTTCTCACTGAAGCATGGTGAAACTGCCAGTAGCAAGCCCCTTGAGAAAACAGAGTCCTTCCACACCAGCTAACACTCTTACCCTAAGCTTTATTTGTTTTGTTCTGTTTTTGAGACAAGGTGTCATTATGTAGCTCTGGTTGGCCTGGAGCTCACTATGTAGACAGCCTAGCCTTGAACTCACAGATGCTTGTTTGCTTCTGTTCCAGAGCACTGGGGATTAACGTATGGGTACCACACTTGGCATTTTTCTTTTTCCTTCAATTTACATAAGTTCTGTTAGTTTTCTGGAAATGTGAGTACCACTTTGCATTTTCTTTTTTTATGTATTACCTGGGCATACAAATCGAAAATATTTGAAGAAAATCTGTGATTTATTACATGTACTAGCATGCTAGCTTCTCCCAGAATTTCTTAGCCTGTAGGCTATGGAACAGGAAATGTCAAGCTAAGTGGTTTCACATTGTTCTTACTTTTATTGTTATTGATTTATAGGTATTTTTATGTGTCTTTCAGCTCCTATATTCAGGATCCTTTATTTTTTTCTTTTATTACTATTTATGTACTTTGTATCACAGCTGTAGCCTCCTCCCTTTCCTCCTCCCATGCCTCTCCCCAACAGAGAATTCTCAATAGAAGAATATGGAATGGCAGAGAAACACTTAAATAAATGCTCAAGGTCTTTAGTCATCAGGGAAATGCAAATCAAACAACCTGAGATTTCACCTTACATCCATCAGATGACTAAGATAAAAAACTAAAGTGACAATACATGTTATAGAGAATGTGGAGAAAGGGAAACCTTCTTCCATTTCTGGTGGGACTGTAAACTTGTACAACCACTTTGTAAATCAATCTGGTGATTTCTCAGAAAATTAGGAGTATTGCTACCTCAAGATCCAGCTATACCACTTCTAGGCATATATCTTTATTATTTTCTAAATAGTATTTTTTCTTTGGTTCTAGATGTTCAAATATATTATATTGTTCATATTTGTACACAGCTACCTTCTTCCAACTCCTCCCTGTTCCATTCTCCTTCCAGGTTTATTCCCCTTTTGTTCATTATTAACAATTTCCCCAGTCTGGTTATTGCTGTCCATATAGCCATGTGGCCACCCATGAAGTCATGAGAAGCCTTTTTCCTCTCCCTCTCTCAGTAGACATCAACTGCCAATTTATCATCTTACAAGAATTTTGACTAGCTTGATCATGTGTAGACAAAAACAGCTAGTATGAGTTCATGTATGTAATAGCCATGTTATGTTCAGAATGCAGCATCATTTTTAAATCAGCTATAAAGTAAAATGGGATTATGAAATTTTAAAATGAGTGGATGAAATGAAAAAAAATATGCTGATTCCATCAAGATCCCAGAAGACACACCTTACATGTATTCTCTCATATGAGGGTCCTAGCTTCAAACCTTCTATATTCTGTGTTAATGGGGAGTACATGTATCTTCTTGGAAACTAGAAATGGGCTTTTGGTGGGGCATCCATTTAGGAAGAAAAATAGTAGCTTATAGTTTGAATGAAAGTAGAAAAGGACAATGGTAGAGGCAGAAGGGTTCAGTAAGTATTAGGGGAAGCAGTAGGGAAATGAAGGGATAGTCATAAGGTTACTCCAAGCAAAGTATAAATGAAGAAGCCACTTGTAAACCTGTGATTTTGCAATTAAAGTTAAAATTATGAGGATACCTGATAAAACAGGATCAGATGAATGGGGAGGAGGTCCCCACTATCAGTGGACTTGGAAAGGGGCACAGTGGAGATGAGGGAGGGAGGGAGGGAGGGACTGGGAGGGAATGAGGGATCAGGACACGGCTGGGATACAGAGTTAATAAAATGTAACTGATAAAAAAATAAAAAATAAAAAAATATGAGGATATAATATAACACATGTGATATAAAAAATAAAGATGGGGAAATAGTGGGAATAAATGTTTAAGTGGAAATGTGAAAAAAGTATTAAGGAAGGAATAATAGGGTTCTGTCATTGAAAACATTAACCCTAATAGTTTGCACGTTAATTAAAATGTACGTTAAATTGGAGTTTTCAAGATTTAGTGAGCAAGAATGCTGTCAGACAACATGGGTCATTAAAGAAGAATCTCAATGCCAGGAATGGGTTACCTCACTACAAATTACTGTCCCAGACTGTGCCTGAACAGCAAGCAGCTGGTGGAGCCTCCGACTTGGCTTACAGTGTTTGGTAGGCCTGTAAGCTGCAGCTCAGCTGTCTCTGAGTCACCATATCCCCTGCATGTGCAACCTGAAGCCCTCCCCACTCCAGCTACCACCTGAGACACCTGAGCCCTGCCCTTCAAGGCACCCATGCCTGAGAGCCCTGCCTTCTGAAACACCCATCCCAGCATGGCTGCTTCTAAAACACCAGCACCCATTTGTGTTTCTCTGGAACTCTCCCATTATCATGAATAGTATTCCAGACACCAGAGACAGGCAGATCCAGTCATAGGTACAGGTTCAAGGAACAAAATCTAAGGCTATGGACACCCAGATGACTAAAGGCCAGTGTCAGAACACAGTCCACACAAATTAGCACACCATGGCTCCATCAGAAAACATAAAAAACAATGGATATTTTAATTCAGCAGAAACTCAGGAAAATGAGCTTACAGCTATGATCATGCAGTGATTAGAGGGCATATAAATAAGAAACAAATAAATGTCGCAAAGAGATACAAAAAAATCATACCCAAACAAGTAGACGCCTTCAAGAGCATTCAGGAAACCACAATCAGACAAGTGAAGGAAATGTATAAAACAGTTCAAGAACTGAAAAAAGAAAGAGAATAAATAAAAAAACTAGCTAGAAAACCTTGAAAATGGAAAACTTAGAGAAGATATCAGGAACTACAAAGGTAAGCATCAAAAACAGAATACAAGTGATGGAGGAGAAAATCTCAGGTGCTGAAGATACAACTGAATAAATCAACAAATCTCTCAAAGAAAACATTAAGTCAGAAAAGTTCCTGACACAAAATATTTAAGGAATCAAGGACACCATGAAATGTCATAAAAAAAGATGAAAAAAATAAAGGTTCCAGACTCCAAGTTCCATAAAACATTTTCAAGAAAATCATATAAGAAAATTTCCCCAACCTAAAAAAAAAGGAGATGCATACAAAAAGCTTATACTCAACAATTAAAAATGAGGATATCATGAAATTTTCAGGCAAATGATGGGACCTAGAAACGATCATCCTGAATGATGTATCCCAAAAGCAGAAATACACACATGGTATATACTCGCTTATATAGACCTATAAGATAGGATAAACATACTGAAATCTCTACATCTAGAGAAGACAAACAAGAAAGAGGACACGGGGTGAGATAATCAATCCTCACTCAGAAAGACAAATGGGATGGACATTGGAGGTAGGAGAAAACATGTAACAGGACAGGAACATACCACAGAGGGCCTCTGAAAGACTCTACCTAGCAGTGTACCAAAGCAGATATTAAGACTCATAACCAAACCTTCAGCATAGTACAGGGAATCATATGAAAGAACAGGGAGTCAGTAAGACCTGGAGAGTACAGGAGCTTCACAAGAACCAAGTATATCAGGGCACAGGGGTCTTTCATGAGGCTGTTTCTCCAAACAAGGGCCATGTCTGGATATAAGCTAGAACCCCTGCCTGGATATAGCCCATGGTTGCTCAGTATCCAAGTGGGTTCTCTAGTAAGGGGAACAGGGACTATTTCTGACATGAACTCAATGGTGAGATCTTTGACACCACCTCCCCCAGAGGGAGGAACAGCCCTGCTAGCCTAGAGAAGAGGACATTGCAGCCAGTCCTGACAAAACTTGATAAGCTAGAGTCAAATGGAAAGGGAGGAGGTCCTTCCCTATCAGGGGACTTGGAAAGGGGCAGGGAGGAGACGAGGGTGGGAGGGTAGGATTGGGAGGGAATGAGGAAGGGGGCTATGACTGGGATACAAAGTAAATAACCTGTAATTAATATAAACAAATAAGATATTTAAAAATGCTTATAGAACTTACACACAGGAGGCTTACAGAACACTAAGCAGACTAGCCCAGAAGAGAAATTCCTCCCACCACATAATAATCAAAACAGTAAACCTACAGAAAAATCTATAGAAGGAATATTAGAATTGGTAAGGGAAAAAGGTCAAGTAACGTGGAAAGATACCTATTAGAATCACATCTGACTTCTCAATGGAGACTGTGAAAGCTAGAAGGACCTGGGCAGATGTCATGCAGACACTAAGAGACCACAGATGCCAACCAAGATGACTATATTCAGCAAAACTTTCAATCACCATAGATGGAGAAAACATGATATTCCATCACAAACTAAATTTAAACAATATTTATGAACCAACACAGCTCTACAGAAGATAGAATAAAGGAAACTCCAAACCTTGGAGGTCAATTAGATCCAAGAATACACAGGATATAGATATCTTCAGAACAGTAAAAGCAAAAGAAAACAAGCATACAAACAGGCTATCACCACCAATTCTACAAAATGAACTAACATTCATTGGTCACTAATATCTATCAACATCAATAGACTCAACTCTTCAATAAAAAGACAGGCTAACAGAATAGTTGCAGAAACAGGATCCAACATTCTGCTGCATTCAAGAAACACAGCTCAGCAACAAAGTTAGATACACCGCAGACTAAAGGCTGGAAAAATCTTTTCCCAGCAAACAGGGCCAGCAAGCAAGTTGGAGTTGCTATGAAAATACCTAATGAAATAGAGCTTCAACTAAAATTATTCAAAAGAGATGGAGAAAGACAGTCCATTCTCTTCAAACAAAAATTCCCCTAGGAGGACTTCAAAATCCTAAACATCTATGCCATAAATACAAGGACACCAACATTTGGAAAAGAAGCACTGTCCTCTCTGTCCAATGATCAGTGAATATCAGTGAATCTTGACTTACTCAACTAGACTTGCAAGTCTTGGAGAGCATTCAAGGACCACTGGGTACTTTAATCTTTTATGGGAGATACTACTTTGAGTCAAGATTAAATATTTTTTTTTACCACTTTTGCCTCTCTTGATAGCGTGATTTTAAAGGTGACTTGACTTAAAATATTCTAAATTTTGTGGTTGTGTTCACTGACAGAATAAGTAATTTGGAAAAAACTAATTTTTTTTCTTTCATATTAATCATGGTTAGTCTTTAAATAGATATTCTTTAAATTTCAGTAATGATCAAATTTTTCTTTATTGAATTTTTGATATACTTATGAATAAATATTAATTGTATGTAATTTTTTCATGTCTGAGTTATTTAGTAATACTGAAAGTACTCACAGATATCACAAGGAATTATGTTACACGAATGTACACTTGAGCTAGGCAGAAATACATCAAAAATTTGGCAGACCCTGAATAAGTAAACGATGAAACTGATGCACATTTACCTGTCTAAATCCAACAGACTCCATGTATTTTGTATATGGACAGAACACACATGGGTAATAGCAGAGCCCCAGAGAGCATCTGCCTACTTACACTGCATGTCATCCTATCCTTGTTGAAAATTTAACTGTGCTGGCCTATACTCATTACACATAATGTTGGATTTTGTAAAAGCAATCTTCTTTCAAGATTATGCTATACAACCCTAGCTATATCCAATACTGATCAGTTTTTATGTCAAATTGACATAAACTAGAATCATCTGAGGACAAACCCCAAATGAGAAAAAGCCTTAGTACTACTGGGCATTGGGCAAACCTGTCGGGAATTTTCTTAATTAGCAATTGATGGGGGAAGATCCAGTCCATTGTAGGTGATGCCAGCTAATGATAATGACCTTTGGTCCTGCAACCGAGCAACCTGAGGAACTCATGATGAGGAATCCAGTAAGCTGCACTCCTCCATAGCCTCTGCTCAGCTTCTGCCTCTGGGTTCCTTCTTTGTTTGAATCCTAGCCCTGACTTTCCTCAATGATGTACTGTTACCTAGAAGTGTAAGAAGAATAAATTTCCCCATCCTTTCCAGTTGCTTTTGGTCACAATGTTTTATCATAACAATAGTAATTCTAAATAAGACCACACTTTATGTGCCTTATATCCCTGATCTCTCTAAGACTTTAAACATGAATGGGGGCTGGATTTTGTCCAATGATTTTTTCAGCATCTAATGAGATGATCATGTGGTTTTTCTCCTTCAGTTTGTTTATATGGTGGATTACATTGATGGATTTCTGTATATTGAACCACTCTTGCATGCCTGGGATGAAGCCTATTTGGTCATGGGGTATGATATCTTTTCTGTGTTCTTGGATTTGGTTTGCCAGTATTTTATTGATTATTTTTGCATCAATGTTCATAAGAGAGATAGGTCTGCAGTTCTCTGTTTTTTGTGGTTTAGGTATCAAGGTGACTGTGGCTTCATAGAATGAGTTTGGTAATGTTCCTTCTGTTTCTATTTTCTGGAATAATTTGAGGAGTATTGATGTTAGCACTTCTTTGATGGTCTGGTAGAATTCTGCACTGAAACCTTCTGTCCCAGGGTTTTTTTTTTTGTTTGTTTGTTTTTTTTTTTTTTTTTTTTTTTTGGAAGGGGAGACTGTTGATGACTGCTTCACTTTCCTTGGTTTGTACCTGATCTTGACTTAATTATGGTAGATGGAATCTATCAAAAGATTGTCCATTTCGTTTATATGTTCAAATTTTGTGGCGTGTAGGCTTTTGTAGTATGACCTAATGATTGTTTGAATTTCCTCAGTGTCTGTTTTTTTTGTCACCCTTTTCATTTCTGATTTTATTGATTGGATAGATTCTCTCTGCTTTTGGTTAGTTTGGCTAACGGCTTGTCTATTTTGTTGATTTTCTCAAAGAACCAGCTTTTTGTTTCATTGATTCTTTGGATAGTTTTATTTGTTTCTAATTGATTGATTTCAGCCCTGAGTTTGATTATTTCCAGCCATCTGCTCCTCTTGGGTGTATGTGCTTCCTTTTTTTTTTCCTAGTGTTTTCTGCTGGGCCATTAAGTTGCTTGTATGTGATGTTGTAAATTTCTTCTTGTAGGCACTTAGTGCTATGAATTTTCCTCTGAGCACTGCTTTCAATGTGTCGCATAAATTTGGGTATGTTGTATCTTCATTTTCATTGAATTCTAGGTGAAGCCTTTAATTTCTTTCTTTATTTCTTCCTTAACCCAGCTGTAATTGAGTAGCAAGTTGTTCAGTTTCCATGTGTGTGTATGCTTTTTGTTATTTCCATTGTTGTTGATGTCCATTTTTAGTCCATGGTGGTCACATAGAATACAGGGGATTATTTCAATATTCTTGTATCTATTAAAGCTTGCTTTGTGACCAACTATATGGTCTATTTTGGAGAAGGTTCCATGAGGTGCTGCAAAGATGGTATACTTTTTTGAGTTTGGGTGAAAAGATCTGTAGACGTTTATTAGGTCCATTTGATTTAAGATTTCTGTAAGTGCCTTTATTTCTCTATTTGGTTTCTGTCTAGTTGATCTGTACCTTGGTGAAAGTGGGGTGATGAAGTCTCCCACTATTAAGGTATTGTGATCAATGTGTGATTTAAGGTTTAGTAATGTTTTATTTATGAATATATATGCTCTTGTATTTGGGGCATAGATGTTCAGAATAATGATGTCATCTTGGTTGGTTTTTCCTTTGATGAGAATGTAGTGCCCCTCTTTGTCTTTTTTGCTTAATTTTGGTTGAAAGTCTATTTTATTAGATATTAGGATAGCTACTGCAGCTTGTTTTCTGGATCCATTTGCTTGAAAAAGATTTTTTCCAGCCCTTTACTCTGAGGTAGTGTTTATCTTTGTTGCACAGGTGTCTTTCTTGAATGCAACAGAATATTGGATCTTGTTTTCATAACCATTCTGTTAGTATGTGTCTTTTTATTGGAGACCTGAGTCCATTGATGTTGATAGATCCTAGTGACCAACAAATGTTACTTTCTCTTGATGTGGGGTTGGTGGTATTGCTGTGTTTTATTGCTTGTATTCTTTTGATATTTTTTTGTTCTGTAGTTATCTTTTTCCTATGTTTCCTTGGATGGCGTTGTTTTCCTTGGTTTTGAATTTCCCTTCCGGTAACTTCTGTTCGGTTACTGTGTACATATTGTTTAAATTTGGTTTTGTCATGCAATGTTTTGAATTCTCCGTCTATGTTGATTGAAAGTTTTGCTGGGTATAGTAGTCTGGTTTGGCATCTGTGGTCCCTTAAGGTCTGCATGATTTCTGCTCAGGCTCTTCTGGCTTTCATAGGTTCTGTTGAGAAATATGGTATGATTCTGATAGGTCTACCTTCAAATGTTACTTGGCATTTTCCCTTGCTGCATTTAATATTTTTTCTTTGTTCTGTAGGTTCAGTGTTTTGACTATGATGCGAGGTAAGAATTTCTTTTCTGGTCTAGTCTATTTGGTGTTCTCTAGGTGTCTTGTATGTTTATGGACATCTCTTTCTTTAAGTTGGGAAAACTCTCTTCTATGATTTTCTTGAAAATATTTTCCAGAACTTGGAGCCTGATATTTTCTTTTTCATCTACCCCTATTCTTAGATTTTGACTTTTCATGGTGTTCTTGATTTCTTGCATGTTTTGTGTTTGGAACTTTTTTGATTTTATTTTTTATTTTTTGAGAGATGTATCAATATCTGCAATTATATCTTCAGCACTGATATTCTCTCCTCCAGCTCTTGTATTCTGTTGGTGATGCTTACATTTGTGGTTCCTGATCTTTTCTCTATGTTCTCCAGCTCCAAGTTTTTCTCTGTGTATTCTTTATTGATTCTAATTCTGTTTTCATGTCTTGTACCACTTCCTTTATCTGTTTGAATTTGGAGTCCTGCTTTTCGATGATTGCTTCTATTTTTTGTTTGTTTGTTTCCTCTCTACATGTTGCTAATTGTGCCTCTACTTGTTTGGCTGTATTTGCTTGTATTTCTGTATTTCTTTGAGAGCTTTGTTCATTTCCTCTTTGTTTGCCTCAAATTGTTTGGGCATTTCTCTTACAGATTTGTTCATTTCCTCTTTATGAACATCTAATAGCTGGAAAAGCATAGTTTTAAAGTTGTTTTCTTGTTTATCTAGTGATTCGAAGTGTCCATTGATTTGGGGGGTTGCTGGAGAAGCCATAATGTACTGATTTTTGTTGGGTGTGTTCTTACATTGACCTCTGGCCATCTGCTTATCAGTAACCCTCACTGTTTGTTCCTGGAGTCTGTACTTCAGGCCATAACAATTTCTTTCTCATTTCTGGACTGTTTTTCAGGAAGATGAGAGAGGTTCACCAGTTTGGGAGTGTGCATTGTGGTTTCAGCTTTACCTAACTGAGGAATGTGACCCTGGCTCTATTCGCAGGTGTTTTTAGTGAATGCAGAGTGGAAGTGTGGATTGCCTAATTATTGCAGTGGCCTACAGGACACTGGTATGCAGCTCTGTCTAGGATACAGGAATTGTTCGCCTGGAATTCACTGGTAGCCCTGCAGAGCAGAGGCTTCAGTATTGGCATTGTCTCACGAATCCTTAAGATACCCACACTAGGGGTGTGGATGGTAGGGATCTAGTGCCTGGTGGCTTGCATAGAGGGGCCCTGGATCTAGGGCTCTGCAAACACTCCCTTGAAGGCACACTCTCTCCCTTGCAGAACCAGTTGGAACCAGTACTCTTGTTCTCTACTCTCTGATTTGATTCTGCTGGGGCAAATGCAGGTGTAGGCTAACAGTAAGCTCAGTCTTGCTGGAGCAGCAAGTTTTGGTGTCCACCTGCACATACCTAAACATAGTAAAAGCAATATAGAACAAGCCTATAGCCAACAACAAATTCAATGGAGAGAAACTCAAACCAATTCCACTGAAATCAGGGACAAGGCAAGGCTGCCCACTCTCTCCATATTGCTTCAATTTAGTACTTGAAGTCCTAGCTAGAGCAATAAGAGCAATATTTCTTTTAGCAATAACTAAAAGAAATCAAGGAAATAGAAATAGGAATGGAAGAGGTCAAAGTTCCACTATTCGCAGATGATATGATAGTATACATGAGCAACCCCCCAAAAAAAACCAGAGAACTCCTTCAGCTGATAATCACCTTCAGCAAAGTGGCTGGATACAAAATTAACTCAAAAAATCAAAAGCCCTCCTGTATACCAAAGACAAAAGGGCTGAGAAACAAATTAGGGAAACAACACCCATCACAATAGCCACTAATATCATAAAGTACCTTGGTGTGACTCTAACCAAGCAAGTGAAAGACCTGTTTGAGAAAAACTTCAAGTCTCTGAAGAAAGAAAATGAAGATCAGAAGATGGAAAGGTATCCTGAGTTTATGGATCGGTAGGATTAACAGAGTGAAAATGGCTATTCTGCCAAAAGCAATCTACAGATTCAATGTAATTCCCATCAAAATACCAACACAATTCTTTATAGAGCTTGAGAGAAAAACCATCAACTTCATATGGAAAAACAAAATACCCAGAATTTCCAAAATGATCCTGTACAAAAACTGATCATCTGGAGGCATCTCCATCCCTGATCTCAAGCTGTACTACAGAGAAATAGTAATAAAAATGGCATGGTATCGGCATAGAAGCAGAATCACTGGAACCGAATAGAAGACCCAGAAATAAACCCACACACCTATGGAAACTTGATTTTTGACAAAGAAGCCAAAACCATACAACGGAAAAAAGACATCATCTTCAACAAATGGTGCTGGTCCAACTGGATGTCTAATGTAGAAAAATGAAAATAGATCCATATTTATCACCCTGCACAAAACTAAAGTCCAAGTGGATCAAAGATTTCATCATAAAACCAGACACACTATATTAGTTAGAAGAAAAAGTAGTAAGAGCTTAGAACTCATTGGCACAGGTGACAACTTCCTGAAGAGAACACCAACAGCACAGGCTCTAAGATTAACAATCCATAAATGGGACCTCATGAAACTGAAAAGCTTCTGTTAAGGGAAGGACACTGTCATCCAAACCAAACGACAGCATACAGACTGGGAAAGGATCTTCACCAACCCTATATATGACAATGAGCTAATATCCAGAATTTATAATGAACTCAAGTAGTTAAACAGCAGCAAATCAAGTAATCCAATTAAAAAAATGGGGTACAGAGCCAAACAGAGTTTCTCTGTAGAGGAATATAGAATGGCAAAGAAACAATGAAATGTTCAATGTCCTTAGTCATCAGGGAAATGTAATTCAACATGACCCTGAGATTTTACCTTACACCCATCAGAATGGCCAAGATAAAAAACTCAAGTGATAATACATGCTGCAGAGGATGTGGAAAAAGGGGAACCCTCCTCCACTGCTGGTGGAAATATAAACTTGCACAACTACTTTGGAAATTCATCTGGCACTATCTCAGACAATTAGGAAAAGTACTTCCTCAAGATCCAGCTATACCAGTCCTAGGCATATATCCAAAATATGCTCAAGTACACAACAAGAACATTTGTTCATAACTGCTTTATTCGTAATAGCCAGAACCTGGAAAAAAAAAAAAAAAAAAACAGATGTCCCTCAATTGATGAATGGATACAGAAATTGTACTAAATTTACATAATGGAATATTACTCAGCAATTTTAAATCAAGGAAATGATAGAATTTACAGGTAAATGGTGGGAACTAGAAAAGATCAACCTGAGTGAGGTATTCCAGAAACAGAAGGACACACAGAATACATACTCACTTATAAGTGGATACTAGATATATAATATAGAATAAACCTACACAAAATCTGTTCTCCTAAAGAAGGTGAGCGAGAAAGAGGACCCTGGGTAAGGTGTACAATCTTCTCTCAGAAAGGCTAATAGGATGGACACCAGAAGAAGGAGAAAACAGGAAACAGTACAGGAACCTACCACAGAGGGCCTCTGGAAGAGTCTACTTAGCATTGTATTAAAGCAGATACTAAGAATCAGAAAGAAACTTTGGGCAGACTGTAGGGAATCTTAGGAAAGAAGGAGTAGATAGTAAGACAGTAAGATGGTAAGTAGGAGAAGACAGTTGCTCCACAAGGAGAGCAACAGAACCAAAAAATCTGGGCACAGGGGTCTTTTCTGAGACTGATATTCCAACCAAGGACCATTCATAGATATAACCTAGAACCCCTGCTCAGATGTAGCCCATGGCAGGTCAGTGTCCAAGTGGATTCTCTAATATGGGGAACAGGGACTGTCTGTGACATGAACTCAGTGGCTAGCTCTTTGACTGCCTCCCCCGGATTGGGGCACAGCCTTGCCAGGCTACAGAGGAGGACACTGAAGCCAGTTCTGATGAGAGTGAATAAGCTAGGGTCAGATCGAAGGGCAGGAGGACCTCCCTATTCCATGGACTTGCAGAGGGGCATAGAAAGAGATGAGGGAGGTATGGTAGAATTGTGAGGGATGGAGGGAGGGGACTACAGCTGGAATACAAATTACTAAACTGTAATTAATATAAAAATTAATTAAAACAAACTATCCTCAAGCAATTGTCTACTTACCTGGGTGGTGCTCATCTTGCACTTAATTCCTTGGAGCTGGCCAAAGATTTATTGCAGAAGCTGCAAGGATTAAGTCCCTGTAACAACTATCATCATTCATTAAGTGTTATGCTTGGAGTATTTGTGCTAATTAATCATTGAAAATAGAAGTACATATTTTCTGGTTTATGGGATCTTACCGTCTTTTAGGTATTCAAATACATGTACATATATCTGGCATTAAAAATTAAAAAAATAATGATCATGTTGAGAGCCAGACAGATTCAATGTTCACTCAGATTCCCCCAGAAAAGGACAAAGAATTTTGGTTCTGTGTTATCAGGACAAATCCTGCTTGTCTCACAGTTGAACAGAAGAAGAATGGAAAATAGTCCAACCCTATAGCTTACCCAGTCCTGCTTTCCTTCCTCCTTCATCTCTCCAGGGATCAGGAGCATTATCACCCCAGGCTAGGCAGCAGGAAACTAATTTTGAGAATGAATGTTAATGAGAGTGAAGGCAAGAGTAGAATTGAGCTTTCATTTAAACCACGAAGAGAATGGCCTCCCTGGGAAATGTGCAAGTTATCCAGTGAGCAAAGTGCTATGGAGAGAACCAAGGAGTGGGTGGTTATTCTATTAGGTGAGGCACTGGTATAAGTTGCCTTCTGTCTGTGCATGATCAGGTGACAGTGGAGAAGCAAGGAGCACTGTAGCTCATTGCTGCCCATGCCTAGGATGTCAGCAGCATCTCAGGTCACAAGCTTGGTGAGAAGATGATATCCATATCAATCTTTGATATTCTAACATCATGTGGTATATTGATTTCTCTTTTTTGAGTAACAAGTGGCTATTAATATAGCAATTCACCAATCTCGAGTCTGCTAGTCTCCATGAGTAGGAATGGAGCATGAGGGATCTCTTTTCAGGGTCTTTCAAAGTCAAAACTGAGTGCTTTTAGACAAGATGTATTATTTTTGTTTGTTTCTCATCATGGTTCTTTTTTATTGAAAGCTGGTACTGGAGACCACTCCCGATTATATCATGAGTCTTTCTAATCTGTTTCTTTTTGTCTGAATGTTTGTTATAAGGGGTCCTCTGATTTGGTCACATCCACTGAAATAACCTTCTACTCTAGAGGTCCTCCATTGTCATATAGCTGCTGAATCCCTTTAGAGACATGCAACTTGCTGCTTAAATACACACATTGAGGTTATTGTTATGACTGCAGAGTCAGGAATATTTGGGTCAGCAAACTGAGAGTTCTTTCTACATAACATCAGAATAAGTTTCCAAATACTGATTGTGTGTCAATTGTATTTATAAACCTGGGAATTATTCATAAATTAGATTTAAAAGTTTTATTTGAAATTTTGATGCATGTATATATTGGATTTTGAGCATTTCACTCCCATTGCCTTCAGTCTTCCTCCCCTATCTCCTGGTGAATAAATCTTCCTCAAACCATTGTTTTTTTCAAGTTGCTGTTCCTTATTTTCCCTCTGATTATTTCCTGGAATATGGGCTACACTCTTTAAGAAAATGACTCCCCAATCCCCTTCTCTCTCATTTCTTACTTACTCATTGACTTTCAGGGAAGGATAAGGCAACATTGATCCCTTCCCCTTGCATAAGGATATGGTAGTGGGTCAAGTCTGATGCAAATTGCCACTGTGGCAGTTTGCTCATGAGGGCAACAGACAAGCTATTCCCCAAAGGCCCTGTCTCACAGCCCTTGTTCACAGTGTCTGGTCTATATGTGGATTTTGTCTATTTTCAATGAAGGTTCCTGAGATTTAGGGTAGGAGACATTCCCTTTGGGATGACTACTCCACAGTGACATGTTCTCTGTACTTTGACCAATTTTGTACCTCTGTCTTAATCACTTTTTCCTGTAGAAAGAGACTTTTAGGATGAATACTAAGAATAGCATGATTCTATGGGTGTAAACAAAAGGACATTGAAAGCAGTTTGATGCATGTTCATTCAGAAAACAAACAAAGAAACAAACAAATGAATTATGGTAAGTTTTCCTTGTCCCCAGTACTACCCATAGATGGATTCTTGAACAAGTTTGCAATTCTGGTCATTGACATTGATATCCTTCTGTACATTTCATATAATGAAGAGAAAACATCCTAAACTTCATGTGTAGACTCCTCCTCAGTGTGTCAGTCTGCAATACAACCCCCCTTTAGAGCTCAGCCTGTTTGCAAGTGTCTGGATAAGCAGCTTTCCTAACTCCACACAGAAATAATAAAAGTCTCCATATTTTCACATCATTGTGTCAATACAACCTTGACTAAAATGTATCTAGTGAAAACATGTACTCACTCACTGTTACCATTGTCTCACAAGTTCTCATTACACTTAGCATTAAATTCAAAATTCCTGAGAGATTTCCAAAATTAAGCAGTCTCAGTCATATGCACAGGATATTTTAACTTCTTCCACAGGATGAGCTTTCCCAGGCAATTTCATTTAATATCTTCTTTTTTAAATGATCACATGGTCTTATGCATGGCTAAAGGGATCTTTGCACTTTTGAACTGCCAAATCTCTTCTGTCAAGTCAGCTCTCAAGTAGCTGCTTCTGGAGAAGGCATTCCTATCCTCTTGTTTCTGTTGCATACCCCACCAGATCATTCACTTTTCAAAAATCTTATTTTCTATCACCTAATTCTTATCTCTGACTGACAGTACCAGCTACTATCTCTTCAATGATAAAGAATAGGAAATTTACTTGTTAACTTCCTTTGAATGACAACATATATACATGTTAATGGAACTCTATGCAATGGTGAACAGAAGAGTACACACACACACACACACACACACACACACACACACATTTGATATGGTGTCTCCCTGTGTTTCTGTGTCAAATAAACTATTTATCATAGGTTGCTGGTATATGCCAGTTTTTCCTCTGCCAGCATGCCAAATTCTCAGATTATAGGCACCCATCACTAAACTAGGCAGTAGTGTGACTCTCAAAACTGCAGTATGTGGCAAGTTAAATCCATAATGGTATAAGAGTAGTATCTTAGGAAGATGGATAGGAATGCCAGCCAAAACCTTTTTTATCACATGTCTCACCACCACCAGCCATCACGCTATAAAACCTAATGAGACTGGAGGTAATTATAACTTAAGGCCCCATTTGTATATTACAAGTTGTGGGATTCTAGATACACTATTGATTGTGTGCATAAATTAAAACATTGCAACTTGGAAATAATTTCCATTGGTTGCCTGTAGGGGGAGCTATGAACTGTAGGCTTCTCGGGGAGACTAGAGAGGAGTAGTTTGTGGAGGAAATTCATGGAAGTAGGGATCCTCCCTGCCCATATCTGCAGCATAGAGGGTCACCATCAGCTGCAACATCAATGGTATCTACAAAGCTCTTACAACCAGGTATTTAGCCTGATTCCACCAAAAGCAGAGAAAGGCTACCCAATTGTTCACCTGGATGACTCTCAGGCATTTTGACTGCTCATGGATCTAGGACAGAGTTCACTTTCAGCACCATCGGCATTCAGACTGAAGAGGTGACAGTTTGTTACTGTGAAGGTTGTTGTAGTTTCCTCCTCAGTTCCTTAGCCTGCAACACAGACACCTTTAGAGCTCAGCTTGACAGCCAGGATCTGATACAGAAAACTTTTTATCTCTACACAGCCTGGTAAGCACTCTCATCTCTGTCCAAAAATCAGTGAGCCTTGCCTCACTCAAATAGACTTGAAAGTCTAGGAGAGAATTCAAAGGCCAAAATGTCTTTTAATCTTTTATGGAAGATACTACTTGAGTAAATAATACTTGAGTAAAGATTAACGATAATACTTGAGTAAAGATTAAATAATTATTTTCCACTACATTTGCCCATATTGATAGCAAGATTTCAAAGGTGATTCTCATTTTTTTAACTTTTATTAATTACACTTTATTCATTGTGTATCCCCCATAAGCCCCTCCCTCCTCCCCTCCCGGTCCCATCCTCCCCCCCTTCTGCATGCATTTATGGCTGTGTTCATTAGCAGAACAAGTAATTTAGAAATACTTAATAGCTTTCTTTTCATATTAATAACCAATATTCTTTAAATAGATAATCTTTAAATCCCAGTGACCTTATTTTTCTTTATTAAACTTCTGATTTTACCTCTGAGTAAATTTTACCTGTATATAAAATCCAGATTTCTCTATCCTTCTTTCCTTTCTCTCACCTAGTCTTCTACTTTCCCCTTCTTTCTTTCCTTCCTTCTTTCTGCTTCTTCTGTTTTTTTTTCTGCTGTTGTTGATCATGATATTGTTTCCTGATGATTGTAATCAATGTTTTTCGAGTATTAGAAATTCTAGTATTTTCTAGTATTTTTATTAAACTCACTTGCTTTAACTGTTTTTGATTTTTAATGGAAGCCTGTCATGAGAGTGTCTTCATATTTGCAGATTAAGAGCTCGTAAGTTTGTCCTTGAGCTTCTATGTTTACTTTTTTCCCTAGTGATTGTGTATTTGCTTTGATGATATTTTTGTCTGTAGATTTAACCTGTGTTCTCTCACAACCCAGTACCCTGGCTATTTACCTTCTCATTTCATGTCTACTTTGCATAGTTCCCTATAAGCCAGCCCAGCTGTACATAGTTTATAAACCTGGCCTTTGCAGTGAGAACTGAAAAGCATCAGACAGCCTGAAAAACAAATATGGAGTCACACAGCCAGGTCTTCATATTCCTGCTCCTCTGGTTGTCTGGTGAGACATTAAAGATTATTAGAATATCATCAAAGTAATTCATTTGTAGAGAAACAGCTATTTATTATAGGAATCCAGTTGTATGCAGGCAATGCCATTAGGAAAGACATTTTTGATCCCAACATTTGTATCAGGAACTCTTCGTGTGTATGTGTGTATACTCATTGTGTATTTTTGGTTGCAGGTGCTGAGGGGAACATTGTGATGATCCAGTCTCCTGAATTCATGTCCACATCTGTTGGAGACAGAATCACCCTAAGCTGCAAGTCCAGTCAGAGTGTGAGTGGTTATGTAGCTTGGTACCAGCAGAAACCAGGGAAGCCTCCTAAACCACTAATCTATGATGCATCCAATAGATACACTGGGGTCCCTGATCACTTCACAGGGAGTGGATTTGGGACAGATTTCACTGTCAGCATCAGCAGTGTGCAGGCTGCAGACCTGGCAGTTTATTACTGTCAGCAGTATGACAATACTCCTCCCACAGTGGTTCAGCCTACAACACAAACCTCCTTGAGAGTCTCACCAGCTGCCTGCACCACACACAGCCCTGGGCCTGCACACTTCCCCCTTTTGCCTAAGATCTGCTAAGCATGACTAATTGATGCAATCTTCAGTAGAAATTAAGAGATTGCCTCCTTTTTTCCCTATTTTTGGCAACACTGGTGTGTATAGATAAAAAGGAGAAGCTAAGTAAAGAGATTTAGAAGGTGTGGTTTGCACTGAGAAGATACAGTGCAACAAGAAGCATCAGTGAAGTTTATGTTGCCATGTTGATTTTAGATATCTCTTTGTTATGCCTTTAGACTATGATGAATCTGTATAAAATAGGATAGACTTTAAAATTATTTACATAGACTACAGCATCATGAGATTATTAGTTTTGATTAAAAATCCTCAAGCTTAGGTAAATGAAATCTATCAAGAAAATTGTCCATTTCAATTACATTTTCAAATTTTGGGGTGTATAGGCTTTTGAAGTAAGACCTAATGATTTTTTGAATTTCCTCAGTGTCTGTCATTATGTCTCTGTTTTTTGTTTATGATTTTGCTAATTTGGATAGTCTCTCCCTGCCTTTGAGTTAGTTTTGCTAAGGGTTTGTCTATATTGCTGATTTTGTCAAAGAACCTTGACAAAATTGGTTTAATCGATTCTTTGAATTGTTTTCTTTGTTTCTAACTCATTGATTTCAGGTGTGAGTTTGATTATTTCCAACTTTCTACTCCTCTTCGGTTTGTCTGCTTCTTTTATTTCCCCCTAGGGATTTTAGGTGTGCAAGTAACTCGCTTGAAGGAGATATCTCAGATTTCTATTTGGAGACATTTTAGTGCTATGGACTTTCTTCTTAGCACTGATTTTATTGTGTCCCATAAGTTTGGGTATGTTGTACCTTCATTTTCAGTGAATTTTAGGAAGTCTCTAATTTCTTTTTTTCATTTCTTCCCCAACCACGCTGTTGTTAAGTAGAGAGTTGTGCAATTTCCATGTGTATGTAAGCTTTTTCTCATTTCTGTTGTCATTGAAGTCTAATTTTAGACCGTGGTGGTCTGATCCAATACACGGAATTATTTCAATCTTCTTTTATCTGTTAATGCTTACCCTGTGCCTGACTATATGGTCAATTTTTGAGACGGTTCCATGAGATGATGAAAGAAAGTTGTAGTCTTTTGAGTTTGTGTACAGAGTTCTGTAGACTTCTATTAGGTCCATTTGATTTAGGACATCTGTGTCATTATTTCCCTATTTAGCTTCTGTCTACATGATCCCTCCCTTGGTGAGAGTGGAGTATTGAAATAGTGTTGGGATCAATGTGTGATTTAAACTTTAATAATGTTTCATTTACAACTGCAAGTGCTCTTGTATTTGGGGCATAGATGTTCAAGACTGTGATGTCCTCCTGATATATTTTTCCTTTGAAGAGAATGAAGTGCCCCTCCTTATCTTTTTTGATAAATTTTGGTTGAAATTCTATTTTATTATTTATTAAGGCAGCTACTCCAGCTTTGTGAATCAGTCCATTTGGTTGAAAAAACATTTTTCTAGCCCTTTACTCTGAGATGTTTATTTTTGTTTCAGAAGTGTGTTTCTTGAATACAGCAGAATGCTGGATCCTGTTTCTGCAAGCATTCTGTTAGTCTGTGTCTTTTTTTTATTTTTTTTTATTTAACTTTTATTAATTACACTTTATTCATTTTGTATCCCTCCATAAGCCCCTCCCTCCTCCCCTCCCAGCTTCCCCTCCCCCCCTTTCTGTTTGCATGCCTCTCCCCAAGTCCACTGATAGGGGAGGTCCTCCTCTCCTTTCTGATCTTAGTCTATCATTTCTCATCAGAAGTGGCTGCATTGGAGAGTTGAGGACACTGATGTTGATAGGTAACAGTGACCAATGAGTGTCCTTTTATTGTGGAGTTGGTGGTGTCACTGTGTTTCAATGCTTTTTTCCTTTCATTTTTTGTTGTGAAGTTATCTATATCCTGTATTTTTTTTTTTTTGGGTGTAGTTGATTTTCTTGGATTGGAAGTTTCCTTCAATTATCTTCTGTAGGGCTGTGTTGCTATGTAGATATTGTTTAAGTTTAGTTTTGTCATAGAATATTTTCTTTTCCTCAGCTAGATTGATTAAATCTTTCTTGTATATAATAGTCTGGGTTGTCATCTGTGGTCTCTTAGAGTCTGCATGACATCTGCCCAGATGCTTCTGGCTTTCATAGTTTCTGTTAAGAAATCTGGTATGATTCTGATAGGTCTGCCTTCATATGTTACTTGGCTTTTGTCCCTTGCTGGTTTTAATATATATTTTTTGGGGGGGATCTGACGTTTTTTATTATTTTTATATTAATTTTCATTTTTTTATATTAATCACAGGTTATTTGCTTTGTATCCAAGCTGTAGCCCCCTCCCACATTCCTTCCCAATCCCACCGTCCCTCCCTCCCTCATCTCCTTCCTGCCCCTTTCCAAGTCCACTGCTAGGGGAGGTCCTCCTCCCCTTCCAAAAAAAAAAACCCATCAACAACAGTAACTTCAACATATGTTTTGACAAATAGCATGTGCTTATTCCAACCCAAAGACAGGTTTTTAAAGCAGCTCTTTAAAACAGCTGCATTCCTTGGAACCATCTCTGTGTCAGTGCCTTGTTTCATGAAAGAAAATGAGTTCAATATGTAATGGAAATGTATAACTGATGAAAGCATCAGCATAAACAGAGAACATTCTTGACAGCATAAAAGTCTTCTTGGGTTTTAATATTTTTTGTTTGTTCTGTAGGTTTAGTGTTTTCATTATGAAGTGACCTGAAAAGTTTCTTTGGAGCCAAGAATCCTATTTTTTGTATATTCTTATTATTCTTAGATTTTGTCTTTTCATGGCAGTCTTGATTTCTTGGATATGTTGTGATTGGAACTTTTCTGATTTTAATGGTTTGCCTGGATTCTACTGGTAGACCCATGGAACAGGGGCTTCAATATTGAGAATCCTGTCTCAAGGATCCCAATGTTGCTCATAGTGAGTGTGTGGGTGGGATGTCTGGTTGCTATCATAGAGGGACCCTGGATCTGGGGCTCTGCAAGCACTCACTTAAAGGTGCACTCACTTGCTAGCAGGCCTAATCAGAAAGCACAGAGAATCCCTGTTGTCAGAACAAAAATACTGCCTACATGCTAGGATAGGATCTTCACCAACCAAATGTCTGACAGACAGAATATATAAAAAAACTAAAGAAGTTAAAAAGCAACAAACTCAAGTAATTCAAAATAAAAAAAATATGTCTTACAGTGCTAAACAGAGAATTCTCTGTAGAGGAATATAGAATGACAGAGAAACACTGAAAGGAATGCTCAACATGCTTAGCCATCAGGAAGATGCAAAACAAAACAACTCTGAAATTTTGCCTTACCCGCATCAGAATGGCTAAGATTAAAAAATCAAGTGACAATACATGCTGGAGAGGATGTAGAGAAAGAGGTACCTTCCTTCTTTGCTGGTGGGAAAACAAATATGCTTAACCACTTTGGAAATCAATCTGGCACTTTTTCAGACAGTTACTTCCTGAAGGTCCAGCTCTAGCACCCCTAGGCATATAGCCAAAATCTGCTCAAGTACACAACAAAGGACATTTGTTCAACCATGTTCTTAGCAGTTTTATTCGTAATAACCAGAACCTGGAAACAACCCAGATGTCCCTCAACAAAGGAATGGATATAGAAATTGTGGTACATTTAAAAAATGAAATACTACTCAGAAATTATAAACAACGAAATCATGAAATTTGCAAGCAAATGGTGGGAACATGAAAAGATCATCCTGAGCAAGGTATCCCAGAAACAGAAAGACAGACACAGTATATACTCACTTATAAGTAGATAGTAGATATATAATATAGAATAAATGTGAAAAAATCTGTACAGCTAAAGAAGGTGTGGTAGAAGGAGGACCCTGGGTAAGATCATCAGTCCTCACTCAGAAAGGCAAACAGGACAGACATTGGAAGAAGGATATAACAAGAAACAGGACAGGAGCCTACCAAGAATCTGAAAGATTCTACAAGATTCTACCTAGCATTGTATCAAAGTTGATACTGAGACAAACTTTGGGAAGTGTTCAGGGAATCTCACGAAAGGAGTTGAGAGTAAGACCTGGAGAGGACAGGAGCTCTACAAGGAAAGCAACAGCACCAAATAATCTTGGCACAGGGGTCTCTTCAGAGACTTATACTCCAACCAAGGATCATTCATGGAGATAACGTAGAATCTCTTTACAGATATAGCCTGTGGCAGTTCAGTGGCCAAGTGGGTTCCATAGTAATGGAAACAAGGACTGTCTCTGACATGAACTGATTGGCCCGCACTTTGAACACCGCTTCCTTAGGGGGAAACAGCCTTACCAGGCCACAGAGGAAGACAATGCAGCCACTCCTGATAAAAACAAACTAGGATCAGAAGGAAGTAGTGGAAGACCTCCCCTATCAGTGGACTTAGGGAGGGGCTGGATGGAGAAGGGAGAGGGATGATGGGATCAGGAGGGGAGGAGGGAGGAACAGGCAGAATATAAAATGAATAAACTCTAAGTAATAATATAAAAATAAATAAATAAAAAAAGTAAAGGACAAAGAATTTTTGTTTTGTGTTGTTGTCCAAAGTAGTCTTGGCAAGGTCCATTGTGATCATGGTGCTTGAGTCTTTAAGGAGTTAAGGTATCAGTCCTTGTGAAGTGTATGTTACCTCCTGAAGGGCCATGGATATCAGTCCTAGGGTCAGTTGTGACTGGCACATCCTGTGTTGTCTTTACCAACAGTGGTTGATTTAGTTCTCCTCTCACCTTGATCCATCACCTCTCTTTAAATAGTTTAGAAGATGTTACACTTCATAACAAACTTGCTAGTCATAGTCATCAAGGTATGCAAGCCTTCCTGGTCACATCTTTTCCTTGTTTCTTCTTAGTTCCTCTTTCTGTCCTTCTTCCACTTGACATCTCATAATTCCTGACCTTTAAATCTTCAGGTTTATGTCACTGTAAAATGTTTTTCTTCCTCTGTCTATTGTTATTGATAGGTTTTTTGAGTATAATAATGTTGGTTGATAACTGTGGTCTCTCAGAGTTTGTAGAACATCCTTACAGGACCTTTGTTTTAGGGGCTTCATTGAGAAATCAGGTGTTATTTTGATGGTCCTGCTGTAAATGTGACTTTGTCTTTTCCCCTTGAATCCTGTAATAACCTTCACCCCATATATGTTGAGTATTTTGATTGCTATGTGTTGTGGATAAATTCTTTTCTTTTTTTTTAACATTCTTTTGGTATACTGTATGGGTTTGTACATTGCTTGACAGGCATCCCATTGTTAAGATCAAAGAAATATTCTATGATTTTGTTGAAAGTATTCTCTGTGCTTTTGACCTGATTTGTTTGTTTGTTTGTTTCCTCCCAGTGGAAGATAAACTGTGAAAAAGCCTTCAACATATTCCCACAGGAGATGTGTATGTATGTATGACATTCATCACTTTCCAAGTGCATGTGCTTGTGGGACATTTATGTGGAAAAACAAAAACCCAGGATAGCTAAAACAATTGTGTATAATAAAAGAACTGGAGGTGTCACCATTCTTGATTTCAAGTAGTATTACAGAGTCATAGCAATAAAACTGCATGACATTTGCATGAAAGACACATTGATCAATGGAATCAAGTTGATTCCATAACACAAACATAAACATATGCAGGTATGGATATCATATTCTTTAAAAATGAATGGAAAATGCATATTGGAAAACAGCATGTTCAATAAATGGTGCAGGTGGTACTGTATGCCTGCACATAGAAGAATACAAATAGATACACACTTATCATCTTACACAATACTCAAGTCCATGTGACTGAAAGATCTCAGCAGAAACCAGATACACTGAGCACAATAGAAGACACACTGGGATATAGCCTCCAAAACATTCCCATAGGAGATGATTGTCTGCAAAGAATAGCTATAGCACAGACAGTAAGATCAACAATTGATAAATGGGATCTCAAGTAAGAGAATTTTTTTCTAAGGCAAAGAAGCACTATCAATTTGTAAAGTAGGTGCCTATAGAATAAGAAAAGATCCATATCCAATAGAAGACTGATTGATATCCAACATACACAAAAAATTAATAAATTAGATATCAACAAACCAAGCAGTGTAATTAAAAATGCAGTACAGACTTAAACAAAGAATACTCAATAAAGGAAACCCAAGAAATTGAGAAAAACTAAAAGAAATGTTCAACATCCTTAATCACTGGGAAAAAGCAAACCAAAACTACTTTGAGATTCTATCTTGCACCTGTCAGAATGGCCAGATCAATAATACAAGTGACAGTTCATGCTGATGAGGAATGTAGATGCTGGTGGGAGTGAAACCTTGTATAGACACTGTGGAAATCACTATGGTGGTTCTTAAGAAAAATTGGAATCGATTCACATCAAGAACCAGCTTTAAGACTATTGGGCCTATCCCCAAAGGACACAGCATCCTATCACAAGGACATTTTCTGAACCATGTTCTCATGTGGCGTTCTTCATGATAGCCAGACTCTGGAAACAATGTAGATGTCCCTAAACTAATTATTAGTGTTAGGAAATGTAGAAAATGTGAGGTTACACGTGGGTCCACAAATCACACCAGGAGATCGGTTCCACGTGGGAGGTTTATTAGGGAAGAGGGTTACAGAGAGGGAGATAGAGAGAGAGACAGAAAGACAGACAGACAGACAGAGCCAGAGAGAGGAGAAGGAAGAGAGAGAGAGAAAAAGAAGCGCAAGGGGAGGGGCCCCAGTTCTCTTATAGCGTGATCCAGGACATGAGCGGGTGGTTCCAGGTGGTCAGCAGGTGGTCTGGGTGTCTTTCCAAATGCCTGATACCTGGTCTGCCAAGCCCCAGGGGCTGCCTGTAGAAATACCTGCTTGCTGATCCCAACATTCCCCCCTTTTTCTATAATTAAAAATATGGAGCTTGGGCTGCCTTTTATAAGGTAAGTTAAAGTATATAAATTTAGGCTCATTGGAAGCAGATCTTGGTTGTCATGTAAGAGGTTGAGAGGGGAATAGCAACAAATGGTCAGGTTGTAAGGTTAAGAATAAGAGAAGTCTCTGCCCTGGAAAATTTAGGGCAGAGGGTTTAGGGTAGAGGGTTTTTAACAGAGAGAGTTGCCAGCCATGCAAGGCAGTGGGTAGGGACTGGGGAACACTGGGAGAACCTGGAGCTGCTTGTCCTGGTCCTGAAGCACACCACTTCAGCCTTTTGTTAACAACA
Organism: Meriones unguiculatus; assembly: GCF_030254825.1. Taxonomy (NCBI): domain Eukaryota; kingdom Metazoa; phylum Chordata; class Mammalia; order Rodentia; family Muridae; genus Meriones; species Meriones unguiculatus. The sequence goes on along the minus strand of NC_083353.1, from coordinate 22,742,284 downwards.
AGTGGATAACGTGCGTAGATTCTCTTCTGGCTACTTCCTGCTGACACTGGGGGCTATGTAGGGAGGTCAAAAGGCTGAAGTGTTGACAAAGTCCAGGAAGAATAGGCTGCTTTGATGCTTTTCCAGGTCTGTGAGAACACCCATGGCTGGGAGGGAAGGTGCAGGTCCAGCTTGTTGGTAAGGTCAGAGCCGAACACCTTTATCTTGTTGGAAGTCCATGAGGTCAGAGCTGAACACCTGTAGCTGCTTTGGCGCTGTTGCGGCTGTAGGAGACACCTGTGTCTGGAAGGACACTGAAACAGAGAAAATCCTGTAGGTAAGCATTGAAAGGTTTGGATCTATGAGGTTTGTACATGAGAACCTCTGTCTACCTGGACGGACTTTATTTACCCAATCACTGGCAATATTAAAGAGGGCTTTGTTTTTGATCTGTCATTGAGGTGAGGTTTAGTTACAGGAGTGTATAAACTTAGAGGCCCTGGCACTAGGGATAGAAACCTGAAATTCTCCAGCTTGTCTGGAGGGATGGGCGTCTGGGCATCTCCCATTGGGGGCAGAGAAGTCTCTATGTAGGGATGTGGTGATGGGTGTTATCCATTGGGAGCCGGAAGAGACGGAGGCCTTCTAATGGCGTCCCAGGAGAAGGCGAGTCTCTGTAGAGAGTGATCTGATCTGGTCCATATCTCGTCAGATATTGGCCAGCGATCGAGGGCCAGCTGCCCCGTGGCACGGCCCGAGAGAACACGCTTCTTGCCTAGCTAGGACTGAGTGCAGGAGCATGTAGAGAGAAGCGCGTGTAGAAGGCTCCCAAGGGAAAATGAGAAGAGCCATATGGGAGAGAGGGGACCTTTCCATGAGCAAGCGAACCAGCACGTGCATGAGCGAGCGGGGGGAAGGAACCTGTAGAGGGGGTGTACTGCCCAAGGGAGAGTGTGGCCCTAAAGTGAAAGTCAGCATAGAGGGTCAAACCTAGACAATTAAGGCTACAGCTGAGGGGGGGGTCCCCTGTCTCAAAAGATAGTAGGAAGCTGCCAGAGCTCTGTGGTCAAGCTTCCCCTACCAAGATAGGCATGCATGCTGAGAAAATGGAGTGAACTCACCAATCCAGCCAGTGGTTGTATGTAGTAAATAGCAGTCTGGTAGCCAGGAAAGGAAATTCCAAACTAGGAATTACTTTTAAGTTTTAAGAAAGAGATAAAACCTTAAACATGTTAGTATTACAACTGTATTGTGTATTGAGAAAAAGGCAGTAGGCATATATATGTTTTAACGGTATAAGTACTTTTTAAGGTGAACTTTGAAAAGGCAAAAGCCTTTTATGAAATAAAAGGGAAACTTACTTAAAGTAACTATAAGGAATAGGTTTAAGATATTCCTGTGTTAAAATCTACCCCAGAAATGGCAGATAATAAGAATACCATACTAAAAGCTATGACTTTTGGGTCAGATATACACATTAAACAGATGTTTTTAACATAACGAGAAGCACCTATAAGTCTATCTCTAGAAGCCAACAAAGGAAATTAAAATCTCAACCTGGTGACTGAATAATAAGCAGTTATTGCTCCATCAACTTATCAAAACTCTATTGATCAATATCAAAACTCTGAACTTTTAAAATCTTATAAGCACAACGGTAGCAAAAAGGGGGGAGATCTAAAGTATCTCTCATTTTCACTCTGCTTTAAAACATTTTTATATTTTTATAACTCATATACCTTAAAACACCTATTTAGACTCTAATCTTTTGCATTTATCAACCCTGAAATATTTTCTCAGACCAAATAACAACACTAGATTTTTATCACCTAATCTCCTGTATCCTCAGACCCTATATAAGCTCCATTTATTTATCTTAAGACACAGGCAACTAACATGAGTCCTGTGAGCAAGGCAAACCTTTCTTTTTCTTTTAAATAAGAGATCTAGTACTCTGTGGTTTTAGCTAATGAACTGATTAATGAGCTAACAGTCGATCTAATCTTCTTCTCTGTAGCTGCAAAGCTACCGTAAGCTTAGCATAGCCATCAAGGTGTTTAGAGACCTGAGAAGGATTATAAGCTAAATAAATTATAAGCTAAATAAATATATCAATTTATGTGCCAATCAAAATGACAGGGATGACTAGTTAGCCCATTACCTAGGCAGTGTCCCTGGCTCCTGTAGTCTCACAGCATCCTGAACAGAAGCAGTTCTGCCAGGCACATAAGATGAGAGACTGTTTCTGTGGAGAAAGAAATGAGAGAATGGCCTCACCTTGCCCTTAGCAACGTGAAACATTGACTCCAGGTGTCCATAGTTTTGGCTGGGCCTTAGCAGTGGGCCAGTTGAGGCAGTATTGCCCAGTGGTTAGCATACCACAATCCAGAGTTGCAGTCATCTGTCATTGTGCCCAAATCTTCTCAGAGACCTTGGGGGAGCTACTGTCAGGATTTTGGGACTTCCTGTCACAATAAGCTTACACATGTTAAAATGCCATATTCATCAGATCTCTAATAAGCTTGAGGCCAGCACATCCGAGTTACTCTTTGTGTATCTTTATAATCTGCTCTAAAATGTGTCCTATAAAACAGAATGCCATCATCTCTAATTTTAGTATTCCTAGAAGTATATATTTTAAGACAAATAGGCAAACCTCATAGTTACCCATCCTAGGCTCAACACTAAAAAAAAAAAAAAAAAAACTTGAACAAGGAGACTAGGTAAGGCTCAACTGCAGCATTTAGCATGACTTCAAATCTGCTCTTTTTGAACTAAAATCAAAGCAAACCTTTTAATTAGATATAATGTATAGAAAAGCTAGCAAATCTTGCTGCTCCTACCACTTGCATTAAAATTGAACACTAAAAAGCTTTGCATTTAACACTAATGACTAAACATAACTGAGATACCTGAACAAAATGGTGGCGAACTCATGGCTCCACCCTCTTTATCTCCGGACCAGCACGTGGCTGGCCACGTGCAACCGAACTCAGCTGGAATCCTTAAGCAAATATGGCAGCCAAACTACAGCTTTACGTGCTTTCCATTGCTGAACCATCATGGCAGCAGGCCATGTGCTAGCATTAGCACAGGCTGCGAATGACATCACCAAGCACAGCCACTAGGTGCTGCTGATACAGCAAACACTGTGGAGCATCCATAATCCCCCACAATCAAAAGTTCTTAGTGATTAAACAAGCTTTAGAATCAACTGCATAACAGAACAATTTTAAACTGTAAGAATTACTTTAGCCATACCAAACCTATCAGCTAGAATTTTTTTCTTAAAAGAGCATAAAAAACATTTTGTAATGAACAATCACCAGCCCTTTAAATGAATTATAACATATTTAAAATACAGTTTTTTTTAAATCATATTAATTCTCTGGATTTTTATAACACATCCACTAACCTTCTGCAACATTTTATATAACTTTAGGTTTCTAGCTTTTTTTTTTTCTGGCTTAACCAGACATGCTTACTTTTTTTGCTTTTCAGACAACATAAAAACTCTTATTAAAATCCATTCCATTCTGACATGATCCTGCTGAAGCCCAGAGTCTACGTAGGATTTGCTTTCTATAGGCAAAGCAAAAGCAAGTTACATTACTATAAAGAGGAGTTCTGAAACTGCCAAATTTTTAAAATAACTTCCCTGTAGCAGGTAACAAACAAACTCTAAGGAACTTAGAACAAGCTTTGAGGAACTTGGTGAAACTTCCCCTTTTCTTTGTCTCAAGGTACAGAACAGGGAGTAAACATGTTTTTTATAAACAAAGTAGCTTATCAAACAAACAGCTCTCCACAAGATACATTCTCAAAAACTGCAATTTTACCTTCATAAGCACAGACAATATGGCAGGGTTTTATTTAGTAAACTAAAATATTCAAGAGCATAAACCCAGTGAGAAAATTATGAGGGCGTTTAAATAGAAGCAGCTTGGGAAAGGGGGCTGGGTTATTGCGGGGGAGAGGGAGGCACATGGGAGGCAGGGCCTCCTTGCCCGAGTTAAAGATGGCGCTGGACACGTGGGGCGGGGCCTCCTTGCCCAAACTAAAGATGGCGCCGGCCACATGGAAACCTCTGATATAACCAAGGTCCTGCCCATTTTTCCCAAAGCCAAGATGGCTGCGCCCAGTTACCGGCCACGTGGAAGCCTCTGATGAAAGCCAAGATGGCTGGGACCAGGCATTTAGTGGGAATTTTAAAGTTTGGAAAACTCCCTACCAAGTTTTGAAAAGTCAGTTACGGCGCTGTGTCCAGGTGGCAGCAGCGGGAACGGCAGGGGCAGCGGGGACGGCAGAAGTGGAGGGGACGGCAGGGGCGGCGTAGGCGTAGGCGTCGGCGTCGGCGGTGGCAGCGGGAACAACGGCGGGAATGGCGGGAACAGCGGGTACGGCGGCAGCGGTGGCGGGAGTTTTAGAGAGAAGGAGAAAGAATGTTGAGGCGAGTTTGAAAAGGAATTGGAGGCAGGAGAGTGGGGATCTCAGGTGGATTTGGAAGGAATAGGTTCCCCAGAAGCTCCGGCGTGCTCGGTAAAACTAATGGGGGGGTACCTAATCCGGCCTAATGCACCAATGTTAGGAAATGTAGAAAATGTGAGGTCACACGCGGGTCCACAAATTGCACCACGAGATCGGTTCCACGTGGGAGGTTTATTAGGGAAGGGGTTTACAGAGAGGGAGATAGATAGATAGATAGATAGATAGATAGATAGATAGATAGATAGACAGAGGAGAAGGAAGAGAGAGAAAAAGAAGCGCAAGGGGAGGAGCCCCAGTTCTCTTATAGCGTGATCCAGGGCATGAGGGGGTGGTTCCAGGTGGTCAGCAGGTGGTCTGGGTGTCTTTCCAAATGCCTGATACCTGGTCTGCCAAGCCCCAGGGTCTGCCTGTAAAAATGCCTGTTTGCTGATCCCAACAATTAGACATAAAAATTTTGGTACATTTACACAATTGAGTATGACTCAATTATGAAAATAATTATGGCACGGAACTTGTGGAAGTAGCCAATCAATGTTTCATTTGATTCAAGGCCCACTTCGCAAGATAGAACCCATACCCAAGACTGCTAGAGTCACCAAGAACTAGACTATACACTGTTAGGCCCAAGGGGGATCCCCCTAGGGGACCCTAACTTCTGGAGGAGGATGAAGAGAACTCAGGAGACCAATCATCGCTGCAATAACATGAGGTATTTAATTCAGCCATCATACGATAGGGCTGCCCCCCACAAAACCAGCGAGGAACAGCCCGGAGAGACAGGAGTCTGAGGTTTTTAAAGGAAGGAGCAGGGAAATCGCGGAGGTTGCGAGCTTGGTGACACTGGATTGGGTGGTTGACTTTTAAAATGATTGGTTCATTTTAGTCGCAAGTCCTTCTGGTCCTGCCCAGATCAGGGTTGGGGAAATGGTGATGTCTAAACCAGTTGCTAAGCAATGTTATCTCATACTGCAGATCTGGACACTCCTCCACAGCAGGGAGGAGACCTTTTGCATTCCTTTGCAATGGGTCATCTCAATTTATCTGCTCCTCCTGTCTTCTGTAAAAGTGCTGGGAGAATTTAGTTTAACATGGGGTATAGGATTTATAAAGAAACCTATAAAACTAGCCTGTTCCTTTCTACAGCTCAGACAATGAGGGTAAAACAAAACACAATTAGTCATAAAAAGTAACAATACAATGACTTCTAATGATATTTTGCTGTAGTTATAGATCTGTCCCTTTTCTAATAATCATCAGAGAGGCTTTCTCCAGCAGCAGAAGTGAAAAGATGCAGAGAACCACAGCCAGACATTATGCAGAGAGAGTATAAAAGGGAGTTCTCCATCAAAACCATTTACTTAGATAACAGGGATTTCTAAGAACAGTGCAAGAGCCAGAGTGGGTGCAGAACACCAGGAGAACAAGGCCCTGTGAATCAACTAAGCAATGCTTATATGAGTTCACAGAGACTGCAAGGGCAAGCTTTGGCCCTACAAGGGCCTGAGTTATTTCCTCTGTGTATATATTTCAGCTTTTAGCTTAGAATTTTTATGCTACTCGTGCTGTGATAATGAGTGAGTCTGACTCTTGTGTCTGTGCTAGAGACACATGTTTTCCTCCTGTTTTGTTCTGATATCCAATTTTGATCTCATAGTTTTCCTTCATCTTATTATATATTATTTTGGGATGTCTGATTGTTACATCTTAGAAACCTGTTTTTCTTTATCTAATAAGAGATAGAAAGGGAGTGGATCCTGAGGGAGGAACTACAGGGAGGAACTGGGAGGAGTAGAGGGAAGGGAAATATAATCCCTTCTAGGGAAGGGAAATACAGTTAAATAGATTCTTTGGTCTTTCCTGGTGGATTTTACTCCATAACAATTTCAGGATAAATCCTGCCCATCTTATAATTAAACAGAAGATGCATGGAATGTAGTGCAACCCTGGAGCTTATACAGTACCTGCTTTCCTTCCTCCTTGATCTCTCCTGGGATGAGGAGCATTAGCACCCCTGTGCTAGGCAGCAGGAACCTCATTTTGAGAATGAATGAAAATGAAAGTGAAGGCAAGACCAGAACTGAGTTTTGTTTTATTGTTTTGTTTTGTTTTCCTTGAAGAGAGGGGCATCCCTGGGAAATGTGCAAGTTGTCCAGTGGACAAAGTGATATGGAGAGAACCAAGGAGAGGGTGGGCAGCCTATTACATGAGGCACTGGTATAAGTTGCCTTCTATCTGTGCGTGGGCAGGTGACAGTGGAGAAGCAAGGAGCACTGTAGCTCATTGCTGCCCATGCCTAGGATGTCAGCAGCATCTCAGGTCACAGGCTTGGTGAGAAGATGGCATCCATATCAATCTCTGATATTTTAACAGCATGCAGTACATTGATTTCCCTTTTTGGAGTAACTAGTGGCTATTAATATAGCAATTCACTAATCTTGAGTCTAGTACCCTACAGAGTAGTAATGGAGCATGAGAAATCTCTTTTCAGGATCTTTCAAAGTCTACACTGAGTGGCTGTGAGGCAAGATGTATTATTATTTTTTGTTTGTTTGTTTCTCATTATAGTTCTTTTTATTGAAAGATGGTTTTGGAGACTTCTCCCAATTATCCAATTATATCATGAGTCTTTCTGATCTGTTTCTTTTTGTCTGAATGTAAGTTACAAGGGGTCCTCTGATTTGGTCAAATCCACTGAAATAACCTGCTACTCTAGAGGTCCTCCTTTGTAATATAGCTGCTGAATCCCTTTAGAGACATCTTGCTGCTTAACCACACACTTTGGGGTTAGTGCGCTGACTGTAGAATCAGGAATATTTGGGTCACCAAACTGAGATCTCTTTCTACATAACAGCAGAATAAATTTCCAATTACTGATTGTGTGCCAATTGTATTTATGAAACTGGGTATTATTCAGAACTTACATTTAAAAGTTTTATTTGCAATTTTCATGTATGTGTATATTGGATTTTGAACATTTCACTCCCATTCCCTTTAATCTTCCTCCACTATATCCTGGTGAATAAGTCTTCCCCAAGCCATTGATTTTTCAAGTTGCTGTTCTTTATTTTTTCTTCTGATTATTTCCTTGAGTATGGGCTACACTCTTTAAGAAAATGACCCTCAAATCCCATTCTCTATTATTTCTTACTTACTCAATGAATTTCAGGGAAGGATAAGGCCACATTGGCCCATTTCCTTGCATGAGAAAATGGTGATGGGTCAAGTCTGGTGCAAATTGCTACTGTGGCAGTTTGTTCATGAGGACAACAGGCAAGTTATTTCCACAAGGCCCTGTCTCACAGCCCTTGTTCACAGTGTCTGATTTATATGTAGATTCTGTCTATTCTCTATGAAAGTCCTTCAGATTTGGGGAGACATTCCCTTTAGGATATCTACTCCACAGTGACATGTTTTCTGTTCTTTGACCAATTGTGAGCCTCTGTATTAATCACTTTCTATTGTAAAAAGAGACTTTTAGAATGAATGCTAAGAATAGCATGATTCTATGTGCTTAAATAAAAAGAAATTGAAAGCAGTTTGATGACATGTCTATTCAGTAAACAAACAAGCAATCAAGCAAAGAGACAAACCAATGAACTATGGTAAGTTTTTCCTTGTCCCCATGACTACCCACATAACGTTTCTTGAACAGGTTTACATTTCTGCTCCTTAACATTAATATCATTCTGTATGTTTTGTATAATGATGGGAAAAACATCCTAAAAGTTCATGTGTAGACTCCTCAGTGTGTCAGCCTGCAATACAACATCCCAGTAGAGCACAGCCTGTCAGCCAGTGTCTGAAGCAGCACTTTTCCTACCTCCACACAGAAATGATAAAATGTCCATATTTTCTTCTGCTTTGTGTGTCAACACAACCTTGACTAAAGTGTATCTACTGAAGACATGTACTAACTGTGACCATTGTCTCACAAGTTCTCATTGCACTTATTATTAACCTCAAAATACCTGAGAGATTTCCCAAGTCAAGCAGTCTCAGCCATATGCATAAGCTATTTTAACTTCTTCCACAAGGATGAGCTTTCCCAGGCTCTTTTCATTTAATATCTTCTGCTCTAAATGAACACAGGGTCTTATGCATGGCTAAAGAGATCTTCTTTTCACTTTTGAACTGCCAAATCTGTTCTGTCAGGTCTGTTCTCAAGTAGCTGCTTCTTGAGAAGGCATTCCTATCCCCTTATTTCTGCTGCATACCACATCAGCTCATCCACTTTTCAGCTTATTTTCTATCACCTTAGTGGTTTTTGTTTTGTTTTGTTTTGTTTTTTGTCTAACTGACAGTACTATTTTCTCATTAATGATAAAGAATAGGGAATTTACTTGTTAACTTCCTTTGAATGACAACATATGTTCATGTTAATGGAACTCTATGCCGTGGGAGACAGAAGAGTGTGAGTGTGTATCGTATCTAGCTAGGTTTCTGTGCTGAATAAACTCTTTATCATAGGTTGCTGGCATATGCCAGTTTTTCCTTTGCCAGCATCTAAAATTCTCAGATTATAGGCACCCATCACCCACTGGGCAGAGGAGTGACTCTTAAAACTGCAGTATGTGGCAAGTTAAGTCCATAATGGTATAGGGATAGTATTTTAGGATAGGAATGCCAGCCAAAACATCTTTTATCACACGGCTCACCTGCACCATCCATCCCGTTATAAAACCTAATGAGATTAGAAGTGATTACAACTTACAGCCACATCTATACACTACAAGTTGTGGGATTCTAGATGCACTATTGATTGGGTGTATAAATTAAAACATTGTAACCAAGCTTGGGGCTAACATTATTTCCACTGGTTACCACTAGGAGGAGCTATGAACTGTAGGCTTTTTCTGGGGGAGACTAGAGAGGAGCAGTTTGTGGAGGAAACTGGTGGAAGTAGAGATCCTCCCTGTCTGCAGCATAGAGGGTCACCATCAGCTGCAAAATTAGTGGTATCTTTGCAGCTCTCACAACCAGCTATTTAGCCCGATTCCACCAAAAGCAGAGAAAGGCTACTCATTTGTTCACTTGGGTAACTCCCAGGCATCTTTACTGCTCCTGGAGCTAGGACAGAGTTCAGTTTCTCTACCATCAGCATTCAGACTGAAGAGGTGACAGTTTGTTACTGTGAAGGCTGTTGCAGTCTCCTCCTTGCCGGGAGCCAAAGCTATCTACTGAAGCCAAAGTCAAAGCTATCTAGTGGAGCCAAAGCTATCTACTGAAGCCTAAGTCAATTAGTGAGTCAAAGCTATCTAGTGGAGACAAAAGGTGTTTACTAGGCCAAAGGCAAAGAGTGAGCAAAGGTCATTTAGTGGAGACCTAAACCTATTTAGTGAAAGTTATCTAGGACCCTAGATAGACTGTGATAGACTGTGAGGACATCCATTTGTTAGAGCATCCGTGAGAAAACATCCCTGTGGTATCTTACAGGTACCCTATTTAACACATGAAAGCACTCTTCCTGTCTCCTGCAGCAACTAATTACCTTCCACCCTTTCCTGCCTTCTCCCTATATAAGTTTGATAAAAATTTCTAATAAACGAAGCTTTGATCAGACAAACAGACTTGGCTTCCTTCCTTGTGCTTCTCGTCCCTTCCCCCATTCCTTCCACTCTCCTTCCTTAGGAATCCACGTTGAAGCCCTACAGGCTGGGCACCTCCTCAGTGCATTAGCCTGCAATACAGACACCTTTAGAGCTCAGCTTGATAGCCAGCTTCTGAACCAGAAAACATTTTATCTCTACACAACCTGGTAAGCATTCTCCTCTCTGTCCAAAGATCAGTGAGCCATGCCTTACTCAAGTAGACTTGAAAGTCTAGGAGAGCATTCAAGGGCAAATATGTTCTTTAATCTTTTATGGGAGGTACTATTTTGGGTCAAGTTTAAATAATTATTTTCCACTTCTTTTGTCTATTTTGATAGTATGATTGTAAAGGTGATTTGACACAAAATATTCTCATTTTTATGGCTGTGTTTATTAGCAGAATAAGTAGTTTAGAAATGACAGTTTTCTTTTCATATTAGCAATCCATATTCTTCAAATTCCAGAAATGACCTTATTTTTCTTTATTGAACTTCTGATTTTACCTATGAATAAATTTACCTATATGTAAAATCCAGATTTTCCTCTCCTTTTCTGCATCCTGTCCTTCTTTCCTTTGTCTCATCTACCCTTCTACTTTCCCCTTCTTTCTTTCCTTTCTCGTTCTCCTGTATCTTTCTGCTATTTATTATGATATTGTATCCTCATGATTGTAATCAAAGTTTTCCTACTATTATTTCTATTAAATTTACTTGCTTTAAATGTTTTTTTTTTTTTATTTTTAATAGAAACCTGTCATGAGTGCATCTTGATATTTGCAGATTGAGGGCTCTAAGTTGGTCCTTGAGCTTCTATGTTGACTTTTTCCCCTAGTGATTGGTTAATCATTTTGATAATACTTTTGGCTGTAGCTTTAACCTGTATTCTCTCACAACCCAGTACCCTGGCTATTTATGTTCTCATTTGATTGACTACTTTGCATAGTTTCCTACAAGCCAGCCCAGCTGGCCATAATTTATAAACAAGGCCCTTGCAGTGAGAACTGAAAAGCATCAGAGAGCCTGGGGCACCATGATGGAGTCACACCAGGTCTTTGTATTACTGCTCCTCGGTATGTCTGGTGAGTCATTAAAGAGTATTAGAATATCATCAAATTAATTCATTTGTAGAGAAACTGCTATTTTCTATAGGAATCCAATGGTATTCAGGCAATGCCATTACAAAAGGCATTTTAGATCCCAACATTTGTATCAGGAATTCTTTGTGTGTGTATGTGAATGCTCATTGTCTATTTCTGGTTGCAGGTGCTGAGGGGAACCAGTCTCCAGAATTCATGTCCACATCTGTAGGAGACAGGATCACTCTAGGCTGCAAGGCCAGTCAGAGTGTGAGTAATGACGTACATTGGTACCTACAGAAATCAGGGCAGCCTCCTAAACTGCTAATTTCCTATGCATCCAATCGAGCCTCTGGGGTCCCTGATCGCTTTACAGGCACTTATATCTGGGACAGATTACACTCTCAACATCAGCAGTGTGCAGGCTGAAGACCTGGCAGTTTATTACTGTCTACAGAGTTACAGCTATCCACCCACAGTGCTTCATCCTCCAACACAAACCTCCTTGAATGTCTCATCAGCACCACACACAGCCCTGGGCCTTCACACTTCCTCTTTCTGCCTGGGATTTGTTATGCATGACTGATTAATAATTAAGATACAGCCTCCTCCGTTCTTCCATAAATTTGTCAACACTGGTGTTTATAGATTAAAAGGAGAAGCTAAGTTAAGAGATTTACAAGTTTTGTTGTTACACTGAGAACATATACTACATGCTAGAAGCATCAGAGAAGTGTACAGGGTCATGGTGGCTTTCAATATCTTTTTGTTATGCTTTCAGGCTATGATAAATTTATATAAAAATAGAATAGAATTTCAAATCATTTACAAAGTGTACATCATCATGAGTTTATTACTTTAGATTAAGAATCCCCAATCTTTGGTAAAGGAACTCTCTCAAGAAAATTGTCCATTTCATTTTGATTTGCAAATTGTGTGGTCTATAGGCTTTTGACCTAATGATTATTTGAATTTCTTCAGTGTCTGCAATTATGTGTCAATTTAATTTTTTTATTTTGCTGATTTGGATAGTTTCTCTCTGCCTTTTAGTTAGTTTGGCTAAGGGTTTGTCTAGCTTGTTGATTTTCTCGAAGAACCAGCTCTTGATTTAGTTGATTCTCTGAATTGTTTTTTTTTCTTATAATAAACAGTTTATTACTGCAGTAATAGATGGCTGTAAAATATGAAAGACCTGGTTTGTATTATCAACATTTATGCATCTGATTTTTATTTAATACAATTATTTAATTTTGTGTCTCAGCTATGTCCCCCTCCCTCATCTCCTCCACATCCTACTCTCTCTTCCTCTTCTCCTCGCTCTGCCCACTGATAGGGATGGACCTCCTCCCCTTCCATCTGACTGAAGCCTATCAGATATTATCAGGACTGGCTGCATCGTCTTATTCTGAGGCCTTATCACCTCAGTGGGAGGTGATCAAAAAGCCAGCCACTGAGTTCATGTCAGAGTCAGTGCCTGTTCCTGTTACTATGGCACCCACTTGTAGATTGAGCTCCCTTGGGGTACTTCTGTGCTGGGATTTTAGGTTATCTCCATGCATGGTACTTTGCTTGAATTCCAGTTTCAGAAAAGACCCCTGGGCTCATATTCTTTGGTTCTGTTGTTTTGCACTAATTTTTTTCTAACAGGTTTAGTGTGTCTGGTGTTATGTTGAGGACTTCGATCCCCTTGGGCTTCAGTTTTGTGCAGGGTGATAAGTGTGAATTTATTTACATTTTCCATATGTAGATATTCAGTTAGACCATCACCATTTGTTGTAGATGCTGTTTTCCATTGTATGGTTTTGGCATCTTTGTCCAAAATCAGGTGCACATAAGTGTGTAGGTTTATTTCTGGGTCTTCTATTTGATTACATTGATACACTATTGTTTTTCTCTACCAGTGCCTTGCAGTTTTTGTTTCGTTGGTCTATATTACAGCTTGAGATCAGAAATAGTGATACCTCCAAAGGGTCTTTCATCTTACAGATTTGTTTTAGCTCTTCTGGTTTTCTTGTTATGCCACATGACATGGAGAATTTTTCTTTCAAGATATGTTAAGACTTATGTTTGCCAAGTGGATCAAAGACCTCAACATAATTGTAGACACATTAAATTGGTTAGAAGAAATGTGGGAAAAGCCTAGAACTCATTGGCACAGGAAATAACTTCTTGAATAGAACACAAACAACACAGGTTCTATGACTGACAGTCCATAAATGGGACCTCATGAAACTGAAAACCTATAAAGCAAAGGACACGGTCATCAGAACAAAACAACAGTCTGCATACTGAAAGGATCTTCACCTTGACTACATCTGACATAGGGCTAATATTCAGAATATATAAAGAACTAAAGAACTATAAAAAAACATCAAATTAAGTAACCAAATTAAAAAATGGAGTACAGAACTAAATAGAGAATTATCTGTAGAGGAATATAGAATAGCAGAGAAACACTTAAAGAAATGCTCAACATCCTTAGCCATCAGAGAGATGCAAATCAAAAACAACCTTGAGATTTCACCAGAATGGCTAAGATCAAACACTCAAGTCACAACACATGCTGGGGAGGTTGTGGAGAAAGTGGAACCGTCCTCCTCCATTGCTGGTGGGAATGTAAACAAGTACAACCACTTTGGAAATGAATCTGGCACTTTCTCAGACAATTAGGAATAGTACTTTCTCAAGGTCCAGCTATACCACTCCTAGGCATATATCCAAATGACTCTCAAGTATACACAAGGACATGTGTTCAATCCTGTTTGTAACAGCTGTATTCGTAATAGTAATAGCCAGAACCTGGAAACAACCCAGATTTCCCTTAGGAATGGTACAGAGACTGTGGTACATTTATACAATGGAGTACTACTCAGCAATTAAAAACAAGGAAATCATGAAATTTGCTGGCAAATGGTGGGATCTAGAAAAGATCACGCTGCATGAAGTAGTCTAGAAGCAGAATGACACAAATGGTGTATACTCACTTATAAGTTGATACTGGACCTCTAAAATAGGATAAACATACTGAAATCTGTACATCTAAAGAAGCTAAAGAAGAAGAAGGACCCAGGGTAAGTTGATCATTCCTTACTTGGAAAGACAAATGGGATGGACATTGGAAGTAGGAGAAACAAGAAACAGGACAGGAGCCTACCATAGAGAGCCTCTGAAAGACTCTACCTAGCAGTGTATCAAAGCAGATGCTGAGACTCATGGCCAAACTTTGGGCAGATTTCATGGAAACATATGAGAGAAGAGGGAGTTAGAGAGACCTGGAGAGGATAGGAACTCCACAAGGACCAAATATGTCTGGGCACAGGGGTCTTTTCTGAGACTGATTCTCCAACCAAGGACCATACATGGATATAATCTAGAACCCCTTCTTGGATGGAGCCCATGGCAGCTCAGTATCCCAGTGGGTTTCCTAGTAAGGGGAACAGGGACAGTCTCTGGCATGAACTCAGTGGCTGACTCTTTGATCTCCCCACCCCTGAGGGAGGAGCAGCCTTGCTAGGCCACAGAGGTGGACATTGCAGCCAGTCCTGATGAGAACTTATAAGCTAATTTCAGATGGAAGGGGAAGAGGACCTCCCCCATCAGTGGACTTAGAGAGGGGCAGGAAGGAGATGAGGCATGGAGGGTAGGATTGGGAAGGAATGAGAGAGGGGGGATACAGCTGGGATACAAATTAAATAAACTCTAATTAATATAATAAATTGAAAAAAAAATAATTAAAATATCTGTACACCTAAAATTGCTAAGCAAGGAAGAGGATCCTGTGTAAGATGATTAATCTTCTCTGAGAAAGACATAGGGAATGGCCATTGGAAGAAGGAGAAAACAGTAAACAGTAAGGTAGCCTACCACAGAGAGCCTCTGAAAGACTCCACCCCTCATTGTATCAAAGCAGATGCTCAGACTCATAACCAAGCTTTTGGCAAAGTACAGGGAATTTTATCCAAGAAGGGAGAGATAGTAATACGTGGGGAGGACAGGAGCTCCACAAGGGGAGCAACAGAACCAACCTATCTGGTCACAGATGTCTTTTCTGAGACTGATACTCCAGCAAGAACCATTCATGGATAAAACCTAGATAACCTAGAATCTCTCTTCAGATGTAGCCCATGCAGCTTAGTATCCAAGTGGGTACAGTAGTAAGGGGAACAGGGACTGTCTCTGTCATGAACTCAGTGGCTGGCTCTTTGAGCACCTCCAGCTGAGGAGGAAACAACCTGGCTAGCCCACAGAGGAGGACAATGCAGCCAGTCCTGATGAGACCTGATAAGCTAGGGTTAGATGGAATAAGAGGAGGTCCACCCCTTTCAGTTAGTTTACTTAGAGGGGAGAATGGGAGGAGATGAGGAAGGGAGGGTGGGATTGGGAGGGAATGAGGGAAGGGGCTACAGCTGAGATACAAAATGAATAAATTGTAATTAATATAAAAATTAATAAATAGTAAATTGGAACCAGACAAAAGAGTCCTCATGTTTTTTCTGTGGGACTCATTTCCAACTGACCAATTATTTCCTCTTATTATTAAGTTAAATTAGCAAATCACTCAATTTTGTGAGAAACTCTTGAATAATGTTATTTACATGTCTCCTAGTCTCCTCTGGTAATGCTGGCTTGCTGAAAAGCAGTTACTCTTCACTCTGTCTCTCTGCATCCTTCAGTGTCACAGGTTGTCTAGGGAAGAGGATGATTAGGTGGGCCTCTCTCTTTTCTGGATTCAACTTCCTGAGGCTACTCCCAGTGTGAGAAAATGTCCTTCTGTGCCCTTACTGGGAGTTGCTTTCTCTTCCCTGGTTACCATCTCTGGTACTCAACTTCCAGTCAAGCTTTGGCTTTGTTTTCACAAATCAGAATCTGAAATGCACTCCTTATTGACACAAAGACACAAAACTCACCTCAAGAGCATAAAAGAGATAGTTTGTTCTGGAACCAAATATTGAGCCACTGATTCCTGCAAAAGAGAATCCAGTTTCCACCAATACTATGGGCCAACCTGGCAGCAGTTTTATGATGTTTTTGTAGTAACTGAACAACAGAAGTCCCAAACAACACAGTTTTCTTTTTTTTTAATTTTATAAATTACACTTTATTCACTTTTTATCTCCCCATAAGGCCCTCCCATTTCTCCTCTCGGTCCCACCCTCCCTCCCCCTTCTTCACGCATGCCCCTCCCTATGTCCACTGATAGGAAAGGTCCTCCTCTCCTTCCTTCTGATCCTAGTCTATCAGATCTCATTAGGAGTGTCTGCATTGTCATCTTCTGTGGCCTGGTAAGGCTGTTCCTGCCTCAGAGGGAGATGATCAAAGAGCAGGCCAATCAGATTATGTCAGAGCCAGTCCCTCTTCCCATTACTGTCAAACCCACTTGGACACTTGGACACTAAACTGCCATGGGCTACATCTGTGCAGGGGTTCTAGGTTATCTCCATGCTTGGTACTTGTTTGGAGTATGAGTCTCTGGGAAGACCCCTGTCTTCAAATTTTCTGGTTCTGTTGCTCTCCTTGTGGGGTTCCTGTCCTCTCCAGCTCTTACTATTTCCCACTTCTTACATAAGATTCCATGCACTCTGCCCAACAGTTGGCCATAAGTATCCACATCTGCTTTGATAGTCTGCAGTGCAGAGCCTTTCAGAGGCCCTCTGTGGCAGGTTCACAGCCTGTTTTTGTTTTCTTCCTCCTTTGATGTCCTTCCTCTTTGCCTTTCAGGATGGGGATTGAGCATTTTAGTCGGGGTCCTTTCTCTTGATTAGTTTCTTTAGATATACAGATTTTACTAGGTTTATCTTATGTTATATATGTGTATGAGTGAGTATATACCATGTGTGTCTTTCTGCTTCTGGGACAGCTTACTCAGGATGATCCTTTCCAGGTCCCACCATTTACCTGCAAATTTCATGATTTCCTTATTTTTCATTGCAGAGTAATACTCCATTGTGTAGATGTACCACAATTTCTGTATCCATTCTTCAGTTGAGGGGCATCTATCTGGGCTGTTTCTAGCTTTTGGCTGTTACAAATAAAGCTGCTACAAACATGGTTGTTCAAATGTCCTTATTGTGTACTTGAGCCTCTTTTGGATATATGCCTAGGATTGGTATGGCTGGATCTTGAGGAAGCACTATTCCTAGTTGTCTGAGAAAGTGCCAGATTGCTTTCCAGAGTGGTTGTACAAGTTTACATTCCCACCAGCAGTGGAGGAGGGTTCCCCTTTCTCCACAACCACTTCAGTATGTGTTGTCACTTGAGTTTTTCAAGTTGTCAAGTTGAGTTCTTTGCCATTCTGATGGGTGTAAGGTGAAATCTCAGTGTCCTTTTGATTCTCTGTAGAAGAATATCGAATGGCAGAGAAAGAATTAAAGAAATGCTCAACATCATTAGCCATTAGGGAAATGCAAAACAGCACACTTTTCAAACAAATTGGTGAAAACATCCTGAAAAGCGGGGAAGTCTCTGGGAAATGAGGTCAGTAGAAAGTTCCTAGAGTAATTCAAATACATCTAAAAGGATTTTATGTGCCACTGTGTTGACTCTGCACCTCCTAGTCTTTCTGAAGAGGCTCATGGGGGAGTGCTCTGTGGGTGCCCTATGTGACATTGCTTCAAGAACACTTTGACCACTCAAAACTAATCAAACCACAATACATTTCTCATTATGATTCTGTTCAATAAAAGAAACTATTTGGGTTTTGTAAAAAAGTAAAAGGAGATGACCTTGCACAGAATCTAGGGGGAATTTACACCTAGTAAGTGGCCTTTAATCCAAATCTATGAATGTCATCAGGCACTCTAAACCTGATAGGGAAGAGCATGAACTACAGATGAATGCTGGTAATTCACACCCATCCTACTTTACTGAGAATAAAGCAGGATCTTTCTATCATCTAGACCCAAAGCTAATGTGGGGTTAATATGACATCATAGATTAAAGAATCATTCCCTTGGGCTCGATTCAGAGTCAGGAGTATCTAGTCTTCTACATCATCTTGTCTCCTGAACCTAGAGCTGAGACACTCAAGTTGTCTCCTAAGTCACAATACTTGGAAGATTTATGCAATTAGTTTGTTTTTTTAGACACAAAACTTAACATAAACATTTCTTGGAGCTTAATAGTTTTGAGAATAACTTGAAAAATATTACAGAGATATAGTGGCATGAATGGATAAGAAATTTTCCCCTATATTCATGTATTTGAATGCCTGGTCCTCAAGTTAGTGGTGCTGATAGGAGGGCAGTATGGAACTTTGAATATGTAGAAATTTGATGGGGATAGTACGACACTGTTGTTGGGATTTGAGTATGGCCTCACCTCACCTCCAGTTCATGTTTTCCTTCCTGTGTGCTCTTAGAAGTTGAGATGTGCCCTCTCAGCTTCCTGCTCATGTCCCTTACTACCATGCCTTCCTTGCAATATGAATATCTAGTCCTCTGGAACTTTAAGCCAAAATAAACTCTTCTTTAAGTTGCTTTTGATCATGGTGTTTTATCACAGCATCAGAAAATAGCTAACACAGGAAGCATTTTAATATATATATATATATATATATATATATATATATCCATAGAAAAGCATACAACAGGAATAAAAAATTAAAAAAAAACTTTTAAGTCACTTCTGTGGAAACAGATCACTGGTGATATCCTTATATCCACAGAGAAGCATAGAACAGACATTCTAAAAAACAGTAACAAAAAACATAAGCCAGGCCTGTAGAAATAGGCCATTGGTAAAGTCCTTGCTGTGCAAGGTTGAAGAACTAAGTCCTGATCCCCATCAGTCACATCAGATGTCAACTATGGTGGTGAAAGCTTGTAATCCCACAGCTGGGAAGGCAGAGAGACCTGAGGATTCCAGAACCTTGTTGCCCAGTAAGATTAGTAAAGACTATTTCACTCTATTTTCATTGAGTGAAAAAAGGTAGATACATAAGAATCTTACCTTGATTTCTGACTTTTATTTTTACACATATGCAATATATATGTGCTCAAGTGTATGTTGTGCATGTGCATGGATATATATGTATATGATATATATTTCAGCAAAATTTAATTTTTACATATGAAATAATTAATTTATCCTTATATACTATATTAGCTTTTGTATCACTCTGATAATGGTCATGACCAAAATCAATGTGGGAAGAAAGGGGCTTATTTGGAATATATGACTTGATTATTCCAGCATGAGGAAAATTCAAGTCCAGGACTCATGGTAGTAACATGGATTCAGGAGCTAATGAAGAGCATGGGGGATGCTGGTTACTGTCTTGCTTTCTGTGGGTTGCAAGGACCAAGAATTAAATCTCTCCTGCAGAGCATGTTTAAACTCCAATATGATGTTGTTGACTTCTCCAATACAGCCATTTCACTACTGCACCAGTGGGTACATATTGCTTGGTTTGTCAATGGTAGATGGATATCAGTTGAAGTTCTTTTAATCATGGTGTTGAGAGGCACACTGATTAAAGCCTTTTTCAGAGGTCCTGATGAAAGGACAAAGAGAGAATGTTAGCTTTTTGTCGTTGTCCATGGCAGGCTTGGCAATGACAGCCTACACACTGGGAAGGATCTTCACCAATCCCATATCTGACATAGGTCTAATATCCAGTATATATGAAGAACTCAAGAAGTTAAACAGCAACAAATCAAGTAATCCATTTAAAAAATGTAGTATGGAGCTAAACAGAGAATTCTCTGTAGAGGAATATAGAATGACAGAGAAACACTTAAAGAAATGCTCAAAATCCTTAGCCATCAGAGAGATGCAAATCAAATCGACCCTGAGATTTCACCTTACAATCCTCAAAATGGTTAAAATAAAAAACTCAAATGACAACACATGCTGGAGAGGTTGTGGAGAAAGGAGAACCCTCTTCCTTTGCTTGTGGGAAGGTAAACTGGTACAACCACTTTGGAAATCAGTCTGTCACATTCTCAGACAATTAGGAATAGTGCTTCCTTAAGACCCAGCTATACCACTCCTAGGCATATACCCAAAATTTGCTCAAGTACACAACAAGGACATTTTCTCAATCATGTTTGAAGCAGCTTTATCTGTAATAGCCAGAACCTGGAAATGCCGACGTCCATCATCGGAGGAATGGATACAGAAATTGTGGTAATTTTATACAATGGAATACTACTCAGCAATAAAAAACAAGGAAATCATGAGATTTGTAGGCAAATGGTGGGATTTAGAAAAGATCATTCTGAGTGAGGTATCCCAGAAGGAGAAAGACAAACATGTTATATACTCGCTTACATAGACCATTATGACAAACATAATGAAATCTATATACCTAAAGAAAATAAACAAGAAAGAAGACCCAGGGTAAGATGATCAATCCTCAAATAAAAAGTCAAATGGGATGGTCATTGGACATAGGAGAAAATAAGTAACAGGACAGGAGCCTACCACAGAGGGCCTCTGAAAGACTCTACCTAGCAGTGTATCAAAGCAGATACCAAGACTCATAATCAAACCTTGGACAGAATGCAGGGAATCCTATAAAATAAGGGGGAGTAGTATGACATGGAGAGGATAGGAGCTCCACAAGGACCAAATATAACTGGACACAGGGGTCTTTTCTGAGACTGATACTCCACCAAGGACCATGTATGGATATAACCTACAACCTCTGCTTGGATGTAGCCAGTGATAGCTCAGTAACCAATTGTTTTTCCCTAATGAGGAGAACAGGGACTATATCTGACAGGAACTCAATGGAAGACTCTTTGACCTCTGTATCCCCCAAGGGAGGTGCAATCCTGATAGGCCACAGAAGAGGACTTTGCAGCCAGTCCTGAAGATACCTGATAAACCAGGGTCAGATGAAAGGGAGGAGGTCCTCTCCAATCAGTGGACTTGGAAAGGGGCAGGGAGGAGATGAGGGAGGGAGGGTGGGATTGGAAGGGAATGAGGGAGTGGGATACAGCTGGGGTACAGAGTTAATAAAATGTAACTAATTATAAAAATAAAAAAATAAAGGACAAAGATAAAGTTAGTTTTGTGTCCTTGCCCAGGGCAAGCTTGGCAAGGTCCAGTCTGGTTCTAGACTTTGGGCCTCTAAGGATTAGGTTTCAGTTCTTGTGGACTGGGCTTTCCCCTCTGAAGGGCTATACTATGTCATGATATTAAATTTGATAAATATTCTTTAATTTTTTTTTACTATTATCATTTATAAGAATTTATTCAACTTGTATCCTGGCTGTGTGCCCCTCCCTAGTCTCCTCCCAATCCCACCCTCCCTCCTGCTTCTCCCCTTTTGTCCCTCCCCTAGACCAATGATAATAAACGTTCTAAGAATAAAAAATAATTATTTGTCATGAAGTTTCATGGTATGAAATAATAATATGGTATAAGAATAAAAGATATATTATTTAAATAAAAACCTATAAATAATAAAACTGTTTTAATAAATATGTAAATATAAATATTGAGATGACTATATGTTTACAGAATAAAATCTAAAAGGCTTTTACAAGTTCTTACACTAAGTTATTTAATGTCCTAAAGAAGCTAAACAAACAATCAAACAAAAAAAGAAGCTAAACAATTAGGAGGTCCCTAGGGAAGATGCTTAATCCTCATTAATTCCGGTCTGCTTTTATGTGTTACTTGACCTTTTTCCTTTGCATTTTAAAATATTCTTTCTTTTTTTTCTACACTTTTAATGTTATGGTTAATATGTGACAAGGAGAGTTTTGCTTCTAGTCCCATCTATTTGATGTTCTTTATAGCCATCTCTTACTTTAGGAGAATTTTCTTCTATAATTTTGTTGAAAATATCTTCTGGGATTTGTTTTTATTGGGTGGTTTTAATGCTCTTTGGTTTCTGCTTCCTCTCTGGATTTTCAGAGAGAGAATGTTGTCTGTTTTACTGGGCTGCTCTTCCTGGTGTGTTCATGGAATGCTGGTGTTGGAAGATAGGTGAAGAAGCATTTGGGGGAGATGGGGTCTGTTGCAGTGCTAGGGGCAACCCTGAGAATTAGAATGAAACAGAGAGAGTGGAGTGTGTCCACAGAAAGCCTACCTGCTCATCTGGCCAGCATGCTTGTGGTTACTAAGGGGTTTCGGCCCAAGTTGGAGACTGGTATAGAGTCACAAGGATTGGAAGGGAGGCAGGAGGTGATTGCCTGTGGGATCCAAAGGATGCATGGACATGGGGGAAGGGAGGCTGCATCTGGTGTCCTGTTGCACAGCTAAGGGCGATGCTGAGAATTGGGTCTGAGTGAACAGAGAGTGAAGAAGGTCCATGGTCATCTTGCCTGATCTTCTGGCAGGTGTGCTTGGTCAAGATTCTTGGTTTTCAAACTTTCTTACCAGGGTTATTTTTCCTATTATTCTTTTATTTCCATAAATTCTGTTAAATTTTATCACATTTTAGTTAATTAATTATTTGTGTGTGTGAGTGAGTGTGTTTGTGTGTGTAGTTGCATGTGTTTGTGGAGGTCAAAGGACAGTATTGAATTGGTCCTCACTTTCTATCATGTGAGTTCTGGGAATCAAACTCAGGCCTGACATCTGGCTTGATGGCAAGTGACTTGCCTTCTGAGCAATCTTGCTGCTCCCTAAAATTCTTTGTTGATCTATACTCACTGTACTCAAGTGTCAGCAAAGCAATGTCTTTCAAGTATCATATATTTGACAATATCCATTAATCTTCCTCATTTTTCCTTCCTATTCTGCTGTTATATATTCTTGACTCTGTGTCTCTTTTATTTTTAACTAACACACACACACACAGATACAAACAGCTTAGATAACATTAGATAAGTTTATGGGTGTTGCTTCTGACATTCACAGCAGACACAACCTTACAGAAAACTTCCTATTCCTCCAGTTCACACAATATTTTCATTTTCACTTTCAAAATTATCTTAAGCTTTAGGTGCAGGAGTTTTGTGTTGTAGGTGTGTCAGTTGTGATGAGGCTCCTGAAATTTACCTTTTGATAAGTTGTGGGTTTTTTGTAAAAGTCTCTCCATATTCTTCAAAAAAAAAATGTCCTTAATGAGATGTGATAATTGCCGTTATCTGTGGGTATAAACACCAATAATAAGATAGAGTCAGAAATTATATGGCTTAGTAAAGTGGTGGTGGTAGTTTCTCCTCCAATATCCATGAATTAATTAGCCCCAGGTAGTTGCATAGGTTTTTAGTACCAGGCATGATTTACCTCTTGTTGAGTGTACTTTAAGTTCAGTGTATGTATGTCATTATTCCACCCTTAGTGGTTTCATGTATGCTGGTCATTGTTTTGGTTCATAGGAAGTATAACTGGAAATGATTGCTTTTAATTATTTATTTTATGTATATTGGTGTTCTGCCTGCTTGTATGTGTGTATGAGGGTGTTAGCTCTCCTAGAACTGGAGTTACAAAGAGTTATGAGTAGGCATATGGGTGCATGGGAATTGAAGCCAGGTCCTTTGGAACAGCAGTCAGTCCTCTTAACCATTTAGCCATCTTTCCAGCCTTCTAGAAAGGATTCCTCTTTTGGAAGCTTGTATGGTGCCTTTTCGTACTATGAAAGGTAGTTCTCAGAGAGTGCATATTAAGGTCACTTGAGTCTTCTAGGTCTTTTTTCCAAAGTGCAATAGGGACTTACCTTCTTCTATCTCTGGATGATACCCAAGAGAAACAACAGTAGCTTACAGTATAAAGAGAAATTATCCATGATCATTCAGGCCTTTACAGCCATTGAAGCAGGACAGTCTCCCCAAGCATGGTTGGCTACCATAAAAAGCTAAAATGTTATGCTCAGGATGCGAGGCTAAGCACTGCACTCAGGGTCAGTCGCTTTTGACCCAGAGAAGAGCATGTCTGATTGCATGCGGGTTGATGCCCCAGGTCCCACCTCTGAGAAAAAGGTATCAGACAGGTCTGATGCTCTTTGGGTGGAAGACACCTAAATGAACATCGGTACAAAGTCCCAATTTATTTCTAATATCAGAGATCAGACCTCTACTCTTGTCTGATGCGTCTAAAACAAAAAGGGGGAACTGTAGAGAGCTGCTTAATGCCGCCTTAAAGATGAGCTGGTTTCTGCCTTCCACCTTCCCAATGGTGAGTGCTCTCTGTCACAAACAACTCCATATTTGGCTAAGGCTGAGGATCTGGCTTGCTTCTATGTATGTGGACCTATCTGCATTGCCCATGTGGCACACTGGGGTTGGCTACCCAGAGGCTATTTAAGCTGTGGGCTGGCTTTCCCCAGGGTCAGAAGGTTGTTCAAGGTTCCTGAATAAACTGCATTGAGAAGAAAAAAAAATAAAAGAGAGAAATTATCTTTTTTTAAAGATCTATCTATCTATCTATCTATCTATCTATCTATCTATCTATCTATCTATCTATCTATTGTTCTGTCCTCATATATTGCTACATGCCAGAAGAGGGCACCAGATCTCATTATAGATGGTTGTAAACCACCAAATGGTTGCTGGGAATTGAACTCAGACCCTCTGGAAGAGCAGCCAGTGCTCTTAACCACTGAACCGTCTCTCCAGCACCGAAGAGAAATTTTCTATTTACTTATACGTGAGTATACACCATGAATATCTTTTTGGGTTTGGGTTACCTCACTCAGGATGATATTTTCTATAGTTCCTTCCATTTATCTGAAAATTTCTTGATATCTTTGCTTTTAATAGTTGTGTATTATTCCATTCTGTAAATATATTATATTTACCTTATCTATTTTTTTTTTTGTTTGAGGGACATTTAGGTTGTTTCCAGTTTTTGGCTATTATGATTAAAGCTGCTATGAACACAGTTAAGCAAGTGTCCTTGTAGTATGGTGGAGCTTCTTTTGGGTATATGCACATGAATGGTATAGCTGGTCTTGAGGTAGAACTAATCTCAGTTTTCTGAGAAAACACCAGATTAGTTTTCACAGTCATTGTACAAGTTTGTACTCCTAACCAGCAATCGAGGAATATTCCCCTTTCTCCACAACCTCACCAGCATGTGTTGTCACTCCTGTTTTTGATCTTAGCTGTTTTGTAGTGTATAGATGGATTTGTTTTGATTTGCCTTCCCCTGATGACTAAGGACATTTAACATTTCATTAAGTGTTTCACAGCCATTAGGGATTCCTCTGTTGAGAATTCTCTGTTTAGTTCTGTATCCCATTTTTAATTTGATTATTTGGTTTGTTAGTTTCATTATTTTTATTTCATTATTCATTTTATATGTTAGCCTTCTTATGGATGTAGTTGGTGAAGATTTCCCCATTATGTTAGCTACCCTTTAGTCCTATTGAGAGTGTCCTTTGCCTTGCAGAAGCTTTTTTATTTTGCTAGGTTCTATTTATTAATTGTTAGTTTTAGTTCCTGTGTTGTTGGTGTTGTGTTTATGAATGTGGCAATGAGATAATGCTCTTCCCCACATTTTCTTCTGACAGATTTTATGTGTCTGGTTTGATGTTGAGGTCTTTGATCCAACTGAACTTTAGTTTTTTGCAGTGTGATAAACATGGATCTAATTGCAATCTTCTACATGCAGACATCCAGTTAGTCCAGCAGTATTTGTTGAAGATGATTTCTTCTTTCCATTGTGTGGTATTGCCTTCTTTGTAAATAAATCAAGTTTTCATAGGTGTGTGTGTTTATTTCTGGATCTTCAGTTTGATTCCTTTGATCAACTAGTCTATTTCTATGTCAATACCACCACAGAGGATAACATTGCAGTCAGTCCTGTTGAGACCTGATAAGCTAGTTTCAGGTGGAAGGGGAGAAGGACCTCCCAAATCAGTGGACTTGGAGAGGGGCACGGAGGAGATGAGGGAGTGAAGGCAAGACTTAGAGGGAATGAAAGATGGGGCTACAGTTGGGATACAAAGTAAACAAACTGTAATTAATATAAAAATATTTGTAAAAATACAAATTCTGATTTCTTTACCCTACTATGTAGTTTCATTCTGGATATTGCATTGTGATGTTTATTCTAAGTTCACCTGTCTCAAGTTTGTGTAAACATGCCTCCATTTGTTCTCTGTATTGCCAAAGGGAAAGTATATGGTGTGACATCCTGGGCCAGAGGGGAGGAGAAATAAGAAGTAGGAAGAGTCTGAAATGAGAGATAGGAAGAAAAGGACTTGGAAAAATGAGGAGAGATGAACCAGACATAAGATATAACTAAAAGCAAGTATAATGTGGGTATCTGAATGGGAGAAATCTATGTGTGCTTAGAGGTTTAGGATGGAGTAACTATTGCAGAGCATTTTGCCCTGGGTTAATTAAGTAAATCCCAATATCTATGTGGTCATTTCGTTATACAGCTGATTTAGAAATAACCACTGTTTAACTAAAAGATAAGTCAATAATAAATATTAATAATCAACAACAGTCTTAGCAAGATAGATAGGAATGCCTGCCAAAACATATTTATCACTTGTCTCACCATCACCAGCCATCCTGTTAATAAAACGTAATGAGATTGTAAGTGATTGTAACTTATCACTCCATTTATAAGCTACAAGTTGTAGAATTCTAAATATAATACTGATGTGTGCATAAATTAAAACATGTTCTAACAGAGCTTGAGGCTAGCATTATTTCCATTGGTTACCTATAGGAGGAGCTATGAAATGTAGGGTTCTTCTGGGGAAGACTAGAGAGGAGTATTTTCTGCAGGAAACTGGTTGGAGTACATATCTTCCCTGGCCATATCTGGAACATAGAGTGTCATCACCAGCTGCAAAATCAGTGGAATCTCTACAGCTCTCACAATTACTAATTCTTTGTTAGTAATTGATGGAGGAAGATCCAGTCCATTGTATGTGATGTCAGTCATTGATGATGACACTGGGTTCCTCAATAATCAAATTGTCAAGTCCTGAGGAGAAACCAAGTTAGAAACACTCCTCCATGGCCCCTGCTCAGCTTCTTTCTCTGGGTTCCTTCTCTTTTTGTACTTAAGCACTGGCTTCCCTCATTGACGAACTGTTACCTGGAAGTGTAAGAAGAATAAAATTTCCCATATTTTTAAGTGGCTTTTCGTCGTGATGTTTTATCATAGCAATAATAATCCTAAAGAAGACATACCCTTTACACTCCTCTTTCTCTCTGTTCCATGGTTCATTGACCAGAAGCTTCCCTCCCTCACCTATTTCTCCTTCTATAAATCCGCTACAATTGTGTTCATGTTCATATACTTGTGTTGAAAATATATGATTTATAAATGAGAGGGTACATGTAATCATTTTGTTTCTAAGCCATATGTCCACCCCTACCTCTTCCTCATGGATCATGTACAACTCTGAATTCTCCCTATCTTCTCTCAAATGTACAGACTTGTTAACCTCACTCTATACTAAAGATTGTGTGTTGATAGACTGCCTTCTGAATTGCATCTCATATTTAAGGTAAATTTAACATTTATGGAGGAAAAATCCAAGACCGAATTTAAATAAGATGCTATCTAATGCCATCTATGTATTCCCTAAAAAACAAACTGACCAACTGCTTTGGAGGCCATGGACACAGAAGAGCATAACAGTATTATAGATGAGATACAATAGTTCATGCTTTATGTGTATCTTCTTACAGGTATAATATAATCCTGATGGATTCTCCCTTTTTATTAGTTATTCTTCTATCATTGTGATAAACAACATGACCAAGGCAACTTTTTTGTTTATCACTCTTTTTAATTTTTAATTTTAATTTATTATTTATTATAACTTATCCACTTTGTGTACCAGATCTCTTTCTAATCCTAGCTATTCTCCCCCTATGCTCCTCCCCTAGCCAACTAATAGGGGAGGACGTTCTCCCCTTCTATCTTACCATAGCCTATCAGGTCTCATCAGGACTAGTTGCATTGTCTTCCACTGTATTCTGGCATGGCTGCGCCCATGTACTCATGTCAGAAACCACTCCTGATGCCCTTACTAGTGAATCCCCTTAGATACTGGGCTATATCTGAGCAGGGGTTTTATGTCCCCTCTAAGCAATGACACTAGGTTGGGGTATCAGTCTTTCCAGGGCCCCCAAGGCCCAATTTTTGGCTCTGTTGGTGTTCTCCAAAGCAACTTAAAAAAGGTTTTATTGTGGCTTTCAGAGAATTAAAATCCATGATAGCAGAATGAAGGCAGTAGGCTGCAGACCTAGTAGTAGCTGGAGCAGAACTCAGGGCTAAATCTCAAATTCTATGTATATATTTAGATATGTATGTATGTATGTATGTTTATATGTTTACCATGTGTGTGCCATAACTGGAAGTATAGATGGCTGAGAATCATCAAATAATTGCTTGGAATCAAACGTGAGTCCTTTACAAGAGAAGCAAATGTTCTTAACTGCTGACCTGATTCTCTGTCCCCAAACGTTTATGTTTTAATGTTTATCCTCCTTTTTATTCTCCATCCCTTCTCTCCTCTCCACATTTCCAATCCCTCTACAATCTAGAATTCATTCTTCCCTTCATCTTATCCTTTATTTCTGTTTTCTCACCTCCTTTCCTTCCCCATCAGTCTTTTTTTTCATTCTTTTTTTAAGTTTATTGTTAATGGTGTTAAACTTTATTTTCTTATTTTAATCAATTAATTTATTTATTACAATATATTCACTCTGTATCCCTATTGTAGCCACCTCCCTAGTCTCTGGCTAGTCCCATCCACCCTCCCCCTTCTCCCTCTATGCCCTTTCCCTAGTCCCCTGATAGGGGAAGACATCCTACTCTTCTATCTGACGCTAGCGTACCAGATCTCATCAAGGCTGGCTGCATCATCTTCCTCTGCATTGCAAGGTTGCAGTACTGAAGGGTTGAGGATCAAAGATGCAGACACTGACTTAATATCAGAGACAATCCCTCCTTTCATTTTGAGGAAACTCACTTGGAAAATGAGCAGCCTCTGGGCTTCCTCTGAGCAGGGGGACTAGGTCCTCTCCATGCATGGTACTTGGTTGCAGTATTCATCTCTGAATGATGCCCTGGGCCCTGGGTTTTGGCTCTCTTGTAGTCCTCGGACTTCCTGTACCCACCAGTCTCTGGATCTTCATCTCCTTTGATAACATTTCTGGCACTCTGCCCAAAGTTTAGCTATGAGTCTCAGTGTTTCCTTTGGACCCTGAGATTTCACCTCACACCCATCAGAATAGCTAATATAAAAAACTCAAGGGATGCTGGAGAGATTGTAGAGAAAGG
Organism: Meriones unguiculatus; assembly: GCF_030254825.1. Classification (NCBI taxonomy): domain Eukaryota; kingdom Metazoa; phylum Chordata; class Mammalia; order Rodentia; family Muridae; genus Meriones; species Meriones unguiculatus. The sequence continues at coordinate 22,712,998 of NC_083353.1, read as the reverse complement.
GGAATACTTCTTTATTGCTGGTGGGAATGTAATCATGTACAAACACTTTGGAAATCAATCTGGTGCTTTCTCAGAAAATTAGAAATAGCATTACCTGAAGACCCAGCTATACCACTCCTGGGCATATCCCCAAAAGATGCCCCACCATTCAATATGGACATTTGCTCAAGTATGTTCATAGCTTTATTTGAAAGAGCCAGAATCTGGAAACAACCTAGGTGTCCCTCAATGGAGGAATGGATACAGAAAGTGCGGTACATTTACACAGTAAAACACTATTCAGAATGAACAAGGAAATCATAACATTTGCAGGTATATGGTGGAAACTAGACAAGATCATCCTGAGTGAGGTGACCCAAAAGCAGAACGACAAGGATAGTATATATTCATTTATAAGTGGATATTAACCATATAATATAGGATAAACATGTTAAAATTTCTAGTCCTAAAGAGGCAAAACAATAAGGAGAACTCTAGGGAAGAGGCTGAAACTTCACTCAGAAGGCTAAACAGGACAGGCTTCGGAAGTAGGAGAAGAAAATGAATATGAGAGGAACCTTCCACAGTGGACCTCTGAGAGACTTTCCATTATTCTTTTCCACTTCTCCTTTTTCTTTCTACTGTACTTGATCAGGATATTTATTGTTTCCACAGGATTATAATTAAAGGTTTTTCTAGTATTATTTCTGTCAAACTCTTTCTATGAATGTTTTTGATTTTTATTGGAAGACTGTCATGGGTGATTCTCCATAGTTTAGGTTTGAGCTCTCTAAGTTGTTCCTGAAACTTTTTTTTATGTGGGGATAATTTTTTTTATTAATTACACTTTATTCATTTTGTATCCCCCCATAAGCCCCTCCCTCCTCCCCTCCCAATCCCACCCTCCCTCCCCTTTCTGCATGCATGCCACTCCCCAAGTCCACTGATAGGGGAAGTTCTCCTCTCCTTTCTGATCTTAGTCTATCAATTCACATCAAAAGTGGCTGCATTGTCCTCTACTGTGGCCTGGTAAGGCTGCTCCCCCCTCAGGGGGAGGTGATCAAAGAGCAGGCAAATCAGATTATGTCAGAGTCAGTCCCTCTTCTTCTCCAGGAACTGCTTACTCACTTTGATGACATTTTTGCCTGTAGATTTAACCTGGATTCTCTCACACCACAGTACCTAGGCTGTTTACTTTTTCATATGATAACTACTTTGCATAGGTCCCTACAAGTCAGCCAATCTGCCCATATTTTATAAACCAGGCCTTTGCAGTGAGAATTGAAATGTATCAGATCGGCTGGGGCATGAAGATGGAGTCACACACCCAGGTCTTCATATTCCTGCTCCTCCTGTATGTCTGGTGAGATAATAAAGAGTATTAGAATATCATCAAAATAGTTAATAGTTCATTTGCAGAGAAACAACTATATACTAAAGGAATCCAATAATATGCAGGCAAAGACATTAGAAAAAGCAGTTTTGATCCACATCTGTAGGAGACCGGATCACCCTAAGCTGCAATTCCAGTCAGAATGTTGGTATTTCTGGAGCTTGGTACCGCCTTGGAAATCAAGGCGGTCCCCAACACTGCTAATCTACTATGCATCTAATTAAATACTGGGGTCCCTGGTCATTTCACAGGGACTGGATCTGGGACAGATTTCACTCTCATCAATAGCAGTGGGAAGGCTGTAACCTGACAGTTTATTACTGTCAGAATCGTTATAGTACTCCTCCCAAAATGCTTCAGCCTCCAACACAAACGTCCTTGAGATTTCCACCAGCTGCCTGCACCACACACATCTCTGGGGACTGTACACTTTCCCCTTCTGCATGATATCTTCTATGCATGACTACATGATGCAATGATCAATGGAAAATTAATAAACTGTTGGCTTCCATTCTTTTACAGTATTGGCATCACAGGTGTGTATAGATAAAAAGTGAGAAGCTAAGATATTTAGAGGTTGTGTTTTTGCACTGAAAGGATACAGTACAAGCAAGAAGCATCACTGAAGTTTACAGTGTCATGGTCACTTCAGATATCTTTATACTAGTCCCTTAGGCTATAGTTAATCTGTATAAAAATTGGATAGAATTTCAAATTATTTTCAAAGAATACATCGTCATGAGATTATTAGTTTTTTATTAAGAATCCTCAAATTAGGGAAACAACACCTTTCACAATAGCCACTAATAACATAATGTACCTTGGTGTAACTCTGATCAAGCAAGTGAGAGAGCTGTTTGAACAAAAACTTCAAGTCTCTGAAGAAAGAAATGGAAGAAGATATCAGAAGATGGAAAGATCTCCCATGCTCACGGATCTGTAGGATTAACATAGTGAAAATGGCCATCATGCCAAAATCAATCTATAGTTCAATGCAATTCCCATCAAAACACCAACACAATTCTTTACAGACATGGAAAGAAAAATTCTCAACTTCATAAGGAAAAACGAAAAACCCACAATTGCCAAAAAGTTCTGTACAACAACAGATCATCTGGAGGTATCTCCATCCCTGATTTCAAGGTGTAATATAGAGCATTAGTAGTAAAAACTGCATGGTACTAGCACAGAAACAGAATGGTGGATCAATGGAATCAAATTGAGGATCCAGAAATAAACCCACATACCTATGCTTACTTGATATTTGACAAAAGAACCCAAAATATAAAAATGGTTAAAAAAAACAGCATCTTCAAAAAATGGTGCTGGTCTAACTGGGTGTCTACATGTAGAAAAATGTGAAGAGATCCATATTGATCATAGTGCACAAAACTAAAGTCCAAGTGAATCAAAGATCTCAACATTAAATCAGACACACTAAATCGGTTAGAAGAAAAAGTGGAGAAGAGCCTAGTACTCATTGGCACAGGTGACACCTTCCTGAACAGAAAACCAACAGCATAGGCTCTCAGATCAACAATCAATAAATTGGACCTCATGAAACTGAAAAGCTTCTGTAAAGCAAGGGACACTGTCATTAGAACAAAATGACAGCTGACAGACTTTGAAATGATCTTCACCTACTTCATTTCTGACAGAGGTCTAATATCATAATATTTAAAGAACTAAAGAAGTTAAAAAAATCAAGTAATACAATTAAAAGATGTGGTATAGAGCCAAAAGGAGAATTCTCTGAAGATGAGAAAGGAATGGAAGAGAAACACTTAGTGAAACGCTCAACATATTTAGTAATCAGGGAAATGCAAATCAAACCAACCCTGGGATTTCACCTTACACCTATCAGAATGGCTAAGACAAAAATCTCAAATAACAATAGATGCTGGGGAGGATGTGGGGAAAGGGAAATCTCCCTCATTGCTGCTGGGAATGTAAACTTGTAAAATCACCTTGGAAATCAATCTGGCACTTTCTCATACAATTAAGAATAGTGCTTCCTCAAGATCCAGCTATACCACTCCTAGGCATATAGCCAAAATATGCTTAAGTACACAACAAGGACGTTTGTTCAGCCATCTTTATAGTACCTTCATTCCTAATAATCAGAATTTGTAAACAACCCAGATGTTCCTCAATTGAGGAATAGAGACAGAAATAGTGGTACATTTAAACAATGGAATACTACTCAGCAATTAAAAACAAGGAAATCATAAAATTGGCAGGCAAATAGTGGGGACTAGAAAAGATCATCCTGAGTGAGGTATCCCAGAAGTAGAAAGACACATATGGGAAGTGGATACTAGATATATAAAATAAAATAAAAAAACCCTACAAAAATCTGTCTATCTAAAGAAGATGAGTTAGAAGGAGGACTTTGGGTAAGATGATCAATGCTTACTCAGAAAGGCAAATGGGACAGACATATAAAGAAGAAAAAAAAAACAAGAAATAGGACAGGAGGCTAGCATAGCTGTCTCTGAAGGACTCTACCTAGCAGTGTTTCAAAGCAGATACTGAGACTCATAAACAAACTTTGGGCAGAGTGCAAGGAATCTTAGGAAAGAAGGGGGAGATAGTAAGACCTGGAGAGGACAGGAGCTCCAGAGGAGAGAAACAGAACCAATAAATCTGGAAAATAAGTTCTTTTCTGAGACTGATACTCCAACAAAGGACCATTCATGTATATAACCTAGAACGATTGCTTAAATGTAGCCCATGGTAGCTCAGTATCCAAGTGGGCTCCCTAGTAAAGGGAACAGGGACTGTCTCTGACATGAACTCTGTGGCTTAATCTTTGATCACCTCCCCCTGATGGGAAAGCAATATTGACAGGCCACAGAGGAATACAATACAGCCAGTTCTGATGAGACCAGATAAGCTAGGGTCAGATGGAAGGGAAGGAGGACCTCCCCAATCTGTGGACTTGGAGAGGGGATAGGATGAGGAAGGGAAGGTGGGGTTGGGAGGGAAGGAGGGAGGAGACTAGAGCTGGGATACAAAGTGAATAAGGTGTAAATATTAAAAATTAATTAAAAATTAATTAAAATTTAATAAATTTAATTAAAAAAGAATCCTCAGGAAATTGGCCTGACCTAGGAGATGCTCATCTTCCATTCATTTACTTTGGAGTTGGCCAGAGATTTGTTGTAGAAGCTGCAAGGATTAAGCCCTATAACAAATGTCACCATTCATTGAGTATTATGCTTGGAGTATTTGTGCTAATTAATCTTTGAAAATAGAAGGATATAGTTGCTGGTTTATGGGATCTTGGAGTCTCTTAGCTATTAAAATACATGTACATACATCTGGCATTAAATTAAAAGAAATGAGGCGCACTTTGAGAGCCAGACAGACACAAACTGTACTCAGAATCCCCAGAAAATGACAAATAAAATTTTTGTTCTTTGTTGATATTCAAGCTGTCTTGGAAAGGTCCATTGTGAACACAGGGCTTGAGCCTTGAAGGAGTTAAGCTTTCAGTCTTTGGGAACTGGATGTTCACTCCTGAAGGGCCATGGATATCAGTCCTAGGACAGTTGTGGCTGAGTCATTCTTTGTTTTCTTGCCAACAGTGTCTTATATATCTCTTCTCTCATGTTGATCCAGTACCTCTCTTCAAATATTATAAAAGATGCTACACTTCTTAATAAACTTGCTAGTAATAGTCATCATCTTATGCAAACCTTCCTGGTCACATCTTTTCCTTGTTTCTTCTTAGTTCCTCCTTCTGTCTTTCTTCCACTTGACATCTCTTCATTGCTGACCCTTACATCTGCAGGTTTATGTCACTGTGGAAGGTTTTTCTTCCTCTATTCATTGTTATTGATAGGTTTGTTGAGTATAATAGTGTTGGTTAGAACCTGTGGTCCCTCAGAGTTTCTAGAACACCCTTACAAGACCTTTGTTTTAGTAGCTTCCCTGAGAAATAAGGGGTTATTTTAATGGTCCTGCTCTATATGTGACTTTGTCTTTTCCCCTTGAATACTTTAATAATCCTCCCCCATATATGTTGAGTATTTTGATTGCTATTGTTGATAACGAATGACAGTGAGAGTGAAGGCAAGAACAGAACTGAGCTTTCTTCTAATCTTTGAAGAGGAGGGCCTCCCTGAGAAACATGTGCAAATTTTCCAGTGGGCAAAGTGATATGGAGAGAAGCAAGCGGGGGATGGGTAGCCTATTAGGTGAGGTACTGGTATAAACTGCCTTCTGTCAGTGCATGGGCAGGTGACAGTGGTGAAGCAAGGAGCACTGTAGCTCATTGCTGCCCATGGCTAGGATGTCAGCAGCATCTCAGGTCACAGGCTTGGTGAGAAGATGGCATCCATATCAATCTCTGGTATTCTAACAGCATGTGGTACATTGATTTCTCTTTTTTGAGTAACAAGTGTCTATTAATATAGCAATTCACCAATCTTGAGTCAGGAACTCTACATGAGTAGGAATGGAGCATGAGGGATCTCTTTTTCAGGGTCTTTCAAAGTCTAAACTGAGTGCTTTTAGACAAGATGTATTATTTTTCTTTGTTTCTCATCATCGTTCTTTTTTATTGATAGTTGGAATTGGAGACTACTCCAGATTATATCACGAGTCTTTCTGATCTGTTTCGTCTGCTTGTATGTTATGAGGGGTCCTGTGATTTGATGAGATCCACTCAAATAACCTGACACTCTAGAGGTCTTCCTTTGTAATATAGCTGCTGAATCCTTATAGAGACATGCACCTTGCCGTTTAACCACACACATTGGGGTTAGTGTGTTGACTGCAGATTCAGGATTATTTGGGTCAGCAAACTGAGAGTTCTTTCTACATAACATCAGAATAAGTTTCCAAATACTGATTGTGTGGCAATTGTATTTATAAAACTGGGAATTATTCAGAACTTACATTCAAAAGTTTTGTTTGAAATTTTCATGCATGTTTATATTAGATTTGAAGCATTTCACTCCAATTCCCTTTAAACTTCGTCTCCTATCTCCTGGTGAATAAACCATTGTTTTTTTCAAGTTGCTATTCTTTATTTTTTTCTTCTGATCATTTCCTGGAATATGGGCTACATTCTTTATGAAAATGAGTCCGGGAACTCCAAGATGGCAGCAAGCAGAGCGCACCATTTTGGAGAGGCAGAAGACATGAATCTCCGGAATTGGTGAGTGGAGAGTCAATCGAAGCTAGAATTTGGACTTTTGGGCTTTCTAAAGGAGAGGGGCCACCACAGAAGTGTGGATTGCTAGTAGATTTAGATTTCACGCTGACTTCTCTGGGAAGAAAATAGGGCGCTTCCCTTGTCCGGGCCTCCCACGGGGAAACCCGCACACAGCACCAGGCAGCGGAGCGCAAAGCTCACATCCGGGAGATCAAGGCAGCAGAGAGAGTGCTCAGGGCCCCTTACAGCAGTGGTCTGTTGTAACCACCCATTGAACACCCGTCCCCGTTGGACACACATCCCACTCAGGGCCCTCCGGACCCTCAGAGCGTCCCTTCCCCCATCCCGCTGGCCATCCCGAGCTAGACCTCAGCAGGAAGTGCAGCAGAGCTCACGCCCCAGAGCGCAATGACCCCAGAAACCTCCTCACAGGAGGAGCGCAGGCCCAATCACAGAGCTCTAACCACTGAGCGTTAACCACAGAGACTCAGATCCATAATACAATTCTTCCTGGATACCAAAGCTGCAAAGCTCAGTGTCTGGGACCCAAGACGGGCGGAGGCAGGGAGGCAGGGCTCCAGACCCTGCAGCCGCAACAGAGAGCAGTGATGACCTGCTGAACACCACCACTCAGAGGAGAACACACCCCACCTAGGGCCCTCTCGCTGAGCTCTTGACCCACGGAACACACCCCCCACTACCACCACCCCTAGCTCTGCAGGAGTGCACACACCGCCGAAACTCCACCCCGCCAGAGCACACACCCAATACAGTGATAGCCACAGAAACTCAGATCCACAGTACAACCGTTCCCAGATCCCAAATCTGCAAGTGGCAGCACGGACTACACAGGGCTGCCCAGCCAGTGATTGTAGGGGCCATCCAACCCCTCAGTGGCAGAAAACCAGCTGAATAGACACCAAAGACCAGCAGACTTGTAAAATCAATATGCGCGCACATTCTTCAATAGCGCTTGCGATCCCTTAGCGCCTGCAACAACTTCAGTGCCTGCAGGGCACCCCTCTCACACACTGAAGGCCTCTTCATTCACAAACACACACTCAAACACACGCTACCCCGCATTTGTCCTTCTGCACCTGTGAACTTTCCTCCTAAAGGTATAGCTGAATAACCAATGCATACACTGAAACCACTAGACCTCAGCCATTTTCCTGAAGAATTCTCCAGATACCAGAGAAAAACTAGTCTGACCTGGAGAATCCAGGAACAGACAGTGAACACTATGGATAACCAAATGGTCAGAGGTCGGCGAAAGAACACAACCAACGCAAATCAAGATGTGGCTTCACTGGCAACCTCCAAATTTATTGGACACTCCAACTCAGCAGAAACACAAGAAAATGATTTTAAAGCTATGATTATCCAGTTATTTGAGGCACATAAAGAAGAAACCAACAAATCTCTCAGAGAAATAGTCATAGAGATACAAACAGTTAAAGAGGATGCAAAAAAAAAATCCCTTCAAGATTTGGCCTCTCAAATAGAAACAAAGAAAAACGAACTGAACAAAGAAGCTCTTAAAGAAACACATGCAAATATAGCCAAACAACTGGAAGCAGAAACAGAGGCACTAAGAGAGGAAACAAACAAAAATATAGAGACCATCTTGGAGACACAGGAATCCACACTCAAACAGATGAAGGAAATGTTGCAAGACATTAAAACAGAATTAGAATCAATAAAGAAATCACAAACCAAGAAAACCCTGGAACTGAAGAACTTAGCTAAAAGAGAAAGAATCACAAAGGTAAGCATCACTAATAGAATACAAGAGATGGAAGAGAGAATCTCCGGTGCTGAAGATACAGTCACAGAAATTGATACTTCTCTGAAAGTAAAAATAAAATCAGAAAAATCCCAAACACAAACCATCCAGGAAATCAAGGACGCCGTGAAAAGGCAAAAATCTAAGAATAATAGGAATTGAAGAAGAGGAGTCCAGGCTACAAGGTCCAGAAAATATTTTCAAGAAAATCATAGAAGAAAATTTTCCCAACCTAAAGAAAGAGATGCCCACAAACATACAAGAGGCCTACGGAACACCAAATAAACTAGACCAGAGAAGAAACTCCTCACACCACATCATAGTCAAAACACTTAATCTACAGAACAAAGAGAAGATACTAAAAGCAGCAAGGGAAAAAGGCCAAGTAACATATAAAGGCAAACCTATCAAAATCACACCAGACTTCTCATCAGAAACTATGAAAGCCAGAAGGACTGGGGGAGATATCATGCAGGCCCTAAGGGACCACAGATGCCAACCTAGACTACTTTACCCAGCAAAGCTTTCAATCAACATAGATGGAGAAAATAAAATATTCCATGACAAAATTAAATTTAAGCAATATTTGAACAGCAACCCAGCCCTACAGAAGATACTAGAAGGAAAATTCCAATCCAATGAAAACAAATACACCCAAGAAAATATAGGTTAAAGATAATTTCCAACAAAAATCAAAAGCAAACAAGCAATGATTCACAGTAACATCGCCAACTCCACAATAATAGGAAATAACATACAATGGTCATTATTATCTATCAACATCAATGGACTCAACTCTCCAATAAAAAGACACAGACTAACAGAATGGGTGCGGAAACAGGAACCAACATTCTGCTGCATCCAAGAAACACACCTATGCAACAAAGATAAACATTACCTCAGAGTAAAAGGCTGGAAAAGAGTTTTTCAAGCAAATGGTCCCAAAAAACAAGCAGGAGTGGCTATAATAATTTCTAATAAAATAGATTTTCAACCAAAACTAATCAAAAAACTCATAGAGGGGCACTACATTTTCATCAAAGGAAAAATTCACCAAGAAAACATCACAATTCTAAACATCTATGCCCCAAATACAAGAGCACCTACATTCATAAATGAAACATTATTAAAGCTTAAACAACACATTGATCGCAATACCCTAATAGTGGGTGACTTCAACACCCCACTCTCACCAAGGGACAGATCAACTAGACAGAAACCAAATAGGGAAATAAAAGCACTTACAGAGTCCCTAAATCAAATGGACCTAATAAACATCTACAGATCTTTCCAAACTCAAAAGAGTATACCTTCTTTTCAGCACCTCATGGAACCTTCTCCAAAATAGACCATATAGTTGGTCACAAAGCAAGCCTCAACAGATATAAAAAGATTGAGATAATCCCTTGTATTCTATCGGACCACCATGGACTAAAGTTGGACATCAACAACAATGGAAATAACCAAAAACCTACAAGCACATGGAAACTGAACACTCAATGACAGATGGGTTAAGGAAGAAATAAAGAAAGAAATTAAAATCTTCCTAGAACTCAATGAAAATGAAGGCACAATATACCCAAATTTATGGGACACATTGAAAGCAGGGCTCAGAGGAAAATTTATAGCACTAAGTGCCTGCAAGAATAAATTTGTAACATCACATACAAGTAACTTAGTGGCCCAACTGAAAACCCTAGACAAAAAAGAAGCAGATACACCCAAGAGGAGCAGAAGGCTGGAAATAATCAAACTCAGTGCTGAAATCAATCAATTAGAAACAAATAAAACTATTCAAAGAATCAATGAAACAAAAAGCTGGTTCTTTGAGAAAATCAACAAGATAGACAAACCCTTACCCAAGCTAACTAAAAATCAGAGAGAATCTATCCAAATCAGCAAAATCAGAAATGAAAAGGGGGACATAACTACAGACACTGAAGAAATCCAAACAATCATTAGGTCATACTACAAAAGCCTATACGCCACAAAATTTGAAAATCTAAATGAAATGGACAATTTTCCTGATAGATTCCATCTGCCAACATTAAGTCAAGATCAAGTAGAAAAACTGAATAACCTTATATCCCCCAAAGAAATTGAAGCAGTCATTAACAGTCTCACCTCCATAAAAAGCCCTGGGCCCGATGGTTTCAGTGCAGAATTCTACCAGACCTTCAAAGAAATGCTAATACCAATTCTCTTCAAAATATTTCACAAAATAGAAAAAGAAGGAACACTAGCAAACTCATTCTATGAAGCGACAGTCACCCTGATACCCAAACAACACAAAGACCCAACAAAAAAAGAGAACTTCAGAACTATCTCTCTTATGAATATTGATGCAAAAATACTCAATAAATACTTGCAAACCGAATCCAAGAACACATCAAAGATATTATCCACCATGACAAATAGGCTTCATCCCAGGCAAGCAAGGGTGGTTCAACATACAGAAATCCATCAATGTAATCTACCACATAAACAAACTGAAGGAGAAAAACCACACGATCATCTCCTTGGATGCCGAAAAAAGCATTTGACAAAGCCCAACACCCATTCATGTTTAAAGTCTTGGAGAGATCAGGGATACAAAGCACATACTTAAACATAGTAAAGGCAATATACAGCAAGCCTACAGCCAATATCAAACTCAATGGAGAGAAACTTAAATCAATCCCACTGAAATCAGGGACAAGACAAGGTTGCCCACTCTCTCCATATCTCTTCAACATAGTACTGAAGTCCTAGCCAGAGCAATAAGACAACTAAAGGAGATCAAGGGGATACAAATTGGAAAGGAAGAGGTCAAAGTGTGACTATTTGCAGATGATATGATAGTATACATGAGCGACCCCAAAAATTCAACCAGAGAACTCCTTCAGCTGATAAACACCTTCAGCAAAGTGGCAGGATACAAAAGCAACTAAAAAAAATCAGAAGCTCTCCTGTACACAAAAGACAAAAGGGCTGAGAAAGAAATTAGGGAAACAACACCCTTCACAATAGCCACTAATAACATAAAGTACCTTGGGGTGACATTAACCAAACAAGTGAAAGACCTGTTTGAGAAAAACTTCAAGTATCTGAAGAAAGAAATTGAAGAAGATCTCAGAAGATGGAAAGATCTCCCGTGCTTATGGGTTGGTAGGATTAACATTGTGAAAATGGTCATACTGCCAAAAGCAATCTACAGATTCAATGCAATTCTTATCAAAATACCAACTTAATTCTTTACAGACCTTGAAAAAAAGATTCCCAGCTTCGTATGGAGAATCAAAAAACCCAGAATCTCCAAAACAATCCTGTATAACAACAGATCATCTAGAGGTATCTCCATCACTAATCTCAAGCTGTACTACAGAGCAATAGTAATAAACACTGCATGGTATTGGCATAGAAACAGAAAGGAGGATCAATTGACCCGAATAGAAGACCCAGAAATAAACCCATGTACCCATGAATACTCAATTTTTGACAAAGCAGCCAAAGCATTCAATGGAAAAAAGATAGCATCTTCAACAGATGGTGCTGGTCTAATTGGATGTCTACATGCAGAAAAATGAAAATAGATCTATATTTATCACCCTGCACAAAACTGAAGTCTAAGTGGATCAAAGACCTCAACATAAAACCAGATATGCTAAATGTGTTAGAAGAAAAAGTGGTGAACAGCCTAGAACTCATTGGCATAAGAGACAACTTCCTGAACAGAACTCCAACAGCACAGGCTCTAAGATCAACAATCAATAAATGGGACCTCATGAAACTGAAAAGCTTCTGTAAAGCAAAGGACACTGTCATCAAAACTAAGCAACTGCCTACAGATTGGGAAAGAATTTTCACCAACCCTTTATCTGATAAAGGGCTAATATCCAGTATATATAAAGAACTAAAGAAGCTGAAAAGCAGCAAACCAAGTAATCCACTTAAAAAATGGGGTACAGAGCTAAACAGAGAATTCTCTGTAGAGGAATATAGAATGACAGAGAAACACTTAAAGAAATGCTCAACATCCTTAGCCGTTAGGGAAATGCAAATCAAAACGACCCTGAGATTTCACGTTACACCCATCAGAATGGCCAAGATGAAAAACTCAAGTGATAACACTTGCTGGAGAGGTTGTGGATAAAGGGGAACCCTCCTCAATTGCTGGTGGGAATGTAAACTGGTACAACCACTTTGGAAGTCAATCTGGCACTTTCTCAGACAATTAGGAATAGTGCTTCCTCAAGACCGAGCTATACCACTGCTAGGTATATACCCAAAATTTGCTCAAGTACACAATAAGGACATTTGCTCAACCATGTTTGTTGCAGCTTTATTTGTAATAGCCAGAACCTGGAAACAACCCAGATGTCCATCAACGGAGGAATGGGTACAGAAGTTGTGGTATTTTTACACAATGGAATACTACTCAGCAATCAAAAACGAGGAAATAATGAAATTTGCAGGCAAATGGTGGGATCTAGAAAAGATCATTCTGAGTGAAGTATCCCAGAAGGAGAAAGACAAACATGGAATATACTTGCTTATATAGACCTAAAAGATATGATAAACATAATGAAATCTATACACCTAAAGAAGATAATAAGCACTGCACTCAAGGTCAGCCGCTTTCGACCCAGAGAAGAGCATGTCTGATTGCATGCGGGTTGATGCCCCAGGTCCCGCCTCTGAGAAAAAGGTATCGGACGGGTCTGATGCTCTTTGGGTGGATGACACCTAAATGAACATCGGTACAAAGTCCCAATTTATTTCTAATATCAGAGATCAGACCTCTACTCTTGCTTGATGCGTCTAAAACAAAAAGGGGGAACTGTAGAGAGCTGCGGAATGCTATGCCTTAAAGATTGACTGGTTCCCGCCTTCCACCTTCCCGATGGTGAGTGCTCTCTGTCACGAACAACTCCACATTTGGCTAAGGCTGAGGATCTGGCTTGCTTCTATGTATGTGGACCTATCTGCATTGCCCACGTGGCACACCTGGGTTGGCTACCCAGAGGCTATTTAAGCTGTGGACTGGCTTTCCCCAGGGTCTGAGGATTGTTCAAGGTTCCTGAATAAACTGCATTGAAAAAAAAAAAAAAGAAGAAGATAATCAAGAAAGCAGACATGGGGTGTGATGATCAATCCTCATTTAGAAAGACAAATGGGATATGCATTGAACGTATGATAGGAGTCTACCGCAGAAAGTATCGGAAAGATTCTACCTAGCAGTGTTCCAAAGTCGATACTAAGACTCATAACCAAACCTTCGGCAGAGTGCAGCGAATCATATGAAAGAAGGGGAGTTTGATGTGGAAAGGATAGGAGCTCCACAAGGACCAAATATATCTGGCACAGGGTCTTTTCTGAGATGGACACTCAACCAAAGACCATGAGTGGATAAAACCTAGAACCTCTGCTCGATGTGACTCGTGATAGCTCAGTAATCAATTGGCTTCCCATAGTAAGGGGAACAAGGACTATTTCTAACAGGAACTCAATGACTGGCTCTTTGACCTCCCCACCTCCCAAGGGAGGAGCAGTACTGTTAGGCTACAGAGGAGGACTTTGCAGCCAGTCCTGAAAATACCTGACAAAACGGAGTCATATGAAAGGGGAGGAGGTCCTCCCCAATCAGTGGACTTGGAAAAAGGCAGGGAGGAGATGAGGGAGGGAGGGTGGGATTGGAGAAGGAAGGAGGGATACAGCTGGGATACAGAATTAACAAAATGTAACTAATGAGAAAAATAAAATTATAGAAAAAAGAAAATGGGTCCCTACTCCCTTTCTCTGTTATTTGTCACTTACTCATTTACTTTCAGGGAAGGATAAGGCATCATTGGCTCCTGCCCCTTGCATGATGAAATGGTGGTGGGTCAAGTCTAGTGCAAATTGCTCCTGTGGCAGTTTGCTCATGAGGGCAACAGACAAGCTATTCCCACAATGCCTTGTCTCACAGCCCTTGTTCACAATGTCTGGTCTATATGCGGATTCTGTTGATTCTCCATGAATGTCCCTGAGATTTGGGGTGGAGACATTCCTTTTGGGATGACTACTTCACAGTTATATGTTCTCTGTACTTTGACCAATTGTGAACCTCTGTCTTAACCACTCTCCACCGTAAAAAATACTTTTAGGATGAATGCTAAGACTAGCATATTTCTGAGGGCTTAAATAAAAGGACATTGAAAGTAGTTTGATGCCATGTCCATTCAGAAAACAAAAAAGCAAACAAACGAACGAACAAATGAAATTAGTAAGTTTTTCCTTGTCCCCATGACTACCCACACATAGTTTCTTGACCAGGTTTACATTTCTGTTCATTAACATTAATAAATTAATATTATTTTGTGTGTTTCATATAATGGGAAAATCATCCTAAAAGTTCATGTGTAGACTCCTCCTCTGTGTGTCAGTCTGCAATACAACCCCCCGTTAGAGCTCAGCCTGACAGCCAGTGTCTGAGGCAGCAGCTTTGCTATCTCCACACAGAAATGATTAAAAAAAAACCTACTCATTTCCTCCTCCTTTGTGTGTCAACAAAACCTTAACTAAAATATGTCTAGTGAAAACATGTCCTCACTGTGACCATTGTCTCACATGTTCTCATTGCACTTAGCATTAACCTCAAAATTCTTGACAGATTTCCCAAATCAGGCAGTCTCAGTCATATACACAGGCTTCTTCTACAGGTTGAGCTTTCCCAGGCTCTTTTCATTTAATATCTTCTGCTTTAAATGAACTCAGGGTCCTAAGCATGGCTCTAGGGACCTTCTTTGCACTTTTGCACTAACAAATCTCTTCTGTCAGGTCTGTCCTCAAGTAGGTGCTTCTGGAGAAGGCATTCTTAGTACTCTCTCATCAAAGAAAACAAATAGGTAATTTACTTGGTGGACAGAAGAGTGTGTACATACATACATACACACACACACACACACACATATATATATTCGATAAGATCTAATATATATAATATATATTATAATATTAATAATATATATTATATATATTTGATAAGATCTAATATATATAAAATATACATATAATATAATGTATATATTATGCATATATATACATATAATATATATTATACATATATATTATATATATATTAGATCTTATCGAGTAAAGTATTTATCATAAGTTGCTGGCATATGCCAGTTTCTCCTCTGCCAGCATCTAAAATTCTCAGATTATAGGCACCCATCTTCAAACTGGGCAGAGGTGTGACTATGAAAACAGCAGTATGTGGCAAGTCCATAATGGTATATGAGTAGTATCTTAGGAAGATGGATAGGATTGCCAGACAAAACATTTCCATCACATGCCACACCACAAGCCATCTTGGTATAAAACCTAATGAGATTGGAAGTGATTATAACTTATGGCCACATCTATACACTACAAGTTGTGGGATTCTAGATACACTATTGATTGTGTACATAAATTAAAACACTCTAACAGAACTTGGAACAAAAATAATTTCCAGTTGTTATCTCTAGGAGGAGCTATGAACTGTAGGCTCCTTTCGGGGGATACTAGAGAGGAGCAGTTTGTGGAGGAAACTGATGGAAGTAGAGATCCTCCCTGGCCATGTCTGCAGCACAGAGGGTCATCATCAGCTACAAAATCAGTAGTATCTACACAGCTCTCACAACCAGCTATTTAACCTGATTCCACCAAAAGCACAGAAAGGCTACTCATTTGTTCACCTGGATAACTCCCAGGCATCTTGACTGCTCAAGGATATAGGACAGAGTTCAGTTTCAGCACCATCAGCATTCAGACTGAAGAGGTGACAGGTTATTACTATGAAGGCTGTTGCAGTCTCCTCAGTTCCTTAGCCTGCAATACAGACACCTTTAGAGCTCAGCCTGACAGCCAGTGTCTGAACCAGAAAACTTTTTTATCTCTACACAGGCTGGTAAGTACTCTCCTTTCTGTCCAAGGATCAGTGAGCCTTACCTTACTCAAGTAGACTTGAAAGTGTAGGAGAGCACTGAAGGACCAATGTGTCCTTTAATCTTTCATGGGATGTACTACTTTGAGTCAAGATTAAATAATTATTTTTCACTTCTTTTGCCTATTTTGATAGTATGATTTCAAAGGTCATTTGACACAAAATATCCTCATTATTAGGGGCTATGTTCATTAGTGTAATCATTTATTTGGAAACAATTTAAAAATATTCTTTTCATGTTAGTATCCATACTGTTTAAAAGTGGTTAATCTTTAAATTCCAGTAATATTCTCCTTTTACTTTTCGGTATGTTTTCTTCTGATATTACCTATTAATAAATATTAACTATATATAAAATTTGTTTATGTCTGAGTTATTTGGTGAAACTGAAAGTACTTACAGTAACCACAAGGAATTATGTTATATAATTAGACACTTGAGCTAGGCAGGAATATATCAAATTTGTGGCAGACACTGAATAAGGAAACAATTAAACTGAAAATTTTCACCTGTCTAAATTCTACAGTCTCCATGTGTTCTGCATATGGGTAGAACACACTTGGGCAACAGTGGAACCTCAGATCACCTACCTACTCACCCTCCTCTTTATCTTGTGCTTGTTGAAATATTAACTGTATTTTCATATACTCATTAGACTTAATACTGGATTTTATAAATGCAGACATCTTTCAAGATTATGTTACATAACCATATATATGCCCAGTATTGATGAGATTTTATGTCAAATTGACAGAAATGAAAAATTTTCTGAGAGGGACAACCCTCATTTGAGAAAATGCCTTAGTACTACTGAGCATTGGACAAGTTGCAATTGCAGGGATTTTTCCTGATTAGTAATTGACGGGGTAGATGCAGTCCATTGTAGGTATGGTGACCTTGGGTTCCTCAACAGAGCATCCTGAGCAAGCCATGAGGAGGAATACAGTAAGCAGCACTCCTCCATGGCTTCTGCTTAGCTTCTGCCTCTGGGTTCCTTTTCTATTTTAATCAAGCCCTAACTTCCCTCAGTGATAGACTGTTACCTGGAAGTGTAAGGACGATAAATTTTCCCATCTTTGTAAGTTGCTTTTGTTCATGATGTTTTATCAAAGCAATAGTAATCCCAAATAAGAGACATCCTTTACCCTTTCTACCTGTTCCCTGTTTTAGTTACTACAATTTTCTTCCGTCACTGAGTTCCCCTTCTATAAACCTACTACAGTTGTGTTCATGTTTATATATTTATGTTTAAATTATAAGAGTTATAAATCATAGGGTACAAGTAATACTTTTGCTTCTAAGCCATATGTTCCCCTCTGCTTCTTTGTCATGGGTCACATTCCACTTTAAATTCTCCCTATCTGATCTCAAATGTAGAGAACTGGATACCTCACTCAATATCAAAGTAGTACAATTGTTTGTTGATAGACTCTACCTTAGAGGATTTTATCTTATAATTATGAGTAACTATAACATTTAAGGAATGGGAATCTCGAGGCACAATGTAAGCAATATGGTAACTAATGCCATCCATTCATTCTCTAAAAACTAACTGATCAGCTGCTTTTGGAGGCCACTGCTGTTGGAGGGTATGAGAGAATTATAGACCAGATATAATTTCTAATATTTTGTGTGTGTCTTCTTACAGGTATAATATACTTTTTATGGATTCTCCCTTATCATAAATTATGTTTTATAGTTGTAATAAGCAACATGACCAAAGCAACTTTTTAAGAAAGAATGGGGTTTTCAGAGAATTAGAATCCATGATAGTAGAACGAAGGCAGCAGAAGGCAGTCCAAGTAGGAACTGTAGCAGAACTCAGGGCTCACATATTCAACTCTATGTATGTGTGTATATATAGATATGTATGTATGTATGTATGTATGTATGTATATATATGTGTGTGTGTACCATGTCTGTGTCATAAATGGAATTACAGATGTCTAAGAATCATCAAACAACAGCTTGTAATCAAACCTGAGTCTTTTACAAGAGAAACAACTGTTGTTAACCAGTGACCTGACACTTTACCCCAGACCTTTTTATTTTAATATTTATCCTCTTTTATCTTCTCCATTAAACTTTCCTCTCCACATTGAGCATCCATCCCCAGTCACATTTCCCTCTCCTCTCTATCATCTCCTTTCTTTCTTTTTTCACCTCATCTTTCCCATTCCCCATTCCCCTTCATTCTTTCCTTTCTTCTCTTTCCCTCTCGTTTCTTTCTGCTGTTGTTGATCAGAATATTTATTATTTCCTTAGAATTGTTATCAAAAGTTTTTCAAATATTATTTATGTAAAACTCACTTGGTTTAAAGATTTTTGAATTTTAATGGAAGACTGTCTTAAGTGCATCTCATTATTTGCAGTTTGAGAGCTCTGAGTTGGTCCTTGAGCTTCTGTCTTGATTTTCCCACCCAAGTGATTGCTTATTTTCTTGGATGATAGTTTTGGCTGCAGATTTCACCTGGATACTCTCACACCATAGAACCCAACCTATTTCCTTTCTTATTTGATGACTACTTTGCATAGGTCCGTACAAGCCAGCCCAGCTGCCTATAATTTATACACCAGGCCTTTGAAGTGAGAACTGAAAAGCATCAGACAGGCTGGGGCACCAAGATGGAGTCACAGACCCAGGTCTTCATATTCCTGCTCCTCTGAATATCTGGTGAGACATTAGAGAGTATTAGAATATTGTCAAAATAATTCATTTGTAGAGAAACAGCTATTTACTATTGGAATCCAATTCTATGCAGGCAATGCCATTAGAAAAGGAGTTTTGGATCCCAACTTTTGTATCAGGAACTCTTTTTGTGTATATGTGTATAGTCATTGTCTTTATCTGATTGCAGGTGCTGAGGGGAACATTGTGATGACCCAGTCTCCTAAATTCATGTCCACATCTATAGGAGACAGGATTACCATAAGCTGCAAATCTAGTCAGAGTGTGAAAAGTTATGTAGCTTGGTACCAGGAAAAATCAGGGGAGCCTCCTAAACTGCTAATTTATGGTGCATCCACTCGCCCCTCTGGGGTCCATGATCACTTCACAGGCAGTGGATCTGGGACAGATTATATTTTCACTATCAGCAGTGTGTAACCTGAAGACTCTGCAGTTTATTACTGTCAGCAGGGTTACAGAACTCCCACAGTGCTTCAGCCCCCAACACTAACTCCTTGAGAGTCTCACCTGCTGCCTGCACCACACACAGCCCTGGCCCTGCACACTTCCCCTTTCTGCCTGAGATCTGCTATGCATGACTAATTGATTCACTGTTCATCAGAAAATTAATAAAGAGATGGCCTCCATTCTTTTACAGTTTTGGCAATACAGGTGCATATCGATAAAAAGTGAGATGCTAACTTAAGAGATTTAGAAATTGGGGTGTTACATTAAGAGGATACAGTACAAGCAAGAAGCATTGGTGAACTTTACAGTGTCATGCTGGCTTTAGATATATCTTTGTTATGCTTTCAGGATATGATGAATCTCTATAAAATAGGACAGAATTTAAAATCATTTACAATGAATACACCGTCATGAGATTATCAGTTTAGATTAAGAATCTGCAAGCTTCAGTAAATGAAATCTATCAAGAAAATTGACCATTTCATTCATATTTTCAAATTTGGTGGTGTACAGGCTTTTGAAATAGGACCTAGTGATTCTTTGAATTTCCTCAGTGTCTGTCATTTTTTCCACTTTTTTGTTTATGATTTTGCTGATTTGGATAGTTTCTCTCAGCCTTTTAGTTAGTTTGGCTAAGGGTTTGTGTATCTTGTTGGTTTTCTCAAAAACCAGCTCTTGGTTTCACTGATTCTCTGAATTTTTTTTCATATAATAAATAGTTAATTACTGCAAGTATAGATGGCTGTAGAAATATGAAAGACCAGGATTGCATTATCTGCACACAGAAAGATGAGGAACACTGGGCAACTGCTCATGAGGTGTGCTTTGGTGTATTTGTCTGTGTCTCCTGCAAATATGCATCTGATTTTCATTTATTTATTACAGTTTATTCACTTTGTATCTCAGCTGTGGCCCTCTCTCTCATCTCCTCCATAACCCACCTTCCCTTCCTCTTCTCCTCCCATGCCCCTCCCTCAGTCCACTGATATGGTTGGACCTCCTCCTCTTCCATCTGACTCCAGCCTATAAGTTACCATCAGGACTGGCTGCATTGTCTTCCTCTGTGGCCTGGTAAGGCTCTTCCCCACCCGCTCTTGAGGAGGTGATTAAAGAGCCAGCCAGTGAGTTTATGTCAGAGACAGCCCCTTTTCCCCTTACTAGGACCCACTTGGAGACTGAGCTCCCATGGGCTACATTTGTGCAGGGGTACTAGGTTATCTCCATGCATGGTCCTTGATTGGAATGTCAGTCTCAGAAAAGACCCCTGGGGCTCAGATTTTTTGGTTTTCTTGTTCCTCACTTTTTTTTTTCAAACATGTTTAGTGTGTCTGGTGTTGTGTTGTGGTCTTTGATCCATTTGGATTTGAGTTTTATGCAGGGTGATAAGTATGGATCTATTTGCATTTTTATATGTGTAGATATCCAGTTAGACCATTGCCATTTATTGTAGATGCTGTCTTTTGTTCAATTGTATGGTTTTAGCATCCTTGTCCAAAATCAGGTGGCCAAATATGTGTGGGTTTATTTCTTGGTCTTCTATTCAATTCCATTCATCCACCATTCTGTTTCTATACAAGCACAATGAAGTTTTTATTTGTTTGGTTCATAGTACCGCTTGAGATCAAGAATAGAGATATTCCATAATACCTTTTATTGTACATATTCGTTTTACCTATTCTGGGTTACTTGTTTTTCTACATGAAGTGGAGAATTGAATTTTTCTTTAATGGTATGTAAATAACTGTGTTGGTAACTTGAGGGGACTTGCATGGAATCTGTAGACCACTTTTGTTTAGATGACAATTTTTACTATGCTAATCCTGCAGAACTATGAGTTCTGTCCATGGGAGTTCTTTCCATCTTCTTATAGGTTCTTCAATTTCTTTCTTCAGAGACTTGAAGTTTTTTCATACAGGTCTTTGACTTGCTTGGTTAGAGTTACACAGAGATACTCTATGACTTTTTGTCCTTTGTGAAAGATGTTTTTTTTTTCCCTAATTGCTTTCTCAGCCAAATTGTCTTATATACAGGAGGACTATTGATAATTTTTACTTAATTTTGAATACAGCCACTTTGCTGAAGGTGTTTATCAGCTGAAGGCATTCCCTGGTAGAGTTTTGTGTTCACTCATGAATACTATCACATCATCTGCACATAGTGATATTTTGACTTCTTTTTTGATTTGAGTCCCTTGATCTCCTTTAATTGTCTTATTGCTCTGGGAAATATTTTCCAGAATTATGTGGAAGATATATGGAGAGAGTGGGCAGCCTTGCTTTGTCCCTGATTTCAGTGGGATTGATTTAATTTTTTTCTTTGTTTAGCATGATGTTGGCTACATGCTTGCTGTGTATTACCTTTACAATGTTTAGGTAAGCGCCTTGAATACCTAGTCTCAGGAATTTAAACATAAATAAATGTTGGATTTTGTCACATGCTTTTTCAGCATTTAAGGAGCTTATCCTGCGGTTTGTTCCTTTCAGTTTGTTTCTATGCTGGTGTAATGCCAGGCTCACAGGACCATCAGAGACCACAAGGAGGCGACTTGATGCAATAGCAAGAGATCTTTATTACGAGAGTGATTTAACTCGGTACCCAAGTCTCTCTGATGCAGCAGTAAAGAAGTGGGACCCTGAGCTCTGAGTAAACAGGATTTTTAAAGGGAAAGTCTGTGAGCAGGTATTTTCCATGGCAACAAGCAGGGGGGGGGACAAGCCTTGGCATTACAGAATTGGGTGAAGTTTAGCAGGGCAAGGTGACCTTTTCTGAGGCACACAATCACAGTGGCTAAGGCATATAATCACAATGGCTAAGGCATGTAATCACAATGGCTATTTTTCTAAACCACATCTGAAACATTGGGGAGAATTTTCCCACCCGATTCTCAACTGATTCCCATTGATTATTGCCAGGGAGTTTGTCTCTATTTTCTATGAAGCATTTATTCTGTTGTATATCCTGGAGGCTGTTGATAGGAGAGTTAACTTTGTTTTCTGCCAAGTGTACATTCTGTGATAGTTCCTGGTACCTGAATTCAGTTCCCAGTCAAGATCTTTATTTTAAAATAGAATTATATTCAGGCTAACTTAAACTCTTGACTGGATTACCTTGATGTATTTCCGTATATTGATCTACCCCTGCTTATCTGGGATGAAGCCTAGGTGGTTATATTCTTTGGTTATATTCTTTGACGTGTTTTTGGATACAGTTTGTGAGTATTTTGTCAAGTATTTTTGTATCAATGTTCATAAAGGAGATTGGACTGAAATTCTCTTTTTGTGTGGGGTCTTTGTGAGATTTAGGTATCAAGGTGTCTGTGCCTTTATTGAATGAGTTTGATAACTTTCCTCTTGTTTCTATTTTGTAGAATAGTTTAAAGAGTATTGGTGTTAGCTCTTTTTTGAAAGTTTAGTAGAATTCTGTGTTGAAACCATATTGCCCTGGGCTTTATTTGGATGGGAGACTTTTGATGATAGCTTCTACTTCCTTAGGGGATATAGGAATGTTTAATTTATTTACCTGGTCTTGATTAAGCTTTGCTACGTGGAATAGATCAAGAAAATTGTCCATTTCATTTAGATTTTCAAATATGGTGCTTATAGGCTTTTGAAGGAAGACCCAATTATTGTTTGGATTTACTCAGTGT
Organism: Meriones unguiculatus; assembly: GCF_030254825.1. Taxonomy (NCBI): domain Eukaryota; kingdom Metazoa; phylum Chordata; class Mammalia; order Rodentia; family Muridae; genus Meriones; species Meriones unguiculatus. The sequence goes on along the minus strand of NC_083353.1, from coordinate 22,689,946 downwards.
CTGTTGTTATGTCCTCCTTTTAATTTCTGATTTTGTGGATTTGGATAGTTTCTCTCTGTGTTTTAGTTAGTGTGATTAAGGGTTTGTCTATTTTGTTGATTTTCTCAAAGAACCAATTTCATGGATTCTTTGATTTCGGTCCTGAGTTTGGTTATTTCCAGCTGTCTATTTCTCTTAGGTGTGTCTTCTTCTTCTTCTTCTTCTTCTTCTTCTTCTTCTTCTTCTTCTTCTTCTTCTTCTTCTTCTTCTTCTTCTTCTTCTTCTTCTTCTTCTTTTCTTTTTCTTTTCACGGGCTTACAGGTGAGCCAGTAAGTTGTTTGTATGAACTGTTTTGAGTTTTGTGAAGGCTCATAATGCTATGGCCTTTCGTCTTAACACTGCTTTCAGTGTGTTTGGTAAGTTTGGTTATGTTTTGCCTTCATTTCCTTTGAATTCTAGGAAGACTTTAATTTCTTTCTTTTTTTCCCCCTGACCCATGGAGTTGTTCATTTTCAGTGTGTGTGTGTGTGTGTGTGTGTGTGTGTGTGTGTAGGCTTTTTGCTCTTTCTGTTTTTGTTGAGATCCATGATTGTTTGATAGGATACAGGGGATTATTTCAATCTTTTTTTATTCATTGATACTTGCTTTGTGACCAACTATATGGTCTATTTTGGAGAATGTTCCAGAAGGTTCTGAGAAGAAGGTAAATATTTTTATGTTTGGGTGAAAGGTTCTGTAGATGTCTGTTATGTCGATGTCTGTTATGTCCTTTTAATTCATGACATCTGTTAGAATCATTATTTCTTTATTTAGTTTCTGTTTCTTTTTGACCTGCCCTTTGTTGAGAGTGGGGTATTGAAGTCTCCCACTATTAATGTGTCAGGATCTCTGTGTGGTTTAAGTTTTGTTAATGTTTCTTTTAAAAATGTGGTCACCCTTGTATTTGGGGAATCAATGTTCAGAATTGTGATGTCATCTTAGTGGAATTTTTCTTTGATGAATAAGAAGTGAGCTTTCCCACCTCTTTGGATTAATTTTGGTTCATAGTCTATTTTATTAGATATTAGAATGGCTACTGTTGCTTGCTTCTTGGGTTCATTTCCTCTAAAAAACTTCTTCCAGCCTTTTACTCTCAGTTAATATCTGTCTTTGTGATGTACGTGTGTTTCTTGTATGCAAGATTGTTGGATCTTGTTTATGCATTCATTCTGGTAGTCTGTATATTTTTATTAGAAAATTGAGTCCATTGATGTTGAGAGAGGTTAATGACTAGTGACTGTTAGGTCTGTTTGTTTTGATGTTGGTTGTGGTAGTGTTTTTGTGTCCTTGTTCTCATTTAGTTTTGATGTAGCATTCTTTTTTTTGTGAGTTTTCTTGGGTGGAATTAGCCTTCCTGGGCTATAATTTTCCTACTAGATTCTCCTACAAGCTGGTTTTGTGGGTAGGTACTGTTTAAATTTGTTTTTGTTGTTGAATATCTTATTTTCTCCATCTAAAATTATTGAGAGTTTTTCTAGATATAGTGTTCTGGGCTGACATCTGTGTTCTCTTAGGGTCTGCATGATATCTGTCCAGTGTTTCATAGTCTCTGTTTAGAAGTCAGGTGTGGTTTTGATGGGTTTGCCATTATATGTTCCTTGGCCTTTTTCCCTTGCAGCTCTTAGTATTTTTTTTCTTTTTTCTGTATACTTTCTATTTGGTTTATCATGTGGAGGGAAGATTTTTGTTGTTGTTGTCTAATTCATTATGTATGCTGTAGGTGTCTTTTATGCTTACAGGCCTCTCCTTTAAATTGGGTAACTTTTCTTCTCTTATTTTGTTGAAAATATTTTATGGTCCTTCTTTTTTTACTATTCCTATTATGCTTAGGTTTTGTCTTTTCATGTTGTTCTTGATTTCTTGGATGCCTTATGTCAGTAATTTTTTTTTTTTTTTTTAGATTTAACATTTTACTTGGTGGATACATCAGTTTCTTCCATTGTGTCTTCCACACCTGAGATTCTTTTTTCTGTCTCTTATAGTCTGTTGATAATGCTTACCACTGTAGTTCCTGTTTTCTTCCCTAATTTCTTCCTTTCCATGATTTCCTCCTTTAGTGTTTTCTTTAATTTTCCAATTCCAGCTCCATATCCTGAAACATTTTGTTGATTTCCTTCACTTGTCTGACTGTATTGTCCTGCTTTTCCTTTAATTCCTTCATATGTTTGTTCGAACATTCCCCTGTTTTTTAAATTTCTTTTGCGGACTTAATTATTTCCTCTACGAAGGCCACAAACTGTTTGGCTGCATTTTCTTGTATTTCTTTATGCATTTTATTTTTATTCTTCATTATCTTCTTTATAAACATAGATGTAATGTCATCTTCCTTAATTTCACTTATGTTAGGTAGTCTAGGGCTACTTGTCCCTGGATACCTGGGTTCAGGAGATGCCGTATTGCTTTGGCTTTATTGATTGTACTTTTTCACTGGACTCTACCCATCTGGCTCCCTCAGGTGTTGGCTGTCAGTTTCTGGTGTCTGCTGGAATCCTGGGGTGGTGAGAATTCCCTTGGAAGGAAGATGGTTGTTCCTGAAGTAGGCCTCCTCAGATTTGTGAATGGTCACCATATGGGCTGATGCCTCTCAGGGAATTACCACAGCCCACTTCAAGTGTTTGACTTGTGGAGTAACTGGTCATTTGTAGTATTGACCTCTCACCAGGAAAAGTCCTGAAGACAGCCATCTTACCACTGGGTTTCTTGCTCTGAATTTAGTGAGCTGGTGCTGCAGCTCTGATTCTGTGTTTCCTGAGTGCATCCCTCTTGAAGAACGAGGGAGCCTTCCGATTTTTTCAGTTTAGCTAGGGTGACAAGTTGTGCCTTTTAGCAACATCTGGGTCTGATCCAGTGGATCCCAGGCCTCTGTAGGTCTGAGGTTCTAGCTCTGTGCCCCAGTACCCAAGTGGTAATCAGTGGCAGGTGAGCCCAGTACTCAGGCATGTGGAAGGAGCCTAGATCCTGGAGCTTGCAGGAACCCAGAAACTTTTCTTGGGATCAGCTGAGTGTCCTGAGATTTGGCCTGATGTTTACCTTACCGTGGCATTTCATCCCGAAAGTAAATTCCAGGTTTTGGTGTTTTGAGGGCCATGGTTCTCTTTGAGATGGCGAGTAGGGCATGCAGGCTTGTGTCTCTGTGCTGGCAACTGAGTGCCTGCTGGAGCCAGGACCTTCTCCAGGAATTGTCTGAGTGATATCTGGTCCATGTGCCTTGATTTTACTCTTCACCATGGGGTTTTCTCTTGACTGCAAAACCCAATCTATGGTTTTGCTGGGCCCACAGTTGATTATGGTAAAGGAGGACCTTCTGGGACATGGGAACTCTTCCTGGGTTTACCTGTGTGACCTGTGACTGGACCCAGTTGTTTTCCACTCCTCTGGGTTTAGTCTCACCTGGGAAACAAAATCGCTGGTATTTTGGGGCCCACACTTCTATCTATTGGTGGCCATGCAGTCACTGCTGTACTGTTCTTCAGACACAGTGTCCTCTGAGTGCCACCATCTTGCATCAACAATCTTTTTTTGCCTTTTGTTAAAAATTATTTTTTTATTGATTTCAATTGATTCACTTTGTATCCCAGCTATAGCCCATAGTTCATCCTTTACGAATCCCGCCCTCCTTCCCTCATTTCTTCCCATGCACCTCCCCAAGTCCACTGATAGGGGAGGTCCTCCCCTTCCTTCGGACCCTAGCCTGTCAGGACTCATCAGGACTGGATGCATTGTTTTCCTCTGTGGCCTTGTATGACTGCTCCTCCATCAAGGGTTGGTGATCAAAGAGCCAGCCACTGATTTCAAGCCAGAGACAGTCTCTGTTCCCCTTACTAGGAATCTACCAGGATACTTAGCTACCCTGGGATACATCAGTGCAGAGGTTCTAGGTTATCTCCAGGAATGGTCCTTGGATTGAGTATCAGTCTCAGAAAAGACTCCTGTGCCAAGATTTTTCAGTTCTGTTGTTTTCCTTGTAGAGTTCCTGTCCCTTCCTGGCCTTTATATTACCCCCTTCATTCAAAAGTTTTCCTTCATTCTGCCCAAATTTTTCCTATGAGCCTCAGTATCTGCATTGATACCCTTCAGGGTAGAGTCTTTAAGAAACCCTTTGTGGTAGGTTCCTGTCCTGTTCCCTGTTTTATCTATCTTCCAATGTCTATACTGTTTGCCATTCTGAGTGAGGATTGATCATCTTACCCAGGGTCCTCCTTCTTGCTTATCATTTTTAGGTGTACAGATTTTAGTATGCCTATCGTATATTATATGTCTAATATCCACTTATGAGTACGTAGAAACCATATGTGTCTTTCTGCTTCTGGGATAACTCACTCAGCCTGACCTTTTCTAGTTCCCACTATTAGCAAACTTCATGATTTCCTTGTTTTTGATTGCTGAGTAGTGTTCCATTGTGTAAATGTTCCACAGTTTCTGTATCCATTCCTCCTTTGAGGGACATCTGGGTTATTTCCAGATTCTACCTATTATGAATAAAGCCACTATTAACATGCTTGTGGAACTGTCTTTATTGTGTACTGGCACATATTTGAGATATATGCCTAGGAGTGGTATAACTGGATCTTGAGAAAGCACTATTCCTAATTGTCTGAAATACTGTCATATTGATTTCCAAAGTGGTTGTACAAGTTTATATTCCCACCAGCAGTGGAGGAGCGTTCACCTTTCTCCACATCCTCTCCAGCTTGTGTTGTCAATTGAGTTCTTGCTCTTAACCATTCTGATAGATGTAAGATAAAAATCTCAGTATCGTTTTGATTCACATTTTCTAGATGACCAAGGATGTTAAAATTTTCTTTTAGTGTTTCTCTGCCATTTAATAATCCTTTATAGAGAATTCAGTTTTGCTCTGTACCCCATTTTTTTAATTGAATTACTCGATTTGTTGCCCTTTAACTTCTTGACGTCTTTACATATCCAGGATTTTTAGCCCTCTGTTAGATATATGGTTGGTAAAGACCCTTTCCCAATGTGTAGGCTGTCATTTTGTTTTGATGTGTGGCAGCCTTTTGGAGTTATTGGCAAATTGTCATGAGCACCTCAACATGGGAAGTCTTGGTCTTGTTCCTATCTAAAAGCTTGGTGGCTAAGAGATTGACCTTGGCAGCAGAGGGCTCAGACCCTGAAAACTAGACTGCAAATTTCATGTAACCATGGTAACCAGACATCAGGTTCTGTATAATCTTGAGTGAGCCCTCATATGTTTTGACTAACTAAAATTGCCTGCGTGAGAAACTGCTTGTACTTTTTGCCTACTTAAGTGTTAAGCTGAGGTCCATTAAACTGACAACTGGATCAGCATGTAGACTTGGTATCCTTCTCTGTGTTGCTCTGTCTCTCTCTCCCCAGCCCTCTCTCAGGTGGTATTCAGGTATCACTGCTGGTCGGTGATAATGATGACAGCGCCCTTTTTTTTACAGAAGCTTTTCAATTTCATGATGTCCTATTTATTGATTGTTGATCTTAGAGTCTGTGCTGTTGGTGTTCTGTTCAAGAAGTTTTCTCCTCTGCCAATGAGTTCCATGCTCTTCTCCACTTTATTATTTTTTTTTCTAACAGATTTAGTATGTCTCCTTTTATGTTAGGGTCCTTGATCCATTTGGACTTTAGTTTTGTGCAGAGTGATTTATGTGGATTTTTTGCATTTTTTGACATGTAGACATCCAGTTAGAGCATCACCATTTGTTGAATATGCTATCTTTTTTTCATTGTATGGTTTTGGCTTCTTTGTCAAAAATCAATATCCATTGGTGTGTGGGTTTATTTTTGTGTCTTCTATTTAATTCCATTGATCCATCATTCTGTTTCCATGTTAGTACCATGCAGTTTTTATTACTATTGCTCTGTAGTACAGCTAGAGATCAGGGATAGAGATACCTCCTGAGAATCTGTTGTTGTACCAGATTGTTTCAGCATTTTTTTTTCTTTTTCTACACCAAGTAGAGAATTGTTCTTTCAACTTCTGTAAGGAATTGTGTTGATATTTTGAGGGGCATTGCACCTAACCTGTAGATTGCTTATGGAAGGATGGCCATTTTCACTATGTTTTTCCTATAAATCCATGAGCATGGGAGATATTTTCATCTTCTGATATCTTCTTCAATTTCTTTCTTCAGAGACTTGAAGTTTTGTTTGAACAGTGCTTTCACTCACTTGGTTAGAGTCACACCAATGTACTTTACGTTATTTGTGGCTATTGTGAAAGGTGTAATTTCCCTAACTTCTTTCTCAGCTCTTTTGTATTTGGTATACAGGAGTGCCGCTGATTTTTTTAAGTTAATTTTCTATCCAGACAACTTCTGAAGCTGTTTTTCAGCTGAAGAATTTCTCTGGTTGAATATTTGGGGTCACTCATGTATACCATCTTCAAATAGTGATACTTTGACTTCTTCCTTTCAGATTTGTATCCTGTTGATCTCTTTTAGCTGTCTTATTGCTCTAGCTAGGACTGCAAGTACTATGTTGAAGAGATATGGAGAAAGTGGACAGCTTTTCCTTCTTCCTGTTTCAGTGGGATTGATTTATATTTCTCTCCATTTAGCTTCTTTTTGACAATAGGCTTGCTGTATAATGTCTTTACCCTGTTTAGGTATGTCTCTTGTATCCCTGATCTCACCAAGACTTTAAACGTAAATGGGCATTGGATTTTGACAAAGCTTTTTCGGCATCTAAAGAGATGATCATGTGGTTTTTCTCCTTCAATTTGTTTATATGGTGGATTACAATGAAGGATTTCTATATATTGAATCTCCCCTGCATGCCTGGGATGAAGCCTACTTGGTCATAGTGGATGATATATTTTTGTGTTCTTGCATTAAGTTTGCCAGTATTTTTTGAGTATTTTTGCATCAATGTTCATAAGAGAGTTAGGTCTGAAGTTCTCTTTTTTTTGTTTGTTTGTTTGGTCTTTGTGTGGTTTAGGTATCAAGGTGACTGTGACTTCATAGAATGAATTTGGTAATGTTCCTTCTGTTTCTATTTTGTGGAATAGTATTGAAGAGTATTGGTGTTAGCTCTTCTTTGAAGGTCTGGTAGATTTCTCCTCTGAAACCACCTGTCCCTGAGCTTTTTTTTTTTTTTTTTTTTTTTTTGAATGGAGAATTTTGATGACTGCTTCTCTTTCCTTGGGGATATCAGACTATTTAATCTATTTACCTGATCTTAAATTATTTTTTGTTAAATGGAATATGTAAGGAAAGTTGTCCATCTCATTTAAATTTTCAGTTTTTTGGCATATAGGCTTTAGTAAGACCTAAGGATTGTTTTTATTTCCTCAGTGAGTGTTGTTATATCTCACTTTTAATTTCTGATTTTGCTGATTTTGCTAGTTTCTCTCTGCTTTTTAGTTATTTGGCTAAGGGTTTGTCTATCCTGTTGAATTTTTTAAAAATCCAGCTCTTGGTCTCATTCATTCTATTGAATTGTTTTTTTTTCCCTAAATAACTGATTTCATCTCTGAGTTTGATTATTTCCAATCTTCTACTCCTCTTGGGTGTGTCTACTTTCTTCTTTTCTAGGGCTTTCAGGTGAGCCATTAAGTTGCTTTTATGAGATGACTCCACCTTCCTTCTGGAGGCACTTAGTGCTCTGAACTTTACTCTTAGCACTGCTTTCATTTTGTCCCATTAATTTAGGTAAGTCATGCCTTCATTTTCATTGAATTTTAGGAAGTCTCTAATTTCCTTTTTCATTTCTTCACTGACCATGCTGTCATTGAGTAGACAGTTCTTCAGTTTCCATGTGTACATACACTATTTTTTTATTTCTGCTGTTGCTGAGGTCTAGGTTTAAGCCATGGTAGTCTGAGAGGACAGAAGAAATTATTTTTATCTTCTTGTATCTCTTGAGGTTTGCTTTGTGCCTGAATATATGTTCAAATTTTTAGAGGGTTCCATGAGGGGCCTAACAGAAGTTACGCTCTATTGAGTTTGGATGAAAAGTTCTGTAGACATCTATTAGTTATATTTGATTTAGGATTTCTCTAAGTATCATTTTCTACCCATTTAGTTTCTGTCTTGATGTTCTGTCCCCTGGTGAGAGTGGAATGTTGAAGTCTCTCGCTATTAGAGCGTTGGAATCAATGTGTGAGTTCAGCTTTAATAATGTTTCTTTTTTTTTTTTTCAATGCAGTTTATTCAGGAACCTTGAACAATCATCTGACCCTGGGGAAAGCCAGCCCACAGCTTAAATAGCCTCTGGGTAGCCAATCCCATCATGCCACGTCGGCAATGCAGATAGGACCACATATATGGAAGCAAACCAGATCCTCAGCCTTAGCAAAATGTGGAATTGTTTGTGACAGAGAGCACTCACCATCGGGAAGGTGGAAGGCAGAAACCAGTCAATCTTTAAGGCATAGCATTCCGCAGCTCTCTACAGTTCCCCCTTTTTGTTTTAGACACATTAGGCAAGAGTAGAGGTCTGATCTCTGATATTAGAAATAAATTGGGACTTTGTACTGATGTTCATTTAGGTGTCATCCACCCAAAGAGCATCAGATCCATCCGATACCTTTTTCTCAGAGGCGGGACCTGGGGCATCAACCCGCATGCAATCAGACATGCTCTTCTCTGGGTCCAAAGCAGCTGACCCTGGGTGCAGTACTTAGCCTCGCATCCTGAGCTTAACCTTTTAGCTTTTTATGGTAGCCAACCATGCTTGGGGAGACTGTCCTGCTTCAATGGCTGTAAAGGCCTGAATGGTCATGGCTGCATTACGCTGTTGTGAGACTCTAATATTGCATATATACCACAGGCAAACCAAGGAGACCAACACCAGAAGGCCTGCTAACCCTCCCATTCGTGCCCATTCCTTCAGATGATTCATGGCTGCAGCAATCCATGATGATAATCCTGTGGCTAGTCCTGCGTTCACTCTGGGAGAATTTACTGTGACAATGGCCACTCTCAGCTGTTCTATCGTAGTATCAAATTCTCCAGTCCAATTACCTAAAATATAGCTCAACAATTGTTTAGACAGATTTGCAGCACAGGGAAAATTCTCATGTTATATGCTAGTGACTCAAAGTCCAGCATATTTTCATTGACAGCCAAGTTGAGCGATTTGCCATAGGGTATCAATTTGCTCCTGCACGAGGTCAATCCTCTGATTGAACACCATCAAGCTTCCTTTTAGTTGAGCATTAATTCCTTATTGTACAACTAAGGCATGAGCTACATTGGCTAAAAGATTATTCAGGGTCTGAGCAGTCTGCCCAGTATGACTCATGGCTAATGCCCCAGTGGTAGCTCCAACAGCCACCAATGAGATGGCAGTAACAATGGTGGCTGTAGTTCCAAGATCCCTTTTCTGTCTGAAGAGAGTCATAGCATGAGGGGCATCAACAGGCACAGGCACCCAGCGAGGCATGGGAGTAACCAGGGCATACCTAAATTGACTAGCATTCCAGCATTGGGCAAAAAAGCAAGTATCATTACCACAATTACTTGGCTCTATCTGGCTAATAATGAATAAAAATGGGAGATATAAACAAACAGGTGTGGGCTTATAGAAATATTATGAGAAGCCTTAACACCCTCGTTGGAACATCCTGCATCAGTTCTAGAACTAGCAGAGGTAGTGTCCGAGGTCTGAGTAGGTTCAGGAGACCATTTCCCCCAGGGGCAAGACGTGCTCCATGCCAATTGACTAACTCCATGTTTTCCTGCACTTTTGAAAGTCATTTAAGGTTCTTAAATTATTTTTTCCCTTTTTTTTTAAATTTTTCATCAATTACACTTTATTCATTCTGCATCCCCCCATAAGCCCCTCCCTCCTCCCCGCCCAATCCCACCCTCCCTCCTCCCTCTGCATGCATGCCACTCCCCAAGTCCACTGATAGGGGAGGTTCTCCTCTCCTTTCTGATCTTAGTCTATCAGTTCACATCAAAAGTGGCTGCATTGTCCTCTACTATGGTCTGGTAAGGCTGCTCCCCCCCAGGGGGAGGTGATCAAAGACCAGGCCAATCAGATTATGTAAGAGGCACTCCCTCTTGCCATTACTATGTAACGCAATTGGACTCTGAACTGCCCTAGGCTACATCTGTGCAGGGGTTCTGGGTTATCTCCATGAATAGTCCTTGGTTGGAGTATGAGTCTCTGGGAAGACCCCTGTGTTCAAATTTTCTTGTTCTGTTGCTCTCCTTGTGGAGACCCTGTCCTCTCCAGCTCTTACTATTTCCCAGTTCTTACCTAAAATTCCATTCACTCTGCCCAACAGTTGCCCATCAGGCTCAGCATCTGCTTTGATAGTCTGAAAGGCAGAGGCTTTCAGAGGCCCTCTGTGGTAGGTTCCTAGGTTGTTTCCTGTTTTCTTCTTCTTCTGATGTCCATCCTCTTTGCCTTTCCGGATGGGGATTGGACATTTTTGTTAGGGTCCTCTCTCTTGCTTAGTTTCTTTAGATGCACAGGTTTTAGTGGGTTTGTCCTATGTTGTATGTCTATATGAGTGAGTATATACCATGTGTGTCTTTTTGCTTCTGGGACAACTGACTCAGGATGATCCTTTCCACCATTTACCTGCAAATTTCATGATTTCCTTGTTTTTCATTGTTGAGTAATATTCCATTGTGTAGATGTACCACAATTTCTGCATCCATTCTTCAGTTGAGGGGCATCTGCGTTGTTTCCAGCTTCTGGCTATTACAAATAAAGCTGCTACAAACATGGTTGAGCAAATGTCCCTTTTGTGTACTTGAGGCTCTTTTGGATATATGCCCAGTAGTGGTATGGCTGGATCTTGAGGAAGCACTATTCCTAGTTGTCTGAGAAAGTGCCAGATTGATTTCCAGAGTGGTTGTACAAATTTACATTTCCACCAGCAGTGCAGAAGGGTTCGCCTTTCTCCACAACCGCTCCAGCATGTGTTGTCACTTGAGTTTTTGATCTTGGCCATTCTCATGGGTGTAAGGTGAAATCTCAGTGTTGTTTTGATTTGCATTTCCCTAATGGCTAGTGAGGTTGAGCATTTTTGTAAGTGCTTCTCTGCCATTCGGTATTCCTCTACAGGGAATTCTCTATTTAGCTCTGTTCCCCATTTTTTAAGTGGATTACTTGGTTTGCTGCTTTTCAGCTTCTTTAGTTCTTTATATATATTGGATATGAGTCCTCTGTCAGATAAAGGGTTGGTGAAGATTCTTTCCCAGTCTGTAGGCGGTAGCTTTGTTTTGATGACGTTGTCCTTTGCTTTACAGAAGCTTTTCAGTTTCATGAGGTCCCATTTATTGATTGTTGCTCTTAGAGCCTGTGCTGTTGGTGTTCTGTTCAGGAAGTTTTCCCCTGTACCAATGAGTTCTAGGGTATTTCCCCCTTTTTTTCAAGCCAATTTAATGTGTCTGGTTTTATGTTGAGGTCTTTGATCCACTTGGACTTCAGTTTTGTGCAGGGTGACAAGTATGGATCTATTTTCATTTTTCTACATGTAGACATCCAGTTGGACCAGCACCATTTGTTGAAGATAGTATCTTTTTTCCATTGCCTGGTTTTGGCGTCTTTGTCAAAGATCAGGTGTCCATAAGTGTGTGGCTTTATTTCTGGGTCCTCTGTTTGGTTCCATTGATCCACCATTCTGTTTCTATGCCAGTACCATGCAGTTTTTAAAACTGTTGCTCTATAGTACAACTTAAGGTCAGGGATGGAGATACCTCCAGAAGATCTTTTATTGTAGAGGATTGTTTTAGCAATTCTGGGTTTCTTGTTATTCCATATGAAGTTGAGAATTTTTCTTTCCAGGTCTGTAAAGAATTGTGTTGGTACTTTGATAGGCATTGCATTGAATCTGTAGATTGCTTTTGGTAAGATGGCCATTTTTACTATGTTAATCTTTCCAAGCCATGAGCATGGGAGATCTTTCCATCTTCTCATATCTTCTTCTAATTCTTTCTTTAGAGATTTGAAATCTCTACCTGATAGAGGTTTTGGGGTCACTCACACATACTATCATATCATCTGCAAATAGTGATAATTTGACTTCTTCCTTTCCAATTTGTATCTCCTTGATCTCCTTCAACTGTCTTGTTGCTCTAGCAAGGACTTCCAGCACTATGTTGAAGAGATATGGAGAGAGTGGGCAGCCTTGTCTTGTCCCTGATTTCAGTGGGACTGCTTTAAGGTTCTCTCCGTTCAGTTTGATGTTGGCTATAGGCTTGCTGTATATCGCCTTTACTATAATTAGATATGTGCCTTGTATCTCTGATCTCTCCAATACTTTGAACATGAATGGATGTTGGATTTTTTCAAATGCTTTTTCAGCATCTAGGGAGATTATCATGTGGTTTTTTTTCTTTCAGTTTGTTAATATGGTGGATCACATTGATGGATTTCCGTATATTGAACTACCCCTGCATACCTGGGATGAAGCCTACTTGGTCATAGTGGATAATATCTTTGATGTGTTCTTGGAATCGGTTTGCAAGTGTTTTACTAAGTATTTTTGCATCAATGTTCATAAGGGAGATTGGCCGGAAATTCTCTTTCTTTGTTGAGTCTTTGTGAGGTTTAGGTACCAAGGTGACTGTGGCTTCATAGAATGAATTTGGTAATATTCCTTCTGTTTCTGTTTTGTGGAATAGTTTGAAGAGAATTGGTGTTAGCTCTTCTTTGAAGGTCTGGTAGAATTCTGCACTGAAGCCATCTGGTCCTGAGCTTTTTTTGGATGGGAGACTTTTGATGACCACTTCTATTTCTTTGGGGGATATAGGACTATTTAGTTGATTTACCTGGTCCTGATTCACCTTTGGTAAGTCAAATCGATCAAGAAAATTATCCATTTCATTTAGATTTTCAAATTTTGTGGCATATAGACTTTTGAAGTAAGTCCTAATGATTGTTTGGATTTCCTCAGTGTCTGTAGTTATATCCCCCTTTTCATTTCTGATTTTGTTGATTTGGGTGGTGTCTCTCTGCCTTTTAGTTAGCCTGGCTAAGGGTTTGTCTATCTTGTTGATTTTCTCAAAGAACCAGCTCTTGGTTTCATTGATTCTTTGAATTGTTTTATTTGTTTCCAATTGATTGATTTCAGCCCTGAGTTTGATTATTTCCAGCCGTCTACTCCTTCTTGGTGTGTCTGCTTCTTCTTTTTCTAGGGTTTTTAAGTGAGCCATTAGGGTGCTTGAATGAGCTGTCTCAAATTTCTTCTTGAAGGCACTTAGTGCTATGAACTTTCCTCTTAGCACTGCTTTCATTGTGTCCCACAAGTTCGGGTATGTTGTGTCTTCATTTTCATTGATTTCTAGAAAGACTTTAATTTCTTTCTTTATTTCTTCCCTGAGCCAGCTGTCATTTAGTAACAAGTTGTTCAGTTTCCATGTGTGTGTAGGCTTTTTGTTATTTCTGTTATTGTTGAGGTCCAGCTTTATTCCATGGTGATCAGACAAGATACATGGGATTATTTCAATCTTCTTGTATCTGTTGAGGCTTCCTTTGTGACCCACTATATGGTCTATTTTGGAGAAGGTTCCATGAGGTGCTGAGAAGAAGGTAAATTCTTTTGTGTTTGGGTGTAATGTTCTGAAAATGTCTGTTAGCTCCATTTGATTCATGACCTCTGTCAGAGACAATGTTTCTTTGTTTAATTTCTGTTTTGTTGACCTGTCCTTAGTTGAGATTGGGGTGTTGAAGTCTCCCACTATTAATGTGTGTGGATCTATATGTGCTTTAAATTTTATCAATGTTTCTTTCACAAATGTGGGTGCCCTTGTATTTGGGGCATAGATGTTCAGGATTGTGAGGTCTTCCTGGTGGAATTTTCCCTTGATGAGTATGAAGTGTCCTTCCCCATCTCTTTTGATTAATTTTGGTTGAAAGTCTATTTTATCAGATATTAGAATGGCTACTCCTGCTTGCTTCTTGGGTCCGTTTGCTTGGAAAGTCGTCTTCCAACCCTTTACCCTCAGGTAATGTCTATCTTTGTGTCTTAGGTGTGTTTCTTGTATGCAACAGATTGCTGGGTTTTGTTTACGTAACCATTCTGTTAATCTGTGTCTTTTTATTGGAGAGTTGAGTCCATTGATGTTGAGAGAGATTAATGACCAGTGGCTGTTAGATCTCTTGATTTTGATGTTGGCTGTGGTCGTCACGTTGTGTGCTTGGTTGCTTTTTGTTTTACTGAAGTGAGGTTATTTATTTCCTGTGTTTTCTTGAATGTAGCTAGCTTTCTTGGGTTGTATTTTCCATTCCAGTGTCTTCTGTAATGCTGGATTTGTTTGTAGGAATTGTTGAAATTTGTTTTTGTCATTGAATATCTTGTTTTCTCCATCTATGAGGACTGAGAGTTTTGCGGGGTATAGTAGCCTGGGCTGACATCTGTGTTCTCTTAGGGTCTGCATGATATCTCTCCAGGCCCTTCTGGCTTTCATAGTCTCTGTTGAAAAGTCAGGTGTGATTCTAATGGGTTTGCCATTATATGTTACTTGGCCTTTTTCCCTTGCAGCTTTTAGTATTTTTTCTTTGTTCTGTATACTTACTGTTTTGATTATTATGTGGCGGGAGGATTTTCTTTTCTGGTCAAATTTGTTGGGTGTTCTGTAGGCCTCATGTATTCTAATTGGCCTCTCCTTTAGCTTGGGGAAATTTTCTTCAATGATTTTGTTGAAAATATTTTCTGGGCCTTGGAGAAGGGAGTCTTCTTTTTCCTCTATACCTATTATTCTTAGGTTTTGTCTTTTCATATTCTCTTGCATTTCTTGGACGGTCTGTGTCAGGAATTTTTCGGATTTAACATTTTCTTTGAGAGATACATCGATTTCTTCCATTGTATCTTCTACACCTGAGATTCTTTCTTCCATCTCTTGTAGTCTGTTGGTTATGCTTACCTCTGTAGTTCCTGTTTTCTTCCCTAGATTCTTCCTTTCCATTATTTCTTCCATTTGTGTTTTCTTTAATTTTTCCAGTTCTATCTTCAGGTCTTGATTTGTTTTGTTTACTTCGTTCACCTGTCGGATTGTACTTTCCTGTTTTTCTTTTAGTTCCTTCAACTCGGTTTCTTTCATTTCATTCAGTGTTTTAAGCATTTCCTTTCTAAGGGCCATAAACTGTTTGGCTGCAGCTTCCTCTATTTCTTTACGGATGGCAATATTCTGTTTGAGTTTATCTTCCTCTATGTCTTTACGAATCTTATTTGTTTCCTCTGTTATCATCTTCATGAGCATACTTGTTAGGTCATCTTCTTGGATTTCAGTTATGGTGGGGTGTCCAGGGCTACTTGCCCCTGGGTAACTGGGTTCTGGAGATGCCATATTGCTCTGTCTTTTGTTGCTTGAGCTTTTACGCTGGCCTCTACCCATTGTGCTATCTTAGGTGTTTGGGGTTATTTTCTGGTGGTTCCTGGGGATCCTGTGGTGGAGAGAATCCTCTTTGCAGAAAGCTGATTTTTCCTGAAGGATGTCTTCTCAGCTTTTTGGGTATAGTCCCTGGATGGCTGGTGTTTTTTTTTTAGGAGTTGCTCACCTCAGGGATATAGACCTGAGTGGTAACTGTGGTCTTTGTTAATCAAGAGGGTTCTCCTCTCACCCAGGGAAGTCCTGAGGGCAGCTGCTCTGTTTCTGGGTTTCTTGTTGTAAATTTAATGATTAGCTGCTGTGACCCAGTTGGACATCAGGCTTGCATCAACTGTTTGTGCCTGTGTCTGGAGCACAGCTGAGTAATGGCGCCTTGGCCCCACTAGTCTGCTAGACTTTTTCTAGGGAAGGATTGGGTGGTTTAGGTCAGTACAGTTTCCTTCCTTCCCTGTGGATTCTCTGGAAACACGGACTCCCAGTGTCTTTTTTACCCTGGTGCACACTGTTCAGTGTCTGCCAGCTGGCTGGCCACAGAAATTGCCTGTGCCTGGAGCACAGCTCTGTGATGGCGGCTCAGTCTCTGCCAGCTGTCTGGTGCACAGAAACTGCCTGTGTCTGCCTTTGCGGCCTTTGGGAACCTGGGTGCCTCCCTAAGCTGGGTAATTTTCCGGGGACCTTTTCAGGTTGGGGGTGTCGGCTGAGTGCTCTGAGATCAGACCAGCCGTTTCCCTCCCTGTGTGTTTGCACTGGACAGTGAAACTCATTCACTGGTGCCCTGGTGCCCACAGTTCTATCTCAGGCAGCGAGTCAGGTGCGCAGGCAGGCAGGGCTCAGTGCAGGAACCTGGGTCCCCGGCTCTGGCTCAATGCTGGCTCCTGGGGTGCCCGTGGACCCCGAGTCTTTTCCAGGGGATGTCTGGGTGACCTAAGGCCAGTCCCAGTTGTTTCCTGTACCCTAGGGTTATCTCTCGACTGAAAATTCCAGTTTCCGATAGTGTGGTGCCCACGGTTTCAGCCTGGGACCTTGACCAGAGACACTGGCTTGTTGCTCTGGGCTGGGGCTGGGCCTGGCGGCCGGCAGCCAAGTGTCTGGTGAAACCGGGATCTCTTCCGTGGTTTAGCAGGGTGAGTTAAAAGCTGATTGAATCCCCCACAGTGGGGTATCCTCTCACCTGGGAAACATAATGACTGTGTTTTATGGCCAAGAGTTCTGATTGCTGGTCACTGTGCTGATCCTGCTGCTGCTGCTCAGAATGAGAGTCCTCCCGGCGCTGCCATCTTGCCCCTCCTCCAATAATGTTTCATTTACAAATGCAAGTGATCTTGTATTGGGGGCATAGATGTTCAGGATTGTGATGTCCTCCTGGTGCATATTTCCTTTGATGAGAATGAAATGCCCCTCCTCATGTTTTTTGATTAATTTTGGTTGAAAGTGTATTTTATTAGATATTAGGGTAGCTACCCCAACTTTTTTTTTGCGTCCCTTTGCTTGAAAATTATTTTTTCAGCCCCTTACTCTGAGGTGGTGTTTATATTTGTTGGAGAAGTGTGTTTCTTGCATGCAGCATAATGTTGCATCCTGTTTCCACAACTATTTTGTTAGTATGGTGTCTTTTTATTGGAGAGTTGATGTTGATAGATATTAGTGACAAATGAATGTTAATTCCTTTTATCGTGGAATTGGTGGTGTTACTGTGTTTCCATGCTTTTCTTTGTTTTAATTTTTGGTTGTGAAGTTATCTGCATCCTATGTTTTCTTGGGTGTAGTTGAATTCGTTGGATTAGAGTGTTCATTCTAGTATCTTTTGTATGGACGGGTTGCTGTGTAGATATTGGTTAAGTTTAGTTTTGTCATGGACTATTTTGTTTTCTTCATCTTTGTTGTTTGAAAGCTTTTCTGGGTATAGTAGTCTACCTTGGCATCTGTGGTCTCTTAGAGTCTGCATGACATCTGCCCTGGCCCCTTTGGCTTAAGGAGTTTCTGTTGAGAAGTATAGTGTGATTTTATTATTATTATTATTATTATTATTATTATTATTATTATTATTTACATTTTATTAACTCTGTATCCCAGCTGTATCCCACTCCCTTATTCCCTCTCAATCCCACCCTCTCTACCTCAGCTCCTCCCTGCCCCTTTCCAAGTCCACTGATTGAGGAGGACCTCCTCCCCTTTCTTCTGGCCCTGTTTTATCAGGTATCTTTAGGACTGGCTGCAAAGTCCTTCTCTGTGGCCTAGAAGGACTACTCCTCCTTTGCAGGGGGGAGGTCAAAGAGCCTGCCATTGTGTTCCTGTCAGAAATAGTCATTGTTCCCCTTACTATGGGAAACCAATTGGTTATAGAGCTACCACAAGATTCATCCAAACAAAGGTTCTAGGTTATATCCATACCTGGTCCTTGGTTACAGAAACAGTTTCAGAAAAACACTGTGCCCAGATATAAGTTGATCTTTGTGGAGCTCATATCCTTTCCACGTCATACTAACTCCCGTTCTGCTGAAGGTTTGGTTATGAGTCTTAGTATCTGTTTTGAAACTCTGCTAGATAGAATCCTTCAGATGGCTTCTGCAGTAGACTCCTGTCATATGTCCAATGCACATCCCATTTGTCTTTCTAAGTGAGGATTGATCATCTTACCCTGTGTCCACTTTCTTGTTTATCTTCTTTAGGTGTACAGACTTCATTATGTTTATCATATCTTGTAGGTCTATATTAGCAAGTATATACCATGTTTGTCTTTCTCCTTCTGGGATACTTCACTCAGAATGATCTTTTCTAGGTCCCACCATTTGCCTGAAAATCTCATGATGTCCTCATTTTTGATTGCTGACTACTATTCCATTATGTAAAAATACCACAATTTCTGTATCCATTCTTCCATTGATGGACATCTGGGTTGTTTCCAGGTTCTGGCTATTATGAATAAAGCTGCTACAAACATGGTTGAGAACATGTCCTTGTTGTGTACTTGAGCAAATATTGGGTATATGCCTTGCATTGGTATAGCTGGGTCTTGAGGAAGCATTAATCCTAATTGTCTGAGTAAGCGCCAGATTGACTTCCAAATTGGTTGTACCAGTTTGCAGTCCCACCAGCAATTGAGGAGGGTTCCCCTTTCTCCACAACCTCTACAGCATGTGTTGTCACTTGCATTTTTCATCTTGGCCATTCTAATGAGTGTAAGGTGAAATCTCAGGGTCATTTTGATTTGCATTTCCCTAATGGCTAACGAGGTTGAGCATTTCTTTAAGTGTTTCTCTGCCATTAGATATTCCTCTATCAATAATTCTCTGTTTAGCTCTGTTCCACATTTTTTAATTGGATTACTTGGTTTGTTGCTTTTCAGCTTCTTTAGTTCTTTATATATATACTGGATATGAGTCCTCTATCAGATAAAGGGTTGGTGAAGATACTTTCCCAATCTGTAGCCTGTCATTTTGTTTTGATGATGGTATCCTTTGCTTTATAGTTTTTCAGCTTCATGAGGTCCCATTTATTGATTGTTGCTCTCAGAGCCTGTGCTGTTGGTGTTCTGTTCAGGAAGTTTTCTCCTGTGCCAATGAGTTCTAGGCTCTTCCCCACATTTTTTTTTCTAAACGATTTAGACTATCTGGTTTTATGTTGAGGTCTTTGATCCACTTAGACTTTAGTTTTGTGCAGGGTGATAAATATGAATCTATTTTCATTTTTCTGCATGTAGACATCCAGTTGGACCAGCACCATTTGTTGAAAATGCTGTCTTTTTCCACTGAATGGTTTTGGCTGCTTTGTTAAAAGTCAAGTATTCTTAGGTGTGTGGGTTTATTTCTGGGTCTTCTATGCAGTTCCATTGATCTTCCTTTCTGTTTCTATGCCAATACCATGCAGTTTTTATTACTATTGCTCTGTAGTACAGCTTGAGATTGGGGATGGAGATACCTCCAGATGATCTGTTGTTGTGTAGGATCATTTTTGAGATTCTGGGTTTTTTGTTTCTCCATATGAAGCTGAGAATCTTTTTTTTCAAGGTCTGTAAAGAACTGAGTTGGTATTTTGATGGGAATTGCAATAAATCTGTAGATTGCTTTTGGCAGGATGGCCATTTTCACAATGTTAATTCTACCTATCCATGAGCACGGGAGATCTTTCAATCTTCTGGTATCTTCTTCAATTTCTTTTTTCAGAATTGAAGTTTTTCTCAAACAGGTCTTTCACTTGCTTGGTTAGAGTCACCTCAAGGTACTTTATGTGATTAGTGGCTACTGTGAAGGGAGCTGTTTCCCTTATTTCTTTCTTGGCCCTATTGTCTTTGGTATACAGGAGGGCTTCTGATTTTTTTTTTAGTTGATTTAGCATCCTGCCACTTTGCTGAAGGTGTTTACCAGCTGGAGGAGTTCTCTGGTTGATTTTTGGGGGTTGCTCATATA
The DNA here is from genome assembly GCF_030254825.1 of Meriones unguiculatus. Lineage (NCBI taxonomy): Eukaryota > Metazoa > Chordata > Mammalia > Rodentia > Muridae > Meriones > Meriones unguiculatus. Next base: position 22,670,241 of record NC_083353.1, on the reverse strand, counting down.
TACTATCATATCATCCATGAGTAGTGACACAATGACCTCTTCCTTTTCAATTTGTAACCCCTTGATCTAGTTTAGTTGTCATATTGCTCTGGCTAGGACTTCAGGTACTATGTTGAAGAGGTATGGAGAGAGTGGGCAGCCTTTTCTTTCCCCTGATTTCAATGGGATTGATTTAAGTTTAACTCCATTGAGTTTGATGTTGGCTTTAGACTTGCTGTATATTGCCTTTACTATGTTTAGGTATGTGCCTTATATCCCTGAACTCTCCAAGATTTTAAACATGAATGGTTTTTGGACTTTGTCAAATGCTTTTTTGGCATCTAAGGAGATGATCATGTTTTTTTTTTTTCCTTCAGTTTGTTTATTTGGTGGATTACATTGATGGATTTCCATATGTTGAACCACCCTTGAATGCCTGGGATGAAGCTTACATGGTCATGGTGGATGATATCTTTGATGTGTTCTTGGATTCAGTTTGCAAGTATATTATTGAGTATTTTTGCATCAATGTTCATTAGAGAGATAGGTCTGAAGTTCTTTTTTTTTTGGGGGGGGTCTTTTTGTGGTTTAGGTATCAAGGTGACTGTGGCTTCATATAATGAGTTTGGTAGTGTTCCTTCTGTTTCTATTTTGTAGAATAGTTTGAGGAGAATTGGTGTTAGCATTTCTTTGAAGGTCTATTAGAATTCTTCACTGAATCCATCTGGCCTAGGACATTTTTTGGAAGGAAGACTGTTGATGACTGCCTCTATTACCTTGTGGGAAATAGGATTATTCAATCTTTCTACCTGATCTTGACTTAATTTTTGTAAATGGAATCTATCAAGAAAATTGTCCATTTCTTTTAGATTTTCTAATTTTGTGCCATATAGGCTTTTGTAGTACGACTTAATGATTGTTGGGATCTCCTCAGTGTCTTTAATTTTGTCCCCCTTTTCATTTCTGATTTTGCTGATTTGGTTAGTTTCTCTCGGCCTTTTAGTTAGTTTGGCTAAAGGTTTGTCTATCTTGTTGATTTTTTTTAAAGAACCAGCTCTTGGTTTCATTGGTTCTTTGAATAGTTTTATTAGTTTCTAGTAATCAATTTCTGCCCTGATTTTGATTATTTCCAACTGTCTTCTCCACTTGGGTGTATTTGCTTCTTTTTTCTCTAGGTCTTTCAGTTTGGCCATTAAGTTGCTTGTATGAGATGTCACAAATTTCTTCTTGAAGGCACTTAGTGCTAGGAATTTTCCTCTGAGCACTGCTTACATTGTGTCCTATAAATTAGGGTATGTTGTTCCTTCATTTTCATTGAATTCTAGGAAGTCTTTAATTTCTTTCTTTATTTCTTCCTTAACCCAGCTTCCATTGAGCAGCAAGTTGTTCAGTTTCCATGTGCTTGTAGGCTTTTTTTTTAATTTCATTGTTTTGAGATCCAGATTTAGTCCCTGGTGGTCAGATAAAATACAGCAGATTATTTCAATCCTCTTGTATCTGTTGAGGCTTGCTTTGTGACCAACTATATGGTCTATTGTGGTGAAGGTTCCATGAGGTGCTGAAAAGAAGGTCTACTCTCTTGAGATTGGGTGGAAAGTTCTGTAGACATCTATTAGGTCCATTTGATTTAGGACCTCTGTAAGTGCCTTTATTTCCTTATTAGGTTTTTATCTAGATGATCTGTCCCTTGGTAAAAGTGGAGTGTCGAAGTCTCTCAGTATCAAGGTGTTGGGATTGATGTGTGATTTAAGTTTTAGTAATGTTTAGTTTATGAATGTAGGCCCTCTTCTATTTGGTGCATAGATGTTCAGAATTGTGATGTCCTCTTGGTGTATTTTTCCTTTGATGAGAATGTAGTGTCCCACCTCATCTTTTTTGATTAATTTTGGTTGAAAGCTCTTTTATTAGATATTAGGATAGCTACCCCAGTTTGTTTTCTGGGTCCATTTGCTTGAGAGATATTTTTCCAGCCCTTTACTCTGAGGTAGTTTTTATCTTTGTTGCAGAGGTACATTTCTTGGATGCAGCAGAATGTTGGCTCCTGTTTCCACACCCATTCTGTTAGTCTGTGTCTTTTTATTGAAGAGTTGAATCCATTGATGTTGATAGATAATAATGACCAATAAATGTTAGTTTCCTTTGTATTGGAGTCAGTGGTCTTACTGTGCTTCATTGCTTGTTTTCTTTTCAGTTTTTTGGGATATTATCTGTATGCCATATTTTCTTGGGTGAAGTTGTTTTCCTTGGATTGGAGTTTTCCTTGTAGTATCTTATGTAGGGCTGGTTTGCTGTGAAGATATTGAATGAATTTAGTTTTGTCGTGGAATATTTTGTTTTCTCCATCTATGTTGATTGAAAGCTTTGCAGGGTATAGTAGTCTGGGTTCACAGTTGTGATCTCTTAGAGTCTCCATGACACTTGCCCAGGCCCTTCTGGCTTTCATAGTTTCTGATGAGAAGTCCGGTGTGATTCTGATAGGTCTACCTTCATATGTTACTTGGCCCTTTTTCTTTTCTGCTTTTAATATCTTTTCTTTGTTCTGTAGATTTAGTGTTTTGACTATGATGTAACGTGATGTGTTTCTTTTCTGGTCTAGTCTATTTGGATTTCTGTACGCCTCTTGTATATTTATGGACATCTCTTCCTTTAAGTTGGGAAAATTTTCTTCGATGATTTTCTTGAAACATTTTTCTGGACCTTGGAGCCTGGAGTCTTCTTTTTCATCAGTTCCTATTATTCCTAGATTTTGTCTTTTCATGGCGTCCTTGATTTCTTTGATACTTTATGTTTGGGACTCTTCTGATTTAACTTTTTTCTTTGAGAAATGTATCAATTTCTGCGAGTGTATCTTCAGCTCCAGAGATTCTCTCTTCCATCTCTTGTATTCTGTTGGTGATGCTTACCATTGTGGTTTCTGATCTTTTCTCCATCTCAAGGATTTTCTCAGTTTGTGTTTTCTTTATTGATTCTAATTCTGTTTTTATGCCTTGCACCATTTCCTTCATCTGTTTGAATGTGGATTCCTGCCTCTCTATGATGTTCTCGATTTTTTTTGTTTATTTCCTTTCTATATGCCACTAATTTTATCTCTACTTGTGCCTCTATTTGTTTGGCTATGTTTGCCTGTGTTTCTTTAAGAATTTTGTCTATGTCTTCTTTCTTTACCTCCAATTGACTGGTCAAATCTTGGAAAGATTTCTTCACTTCCTCTTTAACTGACTGAATTTGCATGGTTATTGTTCTGAGAGAGTTGTTTGTTTCTTCTTTATGAGCCTCAAATAATCGGGTAAGCATAGCTTTAAAGTCATTTTCCTGTGCTTCTGATGAATTGGAGTATCCATCAATTTTGGGGGTTGCTGATGAAGTCGTGATGTCCTGATTTATGTTGGAAGTGTTTTTTTGCCTCCCCCTGGCCATTGGCTTATCTGAAACCTTCCCTGTTTGTTTTTGGGTTCTGCAATTCAGACTGGTACTGTCTCTCTCTGGCATCTGGAGAGTTTTTCAGGAAGCTGAGAGAGGTCCTGTGTCCTCAGCATGTGCTGAGGCCTAGCTGTACCTGTGGGAGAAATGTACGCAGGTGCAAAAGGGGGAAATGCAGGCTTGTGTGTGTGTGTGTGTGTGTGTGTGTGTTTTTCTATGTTTGTGTGTGTGTGTTGAAGTGTGCATGGAAGTGTGTCTCGGGGGCAGAGTGATAGATAATGTTGAACCCTTGAGTCTGTGTGGGGGTTCTGCACTGTATATGTAGCAGGCGCTAGTGATGGATGTGGTGCAATATTTGACATTAACTACCTTAACTCCTCAATTGGACTCACAGAGCAGGGGCTTCAATGTCCCAAGTGACCCTCTGTTTCCCAAAGTGGGTATGTGGGTGGGAGGGGTTCTATGCCTGGCTTCTGTTTTATAAGGACCCTGGATCTGGGTCCTTCTCAAGGGTGCACTCACTCTCAGGCAGGTCACTTGTCAGGGAACAGGGTATCCAGGCTCTCTGCTCTCTGGTTCGGCCCTGCTTGTTTGATGTGCTCTGCCAGCTCAGTGCTGCTGCAACTGCCAGCTTAGGAGGTCCTGCTATAGCTGAAGACCAGGATGCCAGTACAGATGTTTTCTGGTAAGACCTAGGGGCCCTTCACTGTACTCTCCAAACCTGAGAGGCCCAGTGCCTGGTGTGCTTAGCTTGTATGGCTGGTCTGTTTGGCTTTGCTGGGTATATAGCATAATATCTGTCACTGAGGGATTGGTCAGGCTGTGCAGTCAGTGTCTGAGTGACCCTGCAGGGCCAGTATGTTGGCTAGCAGACCAGGGACTCTGGGATGATGGTGCCGCAGGTCTGGACCAAAGTGCAGGGGTCTCAATGTCCCAAGTGACCCTCTGTATCCCATAGTGGGTATGTGGGTGGGAGGGGACCAATGCTTGGCTTCTATTTTAGAAGGGGCATGGATCTGGGGCTCTGCAGACAGGCAAGGGTGTATTCACTCTCAAGGTGGTCACATCAGCAGGGATGGGGTAACCAGGTTCTCTGCTCTCTTGTTTGGCCCTGGTTCATCTTAAGTTAGAGGACTGATGTGCCCTGCCAGCTCAGTGCTGCTCTGCCACCAGGTTAGGAAGTCCTGCTGTAGCTGAGACTGGGTTGCCAGTCCAGATGCTTTCTGGGAAGTTCTGCGGGCTCTCCACTGTGCTCTCCAAGCTTGGGAGGCCCAGCGCCGGGTGTGCCTAGCTTGTATGGCATTCCTGTCTGGTTTTGGTGAGTATATAGGGCATTCTCTGTCACTGTGGGATTGGGTGGGCCATACAGTCAGTGGTTGGGTGATCCTGTGGAGCCAGTATGGCGGCTAGCAGACTCGGGCCAAGGGAGGATGGTGCCACTGATCAGGTCTGGGATGCCGAGCCTGGTACAGCTGGCAGTTGCTGCTAAAAGGCTAGGAGCTCTACCTCAGCCACTGTAGACCCCAGGCAGTTAGGTCTTCACTGAGAATCTCGCTGAGTCTGCTTTGCTGAGGAGGAGGGAGGTCTGAGAGAGGGGAGTGCCAGGAGATCAAAGGATCATTTCTCTCCTTCCCCAAACAAATCTCTGGGTGACCAAAGTTTCACCTCATGCAATGTTTCCTGTTGTTTAGAAACCCTCACCATTGTTTCCCTGGGTTCAGAGGTCCTTCTGCTCACCAACTCAGACATTCAGCTCTTCCACAGCTCAGAAGCTGTGTGTGCTAGTCGCCATCTTGGCCTTGCCCTTCAAGTATGGGGTGATTTAATACATCTACCTTCATGTGTATTTTGGCCTTTTCCCCTTGCTGCTTTTAATATTTTTTCTTTGTTCTGTAGATTTAATGTTTTGCCTATTTTGTGACATGAGGATTTTCTTCTCTGGTCTAGTCTATTTGGAGTTCTATATGCTTCTTGTGTATTAATAGACATCTCTTTCTTTAAGTTGGGAAATTTTCCTTCTATTATTTTCTTGAAAATATTTTCTAACCTTGGAAGCAGGAATCTATTTTTTTTCTATTCCTATTATTATTAGATTTTGTCTTTTCGTGGCATCCTTGCTTTCTTGGGTACTTTCTGACTGAAAATTTTCTGACTTTACTTTTTCTTTGAGAGATGTATCAATTTCTGCACTTGTATCTTTAGCACCTGCGATTTTCTCTTTCATCTCTTGTATTCTATTGGTGATGCTTACCTTTGTGGTTCCTGATCTTTTCTCTATGTTGTGCAGCTCCAGGGTTTTCTCTGTTTGTGTTTTCTTTATTGATTCTAATTCTGTTTTCATGTCTTGCACCATTTTCTTCATCTGCTTGAATGTACATTCCTGTCTTTTTCATGATAACCTCTAATTTTTTTTTGTTTGGTTCCTCTCTATATGCCACTACTTGTGCCTCTACCTGTGCTTCTCGTTGTTTGGCTGCATTTGCCTGTATTACTTGAGAGCTTTGTTTGTTTCCTCTGTATGTTCCTCTAATAACTGGATAAGCATTGCTTCAAAATACTTTTCCTGTGTTTCTGATGAATTAAAATATCCATTGATTTTGGGGATGGCTGATGAAGTCAAGATGTCCTGATTTTTGTTTGATGTGTGTTATGCCACCTTCTAACCACCTGCTTATCTGAAACTTTCATTGTTTATTCCTGGAGTTTGTACTTCAGACTGGTTCTGTCTGTCTCTAGTGTTTGGAATAATTTTCAGGAAAATGAGAAAACTCCACTTGTTTGAGAATAGATGTTGGTGTTTAAGCTGTAGCTTAGGGAACAATGTCGCAGGCACATGTGCTCAAGGGCAGGATTGTGTGTACAAGTGTTTCTTGGAGCACAGTGTACTAAAGCATGTAGATGTCTGGTAGGATGGAGGTTAAACAGATGAGGGGATGCTGGCACTGTCTGCGAGTGCAATGTGCATGTGCAGGTGACATGAATACCTAGTGACCTACAGTAGGCCCTTTGTACTGTCCTTACGGTATTTAGATCTGTCTGGACTTCAGAAATTTGTTGTCTGGATTCCAGAGGTAGACCTACAGAACAGGAGTTTCAATGTTGAGAATGCTGTCTCAAGAATCCCTATGTTGTCCTCAGTGGAGGTATGGATAGGAGGGATCAGATGTCTGGCTGCTACCATAAATAAACCTTGGATCTGGGGCTCTGCAATCACTCATTTAAAGAGGACAGTGTAAAAGTTCAACCAACAAAAGCCAGAGCAATATGCCATCTCCAGAACCCAGTTAACCAGGGGCAAATAGCCCTAGACATCCCAGCATAATTGAAATTCGAGGAGATGACATAACATCTATGCTCATGAAGAAGATAACAGAGGAAAGGAATAAAATACAAAAAGAAATAGAGTAAGCTGCAGCCAAACAGTCAGTGGCCTTTAGAGAGGAAATGCTTAAATCACTGAATGAAATAAAAGAAACAGTACATTGTTCAAACAAACAGCTGAAGGAATTGACAGAAAAACATGAAAATACAGTCAGACAGGTGAAGGAAAACAACAAAATAGCTCAATACCTGAAGATAGAATTATAAAAATTAAAAAAAAAAAACACAAATGGAAGAAATTGTGGAGAGAAAGAACTTAGGGAGGAAGCAGGAACTACAGAGGTTAGCATAACAAATAGGCTACAAGAACTGGAAGAAAGAATCTCAGGTGTGGAAGATACAATGGAAGAAACAGATGTAACTGTCAAAGATAATGTTAAATCTAAAAAAAAAATTCCTGACACAGACCATCCAAGAAATTCAAGACAACATAAAAAGACAAAACCTAAGAATAATAGGAATAGAGGAAAAAGAAGATTCCCTGCACCAAGGCCCAGAAAATATCTTCAACAAAATAATTGAAGAAAATTTCCCCAAGTTAAAGGAGGGGCCAATAAGAATACAAGAGGCCTATAGAACACCCAATAAATTAGACCAGAAAAGAAAATCCTCCAGCCACATAATAATCAAAACTGTAAGTATACAGAACAAAGAAAAAATACTAAAAGCTGCAAGAGAAAAAGGCCAAGTAAAATATAATGGCAAACCCATTAGAGTCACACCTAACTTTTCAACAGAAAGTATGAAAGCCAGAAGGGCCTGGACGGATATCATGCAGACCCTAAGAGAACACAGATGTCAGCCCAGACTACTATACCCAGCAAAACTCTCAGTCCTCATAGACGGAGAAAACAAGATATTCAATGACAAAAACAAATTTCAACAATACCTACAAACAAATCCAGCATTAAAGAAGACACTAAAAGGGAAAATACAACCCAAGAAAACTAGCTACATCCAAGAAAACACAGGAAATAAATAACCCCACTACAGTAAAACAAAAAGCAACCAAGCACACAACCTGATGACCACAGCCAACATCAAAGTCAAAGGATTTAACAGCCACTGGTCATTAATCTCTCTCAATATCAATGGACTTAATTCTCCAATAAAAAAAACACATAGTAACAGAATGGATGCATAAACAAAACCCAGCAATCTGTTGCATACAAGAAACACACCTAAGACACAAAGATAGACATTACCTGAGGGTAAAGGGTTGGAAGACGACTTTCCAAGCAAACGGACCCAAGAAGCAAGCAGGAGTAGCCATTCTAATATCTGATAAAATAGACTTTCAACCAAAATTAATCAAAAGAGATGGGGAAGGACACTTCATACTCATCAAGGGAAAATTCCACCAGGAAGACCTCACAATCCTGAACATCTATGCCCCAAATACAAGGGCACCCACATTTGTGAAAGAAACATTGATAAAACTTGAACTACACATAGAACATACACATTAATAGTGGGTGACTTCAACAACCCACTCTCAACAAAGGACAGGTCAACTAAACAGAAATTAAACAAAGAAACAATATCTCTAACAGAGGTCATGAATTAAATGAAGTTAACAGACATTGACAGAACTTTACACCAAAACACACAAGAAATTATCTTCTTCTCAGCACCTCATGGAACCTTCTCCAAAATAGACCACATAGTTGGTCACAAAGCAAGCCTCAGAAGATACAAGAAGATTGAAATAATCCCTTGTATCCTGTATGATCACCATGGAATAAAGCTGGACCTCAATTACAACAGAAATAGCAAAAATCTACACATACATAGAAACTGAACAACTTGCTACTAAAAGACAGCTGGGTCAGGGAAGAAATAAAGAATGAAATAAAATCTTCCTAGAACTCAATGAAAATGAAGACACAACATACCCAAACTTGTGGGACACAATGAAGGCAGTGCTAAGAGGAAAGTTCATAACACTAAGAGCCTTCAAGAAGACATTTAAGACAGCACATTCAAGCAAATTAATAGCTCACTTAAAAACCCTAGAAAAAGAAGAAGCATACACACCAAGAAGGAGTGGACGGCTGGAAATAATCAAACTCAGGGCTGAAATCAATCAATTGGAAACAAATAAAACAATTCAAAGAATCAATGAAACCAAGAGCTGGTTCTTTGAGAAAATCAACAAAATAGACAAACCCTTAGCCAAGCTAACTAAAAGGCAGAGAGACACCACCCAAATCAACAAAATCACAAATGAAAAGGGGGATATAAGTACAGACACTGAAGAAATGCAAACAATATTAGGACTTACTTCAAAAGTCTATACGCAACAAAATTTGAAATTTTAAATGAAATGGACAATTTTCTTGATTGATTCCACTTACCAAAGGTAAATGAGGACCAGGTAAATCAATTAAATAGTCCTATATCCCCCAAGGAAAGAGAAGCAGTCATCGAAAGTCTTCCATCCAAAAAAAGCCCAGGACCTGATGGTTTCAGTGCAGAATTCTAGGAGACATTCAAAAAAGAGCTAACTCCAGTTCTCTTCAAACTATTCAGCAAAATAGAAACAGAAGGAACATTACCAAACTCATTCTATGAAGCCACAGTCACCTTGGTACCTAAACCTCACAAAGACCCAACAAAAAAAAGAGAACTTCAGGCCAATCTCCCTTATGAACATTGATGCAAAAATACTCAACAAAATACTCGAAAACTGAATAGAAGAACACATCAAAGATATCATCCACCATGACCAAGTAGGCTTCATCCCAGGTATGCAGGGGTGGTAAAATATATGGAAATCCATCAATGTGATCCACCATATTAACAAACTGAAAGAAAAAAAACCACATGATAATCTCCCTAGATGCTGAAAAAACATTTGACAAAATCCAATATCCATTCATGTTTAAAGTATTGGAGAGATCAGGGATACAAGGCACATATCTAATTATAGTAAAGGCGATATACAGCAAACCTATAGCCAACATCAAACTGAATGGAGAGAAACTTAAAGCAATCCCACTGAAATCAGGGATAAGACAAGGCTGCCCACTCTCTCTATATCTTTTCAACATAGTTCTGGAAGTCCTTGCTAGAGCAATAAGACAGTTGAAGGAGATCAAGGAGATACAAATTGGAAAGGAAGAAGTCAAATATCACTATTTGGAGATGATATGATAGTATCCCTGAGAGACCCCAAAAACTCTACCAGGGAACTCCTACAGCTGATAAACACCTTCAGCAAAGTGGCCGGATACAAAATTAACTAAAAAAAAAAAAAAAAAAATCAGTAGCCCTCCTGTGTACAAAAGACAAAAGGGCTGAGAAAGAAATTAGGGAAACAACTCCCTTCACAATAGCCACAAATGACATAAGGTACCTCAGAGTAGCCCTAAACAAGGAAGTCACAGATTGTATGAAAAAAAATTCAAGTCTCTGAAGAAAGAATTAGAAGAAGATATCAGAAGATGGAAAGATCTCCCATGCTCATGGCTTGGAAAGATTAACATAGTAAAAATGGCCATCTTAACAAAAGCCATCTGCAGATTCAATTCCCATCAAATTACCAACACAATTCTTTACAGAACTGGAAAGAAAAATTCTCAACTTCATATGGAATAACAGGAAATCCAGAATTGCTAAAACAATCCTCTACAATAAAAGATCTTCTGGAGGTATCTCCATCCCTGATCTTAAGTTGTACTATAGAGCAACAGTTTTAAAAACTGCATGGTACTGGCATAAAAACAGAATGGTGGATCAATGGAACCAAACAGAGGACCCAGAAATAAAGCCACACACTTATGGACATCTGATCTTTGACAAAGATGCCAAAACCATACAATGGAAAAAAGATAGCATCTTCAACAAATGGTGCTGGTCCAACTGGATGTCTACATGTAGAAAAATGCAAAAAGATCCATACTTATCACCCTGCACAAAACTGAAGTCCAAGTGGATCAAAGACCTCAACATAAAACCAGACACATTAAATCGGCTAGAAAAAAAAGTGGGGAATACCCTAGAACTCATTGGTACAGGAGAAAACTTCCTGAACAGAACACCAACAGCAAAGGCTCTAAGAGCAACAATCAATAAATGGGACCTCATGAAACTGAAAAGCTTCTGTAAAGCAAAGGACACAGTCATCAAAACAAAGCGACTGCCTACAGATTGGGAAAGAATCTTCACCAACCCTTTATCTGATAGAGGACTCATATCCAGTATATATATGGAACTAAAGAAGCTGAAAAGCAGCAAACCAAGTAATCTACTTAAAAAATGGGATACAGAGCTAAACAGAGAATTCTGGACAGAGGAATATCGAATGGCAGAGAAGCACTTAAAGAAATGCTCAACCTCATCAGCCATGAGGGAAATGCAAATCAAAATGAACCTGAGATTTCACCTTACACCCACGAGAATGGTCAAGATTAAAAAGTCAAGTGACAACACATGCTGGAGAGGTTGTGGAGAAAGGTGAACCCTCCTCCACTGCTGGTGGGAATGTAAACTTGTACAACCACTCTGAAAATCAATCTGGCACTTTCTCAGACAACTAGGAATAGCGCTTCCTCAAGATCCAGCCATACCACTCCTGGGCATATGTCCAAAAGAGGCTCAAGTACACAAAAAGGACATTTGCTCAACCATGTTTGTAGCAGCTTTATTTGTAATAGCCAGAAGCTGGAAACAGCCCAGATGCCCCTCAACTGAAGAATGGATGCAGAAACTGTGGTACATCTATACAATGAAGTATTACTCAGCAATGAAAAATAAGGAAATCATGAAATTTGCAGGTAAATGTTGGGACCTGGAAAGGATCATCCTGAGTGAGTTGTCCCAGAAGCAAAAAGACACACACAGTATATACTCACTCATGTAGACATACAACATAGGACAAACCCACTAAAATCTGTGCATCTAAAGAAACTAAGCAAGAGAGAGGACCCTAACTAAAGTAGTCAATCCCATCCTGAAAGGCAAAGAGGATGGACATCAGAAGAAGAAGAAAACAGGAAACAACCTAGGAACCTTCTACAGAGGGCTTCTGAAAGTCAGAAGAAGAAAACAGGAAAAAAAACTAGGAACCTACCACAGGTCTCTGAAAGCCTCTGCCCTACCGACTATCAAAGCAGATGCTGAGCCTGATAGTCAACTGTTGGGCAGAGTGAATGGAATTTTACGTATGAACTCGGAAATAGAAAGAGCTGGAGAGGACAGGGTCTCCACAAGGAGAGCAATAGAACAAGAAGATTTGAGCACAGGGAACTTCCCAGAGACTCATCCTCCAACCAAGGACTATTCATGGAGATAACCCAGAACCCCTGCACAGATGTAGCCCAGGGCAGTTCAGTGTCCAAGTGGGTTACATAGTAATAGGAAGAGGGACTGCCTCTGACATAATCTGATTTGCCTGCTCTTTGATCACCTCCCCCTGAGTGGGGAGCAGCCTTACCAGGCCACAGTAGAGGACAATGCAACCACTTTTGATGAGAGCTGATAGACTAAGATCAGAAAGGAGAGGAGAACCTCCCCTATCAGTGGACTTGGGGAGTGGCATGCATGCAGAGGGAGGAGGGATGGTGGGAATGGGAGGGAGGAGGGAGGGGCTTATGGGGGGATACAAAATGAATAAAGTATAATTAATAAAATAAAATAAAATGAAAAAAAAAGATGCACTCAATTCTGCTCAGATCTAATCAGAAAGCACAGGGTTTCCCCCTGCTCTCTACTCTCAGATTTGGGTCTGCAGGGGCTACTGAGAGTAAAGGAGAACAATAGGCTTATGGTGTTCATTGTTTGGCAGCCAGGGAGTGAGCCCTGTCCTTGGGGTAGCTGCATCTGCAGTCTCAGTCACCACGTATGGAGGTTCATGCTTGCAGTAGCAGCTGCCCTTCTGTAGCCACACCCCTAGGAGGCTTATCTGTACCATTTCATTATGGAGCACCAGAGCATGGAGTTTTGTTCTTGGACTAGCTGCTGTCTTGCTGAAGCTGCAGCCCTGGGAGGACTGCCTGTGCCCTTTCAGTTTTTCAGTCACTGAGTGCAGGAAGTCGTGCTTGGGGCAACCTCTGAGGCCTCAGCTGAGCAGGGAGGCAGGTGTTTGGGGCAAAGGGAAGTGTGGGTGGGTTGAATATTTACCACTCTCAGTTCCTGGGGATGTCCATGGGTTACCTGGATCCAATCAGACCCAGCTCACACTTTGTCTCCTCTCCCCCAGGAAGCCTCAGTGTTGGTGTTCTGGTTTCAGCTGTCCCTCCACTCACCAATTTTGGAGTTTTGGATCCTGTGCCCCTTAGATATGGTGCGTACTGATTGTTGCCATCTTGGACCTCTCCTATAGTTTCTGTCTTGAATAGTTTTGTATACTTAGCAATACACTTTACCAAACACATTGAATTATATACTCTACATTGTGGTTTTGTTTTTTGGTATGACATAGAAGTGCATACCTGTAACCCCAACTCTTGAGGACCTGGGCAGGAGAGTGAAAATTTGAGGCCAGCCTGGCTTACAAATCAGTATCCTATTTGATCCCTACCTTATTCCATCCAATCATAAAAGAAAATATTAAAAAAATTGTGATTGAATTTGAAATTGAGCTCTGGAAGCCAATTCAAAGACAAATGTACGTTAAGTCATAAATTTCTTATGAGGGTATTTCCAGATTCCAGGTTTCATTAGAGACCTTCATAGCATGGTTTTTAAAGAAAAATTTATTCTGAGATATTGCATGTGAGATGATCAGTAGGCACTAGTCTTATGCATTAATTTATGGGCTTTCTAATCTTTGGGAAAAGATGATAGACTCAATCCAGTTATAATCCAAAGACTTATTGATTACTGCTAGCTGGATAACACGCTCTAAAGCAAGATTGCAGCTGCTGTGTGAAGGAAGGCATGAGGAAAGGATTTTTAAAGGAAAGAACCCCCAAGAAGACCGTGAGTGCTGGCACAATCCAGCAGGGAGCCTGTCTGCCCAGATTAAGTAGTCAAGGCAACACCAAAGTAGTCCTTGACTGTGCACAAGCAGGTTACAGAAGGCAAAATGTAGTAAGTCATATCACAACAAGTAGAAGGTCATGTCTGTACATTATTGTGGGGGGGGGGGGTCACAGAATCTGAATTATGGGGAACTTATCTTCCAAGAACTGGGGTCAGAAAAATAGCTAATGGGTACCAAGATGGATGCCCAGCATAAAACAGATTTTCTTTATGCATCATAATAATTTCAAGGAAAATATGAAAGAATTTGTGTGGTTTGAATGAGACACCTCCCCTCCCCAATGGCTTATACATTAGAATTGTCTTGTTTTGCACTTGGTGGACTGTTTAGGAAGGATTAGGAGGTGTGACTTTGTTGGAGAGGTGTGGCCTTGTTGGAAGAGCTGTGTCATTTGAAGTAGGCTTTGAAGTTTCAAAAACCCACTGCTAGGCCCAGAGTGTCTCTCTTGGCTGCTGCCCATAGATCAGGATATAAGTCCTTAGGAACCATTCTTGCCTGCCACAATGCTCTGGCCATGATGGCCATGGACTAACCTTCTGCACCTGTGAGCAAACCCTCAATTACATGCTTTCTTCTAAACACTGCCTTGGCCATTGATTTCATCATAGCCATGTTACCCTAACCAAGTCAGCTTTATCAACGTAACTCTTTGTCATTTATGTAGTGATTGTGAGCAGAGTCAGTCAGCTAGCCAGGCTGGTTTGTGGTCTGGAGAGCATACAGGCCAGTCTGTACATTAGCAAACAATAACCTCTTAGGAACTAATATTGGCCAATTCACACAGTCAAGATCATACTGTAGGCTTGTGTGTTCTGAAATTTTTATAGTGGAATGGACTCCTGTGCATCCCACCCACATGCTAATGTCCTTATTCACACCCAGAAACCTAATGATAGGTATGTTTTCAGTAGCATTTTCTGTCCAGCATGTTTTTATAGATGTCAGAACCTGAGGATGAAGAACAAAACCACAATTCAGGCACTGGTTTAAAATCTTGATTGTGCATCTTTTGAATTGTGTGTGACATTAGGCAAATTCCTTAACTCCCCCAAAGCTCAATTTGCTGCCAAGAAAGTTGCTTTGGTTGCACAGCTTCAAGGGGTACCTACAAATTGATAACTCAGATGAATACTATTTAACATATTGGAAGATAATTGTTTCATATTGTGAATAAGGAAATGTTGGCTAAGGACTTTTTTTTTCAGGTTAAAAACTTTTATTTCTGTGATATACAATAACCCTAGAGGCCAAAGACCAAACTCAAACACTACTAAATCATAAAAGAAAACTGCATTTAATATAATATCAATCAGTATAATTCACACTTGGTAGATTTAATCCTATCAATCATTAAACCCCTAGTAAAATAAAAGAATTTCAAATTTCAAGTTCTAAACAATCAACTCTTTCTTGGTAATAGAATGAAAAGCTATGACCAAAAGAAGACCAATGTTTAGCACTTTGTCAAAATCAATGGTCTCTTTAAAAACTGCCAATATCTGTCAGTAGTAACCATGTGGAGGCCGCTGGTGTGACCATACTGTTCTTACTGTTGTCAATAGTAAGGCTCTGGTCTCTGCTGTGTATAGTTGTTACTGCATAATCATCCATGCCACTGATTCCATTGACTGTCACTTGGCCATCCTCATCTGTTAGCCCTCCCTCTAAACTATCTGTTGTCTTGCAGCCACTTGCCTCTATTTCTTTGGTGACCACTAGCTCTGCTTTTCCATTCGTCAACACTGGAGGGGATTCAGGGGGATGTTTCAAGTATTCCTGGTACTCTTTGTCATCCTGTCTGAATCTGCTTGCAAACATCTCTTCAAAGTTTGGAATCACTTCAGAAGTTTCACTCATGTTTAAATTCTGTACAATTTTTAAGATCCTTCTGTGGGATGTACAGGAGAGAGCTAGGGTGTCCACACAGCAGCACCTCACACAGCTCTCCTAGGTAACCAAACACTCAGCAGGTTAAAGACTTCTTAAAAATTAATTTATTTTATTTTTATTTTTTTTATTAATTACATTTTATTCACTTTGTATCCACCCATAAACCCCTCTCTCCTCCCCTCCTAATCTCACCTTCCTTCCCCCTTCTTCATGCATGTCCCTCCCCAAGTCCACTGATAGGGGAGGTCCCCCTCTCCTTCCTTCTTATCTTAGTCTATCAGATCTCATCAGGAGTAGCTGCATTGTCATCTTCTGTGGCCTGATAAGGTTGCTCTCCCCCCAGGGGGAGGTGATCAAAGAGCAGGCCAATCAGTTTATGTCAGAGGCTGTCCCTCTTCCCATTACTATGGAACCCACTTGGATACTGAACTGCCATGGGCTACATCTGTTCAGGGGTTCTAGGTTATTTCCATGCATGGTACTTGTTTGGAGTATGAGTCTCTGGAAAGACATCTGTGTTCAAATTTTCTGGTTCTGTTGCCCTCCTTGTGGAGTTCCTGTCCTCTCCAGATCTTACTATTTCCCTCTTCTTTCATAAGATTCCTTGCACCCTACCCAACAGTTGGCCATAAGTCTCAGCATCTACATTGATAGTGTGCAGGGCAGAGTCTTTTAGAGGTCCTCTGTGGCAGGTTCCTAACTTGTTTCCTGTTTTCTTCTTCTTCTTCTGATATCTATCCTTTTTTTCCTTTCAGGAAGGGGATTGAGCATTTTAGTCAGGGTCCTCCCTCTTGATTATTTTCTTTAGATGTACAGATTGTAGTAGGATTATCCTATATTATATGTTTATATGAGTGAGTATATACTTTTGTGTCTTTCTGCTTCTGGGAAAGCTCACTCAGGGTGATTTTTTTTACCTGCATTCCCACCATTTACCTGCAAATTTCATGGTTTCCTTATTTTTCATTGTAGAGTAATATTCCATTGTGTAGATGCACTACAATTTCTGCATCCATTCTTCACTTGAGGGGCATCTGGGTTGTTTCCAGCTTCTGGCTATTACAAATAAAGCGCTACAAACATGGTTGAACAAATGTCCTTATTATGCACTTGAGCCTCTTTTGGAAATATGCCTAAGTGTGGTATGCTGGATCTTAAGGAAGCGCTATTCCTAGTTTTCTGAGAAAGTGCTGGCTTGATTTCCAGAGTGGTTGTACCAGTTTACATTCCCACCAGCAGTGGAGGAGGGTTCCTCTTTCTCCATGACCTCTCCAGCATGTGTTGTCACTTGAGTTTTTGATCTTGGCCATTCTCATGGGTGTAAGGTGAAATCTCAGGGTTGTTTTGATTTGCATTTCCCTAATGGCTAGTGAGGTTGAGCATTTCTTTAAATGCTTCTCTGCCATTCGGTATTCTTCTCCAGAGAATTTTCTGTTTAGCTCTGTTCCCCATTTTTTAAGTGGATTACTTTCTTTGTTGCTTTTCAGGTTCTTTAGTTCTTTATATATGCTGGTTATTAGCCCTCTGTCAGATAAAGGGTTAGTGAAGATTCTTTCCCAATCTGTAGGCAGTCGTTTTGTTTTGATGACAGTAAAAAAATTTTTTTAATTAATTTAATTTTATTTTTTTTTCCTGAGAACAGTCATTGCAAAACATGTTTCTTTTTTCCTTTCTTTTTTTCTTTGTATTTTCACTAATTACAGTTTATTCACTTTGCATCCCACCTGTAGCTCCTGGTTAAGGACTTTTATGGTGTGGCAAATAAGTTGATTCTGTGTAAGTTCATGTCGTGTTCCCACCACTATATGTAGTCAGCACATAGGCTGAGAGAAGCTTCAGAACCTTATAATAAAGAGTCTAAGACCTTTGATACCCTGCTGGATAGAGTCTTCTAGTGAATCCTGTGGAGGACTCCTGTCCTGTTCCCTGTCTTCTCCTACTTCTGATGTCTATCTTGTTTACCCTTCTGAATGAGGTTTCAGCCTCTTCCCCAGGATCTCCCCTACTGTTTAGCTTCTTTAGTACTGTACATTTTGGAATGTTTGTCCTATATTATATGTCTAATATCCACTTATAAGTGAGTATATAACATGTGTGCCTCTACCTTGGATAGTGTCCTAGTTTATTTTCTATCACTGTAATAAAGATCATGACCAAATGCAAGTTGGAGAGGAAAACGTTTATTTGGCTTACAAGTATTGATCACAGCCCTTCATTAAGGGAATTTAGGGCAGAAACTCCACAATAGAGCAGAGGTAGGAAGCATGAAAGAAAGACACTATTACTGGCTTGCTCTCCATGGCTTGCCAGGCTTGCTTTCTTCCAACTGCCAGGCTCATCACCAAGGAATGGCCCCACCTATGGTGTCCTTGACCCTTCCATAACAGTCATTTATTAAAAATGATTTGTCTATGTGCAATCTCTTGGAAGCCATACCTCAATTAAGTTCTTCTTTCCAGCTGTGTCAAGTTCACAAAAAATAGTAAACAGTACAGGGCACAGAGAGTAATTGTATTCCTAAATGTATAAGTCCAGTATGAAGTCAACAGGCATGGCCAAGTCCCAATGAATTCATCCCCAATGTAAGGGTTCATGCTGTTCCTCATGATGAGACCTTGTAGAATTTTCTATTGCTGACTCCTTCATTGAGCTTTTGTTATACTAGCAGTAATACTTAATTTTCCTGTGATAAAGTTTATTTTCTCCTCATTAGAGACCCTTACTGTGTAGAAGACTCAAGGGAACAGCAGAGTTTCTATTACTCTGGGGAATACTGCATCCCAGACATGGTTTTCCTAGTCCTGAGTTGTGGTCTTACAGAGTCCCATCAGGATGTGAAATCATGAAGGACAAAATCCTCAGGTTAAGAAGGCCTATTCCTAAGTGAGTGGCTGAGAGAAGCTGGAAAGTGATTGTAAGGTGGAGATGCCCCAGTGTCCAGAGGAGATTTAAAGAGCAAGTGATGCATAGGAGAGGATGGGGAGTAACTGTGGAGAGAAGAAATATGAATTAATCCAATCTGCTTTTCTCTCTCTTTGTCTTTTTTTTTAGGTTATTTGATCACTTTTTTTTTTTTTTTCTAGAAAAACACTGAAGAACACAGAAGAGACTAAGGAGACAAGACAATTCCATGTAGTAGTCTGGGTTGGTGCTGTTAAGCTGTTTTTCACTGTTCACACAGCAGCTTCTCAGCTGTTTATCTCAGAGGAGTGCCTGAGTCTAGGGAACATGGGTAAAGCAGGTTTGGGAGAGTTATTGTTCAGGACTCAATCACTGTGGGAGGCCTTTTTAGTCTTTCAAGACATTGTTAAACTGTGCAATACTCAGGATGAAAGTCTGCAATAATGATGGTGAAGTTTATCCCAGATGTGCTGACAATGAATTTGGTGGGGTCTCCAGTATTCCTGACTGAAGATGGTAAATAAGGGCCTTGATGGTCTGTCCTGGACGCTGCTGGTCCAAAGGCCAGTTAGTGATTTCCATCTGTGTAGAAGAGGCTTTGACTGTCCCTGCAGGTGATCGAGACTTTCTCTCCTGGAGAAACCTGAAGGGAATCTGCTGACTTGGTGAGCATGATTTGCCTATTAGAAGCTGTGATCAGAGGCACACAGGGATACAGAGAGTGTGTGAGATGTTAGAACAGAGGTTCCCACTAACAGGACACCAGGACCTGCCATACCTGTGCTGCAAATGGCTTTTACTCCTTACCAATCTCCAAAGCATCTTTAAGGTCAAAGTTCTCTTGGCATGTTACTTCACTTGTGGATCACAGAAGGAGATGGAGTAGGGAGGCTGCCACCATTTTGCTGCCTCCCAAGCTTCTGAGAATGCTCTGGCCCAACAAAAGGCTCAACTTGTAATTCCTGATCATAGGGAAGTGATGGTGAGATATGTTAAAGCAAACTCATGAGGATGAAGGCTGAGCAAGGTTATGGAGGGCTGTGGTCACCCATGCATCTGATGCTAACTTCAACTTTCCATCTACTTCCTGTGCTTACCTTATACCTGAGGATTTCCTCTGGTAGTGCCACAGGCACGGTGCCTCTTGTGTGAAAGCCACAGCCACCTCCAGGGTAAACAGGAGTCTGGAGCCCAGGCTCTTAGGAATTAATACCTCTGCAGAACAGAGTAGGGCATCAACAGGCCTTAGCTGCAACAGTGACTGAAGTATAAGGCCCCCCAAGGCTGCTCTGGTGAGGTCTCAGACAAGGCTCAGTTGCTCATGTGACTGTGTGGCACAGACTCTGCTGTACTGAAATGTTGTGCCCATCCTTTATCTGGGAATGTGCTAAGCTGTGACCCAGACACAACTAATCTAACAACACAGGAAGCTGGCTACTCTTTCTTAATTAATCCCCAGGATGGGATTAGGCCTTATTCTGTAAAGTTAGTCATTTAATGAGATAAAATAATAATGTAGAACCAGAGAAAATATTCTTCATGTTTCCCTGTGGGACTCATTTCCACCTAACCAATTATTTCCCCTTATTTTCAGGTGAAATTAGCAAATCGCTCAGTTTTATGAGAAACTCTTGAATACTGTTATTTACATGTTCCCTAGTCTCCTCTGGTAATGCTGGCTTGCAGAAAAGCACTTACTCTTCACTCTGTCTCTCTGCATCTCTGGATGACACAGGTTGTCTCAGGAAGAGGATGATTAGGTGGGTCTCTCTCTCTCTTCTGGATTCAACTTCTTGAGTCTGCTCCCAGTGTGAGAAGAAATGGTGGGTGGAAGTTCTCCTCCAATATCCATGAATTAATTATCCCCAGGAAATTGGATAGGTTTTGACTCCTTCGTTGCTGAATGGACTTTAAGTTCAATCAGAGTCTGTGTGCCATTATTCCACCCTTAGTGGTATCATTTATGCTTGTCATTATTATGGTTCATACGAATTATAACTGGAAATGATCATTATTTCTTTCTGTATTATTTTATTATTTACTTTTATTTTATGTATACTGGTGTTCTGTCTGATTGAATGTGTGTGTGTGTGTGTGTGTGTGTGTGTGTGTGTGTGTGTTAAATCTACTGGACCTGGAGTTACAAAGAATTGTGAGCTTCCATGTGGATGCTGGGAATTGAACCCACATTCTTTGGAAGAGCAGCCAGTGCTCCTAACCATTGAGCCATCTTTCCAGCCCCCTGGAAATGATTATTGATCCCACTCCTAATTTGGAAGCTTGTATGGTGCCTTCTGGAAATATGAAAGGTAGTCCTTATAGAGTTCAAATAGGGACATAGATTCTTCTACCTCTGGTGACACCCTAGGGAAACAATAATAGCCTGCAATATAAAGGGAAAATTTCTAGCCACTTATAAGTGAGTATATACCATGCACATCTTTTTGGGGGTTTGGGTCACCTCACTCAGGATCATAGGTTTTATTGTTCCATCCATTCATCTGCAAATTTCTTGATAACTTTGTTTTTCATAGCTGAGTAGTATTCCATTGTGTAAACGTACCTCATTCTTTATTTTATTTATTTATTTATTTTTTTGGTTGACGAGTGTCTGTGTTGTTTCTAGTTTTCGGCTGTTATGTATAAAGCTGCTATGAAAACAGTTGACCAAGTGTCCTTGTGGTATGATGGAGCTCCTTTTGGGTATATATGCCCAGGAGTGGGATAGCTGGGTCTTGAGGTAGAACTATTCTCAATTTTCTGAGGAAGAACCAGATAGGTTTTCATAGTCATTGTACAAGTTTGCACTCCCAACCAGCAATGTAGGAGTATTCCCCTTTCTCCACAACCTCACCAGCATGTGCCGTCATATGGGTTTTTGATCTTAGCCATTCTCATGGGTATAAGATGGAATATCAGAGTCGTTTTGATGTGCATTCTCCTAATGACTGAGGATATTGACCATTGCTTTAAGTGTTTCACAGCCATTGGGGATTCCTCTGTTGAGAATTCTCTGCTTAGTTCTTTAACTCAATTTTTTTTTCAATGCAGTTTATTCAGAATTTTATTATTAAGGATTTTCACCAATCCTACATCCTACAAAGGGTTAATATCCAAAATACATAATAAACTCAAGAAATCAAACACCAATAAAGAAATAACCTATTTAAAAAATGGGGTACAGAACTAAACAGAAAGTTCTCAACAGAGGATTCTCATGGCTGAAAAGTACTTAAAGAAATGTTCAACATTCTTGGTCAACAGGGAAATGCAAATCAAAATGACCCTGAGATTCCCTCTCACACCTGTCAGAATGGATAAGATCAAATTCTCAAGCAACAGCACATACTAGCAAGAGTGTGGAGAAAGGGGAACACTGCTCCATTGCTGGTGGGAGTGTAAACTTGTAAAACCACTTTGGAAATCAATCTGGCAATTTCTCAGAAAACTGGGAATAGCTTTACCTCAAGACCCATCTATAGCACTCCTGGATATATACCTGAAAGACAATCCACCAGACAAGGATACTTGCTCAACTATGTTCACAGCAACTTTATGTGTAATATCCAGAATCTGGAAACAACCCAGGTGTGCCTCCACCAAACAATGGATAAAGAAATTGGTAAGTTTACACAATGGAATACAACTCAGGTATAAAAAAAAAAAAAAAAAACATGACATTTGCAGGGAAATGGATAGAACTCGAAAAGATCATTCTCAGTGAGATATGTCAGATCTGGAAATACATACATGGTATGTAATCACTTACAGGTGGATTTTAGCCATAGAGTACATGATAAGCATACTGTAAGGCACTGAACCAAAGACAGTAAGTAGCACAGAAGATTCAAGAAGGGATGCATAAATTCCACTCAGGAATTTATTTGCAATCGATAGAGGTTATAGGCTAAAGACAAGAACAAGGTGGCAGAGGGGTCGCAGTGAAAAGAGGAGGAGGTCAGACCTGGAAAGAGCAAAGGCGAGAGTAAAGAAGGCCTGTAGAGAAAAGAAAATCTGAGCATGGGATGTGTCTGTGACAAGATGGAAACCTAAGTCAGGGTAGGCTCCTGGGAGGATATGAGGGGTACACAAGCAGAGACTCCTAATGGCAGAGGCAATAGGGACTAAAGAGGACACCCACTAACTAGACTAGTCTCCTAGCAGAGTGAAGGGAACACCAACCCACTCACAAAAACGTTGAACAAAAATTTACCCTGCCTATAATATGTGCAGCAAAGAAGATAAGCAGAGAGAGCAGAGACTGAGGGAATGCCCAACCAATGCCTAGCCCAACCAAAGACCCAACCTACCAGAGAGTGCCAACCCATGACACTATGAATGATACTCTGCTAAACTTGCAGACAGGAACCTGACAGCATTGTCCTCTGAGAGGTGTTAACCAGCAGCACCTCAAAACACATGCAGTCTCAAAACCAAACATTGGGTGATGCATAGGGACATTTGTGGAAAAGAGGGAGGAAAGAGAAAAAGACCTGGAAAGGACAGGAACTCCACAAGAAGACCAACACTGCCAACTAACTAAGGCCAAGAGGTGCCTGCTGAGACTGAAGCATCAATCAAGGATTATGAATGAATTGGACCTAGGCCTTTAAAACAGTGTATCAGTTAGCTTGAGTCTACAACAAGAAGGCAAAATGAATATAAATTTAAAAGAATTAAAACCACTCACAGGTATATCCAACTGTGTGAGTTAATTCCAGATGTAGGCTGTTTTACTACTAAGCTTAGCTATCATAAGAGCCATGTCAGAACAGCTGAGACATTTCCTACCTGAAATAAGCAAGAAAAGCATAGAGACATTCTCAAAGAAATGCTTTTTCTCAAAAAAAAAAAAAAAGAAAAGAAAGAAAAGAAAGTGGGGGGAGCATTGTATAGCTGAGATAAAAAGTTAATAAACTATAACTCATATTAATTGAAATAAAAATTAATTTAAAAAACGAAAGTGTGGTGATTTTACTTTGAGAATCTGGGTACCTTCATGTAGAGTTCTAGTTATTTCTACACATGTTAAGTTAACAGTTCCACATTTGAACATGGTCACAATGTAAAAGCTAGTATTTGGGGAAATTTTACTCAAAGTCATGCATAAAGGTGATAGAAAGAGATTTCTCTGCCATTTTCGTCTCGTACTCTAACATCTAAATGATGATCAAGTAGTAATCGCCTCAGGAAAGAATAAGGCCACTACCACAATTTTGCACATTATTTGAAGCAAGCTTGATTATACTGGTTTGTAGCCAAAGGCTGGCTAAGACTGCTCCTAATTCCAGTTTAAGAGTGCAGCAATGGATTCATTTCCTGGGACACTTTTAAGGAGTAAAATCACAGATAGTTACAAAAGTGAAAAATTTCACTTTTAGAAAGGTTTACTAAAGTGAAAAAAATGGGGCAGTAAAGTCATACAGTAAAATCTCAAATTAACACCAATTTATCGCTATGTGATTAAAGGGTAATGAGGGGGAATCAGGGTGTTCTCAAAAACAAGTCAAGGTCAAGATTTGGCGCAAGGATGGCTCCAGAAAATGGACTTAAAAGCAGCAACTCAGCTCATACAATAAATGTAACCATATATTTACAAATACGGGGGTCATATCTTCTGTATTGAAAATGGAGACAGACAGATTCCTTACAAGTCAATGACACTGAGACAGTAGATTGCTTTTGAGCCAGTGCTATTTCTTAACCATGACTTATGATCGAAATGTAGAGATATCAATGTCACAATTTTCACAAATAGGAAGAACCAAAACCACAAATACAAAAATCATCTAGGAATAGTCACCTATTAATTAGCACCATAGACATTGTTCAACAATGCATGGCTGTGATGAGCCAGTGTGTCCTCAGAACAAAGATGCTTTTGCCACTGAGCAGGCTGGCTCAGAAGAAGGTCACAGCTGCTTCCATGCAAGACCAGACAGAGTTCATTTTCAGTAGCCCTGGCTGCTGTGTCAGGAGTGTGACATCACTGTAGAAAATTCGTTCTACTTCGTGTTTTACCCTTTATTTTTATTTTAGTTATATGGGTGTTTGCCTGCATGTGTCTCTGTGAAGTACCCACAGAGGCAAGAGCAGGGTGGAAGATTCCAGCAAATGATCTTACAGCACATATGTGTTCTGGAAATAAAACCAGGGCCCTCTGGACAGCACCCCAGGCTGTTAACTGCTGAGACATTTCTAGACCAACTTTCTAAATTTAAATTGACTTTTATAATCTTTGATTAAAATATAGTACATCACTTTCCCCCTTTCTTGTCTTCCATCCATGCCTACCAAATCCTTCACTTCAGACT
The DNA here is from genome assembly GCF_030254825.1 of Meriones unguiculatus. Classification (NCBI taxonomy): domain Eukaryota; kingdom Metazoa; phylum Chordata; class Mammalia; order Rodentia; family Muridae; genus Meriones; species Meriones unguiculatus. The sequence continues at coordinate 22,645,368 of NC_083353.1, read as the reverse complement.
TCTTCCTTCTTCTGTATGAAGAAGTATGTTGTAATACATGATGACAACCTGCTAAGTTTGGTTTTGTTGATTGTGTGTATATGGTTTAAGGACTGATTCAATGCTTTATATCTTGTATAAATAATGATGGCTGAAGCTGTTACAGGCCCCGTGCTTGAATGAGAACTGGTGGTTAGTGTCTTCATTCTCACAAACTGCACACAAATGTCCATGGTTAGACAACAATGCTGGAGCAGGACATCTGCAGACATCACCTAAAGTGGGGCAGCACATAGTGACCATCAAACTGTGACCATCATATTTTTAGTCATCAAAATTAGCCATCATGTATTAGCAATCACAGAGTGGCCATCACATAATTCCGATCACATAGTGTCCCTCAGTATGATCATTACACAGCTGGACATTAACATAGGACCTTTAATAAATTGAGCATCATTAAGGCTATCACACAGAGAGCATCAAACAATGCCCATCATGGAGAATAAATCACAGAGTTGGCCCTTAAACAGTGAACATCACACAATGGCCATCAGTCACTGGACTTCCCATTGTATCCATAGAAGAGAGTCCATTAGAGTGGCTATCAAATCGTGATGCTCACTTAGTGTTCACCATATATTTCAATTAAAGAGTGACAGTCAAAAAGCAAACATCGAATACTGGGGATCAGACAGTGTTCACAGTGTGGCCATTGCAGAGTGACCATCAGAGAGTTTGCTCTCTCATTGTGTCTATAGCACATTGGGCATCCTATAGGGGTTATGATCCTCAACCATCACACAGAGGATATAAAACTTTGGTCAACACATTATGTTGATTACTAGTGACCTCCATATGGAAGCCATCGCATAGTGATGATAAAAAGAGAACATTACATACTTTCCACTCCAAGGTGGCCATCACACAGCGACCATCACACTATGTCCATCACAAAATGATGATCACTCAGTGAATTACTCACAGCTGTTCATCACAATGACTATCACAAATTGGGCATCATTTGTGGCCATCACATGCTGGTCACAACATAGTGGATTTTACAGTATCCATCACCCAGATATGACCACAGAAATGCCATTACAGAGTGACCATTATGCTGTAGCCAGAAAACAACAGCTATCAATCTACTTTCATATTGCAATGATAATGAAAATGTGGAGAGTATAAAATGATAAGCATATGTTGACCAACACAGTGACCATCACATCATGGCCTTCACACAGTGTCTCTCACACTGTGACCATCAGAGAGTTGGCCATCACCATGTACATTAACATTGGCCAACACTCGGTGTCCATCACATGCCATCTTTAACACTCTGGGCATCTCCATGTTTATGACATAATCACTATCACACAGTGGCCATCATATAATGAATATTACACAGTGACAATAAAACAGTATATATCAAAATGTTCATCACATATCAGTGATTACAGACTGACCATTATGCAATTAAATCATACAGCTAACCATCAATTATTAGCCAGCACAGAATGGCCATTACAAAACAACCGTCAGTCACAGGCCATGGTAGTGAAAATCATGTATTGGTGATGAAGCACTGATCTTTGCACAGTGAACAAAACTCAATGTCAATCACACATTGTCCAACACAAGGTCAAATTTACACAGTGACCATCACACCATATAAATGACATAGTGGGATATCAAACAGTGAGCATCAGATAATGGCCATCACAGGGTGACCATCACAGTGGCTATCAAACTTTGACCATCACATAGTGGGATCCCACAGAATTTATAATTCAGTGACCAACACACACAGGCCATGATTAAGTGGCCAGCATACAGTGACCATCAACAGTGTCAAAAAACACATTACTGTCAATCAGAGGCCCTCAAAAAGTGGCCATAACACAGTAGCCATCACAGAGTAACCATCACACAGTAAACACAACACAGTAGCCATTAATTATGACCATTTCACAGTGGCCATTACATTGTAGCCCTCACAAAATGATAATTAAACAGAGTTCTCACCCAAACGTCACATGGATTAAATTAGAGTGAACAGCACAAAGTTGAATATCATGACAAGTCCATCTCATAGTGTAAATCAACTCATGGTCATACATTGTCTCCATTAGATAGGGAAGACTACATTGAATATCAAACAGAGATCACATATACAGTGGCGATCATACAGAGGGATATATATATGTATAATTTATGATAATTTAAACAGAATATTATATATATATATATATATATATATATATATATATATATATATATATCACAGCAGGCATCACACAGGTGCAAGTAACCTGTGAGATATATATATATATATATATGTATATATATATATATATATATATGGGTACATTTATATATACATTTAAATATATGAATGTATATCACATATATATATGGTTGAGAATATATATGTATATATCAAGGTACATTTATATATACATATAAATATATGAATGTATATCACATATATATATGTATATATATATATATGTATATATATATACATATATATATATATATGGCTGAGAAGCCTGAACCTGGGCACTCAGAAGAGAAGTCCCAGCTTGGGAAGCTATCCCAGAGCCAGATTAAGAGCAAGACACACTTGAAAATGAAGGAGTCACAAGAGCTTAGGCTGCAAACCCTGAGAGCCTGCATACAGAACACACAAGCCAAGAAGCTGCAAGGATGAAGACAAATCAAGTTGGTCACTTTCCAAATCCAGGCAAAAAGACCAATGCAGAAAAGGAGACTGAACCTCAGGTGAGAGGTGTTGACTTTTCTGACAAGCACTTCCTCCATGAAGCCTCTACCCACAGCACATGCCAGAGGGATCCTTGCCTGACTATTGGGAAGGCTACAGAACCATCATCCAGGCTAAGAAGAGACAAGGTCCTCTAATGACCTCAAAGCTGGAGAACCACAGTGGTGAGCAGGGTAACCAAAAAGACCATGCAGAAAAACACATTTGACCTGAGCACATTTGGAGGCAAGGAAGGGCTGTGAACCCCATGGAGTCAGCTAGAGTGGGCTCTGGGTTCCAAGAACAGGCTTCATGAGCTATGGAGGAGACATGGCTTTCCAGCACTTTAACTTGGGATCCCACTACTACCTGATGGGCAAACATTCTGGAGACACTCTCTGGAGGCCTCTCTGCCTGATCTCCACACTCTTTGGGCGCGTTCCTCCAGCCATCTTCCCAGATCAAGCACTGTGTCTTCCATTGGCCCACCAGATTCCCACTACTCAAGGACTCTGGCGAAGGCTCAAGATCTAGGCTTCAGGAAGAAAGGCCAGCACCAAAAACTCACAAAATGTCCTTCACCTTCCTGAGGGACTCACTGGCAGACCCGCTCATGCATGCTACTTCTTGATGCACACCTGTCTGAACTGGAAAGGAAGGATGGATTTACTGGAATTCAAACCCCTCTTCTGGAGGGTTGTGCCGAACCAATCATTGACGTCACTTCCCATTTCCAGCTCTCCTCTGCTTGGACAGATCATCTTTTCAGAGTTAGTTTTATATCCCTTAGGGCTTCGTCCATGCCAAGGTACAGAAATTCCTGGGGTAGGACTACTTAGGATAAGTGCCAGGTGTGTTCGTTTCAGCACTAATGAATATTGTGTTCATTTCTCTCCTCTGTATAACAAGCTGTTCATGAATAATCATCTGTGTGTATATACATATGATTGGAAAGAGAGAGTCATTCATGGGCATGGACATAGAGAACTGATAGACTCTGTGTGAGTATGCATGTGTGTGCAAGTGTGTTTATGTGTGTGTGTGGGGGGAGTAGTGGGAAATAAACCAGAGAAAAAAAGGGAACCATTTGCAACCCAGAAAACCAAGACCCAGTTGCCCAGGATCAGAATGGAAATGAAAAGCTCTGGGCGGGCTTTTGGGATCTGCACCAGTGTGAACACCTGTGAATGCCTAGCTCCTGGGCTGAAGGAGCCAGGGCAGAAAGGTGGTGTGATAGGTGTGCAAGACAGGACATCCAGGCACCAAGCAGAAATCCACTTGACCCAAGGAGGCTCCACTCACTAGGATGAAAGAAATCTGTCCCCTCAAAACTCCCCCCACAATGCACTGACTAAAATCGGAGCTCAGAGCAGTTACTAAGCTTTTTTTTCCCTTCCCCCTGCTGTTGTGTGAGCATGAGCAGTGTCTGGCAGGCACCCGAAGCTGGTGTCCCCCACTGGGGAACCGGCTATACCGAGAGAGCCAGCAAAGACTTTACCGAAGCCCCCATTTGGCAGAGCTTGCTTAAAAGCCAAGCAGGGCAGTGAATCCCCTTGAGTCCTCCAGTGTGGGCTCTGGGGTCAGAGAACAGGGTTCTTGAGCTGTGGACGGGGCGTGGCCCAGGGAAGCAGAAGTCAGAAGGGGCTGACTCAGATCCAGGAGCCTCAGCTGCTGACTGGGCAGATTTGATCCCAAGGCGTGGTCCAGCAACTCTATATATCTAGGGGAGGGATGAGCCCCTCTGCAGTGAGGCAAAGTGAGGCTGCAGGCTGGAAGACTGCCAGCAGCCTATCCCAGAATCTGCTGCAGAGACACAGGTAGCCACCGCCAGAGAAAGAGGACAAGATCAGACTGACATGCTGTTTGCTAGGTGGGGCCCAGTCCTGTCCTCAGGATGGAGGCTGGCTGTTCTCAGGGAGCCCTGCATTAGCTGTGTGATCACCTGTGCAAGGACACAGAGCCACGCAAGCTCTACAAGGCCCTGAAGAAACTCGCCTCCATACCCATCCTGTCTGAACGTCTGGCAGAGATAGGCTTCAGGCAGACCATCAAAGTCTTGAGGAAACAGCAGCTCCTATTGCCCTACCCAGGAACCTGGAGGCCAGATTGTGGGAGAGTTCCCTACTGTTGTCCTGGTCTGGCTCAGACCAGGACTCCCCTGACTCTGCCTTGGTGCTGAGCATGAAGACAGAGCAAGGAAGAACATCTCTGGCAGAAGAGCACCGAGTATCCACGTCCAGCGAAGCCCAAGACAAGCATACAGAGGCCTTGAAGCTGAGCAGGTGAAGACCCAGCCCGAGCAAGAGGCAAAGCACATGCCAGAGGCCAGAGGCAAGTGACACAGGCCATGGAAGTCTGGGACCAGCAGCCAAGATGATCCAAAGGTGAAGACAGAGGCCCTCCTCTGGCCCAGGAGGATGGTCACGCTGACTCTTTGGGTGCTTGCCTCAACTCTGACCAAGCCTGCTACCCCCTGGGTGTCCCGGGTCCCTCTTAGGGTCAAAATGACGGGGAAGTGCAGCTGTGGCCTGTCAAGTTGGATTCCAAGACACTGGTCTACTCAGGTCCCAGGAGTCCCGTTCACCAGCAGGAATCGCCAGGAGGTCTCCTCCTTGCAAAAGATCCCAAGGGCACGTGGGATGCTCAGTGCCAAGCCACGGAAGCCACTGCAGCCCATGCAGCTGATGCAGCCGAACAATCTGCTCTCCAGGGAATCTCCCAAGCCAAGGATGCCTTCAAAGCCAACACAGCCCAAGCAGCCCAAGGAGCAGAACATGGGCAAGCAGGGGACGAGCCTGAGACCCACAGCCAGACAGTGACCAAGACAGAGTGGCAGATGGAGGAGGCAGACCAAGAGCTGAGGCTGCAAGCCCTCACAGCCCGCATCCAGACGCCGACAAACCCAGATGGCCACCTTCTTCACCCAGACCAGGAGCCGAGGCGAGCCAGAGGAGCCCGCACCCCCGGTGCGGGGGCCCTCCTCCGAAACGCACCTCCTCCTGGAGGCCTCTGGCCACGGCCCAATCCAGCGAGCTCTCTGCAACTCGACCCAGGCTAAAAAGAGAACTGCCCCCCTCATGGCCAAGGCTCTCCGGGATAATTGCACCCAGTTCTCTTGCAGATGAACCCCAGAAGGACACTGTCTGCTCAGGCATGCCTTGAGACTCCCCGGGACTGTACACACCCACTTGTCCCTCACAAAAAAAGTCAGGCTTTCCAGAGCTTGCACCTGGCATCCCACTTGGAGCTCTGGAGACACTCTTTGGAGGCCTCTCTGCCTGATCTCCATACTTTTTTGCAGGTTCCACCCACCCGTGAGAGCCTGGGCTGCAGCCATCTTCCCAGATCAAGCACTCCGTCTTCCATTGGCCCACCAGACTCCCATTACCCAAGGACTCTGGCGAAGGCTCAAGGTCTAGGCTTCAGGAAGGAAGACCAGCACCAACATCTCACACCTTGGCCTTCACCTCCCCGACGGACTCACTGGCAGATAAGCCCACCCATGCCACGTCCTGATGCACACCTGCGTGAATTGTAAAGTAAGGATGGATTTCCTGGAATTCTCACCCCCTCTTCTGGAGGGCTGTGCCAAACCAATCATTGACCTCACTTCCCATTTCCAGCTCTGTAGTCCTTAGACAGATCTTTTTCCCAGAGTTAGTTTTCCATCCCTTAGGGCTTTGCCCATGCCAAGGTACACAAGTGCCTGGGGGAGGACTGCTTAGGATAAGAGCCAGATGTGTGTGTTTGAACACTAATGTTTTTATTTTTCTCTTTGTATTCACAGTCTTTTAAACATGATTATGTTTAGAATGATAAATTTTAATTTGATAACCATTCAGAGATATTTGCATTGTATTTGTACATATCGTTCCAATATTTTTGAATGATGAGCATGCGTTCATATAATTTAACAGAGTAACCTATCGATTCATGTAATTAAAGAGGCATAGGGGAGTAACACATCAAAATGTGATCAAATTTTGGCATGCAAACATCTATTCCGTTTCGAATAACGTTTCAATAAGTTCATCTTCTCGATATTTGTAATAAAATTAAAGGTAAAACCAAAAACCATAAAATAAAATGTGTGAATATGTCTGTTTTTTAAAAGAGGTGGGGGAATTGATGCAGAAAAAAAAATGAGGCCAAAAGAGACCAGACCTATGACAACCCACACTTTTGGGATGCCCTGTGTTTCGTGGCCACAGTGATCAGGTGAGAAAACCTGATGAGAAAAACAGAGGAATATGCCTTAATTTATAAAGGAAGTTGGGAGGGTCCACAGACAGACAGTGAAGAGGTGAAAGATATGGAAGAAATAAAATAATAGTGAAACACTGACAGTTACAAAAGGAGAAAGAGAGAGGAAAAGAATGGGGGGACTTAAAATGTCATGGATAAGCTGCAGCAAGGAGCCAATGTCCCAATATCAGAAAAGCAGTGAAAAGCCATAGATGGGCTTGAGGTTTTGCTTCTCTGTGGATGGGCTCCTAGCTATGTGCAAACAGTGGGAAGAAAGAGTTGGTGAGCATCAGCCAGCAAGGTGGTGAAGCAGGCTTGCAAGTTATGATATCCAATCCCATTTAGGAAAACCCCTTTCACTGAGGATGCCTATCATAGATGCCTGGTGTGAGTGTGTTTGAACACTATTGTTTTCTTTTCTGTACTTTGTCTTCAAACCTATTGATATATATTTGCACAAAATTAATAGACAGTAATATGCATAGTTATTTAATTGGTACTTGTACTTATTGACAGATGATATATCATTGTATGTATATTTACATATAGATTAATAAACAAATAAATACATAGCTTGATAGATACAATGAAAATTGACACACTAAAATGTAATGGTAGTTCAGCATGCATCATGCAGACCGTGGACAACATAAGTAAAGATTAAACAAGTAAATGTAATAGAGGATAAATATTAAAGTAAATGAAGAACAACAAAATACCTCCAAATAGTGTGTGTGAGAGAGAGATGAGGGAGAGAGAGGAACAGAGACAGACAAAGGGAGGTGGGCAGACATGAAGGAATGAAGACAAGTTAATATGACATAAATTTTCCTTTTAGGGCTTTATTTGTAAACTGAGAATGTAAATGTGTAATTCTCTTACAGCACATTTGATGTAACTGAAGTAAACATTCAGGTAAAGAAATGGACATTTCCTCAAAATCAACACAATATGAAAGTTGAATGAGTTGTCCATTGCATATACATTTTAAGCTTTGGACTGTCTGCAAATAGAAATTCATGGGATTTTATCATTTGTGCATGAATGACAGAGACCTGTGTTCTTCATCAGCAAGAAAGAAACTATCCGAATGCAGAAGGATGCATCTGAGCTCTTGTCTGGCCTTTAATGCTTTACTGAAGATGAATGCTAATATTCTCTAAATTGCCATGGCCATACAGTTTCAACTATTTCTATAGACACATTATTTTTCTAAGAATTTCCGTAAATTTATAAAAAGTACATAAGATTTGATTTTTTTTTTCCTATATTACAGGTGACAGTGAAGATTTCTTTTCAGAATGATTTAATGTTACCTGATTATCCTGTATGGATTTTAAGCACCTTTAAATGATCAAGTATTGATTATAAAATGTTGTAATATACTTTGGTGGTTCATTACACAGTTTTTAGAAGAACTGTTTTGAGTTTATTATTGTAATCACAACCAAAAAGTGAGAAAAGTGATATTGGAAGAAAAAATGACTTCAATCTTCGAGTTGATACATGAACATACTAAATATGCACAGTTATATATATACGCAGCACAGACTGCATATATATGTAGAACATATAGGATGACATTTCTGTTCCTATAGCAAGTAATAATTGAAATAATGGCTGAAAACAGGCTACAGAAAATTAATTACTTATTTTTTATGTGTTACAGAATTATTGTAAACATCATATGATTTCCTGCTTATTGGCAAAACCTGAGTCATAAAGAGAAGTTAAAAACACTCATCAATCCCCAGGGTACGAGGATTGTTCAAGGATCCTGAATAAACTGCATTGAAAAAAAAAAACACATGGCTGAGAAACACTTAAAAAAAAAAACACTCATCAAGTCCATGTTCATACCACCCAGAATGTGCCTTATCTTGTCTGATCCTGGAAGCTAAAACACTCATCAATGGACACCTTCAAACTCAGCGTCACATACTCCATAACTCACAAAAGATATGAGAGAAAGAATGGAGAAGAGAGAGAGAGAGAGAGAGATGGAGATGGAGAGATTAATTTATGGGGAGCATAGAGATGTTAGATGGAAGAGCTCTGCTGGGTGTGAGAGTAGTCATCAGGGCTAGTTTAATTGCTATGCACACCTAAACAATTACCAGAGCATCTGAACCAATCCAGGCAGATCACAGATTCTTGGTGCTATTTTTCCCTTACCCCAACCCAGCAGATGGAAAAAGTATTCGCTTAAAGATCAAGTTTAAAAATTCCATTCCCATAGTGTAACCATTTCTATGCAATAACAAAACAATCCTCAAAAGGTATTGTTTTTTTTTTTTTTTTTTTATTCTTTTTTTTTTCAATGTAGTTTATTCAGGAACCTTGAACAATCATCTGACCCTGGGGAAAGACAGCCCACAGCTTAAATAGCCTCTGGGTAGCCAACCCTGACGTGCCACGTGTGCAATGCAGATAGGTCCACATACATGGAAGCAAGCCAGATCCTCAGCCGTAGCCAAATGTGGAATTGTTCGTGACAGAGAGCACTCACCATCGGGAAGGTGGAAGGAAAAGGTATTGTTAACCCTCTATTTTTCCTATGTTAGGTATTTTTTTTTCTTTTTCTGTTTTTTTCCCTCTTTCTTTCTGTTTCTTTCATATTTCCTTCCTTTCTTTCTTTGTCACAAAACAAAAAGAACAAATGTAATTAATACAAGTAAATTTTAAGCCTTTTCCAGAAAATTATAAAATGCTGACATCTAGTGGAGGTGAAAATATAGGCCTAGAAGGAGTTTTAGTAATGCAGTGTCCTAAGTGTAAGCTAAATGCTTCCAGATCCAAATGCAGAAATAAGCACAGGTGGATATGTCTTGTTTATATTTTTATCCTTACTATTATTATTTACAATTTATTTACATCCCAGATGTAGCCCCTTCCCTCTTCTGCTTATGGTCCCACCCTCTCTCCCTCTTCCTTCGCTATCCCTTTTCCCTAGTCCACAGATAGGGGAAGTCCTTCTCCTTTACTGTCTGACCCTAGAATATTAGGTCCCATCATGACTGCCTGGATCCTCTTCCTCAGTTGGCTAGCTAAGTCTTCCAAGCAGGGAAAAGCGCTCAGGGAACAGGCAACCTAGTTCATGACAGAGACTTTGTCTTCTCTACTTATCCAAGTAAGGGTTCTCGCTTGGAGACTGAGCTAACTATGGGCTACGACTGAGCAGGGGTTCTAGGTCCTCCCTATGCATAGCCTTTGGTTGATGCATCAATCTCTACAGTCCCCCACTGGGCCCAGGTTTTTGTTGTTTTGTTGGACTCTGTGTAAGGCTCCTGTCTCCTCCATGTCTTTCTATCTCCCTCTTATTCATAAGATTCCCTGCACTCTGCCCAAGTTTGGCTATGTGTCTCAGCATTCACTTTAATATCCTGCTTGGTACTGAAAGGGTCAAACTAACTTTGTAACCTATATGTCTTTTAAAGCCTATAGTTTTGAGTTTTAGGTCTAGGTTAAGCAAAAAACAAACAAACAAACAACAACAACAACAAAAAGCAACAATCAATGACCTTCACTCAGCAAAAAGAATGACCAGACCCTTGTTTTTGAGATAGTGTTTCTTAGCAACCAACCCAGATGACCTCAATCTTTCTTCTGAGTAGCTTCTGACCTCCAGCCAAAAGCCCACAACCCTGATCTTCAAGGATGGGCTAACCAAACCCACCTTCAATTGCAACTGCATCCACACTTGGCCAAGCTTGAGCACCTAAGACTAACCAATTATCTTAATTTATAGCTTCCTTATCCAATCCTAAATTGCCAAACTGCAACTTCAAATTTCCCACACTTTTTCTTTTAAAAAACCTAAGGCCTTTGTCGCCTGGTGCCACTCTTTGCTGACAGGCAGGGGTGACCTCATTGCACAATGGTTAATTTAAACCTCTTGTTTTTCCATTGAGTTGTGGTCTGTGGGAGTTTCTGGGAAGGGAGTGATCTTGAACTCCTGAGCTGTGAGACCCCAGGTCTTACAGTCCAGTCTTTCAGAGGCCCTTTGTGGAAGGCTCCTGTCTTGTTCCTTGTTTTCACCCTCTTCCAATGTCTATCTTGTTTGCCTTTCTTAATGAGGATTGAGCATCTTGAGGACTCAAGAAGGGTCCTCCTTCTTGCTTGGCTGCTTTAGGTGTACAGATTTTAGTATGTTTATCCTATACTATGTGGCTAATATATATGTATGAGTGAATATACACCACCTGTGTCTTTCTGTATCTGGGTTACCTCACTCAAGATGATCTTTTCTAGTTCCCACCATTTGCCTGCAAATTTCATTGTGTCCTTGTATTTAATAACTGAGTAATGTCCCACTGTGTAAATGTAGCATTCTTCAGTTGAGGGACAGGTTATGGCTATAATGAGTAAAGAGGTCATGAACATAGTTGAGCAAATGACCTTGTATGGTTGAGCATCTTTTGGGTATATACCCACATGTAGTATAGCTGGCACTATTCCAATTTTTTTGAGAAAGCTCCAGATTGATTTTCAAGGTGGTTGTACAAGTTTACATTCCCTAAATCAATTGAGGAGGGGGTTACCCTTTTTCCACATCCTCTCCAGCATATGTTGTAGCTTAAGTTTTTTATTTTAGCCATTATGATGGCTATGAGATGGAATTTCAGAGCCATTTGGATCTGCATTTTCTTGATGACTAAGGATGTTGAGCATTGTACTAAGTGCTTCTCTGTCATTCGATATTCCTTCTTTGAGAATTCTCTGTTTAGTTCTGTACCTCATTTTTATTTTGATTATTTGATTTGTTGGTGTTTAATTTCTTGAGTTGTTTATATATTCTAGATGTTAGCCTTCTGTCAGATATAGGGTTGGTGAAGATATTTTCCCAGTGTGAGGGCTGTCCTTTGCTTAACAGTAGCTTTTCCATTTCATGAGATCCCATTTATTGAATGTTTATCTTAGAGCCTGTGCTGTTGGCATTCTATTCAGGAAGTTGCCTCCTGTACCAATGAGTTCCAGGATCTTCACAAATTTTTCTTCTAACAGTTTTAGTGTGTCTAGTTTTATGTTTTGGTCTTTGATCCACTTGGAGCTTACTTTGTGCAGGGTGACAAATATAGATCTATTTTCAGTTTTGTACATGTAGATATCCAGTTAGGAGAGCATTATTTGTTGAAGGTGTTGTCTTTTTTTCCCATTGTATGATTTTGGATTCTTTGTCAAAAATCAGGTGTACACAGTTGTATGGAATTATTTCTGGGTCTTCTATTTGATTGCATTGATTCTCCAGTCTGTTGTTTCTATTTTAGCACCATGCCATTTTTTATTATGGTTGCTCAAAAATACAACTTGAGGTCGGTGATAAAGATGCCTTCAGAAGGTATCCGTTCAGGATGGTTTTAGCTATCCAGTTTTTTTTTTTTTTTCTTTTTCCCCATATAAAGTTGAGAATTTTTCATTCAAAGTCTGTGAAGAATAATGTTGGTATTTTGATGAAACTGCATTGAACCTGTAGACTTCTTTTAGTAGGATGGCTATTTTTACTCTGCTAATCTGTCTTATCAATGAGCATGGTAGATCTTTCCATCTTCTGATATGTTCTTCAAATTCTTTCTTCAAAGATTTGAAGGTTTTTTTTTTAACAGTTCTTTCACCTTCTTTGTTAGAGTTACAACGAGGTGTTTTATGTTATTTGTGGCTATTGTGAAGGGTGTTGTTTCCCTAATTTCTTTCTCAATCCATTTGTCTTTTGTATACAGGAGGGCTCCTGATATTTTGAGTTAATTTTGTACCCAGCCACTTTACTAAAGTTTTTTATCAGCTGTAGGAGTTCCCTGGTAGAATTTTGGGGTCACTCATGTATAGTGTCATATTATCTGCAAATAGTGATACTTTGACTTCTTCCTTTCTATTTTGTACCTTTATCTCTTTTAGCTGTCTTATTGCTATTGCTAGGACTTCTGGTACAGTATCAAAGAAATATGGAGAGGGTGGGCAGCATTGCCTTGCCCCTGATTTCAGTGGAATTGACTTAAGTTATTCTCCATTTAATTTGATGTTGGCTATAGGCTTGCTGTGCATTGCCTTTTCTATGTTTAGGTATGTGCCTTGTGTCCATGATTTCTCAAGATTTCAAACATAAACAGGTGTGAGATTTTGTCAAATGCCTTTTTCAGCATCTAAGGAGATGATTATGTTTTTTTTGTTTGTTTGTTTGTTTGGTAGATTGATGTATTTCCTTATGTTGAACGACCCTTACATGCCTGGAATGATGCCTCCTTGTTCATAGGGGATGATATCTTTGATGTGTTCTTGGATTCGGTTAGCGAGTATTTTATTGAATATTTTTGTGTCAGTGTTCGTATGAGAGATTGGTCTGAAATTCTCTTTCTTTGTTGGGTCTTTGTGTTGTTTAGGTATCAAGTTGATTGTGTCCTCATAGAATAAATTTGGTAATGTTCCTTCTGTTTGTGTTTTGTGAAATAGTTCGAAGAGTATTGGAACTAGGTCTTCTTTGAATGTCTGGTATAATCCTGCAGTGAAACCATCTGGCCCTGGGCTTTATGTTGATGTGAGACTTTTGATGACCTCTTCTTTTTCTATAGGGGAAGTGGACTATTTAATTTAGTTTTTGGATCTTGATTCAGCTTTTTAAATGGAAGATACCAAGAAAATTTTCCATTTCACTTAGATTTTCGAATTTTGTGGCATATAGGCTTTTAAAGTAGGACATAATGAATCTTTGGATTTCCTCAGTGTCTGTTGTTATGACCTCCATTTCATTTCTGATTTTGTTGATTTGGATAGTATCTCTCCTCCCTTTAGTTAGTTTTGCAAAGGGTTTGTCTGTCTTGTTGATTTTCTCAAAGAAACAGCTCTTGGTTTCTTTGAATTGTTTTGTTTCTAATTTATTGATTTCTTAGTTTGATAATTTCCAGCTGTCTACTCCTCCTGGTTATGTCTGCTTTTTTCCCTAGTGCTTTCAGATGTGCCAATAAGTTGCTTGTATGTGAAATCTTGTATTTTTCTACGAAGAAACGTAGTGCTATGAACTTTCCTCAGCACTGCTTTGATTGTGTCCCATAAGTTTGGGTAAGTTGTGTCTTCATTTTTGTTGAATTCTAGGAAGTCCTTAACTTTCTTCCCTGTCCCAGCTGCTGTTGAATATAAAGTTGCTCAGTTTCTATGCATGTGTAGGCTTTTTGCTATTTCTATTATTGTTGAGGTATAACATGGTGGTCTCATATGATACAAGGGAGTATTTTAACTTTTCTTCTGTATCTTTTTTTGAGGCTTGCTTTGTGCCTTACTATATGGTCAGTTTTGGAGAAGGTTCCCTGAGCTGCTGAGAAAAAGAGATACTTCTTTGAGTTTGGGTGAAACGTTCTGTAGACATCTATGTGGTCCATTTGATTTAGGATCTCTTAAGTGACATCATTTCTCTGTTTAGCTTCTGACTTGATAACTTAGCTTCTGACTTCTGTCCCTTGGTGAGAGTTGAATATTGAAGCCTCCTATCATTAAGGTCTTGGGATGGATGTGTGATTTAAGCTTTAATAATGTTTATTTTATAAATGCAGAAGAGCTTGTGTTTGGACATAAATGTTCATTATTGTGATATCCTCCTCATGGATTTTTTTCCTATAGTGAGAGTGAAGTGTTCCTCCCCCTCTCTTTTGGTTAATTTTGGTTGAAAGTCTATTTTGTTAGATATTAGGATGGCTAATTCAGCATGCTTCTTGTATCTGCTTGCTTAAAGAAACACTTTTCCTTCCCTTTATTCTGAGGGAGCATCCTTTTTTGCTGTAAAGTTGTGTTTCCTGAATGCAGCAGAGTGTTGTTTCCTGTTTCCACAACCATCCTGTTATTCTTTGTTTTTTTTTATTGGAGAATCAAGTCCATTGGTGTTGTTAGATATTAGTGACCAATGATGTCTAGTTCCTTTTATTGTGGAATTGGTGGGGCTTGTGTGTTTGTGTGCCTGGTTTTTGTTTGTTTGTTTGTTTGCGTGGTTTTTTTTGTTTGTTTTATTGTGAAGGTATTTTTTTCTCCTCTATTTCCTTTTTTCTTGTTGATTTTGTTTGATTGGGTTTTCCTTTTCCTTTTCAGCTGTAGGGCTGGATTGTTGTGTATATATTGTTTAAATTTATTTATGTCATGGAATATTTTGTTTTTCCATCTGTGTTGATTTAAAATTTTGCTGGGCATAGTAGTCTGGGTAGGTATCTGTGGTCTCTTAGCTTTTTCATGATATCCACCCAGGCCTTTCTGGATCTCGTAATTTCTGTTGAGAATTCTGGTGTGGTTGTGATTGGTCTGTCTTTATGTGTTAGTTGTCCTTCTTACCTTGCCACTCTTGATATGTTTCTTTGTTCTGTAGATTTAGTGATTTGATTATTATGTGACAGGAGGAATTCCTTTTCCGGTCTAATCTATTTTGTGTTCTGTAAGCATCTTGTATGTTAAAGGGCATCTCTTTCTTAAGGTTGGGGAAATTTTCAACTATGATATTACTGAGAATATTTTCTGCACTTTGGAAACTGGAATTTTCTTTTTTACCTATTCCTATTATTCTTAGGTTTCTTCTTTTCATGGTATCCTTGATTTCTTCGACATTTTGTATCAGGAACTTTTCCACTTTTACGTTTTCTTCTAGAGACATATATATTTCTGCAATTCTATCTTTGGTGCCTGATAGTCTCTTCCCTGTCTCTTTCCTGTCTCCTGCATTCTGCTGAAGATGCTTACTTTTGTGGTTCCTGATCTGTTCTCTAAGTTCAGCAAGTCCAGGCTTTTCTCTGTTTGTGTTTTCTTTATTGATTCTAATTCCGTTTTCATGTCTTGAAAGATTTTATTCATTTTCTTCACCTGTTTGATTGTGGATTCATATCTGTCCATGATGGCCTCTATTTTTTTTTGTTGTTGTTTATTTTGACTTTATGATCCACAAATAACTTCATAATCACAGAATTAAGATAATTTTCCTATGTTTCCTCTGCATTAGAATATCTACTGTTTTGGGGCGATTCTGGTGTATCCATAGTGTCCTGATTTTTGCTGATCAGATTCATTCCCCAGCCTCTAGTTTTCAGGATGTCTGTAACCTTGACTCTTTTTTCTTGGAGCCTGTACTGCCATGTGCACCTGTGTCTGAAGTCTGCACTAATATACAGGAAGCTGGGAGATTCCAAGGTCTTGAGAATGCATGCTGGAAATTCAGATGTGGCTAAGGAAGGGAGTTCTCTCTGCTGAGTTCATGCTCTCTACTGGCTCACTGTCTGTGATCCAGGTATGCCAGGTAGCTGTGGTGCAGGCAGAAAGATCTCCAAGTCTAGGGCTGCACCAATGCTCCATAGGCTTCCTCAAGATGTACAATATGATGTGGTTCTCACATATAGTTCAGATTCACTGGGTTCACTGACTGTGCTGGGTTCCATGTTTCTGACCCAGGTGGGCCAGGAAGATGGCCCATTGAGCAAGCAGAATGGAGCCATGCTCCTTCCCGAATACAGGAGGTATCCACTCCATAAGACCATGAGCGTGAGCACCACTAGCTACTGTGACCAGGAAGGTGTTCCACTGGATGGTGAAAGTGTGCTCCAGGGTTTAAAGCTAGGAGCCACTGGTACCCAGAAGGTGTCCACAGGACTGTGAGAGTGGGCACCTGGGTTTGTAACCTCACCCCCAGTACCAGTGAGAGTGAGTGCCCAAAGTTGGAGATACCAACTACTGGTATCTGAATTAATCTACAGACAGTGGGCTTCGTATGTAGCCTCGGGCTGTGTCAGTGCTGGACAGGAGCCCAATTATTTTTCTCAGTATTAGACTAAAGATGGACTCTCAAGTATCCCTGTGGATTCTCATCTCATCTGAGAAACAGAGAGATGTTGTGGTTTGGGTTTTCTACAGTATGGCCTGCCATTCATTCTGCTTTCACTGCTGAGCTGTTGTTCAGATACCATGCATAGTAGGCAATAACATCTTGGATGCTTCCCTCTATTCTTTTTTCAATTTCTTCATGCTTCAAACTGAAGATATTTTAAAAAACAATGTTCATTCTACCACATTTGTTTTTTAGATTTTGTTTGTTGGTTGGTTAACAGCAGAAGAACTGAAGACAATCCACAGTTCTTTTGTTTTGGCTCTGACTCTGTCTCTCTTTTTCTCCTTTCTCTCTTTCAATTTCCTTTCTCTTATTTTTCCTATGATTTTTCTCTTTTATAATTTTATTTATTTACTTTTCATTATTACAGTTTATTCACTTCATATCCCAGTTGTAACCCCTTCCCTTGTCCTCTTCAATTCCACCCTACCTCTCTTATCTCCTCTCATGCCAATTCCCAAGTCCACCTCCCCTTCCATCTGGCCCTAGCCTATCAGGTGTCATCAGGACTGGCTGCATTGCTTTCCTCTGTGGTCTGGTACAGTTGCACTCCCTCTACGGTGAGGTGATCAAAGAGCCAGAAACTTAGTTCACATCAGAGACAGCCCCTGCTACTCCCCTTACTTGGGAACACACATGGAAGCTGAGCTGCCATTTGCAACATCTGTGCCAGAGGTCTAGGTAACATGCATGCATGGTCCTTGTTGGAGTATAAGACTTGGCAAATACCTATGGGCTCAGATATTTTGGTTCTGTTGCTCTCCTTGTAGAGCTCCTATCCTTTCCAGGTCTTTCTATTTCCTCTTTATTTCATAAGATTCCCTGAAATCTGCCCAAAGTTTGGCAAATAGTGTCAGCATCTGCTTCGATACCCTGCTAGTTAGAATCCTTCAGAGGCCCTCTGTGGTAGGTTCCTGTCCTATTCCCTGTTTTCTCCTACTCCCAATGTCTATCTCATTTGTTTTGAGTGAGGATTGAGCAAACTCCCTAGGGTCCTCCTTCTCATTTAGATTCTTTAGAATTATAGATTTTAGATGTTTATCCCATATTATATGAGTAATATATGCCTATAGTGAATATATACCATGTGTGTCCTTAAGCTTCTAGGTCACCTCATTCAGGATCATCTTTTCTAGTTCCCACCATAGCCCTGCAAAATTTCATGATTTCCCTGTTTTTAATTGCTGAGTAGTATTCCATTGTGTAAATGTACCACCATTTCTGTATCCATTCCTAAGTTTAGGGACATCTGGGTTATTTCCATATTCTGGTTATTATGAATAAAGCTGTTTTGAACATATTTGAGCAAATGTCCTTGCTCATATTTTTGATATATATTACTGGGAGTGTTGCAGATGGATCTTGAAGTGGCAATGTTTCTAAATTTCTGAGAAAGCAGCAGATTGATTCCCAAAGTGGTTGTAATTATTTACATTCCCACCAACAATGGAGGACGTTACCCCTTTCTCCACATCCTCTCCAGCATGTGTTGTCACTTGATTTTTTGTTCTTATCCATTCTGATGGATGTTAGATGAAATCTCATGGTCATTTTGATTTGCATTTCCTGATAACTAACACATTCAGAATTTTTTTTTGACATTTTAAAACTTTTCTTTATTCTTCATTAATTACACTTTATTTACTTTGTATCCCCCTTGTGGTTCCCTCCCTCCTCCAGTCCCAATCGCTTCCTTCTTCCACCCTCTGCATGCATGACCCTCCCCAAGTCTACTGATAGGGAAGATCTTCTTTTCCTTCCTTCTGATACTAGTCAATTAGGTCTCACCAGGAGTGGCTGCATTGTCTTCTTGTGTGGCCTGGTAATGCTGCTTCTCCCTCAGGGGGAGGTAATTAAAGAGCAGTCCAAACGGTTCATGTCAGAGACAGTCTCTGTTCCTAATAAAATGAAACCCACTTGGATATTCAATTGCTATGGGCTACATCTGTGCAAGGGTCTTAGGTTATCTCCATGCATAGTCCTTGGTTGGAGTATCAGTCTCAGGAAAGACCCCTGTGCTCAGAATTTCTGTTCTGTTGCTGTCTTTGTGGGGTTCCTGTCCTCTCCAGATCTTACTGTTTCCCACTTCTTTCCTAAGATTCCCTGCACTCTGCCCAAAGGTTGCCCATAAGTCTCAACACAAGCATGGATAGTCTGCAGGGCAGAGTCTTTCAGAGGTCCTCTGTGTCAGGCTCCTGACTTGTTACCTCTTTTATCCTTCTTCTGATATCCATCTTCTTTGCCTTTCTGAATAGGAATTGAGCAGTTTAGGAAGAGTCCTCCCTCTTAATTAGTTTCTTTAGGTGTACAGATTTTAGTAGGTTTATCTCATATATCTATATGAGTGAATATATACAGTGTGCATCTTTCTGCTTCTGAGATAGCTCACTCAGAATGATATTTTCCAGATTCCAGCATTTACCTGCAATTTTCATGATTTCCTTTTTTTATTGCTGAGTAATATTCCATTGTATAGATATACCACAATTTGTGCATTCATTCCTCCACTGAGGGGCATCTGGACTGTTTCCAGCTACTGGCTATTAAAAATATGGCTACTACAAACATGGTTGAGCAAATGTCCTTATTTTGTACTTGAGACTCTTTTGGTTATAGGCCTAGAAGTGGTATAGCTAGATCTTGAGGAAACACTATTCCTAGTTGTCTGAGAAAGTGTCAGGTTGCTTTCCAGAGTGGTTTTACAAGTTTACATTCCTACCAGCAGTGCAGGAGGGTTCCCCTTTCTCCACAACCTCTGCAGCATGTGTTGTCTCTTGTGTTTTTGAACTTAGCCATTCTGAGGGTTGTAAGGTGAAATCTTAGGATGGTTTTGATTTGCATTTCCCTGATGGCTAATGACATTGAGCATTTCTTTAAGTGTTTCTCTGCCATTCTATATTCCTTTATTGAGAATTATCTGTTTAGTGCTGTACTCCATTTTTTAATTGGATTTCTAGATTTTTTGCTGTTTAACTTCTTTACTCCTTTATATATACTGGGTATTAGTCCTCTGTCAGTTATGGAGTTGGTGAAGATCCTTTCCTAATCTGTAGGCTGTCATTTTGTTGTGATGACAGTGTCCTTTGCTTTACAGAAGACTTTCAGTTCCATGAGGTCCCATTTGTTGATTGTTGCTCTTAGAGCCTGTGCTGTTGGTGTTCTCTTCAGGAAGTCATTTCATGTGCCAATAAGTTCAAGGCTCTTTCCCATTTTTTCTTCTAAGCATTTTAGTATATCTGGTTTTATGTTGAGGTCTTCGAACCATTTGGACTTTAGTTTTGTGCAGGGTGATAAGGCTGGATTGATTTGCATTTTTCTACATCTAGACATACAGTTAGACCAGCACCATTTGTTGAAGATACTGTCTTTTTTCCATTGAATGATTTTGGCATCTTTGTAAAAAAATCTTCATAAGTGTGTGTATTTATGTGAGGATCTTCTATTCAATTCCGTTGATCCACCAGTCTATTTCTATACCAGTACCATGCAGTTTTTAGTATTGTTGCTCTATAGTTGAGCTTCAGATGAGGGATGGAGATGCCTCCAGAAGATCTTTTATTGTAGAGGACTGTTTTAGCAATTCTGGGTTTCTTCTTGTTCCATATGAAGGTGAGAATATTTCTTTCAAGCTCTGTAAAGAAATGTGTTGGTAATTTGATGGGAATTGCATTGAATGAGTAGATTGCTTTTGGTAAGATGGCAATTTTTACTGTGTTAATTCTGCCAAGCCATGGGCATGGGAGATCTTTCCATCTTCTGATATCTTCTAATTCTTTCTTCAGAGACTTGAAATCTTTTTCATACAAGTCTTTGACTTGCTTGGTTAGGGTTACACCAAGGTACTTTATGTCGTTTGTGGCTATTTTGAAGATGTAGATGGCTGGGAATAATGAAAATCATGGCTGAAATCAATAAATTAGAAACAAAGAAAACACTTCAAAGAATCAATGAAACCAAGAGCTTGTTCTTCGAGAAAATCAACAAGATAGACAACCCATTAGCCAAGCTAACTAAAAGGCAGAGAGACACCATCCAAATCAAGAAAATCAGAAATGAAAAGGGGACATTACTACAGATACAAAGGAAACCCAAACAATCATTAGAACTTACTTTAAAATCTGTATGCCACAAAATTTGAAAATATAAATGAAATTGGCAATTTTCTCGATCGATTCCACTTACCAAAGCTGAATCAAGATCAGGTAAATCAATTAAATAATCCTACATGCCCTAAGAAAATAGAAGTGGTCATCAAAATTCTCCCATCCAAAAAAAGCCCAGGACCAGATGGTTTCAGTACAGAATTCTACCAGACCTTTAAAGAAGAGTTAACTCTAGTTCTCTTCAAACTAAATAGAAACAGCAGGAACACTACCAAACTCATTCTATGAAGCCATAGTCACCTTGGTACCTAACCCTTACAAAGACCCAACAAGAAAAAAGAATTTCAGGCCAATCTCACTTATGAACATTGATGCAAAAATACTCAACAAAATACTTGCAAACCGAATACAAGAACACATCAAAGATATCATCCACTATGACTAAGTCTGCTTCAATGAAGGCATGCAGGGGTGGTTCAATATATAGAAATTCATCAGTGTGATCCACCATATAAACAAACTGAAGGAGAAAAACCACATGATCATCTCCTTAGATGCTGAAAAGGCATTTGACAAAATCCAACATACATTCATGTTTAAAGTCTTGGAGATATCAGGGATAGCAGACACATAAATGAACATAGTAAAGGCAATATACAGCAAGCCTATAGCCAATATCAAACTCAATGTAGAGAAACTTAAAACAATACCACTGAAATCAGGGACAAGGCAAGGCTGCCCACTCTCTCCATATCTATTCTGGAAATCTTTGCTAGAGCAATATGACAGTTGAAGATCAAGCAGATACATATTGAAAAGGAAGAAGTCAAAGTGTCACTATTTGTAGATGATAGGATAGCATACCTGAGTGACCCCAAAAATTCTGCCAGTGAACTCCTATAGCTGATAAACACCTTCAGCAACGTGGCCAGTTACAAAATTAACTCAAAAAAAAAAAAGAATAGTGCTTCTTTATACAAAAGTCAAAAGTGCTGAGAAAGAAATTAGGAGAGCATTTCTTTAAGTTTTTCTCTGCCATTAGATATTCCTCTACAGAGAATTCTCTGTTTAACTCTGTACCTCATTTTTTATTTGGATGACTTGGTGTGTTAGTGTTTAAATTCTTCAATTCTTTATATATTCCAGATATTAGCCTATGTTTAATGTAGGGTTGGTGATGATACTTTCCCAGTCTCTATGATGTTGTTTTGTTCTTTTTTTCTGTATCTTTTTTTAATTTTTATTAATTACATGTTATTCAGTTTGTATCCCCCATTAGCCCCTCCCTCATCCCCTCCTGATCCCATCTCCCTACCCCCTACTTCATGCATGCCCCTCCCCAAGTCCACTGATAGGGGAGGTCCTCCTTTCCTACCTTCTGATCTTAGTTTATCAGATCTCATCAGAACTGGCTGCATTGTCTGCTTCTGCTGCCTGCTAAGGCTGCTACCCCCTCAGGGGGAGGTGATCAAAGTGCAGGCCAATCAGATCATGTCAGTTGCAGTCCCTCTTCCCATTACTATGAAACCCACTTGGACACTAAACTGCCATGGGTTACATCTTTGCTGGAGTTCTAGGTTATCTCCATCCCTGGTACTTGGTTGGAGTACAGACTCTGGGAAGACCCCTGTGTTCAAATTTCTTGTTCTGTTTCTCTCCTTGTGGAGTTCCTGTCCTCTCCAGATCTTACTATTTCCCACTTCTTACATAAGATTCCATGCTAATTGCCCAACAGTTTGGCCATAAGCCTCAGCATCTGCTTTGACAGTCTGCAGGGCAGAGCCTTACAGAGGCCATCCATGGCGGGTTTCTAGCTTGATTCCTGTTTTCTTCTTCTTCTGATGTCCATCCTCTTTGCCTTTGGGATAGGGATTGAGCATTTTAGTCAGTGTCTTCTCTCTTTATTAGTTTCTTTAAAGGTACAGATTTCTGTAGGTTTATCCTATATTACATGTCTATATGAGTGAGTATATACTGTGTGTGTCTTTCTG
Organism: Meriones unguiculatus; assembly: GCF_030254825.1. Lineage (NCBI taxonomy): Eukaryota > Metazoa > Chordata > Mammalia > Rodentia > Muridae > Meriones > Meriones unguiculatus. The sequence goes on along the minus strand of NC_083353.1, from coordinate 22,622,442 downwards.
CTTCTGGGACAGCTCACTGAGAATGATCCTTTCCAGGTTCCACCATTTACCTGCAAATTTCAAGATTTCCTTATTTTTCATTGATGAGTAATATTCCATTGTGTAGATATACCAGAATTTCTGCTTCCATTCTTCAGTTGAGGGGCATCTGGGCTGTTTCCAGCTTCTGGCTATTACAAATAAGGCTGCGAAAAACACGGTTGTGAAAATGTCTTTAATGTGTACTTGAGCCTTTTTTTGGATAACAAAAGCAAACGCCAGATTGAATGCAATTCTCATCAAATTACCAACACAATTCTTCACCGACTTTGAAAGAAAAATTCTCAACATCATATGGAATAACAAGAAACCCAGAATTGCGAAAACAACCCTCTACAACAAAAGATCTTCTGGGGGTATCTCCATCCCTTATCTTAAGCTCTATCATAGAGCAACAGTAACAAAAACTGCATGGAACTGGCTTAGAAACACAATGGTGGATCAATGGAACCAAAAAGAAGATCCAGAAATAAACCCACACACTTATGGACACCTGATCTTTGACTAAGATGCCATAACCATATAATGGAAAAGATATGGCATCTTCAACAAATGGTTCTGGTCTAACTGGATGTCTACATGTAGAAAAATGCAAATAGATCCATCCTTATCACCCTGCACAAAACTGAAGTCCAAGTGGATCAAAGACCTCAACATAAATCCAGACATTAAATCACTTAGAAGAAAAAGTGAGCAAGACCCTAGAACACATTGGTACAGGAGACAACTTCCTGAACAGAACACCAACAGCACAGGCTCTAAGAGCAACAATTAATAAATGGGACCTCATGAAACTGAAAAGCTTCTGTAAAGCCAAGGACACTGTCATCAAAACAAAAGGAATACCTACAGATTGGAAAAAAATCTTCAACAAAACTTCTTCTGACAGAGGGCTAATATCCAGTATATATAAAGAACTAAAGAAGTTGAAAAGCAGCAAGCAAAGTAATCCAATTAAAAATGGGGAACAGAGCTAAACAGAGAATTCTTAGTAGAGGAATACAGAATGGCAGAGAAACACTTAAAGAAATGCTCAACATCATTAGCCATGTGGGAAATGCAAATCAAAATGACCCTGAGATTTCACCTTATACTAATCAGAATGGTCAAGATGAAAAACTTGAATGACAACACATACTGGAGATAGGGGAACCCTCCTCCACTGCTGGTGGGCATTTAAACTTGTAAAATCACTCTGTAAATCAATCTGGCCCTTTCTCAGACAACTAGTAATACTGCTTCCTCAAGATCCAGCCATGTTATTTTGTTCTTACGACAGTATCCTTTGCTTTTTAGAAGCTTTGAGAATCATGACGTCCCATTTATTGATTGTTGATCTTAGAGCCTGTGCTGTTGGTGTTCTGTTTAGGAAGTTGTTTCCTGTGGCTATGAGTTCTAGGCTCTTCCCCATGTAGCTAATGACTTTGTAAATACCTTTGACACCTCATGGATTTTAGACTTTCCTTTCATTTAAGTTTAATACCTCCCTTTTTTGACAGTTTTCAGTGCTTTTAAAAATTATTTGTATCTCTTTCCACTTAGACAGGTAAATTTACCTGCTGACAACTGAGTCCATGACCCAGGTCACAGATAGTGTGAGAAGAGAAGGAAGCTCCACAAATTGTACACATATACACAGAGTCATCCCACATACTCATATCCACTCAGGCATGCATGATTTCCTTACATACTTTCAATTTAAAGCAATTTCACACTCTCTCTCACACACAAGCACATTAAAATGTAATAAAAATTTTTATGCTTTACCCAGAGTAGCTGTAGATACCACAATATTTTTCACTCATGATTTTATTGTATCATTGATATTTTTCATTTATACTAAGAGTTTGTATTTTTGAAAGGTATATATCCTAGCATTTGCATTTTAGCTTGATGCACTCTTTCTTTTCCCCCCTTAATTCTTCTCTTCTTCCTCTATCTTCCTTCTTACTTTTCTTTTTTGTTTTACTTCCTTTCCCACTCCCCATACCTTATAATGGGAACATAACACATACCACTTTCTCCACCAATTACTAAAGTTTCTCATAGCATCTTAATTAGAAAGAGTATTACATTTAATAATTTATTTTATTCCAGTTATGTATTATTGCTCAATCTTTGTTCAAAGCCATCAGATTCATTTCACAAAGGGCCCTCTAAGCATGAACTTCCTACCTTTTAAAATTTACACTAATTTTTTAGGACATTTCTCAGGCAAGAATTCTGGGGCAAGAGAACTGCAAGGTAATAATTGCTTGGCTACTTTGAATTGTGTCAAGAAAGAGCCTGACACAGAGGACCTCTTAAAGTCTCTGCCCTGCAGACTATCAATGCAGATGCTGAGACTTATGGGAAACCTTTAGGCAGAGTGCAGGGAATCTTAGGAAAAAAATGGGAAAAAGTAAGATCTGGAGAGGACAGGAACTCCACAAGGAGGGCAACAGAACCAAAAAAAAAAAGCTGAGCACAAGGGTCTTTCCTGAGAGTGATACTCCAACCAAGGCCTATGTATGGAGATAACCTAAGATCCCTGTATATATGTAGCCCATGGCAGTTCAGTATTCAAGTGGGTTCTATTGTAATAGGAAAAGGGACTGTCTCTGACATGAACTGATTTTTCTGCCCTTTAATTAACTCCCCTGAGGGGGAAGCAGCATTACCAAGCCACACAAGAAGACAATGCAGCCACTCCTGATGAGACCTAATTGACTAGGATCAAAAGGAAGGAAAAGAAGACCTCCCCTATCAGTGGACTTGGGGAGGAATAAAATGTAATTAATAAACAATTTTAAAAAATTATATAAGTGGGGGAAAAGGAAAGGGTAAAGACAGATGGTAGCTGTAATGGTAATGAAGAATTTGTTGTGAGGCATGCATACATTGCCACCACGGATTGTTGCATGGAGCTAGAGTGAGGTGGAGACATTCATACCTTGGACATCTCATTCTTGATATGGGTAGGTGGAAGCATTGCTACTTCCCTGTTCTGTGCCAGCATGCATTGGCACTTGTAGTCTTGACCCCCTATCTCTGCTATTCTTGGAGTAATCAAGTAGCCTGGGCACCTGGAATTCTTCCCGATATAAATTGGCAACATCCCAGACCAAGCCAATAATATGTACCCATCCTGGGAAGCTCTCCCAACCCCAAGGGTCCTGCTTTTCAATGATGGTTTCTATTTTTTTGTTTGTTTCCTCTCTATATTCCACTAATTGTGCCTCTACTTGTTTGGTTCTATTTGCCTGTATTTCTTTGGGAGCTATGTTCATTACTACCCAATGGCTTGAGTGCCATTCCAGAAACTGTTTCCTGTGTAAAGTTGCAATGAAGGTGTCTTTACTCTGCCGCCGTTCAATTACCTCCATAGTTTAACCTCATAATTATTAGCTCAGATAGTTTATGGTACCTTTCCCACAATATTTAAATAGCATGTCCTTAATGTTTTAGTATTTAATATGTAGAATGCATTTTTATTCTCAAAGAGTAGCAATGTCCTGCCTAAATTTGCCTTGTTTCTTCTTCTGCAGTGTAAAATTTTCATGCTTATGACATGTTGGGGAAGTGACATGTTTTCAAGGAAATATGAAGACTGGCTTCATGGTATCCTAAAAAAGATAGTGGAAGGTAACTTTCCAAAAGTGTTGGTTTGAAAACAAGTGGGTCCACAGAAGAAGAATAGGCTCCTGCCAATTATATTCAACATGGATAAGAAGAAAATTCCAAGAGATTTCACCGGATTTCTCTGACAATCCTATCACTATTTAAGTAGTTTCTAACTTTTGTCTGAAAACTGAGAATAAGATATTGAATCCAATTCGTTTTAGGCATAAATTTGAATCCATGAAAAAAAGTTTTTTTTTATTTTTATAGACAGCCAAAAAAAGAAAAAAAGAAAAACTGAAAGTTGTGTATTTGAAACAAACATCAAAAATAATCCCCGAAGAGGTGCAGTTGCACATAACTTTAATCCCACCACTCTGGAGGCAGAGACAGATGGATCTTTGTGATCAAGACCAACCAGATCTACACATCCAGTTCCAAGACATCCAGGGCTACTTAAACAGATTCCACTAAAAAAAAAAATCCTTGGATCAGAAAAACTTGGCAAGCATAGGAAGAAATAAGACTCATGATCTAGCCAGATTTGGAGGCACAGACCTGTAATCTAAGCTACTCAGGATGTTCCATCGGGACCATAAACTCAAGACTCAGCTAGGCTACACAGTGAGCTCAAGGCCAACATGGACAAATTAGTAAGATTCTGTCTCACAACAACAACAACAACAACAAAATTTAAGAAGTCTCTAGCTCAAGGACAGAGAACACTAGACTTGCAAACATAATGCCCTTTAATCCATCCCAAATGGAAAAATAGAGATAAGAGTAACCAAATAATGACCAAGGCTTGAAAGTCCTTGAAGTATTGAAATACATATTCAAAACCCTGGGAGCAGAGGAGAGAGGGGCTTATGGGGGGATACAAAGTGAATAAATTGTAATTAATAAAAAAAATGTTACTATTTCCATAGGGTAAAGGGTTTTTTATTTCATTATCTATAAACATTAAATTTAGTTTTATTAACTATATTGTTTCTCTTAAGATAAATACTGCTTCTTTCAAATGTGTAAGAGTTTGTATGTAAAAGAATAATCGATAAGTACTTGCTCAATACACTTGACAATTCTGTCTGAGAAACTTGATTATTTACTTATCTTCAAAATAACAGTTGATCACTATTTCAATGTCTTGTTTTTTTTATTTGATTAATTAGCCTTTTGTTTCTATGTTTTGACATAATCACTACAAAGACAAAGAAGTGCACACACACACATGCACACACACTCACATACACACAAATTTACATTACTAACAATAAGCCTTATCCAGAATATTTTAGAGACATTTTTTTATTCTTTTTCTACATTACACAAATTTATATAATAAAGAATAAAGCATGTGATTTATATTGTATCTGCATAAATCCTGGCTCTATGGTCCTATGTTGATGACATACCCATTTCTCCTTTAATAGCTCAAAAAAATTTAATTACAGTTCATTCACTTTGTATCCCAGAGGTAGCCCTCTCCCCTCATTCCCTCCAAGTCCCACCTCCCCTCTCTCATCTCCTCCTGTGCCCCTTTCTAAGTCCACTGATAGGGGAGGTCCTCCTCCTCTTGCATCTGATCCTAGCTTACCAGGTCTCATCAGGCCTGGTTGCATTGTCTTACTCTGTGGTCTGGTAAGGCTGCTCCCACCTCAGGGGGAGGTGATCAAGGGGCCAGCCACTGAGTTCATGTCAGAGATAGTCCCTGGGAACCCAATTGGATACTGAGCTGCCATAGGCTACATCTGAGCAGGGGTTCTATGTTATATCATGAATGGTCTTTGGTTGGAGTATCAGTCTCAGAAAAGACCCCTGTGTCCAGGTTTTTTGCTTGTGTTGCTCTCCTTTTGGAGCTCCTGTTTAATATCATGCTATGAAATATGCAAAGAGTAAAAAAGTTCAACTTTTTTCATCTGTACTCATGATGTTCCCTCTTTGATTCAAAGGCCACCTAACAACAACAAAAAAAAATCAGACATAAGAAACACTCTTCTTTGTTGTTGGCCAGGGAAGTTAAACAACAACAACAAAAACAGATTACTACTATTGCCCTTAGCCATCTGCTAAGAAGTGAAAGATAAGTCTTTCATCCTGAAGATACCACTTACTTTAGAAATAGGACCCAGAGACCTATTATCTGGCCCTGAATAAATTTTCCTTTGTGAGAATTAGCTTTCCAGAAGACACCATGCCAGCTTCCAAATGAGGGAAGTAACTAACATTCCTTCATAGCTTTGGTGCCTATGAACCATATCAACGATGAACATGGCAAGGTAAACATAAGGCTGGAATATAGCACTCATACCTTGGCAGTGAGCAACAGCTTTCTAATTGGACTTAAAAACCCACTCAATGAGAAGGATACCATGCCTCATATTAAAAACCTATTTCACGTCCCAGTTCTAGTGAAGTTGTGGGTTTTGGGAAAATATCTACAGTCATTAATTTACCAATAGCGCAAACTATAAATATTTGTCCTTATTATCAGAAATCGGTGTAGTATTCACTTCTCATTGAGAAAATGTTTCTTTGAGCAGATTCAGACTACTACAGAAAACCATGATCTATCAAAATGCAGCGGTATGGAGCCCAGTCCCAATGAATACCTATACAGAACAATCCAGCACTTAAGGTTCAGGGAACATTGTAGAAGAGGACACTGTAAGACTGTAAGAACCAGAGGATCAGGGAGCTTTCTATAATTGTTTTTCCTTATAAAACCGGGGACTACAGCCATCATTTCTCATCAACATGACTGCCCAAATGTGAGATGAAATTGGATAACACCAAGGGACAGGCCACCATGGATAGAGAAAAGTCTAGAAGGCTTCAACCCTACATAGAAATGTGGGCAACTGAAAAAAGCTGGAGCAGGAAAGGTGATTTTTTCCACAGAGAAGAGTATGGCAATTGGTTGTCCCATGCCAGACCTGCAAAAAATACATACAAGTAACTGTATGTGTACTGAACAAGTTAAATTAAAGAATATATATGTATGTGTGTTCCATTATATATATATGTGTGTGTATGTGTGTGTGTGTGTGTGCTTTCCAAGTATATAGGTAGGTGTGTATGTGTGTCTGTGCAATAACCATTATTGAAAAACAAGGCAATTAATTTGGACCTCGGGGAGGAGTATATTGGAGGGTTTGGAGGGAGGAAAGAAAAGAGAAACATTTTAAGTATATTATAATCTCAAAATTTTTGAAGAATAAACTTCATTACCAAATTGTACTTTAAATTATGTGCAAGAGATAGAACTCCTTGATAGTTTTTCTTATGATAAACCAAGTAGCTAATTAATGTAATAGGTTATGGAGTAGTGCAACAAAAGATTCAGGTAAAGAAAGAGGCATTTCCATAAAGGCATAATATAATGTTAAGGCAAATTGAGTTTGAATTGTCCTTTGAATATGTTCTTTGAGGAGATCTTCAGAGCTGTCTGTACATAAAAATATTTTATTCCATCTGTTCATGCTGCCTGAGTGACAGACCTGTTTCTCAGCATTCATTTTACCACCAAGAGAGAGAAAAGAAATTCAGGTACACATTAATGCAAAAAGTGTTAACTTCACCACCATTCTATTAATGTTAAGTGTAAGCAGAAGAAAACCCTACATATTTTCTGAGATAAGCTGAAATGAAGCCTCTTCCACTAAACATTAAATTCCCAGCAGCCAACTCACATTGTTAACATGCTAACAGTGATATTGATTGAAAACATACTCATTAATTCATATTTTGTGTTTTACTGTTGTTTGACCAATTGGTTTCAATCAAGATTTTATAGGACTTAGTACAGAATATTACCAGGATGCTATTGAAACTAGTTATGTAATCACAGTCTCTTCAATAACCTTTAGCAAATCATTAAGTCTAAGAATTTTAAGTACTTTAACTAAAACAGAAATCTTGTCGGTATGATTTGATTTCTCTTTATGTAAAAATGTACCAGTGAGATTTTGTTATTTGCAAGGCGATTCAATGTCTTTTAACTAGCTGTGCTTTCTGGGTATGGAGTACTAATAGAATATAAGACTATATGATACTGTGATTTACTTGCAGGATCCATTTCATTCTCTTAGAACAGGAATTCCTTTGAATACATCTTTGTGTACACCACAGAACCTGGCAAAACACCTCACAGAAAGATGGCATAAAATGATTTTTATTAAAGGGATAGATTTTACAGTCAGTCTGTAACTACCTTTTTCCAGAGAAAGGACTGTATTTAAAACTGAGATAGAGAAAACACACAAAATTCCTGAAAGACAAATGAATCTAAACTTCAGCCAGTTCAAAAGAGTAAATTATCGACTAATTAACGTTTAAGACATTTGTGTCCACAGTAGCCAGTTTTCTCTGTACCCTGCACAATACAGAGACTGTAAACCCTCCCACTGCCAACTGTAGGCAAAGTGTTCAGAAGATCTCTTTTGATTGTATGTGTCTTAGTTAGGATAAAGATAGAATTACTCCTTACCTTCATTCATCCCCTTTGGCTCTGGGTACTTGGTAAAGATATTAGAGGAAAGGAAATATACATTTTAAAATTGTTATTCAAGTATCCTAAATAATTATTGTCTAAGGAAATTTAATTATACATATTATATTGTGAATTATAAATATATTTAATATATACATAGTAGGTATTCTCCATTGCTCCTCAAGAACTCAACACTTAGCTTAAGTGAAAAAATTTGATGCAAAATTTTTTTTTTTTACTATGAACAAGTCCATACAATTAACAAGGATATGAATTTACCTTTCATATACAATGCATAAGATATTTCTCTAGGGAACAAGAACTAATAGATATCCTGAAGCAGACCAGTATCTAAGTATAGCCACAGGAAAAGTAGAAAGAATTAAATTTGCAATATAGTAAAAGTGGCAAGGTAAGTTCACTCTTCATTTTTATTCATGAAACAGTATATGAAATAAGTCATAAAATACAGAAACATTTGCTGAGAGATTTAAGTGGAAAATATGATTTAAGCAGTTTTCTGCTGTCATGGAAATTGGAATTATATTTATTTGCATGCATACACATACATAACCTGTTGTGGGGTGTATGTGTGTGTGTGGGGGTGTGTGTTTGTGTGTGTGTGGGGTCAGACTGACATTGTTATTGATATCTCTGCCTAACATAATGTTAAACTCATGATCAGAAAATCAGTTACATCAAAAGATTGTCTCGGGTGTCTGAGACTATTATCACCATACAATTTTTAGTTCCTGTGTCTTACATGAAAATGGCCAAACAGAAACACTGTTACAGAGGAAAATAAAAAGACAATGTAAGTTCTTCTGAAGAATTATTGGATGCTGACATCTAGTGACTTAGAAAAGTACCATTATGGAGGAATTTTAATAACACAATATACTTCCATAAAAATGTGTATGTTGCCCAATGCAAAATCACATATGTACAGGTCGATACATTTAATTTTAATACTTAATTATAGCTTTTTATGTGCCTAACTGCTACTGAATAAAGGTAAACCCTTGTGAAATGAACTTTTTTTATCAGTGATACTCCACACTTTGCAGAAAGCATATCATTCCCTATAATATCAAAAAATCTTCCTCCATTACCCTTTTCCTTCCTTCCTTCCTTCCTTCCTTCCTTCCTTCCTTCCTTCCTTCCTCCCTTCCTTCTTTCCTTCTTTCCTTCCTTCCTTCCTTTCCCAATATCTTTTTACCACATTGTCTCTGTATATGCTTTTTTCTTTACCTCTCTGATATATTCTAATATATATTATCTATATCTCCATCCTTCCTCTTTCAATACACTTAAAAGTGTTCTTCAGTTAGGGTTTCCATCACTATGATAAACACTAAGACCAAAAGCAACTTGGTGAAGAAAGGATTTATATCATCTTACAGTAAACAGGTAACAGTCCTTTATAGACAGAACTCAGGACAAGAACTCAAGCAGGCAAGAACTTCCGGGTAGGAACTGACACTGAAGCCATGGAGGAATGCTACTTACTGGCTTCCTCCTCATGATTTGCTCAGCCCACTATTACAGCTCAGCACACCTGCCCAGAGCTAGTACTGATGTGCCAAAGATTAATTAAGAAGACATCTGAAAGACTTCTGGGTTTCCTTTTCACAGTAATTCTGACTTGTCAAACTGACCCCCCCAAAAAAGTAATTAGTATAAATAGCTTTTCCATCTACTGGATACTAAATCTACAATAACCTAAAATAAGTTTTTTTGTGTTAAATTCTTCTGAAATTTTAATGTACTTTTCCTATATGTCTCATTTGAGGCCTGCTTTACCATACTATTTCAAGTTACACATATGAAAGTATAACCTTGTAATAATGCTTATACCTGTATCTCCTCTTTTCCATTTGATTTCCTTTTTTTCTATTCCTCAGTGAATTACTGATTTACAATCATTATCTTACATTTATTATTTTACATTTTGATTACAATCATTATTTTACAATTATTATTTTACATTTTGATAGCGCTTAAATAATTTTCATCAATGAATATGCAGTTAGGACCATATAGAAAGCAGATCACATTGACATTTTATTTTTTTTCATTATGAATTTTACTTCTTGATCTCTACCCAAAGCTGCATATCCTGTGCTATTCCAAAAAGCTCTCTACACATAGACTTTTTTCTTTGCAGAATTTACAAGTCCTGTGGCAATAAAATGCAAAGTTTTTAGAATGGAGCACTGATTCATGAATTCTCTAAGATAAGCTGTTAGGAAAAAAAAAGCTGTCAGGAAAGAAAAAAAGAAAGGAAGGAAGAAAGAGAGAGAGAGAGGAGAGAGATAAACAAAATTGCAGGAGAGTGTGTGAGTGAGAGTCAGGGACAGAGTGATAGAGGAAGAGAGGGAGAGAAGAAGAAAGAGAGACAGGAGGAAAGAAAGGAAAAAGGAAGGAAAGAAGGAAGGAAAGGAAGAGATTGATGAACTACAACTTATAATTTTAATGAAGGTGAAGAGTTTGTGAGTTTAATCCATAAGAAATTGGAAAAGTTGGTGTAGAGGTATGCTTGAGAATTTTAGATGTGCTTCGGTGCCTTTCAGATAGAACCTGGAGGAAGAAAAGGACATGAAATCCCCTGAAACAAGAGTTACTACAAAAAGTTGTGAGCCCCCATATGCGCACAAGAAACAAAATTTCAGTCCACTGCATGAGCAGCATGTACTTTGAATTGCTGAGCCCTCTCTGCATCCCTTGTTCTGTATTATTCATCATATATTTAGTATTGAGTTTTTTTCCCCAGAATTCTTGAAAGTTAAGGTCATTATTGCTTAATATTTTCACTAGTGCTCTCTAAAGGCAATAATTCTTCAGCTTTATCTTCAACATTCTTTCTTATAGTGTTTACTGCTGGAGATATTTTACACTGATATTATATGTTTTGTGGAACTTTTAAGTTCTAATCTTTTAATTTGATTATCTTCAGTTTTTTCCTTTGCAGAATGTGTTGTTTAAGTTGCTGAATTTCTCACCTGAGTCTTGAATTGGTGTATTTATTTCATCCATCTTTTTGAATTTTCATTAAAATCATTGCTCTTTGCAGGAGGACTGCAGAGACTGATGCACCAATCAAGGACTAGCATGGAAAGAACTTATAGCTCATGCTCAGATGTAGTCCATAAGCAGTTCAGAATCCAAGTCAGATTCCTAATAAAGGGAACAGGGGCAGTTTCTGACATGAACTCAGTTGCCTGCTCTTTTTTTTTTTTTATGTAGAATATTTTATTTTATTTTATTTTATTTTTTTATGTTATTTTTTTTATTTTTTTTATCAGTTACATTTTATTAACTCTGTATCCCAGCCGTGTCCCGATCCCTCATTCCCTCCCAGTCCCTCCCTCCCTCCCTCCCTCATCTCCACCGTGCCCCTTTCCAAGTCCACTGATGGGGGGGACCTCCTCCCCATTCATCTGATCCTGTTTTATCAGGTATCTTCAGGACTGGCTGCAAAGCCCTCCTCTGTGGCCTAACAGGACTGCTCCTCCCTTCGGGGGTGGGGAGACCAAAGAGCCAGTCATCGAGTTCCTGTTAGAAATAGTCCCTGTTCCCCTCACTTTGGGAAACCAATTGGTTACTGAGCTACCACAGGCTACATCTGAGTGGAGGTTCTAGGTTATGTCCATACATGGTCCTTGGTTGAATGTCAGTCTCAAAAAAGACCCTGTGCCCAGATGTATTTGGTCCTTGTGGAGCTCCTATCCTTTCCCCATCAGACTAACTCCCCTTCTTTCTTATGATTCCCTGTACTCTGCCAAAGGTTTGGTCATGAGTCTTTGCTTTGAAAACACTGCTAGTTAGAGTCTTTCAGATGCGCTCAGTAGACTCCTGTCATACGTTCGATGCACATCCCATCTGTCTTTCTAAATGAGGATTGATCATCTTACCCCATGTCCGCTCAATTGATTATCTTTTTTAGGTGTATAGATTTCATTATGTTTATCATATCTTATAGGTCTATATAAGTGAGTATATCCCATGTTTGTCTTTCTCCTTCTGGGATATTTCACTCAGAATGATCTTTTCTAGATCCCACCATTTGCCTGCAAATTTCATGATTTCCTCCTTTTTGATTGCTGAGTAGTATTCCATTGTATAAAAATACCACAATTTCTGTACCCATTCCACCGTTGATGGACATCTGGGTTGTTTCCAGGTTCTGGCTATTACAAATAGAGCTGCTATAAACATGGTTGAGCAAGTGTCCTTTTTGTGTACTTGAACAAACTTTGGGTATATACCTAGCAGTGGTATAGCTGGGTCTGTAGGAAGCACTATTCCTATTTGTCTTAGAAAGCGCCAGATAGCTTTCCAGAGTGGTTGTACCAGTTTACATTCCCACCAGCAGTGGAGCAGGGTTCCCCTTTCTCCACAACCTCTCCAGCATGTGTTATCGCTTGAGTTTTTCATCTTGGCCATTCTGATGGGTGTAAGGTGATATCTCAGGGTCGTTTTGATTTGCATTTCCCTGATGGCTAATGAGGATGAGCATTTCTTTAAGTGTTTCTCTGCCATTCGATATTCCTCTGTCGAGAATTCTCTGTTTAGCTCTGTTCCCCATTTTTTAATTGGATTACTTGGTTTGCTGCTTTTCAGCTTCTTTAGTTCTTTGTATATACTGGATATTAGTCCTCTGTCAGATAAAGGGTTAGTGAAGATTCTTTCCCAATCTGTAGGCAGTCGTTTTGTTTTGATGATGGTATCCTTTGCTTTACAGAAACTTTTCAGTTTCATGAGGTCCCATTTATTGATTGTTGCTCTTAGAGCCTGTGCTGTTGGTGTTCTGTTCAGGAAGTTGTCTCCTGTGCCAATGAGTTCTAGGCTGTTCCCCACTTTTTTTTTCCAATTGATTTAGGGTATCTGGTTTTATGTTGAGGTCCTTGATCCACTTTGACTTTAGTTTTGTGCAGGGTGATAAATATGGATCTATTTTCATTTTTCTGCATGTAGACATCCAGTTGGTCCAGCACCATTTGTTGAAGATGCTGTCTTTTTTCCATTGAATGGAATTGGCTTCTTTGTCGAATATCGAGTATTCATAGGTGTGTGGATTTATTTCTGGGTCTTCTATGCGGTTCCATTGATCCTCCTTTCTGTTTCTATGCCAGTACCATGCAGTTTTTATTACTGTTGCCCTGTAGTACAGCTTGAGATCAGGGATGGAGATACCTCCAGATGATCTGTTGTTGTACAGGATCGTTTTGGAGATTCTGGGTTTTTTGTTTCTCCATATGAAGCTGAGAATCTTTTTTTCAAGGTGTGTAAAGAATTGAGATGGTATTTTGATGGGAATTGCATTGAATCTGTAGATTGCTTTTGGCAGTATGGCCATTTTCACAATGTTAATCCTACCAATCCATGAGCACGGGAGATCTTTCCATCTTCTGATATCTTCTTCTATTTCTTTCTTCAGAGACTTGAAGTTTTTCTCAAACAGGTCTTTCACTTGCTTGGTTAGGGTCACACCAAGGTACTTTATGTTATTAGTGGCTATTGTGAAGGGTGTTGTTTCCCTAATTTCTTTCTCAGCCTTTTTGTCTTTGGTATATAGGAGGGCTTCTGATTTTTTTGAGTTGATTTTGTATCCTGCCACTTTGCTGAAGGTGTTTATCAGCTGAAGGAGTTCTCTGGTTGAATTTTTGGGGTCGCTCATGTATACTATCATATCATCTGCAAATAGTGACACTTTGACCTCTTCCTTTCCGATTTGTATCCCCTTGATCTCCTTTAGTTGTCTTATTGCTCTGGCTAGGACTTCAAGTACTATGTTGAAGAGATATGGGGACAATGGACAGCCTTGTCTTGTCCCTGATTTCAGTGGGATTGATTTAAGTTTCTCTCCATTGAGTTTGATGTTAGCTATAGGCTTGCTATATATTGCCTTTACTATGTTTAGGTATGTGCCTTGTATTCCTGATCTCTCCAAGACTTTAAACATGAATGGGTGTTGGACTTTGTCAAATGCTTTTTCGGCATCTAAGGAGATGATCATGTGGTTTTTCTCCTTCAGTTTGTTTATGTAGTGGATTACATTGATGGATTTCCGTATGTTGAACCACCCTTGCATGCCTGGGATGAAGCCTACTTGGTCATGGTGGATCATATCTTTGATGTGTTCTTGGATTCGGTTTGCAAGTATTTTATTGAGTATTTTTGCGTCAATGTTCATAAGAGAGATAGGCCTAAAGTTCTCTTTTTTTGTTGGGTCTTTGTGTGGTTTAGGTATTAAGGTGACTGTGGCTTCATAGAATGAGTTTGGTAGTGTTCCTTCTGTTTCTATTTTGTGGAATAGCTTGAGGAGAATTGGAGTTAGCACTTCTTTGAAGGTCTTGTAGAATTCTGCGCTGAAGCCATCTGGTCCAGGGCTTTTTTTGGAGGGGAGACTGTTAATGACTGCTTCGATTTCCTTGGGAGATATAGGGCTATTCAGTCTTTCTACCTGATCTTGACTTAGTTTTGGTAGATGGAATCTTTCAAGAAAATTATCCATTTCATTTAGATTCTCAAATTTTGTGGCATATAGGCTTTTGTAGTATGACCTAATAATTGTTTGGATTTCCTCAATGTCTGTGGTTATGTCCCCATTTTCATTTCTGATTTTGCTGATCTGGATAGTTTCTCTCTGCTTTTTAGTTAGTTTGGCTAAGGGTTTGTCTATCTTGTTGATTTTCTCAAAGAACCAGCTTTTTGTTTCATTGATTCTTTGGATAGTTTTATTTGTTTCTAGTTGATTGATTTCAGCCCTTAGTTTGATTATTTCCAGCCGTCTGCTCCTTTTGGGTGTATCTGCTTCTTTTTGTTCTAGGGTTTTCAGTTGGGCCATTAAGTTGTTTGTATGTGATGTTACGAATTTCTTCTTGCAGGCACTTAGTGCTATAAATTTTCCTCTGAGCACTGCTTTCAGTGTGTCCCATAAATTTGGGTATGTTGTGCCGTCCTTTTCATTGAATTCTAGGAAGTCTTTAATTTCTTTCTTTATTTCTTCCTTAACCCAGCTGTCATTGAGTAGTAAGTTGTTTAGTTTCCATGTGTGTGTCGGATTTTTGTTGTTTCTGTTGTTGTTGAGGTCGAGCTTTAGTCCATGGTGGTCAGATAGTATACAAGGGATTATTTCAATCCTTTTGTATCTGTTGAGGCTTGCTTTGTGGCCCACTATATGGTCTATTTTGGAAAAGGTTCCATGGGGTGCTGAAAAGAAGGTGTACTCTTTTGAGTTTGGGTGAAATGATCTGTAGACGTCTATTAGGTCCATTTGATTTAGGGATTCTGTGAGTGCTTTTATTTCCCTATTTGGTGTCTGTCTAGTTGATCTGTCCCTTGGTGAGAGTGGAGTGTTGAAGTCTCCCACTATTAAGGTATTAGGATCAATGTATGATTTAAGCTTTAATAATGTTTCATTTACGAATGTCGGTGCTCTTGTATTTGGGGCATAGATATTCAAGATTGTGATGTCCTCTTGGTGGATTTTTCCTTTGATGAGAATATAGTGGCCCTCCTTATCTTTTTTGATTAACTTGGGTTGAAAGTCTATTTTATTAGATATTAGGATGGCTACTCCAGCTTGTTTTCTGGAACCGTTTGCTTGAAAAACATTTTTCCAGCCCTTTACTCTGAGGTAGTGTTTGTCTTTGTTGCATAGGTGTGTTTCTTGGATGCAACAGAATGTTGGATCCTGTTTCCTTAACCATTCTGTTAGCCTGTGTCTTTTTATTGGTGAGTTGAGTCCATTGATATTGATAGATAATAGTGACCAATGCATGTTAGTTCCTTTTGTAATGGAGTCGATGATCTAACCCTGATTCATTGCTTGTTTTCTTTTCATTTTTGTTGGGACATTATCTGTATGCCCTGTTTTCTTGGGTGAATTTGTTTTCATTGGATTGGAGTTTTCCTTCTAGTATCTTCTGTAGGGATGGTTTGCTGTGTAGATATTGTATAAATTTAGTTTTGTCATGGAATATTTTGTTTTCTCCATCTATGTTGATTGAAAGCTTTGCAGGGTATAGTAGTCTGGGTTGACATTTGTGATCTCTTAGAGTCTCCATGATACTTGCCCAGGCCCTTCTGGCTTTCATAGTTTCTGATGAGAAGTCCGGCGTGATTCTGATAGGTCTACCTTCATATGTTACTTGGCCTTTTTCCCTTGCTGCTTTTAATATCTTTTCTTTGTTCTGTAGATTTAGTGTTTTGACTATGATGTGACGTGATGTGTTTCTTTTCTGGTCTAGTCTATTTGGAGTTCTGTAGGCCTCTTGTATATTTATGGACATCTCTTTCTTTAAGTTGGGAAAATTTTCTTCTATGATTTTCTTGAAAATATTTTCTGGACCTTGGAGTCTGGAGTCTTCTTTTTCGTGAATTCCTATTATTCTTAGATTTTGTCTTTTCATAGCATCCTTGATTTCTTGGATATTTTGTGATTGGAACTTTTCTGATTTTACTTTTTCTTTGAGAGAAGTATCCATTTCTGCAAGTGTGTCTTCAGCTCCAGAGATTCTCTCTTCCATCTCTTGTATTCTGTTGGTGATGCTTACTTTTGTGGTTCCTGATCTTTTCTCCAAGTTCTCCAGCTCAAGGGTTTTCTCATTTTGTGTTTTCTTTATTGATTCTAATTCTGTTTTCATGCCTTGCACCATTTCTTTCATGTGTTTGAATTTGGATTCCTGTCTCTCTACGATGGCCTCTATTTCTTTTTTCATTTCCTTCTTATATGCCACTAATTTTTCCTCTACTTGTGTATCTATTTGTTTGGCTATGTTTACCTGTGTTTCTTTAAGGATATTGTCTATTTCTTCTTTCTTTGCCTCCAATTGACTGGCCATCTCTTTGAAAGACTTGTTCATTTCCTCCTTATGAGCCTCAAATAATTGGGCAAGCATGGCTTTAAAATCATTTTCCTGTGCTTCTGCTGAATTGGTGTATCCATCGATTTTGGGGTTTGCTGGTGAAGTCATGATGTCCTGATTTATGTTGGAAGTGTTCTTTCGCCTACCTCTGGCCATTGGCTTATCTGAAACCTTCCCTGCTTGTTTTTGGATTCTGCAGATCAGACTGGTGCTGTCTCTCTCTGGTGTCTGGAGAGTTCTTCAGGAAGCTGAGCACTCTCAGCGTGTGCTGAGGACTAGCTGTACCTGTGGGAGGAAAGTAAGCAGGCGCAAACGGGGCAAATGCAAGCGTGTGTGTGCGCGCGCGCGTGTGTGTCTGTGTGTGTAAGTGTGCGTGGATGAGTTTCTCGAGGGACAGAGTGATGGCTAATGTTGAACCCTTGAGTGTGTGGGAGGGGCTCTGTACTGTATATGTCGCAGGCGCTAATGATGATCGCAGCGCAATTTCTGGTATTAACTGTCTTAGCTCCTCAATCAGGCCCACAGGGCAGGAACTTCAATGTCCCTAGTGCCCCTCTGTTTCCCAAAGTGGGTATGTGGGTGGGAGGGGGGTTCGATGCCTGGCTTCTGATTTAGAAGGACCCAGGATCTGGGGAACTGCAGATTCTCAAGGGTGCACTCACTTACAGGCAGGTCTCTTGGCCGAGATCGTGGTATCCGGGGCTCTCTGCTCTCTGGTTTGGCCCTGCTTCTTTGATGTGTTCCGCCAGTTCTGTGCTGCTGTCACTGCCAGGTTCTGAGGTCTTGCTGCAGCTGGAGATTTCAGGGTGGTCACTTCAGCAGGGATGGGGTAATCAGGCTCTCTGTTCTCTGGTTTGGCCCTGGTTAGTCTTAAACTGGAGGGCTGTGGTGCCCCGCCAGTTTAGTACTGCTCTGCTGCCACGTCCTGCTGTAACTGGAGACTGGCTTGCTAGTCCCAATGCTTTCTGGGAAGTCCTGGGATCTCTTCGTTGTGCTCTCCAAGCTTGGGAGGCCCAGTGCCTGGTGTGTCCAGGTTGTATGACGTTTCTGCCTGGTTTCGGTGAGTATATAGCGTATTCTCTGTCACTGTGGGATTGGGCGGGTCGTACCGTCAGTGATGGCGATCCTGCGGAGCTAGTATGGTGTCTAGCAGATTCGCATCCTGGGAGGATGGTGCAGCCGCTGCGCGAATCTGGGACTCCGGGGTACGTACTGCTGGCTTTTGTCTGCCGCTAAAGTGGTTGGGGCTCCGTCTCAGCGGTTGTATACCGCAGGCAGTTAGGTCTGCGCTGAGAAAGATGAGTCCGCTGTGCCGCTGTGCCGAGGAGGAAGGAGGTCTGGGGGAAGGGAGTGCAGCAAGAACAAAGGATCTTTTCTCTCCCTCCCCAAGCAAGTCTCCGGGTGACCGGAGGCCAAAGTTTTCACCTCCTGCGATGTTCTCTGGTGTTCAGAAAGCCTCGCTGTGGTTTTCCTGGGTTGGGGGTCCTTCCATTCTCCAACTTAGAAGATCAGGTATCCCACTGCTCAGAAACTGTGTGTGCTAGTCGCCATCTTGGCTCCGCCAATGTCCAGTTGCCTGCTCTTTGATCACTTCCGACTAAGAGGATGGCCTTACTAGGCCACAAAGGAAGAGAACCCAGGCCATCCTGATGAGACTTGATAAGCTAGGGTTAGAGAGTAGGGGAGAAGGACTCCCCCTTTTCAGTGCACTGGGGGAAGAGGATGGGGGGAAAAGGAAGGGAGGGTGCGACAGGGAGGAGATGAAGGAGGGGGTTACAATCATGATGGAAAGTGAACAAATTGTAAAAATAATAAAATATAAGTAATAATAATAATAAAAACTTTATCAGGTCAAAGGTTGCTTGAAAGTCAATCTTCACTGACTGTTTTCACATACCTAAAATTTTCATATAACTATAATCACTGTACAATGAACATGAGCTTGTCTAGTATGTAAGACTATTTTGAATACTTTTTTCTTTGTTGTCAAACTTGTTTCTTCTCTCTTTTGATCGCTTTGCTTTTGTAAAAGTTGAAGTAGAATCTGTTTTGTATCTTGGACTGGACTTAAACCTAAGTTTCACCTGCTTCAGCCTTCTGAGTTCTAGAAGTCTGTGTTCTTAATGCTAAGCAAACTTGGAATATTAACTCAAAATAGTAAGTTTACAATCTAAATTCAGCGATTTTATTATTTATAAAATTGTAAGAGCTATAAACTTTGTACAATATACACAAATTTACATTAGGAATCGGTTTGTTTACTTACTGAACAAATATTAAACACCAACCCACTTGACATTAACTAAATATTTTTCTCTAATGACTACCTAAATAATGCAGCAAAATAGAGAATTTTAAAAGCATGGCATGGACAGGATATTTGGTATGGTACAGTTATATATTGTCAATCGATGAAGTGTCTCAAAAGAGCAGCTCATCTCCCATCCTGTGAAAAGTCCTGAAGCCTCCTGATCCAAGTGAAATGCAGGGTGATATTTCCTGTAAATCAAGTTCTTGGAGAGGAATGACTGTGGACAGTTCCTTTACCTGAACTTTAACTTCATAAAACAAGTGTCTTGTGATCATAGTAAAGGAAGCCCTATTCACCACTAGAGGACACTGCAAAAAAACATAATTTTTTTTTCTTTTTTAATTTATTTTTCTTTATTAATTAGACTTTACTCACTTTGTATAACCTGGTGGTTCCCTCTCTCCTCCCTTCCCAATCCATCCCTTCCTCTACCCTCTGATTGCATGCACCTCCCCAAGTCCACTGAGAGGGGAGGACTTCTTTTCCTTCCTTCTGATCCTAGTCAATTAGGTCTCATCAGGAGTGGCTGCCTTGTCTTCTTCTGTGGCCTGGTAATGCTGCTTCACCCTCAGGGGGAAGTAACTAAAGAGCAGGCCAATCGGAACTCCATAAGTAGAGAAACAAAAAAAAAAAAAAATGAGCACAGGGGTTTTTCCTGAAACTGCTATTCCACCCAACCACTATGCATGGAGATAACCTAAGGCCCCTGCACATATGTAGCCCATGGCAGTTCAGTATCCAAGTGGGTTCCATTGAAATAGTATCTAGACTTGTCCACCATTTCCCCCCACATTGCTCACAACGGGAGCAGTCTAGGATGCTGTCCTTCCTCATATTGGCAAGGGCCTTCTTAGAAGCAATCCTTACCATGAGACATTTCAATTGCTTTCCAAGTCCTGACACTGTTGTTTTCATTAGATTTAGAATATGATTAAAATTTCTATTGAATTTTACATATGGTCTATTGACATTTTCATTGCCAAGATTTGAGTTTCTCTCTCGTTCAGAAACTTCATCACTTAATCAATTGTTCTTTATTAGCCTATAGTTTATTACTTAATACATGCAACTACCAATACCCATTTTTTGCATTTATTGATCATTTAAAAAATCATTCACTGAATTATATACCTAACATTTTGGTCCTATACTATTTTCAATATCAGTTATTAAGAATGTATAAACTTCTGGAGTAGTTATGTTTTGTATTTTTCCTTATTTTGCAAGTCTCTATGTTGACACTAAGCAATGTATTAGTTGGACATCAATTGCAAGTGTAAGAGAAAGCATTCAGTATGTGCCATCTTTCTTTGTCATTATCCAAAGAACATTAATTATCTCATTAAGGCAGCATCCAGAATGAAACCATTGACAAATTGCTTGGGATCATCCTTCTCAAATCAGGTTATTGGTTCTGCAATTCAAACCTGACTCAAAAACAACTTCTCAAGTTCTCAGACATGCACAAGATCTGCATATTTTCAAGCCAGAGAAGGATCTCAACTGAGAGGAGTAAGTGCACCCCAGGGTCCAATCTTTAAGAAAAAAGCATTTTTGTTCAGTTTTGACATTTATTGTTTCATTGTTGTTTTGATTGTTGGATTTGTTTCTCTTTTTTGTGGTTTTGTACTTTATTTTTTTTTTAATTTTTGGGGTTTGGTGGGGCTTTTGGGGAGGCAAGAGAATGTAAAGTTGGTGGGGAAGATCTGGAAAAAGTGAAAGGAAAGTAATCAATATGTATTTATAAAAATAATTAAAACTGAAATTAAAAGAACTTTAGAAATGTGCTCTTAGTCAAATGTTCTACTGCTATGAAGAGATGCTATGACTCAGAAGCACTTATTTTTGAAAAGCATTTAACGAGAACTTGGTTACAGTTCAGAGGTTTAGTCCATTATCATAGTGGGAGACATGGGAACACGCAGGCAGATATGATGTTGGAGAGTAGCTGAAGGTTCTTTATCCAGATTGGCAGGCAGAGAGAAGGACACAGCCCTCCAGAAGAGGGGGTGAGAATTCCAGGAAATCCATCCTTCCCATTCCAAATCATGCAGGTGTGCATCAGGAAGTGGCATGGGTGGGCGTGTCTGGCAGTGAGTCCGTTGGGGAGGTGAAGATGTAGGTGTAAGTTGAGGTGTGGGTGCTGGTCTTTCTTCCTGAAGCCTAGACCTTGAGCCTTCGCCAGAGTCGTTGGGGAGTGGGTGTCTGGTGGGCCGATGCAGGACGGAGTGCTTGCTCTGGGAAGAAGTCTGCAGCCTAGGCTATCACGGGTGGGTGGAACCCGCCCAAAGGGTGTGGAGATCAGGCCGAGAGGCCTCCAGAGAGTGTCTTCAGAGCTCCAAGCAGGATCCCAGGTGCAAGTTCTAAAAAGCCTGGGTTTTCCGAGAGGGAAGAGTGGGTGTGTCCAGTGCAGCCAGGGCGTCCCAAGACATGCCTGAGCAGAGAGTGTCCTTCTGGGGTTCACCTGTGAGAGAACCGGTTGTGATAATCCCAGAGATCCTTGGCCATGAGGGGGTGGGTCGCTTCTTACCTTCGGTCTTGTTGAAGATAGCCCGCCAGGATGGGCCGTGGCCAGAGGCCTGGGGGAGGAGGTGCGCTTCGGAGGATGGCCTACACAGCGGGGGTCCGGGCACCTCTGGCCTGCCTGGGCTCCTGGCCTGGGTGAAGAAGGTGACCATCTTGGTTTGCAGCCTCAGCTCCTGGTCTGCTTCCTCCATCTGCTGCTGTGTCTTGGTCTCAGTCTGGCTGTGGGTCTCAGTCTCGTCCCCTGCGTGCCCATGTTCCGCTTCTTGGGCTGCTTGGGCTGTGGCGGCTTCAAAGGCCTCCTTGGCTTGGGAGATTCCTTGGAGATCAGGTTGTTCGGTGGCATCAGCTGCATGGGCAGCAATGGCCTCCGTGGCTTGGCAGTGAGCTTCCCACGTGCCCACGAGATCTTGGGAAAGGAGGAGCCCTTCTGGCCATTCCTGCTGGAGAACCGGCCTCCTGGCACCTGTGTAGACAGGCATCTTGGAATCCACCCTGACTGGCGCCAGCTGCACTTCTCGGTCAGTCTGGCCCCAAGGGGCTGGACCACGCCTTGGCTCAAATCTGCCCAGTCAGCGGCCGAGGCTGCTGGTTCTGGGCCCGCCCCTTCTGACTTCTGCTTCCCTGTGCCACGCCCCATCCACAGCTCAGGAAACATGATCTCTGACGCCAGAGCCCACTCTGGCCAAATCCCGGGGGTTCACAGCCCTGCCTTGCTTCCAGGCGAGCTCTGGCAAATGGGGGCTTCCTCAAGGTCTTTGCTGGGGCTCTCGGGATAGTCTGCTCCCCGCTGTAGGACGCCAGCTTCGGGAGCCTGCCAGAGACTGCACATGCTCACACAAAAGCAGAGGGAAGTAAAATCGAGTCAATCAATCAATCAATAAGTAAATAAACAAACAAAAAAATAAATAAATAAATAAGCCGAGAATCTGCTCTGGGCTCCAATTTCGCACAGTGCATGGAGGGTGGGTGGGAGACACATCCCTTACACCCCAGCAAGTTGAGCCTGTCGGGGAAAGTGGATTTCTGCTCGGAGCCTGGAAATCCTGTCTTGCACACCTGCCACACGGCCTTGACGGCCTGGGCCCATCTTTCAACCAACTAGGCTTTCACAGGTGTTCACACTGGTGCAGTTCCCAAAAGCCGGCCCACAGCTTTCCATTTCTCTTCTGATCCTGGGCAACTGGGTCTTAGCTTTCTGGGTTCCAAAGGATCCCTTTTTCGCTCTGGTTAATTTCCCTCTGCGCACTCTCTGTCTCTGCCTCTGCCTCTGTCTCTGTCTCTGTCTCTCTATTTGTCTCAAATACACACACACTCACACACACACACACACACACACACACACACATACACACACCCTTGCACACACATGCACACTCACACAGTGGCTATCAACTCTCTATAACTATGCCTATGAATGACTCTCTCTTTCCAATCATATGTATATACACAGAAATGTTTATTCGTGAACATCTATGTATACAAAGGAGAGAAATGCACACAATATTCATTAGTGCTGAAGCTAACACACCTGACACTTACCCTAAGCAGTTCTCCCTCAGGCAGTTGTGTACCTAAGGCTTGGAAAACTAACTCTGGAAAGAAGATCTGTCCAAGCACTGGAGAAGTGGCAATGGGAAGTGAGGTCAATCATTGCTTCCGCACAGCCCTCCAGAAGAGGGGGTGAGAATTCCAGGAAATCCATCCTTCCCTTCCAAATCACGCAGTTGTGCATCAGTGGGTGGGCGTGTCTGGCAGTGAGTCCGTTGGGCAGGTGAAGGCGTAGGTGTGAGTTGAGGTGTGGGTGCTGGTCTTTCTTCCTGAAGCCTGGACCTTGAGCCTTCGCCAGAGTCGTTCGGTAGTGGATGTCTGGTGGGCCGATGCAGGACGGAGTGCTTGCTCTGGGAAGATGGCTGCAGCCTAGGCTCTCACGGGTGGGTGGAACCCGCCCAAAGGGTGTGGAGATCAGGCTGAGAGGCCTCCAGAGATTGTCTCCAGAGCTCCAAGCGGGATCCCAGGTGCAAGCTCTGGAAAGCCTGGGTTCCGTGAGGGAAGAGTGGGTGTGTCCAGTGCCGCCGGGGCGTCCCAAGACATGCCTGAGCAGAGAGTGTCCTTCTGGGGTTCACCTATGAGAGAACCGGTTGTGATAATCCCGGAGAGCCTTGGCCATGAGGGGGGCGGGTCTCTTCTTAGCCTGTGTCTTAGTGCAGACAGCCCGCTGGGACGGGCCGTGGCCAGAGGCCTGCGGGAGGAGGTGCGCTTCAGAGGAGGGCCCCCGAGCCGGGGGTCGGGGCACCTCTGGCTGGCCTGGGCTCCTGGCCTGGGTGAAGAAGGTGACCATCTTGGTTTGTCGGCGCCCTTGCAGCTTCTTGGCCTGTGTGCTCTGGATGCGGTCTGTGACGGCTTGCAGCCTCAGCTCCTGGTCTGCCTCCTCCATCTGCTGCTGTGTCTTGGTCTCAGTCTGGCTGTGGGTCTCAGTCTCGTCGCCTGCGTGCCCATGTTCCGCTTCTTGGGCTGCTTGGGCTGTGGCGGCTTCAAAGGCCTCCTTGGCTTGGGAGATTCCTTGGAGAGCAGGTTGTTCGGTGGCATCAGCTGCATGGGCTGCAATGGCCTCCTTGGCTTGGCAGTGAGCCTCCAACGTGCCCACGAAATCTTGGGAAAGGAGGAGCCCTTCTGGCCATTCCTGCTGGAGAACGGGCCTCCTGGCACCTGTGTAGACAGGCGTCTTGGAATCCACCCTGACAGGCGCCAGCTGCACTTCTCTGTCAGTCTGGCCCCAAGAGTGCTCCGGGACACCCAGGGGGTAGCGGGCATAGTCAGAGTTGGGGCAAGCCCCCAAAGAGCAGGCAGGGCCATCCTCCTGGGACCCGCGGAGGGCGTCCTGTTTGCACCTTCGGATCTTCTTGGCTGCTGGGTCCAGGCTTTCACTGCAAGAATCACTTGCCTCTGGCGTCTTGCATGTGCTTCCCTTCCTGCTCGGGCCTGGCCTGCTGCTGCTCAGCTGCAAGGCCTCTGCCTGCTTGTCTTGGGCTCCTCTAGACGTGGATGCTTGGGTCTCCTCTGCCGGAGATGTTCTTCCTTGCTCTGCCTTCTCGCTCAGCACCAAGGCAGAGTCAGGGGAGAGTGGGTCCCGCTCAGACCTGGGACCCAGCGGGGAACTGTCCCACCATTTGGCCGCCAAGTCCCTGGCGAAGGGCACTAGCAGCTGCTGTTTCCTCAAGATCTTGATGGTCTGCCTGAAGCCTATCTCTGCCAGACGTTCAGACAGGCTGGGCACGGCGGCGAGTTTCTTCAGGGCTTTGTAGAGCTTGCGTGGCTCCATCTCCATGCATAGGCGACTCTGTCCTACTGCGCTCTCTCTGTCTTTCTCTGTCTCTCTCTGTCCCAAACACGCTCTTTCTCTCTGTCTCTGTCTCTTTCTCTGTCTCTGTCTCTGTCTCTGTCTCTGTCTCTCTCTCACACACACACATACACATATACACACACCCTTGCACACACATGCACACTCACACAGATGCTATCAACTCCATATAGCTATGCTTATGAACGACTCTCTCTTTCCAATCATATGTATATACACACAAATGTTTATTCGTGAACATCCATGCATACAAAGGGGAGAAATGAAGACAATATTCATTAGTGCTGAAGCTAACACACCTGGTGAAAATCCCAAACGCCTGCCCAGAGCTTTTCCTTTCTCTTTTCATCTTCGGGAACTGGGTCTGTTATACACCTGCCACACTGCCTTGCCTCCAGGCTCCTTCTTTTCACCAACTGGGCCTTCACAGCTGTTCACACTGGTGCAGATCCCAAAAGCCCGTGGAGACCTTTTCATTTCCATTTTCTTCTTTGGCAACTGGGACTTGGCTTTCTGAGTTGCAAAGGGATCTCTTTTTCACTCTGGTTAATTTCCCACTACTCTCTCTCTCTCTCTCTCCCCCTGTCTCTTTTATACACATACATATATACAAACACACACAAATAAACACACACACACACACACACACACACACACATATACTTATCCTATAAGTTTTTTTTTTCTCTAGAGAACACTGACTCATACCATGGGTGACTGAGACCCTGTCTCAAAAAATAAATTAGAGAAGCATTTGAAGATGTTATCCAATTTTGACCCTACTTGCTTTATATGTTTACATATGTATACACTTACATAGCATACAAAACATGCTTGTGTTAGACTTTATTGTTGTCATAACACATTATCGTCATTGCTAAAAAACTGTTTTCTATGTGCTCGAGATCCAAATAGTTTGGATAAGTTAAAATCAATCTGGCATCAAGTTTCAGTTCCTTCTGGGGAGAGAAACATTCTGATTTCCTGCCTTTTCAGTATATGGTGACCATTTATATGTCTTGGTTTGTAGCCCTCTTACATCTCCTAATCCAGACACAGGAAGAGTGTTTCTTACAGTGTGTCATTCTGATTGTCCTCATTTCAAATTTTTTGTATTCTCTGTAGTGTCTCCCTTTTGAAAATCTCCTTAAAATCCATTTTTTGTACTGTGATGAACCATGATAACATTTAGAGTGGCAATGAGCAAACATGACTTCATTTTGAGATGTAAAATGTCCTGTTCACTGAATAGAATATAATCATCTTAAAGTGGTGGGAAAGTATTATAGGATAAAATTAAAAAATTGACTTGAATTAGGAAATAATCTTAAATATGCATTATTCTAAATACCCCTTTATTCCATTAAATATTTAAGTTCATTATAATGTGGCACAGAGAAAGAAAATTGTATTTGATTGACAGAGAAAATGTAAACTACATAGTACAATGCTACACACAAAAAATTCCTTGCTTATTGTGGTGGCACCTGCTTATAAACTCAGGTATTCTGGAGGCCAAGGCAACCCGAATTCTAAGAGCAAAGGTAGCTGGGAGTATACACTAAGTATGAGACCAGTTTGGGTTACCTAATGGATACACTGTCAAAAACAAATCAGATACAAATGTTGAGGAAAAGCTATCTATTCCCAAACCAAAAGATTCCGGTTGTTCTTTCAGCCTAACATTTTTAACAATATATCATGGTATCACTGCATGCCAACAGTAAAGGACTAGAGCAAAAACTGGAACAAATAGGGAAAACTTTAGGAAATACAAGTAAGATAAAATAAATACAGAACAAAATTAAATCCCATTTCTTCTTGATTTATTTCATATAAAAATATTAGTTAAAATAGATACTCGAGCCTATACACTCTAGAATAAAATGTGAGTATATGGAGTTACCTAGAGAAAGTCTGGTTTGGGTTCTCAGAACTGTATGTTACTGTGATCACTAGCCAATGCCAAACATCACTGTTTTCTGTTTCCATGAATGGATGGAAAGTTCTGCATTCAGTTTATTTAGAGAAAGGATCTTTCTAAATGATTATTTTGGGATTTGGAGTTTTAGACATTGGGGCTAATTGTCCTGATATTGTCAGAGATTTTAATCTGCACAGTTGTAAACACTAAGCTACTAAAATTTCCATTATGGTCTGCTTACGACATTTGAAAGATGATTCTTTCCTTTTGTATGCCAGCTTCTCATGACAATTTTAATGGTAAATTTGTACTATATTATCTTTATGTAGCAGCTAGTAATGATAATAAAGACTCTTATAATTATTTGAGATTTACCAGGAATTTTTTTGTATAAGTTATACATATTCTTCTATAATAAACTGTGCAACAATTTTAAAACATTTTAAAATTGTGATATTAAAATTAATAATCACAGTATGAATTAAACATATCTTCACAGAAAATTATTTTTACAACCAACTACAGATATAAAAAGTTAAGTCAGATGCATTTCTAAGCCAGCTGAAGGTATTTTATCCTATTAATTATGTACTAAATTTAACTTTCTTCATAAAATTTTTCGGAAGTCTATGAGCTTTATTTTTGATGTTCTACTTTCCATTTGTTTTTTTTTTTTTCTCAAATTTAAAATTATCCCAACTTATTCAAATTCTATAAAATAAGTACATTAGCTTGTAGGATTTGTAAATATTTTTGAGCTTTTAATGTCTTATATTTGTTTTTTAACTCAATTTTGCTGAATATTCAGATAAGTCAAACTTTACACTTTTCTAAATCATTGAAGATAATCATCTGGGTATACTTTCAATAACAAAAATTCTAATACTGTTAATTGATGTATTTCCATTTTTTTACATGTAGATATCCTGTTAAACCAGCACTATTTGTTGATTATGCTATCTTTTTTTTCCATTGTATGATTTTGGTATCTAAAATCAGGTGTTCAGAGTTGTGTGGATTTATTTGTGAATCCTCTATTCAATTCCATTGATTCACCAGTCTGTTTCACAGCCTGCACTATGCAGGTTTTATTGCTGTTGTTCTATAGGACAGCTTGAAATCAGGGATGAAGATATCTCCAGAAGATCTTTTGTTGCAGAGCAGAGGATTATTCTAGCTATTCTGTTTTTTTGTTTGTTTTGTTTGTTTGTTTGTTTTTTTGTTTTTTGTTTTTGTTTTTTCCTATTCTTTATGAAGTTGAGAATTTTCCTTTTAAGTTTTGTAAAGAATTCTGTTGTTATTTCGAAGGGAATTTCATTGAATGTGTAGATTGCTTTTGGTAAGATGGTCATTTTTACTGTTTATCCTGCCAACCCATGAGCATGGGAGATCTTTCCATCTTCTAATAACTTCTTCTGTTTTTTTCCTAAAGACTTGAAGTGTTTTTCATACAAGTCTTTGACTCGATTGGTTGCAGTTACACAAAGGTACTTTTTGTTATTTGTGGCTATTGTGAAAGGCGTTGCTTCCCTAATTTCTTTCTCAGTCCATTTGTCGTATGTATGCAGGAGGGTTGCTGTACTTTTATTTCGAGTTAATTTTGTATCCAAACACTTTGCTGAATGTGTTTATCAGCTGTAGGAGTTCCCTGGTAGAATCTCTGGGGACACTCATGTATACTTTCATATCATCTGCAAAGAATGATACTTTGACTTCTTCCTTTCTGTATTGAATCCCCTTAATCTCTTTTAATTATCTTATTGCTCTAGCAAGGATTTCACGAACTATGTTGAAGAAATATGAAGAGAGAGGGCAGCTCTCTGTTGTCCCTGATTTCAGTTGGAATGATTTAAGTTACTCTCCATTTAGTTTTATATTTGTTATAAGCTTGCTGTATATTGTCTTTACTGTGTTTAGGTAAGTGTCTTGTATCCCTGATCTCTCCAGACTTTAAACAGAAATGGGTGTTAGATTTATCAAATGCTTTTTCAGTATTGAAGGAGATGATCTTGTGTTTTTTTTTTTTTCTTTCGTTTTTTATATGGTAGATTACATTGATGGATTTCCATTTATTGAATCATCCCTGCATGCCTGAGATGAAGCTTACTTGGTCATAATTGATGATATCTTTGATGTGTTCTTAGATTCAGTCTGCAAGGATTTTGTTGAGTATTTTTTGTATCAGTGTTCACAAGAGAAACTGGCCTAAAATTCTCTTTCTCTCTCCAGTTTTTTTAAGGTTTAAATTTCAAGGTGACTATGGCTTCAAAGAATGAGATGGTAACATTTTTTCTGATTCTCTTTTGTGGATTACTTTGAAGAGTATTGGTGTTAGCTCTTCTTCAAAGGTCTGGTAAAATTCTGTGCTGAAACCATCTGGCCTTGGGCTTTCGTTTTGCATGGGAGACTTTTGATGAAAAGTTCTATTTCCTTAGGGGATGTATGATTATTTAGTTTATTTATGTGAACTTGATTCATCTTTTGTAAGTGGAATCACTCAAGAAAATTGTCCATTTAATTGAGATTTTTTCACTTTGTGGGATATAGGCTTTTGAAGAAAGACCTAGTGATTGTTTGGATTTCTTCCATGTCCGTTGATATGTCCCCTTTTCATTTCAGATTTTGTTGATTTGGATAGTGTCTCTCTGCCCTTTTGTTAGTTTATATAAAAGTTTGTCTATCTTGTTGATTTTCTCAAGGAAATAGCTCTTGGTTTCATTGATTGTTTGAATTGTTCTCTTTGTTTGTAGTTTATTGATTTCCTTGGTTGTGTTTGATTATTATTTTTTTCTTTTTTTTATTTATTTTTTATCAGTTACATTTTATTAACTCTGTATCCCAGCCATGTCCCGCTCCCTCAATCCCTCCCAGTCCCTCCCTCCCTCCCTCATCTCCACCGTGCCCCTTTCCAAGTCCACTGATAGGGGGGACCTCCTCCCCATTCATCTGATCCTGTTTTATCAGGTATCTTCAGGACTGGCTGCAAAGCCCTCCTCTGTGGCCTAACAGGACTGCTCCTCCCTTCGGGGGTGGGGAGACCAAAGAGCCAGTCATCGAGTTCCTGTTAGAAATAGTCCCTGTTCCCCTCACTTTGGGAAACCAATTGGTTACTGAGCTACCACAGGCTACATCTGAGTGGAGGTTCTAGGTTATGTCCATACATGGTCCTTGGTTGAATGTCAGTCTCAGAAAAGACCCTGTGCCCAGATATATTTGGTCCTTGTGGAGCTCCTATCCTTTCCCCATCAGACTAACTCCCCTTCTTTCTTATGATTCCCTGTACTCTGCCAAAGGTTTGGTCATGAGTCTTTGCTTTGAAAACACTGCTAGTTAGAGTCTTTCAGATGCGCTCAGTAGACTCCTGTCATACGTTCAATGCACATCCCATCTGTCTTTCTAAATGAGGATTGATCATCTTACCCCATGTCCACTCTCTTGATTATCTTTTTTAGGTGTATAGATTTCATTATGTTTATCATATCTTATAGATCTATATAAGTGAGTATATACCATGTTTGTCTTTCTCCTTCTGGGATATTTCACTCAGAATGATCTTTTCTAGATCCCACCATTTGCCTGCAAATTTCATGATTTCCTCCTTTTTGATTGCTGAGTAGTATTCCATTGTATAAAATTACCACAATTTCTGTACCCATTCCACCGTTGATGGACATCTGGGTTGTTTCCAGGTTCTGGCTATTACAAATAGAGCTGCTATAAACATGATTGAGCAAGTGTCCTTTTTGTGTACTTGAACAAACTTTGGGTATATACCTAGCAGTGGTATAGCTGGGTCTGGAGGAAGCACTATTCCTATTTGTCTTAGAAAGCGCCAGATATCTTTCCAGAGTGGTTGTACAAGTTTACATTCCCACCAGCAGTGGAGAAGGGTTCCCCTTTCTCCACATCCTCTCCAGCATGTGTTATCGCTTGAGTTTTTCATCTTGGCCATTCTGATGGGTGTAAGGTGATATCTCAGGGTCGTTTTGATTTGCATTTCCCTGATGGATAATGAGGATGAGCATTTCTTTAAGTGTTTTTCTGCCATTCGATATTCCTCTGTCGAGAATTCTCTGTTTAGCTCTGTTCCCCATTTTTTAATTGGATTACTTGGTTTGCTGCTTTTCAGCTTCTTTAGTTCTTTGTATATACTGGATATTAGAGTTTGATTATTATCAGCTGTCTACTCCTCTTGGGTGTGTCTGTTTCTTTGTTCCTAGAACTTTCAGGTGAGCCATTAAGTTGCTTCTATGGGATGCTTCAAATTTCTTCTTGAAGGCACTTAGTGCTATGACCTTTCCTCTTAGTACTGTTTTCATCATATCCTATAAGTTTGGGTATGTTATATCTTCATTTTCATTACATTCCAGGAAGACTTTTATTTCTTTCTTTGTTTCTTCCCTGACCCAGCTGTCATTGAGTAGCGAGTTGTTCAGTTTCCATGTGTGTGTAGGCTTTTTGCTATTTCTGTTGTTGGTGAGATCCAGCTTTAGTTCATGGTAGTCTGATAGGAGACAAGGGATTATTTCAATCTTCCTGTATCTGTTGAGGTTTTCTTTGTGCCCAATTATATGGTCTATTTTGGAGAAGGTTCCATGAGGTGCTGAGGAGGTAATTCTTTTTGTGATAGGGAGAAAAGCTCTGTAGATGATAGGTCCATTTGATTCATGGCATCTATTTGAGTCATCGTTTCTTTGTTTAATTTCGGTTTGTTCACCTGTCCTTTGTTGAGAGTGGAGTGTTGAAGTCTCCCACTATTAATGTGTGTGGATCTATGTGTGGTTTCAGTGTTATTAATATTTCTTTTACTATTGTGGGTGCTCTCCTATTTGGAGCATAAATGTTCAGAATTGTGATGTCTTCTTGGTCGATTTTTTTTTTTGATGAGTATTAAGTAACTTTCCCCGTCTCTTATGTTTAATTTTGGTTGAATATCTATTTTATTAGATACTGGAATGACAACTGCAGCTTGCTTCTTGGGTCCATTTGCTTGGAAAACCATCTTCTAACCCTTTATTCTCAGGTAATATCTATCTTTGTGGCTTAAGTGTGTTTCTTGTATGCATCAGATTTTTGGGTCTTGCTTGCACATCTATTCTCTTTTAGTTTGTGAGTTCATTGATGTTAAGAGAGATTAATAACTAGTAGCTGTTAGATCCTTTGATTTTGCTGCTGGTTGTGGTTTGTGTGCTTAGCTACTTTTAGTTTTGCTGCACTGAGGTTATTTATTTCCTGTGTTTTCCTAATGTTGTTATTTTTCTTCGGCTGTATTTTTCCTTCTAATGTTTTCTGTAATGCTGTATTTGTGTCTAGGTATTGTTTAAATTTGTTTTTGTCGTTGAATATCTTGTTTCCTCCATCTATGATGATTGAGAGTTTTGCTGTGTAAAGTAGCCTGGGCTGATATCTATGTTCTCTTAGGGTTTGTACTATAGCCATCCAGGCCCTTCTGGCTTTCATAGCTTCTGTTGAGTAGTCAGGTGTGATTCTGATAGTTTGCCATTATGTGTTACTTGATACTTGGCCTTTTTCCTTTGCTGCTTTTAGTATTTTTTCTTTGTTCTGTTTTGAATATTATGTGGCAGGAGGATTTTTTTTTTTCTGGTTTAATTTATTAGGTGTTCTGTAGGTCTGTTGTATATTTATAGGCCTCTTTTTTAAGTTGGGAGATTTTCTTCTATTATTTTTTGAAAATATTTTCTGGGCATTGTAGACAGGAATCTTCTTTTTTCTCTATTCCTATTACTCAGTTTTTTTTTTTTTTAATTTTATTTTTTTCTTATCAGTTACATTTTATTAACCCTGTATCCCAGCCGTATCCTGCTCCCTCATTCCCTCCCAATCCCAGCCTCCTTCCCTCATCTCCACCATGCCCCTTTCCAAGTCCACTGATAGGGGGACCTCATCCCCATTCATCTGATCATGTTTTAACAGGTATCTTCAGGACTGGCTGCAAAGCCCTCCTCTGTGCCCTAACAGGACTGCTTCTCCCTTGGGGGGTGGGGAGGTCAAAGAGCCAGTCATTGAGTTCCTGTTAGAAATAGTCCATTTTTCCCTCACTATGGGAAACTACTTGGTTACTGAGCTAACACAGGGTACATCTGAGTAGAGGTTCTAGGTTATATCTACACATGGTCCTTCATTAAATATCAGTCTCAGAAAAGACCCTGTGCCCAGATATATTTTGTCCTTGTGGAGCTCCTGTCCTTTCCCATCATACTAACTCCCCTTTTATCATATGATTCACTCTACTCTGCCGAAGGTTTGGTCATGAGTCTTTGTATCTGCTTTGAAAACACTGCTTGTTAGAGTCTTTCACATGCCCTCAGTAGACTCCTATCATACATTCAATGCACATCCCATCTGTCTTTCTAAATGAGGATTGATCATCTTACCCCATGTCCACTCTCTTGATTATCTTTTTTAGGTGTATAGAATTCATTCTGTTTATCATATCTTATAGGTCTATATAAGTGAATATATACCATGTTTGACTTTCTCCTTCTGGGATATTTCACTCAGAATGATCTTTTCTAGATCCCACCATTTGCCTGCAAATTTCATGATTTCCTCCTTTTTGATTGCTGAGTAGTATTCCATTGTGTAAAAATACCACAACTTCTGTACCCAATCCTCTATTGATGGACATCTGGGTTGTTTCCAGGTTCTGCCTATTACAAATAAAGCTGCTATAGACATGGTTGAACAATATCCCTTTTGTGTACTTGAGCAAAGTTTGGGTATATACCTAGCAGTGGTATAGCTGGGTCTTGAGGAAGCGCTATTCCTAATTGTCTGAGAAAGCGCCAGATAGATTTCCAGAGTGGTTGTACCAGTTTACATTTCCACCAGCAGTGGAGGAGGGTTCCCCTTTCTCCACAACCTCTCCATCATGTGTTGTCACTTGAGTTTTTCATCTTGGCCATTCTGATGGGTGTAAGGTGAAATCTCAGGGTCGTTTTGATTTGCATTTCTCTGATGGCTAATGAGGTTGAGCATTTCTTTAAGTGTTTCTCTGCCATTCGATATTCCTCTGTCAAGAATTCTCTGTTTAGCTCTGTTCCCCATTTTTTAATTGGATTAATTGGTTTGCTGCTTTTCAGCTTCTTTAATTCGTTGTATATACTGGATATTAGTCCTCTGTCAGATAAAGGGATAGTGAATATTCCTTCCCAATCTGTAGGCAGTCATTTTGTTTTGATGACGGTGTCCTTTGCTTTACAGAAGCTTTTTTGTTTCATGAGGTCCCATTTACTGATTGTTGCTCTTAGAGCCTGTGCTGTTGGTGTTTATGAAGTTGTCTCCTGTGCCAATGAGTTCTAGGCTGTTCCCCACTTTTTCTTCTAAGAGATTTAGAGTATCTGGTTTTATGTTGAGGTCTTTGATCCACTTGGGCTTTAGTTTTGTGCAGGGTGATAAATATGGATCTATTGTCATTTTTCTGCATGTAGACATCCATTTGGTTCAGCACCATTTGTTGAAGATGCTTTCTTTTTTCCATTGAATGGTTTTGGCTTCTTTGTCAAAAATCAAGTATTCATAGGTGTATGCGTTTATTTCTGGGTCTTCTGTGCAGTTCCTTTGATCCTCCTTTCTGTTTTTATGCCAATACCACGCAGTTTTTATTACTCTTGCTCTGTAGTACAAATTGAGATCAGGGATGGAGATACCTCCACATGATCTGTTGTTGCACAGGATTGTTCTGGAGATTCCTGTTTTTTTGTTTCTTTGTATGAAGCTGAGAATCTTCTTTTCAAGGTCTGTAAAGTATTGAGTTGGTATTTTGATGGGAATTGCATTGAATCTGTTGATTACTTTTGACAGGATGGCCATTTTCACAATGTTAATCCTACCAATCCATGATCACGGGTGATCTTTCCATCTTCTGATGTCTTATTCAATTTCTTTCTTCAGAGACTTGAAGTTTTTCTCAAACAGGTCTTTCACTTGCTTGGTTAGTGTGTTTCTTGGATGCAACAGAAGGTTGGATCCTGTTTCCACAACTATTCTGTTAGTCTGTGTCTTTTTATTGGGGAGTTGAGTCAGTTGATGTTGATAGATACTAGTGACCAACAATTGTTGCTTACATTTGATATGGGGTTGGTGGTGTCACTGAGTTTCATTGCTTGTATTCTTTTTTTTGTGTGTGTGTGTATTGTGTGTGTGTAGTTATCTATTTCCTCTGTTTCCTTAGATGTAGTTGTTTTCTTTGGTTTGGAGTTTCCCTTCTAGTACCTTCTGTAGAGCTGGGTTACTATGTAGATATTGTTTAAATTTGGTTTTGTCATGGAATATTCTGAATTTCTGTCTATGTTGATTGAAAGTTTTGCTGGGTATAGTAGTCTGGGTTGGAATCTGTGGTCCCTTAAGGACAGTATGATTTCTGTCCAGGCCCTTCTGGCCTTCATAGTTTCATAGTTTCTGTTGAGAAATCTTGTGTGATTCTGATAGGTCTACCTTCATATGTTACTTGGCCTTTTTTCCATGCTGCTTTTAGAATTTTTTCTTTGTTCTGTAGGTTCAGTGTTTTGACTATGATGTGACGTGAAGAATTTCTTTTCTGGTCTAGTCTACTTGGTGTTCTGTAGGCATCTTGTATGTTTATGGCCATCTCCTTCTTTAAGTTGGGAAAGTTTTCTTCTATAATTTTCTTGAAAATATTTTCCGGACCTTTGAGCCTGATGTCTTCTTTTCCTTCTACTCTTATTATTCTTAGGTTTTGTCTTTTCATGGTGTCCTTGAGTTCTTGGATGTTTTGTGTTTGGAACTTTTCTGATTTTATTTTTTCTTTGAGAGACGTGTCAATTCCTGGAAGTGTATCTTCGGCGCCTGAGGTTCTTTCTTCCATCTCTTGTATTCTGTTGGTGATGCTTACCTTTGGAGTTCCCGATCTTTTCTCTATGTTCTACAGCTCCTGGTTTTTCTCTATTTGTATTTTCTTTTTTTTTATTTTAATTCTGTTTTCATGACTTGCACCATTTCCTTCATCTGTTTGAATGTGGAGTCCTGCTTTTCAATGACAGCTTCTATTTTTTTTTCCGTTTCTTCTCTATGCATCACTAATTGTGCCTCTATTTCTTTGGGTATAATTGCCTGTATTTCTATGAGAGTTTGTTTATTTCTTCTTCATTTGCCTTCATTTGTGTGGACGTTTCTTTGAAAGCTTTGTTCATTTCTTCTTTGTTTGCCTCAATATTCATGGTCATTTCTCTGAGAGCTCAATTTGTTTCCTCTTGATTCATCTCGATTTCTTTGGCTATTTCTCTGATGGCTTTGTTCATTTCACCTTTATGGGCTCTAATAGCTGGAGAAACATAGTTTTGAGGTTGTTTTCTTGTATATCTAGTGAATTGAAGTGTCCATTTTTTTGTGGGGTTGCTGTTGAGGTCATTATGTCCTGATTTGTGTTGGGTGTGTTCTTAAGTCTGCCTCTAGCCATCTGGTTATTTATAACCCTCACTGTTTGTTCCTCAAGTTTGTAGTTCAGACAATGATCATCTCTTCCTGTTTTCTGGACGTTTTTTTCAGGAAGATGAGAGAGGTTCACTGGTTTGGGAGTGTGCCTTGTGGTTTCAGTTTTGCCTAAGTAAGGAATGTGACGCTGGCACTATTTGCATGCACTTTTTGCAGGCGTAGTGTACATGTGGGGATTCTGTGACTATTGCAGTGGCCTGCAGGCCACTATTATGAAGTTCTGTCTGAGATCCAGGGACTGTTTGCCTGGATTAAACTGGTGGACCCACAAGGCAGAGGCTTCAACGTTGGGGTCGCTATCCCAAGAATCCCTATGATGCCCACATTAGGGGTCTGGGTGGCAGGGATCTCATCTGGTTGCTTCTGTGGAGAGGCCCTGGGTCTGGGGCAAACTCTCCCTAGAAGGCTCACTCACTCTCTTGCAGGACAACTTGGAATGCACTGGGGTTTCCCTTGCTCTCTACTCTCTGATTTGGTCCTGCTGCGGGAAATGTCCGAATAGGCTAACAGTCAACTCTGTGACACTGTGGCCGCAGGACACGATTTCCACCTCTCCTGTGTGCTGCCTCTCTGTCCTTTCCCTCTGCCAGGAGGGGTTATGTTGATTTGTCCTGGGGTAACTCGGGAAAGAGTTAGGTTGAGTGTTCTCAATATCCTGGGCCCAGAACTCTCTGCCAGAAGCAGCCTGGTGGTAGAACCTATGTTTGCTGATCCTGAGAGAGTACCAGGTATGGTTGAGTGTCCTCAGATCCAGAGCTTGGGTTTCTCTGCCAGGGGCCACTGGGTGAGCTGGAGAGGGGGTACTGTGTCCTGTGGCAGGCTGCCTCTCTGTCCTTCCCCTCTGATCTTCCCCTCCGCTAGGGCAAGCTTATGGCGGTGTTCTCAGGGGAGTGCCAGAAGGGGTTGGGACTTCTCAGTCCAGATTCTGAGCCGGGTTTTCTCTACCAGGAGTCGGGGGGCTCGCCAGTGATAGGACTTGGAGCTAGACCTTATTGTGCTGGAACTGGGAGCGTCTCAGGACGTGTTGAATGATCACAGTCCCAGATCCTGAGCTGAAGTTTATTTGCTAGGAGCAGCGGCCAGCACGGTGAAGCCCCTGTGCGCCTCTTTGTCCTTCTGCTCCACTGCGGCAGGGTTATGGCAGCGTTTGGGGGAGTGCCCGAAAGGATTGGGTTTTCTCAGCTCCGATCTCAGGTTGGGGTACAGACAATGTGGTCTGTGGCAGATTCTGCTAGACACCACCTGCCTCCTCTGAAGAGGGAGTAGGGATTTTGAGCTGGGCTCGCAGCTGCTCTCTGAGCATGGCTGGAGCTCAGTTGTGATGGAGGCGGGTACCCACAGTCAGCGAGAACTTCCAGGGAAAGACTGGGTGACCCATAATCAGCCTCGCAACTTTGCTTCCCCTGGGGTTTTCTTGCGAATGGGACTCCCTTTGTGCCCACCAATCAGCCTGGGAAAGTGATCGGTACGTGCAGGTGTGCAGCTCCAGCACAGAGACCCAAAGCCCATGTTACCAGGGATCTCTTCCGGGTTCTGGCTGGCCGCCTCAGAGTGGACCTGACTGATTCCCATGCTGTGGGAGCCTCCCCTCACCTGGGAAACACGCTTTAGTTTTAGGGCCCAGAGTTCAGTCTCCTGGTCGCTGCACGGAGAGTGTTTTCCCACTTCTCAGACACAGTATTCTCCCAGTGCTGCCATCTTGGCCCCTCCACCCTTAAGTCTACTCTTAGGTTTTGTCTTTTCATGTTTTCTTGGATTTCATGGATGGTTTGTGTCAGGAATTTTTGGGATTTAGTATTTTCTTTAACGGCTACATGCATTTATTTCATTGTATCTTCCTTATCTGAGATTCTTTCTTCCATCTATTGTAGTCTGTTGGTTATGGTTACCTCTGTAGTTCCTGTGTTCTTTTCTTTGTTCTTTCTCACCATGGTTTCCTCTGTTTGTGTTTTCTTTAATTTTTCCAATTCTATTTTCAGATCCTGAACCTTTTTTTTTTATTTCCTTTACCTGTCTGACTGTATCTTCCTTCAATTCCTTCACCTGTTTGTTTGAACATTCCTCTGTTTCTTTTATTTCTTTCAGTGATTTAATCATTTTCTTTCTGAAAGCAACAAGCTGTTTTACTACAGTTTCCTGCATTTCTTTACTGATGGTCGTAATCTGTTTGACTTTATCTCCCTCTAAATCTTCAAACATTTTATTTGTTTCCTCCATTATTTTCTTCTTAAGCATTGATGTAAAGTCATCTTCTTAAATTCTACTTATGTTAGGATGTCCAGGGCTGGTTGTCCCTGGATAATTGGGTTCTGGGAATAGCATATTGCTTTGCCTTTTGTTGGTTGTGCTTTAACAGTAGCCTCTACCCATCTTGGTGTCTCAGGTATGGGCTGTTAATTTCTGGTACCTGCTGGAATCCTGGGGTGCAGGGAATCCCCTTGGTAGGGTTCTGAAGGGAGCGTCCTCAGCTCTTTGAGTGTGATCAATGGATTGGTGGTGCTTTTCCAAAATTGGCACAATTCAACCCAGTTGAAGGACCTGTGTGGTAACTATGGTTCTTGGTAGTCAGGAAGGCTCTCCTCTTTCCAAGAGAAGTCCTGGAGACAGCTGCCTCTCTGTGTTTCTTGCTTAGAACATATTGAGCTGCTACCTTTGCTCCTTTATTTTGTTTTCTGAGCATAGTCCACTTGAAGAACCAGGAAGTGCAGTGGTTTCTTCAGTTTAGCTAGACATAACTGGTTGCACTTTGGAGCAGTATCTGGGGGCTGATCCAATGTTCTCAGGCTTCTGTAGGTCTGAGGTTGGAGCTGTGTGCCCCAGTACCTTAGTGGTAAAACATGGCAGTT
Organism: Meriones unguiculatus; assembly: GCF_030254825.1. Classification (NCBI taxonomy): domain Eukaryota; kingdom Metazoa; phylum Chordata; class Mammalia; order Rodentia; family Muridae; genus Meriones; species Meriones unguiculatus. The sequence continues at coordinate 22,582,999 of NC_083353.1, read as the reverse complement.
GAGTACAGTGCTCATGTGGGCAGCCAGAGGCCAGAGCTTGGAGCCTGTGGGAACCCAGCAAGAACCCAGCAGAACCTCAGCAAGAACCCAGAAAGAACCCAGGGGGAACCCAGCGGGAACCCAGCGGGAAATCAGAAACTCTTCTGGAAGTGGTTTTCCTGAGGTCGGTCCAGTTGTATCTACCACTGTGTGTTCCTCCCAACAAAAAGACCTAGTGTGCAGTGTTTTGGCATCCACAGTTTCATCTGGGATGGCAAGTAGAGTGCAGGCAGAGTGACTCTGCCTTGTTATGGACTGGGCTCCCAGAGGAACCTGGCTGGGTTGGGGGTGGGTGGATGGGAGTTGTGGTGCCCTGAGTTTGGGCCTGCTCTTTCCCACACTGTTGGTTTTCCTTCTGACAGAAAATGACAGTCTCTGTTGCCCTGGGGCCCACATTTCTGTCTGGGACAGAATTCTGTCTGGGACAATGAGTCAGGTGCACAGCAGTTCTCTAGGCTGGCAGCTGAGTATCAGCTGGACCCCAGTACCTTTTGCAAGGGTTGTCTGAGTGTCCTGGGGTTGGTTCCTGATCGCTTCCTTCACCGTGGGGTTTTCTCCAGACTGGAAATCCCAGTCTCAGGTGTTGTGGGACCCACAGTTCAGGCATGCAGGCATGTGCCTCTGGGCTGGTGACCAAGTGCCAGCTGGGACTGGGTACTCTTCCAGGAGTTTAGCTGGGTGAACTGAACCAAATTGATTCCCACAACATGGGCTTTCCTCTCAGCTGGCAAGCACAATTTTGGTGTGTTAAGGCCAAGAGTTCTGTGTGTTGGTCACTCTCTGTCCCTGCTGTGCTGCTGGTCAAAAACAGTGTCCTCCTGGTGCTGTTATCTTGGATGCTCATTATGACTATTTTAATAATTCTCATTAAAATCTTTGCCAATATTAATTTTACTTTGTTTATTAAAATATTTAAGCTAATTTTCTACTGCTCTGCACATGTTTTCCTCCTACTCTTGTAACTAATTAATGAAGATACTTTTATGATAATGGGCTAATAAGTCCTAAGAATGAATGCATAGATAGGAAATCTGTGTATGTGAGGTTCTTTGTCATGGTTACCAAACCATTTAATAAATAGTTAAGCTTTTAAAAACAAGATTCATTTATCCAGTGTTATGGATTAGAATCATTGTCTAACTTTCTGAACTGAGTTACATACTAAACCTCAACAAAATACATTTTAGTATGATTAATATTACATAGTTTCTGTCTTCATGCTTTTATATTCTTATACATATTCACTGCTGGAAATCTACTGTTGGTACAGGAATAGAGTCCCTCCTTATCTTGGAGCTTATCATAGAGCTTGCCAAGAGGAACAAGATGGCTGAGGAGGAGAAGGAAAAATGGACAAATAGAAACTGAAAATTTGTTTACATGACTTGCTTTATTACAAAGCCCTTGGATATTCTATTAGTTCCTTGTTTCACTGATGTGACAAAATAACTAATAAGAGCAACTTAATGTGAGGACAGTAAATTCTGGTTCACAGTTTGAAGGGAGCTAATGCATCATGGCCAAGAGGAGGTTGGGGGAAAAGCATGCTCAGCCTGTTTTCGAGCTTTAGTATATCTAGAACCTCAACCCATGTAATGAAGCCAACCATTGCTAAAGTGCTACACTTAGACTATTTCAGAAGTTTTTCCATCTCAGTTGATCTAATTGAGGCTCATCCCATAGGCATCTGGTGAGGTTTATCTTTTGGAGATTCTAGATCATATCAAGTGGGCAGACAATTTAAACCAATTCACAGGGTAAGCAGTGCAATCTCATGAAAGCAGTAGCTCATTCTCAAGAGATAATGAGTTTCTCCTAAGAACTCTTAAGTTTCTCCTAAGAGTTCATCCTAAAATACCTGTTTAAGCTATTTGTACATGTTACCACGTTTTCACTCTTCAAAGCGAGTTAGAAGAGGACAAAACATAATCTACCAGTGTAATTTATATCTGTTTAAATTCTCTTATCAGAACCTTCTCTAAATATCATTGTCTTTATGTAATTTTAAAATAATGTTCATAAACAATCCAAGTGACAAATTGATTTCTCTGTTTTCTTTTTATTCTTAGACTAGATTTTTCTTCACCTTTAGAATAACATGTATTGATTTTCATCAATGGTATTTGATGGTACTTATTCATTTGTATTTATTATATTTCTTTTTATACAATGACAATTATATGTGTAGTCTAATTTGTATTCTCTCTCACTAGATTTAACCTTTTTCCTGAAAATATTTTTATTTAATATAATTTTAAATGTGCAAATGTGTTTTACATAAATTAGAAATATTTATATAACAATCCTCCTATCAGAAATTTATTTTCTCTGCTAGAAAAAATAGAGTCTTTCAGAGACCCTTTATGGTAGGCTCCTGTCGTGTTTCTTTTTTTCTCCTACTTCCAATGTCTATCCCATTTGTCTTTCTAGATGAGGACTGATTATCTTACCCTGGGTCCTGCTTCTTGCTTAGCTTCTTTAAGTATATAGGTTTTAGTATGTAGATCCTATCTTTTAGGTCTAGTATCCACTTATATGTGAATATATACCATGTGTTTCTTTCTGCTTCTGGGATACCCTATTTATGATGATCTTTTCTAGACCACACCATTTGCCTGCAAATTTCATGATTTCCTTGTTTTTAATTGCTGAGTAGTATTCCATTGTGTAAATGTACCACAATTTCTGTAACCATTCCTCCATAGAGGGCCATACAAGGTTGTTTCCAGGTTCCAGCTATTACAAGTACAAAGCAGATGCTGACATTCATAACCAAACCTTGGGCAGAGTACAGGAAATCATATGAAAGAAGGGTGAGTTAGTAAGACCTGGAGAGGAAAGGAGCTCCACAAGGATCAAACATATCTGGGCACAGGAGTCTTTTCTAAAAATGATTCTCTAACAAGGGATCATGCATGGATGTAACCTAAAACCCCTGCTCAGACATAGCCCAAGGCAGCTCAGTATCCAAGTTGGATACCCCAGTAAGTTAAACAGGGATTGAAACTGATATGAACTCAGTGGCTGGACCTTTAACCTCCCCCCAACCCCAAGGGAGGAGCAGCCTTGATAGGCCACAGAGGAGGCCATTGAAGCTAGTCCTGAGGAGACCTGATAAGCTAGGGTCAGAGGAAGGGGAGGAGGAACTCTCTATCAGTGGACTTAGAGAAGGGCAGGGAGGAAATGAGGAAGGAACAGTAGGATTGGGAGGGAATGTGGGAGGGGGCTACAGCTGGGATACAATGTAAATAAACTGTAATTAATATAAAAAACAAAAACTTAATTAAAAATTTTATTGTCTTTTTGTTTTAACTAATTAAGTAATAAAGGATCTACTTAAAATTTAGTTTGTTTCTAATGAATGAACATATTAAATTCCTGTATGAAATTCCATTGAATTTTAAATTGTTGTAAATTATTTATGCTTATTTAGTATTTTATAACTTTTTCATTCTGAATTACTTTTAGATATGTCAAATATTTCAGGTAATTTAATTATATTTGTGTTATTTTTATATTATAATTTTCAGGCTGTTTTGTTTTGGAAAATATTTTTTACTCCCAAATTGATTCTTATGTACTTTGCAATATGCTCCTTTTCTTTTGTTTGTTTTTACCAAAATACTGAGGAATACACAATCAAAGTTATCCACTGGAAGAAGCTCCAGGTTTTTTGAAGGAAGGGTTCTATGAAACCACTGTCACATCCAGACAGCCTCTTGCTGAATAAAGGCTCGCAGAAGTATGTCCTTGGAGAGAATGTGATTTTAACTCCTAACTACCAACTACTGGTATCTCTTCGTGGGCTAAATACTACATGACTGTGCTACGCAGGGTCTCCTTCATGATTATGGTATAACATAACCATGGTGCTCATGCCCTTTGTCTTGTTTTCCTGAAGGGAAACTGATTGCCATTTTATGATTTCTGAGTAAAACTGTAATTAACTTCTTACTTCTTGACTCTGTTCTAAAAGTCTTCCGTCCTCATTTGTGACCGTGGTAGACATTATTGACTTCTCTCATGCTATAAACCAAACATTCACTTTGGTTTATGTAAAGTAGATTAATCTCAAACCATGTGTGTTATCTTTTCTCATTGACATTTGCAATGAACCAACTGAAGGAAGAAATTACGTAAATGAATCACTCAGAATTCTAATTTCTGTTCTGTTTTCACTGAATCACTATACCCATGATCATGCCTTCTATTTCTAATTGGTGTACATGGACACAGTGTCCCCTTGGAATATCCTCTTGTAAATGTCTATCCTTAGTGATTGGGATCATGATCTCCAGTACTTCAAGAAGGACGCCTGAGAACAGAGAGAATGAAAAATCTTCTATAGTATGTGTAGGATACCTCTTATTTCAAATTCTATCTGAGTGGTTTGTGGTTGGAGTCATGATCTCCAGTTCTGTGAGAGCACAGAAAATAAAAAAAAAAATCTTATAGATATGTGTAGGACACCCCTATTTCCAATTTTTGTTCCTGGTATTCACAAGGAATAATATAATATAATATATAATATATTATATATTATATATCATATAATAATATTTTATATAATATATTATATAATAATATAATATAATATATAATATAATAACTAAGATACACTATGTCATAGACACTCCTTTCTCTGAAGCTTTATTTCTAAAACAAATTTTTAATAATTTTTTTATTAAATTGATTACAGTTTATTCAATTGTATCCCAGGTGTAGCCACCAATTTTTAGTTTTTATATTAATTATAGTTTTGAAGATCAGTACTCACGTCAGCTACAAAGTTTGTATCTTAGTTGCTTTAGATATTGAGCCACCTTTTCAGGCCATTGTGCACATTCTTACAATTGGAATCTACTTCCAACTTTGTCATGTGTGATGCTTAATTTTGATTGTTAATGGTATTTTATCTGGAATCATCTATGATACAGTTCCCTAAGCACAACTTTGCAGGATTATTTCAATTATGTTACCTTCTGTCCATGCTTCTGAGCAATTAATTGGATTAGGTAATCACAGTGAGAAAACTATATCAACTATTATTGGGCTGTGAAATTACAAACATGATTTCCAGAATGCATAAACAGGAGAAAGCTCAGTGAGTATGAGCCGTCATTGTCCTCTGCTTCTTTGTTATTATTTATTTTTTCTTTATTTCACTTTATTCACTTTGTATCCTCCCATAAACCCTTCCCTCCTTCCCTTCTAATCCCACCTTCCCTCCCCCTTCTTCATGTATGCCCATCCACAAGTCCACTGATAGGGGAGGTCTCCCTCTCCTTCCTTCTGAAATTAGTCTATCAGATCTCATCAGGAGTGGCTGCATTGTCATCTTCTGCGTCCTCTGTTTCTTAACTAAGTCAGCCACTTCACTTGCTGTGACCTCCTGACATCAGTCCTGCCCTATAGCGCTACCATAAGCCTACAAACACTGAGCCAAATGTATTTCTAATGTAAATAATATCCTAAAGCTCTTTTTCACACCAAGAGGGAAATAACTTACAAATAAAAATGTTCTTATAATGCCCAGGTTGAGTCAGGTTTTGTGGTATACCCCCTTAGTTGATTCTTTGCCTTTGGGACTTTTTGGCGGCTAGAGTCTGAAAGAATTTGGTCAGAGAAATGTCCCGTTTTCATTTTTTAAGCAGAACTTAACATGTCTTTCTGATGGGAGTTTGTAATATTTAATAAATTGATTCTTGTGGCTCTATCACATGAAAGCAGCTTCCTAAGTAACTGAGAGGGAGGAGAAGACTGCCAAATGGCATTTTCCAAAGATGACATTGATTACAACAATAAAAGTATTTAATATACAACATAAATGTAATAGAAGTGAAACATTGTAAATAATAATAAAGTAAAATAGAGAACATTAGGGATGTATTATAATGAGCTATAAAAAGAAGGAAGGATGTAGGCAAATGGAATTGTGGGATTCCATGATTCAGTTTAATAAGAAACTGAAGGGAAGTAAGGTTGCTTGGACAATCCAAAAGCTTCTTCAGTTATCATCCTCCACAGGATGATCAATTGTAAGGAGAAGAAAATTGTTCCAATATTCACTGTCAAATAAAACAAAAAAAATCATGATAAAAAACATTCTCAGAAGACAGATTCCACTCAACTCAGACAAAATGAGTCTTTCAGTCTATTTTTATAACTCTACACAGAAAATTTCATGTGTTTACAACATATCTGATTTTGAGAGGTCCTATTATTGATTCAGATATGTTTTTCCTATTTATCATTCTTCATGTATTTGTTGTAGTTGATCCTGTGAATCCAGTAGTTACATAATGCTAAGCGTTTGATAAGATTTATCTCTCATAAGAAATCCAACCAACATTACTGTTTTTGCAGGAGGATTGCACAGTTTGTTGACAGTGGCACAGGGCTTAATCTTCCAGAATATTTGAGGGGTTTTTGAATCCAAACGTTGTCTCTAAGTGATCTTTCCAAAAGTAATACTTTGGTAACCAAGATATCCTACATTGACTCAGGGACCAGGAGAAGGAAAGGTGAGAAACACAGCAGGTAATATTCTAGAATCCTTTCAGGGGCTGAATTAGGAGGACATCTGTCATACATACATGCATGCATATATGTGAGTATAAACATGCATGTGTATATGTGTTCAAGGTCAATATGTATGTATGATTATATTTATATTTTTTAATTATGCTGTTTAATTATATTTAATTAAAAAAGACTTTTTCCATGCTAAAATATCAAGATGTGTGTCAATACTGCTGTGATGTTAATTACAGTTTTGTGAAATCAGGAGAGGATGTCATCCTTCCATTCATCTGATTACTACTTTAAATCTTCCTGTTACCTGTCAGAAAGTCCTCCTGAGAAGGAACAGATGTAAGATTTAATTCTTCAGTATTATCATTTGGAAAGTTATTGTCACTTTGGTTATGGGCATCAGCCTTATCACAAGACTTCTCAACAGCAGTTTATAAACCAGAGGAGTTCTTGATGTCCTCCACACTCCTTTGCATGTCTTTATACAATGTAGTAGTATCCTCTTCAAAGATCTTTGGAAAATATTCAGTGAGAATTTTTATAAGAGAAACCTGTAAATCAACAGTACAGAAACTAGATTCTGTCATTTCACATTGTTTACAAATTTGATACCAGAGTCTTGAAATGACAAAAAAATTAGGAGTTACTACATGCAGGTATCAACCCATGAAAAGAGTAAGAATAGTATGGGCACATATTTAATATATAGTCAGTAAAATAAGGAAAAGTTTCAGTAGCCTCACAACAATGACTGTTTTTGTTTAACTTTTATGTTTCTTCCCATGATACACCTCATTTTATATTTGACCAGGCTTTTAAAAATTATTCATTTATTACAATTTATTCAAATTTCCCTACTGCAGTCCACGCCCTGGTCTCCTCTTAGAACCACACACCCTCCCTCTTCTCCTTCTTTGCCCCTTCCCTAAGTCCTGTGACAGGTGAGAACCTCCTGCCAGCTCAGCAGGTAAAGTCTAGGCTCACAACCAAAAATAATTTACCAGTCTTAAACAAGGTAGCAAAGAAATAATTTTCAGGAATATCACACTTAGATGATATTCTTTTTTTTTTTTGTATTCTCTCTTTTTTTAATTTTTTATTTAACTTTTATTGATTACACTTTATTCCTTTTATGTCCCACCATAGGCACCTCCCTCCTCCCATCCTGGTCCCACCCTCCCCCCCTTTCTACATGCATGCCTCTCCCCAAGTCCACTGATAGGGGAGGTCCTTCTTTCTGATTTTTTTTTTATTGTGGTTGTTGTTGTTGTTCTCAATGCAGTTTATTCAGGAACCTTGAACAATCTTCTGACCCTGGTTAAAGCCAGCCCACAGCTTAAAATAACCTCTTTTTAGCCAACCCCAGAGTGCCTCGTGGGCAATGCAGATAGGTCAACATACACGGAAGCAAGCCTGATCCTCAGCCTTAGCCAAATATGGCGTTGTTTGTGACAGAGAGCACTCACCATCGGGAAGGTGGAAGGCAGAAACCAGATCCATCTTTAAGTCGTGGCATTACACAGCTCTCTACAGTTCCCCCTTTTTGTTTTAGACACATCAGGCAAGAGTAGAGGTCTGATCTCTGATATTAGGAATAAATTGGGACTTTGTACCAATGTTCCTTTAGGTGTCATCCACCCAAAGAGCATCAGACCCGTCTGATACCTTTTTCTCAGAGGCGGGACCTGGGGCATCAACCCGCATGCAATCAGACATGCTCTTCTCTGGGTCGAAAGCAGCTGACCCTGAGTGCAGTGCTTAACTTTGCATCCTGAGCGTAACATTTTAGCTTTTTATGGTAGCCAACCATGTTTGGAGAGACTGTCCTGCTTCAATGGCTGTAAAGGCCTGAATGATCATGGCTGCATTACGCTGTTGTGAGACTCTAATCTTGCATATACACCACAGGCAAACCAAGGAGACCAACCCCAGAAGGCCTGCTAACACTCCCATGCCCGCCCATTCCTTCAGATGATTCATGGCTGCAGCAATCCATGATGATAATCCTCTGGCTAGTCCTGCGTCCACTCTGGTAGAATTTGCCGTAACAATGGCCACTCTCAGCTGCTCCACCATAGTATCGAATTCTTTAGTCCAATTACCTAAAATATAGCTAGACAATTGTTTAGACAGATTTAAAGCACGGAAAAAAATCTTATATTGTATGCTAGTGACACAAAGTCTAGCATACTTCCATTGACAGCCAAGTTGAGCGATTTGCCATAGGGTATCAATTTGCTCCTGCACGAGGTCAATCCTCTGATTGAACACCATCAAGTATCCTTTTTGTTGAGCATTAATTTCTTTTTGTACATCTAAAGCATGAGCTACATTGGCTAAAATATTATTTAGGGTCTGAGCAGTCTGCATAGTATGACTCATGGCTAATGCAGCAGTGGTATCTCCAACAGCCGCCAATGAGATGGCAGTAACAATGGCGGCTGTAATTTTCTTGTTTCATACACAAATAGTTCAGAATAGTGATCATTCTTTGTTTTCTTCTCTGACCGCATAAAGGAATATATATGAATAGAACTGTTTAGAAAAGAAAATCATTAATAGCACTTAAGAGTGAAAATTATATTTCATTGTTCTTTTTGTACTGAACGTGAATTTTTATTAAGACTTGGATTTTAGGTTGCCAGTTGCTTGGTAGCTGAATAGAGCCAAGAAGAGTCCTGGATGCGAGTGTCATAACTTGTGTTTAACTACTGCAATGTATCATGACTTCTGTTTTGTGCCCCTGATTCCTGAAAGGTGCTAGTTAAATATACCCCTTCCTTTCTTTTTATTTCTTTTCCTTCTTTTTTAACATATGATTTTATTGATTCTTTGTGAATTTTCCATCATGTACCCCAAACCCACAAATTTCCCAATCCTTCCATTACTGCTTACCACCCTTTAAATCCCACAAAAGAAAACAAAAAAATATTATATATATATATATATATATATAATTTTTATTATCGTGTGTGTGTGTGTGTATAAATCACTAAATTATTCCATGTAAGCTGTGTTGTGCCACTGTGTGTCACACTAATATCCTTTTGCTCAAACAGCTCCGTTTGCAGATGTTCACTAAAATGAGTCAATACTCTGGTGCAGAGCCTAATGGTTTTGTGCTACACCATCAATAATAGATCCTCTCAGAGACTCTCTCAGATATTCTGGATATCCTCCTGTTGTACCTAGCCATGGATTTCCAGCAGCTTTGGGTGTTCAGGACCAGCCTCTTCACATGTTCCAAAAGTTCATAGATGGAGATGTTGGGATGGGCCAGCTCAAAGTCTTGGATCTGGGTCTTGGCTTAGTCAGCTTGCCAACTCTCCTGCAAATCATGCCACCAGGGCCAGCTCTCCTGTACCTTTTTTTGCAAGAAGGCACCCCCCATACTTTCTTAAAAGGTTTTTGTCTCTCATTTTGACAAAAAACACAAAAAGGGTCTTATCAGACTGCATCTGCACATTATGGCATTATATTTTTAAATTTTATTCAGTTTTAAAATTCAGTCCTATTCCTACTGAACTTTGTACCCTTTCTGTTTGCAAATCTATCATGTCCAACTTCTTAGTGGCTGCTATCCTCAGGAGACATATATGCTAATCATAAAATCTTTAAGGATTTTACTTGGGAATTATGCTTTAAGAAGTAAGCCCCACTGTGAGGCAACTGCTAGGCAGCTGTGGTATTAGAGGGAATGCAGGTGTCCTATCTTTCTCTGCCTGTGTCTCAATTGGCTTTCTTCTTAACAAGTGAAAATATATTTTCTTCTTAGGAATTTTCTCGCACCACCTGAAATTTTACTCTGAGGCTTTTAATGAAAAAATAAGCTTATCAATACTAAATTTGAAACAATCAGTAAAACAATTTAAAGTAAATTCCTTGGTGAAACAAGGTTAAGGTAAACTATTATGTGAAGTGGTGTGTCAGAAGTTATATTCATTGGCAGCTATCTCAGAAGACTCAGCATCTGTAATTTCACAAGCATGAGTAATTTCAGTTTTATGAGATCCATTGTCATCTTCTTGTTTCCAAGGACACCACAATGCAAGCAGTGTGCAACTTCCATGCAGGCAACATATAAAATGAATAAAAGTTTCAATTGTGCTTTACATGAAATAAAATAAATATTTTGGTGTTAGATTTATGGCTCACTGATAAGTGTACTAGTTTGTACTCGAAAGCATTCAGTTGAGTTCTCAGCACATCATGGTTGCTTTGAGTATTATGTAAGTCTAATTCCATGGAGTTCAAAGATTTCTTTGGGCATGCAGGGAACTAAGAAAAGTTGTTAAATGCAAAATTACATGAAAGCAGAAGGTAAGCACACACAGTTATTTAGTAAAATAAATGTTTCCTTATTATAAGCGTAGTTCTACAGATCTGTTGTTGTACAAATGAAAAGCTGCCTGACATGGGAGCTGTATTGTTTCATCTGTGCTCAATTCAAAAATTAAGTGTGACTAAGTGAATAGAAGCTGGGAACAAGTGCCACTCCCAGGGATGAGAAAACTACTTGAGGTATATATCTCATTCTATTTTATTCTATTTCTCCGTGATGGTCCACAGTCCTAAATTTTAGTTTGTTGAACCTCATCATCTCTTTCTGTCATCTTTAGCGTCTGTGCTTCAAGTTTATTTGGTTTTCAAAGGCAGTTAAAGACGGATGAGACATAACTTCTAATGACATTAAGAAGGACGATTCCCAACCTCCGTGAAATAGATCAATACCTCTTCTAAACCAAAAGAATGCAATCCTAGGGTGTCCTTAAACACCAATGACCTTTCCAACTCCACTGGTGCAGATCTCAAAAGGTCACCCAGAACTTTTCATTTCCATTCTGATCCTTGGCAACTGGGTCTTGGTTTTCTTGGTTGCAAATTGATCCCTTTTTCGCTCTGGTTTATTTCTCAGTGTGCTCTCTCTTTCTCTTCTCTCTCTCTTTCTCTCTCTCTCCTCTCTCTCTCTCTCTCTTACATACATACACACACACACTTGCACACATAGGCACACTTACACAGAGGCTATCAACTCTCTATGTCCATGCCTATGAATGACTCTCTTTCCAAACATATCTATATGCACACAAATGTTTATTCATGAACATCTATGTATACAAAGGACAGAAATGAACACAATATTCATTAGTGCTGAAGTTAACACACCTGACAGTTATCCTAAACAGTTCTCCCCCAGCAGTTGTGTACCTTGGCATGGGCGGAGCCCTAAAGTGTGGAAAACTAACTCTGGATAGAAGATTTGTGCAAGCACTGGAGAACTAGCAATGGGAAGTGAGGTCAATGATTTTTGAGGCACAGCCACCCAGAAGAGCAGGTGAGAATTCCAGGAAATCCATCCTTCCCTTCCAATTCATGCAGGTGTGCATCAGGAAGTGGCAGGAGTGGGCATGTCTGGCAGTGAGTCCCTTGGGGAGGTGAAGGCCTAGGTGTGAGTTGAGGTGTGTGTGCTGGTCTTTCTTCCTGAAGCCTAGACCTTGAGCCTTCGCCAGAGTCGTTGGGTAGTGGGTGTCTGGTGGGCCGATGCAGGAGAGAGTGCTTGCTCTGGGAAGATGGCTGCAGCCTAGGCTCTCATGGGTGGGTGGAACCCGCCCAAAGGGTGTGGAGATCAGACAGAGAGGCCTCCAGAGAGTGTCTCCAGAGCTCCAAGTAGGATCCCAGGTGCAAGCTCTGGAAGGCCTGGGTTTTCCGTGAGGGAAGAGTGGGTGTGTCCAGTCCCGTGCCATCCAAAGATATGCCTGAGCAGAGAGTGTCCTTCTGGGGTTCACCTGCGAGAGAACCGGTTGCGATATTCCCAGAGAGCCTTGGGCATGAGGGGGGCAGGTCTCTTCTTAGCCTGGATCTTGATGCAGAGAGCCCGCTGGGATAGGCTGTGTCGAGAGGCCTCCTGGAGGAGGTGCCTTTCAGAGGTGGGCCCCCGCGCCGGGGGTCCGGGCTCCTAATGCTGGCCTGGGGTCCTGGCCTGGGGGAAGAACATGACCATCTGAGTACGTTCGAGGCCTTGCAGCTTCTTGGCCTGTGTCCTCCGGATGCGGGCTGTGAGGGCTTGCAGCTTCACCTCTTGGTCTGCCTCCTCCATCTACTGCTCTGTCTTGGTCTCAGTCTGACTGTGGGTCTCAGTCTGGTCCCCTGGGTGACGAGGTTCCTCCTCTTGGGTTGCTTGGGCTGTGTTGGCTTGGAAGGCGTCCTTGGCTTGGGAGATTCCTTGGAGAGCAGTTTGTTCGGCTGTATCAGCTTCATGGGCTGCAATGGTCTCCATGGCTATAGCCAAATTTTGAGGCCTTGTTGCTGGTCTTTCTCCCTGAAGCCTAGACCTTGAGCCTTTGCTAGATTCCTTGGGTATCGCCTGTCTGGTTGGACAATGCAAGATGGAGTACTTGCTCTGGAAAGATGTCTGCAGCCTAGGCTCTCACGGGTGGGGGGAACACATCCAATGGTGTTGAGATCAGGCAGAGAGGCTTCCAGAGAGTTTCTCTAGAAAGGTCGCCCGTGAACAGGAAGTGGAATCTCAGGTGAAATTGCTGGAAAGCCATGCCTCCTCCATAGCTCAGGAAGCCTGTTTCAGATCTCAGAGCCAACTCTAGCTGACTCCATGGGGTTCACAGCCCTTCCTTGCCTCCAAACGTTCTCTGGTCAAATGTGTTTTTCTGTATGATCTTTTTGGTACTCTTGGGTTAACCTGCCCACATCTGTGGGTCTCCAACTTTGGAGTCATGAGAGAACCTGGTCTCTTCTTACCCTGCTTCATGCTTTTGTGGCCTTCCCTATAGGGCAGACAGGGATCCATCTGGCATGTGCTGTGTGTAGAGGCTTCATGGAGGAAGTGCTTGTCAGAAGAGTCCCCACCTCTCGCCTGAGGTTCACGCTCCTCCTTCTGGATGGGTCTTTTTGCCTGTATTTGGAAAGTGACCATCTTGTTTTGTCTACATCCTTGCAGCTTCTACACTTGTGTGCTCTGTTTGCAGGCTCTCAGGGTTTGCAGCCTCAGCTCTTGTAACTCCTTCATTTGCATGTGTGTTGCTCTCAATCTGGCTCTGGTTTAGTTTCCCAGGCTAGGACTCCTCTTCTGCGTGCCCAGGTTCAGGCTTATCAAACATATATATATATATATATGTGTGTGTGTGTGTGTGTGTGTGTGTGTGTATGATATACATTCGTACATTTATATGTATATGTATATATATCACAGGTAACTTGCACCTGTGTGACGCATGCTGTGATATATATATATATATATATATATGTATAAATTAGCATATATATATATATCCCTCGGTATGATGGCCATTGTAATTTTTATCACTGTTTGATATTTAATGTAGTCTTCCCTATGTAACACAGACCATGAATGACCATGAATTGATTGATACTATGAGATGGCTGTGTCATGATGTTCAAGTTTGTGGTGTTCACTCTAATTGCATCCATGTGATATTTGGGTGAGGGCTCTGTTTAATTATCATTGTGTGATGGCTACAATGTAATGGCCCCTGTGAAATGGTAATAATTAATGGCTACTGTGTTGTGTTCACTGTGTGATGATTACTCTGTGATAGTTACTGTGTTATGGCCACTTTTTGAGGGCCTCTTATTGACAGTAATGTGTTTTTGACACTGTTGATGGTCACTGTATGCTGGCCACTTAATGATGGCCTGTGTGTGTTGGTCACTGAATTATAAATTCTGTGGGATCCCACTATGTGATGGTCAAAGTTTGATAGCCACTGTGATGGTCACCCTGTGATGGCCATTACCTGATGGTCACTGTTTGATATACCACTATGTGTTTTATATGGTGTGATGGTCACTGTGTAAATTTGACTTTGTGCTGGACAATGTGTGATTGACATTGAGTTTTGTTCACTGGGCAATGATCAGTGCTTCATCGCCAATACATGATTTTCACTATCATGGCCTGTGACTGATGGTTGTTTTGTGATGGCCATTCTGTGCTAGCTAATAATTGATGGTTAGCTGTGTGATTTAATTGCATAATGGTTACTGTATAATCACTAATCTGTGATGACCATTTTGGTTGATACTGTTTTATGTTCACTGTGTAATATTCATTATATGATGGCCACTGTGTGATAGTCATTATGTCATAAACATGGCGATGCCAAGAGTGTTAAAAATGGCATGTGATGGATACATAGTGATGGCCAATGTCAATGTTCATGGTGATGGCAAAATCTGTGATGGTCACAGTGTGAGAGACACTGTGTGAAGGCCATGATGTGATGATCACTGTGTTGGTCAATATATGGTTATCATTTTATACTGTCCACATTTTCATTATCATTGCAATATGAAAGCAGATTGATAGCTGTTGTTTTATGGTTAAAGCATAATGGTCACTGTGTCATGGTATCTGTGTGGTCATATCTGGGTGATGGGTACTGTAAACTCCACCATGTTGTGACCAGCATGTGATGGCCACAATGTGATGACCAGTTTGTGGTAGTCATTGTGATGAACAGCTGTGAGTAATTCACTGAGTGATCATCATTTTGTGATGGACATATTGTGATGGTCACTGTGCGATGGCCACCTCGGAGTGGAAAGTATGTAATGGTCTCTGTTTATCATCACTATGTGATGGCTTCTATATGGAGGTCACTAGGAATAAACATAATGTGTTGACCAATGTTTTATATCCTCTGTGTGATGGTCAAATAGCATAACTCCTAGGGATGCCCCCTGTGCTATAGACACAATGAAATAGTCTACTCTATGATGGTGACTCTTCATGTCTTGGATCCATGAACCAGGCAGTCAAGAATCTGTTTAAAAAAACTGAATGTATTTCTAGAAAACAAATTATTGTAGTTACACTACTTCAACTAAAACAGGAGATTTGGACAAACTGATGTGGCACTGTATGACAGGATTGTTATTTTTTCTGGCTAAAAATGTACATCCTGAAAGAAAAGCTGTGAGTATTCTGTGGTGTGCTTCTCTATAGACTGCTTGTTCCTGGGGCATATAGGGCCATAAAGCAGGTTTCAGCTTTTGTTTTGCTTTGCTTTGTTTTTTTTTTTTGTTTATTTGTTTGTTTTGTTTTGTTTTTTGTTTTGTTTTGTTTTTTGAGACAGAGTTTCTCTGTGTTACCTTGGCTGTCCTGGACTCATTCTGTAGAGAAGGCTGGCATTGATCTCACAGAAATCCATGTGCCTCTGACCCCTGGAGTGCTGAGATTACAGGTGTCACCACTGCCACAGCTTGGTTTCAACTTTAAAATATAATTTTTTATACTTTTATTAATTAAACCTTACTCACTTTGAATCTCCCCATAAGCCCCTCACCCATCCCTCCCAATCCCACCTTCCTTCCCCCTTCTTCACGCATGCCCCTCCCTGAGTCCACTGATAGGGGAGGTCTTCCTCTACTTCCTTTTGATCTTAGTCTATCATATCTCATCAGGAGTGGCTGCACTGTAATTTTCTGTGGCCTGGTAAGGCTGTTTCCCTCTCAGGGGGAGGTGATCAAAGAGCAGGCCAATCAGATTATGTCAGAGGTAGTCCCACTTCCCATTAGTATGTAACCCACTTGAACACTAAACTGCCATGGACTACATCAGTGCAGGGGTTCTAGGTTATCTCCATACCTGGTACTTGGTTGGAGTATGCATCTCTGGAAAGACCCCTGTGTTCAAATTTTCTGGTTCTGTTTCTCTCCTTGTGGAGTTCTTGTTCTCTCCAGATCTTACTATTTACCACTTCTTTGATAAGATTCCATGCACTCTGCCCAACAGTTGGCCATAAGTCTCAGCATCTGCTTTCATAGCCTGCAGGGCAGAGCCTTTCAGAGACCCTTTACTGTTTTCTTCTTCTTCTGATGTCCATACTCTTTGCCTTTCAGGATGGGGATTGAGCATTTTAGTCAGGGTTGACTCCCTCTTGATTAGTTAGGACATCAACATAAAATCAGAAACATTAAATCAGTTATAAGAAAAAGTAGGAAAGACCCTAGAACTCCCTGGTACAGGAGAAAACTCCCTAAGCAGAATACGAACAACACAGGCTCTAAGAGCAACAATCAATAAATGGGACCTCATGAAACTGAAAAGCTTCTGTAAAGCAAAGGACACTGTCATCAAAACAAAATGAATGCGTACAGATTGGGAAAAAATCTTCACCAACCATTTATCTGACAGAGGGCTAATACCCAGTATTTATAAAGAACTAAAGAAACTGAAAAGCAACAAACCAAGTAATCCAATTAAAAAATGGGGAACAGAGCTAAACAGAGAATTCTCTGTAGAGGAATATCGAGTGGCAGAGAAAAACTTAAAGAAAGGCTCAAAGTCACTAGCCATTAGGGAAATGCAAATCAAAACCACCCTGAGATTTCACCTTACAACCATAGAATGGCCAAGATCAAAAACTCAAGTGACAACACATGATGGAGAGGTTGTGGAGAAAGGAGAACCCTCCTCCACTGCTTGTGGTAATGTAAACTTGTACAACCACTGTGGAAAGCAATCTGGTGCTTTCTCAGACAACTAGGAATAGTGCTTTCTCAAGATCCATCCATACCGCTCCTAGGCATATTTCAAAAAGAGGTTCAAGTACACAATAAAGACATTTGTTCAGCCATGTTTGTAGCAGCTTTATTTGTAAAAGCCAGAAGCTGGAAACATCCCAGATGTCCCTCAGTGGAGGAATGGATACAGAAATTGTGGTACATCTACACAATGGAATATTACTCAGCAAAGAAAAATAAGGAAATCATGAAATTTCCAAGTAAATGGTGGGACCTGGAAAGGATCATCCTGAGTGAGCTGTCCCAGCAGCAGGAAGACACACACGGTATATTCTCACTCATATAGACATATAATACAGGATAATCCTTCTAAAATCTGTACATCTAGAATATAATTTTTGTAATTTTAATTACGTTATTTCCAAATTCATTTTTCTCCCTCACATATACTGCTCCTTGCCTTCAATTTCATGGCCTTTTGGTTAAATTATTGTTAATGGTTGAATTTTACTTAAGTTTTGCTCAAGGATTTCCCAGATAGTAAGCCAAGAAATGGCTCCCTTGGACATTGAATATGAAATGAAATGTCACACAAGGACCCATGTCCTGGAACAGGAACTGCTTTGGGACATTGGAAGAATTTCTATTAAAATAGATTTTTCCAGACTAAAATCTTGTCTGCTCCAAGGGTACAAGGGCAGAGCTAGGAAGGCCTGTGCTGTCTGAGTCATTTGCTTTCTATTCACCCAGTAAGGGAAACACTATTCCCCAAACCCCACCTTGGTGGTCCTTGCTTAGGAAAGACACTGGAAAGGCCTAGCCAACAGAAGCTCTAATGGACGTTAGCTTGCAGGTTCCTTCCTCGATTCTTCCCTGGTTCTGCTCTAGGGATCTGTGCAGGAGACCACAAGCCACACCATGGTGATTGTGGTCACTCTTTTCTTAGGTCAGGAGGAGCAGGCCCGTTGAACTGTCAGAGCAGCTGGTACTGGGATGGACTGTGAAACAGACTGTGGGTTTGTTCATGTGGTGACCTGAGCAGTGGCCCTTGGCCTCTGAGCTTCGCTGATTGTGGATTCTTTGGAAGAAGGAGGCTCTCTACATCCACGGCTGTGGGACCCTGTGGTGCTTGTACATACATCACTACATAGTGCATAAACAATCATTGCTTTTGGTGTATTATAGGAAGAAGACATTATAAAATTGAAGGTCTTTTTTATAGAAGTTCTGAATTTTTCATTCTGCTTTTAGGTTTGTGTTACAAGTTCTGTGAAGGGTTTAGAAACTGGTAGTAAATAGGTGACAGGGGTTACCCTTCAACAATACAGCAATGCTTGGTTAGAATACTATGGCTAGAGAGATGGCTAAGTGGTTAAGAGCACTTATGGATAAGACCAGAGTTAAGATCCCAGGATATATGGCATGTGGCTCACAACTACCTGCAACCACACCTCCAGGGGACCTTATGATCTACTCTTACTTCACTGGGTATATATACACACACACACACACACACACACAAAAATGCACACATACACAATTCTTCATATACACAAGAATTTAAAATATTTGAAAAGCTAGGTGTTGCTGACATATGCATTTCATTTCAACACTCAAGAGGCAGAGGCAGCTGGAGCTCGGAGTTCAAGACCACTCTGGTCTACACAGTCAGTTCTAGGATAGCTCAAGTTGCATGAAGAAACCTTGTCTCAACAACCAAATCACAGATAAAATAAAATAAAATAAAATAAAATAAAATAAAATAAAATATAAAATAAAAATCCTTTTATGTTTCTGTGATTCAGAGAAATTCATTTCCAAGGACAAAAGGAGTTTCTGAGCTGCAGAGGTTTCCCAGGTGTTCATGGGGTTGGGTGGCTAAGGCAAATTCCACATCTTGTGACATAGATTTTGTGGCAAAAAAATAGACATTAAAATATTTAATGTCATTTTGTCTGTGAGTTTCAGTGGGTCTGGGTTTGCATGAATCCACAAGGGGACATGTGGGGCTACCAATCCATGGCAGAGCTTTTGATCTTATCCATTTGAGAGAGAGCTCTAGAGCATGGTCACTCTCTCTCACTATAGGAAATATCAGTATGTGTTGGGTCAAACCCAACAATTTAGGAGTCACTTTGAGTTAATTTTGTGGTATTTGTGGAGTTTGTCTATATTTTTTTTCTTTATTCTTTTCTTACATATCCTGACTGAATGGTCCCCTTCCTCCTCTTTTTTTAAACCCCCAATCTTCTCAATCATGTCCATTGCTCCTCTATTTCCCTTCAGAAAAGAGCACACCTCCAGTGATATCAGCTGAACAAAGCATAACAAGATGCTATAAGAGTATGCAAAAACCATCATATCAAGGCTGGACAAAGCACCAAAGTTGGAGGAAAAGAGTTCCATGAGCAGCCAAGAGTCAGAGATACTACCACCCCAACTCTTAGGAGTTCCACAAAAACACTCAAATCAAACAACCACAGCATGTACACACAGGGCCAAGCTCAGACCCATGCAGGTTCCGTGATTGTTGCTTCAGTCTGTGTGAGCCCTTATGAGCCCTCCTTAGCTGACTCAGTGGTCCATGTTTTTATGGTGTCCTTGAACTTTCTGGCTTCAACAATCCTCCCTTCTCCTCTTTTCCCCGGGTTCCTGAGTTAGTCTAATGTTTGGGTGGATGACTGTGTCTGCTCCTTTCAGTTCTGGGGCATCGCCCTCTGAGAACTATTGGGCTAGGCAGCATCTATGAATACAGCAGGATATCATAAGATACTATTTCATTGACTTTTTTATTAATGTTAGTCTTATGTGGTTCAACCCTAGGTCTTTGAGATATCCACCTTTAGGTTCCTGGTGATACAGGAAGTGTGAGGCATGAGCTCTCTCTCTCATGGTTTGGGCCTCAAGCTAGGCCAGTTTTTGTGGATTTAGGCCAGCTTGTGGGTTTTTCATACCCACAAGCTATGAGTCACCACTGCTGCAGCACATCTTGCAGAGGACAGGTTGAAGGTAGAAGGCTTTGTGGCTGAGTTGGTGTCCCAGTACCACCACTGGGAGCATAGCCTGTTTACAGAAGATAGTCTGTTCAGGTTCCATATCCTCTGTTGCTAGGAGACTTTGTTAGAGTCACCCTGATAGGTTCCCAGAAATTTCCCCTGCACCAGGATTCCATATCATCCTCTAAATGCTCAGCAACTCAAGTTGTTTCTGGTCATATTCTCTCTCTGCCTCTCCCTCCTCTATTTGGTTCACCCTATTTCTTTCCATTCTCTGTACCCTGCCACCTGTCTACTCCCCCCAAATTTATTTTATTTTCAATTTCCAGGGAGATCTTGCTATCCCACCTAAAACCCTTCTTTTTACTTACCTTCTCTGGTTTTGTGGATTGTAGTGTGATTATCCTACACTTAACAGCTAATGTCTTCTTGCAAGAGAGTACATACAATGTTTGCTTTTCTGGGTCTGGGTTACAACAATCAGGAAGATTTTTTCAGTTACATACATTTGCCTGAGAATTTCAGAATTTTTTTCTAACACCTGAGTAATACTCCATCTTAAAATATACATTTTATTTATCTGTTCTTCCACTGAGTGACATCCTGGTTGTTTCCAGATTCTGGCTATTATGAACAAAGATGTTATGAATATGGTTGAGCAAGTGTCCTTGTGATAAGATGGAGTGTCTTTTGGGCATATGCCCGATAGTGGTATAGCTGGCAGTTGAGTTCTCCATTCCCAACTTTCTGAGGAACCAGCAAATTGATTTACATTGTGGCTGTAAAATTTATGCTCCCAACAAGAGAAAATTTTCTGTCACTTCTTTTGTTGATCTTTTTTATTCTGACATTTGCGAGACAGAATTTCAAACTAGTTTTGATGTGCATTTCCCTGTTGGCTAAGGATATCCCACATTTCTTTAAGTGTTTCCTGGCCATTTGAGATTCACATACTGAGAATTATGTATTTCTGTGCCTCATTTTTTAAATGTTGGATTGTTTAGTTTGTGGATGACTAATTTGTTTAGTTTTTTTTTTTTTTTTTTTTTTTTGTTTGGCTTTTTTTAATTTTGAATGTTAACACTCTATAGGATGGGGATTTCATGAAAATCTTTTTCTTTGTTGTAGGCTGATATTTTGTCTTTTGATGATGTTCGTTATATTTCACTATGCTGAGGTCCCATTTATTAACTGTTGTTATTAGTGCCTGCATGAATCATATTCTGCTTAGGAAGTTGTCTCCTATGTCAGTGTGTTCAAGAGTGTTCCCTGTTTTTCTCTTCTGTAAGGTTCAGAGTTCTATGTTGAGATCTTTGACCCACTTGAACATAAGATTGGAGCAGGATTGTAAATATTGGTGTGTTTGCATTCTTCTGCATTCATATATCCATAGCATTTCTTTTTTTTATTCAACTTCAAAATGTTTATTTTCCTAAATTTAAACATATTTAATATACACAGGCAATTAAATCTTTAATATTATTTTTTCATAGGATGATTGTAATGAGTTTATTCTGTAGGAAAACAAATGGAAACGTTACAAACCAGTTCATTTCTGTTTATATGGCCTATAAAAAAGATTTATTTTCTGGGGTTATCAATCTGGCGCTTTCTCAGACAACTAGGAATAGCGCTTCCCCAAGATCCAGCCATACCACTCCTGGGCATATATCCAAAAGAGGCTCAAATACACAAAAAGGACATTTGCTCAACCATGTTTGTAGCAGCTTTATGTGTAATAGCCAGAAGCTGGAAACAACCCAGATGCCCCTCAACTGAAGAATGGATGCAGAAATTGTGGTACATCTACACAATGGAATATTACCGAGCAATGAAAAATAAGGAAATCATGAAATTTTCAGGTAAATGGTGGGATCTGGAAAGGATCATCCTGAGTGAGTTGTCCCAGAAGCAAAAAGACACACATGGTATATACTCACTCATATAGACATACAACATAGGAAAAACCCACTAAAACCTGTGCCTCTAAAGAAACTAAGCAGGAGAGAGGACCCTAACTAAAATGTCCAATCCCCATCCGGAAAGGCAAAGAGGATGGACATCAGAAGAAGAAGAAAACAGGAAACAACCTAGGAACCTACCACAGAGGGCCTCTGAAAGCCTGTGCCGTAAAGACTATCAAAGCAGATGCTGAGCCTGATGGGCAACTGTTGGGCAGATTGAATGGAATTTTATGTAAGAACTGGGAAATAGTAAGAGCTGGAGAGGACAGGGTCTCCACAAGGACAGCAACAGAACAAGAAAATTTGAACACAGGGAACTTCCCAGAGACTCATACTCCAACCAAGGACTATTCATGGAGATAACCCAGAACCCCTGCACAGATGTAGCCCAGGGCAGTTCAGAGTCCAATTGGGTTACATAGTAATGTGAAGAGGGACTGCCTCTGACATAATCTGATTGGCCTGCTCTTTGATCACCTCCCCCTGAGGGGGGGAGCAGCCTTACCAGGCCACAGTAGAGGACAATGCAGCCACTTTTGATGTGCACTGATAGACTAAGTTCAGAAAGGAGAGGAGAACCTCCCATATCATTGGACTTGGGGAGTGGCATGCATGCAGAGGGAGGAGGGAGGGTGGGATTGGGAGTGGAGGAGGGAGGGGCTTATGGGCGGATGCAGAATGAATAAATTGTAATTGATGAAAAATTAAAAAAAAAGATTTATTTGAGGAATTGCCTTCAGAGAATTGGTGAATGAGTTTCATTTGCAGTATAATATCAGAAAGATAATAGTAATAGTTATGTTCAAAGACCTTTTCTTGGGATAAGAGAATCATAATTTTTTCCAGTTGGATCATTTTTTTTTTCTTCATGAATTGGCAAAGATCTGTGGAACACTATTGTTACTGTCATATTCTGTTAACTATATACCTAAATTTCTTTTCAGCCTAGCACAACCACTCTGGAAATCAATCTGGCCCTTTAATAGACAACTAGAAATAGCATATCGTCAACATGCAGCCATACCACTTCTAGGCATATATTGAAAAGAGGCTCAAGTACACAATAAGGACATTTGCTCAACCATGTTTGTAGAAGCTTTATTTGTAATAGCCAGAAGCTGGAAACAGCCCAAATGACCCTCAACTTAAGAATGGATGCAGAAATTGTGGTATATCTACACAATGGAGTATTACTCTGCAATGAAAAATAAGGAAATCATGAAATTTGCAGGCAATTGTTGGGACCTGGAAAGGATCATCCTGAGTGAGCCGTCCAAGAAGCAGAAAGACATACAAGGTATATATTCACTCATATAGACTTATAACATAGGATAAACCTACTAAAATCTATACATCTAAAGAAACTAATCAAGAGAGAGGATCCTGACTAAAATGGTCAATCCACATCCCGAAAGGCAAAAAGGATGGACATCGGAAGAAGAAAACAGGAAACAACCTAGAAACCTGCTGCAGAGGGCCTCTGAAAAGCTCTGCCCTGCAGACTATCAAAGCAGACACTGAGACTCATGGCCAACTGTTGGGCAGAGTGCATGGAATCCATAGAATTTCTTAAAGAAGCATTCTTTTTTCTGTTGTGTCTTTTTACCTTCTTTATCAAAAATCAAATGGGCATAGGTGTGTGGATTTATATATGGGTCTTTGATTTGATTATAATTGTGTGGAAATTTGAGAATTGTGTTAAATCCGTAGGTTGCTTTTGGTAGGATGGCCATTTTACTATATTAATTCTATCCATGAGTGAAATCTTTCTATCTTCTGGTATCTTCTTCACTTTAATTCTCTAAACCGTCTAGAAAGACCCTAAAAAAAACTTCTTTAACTTTCTTGCTGTACAAGAATTTCACTTTCTTGGTTAGAATTACCCCAAGATATTTTATATTAATTGTGGCTATTGTGAACTGTGTGGTTTTTCATATCTTCCTCAGCTTGTTTGTCATTTGTATATAGGAGAGTTACTGTTTTTTTGTCTGTTTGTTTGTTTTCTTTTTCTCTATTTGGTTTTGTTTGTTTCAAGCAACTTTGTATCCAGCTGTTTTGTGAAAGGTATTTATCAGGTGTAGGAGTTCCCTGGTAGGATTCTCGGGATCTCTCATGGATACTATGGTATCATCTGCAATTAACGATACTTTAATTACTTCTTTTCTAGTTTGTATTTCCATGATCTTTTTCATTGCCCTCACTAGAAAGAATTTAAAGTATTCTGTTGGATAGATATGGGCAGAGGAAAGAAGCTTGTCTTCTTCCTGATTTTAGTGGAATTGCCTTGAGTTTTTCACCATTTAATTTGTTGTTGGCTGTAGGCTTGCTGTGAATTTCCCTTATTATATTTATGTATGTCTTGTATATTCCTACTCTCCACAAATGCTTTCTCATTACGGGGTGTTGGATTTTGTTAAAGCCATTTTCAGCATCTAATGATCTCATAATGTTATTTTTTTTTCTCCTTTCAGTTTGTTTATATGGTAGAATACATTGACAGATTTTATATGTTATGTACTTCTGCTTTGTTGGACTATTCAGGGCTTGCTGTAGTAGGATAGCCAGTGGAATATATCGACCTGGCTGTTATAGATCATATTCTTATTTATTTATTTATTTATTTATTTATTTATTTATTTATTTATCTAGCTAGCTAGCTAGCTGTTTATTTGTTTATTTATTTATTTGTATTTTTAATAATTTATTCACGTTACATCCCAATTGTAGCCCCCTCCCACATCAATTCCCAGTCCCATCTTCACCTTCTTTTCCATCTTACATCCTTCCTTAATCCACTGAAAATGGAAGTCCTCCTCCACTACCATCTGACCCTAGTCTATCAAGTCTCATCAGAACTGCCTGGATCCTCTTCTTCTGTGTCCTGGTAAGGCCACATTGCCAGAAGGGAGTGATCAAAGAGCAGGCAACAAAGTTTATATCAAAGATAACACCTGCTCCACTTATTGGGAACCCTCATGGAGACTGAGTGCCTATGGGCTGCTTCCTGGTAGGAGATCTAATTCTTCTCCATGTATGGGACTTGGTTGGCCCATCTGTCTTGGCAGGGCTCCTTGGATCAAGATTTTTAACTTTTTTGGTCTCCTTGTAGAGCTTCTGACCCCCTTCCATTTCCCCATTCTCCCTTAAGACTCCCTGTGCTCTGCCCAGAGTTTGGCTGTAATTCTCAGCTTCTGCTTCCATCTTCTGCTGGGTGGAGACTTTCAGAGAACATCTGTGCTAGACTCTTGTCCTGTTCTCTCCTTCATACTTCCGGTGTCTATCCTGTTTGCCCTTCTTAATGGGAATTCATAATCCTCCCTAGGGTCCTCCTTGTTCTTTACTTTCTTTAAGTCTTTGGATTTTAGTATGATTATCCTATATTAACTGGCTAATATTTGCTTATAAGTGAGTATGTGCCATGCATATCTTTCTAGTTCTGGCTACCTCACTCAGGATGATCTTTTCTAGTCCCATCCATTTGCCTGCAAGTTTCATGACTTCCTTGTTTTTATTAGCTGCATAGTATTCTGTTGTGTAATTGTATAAGAATTTCTGTATCCATTCTTTGCTTGAGAAAAATATAGGTTGATTTTAGATTCTGAATATTATGAATAAAGCTGCTGTGAATATAGTTGAGCAAATGTCCTTTATGTATGGTTGAGCATCTTTTGGGTACATGCCCAGAAGTAATATAGCTGGATCTTGAGGTAGTTATTCCGAATTATCTGAGACAGCGCCATCTTGATTTCCAAAGTGGTTGTACATGTTTACATTTCCACCAGCAACGGAGGAGGGTTTCACTTTCCCTGCATCCTTGCTAGGATGTGTTGTCACTTGAGTTATTGTTATTAGCCATTCTAATAGAATCTCAGAGT
Organism: Meriones unguiculatus; assembly: GCF_030254825.1. Lineage (NCBI taxonomy): Eukaryota > Metazoa > Chordata > Mammalia > Rodentia > Muridae > Meriones > Meriones unguiculatus. The sequence continues at coordinate 22,557,088 of NC_083353.1, read as the reverse complement.
CATTTGCATTTGCATTTCCCAGAGGACTAAGGACAGTGAGCCCTTTTTAAGTCATTCCCTGACATTTAGTATTCCTCTGTTGAGAATACTCTGTTTAGCTCTGTATCCCAGTTTGGTGTTTAATTTCTTGAGTCTATATAAATTTTGCATATTAGCCTTCTGTCAAATGTAGGGTTGGTGAAGATCTGTTTTCAGTCTGTAGGCTGTCATTTTGTTCTGATGACAGTGTCCCTTTGCTTTACAGAAGCTTTTCAGTTCATGAGATACCATTTATTGATTGTTGATATTAGAGCCTGTGTTTTTGGTGTTCTATTCAGGATCTTGTCTCTTGGGCCAATGAGTTCAAGGCTCTTTATTCCTTTCTCTTCTAAAAGGTTCATTGTGTCTGGTTTTATGTTGAGGTCTTTGACCCACTTGAACTACAGTTTTTTCTCAGAGTGATACATATGGGTCTTTTTGCATTTTTCTATATGGAGACATCAAACTAGGCCACTACCATTTGATGAAGATACTGTCTTTTTTTACACTGTTTGGTTTTGGCTTCTTTGTCAAAAATTAAATATCTGTAGGTGTCTGGGTTTATTTCTGGATTTCCCTTTAATTACACTAATCCTCTATTCTGTTTCTATGAGAGTACCATGCCATTTTTATTACTGTTGTTCTGTAGTACCACTTGAGATCAGGGATGGAGATACTTCTAGAGGATCTTTGATTGTACAGGATTGTTTTAGCTATTTTTTTCCACATGAAATTGAGAATTGTTTTTTTTTTTTTTTTTCAAAATCTTTAAAGAAGTCTGTTGGTATTTTCATGGGAATTGCATTGAATCTATATTCTTTTGGCTAGAATGGCCATTTTCACTATGTTAATCCTATTGATCCATGGGCATGGGAGATCTTTCTATCTTCTGATATCTTATTCGATTTCTTTCTTGAGAGAATTGAAATTTTTTTTTCATACAAGTCTTTCACTTGCTTTGTTAGAATTATACCAAAATACATTATGGTTTTTTGTTTTGTTTTGTTTTTGTTTTTTCTGTTGTGAAGGTTCTGTTTGCCTAATTTCCTTCTTTCCCCTTTTATCTTTTGTATACAGGAGGGCTTCGGAGTTTTCTGAGTTAATTTTTTATCCAGCCACTTTGCTGAAGGTGTTTATCAGCTGTAGGGATTCTCTTGTAGAATTTTTTATATGTATACTATCATATCATCTCTGAATAGTGATACTTTGACTTCTTTTCGGATTTCTATCCCCTTGATTTCCTTTATATTTCTTATTGCTCTAGCTAGGACTTCAAGTAATATTTTCAAGAGATAGGGCAAGAGTGAACAGTCTTGCCTGTTTTATTTCAGTGGAATTGATTTAAGTTTCTCTCCGTTTAGCTTGATGTTGGCTATACCTTGTTGTATATTGCTTTTTCTATGTTTAGGTATGTGCCTTGTAGCCCTGATTTCTCCAAAATTTTAAACATGAATGGGTATTGGATTTTGTCTAATGTTTTTTCAGCATCTAAGGTGATGATTATGTGTTTTTTGTCCTTCCATTTGTTTATATGCTCTATTACACAGACAGATTTACATATATTGAACCACAGTGCATGCCTGGTATGAAGCACACTTGGTCATGATGTATACTTTTGATGTGTTTTATTGTATTTGGTTTGTAAGTATTCAGCATTTTTTGCATCAGTGTTCATTAGGAAAATTATTCTATTTAGTAGAATGGTTTGAACAGTGTTGGTATTAGCTCTTCCTTGAGTGTCTGGTAGAATTTTGCACTGAAACTATCTGGTGCTGGACATTTTTTGAATAGGAGAGTTTTGAAGACTGTTTCTATTTCTTTAGGGGACACAAGACTATTAAACTTGTTCATCTGATCTTAATTCTAATTTTGTAAGTGGAATCTATCAAGAAAATTGCCCATCTCATTTAGATTTCTAAATTATGTGGTATACATCCTTTTGAATTAAGACCTAATGTTTCTTTGAATTTCCTCAGTGTCTGTCATTATGTCCTCCTTTTCTTTTCTTATTTTGTTGATTTGGATAGTGTTTCTCTGCCTTTTCATTAGTTTTGCTAAGGATTTCTCTATCTTGTTGAATTTCCAAAGATTCAGCTCTTGGTTTCATTGATTCTTTGAATTGTTTTCTTTGTTCTAATTTATTGATTTCAGTCCTGAATTTGATTATTTCCAGCTGTCTGCTCTTCTTGGGTTCACCTGCTTCCATTTTTTTTCTGGTGTGACATCAAGTTGCTTGTATGAGATGTCTCTAATTTCTTTATGAATGTACTTCATGCTATGAACTTTCTTTTTATCACTGATTTCATTGTTTTCCATAAGTGTGGATATGCTGTTCCTTCATTTTCATTGATTTGTAGAAAGTCTTTAATTTCTTTCTTCTTTCTTCCCTGACCCAGCTGTCATTGAGTGGAGAGTTGTTCAGTTTCTATGCTTATGTCGACTTTTTTCTATTTCTGTTGTTGTTGAGAGTCAGCTTAGTCCATGGTGGTCTGAAAGGTACAAGGGATTATTTCAGTCTTTTTGTATATGTTGATTATGTTGGTCTTTTTGTATGTGTTGAAGCTTGCTTTGTGACCAACTGTGTGATCTATTTTGGAGAAGGTTTTATGCAGTGCTGAGAAGAAGTGATATTCTTTTGTGTTTGCGAGAAAAGTTCTGTAGATGTCTGTTACATCCATTTGATTCATGACATTTGTTAGTGTTATTAATTCTCTGTTTAGTTTCTGTTTCCTTGACCTGTCCTTTGATGAGAGTGGGATGTTGAAGTCATCCACTATTAATGTATGGGGATTAATATGTGGTTCAAATTTTATTAATGTTTCTTTTACAAATGTGGCTGCATTTGAATTTGGGGCATAGATGTTCAAAATTGAATTTTTTCTTGGCACAATTTTTCTCTTTTGAGTATGAAGTGTCTTTCTTCATTCATTTTGATTTATTTTGGTTGAAAGTATTTTATTAGATATTAGAATGGCTACTGCAGCTTGCTTCTTGTTGTCCATTTGTTTGGAGAACATTTACTCTCAGGTAGTATCTGTCTTTGGTTGAGATGTGTTTGAGTTGTGTTTCTTATATGCAGCAGAAAGCTTGGTCACTCATCCATTCTTTTAGTCTGTGTCTTTTTATTGGAGAGTTGACTCCATTGATATTTAGAGGTATTAATGACCAGTGACTGTAAGTTCCTTTCAGTTTGGTGTTGGTTGCAATAGTGTGTTTGTGTCCTTTTCTACTTTTGGTTTTGCTATAGTGAAGTTATTTATGTCCGTTTTTTTGTTTTTTTGGTGGGGGGAGGGTATGGTTAACCTTGAGTGGTGGTTTTCCTTTTAGTATCATGTGTACGACTGGGTATTTGCATAGATATTATTTAAATTTTGTTCTGTTCTGTAATATCTTCTTTTCTCCATGTATGTTTTCTCCGTATATGTTGAAAGTTTTGCTAGGTATAGTAGTATGGACCAGTATCCTTTATTTATTTTTTTTCTGGGGGGTGGTGTTCAAGATATCTGCCCAGACACTTCTTTAATTTATGAGCTCTATAGAGAAGTCACTTGTGATTCTGATAAGTTTGCCTTTTTTAAATTTTTTTCTGGGCCCTTTTCCCTTTCAGCATTCAATTTTCATTTTCTCTTCTGTTCATTTAGTGATTTAGCTGTTATGCGGCCAGATGATTTTCTCTTCTGGCCTAATTTATTGTAGTTCTCTTGAATCCTTGTAAGCATCTCTTTCTTAACTTTGGGAAATTTTTCTTTTATAATTTGTTGGAAATATTTTATGGTCCTTGGACCTGGGAATCTTTTCTTTCTTCTATTTATAATATTCTTAGGTTTTTCCTTTTCACAGTGTCCTTGATTTCTTTCATGTTTTCTGTCACAGATTTCTTAGGATTTAAAATTTTTGGTTTGGATGATGCATCAATTTCTTTTTCTTTTTAGATTTTTTTTTATTTTTTATTTTTTTTATCAGTTACATTTTATTAACTCTGTATCCCAGCTGTGTCCCGATCCCTCATTCCCTCCCAGTCCCTCCCTCCCTCCCTCATCTCCACCGTGCCCTTTCCAAGTCCACTGATAGGGGGGACCTCCTCCCCATTCATCTGATCCTGTTTCACCAGGTATCTTCAGGACTGGCTGCAAAGCCCTCCTCTGTGGCCTAACAGGACTGCTCCTCCCTTCGGGGCTGGGGAGACCAAAGAGCCAGTCATTGAGTTCCTGTTAGAAATAGTCCCTGTTCCCCTCACTTTGGGAGCATCAATTTCTTTCATTGTGTCTTCTACACCTGAGGTTCTTTCCTCCATCTTTTGTATTCTGTTGTTAATGCTTACCTCTGTAATTCCTGCTTTCTTCCCTAAGTTCTCCCTCTCTAGGATTTCTTAAATTTGTGCTTTCTTTAATGTTGCCATTTCCATCTTCAGCTTTTGCACAGTATTGTTAATTTCCTACACCTGTTTGTTTGTATTTTCCTGTTTTTTTTTTTATTAGATGATCTGTCCAATATTCTTCATCTCTTTGAATTCTCCTGCTGATCTTTCAGTGATTAATTTATTTCTATCTCTAAAGGTTTCAGACTTTTTTTTCTCTATCTTCCTGTATTTCTTTATGGATTTTACTTGTTCCCTTTGTTATCATCTTCATAAGCATCGATTTAAGGTTATTTTCTTCTGTTTCATTTGTATTTGGGCATTCATGGTTACTTCCCTTTGGACCACTGGGTTCTGGGGAGGCCATATTGCTTTGGCTTTTGTTGATTGTGTTTTTATACTGACCTTCAGCCAACTGGCTGACTCTGGCATTGGACATTAGATCCTGTTGCCTACTGAAGTGCTCAGAGATGTGTAAATAATCCTGGACAAGAAACTGGATATTCCGGCAGGAGCCCTTCTCAGTTTGGTGGAAATAACCTGAGACTGGTGGGTGGCTCTCAAGGAATTTCCAGTCAGAATCATCAGATGTTTGATCCTGGGGAACATGTGGACTCCTCAGGTACTCAAGGATCCTCCTCTCACAGGGAAGACCTGGAGTCAGCTACTCTACTACTGCCTTTATTTCTCTTAAGTTAGTGAGCCCAGTCACTGTGCTTAGACAATGTGCTTGCTGTATGTAGCCTTTCTAGAGAACCTGTGAGCTCAGAGGTTCTGCTGGTCTCCATAGGAAGACTGAGTGTGTCTTGGAGCAGTGTCTTAGTTTCTTCTGTGGGTCCCAAGTGTCAGAAGGCCCATGGTTGGAGCCAGGTGCTCAGAATGGTGAGAGTGGTCCCTGAGTTTGGAGCTGGGTGTCCCTGGTACTGTAAGGTATCCCATTTAAGGACACTGAGAGTAGGCACCTGAGTTTTGAGCCATAAACCAGAATACCCAGAAGGTATTTATGGGACAGTGAGAGTGTGTGTTCTGCTCTGGAGCCTCACCCAGGTACTGGAAGGAAGATATGTACTGCATGGTCAGTGAGAGTAAGCACCTGAAGTAAGAGCTGCAAACCACCAGTACCAGACAGTGAGCTAGGGCAGGAAGCCTATCACTTTGGCTGTGCCAGGCAGAAGCCTGGGAACTATTCCAGGGAATAGCAGGGTGGCCTGAAGTTGGACCCTTGAGTTTCCCTGTGGGTTCTTCTCTCACCTGCAAAGAACAGATGTAAAGGTTTTGAGGGCCACAGTATTCCCTGCTGGTCACTGTGCTCTCACTCCTGAGCTGCTGTTCAGATCTCTGCATGGTTGGTGACACCATCAGCCATCATGGATCTCTTTATAGACTGTATTCTCGCACTGTTTTTTTTTTTTTTTTTTTTTTTTTTGTATAAATGTTCCAGGTAATTATTGATTCAGGCCTTATTTCTGAGTTTGTCTTACTTGGAGAAGTGTTTTGTTCCATGGCTTCTGTTTCTTCTCATGTGTTGTGAACTGTAGTATGCATGCAATGAGCCATTTAAGGAGAAACTGGAAAATGAAAGTGTTGAGCTTAAGAAGATAGTGGTCACAGTGAGGAAGATTCAGTGGGGAAAAGAGCACATTAACAATTAGACTAGAGACCATGTGGTTGGAATGGCCCAGATCTGCTCATATATTTGAACACTCAATTTTCAGTTAGTGGAACAGATTTGGAAATATCAATAGATATGCTGTGTTGGAGGAGCTCTTTCAGTGAACGTGTTTTGAAACTTCAAAATCACATGCCAGGATCAGAGTTTCTTTTTCTGCATGCTGCTTGTAGATCTAGATGTACCTTTTCAGCTCCATGTTGTTTTAATGATCAGAAAATCCCAGATGTTCGATTTTACCAATACAAACTCATGAGCTAGATGCTGGCTTGAGAACTTGCTGGCTCAGTGAGGAAAGAGAAAGCAACTAGCTGACCTTCAGCTTACATCTCAGATGGCAAAGCCCAAAGCCGACAGCTAAAAACAAAAAGTCGAGACACAGCATCAGCTGGTTACTTGGTCTGACTCTTGGTCTAGGGCTAACTGTATTTAATCCTGTTTACATAAGGCTCTTGGATGAGGGGTGTGTGCTTTGGCTGAGCTGCTCCATGGGTAAGTATTTACAGAAGAAAGAAAGCCCTAGGATTAAAGTTTGAACCATACCACAATTAGAAACAGGGGTTTATACTTTACAATATAGGGGTTCACAATGGAATCAAATATCCTGCAACAGCTCCTTGCTTGCCTACTGCCATTGTTTTTTCCCATGAGGATAATGAAGTATCCTCTGAAAGTATAAGCAAGCCTCCAATAAAAAGCTTTCTTGTAAGTGTTGCTTTGCAATGGTGTCTCCTCACAGGAGAAAAACAAAAACCAAGAAAGGTCGTTTCTCTAATGTCTGTATTCTGCCTGTAATCTGTCTGTATTCTGCCCATGTCCTGAGAAACAGAAAGGCAGAATTAAAAAATAAGGAGCTGACATTTTTGAGAAAACATTGAGTCAGTGATTGTGTTGAATAGTTTTATGTCAACTTCACATAAGCTGAAGTCATCTGAGAGGAAGGACTCTTAATAAAAGGCTTCCATAACATGTAGCTTTACGCAAGCATGCAGTGCACTTTATTAATTAGTGAATGATGAGGGAGTGCCAAGCCCAATGTGGGTGATGTAACCACTTTTACATAAACCAAAATGGGAACAGCTATAAACTTTCTGGTGTGACTGAGCCATCAGGATGTTACCCCATTTCCACTAAGAAGGTGACACCAGATTTCCAGGGTGTATATATGCTGTATTTTATTTTTGGTGGTTTGCTTTCTGTGATAAACTTTCTGACTTTCACAGGTTACTAAAGAATTTTCTTAGTCATGTGCCTCCAGTGATAGATAACAATCAAAGGATGCTGAAACTTAACATGTTTTGACTAGGAAGGCTCATGGTAATTTGCATCAGCACAGAGCCAGTCTTGGGAAGCAAACATCCAACAGGAATCAAAATAATAGGTTGGTGGGTTTCAGACACTCTGTTGCCCCTGTAGCCATGACAGCTGGAGGCTGTAGCCTCAGGCAGTGCTGAGTCCTCATGTGCTGTCCCAGCCCCACCCTCCTCATGGACTCTCCTAACCTCTTTTTCTTTCAGATACTTGGGACTCCTTTGGTCCAGTTCACTGCCTACTAGTGTGTGCTGCAACAGGCGCTCCAAACCCATGCTCTTGCCTTCATCTCTAGTTGCTATGATATAAACATACTATAGAAAAAATAACATGCTAATATAATTTCTTGCTCCATTATATTATGTTTTTTCTGTGTCCTATATCCTATGTCCTATAGGTACTTAGTCTAAGAAAGCATATGGTAAATTATACCATGCATTCCCTAACCCAGGCAGCCTGACTTATAGAAATCCATCTCTAAAATTGGGAATTTAACTTGAGTGCTGTCATACATGACTCATATCTAGATTAAAAAATGTAACAGAGATTAACAGATTATGAATTTGGAGAACCGGGTCAAGGGAATATTTGCAAGAAATATTAGAAGTTTAGCCCACCAGGGGCCCCAAACTCTTCTAAGTTAGTTATTAAAAGTTTGCTGATTGCTTTGGCATGCTGTAGAGAAATATTAATGCAGCGAGATGACTACTGTGGCAATGTCAGCATTTCATCATCCCCAGGCTATGTATTCATAAAACTTGGAGTTTGAGCTAACATCACCACTCCCTTTATTCCATTTAACATTATAGAATGTTATTTCATCTGTTAATGTCCTTTAATGAAGAACTTAGTTCTATTACATTACCTTGGGTCCTCTTTTTCCTGGAACTGTATACTTTGTACTTTTCCTTGCTCAACCTTTTTCATTATAGATCTGCATAAGACTGGCCATTAACAATGCTGCAGCACACTCAATACTAGGTTGCTTTGAAATGTCCTCTGCTAATTCTATTAATCAAATTCTTGCCCTTGGGTCTTTAGTTTAGCCTCAGGCTGAGTTTTTAGACAATGGCAAAAATCAGCCACATCTTTTGCCAGAGTATTATAACAAGGGACTCTAGGCCACATATTAATATTGTTACCCCTGAAACTGACCCTCATGGTTCACATCACCCTCAGCCCTACTGACTGTCATGTGCAAACTAGGATGGGCCATTAAGGCCCTCATAAAATGTCCAATCTTTATCTAGTCCTGTGATCCAACATGTTCTATATTCCTCAAAACCAAAGCATATTCAGACCTGTCACAGCAATACCCCAGTTCCTGTCACCAACTTCTGAAGTCTTATTCAGTCTTCTATTGATGTGAAGAGATACTGTGACCATTGATCTCTTGTACAAGAAAGCATTTAATTGGGGCTTGCTTACAGTTTCAGATGTTTAGTCCATTGTTTTCATGGTGGAGACCATGGTGGCACAGAGTCAGAGATGTGGTTAATAAAAGCTGAGAGTTCTACATCCAGATATACAGGCAGCAGGTAGAGCTGCACTGATTAACTATATAAACTATAATATTTAATATATATTAAATATTTTAAGATGAATACTGATATATAATTATTTATCTTTGGCTCATGAATCCTAGAATGGCAGTCATCCATAGAAGGGGAAGTTTCCAAGCAATATGATGTCAGTACTAGTAGAACTAATGAAGAGCATTCTCAACAAGGTTGCTTTCTCATGGCCATCTAGACTTGTGAATCTCAGATTTGCTTCTACCCTCAAGGGCACAGATTTATGGTATCTGTTGTAGAGATAATATCAGAACAAATTCTTACACAGTTTCTGTAGTTGAAAGAGGAACCATTTCACCTTCTCAACTTCGATAAGACAATTCTGTTTTGGGTATCTCAGTTACTGTGAGGAAACCACCACAATCAAGGCAACTTAAAAAGTAAACATTAAATTGGACTTATGTTCTAGAGAGTTGAAATTTCTGATGAGGGACTAAAGGTATGGCAGCAAGAATAACTGATGGTTCAAATCCAAAGCTAAGCAGGAAGGAGAGAGTACACTTGGGATAGTGCAGTCTTTGGAAACCTCAGAGCCTACTCATGTTACACAGATCCTTAAAGACAGCCATACCTCCAATGCTTCCACCGAATTGGAAAGAAGTATTCAAACAATTGAATCTAAGGGAGTCATTCTCTTTCAAACCACCACACATTTTTTTAATACTTTTCATCTGCACAAACCCTACCATACACTTAAGTGAGAATGTTATGCTTCCAACATACAATGCCACAGACTAAATATTGCCATTCCATAAAGAAAGAAACAGAGGTGTTCCCATTCCTGCGGCTCTGTCACTTGTAACACACAGAATGTCTTTCAGGCCAGTTCTACTGCACACCTGCTTCCTCAAAAAAAATATCTGACTACAAGTGATGTAAGGAATTAAATTATATTTTAGCTTATAACTCCAACAGAAATACTTCCTTATGTTGGGAAAGTCATGAGGACAGTGTTGGGAGTATACCTCCAGAACTGGGTCTAATGCCAGGTTCAAAAGCAAATAGAAATTTCCACAGCTGTAAAACCTCACATACTCCACAGTAATTCATTTCCTCCAAGGAGACTCCATTTCCTAGAGGTACTACATACTGAAAAATAGCATCACCACCTTGGGATCCAATATTCAACAGAAATTTTCAGGAGGATTTTTTTTTTACATTGAAAACATAACAGTTACAGGACCTAATATATGTGACCATAGTCTACCATAGTCTTGTAAGATACTATGATAACCCAAACTTCATGTTCCATATAATAGTCCCAAGAAGTTTTTTTTTTAACTTTTTCCTTTAAACTGCAGTAACAAAAGAAAGAATGTTATGAATCAGGATATCTAAAATAAATTAGTTGATGCATTTCATAGGGGAGTTACATTAAAATTGAAAAGTATCTGTCATTGTGTTTAGATAGGACCTCATAACAATGTTAGTCTCTCCATGGGTGCCATCGATGAACACTAAGAATGGTAATATAATCCCTCTATGTGTTATATGTCACTCAGGAAAAAAAATTAGCCAATGTCAGCATTTCATCATTAGGCATTGATTTCATCATTCCATTTGATCACTTTCCTTGGAGCATTTGTAAATGGAAAGGTCATGCTAGTGGGACAAAGAATCTATACTAGTCAACCTTGAAACATTTGCCTTGCATTTTAGAAAACAAATCTAATACCAACATGATTTGATAATTAAGATAACATTCTAATTCGGTGGCCATAATTGTTTCTTGTTCGTATAGTGTCCAGAATATTTTCTAGAATAGGAAAGCACATTCACTTTAGTTTATTATGGTCAAATGGAGATTTTGGCAAAGTATAAAGGAAGTTTTCATGAAAATCTAAAAAAAAAAACAAAAAAAAAAAAACGCAAAATCAAACAAAAAGCAATTTAAAAGACAAAGAAAGTAGATAAGTAGATGTACTTACAGGAAGAAGATTCCCTGTGAGTATTCCTGAGGATTCTGTGGACTCTACTATATGCTCAAAAAGCTTCTAATCCACAACTTGTCATGGTGTCCCCAGATGATTTGTGCAAACTCCTGCTACTTCATTTGGAGCAGCCTCTACAGGTCACCTCCTATCATAAACATTGAGTATCTCAAGTTTGCTTGTCTAAACTAACAGACCTCATTGTTCCTGTACTTCCAATATATGAATTCAGTTCAAAATTTGTAAAATGATAATGTGCTATTGCCACTCCTTGTGGCAGCCAACATTCTAATTCACTTATTTATTTATTTACGCTGTTTCCGATAAGGCTTAAAAAAATAATAGCACATTCATATTACTGAGTAGCTCTACATCCCTTGTGTATGGATGTGGATGGGATGCTTGCATCTCTAGTAAATTTCACTGTGGAAAGAAAATTTAACACAAATGTTTTTACAACCGTACAAATTTATCCCCCTACATAAACTACAGTATTATAAAAAGAAAAAAAATAACTCAGTTATTGTCATTACACTAAGAACACTAATATAGTATAAAACATTTCAGCATATATTGAGTAACATTTGCTTAATGTAAAGCATTATTACAAAAATGCAAAGTTTAAGTAACCTTATTTGTGTGCCTGAACTGTGTTCTGTCCTGTACTGGTTAGTTGGTTAGGTTTTTTTTTTTGTTGTTTGTTTGTTTGTTTGTTTTCCTTAACTTAAGCTACAAGCATGTGGAAAGAGAGAGCCCCCTTTGAGGAAGTGCCTCCACCAGATTAGTGTTTATGTAAATCTACCGGGTCATTCTCTTCAGCAATGTTTGGTGTTCATGGAATCGGCCCATTGTGTACAATGCCACCTTTGAGCAGATGGTTCTGGGAGGCATAAGGAAGAGGATGAAGTGTTTGAAAAGATTGAACACATACTATTTTTCCATAGGACCTTAGAGTAATACCTAGAACCTCATAAGGAAGCTTATAATAGAGCAGACAGTATCAGCCAATTTGTCCTAAGATACAAACTGCACATTGTGTTTCTCTGTCAAAGTCCTGCTTCAAAACCAAAGGGGTAAACTAAGTCAGAGTGTAGATCCCCAGTTGCTGCCTGGTTGGTAATCCAGCAGGCTTTTTCTGATGCTAATTTTTCAGGCTGCAACTGATGGTTACCAACCATGGCTTCCACTGACAGTGGCAAACTGAGGGGGCAGAATTAGATTACTGGTGTAGGCCAGGCCAGTGCTGGTAGCTTCGTAGCATGGTCTTACATCTACCGTGTAAACATCGGAGATGGCTATTGGCTCTAGCATTGGTGCTCCACTGAAAGTGGCAAAGCATCGTCTTAAAAAGAAAAGGAAGGAGAGAAAAGACCACACACACATACACACACACACACACACACATTTACACCTGATGAAGTAAGACAGACTCCAGCAGGTAGGTTTCAACAAGCTTTTCTAGCTTTTCTTTCTCCCAGTTTATACACCCAAGAAAATTCTTTTAAACAAAATAAAAATTACAATTTGATTACATGTTATTTTTCTTTAAGTGAATTACAATGAGTATATGTAAGAAAAATATATTCCCCAATACCTTCACATGATCAAGGTTTTACATATTCTGGGTGAAAAACCAAAAAGCAAAACAAGTTATTTTCAAGAATCCATATACATTTGTAACTAAACAACTTGTTATAAATTAACAAGGTGAGCAAACAAGGTAATTTCTTAGCTACTTTTCTCTACTAGCAGGCTGCAATTTACAGTTACAAAGAAAGAATTAACTTACAAAATAATCTCTCACAAAAGTCTTAAAAGAATCACAAATCTAAACTTTTATATAAAAACCAACCAGCCATCTCTACTTTAAATCTTTAAGGTGTGCATCTACACATTAATAATTTTGTTTTAATTCACTATCAGGAAGCTGAGAGCAAAAGCAAGTATAAGGAAGTCAATTGTTTTGTTGAGAATGTCACCTCAGCCAGTGCTATCTTGGGCTATTGTTCTCACTCACCAACCTTTAAAAGTCCCTGGCCTTACTATTAAGGTGTACTTTCCTGAACTTCAGAATGTTCTCTAAGATAATTTACATCACAGCCATTAACAAAAATATCTTTACTTAACCTTGCTAAACACTCTGTTTATTCCTAAAATTTTCTACATCATATCCACTGGCAAAAGCATCTTTTCCTAACCTTGCTAAATAAATCTATTTTTCCAAACTCATTGTAAAGTTAATGGCCATTCCTAACAATCTGCATCTGAAGGTTCTTCTCAAAGGTGGTAGTTAAAATTAAATCATTAATGTCTCCAACAACCTTGCCTAAAAGTGATCAAGCATTCTTAATTTTAAGTGCCAGATACGCTGCATAGTCAGGGGCTGGAATTTCCATTAGAGTTTTCATATGATTCGTATATTAGGAGGATTATAAGGCTACAAGGGTAATAAGCAGAGCTATGGTTCCATAACAGCATGAAAGACCTAGAAATTGTACTTCCTTGTACTTCTGAGCTCTGCCACAAACTGAGACAAACCCATCATGGCTCTGCTAACTGGTTGATTGCATTCCATGCATTCTAGAGCTGTTTGCTATTCCTTTGGCACACACTCCAGCAATTGTCCTCTTGTCTTACGTTTTGTATACTCAAAATTGTCTCCATATTCCATAGTTCTTTGTAAATTCTCAATTCCCCCCAGACTTCGAGTTCAGCCTCAACAACCTCTGCCAAACTCAATGTCTTCTGGAATCAGCACTACACTCAGGACTCTTAACTAAGGGTTTCGTAGGTAGCAGGGAAGCAGATTTCTGCTTTTGTCAGACATGTCAGCCTGCAAATTGCTTTTCCTCCATTACAGGAGGAATAAACTCTAGATTCATTCACCTTATCTGCCTGTGTCCTTGTGGCTCACCAACAGGGTTTTTCTTCCCATGAACTAGTTCACATAACAAAAAGCAGGCAGGAAGGCTTGAAATCAGAGAATCAACCCTTTTCAGCTTGTGATATAATTTGTGAATATTTAGTAACTGCCACTTTGATTGAGAAATATGTCACTAGGGGATGGGCTTTGAGTTTAAATCCTGACCCCACTTCTAGTGACTAGTTGTCTGGCCTGAAGATGTGAGCTTTGAACTGCTTTAGCTGCTTTAGCTGACGCCTGTTTGATGGTGATTCCATGTCCTTCTGGAACCATAAAACAAATTAAACTCTTTGATAAGGTGCCCTAGATATTTTATTTCATCACATCAATGGAAAAGGCATTAATATACATCCTGGGTGAGTTATTGCATATAAAAATAAAAGAAATGTGAAATCAGAATGAACTACCTCATCATGTAAATTTACAATGTTTTATCCACATGAGTTTGTAGGTACACATGAAGTAAAAATGGACATAGGCTTGAACAGATTACTGACACTTGTCAGATTCTTTTAAATACAGAATAAATAATCCCAAGTAACTAAAACAAGTGTGTTGGCTAACAATCTTACTAAATATTTTGTAGTCATAGATTCCCTTCAGTATGCATTATTTTATATAACATGGAAAGGCTTTAATACATTGATTACATTCATAGGGTTGCACTCCAGTTTGATTTTTTTTCACAATTTGGAAGAGTATTCTGATGTATAAAAAGCTTTACCGTATTGACTATATTCATAGGATTTTTCTCCAGTCTGAATTCTTTCATGACTTTGAAGATGGCTGTGAAGTGCAAAGTTTTTATCGCATTGGTTACATTCATAGGGTTTCTCTCCAAATGGATTCTTTTATGTTTTTGAAGAAAGGTGTGACATACAAAGGCTTTACCACATTGATAACATTTCAAGGATTGCTCTCTGGTATGAATTCTTTTATGAGTTTGAAGACTTGTATGATGTGCAAAGGCTTTACCATATCGACTACATTCATAGGGTTTCTCTCCAGTATGAATTCTCTCATGAATTTGGAGATAGCTGTGACATGCAAAGGCTTTACCACACTGACTACATTCATAGGGTTTCTCTCCAGTATGAATTCTTTCATGACATTGAAGATTACTATTAATGCTGAATGCTTTACCACATTGTTTACATTCATAGGGTCTCTCTCCCATATGAACTCTTTCATGTCTTTGAAGATGAGAGCGATGTGCCAAGGCTTTGCCACATTGACTGCATTCATAGGGT
This sequence comes from Meriones unguiculatus, assembly GCF_030254825.1. Classification (NCBI taxonomy): domain Eukaryota; kingdom Metazoa; phylum Chordata; class Mammalia; order Rodentia; family Muridae; genus Meriones; species Meriones unguiculatus. Next base: position 22,542,055 of record NC_083353.1, on the reverse strand, counting down.
TTCTCTCCAGAATGAATTATTTCATGACTCTGAAGTTTACCATTACTAAAGAAGGCTTTACCACATTGACTACATTCATAGGGTTTCTTTCCAGAATGAATTATTTCGTGCCTGGAAAGATAAATAGAATGTGTAAACTTTTACCACATTGCTTAGACTGATGAATCTGTCTAACTGTGTAATTTCACAGTTTTGTCTAATTGTAGAAAAGAAACAGACCTTAAGATTTTGTTACATTGTTTCATTTATGAAGTACCTACTTATTAGGTGTCTTTTGTGTGTCTGAAAATAAATTTGTGAAGAGTAGAGCGTTTTGTATGTGGTTCACATATACAGCATCCATTTTCCAAGCAGGTATTTTCACATCTTTGAAGAGAACTGGAAGAACTCACAGCTTTACCACAGTGGTTGCATTCATAATGTTTTCCTATAATACGACTCAGACTATATTTGTATTTGGAACAACACAAATGGAAGAATTTTCATAATTTAATAACAGGGTTTTACTGCAGTGTGAGCTTGTTAATGTATTCCCAATAAAGTCTGAAACACGATTAATTTTATACATTTACAAAATCTTTCAGAGTGGTGACAATGTCATATCTTCTAATTGTTCTGGGAGAGAGAGTGGAATCTTGCCTTTCTCCATATCCCTAAAGTTCATGTTGCTTGTATCTAATGTGACCTGTGATATACATATTAAAGCAAGAATAACAAATAAGTGCTATCCACATTGGATTAATACAGTTTAACTTATTACTCATTACAGACATATAATATAAAGATTAAGGTTTCTCCACAAAAACATTTTTGCATCTCATAAACTGCCCATCTCAGTAAACTTTCATAAGCCACTACAAGTACATGAGTAACATGGGACTCAGCATAAACTAATTGAGCACTAGAAGGTTTTGTACATGTAATTTTTGTGTAGGTCTACTGCAATATCTGAGTAGCATCAAACTAAATGAATTGGCAGTTCTACAGAGTAGATCTTATGTTGTGATGATTACAATGTTGATAGCTCTTAAATCATTGATTCCTTGTCTTGTTCCTTGCAAACATGAATCAGCTACTTGACCCTGAGGTATATGAAATATTTACTACTCATCAATGTACTTAAAGCCGTGCTCCTTTACACTGTTGCTTTTCCTTAAAATTTCCAGAACACATTAAAATATCTTTATAAGCACATTTATGTCATCTTGCACATGAAACTCACCTTCCATGTATTTTAGAATTTTGACAGTGTTCTTCAATATCTTAGTCTTTCCATTTGTAACCTAAAATAAATTACCAGAAAATGAACACGACTGATAATTACATAAAATTTAAGTTACTATCTTCAGTGATCCTTAGAACTATGCCTGTTTTATTTACCACATTCTGCTTTTTTCACAATCAAAATTATAGAAGAGCATTGATAATCAAGAAAACCTTTCCCCCATATTTAAAAAGTAGAAGAAAATCAAAGTCTTACCTATAGAAGTGAGGTTCCTGTAGGTCTCTAGCATGATATTTACATAGACACTCTTCTGGAAGGATTCAGCAAAGCACAGTCTTCCAGAGTGAAGTTTATGTGCACATCATTATAGGTCATTACATCCTAAAATATCCCAAAGATGTGTCCAACAGAAAGCATAATTCAGACAATATTGTGAATATATACATCTTTTACAACTAAGTTTAAATGATTCAGGTGATTTCCATACTTATTCTATGACATGAAATAGAAGAGGTGGTTCACTCCTGTCATTTCTGTGCTCTTTGAATAGGATAGAGCTTTGCAAGGGACGTTCCTCTTAACAGACATATAGACATAGAAAAAGAAAAACAAACCAACAGATCAATCATAATGAGTACACATCAGAGAAGTTGTATGAACAATTACTAACTACAAAAAAGCAAAACAAACAAAAAACATGGGCAAGCAGGTTATTTGGGCACATGCCTTTATCCCTAGCACTCAGGAGTTAGAGGCAGATGTATCTCATTGAGTTGGAGGAAGGCCTAAGCTATGGAATGAGTTCAAGGACAACCTGAGGTGTATGTTAAGACCTTGTCCCTACTCATCCCCACCAAATAAACAAACAAACTAAGGAACAAACAAAAATTAACCAATCAACCAACTAAATAAATGAAAATGTTAGAGAAAAAATTAAAAAATGTGAAGGTCTCACTGAAGTCATTAAAAAAGTTATGCATTCACTCTAGCTCTGCTTTTATCTCCCAGAAATATGAATACTCACAGTTTAAACTATTAATAAGATACTACTAAAAGAGAATGCATGTTTAACCAGTTTGAAATGGATAGATGAAAATAAAGCAATGTATATGTAGATCATGAAAAAAAAAACATAAGAGAACCAAAGATATGTCTTGAGAATCAAACGTACTTTTTGGACTTCTAAAGCAGGTGAGTTCAATTGGCAGTACTTATAAGGCACTGAAGAAACTATGGAACAAATACATGTGTTGGTCTAAGAAAATGTTAAATCTAAAAAATTCCAATGACAAAAAATCCAGAAAATCTTAGATATCATGCAAAGACTATATCTAAGAATAATAGGAATACAGAAAGGAGAAGAATAGAAGCTCATTGGCACCGAAATGATTTTAACAAAATCATAGAAGAAAATTTTCATAACTAAAAAAAGAAATATATAAATATACAAGAAGATATACAGATCACCAATTAGATTGAACCAGAAAGCAAAGTCTCCTCACAACCTAATAATCAAAATGTAGAAAGAACATTAAAACATGCAAGAGAAAAAAAAACTAACATCTGGAGACAGGCCTATGAAAATTACACCTAACTTCTCAACTGAAACAGTAACAGGCAGAAAGCCTTGGGCAAGATGTACTAAAGAATAAAGAGTCTACAGATACCGGCCAAGATTACCAAACCCAGCAAAACTTTCAATCACTAGAGATGGAGAAAATAAGATCTTCCACAATTAGAACAACATCTATCTACAAATCCAGCCCTACAGAAAGTGTCAGAAGAAAAACTCTAAACAAAGGAGGTTAACTATACATACAAAAAGACAGGAAATAAATAATCTCACACCAGCAAAACGTAAATAAGGAAAACACATGCACACACGCACACACACACACACACGCCTCAACTACTACCAGCAACAACAAAACTACAGATATTAACAACCATTGGTCACAGATATCTCTCAATATAAAAGGCATCGATTCCCTAATAAAAACTTCAGACTATCAGAATGCATGTGAAAACAGGATCCATCCTTCTGGTGCATACAAGAAACACACGTCAATATCAAAAAGGGATTGGAAAAAAGATTTTCCAACCAAGTGGACCTGAGAATTAAGTTGGTGTAACTTTACTAATATCTAACACAATACTCTTTAAACCAAAATTAACCAAAAGGAATTGGAAAATACATTTCATATTCATCAAAGGAAAAATACAGCAAGCAGGTATCTCAGTTCTGAACATCTATGCTGCAAATGCAAGGATACCCATATCTGAAAACAAAAACAAAAACAAAATTATGACTTACCCTTAAACCATACATGTATCCTTACATACTGGTAGTGGAAGACTTTATCACCCTAACTTCACCAACCAACACTCGAGCTAACATATATTAAAAACCAAATGGAGTTCCATAGAACATTGCACGCAACACCAAAGAATATACCTTCTTCTCAGTACCTTGTGGAACCTCATTCAAAACTAACCACATATGCATTTGCTTAAGAAGTTTCCACGGATAAAGGGAAATTGAAATATCCTCCAGTATCCAATTAGTCACCACATATTAAAGCTAGATTTCAACAACAACAAAACAACAAAAGGCCTACAAACTCATGGGAACTGAACCACTCACTTCTTAATGAATATTGGGTCAACATTGAAATAAAGAAAGAAATTAAAGATTTCCTAGAATATAAAAATAACTGCACGACATACCCTACTTATAGGACCCAATGAAAGTAGTACAAAAAAGAAACTTAATATCATTAAGTGACTACGTAAAAAAAAAAAACAAAAAAACAGCTTATCTGAAAACTATAGAACTAAAGAAGCAAGCATACCCAAAGGAATAGGAAAAAGAGAACATTATTATTATTTTTCCCCCATTTATTTTATTTTATTTTTTTTATCAGTTACATTTTATTAACTCTGTATCCCAGCCGTGTCCCGATCCCTCATTCCCTCCCAGTCCCTCCCTCCCTCCCTCCCTCCCTCATGTCCACCGTGCCCCTTTCCAAGTCCACTGATGGGGGGGACCTCCTCCCCATTCATCTGATCCTGTTTTATCAGGTATCTTCAGGACTGGCTGCAAAGCCCTCCTCTGTGGCCTAACAGGACTACTCCTCCCTTCGGGGGTGGAGAGACCAAAGAGCCAGTCATCGAGTTCCTGTTAGAAATAGTCCCTGTTCCCCTCACTTTGGGAAACCAATTGGTTACTGAGCTACCACAGGCTACATCTGAGTGGAGGTTCTAGGTTATATCCATACATGGTCCTTGGTTGAATGTCAGTCTCAGAAAAGATCCTGTGCCCAGATATATTTGGTCCTTGTGGAGCTCCCATCCTTTCCCCATCAGACTAACTCCCCTTCTTTCTTATGATTCCCTGTACTCTGCCAAAGGTTTGGTCATGAGACTTTGCTTTGAAAACACTGCTAGTTAGAGTCTTTCAGATGCGCTCAGTAGACTCCTGTCATACGTTCAATGCACATCCCATTTGTCTTTCTAAAAGAGGATTGATCATCTTACCCCATGTCTGCTCAATTGATTATCTTTTTTAGGTGTATAGATTTCATTATGTTTATCATATCTTATAGGTCTATATAAGTGAGTATATCCCATGTTTGTCTTTCTCCTTCTGGGATATTTCACTCAGAATGATCTTTTCTAGATCCCACCATTTGCCTGCAAATTTCATGATTTCCTCCTTTTTGATTGCTGAGTAGTATTCCATTGTATAAAAATACCACAATTTCTGTACCCATTCCACCGGTGATGGACATCTGGGTTGTTTCCAGGTTCTGGCTATTACAAATAGAGCTGCTATAAACATGGTTGAGCAAGTGTCCTTTTTGTGTACTTGAACAAACTTTGGGTATATACCTAGCAGTGGTATAGCTGGGTCTGGAGGAAGCACTATTCCTATTTGTCTTAGAAAGCGCCAGATAGCTTTCCAGAGTGGTTGTACCAGTTTACATTCCCACCAGCAGTGGAGCAGGGTTCTCCTTTCTCCACAACCTCTCCAGCATGTGTTATTGCTTGAGTTTTTCATCATGGCCATTCTGATGGGTGTAAGGTGATATCTTAGGGTCGTTTTGATTTGCATTTCCCTGATGGATAATGAGGATGAGCATTTCTTTAAGTGTTTTTCTGACATTCGATATTCCTCTGTCGAGAATTCTCTGTTTGGCTCTGTTCCCCATTTTTTAACTGGATTACTTGGTTTGCTGCTTTTCAGCTTCTTTAGTTCTTTGTATATACTGGATATTAGTCCTCAAACGGGGCAAATGCAAGCGTGTGTGCACGCGCGTGTGTGTGTCTGTGTGTGTAAGTGTGCGTGGAAGTGTTTCTCGAGGGACAGAGTGATGGCTAATGTTGAACCCTTGAGTGTGTGGGAGGGGCTCTGCACTGTATATGTCGCAGGTGCTAAAGATGATAGCGGCGCAATTTCTGGCATTAACTGCCTTAACTCCTCAATCAGGCCCACAGGGCAGGAACTTCAATGTCCCTAGTGCCCCTCTGTTTCCCAAAGTGGGTATGTGGGTGGGAGGGGGGTTCGATGCCTGGCTTCTGATTTAGAAGGACCCAGGATCTGGGGAACTGCAGATTCTCAAGGGTGCACTCACTTACAGGCAGGTCTCTTGGCATAGATCCTGGTATCCTGGGCTCTCTGCTCTCTGGTTTGGCCCTGCTTCTTTGATGTGCTCCGCCAGTTCTGTGCTGCTGTCACTGCCAGGTTCTGAGGTCTTGCTGCAGCTGGAGATTTCAGGGTGGTCACTTCAGCAGGGATGGGGTAATCACGCTCTCTGTTCTCTGGTTTGGCCCTGGTTAGTCTTAAACTGGAGGGTTGTGGCGCCCCTCCAGTTCAGTGCTGCTCCACTGCCAAGTCCTGCTGTAACTGGAGACTGGGTCGCTAGTCCCAATGCTTTCTGGGAAGTCCTGGGGTCTCTTCACTGTGCTCTCCAAGACTGGGAGGCCCAGCGCCTGGTGTGTCCAGGTTGTATGATGTTTCTGCCTGGTTTTGGTGAGTATATAGTGTATTCTCTGTCACTGTGGGATTGGGCGGGCAGTACCGTCAGTGATGGCGATCCTGCGGAGCTAGTATGGTGTCTAGCAGATTCGTGCCTTGGGAGGATGGTGCAGCCGCTGCATGAATCTGGGACTCCGGGACACCTCATTGACTTTTTTTAAAAAATCAGTATTACATAGTTTAACACTAGATCTTTGAGGCATCTACCTTTGGGTTCCTGGTCATCCAGGAAGTTTCAGGCATGGGCACTCTCTTATGGCTTGGTCCTCAAGTTAGGCCAGTCATTGGTTACCCATAACCACAAACTCTGCCACCACTGCTGCAGCACATCTTACAGAGAATAGGTTGTGGCTAGAAGGTTTTGTGGCTGAGTTAGTGTCCCAGTCCCACAAGTGGGAACTTAACCTGTTTACCTGTTTATGTTCAGGTTCTATATACTCTATTACTAGGAGGGTTTTTTAGGTTCACCCTCATAGGTTCCCAGAAGATCCCATTGCACCAGGATTCTATGTTACCGCCTAAATGTTCAGAGACTCAAGTTGTCTCTCATTATACTCTCTCCCTCTGCCTCTTTCTCACTTTCTGTTTCTATCCCCACCATGCGCCCCATTACCTGTCTACCCTCAATATTTATTTTATTTCCACTTTCCAAAGATATCCATGCTATCCAACCTAGAACGCTTCCTTTTACTCAGCTTCTCTTATTGTGTGGATTGCAGTGTGATTATCCTACACTTGACAGCTAATATCTTCTTCTAAATACATATCATGTTTGTCTTTCTGTGTATGGGTTACCACATTCAGGATAATTTTTTTCCTAGTTTAATTCATTTGTGTGTGAATTTCATGGTCCTTATTTTATTCCACTAATTTATTTGTTCATTGTACATCACAATTGCAGGTCTACTACCTCTTCCCCATTCCAACCCTCCCATCCACTTTCACTATCCCCCTCCCCCTTCTTACTCAGAGAATGGAGTCTCCCTGCACAGCATACCAATCTGCATTGGCACATCAAGTCTCATCAGGACTAAGTGCCTCCTCTTCCCTTGAGGCAAGACAAGGCCCTGCTAGGGGAAAAGGATTCAAAGGCAGGCAACAGAGCCCAATTTAGAGATGCCCCACCTCTAGTTGCTAGAGAACCCACAGAAAGATCAAGCAGCCCATCAACTTTATATAATTCATAACTCGGGAAGATTTTTTTCAGTTCCATACATTTTCCTGCCTATTTCATGATCCTATTTTTTTTCTAAAACCTGAGTAATACTCCATTTTTAAAATATACCACATTTTCTTTATCCGTTCTTCCATTGAGGAATATCTAGGATATTTCCAGATTCTGGCTATTATGAATTAAAGCCATTATGAATATGGTTGAGCAAGTGTCCCTGTGGTAAGATGGAGTGTCTTTTGGCTATATGCCCAATAGTGGTATAGCTGTATCTTGAGGTCTCAATTACCAAAATTTCTAAGGAACCACCAAATTGATTTACATAGTGGTTGTAAAGTTTGCTTTCCCAACAAAAATGAATAGGTTTTTGCCTTTTTCTACATCCTTGCCTGTCACTTGTTTTGTTGATCTTGGCTGTTCTGACAGGTGCAAGATGGAATTTCAACTAGTTTTGATTGGCATTTCCCTGAAGGCTAAGGATGTTTCTTGTCCATTTAGATTTCTCTTCTGAGAATTCCCTGTTTATTTCTTTGCCCCATTTTTAATTGGATTGTTTAGTTACTGGTTGTCTAATTTATTGAGTTCTTTTTTAAAATTTGTATATTAGCCCTTCATTGCATGCACATTTGATGAAAATCTTTTGTAGGCTGCCATGTTTTCTAATTGATGGTGTCCTTTGCATTTCAGTATTCAAGGTACCATTTATTAATTGTTGATCTTAGTGCCTGCCTGATCAGTATTCTGTTTAAGAAGTTGTCTCCTGTGTCAATGTGTTCAAGGCTGTACCTTATTTGCTCTTCTGTCAGGTTCAATGTGTCTGTTTATATGTTGAGATTTCGTTCCACTTGGACATAAGTTTGTGCAAATATTGATCTCTTTGAATTCTTCTACATACATACATACATATATATATATATATATATATATATATATCCAGTTATATCAGCAAAATTTCTTGAAGATGCTTTCTTTTCTCATTGTTTCTTTCTAGCTTCATAATAAAAAAGCAACTGTCCTTAGGTGTGTGGATTTATGTGTGGGTCGATGATTTAATTTTATTTAATTGACATGTCTGTTTTTATGCAAATGCCATGAGATTTTTATGACTATGACTTTGTAGTGCAATTTGAAATCAGGGAGGGCAATAACTCCATAAATTCTAATATTGCTCAGGAATGCATTTAGCTATCCTGTTTTTTTTTTGTTTTGTTTTGTTTTGTTTTGTTTTTTGCTTTTCCATATGAAATTAAGTATTGACCTTCCAAGTTTTGAAAAGAATTGTGTTGAAGTTTTGATAGGAACTATGTTGAATCTATAGATTGCTTTTAGAAGGATGGCCATTTTTACTATGTTAATCCTATCCATTCATGAGCATGAGAGATCTTTCTGTCTTCTGATATTTCTTTAAATTTCATTTGCTAAAGATAAAGAAAAGTTCTGTAACATTTTTGTCATAGAAGTATTTTGCTTGCTTAGTTAGAGTTACCCCAAGATATTTTATATTAATTGTGGCTATTGTGAACAACTGTGTTGTTTTCCTGATATATTCCTCAGCCTATTTTTCATTTGTTTATAGGAGAGCTACTGGTTTTTGTTTTGTTTGTTTTTAGGTAATTTTGTACCCAGCCATTTTGCAGAAGGTATTTATCAACTGTAGGAGTTCCCTGACAGAATTTTTGGAATCTCTCATATATATTATCATATCTTTTGCAATTATTGATATTTTGACTACTATTTTTCCAATTTGTATTTCTTTGATCTCTTGCAGTTTTCTTACTGTCCAAGCTAGAACTACAAGTACAATATTAAATAGATATGGACAGAGGAGACAAACTTGTCTTGTTCCTGATTTTAGAGGAATTGCTTTGAGTTTCTCACCATTTAATTTGCTGTTGGCTATAGGCTTGCTGTAAATTTCCCTAATTATGTTTATGTATACTCTGTGTATTTCTACTCTCCACAAGACTTTTATCATGAAGGGGCATTGGACTTTCTCAAAGCCTTTTTCAGCATATAATGATTTGATAATGTACTTTTTTCTTTCAATATATTTACATGGTAGATTGCACTGACAGATTTTATATTTTGTACCACCCCTGAACTTCTGGGATGAAGCCTACTTGAATATGGTGAATAATCTTTTTTGATGTGTTTGTAAAATTGATTTGAAATTATTTTATTGAGTATATTTTATGTATATTTATAAGGGAAGTTTTTTTATAATCCTCTGTCTTTATGTAATCTTTATGTAATCTTTGTGTAATCTTTGTGGTTTGAATATCAGGGTGACTCTGGCCTCATAAAATAATTTGGAAATATACATTTGTAATATTTTGGAATAATTTGAGAAGTGTTGGTATTGGCTCTTCTTTGAATGTCTAATAAAATTCTGCACTAAAACCATGTGAATGTGCAAGTCTCTGGGTTTGGAAATTTTTTGTGTTGAAATGTTTGTAGTTTATCCTCAGTTAAAAACAAACTCATGAAGGGACACATCATCTTGGCCAGCTGAAAACTGACACATGAGAGAGCCAGTGAAGTTTTGCTAGAAGCTGTCCTGTGCAAGGGGCATGGCATGTTCAGGTTATAAAACAGCTTTGTGTGGGCTATGATAAACAGAAGCCCACAACAGGGAGACATGCATTTGTATTGCTACTCATTGCTGGTCTTCATTTTTCTAAACTTTTCAAAGAGAAACACTGCAGAGCAGACAACTTCTTGTAGCAATCCAGCTGAGTCTTGCAGATTTTGCTGACTCTGTTTTTTTTGGGAGTCTTGTTTTCTTTGCTGAATTGTGCCAATTCATGTTGTTGTTGGGTGTTGTCTATTGGATAGGAATGCTGGTATCTGGAAAGCATAGAGTGTATTTGCCCCAAGGAAATACTGCTAAAAAAGGTCCACAAAATCCTTTATTCTAAGAACTTTCTTTCTCCCCTTCCTATGATCAGTGGGATAGAAGGTAGGTAGAAGAATTTAAAAACCCTAAATAAACTAGGGTTTTGGAAAATCAAAGGGTACAGATTTTAATGACTGCCTCTGTTACAGATTATAGATCTATTTAAATTTTGTGTGTGTGCATGTGTGTGTGTATGTGTGTGTGTGTCTGATTGAGACGTAGCTTTGGTAAATGGCATCTATTGGGAAATCTATCCATTTCTTTTATTTTTTTCAATTTTATGGTATACAATTTTTTAAAGTATGATCTGATTATTTTATGGATTTCTTCAGTGTCTGTTATGTCTTTTCATTTTTGATTTTGTTAATTTGTATATTCTCCCTTTGTCTTTTAGTTAGTTTGGATAAGGGTTTGTCCATCTTCTTGATTTTTTTTCAAAGAGCCAGGTTCTTGTTACCTTGATTTTCTTAAAAATAATGTTCTCGGGCGGAGCCAAGATGGCGACTAGCACACACAGTTTCTGAGCAGTGGGATACCTGATCTTCTGAGTTGGAGAATGGAAGGACCCCCAACCCAGGAAAACCACAGCGAGGCTTTCTGAACACCAGAGAACATCGCAGGAGGTGAAAACTTTGGCCTCCAGTCACCCGGAGACTTGCTTGGGGAGGGAGAGAAAAGATCCTTTGTTCTTGCTGCACTCCCTTCTCCCAGACCTCCTTCCTCCTTGGCACAGCAGCACAGCGGCACAGTGGACTCATCTTTCTCAGCACAGACCTAACTGCCTGGGGTATACAACCGCTGAGACGGAGCCCCAACCACTTTATCGGCAGACAAAAGCCAGCAGTACGTACCCCGGAGTCCCAGATTCGCGCAGCGGCTGCACCATCCTCCCAGGGCGCGAATCTGCTAGACACCATACTAGCTCCACAGGATCGCCATCACTGACAGTACGACCCGCCCAATCCCACAGTGACAGAGAATACACTATATACTCACCGAAACCAGGCAGAAACGTCATACAACCTGGACACACCAGGCACTGGGCCTCCCAAGCTTGGAGAGCACAACGAAGAGATCCCAGGACTTCCCAGAAAGCATTGGGACTAGCAAGCCAGTCTCCAGTTACAGCAGGACGTGGCAGCGGAGCAGTACTGAACTGGCGGGGCACCACAGCCCTCCAGTTTAAGACTAACCAGGGCCAAACCAGAGAACAGAGAGCCTGATTACCCCATCCCTGCTGAAGTGACCACCCTGAAATCTCCAGCTGCAGCAAGACCTCAGAACCTGGCAGTGACAGCAGCACAGAACTGGCGGAACACATCAAAGAAGCAGGGCCAAACCAGAGAGCAGAGAGCCCTGGATACCACGATCTCGGCCAAGAGACCTGCCTGTAAGTGAGTGCAGCCTTGAGAATCTGCAGTTCCCCAGAACCTGGGTCCTTCTAAATCAGAAGCCAGGCATCGAACCCTCCTCCCACCCACATACCCACTTTGGGAAACAGAGTGGCACTAGGGACATTGAAGTTCCTGCCCTGTGGGCCTGATTGAGGAGCTAAGACAGTTAATACCAGAAATTGCGCTTCGATCATCATTAGCGCCTGCGACATATACAGTACAGAGCCCCTCCCACACACTCAAGGGTTCAACATTAGCCATCACTCTGTCCCTCGAGAAACTCATCCACGCACACTTACACACACAGACACACACGCGCGCGCACACACACAGACACGCTTGCATTTGCCCCGTTTGCACCTGTGTACTTTCCTCCCACAGGTACAGCTAGTCCTCAGCACACGCTGAGAGTGCTCAGCTTCCTGAAGAACTCTCCAGACACCAGAGAGAGACAGCACCAGTCTGATCTGCAGAATCCAAAAACAAACAGGGAAGGTTTCAGATAAGCCAATGGCCAGAGGTAGGCGAAAGAACACTTCCAACATAAATCAGGACATCATGACTTCACCAGCAAACCCCAAAATCGATGGATGAAAGCCAGAAGGGCCTGGGCAAGTATCATGGAGACTCTAAGAGATCACAAATGTCAACCCAGACTACTATACCATGCAAAGCTTTCAATCAACATAGATGGAGAAAACAAAATATTCCATGACAAAACTAAATTTACACAATATCTATACAGCAAACCATCCCTACAGAAGATACTAGAAAGAAAACTCCAATCCAATGAAAACAAATTCACCCAAGAAAACAGGGCATACAGATAATATCCCAACAAAAATGAAAAGAAAACAAGCAATGAAACAGGGTTAGATCACGGACTCCTTTACAAAAGGAACTAACATGCATTGGTCACTATTATCTATCAGTATCAGTGGACTCAACTCACCAATAAAAAGACACAGGCTAACAGAATGGTTAAGGAAACAGGATCCAACATTCTGTTGCATCCAAGAAACACACCTATGCAACAAAGACAAACACTACCTCAGAGTAAAGGGCTGGAAAACTGCTTTTCAAGCAAACGATTCCAGAAAACAAGCTGGAGTAGCCATCCTATTATCTATTAAAATAGACTTTCAACCCAAGTTAATCAAAAAAGATAAGGAGGGCCACTATATTCTCATCAAAGGAAAAATCCACCAAGAGGACATCACAATCTTGAATATCTATGCCCCAAATACAAGAGCACCGACATTCATAAATGAAACATTATTAAAGCTTAAATCATACATTGATCCTAATACCTTAATAGTGGGAGACTGCAACACTCCACTCTCACCAAGGGACAGATCAACTAGACAGACACCAAATAGGGAAATAAAAGCACTCACAGAATCCCTAAATCAAATGGACCTAATAGACGTCTACAGATCGTTTCACCCAAACTCAAAAGAGTACACCTTCTTTTTAACACCGCATGGAACCTTTTCCAAAATAGACCATATAGTGGGTCACAACCTCAACAGATACAAAAGGATTGAATTAATCCCTTGTATACTATCTGACCACCATGGACTAAAGCTAGACATCAACAATAAGACAAACAACAAAAAGCCGACACGCACATGGAAACTGAACAACTTACTACTCAATGACAGCTGGGTTAATGAAGAAATAAAGAAAGAAATTAAAGACTTTCTAGAATTTAATGAAAAGGAAGGCACAACATACCCAAATTTATGGGACACATTGAGAGCAGTGCTCAGAGGAAAATTTATAGCACTAAGTGCCTGCAAGAAGAAATTCGTAACATCACATACAAACAACTTAATGGCCCAACTGAAAACCCTAGAAAAAAAAAAGAAGCAGATACACCCAAGAGGAGCAGACGGCTGGAAATAATCAAACTAAGGGATGAAATCAATCAACTAGAAACAAATAAAACTATCCAAAGAATCAATGAAACAAAAAGCTGGTTCTTTGAGAAAATCAACAAGATAGACAAACCCTTAGCCAAACTAACTAAAAAACAGAAACTATCCAGATCAGCAAAATCAGAAATGAAAATGGGGACATAACCACAGACACTGAGGAAATCCAAACAATTATTAGGTCATACTACAAAAGCTTATATGCCACAAAATTTGAAAATCTAAATGAAATGGATAATTTTCTTGAAAGATTCCATCTACCAAAACTAAGTCAGGTAGAAAGACTGAATAGTCCTATATCTCCCAAGGAAATCGAAGCAGTCATTAACAGTTTCCCCTCCAAAAAAAGCCCTGGACCAGACAGCTTCAGCGCAGAATTCTACAAGACCTTCAAAGAAGTGCTAACTCCAATTCTCCTCAAGCTATTCCACAAAATAGAAACAGAAGGAACACTACCAAACTCATTCTATGAAGGCACAGTCACCTTAATACCTAAACCACACAAAGACCCAACAAAAAAAGAGAACTCCAGGCCTATCTCTATAATGAACATTGACGCAAAAATACTCAATAAAATACTTGCAAACCGAATCCAAGAACATATCAAAGATATCATCCACCATGACCAAGTAGGCTTCATCCCAGGCATGCAAGGGTGGTTCAACATACAGAAATCCATCAATGTAATCCACTACATAAACAAACTGAAGGAGAAAAAACTCATAATCATCTCCTTTGATGTCGAAAAAGCATTTGAAAAACTCCAACACCCATTCATGTTTAAAGTCTTGGAGAGATCAGCTATACAAGGCACATACCTAAACATAGTAAAGGCAATATACAGCAAGCCTCTAGTCAACATCAAACTCAATGGAGAGAAAATTAAATCAATCCCACTGAAATCAGGGACAAGACAAGGCTGTCCATTTTCCCCATATCTCTTCAACATAGTACTTGAAATCCTAGCCAGAGCAATAAGACAACTAAAGGAGATCAAGGGGATACAAATCAGAAAGGAAGAGGGCAAAGTGTCACTATTTGCAGAAGATAGGATAGTATACATGAGCGACCCCAATAATTCAACGAGAGAACTCCTTCAGCTGATAAACACCTTCAGCAAAGTGGCAGGATACAAAATCAACTCAAAAAAAATCAGAAGCCCTCCTATATACCAAAGACAAAAAGGCTGAGGAAGAAATTAGGGAAACAACACCCTTCACAATAGCCACTAATAACATAAAGTACCTTGGTGTGACTGTAACCAAACAAGTGAAAGACCTGTTTGAGAAAATCTTCAAGTCTCTGAAGAAAGAAATTGAAGAAGATATCAGAAGATGGAAAGATCTCCCGTGCTCATGGATTGGTAGGATTAACATTGTGAAAATGGCCATACTGCCAAAAGCAGTCTACAGATTCAATGCAATTCCCATCAAAATACCAACTCAATTCTTTACAGACCTTGAAAAAAAGATTCTCAGGTTCATATGGAGAAATAAAAAACCCAGAATCTCCAAAAAGATCCTGTACAACAACAGATCATCTGGAGGTATCTCCATCCCTGATCTCAAGCTGTACTACAGGGCAACAGTAATAAAAACTGCATGGTATTGGCGTAGAAACAGAAAGGAGGATCAATGGAACCACATAGAAGACCCAGAAATCAATCCACATACATATGAATACTCGATATTTGACAAAGAAGCCAAATCCATTCAATGGAAAAAAGACAGCATCTTCAACAAATAGTGCTGGACCAACTGGATGTCTACATGCAGAAAAATGAAAATAGATCCATATTTATCACCCTGCAGAAAACCAAAGTTAAAGTGGATCAAGGACCTCAACATAAAACCAGATACCCTAAATCAAGTGGAAATAAAAGTGGGGAACAACCTAGAACTCATTGGCACAGGAGAAAACTTCCTGAACAGAACACCAACAGCACAGGCTCTAAGAGCAACAATCAATAAATGGGACCTTATGAAACTGAAAAGTTTCTGTAAAGCAAAGAATACCGTCATCAAAACAAAATGACTGCCTACAGATTGGGCAAAAATCTTCACTAACCCTGTATCTGACCGAGGACTAATATCCAGTATATACAAAGAACTAAAGAAGCTGAAAAGCAGCAAACCATGTATTCCACTTAAAAAATTGGAACAGAGCTAAATAGAGAATTCTCGACAGAGGAATATCGAATGGCAGAAAAACACTTAAAGAAATGCTCATCCTCATTAGTCATCAGGGAAATGCAAATCAAAACAACCCTGAGATATCACCTTACACCCATCAGAATGGCCAAGATGAAAAACTCAAGCGATAACACATGCTGGAGTGGTTGTGGAGAAAGGGGAACCCTCGTCCACTGCTGGTGGGAATGTAAACTGTTACAACCACTCTGGAAAGCTATCTGGCACTTTCTAAGACAATTAGGAATAGTGCTTCCTCAAGACCTAGCTATACCACTGCTAGGTATATACCCAAAGTTTGTTCAAGTACACAAAAGGGATGCTTGCTCAACCATGTTTATAGCAGCTTTATTTGTAATAGCCAGAACCTGGAAACAACCCAAATGTCCATCACCGGTGGAATGGGTACAGAAATTGTGGTATTTTTACACAATGGAATACTACTCAGCAATCAAAAAGGAGGAAATCATGAAATTTGCAGGCAAATGGTGGGATCTAGAAAAGATCATTCTGAGTGAAATATCCCAGAAGAAGAAAGACAAACATGGGATATACTCACTCATCTAGACCTATAAGATATGATAAACATAATGAAATCTATACACCTAAAAAAGATAATCAATTGAGCAGACATGGGGTAAGATGATCAATCCTCATTTAGAAAGACAGATGGGATGTGCATTGAATGTATGACAGGAGTCTACTGAGCGCATCTGAAAGACTCTAACTAGCAGTGTTTTCAAAGCAAAGACTCATGACCAAACCTTTGGCAGAGTACAGGGAATCATAAGAAAGAAGGGGAGTTAGTCTGATGGGGAAAGGATAGGAGCTCCACAAGGACCAAATATATCTGGGCACAGGGTCTTTTCTGAGACTGACATTCAACCAAGGACCATGTATGGATATAATCCAGAACCTCCACTCAGATGTAGCCTGTGGTAGCTCAGTAACCAATTGGTTTCCCAAAGTGAGGGGAACAAGGACTATTTCTAACAGGAACTCAATGACTGGGTCTTTGGTCTCCCCACCCCCGAAGGGAGGAGCAGTCCTGTTAGGCCACAGAGGAGGGCTTTGCAGCCAGTCCTGATGATACCTGATAAAACAGGATCAGATGAATGGGGAGGAGGTCCCCCCTATCATTGGCTTGGAAAGGGGCACGGTGGAGATGAGAGAGGGAGGGAGGGACTGGGAGGGAATGAGGGATCAGGACACGGCTGGGATACAGAGTTAATAAAATGTAACTGATAAAAAAAATAATAATAAAATAAAAAAGTCAATGAAATGATAGCTTACAATATTCTGCTATATTCATAGATGCTGCCTAGTTCAATAGTGATCAGAGGGGGAGCCCCCATAGTGAAGGGAGCAAATACAGTAATCTACATCCAAACATTAGGGTTAACTCAGGGAGCCGGGAGAAAGAGGAGGAGGACGGAGGATTGTTGGAGCCAAAAAGTTCAAGGACACCACGAGAACATGGCCTAATTAGTCAACTAAGGAGAATTCATAAGGAGGGCAATGAAATACTCCAAAAGACACAGACTGAAGTGTTGTATAAAGTTATTAATATTTATTATGTGTTTAACTTCTGGTATTGCTGCTGTTAATCCTCAGCAGCTGTAAAACCAAATCACCACACAGAGACTGGGTTTTTAGTTAACCTAGAACACAATGCTGGGCAATATTTACTCCCTCTTAAACCTCCATGCCCTCAGTTTCCTAACATTTAGATTTCCCACATTTTACTTGCTTTTTGTGAAATCTTAGGTCTGGTTCATGCTCCAAGTCCTCCAAGCTCTCCTCCCGCTCTGCTTTCCTAGTGCACCCCTCTCCTCGAGCTCCTCCTCGTTCTCTAGCTCCTCCCATCTTTCCTGTCCTCTGTCTCCTCCCATTGCACAACATTGTATCCAGCTGATTTATTTGTGTCCTGTTTACACAAGAGCTGGGACAGGATGCTTATAGTGAGAATCACAATGCAATATCCAAATTGAAACCAGAGAGTTGTGGGTGGGGAAATCAACATTTGAATTAACAAGGGTAAGGCATATACATTTTAAAAGAACATTATACCAACATTTCCCCCTTTAAGTCCAATAAAGGCTCTTTTTCTTTCAATACAACAATAATTATGAAATTATGAAAACTGTTAGGTAAGATCTACACATGCAATGTCTAGTCCATGTGTATTTAGCACATGGAGAGGGTATCTTAGGAGAAAGTGTCTGATTATCCTATCTATCTTGATAAGTTTAAAATTCTATACTTAAATTAACTTTTATCCTTATTGGTATTAAATATATATAAAGATTTCTTAATTTCTAAGCAACTTAAGCTTAAATGTGGTACTGTAATTATTTGTTCTTCAACCCCATCAGAGACTTGAGATGGAATAAAATTAGTTATGAGAGTAAATAGGAAGTGCATGTTAGCAGCTTCCAAAAAATAAAAAATTGACAGAGACAGTTTGCTGCTGAACAGTTAGTCACCCATAACTCTATATAACATTGGAGCATCATCTTCAGCCTTCTGGCTCAGAATATTTTGACAGACATATACGTGAAGCAGGAAACTTTTAGGACTTGCTTACCCTGTCTTGGCAGAGTTTGGCAGTTGACTTGTCCTGCATTTAAGCTTGCCCATTTTAGGCAGAATTTGTCTGTTGTGAAGCGAGGGTATTTTCTTTACCCGAGTGGCTTGTTTGCCACATTTGAAGCCATCTCCATATGGAGGTTCTTCGATGCTCATTATCTTCTTTCAGGTAGGTGGGGTGCTGCCAGGAAATGACTTGTCTCATTGTCAAAGAATCTTTAAAATAATAAGAACATTTTAAATGCCATATTCTGTAGGTCTCCGAAGTTTTTGAAGACTACCTATCTTTATGTAATCGCTTTGTATACAAAATCATATTTATCTGTCAAACCTACAAGATATACTCCTGTGGCAAGTTAAACTGTTGTCTGACATGACTTTGAGTTGAATAACTAACAATTAACTTGTATACCTAATATCCTAACCACCTTTTAATAGTAGTTTAAAAATATTGGAAGTAACCTTGACTTTTTATCAATATACTAAAGCTTATACCAATGTATTAAAAATACTTATTTTTGCATCAATATGCAAAATCCTATACCAGAGTTAAAATTAACCTTATTTGTGAATAACAAATAAAACCTTAAGTTGAGTAGATTCAATAATCTACCCTTTTTCTATTTCTATAAAATATCCCTGTATATTCCTTGTTTCACTTGGAATAAGACCATTAATAATAAACATCTACCAATGACAATAAAATTTTGTAGCCATATCAAAAAAACAAAAACATACCCAACCCCCTTTAAAGGAAATTGGACGCCATTCTCATGAGTTTCTTCTAGCTGACATTGTGGACATGTAGAAATCCTATAGGGGGCCCAAATAAAAATGGTTAATTAAGCAAGTAATAACATTTGTGGTCCAATAACATTTGAATGTTGAGAAATTTCAGGCTTAATAAAAGTCTTTTTTGGAACAGTCCAAAATGCTGGACCAGTTAAAATTAGTGGCTTTCTTCAAAGTTCTTTTGGGAGCAGGCTTTGATGTGAAACGGCAGTTGAAGAAGTTGAGGCAGGTACAAGCAGAATGCTGGAACGTGCAAGATGCTGGAACAGATGTGTCAGTTTCTCAACATGCTGAAGAATGATTCTGTTAGGTTTGCTCTAGCATCTCTGTTGTCTAGTTCTATTGTTCTGCAAACATATAATTTCTCACAAGCATTATAGAGTTCTAAAATTATAAATGTATGAGAGGTGCAGGATGAAACTAAAATGTAAGCCAATTTTATCTATGCAAATTAAAAGGTTAGCATAATACATTTTGAGGATATTATAGCCAAGAATTATTGGCCAAGTATTGATGGAGTTCTGACTGGAGACATTTTTTATGTCTGTCAGTTTCAGAGGTATTTCCAGGTAAAAGGATTATCAATTTATGTTACCTGTTCTGTTTGATCTTGATTTCTCTCCTCTTCTGAGTGGCTAAGGTCTTCCGGTGGTCTTCCACTGTCATTTCTGATTTTTATTAGTTTTGAAGGAACCCATAATTTCTCTTCTCCTGCATGAACATAAGCAAAACCTCTTCCCCAGCGTAACACATTCCCCACTCTCCACTGTGAAGTTAGGGTATCTTTGAAATATATAGGCTGACATAATTCAGCAGTTTTTTCTATAACCCAGTGTCTCTCCGCAGGTGTTGTTTGTTGTTCATTAACATTTAAGAAATTTAAGGTCAACAAAGCATTATGTAATCTGTCTCTGGGGGTTTTTAATACCCCTCTCTGTTTGTTAAGCATGTCCCTTAAAGTACGATTGGATCTTTCAATAACTGCTTGACCAGTAGGATTGTGAGGTATACCTGTGACATGCTTCATCTTGTAATATGTAAAAAATCCTTCCATTTTATTAGAGACATACGCTGTAGCATTATCAGTCTTAATTTGTTTAGGTATGCCCATAATTGCCATCACTTCTAATAAATGGGTAATAACTGAATCAGCCTTTTCAGAGCTTAAGGCTGTTGCCCACTGAAACCCTGAATATGTGTCTATAGTATGGTGCACATATTTCAATTTACCAAACTCTGTAAAATAAAGCACGTCCATGTGCCAAATTTCATTTCTTTGGTTACCTTTAGGGTTACTTCCTGCAGGGAGTGGAGTTTGGCTATATAAAGAACAAGCTGGGCATTTTCTCACAATGTCTTTGGCTTGTTGCCAAGTGATAGAAAACTCTCTTTTTAAACCTTTGCTGTTAACATGGTGTTTTTTATGAAATTCTGAGGCCTCTAACACGCTTCCTATCAATAGTTCATCAATTTCATCATTGCCTTGTGCTAGAGGACCTGGTAAACCTGTATGAGATCTGACATGTGTCATATACAATTGATTATTTCTATTTCTGATTACTGG
The DNA here is from genome assembly GCF_030254825.1 of Meriones unguiculatus. Taxonomy (NCBI): domain Eukaryota; kingdom Metazoa; phylum Chordata; class Mammalia; order Rodentia; family Muridae; genus Meriones; species Meriones unguiculatus. The sequence goes on along the minus strand of NC_083353.1, from coordinate 22,521,260 downwards.
TTGTAATTGAAGGAACAGTGAAGTTAAGTCTGAATTATCCTGAATTAGATCAGCAGTTTCTATATGCAGAACAACCCCTTCTGCATATTGAGAGTCAGTGACTATATTAAGAGAGTCCTGAAAATCTGATAACACCAAGAGAATTGCATATAATTCTGATTTTTGAACTGAATCATATGGACTCTCCACCACTTTACTCAGATTTTCTGACTTATAACCTGCCTTTTTTGATTTATTGGCATCTGTATAAAATGTGGGAGCTCCAGAAATTGGAGTTCCTTTTACTATATGAGGGAGAATCCAATTGGTTTTTTTATAAACTGAAGTCGCTTGCTTTTTGGGTATTTGTTGTTGATTTCTCCCAAAAATTCTCACCAAGCTCTTTGCCAATATTCGTTGTCTGCCCATAATGACAAAATCTCAGCATTGGTAAAGGGCACCACAATTTCAGCTGGATCTATTCCAGCCAGTTGACGAAGTCTCATTTTTCCTTTTAGGATCAATTCAGAAACCTTTTCTATATAGGTTTTTAGTTTTTTGTTTTGTTTGTGTGCCAAAAATATCCATTCTAAAATATAGTCCTCCCTCTGCATAAGAATTCCTGTGGGAGAATGAGTGGAGGGCAAAATAACCAAAATACAGGCCCTCTTTGGATCAATACGGTCTATACATGCATCTTGTAATTTCCTTTCTACCAGAGCCAATTCCTTTTCAGCTTCAGCTGGTAACGTTCTTGGACTATTTAAGTCCTTATCACCCTGTAAGGTTTGAAATAAGTTACTTAGCTCTTGAGTAGCTAAAGCAAGGGTAGGCCGTAGCCAGTTAATATCTCCCAGCAATTTTTGAAAATCATTAAGAGTTCTTAGCTGTTTTTTTCTAATTTTTACTTTTTGTGGTCGAATTTTCTGTAGACCTATTTTATATCCTAGGTAATTAATAGAATCTCCTCTTTGTATTTTTTCGGGAGCAATCTGTAATCCCCAACAAGGCAAAGTTCTATTTATTTTATCAAAAATATTTTCTAAGGTTTTCATATCTGAATCAGCTAATAAGATATCATCCATATAGTGGTAAATTATGGATTGAGGAAACTGCTTACGAATTACCTCCAACGGTTGTTGTACAAAATATTGGCACAAAGCAGGACTGTTTAACATCCCCTGTGGTAAGATCCTCCAGTGATACCTCTTTATTGGACATCTTCTATTCAAAGTGGGTACTGAGAAAGCAAACCTTTCCCTATCATGTTCATGTAAAGGAATTGTGAAAAAGCAATCCTTTAAATCAATCACTATAATAGGCCATTCTTTAGGTAACAAGGAAGGCAGTGGGATTCCAGATTGTAACGATCCCATTGGCTGAATAATTTTGTTAATTGCTCTTAGATCTGTTAACATCCTTCATTTGTCAGATTTCTTTTTGATGACAAATACCAGAGAATTACAAGGGCTGTTGGACTCCTCTATATGTTGAGCCTCCAGCTGTTCCAGGACTAGCTGTTCTAGTGCCAGTAATTTTTCTTTACTCATAGACCATTGTTCAATCCAAATAGGTTGGTCAGCCAACCACCTCAGTGGTAAGGCTGTGTGAATTTTATTAGCAGTGGCTTCCTAACAGGCAGTTGAAGAGACGGCCTCTGCTGTATTTTGTTTATGGACAGCCTGGACAGTCTGAAACTGTTTTTGATGACATTTTTTTAATAATTTTAGCTTCTTTATCAGGAGTATTACCTCTTTTTTGGCTTGTCTCAGAACTTGGGGGGATGTTAATCTGGGTCTTCCATTGTTGTAACAGATCTCTTCCCCATAAGTTTATGGCTATCTCAGCCACGTATCGTTTTAGTTTTCCTATTTGACCTCCTGGTCCTATACATTTAAGCCGTTTAACACCTAACACTTTGTTTCACTTTAGATAAATTCCCAACTCCTTGGAATTGAATATCCACCTCCTGAAGTGGCCAATTTGGAGGCCAGGATTTACAAGTAAGAATTGTGACATCAGCCCCAGCATCTACCAAGCCTTCAATTTCAATATTATTTAAAATTATCTTTAACTTTGGCCTTTGATCATTTATAGAGGTTTGCCAATATATTTGTTTTTTGTTCTCCTGGTTTTTTGATTTATCTATAGAATCTGGTTTGGCCTCACTGTCCAAGTTTTTAATGTTTATTCCCAGAGCAGTGGTGTTTAATTTTCTTGTGGAGGAGTATCCCTGTCCTGTTCTGGGGCCTGCAAGAGGCCCCCTTGGGCGTTTTTTGATAAAGGATTACCCCATTTATCTATGAATGCTCTAATTCACTAGGCCAGTGACGACCCTTGCCATATCTTCTGCATATTCTAGGAAGCATAGGCTCCCTTCTTGAATTATTTTGGTTTTCCTGGTAATTTCTTCTGTAGTAATCTCGCCCATCACAATTACAACATCTCCCAAGGTCTTTTGAGGTAGCTTCTCTTACCAAGGTCAAATTGGGTGAATGAGGTCTAATATCAATCATATTTCTAATCCATTCGTCTATTGGAGCAGATCTTGCTCTTAATGGCCTTATTGCCTCTTTGCATTCAGTATTAGCATTTTCAAAAGCTAAAGATTCTATTAGTGCTTTTCTAGCTAGTGGATCTGATATACTTCTATCCACAGCTGAAGTCAATCTTTGTGAAAAGTTAGTAAATGTTTCACTTGGACCTTGTATGACCTGGGAGAATGGCTCAAGCCTTTTTCCTGATTCCTCAACCTTGTCCCAAGCATTTCAGGCTGCTAAGCGACATAATGCTAAGGTTTCTTCGTTATATACAGCTTGTATCTCTGTGTCAGCATACTGGCCATCACCAAGCAGCTGTTCCTTAGAAACACCAACACCTCTGGCTCTATTTTTGGGTGCTATCTCTCTAGCCTCTTCTCTCCACCATGATAGCCACTGTAAATATGGCCCAGGTTCTAATATTGCCTTTGCCATATCCTCCCAATCCTTGGGGATTACTCTACTTTTGATTGACCAGGAAGTCAACATTTGTTTTACAAATGGTGAATGCATTCCAAAATTAGTAACACTTTCCTTAAATTTCCTCAGATCTAGCACTTCCACAGGGCGCCATTCAGCTTCATGATAATTCAGTGGATGATCATCATCTGCTGGTTTCTGCTGTATAGTGACTGGATAAGCCAACGTTGGTTTTCTAAACACCTTTGGTTGGCTTTCTTTATTTTTGTCTTTTGCCTCTACCTGAGTATTTTCTTTACTTAGTATTCTAAACTCTTCTCTTAAGGTCTGCACCCATATTTCATACCTATCTCCCTGTTGTTTGTTTTGTTCAATAATCTCTTGAATCTCTTGTTTTATGCTTCTCTTCCAACTTTTAATTTTTTCTTTATATTGTTCTAGTTGTTCTTTGAGCTGTTCCAGTATCTTTTCTAAAACCGCTGCCCTATCTTCCTGTAGTTGATTGCGTTCTGTAAGTTTTTGTATCTCTTGTTTTTGGTCCTGTTTCCAGTCTTCATTTTTTCCTTTATGTTGTTCTAGTTGTTCTTTGTGCTGTTCCAGTATCTTTTCTAAAGCCTTTGCCTTCGAGAAGACATAAAAGGCTAATGCAATGATTAAGGATAAATTGAGGACTATGAATGTAAGCATAGTTACAATTTCTAGACTTTCCTTTATTTCAGTCTTAAAACCATAGAATAGATTATCAGCCAAGCTCCAAGAAATCTGTTTTATTGTTTCTTCCATCCTGTTAGACTGTATTGGCAGCTAGTTTTGTTAGGGAAGTCTCAGGTCTGCCCACAGTAGGCTGCCTTTTGCTCCAAGGCCTGTTTAAGAGTCACTCTTAAAGAGACAGTAACTGACCTGAGAGTTTTTAGATTTTAAGTTTGGTTTACATCACTGGGAGCTTATTCCCCCCACCAAATTATGATAAAGTATGATTTAAAGGGTGTGGATTCTTAGATTAGTTGGGCGCCATTTGTTGTATAAAGTTATTAATATTTACTATGGGTTTAACTTCTGGTTTTGCTGCTGTTAATCCTCAGCAGCTGTAAAACCAAATCACCACACAGAGACTGGGTTTTTAGTTAACCTAGAACACAATGCTGGGCAATATTTACTCCCTCCTAAACCTCCATGCCCTCAGTTTCCTAACATTTAGATTTCCCACATTATACTTGCTTTTTGTGAAATCTTAGGTCTGGTTCATGCTCCAAGTCCTCCAAGCTCTCCTCCCACTCTGCTCTCCTAGTGCACCCCTCTCCTCGAACTCCTCCTTGTTCTCTAGCTCCTCCCCTCTTTCCTGTCCTCTGGCTCCTCCCATTGCACAACATTGTATCCAGCTGCTTTATTTGTGTCCTGTTTACACAAGAGCTGGGACAGGATGCTTATAGTGAGTATCACAATGCAATATCCAAATTGAAACCAGAGAGTTGTGGGTGGAGAAATCAGCATTTGAATTAACAAGGGTAAGGCATATACATTTTAAAAGAACATTATACCAACACTGAAGCAACATCATGGAGCCTGCATGGGTCTGAGCTTGGTCTTCTGTGTACATGCTGTGGTTGTTTGATTTGGGGGGTATGTGGAACTCCTAAGAGTTGGAGTAGGGTATCTCTGACTCTTTTGGATGTCAACTTTTTTTTTCCTCCAACTGAGTTGCTTTGTCCAACCTTGATACGATGGTTTATGCATAGTCTTATAGAATTTTGGTATGCCTTGTTCAGCTAATATCACTGAAGATTTGCTCTTTTCTCAAGGGAAATGGAGGAGCAATGAATATTGCAGAGAAGGGATGGGGGTTGAAAAAAGAGGAAGAAAAGGAGGAATCAGTCAAGATGTATTGTAAGAGGGAAGAATAAAGAACAAGGAAAAAAAGAAATTATAGACAAACTTTAAAACTCCCACAAAATTAACTCAAAGTGACCTCTCAAGTGTAAGTGTTTTTGAACCACTAGATACTAATATTTCTTTTGAACAAAGAAGTCCCATGGTCTAGATTTATCTCTCAAATGGATATGATCAGAAAGGTCTGCCTTGGCTCTGTAGTCATTCATATTCCGTTTTGGTTTCTGGCAAAACTAGAATCAGTGAAGTGCACACACAAAATGACATTGAAGAATAATTTAATGTCTGCTTCCTGCCACAAAAACTATGTCACAAGTTGTGGAAAATGCCTTATCCACTCTCTCAATTCCACGAACACCTGCAGAACCTCTGCAGCTGAGAAACTCCTTTCGTCCTTGGGACTGAAGCTAAGTAACAAGTAGTACTCAAGGTAGGAAGCTTGAATCTCATTGAGAAGGTAGAATAAAAGAGACATCTGATATCTGTGGTGGATATGGATGGGGAATCCAGTGGAAGAAGGGGTTGAAAGGAGAATAGGAGAGAAGTGTGTGGAGGATGGTTGAAAAGAAAACTGGAGTTAGTGGATTGTGGATGGAGGAGTAGCACTGGCACAGGCAGTAATCTAGTACAGTGGAAAATTCCGGGAATCTATGAGGGTGACTCTGGCTAAGATTCCCTTGTGATAGGACCTATGGAGCCTAAACAAGCTATCTCCTCTAAGCAGGCAAGATGTCATCCTGCATATAAGCTGTACAGAGACAAGAACCTAGCATAACTGTCATCAGAGTGGCTTCATCCCCTAACTCATGGAAACAGATGCAAAAACATGCAGACAAACATTAGGTGGAGTTGGGAATTCCTATGGAAAAAAAGGAAGAAGAATTGTAGGAGGCAGAGGGGTCAAAGACACCGCAAGAAAACCTATAGAATCAACTAACCTGGGCCAATAAAAGCTCAAAGAGAGTATGCCTTGGAAGGACCAAGACCCGCTGCACACATGCAACAGTTGTGTAGCAAGGTCTTCATGTCAGACTCCTAATAGTTAGAGCAGGAACTGTCTCTGACTCTGTTGCCTGCCTTTGAATCTCTTTACCTAACTGGATCACATTGACTGGCCTCAATAGGAGAAGCTGTGCCTAGGCAACTGCAACTTGAAATGCCAAGGTTGCTTGTTGTCATTAGGAGGCCTTCCCTTTTCTGAAGAATAGGAGAGGAGGAATTACTGGGGAAAGGTGAGAGAGAAGGACTAAGAGGTGAAGAAGAAAGAAAATCTGTGCTTGGGATGTAAAGAAAATTAACTAATTAATTAATTAATTAAAAACATATCAGAATGCCTCAATAACACTTAAACAGCACTACATAAAAGTATATACAAATGAATAATGGAGAGAGGGCATCTGCAAACAGAACTTAAAACATGGAGTTATTTCCTATATCATAGAAGAAGAATGTGAAATCAGAGAGAGAAATTAGGGCTGTAGAGATATTATAGAGAATGAAAACTTTAAATCAATAAACAAAATATATATCCAAAATTATTTCTTAAGTACATGAGTGTCCTGAAACAGCACATCATTCTTCAGTGACGGGGTCCAGAAGGGAATGTACCAGGGGATGAGAAAGACTGGTAAAATACAAGGAAGAAAAGATAAAAGCTTGGGTAGAGAGGTCTCATGCCATGCAAGCTTCTTAAGAAGAACATTGTGTCCACTACTTCCAGGTAAAAAATAGAAGGAAATGGGGGATGTTTATGAAGACAGCAGAAACAAGCATACTGTAGAATAAACACACAAGGAAGTTAAACAGTGCTGCTTAAGGGGAACACACAGGGTATTTCAAAAACTTTCTGATCTAGCCCACTGCAGCCTTGGAATTGAAAACAACAGCCCTATGTGGAGAGAAGAGTTGGAGGTCTCAGGAACAGAAGTGAACCCTCCCCAAATGTCCTGGCACCAGAGCATGACCAATTCTCCCAAACATATTCTTGGTTTTGGAGAAGGAGCTCTCTTAATTTCACTGTAACTCAGAGCCCTACAAAAAGTGTCGAAGGCCTAGGCCCCAGGCTGTTACTAGAAAAGCAGGATCCTAAGTTTGAGAAGGAGCTATGTTCCTCCTCTACATATGAAGGATTCAGGGAAAGCCTTGCTTGATCAGGCAGTTGTGTCAGAGAAGAGATAAAGAAAGAAATTAAACACTTCCTAGAAATCAATGAAAATGAAGGCACAACATACTCAAACTTATGGGACACAATGAAAGCAGTGCCAAGAGGAAAGTACATAGCACTCTGTGCCTTTAAGAAGAAATTCAAAACATCTCATTCAAGCAACTTAATGGCTCATGTAAAAGCCCTAGAATAGAAAGAAGCAGACACACCAAAGAGGAGTAGACGGCTGGAAATTATCAAACACATGGTTGAAATCAATAAATTAGAAACAAATAATACAATTCAAAGAATCAATGAAACCAAGAGCTGTACCTTTGAGAAAATAAAAAAGATATACAAACCCTTAGCCAAGCTAACTAAAAGGCAGAGAGACACTATCCAAATCAACAAAATCAGAAATGAAAAGGGGGACATAACCACAGACACCAAAGAAATCCAAACAATAGTTATGTCTTACTTCAAAAGCCTATATGCCACAAAATTTGAAAATCTAAATGAAATGTGCAATTTTCTTGACCAATTCCACATGCCAAAGCTGAATCAAGACCAGGTAAATCAGTTGAATAGCCCTTCCCCTAAGGAAATAGAAAATGTCAACAGAAGTCCCCCATGCAAAAAAAAAAAAAGCCCAGGGCAAGATGGTTCCAGACCTTCAAAGAAGAGCAAACACCAATACTCTTCAAACTATTCCACAAAATAGAAACAGAAGGAACACTACCAAACTTATTCTATGAAGCCACAGTCACCTTGGTACCTAAACCTCTTGAAGACCCAACAAAGAAAGAGAATTTCAGGCCAATCTCCCTCATGAACATTGATGCAAAAATACTCAACAAAATACTTGCAAACCGAATCCATGAACACATCAAACATCATCGACTATGACCAAGTAGGCTTCATCCCAGGCATGCAGGGGTGATTCAATATATGGAAATCCATCAATGTGATCCACCAAATAAACTGAAAGAAAAAAAAAATGCATGGTAGTCTCTTTAGATGCTGAAAAGGCATTTGACAAAATCCAACATCCATTCATGTTGAAAGTCTTGGAGAGATCAGGGATACAAGGCACATACCTGAACATAGTAAAGACAACACACAGCAAGCCTATAGCCAACAATAAACTCAATGGAGAGAAACTTAAATCAATCCCACTGAAATCCAGGACAAGGCAAGACTGCCCACTCTCTCCATATCCCTTCAACATTGTTCGTAAAATCCTTCCTAGAGCATTTAGACAATTAAAAGAGAACAAGGAAATACAAGATGATATGATAGTACACCTGAGTGACTCCAAAAATTCTACTAGGGAACTCCTACAGCTGATTCACAGCTTCAGTGAAGTGGCTGGATATAAAATTAACTCAAAAAAATCAGTAGCCTTCCTGTATACAAAAGACAAAAGGTCTGAGAAAGAAATTAGAGAAACAACACCCTTCACAATAGCCACAAAGGACATAAAGTACCTTGGTCTGAAACTAACCAAGCAAGTCAAAGACTTGTATGAAAAATATTTTCAGTCTCTGAAGAAAGAATTGGAAGAAGATATCAGAAGATGGAAAGATCTCCCATACTCATGGCTTGGCAGGATTAATATATTAAAAATGGCCATTTTACCAAAAGCAATCTACAGATTCAATGCAATTCCGATCAAATTACCGACACAATTCTTTACATCCTTAAAATAAAAATTCTCACCTTCATTTGGAACAACAGGAATCCCAGAATTGCTAAAATAATTCTCTACAATAAAAGATTTTCAGGAGGTATCTCCATCCCTGATCTCAAGCTGTACTATAGAGCAATAATAAAACCTGCATGGTACAGGCACAGAAACAGACTGGTGGATCAATTGAATTGAATAGAAGACCCTGAAATAAACTCACACATTTACGGATACCTGATTTTTGACAAAAATGACCTCATTGGCACAGAAGACAACTTCCTGAACAGAATACCAACAGCACAGGCTCTAAGAGCAACTATCAATAACTGGGACCTCATGAAACAGAAAAGCTTCTGTAAAGCAAAGGACAATGTCCTCAGAACAAAATGACTGCCTACAGATTGGGAAAGGATCTTCACTATCCCTTTATCTGACAGAAGACTAATTTCCAGTATATATAAGTACCTCAAGAAGTTAAACAGGATTTCCTCCTTTTTGATTGCTGAGTAGTATTCCATCATGTAAAAATACCACAATTTCTCTATCCATTCCTCCATTGATGGACATCTGGGTTGTTTCCAAGTTCTGGCTATTACAAATAAAGCTGCTACAAACATTGTTGAACAAATGTCCTTGTTGTGTACTTGAGCAAATATTGGGTATATACCTAGGAGTGATAGAGCTGGTTCTTGAGGTTGCACTACTCCTAATTGTCTGAGAAAGCACCAGATTGACTTCCAAAGTGGTTGAACCAGTTTACATTGCCACCAGCAGTGGAGGAGGGTTCCCCTTTCTCCACAACCTCTTCAGAATGTTTTATCACTTGAGTTTTTCATCTTGGCCATTCTGATGCGTGTAAGGTAAAATCTCAGGGTCGTTTTGATTTGCATTTCCATAATGGCTAATGAGGTTGAGCATTTCTTTAACTGTTTCTCTGCCATTCAATGTTCCTCTTTCGAGAATTCTCTGTTTAGCTCCATTCTCCATTTTTTTAATGGGATTATTTGGTTTGTTGTTTTTTTGCTTCTTTAGTTCTTTATATATGCTGGATATTAGCCCTCTGTCAGATAAAGGGTGGGTGAAGATTCTTTCCCAATCTGTAGGCAGTCATTTTGTTTTGATGACAGTGTCTTTTGCTTTACAGAAGCTTTTCAGTTTCATGAGGTCCCATTTATTGATTGTTGCTCTTAGAGCCTGTGCTGTTGGTGTTCTTTTCAGGAGGAGTAGCCCTGTTCGGCCATAGAGGAGGTCTTTGCAGCCAGTCCTGAAGATACCTGAAAAAAAAACTGGATAGGATGAATGTGGAGGAGGTCCCCCCTATCAGTGGACATGGAAAGGGGCATGGTGGAGATGAGAGAGGGAGGGTGGGATTGGGAAGGTATGAGGGAACAGGACACAGCTGGGATACAGAGTTAATAAAATGTAACTGATAAGAAAAAAAAGAAATTAAAAAAAGAAGATGTTGAACAGGAACAAATCAAGTAATCCAATTAAAAATGGAGTACAGAGCTAAACACAGAATTCTCAAGTGAGGATTATCGAATGGCAGAGAAAAACTTAATGAAATGCTTAACCTCATTAGCCATCAGAGAAAGGCAAATCAAAAGGACACTAACACTTCACCTTACACCCATCAACATGGTTAAGAGGAAAAACTCAAATGACAACACATGCTGCAGAGGTTGTGGAGAAAGGGGAACCCTCCTCCACTGCTCTTGGGAATGTAAAATTGTACAACCACTCTGGAAAGCAATCTTGCACTTCCTCAGAAAACTAGGAATAGTACTTCCTCAAGATCCAGCTATACCACTCCTCAGTATATACACAAAGAGGATCAAGTACACAATAAGAACATTTGCTCAACCATGTTTGTAGCAGCTTTATTTGTAATAGACAGAAGCTGGAAACATCCCAGATCCCCCTCAGTGGAGGAATGGATACAGAAATTGTGGTACATCTAAACAATGGAATATTACTATGCAATAAAAAAGAAGGAAATCATGAAATTTTCAGGTAAATGGTGAGATCTGGAAAAGATCATCCTGAGTGAGCTATCCCCCAAACAGTAAGACACACACACACACACACACACACACGGTATATACTCACTCATATAGACATATAATATAGAATAAACCTACTAGAATCTGTATATCTAAAGAAACTAATCAAGAGGGAGGACTCTTGATAAATTGCTCAAGCCCTATCCAGAAAGGCAAAGAGAATGGACATCAGTAGAAGGAGAAAAGAGGGAATAAGTCAGGAGCCTGACACAGAGGACCTCTGAAAGGCTCTGCCCTGCAGACTATCAAAGCAGATGTTGAGACTTATGGCCAACCTTTGGACAGAGTGTAGGTAAGCTTAGGAAAAGAAGTGGTACACAATAAGATATGGAGAGGACAGGAACTCCACAAGGAGACCAACACAATCAAAAAATCTAGGCACAGGGGTCTTTCCTGAGACTGATACTCCAACCAAGGACCATGTATGGAGATAACCTAAGACCCCTGCACAGATGTACTCCATGGCAGTTCAGGGTCCAAATTGGTTCCATAGTAATAGGAACAGGGACTGTCTCTGACATGAACTGAATTTTCTGCTTTCTAATTCCCTCCCCCTGAAGGGGAACCAGCATCACAATGCCGCAGAAGACAATTCAGCCACTCCTGATGAGACCTAATTGACTAGAATCAGAAGGAAGAAAAAGAAGACCTCCCCTATCAATGGACTTGGGGAGGGGCATCCTTGCAGAGGGAGGAGGAAGGGAAGGATTGTGGTGGGGTGGAGGGAGCTTAAGGGGCATAAAAGTGAATAAAGTGAAAGAAAGAAAGAAAGAAAGAAAGAAAGAAAGAAAGAAAGAAAGAAAGAAAGAAAGAAAGAAAGAAAGAAAGAAAGAAGAAAGAAAGAAAGAAAGAACATTGTGTCCACTACTTCCAGGTAAAAGTTGAAGGAAATGGTGGACATCTATGGAGACAGCAGAAACAATCATACAGTGGCATAATCACGCAAGGAAGTTAAAGAGTGCTGCTTAAGGGGAACACGCAGGGTATTTCAAATACATTCCTGATGTAGCCCATTGCAGACTTGGAATTGAAAACAACAGCCCCATGTAGAGGGAAGAGTTGGAGGTCTCAGTAACAGAAGTGACCCCACCCCAAATGTCCTGGCACCAGAGCATGTCCAACTCTCCCAAACATATTCCTGGTTTTGGAGAAGGAGCTCTGTTAATTTTGCTGTAACTCAGGGCCCTACAAATAGTTCCCTAGGCCTAGGCCCCAGGGTGTTACTGGATCTGAAAAGCAGGTTCCTAAGTGTGAGAAAGAGCTGTTTCTTTTCTACACATGAAGGACTCAGGGAAAGCCTTGCTTGATCAAGCGAGTTCAAGATCAAGCTTGATCAAGTACAGCAGTGTTCGTCTTTCTCAAATAGTTGTCACCTGGGATCTTCTTGACTACCTGGCAGATCTATGCTTTTCTCAGGAAGAAAATTTGACCTTTAGGGCACACCAGGTCTTAATGTTGGTTGTGACCCTGTAATGCCCCTTTGAGAAGCTTGTTGAGTCTCCTTCTCATTTAACATGGGGATTTGCTAGTGGTGGGTTGTAAATCAGTTGTCTGCTTTTCCTATGGTTGGGGCAGTCTTAGTGAATGAACATATTTTCTAGGACCTAATCTTTAACAAGCCTGGTTAGCCTACCACATATTTTGGAGTGTTGTAGAAGCAACCCTCCTTTAGGTAATTTCCCCTTTGTGTGACTATCCCTAAGCATTGGTAAATCCTTTCCATCATCAATTCTAATCTTGCACATCACAGCTTAGTAGTAAAGATTTCTACCTCCACAAAATGAAGTCCAAATGGATCTCACCCCCTTCTCCAGGAGCAAAGACATGACAACATAGGTCCTTGGAGGGTGAGGGGGATGAATTCCTCTTTCATTGCTGTTGAACAGGGATGCCAGGGTGGAGATGGTGACCTGCTTCCTTTCCCATGGCTGATGATACTCATTAGCCATCCTACCATCATAATGGGGCAGCTGGCTCATCTGCAGGTAAAACTCACACAGTGCTCTGAGTCAGAGTCCATGCTCTGGCCTTTGGGCTCACAAGTGGAGTCATACAACTGAATGCCTTTGTGTTGGGACCATACACTCTCTTACCTCTTGAATTCTGTCAGAATCCTTTGGGCTACATAGGGCTCCCTGTTGCCAGTACTTTGCCCCTTTCCTGATTAGCTCTTCAGCTCATTTTTGGCATCAAAGGGATCTGAGTAGTCATCAGCTATGGTCATCTTGTCTTTCTAGCCCACTCAGCTCTCCCCTGCAGCTAACAGCAGGTCACTGGGCTCCAGTTATAGCCAACACAGCTCACACCTCTCAGTCCCCACCCCAAGGGCCTGAACTCAGGCCACTTTGATAAGCTAGTACTACCAGGATATGTAGTGCACCACTTCTGGGGTAGTGGGCTTCCATTTGCTGCTGCTAGAGTAGAGGTGCTGAGCATTGTGGGATGAGCACAAGCACAGGGCCTAGGACGCTGATGTGGATGGTCTGCAGCCCTGATCCTTGCAGCAGCAGCAGCAGCAGTAGTGAAGACATGCTGCCCCTAACAGGACTCCACGCCACCAGTGCAGTAGTTGAGATGGCACAGGGTGCACATTTTGTGCAGTCAGGAGCCCAGCACCATTGTACAGGTCCTCATCTGAGCATGGTAGGCACGGATAGGATACCCGTGCTGCAACTGTGCTGTCTTAGGGCAGAAATCCCGACAATGCCGAGAAGCAGGCCCCAGTGGACCCTCAGGATGCCTAGGATGCGGATCAGCCCTGCTGTAAGGCCTAGGGAGGAGGATAGTTGTGCTTCTCTCCCATGTGCCTCTGCTTGGGGTTGTCGGGCCTTGGCTCTTGGTCTTGCTGTTACCAAAACTTAAGTATCTGTTACAAGAAGCCTCCTAGGGCTATGGCTTGCCAGCCTGATCCAATGCTGCAGCCAATTGAGGATCAACGCCCCTGCCCAGTCCTGCCAAATTCAAGTTCTTGTGGCTACCACCTGGCTAGGGCCTCTACTGCACAGCCCTCAGCTCCATGCTCCATCACCTGAGCTTGGAATCAACAGCTTCTCACAGGTGGGTCTCATAGGAGCCCCAGATGCCAAGAGCAGAAAGCTGGGCGCCCCTGCTGTGTTCCTTCCTGTGGCCAACTGCAAACTTCTCCAGTTTGCCTGGGCTAGGCCAGCTGCTTATTGGAGGGGAACACCAGCTAGGATGTTAGCACCCAACACCAGGCAGGACATGCCCCTGCAAGTCCCAGCGGCACCTGCTGCTGCAGCTGCTGCCTACCTAACCGCCATGTGTGTCACACCACAAGCATTGTAATGTGGAGTACTAGGATATGTCTACACACAGCCCTGTTGCCAACACACAGAGGCAATGCACAGAATGAAATTATTCAGAGTACAACGTGTGGGTCCTGATAGTTGCTCAGACCACATTGGGCCACTACTTCACATGGAGCCACTAGGAGGGTCCACCGCAGAAGCTCTCAAGGCTCATCAGCCCACTCCTCCCCACATGGTGGTCCCTCACTTACCATGTTGAGGTTTCCAAGCTCATACTCAGAGCCCTTGCAGCTCCAGGCAGAAGCTCAGGATCACAAGCACTTACTCAGCTACAGAATCCAGCCTTGGAGGATGTTGTCCAGGAAATCCTGCCGTCTTGTCTGACTGGCAGTTCACCTACACATTCTGATTGGCTAGTGAGGGCTGAAACAAGAGCACTTACCTTAGGATTGCTAAAGGCACATAGCACAGTGTTTCCTGGCACTGGTTTCAGGCCCAGGCACAGTATTTTCCTAGATCTGCAGAGACTTGCATTTCAGTAGCACTAGCACCAGAACTCCAATAGCTGGCCCTTCTGCCTTCTTGTACTCAGTAGGTGTTGGTTTCTAGGAGGAAGCCTAGAAAACCCACATCAGAGACATAAACTTGAAAAATTAGGCTTTATTTCCTGCCTGCAAAAGGAGGTGGTCTGCATGGGATCAAAACAGCATCCCTGAGGAGATGATGTGTTGCATAATTAAAGGGTGAATACCTCAAGGTGAGGGGTATTTTGCTGTGTGGTGTGGTCATTCAATCAAATTTTAACATTATGGGTTAAGCAAGACAGTATCTGTTAGAGACTGGGCCTGATCCAAGACTTCTTGCCTCAAGGCCCCTTATTAGTACACTAGACATTGGGTTCTGAATCCAAAGAAAGAAAGAAAACAATACACTACCCTAACAAGTATACCTACGTGTGAAGGTGTTAGATATTTCCATATGGAGTCAGTTGAATTAGCAAACTTTGCCATTACAACAGCCAAGACAGAAGGGCTGAGACTTAGTTCTTTCATGAAACAGGCAAGGAAAGCCTGGAATCATTTCTAAAGCAACAGTTTGACTCAAAAAAGGAAGCATGGGGAGTCTTGACAAATTCATGTAGAGCTCTCCTATCACTATTTGAAGATGACATGATAGTGTATGCAAGGGACACCAAAAATTCTACCAAACAACACTGAAAACTGATAAACAGTGGCTGGATTAAAAAAAAATCAAAAAAAACCAGTAGCCATCCTATACAAAAGCAACAAACGGATGGAGAAAGAAATTAGGGCAACTACTCCCTTCACAATACTAACAAATAATATAAGTTATCTTGGTGTAACTCTAACCAAGCAAATGAAAGGCCTGTCTGACAAGAAATTTAGGTGTCTGAAGTATGAAACTGAAAAAGATATTAGAAGATAGAATGATATCACATGCTTGTAGACTGGTGGGATTAATATAGTAATATTGGCCATCTTATCAAAAGCAATCGACAAATTCAATGCAATCCCCATCAAAATACCAGCGCAATTTTTAATAGACCTTGAAAGAACACTCTAAACTTCATATGGTAAAACAAATATAGATTCTTATTTATGCCCCTCTACAAAACTCAAATTCAAGTTGATTGAAACCCCAATATAACACCAAATACAATAAATCTATAAAAAGAGAAAGTGGAGAAGCACCTGGAACTCATTGGTACAGGAGACAACTTCCTGATCAGAATATCAGCAGCACAGAATCTAAGGTCAATAACTCAAAATTGGCACTTCTTGAAACTGGAAATCTTCTATGAGGCAAAGGACACTGTCAATAAAAGGAAACAACAGTCTGTAGATTAGGTAAGGATTTTCACCAATCCTACATCCTACAAAGGGTTAATATCCAAAATACATAATAAACTCAAGAAATCAAACACCAATAAAGAAATAACCTATTTAAAAAATGGGGTACAGAACTAAACAGAAAGTTCTCAACAGAGGATTCTCATGGCTGAAAAGCACTTAAAGAAATGTTCAACATTCTTGGTCAACAGGGAAATGCAAATCAAAATGACCCTGAGATTCCCTCTCACACCTGTCAGAATGGCTAAGATCAAATTCTCAAGCAACAGCACATACTAGCAAGAGTGTGGAGAAAGGGGAACACTGCTCCATTGCTGGTGGGAGTGTAAACTTGTAAAACCACTTTGGAAATCAATCTGGCAATTTCTCAGAAAACTGGGAATAGCTTTACCTCAAGACCCATCTATAGCACTCCTGGATATATACCTGAAAGACAATCCACCAGACAAGGATACTTGCTCAACTATGTTCACAGCAACTTTATGTGTAATAACCAGAATCTGGAAACAACCCAGGTGTGCCTCCACCAAACAATGGATAAAGAAATTGGTAAGTTTACACAATGGAATACAACTCAGCTATAAAAAAAAAAGAAACCATGACATTTGCAGGGAAATGGATAGAACTCGAAAAGATCATTCTCAGTGAGATATGTCAGATCTGGAAATACATACATGGTATGTAATCACTTACAGGTGGATTTTAGCCATAGAGTACATGATAAGCATACTGTAAGGCACTGAACCAAAGACAGTAAGTAGCACAGAAGATTCAAGAAGGGATGCATAAATTCCACTCAGGAATTTATTTGCAATCGACAGAGGTTATAGGCTAAAGACAAGAACAAGGTGGCAGAGGGGTCGCAGTGAAAAGAGGAGGAGGTCAGACCTGGAAAGAGCAAAGGCGAGAGTAAAGAAGGCCTGTAGAGAAAAGAAAATCTGAGCATGGGATGTGTCTGTGACAAGCTGGAAACCTAAGTCAGGGTAGGCTCCTGGGAGGATATGAGGGGTAGACAAGCAGAGACTCCTAATGGCAGAGGCAATAGGGACTAAAGAGGACACCCACTAACTAGATTAGTCTCCTAGCAGAGTGAAGGGAACACCAACCCACTCACAAAAACGTTGAACAAAAATTTACCCTGCCTATAATATGTGCAGCAAAGAAGATAAGCAGAGAGAGCAGAGACTGAGGGAATGCCCAACCAATGCCTAGCCCAACCAAAGACCCAACCTACCAGAGAGTGCCAACCCATGACACTATGAATGATACTCTGCTAAACTTGCAGACAGGAACCTGACAGCATTGTCCTCTGAGAGGTGTTAACCAGCAGCACCTCAAAACACATGCAGTCTCAAAACCAAACATTGGGTGATGCATAGGGACATTTGTGGAAAAGAGGGAGGAAAGAGAAAAAGACCTGGAAAGGACAGGAACTCCACAAGAAGACCAACACTGCCAACTAACTAAGGCCAAGAGGTGCCTGCTGAGACTGAAGCATCAATCAAGGATTATGAATGAATTGGACCTAGGCCTTTAAAACAGTGTGTCAGTTAGCTTGAGTCTACAACAAGAAGGCAAAATGAATATAAATTTAAAAGAATTAAAACCACTCACAGGTATATCCAACTGTGTGAGTTAATTCCAGATGTAGGCTGTTTTACTACTAAGCTTGGCTATCACAAGAGCCAAGTCAGAACAGCTGAGACATTTCCTACCTGAAATAAGCAAGAAAAGCAGAGACATTACCAAAGAAATGCTTTTTCTCAAAAAAAAAAAGAAAGAAAAGAAAGTGGGGGGAGCATTGTATAGCTGAGATAAAAAGTTAATAAACTATAACTCATATTAATTGAAATAAAAATTAATTGAAAAAACGAAAGTGTGGTGATTTTACTTTGAGAATCTGGGTACCTTCATGTAGAGTTCTAGTTATTTCTACACATGCTAAGTTAACAGTTCCACATTTGAACATGGTCACAATGTAAAAGCTAGTATTTGGGGAAATTTTGCTCAAAGTCATGCATAAAGGTGATAGAAAGACATATCTCTGCCATTTTCGTCTCGTACTCTAACATCTAAATGATGATCAAGTAGTAATCGCCTCAGGAAAGAATAAGGCCACTACCACAATTTTGCACATTATTTGAAGCAAGCTTGATTATACTGGTTTGTAGCCAAAGGCTGGCTAAGACTGCTCCTAATTCCAGTTTAAGAGTGCAGCAATGGATTCATTTCCTGGGACACTTTTAAGGAGTAAAATCACAGATAGTTACAAAAGTGAAAAATTTCACTTTTAGAAAGGTTTACTAAAGTGAAAAAAATGGGGCAGTAAAGTCATGCAGTAAAATCTCAAATTAACACCAATTTTTCGCTATGTGATTAAAGGGTAATGAGGGGGAATCAGGGTGTTCTCAAAAACAAGTCAAGGTCAAGATTTGGGGCAAGGATGGCTCCAGAAAATGGACTTAAAAGCAGTAACTCAGCTCATACAATAAATGTAACCATATATTTACAAATACGGGGGTCATATCTTCTGTATTGAAAATGGAGACAGACAGATTCCTTACAAGTCAATGACACTGAGACAGTAGATTGCTTTTGAGCCAGTGCTATTTCTTAACCATGACTTATGATCGAAATGTAGAGATATCAATTTTCACAAATAGGAAGAACCAAAACCACAAATACGAAAATCATCTAGGAATAGTCACCTATTAATTAGCACCATAGACATTGTTCAACAATGCATGGCTGTGATGAGCCAGTGTGTCCTCAGAACAAAGATGCTTTTGCCACTGAGCAGGCTGGCTCAGAAGAAGGTCACAGCTGCTTCCATGCAAGACCAGACAGAGTTCATTTTCAGTAGCCCTGGCTGCTGTGTCAGGTGTGTGACATCACTGTAGAAAATTCGTTCTACTTCGTGTTTTACCCTTTATTTTTATTTTAGTTATATGGGTGTTTGCCTGCATGTGTCTCTGTGAAGTACCCACAGAGGCAAGAGCAGGGTGGAAGATTCCAGCAAATGATCTTACAGCACATATGTGTTCTGGAAATAAAACCAGGGCCCTCTGGACAGCACCCCAGGCTGTTAACTGCTGAGACATTTCTAGACCAACTTTCTAAATTTAAATTGACTTTTATAATCTTTGATTAAAATATAGTACATCACTTTCCTCCTTTCTTGTCTTCCATCCATGCCTTCCAAATCCTTCACTTCAGACTTCTTACTTCTTCTGTATGAAGAAGTATGTTGTAATACATGATGACAACCTGCTAAGTTTGGTTTTGTTGATTGTGTGTATATGGTTTAAGGACTGATTCAATGCTTTATATCTTGTATAAATAATGATGGCTGAAGCTGTTACAGGCCCCTTGCTCGAATGAGAACTGGTGGTTAGTGTCTTCATTCTCACAAACTGCACACAAATGTCCATGGTTAGACAACAATGCTGGAGCAGGACATCTGCAGACATCACCTAAAGTGGGGCAGCACATAGTGACCATCAAACTGTGACCATCATATTTTTAGTCATCAAAATTAGCCATCATGTATTAGCAATCACAGAGTGGCCATCACATAATTCCGATCACATAGTGTCCCTCAGTATGATCATTACACAGCTGGACATTACCATAGAACCTTTAATAAATTGAGCATCATTAAGGCTATCACACAGAGAGCATCAAACAATGCCCATCATGGAGAATAAATCACAGAGTTGGCCCTTAAACAGTGGACATCACACAATGGCCATCAGTCACTGGACTTCCCATTGTATCCATAGAAGAGAGTCCATTAGAGTGGCTATCAAATAGTGATGCTCACTTAGTGTTCACCATATATTTCAATTAAAGAGTGACAGTCAAAAAGCAAACATTGAATACTGAGGATCAGACAGTGTTCACAGTATGGCCATTGCAGAGTGACCATCAGAGAGTTGGCTATCTCATTGTGTCTATAGCACATTGGGCATCCTATAGGGGTTATGATCCTCAACCATCACACAGAGGATATAAAACTTTGGTCAACACATTATGTTGATTACTACTGACCTCCATATGGAAGCCATCGCATAGTGATGATAAAAAGAGAACATTACATACTGTCCACTCCAAGGTGGCCATCACACAGTGACCATCACACTATGTCCATCACAAAATGATGATCACTCAGTGAATTACTCACAGTTGTTCATCACAATGACTATCACAAATTGGGCATCATTTGTGGCCATCACATGCTGGTCACAACATAGTGGATTTTACAGTATCCATCACCCAGATATGACCACAGAGATGCCATTACAGAGTGACCATTATGCTGTAGCCAGAAAACAACAGCTATCAATCTACTTTCATATTGCAATGATAATGAAAATGTGGAGAGTATAAAATGATAAGCATATGTTGACCAACACAGTGACCATCACATCATGGCCTTCACACAGTGTCTCTCACACTGTGACCATCAGAGAGTTGGCCATCACCATGTATATTAACATTGGCCAACACTCGGTGTCCATCACATGCCGTCTTTAACACTCTGGGCATCACCATGTTTATGACATAATCACTATCACACAGTGGCCATCATATAATGAATATTACACAGTGACAATAAAACAGTATCAATCAAAATGTTCATCACATATCAGTGATTACAGAGTGACCATTATGCAATTAAATCATACAGCTAACCATCAATTATTAGCCAGCACAGAATGGCCATTACAAAACAACCGTCAGTCACAGGCCATGGTAGTGAAAATCATGTATTGGTGATGAAGCACTGATCTTTGCACAGTGAACAAAACTCAATGTCAATCACACATTGTCCAACACAAGGTCAAATTTACACAGTGACCATCACACCATATAAATGACATAGTGGGATATCAAACAGTGAGCATCAGATAATGGCCATCACAGGGTGACCATCACAGTGGCTATCAAACTTTGACCATCACATAGTGGGATCCCACAGAATTTATAATTCAGTGACCAACACACACAGGCCATCATTAAGTGGCCAGCATACAGTGACCATCAACAGTGTCAAAAAACACATTACTGTCAATCAGAGGCCCTCAAAAAGTGGCCATAACACAGTAACCATCACAGAGTAACCATCACACAGTGAACACAACACAGTAGCCATTAATTATGACCATTTCACAGTGGCCATTACATTGTAGCCCTCACAAAATGATAATTAAACAGAGTTCTCACCCAAACGTCACATGGATTAAATTAGAGTGAACAGCACAAAGTTGAATATCATGACAAGTCCATCTCATAGTGTAAATCAACTCATGGTCATACATTGTCTCCATTAGATAGGGAAGACTACATTGAATATCAAACAGAGATCACATATACAGTGGCCATCATACAGAGGGATATATATATGTATAATTTATGATAATTTAAACAGAATATTATATATATACATATATATCTATATATATATCACAGCAGGCATCACACAGGTGCAAGTAACCTGTGAGATATATATATATATATATATATATATATATATATATATATATGTATATATATATATGGGTACATTTATATATACATTTAAATATATGAATGTATATCACATATATATATGGTTGAGAATGTATATATCAAGGTACATTTATATATACATATAAATATATGAATGTATATCATATATATATATATATATATATATATATATATATATGGTTGAGAAGCCTGAACCTGGGCACTCAGAAGAGAAGTCCCAGCTTGGGAAGCTATCCCAGAGCCAGATTAAGAGCAAGACACACTTGAAAATGAAGGAGTCACAAGAGCTGAGGCTGAAAACCCTGAGAGCCTGCATACAGAGCACACAAGCCAAGAAGCTGCAAGGATGCAGACAAATCAAGTTGGTCACTTTCCAAATCCAGGCAAAAAGACCAATGCAGAAAAGGAGACTGAACCTCAGGTGAGAGGTGTTGACTTTTCTGACAAGCACTTCCTCCATGAAGCCTCTACCCATAGCACATGCCAGAGGGATCCTTGCCTGACTATTGGGAAGGCTACAGAACCATCATCCAGGCTAAGAAGAGACAAGGTCCTCTAATGACCTCAAAGCTGGAGAACCACAGTGGTGAGCAGGGTAACCAAAAAGACCATGCAGAAAAACACATTTGACCTGAGCACATTTGGAGGCAAGGAAGGGCTGTGAACCCCATGGAGTCAGCTAGAGTGGGCTCTGGGTTCCAAGAACAGGCTTCATGAGCTATGGAGGAGGCATGGCTTTCCAGCACTTTAACTTGGGATCCCACTACTACCTGATGGGCAAACATTCTGGAGACACTCTCTGCAGGCCTCTCTGCCTGATCTCCACACTCTTTGGGCGCGTTCCTCCAGCCATCTTCCCAGATCAAGAACTGTGTCTTCCATTGGCCCACCAGATTCCCACTACTCAAGGACTCTGGCGAAGGCTCAAGGTCTAGGCTTCAGGAAGAAAGACCAGCACCAAAAACTCACAAAATGTCCTTCACCTTCCTGAGGGACTCACTGGCAGACCCGCCCATGCATGCTACTTCCTGATGCACACCTGTCAGAACTGGAAAGGAAGGATGGATTTACTGGAATTCTCACCCCTCTTCTGGAGGGTTGTGCCGAACCAATCATTGACGTCACTTCCCATTTCCAGCTCTCCTCTGCTTGGACAGATCATCTTTTCAGAGTTAGTTTTATATCCCTTAGGGCTTCGTCCATGCCAAGTTACAGAAATTCCTGGGGTAGGACTACTTAGGATAAGTGCCAGGTGTGTTCGTTTCAGCACTAATGAATATTGTGTTCATTTCTCTCCTCTGTATAACAAGCTGTTCATGAATAATCATCTGTGTGTATATACATATGATTGGAAAGAGAGAGTCATTCATGGGCATGGACATAGAGAACTGATAGCCTCTGTGTGAGTATGCATGTGTGTGCAAGTGTGTTTATGTGTGTGTGTGGGGGGGAGTAGTGGGAAATAAACCAGAGAAAAAAAGGGATCCATTTGCAACCCAGAAAACCAAGACCCAGTTGCCCAGGATCAGAATGGAAATGAAAAGCTCTGGGCGGGCTTTTGGGATCTGCACCAGTGTGAACACCTGTGAATGCCTAGCTCCTCGGCTGAAGGAGCCAGGGCAGAAAGGTGGTGTGATAGGTGTGCAAGACAGGACATCCAGGCACCAAGCAGAAATCCACTTGACCCAAGGAGGCTCCACTCACTAGGGTGAAAGAAATCTGTCCCCTCAAAACTCCCCCCACAATGCACTGACTAAAATCGGAGCTCAGAGCAGTTACTCAACTTTTTTTTCCCTTCCCCCTGCTGTTGTGTGAGCATGAGCAGTGTCTGGCAGGCACCCGAAGCTGGTGTCCCCCACTGGGGAACCGGCTATACCGAAAGAGCCAGCAAAGACTTTACCGAAGCCCCCATTTGCCTGAGCTCGCTTAAAAGCCAAGCAGGGCTGTGAATCTCCTGGAGTCCTCCAGTGTGGGCTCTGGGGTCAGAGAACAGGGTTCCTGAGCTGTAGACGGGGCGTGGCCCAGGGAAGCAGAAGTCAGAAGGGGCTGACTCAGATCCAGGAGCCTCAGCTGCTGACTGTGCAGATTTGATCCCAAGGCGTGGTCCAGCAACTCTATATATATCTAAGGGAGGGATGAGCCCCTCTGCAGTGAGGCAAAGTGAGGCTGCAGGCTGGAAGACTGCCAGCAGCCTAGCCCAGAATCTGCTGCAGAGACACAGGTAGCCACCGCCAGAGGAAGAGGACAAGATCAGACTGACATGCTGTTTGCTAGGTGGGGCCCAGTCCTGTCCTCAGGATTGAGGCTGGCTGTTCCCAGGGAGCCCTGAATTAGCTGTGTGATCACCTGTGCAAGGACACAGAGCCACGCAAGCTCTACAAGGCCCTGAAGAAACTCGCCTCCGTACCCATCCTGTCTGAACGTCTGGCAGAGATAGGCTTCAGGCAGACCATCAAAGTCTTGAGGAAACAGCAGCTCCTAGTGCCCTACCCAGGAACCTGGAGGCCAGATTGTGGGAGAGTTCCCTGCTGTTGTCCTGGTCTGGCTCAGACCAGGACTCCCCTGACTCTGCCTTGGTGCTGAGCATGAAGACAGAGCAAGGAAGAACATCTCTGGCAGAGGAGCACCGAGTATCCACGTCCAGCGAAGCCCAAGACAAGCATACAGAGGCCTTGCAGCTGAGCAGGTGAAGGCCCAGCCCGAGCAAGAGGCGAAGCACATGCCAGGGGCCAGAGGCAAGTGACACAGTCCATGGAAGCCTGGGACCAGTAGCCAAGAGGATCCAAAGGTGAAGACAGTGGCCCTCCTCTGGCCCAGGAGGATGGTCGCGCTGACTCTTTGGGGGCTTGCCTCAACTCTGACCAAGCCCGCTACCCCCTGGGTGTCCCGGGTCCCTCTTAGGGCGAAAATGACGGGGAAGTGCAGCTGTGGCCTGTCAAGTTGGATTCCAAGACACTGGTCTACTCAGGTCCCAGGAGTCCCGTTCACCAGCAGGAATCGCCAGGAGGTCTCCTCCTTGCAAAAGATCCCAAGGGCACGTGGGATGCTCAGTGCCAAGCCACGGAAGCCACTGCAGCCCATGCAGCTGATGCAGCCGAACAATCTGCTCTCCAGGGAATCTCCCAAGCCAAGGATGCCTTCAAAGCCAACACAGCCCAAGCAGCCCAAGGAGCTGAACATGGGCAAGCAGGGGACGAGCCTGAGACCCACAGCCAGACTGTGACCAAGACACAGTGGCAGATGGAGGAGGCAGACCAAGAGCTGAGGCTGCAAGCCCTCACAGCCCGCATCCGGAAGCCGACAAACCCAGATGGCCACCTTCTTCACCCAGACCAGGAGCCGAGGCGAGCCAGAGGAGCCCGGACTCCCGGTGCGGGGGCCCTCCTCCGAAACGCACCTCCTCCTGGAGGCCTCTGGCCACGGCCCAATCCAGCGAGCTCTCTGCACCTCGACCCATGCTAAAAAAAGAACTGCCCCCCTCATGGCCAAGGCTCTCCGGGATAATTGCACCCAGTTCTCTTGCAGATGAACCCCAGAAGGACACTGTCTGCTCAGGCATGCCTTGAGATTCCCTGGGACTGTACACACCCACTTGTCCCTCACAAAAAAAGTCAGGCTTTCCAGAGCTTGCACCTGGCATCCCACTTGGAGCTCTGGAGACACTCTTTGGAGGCCTCTCTGCCTGATCTCCATACTGTTTTGGCAGGTTCCACCCACCCGTGAGAGCCTGGGCTGCAGCCATCTTCCCAGATCAAGCACTCCGTCTTCCATTGGCCCACCAGACTCCCACTACCCAAGGACTCTGGCGAAGGCTCAAGATCTAGGGTTCAGGAAGGAAGACCAGCACCAACATCTCACACCTTGGCCTTCACCTCCCCGACGGACTCACTGGCAGATAAGCCCACCCGTGCCACGTCCTGATGCACACCTGCGTGAATTGTAAAGTAAGGATGGATTTCCTGGAATTCTCACCCCCTCTTCTGGAGGGCTGTGCCAAACCAATCATTGACCTCACTTCCCATTTCCAGCTCTGTAGTCCTTGGACAGATCTTTTTTCCAGAGTTAGTTTTCCATCCCTTAGGGCTTTGCCCATGCCAAGGTACACAAGTGCCTGGGGGAGGACTGCTTAGGATAAGAGCCAGATGTGTGTGTTTGAACACTAATGTTTTTATTTTCCTCTTTGTATTCACAGTCTTTTAAGCATGATTATGTTTAGAATGATAAATTTTAATTTGATAACCATTCAGAGATATTTGCATTGTATTTGTACATATCGTTCCAATATTTTTGAATGATGAGCATGCGTTCATATAATTTAACAGAGTAACCTATGGATTCATGTAATTAAAGAGGCATAGGGGAGTAACACATCAAAATGTGATCAAATTTTGGCATGCAAACATCTATTCCGTTCCGAATAACGTTTCAATAAGTTCATCTTCTCGATATCTGTAATAAAATTAAAGGTAAAACCAAAAACCATAAAATAAAATGTGTGAATATGTCTGTTTTTTAAAAGAGGTGGGGGAATTGATGCAGAAAAAAAATGAGGCCAAAATAGACCAGACCTATGACAACCCACACTTTTGGGATGCCCTGTGTTTCGTGGCCACAGTGATCAGGTGAGAAAACCTGATGAGAAAAACAGAGGAATATGCCTTAATTTATAAAGGAAGTTGGGAGGGTCCACAGACAGACAGTGAAGAGGTGAAAGATATGGAAGAAATAAAATAATAGTGAAACACTGACAGTTACAAAAGGAGAAAGAGAGAGGAAAAGAATGGGGGGACTTAAAATGTCATGGATAAGCTGCAGCAAGGATCCAATGTCCCAATATCAGAAAAGCAGTGAAAAGCCATTGATGGGCTTGAGGTTTTGCTTCTCTGTGGATGGGCTCCTAGCTATGTGCAAACAGTGGGAAGAAAGAGTTGGTGAGCATCAGCCAGCAAGGTGGTGAAGCAGGCTTGCAAGTTATGATATCCAATCCCATTTAGGAAAACCCCTTGCACTGAGGATGCCTATCATAGATGCCTGGTGTGAGTGTGTTTGAACACTATTGTTTTCTTTTCTGTACTTTGTCTTCAAACCTGTTGATATATATTTGCACAAAATTAATTGACAGTAATATGCATAGTTATTTAATTGGTACTTGTACTTATTGACAGATGATATATCATTGTATGTATATTTACATATAGATTAATAAACAAATAAATACATAGCTTGATAGATACAATGAAAATTGACACACTAAAATGTAATGGTAGTTCAGCATGCATCATGCAGACCGTGGACAACATAAGTAAAGATTAAACAAGTAAATGTAATAGAGGATAAATATTAAAGTAAATGAAGAACAACAAAATACCTCCAAATAGTGTGTGTGAGAGAGAGATGAGGGAGAGAGAGGAACAGAGACAGACAAAGGGAGGTGGGCAGACATGAAGGAATGAAGACAAGTTAATAGGACATAAATTTTCCTTTTAGGGCTTTATTTGTAAACTGAGAATGTAAATGTGTAATTCTCTTACAGCACATTTGATGTAACTGAAGTAAACATTCAGGTAAAGAAATAGACATTTCCTCAAAATCACAACACAATATGAAAGTTGAATGAGTTGTCCATTGCATATACATTTTAAGCTTTGGACTGTCTGCAAATAGAAATTCATGGAATTTTATCATTTGTGCATGAATGACAGAGACCTGTGTTCTTCATCAGCAAGAAAGAAACTATCCGAATGCAGAAGGATGCATCTGAGCTCTTGTCTGGCCTTTAATGCTTTACTGAAGATGAATGCTAATATTCTCTAAATTACCGTGGCCATACAGTTTCAACTATTTCTATAGACACATTTTTTTTCTAAGAATTTCCGTAAATTTATAAAAAGTACATAAGATTTGATTTTTTTTCCTATATTACAGGTGACAGTGAAGATTTCTTTTCAGAATGATTTAATGTTACCTGATTATCCTGTATGGATTTTAAGCACCTTTAAATGATCAAGTATTGATTATAAAATGTTGTAATATACTTTGGTGGTTCATTACACAGTTTTTAGAAGAACTGTTTTGAGTTTATTATTGTAATCACAACCAAAAAGTGAGAAAAGTGATAGTGGAAGAAAAGGACTTCAATCTTCTAGTTGATACATGAACATACTAAACATGCACAGTTATATATATACACAGCACAGACTGTATATATATGTAGAACATATAGGATGACATTTCTGTTCCTATAGCAAGTAATAATTGAAATAATGGCTGAAAACAGGCTACAGAAAATTAATTATTGTTTTTTTATGTGTTACAGAATTATTGTAAACATCATATGATTTCCTGCTTAATGTCAAAACCTGAGTCATAAAGAGAAGTTTAAAACACTCATCAATCCCCAGGGTCCGAGGATTGTTCAAGGTTCCTGAATAAACTGCATTGAAAAAAAAACACATGGCTGAGAAACACTTAAAAAAAAAACACTCATCAAGTCCATGTTCATACCACCCAGAATGTGCCTTATCTTGTCTGATCCTGGAAGCTAAAACACTCATCAATGGACACCTTCAAACTCAGCGTCACATACTCCATAACTCACAAAAGATATGAGAGAAAGAATGGGAGAGAAAGAGAGAGAGAGAGAGAGAGAGATGGAGATGGAGAGATTAATTTATGGGGAGCATAGAGATGTTAGATGGAAGAGCTCTGCTGGGTGTGAGAGTAGTCATCAGGGCTAGTTTAATTGCTATGCACACCTAAACAATTACCAGAGCATCTGAACCAATCCAGGCAGATCACAGATTCTTGGTGCTATTTTTCCCTTACCTCAACCCAGCAGATGGAAAAAGTATTCGCTTAAAGATCAAGTTTAAAAATTCCATTCCCATAGTGTAACCATTCCTATGCAATAACAAAACAATCCTCAAAAGGTATTGTTTTTTTTTATTCTTTTTTTTTTTCAATGCAGTTTATTCAGGAACCTTGAACAATCATCTGACCCTGGGGAAAGCCAGCCCACAGCTTAAATAGCCTCTGGGTAGCCAACCCAGGTGTGCCACGTGTGCAATGCAGATAGGTCCACATACATGGAAGCAAGCCAGATCCTCAGCCTTAGCCAAATGTGGAATTGTTCGTGACAGAGAGCACTCACCATCGGGAAGGTGGAAGGAAAAGGTATTGTTAACCCTCTATTTTTCCTATGTTAGGTGTTTTTTTTTTCTTTTTCTGTTTTTTCCCTCTTTCTTTCTGTTTCTTTCATATTTCCTTCATTTCTTTCTTTGTCACAAAACAAAAAGAACAAATGTAATTAATACAAGTAAATTTTAAGCCTTTTCCAGAAAATTATAAAATGCTGACATCTAGTGGAGGTGAAAATATAGGCCTAGAAGGAGTTTTAGTAATGCAGTGTCCTAAGTGTAAGCTAAATGCTTCCAGATCCAAATGCAGAAATAAGCACAGGTGGATATGTCTTGTTTATATTTTTATCCTTACTATTATTATTTACAATTTATTTACATCCCAGATGTAGCCCCTTCCCTCTTCTGCTTATGGTCCCACCCTCTCTCCCTCTTCCTTCGCTATCCCTCTTCCCTAGTCCACAGTTAGGGGAAGTCCTTCTCCTTTACTGTCTGACCCTAGAATATTAGGTCCCATCATGACTGCCTGGATCCTCTTCCTCAGTGGGCGAGCTAGGTCTTCCAAGCAGGGAAAAGTGCTCAGGGAACAGGCAACCTAGTTCATGACAGAGACTTTGTCTTCTCTACTTATCCAAGTAAGGGTACTCGCTTGGAGACTGAGCTAACTATGGGCTACGACTGAGCAGGGGTTCTAGGTCCTCCCTATGCATAGCCTTTGGTTGATGCATCAATCTCTACAGTCCCCCACTGGGCCCAGGTTTTTGTTGTTTTGTTGGACTCTGTGTAAGGCTCCTGTCTCCTCCATGTCTTTCTATCTCCCTCTTATTCATAAGATTCCCTGCACTCTGCCCAAGTTTGGCTATGTGTCTCAGCATTCACTTTAATATCCTGCTTGGTACTGAAAGGGTCAAACTAACTTTGTAACCTATATGTCTTTTAAAGCCTATAGTTTTGAGGTTTAGGTCTAGGTTAAGCAAAAAACAAACAAACAAACAACAACAACAACAAAAAGCAACAATCAATGACCTTCACTCAGCAAAAAGAATGACCAGACCCTTGTTTTTGAGATAGTGTTTCTTAGCAACCAAACCAGATGACCTCAATCTTTCTTCTGAGTAGCTTCTGACCTCCAGCCAAAAGCCCACAACCCTGATCTTCAAGGATGGGCTAACCAAACCCACCTTCAATTGCAACTGCATCCACACTTGGCCAAGCTTGAGCACCTAAGACTAACCAATTATCTTAATTTATAGCTTCTTCATCCAATCCTAAATTGCCAAAACTGCAACTTCAAATTTCCCACACTTTTTCTTTTAAAAAAACCTAAGGCCTTTGTCGCCTGGTGCCACTCTTTGCTGACAGGCAGGGGTGACCCCATTGCACAATGGTTAATTTAAACCTCTTGCTTTTCCATTGAGTTGTGGTCTGTGGGAGTTTCTGGGAAGGGAGTGATCTTGAACTCCTGAGCTGTGAATCCCCAGGTCTTACAGTCCAGTCTTTCAGAGGCCCTTTGTGGAAGGCTCCTGTCTTGTTCCTTGTTTTCACCCTCTTCCAATGTCTATCTTGTTTGCCTTTCTGAATGAGGATTGAGCATCTTGAGGACTCAAGAAGGGTCCTCCTTCTTGCTTGGCTGCTTTAGGTGTACAGATTTTAGTATGTTTATCCTATACTATGTGGCTAATATATATGTATGAGTGAATATACACCACCTGTGTCTTTCTGTATCTGGGTTACCTCACTCAAGATGATCTTTTCTAGTTCCCACCATTTGCCTGCAAATTTCATTGTGTCCTTGTTTTTAATAACTGAGTAATGTCCCACTGTGTAAATGTAGCATTCTTCAGTTGAGGGACAGGTTATGGCTATAATGAGTAAAGAGGTCATGAACATAGTTGAGCAAATGACCTTGTATGGTTGAGCATCTTTTGGGTATATACCCACATGTAGTATAGCTGGCACTATTCCAATTTTTTTGAGAAAGCTCCAGATTGATTTTCAAGGTGGTTGTACAAGTTTACATTCTCTAAATCAATTGAGGGGGGGGGTTACCCTTTTTCCACATCCTCTCCAGCATATGTTGTAGCTTAAGTTTTTTATTTTAGCCATTATGATGGCTATGAGATGGAATTTCAGAGCCATTTGGATCTGCATTTTCTTGATGACTAAGGATGTTGAGCATTGTACTAAGTGCTTCTCTGTCATTCGATATTCCTTCTTTGAGAATTCTCTGTTTAGTTCTGTACCTCATTTTTATTTTGATTATTTGATTTGTTGGTGTTTAATTTCTTGAGTTGTTTATATATTCTAGATGTTAGCCTTCTGTCAGATATAGGGTTGGTGAAGATATTTTCCCAGTGTGAGGGCTGTCCTTTGCTTAACAGTAGCTTTTCCATTTCATGAGATCCCATTTATTGAATGTTTATCTTAGAGCCTGTGCTGTTGGCATTCTATTCAGGAAGTTGCCTCCTGTACCAATGAGTTCCAGGATCTTCACAAATTTTTCTTCTAACAGTTTTAGTGTGTCTAGTTTTATGTTTTGGTCTTTGATCCACTTGGAGCTTACTTTGTGCAGGGTGACAAATATGGATCTATTTTCAGTTTTGTACATGTAGATATCCAGTTAGGAGAGCATTATTTGTTGAAGGTGTTGTCTTTTTTCCCATTGTATGATTTTGGATTCTTTGTCAAAAATCAGGTGTACACAGTTGTATGGAATTATTTCTGGGTCTTCTATTTGATTGCATTGATTCTCCAGTCTGTTGTTTCTATTTTAGCACCATGCCATTTTTTATTATGGTTGCTCAAAAATACAACTTGAGGTCGGTGATGAAGATGCCTTCAGAAGGTATCCGTTCAGGATGGTTTTAGCTATCCAGTTGGTTTTTTTTTTCTTTTTCCCCATATAAAGTTGAGAATTTTTCATTCAAAGTCTGTGAAGAATAATGTTGGTATTTTGATGAAAC
Organism: Meriones unguiculatus; assembly: GCF_030254825.1. Taxonomy (NCBI): domain Eukaryota; kingdom Metazoa; phylum Chordata; class Mammalia; order Rodentia; family Muridae; genus Meriones; species Meriones unguiculatus. Next base: position 22,489,770 of record NC_083353.1, on the reverse strand, counting down.
TGCATTGAACCTGTAGACTTCTTTTAGTAGGATGGCTATTTTTACTCTGCTAATCTGTCTTATCAATGAGCATGGTAGATCTTTCCATCTTCTGATATGTTCTTCAAATTCTTTCTTCAAAGATTTGAAGTTTTTTTTTTTAACAGTTCTTTCACCTTCTTTGTTAGAGTTACAACGAGGTGTTTTATGTTATTTGTGGCTATTGTGAAGGGTGTTGTTTCCCTAATTTCTTTCTCAATCCATTTGTCTTTTGTATACAGGAGGGCTCCTGATATTTTGAGTTAATTTTGTACCCAGCCACTTTACTAAAGTTTTTTATCAGCTGTAGGAGTTCCCTGGTAGAATTTTGGGGTCACTCATGTATAGTGTCATATTATCTGCAAATAGTGATACTTTGACTTCTTCCTTTCTATTTTGTACCTTTATCTCTTTTAGCTGTCTTATTGCTATTGCTAGGACTTCTTGTACAGTATCAAAGAAATATGGAGAGGGTCTGCAGCATTGCCTTGCCCCTGATTTCAGTGGAATTGACTTAAGTTATTCTCCATTTAATTTGATGTTGGCTATAGGCTTGCTGTGCATTGCCTTTTCTATGTTTAGGTATGTGCCTTGTGTCCATGATTTCTCAAGATTTCAAACATAAACAGGTGTGAGATTTTGTCAAATGCCTTTTTCAGCATCTAAGGAGATGATTATGTTTTTTTTGTTTGTTTGTTTGTTTGGTAGATTGATGTATTTCCTTATGTTGAACGACCCTTACATGCCTGGAATGATGCCTCCTTGTTCATAGGGGATGATATCTTTGATGTGTTCTTGGATTCGGTTAGCGAGTATTTTATTGAATATTTTTGTGTCAGTGTTCGTATGAGAGATTGGTCTGAAATTCTCTTTCTTTGTTGGGTCTTTGTGTTGTTTAGGTATCAAGTTGATTGTGTCCTCATAGAATAAATTTGGTAATGTTCCTTCTGTTTGTGTTTTGTGAAATAGTTCGAAGAGTATTGGAACTAGGTCTTCTTTGAATGTCTGGTATAATCCTGCAGTGAAACCATCTGGCCCTGGGCTTTATGTTGATGTGAGACTTTTGATGACCTCTTCTTTTTCTATAGGGAAAGTGGACTATTTAATTTAGTTTTTGGATCTTGATTCAGCTTTTTAAATGGAAGCTACCAAGAAAATTTTCCATTTCACTTAGATTTTCGAATTTTGTGGCATATAGGCTTTTAAAGTAGGACATAATGAATCTTTGGATTTCCTCAGTGTCTGTTGTTATGACCTCCATTTAATTTCTGATTTTGTTGATTTGGATAGTATCTCTCCTCCCTTTAGTTAGTTTTGCAAAGGGTTTGTCTGTCTTGTTGATTTTCTCAAAGAAACAGCTCTTGGTTTCTTTGAATTGTTTTGTTTCTAATTTATTGATTTCTTAGTTTGATAATTTCCAGCTGTCTACTCCTCCTGGTTATGTCTGCTTTTTTCCCTAGTGCTTTCAGATGTGCCAATAAGTTGCTTGTATGTGAAATCTTGTATTTTTCTACGAAGAAACGTAGTGCTATGAACTTTCCTCAGCACTGCTTTGATTGTGTCCCATAAGTTTGGGTAAGTTGTGTCTTCATTTTTGTTGAATTCTAGGAAGTCCTTAACTTTCTTCCCTGTCCCAGCTGCTGTTGAATATAAAGTTGCTCAGTTTCTATGCATGTGTAGGCTTTTTGCTATTTCTATTATTGTTGAGGTATAACATGGTGGTCTCATATGATACAAGGGAGTATTTTAACTTTTCTTCTGTATCTTTTTTTGAGGCTTGCTTTGTGCCTTACTATATGGTCAGTTTTGGAGAAGGTTCCCTGAGCTGCTGAGAAAAAGAGATACTTCTTTGAGTTTGGGTGAAACGTTCTGTAGACATCTATGTGGTCCATTTGATTTAGGATCTCTTAAGTGACATCATTTCTCTGTTTAGCTTCTGACTTGATAACTTAGCTTCTGACTTCTGTCCCTTGGTGAGAGTTGAATATTGAAGCCTCCTATCATTGAGGTCTTGGGATGGATGTGTGATTTAAGCTTTAATAATGTTTATTTTATAAATGCAGAAGAGCTTGTGTTTGGACATAAATGTTCATTATTGTGATATCCTCCTCATGGATTTTTTTCCTATAGTGAGAGTGAAGTGTTCCTCCCCCTCTCTTTTGGTTAATTTTGGTTGAAAGTCTATTTTGTTAGATATTAGGATGGCTAATTCAGCATGCTTCTTGTATCTGCTTGCTTAAAGAAACACTTTTCCTTCCCTTTATTCTGAGGGAGCATCCTTTTTTGCTGTAAAGTTGCGTTTCCTGAATGCAGCAGAGTGTTGTTTCCTGTTTCCACAACCATCCTGTTATTCTTTGTTTTTTTTTATTGGAGAATCAAGTCCATTGGTGTTGTTAGATATTAGTGACCAATGATGTCTAGTTCCTTTTATTGTGGAATTGGTGGGGCTTGTGTGTTTGTGTGCCTGGTTTTTGTTTGTTTGTTTGTTTGCGTGGTTTTTTTTTTGTTTTTTTTTATTGTGAAGGTATTTTTTTCTCCTCTATTTCCTTTGTTCTTGTTGATTTTGTTTGATTGGGTTTTCCTTTTCCTTTTCAGCTGTAGGGCTGGGTTGTTGTGTATATATTGTTTAAATTTATTTATGTCATGGAATATTTTGTTTTTCCATCTGTGTTGATTTAAAATTTTGCTGGGCATAGTAGTCTGGGTAGGTATCTGTGGTCTCTTAGCTTTTTCATGATATCCACCCAGGCCTTTCTGGATCTCGTAATTTCTGTTGAGAATTCTGGTGTGGTTGTGATTGGTCTGGCTTTATGTGTTAGTTGTCCTTCTTACCTTGCCACTCTTGATATGTTTCTTTGTTCTGTAGATTTAGTGATTTGATTATTATGTGACAGGAGGAATTCCTTTTCCGGTCTAATCTATTTTGTGTTCTGTAAGCATCTTGTATGTTAAAGGGCATCTCTTTCTTAAGGTTGGGGAAATTTTCAACTATGATATTACTGAGAATATTTTCTGCACTTTGGAAACTGGAATTTTCTTTTTTACCTATTCCTATTATTCTTAGGTTTCTTCTTTTCATGGTATCCTTGATTTCTTCGACATTTTGTATCAGGAACTTTTCCACTTTTACGTTTTCTTCTAGAGACATATATATTTCTGCAATTCTATCTTTGGTGCCTGATAGTCTCTTCCCTGTCTCTTTCCTGTCTCCTGCATTCTGCTGAAGATGCTTACTTTTGTGGTTCCTGATCTGTTCTCTAAGTTCAGCAAGTCCAGGCTTTTCTCTGTATGTGTTTTCTTTATTGATTCTAATTCCGTTTTCATGTCTTGAAAGATTTTATTCATTTTCTTCACCTGTTTGATTGTGGATTCATATCTGTCCATGATGGCCTCTATTTTTTTGTTGTTTATTTTGACTTTATGATCCACAAATAATTTCATAATCACAGAATTAAGATAATTTTCCTATGTTTCCTCTGCATTAGAATATCTACTGGTTTTGGGGGATTCTGGTATATCCATAGTGTCCTGATTTTTGCTGATCAGATTCTTTCCCCAGCCTCTAGTTTTCAGGATGTCTGTAACCTTGACTCTTTTTTCTTGGAGCCTGTACTGCCATGTGCACCTGTGTCTGAAGTCTGCACTAATATACAGGAAGCTGGGAGATTCCAAGGTCTTGAGAATGCATGCTGGGAATTCAGATGTGGCTAAGGAAGGGAGTTCTCTCTGCTGAGTTCATGCTCTCTACTGGCTCACTGTCTGTGATCCAGGTATGCCAGGTAGCTGTGGTGCAGGCAGAAAGATCTCCAAGTCTAGGGCTGCACCAATGCTCCATAGGCTTCCTCAAGATGTACAATATGATGTGGTTCTCACATATAGTTCAGATTCACTGGGTTCACTGACTGTGCTGGGTTCCATGTTTCTGACCCAGGTAGGCCAGGAAGATGGACCATTGAGCAAGCAGAATGGAGCCATGCTCCTTCCCAAATACAGGAGGTATCCACTCCATAAGACCATGAGAGTGAGCACCACTAGCTACTGTGACCAGGAAGGTGTTCCACTGGATGGTGAAAGTGTGCTCCAGGGTTTAAAGCTAGGAGCCACTGGTACCCAGAAGGTGTCCACAGGACTGTGAGAGTGGGCACCTGGGTTTGTAACCTCACCCCCAGTACCAGTGAGAGTGAGTGCCCAAAGTTGGAGATACCAACTACTGGTATCTGAAGGTATCTACAGACAGTGGGCTTCGCATGTAGCCTGGGGCTGTGTCAGTGCTGGACAGGAGCCCAATTATTTTTCTCAGTATTAGACTAAAGATGGACTCTCAAGTATCCCTGTGGATTCTCATCTCATCTGAGAAACAGAGAGATGTTGTGGTTTGGGTTTTCTACAGTATGGCCTGCCATTCATTCTGCTTTCACTGCTGAGCTGTTGTTCAGATACCATGCATAGTAGGCAATAACATCTTGGATGCTTCCCTCTATTCTTTTTTCAATTTCTTCATGCTTCAAACTGAAGATATTTTAAAAAACAATGTTCATTCTACCACATTTGTTTTTAGATTTTGTTTGTTTGTTGGTTAACAGCAGAAGAACTGAAGACAATCCACAGTTCTTTTGTTTTGGCTCTGACTCTGTCTCTCTTTTTCTCCTTTCTCTCTTTCAATTTCCTTTCTCTTATTTTTCCTATGATTTTTCTCTTTTATAATTTTATTTATTTACTTTTCATTATTACAGTTTATTCACTTCATATCCCAGTTGTAACCCCTTCCCTTGTCCTCTTCAATTCCACCCTACCTCTCTTATCTCCTCTCATGCCAATTCCCAAGTCCACCTCCCCTTCCATCTGGCCCTAGCCTATCAGGTGTCATCAGGACTGGCTGCATTGCTTTCCTCTGTGGTCTGGTACAGTTGCACTCCCTCTACGGTGAGGTGATCAAAGAGCCAGACACTTAGTTCACATCAGAGACAGCTCCTGCTACTCCCCTTACTTGGGAACACACATGGAAGCTGAGCTGCCATTTGCAACATCTGTGCCAGAGGTCTAGGTAACATGCATGCATGGTCCTTGTTGGAGTATAAGACTTGGCAAATACCTATGGGCTCAGATATTTTGGTTTCTGTTGCTCTCCTTGTAGAGCTCCTATCCTTTCCAGGTCTTTCTATTTCCTCTTTATTTCATAAGATTCCCTGAAATCTGCCCAAAGTTTGGCAAATAGTGTCAGCATCTGCTTCGATACCCTGCTAGTTAGAATCCTTCAGAGGCCCTCTGTGGTAGGCTCCTGTCCTATTCCCTGTTTTCTCCTACTCCCAATGTCTATCTCATTTGTTTTGAGTGAGGATTAAGCAAACTCCCTAGGGTCCTCCTTCTCATTTAGATTCTTTAGAATTATAGATTTTAGATGTTTATCCCATATTATATGAGTAATATATGCCTATAGTGAATATATACCATGTGTGTCCTTCTGCTTCTAGGTCACCTCATTCAGGATCATCTTTTCTAGTTCCCACCATAGCCCTGCAAAATTTCATGATTTCCCTGTTTTTAATTGCTGAGTAGTATTCCATTGTGTAAATGTACCACCATTTCTGTATCCATTCCTAAGTTTAGGGACATCTGGGTTATTTCCATATTCTGGTTATTATGAATAAAGCTGTTTTGAACATATTTGAGCTAATGTCCTTGCTCATATTTTTGATATATATTACTGGGAGTGTTGTAGATGGATCTTGAAGTGGCAATGTTTCTAAATTTCTGAGAAAGCAGCAGATTGATTCCCAAAGTGGTTGTAATTATTTACATTCCCACCAACAATGGAGGACTTTACCCCTTTCTCCACATCCTCTCCAGCATGTGTTGTCACTTGATTTTTTGTTCTTATCCATTCTGATGGATGTTAGATGAAATCTCATGGTCATTTTGATTTGCATTTCCCTGATAACTAACACATTCAGAATTTTTTTGACATTTTAAAACTTTTCTTTATTCTTCATTAATTACACTTTATTTACTTTGTATCCCCCTTGTGGTTCCCTCCCTCCTCCAGTCCCAATCGCTTCCTTCTTCCACCCTCTGCATGCATGATCCTCCCCAAGTCTACTGATAGGGAAGATCTTCTTTTCCTTCCTTCTGATACTAGTCAATTAGGTCTCACCAGGAGTGGCTGCATTGTCTTCTTGTGTGGCCTGGTAATGCTGCTTCTCCCTCAGGGGGAGGTAATTAAAGAGCAGGCCAAACAGTTCATGTCAGAGACAGTCTCTGTTCCTAATAAAATGAAACCCACTTGGATATTCAATTGCTATGGGCTACATCTGTGCAAGGGTCTTAGGTTATCTCCATGCATAGTCCTTGGTTGGAGTATCAGTCTCAGGAAAGACCCCTGTGCTCAGAATTTCTGTTCTGTTGCTGTCTTTGTGGGGTTCCTGTCCTCTCCAGATCTTAGTGTTTCCCACTTCTTTCCTAAGATTCCCTGCACTCTGCCCAAAGGTTGCCCATAAGTCTCAACACAAGCATGGATAGTCTGCAGGGCAGAGTCTTTCAGAGGTCCTCTGTGTCAGGCTCCTGACTTGTTACCTCTTTTATCCTTCTTCTGATATCCATCTTCTTTGCCTTTCTGAATAGGAATTGAGCAGTTTAGGAAGAGTCCTCCCTCTTAATTAGTTTCTTTAGGTGTACAGATTTTAGTAGGTTTATCTCATATATCTATATGAGTGAATATATACAGTGTGCATCTTTCTGCTTCTGAGATAGCTCACTCAGAATGATATTTTCCAGATTCCAGCATTTACCTGCAATTTTCATGATTTCCTTTTTTATTGCTGAGTAATATTCCATTGTGTAGATATACCACAAATTGTGCATTCATTCCTCCACTGAGGGGCATCTGGACTGTTTCCAGCTACTGGCTATTAAAAATATGGCTACTACAAACATGGTTGAGCAAATGTCCTTATTTTGTACTTGACACTCTTTTGGTTATAGGCCTAGAAGTGGTATAGCTAGATCTTGAGGAAACACTATTCCTAGTTGTCTGAGAAAGTGTCAGGTTGCTTTCCAGAGTGGTTTTACAAGTTTACATTCCTACCAGCAGTGCAGGAGGGTTCCCCTTTCTCCACAACCTCTGCAGCATGTGTTGTCTCTTGTGTTTTTGAACTTAGCCATTCTGAGGGTTGTAAGGTGAAATCTTAGGATGGTTTTGATTTGCATTTCCCTGATGGCTAATGACATTTAGCATTTCTTTAAGTGTTTCTCTGCCATTCTATATTCCTCTATTGAGAATTCTTTGTTTAGTGCTGTACTCCATTTTTTAATTGGATTTCTAGATTTTTTGCTGTTTAACTTCTTTACTCCTTTATATATACTGGGTATTAGTCCTTTTTCAGTTATGGAGTTGGTGAAGATCCTTTCCCAATCTGTAGGCTGTCATTTTGTTGTGATGACAGTGTCCTTTGCTTTACAGAAGATTTTCAGTTCCATGAGGTCCCATTTGTTGATTGTTGCTCTTAGACCCTGTGCTGTTGGTGTTCTCTTCAGGAAGTCATTTCATGTGCCAATGAGTTCAAGGCTCTTTCCCATTTTTTCTTCTAAGCATTTTAGTATATCTGGTTTTATGTTGAGGTCTTCTATCCATTTGGACTTTAGTTTTGTGCAGGGTGATAAGGCTGGATTGATTTGCATTTTTCTACATGTAGACATACAGTTAGACCAGCACCATTTGTTGAAGATACTGTCTTTTTTCCATTGAATGATTTTGGCATCTTTGTAAAAAAAATCTTTGTAAGTGTGTGTATTAATGTCAGGATCTTCTATTCAATTCCATTGATCCACCAGTCTATTTCTATACCAGTACCATGCAGTTTTTAGTATTATTGCTCTATAGTTGAGCTTGAGATGAGGGATGGAGATGCCTCCAGAAGATCTTTTATTGTAGAGGACTGTTTTAGCAATTCTGGGTTTCTTCTTGTTCCATATGAAGGTGAGAATATTTCTTTCAAGCTCTGTAAAGAAGTGTGTTGGTAATTTGATGGGAATTGCATTGAATGAGTAGATTGCTTTTGGTAAGATGGCAAGTATTACTGTGTTAATTCTGCCAAACCATGGGCATGGGAGATCTTTCCATCTTCTGATATCTTCTAATTCTTTCTTCAGAGACTTGAAATCTTTTTCATACAAGTCTTTGACTTGCTTGGTTAGGGTTACACCAAGGTACTTTATGTCGTTTGTGGCTATTTTGAAGATGTAGATGGCTGGGAATAATGAAAATCATGGCTGAAATCAATAAATTAGAAACAAAGAAAACACTTCAAAGAATCAATGAAACCAAGAGCTTGTTCTTCGAGAAAATCGACAAGATAGACAACCCATTAGCCAAGCTAACTAAAAGGCAGAGAGACACCATCCAAATCAAGAAAATCAGAAATGAAAAGGGGACATAACTACAGATACAAAGGAAACCCAAACAATCATTAGAACTTACTTCAAAGTCTGTATGCCACAAAATTTGAAAATATAAATGAAATTGGCAATTTTCTCGATCGATTCCACTTACCAAAGCTGAATCAAGATCAGGTAAATCAATTAAATAATCCTACATGCCCTAAGAAAATAGAAGTGGTCATCAAAATTCTCCCATCCAAAAAAAGCCCAGGACCAGATGGTTTCAGTACAGAATTCTACCAGACCTTCAAAGAAGAGTTAACTCTACTTCTCTTCAAACTAAATAGAAACAGCAGGAACACTACCAAACTCATTCTATGAAGCCATAGTCACCTTGGTACCTAACCCTTACAAAGACCCAACAAGAAAAAAGAATTTCAGGCCAATCTCACTTATGAACATTGATGCAAAAATACTCAACAAAATACTTGCAAACCGAATACAAGAACACATCAAAGATATCATCCACTATGACTAAGTCTGCTTCAATGAAGGCATGCAGGGGTGGTTCAATATATAGAAATTCATCAGTGTGATCCACCATATAAACAAACTGAAGGAGAAAAACCACATGATCATCTCCTTAGATGCTGAAAAGGCATTTGACAAAATCCAACATACATTCATGTTTAAAGTCTTGGAGATATCAGGGATACCAGACACATAAATGAACATAGTAAAGGCAATATACAGCAAGCCTATAGCCAATATCAAACTCAATGTAGAGAAACTTAAAACAATACCACTGAAATCAGGGACAAGGCAAGGCTGCCCACTCTCTCCATATCTATTCTGGAAATCTTTGCTAGAGCAATATGACAGTTGAAGATCAAGCAGATACATATTGAAAAGGAAGAAGCCAAAGTGTCACTATTTGTAGATGATAGGATAGCATACCTGAGTGACCCCAAAAATTCTGCCAGTGAACTCCTATAGCTGATAAACACCTTCAGCAACATGGCCAGTTACAAAATTAACTCAAAAAAAAAAAAATAATAGTGCTTTTGTATACAAAAGTCAAAAGGGCTGAGAAAGAAATTAGGAGAGCATTTCTTTAAGTTTTTCTCTGCCATTAGATATTCCTCTACAGAGAATTCTCTGTTTAACTCTGTACCTCATTTTTTATTTGGATTACTTGGTGTGTTAGTGTTTAAATTCTTCAATTCTTTATATATTCCAGATATTAGCCTATGTTTAATGTAGGGTTGGTGATGATACTTTCCCAGTCTCTATGCTGTTGTTTTGTTCTTTTTTTCTGTATCTTTTTTAATTTTTATTAATTACATGTTATTCAGTTTGTATCCCCCATTAGCCACTCCCTCATCCCCTCCTGATCCCATCTCCCTACCCCCTACTTCATGCATGCCCCTCCCCAAGTCCACTGATAGGGGAGGTCTTCCTTTCCTACCTTCTGATCTTAGTTTATCAGATCTCATCAGAACTGGCTGCATTGTCTGCTTCTGCTGCCTGCTAAGGCTGCTACCCCCTCAGGGGGAGGTGATCAAAGTGCGGGCCAATCAGATCATGTCAGAGGCAGTCCCTCTTCCCATTACTATGAAACCCACTTGGACACTAAACTGCCATGGGTTACATCTTTGCTGGAATTCTAGGTTATCTCCATCCCTGGTATTTGGTTGGAGTACGGACTCTGGGAAGACCCCTGTGTTCAAATTTCTTGTTCTGTTTCTCTCCTTGTGGAGTTCCTGTCCTCTCCAGATCTTACTATTTCCCACTTCTTACATAAGATTCCATGCTAATTGCCCAACAGTTTGGCCATAAGCCTCAGCATCTGCTTTGACAGTCTGCAGGGCAGAGCCTTACAGAGGCCCTCCATGGAGGGTTTCTAGCTTGATTCCTGTTTTTTTCTTCTTCTGATGTCCATCCTCTTTGCCTTTGGGATAGGGATTGAGCATTTTAGTCAGTGTCTTCTCTCTTGATTAGTTTCTTTAAAGGTACAGATTTCTGTAGGTTTATCCTATATTACATGTCTATATGAGTGAGTATATACTGTGTGTGTCTTTCTGCTTCTGGGACAGCTCACTGAGAATGATCCTTTCCAGGTTCCACCATTTACCTGCAAATTTCAAGATTTCCTTATTTTTCATTGATGAGTAATATTCCATTGTGTAGATATACCAGAATTTCTGCTTCCATTCTTCAGTTGAGGGGCATCTGGGCTGTTTCCAGCTTCTGGCTATTACAAATAAGGCTGCTAAAAACATGGTTGTGAAAATGTCTTTAATGTGTACTTGAGCCTTTTTTTTAGATAACAAAAGCAAACGCCAGATTGAATGCAATTCTCATCAAATTACCAACACAATTCTTCACCGACTTTGAAAGAAAAATACTCAACATCATATGGAATAACAAGAAACCCAGAATTGCTAAAACAACCCTCTACAACAAAAGATCTTCTGGGGGTATCTCCATCCCTTATCTTAAGCTCTATCATAGAGCAACAGTAACAAAAACTGCATGGTACTGGCTTAGAAACAGAATGGTGGATCAATGGAACCAAAAAGAAGATCCAGAAATAAACCCACACACTTATGGACACCTGATCTTTGACTAAGATGCCATAACCATATAATGGAAAAGATATAGCATCTTCAACAAATGGTTCTGGTCTAACTGGATCTCTACATGTAGAAAAATGCAAATAGATCCATCCTTATCACCCTGCACAAAACTGAAGTCCAAGTGGATCAAAGACCTCAACATAAATCCAGACATTAAATCACTTAGAAGAAAAAGTGAGCAAGACCCTAGAACACATTGGTACAGGAGACAACTTCCTGAACAGAACACCAACAGCACAGGCTCTAAGAGCAACAATTAATAAATGGGACCTCATGAAACTGAAAAGCTTCTGTAAAGCCAAGGACACTGTCATCAAAACAAAAGGAATAGCTACAGATTGGAAAAAAAATCTTCAACAAAACTTCTTCTGACAGAGGGCTAATATCCAGTATATATAAAGAACTAAAGAAGTTGAAAAGCAGCAAGCAAAGTAATCCAATTAAAAAATGGGGAACAGAGCTAAACAGAGAATTCTTAGTAGAGGAATACAGAATGGCAGAGAAACACTTAAAGAAATGCTCAACATCATTAGCCATATGGGAAATGCAAATCAAAATGACCCTGAGATTTCACCTTATACTAATCAGAATGGTCAAGATGAAAAACTTGAATGACAACACATACTGGAGATAGGGGAACCCTCCTCCACTGCTGGTGGGAATGTAAACTTGTAAAATCACTCTGTAAATCAATCTGGCACTTTCTCAGACAACTAGTAATACTGCTTCCTCAAGATCCAGCCATGTTATTTTGTTCTTACGACAGTATCCTTTGCTTTTTAGAAGCTTTGAGAATCATGAGGTCCCATTTATTGATTGTTGATCTTAGAGCCTGTGCTGTTGGTGTTCTGTTTAGGAAGTTGTTTCCTGTGGCTATGAGTTCTAGGCTCTTCCCCACGTAGCTAATGACTTTGTAAATACCTTTGACACCTCATGGATTTTAGACTTTCCTTTCATTTAAGTTTCAATACCTCCCTTTTTTTTGACAGTTTTCAGTGCTTTTAAAAATTATTTGTATCTCTTTCCACTTAGACAGGTAAATTTACCTGCTGACAACTGAGTCCATGACCCAGGTCACAGATAGTGTGAGAAGAGAAGGAAGCTCCAAAAATTGTACACACATACACGGAGTCATCCCACATAATCATCTCCACTCAGGCATGCATGATTTCCTTACATACTTTCAATTTAAAGCAATTTCACACTCTCTCTCACACACAAGCACATTAAAATGTAATAAAAATTTTTATGCTTTACCCAGAGTAGCTGTAGATACCACAATATTTTTCACTCATGATTTTATTGTATCATTGATATTTTTCATTTATAGTAAGAGTTTGTATTTTTGAAAGGTATATATCCTAGCATTTGCATTTTAGCTTGATGCACTCTTTCTTTTCCCCCCTTAATTCTTCTCTTCTTCCTCTATCTTCCTTCTTACTTTTCTTTTTGTTTTACTTCCTTTCCCACTCCCCATACCTTATAATGGGAACATAACACATACCACTTTCTCCACCAATTACTGAAGTTTCTCATAGCATCTTAATTAGAAAGAGTATTACATTTAATAATTTATTTTATTCCAGTTATGTATTATTGCTCAATCTTTGTTCAAAGCCATCAGATTCATTTCACAAAGGGCCCTCTAAGCATGAACTTCCTACCTTTTAAAATTTACACTAATTTTTTAGGACATTTCTCAGGCAAGAATTCTGGGGCAAGAGAACTGCAAGGTAATAATTGCTTGGCTACTTTGAATTGTGTCAAGAAAGAGCCTGACACAGAGGACCTCTTAAAGTCTCTGCCCTGCAGACTATCAATGCAGATGTTGAGACTTATGGGAAACCTTTGGGCAGAGTGCAGGGAATCTTAGGAAAGAAATGGGAAAAAGTAAGATCTGGAGAGGACAGGAACTCCACAAGGAGAGTAACAGAACCAAAAAAAAAAAAGCTGAGCACAAAGGTCTTTCCTGAGAGTGATACTCCAACCAAGGCCTATGTATGGAGATAAACTGAGATCCCTGTATATATGTAGCCCATGGCAGTTCAGTATTCAAGTGGGTTCTATCGTGATAGGAAAAGGGACTGTCTCTGACAATAACTGATTTTTCTGCCCTTTAATTAACTCCCCTGAGGGGGAAGCAGCATTACCAAGCCACACAAGAAGACAATGCAGCCACTCCTGATGAGACCTAATTGACTAGGATCAAAAGGAAGGAAAAGAAGACCTCCCCTATCAGTGGACTTGGGGAGGAATAAAATTTAATTAATAAACAATTTTAAAAAATTACATAATTGGGGAAAAAGGAAAGGGTAAAGACAGATGGTAGCTGTAATGGTAATGAAGAATTTGTTGTGAGGCATGCATACATTGCCACCATGGATTGTTGCATGGAGCTAGAGTGAGGTGGAGACATTCATACCTTGGACATCTCATTCTTGATATGGGTAGGTGGAAGCATTGCTACTTCCCTGTTCTGTGCCAGCATGCATTGGCACTTGTAGTCTTGACCCCCTATCTCTGCTATTCTTGGAGTAATCAAGTAGCCTGGGCACCTGGAATTCTTCCCGATATAAATTGGCAACATCCCAGATCAAGCCAATAATATGTGCCCATCCTGGGAAGCTCTCCCAACCCCAAGGGTCCTGCTTTTCAATGATGGTTTCTATTTTTTTGTTTGTTTCCTCTCTATATTCCACTAATTGTGCCTCTACTTGTTTGGTTCTATTTGCCTGTATTTCTTTGGGAGCTATGTTCATTACTACCCAATGGCTTGAGTGCCATTCCAGAAACTGTTTCCTGTGTAAAGTTGCAATGAAGGTGTCTTTACTCTGCCACCGTTCAATTACCTCCATAGTTTAACCTCATAATTATTAGCTCAGATAGTTTATGGTACCTTTCCCACAATATTTAAATAGCATGTCCTTAATGTTTTAGTATTTAGTATGTAGAATCCAATTTTATTCTCAAAGAGTAGCAATGTCCTGTCTAAATTTGCCTTGTTTCTTCTTCTGCAGTGTAAAATTTTCATGCTTATGACATGTTGGGGAAGTGACATGTTTTCAAGGAAATATGAAGACTGGCTTCATGGTATCCTAAAAAAGATAGTGGAAGGTAACTTTCCAAAAGTGTTGGTTTGAAAACAAGTGGGTCCACAGAAGAAAAATAGGCTCCTGCCAATTATATTCAACATGGATGAGAAGAAAATTCCAAGAGATTTCACCAGATTTCTCTGACAATCCTATCACTATTTAAGTAGTTTCTAACTTTTGTCTGAAAACTGAGAATAAGATATTGAATCCAATTCGTTTTAGGCATAAATTTGAATCCATGAAAAAAAGTTTTTTTTTTTATTTTTATAGACAGCCAAAAAAATAAAAGAAAAACTGAAAGTTGTGTATTTGAAACAAACATCAAAAATAATCCCCGAAGAGGTGCAGTTGCACATAACTTTAATCCCACCACTCTGAAGGCAGAGACAGATGGATCTTTGTGATCAAGACCAACCAGATCTACATATCCAGTTCCAAGACATCCAGGGCTTCTTAAACAGATTCCACTAAAAAAAATCCATGGATCAGAAAAACTTGACAAGCATAGGAAGAAATAAGACTCATGATCTAGCCAGATTTGGAGGCACAGACCTGTAATCTAAGCTACTCAGGATGTTCCATCAGGACCATAAACTCAAGACTCAGCTAGGCTACACAGTGAGCTCAAGGCCAACATGGACAAATTAGTAAGATTCTGTCTCACAACAACAACAACAAAAAATTTAAGAAGTCTCTATCTCAAGGACAGAGAACACTAGCCTTGCAAACATGATGCCTTTTAATCCATCCCAAATGGAAAAATAGAGATAAGAGTAACCAAATAATGACTAAGGCTTGAATGTCCTTGAAGTATTGAAATACATATTCAAAACCCTGGGAGCGGAGGAGAGAGGGGCTTATGGGGGGATACAAAGTGAATAAACTGTAATTAATAAAAAAAAATGTTACTATTTCCATAGGGAAAAGCGTTTTTTATTTCATTATCTATAAATATTAAATTTATTTTTATTAACTATATTGTTTCTCTTAAGATAAATACTGCTTCTTTCAAATGTGTAAGAGTTTGTATGTAAAAGAATAATCGATAAGTACTTGCTCAATACACTTGGCAATTCTGTCTGAGAAACTTGATTATTTACTTATCTTCAAAATAACAGTTGATCACTATTTCAATGTCTTGTTTTTTTATTTGATTAATTAGCCTTTTGTTTCTATGTTTTGACATAATCACTACAAAGACAAAGAAGTGCACACACACACATGCACACACACTCACATACACACAAATTTACATTACTAACAATAAGCCTTATCCAGAATATTTTAGAGACATTTTTTTATTCTTTTTCTACATTACACAAAATTATATAATAAAGAATAAAGCATGTGATTTATATTGTATCTGCATAAATCCTGGCTCTATGGTCCTATGTTGATGACATACCCATTTCTCCTTTAATAGCTCAAAAAAATTTAATTACAGTTCATTCACTTTGTATCCCAGAGGTAGCCCTCTCCCCTCATTCCCTCCAAGTCCCACCTCCCCTCTCTCATCTCCTCCTGTGCCGCTTTCTAAGTCCACTGATAGGGGAGGTCCTCCTCCTCTTGCATCTGATCCTAGCTTACCAGGTCTCATCAGGCCTGGTTGCATTGTCTTACTCTGTGGTCTGGTAAGGCTGATCCCACCTCAGGGGGAGGTGATCAAGGGGCCAGCCACTGAGTTCATGTCAGAGATAGTCCCTGGGAACCCAATTGGATACTGAGCTGCCATAGGCTACATCTGAGCAGGGGTTCTATGTTATATCATGAATGGTCTTTGGTTGGAGTATCAGTCTCAGAAAAGACCCCTGTGTCCAGGTTTTTTGCTTGTGTTGCTCTCCTTTTGGAGCTCCTGTTTAATATCATGCTATGAAATATGCAAAGAGTAAAAAAAGTTCAACTTTTTTCATCTGTACTCATGATGTTCCCTCTTTGATTCAAAGGCCACCTAACAACAACAACAAAAAATCAGACATAAGAAACACTCTTCTTTGTTGTTGGCCAGGGAAGTTAAAAAACAACAACAACAACAACAAAAACAGATTACTACTATTGCCCTTAGCCATCTGCTAAGAAGTGAAAGATAAGTCTTTCATCCTGAAGATACCACTTACTTTAGAAATAGGACCCAGAGACCTATTATCTTGCCCTGAATAAATTTTCCTTTGTGAGAATTAGCTTTCCAGAAGACACCATGCCAGCTTCCTAATGAGGGAAGTAACTAACATTCCTTCATAGCTTTGGTGCCTATGAACCATATCAACGATGAACATGGCAAGGTAAACATAAGGCTGGAATATAGCACTCATACCTTGGCAGTGAGCAACAGCTTTCTAATTGGACTTAAAAACCCACTCAATGAGAAGGATACCATGCCTCATATTAAAAACCTAGCTCACGTCCCAGTTCTAGTGAAGTTGTGGGTTTTGGGAAAATATCTACAGTCATTAATTTACCAATAGCGCAAACTATAAATATTTGTCCTTATTATCAGAAATCGGTGTAGTATTCACTTCTCATTGAGAAAATGTTTCTTTGAGCAGATTCAGACTACTACAGAAAACCATGATCTATCAAAATGCAGCGGTATGGAGCCCAGTCCCAATGAATACCTATACAGAACAATCCAGCACTTAAGGTTCAGGGAACATTGTAGAAGAGGACACTGTAAGACTGTAAGAACCAGAGGATCAGGGAGCTTTCTATAATTGTTTTTCCTTATAAAACCGGGGACTACAGCCATCATTTCTCATCAACATGACTGCCCAAATGTGAGATGAAATTGGATAACACCAAGGGACAGGCCACCATGGATAGAGAAAAGTCTAGAAGGCTTCAACCCTACATAGAAATGTGGGCAACTGAAAAAAGCTGGAGCAGGAGAGGTGATTTTTTCCACAGAGAAGAGTATGGCAATTGGTTGTCCCATGCCAGACCTGCAAAAAATACATACAAGTAACTGTATGTGTACTGAACAAGTTAAATTAAAGAATATATATGTATGTGTGTTCCATTATATATATATGTGTGTGTATGTGTGTGTGTGTGTGTGTGTGTGTGTGTGTGTTTGTGCTTTCCAAGTATATAGGTAGGTGTGTATGTGTGTCTGTGCAATAACCATTATTGAAAAACAAGGCAATTAATTTGGACCTCCGGGAGGAGTATATTAGAGGGTTTGGAGGGAGGAAAGAAAAGAGAAACATTTTAAGTATATTATAATCTCAAAATTTTTGAAGAATAAACTTCATTACCAAATTGTACTTTAAATTATGTGCAAGACATAGAACTCCTTGATAGTTTTTCTTATGATAAACCAAGTAGCTAATTAATGTAATAGGTTATGGAGTAGTGCAACAAAAGATTCAGGTAAAGAAAGAGGCATTTCCATAAAGGCATAATATAATGTTAAGGCAAATTGAGTTTGAAATATACATTTTAAAACTTTGAATATGTTCTTTGAGGAGATCTTCAGAGCTGTCTGTACATAAAAATATTTTATTCCATCTGTTCATGCTGCCTGAGTGACAGACCTGTTTCTCAGCATTCATTTTACCACCAAGAGAGAGAAAAGAAATTCAGGTATACATTAATGCAAAAAGTGTTAACTTCACCACCATTCTATTAATGTTAAGTGTAAGCAGAAGAAAACCCTCCATATTTTCTGAGATAAGCTGAAATGAAGCCTCTTCCACTAAACATTAAATTCCCAGCAGCCAACTCACATTGTTAACATGCTAACAGTGATATTGATTGAAAACATACTCATTAATTCATATTTTGTGTTTTACTGTTGTTTGACCAATTGGTTTCAATCAAGATTTTATAGGACTTAGTACAGAATATTACCAGGATGCTATTGAAACTAGTTATGTAATCACAGTCTCTTCAATAGCCTTTAGCAAATCATTAAGTCTAAGAATTTTAAGTACTTTAACTAAAACAGAAATCTTGTCGTTATGATTTGATTTCTCTTTATGTAAAAATGTACCAGTGAGATTTTGTTATTTGCAAGGCGATTCAATGTCTTTTAACTAGCTGTGCTTTCTGGGTATGGAGTACTAATAGAATATAAGACTATATGATACTGTGATTTACTTGCAGGATCCATTTCAATCTCTTAGAACAGGAATTCCTTTGAATACATCTTTGTGTACACCACAGAACCTGGCAAAACACCTCACAGAAAGATGGCATAAAATGATTTTTGTTAAAGGGATAGATTTTACAGTCAGTCTGTAACTACCTTTTTCCAGAGAAAGGACTGTATTTAAAACTGAGATAGAGAAAACACACAAAATTCCTGAAAGACAAATGAATCTAAACTTCAGCCAGTTCAAAAGAGTAAATTATCGACTAACTAACGTTTAAGACATTTGTGTCCACAGTAGCCAGTTTTCTCTGTACCCTGCACAATACAGAGACTGTAAACCCTCCCACTGCCAACTGTAGGCAAAGTGTTCAGAAGATCTCTTTTGATTGTATGTGTCTTAGTTAGGATAAAGATAGAATTACTTCTTACCTTCATTCATCCCCTTTGGCTCTGGGTACTTGGTAAAGATATTAGAGGAAAGGAAATATACATTTTAAAATTGTTACTCAAGTATCCTAAATAATTACTGTCTAAGGAAATTTAATTATACATATTATATTGTGAATTATAAATATATTTAATATATACATAGTAGGTATTCTCCATTGCTCCTCAAGAACTCAACACTTAGCTTAAGTGAAAAAATTTGATGCAAAAATTATTTTTTTATTATGAACAAGTCCATACAATTAACAAGGATATGAATTTACCTTTCATATACAATGCATAAGATATTTCTCTAGGGAACAAGAACTAATAGATATCCTGAAGCAGACCAGTATCTAAGTATAGCCACAGGAAAAGTAGAAATAATTAAATTTGCAATATAGTAAAAGTGGCAAGGTAAGTTCACTCTTCATTTTTATTCATGAAACAGTATATGAAATAAGTCATAAAATACAGAAACATTTGCTGAGAGATTTAAGTGGAAAACACGATTTAGGCAGTTTTCTGCTGTCATGGAAATTTGAATTATATTTGTTTGCATGCATACACATACATAACCTGTTGTGGGGTGTAAGTGTGTGTGTGTGTGTGTGGGTGTGGGTGGGTGGGTGGGTGGGTGTGGGTGTGTGTTTGTGTGTGGGGGGGGTCAGACTGACATTATTATTGATACCTCTGCCTAACATAATGTTAAACTCATGATCAGAAAATCAGTTACATCAAAAGATTGTCTCGGGTGTCTGAGACTATTATCACCATACAATTTTTAGTTCCTGTGTCTTACATGAAAATGGCCAAACAGAAACACTGTTACAGAGGAAAATAAAAAGACAATGTAAGTTCTTCTGAAGAATTATTGGATGCTGACATCTAGTGACTTAGAAAAGTACCATTATGGAGGAATTTTAATAACACAATATACTTCCATAAAAATGTGTATGTTGCCCAGTGCAAAATCACATATGTACAGGTCGATACATTTAATTTTAATACTTAATTATAGCTTTTTATGTGCCTAACTGCTACTGAATAAAGGTAAACCCTTGTGAAATGAACTTTTTTTATCAGTGATACTCCACACTTTGCAGAAAGCATATCATTCCCTATAATATCTTAAAATCTTCCTCCATTACCCTTTTCCTTCCTTCCTTCCTTCCTTCCTTCCTTCCTTCCTTCCTTCCTCCCTTCCTTCATTCCTTCTTTCCTTCCTTCCTTCCTTTCCCAATATCTTTTTACCACATTGTCTCTGTATATGCTTTTTTCTTTGCCTCTCTGATATATTCTAATATATATTATCTATATCTCCATCCTTCCTCTTTCAATACACTTAAAAGTGTTCTTCAGTTAGGGTTTCCATCACTATGATAAACACTAAGACCAAAAGCAACTTGGTGAAGAAAGGATTTATATCATCTTACAGTAAACAGGTAACAGTCCTTTATGGACAGAACTCAGGACAAGAACTCAAGCAGGCAGGAACTTCCGGGTAGGAACTGACACTGAAGCCATGGAGGAATGCTACTTACTGGCTTCCTCCTCATGATTTGCTCAGCCCACTATTACAGCTCAGCACACCTGCCCAGAGCTAGTACTGATGTGCCAAAGATTAATTAAGAAGACATCTGAAAGACTTCTGGGTTTCCTTTTCACAGTAATTGTGACTTGTCAAACTGACCCCCCCAAAAAAGTAATTAGTATAAATAGCTTTTCCATCTACTGGATACTAAATCTACAATAACCTAAAATAAGTTTTTTTGTGTTAAATTCTTCTGAAATTTTAATGTACTTTTCCTATATGTCTCATTTGAGGCCTGCTTTACCATACTATTTCAAGTTACACATATGAAAGTATAACCTTGTAATAATGCTTATACCTGTATCTCCTCTTTTCCATTTGATTTCCTTTTTTTTTATTCCTCGGTGAATTACTGATTTACAATCATTATCTTACATTTATTATTTTACATTTTGATTACAATCATTATTTTACAATTATTATTTTACATTTTGATAGCGCTTATATAATTTTCATCAATGAATATGCAGTTAGGACCATATAGAAAGCAGATCACATTGACATTTTATTTTTTTTCATTATGAATTTTACTTCTTGATCTCTACCCAAAGCTGCATATCCTGTGCTATTCCAAAAAGCTCTCTACACATAGACTTTTTTCTTTGCAGAATTTACAAGTCCTGTGGCAATAAAATGCAAAGTTTTTAGAATGGAGCACTGATTCATGAATTCTCTAAGATAAGCTGTTAGGAAAAAAAAAAGCTGTCAGGAAAGAAAATAGAAAGGAAGAAAGAAAGAGAGAGAGAGAGGAGAGAGATAAACAAAATTGCAGGAGAGTGTGTGAGTGAGAGTCAGGGACAGAGTGATAGAGGAAGAGAGGGAGAGAAGAAGAAAGGGAGACAGGAGGAAAGAAAGGAAAAAGGAAGGAAAGAAGGAAGGAAAGGAAGAGATTGATGAACTACAACTTATAATTTTAATGAAGGTGAAGAGTTTGTGAGTTTAATCCATAAGAAATTGGAAAAGTTGGTGTAGAGGTATGCTTGAGAATTTTAGATGTGCTTCGGTGCCTATCAGATAGAACCTGGAGGAAGAAAAGGACATGAAATCCCCTGAAACAAGAGTTACTACAAAAAGTTGTGAGCCCCCATATGCGCACAAGAAACAAAATTTCAGTCCACTGCATGAGCAGCATGTACTTTGAATTGCTGAGCCCTCTCTGCATCCCTTGTTCTGTATTATTCATCATATATTTAGTATTGAGATTTTTTCCCCAGAATTCTTGAAAGTTAAGGTCATTATTGCTTAATATTTTCACTAGTGCTCTCTAAAGGCAATAATTCTTCAGCTTTATCGTCAACATTCTTTCTTATAGTGTTTACTGCTGGAGATATTTTACACTGATATTATATGTTTTGTGGAACTTTTAAGTTCTAATCTTTTAATTTGATTATCTTCAGTTTTTTCCTTTGCAGAATGTGCTGTTTAAGTTGCTTAATTTCTCACCTGAGTCTTGAATTGGTGTATTTATTTCATCCATCTTTTTGAATTTTCATTAAAATCATTGCTCTTTGCAGGAGGACTACAGAGACTGATGCACCAATCAAGGACTAGCATGGAAAGAACTTATAGCTCATGCTCAGATGTAGTCCATAAGCAGTTCAGAATCCAAGTCAGATTCCTAATAAAGGGAGCAGGGGCAGTTTCTGACATGAACTCAGTTGCCTGCTCTTTGATCACTTCCGACTAAGAGGATGGCCTTACTAGGCCACAAAGGAAGAGAACCCAGGCCATCCTGAGGAGACTTGATAAGCTAGGGTTAGAGAGTAGGGGAGAAGGACTCCCCCTTTTCAGTGCACTAGGGGGAAGAGGATGGGGGGAAGAGGAAGGGAGGGTGCGACAGGGAGGAGATGAAGGAGGGGGTTACAATCATGATGGAAAGTGAACAAATTGTAAAAATAATAAAATATAAGTAATAATAATAATAAAAACTTTATCAGGTCAAAGGTTGTTTGAAAGTCAATCTTCACTGACTGTTTTCACATACCTAAAATTTTCATATAACTATAATCACTGTACAATGAACATGAGCTTGTCTAGTATGTAAGACTATTTTGAATACTTTTTTCTTTGTTGTCAAACTTGTTTCTTCTCTCTTTTGATTGCTTTGCTTTTGTAAAAGTTGAAGTAGAATCTGTTTTGTATCTTGGACTGGACTTAAACCTAAGTTTCACCTGCTTCAGCCTTCTGAGTTCTAGAAGTCTGTGTTCTTAATGCTAAGCAAACTTGGAATATTAACTCAAACTAGTAAGTTTACAATCTAAATTCAGCGATTTTATTATTTATAAAATTGTAAGAGCAATAAACTTTGTACAATATACACAAATTTACATTAGGAATCGGTTTGTTTACTTACTGAACAAATATTAAACACCAACCCACTTGACATTAACTAAATATTTTTCTCTAATGACTACCTAAATAATGCAGCAAAATAGAGAATTTTAAAAGCATGGCATGGACAGGATATTTGGTATGGTACAGTTATATATTGTCAATCGATGAAGTGTCTCAAAAGAGCAGCTCATCCCCCATCCTGTGAAAAGTCCTGAAGCCTCCTGATCCAAGTGAAATGCAGGGTGATATTGCCTGTAAATCAAGTTCTTGGAGAGGAATGACTGTGGACAGTTCCTTTACCTGAACTTTAACTTCATAAAACAAGTGTCTTGTGATCATAGTAAAGGAAGCCCTATTCACCACTAGAGGACACTGCAAAAAAACATAATTTTTTTTCTTTTTTAATTTATTTTTCTTTATTAATTAGACTTTACTCACTTTGTATAACCTGGTGGTTCCCTCTCTCCTCCCTTCCCAATCCATCCCTTCCTCCACCCTCTGATTGCATGCCCCTCCCCAAGTCCACTGAGAGGGGAGGACTTCTTTTCCTTCCTTCTGATCCTAGTCAATTAGGTCTCATCAGGAGTGGCTGCCTTGTCTTCTTCTGTGGCCTGGTAATGCTGCTTCACCTTCAGGGGGAAGTAATTAAAGAGCAGGCCAATCGGAACTCCATAAGTAGAGAAACAAAATAAAAAAAAAATATGAGCACAGGGGTTTTTCCTGAAACTGCTATTCCACCCAACCACTATGCATGGAGATAACCTAAGGCCCCTGCACATATGTAGCCCATGGCAGTTCAGTATCCAAGTGGGTTCCATTGAAATAGTATCTAGACTTGTCCACCATTTCCCCCCACATTGCTCACAACGGGAGCAGTCTAGGATGCTGTCCTTCCTCATATTGGCAAGGGCCTTCTTAGAAGCAATCCTTACCATGAGACATTTCAATTGCTTTCCAAGTCCTGACACTGTTGTTTTCATTAGATTTAGAATATGAGTAAAATTTCTATTGAATTTTACATATGGTCTATTGACATTTTCATTGCCACGATTTGAGTTTCTCTCTCGTTCAGAAACTTCATCACTTAATCAATTGTTCTTTATTAGCCTATAGTTTATTAGTTAATACATGCAACTACCAATACCCATTTTTTGCATTTATTGATCATTTAAAAAATCATTCACTTAATTATATACCTAACATTTTGGTCCTATACTATTTTCAATATCAGTTATTAAGAATGTATAAACTTCTGGAGTAGTTATGTTTTGTATTTTTCCTTATTTTGCAAGTCTCTATGTTGACACTAAGCAATGTATTAGTTGGACATCAATTGCAAGTGTAAGTGAAAGCATTCAGTATGTGCCATCTTTCTTTGTCATTATCCAAAGAACATTAATTTTCTCATTAAGGCAGCATCCAGAATGAAACCATTGACAAATTGCTTGGGATCATCCTTCTCAAATCAGGTTATTGGTTCTGCAATTCAAACCTGACTCAAAAACAACTTCTCAAGTTCTCAGACATGCACAAGATCTGCATATTTTCAAGCCAGAGAAGGATCTCAACTGAGAGGAGGAAGTGCACCCCAGGGTCCCATCTTTAACAAAGAAGCATTTTTGTTCAGTTTTGACATTTATTGTTTCATTGTTGTTTTGATTGTTGGATTTGTTTCTCTTTTTTGTGGTTTTGTACTTTATTTTTTTTTAATTTTTGGGGTTTGGTGGGGCTTTTGGGGAGGCAAGAGAATGTAAAGTTGGTGGGGAAGATCTGGAAAAAGTGAAAGGAAAGTAATCAATATGTATTTATAAAAATAATTAAAACTGAATTTAAAAGAACTTTAGAAATGTGCTCTTAGTCAAATGTTCTACTGCTATGAAGAGATGCTATGACTCAGAAGCACTTATTTTTGAAAAGCATTTAACGAGAACTTGGTTACAGTTCAGAGGTTTAGTCCATTATCATAGTGTGAGACATGGGAACAAGCAGGCAGATATAATGTTGGAGAGTAGCTGAAGGTTCTTTATCCAGATTGGCAGGCAGAGAGAAGGACACAGCCCTCCAGAAGAGGGGGTGAGAATTCCAGGAAATCCATCCTTCCCATTCCAAAACATGCAGGTTTGCATCAGGAAGTGGCATGGGTGGGCGTGTCTGGCAGTGAGTCCGTTGGGGAGGTGAAGATGTAGGTGTAAGTTGAGGTGTGGGTGCTGGTCAT
Source organism: Meriones unguiculatus (assembly GCF_030254825.1). NCBI lineage: Eukaryota > Metazoa > Chordata > Mammalia > Rodentia > Muridae > Meriones > Meriones unguiculatus. The sequence goes on along the minus strand of NC_083353.1, from coordinate 22,464,989 downwards.
TCTTCCTGAAGCCTAGACCTTGAGCCTTCGCCAGAGTCGTTGGGGAGTGGGTGTCTGGTGGGCCGATGCAGGATGGAGTGCTTGCTCTGGGAAGAAGTCTGCAGCCTAGGCTGTCACGGGTGGGTGGAACCCGCCCAAAGGGTGTGGAGATCAGGCCGAGAGGCCTCCAGAGAGTGTCTTCAGAGCTCCAAGCAGGATCCCAGGTGCAAGCTCTAAAAAGCCTGGGTTTTCCGAGAGGGAAGAGTGGGTGTGTCCAGTGCAGCCAGGGCGTCCCAAGACATGCCTGAGCAGAGAGTGTCCTTCTGGGGTTCACCTGTGAGAGAACCGGTTGTGATAATCCAGGAGAGCCTTGGCCATGAGGGGGTGGGTCGCTTCTTACCTTGGGTCTTGTTGAAGATAGCCCGCCAGGATGGGCCGTGGCCAGAGGCCTGGGGGAGGAGGTGTGCTTCGGAGGATGGCCCACACAGCGGGGGTCCGGGCACCTCTGGCCTGCCTGCGCTCCTGGCCTGGGTGAAGAAGGTGACCATCTTGGTTTGTCAGCACCCTTGCAGCTTCTTGGCCTGTCTGCTCCGGATGCGGGCTGTGACGGCTTGCAGCCTCAGCTCCTGGTCTGCCTCCTCCATCTGCTGCTGTGTCTTGGTCTCAGTCTGGCTGTGGGTCTCAGTCTCGTCGCCTGCGTGCCCATGTTCCGCTTCTTGGGCTGCTTGGGCTGTGGCGGCTTCAAAGGCCTCCTTGGCTTGGGAGATTCCTTGGAGAGCAGGTTGTTCGGTGGCATCAACTGCATGGGCTGCAATGGCCTCCTTGGCTTGGCAGTGAGCCTCCCACATGCCCACGTGATCTTGGGAAAGGAGGAGCCCTTCTGGCCATTCCTGCTGGAGAACGGGCTTCCTGGCACCTGAGTAGACAGGCGTCTTGGAATCCACCCTGACAGGCGCCAGCTGCACTTCTCGGTCAGTCTGGCCCCAAGAGAGCTCCGGGACACCCAGGGGGTAGCGGGCGTGGTCAGAGTTGGGGCAAGCCCCCAAAGAGCAGGTGCGGCCATGCTCCTGGGACCCGCGGAGAGCATCCTGTCTGCACCTTCGGATCTTCTTGGCTCCTGGCTCCAGGCTTTCACGGCAAGCGTCACTTGCCTCTGGCGTCTGGCATGTGCTTCGCTTCCTGCTCGGGACTGGCCTGCTGCTGCTCAGCTGCAAGGCCTCTGCCCGCTTGTCTTGGGCTCCTCTGGACGTGGATGCTTGGGTCTCCTCTGCCGGAGATGTTCTTCCTTGCTCTGCCTTTTCGCTCAGCACCAAGGCAGAGTCAGGGGAGAGTGGGTCCCGCTCAGACCTGGGACCCAGCGGGGAACTGTCCCCCCATTTGGCCGCCAAGTCCCTGGCGAAGGGCACTAGCAGCTGCTGTTTCCTCAAGATCTTGATGGTCTGCCTGAAGCCTATCTCTGCCAGACGTTCAGACAGGCTGGGCACGGCGGCGAGTTTCTTCAGGGCCTTGTAGAGCTTGCGTGGCTCTGTCTCCGTGCACAGGCGATCACACAGCTTCTGCAGGGCTGCCTGGGAAGAGCCAGCCTCCATGTCCATGGCTGAGAACAGGACTGGGCCCCACCGGGCAGACAGTACGTCGGACTGCTCTTTTCCTCTTCCTCTGGTGGTGGCTACCTGTGTCTCTGCAGCAGATTCTGGGCTAGGCTGCTGGGAGTTTTCCAGCTGCTGCCTCTCTTTGCCTCATTGTGGAGGGGCGCATCCCTACCCTAGATATATATACAGGGGCTGGACCACGCCTTGGCTCAAATCTGCCCAGTCAGCGGCCGAGGCTGCTGGTTCTGGGCCCGCCCCTTCTGACTTCTGCTTCCCTGTGCCACGCCCCATCCACAGCTCAGGAAACATGATCTCTGACGCCAGAGCCCACTCTGGCCAAATCCCGGGGGTTCACAGCCCTGCCTTGCTTCCAGGCGAGCTCTGGCAAATGGGGGCTTCCTCAAGGTCTTTGCTGGGGCTCTCGGGATAGTCTGCTCCCCGCTGTAGGACGCCAGCTTCGGGAGCCTGCCAGAGACTGCACATGCTCACACAAAAGCAGAGGGAAGTAAAATCGAGTCAATCAATCAATCAATAAGTAAATAAACAAACAAATAAATAAATAAATAAGCCAAGAATCTGCTCTGGGCTCCAATTTCGCACAGTGCATGGAGGGTGGGTGGGAGACACATCCCTTTCACCCCAGCAAGTTGAGCCTGTCGGGGAAAGTGGATTTCTGCTCAGAGCCTGGAAATCCTGTCTTGCACACCTGCCACACTGCCTTGACGGCCTGGGCCCATCTTTCAACCAACTAGGCTTTCACAGGTGTTCACACTGGTGCAGTTCCCAAAAGCCGGCCCACAGCTTTCCATTTCTCTTCTGATCCTGGGCAACTGGGTCTTAGCTTTCTGGGTTCCAAAGGATCCCTTTTTCAATCTGGTTAATTTCCCTCTGCACACTCTCTGTCTCTGCCTCTGCCTCTGTCTCTGTCTCTGTCTCTGTCTCTGTCTCTCTCTCTGTTTGTCTCAAACACACACACACTCACACACACACACACACACACACACACACACACCCTTGCACACACATGCACACTCACACAGTGGCTATCAACTCTCTATAACTATGCCTATGAATGACTCTCTCTTTCCAATCATATGTATATACACAGAAATGTTTATTCGTGAACATCTCTGTATACAAAGGAGAGAAATGCACACAATATTCATTAGTGCTGAAGCTAACACACCTGACACTTACCCTAAGCAGTTCTCCCTCGGGCAGTTGTGTACCTAAGGCGTGGAAAACTAACTCTGGAAAGAAGATCTGTCCAAGCACTGGAGAAGTGGCAATGATTGCTTCCGCACAGCCCTCCAGAAGAGGGGGTGAGAATTCCAGGAAATCCATCCTTCCCTTCCAAATCACGCAGGTGTGCATCAGTGGGTGGGCGTGTCTGACAGTGAGTCCGTTGGGCAGGTGAAGGCGTAGGTGTGAGTTGAGGTGTGGGTGCTGGTCTTTCTTCCTGAAGCCTAGACCTTGAGCCTTGGCCAGAGTCTTTGGGTAGTGGATGTCTGGTAGGCCGATGCAGGACGGAGTGCTTGCTCTGGGAAGATGGCTGCAGCCTAGGCTCTCACGGGAGGGTGGAACCCGCCCAAAGGGTGTGGAGATCAGGCCGAGAGGCCTCCAGAGATTGTCTCCAGAGCTCCAAGCGGGATCCCAGCTGCAAGCTCTGGAAAGCCTGGGTTTTCCGTGAGAGAAGAGTGGGTGTGTCCAGTGCCGCCGGGGCGTCCCAAGACATGCCTGAGCAGAGAGTGTCCTTCTGGGGTTCACCTGTGAGAGAACCGGTTGTGATAATCCCTGAGAGCCTTGGCCATGAGGGGGGCGGGTCTCTTCTTAGCCTGGGTCTTGGTGCAGAGAGCCCGCCGGGACAGGCCGTGGCCAGAGGCCTGCGGGAGGAGGTGCGCTTCGGAGGAGGGCCCCCGAGCCGGGGGTCCGGGCACCTCTGGCTGGCCTGGGCTCCTGGCCTGGGTGAAGAAGGTGACCATCTTGGTTTGTCGGCGCCCTTGCAGCTTCTTGGCCTGTCTGCTCCGGATGCGGGCTGTGACGGCTTGCAGCCTCAGCTCCTGGTCTGCCTCCTCCATCTGCTGCTGTGTCTTGGTCTCAGTCTGGCTGTGGGTCTCAGTCTCGTCGCCTGCGTGCCCATGTTCCGCTTCTTGGGCTGCTTGGGCTGTGGCGGCTTCAAAGGCCTCCTTGGCTTGGGAGATTCCTTGGAGAGCAGGTTGTTCGGTGGCATCAGCTGCATGGGCTGCAATGGCCTCCTTGGCTTGGCAGTGAGCCTCCCACATGCCCACGAGATCTTGGGAAAGGAGGAGCCCTTCTGGCCATTCCTGCTGGAGAACTGGCTTCCTGGCACCTGAGTAGACAGGCGTCTTGGAATCCACCCTGACAGGCGCCAGCTGCACTTCTCGGTCAATCTGGCCCCAAGAGAGCTCCGGGACACCCAGGGGGTAGCGGGCGTGGTCAGAGTTGGGGCAAGCCCCCAAAGAGCAGGTGCGGCCATGCTCCTGGGACCCGCGGAGAGCGTCCTGTCTGCAACTTCGGATCTTCTTGGCTGCTGGCTCCAGGCTTTCACGGCAAGCGTCACTTGCCTCTGGCGTCTGGCATGTGCTTCGCTTCCTGCTCGGGACTGGCCTGCTGCTGCTCAGCTGCAAGGCCTCTGCCCGCTTGTCTTGGGCTCCTCTGGACATGGATGCTTGGGTCTCCTCTGCCGGAGATGTTCTTCCTTGCTCTGCCTTCTCGCTCAGCACCAAGGCAGAGTCAGGGGAGAGTGGGTCCCGCTCAGACCTGGGACCCAGCGGGGAACTGTCCCCCCATTTGGCCGCCAAGTCCCTGGCGAAGGGCATTAGCAGCTGCTGTTTCCTCAAGATCTTGATGGTCTGCCTGAAGCCTATCTCTGCCAGACGTTCAGACAGGCTGGGCACGGCGGCGAGTTTCTTCAGGGCCTTGTAGAGCTTGCGTGGCTCTGTCTCCGTGCACAGGCGATCACACAGCTTCTGCAGGGCTGCCTGGGAAGAGCCAGCCTCCATGTCCATGGCTGAGAACAGGACTGGGCCCCACCGGGCAGACAGTACGTCGGACTGCTCTTTTCCTCTTCCTCTGGTGGTGCCTACCTGTGTCTCTGCAGCAGATTCTGGGCTAGGCTGCTGGGAGTTTTCCAGCTGCTGCCTCTCTTTGCATAACTGTGGAGGGGCGCATCCCTACCCTAGATATATATACAGGGGCTGGACCACGCCTTGGCTCAAATCTGCCCAGTCAGCGGCCGAGGCTGCTGGTTCTGGGCCCGCCCCTTCTGACTTCTGCTTCCCTGTGCCACGCCCCATCCACAGCTCAGGAAACATGATCTCTGACGCCAGAGCCCACTCTGGCCAAATCCCGGGGGTTCACAGCCCTGCCTTGCTTCCAGGCGAGCTCTGGCAAATGGGGGCTTCCTCAAGGTCTTTGCTGGGGCTCTCGGGATAGTCTGCTCCCCGCTGTAGGACGCCAGCTTCGGGAGCCTGCCAGAGACTGCACATGCTCACACAAAAGCAGAGGGAAGTAAAATCGAGTCAATCATTCAATCAATAAGTAAATAAACAAACAAACAAATAAATAAATAAATAAGCCGAGAATCTGCTCTGGGCTCCAATTTCGCACAGTGCATGGAGGGTGGGTGGGAGACACATCCCTTTCACCCCAGCAAGTTGAGCCTGTCGGGGAAAGTGGATTTCTGCTCGGAGCCTGGAAATCCTGTCTTGCACACCTGCCACACCGCCTTGACGGCCTGGGCCCATCTTTAAACCAACTAGGCTTTCACAGGTGTTCACACTGGAGCAGTTCCCAAAAGCCGGCCCACAGCTTTCCATTTCTCTTCTGATCCTGGGCAACTGGGTCTTAGCTTTCTGGGTTCCAAAGGATCCCTTTTTCAATCTGGTTAATTTCCCTCTCCGCACTCTCTGTCTCTGCCTCTGTCTCTGTCTCTGTCTCTGTCTCTCTCTCTCTGTTTGTCTCAAACACACACACACTCACACACACACACACACACACATACACACCCTTGCACACACATGCACACTCACACAGTGGCTATCAACTCTCTATAACTATGCCTATGAATGACTCTCTCTTTCCAATCATACGTATATACACAGAAATGTTTATTCGTGAACATCTATGTATACAAAGGAGAGAAATGCACACAATATTCATTAGTGCTGAAGCTAACACACCTGACACTTACCCTAAGCAGTTCTCCCTCGGGCAGTTGTGTACCTAAGGCGTGGAAAACTAACTCTGGAAAGAAGATCTGTCCAAGCACTGGAGAAGTGGCAATGATTGCTTCTGCACAGCCCTCCAGAAGAGAGGGTGAGAATTCCAGGAAATCCATCCTTATCTTCCAAATCACGCAGGTGTGCAAGAGTGGGTGGGCGTGTCTGGCAGTGAGTCCGTTGGGCAGGTGAAGGCGTAGGTGTGAGTTGAGGTGTGGGTGCTGGTCTTTCTTCCTGAAGCCTAGACCTTGAGCCTTGGCCAGAGTCGTTGGGTAGTGGATGTCTGGTGGGCCGATGCAGGACGGAGTGCTTGCTCTGGGAAGATGGCTGCAGCCTAGGCTCTCACGGGTGGGTGGAACCCGCCCAAAGGGTGTGGAGATCAGGCCGAGAGGCCTCCAGAGATTGTCTCCAGAGTTCCAAGCGGGATCCAAGGTGCAAGCTCTGGAAAGCCTGGGTTTTCCGTGAGAGAAGAGTGGGTGTGTCCAGTGCCGCCGGGGCGTCCCAAGACATGCCTGAACAGAGAGTGTCCTTCTGGGGTTCACCTGTGAGAGAACCGGTTGTGATAATCCCTGAGAGCCTTGGCCATGAGGAGGGCGGGTCTCTTCTTAGCCTGGGTCTTGGTGCAGAGAGCCCACCGGGACGGGCCGTGGCCAGAGGCCTGCGGGAGGAGGTGCGCTTCGTAGGAGGGCCCCCGAGCCGGGGGTCCGGGCACCTCTGGCTGGCCTGGGCTCCTGGCCTGGGTGAAGAAGGTGACCATCTTGGTTTGTCGGCGCCCTTGCAGCTTCTTGGCCTGTCTGCTCCGGATGCGGGCTGTGACGGCTTGCAGCCTCAGCTCCTGGTCTGCCTCCTCCATCTGCTGCTGTGTCTTGGTCTCAGTCTGGCTGTGGGTCTCAGTCTCGTCGCCTGCGTGCCCATGTTCCGCTTCTTGGGCTGCTTGGGCTGTGGCGGCTTCAAAGGCCTCCTTGGCTTGGGAGATTCCTTGGAGAGCAGGTTGTTCGGTGGCATCAGCTGCATGGGCTGCAATGGCCTCCTTGGCGTGGCAGTGAGCCTCCCACATGCCCACGAGATCTTGGGAAAGGAGGAGCCCTTCAGGCCATTCCTGCTGGAGAACGGGCCTCCTGGCACCTGTGTAGACAGGCGTCTTGGAATCCACCCTGACAGGTGCCAGCTGCACTTCTCTGTCAGTCTGGCCCCTAGAGGGCTCCGGGACACCCAGGGGGTAGCGGGCATAGTCAGAGTTGGGGCAAGCCCCCAAAGAGCAGGCAGGGCCATCCTCCTGGGACCCGCGGAGGGCCTCCTGTCTGCACCTTCGGATCTTCTTGGCTGCTGGGTCCAGGCTTTCACTGCAAGAATCACTTGCCTCTGGCGTCTTGCATGTGCTTCCCTTCCTGCTCGGGCCTGGCCTGCTGCTGCTCAGCTGCAAGGCCTCTGCCCGCTTGTCTTGGGCTCCTCTAGACGTGGATGCTTGGGTCTCCTCTGCCGGAGATGTTCTTCCTTGCTCTGCCTTCTCGCTCAGCACCAAGGCAGAGTCAGGGGAGAGTGGGTCCCGCTCAGACCTGGGACCCAGCGGGGAACTGTCCCCCCATTTGGCCGCCAAGTCCCTGGTGAAGGGCACTAGCAGCTGCTGTTTCCTCAAGATCTTGATGGTCTGCCTGAAGCCTATCTCTGCCAGACGTTCAGACAGGCTGGGCATGGAGGCGAGTTTCTTCAGGGCTTTGTAGAGCTTGCGTGGCTCCATCTCCATGCATAGGCGACTCTGTCCTACTGCGCTCTCTCTGTCTTTCTCTGTCTCTCTCTGTCCCAAACACACTCTTTCTCTCTGTCTCTCTCTCTGTCTCTGTCTCTTTCTCTCTCTCTCTCACACACACACATACACACATACACACACCCTTGCACATACATGCACACTCACACAGATGCTATCAACTCTCTATGGCTATGCCTATGAATGACTCTCTCTTTCCAATCATATGTATATACACACAAATGTTTATTCGTGAACATCCATGTATACAAAGGGGAGAAATGAAGACAATATTCATTAGTGCTGAAGCTAACACACCTGGTGAAAATCCCAAAAGCCTGCCCAGAGCTTTTCCTTTCTCTTTTCATATTTGGGAACTGGGTCTGTGTTATACACCTGCCACACTGCCTTGCCTCCAGGCTCCTTCTTTTCACCAACTGGGCCTTCACAGCTGTTCACACTGGTGCAGATCCCAAAAGCCCGTGGAGACCTTTTCATTTCCATTTTCTTCTTTGGCAACTGGGACTTGGCTTTCTGAGTTGCAAAGGGATCTCTTTTTCACTCTGGTTAATTTCCCACTACTCTCTCTCTCTCTCTCCCCCTCTCTCTTTTATACACATACATATATACAAACACACACAAATAAACACACACACACACACACATATACTTATCCTATAAGTTTTTTTTTTTTTCTCTAGAGAACACTGACTCATACCAAGGGTGACTGAGACCCTGTCTCAAAAAATAAATTAGAGAAGCATTTGAAGATGATATCCAATTTTGACCCTACTTTCTTTATATGTTTACATATGTATACACTTACATAGCATACAAAACATGCTTGTGTTAGACTTTATTGTTGTCATAACACATTATCGTCATTGCTAAAAAACTGTTTTCTATGTGCTCGAGATCCAAATAGTTTGGATAAGTTAAAATCAATCTGGCATCAAGTTTCAGTTCCTTCTGGGGAGAGAAACATTCTGATTTCCTGCCTTTTCAGTATATGGTGACCATTTATATGTCTTGGTTTGTAGCCCTCTTACATCTCCTAATCCAGACACAGGAAGAGTGTTTCTTACAGTGTGTCATTCTGATTGTCCTCATTTCAAATTTTTTGTATTCTCTGTAGTGTCTCCCTTTTGAAAATCTCCTTAAAATCCATTTGTTGTACTGTGATGAACCATGATAACATTTAGAGTGGCAATGAGCAAACATGACTTCATTTTGAGATGTAAAATGTCCTGTTCACTGAATAGAATATAATCATCTTAAAGTGGTGGGAAAGTATTATAGGATAAAATTAAAAAATTGACTTGAATTAGGAAATAATCTTAAATATGCATTATTCTAAATACCCCTTTATTCCATTAAATATTTAAGTTCATTATAATGTGGCACAGAGAAAGAAAATTGTATTTGATTGACAGAGAAAATGTAAACTACATAGTACAATGCTACACACAAAAAATTCCTGGCTCATTGTGGTGGCACCTGCTTATAAACTCAGGTATTCTGGAGGCCAAAGCAACCCGAATTCTAAGAGCAAAGGTAGCTGGGAGTATACACTAAGTATGAGACCAGTTTGGGTTACCTAAGGGATACACTGTCAAAAACAAATCAGATACAAATGTTGAGGAAAAGCTATCTATTCCCAAACCAAAAGATTCCAGTTGTTCTTTCAGCCTAACATTTTTAACAATATATCATGGTATCACTGCATGCCAACAGTAAAGGACTAGAGCAAAAACTGGAACAAATAGGGAAAACTTTAGGAAATACAAGTAAGATAAAATAAATACAGAACAAAATTAAATCCCATTTCTTCTTGATTTATTTCATATAAAAATATTAGTTAAAATAGATACTCGAGCCTATACACTCTAGAATAAAATGTGAGTATATGGAGTTACCTAGAGAAAGTCTGGTTTGGGTTCTCAGAACTGTATGTTACTGTGATCACTAGCCAATGCCAAACATCACTGTTTTCTGTTTCCATGAATGGATGGAAAGTTCTGCATTCAGTTTATTTAGAGAAAGGATCTTTCTAAATGATTATTTTGGGAGTTGGAGGTGTAGACATTGGGGCTAATTGTCCTGATATTGTCAGAGATTTTAATCTGCACAGTTGTAAACACTAAGCTACTAAAATTTCCATTATGGTCTGCTTACGACATTTGAAAGATGATTCTTTCCTTTTGTATGCCAGCTTCTCATGACAATTTTAATGGTAAATTTGTACTATATTATCTTTATGTAGCAGCTAGTAATGATAATAAAGACTGTTATAATTATTTGAGATTTACCAGGAATTTTTTTTGTATAAGTTATACATATTCTTCTATAATAAACTGTGCAACAATTTTAAAACATTTTAAAATTTGTGATATTAAAATTAATAATCACAGTATGAATTAAACATATCTTCACAGAAAATTATTTTTACAACCAACTACAGATATAAAAAGTTAAGTCAGATGCATTTCTAAGCCAGCTGAAGGTATTTTATCCTATTAATTATGTACTAAATTTAACTTTCTTCATAAAATTTTTCGGAAGTCTATGAGCTTTATTTTTGATGTTCTACTTTCCATTTGTTTTTTTTCTCAAATTTAAAATTATCCCAACTTATTCAAATTCTATAAAATAAGTACATTAGCTTGTAGGATTTGTAAATATTTTTGAGCTTTTAATGTCTTATATTTGTTTTTTAACTCAATTTTGCTGAATATTCAGATAAGTCAAACTTTACACTTTTCTAAATCATTGAAGATAATCATCTGGGTATACTTTCAATAACAAAAATTCTAATACTGTTAATGGATGCATTTCCATTTTTTTACATGTAGATAATCCTGTTAGACCAGCACTATTTGTTGATTATGCTATCTTTTTTTTTCCATTGTATGATTTTGGTATCTAAAATCAGGTGTTCAGAGTTGTGTGGATTTATTTGTGAATCCTCTATTCAATTCCATTGATTCACCAGTCGGTTTCACAGCCTGCACTATGCAGGTTTTATTGCTGTTGTTCTATAGGACAGCTTGAAATCAGGGATGAAGATATCTCCAGAAGATCTTTTGTTGCAGAGCAGAGGATTATTCTAGCTATTCTGTTTTTTTGTTTGTTTTGTTTGTTTGTTTGTTTGTTTGTTTTTTGTTTTTGTTTTTTCCTATTCTTTATGAAGTTGAGAATTTTCCTTTTAAGTTTTGTAAAGAATTCTGTTGTTATTTTGAAGGGAATTTCATTGAATGTGTAGATTGCTTTTGGTAAGATGGTCATTTTTACTGTTTATCCTGCCAAGCCATGAGCATGGGAGATCTTTCCATCTTCTAATAACTTCTTCTGTTTCTTTCCTAAAGACTTGAAGTGTTTTTCATACAAGTCTTTGACTCGATTGGTTGGAGTTACACAAAGGTACTTTTTGTTATTTGTGGCTATTGTGAAAGGCGTTGCTTCCCTAATTTCTTTCTCAGTCCATTTGTCGTATGTATGCAGGAGGGTTACTGTACTTTTATTTCGAGTTAATTTTGTATCCAAACACTTTGCTGAATGTGTTTATCAGCTGTAGGAGTTCCCTGGTAGAATCTCTGGGGACACTCATGTATACTTTCATATCATCTGCAAAGAATGATACTTTGACTTCTTCCTTTCTGTATTGAATCCCCTTAATCTCTTTTAATTATCTTATTGCTCTAGCAAGGATTTCATGAACTATGTTGAAGAAATATGAAGAGAGAGGGCAGCTCTCTGTTGTCCCTGATTTCAGTTGGAATGATTTAAGTTTCTCTCCATTTAGTTTTATATTTGTTATAAGCTTGCTGTATATTGTCTTTACTGTGTTTAGGTAAGTGTCTTGTATCCATGATCTCTCCAGACTTTAAACAGAAATGGGTGTTAGATTTATCAAATGCTTTTTCAGTATTGAAGGAGATGATCATGTGTTTTTTTTTCTTTCGTTTTTTATATGGTAGATTACATTGATGGATTTCCATTTATTGAATCATCCCTGCATGCCTGAGATGAAGCTTACTTGGTCATAATTGATGATATCTTTGATGTGTTCTTAGATTCAGTCTGCAAGGATTTTGTTGAGTATTTTTTGTATCAGTGTTCACAAGAGAACCTGGCCTAAAATTCTCTTTCTCTCTCCAGTTTTTTTAAGGTTTAAATTTCAAGGTGACTATGGCTTCAAAGAATGAGATCGTAACATTTCTTCTGATTCTCTTTTGTGGATTACTTTGAAGAGTATTGGTGTTAGCTCTTCTTCAAAGGTCTGGTAAAATTCTGTGCTGAAACCATCTGGCCTTGGGCTTTCGTTTTGCATGGGAGACTTTTGATGAAAAGTTCTATTTCCTTAGGGGATGTATGATTATTTAGTTTATTTATGTGAACTTGATTCATCTTTTGTAAGTGGAATCACTCAAGAAAATTGTCCATTTAATTGAGATTTTTTCACTTTGTGGGATATAGGCTTTTGAAGAAAGACCTAGTGATTGTTTGGATTTCTTCCATGTCCGTTGATATGTCCCCTTTTCATTTCAGATTTTGTTGATTTGGATAGTGTCTCTCTGCCCTTTTGTTAGTTTATATAAAAGTTTGTCTATCTTGTTGATTTTCTCAAGGAAATAGCTCTTGGTTTCCTTGATTGTTTGAATTGTTCTCTTTGTTTGTAGTTTATTGATTTCCTTGGTTGAGTTTGATTATTATCAGCTGTCTACTCCTCTTGAGTGTGTCTGTTTCTTTGTTCCTAGAACTTTCAGGTGAGCCATTAAGTTGCTTCTATGGGATGCTTCAAATTTCTTCTTGAAGGCACTTAGTGCTATGACCTTTCCTCTTAGTACTGTTTTCATCATATCCTATAAGTTTGGGTATGTTATATCTTCATTTTCATTACATTCCAGGAAGACTTTTATTTCTTTCTTTGTTTCTTCCCTGACCCAGCTGTCATTGAGTAGCGAGTTGTTCAGTTTCCATGTGTGTGTAGGCTTTTTGCTATTTCTGTTGTTGGTGAGATCCAGCTTTAGTTCATGGTAGTCTGATAGGAGACAAGGGATTATTTCAATCTTCCTGTATCTGTTGAGGTTTTCTTTGTGCCCAATTATATGGTCTATTTTGGAGAAGGTTCCATGAGGTGCTGAGGAGGTAATTCTTTTTGTGATAGGGTGAAAAGCTCTGTAGATGATAGGTCCATTTGATTCATGGCATCTATTTGAGTCATCGTTTCTTTGTTTAATTTCGGTTTGTTCACCTGTCCTTTGTTGAGAGTGGAGTGTTGAAGTCTCCCACTATTAATGTGTGTGGATCTATGTGTGGTTTCAGTGTTATTAATCTTTCTTTTACTATTGTGGGTGCTCTCCTATTTGGAGCATAAATGTTCAGAATTGTGATGTCTTCTTGGTCGATTTTTTTTTTGATGAGTATTAAGTAACTTTCCCGGTCTCTTATGTTTAATTTTGGTTGAATATCTATTTTATTAGATACTGGAATGACAACTGCAGCTTGCTTCTTGGGTCCATTTGCTTGGAAAACCATCTTCTAACCCTTTATTCTCAGTTAATATCTATCTTTGTGGCTTAAGTGTGTTTCTTGTATGCATCAGATTTTTGGGTCTTGCTTGCACATCCATTCTCTTTTAGTTTGTGAGTTCATTGATGTTAAGAGAGATTAATAACTAGTAGCTGTTAGATCCTTTGATTTTGCTGCTGGTTGTGGTTTGTGTGCTTAGCTACTTTTAGTTTTGCTGCACTGAGGTTATTTATTTCCTGTGTTTTCCTAATGTTGTTATTTTTCTTCGGCTGTATTTTTCCTTCTAATGTTTTCTGTAATGCTGTATTTGTGTCTAGGTATTGTTTAAATTTGTTTTTGTCGTTGAATATCTTGTTTCCTCCATCTATGATGATTGAGAGTTTTGCTGTGTAAAGTAGCCTGGGCTGATATCTATGTTCTCTTAGGGTTTGTACTATAGCCATCCAGGCCCTTCTGGCTTTCATAGCTTCTGTTGAGTAGTCAGGTGTGATTCTGATAGTTTGCCATTATGTGTTACTTGATACTTGGCCTTTTTCCTTTGCTGCTTTTAGTATTTTTTCTTTGTTCTGTTTTGAATATTATGTGGCAGGAGGATTTTTTTTTCTGGTTTAATTTATTAGGTGTTCTGTAGGTCTGTTGTATATTTATAGGCCTCTTTTTTAAGTTGGGAGATTTTCTTCTATTATTTTTTGAAAATATTTTCTGGGCATTGTAGACAGGAATATTCTTTTTTTTCTATTCCTATTACTCAGATTTTTTTAATTTTATTTTTTTCTTATCAGTTACATTTTATTAACCCTGTATCCCAGCCGTATCCTGCTCCCTCATTCCCTCCCAATCCCAGCCTCCTTCCCTCATCTCCACCATGCCCCTTTCCAAGTCCACTGATAGGGGGACCTCATCCCCATTCATCTGATCATGTTTTAACAGGTATCTTCAGGACTGGCTGCAAAGCCCTCCTCTGTGCCCTAACAGGACTGCTTCTCCTTTGGGGGGTGGGGAGGTCAAAGAGCCAGTCATTGAGTTCCTGTTAGAAATAGTCCTTTTTTCCCTCACTATGGGAAACTACTTGGTTACTGAGCTAACACAGGGTACATCTGAGTAGAGGTTCTAGGTTATATCTATACATGGTCCTTCATTAAATATCAGTCTCAGAAAAGACCCTGTGCCCAGATATATTTTGTCCTTGTGGAGCTCCTATTCTTTCCCATCATACTAACTCCCCTTTTTTCATATGATTCCCTCTACTCTGCCGAAGGTTTGGTCATGAGTCTTTGTATCTGCTTTGAAAACACTGCTTGTTAGTCTTTCACATGCCCTCAGTAGACTCCTATCAGACATTCAATGCACATCCCATCTGTCTTTCTAAGTGAGGATTGATCATCTTACCCCATGTCCACTCTCTTGATTATCTTTTTTAGGTGTATAGAATTCATTCTGTTTATCATATCTTATAGGTCTATATAAGTGAATATATACCATGTTTGACTTTCTCCTTCTGGGATATTTCACTCAGAATGATCTTTTCTAGATCCCACCATTTGCCTGCAAATTTCATGATTTCCTCTTTTTTGATTGCTGAGTAGTATTCCATTGTGTAAAAATACCACAACTTCTGTACCCAATCCTCTATTGATGGACATCTGGGTTGTTTCCAGGTTCTGCCTATTACAAATAAAGCTGCTATAGACATGGTTGAACAATATCCCTTTTGTGTACTTGAGCAAAGTTTGGGTATATACCTAGCAGTGGTATAGCTGGGTCTTGAGGAAGCGCTATTCCTAATTGTCTGAGAAAGCGCCAGATAGTTTTCCAGAGTGGTTGTACCAGTTTACATTCCCAACAGCAGTGGAGGAGGGTTCCCCTTTCTCCACAACCTCTCCATCATGTGTTGTCACTTGAGTTTTTCATCTTGGCCATTCTGATGGGTGTAAGGTGAAATCTCAGAGTCGTTTTGATTTGCATTTCTCTGATGGCTAATGAGGTTGAGCATTTCTTTAAGTGTTTCTCTGCCATTCGATATTCCTCTGTCAAGAATTCTCTGTTGCGCTCTGTTCCCCATTTTTTAATTGGATTAATTGGTTTGCTGCTTTTCAGCTTCTTTAGTTCTTTGTATATACTGGATATTAGTCCTCTGTCAGATAAAGGGATAGTGAATATTCCTTCCCAATCGGTAGGCAGTCATTTTGTTTTGATGACGGTGTCCTTTGCTTTACAGAAGCTTTTTTGTTTCATGAGGTCCCATTTACTGATTGTTGCTCTTAGAGCCTGTGCTGTTGGTGTTTATGAAGTTGTCTCCTGTGCCAATGAGTTCTAGGCTGTTCCCCACTTTTTCTTCTAAGAGATTTAGAGTATCTGGTTTTATGTTCAGGTCTTTGATCCACTTGGGCTTTAGTTTTGTGCAGGGTGATAAATATGGATCTATTGTCATTTTTCTGCATGTAGACATCCATTTGGTTCAGCACCATTTGTTGAAGATGCTTTCTTTTTTCCATTGAATGGTTTTGGCTTCTTTGTAAAAAATCAAGTATTCATAGGTGTATGCGTTTATTTCTGGGTCTTCTGTGCAGTTCCTTTGATCCTCCTTTCTGTTTTTATGCCAATACCATGCAGTTTTTATTACTATTGCTCTGTAGTACAAATTGAGATCAGGGATGGAGATACCTCCACATGATCTGTTGTTGCACAGGATTGTTCTGGAGATTCCTGTTTTTTTGTTTCTTTGTTTGAAGCTGAGAATCTTCTTTTCAAGGTCTGTAAAGTATTGAGTTGGTATTTTGATGGGAATTGCATTGAATCTGTTGATTACTTTTGACAGGGTGGCCATTTTCACAATGTTAGTCCTACCAATCCATGATCACGGGAGATCTTTCCATCTTCTGATGTCTTATTCAATTTCTTTCTTCAGAGACTTGAAGTTTTTCTCAAACAGGTCTTTCACTTGCTTGGTTAGTGGGTTTCTTGGATGCAACAGAAGGTTGGATCCTGTTTCCACAACTATTCTGTTAGTCTGTGTCTTTTTATTGGGGAGTTGAGTCAGTTGATGTTGATAGATACTAGTGACCAACAATTGTTGCTTACTTTTGATATGGGGTTGGTGGTGTCACTGAGTTTCATTGCTTGTATTCTTTTTTTTGTGTGTGTGTGTGTTGTGTGTGTGTAGTTATCTATTTCCTCTGTTTCCTTAGATGTAGTTGTTTTCTTTG
Source organism: Meriones unguiculatus (assembly GCF_030254825.1). NCBI lineage: Eukaryota > Metazoa > Chordata > Mammalia > Rodentia > Muridae > Meriones > Meriones unguiculatus. Next base: position 22,448,695 of record NC_083353.1, on the reverse strand, counting down.
GTTTGGAGTTTCCCTTCTAGTACCTTCTGTAGAGCTGGGTTACTATGTAGATATTGTTTAAATTTGGTTTTGTCATGGAATATTCTGAATTTCTGTCTATGTTGATTGAAAGTTTTGCTGGGTATAGTAGTCTGGGTTGGAATCTGTGGTCCCTTAAGGACAGTATGATTTCTGTCCAGGCCCTTCTGGCCTTCATAGTTTCATAGTTTCTGTTGAGAAATCTTGTGTCATTCTGATAGGTCTACCTTCATATGTTACTTGGCCTTTTTTCCATGCTGCTTTTAGAATTTTTTCTTTGTTCTGTAGGTTCAGTGTTTTGACTATGATGTGACGTGAAGAATTTCTTTTCTGGTCTAGTCTACTTGGTGTTCTGTAGGCATCTTGTATGTTTATGGCCATCTCCTTCTTTAAGTTGGGAAAGTTTTCTTCTATAATTTTCTTGAAAATATTTTCCGGACCTTTGAGCCTGATGTCTTCTTTTCCTTCTACTCTTATTATTCTTAGGTTTTGTCTTTTCATGGTGTCCTTGAGTTCTTGGATGTTTTGTGTTTGGAACTTTTCTGATTTTATTTTTTCTTTGAGAGACGTGTCAATTCCTGGAAGTGTATCTTTGGCGCCTGAGATTCTTTCTTCCATCTCTTGTATTCTGTTGGTGATGCTTACCTTTGGAGTTCCCGATCTTTTCTCTATGTTCTACAGCTCCTGGTTTTTCTCTATTTGTATTTTCTTTTTTTTTTTTTTATTTTAATTCTGTTTTCATGACTTGCACCATTTCCTTCATCTGTTTGAATGTGGAGTCCTGCTTTTCAATGACAGCTTCTATTTTTTTTTCCGTTTCTTCTCTATGCATCACTAATTGTGCCTCTATTTCTTTGGGAATAATTGCCTGTATTTCTATGAGAGTTTGTTTATTTCTTCTTCATTTGCCTTCATTTGTGTAGACGTTTCTTTGAAAGCTTTGTTCATTTCTTCTTTGTTTGCCTCAATATTCATGGTCATTTCTCTGAGAGCTCAATTTGTTTCCTCTTGATTCATCTCGATTTCTTTGGCTATTTCTCCGAGGGCTTTGTTCATTTCACCTATATGGGCTCTAATAGCTGGAGAAACATAGTTTTGAGGTTGTTTTCTTGTATATCTAGTGAATTGAAGTGTCCATTTTTTTGTGGGGTTGCTGGTGAGGTCATTATGTCCTGATTTGTGTTGGGTGTGTTCTTAAGTCTGCCTCTAGCCATCTGGTTATTTATAACCCTCACTGTTTGTTCCTCGAGTTTGTAGTTCAGACAATGATCATCTCTTCCTGTTTTCTGGACGTTTTTTTCAGGAAGATGAGAGAGGTTCACTGGTTTGGGAGTGTGCCTTGTGGTTTCAGTTTTGCCTAAGTAAGGAATGTGACGCTGGCACTATTTGCATGCACTTTTAGCAGGCGTAGTGTACATGTGGGGATTCTGTGACTATTGCAGTGGCCTGCAGGCCACTATTATGAAGTATTATGTCTGAGATCCAGGGACTGTTTGCCTGGATTAAACTGGTGGACCCACAAGGCAGAGGCTTCAACGTTGGGGTCGCTATCCCAAGAATCCCTATGATGCCCACATTAGGGGTCTGGGTGGCAGGGATCTCATCTGGTTGCTTCTGTGGAGAGGCCCTGGGTCTGGGGCAAACTCTCCCTAGAAGGCTCACTCACTCTCTTGCAGGACCACTTGGAATGCACTGGGGTTTCCCTTGCTCTCTACTCTCTGATTTGGTCCTGCTGCGGGAAATGTGCGAGTAGGCTAACAGTCAACTCTGTGACACTGTGGCCGCAGGACACGATTTCCACCTCTCCTGTGTGCTGCCTCTCTGTCCTTTCCCTCTGCCAGGAGGGGTTATGTTGATTTGTCCTGGGGTAACTCGGGAAAGAGTTAGGTTGAGTGTTCTCAATATCCTGGGCCCAGAACTCTCTGCCAGAAGCAGCCTGGTGGTAGAACCTATGTTTGCTGATCCTGAGAGAGTACCAGGTAGGGTTGAGTGTCCTCAGATCCAGAGCTTGGGTTTCTCTGCCAGGGGCCACTGGGTGAGCTGGAGAGGCGGTACTGTGTCCTGTGGCAGGCTGCCTCTCTGTCCTTCCCCTCTGATCTTCCCCTCCGCTAGGGCAAGCTTATGGCGGTGTTCTCAGGGGAGTGCCAGAAGGGGTTGGGACTTCTCAGTCCAGATTCTGAGCCGGGTTTTCTCTGCCAGGAGTCGGGGGGGTTGCCAGTGATAGGACTTGGTGCTAGACCTTATTGTGCTGGAACTGGGAGCGTCTCAGGACGTGTTGAATGATCACAGTCCCAGATCCTGAGCTGAAGTTTATTTGCAAGGAGCAGCGGCCAGCACGGTGAAGCCCCTGTGCGCCTCTTTGTCCTTCTGCTCCACTGCGGCAGGGTTATGGCAGCGTTTGGGGGAGTGCCCGAAAGGATTGGGTTTTCTCAGCTCCGATCTCAGGTTGGGGTACAGACTATGTGGTCTGTGGCAGATTCTGCTAGACACCACCTGCCTCCTCTGAAGAGGGAGTAGGGATTTTGAGCTGGGCTCGCAGCTGCTCTCTGAGCATGGCTGGAGCTCAGTTGTGATGGAGGCGGGTACCCGCAGTTAGCGAGAACTTCCAGGGAAAGACTGGGTGACCCATAATCAGCCTCGCAACTTTGCTTCCCCGTGGGGTTTTCTTGCGAATGGGACTCCCTTTGTGCCCACCAATCAGCCTGGGAAAGTGATCGGTACGTGCAGGTGTGCAGCTCCAGCACAGAGACCCAAAGCCCATGTTACCAGGGATCTCTTCCGGGTTCTGGCTGGCCGCCTCAGAGTGGACCTGACTGATTCCCATGCTGTGGGAGCCTCCCCTCACCTGGGAAACACGCTTTAGTTTTAGGGCCCAGAGTTCAGTCTCCTGGTCGCTGCACGGAGAGTGTTTTCCCACTTCTCAGACACAGTATTCTCCCAGTGCTGCCATCTTGGCCCCTCCACCCTTAAGTCTACTCTTAGGTTTTGCCTTTTCATGTTTTCTTGGATTTCATGGATGGTTTGTGTCAGGAATTTTTGGGATTTAGTATTTTCTTTAACGGCTACATGCATTTATTTCATTGTATCTTCCATATCTGAGATTCTTTCTTCCATCTATTGTAGTCTGTTGGTTATGGTTACCTCTGTAGTTCCTGTGTTCTTTTCTTTGTTCTTTCTCACCATGGTTTCCTCTGTTTGTGTTTTCTTTAATTTTTCCAATTCTATTTTCAGATCCTGAACCTTTTTTTTTTATTTCCTTTACCTGTCTGACTGTATCTTCCTTCAATTCCTTCACCTGTTTGTTTGAACATTCCTCTGTTTCTTTTATTTCTTTCAGTGATTTAATCATTTTCTTTCTGAAAGCAACAAGCTGTTTTACTACAGTTTCCTGCATTTCTTTACTGATGGTCGTAATCTGTTTGAGTTTATCTCCCTCTAAATCTTCAAACATTTTATTTGTTTCCTCCATTATTTTCTACTTAAGCATTGATGTAAAGTCATCTTCTTAAATTCTACTTATGTTAGGATGTCCAGGGCTGGTTGTCCCTGGATAATTGGGTTCTGGGAATAGCATATTGCTTTGCCTTTTGTTGGTTGTGCTTTAACAGTAGCCTCTACCCATCTTGGTGTCTCAGGTATGGGCTGTTAATTTCTGGTACCTGCTGGAATCCTGGGGTGGAGGGAATCCCCTTGGTAGGGTTCTGAAGGGAGCGTCCTCAGCTCTTTGAGTGTGATCAATGGATTGGTGGTGCTTTTCCAAAATTGGCACAATTCAACCCAGTTGAAGGACCTGTGTGGTAACTATGGTTCTTGGTAGTCAGGAAGGCTCTCCTCTTTCCAAGAGAAGTCCTGGAGACAGCTGCCTCTCTGTGTTTCTTGCTTAGAACATATTGAGCTGCTACCTTTGCTCCTTTATTTTGTTTTCTGAGCATAGTCCACTTGAAGAACCAGGAAGTGCAGTGGTTTCTTCAGTTTAGCTAGACATAACTGGTTGCACTTTGGAGCAGTATCTGGGGGCTGATCCAATGGTCTCAGGCTTCTGTAGGTCTGAGGTTGGAGCTGTGTGCCCCAGTACCTTAGTGGTAAAACATGGCAGTTGAGTACAGTGCTCATGTGGGCAGCCAGAGGCCAGAGCTTGGAGCCTGTGGGAACCCAGCAAGAACCCAGCAGGACCTCAGCAAGAACCCAGCAAGAACCCAGGGGGAACCCAGCGGGAACCCAGAAACTCTTCTGGAAGTGGTTTTCCTGAGGTCGGTCCAGTTGTATCTACCACTGTGTGTTCCTCCCAACAAAAAGACCTAGTGTGCAGTGTTTTGGCATCCACAGTTTCATCTGGGATGGCAAGTAGAGTGCAGGCAGAGTGACTCTGCCTTGTTATGGACTGGGCTCCCAGAGGAACCTGGCTGGGTTGGGGGTGGGTGGATGGGAGTTGTGGTGCCCTGAGTTTGGGCCTGCTCTTTCCCACACTGTCGGTTTTCCTTCTGACAGAAAATGACAGTCTCTGTTGCCCTGGGGCCCACATTTCTGTCTGGGACAGAATTCTGTCTGGGACAATGAGTCAGGTGCACAGCAGTTCTCTAGGCTGGCAGCTGATTATCAGCTGGACCCCAGTACCTTTTGCAAGGGTTGTCTGAGTGTCCTGGGGTTGGTTTCTGATCGCTTCCTTCACCGTGGGGTTTTCTCCAGACTGGAAATCCCAGTCTCAGGTGTTGTGGGGCCCACAGTTCAGGCATGCAGGCATGTGCCTCTGGGCTGGTGACCAAGTGCCAGCTGGGACTGGGTACTCTTCCAGGAGTTTAGCTGGGTGAACTGAACCAAATAGATTCCCACAACATGGGCTTTCCTCTCAGCTGGCAAGCACAATTTTGGTGTGTTAAGGCCAAGAGTTCTGTGTGTTGGTCACTCTCTGTCCCTGCTGTGCTGCTGGTCAGAAACAGTGTCCTCCTGGTGCTGTTATCTTGGATGCTCATTATGACTATTTTAATAATTCTCATTAAAATCTTTGCCAATATTAATTTTACTTTGTTTATTAAAATATTTAAGCTAATTTTCTACTGCTCTGCACATGTTTTCCTGCTACTCTTGTAACTAATTAATGAAGATACTTTTATGATAATGGGCTAATAAGTCCTAAGAATGAATGCATAGATAGGAAATCTGTGTATGTGAGGTTCTTTGTCATGGTTACCAAACCATTTAATGAATAGTTAAGCTTTTAAAGCACAAGATTCATTTATCCAGTGTTATGGATTAGAATCATTGTCTAACTTTCTGAATACATTTTAGTATGATTAATATTACATAGTTTCTGTCTTCATGCTTTTATATTCTTATACATATTCACTGATGGAAATCTACTGTTGGTACAGGAATAGAGTCCCTCCCTATCTTGGAGCTTATCATAGAGCTTGCCAAGAGGAACAAGATGGCTGAGGAGGAGAAGGAAAAATGGACAAATAGAAACTGAAAATTTGTTTACATGACTTGCTTTATTACAAAGCCCTTGGATATTCTATTAGTTCCTGTTTCACTGATGTGACAAAATAACTAATAAGAGCAACTTAATGTGAGGACAGTAAATTCTGGTTCACAGTTTGAAGGGAGCTAATGCATCATGGCCAAGAGGAGGTTGGGGAAAAGCATGCTCAGCCTGTTTTCGAGCTTTAGTATATCTAGAACCTCAACCCATGTAATGAAGCCAACCATTGCTAAAGTGCTACACTTAGACTATTTCAGAAGTTTTTCCATCTCAGTTGATCTAATTGAGGCTCATCCCATAGGCATCTGGTGAGGTTTATCTTTTGGAGATTCTAGATCATATCAAGTGGGCAGACAATTTAAACCAATTCACAGGGTAAGCAGTGCAATCTCATGAAAGCAGTAGCTCATTCTCAAGAGATAATGAGTTTCTCCTAAGAACTCTTAAGTTTCTCCTAAGAGTTCATCCTAAAATACCTGTTTAAGCTTTTCTTACATGTTACCACGTTTTCACTCTTCAAAGCGAGTTAGAAGAGGACAAAACATAATCTACCAGTGTAATTTATATCTGTTTAAATTCTCTTATCAGAACCTTCTCTAAATATCATTGTCTTTATGTAATTTTAAAATAATGTTCATAAACAATCCAAGTGACAAATTGATTTCTCTGTTTTCTTTTTATTCTTAGACTAGATTTTTCTTCACCTTTAGAATAACATGTATTGATATTCATCAATGGTATTTGATGGTACTTATTCATTTGTATTTATTATATTTCTTTTTATACAATGACAATTATATGTGTAGTCTAATTTGTATTCTCTCTCACTAGATTTAACCTTTTTCCTGAAAATATTTTTATTTAATATAATTTTAAATGTGCAAATGTGTTTTACATAAATTAGAAATATTTATATAACAATCCTCCTATCAGAAATTTATTTTCTCTGCTAGAAAAAATAGAGTCTTTCAGAGACCCTTTATGGTAGGCTCCTGTCGTGTTTCTTTTTTTCTCCTACTTCCAATGTCTATCCCATTTGTCTTTCTAGATGAGGACTGATTATCTTACCCTGGGTCCTGCTTCTTGCTTAGCTTCTTTAAGTATATAGGTTTTAGTATGTAGATCCTATCTTTTAGGTCTAGTATCCACTTATATGTGAATATATACCATGTGTTTCTTTCTGCTTCTGGGATACCCCATTTATGATGATCTTTTCTAGACCACACCATTTGCCTGCAAATTTCATGATTTCCTTGTTTTTAATTGCTGAGTAGTATTCCATTGTGTAAATGTACCACAATTTCTGTAACCATTCCTCCATAGAGGGCCATACAAGGTTGTTTCCAGGTTCCAGCTATTACAAGTACAAAGCAGATGCTGACATTCATAACCAAACCTTGGGCAGAGTACAGGAAATCATATGAAAGAAGGGTGAGTTAGTAAGACCTGGAGAGGAAAGGAGCTCCACAAGGATCAAACATATCTGGGCACAGGAGTCTTTTCTAAAAATGATTCTCTAACAAGGGATCATGCATGGATGTAACCTAAAACCCCTGCTCAGACATAGCCCAAGGCAGCTCAGTATCCAAGTTGGATACCCCAGTAAGTTAAACAGGGATTGAAACTGATATGAACTCAGTGGCTGGACCTTTAACCTCCCCCCAACCCCAAGGGAGGAGCAGCCTTGATAGGCCACAGAGGAGGCCATTGCAGCTAGTCCTGAGGAGACCTGATAAGCTAGGGTCAGAGGAAGGGGAGGAGGAACTCTCTATCAGTGGACTTAGAGAAGGGCAGGGAGGAAATGAGGAAGGAACAGTAGGATTGGGAGGGAATGTGGGAGGGGGCTACAGCTGGGATACAATGTAAATAAACTGTAATTAATATAAAAAACAAAAACTTAATTAAAAATTTTATTGTCTTTTTGTTTTAACTAATTAAGTAATAAAGGATCTACTTAAAATTTAGTTTGTTTCTAATGAATGAACATATTAAATTCCTGTATGAAATTCCATTGAATTTTAAATTGTTGTAAATTATTTATGCTTATTTAGTAATTTATAACTTTTTCATTCTGAATTACTTTTAGATATGTCAAATATTTCAGGTAATTTAATTATATTTGTGTTATTTTTATATTATAATTTTCAGGCTGTTTTGTTTTGGAAAATATTTTTTACTCCCAAATTGATTCTTATGTACTTTGCAATATGCTCCTTTTCTTTTGTTTGTTTTTACCAAAATACTGAGGAATACACAATCAAAGTTATCCACTGGAAGAAGCTCCAGGTTTTTTGAAGGAAGGGTTCTATGAAACCACTGTCACATCCAGACAGCCTCTTGCTGAATAAAGGCTCGCAGAAGTATGTCCTTGGAGAGAATGTGATTTTAACTCCTAACTAGCAACTACTGGTATCTCTTCGTGGGCTAAACACTACATGACTGTGCTACGCAGGGTCTCCTTCATGATTATGGTATAACATAACCATGGTGCTCATGCCCTTTGTCTTGTTTTCCTGAAGGGAAACTGATTGCCATTTTATGATTTCTGAGTAAAACTGTAATTAACTTCTTACTTCTTGACTCTGTTCTAAAAGTCTTCCGTCCTCATTTGTGATCTTGGTAGACATTATTGACTTCTCTCATGCTATAAACCAAACATTCACTTTGGTTTATGTAAAGTAGATTAATCTCAAACCATGTGTGTTATCTTTTCTCATTGACATTTGCAATGAACCAACTGAAGGAAGAAATTACGTAAATGAATCACTCAGAATTCTAATTTCTGTTCTGTTTTCACTGAATCACTATACCCATGATCATGCCTTCTATTTCTAATTGGTGTACATGGACACAGTGTCCCCTTGGAATAACCTCTTGTAAATGTCTATCCTTAGTGATTGGGTTCATGATCTCCAGTACTTCAAGAAGCACGCCTGAGAACAGAGAGAATGAAAAATCTTCTATAGTATGTGTAGGATACCTCTTATTTCAAATTCTATCTGAGTGGTTTGTGGTTGGAGTCATGATCTCCAGTTCTGTGAGAGCACAGAAAATAAAAAAAAATCTTATAGATATGTGTAGGACACCCCTATTTCCAATTTTTGTTCCTGGTATTCACAAGGAATAATATAATATAATATATAATATATTATATAATAATATTTTTATATAATATATTATATAATAATATAATATATAATATAATAACTAAGATACACTATGTCATAGACACTCCTTTCTCTGAAGCTTTATTTCTAAAACAAATCTTTAATAATTTTTTTATTAAATTGATTACAGTTTATTCAATTGTATCCCAGGTGTAGCCACCAATTTTTAGTTTTTATATTAATTATAGTTTTGAAGATCAGTACTCACGTAAACTACAAAGTTTGTATCTTAGTTGCTTTAGATATTGAGCCACCTTTTCAGGCCATTGTGCACATTCTTACAATTGGAATCTACTTCCAACTTTGTCATGTGTGATGCTTAATTTTGATTGTTAATTGTATTTTATCTGGAACCATCTATGATACAGTTCCCTAAGCACAACTCTGCTGGATTATTTCAATTATGTTACCTTCTGTCCATGCTTCTGAGCAATTAATTGGATTAGGTAATCACGGTGAGAAAACTATATCAACTATTATTGGGCTGTGAAATTACAAACATGATTTCCAGAATGCATAAACAGGAGAAAGCTCAGTGAGTATGAGCCGTCATTGTCCTCTGCTTCTTTGTTATTATTTATTTTTTCTTTATTTCACTTTATTCACTTTGTATCCTCCCATAAACACTTCCCTCCTTCCCTTCTAATCCCACCTTCCCTCCCCCTTCTTCATGTATGCCCATCCACAAGTCCACTGATAGGGGAGGTCTCCCTCTCCTTCCTTCTGAAATTAGTCTATCAGATCTCATCAGGAGTGGCTGCATTGTCATCTTCTGCGTCCTCTGTTTCTTAACTAAGTCAGCCACTTCACTTGCTGTGACCTCCTGACATCAGTCCTGCCCTATAGCGCTACCATAAGCCTACAAACACTGAGCCAAATGTATTTCTAATGTAAATAATATCCTAAAGCTCTTTTTCACACCAAGAGGGAAATAACTTACAAATAAAAATGTTCTTATAATGCCCAGGTTGAGTCAGGTTTTGTGGTATACCCCCTTAGTTGATTCTTTGCCTTTGGGACTTTTTGGCGGCTAGAGTCTGAAAGAATTTGGTCAGAGAAATGTCCCGTTTTCATTTTTTTAAGCAGAACTTAACATGTCTTTCTGATGGGAGTTTGTAATATTTAATAAATTGATTCTTGTGGCTCTATCACATGAAAGCAGCTTCCTAAGTAACTGAGAGGGAGGAGAAGACTGCCAAATGGCATTTTCCAAAGATGACATTGATTACAACAATAAAAGTATTTAATATACAACATAAATGTAATAGAAGTGAAACATTGTAAATAATAATAAAGTAAAATAGAGAACATTAGGGATGTATTATAATGAGCTATAAAAGGAAGGAAGGATGTAGGCAAATGGAATTGTGGGATTCCATGATTCAGTTTAATAAGAAACTGAAGGGAAGTAAGGTTGCTTGGACAATCCAAAAGCTTCTTCAGTTATCATCCTCCACAGGATGATCAATTGTACTGGAGAAGAAAATTGTTCCAATATTCACTGTCAAATAAAACAAAAAAAAATCATGATAAAAAACATTCTCAGAAGACAGATTCCACTCAACTCAGACAAAATGAGTCTTTCAGTCTATTTTTATAACTCTACACAGAAAATTTCATGTGTTTACAACATATCTGATTTTGAGAGGTCCTATTATTGATTCAAATATGTTTTTCCTATTTATCATTCTTCATGTATTTGTTGTAGTTGATCCTGTGAATCCAGTAGTTACATAATGCTAAGCATTTGATAAGATTTATCTCTCATAAGAAATCCAACCAACATTACTGTTTTTGCAGGAGGATTGCACAGTTTGTTGACAGTGGCACAGGGCTTAATCTTCCAGAATATTTGAGGGGTTTTTGAATCCAAAAGTTGTCTCTAAGTGATCTTTCCAAAAGTAATACTTTGGTAACCAAGATATCCTACATTGACTCAGGGACCAGCAGAAGGAAAGGTGAGAAACACAGCAGGTAATATTCTAGAATCCTTTCAGGGGCTGAATTAGGAGGACATCTGTCATACATACATGCATGCATATATGTGAGTATAAACATGCATGTGTATATGTGTTCAAGGTCAATATGTATGTATGATTATATTTATATTTTTTAATTATGCTGTTTAATTATATTTAATTAAAAAAGACTTTTTCCATGCTAAAATATCAAGATGTGTGCCAATACTGCTGTGATGTTAATTACAGTTTTGTGAAATCAGGAGAGGATGTCATCCTTCCATTCATCTGATTACTACTTTAAATCTTCCTGTTACCTGTCAGAAAGTCCTCCTGAGAAGGAACAGATGTAAGATTTAATTCTTCAGTATTATCATTTGGAAAGTTATTGTCACTTTGGTTATGGGCATCAGCCTTATCACAAGACTTCTCAACAGCAGTTTATAAACCAGAGGAGTTCTTGATGTCCTCCACACTCCTTTGCATGTCTTTATACAATGTAGTAGTATCCTCTTCAAAGATCTTTGGAAAATATTCTGTGAGAATTTTTATAAGAGAAACCTGTAAATCAACAGTACAGAAACTAGATTCTGTCATTTCACATTGTTTACAAATTTGATACCAGAGTCTTGAAATGACAAAAAAATTAGGAGTTACTACATGCAGGTATCAACCCACGAAAAGAGTAAGAATAGTATGGGCACATATTTAATGTATAGTCAGTAAAATAAGGAAAAGTTTCAGTAGCCTCACAACAATGACTGTTTTTGTTTGACTTTTATGTTTCTTCCCATGATACACCTCATTTTATATTTGACCAGGCTTTTAAAAATTATTCATTTATTACAATTTATTCAAATTTCCCTACTGCAGTCCACGCCCTGGTCTCCTCTTAGAACCACACACCCTCCCTCTTCTCCTTCTTTGCCCCTTCCCTAAGTCCTGTGACAGGTGAGAACCTCCTGCCAGCTCAGCAGGTAAAGTCTAGGCTCACAACCAAAAATAATTTACCAGTCTTAAACAATGTAGCAAAGAAATAATTTTCAGGAATATCACACATAGATGATATTCTTTTTTTTTTTGTATTCTCTCTTTTTTTAATTTTTTATTTAACTTTTATTAATTACACTTTATTCCTTTTATGTCCCACCATAGGCACCTCCCTCCTCCCATTCTGGTCCCACCCTCCCCCCCTTTCTACATGCATGCATCTCCCCAAGTCCACTGATAGGGGAGGTCCTTCTTTCTGATTTTTTTGTTGTTGTTGTTGTTGTTGTTCTCAATGCAGTTTATTCAGGAACCTTGAACAATCTTCTGACCCTGGTTAAAGCCAGCCCACAGCTTAAAATAACCTCTTTGTAGCCAACCCCAGAGTGCCTCGTGGGCAATGCAGATAGGTCCACATACACGGAAGCAAGCCTGATCCTCAGCCTTAGCCAAATATGGCGTTGTTTGTGACAGAGAGCACTCACCATCGGGAAGGTGGAAGGCAGAAACCAGCTCCATCTTTAAGTCGTGGCATTACACAGCTCTCTACAGTTCCCCCTTTTTGTTTTAGACACATCAGGCAAGAGTAGAGGTCTGATCTCTGATATTAGGAATAAATTGGGACTTTGTACCAATGTTCCTTTAGGTGTCATCCACCCAAAGAGCATCAGACCCGTCTGATACCTTTTTCTCAGAGGCGGGACCTGGGGCATCAACCCGCATGCAATCAGACATGCTCTTCTCTGGGTCGAAAGCAGCTGACCCTGAGTGCAGTGCTTAGCTTTGCATCCTGAGCGTAACATTTTAGCTTTTTATGGTAGCCAACCATGTTTGGAGAGACTGTCCTGCTTCAATGGCTGTAAAGGCCTGAATGATCATGGCTGCATTACGCTGTTGTGAGACTCTAATCTTGCATATACACCACAGGCAAACCAAGGAGACCAACCCCAGAAGGCCTGCTAACACTCCCATGCCCGCCCATTCCTTCAGATGATTCATGGCTGCAGCAATCCATGATGATAATCCTCTGGCTAGTCCTGCGTCCACTCTGGTAGAATTTGCCGTAACAACGGCCACTCTCAGCTGCTCCACCATAGTATCGAATTTTTTAGTCCAATTACCTAAAATATAGCTAGACAATTGTTTAGACAGATTTAAAGCACGGAAAAAAATCTTATATTGTATGCTAGTGACACAAAGTCCAGCATACTTCCATTGACAGCCAAGTTGAGCGATTTGCCATAGGGTATCAATTTGCTCCTGCACGAGGTCAATCCTCTGATTGAACACCATCAAGTATCCTTTTTGTTGAGCATTAATTTCTTTTTGTACATCTAAAGCATGAGCTACATTGGCTAAAATATTATTTAGGGTCTGAGCAGTCTGCATAGTATGACTCATGGCTAATGCAGCAGTGGTATCTCCAACAGCCGCCAATGAGAAGGCAGTAACAATGGCGGCTGTAATTTTCTTGTTTCATACACAAATAGTTCAGAATAGTGATCCTTCTTTGTTTTCTTCTCTGACCGCATAAAGGAATATATATGAATAGAACTGTTTAGAAAAGAAAATCATTAATAGCACTTAAGAGTGAAAATTATATTTCATTGTTCTTTTTGTACTGAACGTGAATTTTTATTAAGACTTGGATTTTAGGTTGCCAGTTGCTTGGTAGCTGAATAGAGCCAAGAATAGTCCTGGATGCGAGTGTCATAACTTGTGTTTAACTACTGCAATGTATCATGACTTCTGTTTTGTGCCCCTGATTCCTGAAAGGTGCTAGTTAAATATACCCCTTCCTTTCTTTTTATTTCTTTTCCTTCTTTTTTAACATATGATTTTATTGATTCTTTGTGAATTTTCCATCATGTACCCCAAACCCACAAATTTCCCAATCCTTCCATTACTGCTTACCACCCTTTAAATCCCACAAAAGAAAACAAAAAAATATTATATATATATATATATATAATTTTTATTATCGTGTGTGTGTGTGTGTATAAATCACTAAATTATTCCATGTAAGCTGTGTTGTGCCACTGTGTGTCACACTAATATCCTTTTGCTCAAACAGCTCCGTTTGCAGATGTTCACTAAAATGAGTCAATACTCTGGTGCAGAGCCTAATGGTTTTGTGCTACACCATCAATAATAGATCCTCTCAGAGACTCTCTCAGATATTCTGGATATCCTCCTGTTGTACCTAGCCATGGATTTCCAGCAGCTTTGGGTGTTCAGGACCAGCCTCTTCACATGTTCCAAAAGTTCATAGATGGAGATGTTGGGATGGGCCAGCTCAAAGTCTTGGATCTGGGTCTTGGCTTAGTCAGCTTGCCAACTCTCCTGCAAATCATGCCACCAGGGCCAGCTCTTCTGCACCTTTTTTTTTGCAAGAAGGCACCCCCCATACTTTCTTAAAAGGTTTTTGTCTCTCATTTTGACAAAAAACACAAAAAGGGTCTTATCAGACTGCATCTGCACATTATGGCATTATATTTTTAAATTTTATTCAGTTTTAAAATTCAGTCCTATTCCTACTGAACTTTGTACCCTTTCTGTTTGCAAATCTATCATGTCCAACTTCTTAGTGGCTGCTATCCTCAGGAGACATATATGCTAATCATAAAATCTTTAAGGATTTTACTTGGGAATTATGCTTTAAGAAGTAAGCCCCACTGTGAGGCAACTGGTAGGCAGCTCTGGTATTAGAGGGAATGCAGGTGTCCTATCTTTCTCTGCCTGTGTCTCAATTGGCTTTCTTCTTAACAAGTGAAAATATATTTTCTTCTTAGGAATTTTCTCGCACCACCTGAAATTTTACTCTGAGGCTTTTAATGAAAAAATAAGCTTATCAATACTAAATTTGAAACAATCAGTAAAACAATTTAAAGTAAATTCCTTGGTGAAACAAGGTTAAGGTAAACTATTATGTGAAGTGGTGTGTCAGAAGTTATATTCATTGGCAGCTATCTCAGAAGACTCAGCATCTGTAATTTCACAAGCATGAGTAATTTCAGTTTTATGAGATCCATTGCCATCTTCTTGTTTCCAAGGACACCACAATGCAAGCAGTGTGCAACTTCCATGCAGGCAACATATAAAATGAATAAAAGTTTCAATTGTGCTTTACATGAAATAAAATAAATATTTTGGTGTTAGATTTATGGCTCACTGATAAGTGCACTAGTTTGTACTCGAAAGCATTCAGTTGAGTTCTCAGCACATCATGGTTGCTTTGAGTATTATGTAAGTCTAATTCCATGGAGTTCAAAGATTTCTTTGGGCATGCAGGGAACTAAGAAAAGTTGTTAAATGCAAAATTACATGAAAGCAGAAGGTAAGCACACACAGTTATTTAGTAAAATAAATGTTTCCTTATTATAAGCGTAGTTCTACAGATCTGTTGTTGTACAAATGAAAAGCTGCCTGACATGGGAGCTGTATTGTTTCATCTGTGCTCAATTCAAAAATTAAGTGTGACTAAGTGAATAGAAGCTGGGAACAAGTGCCACTCCCAGGGATGAGAAAACTACTTGAGGTATATATCCAATTCTATTTTATTCTATTTCTCCGTGATGGTCCACAGTCCTAAATTTTAGTTTGTTGAACCTCATCATCTCTTTCTGTCATCTTTAGTGTCTGTGCTTCAAGTTTATTTGGTTTTCAAAGGCAGTTAAAGATGGATGAGACATAACTTCTAATGACATTAAGAAGGACAATTCCCAACCTCCGTGAAATAGATCAATACCTCTTCTAAACCAAAAGAATGCAATCCTAGGGTGTCCTTAAACACCAATGACCTTTCCAACTCCACTGGTGCAGATCTCAAAAGGTCACCCAGAACTTTTCATTTCCATTCTGATCCTTGGCAACTGGGTCTTGGTTTTCTTGGTTGCAAATTGATCCCTTTTTCGTTCTGGTTTATTTCTCAGTGTGCTCTCTCTTTCTCTCTCTCTCTCCTCTCTCTCTTACATACATACACACACACACTTGCACACATAGGCACACTTACACAGAGGCTATCAACTCTCTATGTCCATGCCTATGAATGACTCTCTTTCCAAACATATCTATATACACACAAAAGTTTATTCATGAACATCTATGTATACAAAGGACAGAAATGAACACAATATTCATTAGTGCTGAAGTTAACACACCTGACAGTTATCCTAAACAGTTCTCCCCCAGGCAGTTGTGTACCTTGGCATGGGCGGAGCCCTAAAGTGTGGAAAACTAACTCTGGATAGAAGATTTGTGCAAGCACTGGAGAACTAGCAATGGGAAGTGAGGTCAATGATTTTTGAGGCACAACCACCCAGAAGAGCAGGTGAGAATTCCAGGAAATCCATCCTTCCCTTCCAATTCATGCAGGTGTGCATCAGGAAGTGGCAGGAGTGGGCATGTCTGGCAGTGAGTCCCTTGGGGAGGTGAAGGCCTAGGTGTGAGTTGAGGTGTGTGTGCTGGTCTTTCTTCCTGAAGCCTAGACCTTGAGCCTTCGCAAGAGTCGTTGGGTAGTGGGTGTCTGGTGGGCCGATGCAGGAGAGAGTGCTTACTCTGGGAAGATGGCTGCAGCCTAGGCTCTCATGAGTGGGTGGAACCCGCCCAAAGGGTGTGGAGATCAGACAGAGAGGCCTCCAGAGAGTGTCTCCAGAGCTCCAAGTAGGATCCCAGGTGCAAGCTCTGGAAGGCCTGGGTTTTCCGTGAGGGAAGAGTGGGTGTGTCCAGTCTCGTGCCATCCAAAGATATGCCTGAGCAGATAGTGTCCTTCTGGGGTTCACCTGCGAGAGAACAGGTTGCGATATTCCCAGAGAGCCTTGGCCATGAGGGGGGCAGGTCTCTTCTTAGCCTGGATCTTGATGCAGAGAGCCCGCTGGGATAGGCTGTGTCCAGAGGCCTCCTGGAGGAGGTGCCTTTCAGAGGTGGGCCCCCGCGCCGGGGGTCCGGGCTCCTAATGCTGGCCTGGGGTCCTGGCCTGGGGGAAGAACATGACCGTCTAAGTACGTTCGAGGCCTTGCAGCTTCTTGGCCTGTGTCCTCCGGATGCGGGCTGTGAGGGCTTGCAGCTTCACCTCTTGGTCTGCCTCCTCCATCTACTGCTCTGTCTTGGTCTCAGTCTGACTGTGGGTCTCAGTCTGGTCCCCTGCGTGACGAGGTTCCTCCTCTTGGGCTGGTTGGGCTGTGTTGGCTTGGAAGGCGTCCTTGGCTTGGGAGATTCCTTGGAGAGCAGTTTGTTCGGCTGTATCAGCTTCATGGGCTGCAATGGTCTCCATGGCTATAGCCAAAGTTTGAGGTCTTGTTGCTGGTCTTTCTCCCTGAAGCCTAGACCTTGAGCCTTTGCTAGATTCCTTGGGTATCGCCTGTCTGGTTGGACAATGCAAGATGGAGTACTTGCTCTGGAAAGATGTCTGCAGCCTAGGCTCTCACGGGTGGGGGGAACACATCCAATGGTGTTGAGATCAGGCAGAGAGGCTTCCAGAGAGTTTCTCTAGAAAGGTCGCCCGTGAACAGGAAGTGGAATCTCAGGTGAAATTGCTGGAAAGCCATGCCTCCTCCATAGCTCAGGAAGCCTGTTTCAGATCTCAGAGCCAACTCTAGCTGACTCCATGGGGTTCACAGCCCTTCCTTGCCTCCAAACGTTCTCTGGTCAAATGTGTTTTTCTGTATGATCTTTTTGGTACTCTTGGGTTAAACTGCCCACATCTGTGGGTCTCCAACTTTGGAGTCATGAGAGAACCTGGTCTCTTCTTACCCTGCTTCATGCTTTTGTGGCCTTCCCTATAGGGCAGACAGGGATCCATCTGGCATGTGCTGTGTGTAGAGGCTTCATGGAGGAAGTGCTTGTCAGAAGAGTCCCCACCTCTCGCCTGAGGTTCACTCTCCTCCTTCTGGATGGGTCTTTTTGCCTGTATTTGGAAAGTGACCATCTTGTTTTGTCTACATCCTTGCAGCTTCTACACTTGTGTGCTCTGTTTGCAGGCTCTCAGGGTTTGCAGCCTCAGCTCTTGTAACTCC
This sequence comes from Meriones unguiculatus, assembly GCF_030254825.1. Taxonomy (NCBI): domain Eukaryota; kingdom Metazoa; phylum Chordata; class Mammalia; order Rodentia; family Muridae; genus Meriones; species Meriones unguiculatus. The sequence goes on along the minus strand of NC_083353.1, from coordinate 22,431,072 downwards.
TTCATTTGCATGTGTGTTGCTCTCAATCTGGCTCTGGTTTAGTTTCCCAGGCTAGGACTCCTCTTCTGCGTGCCCAGGTTCAGGCTTATCAAACATATATATATATGTGTGTGTGTGTGTGTGTGTGTGTGTGTGTGTGTATGATATACATTCGTACATTTATATGTATATGTATATATATCACAGGTAACTTGCACCTGTGTGACGCATGCTGTGATATATATATATATGTATAAATTAGCATATATATATATATATATATATATCCCTCGGTATGATGGCCATTGTAATTTTTATCACTGTTTGATATTTAATGTAGTCTTCCCTATGTAACAGAGACCATGAATGACCATGAATTGATTGATACTATGAGATGGCTGTGTCATGATGTTCAAGTTTGTGGTGTTCACTCTAATTGCATCCATGTGATGTTTGGGTGAGGGCTCTGTTTAATTATCATTGTGTGATGGCTACAATGTAATGGCCCCTGTGAAATGGTAATAATTAATGGCTACTGTGTTGTGTTCACTGTGTGATGATTACTCTGTGATGGTTGCTGTGTTATGGCCACTTTTTGAGGGCCTCTTATTGACAGTAATGTGTTTTTGACACTGTTGATGGTCACTGTATGCTGGCCACTTAATGATGGCCTGTGTGTGTTGGTCACTGAATTATAAATTCTGTGGGATCCCACTATGTGATGGTCAAAGTTTGATAGCCACTGTGATGGTCATCCTGTGATGGCCATTACCTGATGGTCACTGTTTGATATACCACTATGTGTTTTCTATGGTGTGATGGTCACTGTGTAAATTTGACTTTGTGCTGGACAATGTGTGATTGACATTGAGTTTTGTTCACTGGGCAATGATCAGTGCTTCATCGCCAATACATGATTTTCACTATCATGGCCTGTGACTGATAGTTGTTTTGTGATGGCCATTCTGTGCTAGCTAATAATTGATGGTTAGCTGTGTGATTTAATTGCATAATGGTTACTGTATAATCACTAATCTGTGATGACCATTTTGGTTGATACTGTTTTATGTTCACTGTGTAATATTCATTATATGATGGCCACTGTGTGATAGTCATTATGTCATAAACATGGCGCTGCCAAGAGTGTTAAAAATGGCATGTGATGGATACATAGTGATGGCCAATGTCAATGTTCATGGTGATGGCATACTCTGTGATGGTCACAGTGTGAGAGACACTGTGTGAAGGCCATGATGTGATGATCACTGTGTTGGTCAATATATGGTTATCATTTTATACTGTCCACATTTTCATTATCATTGCAATATGAAAGCAGATTGATAGCTGTTGTTTTATGGTTAAAGCATAATGGTCACTGTGTGATGGTATCTGTGTGGTCATATCTGGGTGATGGGTACTGTAAAATCCACCATGTTGTGACCAGCATGTGATGGCCACAATGTGATGACCAGTTTGTGGTAGTCATTGTGATGAACAGCTGTGAGTAATTCACTGAGTGATCATCATTTTGTGATGGACATATTGTGATGGTCACTGTGCGATGGCCACCTCGGAGTGGAAAGTATGTAATGGTCTCTGTTTATCATCACTATGTGATGGCTTCTATATGGAGGTCACTAGGAATAAACATAATGTGTTGACCAATGTTTTATAACCTCTGTGTGATGGTCAAATAGCATAACTCCTAGGGATGCCCCCTGTGCTATAGACACAATGAAATAGTCTACTCTATGATGGTGACTCTTCATGTCTTGGGTCCATGAACCAGGCATTCAAGAATCTGTTTAAAAAACTGAATGTATTTCTAGAAAACAAATTATTGTAGTTACACTACTTCAACTAAAACAGGAGATTTGGACAAACTGATGTGGCACTGTATGACAGGATTGTTATTTTTTCTGGCTAAAAATATACATCCTGAGAGAAAAGTGGTGAGTATTCTGTGGTGTGCTTCTCTATAGACTGCTTGTTCCTGGGGCATATAGGGCCATAAAGCAGGTTTCAGCTTTTGTTTTGCTTTGCTTTGTTTTTTTTTTTGTTTGTTTGTTTGTTTGTTTTGTTTTGTTTTTTGTTTTGTTTTGTTTTTTGAGACAGAGTTTCTCTGTGTTACCTTGGCTGTCCTGGACTCATTCTGTAGAGAAGGCTGGCATTGATCTCACAGAAATCCATGTGCCTCTGTCCCCTGGAGTGCTGAGATTACAGGTGTCACCACTGCCACAGCTTGGTTTCAACTTTAAAATATAAATTTTTATACTTTTATTAATTAAACCTTACTCACTTTGAATCTCCCCATAAGCCCCTCACCCATCCCTCCCAATCCCACCTTCCTTCCCCCTTCTTCACGCATGCCCCTCCCTGAGTCCACTGATAGGGGAGGTCTTCCTCTACTTCCTTTTGATCTTAGTCTATCATATCTCATCAGGAGTGGCTGCACTGTAATTTTCTGTGGCCTGGTAAGGCTGCTTCCTTCTCAGGGGGAGGTGATCAAAGAGCAGGCCAATCAGATTATGTCAGAGGTAGTCCCACTTCCCATTAGTATGTAACCCACTTGAACACTAAACTGCCATGGACTACATCAGTGCAGGGGTTCTAGGTTATCTCCATACCTGGTACTTGGTTGGAGTATGCATCTCTGGAAAGACCCCTGTGTTCAAATTTTCTGATTCTGTTTCTCTCCTTGTGGAGTTCTTGTCCTCTCCAGATCTTACTATTTACCACTTCTTTGATAAGATTCCATGCACTCTGCCCAAGAGTTGGCTATAAGTCTCAGCATCTGCTTTCATAGCCTGCAGGGCAGAGCCTTTCAGAGACCCTTTACTGTTTTCTTCTTCTTCTGATGTCCATACTCTTTGCCTTTCAGGATGGGGATTGAGCATTTTAGTCAGGGTTGACTCCCTCTTGATTAGTTAGGACATCAACATAAAATCAGAAACATTAAATCAGTTATAAGAAAAAGTAGGAAAGACCCTAGAACTCCCTGGTACAGGAGAAAACTCCCTAAGCAGAATACAAACAACACAGGCTCTAAGAGCAACAATCAATAAATGGGACCTCATGAAACTAAAAAGCTTCTGTAAAGCAAAGGACACTGTCATCAAAACAAAATGAATGCGTACAGATTGGGAAAAAATCTTCACCAACCATTTATCTGACAGAGGGCTAATACCCAGTATTTATAAAGAGCTAAAGAAACTGAAAAGCAACAAACCAAGTAATCCAATTAAAAAATGGGGAACAGAGCTAAACAGAGAATTCTCTGTAGAGGAATATCGAGTGGCAGAGAAAAACTTAAAGAAAGGCTCAAAGTCACTAGCCATTAGGGAAATGCAAATCAAAACCACCCTGAGATTTCACCTTACAACCATAGAATGGCCAAGATCAAAAACTCAAGTGACAACACATGATGGAGAGGTTGTGGAGAAAGGAGAACCCTCCTCCACTGCTTGTGGTAATGTAAACTTGTACAACCACTGTGGAAAGCAATCTGGTGCTTTCTCAGACAACTAGGAATAGTGATTTCTCAAGATCCATCCATATCGCTCCTAGGCATATTTCAAAAAGAGGCTCAAGTACACAATAAAGACATTTGTTCAGCCATGTTTGTAGCAGCTTTATTTGTAATAGCCAGAAGCTGGAAACATCCCAGATGTCCCTCAGTCGAGGAATGGATACAGAAATTGTGGTACATCTACACAATGGAATATTACTCAGCAAAGAAAAATAAGGAAATCATGAAATTTCCAAGTAAATGGTGGGACCTGGAAAGGATCATCCTGAGTGAGCTGTCCCAGCAGCAGGAAGACACACACGGTATATTCTCACTCATATAGACATATAATACAGGATAATCCTTCTAAAATCTGTACATCTAGAATATAATTTTTGTAATTTTAATTACGTTATTTCCAAATTCATTTTTCTCCCTCACATATACTGCTCCTTGCCTTCAATTTCATGGCCTTTTGGTTAAATTATTGTTACTGGTTGAATTTTACTTAAGTTTTGCTCAAGGATTTCCCAGATAGTAAGCCAAGAAATGGCTCCCTTGGACATTGAATATGAAATGAAATGTCACACAAGGACCCATGTCCTGGAACAGGAACTGCTTTGGGACATTGGAAGAATTTCTATTAAAATAGATTTTTCCAGACTAAAATCTTGTCTGCTCCAAGGGTACAAGGGCAGAGCTAGGAAGGCCTGTGCTGTCTGAGTCATTTGCTTTCTATTCACCCAGTAAGGGAAACACTATTCCCCAAACCCCACCTTGGTGGTCCTTGCTTAGGAAAGACTCTGGAAAGGCCTAGCCAACAGAAGCTCTAATGGACGTTAGCTTGCAGGTTCCTTCCTCGATTCTTCCCTGGTTCTGCTCTAGGGATCTGTGCAGGAGACCACAAGCCACACCATGGTGATTGTGGTCACTCTTTTCTTAGGTCAGGAGGAGCAGGCCCGTTGAACTGTCAGAGCAGCTGGTACTGGGATGGACTGTGAAACAGACTGTGGGTTTGTTCATGTGGTGACCTGAGCAGTGGCCCTTGGCCTCTGAGCTTCGCTGATTGTGGATTCTTTGGAAGAAGGAGGCTCTCTGCATCCATGGCTGTGGGACCCTGTGGTGCTTGTACATACATCACTACATAGTGCATAAACAATCATTGCTTTTGGTGTATTATAGGAAGAAGACATTATAAAATTGAAGGTCTTTTTTATAGAAGTTCTGAATTTTTCATTCTGCTTTTAGGTTTGTGTTACAAGTTCTGTGAAGGGTTTAGAAACTGGTAGTAAATAGGTGACAGGGGTTACCGTTCAACAATACAGCAATGCTTGGTTAGAATACTATGGCTAGAGAGATGGCTAAGTGGTTAAGAGCACTTATGGATAAGACCAGAGTTAAGATCCCAGGATATATAGCATTTGGCTCACAACTACCTGCAACCACACCTCCAGGGGACCTTATGATCTACTCTTACTTCACTGGGTATATATATACACACACACACACACACACAAATGCACACATACACAATTCTTCATATACACAAGAATTTAAAATATTTGAAAAGCTAGGTGTTGCTGACATATGCATTTCATTTCAACACTCAAGAGGCAGAGGCAGCTGGAGCTCGGAGTTCAAGACCACTCTGGTCTACACAGTCAGTTCTAGGATAGCTCAAGTTGCATGCAGAAACCTTGTCTCAACAACCAAATCACAGATAAAATAAAATAAAATAAAATAAAATAAAATAAAATAAAATAAAATAAAATAAAATAAAATATAAAATAAAAATCCTTTTATGTTTCTGTGATTCAGAGAAATTCATTTCCAAGGACAAAAGGAGTTTCTGAGCTGCAGAGGTTTCCCAGGTGTTCATGGGGTTGGGTGGCTAAGGCAAATTCCACATCTTGTGACATAGATTTTGTGGCAAAAAATAGACATTAAAATATTTAATGTCATTTTGTCTGTGAGTTTCAGTGGGTCTGGGTTTGCATGAATCCACAAGGGGACATGTGGGGCTACCAATCCATGGCAGAGCTTTTGATCTTATCCATTTGAGAGAGAGCTCTAGAGCATGGTCACTCTCTCTCACTATAGGAAATATCAGTAGGTATTGGGTCAAACCCAACAATTTAGGAGTCACTTTGAGTTAATTTTGTGGTAGTTGTGGAGTTTGTCTATAATTTTTTTCTTTATTCTTTTCTTACATATCCTGACTGAATGGTCCCCTTCCTCCTCTTTTTTTAAACCCCCAATCTTCTCAATCATGTCCATTGCTCCTCTATTTCCCTTCAGAAAAGAGCACACCTCCAGTGATATCAGCTGAACAAAGCATAACAAGATGCTATAAGAGTATGCATAAACCATCATATCAAGGCTGGACAAAGCACCAAAGTTGGAGGAAAAGAGTTCCATGAGCAGCCAAGAGTCAGAGATACTACCACCCCAACTCTTAGGAGTTCCACAAAAACACTCAAATCAAACAACCACAGCATGTACACACAGGGCCAAGCTCAGACCCATGCAGGTTCCGTGATTGTTGCTTCAGTCTGTGTGAGCCCTTATGAGCCCTCCTTAGCTGACTCAGTGGTCCACGTTTTTATGGTGTCCTTGAACTTTCTGGCTTCAACAATCCTCCCTTCTCCTCTTTTCCCCGGGTTCCTGAGTTAGTCTAATGTTTGGGTGGATGACTGTGTCTGCTCCTTTCACTTCTGGGGCATCCCCCTCTGATAACTATTGGGCTAGGCAGCATCTATGAATACAGCAGGATATCATAAGATACTATTTCATTGACTTTTTTATTAATGTTAGTCTTATGTGGTTCAACCCTAGGTCTTTGAGGTATCCACCTTTAGGTTCCTGGTGATACAGGAAGTGTGAGGCATGGGCTCTCTCTCTCATGGTTTGGGCCTCAAGCTAGGCCAGTTTTTGTGGATTTAGGCCAGCTTGTGGGTTTTTCATACCCACAAGCTATGAGTCACCACTGCTGCAGCACATCTTGCAGAGGACAGGTTGAAGGTAGAAGGCTTTGTGGCTGAGTTGGTGTCCCAGTACCACCACTGGGAGCATAGCCTGTTTACAGAAGATAGTCTGTTCAGGTTCCATATCCTCTGTTGCTAGGAGACTTTGTTAGAGTCACCCTGATAGGGTCCCAGAAATTTCCCCTGCACCAGGATTCCATATCATCCTCTAAATGCTCAGCAACTCAAGTTGTTTCTGGTCATATTCTCTCTCTCTGCCTCTCCCTCCTCTATTTGGTTCACCCTATTTCTTTCCATTCTCTGTACCCTGCCACCTGTCTACTCCCCCCAAATTTATTTTATTTTCAATTTCCAGGGAGATCTTGCTATCCCACCTAAAACCCTTCTTTTTACTTACCTTCTCTGGTTTTGTGGATTGTAGTGTGATTATCCTACACTTAACAGCTAATGTCTTCTTGCAAGAGAGTACATACAATGTTTGCTTTTCTGGGTCTGGGTTACAACAATCAGGAAGATTTTTTCAGTTACATACATTTGCCTGAGAATTTCAGAATTTTTTTTCTAACACCTGAGTAATACTCCATCTTAAAATATACATTTTATTTATCTGTTCTTCCACTGAGTGACATCCTGGTTGTTTCCAGATTCTGGCCATTATGAACAAAGATGTTATGAATATGGTTGAGCAAGTGTCCTTGTGATAAGATGGAGTGTCTTTTGGGCATATGCCCAATAGTGGTATAGCTGGCAGTTGAGTTCTCCATTCCCAACTTTCTGAGGAACCAGCAAATTGATTTACATTGTGGCTGTAAAATTTATGCTCCCAACAAGAGCAAATTTCCTGTCACTTATTTTGTTGATCTTTTTTATTCTGACATTTGCGAGACAGAATTTCAAACTAGTTTTGATGTGCATTTCCCTGTTGGCTAAGGATATTCCACATTTCTTTAAGTGTTTCCTGGCCATTTGAGATTCACATACTGAGAATTATGTATTTCTGTGCCTCATTTTTTAAATGTTGGATTGTTTAGTTTGTGGATGATTAATTTGTTAAGTTTTTTTTGTTTGTTTGGCTTTTTTTAATTTTGAATGTTAACACTCTATAGGATGGGGATTTCATGAAAATCTTTTTCTTTGTTGTAGGCTGATATTTTGTCTTTTGATGATGTTCATTATATTTCACTATGCTGAGGTCCCATTTATTAACTGTTGTTATTAGTGCCTGCATGAATCATATTCTGCTTAGGAAGTTGTCTCCTATGTCAGTGTGTTCAAGAGTGTTCCCTGTTTTTCTCTTCTGTAAGGTTCAGAGTTCTATGTTGAGATCTTTGACCCACTTGAACATAAGTTTGGAGCAGGATTGTAAATATTGGTGTGTTTGCATTCTTCTGCATTCATATATCCATAGCATTTCTTTTTTTTTCTTCAACTTCAAAATGTTTATTTTCCTAAATTTAAACATATTTAATATGCACAGGCAATTAAATCTTTAATATTATTTTTTCATAGGATGATTGTAATGAGTTTATTCTGTAGGAAAACAAATGGAAACGTTACAAACCAGTTCATTTCTGTTTATATGGCCTATAAAAAAGATTTATTTTCTGGGGTTATCAATCTGGCGCCTCCTCAGACAACTAGGAATAGCGCTTCCCCAAGATCCAGCCATACCACTCCTGGGCATATATCCAAATGAGGCTCAAATACACAAAAAGGACATTTGCTCAACCATGTTTGTAGCAGCTTTATTTGTAATAGCCAGAAGCTGGAAACAACCCAGATGCCCCTCAACTGAAGAATGGATGCAGAAATTGTGGTACATCTACACAATGGAATATTACTGAGCAATGAAAAATAAGGAAATCATGAAATTTGCAGGTAAATGGTAGGATCTGGAAAGGATCATCCTGAGTGAGTTGTCCCAGAAGCAAAAAGACACACATGGTATATACTCACTCATATAGACATACAACATAGGACAAACCCACTAAAACCTGTGCCTCTAAAGAAACTAAGCAAGAGAGAGGACCCTAACTAAAATGTCCAATCCCCATCCGGAAAGGCAAAGAGGATGGACATCAGAAGAAGAAGAAAACAGGAAACAACCTAGGAACCTACCACAGAGGGCCTCTGAAAGCCTGTGCCGTAAAGACTATCAAAGCAGATGCTGAGCCTGATGGGCAACTGTTGGGCAGATTGAATGGAATTTTATGTAAGAACTGGGAAATAGTAAAAGCTGGAGAGGACAGGGTCTCCACAAGGACAGCAACAGAACAAGAAAATTTGAACACAGGGAACTTCCCAGAGACTCATACTCCAACCAAGGACTATTCATGGAGATAACCCAGAACCCCTGCACAGATGTAGCCCAGGGCAGTTCAGAGTCCAATTGGGTTACATAGTAATGTGAAGAGGGACTGCCTCTGACATAATCTGATTGGCCTGCTCTTTGATCACCTCCCCCTGAGGGGGGAGCAGCCTTACCAGGCCACAGTAGAGGACAATGCAGCCACTTTTGATGTGCACTGATAGACTAAGTTCAGAAAGGAGAGGAGAACCTCCCATATCATTGGACTTGGGGAGTGGCATGCATGCAGAGGGAGGAGGGAGGTTGGGATTGGGAGTGGAGGAGGGAGGGGCTTATGGGCGGATGCAGAATGAATAAAGTGTAATTGATGAAAAATTAAAAAAAAAGATTTATTTGAGGAATTGCCTTCAGAGAATTGGTGAATGAGTTTCATTTGCAGTATAATATCAGAAAGATAATAGTAATAGTTATGTTCAAAGACCTTTTCTTGGGATAAGAGAATCATAATTTTTTTCCAGTTGGATCATTTTTTTTTTCTTCATGAATTGGCAAAGATCTGTGGAACACTATTGTTACTGTCATATTCTGTTAACTATATACCTAAATTTCTTTTCAGCCTAGCACAACCACTCTGGAAATCAATCTGGCCCTTTAATAGACAACTAGAAATAGCATATCGTCAAGATGCAGCCATACCACTTCTAGGCATATATTGAAAAGAGGCTCAAGTACACAATAAGGACATTTGCTCAACCATGTTTGTAGAAGCTTTATTTGTAATAGCCAGAAGCTGGAAACAGCCCAAATGACCCTCAACTTAAGAATGGATGCAGAAATTGTGGTATATCTACACAATGGAGTATTACTCTGCAATGAAAAATAAGGAAATCATGAAATTTGCAGGCAATTGTTGGGACCTGGAAAGGATCATCCTGAGTGAGCCGTCCAAGAAGCAGAAAGACATACAAGGTATATATTCACTCATATAGACTTATAACATAGGATAAACCTACTAAAATCTATACATCTAAAGAAACTAATCAAGAGAGAGGATCCTGACTAAAATGGTCAATCCACATCCCGAAAGGCAAAAAGGATGGACATCGGAAGAAGAAAACAGGAAACAACCTAGAAACCTGCTGCAGAGGGCCTCTGAAAAGCTCTGCCCTGCAGACTATCAAAGCAGACACTGAGACTCATGGCCAACTGTTGGGCAGAATGCATGGAATCCATAGCATTTCTTAAAGAAGCATTCTTTTTTCTGTTGTGTCTTTTTACCTTCTTTATCAAAAATCAAATGGGCATAGGTGTGTGGATTTATATATGGGTCTTTGATTTGATTATAATTGTGTGGAAATTTGAGAATTGTGTTAAATCCGTAGGTTGCTTTTGGTAGGATGGCCATTTTACTATATTAATTCTATCCATGAGTGAAATCTTTCTATCTTCTGGTATCTTTTTCACTTTAATTCTCTAAACAGTCTAGAAAGACCCTAAAAAAAACTTCTTTAACATTCTTGCTGTACAAGAATTTCATTTTCTTGGTTGAATTACCCCAAGATATTTTATATTAATTGTGGCTATTGTGAACTGTGTGGTTTTTCATATCTTCCTCAGCTTGTTTGTCATTTGTATATAGGAGAGTTACTGTTTTTTTGTCTGTTTGATTTCTTTTTCTCTATTTGGTTTTGTTTGTTTCAAGCAACTTTGTATCCAGCTGTTTTGTGAAAGGTATTTATCAGGTGTAGGAGTTCCCTGGTAGAATTCTTGGGATCTCTCATGGATACTATGGTATCATCTGCAATTAACGATACTTTAATTACTTCTTTTCTAGTTTGTATTTCCATGATCTTTTTCATTGCCCTCACTAGAAAGAATTTAAAGTATTCTGTTGGATAGATATGGGCAGAGGAAAGAAGCTTGTCTTCTTCCTGATTTTAGTGGAATTGCCTTGAGTTTTTCACCATTTAATTTGTTGTTGGCTGTAGGCTTGCTGTGAATTTCCCTTATTATATTTATGTATGTCTTGGATATTCCTACTCTCCACAAATGCTTTCTCATTACGGGGTGTTGGATTTTGTTAAAGCCATTTTCAGCATCTAATGATCTCATAATGTTATTTTTTTTTTCTCCTTTCAGTTTGTTTATATGGTAGAATACATTGACATATTTTATATGTTATGTACTTCTGCTTTGTTGGACTATTCAGGGCTTGCTGTAGTAGGATAGCCAGTGGAATATATCGACCTGGCTGTTATAGATCGTATTCTTATTTTTTTATTTATTTATTTATTTATTTATTTATTTATTTATTTATCTAGCTAGCGAGCTGTTTATTTGTTTATTTATTTATTTGTATTTTTAATAATTTATTCATGTTACATCCCAATTGTAGCCCCTTCCCACATCAATTCCCAGTCCCATCTTCACCTTCTTTTCCACCTTACATCCTTCCTTAATCCACTGAAAATGGAAGTCCTCCTCCACTACCATCTGACCCTAGTCTATCAAGTCTCATCAGAACTGCCTGGATCCTCTTCTTCTGTGTCCTGGTAAGGCCACATTGCCAGAAGGGAGTGATCAAAGAGCAGGCAACAAAGTTTATATCAAAGATAACACCTGCTCCACTTATTGGGAACCCTCATGGAGACTGAGTGCCTATGGGCTGCTTCCTGGTAGGAGATCTAATTCTTCTCCATGTATGGGACTTGGTTGGCCCATCTGTCTTGGCAGGGCTCCTTGGATCAAGATTTTTAACTTTTTTGGTCTCCTTGTAGAGCTTCTGACCCCCTTCCATTTCCCCATTCTCCCTTAAGACTCCCTGTGCTCTGCCCAGAGTTTGGCTGTAATTCTCAGCTTCTGCTTCCATCTTCTGCTGGGTGGAGACTTTCAGAGAACATCTGTGCTAGACTCTTGTCCTGTTCTCTCCTTCATACTTCCGGTGTCTATCCTGTTTGCCCTTCTTAATGGGAATTCATAATCCTCCCTAGGGTCCTCCTTGTTCTTTACTTTCTTTAAGTCTTTGGATTTTAGTATGATTATCCTATATTAACTGGCTAATATTTGCTTATAAGTGAGTATGTGCCATGCATATCTTTCTAGTTCTGGCTACCTCACTCAGGATGATCTTTTCTAGTCCCATCCATTTGCCTGCAAGTTTCATGACTTCCTTGTTTTTATTAGCTGCATAGTATTCTGTTGTGTAATTGTATAAGAATTTCTGTATCCATTCTTTGCTTGAGAAAAATATAGGTTGATTCCAGATTCTGAATATTATGAATAAAGCTGCTGTGAATATAGTTGAGCAAATGTCCTTTATGTATGGTGGAGCATCTTTTGGGTACATGCCCAGAAGTAATATAGCTGGATCTTGAGGTAGTTATTCCGAATTATCTGAGACAGCGCCATCTTGATTTCCAAAGTGGTTGTACATGTTTACATTTCCACCAGCAACGGAGTAGGGTTTCTCTTTCCCTGCATCCTTGCTAGGATGTGTTGTCACTTGAGTTATTGTTATTAGCCATTCTAATAGAATCTCAGAGTCATTTGCATTTGCATTTCCCAGAGGACTAAGGACAGTGAGCCCTTTTTAAGTCATTCCCTGACATTTAGTATTCCTCTGTTGAGAATACTCTGTTTAGCTCTGTATCCCAGTTTGGTGTTTAATTTCTTGAGTCTATATAAATTTTGCATATTAGCCTTCTGTCAAATGTAGGGTTGGTGAAGATCTGTTTTCAGTCTGTAGGCTGTCATTTTGTTCTGATGACAGTGTCCTTTGCTTTACAGAAGCTTTTCAGTTCATGAGATACCATTTATTGATTGTTGATATTAGAGCCTGTGTTTTTGGTGTTCTATTCAGGATCTTGTCTCTTGGGCCAATGAGTTCAAGGCTCTTCATTCCTTTCTCTTCTAACAGGTTCATTGTGTCTGGTTTTATGTTGAGGTCTTTGACCCACTTGAACTACAGTTTTTCTCAGAGTGATACATATGGGTCTTTTTGCATTTTTCTATATGGAGACATCAAACTAGGCCACTACCATTTGATGAAGATACTGTCTTTTTTTACACTGTTTGGTTTTGGCTTCTTTGTCAAAAATTAAATATCTGTAGGTGTCTGGGTTTATTTCTGGATTTCCCATTAATTACACTAATCCTCTATTCTGTTTCTATGAGAGTACCATGCCATTTTTATTACTGTTGTTCTGTAGTACCACTTGAGATCAGGGATGGAGATACTTCTAGAGGATCTTTGATTGTACAGGATTGTTTTAGCTATTTTTTTCCACATGAAATTGAGAATTGTTTTTTTTTTTTTTTTTTTCAAAATCTTTAAAGAAGTCTGTTGGTATTTTCATGGGAATTGCATTGAATCTATATTCTTTTGGCTAGAATGGCCATTTTCACTATGTTAATCCTATTGATCCATGGGCATGGGAGATCTTTCTATCTTCTGATATCTTATTCGATTTCTTTCTTGAGAGACTTGAATTTTTTTTTTCATACAAGTCTTTCACTTGCTTTGTTAGAATTATACCAAAATACATTATGGTTTTTTGTTTTGTTTTTTCTGTTGTGAAGGTTCTGTTTGCCTAATTTCCTTCTTTCCCCTTTTATCTTTTGTATACAGGAGGGCTTCAGAGTTTTCTGAGTTAATTTTTTATCCAGCCACTTTGCTGAAGGTGTTTATCAGCTGTAGGGATTCTCTTGTAGAATTTTTGGGGTTACTTATGTATACTATCATATCATCTCTGAATAGTGATACTTTGACTTCTTTTCGGATTTCTATCCCCTTGATTTCCTTTATATTTCTTATTGCTCTAGCTAGGACTTCAAGTAATATTTTCAAGAGATAGGGCAAGAGTGAACAGTCTTGCCTGTTTTATTTCAGTGGAATTGATTTAAGTTTCTCTCCGTTTAGCTTGATGTTGGCTATACCTTGTTGTATATTGCTTTTTCTATGTTTAGGTATGTGCCTTGTAGCCCTGATTTCTCCAAAATTTTAAACATGAATGGGTATTGGATTTTGTCTAATGTTTTTTCAGCATCTAAGGTGATGATTATGTGTTTTTTGTCCTTCCATTTGTTTATATGCTCTATTACACAGACAGATTTTCATATATTGAACCACAGTGCATGCCTGGTATGAAGCACACTTGGTCATGATGTATACCTTTGATGTGTTTTATTGTATTTGGTTTGTAAGTATTCAGCATTTTTTGCATCAGTGTTCATTAGGAAAATTATTCTATTTTGTAGAATGGTTTGAACAGTGTTGGTATTAGCTCTTCCTTGAGTGTCTGGTAAAATTTTGCACTGAAACTATCTGGTGCTGGACATTTTTTGAATAGGAGAGTTTTGAAGATTGTTTCTATTTCTTTAGGGGTCACAAGACTATTAAACTTGTTTATCTGATCTTAATTCTAATTTTGTAAGTGGAATCTATCAAGAAAATTGCCCATCTCATTTAGATTTCTAAATTATGTGGTATACATCCTTTTGAATTAAGACCTAATGTTTCTTTGAATTTCCTCAGTGTCTGTCATTATGTCCTCCTTTTCTTTTCTTATTTTGTTGATTTGGATAGTGTTTCTCTGCCTTTTCATTAGTTTTGCTAAGGATTTCTCTATCTTGTTGAATTTCCAAAGATTCAGCTCTTGGTTTCATTGATTCTTTGAATTGTTTTCTTTGTTCTAATTTATTGATTTCAGTCCTGAATTTGATTATTTCCAGCTGTCTGCTCTTCTTGGGTTCACCTGCTTCCATTTTTTTCTGGTGTGACATCAAGTTGCTTGTATGAGATGTCTCTAATTTCTTTATGAATGTACTTCATGCTATGAACTTTCTTTTTATCACTGATTTCATTGTTTTCCATAAGTGTGGATATGCTGTTCCTTCATTTTCATTGATTTGTAGAAAGTCTTTAATTTCTTTCTTCTTTCTTCCCTGACCCAGCTGTCATTGAGTGGAGAGTTGTTCAGTTTCTATGCTTATTTCGACTTTTTTCTATTTCTGTTGTTGTTGAGAGTCAGCTTAGTCTATGGTGGTCTGAAAGGTACAAGGGATTATTTCAGTCTTTTTGTATATGTTGATTATGTTGGTCTTTTTGTATGTGTTGAAGCTTGCTTTGTGACCAACTGTGTGATCTATTTTGGAGAAGGTTTTATGCAGTGCTGAGAAGAAGTGATATTCTTTTGTGTTTGCGAGAAAAGTTCTGTAGATGTCTGTTACATCCATTTGTTTCATGACATTTGTTAGTGTTATTAATTCTCTGTTTAGTTTCTGTTTCCTTGACCTGTCCTTTGATGAGAGTGGGATGTTGAAGTCATCCACTATTAATGTATGGGGATTAATATGTGGTTTAAATTTTATTAATGTTTCTTTTACAAATGTGGCTGCATTTGAATTTGGGGCATAGATGTTCAAAATTGAATTTTTTCTTGGCACAATTTTTCTCTTTTGAGTATGAAGTGTCTTTCTTCATTCATTTTGATTTATTTTGGTTGAAAGTATTTTATTAGATATTAGAATGGCTACTGCAGCTTGCTTCTTGTTGTCCATTTGTTTGGGGAACATTTACTCTCAGGTAATATCTGTCTTTGGTTGAGATGTGTTTGAGTTGTGTTTCTTATATGCAGCAGAAAGCTTGGTCACTCATCCATTCTTTTTTGTCTGTGTCTTTTTATTGGAGAGTTGACTTCATTGATATTTTGAGGTATTAATGACCAGTGACTGTAAGTTCCTTTCAGTTTGGTGTTGGTTGCAATAGTGTGTTTGTGTCCTTTTCTACTTTTGGTTTTGCTATAGTGAAGTTATTTATGTCCGTTTTTTTGTTTTTTTGGTGGGGGGAGGGTATGGTTAACCTTGAGTGGTGGTTTTCCTTTTAGTATCATGTGTACGACTGGGTATTTGCATAGATATTATTTAAATTTTGTTCTGTTCTGTAATATCTTCTTTTCTCCATGTATGTTTTCTCCGTATATGTTGAAAGTTTTGCTAGGTATAGTAGTATGGACCAGTATCCTTTATTTATTTTTTTTTCTGGGGGGTGGTGTTCAAGATATCTGCCCAGACACTTCTTTCATTTATGAGCTCTATAGAGAAGTCACTTGTGATTCTGATAAGTTTGCCTTTTTTAAATTTTTTTCTGGGCCCTTTTCCCTTTCAACATTCAATTTTCATTTTCACTTCTGTTCATTTAGTGATTTAGCTATTATGCGGCCAGATGATTTTCTCTTCTGGCCTAATTTATTGTAGTTCTCTTGTATCCTTGTAAGCATCTCTTTCTTAACTTTGGGAAATTTTTCTTTTATAATTTGTTGGAAATATTTTATGGTCCTTGGACCTGGGAATCTTTTCTTTCTTCTATTTATAATATTCTTCGGTTTTTCCTTTTCACAGTGTCCTTGATTTCTTTCATGTTTTCTGTCACAGATTTCTTAGGATTTAACATTTTTGGTTTGGATGATGCATCAATTTCTTTTTCTTTTTAGATTTTTTTTTATTTTTTATTTTTTTATCAGTTACATTTTATTAACTCTGTATCCCAGCTGTGTCCCGATCCCTCATTCCGTCCCAGTCCCTCCCTCCCTCCCTCATCTCCACCATGCCCCTTTCCAAGTCCACTGATAGGGGGGACCTCCTCCCCATTCATCTGATCCTGTTTTACCAGGTATCTTCAGGACTGGCTGAAAAGCCCTCCTCTGTGGCCTAACAGGACTGCTCCTCCCTTCGGGGGTGGGGAGACCAAAGAGCCAGTCATTGAGTTCCTGTTAGAAATAGTCCCTGTTCCCCTCACTTTGGGAGCATCAATTTCTTTCATTGTGTCTTCTACACCTGAGGTTCTTTCCTCTATCTTTTGTATTTTGTTGTTAATGCTTACCTCTGTAATTCCTGCTTTCTTCCCTAAGTTCTCCCTCTCTAGGATTTCTTAAATTTGTGCTTTCTTTAATGTTGCCATTTCCATCTTCAGCTTTTGCACAGTATTGTTAATTTCCTACACCTGTTTGTTTGTATTTTCCTGTTTTTTTATTAGATGATCTGTCCAATATTCTTCATCTCTTTGAATTCTCCTGCTGATCTTTCAGTGATTAATTTATTTCTATCTCTAAAGGTTTCAGACTTTTTTTCTCTATCTTCCTGTATTTCTTTATGGATTTTACTTGTTCCCTTTGTTATCATCTTCATAAGCATAGATTTAAGGTTATTTTCTTCTGTTTCATTTGTATTTGGGCATTCATGGTTACTTCCCTTTGGACCACTGGGTTCTGGGGAGGCCATATTGCTTTGGCTTTTGTTGATTGTGTTTTTATACTGACCTTCAGCCAACTGGCTGACTCTGGCATTGGACATTAGATCCTGTTGCCTACTGAAGTGCTCAGGGATGTGGAAATAATCCTGGACAAGAAACTGGATATTCCTGCAGGAGCCCTTCTCAGTTTGGTGGAAATAACCTGAGACTGGTGGGTGGCTCTCCAGGAATTTCCAGTCAGAATCATCAGATTTTTGATCCTGGGGAACATGTGGACTCCTCAGGTACTCAAGGATCCTCCTCTCACAGGGAAGACCTGGAGTCAGCTACTCTACTACTGCCTTTATTTCTCTTAAGTTAGTGAGCCCAGTCACTGTGCTTAGACAATGTGCTTGCTGTATGTAGCCTTTCTAGAGAACCTGTGAGCTCAGAGGTTCTGCTGGTCTCCATAGGAAGATTGAGTGTGTCTTGGAGCAGTGTCTTAGTTTCTTCTGTGGGTCCCAAGTGTCAGAAGGCCCATGGTTGGAGCCAGGTGCTCAGAATGGTGAGAGTGGTCCCTGAGTTTGGAGCTGGGTGTCCCTGGTACTGTAAGGTATCCCATTTAAGGACACTGAGAGTAGGCACCTGAGTTTTGAGCCATAAACCAGAATACCCAGAAGGTATTTATGGGACAGTGAGAGTGTGTGTTCTGCTCTGGAGCCTCACCCAGGTACTGGAAGGAAGATATGTACTGCATGGTCAGTGAGAGTAAGCACCTGAAGTAAGAGCTGCAAACCACCAGTACCAGACAGTGAGCTAGGGCAGGAAGCCTATCACTTTGGCTGTGCCAGGCAGAAGCCTGGGAACTATTCCAGGGAATAGCAGGGTGGCCTGAAGGTGGACCCTTGAGTTTCCCTGTGGGTTCTTCTCTCACCTGCAAAGAACAGATGTAAAGGTTTTGAGGGCCACAGTATTCCCTGCTGGTCACTGTGCTCTCACTCCTGAGCTGCTGTTCAGATCTCTGCATGGTTGGTGACACCATCAGCCATCATGGATCTCTTTATAGACTGTATTCTCGCATTGTTTTTTTTTTCTTTTGTATAAATGTTCCAGGTAATTATTGCTTCAGGCCTTATTTCTGAGTTTGTCTTACTTGGAGAAGTGTTTTGTTCCATGGCTTCTGTTTCTTCTCATGTGTTGTGAACTGTAGTATGCATGCAATGAGCCATTTAAGGAGAAACTGGAAAATGAAAGTGTTGAGCTTAAGAAGATAGTGGTCACAGTGAGGAAGATTCAGTGGGGAAAAGAGCACATTAACAATTAGACTAGAGACCATGTGGTTGGACTGGCCCAGATCTGCTCATATATTTGAACACTCAATTTTCAGTTAGTGGAACAGATTTGGAAATATCAGTAGAAATGCTGTGTTGGAGGAGCTCTTTCAGTGAACGTGTTTTGAAACTTCAAAATCACATGCCAGGATCAGAGTTTCTTTTTCTGCATGCTGCTTGCAGATCTAGATGTACCTTTTCAGCTCCATGTTGATTTAACGATCAGAAAATCCCAGATGTTCGATTTTACCAATACAAACTCATGAGCTAGATGCTGGCTTGAGAACTTGCTGGCTCAGTGAGGAAAGAGAAAGCAACTAGCTGACCTTCAGCTTACATCTCAGATGGCAAAGCCCAAAGCCGACAGCTAAAAACAAAAAGTCGAGACACAGCATCAGCTGGTTACTTGGTCTGACTCTTGGTCTAGGGCTAACTGTATTTAATCCTGTTTACAGAAGGCTCTTGGATGAGGGGTGTGTGCTTTGGCTGAGCTGCTCCATGGGTTAGTATTTACAGAAGAAAGAAAGCCCTAGGATTAAAGTTTGAACCATACCACAATTAGAAACAGGGGTTTATACTTTACAATATAAGGGTTCACAATGGAATCAAATATCCTGCAACAGCTCCTTGCTTGCCTACTGCCATTGTTTTTTCCCATGAGGATAATGAAGTATCCTCTGAAAGTATAAGCAAGCCTCCAATAAAAAGCTTTCTTGTAAGTGTTGCTTTGCAATGGTGTCTCCTCACAGGAGAAAAACAAAAACCAAGAAAGGTCGTTTCTCTAATGTCTGTATTCTGCCTGTAATCTGTCTGTATTCTGCCCATGTCCTGAGAAACAGAAAGGCAGAATTAAAAAATAAGGAGTTGACATTTTTGAGAAAACATTGAGTCAGTGATTGTGTTGAATAGTTTTATGTCAACTTCACATAAGCTGAAGTCATCTGAGAGGAAGGACTCTTAATAAAAGGCTTCCATAACATGTAGCTTTACGCAAGCATGCACTGCACTTTATTAATTAGTGAATGATGAGGGAGTGCCAAGCCCAATGTGGGTGATGTAACCACTTTTACATAAACCAAAATGGGAACAGCTATAAACTTTCTGGTGTGACTGAGCCATCAGGATGTTACCCCCATTTCCACTAAGAAGGTGACACCAGATTTCCAGGGTGTATATATGCTGTATTTTATTTTTGGTGGTTTGCTTTCTGTGATAAACTTTCTGACTTTCACAGGTTACTAAAGAATTTTCTTAGTCATGTGCCTCCAGTGATAGATAACAATCAAAGGATGCTGAAACTTAACATGTTTTGACTAGGAAGGCTCATGGTAATTTGCATCAGCACAGAGCCAGTCTTGGGAAGCAAACATCCAACAGGAATCAAAATAATAGGTTGATGGGTTTCAGACACTCTGTTGCCCCTGTAGCCATGACAGCTGGAGGCTGTAGCCTCAGGCAGTGCTGAGTCCTCATGTGCTGTCCCAGCCCCACCCTCCTCATGGACTCTCCTAACCTCTTTTTCTTTCAGATACTTGGGACTCCTTTGGTCCAGTTCACTGCCTACTAGTGTGTGCTGCAACAGGCCCTCCAAACCCATGCTCTTGCCTTCATCTCTAGTTGCTATGATATAAACATACTATAGAAAAAATAACATGCTAATATAATTTCTTGCTCCATTATATTATGTTTTTTCTGTGTCCTATATCCTATGTCCTATAGGTACTTAGTCTAAGAAAGCATATGGTAAATTATACCATGCATTCCCTAACCCAGGCAGCCTGACTTATAGAAATCCATCTCTAAAATTGGGAATTTAACTTGAGTGCTGTCATACATGACTCATATCTAGATTAAAAAATGTAACAGAGATTAACAGATTATGAATTTGGAGAACCGGGTCAAGGGAATATTTGCAAGAAATATTAGAAGTTTAGCCCACCAGGGGCCCCAAACTCTTCTAAGTTAGTTATTAAAAGTTTGCTGATTGCTTTGGCATGCTGTAGAGAAATATTAATGCAGCGAGATGACTACTGTGGCAATGTCAGCATTTCATCATCCCCAGGCTATGTATTCATAAAACTTGGAGTTTGAGCTAACATCACCACTCCCTTTATTCCATTTAACATTATAGAATGTTATTTCATCTGTTTATGTCCTTTAATGAAGAACTTAGTTCTATTACATTACCTTGGGTCCTCTTTTTCCTGGAACTGTATACTTTGTACTTTTCCTTGCTCAACCTTTTTCATTATAGATCTGCATAAGACTGGCCATTAACAATGCTGCAGCACACTCAATACTAGGTTGCTTTGAAATGTCCTCTGCTAATTCTATTAATCAAATTCTTGCCCTTGGGTCTTTAGTTTAGCCTCAGGCTGAGTTTTTAGACAATGGCAAAAATCAGCCACATCTTTTGCCAGAGTATTATAACAAGGGACTCTAGGCCACATATTAATATTGTTACCCCTGAAACTGACCCTCATGGTTCACATCACCTTCAGCCCTACTGACTGCCATGTGCAAACTAGGATGGGCCATTAAGGCCCTCATAAAATGTCCAATCTTTATCTAGTCCTGTGTTCCAACATGTTCTATATTCCTCAAAACCAAAGCATATTCAGACCTGTCACAGCAATACCCCAGTTCCTGTCACCAACTTCTGAAGTCTTAGTCAGTCTTCTATTGATGTGAAGAGATACTGTGACCATTGATCTCTTGTACAAGAAAGCATTTAATTGGGGCTTGCTTACAGTTTCAGATGTTTAGTCCATTGTTTTCATGGTGGAGACCATGGTGGCACAGAGTCAGAGATGTGGTTAATAAAAGCTGAGAGTTCTACATCCAGATATACAGGCAGCAGGTAGAGCTGCACTGATTAACTATGTAAACTATAATATTTAATATATATTAAATATTTTAAGATGAATACTGATATATAATTATTTATCTTTGGCTCATGAATCCTAGAATGGCAGTCATCCATAGAAGGGGAAGTTTCCAAGCAATATGATGTCAGTACTAGTGGAACTAATGAAGAGCATTCTCAACAAGGTTGCTTTCTCATGGCCATCTAGACTTGTGAATCTCAGGTTTGCTTCTACCCTCAAGGGCACAGATTTATGGTGTCTGTTGTAGAGATAATATCAGAACAAATTCTTACACAGTTTCTGTAGTTGAAAGAGGAACCATTTCACCTTCTCAACTTCGACAAGACAATTCTGTTTTGGGTATCTCAGTTACTGTGAGGAAACCACCACAATCAAGGCAACTTAAAAAGGAAGCATTAAATTGGACTTATGTTCTAGAGAGTTGAAATTTCTGATGAGGGACTAAAGGTATGGCAGCAAGAATAACTGATGGTTCAAATCCAAAGCTAAGCAGGAAGGAGAGAGTACACTTGGGATAGTGCAGTCTTTGGAAACCTCAGAGCCTACTCATGTTACACAGATCCTTAAAGACAGCCATACCTCCAATGCTTCCACCAAATTGGAAAGAAGTATTCAAACAATTGAATCTAAGGGAGTCATTCTCTTTCAAACCACCACACATTTCTTTAATACTTTTCATCTGCACAAACCCTACCATACACTTCAGTGAGAATGTTATGCTTCCAACATACAATGCCACAGACTAAATATTGCCATTCCACAAAGAAAGAAACAGAGGTGTTCCCATTCCTGCGGCTCTGTCACTTGTAACACACAGAATGTCTTTCAGGCCAGTTCTACTGCACACCTGCTTCCTCAAAAAAAAATATCTGACTACAAGTGATGTAAGGAATTAAATTATATTTTAGCTTATAACTCCAACAGAAATACTTCCTTATGTTGGGAAAGACATGAGGACAGTGTTGGGAGTATACCTCCAGAACTGGGTCTAATGCCAGGTTCAAAAGCAAATAGAAATTTCCACAGGTGTAAAACCTCACATACTCCACAGTAATTCATTTCCTCCAAGGAGACTCCATTTCCTAGAGGTACTACAAACTGAAAAATAGCATCACCACCTTGGGATCCAATATTCAACAGAAATTTTCAGGAGGATTTTTTTTTTACATTGAAAACATAACAGTTACAGGACCTAATATATGTGACCATAGTCTACCATAGTCTTGTAAGATACTATGATAACCCAAACTTCATGTTCCATATAATAGTCCCAAGAAGTTTTTTTTTTTTAACTTTTTCCTTTAAAAATGGACATAGGCTTGAACAGATTACTGACACTTGTCAGATTCTTTTAAATACAGAATAAATAATCCCAAGTAACTAAAACAAGTGTGTTGGCTAACAATCTTACTAAATATTTTGTAGTCATAGATTCCCTTCAGTATGCATTATTTTATATAACATGGAGAGGCTTTAATACATTGATTACATTCATAGGGTTGCACTCCAGTTTGATTTTTTTTCACAATTTGGAAGAGTATTCTGATGTATAAAAAGCTTTACCGTATTGACTATATTCATAGGATTTTTCTCCAGTCTGAATTCTTTCATGACTTTGAAGATGGCTGTGAAGTGCAAAGTTTTTATCGCATTGGTTACATTCATAGGGTTTCTCTCCAAATGGATTCTTTTATGTTTTTGAAGAAAGGTGTGACATACAAAGGCTTTACCACATTGATAACATTTCAAGGATTGCTCTCTGGTATGAATTCTTTTATGAGTTTGAAGACTTGTATGATGTGCAAAGGCTTTACCATATCGACTACATTCATAGGGTTTCTCTCCAGTATGAATTCTCTCATGAATTTGGAGATAGCTGTGACATGCAAAGGCTTTACCACACTGACTACATTCATAGGGTTTCTCTCCAGTATGAATTCTTTCATGACATTGAAGATTACTATTAATGCTGAATGCTTTACCACATTGTTTACATTCATAGGATCTCTCTCCCATATGAACTCTTTCATGTCTTTGAAGATGAGAGCGATGTGCCAAGGCTTTGCCACATTGACTGCATTCATAGGGTTTCTCTCCAGAATGAATTATTTCATGACTCTGAAGTTTACCATTACTAAAGAAGGCTTTACCACATTGACTACATTCATAGGGTTTCTTTCCAGAATGAATTATTTCGTGCCTGGAAAGATAAATAGAATGTGTAAACTTTTACCACATTGCTTAGACTGATGAATCTGTCTAACTGTGTAATTTCACAGTTTTGTCTAATTGTAGAAAAGAAACAGACCTTAAGATTTTGTTACATTGTTTCATTTATGAAGTACCTACTTATTAGGTGTCTTTTGTGTGTCTGAAAATAAATTTGTGAAGAGTAGAGCGTTTTGTATGTGGTTCACATATACAGCATCCATTTTCCAAGCAGGTATTTTCACATCTTTGAAGAGAACTGGAAGAACTCACAGCTTTACCACAGTGATTGCATTCATAATGTTTTCCTATAATACGACTCAGACTATATTTGTATTTGGAACAACACAAATGGAAGAATTTTCATAATTTAATAACAGGGTTTTACTGCAGTGTGAGCTTGTTAATGTATTCCCAATAAAGTCTGAAACACGATTAATTTTATACATTTACAAAATCTTTCAGAGTGGTGACAATGTCATATCTTCTAATTGTTCTGGGAGAGAGAGTGGAATCTTGCCTTTCTCCATATCCCTAATGTTCATGTTGCTTGTATCTAATGTGACCTGTGATATACATATTAAAGCAAGAATAACAAATAAGTGCTATCCACATTGGATTAATACAGTTTAACTTATTACTCATTACAGACATATAATATAAAGATTAAGGTTTCTCCACAAAAACATTTTTGCATCTCATAAACTGCCCATCTCAGTAAACTTTCATAAGCCACTACAAGTACATGAGTAACATGGGACTCAGCATAAACTAATTGAGCACTAGAAGGTTTTGTACATGTAATTTTTGTGTAGGTCTACTGCAATATCTGAGTAGCATCAAACTAAATGAATTGGCAGTTCTACAGAGTAGATCTTATGTTGTGATGATTACAATGTTGATAGCTCTTAAATCATTGATTCCTTGTCTTGTTCCTTGCAAACATGAATCAGCTACTTGACCCTGAGGTATATGAAATATTTACTACTCATCAATGTACTTAAAGCCGTGCTCCTTTACACTGTTGCTTTTCCTTAAAATTTCCAGAACACATTAAAATATCTTTATAAGCACATTTATGTCATCTTGCACATGAAACTCACCTTCCATGTATTTTAGAATTTTGACAGTGTTCTTCAATATCTTAGTCTTTCCATTTGTAACCTAAAATAAATTACCAGAAAATGAACACGACTGATAATTACATAAAATTTAAGTTACTATCCTCAGTGATCATTAGAACTATGCCTGTTTTATTTACCACATTCTGCTTTTTTCACAATCAAAATTATAGAAGAGCATTGATAATCAAGAAAACCTTTCCCCCATATTTAAAAAGTAGAAGAAAATCAAAGTCTTACCTATAGCAGTGAGGTTCCTGTAGGTCTCTAGCATGATATTTACATAGACACTCTTCTGGAAGGATTCAGCAAAGCACAGTCTTCCAGAGTGAAGTTTATGTGCACATCATTATAGGTCATTACATCCTAAAATATCCCAAAGATGTGTCCAACAGAAAGCATAATTCAGACAATATTGTGAATATATACATCTTTTACAACTAAGTTTAAATGATTCAGGTGATTTCCATACTTATTCTATGACATGAAATAGAAGAGGTGGTTCATTCCTGTCATTTCTGTGCTCTTTGAATAGGATAGAGCTTTGCAAGGGAAGTTCCTCTTAACAGACATATAGACATAGAAAAAGAAAAACAAACCAACAGATCAATCATAATGAGTACACATCAGAGAAGTTGTATGAACAATTACTAACTACAAAAAAGCAAAACAAACAAAAAACATGGGCAAGCAGGTTATTTGGGCACATGCCTTTATCCCTAGCACTCAGGAGTTAGAGGCAGATGTATCTCATTGAGTTGGAGGAAGGCCTAAGCTATGGAATGAGTTCAAGGACAACCTGAGGTGTATGTTAAGACCTTGTCCCTACTCATCCCCACCAAATAAACAAACAAACTAAGGAACAAACAAAAATTAACCAATCAACCAACTAAATAAATGAAAATGTTAGAGAAAAAATTAAAAAATGTGAAGGTCTCACTGAAGTCATTAAAAAAGTTATGCATTCACTCTAGCTCTGCTTTTATCTCCCAGAAATATGAATACTCACAGTTTAAACTATTAATAAGATACTACTAAAAGAGAATGCATGTTTAACCAGTTTGAAATGGATAGATGAAAATAAAGCAATGTATATGTAGATCATGAAAAAAAAAAAAAACATAAGAGAACCAAAGATATGTCTTGAGAATCAAACGTACTTTTTGGACTTCTAAAGCAGGTGAGTTCAATTGGCAGTACTTATAAGGCACTGAAGAAACTATGGAACAAATACATGTGTTGGTCTAAGAAAATGTTAAATCTAAAAAATTCCAATGACAAAAAATCCAGAAAATCTTAGATATCATGCAAAGACTATATCTAAGAATAATAGGAATACAGAAAGGAGAAGAATAGAAGCTCATTGGCACCGAAATGATTTTAACAAAATCATAGAAGAAAATTTTCATAACTAAAAAAAGAAATATATAAATATACAAGAAGATATACAGATCACCAATTAGATTGAACCAGAAAGCAAAGTCTCCTCACAACCTAATAATCAAAATGTAGAAAGAACATTAAAACATGCAAGAGAAAAAAAAACTAACATCTGGAGATAGGCCTATGAAAATTACACCTAACTTCTCAACTGAAACAGTAACAGGCAGAAAGCCTTGGGCAAGATGTACTAAAGAATAAAGAGTCTACAGATACCGGCCAAGATTACCAAACCCAGCAAAACTTTCAATCACTAGAGATGGAGAAAATAAGATCTTCCACAATTAGAACAACATCTATCTACAAATCCAGCCCTACAGAAAGTGTCAGAAGAAAAACTCTAAACAAAGGAGGTTAACTATACATACAAAAAGACAGGAAATAAATAATCTCACACCAGCAAAACGTAAATAAGGAAAACACATGCACACACGCACACACACACACACACGCCTCAACTACTACCAGCAACAACAAAACTACAGATATTAACAACCATTGGTCACAAATATCTCTCAATATAAAAGGCATCGATTCCCTAATAAAAACTTCAGACTATCAGAATGCATGTGAAAACAGGATCCATCCTTCTGGTGCATACAAGAAACACACGTCAATATCAAAAAGGGATTGGAAAAAAGATTTTCCAACCAAGTGGACCTGAGAATTAAGTTGGTGTAACTTTACTAATATCTAACACAATACTCTTTAAACCAAAATTAACCAAAAGGAATTGGAAAATACATTTCATATTCATCAAAGGAAAAATACAGCAAGCAGGTATCTCAGTTCTGAACATCTATGCTGCAAATGCAAGGATACCCATATCTGAAAACAAAAACAAAAACAAAATTATGACTTACCCTTAAACCATACATGTATCCTTACATACTGGTAGTGGAAGACTTTATCACCCTAACTTCACCAACCAACACTCGAGCTAACATATATTAAAAACCAAATGGAGTTCCATAGAACATTGCACCCAAACACCAAAGAATATACCTTCTTCTTAGTACCTTGTGGAACTTCATTCAAAACTAACAACATATGCATTTGCTTAAGAAGTTTCCACGGATAAAGGAAAATTGAAATATCCTCCAGTATCCAATTAGTCACCACATATTAAAGCTAGATTTCAACAACAACAAAACAACAAAAGGCCTACAAACTCATGGGAACTGAACCACTCACTTCTTAATGAATATTGGGTCAACATTGAAATAAAGAAAGAAATTAAAGATTTCCTAGAATATAAAAATGACTGCATGACATACCCTACATATAGGACCCAATGAAAGTAGTACAAAAAAGAAACTTAATATCATTAAGTGACTACGTAAAAAAAAAAAAAACCAGCTCATCTGAAAAGTATAGAACTAAAGAAGCAAGCATACCCAAAGGAATAGGAAAAAGAGAACATTATTATTATTTATTTTTTATTTCTTTCCCCATTTTATTTTATTTTTTTATCAGTTACATTTTATTAACTCTGTATCCTAGCCGTGTCCCGATCCCTCATTCCCTCCCAGTCCCTCCCTCCCTCCCTCCCTCCCTCCCTCCCTCATCTCCACCATGACCCTTTCCAAGTCCACTGATGGGGGGGACCTCCTCCCCATTCATCTGATCCTGTTTTATCAGGTATCTTCAGGACTGGCTGCAAAGCCCTCCTCTGTGGCCTAACAGGACTGCTCCTCCCTTCGGGGGTGGGGAGACCAAAGAGCCAGTCATCGAGTTCCTGTTAGAAATAGTCCCTGTTCCCCTCACTTTGGGAAACCAATTGGTTACTGAGCTACCACAGGCTACATCTGAGTGGAGGTTCTAGGTTATATCCATACATGGTCCTTGGTTGAATGTCAGTCTCAGAAAAGATCCTGTGCCCAGATATATTTGGTCCTTGTGGAGCTCCTATCCTTTCCCCATCAGACTAACTCCCCTTCTTTCTTATGATTCCCTGTACTCTGCCAAAGGTTTGGTCATGAGTCTTTGCTTTGAAAACACTGCTAGTTAGAGTCTTTCAGATGCGCTCAGTAGACTCCTATCATACGTTCAATGCACATCCCATCTGTCCTTCTAAATGAGGATTGATCATCTTACCCCATGTCCGCTCAATTGATTACCTTTTTTAGGTGTATAGATTTCAT
The DNA here is from genome assembly GCF_030254825.1 of Meriones unguiculatus. Taxonomy (NCBI): domain Eukaryota; kingdom Metazoa; phylum Chordata; class Mammalia; order Rodentia; family Muridae; genus Meriones; species Meriones unguiculatus. The sequence goes on along the minus strand of NC_083353.1, from coordinate 22,402,934 downwards.
TATGTTTATCATATCTTATAGGTCTATATAAGTGAGTATATCCCATGTTTGTCTTTCTCCTTCTGGGATATTTCACTCAGAATGATCTTTTCTAGATCCCACCATTTGCCTGCAAATTTCCTTTTTGATTGCTGAGTAGTATTCCATTGTATAAAAATACCACAATTTCTGTACCCATTCCACCGGTGATGGACATCTGGGTTGTTTCCAGGTTCTGGCTATTACAAATAGAGCTGCTATAAACATGGATGAGCAAGTGTCCTTTTTGTATACTTGAACAAACTTTGGGTATATACCTAGCAGTGGTATAGCTGGGTCTGGAGGAAGCACTATTCCTATTTGTCTTAGAAAGCACCAGATAGCTTTCCAGAGTGGTTGTACCAGTTTACATTCCCACCAGCAGTGGAGCAGGGTTCCCCTTTCTCCACAACCTCTCCAGCATGTGTTAACGCTTGAGTTTTTCATCTTGGCCATTCTGATGGGTGTAAGGTGATATCTCAGGGTCGTTTTGATTTGCATTTCCCTGATGGCTAATGAGGATGAGCATTTCTTTAAGTGTTTTTCTGCCATTCGATATTCCTCTATCGAGAATTCTCTGTTTAGCTCTGTTCCCCATTTTTTAAGTGGATTACTTGGTTTGCTGCTTTTCAGCTTCTTTAGTTCTTTGTATATACTGGATATTAGTCCTCTGTCAGATAAAGGGTTAGTGAAGATTCTTTCCCAATCTGTAGGCAGTCATTTTGTTTTGATGACGGTATCTTTTGCTTTACAGAAACTTTTCAGTTTCATGAGGTCCCATTTATTGATTGTTGCTCTTAGAGCCTGTGCTGTTGGTGTTCTGTTCAGGAAGTTGTCTCCTGTGCCAATGAGTTCTAGGCTGTTCCCCACTTTTTTTTCCAATTGATTTAGGGTATCTGATTTTATGTTGAGGTCCTTGATCCACTTTGACTTTAGTTTTGTGCAGGGTGATAAATATGGATCTATTTTCATTTTTCTGCATGTAGACATCCAGTTGGTCCAGCACCATTTGTTGAAGATGCTGTCTTTTTTCCATTGAATGGAATTGGCTTCTTTGTCGAATATCGAGTATTCATAGGTGTGTGGATTTATTTCTGGGTCTTCTTTTTGTGTACTTGAACAAACTTTGGGTATATACCTAGCAGTGGTATAGCTTTCTCCACAACCTTTCTGTTTCTATGCCAGTACCATGCAGTTTTTATTACTGTTGCCCTGTAGTACAGCTTGAGATCAGGAATGGAGATACCTCCAGATGATCTGTTGTTGTACAGGATCGTTTTGGAGATCCTGGGTTTTTTGTTTCTCCATATGAAGCTGAGAATCTTTTTTTCAAGGTCTGTAAAGAATTGAGTTGGTATTTTGATGGGAATTGCATTGAATCTGTAGATTGCTTTTGGCAGTATGGCCATTTTCACAATGTTAATCCTACCAATCCATGAGCACGGGAGATCTTTCCATCTTCTGATATCTTCTTCGATTTCTTTCTTCAGAGACTTGAAGTTTTTCTCAAACAGGTCTTTCACTTGCTTGGTTAGGGTCACACCAAGGTACTTTATGTTATTAGTGGCTATTGTGAAGGGTGTTGTTTCCCTAATTTCTTTCTCAGCCTTTTTGTCTTTGGTATATAGGAGGGCTTCTGATTTTTTTGAGTTGATTTTGTATCCTGCCACTTTGCTGAAGGTGTTTATCAGCTGAAGGAGTTCTCTGGTTGATTTTTTGGGGTCGCTCATGTACACTATCATATCATCTGCAAATAGTGACACTTTGACCTCTTCCTTTCCGATTTGTATCCCCTTGATCTCCTTTAGTTGTCTTATTGCTCTGGCTAGGACTTCAAGTACTATGTTGAAGAGATATGGGGACAATGGACAGCCTTGTCTTGTCCCTGATTTCAGTGGGATTGATTTAAGTTTCTCTCCATTGAGTTTGATGTTAGCTATAGGCTTGCTATATATTGCCTTTACTATGTTTAGGTATGTGCCTTGTATCCCTGATCTCTCCAAGACTTTAAACATGAATGGGTGTTGGACTTTGTCAAATGCTTTTTCGGCGTCTAAGGAGATGATCATGTGGTTTTTCTCCTTCAGTTTGTTTATGTAGTGGATTACATTGATGGATTTTCGTATGTTGAACCACCCTTGCATGCCTGGGATGAAGCCTACTTGGTCATGGTGGATGATATCTTTGATGTGTTCTTGGATTCGGTTTGCAAGTATTTTATTTATTATTTTTGCGTCAATGTTTATAAGAGAGATAGGCCTAAAGTTCTCTTTTTTCGTTGGGTCTTTGTGTGGTTTAGGTATTAAGGTGACTGTGGCTTCATAGAATGAGTTTGGTAGTGTTCCTTCTGTTTCTATTTTGTGGAATAGCTTGAGGAGAATTGGAGTTAGCACTTCTTTGAAGGTCTTGTAGAATTCTGCGCTGAAGCCATCTGGTCCAGGGCTTTTTTTGGAGGGGAGACTGTTAATGACTGCTTCGATTTCCTTGGGAGATATAGGGCTATTCAGTCTTTGTACCTGATCTTGATTTAGTTTTGGTAGATGGAATCTTTCAAGAAAATTATCCATTTCATTTAGATTCTCAAATTTTGTGGCATATAGGCTTTTGTAGTATGACCTAATAATTGTTTGGATTTCCTCAATGTCTGCGGTTATTTCCCCATTTTCATTTCTGATTTTGCTGATCTGGATAGTTTCTCTCTGCTTTTTAGTTAGTTTGGCTAAGGGTTTGTCTATCTTGTTGATTTTCTCAAAGAACCAGCTTTTTGTTTCATTGATTCTTTGGATAGTTTTATTTGTTTCTATTTGATTGATTTCAGCCCTTAGTTTGATTATTTCCAGCCGTCTGCTCCTTTTGGGTGTATCTGCTTCTTTTTGTTCTAGGGTTTTCAGTTGGGCCATTAAGTTGTTTGTATGTGATGTTACGAATTTCTTCTTGCAGGCACTTAGTGCTATAAATTTTCCTCTGAGCACTGCTTTCAGTGTGTCCCATAAATTTGGGTATGTTGTGCCTTCCTTTTCATTGAATTCTAGGAAGTCTTTAATTTCTTTCTTTATTTCTTCCTTAACCCAGCTGTCATTGAGTAGTAAGTTGTTTAGTTTCCATGTGCGTGTCGGCTTTTTGTTGTTTCTGTTGTTGTTGAGGTCGAGCTTTAGTCCATGGTGGTCAGATAGTATACAAGGGATTATTTCAATCCTTTTGTATCTGTTGAGGCTTGCTTTGTGGCCCACTATATGGTCTATTTTGGAAAAGGTTCCATGGGGTGCTGAAAAGAAGGTGTACTCTTTTGAGTTTGGGTGAAATGATCTGTAGACGTCTATTAGGTCCATTTGATTTAGGGATTCTGTGAGTGCTTTTATTTCCCTATTTGGTGTCTGTCTAGTTGATCTGTCCCTTGGTGAGAGAGGAGTGTTGAAGTCTCCCACTATTAAGGTATTAGGATCAATGTATGATTTAAGCTTTAATAATGTTTCATTTACGAATGTCGGTGCTCTTGTATTTGGGGCATAGATATTCAAGATTGTGATGTCCTCTTGGTGGATTTTTCCTTTGATGAGAATATAGTGGCCCTCCTTATCTTTTTTGATTAACTTGGGTTGAAAGTCTATTTTATTAGATATTAGGATGGCTACTCCAGCTTGTTTTCTGGAACCGTTTGCTTGAAAAACAGTTTTCCAGCCCTTTACTCTGAGGTAGTGTTTGTCTTTGTTGCATAGGTGTGTTTCTTGGATGCAACAGAATGTTGGATCCTGTTTCCTTAACCATTCTGTTAGCCTGTGTCTTTTTATTGGTGAGTTGAGTCCATTGATATTGATAGATAATAGTGACCAATGCATGTTAATTCCTTTTGTAATGGAGTCGATGATCTAACCCTGATTCATTGCTTGTTTTCTTTTCATTTTTGTTGGGACATTATCTGTATGCCCTGTTTTCTTGGGTGAATTTGTTTTCATTGGATTGGAGTTTTCTTTCTAGTATCTTCTGTAGGGATGGTTTGCTGTGTAGATATTGTATAAATTTAGTTTTGTCATGGAATATTTTGTTTTCTCCATCTATGTTGATTGAAAGCTTTGCAGGGTATAGTAGTCTGGGTTGACATTTGTGATCTCTTAGAGTCTCCATGATACTTGCCTAGGCCCTTCTGGCTTTCATAGTTTCTGATGAGAAGTCCGGCGTGATTCTGATAGGTCTACCTTCATATGTTACTTGGCCTTTTTCCCTTGCTGCTTTTAATATCTTTTCTTTGTTCTGTAGATTTAGTGTTTTGACTATGATGTGACGTGATGTGTTTCTTTTCTGGTCTAGTCTATTTGGAGTTCTGTAGGCCTCTTGTATATTTATGGACATCTCTTTCTTTAAGTTGGGAAAATTTTCTTCTATGATTTTCTTGAAAATATTTTCTGGACCTTGGAGTCTGGAGTCTTCTTTTTCGTGAATTCCTATTATTCTTAGATTTTGTCTTTTCATAGCATCCTTGATTTCTTAGATATTTTGTGATTGGAACTTTTCTGATTTTACTTTTTCTTTGAGAGAAGTATCCATTTCTGCAAGTATGTCTTCAGCTCCAGAGATTCTCTCTTCCATCTCTTGTATTCTGTTGGTGATGCTTACTTTTGTGGTTCTTGATCTTTTCTCCAAGTTCTCCAGCTCAAGGGTTTTCTCATTTTGTGTTTTCTTTATTGATTCTAATTCTGTTTTCATGCCTTGCACCATTTCTTTCATGTGTTTGAATTTGGATTCCTGTCTCTCTACGATGGCCTCTATTTCTTTTTTCATTTCCTTCTTATATGCCACTAATTTTTCCTCTACTTGTGTATCTATTTGTTTGGCTATGTTTGCCTGTGTTTCTTTAAGGATATTGTCTATTTCTTCTTTCTTTGCCTCCAATTGACTGGCCATCTCTTTGAAAGACTTGTTCATTTCCTCCTTATGAGCCTCAAATAATTGGGCAAGCATGGCTTTAAAATCATTTTCCTGTGCTTCTGCTGAATTGGTGTATCCATCGATTTTGGGGTTTGCTGGTGAAGTCATGATGTCCTGATTTATGTTGGAAGTGTTCTTTCGCCTACCTCTGGCCATTGGCTTATCTGAAACCTTCCCTGATTTTTTTTTGGATTCTGCAGATCAGACTGGTGCTGTCTCTCTCTGGTGTCTGGAGAGTTCTTCAGGAAGCTGAGCACTCTCAGCGTGTGCTGAGGACTAGCTGTACCTGTGGGAGGAAAGTACACAGGCGCAAACGGGGCAAATGCAAGCATGTGTGTGCGTGCGCGCGTGTGTGTCTGTGTGTGTAAGTGTGTGTGGATGAGTTTCTCGAGGGACAGAGTGATGGCTAATGTTGAACCCTTGAGTGTGTGGGAGGGGCTCTGTACTGTATATGTCGCAGGCGCTAATGATGATCGCAGCGCAATTTCTGGTTTTAACTGTCTTAGGTCCTCAATCAGGCCCACAGGGCAGGAACTTCAATGTCCCTAGTGCCACTCTGTTTCCCAAAGTGGGTATGTGGGTGGGAGGGAGGTTCGATGCCTGGCTTCTGATTTAGAAGGACCCAGGATCTGGGGAACTGCAGATTCTCAAGGGTGCACTCACTTACAGGCAGGTCTCTTGGCCGAGATGGTGGTATCCGGGGCTCTCTGCTCTCTGGTTTGGCCCTGCTTCTTTGATGTGTTCCGCCAGTTCTGTGCTGCTGTCACTGCCAGGTTCTGAGGTCTTGCTGCAGCTGGAGATTTCAGGGTGGTCACTTCAGCAGGGATGGGGTAATCAGGCTCTCTGTTCTCTGGTTTGGCCCTGGTTAGTCTTAAACTGGAGGGCTGTGGTGCCCCGCCAGTTCAGTACTGCTCCGCTGCCACGTCCTGCTGTTAACTGGAGACTGGCTTGCTAGTCCCAATGCTTTCTGGGAAGTCCTGGGATCTCTTCGTTGTGCTCTCCAAGCTTGGGAGGCCCAGTGCCTGGTGTGTCCAGGTTGTATGACGTTTCTGCCTGGTTTCGGTGAGTATATAGCGTATTCTCTGTCACTGTGGGATTGGGCGGGTAGTACCGTCAGTGATGGCGATCCTGGGGAGCTAGTATGGTGTCTAGCAGATTCGCGCCCTGGGAGGATGGTGCAGCCGCTGCGCGAATCTGGGACTCCGGGGTACGTACTGCTGTCTTTTGTCTGCCGCTAAAGTGGTTGGGGCTCCGTCTCAGCGGTTGTATACCCCAGGCAGTTAGGTCTGCGCTGAGAAAGATGAGTCCACTGTGCCGCTGTGCCGAGGAGGAAGGAGGTCTGGGGGAAGGGAGTGCAGCAAGAACAAAGGCTCTTTTCTCTCCCTCCCCAAGCAAGTCTCCAGGTGACCGGAGGCCAAAGTTTTCACCTCCTGCGATGTTCTCTGGTGTTCAGAAAGCCTCGCTGTGGTTTTCCTGGGTTGGGGGTCCTTCCATTCTCCAACTCAGAAGATCAGGTATCCCACTGCTCAGAAAATGTGTGTGCTAGTCGCCATCTTGGCTCCGCCCGAGAACATTATTTTTAAGAAAATCAAGGTAACAAGAACCTGGCTCTTTGAAAAAAAATCAAGAAGATGGACAAACCCTTATCCAAACTAACTAAAAGACAAAGGGAGAATATACAAATTAACAAAATCAAAAATGAAAAGACATAACAGACACTGAAGAAATCCATAAAATAATCAGATCATACTTTAAAAAAATGTATACCATAAAATTGAAAAAAATAAAAGAAATGGATAGATTTCCCAATAGATGCCATTTACCAAAGCTACGTCTCAATCAGACACACACACACATACACACACACATGCACACACACGCACACACACAAAATTTAAATAGATCTATAATCTGTAACAGAGGCAGTCATTAAAATCTGTACCCTTTGATTTTCCAAAACCCTAGTTTATTTAGGGTTTTTAAATTCTTCTACCTACCTTCTATCCCACTGATCATAGGAAGGGGAGAAAGAAAGTTCTTAGAATAAAGGATTTTGTGGACCTTTTTTAGCAGTATTTCCTTGGGGCAAATACACTCTATGCTTTCCAGATACCAGCATTCCTATCCAATAGACAACACCCAACAACAACATGAATTGGCACAATTCAGCAAAGAAAACAAGACTCCCAAAAAAAACAGAGTCAGCAAAATCTGCAAGACTCAGCTGGATTGCTACAAGAAGTTGTCTGCTCTGCAGTGTTTCTCTTTGAAAAGTTTAGAAAAATGAAGACCAGCAATGAGTAGCAATACAAATGCATGTCTCCCTGTCTGTGGGCTTCTGTTTATCATAGCCCACACAAAGCTGTTTTACAACCTGAACATGCCATGCCCCTTGCACAGGACAGCTTCTAGCAAAACATCACTGGCTCTCTCATGTGTCAGTTTTCAGCTGGCCAAGATGATGTGTCCCTTCATGAGTTTGTTTTTAACTGAGGATAAACTACAAACATTTCAACACAAAAAAATTCCAAACCCAGAGACTTGCACATTCACATGGTTTTAGTGCAGAATTTTATTAGACATTCAAAGAAGAGCCAATACCAACACTTCTCAAATTATTCCAAAATATTACAAATGTATATTTCCAAATTCTTTTATGAGGCCAGAGTCACCCTGATATTCAAACCACAAAGATTACACGAAGATTACATAAAGATTACATAAAGACAGAGGATTATAAAAAAACTTCCCTTATAAATATACATAAAATATACTCAATAAAATAATTTCAAATCAATTTTACAAACACATCAAAAAAGATTATTCACCATATTCAAGTAGGCTTCATCCCAGAAATTCAGGGGTGGTACAAAATATAAAATCTGTCAGTACAATCTACCATGTAAATATATTGAAAGAAAAAAGTACATTATCAAATCATTATATGCTGAAAAAGGCTTTGAGAAAGTCCAATGCCCCTTCATGATAAAAGTCTTGTGGAGAGTAGAAATACACAGAATATACATAAACATAATTAGGGAAATTTACAGCAAGCCTATAGCCAACAGCAAATTAAATGGTGAGAAACTCAAAGCAATTCCTCTAAAATCAGGAACAAGACAAGTTTGTCTCCTCTGTCCATATCTATTTAATATTGTACTTGTAGTTTTAGCTTGGACAGTAAGAAAACTGCAAGAGATCAAAGAAATACAAATTGGAAAAATAGTAGTCAAAATATCAATAATTGCAAAAGATATGATAATATATATGAGAGATTCCAAAAATTCTGTCAGGGAACTCCTACAGTTGATAAATACCTTCTGCAAAATGGCTGGGTACAAAATTACCTAAAAACAAACAAAACAAAAACCAGTAGCTCTCCTATAAACAAATGAAAAATAGGCTGAGGAATATATCAGGAAAACAACACAGTTGTTCACAATAGCCACAAATAATATAAAATTTCTTGGGGTAACTCTAACTACGCAAGCAAAATACTTCTATGACAAAAATGTTACAGAAGTTTTCTTTATCTTTAGCAAATGAAATTTAAAGAAATATCAGAAGACAGAAAGATCTCTCATGCTCATGAATGGATAGGATTAACATAGTAAAAATGGCCATCCTTCTAAAAGCAATCTATAGATTCAACATAGTTCCTATCAAAACTTCAAAACAATTCTTTTCAAAACTTGGAAAGTCAATACTTAATTTCATATGGAAAAGCAAAAAACAAAACAAAACAAAACAAAACAAAACAAAAAAACAGGATAGCTAAATGCATTCCTGAGCAATATTAGAATTTATGGAGTTATTGCCCTCCCTGATTTCAAATTGCACTACAAAGTCATAGTCATAAAAATCTCATGGCATTTGCATAAAAACAGACATGTCAATTAAATAAAATTAAATCATCGACCCACACATAAATCCACACACCTAAGGACAGTTGCTTTTTTATTATGAAGCTAGAAAGAAACAATGAGAAAAGAAAGCATCTTCAAGAAATTTTGCTGATATAACTGGATATATATATATACATATATATATATATATGTATGTAGAAGAATTCAAAGAGATCAATATTTGCACAAACTTATGTCCAAGTGGAACAAAATCTCAACATATAAACAGACACATTGAACCTGACAGAAGAGCAAATAAGGAACAGCCTTGAACACATTGACACAGGAGACAATTTCTTAAACAGAATACTGATCAGGCAGGCACTAAGATCAACAATTAATAAATGGTACCTTGAATACTGAAATGCAAAGGACACCATCAATTAGAAAACATGGCAACCTACAAAAGATTTTCATCAAATGTGCATGCAATGAAGGGCTAATATACAAATTTTAAAAAAGAACTCAATAAATTAGACAACCAGTAACTAAACAATCCAATTAAAAATGGGGCAAAGAAATAAACAGGGAATTCTCAGAAGAGAAATCTAAATGGACAAGAAACATCCTTAGCCTTCAGGGAAATGCCAATCAAAACTAGTTGAAATTCCATCTTGCACCTGTCAGAACAGCCAAGATCAACAAAACAAGTGACAGGCAAGGATGTAGAAAAAGGCAAACACCTATTCATTTTTGTTGGGAAAGCAAACTTTACAACCACTATGTAAATCAATTTGGTGGTTCCTTAGAAATTTTGGTAATTGAGACCTCAAGATACAGCTATACCACTATTGGGCATATAGCCAAAAGACACTCCATCTTACCACAGGGACACTTGCTCAACCATATTCATAATGGCTTTAATTCATAATAGCCAGAATCTGGAAACATCCTAGATATTCCTCAATGGAAGAACGGATAAAGAAAATGTGGTATATTTTAAAAATGGAGTATTACTCAGGTTTTAGAAAAAAAATAGGATCATGAAATAGGCAGGAAAATGTATGGAACTGAAAAAAATCTTCCTGAGTTATGAATTATATAAAGTTGATGGGCTGCTTGATCTTTCTGTGGGTTCTCTAGCAACTAGAGGTGGGGCATCTCTAAATTGGGCTCTGTTGCCTGCCTTTGAATCCTTTTCCCCTAGCAGGGCCTTGTCTTGCCTCAAGGGAAGAGGAGGCACTTAGTCCTGATGAGACTTGATGTGCCAATGCAGATTGGTATGCTGTGCAGGGAGACTCCATTCTCTGAGTAAGAAGGGGGAGGGGGATAGTGAAAGTGGATGGGAGGGTTGGAATGGGGAAGAGGTAGTAGACCTGCAATTGTGATGTACAATGAACAAATAAATTAGTGGAATAAAATAAGGACCATGAAATTCACACACAAATGAATTAAACTAGGAAAAAAATTATCCTGAATGTGGTAACCCATACACAGAAAGACAAACATGATATGTATTTAGAAGAAGATATTAGCTGTCAAGTGTAGGATAATCACACTGCAATCCACACAATAAGAGAAGCTGAGTAAAAGGAAGCGTTCTAGGTTGGATAGCATGGATATCTTTGGAAAGTGGAAATAAAATAAATATTGAGGGTAGACAGGTAATGGGGCGCATGGTGGGGATAGAAACAGAAAGTGAGAAAGAGGCAGAGGGAGAGAGTATAATGAGAGACAACTTGAGTCTCTGAACATTTAGGCGGTAACATAGAATCCTGGTGCAATGGGATCTTCTGGGAACCTATGAGGGTGAACTTAAAAAACCCTCCTAGTAATAGAGTATATAGAACCTGAACATAAACAGGTAAACAGGTTAAGTTCCCACTTGTGGGACTGGGACACTAACTCAGCCACAAAACCTTCTAGCCACAACCTATTCTCTGTAAGATGTGCTGCAGCAGTGGTGGCAGAGTTTGTGGTTATGGGTAACAAATGACTGGCCTAACTTGAGGACCAAGCCATAAGAGAGTGCCCATGCCTGAAACTTCCTGGATGACCAGGAACCCAAAGGTAGATGCCTCAAAGATCTAGTGTTAAACTATGTAATACTGATTTTTTAAAAAAAGTCAATGAGGTGTCCCGGAGTCCCAGATTCATGCAGCGGCTGCACCATCCTCCCAGGGCGCGAATCTGCTAGACACCATACTAGCTCTGCAGGATCGCCATCACTGACGGTACTGCCCGCCCAATCCCACAGTGACAGAGAATACACTATATACTCACCAAAACCAGGCAGACACATCATACAACCTGGACACACCAGGCGCTGGGCACAACATACCCAAATTTATGGGACACATTGAAAGCAGTGCTCAGAGGAAAATTTTTAGCACTAAGTGCCTGCAAGAAGAAATTTGTAACATCACATCCAAACAACTTAATGCCCCAACTGAAAACCCTAGAAAAAAAAAAAAAAAGAAGCAGATACACCCAAGAGGAGCAGACGGCTGGAAATAATCAAACTAAGGGATGAAATCAAAAAACTAGAAACAAATAAAATTATCCAAAGAATCAATGAAACAAAAAGCTGGTTCTTTGAGAAAATCAACAAGATAGACAAACCCTTAGCCAAACTAACTAAAAAGCAGAAACTATCCAGATCAGCAAAATCAGAAATGAAAATGGGGAAATAACCACAGACATTGAGGAAATCCAAACAATTATTAGGTCATACTACAAAAGCCTATATGCCACAAAATTTGAGAATCTAAATGAAATGGATAATTTTCTTGAAAAATTCCATCTACCAAAACTAAATCAAGATCAGGTAGAAAGACTGAATAGCCCTATATCTCCCAAGGAAATCAAAGCAGTCATTAACAGTCTCCCCTCCAAAAAAAGCCCTGGACCAGATGGCTTCAGCGCAGAATTCTACAAGACCTTCAAAGAAGTGCTAACTCCAATTCTCCTCAAGCTATTCCACAAAATAGAAACAGAAGGAACACTACCAAACTCATTCTATGAAGGCACAGTCACCTTAATACCTAAACCACACAAAGACCCAACAAAAAAAGAGAACTCCGGGCCTATCTCTATAATGAACATTGACGCAAAAATACTGAATAAAATACTTGCAAACCGAATCCAAGAACATATCAAAGATATCATCCACCATGACCAAGTAGGCTTCATCCCAGGCATGCAAGCGTGGTTCAACATACGGAAATCCATCAATGTAATCCACTACATAAACAAACTGAAGGAGAAAAAAACGCATAATCATCTCCTTTGATGTCGAAAAAGCATTTGAAAAACTCCAACACCCATTCATGTTTAAAGTCTTGGAGAGATCAGCGATACAAGGCACATACCTAAACATAGTAAAGGCAATATACAGCAAGCCTCTAGTCAACATCAAACTCAATGGAGAGAAAATTAAATCAATCCCACTGAAATCAGGGACAAGACAAGGCTGTCCATTTTCCCCATATCTCTTCAACATAGTACTTGAAATCCTAGCCAGAGCAATAAGACAACTAAAGGAGATCAAGGGGATACAAATCAGAAATGAAGAGGGCAAAGTGTCACTATTTGCAGATGATAGGATAGTATTCTTGAGCGACCCCAAAAATTCAACGAGAGAACTCCTTCAGCTGATAAACACCTTCAGCAAAGTGGCAGGATACAAAATCAACTCAAAAAAAAATCAGAAGCCTTCCTACATACCAAAGACAAAAAGGCTGAGGAAGAAATTAGGGAAACAACACCCTTCACAATAGCCACTAATAACATAAAGTACCTTGGTGTGACTGTAACCAAACAAGTGAAAGACCTTTTTGAGAAAATCTTCAAGTCTCTGAAGAAAGAAATTGAAGAAGATATCAGAAGATGGAAAGATCTCCCGTGCTCATGGATTGGTAGGATTAACATTGTGAAAATGGCCATACTGCCAAAAGCAGTCTACAGATTCAATGCAATTCCCATCAAAATTCCAACTCAATTCTTTACAGACCTTGAAAAAAAGATTCTCAGCTTCATATTGAGAAATAAAAAACCCAGAATCTCCAAAAAGATCCTGTACAACAACAGATCATCTGGAGGTATCTCCATCCCTGATCTCAAGCTGTACTACAGGGCAACAGTAATAAAAACTGCATGGTATTGGCATAGAAACAGAAAGAAGGATCAATGGAACCACATAGAAGACCCAGAAATCAATCCACATACATATGAATACTCGATATTTGACAAAGAAGCCAAATCCATTCAATGGAAAAAAGACAGCATCTTCAACAAATGGTGCTGGACCAACTGGATGTCTACATGCAGAAAAATGAAAATAGATCCATATTTATCACCCTGCAGAAAACCAAAGTCAAAGTAGATCAAGGACGTCAACATAAAACCAGATACCCTAAATCAAGTGGAAATAAAAGTGGGGAACAGCCTAGAACTCATTGGCACAGGAGACAACTTCCTGAACAGAACACCAACAGCACAGGCTCTAAGAGCAACAATCAATAAACGGGACCTTATGAAACTGAAAAGTTTCTGTAAAGCAAAGGATACCGTCATCAAAACAAAATGACTGCCTACAGATTGGGCAAAAATCTTCACTAACCCTGTATCTGACAGAGGACTAATATCCAGTATATACAAAGAACTAAAGAAGCTGAAAAGCAGCAAACCAAGTAATCCACTTAAAAAATGGGGAACAGAGCTAAATAGAGAATTCTCGACAGATGAATATCGAATGGGAGAAAAACACTTAAAGAAATGCTCATCCTCATTAGTCATCAGGGAAATGCAAATCAAAACAACCCTGAGATATCACCTTACACCCATCAGAATGGCCAAGATGAAAAACTCAAGCGATAACACATGCTGGAGTGGTTGTGGAGAAAGGGGAACCCTCGTCCACTGCTGGTGGGAATGTAAACTGTTACAACCACTCTGGAAAGCTATCTGGCACTTTCTTAGACAATTAGGAATAGTGCTTCCTCAAGACCCAGCTATACCACTGCTAGGTATATACCCAAATTCATTCAAGTACACAAAAGGGATGCTTGCTCAACCATGTTTATAGCAGCTTTATTTGTAATAGCCAGAACCTGGAAACAACCCAAATGTCCATCAACGGAGGAATGGGTACAGAAATTGTGGTATTTTTACACAATGGAATACTGCTCAGCAATCAAAAAGGAGGAAATCATGAAATTTGCAGGCAAATGGTGGGATCTAGGAAAGATCATTCTGAGTGAAATATCCCAGAAGGAGAAAGACAAAAATGGGATATACTCACTCATCTAGACCTATAAGATATGATAAACATAATGAAATCTATACACGTAAAAAAGATAATCAATTGAGCAGACATGGGGTAAGATGATCAATCCTCATTTAGAAAGACAGATGGGATGTGCATTGAATGTATGACAGGAATCTACTGAGCGCATCTGAAAGACTCTAACTAGCAGTGTTTTCAAAGAAAAGACTCATGACCAAACCTTTGGCAGAGTACAGGGAATCATAAGAAAGAAGGGGAGTTAGTCTGATGGGGAAAGGATAGGAGCTCCACAAGGACCAAATATATCTGGGCATAGGGTCTTTTCTGAGACTGACATTCAACCAAGGACCATGTATAGATATAACCTAGAACCTCCACTCAGATGTAGCCTGTGGTAGCTCAGTAACCAATTGGTTTCCCAAAGTGAGGGGAACAATGACTATTTCTAACAGGAACTCAATGACTGGCTCTTTGGTCTCCCCACCCCCGAAGGGAGGAGCAGTCCTGTTAGGCCACAGAGGAGGGCTTTGCAGCCAGTCCTGAAGATACCTGATAAAACAGGATCAGATGAATGGGGAGGAGGTCCCCCCTATCAGTGGACTTGGAAAGGGGCACGGTGGAGATGAGAGAGGGAGGGAGGGACTGGGAGGGAATGAGGGATCAGGACACGGCTGGGATACAGAGTTAATAAAATGTAACTGATAAAAAAAATAATAAAATAAAAAAGTCAATGAAATGATAGCTTACAATATTCTGCTATATTCATAGATGCTGCCTAGTTCAATAGTGATCAGAGGGGGAGCCCCCATAGTGAAGGGAGCAAATACAGTAATCTACATCCAAACATTAGCGTTAACTCAGGGAGCCGGGAGAAAGAGGAGGAGGACGGAGGATTGTTGGAGCCAAAAAGTTCAAGGACACCACGAGAACATGGCCTAATTAGTCAACTAAGGAGAATTCATAAGGAGGGCAATGAAATACTCCAAAAGACACAGACTGAAGTGTTGTATAAAGTTATTAATATTTATTATGGGATTAACTTCTGGTATTGCTGCTGTTAATCCTCAGCAGCTGTAAAACCAAATCACCACACAGAGACTGGGTTTTTAGTTAACCTAGAACACAATGCTGGGCAATATTTACTCCCTCCTAAACCTCCATGCCCTCAGTTTCCTAACATTTAGATTTCCCACATTATACTTGTTTTTTGTGAAATCTTAGGTCTGGTTCATGCTCCAAGTCCTCCAAGCTCTCCTCCCGCTCTGCTCTCCTAGTGCAACCCTCTCCTCGAGCTCCTCCTCGTTCTCTAGCTCCTCCTCGTTCTCTAGCTCCTCCCCTCTTTCCTGTCCTCTGGCTCCTCCCATTGCACAACATTGTATCCAGCTGCTTTATTTGTGTCCTGTTTACACAAGAGCTGGGACAGGATGCTTATAGTGAGTATCACAATGCAATATCCAAATTGAAACCAGAGAGTTGTGGGTGGGGAAATCAGCATTTGAATTAACAAGGGTAAGGCATATACATTTTAAAAGAACATTATACCAACACTGAAGCAACATCATGGAGCCTGCATGGGTCTGAGCTTGGTCTTCTGTGTACATGCTGTGGTTGTTTGATTTGGGGGTTTTTGTGGAACTCCTAAGAGTTGGAGTAGGGTATCTCTGACTCTTTTGGATGTCAACTTTTTTTTTCCTCCAACTGAGTTGCTTTGTCCAACCTTGATACAATGTTTTATGCATAGTCTTATAGAATTTTGGTATGCCTTGTTCAGCTAATATCACTGAAGATTTGCTCTTTTCTCAAGGGAAATGGAGGAGCAATGAATATTGCAGAGAAGGGATGGGGGTTGAAAAAAGAGGAAGAAAAGGAGGAATCAGTCAAGATGTATTGTAAGAGGGAAGAATAAAGAACAAGGAAAAAAAGAAATATAGACAAACTTTAAAACTCCCACAAAATTAACTCAAAGTGACCTCTCAAGTGTGTTTTTGAACCACCAGATACTAATATTTCTTTTGAACAAAGAAGTCCCATGGTCTAGATTTATCTCTCAAATGGATGTGATCAGAAAGGTCTGCCTTGGCTCTGTAGTCATTCATATTCCGTTTTGGTTTCTGGCAAAACTAGAATCAGTGAAGTGCACACACAAAATGACATTGAAGAATAATTTAATGTCTGCTTCCTGCCACAAAAACTATGTCACATGTTGTGGAAAATGTCTTATCCACTCTCTCAATTCCACGAACACCTGCAGAACCTCTGCAGCTGAGAAACTCCTTTCGTCCTTGGGACTGAAGCTAAGTAACAAGTAGTACTCAAGGTAGGAAGCTTGAATCTCATTGCGAAGGTAGAATAAAAGAGACATCTGATATCTGTGGTGGATATGGATGGGGAATCCAGTGGAAGAAGGGGTTGAAAGGAGAATAGGAGAGAAGTGTGTGGAGGATGGCTGAAAAGAAAACTGGAGTTAGTGGATTGTGGATGGAGGAGTAGCACTGGCACAGGCAGTAATCTAGTACAGTGGAAAATTCCAGGAATCTATGAGGGTGACTCTGGCTAAGATTCCCTTGTGATAGGACCTATGGAGCCTAAACAAGCTATCTCCTCTAAGCAGGCAAGATGTCATCCTGCCTATAAGCTGTACAGAGACAAGAACCTAGCATAACTGTCATCAGAGTGGCTTCACCCCCTAACTCATGGAAACAGATGCAAAAACATGCAGACAAACATTAGGTGGAGTTGGGAATTCCTATGGAAAAAAAGGAAGAAGAATTGTAGGAGGCAGAGGGGTCAAAGACACCGCAAGAAAACCTATAGAATCAACTAACCTGGGCCACTAAAAGCTCAAAGAGAGTATGCCTTGGAAGGACCAAGACCCGCTGCACACATGCAACAGTTGTGTAGCAAGGTCTTCATGTCAGACTCCTAATAGTTATAGCAGGAACTGTCTCTGACTCTGTTGCCTGCCTTTGAATCTCTTTACCTAACTGGATCACATTGACTGGCCTCAATAGGAGAAGCTGTGCCTAGGCTACTGCAACTTGAAATGTCAAGGTTGCTTGTTGTCATTAGGAGGCCTTCCCTTTTCTGAAGAATAGGAGAGGAGGAATTACTGGGGAAAGGTGAGAGAGAAGGACTAAGAGGTGAAGAAGAAAGAAAATCTGTGCTTGGGATGTAAAGAAAATTAACTAATTAATTAATTAATTAAAAACATATCAGAATGCCTCAATAACACTTAAACAGCACTACATAAAAGTATATACAAATGAATAATGGGGAGAGGGCATCTGCAAACAGAACTTAAAACATGGAGTTATTTACTATATCATAGAAGCAGAATGTGAAATCAGAGAGAGAAATTAGGGCTGTAGAGATATTATAGAGAATGAAAACTTTAAATAAATAAACAAAAAATATATCCAAAATTATTTCTTAAGTACATGAGTGTCCTGAAACAGCACATCATTCTTCAGTGACGGGGTCCAGAAGGGAATGTACCAGGGGATGAGAAAGACTGGTAAAATACAAGGAAGAAAAGATAAAAGCTTGGGTAGAGAGGTCTCATGCCATGCAAGCTTCTTAAGAAGAACATTGTCTCCACTACTTCCAGGTAAAAAATAGAAGGAAATGGGGGATGTTTATGAAGACAGCAGAAACAAGCATACTGTAGAATAAACACACAAGGAAGTTAAACAGTGCTGCTTAAGGGGAACACACAGGGTATTTCAAAAACTTTCTGATCTAGCCCACTGCAGCCTTGGAATTGAAAACAACAGCCCTATGTGGAGAGAAGAGTTGGAGGTCTCAGGAACAGAAGTGAACCCTCCCCAAATGTCCTGGCACCAAAGCATGACCAATTCTCCCAAACATATTCTTGGTTTTGGAGAAGGAGCTCTCTTAATTTCACTGTAACTCAGAGCCCTACAAAAAGTGTCGAAGGCCTAGGCCCCAGGCTGTTACTAGAAAAGCAGGATCCTAAGTTTGAGAAGGAGCTATGTTCCTCCTCTACATATGAAGGATTCAGGGAAAGCCTTGCTTGATCAGGCAGTTGTGTCAGAGAAGAAATAAAGAAAGAAATTAAACACTTCCTAGAAATCAATGAAAATGAAGGCACAACATACTCAAACTTATGGGACACAATGAAAGCAGTGCCAAGAGGAAAGTACATAGCACTCTGTGCCTTTAAGAAGAAATTCAAAACATCTCATTCAAGCAACTTAATGGCTCACGTAAAAGCCCTAGAATAGAAAGAAGCAGACACACCAAAGAGGAGAGGAGTAGACGGCTGGAAATTATCAAACACATGGTTGAAATCAATAAATTAGAAACAAATTATACAATTCAAAGAATCAATGAAACCAAGAGCTGTACCTTTGAGAAAATTAAAAAAGATATACAAACCCTTAGCCAAGCTAACTAAAAGGCAGAGAGACACTATCCAAATCAACAAAATCAGAAATGAAAAGGGGGACATAACCACAGACACCAAAGAAATCCAAACAATA
This sequence comes from Meriones unguiculatus, assembly GCF_030254825.1. Lineage (NCBI taxonomy): Eukaryota > Metazoa > Chordata > Mammalia > Rodentia > Muridae > Meriones > Meriones unguiculatus. The sequence goes on along the minus strand of NC_083353.1, from coordinate 22,384,359 downwards.
GTTATGTCTTACTTCAAAAGCCTATATGCCACAAAATTTGAAAAGGTAATTGAAATGTGCAATTTTCTTGACCAATTCCACATGCCAAAGCTGAATCAAGACCAGGTAAATCAGTTGAATAGCCCTTCCCCTAAGGAAATAGAAAATGTCAACAGAAGTCCCCCAAGCAAAAAAAGAAAAAAAAAAAAAAAGCCCAGGGTAAGATGGTTCCAGACCTTCAAAGAAGAGCAAACACCAATACTCTTCAAACTATTCCACAAAATAGAAACAGAAGGAACACTACCAAACTTATTCTATGAAGCCACAGTCACCTTGGTACCTAAACCTCTTGAAGACCCAACAAAGAAAGAGAATTTCAGGCCAATCTCCCTCATGAACATTGATGCAAAAATACTCAACAAAATACTTGCAAACCGAATCCATGAACTCATCAAACATCATCGACTATGACCAAGTAGGCTTCATCCCAGGCATGCAGGGGTGATTCAATATATGGAAATCCATCAATGTGATCCACCAAATAAACTGAAAGAAAAAAAAAATGCATGGTAGTATCTTTAGATGCTGAAAAGGCATTTGACAAAATCCAACATCCATTCATGTTGAAAGTCTTGGAGAGATCAGGGATACAAGGCACATACCTGAACATAGTAAAGACAACACACAGCAAGCCTATAGCCAACAATAAACTCAATGGAGAGAAACTTATCAATCCCACTGAAATCCAGGACAAGGCAAGACTGCCCACTCTCTCCATATCCCTTCAACATTGTTCGTAAAATCCTTCCTAGAGCATTTAGACAATTAAAAGAGAACAAGGAAATACAAGATGATATGATAGTACACCTGAGTGACTCCAAAAATTCTACTAGGGAACTCCTACAGCTGATTCACAGCTTCAGCGAAGTGGCTGGATATAAAATTAACTCAAAATATCAGTAGCCTTCCTGTATACAAAAGACAAAAGGTCTGAGAAAGAAATTAGAGAAACAACACCCTTCACAATAGCCACAAAGGACATAAAGTACCTTGGTCTGAAACTAACCAAGCAAGTCAAAGACTTGTATGAAAAATATTTTCAGTCTCTGAAGAAAGAATTGGAAGAAGATATCAGAAGATGGAAAGATCTCCCATACTCATGGCTTGGCAGGATTAATATATTAAAAATGGCCATTTTACCAAAAGCAATCTACAGATTCAATGCAATTCCGATCAAATTACCGACACAATTCTTTACATCCTTAAAATAAAAATTCTCACCTTCATTTGGAACAACAGGAATCCCAGAATTGCTAAAATAATTCTCTACAATAAAAGATTTTCAGGAGGTATCTCCATCCCTGATCTCAAGCTGTAGTATAGAGCAATAATAAAACCTGCATGGTACAGGCATAGAAACAGACTGGTGGATCAATTGAATTGAATAGAAGACCCTGAAATAAACTCACACATTTACGGATACCTGATTTTTGACAAAAATGACCTCATTGGCACAGAAGACAACTTCCTGAACAGAATACCAACAGCACAGGCTCTAAGAGCAACTATCAATAACTGGGACCTCATGAAACAGAAAAGCTTCTGTAAAGCAAAGGACAATGTCCTCAGAACAAAATGACTGCCTACAGATTGGGAAAGGATCTTCACTATCCCTTTATCTGACAGAAGACTAATTTCCAGTATATATAAGTACCTCAAGAAGTTAAACAGGATTTCCTCCTTTTTGATTGCTGAGTAGTATTCCATCATGTAAAAATACCACAATTTCTCTATCCATTCCTCCATTGATGGACATCTGGGTTGTTTCCAAGTTCTGGCTATTACAAATAAAGCTGCTAAAAACATTGTTGAACAAATGTCCTTGTTGTGTACTTGAGTAAATTTTGGGTATATACCTAGGAGTGGTAGAGCTGGTTCTTGAGGTTGCATTACTCCTAATTGTCTGAGAAAGCACCAGATTGACTTCCAAAGTGGTTGAACCAGTTTACATTCCAAACAGCAGTGGAGGAGGGTTCCCCTTTCTCCACAACCTCTTCAGAATGTTTTATCACTTGAGTTTTTCATCTTGGCCATTCTGATGCGTGTAAGGTAAAATCTCAGGGTCGTTTTGATTTGCATTTCCATAATGGCTAATGAGGTTGAGCATTTCTTTAACTGTTTCTCTGCCATTCAATGTTCCTCTTTCGAGAATTCTCTGTTTAGCTCCATTCTCCATTTTTTTAATGGGATTATTTGGTTTGTTGTTTTTTTGCTTCTTTAGTTCTTTATATATGCTGGATATTAGCCCTCTGTCAGATAAAGGGTTGGTGAAGATTCTTTCCCAATCTGTAGGCAGTCATTTTGTTTTGATGACAGTGTCTTTTGCTTTACAGAAGCTTTTCAGTTTCATGAGGTCCCATTTATTGATTGTTGCTCTTAGAGCCTGTGCTGTTGGTGTTCTTTTCAGGAGGAGCAGCCCTGTTAGGACATAGAGGAGGTCTTTGCAGCCAGTCCTGAAGATACCTGAAAAAAAAACTGGATAGGATGAATGTGGAGGAGGTCCCCCCTATCAGTGGACATGGAAAGGGGCATGGTGGAGATGAGAGAGGGAGGGTGGGATTGGGAAGGTATGAGGGAACAGGACACAGCTGGGATACAGAGTTAATAAAATGTAACTGATAAGAAAAAAATGAAATTAAAAAAAAGAAGATGTTGAACAGGAACAAATCAAGTAATCCAATTAAAAAATGGAGTACAGAGCTAAACACAGAATTCTCAAGTGAGGATTATCGAATGGCAGAGAAAAACTTAATGAAATGCTCAACCTCATTAGCCATCAGAGAAAGGCAAATCAAAAGGACACTAACACTTCACCTTACACCCATCAACATGGTTAAGAGGAAAAACTCAAATGACAACACATGCTGCAGAGGTTGTGGAGAAAGGGGAACCCTCCTCCACTGCTCTTGGGAATGTAAAATTGTACAACCACTCTGGAAAGCAATCTTGCACTTCCTCAGAAAACTAGGAATAGTACTTCCTCAAGATCCAGCTATACCACTCCTCAGTATATACACAAAGAGGATCAAGTACACAATAAGAACATTTGCTCAACCATGTTTGTAGCAGCTTTTTTTGTAATAGACAGAAGCTGGAAACATCCCAGATCCCCCTCAGTGGAGGAATGGATACAGAAATTGTGGTACATCTAAACAATGGAATATTACTATGCAATAAAAAAGAAGGAAATCATGAAATTTTCAGGTAAATGGTGAGATCTGGAAAAGATCATCCTGAGTGAGCTATCCCCCAAACAGTAAGACACACACACACACACACACACACACACACACACACACGGTATATACTCACTCATATAGACATATAATATAGAATAAACCTACTAGAATCTGTATATCTAAAGAAACTAATCAAGAGGGAGGACTCTTGATAAATTGCTCAAGCCCTATCCAGAAAGGCAAAGAGAATGGACATCAGTAGAAGGAGAAAAGAGGGAATAAGTCAGGAGCCTGACAGAGAGGACCTCTGAAAGGCTCTGCCCTGCAGACTATCAAAGCAGATGTTGAGACTTATGGCCAACCTTTGGACAGAGTGTAGGTAAGCTTAGGAAAAGAAGTGGTACACAATAAGATATGGAGAGGACAGGAACTCCACAAGGAGACCAACACAATCAAAAAATCTAGGCACAAGGGTCTTTCCTGAGACTGATACTCCAACCAAGGACCATGTATGGAGATAACCTAAGACCCCTGCACAGATGTACTCCATGGAAGTTCAGGGTCCAAATTGGTTCCATAGTAATAGGAACAGGGACTGTCTCTGACATGAACTGAATTTTCTGCTTTCTAATTCCCTCCCCCTGAAGGGGAACCAGCATCACAATGCCGCAGAAGACAATTCAGCCACTCCTGATGAGACCTAATTGACTAGAATCAGAAGGAAGAAAAAGAAGACCTCCCCTATCAATGGACTTGGGGAGGGGCATCCTTGCAGAGGGAGGAGGAAGGGAGGGATTGTGGTGGGGTGGAGGGAGCTTAAGGGGCATAAAAGTGAATAAAGTGAAAGAAAGAAAGAAAGAAAGAAAGAAGAAAGAAAGAAAGAACATCGTGTCCACTACTTCCAGGTAAAAGTTGAAGGAAATGGTGGACATCTATGAAGACAGCAGAAACAATCATACAGTGGCATAATCACACAAGGAATTTAAAGAGTGCTGCTTAAGGGGAACACGCAAGGTATTTCAAATACATTCCTGATGTAGCCCATTGCAGCCTTGGAATTGAAAACAACAGCCCCATGTAGAGGGAAGAGTTGGAGGTCTCAGTAACAGAAGTGACCCCACCCCAAATGTCCTGGCACCAGAGCATGTCCAACTCTCCCAAACATATTCCTGGTTTTGGAGAAGGAGCTCTGTTAATTTCGCTGTAACTCAGGGCCCTACAAATAGTTCCCTAGGCCTAGGCCTCAGGGTGTTACTGGATCTGAAAAGCAGGTTCCTAAGTGTGAGAAAGAGCTGTTTCTTTTCTACACATGAAGGACTCAGGGAAAGCCTTGCTTGATCAAGCGAGTTCAAGATCAAGCTTGATCAAGAACAGCAGTGTTCGTCTTTCTCAAATAGTTGTCACCTGGGATCTTCTTGACTACCTGGCAATTCTATGCTTTTCTCAGGAAGAAAATTTGACCTTTAGGGCACACCAGGTCTTAATGTTGGTTGTGACCCTGTAATGCCTCTTTGAGAAGCTTGTTGAGTCTCCTTCTCATTTAACATGGGGATTTGCTAGTGGTGGGTTGTAAATCAGTTGTCTGCTTTTCCTATGGTTGGGGCAGTCTTAGTGAATGAACATATTTTCTAGGACCTAATCTTTAACAAGCCTGGTTAGCCTACCACATATTTTGGAGTGTTGTAGAAGCAACCCTCCTTTAGGTAATTTCCCCTTTGTGTGACTATCCCTAAGCATTGGTAAATCCTTTCCATCATCAATTCTAATCTTGCACATCACAGCTAAGTAGTAAAGATTTCTACCTCCACAAAATGAAGTCCAAATGGATCTCACCCCCTTCTCCAGGAGCAAAGACATGACAACATAGGTCCTTGGAGGGTGAGTGGGATGAATTCCTCTTTTCATTGCTGTTGAACAGGGATGCCAGTGTGAAGATGGTGACCTGCTTCCTTTCCCGTGGCTGATGATACTCGTTAGCCATCCTATCATCATAATGGGGCAGCTGGCTCATCTGCAGGTAAAACTCACACAGTGCTCTGAGTCAGAGTCCATGCTCTGGCCTTTGGGCTCACAAGTGGAGTCATACAACTGGATGCCTTTGTGTTGGGACCTTACACTCTCTTACCTCTTGAATTCTGTCAGAATCCTTTGGGCTACATAGGGCTCCCTGTTGCCAGTACTTTGCCCCTTTCCTGATTAGCTCTTCAGCTCATTTTTGGCATCAAAGGGATCTGAGTAGTCATCAGCTATGGTCATCTTGTCTTTCTAGCCCACTCAGCTCTCCCCTGCAGCTAACAGCAGGTCACTGGGCTCCAGTTATAGCCAACACAGCTCACACCTCTCAGTCCCCACCCCACGGGCCTGAACTCAGGCCACTTTGATAAGCTAGTACTACCAGGATATGTAGTGCACCACTTCTGGGGTAGTGGGCTTCCATTTGCTGCTGCTAGAGTAGAGGTGCTGAGCATTGTGGGATGAGCACAAGCACAGGGCCTAGGACGCTGATGTGGATGGTCTGCAGCCCTGATCCTTGCAGCAGCAGCAGCAGCAGCAGCAGCAGTAGTGAAGACATGCTGCCCCTAACAGGACTCCACGCCACCAGTGCAGTAGTTGAGATGGCACAGGGTGCACATTTTGTGCAGTCAGGAGCCCAGCACCATTGTACAGGTCCTCATCTGAGCATGGTAGGCACGGATAGGATACCCGTGCTGCAACTGTGCTGTCTTAGGGCAGAAATCCCGACAATGCCGAGAAGCAGGCCCCAGTGGACCCTCAGGATGCCTAGGATGCGGATCAGCCCTGCTGTAAGGCCTAGGGAGGAGGATAGTTGTGCTTCTCTCCCATGTGCCTCTGCTTGGGGTTGTCAGGCCTTGGCTCTTGGTCTTGCTGTTACCAAAACTTAAGTATCTGTTACAAGAAGCCTCCTATTGCTATGGCTTGCCAGCCTGATCCAATGCTGCAGCCAATTGAGGATCAACACCCCTGCCCAGTCCTGCCAAATTCAAGTTCTTGTGGCTACCACCTGGCTAGGGCCTCTACTGCACAGCCCTCAGCTCCATGCTCCATCACCTGAGCTTGGAATCAACAGCTTCTCACAGGTGGGTCTCATAGGAGCCCCAGATGCCAAGAGCAGAAAGCTGGGCGCCCCTGCTGTTTTCCTTCCTGTGGCCAACTGCAAACTTCTCCAGTTTGCCTGGGCTAGGCCAGCTGCTTATTGGAGGGGAACACCAGCTAGGATGTTAGCACCCAACACCAGGCAGGACATGCCCCTGCAAGTCCCAGCGGCACCTGCTGCTGCAGCTGCTGCCTACCTAACCGCCATGTGTGTCACACCACAAGCATTGTAATGTGGAGTACTAGGATATGTCTAAACACAGCCCTGTTGCCAACACACAGAGGCAATGCACAGAATGAAATTATTCAGAGTACAACGTGTGGGTCCTGATAGTTGCTCAGACCACATTGGGCCACTACTTCACATGGAGCCACTAGGAGGGTCCACCGCAGAAGCTCCCAAGACTCATCAGCCCACTCCTCCCCACATGGTGGTCCCTCACTTACCATGTTGAGGTTTCCAAGCTCATACTCAGAGCCCTTGCAGCTCCAGGCAGAAGCTCAGGATCACAAGCACTTACTCAGCTACAGAATCCAGCCTTGGAGGATGTTGTCCAGGAAATCCTGCCGTCTTGTCTGACTGGCAGTTCACCTACACATTCTGATTGGCTAGTGAGGGCTGAAACAAGAGCACTTACCTTAGGATTGCTAAAGGCACATAGCACAGTGTTTCCTGGCACTGGTTTCAGGCCCAGGCACAGTATTTTCCTAGATCTGCAGAGACTTGCATTTCAGTAGCACTAGCACCCGAACTCCAATAGCTGGCCCTTCTGCCTTCTTGTACTCAGTAGGTGTTGGTTTCTAGGAGGAAGCCTAGAAAATCCACATCAGAGACATAAACTTGAAAAAGTAGGCTTTATTTTCTGCCTGCAAAAGGAGGTGGTCTGCATGGGATCAAAACAGCATCCCTGAGGAGATGATGTGTTGCATAATTAAAGGGTGAATACCTCAAGGTGAGGGGTATTTTGCTGTGTGGTGTGGTCATTCAATCAAATTTTAACATTATGGGTTAAGCAAGACAGTATCTGTTAGAGACTGGGCCTGATCCAAGACTTCTTGCTTCAGGGCCCCTTATTAGTACACTAGACATTGGGTTCCGAATCGAAAGAAAGAAAGAAAGAAAGAAAGAAAGAAAGAAAGAAAGAAAGAAAGAAAGAAAGAAAGAAAGAAAGAAAGAAAACAATACACTACCCTAACAAGTGTACCTACGTGTGAAGGTGTTAGATATTTCCATATGGAGTCAGTTGAATTAGCAAACTTTGCCATTACAACAGCCAAGACAGAAGGGCTGAGACTTAGTTCTTTCATGAAACAGGCAAGGAAAGCCTGGAATCATTTCTAAGCAACAGTTTGACTCAAAAAAGGAAGCATGGGGAGTCTTGACAAATTCATGTAGAGCTCTCCTATTACTATTTGAAGATGACATGATAGTGTATGCAAGGGACACCAAAAATTCTACCAAACAACACTGAAAACTGATAAACAGTGGCTGGATAAAAAAAAAAATCAAAAAACCAGTAGCCATCCTATACAAAAGCAACAAACGGATGGAAAAAGAAATTAGGGAAACTACTCCCTTCACAATAGTAACAAATAATATAAGTTATCTTGGTGTAACTCTAACCAAGCAAATGAAAGGCCTATCTGACAAGAACTTTAGGTGTCTGAAGTATGAAACTGAAGAAGATATTAGAAGATAGAATGATATCACATGCTTGTAGACTGGTGGGATTAATATAGTAAAATTGGCCATCTTATCAAAAGCAATCGACAAATTCAATGCAATCCCCATCAAAATACCAGCGCAATTTTTAATAGACCTTGAAAGAACACTCTAAACTTCATATGGTAAAACAAATATAGATTCTTATTTATGCCCCTCTACAAAACTCAAATTCAAGTTGATTGAAACCCCAATATAACACCAAATACAATAAATCTATAAAAAGAGAAAGTGGAGAAGCACATGGAACTCATTGGTACAGGAGACAACTTCCTGATCAGAATATCAGCAGCACAGAATCTAAGGTCAATAACTCAAAATTGGCACTTCTTGAAACTGGAAATCTTCTATGAGGCAAAGGACACTGTCAATAAAAGGAAACAACAGTCTGTAGATTAGGTAAGGATTTTCACCAATCCTACATCCTACAAAGGTTAATATCCAACATACATAATAAACTCAAGAAATCAAACACCAATAAAGAAATAACCTATTTAAAAAATGGGGTACAGAACTAAACAGAAAGTTCTCAACAGAGGATTCTCATGGCTGAAAAGCACTTAAAGAAATGTTCAACATTCTTGGTCAACAGGGAAATGCAAATCAAAATGACCCTGAGATTCCCTCTCACACCTGTCAGAATGGCTAAGATCAAATTCTCAAGCAACAGCACATACTAGCAAGAGTGTGGAGAAAGGGGAACACTGCTCCATTGCTGGTGGGAGTGTAAACTTGTAAAACCACTTTGGAAATCAATCTGGCAATTTCTCAGAAAACTGGGAATAGCTTTACCTCAAGACCCATCTATAGCACTCCTGGATATATACCTGAAAGACAATCCAACAGACAAGGATACTTGCTCAACTATGTTCACAGCAACTTTATGTGTAATATCTAGAATCTGGAAACAACCCAGGTGTGCCTCCACCAAACAATGGATAAAGAAATTGGTAAGTTTACACAATGGAATACAACTCAGCTATAAAAAAAAAGAAACCATGATATTTGCAGGGAAATGGATAGAACTCGAAAAGATCATTCTCAGTGAGATATGTCAGATCTGGAAATACATACATGGTATGTAATCACTTACAGGTGGATTTTAGCCATAGAGTACATGATAAGCATACTGTAAGGCACTGAACCAAAGACAGTAAGTAGCACAGAAGATTCAAGAAGGGATGCATAAATTCCACTCAGGAATTTATTTGCAATCGACAGAGGTTATAGGCTAAAGACAAGAACAAGGTGGCAGAGGGGTCGCAGTGAAAAGAGGAGGAGGTCAGACCTGGAAAGAGCAAAGGCGAGAGTAAAGAAGGCCTGTAGAGAAAAGAAAATCTGAGCATGGGATGTGTCTGTGACAAGCTGGAAACCTAAGTCAGAGTAGGCTCCTGGGAGGATATGAGGGGTACACAAGCAGAGACTCCTAATGGCAGAGGCAATAGGGACTAAAGAGGACACCCACTAACTAGACTAGTCTCCTAGCAGAGTGAAGGGAACACCAACCCACTCACAAAAACGTTGAACAAAAATTTACCCTGCCTATAATATGTGCAGCAAAGAAGATAAGCAGAGAGAGCAGAGACTGAGGGAATGCCCAACCAATGCCTAGCCCAACCAAAGACCCAAACTACCAGAGAGTGCCAACCCATGACACTATGAATGATACTCTGCTAAACTTGCAGACAGGAACCTGACAGCATTGTCCTCTGAGAGGTGTTAACCAGCAGCACCTCAAAACACATGCAGTCTCAAAACCAAACATTGGGTGATGCATAGGGACATTTGTGAAAAAGAGGGAGGAAAGAGAAAAAGACCTGGAAAGGACAGGAACTCCACAAGAAGACCAACACTGCCAACTAACTAAGGCCAAGAGGTACCTGCTGAGACTGAAGCATCAATCAAGGATTATGAATGAATTGGACCTAGGCCTTTAAAACAGTGTATCAGTTAGCTTGAGTCTACAACAAGAAGGCAAAATGAATATAAATTTAAAAGAATTAAAACCACTCACAGGTATATCCAACTGTGTGAGTTAATTCCAGATGTAGGCTGTTTTACTACTAAGCTTGGCTATCACAAGAGCCAAGTCAGAACAGCTGAGACATTTCCTACCTGAAATAAGCAAGAAAAGCATAGAGACATTCCCAAAAAAATGCTTTTTCTCAAAAAAAAAAAAAAAGAAAAGAAAGAAAAGAAAGTGGGGGAAGCATTGTATAGCTGAGATAAAAAGTTAATAAACTATAACTCATATTAATTGAAATAAAAGTTAACTTAAAAAACGAAAGTGTGGTGATTTTACTTTGAGAATCTGGGTACCTTCATGTAGAGTTCTAGTTATTTCTACACATGCTAAGTTAACAGTTCCACATTTGAACATGGTCACAATGTAAAAGCTAGTATTTGGGGAAATTTTACTCAAAGTCATGCATAAAGGTGATAGAAAGACATATCTCTGCCATTTTCGTCTCGTACTCTAACATCTAAATGATGATCAAGTAGTAATCGCCTCAGGAAAGAATAAGGCCACTACCACAATTTTGCACATTATTTGAAGCAAGCTTGATTATACTGGTTTGTAGCCAAAGGATGGCTAAGACTGCTCCTAATTCCAGTTTAAGAGTGCAGCAATGGATTCATTTCCTGGGACACTTTTACGGAGTAAAATCACAGATAGTTACAAAAGTGAAAAATTTCACTTTTAGAAAGGTTTACTAAAGTGAAAAAAATGGGGCAGTAAATTCATACAGTAAAATCTCAAATTAACACCAATTTTTCGCTATGTGATTAAAGGGTAATGAGGGGGAATCAGGGTGTTCTCAAAAACAAGTCAAGGTCAAGATTTGGGGCAAGGATGGCTCCAGAAAATGGACTTAAAAGCAGCAACTCAGCTCATACAATAAATGTAACCATATATTTACCAATACGGGGGTCATATCTTCTGTATTGAAAATGGAGACAGACAGATTCCTTACAAGTCAATGACACTGAGACAGTAGATTGCTTTTGAGCCAGTGCTATTTCTTAACCATGACTTATGATCGAAATGTAGAGATATCAATGTCACAATTTTCACAAATAGGAAGAACCAAAACCACAAATACAAAAATCATCTAGGAATAGTCACCTATTAATTAGCACCATAGACATTGTTCAACAATGCATGGCTGTGATGAGCCAGTGTGTCCTCAGAACAAAGATGCTTTTGCCACTGAGCAGGCTGGCTCAGAAGAAGGTCACAGCTGCTTCCATGCAAGACCAGACAGAGTTCATTTTCAGTAGCCCTGGCTGCTGTGTCAGGAGTGTGACATCACTGTAGAAAATTTGTTCTACTTCGTGTTTTACCCTTTATTTTTATTTTAGTTATATGGGTGTTTGCCTGCATGTGTCTCTGTGAAGTACCCACAGAGGCAAGAGCAGGGTGGAAGATTCCAGCAAATGATCTTACAGCACATATGTGTTCTGGAAATAAAACCAGGGCCCTCTGGACAGCACCCCAGGCTGTTAACTGCTGAGACATTTCTAGACCAACTTTCTAAATTTAAATTGACTTTTATAATCTTTGATTAAAATATAGTACATCACTTTCCCCCTTTCTTGTCTTCCATCCATGCCTTCCAAATCCTTCACTTCAGACTTCTTCCTTCTTCTGTATGAAGAAGTATGTTGTAATACATGATGACAACCTGCTAAGTTTGGTTTTGTTGATTGTGTGTATATGGTTTAAGGACTGATTCAATGCTTTATATCTTGTATAAATAATGATGGCTGAAGCTGTTACAGGCCCCTTGCTTGAATGAGAACTGGTGGTTAGTGTCTTCATTCTCACAAACTGCACACAAATGTCCATGGTTAGACAACAATGCTGGAGCAGGACATCTGCAGACATCACCTAAAGTGGGGCAGCACATAGTGACCATCAAACTGTGACCATCATATTTTTAGTCATCAAAATTAACCATCATGTATTAGCAATCACAGAGTGGCCATCACATAATTCCGATCACATAGTGTCCCTCAGTATGATCATTACACAGCTGGACATTACCATAGGACCTTAATAAATTGAGCATCATTAAGGCTATCACACAGAGAGCATCAAACAATGCCCATCATGGAGAATAAATCACAGAGTTGGCCCTTAAACAGTGGACATCACACAATGGCCATCAGTCACTGGACTTCCCATTGTATCCATAGAAGAGAGTCCATTAGAGTGGCTATCAAATAGTGATGCTCACTTAGTGTTCACCATATATTTCAATTAAAGAGTGACAGTCAAAAAGCAAACATCGAATACTGGGGATCAGACAGTGTTCACAGTGTGGCCATTGCAGAGTGACCATCAGAGAGTTGGCTATCTCATTGTGTCTATATCACATTGGGCATCCTATAGGGGTTATGATCCTCAACCATCACACAGAGGATATAAAACTTTGGTCAACACATTATGTTGATTACTAGTGACCTCCATATGGTAGCCATTGCATAATGATGATAAAAAGAGAACATTACATACTTTCCACTCCAAGGTGGCCATCACACAGTGACCATCACACTATGTCCATCACAAAATGATGATCACTCAGTGAATTACTCACAGCTGTTCATCACAATGACTATCACAAATTGGGCATCATTTGTGGCCATCACATGCTGGTCACAACATAGTGGATTTTACAGTATCCATCACCCAGATATGACCACAGAGATGCCATTACAGAGTGACCATTATGCTGTAGCCAGAAAACAACAGCTATCAATCTACTTTCATATTGCAATGATAATGAAAATGTGGAGAGTATAAAATGATAAGCATATGTTGACCAACACAGTGACCATCACATCATGGCCTTCACACAGTGTCTCTCACACTGTGACCATCAGAGAGTTGGCCATCACCATGTACATTAACATTGGCCAACACTCGGTGTCCATCACATGCCGTCTTTAACACTCTGGGCATCACCATGTTTATGACATAATCACTATCACACAGTGGCCATCATATAATGAATATTACACAGTGACAATAAAACAGTATCAATCAAAATGTTCATCACATATCAGTGATTACAGAGTGACCATTATGCAATTAAATCATACAGCTAACCATCAATTATTAGCCAGCACAGAATGGCCATTACAAAACAACCGTCAGTCACAGGCCATGGTAGTGAAAATCATGTATTGGTGATGAAGCACTGATCTTTGCACAGTGAACAAAACTCAATGTCAATCACACATTGTCCAACACAAGGTCAAATTTACACAGTGACCATCACACCATATAAATCACATAGTGGGATATCAAACAGTGAGCATCAGATAATGGCCATCACAGGGTGACCATCACAGTGGCTATCAAACTTTGACCATCACATAGTGGGATCCCACAGAATTTATAATTCAGTGACCAACACACACAGGCCATCATTAAGTGGCCAGCATACAGTGACCATCAACAGTGTCAAAAAACACATTACTGTCAATCAGAGGCCCTCAAAAAATGGCCATAACACAGTAACCATCACAGAGTAACCATCACACAGTGAACACAACACAGTAGCCATTAATTATGACCATTTCACAGTGGCCATTACATTGTAGCCCTCACAAAATGATAATTAAACAGAGTTCTCACCCAAACGTCACATGGATTAAATTAGAGTGAACAGCACAAAGTTGAATATCATGACAAGTCCATCTCATAGTGTAAATCAACTCATGGTCATACATTGTCTCCATTAGATAGGGAAGACTACATTGAATATCAAACAGAGATCACATATACAGTGGCCATCATACAGAGGGATATATATATGTATAATTTATGATAATTTAAACAGAATATTATATATATACATATATATATATATAAATATATATATATATATATATATATATATATATATATCACAGCAGGCATCACACAGGTGCAAGTAACTTGTGATATATATATATATATATATATATATATATGGGTACATTTATATATACATTTAAATATATGAATGTATATCACATATATAATGTTGAGAATATATATGTATATATCAAGGTACATTTATATATACATATAAATATATGAATGTATATCACATATATATATATATATATATATATATATATATATATATATATATGGTTGAGAAGCCTGAACCTGGGCACTCAGAAGAGAAGTCCCAGCTTGGGAAACTATCCCAGAGCCAGATTAAGAGCAAGACACACTTGAAAATGAAGGAGTCACAAGAGCTGAGGCTGCAAACCCTGAGAGCCTGCATACAGAGCACACAAGCCAAGAAGCTGCAAGGATGCAGACAAATCAAGTTGGTCACTTTCCAAATCCAGGCAAAAAGACCAATGCAGAAAAGGAGACTGAACCTCAGGTGAGAGGTGTTGACTTTTCTGACAAGCACTTCCTCCATGAAGCCTCTACCCACAGCACATGCCAGAGGGATCCTTGCCTGACTATTGGGAAGGCTACAGAACCATCATCCAGGCTAAGAAGAGACAAGGTCCTCTAATGACCTCAAAGCTGGAGAACCACAGTGGTGAGCAGGGTAACCAAAAAGACCATGCAGAAAAACACATTTGACCTGAGCACATTTGGAGGCAAGGAAGGGCTGTGAACCCCATGGAGTCAGCTAGAGTGGGCTCTGGGTTCCAAGAACAGGCTTCATGAGCTATGGAGGAGACATGGCTTCCAGCACTTTAACTTGGGATCCCACTACTACCTGATGGGCAAACATTCTGGAGACACTCTCTGCAGGCCTCTCTGCCTGATCTCCACACTCTTTGGGCGCGTTCCTCCAGCCATCTTCCCAGATCAAGAACTGTGTCTTCCATTGGCCCACCAGATTCCCACTACTCAAGGACTCTGGCGAAGGCTCAAGGTCTAGGCTTCAGGAAGAAAGACCAGCACCAAAAACTCACAAAATGTCCTTCACCTTCCTGAGGGACTCACTGGCAGACCCGCCCATGCATGCTACTTCCTGATGCACACCTGTCTGAACTGGAAAGGAAGGATGGATTTACTGGAATTCTCACCCCTCTTCTGGAGGGTTGTGCCGAACCAATCATTGACGTCACTTCCCATTTCCAGCTCTCCTCTGCTTGGACAGATCATCTTTTCAGAGTTAGTTTTATATCCCTTAGGGCTTCGTCCATGCCAAGGTACAGAAATTCCTGGGGTAGGACTACTTAGGATAAGTGCCAGGTGTGTTCGTTTCAGCACTAATGAATATTGTGTTCATTTCTCTCCTCTGTATAACAAGCTGTTCATGAATAATCATCTGTGTGTATATACATATGATTGGAAAGAGAGAGTCATTCATGGGCATGGACATAGAGAACTGATAGCCTCTATGTGAGTATGCATGTGTGTGCAAGTGTGTTTATGTGTGTGTGTGAGGGGGAGTAGTGGGAAATAAACCAGAGAAAAAAAGGGATCCATTTGCAACCCAGAAAACCAAGACCCAGTTGCCCAGGATCAGAATGGAAATGAAAAGCTCTGGGCGGGCTTTTGGGATCTGCACCAGTGTGAACACCTGCGAATGCCTAGCTCCTGGGCTGAAGGAGCCAGGGCAGAAAGGTGGTGTGATAGGTGTGCAAGACAGGACATCCAGGCACCAAGCAGAAATCCACTTGACCCAAGGAGGCTCCACTCACTAGGGTGAAAGAAATCTGTCCCCTCCAAACTCCCCCCACAATGCAATGACTAAAATCAGAGCTCAGAGCAGTTACTAAGCTTTTTTTTCCCTTCCTCCTGCTGTTGTGTGAGCATGAGCAGTGTCTGGCAGGCACCCGAAGCTGGTGTCCCCCACTGGGGAACCGGCTATACCGAGAGAGCCAGCAAAGACTTTACCGAAGCCCCCATTTGCCAGAGCTCGCTTAAAAGCCAAGCAGGACTGTGAATCCCCTGGAGACCTCCAGTGTGGGCTCTGGGGTCAGAGAACAGGGTTCCTGAGCTGTGGACGGGGCGTGGCCCAGGGAAGCAGAAGTCAGAAGGGGCTGACTCAAATCCAGGAGCCTCAGCTGCTGACTGGGCAGATTTGATCCCAAGGCGTGGTCCAGCAACTCTATATATATCTAGGGGAGGGATGAGCCCCTCTGCAGTGAGGCAAAGTGAGGCTGCAGGCTGGAAGACTGCCAGCAGCCTATCCCAGAATCTGCTGCAGAGACACAGGTAGCCACCGCCAGAGGAAGAGGACAAGATCAGTCTGACATGCTGTTTGCTAGGTGGGGCTCAGTCCTGTCCTCAGGATGGAGGCTGGCTGTTCCCAGGGAGCCCTGAATTAGCTGTGTGATCACCTGTGCAAGGACACAGAGCCACGCAAGCTCTACAAGGCCCTGAAGAAACTCGCCTCCGTACCCATCCTGTCTGAACGTCTGGCAGAGATAGGCTTCAGGCAGACCATCAAAGTCTTGAGGAAACAGCAGCTCCTAGTGCCCTACCCAGGAACCTGGAGGCCAGATTGTGGGAGAGTTCCTTGCTGTTGTCCTGGTCTGGCTCAGACCAGGACTCCCCTGACTCTGCCTTGGTGCTGAGCATGAAGACAGAGCAAGGAAGAACATCTCTGGCAGAGGAGCACCGAGTATCCACGTCCAGCGAAGCCCAAGACAAGCATACAGAGGCCTTGCAGCTGAGCAGGTGAAGGCCCAGCCCGAGCAAGAGGCGAAGCACATGCCAGAGGCCAGAGGCAAGTGACACAGGCCTTGGAAGCCTGGGACCAGCAGCCAAGAGGATCCAAAGGTGAAGACAGTGGCCCTCCTCTGGCCCAGGAGGATGGTCGCGCTGACTCTTTGGGGGCTTGCCCCAACTCTGACCAATCCCGCTACCCCCTGGGTGTCCCGGGTCCCTCTTAGGGCCAAAATGATGGGGAAGTGCAGCTGTGGCCTGTCAAGTTGGATTCCAAGACACTGGTCTACTCAGGTCCCAGGAGTCCCGTTCACCAGCAGGAATCGCCAGGAGGTCTCCTCCTTGCAAAAGATCCCAAGGGCACGTGGGATGCTCAGTGCCAAGCCACGGAAGCCACTGCAGCCCATGCAGCTGATGCAGCCGAACAATCTGCTCTCCAGGGAATCTCCCAAGCCAAGGATGCCTTCAAAGCCAACACAGCCCAAGCAGCCCAAGGAGCTGAACATGGGCAAGCAGGGGACGAGCCTGAGACCCACAGCCAGACTGTGACCAAGACACAGTGGCAGATGGAGGAGGCAGACCAAGAGCTGAGGCTGCAAGCCCTCACAGCCCGCATCCGGAAGCCGACAAACCCAGATGGCCACCTTCTTCACCCAGACCAGGAGCCGAGGCGAGCCAGAGGAGCCCGGACTCCCGGTGCGGGGGCCCTCCTCCGAAACGCACCTCCTCCTGGAGGCCTCTGGCCACGGCCCAATCCAGCGAGCTCTCTGCAACTCGACCCAGGCTAAAAAGAGAACTGCCCCCCTCATGGCCAAGGCTCTCCGGGATAATTGCACCCAGTTCTCTTGCAGATGAACCCCAGAAGGACACTGTCTGCTCAGGCATGCCTTGAGACTCCCCGGGACTGTACACACCCACTTGTCCCTCACAAAAAAAGTCAGGCTTTCCAGAGCTTGCACCTGGCATCCCACTTGGAGCTCTGGAGACACTCTTTGGAGGCCTCTCTGCCTGATCTCCATACTTTTTTGGCAGATTCCACCCACCCGTGAGAGCCTGGGCTGCAGCCATCTTCCCAGATCAAGCACTCCGTCTTCCATTGGCCCACCAGACTCCCATTACCCAAGGACTCTGGCGAAGGCTCAAGGTCTAGGCTTCAGGAAGGAAGACCAGCACCAACATCTCACACCTTGGCCTTCACCTCCCCGACGGACTCACTGGCAGATAAGCCCACCCATGCCACGTCCTGATGCACACCTGCGTGAATTGTAAAGTAAGGATGGATTTCCTGGAATTCTCACCCCCTCTTCTGGAGGGCTGTGCCAAACCAATCATTGACCTCACTTCCCATTTCCAGCTCTGTAGTCCTTGGACAGATCTTTTTCCCAGAGTTAGTTTTCCATCCCTTAGGGCTTTGCCCATGCCAAGGCACACAAGTGCCTGGGGGGGGGACTGCTCAGGATAAGAGCCAGATGTGTGTGTTTGAACACTAATGTTTTTATTTTCCTCTTTGTATTCACAGTCTTTTAAGCATGATTATGTTTAGAATGATAAATTTTAATTTGATAACCATTCAGAGATATTTGCATTGTATTTGTACATATCGTTCCAATATTTTTGAATGATGAGCATGCGTTCATATAATTTAACAGAGTAACCTATGGATTCATGTAATTAAAGAGGCATAGGGGAGTAACACATCAAAATGTGATCAAATTTTGGCATGCAAACATCTATTCCGTTCCGAATAACGTTTCAATAAGTTCATCTTCTCGATATCTGTAATAAAATTAAAGTTAAAACCAAAAACCATAAAATAAAATGTGTGAATATGTCTGTTTTTTAAAAGAGGTGGGGGAATTGATGCAGAAAAAAAATGAGGCCAAAAGAGACCAGACCTATGACAACCCACACTTTTGGGATGCCCTGTGTTTCGTGGCCACAGTGATCAGGTGAGAAAACCTGATGAGAAAAACAGAGGAATATGCCTTAATTTATAAAGGAAGTTGGGAGGGTCCACAGACAGACAGTGAAGAGGTGAAAGATATGGAAGAAATAAAATAATAGTGAAACACTGACAGTTACAAAAAAAGAAAGAGAGAGGAAAAGAATGGGGGGACTTAAAATGTCATGGATAAGCTGCAGCAAGGATCCAATGTCCCAATATCAGAAAAGCAGTGAAAAGCCATAGATGGGCTTGAGGGTTTGCTTCTCTGTGGATGGGCTCCTAGCTATGTGCAAACAGTGGGAAGAAAGAGTTGGTGAGCATCAGCCAGCAAGGTGGTGAAGCAGGCTTGCAAGTTATGATATCCAATCCCATTTAGGAAAACCCCTTTCACTGAGGATGCCTATCATAGATGCCTGGTGTGAGTGTGTTTGAACACTATTGTTTTCTTTTCTGTACTTTGTCTTCAAACCTGTTGATATATATTTGCACAAAATTAATTGACAGTAATATGCATAGTTATTTAATTGGTACTTGTACTTATTGACAGATGATATATCATTGTATGTATATTTACATATAGATTAATAAACAAATAAATACATAGCTTGATAGATACAATGAAAATTGACACACTAAAATGTAATGGTAGTTCAGCATGCATCATGCAGACCGTGGACAACATAAGTAAAGATTAAACAAGTAAATGTAATAGAGGATAAATATTAAAGTAAATGAAGAACAACAAAATACCTCCAAATAGTGTGTGTGAGAGAGAGATGAGGGAGAGAGAGGAACAGAGACAGACAAAGGGAGGTGGGCAGACATGAAGGAATGAAGACAAGTTAATAGGACATAAATTTTCCTTTTAGGGCTTTATTTGTAAACTGAGAATGTAAATGTGTAATTCTCTTACAGCACATTTGATGTAACTGAAGTAAACATTCAGGTAAAGAAATAGACATTTCCTCAAAATCAACAGAATATGAAAGTTGAATGAGTTGTCCATTGCATATACATTTTAAGCTTTGGACTGTCTGCAAATAGAAATTCATGGAATTTTATCATTTGTGCATGAATGACAGAGACCTGTGTTCTTCATCAGCAAGAAAGAAACTATCCGAATGCAGAAGGATGCATCTGAGCTCTTGTCTGGCCTTTAATGCTTTACTGAAGATGAATGCTAATATTCTCTAAATTACCATGGCCATACAGTTTCAACTATTTCTATAGACACATTTTTTTCTAAGAATTTCAGTAAATTTATAAAAAGTACATAAGATTTCATTTTTTTTTCCTATATTACAGGTGACAGTGAAGATTTCTTTTCAGAATGATTTAATGTTACCTGATTATCCTGTATGGATTTTAAGCACCTTTAAATGATCAAGTATTGATTATAAAATGTTGTAATATACTTTGGTGGTTCATTACACAGTTTTTAGAAGAACTGTTTTGAGTTTATTATTGTAATCACAACCAAAAAGTGAGAAAAGTGATATTGGAAGAAACGGACTTCAGTCTTCTAGTTGATACATGAACATACTAAACATGCACAGTTATATATATATACGCAGCACAGACTGCATATATATGTAGAACATATAGGATGACATTTCTGTTCCTATAGCAAGTAATAATTGAAATAATGGCTGAAAACAGGCTACAGAAAATTAATTACTTATTTTTTATGTGTTACAGAATTATTGTAAACATCATATGATTTCCTGCTTATTGGCAAAACCTGAGTCATAAAGAGAAGTTTAAAACACTCATCAATCCCCAGGGTCTGAGGATTGTTCAAGGTTCCTGAATAAACTGCATTGAAAAAAAAAAAAACACATGGCTGAGAAACACTTAAAAAAAAAAACACTCATCAAGTCCATGTTCATACCACCCAGAATGTGCCTTATCTTGTCTGATCCTGGAAGCTAAAACCCTCATCAATGGACACCTTCAAACTCAGCGTCACATACTCCATAACTCACAAAAGATATGAGAGAAAGAATGGGAGAGAAAGAGAGAGAGAGAGAGAGAGAGAGAGAGAGAGGAGAGAGAGAGAGAGAGATGGAGATGGAGAGATTAATTTATGGGGAGCATAGAGATGTTAGATGGAAGAGCTCTGCTGGGTGTGAGAGTAGTCATCAGGGCTAGTTTAATTGCTATACACACCTAAACAATTACCAGAGCATCTGAACCAATCCAGGCAGATCACAGATTCTTGGTGCTATTATTCCCTTACCCCAACCCAGCAGATGGAAAAAGTATTCGCTTAAAGATCAAGTTTAAAAATTCCATTCCCATAGTGTAACCATTCCTATGCAATAACAAAACAATCCTCAAAAGGTATTGTTTTTTTTTAATTCTTTTTTTTTTCAATGTAGTTTATTCTGGAACCTTGAACAATCATCTGACCCTGGGGAAAGCCAGCCCACAGCTTAAATAGCCTCTGGGTAGCCAACCCAGGCGTGCCACGTGTGCAATGCAGATAGGTCCACATACATGGAAGCAAGCCAGATCCTCAGCCTTAGCCAAATGTGGAATTGTTCGTGACAGAGAGCACTCACCATCGGGAAGGTGGAAGGAAAAGGTATTGTTAACCCTCTATTTTTCCTATGTTAGGTATTTTTTCTTTTTCTGTTTTTTTCCCTCTTTCTTTCTGTTTCTTTCATATTTCCTTCCTTTCTTTCTTTGTCACAAAACAAAAAGAACAAATGTAATTAATACAAGTAAATTTTAAGCCTTTTCCAGAAAATTATAAAATGCTGACATCTAGTGGAGGTGAAAATATAGGCCTAGAAGGAGTTTTAGTAATGCAGTGGCCTAAGTGTAAGCTAAAGGCTTCCAGATCCAAAAGCAGAAATAAGCACAGGTGGATATGTCTTCTTTATATTTTTATCCTTACTATTATTATTTACAATTTATTTACATCCCAGATGTAGCCCCTTCCCTCTTCTGCTTATGGTCCCACCCTCTCTCCCTCTTCCTTCGCTATCCCTTTTCCCTAGTCCACAGATAGGGGAAGTCCTTCTCCTTTACTGTCTGACCCTAGAATATTAGGTCCCATCATGACTGCCTGGATCCTCTTCCTCAGTGGGCTAGCTAAGTCTTCCAAGCAGGGAAAAGCGCTCAGAGAACAGGTAACCTAGTTCATGACAGAGACTTTGTCTTCTCTACTTATCCAAGTAAGGGTTCTCGCTTGGAGACTGAGCTAACTATGGGCTATGACTGAGCAGGGGTTCTAGGTCCTCCCTATGCATAGCCTTTGGTTGATGCATCAAT
Organism: Meriones unguiculatus; assembly: GCF_030254825.1. Classification (NCBI taxonomy): domain Eukaryota; kingdom Metazoa; phylum Chordata; class Mammalia; order Rodentia; family Muridae; genus Meriones; species Meriones unguiculatus. The sequence continues at coordinate 22,362,439 of NC_083353.1, read as the reverse complement.
CTCTACAGTCCCCCACTGGGCCCAGGTTTTTGTTGTTTTGTTGGACTCTGTGTAAGGCTCCTGTCTCCTCCATGTCTTTCTATCTCCCTCTTATTCATAAGATTCCCTGCACTCTGCCCAAGTTTGGCTATGTGTCTCAGCATTCACTTTAATATCCTGCTTGGTACTGAAAGGGTCAAACTAACTTTGTAACCTATATGTCTTTTAAAGCCTATAGTTTTGAGTTTTAGGTCTAGGTTAAGCAAAAAACAAACAAACAAACAACAACAACAACAAAAAGCAACAATCAATGACCTTCACTCAGCAAAAAGAATGACCAGACCCTTGTTTTTGAGATAGTGTTTCTTAGCAACCAACCCAGATGACCTCAATCTTTCTTCTGAGTAGCTTCTGACCTCCAGCCAAAAGCCCACAACCCTGATCTTCAAGGATGGGCTAACCAAACCCACCTTCAATTGCAACTGCATCCACACTTGGCCAAGCTTGAGCACCTAAGACTAACCAATTATCTTAATTTATAGCTTCCTCATCCAATCCTAAATTGCCAAACTGCAACTTCAAATTTCCCACACTTTTTCTTTTAAAAAACCTAAGGCCTTTGTCGCCTGGTGCCACTCTTTGCTGACAGGCAGGGGTGACCCCATTGCACAATGGTTAATTTAAACCTCTTGTTTTTCCATTGAGTTGTGGTCTGTGGGAGTTTCTGGGAAGGGAGTGATCTTGAACTCCTGAGCTGTGAGACCCCAGGTCTTACAGTCCAGTCTTTCAGAGGCCCTTTGTGGAAGGCTCCTGTCTTGTTCCTTGTTTTCACCCTCTTCCAATGTCTATCTTGTTTGCCTTTCTGAATGAGGATTGAGCATCTTGAGGACTCAAGAAGGGTCCTCCTTCTTGCTTGGCTGCTTTAGGTGTACAGATTTTAGTATGTTTATCCTATACTATGTGGCTAATATATATGTATGAATGAATATACACCACCTGTGTCTTTCTGTATCTGGGTTACCTCATTCAAGATGATCTTTTCTAGTTCCCACCATTTGCCTGCAAATTTCATTGTGTCCTTGTTTTTAATAACTGAGTAATGTTCCACTGTGTAAATGTAGCATTCTTCAGTTGAGGGACAGGTTATGGCTATAATGAGTAAAGAGGTCATGAACATAGTTGAGCAAATGACCTTGTATGGTTGAGCATCTTTTGGGTATATACCCACATGTAGTATAGCTGGCACTATTCCAATTTTTTTGAGAAAGCTCCAGATTGATTTTCAAGGTGGTTGTACAAGTTTACATTCCCTAAATCAATTGAGGAGGGGGTTACCCTTTTTCCACATCCTCTCCAGCATATGTTGTAGCTTAAGTTTTTTATTTTAGCCATTATGATGGCTATGAGATGGAATTTCAGAGCCATTTGGATCTGCATTTTCTTGATGACTAAGGATGTTGAGCATTGTACTACGTGCTTCTCTGTCATTCGATATTCCTTCTTTGAGAATTCTCTGTTTAGTTCTGTACCTCATTTTTATTTTGATTATTTGATTTGTTGGTGTTTAATTTCTTGAGTTGTTTATATATTCCAGATGTTAGCCTTCTGTCAGATATAGGGTTGGTGAAGATATTTTCCCAGTGTGAGGGCTGTCCTTTGCTTAACAGTAGCTTTTCCATTTCATGAGATCCCATTTATTGAATGTTTATCTTAGAGCCTGTGCTGTTGGCATTCTATTCAGGAAGTTGCCTCCTGTACCAATGAGTTCCAGGACCTTCACAAATTTTTCTTCTAACAGTTTTAGTGTGTCAAGTTTTATGTTTTGGTCTTTGATCCACTTGGAGCTTACTTTGTGCAGGGTGACAAATATGGATCTATTTTCAGTTTTGTACATGTAGATATCCAGTTAGGAGAGCATTATTTGTTGAAGGTGTTGTCTTTTTTTCCCATTGTATGATTTTGGATTCTTTGTCAAAAATCAGGTGTACACAGTTGTATGGAATTATTTCTGGGTCTTCTATTTGATTGCATTGATTCTCCAGTCTGTTGTTTCTATTTTAGCACCATGCCATTTTTTATTATGGTTGCTCAAAAATACAACTTGAGGTCGGTGATGAAGATGCCTTCAGAAGGTATCCGTTCAGGATGGTTTTAGCTATCCAGTTGTTTTTTTTCTTTTTCTTTTTTCTTTTTCCCCATATAAAGTTGAGAATTTTTCATTCAAAGTCTGTGAAGAATAATGTTGGTATTTTGATGAAACTGCATTGAACCTGTAGACTTCTTTTAGTAGGATGGCTATTTTTACTCTGCTAATCTGTCTTATCAATGAGCATGGTAGATCTTTCCATCTTCTGATATGTTCTTCAAATTCTTTCTTCAAAGATTTGAAGTTTTTTTTTTTAACAGTTCTTTCACCTTCTTTGTTAGAGTTACAACGAGGTGTTTTATGTTATTTGTGGCTATTGTGAAGGGTGTTGTTTCCCTAATTTCTTTCTCAATCCATTTGTCTTTTGTATACAGGAGGGCTCCTGATATTTTGAGTTAATTTTGTACCCAGCCACTTTACTAAAGTTTTTTATCAGCTGTAGGAGTTCCCTGGTAGAATTTTTGGGGTCACTCATGTATAGTGTCATATTATCTGCAAATAGTGATTCTTTGACTTCTTCCTTTCTATTTTGTACCTTTATCTCTTTTAGTTGTCTTATTGCTATTGCTAGGACTTCTGGTACAGTATCAAAGAAATATGGAGAGGGTGGGCAGCATTGCCTTGCCCCTGATTTCAGTGGAATTGACTTAAGTTATTCTCCATTTAATTTGATGTTTGCTATAGGCTTGCTGTGCATTGCCTTTTCTATGTTTAGGTATGTGCCTTGTATCCATGATTTCTCAAGATTTCAAACATAAACAGGTGTGAGATTTTGTCAAATGCCTTTTTCAGCATCTAAGGAGATGATTATGTTTTTTTTGTTTGTTTGTTTGTTTGGTAGATTGATGTATTTCCTTATGTTGAACGACCCTTACATGCCTGGAATGATGCCTCCTTGTTCATAGGGGATGATATCTTTGATGTGTTCTTGGATTCGGTTAACGAGTATTTTATTGAATATTTTTGTGTCAGTGTTCGTATGAGAGATTGGTCTGAAATTCTCTTTCTTTGTTGGGTCTTTGTGTTATTTAGGTATCAAGTTGATTGTGTCCTCATAGAATAAATTTGGTAATGTTCCTTCTGTTTGTGTTTTGTGAAATAGTTCGAAGAGTATTGGAACTAGGTCTTCTTTGAATGTCTGGTATAATCCTGCAGTGAAACCATCTGGCCCTGGGCTTTATGTTGATGTGAGACTTTTGATGACCTCTTCTTTTTCTATAGGGGAAGTGGACTATTTAATTTAGTTTTTGGATTTTGATTCAGCTTTTTAAATGGAAGCTACCAAGAAAATTTTCCATTTCACTTAGATTTTCGAATTTTGTGGCATATAGGCTTTTAAAGTAGGACATAATGAATCTTTGGATTTCCTCAGTGTCTGTTGTTATGACCTCCATTTAATTTCTGATTTTGTTGATTTGGATAGTATCTCTCCTCCCTTTATTTAATTTTGCAAAGGGTTTGTCTGTCTTGTTGATTTTCTCAAAGAAACAGCTCTTGGTTTCTTTGAATTGGTTTGTTTCTAATTTATTGATTTCTTAGTTTGATAATTTCCAGCTGTCTACTCCTCCTGGGTATGTCTGCTTTTTTTCCTAGTGCTTTCAGTTGTGCCAATAAGTTGCTTGTATGTGAAATCTTGTATTTTTCTACGAAGAAACGTAGTGCTATGAACTTTCCTCAGCACTGCTTTGATTGTGTCCCATAAGTTTGGGTAAGTTGTGTCTTCATTTTTGTTGAATTCTAGGAAGTCCTTAACTTTCTTCCCTGTCCCAGCTGCTGTTGAATATAAAGTTGCTCAGTTTCTATGCATGTGTAGGCTTTTTGCTATTTCTATTATTGTTGAGGTATAACATGGTGGTTTCATATGATACAAGGGAGTATTTTAACTTTTCTTCTGTATCTTTTTTTGAGGCTTGCTTTGTGCCTTACTATATGGTCAGTTTTGGAGAAGGTTCCCTGAGCTGCTGAGAAAAAGAGATACTTCTTTGAGTTTGGGTGAAACGTTCTGTAGACATCTATGTGGTCCATTTGATTTAGGATCTCTTAAGTGACATCATTTCTCTGTTTAGCTTCTGACTTGATAACTTAGCTTCTGACTTCTGTCCCTTGGTGAGAGTTGAATATTGAAGCCTCCTATCATTAAGGTCTTGGGATGGATGTGTGATTTAAGCTTTAATAATGTTTATTTTATAAATGCAGAAGAGCTTGTGTTTGGACATAAATGTTCATTATTGTGATATCCTCCTCATGGATTTTTTTCCTATAGTGAGAGTGAAGTGTTCCTCCCCCTCTCTTTTGGTTAATTTTGGTTGAAAGTCTATTTTGTTAGATATTAGGATGGCTAATTCAGCATGCTTCTTGTATCTGCTTACTTAAAGAAACACTTTTCCTTCCCTTTATTCTGAGGGAGCATCCTTTTTTGCTGTAAAGTTGTGTTTCCTGAATGCAGCAGAGTGTTGTTTCCTGTTTCCACAACCATCCTGTTATTCTTTGTTTTTTTATTGGAGAATCAAGTCCATTGGTGTTGTTAGATATTAGTGACCAATGATGTCTAGTTCCTTTTATTGTGGAATTGGTGGGGCTTGTGTGTTTGTGTGCCTGGTTTTTGTTTGTTTGTTTGTTTGCGTGGTTTTTTTGTTTGTTTTATTGTGAAGGTATTTTTTTCTCCTCTATTTCCTTTGTTCTTGTTGATTTTGTTTGATTGGGTTTTCCTTTTCCTTTTCAGCTGTAGGGCTGGGTTGTTGTGTATATTGTTTAAATTTATTTATGTCATGGAATATTTTGTTTTTCCATCTGTGTTGATTTAAAATTTTGCTGGGCATAGTAGTCTGGGTAGGTATCTGTGGTCTCTTAGCTTTTTCATGATATCCACCCAGGCCTTTCTGGATCTCATAATTTCTGTTGAGAATTCTGGTGTGGTTGTGATTGGTCTGTCTTTATGTGTTAGTTGTCCTTCTTACCTTGCCACTCTTGATATGTTTCTTTGTTCTGTAGATTTAGTGATTTGATTATTATGTGACAGGAGGAATTCCTTTTCCGGTCTAATCTATTTTGTGTTCTGTAAGCATCTTGTATGTTAAAGGGCATCTCTTTCTTAAAGTTGGGGAAATTTTCAACTATGATATTACTGAGAATATTTTCTGCACTTTGGAAACTGGAATTTTCTTTTTTACCTATTCCTATTATTCTTAGGTTTCATCTTTTCATGGTATCCTTGATTTCTTCTACATTTTGTATCAGGAACTTTTCCACTTTTACGTTTTCTTCTAGAGACATATATATTTCTGCAATTCTATCTTTGGTGCCTGATAGTCTCTTCCCTGTCTCTTTCCTGTGTCCTGCATTCTGCTGAAGATGCTTACTTTTGTGGTTCCTGATCTGTTCTCTAAGTTCAGCAAGTCCAGGCTTTTCTCTGTTTGTGTTTTCTTTATTGATTCTAATTCCGTTTTCATGTCTTGAAAGATTTTATTCATTTTCTTCACCTGTTTGATTGTGGATTCATATCTGTCCATGATGGCCTCTATTTTTTTTTGTTGTTTATTTTGACTTTATAATCCACAAATAACTTCATAATCACAGAATTAAGATAATTTTCCTATGTTTCCTCTGCATTAGAATATCTACTGGTTCTGGGGGATTCTGGTGTATCCATAGTGTCCTGATTTTTGCTGATCAGATTCTTTCCCCAGCCTCTAGTTTTCAGGATGTCTGTAACCTTGACTCTTTTTTCTTGGAGCCTGTACTGCCATGTGCACCTGTGTCTGAAGTCTGCACTAATATACAGGAAGCTGGGAGATTCCAAGGTCTTGAGAATGCATGCTGGAAATTCAGATGTGGCTAAGGAAGGGAGTTCTCTCTGCTGAGTTCATGCTCTCTACTGGCTCACTGTCTGTGATCCAGGTATGCCAGGAAGCTGTGGTGCAGGCAGAAAGATCTCCAAGTCTAGGGCTGCACCAATGCTCCATAGGCTTCCTCAAGATGTACAATATGATGTGGTTCTCACATATAGTTCAGATTCACTGGGTTCACTGACTGTGCTGGGTTCCATGTTTCTGATCCAGGTGGGCCAGGAAGATGGCCCATTGAGCAAGCAGAATGGAGCCATGCTCCTTCCCAAATACAGGAGGTATCCACTCCATAAGACCATGAGAGTGAGCACCACTAGCTACTGTGACCAGGAAGGTGTTCCCCTGGATGGTGAAAGTGTGCTCCAGGGTTTAAAGCTAGGAGCCACTGGTACCCAGAAGGTGTCCACAGGACTGTGAGAGTGGGCACCTGGGTTTGTAACCTCACCCCCAGTACCAGTGAGAGTGAGTGCCCAAAGTTGGAGATACCAACTACTGGTATCTGAAGGTATCTACAGACAGTGGGCTTCGCATGTAGCCTGGGGCTGTGTCAGTGCTGGACAGGAGCCCAATTATTTTTCTCAGTATTAGACTAAAGATGGACTCTCAAGTATCCCTGTGGATTCTCATCTCATCTGAGAAACAGAGAGATGTTGTGGTTTGGGTTTTCTACAGTATGGCCTGCCATTCATTCTGCTTTCACTGCTGAGCTGTTGTTCAGATACCATGCATAGTAGGCAATAACATCTTGGATGCTTCCCTCTATTCTTTTTTCAATTTCTTCATGCTTCAAACTGAAGATATTTTAAAAAACAATGTTCATTCTACCACATTTGTTTTTTAGATTTTGTTTGTTTGTTGGTTAACAGCAGAAGAACTGAAGACAATCCACAGTTCTTTTGTTTTGGCTCTGACTCTGTCTCTCTTTTTCTCCTTTCTCTCTTTCAATTTCCTTTCTCTTATTTTTCCTATGATTTTTCTCTTTTATAATTTTATTTATTTACTTTTCATTATTACAGTTTATTCACTTCATATCCCAGTTGTAACCCCTTCCCTTGTCCTCTTCAATTCCACCCTACCTCTCTTATCTCCTCTCATGCCAATTCCCAAGTCCACCTCCCCTTCCATCTGGCCCTAGCCTATCAGGTGTCATCAGGACTGGCTGCATTGCTTTCCTCTGTGGTCTGGTACAGTTGCACTCCCTCTAGGGTGAGGTGATCAAAGAGCCAGACACTTAGTTCACATCAGAGACAGCCCCTGCTACTCCCCTTACTTGGGAACACACATGGAAGCTGAGCTGCCATTTGCAACATCTGTGCCAGAGGTCTAGGTAACATGCATGCATGGTCCTTGTTGGAGTATAAGACTTGGCAAATACCTATGGGCTCAGATATTTTGGTTCTGTTGCTCTCCTTGTAGAGCTCCTATCCTTTCCAGGTCTTTCTATTTCCTCTTTATTTCATAAGATTCCCTGAAATCTGCCCAAAGTTTGGCAAATAGTGTCAGCATCTGCTTCGATACCCTGCTAGTTAGAATCCTTCAGAGGCCCTCTGTGGTAGGTTCCTGTCCTATTCCCTGTTTTCTCCTACTCCCAATGTCTATCTCATTTGTTTTGAGTGAGGATTGAGCAAACTCCCTAGGGTCCTCCTTCTCATTTAGATTCTTTAGAATTATAGATTTTAGATGTTTATCCCATATTATATGAGTAATATATGCCTATAGTGAATATATACCATGTGTGTCCTTAAGCTTCTAGGTCACCTCATTCAGGATCATCTTTTCTAGTTCCCACCATAGCCCTGCAAAATTTCATGATTTCCCTGTTTTTAATTGCTGAGTAGTATTCCATTGTGTAAATGTACCACCATTTCTGTATCCATTCCTAAGTTTAGGGACATCTGGGTTATTTCCATATTCTGGTTATTATGAATAAAGCTGTTTTGAACATATTTGAGCAAATGTCCTTGCTCATATTTTTGATATATATTACTGGGAGTGTTGTAGATGGATCTTGAAGTGGCAATGTTTCTAAATTTCTGAGAAAGCAGCAGATTGATTCCCAAAGTGGTTGTAATTATTTACATTCCCACCAACAATGGAGGACGTTACCCCTTTCTCCACATCCTCTCCAACATGTGTTGTCACTTGATTTTTTGTTCTTATCCATTCTGATGGATGTTAGATGAAATCTCATGGTCATTTTGATTTGCATTTCCCTGATAACTAACACATTCAGAATTTTTTTTGACATTTTAAAACTTTTCTTTATTCTTCATTAATTACACTTTATTTACTTTGTATCCCCCTTGTGGTTCCCTCCCTCCTCCAGTCCCAATCGCTTCCTTCTTCCACCCTCTGCATGCATGACCCTCCCCAAGTCTACTGATAGGGAAGATCTTCTTTTCCTTCCTTCTGATACTAGTCAATTAGGTCTCACCAGGAGTGGCTGCATTGTCTTCTTGTGTGGCCTGGTAATGCTGCTTCTCCCTCAGGGGGAGGTAATTAAAGAGCAGGCCAAACAGTTCATGTCAGAGACAGTCTCTGTTCCTAATAAAATGAAACCCACTTGGATATTCAATTGCTATGGGCTACATCTGTGCAAGGGTCTTAGGTTATCTCCATGCATAGTCCTTGGTTGGAGTATCAGTCTCAGGAAAGACCCCTGTGCTCAGAATTTCTGTTCTGTTGCTGTCTTTGTGGGGTTCCTGTCCTCTCCAGATCTTACTGTTTCCCACTTCTTTCCTAAGATTCCCTGCACTCTGCCCAAAGGTTGCCCATAAGTCTCAACACAAGCATGGATAGTCTGCAGGGCAGAGTCTTTCAGAGGTCCTCTGTGTCAGGCTCCTGACTTGTTACCTCTTTTATCCTTCTTCTGATATCCATCTTCTTTGCCTTTCTGAATAGGAATTGAGCAGTTTAGGAAGAGTCCTCCCTCTTAATTAGTTTCTTTAGGTGTACAGATTTTAATAGGTTTATCTCATATATCTATATGAGTGAATATATACAGTGTGCATCTTTCTGCTTCTGAGATAGCTCACTCAGAATGATATTTTCCAGATTCCAGCATTTACCTGCAATTTTCATGATTTCCTTTTTTTATTGCTGAGTAACATTCCATTGTGTAGATATACCACAATTTGTGCATTCATTCCTCCACTGAGGGGCATCTGGACTGTTTCCAGCTACTGGCTATTAAAAATATGGCTACTACAAACATGGTTGAGCAAATGTCCTCATTTTGTACTTGAGACTCTTTTGGTTATATGCCTAGAAGTGGTATAGCTAGATCTTGAGGAAACACTATTCCTAGTTGTCTGAGAAAGTGTCAGGTTGCTTTCCAGAGTGGTTTTACAAGTTTACATTCCTACCAGCAGTGCAGGAGGGTTCCCCTTTCTCCACAACCTCTGCAGCATGTGTTGTCTCTTGTGTTTTTGAACTTAGCCATTCTGAGGGTTGGAAGGTGAAATCTTAGGATGGTTTTGATTTGCAATTCCCTGATGGCTAATGACATTGAGCATTTCTTTAAGTGTTTCTCTGCCATTCTATATTCCTCTATTGAGAATTCTCTGTTTAGTGCTGTACTCCATTTTTTAATTGGATTTCTAGATTTTTTGCTGTTTAACTTCTTTACTCCTTTATATATACTGGGTATTAGTCCTCTGTCAGTTATGGAGTTGGTGAAGATCCTTTCCCAATCTGTAGGCTGTCATTTTGTTGTGATGACAGTGCCCTTTGCTTTACAGAAGATTTTCAGTCCCATTTGTTGATTGTTGCTCTTAGACCCTGTGCTGTTGGTGTTCTCTTCAGGAAGTCATTTCATGTGCCAATGAGTTCAAGGCTCTTTCCCATTTTTTCTTCTAAGCATTTTAGTATATCTGGTTTTATGTTGAGGTCTTCTATCCATTTGGACTTTAGTTTTGTGCAGGGTGATAAGGCTGGATTGATTTGCATTTTTCTACATGTAGACATCCAGTCAGACCAGCACCATTTGTTGAAGATACTGTCTTTTTTCCATTGAATGATTTTGGCATCTTTGTAAAAAAATCTTCGTAAGTTTGTGTATTATGTCAGGATCTTCTATTCAATTCCATTGATCCACCAGTCTATTTCTATACCAGTACCATGCAGTTTTTAGTATTGTTGCTCTATAGTTGAGCTTGAGATGAGGGATGGAGATGCCTCCAGAAGATCTTTTATTGTAGAGGACTGTTTCAGAAATTCTGGGTTTCTTCTTGTTCCATATGAAGGTGAGAATATTTCTTTCAAGCTCTGTAAAGAAGTGTGTTGGTAATTTGATGGGAATTGCATTGAATGAGTAGATTGCTTTTGGTAAGATGGCAATTTTTACTGTGTTAATTCTGTCAAGCCATGGGCATGGGAGATCTTTCCATCTTCTGATATCTTCTAATTCTTTCTTCAGAGACTTGAAATCTTTTTCATACAAGTCTTTGCCTTGCTTGGTTAGGGTTACACCAAGGTACTTTATGTCGTTTGTGGCTATTTTGAAGATGTAGATGGCTGGGAATAATGAAAATCATGGCTGAAATCAATAAATTAGAAACAAAGAAAACACTTCAAAGAATCAATGAAACTAAGAGCTTGTTCTTCGAGAAAATCGACAAGATAGACAACCCATTAGCCAAGCTAACTAAAAGGCAGAGAGACACCATCCAAATCAAGAAAATCAGAAATGAAAAGGGGACATTACTACAGATACAAAGGAAACCCAAACAATCATTAGAACTTACTTCAAAGTCTGTATGCCACAAAATTTGAAAATATAAATGAAATTGGCAATTTTCTCGATCGATTCCACTTACCAAAGCTGAATCAAGATCAGGTAAATCAATTAAATAATCCTACATGCCCTAAGAAAATAGAAGTGGTCATCAAAATTCTCCCATCCAAAAAAAGCCCAGGACCAGATGGTTTCAGTACAGAATTCTACCAGACCTTTAAAGAAGAGTTAACTCTAGTTCTCTTCAAACTAAATAGAAACAGCAGGAACACTACCAAACTCATTCTATGAAGCCATAGTCACCTTGGTACCTAACCCTTACAAAGACCCAACAAGAAAAAAGAATTTCAGGCCAATCTCACTTATGAACATTGATGCAAAAATACTCAACAAAATACTTGCAAACCGAATACAAGAACACATCAAAGATATCATCCACTATGACTAAGTCTGCTTCAATGAAGGCATGCAGGGGTGGTTCAATATATAGAAATTCATCAGTGTGATCCACCATATAAACAAACTGAAGGAGAAAAACCACATGATCATCTCCTTAGATGCTGAAAAGGCATTTGACAAAATCCAACATACATTCATGTTTAAAGTCTTGGAGATATCAGGGATACCAGACACATAAATGAACATAGTAAAGGCAATATACAGCAAGCCTATAGCCAATATCAAACTCAATGTAGAGAAACTTAAAACAATCCCACTGAAATCAGGGACAAGGCAAGGCTGCCCACTCTCTCCATATCTATTCTGGAAATCTTTGCTAGAGCAATATGACAGTTGAAGATCAAGCAGATACATATTGAAAAGGAAGAAGCCAAAGTGTCACTATTTGTAGATGATAGGATAGCATACCTGAGTGACCCCAAAAATTCTGCCAGTGAACTCCTATAGCTGATAAACACCTTCAGCAACGTGGCCAGTTACAACATTAACTCAAAAAAAAAAAAAAAAAGAATAGTGCTTCTGTATACAAAAGTCAAAAGGGCTGAGAAAGAAATTAGGAGAGCATTTCTTTAAGTCTTTCTCTGCCATTAGATATTCCTCTACAGAGAATTCTCTGTTTAACTCTGTACCTCATTTTTTATTTGGATTACTTGGTGTGTTAGTGTTTAAATTCTTCAATTCTTTATATATTCCAGATATTAGCCTATGTTTAATGTAGGGTTGGTGATGATACTTTCCCAGTCTCTATGCTGTTGTTTTGTTCTTTTTTTCTGTATCTTTTTTAATTTTTATTAATTACATGTTATTCAGTTTGTATCCCCCATTAGCCCCTCCCTCATCCCTTCCTGATCCAATCTCCCTACCCCCTACTTCATGCATGCCCCTCCCCAAGTCCACTGATAGGGGAGGTCCTCCTTTCCTACCTTCTGATCTTAGTTTATCAGATCTCATCAGAACTGGCTGCATTGTCTGCTTCTGCTGCCTGCTAAGGCTGCTACCCCCTCAGGGGGAGGTGATCAAAGTGTGGTCCAATCAGATCATGTCAGTTGCAGTCCCTCTTCCCATTACTATGAAACCCACTTGGACACTAAACTGCCATGGGTTACATCTTTGCTGGAGTTCTAGGTTATCTCCATCCCTGATACTTGGTTGGAGTATGGACTCTGGGAAGACCCCTGTGTTCAAATTTCTTGTTCTGTTTCTCTCCTTGTGGAGTTCCTGTCCTCTCCAGATCTTACTATTTCCCACTTCTTACATAAGATTCCATGCTAATTGCCCAACAGTTTGGCCATAAGCCTCAGCATCTGCTTTGACAGTCTGCAGGGCAGAGCCTTACAGAGGCCCTCCATGGCGGGTTTCTAGCTTGATTCCTGTTTTCTTCTTCTTCTGATGTCCATCCTCTTTGCCTTTGGGATAGGGATTGAGCATTTTAGTCAGTGTCTTCTCTCTTGATTAGTTTCTTTAAAGGTACAGATTTCTGTAGGTTTATCCTATATTACATGTCTATATGAGTGAGTATATACTGTGTGTATCTTTCTGCTTCTGGGACAGCTCACTGAGGATGATCCTTTCGAGGTTCCACCATTTACCTGCAAATTTCAAGATTTCCTTATTTTTCATTGATGAGTAACATTCCATTGTGTAGTTATACCAGAATTTCTGCTTCCATTCTTCAGTTGAGGGGCATCTGGGCTGTTTCCAGCTTCTGGCTATTACAAATAAGGCTGCTAAAAACACGGTTGTGAAAATGTCTTTAATGTGTACTTGAGCCTTTTTTTGGATAACAAAAGCAAACGCCAGATTGAATGCAATTCTCATCAAATTACCAACACAATTTTTCACCGACTTTGAAAGAAAAATTCTCAACATCATATGGAATAACAAGAAACCCAGAATTGCTAAAACAACCCTCTACAACAAAAGATCTTCTGGGGGTATCTCCATCCCTTATCTTAAGCTCTATCATAGAGCAACAGTAACAAAAACTGCATGGTACTGGCTTAGAAACACAATGGTGGATCAATGGAACCAAAAAGAAGATCCAGAAATAAACCCACACACTTATGGACACCTGATCATATAATGGAAAAGATATGGCATCTTCAACAAATGGTTCTGGTCTAACTGGATGTCTACATGTAGAAAAATGCAAATAGATCCATCCTTATCACCCTGCACAAAACTGAAGTCCAAGTGGATCAAAGACCTCAACATAAATCCAGACATTAAATCACTTAGAAGAAAAAGTGAGCAAGACCCTAGAACACATTGGTACAGGAGACAACTTCCTGAACAGAACACCAACAGCACAGGCTCTAAGAGCAACAATTAATAAATGGGACCTCATGAAACTGAAAAGCTTCTGTAAAGCCAAGGACACTGTCATCAAAACAAAAGGAATACCTACAGATTGGAAAAAAATCTTCAACAAAACTTCTTCTGACAGAGGGCTAATATCCAGTATATATAAAGAACTAAAGAAGTTGAAAAGCAGCAAACAAAGTAATCCAATTAAAAACTGGGGAACAGAGCTAAACAGAGAATTCTTAGTAGAGGAATACAGAATGGCAGAGAAACACTTAAAGAAATGCTCAACATCATTAGCCATATGGGAGATGCAAATCAAAATGACCCTGAGATTTCACCTTATACTAATCAGAATGGTCAAGATGAAAAACTTGAATGACAACACATACTGGAGATAGGGGAACCCTCCTCCACTGCTGGTGGGAATGTAAACTTGTAAAATCACTCTGTAAATCAATCTGGCACTTTCTCAGACAACTAGTAATACTGCTTCCTCAAGATCCAGCCATGTTATTTTGTTCTTACGACAGTATCCTTTGCTTTTTAGAAGCTTTGAGAATCATGAGGTCCCATTTATTGATTGTTGATCTTAGAGCCTGTGCTGTTGGTGTTCTGTTTAGGAAGTTGTTTCCTGTGGCTATGAGTTCTAGGCTCTTCCCCACGTAGCTAATGACTTTGTAAATACCTTTGACACCTCATGGATTTTAGACTTTCCTTTCATTTAAGTTTAATACCTCCCTTTTTTTGACAGTTTTCAGTGCTTTTAAAAATTATTTGTATCTCTTTCCACTTAGACAGGTAAATTTACCTGCTGACAACTGAGTCCATGACCCAGGTCACAGATAGTGTGAGAAGAGAAGGAAGCTCCACAAATTGTACACACATACACAGAGTCATCCCACATAATCATCTCCACTCAGGCATGCATGATTTCCTTACATACTTTCAATTTAAAGCAATTTCACACTCTCTCTCACACACAAGCACATTAAAATGTAATAAAAATTTTTATGCTTTACCCAGAGTAGCTGTAGATACCACAATATTTTTCACTCATGATTTTATTGTATCATTGATATTTTTCATTTATACTAAGAGTTTGTATTTTTGAAAGGTATATATCCTAGCATTTGCATTTTAGCTTGATGCACTCTTTCTTTTCCCCCCTTAATTCTTCTCTTCTTCCTCTATCTTCCTTCTTACTTTTCTTTTTGTTTTACTTCCTATCCCACTCCCCATACCTTATAATAGGAACATAACATATACCACTTTCTCCACCAATTACTGAAGTTTCTCATAGCATCTTAATTAGAAAGAGTATTACATTTAATAATTTATTTTATTCCAGTTATGTATTATTGCTCAATCTTTGTTCAAAGCCATCAGATTCATTTCACAAAGGGCCCTCTAAGCATGAACTTCCTACCTTTTAAAATTTACACTAATTTTTTAGGACATTTCTCAGGCAAGAATTCTGGGGCAAGAGAACTGCAAGGTAATAATTGCTTGGCTACTTTGAATTGTGTCAAGAAAGAGCCTGACACAGAGGACCTCTTAAAGTCTCTGCCCTGCAGACTATCAATGCAGATGCTGAGACTTATGGGAAACCTTTGGGCAGAGTGCAGGTAATCTTAGGAAAGAAATGGGAAACAGTAAGATCTGGAGAGGACAGGAACTCCACAAGGAGAGCAACAGAACCAAAAAAAAAAAAAAGCTGAGCACAAGGGTCTTTCCTGAGAGTGATACTCCAACCAAGGCCTATGTATGGAGATAACCTAAGATCCCTGTATATATGTAGCCCATGGCAGTTCAGTATTCAAGTATGTTCTATTGTTATAGGAAAAGGGACTGTCTCTGACATGAACTGATTTTTCTGCCCTTTAATTAACTCCCCTGAGGGGGAAGCAGCATTACCAAGCCACACAAGAAGACAATGCAGCCACTCCTGATGAGACCTAATTGACTAGGATCAAAAGGAAGGAAAAGAAGACCTCCTCTATCAGTGGACTTGGGGAGGAATAAAATGTAATAAATAAAGAATTTTAAAAATTTATATAAGTGGGGAAAAGGGAAAGGGTAAAGACAGATGGTAGCTGTAATGGTAATGAAGAATTTGTTGTGAGGCATGCATACATTGCCACCACGGATTGTTGCATGGAGCTAGAGTGAGGTGGAGACATTCATACCTTGGACATCTCATTCTTGATATGGGTAGGTGGAAGCATTGCTACTTCCCTGTTCTGTGCCAGCATGCATTGGCACTTGTAGTCTTGACCCCCTACCTCTGCTATTCTTGGAGTAATCAAGTAGCCTGGGCATCTGGAATTCTTCCCGATATAAATTGGCAACATCCCAGACCAAGCCAATAATATGTGCCCATCCTGGGAAGCTCTCCCAACCCCAAGGGTCCTGCTTTTCAATGATGGCTTCTATTTTTTTGTTTGTTTCCTCTCTATATTCCGCTAATTGTGCCTCTACTTGTTTGGTTCTATTTGCCTGTATTTCTTTGGGAGCTATGTTCATTACTACCCAATGGCTTGAGTGCCATTCCAGAAACTGTTTCCTGTGTAAAGTTGCATTTGAAGGTGTCTTTACTCTGCCGCCGTTCAATTACCTCCATAGTTTAACCTCATAATTATTAGCTCAGATAGTTTATGGTACCTTTCCCACAATATTTAAATAGCATGTCCTTAATGTTTTAGTATTTAGTATGTAGAATCCATTTTTATTCTCAAAGAGTAGCAATGTCCTGCCTAAATTTGCCTTGTTTCTTCTTCTGCAGTGTAAAATTTTCATGCTTATGACATGTTGGGGAAGTGACATGTTTTCAAGGAAATATGAAAACTGGCTTCATGGTATCCTAAAAAAGATAGTGGAAGGTAACTTTCCAAAAGTGTTGGTTTGAAAACAAGTGGGTCCACAGAAGAAGAATAGGCTCCTGCCAATTATATTCAACATGGATAAGAAGAAAATTCCAAGAGATTTCACCGGATTTCTCTGACAATCCTATCACTATTTAAGTAGTTTCTAACTTTTGTCTGAAAACTGAGAATAAGATATTGAATCCAATTCGTTTTAGGCATAAATTTGAATCCATGAAAAAAAGTTGTTTTTTTTTTTTTTTATTTTTATAGACAGCCAAAAAAAAAAAAAAAAAAGAAAAACTGAAAGTTGTGTATTTGAAACAAACATCAAAAATAATCCCCGAAGAGGTGCAGTTGCACTTAACTTTAATCCCACCACTCTGGAGGCAGAGACAGATGGATCTTTGTGATCAAGACCAACCAGATCTACATATCCAGTTCCAAGACATCCAGGGCTACTTAAACAGATTCCACTAAAAAAAAAAAAATCCTTGGATCAGAAAAACTTGGCAAGCATAGGAAGAAATAAGACTCATGATCTAGCCAGATTTGGAGGCACAGACCTGTAATCTAAGCTACTCAGGATGTTCCATCGGGACCATAAACTCAAGACTCAGCTAGGCTACACAGTGAGCTAAAGGCCAACATGGACAAATTAGTAAGATTCTCTCTCACAACAACAAAAAAAAATTTAAGAAGTCTCTAGCTCAAGGACAGAGAACACTAGACTTGCAAACATGATGCCCTTTAATCCATCCCAAATGGAAAAATAGAGATAAGAGTAACCAAATAATGACCAAGGCTTGAAAGTCCTTGAAATATTGAAATACATATTCAAAACCCTGGGAGTGGAGGAGAGAGGGGCTTATGGGGGATACAAAGTAAATAAACTGTAATTAATAAAAAAAATGTTACTATTTCCATAGGGTAAAGCGTTTTTTATTTCATTATCTATAAACATTAAATTTATTTTTATTAGCTATATTGTTTCTCTTAAGATAAATACTGCTTCTTTCAAATGTGTAAGAGTTTGTATGTAAAAGAATAATCGATAAGTACTTGCTCAATACACTTGGCAATTCTGTCTGAGAAACTTGATTATTTACTTATCTTCAAAATAACAGTTGATCACTATTTCAATGTCTTGTTTTTTTATTTGATTAATTAGCCTTTTGTTTCTATGTTTTGACATAATCACTACAAAGACAAAGAAGTGCACACACACACATGCACACACACTCACATACACACAAATTTACATTACTAACAATAAGCCTTATCCAGAATATTTTAGAGACATTTTTTTTATTCTTTTTCTACATTACACAAATTTATATAATAAAGAATAAAGCATGTGATTTATATTGTATCTGCATAAATCCTGGCTCTATGGTCCTATGTTGATGACATAGCCATTTCTCCTATAATAGCTCAAAAAATTTAATTACAGTTCATTCACTTTGTATCCCAGAGGTAGCCCTCTCCCCTCATTCCCTCCAAGTCCCACCTCCCCTCTCTCATCTCCTCCTGTGCCCCTTTCTAAGTCCACTGATAGGGGAGGTCCTCCTCCTCTTGCATCTGATCCTAGCTTACCAGGTCTCATCAGGCCTGGTTGCATTGTCTTACTCTGTGGTCTGGTAAGGCTGCTCCCACCTCAGGGGGAGGTGATCAAGGGGCCAGCCACTGAGTTCATGTCAGAGATAGTCCCTGGGAACCCAATTGGATACTGAGCTGCCATAGGCTACATCTGAGCAGGGGTTCTATGTTATATCATGAATGGTCTTTGGTTGGAGTATCAGTCTCAGAAAAGACCCCTGTGTCCAGGTTTTTTGCTTGTGTTGCTCTCCTTTTGGAGCTCCTGTTTAATATCATGCTATGAAATATGCAAAGAGTAAAAAAAGTTCAACTTTTTTCATCTGTACTCATGATGTTCCCTCTTTGATTCAAAGGCCACCTAACAACAACAACAAAAAATCAGACATAAGAAACACTCTTCTTTGTTGTTGGCCAGGGAAGTTAAAAAACAACAACAACAACAACAACAAAAACAGATTACTACTATTGCCCTTAGCCATCTGCTAAGAAGTGAAAGATAAGTCTTTCATCCTGAAGATACCACTTACTTTAGAAATAGGACCCAGAGACCTATTATCTTGCCCTGAATAAATTTTCCTTTGTGAGAATTAGCTTTCCAGAAGACACCATGCCAGCTTCCTAATGAGGGAAGTAACTAACATTCCTTCATAGCTTTGGTGCCTATGAACCATATCAACGATGAACATGGCAAGGTAAACATAAGGCTGGAATATAGCACTCATACCTTGGCAGTGAGCAACAGCTTTCTAATTGGACTTAAAAACCCACTCAATGAGAAGGATACCATGCCTCATATTAAAAACCTAGCTCACGTCCCAGTTCTAGTGAAGTTGTGGGTTTTGGGAAAATATCTACAGTCATTAATTTACCAATAGCGCAAACTATAAATATTTGTCCTTATTATCAGAAATCGGTGTAGTATTCACTTCTCATTGAGAAAATGTTTCTTTGAGCAGATTCAGACTACTACAGAAAACCATGATCTATCAAAATGCAGCGGTATGGAGCCCAGTCCCAATGAATACCTATACAGAACAATCCAGCACTTAAGGTTCAGGAAACATTGTAGAAGAGGACACTGTAAGACTGTAAGAACCAGAGGATCAGGGAGCTTTCTATAATTGTTTTTCCTTATAAAACCGGGGACTACAGCCATCATTTCTCATCAACATGACTGCCCAAATGTGAGATGAAATTGGATAACACCAAGGGACAGGCCACCATGGATAGAGAAAAGTCTAGAAGGCTTCAACCCTACATAGAAATGTGGGCAACTGAAAAAAGCTGGAGCAGGAGAGGTGATTTTTTCCACAGAGAAGAGTATGGCAATTGGTTGTCCCATGCCAGACCTGCAAAAAATACATACAAGTAACTGTATGTGTACTGAACAAGTTAAATTAAAGAATATATATGTATGTGTGTTCCATTATATATATATGTGTGTGTATGTGTGTGTGTGTGTGTGTGTGTGTGTGTGTTTGTGCTTTCCAAGTATATAGGTAGGTGTGTATGTGTGTCTGTGCAATAACCATTATTGAAAAACAAGGCAATTAATTTGGACCTCGGGGAGGAGTATATTGGAGGGTTTGGAGGGAGGAAAGAAAAGAGAAACATTTTAAGTATATTATAATCTCAAAATTTTTGAAGAATAAACTTCATTACCAAATTGTACTTTAAATTATGTGCAAGACATAGAACTCCTTGATAGTTTTTCTTTTGATAAACCAAGTAGCTAATTAATGGAATAGGTTATGGAGTACTGCAACAAAAGATTCAGGTAAAGAAAGAGGCATTTCCATAAAGGCATAATATAATGTTAAGGCAAATTGAGTTTGAAATATACATTTTAAAACTTTGAATATGTTCTTTGAGGAGATCTTCAGAGCTGTCTGTACATAAAAATATTTTATTCCATCTGTTCATGCTGCCTGAGTGACAGACCTGTTTCTCAGCATTCATTTTACCACCAAGAGAGAGAAAAGAAATTCAGGTACACATTAATGCAAAAAGTGTTAACTTCACCATCATTCTATTAATGTTAAGTGTAAGCAGAAGAAAACCCTACATATTTTCTGAGATAAGCTGAAATGAAGCCTCTTCCACTAAACATTAAATTCCCAGCAGCCAACTCACATTGTTAACATGCTAACAGTGATATTGATTGAAAACATACTCATTAATTCATATTTTGTGTTTTACTGTTGTTTGACCAATTGGTTTCAATCAAGATTTTATAGGACTTAGTACAGAATATTACCAGGATGCTATTGAAACTAGTTATGTAATCACAGTCTCTTCAATAGCCTTTAGCAAATCATTAAGTGTAAGAATTTTAAGTACTTTAACTAAAACAGAAATCTTGTTGGTATGATTTGATTTCTCTTTATGTAAAAATGTACCAGTGAGATTTTGTTATTTGCAAGGTGATTCAATGTCTTTTAACTAGCTGTGCTTTCTGGGTATGGAGTACTAATAGAATATAAGACTATATGATACTGTGATTTACTTGCAGGATCCATTTCAATCTCTTAGAACAGGAATTCCTTTGAATACATCTTTGTGTACACCACAGAACCTGGCAAAACACCTCACAGAAAGATGGCATAAAATGATTTTTGTTAAAGGGATAGATTTTACAGTCAGTCTGTAACTACCTTTTTCCAGAGAAAGGACTGTATTTAAAACTGAGATAGAAAAAACACACAAAATTCCTGAAAGACAAATGAATCTAAACTTCAGCCAGTTCAAAAGAGTAAATTATCGACTAACTAACGTTTAAGACATTTGTGTCCACAGTAGCCAGTTTTCTCTGTACCCTGCACAATACAGAGACTGTAAACCCTCCCACTGCCAACTGTAGGCAAAGTGTTCCGAAGATCTCTTTTGATTGTATGTGTCTTAGTTAGGATAAAGATAGAATTACTCCTTACCTTCATTCATCCCCTTTGGCTCTGGGTACTTGGTAAAGATATTAGAGGAAAGGAAATATACATTTTAAAATTGTTATTCAAGTATCCTAAATAATTATTGTCTAAGGAAATTTAATTATACATATTATATTGTGAATTATAAATATATTTAATATATACATAGTAGGTATTCTCCATTGCTCCTCAAGAACTCAACACTTAGCTTAAGTGAAAAAATTTGATGCAAAAATTATTTTTTTATTATGAACAAGTCCATACAATTAACAAGGATATGAATTTACCTTTCATATACAATGCATAAGATATTTCTCTAGGGAACAAGAACTAATAGATATCCTGAAGCAGACCAGTATCTAAGTATAGCCACAGGAAAAGTAGAAAGAATTAAATTTGCAATATAGTAAAAGTGGCAAGGTAAGTTCACTCTTCATTTTTATTCATGAAACAGTATATGAAATAAGTCATAAAACACAGAAACATTTGCTGAGAGATTTAAGTGGAAAATATGATTTAAGCAGTTTTCTGCTGTCATGGAAATTGGAATTATATTTATTTGCATGCATACACATACATAACCTGTTGTGGGGTGTATGTGTGTGTGGGGGGGGGTGTGTGTTTGTGTGTGTGGGGGGTCAGACTGACATTGTTATTGATATCTCTGCCTAACATAATGTTAAACTCATGATCAGAAAATCAGTTACATCAAAAGATTGTCTCGGGTGTCTGAGACTATTATCACCATACAATTTTTAGTTCCTGTGTCTTACATGAAAATGGCCAAACAGAAACACTGTTACAGAGGAAAATAAAAAGACAATGTAAGTTCTTCTGAAGAATTATTGGATGCTGACATCTAGTGACTTAGAAAAGTACCATTATGGAGGAATTTTAATAACACAATATACTTCCATAAAAATGTGTATGTTGCCCAATGCAAAATCACATATGTACAGGTCGATACATTTAATTTTAATACTTAATTATAGCTTTTCATGTGCCTAACTGCTACTGAATAAAGGTAAACCCTTGTGAAATGAACTTTTTTTATCAGTGATACTCCACACTTTGCAGAAAGCATATCATTCCCTATAATATCATAAAATCTTCCTCCATTACCCTTTCCTTCCTTCCTTCCTTCCTTCCTTCCTTCCTTCCTTCCTTCCTCCCTTCCTTCATTCCTTCTTTCCTTCCTTCCTTCCTTTCCCAATATCTTTTTACCACATTGTCTCTGTATATGCTTTTTTCTTTGCCTCTCTGATATATTCTAATATATATTATCTATATCTCCATCCTTCCTCTTTCAATACACTTAAAAGTGTTCTTCAGTTAGGGTTTCCATCACTATGATAAACACTAAGACCAAAAGCAACTTGGTGAAGAAAGGATTTAAATCATCTTACAGTAAACAGGTAACAGTCCTTTATGGACAGAACTCAGGACAAGAACTCAAGCAGGCAGGAACTTCCGGGTAGGAACTGACACTGAAGCCATGGAGGAATGCTACTTACTGGCTTCCTCCTCATGATTTGCTCAGCCCACTATTACAGCTCAGCACACCTGCCCAGAGCTAGTACTGATGTGCCAAAGATTAATTAAGAAGACATCTGAAAGACTTCTGGGTTTCCTTTTCACAGTAATTGTGACTTGTCAAACTGACCCCCCCAAAAAAGTAATTAGTATAAATAGCTTTTCCATCTACTGGATACTAAATCTACAATAACCTAAAATAAGTTTTTTTGTGTTAAATTCTTCTGAAATTTTAATGTACTTTTCCTATATGTCTCATTTGAGGCCTGCTTTACCATACTATTTCAAGTTACACATATGAAAGTATAACCTTGTAATAATGCTTATACCTGTATCTCCTCTTTTCCATTTGATTTCCTTTTTTTCTATTCCTCGGTGAATTACTGATTTACAATCATTATCTTACATTTATTATTTTACATTTTGATTACAATCATTATTTTACAATTATTATTTTACATTTTGATAGCGCTTATATAATTTTCATCAATGAATATGCAATTAGGACCATATAGAAAGCAGATCACATTGACATTTTATTTTTTTCATTATGAATTTTACTTCTTGATCTCTACCCAAAGCTGCATATCCTGTGTTATTCCAAAAAGCTCTCTACACATAGACTTTTTTCTTTGCAGAATTTACAAGTCCTGTGGCAATAAAATGCAAAGTTTTTAGAATGGAGCACTGATTCATGAATTCTCTAAGATAAGCTGTTAGGAAAAAAAAGCTGTCAGGAAAGAAAAAAGAAAGGAAGGAAGAAAGAGAGAGAGAGAGGAGAGAGATAAACAAAATTGCAGGAGAGTGTGTGAGTGAGAGTCAGGGACAGAGTGATAGAGGAAGAGAGGGA
Organism: Meriones unguiculatus; assembly: GCF_030254825.1. NCBI lineage: Eukaryota > Metazoa > Chordata > Mammalia > Rodentia > Muridae > Meriones > Meriones unguiculatus. Next base: position 22,339,201 of record NC_083353.1, on the reverse strand, counting down.
GAGAAGAAGAAAGGGAGACAGGAGGAAAGAAAGGAAAAAGGAAGGAAAGAAGGAAGGAAAGGAAGAGATTGATGAACTACAACTTATAATTTTAATGAAGGTGAAGAGTTTGTGAGTTTAATCCATAAGAAATTGGAAAAGTTGGTGTAGAGGTATGCTTGAGAATTTTAGATGTGCTTCGGTGCCTATCAGATAGAACCTGGAGGAAGAAAAGGACATGAAATCCCCTGAAACAAGAGTTACTACAAAAAGTTGTGAGCCCCCATATGCGCACAAGAAACAAAATTTCAGTCCACTGCATGAGCAGCATGTACTTTGAATTGCTGAGCCCTCTCTGCATCCCTTGTTCTGTATTATTCATCATATATTTAGTATTGAGTTTTTTTCCCCAGAATTCTTGAAAGTTAAGGTCATTATTGCTTAATATTTTCACTAGTGCTCTCTAAAGGCAATAATTCTTCAGCTTTATCTTCAACATTCTTTCTTATAGTGTTTACTGCTGGAGATATTTTACACTGATATTATATGTTTTGTGGAACTTTTAAGTTCTAATCTTTTAATTTGATTATCTTCAGTTTTTTCCTTTGCAGAATGTGCTGTTTAAGTTGCTGAATTTCTCACCTGAGTCTTGAATTGGTGTATTTATTTCATCCATCTTTTGGAATTTTCATTAAAATCATTGCTCTTTGCAGGAGGACTACAGAGACTGATGCACCAATCAAGGACTAGCATGGAAAGAACTTATAGCTCATGCTCAGATGTAGTCCATAAGCAGTTCAGAATCCAAGTCAGATTCCTAATAAAGGGAGCAGGGGCAGTTTCGGACATGAACTCAGTTGCCTGCTCTTTGATCACTTCCGACTAAGAGGATGCCCTTACTAGGCCACAAAGGAAGAGAACCCAGGCCATCCTGATGAGACTTGATAAGCTAGGGTTAGAGAGTAGGGGAGAAGGACTCCCCCTTTTCAGTACACTGGGGGAAGAGGATGGGGGGAAGAGGAATGGAGGGTGCGACAGGGAGGAGATGAAGGAGGGGGTTACAATCATGATGGAAAGTGAACAAATTGTAAAAATAATAAAATATAAGTAATAATAATAATAAAAACTTTATCAGGTCAAAGGTTGCTTGAAAGTCAATCTTCACTGACTGTTTTCACATACCTAAAATTTTCATATAACTATAATCACTGTACAATGAACATGAGCTTGTCTAGTATGTAAGACTATTTTGAATACTTGTTTCTTTGTTGTCAAACTTGTTTCTTCTCTCTTTTGATTGCTTTGCTTTTGTAAAAGTTGAAGTAGAATCTGTTTTGTATCTTGGACTGGACTTAAACCTAAGTTTCACCTGCTTCAGCCTTCTGAGTTCTAGAAGTCTGTGTTTTTAATGCTAAGCAAACTTGGAATATTAACTCAAAATAGTAAGTTTACAATCTAAATTCAGCGATTTTATTATTTATAAAATTGTAAGAGCTATAAACTTTGTACAATATACACAAATTTACATTAGGAATCGGTTTGTTTACTTACTGAACAAATATTAAACACCAACCCACTTGACATTAACTAAATATTTTTCTCTAATGACTACCTAAATAATGCAGCAAAATAGAGAATTTTAAAAGCATGGCATGGACAGGATATTTGGTATGGTACAGTTATATATTGTCAATCGATGAAGTGTCTCAAAAGAGCAGCTCATCCCCCATCCTGTGAAAAGTCCTGAAGCCTCCTGATCCAAGTGAAATGCAGGGTGATATTTCCTGTAAATCAAGTTCTTGGAGAGGAATGACTGTGGACAGTTCCTTTACCTGAACTTTAACTTCATAAAACAAGTGTCTTGTGATCATAGTAAAGGAAGCCCTATTCACCACTAGAGGACACTGCAAAAAAACATAATTTTTTTTTCTTTTTTAATTTATTTTTCTTTATTAATTAGACTTTACTCACTTTGTATAACCTGGTGGTTCCCTCTCTCCTCCCTTCCCAATCCATCCCTTCCTCCACCCTCTGATTGCATGCCCCTCCCCAAGTCCACTGAGAGGGGAGGACTTCTTTTCCTTCCTTCTGATCCTAGTCAATTAGGTCTCATCACGAGTGGCTGCCTTGTCTTCTTCTGTGGCCTGGTAATGCTGCTTCACCCTCAGGGGGAAGTAATTAAAGAGCAGGCCAATCGGAACTCCATAAGTAGAGAAACAAAATTAAAAAAAAATATGAGCACAGGGGTTAATCCTGAAACTGCTATTCCACCCAACCACTATGCATGGAGATAACCTAAGGCCCCTGCACATATGTAGCCCATGGCAGTTCAGTATCCAAGTGGGTTCCATTGAAATAGTATCTAGACTTGTCCACCATTTCCCCTCACATTGCTCACAACGGGAGCAGTCTAGGATGCTGTCCTTCCTCATATTGGCAAGGGCCTTCTTAGAAGCAATCCTTACCATGAGACATTTCAATTGCTTTCCAAGTCCTGACACTGTTGTTTTCATTAGATTTAGAATATGAGTAAAATTTCTATTGAATTTTACATATGGTCTATTGACATTTTCATTGCCACGATTTGAGTTTCTCTCTCGTTCAGAAACTTCATCACTTAATCAATTGTTCTTTATTAGCCTATAGTTTATTAGTTAATACATGCAACTACCAATACCCATTTTTTGCATTTATTGATCATTTAAAAAATCATTCACTTAATTATATACCTAACATTTTGGTCCTATACTATTTTCAATATCAGTTATTAAGAATGTATAAACTTCTGGAGTAGTTATGTTTTGTATTTTTCCTTATTTTGCAAGTCTCTATGTTGACACTAAGCAATGTATTAGTTGGACATCAATTGCAAGTGTAAGAGAAAGCATTCAGTATGTGCCATCTTTCTTTGTCATTATCCAAAGAACATTAATTTTCTCATTAAGGCAGCATCCATAATGAAACCATTGACAAATTGCTTGGGATCATCCTTCTCAAATCAGGTTATTGGTTCTGCAATTCAAACCTGACTCAAAAACAACTTCTCAAGTTCTCAGACATGCACAAGATCTGCATATTTTCAAGCCAGAGAAGGATCTCAACTGAGAGGAGGAAGTGCACCCCAGGGTCCCATCTTTAACAAAGAAGCATTTTTGTTCAGTTTTGACATTTATTGTTTCATTGTTGTTTTGATTGTTGGATTTGTTTCTCTTTTTTGTGGTTTTGTACTTTATTTTTTTTTTAATTTTTGGGGTTTGGTGGGGCTTTTGGGGAGGCAAGAGAATGTAAAGTTGGTGGGGAAGATCTGGAAAAAGTGAAAGGAAAGTAATCAATATGTATTTATAAAAATAATTAAAACTGAAATTAAAAGAACTTAAGAAATGTGCTCTTAGTCAAATGTTCTACTGCCATGAAGAGATGCTATGACTCAGAAGCACTTATTTTTGAAACACATTTAACGAGAACTTGGTTACAGTTCAGAGGTTTAGTCCATTATCATAGTGGGAGACATGGGAACACGCAGGCAGATATGATGTTGGAGAGTAGCTGAAGGTTCTTTATCCAGATTGGCAGGCAGAGAGAAGGACACAGCCCTCCAGAAGAGGGGGTGAGAATTCCAGGAAATCCATCCTTCCCATTCCAAATCATGCAGGTGTGCATCAGGAAGTGGCATGGGTGGGCGTGTCTGGCAGTGAGTCCGTTGGGGAGGTGAAGATGTAGGTGTAAGTTGAGGTGTGGGTGTTGGTCTTTCCTCCTGAAGCCTAGACCTTGAGCCTTCGCCAGAGTCGTTGGGGAGTGGGTGTCTGGTGGGCCGATGCAGGACGGAGTGCTTGCTCTGGGAAGAAGTCTGCAGCCTAGGCTGTCACGGGTGGGTGGAACCCGCCCAAAGGGTGTGGAGATCAGGCCGAGAGGCCTCCAGAGAGTGTCTTCAGAGCTCCAAGCAGGATCCCAGGTGCAAGCTCTAAAAAGCCTGGGTTTTCTGAGAGGGAAGAGTGGGTGTGTCCAGTGCAGCCAGGGTGTCCCAAGACATGCCTGAGCAGAGAGTGTCCTTCTGGGGTTCACCTGTGAGAGAACCGGTTGTGATAATCCCGGAGAGCCTTGGCCATGAGGGGGGCGGGTCTCTTCTTAGCCTGGGTCTTGGTGCAGAGAGCCCGCCGGGACAGGCCGTGGCCAGAGGCCTGCGGGAGGAGGTGCGCTTCGGAGGAGGGCCCCCAAGCCGGGGGTCCGGGCACCTCCGGCTGGCCTGGGCTCCTGGCCTGGGTGAAGAAGGTGACCATCTTGGTTTGTCGGCGCCCTTGCAGCTTCTTGGCCTGTCTGCTCCAGATGCGGGCTGTGACGGCTTGCAGCCTCAGCTCCTGGTCTGCCTCCTCCATCTGCTGCTGTGTCTTGGTCTCAGTCTGGCTGTGGGTCTCAGTCTCGTCCCCTGCGTGCCCATGTTCCGCTTCTTGGTCTGCTTGGGCTGTGGCGGCTTCAAAGGCCTCCTTGGCTTGGGAGATTCCTTGGAGAGCAGGTTGTTCGGTGGCATCAGCTGCATGGGCTGCAATGGCCTTCGTGGCTTGGCAGTGAGCCTCCCACATGCCCACGAGATCTTGGGAAAGGAGGAGCCCTTCTGGCCATTCCTGCTGGAGAACGGGCCTCCTGGTACCTGTGTAGACAGGCGTCTTGGAATCCACCCTGACAGGCACCAGCTGCACTTCTCGGTCAGTCTGGCCCCAAGAGGACTTCTTGACACCCAGAGGGTAGCGGGCGTAGTCAGAGTTGGGGCAAGCCCCCAAAGAGCAGGCGCGGCCATGCTCCTGGGACCCGCGGAGAGCGTCCTGTCTGCACCTTCGGATCTTCTTGGCTGCTGGCTCCAGGCTTTCACGCCAAGCGTCACTTGCCTCTGGCGTCTGGCATGTGCTTCGCTTCCTGCTCGGGACTGGCCTGCTGCTGCTCAGCTGCAAGGCCTCTGCCCGCTTGTCTTGGGCTCCTCTGGACGTGGATGCTTGGGTCTCCTCTGCCGGAGATGTTCTTCCTTGCTCTGCCTTCTCGCTCAGCACCAAGGCAGAGTCAGGGGAGAGTGGGTCCCGCTCAGACCTGGGACCCAGCGGGGAACTGTCCCCCCATTTGGCCGCCAAGTCCCTGGCGAAGGGCACTAGCAGCTGCTGTTTCCTCAAGATCTTGATGGTCTGCCTGAAGCCTATCTCTGCCAGACGTTCAGACAGGCTGGGCACGGCGGCGAGTTTCTTCAGGGCCTTGTAGAGCTTGCGTGGCTCTGTCTCCGTGCACAGGCGATCACACAGCTTCTGCAGGGCTGCCTGGGAAGAGCCAGCCTCCATGTCCACGACTGAGAACAGGACTGGGCCCCACCGGGCAGACAGTAAGTCGGACTGCTCTTTTCCTCTTCCTCTGGTGGTGGCTACCTGTGTCTCTGCAGCAGATTCTGGGCTAGGCTGCTGGGAGTCTTCCAGCCTGCTGCCTCTCTTTGCCTCACTGTGGAGGGGCGCATCCCTACCCTAGATATATATACCGGGGCTGGACCACGCCTTGGCTCAAATCTGCCCAGTCAGCGGCCGAGGCTGCTGGTTCTGGGCCCGCCTCTTCTGACTTCTGCTTCCCTGTGCTACGCCCTGTCCACAGCTCAGGAAACATGATCTCTGACAGCAGAGCCCACTCTGGCCAAATCCCGGGGGTTCACAGCCCTGCCTTGCTTCTAGGCGAGCTCTGGCAAATGGGGGCTTCCTCGAGGTCTTTGCTGGGGCTCTCGGGATAGTCTGCTCTCCGCTGTAGGACATCAGCTTCGAGAGCCTGCCAGAGACTGCACATGCTCACACAAAAGCAGAGGGAAGTAAAATCAAGTCAATCAATCAATCAATAAGTAAATAAGTAAGTAAGTAAGTAAATAAATAAATAAATAAATAAGCCGAGAATCTGCTCTGGGTTCCAATTTCGCACAGTGCATGGAGCATGGGTGGGAGACACATCCCTTTCACCCCAGCAAGTTGAGCCTGTCGGGGAAAGTGGATTTCTGCTCGGAGCCTGGAAATGCTGTCTTGCACACCTGCCACACCGCCTTGATGGCCTGGGCCCATCTTTCCAAGAACTAGGCTTTCACAGGTGTTCACACTGGTACAGATCCCAAAAGCCAGCCCACAGCTTTCCATTTCTCTTCTGATCCTGGGCAACTGGGTCTTAGCTTTCTGGGTTGCCAAAGGATCCCTTTTTCGCTCTGGTTTATTTCCCTCTGCGCACTCTCTGTCTCTGCCTCTGTCATTGTCTTTGTCTCTCTCTCTCTCTCTCTCTCTCTCTCTCTCTCTCTCTCTGTTTGTCTCAAACACACACACACTCACACACACACACACACACACACACACACATACAAACACCCTTGCACATACATGCACACTCACACAGTGGCTATCAACTCTCTATGGCTATGCCTATGAATGACTCTCTTTCGAGTCATATGTATATACACACAAATATTTATTCGTGAACATCTATGTATACAAAGGAGAAAAATGCACACAATAATCATTAGTGCTGAAGCTAACACACCTGACACTTATCCTAAGCAGTTCTCCCTCGGGCAGTTGTGTACCTTGGCGTGGGCGAAGCCCTAAGGGGTGGAAAACTAACTCTGGAAAGAAGATCTGTCCAAGCACTGGAAAAGTCTCAATGGGAAGTGAGGTCAATGATTGCTTCCGCACAGCCCTCCAGAAGAGGGGGTGAGAATTCCAGGGAATCCATCCTTCCCTTCCAAATCACGCAGGTGTGCATCAGTGGGTGGGCGTGTCTGGCAGTGAGTCCGTTGGGGAGGTGAAGGCGTAGGTGTGAGTTGAGGTGTGGGTGCTGGTCTTTCTTCCTGAAGCCTAGACCTTGAGCCTTCGCCAGAGTCGTTGGGTAGTGGATGTCTGGTGGGCCGATGCAGGACGGAGTGCTTGCTCTGGGAAGATGGCTGCAGCCTAGGCTCTCACGGGTGGGTGGAACCCGCCCAAAGGGTGTGGAGATCAGGCCGAGAGGCCTCCAGAGATTGTCTCCAAAGCTCCAAGCGGGATCCCAGGTGCAAGCTCTGGAAAGCCTGGGTTTTCCGTGAGGGAAGAGTGGGTGTGTCCAGTGCCGCCAGTCCGTCCCAAGACATGCCTGAGCAGAGAGTGTCCTTCTGGGGTTTACCTGTGAGAGAACCGGTTTTGAAAATCCCGGAGAGCCTTGGCCATGAGGGGGGCGGTCTCTTCTTAGCCTGCGTCTTAGTGCAGACAGCCCGCCGGGACGGGCCGTGGCCAGAGGCCTGCAGGAGGAGGTGCGCTTCAGAGGAGGGTCCCCGCGCTGGGGGTCCGGGCACCTCTGGCTGGCCTGGGCTCCTGGCCTGGGTGAAGAAGATGACCATCTTGGTTTGTCGGCGCCCTTGCATCTTCTTGGCCTGTGTGCTCCGGATGCGGTCTGTGATGGCTTGCAGCCTCAGCTCCTGGTCTGCCTCCTCCATCTGCTGCTGTGTCTTGGTCTCAGTCTGGCTGTGGGTCTCAGTCTTGTCCCCTGTGTGCCCATGTTCTGCTTCTTGGGCTGCTTGGGCTGTGGCAGCTTCAAAGGCCTCCTTGGCTTGGGAGATTCCTTGGAGAGCAGGTTGTTTGGTGGCATCAGCTGCATGGGCTGCAATGGCCTCCTTGGCTTGGCAGTGAGCCTCCAACGTGCCCACGAAATCTTGGGAAAGGAGGAGCCCTTCTGGCCTTTCCTGCTGGAGAACGGGCCTCCTGGCACCTGTGTAGACAGGCGTCTTGGAATCCACCCTGACAGGCGCCAGCTGCACTTCTCGGTCAGTCTGGCCCCAAGAGGGCTCCGGGACACCCAGGGGGTAGCGGGCATAGTCAGAGTTGGGGCAAGCCCCCAAAGAGCAGGCAGGGCCATCCTCCTGGGACCCGTGGAGGGCGTCCTGTCTGCACCTTCGGATCTTCTTGGCTGCTGAGTCCAGGCTTTCACTGCAAGAGTCACTTGCCTCTGGCGTCTTGCATGTGCTTCCCTTCCTGCTTGGGCCTGGCCTGCTGCTGCTCAGCTGCAAGGCCTCTGCCCGCTTGTCTTGGGCTCCTCTAGACGTGGATGCTTGGGTCTCCTCTGCCGGAGATGTTCTTCCTTGCTCTGCCTTCTCACTCAGCACCAAGGCAGAGTCAGGGGAGAGTGGGTCCCGCTCAGACCTGGGACCCAGCGGGGAACTGTCCCCCCATTTGGCCACCAAGTCCCTGGTGAAGGGCACTAGCTGCTGCTGTTTCCTCAAGATCTTGATGGTCTGCCTGAAGCCTATCTCTGCCAGACGTTCAGACAGGCTGGGCATGGAGGCGAGTTTCTTCAGGGCTTTGTAGAGCTTGCGTGGCTCCATCTCCATGCATAGGCGACTCTGTCCTACTGTGCTCTCTCTGTCTGTCTCTGTCTCTCTCTGTCCCAAACACGCTCTTTCTCTCTGTCTCTGTCTCTGTCTCTGTCTCTGTCTCTGTCTCTCTCTCTCTCTCACACACACACACATACACATATACACACACCCTTGCACACACATGCACACTCACACAGATGCTATCAACTCCATATAGCTATGCCTATGAATGACTCTCTCTTTCCAATCATATATATATACACACAAATGTTTATTCGTGAACATCCATGTATACAAAGGGGAGAAATGAAGACAATATTCATTAGTGCTGAAGCTAACACACCTGGTGAAAATCCCAAACGCCTGCCCAGAGCTTTTCCTTTCTCTTTTCATATTCGGGAACTGGGTCTGTGTTATACACCTGCCACACTGCCTTGCCTCCAGGCTCCTTCTTTTCACCAACTGGGCCTTCACAGCTGTTCACACTGGTGCAGATCCCAAAAGCCCGTGGAGACCTTTTCATTTCCATTTTCTTCTTTGGCAACTGGGACTTGGCTTTCTGAGTTGCAAAGGGATCTCTTTTTCACTCTGGTTAATTTCCCACTACTCTCTCTCTCTCTCTCCCCCTCTCTCTTTTATACACATACATATATACAAACACACACAAATAAACACACACACACACACACACATATACTTATCCTATAAGTTTTTTTTTTCTCTAGAGAACACTGACTCATACCATGGGTGACTGAGACCCTGTCTCAAAAAATAAATTAGAGAAGCATTTGAAGATGATATCCAATTTTGACCCTACTTGCTTTATATGTTTACATATGTATACACTTACATAGCATACAAAACATGCTTGTGTTAGACTTTATTGTTGTCATAACACATTATCGTCATTGCTAAAAAACTGTTTTCTATGTGCTCGAGATCCAAATAGTTTTGATAAGTTAAAATCAATCTGGCATCAAGTTTCAGTTCCTTCTGGGGAGAGAAACATTCTGATTTCCTGCCTTTTCAGTATATGGTGACCATTTATATGTCTTGTTTTGTAGCCCTCTTACATCTCCTAATCCAGACACAGGAAGAGTGTTTCTTACAGTGTGTCCTTCTGATTGTCCTCATTTCAAATTTTTTGTATTCTCTGTAGTGTCTCCCTTTTGAAAATCTCCTTAAAATCCATTTGTTGTACTGTGATGAACCATGATAACATTTAGAGTGGCAATGAGCAAACATGACTTCATTTTGAGATGTAAAATGTCCTGTTCACTGAATAGAATATAATCATCTTAAAGTGGTAGGAAAGTATTATAGGATAAAATTAAAAAATTGACTTGAATTAGGAAATAATCTTAAATATGCATTATTCTAAATACCCCTTTATTCCATTAAATATTTAAGTTCATTATAATGTGGCACAGAGAAAGAAAATTGTATTTGATTGACAGAGAAAATGTAAACTACATAGTACAATGCTACACACAAAAAATTCCTGGCTCATTGTGCTGGCACCTGCTTATAAACTCAGGTATTCTGGAGGCCAAGGCAACCCGAATTCTAAGAGCAAAGGTAGCTGGGAGTATACACTAAGTATGAGACCAGTTTGGGTTACCTAATGGATACACTGTCAAAAACAAATCAGATACAAATGTTGAGGAAAAGCTATCTATTCCCAAACCAAAAGATTCCAGTTGTTCTTTCAGCCTAACATTTTTAACAATATATCATGGTATCACTGCATGCCAACAGTAAAGGACTAGAGCAAAAACTGGAACAAATAGGGAAAACTTTAGGAAATACAAGTAAGATAAAATAAATACAGAACAAAATTAAATCCCATTTCTTCTTGATTTATTTCATATAAAAATATTAGTTAAAATAGATACTCGAGGCTATACACTCTAGAATAAAATGTGAGTATATGGAGTTACCTAGAGAAAGTCTGGTTTGGGTTCTCAGAACTGTATGTTACTGTGATCACTAGCCAATGCCAAACATCACTGTTTTCTGTTTCCATGAATGGATGGAAAGTTCTGCATTCAGTTTATTTAGAAAAAGGATCTTTCTAAATGATTATTTTGGGAGTTGGAGGTGTAGACATTGGGGCTAATTGTCCTGATATTGTCAGAGATTTTAATCTGCACAGTTGTAAACACTAAGCTACTAAAATTTCCATTATGGTCTGCTTACGACATTTGAAAGATGATTCTTTCCTTTTGTATGCCAGCTTCTCATGACAATTTTAATGGTAAATTTGTACTATATTATCTTTATGTAGCAGCTAGTAATGATAATAAAGACTGTTATAATTATTTGAGATTTACCAGGAAATTTTTTGTATAAGTTATACATATTCTTCTATAATAAACTGTGCAACAATTTTAAAACATTTTAAAATTTGTGATATTAAAATTAATAATCACAGTATGAATTAAACATATCTTCACAGAAAATTATTTTTACAACCAACTACAGATATAAAAAGTTAAGTCAGATGCATTTCTAAGCCAGCTGAAGGTATTTTATCCTATTAATTATGTACTAAATTTAACTTTCTTCATAAAATTTTTCGGAAGTCTATGAGCTTTATTTTTGATGTTCTACTTTCCATTTGTTTTTTTTCTCAAATTTAAAATTATCCCAACTTATTCAAATTCTATAAAATAAGTACATTAGCTTGTAGGATTTGTAAATATTTTTGAGCTTTTAATGTCTTATATTTGTTTTTTAACTCAATTTTGCTGAATATTCAGATAAGTCAAACTTTACACTTTTCTAAATCATTGAAGATAATCATCTGGGTATACTTTCAATAACAAAAATTCTAATACTGTTAATGGATGCATTTCCATTTTTTTACATGTAGATATCCTGTTAGACCAGCACTATTTGTTGATTATGCTATCTTTTTTTTCCATTGTATGATTTTGGTATCTAAAATCAGGTGTTCAGAGTTGTGTGGATTTATTTGTGAATCCTCTATTCAATTCCATTGATTCACCAGTCTGTTTCACAGCCTGCACTATGCAGGTTTTATTGCTGTTGTTCTATAGGACAGCTTGAAATCAGGGATGAAGATATCTCCAGAAGATCTTTTGTTGCAGAGCAGAGGATTATTCTAGCTATTCTGTTTTTTTGTTTGTTTTGTTTGTTTGTTTGTTTGTTTGTTTTTTGTTTTTGTTCTTTCCTATTCTTTATGAAGTTGAGAATTTTCCTTTTAAGTTTTGTAAAGAATTCTGTTGTTATTTTGAAGGGAATTTCATTGAATGTGTAGATTGCTTTTGGTAAGATGGTCATTTTTACTGTTTATCCTGCCAACCCATGAGCATGGGAGATCTTTCCATCTTCTAATAACTTCTTCTGTTTTTTTCCTAAAGACTTGAAGTGTTTTTCATACAAGTCTTTGACTCGATTGGTTGCAGTTACACAAAGGTACTTTTTGTTATTTGTGGCTATTGTGAAAGGCGTTGCTTCCCTAATTTCTTTCTCAGTCCATTTGTCGTATGTATGCAGGAGGGTTACTGTACTTTTATTTCGAGTTAATTTTGTATCCAAACACTTTGCTGAATGTGTTTATCAGCTGTAGGAGTTCCCTGGTAGAATCTCTGGGGACACTCATGTATACTTTCATATCATCTGCAAAGAATGATACTTTGACTTCTTCCTTTCTGTATTGAATCCCCTTAATCTCTTTTAATTATCTTATTGCTCTAGCAAGGATTTCATGAACTATGTTGAAGAAATATGAAGAGAGAGGGCAGCTCTCTGTTGTCCCTGATTTCAGTTGGAATGATTTAAGTTTCTCTCCATTTAGTTTTATATTTGTTATAAGCTTGCTGTATATTGTCTTTACTGTGTTTAGGTAAGTGTCTTGTATCCCTGATCTCTCCAGACTTTAAACAGAAATGGGTGTTAGATTTATCAAATGCTTTTTCAGTATTGAAGGAGATGATCATGTGTTTTTTTTTCTTTCGTTTTTTATATGGTAGATTACATTGATGGATTTCCATTTATTGAATCATCCCTGCATGCCTGAGATGAAGCTTACTTGGTCATAATTGATGATATCTTTGATGTGTTCTTAGATTCAGTCTGCAAGGATTTTGTTGAGTATTTTTTGTATCAGTGTTCACAAGAGAAACTGGCCTAAAATTCTCTTTCTCTCTCCAGTTTTTTTAAGGTTTAAATTTCAAGGTGACTATGGCTTCAAAGAATGAGATGGTAACATTTTTTCTGATTCTCTTTTGTGGATTACTTTGAAGAGTATTGGTGTTAGCTCTTCTTCAAAGGTCTGGTAAAATTCTGTGCTGAAACCATCTGGCCTTGGGCTTTCGTTTTGCATGGGAGACTTTTGATGAAAAGTTCTATTTCCTTAGGGGATGTATGATTATTTAGTTTATTTATGTGAACTTGATTCATCTTTTGTAAGTGGAATCACTCAAGAAAATTGTCCATTTAATTGAGATTTTTTCACTTTGTGGGATATAGGCTTTTGAAGAAAGACCTAGTGATTGTTTGGATTTCTTCCATGTCCGTTGATATGTCCCCTTTTCATTTCAGATTTTGTTGATTTGGATAGTGTCTCTCTGCCCTTTTGTTAGTTTATATAAAAGTTTGTCTATCTTGTTGATTTTCTCAAGGAAATAGCTCTTGGTTTCCTTGATTGTTTGAATTGTTCTCTTTGTTTGTAGTTTATTGATTTCCTTGGTTGAGATTGATTATTATCAGCTGTCTACTCCTCTTGGGTGTGTCTGTTTCTTTGTTCCTAGAACTTTCAGGTGAGCCATTAAGTTGCTTCTATGGGATGCTTCAAATTTCTTCTTGAAGGCACTTAGTGCTATGACCTTTCCTCTTAGTACTGTTTTCATCATATCCTATAAGTTTGGGTATGTTATATCTTCATTTTCATTACATTCCAGGAAGACTTTTATTTCTTTCTTTGTTTCTTCCCTGACCCAGCTGTCATTGAGTAGCGAGTTGTTCAGTTTCCATGTGTGTGTAGGCTTTTTGCTATTTCTGTTGTTGGTGAGATCCAGCTTTAGTTCATTGTAGTCTGATAGGAGACAAGGGATTATTTCAATCTTCCTGTATCTGTTGAGGTTTTCTTTGTGCCCAATTATATGGTCTATTTTGGAGAAGGTTCCATGAGGTGCTGAGGAGGTAATTCTTTTTGTGATAGGGTGAAAAGCTCTGTAGATGATAGGTCCATTTGATTCATGGCATCTATTTGAGTCATCGTTTCTTTGTTTAATTTCGGTTTGTTCACCTGTCCTTTGTTGAGAGTGGAGTGTTGAAGTCTCCCACTATTAATGTGTGTGGATCTATGTGTGGTTTCAGTGTTATTAATATTTCTTTTACTATTGTGGGTGCTCTCCTATTAGGAGCATAAATGTTCAGAATTGTGATGTCTTCTTGGTCGATTTTTTTTTGATGAGTATTAAGTAACTTTCCCCGTCTCTTATGTTTAATTTTGGTTGAATATCTATTTTATTAGATACTGGAATGACAACTGCAGCTTGCTTCTTGGGTCCATTTGCTTGGAAAACCATCTTCTAACCCTTTATTCTCAGGTAATATCTATCTTTGTGGCTTAAGTGTGTTTCTTGTATGCATCAGATTTTTGGGTCTTGCTTGCACATCCATTCTCTTTTAGTTTGTGAGTTCATTGATGTTAAGAGAGATTAATAACTAGTAGCTGTTAGATCCTTTGATTTTGCTGCTGGTTGTGGTTTGTGTGCTTAGCTACTTTTAGTTTTGCTGCACTGAGGTTATTTATTTCCTGTGTTTTCCTAATGTTGTTATTTTTCTTCGGCTGTATTTTTCCTTCTAATGTTTTCTGTAATGCTGTATTTGTGTCTAGGTATTGTTTAAATTTGTTTTTGTCGTTGAATATCTTGTTTCCTCCATCTATGATGATTGAGAGTTTTGCTGTGTAAAGTAGCCTGGGCTGATATCTATGTTCTCTTAGGGTTTGTACTATAGCCATCCAGGCCCTTCTGGCTTTCATAGCTTCTGTTGAGTAGTCAGGTGTGATTCTGATAGTTTGCCATTATGTTTTACTTGATACTTGGCCTTTTTCCTTTGCTGCTTTTAGTATTTTTTCTTTGTTCTGTTTTGAATATTATGTGGCAGGAGGATTTTTTTTTCTGGTTTAATTTATTAGGTGTTCTGTAGGTCTGTTGTATATTTATAGGCCTCTTTTTTAAGTTGGGAGATTTTCTTCTATTATTTTTTGAAAATATTTTCTGGGCATTGTAGACAGGAATCTTTTTTTTTCTCTATTCCTATTACTCAGTTTTTTTTTTAATTTTATTTTTTTCTTATCAGTTACATTTTATTAACCCTGTATCCCAGCCATATTCTGCTCCCTCATTCCCTCCCAATCCCAGCCTCCTTCCCTCATCTCCACCATGCCCATTTCCAAGTACACTGATAGGGGGACCTCATCCCCATTCATCTGATCATGTTTTAACAGGTATCTTCAGGACTGGCTGCAAAGCCCTCCTCTGTGCCCTAACAGGACTGCTTCTCCCTTGGGGGGTGGGGAGGTCAAAGAGCCAGTCATTGAGTTCCTGTTAGAAATAGTCCTTTTTTCCCTCACTATGGGAAACTACTTGGTTACTGAGCTAACACAGGGTACATCTGAGTAGAGGTTCTAGGTTATATCTACACATGGTCCTTCATTAAATATCAGTCTCAGAAAAGACCCTGTGCCCAGATATATTTTGTCCTTGTGGAGCTCCTATCCTTTCCCATCATACTAACTCCCCTTTTTTCATATGATTCCCTCTACTCTGCCGAAAGTTTGGTTTTGAGTCTTTGTATCTGCTTTGAAAACACTGCTTGTTAGAGTCTTTCACATGCCCTCAGTAGACTCCTATCATACATTCAATGCACATCCCATCTGTCTTTCTAAATGAGGATTGATCATCTTACCCCATGTCCACTCTCTTGATTATCTTTTTTAGGTGTATAGAATTCATTCTGTTTATCATATCTTATAGGTCTATATAAGTGAATATATACCATGTTTGACTTTCTCTTTCTGGGATATTTCACTCAGAATGATCTTTTCTAGATCCCACCATTTGCCTGCAAATTTCATGATTTCCTCCTTTTTGATTGCTGAGTAGTATTCCATTGTGTAAAAATACCACAACTTCTGTACCCAATCCTCTATTGATGGACATCTGGGTTGTTTCCAGGTTCTGCCTATTACAAATAAAGCTGCTATAGACATGGTTGAACAATATCCCTTTTGTGTACTTGAGCAAAGTTTGGGTATATACCTAGCAGTGGTATAGCTGGGTCTTGAGGAAGTGCTATTCCTAATTGTCTGAGAAAGCGCCAGATAGATTTCCAGAGTGGTTGTACCAGTTTACATTCCCACCAGCAGTGGAGGAGGGTTCCCCTTTCTCCACAACCTCTCCATCATGTGTTGTCACTTGAGTTTTTCATCTTGGCCATTCTGATGGGTGTAAGGTGAAATCTCAGGGTCGTTTTGATTTGCATTTCTCTGATGGCTAATGAGGTTGAGCATTTCTTTAAGTGTTTCTCTGCCATTCGATATTCCTCTGTCAATAATTCTCTGTTTAGCTCTGTTCCCCATTTTTTAATTGGATTAATTGGTTTGCTGCTTTTCAGCTTCTTTAGTTCTTTGTATATACTGGATATTAGTCCTCTGTCAGATAAAGGGATAGTGAATATTCCTTCCCAATCTGTAGGCAGTCATTTTGTTTTGATGATGGTGTCCTTTGCTTTACAGAAGCTTTTTTGTTTCATGAGGTCCCATTTACAGATTGTTGCTCTTAGAGCCTGTGCTGTTGGTGTTTATGAAGTTGTCTCCTGTGCCAATGAGTTCTAGGCTGTTCCCCACTTTTTCTTCTAAGAGATTTAGAGTATCTGGTTTTATGTTGAGGTCTTTGATCCACTTGGGCTTTAGTTTTGTGCAGGGTGATAAATATGGATCTATTGTCATTTTTCTGCATGTAGACATCCATTTGGTTCAGCACCATTTGTTGAAGATGCTTTCTTTTTTCCATTGAATGGTTTTGGCTTCTTTGTAAAAAATCAAGTATTCATAGGTGTATGCGTTTATTTCTGGGTCTTCTGTGCAGTTCCTTTGATCCTCCTTTCTGTTTTTATGCCAATACCATGCAGTTTTTATTACTCTTGCTCTGTAGTACAAATTGAGATCAGGGATGGAGATACCTCCACATGATCTGTTGTTGCACAGGATTGTTCTGGAGATTCCTGTTTTTTTGTTTCTTTGTATGAAGCTGAGAATCTTCTTTTCAAGGTCTGTAAAGTATTGAGTTGGTATTTTGATGGGAATTGCATTGAATCTGTTGATTACTTTTGACAGGATGGCCATTTTCACAATGTTAATCCTACCAATCCATGATCACGGGTGATCTTTCCATCTTCTGATGTCTTATTAAATTTCTTTCTTCAGAGACTTGAAGTTTTTCTCAAACAGGTCTTTCACTTGCTTGGTTAGTGTGTTTCTTGGATGCAACAGAAGGTTGGATCCTGTTTCCACAACTATTCTGTTAGTCTGTGTCTTTTTATTGGGGAGTTGAGTCAGTTGATGTTGATAGATACTAGTGACCAACAATTGTTCCTTACTTTTGATATGGGGTTGGTGGTGTCACTGAGTTTCATTGCTTGTATTCTTTTTTTTTGTGTGTGTATTGTGTGTGTGTAGTTATCTATTTCCTCTGTTTCCTTAGATGTAGTTGTTTTCTTTGGTTTGGAGTTTCCCTTCTAGTACCTTCTGTAGAGCTGGGTTACTATGTAGATATTGTTTAAATTTGGTTTTTTCATGGAATATTCTGAATTTCTGTCTATGTTGATTGAAAGTTTTGCTGGGTATAGTAGTCTGGGTTGGAATCTGTGGTCCCTTAAGGACAGTATGATTTCTGTCCAGGCCCTTCTGGCCTTCATAGTTTCATAGTTTCTGTTGAGAAATCTTGTGTCATTCTGATAGGTCTACCTTCATATGTTACTTGGCCTTTTTTCCATGCTGCTTTTAGAATTTTTTCTTTGTTCTGTAGGTTCAGTGTTTTGACTATGATGTGACGTGAAGAATTTCTTTTCTGGTCTAGTCTACTTGGTGTTCTGTAGGCATCTTGTATGTTTATGGCCATCTCCTTCTTTAAGTTGGGAAAGTTTTCTTCTATAATTTTCTTGAAAATATTTTCCGGACCTTTGAGCCTGATGTCTTCTTTTCCTTCTACTCTTATTATTCTTAGGTTTTGTCTTTTCATGGTGTCCTTGAGTTCTTGGATGTTTTGTGTTTGGAACTTTTCTGATTTTATTTTTTCTTTGAGAGACGTGTCAATTCCTGGAAGTGTATCTTCGGCGCCTGAGATTCTTTCTTCCATCTCTTGTATTCTGTTGGTGATGCTTACCTTTGGAGTTCCCGATCTTTTCTCTATGTTCTACAGCTCCTGGTTTTTCTCTATTTGTATTTTCTTTTTTTTTTTTATTTTAATTCTGTTTTCATGACTTGCACCATTTCCTTCATCTGTTTGAATGTGGAGTCCTGCTTTTCAATGACAGCTTCTATTTTTTTTTTCTGTTTCTTCTCTATGCATCACTAATTGTGCCTCTATTTCTTTGGGTATAAATGCCTGTATTTCTATGAGAGTTTGTTTATTTCTTCTTCATTTGCCTTCATTTGTGTGGACGTTTCTTTGAAAGCTTTGTTCATTTCTTCTTTGTTTGCCTCAATATTCATGGTCATTTCTCTGAGAGCTCAATTTGTTTCCTCTTGATTCATCTCGATTTCTTTGGCTATTTCTCTGATGGCTTTGTTCATTTCACCTTTATGGGCTCTAATAGCTGGAGAAACATAGTTTTGAGGTTGTTTTCTTGTATATCTAGTGAATTGAAGTGTCCATTTTTTTGTGGGGTTGCTGGTGAGGTCATTATGTCCTGATTTGTGTTGGGTGTGTTCTTAAGTCTGCCTCTAGCCATCTGGTTATTTATAACCCTCACTGTTTGTTCCTCGAGTTTGTAGTTCAGACAATGATCATCTCTTCCTGTTTTCTGGACGTTTTTTTCAGGAAGATGAGAGAGGTTCACTGGTTTGGGAGTGTGCCTTGTGGTTTCAGTTTTGCCTAAGTAAGGAATGTGACGCTGGCACTATTTGCATGCACTTTTTGCAGGCGTAGTGTACATGTGGGGATTCTGTGACTATTGCAGTGGCCTGCAGGCCACTATTATGAAGTTCTGTCTGAGATCCAGGGACTGTTTGCCTGGATTAAACTGGTGGACCCACAAGGCAGAGGCTTCAACGTTGGGGTCGATATCCCAAGAATCTCTATGATGCCCACATTAGGGGTCTGGGTGGCAGGGATCTCATCTGGTTGCTTCTGTGGAGAGGCCCTGGGTCTGGGGCAAACTCTCCCTAGAAGGCTCACTCACTCTCTTGCAGGACCACTTGGAATGCACTGGGGTTTCCCTTGCTCTCTACTCTCTGATTTGGTCCTGCTGCGGGAAATGTGCGAGTAGGCTAACAGTCAACTCTGTGACACTGTGACCGCAGGACACGATTTCCACCTCTCCTGTGTGCTGCCTCTCTGTCCTTTCCCTCTGCCAGGAGGGGTTATGTTGATTTGTCCTGGGGTAACTCGGGAAAGAGTTAGGTTGAGCGTTCTCAATATCCTGGGCCCAGAACTCTCTGCCAGAAGCAGCCTGGTGGTAGAACCTATGTTTGCTGATCCTGAGAGAGTACCAGGTATGGTTGAGTGTCCTCAGATCCAGAGCTTGGGTTTCTCTGCCAGGGGCCACTGGGTGAGCTGGAGAGGGGGTACTGTGTCCTGTGGCAGGCTGCCTCTCTGTCCTTCCCCTCTGATCTTCCCCTCCGCTAGGGTAAGCTTATGGCGGTGTTCTCAGGGGAGTGCCAGAAGGGGTTGGGACTTCTCAGTCCAGATTCTGAGCCGGGTTTTCTCTGCCAGGAGTCGGGGGGGTCGCCAGTGATAGGACTTGGTGCTAGACCTTATTGTGCTGGAACTGGGAGCGTCTCAGGACGTGTTGAATGATCACAGTCCCAGATCCTGAGCTGAAGTTTATTTGCTAGGAGCAGCGGCCAGCATGGTAAAGCCCCTGTGCGCCTCTTTGTCCTTCTGCTCCACTGCGGCAGGGTTATGGCAGCGTTTGGGGGAGTGCCCGAAAGGATTGGGTTTTCTCAGCTCCGATCTCAGGTTGGGGTACAGACAATGTGGTCTGTGGCAGATTCTGCTAGACACCACCTGCCTCCTCTGAAGAGGGAGTAGGGATTTTGAGCTGGGCTCGCAGCTGCTCTCTGAGCATGGCTGGAGCTCAGTTGTGATGGAGGCGGGTACCCGCAGTCAGCGAGAACTTCCAGGGAAAGACTGGGTGACCCATAATCAGCCTCGCAACTTTGCTTCCCCGTGGGGTTTTCTTGCGAATGGGACTCCCTTTGTGCCCACCAATCAGCCTGGGAAAGTGATCGGTACGTGCAGGTGTGCAGCTCCAGCACAGAGACCCAAAGCCCATGTTACCAGGGATCTCTTCCGGGTTCTGGCTGGCCGCCTCAGAGTGGACCTGACTGATTCCCATGCTGTGGGAGCCTCCCCTCACCTGGGAAACACGCTTTAGTTTTAGGGCCCAGAGTTCAGTCTCCTGGTCGCTGCACGGAGAGTGTTTTCCCACTTCTCAGACACAGTATTCTCCCAGTGCTGCCATCTTGGCCCCTCCACCCTTAAGTCTACTCTTAGGTTTTGTCTTTTCATGTTTTCTTGGATTTCATGGATGGTTTGTGTCAGGAATTTTTGGGATTTAGTATTTTCTTTAACGGCTACATGCATTTATTTCATTGTATCTTCCATATCTGAGATTCTTTCTTCCATCTATTGTAGTCTGTTGGTTATGGTTACCTCTGTAGTTCCTGTGTTCTTTTCTTTGTTCTTTCTCACCATGGTTTCCTCTGTTTGTGTTTTCTTTAATTTTTCCAATTCTATTTTCAGATCCTGAACCATTTTTTTTATTTCCTTTACCTGTCTGACTGTATCTTCCTTCAATTCCTTCACCTGTTTGTTTGAACATTCCTCTGTTTCTTTTATTTCTTTCAGTGATTTAATCATTTTCTTTCTGAAAGCAACAAGCTGTTTTACTACAGTTTCCTGCATTTCTTTACTGATGGTCGTAATCTGTTTGACTTTATCTCCCTCTAAATCTTCAAACATTTTATTTGTTTCCTCCATTATTTTCTTCTTAAGCATTGATGTAAAGTCATCTTCTTAAATTCTACTTATGTTAGGATGTCCAGGGCTGGTTGTCCCTGGATAATTGGGTTCTGGGAATAGCATATTGCTTTGCCTTTTGTTGGTTGTGCTTTAACAGTAGCCTCTACCCATCTTGGTGTCTCAGGTATGGGCTGTTAATTTCTGGTACCTGCTGGAATCCTGGGGTGCAGGGAATCCCCTTGGTAGGGTTCTGAAGGGAGCGTCCTCAGCTCTTTGAGTGTGATCAATGGATTGGTGGTGCTTTTCCAAAATTGGCACAATTCAACCCAGTTGAAGGACCTGTGTGGTAACTATGGTTCTTGGTAGTCAGGAAGGCTCTCCTCTTTCCAAGAGAAGTCCTGGAGACAGCTGCCTCTCTGTGTTTCTTGCTTAGAACATATTGAGCTGCTACCTTTGCTCCTTTATTTTGTTTTCTGAGCATAGTCCACTTGAAGAACCAGGAAGTGCAGTGGTTTCTTCAGTTTAGCTAGACATAACTGGTTGCACTTTGGAGCAGTATCTGGGGGCTGATCCAATGGTCTCAGGCTTCTGTAGGTCTGAGGTTGGAGCTGTGTGCCCCAGTACCTTAGTGGTAAAACATGGCAGTTGAGTACAGTGCTCATGTGGGCAGCCAGAGGCCAGAGCTTGGAGCCTGTGGGAACCCAGCAAGAACCCAGCAGGACCTCAGCAAGAACCCAGCAAGAACCCAGGGGGAACCCAGCGGGAACCCAGAAACTCTTCTGGAAGTGGGTCTCCTGAGGTCGGTCCAGTTGTATCTACCACTGTGTGTTCCTCCCAACAAAAAGACCTAGTGTGCAGTGTTTTGGCATCCACAGTTTCATCTGGGATGGCAAGTAGAGTGCAGGCAGAGTGACTCTGCCTTGTTATGGACTGGGCTCCCAGAGGAACCTGGCTGGGTTGGGGGTGGGTGGATGGGAGTTGTGGTGCCCTGAGTTTGGGCCTGCTCTATCCCACACTGTTGGTTTTCCTTCTGACAGAAAATGACAGTCTCTGTTGCCCTGGGGCCCACATTTCTGTCTGGGACAGAATTCTGTCTGGGACAATGAGTCAGGTGCACAGCAGTTCTCTAGGCTGGCAGCTGAGTATCAGATGGACCCCAGTACCTTTTGCAAGGGTTGTGTGAGTGTCCTGGGGTTGGTTCCTGATCGCTTCCTTCACCGTGGGGTTTTCTCCAGACTGGAAATCCCAGTCTCAGGTGTTGTGGGGCCCACAGTTCAGGCATGCAGGCATGCGCCTCTGGGCTGGTGACCAAGTGCCAGCTGGGAATGGGTACTCTTCCAGGAGTTTAGCTGGGTGAACTGAACCAAATTGATTCCCACAACATGGGCTTTCCTCTCAGCTGGCAAGCACAATTTTGGTGTGTTAAGGCCAAGAGTTCTGTGTGTTGGTCACTCTCTGTCCCTGCTGTGCTGCTGGTCAGAAACAGTGTCCTCCTGGTGCTGTTATCTTGGATGCTCATTATGACTATTTTAATAATTCTCATTAAAATCTTTGCCAATATTAATTTTACTTTGTTTATTAAAATATTTAAGCTAATTTTCTACTGCTCTGCACATGTTTTCCTCCTACTCTTGTAACTAATTAATGAAGATACTTTTATGATAATGGGCTAATAAGTCCTAAGAATGAATGCATAGATAGGAAATCTGTGTATGTGAGGTTCTTTGTCATGGTTACCAAACCATTTAATAAATAGTTAAGCTTTTAAAGAACAAGATTCATTTATCCAGTGTTATGGATTAGAATCATTGTCTAACTTTCTGAACTGAGTTACATACTAAACCTCAACAAAATACATTTTAGTATGATTAATATTACATAGTTTCTGTCTTCATGCTTTTATATTCTTATACATATTCACTGATGGAAATCTACTGTTGGTACAGGAATAGAGTCCCTCCCTATCTTGGAGCTTATCATAGAGCTTGCCAAGAGGAACAAGATGGCTGAGGAGGAGAAGGAAAAATGGACAAATAGAAACTGAAAATTTGTTTACATGACTTGCTTTATTACAAAGCCCTTGGATATTCTATTAGTTCCTGTTTCACTGATGTGACAAAATAACTAATAAGAGCAACTTAATGTGAGGACAGTAAATTCTGGTTCACAGTTTGAAGGGAGCTAATGCATCATGGCCAAGAGGAGGTTGGGGGAAAAGCATGCTCAGCCTGTTTTCGAGCTTTAGTATATCTAGAACCTCAACCCATGTAATGAAGCCAACCATTGCTAAAGTGCTACACTTAGACTATTTCAGAAGTTTTTCCATCTCAGTTGATCTAATTGAGGCTCATCCCATAGGCATCTGGTGAGGTTTATCTTTTGGAGATTCTAGATCATATCAAGTGGGCAGACAATTTAAACCAATTCACAGGGTAAGCAGTGCAATCTCATGAAAGCAGTAGCTCATTCTCAAGAGATAATGAGTTTCTCCTAAGAACTCTTAAGTTTCTCCTAAGAGTTCATCCTAAAATACCTGTTTAAGCTTTTTGTACATGTTACCACGTTTTCACTCTTCAAAGCGAGTTAGAAGAGGACAAAACATAATCTACCAGTGTAATTTATATCTGTTTAAATTCTCTTATCAGAACCTTCTCTAAATATCATTGTCTTTATGTAATTTTAAAATAATGTTCATAAACAATCCAAGTGACAAATTGATTTCTCTGTTTTCTTTTTATTCTTAGACTAGATTTTTCTTCACCTTTAGAATAACATGTATTGATTTTCATCAATGGTATTTGATGGTACTTATTCATTTGTATTTATTATATTTCTTTTTATACAATGACAATTATATGTGTAGTCTAATTTGTATTCTCTCTCACTAGATTTAACCTTTTTCCTGAAAATATTTTTATTTAATATAATTTTAAATGTGCAAATGTGTTTTACATAAATTAGAAATATTTATATAACAATCCTCCTATCAGAAATTTATTTTCTCTGCTAGAAAAAATAGAGTCTTTCAGAGACCCTTTATGGTAGGCTCCTGCCGTGTTTCTTTTTTTCTCCTACTTCCAATGTCTATCCCATTTGTCTTTCTAGATGAGGACTGATTATCTTACCCTGGGTCCTGCTTCTTGCTTAGCTTCTTTAAGTATATAGGTTTTAGTATGTAGATCCTATCTTTTAGGTCTAGTATCCACTTATATGTGAATATATACCATGTGTTTCTTTCTGCTTCTGGGATACCCTATTTATGATGATCTTTTCTAGACCACACCATTTGCCTGCAAATTTCATGATTTCCTTGTTTTTAATTGCTGAGTAGTATTCCATTGTGTAAATGTACCACAATTTCTGTAACCATTCCTCCATAGAGGGCCATACAAGGTTGTTTCCAGGTTCCAGCTATTACAAGTACAAAGCAGATGCTGACATTCATAACCAAACCTTGGGCAGAGTACAGGAAATCATATGAAAGAAGGGTGAGTTAGTAAGACCTGGAGAGGAAAGGAGCTCCACAAGGATCAAACATATCTGGGCACAGGAGTCTTTTCTAAAAATGATTCTCTAACAAGGGATCATGCATGGATGTAACCTAAAACCCCTGCTCAGACATAGCCCAAGGCAGCTCAGTATCCAAGTTGGATACCCCAGTAAGTTAAACAGGGATTGAAACTGATATGAACTCAGTGGCTGGACCTTTAACCTCCCCCCAACCCCAAGGGAGGAGCAGCCTTGATAGGCCACAGAGGAGGCCATTGCAGCTAGTCCTGAGGAGACCTGATAAGCTAGGGTCAGAGGAAGGGGAGGAGGAACTCTCTATCAGTGGACTTAGAGAAGGGCAGGGAGGAAATGAGGAAGGAACAGTAGGATTGGGAGGGAATGTGGGAGGGGGCTACAGCTGGGATACAATGTAAATAAACTGTAATTAATATAAAAAACAAAAACTTAATTAAAAATTTTATTGTCTTTTTGTTTTAACTAATTAAGTAATAAAGGATCTACTTAAAATTTAGTTTGTTTCTAATGAATGAACATATTAAATTCCTGTATGAAATTCCATTGAATTTTAAATTGTTGTAAATTATTTATGCTTATTTAGTAATTTATAACTTTTTCATTCTGAATTACTTTTAGATATGTCAAATATTTCAGGTAATTTAATTATATTTGTGTTATGTTTATATTATAATTTTCAGGCTGTTTTGTTTTGGAAAATATTTTTTACTCCCAAATTGATTCTTATGTACTTTGCAATATGCTCCTTTTCTTTTGTTTGTTTTTACCAAAATACTGAGGAATACACAATCAAAGTTATCCACTGGAAGAAGCTCCAGGTTTTTTGAAGGAAGGGTTCTATGAAACCACTGTCACATCCAGACAGCCTCTTGCTGAATAAAGGCTCGCAGAAGTATGTCCTTGGAGAGAATGTGATTTTAACTCCTAACTACCAACTACTGGTATCTCTTCGTGGGCTAAATACTACATGACTGTGCTACGCAGGGTCTCCTTCATGATTATGGTATAACATAACCATGGTGCTCATGCCCTTTGTCTTGTTTTCCTAAAGGGAAACTGATTGCCATTTTATGATTTCTGAGTAAAACTGTAATTAACTTCTTACTTCTTGACTGTGTTCTAAAAGTCTTCCGTCCTCATTTGTGACCTTGGTAGACATTATTGACTTCTCTCATGCTATAAACCAAACATTCACTTTGGTTTATGTAAAGTAGATTAATCTCAAACCATGTGTGTTATCTTTTCTCATTGACATTTGCAATGAACCAACTGAAGGAAGAAATTACGTAAATGAATCACTCAGAATTCTAATTTCTGTTCTGTTTTCACTGAATCACTATACCCATGATCATGCCTTCTATTTCTAATTGGTGTACATGGACACAGTGTCCCCTTGGAATAACCTCTTGTAAATGTCTATCCTTAGTGATTGGGTTCATGATCTCCAGTACTTCAAGAAGCACGCCTGAGAACAGAGAGAATGAAAAATCTTCTATAGTATGTGTAGGATACCTCTTATTTCAAATTCTATCTGAGTGGTTTGTGGTTGGAGTCATGATCTCCAGTTCTGTGAGAGCACAGAAAATAAAAAAAAAAATCTTATAGATATGTGTAGGACACCCCTATTTCCAATTTTTGTTCCTGGTATTCACAAGGAATAATATAATATATAATATATTATATATTATATAATAATATTTTTATATAATATATTATATAATAATATAATATATAATATAATAACTAAGATACACTATGTCATAGACACTCCTTTCTCTGAAGCTTTATTTCTAAAACAAATTTTTAATATTTTTTTTATTAAATTGATTACAGTTTATTCAATTGTATCCCAGGTGTAGCCACCAATTTTTAGTTTTTATATTAATTATAGTTTTGAAGATCAGTACTCACGTCAGCTACAAAGTTTGTATCTTAGTTGCTTTAGATATTGAGCCACCTTTTCAGGCCACTGTGCACATTCTTACAATTGGAATCTACTTCCAACTTTGTCATGTGTGATGCTTAATTTTGATTGTTAATGGTATTTTATCTGGAACCATCTATGATACAGTTCCCTAAGCACAACTCTGCTGGATTATTTCAATTATGTTACCTTCTGTCCATGCTTCTGAGCAATTAATTGTATTAGGTAATCACGGTGAGAATACTATAACAACTATTATTGGGCTGTGAAATTACAAACATGATTTCCAGAATGCATAAACAGGAGAAAGCTCAGTGAGTATGAGCCGACATTGTCCTCTGCTTCTTTGTTATTATTTATTTTTTTCTTTATTTCACTTTATTCACTTTGTATCCTCCCATAAACACTTCCCTCCTTCCCTTCTAATCCCACCTTCCCTCCCCCTTCTTCATGTATGCCCATCCACAAGTCCACTGATAGGGGAGGTCTCCCTCTCCTTCCTTCTGAAATTAGTCTATCAGATCTCATCAGGAGTGGCTGCATTGTCATCTTCTGCGTCCTCTGTTTCTTAACTAAGTCAGCCACTTCACTTGCTGTGACCTCCTGACATCAGTCCTGCCCTATAGCGCTACCATAAGCCTACAAACACTGAGCCAAATGTATTTCTAATGTAAATAATATCCTAAAGCTCTTTTTCACACCAAGAGGGAAATAACTTACAAATAAAAATGTTCTTATAATGCCCAGGTTGAGTCAGGTTTTGTGGTATACCCCCTTAGTTGATTCTTTGCCTTTGGGACTTTTTGGCGGCTAGAGTCTGAAAGAATTTGGTCAGAGAAATGTCCCGTTTTCATTTTTTAAGCAGAACTTAACATGTCTTTCTGATGGGAGTTTGTAATATTTAATAAATTGATTCTTGTGGCTCTATCACATGAAAGCAGCTTCCTAAGTAACTGAGAGGGAGGAGAAGACTGCCAAATGGCATTTTCCAAAGATGACATTGATTACAACAATAAAAGTATTTAATATACAACATAAATGTAATAGAAGTGAAACATTGTAAATAATAATAAAGTAAAATAGAGAACATTAGGGATGTATTATAATGAGCTATAAAAGGAAGGAAGGATGTAGGCAAATGGAATTGTGGGATTCCATGATTCAGTTTAATAAGAAACTGAAGGGAAGTAAGGTTGCTTGTACAATCCAAAAGCTTCTTCAGTTATCATCCTCCACAGGATGATCAATTGTACTGGAGAAGAAAATTGTTCCAATATTCACTGTCAAATAAAACAAAAAAAAAATCATGATAAAAAACATTCTCAGAAGACAGATTCCACTCAACTCAGACAAAATGAGTCTTTCAGTCTATTTTTATAACTCTACACAGAAAATTTCATGTGTTTACAACATATCTGATTTTGAGAGGTCCTATTATTGATTCAGATATGTTTTTCCTATTTATCATTCTTCATGTATTTGTTGTAGTTGATCCTGTGAATCCAGTAGTTACATAATGCTAAGCGTTTGATAAGATTTATCTCTCATAAGAAATCCAACCAACATTACTGTTTTTGCAGGAGGATTGCACAGTTTGTTGACAGTGGCACAGGGCTTAATCTTCCAGAATATTGGAGGGGTTTTTGAATCCAAACGTTGTCTCTAAGTGATCTTTTCAAAAGTAATACTTTGGTAACCAAGATATCCTACATTGACTCAGGGACCAGGAGAAGGAAAGGTGAGAAACACAGCAGGTAATATTCTAGAATCCTTTCAGGGGCTGAATTAGGAGGACATCTGTCATACATACATGCATGCATATATGTGAGTATAAACATGCATGTGTATATGTGTTCAAGGTCAATATGTATGTATGATTATATTTATATTTTTTAATTATGCTGTTTAATTATATTTAATTAAAAAAGACTTTTTCCATGCTAAAATATCAAGATGTGTGCCAATACTGCTGTGATGTTAATTACAGTTTTGTGAAATCAGGAGAGGATGTCATCCTTCCATTCATCTGATTACTACTTTAAATCTTCCTGTTACCTGTCAGAAAGTCCTCCTGAGAAGGAACAGATGTAAGATTTAATTCTTCAGTATTATCATTTGGAAAGTTATTGTCACTTTGGTTATGGGCATCAGCCTTATCACAAGACTTCTCAACAGCAGTTTATAAACCAGAGGAGTTCTTGATGTCCTCCACACTCCTTTGCATGTCTTTATACAATGTAGTAGTATCCTCTTCAAAGATCTTTGGAAAATATTCAGTGAGAATTTTTATAAGAGAAACCTGTAAATCAACAGTACAGAAACTAGATTCTGTCATTTCACATTGTTTATAAATTTGATACCAGAGTCTTGAAATGACAAAAAAATTAGGAGTTACTACATGCAGGTATCAACCCACGAAAAGAGTAAGAATAGTATGGGCACATATTTAATGTATAGTCAGTAAAATAAGGAAAAGTTTCAGTAGCCTCACAACAATGACTGTTTTTGTTTAACTTTTATGTTTCTTCCCATGATACACCTCATTTTATATTTGACCAGGCTTTTAAAAATTATTCATTTATTACAATTTATTCAAATTTCCCTACTGCAGTCCACGCCCTGGTCTCCTCTTAGAACCACACACCCTCCCTCTTCTCCTTCTTTGCCCCTTCCCTAAGTCCTGTGACAGGTGAGAACCTCCTGCCAGCTCAGCAGGTAAAGTCTAGGCTCACAACCAAAAATAATTTACCAGTCTTAAACAAGGTAGCAAAGAAATAATTTTCAGGAATATCACACTTAGATGATATTCTTTTTTTTTTTTTTGTATTCTCTCTTTTTTTAATTTTTTATTTAACTTTTATTAATTACACTTTATTCCTTTTATGTCCCACCATAGGCACCTCCCTCCTCCCATTCTGGTCCCACCCTCCCCCCCTTTCTACATGCATGCCTCTCCCCAAGTCCACTGATAGGGGAGGTCCTTCTTTCTGATTTTTTTTTTGTGGTTGTTGTTGTTGTTCTCAATGCAGTTTATTCAGGAACCTTGAACAATCTTCTGACCCTGGTTAAAGCCAGCCCACAGCTTAAAATAACCTCTTTTTAGCCAACCCCAGAGTGCCTCGTGGGCAATGCAGATAGGTCCACATACACGGAAGCAAGCCTGATCCTCAGCCTTAGCCAAATATGGAGTTGTTTGTGACAGAGAGCACTCACCATCGGGAAGGTGGAAGGCAGAAACCAGCTCCATCTTTAAGTCGTGGCATTACACAGCTCTCTACAGTTCCCCCTTTTTGTTTTAGACACATCAGGCAAGAGTAGAGGTCTGATCTCTGATATTAGGAATAAATTGGGACTTTGTACCAATGTTCCTTTAGGTGTCATCCACCCAAAGAGCATCAGACCCGTCTGATACCTTTTTCTCAGAGGCGGGACCTGGGGCATCAACCCGCATGCAATCAGACATGCTCTTCTCTGGGTCGAAAGCAGCTGACCCTGAGTGCAGTGCTTAGCTTTGCATCCTGAGCGTAACATTTTAGCTTTTTATGGTAGCCAACCATGTTTGGAGAGACTGTCCTGCTTCAATGGCTGTAAAGGCCTGAATGATCATGGCTGCATTACGCTGTTGTGAGACTCTAATCTTGCATTTACACCACAGGCAAACCAAGGAGACCAACCCCAGAAGGCCTGCTAACACTACCATGCCCGCCCATTCCTTCAGATGATTCATGGCTGCAGCAATCCATGATGATAATCCTCTGGCTAGTCCTGCGTCCACTCTGGTAGAATTTGCTGTAACAATGGCCACTCTCAGCTGCTCCACCATAGTATCGAATTCTTTAGTCCAATTACCTAAAATATAGCTAGACAATTGTTTAGACAGATTTAAAGCACGGAAAAAAATCTTATATTGTATGCTAGTGACACAAAGTCCAGCATACTTCCATTGACAGCCAAGTTGAGCGATTTGCCATAGGGTATCAATTTGCTCCTGCACGAGGTCAATCCTCTGATTGAACACCATCAAGTATCCTTTTTGTTGAGCATTAATTTCTTTTTGTACATCTAAAGCATGAGCTACATTGGCTAAAATATTATTTAGGGTCTGAGCAGTCTGCATAGTATGACTCATGGCTAATGCAGCAGTGGTATCTCCAACAGCCACCAATGAGATGGCAGTAACAATGGCGGCTGTAATTTTCTTGTTTCATACACAAATAGTTCAGAATAGTGATCATTCTTTGTTTTCTTCTCTGACCGCATAAAGGAATATATATGAATAGAACTGTTTAGAAAAGAAAATCATTAATAGCACTTAAGAGTGAAAATTATATTTCATTGTTCTTTTTGTACTGAACGTGAATTTTTATTAAGACTTGGATTTTAGGTTGCCAGTTGCTTGGTAGCTGAATAGAGCCAAGAAGAGTCCTGGATGCGAGTGTCATAACTTGTGTTTAACTACTGCAATGTATCATGACTTCTGTTTTGTGCCCCTGATTCCTGAAAGGTGCTAGTTAAATATACCCCTTCCTTTCTTTTTATTTCTTTTCCTTCTTTTTTAACATATGATTTTATTGATTCTTTGTGAATTTTCCATCATGTACCCCAAACCCACAAATTTCCCAATCCTTCCATTACTGCTTACCACCCTTTAAATCCCACAAAAGAAAACAAAAAAATATTATATATATATATATATATATATATATATATATATATATATATATAATTTTTATTATCGTGTGTGTGTGTGTATAAATCACTAAATTATTCCATGTAAGCTGTGTTGTGCCACTGTGTGTCACACTAATATCCTTTTGCTCAAACAGCTCCGTTTGCAGATGTTCACTAAAATGAGTCAATACTCTGGTGCAGAGCCTAATGATTTTGTGCTACACCATCAATAATAGATCCTCTCAGAGACTCTCTCAGATATTCTGGATATCCTCCTGTTGTACCTAGCCATGGATTTCCAGCAGCTTTGGGTGTTCAGGACCAGCCTCTTCACATGTTCCAAAAGTTCATAGATGGAGATGTTGGGATGGGCCAGCTCAAAGTCTTGGATCTGGGTCTTGGCTTAGTCAGCTTGCCAACTCTCCTGCAAATCATGCCACCAGGGCCAGCTCTCCTGCACCTTTTTTTTGCAAGAAGGCACCCCCCATACTTTCTTAAAAGGTTTTTGTCTCTCATTTTGACAAAAAACACAAAAAGGGTCTTATCAGACTGCATCTGCACATTATGGCATTATATTTTTAAATTTTATTCAGTTTTAAAATTCAGTCCTATTCCTACTGAACTTTGTACCCTTTCTGTTTGCAAATCTATCATGTCCAACTTCTTAGTGGCTGCTATCCTCAGGAGACATATATGCTAATCATAAAATCTTTAAGGATTTTACTTGGGAATTATGCTTTAAGAAGTAAGCCCCACTGTGAGGCAACTGGTATGCAGCTCTGGTATTAGAGGGAATGCAGGTGTCCTATCTTTCTCTGCCTGTGTCTCAATTGGCTTTCCTCTTAACAAGTGAAAATATATTTTCTTCTTAGGAATTTTCTCGCACCACCTGAAATTTTACTCTGAGGCTTTTAATGAAAAAATAAGCTTATCAATACTAAATTTGAAACAATCAGTAAAACAATTTAAAGTAAATTCCTTGGTGAAACAAGGTTAAGGTAAACTATTATGTGAAGTGGTGTGTCAGAAGTTATATTCATTGGCAGCTATCTCAGAAGACTCAGCATCTGTAATTTCACAAGCATGAGTAATTTCAGTTTTATGAGATCCATTGTCATCTTCTTGTTTCCAAGGACACCACAATGCAAGCAGTGTGCAACTTCCATGCAGGCAACATATAAAATGAATAAAAGTTTCAATTGTGCTTTACATGAAATAAAATAAATATTTTGGTGTTAGATTTATGGCTCACTGATAAGTGTACTAGTTTGTACTCGAAAGCATTCAGTTGAGTTCTCAGCACATCATGGTTGCTTTGAGTATTATGTAAGTCTAATTCCATGGAGTTCAAAGATTTCTTTGGGCATGCAGGGAACTAAGAAAAGTTGTTAAATGCAAAATTACATGAAAGCAGAAGGTAAGCACACACAGTTATTTAGTAAAATAAATGTTTCCTTATTATAAGCGTAGTTCTACAGATCTGTTGTTGTACAAATGAAAAGCTGCCTGACATGGGAGCTGTATTGTTTCATCTGTGCTCAATTCAAAAATTAAGTGTGACTAAGTGAATAGAAGCTGGGAACAAGTGCCACTCCCAGGGATGAGAAAACTACTTGAGGTATATATCTCATTCTATTTTATTCTATTTCTCCGTGATGGTCCACAGTCCTAAATTTTAGTTTGTTGAACCTCATCATCTCTTTCTGTCATCTTTAGCGTCTGTGCTTCAAGTTTATTTGGTTTTCAAAGGCAGTTAAAGACGGATGAGACATAACTTCTAATGACATTAAGAAGGACGATTCCCAACCTCCGTGAAATAGATCAATACCTCTTCTAAACCAAAAGAATGCAATCCTAGGGTGTCCTTAAACACCAATGACCTTTCCAACTCCACTGGTGCAGATCTCAAAAGGTCACCCAGAACTTTTCATTTCCATTCTGATCCTTGGCAACTGGGTCTTGGTTTTCTTGGTTGCAAATTGATCCCTTTTTCGCTCTGGTTTATTTCTCAGTGTGCTCTCTCTTTCTCTCTCTCTCTCTCTCTTTCTCTCTCTTTCTCCTCTCTATCTCTCTCTCTTACATACATACACACACACACTTGCACACATAGGCACACTTACACAGAGGCTATCAACTCTCTATGTCCATGCCTATGAATGACTCTCTTTCCAAACATATCTATATACACACAGATGTTTATTCATGAACATCTATGTATACAAAGGACAGAAATGAACACAATATTCATTAGTGCTGAAGTTAGCACACCTGACAGTTATCCTAAACAGTTCTCCCCCAGGCAGTTGTGTACCTTGGCATGGGCGGAGCCCTAAAGTATGGAAAACTAACTCTGGATAGGAGATTTGTGCAAGCACTGGAGAACTAGCAATGGGAAGTGAGGTCAATGATTTTTGAGGCACTGCCACCCAGAAGAGCAGGTGAGAATTCCAGGAAATCCATCCTTCCCTTCCAATTCATGCAGGTGTGCATCAGGAAGTGGCAGGAGTGGGCATGTCTGGCAGTGAGTCCCTTGGGGAGGTGAAGGCCTAGGTGTGAGTTGAGGTGTGGGTGCTGGTCTTTCTTCCTGAAGCCTAGACCTTGAGCCTTCGCCAGAGTCGTTGGGTAGTGGGTGTCTGGTGGGCCGATGCAGGAGAGAGTGCTTGCTCTGGGAAGATGGCTGCAGCCTAGGCTCTCATGGGTGGGTGGAACCCGCCCAAAGGGTGTGGAGATCAGACAGAGAGGCCTCCAGAGAGTGTCTCCAGAGCTCCAAGTAGGATCCCATGTGCAAGCTCTGGAAGGCCTGGGTTTTCCGTGAGGGAAGAGTGGGTGTGTCCAGTCCCGTGCCATCCAAAGATATGCCTGAGCAGAGAGTGTCCTTCTGGGGTTCACCTGCGAGAGAACCGGTTGCGATATTCCCAGAGAGCCTTGGCCATGAGGGTGGCAGGTCTCTTCTTACCCTGGATCTTGATGCAGAGAGCCCGCTGGGATAGGCTGTGTCCAGAGGCCTCCTGGAGGAGGTGCCTTTCAGAGGTGGGCCCCCGCGCCGGGGGTCCGGGCTCCTAATGCTGGTCTGGGGTCCTGGCCTGGGGGAAGAACATGACCGTCTGAGTACGTTCGAGGCCTTGCAGCTTCTTGGCCTGTGTCCTCCGGATGCGGGCTGTGAGGGCTTGCAGCTTCACCTCTTGGTCTGCCTCCTCCATCTACTGCTCTGTCTTGGTCTCAGTCTGACTGTGGGTCTCAGTCTGGTCCCCTGGGTGACGAGGTTCCTCCTCTTGGGTTGCTTGTGCTGTGTTGGCTTGGAAGGCGTCCTTGGCTTGGGAGATTCCTTGGAGAGCAGTTTGTTCGGTTGTATCAGCTTCATGGGCTGCAATGGTCTCCATGGCTATAGCCAAAGTTTGAGGTCTTGTTGCTGGTCTTTCTCCCTGAAGCCTAGACCTTGAGCCTTTGCTAGATTCCTTGGGTATCGCCTGTCTGGTTGGACAATGCAAGATGGAGTACTTGCTCTGGAAAGATGTCTGCAGCCTAGGCTCTCACGGGTGGGGGGAACACATCCAATGGTGTTGAGATCAGGCAGAGAGGCTTCCAGAGAGTTTCTCTAGAAAGGTCGCCCGTGAACAGGAAGTGGAATCTCAGGTGAAATTGCTGGAAAGCCATGCCTCCTCCATAGCTCAGGAAGCCTGTTTCAGATCTCAGAGCCAACTCTAGCTGACTCCATGGGGTTCACAGCCCTTCCTTGCCTCCAAACGTTCTCTGGTCAAATGTGTTTTTCTGTATGATCTTTTTGGTACTCTTGGGTTAACCTGCCCACATCTGTGGGTCTCCAACTTTGGAGTCATGAGAGAACCTGGTCTCTTCTTACCCTGCTTCATGCTTTTGTGGCCTTCCCTATAGGGCAGACAGGGATCCATCTGGCATGTGCTGTGTGTAGAGGCTTCATGGAGGAAGTGCTTGTCAGAAGAGTCCCCACCTCTCGCCTGAGGTTCACTCTCCTCCTTCTGGATGGGTCTTTTTGCCTGTATTTGGAAAGTGACCATCTTGTTTTGTCTACATCCTTGCAGCTTCTACACTTGTGTGCTCTGTTTGCAGGCTCTCAGGGTTTGCAGCCTCAGCTCTTGTAACTCCTTCATTTGCATGTGTGTTGCTCTCAATCTGGCTCTGGTTTAGTTTCCCAGGCTAGGACTCCTCTTCTGCGTGCCCAGGTTCAGGCTTATCAAACATATATATATATATGTGTGTGTGTGTGTGTGTGTGTATGATATACATTCGTACATTTATATGTATATGTATATATATCACAGGTAACTTGCACCTGTGTGACGCATGCTGTGATATATATATATATATATATATGTATAAATTAGCATATATATATATATATATATATCCCTCGGTATGATGGCCATTGTAATTTTTATCACTGTTTGATATTTAATGTAGTCTTCCCTATGTAACAGAGACCATGAATGACCATGAATTGATTGATACTATGAGATGGCTGTGTCATGATGTTCAAGTTTGTGGTGTTCACTCTAATTGCATCCATGTGATGTTTGGGTGAGGGCTCTGTTTACTTATCATTGTGTGATGGCTACAATGTAATGGCCCCTGTGAAATGGTAATAATTAATGGCTACTGTGTTGTGTTCACTGTGTGATGATTACTCTGTGATGGTTACTGTGTTATGGCCACTTTTTGAGGGCCTCTTATTGACAGTAATTTGTTTTTGACACTGTTGATGGTCACTGTATGCAGGCCACTTAATGATGGCCTGTGTGTGTTGGTCACTGAATTATAAATTCTGTGGGATCCCACTATGTGATGGTCAAAGTTTGATAGCCACTGTGATGGTCATCCTGTGATGGCCATTACCTGATGGTCACTGTTTGATATACCACTATGTGTTTTATATGGTGTGATGGTCACTGTGTAAATTTGACTTTGTGCTGGACAATGTGTGATTGACATTGAGTTTTGTTCACTGGGCAATGATCAGTGCTTCATCGCCAATACATGATTTTCACTATCATGGCCTGTGACTGATGGTTGTTTTGTGATGGCCATTCTGTGCTAGCTAATAATTGATGGTTAGCTGTGTGATTTAATTGCATAATGGTTACTGTATAATCACTAATCTGTGATGACCATTTTGGTTGATACTGTTTTATGTTCACTGTGTAATATTCATTATATGATGGCCACTGTGTGATAGTCATTATGTCATAAACATGGCGATGCCAAGAGTGTTAAAAATGGCATGTGATGGATACATAGTGATGGCCAATGTCAATGTTCATGGTGATGGCAAACTCTGTGATGGTCACAGTGTGAGAGACACTGTGTGAAGGCCATGATGTGATGATCACTGTGTTGGTCAATATATGGTTATCATTTTATACTGTCCACATTTTCATTATCATTGCAATATGAAAGCAGATTGATAGCTGTTGTTTTATGGTTAAAGCATAATGGACACTGTGTGATGGTATCTGTGTGGTCATATCTGGGTGATGGGTACTGTAAAATCCACCAGGTTGTGACCAGCATGTGATGGCCACAATGTGATGACCAGTTTGTGGTAGTCATTGTGATGAACAGCTGTGAGTAATTCACTGAGTGATCATCATTTTGTGATGGACATATTGTGATGGTCACTGTGCGATGGCCACCTTGGAGTGGAAAGTATGTAATGGTCTCTGTTTATCATCACTATGTGATGGCTTCTATATGGAGGTCACTAGGAATAAACATAATGTGTTGACCAATGTTTTATATCCTCTGTGTGATGGTCAAATAGCATAACTCCTAGGGATGCCCCCTGTGCTATAGACACAATGAAATAGTCTACTCTATGATGGTGACTCTTCATGTCTTGGGTCCATGAACCAGGCAGTCAAGAATCTGTTTAAAAAACTGAATGTATTTCTAGAAAACAAATTATTGTAGTTACACTACTTCAAATAAAACAGGAGATTTGGACAAACTGATGTGGCACTGTATGACAGGATTGTTATTTTTTTCTGGCTAAAAATGTACA
Source organism: Meriones unguiculatus (assembly GCF_030254825.1). Lineage (NCBI taxonomy): Eukaryota > Metazoa > Chordata > Mammalia > Rodentia > Muridae > Meriones > Meriones unguiculatus. Next base: position 22,302,506 of record NC_083353.1, on the reverse strand, counting down.
TCCTGAGAGAGAAGCTGTGAGTATTCTGTGGTGTGCTTCTCTATAGACTACTTGTTCCTGGGGCATATAGGGCCATAAAGCAGGTTTCAGCTTTTGTTTTGCTTTGCTTTGTTTTTTTTGTTTGTTTATTTGTTTGTTTTGTTTTGTTTTTTGTTTTGTTTTGTTTTTTGAGACAGAGTTTCTCTGTGTTACCTTGGCTGTCCTGGACTCATTCTGTAGAGAAGGCTGGCATTGATCTCACAGAAATCCATGTGCCTCTGTCCCCTGGAGTGCTGAGATTACAGGTGTCACCACTGCCACAGCTTGGTTTCAACTTTAAAATATAAATTTTTATACTTTTATTAATTAAACCTTACTCACTTTGAATCTCCCCATAAGCCCCTCACCCATCCCTCCCAATCCCACCTTCCTTCCCCCTTCTTCACGCATACCCCTCCCTGAGTCCACTGATAGGGGAGGTCTTCCTCTACTTCCTTTTGATCTTAGTCTATCATATCTCATCAGGAGTGGCTGCACTGTAATTTTCTGTGGCCTGGTAAGGCTGTTTCCCTCTCAGGGGGAGGTGATCAAAGAGCAGGCCAATCAGATTATGTCAGAGGTAGTCCCACTTCCCATTAGTATGTAACCCACTTGAACACTAAACTGCCATGGACTACATCAGTGCAGGGGTTCTAGGTTATCTCCATACCTGGTACTTGGTTGGAGTATGCATCTCTGGAAAGACCCCTGTGTTCAAATTTTCTGGTTCTGTTTCTCTCCTTGTGGAGTTCTTGTTCTCTCCAGATCTTACTATTTACCACTTCTTTGATAAGATTCCATGCACTCTGCCCAACAGTTGGCCATAAGTCTCAGCATCTGCTTTCATAGCCTGCAGGGCAGAGCCTTTCAGAGACCCTTTACTGTTTTCTTCTTCTTCTGATGTCCATACTCTTTGCCTTTCAGGATGGGGATTGAGCATTTTAGTCAGGGTTGACTCCCTCTTGATTAGTTAGGACATCAACATAAAATCAGAAACATTAAATCAGTTATAAGAAAAAGTAGGAAAGACCCTAGAACTCCCTGGTACAGGAGAAAACTCCCTAAACAGAATACGAACATCATAGGCTCTAAGAGCAACAATCAATAAATGGGACCTCATGAAACTAAAAAGCTTCTGTAAAGCAAAGGACACTGTCATCAAAACAAAATGAATGCGTACAGATTGGGAAAAAATCTTCACCAACCATTTATCTGACAGAGGGCTAATACCCAGTATTTATAAAGAACTAAAGAAACTGAAAAGCAACAAACCAAGTAATCCAATTAAAAAATGGGGAACAGAGCTAAACAGAGAATTCTCTGTAGAGGAATATCGAGTGGCAGAGAAAAACTTAAAGAAAGGCTCAAAGTCACTAGCCATTAGGGAAATGCAAATCAAAACCACCCTGAGATTTCACCTTACAACCATAGAATGGCCAAGATCAAAAACTCAAGTGACAACACATGATGGAGAGGTTGTGGAGAAAGGAGAACCCTCCTCCACTGCTTGTGGTAATGTAAACTTGTACAACCACTGTGGAAAGCAATCTGGTGCTTTCTCAGACAACTAGGAATAGTGCTTTCTCAAGATCCATCCATACCGCTCCTAGGCATATTTCAAAAAGAGGTTCAAGTACACAATAAAGACATTTGTTCAGCCATGTTTGTAGCAGCTTTATTTGTAAAAGCCAGAAGCTGGAAACATCCCAGATGTCCCTCAGTGGAGGAATGGATACAGAAATTGTGGTACATCTACACAATGGAATATTACTCAGCAAAGAAAAATAAGGAAATCATGAAATTTCCAAGTAAATGGTGGGACCTGGAAAGGATCATCCTGAGTGAGCTGTCCCAGCAGCAGGAAGACACACACGGTATATTCTCACTCATATAGACATATAATACAGGATAATCCTTCTAAAATCTGTACATCTAGAATATAATTTTTGTAATTTTAATTACGTTATTTCCAAATTCATTTTTCTCCCTCACATATACTGCTCCTTGCCTTCAATTTCATGGCCTTTTGGTTAAATTATTGTTACTGGTTGAATTTTACTTAAGTTTTGCTCAAGGATTTCCCAGATAGTAAGCCAAGAAATGGCTCCCTTGGACATTGAATATGAAATGAAATGTCACACAAGGACCCATGTCCTGGAACAGGAACTGCTTTGGGACATTGGAAGAATTTCTATTAAAATAGATTTTTCCAGACTAAAATCTTGTCTGCTCCAAGGGTACAAGGGCAGAGCTAGGAAGGCCTGTGCTGTCTGAGTCATTTGCTTTCTATTCACCCAGTAAGGGAAACACTATTCCCCAAACCCCACCTTGGTGGTCCTTGCTTAGGAAAGACTCTGGAAAGGCCTAGCCAACAGAAGCTCTAATGGACGTTAGCTTGCAGGTTCCTTCCTCGATTCTTCCCTGGTTCTGCTCTAGGGATCTGTGCAGGAGACCACAAGCCACACCATGGTGATTGTGGTCACTCTTTTCTTAGGTCAGGAGGAGCAGGCCCGTTGAACTGTCAGAGCAGCTGGTACTGGGATGGACTGTGAAACAGACTGTAGGTTTGTTCATGTGGTGACCTGAGCAGTGGCCCTTGGCCTCTGAGCTTGGCTGATTGTGGATTCTTTGGAAGAAGGAGGCTCTCTGCATCCATGGCTGTGGGACCCTGTGGTGCTTGTACATACATCACTACATAGTGCATAAACAATCATTGCTTTTGGTGTATTATAGGAAGAAGACATTATAAAATTGAAGGTCTTTTTTATAGAAGTTCTGAATTTTTCATTCTGCTTTTAGGTTTGTGTTACTAGTTCTGTGAAGGGTTTAGAAACTGGTAGTAAATAGGTGACAGGGGTTACCCTTCAACAATACAGCAATGCTTGGTTAGAATACTATGGCTAGAGAGATTGCTAAGTGGTTAAGAGCACTTATGGATAAGACCAGAGTTAAGATCCCAGGATATATAGCATGTGGCTCACAACTACCTGCAACCACACCTCCAGGGGACCTTATGATCTACTCTTACTTCACTGGGTATATATACACACACACACACACACACAAATGCACACATACACAATTCTTCATATACACAAGAATTTAAAATATTTGAAAAGCTAGGTGTTGCTGACATATGCATTTCATTTCAACACTCAAGAGGCAGAGGCAGCTGGAGCTCGGAGTTCAAGACCACTCTGGTCTACACAGTCAGTTCTAGGATAGCTCAAGTTGCATGCAGAAACCTTGTCTCAACAACCAAATCACAGATAAAATAAAATAAAATAAAATAAAATAAAATATAAAATAAAAATCCTTTTATGTTTCTGTGATTCAGAGAAATTCATTTCCAAGGACAAAAGGAGTTTCTGAGCTGCAGAGGTTTCCCAGGTGTTCATGGGGTTGGGTGGATAAGGCAAATTCCACATCTTGTGACATAGATTTTGTGGCAAAAAATAGACATTAAAATATTTAATGTCATTTTGTCTGTGAGTTTCAGTGGGTCTGGGTTTGCATGAATCCACAAGGGGACATGTGGGGCTACCAATCCATGGCAGAGCTTTTGATCTTATCCATTTGAGAGAGAGCTCTAGAGCATGGTCACTCTCTCTCACTATAGGAAATATCAGTAGGTGTTGGGTCAAACCCAACAATTTAGGAGTCACTTTGAGTTAATTTTGTGGTAGTTGTGGAGTTTGTCTATATTTTTTTTTCTTTATTCTTTTCTTACATGTCCTGACTGAATGGTCCCCTTCCTCCTCTTTTTTTAAACCCCCAATCTTCTCAATCATGTCCATTGCTCCTCTATTTCAATTCAGAAAAGAGCACACCTCCAGTGATATCAGCTGAACAAAGCATAACAAGATGCTATAAGAGTATGCATAAACCATCATATCAAGGCTGGACAAAGCACCAAAGTTGGAGGTAAAGTGTTCCATGAGCAGCCAAGAGTCAGAGATACTACCACCCCAACTCTTAGGAGTTCCACAAAAACACTCAAATCAAACAACCACAGCATGTACACACAGGGCCAAGCTCAGACCCATGCAGGTTCCGTGATTCTTGCTTCAGTCTGTGTGAGCCCTTATGAGCCCTCCTTAGCTGACTCAGTGGTCCATGTTTTTATGGTGTCCTTGAACTTTCTGGCTTCAACAATCCTCCCTTCTCCTCTTTTCCCCGGGTTCCTGAGTTAGTCTAATGTTTGGGTGGATGACTGTGTCTGCTCCTTTCAGTTCTGGGGCATCGCCCTCTGAGAACTATTGGGCTAGGCAGCATCTATGAATACAGCAGGATATCATAAGATACTATTTCATTGACTTTTTTATTAATGTTAGTCTTATGTGGTTCAACCCTAGGTCTTTGAGGTATCCACCTTTAGGTTCCTGGTGATACAGAAAGTGTGAGGCATGGGCTCTCTCTCTCATGGTTTGGGCCTCAAGCTAGGCCAGTTTTTGTGGATTTAGGCCAGCTTGTGGGTTTTTCATACCCACAAGCTATGAGTCACCACTGCTGCAGCACATCTTGCAGAGGACAGGTTGAAGGTAGAAGGCTTTGTGGCTGAGTTGGTGTCCCAGTACCACCACTGGGAGCATAGCCTGTTTACAGAAGATAGTCTGTTCAGGTTCCATATCCTCTGTTGCTAGGAGACTTTGTTAGAGTCACCCTGATAGGTTCCCAGAAATTTCCCCTGCACCAGGATTCCATATCATCCTCTAAATGCTCAGCAACTCAAGTTGTTTCTGGTCATATTCTCTCTCTCTGCCTCTCCCTCCTCTATTTGGTTCACCCTATTTCTTTCCATTCTCTGTACCCTGCCACCTGTCTACTCCCCCCAAATTTATTTTATTTTCAATTTCCAGGGAGATCTTGCTATCCCACCTAAAACCCTTCTTTTTACTTACCTTCTCTGGTTTTGTGGATTGTAGTGTGATTATCCTACACTTAACAGCTAATGTCTTCTTGCAAGAGAGTACATACAATGTTTGCTTTTCTGGGTCTGGGTTACAACAATCAGGAAGATTTTTTCAGTTACATACATTTGCCTGAGAATTTCAGAATTTTTTTCTAACACCTGAGTAATACTCCATCTTAAAATATACATTTTATTTATCTGTTCTTCCACTGAGTGACATCCTGGTTGTTTCCAGATTCTGGCTATTATGAACAAAGATGTTATGAATATGGTTGAGCAAGTGTCCTTGTGATAAGATGGAGTGTCTTTTGGGCATATGCCCAATAGTGGTATAGCTGGCAGTTGAGTTCTCCATTCCCAACTTTCTGAGGAACCAGCAAATTGATTTACATTGTGGCTGTAAAATTTATGCTCCCAACAAGAGCAAATTTCCTGTCACTTATTTTGTTGATCTTTTTTATTCTGACATTTGCGAGACAGAATTTCAAACTAGTTTTGATGTGCATTTCCCTGTTGGCTAAGGATATCCCACATTTCTTTAAGTGTTTCCTGGCCATTTGAGATTCACATACTGAGAATTATGTATTTCTGTGCCTCATTTTTTAAATGTTGGATTGTTTAGTTTGTGGATGACTAATTTGTTAAGTTTTTTTTTTGTTTGTTTGTTTGGCTTTTTTTAATTTTGAATGTTAACACTCTATAGGATGGGGATTTCATGAAAATCTTTTTCTTTGTTGTAGGCTGATATTTTGTCTTTTGATGATGTTCGTTATATTTCACTATGCTGAGGTCCCATTTATTAACTGTTGTTATTAGTGCCTACATGAATCATATTCTGCTTAGGAAGTTGTCTCCTATGTCAGTGTGTTCAAGAGTGTTCCCTGTTTTTCTCTTCTGTAAGGTTCAGAGTTCTATGTTGAGATCTTTGACCCACTTGAACATAAGTTTGGAGCAGGATTGTAAATATTGGTGTGTTTGCATTCTTCTGCATTCATATATCCATAGCATTTCTTTTTTTTATTCAACTTCAAAATGTTTATTTTCCTAAATTTAAACATATTTAATATGCACAGGCAATTAAATCTTTAATATTATTTTTTCATAGGATGATTGTAATGAGTTTATTCTGTAGGAAAACAAATGGAAACGTTACAAACCAGTTCATTTCTGTTTATATGGCCTATAAAAAAGATTTATTTTCTGGGGTTATCAATCTGGCGCTTTCTCAGACAACTAGGAATAGCGCTTCCCCAAGATCCAGCCATACCACTCCTGGGCATATATCCAAAAGAGGCTCAAATACACAAAAAGGACATTTGCTCAACCATGTTTGTAGCAGCTTTATGTGTAATAGCCAGAAGCTGGAAACAACCCAGATGCCCCTCAACTGAAGAATGGATGCAGAAATTGTGGTACATCTACACAATGGAATATTACTGAGCAATGAAAAATAAGGAAATCATGAAATTTGCAGGTAAATGGTGGGATCTGGAAAGGATCATCCTGAGTGAGTTGTCCCAGAAGCAAAAAGACACACATGGTATATACTCACTCATATAGACATACAACATAGGACAAACCCACTAAAACCTGTGCCTCTAAAGAAACTAAGCAAGAGAGAGGACCCTAACTAAAATGTCCAATCCCCATCCGGAAAGGCAAAGAGGATGGACATCAGAAGAAGAAGAAAACAGGAAACAACCTAGGAACCTACCACAGAGGGCCTCTGACAGCCTGTGCCGTAAAGACTATCAAAGCAGATGCTGAGCCTGATGGGCAACTGTTGGGCAGATTGAATAGAATTTTATGTAAGAACTGGGAAGTAGTAAGAGCTGGAGAGGACAGGGTCTCCACAAGGACAGCAACAGAACAAGAAAATTTGAACACAGGGAACTTCCCAGAGACTCATACTCCAACCAAGGACTATTCATGGAGATAACCCAGAACCCCTGCACAGATGTAGCCCAGGGCAGTTCAGAGTCCAATTGGGTTACATAGTAATGTGAAGAGGGACTGCCTCTGACATAATCTGATTGGCCTGCTCTTTGATCACCTCCCCCTGAGGGGGGGAGCAGCCTTAACCAGGCCACAGTAGAGGACAATGCAGCCACTTTTGATGTGCACTGATAGACTAAGTTCAGAAAGGAGAGGAGAACCTCCCATATCATTGGACTTGGGGAAATGGCATGCATGCAGAGGGAGGAGGGAGGGTAGGATTGGGAGTGGAGGAGGGAGGGGCTTATGGGCAGATGCAGAATGAATAAAGTGTAATTGATGAAAAATTAAAAAAAAAGATTTATTTGAGGAATGGCCTTCAGAGAATTGGTGAATGAGTTTCATTTGCAGTATAATATCAGAAAGATAATAGTAATAGTTATGTTCATAGACCTTTTCTTGGGATAAGAGAATCATAATTTTTTCCAGATGGATCATTTTTTTTTCTTTATGAATTGGCAAAGATCTGTGGAACACTATTGTTACTGTCATATTCTGTTAACTATATACCTAAATTTCTTTTCAGCCTAGCACAACCACTCTGGAAATCAATCTGGCCCTTTAACAGACAACTAGAAATAGCATATCGTCAAGATGCAGCCATACCACTTCTAGGCATATATTGAAAAGAGGCTCAAGTACACAATAAGGACATTTGCTCAACCATGTTTGTAGAAGCTTTATTTGTAATAGCCAGAAGCTGGAAACAGCCCAAATGACCCTCAACTTAAGAATGGATGCAGAAATTGTGGTATATCTACACAATGGAGTATTACTCTGCAATGAAAAATAAGGAAATCATGAAATTTGCAGGCAATTGTTGGGACCTGGAAAGGATCATCCTGAGTGAGCCGTCCAAGAAGCAGAAAGACATACAAGGTATATATTCACTCATATAGACTTATAACATAGGATAAACCTACTAAAATCTATACATCTAAAGAAACTAATCAAGAGAGAGGATCCTGACTAAAATGGTCAATCCACATCCCGAAAGGCAAAAAGGATGGACATCGGAAGAAGAAAACAGGAAACAACCTAGAAACCTGCTGCAGAGGGCCTCTGAAAAGCTCTGCCCTGCAGACTATCAAAGCAGACACTGAGACTCATGGCCAACAGTTGGGCAGAGTGCATGGAATCCATAGCATTTCTTAAAGAAGCATTCTTTTTTCTGTTGTGTCTTTTTACCTTCTTTATCAAAAATCAAATGGGCATAGGTGTGTGGATTTATATATGGGTCTTTGATTTGATTATAATTGTGTGGAAATTTGAGAATTGTGTTAAATCCGTAGGTTGCTTTTGGTAGGATGGCCATTTTACTATATTAATTCTATCCATGAGTGAAATCTTTCTATCTTCTGGTATCTTTTTCACTTTAATTCTCTAAACAGTCTAGAAAGACCCTAAAAAAAACTTCTTTAACATTCTTGCTGTACAAGAATTTCACTTTCGTGGTTAGAATTACCCCAAGATATTTTATATTAATTGTGGCTATTGTGAACTGTGTGGTTTTTCATATCTTCCTCAGCTTGTTTGTCATTTGTATATAGGAGAGTTACTGTTTTTTTGTCTGTTTGTTTGATTTCTTTTTCTCTATTTGGTTTTGTTTGTTTCAAGCAACTTTGTATCCAGCTGTTTTGTGAAAGGTATTTATCAGGTGTAGGAGTTCCCTGGTAGAATTCTTGGGATCTCTCATGGATACTATGGTATCATCTGCAATTAACGATACTTTAATTACTTCTTTTCTAGTTTGTAATTCCATGATCTTTTTCATTGCCCTCACTAGAAAGAATTTAAAGTATTCTGTTGGATAGATATGGGCAGAGGAAAGAAGCTTGTCTTCTTCCTGATTTTAGTGGAATTGCCTTGAGTTTTTCACCATTTAATTTGTTGTTGGCTGTAGGCTTGCTGTGAATTTCCCTTATTATATTTATGTATGTCTTGTATATTCCTACTCTCCACAAATGCTTTCTCATTACGGGGTGTTGGATTTTGTTAAAGCCATTTTCAGCATCTAATGATCTCATAATGTTATTTTTTTTCTCCTTTCAGTTTGTTTATATGGTAGAATACATTGACAGATTTTATATGTTATGTACTTCTGCTTTGTTGGACTATTCAGGGCTTGCTGTAGTAGGATAGCCAGTGGAATATATCGACCTGGCTGTTATAGATCTTATTCTTATTTATTTATTTATTTATTTATTTATTTATTTATTTTTTTATTTATTTTTTTATTTATTTATCTAGCTAGCTAGCTAGCTACCTCTTTATTTGTTTATTTATTTATTTGTATTTTTAATAATTTATTCACGTTACATCCCAATTGTAGCCCCCTCCCACATCAATTCCCAGTCCCATCTTCACCTTCTTTTCCACCTTACATCCTTCCTTAATCCACTGAAAATGGAAGTCCTCCTCCACTACCATCTGACCCTAGTCTATCAAGTCTCATCAGAACTGCCTGGATCCTCTTCTTCTGTGTCCTGGTAAGGCCACATTGCCAGAAGGGAGTGATCAAAGAGCAGGCAACAAAGTTTATATCAAAGATAACACCTGCTCCACTTATTGGGAACCCTCATGGAGACTGAGTGCCTATGGGCTGCTTCCTGGTAGGAGATCTAATTCTTCTCCATGTATGGGACTTGGTTGGCCCATCTGTCTTGGCAGGGCTCCTTGGATCAAGATTTTTAACTTTTTTGGTCTCCTTGTAGAGCTTCTGACCCCCTTCCATTTCCCCATTCTCCCTTAAGACTCCCTGTGCTCTGCCCAGAGTTTGGCTGTAATTCTCAGCTTCTGCTTCCATCTTCTGCTGGGTGGAGACTTTCAGAGAACATCTGTGCTAGACTCTTGTCCTGTTCTCTCCTTCATACTTCCGGTGTCTATCCTGTTTGCCCTTCTTAATGGGAATTCATCATCCTCCCTAGGGTCCTCCTTGTTCTTTACTTTCTTTAAGTCTTTGGATTTTTGTATGGTTATCCTATATTAACTGGCTAATATTTGCTTATAAGTGAGTATGTGCCATGCATATCTTTCTAGTTCTGGCTACCTCACTCAGGATGATCTTTTCTAGTCCCATCCATTTGCCTGCAAGTTTCATGACTTCCTTGTTTTTATTAGCTGCATAGTATTCTGTTGTGTAATTGTATAAGAATTTCTGTATCCATTCTTTGCTTGAGAAAAATATAGGTTGATTCCAGATTCTGAATATTATGAATAAAGCTGCTGTGAATATAGTTGAGCAAATGTCCTTTATGTATGGTGGAACATCTTTTGGGTACATGCCCAGAAGTAATATAGCTGGATCTTGAGGTAGTTATTCCGAATTATCTGAGACAGCGCCATCTTGATTGCCAAAGTGGTTGTACATGTTTACATTTCCACCAGCAACGGAGGAGGGTTTCACTTTCCCTGCATCCTTGCTAGGATGTGTTGTCACTTGAGTTATTGTTATTAGCCATTCTAATAGAATCTCAGAGTCATTTGCATTTGCATTTCCCAGAGGACTAAGGACAGTGAGCCCTTTTTAAGTCATTCCCTGACATTTAGTATTCCTCTGTTGAGAATACTCTGTTTAGCTCTGTATCCCAGTTTGGTGTTTAATTTCTTGAGTCTATATAAATTTTGCATATTAGCCTTCTGTCAAATGTAGGGTTGGTGAAGATCTGTTTTCAGTCTGTAGGCTGTCATTTTGTTCTGATGACAGTGTCCTTTGCTTTACAGAAGCTTTTCAGTTCATGAGATACCATTTATTGATTGTTGATATTAGAGCCTGTGTTTTTGGTGTTCTATTCAGGATCTTGTCTCTTGGGCCAATGAGTTCAAGGCTCTTCATTCCTTTCTTTTCTAACAGGTTCATTGTGTCTGGTTTTATGTTGAGGTCTTTGACCCACTTGAACTACAGTTTTTCTCAGAGTGATACATATGGGTCTTTTTGCATTTTTCTATATGGAGACATCAAACTAGGCCACTACCATTTGATGAAGATACTGTCTTTTTTTACACTGTTTGGTTTTGGCTTCTTTGTCAAAAATTAAATATCTGTAGGTGTCTGGGTTTATTTCTGGATTTCCCATTAATTACACTAATCCTCTATTCTGTTTCTATGAGAGTACCATGCCATTTTTATTACTGTTGTTCTGTAGTACCACTTGAGATCAGGGATGGAGATACTTCTAGAGGATCTTTGATTGTACAGGATTGTTTTAGCTATTTTTTTCCACATGAAATTGAGAATTGTTTTTTTTTTCAAAATCTTTAAAGAAGTCTGTTGGTATTTTCATGGGAATTGCATTGAATCTATATTCTTTTGGCTAGAATGGCCATTTTCACTATGTTAATCCTATTGATCCATGGGCATGGGAGATCTTTCTATCTTCTGATATCTTATTCGATTTCTTTCTTGAGAGACTTGAATTTTTTTTTTTTCATACAAGTCTTTCACTTGCTTTGTTAGAATTATACCAAAATACATTATGGTTTTTTGTTTTGTTTTGTTTTTGTTTTTTCTGTTGTGAAGGTTCTGTTTGCCTAATTTCCTTCTTTCCCCTTTTATTGTTTGTATACAGGAGGGCTTCGGAGTTTTCTGAGTTAATTTTTTATCCAGCCACTTTGCTGAAGGTGTTTATCAGCTGTAGGGATTCTCTTGTAGAATTTTTGGGGTTACTTATGTATACTATCATATCATCTCTGAATAGTGATACTTTGACTTCTTTTCGGATTTCTATCCCCTTGATTTCCTTTATATTTCTTATTGCTCTAGCTAGGACTTCAAGTAATATTTTCAAGAGATAGGGCAAGAGTGAACAGTCTTGCCTGTTTTATTTCAGTGGAATTGATTTAAGTTTCTCTCCGTTTAGCTTGATGTTGGCTATACCTTGTTGTATATTGCTTTTTCTATGTTTAGGTATGTGCCTTGTAGCCCTGATTTCTCCAAAATTTTAAACATGAATGGGTATTGGATTTTGTCTAATGTTTTTTCAGCATCTAAGGTGATGATTATGTGTTTTTTGTCCTTCCATTTGTTTATATGCTCTATTACACAGACAGATTTCCATATATTGAACCACAGTGCATGCCTGGTATGAAGCACACTTGGTCATGATGTATACCTTTGATGTGTTTTATTGTATTTGGTTTGTAAGTATTCAGCATTTTTTGCATCAGTGTTCATTAGGAAAATTATTCTATTTTGTAGAATGGTTTGAACAGTGTTGGTATTAGCTCTTCCTTGAGTGTCTGGTAGAATTTTGCACTGAAACTATCTGGTGCTGGACATTTTTTGAATAGGAGAGTTTTGAAGACTGTTTCTATTTCTTTAGGGGACACAAGACTATTAAACTTGTTTATCTGATCTTAATTCTAATTTTGTAAGTGGAATCTATCAAGAAAATTGCCCATCTCATTTAGAATTCTAAATTATGTGGTATACATCCTTTTGAATTAAGACCTAATGTTTCTTTGAATTTCCTCAGTGTCTGTCATTATGTCCTCCTTTTCTTTTCTTATTTTGTTGATTTGGATAGTGTTTCTCTGCCTTTTCATTAGTTTTGCTAAGGATTTCTCTATCTTGTTGAATTTCCAAAGATTCAGCTCTTGGTTTCATTGATTCTTTGAATTGTTTTCTTTGTTCTAATTTATTGATTTCAGTCCTGAATTTGATTATTTCCAGCTGTCTGCTCTTCTTGGATTCACCTGCTTCCATTTTTTTCTGGTGTGACATCAAGTTGCTTGTATGAGATGTCTCTAATTTCTTTATGAATGTACTTCATGCTATGAACTTTCTTTTTATCACTGATTTCATTGTTTTCCATAAGTGTGGATATGCTGTTCCTTCATTTTCATTGATTTGTAGAAAGTCTTTAATTTCTTTCTTCTTTCTTCCCTGACCCAGCTGTCATTGAGTGGAGAGTTGTTCAGTATCTATGCTTATTTTGACTTTTTTTATTTCTGTTGTTGTTGAGAGTCAGCTTAGTCCATGGTGGTCTGAAAGGTACAAGGGATTATTTCAGTCTTTTTGTATATGTTGATTATGTTGGTCTTTTTGTATGTGTTGAAGCTTGCTTTGTGACCAACTGTGTGATCTATTTTGGAGAAGGTTTTATGCAGTGCTGAGAAGAAGTGATATTCTTTTGTGTTTGCGAGAAAAGTTCTGTAGATGTCTGTTACATCCATTTGATTCATGACATTTGTTAGTGTTATTAATTCTCTGTTTAGTTTCTGTTTCCTTGACCTGTCCTTTGATGAGAGTGGGATGTTGAAGTCATCCACTATTAATGTATGGGGATTAATATGTGGTTCAAATTTTATTAATGTTTCTTTTACAAATGTGGCTGCATTTGAATTTGGGGCATAGATGTTCAAAATTGAATTTTTTCTTGGCACAATTTTTCTCTTTTGAGTATGAAGTGTCTTTCTTCATTCATTTTGATTGATTTTGGTTGAAAGTATTTTATTAGATATTAGAATGGCTACTGCAGCTTGCTTCTTGTTGTCCATTTGTTTGGAGAACATTTACTCTCAGGTAATATCTGTCTTTGGTTGAGATGTGTTTGAGTTGTGTTTCTTATATGCAGCAGAAAGCTTGGTCACTCATCCATTCTTTTAGTCTGTGTATTTTTATTGGAGAGTTGACTCCATTGATATTTAGAGGTATTAATGACCAGTGACTGTAAGTTCCTTTCAGTTTGGTGTTGGTTGCAATAGTGTGTTTGTGTCCTTTTCTACTTTTGGTTTTGCTATAGTGAAGTTATTTATGTCCGTTTTTTTGTTTTTTTGGTGGGGGGAGGGTATGGTTAACCTTGAGTGGTGGTTTTCCTTTTAGTATCATGTGCACGACTGGGTATTTGCATAGATATTATTTAAATTTTGTTCTGTTCTGTAATATCTTCTTTTTTCCATGTATGTTTTCTCCGTATATGTTGAAAGTTTTGCTAGGTATAGTAGTATGGACCAGTATCCTTTATTTATTTTTTTCTGGGGGGTGGTGTTCAAGATATCTGCCCAGACACTTCTTTCATTTATGAGCTCTATAGAGAAGTCACTTGTGATTCTGATAAGTTTGCCTTTTTTAAATTTTTTTCTGGGCCCTTTTCCCTTTCAGCATTCAATTTTCATTTTCTCTTCTGTTCATTTAGTGATTTAGCTGTTATGCGGCCAGATGATTTTCTCTTCTGGCCTAATTTATTGTAGTTCTCTTGTATCCTTGTAAGCATCTCTTTCTTAACTTTGGGAAATTTTTCTTTTATAATTTGTTGGAAATATTTTATGGTCCTTGGACCTGGGAATCTTTTCTTTCTTCTATTTATAATATTCTTAGGTTTTTCCTTTTCACAGTGTCCTTGATTTCTTTGATGTTTTCTGTCACAGATTTCTTAGGATTTAACATTTTTGGTTTGGATGACGCATCAATTTCTTTTTTTTTAGATTTTTTTTTTATTTTTTATTTTTTTTATCAGTTACATTTTATTAACTCTGTATCCCAGCTGTGTCCCGATCCCTCATTCCCTCCCAGTCCCTCCCTCCCTCCCTCATCTCCACCGTGCCCCTTTCCAAGTCCACTGATAGGGGGGACCTCCTCCCCATTCATCTGATCCTGTTTTACCATGTATCTTCAGGACTGGCTGCAAAGCCCTCCTCTGTGGCCTAACAGGACTGCTCCTCCCTTCGGGGCTGGGGAGACCAAAGAGCCAGTCATTGAGTTCCTGTTAGAAATAGTCCCTTTTCCCCTCACTTTGGGAGCATCAATTTCTTTCATTGTGTCTTCTACACCTGAGGTTCTTTCCTCCATCTTTTGTATTCTGTTGTTAATGCTTACCTCTGTAATTCCTGCTTTCTTCCCTAAGTTCTCCCTCTCTAGGATTTCTTAAATTTGTGCTTTCTTTAATGTTGCCATTTCCATCTTCAGCTTTTGCACAGTATTGTTAATTTCCTACACCTGTTTGTTTGTATTTTCCTGTTTTTTCCTTAGATGATCTGTCCAATATTCTTCATCTCTTTGAATTCTCCTGCTGATCTTTCAGTGATTAATTTATTTCTATCTCTAAAGGTTTCAGACTTTTTTTCTCTATCTTCCTGTATTTCTTTATGGATTTTACTTGTTCCCTTTGTTATCATCTTCATAAGCATCGATTTAAGGTTATTTTCTTCTGTTTCATTTGTATTTGGGCATTCATGGTTACTTCCCTTTGGACCACTGGGTTCTGGGGAGGCCATATTGCTTTGGCTTTTGTTGATTGTGTTTTTATACTGACCTTCAGCCAACTGGCTGACTCTGGCATTGGACATTAGATCCTGTTGCCTACTGAAGTGCTCAGGGATGTGGAAATAATCCTGGACAAGAAACTGGATATTCCTGCAGGAGCGCTTCTCAGTTTGGTGGAAATAACCTGAGACTGGTGGGTGGCTCTCAAGGAATTTCCAGTCAGAATCATCAGATGTTTGATCCTGGGGAACATGTGGACTCCTCAGGTACTCAAGGATCCTCCTCTCACAGGGAAGACCTGGAGTCAGCTACTCTACTACTGCCTTTATTTCTCTTAAGTTAGTGAGCCCAGTCACTGTGCTTAGACAATGTGCTTGCTGTATGTAGCCTTTCTAGAGAACCTGTGAGCTCAGAGGTTCTGCTGGTCTCCATAGGAAGACTGAGTGTGTCTTGGAGCAGTGTCTTAGTTTCTTCTGTGGGTCCCAAGTGTCAGAAGGCCCATGGTTGGAGCCAGGTGCTCAGAATGGTGAGAGTGGTCCCTGAGTTTGGAGCTGGGTGTCCCTGGTACTGTAAGGTATCCCATTTAAGGACACTGAGAGTAGGCACCTGAGTTTTGAGCCATAAACCAGAATACCCAGAAGGTATTTATGGGACAGTGAGAGTGTGTGTTCTGCTCTGGAGCCTCACCCAGGTACTGGAAGGAAGATATGTACTGCATGGTCAGTGAGAGTAAGCACCTGAAGTAAGAGCTGCAAACCACCAGTACCAGACAGTGAGCTATGGCAGGAAGCCTATCACTTTGGCTGTGCCAGGCAGAAGCCTGGGAACTATTCCAGGGAATAGCAGGGTGGCCTGAAGGTGGACCCTTGAGTTTCCCTGTGGGTTCTTCTCTCACCTGCAAAGAACAGATGTAAAGGTTTTGAGGGCCACAGTATTCCCTGCTGGTCACTGTGCTCTCACTCCTGAGCTGCTGTTCAGATCTCTGCATGGTTGGTGACACCATCAGCCATCATGGATCTCTTTATAGACTGTATTCTCGCATTGTTTTTTTTTTTTCTTTTGTATAAATGTTCCAGGTAATTATTGCTTCAGGCCTTATTTCTGAGTTTGTCTTACTTGGAGAAGTGTTTTGTTCCATGGCTTCTGTTTCTTCTCATGTGTTGTGAACTGTAGTATGCATGTAATGAGCCATTTAAGGAGAAACTGGAAAATGAAAGTGTTGAGCTTAAGAAGATAGTGGTCACAGTGAGGAAGATTCAGTGGGGAAAAGAGCACATTAACAATTAGACTAGAGACCATGTGGTTGGAATGGCCCAGATCTGCTCATATATTTGAACACTCAATTTTCAGTTAGTGGAACAGATTTGGAAATATCAGTAGATATGCTGTGTTGGAGGAGCTCTTTCAGTGAACGTGTTTTGAAACTTCAAAATCACATGCCAGGATCAGAGTTTCTTTTTCTGCATGCTGCTTGCAGATCTAGATGTACCTTTTCAGCTCCATGTTGATTTAACGATCAGAAAATCCCAGATGTTCGATTTTACCAATACAAACTCATGAGCTAGATGCTGGCTTGAGAACTTGCTGGCTCAGTGAGGAAAGAGAAAGCAACTAGCTGACCTTCAGCTTACATCTCAGATGGAAAAGCCCAAAGCCGACAGCTAAAAACAAAAAGTCGAGACACAGCATCAGCTGGTTACTTGGTCTGACTCTTGGTCTAGGGCTAACTGTATTTAATCCTGTTTACAGAAGGCTCTTGGATGAGGGGTGTGTGTTTTGGCTGAGCTGCTCCATGGGTAAGTATTTACAGAAGAAAGAAAGCCCTAGGATTAAAGTTTGAACCATACCACAATTAGAAACAGGGGGTTATACTTTACAATATAGGGGTTCACAATGGAATCAAATATCCTGCAACAGCTCCTTGCTTGCCTACTGCCATTGTTTTTTCCCATGAGGATAATGAAGTATCCTCTGAAAGTATAAGCAAGCCTCCAATAAAAAGCTTTCTTGTAAGTGTTGCTTTGCAATGGTGTCTCCTCACAGGAGAAAAACAAAAACCAAGAAAGGTCGTTTCTCTAATGTCTGTATTCTGCCTGTAATCTGTCTGTATTCTTCCCATGTCCTGAGAAACAGAAAGGCAGAATTAAAAAATAAGGAGCTGACATTTTTGAGAAAACATTGAGTCAGTGATTGTGTTGAATAGTTTTATGTCAACTTCACATAAGCTGAAGTCATCTGAGAGGAAGGACTCTTAATAAAAGGCTTCCATAACATGTAGCTTTACGCAAGCATGCAGTGCACTTTATTAATTAGTGAATGATGAGGGAGTGCCAAGCCCAATGTGGGTGATGTAACCACTTTTACATAAACCAAAATGGGAACAGCTATAAACTTTCTGGTGTGACTGAGCCATCAGGATGTTACCCCATTTCCACTAAGAAGGTGACACCAGATTTCCAGGGTGTATATATGCTGTATTTTATTTTTGGTGGTTTGCTTTCTGTGATAAACTTTCTGACTTTCACAGGTTACTAAAGAATTTTCTTAGTCATGTGCCTCCAGTGATAGATAACAATCAAAGGATGCTGAAACTTAACATGTTTTGACTAGGAAGGCTCATGGTAATTTGCATCAGCACAGAGCCAGTCTTGGGAAGCAAACATCCAACAGGAATCAAAATAATAGGTTGGTGGGTTTCAGACACTCTGTTGCCCCTGTAGCCATGACAGCTGGAGGCTGTAGCCTCAGGCAGTGCTGAGTCCTCATGTGCTGTCCCAGCCCCACCCTCCTCATGGACTCTCCTAACCTCTTTTTCTTTCAGATACTTGGGACTCCTTTGGTCCAGTTCACTGCCTACTAGTGTGTACTGCAACAGGCCCTCCAAACCCATGCTCTTGCCTTCATCTCTAGTTGCTATGATATAAACATACTATAGAAAAAATAACATGCTAATATAATTTCTTGCTCCATTATATTATGTTTTTTCTGTGTCCTATATCCTATGTCCTATAGGTACTTAGTCTAAGAAAGCATATGGTAAATTATACCATGCATTCCCTAACCTAGGCAGCCTGACTTATAGAAATCCATCTCTAAAATTGGGAATTTAACTTGAGTGCTGTCATACATGACTCATATCTAGATTAAAAAATGTAACAGAGATTAACAGATTATGAATTTGGAGAACCGGGTCAAGGGAATATTTGCAAGAAATATTAGAAGTTTAGCCCACCAGGGGCCCCAAACTCTTCTAAGTTAGTTATTAAAAGTTTGCTGATTGCTTTGGCATGCTGTAGAGAAATATTAATGCAGCGAGATGACTACTGTGGCAATGTCAGCATTTCATCATCCCCAGGCTATGTATTCATAAAACTTGGAGTTTGAGCTAACATCACCACTCCCTTTATTCCATTTAACATTATAGAATGTTATTTCATCTGTTTATGTCCTTTAATGAAGAACTTAGTTCTATTACATTACCTTGGGTCCTCTTTTTCCTGGAACTGTATACTTTGTACTTTTCCTTGCTCAACCTTTTTCATTATAGATCTGCATAAGACTGGCCATTAACAATGCTGCAGCACACTCAATACTAGGTTGCTTTGAAATGTCCTCTGCTAATTCTATTAATCAAATTCTTGCCCTTGGGTCTTTAGTTTAGCCTCAGGCTGAGTTTTTAGACAATGGCAAAAATCAGCCACATCTTTTGCCAGAGTATTATAACAAGGGACTCTAGGCCACATATTAATATTGTTACCCCTGAAACTGACCCTCATGGTTCACATCACCCTCAGCCCTACTGACTGCCATGTGCAAACTAGGATGGGCCATTAAGGCCCTCATAAAATGTCCAATCTTTATCTAGTCCTGTGTTCCAACATGTTCTATATTCCTCAAAACCAAAGCATATTCAGACCTGTCACAGCAATACCTCAGTTCCTGTCACCAACTTCTGAAGTCTTAGTCAGTCTTCTATTGATGTGAAGAGATACTGTGACCATTGATCTCTTGTACAAGAAAGCATTTAATTGGGGCTTGCTTACAGTTTCAGATGTTTAGTCCATTGTTTTCATGGTGGAGACCATGGTGGCACAGAGTCAGAGATGTGGTTAATAAAAGCTGAGAGTTCTACATCCAGATATACAGGCAGCAGGTAGAGCTGCACTGATTAACTATGTAAACTATAATATTTAATATATATTAAATATTTTAAGATGAATACTGATATATAATTATTTATCTTTGGCTCATGAATCCTAGAATGGCAGTCATCCATAGAAGGGGAAGTTTCCAAGCAATATGATGTCAGTACTAGTGGAACTAATGAAGAGCATTCTCAACAAGGTTGCTTTCTCATGGCCATCTAGACTTGTGAATCTCAGGTTTGCTTCTACCCTCAAGGGCACAGATTTATGGTATCTGTTGTAGAGATAATATCAGAACAAATTCTTACACAGTTTCTGTAGTTGAAAGAGGAACCATTTCACCTTCTCAACTTCGACAAGACAATTCTGTTTTGGGTATCTCAGTTACTGTGAGGAAACCACCACAATCAAGGCAACTTAAAAAGGAAGCATTAAATTGGACTTATGTTCTAGAGAGTTGAAATTTCTGATGAGGGACTAAAGGTATGGCAGCAAGAATAACTGATGGTTCAAATCAAAGCTAAGCAGGAAGGAGAGAGTACACTTGGGATAGTGCAGTCTTTGGAAACCTCAGAGCCTACTCATGTTACACAGATCCTTAAAGACAGCCATACCTCCAATGCTTCCACCGAATTGGAAAGAAGTATTCAAACAATTGAATCTAAGGGAGTCATTCTCTTTCAAACCACCACACATTTCTTTAATACTTTTCATCTGCACAAACCCTACCATACACTTAAGTGAGAATGTTATGCTTCCAACATACAATGCCACAGACTAAATATTGCCATTCCACAAAGAAAGAAACAGAGGTGTTCCCATTCCTGCGGCTCTGTCACTTGTAACACACAGAATGTCTTTCAGGCCAGTTCTACTGCACACCTGCTTCCTCAAAAAAAAATCTGACTACAAGTGATGTAAGGAATTAAATTATATTTTAGCTTATAACTCCAGCAGAAATGCTTCCTTACGTTGGGAAAGACATGAGGACAGTGTTGGGAGTATACCTCCAGAACTGGGTCTAATGCCAGGTTCAAAAGCAAATAGAAATTTCCACAGCTGTAAAACCTCACATACTCCACAGTAATTCATTTCCTCCAAGGAGACTCCATTTCCTAGAGGTACTACAAACTGAAAAATAGCATCACCACCTTGGGATCCAATATTCAACAGAAATTTTCAGGAGGATTTTTTTTTTTACATTGAAAACATAACAGTTACAGGACCTAATATATGTGACCATAGTCTACCATAGTCTTGTAAGATACTATGATAACCCAAACTTCATGTTCCATATAATAGTCCCAAGAAGTTTTTTTTTTTAACTTTTTCCTTTAAACTGCAGTAACAAAAGAAAGAATGTTATGAATCAGGATATCTAAAATAAATTAGTTGATGCATTTCATAGGGGAGTTACATTAAAATTGAAAAGTATCTGTCATTGTGTTTAGATAGGACCTCATAACAATGTTAGTCTCTCCATGGGTGCCATCGATGAACACTAAGAATGGTAATATACTCCCTCTATGTGTTATATGTCACTCAGGAAAAAAAATTAGCCAATGTCAGCATTTCATCATTAGGCATTGATTTCATCATTCCATTTGATCACTTTCCTTGGAGCATTTGTAAATGGAAAGGTCATGCTAGTGGGACAAAGAATCTATACTAGTCAACCTTGAAACATTTGCCTTGCATTTTAGAAAACAAATCTAATACCAACATGATTTGATAATTAAGATAACATTCTAATTCGGTGGCCATAATTGTTTCTTGTTCGTATAGTGTCCAGAATATTTTCTAGAATAGGAAAGCACATTCACTTTAGTTTATTATGATCAAATGGAGATTTTGGCAAAGTATAAAGGAAGTTTTCATGAAAATCTAAAAAAAAAAAAAAAAAACGCAAAATCAAACAAAAAGCAATTTAAAAGACAAAGAAAGTAGATAAGTAGATGTACTTACAGGAAGAAGATTCCCTGTGAGTATTCCTGAGGATTCTGTGGACTCTACTATATGCTCAAAAAGCTTCTAATCCACAACTTGTCATGGTGTCCCCAGATGCTTTGTGCAAACTCCTGCTACTTCATTTGGAGCAGCCTCTACAGGTCACCTCCTATCATAAACATTGAGTATCTCAAGTTTGCTTGTCTAAACTAACAGACCTCATTGTTCCTGTACTTCCAATATATGAATTCAGTTCAAAATTTGTAAAATGATAATGTGCTATTGCCACTCCTTGTGGCAGCCAACATTCTAATTCACTTATTTATTTATTTACGCTGTTTCCGATAAGGCTTAATAAAATAATAGCACATTCATATTACTGAGTAGCTCTACATCCCTTGTGTATGGATGTGGATGGGATGCTTGCATCTCTAGTAAATTTCACTGTGGAAAGAAAATTTAACACAAATGGTTTTACAACCGTACAAATTTATCCCCCTACATAAACTACAGTATTATAAAAAGAAAAAAAAATAACTCAGTTATTGTCATTACACTAAGAACACTAATATTGTATAAAACATTTCAGCATATATTGAGTAACATTTGCTTAATGTAAAGCATTATTGCAAAAATGCAAAGTTTAAGTAACCTTATTTGTGTGCCTGAACTGTGTTCTGTCCTGTACTGGTTAGTTGGTTAGTTTTTTTTTGTTGTTGTTGTTTGTTTGTTTGTTTTCCTTAACTTAAGCTACAAGGATGTGGAAAGAGAGAGCCCCCTTTGAGGAAGTGCCTCCACCAGATCAGTGTTTATGTAAATCTACCGGGTCATTTTCTTCAGCAATATTTGGTGTTCATGGAATCGGCCCATTGTGTACAATGCCACCTTTGAGCAGATGGTTCTGGGAGGCATAAGGAAGAGGATGAAGTGTTTGAAAGGATTGAACACATACTATTTTTCCATAGGACCTTAGAGTAATACCTAGAACCTCATAAGGAAGCTTATAATAGAGCAGACAGTATCAGCCAATTTGTCCTAAGATACAAACTGCACATTGTGTTTCTCTGTCAAAGTCCTGCTTCAAAACCAAAGGGGTAAACTAAGTCAGAGTGTAGATCCCCAGTAGCTGCCTGGTTGGTAATCCAGCAGGCTTTTTCTGATGCTAATTTTTCAGGCTGCAACTGATGGTTACCAACCATGGCTTCCACTGACAGTGGTAAACTGAGGGGGCAGAATTAGATTACTGGTGTAGGCCAGGCCAGTGCTGGTAGCTTCGTAGCATGGTCTTACATCTACCGTGTAAGCATTGGAGATGGCTATTGGCTCTAGCATTGGTGCTCCACTGAAAGTGGCAAAGCATCGTCTTAAAAAGAAAAGGAAGGAGAGAAAAGACCACACACACATACACACACACACACACACATTTACACCTGATGAAGTAAGACAGACTCCAGCAGGTAGGTTTCAACAAGCTTTTCTAGCTTTTCTTTCTCCCAGTTTATACACCCAAGAAAATTCTTTTAAACAAAATAAAAATTACAATTTGATTACATGTTATTTTTCTTTAAGTGAATTACAATGAGTATATGTAAGAAAAATATATTCCCCAATACCTTCACATGATCAAGGTTTTACATATTCTGGGTGAAAAACCAAAAAGCAAAACAAGTTATTTTCAAGAATCCATATACATTTGTAACTAAACAACTTGTTATAAATTAACAAGGTGAGCAAACAAGGTAATTTCTTAGCTACTTTTCTCTACTAGCAGGCTGCAATTTACAGTTACAAAGAAAGAATTAACTTACAAAGTAATCTCTCACAAAAGTCTTAAAAGAATCACAAATCTAAACTTTTATATAAAAACCAACCAGCCATCTCTACTTTAAATCTTTAAGGTGTGCATCTACACATTAATAATTTTGTTTTAATTCACTATCAGGAAGCTGAGAGCAAAAGCAAGTATAAGGAAGTCAATTGTTTTGTTGAGAATGTCACCTCAGCCAGTGCTATCTTGGGCTATTGTTCTCACTCACCAACCTTTAAAAGTCCCTGGCTTTACTATTAAGGTGTACTTTCCTGAACTTCAGAATGTTCTCTAAGATAATTTACATCACAGCCATTAACAAAAATATCTTAACCTTGCTAAACACTCTGTTTTTTCCTAAAATTTTCTACATCATATCCACTGGCAAAAGCATCTTTTCCTAACCTTGCTAAATAAATCTATTTTTCCAAACTCATTGTAAAGTTAATGGCCATTGCTAACAATCTGCATCTGAAGGTTCTCCTCAAAGGTGGTAGTTAAAATTAAATCATTAATGTCTCCAACAACCTTGCCTAAAAGAGATCAAGCATTCTTAATTTTAAGTGCCAGATACGCTGCATAGTCAGGGGCTGGAATTTCCATTAGAGTTTTCATATGATTCGTATATTAGGAGGATTATAAGGCTACAAGGGTAATAAGCAGAGCTATGGTTCCATAACAGCATGAAAGACCTAGAAATTGTACTTCCTTGTACTTCTGAGCTCTGCCACAAACTGAGACAAACCCATCATGGCTCTGCTAACTGGTTGATTGCATTCCATGCATTCTAGAGCTGTTTGCTATTCCTTTGGCACACACTCCAGCAATTGTCCTCTTGTCTTACGTTTTGTATACTCAAAATTGTCTCCATATTCCATAGTTCTTTGTAAATTCTCAATTCCCCCCAGACTTCGAGTTCAGCCTCAACAACTTCTGCCAAACTCAATGTCTTCTGGAATCAGCACTATACTCAGGACTCTTAACTAAGGGTTTCGTAGGTAGCAGGGAAGCAGATTTCTGCTTCTGTCAGACAAGTCAGCCTGCAAATTGCTTTTGCTCCATTACAGGAGGAATAAACTCTAGATTCATTCACCTTATCTGCCTGTGTCCTTGTGGCTCACCAACAGGGTTTTTCTTCCCATGAACTGGTTCACATAACAAAAAGCAGGCAGGAAGGCTTGAAATCAGAGAATCAACCCTTTTCAGCTTGTGATATAATTTGTGAATATTTAGTAACTGCCACTTTGATTGAGAAATATGTCACTAGGGGATGGGCTTTGAGTTTAAATCCTGACACCACTTCTAGTGACTAGTTGTCTGGCCTGAAGATGTGAGCTTTGAACTGCTTTAGCTGCTTTAGCTGACGCCTGTTTGATGGTGATTCCATGTCCTTCTGGAACCATAAAACAAATTAAACACTTTGATAAGGTGCCCTAGATATTTTATTTTATCACATCAATGGAAAAGGCATTAATATACATCCTGGGTGAGTTATTGCATATAAAAATAAAAGAAATGTAAAATCAGAATGAACTACCTCATCATGTAAATTTACAATGTTTTATCCACATGAGTTTGTAGGTACACATGAAGTAAAAATGGACATAGGCTTGAACAGATTACTGACACTTGTCAGATTCTTTTAAATACAGAATAAATAATCCCAAGTAACTAAAACAAGTGTGTTGGCTAACAATCTTACTAAATATTTTGTAGTCATAGATTCCCTTCAGTATGCATTATTTTATATAACATGGAAAGGCTTTAATACATTGATTACATTCATAGGGTTGCACTCCAGTTTGATTTTTTTTCACAATTTGGAAGAGTATTCTGATGTATAAAAAGCTTTACCGTATTGACTATATTCATAGGATTTTTCTCCAGTCTGAATTCTTTCATGACTTTGAAGATGGCTGTGAAGTGCAAAGTTTTTATCGCATTGGTTACATTCATAGGGTTTCTCTCCAAATGGATTCTATTATGTTTTTGAAGAAAGGTGTGACATACAAAGGCTTTACCACATTGATAACATTTCAAGGATTGCTCTCTGGTATGAATTCTTTTATGAGTTTGAAGACTTGTATGATGTGCAAAGGCTTTACCATATCGACTACATTCATAGGGTTTCTCTCCAGTATGAATTCTCTCATGAATTTGGAGATAGCTGTGACATGCAAAGGCTTTACCACACTGACTACATTCATAGGGTTTCTCTCCAGTATGAATTCTTTCATGACATTGAAGATTACTATTAATGCTGAATGCTTTACCACATTGTTTACATTCATAGGGTCTCTCTCCCATATGAACTCTTTCATGTCTTTGAAGATGAGAGCGATGTGCCAAGGCTTTGCCACATTGACTGCATTCATAGGGTTTCTCTCCAGAATGAATTATTTCATGACTCTGAAGTTTACCATTACTAAAGAAGGCTTTACCACATTGACTACATTCATAGGGTTTCTTTCCAGAATGAATTATTTCGTGCCAGGAAAGATAAATAGAATGTGTAAACTTTTACCACATTGCTTAGACTGATGACCTTATGAAACTGAAAAGTTTCTGTAAAGCAAAGGATACCGTCATCAAAACAAAATGACTGCCTATAGATTGGGCAAAAATCTTCACTAACCCTGTATCTGACAGAGGACTAATATACAGTATATACAAAGAAATAAAGAAGCTGAAAAGCAGCAAACCAAGTAATCCACTTAAAAAATGGGGAACAGAGCTAAATAGAGAATTCTCGACAGATGAATATCGAATGGCAGAAAAACACTTAAAGAAATGCTCATCCTCATTAGTCATCAGGGAAATGCAAATCAAAACAACCCTGAGATATCACCTTACACCCATCAGAATGGCCAAGATGAAAAACTCAAGCGATAACACATGCTGGAGTGGTTGTGGAGAAAGGGGAACCCTCCTCCACTGCTGGTGGGAATGTAAACTGTTACAACCACTCTGGAAAGCTATCTGGCACTTTCTAAGACAATTAGGAATAGTGCTTCCTCAAGACCCAGCTATACCACTGCTAGGTATATACCCAAAGTTTGTTCAAGTACACAAAAGGGATGCTTGCTCAACCATGTTTATAGCAGCTTTATTTGTAATAGCCAGAACCTGGAAACAACACAAATGTCCATCAACGGAGGAATGGGTACAGAAATTGTGGTATTTTTACACAATGGAATACTACTCAGCAATCAAAAAGGAGGAAATCATGAAATTTGCAGGCAAATGGTGGGATCTAGAAAAGATCATTCTGAGTGAAATATCCCAGAAGGAGAAAGACAAACATGGGATATACTCACTCATCTAGACCTATAAGATATGATAAACATAATGAAATCTATACACCTAAAAAAGATAATCAATTGAGCAGACATGGGGTAAGATGATCAATCCTCATTTAGAAAGACAGATGGGATGTGCATTGAATGTATGATAGGAGTCTACTGAGCGCATCTGAAAGACTCGAACTAGCAGTGTTTTCAAAGCAAAGACTCATGACCAAACCTTTGGCAGAGTACAGGGAATCATAAGAAAGAAGGGGAGTTAGTCTGATGGGGAAAGGATAGGAGCTCCACAAGGACCAAATATATCTGGGCACAGGGTCTTTTCGGAGACTGACATTCAACCAAGGACCATGTATGGATATAACCTAGAACCTCCACTCAGATGTAGCCTGTGGTAGCTCAGTAACCAATTGGTTTCCCAAAGTGAGGGGAACAAGGACTATTTCTAACAGGAACTCAATGATTGGCTCTTTGGTCTCCCCACCCCCGAAGGGAGGAGCAGTCCTGTTAGGCCACAGAGGAGGGCTTTGCAGCCAGTCCTGAAGATACCTGATAAAACAGGATCAGATGAATGGGGAGGAGGTCCCCCCTATCAGTGGACTTGGAAAGGGGCACGGTGGAGATGAGAGAGGGAGGGAGGGACTGGGAGGGAATGAGGGATCAGGACACGGCTGGGATACAGAGTTAATAAAATGTAACTGATAGAAAAAATAATAATAAAATTAAAAAGTCAATGAAATGATAGCTTACAATATTCTGCTATATTCATAGATGCTGCCTAGTTCAATAGTGATCAGAGGTGGAGCCCCCATAGTGAAGGGAGCAAATACAGTAAACTACATCTAAACATTAGGGTTAACTCAGGGAGCCGGGAGAAAGAGGAGGAGGACGGAGGATTGTTGGAGCCAAAAAGTTCAAGGACACCACGAGAACATGGCCTAATTAGTCAACTAAGGAGAATTCATAAGGAGGGCAATGAAATACTCCAAAAGACACAGACTGAAGTGTTGTATAAAGTTATTAATATTTATTATGGGTTTAACTTCTGGTATTGCTGCTGTTAATCCTCAGCAGCTGTAAAACCAAATCACCACACAGAGACTGAGTTTTTAGTTAACCTAGAACACAATGCTGGGCAATATTTACTCCCTCCTAAACCTCCATGCCCTCAGTTTCCTAACATTTAGATTTCCCACATTATACTTGCTTTTTGTGAAATCTTAGGTCTGGTTCATGCTCCAAGTCCTCCAAGCTCTCCTCCAGCTCTGCTCTCCTAGTGCACCCCTCTCCTCGAGCTCCTCCTCGTTCTCTAGCTCGTCCTCGTTCTCTAGCTCCTCCCCTCTTTCCTGTCCTCTGGCTCCTCCCATTGCACAACATTGTATCCAGCTGCTTTATTTGTGTCCTGTTTACACAAGAGCTGGGACAGGATGCTTATAGTTAGTATCACAATGCAATATCCAAATTGAAACCAGAGAGTTGTGGGTGGGGAAATCAGCATTTGAATTAACAAGGGTAAGGCATATACATTTTAAAAGAACATTATACCAACATTTCCCCCTTTAAGTCCAATAAAGGCTCTTTTTCTTTCAATACAACAATAATTATGAAATTATGAAAACTGTTAGGTAAGATCTACACATGCAATGTCTAGTCCATGTGTATTTAGCACATGGAGAGGGTATCTTAGGAGAAAGTGTCTGATTATCCTATCTATCTTGATAAGTTTAAAATTCTATACTTAAATTAACTTTTATGCTTATTGGTATTAAATATATATACAGATTTCTCAATTTCTAAACAACTTAAGCTTAAATGTGGTACTGTAATTATTTGTTCTTCAACCCCATCAGAGACTTGAGACGGAATAAAATTAGTTATGAGAGTAAATAGGAAGTGCATGTTAGCACCTTCCAAAAAATAAAAAATTGACAGAGACAGTTTGCTGCTGAACAGTTAGTCACCCATAACTCTCTATAACATTGGAGCATCATCTTCAGCCTTCTGGCTCAGAATATTTTGACAGACATATACGTGAAGCAGGAACTTTTTAGCACTTGCTTACCCTGTCTTGGCAGAGTTTGGCAGTTGACTTGTCCTGCATTTAAGCTTGCCCATTTTAGGCAGAATTTGTCTGTTGTGAAGCGAGGGTATTTTCTTTACCCGAGTGGCTTGTTTGCCACATTTGAAGCCATCTCCATATGGAGGTTCTTCGATGCTCATTATCTTCTTTCAGGTAGGTGGGGTGCTGCCAGGAAATGACTTGTCTCATTGTCAAAGAATCTTTAAAATAATAAGAACATTTTAAATGCCATATTCTGTAGGTCTCCGAAGTTTTTGAAGACTACCTATCTTTATGTAATCGCTTTGTATACAAAATCATATTTATCTGTCAAACCTACAAGATATACTCCTGTGACAAATTAAACTAGTGTCTGACATGACTTTGAGTTGAATAACTAACAATTAACTTGTATACCTAATATCCTAACCACCTTTTAATAGTAGTTTAAAAATATTGGAAGTAACCTTGACTTTTTATCAATATACTAAAGCTTATACCAATGTATTAAAAATACTTATTTTTGCATCAATATGCAAAATCCTATACCAGAGTTAAAATTAACCTTATTTGTGAATAACAAATAAAACCTTAAGTTGAGTAGATTCAATAATCTACCCTTTTTCTATTTCTATAAAATATCCCTGTATATTCCTTGTTTCACTTGGAATAAGACCATTAATAATAAACATCTCCCAATGACAATAAAATTTTGTAGCCATATCAAACAACCAAAAACATACCCAACCCCCTTTAAAGGAAATTGGACGCCATTCTCATGAGTTTCTTCTAGCTGACATTGTGGACATGTAGAAATCCTATAGGGGGCCCAAATAAAAATGGTTAATTAAGCAAGTAATAACATTTGTGGTCCAATAACATTTGAATGTTGAGAAATTTCAGGCTTAATAAAAGTCTTTTTTGGAACAGTCCAAAATGCTGGACCAGTTAAAATTAGTGGCTTTCTTCAAAGTTCTTTTGGGAGCAGGCTTTGATGTGAAACGGCAGTTGAAGAAGTTGAGGCAGGTACAAGCAGAATGCTGGAACGTGCAAGATGCTGGAACAGATGTGTCAGTTTCTCAACATGCTGAAGAATGATTCTGTTAGGGTTGCTCTAGCATCTCTGTTGTCTAGTTCTTTTGTTCTGCAAACATATAATTTCTCACAAGCATTATAGAGTTCTAAAATTATAAATGTATGAGAGGTGCAGGATGAAACTAAAATGTAAGCCAATTTTATCTATGCAAATTAAAAGGTTAGCATAATACATTTTGAGGATATTATAGCCAAGAATTATTGGCCAAGTATTGATGGAGTTCTGACTGGAGACATTTTTTATGTCTGTCAGTTTCAGAGGTATTTCCAGGTAAAGGGATTATCAATTTATGTTACCTGTTCTGTTTGATCTTGATTTCTCTCCTCTTCTGAGTGGCTAAGGTCTTCCGGTGGTCTTCCACTGTCATTTCTGATTTTTATTAGTTTTGAAGGAACCCATAATTTCTCTTCTCCTGCATGAACATAAGCAAAACCTCTTCCCCAGCGTAACACATTCCCCACTCTCCACTGTGAAGTTAGGGTATCTTTGAAATATATAGGCTGACAGAATTCAGCAGTTTTTTCTATAACCCAGTGTCTCTCCACAGCTGTTGTTTGTTGTTCATTAACATTTAAGAAATTTAAGGTCAACAAAGCATTATGTAATCTATCTCTGGGGGTTTTTAATACCCCTCTCTGTTTGTTAAGCATGTCCCTTAAAGTACGATTGGATCTTTCAATAACTGCTTGACCAGTAGGATTGTGAGGTATACCTGTGACATGCTTCATCTTGTAATATGTAAAAAATCCTTCCATTTTATTAGAGACATACGCTGTAGCATTATCAGTCTTAATTTGTTTAGGTATGCCCATAATTGCCATCACTTCTAATAAATGGGTAATAACTGAATCAGCCTTTTCAGAGCTTAAGGCTGTTGCCCACTGAAACCCTGAATATGTGTCTATAGTATGGTGCACATATTTCAATTTACCAAACTCTGTAAAATAAAGCACGTCCATGTGCCAAATTTCATTTCTTTGGTTACCTTTAGGGTTACTTCCTGCAGGGAGTGGAGTTTGGCTATATAAAGAACAAGCTGGGCATTTTCTCACAATGTCTTTGGCTTGTTGCCAAGTGATAGAAAAGTCTCTTTTTAAACCTTTGCTGTTAACATGGTGTTTTTTATGAAATTCTGAGGCCTCTAACACGCTTCCTATCAATAGTTCATCAATTTCATCATTGCCTTGTGCTAGAGGACCTGGTAAACCTGTATGAGATCTGACATGTGTTATATACAATTGATTATTTCTATTTCTGATTACTGGTTGTAATTGAAGGAAGAGTGAAGTTAAGTCTGAATTATCCTGAATTAGATCAGCAGTTTCTATATGCAGAACAACTCTTTCTGCATATTGAGAGTCAGTGACTATATTAAGAGAGTCCTGAAAATCTGATAACACCAAGAGAATTGCATATAATTCTGATTTTTGAACTGAATCATATGGACTCTCCACCACTTTACTCAGATTTTCTGACTTATAACCTGCCTTTTTTGATTTATTGGCATCTGTATAAAATGTGGGAGCTCCAGAAATTGGAGTTCCTTTTACTATATGAGGGAGAATCCAATTGGTTTTTTTATAAACTGAAGTCGCTTGCTTTTTGGGTATTTGTTGTTGATTTCTCCCAAAAATTCACACCAAGCTCTTTGCCAATATTTGTTGTCTGCCCATAATGACAAAATCTCAGCATTGGTAAAGGGCACCACAATTTCAGCTGGATCTATTCCAGCCAGTTGACGAAGTCTCATTTTTCCTTTTAGGATCAATTCAGAAACCTTTTCTATATAGGTTTTTAGTTTTTTGTTTTGTTTGTGTGCCTAAAATATCCATTCTAAAATATAGTCCTCCCTCTGCATAAGAATTCCTGTGGGAGAATGAGTGGAGGGCAAAATAACCAAAATACAGGCCCTCTTTGGATCAATACGGTCTATACATGCATCTTGTAATTTCCTTTCTACCAGAGCCAATTCCTTTTCAGCTTCAGCTGGTAACGTTCTTGGACTATTTAAGTCCTTATCACCCTGTAAGGTTTGAAATAAGTTACTTAGCTCTTGAGTAGCTAAAGCAAGGGTAGGCCGTAGCCAGTTAATATCTCCCAGCAATTTTTGAAAATCATTAAGAGTTCTTAGCTGTTTTTTTCTAATTTGTACTTTTTGTGGTCGAATTTTCTGTAGACCTATTTTATATCCTAGGTAATTAATAGAATCTCCTCTTTGTATTTTTTCGGGAGCAATCTGTAATCCCCAACAAGGCAAAGTTCTATTTATTTTATCAAAAATATTTTCTAAGGTTTTCATATCTGAATCAGCTAATAAGATATCATCCATATAGTGGTAAATTATGGATTGAGGAAACTGCTTACGAATTACCTCCAACGGTTGTTGTACAAAATATTGGCACAAAGCAGGACTGTTTAACATCCCCTGTGGTAAGACCCTCCAGTGATACCTCTTTATTGGACATCTTCTATTCAAAGTGGGTACTGAGAAAGCAAACCTTTCCCTATCATGTTCATGTAAAGGAATTGTGAAAAAGCAATCCTTTAAATCAATCACTATAATAGGCCATTCTTTAGGTAACAAGGAAGGCAGTGGGATTCCAGATTGTAACGATCCCATTGGCTGAATAATTTTGTTAATTGCTCTTAGATCTGTTAACATCCTTCATTTGTCAGATTTCTTTTTGATGACAAATACCGGAGAATTACAAGGGCTGTTGGACTCCTCTATATGTTGAGCCTCCAGCTGTTCCAGGACTAGCTGTTCTAGTGCCAGTAATTTTTCTTTACTCATAGACCATTGTTCAATCCAAATAGGTTGGTCAGCCAACCACCTTAGTGGTAAGGCTGTGGGAATTTTATTAGCAGTGGCTTCCCAACAGGCAGTTGAAGAGACGGCCTCTGCTGTATTTTGTTTATGGACAGCCTGGACAGTCTGAAACTGTTTTTGATGACATTTTTTTAATAATTTTAGCTTCTTTATCAGGAGTATTACCTCTTTTTTGGCTTGTCTCAGAACTTGGGGGGATGTTAATCTGGGTCTTCCATTGTTGTCACAGATCTCTTCCCCATAAGTTTATGGCTATCTCAGCCACGTATGGTTTTAGTTTTCCTATTTGACCTTCTGGTCCTATACATTTAAGCCATTTAACACCTAACACTTTGTTTCACTTTAGATGAAGTCCCAACTCCTTGGAATTGAATATCCACCTCCTGAAGTGGCCAATTTGGAGGCCAGGATTTACAAGTAAGAATTGTGACATCAGCCCCAGTATCTACCAAGCCTTCAATTTCAATATTATTTAAAATTGTCTTTAACTTTGGCCTTTGATCATTTATAGAGGTTTGCCAATATATTTGTTTTTTGTTCTCCTGGTTTTTTGATTTATCTATAGAATCTGGTTTGGCCTCACTGTCCAAGTTTTTAATGTTTATTCCCAGAGCAGTGGTGTTTAATTTTCTTGTGGAGGAGTATCCCTGTCCTGTTCTGGGGCCTGCAAGAGGCCCCCTTGGGCGTTTTTTGATAAAGGATTACCCCATTTATCTATGAATGCTCTAATTCACTAGGCCAGTGACGACCCTTGCCACATCTTCTGCATATTCTAGGAAGCATAGGCTCCCTTCTTGAATTATTTTGGTTTTCCTGGTAATTTCTTCTGTAGTAATCTCGCCCATCACAATTACAACATCTCCCAAGGTCTTTTGAGGTAGCTTCTCTTACCAAGGTCAAATTGGGTGAATGAGGTCTAATATCAATCATATTTCTAATCCATTCGTCTATTGGAGCAGATCTTGCTCTTAATGGCCTTATTGCCTCTTTGCATTCAGTATTAGCATTTTCAAAAGCTAAAGATTCTATTAGTGCTTTTCTAGCTAGTGGATCTGATATACTTCTATCCACAGCTGAAGTCAATCTTTGCGAAAAGTTAGTAAATGTTTCACTTGGACCTTGTATGACCTGGGAGAATGGCTCAAGCCTTTTCCCTGATTCCTCAACCTTGTCCCAAGCATTTCAGGCTGCTAAGCGACATAATGCTAAGGTTTCTTCGTTATATACAGCTTGTATCTCTGTGTCAGCATACTGGCCATCACCAAGCAGCTGTTCCTTAGAAACACCAACACCTCTGGCTCTATTTTTGGGTGCTATCTCTCTAGCCTCTTCTCTCCACCATGATAGCCACTGTAAATATGGCCCAGGTTCTAATATTGCCTTTGCCATATCCTCCCAATCTTTGGGGATTACTCTACTTTTGATTGACCAGGAAGTCAACATTTGTTTTACAAATGGTGAATGCATTCCAAAATTAGTAACACTTTCCTTAAATTTCCTCAGATCTAGCACTTCCACAGGGCGCCATTCAGCTTCATGATAATTCAGTGGATGATCATCATCTGCTGGTTTCTGCTGTATAGTGACTGGATAAGCCAACGTTGGTTTTCTAAACACCTTTGGTTGGCTTTCTTTATTTTTGTCTTTTGCCTCTACCTGAGTATTTTCTTTACTTAGTATTCTAAACTCTTCTCTTAAGGTCTGCACCCATATTTCATACCTATCTCCCTGTTGTTTGTTTTGTTCAATAATCTCTTGAATCTCTTGTTTTATGCTTCTCTTCCAACTTTTAATTTTTTCTTTATATTGTTCTAGTTGTTCTTTGTGCTGTTCCAGTATCTTTTCTAAAACCTCTGCCCTATCTTCCTGTAGTTGATTGCGTTCTGTAAGTTTTTGTATCTCTTGTTTTTGGTCCTGTTTCCAGTCTTCATTTTTTCCTTTATGTTGTTCTAGTTGTTCTTTGTGCTGTTCCAGTATCTTTTCTAAAGCCTTTGCCTTCGAGAAGACATAAAAGGCTAATGCAATGATTAAGGTTAAATTGAGGACTATGAATGTAAGCATAGTTACAATTTCTAGACTTTCCTTTATTTCAGTCTTAAAACCATAGAATAGATTATCAGCCAAGCTACAAGAAATCTGTTTTATTGTTTCTTCCATCCTGTTAGACTGTAGTGGCAGCTAGTTTTGTTAGGGAAGTCTCAGGTCTGCCCACAGTAGGCTGCCTTTTGCTCCAAGGCCTGTTTAAGAGTCTCTCTTAAAGAGACAGTAACTGACCTGAGAGTTTTTAGATTTTAAGTTTGGTTTACATCACTGGGAGCTTATTCCCCCCACCAAATTATGATAAAGTATGATTTAAAGGGTGTGGATTCTTAGATTAGTTGGGCGCCATTTGTTGTATAAAGTTATTAATATTTACTATGGGTTTAACTTCTGGTATTGCTGCTGTTAATCCTCAGCAGCTGTAAAACCAAATCACCACACAGAGACTGGGTTTTTAGTTAACCTAGAACACAATGCTGGGCAATATTTACTCCCTCCTAAACCTCCATGCCCTCAGTTTCCTAACATTTAGATTTCCCACATTATACTTGCTTTTTGTGAAATCTTAGGTCTGGTTCATGCTCCAAGTCCTCCAAGCTCTCCTCCAGCTCTGCTCTCCTAGTGCACCCCTCTCCTCGAGCTCCTCCTCGTTCTCTAGGTCTTCCTTGTTCTCTAGCTCCTCCCCTCTTTCCTGTCCTCTGGCTCCTCCCATTGCACAACATTGTATCCAGCTGCTTTATTTGTGTCCTGTTTACACAAGAGCTGGGACAGGATGCTTATAGTGAGTATCACAATGCAATGTCCAAATTGAAACCAGAGAGTTGGGGGTGGGGAAATCAGCATTTGAATTAACAAGGGTAAGGCATACACATTTTAAAAGAACATTATACCAACACTGAAGCAACATCATGGAGCCTGCATGGGTCTGAGCTTGGTCTTCTGTGTACATGCTGTGGTTGTTTGATTTGGGGTTTTTTGTGGAACTCCTAAGAGTTGGAGTAGGGTATGTCTGACTCTTTTGGATGTCAACTTTTTTTTTCCTCCAACTGAGTTGCTTGGTCCAACCTTGATACGATGGTTTATGCATAGTCTTATAGAATTTTGGTATGCCTTGTTCAGCTAATATCACTGAAGATTTGCTCTTTTCTCAAGGGAAATGGAGGAGCAATGAATATTCCAGAGAAGGGATGGGGGTTGAAAAAAGAGGAAGAAAAGGAGGAATCAGTCAAGATGTATTGTAAGAGGGAAGAATAAAGAACAAGGAAAAAAAGAAATTATAGACAAACTTTAAAACTCCCACAAAATTAACTCAAAGTGACCTCTCAAGTGTAAGTGTTTTTGAACCACCAGATACTAATATTTCTTTTGAACAAAGAAGTCCCATGGTCTAGATTTATCTCTCAAATGGATGTGATCAGAAAGGTCTGCCTTGGCCCTGTAGTCATTCATATTCTGTTTTGGTTTCTGGCAAAACTAGAATCAGTGAAGTGCACACACAAAATGACATTGAAGAATAATTTAATGTCTGCTTCCTGCCACAAAAACTATGTCACAAGTTGTGGAAAATGCCTTATCCACTCTCTCAATTCCACGAACACCTGCAGAACCTCTGCAGCTGAGAAACTGCTTTCGTCCTTGGGACTGAAGCTAAGTAACAAGTAGTACTCAAGGTAGGAAGCTTGAATCTCATTGAGAACGTAGAATAAAAGAGACATCTGATATCTGTGGTGGATATGGATGGGGAATCCAGTGGAAGAAGGGGTTGAAAGGAGAATAGGAGAGAAGTGTGTGGAGGATGGCTGAAAAGAAAACTGGAGTTAGTGGATTGTGGATGGAGGAGTAGCACTGGCACAGGCAGTAATCTAGTACAGTGGAAAATTCCAGGAATCTATGAGGGTGACTCTGGCTAAGATTCCCTTGTGATAGGACCTATGGAGCCTAAACAAGCTATCTCCTCTAAGCAGGCAAGATGTCATCCTGCCTATAAGCTGTACAGAGACAAGAACCTAGCATAACTGTCATCAGAGTGGCTTCACCCCCTAACTCATGGAAACAGATGCAAAAACATGCAGACAAACATTAGGTGGAGTTGGGAATTCCTATGGAAAAAAAGGAAGAAGAATTGTAGGAGGCAGAGGGGTCAAAGACACCGCAAGAAAACCTATAGAATCAACTAACCTGGGCCAATAAAAGCTCAAAGAGAGTATGCCTTGGAAGGACCAAGACCCGCTGCACACATGCAACAGTTGTGTAGCAAGGTCTTTATGTCAGACTCCTAATAGTTAGAGCAGGAACTGTCTCTGACTCTGTTGCCTGCCTTTGAATCTCTTTACCTAACTGGATCACATTGACTGGCCTCAATAGGAGAAGCTGTGCCTAGGCAACTGCAACTTGAAATGCCAAGGTTGCTTGTTGTCATTAGGAGGCCTTCCCTTTTCTGAAGAATAGGAGAGGAGGAATTACTGGGGAAAGGTGAGAGAGAAGGACTAAGAGGTGAAGAAGAAAGAAAATCTGTGCTTGGGATGTAAAGAAAATTAACTAATTAATTAATTAATTAAAAACATATCAGAATGTCTCAATAACACTTAAACAGCACTACATAAAATTATATACAAATGAATAATGGAGAGAGGGCATCTGCAAACAGAACTTAAAACATGGAGTTATTTCCTATATCATAGAAGCAGAATGTGAAATCAGAGAGAGAAATTAGGGCTGTAGAGATATTATAGAGAATGAAAACTTTAAATAAATAAACAAAAAATATATCCAAAATTATTTCTTAAGTACATGAGTGTCCTGAAACAGCACATCATTCTTCAGTGACGGGGTCCAGAAGGGAATGTACCTGGGGATGAGAAAGACTGGTAAAATACAAGGAAGAAAAGATAAAAGCTTGGGTAGAGAGGTATCATGCCATGCAAGCTTCTTAAGAAGAACATTGTCTCCACTACTTCCAGGTAAAAAATAGAAGGAAATGGGGGATGTTTATGAAGACAGCAGAAACAAGCATACTGTAGAATAAACACACAAGGAAGTTAAACAGTGCTGCTTAAGGGGAACACACAGGGTATTTCAAAAACTTTCTGATCTAGCCCACTGCAGCCTTGGAATTGAAAACAACAGCCCTATGTGGAGAGAAGAGTTGGAGGTCTCAGGAACAGAAGTGAACCCTCCCCAAATGTCCTGGCACCAGAGCATGACCAATTCTCCCAAACATATTCTTGGTTTTGGAGAAGGAGCTCTCTTAATTTCACTGTAACTCAGAGCCCTACAAAAAGTGTCGAAGGCCTAGGCCCCAGGCTGTTACTAGAAAAGCAGGATCCTAAATTTGAGAAGGAGCTATGTTTCTCCTCTACATATGAAGGATTCAGGGAAAGCCTTGCTTGATCAGGCAGTTGGGTCAGAGAAGAAATAAAGAAAGAAATTAAACACTTCCTAGAAATCAATGAAAATGAAGGCACAACATACTCAAACTTATGGGACACAATGAAAGCAGTGCCAAGAGGAAAGTACATAGCACTCTGTGCCTTTAAGAAGAAATTCAAAACATCTCATTCAAGCAACTTAATGGCTCACATAAAAGCCCTAGAATAGAAAGAAGCAGACACACCAAAGAGGAGAGGAGTAGACAGCTGGAAATTATCAAACACATGGTTGAAATCAATAAATTAGAAACAAATAATACAATTCAAAGAATCAATGAAACCAAGAGCTGTACCTTTGAGAAAATAAAAAAAGATATACAAACCCTTAGCCAAGCTAACTAAAAGGCAGAGAGACACTATCCAAATCAACAAAATCAGAAATGAAAAGGGGGACATAACCACAGACACCAAAGAAATCCAAACAATAGTTATGTCTTACTTCAAAAGCCTATATGCCACAAAATTTGAAAATCTAAATGAAATGTGCAATTTTCTTGACCAATTCCACATGCCAAAGCTGAATCAAGACCAGGTAAATCAGTTGAATAGCCCTTCCCCTAAGGAAATAGAAAATGTCAACAGAAGTCCCCCATGCAAAAAAAAAAAAAAAAAAAAAAAAAAAAAAAGCCCAGGGCAAGATGGTTCCAGACCTTCAAAGAAGAGCAAACACCAATACTCTTCAAACTATTCCACAAAATAGAAACAGAAGGAACACTACCAAACTTATTCTATGAAGCCACAGTCACCTTGGTACCTAAACCTCTTGAAGACCCAACAAAGAAAGAGAATTTCAGGCCAATCTCCCTCATGAACATTGATGCAAAAATACTCAACAAAATACTTGCAAACCGAATCCATGAACACATCAAACATCATCGACTATGACCAAGTAGGCTTCATCCCAGGCATGCAGGGGTGATTCAATATATGGAAATCCATCAATGTGATCCACCAAATAAACTGAAAGAAAAAAAAATGCATGGTAGTCTCTTTAGATGCTGAAAAGGCATTTGACAAAATCCAACATCCATTCATGTTGAAAGTCTTGGAGAGATCAGGGATACAAGGCACATACCTGAACATAGTAAAGACAACACACACCAAGCCTATAGCCAACAATAAACTCAATGGAGAGAAACTTAAATCAATCCCACTGAAATCCAGGACAAGGCAAGACTGCCCACTCTCTCCATATCCCTTCAACATTGTTCGTAAAATCCTTCCTAGAACATTTAGACAATTAAAAGAGAACAAGGAAATACAAGATGATATGATAGTACACCTGAGTGACTCCAAAAATTCTACTAGGGAACTCCTACAGCTGATTCACAGCTTCAGCGAAGTGGCTGGATATAAAATTAACTCAAAAAAATCAGTAGCCTTCCTGTATACAAAAGACAAAAGGTCTGAGAAAGAAATTAGAGAAACAACACCCTTCACAATAGCCACAAAGGACATAAAGTACCTTGGTCTGAAACTAACCAAGCAAGTCAAAGACTTGTATGAAAAATATTTTCAGTCTCTAAAGAAAGAATTGGAAGAAGATATCAGAAGATGGAAAGATCTCCCATACTCATGGCTTGGCAGGATTAATATATTAAAAATGGCCATTTTACCAAAAGCAATCTACAGATTCAATGCAATTCCGATCAAATTACTGACACAATTCTTTACATCCTTAAAATAAAAATTCTCACCTTCATTTGGAACAACAGGAATCCCAGAATTGCTAAAATAATTCTCTACAATAAAAGATTTTCAGGAGGTATCTCCATCCCTGATCTCAAGCTGTACTATAGAGCAATAATAAAACCTGCATGGTACAGGCATAGAAACAGAATGGTGGATCAATTGAATTGAATAGAAGACCCTGAAATAAACTCACACATTTACGGATACCTGATTTTTGACAAAAATGACCTCATTGGCACAGAAGACAACTTCCTGAACAGAATACCAACAGCACAGGCTCTAAGAGCAACTATCAATAACTGGGACCTCATGAAACAGAAAAGCTTCTGTAAAGCAAAGGACAATGTCCTCAGAACAAAATGACTGCCTACAGATTGGGAAAGGATCTTCACTATCCCTTTATCTGACAGAAGACTAATTTCCAGTATATATAAGTACCTCAAGAAGTTAAACAGGATTTCCTCCTTTTTGATTGCTGAGTAGTATTCCATCATGTAAAAATACCACAATTTCTCTATCCATTCCTCCATTGATGGACATCTGGGTTGTTTCCAAGTTCTGGCTATTACAAATAAAGCTGCTACAAACATTGTTGAACAAATGTCCTTGTTGTGTACTTGAGTAAATTTTGGGTATATACCTAGGAGTGGTAGAGCTGGTTCTTGAGGTTGCATTACTCCTAATTGTCTGAGAAAGCACCAGATTCACTTCCAAAGTGGTTGAACCAGTTTACATTGCCACCAGCAGTGGAGGAGGGTTCCCCTTTCTCCACAACCTCTTCAGAATGTTTTATCACTTGAGTTTTTCATCTTGGCCATTCTGATGCGTGTAAGGTAAAATCTCAGGGTCGTTTTGATTTGCATTTCCATAATGGCTAATGAGGTTGAGCATTTCTTTAACTGTTTCTCTGCCATTCAATGTTCCTCTTTTGAAAATTCTCTGTTTAGCTCCATTCCCCATTTGTTTAATGGGATTATTTGGTTTGTTGCTTTTTTGCTTCTTTAGTTCTTTATATATGCTGGATATTAGCCCTCTGTCAGATAAAGGGTTGGTGAAGATTCTTGCCCAATCTGTAGGCAGTCATTTTGTTTTGATGACAGTGTCTTTTGCTTTAAAGAAGCTTTTCAGTTTCATGAGGTCCCATTTATTGATTGTTGCTCTTAGAGCCTGTGCTGTTGGTGTTCTTTTCAGGAGGAGCAGCCCTGTTAGGCCATAGAGGAGGTCTTTGCAGCCAGTCCTGAATATACCTGAAAAAAAAACTGGATAGGATGAATGTGGAGGAGGTCCCCCCTATCAGTGGACATGGAAAGGGGCATGGTGGAGATGAGAGAGGGAGGGTGGGATTGGGAAGGTATGAGGGAACAGGACACAGCTGGGATACAGAGTTAATAAAATGTAACTGATAAGAAAAAAATGAAGTTAAAAAAAGAAGAAGATGTTGAACAGGAACAAATCAAGTAATCCAATTAAAAAATGGAGTACAGAGCTAAACACAGAATTCTCAAGTGAGGATTATCGAATGGCAGAGAAAAACTTAATGAAATGCTCAACCTCATTAGCTATCAGAGAAAGGCAAATCAAAAGGACACTAACACTTCACCTTACACCCATCAACATGGTTAAGAGGAAAAACTCAAATGACAACACATGCTGAAGAGGTTGTGGAGAAAGGGGAACCCTCCTCCACTGCTCTTGGGAATGTAAAATTGTACAACCACTCTGGAAAGCAATCTTGCACTTCCTCAGAAAACTAGGAATAGTACTTCCTCAAGATCCAGCTATACCACTCCTCAGTATATACACAAAGAGGATCAAGTACACAATAAGAACATTTGCTCAACCATGTTTGTAGAAGCTTTATTTGTAATAGACAGAAGCTGGAAACATCCCAGATCCCCCTCAGTGGAGGAATGGATACAGAAATTGTGGTACATCTAAACAATGGAATATTACTATGGAATAAAAAAGAAGGAAATCATGAAATTTTCAGGTAAATGGTGAGATCTGGAAAAGATCATCCTGAGTGAGCTATCCCCCAAACAGTAAGACACACACACACACACACACAGTATATACTCACTCATATAGACATATAATATAGAATAAACCTACTAGAATCTGTATATCTAAAGAAACTAATCAAGAGGGAGGACTCTTGATAAATTGCTCAAGCCCTATCCAGAAAGGCAAAGAGAATGGACATCAGTAGAAGGAGAAAAGAGGGAATAAGTCAGGAGCCTGACACAGAGGACCTCTGAAAGGCTCTGCCCTGCAGACTATCAAAGCAGATGTTGAGACTTATGGCCAACCTTTGGACAGAGTGTAGGTAAGCTTAGGAAAAGAAGTGGTACACAATAAGATATGGAGAGGACAGGAACTCCACAAGGAGACCAACACAATCAAAAAATCTAGGCACAAGGGTCTTTCCTGAGACTGATACTCCAACCAAGGACCATGTATGGAGATAACCTAAGACCCCTGCACAGATGTACTCCATGGAAGTTCAGGGTCCAAATTGGTTCCATAGTAATAGGAACAGGGACT
Source organism: Meriones unguiculatus (assembly GCF_030254825.1). Taxonomy (NCBI): domain Eukaryota; kingdom Metazoa; phylum Chordata; class Mammalia; order Rodentia; family Muridae; genus Meriones; species Meriones unguiculatus. Next base: position 22,260,488 of record NC_083353.1, on the reverse strand, counting down.
GTCTCTGACATGAACTGAATTTTCTGCTTTCTAATTCCCTCCCCCTGAAGGGGAACCAGCATCACAATGCCGCAGAAGACAATTCAGCCACTCCTGATGAGACCTAATTGACTAGAATCAGAAGGAAGAAAAAGAAGACCTCCCCTATCAATGGACTTGGGGAGGGGCATCCTTGCAGAGGGAGGAGGAAGGGAGGGATTGTGGTGGGGTGGAGGGAGCTTAAGGGGCATAAAAGTGAATAAAGTGAAAGAAAGAAAGAAAGAAAGAAAGAAAGAAAGAAAGAAAGAAGAAAGAAAGAAAGAACATCGTGTCCACTACTTCCAGGTAAAAGTTGAAGGAAATGGTGGACATCTATGAAGACAGCAGAAACAATCATACAGTGGCATAATCACACAAGGAATTTAAAGAGTGCTGCTTAAGGGGAACACGCAAGGTATTTCAAATACATTCCTGATGTAGCCCATTGCAGCCTTGGAATTGAAAACAACAGCCCCATGTAGAGGGAAGAGTTGGAGGTCTCAGTAACAGAAGTGACCCCACCCCAAATGTCCTGGCACCAGAGCATGTCCAACTCTCCCAAACATATTCCTGGTTTTGGAGAAGGAGCTCTGTTAATTTCGCTGTAACTCAGGGCCCTACAAATAGTTCCCTAGGCCTAGGCCTCAGGGTGTTACTGGATCTGAAAAGCAGGTTCCTAAGTGTGAGAAAGAGCTGTTTCTTTTCTACACATGAAGGACTCAGGGAAAGCCTTGCTTGATCAAGCGAGTTCAAGATCAAGCTTGATCAAGAACAGCAGTGTTCGTCTTTCTCAAATAGTTGTCACCTGGGATCTTCTTGACTACCTGGCAATTCTATGCTTTTCTCAGGAAGAAAATTTGACCTTTAGGGCACACCAGGTCTTAATGTTGGTTGTGACCCTGTAATGCCTCTTTGAGAAGCTTGTTGAGTCTCCTTCTCATTTAACATGGGGATTTGCTAGTGGTGGGTTGTAAATCAGTTGTCTGCTTTTCCTATGGTTGGGGCAGTCTTAGTGAATGAACATATTTTCTAGGACCTAATCTTTAACAAGCCTGGTTAGCCTACCACATATTTTGGAGTGTTGTAGAAGCAACCCTCCTTTAGGTAATTTCCCCTTTGTGTGACTATCCCTAAGCATTGGTAAATCCTTTCCATCATCAATTCTAATCTTGCACATCACAGCTAAGTAGTAAAGATTTCTACCTCCACAAAATGAAGTCCAAATGGATCTCACCCCCTTCTCCAGGAGCAAAGACATGACAACATAGGTCCTTGGAGGGTGAGTGGGATGAATTCCTCTTTTCATTGCTGTTGAACAGGGATGCCAGTGTGGAGATGGTGACCTGCTTCCTTTCCCGTGGCTGATGATACTCGTTAGCCATCCTATCATCATAATGGGGCAGCTGGCTCATCTGCAGGTAAAACTCACACAGTGCTCTGAGTCAGAGTCCATGCTCTGGCCTTTGGGCTCACAAGTGGAGTCATACAACTGGATGCCTTTGTGTTGGGACCTTACACTCTCTTACCTCTTGAATTCTGTCAGAATCCTTTGGGCTACATAGGGCTCCCTGTTGCCAGTACTTTGCCCCTTTCCTGATTAGCTCTTCAGCTCATTTTTGGCATCAAAGGGATCTGAGTAGTCATCAGCTATGGTCATCTTGTCTTTCTAGCCCACTCAGCTCTCCCCTGCAGCTAACAGCAGGTCACTGGGCTCCAGTTATAGCCAACACAGCTCACACCTCTCAGTCCCCACCCCACGGGCCTGAACTCAGGCCACTTTGATAAGCTAGTACTACCAGGATATGTAGTGCACCACTTCTGGGGTAGTGGGCTTCCATTTGCTGCTGCTAGAGTAGAGGTGCTGAGCATTGTGGGATGAGCACAAGCACAGGGCCTAGGACGCTGATGTGGATGGTCTGCAGCCCTGATCCTTGCAGCAGCAGCAGCAGCAGTAGTGAAGACATGCTGCCCCTAACAGGACTCCACGCCACCAGTGCAGTAGTTGAGATGGCACAGGGTGCACATTTTGTGCAGTCAGGAGCCCAGCACCATTGTACGGGTCCTCATCTGAGCATGGTAGGCACGGATAGGATACCCGTGCTGCAACTGTGCTGTCTTAGGGCAGAAATCCCGACAATGCCGAGAAGCAGGCCCCAGTGGACCCTCAGGATGCCTAGGATGCGGATCAGCCCTGCTGTAAGGCCTAGGGAGGAGGATAGTTGTGCTTCTCTCCCATGTGCCTCTGCTTGGGGTGGTCGGGCCTTGGCTCTTGGTCTTGCTGTTACCAAAACTTAAGTATCTGTTACAAGAAGCCTCCTAGGGCTATGGCTTGCCAGCCTGATCCAATGCTGCAGCCAATTGAGGATCAACGCCCCTGCCCAGTCCTGCCAAATTCAAGTTCTTGTGGCTACCACCTGGCTAGGGCCTCTACTGCACAGCCCTCAGCTCCATGCTCCATCACCTGAGCTTGGAATCAACAGCTTCTCACAGGTGGGTCTCATAGGAGCCCCAGATGCCAAGAGCAGAAAGCTGGGCGCCCCTGCTGTGTTCCTTCCTGTGGCCAACTGCAAACTTCTCCAGTTTGCCTGGGCTAGGCCAGCTGCTTATTGGAGGGGAACACCAGCTAGGATGTTAGCACCCAACACCAGGCAGGACATGCCCCTGCAAGTCCCAGCGGCACCTGCTGCTGCAGCTGCTGCCTACCTAACCGCCATGTGTGTCACACCACAAGCATTGTAATGTGGAGTACTAGGATATGTCTACACACAGCCCTGTTGCCAACTCACAGAGGCAATGCACAGAATGAAATTATTCAGAGTACAACGTGTGGGTCCTGATAGTTGCTCAGACCACATTGGGCCACTACTTCACATGGAGCCACTAGGAGGTTCCACCGCAGAAGCTCCCAAGACTCATCAGTCCACTCCTCCCCACATGGTGGTCCCTCACTTACCATGTTGAGGTTTCCAAGCTCATACTCAGAGCCCTTGCAGCTCCAGGCAGAAGCTCAGGATCACAAGCACTTACTCAGCTACAGAATCCAGCCTTGGAGGATGTTGTCCAGGAAATCCTGCCGTCTTGTCTGACTGGCAGTTCACCTACACATTCTGATTGGCTAGTGAGGGCTGAAACAAGAGCACTTACCTTAGGATTGCTAAAGGCACATAGCACAGTGTTTCCTGGCACTGGTTTCAGGCCCAGGCACAGTATTTTCCTAGATCTGCAGAGACTTGCATTTCAGTAGCACTAGCACCCGAACTCCAATAGCTGGCCCTTCTGCCTTCTTGTACTCAGTAGGTGTTGGTTTCTAGGAGGAAGCCTAGAAAACCCACATCAGAGACATAAACTTGAAAAAGTAGGCTTTATTTTCTGCCTGCAAAAGGAGGTGGTCTGCATGGGATCAAAACAGCGTCCCTGAGGAGATGATGTGTTGCATAATTAAAGGGTGAATACCTCAAGGTGAGGGGTATTTTGCTGTGTGGTGTGGTCATTCAATCAAATTTTAGCATTATGGGTTAAGCAAGACAGTATCTGTTAGAGACTGGGCCTGATCCAAGACTTCTTGCTTCAGGGCCCCTTATTAGTACACTAGACATTGGGTTCCGAATCGAAAGAAAGAAAGAAAGAAAGAAAGAAAGAAAGAAAGAAAGAAAGAAAGAAAGAAAGAAAGAAAGAAAGAAAGAAAGAAAGAAAACAATACACTACCCTAACAAGTGTACCTACGTGTGAAGGTGTTAGATATTTCCATATGGAGTCAGTTGAATTAGCAAACTTTGCCATTACAACAGCCAAGACAGAACGGCTGAGACTTAGTTCTTTCATGAACCAGGCAAGGAAAGCCTGGAATCATTTCTAAAGCAACAGTTTGACTCAAAAAAGGAAGCATGGGGAGTCTTGACAAATTCATGTAGAGCTCTCCTATCACTATTTGAAGATGACATGATAGTGTATGCAAGGGACACCAAAAATTCTACCAAACAACACTGAAAACTGATAAACAGTGGCTGGATAAAAAAAAAATCAAAAAACCAGTAGCCATCCTATACAAAAGCAACAAACGGATGGAGAAAGAAATTAGGGAAACTACTCCCTTCACAATAGTAACAAATAATATAAGTTATCTTGGTGTAACTCTAACCAAGCAAATGAAAGGCCTGTCTGACAAGAACTTTAGGTGTCTGAAGTATGAAACTGAAGAAGATATTAGAAAATAGAATGATATCACATGCTTGTAGACTGGTGGGGTTAATATAGTAAAATTGGCCATCTTATCAAAAGCAATCGACAAATTCAATGCAATCCCCATCAAAATACCAGCGCAATTTTTAATAGACCTTGAAAGAACACTCTAAACTTCGTATGGTAAAACAAATATAGATTCTTATTTATGCCCCTCTACAAAACTCAAATTCAAGTTGATGGAAACCCCAATATAACACCAAATACAATAAATCTATAAAAAGGGAAAGTGGAGAAGCACCTGGAACTCATTGGTACAGGAGACAACTTCCTGATCAGAATATCAGCAGCACAGAATCTAAGGTCAATAACTCAAAATTGGCACTTCTTGAAACTGGAAAGCTTCTATGAGGCAAAGGACACTGTCAATAAAAGGAAACAACAGTCTGTAGTTAGGTAAGGATTTTCACCAATCCTACATCCTACAAAGGGTTAATATCCAAAATACATAATAAACTCAAGAAATCAAACACCAATAAAGAAATAACCTATTTAAAAAATGGGGTACAGAACTAAACAGAAAGTTCTCAACAGAGGATTCTCATGGCTGAAAAGTACTTAAAGAAATGTTCAACATTCTTGGTCAACAGGGAAATGCAAATCAAAATGACCCTGAGATTCCCTCTCACACCTGTCAGAATGGCTAAGATCAAATTCTCAAGCAACAGCTCATACTAGCAAGAGTGTGGAGAAAGGGGAACACTGCTCCATTGCTGGTGGGAGTGTAAACTTGTAAAACCACTTTGGAAATCAATCTGGCAATTTCTCAGAAAACTGGGAATAGCTTTACCTCAAGACCCATCTATAGCACTCCTGGATATATACCTGAAAGACAATCCACCAGACAAGGATACTTGCTCAACTATGTTCACAGCAACTTTATGTGTAATATCCAGAATATGGAAACAACCCAGGTGTGCCTCCACCAAACAATGGATAAAGAAATTGGTAAGTTTACACAATGGAATACAACTCAGCTATAAAAAGAAAAAGAAACCATGACATTTGCAGGGAAATGGATAGAACTCGAAAAGATCATTCTCAGTGAGATATGTCAGATCTGGAAATACATACATGGTATGTAATCACTTACAGGTGGATTTTAGCCATAGAGTACATGATAAGCATACTGTAAGGCACTGAACCAAAGACAGTAAGTAGCACAGAAGATTCAAGAAGGGATGCATAAATTCCACTCAGGAATTAATTTGCAATCGACAGAGGTTATAGGCTAAAGACAAGAACAAGGTGGCAGAGGGGTCGCAGTGAAAAGAGGAGGAGGTCAGACCTGGAAAGAGCAAAGGCGAGAGTAAAGAAGGCCTGTAGAGAAAAGAAAATCTGAGCATGGGATGTGTCTGTGACAAGCTGGAAACCTAAGTCAGGGTAGGCACCTGGGAGGATATGAGGGGTACACAAGCAGAGACTCCTAATGGCAGAGGCAATAGGGACTAAAGAGGACACCCACTAACTAGACTAGTCTCCTAGCAGAGTGAAGGGAACACCAACCCACTCACAAAAACGTTGAACAAAAATTTACCCTGCCTATAATATGTGCAGCAAAGAAGATAAGCAGAGAGAGCAGAGACTGAGGGAATGCCCAACCAATGCCTAGCCCAACCAAAGACCCAACCTACCAGAGAGTGCCAACCCATGACACTATGAATGATACTCTGCTAAACTTGCAGACAGGAACCTGACAGCATTGTCCTCTGAGAGGTGTTAACCAGCAGCACCTCAAAACACATGCAGTCTCAAAACCAAACATTGGGTGATGCATAGGGACATTTGTGGAAAAGAGGGAGGAAAGAGAAAAAGACCTGGAAAGGACAGGAACTCCACAAGAAGACCAACACTGCCAACTAACTAAGGCCAAGAGGTGCCTGCTGAGACTGAAGCATCAATCAAGGATTATGAATGAATTGGACCTAGGCCTTTAAAACAGTGTATCAGTTAGCTTGAGTCTACAACAAGAAGGCAAATGAATATAAATTTAAAAGAATTAAAACCACTCACAGGTATATCCAACTATGTGAGTTAATTCCAGATGTAGGCTGTTTTACTACTAAGCTTAGCTATCACAAGAGCCAAGTCAGAACAGCTGAGACATTTCCTACCTGAAATAAGCAAGAAAAGCATAGAGACATTCTCAAAGAAATGCTTTTTCTCAAAAAAAAAAAAAAAGAAAAGAAAGAAAAGAAAGTGGGGGGAGCATTGTATAGCTGAGATAAAAAGTTAATAAACTATAACTCATATTAATTGAAATAAAAATTAATTTAAAAAACGAAAGTGTGGTGATTTTACTTTGAGAATCTGGGTACCTTCATGTAGAGTTCTAGTTATTTCTACACATGCTAAGTTAACAGTTCCACATTTGAACATGGTCACAATGTAAAAGCTAGTATTTGGGGAAATTTTACTCAAAGTCATGCATAAAGGTGATAGAAAGAGATTTCTCTGCCATTTTCGTCTCGTACTCTAACATCTAAATGATGATCAAGTAGTAATCGCCTCAGGAAAGAATAAGGCCACTACCACAATTTTGCACATTATTTGAAGCAAGCTTGATTATACTGGTTTGTAGCCAAAGGCTGGCTAAGACTGCTCCTAATTCCAGTTTAAGAGTGCAGCAATGGATTCATTTCCTGGGACACTTTTAAGGAGTAAAATCACAGATAGTTACAAAAGTGAAAAATTTCACTTTTAGAAAGGTTTACTAAAGTGAAAAAAATGGGGCAGTAAAGTCATACAGTAAAATCTCAAATTAACACCAATTTATCGCTATGTGATTAAAGGGTAATGAGGGGGAATCAGGGTGTTCTCAAAAACAAGTCAAGGTCAAGATTTGGCGCAAGGATGGCTCCAGAAAATGGACTTAAAAGCAGCAACTCAGCTCATACAATAAATGTAACCATATATTTACCAATACGGGGGTCATATCTTCTGTATTGAAAATGGAGACAGACAGATTCCTTACAAGTCAATGACACTGAGACAGTAGATTGCTTTTGAGCCAGTGCTATTTCTTAACCATGACTTATGATCGAAATGTAGAAATATCGATGTCACAATTTTCACAAATAGGAAGAACCAAAACCACAAATACAAAAATCATCTAGGAATAGTCACCTATTAATTAGCACCATAGACATTGTTCAACAATGCATGGCTGTGATGAGCCAGTGTGTCCTCAGAACAAAGATGCTTTTGCCACTGAGCAGGCTGGCTCAGAAGAAGGTCACAGCTGCTTCCATGCAAGACCAGACAGAGTTCATTTTCAGTAGCCCTGGCTGCTGTGTCAGGAGTGTGACATCACTGTAGAAAATTCGTTCTACTTCGTGTTTTACCCTTTATTTTTATTTTAGTTATATGGGTGTTTGCCTGCATGTGTCTCTGTGAAGTACCCACAGAGGCAAGAGCAGGGTGGAAGATTCCAGCAAATGATCTTACAGCACATATGTGTTCTGGAAATAAAACCAGGGCCCTCTGGACAGCACCCCAGGCTGTTAACTGCTGAGACATTTCTAGACCAACGTTCTAAATTTAAATTGACTTTTATAATCTTTGATTAAAATATAGTACATCACTTTCCCCCTTTCTTGTCTTCCATCCATGCCTTCCAAATCCTTCACTTCAGACTTCTTCCTTCTTCTGTATGAAGAAGTATGTTGTAATATATGATGACAACCTGCTAAGTTTGGTTTTGTTGATTGTGTGTATATGGTTTAAGGACTGATTCAATGCTTTATATCTTGTATAAATAATGATGGCTGAAGCTGTTACAGGCCCCTTGCTTGAATGAGAACTGGTGGTTAGTGTCTTCATTCTCACAAACTGCACACAAATGTCCATGGTTAGACAACAATGCTGGAGCAGGACATCTGCAGACATCACCTAAAGTGGGGCAGCACATAGTGACCATCAAACTGTGACCATCATATTTTTAGTCATCAAAATTAGCCATCATGTATTAGCAATCACAGAGTGGCCATCACATAATTCCGATCACATAGTGTCCCTCAGTATGATCATTACACTGCTGGACATTAACATAGGACCTTTAATAAATTGAGCATCATTAAGGCTATCACACAGAGAGCATCAAACAATGCCCATCATGGAGAATAAATCACAGAGTTGGCCCTTAAACAGTGAACATCACACAATGGCCATCAGTCACTGGACTTCCCATTGTATCCATAGAAGAGAGTCCATTAGAGTGGCTATCAAATAGTGATGCTCACTTAGTGTTCACCATATATTTCAATTAAAGAGTGACAGTCAAAAAGCAAACATCGAATACTGGGGATCAGACAGTGTTCACAGTGTGGCCATTGCAGAGTGACCATCAGAGAGTTGGCTATCTCATTGTGTCTATAGCACATTGGGCATCCTATAGGGGTTATGATCCTTAACCATCACACAGAGGATATAAAACTTTGGTCAACACATTATGTTGATTACTAGTGACCTCCATATGGAAGCCATCGCATAGTGATGATAAAAAGAGAACATTACATACTTTCCACTCCAAGGTGGCCATCACACAGTGACCATCACACTATGTCCATCACAAAATGATGATCACTCAGTGAATTGCTCACAGCTGTTCATCACAATGACTATCACAAATTGGGCATCATTTGTGGCCATCACATGCTGGTCACAACATAGTGGATTTTACAGTATCCATCACCCAGATATGACCACAGAGATGCCATTACAGAGTGACCATTATGCTGTAGTCAGAAAACAACAGCTATCAATCTACTTTCATATTGCAATGATAATGAAAATGTGGAGAGTATAAAATGATAAGCATAGGTTGACCAACACAGTGACCATCACATCATGGCCTTCACACAGTGTCTCTCACACTGTGACCATCAGAGAGTTGGCCATCACCATGTACATTAACATTGGCCAACACTCGGTGTCCATCACATGCCGTCTTTAACACTCTGGGCATCACCATGTTTATGACATAATCACTATCACACAGTGGTCATCATATAATGAATATTACACAGTGACAATAAAACAGTATCAATCAAAATGTTCATCACATATCAGTGATTACAGAGTGACCATTATGCAATTAAATCATACAGCTAACCATCAATTATTAGCCAGCACAGAATGGCCATTACAAAACAACCGTCAGTCACAGGCCATGGTAGTGAAAATCATGTATTGGTGATGAAGCACTGATCTTTGCACAGTGAACAAAACTCAATGTCAATCACACATTGTCCAACACAAGGTCAAATTTACACAGTGACCATCACACCATATAAATCACATAGTGGGATATCAAACAGTGAGCATCAGATAATGGCCATCACAGGGTGACCATCACAGTGGCTATCAAACATTGACCATCACATAGTGGGATCCCACAGAATTTATAATTCAGTGACCAACACACACAGGCCATGATTAAGTGGCCAGCATACAGTGACCATCAACAGTGTCAAAAAACACATTACTGTCAATCAGAGGCCCTCAAAAAGTGGCCATAACACAGTAGCCCTCACAGAGTAACCATCACACAGTGAACACAACACAGTAGCCATTAATTATGACCATTTCACAGTGGCCATTACATTGTAGCCCTCACAAAATGATAATTAAACAGAGTTCTCACCCAAATGTCACATGGATTAAATTAGAGTGAACAGCACAAAGTTGAATATCATGACAAGTCCATCTCATAGTGTAAATCAACTCATGGTCATACATTGTCTCCATTAGATAGGGAAGACTACATTGAATATCAAACAGAGATCACATATACAGTGGCCATCATACAGAGGGATATATATATGTATAATTTATGATAATTTAAACAGAATATTATATATATATATACATATATATATATATATCACAGCAGGCATCACACAGGTGCAAGTAACCTGTGATATATATATATCACATATATATATATGGGTACATTTATATATACATTTAAATATATGAATGTATATCACATATATATATGGCTGAGTAGCCTGAACCTGGGCACTCAGAAGAGAAGTCCCAGCTTGGGAAGCTATCCCAGAGCCAGATTAAGAGCAAGACACACTTGAAAATGAAGGAGTCACAAGAGCTGAGGCTGCAAACCCGGAGAGTCTGCATACAGAGCACACAAGCCAAGAAGCTGCAAGTATGCAGACAAATCAAGTTGGTCACTTTCCAAATCCAGGCAAAAAGACCAATGCAGAAAAGGAGACTGAACCTCAGGTGAGAGGTGTTGACTTTTCTGACAAGCACTTCCTCCATGAAGCCTCTACCCACAGCACATGCCAGAGGGATCCTTGCCTGACTATTGGGAAGGCTACAGAACCATCATCCAGGCTAAGAAGAGACAAGGTCCTCTAATGACCTCAAAGCTGGAGAACCACAGTGGTGAGCAGGGTAACCAAAAAGACCATGCAGAAAAACACAGTTGACCTGAGCACATTTGGAGGCAAGGAAGGGCTGTGAACCCCATGGAGTCAACTAGAGTGGGCTCTGGGTTCCAAGAACAGGCTTCATGAGCTATGGAGGAGACATGGCTTTCCAGCACTTTAACTTGGGATCCCACTACTACCTGATGGGCAAACATTCTGGAGACACTCTCTGGAGGCCTCTCTGCCTGATCTCCACACTCTTTGGGCGCGTTCCACCAGCCATCTTCCCAGATCAAGCACTTTGTCTTCCATTGGCCCACCAGATTCCCACTACTCAAGGACTCTGGCGAAGGCTCAAGATCTAGGCTTCAGGAAGAAAGACCAGCACCAAAAACTCACAAAATGTCCTTCACCTTCCTGAGGGACTCACTGGCAGACCCGCACATGCATGCTACTTCCTGATGCACACCTGTCTGAACTGGAAAGGAAGGATGGATTTACTGGAATTTTCACCCCTCTTCTGTAGGGTTGTGCCGAACCAATCATTGACGTCACTTCCCATTTCCAGCTCTCCTCTGCTTGGACAGATCATCTTTTCAGAGTTAGTTTTATATCACTTAGGGCTTCGTCCATGCCAAGGTACAGAAATTCCTGGGGTAGGACTACTTAGGATAAGTGCCAGGTGTGTTCGTTTCAGCACTAATGAATATTGTGTTCATTTCTCTCCTCTGTATAACAAGCTGTTCATGAATAATCATCTGTGTGTATATACATATGATTGGAAAGAGAGAGTCATTCATGGGCATGGACATAGAGAACTGATAGACTCTGTGTGAGTATGCATGTGTGTGAAAGTGTGTTTATGTGTGTGTGTGGGGGGGAGTAGTGGGAAATAAACCAGAGAAAAAAAGGGATCCATTTGCAACCCAGAAAACCAAGACCCAGTTGCCCAGGATCAGAATGGAAATAAAAAGCTCTGGGCGGGCTTTTGGGATCTGCACCAGTGTGAACACCTGTGAATGCCTAGCTCCTGGGCTGAAGGAGCCAGGGCAGAAAGGTGGTGTGATAGGTGTGCAAGACAGGACATCCAGGCACCAAGCAGAAATCCACTTGACCCAAGGAGGCTCCACTCACTAGGGTGAAAGAAATCTGTCCCCTCAAAACTCCCCCCACAATGCACTGACTAAAATCGGAGCTCAGAGCAGTTCCTAAGCTTTTATTTTCCCTTCCCCCTGCTGTTGTGTGAGCATGAGCAGTGTCTGGCAGGCACCCGAAGCTGGTGTCCCCCACTGGGGAACCGGCTATACCGAGAGAGCCAGCAAAGACTTTACCGAAGCCCCCATTTGGCAGAGCTAGCTTAAAAGCCAAGCAGGGCTGTGAATCCCCTGGAGTCCTCCAGTGTGGGCTCTGGGGTCAGAGAACAGGGTTCCTGAGCTGTGGACGGGGCGTGGCCCAGGGAAGCAGAAGTCAGAAGGGGCTGACTCAGATCCAGGAGCCTCAGCTGCTGACTGGGCAGATTTGATCCCAAGGCGTGGTCCAGCAACTCTATATATATCTAGGGGAGGGATGAGCCCCTCTGCAGTGAGGCAAAGTGAGGCTGCAGGCTGGAAGACTGCCAGCAGCCTATCCCAGAATCTGCTGCAGAGACACAGGTAGCCACCGCCAGAGGAAGAGGACAAGATCAGACTGACATGCTGTTTGCTAGGTGGGGCCCAGTCCTGTCCTCAGGATGGAGGCTGGCTGTTCCCAGGGAGCCCTGCATTAGCTGTGTGATCACCTGTGCAAGGACACAGAGCCACGCAAGCTCTACAAGGCCCTGAAGAAACTCGCCTCCGTACCCATCCTGTCTGAACGTCTGGCAGAGATAGGCTTCAGGCAGACCATCAAAGTCTTGAGGAAACAGCAGCTCCTAGTGCCCTACCCAGGATCCTGGAGGCCAGATTGTGGGAGAGTTCCCTGCTGTTGTCCTGGTCTGGCTCAGACCAGGACTCCCCTGAATTTGCCTTGGTGCTGAGCATGAAGACAGAGCAAGGAAGAACATCTCTGGCAGAAGAGCACCGAGTATCCACGTCCAGCGAAGCCCAAGACAAGCATACAGAGGCCTTGAAGCTGAGCAGGTGAAGACCCAGCCCGATCAAGAGGCAAAGGCAAAACACATGCCAGAGGCCAGAGGCAAGTGACACAGGCCATGGAAGTCTGGGACCAGCAGCCAAGAGGATCCAAAGGTGAAGACAGAGGCTCTCCTCTGGCCCAGGAGGATGGTCACGGTGACTCTTTGGGGGCTTGCCTCAACTCTGACCAAGCCTGCTACCGCCTGGGTGTCCCGGGTCCCTCTTAGGGTCAAAATGACGGGGAAGTGCAGCTGTGGCCTGTCAAGTTGGATTCCAAGACACTGGTCTACTCAGGTCCCAGTAGTCCCGTTCACCAGCAGGAATCGCCAGGAGGTCTCCTCCTTGCAAAAGATCCCAAGGGCACGTGGGATGCTCAGTGCCAAGCCACGGAAGCCACTGCAGCCCATGCAGCTGATGCAGCCGAACAATCTGCTCTCCAGGGAATCTCCCAAGCCAAGGATGCCTTCAAAGCCAACACAGCCCAAGCAGCCCAAGGAGCAGAACATGGGCAAGCAGGGGACGAGCCTGAGACCCACAGCCAGACTGTGACCAAGACACAGTGGCAGATGGAGGAGGCAGACCAAGAGCTGAGGCTGCAAGCCCTCACAGCCCGCATCCGGACGCCGACAAACCCAGATGGCCACCTTCTTCACCCAGACCAGGAGCCGAGGCGAGCCAGAGGAGCCCGGACCCCCGGTGCGGGGGCCCTCCTCCGAAACGCACCTCCTCCTGGAGGCCTCTGGCCACGGCCCAATCCAGCGAGCTCTCTGTACCTCGACCCAGGCTTAAAAGAGAACTGCCCCCCTCATGGCCAAGGCTCTCCGGGATAATTGCACCCAGTTCTCTTGCAGATGAACCCCAGAAGGACACTGTCTGCTCAGGCATGCCTTGAGACTCCCCGGGACTGTACACACCCACTTGTCCCTCACAAAAAAAGTCAGGCTTTCCAGAGCTTGCACCTGGCATCCCACTTGGAGCTCTGGAGACACTCTTTGGAGGCCTCTCTGCCTGATCTCCATACTTTTTTGCAGGTTCCACCCACCCGTGAGAGCCTGGGCTGCAGCCATCTTCCCAGATCAAGCACTCCGTCTTCCATTGGCCCACCAGACTCCCATTACCCAAGGACTCTGGCGAAGGCTCAAGGTCTAGGCTTCAGGAAGGAAGACCAGCACCAACATCTCACACCTTGGCCTTCACCTCCCCGACGGACTCACTGGCAGATAAGCCCACCCATGCCACGTCCTGATGCACACCTGCGTGAATTGTAAAGTAAGGATGGATTTCCTGGAATTCTCACCCCCTCTTCTGGAGGGCTGTGCCAAACCAATCATTGACCTCACTTCCCATTTCCAGCTCTGTAGTCCTTGGACAGATCTTTTTCCCAGAGTTAGTTTTCCATCCCTTAGGGCTTTGCCCATGCCAAGGTACACAAGTGCCTGGGGGAGGACTGCTTAGGATAAGAGCCAGATGTGTGTGTTTGAACACTAATGTTTTTATTTTTCTCTTTGTATTCACAGTCTTTTAAGCATGATTATGTTTAGAATGATAAATTTTAATTTGATAACCATTCAGAGATATTTGCATTGTATTTGTACATATCGTTCCAATATTTTTGAATGATGAGCATGCGTTCATATAATTTAACAGAGTAACCTATGGATTCATGTAATTAAAGAGGCATAGGGGAGTAACACATCAAAATGTGATCAAATTTTGGCATGCAAACATCTATTCCGTTCCGAATAACGTTTCAATAAGTTCATCTTCTCGATATCTGAAATATAATTAAAGGTAAAACCAAAAACCATAAAATAAAATGTGTGAATATGTCTGTTTTTTAAAAGAGGTGGGGGAATTGATGCAGAAAAAAAATGAGGCCAAAAGAGACCAGACCTATGACAACCCACACTTTTGGGATGCCCTGTGTTTCGTGGCCACAGTGATCAGGTGAGAAAACCTGATGAGAAAAACAGAGGAATATGCCTTAATTTATAAAGGAAGTTGGGAGGGTCCACAGACAGACAGTGAAGAGGTGAAAGATATGGAAGAAATAAAATAATAGTGAAACACTGACAGTTACAAAAGGAGAAAGAGAAAGGAAAAGAATGGGGGGACTTAAAATGTCATGGATAAGCTGCAGCAAGGAGCCAATGTCCCAATATCAGAAAAGCAGTGAAAAGCCATAGATGGGCTTGAGGTTTTGCTTCTTTGTGGATGGGCTCCTAGCTATGTGCAAACAGTGGGAAGAAAGAGTTGGTGAGCATCAGCCAGCAAGGTGGTGAAGCAGGCTTGCAAGTTATGATATCCAATCCCATTTAGGAAAACCCCTTTCACTGAGGATGCCTATCATAGATGCCTGGTGTGAGTGTGTTTGAACACTATTGTTTTCTTTTCTGTACTTTGTCTTCAAACCTATTGATATATATTTGCACAAAATTAATAGACAGTAATATGCATAGTTATTTAATTGGTACTTGTACTTATTGACAGATGATATATCATTGTATGTATATTTACATATAGATTAATAAACAAATAAATACATAGCTTGATAGATACAATGAAAATTGACACACTAAAATGTAATGGTAGTTCAGCATGCATCATGCAGACCGTGGACAACATAAGTAAAGATTAAACAAGTAAATGTAATAGAGGATAAATATTAAAGTAAATGAAGAACAACAAAATACCTCCAAATAGTGTGTGTGAGAGAGAGATGAGGGAGAGAGAGGAACAGAGACAGACAAAGGGAGGTGGGCAGACATGAAGGAATGAAGACAAGTTAATAGGACATAAATTTTCCTTTTAGGGCTTTATTTGTAAACTGAGAATGTAAATGTGTAATTCTCTTACAGCACATTTCATGTAACTGAAGTAAACATTCAGGTAAAGAAATAGACATTTCCTCAAAATCAACACAATATGAAAGTTGAATGAGTTGTCCATTGCATATACATTTTAAGCTTTGGACTGTCTGCAAATAGAAATTCATGGAATTTTATCATTTGTGCATGAATGACAGAGACCTGTGTTCTTCATCAGCAAGAAAGAAACTATCCGAATGCAGAAGAATGCATCTGAGCTCTTGTCTGGCCTTTAATGCTTTACTGAAGATGAATGCTAATATTCTCTAAATTGCCATGGCCATACAGTTTCAACTATTTCTACAGACACATTATTTTTCTAAGAATTTCCGTAAATTTATAAAAAGTACATAAGATTTGATTTTTTTTCCTATATTACAGATGACAGTGAAGATTTCTTTTCAGAATGATTTAATGTTACCTGATTATTTGTATGGATTTTAAGCACCTTTAAATGATCAAGTATTGATTATAAAATGTTGTAATATACTTTGGTGGTTTATTACACAGTTTTTAGAAGAACTGTTTTGAGTTTATTATTGTAATCACAACCAAAAAGTGAGAAAAGTGATATTGGAAGAAAAGGACTTCAATCTTCTAGTTGATACATGAACATACGAAATATGCACAGTTATATATATACGCAGCACAGACTGCATATATATGTAGAACATATAGGATGACATTTCTGTTCCTATAGCAAGTAATAATTGAAATAATGGCTGAAAACAGGCTACAGAAAATTAATTACTTATTTTTTTATGTGTTACAGAATTATTGTAAACATCATATGATTTCCTGCTTATTGGCAAAACCTGAGTCATAAAGAGAAGTTAAAAACACTCATCAATCCCCAGGGTCCGAGGATTGTTCAAGGTTCCTGAATAAACTGCATTGAAAAAAAAAACACATGGCTGAGAAACACTTAAAAAAAACACTCATCAAGTCCATGTTCATACCACCCAGAATGTGCCTTATCTTGTCTGATCCTGGAAGCTAAAACACTCATCAATGGACACCTTCAAACTCAGCGTCACATACTCCATAACTCACAAAAGATATGAGAGAAAGAATGGAGAAGAGAGAGAGAGAGAGTGAGAGAGAGAGAGAGAGAAAGAGAGAGATGGAGATGGAGAGATTAATTTATGGGGAGCATAGAGATGTTAGATGGAAGAGCTCTGCTGGGTGTGAGAGTAGTCATCAGGGCTAGTTTAATTGCTATGCACACCTAAACAATTACCAGAGCATCTGAACCAATTCAGGCAGATCACAGATTCTTGGTGCTATTTTTCCCTTACCCCAACCCAGCAGATGGAAAAAGTATTCGCTTAAAGATCAAGTTTAAAAATTCCATTCTCATAGTGTAACCATTCCTATGCAATAACAAAACAATCCTCAAAAGGTATTGTTTTTTTTTTTTATTCTTTTCTTTTCAATGTAGTTTATTCAGGAACCTTGAACAATCATCTGACCCTGGGGAATGCCAGCCCACAGCTTAAATAGCCTCTGGGTAGCCAACCCTGGCGTGCCACGTGTGCAATGCAGATAGGTCCACATACATGGAAGCAAGCCAGATCCTCAGCCTTAGCCAAATGTGGAATTGTTCGTGACAGAGAGCACTCACCATCAGGAAGGTGGAAGGAAAAGGTATTGTTAACCCTCTATTTTTCCTATGTTAGGTATTTTTTTCTTTTTCTGTTTTTTTTCCCTCTTTCTTTCTGTTTCTTTCATATTTCCTTCCTTTCTTTCTTTGTCACAAAACAAAAAGAACAAATGTAATTAATACAAGTAAATTTTAAGCCTTTTCCAGAAAATTATAAAATGCTGACATCTAGTGGAGGTGAAAATATAGGCCTAGAAGGAGTTTTAGTAATGCAGTGTCCTAAGTGTAAGCTAAAGGCTTCCAGATCCAAAAGCAGAAATAAGCACAGGTGGATATGTCTTGTTTATATTTTTATCCTTACTATTATTATTTACAATTTATTTACATCCCAGATGTAGCCCCTTCCCTCTTCTGCTTATGGTCCCACCCTCTCTCCCTCTTCCTTCGCTATCACTTTTCCCTAGTCCACAGATAGGGGAAGTTCTTCTCCTTTACTGTCTGACCCTAGAATATTAGGTCCCATCATGACTGCCTGGATCCTCTTCCTCAGTGGGCTAGCTAAGTCTTCCAAGCAGGGAAAAGCGCTCAGGGAACAGGCAACCTAGTTCATGACAGAGACTTTGTCTTCTCTACTTATCCAAGTAAGGGTTCTCGCTTGGAGACTGAGCTAACTATGGGCTACGACTGAGCAGGGGTTCTAGGTCCTCCCTATGCATAGCCTTTGGTTGATGCATCAATCTCTACAGTCCCCCACTGGGCCCAGGTTTTTGTTGTTTTGTTGGACTCTGTGTAAGGCTCCTGTCTCCTCCATGTCTTTCTATCTCCCTCTTATTCATAAGATTCCCTGCACTCTGCCCAAGTTTGGCTATGTGTCTCAGCATTCACTTTAATATCCTGCTTGGTACTGAAAGGGTCAAACTAACTTTGTAACCTATATGTCTTTTAAAGCCTATAGTTTTGAGTTTTAGGTCTAGGTTAAGCAAAAAACAAACAAACAAACAACAACAACAACAAAAAGCAACAATCAATGACCTTCACTCAGCAAAAAGAATGACCAGACCCTTGTTTTTGAGATAGTGTTTCTTAGCAACCAACCCAGATGACCTCAATCTTTCTTCTGAGTAGCTTCTGACCTCCAGCCAAAAGCCCACAACCCTGATCTTCAAGGATGGGCTAACCAAACCCACCTTCAATTGCAACTGCATCCACACTTGGCCAAGCTTGAGCACCTAAGACTAACCAATTATCTTAATTTATAGCTTCCTCATCCAATCCTAAATTGCCAAACTGCAACTTCAAATTTCCCACACTTTTTCTTTTAAAAAACCTAAGGCCTTTGTCGCCTGGTGCCACTCTTTGCTGACAGGCAGGGGTGACCACATTGCACAATGGTTAATTTAAACCTCTTGTTTTTCCATTGAGTTGTGGTCTGTGGGAGTTTCTGGAAGGGAGTGATCTTGAACTCCTGAGCTGTGAGACCGCAGGTCTTACAGTCCAGTCTTTCAGAGGCCCTTTGTGGAAGGCTCCTGTCTTGTTCCTTGTTTTCACCCTCTTCCAATGTCTATCTTGTTTGCCTTTCTGAATGAGGATTGAGCATCTTGAGGACTCAAGAAGGGTCCTCATTCTTGCTTTTCTGCTTTAGGTGTACAGATTTTAGTATGTTTATCCTATACTATGTGGCTAATATATATGTATGAGTGAATATACACCACCTGTGTCTTTCTGTATCTGGGTTACCTCACTCAAGATGATCTTTTCTAGTTCCCACCATTTGCCTGCAAATTTCATTGTGTCCTTGTTTTTAATAACTGAGTAATGTCCCACTGTGTAAATGTAGCATTCTTCAGTTGAGGGACAGGTTATGGCTATAATGAGTAAAGAGGTCATGAACATAGTTGAGCAAATGACCTTGTATGGTTGAGCATCTTTTGGGTATATACCCACGTGTAGTATAGCTGGCACTATTCCAATTTTTTTGAGAAAGCTCCAGATTGATTTTCAAGGTGGTTGTACAAGTTTACATTCCCTAAATCAATTGAGGAGGGGGTTACCCTTTTTCCACATCCTCTCCAGCATATGTTGTAGCTTAAGTTTTTTTATTTTAGCCATTATGATGGCTATGAGATGGAATTTCAGAGCTATTTGGATCTGCATTTTTTTGATGACTAAGGATGTTGAGCATTGTACTAAGTGCTTCTCTGTCATTCGATATTCCTTCTTTGAGAATTCTCTGTTTAGTTCTGTACCTCATTTTTATTTTGATTATTTGATTTGTTGGTGTTTAATTTCTTGAGTTGTTTATATATTCTAGATGTTAGCCTTCTGTCAGATATAGGGTTGGTGAAGATATTTTCCCAGTGTGAGGGCTGTCCTTTGCTTAACAGTAGCTTTTCCATTTCATGAGATCCCATTTATTGAATGTTTATCTTAGAGCCTGTGCTGTTGGCATTCTATTCAGGAAGTTGCTTCCTGTAAAAATGAGTTCCAGGATCTTCACAAATTTTTCTTCTAACAGTTTTAGTGTGTCTAGTTTTATGTTTTGGTCTTTGATCCACTTGGAGCTTACTTTGTGCAGGGTGACAAATATAGATCTATTTTCAGTTTTGTACATGTAGATATCCAGTTAGGAGAGCATTATTTGTTGAAGGTGTTGTCTTTTTTTCCCATTGTATGATTTTGGATTCTTTGTCAAAAATCAGGTGTACACAGTTGTATGGAATTATTTCTGGGTCTTCTATTTGATTGCATTGATTCTCCAGTCTGTTGTTTCTATTTTAGCACCATGCCATTTTTTATTATGGTTGCTCAAAAATACAACTTGAGGTCGGTGATGAAGATGCCTTCAGAAGGTATCCGTTCAGGATGGTTTTAGCTATCCAGTTTTTTTTTTTTTTTTTTTTTTCTTTTTCCCCATATAAAGTTGAGAATTTTTTATTCAAAGTCTGTGAAGAATAATGTTGGTATTTTGATGAAACTGCATTGAACCTGTAGACTTCTTTTAGTAGGATGGCTATTTTTACTCTGCTAATCTGTCTTATCAATGAGCATGGTAGATCTTTCCATCTTCTGATATGTTCTTCAAATTCTTTCTTCAAAGATTTGAAGGTTTTTTTTTAACAGTTCTTTCACCTTCTTTGTTAAAATTACAACGAGGTGTTTTATGTTATTTGTGGCTATTGTGAAGGGTGTTGTTTCCCTAATTTCTTTCTCAATCCATTTGTCTTTTGTATACAGTAGGGCTCCTGATATTTTGAGTTAATTTTGTACCCAGCCACTTTACTAAAGTTTTTTATCAGCTGTAGGAGTTCCCTGGTAGAATTTTTGGGGTCACTCATGTATAGTGTCATATTATCTGCAAATAGTGATACTTTGACTTCTTCCTTTCTATTTTGTACCTTTATCTCTTTTAGTTGTCTTATTGCTATTGCTAGGACTTCTGGTACAGTATCAAAGAAATATGGAGAGGGTGGGCAGCATTGCCTTGCTCCTGATTTCAGTGGAATTGACTTAAGTTATTCTCCATTTAATTTGATGTTTGCTATAGGCTTGCTGTGCATTGCCTTTTCTATGTTTAGGTATGTGCCTTGTATCCATGATTTCTCAAGATTTCAAACATAAACAGGTGTGAGATTTTGTCAAATGCCTTTTTCAGCATCTAAGGAGATGATTATGTGTTTTTTTGTTTGTTTGTTTGGTAGATTGATGTATTTCCTTATGTTGAACGACCCTTACATGCCTGGAATGATGCCTCCTTGTTCATAGGGGATGATATCTTTGATGTGTTCTTGGATTCGGTTAGCGATTATTTTATTGAATATTTTTGTGTCAGTGTTCGTATGAGAGATTGGTCTGAAATTCTCTTTCTTTGTTGGGTCTTTGTGTTGTTTAGGTATCAAGTTGATTGTGTCCTCATAGAATAAATTTGGTAATGTTCCTTCTGTTTGTGTTTTGTGAAATAGTTCGAAGAGTATTGGAACTAGGTCTTCTTTGAATGTCTGGTATAATCCTGCAGTGAAACCATCTGGCCCTGGGCTTTATGTTGATGTGAGACTTTTGATGACCTCTTCTTTTTCTATAGGGGAAGTGGACTATTTAATTTAGTTTTTGGATCTTGATTCAGCTTTTTAAATGGAAGCTACCAAGAAAATTTTCCATTTCACTTAGATTTTCGAATTTTGTGGCATATAGGCTTTTAAAGTAGGACATAATGAATCTTTGGATTTCCTCAGTGTCTGTTGTTATGACCTCCATTTCATTTCTGATTTTGTTGATTTGGATAGTATCTCTCCTCCCTTTAGTTAGTTTTGCAAAGGGTTTGTCTGTCTTGTTGATTTTCTCAAAGAAACAGCTCTTGGTTTCTTTGAATTGCTTTGTTTCTAATTTATTGATTTCTTAGTTTGATAATTTCCAGCTGTCTACTCCTCCTGGGTATGTCTGCTTTTTTTCCTAGTGCTTTCAGGTGTGCCAATAAGTTGCTTGTATGTGAAATCTTGTATTTTTCTACGAGGAAACGTAGTGCTATGAACTTTCCTCAGCACTGCTTTGATTGTGTCCCATAAGTTTGGGTAAGTTGTGTCTTCATTTTTGTTGAATTCTAGGAAGTCCTTAACTTTCTTCCCTGTCCCAGCTGCTGTTGAATATAAAGTTGCTCAGTTTCTATGCATGTGTAGGCTTTTTGCTATTTCTATTATTGTTGAGGTATAACATGGTGGTCTCATATGATACAAGGGAGTATTTTAACTTTTCTTCTGTATCTTTTTTTGAGGCTTGCTTTGTGCCTTACTATATGGTCAGTTTTGGAGAAGGTTCCCTGAGCTGCTGAGAAAAAGAGATACTTCTTTGAGTTTGGGTGAAACGTTCTGTAGACATCTATGTGGTCCATTTGATTTAGGATCTCTTAAGTGACATCATTTCTCTGTTTAGCTTCTGACTTGATAACTTAGCTTCTGACTTCTGTCCCTTGGTGAGAGTTGAATATTGAAGCCTCCTATCATTAAGGTCTTGGGATGGATGTGTGATTTAAGCTTTAATAATGTTTATTTTATAAATGCAGAAGAGCTTGTGTTTGGACATAAATGTTCATTATTGTGATATCCTCCTCATGGATTTTTTTCCTATAGTGAGAGTGAAGTGTTCCTCCCCCTCTCTTTTGGTTAATTTTGGTTGAAAGTCTATTTTGTTAGATATTAGGATGGCTAATTCAGCATGCTTCTTGTATCTGCTTGCTTAAAGAAACACTTTTCCTTCCCTTTATTCTGAGGGAGCATCCTTTTTTGCTGTAAAGTTGTGTTTCCTGAATGCAGCAGAGTGTTGTTTCCTGTTTCCACAACCATCCTGTTATTCTTTGTTTTTTTATTGGAGAATCAAGTCCATTGGTGTTGTTAGATATTAGCGACCAATGATGTCTAGTTCCTTTTATTGTGGAATTGGTGGGGCTTGTGTGTTTGTGTGCCTGGTTTTTGTTTGTTTGTTTGTTTGCGTGGTTTTTTTTGTTTGTTTTATTGTGAAGGTATTTTTTTCTCCTCTATTTCCTTTGTTCTTGTTGATTTTGTTTGATTGGGTTTTCCTTTTCCTTTTCAGCTGTAGGGCTGGGTTGTTGTGTATATATTGTTTAAATTTATTTATGTCATGGAATATTTTGTTTTTCCATCTGTGTTGATTTAAAATTTTGCTGGGCATAGTAGTCTGGGTAGGTATCTGTGGTCCCTTAGCTTTTTCATGATATCCACCCAGGCCTTTCTGGATCTCGTAATTTCTGTTGAGAATTCTGGTGTGGTTGTGATTGGTCTGTCTTTATGTGTTAGTTGTCCTTCTTACCTTGCCACTCTTGATATGTTTCTTTGTTCTGTAGATTTAGTGATTTGATTATTATGTGACAGGAGGAATTCCTTTTCCGGTCTAATCTATTTTGTGTTCTGTAAGCATCTTGTATGTTAAAGGGCATCTCTTTCTTAAGGTTGGGGAAATTTTCAACTATAATATTACTGAGAATATTTTCTGCACTTTGGAAACTGGAATTTTCTTTTTTACCTATTCCTATTATTCTTAGGTTTCTTCTTTTCATGGTATCCTTGATTTCTTCGACATTTTGTATCAGGAACTTTTCCACTTTTACGTTTTCTTCTAGAGACATATATATTTCTGCAATTCTATCTTTGGTGCCTGATAGTCTCTTCCCTGTCTCTTTCCTGTCTCCTGCATTCTGCTGAAGATGCTTACTTTTGTGGTTCCTGATCTGTTCTCTAAGTTCAGCAAGTCCAGGCTTTTCTCTCTTTGTGTTTTCTTTATTGATTCTAATTCCGTTTTCATGTCTTGAAAGATTTTATTCATTTTCTTCACCTGTTTGATTGTGGATTCATATCTGTCCATGATGGCCTCTATTTTTTGTTGTTGTTTATTTTGACTTTATGATCCACAAATAACTTCATAATCACAGAATTAAGATAATTTTCCTATGTTTCCTCTGCATTAGAATATCTACTGGTTTTGGGGGATTCTGGTGTATCCATAGTGTCCTGATTTTTGCTGATCAGATTCTTTCCCCAGCCTCTAGTTTTCAGGATGTCTGTAACCTTGACTCTTTTTTCTTGGAGCCTGTACTGCCATGTGCACCTGTGTCTGAAGTCTGCACTAATATACAGGAAGCTGGGAGATTCCAAGGTCTTGAGAATGCATGCTGGAAATTCAGATGTGGCTAAGGAAGGGAGTTCTCTCTGCTGAGTTCATGCTCTCTACTGGCTCACTGTCTGTGATCCAGGTATGCCAGGTAGCTGTGGTGCAGGCAGAAAGATCTCCAAGTCTAGGGCTGCACCAATGCTCCATAGGCTTCCTCAAGATGTACAATATGATGTGGTTCTCACATATAGTTCAGATTCACTGGGTTCACTGACTGTTCTGGGTTCCATGTTTCTGGCCCAGGTGGGCCAGGAAGATGGCCCATTGAGCAAGCAGAATGGAGCCATGCTCCTTCCCGAATAAAGGAGGTATCCACTCCATAAGACCATGAGAGTGAGCACCACTAGCTACTGTGACCAGGAAGGTTTTCCACTGGATGGTGAAAGTGTGCTCCAGGGTTTAAAGCTAGGAGCCACTGGTACCCAGAAGGTGTCCACAGGACTGTGAGAGTGGGCACCTGGGTTTGTAACCTCACCCCCAGTACCAGTGAGAGTGAGTGCCCAAAGTTGGAGATACCAACTACTTGTATCTGAAGGCATCTACAGACAGTGGGATTCGTATGTAGCCTGGGGCTGTGTCAGTGCTGGACAGGAGCCCAATTATTTTTCTCAGTATTAGACTAAAGATGGACTCTCAAGTATCCCTGTGGATTCTCATCTCATCTGAGAAACAGAGAGATGTTGTGGTTTGGGTTTTCTACAGTATGGCCTGCCATTCATTCTGCTTTCACTGCTGAGCTGTTGTTCAGATACCATGCATAGTAGGCAATAACATCTTGGATGCTTCCCTCTATTTTTTTTCAATTTCTTCATGCTTCAAACTGAAGATATTTTAAAAAAATGTTCATTCTACCACATTTGTTTTTTAGATTTTGTTTGTTTGTTGGTTAACAGCAGAAGAACTGAAGACAATCCACAGTTCTTTTGTTTTGGCTCTGACTCTGTCTCTCTTTTTCTCCTTTCTCTCTTTCAATTTCCTTTCTCTGATTTTTCCTATGATTTTTCTCTTTTATAATTTTATTTATTTACTTTTCATTATTACAGTTTATTCACTTCATATCCCAGTTGTAACCCCTTCCCTTGTCCTCTTCAATTCCACCCTACCTCTCTTATCTCCTCTCATGCCAATTCCCAAGTCCACCTCCCCTTCCATCTGGCCCTAGCCTATCAGGTGTCATCAGGACTGGCTGCATTGCTTTCCTCTGTGGTCTGGTACAGTTGCACTCCCTCTAGGGTGAGGTGATCAAAGAGCCAGACACTTAGTTCACATCAGAGACAGCCCCTGCTACTCCCCTTACTTGGGAACACACATGGAAGCTGAGCTGCCATTTGCAACATCTGTGCCAGAGGTCTAGGTAACATGCATGCATGGTCCTTGTTGGAGTATAAGACTTGGCAAATACCTATGGGCTCAGATATTTTGGTTCTGTTGCTCTCCTTGTAGAGCTCCTATCCTTTCCAGGTCTTTCTATTTCCTCTTTATTTCATAAGATTCCCTGAAATCTGCCCAAAGTTTGGCAAATAGTGTCAGCATCTGCTTCGATACCCTGATAGTTAGAATCCTTCAGAGGCCCTCTGTGGTAGGCTCCTGTCCTATTCCCTGTTTTCTCCTACTCCCAATGTCTATCTCATTTGTTTTGAGTGAGGATTGAGCAAACTCTCTAGGGTCCTCCTTCTCATTTAGATTCTTTAGAATTATAGATTTTAGATGTTTATCCCATATTATATGAGTAATATATGCCTATAGTGAATATATACCATGTGTGTCCTTCTGCTTCTAGGTCACCTCATTCAGGATCATCTTTTCTAGTTCCCACCATAGCCCTGCAAAATTTCATGATTTCCCTGTTTTTAATTGCTGAGTAGTATTCCATTGTGTAAATGTACCACCATTTCTGTATCCATTCCTAAGTTTAGGGACATCTGGGTTATTTCCATATTCTGGTTATTATGAATAAAGCTGTTTTGAACATATTTGAGCAAATGTCCTTGCTCATATTTTTGATATATATTACTGGGAGTGTTGTAGATGGATCTTGAAGTGGCAATGTTTCTAAATTTCTGAGAAAGCAGCAGATTGATTCCCAAAGTGGTTGTAATTATTTACATTCCCACCAACAATGGAGGACGTTACCCCTTTCTCCACATCCTCTCCAGCATGTGTTGTCACTTGATTTTTTGTTCTTATCCATTCTGATGGATGTTAGATGAAATCTCATGGTCATTTTGATTTGCATTTCCCTGATAACTAACACATTCAGAATTTTTTTTGACATTTTAAAACTTTTCTTTATTCTTCATTAATTACACTTTATTTACTTTGTATCCCCCTTGTGGTTCCCTCCCTCCTCCAGTCCCAATCGCTTCCTTCTTCCACCCTCTGCATGCATGACCCTCCCCAAGTCTACTGATAGGAAAGATCTTCTTTTCCTTCCTTCTGATACTAGTCAATTAGGTCTCACCAGGAGTGGCTGCATTGTCTTCTTGTGTGGCCTGGTAATGCTGCTTCTCCCTCAGGGGCAGGTAATTAAAGAGCAGGCCAAACAGTTCATGTCAGAGACAGTCTCTGTTCCTAATAAAATGAAACCCACTTGGATATTCAATTGCTATGGGCTACATCTGTGCAAGGGTCTTAGGTTATCTCCATGCATAGTCCTTGGTTGGAGTATCAGTCTCAGGAAAGACCCCTGTGCTCAGAATTTCTGTTCTGTTGCTGTCTTTGTGGGGTTCCTGTCCTCTCCAGATCTTACTGTTTCCCACTTCTTTCCTAAGATTCCCTGCACTCTGCCCAAAGGTTGCCCATAAGTCTCAACACAAGCATGGATAGTCTGCAGGGCAGAGTCTTTCAGAGGTCCTCTGTGTCAGGCTCCTGACTTGTTACCTCTTTTATCCTTCTTCTGATATCCATCTTCTTTGCCTTTCTGAATAGGAATTGAGCAGTTTAGGAAGAGTCCTCCCTCTTAATTAGTTTCTTTAGGTGTACAGATTTTAGTAGGTTTATCTCATATATCTATATGAGTGAATATATACAGTGTGCATCTTTCTGCTTCTGAGATAGCTCACTCAGAATGATATTTTCCAGATTCCAGCATTTACCTGCAATTTTCATGATTTCCTTTTTTATTGCTGAGTAATATTCCATTGTGTAGATATACCACAATTTGTGCATTCATTCCTCCACTGAGGGGCATCTGGACTGTTTCCAGCTACTGGCTATTAAAAATATGGCTACTACAAACATGGTTGAGCAAATGTCCTTATTTTGTACTTGAGACTCTTTTGGTTATATGCCTAGAAGTGGTATAGCTAGATCTTGAGGAAACACTATTCCTAGTTGTCTGAGAAAGTGTCAGGTTGCTTTCCAGAGTGGTTTTACAAGTTTACATTCCTACCAGCAGTGCAGGAGGGTTCCCCTTTCTCCACAACCTCTGCAGCATGTGTTGTCTCTTGTGTTTTTGAACTTAGCCATTCTGAGGGTTGTAAGGTGAAATCTTAGGATGGTTTTGATTTGCATTTCCCTGATGGCTAATGACATTGAGCATTTCTTTAAGTGTTTCTCTGCCATTCTATATTCCTCTATTGAGAATTCTCTGTTTAGTGCTGTACTCCATTTTTTAATTGGATTTCTAGATTTTTTTGCTGTTTAACTTCTTTACTCCTTTATATATACTGGGTATTAGTCCTCTGTCAGTTATGGAGTTGGTGAAGATCCTTTCCCAATCTGTAGGCTGTCATTTTGTTGTGATGACAGTGTCCTTTGCTTTACAGAAGATTTTCAGTTCCATGAGGTCCCATTTGTTGATTGTTGCTCTTAGACCCTGTGCTGTTGGTGTTCTCTTCAGGAAGTCATTTCATGTGCCAATGAGTTCAAGGCTCTTTCCCATTTTTTCTTCTAAGCATTTTAGTATATCTGGTTTTATGTTGAGGTCTTCTATCCATTTGGACTTTAGTTTTGTGCAGGGTGATAAGGCTGGATTGATTTGCATTTTTCTACATGTAGACATACAGTTAGACCAGCACCATTTGTTGAAGATACTGTCTTTTTTCCATTGAATGATTTTGGCATCTTTGTAAAAAAATCTTTGTAAGTGTGTGTATTTATGTCAGGATCTTCTATTCAATTCCATTGATCCACCAGTCTATTTCTATACCAGTACCATGCAGTTTTTAGTATTATTGCTCTATAGTTGAGCTTGAGATGAGGGATGGAGATGCCTCCAGAAGATCTTTTATTGTAGAGGACTGTTTTAGCAATTCTGGGTTTCTTCTTGTTCCATATGAAGGTGAGAATATTTCTTTCAAGCTCTGTAAAGAAGTGTGTTGGTAATTTGATGGGAATTGCATTGAATGAGTAGATTGCTTTTGGTAAGATGGCAAGTTTTACTGTGTTAATTCTGCCAAACCATGGGCATGGGAGATCTTTCCATCTTCTGATATCTTCTAATTCTTTCTTCAGAGACTTGAAATCTTTTTCATACAAGTCTTTGACTTGCTTGGTTAGGGTTACACCAAGGTACTTTATGTCGTTTGTGGCTATTTTGAAGATGTAGATGGCTGGGAATAATGAAAATCATGGCTGAAATCAATAAATTAGAAACAAAGAAAACACTTCAAAGAATCAATGAAACCAAGAGCTTGTTCTTCGAGAAAATCGACAAGATAGACAACCCATTAGCCAAGCTAACTAAAAGGCAGAGAGACACCATCCAAATCAAGAAAATCAGAAATGAAAAGGGGACATAACTACAGATAGAAAGGAAACCCAAACAATCATTAGAACTTACTTCAAAGTCTGTATGCCACAAAATTTGAAAATATAAATGAAATTAGCAATTTTCTCGATCGATTCCACTTACCAAAGCTGAATCAAGATCAGGTAAATCAATTAAATAATCCTACATGCCCTAAGAAAATAGAAGTGGTCATCAAAATTCTCCCATCCAAAAAAAGCCCAGGACCAGATGGTTTCAGTACAGAATTCTACCAGACCTTCAAAGAAGAGTTAAGTGTAGTTCTCTTCAAACTAAATAGAAACAGCAGGAACACTACCAAACTCATTCTATGAAGCCATAGTCACCTTGGTACCTAACCCTTACAAAGACCCAACAAGAAAAAAGAATTTCAGGCCAATCTCACTTATGAACATTGATGCAAAAATACTCAACAAAATACTTGCAAACCGAATACAAGAACACATCAAAGATATCATCCACTATGACTAAGTCTGCTTCAATGAAGGCATGCAGGGGTGGTTCAATATATAGAAATTCATCAGTGTGATCCACCATATAAACAAACTGAAGGAGAAAAACCACATGATCATCTCCTTAGATGCTGAAAAGGCATTTGACAAAATCCAACATACATTCATGTTTAAAGTCTTGGAGATATCAGGGATACCAGACACATAAATGAACATAGTAAAGGCAATATACAGCAAGCCTATAGCCAATATCAAACTCAATGTAGAGAAACTTAAAACAATCCCACTGAAATCAGGGACAAGGCAAGGCTGCCCACTCTCTTCATATCTATTCTGGAAATCTTTGCTAGAGCAATATGACAGTTGAAGATCAAGCAGATACATATTGAAAAGGAAGAAGTCAAAGTGTCACTATTTGTAGATGATAGGATAGCATACCTGAGTGACCCCAAAAATTCTGCCAGTGAACTCCTATAGCTGATAAACACCTTCAGCAACATGGCCAGTTACAAAATTAACTCAAAAAAAAAAAAAAAAAAGAATAGTGCTTTTGTATACAAAAGTCAAAAGGGCTGAGAAAGAAATTAGGAGAGCATTTCTTTCTTTTTTTTTTTTTTTTTCTTGTGGAGGAAAGAGTTTATTTTGGCTTGCAGTTCAAAAGGCAGAGTCCATTACGGTAGGTATAATGATGTGAATGAGAATTCTCCCATAGGTTTATACGTTTAATGCTTAGTCCCCAGTTGATGAGCTGTCGGGAAGGTGTAGGAGGTGTGGTTTGGTGGAGTAATATGTCCTTGTGAGAGAAAATGATACTGGGAGTGGACAGTGAAGCTTAAAAAGCCCACAATAAGACCAGTCTCTTTCTCTTTCTCTCTCTGTCTCTGTCTGTGTTTTTCTTTCTGCCTGTTGCCTGTATATCAGGTATAAAACTCTCAGCTCCTACTGTAAGAGCATGCTTTTCTGCTCCCCGCCATGTTGGTCATAGCCTAACCCTCAGAAACCGTAAGTACACCCCTGTTTAAACTCTTCCTCCTTTTTTTTTTAAATTTTTCATCAATTACACTTTATTCATTCTGCATCCCCCCATAAGCCCCTCCCTCCTCCCATCCCAATCCCACCCTCCCTCCTCCCTCTGCTTGCATGCCACTCCCCAAGTCCACTAATAGGGGAGGTTCTCCTCTCCTTTCTGATCTTAGTCTGTCAGTTCACATCAAAAGTGGCTGTATTGTCCTCTACTGTGGCCTGGTAAGGCTGCTCCCCCCCCCCCCCCCAGAGGGAGGTGATCAAAGAGCAGGCCAATCAGAGTATGTCAGAGGCAGTCCCTCTTCACATTACTATGTAACCCAATTGGACTCTGAACTGCCCTGGGCTACATCTGTGCAGGGGTTCTAATTTTAGGTAAGAACTGGGAAATAGTAAGAGCTGGAGAGGACAGGGTCTCCACAAGGAGAGCAACAGAACAAGAAAATTTGAACATAGGGAACTTCCCAGAGACGCATACTCCAACCAAGGACTATTCATGGAGATAACCTAGGAGAGCATTTCTTTAAGTTTTTCACTGCCATTAGATATTCCTCTACAGAGAATTCTCTGTTTAACTCTGTACCTCATTTTTTATTTGGATTACTTGGTGTGTTAGTGTTTAAATTCTTCAATTCTTTATATATTCCAGATATTAGCCTATGTTTAATGTAGGGTTGGTGATGATACTTTCCCAGTCTCTATGCTGTTGTTTTGTTCTTTTTTTTCTGTATCTTTTTTAATTTTTATTAATTACATGTTATTCAGTTTGTATCCCCCATTAGCCCCTCCCTCATCCCCTCCTGATCCCATCTCCCTACCCCCTACTTCATGCATGCCCCTCCCCAAGTCCACTGATAGGGGAGGTCTTCCTTTCCTACCTTCTGATCTTAGTTTATCAGATCTCATCAGAACTGGCTGCATTGTCTGCTTCTGCTGCCTGCTAAGGCTGCTACCCCCTCAGGGGGAGGTGATCAAAGTGCAGGCCAATCAGATCATGTCAGAGGCAGTCCCTCTTCCCATTACTATGAAACCCACTTGGACACTAAACTGCCATGGGTTACATCTTTGCTGGAGTTCTAGGTTATCTCCATCCCTGGTACTTGGTTGGAGTACGGACTCTGGGAAGACCCCTGTGTTCAAATTTCTTGTTCTGTTTCTCTCCTTGTGGAGTTCCTGTCCTCTCCAGATCTTACTATTTCCCACTTCTTACATAAGATTCCATGCTAATTGCCCAACAGTTTGGCCATAAGCCTCAGCATCTGCTTTGACAGTCTGCAGGGCAGAGCCTTACAGAGGCCCTCCATGGCGGGTTTCTAGCTTGATTCCTGTTTTCTTCTTCTTCTGATGTCCATCCTATTTGCCTTTGGGATAGGGATTGAGCATTTTAGTCAGTGTCTTCTCTCTTGATTAGTTTCTTTAAAGGTACAGATTTCTGTAGGTTTAACCTATATTACATGTCTATATGAGTGAGTATATACTGTGTGTGTCTTTCTGCTTCTGGGACAGCTCACTGAGGATGATCCTTTCCAGGTTCCACCATTTACCTGCAAATTTCAAGATTTCCTTATTTTTCATTGATGAGTAATATTCCATTGTGTAGATATACCAGAATTCCTGCTTCCATTCTTCAGTTGAGGGGCATCTGGGCTGTTTCCAGCTTCTGGCTATTACAAATAAGGCTGCTAAAAACATGGTTGTGAAAATGTCTTTAATGTGTACTTGAGCCTTTTTTTAGATAACAAAAGCAAACGGCAGATTGAATGCAATTCTCATCAAATTAACAACACAATTCTTCACCGACTTTGAAAGAAAAATTCTCAACATCATATGGAATAACAAGAAACCCAGAATTGCTAAAACAACCTTCTACAACAAAAGATCTTCTGGGGGTATCTCCATCCCTTATCTTAAGCTCTATCATAGAGCAACAGTAACAAAAACTGCATGGTACTGGCTTAGAAACAGAATGGTGGATCAATGGAACCAAAAAGAAGATCCAGAAATAAACCCACACACTTATGGACACCTGATCTTTGACTAAGATGCCATAACCATATAATGGAAAAGATATAGCATCTTCAACAAATGGTTCTGGTCTAACTGGATGTCTACATGTAGAAAAATGCAAATAGATCCATCCTTATCACCCTGCACAAAACTGAAGTCCAAGTGGATCAAAGACCTCAACATAAATCCAGACATTAAATCACTTAGAAGAAAAAGTGAGCAAGACCCTAGAACACATTGGTACAGGAGACAACTTCCTGAACAGAACACCAACAGCACAGGCTCTAAGAGCAACAATTAATAAATGGGACCTCATGAAACTGAAAAGCTTCTGTAAAGCCAAGGACACTGTCATCAAAACAAAAGGAATACAGATTGGAAAAAAAATCTTCAACAAAACTTCTTCTGACAGAGGGCTAATATCCAGTATATATAAAGAACTAAAGAAGTTGAAAAGCAGCAAGCAAAGTAATCCAATTAAAAAATGGGGAACAGAGCTAAACAGAGAATTCTTAGTAGAGGAATACAGAATGGCAGAGAAACACTTAAAGAAATGCTCAACATCATTAGCCATATGGGAAATGCAAATCAAAATGACCCTGAGATTTCACCTTATACTAATCAGAATGGTCAAGATGAAAAACTTGAATGACAACACATACTGGAGATAGGGGAACCCTCCTCCACTGCTGGTGGGAATGTAAACTTGTAAAATCACTCTGTAAATCAATCTGGCACTTTCTCAGACAACTAGTAATACTGCTTCCTCAAGATCCAGCCATGTTATTTTGTTCTTACGACAGTATCCTTTGCTTTTTAGAAGCTTTGAGAATCATGAGGTCCCATTTATTGATTGTTGATCTTAGAGCCTGTGCTGTTGGTGTTCTGTTTAGGAACTTGTTTCCTGTGGCTATGAGTTCTAGGCTCTTCCCCACGTAGCTAATGACTTTGTAAATACCTTTGACACCTCATGGATTTTAGACTTTCCTTTCATTTAAGTTTCAATACCTCCCTTTTTTTTGACAGTTTTCAGTGCTTTTAAAAATTATTTGTATCTCTTTCCACTTAGACAGGTAAATTTACCTGCTGACAACTGAGTCCATGACCCAGGTCACAGATAGTGTGAGAAGAGAAGGAAGCTCCACAAATTGTACACACATACACAGAGTCATCCCACATAATCATCTCCACTCAGGCATGCATGATTTCCTTACATACTTTCAATTTAAAGCAATTTCACACTCTCTCTCACACACAAGCACATTAAAATGTAATAAAAATTTTTATGCTTTACCAAGAGTAGCTGTAGATACCACAATATTTTTCACTCATGATTTTATTGTATCATTGATATTTTTCATTTATACTAAGAGTTTGTATTTTTGAAAGGTATATATCCTAGCATTTGCATTTTAGCTTGATGCACTCTTTCTTTTCCCCCCTTAATTCTTCTCTTCTTCCTCTATCTTCCTTCTTACTTTTCTTTTTGTTTTACTTCCTTTCCCACTCCCCATACCTTATAATGGGAACATAACACATACCACTTTCTCCACCAATTACTGAAGTTTCTCATAGCATCTTAATTAGAAAGAGTATTACATTTAATAATTTATTTTATTCCAGTTATGTATTATTGCTCAATCTTTGTTCAAAGCCATCAGATTCATTTCACAAAGGGCCCTCTAAGCATGAACTTCCTACCTTTTAAAATTTACACTAATTTTTTAGGACATTTCTCAGGCAAGAATTCTGGGGCAAGAGAACTGCAAGGTAATAATTGCTTGGCTACTTGGAATTGTGTCAAGAAAGAGCCTGACACAGAGGACCTCTTAAAGTCTCTGCCCTGCAGACTATCAATGCAGATGCTGAGACTTATGGGAAACCTTTGGGCAGAGTGCAGGGAATCTTAGGAAAGAAATGGGAAAAAGTAAGATCTGGAGAGGACAGGAACTCCACAAGGAGAGCAACAGAACCAAAAAAAAAAAAAAGCTGAGCACAAAGGTCTTTCCTGAGAGTGATACTCCAACCAAGGCCTATGTATGGAGATAAACTGAGATCCCTGTATATATGTAGCCCATGGCAGTTCAGTATTCAAGTGGGTTCTATTGTGATAGGAAAAGAGACTGTCTCTGACAATAACTGATTTTTCTGCCCTTTAATTAACTCCCCTGAGGGGGAAGCAGCATTACCAAGCCACACAAGAAGACAATGCAGCCACTCCTGATGAGACCTAATTGACTAGGATCAAAAGGAAGGAAAAGAAGACCTCCCCTATCAGTGGACTTGGGGAGGAATAAAATGTAATTAATAAACAATTTTAAAAAATTATATAAGTGGGGAAAAAGGAAAGGGTAAAGACAGATGGTAGCTGTAATGGTAATGAAGAATTTGTTGTGAGGCATGCATACATTGCCACCACGCATTGTTGCATGGAGCTAGAGTGAGGTGGAGACATTCATACCTTGGACATCTCATTCTTGATATGGGTAGGTGGAAGCATTGCTACTTCCCTGTTCTGTGCCAGCATGCATTGGCACTTGTAGTCTTGACCCCCTACCTCTGCTATTCTTGGAGTAATCAAGTAGCCTAGGCACCTGGAATTCTTCCCGATATAAATTGGCAACATCCCAGACCAAGCCAATAATATGTGCCCATCCTGGGAAGCTCTCCCAACCCCAAGGGTCCTGCTTTTCAATGATGGCTTCTATTTTTTTTGTTTGTTTCCTCTCTATATTCCGCTAATTGTGCCTCTACTTGTTTGGTTCTATTTGCCTGTATTTCTTTGGGAGCTATGTTCATTACTACCCAATGGCTTGAGTGCCATTCCAGAAACTGTTTCCTGTGTAAAGTTGCATTTGAAGGTGTCTTTACTCTGCCGCCGTTCAATTACCTCCATAGTTTAACCTCATAATTATTAGCTCAGATAGTTTATGGTACCTTTCCCACAATATTTAAATAGCATGTCCTTAATGTTTTAGTATTTAGTATGTAGAATCCATTTTTATTCTCAAAGAGTAGCAATGTCCTGCCTAAATTTGCCTTGTTTCTTCTTCTGCAGTGTAAAATTTCATGCTTATGACAAGTTGGGGAAGTGACATGTTTTCAAGGAAATATGAAGACTGGCTTCATGTTATCCTAAAAATGATAGTGGAAGGTAACTTTCCAAAAGTGTTGGTTTGAAAACAATTGGGTCCACAGAAGAAGAATAGGTTCCTGCCAATTATATTCAACATGGATAAGAAGAAAATTCCAAGAGATTTCACCGGATTTCTCTGACAATCCTATCATTATTTAAGTAGTTTCTAACTTTTGTCTGAAAACTGAGAATAAGATATTGAATCCAATTCGTTTTAGGCATAAATTTGAATCCATGAAAAAAAGTTGTTTTTTTTTTTATTTTTATAGACAGCCAAAAAAAAAAAAAAGAAAAACTGAAAGTTGTGTATTTGAAACAAACATCAAAAATAATCCCCGAAGAGGTGCAGTTGCACATAACTTTAATCCCACCACTCTGGAGGCAGAGACAGATGGATCTTTGTGATCAAGACCAACCAGATCTACATATCCAGTTCCAAGACATCCAGGGCTACTTAAACAGATTCCACTAAAAAAAAAAAAATCCTTGGATCAGAAAAACTTGGCAAGCATAGGAAGAAATAAGACTCATGATCTAGCCAGATTTGGAGGCACAGACCTGTAATCTAAGCTACTCAGGATGTTCCATCAGGACCATAAACTCAAGACTCAGCTAGGCTACACAGTGAGCTAAAGGCCAACATGGACAAATTAGTAAGATTCTCTCTCACAACAACAACAACAAAAAATTTAAGAAGTCTCTAGCTCAAGGACAGAGAACACTAGACTTGCAAACATGATGCCCTTTAATCCATCCCAAATGGAAAAATAGAGATAAGAGTAACCAAATAATGACCAAGGCTTGAAAGTCCTTGAAGTATTGAAATACATATTCAAAACCCTGGGAGCGGAGGAGAGAGGGGCTTATGGGGGATACAAAGTGAATAAACTGTAATTAATAAAAAAAATGTTACTATTTCCATAGGGTAAAGCATTTTTTATTTCATTATCTATAAACATTAAATTTATTTTTATTAACTATATTGTTTCTCTTAAGATAAATACTGCTTCTTTCAAATGTGTAAGAGTTTGTATGTAAAAGAATAATCGATAAGTACTTGCTCAATACACTTGGCAATTCTGTCTGAGAAACTTGATTATTTACTTATCTTCAAAATAACAGTTGATCACTATTTCAATGTCTTGTTTTTTTATTTGATTAATTAGCCTTTTGTTTCTATGTTTTGGCATAATCACTACAAAGACAAAGAAGTGCACACACACACATGCACACACACTCACATACACACAAATTTACATTACTAACAATAAGCCTTATCCAGAATATTTTAGAGACATTTTTTATTCTTTTTCTACATTACACAAATTTATATAATAAAGAATAAAGCATGTGATTTATATTGTATCTGCATAAATCCTGGCTCTATGGTCCTATGTTGATGACATACCCATTTCTCCTTTAATAGCTCAAAAAATTTAATTACAGTTCATTCACTTTGTATCCCAGAGGTAGCCCTCTCCCCTCATTCCCTCCAAGTCCCACCTCCCCTCTCTCATCTCCTCCTGTGCCCCTTTCTAAGTCCACTGATAGGGAAGGTCCTCCTCCTCTTGCATCTGATCCTAGCTTACCAGGTCTCATCAGGCCTGGTTGCATTGTCTTACTCTGTGGTCTGGTAAGGCTGCTCCCACCTCAGGGGGAGGTGATCAAGGGGCCAGCCACTGAGTTCATGTCAGAGATAGTCCCTGGGAACCCAATTGGATACTGAGCTGCCATAGGCTACATCTGAGCAGGGGTTCTATGTTATATCATGAATGGTCTTTGGTTGGAGTATCAGTCTCAGAAAAGACCCCTGTGTCCAGGTTTTTTGCTTGTGTTGCTCTCCTTTTGGAGCTCCTGTTTAATATCATGCTATGAAATATGCAAAGAGTAAAAAAAGTTCAACTTTTTTCATCTGTACTCATGATGTTCCCTCTTTGATTCAAAGGCCACCTAACAACAACAACA
Organism: Meriones unguiculatus; assembly: GCF_030254825.1. Classification (NCBI taxonomy): domain Eukaryota; kingdom Metazoa; phylum Chordata; class Mammalia; order Rodentia; family Muridae; genus Meriones; species Meriones unguiculatus. The sequence continues at coordinate 22,223,250 of NC_083353.1, read as the reverse complement.
AAAAATCAGACATAAGAAACACTCTTCTTTGTTGTTGGCCAGGGAAGTTAAAAAACAACAACAACAACAACAACAAAAACAGATTACTACTATTGCCCTTAGCCATCTGCTAAGAAGTGAAAGATAAGTCTTTCATCCTGAAGATACCACTTACTTTAGAAATAGGACCCAGAGACCTATTATCTGGCCCTGAATAAATTTTCCTTTGTGAGAATTAGCTTTCCAGAAGACACCATGCCAGCTTCCAAATGAGGGAAGTAACTAACATTCCTTCATAGCTTTGGTGCCTATGAACCATATCAACGATGAACATGGCAAGGTAAACATAAGGCTGGAATATAGCACTCATACCTTGGCAGTGAGCAACAGCTTTCTAATTGGACTTAAAAACCCACTCAATGAGAAGGATACCATGCCTCATATTAAAAACCTAGCTCACGTCCCAGTTCTAGTGAAGTTGTGGGTTTTGGGAAAATATCTACAGTCATTAATTTACCAATAGCGCAAACTATAAATATTTGTCCTTATTATCAGAAATCGGTGTAGTATTCACTTCTCATTGAGAAAATGTTTCTTTGAGCAGATTCAGACTACTACAGAAAACCATGATCTATCAAAATGCAGCGTATGGAGCCCAGTCCCAATGAATACCTATACAGAACAATCCAGCACTTAAGGTTCAGGGAACATTGTAGAAGAGGACACTGTAAGACTGTAAGAACCAGAGGATCAGGGAGCTTTCTATAATTGTTTTTCCTTATAAAACCGGGGACTACAGCCATCATTTCTCATCAACATGACTGCCCAAATGTGAGATGAAATTGGATAACACCAAGGGACAGGCCACCATGGATAGAGAAAAGTCTAGAAGGCTTCAACCCTACATAGAAATGTGGGCAACTGAAAAAAGCTGGAGCAGGAAAGGTGATTTTTTCCACAGAGAAGAGTATGGCAATTGGTTGTCCCATGCCAGACCTGCAAAAAATACATACAAGTAACTGTATGTGTACTGAACAAGTTAAATTAAAGAATATATATGTATGTGTGTTCCATTATATATATGTTTGTGTATGTGTGTGTGTGTTTGTGCTTTCCAAGTATATAGGTAGGTGTGTATGTGTGTCTGTGCAATAACCATTATTGAAAAACAAGGCAATTAATTTGGACCTCGGGGAGGAGTATATTGGAGGGTTTGGAGGGAGGAAAGAAAAGAGAAACATTTTAAGTATATTATAATCTCAAAATTTTTGAAGAATAAACTTCATTACCAAATTGTACTTTAAATTATGTGCAAGAGATAGAACTCCTTGATAGTTTTTCTTATGATAAACCAAGTAGCTAATTAATGTAATAGGTTATGGAGTAGTGCAACAAAAGATTCAGGTAAAGAAAGAGGCATTTCCATAAAGGCATAATATAATGTTAAGGCAAATTGAGTTTGAATTGTCCTTTGAATATGTTCTTTGAGGAGATCTTCAGAGCTGTCTGTACATAAAAATATTTTATTCCATCTGTTCATGCTGCCTGAGTGACAGACCTGTTTCTCAGCATTCATTTTACCACCAAGAGAGAGAAAAGAAATTCAGGTACACATTAATGCAAAAAGTGTTAACTTCACCACCATTCTATTAATGTTAAGTGTAAGCAGAAGAAAACCCTACATATTTTCTGAGATAAGCTGAAATGAAGCCTCTTCCACTAAACATTAAATTCCCAGCAGCCAACTCACATTGTTAACATGCTAACAGTGATATTGATTGAAAACATACTCATTAATTCATATTTTGTGTTTTACTGTTGTTTGACCAATTGGTTTCAATCAAGATTTTATAGGACTTAGTACAGAATATTACCAGGATGCTATTGAAACTAGTTATGTAATCACAGTCTCTTCAATAGCCTTTAGCAAATCATTAAGTCTAAGAATTTTAAGTACTTTAACTAAAACAGAAATCTTGTTGGTATGATTTGATTTCTCTTTATGTAAAAATGTACCAGTGAGATTTTGTTATTTGCAAGGCGATTCAATGTCTTTTAACTAGCTGTGCTTTCTGGGTATGGAGTACTAATAGAATATAAGACTATATGATACTGTGATTTACTTGCAGGATCCATTTCAATCTCTTAGAACAGGAATTCCTTTGAATACATCTTTGTGTACACCACAGAACCTGGCAAAACACCTCACAGAAAAAATGGCATAAAATGATTTTTGTTAAAGGGATAGATTTTACAGTCAGTCTGTAACTACCTTTTTCCAGAGAAAGGACTGTATTTAAAACTGAGATAGAGAAAACACACAAAATTCCTGAAAGACAAATGAATCTAAACTTCAGCCAGTTCAAAAGAGTAAATTATCGACTAACTAACGTTTAAGACATTTGTGTCCACAGTAGCCAGTTTTCTCTGTACCCTGCACAATACAGAGACTGTAAACCCTCCCACTGCCAACTGTAGGCAAAGTGTTCAGAAGATCTCTTTTGATTGTATGTGTCTTAGTTAGGATAAAGATAGAATTACTCCTTACCTTCATTCATCCCCTTTGGCTCTGGGTACTTGGTAAAGATATTAGAGGAAAGAAAATATACATTTTAAAATTGTTATTCAAGTATCCTAAATAATTATTGTCTAAGAAAATTTAATTATACATATTATATTGTGAATTATAAATATATTTAATATATACATAGTAGGTATTCTCCATTGCTCCTCAAGAACTCAACACTTAGCTTAAGTGAAAAAATTTGATGCAAAAATTATTTTTTTATTATGAACAAGTCCTTACAATTAACAAGGATATGAATTTACCTTTCATATACAATGCATAAGATATTTCTCTAGGGAACAAGAACTAATAGATATCCTGAAGCAGACCAGTATCTAAGTATAGCCACAGGAAAAGTAGAAAGAATTAAATTTGCAATATAGTAAAAGTGGCAAGGTAAGTTCACTCTTCATTTTTATTCATGAAACAGTATATGAAATAAGTCATAAAATACAGAAACATTTGCTGAGAGATTTAAGTGGAAAATATGATTTAAGCAGTTTTCTGCTGTCATGGAAATTGGAATTATATTTATTTGCATGCATACACATACATAACCTGTTGTGGGGTGTATGTGTGTGTGTGTGGGGGGGTGTGTGTTTGTGTGTGTGGGGGGTCAGACTGACATTGTTATTGATATCTCTGCCTAACATAATGTTAAACTCATGATCAGAAAATCAGTTACATCAAAAGATTGTCTCGGGTGTCTGAGACTATTATCACCATACAATTTTTAGTTCCTGTGTCTTACATGAAAATGGCCAAACAGAAACACTGTTACAGAGGAAAATAAAAAGACAATGTAAGTTCTTCTGAAGAATTATTGGATGCTGACATCTAGTGACTTAGAAAAGTACCATTATGGAGGAATTTTAATAACACAATATACTTCCATAAAAATGTGTATGTTGCCCAATGCAAAATCACATATGTACAGGTCGATACATTTAATTTTAATACTTAATTATACCTTTTTATGTGCCTAACTGCTACTGAATAAAGGTAAACCCTTGTGAAATGAACTTTTTTTATCAGTGATACTCCACACTTTGCAGAAAGCATATCATTCCCTATAATATCATAAAATCTTCCTTCATTACCCTTTTCCTTCCTTCCTTCCTTCCTTCCTTCCTTCCTTCCTCCCTTCCTTCATTCCTTCTTTCCTTCCTTCCTTCCTTTCCCAATAACTTTTTACCACATTGTCTCTGTATATGCTTTTTTCTTTGCCTCTCTGATATATTCTAATATATATTATCTATATCTCCATCCTTCCTCTTTCAATACACTTAAAAGTGTTCTTCAGTTAGGGTTTCCATCACTATGATAAACACTAAGACCAAAAGCAACTTGGTGAAGAAAGGATTTCTATCATCTTACAGTAAACAGGTAACAGTACTTTATGGACAGAACTCAGGACAAGAACTCAAGCAGGCAAGAACTTCCGGGTAGGAACTGACACTGAAGCCATGGAGGAATGCTACTTACTGGCTTCCTCCTCATGATTTGCTCAGCCCACTATTACAGCTCAGCACACCTGCCCAGAGCTAGTACTGACGTGCCAAAGATTAATTAAGAAGACATCTGAAAGACTTCTGGGTTTCCTTTTCACAGTAATTCTGACTTGTCAAACTGACCCCCCCAAAATGTAATTAGTATAAATAGCTTTTCCATCTACTGGATACTAAATCTACAATAACCTAAAATAAGTTTTTTTGTGTTAAATTCTTCTGAAATTGTAATGTACTTTTCCTATATGTCTCATTTGAGGCCTACTTTACCATACTATTTCAAGTTACACATATGAAAGTATAACCTTGTAATAATGCTTATACCTGTATCTCCTCTTTTCCATTTGATTTCCTTTTTTTCTATTCCTCGGTGAATTACTGATTTACAATCATTATCTTACATTTATTATTTTACATTTTGATTACAATCATTATTTTACAATTATTATTTTACATTTTGATAGCGCTTATATAATTTTCATCAATGAATATGCAGTTAGGACCATATAGAAAGCAGATCACATTGACATTTTATTTTTTTCATTATGAATTTTACTTCTTGATCTCTACCCAAAGCTGCATATCCTGTGCTATTCCAAAAAGCTCTCTACACATAGACTTTTTTCTTTGCAGAATTTACAAGTCCTGTGGCAATAAAATGCAAAGTTTTTAGAATGGAGCACTGATTCATGAATTCTCTAAGATAAGCTGTTAGGAAAAAAAAAGCTGTCAGGAAAGAAAAAAGAAAGGAAGGAAGAAAGAGAGAGAGAGAGGAGAGAGATAAACAAAATTGCAGGAGAGTGTGTGAGTGAGAGTCAGGGACAGAGTGATAGAGGAAGAGAGGGAGAGAAGATGAAAGGGAGACAGGAGGAAAGAAAGGAAAAAGGAAGGAAAGAAGGAAGGAAAGGAAGAGATTGATGAACTACAACTTATAATTTTAATGAAGGTGAAGAGTTTGTGAGTTTAATCCATAAGAAATTGGAAAAGTTGGTGTAGAGGTATGCTTGAGAATTTTAGATGTGCTTCGGTGCCTATCAGATAGAACCTGGAGGAAGAAAAGGACATGAAATCCCCTGAAACAAGAGTTACTACAAAAAGTTGTGAGCCCCCATATGCGCACAAGAAACAAAATTTCAGTCCACTGCATGAGCAGCATGTACTTTGAATTGCTGAGCCCTCTCTGCATCCCTTGTTCTGTATTATTCATCATATATTTAGTATTGAGTTTTTTTCCCCAGAATTCTTGAAAGTTAAGGTCATTATTGCTTAATATTTTCACTAGTGCTCTCTAAAGGCAATAATTCTTCAGCTTTATCTTCAACATTCTTTCTTATAGTGTTTACTGCTGGAGATATTTTACACTGAAATTATATGTTTTGTGGAACTTTTAAGTTCTAATCTTTTAATTTGATTATCTTCAGTTTTTTCCTTTGCAGAATGTGTTGTTTAAGTTGCTGAATTTCTCACCTGAGTCTTGAATTGGTGTATTTATTTCATCCATCTTTTTGAATTTTCATTAAAATCATTGCTCTTTGCAGGAGGACTGCAGAGACTGATGCACCAATCAAGGACTAGCATGGAAAGAACTTATAGCTCATGCTCAGATGTAGTCCATAAGCAGTTCAGAATCCAAGTCAGATTCCTAATAAAGGGAGCAGGGGCAGTTTCTGACATGAACTCAGTTGCCTGCTCTTTGATCACTTCCGACTAAGAGGATGGCCTTACTAGGCCACAAAGGAAGAGAACCCAGGCCATCCTGATGAGACTTGATAAGCTAGGGTTAGAGAGTAGGGGAGAAGGACTCCCCCTTTTCAGTGCACTGGGGGAAGAGGATGGGGGGAAGAGGAAGGGAGGGTGCGACAGGGAGGAGATGAAGGAGGGGGTTACAATCATGATGGAAAGTGAACAAATTGTAAAAATAATAAAATATAAGTAATAATAATAATAAAACTTTATCAGGTCAAAGGTTGCTTGAAAGTCAATCTCAATGACTGGCTCTTTGGTCTCCCCACCCCCGAAGGGAGGAGCAGTCCTGTTAGGCCACAGAGGAGGGCTTTGCAGCCAGTCCTGAAGATACCTGATAAAACAGGATCAGATGAATGGGGAGGAGGTCCCCCATATCAGTGGACTTGGAAAGGGGCACGGTGGAGATGAGGGAGGAAGGGAGGGAAGGAGGGAGGGACTGGGAGGGAATGAGGGATCGGGACACGGCTGGGATACAGAGTTAATAAAATGTAACTGATAAAAATAAAATAAAATAAAATAAAAAAAAGAAAAAAAATAAAATAAAATAAAATTAACAGTATGAATATTCTGAAAAAAAAAAAGAAAGTCAATCTTCACTGACTGTTTTCACATACCTAAAATTTTCATATAACCATAATCACAGTACAATGAACATGAGCTTGTCTAGTATGTAAGACTATTTTGAATACTTTTTTCTTTGTTGTCAAACTTGTTTCTTCTCTCTTTTGATCGCTTTGCTTTTGTAAAAGTTGAAGTAGAATCTGTTTTGTATCTTGGACTGGACTTAAACCTCAGTTTCACCTGCTTCAGCCTTCTGAGTTCTAGAAGTCTGTGTTCTTAATGCTAAGCAAACTTGGAATATTAACTCAAACTAGTAAGTTTACAATCTAAATTCAGCGATTTTATTATTTATAAAATTGTAAGAGCTATAAACTTTGTACAATATACACAAATTTACATTAGGAATCGGTTTGTTTACTTACTGAACAAATATTAAACACCAACCCACTTGACATTAACTAAATATTTTTCTCTAATGACTACCTAAATAATGCAGCAAAATAGAGAATTTTAAAAGCATGGCATGGACAGGATATTTGGTATGGTACAGTTATATATTGTCAATCGATGAAGTGTCTCAAAAGAGCAGCTCATCCCCCATCCTGTCAAAAGTCCTGAAGCCTCCTGATCCAAGTGAAATGCAGGGTGATATTACCTGTAAATCAAGTTCTTGGAGAGGAATGACTGTGGACAGTTCCTTTACCTGAACTTTAACTTCATAAAACAAGTGTCTTGTGATCATATTAAAGGAAGCCCTATTCACCACTAGAGGACACTGCAAAAAAACATAATTTTTTTTTTCTTTTTTAATTTATTTTTCTTTATTAATTAGACTTTACTCACTTTGTATAACCTGGTGGTTCCCTCTCTCCTCCCTTCCCAATCCATCCCTTCCTCCACCCTCTGATTGCATGCCCCTCCCCAAGTCCACTGAGAGGGGAGGACTTCTTTTCCTTCCTTCTGATCCTAGTCAATTAGGTCTCATCAGGAGTGGCTGCCTTGTCTTCTTCTGTGGCCTGGTAATGCTGCTTCACCCTCAGGGGGAAGTAATTAAAGAGCAGGCCAATCGGAACTCCATAAGTAGAGAAACAAAATAAAAAAAAAAATATGAGCACAGGGGTTTTTCCTGAAACTGCTATTTCACCCAACCACTATGCATGGAGATAACCTAAGGCCCCTGCACATATATAGCCCATGGCAGTTCAGTATCCAAGTGGGTTCCATTGAAATAGTATCTAGACTTGTCCACCATTTCCCCCCACATTGCTCACAACGGGAGCAGTCTAGGATGCTGTCCTTCCTCATATTGGCAAGGGCCTTCTTAGAAGCAATCCTTACCATGAGACATTTCAATTGCTTTCCAAGTCCTGACACTGTTGTTTTCATTAGATTTAGAATATGATTAAAATTTCTATTGAATTTTACATATGGTCTATTGACATTTTCATTGCCAAGATTTGAGTTTCTCTCTCGTTCAGAAACTTCATCACTTAATCAATTGTTCTTTATTAGCCTATAGTTTATTAGTTAATACATGCAACTACCAATACCCATTTTTTGCATTTATTGATCATTTAAAAAATCATTCACTGAATTATATACCTATCATTTTGGTCCTATACTATTTTCAATATCAGTTATTAAGAATGTATAAACTTCTGGAGTAGTTATGTTTTGTATTTTTCCTTATTTTGCAAGTCTCTATGTTGACACTAAGCAATGTATTAGTTGGACATCAATTGCAAGTGTAAGAGAAAGCATTCAGTATGTGCCATCTTTCTTTGTCATTATCCAAAGAACATTAATTTTCTCATTAAGGCAGCATCCAGAATGAAACCATTGACAAATTGCTTGGGATCATCCTTCTCAAATCAGGTTATTGGTTCTGCAATTCAAACCTGACTCAAAAACAACTTCTCAAGTTCTCAGACATGCACAAGATCTGCATATTTTCAAGCCAGAGAAGGATATCAACTGAGAGAAGGAAGTGCACCCCAGGGTCCCATCTTTAACAAAGAAGCATTTTTGTTCAGTTTTGACATTTATTGTTTCATTGTTGTTTTGATTGTTGGATTTGTTTCTCTTTTTTGTGGTTTTGTACTTTATTTTTTTTTTTTAATTTTTGGGGTTTGGTGGGGCTTTTGGGGAGGCAAGAGAATGTAAAGTTGGTGGGGAAGATCTGGAAGAAGTGAAAGGAAAGTAATCGATATGTATTTATAAAAATAATTAAAACTGAAATTAAAAGAACTTTAGAAATGTGCTCTTAGTCAAATGTTCTACTGCTATGAAGAGATGCTATGACTCAGAAGCACTTATTTTTGAAAAGCATTTAACGGGAACTTGGTTACAGTTCAGAGGTTTAGTCCATTATCATAGTGGGAGACATGGGAACACGCAGGCAGATATGATGTTGGAGAGTAGCTGAAGGTTCTTTATCCAGATTGGCAGGCAGAGAGAAGGACACAGCCCTCCAGAAGAGGGGGTGAGAATTCCAGGAAATCCATCCTTCCCATTCCAAATCACGCAGGTATGCATCAGTGGGTGGGCGTGTCTGGCAGTGAGTCCGTTGGGGAGGTGAAAATGTAGGTGTAAGTTGAGGTGTGGGTGCTGGTCTTTCTTCCTGAAACCTAGACCTTGACCCTTCGCCAGAGTCGTTGGGGAGTGGGTGTCTGGTGGGCCGATGCAGGACGGAATGCTTGCTCTGGGAAGAAGTCTGCAGCCTCGGCTGTCACGGGTGGGTGGAACCCGCCCAAATGGTGTGGAGATCAGGCCGAGAGGCCTCCAGAGAGTGTCTTCAGAGCTCCAAGCAGGATCACAGGTGCAAGTTCTAAAAAGCCTGGGTTTTCCGAGAGGGAAGAGTGGGTGTGTCCAGTGCAGCCAGGGCGTCCCAAGACATGCCTGAGCAGAGAGTGTCCTTCTGGGGTTCACCTGTGAGAGAACCGGTTGTGATAATCCCGGAGAGCCTTGGCCATGAGGGGGTGGGTCGCTTCTTACCTTGGGTCTTGTTGAAGATAGCCCGCCAGGATGGGCCGTGGCCAGAGGCCTGCGGGAGGAGGTGTGCTTCAGAGGAGGGCCCCCGCGCCGGGGGTCCTGGCACCTCTGGCTGGCCTGGGCTCCTGGCCTGGGTGAAGAAGGTAACCATCTTGGTTTGTTGGCGCCCTTGCAGCTTCTTGGCCTGTCTGCTCCGGATGCGGGCTGTGACGGCTTGCAGCCTCAGCTCCTGGTCTGCCTCCTCCATCTGCTGCTGTGTCTTGGTCTCAGTCTGGCTGTGGGTCTCAGTCTCGTCGCCTGCGTGCCCATGTTCCGCTTCTTCGGCTGCTTGGGCTATGGCGGCTTCAAAGGCCTCCTTGGCTTGGGAGATTCCTTGGAGAGCAGGTTGTTCGGTGGCATCAGCTGCAAGGGCTGCAATGGCCTTCGTGGCTTGGCAGTGAGCCTCCCACATGCCCACGAGATCTTGGGAAAGGAGGAGCCCTTCTGGCCATTCCTGCTGGAGAACGGGCCTCCTGGTCCCTGTGTAGACAGGCGTCTTGGAATCCACCCTGACAGGCGCCAGCTGCACTTCTCGGTCAGTCTGGCCCCAGGAGGACTTCTTGACACCCAGAGGGTAGCGGGCGTAGTCAGCGTTGGGGCAAGCCCCCAAAGAGCAGGCGCGGCCATGCTCCTGGGACCCGCGGAGAGCTTCCTGTCTGCACCTTCAGATCTTCTTGGCTGCTGGCTCCAGGCTTTCACGGCAAGCGTCACTTGCCTCTGGCGTCTGGCATGTGCTTAGCTTCCTGCTCGGGACTGGCCTACTGCTGCTCAGCTGCAAGGCCTCTGCCCGCTTGTCTTGGGCTCCTCTGGACGTGGATGCTTGGGTCTCCTCTGCCGGAGATGTTCTTCCTTGCTCTGCCTTCTCGCTCAGCACCAAGGCAGAGTCAGGGGAGAGTGGGTCCCGCTCAGACCTGGACCCAGCGGGGAACTGTCCCCCATTTGGCCGCCAAGTCCCTGGCGAAGGGCACTAGCAGCTGCTGTTTCCTCAAGATCTTGATGGTCTGCCTGAAGCCTATCTCTGCCAGACGTTCAGACAGGCTGGGCATGGCAGCGAGTTTCTTCAGGGCCTTGTAGAGCTTGCGTGGCTCTGTCTCCGTGCACAGGCGATCACACAGCTTCTGCAGGGCTGCCTGGGAAGAGCCAGCCTCCATGTCCACGGCTGAGAACAGGACTGGGCCCCACCGGGCAGACAGTACGTCGGACTGCTCTTTTCCTCTTCCTCTGGTGGTGGCTACCTGTGTCTCTGCAGCAGATTCTGGGCTAGGCTGCTGGAAGTCTTCCAGCCTGCTGCCTCTCTTTGCCTCACTGTGGAGGGGCGCATCCCTACCCTAGATATATATACAGGGGCTGGACCACGCCTTGGCTCAAATCTGCCCAGTCAGCGGCCGAGGCTGCTGGTTCTGGGCCCGCCCCTTCTGACTTATGCTTCCTTGTGCCATGCCCCGTCCACAGCTCAGGAAACATGATCTCTGACGCCAGAGCCCACTCTGGCCAAATCCCGGGGGTTCACAGCCCTGCCTTGCTTCTAGGCGAGCTCTGGCAAATGGGGGCTTCCTCGAGGTCTTTGCTGGGGCTCTCGGGATAGTCTGCTCTCCGCTGTAGGACACCAGCTTAGAGAGCCTGCCAGAGACTGCACATGCTCACACAAAAGCAGACGGAAGTAAAATCAAGTCAATCAATCAATCAATAAGTAAATAAGTAAGTAAGTAAATAAATAAATAAATAAATAAGCCAAGAATCTGCTCTGGGCTTCAATTTCGCACAGTGCATGGAGGGTGGGTGGGAGACACATCCCTTTCACCCCAGCAAGTTGAGCCTGTCCGGGAAAGTGGATTTCTGCTCGGAGCCTGGAAATCCTGTCTTGCACACCTGCCACACCGCCTTGACGGCCTGGGCCCATCTTTCCACCAACTAGGCTTTCACAGGTGTTCACACTGGTGCAGATCCCAAAAGCCGGCCCACAGCTTTCCATTTCTCTTCTGATCCTGGGCAACTGGGTCTTAGCTTTCTGGGTTGCCAAAGGATCCCTTTTTCGCTCTGGTTTATTTCCCTCTGCGCTCTCTCTGTCTCTGCCCCTGTCGCTATCTCTGTCTCTGTCTCTCTCTCTCTCTGTTTGTCTCAAAAACACACACACTCACACACACACACACACACACACACATATACACACACCCTTGCACACACATGCACACTCACACAGTGGCTATCAAGTCTCTATGGCTATTCCTATGAATGACTCTCTCTTTCCAATCATATGTATATACACAGAAATGTTTATTCGTGAACATCTAAGTATACAAAGGAGAGAAATGCACACAATAATCATTAGTGCTAAAGCTAAAACACCTGACACTTATCCTAAGCAGTTCTCCCTCGGGCAGTTGTGAACCTTGTCGTGGGCAAAGCCCTAAGGCGTGGAAAACTAACTCTGGAAAGAAGATCTGTCCAAGCACTGGAGAAGTGGCAATGGGAAGTGTGGTCAATGATTGCTTCTGCACAGCCCTCCAGCCCTCCAGAAGAGGGGGTGAGAATTCCAGGAAATCCATCCTTCCCTTCCAAATCACGCAGGTGTGCATCAGTGGGTGGGCGTGTCTGGCAGTGAGTCCGTTGGGCAGGTGAAGGCGTAGGTGTGAGTTGAGGTGTGGGTGCTGGTCTTTCATCCTGAAGCCTAGACCTTGAGCCTTCGCCAGAGTCGTTGGGTAGTGGATGTGTGGTGGGCCGATGCAGGACGGAGTGCTTGCTCTGGGAAGATGGCTGCAGCCTAGGCTCCAACGGGTGGGTGGAACCCGCCCAAAGGGTGTGGAGATCAGGCCGAGAGGCCTCCAGAGATTGTCTCCAGAGCTCCAAGCGGGATCCCAGGTGCAAGCTCTGGAAAGCCTGGGTTTTCCGTGAGAGAAGAGTGGGTGTGTCCAGTGCCGCCAGGGCGTCCCAAGACATGCCTGAGCAGAGAGTGTCCTTCTGGGGTTCACCTGTGAGAGAACCGGTTGTGATAATCCCGGAGAGCCTTGGCCATGAGGGGGGCGGGTCTCTTCTTAGCCTGGGTCTTGGTGCAGAGAGCCCGCTGGGACGGGCCGTGGCCAGAGGCCTGCGGGAGGAGGTGCGCTTCGGAGGAGGGCCCCCGAGCCGGGGGTCCGGGCACCTCTGGCTGCCCTGGGCTCCTGGCCTGGGTGAAGAAGGTGACCATCTTGGTTTGTCGGCGCCCTTGCAGCTTCTTGGCCTGTCTGCTCCGGATGCGGGCTGTGACGGCTTGCAGCCTCAGCTCCTGGTCTGCCTCCTCCATCTGCTGCTGTGTCTTGGTCTCAGTCTGGCTGTGGGTCTCAGTCTCGTCGCCTGCGTGCCCATGTTCCGCTTCTTCGGCTGCTTGGGCTATGGCGGCTTCAAAGGCCTCCTTGGCTTGGGAGATTCCTTGGAGAGCAGGTTGTTCGGTGGCATCAGCTGCAAGGGCTGCAATGGCCTTCGTGGCTTGGCAGTGAGCCTCCCACATGCCCACGAGATCTTGGGAAAGGAGGAGCCCTTCTGGCCATTCCTGCTGGAGAACGGGCCTCCTGGTCCCTGTGTAGACAGGCGTCTTGGAATCCACCCTGACAGGCGCCAGCTGCACTTCTCGGTCAGTCTGGCCCCAGGAGGACTTCTTGACACCCAGAGGGTAGCGGGCGTAGTCAGCGTTGGGGCAAGCCCCCAAAGAGCAGGCGCGGCCATGCTCCTGGGACCCGCGGAGAGCTTCCTGTCTGCACCTTCAGATCTTCTTGGCTGCTGGCTCCAGGCTTTCACGGCAAGCGTCACTTGCCTCTGGCGTCTGGCATGTGCTTAGCTTCCTGCTCGGGACTGGCCTACTGCTGCTCAGCTGCAAGGCCTCTGCCCGCTTGTCTTGGGCTCCTCTGGACGTGGATGCTTGGGTCTCCTCTGCCGGAGATGTTCTTCCTTGCTCTGCCTTCTCGCTCAGCACCAAGGCAGAGTCAGGGGAGAGTGGGTCCCGCTCAGACCTGGACCCAGCGGGGAACTGTCCCCCATTTGGCCGCCAAGTCCCTGGCGAAGGGCACTAGCAGCTGCTGTTTCCTCAAGATCTTGATGGTCTGCCTGAAGCCTATCTCTGCCAGACGTTCAGACAGGCTGGGCATGGCAGCGAGTTTCTTCAGGGCCTTGTAGAGCTTGCGTGGCTCTGTCTCCGTGCACAGGCGATCACACAGCTTCTGCAGGGCTGCCTGGGAAGAGCCAGCCTCCATGTCCACGGCTGAGAACAGGACTGGGCCCCACCGGGCAGACAGTACGTCGGACTGCTCTTTTCCTCTTCCTCTGGTGGTGGCTACCTGTGTCTCTGCAGCAGATTCTGGGCTAGGCTGCTGGAAGTCTTCCAGCCTGCTGCCTCTCTTTGCCTCACTGTGGAGGGGCGCATCCCTACCCTAGATATATATACAGGGGCTGGACCACGCCTTGGCTCAAATCTGCCCAGTCAGCGGCCGAGGCTGCTGGTTCTGGGCCCGCCCCTTCTGACTTATGCTTCCTTGTGCCATGCCCCGTCCACAGCTCAGGAAACATGATCTCTGACGCCAGAGCCCACTCTGGCCAAATCCCGGGGGTTCACAGCCCTGCCTTGCTTCTAGGCGAGCTCTGGCAAATGGGGGCTTCCTCGAGGTCTTTGCTGGGGCTCTCGGGATAGTCTGCTCTCCGCTGTAGGACACCAGCTTAGAGAGCCTGCCAGAGACTGCACATGCTCACACAAAAGCAGACGGAAGTAAAATCAAGTCAATCAATCAATCAATAAGTAAATAAGTAAGTAAGTAAATAAATAAATAAATAAATAAGCCAAGAATCTGCTCTGGGCTTCAATTTCGCACAGTGCATGGAGGGTGGGTGGGAGACACATCCCTTTCACCCCAGCAAGTTGAGCCTGTCCGGGAAAGTGGATTTCTGCTCGGAGCCTGGAAATCCTGTCTTGCACACCTGCCACACCGCCTTGACGGCCTGGGCCCATCTTTCCACCAACTAGGCTTTCACAGGTGTTCACACTGGTGCAGATCCCAAAAGCCGGCCCACAGCTTTCCATTTCTCTTCTGATCCTGGGCAACTGGGTCTTAGCTTTCTGGGTTGCCAAAGGATCCCTTTTTCGCTCTGGTTTATTTCCCTCTGCGCTCTCTCTGTCTCTGCCCCTGTCGCTATCTCTGTCTCTGTCTCTCTCTCTCTCTGTTTGTCTCAAAAACACACACACTCACACACACACACACACACACACACATATACACACACCCTTGCACACACATGCACACTCACACAGTGGCTATCAAGTCTCTATGGCTATTCCTATGAATGACTCTCTCTTTCCAATCATATGTATATACACAGAAATGTTTATTCGTGAACATCTAAGTATACAAAGGAGAGAAATGCACACAATAATCATTAGTGCTAAAGCTAAAACACCTGACACTTATCCTAAGCAGTTCTCCCTCGGGCAGTTGTGAACCTTGTCGTGGGCAAAGCCCTAAGGCGTGGAAAACTAACTCTGGAAAGAAGATCTGTCCAAGCACTGGAGAAGTGGCAATGGGAAGTGTGGTCAATGATTGCTTCTGCACAGCCCTCCAGCCCTCCAGAAGAGGGGGTGAGAATTCCAGGAAATCCATCCTTCCCTTCCAAATCACGCAGGTGTGCATCAGTGGGTGGGCGTGTCTGGCAGTGAGTCCGTTGGGCAGGTGAAGGCGTAGGTGTGAGTTGAGGTGTGGGTGCTGGTCTTTCATCCTGAAGCCTAGACCTTGAGCCTTCGCCAGAGTCGTTGGGTAGTGGATGTGTGGTGGGCCGATGCAGGACGGAGTGCTTGCTCTGGGAAGATGGCTGCAGCCTAGGCTCCAACGGGTGGGTGGAACCCGCCCAAAGGGTGTGGAGATCAGGCCGAGAGGCCTCCAGAGATTGTCTCCAGAGCTCCAAGCGGGATCCCAGGTGCAAGCTCTGGAAAGCCTGGGTTTTCCGTGAGAGAAGAGTGGGTGTGTCCAGTGCCGCCAGGGCGTCCCAAGACATGCCTGAGCAGAGAGTGTCCTTCTGGGGTTCACCTGTGAGAGAACCGGTTGTGATAATCCCGGAGAGCCTTGGCCATGAGGGGGGCGGGTCTCTTCTTAGCCTGGGTCTTGGTGCAGAGAGCCCGCTGGGACGGGCCGTGGCCAGAGGCCTGCGGGAGGAGGTGCGCTTCGGAGGAGGGCCCCCGAGCCGGGGGTCCGGGCACCTCTGGCTGCCCTGGGCTCCTGGCCTGGGTGAAGAAGGTGACCATCTTGGTTTGTCGGCGCCCTTGCAGCTTCTTGGCCTGTCTGCTCCGGATGCGGGCTGTGACGGCTTGCAGCCTCAGCTACTGGTCTGCCTCCTCCATCTGCTGCTGTGTCTTGGTCTCAGTCTGGCTGTGGGTCTCAGTCTCGTCGCCTGCGTGCCCATGTTCCGCTACTTGGGCTGCTTGGGCTGTGGCGGCTTCAAAGGCCTCCTTGGCTTGGGAGATTCCGTGGAGAGCAGGTTGTTCGGTGGCATCAGCTGCATGGGCTGCAATGGCCTCCTTGGCTTGGCAGTGAGCCTCCCACATGCCCACGAGATCTTGGGAAAGGAGGAGCCCTTCTGGCCATTCCTGCTGGATGACGGGCTTCCTGGCACCTGAGTAGACAGGCGTCTTGGAATCCACCCTGACAGGCGCCAGCTGCAGTTCACGGTCAGTCTGGCCCCAAGAGAGCTCCGGGAAACCCAGGGGGTAGCGGGCGTGGTCAGAGTTGGGGCAAGCCCCCAAAGAGCAGGCGCGGCCATGCTCCTGGGACCCGCGGAGAGCGTCCTGTCTGCACCTTCGAATCTTCTTGGCTGCTGGCTCCAGGCTTTCACGCCAAGCGTCACTTGCCTCTGGAGTCTGGCATGTGCTTCGCTTCCTGCTTGGGACTGGCCTGCTGCTGCTCAGCTGCAAGGCCTCTGCCCGCTTGTCTTGGGCTCCTCTGGACGTGGATGCTTGGGTCTCCTCTGCCGGAGATGTTCTTCCTTGCTCTGCCTTCTCGCTCAGCACCAAGGCAGAGTCAGGGGAGAGTGGGTCCCGCTCAGACCTGGGACCCAGCGGGGAACTGTCCCCCCATTTGGCCGCCAAGTCCCTGGCGAAGGGCACTAGCAGCTGCTGTTTCCTCAAGATCTTGATGGTCTGCCTGAAGCCTATCTCTGCCAGACGTTCAGACAGGCTGGGCACGGCGGCGAGTTTCTTCAGGGCCTTGTAGAGCTTGCGTGGCTCTGTCTCCGTGCACAGGCGATCACACAGCTTCTGCAGGGCTGCCTGGGAAGAGCCAGCCTCCATGTCCACGGCTGAGAACAGGACTGGGCCCCACCGGGCAGACAGTACGTCGGACTGCTCTTTTTCTCTTCCTCTGGTGGTGGCTACCTGTGTCTCTGCAGCAGATTCTGGGCTAGGCTGCTGGGAGTCTTCCAGCCTGTTGCCTCTCTTTGCCTCACTGTGGAGGGGCGCATCCCTACCCTAGATATATATACAGGGGCTGGACCACGCCTTGGCTCAAATCTGCCCAGTCAGCGGCCGAGGCTGCTGGTTCTGGGCCCGCCCCTTCTGACTTCTGCTTCCCTGTGCCACGTCCCATCCACAGCTCAGGAAACATGATCTCTGACGCCAGAGCCCACTCTGGTCAAATCCCGGGGGTTCACAGCCCTGCCTTGCTTCCAGGCGAGCTCTGGCAAATGGGGCTTCCTCAAGGTCTTTGCTGGGGCTCTCGGGATAGTCTGCTCCCCGCTGTAGGACGCCAGCTTCGGGAGCCTGCCAGAGACTGCACATGCTCACACAAAAGCAGAGGGAAGTAAAATCGAGTCAATCAATCAATCAATAAGTAAACAAACAAACAAATAAATAAATAAATAAATAAGCCGAGAATCTGCTCTCGGTTCCAATTTCGCACAGTGCATGGAGCCTTGGTGGGAGACACATCCCTTTCACCCCAGCAAGTTGAGCCTGTCGGGGAAAGTGGATTTCTGCTCGGAGCCTGGAAATCCTGTCTTGCACACCTGCCACACTGCTTTGACTGTCTGGGCCCATCTTTCAACCAACTAGGCTTTCACAGGTGTTCACACTGGTGCAGTTCCCAAAAGCCGGCCCACAGCTTTCTATTTCTCTTCTGATCCTGGGCAAGTGGGTCTTAGCTTTCTGGATTCCAAAGGATCCCTTTTTCGCTCTGGTTAATTTCCCTCTGCGCACTCTCTGTCACTGCCTCTGCCTCTGTCTCTGTCTCTGTCTCTCTCTCTCTGTTTGTCTCAAACACACACACACTCACACTCACACACACACACACACACATACACACACCCTTGCACACACATGCACACTCACACAGTGGCTATCAACTCTCTATAACTATAACTATGAATGACTCTCTCTTTCCAATCATATGTATATACACAGAAATGTTTATTCTTGAACATCTATGTATACAAAGGAGAGAAATGCACACAATATTCATTAGTGCTAAAGGTAACACACCTGACACTTACCCTAAGCAGTTCTCCCTCGGGCAGTTGTGTACCTAAGGAGTGGAAACTAACTCTGGAAAGAAGATCTGTCCAAGCACTGGAGAAGTGGCAATGGGAAGTGTGGTCAATGATTGCTTCTGCACAGCCCTCCAGAAGAGGGGGTGAGAATTCCAGGAAATCCATCCTTCCCTTCCAAATCACGCAGGTGTGCATTAGTGGGTGGGCGTGTCTGGCAGTGAGTCCGTTGGGCAGGTGAAGGCGTAGGTGTGAGTTGAGGTGTGGGTGCTGGTCTTTCATCCTGAAGCCTAGACCTTGAGCCTTCGCCAGAGTCGTTGGGTAGTGGATGTGTGGTGGGCCGATGCAGGACGGAGTGCTTGCTCTGGGAAGATGGCTGCAGCCTAGGCTCCAACGGGTGGGTGGAACCCGCCCAAAGGGTGTGGAGATCAGGCTGAGAGGCCTCCAGAGATTGTCTCCAGAGCTCCAAGCGGGATCCCAGGTGCAAGCTCTGGAAAGCCTGGGTTTTCCGTGAGAGAAGAGTGGGTGTGTCCAGTGCCGCCAGGGCGTCCAAAGACATGCCTGAGCAGAGAGTGTCCTTCTGGGGTTCACCTGTGAGAGAACCGGTTGTGATAATCCCGGGGAGCCTTGGCCATGAGGGGGGCGGGTCTCTTCTTAGCCTGGGTCTTGGTGCAGAGAGCCCGCTGGGACGGGCCGTGGCCAGAGGCCTGCGGGAGGAGGTGCGCTTCGGAGGAGGGCCCCCGAGCCGGGGGTCCGGGCACCTCTGGCTGCCCTGGGCTCCTGGCCTGGGTGAAGAAGGTGACCATCTTGGTTTGTCGGCGCCCTTGCAGCTTCTTGGCCTGTCTGCTCCGGATGCGGGCTGTGACGGCTTGCAGCCTCAGCTACTGGTCTGCCTCCTCCATCTGCTGCTGTGTCTTGGTCTCAGTCTGGCTGTGGGTCTCAGTCTCGTCGCCTGCGTGCCCATGTTCCGCTACTTGGGCTGCTTGGGCTGTGGCGGCTTCAAAGGCCTCCTTGGCTTGGGAGATTCCGTGGAGAGCAGGTTGTTCGGTGGCATCAGCTGCATGGGCTGCAATGGCCTCCTTGGCTTGGCAGTGAGCCTCCCACATGCCCACGAGATCTTGGGAAAGGAGGAGCCCTTCTGGCCATTCCTGCTGGATGACGGGCTTCCTGGCACCTGAGTAGACAGGCGTCTTGGAATCCACCCTGACAGGCGCCAGCTGCAGTTCACGGTCAGTCTGGCCCCAAGAGAGCTCCGGGAAACCCAGGGGGTAGCGGGCGTGGTCAGAGTTGGGGCAAGCCCCCAAAGAGCAGGCGCGGCCATGCTCCTGGGACCCGCGGAGAGCGTCCTGTCTGCACCTTCGAATCTTCTTGGCTGCTGGCTCCAGGCTTTCACGCCAAGCGTCACTTGCCTCTGGAGTCTGGCATGTGCTTCGCTTCCTGCTTTGGACTGGCCTGCTGCTGCTCAGCTGCAAGGCCTCTGCCCGCTTGTCTTGGGCTCCTCTGGACGTGGATGCTTGGGTCTCCTCTGCCGGAGATGTTCTTCCTTGCTCTGCCTTCTCGCTCAGCACCAAGGCAGAGTCAGGGGAGAGTGGGTCCCGCTCAGACCTGGGACCCAACGGGGAACTGTCCCCCCATTTGGCCGCCAAGTCCCTGGCGAAGGGCACTAGCAGCTGCTGTTTCCTCAAGATCTTGATGGTCTGCCTGAAGCCTATCTCTGCCAGACGTTCAGACAGGCTGGGCACGGCGGCGAGTTTCTTCAGGGCCTTGTAGAGCTTGCGTGGCTCTGTCTCCGTGCACAGGCGATCACACAGCTTCTGCAGGGCTGCCTGGGAAGAGCCAGCCTCCATGTCCACGGCTGAGAACAGGACTGGGCCCCACCGGGCAGACAGTACGTCGGACTGCTCTTTTCCTCTTCCTCTGGTGGTGGCTACCTGTGTCTCTGCAGCAGATTCTGGGCTAGGCTGCTGGGAGTCTTCCAGCCTGTTGCCTCTCTTTGCCTCACTGTGGAGGGGCGCATCCCTACCCTAGATATATATACAGGGGCTGGACCACGCCTTGGCTCAAATCTGCCCAGTCAGCGGCCGAGGCTGCTGGTTCTGGGCCCGCCCCTTCTGACTTCTGCTTCCCTGTGCCACGTCCCATCCACAGCTCAGGAAACATGATCTCTGACGCCAGAGCCCACTCTGGTCAAATCCCGGGGGTTCACAGCCCTGCCTTGCTTCCAGGCGAGCTCTGGCAAATGGGGGCTTCCTCAAGGTCTTTGCTGGGGCTCTCGGGATAGTCTGCTCCCCGCTGTAGGACGCCAGCTTCGGGAGCCTGCCAGAGACTGCACATGCTCACACAAAAGCAGAGGGAAGTAAAATCGAGTCAATCAATCAATCAATAAGTAAACAAACAAACAAATAAATAAATAAATAAATAAGCCGAGAATCTGCTCTCGGTTCCAATTTCGCACAGTGCATGGAGCCTTGGTGGGAGACACATCCCTTTCACCCCAGCAAGTTGAGCCTGTCGGGGAAAGTGGATTTCTGCTCGGAGCCTGGAAATCCTGTCTTGCACACCTGCCACACTGCTTTGACTGTCTGGGCCCATCTTTCAACCAACTAGGCTTTCACAGGTGTTCACACTGGTGCAGTTCCCAAAAGCCGGCCCACAGCTTTCTATTTCTCTTCTGATCCTGGGCAAGTGGGTCTTAGCTTTCTGGATTCCAAAGGATCCCTTTTTCGCTCTGGTTAATTTCCCTCTGCGCACTCTCTGTCACTGCCTCTGCCTCTGTCTCTGTCTCTGTCTCTCTCTCTCTGTTTGTCTCAAACACACACACACTCACACTCTCACACACACACACACACATACACACACCCTTGCACACACATGCACACTCACACAGTGGCTATCAACTCTCTATAACTATAACTATGAATGACTCTCTCTTTCCAATCATATGTATATACACAGAAATGTTTATTCTTGAACATCTATGTATACAAAGGAGAGAAATGCACACAATATTCATTAGTGCTAAAGGTAACACACCTGACACTTACCCTAAGCAGTTCTCCCTCGGGCAGTTGTGTACCTAAGGCGTGGAAACTAACTCTGGAAAGAAGATCTGTCCAAGCACTGGAGAAGTGGCAATGGGAAGTGTGGTCAATGATTGCTTCTGCACAGCCCTCCAGAAGAGGGGGTGAGAATTCCAGGAAATCCATCCTTCCCTTCCAAATCACGCAGGTGTGCATCAGTGGGTGGGCGTGTCTGGCAGTGAGTCCGTTGGGCAGGTGAAGGCGTAGGTGTGAGTTGAGGTGTGGGTGCTGGTCTTTCATCCTGAAGCCTAGACCTTGAGCCTTCGCCAGAGTCGTTGGGTAGTGGATGTGTGGTGGGCCGATGCAGGACGGAGTGCTTGCTCTGGGAAGATGGCTGCAGCCTAGGCTCCAACGGGTGGGTGGAACCCGCCCAAAGGGTGTGGAGATCAGGCCGAGAGGCCTCCAGAGATTGTCTCCAGAGCTCCAAGCGGGATCCCAGGTGCAAGCTCTGGAAAGCCTGGGTTTTCCGTGAGAGAAGAGTGGGTGTGTCCAGTGCCGCCAGGGCGTCCCAAGACATGCCTGAGCAGAGAGTGTCCTTCTGGGGTTCACCTGTGAGAGAACCGGTTGTGATAATCCCGGAGAGCCTTGGCCATGAGGGGGGCGGGTCTCTTCTTAGCCTGGGTCTTGGTGCAGAGAGCCCGCTGGGACGGGCCGTGGCCAGAGGCCTGCGGGAGGAGGTGCGCTTCGGAGGAGGGCCCCCGAGCCGGGGGTCCGGGCACCTCTGGCTGCCCTGGGCTCCTGGCCTGGGTGAAGAAGGTGACCATCTTGGTTTGTCGGCGCCCTTGCAGCTTCTTGGCCTGTCTGCTCCGGATGCGGGCTGTGACGGCTTGCAGCCTCAGCTACTGGTCTGCCTCCTCCATCTGCTGCTGTGTCTTGGTCTCAGTCTGGCTGTGGGTCTCAGTCTCGTCGCCTGCGTGCCCATGTTCCGCTACTTGGGCTGCTTGGGCTGTGGCGGCTTCAAAGGCCTCCTTGGCTTGGGAGATTCCGTGGAGAGCAGGTTGTTCGGTGGCATCAGCTGCATGGGCTGCAATGGCCTCCTTGGCTTGGCAGTGAGCCTCCCACATGCCCACGAGATCTTGGGAAAGGAGGAGCCCTTCTGGCCATTCCTGCTGGATGACGGGCTTCCTGGCACCTGAGTAGACAGGCGTCTTGGAATCCACCCTGACAGGCGCCAGCTGCAGTTCACGGTCAGTCTGGCCCCAAGAGAGCTCCGGGAAACCCAGGGGGTAGCGGGCGTGGTCAGAGTTGGGGCAAGCCCCCAAAGAGCAGGCGCGGCCATGCTCCTGGGACCCGCGGAGAGCGTCCTGTCTGCACCTTCGAATCTTCTTGGCTGCTGGCTCCAGGCTTTCACGCCAAGCGTCACTTGCCTCTGGAGTCTGGCATGTGCTTCGCTTCCTGCTTGGGACTGGCCTGCTGCTGCTCAGCTGCAAGGCCTCTGCCCGCTTGTCTTGGGCTCCTCTGGACGTGGATGCTTGGGTCTCCTCTGCCGGAGATGTTCTTCCTTGCTCTGCCTTCTCGCTCAGCACCAAGGCAGAGTCAGGGGAGAGTGGGTCCCGCTCAGACCTGGGACCCAGCGGGGAACTGTCCCCCCATTTGGCCGCCAAGTCCCTGGCGAAGGGCACTAGCAGTTGCTGTTTCCTCAAGATCTTGATGGTCTGCCTGAAGCCTATCTCTGCCAGACGTTCAGACAGGATGGGCACGGCGGCGAGTTTCTTCAGGGCCTTGTAGAGCTTGCGTGGCTCTGTCTCCGTGCACAGGCGATCACACAGCTTCTGCAGGGCTGCCTGGGAAGAGCCAGCCTCCATGTCCACGGCTGAGAACAGGACTGGGCCCCACCGGGCAGACAGTACGTCGGACTGCTCTTTTCCTCTTCCTCTGGTGGTGGCTACCTGTGTCTCTGCAGCAGATTCTGGGCTAGGCTGCTGGGAGTCTTCCAGCCTGCTGCCTCTCTTTGCCTCACTGTGGAGGGGCGCATCCCTACCCTAGATATATATACAGGGGCTGGACCACGCCTTGGCTCAAATCTGCCCAGTCAGCAGCCGAGGCTGCTGGTTCTGGGCCCGCCCCTTCTGACTTCTGCTTCCCTGTGCCACGTCCCATCCACAGCTCAGGAAACATGATCTCTGACGCCAGAGCCCACTCTGGTCAAATCCCGGGGGTTCACAGCCCTGCCTTGCTTCCAGGCGAGCTCTGGCAAATGGGGGCTTCCTCAAGGTCTTTGCTGGGGCTCTCGGGATAGTCTGCTCCCCGCTGTAGGACGCCAGCTTCGGGAGCCTGCCAGAGACTGCATATGCTCACACAAAAGCAGAGGGAAGTAAAATCGAGTCAATCAATCAATCAATAAGTAAATATACAAACAAATAAATAAATAAATAAGCCGAGAATCTGCTCTGGGCTCCAATTTCGTACAGTGCATGGAGGGTGGGTGGGAGACACATTCCTTTCACCCCAGCAAGTTGAGCCTGTCGGGGAAAGTGGATTTCTGCTCGGAGCCTGGAAATCCTGTCTTGCACACCTGCCACACCTCCTTGATGGCCTGGGCCCATCTTTCAACCAACTAGGCTTTCACAGGTGTTCACACTGGTGCAGTTCCCAAAAGCCGGCCCACAGCTTTCCATTTCTCTTCTGATCCTGGGCAACTGGGTCTTAGCTTTCTGGGTTCCAAAGGATCCCTTTTTCGCTCTGGTTAATTTCCCTCTGCGCACTCTCTGTCTCTGCCTCTGTCTCTGTCTCTGTCTCTCTCTCTCTCTCTCTCTGTTTGTCTCAAACACACACACACTCACACACACACACACACATAGACACACCCTTGCACACACATGCACACTCACACAGTGGCTATCAACTCTCTATAACTATGCCTATGAATGACTCTCTCTTTCCAATCATATGTATATACACAGAAATGTTTATTCGTGTACATCTATGTATACAAAGGAGAGAAATGCATACAATATTCATTAGTGCTGAAGCTAACACACCTGACACTTACCCTAAGCAGTTCTCCCTCGGGCAGTTTTGTACCTAAGGCGTGGAAAACTAACTCTGGAAAGAAGATCTGTCCAAGCACTGGAGAAGTGGCAATGATTGCTTCCGCACAGCCCTCCAGAAGAGGGGGTGAGAATTCTAGGAATTCCATCCTTCCCTTCCAAATCACGCAGGTGTGCATCAGTGGGTGGGCGTGTCTGGCAGTGAGTCCATTGGGCAGGTGAAGGCGTAGGTGTGAGTTGAGGTGTGGGTGCTGGTCTTTCTTCCTGAAGCCTAGACCTTGAGCCTTCGCCAGAGTCGTTGGGTAGTGGATGTGTGGTGGGCTGATGCAGGACAGAGTGCTTGCTCTGGGAAGATTGCTGCAGCCTAGGCTCTCACGGGTGGGTGAAACCCGCCCAAAGGGTGTGGAGATCAGGCCCAGAGGCCTCCAGAGATTGTCTCCAGAGCTCCAAGCGGGATCCCAGGTGCAAGCTCTGGAAAGCCTGGGTTTTCCGTGAGAGAAGAGTGGGTGTGTCCAGTGCCGCCGGGGCGTCCCAAGACATGCCTGAGCAGAGAGTGTCCTTCTGGGGTTCACCTGTGAGAGAACCGGTTGTGATAATCCCGGAGAGCCTTGGCCATGAGGGGGGCGGGACACTTCTTAGCCTGGGTCTTAGTGCAGAGAGCCCGCTGGGACGGGCCGTGGCCAGAGGCCTGCGGGAGGAGGTGCGCTTCGGAGGACGGCCCTTGCGCCGTGGGTCCGGGCACCTCTGGCTGGCCTGGGCTCCTGGCCTGGGTGAGGAAGGTAACCATCTTGGTTTGTCCGCGCCCTTGCAGCTTCTTGGCCTGTGTGCTCAGGATGCGGTCTGTGACGGCTTGCAGCCTCAGCTACTGGTCTGCCTCCTCCATCTGCTGCTGTGTCTTGGTCTCAGTCTGCCTGTGGGTCTCAGTCTTGTCGCCTGCGTGCCCATGTTCTGCTTCTTGGGCTGCTTGGGCTGTGGCGGCTTCAAAGGCCTCCTTGGCTTGGGAGATTCCTTGGAGAGCAGGTTGTTCGGTGGCATCAGCTGCATGGGAAGCAATGGCCTCCTTGGCTTGGCAGTGAGCCTCCCACATGCCCACGAGATATTGGGAAAGGAGGAGCCCTTCTGGCCATTCCTGCTGGAGAACGGGCTTCCTGGCACCCGAGTAGACAGGCGTCTTGGAATCCACCCTGACAGGCGCCAGCTGCAGTTCACGGTCAGTCTGGTCCCAAGAGAGCTCCGGGAAACCCAGGGGGTAGCGGGCGTGGTCAGAGTTGGGACAAGCCCCCAAAGAGCAGGCGTGGCCATGCTCCTGGGACCCGCGGAGAGCGTCCTGTCTGCACCTTCGGATCTTCTTGGCTGCTGGCTCCAGGCTTTCACGCCAAGCGTCACTTGCCTCTGGCGTCTGGTATGTGCTTCGCTTCCTGCTTGGGCCTGGCCTGCTGCTGCTCAGCTGCAAGGCCTCTGCCCGCTTGTCTTGGGCTCCTCTGGACGTGTATGCTTATGTCTCCTCTGCCGGAGATGTTCTTCCTTGCTCTGCCTTCTCGCTCAGCACCAAGGCAGAGTCAGGGGAGAGTGGGTCCCGCTCAGACCTGGGACCCAGCAGGGAACTGTCCCCCCATTTGGCCGCCAAGTCCCTTGCGAATGGCACTAGCAGCTGCTGTTTCCTCAAGATCTTGATGGTCTGCCTAAAGCCTATCTCTGCCAGACGTTCAGACAGGCTGGGCACGGCGGCGAGTTTCTTCAGGGCCTTGTAGAGCTTGTGTGGCTCTGTCTCCGTGCACAGGCGATCACACAGCTTCTGCAGGGCTGCCTGGGAAGAGCCAGCCTCCATGTCCACGGCTGAGAACAGGACTGGGCCCCACCAGGCAGACAGTACGTCGGACTGCTCTTTTCCTCTTCCTCTGGTGGTGGCTACCTGTGTCTCTGCAGCAGATTCTGGGCTAGGCTGCTGGGAGTGTTCCAGCCTGCTGCCTCGCTTTGCCTCACTGTGGAGGGGAGCATCCCTACCCTAGATATATATACAGGGGCTGGACCACGCCTTGGCTCAAATCTGCCCAGTCAGCGGCCGAGGCTGCTGTTTCTGGGCCCGCCCCTTCTGACTTCTGCTTCCCTGTGCCACGCCCCATCCACAGCTCAGGAAACATGATCTCTGACGCCAGAGCCCACTCTGGTCAAATCCCGGGGGTTCACAGCCCTGCCTTGCTTCCAGGCGAGCTCTGGCAAATGGGGGCTTCCTCAAGGTCTTTGCTGGGGCTCTCGGGATAGTCTGCTCCCCGCTGTAGGACGCCAGCTTCGGGAGCCTGCCAGAGACTGCACATGCTCACACAAAAGCAGAGGGAAGTAAAATCGAGTCAATCAATCAATCATTAAGTAAATAAACAAATAAATAAATAAATAAATAAATAAGCCGAGAATCTGCTCTGGGATCCAATTTCGCACAGTGCATGGAGGGTGGGTGGGAGACACATTCCTTTCACCCCAGCAAGTTGAGCCTGTCGGGGAAAGTGGATTTCTGCTCGGAGCCTGGAAATCCTGTCTTCCACACCTGCCACACCGCCTTGACGGCCTGGGCCCATCTTTCATCCAACTAGGCTTTCACAGGTGTTCACACTGGTGCAGTTCCCAAAAGCCGGCCCACAGCTTTCCGTTTCTCTTCTGATCCTGGGCAACTGGGTCTTAGCTTTCTGGGTTCCAAAGGATCCCTTTTTCAATCTGGTTAATTTCCCTCTGCGCACTCTCTGTCACTGCCTCTGCCTCTGTCTCTGTCTCTGTCTCTCTCTCTCTGTTTGTCTCAAACACACACACACTCACACACACACACACACACACACACACACATACAAACACCCTTGCACATACATGCACACTCACACAGTGGCTATCAACTCTCTATGGCTATGCCTATGAATGACTCTCTTTCCAATCATATGTATATACACACAAATATTTATTCGTGAACATCTATGTATACAAAGGAGAAAAATGCACACAATAATCATTATTGCTGAAGCTAACACACCTGACACTTATCCTAAGCAGTTCTCCCTCGGGAAGTTGTGTACCTTGGCGTGGGCGAAGCCCTAAGGCGTTGAAAAATAACTCTGGAAAGAAGATCTGTCCAAGCACTGGAGAAGTCGCAATGGGAAGTGAGGTCAATGATTGCTTCCGCACAGCCCTCCAGAAGAGGGGGTGAAAATTCCAGGAAATCCATCCTTCCCTTCCAAATCACGCAGGTGTGCATCAGTGGGTGGGCGTGTCTGGCAGTGAGTCCGTTGGGGAGGTGAAGGCGTAGGTGTGAGTTGAGGTGTGGGTGCTGGTCTTTCTTCCTCAAGCCTAGACCTTGAGCCTTCGCCAGAGTCGTTGGGTAGTGGATGTCTGGTGGGCCGATGCAGGACGGAGTGCTTGCTCTGGGAAGATGGCTGCAGCCTAGGCTCTCACGGGTGGGTGGAACCCGCCCAAAGGGTGTGGAGATCAGGCCGAGAGGCCTCCAGAGATTGTCTCCAGAGCTCCAAGCGGGATCCCAGGTGCAAGCTCTGGAAAGCCTGGTTTTTCCGTGAGGGAAGAGTGGGTGTGTCCAGTGCCGCCGGGGCGTCCCAAGACATGCCTGAGCAGAGAGTGTCCTTCTGGGGTTCACCTGTGAGAGAACCGGTTGTGATAATACCTGAGAGCCTTGGCCATGAGGGGGGCGGGTCTCTTCTTAGCCTGCGTCTTAGTGCAGATAGCCCGCCCGGACTGGCCGTGGCCTGAGGCCTGCGGGAGGAGGTGCGCTTCAGAGGAGGGCCCCCGCGCCGGGGGTCCGGGCACCTCTGGCTGGCCTGGGCTCCTGGCCTGGGTGATGAAGGTGACCATCTTGGTTTGTCGGCGCCCTTGCAGCTTCTTGGCCTGTGTGCTCCGGATGCGGTCTCTGACGGCTTGCAGCCTCAGCTCCTGGTCTGCCTCCTCCATCTGCTGCTGTGTCTTGGTCTCAGTCTGGCTGTGGGTCTCAGTCTCGTCGCCTGCGTGCCCATGTTCTGCTTCTTGGGCTGCTTGGGCTGTGGCGGCTTCAAAGGCCTCCTTGGCTTGGGAGATTCCTTGGAGAGCAGGTTGTTCGGTGGCATCAGCTGCATGGGCTGCAATGGCCTCCTTGGCGTGGCAGTGAGCCTCCAACGTGCCCACGAAATCTTGGAAAGGAGGAGCCCTTCTGGCCATTCCTGCTGGAGAACGGGCCTCCTGGCACCTGTGTAGACAGGCGTCTTGGAATCCACCCTGACAGGCGCCAGCTGCACTTCTCTGTCAGTCTGGCCCCAAGAGGGCTCTGGGACACCCAGCTGGTAGCGGGCATAGTCAGAGTTGGGGCAAGCCCCCAAAGAGCAGGCAGGGCCATCCTCCTGGGACCCGCGGAGGGCGTCCTGTCTGCACCTTCGGATCTTCTTGGCTGCTGGGTCCAGGCTTTCACTGCAAGAGTCACTTGCCTCTGGCGTCTTGCATGTGCTTCCCTTCCTGCTCGGGCCTGCCCTGCTGCTGCTCAGCTGCAAGGCCTCTGCCCGCTTGACTTGTGTTCCTCTAGACGTGGATGCTTGGGTCTCCTCTGCCGGAGATGTTCTTCCTTGCTCTGCCTTCTCGCTCAGCACCAAGGCAGAGTCAGGGGAGAGTGGGTCCCGCTCAGACCTGGGACCCAGCGGGGAACTGTCCCCCCATTTGGCCGCCAAGTCCCTGGTGAAGGGCACTAGCAGCTGCTGTTTCCTCAAGATCTTGATGGTCTGCCTGAAGCCTATCTCTGCCAGACGTTCAGACAGGCTGGGCATGGAGGCGAGTTTCTTCAGGGCTTTGTAGAGCTTGCGTGGCTCCATCTCCATGCATAGGCGACTCTGTCCTACTGTGCTCTCTCTGTCTTTCTCTGTCTCTCTCTGTCCCAAACACACTCTTTCTCTCTGTCTCTGTCTCTGTCTCTGTCTCTCTCTCACACACACACACATACACATATACACACACCCTTGCACACACATGCACACTCACACAGATGCTATCAACTCCATATAGCTATGCCTATGAATGACTCTCTCTTTCCAATCATATGTATATACACACAAATGTTTATTCGTGAACATCCATGTATACAAAGGGGAGAAATGAAGACAATATTCATTAGTGCTGAAGCTAACACACCTGGTGAAAATCCCAAACGCCTGCCCAGAGCTTTTCCTTTCTCTTTTCATCTTCGGGAACTGGGTCTGTTATACACCTGCCACACTGCCTTGCCTCCAGGCTCCTTCTTTTCACCAACTGGGCCTTCACAGCTGTTCACACTGGTGCTGATCCCAAAAGCCCGTGGAGACCTTTTCATTTCCATTTTCTTCTTTGGCAACTGGGACTTGGCTTTCTGAGTTGCAAAGGGATCTCTTTTTCCCTCTGGTTAATTTCCCACTACTCTCTCTCTCTCTCTCTCCCCCTCTCTCTTTTATACACATACATATATACAAACACACACAAATAAACACACACACACACACACATATACTTATCCTATAAGTTCTTTTTTTTTCTCTAGAGAACACTGACTCATACCATGGGTGACTGAGACCCTGTCTCAAAAAATAAATTAGAGAAGCATTTGAAGATGATATCCAATTTTGACCCTACTTGCTTTATATGTTTACATATGTATACACTTACATAGCATACAAAACATGCTTGTGTTAGACTTTATTGTTGTCATAACACAATATCGTCATTGCTAAAAAACTGTTTTCTATGTGCTCGAGATCCAAATAGTTTTGATAAGTTAAAATCAATCTGGCATCAAGTTTCAGTTCCTTCTGGGGAGAGAAACATTCTGATTTCCTGCCTTTTCAGTATATGGTGACCATTTATATGTCTTGGTTTGTAGCCCTCTTACATCTCCTAATCCAGACACAGGAAGAGTGTTTCTTACAGTGTGTCATTCTGATTGTCCTCATTTCAAATTTTTTGTATTCTCTGTAGTGTCTCCCTTTTGAAAATCTCCTTAAAATCCATTTGTTGTACTGTGATGAACCATGATAATATTTAGAGTGGCAATGAGCAAACATGACTTCATTTTGAGATGTAAAATGTCCTGTTCACTGAATAGAATATAATCATCTTAAAGTGGTGGGAAAGTATTATAGAATAAAATTAAAAAATTGACTTGAATTAGGAAATAATCTTAAATATGCATTATTCTAAATACCCCTTTATTCCATTAAATATTTAAGTTCATTATAATGTGGCACAGAGAAAGAAAATTGTATTTGATTGACAGAGAAAATGTAAACTACATAGTACAATGCTACACACAAAAAATTCCTGGCTCATTGTGGTGGCACCTGCTTATAAACTCAGGTATTCTGGAGGCCAAGGCAACCCGAATTCTAAGAGCAAAGGTAGCTGGGAGTATACACAAAGTATGAGACCAGTTTGGGTTACCTAATGGATACACTGTCAAAAACAAATCAGATACAAATGTTGAGGAAAAGCTATCTATTCCCAAACCAAAAGATTCCAGTTGTTCTTTCAACCTAACATTTTTAACAATATATCATGGTATCACTGCATGCCAACAGTAAAGGACTAGAGCAAAAACTGGAACAAATAGGGAAAACTTTAGGAAATACAAGTAAGATAAAATAAATACAGAACAAAATTAAATCCCATTTCTTCTTGATTTATTTCATATAAAAATATTAGTTAAAATAGATACTCGAGCCTATACACTCTAGAATAAAATGTGAGTATATGGAGTTACCTAGAGAAAGTCTGGTTTGGGTTCTCAGAACTGTATGTTACTGTGATCACTAGCCAATGCCAAACATCACTGTTTTCTGTTTCCATGAATGGATGGAAAGTTCTGCATTCAGTTTATTTAGAGAAAGTATCTTTCTAAATGATTATTTTGGGAGTTGGAGGTGTAGACATTGGGGCTAATTGTCCTCATATTGTCAGAGATTTTAATCTGCACAGTTGTAAACACTAAGCTACTAAAATTTCCATTATGGTCTGCTTACGACATTTGAAAGATGATTCTTTCCTTTTGTATGCCAGCTTCTCATGACAATTTTAATGGTAAATTTGTACTATATTATCTTTATGTAGCAGCTAGTAATGATAATAAAGACTGTTATAATTATTTGAGATTTACCAGGAATTTTTTTGTATAAGTTATACATATTCTTCTATAATAAACTGTGCAACAATTTTAAAACATTTTAAAATTTGTGATATTAAAATTAATAATCACAGTATGAATTAAACATATCTTCACAGAAAATTATTTTTACAACCAACTACAGATATAAAAAGTTAAGTCAGATGCATTTCTAAGCCAGCTGAAGGTATTTTATCCTATTAATTATGTACTAAATTTAACTTTCTTCATAAAATTTTTCGGAAGTCTATGAGCTTCATTTTTGATGTTCTACTTTCCATTTGTTTTTTTTCTCAAATTTAAAATTATCCCAACTTATTCAAATTCTATAAAATAAGTACATTAGCTTGTAGGATTTGTAAATATTTTTGAGCTTTTAATGTCTTATATTTGTTTTTTAACTCAATTTTGCTGAATATTCAGATAAGTCAAACTTTACACTTTTCTAAATCATTGAAGATAATCATCTGGGTATACTTTCAATAACAAAAATTCTAATACTGTTAATGGATGCATTTCCATTTTTTTACATGTAGATATCCTGTTAGACCAGCACTATTTGTTGATTATGCTATCTTTTTTTTCCATTGTATGATTTTGGTATCTAAAATCAGGTGTTCAGAGTTGTGTGGATTTATTTGTGAATCCTCTATTCAATTCCATTGATTCACCAGTCTGTTTCACAGCCTGCACTATGCAGGTTTTATTGCTGTTGTTCTATAGGACAGCTTGAAATCAGGGATGAAGATATCTCCAGAAGATCTTTTGTTGCAGAGCAGAGGATTATTCTAGCTATTCTGTTTTTTTGTTTGTTTTGTTTGTTTGTTTGTTTGTTTGTTTTTTGTTATTGTTTTTTCCTATTCTTTATGAAGTTGAGAATTTTCCTTTTAAGTTTTGTAAAGAATTCTGTTGTTATTTTGAAGGGAATTTCATTGAATGTGTAGATTGCTTTTGGTAAGATGGTCATTTTTACTGTTTATCCTGCCAACCCATGAGCATGGGAGATCTTTCCATCTTCTAATAACTTCTTCTGTTTTTTTCCTAAAGACTTGAAGTGTTTTTCATACAAGTCTTTGACTCGATTGGTTGGAGTTACACAAAGGTACTTTTTGTTATTTGTGGCTATTGTGAAAGGCGTTGCTTCCCTAATTTCTTTCTCAGTCCATTTGTCGTATGTATGCAGGAGGGTTACTGTACTTTTATTTCGAGTTAATTTTGTATCCAAACACTTTGCTGAATGTGTTTATCAGCTGTAGGAGTTCCCTGGTAGAATCTCTGGGGACACTCATGTATACTTTCATATCATCTGCAAAGAATGATACTTTGACTTCTTCCTTTCTGTATTGAATCCCCTTAATCTCTTTTAATTATCTTATTGCTCTAGCAAGGATTTCATGAACTATGTTGAAGAAATATGAAGATAGAGGGCAGCTCTCTGTTGTCCCTGATTTCAGTTGGAATGATTTAAGTTTCTCTCCATTTAGTTTTATATTTGTTATAAGCTTGCTGTATATTGTCTTTACTGTGTTTAGGTAAGTGTCTTGTATCCCTGATCTCTCCAGACTTTAAACAGAAATGGGTGTTAGATTTATCAAATGCTTTTTCAGTATTGAAGGAGATGATCATGTGTTTTTTTTTTCTTTCATTTTTTATATGGTAGATTACATTGATGGATTTCCATTTATTGAATCATCCCTGCATGCCTGAGATGAAGCTTACTTGGTCATAATTGATGATATCTTTGATGTGTTCTTAGATTCAGTCTGCAAGGATTTTGTTGAGTATTTTTTGTATCAGTGTTCACAAGAGAAACTGGCCTAAAATTCTCTTTCTCTCTCCAGTTTTTTTAAGGTTTAAATTTCAAGGTGACTATGGCTTCAAAGAATGAGATGGTAACATTTTTTCTGATTCTCTTTTGTGGATTACTTTGAAGAGTATTGGTGTTAGCTCTTCTTCAAAGGTCTGGTAAAATTCTGTGCTGAAACCATCTGGCCTTGGGCTTTCGTTTTGCATGGGAGACTTTTGATGAAAAGTTCTATTTCCTTAGGGGATGTATGATTATTTAGTTTATTTATGTGAACTTGATTCATCTTTTGTAAGTGGAATCACTCAAGAAAATTGTCCATTTAATTGAGATTTTTTCACTTTGTGGGATATAGGCTTTTGAAGAAAGACCTAGTGATTGTTTGGATTTCTTCCATGTCCGTTGATATGTCCCCTTTTCATTTCAGATTTTGTTGATTTGGATAGTGTCTCTCTGCCCTTTTGTTAGTTTGGATAAAGGTTTGTCTATCTTGTTGATTTTCTCAAGGAAATAGCTCTTGGTTTCCTTGATTGTTTGAATTGTTCTCTTTGTTTGTAGTTTATTGATTTCCTTGGTTGAGTTTGATTATTATCAGCTGTCTACTCCTCTTGGGTGTGTCTGTTTCTTTGTTCCTAGAACTTTCAGGTGAGCCATTAAGTTGCTTCTATGGGATGCTTCAAATTTCTTCTTGAAGGCACTTAGTGCTATGACCTTTCCTCTTAGTACTGTTTTCATCATATCCTATAAGTTTGGGTATGTTATATCTTCATTTTCATTACATTCCAGGAAGACTTTTATTTCTTTCTTTGTTTCTTCCCTGACCCAGCTGTCATTGAGTAGCGAGTTGTTCAGTTTCCATGTGTGTGTAGGCTTTTTGCTATTTCTGTTGTTGGTGAGATCCAGCTTTAGTTCATGGTAGTCTGATAGGAGACAAGGGATTATTTCAATCTTCCTGTATCTGTTGAGGTTTTCTTTGTGCCCAATTATATGGTCTATTTTGGAGAAGGTTCCATGAGGTGCTGAGGAGGTAATTCTTTTTGTGATAGGGTGAAAAGCTCTGTAGATGATAGGTCTATTTGATTCATGGCATCTATTTGAGTCATCGTTTCTTTGTTTAATTTCGGTTTGTTCACCTGTCCTTTGTTGAGAGTGGAGTGTTGAAGTCTCCCACTATTAATGTGTGTGGATCTATGTGTGGTTTCAGTGTTATTAATCTTTCTTTTACTATTGTGGGTGCTCTCCTATTTGAAGCATAAATGTTCAGAATTGTGATGTCTTCTTGGTCGATTTTTTTTTTGATGAGTATTAAGTAACTTTCCCGGTCTCTTATGTTTAATTTTGGTTGAATATCTATTTTATTAGATACTGGAATGACAACTGCAGCTTGCTTCTTGGGTCCATTTACTTGGAAAACCATCTTCTAACCCTATATTCTCAGTTAATATCTATCTTTGTGGCTTAAGTGTGTTTCTTGTATGCATCAGATTTTTGGGTCTTGCTTGCACATCCATTCTCTTTTAGTTTGTGAGTTCATTGATGTTAAGAGAGATTAATAACCAGTAGCTGTTAGATCCTTTGATTTTGCTGCTGGTTGTGGTTTGTGTGCTTAGCTACTTTTAGTTTTGCTGCACTGAGGTTATTTATTTCCTGTGTTTTCCTAATGTTGTTATTTTTCTTCGGCTGTATTTTTCCTTCTAATGTTTTCTGTAATGCTGTATTTGTGTCTAGGTATTGTTTAAATTTGTTTTTGTCGTTGAATATCTTGTTTCCTCCATCTATGATGATTGAGAGTTTTGCTGTGTAAAGTAGCCTGGGCTGATATCTATGTTCTCTTAGGGTTTGTACTATAGCCATCCAGGCCCTTCTGGCTTTCATAGCTTCTGTTGAGTAGTCAGGTGTGATTCTGATAGTTTGCCATTATGTGTTACTTGATACTTGGCCTTTTTCCTTTGCTGCTTTTAGTATTTTTTCTTTGTTCTGTTTTGAATATTATGTGGCAGGAGGATTTTTTTTCTGGTTTAATTTATTAGGTGTTCTGTAGGTCTGTTGTATATTTATAGGCCTCTTTTTTAAGTTGGGAGATTTTCTTCTATTATTTTTTGAAAATATTTTCTGGGCATTGTAGACAGGAATCTTCTTTTTTCTCTATTCCTATTACTCAGTTTTTTTTTAATTTTATTTTTTTCTTATCAGTTACATTTTATTAACCCTGTATCCCAGCCATATCCTGCTCCCTCATTCCCTCCCAATCCCAGCCTCCTTCCCTCATCTCCACCATGCCCCTTTCCAAGTCCACTGATAGGGGGACCTCATCCCCATTCATCTGATCATGTTTTAACAGGTATCTTCAGGACTGGCTGCAAAGCCCTCCTCTGTGCCCTAACAGGACTGCTTCTCCCTTGGGGGTTGGGGAGGTCAAAGAGCCAGTCATTGAGTTCCTGTTAGAAATAGTCCTTTTTTCCCTCACTATGGGAAACTACTTGGTTACTGAGCTAACACAGGGTACATCTGAGTAGAGGTTCTAGGTTATATCTATGCATGGTCCTTCATTAAATATCAGTCTCAGAAAAGACCCTGTGCCCAGATATATTTTGTCCTTGTGGAGCTCCTATCCTTTCCCATCATACTAACTCCCCTTTTTTCATATGATTCCCTCTACTCTGCCGAAGGTTTGGTCATGAGTCTTTGTATCTGCTTTGAAAACACTGCTTGTTAGAGTCTTTCACATGCCCTCAGTAGACTCCTATCAGACATTCAATGCACATCCCATCTGTCTTTCTAAGTGAGGATTGATCATCTTACCCCATGTCCACTCTCTTGATTATCTTTTTTAGGTGTATAGAATTCATTCTGTTTATCATATCTTATAGGTCTATATAAGTGAATATATACCATGTTTGACTTTCTCCTTCTGGGATATTTCACTCAGAATGATCTTTTCTAGATCCCACCATTTGCCTGCAAATTTCATGATTTCCTCCTTTTTGATTGCTGAGTAGTATTCCATTGTGTAAAAATACCACAACTTCTGTACCCAATCCTCTATTGATGGACATCTGGGTTGTTTCCAGGTTCTGCCTATTACAAATAAAGCTGCTATAGACATGGTTGAACAATATCCCTTTTGTGTACTTGAGCAAAGTTTGGGTATATACCTAGCAGTGGTATAGCTGGGTCTTGAGGAAGCGCTATTCCTAATTGTCTGAGAAAGCGCCAGATAGTTTTCCAGAGTGGTTGTACCAGTTTACATTCCCACCAGCAGTGGAGGAGGGTTCCCCTTTCTCCACAACCTCTCCATCATGTGTTGTCACTTGAGTTTTTCATCTTGGCCATTCTGATGGGTGTAAGGTGAAATCTCAGGGTCGTTTTGATTTGCATTTCTCTGATGGCTAATGAGGTTGAGCATTTCTTTAAGTGTTTCTCTGCCATTCGATATTCCTCTGTCAAGAATTCTCTGTTGCGCTCTGTTCCCCATTTTTTAATTGGATTAATTGGTTTGCTGCTTTTCAGCTTCTTTAGTTCTTTGTATATACTGGATATTAGTCCTCTGTCAGATAAAGGGATAGTGAATATTCCTTCCCAATCTGTAGGCAGTCATTTTGTTTTGATGACGGTGTCCTTTGCTTTACAGAAGCTTTTTTGTTTCATGAGGTCCCATTTACTGATTGTTGCTCTTAGAGCCTGTGCTGTTGGTGTTTATGAAGTTGTCTCCTGTGCCAATGAGTTCTAGGCTGTTCCCCACTTTTTCTTCTAAGAGATTTAGAGTATCTGGTTTTATGTTGAGGTCTTTGATCCACTTGGGCTTTAGTTTTGTGCAGGGCGATAAATATGGATCTATTGTCATTTTTCTGCATGTAGACATCCATTTGGTTCAGCACCATTTGTTGAAGATGCTGTCTTTTTTCCATTGAATGGTTTTGGCTTCTTTGTCAAAAATCAAGTATTCATAGGTGTATGCGTTTATTTCTGGGTCTTCTGTGCAGTTCCTTTGATCCTCCTTTCTGTTTTTATGCCAATACCATGCAGTTTTTATTACTATTGCTCTGTAGTACAAATTGAGAACAGGGATGGAGATACCTCCACATGATCTGTTGTTGCACAGTATTGTTCTGGAGATTCCTGTTTTTTTGTTTCTTTGTATGAAGCTGAGAATCTTCTTTTCAAGGTCTGTAAAGTATTGAGTTGGTATTTTGATGGGAATTGCATTGAATCTGTTGATTACTTTTGACAGGGTGGCCATTTTCACAATGTTAATCCTACCAATCCATGATCACGGGAGATCTTTCCATCTTCTGATGTCTTATTCAATTTCTTTCTTCAGAGACTTGAAGTTTTTCTCAAACAGGTCTTTCACTTGCTTGGTTAGTGTGTTTCTTGGATGCAACAGAATGTTGGATCCTGTTTCCACAACTATTCTGTTAGTCTGTGTCTTTTTATTGGGGAGTTGAGTCAGTTGATGTTGATAGATACTAGTGACCAACAATTGTTGCTTACTTTTGATATGGGGTTGGTGGTGTCACTGAGTTTCATTGCTTGTATTCTTTTTTTTGTGTGTGTGTGTTGTGTGTGTGTAGTTATCTATTTCCTCTGTTTCCTTAGATGTAGTTGTTTTCTTTGGTTTGGAGTTTCCCTTCTAGTACCTTCTGTAGAGCTGGGTTACTATGTAGATATTGTTTAAATTTGGTTTTGTCATGGAATATTCTGAATTTCTGTCTATGTTGATTGAAAGTTTTGCTGGGTATAGTAGTCTGGGTTGGAATCTGTGGTCCCTTAAGGACAGTATGATTTCTGTCCAGGCCCTTCTGGCCTTCATAGTTTCATAGTTTCTGTTGAGAAATCTTGTGTGATTCTGATAGGTCTACCTTCATATGTTACTTGGCCTTTTTTCCATGCTGCTTTTAGAATTTTTTCTTTGTTCTGTAGGTTCAGTGTTTTGACTATGATGTGACGTGAAGAATTTCTTTTCTGGTCTAGTCTACTTGGTGTTCTGTAGGCATCTTGTATGTTTATGGCCATCTCCTTCTTTAAGTTGGGAAAGTTTTCTTCTATAATTTTCTTGAAAATATTTTTCGGACCTTTGAGCCTGATGTCTTCTTTTCCTTCTACTCTTATTATTCTTAGGTTTTGTCTTTTCATGGTGTCCTTGAGTTCTTGGATGTTTTGTGTTTGGAACTTTTCTGATTTTATTTTTTCTTTGAGAGACGTGTCAATTCCTGGAAGTGTATCTTCGGCGCCTGAGATTCTTTCTTCCATCTCTTGTATTCTGTTGGTGATGCTTACCTTTGGAGTTCCCGATCTTTTCTCTATGTTCTACAGCTCCTGGTTTTTCTCTATTTGTATTTTCTTTTTTTTTAATTTTAATTCTGTTTTCATGACTTGCACCATTTCCTTCATCTGTTTGAATGTGGAGTCCTGCTTTTCAATGACAGCTTCTATTGTTTTTTTCCGTTTCTTCTCTATGCATCACTAATTGTGCCTCTATTTCTTTGGGTATAATTGCCTGTATTTCTATGAGAGTTTGTTTATTACTTCTTCATTTGCCTTCATTTGTGTGGATGTTTCTTTGAAAGCTTTGTTCATTTCTTCTTTGTTTGCCTCAATATTCATGGTCATTTCACTGAGAGCTCAATTTGTTTCCTCTTGATTCATCTCGATTTCTTTGGCTATTTCTCTGAGGGCTTTGTTCATTTCACCTATATGGGCTCTAATAGCTGGAGAAACATAGTTTTGAGGTTGTTTTCTTGTATATCTAGTGAATTGAAGTGTCCATTTTTTTTGTGGGGTTGCTGGTGAGGTCATTATGTCCTGATTTGTGTTGGGTGTGTTCTTAAGTCTGCCTCTAGCCATCTGGTTATTTATAACCCTCACTGTTTGTTCCTCGAGTTTGTAGTTCAGACAATGATCATCTCTTCCTGTTTTCTGGATGTTTTTTTCAGGAAGATGAGAGAGGTTCACTGGTTTGGGAGTGTGCCTTGTGGTTTCAGTTTTGCCTAAGTAAGGAATGTGACGCTGGCACTATTTGCATGCACTTTTAGCAGGCGTAGTGTACATGTGGGGATTCTGTGACTATTGCAGTGGCCTGCAGGCCACTATTATGAAGTATTATGTCTGAGATCCAGGGACTGTTTGCCTGGATTAAACTGGTGGACCCACAAGGCAGAGGCTTCAACGTTGGGGTCGCTATCCCAAGAATCCCTATGATGCCCACATTAGGGGTCTGGGTGGCAGGGATCTCATCTGGTTGCTTCTGTGGAGAGGCCCTGGGTCTGGGGCAAACTCTCCCTAGAAGGCTCACTCACTCTCTTGCAGGACCACTTGGAATGCACTGGGGTTTCCCTTGCTCTCTACTCTCTGATTTGGTCCTGCTGCGGGAAATGTGCGAGTAGGCTAACAGTCAACTCTGTGACACTGTGGCCGCAGGACACGATTTCCACCTCTCCTGTGTGCTGCCTCTCTGTCCTTTCCCTCTGCCAGGAGGGGTTATGTTGATTTGTCCTGGGGTAACTCGGGAAAGAGTTAGGTTGAGTGTTCTCAATATCCTGGGCCCAGAACTCTCTGCCAGAAGCAGCCTGGTGGTAGAACCTATGTTTGCTGATCCTGAGAGAGTACCAGGTATGGTTGAGTGTCCTCAGATCCAGAGCTTGGGTTTCTCTGCCAGGGGCCACTGGGTGAGCTGGAGAGGGGGTACTGTGTCCTGTGGCAGGCTGCCTCTCTGTCCTTCCCCTCTGATCTTCCCCTCCGCTAGGGCAAGCTTATGGCGGTGTTCTCAGGGGAGTGCCAGAAGGGGTTGGGACTTCTCAGTCCAGATTCTGAGCCGGGTTTTCTCTGCCAGGAGTCGGGGGGGTCGCCAGTGATAGGACTTGGTGCTAGACCTTATTGTGCTGGAACTGGGAGTGTCTCAGGACGTGTTGAATGATCACAGTCCCAGATCCTGAGCTGAAGTTTATTTGCAAGGAGCAGCGGCCAGCACGGTGAAGCCCCTGTGCGCCTCTTTGTCCTTCTGCTCCACTGCGGCAGGGTTATGGCAGCGTTTGGGGGAGTGCCCGAAAGGATTGGGTTTTCTCAGCTCCGATCTCAGGTTGGGGTACAGACAATGTGGTCTGTGGCAGATTCTGCTAGACACCACCTGCCTCCTCTGAAGAGGGAGTAGGGATTTTGAGCTGGGCTCGCAGCTGCTCTCTGAGCATGGCTGGAGCTCAGTTGTGATGGAGGCGGGTACCCGCAGTCAGCGAGAACTTCCAGGGAAAGACTGGGTGACCCATAATCAGCCTCGCAACTTTGCTTCCCCGTGGGGTTTTCTTGCGAATGGGACTCCCTTTGTGCCCACCAATCAGCCTGGGAAAGTGATCGGTACGTGCAGGTGTGCAGCTCCAGCACAGAGACCCAAAGCCCATGTTACCAGGGATCTCTTCCGGGTTCTGGCTGGCCGCCTCAGAGTGGACCTGACTGATTCCCATGCTGTGGGAGCCTCCCCTCACCTGGGAAACACGCTTTAGTTTTAGGGCCCAGAGTTCAGTCTCCTGGTCGCTGCACGGAGAGTGTTTTCCCACTTCTCAGACACAGTATTCTCCCAGTGCTGCCATCTTGGCCCCTCCACCCTTAAGTCTACTCTTAGGTTTTGTCTTTTCATGTTTTCTTGGATTTCATGGATGGTTTGTGTCAGGAATTTTTGGGATTTAGTATTTTCTTTAACGGCTACATGCATTTATTTCATTGTATCTTCCATATCTGAGATTCTTTCTTCCATCTATTGTAGTCTGTTGGTTATGCCTCTGTAGTTCCTGTGTTCTTTTCTTTGTTCTTTCTCACCATGGTTTCCTCTGTTTGTGTTTTCTTTAATTTTTCCAATTCTATTTTCAGATCCTGAACCATTTTTTTTTATTTCCTTTACCTGTCTGACTGTATCTTCCTTCAATTCCTTCACCTGTTTGTTTGAACATTCCTCTGTTTCTTTTATTTCTTTCAGTGATTTAATCATTTTCTTTCTGAAAGCAACAAGCTGTTTTACTACAGTTTCCTGCATTTCTTTACTGATGGTCGTAATCTGTTTGACTTTATCTCCCTCTAAATCTTCAAACATTTTATTTGTTTCCTCCATTATTTTCTTCTTAAGCATTGATGTAAAGTCATCTTCTTAAATTCTACTTATGTTAGGATGTCCAGGGCTGGTTGTCCCTGGATAATTGGGTTCTGGGAATAGCATATTGCTTTGCCTTTTGTTGGTTGTGCTTTAACAGTAGCCTCTACCCATCTTGGTGTCTCAGGTATGGGCTGTTAATTTCTGGTACCTGCTGGAATCCTGGGGTGGAGGGAATCCCCTTGGTAGGGTTCTGAAGGGAGCGTCCTCAGCTCTTTGAGTGTGATCAATGGATTGGTGGTGCTTTTCCAAAATTGGCACAATTCAACCCAGTTGAAGGACCTGTGTGGTAACTATGGTTCTTGGTAGTCAGGAAGGCTCTCCTCTTTCCAAGAGAAGTCCTGGAGACAGCTGCCTCTCTGTGTTTCTTGCTTAGAACATATTGAGCTGCTACCTTTGCTCCTTTATTTTGTTTTCTGAGCATAGTCCACTTGAAGAACCAGGAAGTGCAGTGGTTTCTTCAGTTTAGCTAGACATAACTGGTTGCACTTTGGAGCAGTATCTGGGGGCTGATCCAATGGTCTCAGGCTTCTGTAGGTCTGAGGTTGGAGCTGTGTGCCCCAGTACCTTAGTGGTAAAACATGGCAGTTGAGTACAGTGCTCATGTGGGCAGCCAGAGGCCAGAGCTTGGAGCCTGTGGGAACCCAGCAAGAACCCAGCAGGACCTCAGCAAGAACCCAGAAAGAACCCAGGGGGAACCCAGCGGGAACCCAGAAACTCTTCTGGAAGTGGGTTTCCTGAGGTCGGTCCAGTTGTATCTACCACTGTGTGTTCCTCCCAACAAAAAGACCTAGTGTGCAGTGTTTTGGCATCCACAGTTTCATCTGGGATGGCAAGTAGAGTGCAGGCAGAGTGACTCTGCCTTGTTATGGACTGGGATCCCAGAGGAACCTGGCTGGGTTGTGGGTGGGTGGATGGGAGTTGTGGTGCCCTGAGTTTGGGCCTGCTCTTTCCCACACTGTTGGTTTTCCTTCTGACAGAAAATGACAGTCTCTGTTGCCCTGGGGCCCACATTTCTGTCTGGGACAGAATTCTGTCTGGGACAATGAGTCAGGTGCACAGCAGTTCTCTAGGCTGGCAGCTGAGTATCAGCTGGACCCCAGTACCTTTTGCAAGGGTTGTCTGAGTGTCCTGGGGTTGGTTCCTGATCGCTTCCTTCACCGTGGGGTTTTCTCCAGACTGGAAATCCCAGTCTCAGGTGTTGTGGGGCCCACAGTTCAGGCATGCAGGCATGCGCCTCTGGGCTGGTGACCAAGTGCCAGCTGGGACTGGGTACTCTTCCAGGAGTTTAGCTGGGTGAACTGAACCAAATTGATTCCCACAACATGGGATTTCCTCTCAGCTGGCAAGCACAATTTTGGTGTGTTAAGGCCAAGAGTTCTGTGTGTTGGTCACTCTCTGTCCCTGCTGTGCTGCTGGTCAGAAACAGTGTCCTCCTGGTGCTGTTATCTTGGATGCTCATTATGACAATTTTAATAATTCTCATTAAAATCTTTGCCAATATTAATTTTACTTTGTTTATTAAAATATTTAAGCTAATTTTCTACTGCTCTACACATGTTTTCCTCCTACTCTTGTAACTAATTAATGAAGATACTTTTATGATAATGGGCTAATAAGTCCTAAGAATGAATGCATAGATAGGAAATCTGTGTATGTGAGGTTCTTTGTCATGGTTACCAAACCATTTAATAAATAGTTAAGCTTTTAAAGAACAAGATTCATTTATCCAGTGTTATGGATTAGAATCATTGTCTAACTTTCTGAACTGAGTTACATACTAAACCTCAACAAAATACATTTTAGTATGATTAATATTACATAGTTTCTGTCTTCATGCTTTTATATTCTTATACATATTCACTGATGGAAATCTACTGTTGGTACAGGAATAGAGTCCCTCCCTATCTTGGAGCTTATCATCGAGCTTGCCAAGAGGAAGAAGATGGCTGAGGAGGAGAAGGAAAAATGGACAAATAGAAACTGAAAATTTGTTTACATGACTTGCTTTATTACAAAGCCCTTGGATATTCTATTAGTTCCTGTTTCACTGATGTGACAAAATAACTAATAAGAGCAACTTAATGTGAGGACAGTAAATTCTGGTTCACAGTTTGAAGGGAGCTAATGCATCATGGCCAAGAGGAGGTTGGGGGAAAAGCATGCTCAGCCTGTTTTAGAGCTTTAGTATATCTAGAACCTCAACCCATGTAATGAAGCCAACCATTGCTAAAGTGCTACACTTAGACTATTTCAGAAGTTTTTCCATCTCAGTTGATCTAATTGAGGCTCATCCCATAGGCATCTGGTGAGGTTTATCTTTTGGAGATTCTAGATCATATCAAGTGGGCAGACAATTTAAATCAATTCACAGGGTAAGCAGTGCAATCTCATGAAAGCAGTAGCTCATTCTCAAGAGATAATGAGTTTCTCCTAAGAACTCTTAAGTTTCTCCTAAGAGTTCATCCTAAAATACCTGTTTAAGCTTTTCTTACATGTTACCACGTTTTCACTCTTCAAAGCGAGTTAGAAGAGGACAAAACATAATCTACCAGTGTAATTTATATCTGTTTAAATTCTCTTATCAGAACCTTCTCTAAATATCATTGTCTTTATGTAATTTTAAAATAATGTTCATAAACAATCCAAGTGACAAATTGATTTCTCTGTTTTCTTTTTATTCTTAGACTAGATTTTTCTTCACCTTTAGAATAACATGTATTGATTTTCATCAATGGTATTTGATGGTACTTATTCATTTGTATTTATTATATTTCTTTTTATACAATGACAATTATATGTGTAGTCTAATTTGTATTCTCTCTCACTAGATTTAACCTTTTTCCTGAAAATATTTTTATTTAATATAATTTTAAATGTGCAAATGTGTTTTACACAAATTAGAAATATTTATATAACAATCCTCCTATCAGAAATTTATTTTCTCTGCTAGAAAAAATAGAGTCTTTCAGAGACCCTTTATGGTAGGCTCCTGCCGTGTTTCTTTTTTTCTCCTACTTCCAATGTCTATCCCATTTGTCTTTCTAGATGAGGACTGATTATCTTACCCTGGGTCCTGCTTCTTGCTTAGCTTCTTTAAGTATATAGGTTTTAGTATGTAGATCCTATCTTTTAGGTCTAGTATCCACTTATATGTGAATATATACCATGTGTTTCTTTCTGCTTCTGGGATACCCTATTTATGATGATCTTTTCTAGACCACACCATTTGCCTGCAAATTTCATGATTTCCTTGTTTTTAATTGCTGAGTAGTATTCCATTGTGTAAATGTACCACAATTTCTGTAACCATTCCTCCATAGAGGGCCATACAAGGTTGTTTCCAGGTTCCAGCTATTACAAGTACAAAGCAGATGCTGACATTCATAACCAAACCTTGGGCAGAGTACAGGAAATCATATGAAAGAAGGGTGAGTTAGTAAGACCTGGA
Organism: Meriones unguiculatus; assembly: GCF_030254825.1. Classification (NCBI taxonomy): domain Eukaryota; kingdom Metazoa; phylum Chordata; class Mammalia; order Rodentia; family Muridae; genus Meriones; species Meriones unguiculatus. Next base: position 22,178,773 of record NC_083353.1, on the reverse strand, counting down.
GAGGAAAGGAGCTCCACAAGGATCAAACATATCTGGGCACAGGAGTCTTTTCTAAAAATGATTCTCTAACAAGGGATCATGCATGGATGTAACCTAAAACCCCTGCTCAGACATAGCCCAAGGCAGCTCAGTATCCAAGTTGGATACCCCAGTAAGTTAAACAGGGATTGAAACTGATATGAACTCAGTGGCTGGACCTTTAACCTCCCCCCAACCCCAAGGGAGGAGCAGCCTTGATAGGCCACAGAGGAGGCCATTGCAGCTAGTCCTGAGGAGACCTGATAAGCTAGGGTCAGAGGAAGGGGAGGAGGAACTCTCTATCAGTGGACTTAGAGAAGGGCAGGGAGGAAATGAGGAAGGAACAGTAGGATTGGGAGGGAATGTGGGAGGGGGCTACAGCTGGGATACAATGTAAATAAACTGTAATTAATATAAAAAACAAAAACTTAATTAAAAATTTTATTGTCTTTTTGTTTTAACTAATTAAGTAATAAAGGATCTACTTAAAATTTAGTTTGTTTCTAATGAATGAACATATTAAATTCCTGTATGAAATTCCATTGAATTTTATATTGTTGTAAATTATTTATGCTTATTTAGTAATTTATAACTTTTTCATTCTGAATTACTTTTAGATATGTCAAATATTTCAGGTAATTTAATTATATTTGTGTTATTTTTATATTATAATTTTCAGGCTGTTTTGTTTTGGAAAATATTTTTTACTCCCAAATTGATTCTTATGTACTTTGCAATATGCCCCTTTTCTTTTGTTTGTTTTTACCAAAATACTGAGGAATACACAATCAAAGTTATCCACTGGAAGAAGCTCCAGGTTTTTTGAAGGAAGGGTTCTATGAAACCACTGTCACATCCAGACAGCCTCTTGCTGAATAAAGGCTCGCAGAAGTATGTCCTTGGAGAGAATGTGATTTTAACTCCTAACTAGCAACTGCTGGTATCTCTTCGTGGGCTAAACACTACATGACTGTGCTACGCAGGGTCTCCTTCATGATTATGGTATAACATAACCATGGTGCTCATGCCCTTTGTCTTGTTTTCCTGAAGGGAAACTGATTGCCATTTTATGATTTCTGAGTAAAACTGTAATTAACTTCTTACTTCTTGACTCTGTTCTAAAAGTCTTCCGTCCTCATTTGTGACCTTGGTAGACATTATTGACTTCTCTCATGCTATAAACCAAACATTCACTTTGGTTTATGTAAAGTAGATTAATCTCAAACCATGTGTGTTATCTTTTCTCATTGACATTTGCAATGAACCAACTGAAGGAAGAAATTACGTAAATGAATCACTCAGAATTCTAATTTCTGTTCTGTTTTCACTGAATCACTATACCCATGATCATGCCTTCTATTTCTAACTGGTGTACATGGACACAGTGTCCCCTTGGAATAACCTCTTGTAAATGTCTATCCTTAGTGATTGGGTTCATGATCTCCAGTACTTCAAGAAGCACGCCTGAGAACACAGAGAATGAAAAATCTTCTATAGTATGTGTAGGATACCTCTTATTTCAAATTCTATCTGAGTGGTTTGTGGTTGGAGTCATGATCTCCAGTTCTGTGAGAGCACAGAAAATAAAAAAAAAATCTTATAGATATGTGTAGGACACCCCTATTTCCAATTTTTGTTCCTGGTATTCACAAGGAATAATATAATATAATATATAATATATTATATATTATATAATAATATTTTTATATAATATATTATATAATAATATAATATATAATATAATAACTAAGATACACTATGTCATAGACACTCCTTTCTCTGAAGCTTTATTTCTAAAACAAATTTTTAATAATTTTTTTTATTAAATTGATTACAGTTTATTCAATTGTATCCCAGGTGTAGCCACCAATTTTTAGTTTTTATATTAATTATTGTTTTGAAGATCAGTACTCACGTAAACTACAAAGTTTGTATCTTAGTTGCTTTAGATATTGAGCCACCTTTTCAGGCCATTGTGCACATTCTTACAATTGGAATCTACTTCCAACTTTGTCATGTGTGATGCTTAATTTTGATTGTTAATGGTATTTTATCTGGAACCATCTATGATACAGTTCCCTAAGCACAACTCTGCAGGATTATTTCAATTATGTTACCTTCTGTCCATGCTTCTGAGCAATTAATTGGATTAGGTAATCACGGTGAGAAAACTATATCAACTATTATTGGGCTGTGAAATTACAAACATGATTTCCAGAATGCATAAACAGGAGAAAGCTCAGTGAGTATGAGCCGTCATTGTCCTCTGCTTCTTTGTTATTATTTATTTTTTCTTTATTTCACTTTATTCACTTTGTATCCTCCCATAAACACTTCCCTCCTTCCCTTCTAATCCCACCTTCCCTCCCCCTTCTTCATGTATGCCCATCCACAAGTCCACTGATAGGGGAGGTCTCCCTCTCCTTCCTTCTGAAATTAGTCTATCAGATCTCATCAGGAGTGGCTGCATTGTCATCTTCTGCGTCCTCTGTTTCTTAACTAAGTCAGCCACTTCACTTGCTGTGACCTCCTGACATCAGTCCTGCCCTATAGCGCTACCATAAGCCTACAAACACTGAGCCAAATGTATTTCTAATGTAAATAATATCCTAAAGCTCTTTTTCACACCAAGAGGGAAATAACTTACAAATAAAAATGTTCTTATAATGCCCAGGTTGAGTCAGGTTTTGTGGTATACCCCCTTAGTTGATTCTTTGCCTTTGGGACTTTTTGGCGGCTAGAGTCTGAAAGAATTTGGTCAGAGAAATGTCCCGTTTTCATTTTTTAAGCAGAACTTAACATGTCTTTCTGATGGGAGTTTGTAATATTTAATAAATTGATTCTTGTGGCTCTATCACATGAAAGCAGCTTCCTAAGTAACTGAGAGGGAGGAGAAGACTGCCAAATGGCATTTTCCAAAGATGACATTGATTACAACAATAAAAGTATTTAATATACAACATAAATGTAATAGAAGTGAAACATTGTAAATAATAATAAAGTAAAATAGAGAACATTAGGGATGTATTATAATGAGCTATAAAAGGAAGGAAGGATGTAGGCAAATGGAATTGTGGGATTCCATGATTCAGTTTAATAAGAAACTGAAGGGAAGTAAGGTTGCTTGGACAATCCAAAAGCTTCTTCAGTTATCATCCTCCACAGGATGATCAATTGTACTGGAGAAGAAAATTGTTCCAATATTCACTGTCAAATAAAACAAAAAAAATCATGATAAAAAACATTCTCAGAAGACAGATTCCACTCAACTCAGACAAAATGAGTCTTTCAGTCTATTTTTATAACTCTACACAGAAAATTTCATGTGTTTACAACATATCTGATTTTGAGAGGTCCTATTATTGATTCAGATATGTTTTTCCTATTTATCATTCTTCATGTATTTGTTGTAGTTGATCCTGTGAATCCAGTAGTTACATAATGCTAAGCATTTGATAAGATTTATATCTCATAAGAAATCCAACCAACATTACTGTTTTTGCAGGAGGATTGCACAGTTTGTTGACAGTGGCACAGGGCTTAATCTTCCAGAATATTTGAGGGGTTTTTTAATCCAAACGTTGTCTCTAAGTGATCTTTTCAAAAGTAATACTTTGGTAACCAAGATATCCTACATTGACTCAGGGACCAGGAGAAGGAAAGGTGAGAAACACAGCAGGTAATATTCTAGAATCCTTTCAGGGGCTGAATTAGGAGGACATCTGTCATACATACATGCATGCATATATGTGAGTATAAACATGCATGTGTATATGTGTTCAAGGTCAATATGTATGTATGATTATATTTATATTTTTTAATTATGCTGTTTAATTATATTTAAGTAAAAAAGACTTTTTCCATGCTAAAATATCAAGATGTGTACCAATACTGCTGTGATGTTAATTACAGTTTTGTGAAATCAGGAGAGGATGTCATCCTTCCATTCATCTGATTACTACTTTAAATCTTCCTGTTACCTGTCAGTAAGTCCTCCTGAGAAGGAACAGATGTAAGATTTAATTCTTCAGTATTATCATTTGGAAAGTTATTGTCACTTTGGTTATGGGCATCAGCCTTATCACAAGACTTCTCAACAGCAGTTTATAAACCAGAGGAGTTCTTGATGTCCTCCACACTCCTTTGCATGTCTTTATACAATGTAGTAGTATCCTCTTCAAAGATCTTTGGAAAATATTCAGTGAGAATTTTTATAAGAGAAACCTGTAAATCAACAGTACAGAAACTAGATTCTGTCATTTCACATTGTTTACAAATTTGATACCAGAGTCTTGAAATGACAAAAAAATTAGGAGTTACTACAGGCAGGTATCAACCCATGAAAAGAGTAAGAATAGTATGGGCACATATTTAATGTATAGTCAGTAAAATAAGGAAAAGTTTCAGTAGCCTCACAACAATGACTGTTTTTGTTTAACTTTTATGTTTCTTCCCATGATACACCTCATTTTATATTTGACCAGGCTTTTAAAAATTATTCATTTATTACAATTTATTCAAATTTCCCTACTGCAGTCCACGCCCTGGTCTCCTCTTAGAACCACACACCCTCCCTCTTCTCCTTCTTTGCCCCTTCCCTAAGTCCTGTGACAGGTGAGAACCTCCTGCCAGCTCAGCAGGTAAAGTCTAGGCTCACAACCAAAAATAATTTACCAGTCTTAAACAAGGTAGCAAAGAAATAATTTTCAGGAATATCACACTTAGATGATATTCTTTTTTTTTTTTTTTGTATTCTCTCTTTTTTTAATTTTTTATTTAACTTTTATTAATTACACTTTATTCCTTTTATGTCCCACCATAGGCACCTCCCTCCTCCCATCCTGGTCCCACCCTCCCCCCCTTTCTACATGCATGCCTCTCCCCAAGTCCACTGATAGGGGAGGTCCTTCTTTCTGATTTTTTTTTTTTGTTGTTGTTGTTGTTGTTCTCAATGCAGTTTATTCAGGAACCTTGAACAATCTTCTGACCCTGGTTAAAGCCAGCCCACAGCTTAAAATAACCTCTTTGTAGCCAACCCCAGAGTGCCTCGTGGGCAATGCAGATAGGTCCACATACACGGAAGCAAGCCTGATCCTCAGCCTTAGCCAAATATGAAGTTGTTTGTGACAGAGAGCACTCACCATCGGGAAGGTGGAAGGCAGAAACCAGCTCCATCTTTAAGTCGTGGCATTACACAGCTCTCTACAGTTCCCCCTTTTTGTTTTAGACACATCAGGCAAGAGTAGAGGTCTGATCTCTGATATTAGGAATAAATTGGGACTTTGTACCAATGTTCCTTTAGGTGTCATCCACCCAAAGAGCATCAGACCCGTCTGATACCTTTTTCTCAGAGGCGGGACCTGGGGCATCAACCCGCATGCAATCAGACATGCTCTTCTCTGGGTCGAAAGCAGCTGACCCTGAGTGCAGTGCTTAGCTTTGCATCCTGAGCGTAACATTTTAGCTTTTTATAGTAGCCAACCATGTTTGGAGAGACTGTCCTGCTTCAATGGCTGTAAAGGCCTGAATGATCATGGCTGCATTACGCTGTTGTGAGACTCTAATCTTGCATATACACCACAGGCAAACCAAGGAGACCAACCCCAGAAGGCCTGCTAACACTCCCATGCCCGCCCATTCCTTCAGATGATTCATGGCTGCAGCAATCCATGATGATAATCCTCTGGCTAGTCCTGCATCCACTCTGGTAGAATTTGCCGTAACAATGGCCACTCTCAGCTGCTCCACCATAGTATCGAATTCTTTAGTCCAATTACCTAAAATATAGCTAGACAATTGTTTAGACAGATTTAAAGCACGGAAAAAAATCTTATATTGTATGCTAGTGACACAAAGTCCAGCATACTTCCATTGACAGCCAAGTTGAGCGATTTGCCATAGGGTATCAATTTGCTCCTGCACGAGGTCAATCCTCTGATTGAACACCATCAAGTATCCTTTTTGTTGAGCATTAATTTCTTTTTGTACATCTAAAGCATGAGCTACATTGGCTAAAATATTATTTAGGGTCTGAGCAGTCTGCATAGTATGACTCATGGCTAATGCAGCAGTGGTATCTCCAACAGCCGCCAATGAGATGGCAGTAACAATGGCGGCTGTAATTTTCTTGTTTCATACACAAATAGTTCAGAATAGTGATCCTTCTTTGTTTTCTTCTCTGACCGCATAAAGGAATATATATGAATAGAACTGTTTAGAAAAGAAAATCATTAATAGCACTTAAGAGTGAAAATTATATTTCATTGTTCTTTTTGTACTGAACGTGAATTTTTATTAAGACTTGGATTTTAGGTTGCCAGTTGCTTGGTAGCTGAATAGAGCCAAGAAGAGTCCTGGATGCGAGTGTCATAACTTGTGTTTAACTACTGCAATGTATCATGACTTCTGTTTTGTGCCCCTGATTCCTGAAAGGTGCTAGTTAAATATACACCTTCCTTTCTTTTTATTTCTTTTCCTTCTTTTTTAACATATGATTTTATTGATTCTTTGTGAATTTTCCATCATGTACCCCAAACCCACAAATTTCCCAATCCTTCCATTACTGCTTACCACCCTTTAAATCCCACAAAAGAAAACAAAAAAATATTATATATATATATATATAATTTTTATTATCGTGTGTGTGTGTATAAATCACTAAATTATTCCATGTAAGCTGTGTTGTGCCACTGTGTGTCACACTAATATCCTTTTGCTCAAACAGCTCCATTTGCAGATGTTCACTAAAATGAGTCAATACTCTGGTGCAGAGCCTAATGATTTTGTGCTACACCATCAATAATAGATCCTCTCAGAGACTCTCTCAGATATTCTGGATATCCTCCTGTTGTACCTAGCCATGGATTTCCAGCAGCTTTGGGTGTTCAGGACCAGCCTCTTCACATGTTCCAAAAGTTCATAGATGGAGATGTTGGGATGGGCCAGCTCAAAGTCTTGGATCTGGGTCTTGGCTTAGTCAGCTTGCCAACTCTCCTGCAAATCATGCCACCAGGGCCAGCTCTTCTGCACCTTTTTTTTGCAAGAAGGCACCCCCCATACTTTCTTAAAAGGTTTTTGTCTCTCATTTTGACAAAAAACACAAAAAGGGTCTTATCAGACTGCATCTGCACATTATGGCATTATATTTTTAAATTTTATTCAGTTTTAAAATTCAGTCCTATTCCTACTGAACTTTGTACCCTTTCTGTTTGCAAATCTATCATGTCCAACTTCTTAGTGGCTGCTATCCTCAGGAGACATATATGCTAATCATAAAATCTTTAAGGATTTTACTTGGGAATTATGCTTTAAGAAGTAAGCCCCACTGTGAGGCAACTGGTAAGCAGCTCTGGTATTAGAGGGAATGCAGGTGTCCTATCTTTCTCTGCCTGTGTCTCAATTGGCTTTCTTCTTAACAAGTGAAAATATATTTTCTTCTTAGGAATTTTCTCGCACCACCTGAAATTTTACTCTGAGGCTTTTAATGAAAAAATAAGCTTATCAATACTAAATTTGAAACAATCAGTAAAACAATTTAAAGTAAATTCCTTGGTGAAACAAGGTTAAGGTAAACTATTATGTGAAGTGGTGTGTCAGAAGTTATATTCATTGGCAGCTATCTCAGAAGACTCAGCATCTGTAATTTCACAAGCATAAGTAATTTCAGTTTTATGAGATCCATTGCCATCTTCTTGTTTCCAAGGACACCACAATGCAAGCAGTGTGCAACTTCCATGCAGGCAACATATAAAATGAATAAAAGTTTCAATTGTGCTTTACATGAAATAAAATAAATATTTTGGTGTTAGATTTATGGCTCACTGATAAGTGCACTAGTTTGTACTCGAAAGTATTCAGTTGAGTTCTCAGCACATCATGGTTGCTTTGAGTATTATGTAAGTCTAATTCCATGGAGTTCAAAGATTTCTTTGGGCATGCAGGGAACTAAGAAAAGTTGTTAAATGCAAAATTACATGAAAGCAGAACGTAAGCACACACAGTTATTTAGTAAAATAAATGTTTCCTTATAAGCGTAGTTCTACAGATCTGTTGTTGTACAAATGAAAAGCTGCCTGACATGGGAGCTGTATTGTTTCATCTGTGCTCAATTCAAAAAGGAAGTGTGACTAAGTGAATAGAAGCTGGGAACAAGTGCCACTCCCAGGGATGAGAAAACTACTTGAGGTATATATCCAATTCTAATTTATTCTATTTCTCCGTGATGGTCCACAGTCCTAAATTTTAGTTTGTTGAACCTCATCATCTCTTTCTGTCATCTTTAGCGTCTGTGCTTCAAGTTTATTTGGTTTTCAAAGGCAGTTAAAGACGGATGAGACATAACTTCTAATGACATTAAGAAGGACGATTCCCAACCTCCGTGAAATAGATCAATACCTCTTCTAAACCAAAAGAATGCAATCCTAGGGTGTTCTTAAACACCAATGACCTTTCCAACTCCACTGGTGCAGATCTCAAAAGGTCACCCAGAACTTTTCATTTCCATTCTGATCCTTGGCAACTGGGTCTTGGTTTTCTTGGTTGCAAATTGATCCCTTTTTCGCTCTGGTTTATTTCTCAGTGTGCTCTCTCTTTCTCTCTCTCTCTCTCTCTTTCTCTCTCTCTCTCCTCTCTCTCTCTCTCTCTTACATACATACACACACACACTTGCACACATAGGCACACTTACACAGAGGCTATCAACTCTCTATGTCCATGCCTATGAATGACTCTCTTTCCAAACACATCTATATACACACAAATGTTTATTCATGAACATCTATGTATACAAAGGACAGAAATGAACACAATATTCATTAGTGCTGAAGTTAACACACCTGACAGTTATCCTAAACAGTTCTCCCCCAGGCAGTTGTGTACCTTGGCATGGGCGGAGCCCTAAAGTGTGGAAAACTAACTCTGGATAGAAGATTTGTGCAAGCACTGGAAAACTAGCAATGGGAAGTGAGGTCAATGATTTTTGAGGCACAGCCACCCAGAAGAGCAGGTGAGAATTCCAGGAAATCCATCCTACCTTCCAATTCATGCAGGTGTGCATCAGAAAGTGGCAGGAGTGGGCATGTCTGGCAGTGAGTCCGATGGGGAGGTGAAGGCCTAGGTGTGAGTTGAGGTGTGGGTGCTGGTCTTTCTTCCTCAAGCCTAGACCTTGAGCCTTCGCCAGAGTCGTTGGGTAGTGGGTGTCTGGTGGGCCGATGCAGGAGAGAGTGCTTGCTCTGGGAAGATGGCTGCAGCCTAGGCTCTCATGAGTGGGTGGAACCCGCCCAAAGGGTGTGGAGATCAGACAGAGAGGCCTCCAGAGAGTGTCTCCAGAGCTCCAAGTAGGATCCCAGGTGCAAGCTCTGGAAGGCCTGGGTTTTCAGTGAGGGAAGAGTGGGTGTGTGCAGTCCCGTGCCATCCAAAGATATGCCTGAGCAGAGAGTGTCCTTCTGGGGTTCACCTGCGAGAGAACCGGTTGCGATATTCCCAGAGAGCCTTGGCCATGAGGGGGGCAGGTCTCTTCTTAGCCTGGATCTTGATGCAGAGAGCCCGCTGGGATAGGCTGTGTCCAGAGGCCTCCTGGAGGAGGTGCCTTTCAGAGGTGGGCCCCCGCGCCGGGGGTCCGGGCTCCTAATGCTGGCCTGGGGTCCTGGCCTGGGGGAAGAACATGACCGTCTGAGTACGTTCGAGGCCTTGCAGCTTCTTGGCCTGTGTCCTCCGGATGCGGGCTGTGAGGGCTTGCAGCTTCACCTCTTGGTCTGCCTCCTCCATCTACTGCTCTGTCTTGGTCTCAGTCTGACTGTGGGTCTCAGTCTGGTCCCCTGCGTGACGAGGTTCCTCCTCTTGGGCTGCTTGGGCTGTGTTGGCTTGGAAGGCGTCCTTGGCTTGGGAGATTCCTTGGAGAGCAGTTTGTTCGGCTGTATCAGCTTCATGGGCTGCAATGGTCTCCATGGCTATAGCCAAAGTTTGAGGTCTTGTTGCTGGTCTTTCTCCCTGAAGCCTAGACCTTGAGCCTTTGCTAGATTCCTTGGGTATCGCCTGTCTGGTTGGACAATGCAAGATGGAGTACTTGCTCTGGAAAGATGTCTGCAGCCTAGGCTCTCACGGGTGGGGGGAACACATCCAATGGTGTTGAGATCAGGCAGAGAGGCTTCCAGAGATTTTCTCTAGAAAGGTCGCCCGTGAACAGGAAGTGGAATCTCAGGTGAAATTGCTGGAAAGCCATGCCTCCTCCATAGCTCAGGAAGCCTGTTTCAGATCTCAGAGCCAACTCTAGCTGACTCCATGGGGTTCACAGCCCTTCCTTGCCTCCAAACGTTCTCTGGTCAAATGTGTTTTTCTGTATGATCTTTTTGGTACTCTTGGTTTAACCTGCCCACATCTGTGGGTCTCCAACTTTGGAGTCATGAGAGAACCTGGTCTCTTCTTACCCTGCTTCATGCTTTTGTGGCCTTCCCTATAGGGCAGACAGGGATCCATCTGGCATGTGCTGTGTGTAGAGGCTTCATGGAGGAAGTGCTTGTCAAAAGAGTCCCCACCTCTCGCCTGAGGTTCACTCTCCTCCTTCTGGATGGGTCTTTTTGCCTGTATTTGGAAAGTGACCATCTTGTTTTGTCTACATCCTTGCAGCTTCTACACTTGTGTGCTCTGTTTGCAGGCTCTCAGGGTTTGCAGCCTCAGCTCTTGTAACTCCTTCATTTGCATGTGTGTTGCTCTCAATCTGGCTCTGGTTTAGTTTCCCAGGCTAGGACTCCTCTTCTGCGTGCCCAGGTTCAGGCTTATCAAACATATATATATATATATATATATATGTATATATATATATGTGTGTGTGTGTGTGTGTGTGTGTGTGTGTGTGTGTATGATATACATTCGTACATTTATATGTATATGTATATATATCACAGGTAACTTGCACCTGTGTGACGCATGCTGTGATACATATATATATATGTATAAATTAGCATATATATATATATATATATATATATCCCTCGGTATGATGGCCATTGTAATTTTTATCACTGTTTGATATTTAATGTAGTCTTCCCTATGTAACAGAGACCATGAATGACCATGAATTGATTGATACTATGAGATGGCTGTGTCATGATGTTCAAGTTTGTGGTGTTCACTCTAATTGCATCCATGTGATGTTTGGGTGAGGGCTCTGTTTAATTATCATTGTGTGATGGCTACAATGTAATGGCCCCTGTGAAATGGTAATAATTAATGGCTACTGTGTTGTGTTCACTGTGTGATGATTACTCTGTGATGGTTACTGTGTTATGGCCACTTTTTGAGGGCCTCTTATTGACAGTAATTTGTTTTTGACACTGTTGATGGTCACTGTATGCTGGCCACTTAATGATGGCCTGTGTGTGTTGGTCACTGAATTATAAATTCTGTGGGATCCCACTATGTGATGGTCAAAGTTTGATAGCCACTGTGATGGTCATCCTGTGATGGCCATTACCTGATGGTCACTGTTTGATATACCACTATGTGTTTTATATGGTGTGATGGTCACTGTGTAAATTTGACTTTGTGCTGGACAATGTGTGATTGACATTGAGTTTTGTTCACTGGGCAATGATCAGTGCTTCATCACCAATAAATGATTTTCACTATCATGGCCTGTGACTGATGGTTGTTTTGTGATGGCCATTCTGTGCTAGCTAATAATTGATGGTTAGCTGTATGATTTAATTGCATAATGGTTACTGTATAATCACTAATCTGTGATGACCATTTTGGTTGATACTGTTTTATGTTCACTGTGTAATATTCATTATATGATGGCCACTGTGTGATAGTCATTATGTCATAAACATGGCGATGCCAAGAGTGTTAAAAATGGCATGTGATGGATACATAGTGATGGCCAATGTCAATGTTCATGGTGATGGCAAACTCTGTGATGGTCACAGTGTGAGAGACACTGTGTGAAGGCCATGATGTGATGATCACTGTGTTGGTCAATATATGGTTATCATTTTATACTGTCCACATTTTCATTATCATTGCAATATGAAAGCAGATTGATAGCTGTTGTTTTATGGTTAAAGCATAATGGTCACTGTGTGATGGTATCTGTGTGGTCATATCTGGGTGATGGGTACTGTAAAATCCACCATGTTGTGACCAGCATGTGATGGCCACAATGTGATGACCAGTTTGTGGTAGTCATTGTGATGAACAGCTGTGAGTAATTCACTGAGTGATCATCATTTTGTGATGGACATATTGTGATGGTCACTGTGCGATGGCCACCTTGGAGTGGAAAGTATGTAATGGTCTCTGTTTATCATCACTATGTGATGGCTTCTATATGGAGGTCACTAGGAATAAACATAATGTGTTGACCAATGTTTTATATCCTCTGTGTGATGGTCACATAGCATAACTCCTAGGGATGCCCCCTGTGCTATAGACACAATGAAATAGTCTACTCTATGATGGTGACTCTTCATGTCTTGGGTCCATGAACCAGGCAGTCAAGAATCTGTTTAAAAAACTGAATGTAATTCTAGAAAACAAATTATTGTAGTTACACTACTTCAACTAAAACAGGAGATTTGGACAAACTGATGTGGCACTGTATGACAGGATTGTTATTTTTTCTGGCTAAAAATGTACATCCTGAGAGAAAAGCTGTGAGTATTCTGTGGTGTGCTTCTCTATAAACTGCTTGTTCCTGGGGCATATAGGGCCATAAAGCAGGTTTCAGCTTTTGTTTTGCTTTGCTTTTTTTTATTTGTTTGTTTGTTTTGTTTTGTTTTGTTTTTTGTTTTGTTTTGTTTTTTGAGACAGAGTTTCTCTGTGTTACCTTGGCTGTCCTGGACTCATTCTGTAGAGAAGGCTGGCATTGATCTCACAGAAATCCATGTGCCTCTGTCCCCTGGAGTGCTGAGATTACAGGTGTCACCACTGCCACAGCTTGGTTTCAACTTTAAAATATAAATTTTTATACTTTTATTAATTAAACCTTACTCACTTTGAATCTCCCCATAAGCCCCTCACCCATCCCTCCCAATCCCACCTTCCTTCCCCCTTCTTCACGCATGCCCCTCCCTGAGTCCACTGATAGGGGAGGTCTTCCTCTACTTCCTTTTGATCTTAGTCTATCATATCTCATCAGGAGTGGCTGCACTGTAATTTTCTGTGGCCTGGTAAGGCTGTTTCCCTCTCAGGGGGAGGTGATCAAAGAGCAGGCCAATCAGATTATGTCAGAGGTAGTCCCACTTCCCATTAGTATGTAACCCACTTGAACACTAAACTGCCATGGACTACATCAGTGCAGGGGTTCTAGGTTATCTCCATACCTGGTACTTGGTTGGAGTATGCATCTCTGGAAAGACCCCTGTGTTCAAATTTTCTGGTTCTGTTTCTCTCCTTGTGGAGTTCTTGTTCTCTCCAGATCTTACTATTTACCACTTCTTTGATAAGATTCCATGCACTCTGCCCAACAGTTGGCCATAAGTCTCAGCATCTGCTTTCATAGCCTGCAGGGCAGAGCCTTTCAGAGACCCTTTACTGTTTTCTTCTTCTTCTGATGTCCATACTCTTTGCCTTTCAGGATGGGGATTGAGCATTTTAGTCAGGGTTGACTCCCTCTTGATTAGTTAGGACATCAACATAAAATCAGAAACATTAAATCAGTTATAAGAAAAAGTAGGAAAGACCCTAGAACTCCCTGGTACAGGAGAAAACTCCCTAAGCAGAATACGAACAACATAGGCTCTAAGAGCAACAATCAATAAATGAGACCTCATGAAACTAAAAAGCTTCTGTAAAGCAAAGGACACTGTCATCAAAACAAAATGAATGCGTACAGATTGGGAAAAAATCTTCACCAACCATTTATCTGACAGAGGGCTAATACCCAGTATTTATAAAGAACTAAAGAAACTGAAAAGCAACAAACCAAGTAATCCAATTAAAAAATGGGGAACAGAGCTAAACAGAGAATTCTCTGTAGAGGAATATCGAGTGGCAGAGAAAAACTTAAAGAAAGGCTCAAAGTCACTAGCCATTAGGGAAATGCAAATCAAAACCACCCTGAGATTTCACCTTACAACCATAGAATGGCCAAGATCAAAAACTCAAGTGACAACACATGATGGAGAGGTTGTGGAGAAAGGAGAACCCTCCTCCACTGCTTGTGGTAATGTAAACTTGTACAACCACTGTGGAAAGCAATCTGGTGCTTTCTCAGACAACTAGGAATAGTGCTTTCTCAAGATCCATCCATACCGCTCCTAGGCATATTTCAAAAAGAGGCTCAAGTACACAATAAAGACATTTGTTCAGCCATGTTTGTAGCAGCTTTATTTGTAATAGCCAGAAGCTGGAAACATCCCAGATGTCCCTCAGTCGAGGAATGGATACAGAAATTGTGGTACATCTACACAATGGAATATTACTCAGCAAAGAAAAATAAGGAAATCATGAAATTTCCAAGTAAATGGTGGGACCTGGAAAGGATCATCCTGAGTGAGCTGTCCCAGCAGCAGGAAGACACACACGGTATATTCTCACTCATATAGACATATAATATAGGATAATCCTTCTAAAATCTGTACATCTAGAATATAATTTTTGTAATTTTAATTACGTTATTTCCAAATTCATTTTTCTCCCTCACATATACTGCTCCTTGCCTTCAATTTCATGGCCTTTTGGTTAAATTATTGTTACTGGTTGAATTTTACTTAAGTTTTGCTCAAGGATTTCCCAGATAGTAAGCCAAGAAATGGCTCCCTTGGACATTGAATATGAAATGAAATGTCACACAAGGACCCATGTCCTGGAACAGGAACTGCTTTGGGACATTGGAAGAATTTCTATTAAAATAGATTTTTCCAGACTAAAATCTTGTCTGCTCCAAGGGTACAAGGGCAGAGCTAGGAAGGCCTGTGCTGTCTGAGTCATTTGCTTTCTATTCACCCAGTAAGGGAAACACTATTCCCCAAACCCCACCTTGGTGGTCCTTGCTTAGGAAAGACTCTGGAAAGGCCTAGCCAACAGAAGCTCTAATGGACGTTAGCTTGCAGGTTCCTTCCTTGATTCTTCCCTGGTTCTGCTCTAGGGATCTGTGCAGGAGACCACAAGCCACACCATGGTGATTGTGGTCACTCTTTTCTTAGGTCAGGAGGAGCAGGCCCGTTGAACTGTCAGAGCAGCTGGTACTGGGATGGACTGTGAAAAAGACTGTGGGTTTGTTCATGTGGTGACCTGAGCAGTGGCCCTTGGCCTCTGAGCTTCGCTGATTGTGGATTCTTTGGAAGAAGGAGGCTCTCTGCATCCATGGCTGTGGGACCCTGTGGTGCTTGTACATACATCACTACATAGTGCATAAACAATCATTCCTTTTGGTGTATTATAGGAAGAAGACATTATAAAATTGAAGGTCTTTTTTATAGAAGTTCTGAATTTTTCATTCTGCTTTTAGGTTTGTGTTACAAGTTCTGTGAAGGGTTTAGAAACTGGTAGTAAATAGGTGACAGGGGTTACCCTTCAACAATACAGCAATGCTTGGTTAGAATACTATGGCTAGAGAGATGGCTAAGTGGTTAAGAGCACTTATGGATAAGACCAGAGTTAAGATCCCAGGATATATAGCATGTGGCTCACAACTACCTGCAACCACACCTCCAGGGGACCTTATGATCTACTCTTACTTCACTGGGTATATATACACACACACACACACACACACATAAATGCACACATACACAATTCTTCATATACACAAGAATTTAAAATATTTGAAAAGCTAGGTGTTGCTGACATATGCATTTCATTTCAACACTCAAGAGGCAGAGGCAGCTGGAGCTCGGAGTTCAAGACCACTCTGGTCTACACAGTCAGTTCTAGGATAGCTCAAGTTGCATGCAGAAACCTTGTCTCAACAACCAAATCACAGATAAAATAAAATAAAATAAAATAAAATAAAATATAAAATAAAATTCCTTTTATGTTTCTGTGATTCAGAGAAATTCATTTCCAAGGACAAAAGGAGTTTCTGAGCTGCAGAGGTTTCCCAGGTGTTCATGGGGTTGGGTGGCTAAGGCAAATTCCACATCTTGTGACATAGATTTTGTGGCAAAAAATAGACATTAAAATATTTAATGTCATTTTGTCTGTGAGTTTCAGTGGGTCTGGGTTTGCATGAATCCACAAGGGGACATGTGGGGCTACCAATCCATGGCAGAGCTTTTGATCTTATCCATTTGAGAGAGAGCTCTAGAGCATGGTCACTCTCTCTCACTATAGGAAATATCAGTAGGTGTTGGGTCAAACCCAACAATTTAGGAGTCACTTTGAGTTAATTTTGTGGTAGTTGTGGAGTTTGTCTATAATTTTTTTCTTTATTCTTTTCTTACATATCCTGACTGAATGGTCCCCTTCCTCCTCTTTTTTTAAACCCCCAATCTTCTCAATCATGTCCATTGCTCCTCTATTTCCCTTCAGAAAAGAGCACACCTCCAGTGATATCAGCTGAACAAAGCATAACAAGATGCTATAAGAGTATGCATAAACCATCATATCAAGGCTGGACAAAGCACCAAAGTTGGAGGAAAAGAGTTCCATGAGCAGCCAAGAGTCAGAGATACTACCACCCCAACTCTTAGGAGTTCCACAAAAACACTCAAATCAAACAACCACAGCATGTACACACAGGGCCAAGCTCAGACCCATGCAGGTTCCGTGATTGTTGCTTCAGTCTGTGTGAGCCCTTATGAGCCCTCCTTAGCTGACTCAGTGGTCCATGTTTTTATGGTGTCCTTGAACTTTCTGGCTTCAACAATCCTCCCTTCTCCTCTTTTCCCCGGGTTCCTGAGTTAGTCTAATGTTTGGGTGGATGACTGTGTCTGCTCCTTTCACTTCTGGGGCATCGCCCTCTGAGAACTATTGGGCTAGGCAGCATCTATGAATACAGCAGGATATCATAAGATACTATTTCATTGACTTTTTTATTAATGTTAGTCTTATGTGGTTCAACCCTAGGTCTTTGAGGTATCCACCTTTAGGTTCCTGGTGATACAGGAAGTGTGAGGCATGGGCTCTCTCTCTCATGGTTTGGGCCTCAAGCTAGGCCAGTTTTTGTGGATTTAGGCCAGCTTGTGGGTTTTTCATACCCACAAGCTTTGAGTCACCACTGCTGCAGCACATCTTGCAGAGGACAGGTTGAAGGTAGAAGGCTTTGTGGCTGAGTTGGTATCCCAGTACCACCACTGGGAGCATAGCCTGTTTACAGAAGATAGTCTGTTCAGGTTCCATATCCTCTGTTGCTAGGAGACTTTGTTAGAGTCACCCTGATAGGTTCCCAGAAATTTCCCCTGCACCAGGATTCCATATCATCCTCTAAATGCTCAGCAACTCAAGTTGTTTCTGGTCATATTCTCTCTCTCTGCCTCTCCCTCCTCTATTTGGTTCACCCTATTTCTTTCCATTCTCTGTACCCTGCCACCTGTCTACTCCCCCCAAATTTATTTTATTTTCAATTTCCAGGGAGATCTTGCTATCCCACCTAAAACCCTTCTTTTTACTTACCTTCTCTGGTTTTGTGGATTGTAGTGTGATTATCCTACACTTAACAGCTAATGTCTTCTTGCAAGAGAGTACATACAATGTTTGCTTTTCTGGGTCTGGGTTACAACAATCAGGAAGATTTTTTCAGTTGCATACATTTGCCTGAGAATTTCAGAATTTTTTTCTAACACCTGAGTAATACTCCATCTTAAAATATACATTTTATTTATCTGTTCTTCCACTGAGTGACATCCTGGTTGTTTCCAGATTCTGGCTATTATGAACAAAGATGTTATGAATATGGTTGAGCAAGTGTCCTTGTGATAAGATGGAGTGTCTTTTGGGCATATGCCCAATAGTGGTATAGCTGGCAGTTGAGTTCTCCATTCCCAACTTTCTGAGGAACCAGCAAATTGATTTACATTGTGGCTGTAAAATTTATGCTCCCAACAAGAGCAAATTTCCTGTCACTTATTTTGTTGATCTTTTTTATTCTGACATTTGCGAGACAGAATTTCAAACTAGTTTTGATGTGCATTTCCCTGTTGGCTAAGGATATTCCACATTTCTTTAAGTGTTTCCTGGATATTTGAGATTCACATACTGAGAATTATGTATTTCTGTGCCTCATTTTTTAAATGTTGGATTGTTTAGTTTGTGGATGACTAATTTGTTAAGTTTTTTTTGTTTGTTTGGCTTTTTTTAATTTTGAATGTTAACACTCTATAGGATGGGGATTTCATGAAAATCTTTTTCTTTGTTGTAGGCTGATATTTTGTCTTTTGATGATGTTCGTTATATTTCACTATGCTGAGGTCCCATTTATTAACTGTTTTTATTAGTGCCTGCATGAATCATATTCTGCTTAGGAAGTTGTCTCCTATGTCAGTGTGTTCAAGAGTGTTCCCTGTTTTTCTCTTCTGTAAGGTTCAGAGTTCTATGTTGAGATCTTTGACCCACTTGAACATAAGTTTGGAGCAGGATTGTAAATATTGGTGTGTTTGCATTCTTCTGCATTCATATATCCATAGCATTTCTTTTTTTTATTCAACTTCAAAATGTTTATTTTCCTAAATTTAAACATATTTAATATGCACAGGCAATTAAATCTTTAATATTATTTTTTCATAGGATGATTGTAATGAGTTTATTCTGTAGGAAAACAAATGGAAACATTACAAACCAGTTCATTTCTGTTTATATGGCCTATAAAAAAGATTTATTTTCTGGGGTTATCAATCTGGCGCTTTCTCAGACAACTAGGAATAGCGCTTCCCCAAGATCCAGCCATACCACTCCTGGGCATATATCCAAAAGAGGCTCAAATACACAAAAAGGACATTTGCTCAACCATGTTTATAGCAGCTTTATTTGTAATAGCCAGAAGCTGGAAACAACCCAGATGCCCCTCAACTGAAGAATGGATGCAGAAATTGTGGTACATCTACACAATGGAATATTACTGAGCAATGAAAAATAAGGAAATCATGAAATTTGCAGGTAAATGGTGGGATCTGGAAAGGATCATCCTGAGTGAGTTGTCCCAGAAGCAAAAAGACACACATGGTATATACTCACTCATATAGACATACAACATAGGACAAACCCACTAAAACCTGTGCCTCTAAAGAAACTAAGCAAGAGAGAGGACCCTAACTAAAATGTCCAATCCCCATCCGGAAAGGCAAAGAGGATGGACATCAGAAGAAGAAGAAAACAGGAAACAACTTAGGAACCTACCACAGAGGGCCTCTGAAAGCCTCTGCCCTAAAGACTATCAAAGCAGATGCTGAGCCTGATGGGCAACTGTTGGGCAGATTGAATGGAATTTTATGTAAGAACTGGGAAATAGTCAGAGCTGGAGAGGACAGGGTCTCCACAAGGACAGCAACAGAACAAGAAAATTTGAACACAGGGAACTTCCCAGAGACTCATACTCCAACCAAGGACTATTCATGGAGATAACCCAGAACCCCTGCACAGATGTAGCCCAGGGCAGTTCAGAGTCCAATTGGATTACATAGTAATGTGAAGAGGGACTGCCTCTGACATAATCTGATTGGCCTGCTCTTTGATCACCTCCCCCTGAGGGGGGGAGCAGCCTTACCAGGCCACAGTAGAGGACAATGCAGCCACTTTTGATGTGCACTGATAGACTAAGTTCAGAAAGGAGAGGAGAACCTCCCATATCATTGGACTTGGGGAGTGGCATGCATGCAGAGGGAGGAGGGAGGGTGGGATTGGGAGTGGAGGAGGGAGGGGCTTATGGGCGGATGCAGAATGAATAAAGTGTAATTGATGAAAAATTAAAACAAAAAAGATTTATTTGAGGAATTGCCTTCAGAGAATTGGTGAATGAGTTTCATTTGCAGTATAATATCAGAAAGATAATAGTAATAGTTATGTTCAAAGACCTTTTCTTGGGATAAGAGAATCATAATTTTTTCCAGTTGGATCATTTTTTTTTCTTCATGAATTGGCAAAGATCTGTGGAACACTATTGTTACTGTCATATTCTGTTAACTATATACCTAAATTTCTTTTCAGCCTAGCACAACCACTCTGGAAATCAATCTGGCCCTTTAATAGACAACTAGAAATAGCATATCGTCAAGATGCAGCCATACCACTTCTAGGCATATATTGAAAAGAGGCTCAAGTACACAATAAGGACATTTGCTCAACCATGTTTGTAGAAGCTTTATTTGTAATAGCCTGAAGCTGGAAATAGCCCAAATGACCCTCAACTTAAGAATGGATGCAGAAATTGTGGTATATCTACACAATGGAGTATTACTCTGCAATGAAAAATAAGGAAATCATGAAATTTGTAGTCAATTGTTGGGACCTGGAAAGGATCATCCTGAGTGAGACGTCCAAGAAGCAGAAAGACATACAAGGTATATATTCACTCATATAGACTTATAACATAGGATAAACCTACTAAATTCTATACATCTAAAGAAACTAATCAAGAGAGAGGATCCTGACTAAAATGGTCAATCCACATCCCGAAAGGCAAAAAGGATGGACATCGGAAGAAGAAAACAGGAAACAACCTAGAAACCTGCTGCAGAGGGCCTCTGAAAAGCTCTGCCCTGCAGACTATCAAAGCAGACACTGAGACTCATGGCCAACTGTTGGGCAGAGTGCATGGAATCCATAGCATTTCTTAAAGAAGCATTCTTTTTTCTGTTGTGTCTTTTTACCTTCTTTATCAAAAATCAAATGGGCATAGGTGTGTGGATTTATGTATGGGTCTTTGATTTGATTATAATTGTGTGGAAATTTGAGAATTGTGTTAAATCCGTAGGTTGCTTTTGGTAGGATGGCCATTTTACTATATTAATTCTATCCATGAGTGAAATCTTTCTATCTTCTGGTATCTTCTTCACTTTAATTCTCTAAACAGTCTAGAAAGACCCTAAAAAAAACTTCTTTAACATTCTTGCTGTACAAGAATTTCACTTTCTTGGTTAGAATTACCCCAAGATATTTTATATGAATTGTGGCTATTGTGAACTGTGTGGTTTTTCATATCTTCCTCAGCTTGTTTGTCATTTGTATATAGGAGAGTTACTGTTTTTTTGTCTGTTTGTTTGTTTTCTTTTTCTCTATTTGGTTTTGTTTGTTTCAAGCAACTTTGTATCCAGCTGTTTTGTGAAAGGTATTTATCAGGTATAGGAGTTCCCTGGTAGAATTATTGGGATCTCTCATGGATACTATGGTATCATCTGCAATTAACGATACTTTAATTACTTCTTTTCTAGTTTGTATTTCCATGATCTTTTTCATTGCCCTCACTAGAAAGAATTTCAAGTATTCTGTTGGATAGATATGGGCAGAGGAAAGAAGCTTGTCTTCTTCCTGATTTTAGTGGAATTGCCTTGAGTTTTTCACCATTTAATTTGTTGTTGGCTGTAGGCTTGCTGTGAATTTCCCTTATTATATTTATGTATGTCTTGTGTATTCCTACTCTCCACAAATGCTTTCTCATTACGGGGTGTTGGATTTTGTTAAAGCCATTTTCAGCATCTAATGATCTCATAATGTTATTTTTTTTCTCCTTTCAGTTTGTTTATATGGTAGAATACATTGACAGATTTTATATGTTATGTACTTCTGCTTTGTTGGACTATTCAGGGCTTGCTGTAGTAGGATAGCCAGTGGAATATATCGATCTGGCTGTTATAGATCGTATTCTTATTTATTTATTTATTTATTTATTTATTTATTCATTTATTTATTTATTTATTTATTTATTTAGCTAGCTAGCTAGCTAGCTAGCTGTTTATTTGTTTATTTATTTATTTGTATTTTTAATAATTTATTCACGTTACATCCCAATTGTAGCCCCCTCCCACATCAATTCCCAGTCCCATCTTCACCTTCTTTTCCACCTTACATCCTTCCTTAATCCACTGAAAATGGAAGTCCTCCTCCACTACCATCTGACCCTAGTCTATCAAGTCTCATCAGAACTGCCTGGATCCTCTTCTTCTGTGTCCTGGTAAGGCCACATTGCCAGAAGGGAGTGATCAAAGAGCAGGCAACAAAGTTTATATCAAAGATAACACCTGCTCTACTTATTGGGAACCCTCATGGAGACTGAGTGCCTATGGGCTGCTTCCTGGTAGGAGATCTAATTCTTCTCCATGTATGGGACTTGGTTGGCCCATCTGTCTTGGCAGGGCTCCTTGGATCAAGATTTTTAACTTTTTTGGTCTCCTTGTAGAGCTTCTGACCCCCTTCCATTTCCCCATTCTCCCTTAAGACTCCCTGTGCTCTGCCCAGAGTTTGGCTGTAATTCTCAGCTTCTGCTTCCATCTTCTGCTGGGTGGAGACTTTCAGAGAACATCTGTGCTAGACTCTTGTCCTGTTCTCTCCTTCATACTTCCGGTGTCTATCCTGTTTGCCCTTCTTAATGGGAATTCATCATCCTCCCTAGGGTCCTCCTTGTTCTTTACTTTCTTTAAGTCTTTGGATTTTAGTATGATTATCCTATATTAACTGGCTAATATTTGCTTATAAGTGAGTATGTGCCATGCATATCTTTCTAGTTCTGGCTACCTCACTCAGGATGATCTTTTCTAGTCCCATCCATTTGCCTGCAAGTTTCATGACTTCCTTGTTTTTATTAGCTGCATAGTATTCTGTTGTGTAATTGTATAAGAATTTCTGTATCCATTCTTTGCTTGAGAAAAATATAGGTTGATTCCAGATTCTGAATATTATGAATAAAGCTGCTGTGAATATAGTTGAGCAAATGTCCTTTATGTATGGTGGAGCATCTTTTGGGTACATGCCCAGAAGTAATATAGCTGGATCTTGAGGTAGTTATTCCGAATTATCTGAGACAGCGCCATCTTGATTTCCAAAGTGGTTGTACATGTTTACATTTCCACCAGCAACGGAGGAGGGTTTCACTTTCCCTGCATCCTTGCTAGGATGTGTTGTCACTTGAGTTATTGTTATTAGCCATTCTAATAGAATCTCAGAGTCATTTGCATTTGCATTTCCCAGAGGACTAAGGACAGTGAGCCCTTTTTAAGTCATTCCCTGACATTTAGTATTCCTCTGTTGAGAATACTCTGTTTAGCTCTGTATCCCAGTTTGGTGTTTAATTTCTTGAGTCTATATAAATTTTGCATATTAGCCTTCTGCCAAATGTAGGGTTGGTGAAGATCTGTTTTCAGTCTGTAGGCTGTCATTTTGTTCTGATGACAGTGTCCTTTGCTTTACAGAAGCTTTTCAGTTCATGAGATACCATTTATTGATTGTTGATATTAGAGCCTGTGTTTTTGGTGTTCTATTCAGGATCTTGTCTCTTGGGCCAATGAGTTCAAGGCTCTTCATTCCTTTCTCTTCTAACAGGTTCATTGTGTCTGGTTTTATGTTGAGGTCTTTGACCCACTTGAACTGCAGTTTTTCTCAGAGTGATACATATGGGTCTTTTTGCATTTTTCTATATGGAGACATCAAACTAGGCCACTACCATTTGATGAAGATACTGTCTTTTTTTACACTGTTTGGTTTTGGCTTCTTTGTCAAAAATTAAATATCTGTAGGTGTCTGGGTTTATTTCTGGATTTCCCATTAATTACACTAATCCTCTATTCTGTTTCTATGAGAGTACCATGCCATTTTTATTACTGTTGTTCTGTAGTACCACTTGAGATCAGGGATGGAGATACTTCTAGAGGATCTTTGATTGTACAGGATTGTTTTAGCTATTTTTTTCCACATGAAATTGAGAATTGTTTTTTTTTTTTTTTTCAAAATCTTTAAAGAAGTCTGTTGGTATTTTCATGGGAATTGCATTGAATCTATATTTTTTTGGCTAGAATGGCCATTTTCACTATGTTAATCCTATTGATCTATGGGCATGGGAGATCTTTCTATCTTCTGATATCTTATTCGATTTCTTTCTTGAGAGACTTGAATTTTTTTTTTTTCATACAAGTCTTTCACTTGCTTTGTTAGAATTATACCAAAATACATTATGGTTTTTTATTTTGTTTTGTTTTTGTTTTTTCTGTTGTGAAGGTTCTGTTTGCCTAATTTCCTTCTTTCCCCTTTTATCTTTTGTATACAGGAGGGCTTCGGAGTTTTCTGAGTTAATTTTTTATCCAGCCACTTTGCTGAAGGTGTTTATCAGCTGTAGGGATTCTCTTGTAGAATTTTTGGGGTTACTTATGTATACTATCATATCATCTCTGAATAGTGATACTTTGACTTCTTTTCGGATTTCTATCCCCTTGATTTCCTTTATATTTCTTATTGCTCTAGCTAGGACTTCAAGTAATATTTTCAAGAGATAGGGCAAGAGTGAACAGTCTTGCCTGTTTTATTTCAGTGGAATTGATTTAAGTTTCTCTCCGTTTAGCTTGATGTTGGCTATACCTTGTTGTATATTGCTTTTTCTATGTTTAGGTATGTGCCTTGTAGCCCTGATTTCTCCAAAATTTTAAACATGAATGGGTATTGGATTTTGTCTAATGTTTTTTCAGCATCTAAGGTGATGATTATGTGTTTTTTGTCCTTCCATTTGTTTATATGCTCTATTACACAGACAGATTTCCATATATTGAACCACAGTGCATGCCTGGTATGAAGCACACTTGGTCATGATGTATACCTTTGATGTGTTTTATTGTATTTGGTTTGTAAGTATTCAGCATTTTTTGCATCAGTGTTCATTAGGAAAATTATTCTATTTTGTAGAATGGTTTGAACAGTGTTGGTATTAGCTCTTCCTTGAGTGTCTGGTAGAATTTTGCACTGAAACTATCTGGTGCTGGACATTTTTTGAATAGGAGAGTTTTGAAGACTGTTTCTATTTCTTTAGGGGACACAAGACTATTAAACTTGTTTATCTGATCTTAATTCTAATTTTGTAAGTGGAATCTATCAAGAAAATTGCCCATCTCATTTAGATTTCTAAATTATGTGGTATACATCCTTTTGAATTAAGACCTAATGTTTCTTTGAATTTCCTCAGTGTCTGTCATTATGTCCTCCTTTTCTTTTCTTATTTTGTTGATTTGGATAGTGTTTCTCTGCCTTTTCATTAGTTTTGCTAAGGATTTCTCTATCTTGTTGAATTTCCAAAGATTCAGCTCTTGGTTTCATTGATTCTTTGAATTGTTTTCTTTGTTCTAATTTATTGATTTCAGTCCTGAATTTGATTATTTCCAGCTGTCTGCTCTTCTTGGGTTCACCTGCTTCCATTTTTTTCTGGTGTGCCATCAAGTTGCTTGTATGAGATGTCTCTAATTTCTTTATGAATGTACTTCATGCTATGAACTTTCTTTTTATCACTGATTTCATTGTTTTCCATAAGTGTGGATATGCTGTTCCTTCATTTTCATTGATTTGTAGAAAGTCTTTAATTTCTTTCTTCTTTCTTCCCTGACCCAGCTGTCATTGAGTGGAGAGTTGTTCAGTTTCTATGCTTATGTCGACTTTTTTCTATTTCTGTTGTTGAGAGTCAGCTTAGTCCATGGTGGTCTGAAAGGTACAACGGATTATTTCAGTCTTTTTGTATATGTTGATTATGTTGGTCTTTTTGTATGTGTTGAAGCTTGCTTTGTGACCAACTGTGTGATCTATTTTGGAGAAGGTTTTATGCAGTGCTGAGAAGAAGTGATATTCTTTTGTGTTTGCGAGAAAAGTTCTGTAGATGTCTGTTACATCCATTTGATTCATGACATTTGTTAGTGTTATTAATTCTCTGTTTAGTTTCTGTTTCCTTGACCTGTCCTTTGATGAGAGTGGGATGTTGAAGTCATCCACTATTAATGTATGTGGATTAATATGTGGTTCAAATTTTATTAATGTTTCTTTTACAAATGTGGCTGCATTTGAATTTGGGGCATAGATGTTCAAAATTGAATTTTTTCTTGGCACAATTTTTCTCTTTTGAGTATGAAGTGTCTTTCTTCATTCATTTTGATTGATTTTGGTTGAAAGTATTTTATTAGATATTAGAATGGCTACTGCAGCTTGCTTCTTGTTATCCATTTGTTTGGAGAACATTTACTCTCAGGTAATATCTGTCTTTGGTTGAGATGTGTTTGAGTTGTGTTTCTTATATGCAGCAGAAAGCTTGGTCACTCATCCATTCTTTTAGTCTGTGTCTTTTTATTGGAGAGTTGACTCCATTGATATTTAGAGGTATTAATGACCAGTGACTGTAAGTTCCTTTCAGTTTGGTGTTGGTTGCAATAGTGTGTTTGTGTCCTTTTCTACTTTTGGTTTTGCTATAGTGAAGTTATTTATGTCCGTTTTTTTGTTTTTTTGGTGGGGGGAGGGTATGGTTAACCTTGAGTGGTGGTTTTCCTTTTAGTATCATGTGTACGACTGGGTATTTGCATAGATATTATTTAAATTTTGTTCTGTTCTGTAATATCTTCTTTTCTCCATGTATGTTTTCTCCGTATATGTTGAAAGTTTTGCTAGGTATAGTAGTATGGACCAGTATCCTTTATTTATTTTTTTTTCTGGGGGGTGGTGTTCAAGATATCTGCCCAGACACTTCTTTCATTTATGAGCTCTATAGAGAAGTCACTTGTGATTCTGATAAGTTTGCCTTTTTTAAATTTTTTTCTGGGCCCTTTTCCCTTTCAGCATTCAATTTTCATTTTCTCTTCTGTTCATTTAGTGATTTAGCTGTTATGCGGCCAGATGATTTTCTCTTCTGGCCTAATTTATTGTAGTTCTCTTGTATCCTTGTAAGCATCTCTTTCTTAACTTTGGGAAATTTTTCTTTTATAATTTGTTGGAAATATTTTATGGTCCTTGGACTTGGGAATCTTTTCTTTCTTCTATTTATAATATTCTTAGGTTTTTCCTTTTCACAATGTCCTTGATTTCTTTGATGTTTTCTTTCACAGATTTCTTAGGATTTAACATTTTTGGTTTGGATGATGCATCAATTTCTTTTAATTTTTAGATTTTTTTTATTTTTTTTTTTTTTTATCAGTTACATTTTATTAACTCTGTATCCCAGCCGTGTCCCGATCCCTCATTCCTTCCCAGTCCCTCCCTCCCTCCCTCATCTCCACCGTGCCCCTTTCCAAGTCCACTGATAGGGGGGACCTCCTCCCCATTCATCTGATCCTGTTTTACCACGTATCTTTAGGACTGGCTGCAAAGCCCTCCTCTGTGGCCTAACAGGACTGCTCCTCCCTTCGGGGCTGGGGAGACCAAAGAGCCAGTCATTGAGTTCCTGTTAGAAATAGTCCCTGTTCCCCTCACTTTGGGAGCATCAATTTCTTTCATTGTGTCTTCTACACCTGAGGTTCTTTCCTCCATCTTTTGTATTCTGTTGTTAATGCTTACCTCTGTAATTCCTGCTTTCTTCCCTAAGTTCTCCCTCTCTAGGATTTCTTAAATTTGTGCTTTCTTTAATGTTGCCATTTCCATCTTCAGCTTTTGCACAGTATTGTTAATTTCCTACACCTATTTGTTTGTATTTTCCTGTTTTTTTTTTATTAGATGATCTGTCCAATATTCTTCATCTCTTTGAATTATCCTGCTGATCTTTCAGTGATTAATTTATTTCTATCTCTAAAGGTTTCAGACTTTTTTTCTCTATCTTCCTGTATTTCTTTATGGATTTTACTTGTTCCCTTTGTTATCATCTTCATAAGCATCGATTTAAGGTTATTTTCTTCTGTTTCATTTGTATTTGGGCATTCATGGTTACTTCCCTTTGGACCACTGGGTTCTGGGGAGGCCATATTGCTTTGGCTTTTGTTGATTGTGTTTTTATACTGACCTTCAGCCAACTGGCTGACTCTGGCATTGGACATTAGATCCTGTTGCCTACTGAAGTGCTCAGGGATGTGGAAATAATCCTGGACAAGAAACTGGATATTCCTGCAGGAGCCCTTCTCAGTTTGGTGGAAATAACCTGAGACTGGTGGGTGGCTCTCCAGGAATTTCCAGTCAGAATCATCAGATGTTTGATCCTGGGGAACATGTGGACTGCTCAGGTACTCAAGGATCCTCCTCTCACAGGGAAGACCTGGAGTCAGCTACTCTACTACTGCCTTTATTTCTCTTAAGTTAGTGAGCCCAGTCACTGTGCTTAGACAATGTGCTTGCTGTATGTAGCCTTTCTAGAGAACCTGTGAGCTCAGAGGTTCTGCTGGTCTCCATAGGAAGACTGAGTGTGTCTTGGAGCAGTGTCTTAGTTTCTTCTGTGGGTCCCAAGTGTCAGAAGGCCCATGGTTGGAGCCAGGTGCTCAGAATGGTGAGAGTGGTCCCTGAGTTTGGTGCTGGGTGTCCCTGGTACTGTAAGGTATCCCATTTAAGGACACTGAGAGTAGGCACCTGAGTTTTGAGCCATAAACCAGAATACCCAGAAGGTATTTATGGGACAGTGAGAGTGTGTGTTCTGCTCTGGAGCCTCACCCAGGTACTGGAAGGAAGATATGTACTGCATGGTCAGTGAGAGTAAGCACCTGAAGTAAGAGCTGCAAACCACCAGTACCAGACAGTGAGCTATGGCAGGAAGCCTATCACTTTGGCTGTGCCAGGCAGAAGCCTGGGAACTATTCCAGGGAATAGCAGGGTGGCCTGAAGGTGGACCCTTGAGTTTCCCTATGGGTTCTTCTCTCACCTGCAAAGAACAGATGTAAAGGTTTTGAGGGCCACAGTATTCCCTGCTGGTCACTGTGCTCTCACTCCTGAGCTGCTGTTCAGATCTCTGCATGGTTGGTGACACCATCAGCCATCATGGATCTCTTTATAGAATGTATTCTCGCATTGTTTTTTTTTTCTTTTGTATAAATGTTCCAGGTAATTATTGATTCAGGCCTTATTTCTGAGTTTGTCTTACTTGGAGAAGTGTTTTGTTCCATGGCTTCTGTTTCTTCTCATGTGTTGTGAACTGTAGTATGCATGCAATGAGCCATTTAAGGAGAAACTGGAAAATGAAAGTGTTGAGCTTAAGAAGATAGTGGTCACAGTGAGGAAGATTCAGTGGGGAAAAGAGCACATTAACAATTATACTAGAGACCATGTGGTTGGAATGGCCTAGATCTGCTCATATATTTGAACACTCAATTTTCAGTTAGTGGAACAGATTTGGAAATATCAGTAGAAATGCTGTGTTGGAGGAGCTCTTTCAGTGAACGTGTTTTGAAACTTCAAAATCACATGCCAGGATCAGAGTTTCTTTTTCTGCATGCTGCTTGCAGATCTAGATGTACCTTTTCAGCTCCATGTTGATTTAATGATCAGAAAATCCCAGATGTTCGATTTTACCAATACAAACTCATGAGCTAGATGCTGGCTTGAGAACTTGCTGGCTCAGTGAGGAAAGAGAAAGCAACTAGCTGACCTTCAGCTTACATCTCAGATGGCAAAGCCCAAAGCCGACAGCTAAAAACAAAAAGTCGAGACACAGCATCAGCTGGTTACTTGGTCTGACTCTTGGTCTAGGGCTAACTGTATTTAATCCTGTTTACAGAAGGCTCTTGGATGAGGGGTGTGAGCTGCTCCATGGGTTAGTATTTACAGAAGAAAGAAAGCCCTAGGATTAATGTTTGAACCATACCACAATTAGAAACAGGGGTTTATACTTTACAATATAGGGGTTCACAATGGAATCAAATATCCTGCAACAGCTCCTTGCTTGCCTACTGCCATTGTTTTTTCCCATGAGGATAATGAAGTATCCTCTGAAAGTATAAGCAAGCCTCCAATAAAAAGCTTTCTTGTAAGTGTTGCTTTGCAATGGTGTCTCCTCACAGGAGAAAAACAAAAACCAAGAAAGGTCGTTTCTCTAATGTCTGTATTCTGCCTGTAATCTGTCTGTATTCTGCCCATGTCCTGAGAAACAGAAAGGCAGAATTAAAAAATAAGGAGCTGACATTTTTGAGAAAACATTGAGTCAGTGATTGTGTTGAATAGTTTTATGTCAACTTCACATAAGCTGAAGTCATCTGAGAGGAAGGACTCTTAATAAAAGGCTTCCATAACATGTAGCTTTACGCAAGCATGCAGTGCACTTTATTAATTAGTGAATGATGAGGGAGTGCCAAGCCCAATGTGGGTGATGTAACCACTTTTACATAAACCAAAATGGGAACAGCTATAAACTTTCTGGTGTGACTGAGCCATCAGGATGTTACCCCATTTCCACTAAAAAGGTGACACCAGATTTCCAGGGTGTATATATGCTGTATTTTATTTTTGGTGGTTTGCTTTCTGTGATAAACTTTCTGACTTTCACAGGTTACTAAAGAATTTTCTTAGTCATGTGCCTCCAGTGATAGATAACAATCAAAGGATGCTGAAACTTAACATGTTTTGACTAGGAAGGCTCATGGTAATTTGCATCAGCACAGAGCCAGTCTTGGGAAGCAAACATCCAACAGGAATCAAAATAATAGGTTGGTGGGTTTCAGACACTCTGTTGCCCCTGTAGCCATGACAGCTGGAGGCTGTAGCCTCAGGCAGTGCTGAGTCCTCATGTGCTGTCCCAGCCCCACCCTCCTCATGGACTCTCCTAACCTCTTTTTCTTTCAGATACTTGGGACTCCTTTGGTCCAGTTCACTGCCTACTAGTGTGTGCTGCAACAGGCCCTCCAAACCCATGCTCTTGCCTTCATCTCTAGTTGCTATGATATAAACATACTATAGAAAAAATAACATGCTAATATAATTTCTTGCTCCATTATATTATCTTTTTTCTGTGTCCTATATTCTATGTCCTATAGGTACTTAGTCTAAGAAAGCATATGGTGAATTATACCATGCATTCCCTAACCCAGGCAGCCTGACTTATAGAAATCCATCTCTAAAATTGGGAATTTAACTTGAGTGCTGTCATACATGACTCATATCTAGATTAAAAAATGTAACAGAGATTAACAGATTATGAATTTGGAGAACCGGGTCAAGGGAATATTTGCAAGAAATATTAGAAGTTTAGCCCACCAGGGGCCCCAAACTCTTCTAAGTTAGTTATTAAAAGTTTGCTGATTGCTTTGGCATGCTGTAGAGAAATATTAATGCAGCGAGATGACTACTGTGGCAATGTCAGCATTTCATCATCCCCAGGCTATGTATTCATAAAACTTGGAGTTTGAGCTAACATCACCACTCCCTTTATTCCATTTAACATTATAGAATGTTATTTCATCTGTTTATGTCCTTTAATGAAGAACTTAGTTCTATTACATTACCTTGGGTCCTCTTTTTCCTGGAACTGTATACTTTGTACTTTTCCTTGCTCAACCTTTTTCATTATAGATCTGCATAAGACTGGCCATTAACAATGCTGCAGTACACTCAATACTAGGTTGCTTTGAAATGTCCTCTGCTAATTCTATTAATCAAATTCTTGCCCTTGGGTCTTTAGTTTAGCCTCAGGCTGAGTTTTTAGACAATGGCAAAAATCAGCCACATCTTTTGCCAGAGTATTATAACAAGGGACTCTAGGCCACATATTAATATTGTTACCCCTGAAACTGACCCTCATGGTTCACATCACCCTCAGCCCTACTGACTGCCATGTGCAAACTAGGATGGGCCATTAAGGCCCTCATAAAATGTCCAATCTTTATCTAGTCCTGTGTTCCAACATGTTCTATATTCCTCAAAACCAAAGCATATTCAGACCTGTCACAGCAATACCCCAGTTCCTGTCACCAACTTCTGAAGTCTTAGTCAGTCTTCTATTGATGTGAAGAGATACTGTGACCATTGATCTCTTGTACAAGAAAGCATTTAATTGGGGCTTGCTTACAGTTTCAGATGTTTAGTCCATTGTTTTCATGGTGGAGACCATGGTGGCACAGAGTCAGAGATGTGGTTAATAAAAGCTGAGAGTTCTACATCCAGATATACAGGCAGCAGGTAGAGCTGCACTGATTAACTATGTAAACTATAATATTTAATATATATTAAATATTTTAAGATGAATACTGATATATAATTATTTATCTTTGGCTCATGAATCCTAGAATGGCAGTCATCCATAGAAGGGGAAGTTTCCAAGCAATATGATGTCAGTACTAGTGGAACTAATGAAGAGCATTCTCAACAAGGTTGCTTTCTCATGGCCATCTAGACTTGTGAATCTCAGGTTTGCTTCTACCCTCAAGGGTACAGATTTATGGTATCTGTTGTAGAGATAATATCAGAACAAATTCTTACACAGTTTCTGTAGTTGAAAGAGGAACCATTTCACCTTCTCAACTTCGACAAGACAATTCTGTTTTGGGTATCTCAGTTACTGTGAGGAAACCACCACAATCAAGGCAACTTAAAAAGTAAACATTAAATTGGACTTATGTTCTAGAGAGTTGAAATTTCTGATGAGGGACTAAAGGTATGGCAGCAAGAATAACTGATGGTTCAAATCCAAAGCTAAGCAGGAAGGAGAGAGTACACTTGGGATAGTGCAGTCTTTGGAAACCTCAGAGCCTACTCATGTTACACAGATCCTTAAAGACAGCCATACCTCCAATGCTTCCACCGAATTGGAAAGAAGTATTCAAACAATTGAATCTAAGGGAGTCATTCTCTTTCAAACCACCACACATTTCTTTAATACTTTTCATCTGCACAAACCCTACCATACACTTAAGTGAGAATGTTATGCTTCCAACATACAATGCCACAGACTAAATATTGCCATTCCACAAAGAAAGAAACAGAGGTGTTCCCATTCCTGCGGCTCTGTCACTTGTAACACACAGAATGTCTTTCAGGCCAGTTCTACTGCACACCTGCTTCCTCAAAAAAATATCTGACTACAAGTGATGTAAGGAATTAAATTATATTTTAGCTTATAACTCCAACAGAAATACTTCCTTATGTTGGGAAAGACATGAGGACAGTGTTGGGAGTATACCTCCAGAACTGGGTCTAATGCCAGGTTCAAAAGCAAATAGAAATTTCCACAGCTGTAAAACCTCACATACTCCACAGTAATTCATTTCCTCCAAGGAGACTCCATTTCCTAGAGGTACTACAAACTGAAAAATAGCATCACCACCTTGGGATCCAATATTCAACAGAAATTTCAGGAGGATTTTTTTTTACATTGAAAACATAACAGTTACAGGACCTAATATATGTGACCATAGTCTACCATAGTCTTGTGAGATACTATGATAACCCAAACTTCATGTTCCATATAATAGTCCCAAGAAGTTTTTTTTTTAACTTTTTCCTTTAAACTGCAGTAACAAAAGAAAGAATGTTATGAATCAGGATATCTAAAATAAATTAGTTGATGCATTTCATAGGGGAGTTACATTAAAATTGAAAAGTATCTGTCATTGTGTTTAGATAGGACCTCATAACAATGTTAGTCTCTCCATGGGTGCCATCGATGAACACTAAGAATGGTAATATAATCCCTCTATGTGTTATATGTCACTCAGGAAAAAAAAATAGCCAATGTCAGCATTTCATCATTAGGCATTGATTTCATCATTCCATTTGATCACTTTCCTTGGAGCATTTGTAAATGGAAAGGTCATGCTAGTGGGACAAAGAATCTATACTAGTCAACCTTGAAACATTTGCCTTGCATTTTAGAAAACAAATCTAATACCAACATGATTTGATAATTAAGATAACATTCTAATTCGGTGGCCATAATTGTTTCTTGTTCGTATAGTGTCCGGAATATTTTCTAGAATAGGAAAGCACATTCACTTTAGTTTATTATGGTCAAATGGAGATTTTGGCAAAGTATAAAGGAAGTTTTCATGAAAATCTAAAAAAAAAAAAAAATGCAAAATCAAACACAAAGCAATTTAAAAGACAAAGAAAGTAGATAAGTAGATGTACTTACAGGAAGAAGATTCCCTGTGAGTATTCCTGAGGATTCTGTGGACTCTACTATATGCTCAAAAAGCTTCTAATCCACAACTTGTCATGGTGTCCCCAGATGCTTTGTGCAAACTCCTGCTACTTCATTTGGAGCAGCCTCTACAGGTCACCTCCTATCATAAACATTGA
Source organism: Meriones unguiculatus (assembly GCF_030254825.1). NCBI lineage: Eukaryota > Metazoa > Chordata > Mammalia > Rodentia > Muridae > Meriones > Meriones unguiculatus. The sequence continues at coordinate 22,144,732 of NC_083353.1, read as the reverse complement.
GTATCTCAAGTTTGCTTGTCTAAACTAACAGACCTCATTGTTCCTGTACTTCCAATATATGAATTCAGTTCAAAATTTGTAAAATGATAATGTGCTATTGCCACTCCTTGTGGCAGCCAACATTCTAATTCACTTATTTATTTATTTATGCTGTTTCCGATAAGGCTTAATAAAATAATAGCACATTCATATTACTGAGTAGCTCTACATCCCTTGTGTATGGATGTAGATGGGATGCTTGCATCTCTAGTAAATTTCACTGTGGAAAGAAAATTTAACACAAATGTTTTTACAACCGTACAAATTTATCCCCCTACATAACCTACAGTATTATAAAAAGAGAAAAAAATAACTCAGTTATTGTCATTACACTAAGAACACTAATATAGTATAAAACATTTCAGCATATATTGAGTAACATTTGCTTAATGTAAAGCATTATTACAAAAATGCAAAGTTTAAGTAACCTTATTTGTGTGCCTGAACTGTGTTCTGTCCTGTACTGGTTAGTTGGTTAGGTTTTTTTTTTTTTTGTTTTTTGTTTGTTTTCATTAACTTAAGCTACAAGCATGTGGAAAGAGAGAGCCCCCTTTGAGGAAGTGCCTCCACCAGATTAGTGTTTATGTAAATCTACCGGGTCATTCTCTTCAGCAATGTTTGGTGTTCATGGAATCGGCCCATTGTGTACAATGCCACCTTTGAGCAGATGGTTCTGGGAGGCATAAGGAAGAGGATGAAGTGTTTGAAAAGATTGAACACATACTATTTTTCCATAGGACCTTAGAGTAATACCTAGAACCTCATAAGGAAGCTTATAATAGAGCAGACAGTATCAGCCAATTTGTCCTAAGATACAAACTGCACATTGTGTTTCTCTGTCAAAGTCCTGCTTCAAAACCAAAGGGGTAAACTAAGTCAGAGTGTAGATCCCCAGTTGCTGCCTGGTTGGTAATCCAGCAGGCTTTTTCTGATGCTAATTTTTCAGGCTGCAACTGATGGTTACCAACCATGGCTTCCACTGACAGTGGCAAACTGAGGGGGCAGAATTAGATTACTGGTGTAGGCCAGGCCAGTGCTGGTAGCTTCGTAGCATGGTCTTACATCTTCCGTGTAAGCATCGGAGATGGCTATTGGCTCTAGCATTGGTGCTCCACTGAAAGTGGCAAAGCATCATCTTAAAAAGAAAAGGAAGGAGAGAAAAGACCACACACACATACACACACACACACACACACATTTACACCTGATGAAGTAAGACAGACTCCAGCAGGTAGGTTTCAACAAGCTTTTCTAGCTTTTCTTTCTCCCAGTTTATACACCCAAGAAAATTCTTTTAAACAAAATAAAAATTACAATTTGATTACATGTTATTTTTCTTTAAGTGAATTACAATGAGTATATGTAAGAAAAATATATTCCCCAATACCTTCACATGATCAAGGTTTTACATATTCTGGGTGAAAAACCAAAAAGCAAAACAAGTTATTTTCAAGAATCCATATACATTTGTAACTAAAAAACTTGTTATAAATTAACAAGGTGAGCAAACAAGGTAATTTCTTAGCTACTTTTCTCTACTAGCAGGCTGCAATTTACAGTTACAAAGAAAGAATTAACTTACAAAGTAATCTCTCACAAAAGTCTTAAAAGAATCACAAATCTAAACTTTTATATAAAAACCAACCAGCCATCTCTACTTTAAATCTTTAAGGTGTACATCTACACATTAATAATTTTGTTTTAATTCACTATCAGGAAGCTGAGAGCAAAAGCAAGTATAAGGAAGTCAATTGTTTTGTTGAGAATGTCACCTCAGCCAGTGCTATCATGGGCTATTGTTCTCACTCACCAACCTTTAAAAGTCCCTGGCTTTACTATTAAGGTGTACTTTCCTGAACTTCAGAATGTTCTCTAAGATAATTTACATCACAGCCATTAACAAAAATATCTTTACTTAACCTTGCTAAACACTCTGTTTTTTCCTAAAATTTTCTACATCATATCCACTGGCAAAAGCATCTTTTCCTAACCTTGCTAAATAAATCTATTTTTCCAAACTCATTGTAAAGTTAATGGCCATTGCTAACAATCTGCATCTGAAGGTTCTCCTCAAAGGTGGTAGTTAAAATTAAATCATTAATGTCTCCAACAACCTTGCCTAAAAGAGATCAAGCATTCTTAATTTTAAGTGCCAGATACGCTGCATAGTCAGGGGCTGGAATTTCCATTAGAGTTTTCATATGATTCGTATATTAGGAGGATTATAAGGCTACAAGGGTAATAAGCAGAGCTATGGTTCCATAACAGCATGAAAGACCTAGAAATTGTACTTCCTTGTACTTCTGAGCTCTGCCACAAACTGAGACAAACCCATCATGGCTCTGCTAACTGGTTGATTGCATTCCATGCATTCTAGAGCTGTTTGCTATTCCTTTGGCACACACTCCAGCAATTGTCCTCTTGTCTTATGTTTTGTATACTCAAAATTGTCTCCATATTCCATAGTTCTTTGTAAATTCTCAATTCCCCCCAGACTTCGAGTTCAGCCTCAACAACCTCTGCCAAACTCAATGTCTTCTGGAATCAGCACTACACTCAGGACTCTTAACTAAGGGTTTTGTAGGTAGCAGGGAAGCAGATTTCTGCTTCTGTCAGACAAGTCAGCCTGCAAATTGCTTTTCCTCCATTACAGGAGGAATAAACTCTAGATTCATTCACCTTATCTGCCTGTGTCCTTGTGGCTCACCAACAGGGTTTTTCTTCCCATGAACTGGTTCACATAACAAAAAGCAGGCAGGAAGGCTTGAAATCAGAGAATCAACCCTTTTCAGCTTGTGATATAATTTGTGAATATTTAGTAACTGCCACTTTGATTGAGAAATATGTCACTAGGGGATGGGCTTTGAGTTTAAATCCTGACACCACTTCTAGTGACTAGTTGTCTGGCCTGAAGATGTGAGCTTTGAACTGCTTTAGCTGCTTTAGCTGACGCCTGTTTGATGGTGATTCCATGTCCTTCTGGAACCATAAAACAAATTAAACTCTTTGATAAGGTGCCCTAGATATTTTATTTTATCACATCAATGGAAAAGGCATTAATATACATCCTGGGTGAGTTATTGCATATAAAAATAAAAGAAATGTGAAATCAGAATGAACTACCTCATCATGTAAATTTACAATGTTTTATCCACATGAGTTTGTAGGTACACATGAAGTAAAAATGGACATAGGCTTGAACAGATTACTGACACTTGTCAGATTCTTTTAAATACAGAATAAATAATCCCAAGTAACTAAAACAAGTGTGTTGGCTAACAATCTTACTAAATATTTTGTAGTCATAGATTCCCTTCAGTATGCATTATTTTATATAACATGGAAAGGCTTTAATACATTGATTACATTCATAGGGTTGCACTCCAGTTTGATTTTTTTTCACAATTTGGAAGAGTATTCTGATGTATAAAAAGCTTTACCGTATTGACTATATTCATAGGATTTTTCTCCAGTCTGAATTCTTTCATGACTTTGAAGATGGCTGTGAAGTGCAAAGTTTTTATCGCATTGGTTACATTCATAGGGTTTCTCTCCAAATGGATTCTTTTATGTTTTTGAAGAAAGGTGTGACATACAAAGGCTTTACCACATTGATAACATTTCAAGGATTGCTCTCTGGTATGAATTCTTTTATGAGTTTGAAGACTTGTATGATGTGCAAAGGCTTTACCATATCGACTACATTCATAGGGTTTCTCTCCAGTATGAATTCTCTCATGAATTTGGAGATAGCTGTGACATGCAAAGGCTTTACCACACTGACTACATTCATAGGGTTTCTCTCCAGTATGAATTCTTTCATGACAATGAAGATTACTATTAATGCTGAATGCTTTACCACATTGTTTACATTCATAGGGTCTCTCTCCCATATGAACTCTTTCATGTCTTTGAAGATGAGAGCGATGTGCCAAGGCTTTGCCACATTGACTGCATTCATAGGGTTTCTCTCCAGAATGAATTATTTCATGACTCTGAAGTTTACCATTACTAAAGAAGGCTTTACCACATTGACTACATTCATAGGGTTTCTTTCCAGAATGAATTATTTCGTGCCTGGAAAGATAAATAGAATGTGTAAACTTTTACCACATTGCTTAGACTGATGAATCTGTCTAACTGTGTAATTTCACAATTTTGTCTAATTGTAGAAAAGAAACAGACCTTAAGATTTTGTTACATTGTTTCATTTATGAAGTACCTACTTATTAGGTGTCTTTTGTGTGTCTGAAAATATATTTGTGAAGAGTAGAGCATTTTGTATGTGGTTCACATATACAGCATCCATTTTCCAAGCAGGTATTTTCACATCTTTGAAGAGAACTGGAAGAACTCACAGCTTTACCACAGTGATTGCATTCATAATGTTTTCCTATAATACGACTCAGACTATATTTGTATTTGGAACAACACAAATGGAAGAATTTTCATAATTTAATAACAGGGTTTTACTGCAGTGTGAGCTTGTTAATGTATTCCCAATAAAGTCTGAAACACGATTAATTTTATACATTTACAAAATCTTTCAGAGTGGTGACAATGTCATATCTTCTAATTGTTCTGGGAGAGAGAGTGGAATCTTGCCTTTCTCCATATCCCTAATGTTCATGTTGCTTGTATCTAATGTGACCTGTGATATACATATTAAAGCAAGAATAACAAATAAGTGCTATCCACATTGGATTAATACAGTTTAACTTATTACTCATTACAGACATATAATATAAAGATTAAGGTTTCTCCACAAAAACATTTTTGCATCTCATAAACTGCCCATCTCAGTAAACTTTCATAAGCCACTACAAGTACATGAGTAACATGGGACTCAGCATAAACTAATTGAGCACTAGAAGGTTTTGTACATGTAATTTTTGTGTAGGTCTACTGCAATATCTGAGTAGCATCAAACTAAATGAATTGGCAGTTCTACAGAGTAGATCTTATGTTGTGATGATTACAATGTTGATAGCTCTTAAATCATTGATTCCTTGTCTTGTTTCTTGCAAACATGAATCAGCTACTTGACCCTGAGGTATATGAAATATTTACCACTCATCAATGTACTTAAAGCCGTGCTCCTTTACACTGTTGCTTTTCCTTAAAATTTCCAGAACACATTAAAATATCTTTATAAGCACATTTATGTCATCTTGCACATGAAACGCACCTTCCATGTATTTTAGAATTTTGACAGTGTTCTTCAATATCTTAGTCTTTCCATTTGTAACCTGAAATAAATTACCAGAAAATGAACACGACTGATAATTACATAAAATTTAAGTTACTATCCTCAGTGATCCTTAGAACTATGCCTGTTTTATTTACCACATTCTGCTTTTTTCACAATCAAAATTATAGAAGAGCATTGATAATCAAGAAAACCTTTCCCCCATATTTAAAAAGTAGAAGAAAATCAAAGTCTTACCTATAGCAGTGAGGTTCCTGTAGGTCTGTAGCATGATATTTACATAGACACTCTTCTGGAAGGATTCAGCAAAGCCCAGTCTTCCAGAGTGAAGTTTATGTGCACATCATTATAGGTCATTACATCCTAAAATATCCCAAAGATGTGTCCAACAGAAAGCATAATTCAGACAATATTGTGAATATATACATCTTTTACAACTAAGTTTAAATGATTCAGGTGATTTCCATACTTATTCTATGACATGAAATAGAAGAGGTGGTTCACTCCTGTCATTTCTGTGCTCTTTGAATAGGATAGAGCTTTGCAAGGGAAGTTTCTCTTAACAGACATATAAACATAGAAAAAGAAAAACAAACCAACAGATCAATCATAATGAGTACACATCAGAGAAGTTGTATGAACAATTACTAACTACAAAATGCAAAACAAACAAAAAACATGGGCAAGCAGGTTATTTGGGCACATGCCTTTATCCCTAGCACTCAGGAGTTAGAGGCAGATGTATCTCATTGAGTTGGAGGAAGGCCTAAGCTATGGAATGAGTTCAAGGACAACCTGAGGTGTATGTTAAGACCTTGTCCCTACTCATCCCCACCAAATAAACAAACAAACTAAGGAACAAACAAAAATTAACCAATCAACCAACTAAATAAATGAAAATGTTAGAGAAAAAATTAAAAAATGTGAAGGTCTCACTGAAGTCATTAAAAAAGTTATGCATTCACTCTAGCTCTGCTTTTAGCTCCCAGAAATATGAATACTCACAGTTTAAACTATTAATAAGATACTACTAAAAGAGAATGCATGTTTAACCAGTTTGAAATGGATAGATGAAAATAAAGCAATGTATATGTAGATCATGAAAAAAAAAAACATAAGAGAACCAAAGATATGTCTTGAGAATCAAACGTACTTTTTGGACTTCTAAAGCAGGTGAGTTCAATTGGCAGTACTTATAAGGCACTGAAGAAACTATGGAACAAATACATGTGTTGGTCTAAGAAAATGTTAAATCTAAAAAATTCCAATGACAAAAAATCCAGAAAATCTTAGATATCATGCAAAGACTATATCTAAGAATAATAGGAATACAGAAAGGAGAAGAATAGAAGCTCATTGGCACTGAAATGATTTTAACAAAATCATAGAAGAAAATTTTCATAACTAAAAAAAGAAATATATAAATATACAAGAAGATATACAGATCACCAATTAGATTGAACCAGAAAGCAAAGTCTCCTCACAACCTAATAATCAAAATGTAGAAAGAACATTAAAACATGCAAGAGAAAAAAAACTAACATCTGGAGACAGGCCTATGAAAATTACACCTAACTTCTCAACTGAAACAGTAACAGGCAGAAAGCCTTGGGCAAGATGTACTAAAGAATAAAGAGTCCACAGATACCGGCCAAGATTACTATAAACAGCAAAACTTTCAATCACTAGAGATGGAGAAAATAAGATCTTCCACAATTAGAACAACATCTATCTACAAATCCAGCCCTACAGAAAGTGTCAGAAGAAAAACTCTAAACAAAGGAGGTTAACTATACATACAAAAAGACAGGAAATAAATAATCTCACACCAGCAAAATGTAAATAAGGAAAACACACAAACACATGCACACACACACACACACACACACACACACACGCCTCAACTACTACCAGCAACAACAAAACTACAGATATTAACAACCATTGGTCACAGATATCTCTCAATATAAAAGGCATCGATTCCCTAATAAAAACTTCAGACTATCAGAATGCATGTGAAAACAGGATCCATCCTTCTGGTGCATACAAGAAACACACGTCAATATCAAAAAGGGATTGGAAAAAAGATTTTCCAACCAAGTGGACCTGAGAATTAAGTTGGTGTAACTTTACTAATATCTAACACAATACTCTTTAAACCAAAATTAACCAAAAGGAATTGGAAAATACATTTCATATTCATCAAAGGAAAAATACAGCAAGCAGGTATCTCAGTTCTGAACATCTATGCTGCAAATGCAAGGATACCCATATCTGAAAACAAAAACAAAATTATGACTTACCCTTAAACCATACATGTATCCTTACATACTGGTAGTGGAAGACTTTATCACCCTAACTTCACCAACCAACACTCGAGCTAACATATATTAAAAACCAAATGGAGTTCCATAGAACATTGCACCCAAACACCAAAGAATATACCTTCTTCTCAGTACCTTGTGGAACCGCATTCAAAACTAACCACATATGTATTTGCTTAAGAAGTTTCCACGGATAAAGGAAAATTGAAATATCCTCCAGTATCCAATTAGTCACCACATATTAAAGCTAGATTTCAACAACAACAAAACAACAAAAGGCCTACAAACTCATGGGAACTGAACCACTCACTTCTTAATGAATATTGGGTCAACATTGAAATAAAGAAAGAAATGAAAGATTTCCTAGAATATAAAAATGACTGCACGACATACCCTACTTATAGGACCCAATGAAAGTAGTACAAAAAAGAAACTTAATATCATTAAGTGACTACGTAAAAAAAAAAAAACAGCTCATCTGAAAAGTATAGAACTAAAGAAGCAAGCATACCCAAAGGAATAGGAAAAAGAGAACATTATTATTATTTTTCCCCATTTTTTTATTTTATTTTTTTTATCAGTTACATTTTATTAACTCTGTATCCCAGCCGTGTCCCGATCCCTCATTCCCTCCCAGTCCCTCCCTCCCTCCCTCCCTCCCTCATCTCCACCGTGCCCCTTTCCAAGTCCACTGATGGGGGGGACCTCCTCCCCATTCATCTGATCCTGTTTTATCAGGTATCTTCAGGACTGGCTGCAAAGCCCTCCTCTGTGGCCTAACAGGTCTACTCCTCCCTTCGGGGGTGGGGAGACCAAAGAGCCAGTCATCGAGTTCCTGTTAGAAATAGTCCCTGTTCCCCTCACTTTGGGAAACCAATTGGTTACTGAGCTACCACAGGCTACATCTGAGTGGAGGTTCTAGGTTATATCCATACATGGTCCTTGGTTGAATGTCAGTCTCAGAAAAGATCCTGTGCCCAGATATATTTGGTCCTTGTGGAGCTCCTATCCTTTCCCCATCAGACTAACTCCCCTTCTTTCTTATGATTCCCTGTACTCTGCCAAAGGTTTGGTCATGAGTCTTTGCTTTGAAAACACTGCTAGTTAGAGTCTTTCAGATGCGCTCAGTGGACTCCTGTCATACGTTCAATGCACATCCCATCTGTCTTTCTAAAAGAGGATTGATCATCTTACCCCATGTCTGCTCAATTGATTATCTTTTTAGGTGTATAGATTTCATTATGTTTATCATATCTTATAGGTCTATATAAGTGAGTATATCCCATGTTTGTCTTTCTCCTTCTGGGATATTTCACTCAGAATGATCTTTTCTAGATCCCACCATTTGCCTGCAAATTTCATGATTTCCTCCTTTTTGATTGCTGAGTAGTATTCCATTGTATAAAAATACCACATTTCTGTACCCATTCCACCGGTGATGGACATCTGGGTTGTTTCCAGGTTCTGGCTATTACAAATAGAGCTGCTATAAACATGGTTGATCAAGTGTCCTTTTTGTGTACTTGAACAAACTTTGGGTATATACCTAGCAGTGGTATAGCTGGGTCTGGAGGAAGCACTATTCCTATTTGTCTTAGAAAGCGCCAGATAGCGTTCCAGAGTGGTTGTACCAGTTTACATTCCCACCAGCAGTGGAGCAGGGTTCCCCTTTCTCCACAACCTCTCCAGCATGTGTTATTGCTTGAGTTTTTCATCTTGGCCATTCTGATGGGTGTAAGGTGATATCTCAGGGTCGTTTTGATTTGCATTTCCCTGATGGCTAATGAGGATGAGCATTTCTTTAAGTGTTTCTCTGCCATTCGATATTCCTCTGTCGAGAATTCTCTGTTTAGCTCTGTTCCCCATTTTTTAAGTGGATTACTTGGATTGCTGCTTTTCAGCTTCTTTAGTTCTTTGTATATACTGGATATTAGTCCTCTGTCAGATAAAGGGTTAGTGAAGATTCTTTCCCAATCTGTAGGCAGTTGTTTTGTTTTGATGACGGTATCCTTTGCTTTACAGAAACTTTTCAGTTTCATGAGGTCCCATTTATTGATTGTTGCTCTTAGAGCCTGTGCTGTTGGTGTTCTGTTCAGGAAGTTGTCTCCTGTGCCAATGAGTTCTAGGCTGTTCCCCACTTTTTTTTTTCTAATTGATTTAGGGTATCTGATTTTATGTTGAGGTCCTTGATCCACTTTGACTTTAGTTTTGTGCAGGGTGATAAATATGGATCTATTTTCATTTTTCTGCATGTAGACATCCAGTTGGTCCAGCACCATTTGTTGAAGATGCTGTCTTTTTTCAATTGAATGGATTTGGCTTCTTTGTCAAATATCGAGTATTCATAGGTGTGTGGATTTATTTCTGGGTCTTCTATGCGGTTCCATTGATCCTCCTTTCTGTTTCTATGCCAGTAACATGCAGTTTTTATTACTGTTGCCCTGTAGTACAGCTTGAGATCAGGAATGGAGATACCTCCAGATGATCTGTTGTTGTACAGGATCGTTTTGGAGATTCTGGGTTTTTTGTTTCTCCATATGAAGCTGAGAATCTTTTTTTCAAGGTCTGTAAAGAATTGAGTTGGTATTTTGATGGGAATTGCATTGAATCTGTAGATTGCTTTTGGCAGTATGGCCATTTTCACAATGTTAATCCTACCAATCCATGAGCACGGGAGATCTTTCCATCTTCTAATATCTTCTTCGATTTCTTTCTTCAGAGACTTGAAGTTTTTCTCAAACAGGTCTTTCACTTGCTTAGTTAGGGTCACACCAAGGTACTTTATGTTATTAGTGGCTATTGTGAAGGGTGTTGTTTCCCTAATTTCTTTCTCAGCCTTTTTGTCTTTGGTATATAGGAGGGCTTCTGATTTTTTTGAGTTGATTTTGTATCCTGCCACTTTGCTGAAGGTGTTTATCAGCTGAAGGAGTTCTCTGGTTGAATTTTTGGGGTCGCTCATGTATACTATCCTATCATCTGCAAATAGTGACACTTTGCCCTCTTCCTTTCTGATTTGTATCCCCTTGATCTCCTTTAGTTGTCTTATTGCTCTGGCTAGGACTTCAAGTACTATGTTGAAGAGATATGGGGACAATGGACAGCCTTGTCTTGTCCCTGATTTCAGTGGGATTGATTTAAGTTTCTCTCCATTGAGTTTGATGTTAGCTATAGGCTTGCTATATATTGCCTTTACTATGTTTAGGTATGTGCCTTGTATCCCTGATCTCTCCAAGACTTTAAACATGAATGGGTGTTGGACTTTGTCAAATGCTTTTTCGGCGTCTAAGGAGATGATCATGTGGTTTTTCTCCTTCAGTTTGTTTATGTAGTGGATTACATTGATGGATTTTCGTATGTTGAACCACCCTTGCATGCCTGGGATGAAGCCTACTTGGTCATGGTGGATGATATCTTTGATGTGATCTTGGATTCGGTTTGCAAGTATTTTATTGAGTATTTTTGCGTCAATGTTCATAAGAGAGATAGGCCTAAAATTCTCTTTTTTTGCTGGGTCTTTGTGTGGTTTAGGTATTAAGGTGACTGTGGCTTCATAGAATGAGTTTGGTAGTGTTCCTTCTGTTTCTATTTTGTGGAATAGCTTGAGGAGAATTGGAGTTAGCACTTCTTTGAAGGTCTTGTAGAATTCTGCGCTGAAGCCATCTGGTCCAGGGCTTTTTTTTGGAGGGGAGACTGTTAATGACTGCTTCGATTTCCTTGGTAGATATAGGGCTATTCAGTCTTTCTACCTGATCTTGACTTAGTTTTGGTAGATGGAATCTTTCAAGAAAATTATCCATTTCATTTAGATTCTCAAATTTTGTGGCATATAGGCTTTTGTAGTATGACCTAATAATTGTTTGGATTTCCTCAATGTCTGTGGTTATTTCCCCATTTTCATTTCTGATTTTGCTGATCTGGATAGTTTCTCTCTGCTTTTTAGTTAGTTTGGCTAAGGGTTTGTCTATCTTGTTGATTTTCTCAAAGAACCAGCTTTTTGTTTCATTGATTCTTTGGATAGTTTTATTTGTTTCTAGTTGATTGATTTCAGCCCTTAGTTTGATTATTTCCAGCCGTCTGCTCCTTTTGGGTGTATCTGCTTCTTTTTGTTCTAGGGTTTTCAGTTGGGCCATTAAGTTGTTTGTATGTGATGTTACGAATTTCTTCTTGCAGGCACTTAGTGCTATAAATTTTCCTCTGAGCACTGCTTTCAGTGTGTCCCATAAATTTGGGTATGTTGTGCCTTCCTTTTCATTGAATTCTAGGAAGTCTTTAATTTCTTTCTTTATTTCTTCCTTAACCCAGCTGTCATTGAGTAGTAAGTTGTTTAGTTTCCATGTGCGTGTCGGCTTTTTGTTGTTTCTGTTGTTGTTGAAGTCTAGCTTTAGTCCATGGTGGTCAGATAGTATACAAGGGATTATTTCAATCCTTTTGTATCTGTTGAGGTTGTGACCCACTATATGGTCTATTTTGGAGAAGGTTCCATGCGGTGTTGAAAAGAAGGTGTACTCTTTTGAGTTTGGGTGAAACGATCTGTAGACGTCTATTAGGTCCATTTGATTTAGGGATTCTGTGAGTGCTTTTATTTCCCTATTTGGTGTCTGTCTAGTTGATCTGTCCCTTGGTGAGAGTGGAGTGTTTCAGTCTCCCACTATTAAGGTATTAGGATCAATGTATGATTTAAGCTTTAATAATGTTTCATTTACGAATGTCGGTGCTCTTGTATTTGGGGCATAGATATTCAAGATTGTGATGTCCTCTTGGTGGATTTTTCCTTTGATGAGAATATAGTGGCCCTCCTTATCTTTTTTGATTAACTTGGGTTGAAAGTCTATTTTATTAGATATTAGGATGGCTACTCCAGCTTGTTTTCTGGAACCGTTTGCTTGAAAAACAGTTTTCCAGCCCTTTACTCTGAGGTAGTGTTTGTCTTTGTTGCATAGGTGTGTTTCTTGGATGCAACAGAATGTTGGATCCTGTTTCCTTAACCATTCTGTTAGCCTGTGTCTTTTTATTGGTGAGTTGAGTCCATTGATATTGATAGATAATAGTGACCAATGCATGTTAATTCCTTTTGTAATGGAGTCGATGATCTAACCCTGATTCATTGCTTGTTTTCTTTTCATTTTTGTTGGGACATTATCTGTATGCCCTGTTTTCTTGGGTGAATTTGTTTTCATTGGATTGGAGTTTTCCTTCTAGTATCTTCTGTAGGGATGGTTTGCTGTGTAGATATTGTATAAATTTAGTTTTGTCATGGAATATTTTGTTTTCTCCATCTATGTTGATTGAAAGCTTTGCAGGGTATATTAGTCTGGGTTGACATTTGTGATCTCTTAGAGTCTCCATGATACTTGCCCAGGCCCTTCTGGGTTTCATAGTTTCTGATGAGAAGTCCGGCGTGATTCTGATAGGTCTACCTTCATATGTTACTTGCCTTTTTCCCTTGCTGCTTTTAATATCTTTTCTTTGTTCTGTAGATTTAGTGTTTTGACTATGATGTGACGTGATGTGTTTCTTTTCTGGTCTAGTCTATTTGGAGTTCTGTAGGCCTCTTGTATATTTATGGACATCTCTTTCTTTAAGTTGGGAAAATTTTCTTCTATGATTTTCTTGAAAATATTTTCTGGACCTTGGAGTCTGGAGTCTTCTTTGTCGTGAATTCCTATTATTCTTAAATTTTGTCTTTTCATAGCATCCTTGATTTCTTGGATATTTTGTGATTGGAACTTTTCTGATTTTACTTTTTCTTTGAGAGAAGTATCCATTTCTGCAAGCATGTCTTCACCTCCAGAGATTCTCTCTTCCATCTCTTGTATTCTGTTGGTGATGCTTACTTTTGTGGTTCCTGATCTTTTATCCAAGTTCTCCAGCTGAAGGGTTTTCTCATTTTGTGTTTTCTTTATTGATTCTAATTCTGTTTTCAGGCCTTGCACCATTTCTTTCATGTGTTTGAATTTGGATTCCTGTCTCTCTACGATGGCCTCTATTTCTTTTTTCATTTCCTTCTTATATGCCACTAATTTTTCCTCTACTTCTGTATCTATGTGTTTGGCTATGTTTGCCTGTGTTTCTTTAAGGATATTGTCTATTTCTTCTTTCTTTGCCTCCAATTGACTGGCCATCTCTTTGAAAGACTTGTTCATTTCCTCCTTATGAGCCTCAAATAATTGGGCAAGCATGGCTTTAAAATCATTTTCCTGTGCTTCTGCTGAATTGGTGTATCCATCGATTTTGGGGTTTGCTGGTGAAGTCATGATGTCCTGATTTATGTTGGAAGTGTTCTTTCGCCTACCTCTGGCCATTGGCTTATCTGAAACCTTCCCTGTTTGTTTTTGGATTCTGCAGATCAGACTGGTGCTGTCTCTCTCTGGTGTCTGGAGAGTTCTTCAGGAAGCTGAGCACTCTCAGCGTGTGCTGAGGACTAGCTGTACCTGTGGGAGGAAAGTACACAGGCGCAAACGGGGCAAATGCAAGCGTGTGTGTGCGTGCGCGTGTGTGTGTCTGTGTGTGTAAGTGTGCGTGGATGAGTTTCTCGAGGGACAGAGTGATGGCTAATGTTGAACCCTTGAGTGTGTGGGAGGGGCTCTGTACTGTATATGTCGCAGGCGCTAATGATGATCGCAGCGCAATTTCTGGTATTAACTGTCTTAGCTCCTCAATCAGGCCCACAGGGCAGGAACTTCAATGTCCCTAGTGCCCCTCTGTTTCCCAAAGTGGGTATGTGGGTGGGAGGGGGGTTCGATGCCTGGCTTCTGATTTAGAAGGACCCAGGATCTGGGGAACTGCAGATTCTCAAGGGTGCACTCACTTACAGGCAGGTCTCTTGGCCGAGATCGTGGTATCCGGGGCTCTCTGCTCTCTGGTTTGGCCCTGCTTCTTTGATGTGTTCCGCCAGTTCTGTGCTGCTGTCACTGCCAGGTTCTGAGGTCTTGCTGTAGCTGGAGATTTCAGGGTGGTCACTTCAGCAGGGATGGGGTAATCAGGCTCTCTGTTCTCTGGTTTGGCCCTGGTTAGTCTTAAACTGGAGGTCTGTGGTGCCCCGCCAGTTCAGTACTGCTCCGCTGCCACGTCCTGCTGTAACTGGAGACTGGCTTGCTAGTCCCAATGCTTTCTGGGAAGTCCTGGGATCTCTTCGTTGTGCTCTCCAAGCTTGGGAGGCCCAGTGCCTGGTGTGTCCAGGTTGTATGACGTTTCTGCCTGGTTTCGGTGAGTATATAGCGTATTCTCTGTCACTGTGGGATTGGGCGGGTTGTACCTTCAGTGATGGCGATCCTGCGGAGCTAGTATGGTGTCTAGCAGATTCGCGCCCTGGGAGGATGGTGCAGCCGCTGCGCGAATCTGGGACTCCGGGGTATGTACTGCTGGCTTTTGTCTGCCGCTAAAGTGGTTGGGGCTCCGTCTCAGCGGTTGTATACCCCAGGCAGTTAGGTCTGCGCTGAGAAAGATGAGTCCGCTGTGCCGCTGTGCCGAGGAGGAAGGAGGTCTGGGGGAAGGGAGTGCCGCAAGAACAAAGGATCTTTTCTCTCCCTCCCCAAGCAAGTCTCCGGGTGACCGGAGGCCAAAGTTTTCACCTCCTGTGATGTTCTCTGGTGTTCAGAAAGCCTCGCTGTGGTTTTCCTGGGTTGGGGGTCCTTCCATTCTCCAACTCAGAAGATCAGGTATCCCACTGCTCAGAAACTGTGTGTGCTAGTCGCCATCTTGGCTCCGCCCGAGAACATTATTTTTAAGAAAATCAAGGTAACAAGAACCTGGCTCTTTGAAAAAAAAATCAAGAAGATGGACAAACCCTTATCCAAACTAACTAAAAGACAAAGGGAGAATATACAAATTAACAAAATCAAAAATGAAAAGACATAACAGACACTGAAGAAATCCATAAAATAATCAGATCATACTTTAAAAAATTGTATACCATAAAATTGAAAAAAATAAAAGAAATGGATAGATTTCCCAATAGATGCCATTTACCAAAGCTATGTCTCAATCAGACACACACACACACACACACACACACACATGCACACACACGCACACACACAAAATTTAAATAGATCTATAATCTGTAACAGAGGCAGTCATTAAAATCTGTACCCTTTGATTTTCCAAAACCCTAGTTTATTTAGGGTTTTTAAATTCTTCTACCTACCTTCTATCCCACTGATCATAGGAAGGGGAGAAAGAAAGTTCTTAGAATAAAGGATTTTGTGGACCTTTTTTAGCAGTATTTCCTTGGGGCAAATACACTCTATGCTTTCCAGATACCAGCATTCCTATCCAATAGACAACACCCAACAACAACATGAATTGGCACAATTCAGCAAAGAAAACAAGACTCCCAAAAAAAACAGAGTCAGCAAAAGCTGCAAGACTCAGCTGGATTGCTACAAGAAGTTGTCTGCTCTGCAGTGTTTCTCTTTGAAAAGTTTAGAAAAATGAAGACCAGCAATGAGTAGCAATACAAATGCATGTCTCCCTGTCTGTGGGCTTCTGTTTATCATAGCCCACACAAAGCTGTTTTACAACCTGAACATGCCATGCCCCTTGCACAGGACAGCTTCTAGCAAAACATCACTGGCTCTCTCATGTGTCGGTTTTCAGCTGGCCAAGATGATGTGTCCCTTCATGAGTTTGTTTTTAACTGAGGATAAACTACAAACATTTCAACACAAAAAATTTCCAAACCCAGAGACTTGCACATTCACATTGTTTTAGTGCAGAATTTTATTAGACATTCAAAGAAGAGCCAATACCAACACTTCTCAAATTATTCCAAAATATTACAAATGTATATTTCCAAATTCTTTTATGAGGCCAGAGTCATCCTGATATTCAAACCACAAAGATTACACGAAGATTCCATAAAGATTACATAAAGACAGAGGATTATAAAAAAACTTCCCTTATAAATATACATAAAATATACTCAATAAAATAATTTCAAATCAATTTTACAAACACATCAAAAAAGATTATTCACCATATTCAAGTAGGCTTCATCCCAGAAATTCAGGGGTGGTACAAAATATAAAATCTGTCAGTGCAATCTACCATGTAAATATATTGAAAGAAAAAAGTACATTATCAAATCATTATATGCTGAAAAAGGCTTTGAGAAAGTCCAATGCCCCTTCATGATAAAAGTCTTGTGGAGAGTAGAAATACACAGAGTATACATAAACATAATTAGGGAAATTTACAGCAAGCCTATAGCCAACAGCAAATTAAATGGTGAGAAACTCAAAGCAATTCCTCTAAAATCAGGAACAAGACAAGTTTGTCTCCTCTGTCCATATCTATTTAATATTGTACTTGTAGTTCTAGCTTGGACAGTAAGAAAACTGCAAGAGATCAAAGAAATACAAATTGGAAAAATAGTAGTCAAAATATCAATAATTGCAAAAGATATGATAATATATATGAGAGATTCCAAAAATTCTGTCAGGGAACTCCTACAGTTGATAAATACCTTCTGCAAAATGGCTGGGTACAAAATTACCTAAAAACAAACAAAACAAAAACCAGTAGCTCTCCTATAAACAAATGAAAAATAGGCTGAGGAATATATCAGGAAAACAACACAGTTGTTCACAATAGCCACAATTAATATAAAATATCTTGGGGTAACTCTAACTAAGCAAGCAAAATACTTCTATGACAAAAATGTTACAGAACTTTTCTTTATCTTTAGCAAATGAAATTTAAAGAAATATCAGAAGACAGAAAGATCTCTCATGCTCATGAATGGATAGGATTAACATAGTAAAAATGGCCATCCTTCTAAAAGCAATCTATAGATTCAACACAGTTCCTATCAAAACTTCAAAACAATTCTTTTCAAAACTTGGAAGGTCAATACTTAATTTCATATGGAAAAGCAAAAAACAAAACAAAACAAAACAAAAAAAAAACAGGATAGCTAAATGCATTCCTGAGCAATATTAGAATTTATGGAGTTATTGCCCTCCCTGATTTCAAATTGCACTACAAAGTCATAGTCATAAAAATCTCATGGCATTTGCATAAAAACAGACATGTCAATTAAATAAAATTAAATCATCGACCCACACATAAATCCACACACCTAAGGACAGTTGCTTTTTTATTATGAAGCTAGAAAGAAACAATGAGAAAAGAAAGCATCTTCAAGAAATTTTGCTGATATAACTGGATATATATATATATATATATATATATATATATGTATGTATGTAGAAAAATTCAAAGAGATCAATATTTGCACAAACTTATGTCCAAGTGGAACAAAATCTCAACATATAAACAGACACATTGAACCTGACAGAAGAGCAAATATGGAACAGCCTTGAACACATTGACACAGGAGACAATTTCTTAAACAGAATACTGATCAGGCAGGCACTAAGATCAACAATTAATAAATGGTACCTTGAATACTGAAATGCAAAGGACACCATCAATTAGAAAACATGGCAGCCTACAAAAGATTTTCATCAAATGTGCATGCAATGAAGGGCTAATATACAAATTTTAAAAAAGAACTCAATAAATTAGACAACCAGTAACTAAACAATCCAATTAAAAATGGGGCAAAGAAATAAACAGGGAATTCTCAGAAGAGAAATCTAAATGGACAAGAAACATCCTTAGCCTTCAGGGAAATGCCAATCAAAACTAGTTGAAATTCCATCTTGCACCTGTCAGAACAGCCAAGATCAACAAAACAAGTGACAGGCAAGGATGTAGAAAAAGGCAAACACCTATTCATTTTTGTTGGGAAAGCAAACTTTACAACCACTATGTAAATCAATTTGGTGGTTCCTTAGAAATTTTGGTAATTGAGACCTCAAGATACAGCTATACCACTATTGGGCATATAGCCAAAAGACACTCCATCTTACCACAGGGACACTTGCTCAACCATATTCATAATGGCTTTAATTCATAATAGCCAGAATCTGGAAACATCCTAGATATTCCTCAATGGAAGAACGGATAAAGAAAATGTGGTATATTTTAAAAATGGAGTATTACTCAGGTTTTAGAAAAAAAAATAGGATCATGAAATAGGCAGGAAAATGTATGGAACTGAAAAAAATCTTCCTGAGTTATGAATTATATAAAGTTGATGGGCTGCTTGATCTTTCTGTGGGTTCTCTAGCAACTAGAGGTGGGGCATCTCTAAATTAGGCTCTGTTGCCTGCCTTTGAATCCTTTTCCCCTAGCAGGGCCTTGTCTTGCCTCAAGGGAAGAGGAGGCACTTAGTCCTGATGAGACTTGATGTGCCAATGCAGATTGGTATGCTGTGCAGGGAGACTCCATTCTCTGAGTAAGAAGGGGGAGGGGGATAGTGAAAGTGGATGGGAGGGTTGGAATGGGGAAGAGGTAGTAGACCTGTAATTGTGATGTACAATGAACAAATAAATTAGTGGAATAAAATAAGGACCATGAAATTCACACACAAATGAATTAAACTAGGAAAAAAATTATCCTGAATGTGGTAACCCATACACAGAAAGACAAACATGATATGTATTTAGAAGAAGATATTAGCTGTCAAGTGTAGGATAATCACACTGCAATCCACACAATAAGAGAAGCTGAGTAAAAGGAAGCGTTCTAGGTTGGATAGCATGGATATCTTTGGAAAGTGGAAATAAAATAAATATTGAGGGTAGACAGGTAATGGGGCGCATGGTGCGGATAGAAACAGAAAGTGAGAAAGAAGCAGAGGGAGAGAGTATAATGAGAGACAACTTGAGTCTCTGAACATTTAGGCGGTAACATAGAATCCTGGTGCAATGGGATCTTCTGGGAACCTATGAGGGTGAACCTAAAATACCCTCCTAGTAATAGAGTATATAGAACCTGAACATAAACAGGTAAACAGGTTAAGTTCCCACTTGTGGGACTGGGACACTAACTCAGCCACAAAACCTTCTAGCCACAACCTATTCTCTGTAAGATGTGCTGCAGCAGTGGTGGCAGAGTTTGTGGTTATGGGTAACCAATGACTGGCCTAACTTGAGGACCAAGCCATAAGAGAGTGCCCATGCCTGAAACTTCCTGGATGACCAGGAACCCAAAGGTAGATGCCTTAAAGATCTAGTGTTAAACTATGTAATACTGATTTTTTAAAAAAAGTCAATGAGGTGTCCCGGAGTCCC
Source organism: Meriones unguiculatus (assembly GCF_030254825.1). NCBI lineage: Eukaryota > Metazoa > Chordata > Mammalia > Rodentia > Muridae > Meriones > Meriones unguiculatus. The sequence continues at coordinate 22,125,017 of NC_083353.1, read as the reverse complement.
AGATTCATGCAGCGGCTGTACCATCCTCCCAGGGCGCGAATCTGCTAGACACCATACTAGCTCCGCAGGACCGCCATCACTGAAGGTACTGCCCGCCGAATCCCACAGTGACAGAGAATACACTATATACTCACCAAAACCAGGCAGAAACATCATACAACCTGGACACACCAGGCGCTGGGCCTCCCAGTCTTGGAGAGCACAGTGAAGAGACCCCAGGACTTCCCAGAAAGCATTGGGACTAGCTACCCAGTCTCCAGTTACAGCAGGACTTGGCAGTGACAGCAGCACAGAACTGGCGGAGCACATCAAAGAAGCAGGGCCAAACCAGAGAGCAGAGAGCCCAGGATACCAGGATCTATGCCAAGAGACCTGCCTGTAAGTGAGTGCACCCTTGAGAATCTGCAGTTCCCCAGATCCTGGGTCCTTCTAAATCAGAAGCCAGGCATCGAACCCCCCTCCCACCCACATACCCACTTTGGGAAACAGAGGGGCACTAGGGACATTGAAGTTCCTGCCCTGTGGGCCTCATTGAGGAGTTAAGGCAGTTAATGCCAGAAATTGTGCCACTATCATCTTTAGCACCTGCGACATATACAGTGCAGAGCCGCTCCCACACACTCAAGGGTTCAACATTAGCCATCACTCTGTCCCTCGAGAAACACTTCCACGCACACTTACACACACAGACACACACACGCTTGCATTTGCCCCGTTTGTGCCTGCGTACTTTCCTCCCACAGGTACAGCTAGTCCTCAGCACACGCTGAGAGTGCTCAGCTTCCTGAAGAACTCTCCAGACACCAGAGAGAGACAGCACCAGTCTGATCTGAAGAATCCAAAAACAAACAGGGAAGGTTTCAGATAAGCCAATGGCCAGGGGTAGGCAAAGAACACTTCCAACATAAATCAGGACATCATGACTTCACCAGCAAACCCCCAAATCGATGGATACTCCAATTCGGCAGAAGCACAGGAAAATGATTTTAAAGCCATGCTTGCCCAATTATTTGAGGCTCATAAGGAGGAAATGAACAAGTCTTTCAAAGAGATGGCCAGTCAATTGGAGGCAAAGAAAGAAGAAATAGACAATATCCTTAAAGAAACACAGGCAAACATAGCCAAACAAATAGATACACAAGTAGAGGAAAAATTAGTGGCATATAAGAAGGAAATGAAAAAAGAAATAGAGGCCATCGTAGAGAGACAGGAATCCAAATTCAAACACATGAAAGAAATGGTGCAAGGCATGAAAACAGAATTAGAATCAATAAAGAAAACACAAAAATGAGAAAACCATTCAGCTGGAGAACTTGGATAAAAGATCAGGAACCACAAAAGTAAGCATCACCAACAGAATACAAGAGATGGAAGAGAGAATCTCTGGAGGTGAAGACATACTTGCAGAAATGGATACTTCTCTCAAAGAAAAAGTAAAATCAGAAAAGTTCCAATCACAAAATATCCAAGAAATCAAGGATGCTATGAAAAGACAAAATCTAAGAATAATAGGAATTCACGAAAAAGAAGACTCCAGACTCCAAGGACCAGAAAATATTTTCAAGAAAATCATAGAAGAAAATTTTCCCAACTTAAAGAAATAGATGTCTATAAATATACAAGACGCCTACAGAACTCCAAATAGACTAGACCAGAAAAGAAACACATCACGTCACATCATAGTCAAAACACTAAATCTACAGAACAAAGAAAAGATATTAAAAGCAGCAAGGGAAAAAGGCCAAGTAACATATGAAGGTAGACCTATCAGAATCACACCAGACTTCTCATCAGAAACTATGAAAGCCAGAAGGGCCTGGGCAAGTATCATGGAGACTCTAAGAAAAAAGCTTATGTCAACCCAGACTACTATACCCTGCAAAGCTTTCAATCAACATAGATGGAGAAAACAAAATATTCCATGACAAAACTAAATTTATACAATATCTACACAGCAAACCATCCCTACAGAAGATACTAGAAAGAAAACTCCAATCCAATGAAAACAAATGCACCCAAGAAAACAGGGCATACAGATAATATCCCAACAAAAATGAAAAGAAAACAAGCAATGAAACAGGGTTAGATCATGGAATCCTTTACAAAAGGAACTAACATGCATTGGTCACTATTATCTATCAATATCAGTGGACTCAACTCACCAATAAAAAGACACAGGCTAACAGAATGGTTAAGGAAACAGGATCCAACATTCTGTTGCATCCAAGAAACACACCTATGCAACAAAGACAAACACTACCTCAGAGTAAAGGGCTGGAAAACTGTTTTTCAAGCAAATGGTTCCAGAAAACAAGCTGGAGTAGCCATCCTAATATCTAATAAAATAGACTTTCAACCCAAGTTAATCAAAAAAGATAAGGAGGGCCACTATATTCTCATCAAAGGAAAAATCCACCAAGAGGACATCACAATCTTGAATATCTATGCCCCAAATACAAGAGCACCGACATTCGTAAATGAAACATTATTAAAGCTTAAATCATACATTGATCCTAATACCTTAATAGTGGGAGACTGAAACACTCCACTCTCACCAAGGGACAGATCAACTAGACAGACACCAAATAGGGAAATAAAAGCACTCACAGAATCCCTAAATCAAATGGACCTAATAGACGTCTACAGATCGTTTCACCCAAACTCAAAAGAGTACACCTTCTTTTCAACACCGCATGGAACCTTTTCCAAAATAGACCATATAGTGGGTCACAACCTCAACAGATACAAAAGGATTGAAATAATCCCTTGTATACTATCTGACCACCATGGACTAAAGCTAGACATCAACAACAAGAGAAACAACAAGAAGCCGACACGCACATGGAAACTGAACAACTTACTACTCAATGACAGCTGGGTTAAGGAAGAAATAAAGAAAGAAATTAAAGACTTCCTAGAATTTAATGAAAAGGAAGGCACAACATACCCAAATTTATGGGACACATTGAAAGCAGTGCTCAGAGGAAAATTTTTAGCACTAAGTGCCTGCAAGAAGAAATTCGTAACATCACATACAAACAACTTAATGGCCTAACTGAAAACCCTCGAAAAAGAAAAGAAGCAGATACACCCAAGAGGAGCAGACGGCTGGAAATAATCAAACTAAGGGATGAAATCAATCAACTAGAAACAAATAAAACTATCCAAAGAATCAATGAAACAAAAAGCTGGTTCTTTGAGAAAATCAACAAGATAGACAAGCCCTTAGCCAAACTAACTAAAAAGCAGAAACTATCCAGATCAGCAAAATCAGAAATGAAAATGGGGACATAACCACAGACACTGAGGAAATCCAAAGAATTATTAGGTCATACTACAAAAGCTTATATGCCACAAAATTTGAAAATCTAAATGAAATGGATAATTTTCTTGAAAGATTCCATCTACCAAAATAAGTCAGGTAGAAAGACGGAATAGCCCTATATCTCCCAAGGAAATCGAAGCAGTCATTAACAGTCTCCCCTCCAAAAAAAGCCCTGGACCAGACGGCTTCAGCGCAGAATTCTACAAGACCTTCAAAGAAGTGCTAACTCCAATTCTCCTCAAGCTATTCCACAAAATAGAAACAGAAGGAACACTACCAAACTCATTCTATGAAGCCACAGTCACCTTAATACCTAAACCACACAAAGACCCAACAAAAAAGAGAACTCCGGGCCTATCTCTATAATGAACATTGACGCAAAAATACTCAATAAAATACTTGCAAACCGAATCCAAGAACATATCAAAGATATCATCCACCATGACCAAGTAGGCTTCATCCCAGGCATGCAAGGGTGGTTCAACATACGGAAATCCATCAATGTAATCCACTACATAAACAAACTGAAGGAGAAAAAAACACATAACCATCTCCTTTGATGTCGAAAAAGCATTTGAAAAACTCCAACACCCATTCATGTTTAAAGTCTTGGAGAGATCAGCGATACAAGGCACATACCTAAACATAGTAAAGGCAATATACAGCAAGCCTCTAGTCAACATCAAACTCAATGGAGAGAAAATTAAATCAATCCCACTGAAATCAGGGACAAGAAAAGGCTGTCCATTTTCCCCATATCTCTTCAACATAGTACTTGAAATTCTAGCCAGAGCAATAAGACAACTAAAGGAGATCAAGAGGATACAAATCAGAAAGGAAGAGGGCAAAGTGTCACTATTTGCAGATGATAGGATAGTATACATGAGCGACCCCAATAATTCAATGAGAGAACTCCTTCAGCTGATAAACACCTTCAGCAAAGTGGCAGGATACAAAATCAACTAAAAAAAAATCAGAAGCCCTCCTATATACCAAACACAAAAAGGCTGAGGAAGAAATTAGGGAAACAACACCCTTCACAATAGCCACTAATAACATAAAGTACCTTGGTGTGACTGTAACCAAACAAGTGAAAGACCTGTTTGAGAAAATCTTCAAGTCTCTGAAGAAAGAAATTGAAGAAGATATCAGAAGATGGAAAGATCTCCCGTGCTCATGGATTGGTAGGATTAACATTGTGAAAATGGCCATACTGCCAAAAGCATTCTACAGATTCAATGCAATTCCCATCAAAATACCAACTCAATTCTTTACAGACCTTGAAAAAAAGATTCTCAGCTTCATATGGAGAAATAAAAAACCCAGAATCTCCAAAAAGATCCTGTACAACAACAGATCATCTGGAGGTATCTCCATCCCTGATCTCAAGCTGTACTACAGGGCAATAGTAATAAAAACTGCATGGTATTGGCGTAGAAACAGAAAGGAGGATCAATGGAACCACATAGAAGACCCAGAAATCAATCCACATACATATGAATACTCGATATTTGACAAAGAAGCCAAATCCATTCAATGGAAAAAAGACAGCATCTTCAACAAATGGTGCTGGACCAACTGGATGTCTACATGCAGAAAAATGAAAATAGATCCATATTTATCACCCTGCAGAAAACCAAAGTTAAAGTGGATCAAAGACCTCAACATAAAACCAGATACCCTAAATCAAGTGGAAATAAAAGTGGGGAACAGCCTAGAACTCATTGGCACAGGAGACAACTTCCTGAACAGAACACCAACAGCACAGGCTCTAAGAGCAACAATCAATAAATGGGACCTTATGAAACTGAAAAGTTTCTGTAAAGCAAAGGATACCGTCATCAAAACAAAATGACTGCCTACAGATTGGGCAAAAATCTTCACTAACCCTGTATCTGACAGAGGTTATACAAAGAACTAAGAACTAAAGAAGCTGAAAAGCAGCAAATCAAGTAATGCACTTAAAAAATGGGGAACAGAGCTAAATAGAGAATTCTCGACAGAGGAATATCGAATGGCAGAAAAACACTTAAAGAAATGCTCATCCTCATTAGTCATCAGGGAAATGCAAATCAAAACAACCCTGAGATATCACCTTACACCCATCAGAATGGCCAAGATGAAAAACTCAAGCGATAACACATGCTGGAGTGGTTGTGGAGAAAGGGGAACCCTCCTCCACTGCTGGTGGGAATGTAAACTGTTACAACCACTCTGGAAAGCTATCTGGCACTTTCTAAGACAATTAGGAATAGTGCTTCCTCAAGACCCAGCTATACCACTGCTAGGTATATACCCAAATTCATTCAAGTACACAAAAGGGATGCTTGCTCAACCATGTTTATAGCAGCTTTATTTGTAATAGCCAGAACCTGTAAACAACCCAAATGTCTATCAACGGAGGAATGGGTACAGAAATTGTGGTATTTTTACACAATGGAATACTGCTCAGCAATCAAAAAGGAGGAAATCATGAAATTTTCAGGCAAATGGTGGGTTCTAGAAAAGATCATTCTGAGTGAAATATCCCAAAAGGAGAAAGACAAACATGGGATATACTCACTCATCTAGACCTATAAGATATGATAAACATAATGAAATCTATACACCTAAAAAAGATAATCAATTGAGCAGACATGGGGTAAGATGATCAATCCTCATTTAGAAAGACAAATGGAATGTGCATTGAATGTATGACAGGAGTCTACTGAGCACATCTGAAAGACTCTAACTAGCAGTGTTTTCAAAGAAAAGACTCATGACCAAACCTTTGGCAGAGTACAGGGAATCATAAGAAAGAAGGGGAGTTAGTCTGATGGGGAAAGGATAGGAGCTCCACAAGGACCAAATATATCTGGGCACAGGGTCTTTTCTGAGACTGACACTCAACCAAGGACCATGTATGGATATAACCTAGAACCTCCACTCAGATGTAGCCTGTGGTAGCTCAGTAACCAATTGGTTTCCCAAAGTGAGGGGAACAAGGACTATTTCTAACAGGAACTCAATGACTGGCTCTTTGGTCTACCCACCCCCGAAGGGAGGAGCAGTCCTGTTAGGCCACAGAGGAGGGCTTTGCAGCCAGTCCTGAAGATACCTGATAAAACAGGATCAGATGAATGGGGAGGAGGTCCCCCCTATCAGTGGACTTGGAAAGGGGCACGGTGGAGATGAGAGAGGGAGGGAGGGACTGGGAGGGAATGAGGGATCAGGACACGGGTGGGATACAGAGTTAATAAAATGTAACTGATAAAAAAAATAATAATAAAATAAAAAAGTCAATGAAATCATAGCTTACAATATTCTGCTATATTCATAGATGCTGCCTAGTTCAATAGTGATCAGAGGGGGAGCCCCCATAGTGAAGGGAGCAAATACAGTAATCTACATCCAAACATTAGCGTTAACTCAGGGAGCCGGGAGAAAGAGGAGGAGGACGGAGGATTGTTGGAGCCAAAAAGTTCAAGGACACCACGAGAACATGGCCTAATTAGTCAACTAAGGAGAATTCATAAGGAGGGCAATGAAATACTCCAAAAGACACAGACTGAAGTGTTGTATAAAGTTATTAATATTTATTATGGTTTAACTTCTGGTACTGCTGCTGTTAATCCTCAGCAGCTGTAAAACCAAATCACCACACAGAGACTGGGTTTTTAGTTAACCTAGAACACAATGCTGGGCAATATTTACTCCCTCCTAAACCTCCATGCCCTCAGTTTCCTAACATTTAGATTTCCCACATTATACTTGCTTTTTGTGAAATCTTAGGTCTGGTTCATGCTCCAAGTCCTCCAAGCTCTCCTCCCGCTCTGCTCTCCTAGTGCCCCCCTCTCCTCGAGCTCCTCCTCGTTCTCTAGCTCCTCCCCTCTTTCCTGTCCTCTGGCTCCTCCCATTGCACAACATTGTATCCAGCTGCTTTATTTGTGTCCTGTTTACACAAGAGCTGGGACAGGATGCTTATAGTGAGTATCACAATGCAATATCCAAATTGAAACCAGAGAGTTGTGGGTGGGGAAATCAGCATTTGAATTAACAAGGGTAAGGCATATACATTTTAAAAGAACATTATACCAACATTTCCCCCTTTAAGTCCAATAAAGGCTCTTTTTCTTTCAATACAACAATAATTATGAAATTATGAAAACTGTTAGGTAAGATCTACACATGCAATGTCTAGTCCATGTGTATTTAGCACATGGAGAGGGTATCTTAGGAGAAAGTGTCTGATTATCCTATCTATCTTGATAAGTTTAAAATTCTATACTTAAATTAACTTTTATCCTTATTGGTATTAAATATATGTAAAGATTTCTTAATTTCTAAGCAACTTAAGCTTAAATGTGGTACTGTAATTATTTGTTCTTCAACCCCATCAGAGACTTGAGACGGAATAAAATTAGTTATGAGAGTAAATAGGAAGTGCATGTTAGCAGCTTCCAAAAAATAAAAAATTGACAGAGACAGTTTGCTGCTGAACAGTTAGTCACCCATAACTCTCTATAACATTGGAGCATCATCTTCAGCCTTCTGGCTCAGAATATTTTGACAGACATATACGTGAAGCAGGAACTTTTTAGGACTTGCTTACCCTGTCTTGGCAGAGTTTGGCAGTTGACTTGTCCTGCATTTAAGCTTGCCCATTTTAGGCAGAATTTGTCTGTTGTGAAGCGAGGGTATTTTCTTTACCCGAGTGGCTTGTTTGCCACATTTGAAGCCATCTCCATATGGAGGTTCTTCGATGCTCATTATCTTCTTTCAGGTAGGTGGGGTGCTGCCAGGAAATGACTTGTCTCATTGTCAAAGAATCTTTAAAATAATAAGAACATTTTAAATGCCATATTCTGTAGGTCTCCGAAGTTTTTGAAGACTACCTATCTTTATGTAATCGCTTTGTATACAACATCATATTTATCTGTCAAACCTACAAGATATACTCCTGTGACAAATTAAACTAGTGTCTGACATGACTTTGAGTTGAATAACTAACAATTAACTTGTATACCTAATATCCTAACCACCTTTTAATAGTAGTTTAAAAATATTGGAAGTAACCTTGACTTTTTATCAATATACTAAAGCTTATACCAATGTATTAAAAATACTTATTTTTGCATCAATATGCAAAATCCTATACCAGAGTTAAAATTAACCTTATTTGTGAATAACAAATAAAACCTTAAGTTGAGTAGATTCAATAATCTACCCTTTTTCTATTTCTATAAAATATCCCTGTATATTCCTTGTTTCACGTGGAATAAGACCATTAATAATAAACATCTCCCAATGACAATAAAATTTTGTAGCCATATCAAACAACCAAAAACATACCCAACCCCCTTTAAAGGAAATTGGACGCCATTCTCATGAGTTTCTTCTAGCTGACATTGTGGACATGTAGAAATCCTATAGGGGGCCCAAATAAAAATGGTTAATTAAGCAAGTAATAACATTTGTGGTCCAATAACATTTGAATGTTGAGAAATTTCAGGCTTAATAAAAGTCTTTTTTGGAACAGTCCACAATGCTGGACCAGTTAAAATTAGTGGCTTTCTTCAAAGTTCTTTTGGGAGCAGGCTTTGATGTGAAACGGCAGTTGAAGTAGTTGAGGCAGGTACAAGCAGAATGCTGGAACGTGCAAGATGCTGGAACAGATGTGTCAGTTTCTCAACATGCTGAAGAATGATTCTGTTAGGTTTGCTCTAGCATCTCTGTTGTCTAGTTCTTTTGTTCTGCAAACATATAATTTCTCACAAGCATTATAGAGTTCTAAAATTATAAATGTATGAGAGGTGCAGGATGAAACTAAAATGTAAGCCAATTTTATCTATGCAAATTAAAAGGTTAGCATAATACATTTTGAGGATATTATAGCCAAGAATTATTGGCCAAGTATTGATGGAGTTCTGACTGGAGACATTTTTTATGTCTGTCAGTTTCAGAGGTATTTCCAGGTAAAGGGATTATCAATTTATGTTACCTGTTCTGTTTGATCTTGATTTCTCTCCTCTTCTGAGTGGCTAAGGTCTTCCGGTGGTCTTCCACTGTCATTTCTGATTTTTATTAGTTTTGAAGGAACCCATAATTTCTCTTCTCCTGCATGAACATAAGCAAAACCTCTTCCCCAGCGTAACACATTCCCCACTCTCCACTGTGAAGTGAGGGTATCTTTGAAATATATAGGCTGAAAAAATTCAGCAGTTTTTTCTATAACCCAGTGTCTCTCCGCAGCTGTTGTTTGTTGTTCATTAACATTTAAGAAATTTAAGGTTAACAAAGCATTATGTAATCTGTCTCTGGGGGTTTTTAATACCCCTCTCTGTTTGTTAAGCATGTCCCTTGAAGTACGATTGGATCTTTCAATAACTGCTTGACCAGTAGGATTGTGAGGTATACCTGTGACATGCTTCATCTTGTAATATGTAAAAAATCCTTCCATTTTATTAGAGACATACGCTGTAGCATTATCAGTCTTAAATTGTTTAGGTATGCCCATAATTGCCATCACTTCTAATAAATGGGTAATAACTGAATCAGCCTTTTCAGAGCTTAAGGCTGTTGCCCACTGAAACCCTGAATATGTGTCTATAGTATGGTGCACATATTTCAATTTACCAAACTCTGTAAAATAAAGCACGTCCATGTGCCAAATTTCATTTCTTTGGTTACCTTTAGGGTTACTTCCTGCAGGGAGTGGAGTTTGGCTATATAAAGAACAAGCTGGGCATTTTCTCACAATGTCTTTGGCTTGTTGCCAAGTGATAGAAAACTCTCTTTTTAAACCTTTGCTGTTAACATCGTGTTTTTTATGAAATTCTGAGACCTCTAACACGCTTCCTATCAATAGTTCATCAATTTCATCATTGCCTTGTGCTAGAGGACCTGGTAAACCTGTATGAGATCTGACATGTGTTATATACAATTGATTATTTCTATTTCTGATTACTGGTTGTAATTGAAGGAACAGTGAAGTTAAGTCTGAATTATCCTGAATTAGATCAGCACTTTCTATATGCAGAACAACTCTTTCTGCATATTGAGAGTCAGTGACTATATTAAGAGAGTCCTGAAAATCTGATAACACCAAGAGAATTGCATATCATTCTGATTTTTGAACTGAATCATATGGACTCTCCACCACTTTACTCAGATTTTCTGACTTATAACCTGCCTTTTTTGATTTATTGGCATCTGTATAAAATGTGGGAGCTCCAGAAATTGGAGTTCCTTTTACTATATGAGGGAGAATCCAATTGGTTTTTTTATAAACTGAAGTCGCTTGCTTTTTGGGTATTTGTTGTTGATTTCTCCCAAAAATTCACACCAAGCTCTTTGCCAATATTCGTTGTCTGCCCATAATGACAAAATCTCAGCATTGGTAAAGGACACCACTATTCCAGCCAGTTGACGAAGTCTCATTTTTCCTTTTAGGATCAATTCAGAAACCTTTTCTATATAGGTTTTTAGTTTTTTGTTTTGTTTGTGTGTCAAAAATATCCATTTTAAAATATAGTCCTCCCTCTGCATAAGAATTCCTGTGGGAGAATGAGTGGAGGGCAAAATAACCAAAATACAGGCCCTCTTTGGATCAATACGGTCTATACATGCATCTTGTAATTTCCTTTCTACCAGAGCCAATTCCTTTTCAGCTTCAGCTGGTAACGTTCTTGGACTATTTAAGTCCTTATCACCCTGTAAGGTTTGAAATAAGTTACTTAGCTCTTGAGTAGCTAAAGCAAGGGTAGGCCGTAGCCAGTTAATATCTCCCAGCAATTTTTGAAAATCATTAAGAGTTCTTAGCTGTTTTTTTCTAATTTGTACTTTTTGTGGTCGAATTTTCTGTAGACCTATTTTATATCCTAGGTAATTAATAGAATCTCCTCTTTGTATTTTTTCGGGAACAATCTGTAATCCCCAACAAGGCAAAGTTCTATTTATTTTATCAAAAATATTTTCTAAGGTTTTCATATCTGAATCAGCTAATAAGATATCATCCATATAGTGGTAAATTATGGATTGAGGAAACTGCTTACGAATTACCTCCAACGGTTGTTGTACAAAATATTGGCACAAAGCAGGACTGTTTAACATCCCCTGTGGTAAGATCCTCCTGTGATACCTCTTTATTGGACATCTTCTATTCAAAGTGGGTACTGAGAAAGCAAACCTTTCCCTATCATGTTCATGTAAAGGAATTGTGAAAAAGCAATCCTTTAAATCAATCACTATAATAGGCCATTCTTTAGGTAACAAGGAAGGCAGTGGGATTCCAGATTGTAACGATCCCATTGGCTGAATAATGTTGTTAATTGCTCTTAGATCTGTTAACATCCTTCATTTGTCAAATTTCTTTTTGATGACAAATACCGGAGAATTACAAGGGCTGTTGGACTCCTCTATATGTTGAGCCTCCAGCTATTCCAGGACTAGCTGTTCTAGTGCCAATAATTTTTCTTTACTCATAGACCATTGTTCAATCCAAATAGGTTGGTTAGCCAACCACCTCAGTGGTAAGGCTGTATGAATTTTATTAGCAGTGGCTTCCTAACAGGCAGTTGAAGAGACGGCCTCTGCTGTATTTTGTTTATGGACAGCCTGGACAGTCTGAAACTGTTTTTGATGACATTTTTTAAATAATTTTAGCTTCTTTATCAGGAGTATTACCTCTTTTTTGGCTTGTCTCAGAACTTGGAGGGATGTTAATCTGGGTCTTCCATTGTTGTAACAGATCTCTTCCCCATAAGTTTATGGCTATCTCAGCCACGTATCGTTTTAGTTTTCCTATTTGACCTCCTGGTCCTATACATTTAAGCCGTTTAACACCTAACACTTTGTTTCACTTTAGATAAATTCCCAACTCCTTGGAATTGAATATCCACCTCCTGAAGTGGCCAATTTGGAGGCCAGGATTTACAAGTAAGAATTGTGACATCAGCCCCAGTATCTACCAAGCCTTCAATTTCAATATTATTTAAAATTATCTTTAACTTTGGCCTTTGATCATTTATAGAGGTTTGCCAATATATTTGTTTTTTGTTCTCCTGGTTTTTTGATTTATCTATAGAATCTGGTTTGGCCTCACTGTACAAGTTTTTAATGTTTATTCCCAGAGCAGTGGTGTTTAATTTTCTTGTGGAGGAGTATCCCTGTCCTGTTCTGGGGCCTGCAAGAGGCCCCCTTGGGCGTTTTTTGATAAAGGATTACCCCATTTATCTATGAATGCTCTAATTCACTAGGCCAGTGACGACCCTTGCCACATCTTCTGCATATTCTAGGAAGCATAGGCTCCCTTCTTGAATTATATTGGTTTTCCTGGTAATTTCTTCTGTAGTAATCTCGCCCATCACAATTACAACATCTCCCAAGGTCTTTTGAGGTAGCTTCTCTTACCAAGGTCAAATTGGGTGAATGAGGTCTAATATCAATCATATTTCTAATCCATTCGTCTATTGGAGCAGATCTTGCTCTTAATGGCCTTATTGCCTCTTTGCATTCAGTATTAGCATTTTCAAAAGCTAAAGATTCTATTAGTGCTTTTCTAGCTAGTGGATCTGATATACTTCTATCCACAGCTGAAGTCAATCTTTGCGAAAAGTTAGTAAATGTTTCACTTGGACCTTGTATGACCTGGGAGAATGGCTCAAGCCTTTTTCCTGATTCCTCAACCTTGTCCCAAGCATTTCAGGCTGCTAAGCGACATAATGCTAAGGTTTCTTCGTTATATACAGCTTGTATCTCTGTGTCAGCATACTGGCCATCACCAAGCAGCTGTTCCTTAGAAACACCAACACCTCTGGCTCTATTTTTGGGTGCTATCTCTCTAGCCTCTTCTCTCCACCATGATAGCCACTGTAAATATGGCCCAGGTTCTAATATTGCCTTTGCCATATCCTCCCAATCTTTGGGGATTACTCTACTTTTGATTGACCAGGAAGTCAACATTTGTTTTACAAATGGTGAATGCATTCCAAAATTAGTAACACTTTCCTTAAATTTCCTCAGATATAGCACTTCCACAGGGCGCCATTCAGCTTCATGATAATTCAGTGGATGATCATCATCTGCTGGTTTCTGCTGTATAGTGACTGGATAAGCCAACGTTGGTTTTCTAAACACCTTTGGTTGGCTTTCTTTATTTTTGTCTTTTGCCTCTACCTGAGTATTTTCTTTACTTAGTATTCTAAACTCTTCTCTTAAGGTCTGCACCCATATTTCATACCTATCTCCCTGTTGTTTGTTTTGTTCAATAATCTCTTGAATCTCTTGTTTTATGCTTCTCTTCCAACTTTTAATTTTTTCTTTATATTGTTCTAGTTGTTCTTTGTGCTGTTCCAGTATCTTTTCTAAAACCTCTGCCCTATCTTCCTGTAGTTGATTGCGTTCTGTAAGTTTTTGTATCTCTTGTTTTTGGTCCTGTTTCCAGTCTTCATTTTTTCCTTTATGTTGTTCTAGTTGTTCTTTGTGCTGTTCCAGTATCTTTTCTAAAGCCTTTGCCTTTGAGAAGACATAAAAGGCTAATGCAATGATTAAGGTTAAATTGAGGACTATGAATGTAAGCATAGTTACAATTTCTAGACTTTCCTTTATTTCAGTCTTAAAACCATAGAATAGATTATCAGCCAAGCTCCAAGAAATCTGTTTTATTGTTTCTTCCATCCTGTTAGACTGTAGTGGCAGCTAGTTTTGTTAGGGAAGTCTCAGGTCTGCCCACAGTAGGCTGCCTTTTGCTCCAAGGCCTGTTTAAGAGTCTCTCTTAAAGAGACAGTAACTGACCTGAGAGTTTTTAGATTTTAAGTTTGGTTTACATCACTGGGAGCTTATTCCCCCCACCAAATTATGATAAAGTATGATTTAAAGGGTGTGGATTCTTAGATTAGTTGGGCGCCATTTGTTGTATAAAGTTATTAATATTTACTATGGGTTTAACTTCTGGTATTGCTGCTGTTAATCCTCAGCAGCTGTAAAACCAAATCACCACACAGAGACTGGGTTTTTAGTTAACCTAGAACACAATGCTGGGCAATATTTACTCCCTCCTAAACCTCCATGCCCTCAGTTTCCTAACATTTAGATTTCCCACATTATACTTGCTTTTTGTGAAATCTTAGGTCTGGTTCATGCTCCAAGTCCTCCAAGCTCTCCTCCCGCTCTGCTCTCCTAGTGCACCCCTCTCCTCGAGCTCCTCCTCGTTCTCTAGCTCCTCCCCTCTTTCCTGTCCTCTGGCTCCTCCCATTGCACAACATTGTATCCAGCTGCTTTATTTGTGTCCTGTTTACACAAGAGCTGGGACAGGATGCTTATAGTGAGTATCACAATGCAATATCCAAATTGAAACCAGAGAGTTGTGGGTGGAGAAATCAGCATTTGAATTAACAAGGGTAAGGCATATACATTTTAAAAGAACATTATACCAACACTGAAGCAACATCATGGAGCCTGCATGGGTCTGAGCTTGGTCTTCTGTGTACATGCTGTGGTTGTTTCATTTGGGGGTTTTTGTGGAACTCCTAAGAGTTGGAGTAGGGTATCTCTGACTCTTTTGGATGTCAACTTTTTTTTCCTCCAACTGAGTTGCTTTGTCCAACCTTGATACGATGGTTTATGCATAGTCTTATAGAATTTTGGTATGCCTTGTTCAGCTAATATCACTGAAGATTTGCTCTTTTCTCAAGGGAAATGGAGGAGCAATGAATATTGCAGAGAAGTGATGGGGGTTGAAAAAAGAGGAAGAAAAGGAGGAATCAGTCAAGATGTATTGTAAGAGGGAAGAATAAAGAACAAGGAAAAAAAGAAATTATAGACAAACTTTAAAACTCCCACAAAATTAACTCAAAGTGACCTCTCAAGTGTAAGTGTTTTTGAACCACCAGATACTAATATTTCTTTTGAACAAAGAAGTCCCATGGTCTAGATTTATCTCTCAAATGGATATGATCAGAAAGGTCTGCCTGGGCTCTGTAGTCATTCATATTCCGTTTTGTTTTCTGGCAAAACTAGAATCAGTGAAGTGCACACACAAAATGACATTGAAGAATAATTTAATGTCTGCTTCCTGCCACAAAAACTATGTCACAAGTTGTGGAAAATGCCTTATCCACTCTCTCAATTCCACGAACACCTGCAGAACCTCTGCAGCTGAGAAACTCCTTTCGTCCTTGGGACTGAAGCTAAGTAACAAGTAGTACTCAAGGTAGGAAGCTTGAATCTCATTGAGAAGGTAGAATAAAAGAGACATCTGATATCTGTGGTGGATATGGATGGGGAATCCAGTGGAAGAAAGGGTTGAAAGGAGAATAGGAGAGAAGTGTGTGGAGGATGGCTGAAAAGAAAACTGGAGTTAGTGGATTGTGGATGGAGGAGTAGCACTGGCACAGGCAGTAATCTAGTACAGTGGAAAATTCCGGGAATCTATGAGGGTGACTCTGGCTAAGATTCCCTTGTGATAGGACCTATGGAGCCTAAACAAGCTATCTCCTCTAAGCAGGCAAGATGTCATCCTGCCTATAAGCTGTACAGAGACAAGAACCTAGCATAACTGTCATCAGAGTGGCTTCACCCCCTAACTCATGGAAACAGATGCAAAAACATGCAGACAAACATTAGGTGGAGTTGGGAATTCCTATGGAAAAAAAGGAAGAAGAATTGTAGGAGGCAGAGGGGTCAAAGACACCGCAAGAAAACCTATAGAATCAACTAACCTGGGCCAATAAAAGCTCAAAGAGAGTATGCCTTGGAAGGACCAAGACCCGCTGCACACATGCAACAGTTGTGTAGCAAGGTCTTCATGTCAGACTCCTAATAGTTAGAGCAGGAACTGTCTCTGACTCTGTTGCCTGCCTTTGAATCTCTTTACCTAACTGGATCACATTGACTGGCCTCAATAGGAGAAGCTGTGCCTAGGCAACTGCAACTTGAAATGCCAAGGTTGCTTGTTGTCATTAGGAGGCCTTCCCTTTTCTGAAGAATAGGAGAGGAGGAATTACTGGGGAAAGGTGAGAGAGAAGGACTAAGAGGTGAAGAAGAAAGAAAATCTGTGCTTGGGATGTAAAGAAAATTAATTAATTAATTAATTAATTAAAAACATATCAGAATGCCTCAATAACACTTAAACAGCACTACATAAAAGTATATACAAATGAATAATGGAGAGAGGGCATCTGCAAACAGAACTTAAAACATGGAGTTATTTCCTATATCATAGAAGCAGAATGTGAAATCAGAGAGAGAAATTAGTGCTGTAGAGATATTATAGAGTATGAAAACTTTAAATAAATAAGCAAAATATATATCCAAAATTATTTCTTAAGTACATGAGTGTCCTCAAACAGCACATCATTCTTCAGTGACGGGGTCCAGAAGGGAATGTACCAGGGGATGAGAAAGACTGGTAAAATACAAGGAAGAAAAGATAAAAGCTTGGGTAGAGAGGTCTCATGCCATGCAAGCTTCTTAAGAAGAACATTGTGTCCACTACTTCCAGGTAAAAAATAGAAGGAAATGGGGGATGTTTATGAAGAGAGCAGAAACAAGCATACTGTAGAATAAACACACAAGGAAGTTAAACAGGGCTGCTTAAGGGGAACACACAGGGTATTTCAAAAACTTTCTGATCTAGCCCACTGCAGCCTTGGAATTGAAAACAACAGCCCTATGTGGAGAGAAGAGTTGGAGGTCTCAGGAACAGAAGTGAACCCTCCCCAAATGTCCTGGCACCAGAGCATGACCAATTCTCCCAAACATATTCTTGGTTTTGGAGAAGGAGCTCTCTTAATTTCACTGTAACTCAGAGCCCTACAAAAAGTGTCGAAGGCCTAGGCCCCAGGCTGTTACTAGAAAAGCAGGATCCTAAGTTTGA
Source organism: Meriones unguiculatus (assembly GCF_030254825.1). Taxonomy (NCBI): domain Eukaryota; kingdom Metazoa; phylum Chordata; class Mammalia; order Rodentia; family Muridae; genus Meriones; species Meriones unguiculatus. The sequence goes on along the minus strand of NC_083353.1, from coordinate 22,107,837 downwards.
GAAGGAGCTATGTTCCTCCTCTACATATGAAGGATTCAGGGAAAGCCTTGCTTGATCAGGCAGTTGTGTCAGAGAAGAAATAAAGAAAGAAATTAAACACTTCCTAGAAATCAATGAAAATGAAGGCACAACATACTCAAACTTATGGGACACAATGAAAGCAGTGCCAAGAGGAAAGTACATAGCACTCTGTGCCTTTAAGAAGAAATTCAAAACATCTCATTCAAGCAACTTAATGGCTCACGTAAAAGCCCTAGAATAGAAAGAAGCAGACACACCAAAGAGGAGTAGACGGCTGGAAATTATCAAACACATGGTTGAAATCAATAAATTAGAAACAAATAATACAATTCAAAGAATCAATGAAACCAAGAGCTGTACCTTTGAGAAAATAAAAAAGATATACAAACCCTTAGCCAAGCTAACTAAAAGGCAGAGAGACACTATCCAAATCAACAAAATCAGAAATGAAAAGGGGGACATAACCACAGACACCAAAGAAATCCAAACAATAGTTATGTCTTACTTCAAAAGCCTATATGCCACAAAATTTGAAAATCTAAATGAAATGTGCAATTTTCTTGACCAATTCCACATGCCAAAGCTGAATCAAGACCAGGTAAATCAGTTGAATAGCCCTTCCCCTAAGGAAATAGAAAATGTCAACAGAAGTCCCCCATGCAAAAAAAAAAAAAAAAAAAGCCCAGGGCAAGATGGTTCCAGACCTTCAAAGAAGAGCAAACACCAATACTCTTCAAACTATTCCACAAAATAGAAACAGAAGGAACACTACCAAACTTATTCTATGAAGCCACAGTCACCTTGGTACCTAAACCTCTTGAAGACCCAACAAAGAAAGAGAATTTCAGGCCAATCTCCCTCATGAACATTGATGCAAAAATACTCAACAAAATACTTGCAAACCGAATCCATGAACACATCAAACATCATCGACTATGACCAAGTAGGCTTCATCCCAGGCATGCAGGGGTGATTCAATATATGGAAATCCATCAATGTGATCCACCAAATAAACTGAAAGAAAAAAAATGCATGGTAGTCTCTTTAGATGCTGAAAAGGCATTTGACAAAATCCAACATCCATTCATGTTGAAAGTCTTGGAGAGATCAGGGATACAAGGCACATACCTGAACATAGTAAAGACAACACACACCAAGCCTATAGCCAACAATAAACTCAATGGAGAGAAACTTAAATCAATCCCACTGAAATCCAGGACAAGGCAAGACTGCCCACTCTCTCCATATCCCTTCAACATTGTTCGTAAAATCCTTCCTAGAGCATTTAGACAATTAAAAGAGAACATGGAAATACAAGATGATATGATAGTACACCTGAGTGACTCCAAAAATTCTACTAGGGAACTCCTACAGCTGATTCACAGCTTCAGCGAAGTGGCTGGATATAAAATTAACTCAAAAAAATCAGTAGCCTTCCTGTATACAAAAGACAAAAGGTCTGAGAAAGAAATTAGAGAAACAACACCCTTCACAATAGCCACAAAGGACATAAAGTACCTTGGTCTGAAACTAACCAAGCAAGTCAAAGACTTGTATGAAAAATATTTTCAGTCTCTGAAGAAAGAATTGGAAGAAGATATCAGAAGATGGAAAGATCTCCCATACTCATGGCTTGGCAGGATTAATATATTAAAAATGGCCATTTTACCAAAAGCAATCTACAGATTCAATGCAATTCCGATCAAATTACCAACACAATTCTTTACATCCTTAAAATAAAAATTCTCACCTTCATTTGGAACAACAGGAATCCCAGAATTGCTAAAATAATTCTCTACAATAAAAGATTTTCAGGAGGTATCTCCATCCCTGATCTCAAGCTGTACTATAGAGCAATAATAAAACCTGCATGGTACAGGCACAGAAACAGACTGGTGGATCAATTGAATTGAATAGAAGACCCTGAAATAAACTCACACATTTACGGATACCTGATTTTTGACAAAAATGACCTCATTGGCACAGAAGACAACTTCCTGAACAGAATACCAACAGCACAGGCTCTAAGAGCAACTATCAATAACTGGGACCTCATGAAACAGAAAAGCTTCTGTAAAGCAAAGGACAATGTCCTCAGAACAAAATGACTGCCTACAGATTGGGAAAGGATCTTCACTATCCCTTTATCTGACAGAAGACTAATTTCCAGTATATATAAGTACCTCAAGAAGTTAAACAGGATTTCCTCCTTTTTGATTGCTGAGTAGTATTCCATCATGTAAAAATACCACAATTTCTCTATCCATTCCTCCATTGATGGACATCTGGGTTGTTTCCAAGTTCTGGCTATTACAAATAAAGCTGCTACAAACATTGTTGAACAAATGTCCTTGTTGTGTACTTGAGTAAATTTTGGGTATATACCTAGGAGTGGTAGAGCTGGTTCTTGAGGTTGCACTACTCCTAATTGTCTGAGAAAGCACCAGATTGACTTCCAAAGTGGTTGAACCAGTTTACATTGCCACCAGCAGTGGAGGAGGGTTCCCCTTTCTCCACAACCTCTTCAGAATGTTTTATCACTTGAGTTTTTCATCTTGGCCATTCTGATGCGTGTAAGGTAAAATCTTAGGGTCGTTTTGATTTGCATTTCCATAATGGCTAATGAGGTTGAGCATTTCTTTAACTGTTTCTCTGCCATTCAATGTTCCTCTTTCGAGAATTCTCTGTTTAGCTCCATTCTCCATTTTTTTAATGGGATTATTTGGTTTGTTGTTTTTTTGCTTCTTTAGTTCTTTATATATGCTGGATATTAGCCCTCTGTCAGATAAAGGGTTGGTGAAGATTCTTGCCCAATCTGTAGGCAGTCATTTTGTTTTGATGACAGTGTCTTTTGCTTTACAGAAGCTTTTCAGTTTCATGAGGTCCCATTTATTGATTGTTGCTCTTAGAGCCTGTGCTGTTGGTGTTCTTTTCAGGAGGAGTAGCCCTGTTAGGCCATAGAGGAGGTCTTTGCAGCCAGTCCTGAAGATACCTGAAAAAAAAACTGGATAGGATGAATGTGGAGGAGGTCCCCCCTATCAGTGGACATGGAAAGGGGCATGGTGGAGATGAGAGAGGGAGGGTGGGATTGGGAAGGTATGAGGGAACAGGACACAGCTGGGATACAGAGTTAATAAAATGTAACTGATAAGAAAAAAAGAAATTAAAAAAAAGAAGATGTTGAACAGGAACAAATCAAGTAATCCAATTAAAAAATGGAGTACAGAGCTAAACACAGAATTCTCAAGTGAGGATTATCGAATGGCAGAGAAAAACTTAATGAAATGCTTAACCTCATTAGCCATCAGAGAAAGGCAAATCAAAAGGACACTAACACTTCACCTTACACCCATCAACATGGTTAAGAGGAAAAACTCAAATAACAACACAGGCTGCAGAGGTTGTGGAGAAAGGGGAACCCTCCTCCACTGCTCTTGGGAATGTAAAATTGTACAACCACTCTGGAAAGCAATCTTGCACTTCCTCAGAAAACTAGGAATAGTACTTCCTCAAGATCCAGCTATACCACTCCTCAGTATATACACAAAGAGGATCAAGTACACAATAAGAACATTTGCTCAACCATGTTTGTAGCAGCTTTATTTGTAATAGACAGAAGCTGGAAACATCCCAGATCCCCCTCAGTGGAGGAATGGATACAGAAATTGTGGTACATCTAAACAATGGAATATTACTATGCAATAAAAAAGAAGGAAATCATGAAATTTTCAGGTAAATTGTGAGATCTAGAAAAGATCATCCTGAGTGAGCTATCCCCCAAACAGTAAGACACACACACACACACACACACGGTATATACTCACTCATATAGACATATAATATAGAATAAACCTACTAGAATCTGTATATCTAAAGAAACTAATCAAGAGGGAGGACTCTTGATAAATTGCTCAAGCCCTATCCAGAAAGGCAAAGAGAATGGACATCAGTAGAAGGAGAAAAGAGGGAATAAGTCAGGAGCCTGACACAGAGGACCTCTGAAAGGCTCTGCCCTGCAGACTATCAAAGCAGATGTTGAGACTTATGGCCAACCTTTGGACAGAGTGTAGGTAAGCTTAGGAAAAGAAGTGGTACACAATAAGATATGGAGAGGACAGGAACTCCACAAGGAGACCAACACAATCAAAAAATCTAGGCACAAGGGTCTTTCCTGAGACTGATACTCCAACCAAGGACCATGTATGGAGATAACCTAAGACCCCTGCACAGATGTACTCCATGGCAGTTCAGGGTCCAAATTGGTTCCATAGTAATAGGAACAGGGACTGTCTCTGACATGAACTGAATTTTCTGCTTTCTAATTCCCTCCCCCTGAAGGGGAACCAGCATCACAATGCCGCAGAAGACAATTCAGCCACTCCTGATGAGACCTAATTGACTAGAATCAGAAGGAAGAAAAAGAAGACCTCCACTATCAATGGACTTGGGGAGGGGCATCCTTGCAGAGGGAGGAGGAAGGGAGGGATTGTGGTGGGGTGGAGGGAGCTTAAGGGGCCTAAAAGTGAATAAAGTGAAAGAAAGAAAGAAAAAAGAAAGAAAGAAAGAAAGAAAGAAAGAAAGAAAGAAAGAAAGAAAGAAAGAAAGAAAGAAAGAAGAAAGAAAGAAAGAACATTGTGTCCACTACTTCCAGGTAAAAGTTGAAGGAAATGGTGGACATCTATGAAGACAGTAGAAACAATCATACAGTGGCATAATCACGCAAGGAAGTTAAAGAGTGCTGCTTAAGGGGAACACGCAGGGTATTTCAAATACATTCCTGATGTAGCCCATTGCAGCCTTGGAATTGAAATCAACAGCCCCATGTAGAGGGAAGAGTTGGAGGTCTCAGTAACAGAAGTGACCCCACCCCAAATGTCCTGGCACCAGAGCATGTCCAACTCTCCCAAACATATTCCTGGTTTTGGAGAAGGAGCTCTGTTAATTTCGCTGTAACTCAGGGCCCTACAAATAGTTCCCTAGGCCTAGGCCCCAGGGTGTTACTGGATCTGAAAAGCAGGTTCCTAAGTGTGAGAAAGAGCTGTTTCTTTTTTACACATGAAGGACTCAGGGAAAGCCTTGCTTGATCAAGCGAGTTCAAGATCAAGCTTGATCAAGAACAGCAGTGTTCTACTTTCTCAAATCATTGTCACCTGGGATCTTCTTGACTACCTGGCAGATCTATGCTTTTCTCAGGAAGAAAATTTGACCTTTAGGGCACACCAGGTCTTAATGTTGGTTGTGACCCTGTAATGCCCCTTTGAGAAGCTTGTTGAGTCTCCTTCTCATTTAACATGGGGATTTGCTAGTGCTGGGTTGTAAATCAGTTGTCTGCTTTTCCTATGGTTGGGGCAGTCTTAGTGAATGAACATATTTTCTAGGACCTAATCTTTAACAAGCCTGGTTAGCCTACCACATATTTTGGAGTGTTGTAGAAGCAACCCTCCTTTAGGTAATTTCCCCTTTGTGTGACTATCCCTAAGCATTGGTAAATCCTTTCCATCATCAATTCTAATCTTGCACATCACAGCTTAGTAGTAAAGATTTCTACCTCCACAAAATGAAGTCCAAATGGATCTCACCCCCTTCTCCAGGAGCAAAGACATGACAACATAGGTCCTTGGAGGGTGAGGGGGATGAATTCCTCTTTTCATTGCTGTTGAACAGGGATGCCAGGGTGGAGATGGTGACCTGCTTCCTTTCCCATGGCTGATGATACTCATTAGCCATCCTATCATCATAATGGGGCAGCTGGCTCATCTGCAGGTAAAACTCACACAGTGCTCTGAGTCAGAGTCCATGCTCTGGCCTTTGGGCTCACAAGTGGAGTCATACAACTGGATGCCTTTGTGTTGGGACCATACACTCTCTTACCTCTTGAATTCTGTCAGAATCCTTTGGGCTACATAGGGCTCCCTGTTGCCAGTACTTTGCCCCTTTCCTGATTAGCTCTTCAGCTCATTTTTGGCATCAAAGGGATCTGAGTAGTCATCAGCTATGGTCATCTTGTCTTTCTAGCCCACTCAGCTCTCCCCTGCAGCTAACAGCAGGTCACTGGGCTCCAGTTATAGCCAACACAGCTCACACCTCTCAGTCCCCACCCCAAGGGCCTGAACTCAGGCCACTTTGATAAGCTAGTACTACCAGGATATGTAGTGCACCACTTCTGGGGTAGTGGGCTTCCATTTGCTGCTGCTAGAGTAGAGGTGCTGAGCATTGTGGGATGAGCACAAGCACAGGGCCTAGGACGCTGATGTGGATGGTCTGCAGCCCTGATCCTTGCAGCAGCAGCAGCAGCAGCAGCAGTAGTGAACACATGCTGCCCCTAACAGGACTCCACGCCACCAGTGCAGTAGTTGAGATGGCACAGGGTGCACATTTTGTGCAGTCAGGAGCCCAGCACCATTGTACAGGTCCTCATCTGAGCATGGTAGGCACGGATAGGATACCCGTGCTGCAACTGTGCTGTCTTAGGGCAGAAATCCCGACAATGCCGAGAAGCAGGCCCCAGTGGACCCTCAGGATGCCTAGGATGCGGATCAGCCCTGCTGTAAGGCCTAGGGAGGAGGATAGTTGTGCTTCTCTCCCATGTGCCTCTGCTTGGGGTTGTCGGGCCTTGGCTCTTGGTCTTGCTGTTACCAAAACTTAAGTATCTGTTACAAGAAGCCTCCTAGGGCTATGGCTTGCCAGCCTGATCCAATGCTGCAGCCAATTGAGGATCAACGCCCCTGCCCAGTCCTGCCAAATTCAAGTTCTTGTGGCTACCACCTGGCTAGGGCCTCTACTGCACAGCCCTCAGCTCCATGCTCCATCACCTGAGCTTGGAATCCACAGCTTCTCACAGGTGGGTCTCATAGGAGCCCCAGATGCCAAGAGCAGAAAGCTGGGCGCCCCTGCTGTGTTCCTTCCTGTGGCCAACTGCAAACTTCTCCAGTTTGCCTGGGCTAGGCCAGCTGCTTATTGGAGGGGAACACCAGCTAGGATGTTAGCACCCAACACCAGGCAGGACATGCCCCTGCAAGTCCCAGCGGCACCTGCTGCTGCAGCTGCTGCCTACCTAACCGCCATGTGTGTCACACCACAAGCATTGTAATGTGGAGTACTAGGATATGTCTACACACAGCCCTGTTGCCAACACACAGAGGCAATGCACAGAATGAAATTATTCAGAGTACAACGTGTGGGTCCTGATAGTTGCTCAGACCACATTGGGCCACTACTTCACATGGAGCCACTAGGAGGGTCCACCGCAGAAGCTCTCAAGGCTCATCAGCCCACTCCTCCCCACATGGTGGTCCCTCACTTACCATGTTGAGGTTTCCAAGCTCATACTCAGAGCCCTTGCAGCTCCAGGCAGAAGCTCAGGATCACAAGCACTTACTCAGCTACAGAATCCAGCCTTGGAGGATGTTGTCCAGGAAATCCTGCCGTCTTGTCTGACTGGCAGTTCACCTACACATTCTGATTGGCTAGTGAGGGCTGAAACAAGAGCACTTACCTTAGGATTGCTAAAGGCACATAGCACAGTGTTTCCTGGCACTGGTTTCAGGCCCAGGCACAGTATTTTCCTAGATCTGCAGAGACTTGCATTTCAGTAGCACTAGCACCCGAACTCCAATAGCTGGCCCTTCTGCCTTCTTGTACTCAGTAGGTGTTGGTTTCTAGGAGGAAGCCTAGAAAACCCACATCAGAGACATAAACTTGAAAAAGTAGGCTTTATTTTCTGCCTGCAAAAGGAGGTGGTCTGCATGGGATCAAAACAGCATCCCTGAGGAGATGATGTGTTGCATAATTAAAGGGTGAATACCTCAAGGTGAGGGGTATTTTGCTGTGTGGTGTGGTCATTCAATCAAATTTTAACATTATGGGTTAAGCAAGACAGTATCTGTTAGAGACTGGGCCTGATCCAAGACTTCTTGCCTCAAGGCCCCTTATTAGTACACTAGACATTGGGTTCTGAATCCAAAGAAAGAAAGAAAGAAAGAAAGAAAACAATACACTACCCTAACAAGTGTACCTACGTGTGAAGGTGTTAGTTATTTCCAGATGGAGTCAGTTGAATTAGCAAACTTTGCCATTACAACAGCCAAGACAGAAGGGCTGAGACTTAGTTCTTTCATGAAACAGGCAAGGAAAGCCTGGAATCATTTCTAAAGCAACAGTTTGACTCAAAAAAGGAAGCATGGGGAGTCTTGACAAATTCATTTAGAGCTCTCCTATCACTATTTGAAGATGACATGATAGTGTATGCAAGGGACACCAAAAATTCTACCAAACAACACTGAAAACTGATAAACAGTGGCTGGATAAAAAAAAAAATCAAAAAAACCAGTAGCCATCCTATACAAAAGCAACAAACGGATGGAGAAAGAAATTAGGGCAACTACTCCCTTCACAATAGTAACAAATAATATAAGTTATCTTGGTGTAACTCTAACCAAGCAAATGAAAGGCCTGTCTGACAAGAACTTTAGGTGTCTGAAGTATGAAACTGAAAAAGATATTAGAAGATAGAATGATATCACATGCTTGTAGACTGGTGGGATTAATATAGTAAAATTGGCCATCTTATCAAAAGCAATCGATAAATTCAATGCAATCCCCATCAAAATACCAGCGCAATTTTTAATAGACCTTGAAAGAACACTCTAAACTTCATATGGTAAAACAAATATAGATTCTTATTTATGCCCCTCTACAAAACTCAAATTCAAGTTGATTGAAACCCCAATATAACACCAAATACAATAAATCTATAAAAAGAGAAAGTGGAGAAGCACCTGGAACTCATTGGTACAGGAGACAACTTCCTGATCAGAATATCAGCAGCACAGAATCTAAGGTCAATAACTCAAAATTGGCACTTCTTGAAACTGGAAAGCTTCTATGAGGCAAAGGACACTGTCAATAAAAGGAAACAACAGTCTGTAGATTAGGTAAGGATTTTCACCAATCCTACATCCTACAAAGGGTTAATATCCAAAATACATAATAAACTCAAGAAATCAAACACCAATAAAGAAATAACCTATTTAAAAAATGGGGTACAGAACTAAACAGAAAGTTCTCAACAGAGGATTCTCATGGCTGAAAAGCACTTAAAGAAATGTTCAACATTCTTGGTCAACAGGGAAATGCAAATCAAAATGACCCTGAGATTCCCTCTCACACCTGTCAGAATGGCTAAGATCAAATTCTCAAGCAACAGCACATACTAGCAAGAGTGTGGAGAAAGGGGAACACTGCTCCATTGCTGGTGGGAGTGTAAACTTGTAAAACCACTTTGGAAATCAATCTGGCAATTTCTCAGAAAACTGGGAATAGCTTTACCTCAAGACCCATCTATAGCACTCCTGGATATATACCTGAAAGACAATCCACCAGACAAGGATACTTGCTCAACTATGTTCACAGCAACTTTATGTGTAATATCCAGAATCTGGAAACAACCCAGGTGTGCCTCCACCAAACAATGGATAAAGAAATTGGTAAGTTTACACAATGGAATACAACTCAGCTATAAAAAAAAAGAAACCATGACATTTGCAGGGAAATGGATAGACCTCGAAAAGATCATTCTCAGTGAGATATGTCAGATCTGGAAATACATACATGGTATGTAATCACTTACAGGTGGATTTTAGCCATAGAGGACATGATAAGCATACTGTAAGGCACTGAACCAAAGACAGTAAGTAGCACAGAAGATTCAAGAAGGGATGCATAAATTCCACTCAGGAATTTATTTGCAATCGACAGAGGTTATAGGCTAAAGACAAGAACAAGGTGGCAGAGGGGTCGCAGTGAAAAGAGGAGGAGGTCAGACCTGGAAAGAGCAAAGGCGAGAGTAAAGAAGGCCTGTAGAGAAAAGAAAATCTGAGCATGGGATGTGTCTGTGACAAGCTGGAAACCTAAGTCAGGGTAGGCTCCTGGGAGGATATGAGGGGTACACAAGCAGAGACTCCTAATGGCAGAGGCAATAGGGACTAAAGAGGACACCCACTAACTAGACTAGTCTCCTAGCAGAGTGAAGGGAACACCAACCCACTCACAAAAACGTTGAACAAAAATTTACCCTGCCTATAATATGTGCAGCAAAGAAGATGAGCAGAGAGAGCAGAGACTGAGGGAATGCCCAACCAATGCCTAGCCCAACCAAAGACCCAACCTACCAGAGAGTGCCAACCCATGACACTATGAATGATACTCTGCTAAACTTGCAGACAGGAACCTGACAGCATTGTCCTCTGAGAGGTGTTAACCAGCAGCACCTCAAAACACATGCAGTCTCAAAACCAAACATTGGGTGATGCATAGGGACATTTGTGGAAAAGAGGGAGGAAAGAGAAAAAGACCTGGAAAGGACAGGAACTCCACAAGAAGACCAACACTGCCAACTAACTAAGGCCAAGAGGTGCCTGCTGAGACTGAAGCATCAATCAAGGATTATGAATGAATTGGACCTAGGCCTTTAAAACAGTGTGTCAGTTAGCTTGAGTCTACAACAAGAAGGCAAAATGAATATAAATTTAAAAGAATTAAAACCACTCACAGGTATATCCAACTGTGTGAGTTAATTCCAGATGTAGGCTGTTTAACTACTAAGCTTGGCTATCACAAGAGCCAAGTCAGAACAGCTGAGACATTTCCTACCTGAAATAAGCAAGAAAAGCATAGAGACATTCCCAAAGAAATGCTTTTTCTCAAAAAAAAAAAAAAGAAAGAAAGAAAAGAAAGTGGGGGGAGCATTGTATAGCTGAGATAAAAAGTTAATAAACTATAACTCATATTAATTGAAATAAAAATTAATTGAAAAAACGAAAGTGTGGTGATTTTACTTTGAGAATCTGGGTACCTTCATGTAGAGTTCTAGTTATTTCTACACATGCTAAGTTAACAGTTCCACATTTGAACATGGTCACAATGTAAAAGCTAGTATTTGGGGAAATTTTACTCAAAGTCATGCATAAAGGTGATAGAAAGACATATCTCTGCCATTTTCGTCTCGTACTCTAACATCTGAATGATGATCAAGTAGTAATCGCCTCAGGAAAGAATAAGGCCACTACCACAATTTTGCACATTATTTGAAGCAAGCTTGATTATACTGGTTTGTAGCCAAAGGATGGCTAAGACTGCTCCTAATTCCAGTTTAAGAGTGCAGCAATGGATTCATTTCCTGGGACACTTTTACGGAGTAAAATCACAGATAGTTACAAAAGTGAAAAATTTCACTTTTAGAAAGGTTTACTAAAGTGAAAAAAATGGGGCAGTAAAGTCATACAGTAAAATCTCAAATTAACACCAATTTTTCGCTATGTGATTAAAGGGTAATGAGGGGGAATCAGGGTGTTCTCAAAAACAAGTCAAGGTCAAGATTTGGGGCAAGGATGGCTCCAGAAAATGGACTTAAAAGCAGCAACTCAGCTCATACAATAAATGTAACCATATATTTACAAATACGGGGGTCATATCTTCTGTATTGAAAATGGAGACAGACAGATTCCTTACAAGTCAATGACACTGAGACAGTAGATTGCTTTTGAGCCAGTGCTATTTCTTAACCATGACTTATGATCGAAATGTAGAGATATCAATGTCACAATTTTCACAAATAGGAAGAACCAAAACCACAAATACAAAAATCATCTAGGAATAGTCACCTATTAATTAGCACCATAGACATTGTTCAACAATGCATGGCTGTGATGAGCCAGTGTGTCCTCAGAACAAAGATGCTTTTGCCACTGAGCAGGCTGGCTCAGAAGAAGGTCACAGCTGCTTCCATGCAAGACCAGACAGAGTTCATTTTCAGTAGCCCGGGCTGCTGTGTCAGGAGTGTGACATCACTGTAGAAAATTCGTTCTACTTCGTGTTTTACCCTTTATTTTTATTTTAGTTATATGGGTGTTTGCCTGCATGTGTCTCTGTGAAGTACCCACAGAGGCAAGAGCAGGGTGGAAGATTCCAGCAAATGATCTTACAGCACATATGTGTTCTGGAAATAAAACCAGGGCCCTCTGGACAGCACCCCAGGCTGTTAACTGCTGAGACATTTCTAGACCAACTTTCTAAATTTAAATTGACTTTTATAATCTTTGATTAAAATATAGTACATCACTTTCCTCCTTTCTTGTCTTCCATCCATGCCTTCCAAATCCTTCACTTCAGACTTCTTCCTTCTTCTGTATGAAGAAGTATGTTGTAATACATGATGACAACCTGCTAAGTTTGGTTTTGTTGATTGTGTGTATATGGTTTAAGGATTGATTCAATGCTTTATATCTTGTATAAATAATGATGGCTGAAGCTGTTACAGGCCCCTTGCTTGAATGAGAACTGGTGGTTAGTGTCTTCATTCTCACAAACTGCACACAAATGTCCATGGTTAGACAACAATGCTGGAGCAGGACATCTGCAGACATCACCTAAAGTGGGGCAGCACATAGTGACCATCAAACTGTGACCATCATATTTTTAGTCATCAAAATTAGCCATCATGTATTAGCAATCACAGAGTGGCCATCACATAATTCCGATCACATAGTGTCCCTCAGTATGATCATTACACAGCTGGACATTACCATAGAACCTTTAATAAATTGAGCATCATTAAGGCTATCACACAGAGAGCATCAAACAATGCCCATCATGGAGAATAAATCACAGAGTTGGCCATTAAACAGTGGACATCACACAATGGCCATCAGTCACTGGACTTCCCATTGTATCCATAGAAGAGAGTCCATTAGAGTGGCTATCAAATAGTGATGCTCACTTAGTGTTCACCATATATTTCAATTCAAGAGTGACAGTCAAAAAGCAAACATTGAATACTGGGGATCAGACAGTGTTCACAGTGTGGCCATTGCAGAGTGACCATCAGAGAGTTGGCTATCTCATTGTGTCTATAGCACATTGGGCATCCTATAGGGGTTATGATCCTCAACCATCACACAGAGGATATAAAACTTTGGTCAACACATTATGTTGATTACTAGTGACCTCCATATGGAAGCCATCGCATAGTGATGATAAAAAGAGAACATTACATACTTTCCACTCCAAGGTGGCCATCACACAGTGACCATCACACTATGTTCATCACAAAATGATGATCACTCAGTGAATTACTCACAGTTGTTCATCACAATGACTATCACAAATTGGGCATCATTTGTGGCCATCACATGCTGGTCACAACATAGTGGATTTTACAGTATCCATCACCCAGATATGACCACAGAGATGCCATTACAGAGTGACCATTATGCTGTAGCCAGAAAACAACAGCTATCAATCTACTTTCATATTGCAATGATAATGAAAATGTGGAGAGTATAAAATGATAAGCATATGTTGACCAACACAGTGACCATCACATCATGGCCTTCACACAGTGTCTCTCACACTGTGACCATCAGAGAGTTGGCCATCACCATGTACATTAACATTGGCCAACACTCGGTGTCCATCACATGCCGTCTTTAACACTCTGGGCATCACCATGTTTATGACATAATCACTATCACACAGTGGCCATCATATAATGAATATTACACAGTGACAATAAAACAGTATCAATCAAAATGTTCATCACATATCAGTGATTACAGAGTGACCATTATGCAATTAAATCATACAGCTAACCATCAATTATTAGCCAGCACAGAATGGCCATTACAAAACAACCGTCAGTCACAGGCCATGGTAGTGAAAATCATGTATTGGTGATGAAGCACTGATCTTTGCACAGTGAACAAAACTCAATGTCAATCACACATTGTCCAACACAAGGTCAAATTTACACAGTGACCATCACACCATATAAATGACATAGTGGGATATCAAACAGTGAGCATCAGATAATGGCCATCACAGGGTGACCATCACAGTGGCTATCAAACTTTGACCATCACATAGTGGGATCCCACAGAATTTATAATTCAGTGACCAACACACACAGGCCATCATTAAGTGGCCAGCATACAGTGACCATCAACAGTGTCAAAAAACACATTACTGTCAATCAGAGGCCCTCAAAAAGTGGCCATAACACAGTAACCATCACAGAGTAACCATCACACAGTGAACACAACACAGTAGCCATTAACTATGACCATTTCACAGTGGCCATTACATTGTAGCCCTCACAAAATGATAATTAAACAGAGTTCTCACCCAAACGTCACATGGATTAAATTAGAGTGAACAGCACAAAGTTGAATATCATGACAAGTCCATCTCATAGTGTAAATCAACTCATGGTCATACATTGTCTCCATTAGATAGGGAAGACTACATTGAATATCAAACAGAGATCACATATACAGTGGCCATCATACAGAGGGATATATATATGTATAATTTATGATAATTTAAACAGAATATTATATATATACATATATATCTATATATATATCACAGCAGGCATCACACAGGTGCAAGTAACCTGTGATATATATATATATATATATATATATATGTATATATATATGGGTACATTTATATATACATTTAAATATATGAATGTATATCACATATATATATGGTTGAGAATGTATATATCAAGGTACATTTATATATACATATAAATATATGAATGTATATCATATATATATATATATATATATATATATATATATATGGTTGAGAAGCCTGAACCTGGGCACTCAGAAGAGAAGTCCCAGCTTGGGAAGCTATCCCAGAGCCAGATTAAGAGCAAGACACACTTGAAAATGAAGGAGTCACAAGAGCTGAGGCTGAAAACCCTGAGAGCCTGCATACAGAGCACACAAGCCAAGAAGCTGCAAGGATGCAGACAAATCAAGTTGGTCACTTTCCAAATCCAGGCAAAAAGACCAATGCAGAAAAGGAGACTGAACCTCAGGTGAGAGGTGTTGACTTTTCTGACAAGCACTTCCTCCATGAAGCCTCTACCCATAGCACATGCCAGAGGGATCCTTGCCTGACTATTGGGAAGGCTACAGAACCATCATCCAGGCTAAGAAGAGACAAGGTCCTCTAATGACCTCAAAGCTGGAGAACCACAGTGGTGAGCAGGGTAACCAAAAAGACCATGCAGAAAAACACATTTGACCTGAGCACATTTGGAGGCAAGGAAGGGCTGTGAACCCCATGGAGTCAGCTAGAGTGGGCTCTGGGTTCCAAGAACAGGCTTCATGAGCTATGGAGGAGGCATGGCTTTCCAGCACTTTAACTTGGGATCCCACTACTACCTGATTGGCAAACATTCTGGAGACACTCTCTGGAGGCCTCTCTGCCTGATCTCCATATTCTTTGGGTGCGTTCCTCCAGCCATCTTCCCAGATCAAGCACTGTGTCTTCCATTGGCCCCCCAGATTCCCACTACTCAAGGACTCTGGCGAAGGCTCAAGATCAAGGCTTCAGGAAGAAAGAACAGCACCAAAAACTCACAAAATGTCCTTCACCTTCCTGAGGGACTCACTGGCAGACCCGCCCATGCATGCTACTTCCTGATGCACACCTGTCTGAACTGGAAAGGAAGGATGGATTTACTGGAATTCTCACCCCTCTTCTGGAGGGTTGTGCCGAACCAATCATTGACGTCACTTCCCATTTCCAGCTCTCCTCTGCTTGGACAGATCATCTTTTCAGAGTTAGTTTTATTTCACTTAGGGCTTCGTCCATGCCAAGGTACAGAAATTCCTGGGGTAGGACTACTTAGGATAAGTGCCAGGTGTGTTCGTTTCAGCACTAATGAATATTGTGTTCATTTCTCTCCTCTGTATAACAAGCTGTTCATGAATAATCATCTGTGTGTATATACATATGATTGGAAAGAGAGAGTCCTTCATGGGCATGGACATAGAGAACTGATAGCCTCTGTGTGAGTATGCATGTGTGTGCAAGTGTGTTTATGTGTGTGGGGGGGGGGGGAGTAGTGGGAAATAAACCAGAGAAAAAAAGGGATCCATTTGCAACCCAGAAAACCAAGACCCAGTTGCCCAGGATCAGAATGGAAATGAAAAGCTCTGGGCGGGCTTTTGGGATCTGCACCAGTGTGAACACCTGTGAATGCCTAGCTCCTGGGCTGAAGGAGCCAGGGCAGAAAGGTGGTGTGATAGGTGTGCAAGACAGGACATCCAGGCACCAAGCAGAAATCCACTTGACCCAAGGAGGCTCCACTCACTAGGGTGAAAGAAATCTGTCCCCTCAAAACTCCCCCCACAATGCACTGACTAAAATCGGAGCTCAGAGCAGTTACTCAACTTTTTTTTTCCTTTCCCCCTGCTGTTGTGTGAGCATGAGCAGTGTCTGGCAGGCACCCGAAGCTGGTGTCCCCCACTGGGGAACCGGCTATACCGAAAGAGCCAGCAAAGACTTTACCGAAGCCCCCATTTGCCAGAGCTCGCTTAAAAGCCAAGCAGGGCTGTGAATCCCCTGGAGTCCTCCAGTGTGGGCTCTGGGGTCAGAGAACAGGGTTCCTGAGCTGTGGACGGGGCGTGGCCCAGGGAAGCAGAAGTCAGAAGGGGCTGACTCAGATCCAGGAGCCTCAGCTGCTGACTGGGCAGATTTGATCCCAAGGCGTGGTCCAGCAACTCTATATATATCTAGGGGAGGGATGAGCCCCTCTGCAGTGAGGCAAAGTGAGGCTGAAGGCTGGAAGACTGCCAGCAGCCTAGCCCAGAATCTGCTGCAGAGACACAGGTAGCCACCGCCAGAGGAAGAGGACAAGATCAGTCTGACATGCTGTTTGCTAGGTGGGGCCCAGTCCTGTCCTCAGGATGGAGGCTGGCTGTTCCCAGGGAGCCCTGAATTAGCTGTGTGATCACCTGTGCAAGGACACAGAGCCACGCAAGCTCTACAAGGCCCTGAAGAAACTCGCCTCCGTACCCATCCTGTCTGAACGTCTGGCAGAGATAGGCTTCAGGCAGACCATCAAAGTCTTGAGGAAACAGCAGCTCCTAGTGCCCTACCCAGGAACCTGGAGGCCAGATTGTGGGAGAGTTCCCTGCTGTTGTCCTGGTCTGGCTCAGACCAGGACTCTCCTGACTCTGCCTTGGTGCTGAGCATGAAGACAGAGCAAGGAAGAACATCTCTGGCAGAGGAGCACCGAGTATCCACGTCCAGCGAAGCCCAAGACAAGCATACAGAGGCCTTGCAGCTGAGCAGGTGAAGGCCCAGCCCGAGCAAGAGGCGAAGCACATGCCAGGGGCCAGAGGCAAGTGACACAGGCCATGGAAGCCTGGGACCAGCAGCCAAGAGGATCCAAAGGTGAAGACAGTGGCCCTCCTCTGGCCCAGGAGGATGGTCGCGCTGACTCTTTGGGGGCTTGCCTCAACTCTGACCAAGCCCGGTACCCCCTGGGTGTCCCGGGTCCCTCTTAGGGCCAAAATGACAGGGAAGTGCAGCTGTGGCCTGTCAAGTTGGATTCCAAGACACTGGTCTACTCAGGTCCCAGGAGTCCCGTTCACCAGCAGGAATCGCCAGGAGGTCTCCTCCTTGCAAAAGATCCCAAGGGCACGTGGGATGCTCAGTGCCAAGCCACGGAAGCCACTGCAGCCCATGCAGCTGATGCAGCCGAACAATCTGCTCTCCAGGGAATCTCCCAAGCCAAGGATGCCTTCAAAGCCAACACAGCCCAAGCAGCCCAAGGAGCAGAACATGGGCAAGCAGGGGACGAGCCTGAGACCCACAGCCAGACTGTGACCAAGACACAGTGGCAGATGGAGGAGGCAGACCAAGAGCTGAGGCTGCAAGCCCTCACAGCCCGCATCCGGAAGCCGACAAACCCAGATGGCCACCTTCTTCACCCAGACCAGGAGCCGAGGCGAGCCAGAGGAGCCCGGACTCCTGGTGCGGGGGCCCTCCTCCGAAACGCTCCTCCTCCTGGAGGCCTCTGGCCACGGCCCAATCCAGCGAGCTCTCTGCACCTCGACCCAGGCTAAAAAAAGAACTGCCCCCCTCATGGCCAAGGCTCTCCGGGATAATTGCACCCAGTTCTCTTGCAGATGAACCCCAGAAGGACACTGTCTGCTCAGGCATGCCTTGAGATTCCCTGGGACTGTACACACCCACTTGTCCCTCACAAAAAAAGTCAGGCTTTCCAGAGCTTGCACCTGGCATCCCACTTGGAGCTCTGGAGACACTCTTTGGAGGCCTCTCTGCCTGATCTCCATACTGTTTTGGCAGGTTCCACCCACCCGTGAGAGCCTGGGCTGCAGCCATCTTCCCAGATCAAGCACTCCGTCTTCCATTGGCCCACCAGACTCCCACTACCCAAGGACTCTGGCGAAGGCTCAAGATCTAGGCTTCAGGAAGGAAGACCAGCACCAACATCTCACACCTTGGCCTTCACCTCCCCGACGGACTCACTGGCAGATAAGCCCACCCGTGCCACGTCCTGATGCACACCTGCGTGAATTGTAAAGTAAGGATGGATTTCCTGGAATTCTCACCCCCTCTTCTGGAGGGCTGTGCCAAACCAATCATTGACCTCACTTCCCATTTCCAGCTCTGTAGTCCTTGGACAGATCTTTTTCCCAGAGTTAGTTTTCCATCCCTTAGGGCTTTGCCCATGCCAAGGTACACAAGTGCCTGGGGGGGGGACTGCTTAGGATAAGAGCCAGATGTGTGTGTTTGAACACTAATGTTTTTATTTTCCTCTTTGTATTCACAGTCTTTTAAGCATGATTATGTTTAGAATGATAAATTTTAATTTGATAACCATTCAGAGATATTTGCATTGTATTTGTACATATCGTTCCAATATTTTTGAATGATGAGCATGCGTTCATATAATTTAACAGAGTAACCTATGGATTCATGTAATTAAAGAGGCATAGGGGAGTAACACATCAAAATGTGATCAAATTTTGGCATGCAAACATCTATTCCGTTCCGAATAACGTTTCAATAAGTTCATCTTCTCGATATCTGTAATAAAATTAAAGGTAAAACCAAAAACCATAAAATAAAATGTGTGAATATGTCTGTTTTTTAAAAGAGGTGGGGGAATTGATGCAGAAAAAAAATGAGGCCAAAATAGACCAGACCTATGACAACCCACACTTTTGGGATGCCCTGTGTTTCGTGGCCACAGTGATCAGGTGAGAAAACCTGATGAGAAAAACAGAGGAATATGCCTTAATTTATAAAGGAAGTTGGGAGGGTCCACAGACAGACAGTGAAGAGGTGAAAGATATGGAAGAAATAAAATAATAGTGAAACACTGACAGTTACAAAAGGAGAAAGAGAGAGGAAAAGAATGGGGGGACTTAAAATGTCATGGATAAGCTGCAGCAAGGATCCAATGTCCCAATATCAGAAAAGCAGTGAAAAGCCATAGATGGGCTTGAGGTTTTGCTTCTCTGTGGATGGGCTCCTAGCTATGTGCAAACAGTGGGAAGAAAGAGTTGGTGAGCATCAGCCAGCAAGGTGGTGAAGCAGGCTTGCAAGTTATGATATCCAATCCCATTTAGGAAAACCCCTTTCACTGAGGATGCCTATCATAGATGCCTGGTGTGAGTGTGTTTGAACACTATTGTTTTCTTTTCTGTACTTTGTCTTCAAACCTGTTGATATATATTTGCACAAAATTAATAGACAGTAATATGCATAGTTATTTAATTGGTACTTGTACTTATTGACAGATGATATATCATTGTATGTATATTTACATATAGATTAATAAACAAATAAATACATAGCTTGATAGATACAATGAAAATTGACACACTAAAATGTAATGGTAGTTCAGCATGCATCATGCAGACCGTGGACAACATAAGTAAAGATTAAACAAGTAAATGTAATAGAGGATAAATATTAAAGTAAATGAAGAACAACAAAATACCTCCAAATAGTGTGTGTGAGAGAGAGATGAGGGAGAGAGAGGAACAGAGACAGACAAAGGGAGGTGGGCAGACATGAAGGAATGAAGACAAGTTAATAGGACATAAATTTTCCTTTTAGGGCTTTATTTGTAAACTGAGAATGTAAATGTGTAATTCTCTTACAGCACATTTGATGTAACTGAAGTAAACATTCAGGTAAAGAAATAGACATTTCCTCAAAATCAACACAATATGAAAGTTGAATGAGTTGTCCATTGCATATACATTTTAAGCTTTGGACTGTCTGCAAATAGAAATTCATGGAATTTTATCATTTGTGCATGAATGACAGAGACCTGTGTTCTTCATCAGCAAGAAAGAAACTATCCGAATGCAGAAGGATGCATCTGAGCTCTTGTCTGGCCTTTAATGCTTTACTGAAGATGAATGCTAATATTCTCTAAATTGCCATGGCCATACAGTTTCAACTATTTCTATAGACACATTTTTTTTCTAAGAATTTCCGTAAATTTATAAAAAGTACATAAGATTTGATTTTTTTTCCTATATTACGGGTGACAGTGAAGATTTCTTTTCAGAATGATTTAATGTTACCTGATTATCCTGTATGGATTTTAAGCACCTTTAAATGATCAAGTATTGATTATAAAATGTTGTAATATACTTTGGTGGTTCATTACACAGTTTTTAGAAGAACTGTTTTGAGTTTATTATTGTAATCACAACCAAAAAGTGAGAAAAGTGATATTGGAAGAAAAGGACTTCAATCTTCTAGTTGATACATGAACATACTAAATATGCACAGTTATATATATACGCAGCACAGACTGCATATATATGTAGAACATATAGGATGACATTTCTGTTCCTATAGCAAGTAATAATTGAAATAATGGCTGAAAACAGGCTACAGAAAATTAATTACTTATTTTTTTATGTGTTACAGAATTATTGTAAACATCATATGATTTCCTGCTTATTGGCAAAACCTGAGTCATAAAGAGAAGTTAAAAACACTCATCAATCCCCAGGGTCCGAGGATTGTTCAAGGATCCTGAATAAACTGCATTGAAAAAAAAACACATGGCTGAGAAACACTTAAAAAAAAAACACTCATCAAGTCCATGTTCATACCACCCAGAATGTGCCTTATCTTGTCTGATCCTGGAAGCTAAAACACTCATCAATGGACACCTTCAAACTCAGCGTCACATACTCCATAACTCACAAAAGATATGAGAGAAAGAATGGAGAAGGAGAGAGAGAGAGAGAGAGAGAGAGAGAGAGAGAGAGAGAGAGAGAGATGGAGATGGAGAGATTAATTTATGGGGAGCATAGAGATGTTAGATGGAAGAGCTCTGCTGGGTGTGAGAGTAGTCATCAGGGCTAGTTTAATTGCTATGCACACCTAAACAATTACCAAAGCATCTGAACCAATCCAGGCAGATCACAGATTCTTGGTGCTATTTTTCCCTTACCCCAACCCAGCAGATGGAAAAAGTATTCGCTTAAAGATCAAGTTTAAAAATTCCATTCCCATAGTGTAACCATTCCTATGCAATAACAAAACAATCCTCAAAAGGTATTGTTTTTTTTTATTCTTTTTTTTTCAATGTAGTTTATTCAGGAACCTTGAACAATCATCTGACCCTGGGGAAAGCCAGCCCACAGCTTAAATAGCCTCTGGGTAGCCAACCCTGGCGTGCCACGTGTGCAATGCAGATAGGTCCACATACATGGAAGCAAGCCAGATACTCAGCCTTAGCCAAATGTGGAATTGTTCATGACAGAGAGCACTCACCATCGGGAAGGTGGAAGGAAAAGGTATTGTTAACCCTCTATTTTTCCTATGTTAGGTATTTTTTTCTTTTTCTGTTTTTTTTCCCTCTTTCTTTCTGTTTCTTTCATATTTCCTTCCTTTCTTTCTTTGTCACAAAACAAAAAGAACAAATGTAATTAATACAA
Source organism: Meriones unguiculatus (assembly GCF_030254825.1). Classification (NCBI taxonomy): domain Eukaryota; kingdom Metazoa; phylum Chordata; class Mammalia; order Rodentia; family Muridae; genus Meriones; species Meriones unguiculatus. The sequence goes on along the minus strand of NC_083353.1, from coordinate 22,086,013 downwards.
GTAAATTTTAAGCCTTTTCCAGAAAATTATAAAATGCTGACATCTAGTGGAGGTGAAAATATAGGCCTAGAAGGAGTTTTAGTAATGCAGTGTCCTAAGTGTAAGCTAAAGGCTTCCAGATCCAAATGCAGAAATAAGCACAGGTGGATATGTCTTGTTTATATTTTTATCCTTACTATTATTATTTACAATTTATTTACATCCCAGATGTAGCCCCTTCCCTCTTCTGCTTATGGTCCCACCCTCTCTTCCTCTTCCTTCGCTATCCCTTTTCCCTAGTCCACAGATAGGGGAAGTCCTTCTCCTTTACTGTCTGACCCTAGAATATTAGGTCCCATCATGACTGTCTGGATCCTCTTCCTCAGTGGGCTAGCTAAGTCTTCCAAGCAGGGAAAAGCGCTCAGGGAACAGGCAACCTAGTTCATGACAGAGACTTTGTCTTCTCTACTTATCCAAGTAAGGGTTCTCGCTTGGAGACTGAGCTAACTATGGGCTACGACTGAGCAGGGGTTCTAGGTCCTCCCTATGCATAGCCTTTGGTTGATGCATCAATCTCTACAGTCCCCCACTGGGCCCAGGTTTTTGTTGTTTTGTTGGACTCTGTGTAAGGCTCCTGTCTCCTCCATGTCTTTCTATCTCCTTCTTATTCATAAGATTCCCTGCACTCTGCCCAAGTTTGGCTATGTGTCTCAGCATTCACTTTAATATCCTGCTTGGTACTGAAAGGGTCAAACTAACTTTGTAACCTATATGTCTTTTAAAGCCTATAGTTTTGAGTTTTAGGTCTAGGTTAAGCGAAAAACAAACAAACAAACAACAACAACAACAAAAAGCAACAATCAATGACCTTCACTCAGCAAAAAGAATGACCAGACCCTTGTTTTTGAGATAGTGTTTCTTAGCAACCAACCCAGATGACCTCAATCTTTCTTCTGAGTAGCTTCTGACCTCCAGCCAAAAGCCCACAACCCTGATCTTCAAGGATGGGCTAACCAAACCCACCTTCAATTGCAACTGCATCCACACTTGGCCAAGCTTGAGCACCTAAGACTAACCAATTATCTTAATTTATAGCTTCCTCATCCAATCCTAAATTGCCAAACTGCAACTTCAAATTTCCCACACTTTTTCTTTTAAAAAACCTAAGGCCTTTGTTGCCTGGTGCCACTCTTTGCTGACAGGCAGGGGTGACCCCATTGCACAATGGTTAATTTAAACCTCTTGCTTTTCCATTGAGTTGTGGTCTGTGGGAGTTTCTGGGAAGGGAGTGATCTTGAACTCCTGAGCTTTGAGACCCCAGGTCTTACAGTCCAGTCTTTCAGAGGCCCTTTGTGGAAGGCTCCTGTCTTGTTCCTTGTTTTCACCCTCTTCCAATGTCTATCTTGTTTGCCTTTCTGAATGAGGATTGAGCATCTTGAGGACTCAAGAAGGGTCCTCCTTCTTGCTTGGCTGCTTTAGGTGTACAGATTTTAGTATGTTTATCCTATACTATGTGGCTAATATATATGTATGAGTGAATATACACCACCTGTGTCTTTCTGTATCTGGGTTACCTCACTCAAGATGATCTTTTCTAGTTCCCACCATTTGCCTGCAAATTTCATTGTGTCCTTGTTTTTAATAACTGAGTAATGTTCCACTGTGTAAATGTAGCATTCTTCAGTTGAGGGACAGGTTATGGCTATAATGAGTAAAGAGGTCATGAACATAGTTGAGCAAATGACCTTGTATGGTTGAGCATCTTTTGGGTATATACCCACATGTAGTATAGCTGGCACTATTCCAATTTTTTTGAGAAAGCTCCAGATTGATTTTCAAGGTGGTTGTACAAGTTTACATTCCCTAAATCAATTGAGGAGGGGGTTACCCTTTTTCCACATCCTCTCCAGCATATGTTGTAGCTTAAGTTTTTTATTTTAGCCATTATGATGGCTATGAGATGGAATTTCAGAGCCATTTGGATCTGCATTTTCTTGATGACTAAGGATGTTGAGCATTGTACTAAGTGCTTCTCTGTCATTCGATATTCCTTCTTTGAGAATTCTCTGTTTAGTTCTGTACCTCATTTTTATTTTGATTATTTGATTTGTTGGTGTTTAATTTCTTGAGTTGTTTATATATTCTAGATGTTAGCCTTCTGTCAGATATAGGGTTGGTGAAGATACTTTCCCAGTGTGAGGGCTGTCCTTTGCTTAACAGTAGCTTTTCCATTTCATGAGATCCCATTTATTGAATGTTTATCTTAGAGCCTGTGCTGTTGGCATTCTATTCAGGAAGTTGCTTCCTGTACCAATGAGTTCCAGGATCTTCACAAATTTTTCTTCTAACAGTTTTAGTGTGTCTAGTTTTATGTTTTGGTCTTTGATCCACTTGGAGCTTACTTTGTGCAGGGTGACAAATATAGATCTATTTTCAGTTTTGTACATGTAGATATCCAGTTAGGAGAGCATTATTTGTTGAAGGTGTTGTCTGTTTTCCCATTGTATGATTTTGGATTCTTTGTCAAAAATCAGGTGTACACAGTTGTATGGAATTATTTCTGGGTCTTCTATTTGATTGCATTGATTCTCCAGTCTGTTGTTTCTATTTTAGCACCATGCCATTTTTTATTATGGTTGCTCAAAAATACAACTTGAGGTCGTTGATGAAGATGCCTTCAGAAGGTATCCGTTCAGGATGGTTTTAGCTATCCAGTTGTTTTTTTTTTTTTTTTTTTTCTTTTTGCCCATATAAAGTTGAGAATTTTTCATTCAAAGTCTGTGAAGAATAATTTTGGTATTTTGATCAAACTGCATTGAACCTGTAGACTTCTTTTAGTAGGATGGCTATTTTTACTCTGCTAATCTGTCTTATCAATGAGCATGGTAGATCTTTCCATCTTCTGATATGTTCTTCAAATTCTTTCTTCAAAGATTTGAAGGTTTTTTTTTTTTTTAACAGTTCTTTCACCTTCTTTGTTAGAGTTACAACGAGGTGTTTTATGTTATTTGTGGCTATTGTGAAGGGTGTTGTTTCCCTAATTTCTTTCTCAATCCATTTGTCTTTTGTATACAGGAGGGCTCCTGATATTTTGAGTTAATTTTGTACCCAGCCACTTTACTAAAGTTTTTTATCAGCTGTAGGAGTTCCCTGGTAGAATTTTTGGGGTCACTCATGTATAGTGTCATATTATCTGCAAATTGTGATACTTTGACTTCTTCCTTTCTATTTTGTACCTTTATCTCTTTTAGTTGTCTTATTGCTATTGCTAGGACTTCTGGTACAGTATCAAAGAAATATGGAGAGGGTGGGCAGCATTTCCTTGCCCCTGATTTCAGTGGAATTGACTTAAGTTATTCTCCATTTAATTTGATGTTTGCTATAGGCTTGCTGTGCATTGCCTTTTCTATGTTTAGGTATGTGCCTTGTATCCATGATTTCTCAAGATTTCAAACATAAACAGGTGTGAGATTTTGTCAAATGCCTTTTTCAGCATCTAAGGAGATGATTATGTTTTTTTTTTTGTTTGTTTGTTTGTTTGGTAGATTGATGTATTTCCTTATGTTGAACGACCCTTACATGCCTGGAATGATGCCTCCTTGTTCATAGGGGATGATATCTTTGATGTGTTCTTGGATTCGGTTAGCGAGTATTTTATTGAATATTTTTGTGTCAGTGTTCGTATGAGAGATTGGTCTGAAATTCTCTTTCTTTGTTGGGTCTTTGTGTTGTTTAGGTATCAAGTTGATTGTGTCCTCATGGAATAAATTTGGTAATGTTCCTTCTGTTTGTGTTTTGTGAAATAGTTCGAAGAGTATTGGAACTAGGTCTTCTTTGAATGTCTGGTATAATCCTGCAGTGAAACCATCTGGCCCTGGGCTTTATGTTGATGTGAGACTTTTGATGACCTCTTCTTTTTCTATAGGGGAAGTGGACTATTTAATTTAGTTTTTGGATCTTGATTCAGCTTTTTAAATGGAAGCTACCAAGAAAATTTTCCATTTCACTTAGATTTTCAAATTTTGTGGCATATAGGCTTTTAAAGTAGGACATAATGAATCTTTGGATTTCCTCAGTGTCTGTTGTTATGACCTCCATTTCATTTCTGATTTTGTTGATTTGGATAGTATCTCTCCTCCCTTTAGTTAGTCTTGCAAAGGGTTTGTCTGTCTTGTTGATTTTCTCAAAGAAACAGCTCTTGGTTTCTTTGAATTGTTTTGTTTCTAATTTATTGATTTCTTAGTTTGATAATTTCCAGCTGTCTACTCCTCCTGGGTATGTCTGCTTTTTTTCCTAGTGCTTTCAGGTGTGCCAATAAGTTGCTTGTATGTGAAATCTTGTATTTTTCTACGAAGAAACGTAGTGCTATGAACTTTCCTCAGCACTGCTTTGATTGTGTCCCATAAGTTTGGGTAAGTTGTGTCTTCATTTTTGTTGAATTCTAGGAAGTCCTTAACTTTCTTCCCTGTCCCAGCTGCTGTTGAATATAAAGTTGCTCAGTTTCTATGCATGTGTAGGCTTTTTGCTATTTCTATTATTGTTGAGGTATAACATGGTGGTCTCATATGATACAAGGGAGTATTTTAACTTTTCTTCTGTATCTTTTGAGGCTTGCTTTGTGCCTTACTATATGGTCAGTTTTGGAGAAGGTTCCCTAATGTGCTGAGAAAAAGAGATACTTCTTTGAGTTTGGGTGAAACGTTCTGTAGACATCTATGTGGTCCATTTGATTTAGGATCTCTTAAGTGACATCATTTCTCTGTTTAGCTTCTGACTTGATAACTTAGCTTCTGACTTCAGTCTCTTGGTGAGAGTTGAATATTGAAGCCTCCTATCATTAAGGTCTTGGGATGGATGTGTGATTTAAGCTTTAATAATGTTTATTTTATAAATGCAGAAGAGCTTGTGTTTGGACATAAATGTTCATTATTGTGATATCCTCCTCATGGATTTTTTTCCTATAGTGAGAGTGAAGTGTTCCTCCCCCTCTCTTTTGGTTAATTTTGGTTGAAAGTCTATTTTGTTAGATATTAGGATGGCTAATTCAGCATGCTTCTTGTATCTGCTTGCTTAAAGAAACACTTTTCCTTCCCTTTATTCTGAGGGAGCATCCTTTTTTGCTGTAAAGTTGTGTTTCCTGAATGCAGCAGAGTGTTGTTTCCTGTTTCCACAACCATCCTGTTATTCTTTGTTTTTTTATTGGAGAATCAAGTCCATTGGTGTTGTTAGATATTAGCGACCAATGATGTCTAGTTCCTTTTATTGTGGAATTGGTGGGGCTTGTGTGTTTGTGTGCCTGGTTTTTGTTTGTTTGTTTGTTTGCGTGGTTTTTTTTGTTTGTTTTATTGTGAAGGTATTTTTTTCTCCTCTATTTCCTTTGTTCTTGTTGATTTTGTTTGATTGGGTTTTCCTTTTCCTTTTCAGCTGTAGGGCTGGGTTGTTGTGTATATATTGTTTAAATTTATTTATGTCATGGAATATTTTGTTTTTCCATCTGTGTTGATTTAAAATTTTGCTGGGCATAGTAGTCTGGGTAGGTATCTGTGGTCCCTTAGCTTTTTCATGATATCCACCCAGGCCTTTCTGGATCTCGTAATTTCTGTTGAGAATTCTGGTGTGGTTGTGATTGGTCTGTCTTTATGTGTTAGTTGTCCTTCTTACCTTGCCACTCTTGATATGTTTCTTTGTTCTGTAGATTTAGTGATTTGATTATTATGTGACAGGAGGAATTCCTTTTCCGGTCTAATCTATTTTGTGTTCTGTAAGCATCTTGTATGTTAAAGGGCATCTCTTTCTTAAGGTTGGGGAAATTTTCAACTATAATATTACTGAGAATATTTTCTGCACTTTGGAAACTGGAATTTTCTTTTTTACCTATTCCTATTATTCTTAGGTTTCTTCTTTTCATGGTATCCTTGATTTCTTCGACATTTTGTATCAGGAACTTTTCCACTTTTACGTTTTCTTCTAGAGACATATATATTTCTGCAATTCTATCTTTGGTGCCTGATAGTCTCTTCCCTGTCTCTTTCCTGTCTCCTGCATTCTGCTGAAGATGCTTACTTTTGTGGTTCCTGATCTGTTCTCTAAGTTCAGCAAGTCCAGGCTTTTCTCTCTTTGTGTTTTCTTTATTGATTCTAATTCCGTTTTCATGTCTTGAAAGATTTTATTCATTTTCTTCACCTGTTTGATTGTGGATTCATATCTGTCCATGATGGCCTCTATTTTTTGTTGTTGTTTATTTTGACTTTATGATCCACAAATAACTTCATAATCACAGAATTAAGATAATTTTCCTATGTTTCCTCTGCATTAGAATATCTACTGGTTTTGGGGGATTCTGGTGTATCCATAGTGTCCTGATTTTTGCTGATCAGATTCTTTCCCCAGCCTCTAGTTTTCAGGATGTCTGTAACCTTGACTCTTTTTTCTTGGAGCCTGTACTGCCATGTGCACCTGTGTCTGAAGTCTGCACTAATATACAGGAAGCTGGGAGATTCCAAGGTCTTGAGAATGCATGCTGGAAATTCAGATGTGGCTAAGGAAGGGAGTTCTCTCTGCTGAGTTCATGCTCTCTACTGGCTCACTGTCTGTGATCCAGGTATGCCAGGTAGCTGTGGTGCAGGCAGAAAGATCTCCAAGTCTAGGGCTGCACCAATGCTCCATAGGCTTCCTCAAGATGTACAATATGATGTGGTTCTCACATATAGTTCAGATTCACTGGGTTCACTGACTGTTCTGGGTTCCATGTTTCTGGCCCAGGTGGGCCAGGAAGATGGCCCATTGAGCAAGCAGAATGGAGCCATGCTCCTTCCCGAATAAAGGAGGTATCCACTCCATAAGACCATGAGAGTGAGCACCACTAGCTACTGTGACCAGGAAGGTTTTCCACTGGATGGTGAAAGTGTGCTCCAGGGTTTAAAGCTAGGAGCCACTGGTACCCAGAAGGTGTCCACAGGACTGTGAGAGTGGGCACCTGGGTTTGTAACCTCACCCCCAGTACCAGTGAGAGTGAGTGCCCAAAGTTGGAGATACCAACTACTTGTATCTGAAGGCATCTACAGACAGTGGGATTCGTATGTAGCCTGGGGCTGTGTCAGTGCTGGACAGGAGCCCAATTATTTTTCTCAGTATTAGACTAAAGATGGACTCTCAAGTATCCCTGTGGATTCTCATCTCATCTGAGAAACAGAGAGATGTTGTGGTTTGGGTTTTCTACAGTATGGCCTGCCATTCATTCTGCTTTCACTGCTGAGCTGTTGTTCAGATACCATGCATAGTAGGCAATAACATCTTGGATGCTTCCCTCTATTTTTTTTCAATTTCTTCATGCTTCAAACTGAAGATATTTTAAAAAAATGTTCATTCTACCACATTTGTTTTTTAGATTTTGTTTGTTTGTTGGTTAACAGCAGAAGAACTGAAGACAATCCACAGTTCTTTTGTTTTGGCTCTGACTCTGTCTCTCTTTTTCTCCTTTCTCTCTTTCAATTTCCTTTCTCTGATTTTTCCTATGATTTTTCTCTTTTATAATTTTATTTATTTACTTTTCATTATTACAGTTTATTCACTTCATATCCCAGTTGTAACCCCTTCCCTTGTCCTCTTCAATTCCACCCTACCTCTCTTATCTCCTCTCATGCCAATTCCCAAGTCCACCTCCCCTTCCATCTGGCCCTAGCCTATCAGGTGTCATCAGGACTGGCTGCATTGCTTTCCTCTGTGGTCTGGTACAGTTGCACTCCCTCTAGGGTGAGGTGATCAAAGAGCCAGACACTTAGTTCACATCAGAGACAGCCCCTGCTACTCCCCTTACTTGGGAACACACATGGAAGCTGAGCTGCCATTTGCAACATCTGTGCCAGAGGTCTAGGTAACATGCATGCATGGTCCTTGTTGGAGTATAAGACTTGGCAAATACCTATGGGCTCAGATATTTTGGTTCTGTTGCTCTCCTTGTAGAGCTCCTATCCTTTCCAGGTCTTTCTATTTCCTCTTTATTTCATAAGATTCCCTGAAATCTGCCCAAAGTTTGGCAAATAGTGTCAGCATCTGCTTCGATACCCTGATAGTTAGAATCCTTCAGAGGCCCTCTGTGGTAGGCTCCTGTCCTATTCCCTGTTTTCTCCTACTCCCAATGTCTATCTCATTTGTTTTGAGTGAGGATTGAGCAAACTCTCTAGGGTCCTCCTTCTCATTTAGATTCTTTAGAATTATAGATTTTAGATGTTTATCCCATATTATATGAGTAATATATGCCTATAGTGAATATATACCATGTGTGTCCTTCTGCTTCTAGGTCACCTCATTCAGGATCATCTTTTCTAGTTCCCACCATAGCCCTGCAAAATTTCATGATTTCCCTGTTTTTAATTGCTGAGTAGTATTCCATTGTGTAAATGTACCACCATTTCTGTATCCATTCCTAAGTTTAGGGACATCTGGGTTATTTCCATATTCTGGTTATTATGAATAAAGCTGTTTTGAACATATTTGAGCAAATGTCCTTGCTCATATTTTTGATATATATTACTGGGAGTGTTGTAGATGGATCTTGAAGTGGCAATGTTTCTAAATTTCTGAGAAAGCAGCAGATTGATTCCCAAAGTGGTTGTAATTATTTACATTCCCACCAACAATGGAGGACGTTACCCCTTTCTCCACATCCTCTCCAGCATGTGTTGTCACTTGATTTTTTGTTCTTATCCATTCTGATGGATGTTAGATGAAATCTCATGGTCATTTTGATTTGCATTTCCCTGATAACTAACACATTCAGAATTTTTTTTGACATTTTAAAACTTTTCTTTATTCTTCATTAATTACACTTTATTTACTTTGTATCCCCCTTGTGGTTCCCTCCCTCCTCCAGTCCCAATCGCTTCCTTCTTCCACCCTCTGCATGCATGACCCTCCCCAAGTCTACTGATAGGAAAGATCTTCTTTTCCTTCCTTCTGATACTAGTCAATTAGGTCTCACCAGGAGTGGCTGCATTGTCTTCTTGTGTGGCCTGGTAATGCTGCTTCTCCCTCAGGGGCAGGTAATTAAAGAGCAGGCCAAACAGTTCATGTCAGAGACAGTCTCTGTTCCTAATAAAATGAAACCCACTTGGATATTCAATTGCTATGGGCTACATCTGTGCAAGGGTCTTAGGTTATCTCCATGCATAGTCCTTGGTTGGAGTATCAGTCTCAGGAAAGACCCCTGTGCTCAGAATTTCTGTTCTGTTGCTGTCTTTGTGGGGTTCCTGTCCTCTCCAGATCTTACTGTTTCCCACTTCTTTCCTAAGATTCCCTGCACTCTGCCCAAAGGTTGCCCATAAGTCTCAACACAAGCATGGATAGTCTGCAGGGCAGAGTCTTTCAGAGGTCCTCTGTGTCAGGCTCCTGACTTGTTACCTCTTTTATCCTTCTTCTGATATCCATCTTCTTTGCCTTTCTGAATAGGAATTGAGCAGTTTAGGAAGAGTCCTCCCTCTTAATTAGTTTCTTTAGGTGTACAGATTTTAGTAGGTTTATCTCATATATCTATATGAGTGAATATATACAGTGTGCATCTTTCTGCTTCTGAGATAGCTCACTCAGAATGATATTTTCCAGATTCCAGCATTTACCTGCAATTTTCATGATTTCCTTTTTTATTGCTGAGTAATATTCCATTGTGTAGATATACCACAATTTGTGCATTCATTCCTCCACTGAGGGGCATCTGGACTGTTTCCAGCTACTGGCTATTAAAAATATGGCTACTACAAACATGGTTGAGCAAATGTCCTTATTTTGTACTTGAGACTCTTTTGGTTATATGCCTAGAAGTGGTATAGCTAGATCTTGAGGAAACACTATTCCTAGTTGTCTGAGAAAGTGTCAGGTTGCTTTCCAGAGTGGTTTTACAAGTTTACATTCCTACCAGCAGTGCAGGAGGGTTCCCCTTTCTCCACAACCTCTGCAGCATGTGTTGTCTCTTGTGTTTTTGAACTTAGCCATTCTGAGGGTTGTAAGGTGAAATCTTAGGATGGTTTTGATTTGCATTTCCCTGATGGCTAATGACATTGAGCATTTCTTTAAGTGTTTCTCTGCCATTCTATATTCCTCTATTGAGAATTCTCTGTTTAGTGCTGTACTCCATTTTTTAATTGGATTTCTAGATTTTTTTGCTGTTTAACTTCTTTACTCCTTTATATATACTGGGTATTAGTCCTCTGTCAGTTATGGAGTTGGTGAAGATCCTTTCCCAATCTGTAGGCTGTCATTTTGTTGTGATGACAGTGTCCTTTGCTTTACAGAAGATTTTCAGTTCCATGAGGTCCCATTTGTTGATTGTTGCTCTTAGACCCTGTGCTGTTGGTGTTCTCTTCAGGAAGTCATTTCATGTGCCAATGAGTTCAAGGCTCTTTCCCATTTTTTCTTCTAAGCATTTTAGTATATCTGGTTTTATGTTGAGGTCTTCTATCCATTTGGACTTTAGTTTTGTGCAGGGTGATAAGGCTGGATTGATTTGCATTTTTCTACATGTAGACATACAGTTAGACCAGCACCATTTGTTGAAGATACTGTCTTTTTTCCATTGAATGATTTTGGCATCTTTGTAAAAAAATCTTTGTAAGTGTGTGTATTTATGTCAGGATCTTCTATTCAATTCCATTGATCCACCAGTCTATTTCTATACCAGTACCATGCAGTTTTTAGTATTATTGCTCTATAGTTGAGCTTGAGATGAGGGATGGAGATGCCTCCAGAAGATCTTTTATTGTAGAGGACTGTTTTAGCAATTCTGGGTTTCTTCTTGTTCCATATGAAGGTGAGAATATTTCTTTCAAGCTCTGTAAAGAAGTGTGTTGGTAATTTGATGGGAATTGCATTGAATGAGTAGATTGCTTTTGGTAAGATGGCAAGTTTTACTGTGTTAATTCTGCCAAACCATGGGCATGGGAGATCTTTCCATCTTCTGATATCTTCTAATTCTTTCTTCAGAGACTTGAAATCTTTTTCATACAAGTCTTTGACTTGCTTGGTTAGGGTTACACCAAGGTACTTTATGTCGTTTGTGGCTATTTTGAAGATGTAGATGGCTGGGAATAATGAAAATCATGGCTGAAATCAATAAATTAGAAACAAAGAAAACACTTCAAAGAATCAATGAAACCAAGAGCTTGTTCTTCGAGAAAATCGACAAGATAGACAACCCATTAGCCAAGCTAACTAAAAGGCAGAGAGACACCATCCAAATCAAGAAAATCAGAAATGAAAAGGGGACATAACTACAGATAGAAAGGAAACCCAAACAATCATTAGAACTTACTTCAAAGTCTGTATGCCACAAAATTTGAAAATATAAATGAAATTAGCAATTTTCTCGATCGATTCCACTTACCAAAGCTGAATCAAGATCAGGTAAATCAATTAAATAATCCTACATGCCCTAAGAAAATAGAAGTGGTCATCAAAATTCTCCCATCCAAAAAAAGCCCAGGACCAGATGGTTTCAGTACAGAATTCTACCAGACCTTCAAAGAAGAGTTAAGTGTAGTTCTCTTCAAACTAAATAGAAACAGCAGGAACACTACCAAACTCATTCTATGAAGCCATAGTCACCTTGGTACCTAACCCTTACAAAGACCCAACAAGAAAAAAGAATTTCAGGCCAATCTCACTTATGAACATTGATGCAAAAATACTCAACAAAATACTTGCAAACCGAATACAAGAACACATCAAAGATATCATCCACTATGACTAAGTCTGCTTCAATGAAGGCATGCAGGGGTGGTTCAATATATAGAAATTCATCAGTGTGATCCACCATATAAACAAACTGAAGGAGAAAAACCACATGATCATCTCCTTAGATGCTGAAAAGGCATTTGACAAAATCCAACATACATTCATGTTTAAAGTCTTGGAGATATCAGGGATACCAGACACATAAATGAACATAGTAAAGGCAATATACAGCAAGCCTATAGCCAATATCAAACTCAATGTAGAGAAACTTAAAACAATCCCACTGAAATCAGGGACAAGGCAAGGCTGCCCACTCTCTTCATATCTATTCTGGAAATCTTTGCTAGAGCAATATGACAGTTGAAGATCAAGCAGATACATATTGAAAAGGAAGAAGTCAAAGTGTCACTATTTGTAGATGATAGGATAGCATACCTGAGTGACCCCAAAAATTCTGCCAGTGAACTCCTATAGCTGATAAACACCTTCAGCAACATGGCCAGTTACAAAATTAACTCAAAAAAAAAAAAAAAAAAGAATAGTGCTTTTGTATACAAAAGTCAAAAGGGCTGAGAAAGAAATTAGGAGAGCATTTCTTTCTTTTTTTTTTTTTTTTTCTTGTGGAGGAAAGAGTTTATTTTGGCTTGCAGTTCAAAAGGCAGAGTCCATTACGGTAGGTATAATGATGTGAATGAGAATTCTCCCATAGGTTTATACGTTTAATGCTTAGTCCCCAGTTGATGAGCTGTCGGGAAGGTGTAGGAGGTGTGGTTTGGTGGAGTAATATGTCCTTGTGAGAGAAAATGATACTGGGAGTGGACAGTGAAGCTTAAAAAGCCCACAATAAGACCAGTCTCTTTCTCTTTCTCTCTCTGTCTCTGTCTGTGTTTTTCTTTCTGCCTGTTGCCTGTATATCAGGTATAAAACTCTCAGCTCCTACTGTAAGAGCATGCTTTTCTGCTCCCCGCCATGTTGGTCATAGCCTAACCCTCAGAAACCGTAAGTACACCCCTGTTTAAACTCTTCCTCCTTTTTTTTTAAATTTTTCATCAATTACACTTTATTCATTCTGCATCCCCCCATAAGCCCCTCCCTCCTCCCATCCCAATCCCACCCTCCCTCCTCCCTCTGCTTGCATGCCACTCCCCAAGTCCACTAATAGGGGAGGTTCTCCTCTCCTTTCTGATCTTAGTCTGTCAGTTCACATCAAAAGTGGCTGTATTGTCCTCTACTGTGGCCTGGTAAGGCTGCTCCCCCCCCCCCCCCCAGAGGGAGGTGATCAAAGAGCAGGCCAATCAGAGTATGTCAGAGGCAGTCCCTCTTCACATTACTATGTAACCCAATTGGACTCTGAACTGCCCTGGGCTACATCTGTGCAGGGGTTCTAATTTTAGGTAAGAACTGGGAAATAGTAAGAGCTGGAGAGGACAGGGTCTCCACAAGGAGAGCAACAGAACAAGAAAATTTGAACATAGGGAACTTCCCAGAGACGCATACTCCAACCAAGGACTATTCATGGAGATAACCTAGGAGAGCATTTCTTTAAGTTTTTCACTGCCATTAGATATTCCTCTACAGAGAATTCTCTGTTTAACTCTGTACCTCATTTTTTATTTGGATTACTTGGTGTGTTAGTGTTTAAATTCTTCAATTCTTTATATATTCCAGATATTAGCCTATGTTTAATGTAGGGTTGGTGATGATACTTTCCCAGTCTCTATGCTGTTGTTTTGTTCTTTTTTTTCTGTATCTTTTTTAATTTTTATTAATTACATGTTATTCAGTTTGTATCCCCCATTAGCCCCTCCCTCATCCCCTCCTGATCCCATCTCCCTACCCCCTACTTCATGCATGCCCCTCCCCAAGTCCACTGATAGGGGAGGTCTTCCTTTCCTACCTTCTGATCTTAGTTTATCAGATCTCATCAGAACTGGCTGCATTGTCTGCTTCTGCTGCCTGCTAAGGCTGCTACCCCCTCAGGGGGAGGTGATCAAAGTGCAGGCCAATCAGATCATGTCAGAGGCAGTCCCTCTTCCCATTACTATGAAACCCACTTGGACACTAAACTGCCATGGGTTACATCTTTGCTGGAGTTCTAGGTTATCTCCATCCCTGGTACTTGGTTGGAGTACGGACTCTGGGAAGACCCCTGTGTTCAAATTTCTTGTTCTGTTTCTCTCCTTGTGGAGTTCCTGTCCTCTCCAGATCTTACTATTTCCCACTTCTTACATAAGATTCCATGCTAATTGCCCAACAGTTTGGCCATAAGCCTCAGCATCTGCTTTGACAGTCTGCAGGGCAGAGCCTTACAGAGGCCCTCCATGGCGGGTTTCTAGCTTGATTCCTGTTTTCTTCTTCTTCTGATGTCCATCCTATTTGCCTTTGGGATAGGGATTGAGCATTTTAGTCAGTGTCTTCTCTCTTGATTAGTTTCTTTAAAGGTACAGATTTCTGTAGGTTTAACCTATATTACATGTCTATATGAGTGAGTATATACTGTGTGTGTCTTTCTGCTTCTGGGACAGCTCACTGAGGATGATCCTTTCCAGGTTCCACCATTTACCTGCAAATTTCAAGATTTCCTTATTTTTCATTGATGAGTAATATTCCATTGTGTAGATATACCAGAATTCCTGCTTCCATTCTTCAGTTGAGGGGCATCTGGGCTGTTTCCAGCTTCTGGCTATTACAAATAAGGCTGCTAAAAACATGGTTGTGAAAATGTCTTTAATGTGTACTTGAGCCTTTTTTTAGATAACAAAAGCAAACGGCAGATTGAATGCAATTCTCATCAAATTAACAACACAATTCTTCACCGACTTTGAAAGAAAAATTCTCAACATCATATGGAATAACAAGAAACCCAGAATTGCTAAAACAACCTTCTACAACAAAAGATCTTCTGGGGGTATCTCCATCCCTTATCTTAAGCTCTATCATAGAGCAACAGTAACAAAAACTGCATGGTACTGGCTTAGAAACAGAATGGTGGATCAATGGAACCAAAAAGAAGATCCAGAAATAAACCCACACACTTATGGACACCTGATCTTTGACTAAGATGCCATAACCATATAATGGAAAAGATATAGCATCTTCAACAAATGGTTCTGGTCTAACTGGATGTCTACATGTAGAAAAATGCAAATAGATCCATCCTTATCACCCTGCACAAAACTGAAGTCCAAGTGGATCAAAGACCTCAACATAAATCCAGACATTAAATCACTTAGAAGAAAAAGTGAGCAAGACCCTAGAACACATTGGTACAGGAGACAACTTCCTGAACAGAACACCAACAGCACAGGCTCTAAGAGCAACAATTAATAAATGGGACCTCATGAAACTGAAAAGCTTCTGTAAAGCCAAGGACACTGTCATCAAAACAAAAGGAATACAGATTGGAAAAAAAATCTTCAACAAAACTTCTTCTGACAGAGGGCTAATATCCAGTATATATAAAGAACTAAAGAAGTTGAAAAGCAGCAAGCAAAGTAATCCAATTAAAAAATGGGGAACAGAGCTAAACAGAGAATTCTTAGTAGAGGAATACAGAATGGCAGAGAAACACTTAAAGAAATGCTCAACATCATTAGCCATATGGGAAATGCAAATCAAAATGACCCTGAGATTTCACCTTATACTAATCAGAATGGTCAAGATGAAAAACTTGAATGACAACACATACTGGAGATAGGGGAACCCTCCTCCACTGCTGGTGGGAATGTAAACTTGTAAAATCACTCTGTAAATCAATCTGGCACTTTCTCAGACAACTAGTAATACTGCTTCCTCAAGATCCAGCCATGTTATTTTGTTCTTACGACAGTATCCTTTGCTTTTTAGAAGCTTTGAGAATCATGAGGTCCCATTTATTGATTGTTGATCTTAGAGCCTGTGCTGTTGGTGTTCTGTTTAGGAACTTGTTTCCTGTGGCTATGAGTTCTAGGCTCTTCCCCACGTAGCTAATGACTTTGTAAATACCTTTGACACCTCATGGATTTTAGACTTTCCTTTCATTTAAGTTTCAATACCTCCCTTTTTTTTGACAGTTTTCAGTGCTTTTAAAAATTATTTGTATCTCTTTCCACTTAGACAGGTAAATTTACCTGCTGACAACTGAGTCCATGACCCAGGTCACAGATAGTGTGAGAAGAGAAGGAAGCTCCACAAATTGTACACACATACACAGAGTCATCCCACATAATCATCTCCACTCAGGCATGCATGATTTCCTTACATACTTTCAATTTAAAGCAATTTCACACTCTCTCTCACACACAAGCACATTAAAATGTAATAAAAATTTTTATGCTTTACCAAGAGTAGCTGTAGATACCACAATATTTTTCACTCATGATTTTATTGTATCATTGATATTTTTCATTTATACTAAGAGTTTGTATTTTTGAAAGGTATATATCCTAGCATTTGCATTTTAGCTTGATGCACTCTTTCTTTTCCCCCCTTAATTCTTCTCTTCTTCCTCTATCTTCCTTCTTACTTTTCTTTTTGTTTTACTTCCTTTCCCACTCCCCATACCTTATAATGGGAACATAACACATACCACTTTCTCCACCAATTACTGAAGTTTCTCATAGCATCTTAATTAGAAAGAGTATTACATTTAATAATTTATTTTATTCCAGTTATGTATTATTGCTCAATCTTTGTTCAAAGCCATCAGATTCATTTCACAAAGGGCCCTCTAAGCATGAACTTCCTACCTTTTAAAATTTACACTAATTTTTTAGGACATTTCTCAGGCAAGAATTCTGGGGCAAGAGAACTGCAAGGTAATAATTGCTTGGCTACTTGGAATTGTGTCAAGAAAGAGCCTGACACAGAGGACCTCTTAAAGTCTCTGCCCTGCAGACTATCAATGCAGATGCTGAGACTTATGGGAAACCTTTGGGCAGAGTGCAGGGAATCTTAGGAAAGAAATGGGAAAAAGTAAGATCTGGAGAGGACAGGAACTCCACAAGGAGAGCAACAGAACCAAAAAAAAAAAAAAGCTGAGCACAAAGGTCTTTCCTGAGAGTGATACTCCAACCAAGGCCTATGTATGGAGATAAACTGAGATCCCTGTATATATGTAGCCCATGGCAGTTCAGTATTCAAGTGGGTTCTATTGTGATAGGAAAAGAGACTGTCTCTGACAATAACTGATTTTTCTGCCCTTTAATTAACTCCCCTGAGGGGGAAGCAGCATTACCAAGCCACACAAGAAGACAATGCAGCCACTCCTGATGAGACCTAATTGACTAGGATCAAAAGGAAGGAAAAGAAGACCTCCCCTATCAGTGGACTTGGGGAGGAATAAAATGTAATTAATAAACAATTTTAAAAAATTATATAAGTGGGGAAAAAGGAAAGGGTAAAGACAGATGGTAGCTGTAATGGTAATGAAGAATTTGTTGTGAGGCATGCATACATTGCCACCACGCATTGTTGCATGGAGCTAGAGTGAGGTGGAGACATTCATACCTTGGACATCTCATTCTTGATATGGGTAGGTGGAAGCATTGCTACTTCCCTGTTCTGTGCCAGCATGCATTGGCACTTGTAGTCTTGACCCCCTACCTCTGCTATTCTTGGAGTAATCAAGTAGCCTAGGCACCTGGAATTCTTCCCGATATAAATTGGCAACATCCCAGACCAAGCCAATAATATGTGCCCATCCTGGGAAGCTCTCCCAACCCCAAGGGTCCTGCTTTTCAATGATGGCTTCTATTTTTTTTGTTTGTTTCCTCTCTATATTCCGCTAATTGTGCCTCTACTTGTTTGGTTCTATTTGCCTGTATTTCTTTGGGAGCTATGTTCATTACTACCCAATGGCTTGAGTGCCATTCCAGAAACTGTTTCCTGTGTAAAGTTGCATTTGAAGGTGTCTTTACTCTGCCGCCGTTCAATTACCTCCATAGTTTAACCTCATAATTATTAGCTCAGATAGTTTATGGTACCTTTCCCACAATATTTAAATAGCATGTCCTTAATGTTTTAGTATTTAGTATGTAGAATCCATTTTTATTCTCAAAGAGTAGCAATGTCCTGCCTAAATTTGCCTTGTTTCTTCTTCTGCAGTGTAAAATTTCATGCTTATGACAAGTTGGGGAAGTGACATGTTTTCAAGGAAATATGAAGACTGGCTTCATGTTATCCTAAAAATGATAGTGGAAGGTAACTTTCCAAAAGTGTTGGTTTGAAAACAATTGGGTCCACAGAAGAAGAATAGGTTCCTGCCAATTATATTCAACATGGATAAGAAGAAAATTCCAAGAGATTTCACCGGATTTCTCTGACAATCCTATCATTATTTAAGTAGTTTCTAACTTTTGTCTGAAAACTGAGAATAAGATATTGAATCCAATTCGTTTTAGGCATAAATTTGAATCCATGAAAAAAAGTTGTTTTTTTTTTTATTTTTATAGACAGCCAAAAAAAAAAAAAAGAAAAACTGAAAGTTGTGTATTTGAAACAAACATCAAAAATAATCCCCGAAGAGGTGCAGTTGCACATAACTTTAATCCCACCACTCTGGAGGCAGAGACAGATGGATCTTTGTGATCAAGACCAACCAGATCTACATATCCAGTTCCAAGACATCCAGGGCTACTTAAACAGATTCCACTAAAAAAAAAAAAATCCTTGGATCAGAAAAACTTGGCAAGCATAGGAAGAAATAAGACTCATGATCTAGCCAGATTTGGAGGCACAGACCTGTAATCTAAGCTACTCAGGATGTTCCATCAGGACCATAAACTCAAGACTCAGCTAGGCTACACAGTGAGCTAAAGGCCAACATGGACAAATTAGTAAGATTCTCTCTCACAACAACAACAACAAAAAATTTAAGAAGTCTCTAGCTCAAGGACAGAGAACACTAGACTTGCAAACATGATGCCCTTTAATCCATCCCAAATGGAAAAATAGAGATAAGAGTAACCAAATAATGACCAAGGCTTGAAAGTCCTTGAAGTATTGAAATACATATTCAAAACCCTGGGAGCGGAGGAGAGAGGGGCTTATGGGGGATACAAAGTGAATAAACTGTAATTAATAAAAAAAATGTTACTATTTCCATAGGGTAAAGCATTTTTTATTTCATTATCTATAAACATTAAATTTATTTTTATTAACTATATTGTTTCTCTTAAGATAAATACTGCTTCTTTCAAATGTGTAAGAGTTTGTATGTAAAAGAATAATCGATAAGTACTTGCTCAATACACTTGGCAATTCTGTCTGAGAAACTTGATTATTTACTTATCTTCAAAATAACAGTTGATCACTATTTCAATGTCTTGTTTTTTTATTTGATTAATTAGCCTTTTGTTTCTATGTTTTGGCATAATCACTACAAAGACAAAGAAGTGCACACACACACATGCACACACACTCACATACACACAAATTTACATTACTAACAATAAGCCTTATCCAGAATATTTTAGAGACATTTTTTATTCTTTTTCTACATTACACAAATTTATATAATAAAGAATAAAGCATGTGATTTATATTGTATCTGCATAAATCCTGGCTCTATGGTCCTATGTTGATGACATACCCATTTCTCCTTTAATAGCTCAAAAAATTTAATTACAGTTCATTCACTTTGTATCCCAGAGGTAGCCCTCTCCCCTCATTCCCTCCAAGTCCCACCTCCCCTCTCTCATCTCCTCCTGTGCCCCTTTCTAAGTCCACTGATAGGGAAGGTCCTCCTCCTCTTGCATCTGATCCTAGCTTACCAGGTCTCATCAGGCCTGGTTGCATTGTCTTACTCTGTGGTCTGGTAAGGCTGCTCCCACCTCAGGGGGAGGTGATCAAGGGGCCAGCCACTGAGTTCATGTCAGAGATAGTCCCTGGGAACCCAATTGGATACTGAGCTGCCATAGGCTACATCTGAGCAGGGGTTCTATGTTATATCATGAATGGTCTTTGGTTGGAGTATCAGTCTCAGAAAAGACCCCTGTGTCCAGGTTTTTTGCTTGTGTTGCTCTCCTTTTGGAGCTCCTGTTTAATATCATGCTATGAAATATGCAAAGAGTAAAAAAAGTTCAACTTTTTTCATCTGTACTCATGATGTTCCCTCTTTGATTCAAAGGCCACCTAACAACAACAACAAAAAATCAGACATAAGAAACACTCTTCTTTGTTGTTGGCCAGGGAAGTTAAAAAACAACAACAACAACAACAACAAAAACAGATTACTACTATTGCCCTTAGCCATCTGCTAAGAAGTGAAAGATAAGTCTTTCATCCTGAAGATACCACTTACTTTAGAAATAGGACCCAGAGACCTATTATCTGGCCCTGAATAAATTTTCCTTTGTGAGAATTAGCTTTCCAGAAGACACCATGCCAGCTTCCAAATGAGGGAAGTAACTAACATTCCTTCATAGCTTTGGTGCCTATGAACCATATCAACGATGAACATGGCAAGGTAAACATAAGGCTGGAATATAGCACTCATACCTTGGCAGTGAGCAACAGCTTTCTAATTGGACTTAAAAACCCACTCAATGAGAAGGATACCATGCCTCATATTAAAAACCTAGCTCACGTCCCAGTTCTAGTGAAGTTGTGGGTTTTGGGAAAATATCTACAGTCATTAATTTACCAATAGCGCAAACTATAAATATTTGTCCTTATTATCAGAAATCGGTGTAGTATTCACTTCTCATTGAGAAAATGTTTCTTTGAGCAGATTCAGACTACTACAGAAAACCATGATCTATCAAAATGCAGCGTATGGAGCCCAGTCCCAATGAATACCTATACAGAACAATCCAGCACTTAAGGTTCAGGGAACATTGTAGAAGAGGACACTGTAAGACTGTAAGAACCAGAGGATCAGGGAGCTTTCTATAATTGTTTTTCCTTATAAAACCGGGGACTACAGCCATCATTTCTCATCAACATGACTGCCCAAATGTGAGATGAAATTGGATAACACCAAGGGACAGGCCACCATGGATAGAGAAAAGTCTAGAAGGCTTCAACCCTACATAGAAATGTGGGCAACTGAAAAAAGCTGGAGCAGGAAAGGTGATTTTTTCCACAGAGAAGAGTATGGCAATTGGTTGTCCCATGCCAGACCTGCAAAAAATACATACAAGTAACTGTATGTGTACTGAACAAGTTAAATTAAAGAATATATATGTATGTGTGTTCCATTATATATATGTTTGTGTATGTGTGTGTGTGTTTGTGCTTTCCAAGTATATAGGTAGGTGTGTATGTGTGTCTGTGCAATAACCATTATTGAAAAACAAGGCAATTAATTTGGACCTCGGGGAGGAGTATATTGGAGGGTTTGGAGGGAGGAAAGAAAAGAGAAACATTTTAAGTATATTATAATCTCAAAATTTTTGAAGAATAAACTTCATTACCAAATTGTACTTTAAATTATGTGCAAGAGATAGAACTCCTTGATAGTTTTTCTTATGATAAACCAAGTAGCTAATTAATGTAATAGGTTATGGAGTAGTGCAACAAAAGATTCAGGTAAAGAAAGAGGCATTTCCATAAAGGCATAATATAATGTTAAGGCAAATTGAGTTTGAATTGTCCTTTGAATATGTTCTTTGAGGAGATCTTCAGAGCTGTCTGTACATAAAAATATTTTATTCCATCTGTTCATGCTGCCTGAGTGACAGACCTGTTTCTCAGCATTCATTTTACCACCAAGAGAGAGAAAAGAAATTCAGGTACACATTAATGCAAAAAGTGTTAACTTCACCACCATTCTATTAATGTTAAGTGTAAGCAGAAGAAAACCCTACATATTTTCTGAGATAAGCTGAAATGAAGCCTCTTCCACTAAACATTAAATTCCCAGCAGCCAACTCACATTGTTAACATGCTAACAGTGATATTGATTGAAAACATACTCATTAATTCATATTTTGTGTTTTACTGTTGTTTGACCAATTGGTTTCAATCAAGATTTTATAGGACTTAGTACAGAATATTACCAGGATGCTATTGAAACTAGTTATGTAATCACAGTCTCTTCAATAGCCTTTAGCAAATCATTAAGTCTAAGAATTTTAAGTACTTTAACTAAAACAGAAATCTTGTTGGTATGATTTGATTTCTCTTTATGTAAAAATGTACCAGTGAGATTTTGTTATTTGCAAGGCGATTCAATGTCTTTTAACTAGCTGTGCTTTCTGGGTATGGAGTACTAATAGAATATAAGACTATATGATACTGTGATTTACTTGCAGGATCCATTTCAATCTCTTAGAACAGGAATTCCTTTGAATACATCTTTGTGTACACCACAGAACCTGGCAAAACACCTCACAGAAAAAATGGCATAAAATGATTTTTGTTAAAGGGATAGATTTTACAGTCAGTCTGTAACTACCTTTTTCCAGAGAAAGGACTGTATTTAAAACTGAGATAGAGAAAACACACAAAATTCCTGAAAGACAAATGAATCTAAACTTCAGCCAGTTCAAAAGAGTAAATTATCGACTAACTAACGTTTAAGACATTTGTGTCCACAGTAGCCAGTTTTCTCTGTACCCTGCACAATACAGAGACTGTAAACCCTCCCACTGCCAACTGTAGGCAAAGTGTTCAGAAGATCTCTTTTGATTGTATGTGTCTTAGTTAGGATAAAGATAGAATTACTCCTTACCTTCATTCATCCCCTTTGGCTCTGGGTACTTGGTAAAGATATTAGAGGAAAGGAAATATACATTTTAAAATTGTTATTCAAGTATCCTAAATAATTATTGTCTAAGGAAATTTAATTATACATATTATATTGTGAATTATAAATATATTTAATATATACATAGTAGGTATTCTCCATTGCTCCTCAAGAACTCAACACTTAGCTTAAGTGAAAAAATTTGATGCAAAAATTATTTTTTATTATGAACAAGTCCATACAATTAACAAGGATATGAATTTACCTTTCATATACAATGCATAAGATATTTCTCTAGGGAACAAGAACTAATAGATATCCTGAAGCAGACCAGTATCTAAGTATAGCCACAGGAAAAGTAGAAAGAATTAAATTTGCAATATACTAAAAGTGGCAAGGTAAGTTCACTCTTCATTTTTATTCATGAAGAAGTCATAAAATACAGAAATATGAAATAAGTCATAAAATATGAAATAAGTCATAAAATACAGAAACATTTGCTGAGAGATTTAAGTGGAAAACACGATTTAGGCAGTTTTCTGCTGTCATGGAAATTTGAATTATATTTGTTTGCATGCATACACATACATAACCTGTTGTGGTGTGTGTGTGTGTGTGTGTGTGTGTGTGTGTGTGTGTGTGGGTGTGTGTGGGTGTGTGTTTGTGTGTGTGTGGGGTCAGACTGACATTGTTATTGATACCTCTGCCTAACATAATGTTAAACTCATGATCAGAAAATCAGTTACATCAAAAGATTGTCTAGGGTGTCTGAGACTATTATCACCATACAATTTTTAGTTCCTGTGTCTTACATGAAAATGGCCAAACAGAAACACTGTTACAGAGGAAAATAAAAAGACAATGTAAGTTCTTCTGAAGAATTATTGGATGCTGACATCTAGTGACTTAGAAAAGTACCATTATGGAGGAATTTTAATAACACAATATACTTCCATAAAAATGTGTATGTTGCCCAGTGCAAAATCACATATGTACAGGTTGATACATTTAATTTTAATACGTAATTATAGCTTTTTATGTGCCTAACTGCTACTGAATAAAGGTAAACCCTTGTGAAATGAACTTTTTTTATCAGTGATACTCCACACTTTGCAGAAAGCATATCATTCCCTATAATATCTTAAAATCTTCCTCCATTACCCTTTTCCTTCCTTCCTTCCTTCCTTCCTTCCTTCCTTCCTTCCTTCCTCCCTTCCTTCATTCCTTCTTTCCTTCCTTCCTTCCTTTCCCAATATCTTTTTACCACATTGTCTCTGTATATGCTTTTTTCTTTGCCTCTCTGATATATTCTAATATATATTATCTATATCTCCATCCTTCCTCTTTCAATACACTTAAAAGTGTTCTTCAGTTAGGGTTTCCATCACTATGATAAACACTAAGACCAAAAGCAACTTGGTGAAGAAAGGATTTATATCATCTTACAGTAAACAGGTAACAGTCCTTTATGGACAGAACTCAGGACAAGAACTCAAGCAGGCAAGAACTTCCGGGTAGGAACTGACACTGAAGCCATGGAGGAATGCTACTTACTGGCTTCCTCCTCATGATTTGCTCAGCCCACTATTACAGCTCAGCACACCTGCCCAGAGCTAGTACTGATGTGCCAAAGATTAATTAAGAAGACATCTGAAAGACTTCTGGGTTTCCTTTTCACAGTAATTGTGACTTGTCAAACTGACCCCCCCAAAAAAGTAATTAGTATAAATAGCTTTTCCATCTACTGGATACTAAGTCTACAATAACCTAAAATAAGTTTTTTTGTGTTAAATTCTTCTGAAATTTTAATGTACTTTTCCTATATGTCTCATTTGAGGCCTGCTTTACCATACTATTTCAAGTTACACATATGAAAGTATAACCTTGTAATAATGCTTATACCTGTATCTCCTCTTTTCCATTTGATTTCCTTTTTTTCTATTCCTCGGTGAATTACTGATTTACAATCATTATCTTACATTTATTATTTTACATTTTGATTACAATCATTATTTTACAATTATTATTTTACATTTTGATAGCGCTTATATAATTTTCATCAATGAATATGCAGTTAGGACCATATAGAAAGCAGATCACATTGACATTTTATTTTTTTTTTCATTATGAATTTTACTTCTTGATCTCTACCCAAAGCTGCATATCCTGTGCTATTCCAAAAAGCTCTCTACACATAGACTTTTTTCTTTGCAGAATTTACAAGTCCAGTGGCAATAAAATGCAAAGTTTTTAGAATGGAGCATTGATTCATGAATTCTCTAAGATAAGCTGTTAGGGAAAAAAAAGCTGTCAGGAAAGAAAAAAGAAAGGAAGGAAGAAAGAGAGAGAGAGAGGAGAGAGATAAACAAAATTGCAGGAGAGTGTGTGAGTGAGAGTCAGGGACAGAGTGATAGAGGAAGAGAGGGAGAGAAGAAGAAAGGGAGACAGGAGGAAAGAAAGGAAAAAGGAAGGAAAGAAGGAAGGAAAGGAAGAGATTGATGAACTACAACTTATAATTTTAATGAAGGTGAAGAGTTTGTGAGTTTAATCCATAAGAAATTGGAAAAGTTGGTGTAGAGGTATGCTTGAGAATTTTAGATGTGCTTCGGTGCCTATCAGATAGAACCTGGAGGAAGAAAAGGACATGAAATCCCCTGAAACAAGAGTTACTACAAAAAGTTGTGAGCCCCCATATGCGCACAAGAAACAAAATTTCAGTCCACTGCATGAGCAGCATGTACTTTGAATTGCTGAGCCCTCTCTGCATCCCTTGTTCTGTATTATTCATCATATATTTAGTATTGAGTTTTTTTCCCCAGAATTCTTGAAAGTTAAGGTCATTATTGCTTAATATTTTCACTAGTGCTCTCTAAAGGCAATAATTCTTCAGCTTTATCTTCAACATTCTTTCTTATAGTGTTTACTGCTGGAGATATTTTACACTGATATTATATGTTTTGTGGAACTTTTAAGTTCTAATCTTTTAATTTGATTATCTTCAGTTTTTTCCTTTGCAGAATGTGTTGTTTAAGTTGCTGAATTTCTCACCTGAGTCTTGAATTGGTGTATTTATTTCATCCATCTTTTTGAATTTTCATTAAAATCATTGCTCTTTGCAGGAGGACTGCAGAGACTGATGCACCAATCAAGGACTAGCATGGAAAGAACTTATAGCTCATGCTCAGATGTAGTCCATAAGCAGTTCAGAATCCAAGTCAGATTCCTAATAAAGGGAGCAGGGGCAGTTTCTGACATGAACTCAGTTGCCTGCTCTTTGATCACTTCCGACTAAGAGGATGGCCTTACTAGGCCACAAAGAAAGAGAACCCAGGCCATCCTGATGAGACTTGATAAGCTAGGGTTAGAGAGTAGGGGAGAAGGACTCCCCCTTTTCAGTACACTGGGGGAAGAGGATGGGGGGAAGAGGAAGGGAGGGTGCGACAGGGAGGAGATGAAGGAGGGGGTTACAATCATGATGGAAAGTGAACAAATTGTAAAAATAATAAAATATAAGTAATAATAATAATAAAAACTTTATCAGGTCAAAGGTTGCTTGAAAGTCAATCTTCACTGACTGTTTTCACATACCTAAAATTTTCATATAACTATAATCACTGTACAATGAACATGAGCTTGTCTAGTATGTAAGACTATTTTGAATACTTGTTTCTTTGTTGTCAAACTTGTTTCTTCTCTCTTTTGATCGCTTTGCTTTCGTAAAAGTTGAAGTAGAATCTGTTTTGTATCTTGGACTGGACTTAAACCTAAGTTTCACCTGCTTCAGCCTTCTGAGTTCTAGAAGTCTGTGTTCTTAATGCTAAGCAAACTTGGAATATTAACTCAAACTAGTAAGTTTACAATCTAAATTCAGCGATTTTATTATTTATAAAATTGTAAGAGCTATAAACTTTGTACAATATACACAAATTTACATTAGGAATCGGTTTGTTTACTTACTGAACAAATATTAAACACCAACCCACTTGACATTAACTAAATATTTTTCTCTAATGACTACCTAAATAATGCAGCAAAATAGAGAATTTTAAAAGCATGGCATGGACAGGATATTTGGTATGGTACAGTTATATATTGTCAATCGATGAAGTGTCTCAAAAGAGCAGCTCATCCCCCATCCTGTGAAAAGTCCTGAAGCCTCCTGATCCAAGTGAAATGCAGGGTGATATTGCCTGTAAATCAAGTTCTTGGAGAGGAATGACTGTGGACAGTTCCTTTACCTGAACTTTAACTTCATAAAACAAGTGTCTTGTGATCATAGTAAAGGAAGCCCTATTCACCACTAGAGGACACTGCAAAAAAACATAATTTTTTTTTCTTTTTTAATTTATTTTTCTTTATTAATTAGACTTTACTCACTTTGTATAACCTGGTGGTTCCCTCTCTCCTCCCTTCCCAATCCATCCCTTCCTCCACCCTCTGATTGCATGCCCCTCCCCAAGTCCACTGAGAGGGGAGGACTTCTTTTCCTTCCTTCTGATCCTAGTCAATTAGGTCTCATCAGGAGTGGCTGCCTTGTCTTCTTCTGTGGCCTGGTAATGCTGCTTCACCTTCAGGGGGAAGTAATTAAAGAGCAGGCCAATCGGAACTCCATAAGTAGAGAAACAAAATAAAAAAAATATGAGCACAGGGGTTTTTCCTGAAACTGCTATTCCACCCAACCACTATGCATGGAGATAACCTAAGAACCCTGCACATATGTAGCCCATGGCAGTTCAGTATCCAAGTGGGTTCCATTGAAATAGTATCTAGACTTGTCCACCATTTCCCCCCACATTGCTCACAACGGGAGCAGTCTAGGATGCTGTCCTTCCTCATATTGGCAAGGGCCTTCTTAGAAGCAATCCTTACCATGAGACATTTCAATTGCTTTCCAAGTCCTGACATTGTTGTTTTCATTAGATTTAGAATATGATTAAAATTTCTATTGAATTTTACATATGGTCTATTGACATTTTCATTGCCAAGATTTGAGTTTCTCTCTCGTTCAGAAACTTCATCACTTAATCAATTGTTCTTTATTAGCCTATAGTTTATTAGTTAATACATGCAACTACCAATACCCATTTTTTGCATTTATTGATCATTTAAAAAATCATTCACTGAATTATATACCTATCATTTTGGTCCTATACTATTTTCAATATCAGTTATTAAGAATGTATAAACTTCTGGAGTAGTTATGTTTTGTATTTTTCCTTATTTTGCAAGTCTCTATGTTGACACTAAGCAATGTATTAGTTGGACATCAATTGCAAGTGTAAGTGAAAGCATTCAGTATGTGCCATCTTTCTTTGTCATTATCCAAAGAACATTAATTTTCTCATTAAGGCAGCATCCAGAATGAAACCATTGACAAATTGCTTGGGATCATCCTTCTCAAATCAGGTTATTGGTTCTGCAATTCAAACCTGACTCAAAAACAACTTCTCAAGTTCTCAGACATGCACAAGATCTGCATATTTTCAAGCCAGAGAAGGATCTCAACTGAGAGGAGGAAGTGCACCCCAGGGTCCCATCTTTAACAAAGAAGCATTTTTGTTCAGTTTTGACATTTATTGTTTCATTGTTGTTTTGATTGTTGGATTTGTTTCTCTTTTTTTGTGGTTTTGTACCTTATTTTTTTTTTAATTTTTGGGGTTTGGTGGGGCTTTTGGGGAGGCAAGAGAATGTAAAGTTGGTGGGGAAGATCTGGAAAAAGTGAAAGGAAAGTAATCAATATGTATTTATAAAAATAATTAAAACTGAAATTAAAAGAACTTTAGAAATGTGCTCTTAGTCAAATGTTCTACAGCTATGAAGAGATGCTATGACTCAGAAGCACTTATTTTTGAAAAGCATTTAACGAGAACTTGGTTACAGTTCAGAGGTTTAGTCCATTATCATAGTGTGAGACATGCGAACACGCAGGCAGATATGATGTTGGAGAGTAGCTGAAGGTTCTTTATCCAGATTGGCAGGCAGAGAGAAGGACACAGCCCTCCAGAAGAGGGGGTGAGAATTCCAGGAAATCCATCCTTCCCATTCCAAATCATGCAGGTGTGCATCAAGAAGTGGCATGGGTGGGCGTGTCTGGCAGTGAGTCCGTTGGGGAGATGAAGATGTAGGTGTAAGTTGAGGTGTGGGTGCTGGTCTTTCTTCCTGAAGCCTAGACCTTGAGCCTTCGCCAGAGTCGTTGGGGAGTGGGTGACTGGTGGGCCGATGCAGGACGGAGTGCTTGCTCTGGGAAGAAGTCTGCAGCCTAGGCTGTCACGGGAGGGTGGAACCCGCCCAAAGGGTGTGGAGATCAGGCCGAGAGGCCTCCAGAGAGTGTCTTCAGAGCTCCAAGCAGGATCCCAGGTGCAAGCTCTAAAAAGCCTGGGTTTTCCGAGAGAGAAGAGTGGGTGTGTCCAGTGCCGCCCGGGCGTCCCAAGACATGCCTGAGCAGAGAGTGTCCTTCTGGGGTTCACCTGTGAGAGAACCGGTTGTGATAATCCCGGAGAGCCTTGGCCATGAGGGGGGCGGGTCCCTTCTTAGCCTGGGTCTTGGTGCAGAGAGCCCGCCGGGACGGGCCGTGGCCAGAGGCCTGCGGGAGGAGGTGCGCTTCGGAGGAGGGCCCCCGAGCCGGGGGTCCGGGCACCTCTGGCTGGCCTGGGCTCCTGGCCTGGGTGAAGAAGGTGACCATCTTGGTTTGTCGGCGCCCTTGCAGCTTCTTGGCCTGTCTGCTCCGGATGCGGGCTGTGACGGCTTGCAGCCTCAGCTCCTGGTCTGCCTCCTCCATCTGCTGCTGTGTCTTGGTCTCAGTCTGGCTGTGGGTCTCAGTCTCGTCGCCTGCGTGCCCATGTTCCGCTTCTTGGGCTGCTTGGGCTGTGGCGGCTTCAAAGGCCTCCTTGGCTTGGGAGATTCCTTGGAGAGCAGGTTGTTCGGTGGCATCAGCTGCATGGGCTGCAATGGCCTCCTTGGCGTGGCAGTGAGCCTCCCACATGCCCACGAGATCTTGGGAAAGGAGGAGCCCTTCGGGCCATTCCTGCTGGAGAACGGGCTTCCTGGCACCTGAGTAGACAGGCGTCTTGGAATCCACCCTGACAGGCGCCAGCTGCACTTCTCGGTCAGTCTGGCCCCAAGAGAGCTCCGGGACACCCAGGGGGTAGCGGGCGTGGTCAGAGTTGGGGCAAGCCCCCAAAGAGCAGGCGCGGCCATGCTCCTGGGACCCGCGGAGAGCGTCCTGTCTGCACCTTCGGATCTTCTTGGCTGCTGGCTCCAGGCTTTCACGGCAAGCGTCACTTACCTCTGGCGTCTGGCATGTGCTTCGCTTCCTGCTTGGGACTCGCCTGCTGCTGCTCAGCTGCAAGGCCTCTGCCCGCTTGTCTTGGGCTCCTCTGGACGTGGATGCTTGGGTCTCCTCTGCCGGAGATGTTCTTCCTTGCTCTGCCTTCTCGCTCAGCACCAAGGCAGAGTCAGGGGAGAGTGGGTCCTGCTCAGACCTGGGACCCAGCGGGGAACTGTCCCCCCATTTGGCCGCCAAGTCCCTGGCGAAGGGCACTAGCAGCTGCTATTTCCTCAAGATCTTGATGGTCTGCCTGAAGCCTATCTCTGCCAGACGTTCAGACAGGCTGGGCACGGCGGCGAGTTTCTTCAGGGCCTTGTAGAGCTTGCGTGGCTCTGTCTCCGTGCACAGGCGATCACACAGCTTCTGCAGGGCTGCCTGGGAAGAGCCAGCCTCCATGTCCATGGCTGAGAACAGGACTGGGCCCCACCGGGCAGACAGTACGTCGGACTGCTCTTTTCCTCTTCCTCTGGTGGTGGCTACCTGTGTCTCTGCAGCAGATTCTGGGCTAGGCTGCTGGGAGTTTTCCAGCTGCTGCCTCTCTTTGCCTCACTGTGGAGGGGCGCATCCCTACCCTAGATATATATACAGGGGCTGGACCACGCCTTGGCTCAAATCTGCCCAGTCAGCGGCCGAGGTTGCTGGTTCTGGGCCCGCCCCTTCTGACTTCTGCTTCCCTGTGCCACGCCCCATCCACAGCTCAGGAAACATGATCTCTGACGCCAGAGCCCACTCTGGCCAAATCCCGGGGGTTCACAGCCCTGCCTTGCTTCCAGTAGAGCTCTGGCAAATGGGGGCTTCCTCAAGGTCTTTGCTGGGGCTCTCGGGATAGTCTGCTCCCCGCTGTAGGACGCCAGCTTCGGGAGCCTGCCAGAGACTGCACATGCTCACACAAAAGCAGAGGGAAGTAAAATCGAGTCAATCAATCAATCAGTAAGTAAATAAACAAACAAACAAATAAATAAATAAATAAATAAGCCGAGAATCTGCTCTGGGCTCCAATTTCGCACAGTGCATGGAGGGTGGGTGGTAGACACATCCCTTTCACCCCAGCAAGTTGAGCCTGTCGGGGAAAGTGGATTTCTGCTCGGAGCCTGGAAATCCTGTCTTGCACACCTGGCACACCGCCTTGACGGCCTGGGCCCATCTTTGAACCAACTAGGCTTTCACAGGTGTTCACACTGGTGCAGTTCCCCAAAGCCGGCCCACAGCTTTCCATTTCTCTTCTGATCCTGGGCAACTGGGTCTTAGCTTTCTGGGTTCCAAAGGATCCCTTTTTCAATCTGGTTAATTTCCCTCTGCGCACTCTCTGTCTCTGCCTCTGTCTCTGTCTCTGTCTCTGTCTCTCTCTCTCTCTGTTTGTCTCAAACACACACACTCACACACACACACACACACACACACACACACACACACATACACACCCTTGCACACACATGCACACTCACACAGTGGCTATCAACTCTCTATAACTATGCCTATGAATGACTCTCTCTTTCCAATCATATGTATATACACAAAAATGTTTATTCGTGAACATCTATGTATACAAAGGAGAGAAATGCACACAATATTCATTAGTGCTGAAGCTAACACACCTGACACTTACCCTAAGCAGTTCTCCCTCGGGCAGTTGTGTACCTAAGGCGTGGAAAACTAACTCTGGAAAGAAGATCTGTCCAAGCACTGGAGAAGTGGCAATGATTGCTTCCGCACAGCCCTCCAGAAGAGGGGGTGAGAATTCCAGGAAATCCATCCTTCCCTTCCAAATCACGCAGGTGTGCATCAGTGGGTGGGCGTGTCTGGCAGTGAGTCCGTTGGGGAGGTGAAGGCGTAGGTGTGAGTTGAGGTGTGGGTGCTGGTCTTTCTTCCTGAAGCCTAGACCTTGAGCCTTCGCCAGAGTCGTTGGGTAGTGGATGTGTGGTGGGCCGATAGAGGACGGAGTGCTTGCTCTGGGAAGATGGCTGCAGCCTAGGCTCTCACGGGTGGGTGGAACCCGCCCAAAGGGTGTGGAGATCAGGCCGAGAGGCCTCCAGAGATTGTCTCCAGAGCTCCAAGCGGGATCCCAGGTGCAAGCTCTGGAAAGCCTGGGTTTTCCGTGAGGGAAGAGTGGGTGTGTCCAGTGCCGCCGGGGCGTCCCAAGACATGCCTGAGCAGAGAGTGTCCTTCTGGGGTTCACCTGAGAGAGAACCGGTTGTGATAATCCCGGAGAGCCTTGGCCATGAGGAGGGCGGGTCTCTTCTTAGCCTGGGTCTTGGTGCAGAGAGCCCGCCGGGACGGGCCGTGGCCAGAGGCCTGCGGGAGGAGGTGCGCTTCGGAGGAGGGCCCCCGAGCCAGGGGTCCGGGCACCTCTGGCTGGCCTGGCCTCCTGGCCTGGATGAAGAAGGTGACCATCTTGGTTTGTCGGCGCCCTTGCAGCTTCTTGACCTGTCTGCTCCGGTTGCGGGCTGTGACGGCTTGCAGCCTCAGCTCCGGGTCTGCCTCCTCCATCTGCTGCTGTGTCTTGGTCTCAGTCTGGCTGTGGGTCTCAGTCTCCTCGCCTGCGTGCCCATGTTCCGCTTCTTGGGCTGCTTGGGCTGTGGCGGCTTCAAAGGCCTCCTTGGCTTGGGAGATTCCTTGGAGAGCAGGTTGTTCGGTGGCATCAGCTGCATGGGCTGCAATGGCCTCCTTGGCTTGGCAGTGAGCCTCCCACATGCCCACGAGATCTTGGGAAAGGAGGAGCCCTTCTGGCCATTCCTGCTGGAGAACGGGCCTCCTGGCACCTGTGTAGACAGGCGTCTTGGAATCCACCCTGACAGGCGCCAGCTGCACTTCTCTGTCAGTCTGGCGCCAAGAGGGCTCCGGGACACCCAGGGGGTAGCGGGCATAGTCAGAGTTGGGGCAAGCCCCCAAAGAGCAGGCAGGGCCATCCTCCTGGGACCCGCGGAGGGCGTCCTGTCTGCACCTTCGGATCTTCTTGGCTGCTGGGTCCAGGCTTTCACTGCAAGAGTCACTTGCCTCTGGCGTCTTGCATGTGCTTCCTTCCTGCTCGGGCCTGGCCTGCTGCTGCTCAGCTGCAAGGCCTCTGCCCGCTTTTCTTGGGCTCCTCTAGACGTGGATGCTTGGGTCTCCTCTGCCGGAGATGTTCTTCCTTGCTCTGCCTTCTCGCTCAGCACCAAGGCAGAGTCAGGGGAGAGTGGGTCCCGCTCAGACCGGGGACCCAGCGGGGAACTGTCCCCCCATTTGGCCGCCAAGTCCCTGGTAAAGCGTACTAGCAGCTGCTGTTTCCTCAAGATCTTGATGGTCTGCCTGAAGCCTATCTCTGCCAGACGTTCAGACAGGCTGGGCATGGAGGCGAGTTTCTTCAGGGCTTTGTAGAGCTTGCGTGGCTCCATCTCCATGCATCGGCGACTCTGTCCTACTGCGCTCTTTCTGTCTTTCTCTGTCTTTCTCTGTCCCAAACACACTCTTTCTCTCTGTCTCTCTCTCTGTCTCTGTCTCTTTCTCTCTCTCTCACACACACACACATACACACATACACACACCCTTGCACACACATGCACACTCACACAGATGCTATCAACTCTCTATGGCTATGCCTATGAATGACTCTCTCTTTCCAAACATATGTATATACACACAAATGTTTATTCGTGAACATCCATGTATACAAAGGGGAGAAATGAAGACAATATTCATTAGTGCTGAAGCTAACACACCTGGTGAAAATCCCAAACGCCTGCCCAGAGCTTTTCCTTTCTCTTTTCATATTCGGGAACTGGGTCTGTGTTATACACCTGCCACACTGCCTTGCCTCCAGGCTCCTTCTTTTCACCAACTGGGCCTTCACAGCTGTTCACACTGGTGCAGATCCCAAAAGCCCGTGGAGACCTTTTCATTTCCATTTTCTTCTTTGGCAACTGGGACTTGGCTTTCTGAGTTGCAAAGGGATCTCTTTTTCCCTCTGGTTAATTTCCCACTACTCTCTCTCTCTCTCTCCCCCTCTCTCTTTTATACACATACATATATACAAACACACACAAATAAACACACACACACACACACACACACACATATACTTATCCTATAAGTTTTTTTTTTTTCTCTAGAGAACACTGACTCATACCATGGGTGACTGAGACCCTGTCTCAAAAAATAAATTAGAGAAGCATTTGAAGATGATATCCAATTTTGACCCTACTTGCTTTATATGTTTACATATGTATACACTTACATAGCATACAAAACATGCTTGTGTTAGACTTTATTGTTGTCATAACACATTATCGTCATTGCTAAAAAACTGTTTTCTATGTGCTCGAGATCCAAATAGTTTTGATAAGTTAAAATCAATCTGGCATCAAGTTTCAGTTCCTTCTGGGGAGAGAAACATTCTGATTTCCTGCCTTTTCAGTATATGGTGACCATTTATATGTCTTGGTTTGTAGCCCTCTTACATCTCCTAATCCAGACACAGGAAGAGTGTTTCTTACAGTGTGTCATTCTGATTGTCCTCATTTCAAATTTTTTGTATTCTCTGTAGTGTCTCCCTTTTGAAAATCTCCTTAAAATCCATTTGTTGTACTGTGATGAACCATGATAACATTTAGAGTGGCAATAAGCAAACATGACTTCATTTTGAGATGTAAAATGTCCTGTTCACTGAATAGAATATAATCATCTTAAAGTGGTAGGAAAGTATTATAGGATAAAATTAAAAAATTGACTTGAATTAGGAAATAATCTTAAATATGCATTATTCTAAATACCCCTTTATTCCATTAAATATTTAAGTTCATTATAATGTGGCACAGAGAAAGAAAATTGTATTTGATTGACAGAGAAAATGTAAACTACATAGTACAATGCTACACACAAAAAATTCCTGGCTCATTGTGGTGGCACCTGCTTATAAACTCAGGTACTCTGGAGGCCAAGGCAACCCGAATTCTAAGAGCAAAGGTAGCTGGGAGTATACACTAAGTATGAGACCAGTTTGGGTTACCTAATGGATACACTGTCAAAAACAAATCAGATACAAATGTTGAGGAAAAGCTATCTATTCCCAAACCAAAAGATTCCAGTTGTTCTTTCAGCCTAACATTTTTAACAATATATCATGGTATCACTGCATGCCAACAGTAAAGGACTAGAGCAAAAACTGGAACAAATAGGGAAAACTTTAGGAAATACAAGTAAGATAAAATAAATACAGAACAAAATTAAATCCCATTTCTTCTTGATTTATTTCATATAAAAATATTAGTTAAAATAGATACTCGAGCCTATACACTCTAGAATAAAATGTGAGTATATGGAGTTACCTAGAGAAAGTCTGGTTTGGGTTCTCAGAACTGTATGTTACTGTGATCACTAGCCAATGCCAAACATCACTGTTTTCTGTTTCCATGAATGGATGGAAAGTTCTGCATTCAGTTTATTTAGAGAAAGGATCTTTCTAAATGATTATTTTGGGAGTTGGAGGTGTAGACATTGGGGCTAATTGTCCTCATATTGTCAGAGATTTTAATCTGCACAGTTGTAAACACTAAGCTACTAAAATTTCCATTATGGTCTGCTTACGACATTTGAAAGATGATTCTTTCCTTTTGTATGCCAGCTTCTCATGACAATTTTAATGGTAAATTTGTACTATATTATCTTTATGTAGCAGCTAGTAATGATAATAAAGACTGTTATAATTATTTGAGATTTACCAGGAATTTTTTTGTATAAGTTATACATATTCTTCTATAATAAACTGTGCAACAATTTTAAAACATTTTAAAATTTGTGATATTAAAATTAATAATCACAGTATGAATTAAACATATCTTCACAGAAAATTATTTTTACAACCAACTACAGATATAAAAAGTTAAGTCAGATGCATTTCTAAGCCAGCTGAAGGTATTTTATCCTATTAATTATGTACTAAATTTAACTTTCTTCATAAAATTTTTCAGAAGTCTATGAGCTTTATTTTTGATGTTCTACTTTCCATTTGTTTTTTTTCTCAAATTTAAAATTATCACAACTTATTCAAATTCTATAAAATAAGTACATTAGCTTGTAGGATTTGTAAATATTTTTGAGCTTTTAATGTCTTATATTTGTTTTTTAACTCAATTTTGCTGAATATTCAGATAAGTCAAACTTTACACTTTTCTAAATCATTGAAGATAATCATCTGGGTATACTTTCAATAACAAAAATTCTAATACTGTTAATGGATGCATTTCCATTTTTTTACATGTAGATATCCTGTTAGACCAGCACTATTTGTTGATTATGCTATCTTTTTTTTCCATTGTATGATTTTGGTATCTAAAATCAGGTGTTCAGAGTTGTGTGGATTTATTTGTGAATCCTCTATTCAATTCCATTGATTCACCAGTCTGTTTCACAGCCTGCACTATGCAGGTTTTATTGCTGTTGTTCTATAGGACAGCTTGAAATCAGGGATGAAGATATCTCCAGAAGATCTTTTGTTGCAGAGCAGAGGATTATTCTAGCTATTCTGTTTTTTTGTTTGTTTTGTTTGTTTGTTTTTTTGTTTTTTGTTTTTGTTTTTTCCTATTCTTTATGAAGTTGAGAATTTTCCTTTTAAGTTTTGTAAAGAATTCTGTTGTTATTTTGAAGGGAATTTCATTGAATGTGTAGATTGCTTTTGGTAAGATGGTCATTTTTACTGTTTATCCTGCCAACCCATGAGCATGGGAGATCTTTCCATCTTCTAATAACTTCTTCTGTTTTTTTCCTAAAGACTTGAAGTGTTTTTCATACAAGTCTTTGACTCGATTGGTTGGAGTTACACAAAGGTACTTTTTGTTATTTGTGGCTATTGTGAAAGGCGTTGCTTCCCTAATTTCTTTCTCAGTCCATTTGTCGTATGTATGCAGGAGGGTTACTGTACTTTTATTTCGAGTTAATTTTGTATCCAAACACTTTGCTGAATGTGTTTATCAGCTGTAGGAGTTCCCTGGTAGAATCTCTGGGGACACTCATGTATACTTTCATATCATCTGCAAAGAATGATACTTTGACTTCTTCCTTTCTGTATTGAATCCCCTTAATCTCTTTTAATTATCTTATTGCTCTAGAAAGGATTTCATGAACTATGTTGAAGAAATATGAAGAGAGAGGGCAGCTCTCTGTTGTCCCTGATTTCAGTTGGAATGATTTAAGTTTCTCTCCATTTAGTTTTATATTTGTTATAAGCTTGCTGTATATTGTCTTTACTGTGTTTAGGTAAGTGTCTTGTATCCCTGATCTCTCAAGACTTTAAACAGAAATGGGTGTTAGATTTATCAAATGCTTTTTCAGTATTGAAGGAGATGATCATGTGTTTTTTTTTTTTTCTTTCGTTTTTTATATGGTAGATTACATTGATGGATTTCCATTTATTGAATCATCCCTGCATGCCTGAGATGAAGCTTACTTGGTCATAATTGATGATATCTTTGATGTGTTCTTAGATTCAGTCTGCAAGGATTTTGTTGAGTATTTTTTGTATCAGTGTTCACAAGAGAAACTGGCCTAAAATTCTCTTTCTCTCTCCAGTTTTTTAAGGTTTAAATTTCAAGGTGACTATGGCTTCAAAGAATGAGATGGTAACATTTTTTCTGATTCTCTTTTGTGGATTACTTTGAAGAGTATTGGTGTTAGCTCTTCTTCAAAGGTCTGGTAAAATTCTGTGCTGAAACCATCTGGCCTTAGGCTTTCGTTTTGCATGGGAGACTTTTGATGAAAAGTTCTATTTCCTTAGGGGATGTATGATTATTTAGTTTATTTATGTGAACTTGATTCATCTTTTGTAAGTGGAATCACTCAAGAAAATTGTCCATTTAATTGAGATTTTTTCACTTTGTGGGATATAGGCTTTTGAAGAAAGACCTAGTGATTGTTTGGATTTCTTCCATGTCCGTTGATATGTCCCCTTTTCATTTCAGATTTTGTTGATTTGGATAGTGTCTCTCTGCCCTTTTGTTAGTTTATATAAAAGTTTGTCTATCTTGTTGATTTTCTCAAGGAAATAGCTCTTGGTTTCCTTGATTGTTTGAATTGTTCTCTTTGTTTGTAGTTTATTGATTTCCTTGGTTGAGTTTGATTATTATCAGCTGTCTACTCCTCTTGGGTGTGTCTGTTTCTTTGTTCCTAGAACTTTCAGGTGAGCCATTAAGTTGCTTCTATGGGATGCTTCAAATTTCTTCTTGAAGGCACTTAGTGCTATGACCTTTCCTCTTAGTACTGTTTTCATCATATCCTATAAGTTTGGGTATGTTATATCTTCATTTTCATTACATTCCAGGAAGACTTTTATTTCTTTCTTTGTTTCTTCCCTGACCCAGCTGTCATTGAGTAGCGAGTTGTTCAGTTTCCATGTGTGTGTAGGCTTTTTGCTATTTCTGTTGTTGGTGAGATCCAGCTTTAGTTCATGGTAGTCTGATAGGAGACAAGGGATTATTTCAATCTTCCTGTATCTGTTGAGGTTTTCTTTGTGCCCAATTATATGGTCTATTTTGGAGAAGGTTCCATGAGGTGCTGAGGAGGTAATTCTTTTTGTGATAGGGTGAAAAGCTCTGTAGATGATAGGTCCATTTGATTCATGGCATCTATTTGAGTCATCGTTTCTTTGTTTAATTTCGGTTTGTTCACCTGTCCTTTGTTGAGAGTGGAGTGTTGAAGTCTCCCACTATTAATGTGTGTGGATCTATGTGTGGTTTCAGTGTTATTAATCTTTCTTTTACTATTGTGGGTGCTCTCCTATTTGGAGCATAAATGTTCAGAATTGTGATGTCTTCTTGGTTGATTTTTGTTTTTTTTTTTTGATGAGTATTAAGTAACTTTCCCGGTCCTTTATGTTTAATTTTGGTTGAATATCTATTTTATTAGATACTGGAATGACAACTGCAGCTTACTTCTTGGGTCCATTTACTTGGAAAACCATCTTCTAACCCTTTATTCTCAGTTAATATCTATCTTTGTGGCTTAAGTGTGTTTCTTGTATGCATCAGATTTTTGGGTCTTGCTTGCACATCCATTCTCTTTTAGTTTGTGAGTTCATTGATGTTAAGAGAGATTAATAACCAGTAGCTGTTAGATCCTTTGATTTTGCTGCTGGTTGTGGTTTGTGTGCTTAGCTACTTTTAGTTTTGCTGCACTGAGGTTATTTATTTCCTGTGTTTTCCTAATGTTGTTATTTTTCTTCGGCTGTATTTTTCCTTCTAATGTTTTCTGTAATGCTGTATTTGTGTCTAGGTATTGTTTAAATTTGTTTTTGTCGTTGAATATCTTGTTTCCTCCATCTATGATGATTGAGAGTTTTGCTGTGTAAAGTAGCCTGGGCTGATATCTATGTTCTCTTAGGGTTTGTACTATAGCCATCCAGGCCCTTCTGGCTTTCATAGCTTCTGTTGAGTAGTCAGGTGTGATTCTGATAGTTTGCCATTATGTGTTACTTGATACTTGGCCTTTTTCCTTTGCTGCTTTTAGTATTTTTTCTTTGTTCTGTTTTGAATATTATGTGGCAGGAGGATTTTTTTTCTGGTTTAATTTATTAGGTGTTCTGTAGGTCTGTTGTATATTTATAGGCCTCTTTTTTAAGTTGGGAGATTTTCTTCTATTATTTTTTGAAAATATTTTCTGGGCATTGTAGACAGGAATCTTCTTTTTTCTCTATTCCTATTACTCAGTTTTTTTTAATTTTATTTTTTTCTTATCAGTTACATTTTATTAACCCTGTATCCCAGCCGTATCCTGCTCCCTCATTCCCTCCCAATCCCAGCCTCCTTCCCTCATCTCCCCCATGCCCCTTTCCAAGTCCACTGATAGGGGGACCTCATCCCCATTCATCTGATCATGTTTTAACAGGTATCTTCAGGACTGGCTGCAAAGCCCTCCTCTGTGCCCTAACAGGACTGCTTCTCCCTTGGGGGTTGGGGAGGTCAAAGAGCCAGTCATTGACTTCCTGTTAGAAATAGTCCTTTTTTCCCTCACTATGGGAAACTACTTGGTTACTGAGCTAACACAGGGTACATCTGAGTAGAGGTTCTAGGTTATATCTATACATGGTCCTTCATTAAATATCAGTCTCAGAAAAGACCCTGTGCCCAGATATATTTTGTCCTTGTGGAGCTCCTATCCTTTCCCATCATACTAACTCCCCTTTTTTCATATGATTCCCTCTACTCTGCCGAAGGTTTGGTCATGAGTCTTTGTATCTGCTTTGAAAACACTGCTTGTTAGAGTCTTTCACATGCCCTCAGTAGACTCCTATCAGACATTCAATGCACATCCCATCTGTCTTTCTAAGTGAGGATTGATCATCTTACCCCATGTCCACTCTCTTGATTATCTTTTTTAGGTGTATAGAATTCATTCTGTTTATCATATCTTATAGGTCTATATAAGTGAATATATACCATGTTTGACTTTCTCCTTCTGGGATATTTCACTCAGAATGATCTTTTCTAGATCCCACCATTTGCCTGCAAATTTCATGATTTCCTCCTTTTTGATTGCTGAGTAGTATTCCATTGTGTAAAAATACCACAACTTCTGTACCCAATCCTCTATTGATGGACATCTGGGTTGTTTCCAGGTTCTGCCTATTACAAATAAAGCTGCTATAGACATGGTTGAACAATATCCCTTTTGTGTACTTGAGCAAAGTTTGGGTATATACCTAGCAGTGGTATAGCTGGGTCTTGAGGAAGCGCTATTCCTAATTGTCTGAGAAAGCGCCAGATAGTTTTCCAGAGTGGTTGTACCAGTTTACATTCCCACCAGCAGTGGAGGAGGGTTCCCCTTTCTCCACAACCTCTCCATCATGTGTTGTCACTTGAGTTTTTCATCTTGGCCATTCTGATGGGTGTAAGGTGAAATCTCAGGGTCGTTTTGATTTGCATTTCTCTGATGGCTAATGAGGTTGAGCATTTCTTTAAGTGTTTCTCTGCCATTCGATATTCCTCTGTCAAGAATTCTCTGTTGCGCTCTGTTCCCCATTTTTTAATTGAATTAATTGGTTTGCTGCTTTTCAGCTTCTTTAGTTCTTTGTATATACTGGATATTAGTCCTCTGTCAGATAAAGGGATAGTGAATATTCCTTCCCAATCTGTAGGCAGTCATTTTGTTTTGATGACGGTGTCCTTTGCTTTACAGAAGCTTTTTTGTTTCATGAGGTCCCATTTACTGATTGTTGCTCTTAGAGCCTGTGCTGTTGGTGTTTATGAAGTTGTCTCCTGTGCCAATGAGTTCTAGGCTGTTCCCCACTTTTTCTTCTAAGAGATTTAGAGTATCTGGTTTTATGTTGAGGTCTTTGATCCACTTGGGCTTTAGTTTTGTGCAGGGTGATAAATATGGATCTATTGTCATTTTTCTGCATGTAGACATCCATTTGGTTCAGCACCATTTGTTGAAGATGCTGTCTTTTTTCCATTGAATGGTTTTGGCTTCTTTGTCAAAAATCAAGTATTCATAGGTGTATGCGTTTATTTCTGGGTCTTCTGTGCAGTTCCTTTGATCCTCCTTTCTGTTTTTATGCCAATACCAT
The DNA here is from genome assembly GCF_030254825.1 of Meriones unguiculatus. Classification (NCBI taxonomy): domain Eukaryota; kingdom Metazoa; phylum Chordata; class Mammalia; order Rodentia; family Muridae; genus Meriones; species Meriones unguiculatus. The sequence continues at coordinate 22,044,784 of NC_083353.1, read as the reverse complement.
GCAGTTTTTATTACTATTGCTCTGTAGTACAAATTGAGAACAGGGATGGAGATACCTCCACATGATCTGTTGTTGCACAGTATTGTTCTGGAGATTCCTGTTTTTTTTGTTTCTTTGTATGAAGCTGAGAATCTTCTTTTCAAGGTCTGTAAAGTATTGAGTTGGTATTTTGATGGGAATTGCATTGAATCTGTTGATTACTTTTGACAGGGTGGCCATTTTCACAATGTTAATCCTACCAATCCATGATCACGGGAGATCTTTCCATCTTGTGATGTCTTTTTCAATTTCTTTCTTCAGAGACTTGAAGTTTTTCTCAAACAGGTCTTTCACTTGCTTGGTTAGTGTGTTTCTTGGATGCAACAGAATGTTGGATCCTGTTTCCACAACTATTCTGTTAGTCTGTGTCTTTTTATTGGGGAGTTGAGTCAGTTGATGTTGATAGATACTAGTGACCAACAATTGTTGCTTACTTTTGATATGGGGTTGGTGGTGTCACTGAGTTTCATTGCTTGTATTCTTTTTTTTGTGTGTGTGTGTTGTGTGTGTGTAGTTATCTATTTCCTCTGTTTCCTTAGATGTAGTTGTTTTCTTTGGTTTGGAGTTTCCCTTCTAGTACCTTCTGTAGAGCTGGGTTACTATGTAGATATTGTTTAAATTTGGTTTTGTCATGGAATATTCTGAATTTCTGTCTATGTTGATTGAAAGTTTTGCTGGGTATAGTAGTCTGGGTTGGAATCTGTGGTCCCTTAAGGACAGTATGATTTCTGTCCAGGCCCTTCTGGCCTTCATAGTTTCATAGTTTCTGTTGAGAAATCTTGTGTGATTCTGATAGGTCTACCTTCATATGTTACTTGGCCTTTTTTCCATGCTGCTTTTAGAATTTTTTCTTTGTTCTGTAGGTTCAGTGTTTTGACTATGATGTGACGTGAAGAATTTCTTTTCTGGTCTAGTCTACTTGGTGTTCTGTAGGCATCTTGTATGTTTATGGCCATCTCCTTCTTTAAGTTGGGAAAGTTTTCTTCTATAATTTTCTTGAAAATATTTTTCGGACCTTTGAGCCTGATGTCTTCTTTTACTTCTACTCTTATTATTCTTAGGTTTTGTCTTTTCATGGTGTCCTTGAGTTCTTGGATGTTTTGTGTTTGGAACTTTTCTGATTTTATTTTTTCTTTGAGAGACGTGTCAATTCCTGGAAGTGTATCTTCGGCGCCTGAGATTCTTTCTTCCATCTCTTGTATTCTGTTGGTGATGCTTACCTTTGGAGTTCCCGATCTTTTCTCTATGTTCTACAGCTCCTGGTTTTTCTCTATTTGTATTTTCTTTTTTTTAAATTTTAATTCTGTTTTCATGACTTGCACCATTTCCTTCATCTGTTTGAATGTGGAGTCCTGCTTTTCAATGACAGCTTCTATTGTTTTTTTCCGTTTCTTCTCTATGCATCACTAATTGTGCCTCTATTTCTTTGGGTATAATTGCCTGTATTTCTATGAGAGTTTGTTTATTTCTTCTTCATTTGCCTTCATTTGTGTGGACGTTTCTTTGAAAGCTTTGTTCATTTCTTCTTTGTTTGCCTCAATATTCATGGTCATTTCGCTGAGAACTCAATTTGTTTCCTCTTGATTCATCTCGATTTCTTTGGCTATTTCTCTGAGGGCTTTGTTCATTTCACCTATATGGGCTCTAATAGCTGGAGAAACATAGTTTTGAGGTTGTTTTCTTGTATATCTAGTGAATTGAAGTGTCCATTTTTTTGTGGGGTTGCTGGTGAGGTCATTATGTCCTGATTTGTGTTGGGTGTGTTCTTAAGTCTGCCTCTAGCCATCTGGTTATTTATAACCCTCACTGTTTGTTCCTCGAGTTTGTAGTTCAGACAATGATCATCTCTTCCTGTTTTCTGGACGTTTTTTTCAGGAAGATGAGAGAGGTTCACTGGTTTGGGAGTGTGCCTTGTGGTTTCAGTTTTGCCTAAGTAAGGAATGTGACGCTGGCACTATTTGCATGCACTTTTAGCAGGCGTAGTGTACATGTAGGGATTCTGTGACTATTGCAGTGGCCTGCAGGCCACTATTATGAAGTATTATGTCTGAGATCCCGGGACTGTTTGCCTGGATTAAACTGGTGGACCCACAAGGCAGAGGCTTCAACGTTGGGGTCGCTATCCCAAGAATCCCTATGATGCCCACATTAGGGGTCTGGGTGGCAGGGATCTCATCTGGTTGCTTCTGTGGAGAGGCCCTGGGTCTGGGGCAAACTCTCCCTAGAAGGCTCACTCACTCTCTTGCAGGACCACTTGGAATGCACTGGGGTTTCCCTTGCTCTCTACTCTCTGATTTGGTCCTGCTGCGGGAAATGTGCGAGTAGGCTAACAGTCAACTCTGTGACACTGTGGCCGCAGGACACGATTTCCAACTCTCTTGTGTGCTGCCTCTCTGTCCTTTCCCTCTGCCAGGAGGGGTTATGTTGATTTGTCCTGGGGTAACTCGGGAAAGAGTTAGGTTGAGTGTTCTCAATATCCTGGGCCCAGAACTCTCTGCCAGAAGCAGCCTGGTGGTAGAACCTATGTTTGCTGATCCTGAGAGAGTACCAGGTATGGTTGAGTGTCCTCAGATCCAGAGCTTGGGTTTCTCTGCCAGGGGCCACTGGGTGAGCTGGAGAGGGGGTACTGTGTCCTGTGGCAGGCTGCCTCTCTGTCCTTCCCCTCTGATCTTCCCCTCCGCTAGGGCAAGCTTATGGCGGTGTTCTCAGGGGAGTGCCAGAAGGGGTTGGGACTTCTCAGTCCAGATTCTGAGCCGGGTTTTCTCTGCCAGGAGTCGGGGGGGTCGCCAGTGATAGGACTTGGTGCTAGACCTTATTGTGCTGGAACTGGGAGTGTCTCAGGACGTGTTGAATGATCACAGTCACAGATCCTGAGCTGAAGTTTATTTGCAAGGAGCAGCGGCCAGCACGGTGAAGCCCCTGTGCGCCTCTTTGTCCTTCTGCTCCACTGCGGCAGGGTTATGGCAGCGTTTGGGGGAGTGCCCGAAAGGATTGGGTTTTCTCAGCTCCGATCTCAGGTTGGGGTACAGACAATGTGGTCTGTGGCAGATTCTGCTAGACACCACCTGCCTCCTCTGAAGAGGGAGTAGGGATTTTGAGCTGGGCTCGCAGCTGCTCTCTGAGCATGGCTGGAGCTCAGTTGTGATGGAGGCGGGTACCCGCAGTCAGCGAGAACTTCCAGGGAAAGACTGGGTGACCCATAATCAGCCTCGCAACTTTGCTTCCCCGTGGGGTTTTCTTGCGAATGGGACTCCCTTTGTGCCCACCAATCAGCCTGGGAAAGTGATCGGTACGTGCAGGTGTGCAGCTCCAGCACAGAGACCCAAAGCCCATGTTACCAGGGATCTCTTCCGGGTTCTGGCTGGCCGCCTCAGAGTGGACCTGACTGATTCCCATGCTGTGGGAGCCTCCCCTCACCTGGGAAACACGCTTTAGTTTTAGGGCCCAGAGTTCAGTCTCCTGGTCGCTGCACGGAGAGTGTTTTCCCACTTCTCAGACACAGTATTCTCCCAGTGCTGCCATCTTGGCCCCTCCACCCTTAAGTCTACTCTTAGGTTTTGTCTTTTCATGTTTTCTTGGATTTCATGGATGGTTTGTGTCAGGAATTTTTGGGATTTAGTATTTTCTTTAACGGCTACATGCATTTATTTCATTGTATCTTCCATATCTGAGATTCTTTCTTCCATCTATTGTAGTCTGTTGGTTATGGTTACCTCTGTAGTTCCTGTGTTCTTTTCTTTGTTCTTTCTCACCATGGTTTCCTCTGTTTGTGTTTTCTTTAATTTTTCCAATTCTATTTTCAGATCCTGAACCATTTTTTTTTATTTCCTTTACCTGTCTGACTGTATCTTCCTTCAATTCCTTCACCTGTTTGTTTGAACATTCCTCTATTTCTTTTATTTCTTTCAGTGATTTAATCATTTTCTTTCTGAAAGCAACAAGCTGTTTTACTACAGTTTCCTGCATTTCTTTACTGATGGTCGTAATCTGTTTGACTTTATCTCCCTCTAAATCTTCAAACATTTTATTTGTTTCCTCCATTATTTTCTTCTTAAGCATTGATGTAAAGTCATCTTCTTAAATTCTACTTATGTTAGGATGTCCAGGGCTGGTTGTCCCTGGATAATTGGGTTCTGGGAATAGCATATTGCTTTGCCTTTTGTTGGTTGTGCTTTAACAGTAGCCTCTACCCATCTTGGTGTCTCAGGTATGGGCTGTTAATTTCTGGTACCTGCTGGAATCCTGGGGTACAGGGAATCCCCTTGGTAGGGTTCTGAAGGGAGCGTCCTCAGCTCTTTGAGTGTGATCAATGGATTGGTGGTGCTTTTCCAAAATTGGCACAATTCAACCCAGTTGAAGGACCTGTGTGGTAACTATGCTTCTTGGTAGTCAGGAAGGCTCTCCTCTTTCCAAGAGAAGTCCTGGAGACAGCTGCCTCTCTGTGTTTCTTGCTTAGAACATATTGAGCTGCTACCTTTGCTCCTTTATTTTGTTTTCTGAGCATAGTCCACTTGAAGAACCAGGAAGTGCAGTGGTTTCTTCAGTTTAGCTAGACATAACTGGTTGCACTTTGGAGCAGTATCTGGGGGCTGATCCAATGGTCTCAGGCTTCTGTAGGTCTGAGGTTGGAGCTGTGTGCCCCAGTACCTTAGTGGTAAAACATGGCAGTTGAGTACAGTGCTCATGTGGGCAGCCAGAGGCCAGAGCTTGGAGCCTGTGGGAACCCAGCAAGAACCCAGCAGGACCTCAGCAAGAACCCAGAAAGAACCCAGGGGGAACCCAGCGGGAACCCAGAAACTCTTCTGGAAGTGGGTTTCCTGAGGTCGGTCCAGTTGTATCTACCACTGTGTGTTCCTCCCAACAAAAAGACCTAGTGTGCAGTGTTTTGGCATCCACAGTTTCATCTGGGATGGCAAGTAGAGTGCAGGCAGAGTGACTCTGCCTTGTTATGGAATGGGCTCCCAGAGGAACCTGGCTGGGTTGGGGGTGGGTGGATGGGAGTTGTGGTGCCCTGAGTTTGGGCCTGCTCTTTCCCACACTGTCGGTTTTCCTTCTGACAGAAAATGACAGTCTCTGTTGCCCTGGGGCCCACATTTCTGTCTGGGACAGAATTCTGTCTGGGACAATGAGTCAGGTGCACAGCAGTTCTCTAGGCTGGCAGCTGATTATCAGCTGGACCCCAGTACCTTTTGCAAGGGTTGTCTGAGTGTCCTGGGTTGGTTCCTGATCGCATCCTTCACCGTGGGGTTTTCTCCAGACTGGAAATCCCAGTCTCAGGTGTTGTGGGGCCCACAGTTCAGGCATGCAGGCATGCGCCTCTGGGCTGGTGACCAAGTGCCAGCTGGGACTGGGTACTCTTCCAGGAGTTTAGCTGGGTGAACTGAACCAAATTGATTCCCACAACATGGGCTTTCCTCTCAGCTGGCAAGCACAATTTTGGTGTGTTAAGGCCAAGAGTTCTGTGTGTTGGTCACTCTCTGTCCCTGCTGTGCTGCTGGTCAGAAACAGTGTCCTCCTGGTGCTGTTATCTTGGATTCTCATTATGACTATTTTAATAATTCTCATTAAAATCTTTGCCAATATTAATTTTACTTTGTTTATTAAAATATTTAAGCTAATTTTCTACTGCTCTGCACATGTTTTCCTCCTACTCTTGTAACTAATTAATGAAGATACTTTTATGATAATGGGCTAATAAGTCCTAAGAATGAATGCATAGATAGGAAATCTGTGTATGTGAGGTTCTTTGTCATGGTTACCAAACCATTTAATAAATAGTTAAGCTTTTAAAGCACAAGATTCATTTATCCAGTGTTATGGATTAGAATCATTGTCTAACTTTCTGAACTGAGTTACATACTAAACCTCAATAAAATACATTTTAGTATGATTAATATTACATAGTTTCTGTCTTCATGCTTTTATATTCTTATACATATTCACTGATGGAAATCTACTGTTGGTACAGGAATAGAGTCCCTCCCTATCTTGGAGCTTATCATAGAGCTTGCCAAGAGGAACAAGATGGCTGAGGAGGAGAAGGAAAAATGGACAAATAGAAACTGAAAATTTGTTTACATGACTTGCTTTATTACAAAGCCCTTGGATATTCTATTAGTTCCTTGTTTCACTGATGTGACAAAATAACTAATAAGAGCAACTTAATGTGAGGACAGTAAATTCTGGTTCACAGTTTGAAGGGAGCTAATGCATCATGGCCAAGAGGAGGTTGGGGGAAAAGCATGCTCAGCCTGTTTTCGAGCTTTAGTATATCTAGAACCTCAACCCATGTAATGAAGCCAACCATTGCTAAAGTGCTACACTTAGACTATTTCAGAAGTTTTTCCATCTCAGTTGATCTAATTGAGGCTCATCCCATAGGCATCTGGTGAGGTTTATCTTTTGGAGATTCTAGATCATATCAAGTGGGCAGACAATTTAAACCAATTCACAGGGTAAGCAGTGCAATCTCATGAAAGCAGTAGCTCATTCTCAAGAGATAATGAGTTTCTCCTAAGAACTCTTAAGTTTCTCCTAAGAGTTCATCCTAAAATACCTGTTTAAGCTTTTCTTACATGTTACCACGTTTTCACTCTTCAAAGCGAGTTAGAAGAGGACAAAACATAATCTACCAGTGTAATTTATATCTGTTTAAATTCTCTTATCAGAACCTTCTCTAAATATCATTGTCTTTATGTAATTTTAAAATAATGTTCATAAACAATCCAAGTGACAAATTGATTTCTCTGTTTTCTTTTTATTCTTAGACTAGATTTTTCTTCACCTTTAGAATAACATGTATTGATTTTCATCAATGGTATTTGATGGTACTTATTCATTTGTATTTATTATATTTCTTTTTATACAATGACAATTATATGTGTAGTCTAATTTGTATTCTCTCTCACTAGATTTAACCTTTTTCCTGAAAATACTTTTATTTAATATAATTTTAAATGTGCAAATGTGTTTTACATAAATTAGAAATATTTATATAACAATCCTCCTATCAGAAATTTATTTTCTCTGCTAGAAAAAATAGAGTCTTTCAGAGACCCTTTATGGTAGGCTCCTGTCGTGTTTCTTTTTTTCTCCTACTTCCAATGTCTATCCCATTTGTCTTTCTAGATGAGGACTGATTATCTTACCCTAGGTCCTGCTTCTTGCTTAGCTTCTTTAAGTATATAGGTTTTAGTATGTAGATCCTATCTTTTAGGTCTAGTATCCACTTATATGTGAATATATACCATGTGTTTCTTTCTGCTTCTGGGATACCCTATTTATGATGATCTTTTCTAGACCACACCATTTGCCTGCAAATTTCATGATTTCCTTGTTTTTAATTGCTGAGTAGTATTCCATTGTGTAAATGTACCACAATTTCTGTAACCATTCCTCCATAGAGGGCCATACAAGGTTGTTTCCAGGTTCCAGCAAAGTACAAAGCAGATGCTGACATTCATAACCAAACCTTGGGCAGAGTACAGGAAATCATATGAAAGAAGGGTGAGTTAGTAAGACCTGGAGAGGAAAGGAGCTCCACAAGGATCAAACATATCTGGGCACAGGAGTCTTTTCTAAAAATGATTCTCTAACAAGGGATCATGCTTGGATGTACCCTAAAACCCCTCCTCAGACATAGCCCAAGGCAGCTCAGTATCCAAGTTGGATACCCCAGTAAGTTAAACAGGGATTGAAACTGATATGAACTCAGTGGCTGGACCTTTAACCTCCCCCCAACCCCAAGGGAGGAGCAGCCTTGATAGGCCACAGAGGAGGCCATTGCAGCTAGTCCTGAGGAGACCTGATAAGCTAGGGTCAGAGGAAGGGGAGGAGGAACTCTCTATCAGTGGACTTAGAGAAGGGCAGGGAGGAAATGAGGAAGGAACAGTAGGATTGGGAGGGAATGTGGGAGGGGGCTACAGCTGGGATACAATGTAAATAAACTGTAATTAATATAAAAAACAAAAACTTAATTAAAAATTTTATTGTTTTTTTGTTTTAACTAATTAAGTAATAAAGGATCTACTTAAAATTTAGTTTGTTTCTAATGAATGAACATATTAAATTCCTGTATGAAATTCCATTGAATTTTAAATTGTTGTAAATTATTTATGCTTATTTAGTAATTTATAACTTTTTCATTCTGAATTACTTTTAGATATGTCAAATATTTCAGGTAATTTAATTATATTTGTGTTATGTTTATATTATAATTTTCAGGCTGTTTTGTTTTGGAAAATATTTTTTACTCCCAAATTGATTCTTATGTACTTTGCAATATGCTCCTTTTCTTTTGTTTGTTTTTACCAAAATACTGAGGAATACACAATCAAAGTTATCCACTGGAAGAAGCTCCAGGTTTTTTGAAGGAAGGGTTCTATGAAACCACTGTCACATCCAGACAGCCTCTTGCTGAATAAAGGCTCGCAGAAGTATGTCCTTGGAGAGAATGTGATTTTAACTCCTAACTAGCAACTGCTGGTATCTCTTCGTGGGCTAAACACTACATGACTGTGCTACGCAGGGTCTCCTTCATGATTATGGTATAACATAACCATGGTGCTCATGCCCTTTGTCTTGTTTTCCTGAAGGGAAACTGATTGCCATTTTATGATTTCTGAGTAAAACTGTAATTAACTTCTTACTTCTTGACTCTGTTCTAAAAGTCTTCCATCCTCATTTGTGACCTTGGTAGACATTATTGACTTCTCTCATGCTATAAACCAAACATTCACTTTGGTTTATGTAAAGTAGATTAATCTCAAACCATGTGTGTTATCTTTTCTCATTGACATTTGCAATGAACCAACTGAAGGAAGAAATTACGTAAATGAATCACTCAGAATTCTAATTTCTGTTCTGTTTTCACTGAATCACTATACCCATGATCATGCCTTCTATTTCTAACTGGTGTACATGGACACAGTGTCCCCTTGGAATAACCTCTTGTAAATGTCTATCCTTAGTGATTGGGTTCATGATCTCCAGTACTTCAAGAAGCACGCCTGAGAACAGAGAGAATGAAAAATCTTCTATAGTATGTGTAGGATACCTCTTATTTCAAATTCTATCTGAGTGGTTTGTGGTTGGAGTCATGATCTCCAGTTCTGTGAGAGCACAGAAAATAAAAAAAAAATCTTATAGATATGTGTAGGACACCCCTATTTCCAATTTTTGTTCCTGGTATTCACAAGGAATAATATAATATAATATATAATATATAATATATTATATAATAATATTTTTATATAATATATAATAATATAATATAATATATAATATAATAACTAAGATACACTATGTCATAGACACTCCTTTCTCTGAAGCTTTATTTCTAAAACAAATTTTTAATAATTTTTTTTATTAAATTGATTACAGTTTATTCAATTGTATCCCAGGTGTAGCCACCAATTTTTAGTTTTTATATTAATTATAGTTTTGAAGATCTGTACTCACGTCAGCTACAAAGTTTGTATCTTAGTTGCTTTAGATATTGAGCCACCTTTTCAGGCCATTGTGCACATTCTTACAATTGGAATCTACTTCCAACTTTGTCATGTGTGATGCTTAATTTTGATTGTTAATGGTATTTTATCTGGAACCATCTAAGATACAGTTCCCTAAGCACAACTCTGCAGGATTATTTCAATTATGTTACCTTCTGTCCATGCTTCTGAGCAATTAATTGGATTAGGTAATCACGGTGAGAAAACTATATCAACTATTATTGGGCTGTGAAATTACAAACATGATTTCCAGAATGCATAAACAGGAGAAAGCTCAGTGAGTATGAGCCGTCATTGTCCTCTGCTTCTTTGTTATTATTTATTTTTTCTTTATTTCACTTTATTCACTTTGTATCCTCCCATAAACACTTCCCTCCTTCCCTTCTAATCCCACCTTCCCTCCCCCTTCTTCATGTATGCCCATCCACAAGTCCACTGATAGGGGAGGTCTCCCTCTCCTTCCTTCTGAAATTAGTCTATCAGATCTCATCAGGAGTGGCTGCATTGTCATCTTCTGCGTCCTCTGTTTCTTAACTAAGTCAGCCACTTCACTTGCTGTGACCTCCTGACATCAGTCCTGCCCTATAGTGCTACTATAAGCCTACAAACACTGAGCCAAATGTATTTCTAATGTAAATAATATCCTAAAGCTCTTTTTCACACCAAGAGGGAAATAACTTACAAATAAAAATGTTCTTATAATGCCCAGGTTGAGTCAGGTTTTGTGGTATACCCCCTTAGTTGATTCTTTGCCTTTGGGACTTTTTGGCGGCTAGAGTCTGAAAGAATTTGGTCAGAGAAATGTCCCGTTTTCATTTTTTAAGCAGAACTTAACATGTCTTTCTGATGGGAGTTTGTAATATTTAATAAATTGATTCTTGTGGCTCTATCACATGAAAGCAGCTTCCTAAGTAACTGAGAGGGAGGAGAAGACTGCCAAATGGCATTTTCCAAAGATGACATTGATTACAACAATAAAAGTATTTAATATACAACATAAATGTAATAGAAGTGAAACATTGTAAATAATAATAAAGTAAAATAGAGAACATTAGGGATGTATTATAATGAGCTATAAAAGGAAGGAAGGATGTAGGCAAATGGAATTGTGGGATTCCATGATTCAGTTTAATAAGAAACTGAAGGGAAGTAAGGTTGCTTGGACAATCCAAAAGCTTCTTCAGTTATCATCCTCCACAGGATGATCAATTGTACTGGAGAAGAAAATTGTTCCAATATTCACTGTCAAATAAAACAAAAAAAATCATGATAAAAAACATTCTCAGAAGACAGATTCCACTCAACTCAGACAAAATGAGTCTTTCAGTCTATTTTTATAACTCTACACAGAAAATTTCATGTGTTTACAACATATCTGATTTTGAGAGGTCCTATTATTGATTCAGATATGTTTTTCCTATTTATCATTCTTCATGTATTTGTTGTAGTTGATCCTGTGAATCCAGTAGTTACATAGTGCTAAGCATTTGATAAGATTTATCTCTCATAAGAAATCCAACCAACATTACTGTTTTTGCAGGAGGATTGCACAGTTTGTTGACAGTGGCACAGGGCTTAATCTTCCAGAATATTTGAGGGGTTTTTGAATCCAAACGTTGTCTCTAAGTGATCTTTCCAAAAGTAATACTTTGGTAACCAAGATATCCTACATTGACTCAGGGACCAGGAGAAGGAAAGGTGAGAAACACAGCAGGTAATATTCTAGAATCCTTTCAGGGGCTGAATTAGGAGGACATCTGTCATACATACATGCATGCATATATGTGAGTATAAACATGCATGTGTATATGTGTTCAAGGTCAATATGTATGTATGATTATATTTATATTTTTTAATTATGCTGTTTAATTATATTTAATTAAAAAAGACTTTTTCCATGCTAAAATATCAAGATGTGTGCCAATACTGCTGTGATGTTAATTACAGTTTTGTGAAATCAGGAGAGGATGTCATCCTTCCATTCATCTGATTACTACTTTAAATCTTCCTGTTACCTGTCAGAAAGTCCTCCTGAGAAGGAACAGATGTAAGATTTAATTCTTCAGTATTATCATTTGGAAAGTTATTGTCACTTTGGTTATGGGCATCAGCCTTATCACAAGACTTCTCAACAGCAGTTTATAAACCAGAGGAGTTCTTGATGTCCTCCACACTCCTTTGCATGTCTTTATACAATGTAGTAGTATCCTCTTCAAAGATCTTTGGAAAATATTCAGTGAGAATTTTTATAAGAGAAACCTGTAAATCAACAGTACAGAAACTAGATTCTGTCATTTCACATTGTTTACAAATTTGATACCAGAGTCTTGAAATGACAAAAAAATTAGGAGTTACTACATGCAGGTATCAACCCATGAAAAGAGTAAGAATAGTATGGGCACATATTTAATGTATAGTCAGTAAAATAAGGAAAAGTTTCAGTAGCCTCACAACAATGACTGTTTTTGTTTAACTTTTATGTTTCTTCCCATGATACACCTCATTTTATATTTGACCAGGCTTTTAAAAATTATTCATTTATTACAATTTATTCAAATTTCCCTACTGCAGTCCACGCCCTGGTCTCCTCTTAGAACCACACACCCTCCCTCTTCTCCTTCTTTACCCCTTCCCTAAGTCCTGTGACAGGTGAGAACCTCCTGCCAGCTCAGCAGGTAAAGTCTAGGCTCACAACCAAAAATAATTTACCAGTCTTAAACAAGGTAGCAAAGAAATAATTTTCAGGAATATCACACTTAGATGATATTCTTTTTTTTTTTTTGTATTCTCTCTTTTTTTAATTTTTTATTTAACTTTTATTAATTACACTTTATTCCTTTTATGTCCCACCATAGGCACCTCCCTCCTCCCATCCTGGTCCCACCCTCCCCCCCTTTCTACATGCATGCCTCTCCCCAAGTCCACTGATAGGGGAGGTCCTTCTTTCTGATTTTTTTTTTGTTGTTGTTGTTGTTGTTCTCAATGCAGTTTATTCAGGAACCTTGAACAATCTTCTGACCCTGGTTAAAGCCAGCCCACAGCTTAAAATAACCTCTTTGTAGCCAACCCCAGAGTGCCTCATGGGCAATGCAGATAGGTCCACATACACGGAAGCAAGCCTGATCCTCAGCCTTAGCCAAATATGGAGTTGTTTGTGACAGAGAGCACTCACCATCGGGAAGGTGGAAGGCAGAAACCAGCTCCATCTTTAAGTCGTGGCATTACACAGCTCTCTACAGTTCCCCTTTTTTGTTTTAGACACATCAGGCAAGAGTAGAGGTCTGATCTCTGATATTAGGAATAAATTGGGACTTTGTACCAATGTTCCTTTAGGTGTCATCCACCCAAAGAGCATCAGACCCGTCTGATACCTTTTTCTCAGAGGCGGGACCTGGGGCATCAACCCACATGCAATCAGACATGCTCTTCTCTGGGTCGAAAGCAGCTGACCCTGAGTGCAGTGCTTAGCTTTGCATCCTGAGTGTAACATTTTAGCTTTTTATGGTAGCCAACCATGTTTGGAGAGACTGTCCTGCTTCAATGGCTGTAAAGGCCTGAATGATCATGGCTGCATTACGCTGTTGTGAGACTCTAATCTTGCATATACACCACAGGCAAACCAAGGAGACCAACCCCAGAAGGCCTGCTAACACTCCCATGCCCGCCCATTCCTTCAGATGATTCATGGCTGCAGCAATCCATGATGATAATCCTCTGGCTAGTCCTGCGTCCACTCTGGTAGAATTTGCCGTAACAATGGCCACTCTCAGCTGCTCCACCATAGTATCGAATTTTTTAGTCCAATTACCTAAAATATAGCTAGACAATTGTTTAGACAGATTTAAAGCACGGAAAAAATCTTATATTGTATGCTAGTGACACAAAGTCCAGCATACTTCCATTGACAGCCAAGTTGAGCGATTTGCCATAGGGTATCAATTTGCTCCTGCACGAGGTCAATCCTCTGATTGAACACCATCAAGTATCCTTTTTGTTGAGCATTAATTTCTTTTTGTACATCTAAAGCATGAGCTACATTGGCTAAAATATTATTTAGGGTCTGAGCAGTCTGCATAGTATGACTCATGGCTAATGCAGCAGTGGTATCTCCAACAGCCGCCAATGAGATGGCAGTAACAATGGCGGCTGTAATTTTCTTGTTTCATACACAAATAGTTCAGAATAGTGATCCTTCTTTGTTTTCTTCTCTGACCGCATAAAGGAATATATATGAATAGAACTGTTTAGAAAAGAAAATCATTAATAGCACTTAAGAGTGAAAATTATATTTCATTGTTCTTTTTGTACTGAACGTGAATTTTTATTAAGACTTGGATTTTAGGTTGCCAGTTGCTTGGTAGCTGAATAGAGCCAAGAAGAGTCCTGGATGCGAGTGTCATAACTTGTGTTTAACTACTGCAATGTATCATGACTTCTGTTTTGTGCCCCTGATTCCTGAAAGGTGCTAGTTAAATATACCCCTTCCTTTCTTTTTATTTCTTTTCCTTCTTTTTTAACATATGATTTTATTGATTCTTTGTGAATTTTCCATCATGTACCCCAAACCCACAAATTTCCCAATCCTTCCATTACTGCTTACCACCCTTTAAATCCCACAAAAGAAAACAAAAAAATATTATATATATATATATAATTTTTATTATCGTGTGTGTGTGTGTATAAATCACTAAATTATTCCATGTAAGCTGTGTTGTGCCACTGTGTGTCACACTAATATCCTTTTGCTCAAACAGCTCCGTTTGCAGATGTTCACTAAAATGAGTCAATACTCTGGTGCAGAGCCTAATGGTTTTGTGCTACACCATCAATAATAGATCCTCTCAGAGACTCTCTCAGATATTCTGGATATCCTCCTGTTGTACCTAGCCATGGATTTCCAGCAGCTTTGGGTGTTCAGGACCAGCCTCTTCACATGTTCCAAAAGTTCATAGATGGAGATGTTGGGATGGGCCAGCTCAAAGTCTTGGATCTGGGTCTTGGCTTAGTCAGCTTGCCAACTCTCCTGCAAATCATGCCACCAGGGCCAGCTCTTCTGCACCTTTTTTTTTGCAAGAAGGCACCCCCCATACTTTCTTAAAAGGTTTTTGTCTCTCATTTTGACAAAAAAACACAAAAAGGGTCTTATCAGACTGCATCTGCACATTATGGCATTATATTTTTAAATTTTATTCAGTTTTAAAATTCAGTCCTATTCCTACTGAACTTTGTACCCTTTCTGTTTGCAAATCTATCATGTCCAACTTCTTAGTGGCTGCTATCCTCAGGAGACATATATGCTAATCATAAAATCTTTAAGGATTTTACTTGGGAATTATGCTTTAAGAAGTAAGCCCCACTGTGAGGCAACTGGTAGGCAGCTCTGGTATTAGAGGGAATGCAGGTGTCCTATCTTTCTCTGCCTGTGTCTCAATTGGCTTTCTTCTTAACAAGTGAAAATATATTTTCTTCTTAGGAATTTTCTCGCACCACCTGAAATTTTACTCTGAGGCTTTTAATGAAAAAATAAGCTTATCAATACTAAATTTGAAACAATCAGTAAAACAATTTAAAGTAAATTCCTTGGTGAAACAAGGTTAAGGTAAACTATTATGTGAAGTGGTGTGTCAGAAGTTATATTCATTGGCAGCTATCTCAGAAGACTCAGCATCTGTAATTTCACAAGCATGAGTAATTTCAGTTTTATGAGATCCATTGCCATCTTCTTGTTTCCAAGGACACCACAATGCAAGCAGTGTGCAACTTCCATGCAGGCAACATATAAAATGAATAAAAGTTTCAATTGTGCTTTACATGAAATAAAATAAATATTTTGGTGTTAGATTTATGGCTCACTGATAAGTGCACTAGTTTGTACTCGAAAGCATTCAGTTGAGTTCTCAGCACATCATGGTTGCTTTGAGTATTATGTAAGTCTAATTCCATGGAGTTCAAAGATTTCTTTGGGCATGCAGGGAACTAAGAAAAGTTGTTAAATGCAAAATTACATGAAAGCAGAAGGTAAGCACACACAGTTATTAAGTAAAATAAATGTTTCCTTATTATAAGCATAGTTCTACAGATCTGTTGTTGTACAAATGAAAAGCTGCCTGACATGGGAGCTGTATTGTTTCATCTGTGCTCAATTCAAAAAGGAAGTGTGACTAAGTGAATAGAAGCTGGGAACAAGTGCCACTCCCAGGGATGAGAAAACTACTTGAGGTATATATCCAATTCTATTTTATTCTATTTCTCCGTGATGGTCCACAGTCCTAAATTTTAGTTTGTTGAACCTCATCATCTCTTTCTGTCATCTTTAGCGTCTGTGCTTCAAGTTTATTTGGTTTTCAAAGGCAGTTAAAGACGGATGAGACATAACTTCTCATGACATTAAGAAGGACGATTCCCAACCTCCGTGAAATAGATCAATACCTCTTCTAAACCAAAAGAATGCAATACTAGGGTGTCCTTAAACACCAATGACCTTTCCAACTCCACTGGTGCAGATCTCAAAAGGTCACCCAGAACTTTTCATTTCCATTCTGATCCTTGGCAACTGGGTCTTGGTTTTCTTGGTTGCAAATTGATCCCTTTTTCGCTCTGGTTTATTTCTCAGTGTGCTCTCTCTTTCTCTCTCTCTCTCTCTCTCTCCTCTCTCTCTCTCTCTCTTACATACATACACACACACACTTGCACACATAGGCACACTTACACAGAGGCTATCAACTCTCTATGTCCATGCCTATGAATGATTCTCTTTCCAAACATATCTATATACACACAAATGTTTATTCATGAACATCTATGTATACAAAGGACAGAAATGAACACAATATTCATTAGTGCTGAAGTTAACACACCTGACAGTTATCCTAAACAGTTCTCCCCCAGTCAGTTGTGTACCTTGGACTGGGCGGAGCCCTAAAGTGTGGAAAACTAACTCTGGATAGAAGATTTGTGCAAGCACTGGAGAACTAGCAATGGGAAGTGAGGTCAATGATTTTTGAGGCACAGCCACCCAGAAGAGCAGGTGAGAATTCCAGGAAATCCATCCTTCCCTTCCAATTCATGCAGGTGTGCATCAGGAAGTGGCAGGAGTGGGCATGTCTGGCAGTGAGTCCGATGGGGAGGTGAAGGCCTAGGTGTGAGTTGAGGTGTGTGTGCTGGTTTTTCTTCCTGAAGCCTAGACCTTGAGCCTTCGCCAGAGTCGTTGGGTAGTGGGTGTCTGGTGGGCCGATGCAGGAGAGAGTGCTTGCTCTGGGAAGATGGCTGCAGCCTAGGCTCTCATGAGTGGGTGGAACCCGCCCAAAGGGTGTGGAGATCAGACAGAGAGGCCTCCAGAGAGTGTCTCCAGAGCTCCAAGTAGGATCCCAGGTGCAAGCTCTGGAAGGCCTGGGTTTTCCGTGAGGGAAGAGTGGGTGTGTGCAGTCCCGTGCCATCCAAAGATATGCCTGAGCAGAGAGTGTCCTTCTGGGGTTCACCTGCGAGAGAACCGGTTGCGATATTCCCAGAGAGCCTTGGCCATGAGGGGGGCAGGTCTCTTCTTAGCCTGGATCTTGATGCAGAGAGCCCGCTGGGATAGGCTGTGTCCAGAGGCCTCCTGGAGGAGGTGCCTTTCAGAGGTGGGCCCCCGCGCCGGGGGTCCGGGCTCCTAATGCTGGCCTGGGGTCCTGGCCTGGGGGAAGAACATGACCGTCTGAGTACGTTCGAGGCCTTGCAGCTTCTTGGCCTGTGTCCTCCGGTTGCGGGCTGTGAGGGCTTGCAGCTTCACCTCTTGGTCTGCCTCCTCCATCTACTGCTCTGTCTTGGTCTCAGTCTGACTGTGGGTCTCAGTCTGGTCCCCTGGGTGACGAGGTTCCTCCTCTTGGGTTGCTTGGGCTGTGTTGGCTTGGAAGGCGTCCTTGGCTTGGGAGATTCCTTGGAGAGCAGTTTGTTCAGCTGTATCAGCTTCATGGGCTGCAATGGTCTCCATGGCTATAGCCAAAGTTTGAGGTCTTGTTGCTGGTCTTTCTCCCTGAAGCCTAGACCTTGAGCCTTTGCTAGATTCCTTGGGTATCGCCTGTCTGGTTGGACAATGCAAGATGGAGTACTTGCTCTGGAAAGAAGTCTGCAGCCTAGGCTCTCACGGGTGGGGGGAACACATCCAATTGTGTTGAGATCAGGCAGAGAGGCTTCCAGAGAGTTTCTCTAGAAAGGTCGCCCGTGAACAGGAAGTGGAATCTCAGGTGAAATTGCTGGAAAGCCATGCCTCCTCCATAGCTCAGGAAGCCTGTTTCAGATCTCAGAGCCAACTCTAGCTGACTCCATGGGGTTCACAGCCCTTCCTTGCCTCCAAACGTTCTCTGGTCAAATGTGTTTTTCTGTATGATCTTTTTGGTACTCTTGGGTTAACCTGCCCACATCTGTGGGTCTCCAACTTTGGAGTCATGAGAGAACCTGGTCTCTTCTTACCCTGCTTCATGCTTTTGTGGCCTTCCCTATAGGGCAGACAGGGATCCATCTGGCATGTGCTGTGTGTAGAGGCTTCATGGAGGAAGTGCTTGTCAGAAGAGTCCTCACCTCTCGCCTGAGATTCACTCTCCTCCTTCTGGATGGGTCTTTTTGCCTGTATTTGGAAAGTGACCATCTTGTTTTGTCTACATCCTTGCAGCTTCTACACTTGTGTGCTCTGTTTGCAGGCTCTCAGGGTTTGCAGCCTCAGCTCTTGTAACTCCTTCATTTGCATGTGTGTTGCTCTCAATCTGGCTCTGGTTTAGTTTCCCAGGCTAGGAATCCTCTTCTGCGTGCCCAGGTTCAGGCTTATCAAACATATATATATATATATATATGTGTGTGTGTGTGTGTGTGTGTGTGTGTGTATGATATACATTCGTACATTTATATGTATATGTATATATATCACAGGTAACTTGCACCTGTGTGAAGCATGCTGTGATATATATATATATATATATATATATATATATATATATATGTATAAATTAGCATATATATATATATATATATCCCTCGGTATGATGGCCATTGTAATTTTTATCACTGTTTGATATTTAATGTAGTCTTCCCTATGTAACAGAGACCATGAATGACCATGAATTGATTGATACTATGAGATGGCTGTGTCATGATGTTCAAGTTTGTGGTGTTCACTCTAATTGCATCCATGTGATGTTTGGGTGAGGGCTCTGTTTAATTATCATTGTGTGATGGCTACAATGTAATGGCCCCTGTGAAATGGTAATAATTAATGGCTACTGTGTTGTGTTCACTGTGTGATGATTACTCTGTGATGGTTACTGTGTTATGGCCACTTTTTAAGGGCCTCTTATTGACAGTAATTTGTTTTTGACACTGTTGATGGTCACTGAATGCTGGACATTTAATGATGGCCTGTGTGTGTTGGTCACTGAATTATAAATTCTGTGGGATCCCACTATGTGATGGTCAAAGTTTGATAGCCACTGTGATGGTCATCCTGTGATGGCCATTACCTGATGGTCACTGTTTGATATACCACTATGTGTTTTATATGGTGTGATGGTCACTGTGTAAATTTGACTTTGTGCTGGACAATGTGTGATTGACATTGAGTTTTGTTCACTGGGCAATGATCAGTGCTTCATCGCCAATACATGATTTTCACTATCATGGCCTGTGACTGATGGTTGTTTTGTGATGGCCATTCTGTGCTAGCTAATAATTGATGGTTAGCTGTGTGATTTAATTGCATAATGCTTACTGTATAATCACTAATCTGTGATGACCATTTTGGTTGATACTGTTTTATGTTCACTGTGTAATATTCATTATATGATGGCCACTGTGTGATAGTCATTATGTCATAAACATGGCGATGCCAAGAGTGTTAAAAATGGCATGTGATGGATACATAGTGATGGCCAATGTCAATGTTCATGGTGATGGCAAACTCTGTGATGGTCACAGTGTGAGAGACACTGTGTGAAGGCCATGATGTGATGATCACTGTGTTGGTCAATATATGGTTATCATTTTATACTGTCCACATTTTCATTATCATTGCAATATGAAAGCAGATTGATAGCTGTTGTTTTATGGTTAAAGCATAATGGTCACTGTGTGATGGTATCTGTGTGGTCATATCTGGGTGATGGGTACTGTAAAATCCACCATGTTGTGACCAGCATGTGATGGCCACAATGTGATGACCAGTTTGTGGTAGTCATTGTGATGAACAGCTGTGAGTAATTCACTGAGTGATCATCATTTTGTGATGGACATATTGTGATGGTCACTGTGCGATGGCCACCTTGGAGTGGAAAGTATGTAATGGTCTCTGTTTATCATCACTATGTGATGGCTTCTATATGGAGGTCACTAGGAATAAACATAATGTGTTGACCAATGTTTTATATCCTCTGTGTGATGGTCAAATAGCATAACTCCTAGGGATGCCCCCTGTGCTATAGACACAATGAAATAGTCTACTCTATGATGGTGACTCTTCATGTCTTGGGTCCATGAACCAGGCAGTCAAGAATCTGTTTAAAAAACTGAATGTATTTCTAGAAAACAAATTATTGTAGTTACACTACTTCAACTAAAACAGGAGATTTGGACAAACTAATGTGGCACTGTATGACAGGATTGTTATTTTTTCTGGCTAAAAATGTACATCCTGAGAGAAAAGCTGTGAGTATTCTGTGGTGTGCTTCTCTATAGACTGCTTGTTCCTGGGGCATATAGGGCCATAAAGCAGGTTTCAGCTTTTGTTTTGCTTTGCTTTGTTTTTTTTTTTTTGTTTGTTTGTTTGTTTGTTTTGTTTTGTTTTGTTTTTTGTTTTGTTTTGTTTTTTGAGACAGAGTTTCTCTGTGTTACCTTGGCTGTCCTGGACTCATTCTGTAGAGAAGGCTGGCATTGATCTCACAGAAATCCATGTGCCTCTGTCCCCTGGAGTGCTGAGATTACAGGTGTCACCACTGCCACAGCATGGTTTCAACTTTAAAATATAAATTTTTATACTTTTATTAATTAAACCTTACTCACTTTGAATCTCCCCATAAGCCCCTCACCCATCCCTCCCAATCCCACCTTCCTTCCCCCTTCTTCACACATGCCCCTCCCTGAGTCCACTGATAGGGGAGGTCTTCCTCTACTTCCTTTTGATCTTAGTCTATCATATCTCATCAGGAGTGGCTGCACTGTAATTTTCTGTGGCCTGGTAAGGCTGTTTCCCTCTCAGGGGGAGGTGATCAAAGAGCAGGCCAATCAGATTATGTCAGAGGTAGTCCCACTTCCCATTAGTATGTAACCCACTTGAACACTAAACTGCCATGGACTACATCAGTGCAGGGGTTCTAGGTTATCTCCATACCTGGTACTTGGTTGGAGTATGCATCTCTGGAAAGACCCCTGTGTTCAAATTTTCTGGTTCTGTTTCTCTCCTTGTGGAGTTCTTGTCCTCTCCAGATCTTACTATTTACCACTTCTTTGATAAGATTCCATGCACTCTGCCCAAGAGTTGGCCATAAGTCTCAGCATCTGCTTTCATAGCCTGCAGGGCAGAGCCTTTCAGAGACCCTTTACTGTTTTCTTCTTCTTCTGATGTCCATACTCTTTGCCTTTCAGGATGGGGATTGAGCATTTTAGTCAGGGTTGACTCCCTCTTGATTAGTTAGGACATCAACATAAAATCAGAAACATTAAATCAGTTATAAGAAAAAGTAGGAAAGACCCTAGAACTCCCTGGTACAGGAGAAAACTCCCTAAGCAGAATACAAACAACACAGGCTCTAAGAGCAACAATCAATTAATGGGACCTCTTGAAACTAAAAAGCTTCTGTAAAGCAAAGGACACTGTCATCAAAACAAAATGAATGCGTACAGATTGGGAAAAAATCTTCACCAACCATTTATCTGACAGAGGGCTAATACCCAGTATTTATAAAGAACTAAAGAAACTGAAAAGCAACAAACCAAGTAATCCAATTAAAAAATGGGGAACAGAGCTAAACAGAGAATTCTCTGTAGAGGAATATCGAGTGGCAGAGAAAAACTTAAAGAAAGGCTCAAAGTCACTAGCCATTAGGGAAATGCAAATCAAAACCACCCTGAGATTTCACCTTACAACCATAGAATGGCCAAGATCAAAAACTCAAGTGACAACACATGATGGAGAGGTTGTGGAGAAAGGAGAACCCTCCTCCACTGCTTGTGGTAATGTAAACTTGTACAACCACTGTGGAAAGCAATCTGGTGCTTTCTCAGACAACTAGGAATAGTGGTTTCTCAAGATCCATCCATACCGCTCCTAGGCATATTTCAAAAAGAGGCTCAAGTACACAATAAAGACATTTGTTCAGCCATGTTTTTAACAGCTTTATTTGTAATAGGCAGAAGCTGGAAACATCCCAGATGTCCCTCAGTCAAGGAATGGATACAGAAATTGTGGTACATCTACACAATGGAATATTACTCAGCAAAGAAAAATAAGGAAATCATGAAATTTCCAAGTAAATGGTGGGACCTGGAAAGGATCATCCTGAGTGAGCTGTCCCAGCAGCAGGAAGACACACACGGTATATTCTCACTCATATAGACATATAATATAGGATAATCCTTCTAAAATCTGTACATCTAGAATATAATTTTTGTAATTTTAATTACGTTATTTCCAAATTCATTTTTCTCCCTCACATATACTGCTCCTTGCCTTCAATTTCATGGCCTTTTGGTTAAATTATTGTTACTGGTTGAATTTTACTTAAGTTTTGCTCAAGGATTTCCCAGATAGTAAGCCAAGAAATGGCTCCCTTGGACATTGAATATGAAATGAAATGTCACACAAGGACCCATGTCCTGGAACAGGAACTGCTTTGGGACATTGGAAGAATTTCTATTAAAATAGATTTTTCCAGACTAAAATCTTGTCTGCTCCAAGGGTACAAGGGCAGAGCTAGGAAGGCCTGTGCTGTCTGAGTCATTTGCTTTCTATTCACCCAGTAAGGGAAACACTATTCCCCAAACCCCACCTTGGTGGTCCTTGCTTAGGAAAGACTCTGGAAAGGCCTAGCCAACAGAAGCTCTAATGGACGTTAGCTTGCAGGTTCCTTCCTCGATTCGTCCCTGGTTCTGCTCTAGGGATCTGTGCAGGAGACCACAAGCCACACCATGGTGATTGTGGTCACTCTTTTCTTAGGTCAGGAGGAGCAGGCCCGTTGAAGTGTCAGAGCAGCTGGTACTGGGATGGACTGTGAAACAGACTGTGGGTTTGTTCATGTGGTGACCTGAGCAGTGGCCCTTGGCCTCTGAGCTTCGCTGATTGTGGATTCTTTGGAAGAAGGAGGCTCTCTGCATCCATGGCTGTGGGACCCTGTGGTGCTTGTACATACATCACTACATAGTGCATAAACAATCATTGCTTTTGGTGTATTATAGGAAGAAGACATTATAAAATTGAAGGTCTTTTTTATAGAAGTTCTGAATTTTTCATTCTGCTTTTAGGTTTGTGTTACAAGTTCTGTGAAGGGTTTAGAAACTGGTAGTAAATAGGTGACAGGAGTTACCCTTCAACAATACAGCAATGCTTGGTTAGAATACTATGGCTAGAGAGATGGCTAAGTGGTTAAGAGCACTTATGGATAAGACCAGAGTTAAGATCCCAGGATATATAGCATGTGGCTCACAACTACCTGCAACCACACCTCCAGGGGACCTTATGATCTACTCTTACTTCACTGGGTATACACACACACACACAAATGCACACATACACAATTCTTCATATACACAAGAATTTAAAATATTTGAAAAGCTAGGTGTTGCTGACATATGCATTTCATTTCAACACTCAAGAGGCAGAGGCAGCTGGAGCTCGGAGTTCAAGACCACTCTGGTCTACACAGTCAGTTCTAGGATAGCTCAAGTTGCATGCAGAAACCTTGTCTCAACAACCAAATCACAGATAAAATAAAATAAAATAAAATAAAATAAAATAAAATAAAATAAAATAAAATAAAATAAAATATAAAATAAAATTCCTTTTATGTTTCTGTGATTCAGAGAAATTCATTTCCAAGGACAAAAGGAGTTTCTGAGCTGCAGAGGTTTCCCAGGTGTTCATGGGGTTGGGTGGCTAAGGCAAATTCCACATCTTGTGACATAGATTTTGTGGCAAAAAATAGACATTAAAATATTTAATGTCATTTTGTGTGAGTTTCAGTGGGTCTGGGTTTGCATGAATCCACAAGGGGACATGTGGGGCTACCAATCCATGGCAGAGCTTTTGATCTTATCCATTTGAGAGAGAGCTCTAGAGCATGGTCACTCTCTCTCACTATAGGAAATATCAGTAGGTGTTGGGTCAAACCCAACAATTTAGGAGTCACTTTGAGTTAATTTTGTGGTAGTTGTGGAGTTTGTCTATAATTTTTTTCTTTATTCTTTTCTTACATATCCTGACTGAATGGTCCCCTTCCTCCTCTTTTTTTTAAACCCCCAATCTTCTCAATCATGTCCATTGCTCCTCTATTTCCCTTCAGAAAAGAGCACACCTCCAGTGATATCAGCTGAACAAAGCATAACAAGATGCTATAAGAGTATGCATAAACCATCATATCAAGGCTGGACAAAGCACCAAAGTTGGAGGAAAAGAGTTCCATGAGCAGCCAAGAGTCAGAGATACTACCACCCCAACTCTTAGGAGTTCCACAAAAACACTCAAATCAAACAACCACAGCATGTACACACAGGGCCAAGCTCAGACCCATGCAGGTTCCGTGATTGTTGCTTCAGTCTGTGTGAGCCCTTATGAGCCCTCCTTAGCTGACTCAGTGGTCCATGTTTTTATGGTGTCCTTGAACTTTCTGGCTTCAACAATCCTCCCTTCTCCTCTTTTCCCCGGGTTCCTGAGTTAGTCTAATGTTTGGGTGGATGACTGTGTCTGCTCCTTTCACTTCTGGGGCATGCCCCTCTGATAACTATTGGGCTAGGCAGCATCTATGAATACAGCAGGATATCATAAGATACTATTTCATTGACTTTTTTATTAATGTTAGTCTTATGTGGTTCAACCCTAGGTCTTTGAGGTATCCACCTTTAGGTTCCTGGTGATACAAGAAGTGTGAGGCATGGGCTCTCTCTCTCATGGTTTGGGCCTCAAGCTAGGCCAGTTTTTGTGGATTTAGGCCAGCATGTGGGTTTTTCATACCCACAAGCTATGAGTCACCACTGCTGCAGCACATCTTGCAGAGGACAGGTTGAAGGTAGAAGGCTTTGTGGCTGAGTTGGTGTCCCAGTACCACCACTGGGAGCATAGCCTGTTTACAGAAGATAGTCTGTTCAGGTTCCATATCCTCTGTTGCTAGGAGACTTTGTTAGAGTCACCCTGATAGGTTCCCAGAAATTTCCCCTACACCAGGATTCCATATCATCCTCTAAATGCTCAGCAACTCAAGTTGTTTCTGGTCATATTCTCTCTCTCTGCCTCTCCCTCCTCTATTTGGTTCACCCTATTTCTTTCCATTCTCTGTACCCTGCCACCTGTCTACTCCCCCCAAATTTATTTTATTTTCAATTTCCAGGGAGATCTTGCTATCCCACCTAAAACCCTTCTTTTTACTTACCTTCTCTGGTTTTGTGGATTGTAGTGTGATTATCCTACACTTAACAGCTAATGTCTTCTTGCAAGAGAGTACATACAATGTTTGCTTTTCTGGGTCTGGGTTACAACAATCAGGAAGATTTTTTCAGTTACATACATTTGCCTGAGAATTTCAGAATTTTTTTCTAACACCTGAGTAATACTCCATCTTAAAATATACATTTTATTTATCTGTTCTTCCACTGAGTGACATCCTGGTTGTTTCCAGATTCTGGCCATTATGAACAAAGATGTTATGAATATGGTTGAGCAAGTGTCCTTGTGATAAGATGGAGTGTCTTTTGGGCATATGCCCAATAGTGGTATAGCTGGCAGTTGAGTTCTCCATTCCCAACTTTCTGAGGAACCAGCAAATTGATTTACATTGTGGCTGTAAAATTTATGCTCCCAACAAGAGCAAATTTCCTGTCACTTATTTTGTTGATCTTTTTTATTCTGACATTTGCGAGACAGAATTTCAAACTAGTTTTGATGTGCATTTCCCTGTTGGCTAAGGATATTCCACATTTCTTTAAGTGTTTCCTGGCCATTTGAGATTCACATACTGAGAATTATGTATTTCTGTGCCTCATTTTTTAAATGTTGGATTGTTTAGTTTGTGGATGATTAATTTGTCAAGTTTTTTTTTTTTGTTTGTTTGGCTTTTTTTAATTTTGAATGTTAACACTCTATAGGATGGGGATTTCATGAAAATCTTTTTCTTTGTTGTAGGCTGATATTTTGTCTTTTGATGATGTTCGTTATATTTCACTATGCTGAGGTCCCATTTATTAACTGTTGTTATTAGTGCCTGCATGAATCATATTCTGCTTAGGAAGTTGTCTCCTATGTCAGTGTGTTCAAGAGTGTTCCCTGTTTTTCTCTTCTGTAAGGTTCAGAGTTCTATGTTGAGATCTTTGACCCACTTGAACATAAGTTTGGAGCAGGATTGTAAATATTGGTGTGTTTGCATTCTTCTGCATTCATATATCCATAGCATTTCTTTTTTTTTCTTCAACTTCAAAATGTTTATTTTCCTAAATTTAAACATATTTAATATGCACAGGCAATTAAATCTTTAATATTATTTTTTCATAGGATGATTGTAATGAGTTTATTCTGTAGGAAAACAAATGGAAACGTTACAAACCAGTTCATTTCTGTTTATATGGCCTATAAAAAAGATTTATTTTCTGGGGTTATCAATCTGGCGCTTTCTCAGACAAATAGGAATAGCGCTTCCCCAAGATCCAGCCATACCACTCCTGGGTATATATCCAAATGAGACTCAAATACACAAAAAGGACATTTGCTCAACCATGTTTGTAGCAGCTTTATTTGTAATAGCCAGAAGCTGGAAACAACCCAGATGCCCCTCAACTGAAGAATGGATGCAGAAATTGTGGTACGTCTACACAATGGAATATTACTGAGCAATGAAAAATAAGGAAATCATGAAATTTGCAGGTAAATGGTGGGATCTGGAAAGGATCATCCTGAGTGAGTTGTCCCAGAAGCAAAAAGACACACATGGTATATACTCACTCATATAGACATACAACATAGGACAAACCCACTAAAACCTGTGTCTCTAAAGAAACTAAGCAAGAGAGAGGACCCTAACTAAAATGTCCAATCCCCATCCGGAAAGGCAAAGAGGATGGACATCAGAAGAAGAAGAAAACAGGAAACAACCTAGGAACCTACCACAGAGGGCCTCTGAAAGCCTGTGCCGTAAAGACTATCAAAGCAGATGCTGAGCCTGATGGGCAACTGTTGGGCAGATTGAATGGAATTTTATGTAAGAACTGGGAAATAGTAAGAGCTGGAGAGGACAGGGTCTCCACAAGGACAGCAACAGAACAAGAAAATTTGAACACAGGGAACTTCCCAGAGACTCATACTCCAACCAAGGACTATTCATGGAGATAACCCAGAACCCCTGCACAGATGTAGCCCAGGGCAGTTCAGAGTCCAATTGGGTTACATAGTAATGTGAAGAGGGACTGCCTCTGACATAATCTGATTGGCCTGCTCTTTGATCACCTCCCCCTGAGGGGGGGAGCAGCCTTACCAGGCTACAGTAGAGGACAATGCAGCCACTTTTGATGTGCACTGATAGACTAAGTTCAGAAAGGAGAGGAGAACCTCCCATATCATTGGACTTGGGGAGTGGCATGCATGCAGAGGGAGGAGGGAGGGTGGGATTGGGAGTGGAGGAGGGAGGGGCTTATGGGCGGATGCAGAATGAATAAAGTGTAATTGATGAAAAATTAAAAAAAAAGATTTATTTGAGGAATTGCCTTCAGAGAATTGGTGAATGAGTTTCATTTGCAGTATAATATCAGAAAGATAATAGTAATAGTTATGTTCAAAGACCTTTTCTTGGGATAAGAGAATCATAATTTTTTCCAGTTGGATCATTTTTTTTCTTCATGAATTGGCAAAGATCTGTGGAACACTATTGTTACTGTCATATTCTGTTAACTATATACCTAAATTTCTTTTCAGCCTAGCACAACCACTCTGGAAATCAATCTGGCCCTTTAATAGACAACTAGAAATAGCATATCGTCAAGATGCAGCCATACCACTTCTAGGCATATATTGAAAAGAGGCTCAAGTACACAAAAGGACATTTGCTCAACCATGTTTGTAGAAGCTTTATTTGTAATAGCCAGAAGCTGGAAACAGCCCAAATGACCCTCAACTTAAGAATGGATGCAGAAATTGTGGTATATCTACACAATGGAGTATTACTCTGCAATGAAAAATAAGGAAATCATGAAATTTGCAGGCAATTGTTGGGACCTGGAAAGGATCATCCTGAGTGAGCTGTCCAAGAAGCAGAAAGACATACAAGGTATATATTCACTCATATAGACTTATAACATAGGATAAACCTACTAAAATCTATACATCTAAAGAAACTAATCAAGAGAGAGGATCCTGACTAAAATGGTCAATCCACATCCCGAAAGGCAAAAAGGATGGACATCGGAAGAAGAAAACAGGAAACAACCTAGAAACCTGCTGCAGAGGGCCTCTGAAAAGCTCTGCCCTGCAGACTATCAAAGCAGACACTGAGACTCATGGCCAACTGTTGGGCAGAGTGCATGGAATCCATCGCATTTCTTAAAGAAGCATTCTTTTTTCTGTTGTGTCTTTTTACCTTCTTTATCAAAAATCAAATGGGCATAGGTGTGTGGATTTATATATGGGTCTTTGATTTGATTATAATTGTGTGGAAATTTGAGAATTGTGTTAAATCCGTAGGTTGCTTTTGGTAGGATGGCCATTTTACTATATTAATTCTATCCATGAGTGAAATCTTTCTATCTTCTGGTATCTTCTTCACTTTAATTCTCTAAACAGTCTAGAAAGACCCTAAAAAAAACTTCTTTAACATTCTTGCTGTACAAGAATTTCACTTTCTTGGTTAGAATTACCCCAAGATATTTTATATTAATTGTGGCTATTGTGAACTGTGTGGTTTTTCATATCTTCCTCAGCTTGTTTGTCATTTGTATATAGGAGAGTTACTGTTTTTTTGTCTGTTTGTTTGATTTCTTTTTCTCTATTTGGTTTTGTTTGTTTCAAGCAACTTTGTATCCAGCTGTTTTGTGAAAGGTATTTATCAGGTGTAGGAGTTCCCTGGTAGAATTCTTGGGATCTCTCATGGATACTATGGTATCATCTGCAATTAACGATACTTTAATTATTTCTTTTCTAGTTTGTGTTTCCATGATCTTTTTCATTGCCCTCACTAGAAAGAATTTCAAGTATTCTGTTGGATAGATATGGGCAGAGGAAAGAAGCTTGTCTTCTTCCTGATTTTAGTGGAATTGCCTTGAGTTTTTCACCATTTAATTTGTTGTTGGCTGTAGGCTTGCTGTGAATTTCCCTTATTATATTTATGTATGTCTTGTATATTCCTACTCTCAACAAATGCTTTCTCATTACGGGGTGTTGGATTTTGTTAAAGCCATTTTCAGCATCTATTGATCTCATAATGTTATTTTTTTTCTCCTTTCAGTTTGTTTATATGGTAGAATACATTGACAGATTTTATATGTTATGTACTTCTGCTTTGTTGGACTATTCATGGCTTGCTGTAGTAGGATAGCCAGTGGAATATATCGACCTGGCTGTTATAGATCGTATTCTTATTTATTTATTTATTTATTTATTTATTTATTTATTTATTTATTTGTTTATTTATCTAGCTAGCTAGCTAGCTGTTTATTTGTTTATTTATTTATTTGTATTTTTAATAATTTATTCACGTTACATCCCAATTGTAGCCCCCTCCCACATCAATTCCCAGTCCCATCTTCACCTTCTTTTCCACCTTACATCCTTCCTTAATCCACTGAAAATGGAAGTCCTCCTCCACTACCATCTGACCCTAGTCTATCAAGTCTCATCAGAACTGCCTGGATCCTCTTCTTCTGTGTCCTGGTAAGGCCACATTGCCAGAAGGGAGTGATCAAAGAGCAGGCAACAAAGTTTATATCAAAGATAACACCTGCTCCACTTATTGGGAACCCTCATGGAGACTGAGTGCCTATGGGCTGCTTCCTGGTAGGAGATCTAATTCTTCTCCATGTATGGGACTTGGTTGGCCCATCTGTCTTGGCAGGGCTCCTTGGATCAAGATTTTTAACTTTTTTGGTCTCCTTGTAGAGCTTCTGACCCCCTTCCATTTCCCCATTCTCCCTTAAGACTCCCTGTGCTCTGCCCAGAGTTTGGCTGTAATTCTCAGCTTCTGCTTCCATCTTCTGCTGGGTGGAGACTTTCAGAGAACATCTGTGCTAGACTCTTGTCCTGTTCTCTCCTTCATACTTCCGGTGTCTATCCTGTTTGCCCTTCTTAATGGGAATTCATCATCCTCCCTAGGGTCCTCCTTGTTCTTTACTTTCTTTAAGTCTTTGGATTTTAGTATGATTATCCTATATTAACTGGCTAATATTTGCTTATAAGTGAGTATGTGCCATGCATATCTTTCTAGTTCTGGCTACCTCACTCAGGATGATCTTTTCTAGTCCCATCCATTTGCCTGCAAGTTTCATGACTTCCTTGTTTTTATTAGCTGCATAGTATTCTGTTGTGTAATTGTATAAGAATTTCTGTATCCATTCTTTGCTTGAGAAAAATATAGGTTGATTCCAGATTCTGAATATTATGAATAAAGCTGCTGTGAATATAGTTGAGC
Source organism: Meriones unguiculatus (assembly GCF_030254825.1). NCBI lineage: Eukaryota > Metazoa > Chordata > Mammalia > Rodentia > Muridae > Meriones > Meriones unguiculatus. The sequence goes on along the minus strand of NC_083353.1, from coordinate 22,014,405 downwards.
AAATGTCCTTTATGTATGGTGGAGCATCTTTTGGGTACATGCCCAGAAGTAATATAGCTGGATCTTGAGGTAGTTATTCCGAATTATCTGAGACAGCGCCATCTTGATTTCCAAAGTGGTTGTACATGTTTACATTTCCACCAGCAACGGAGGAGGGTTTCACTTTCCCTGCATCCTTGCTAGGATGTGTTGTCACTTGAGTTATTGTTATTAGCCATTCTAATAGAATCTCAGAGTCATTTGCATTTGCATTTCCCAGAGGACTAAGGACAGTGAGCCCTTTTTAAGTCATTCCCTGACATTTAGTATTCCTCTGTTGAGAATACTCTGTTTAGCTCTGTATCCCAGTTTGGTGTTTAATTTCTTGAGTCTATATAAATTTTGCATATTAGCCTTCTGCCAAATGTAGGGTTGGTGAAGATCTGTTTTCAGTCTGTAGGCTGTCATTTTGTTCTGATGACAGTGTCCTTTGCTTTACAGAAGCTTTTCAGTTCATGAGATACCATTTATTGATTGTTGATATTAGAGCCTGTGTTTTTGGTGTTCTATTCAGGATCTTGTCTCTTGGGCCAATGAGTTCAAGGCTCTTCATTCCTTTCTCTTCTAACAGGTTCATTGTGTCTGGTTTTATGTTGAGGTCTTTGACCCACTTGAACTACAGTTTTTCTCAGAGTGATACATATGGGTCTTTTTGCATTTTTCTATATGGAGACATCAAACTAGGCCACTACCATTTGATGAAGATACTGTCTTTTTTTACACTGTTTGGTTTTGGCTTCTTTGTCAAAAATTAAATATCTGTAGGTGTCTGGGTTTATTTCTGGATTTCCCATTAATTACACTAATCCTCTATTCTGTTTCTATGAGAGTACCATGCCATTTTTATTACTGTTGTTCTGTAGTACCACTTGAGATCAGGGATGGAGATACTTCTAGAGGATCTTTGATTGTACAGGATTGTTTTAGCTATTTTTTTCCACATGAAATTGAGAATTGTTTTGTTTTGTTTTTTTTTTTTTTCAAAATCTTTAAAGAAGTCTGTTGGTATTTTCATGGGAATTGCATTGAATCTATATTCTTTTGGCTAGAATGGCCATTTTCACTATGTTAATCCTATTGATCCATGGGCACGGGAGATCTTTCTATCTTCTGATATCTTATTCGATTTCTTTCTTGAGAGACTTGAATTTTTTTTTCATACAAGTCTTTCACTTGCTTTGTTAGAATTATACCAAAATACATTATGGTTTTTTGTTTTGTTTTGTTTTTGCTTTTTCTGTTGTGAAGGTTCTGTTTGCCTAATTTCCTTCTTTCCCCTTTTATCTTTTGTATACAGGAGGGCTTCGGAGTTTTCTGAGTTAATATTTTATCCAGCCACTTTGCTGAAGGTGTTTATCAGCTGTAGGGATTCTCTTGTAGAATTTTTTATATGTATACTATCATATCATCTCTGAATAGTGATACTTTGACTTCTTTTCGGATTTCTATCCCCTTGATTTCCTTTATATTTCTTATTGCTCTAGCTAGGACTTCAAGTAATATTTTCAAGAGATAGGGCAAGAGTGAACAGTCTTGCCTGTTTTATTTCAGTGGAATTGATTTAAGTTTCTCTCCGTTTAGCTTGATGTTGGCTATACCTTGTTGTATATTGCTTTTTCTATGTTTAGGTATGTGCCTTGTAGCCCTGATTTCTCCAAAATTTTAAACAAGAATGGGTATTGGATTTTGTCTAATGTTTTTTCAGCATCTAAGGTGATGATTATGTGTTTTTTGTCCTTCCATTTGTTTATATGCTCTATTACACAGACAGATTTCCATATATTGAACCACAGTGCATGCCTGGTATGAAGCACACTTGGTCATGATGTATACCTTTGATGTGTTTTATTGTATTTGGTTTGTAAGTATTCAGCATTTTTTGCATCAGTGTTCATTAGGAAAATTATTCTATTTTGTAGAATGGTTTGAACAGAGTTGGTATTAGCTCTTCCTTGAGTGTCTGGTAGAATTTTGCAATGAAACTATCTGGTGCTGGAAATTTTTTCAATAGGAGAGTTTTGAAGACTGTTTCTATTTCTTTAGGGGACACAAGACTATTAAACTTGTTTATCTGGTCTTAATTCTAATTTTGTAAGTGGAATCTATCAAGAAAATTGCCCATCTCATTTAGATTTCTAAATTATGTGGTATACATCCTTTTGAATTAAGACCTAATGTTTCTTTGAATTTCCTCAGTGTCTGTCATTATGTCCTCCTTTTCTTTTCTTATTTTGTTGATTTGGATAGTGTTTCTCTGCCTTTTCATTAGTTTTGCTAAGTATTTCTCTCTCTTGTTGAATTTCCAAAGATTCAGCTCTTGGTTTCATTGATTCTTTGAATTGTTTTCTTTGTTCTAATTTATTGATTTCAGTCCTGAATTTGATTATTTCCAGCTGTCTGCTCTTCTTTGGTTCACCTGCTTCCATTTTTTTCTGGTGTGCCATCAAGTTGCTTGTATGAGATGTCTCTAATTTCTTTATGAATGTACTTCATGCTATGAACTTTCTTTTTATCACTGATTTCATTGTTTTCCATAAGTGTGGATATGCTGTTCCTTCATTTTCATTGATTTGTAGAAAGTCTTTAATTTCTTTCTTCTTTCTTCCCTGACCCAGCTGTCATTGAGTGGAGAGTTGTTCAGTTTCTATGCTTATGTCGACTTTTTTTCTATTTCTGTTGTTGTTGAGAGTCAGCTTAGTCTATGGTGGTCTGAAAGGTACAAGGGATTATTTCAGTCTTTTTGTATATGTTGATTATGTTGGTCTTTTTGTATGTGTTGAAGCTTGCTTTGTGACCAACTGTGTGATCTATTTTGGAGAAGGTTTTATGCAGTGCTGAGAAGAAGTGATATTCTTTTGTGTTTGCGAGAAAAGTTCTGTAGATGTCTGTTACATCCATTTGTTTCATGACATTTGTTAGTGTTATTAATTCTCTGTTTAGTTTCTGTTTCCTTGACCTGTCCTTTGATGAGAGTGGGATGTTGAAGTCATCCACTATTAATGTATGGGGATTAATATGTGGTTTAAATTTTATTAATGTTTCTTTTACAAATGTGGCTGCATTTGAATTTGGGGCATAGATGTTCAAAATTGAATTTTTTCTTGGCACAATTTTTCTCTTTTGAGTATGAAGTGTCTTTCTTCATTCATTTTGATTTATTTTGGTTGAAAGTATTTTATTAGATATTAGAATGGCTACTGCAGCTTGCTTCTTGTTGTCCATTTGTTTGGGGAACATTTACTCTCAGGTAATATCTGTCTTTGGTTGAGATGTGTTTGAGTTGTGTTTCTTATATGCAGCAGAAAGCTTGGTCACTCATCCATTCTTTTAGTCTGTGTCTTTTTATTGGAGAGTTGACTTCATTGATATTTTGAGGTATTAATGACCAGTGACTGTAAGTTCCTTTCAGTTTGGTGTTGGTTGCAATAGTGTGTTTGTGTCCTTTTCTACTTTTGGTTTTGCTATAGTGAAGTTATTTATGTCCGTTTTTTTGTTTTTTTGGTGGGGGGAGGGTATGGTTAACCTTGAGTGGTGGTTTTCCTTTTAGTATCATGTGTACGACTGGGTATTTGCATAGATATTATTTAAATTTTGTTCTGTTCTGTAATATCTTCTTTTCTCCATGTATGTTTTCTCCGTATATGTTGAAAGTTTTGCTAGGTATAGTAGTATGGACCAGTATCCTTTATTTATTTTTTTTTCTGGGGGGTGGTGTTCAAGATATCTGCCCAGACACTTCTTTCATTTACGAGCTCTATAGAGAAGTCACTTGTGATTCTGATAAGTTTGCCTTTTTTAAATTTTTTTCTGGGCCCTTTTCCCTTTCAGCAATCAATTTTCATTTTCTCTTCTGTTCATTTAGTGATTTAGCTGTTATGCGGCCAGATGATTTTCTCTTCTGGCCTAATTTATTGTAGTTCTCTTGTATCCTTGTAAGCATCTCTTTCTTAACTTTGGGAAATTTTTCTTTTATAATTTGTTGGAAATATTTTATGGTCCTTGGATCTGGGAATCTTTTCTTTCTTCTATAATATTCTTAGGTTTTTCCTTTTCACAGTGTCCTTGATTTCTTTGATGTTTTCTGTCACAGATTTCTTAGGATTTAACATTTTTGGTTTGGATGATGCATCAATTTCTTTTTCTTTTTAGATTTTTTTTTTATTTTTTATTTTTTTTATCAGTTACATTTTATTAACTCTGTATCCCAGCTGTGTCCCGATCCCTCATTCCCTCGCAGTCCCTCCCTCCCTCCCTCATCTCCACCATGCCCCTTTCCAAGTCCACTGATAGGGGGGACCTCCTCCCCATTCATCTGATCCTGTTTTACCAGGTATCTTCAGGACTGGCTGCAAAGCCCTCCTCTGTGGCCTAACAGGACTGCTCCTCCCTTCGGGGGTGGGGAGACCAAAGAGCCAGTCATTGAGTTCCTGTTAGAAATAGTCCCTGTTCCCCTCACTTTGGGAGCATCAATTTCTTTCATTGTGTCTTCTACACCTGAGGTTCTTTCCTCCATCTTTTGTATTTTGTTGTTAATGCTTACCTCTGTAATTCCTGCTTTCTTCCCTAAGTTCTCCCTCTCTAGGATTTCTTAAATTTGTGCTTTCTTTAATGTTGCCATTTCCATCTTCAGCTTTTGCACAGTGTTGTTAATTTCCTACACCTGTTTGTTTGTATTTTCCTGTTTTTTTTATTAGATGATCTGTCCAATATTCTTCATCTCTTTGAATTCTCCTGCTGATCTTTCAGTGATTAATTTATTTCTATCTCTAAAGGTTTCAGACTTTTTTTCTCTATCTTCCTGTATTTCTTTATGGATTTTACTTGTTCCCTTTGTTATCATCTTCATAAGCATAGATTTAAGGTTATTTTCTTCTGTTTCATTTGTATTTGGGCATTCATGGTTACTTCCCTTTGGACCACTGGGTTCTGGGGAGGCCATATTGCTTTGGCTTTTGTTGATTGTGTTTTTATACTGACCTTCAGCCAACTGGCTGACTCTGGCATTGGACATTAGATCCTGTTGCCTACTGAAGTGCTCAGGGATGTGGAAATAATCCTGGACAAGAAACTGGATATTCCTGCAGGAGCCCTTCTCAGTTTGGTGGAAATAACCTGAGACTGGTGCGTGGCTCTCAAGGAATTTCCAGTCAGAATCATCAGATGTTTGATCCTGGGGAACATGTGGACTCCTCAGGTACTCAAGGATCCTCCTCTCACAGGGAAGACCTGGAGTCAGCTACTCTACTACTGCCTTTATTTCTCTTAAGTTAGTGAGCCCAGTCACTGTGCTTAGACAATGTGCTTGCTGTATGTAGCCTTTCTAGAGAACCTGTGAGCTCAGAGGTTCTTATGGTCTCCATAGGAAGACTGAGTGTGTCTTGGAGCAGTGTCTTAGTTTCTTCTGTGGGTCCCAAGTGTCAGAAGGCCCATGGTTGGAGCCAGGTGCTCAGAATGGTGAGAGTGGTCCCTGAGTTTGGAGCTGGGTGTCCCTGGTACTGTAAGGTATCCCATTTAAGGACACTGAGAGTAGGCACCTGAGTTTTGAACCATAAACCAGAATACCCAGAAGGTATTTATGGGACAGTGAGAGTGTGTGTTCTGCTCTGGAGCCTCACCCAGGTACTGGAAGGAAGATATGTACTGCATGGTCAGTGAGAGTAAGCACCTGAAGTAAGAGCTGCAAACCACCAGTACCAGACAGTGAGATATGGCAGGAAGCCTATCACTTTGGCTGTGCCAGGCAGAAGCCTGGGAACTATTCCAGGGAATAGCAGGGTGGCCTGAAGGTGGACCCTTGAGTTTCCCTGTGGGTTCTTCTCTCACCTGCAAAGAACAGATGTAAAGGTTTTGAGGGCCACAGTATTCCCTGCTGGTCACTGTGCTCTAACTCCTGAGCTGCTGTTCAGATCTCTGCATGGTTGGTGACACCATCAGCCATCATGGATCTCTTTATAGACTGTATTCTCGCATTGTTTATTTTTTTCTTTTGTATAAATGTTCCAGGTAATTATTGATTCAGGCCTTATTTCTGAGTTTGTCTTACTTGGAGAAGTGTTTTGTTCCATGGCTTCTGTTTCTTCTCATGTGTTGTGAACTGTAGTATGCATGCAATGAGCCATTTAACGAGAAACTGGAAAATGAAAGTGTTGAGCTAAGGAAGATAGTGGTCACAGTGAGGAAGATTCAGTGGGGAAAAGAGCACATTAACAATTAGACTAGAGACCATGTGGTTGGAATGGCCCAGATCTGCTCATATATTTGAACACTCAATTTTCAGTTAGTGGAACAGATTTGGAAATATCAGTAGAAATGCTGTGTTGGAGGAGCTCTTTCAGTGAATGTGTTTTGAAACTTCAAAATCACATGCCAGGATCAGAGTTTCTTTTTCTGCATGCTGCTTGCAGATCTAGATGTACCTTTTCAGCTCCATGTTGATTTAATGATCAGAAAATCCCAGATGTTCGATTTTACCAATACAAACTCATGAGCTAGATGCTGGCTTGAGAACTTGCTGGCTCAGTGAGGAAAGAGAAAGCAACTAGCTGACCTTCAGCTTACATCTCAGATGGCAAAGCCCAAAGCCGACAGCTAAAAACAAAAAGTCGAGACACAGCATCAGCTGGTTACTTGGTCTGACTCTTGGTCTAGGGCTAACTGTATTTAATCCTGTTTACAGAAGGCTCTTGGGTGAGGGGTGTGTGCTTTGGCTGAGCTGCTCCATGGGTTAGTATTTATAGAAGAAAGAAAGCCCTAGGATTAAAGTTTGAACCATACCACAATTAGAAACAGGGGTTTATACTTTACAATATAAGGGTTCACAGTGGAATCAAATATCCTGCAACAGCTCCTTGCTTGCCTACTGCCATTGTTTTTTCCCATGAGGATAATGAAGTATCCTCTGAAAGTATAAGCAAGCCTCCAATAAAAAGCTTTCTTGTAAGTGTTGCTTTGCAATGGTGTCTCCTCACAGGAGAAAAACAAAAACCAAGAAAGGTCGTTTCTCTAATGTCTGTATTCTGCCTGTAATCTGTCTGTATTCTGCCCATGTCCTGAGAAACAGAAAGGCAGAATTAAAAAATAAGGAGCTGACATTTTTGAGAAAACATTGAGTCAGTGATTGTGTTGAATAGTTTTATGTCAACTTCACATAAGCTGAAGTCATCTGAGAGGAAGGACTCTTAATAAAAGGCTTCCATAACATGTAGCTTTACGCAAGCATGCAGTGCACTTTATTAATTAGTGAATGATGAGGGAGTGCCAAGCCCAATGTGGGTGATGTAACCACTTTTACATAAACCAAAATGGGAACAGCTATAAACTTTCTGGTGTGACTGAGCCATCAGGATGTTACCCCATTTCCACTAAGAAGGTGACACCAGATTTCCAGGGTGTATATATGCTGTATTTTATTTTTGGTGGTTTGCTTTCTGTGATAAACTTTCTGACTTTCACAGGTTACTAAAGAATTTTCTTAGTCATGTGCCTCCAGTGATAGATAACAATCAAAGGATGCTGAAACTTAACATGTTTTGACTAGGAAGGCTCATGGTAATTTGCATCAGCACAGAGCCAGTCTTGGGAAGCAAACATCCAACAGGAATCAAAATAATAGGTTGGTGGGTTTCAGACACTCTGTTGCCCCTGTAGCCATGACAGCTGGAGGCTGTAGCCTCAGGCAGTGCTGAGTCCTCATGTGCTGTCCCAGCCCCACCCTCCTCATGGACTCTCCTAACCTCTTTTTTCTTTCAGATACTTGGGACTCCTTTGGTCCAGTTCACTGCCTACTAGTGTGTGCTGCAACAGGCCCTCCAAACCCATGCTCTTGCCTTCATCTCTAGTTGCTATGATATAAACATACTATAGAAAAAATAACATGCTAATATAATTTCTTGCTCCATTATATTATGTTTTTTCTGTGTCCTATATCCTATGTCCTATAGGTACTTAGTCTAAGAAAGCATATGGTAAATTATACCATGCATTCCCTAACCCAGGCAGCCTGACTTATAGAAATCCATCTCTAAAATTGGGAATTTAACTTGAGTGCTGTCATACATGACTCATATCTAGATTAAAAAATGTAACAGAGATTAACAGATTATGAATTTGGAGAACCGGGTCAAGGGAATATTTGCAAGAAATATTAGAAGTTTAGCCCACCAGGGGCCCCAAACTCTTCTAAGTTAGTTATTAAAAGTTTGCTGATTGCTTTGGCATGCTGTAGAGAAATATTAATGCAGCGAGATGACTACTGTGGCAATGTCAGCATTTCATCATCCCCAGGCTATGTATTCATAAAACTTGGAGTTTGAGCTAACATCACCACTCCCTTTATTCCATTTAACATTATAGAATGTTATTTCATCTGTTTATGTCCTTTAATGAAGAACTTAGTTCTATTACATTACCTTGGGTCCTCTTTTTCCTGGAACTGTATACTTTGTACTTTTCCTTGCTCAACCTTTTTCATTATAGATCTGCATAAGACTGGCCATTAACAATGCTGCAGTACACTCAATACTAGGTTGCTTTGAAATGTCCTCTGCTAATTCTATTAATCAAATTCTTGCCCTTGGGTCTTTAGTTTAGCCTCAGGCTGAGTTTTTAGACAATGGCAAAAATCAGCCACATCTTTTGCCAGAGTATTATAACAAGGGACTCTAGGCCACATATTAATATTGTTACCCCTGAAACTGACCCTCATGGTTCACATCACCCTCAGCCCTACTGACTGCCATGTGCAAACTAGGATGGGCCATTAAGGCCCTCATAAAATGTCCAATCTTTATCTAGTCCTGTGTTCCAACATGTTCTATATTCCTCAAAACCAAAGCATATTCAGACCTGTCACAGCAATACCCCAGTTCCTGTCACCAACTTCTGAAGTCTTAGTCAGTCTTCTATTGATGTGAAGAGATACTGTGACCATTGATCTCTTGTACAAGAAAGCATTTAATTGGGGCTTGCTTACAGTTTCAGATGTTTAGTCCATTGTTTTCATGGTGGAGACCATGGTGGCACAGAGTCAGAGATGTGGTTAATAAAAGCTGAGAGTTCTACATCCAGATATACAGGCAGCAGGTAGAGCTGCACTGATTAACTATGTAAACTATAATATTTAATATATATTAAATATTTTAAGATGAATACTGATATATAATTATTTATCTTTGGCTCATGAATCCTAGAATGGCAGTCATCCATAGAAGGGGAAGTTTCCAAGCAATTTGATGTCAGTACTAGTGGAACTAATGAAGAGCATTCTCAACAAGGTTGCTTTCTCATGGCCATCTAGACTTGTGAATCTCAGGTTTGCTTCTACCCTCAAGGGCACAGATTTATGGTATCTGTTGTAGAGATAATATCAGAACAAATTCTTACACAGTTTCTGTAGTTGAAAGAGGAACCATTTCACCTTCTCAACTTCGACAAGACAATTCTGTTTTGGGTATCTCAGTTAATGTGAGGAAACCACCACAATCAAGGCAACTTAAAAAGTAAACATTAAATTGGACTTATGTTCTAGAGAGTTGAAATTTCTGATGAGGGACTAAAGGTATGGCAGCAAGAATAACTGATGGTTCAAATCCAAAGCTAAGCAGGAAGGAGAGAGTACACTTGGGATAGTGCAGTCTTTGGAAACCTCAGAGCCTACTCATGTTACACAGATCCTTAAAGACAGCCATACCTCCAATGCTTCCACCGAATTGGAAAGAAGTATTCAAACAATTGAATCTAAGGGAGTCATTCTCTTTCAAACCACCACACATTTCTTTAATACTTTTCATCTGCACAAACCCTACCATACACTTAAGTGAGAATGTTATGCTTCCAACATACAATGCCACAGACTAAATATTGCCATTCCACAAAGAAAGAAACAGAGGTGTTCCCATTCCTGCGGCTCTGTCACTTGTAACACACAGAATGTCTTTCAGGCCAGTTCTACTGCACACCTGCTTCCTCAAAAAAAATATCTGACTACAAGTGATGTAAGGAATTAAATTATATTTTAGCTTATAACTCCAACAGAAATGCTTCCTTATGTTGGGAAAGACATGAGGACAGTGTTGGGAGTATACCTCCAGAACTGGGTCTAATGCCAGGTTCAAAAGCAAATAGAAATTTCCACAGCTGTAAAACCTCACATACTCCACAGTAATTCATTTCCTCCAAGGAGACTCCATTTCCTAGAGGTACTACAAACTGAAAAATAGCATCACCACCTTGGGATCCAATATTCAACAGAAATTTCAGGAGGATTTTTTTTTACATTGAAAACATAACAGTTACAGGACCTAATATATGTGACCATAGTCTACCATAGTCTTGTGAGATACTATGATAACCCAAACTTCATGTTCCATATAATAGTCCCAAGAAGTTTTTTTTTAACTTTTTCCTTTAAACTGCAGTAACAAAAGAAAGAATGTTATGAATCAGGATATCTAAAATAAATTAGTTGATGCATTTCATAGGGGAGTTACATTAAAATTGAAAAGTATCTGTCATTGTGTTTAGATAGGACCTCATAACAATGTTAGTCTCTCCATGGGTGCCATCGATGAACACTAAGAATGGTAATATAATCCCTCTATGTGTTATATGTCACTCAGGAAAAAAAAATAGCCAATGTCAGCATTTCATCATTAGGCATTGATTTCATCATTCCATTTGATCACTTTCCTTGGAGCATTTGTAAATGGAAAGGTCATGCTAGTGGGACAAAGAATCTATACTAGTCAACCTTGAAACATTTGCCTTGCATTTTAGAAAACAAATCTAATACCAACATGATTTGATAATTAAGATAACATTCTAATTCGGTGGCCATAATTGTTTCTTGTTCGTATAGTGTCCGGAATATTTTCTAGAATAGGAAAGCACATTCACTTTAGTTTATTATGGTCAAATGGAGATTTTGGCAAAGTATAAAGGAAGTTTTCATGAAAATCTAAAAAAAAAAAAAAAAAATGCAAAATCAAACACAAAGCAATTTAAAAGACAAAGAAAGTAGATAAGTAGATGTACTTACAGGAAGAAGATTCCCTGTGAGTATTCCTGAGGATTCTGTGGACTCTACTATATGCTCAAAAAGCTTCTAATCCACAACTTGTCATGGTGTCCCCAGATGCTTTGTGCAAACTCCTGCTACTTCATTTGGAGCAGCCTCTACAGGTCACCTCCTATCATAAACATTGAGTATCTCAAGTTTGCTTGTCTAAACTAACAGACCTCATTGTTCCTGTACTTCCAATATATGAATTCAGTTCAAAATTTGTAAAATGATAATGTGCTATTGCCACTCCTTGTGGCAGCCAACATTCTAATTCACTTATTTATTTATTTACGCTGTTTCCGATAAGGCTTAATAAAATAATAGCACATTCATATTACTGAGTAGCTCTACATCCCTTGTGTATGGATGTAGATGGGATGCTTGCATCTCTAGTAAATTTCACTGTGGAAAGAAAATTTAACACAAATGTTTTTACAACCGTACAAATTTATCCCCCTACATAACCTACAGTATTATAAAAAGAGAAAAAATAACTCAGTTATTGTCATTACACTAAGAACACTAATATAGTATAAAACATTTCAGCATATATTGAGTAACATTTGCTTAATGTAAAGCATTATTACAAAAATGCAAAGTTTAAGTAACCTTATTTGTGTGCCTGAACTGTGTTCTGTCCTGTACTGGTTAGTTGGTTAGGTTTTTTTTTTTTTTGTTTTTTGTTTGTTTTCATTAACTTAAGCTACAAGCATGTGGAAAGAGAGAGCCCCCTTTGAGGAAGTGCCTCCACCAGATTAGTGTTTATGTAAATCTACCGGGTCATTCTCTTCAGCAATGTTTGGTGTTCATGGAATCGGCCCATTGTGTACAATGCCACCTTTGAGCAGATGGTTCTGGGAGGCATAAGGAAGAGGATGAAGTGTTTGAAAAGATTGAACACATACTATTTTTCCATAGGACCTTAGAGTAATACCTAGAACCTCATAAGGAAGCTTATAATAGAGCAGACAGTATCAGCCAATTTGTCCTAAGATACAAACTGCACATTGTGTTTCTCTGTCAAAGTCCTGCTTCAAAACCAAAGGGGTAAACTAAGTCAGAGTGTAGATCCCCAGTTGCTGCCTGGTTGGTAATCCAGCAGGCTTTTTCTGATGCTAATTTTTCAGGCTGCAACTGATGGTTACCAACCATGGCTTCCACTGACAGTGGCAAACTGAGGGGGCAGAATTAGATTACTGGTGTAGGCCAGGCCAGTGCTGGTAGCTTCGTAGCATGGTCTTACATCTACCGTGTAAGCATCGGAGATGGCTATTGGCTCTAGCATTGGTGCTCCACTGAAAGTGGCAAAGCATCATCTTAAAAAGAAAAGGAAGGAGAGAAAAGACCACACACACACACACACACACACACACACACACACATTTACACCTGATGAAGTAAGACAGACTCCAGCAGGTAGGTTTCAACAAGCTTTTCTAGCTTTTCTTTCTCCCAGTTTATACACCCAAGAAAATTCTTTTAAACAAAATAAAAATTACAATTTGATTACATGTTATTTTTCTTTAAGTGAATTACAATGAGTATATGTAAGAAAAATATATTCCCCAATACCTTCACATGATCAAGGTTTTACATATTCTGGGTGAAAAACCAAAAAGCAAAACAAGTTATTTTCAAGAATCCATATACATTTGTAACTAAAAAACTTGTTATAAATTAACAAGGTGAGCAAACAAGGTAATTTCTTAGCTACTTTTCTCTACTAGCAGGCTGCAATTTACAGTTACAAAGAAAGAATTAACTTACAAAGTAATCTCTCACAAAAGTCTTAAAAGAATCACAAATCTAAACTTTTATATAAAAACCAACCAGCCATCTCTACTTTAAATCTTTAAGGTGTACATCTACACATTAATAATTTTGTTTTAATTCACTATCAGGAAGCTGAGAGCAAAAGCAAGTATAAGGAAGTCAATTGTTTTGTTGAGAATGTCACCTCAGCCAGTGCTATCTTGGGCTATTGTTCTCACTCACCAACCTTTAAAAGTCCCTGGCTTTACTATTAAGGTGTACTTTCCTGAACTTCAGAATGTTCTCTAAGATAATTTACATCACAGCCATTAACAAAAATATCTTTACTTAACCTTGCTAAACACTCTGTTTTTTCCTAAAATTTTCTACATCATATCCACTGGCAAAAGCATCTTTTCCTAACCTTGCTAAATAAATCTATTTTTCCAAACTCATTGTAAAGTTAATGGCCATTGCTAACAATCTGCATCTGAAGGTTCTCCTCAAAGGTGGTAGTTAAAATTAAATCATTAATGTCTCCAACAACCTTGCCTAAAAAAGATCAAGCATTCTTAATTTTAAGTGCCAGATACGCTGCATAGTCAGGGGCTGGAATTTCCATTACAGTTTTCATATGATTCGTATATTAGGAGGATTATAAGGCTACAAGGGTAATAAGCAGAGCTATGGTTCCATAACAGCATGAAAGACCTAGAAATTGTACTTCCTTGTACTTCTGAGCTCTGCCACAAACTGAGACAAACCCATCATGGCTCTGCTAACTGGTTGATTGCATTCCATGCATTCTAGAGCTGTTTGCTATTCCTTTGGCACACACTCCAGCAATTGTCCTCTTGTCTTACGTTTTGTATACTCAAAATTGTCTCCATATTCCATAGTTCTTTGTAAATTCTCAATTCCCCCCAGACTTCGAGTTCAGCCTCAACAACCTCTGCCAAACTCAATGTCTTCTGGAATCAGCACTACACTCAGGACTCTTAACTAAGGGTTTCGTAGGTAGCAGGGAAGCAGATTTCTGCTTCTGTCAGACAAGTCAGCCTGCAAATTGCTTTTCCTCCATTACAGGAGGAATAAACTCTAGATTCATTCACCTTATCTGCCTGTGTCCTTGTGGCTCACCAACAGGGTTTTTCTTCCCATGAACTGGTTCACATAACAAAAAGCAGGCAGGAAGGCTTGAAATCAGAGAATCAACCCTTTTCAGCTTGTGATATAATTTGTGAATATTTAGTAACTGCCACTTTGATTGAGAAATATGTCACTAGGGGATGGGCTTTGAGTTTAAATCCTGACACCACTTCTAGTGACTAGTTGTCTGGCCTGAAGATGTGAGCTTTGAACTGCTTTAGCTGCTTTAGCTGACGCCTGTTTGATGGTGATTCCATGTCCTTCTGGAACCATAAAACAAATTAAACTCTTTGATAATGTGCCATAGATATTTTATTTTATCACATCAATGGAAAAGGCATTAATATACATCCTGGGTGAGTTATTGCATATAAAAATAAAAGAAATGTGAAATCAGAATGAACTACCTCATCATGTAAATTTACAATGTTTTATCCACATGAGTTTGTAGGTACACATGAAGTAAAAATGGACATAGGCTTGAACAGATTACTGACACTTGTCAGATTCTTTTAAATACAGAATAAATAATCCCAAGTAACTAAAACAAGTGTGTTGGCTAACAATCTTACTAAATATTTTGTAGTCATAGATTCCCTTCAGTATGCATTATTTTATATAACATGGAAAGGCTTTAATACATTGATTACATTCATAGGGTTGCACTCCAGTTTGATTTTTTTTCACAATTTGGAAGAGTATTCTGATGTATAAAAAGCTTTACCGTATTGACTATATTCATAGGATTTTTCTCCAGTCTGAATTCTTTCATGACTTTGAAGATGGCTGTGAAGTGCAAAGTTTTTATCGCATTGGTTACATTCATAGGGTTTCTCTCCAAATGAATTCTTTTATGTTTTTGAAGAAAGGTGTGACATACAAAGGCTTTACCACATTGATAACATTTCAAGGATTGCTCTCTGGTATGAATTCTTTTATGAGTTTGAAGACTTGTATGATGTGCAAAGGCTTTACCATATCGACTACATTCATAGGGTTTCTCTCCAGTATGAATTCTCTCATGAATTTGGAGATAGCTGTGACATGCAAAGGCTTTACCACACTGACTACATTCATAGGGTTTCTCTCCAGTATGAATTCTTTCATGACATTGAAGATTACTATTAATGCTGAATGCTTTACCACATTGTTTACATTCATAGGATCTCTCTCCCATATGAACTCTTTCATGTCTTTGAAGATGAGAGCGATGTGCCAAGGCTTTGCCACATTGACTGCATTCATAGGGTTTCTCTCCAGAATGAATTATTTCATGACTCTGAAGTTTACCATTACTAAAGAAGGCTTTACCACATTGACTACATTCATAGGGTTTCTTTCCAGAATGAATTATTTCGTGCCTGGAAAGATAAATAGAATGTGTAAACTTTTACCACATTGCTTAGACTGATGAATCTGTCTAACTGTGTAATTTCACAATTTTGTCTAATTGTAGAAAAGAAACAGACCTTAAGATTTTGTTACATTGTTTCATTTATGAAGTACCTACTTATTAGGTGTCTTTTGTGTGTCTGAAAATAAATTTGTGAAGAGTAGAGCGTTTTGTATGTGGTTCACATATACAGCATCCATTTTCCAAGCAGGTATTTTCACATCTTTGAAGAGAACTGGAAGAACTCACAGCTTTACCACAGTGATTGCATTCATAATGTTTTCCTATAATACGACTCAGACTATATTTGTATTTGGAACAACACAAATGGAAGAATTTTCATAATTTAATAACAGGGTTTTACTGCAGTGTGAGCTTGTTAATGTATTCCCAATAAAGTCTGAAACACGATTAATTTTATACATTTACAAAATCTTTCAGAGTGGTGACAATGTCATATCTTCTAATTGTTCTGGGAGAGAGAGTGGAATCTTGCCTTTCTCCATATCCCTAATGTTCATGTTGCTTGTATCTAATGTGACCTGTCATATACATATTAAAGCAAGAATAACAAATAAGTGCTATCCACATTAGATTAATACAGTTTAACTTATTACTCATTACAGACATATAATATAAAGATTAAGGTTTCTCCACAAAAACATTTTTGCATCTCATAAACTGCCCATCTCAGTAAACTTTCATAAGCCACTACAAGTACATGAGTAACATGGGACTCAGCATAAACTAATTGAGCACTAGAAGGTTTTGTACATGTAATTTTTGTGTAGGTCTACTGCAATATCTGAGTAGCATCAAACTAAATGAATTGGCAGTTCTACAGAGTAGATCTTATGTTGTGATGATTACAATGTTGATAGCTCTTAAATCATTGATTCCTTGTCTTGTTCCTTGCAAACGTGAATCAGCTACTTCACCCTGAGGTATATGAAATATTTACTACTCATCAATGTACTTAAAGCCGTGCTCCTTTATACTGTTGCTTTTCCTTAAAATTTCCAGAACACATTAAAATATCTTTATAAGCACATTTATGTCATCTTGCACACGAAACTCACCTTCCATGTATTTTAGAATTTTGACAGTGTTCTTCAATATCTTAGTCTTTCCATTTGTAACCTAAAATAAATTACCAGAAAATGAACACGACTGATAATTACATAAAATTTAAGTTACTATCCTCAGTGATCCTTAGAACTATGCCTGTTTTATTTACCACATTCTGCTTTTTTCACAATCAAAATTATAGAAGAGCATTGATAATCAAGAAAACCTTTCCCCCATATTTAAAAAGTAGAAGAAAATCAAAGTCTTACCTATAGCAGTGAGGTTCCTGTAGGTCTCTAGCATGATATTTACATAGACACTCTTCTGGAAGGATTCAGCAAAGCACAGTCTTCCAGAGTGAAGTTTATGTGCACATCATTATAGGTCATTACATCCTAAAATATCCCAAAGATGTGTCCAACAGAAAGCATAATTCAGACAATATTGTGAATATATACATCTTTTACAACTAAGTTTAAATGATTCAGGTGATTTCCATACTTATTCTATGACATGAAATAGAAGAGGTGGTTCATTCCTGTCATTTCTGTGCTCTTTGAATAGGATAGAGCTTTGCAAGGGAAGTTCCTCTTAACAGACATGTAGACATAGAAAAAGAAAAACAAACCAACAGATCAATCATAATGAGTACACATCAGAGAAGTTGTATGAACAATTGCTAACTACAAAAAAGCAAAACAAACAAAAAACATGGGCAAGCAGGTTATTTGGGCACATGCCTTTATCCCTAGCACTCAGGAGTTAGAGGCAGATGTATCTCATTGAGTTGGAGGAAGGCCTAAGCTATGGAATGAGTTCAAGGACAACCTGAGGTGTATGTTAAGACCTTGTCCCTACTCATCCCCACCAAATAAACAAACAAACTAAGGAACAAACAAAAATTAACCAATCAACCAACTAAATAAATGAAAATGTTAGAGAAAAAATTAAAAAATTTGAAGGTCTCACTGAAGTCATTAAAAAAGTTATGCATTCACTCTAGCTCTGCTTTTATCTCCCAGAAATATGAATACTCACAGTTTAAACTATTAATAAGATACTACTAAAAGAGAATGCATGTTTAACCAGTTTGAAATGGATAGATGAAAATAAAGCAATGTATATGTAGATCATGAAAAAAAAAAACATAAGAGAACCAAAGATATGTCTTGAGAATCAAACGTACTTTTTGGACTTCTAAAGCAGGTGAGTTCAATTGGCAGTACTTATAAGGCACTGAAGAAACTATGGAACAAATACATGTGTTGGTCTAAGAAAATGTTAAATCTAAAAAATTCCAATGACAAAAAATCCAGAAAACCTTAGATATCATGCAAAGACTATATCTAAGAATAATAGGAATACAGAAAGGAGAAGAATCGAAGCTCATTGGCACCGAAATGATTTTAACAAAATCATAGAAGAAAATTTTCATAACTAAAAAAAGAAATATATAAATATACAAGAAGATATACAGATCACCAATTAGATTGAACCAGAAAGCAAAGTCTCCTCACAACCTAATAATCAAAATGTAGAAAGAACATTAAAACATGCAAGAGAAAAAAAAAACTAACATCTGGAGATAGGCCTATGAAAATTACACCTAACTTCTCAACTGAAACAGTAGCAGGCAGAAAGCCTTGGGCAAGATGTACTAAAGAATAAAGAGTCCACAGATACCGGCCAAGATTACTAAACCCAGCAAAACTTTCAATCACTAGAGATGGAGAAAATAAGATCTTCCACAATTAGAACAACATCTATCTACAAATCCAGCCCTACAGAAAGTGTCAGAAGAAAAACTCTAAACAAAGGAGGTTAACTATACATACAAAAAGACAGGAAATAATAATCTCACACCAGCAAAACGTAAATAAGGAAAACACACAAACACATGCACACACACACACACACACACTCACACGCCTCAACTACTACCAGCAACAACAAAACTACAGATATTAACAACCATTGGTCACAGATATCTCTCAATATAAAAGGCATCGATTCCCTAATAAAAACTTCAGACTATCAGAATGCATGTGAAAACAGGATCCATCCTTCTGGTGCATACAAGAAACACACGTCAATATAAAAAAGGGATTGGAAAAAAGATTTTCCAACCAAGTGGACCTGAGAATTAAGTTGGTGTAACTTTACTAATATCTAACACAATACTCTTTAAACCAAAATTAACCAAAAGGAATTGGAAAATACATTTCATATTCATCAAAGGAAAAATACAGCAAGCAGGTATCTCAGTTCTGAACATCTATGCTGCAAATGCAAGGATACCCATATCTGAAAACAAAAACAAAAACAAAATTATGACTTACCCTTAAACCATACATGTATCCTTACATACTGGTAGTGGAAGACTTTATCACCCTAACTTCACCAACCAACACTCGAGCTAACATATATTAAAAACCAAATGGAGTTCCATAGAACATTGCACCCAAACACCAAAGAATATACCTTCTTCTCAGTACCTTGTGGAACTTCATTCAAAACTAACCACATATGCATTTGCCTAAGAAGTTTCCACGGATAAAGGAAAATTGAAATATCCTCCAGTATCCAATTAGTCACCACATATTAAAGCTAGATTTCAACAACAACAAAACAACAAAAGGCCTACAAACTCATGGGAACTGAACCACTCACTTCTTAATGAATATTGGGTCAACATTGAAATAAGGAAAGAAATTAAAGATTTCCTAGAATATACAAATGACTGCACGACATACCCTACTTATAGGACCCAATGAAAGTAGTACAAAAAAGAAACTTAATATCATTAAGTGACTACTTAAAAAAAAAAAAAAAACAGCTCATCTGAAAAGTATAGAACTAAAGAAGCAAGCATACCCAAAGGAATAGGAAAAAGAGAACATTATTATTATTTATTTTTTATTTTTTCCCCATTTTATTTTATTTTTTTATCAGTTACATTTTATTAACTCTGTATCCCAGCCGTGTCCTGATCCCTCATTCCCTCCCAGTCCCTCCCTCCCTCATCTCCACCATGACCCTTTCCAAGTCCACTGATGGGGGGGACCTCCTCCCCATTCATCTGATCCTGTTTTATCAGGTATCTTCAGGACTCGCTGCAAAGCCCTCCTCTGTGGCCTAACAGGACTGCTCCTCCCTTCGGGGGTGGGGAGACCAAAGAGCCAGTCATCGAGTTCCTGTTAGAAATAGTCCCTGTTCCCCTCACTTTGGGAAACCAATTGGTTACTGAGCTACCACAGGCTACATCTGAGTGGAGGTTCTAGGTTATATCCATACATGGTCCTTGGTTGAATGTCAGTCTCAGAAAAGATCCTGTGCCCAGATATATTTGGTCCTTGTGGAGCTCCTATCCTTTCCCCATCAGACTAACTCCCCTTCTTTCTTATGATTCCCTGTACTCTGCCAAAGGTTTGGTCATGAGTCTTTGCTTTGAAAACACTGCTAGTTAGAGTCTTTCAGATGCGCTCAGTAGACTCTTGTCATACGTTCAATGCACATCCCATCTGTCTTTCTAAATGAGGATTGATCATCTTACCCCATGTCTGCTCAATTGATTATCTTTTTTAGGTGTATAGATTTCATTATGTTTATCATATCTTATAGGTCTATATAAGTGAGTATATCCCATGTTTGTCTTTCTCCTTCTGGGATATTTCACTCAGAATGATCTTTTCTAGATCCCACCATTTGCCTGCAAATTTCATGATTTCCTCCTTTTTGATTGCTGAGTAGTATTCCATTGTATAAAAATACCACAATTTCTGTACCCATTCCACCGGTGATGGACATCTGGGTTGTTTCCAGGTTCTGGCTATTACAAATAGAGCTGCTATAAACATGGTTGAGCAAGTGTCCTTTCTGTGTACTTGAACAAACTTTGGGTATATACCTAGCAGTGGTATAGCTGGGTCTGGAGGAAGCACTATTCCTATTTGTCTTAGAAAGCGCCAGATAGCTTTCCAGAGTGGTTGTACCAGTTTACATTCCCACCAGCAGTGGAGCAGGGTTCCCCTTTCTCCACAACCTCTCCAGCATGTGTTATCGCTTGAGTTTTTCATCTTGGCCATTCTGATGGGTGTAAGGTGATATCTCAGGGTCGTTTTGATTTGCATTTCCCTGATGGATAATGAGGATGAGCATTTCTTTAAGTGTTTTTCTGCCATTCGATATTCCTCTGTCGAGAATTCTCTGTTTAGCTCTGTTCCCCATTTTTTAAGTGGATTACTTGGATTGCTGCTTTTCAGCTTCTTTAGTTCTTTGTATATACTGGATATTAGTCCTCTGTCAGATAAAGGGTTAGTGAAGATTCTTTCCCAATCTGTAGGCAGTCGTTTTGTTTTGATGATGGTATCCTTTGCTTTACAGAAACTTTTCAGTTTCATGAGGTCCCATTTATTGATTGTTGCTCTTAGAGCCTGTGCTGTTGGTGTTCTGTTCAGGAAGTTGTCTCCTGTGCCAATGAGTTCTAGGCTGTTCCCCACTTTTTTTTCCAATTGATTTAGGGTATCTGATTTTATGTTGAGGTCCTTCATCCACTTTGACTTTAGTTTTGTGCAGGGTGATAAATATGGATCTATTTTCATTTTTCTGCATGTAGACATCCAGTTGGTCCAGCACCATTTGTTGAAGATGCTGTCTTTTTCCATTGAATGGAATTGGCTTCTTTGTCGAATATCGAGTATTCATAGGTGTGTGGATTTATTTCTGGGTCTTCTATGCGGTTCCATTGATCCTCCTTTCTGTTTCTATGCCAGTACCATGCAGTTTTTATTACTGTTGCCCTGTAGTACAGCTTGAGATCAGGAATAGAGATAACTCCAGATGATCTGTTGTTGTACAGGATCGTTTTGGAGATTCTGGGTTTTTTGTTTCTCCATATGAAGCTGAGAATCTTTTTTTCAAGGTCTGTAAAGAATTGAGTTGGTATTTTGATGGGAATTGCATTGAATCTGTAGATTGCTTTTGGCAGTATGGCCATTTTCACAATGTTAATCCTACCAATCCATGAGCACGGGAGATCTTTCCATCTTCTGATATCTTCTTCGATTTCTTTCTTCAGAGACTTGAAGTTTTTCTCAAACAGGTCTTTCACTTGCTTGGTTAGGGTCACACCAAGGTACTTTATGTTATTAGTGGCTATTGTGAAGTTTGTTGTTTCCCTAATTTCTTTCTCAGCCTTTTTGTCTTTGGTATATAGGAGGGCTTCTGATTTTTTTGAGTTGATGTTGTATCCTGCCACTTTGCTGAAGGTGTTTATCAGCTGAAGGAGTTCTCTGGTTGATTTTTTGGCGTCGCTCATGTATACTATCATATCATCTGCAAATAGTGACACTTTGACCTCTTCCTTTCCGATTTGTATCCCCTTGATCTCCTTTAGTTGTCTTATTGCTCTGGCTAGGACTTCAAGTACTATGTTGAAGAGATATGGGGACAATGGACAGCCTTGTCTTGTCCCTGATTTCAGTGGGATTGATTTAAGTTTCTCTCCATTGAGTTTGATGTTAGCTATAGGCTTGCTATATATTGCCTTTACTATGTTTAGGTATGTGCCTTGTATCCCTGATCTCTCCAATACTTTAAACATGAATGGGTGTTGGACTTTGTCAAATGCTTTTTCGGCGTCTAAGGAGATGATCATGTGGTTTTTCTCCTTCAGTTTGTTTATGTAGTGGATTACATTGATGGATTTTCGTATGTTGAACCACCCTTGCATGCCTGGGATGAAGCCTACTTGGTCATGGTGGATGATATCTTTGATGTGTTCTTGGATTCGGTTTGCAAGTATTTTATTGAGTATTTTTGCGTCAATGTTTATAAGAGAGATAGGCCTAAAGTTCTCTTTTTTCGTTGGGTCTTTGTGTGGTTTAGGTATTAAGGTGACTGTGGCTTCATAGAATGAGTTTGGTAGTGTTCCTTCTGTTTCTATTTTGTGGAATAGCTTGAGGAGAATTGGAGTTAGCACTTCTTTGAAGGTCTTGTAGAATTCTGCGCTGAAGCCATCTGGTCCAGGGCTTTTTTTGGAGGGGAGACTGTTAATGACTGCTTCGATTTCCTTGGGAGATATAGGGCTATTCAGTCTTTCTACCTGATCTTGATTTAGTTTTGGTAGATGGAATCTTTCAAGAAAATTATCCATTTCATTTAGATTCTCAAATTTTGTGGCATATAGGCTTTTGTAGTATGACCTAATAATTGTTTGGATTTCCTCAATGTCTGTGGTTATTTCCCCATTTTTATTTCTGATTTTGCTGATCTGGATAGTTTCTCTCTGCTTTTTAGTTAGTTTGGCTAAGGGTTTGTCTATCTTGTTGATTTTCTCAAAGAACCAGCTTTTTGTTTCATTGATTCTTTGGATAGTTTTATTTGTTTCTATTTGATTGATTTCAGCCCTTAGTTTGATTATTTCCAGCCGTCTGCTCCTTTTGGGTGTATCTGCTTCTTTTTGTTCTAGGGTTTTCAGTTGGGCCATTAAGTTGTTTGTATGTGATGTTACGAATTTCTTCTTGCAGGCACTTAGTGCTATAAATTTTCCTCTGCGCACTGCTTTCAGTGTGTCCCATAAATTTGGGTATGTTGTGCCTTCCTTTTCATTGAATTCTAGGAAGTCTTTAATTTCTTTCTTTATTTCTTCCTTAACCCAGCTGTCATTGAGTAGTAAGTTGTTTAGTTTCCATGTGCGTGTCGGCTTTTTGTTGTTTCTGTTGTTGTTGAGGTCGAGCTTTAGTCCATGGTGGTCAGATAGTATACAAGGGATTATTTCAATCCTTTTGTATCTGTTGAGGCTTGCTTTGTGGCCCACTATATGGTCTATTTTGGAAAAGGTTCCATGGGGTGCTGAAAAGAAGGTGTACTCTTTTGAGTTTGGGTGAAACGATCTGTAGACGTCTATTAGGTCCATTTGATTTAGGGATTCTGTGAGTGCTTTTATTTCCCTATTTGGTGTCTGTCTAGTTGATCTGTCCCTTGGTGAGAGTGGAGTGTTGAAGTCTCCCACTATTAAGGTATTAGGATCAATGTATGATTTAAGCTTTAATAATGTTTCATTTACGAATGTCGGTGCTCTTGTATTTGGCGCATAGATATTCAAGATTGTGATGTCCTCTTGGTGGATTTTTCCTTTGATGAGAATATAGTGGCCCTCCTTATCTTTTTTGATTAACTTGGGTTGAAAGTCTATTTTATTAGATATTAGGATGGCTACTCCAGCTTGTTTTCTGGAACCGTTTGCTTGAAAAGCAGTTTTCCAGCCCTTTACTCTGAGGTAGTGTTTGTCTTTGTTGCATAGGTGTGTTTCTTGGATGCAACAGAATGTTGGATCCTGTTTCCTTAACCATTCTGTTAGCCTGTGTCTTTTTATTGGTGAGTTGAGTCCATTGATATTGATAGATAATAGTGACCAATGCATGTTAATTCCTTTTGTAATGGAGTCGATGATCTAACCCTGATTCATTGCTTGTTTTCTTTTCATTTTTGTTGGGACATTATCTGTATGCCCTGTTTTCTTGGGTGAATTTGTTTTCATTGGATTGGAGTTTTCCTTCTAGTATCTTCTGTAGGGATGGTTTGCTGTGTAGATATTGTATAAATTTAGTTTTGTCATGGAATATTTTGTTTTCTCCATCTATGTTGATTGAAAGCTTTGCAGGGTATAGTAGTCTGGGATGACATTTGTGATCTCTTAGAGTCTCCATGATACTTGCCCAGGCCCTTCTGGCTTTCATAGTTTCTGATGAGAAGTCCGGCGTGATTCTGATAGGTCTACCTTCATATGTTACTTGGCCTTTTTCCCTTGCTGCTTTTAATATCATTTCTTTGTTCTGTAGATTTAGTGTTTTGACTATGATGTGACGTGATGTGTTTCTTTTCTGGTCTAGTCTATTTGGAGTTCTGTAGGCCTCTTGTATATTTATGGACATCTATTTCTTTAAGTTGGGAAAATTTTCTTCTATGATTTTCTTGAAAATATTTTCTGGACCTTGGAGTCTGGAGTCTTCTTTTTCATGAATTCCTATTATTCTTAGATTTTGTCTTTTCATAGCATCCTTGATTTCTTAGATATTTTGTGATTGGAACTTTTCTGATTTTACTTTTTCTTTGAGAGAAGTATCCATTTCTGCAAGTATGTCTTCAGCTCCAGAGATTCTCTCTTCCATCTCTTGTATTCTGTTGGTGATGCTTACTTTTGTGGTTCCTGATCTTTTCTCCAAGTTCTCCAGCTCAAGGGTTTTCTCATTTTGTGTTTTCTTTATTGATTCTAATTCTGTTTTCATGCCTTGCACCATTTCTTTCATGTGTTTGAATTTGGATTCCTGTCTCTCTACGATGGCCTCTATTTCTTTTTTCATTTCCTTCTTATATGCCACTAATTTTTCCTCTACTTGTGTATCTATTTGTTTGGCTATGTTTGCCTGTGTTTCTTTAAGGATATTGTCTATTTCTTCTTTCTTTGCCTCCAATTGACTGGCCATCTCTTTGAAAGACTTGTTCATTTCCTCCTTATGAGCCTCAAATAATTGGGCAAGCATGGCTTTAAAATCATTTTCCTGTGCTTCTGCTGAATTGGTGTATCCATCGATTTTGGGATTTGCTGGTGAAGTCATGATGTCCTGATTTATGTTGGAAGTGTTCTTTCGCCTACCTCTGGCCATTGGCTTATCTGAAACCTTCCCTGTTTGTTTTTGGATTCTGCAGATCAGACTGGTGCTGTCTCTCTCTGGTGTCTGGAGAGTTCTTCAGGAAGCTGAGCACTCTCAGCGTGTGCTGAGGACTAGCTGTACCTGTGGGAGGAAAGTACACAGGCGCAAACGGGGCAAATGCAAGCGTGTGTGTGTGTGCGCGCGCGTGTGTGTCTGTGTGTGTAAGTGTGCGTGGATGAGTTTCTCGAGGGACAGAGTGATGGCTAATGTTGAACCCTTGAGTGTGTGGGAGGGGCTCTGTACTGTATATGTCGCAGGCGCTAATGATGATCGCAGCGCAATTTCTGGTATTAACTGTCTTAGCTCCTCAATCAGGCCCACAGGGCAGGAACTTCAATGTCCCTAGTGCCCCTCTGTTTCCCAAAGTGGGTATGTGGGTGGGAGGGGGGTTCGATGCCTGGCTTCTGATTTAGAAGGACCCAGGATCTGGGGAACTGCAGATTCTCAAGGGTGCACTCACTTACAGGCATGTCTCTTGGCATAGATCCTGGTATCCTGGGCTCTCTGCTCTCTGGTTTTGCCCTGCTTCTTTGATGTGTTCCGCCAGTTCTGTGCTGCTGTCACTGCCAGGTTCTGAGGTCTTGCTGCAGCTGGAGATTTCAGGGTGGTCACTTCAGCAGGGATGGGGTAATCAGGCTCTCTGTTCTCTGGTTTGGCCCTGGTTAGTCTTAAACTGGAGAGCTGTGGTGCCCCGCCAGTTCAGTACTGCTCCGCTGCCACGTCCTGCTGTAACTGGAGACTGGGTCGCTAGTCCCAGTGCTTTCTGGGAAGTCCTGGGATCTCTTCGTTGTGCTCTCCAAGCTTGGGAGGCCCAGTGCCTGGTGTGTCCAGGTTGTATGACGTTTCTGCCTGGTTTCGGTGAGTATATAGCGTATTCTCTGTCACTGTGGGAGTGGGCGGGTCGTACCGTCAGTGATGGCAATCCTGCGGAGCTAGTATGGTGTCTAGCAGATTCGCGCCCTGGGAGGATGGTGCAGCCGCTGCGCGAATCTGCGACTCCGGGGTACGTACTGCTGGCTTTTGTCTGCCACTAAAGTGGTTGGGGCTCCGTCTCAGCGGTTGTATACCCCAGGCAGTTAGGTCTGCGCTGAGAAAGATGAGTCCGCTGTGCCGCTGTGCTGAGGAGGAAGGAGGTCTGGGGGAAGGGAGTGCAGCAAGAACAAAGGATCTTTTCTCTCCCTCCCCAAGCAAGTCTCCAGGTGACCAGAGGCCAAAGTTTTCACCTCCTGCGATGTTCTCTGGTGTTCAGAAAGCCTCGCTGTGGTTTTCCTGGGTTGGGGGTCCTTCCATTCTCCAACTCAGAAGATCAGGTATCCCACTGCTCAGAAACTGTGTGTGCTAGTCGCCATCTTAGCTCCGCCCGAGAACATTATTTTTAAGAAAATCAAGGTAACAAGAACCTGGCTCTTTGAAAAAAAATCAAGAAGATGGACAAACCCTTATCCAAACTAACTAAAAGACAAAGGGAGAATATACAAATTAACAAAATCAAAAATGAAAAGACATAACAGACACTGAAGAAATCCATAAAATAATCAGATCATACTTTAAAAAATTGTATACCATAAAATTGAAAAAAATAAAAGAAATGGATAGATTTCCCAATAGATGCCATTTACCAAAGCTAGGTCTCAATCAGACACACACACACATACACACACACATGCACACACACGCACACACACAAAATTTAAATAGATCTATAATCTGTAACAGAGGCAGTCATTAAAATCTGTACCCTTTGATTTTCCAAAACCCTAGTTTATTTAGGGTTTTTAAATTCTTCTACCTACCTTCTATCCCACTGATCATAGGAAGGGGAGAAAGAAAGTTATTAGAATAAAGGATTTTGTGGACCTTTTTTAGCAGTATTTCCTTGGGGCAAATACACTCTATGCTTTCCAGATACCAGCATTCCTATCCAATAGACAACACCCAACAACAACATGAATTGGCACAATTCAGCAAAGAAAACAAGACTCCCAAAAAAAACAGAGTCAGCAAAAGCTGCAAGACTCAGCTGGATTGCTACAAGAAGTTGTCTGCTCTGCAGTGTTTCTCTTTGAAAAGTTTAGAAAAATGAAGACCAGCAATGAGTAGCAATACAAATGCATGTCTCCCTGTCTGTGGGCTTCTGTTTATCATAGCCCACACAAAGCTGTTTTACAACCTGAACATGCCATGCCCCTTGCACAGGAGAGCTTCTAGCAAAACATCACTGGCTCGCTCATGTGTCAGTTTTCAGCTGGCCAAGATGATGTGTCCCTTCATGAGTTTGTTTTTAACTGAGGATAAACTACAAACATTTCAACACAAAAAATTTCCAAACCCAGAGACTTGCACATTCACATGGTTTTAGTGCAGAATTTTATTAGACATTCAAAGAAGAGCCAATACCAACACTTCTCAAATTATTCCAAAATATTACAAATGTATATTTCCAAATTCTTTTATGAGGCCAAAACACCCTGATATTCAAACCACAAAGATTAAACGAAGATTACATAAAGATTACATAAAGACAGAGGATTATAAAAAAACTTCCCTTATAAATATACATAAAATATACTCAATAAAATAATTTCAAATCAATTTTACAAACACATCAAAAAAGATTATTCACCATATTCAAGTAGGCTTCATC
Source organism: Meriones unguiculatus (assembly GCF_030254825.1). Classification (NCBI taxonomy): domain Eukaryota; kingdom Metazoa; phylum Chordata; class Mammalia; order Rodentia; family Muridae; genus Meriones; species Meriones unguiculatus. The sequence continues at coordinate 21,986,587 of NC_083353.1, read as the reverse complement.
CCAGAAATTCAGGGGTGATACAAAATATAAAATCTGTCAGTACAATCTACCATGTAAATATATTGAAAGAAAAAAGTACATTATCAAATCATTATATGCTGAAAAAGGCTTTGAGAAAGTCCAATGCCCCTTCATGATAAAAGTCTTGTGGAGAGTAGAAATACACAGAGTATACATAAACATAATTAGGGAAATTTACAGCAAGCCTATAGCCAACAGCAAATTAAATGGTGAGAAACTCAAAGCAATTCCTCTAAAATCAGGAACAAGACAAGTTTGTCTCCTCTGTCCATATCTATTTAATATTGTACTTGTAGTTCTAGCTTGGACAGTAAGAAAACTGCAAGAGATCAAAGAAATACAAATTGGAAAAATAGTAGTCAAAATATCAATAATTGCAAAAGATATGATAATATATATGAGAGATTCCAAAAATTCTGTCAGGGAACTCCTACAGTTGATAAATACCTTCTGCAAAATGGCTGGGTACAAAATTACCTAAAAACAAACAAAACAAAAACCAGTAGCTCTCCTATAAACAAATGAAAAATAGGCTGAGGAATATATCAGGAAAACAACACAGTTGTTCACAATAGCCACAAATAATATAAAATATCTTGGGGTAACTCTAACTAAGCAAGCAAAATACTTCTATGACAAAAATGTTACAGAACTTTTCTTTATCTTTAGCAAATGAAATTTAAAGAAATATCAGAAGACAGAAAGATCTCTCATGCTCATGAATGGATAGGATTAACATAGTAAAAATGGCCATCCTTCTAAAAGCAATCTATAGATTCAACATAGTTCCTATCAAAACTTCAACACAATTCTTTTCAAAACTTGGAAAGTCAATACTTAATTTCATATGGAAAAGCAAAAAACAAAACAAAACAAAACAAAACAAAACAGGATAGCTAAATGCATTCCTGAGCAATATTAGAATTTATGGAGTTATTGCCCTCCCTGATTTCAAATTGCACTACAAAGTCATAGTCATAAAAATCTCATGGCATTTGCATAAAAACAGACATGTCAATTAAATAAAATTAAATCATCGACCCACACATAAATCCACACACCTAAGGACAGTTGCTTTTTTATTATGAAGCTAGAAAGAAACAATGAGAAAAGAAAGCATCTTCAAGAAATTTTGCTGATATAACTGGATATATATATATATATATATATATGTATGTAGAAGAATTCAAAGAGATCAATATTTGCACAAACTTATGTCCAAGTGGAACAAAATCTCAACATATAAACAGACACATTGAACCTGACAGAAGAGCAAATAAGGAACAGCCTTGAACACATTGACACAGGAGACAATTTCTTAAACAGAATACTGATCAGGCAGGCACTAAGATCAACAATTAATAAATGGTACCTAGAATACTGAAATGCAAAGGACACCATCAATTAGAAAACATGGCAGCCTACAAAAGATTTTCATCAAATGTGCATGCAATGAAGGGCTAATATACACATTTTAAAAAAGAACTCAATAAATTAGACAACCAGTAACTAAACAATCCAATTAAAAATGGGGCAAAGAAATAAACAGGGAATTCTCAGAAGAGAAATCTAAATGGACAAGAAACATCCTTAGCCTTCAGGGAAATGCCAATCAAAACTAGTTGAAATTCCATCTTGCACCTGTCAGAACAGCCAAGATCAACAAAACAAGTGACAGGCAAGGATGTAGAAAATGGCAAACACCTATTCATTTTTGTTGGGAAAGCAAACTTTACAACCACTATGTAAATCAATTTGGTGGTTACTTAGAAATTTTGGTAATTGAGACCTCAAGATACAGCTATACCACTATTGGGCATATAGCCAAAAGACACTCCATCTTACCACAGGGACACTTGCTCAACCATATTCATAATGGCTTTAATTCATAATAGCCAGAATCTGGAAACATCCTAGATATTCCTCAATGGAAGAACGGATAAAGAAAATGTGGTATATTTTAAAAATGGAGTATTACTCAGGTTTTAGAAAAAAATAGGATCATGAAATAGGCAGGAAAATGTATGGAACTGAAAAAAATCTTCCTGAGTTATGAATTATATGAAGTTGATGGGCTGCTTGATCTTTCTGTGGGTTCTCTAGCAACTAGAGGTGGGGCATCTCTAAATTGGGCTCTGTTGCCTGCCTTTGAATCCTTTTCCCCTAGCAGGGCCTTGTCTTGCCTCAAGGGAAGAGGAGGCACTTAGTCCTGATGAGACTTGATGTGCCAATGCAGATTGGTATGCTGTGCAGGGAGACTCCATTCTCTGAGTAAGAAGGGGGAGGGGGATAGTGAAAGTGGATGGGAGGGTTGGAATGGGGAAGAGGTAGTAGACCTGCAATTGTGATGTACAAGGAACAAATAAATTAGTGGAATAAAATAAGGACCATGAAATTCACACACAAATGAATTAAACTAGGAAAAAAAATTATCCTGAATGTGGTAACCCATACACAGAAAGACAAACATGATATGTATTTAGAAGAAGATATTAGCTGTCAAGTGTAGGATAATCACACTGCAATCCACACAATAAGAGAAGCTGAGTAAAAGGAAGCGTTCTAGGTTGGATAGCATGGATATCTTTGGAAAGTGGAAATAAAATAAATATTGAGGGTAGACAGGTAATGGGGCGCATGGTGGGGATAGAAACAGAAAGTGAGAAAGAGGCAGAGGGAGAGAGTATAATGAGAGACAACTTGAGTCTCTGAACATTTAGGCGGTAACATAGAATCCTGGTGCAATGGGATCTTCTGGGAACCTATGAGGGTGAACCTAAAAAACCCTCCTAGTAATAGAGTATATAGAACCTGAACATAAACAGGTAAACAGGTTAAGTTCCCACTTGTGGGACTGGGACACTAACTCAGCCACAAAACCTTCTAGCCACAACCTATTCTCTGTAAGATGTGCTGCAGCAGTGGTGGCAGAGTTTGTGGTTATGGGTAACCAATGACTGGCCTAACTTGAGGACCAAGCCATAAGAGAGTGCCCATGCCTGAAACTTCCTGGATGACCAGGAACCCAAAGGTAGATGCCTCAAAGATCTAGTGTTAAACTATGTAATACTGATTTTTTAAAAAAAGTCAATGAGGTGTCCCAGAGTCTCAGATTCATGCAGCGGCTGCACCATCCTCCCAGGGCGCGAATCTGCTAGACACCATACTAGCTCCGCAGGATCGCCATCACTGACGGTACTGCCCGCCCAATCCCACAGTGACAGAGAATACACTATATACTCACCAAAACCAGGCAGAAACATCATACAACCTGGACACACCAGGCGCTGGGCCTCCCAGTCTTGGAGAGCACAGTGAAGAGACCCCAGGACTTCCCAGAAAGCATTGGGACTAGCGACCCAGTCTCCAGTTACAGCAGGACTTGGCAGTGGAGCAGCACTGAACTGGAGGGGCGCCACAACCCTCCAGTTTAAGACTAACCAGGGCCAAACCAGAGAACAGAGAGCGTGATTACCCCATCCCTGCTGAAGTGACCACCCTCAAATCTCCAGCTGCAGCAAGACCTCAGAACCTGGCAGTGACAGCAGCACAGAACTGGCGGAACACATCAAAGAAGCAGGGCCAAACCAGAGAGCAGAGAGCCCAGGATACCAGGATCTATGCCAAGAGACCTGCCTGTAAGTGAGTGCACCCTTGAGAATCTGCAGTTCCCCAGATCCTGGGTCCTTCTAAATCAGAAGCCAGGCATCGAACCCCCCTCCCACCCACATACCCACTTTGGGAAACAGAGGGGCACTAGGGAAATTGAAGTTCCTGCCCTGTGGGCCTGATTGAGGAGTTTAGGCAGTTAATGCCAGAAATTGCGCCGCTATCATCTTTAGCACCTGCGACATATACAGTGCAGAGCCCCTCCCACACACTCAAGGGTTCAACATTAGCCATCACTCTGTCCCTCGAGAAACACTTCCACGCACACTTACACACACAGACACACACGCGCGTGCACACACGCTTGCATTTGCCCCGTTTGTGCCTGCGTACTTTCCTCCCACAGGTACAGCTAGTCCTCAGCACACGCTGAGAGTGCTCAGCTTCCTGAAGAACTCTCCAGACACCAGAGAGAGACAGCACCAGTCTGATCTGCAGAATCCAAAAACAAACAGGGAAGGTTTCAGATAAGCCAATGGCCAGGGGTAGGCAAAGAACACTTCCAACATAAATCAGGACATCATGACTTCACCAGCAAACCCCCAAATTGATGGATACTCCAATTCGGCAGAAGCACAGGAAAATGATTTTAAAGCGATGCTTGCCCAATTATTTGAGGCTCATAAGGAGGAAATGAACAAGTCTTTCAAAGAGATGGCCAGTCAGTTGGAGGCAAAGAAAGAAGAAATAGACAATATCCTTAAAGAAACACAGGCAAACATAGCCAAACAAATAGATACACAAGTAGAGGAAAAATTAGTGGCATATAAGAAGGAAATGAAAAAAGAAATAGAGGCCATTGTAGAGAGACAGGAATCCAAATTCAAACACATGAAAGAAATGGTGCAAGGCATGAAAACAGAATTAGAATCAATAAAGAAAACACAAAATGAGAAAACCCTTCAGCTGGAGAACTTGGAGAAAAGATTAGGAACCACAAAAGTAAGCATCACAAACAGAATACAAGAGATGGAAGAGAGAATCTCTGGAGGTGAAGACTCACTAGCAGAAATGGATACTTCTCTCAAAGAAAAAGTAAAATCAGAAAAGTTCCAATCACAAAATATCCAAGAAATCAAGGATGCTATGAAAAGACAAAATCTAAGAATAATAGGAATTCATGAAAAAGAAGACTCCAGACTCCAAGGTCCAGAAAATATTTTCAAGAAAATCATAGACGAAAATTTTCCCAACTTAAAGAAATAGATGTCTATAAATATACAAGACACCTACAGAACTCCAAATAGACTAGACCAGAAAAGAAACACATCACGTCACATCATAGTCAAAACACTAAATCTATAGAACAAAGAAAAGATATTAAAAGCAGCAAGGGAAAAAGGCCAAGTAACATATGAAGGTAGACCTATCAGAATCACACCAGACTTCTCATCAGAAACTATGAAAGCCAGAAGGGCCTGTGCAAGTATCATGGAGACTCTAAGAGATCACAAATGTCAACCCAGACTACTATACCCTGCAAAGCTTTCAATCAACATAAATGGAGAAAACAAAATATTCCATGACAAAACTAAATTTACACAATATCTACACAGCAAACCATCCCTACAGAAGATACTAGAAAGAAAACTCCAATCCAATGAAAACAAATTCACCCAAGAAAACAGGGCATACAGATAATATCCCAACAAAAATGAAAAGAAAACAAGCAATGAAACAGGGTTAGATCACGGAATCCTTTACAAAAGGAACTAACATGCATTGGTCACTATTATCTATCAATATCAGTGGACTCAACTCACCAATAAAAAGACACAGGCTAACAGAATGGTTAAGGAAACAGGATCCAACTTTCTGTTGCATCCAAGAAACACACCTATGCAACAAAGACAAACACTACCTCAGAGTAAAGGGCTGGAAAACTGCTTTTCAAGCAAACGATTCCAGAAAACAAGCTGGAGTAGCCATCCTATTATCTAATAAAATAGACTTTCAACCCAAGTTAATCAAAAAAGATAAGGAGGGCCACTATATTCTCATCAAAGGAAAAATCCAACAAGAGGACATCACAATCTTGAATATCTATGCCCCAAATACAAGAGCACCGACATTCATAAATGAAACATTATTAAAGCTTAAATCATACATTGATCCTAATACCTTAATAGTGGGAGACTGCAACACTCCACTCTCACCAAGGGACAGATCAACTAGACAGACACCAAATAGGGAAATAAAAGCACTCACAGAATCCCTAAATCAAATGGACCTAATAGACGTCTACAGATCGTTTCACCCAAACTCAAAAGAGTACACCTTCTTTTCAACACCGAATGGAACCTTTTCCAAAATAGACCATATAGTGGGTCACAACCTCAACAGATACAAAAGGATTGAAATAATCCCTTGTATACTATCTGACCACCATGGACTAAAGCTAGACATCAACAACAACAGAAACAACAAAAAGCCGACACGCACATGGAAACTGAACAACTTACTACTCAATGACAGCTGGGTTAAGGAAGAAATAAAGAAAGAAATTAAAGACTTCCTAGAATTTAATGAAAAGGAAGGCACAACATACCCAAATTTATGGGACACATTGAAAGCAGTGCTCAGAGGAAAATTTTTAGCACTAAGTGCCTGCAAGAAGAAATTCGTAACATCACATACAAACAACTTAATGGCCCAACTGAAAACCCTAGAAAAAAAAAAGAAGCAGATACACCCAAGAGGAGCAGAAGGCTGGAAATAATCAAACTAAGGGATGAAATCAATCAACTAGAAACAAATAAAACTATCCAAAGTATCAATGAAACAAAAAGCTGGTTCTTTGAGAAAATCAACAAGATAGACAAACCCTTAGCCAAACTAACTAAAAAGCAGAAACTATCCAGATCAGCAAAATCAGAAATGAAAATGGGGAAATAACCACAGACATTGAGGAAATCCAAACAATTATTAGGTCATACTACAAAAGCCTATATGCCACAAAATTTGAGAATCTAAATGAAATGGATAATTTTCTTGAAAGATTCCATCTACCAAAACTAAATCAAGATCAGGTAGAAAGACTGAATAGCCCTATATCTCCCAAGGAAATCGAAGCAGTCATTAACAGTCTCCCCTCCAAAAAAAAGCCCTGGACCAGATGGCTTCAGCGCAGAATTCTACAAGACCTTCAAAGAAGTGCTAACTCCAATTCTCCTCAAGCTATTCCACAAAATAGAAACAGAAGGAACACTACCAAACTCATTCTATGAAGCCACAGTCACCTTAATACCTAAACCACACAAAGACCCAACAAAAAAAGAGAACTCCGGGCCTATCTCTATAATGAACATTGACACAAAAATACTCAATAAAATACTTGCAAACCGAATCCAAGAACATATCAAAGATATCATCCACCATGACCAAGTAGGCTTCATCCCAGGCATGCAAGGGTGGTTCAACATATGGAAATCCATCAATGTAATCCACTACATAAACAAACTGAAGGAGAAAAAAACACATAATCATCTCCTTTGATGTCGAAAAAGCATTTGAAAAACTCCAACACCCATTCATGTTTAAAGTCTTGGAGAGATCAGGGATACAAGGCACATACCTAAACATAGTAAAGGCAATATACAGCAAGCCTCTAGTCAACATCAAACTCAATGGAGAGAAAATTAAATCAATCCCACTGAAATCAGGGACAAGACAAGGCTGTCCATTTTCCCCATATCTCTTCAACATAGTACTTGAAATCCTAGCCAGAGCAATAAGACAACTAAAGGAGATCAAGGGGATACAAATCAGAAAGGAAGAGGGCAAAGTGTCACTATTTGCAGATGATAGGATAGTATTCTTGAGCGACCCCAAAAATTCAACGAGAGAACTCCTTCAGCTGATAAACACCTTCAGCAAAGTGGCAAGATACAAAATCAACTCAAAAAAATCAGAAGCCCTCCTACATACCAAAGACAAAAAGGCTGAGGAAGAAATTAGGGAAACAACACCCTTCACAATAGCCACTAATAACATAAAGTACCTTGGTGTGACTGTAACCAAACAAGTGAAAGACCTTTTTGAGAAAATCTTCAAGTCTCTGAAGAAAGAAATTGAAGAAGATATCAGAAGATGGAAAGATCTCCCGTGCTCATGGATTGGTAGGATTAACATTGTGAAAATGGCCACACTGCCAAAAGCAGTCTACAGATTCAATGCAATTCCCATCAAAATACCAACTCAATTCTTTACAGACCTTGAAAAAAAGATTCTCAGCTTCATATGGAGAAATAAAAAACCCAGAATCTCCAAAAAGATCCTGTACAACAACAGATCATCTGGAGGTATCTCCATCCCTGATCTCAAGCTGTACTATAGGGCAACAGTAATAAAAACTGCATGGTATTGGCATAGAAACAGAAAGGAGGATCAACGGAACCACATAGAAGACCCAGAAATCAATCCACATACATATGAATACTCGATATTTGACAAAGAAGCCAAATCCATTCAATGGAAAAAAGACAGCATCTTCAACAAATGGTGCTGGACCAACTGGATGTCTACATGCAGAAAAATGAAAATAGATCCATATTTATCACCCTGCAGAAAACCAAAGTCAAAGTGGATCAAGGACCTCAACAGAAAACCAGATACCCTAAATCAAGTGGAAATAAAAGTGGGGAACAGCCTAGAACTCATTGGCACAGGAGACAACTTCCTGAACAGAACACCAACAGCACAGGCTCTACGAGCAACAATCAATAAATGGGACCTTATGAAACTGAAAAGTTTCTGTAAAGCAAAGGATACCGTCATCAAAACAAAATGACTGCCTACAGATTGGGCAAAAATCTTCACTAACCCTGTATCTGACCGAGGACTAATATCCAGTATATACAAAGAACTAAAGAAGCTGAAAAGCAGCAAACCAAGTAATCCACTTAAAAAATGGGGAACAGAGCTAAATAGAGAATTCTCGACAGAGGAATATCGAATGGCAGAAAAACACTTAAAGAAATGCTCATCCTCATTAGTCATCAGGGAAATGCAAATCAAAACAACCCTGAGATATCACCTTACACCCATCAGAATGGCCAAGATGAAAAACTCAAGCGATAACACATGCTGGAGTGGTTGTGGAGAAAGGGGAACCCTCCTCCACTGCTGGTGGGAATGTAAACTGTTACAACCACTCTGGAAAGCTATCTGGCACTTTCTAAGACAATTAGGAATAGTGCTTCCTCAAGACCCAGCTATACCACTGCTAGGTATATACCCAAAGTTTGTTCAAGTACACAAAAGGGATGCTTGCTCAACCATGTTTATAGCAGCTTTATTTGTAATAGCCAGAACCTGGAAACAACCCAAATGTCCATCAACGGAGGAATGGGTACAGAAATTGTGGTATTTTTACACAATGGAATACTACTCAGCAATCAAAACGGAGGAAATCATGAAATTTGCAGGCAAATGGTGGGATCTAGAAAAGATCATTCTGAGTGAAATATCCCAGAAGAAGAAAGACAAACATGGGATATACTCACTCATCTAGACCTATAAGATATGATAAACATAATGAAATCTATACACCTAAAAAAGATAATCAATTGAGCAGACATGGGGTAAGATGATCAATCCTCATTTAGAAAGACAGATGGGATGTGCATTGAATGTATGACAGGAGTCTACTGAGTGCATCTGAAAGACTCTAACTAGCAGTGTTTTCAAAGCAAAGACTCATGACCAAACCTTTGGCAGAGTACAGGGAATCATAAGAAAGAAGGGGAGTTAGTCTGATGGGGAAAGGATAGGAGCTCCACAAGGACCAAATATATCTGGGCACAGGGTCTTTTCTGAGACTGACATTCAACCAAGGACCATGTATGGATATAATCTAGAACCTCCACTCAGATGTAGCCTGTGGTAGCTCAGTAACCAATTGGTTTCCCAAAGTGAGGGGAACAAGGACTATTTCTAACAGGAACTCAATGACTGGGTCTTTGGTCTCCCCACCCCCGAAGGGAGGAGCAGTCCTGTTAGGTCACAGAGGAGGGCTTTGCAGCCAGTCCTGAAGATACCTGATAAAACAGGATCAGATGAATGGGGAGGAGGTCCCCCCTATCAGTGGACTTGGAAAGGGGCACGGTGGAGATGAGAGAGGGAGGGAGGGACTGGGAGGGAATGAGGGATCAGGACACGGCTGGGATACGGAGTTAATAAAATGTAACTGATAAAAAAAATAATAATAAAATAAAAAAGTCAATGAAATGATAGCTTACAATATTCTGCTATATTCATAGATGCTGCCTAGTTCAATAGTGATCAGAGGGGGAGCCCCCATAGTGAAGGGAGCAAATACAGTAATCTACATCCAAACATTAGGGTTAACTCAGGGAGCCGGGAGAAAGAGGAGGAGGACGGAGGATTGTTGGAGCCAAAAAGTTCAAGGACACCACGAGAACATGGCCTAATTAGTCAACTAAGGAGAATTCATAAGGAGGGCAATGAAATACTCCAAAAGACACAGACTGGAGTGTTGTATAAATTTATTAATATTTATTATGGGTTTAACTTCTGGTATTGCTGCTGTTAATCCTCAGCAGCTGTAAAACCAAATCACCACACAGAGACTGAATTTTTAGTTAACCTAGAACACAATGCTGGGCAATATTTACTCCCTCCTAAACCTCCATGCCCTCAGTTTCCTAACATTTAGATTTCCCACATTATACTTGCTTTTTGTGAAATCTTAGGTCTGGTTCATGCTCCAAGTCCTCCAAGCTCTCCTCCCGCTCTGCTCTCCTAGTGCACCCCTCTCCTCGAGCTCCTCCTCGTTCTCTAGCTCCTCCTCATTCTCTAGCTCCTCCCCTCTTTCCTGTCCTCTGGCTCCTCCCATTGCACAACATTGTATCCAGCTGCTTTATTTGTGTCCTGTTTACACAAGAGCTGGGACAGGATGCTTATAGTGAGTATCACAATGCAATATCCAAATTGAAACCAGAGAGTTGTGGGTGGGGAAATCAGCATTTGAATTAACAAGGGTAAGGCATATACATTTTAAAAGAACATTATACCAACATTTCCCCCTTTAAGTCCAATAAAGGCTCTTTTTCTTTCAATACAACAATAATTATGAAATTATGAAAACTGTTAGGTAAGATCTACACATGCAATGTCTAGTCCATGTGTATTTAGCACATGGAGAGGGTATCTTAGGAGAAAGTGTCTGATTATCCTATCTATCTTGATAAGTTTAAAATTCTATACTTAAATTAACTTTTATCCTTATTGGTATTAAATATATATAAAGATTTCTCAATTTCTGAACAACTTAAGCTTAAATGTGGTACTGTAATTATTTGTTCTTCAACCCCATCAGAGACTTGAGACGGAATAAAATTAGTTATGAGAGTAAATAGGAAGTGCATGTTAGCAGCTTCCAAAAAAGAAAAAATTGACAGAGACAGTTTGCTGCTGAACAGTTAGTCACCCATAACTCTCTATAACATTGGAGCATCATCTTCAGATTCTGGCTCAGAATATTTTGACAGAAGACATATACGTGAAGCAGGAACTTTTTAGGACTTGCTTACCCTGTCTTGGCAGAGTTTGGCAGTTGACTTGTCCTGCATTTAAGCTTGCCCATTTTAGGCAGAATTTGTCTGTTGTGAAGCGAGGGTATTTTCTTTACCCGAGTGGCTTGTTTACCACATTTGAAGCCATCTCCATATGGAGGTTCTTCGATGCTCATTATCTTCTTTCAGGTAGGTGGGGTGCTGCCAGGAAATGACTTGTCTCATTGTCAAAGAATCTTTAAAATCATAAGAACATTTTAAATGCCATATTCTGTAGGTCTCCGAAGTTTTTGAAGACTACCTATATTTATGTAATCTCTTTGTATACAAAATCATATTTATCTGTCAAACCTACAAGATATACTCCTGTGACAAATTAAACTAGTGTCTGACATGACTTTGAGTTGAATAACTAACAATTAACTTGTATACCTAATATCCTAACCACCTTTTAATAGTAGTTTAAAAATATTGGAAGTAACCTTGACTTTTTATCAATATACTAAAGCTTATACCAATGTATTAAAAATACTTATTTTTGCATCAATATGCATAATCCTATACCAGAGTTAAAATTAACCTTATTTGGTGAATAACAAATAAAACCTTAAGTTGAGTAGATTCAATAATCTACCCTTTTTCTATTTCTATAAAATATCCCTGTATATTCCTTGTTTCACTTGGAATAAGATCATTAATAATAAATATCTCCCAATGACAATAAAATTTTGTAGCCATATCAAACAACCAAAAACATACCCAACCCCCTTTAAAGGAAATTGGACGCCATTCTCATGAGTTTCTTCTAGCTGACATTGTGGACATGTAGAAATCCTATAGGGGGCCCAAATAAAAATCTTTAATTAAGCAAGTAATAACATTTGTGGTCCAATAACATTTGAATGTTGAGAAATTTCAGGCTTAATAAAAGTCTTTTTTGGAACAGTCCAAAATGCTGGACCAGTTAAAATTAGTGGCTTTCTTCGAAGTTCTTTTGGGAGCAGGCTTTGATGTGAAACGGCAGTTGAAGAAGTTGAGGCAGGTATAAGCAGAATGCTGGAACGTGCAAGATGCTGGAACAGATGTGTCAGTTTCTCAACATGCTGAAGAATGATTCTGTTAGGTTTGCTCTAGCATCTCTGTTGTCTAGTTCTTTTGTTCTGCAAACATATAATTTCTCACAAGCATTATAGAGTTCTAAAATTATAAATGTATGAGAGGTGCAGGATGAAACTAAAATGTAAGCCAATTTTATCTATGCAAATTAAAAGGTTAGCATAATACATTTTGAGGATATTATAGCCAAGAATTATTGGCCAAGTATTGATGGAGTTCTGACTGGAGACATTTTTTATGTCTGTCAGTTTCAGAGGTATTTCCAGGTAAAGGGATTATCAATTTATGTTACCTGTTCTCTTTGATCTTGATTTCTCTCCTCTTCTGAGTGGCTAAGGTCTTCCGGTGGTCTTCCACTGTCATTTCTGATTTTTATTAGTTTTGAAGGAACCCATAATTTTTCTTCTCCTGCATGAACATAAGCAAAACCTCTTCCCCAGCGTAACACATTCCCCACTCTCCACTGTGAAGTTAGGGTATCTTTGAAATATATAGGCTGACATAATTCAGCAGTTTTTCTATAACCCAGTGTCTCTCCGCAGCTGTTGTTTGTTGTTCATTAACATTTAAGAAATTTAAGGTCAAAAAGCATTATGTAATCTGTCTCTGGGGGTTTTTAATACCCCTCTCTGTTTGTTAAGCATGTCCCTTAAAGTACGATTGGATCTTTCAATAACTGCTTGACCAGTAGGATTGTGAGGTATACCTGTGACATGCTTCATCTTGTAATATGTAAAAAAATCCTTCCATTTTATTAGAGACATACGCTGTAGCATTATCAGTCTTAATTTGTTTAGGTATGCCCATAATTGCCATCACTTCTAATAAATGGGTAATAACTGAATCAGCCTTTTCAGAGCTTAAGGCTGTTGCCCACTGAAACCCTGAATATGTGTCTATAGTATGGTACACATATTTCAATTTACCAAACTCTGTAAAATAAAGCACGTCCATGTGCCAAATTTCATTTCTTTGGTTACCTTTAGGGTTACTTCCTGCAGGGAGTGGAGTTTGGCTATATAAAGAACAAGCTGGGCATTTTCTCACAATGTCTTTGGCTTGTTGCCAAGTGATAGAAAACTCTCTTTTTAAACCTTTGCTGTTAACATCGTGTTTTTTATGAAATTCTGAGGCCTCTAACACGCTTCCTATCAATAGTTCATCAATTTCATCATTGCCTTGTGCTAGAGGACCTGGTAAACCTGTATGAGATCTGACATGTGTTATATACAATTGATTATTTCTATTTCTGATTACTGGTTGTAATTGAAGGAACAGTGAAGTTAAGTCTGAATTATCCTGAATTAGATCAGCACTTTCTATATGCAGAACAACTCTTTCTGCATATTGAGAGTCAGTGACTATATTAAGAGAGTCCTGAAAATCTGATAACACCAAGAGAATTGCATATCATTCTGATTTTTGAACTGAATCATATGGACTCTCCACCACTTTACTCAGATTTTCTGACTTATAACCTGCCTTTTTTGATTTATTGGCATCTGTATAAAATGTGGGAGCTCCAGAAATTGGAGTTCCTTTTACTATATGAGGGAGAATCCAATTGGTTTTTTTATAAACTGAAGTCGCTTGCTTTTTGGGTATTTGTTGTTGATTTCTCCCAAAAATTCACACCAAGCTCTTTGCCAATATTCGTTGTCTGCCCATAATGACAAAATCTCAGCAGATGGTAAAGGGCACCACAATTTCAGCTGGATCTATTCCAGCCAGTTGACGAAGTCTCATTTTTCCTTTTAGGATCAATTCAGAAACCTTTTCTATATAGGTTTTTAGTTTTTTGTTTTGTTTGTGTGCCAAAAATATCCATTCTAAAATATAGTCCTCCCTCTGCATAAGAATTCCTGTGGGAGAATGAGTGGAGGGCAAAATAACCAAAATACAGGCCCTCTTTGGATCAATACGGTCTATACATGCATCTTGTAATTTCCTTTCTACCAGAGCCAATTCCTTTTCAGCTTCAGCTGGTAACGTTCTTGGACTATTTAAGTCCTTATCACCCTGTAAGGTTTGAAATAAGTTACTTAGCTCTTGAGTAGCTAAAGCAAGGGTAGGCCATAGCCAGTTAATATCTCCCAGCAATTTTTGAAAATCATTAAGAGTTCTTAGCTGTTTTTTTCTAATTTGTACTTTTTGTGGTCGAATTTTCTGTAGACCTATTTTATATCCTAGGTAATTAATAAAATCTCCTCTTTGTATTTTTTCGGGAGCAATCTGTAATCCCCAACAAGGCAAAGTTCTATTTATTTTATCAAAAATATTTTCTAAGGTTTTCATATCTGAATCAGCTAATAAGATATCATCCATATAGTGGTAAATTATGGATTGAGGAAACTGCTTACGAATTACCTCCAACGGTTGTTGTACAAAATATTGGCACAAAGCAGGACTGTTTAACATCCCCTGTGGTAAGACCCTCCAGTGATACCTCTTTATTGGACATCTTCTATTCAAAGTGGGTACTGAGAAAGCAAACCTTTCCCTATCATGTTCATGTAAAGGAATTGTGAAAAAGCAATCCTTTAAATCAATCACTATAATAGGCCATTCTTTAGGTAACAAGGAAGGCAGTGGGATTCCAGATTGTAACGATCCCATTGGCTGAATAATTTTGTTAATTGCTCTTAGATCTGTTAACATCCTTCATTTGTCAGATTTCTTTTTGATGACAAATACCGGAGAATTACAAGGGCTGTTGGACTCCTCTATATGTTGAGCCTCCAGCTGTTCCAGGACTAGCTGTTCTAGTGCCAGTAATTTTTCTTTACTCATACACCATTGTTCAATCCAAATAGGTTGGTCAGCCAACCACTTTAGTGGTAAGGCTGTGGGAATTTTATTAGCAGTGGCTTCCCAACAGGCAGTTGAAGAGACGGCCTCTGCTGTATTTTGTTTATGGACAGCCTGGACAGTCTGAAACTGTTTTTGATGACATTTTTAAAATAATTTTAGCTTCTTTATCAGGAGTATTACCTCTTTTTTGGCTTGTCTCAGAACTTGGGGGGATGTTAATCTGGGTCTTCCATTGTTGTCACAGATCTCTTCCCCATAAGTTTATGGCTATCTCAGCCACGTATGGTTTTAGTTTTCCTATTTGACCTTCTGGTCCTATACATTTAAGCCATTTAACACCTAACACTTTGTTTCACTTTAGATGAAGTCCCAACTCCTTGGAATTGAATATCCACCTCCTGAAGTGGCCAATTTGGAGGCCAGGATTTACAAGTAAGAATTGTGACATCAGCCCCAGTATCTACCAAGCCTTCAATTTCAATATTATTTAAAATTGTCTTTAACTTTGGCCTTTGATCATTTATAGAGGTTTGCCAATATATTTGTTTTTTGTTCTCCTGGTTTTTTGATTTATCTATAGAATCTGGTTTGGCCTCACTGTCCAAGTTTTTAATGTTTATTCCCAGAGCAGTGGTGTTTAATTTTCTTGTGGAGGAGTATCCCTGTCCTGTTCTGGGGCCTGCAAGAGGCCCCCTTGGGCGTTTTTTGATAAAGGATTACCCCATTTATCTATGAATGCTCTAATTCACTAGGCCAGTGACGACCCTTGCCACATCTTCTGCATATTCTAGGAAGCATAGGCTCCCTTCTTGAATTATTTTGGTTTTCCTGGTAATTTCTTCTGTAGTAATCTCGCCCATCACAATTACAACATCTCCCAAGGTCTTTTGAGGTAGCTTCTCTTACCAAGGTCAAATTGGGTGAATGAGGTCTAATATCAATCATATTTCTAATCCATTCGTCTATTGGAGCAGATCTTGCTCTTAATGGCCTTATTGCCTCTTTGCATTCAGTATTAGCATTTTCAAAAGCTAAAGATTCTATTAGTGCTTTTCTAGCTAGTGGATCTGATATACTTCTATCCACAGCTGAAGTCAATCTTTGCAAAAAGTTAGTAAATGTTTCACTTGGACCTTGTATGACCTGGGAGAATGGCTCAAGCCTTTTTCCTGATTCCTCAACCTTGTCCCAAGCATTTCAGGCTGCTAAGCGACATAATGCTAAGGTTTCTTTGTTATATACAGCTTGTATCTCTGTGTCAGCATACTGGCCATCACCAAGCAGCTGTTCCTTAGAAACACCAACACCTCTGGCTCTATTTTTGGGTGCTATCTCTCTAGCCTCTTCTCTCCACCATGATAGCCACTGTAAATATGGCCTAGGTTCTAATATTGCCTTTGCCATACCCTCCCAATCCTTGGGGATTACTCTACTTTTGATTGACCAGGAAGTCAACATTTGTTTTACAAATGGTGAATGCATTCCAAAATTAGTAACACTTTCCTTAAATTTCCTCAGATCTAGCACTTCCACAGGGCGCCATTCAGCTTCATGATAATTCAGTGGATGATCATCATCTGCTGGTTTCTGCTGTATAGTGACTGGATAAGCCAACGTTGGTTTTCTAAACACCTTTGGTTGGCTTTCTTTATTTTTGTCTTTTGCCTCTACCTGAGTATTTTCTTTACTTAGTATTCTAAACTCTTCTCTTAAGGTCTGCACCCATATTTCATACCTATCTCCCTGTTGTTTGTTTTGTTCAATAATCTCTTGAATCTCTTGTTTTATGCTTCTCTTCCAACTTTTAATTTTTTCTTTATATTGTTCTAGTTGTTCTTTGTGCTGTTCCAGTATCTTTTCTAAAACCTCTGCCCTATCTTCCTGTTGTTGATTCCGTTCTGTAAGTTTTTGTATCTCTTGTTTTTGGTCCTGATTCCAGTCTTCATTTTTTCCTTTATGTTGTTCTAGTTGTTCTTTGTGCTGTTCCAGTATCTTTTCTAAAGCCTTTGCCTTCGAGAATACATAAAAGGCTAATGCAATGATTAAGGTTAAATTGAAGACTATGAATGTAAGCATAGTTACAATTTCTAGACTTTCCTTTATTTCAGTCTTAAAACCATAGAATAGATTATCAGCCAAGCTCCAAGAAATCTGTTTTATTGTTTCTTCCATCCTGTTAGACTGTAGTGGCAGCTAGTTTTGTTAGGGAAGTCTCAGGTCTGCCCACAGTAGGCTGCCTTTTGCTCCAAGGCCTGTTTAAGAGTCTCTCTTAAAGAGACAGTAACTGACCTGAGAGTTTTTAGATTTTAAGTTTGGTTTACATCACTGGGAGCTTATTACCCCCACCAAATTATGATAAAGTATAATTTAAAGGGTGTGGATTCTTAGATTAGTTGGGCGCCATTTGTTGTATAAAGTTATTAATATTTACTATGGGTTTAACTTCTGGTATTGCTGCTGTTAATCCTCAGCAGCTGTAAAACCAAATCACCACACAGAGACTGGGTTTTTAGTTAACCTAGAACACAATGCTGGGCAATATTTACTCCCTCCTAAACCTCCATGCCCTCAGTTTCCTAACATTTAGATTTCCCACATTATACTTGCTTTTTGTGAAATCTTAGGTCTGGTTCATGCTCCAAGTCCTCCAAGCTCTCCTCCCGCTCTGCTCTCCTAGTGCACCCCTCTCCTCGAGCTCCTCCTCGTTCTCTAGCTCCTCCCCTCTTTCCTGTCCTCTGGCTCCTCCCATTGCACAACATTGTATCCAGCTGCTTTATTTGTGTCCTGTTTACACAAGAGCTGGGACAGGATGCTTATAGTGAGTATCACAATGCAATGTCCAAATTGAAACCAGAGAGTTGGGGGTGGGGAAATCAGCATTTGAATTAACAAGGGTAAGGCATACACATTTTAAAAGAACATTATACCAACACTGAAGCAACATCATGGAGCCTGCATGGGTCTGAGCTTGGTCTTCTGTGTACATGCTGTGGTTGTTTCATTTGGGGGTTTTTGTGGAACTCCTAAGAGTTGGAGTAGGGTATCTCTGACTCTTTTGGATGTCAACTTTTTTTTTCCTCCAACTGAGTTGCTTGGTCCAAACTTGATACGATGGTTTATGCATAGTCTTATAGAATTTTGGTATGCCTTGTTCAGCTAATATCACTGAAGATTTGCTCTTTTCTCAAGGGAAATGGAGGAGCAATGAATATTCCAGAGAAGGGATGGGGGTTGAAAAAAGAGGAAGAAAAGGAGGAATCAGTCAAGATGTATTGTAAGAGGGAAGAATAAAGAACAAGGAAAAAAAGAAATTATAGACAAACTTTAAAACTCCCACAAAATTAACTCAAAGTGACCTCTCAAGTGTAAGTGTTTTTGAACCACCAGATACTAATATTTCTTTTGAACAAAGAAGTCCCATGGTCTAGATTTATCTCTCAAATGGATGTGATCAGAAAGGTCTGCCTTGGCCCTGTAGTCATTCATATTCCGTTTTGGTTTCTGGCAAAACTAGAATCAGTGAAGTGCACACACAAAATGACATTGAAGAATAATTTAATGTCTGCTTCCTGCCACAAAAACTATGTCACAAGTTGTGGAAAATGCCTTATCCACTCTCTCAATTCCACGAACACCTGCAGAACCTCTGCAGCTGAGAAACTCCTTTCGTCCTTGGGACTGAAGCTAAGTAACAAGTAGTACTCAAGGTAGGAAGCTTGAATCTCATTGAGAAGGTAGAATAAAAGAGACATCTGATATCTGTGGTGGATATGGATGGGGAATCCAGTGGAAGAAGGGGTTGAAAGGAGAATAGGAGAGAAGTGTGTGGAGGATGGCTGAAAAGAAAACTGGAGTTAGTGGATTGTGGATGGAGGAGTAGCACTGGCACAGGCAGTAATCTAGTACAGTGGAAAATTCCAGGAATCTATGAGGGTGACTCTGGCTAAGATTCCCTTGTGATAGGACCTATGGAGCCTAAACAAGCTATCTCCTCTAAGCAGGCAAGATGTCATCCTGCCTATAAGCTGTACAGAGACAAGAACCTAGCATAACTGTCATCAGAGTGGCTTCACCCCCTAACTCATGGAAACAGATGCAAAAACATGCAGACAAACATTAGGTGGAGTTGGGAATTCCTATGGAAAAAAAGGAAGAAGAATTGTAGGAGGCAGAGGGGTCAAAGACACCGCAAGAAAACCTATAGAATCAACTAACCTGGGCCAATAAAAGCTCAAAGAGAGTATGCCTTGGAAGGACCAAGACCCGCTGCACACATGCAACAGTTGTGTAGCAAGGTCTTCATGTCAGACTCCTAATAGTTAGAGCAGGAACTGTCTCTGACTCTGTTGCCTGCCTTTGAATCTCTTTACCTAACTGGATCACATTGACTGGCCTCAATAGGAGAAGCTGTGCCTAGGCAACTGCAACTTGAAATGCCAAGGTTGCTTGTTGTCATTAGGAGGCCTTCCCTTTTCTGAAGAATAGGAGAGGAGGAATTACTGGGGAAAGGTGAGAGAGAAGGACTAAGAGGTGAAGAAGAAAGAAAATCTGTGCTTGGGATGTAAAGAAAATTAACTAATTAATTAATTAATTAAAAACATATCAGAATGCCTCAATAACACTTAAACAGCACTACATAAAAGTATATACAAATGAATAATGGAGAGAGGGCATCTGCAAACAGAACTTAAAACATGGAGTTATTTCCTATATCATAGAAGCAGAATGTGAAATCAGAGAGAGAAATTAGGGCTGTAGAGATATTATAGAGTATGAAAACTTTAAATAAATAAACAAAATATATATCCAAAATTATTTCTTAAGTACATGAGTGTCCTCAAACAGCACATCATTCTTCAGTGACGGGGTCCAGAAGGGAATGTACCAGGGGATGAGAAAGACTGGTAAAATACAAGGAAGAAAAGATAAAAGCTTGGGTAGAGAGGTCTCATGCCATGCAAGCTTCTTAAGAAGAACATTGTGTCCACTACTTCCAGGTAAAAAATAGAAGGAAATGGGGGATGTTTATGAAGACAGCAGAAACAAGCATACTGTAGAATAAACACACAAGGAAGTTAAACAGTGCTGCTTAAGGGGAACACACAGGGTATTTCAAAAACTTTCTGATCTAGCCCACTGCAGCCTTGGAATTGAAAACAACAGCCCTATGTGGAGAGAAGAGTTGGAGGTCTCAGGAACAGAAGTGAAACCTCCCCAAATGTCCTGGCACCAGAGCATGACCAATTCTCCCAAACATATTCTTGGTTTTGGAGAAGGAGCTCTCTTAATTTCACTGTAACTCAGAGCCCTACAAAAAGTGTCGAAGGCCTAGGCCCCAGGCTGTTACTAGAAAAGCAGGATCCTAAGTTTGAGAAGGAGCTATGTTCCTTCTCTACATATGAAGGATTCAGGGAAAGCCTTGCTTGATCAGGCAGTTGGGTCAGAGAAGAAATAAAGAAAGAAATTAAACACTTCCTAGAAATCAATGAAAATGAAGGCACAACATACTCAAACTTATGGGACACAATGAAAGCAGTGCCAAGAGGAAAGTACATAGCACTCTGTGCCTTTAAGAAGAAATTCAAAACATCTCATTCAAGCAACTTAATGGCTCACGTAAAAGCCCTAGAATAGAAAGAAGCAGACACACCAAAGAGGAGAGGAGTAGACGGCTGGAAATTATCAAACACATGGTTGAAATCAATAAATTAGAAACAAATAATACAATTCAAAGAATCAATGAAACCAAGAGCTGTACCTTTGAGAAAATAAAAAAGATATACAAACCCTTAGCCAAGCTAACTGAAAGGCAGAGAGACACTATCCAAATCAACAAAATCAGAAATGAAAAGAGGGACATAACCACAGACACCAAAGAAATCCAAACAATAGTTATGTCTTACTTCAAAAGCCTATATGCCACAAAATTTGAAAATCTAAATGAAATGTGCAATTTTCTTGACCAATTCCACATGCCAAAGCTGAATCAAGACCAGGTAAATCAGTTGAATAGCCCTTCCCCTAAGGAAATAGAAAATGTCAACAGAAGTCCCCCATGCAAAAAAAAAAAAAAACAAACAAAAAAAAAGCCCAGGGCAAGATGGTTCCAGACCTTCAAAGAAGAGCAAACACCAATACTCTTCAAACTATTCCACAAAATAGAAACAGAAGGAACACTACCAAACTTATTCTATGAAGCCACAGTCACCTTGGTACCTAAACCTCTTGAAGACCCAACAAAGAAAGAGAATTTCAGGCCAATCTCCCTCATGAACATTGATGCAAAAATACTCAACAAAATACTTGCAAACCGAATCCATGAACACATCAAACATCATCGACTATGACCAAGTAGGCTTCATCCCAGGCATGCAGGGGTGATTCAATATATGGAAATCCATCAATGTGATCCACCAAATAAACTGAAAGAAAAAAAAATGCATGGTAGTCTCTTTAGATGCTGAAAAGGCATTTGACAAAATCCAACATCCATTCATGTTGAAAGTCTTGGAGAGATCAGGGATACAAGGCACATACCTGAACATAGTAAAGACAACACACACCAAGCCTATAGCCAACAATAAACTCAATGGAGAGAAACTTAAATCAATCCCACTGAAATCCAGGACAAGGCAAGACTGCCCACTCTCTCCATATCCCTTCAACATTGTTCGTAAAATCCTTCCTAGAGCATTTAGACAATTAAAAGAGAACAAGGAAATACAAGATGATATGATAGTACACCTGAGTGACTCCAAAAATTCTACCAGGGAACTCCTACAGCTGATTCACAGCTTCAGCGAAGTGGCTGGATATAAAATTAACTCAAAAAAATCAGTAGCCTTCCTGTATACAAAAGACAAAAGGTCTGAGAAAGAAATTAGAGAAACAACACCCTTCACAATAGCCACAAAGGACATAAAGTACCTTGGTCTGAAACTAACCAAGCAAGTCAAAGACTTGTATGAAAAATATTTTCAGTCTCTGAAGAAAGAATTGGAAGAAGATATCAGAAGATGGAAAGATCTCCCATACTCATGGCTTGGCAGGATTAATATATTAAAAATGGCCATTTTACCAAAAGCAATCTACAGATTCAATGCAATTCCGATCAAATTACCGACACAATTCTTTACATCCTTAAAATAAAAATTCTCACCTTCATTTGGAACAACAGGAATCCCAGAATTGCTAAAATAATTCTCTACAATAAAAGATTTTCAGGAGGTATCTCCATCCCTGATCTCAAGCTGTACTATAGAGCAATAATAAAACCTGCATGGTACAGGCACAGAAACAGACTGGTGGATCAATTGAATTGAATAGAAGACCCTGAAATAAACTCACACATTTACGGATACCTGATTTTTTACAAAAATGACCTCATTGGCACAGAAGACAACTTCCTGAACAGAATAACAACAGCACAGGCTCTAAGAGCAACTATCAATAACTGGGACCTCATGAAACAGAAAAGCTTCTGTAAAGCAAAGGACAATGTCCTCAGAACAAAATGACTGCCTACAGATTGGGAAAGGATCTTCACTATCCCTTTATCTGACAGAAGACTAATTTCCAGTATATATAAGTACCTCAAGAAGTTAAACAGGATTTCCTCCTTTTTGATTGCTGAGTAGTATTCCATCATGTAAAAATACCACAATTTCTCGATCCATTCCTCCCTTGATGGACATCTGGGTTGTTTCCAAGTTCTGACTATTACAAATAAAGCTGCTACAAACATTGTTGAACAAATGTCCTTGTTGTGTACTTGAGTAAATTTGGGGTATATACCTAGGAGTGGTAGAGCTGGTTCTTGAGGTTGCACTACTCCTAATTGTCTGAGAAAGCACCAGATTGACTTCCAAAGTGTTTGAACCAGTTTACATTCCCACCAGCAGTGGAGGAGGGTTCCCCTTTCTCCACAACCTCTTCAGAATGTTTTATCACTTGAGTTTTTCATCTTGGCCATTCTGATGCATGTAAGGTAAAATCTCAGGGTCGTTTTGATTTGCATTTCCATAATGGCTAATGAGCTTGAGCATTTCTTTAACTGTTTCTCTGCCATTCAATGTTCCTCTTTCGAGAATTCTCTGTTTAGCTCCATTCTCCATTTTTTTAATGGGATTATTTGGTTTGTTGCTTTTTTGCTTCTTTAGTTCTTTATATATGCTGGATATTAGCCCTCTGTCAGATAAAGGGTTGGTGAAGATTCTTGCCCAATCTGTAGGCAGTCATTTTGTTTTGATGACAGTGTCTTTTGCTTTAAAGAAGCTTTTCAGTTTCATGAGGTCCCATTTATTGATTGTTGCTCTTAGAGCCTGTGCTGTTGGTGTTCTTTTCAGGAGGAGCAGCCCTGTTAGGCCATAGAGGAGGTCTTTGCAGCCAGTCCTGAAGATACCTGAAAAAAAAACTGGATAGGATGAATGTGGAGGAGGTCCCCCCTATCAGTGGACATGGAAAGGGGCATGGTGGAGATGAGAGAGGGCGGGTGGGATTGGGAAGGTATGAGGGAACAGGACACAGCTGGGATACAGAGTTAATAAAATGTAACTGATAAGAAAAAAATGAAATTAAAAAAAGAAGAAGATGTTGAACAGGAACAAATCAAGTAATCCAATTAAAAAATGGAGTACAGAGCTAAACACAGAATTCTCAAGTGAGGATTATCGAATGGCAGAGAAAAACTTAATGAAATGCTCAACCTCATTAGCTATCAGAGAAAGGCAAATCAAAAGGACACTAACACTTCACCTTACACCCATCAACATGGTTAAGAGGAAAAACTCAAATGACAACACATGCTGCAGAGGTTGTGGAGAAAGGGGAACCCTCCTCCACTGCTCTTGGGAATGTAAAATTGTACAACCACTCTGGAAAGCAATCTTGCACTTCCTCAAAAAACTAGGAATAGTACTTCCTCAAGATCCAGCTATACCACTCCTCAGTATATACACAAAGAGGATCAAGTACACAATAAGAACATTTGCTCAACCATGTTTGTAGCAGCTTTATTTGTAATAGACAGAAGCTGGAAACATCCCAGATCCCCCTTAGTGGAGGAATGGATACAGAAATTGTGGTACATCTAAACAATGGAATATTACTATGGAATAAAAAAGAAGGAAATCATGAAATTTTCAGGTAAATGGTGAGATCTGGAAAAGATCATCCTGAGTGAGCTATCCCCCAAACAGTAAGACACACACACACACACACACGGTCACACGGTATATACTCACTCATATAGACATATAATATAGAATAAACTTACTAGAATCTGTATATCTAAAGAAACTAATCAAGAGGGAGGACTCTTGATAAATTGCTCAAGCCCTATCCAGAAATGCAAAGAGAATGGACATCAGTAGAAGGAGAAAAGAGGGAATAAGTCAGGAGCCTGACACAGAGGACCTCTGAAAGGCTCTGCCCTGCAGACTATCAAAGCAGATGTTGAGACTTATGGCCAACCTTTGGACAGAGTGTAGGTAAGCTTAGGAAAAGAAGTGGTACACAATAAGATATGGAGAGGACAGGAACTCCACAAGGAGACCAACACAATCAAAAAATCTAGGCACAGGGGTCTTTCCTGAGACTGATACTCCAACCAAGGACCATGTATGGAGATAACCTAAGACCCCTGCAAAGATGTACTCCATGACAGTTCAGGGTCCAAATTGGTTCCATAGTAATAGGAACAGGGACTGTCTCTGACATGAACTGAATTTTCTGCTTTCTAATTCCCTCCCCCCTGAAGGGGAACCAGCATCACAATGCCGCAGAAGACAATTCAGCCACTCCTGATGAGACCTAATTGACTAGAATCAGAAGGAAGAAAAGGAAGACCTCCCCTATCAATGGACTTGGGGAGGGGCATTCTTGCAGAGGTAGGAAGAAGGGAGGGATTGTGGTGGGGTGGAGGGAGCTTAAGGGGCATAAAAGTGAATAAAGTGAAAGAAAGAAAGAAAAAAGAAAGAAAGAAAGAAAGAAAGAAAGAAAGAAAGAAAGAAAGAAAGAAAGAAGAAAGAAAGAACATCGTGTCCACTACTTCCAGGTAAAAGTTGAAGGAAATGGTGGACATCTATGAAGACAGCAGAAACAATCATACAGTGGCATAATCACACAAGGAAGTTAAAGAGTGCTGCTTAAGGGGAACACGCAGGGTATTTCAAATACATTCCTGATGTAGCCCATTGCAGCCTTGGAATTGAAAACAACAGCCCCATGTAGAGGGAAGAGTTGCAGGTCTCAGTAACAGAAGTGACCCCACCCCAAATGTCCTGGCACCAGAGCATGTCCAACTCTCCCAAACATATTCCTGGTTTTGGAGAAGGAGCTCTGTTAATTTCGCTGTAACTCAGGGCCCTACAAAGAGTTCCCTAGGCCTAGGCCCCAGGGTGTTACTGGATCTGAAAAGCAGGTTCCTAAGTGTGAGAAAGAGCTGTTTCTTTTCTACACATGAAGGACTCAGGGAAAGCCTTGCTTGATCAAGCGAGTTCAAGATCAAGCTTGATCAAGAACAGCAGTGTTCGTCTTTCTCAAATAGTTGTCACCTGGGATCTTCTTGACTACCTGGCAGTTCTATGCTTTTCTCAGGAAGAAAATTTGACCTTTAGGGCACACCAGGTCTTAATGTTGGTTGTGACCCTGTAATGCCCCTTTGAGAAGCTTGTTGAGTCTCCTTCTCATTTAACATGGGAATTTGCTAGTGGTGGGTTGTAAATCAGTTGTCTGCTTTTCCTATGGTTGGGGCAGTCTTAGTGAATGAACATATTTTCTAGGACCTAATCTTTAACAAGCCTGGTTAGCCTACCACATATTTTGGAGTGTTGTAGAAGCAACCCTCCTTTAGGTAATTTCCCCTTTGTGTGACTATCCCTAAGCATTGGTAAATCCTTTCCATCATCAATTCTAATCTTGCACATCACAGCTTAGTAGTAAAGATTTCTACCTCCACAAAATGAAGTCCAAATGGATCTCACCCCCTTCTTCAGGAGCAAAGACATGACAACATAGGTCCTTGGAGGGTGAGGGGGATGAATTCCTCTTTTCATTGCTGTTGAACAGGGATGCCAGGGTGGAGATGGTGACCTGCTTCCTTTTCCATGGCTGATGATACTCATTAGCCATCCTATCATCATAATGGGGCAGCTGGCTCATCTGCAGGTAAAACTCACACAGTGCTCTGAGTCAGAGTCCATGCTCTGGCCTTTGGGCTCACAAGTGGAGTCATACAACTGGATGCCTTTGTGTTGGGACCTTACACTCTCTTACCTCTTGAATTCTGTCAGAATCCTTTGGGCTACATAGGGCTCCCTGTTGCCAGTACTTTGCCCCTTTCCTGATTAGCTCTTCAGCTCATTTTTGGCATCAAAGGGATCTGAGTAGTCATCAGCTATGGTCATCTTGTCGTTCTAGCCCACTCAGCTCTCCCCTGCAGCTAACAGCAGGTCACTGGGCTCCAGTTATAGCCAACACAGCTCACACCTCTCAGTCCCCACCCCAAGGGCCTGAACTCAGGCCACTTTGATAAGCTAGTACTACCAGAATATGTAGTGCACCACTTCTGGGGTAGTGGGCTTCCATTTGCTGCTGCTAGAGTAGAGGTGCTGAGCATTGTGGGATGAGCACAAGCACAGGGCCTAGGACGCTGATGTGGATGGTCTGCAGCCCTGATCCTTGCAGCAGCAGCAACAGCAGTAGTGAAGACATGCTGCCCCTAACAGGACTCCACGCCACCAGTGCAGTAGTTGAGATGGCACAGGGTGCACATTTTGTGCAGTCAGGAGCCCAGCACCATTGTACAGGTCCTCATCTGAGCATGGTAGGCACGGATAGGATACCCGTGCTGCAACTGTGCTGTCTTAGGGCAGAAATCCCGACAATGCCGAGAAGCAGGCCCCAGTGGACCCTCAGGATGCCTAGGATGCGGATCAGCCCTGCTGTAAGGCCTAGGGAGGAGGATAGTTGTGCTTCTCTCCCATGTGCCTCTGCTTGGGGTTGTCGGGCCTTGGCTCTTGGTCTTGCTGTTACCAAAACTTAAGTATCTGTTACAAGAAGCCTCCTAGGGCTATGGCTTGCCAGCCTGATCCAATGCTGCAGCCAATTGAGGATCAACGCCCCTGCCCAGTCCTGCCAAATTCAAGTTCTTGTGGCTACCACCTGGCTAGGGCCTCTACTGCACAGCCCTCAGCTCCATGCTCCATCACCTGAGCTTGGAATCCACAGCTTCTCACAGGTGGGTCTCATAGGAGCCCCAGATGCCAAGAGCAGAAAGCTGGGCGCCCCTGCTGTGTTCCTTCCTGTGGCCAACTGCAAACTTCTCCAGTTTGCCTGGGCTAGGCCAGCTGCTTATTGGAGGGGAACACCAGCTAGGATGTTAGCACCCAACACCAGGCAGGACATGCCCCTGCAAGTCCCAGCGGCACCTGCTGCTGCAGCTGCTGCCTACCTAACCGCCATGTGTGTCACACCACAAGCATTGTAATGTGGAGTACTAGGATATGTCTACACACAGCCCTGTTGCCAACACACAGAGGCAATGCACAGAATGAAATTATTCAGAGTACAACGTGTGGGTCCTGATAGTTGCTCAGACCACATTGGGCCACTACTTCACATGGAGCCACTAGGAGGGTCCACCACAGAAGCTCCCAAGGCTCATCAGCCCACTCCTCCCCACATGGTGGTCCCTCACTTACCATGTTGAGGTTTCCAAGCTCATACTCAGAGCTCTTGCAGCTCCAGGCAGAAGGTCAGGATCACAAGCACTTACTCAGCTACAGAATCCAGCCTTGGAGGATGTTGTCCAGGAAATCCTGCCGTCTTGTCTGACTGGCAGTTCACCTACACATTCTGATTGGCTAGTGAGGGCTGAAACAAGAGCACTTACCTTAGGATTGCTAAAGGCACATAGCACAGTGTTTCCTGGCACTGGTTTCAGGCCCAGGCACAGTATTTTCCTAGATCTGCAGAGACTTGCATTTCAGTAGCACTAGCACCAGAACTCCAATAGCTGGCCCTTCTGCCTTTTTGTACTCGGTAGGTGTTGGTTTCTAGGAGGAAGCCTAGAAAACCCACATCAGAGACATAAACTTGAAAAAGTAGGCTTTATTTTCTGCCTGCAAAAGGAGGTGGTCTGCATGGGATCAAAACAGCATCCCTGAGGAGATGATGTGTTGCATAATTAAAGGGTGAATACCTCAAGGTGAGGGGTATTTTGCTGTGTGGTGTGGTCATTCAATCAAATTTTAACATTATGGGTTAAGCAAGAGAGTATCTGTTAGAGACTGGGCCTGATCCAAGACTTCTTGCCTCAAGGCCCCTTATTAGTACACTAGACATTGGGTTCTGAATCCAAAGAAAGAAAGAACGAAAGAAAACAATACACTACCCTAACAAGTGTACCTACGTGTGAAGGTGTTAGTTATTTCCAGATGGAGTCAGTTGAATTAGCAAACTTTGCCATTACAACAGCCAAGACAGAAGGGCTGAGACTTAGTTCTTTCATGAAACAGGCAAGGAAAGCCTGGAATCATTTCTAAAGCAACAGTTTGACTCAAAAAAGGAAGCATGGGGAGTCTTGACAAATTCATGTAGAGCTCTCCTATCACTATTTGAAGATGACATGATAGTGTATGCAAGGGACACCAAAAATTCTACCAAACAAGACTGAAAACTGATAAACAGTGGCTGGATAAAAAAAAATAATAAAAAAACCAGTAGCCATCCTATACAAAAGCAACAAACGGATGGAGAAAGAAATTAGGGAAACTACTCCCTTCACAATAGTAAAAAATAATATAAGTTATCTTGGTGTAACTCTAACCAAGCAAATGAAAAGCCTGTCTGACAAGAACTTTAGGTGTCTGAAGTATGAAACTGAAGAAGATATTAGAAGATAGAATGATATCACATGCTTGTAGACTGGTGGGATTAATATAGTAAAATTGGCCATCTTATCAAAAGCATTCGACAAATTCAATGCAATCCCCATCAAAATACCAGCGCAATTTTTAATAGACCTTGAAAGAACACTCTAAACTTCATATGGTAAAACAAATATAGATTCTTATTTATGCCCCTCTACAAAACTCAAATTCAAGTTGATTGAAACCCCAATATAACACCAAATACAATAAATCTATAAAAAGAGAAAGTGGAGAAGCACCTGGAACTCATTGGTACAGGAGACAACTTCCTGATCAGAATATCAGCAGCACAGAATCTAAGGTCAATAACTCAAAATTGGCACTTCTTGAAACTGGAAAGCTTCTATGAGGCAAAGGTCACTGTCAATAAAAGGAAACAACAGTCTGTAGATTAGGTAAGGATTTTCACCAATCCTACATCCTACAAAGGGTTAATATCCAAAATACATAATAAACTCAAGAAATCAAACACCAATAAAGAAATAACCTATTTAAAAAATGGGGTACAGAACTAAACAGAAAGTTCTCAACAGAGGATTCTCATGGCTGAAAAGTACTTAAAGAAATGTTCAACATTCTTGGTCAACAGGGAAATGCAAATCAAAATGACCCTGAGATTCCCTCTCACACCTGTCAGAATGGCTAAGATCAAATTCTCAAGCAACAGCACATACTAGCAAGAGTGTGGAGAAAGGGGAACACTGCTCCATTGCTGGTGGGAGTGTAAACTTGTAAAACCACTTTGGAAATCAATCTGGCAATTTCTCAGAAAACTGGGAATAGCTTTACCTCAAGACCCATCTATAGCACTCCTGGATATATACCTGAAAGACAATCCACCAGACAAGGATACTTGCTCAACTATGTTCACAGCAACTTTATGTGTAATATCCAGAATCTGGAAACAACCCAGGTGTGCCTCCACCAAACAATGGATAAAGAAATTGGTAAGTTTACACAATGGAATACAACTCAGCTATAAAAAAAAGAAAAGAAACCATGACATTTGCAGGGAAATGGATAGAACTCGAAAAGATCATTCTCAGTGAGATATGTCAGATCTGGAAATACATACATGGTATGTAATCACTTACAGGTGGATTTTAGCCATAGAGTACATGATAAGCATACTGTAAGGCACTGAACCAAAGACAGTAAGTAGCACAGAAGATTCAAGAAGGGATGCATAAATTCCACTCAGGAATTTATTTGCAATCGACAGAGGTTATAGGCTAAAGACAAGAACAAGGTGGCAGAGGGGTCGCAGTGAAAAGAGGAGGAGGTCAGACCTGGAAAGAGCAAAGGCGAGAGTAAAGAAGGCCTGTAGAGAAAAGAAAATCTGAGCATGGGATGTGTCTGTGACAAGCTGGAAACCTAAGTCAGGGTAGGCTCCTGGGAGGATATGAGGGGAACACAAGCAGAGACTCCTAATGGCAGAGGCAATAGGGACTAAAGAGGACACCCACTAACTAGACTAGTCTCCTAGCAGAGTGAAGGGAACACCAACCCACTCACAAAAACGTTGAACAAAAATTTACCCTGCCTATAATATGTGCAGCAAAGAAGATAAGCAGAGAGAGCAGAGACTGAGGGAATGCCCAACCAATGCCTAGCCCAACCAAAGACCCAACCTACCAGAGAGTGCCAACCCATGACACTATGAATGATACTCTGCTAAACTTGCAGACAGGAACCTGACAGCATTGTCCTCTGAGAGGTGTTAACCAGCAGCACCTCAAAACACATGCAGTCTCAAAACCAAACATTGGGTGATGCATAGGGACATTTGTGGAAAAGAGGGAGGAAAGAGAAAAAGACCTGGAAAGGATAGGAACTCCACAAGAAGACCAACACTGCCAACTAACTAAGGCCAAGAGGTGCCTGCTGAGACTGAAGCATCAATCAAGGATTATGAATGAATTGGACCTAGGCCTTTAAAACAGTGTATCAGTTAGCTTGAGTCTACAACAAGAAGGCAAAATGAATATAAATTTAAAAGAATTAAAACCACTCACAGGTATATCCAACTGTGTGAGTTAATTCCAGATGTAGGCTGTTTTACTACTAAGCTTAGCTATCACAAGAGCCAAGTCAGAACAGCTGAGACATTTCCTACCTGAAATAAGCAAGAAAAGCATAGAGACATTCCCAAAGAAATGCTTTTTCTCAAAAAAGAAGAAAAGAAAGTGGGGGGAGCATTGTATAGCTGAGATAAAAAGTTAATAAACTATAACTCATATTAATTGAAATAAAAATTAATTTAAAAAACGAAAGTGTGGTGATTTTACTTTGAGAATCTGGGTACCTTCATGTAGAGTTCTAGTTATTTCTACACATGCTAAGTTAACAGTTCCACATTTGAACATGGTCACAATGTAAAAGCTAGTATTTGGGGAAATTTTACTCAAAGTCATGCATAAAGGTGATAGAAAGACATTTCTCTGCCATTTTTGTCTCGTACTCTAACATCTAAATGATGATCAAGTAGTAATCGCCTCAGGAAAGAATAAGGCCACTACCACAATTTTGCACATTATTTGAAGCAAGCTTGATTATACTGGTTTGTAGCCAAAGGATGGCTAAGACTGCTCCTAATTCCAGTTTAAGAGTGCAGCAATGGATTCATTTCCTGGGACACTTTTACGGAGTAAAATCACAGATAGTTACAAAAGTGAAAAATTTCACTTTTAGAAAGGTTTACTAAAGTGAAAAAAAATGGGGCAGTAAAGTCATACAGTAAAATCTCAAATTAACACCAATTTTTCGCTATGTGATTAAAGGGTAGTGAGGGGGAATCAGGGTGTTCTCAAAAACAAGTCAAGGTCAAGATTTGGGGCAAGGATGGCTCCAGAAAATGGACTTAAAAGCAGCAACTCAGCTCATACAATAAATGTAACCATATATTTACAAATACGGGGGTCATATCTTCTGTATTGAAAATGGAGACAGACAGATTCCTTACAAGTCAATGACACTGAGACAGTAGATTGCTTTTGAGCCAGTGCTATTTCTTAACCATGACTTATGATCGAAATGTAGAGATATCAATGTCACAATTTTCACAAATAGGAAGAACCAAAACCACAAATACAAAAATCATCTAGGAATAGTCACCTATTAATTAGCACCATAGACATTGTTCAACAATGCATGGCTGTGATGAGCCAGTGTGTCCTCAGAACAAAGATGCTTTTGCCACTGAGCAGGCTGGCTCAGAAGAAGGTCACAGCTGCTTCCATGCAAGACCAGACAGAGTTCATTTTCAGTAGCCCTGGCTGCTGTGTCAGGAGTGTGACATCACTGTAGGAAATTCGTTCTACTTCGTGTTTTACCCTTTATTTTTATTTTAGTTATATGGGTGTTTGCCTGCATGTGTCTCTGTGAAGTACCCACAGAGGCAAGAGCAGGGTGGAAGATTCCAGCAAATGATCTTACAGCACATATGTGTTCTGGAAATAAAACCAGGGCCCTCTGGACAGCACCCCAGGCTGTTAACTGCTGAGACATTTCTAGACCAACTTTCTAAATTTAAATTGACTTTTATAATCTTTGATTAAAATATAGTACATCACTTTCCCCCTTTCTTGTCTTCCATCCATGCCTTCCAAATCCTTCACTTCAGACTTCTTCCTTCTTCTGTATGAAGAAGTATGTTGTAATACATGATGACAACCTGCTAAGTTTGGTTTTATTGATTGTGTGTATATGGTTTAAGGACTGATTCAATGCTTTATATCTTGTATAAATAATGATGGCTGAAGCTCTTACAGGCCCCTTGCTTGAATGAGAACTGGTGGTTAGTGTCTTCATTCTCACAAACTGCACACAAATGTCCATGGTTAGACAACAATGCTGGAGCAGGACATCTGCAGACATCACCTAAAGTGGGGCAGCACATAGTGACCATCAAACTGTGACCATCATATTTTTAGTCATCAAAATTAGCCATCATGTATTAGCAATCACAGAGTGGCCATCACATAATTCCGATCACATAGTGTCCCTCAGTATGATCATTACACAGCTGGACATTAACATAGGACCTTTAATAAATTGAGCATCATTAAGGCTATCACACAGAGAGCATCAAACAATGCCCATCATGGAGAATGAATCACAGAGTTGGCCATTAAACAGTGGACATCACACAATGGCCATCAGTCACTGGACTTCCCATTGTATCCATAGAAGAGAGTCCATTAGAGTGGCTATCAAATAGTGATGCTCACTTAGTGTTCACCATATATTTCAATTAAAGAGTGACAGTCAAAAAGCAAACATCGAATACTGGGGATCAGACAGTGTTCACAGTGTGGCCATTGCAGAGTGACCATCAGAGAGTTGGCTATCTCATTGTGTCTATAGCACATTGGGCATCCTATAGGGGTTATGATCCTCAACCATCACACAGAGGATATAAAACTTTGGTCAACACATTATGTTGATTACTAGTGACCTCCATATGGAAGCCATCGCATAGTGATGATAAAAAGAGAACATTACATACTTTCCACTCCAAGGTGGCCATCACACAGTGACCATCACACTATGTCCATCACAAAATGATGATCACTCAGTGAATTACTCACAGCTGTTCATCCAATGACTATCACAAATTGGGCATCATTTGTGGCCATCACATGCTGGTCACAACATAGTGGATTTTACAGTATCCATCACCCAGATATGACCACAGAGATGCCATTACAGAGTGACCATTATGCTGTAGCCAGAAAACAACAGCTATCAATCTACTTTCATATTGCAATGATAATGAAAATGTGGAGAGTATAAAATGATAAGCATATGTTGACCAACACAGTGACCATCACATCATGGCCTTCACACAGTGTCTCTCACACTGTGACCATCAGAGAGTTGGCCATCACCATGTACATTAACATTGGCCAACACTCGGTGTCCATCACATGCCGTCTTTAACACTCTGGGCATCACCATGTTTATGACATAATCACTATCACACAGTGGCCATCATATAATGAATATTACACAGTGACAATAAAACAGTATCAATCAAAATGTTCATCACATATCAGTGATTACAGAGTGACCATTATGCAATTAAATCATACAGCTAACCATCAATTATTAGCCAGCACAGAATGGCCATTACAAAACAACCGTCAGTCACAGGCCATGGTAGTGAAAATCATGTATTGGTGATGAAGCACTGATCTTTGCACAGTGAACAAAACTCAATGTCAATCACACATTGTCCAACACAAGGTCAAATTTACACACTGACCATCACACCATATAAATCACATAGTGGGATATCAAACAGTGAGCATCAGATAATGGCCATCACAGGGTGACCATCACAGTGGCTATCAAACTTTGACCATCACATAGTGGGATCCCACAGAATTTATAATTCAGTGACCAACACACACAGGCCATCATTAAGTGGCCAGCATACAGTGACCATCAACAGTGACAAAAAACACATTACTGTCAATCAGAGGCCCTCAAAAAGTGGCCATAACACAGTAACCATCACAGAGTAATCATCACACAGTGAACAAAACACAGTAGCCATTAATTATGACCATTTCACAGTGGCCATTACATTGTAACCCTCACAAAATGATAATTAAACAGAGTTCTCACCCAAACGTCACATGGATTAAATTAGAGTGAACAGCACAAAGTTCAATATCATGACAAGTCCATCTCATAGTGTAAATCAACTCATGGTCATACATTGTCTCCATTAGATAGGGAAGACTACATTGAATATCAAACAGAGATCACATATACAGTGGCCATCATACAGAGGGATATATATATGTATAATTTATGATAATTTAAACAGAATATTATATATATACATATATATATATATATATCACAGCAGGCATCACACAGGTGCAAGTAACCTGTGATATATATATATATATATATGTATATATATATATATATATATGTATATATATATATGGGTACATTTATATATACATTTAAATATATGAATGTATATCACATATATATATGGTTGAGAATATATATGTATATATCAAGGTACATTTATATATACATATAAATATATGAATGTATATCACATATATATATATATATATATATATATATATATATATATATATATATGGTTGAGAAGCCTGAACCTGGGCACTCAGGAGAGAAGTCCCAGCTTGGGAGCTATCCCACAGCCAGATTAAGAGCAAGACACACTTGAAAATGAAGGAGTCACAAGAGCTGAAGCTGAAAACCCTGAGAGCCTGCATACAGAGCACACAAGCCAAGAAGCTGCAAGGATGCAGACAAATCAAGTTGGTCACTTTCCAAATCCAGGCAAAAAGACCAATGCAGAAAAGGAGACTGAACCTCAGGTGAGAGGTGTTGACTTTTCTGACAAGCACTTCCTCCATGAAGCCTCTACCCACAGCACATGCCAGAGGGATCCTTGCCTGACTATTGGGAAGGCTACAGAACCATCATCCAGGCTAAGAAGAGACAAGGTCCTCTAATGACCTCAAAGCTGGAGAACCACAGTGGTGAGCAGGGTAACCAAAAAGACCATGCAGAAAAACACATTTGACCTGAGCACATTTGGAGGCAAGGAAGGGCTGTGAACCCCATGGAGTCAGCTAGAGTGGGCTCTGGGTTCCAAGAACAGGCTTCAGGAGCTATGGAGGAGGCATGGCTTTCCAGCACTTTAACTTGGGATCCCACTACTACCTGATGGGCAAACATTCTGGAGACACTCTCTGGAGGCCTCTCTGCCTGATCTCCACACTCTTTGGGCGCGTTCCTCCAGCCATCTTCCCAGATCAAGCACTGTGTCTTCCATTGGCCCACCAGATTCCCACTACTCAAGGACTCTGGCGAAGGCTCAATGTCTAGGCTTCAGGAAGAAAGACCAGCACCAAAAACTCACAAAATGTCCTTCACCTTCTTGAGGGACTCACTGGCAGACCCGCCCATGCATGCTCCTTCCTGATGCACACCTGTCTGAACTGGAAAGGAAGGATGGATTTACTGGAATTCTCACCCTTCTTCTGGAGGGTTGTGCCGAAACAATCATTGACGTCACTTCCCATTTCCAGCTCTCCTCTGCTTGGACAGATCATCTTTTCAGAGTTAGTTTTATATCCCTTAGGGCTTCGTCCATGCCAAGTTACAGAAATTCCTGGGGTAGGACTACTTAGGATAAGTGCCAGGTGTGTTCGTTTCAGCACTAATGAATATTGTGTTCATTTCTCTCCTCTGTATAACAAGCTG
Source organism: Meriones unguiculatus (assembly GCF_030254825.1). NCBI lineage: Eukaryota > Metazoa > Chordata > Mammalia > Rodentia > Muridae > Meriones > Meriones unguiculatus. The sequence goes on along the minus strand of NC_083353.1, from coordinate 21,950,241 downwards.
TTCATGAATAATCATCTGTGTGTATATACATATGACTGGAAAGAGAGAGTCATTCATGGGCATGGACATAGAGAACTGATAGCCTCTGTTTGAGTATGCATGTGTGTGCAAGTGTGTTTATGTGTGTGTGTGGGGGGGAGTAGTGGGAAATAAACCAGAGAAAAAAAGGGATCCATTTGCAACCCAGAAAACCAAGACCCAGTTGCCCAGGATCAGAATGGAAATGAAAAGCTCTGGGCGGGCTTTTGGGATCTGCACCAGTGTGAACACCTGTGAATGCCTAGCTCCTGGGCTGAAGGAGCCAGGGCAGAAAGGTGGTGTGATAAGTGTGCAAGACAGGACATCCAGGCACCAAGCAGAAATCCACTTGACCCAAGGAGGCTCCACTCACTAGGGTGAAAGAAATCTGTCCCCTCCAAACTCCTCCCACAATGCACTGACTAAAATCGGATGTCAGAGCAGTTACTAAGCTTTTTTTTTCTCTTCCCCCTGCTGTTGTGTGAGCATGAGCAGTGTCTGGCAGGCACCCGAAGATGGTGTCCCCCACTGGGGAACTGGCTATACCGAGAGAGCCAGCAAAGACTTTACCGAAGCCCCCATTTGCCAGAGCTTGCTTAAAAGCCAAGCAGGGCTGTGAATCCCCTGGAGTCCTCCAGTGTGGGCTCTGGGGTCAGAGAACAGGGTTCCTGAGCTGTGGACGGGGCGTGGCCCAGGGAAGCAGAAGTCAGAAGGGGCTGACTCAGATCCAGGAGCCTCAGCTGCTGACTGGGCAGATTTGATCCCAAGGCGTGGTCCAGCAACTCCATATATATCTAGGGGAGGGATGAGCCCCTCTACAGTGAGGCAAAGTGAGGCTGCAGGCTGGAAGACTGCCAGCAGCCTATCCCAGAATCTGCTGCAGAGACACAGGTAGCCACCGCCAGAGGAAGAGGACAAGATCAGTCTGACATGCTGTTTGCTATGTGGGGCCCAGTCCTGTCCTCAGGATGGAGGCTGGCTGTTCCCAGGGAGCCCTGCATTAGCTGTGTGATCACCTGTGCAAGGACACAGAGCCACGCAAGCTCTACAAGGCCCTGAAGAAACTCGCCTCCGTGCCCATCCTGTCTGAACGTCTGGCAGAGATAGGCTTCAGGCAGACCATCAAAGTCTTGAGGAAACAGCAGCTCCTAGTGCCCTACCCAGGAACCTGGAGGCCAGATTGTGGGAGAGTTCCCTGCTGTTGTCCTGGTCTGGCTCAGACCAGGACTCCCCTGACTCTGCCTTGGTGCTGAGCATGAAGACAGAGCAAGGAAGAACATCTCTGGCAGAGGAGCACCGAGTATCCACGTCCAGCGAAGCCCAAGACAAGCATACAGAGGCCTTGCAGCTGAGCAGGTGAAGACCCAGCCCGATCAAGAGGCGAAGCACATGCCAGAGGCCAGAGGCAAGTGACACAGGCCATGGAAGTCTGGGACCAGCAGCCAAGAGGATCCAAAGGTGAAGACAGAGGCCCTCCTCTGGCCCAGGAGGATGGTCACGCTGACTCTTTGGGGGCTTGCCACAACTCTGACCAAGCCTGCTACCCCCTGGGTGTCCCGGGTCACTCTTAGGGCCAAAATGACGGGGAAGTGCAGCTGTGGCCTGTCAAGTTGGATTCCAAGACACTGGTCTACTCAGGTCCCAGGAGTTCCGTTCACCAGCAGGAATCGCCAGGAGGTCTCCTCCTTGCAAAAGATCCCAAGGGCACGTGGGATGCTCAGTGCCAAGCCACGGAAGCCACTGCAGCCCATGCAGCTGATGCAGCCGAACAATCTGCTCTCCAGGGAATCTCCCAAGCCAAGGATGCCTTCAAAGCCAACACAGCCCAAGCAGCCCAAGGAGCAGAACATGGGCAAGCAGGGGACGAGCCTGAGACCCACAGCCAGACTGTGACCAAGACACAGTGGCAGATGGAGGAGGCAGACCAAGAGCTGAGGCTGCAAGCCCTCACAGCCCACATCCGGAAGCCGACAAACCCAGATGGCCACCTTCTTCACCCAGACCAGGAGCCGAGGCGAGCCAGAGGAGCCCGGACCCCCGGTGCGGGGGCCCTCCTCCGAAACGCACCTCCTCCTGGAGGCCTCTGGCCACAGCCCAATCCAGCGAGCTCTCTGCACCTCGACCCAGGCTAAAAAGAGAACTGCCCCCCTCATGGCCAAGGCTCTCCGGGATAATTGCACCCAGTTCTCTTGCAGATGAACCCCAGAAGGACACTGTCTGCTCAGGCATGCCTTGAGACTCCCCGGGACTGTACACACCCACTTGTCCCTCACAAAAAAAGTCAGGCTTTCCAGAGCTTGCACCTGGCATCCCACTTGGAGCTCTGGAGACACTCTTTGGAGGCCTCTCCGCCTGATCTCCATACTTTTTTGGCAGGTTCCACCCACCCGTGAGAGCCTGGGCTGCAGCCATCTTCCCAGATCAAGCACTCTGTCTTCCATTGGCCCACCCGACTCGCATTACCCAAGGACTCTGGCGAAGGCTCAAGGTCTAGGCTTCAGGAAGGAAGACCAGCACCAACATCTCACACCTTGGCCTTCACCTCTCCGACGGACTCACTGGCAGATAAGCCCACCCATGCCATGTCCTGATGCACACCTGCGTGAATTGTAAAGTAAGGATGGATTTCCTGGAAGTCTCACCCCCTCTTCTGGAGGGCTGTGCCAAACCAATCATTGACCTCACTTCCCATTTCCAGCTCTGTAGTCCTTGGACAGATCTTTTTCCCAGAGTTAGTTTTCCATCCCTTAGGGCTTTGCCCATGCCAAGGTAGACAAGTGCCTGGGGGAGGACTGCTTAGGATAAGAGCCAGATGTGTGTGTTTGAACACTAATGTTTTTATTTTCCTCTTTGTATTCACAGTCTTTTAAGCATGATTATGTTTAGAATGATAAATTTTAATTTGATAACCATTCAGAGATATTTGCATTGTATTTGTACATATCGTTCCAATATTTTTGAATGATGAGCATGCGTTCATATAATTTAACAGAGTAACCTATGGATTCATGTAATTAAAGAGGCATAGGGGAGTAACACATCAAAATGTGATCAAATTTTGGCATGCAAACATCTATTCCGTTCCGAATAACGTTTCAATAAGTTCATCTTCTCGATATTTGTAATAAAATTAAAGGTAAAACCAAAAACCATAAAATAAAATGTGTGAATATGTCTGTTTTTTAAAAGAGGTGGTGGAATTGATGCAGAAAAAAAATGAGGCCAAAAGAGACTAGACCTATGACAACCCACACTTTTGGGATGCCCTGTGTTTTGTGGCCACAGTGATCAGGTGAGTAAACCTGATGAGAAAAACAGAGGAATATGCCTTAATTTATAAAGGAAGTTGGGAGGGTCCACTGACAGACAGTGAAGAGGTGAAAGATATGGAAGAAATAAAATAATAGTGAAACACTGACAGTTACAAAAGGAGAAAGAGAGAGGAAAAGAATGGGGGGACTTAAAATGTCATGGATAAGCTGCAGCAAGGATCCAATGTCCCAATATCAGAAAAGCAGTGAAAAGCCATAGATGGGCTTGAGGTTTTGCTTCTCTGTGGATGGGCTCCTAGCTATGTGCAAACAGTGGGAAGAAAGAGTTGGTGAGCATCAGCCAGCAAGGTGGTGAAGCAGGCTTGCAAGTTATGATATCCAATCCCATTTGGAAAAACCCTTTCACTGAGGATGCCTATCATAGATGCCTGGTGTGAGTGTGTTTGAACACTATTGTTTTCTTTTCTGTACTTTGTCTTCAAACCTGTTGAAATATATTTGCACAAAATTAATTGACAGTAATATGCATAGTTATTTAATTGGTACTTGTACTTATTGACAGATGATATATCATTGTATGTATATTTACATATAGATTAATAAACAAATAAATACATAGCTTGATAGATACAATGAAAATTGACACACTAAAATGTAATGGTAGTTCAGCATGCATCATGCAGACCGTGGACAACATAAGTAAAGATTAAACAAGTAAATGTAATAGAGGATAAATATTAAAGTAAATGAAGAACAACAAAATACCTCCAAATAGTGTGTGTGAGAGAGAGATGAGGGAGAGAGAGGAACAGAGACAGACAAAGGGAGGTGGGCAGACATGAAGGAATGAAGACAAGTTAATATGACATAAATTTTCCTTTTAGGGCTTTATTTGTAAACTGAGAATGTAAATGTGTAATTCTCTTACAGCACATTTGATGTAACTGAAGTAAACATTCAGGTAAAGAAATAGACATTTCCTCAAAATCAACACAATATGAAAGTTGAATGAGTTGTCCATTGCATATACATTTTAAGCTTTGGACTGTCTGCAAATAGAAATTCATGGAATTTTATCATTTGTGCATGAATGACAGAGACCTGTGTTCTTCATCAGCAAGAAAGAAACTATCCGAATGCAGAAGGATGCATCTGAGCTCTTGTCTGGCCTTTAATGCTTTACTGAAGATGAATGCTAATATTCTCTAAATTGCCATGGCCATACAGTTTCAACTATTTCTACAGACACATTATTTTTCTAAGAATTTCAGTAAATTTATAAAAAGTACATAAGATTTGATTTTTTTTCCTATATTACAGGTGACAGTGAAGATTTCTTTTCAGAATGATTTAATGTTACCTGATTATCCTGTATGGATTTTAAGCACCTTTAAATGATCAAGTATTGATTATAAAATGTTGTAATATACTTTGGTGGTTCATTACACAGTTTTTAGAAGAACTGTTTTGAGTTTATTATTGTAATCACAACCAAAAAATGAGAAAAGTGATATTGGAAGAAAAGGACTTCAATCTTCTAGTTGATACATGAACATACTAAATATGCACAGTTATATATATACGCAGCACAGACTGTATATATATGTAGAACATATAGGATGACATTTCTGTTCCTATAGCAAGTAATAATTGAAATAATGGCTGAAAACAGGCTACAGAAAATTAATTACTTATTTTTTTATGTGTTACAGAATTATTGTAAACATCATATGATTTCCTGCTTATTGGCAAAACCTGAGTCATAAAGAGAAGTTAAAAACACTCATCAATCCCCAGGGTCCGAGGATTGTTCAAGGATCCTGAATAAACTGCATTGAAAAAAAAAACACATGGCTGAGAAACACTTAAAAAAAAACACTCATCAAGTCCATGTTCATACCACCCAGAATGTGCCTTATCTTGTCTGATCCTGGAAGCTAAAACACTCATCAATGGACACCTTCAAACTCAGCGTCACATACTCCATAACTCACAAAAGATATGACAGAAAGAATGGAGAAGAGAGAGAGAGAGAGAGAGAGAGAGAGAGATGGAGATGGAGAGATTAATTTATGGGGAGCATAGAGATGTTAGATGGAAGAGCTCTGCTGGGTGTGAGAGTAGTCATCAGGGCTAGTTTAATTGCTATGCACACCTAAACAATTACCAGAGCATCTGAACCAATCCAGGCAGATCACAGATTCTTGGTGCTATTTTTTCCCTTACCCCAACCCAGCAGATGGAAAAAGTATTCACTTAAAGATCAAGTTTAAAAATTCCATTCCCATAGTGTAACCATTCCTATGCAATAACAAAACAATCCTCAAAAGGTATTGTTTTTTTTTTATTCTTTTTTTTTCAATGTAGTTTATTCGGGAACCTTGAACAATCATCTGACCCTGGGGAAAGCCAGCCCACAGCTTAAATAGCCTCTGGGTAGCCAACCCAGGCGTGCCACGTGTGCAATGCAGATAGGTCCACATACGTGGAAGCAAGCCAGATCCTCAGCCTTAGCCAAATGTGGAATTGTTCGTGACAGAGAGCACTCACCATCGGGAAGGTGGAAGGAAAAGGTATTGTTAACCCTCTATTTTTCCTATGTTAGGTATTTTTTTCTTTTTCTGTTTTTTTCCCTCTTTCTTTCTGTTTCTTTCATATTTCCTTCCTTTCTTTCTTTGTCACAAAACAAAAAGAACAAATGTAATTAATACAAGTAAATTTTAAGCCTTTTCCAGAAAATTATAAAATGCTGACATCTAGTGGAGGTGAAAATATAGGCCTAGAAGGAGTTTTAGTAATGCAGTGTCCTAAGTGTAAGCTAAATGCTTCCAGATCCAAATGCAGAAATAAGCACAGGTGGATATGTCTTGTTTATATTTTTATCCTTACTATTATTATTTACAATTTATTTACATCCCAGATGTAGCCCCTTCCCTCTTCTGCTTACGGTCCCACCCTCTCTCCCTCTTCCTTCGCTATCCCTTTTCCCTAGTCCACAGATAGGGGAAGTCCTTCTCCTTTACTGTCTGACCCTAGAATATTAGGTCCCATCATGACTGCCTGGATCCTCTTCCTCAGTGGGCTAGCTAAGTCTTCCAAGCAGGGAAAAGCACTCAGGGAACAGGCAACCTAGTTCATGACAGAGACTTTGTCTTCTCTACTTATCCAAGTAAGGGTTCTCGCTTGGAGACTGAGCTAACTATGGGCTACGACTGAGCAGGGGTTCTAGGTCCTCTCTATGCATAGCCTTTGGTTGATGCATCAATCTCTACAGTCCCCCACTGGGCCCAGGTTTTTGTTGTTTTGTTGGACTCTGTGTAAGGCTCCTGTCTCCTCCATGTCTTTCTATCTCCCTCTTATTCATAAGATTCCCTGCACTCTGCCCAAGTTTGGCTATGTGTCTCAGCATTCACTTTAATATCCTGCTTGGTACTGAAAGGGTCAAACTAACTTTGTAACCTATATGTCTTTTAAAGCCTATAGTTTTGAGTTTTAGGTCTAGGTTAAGCAAAAAACAAACAAACAAACAACAACAACAAAAAGCAACAATCAATGACCTTCACTCAGCAAAAAGAATGACCAGACCCTTGTTTTTGAGATAGTGTTTCTTAGCAACCAACCCAGATGACCTCAGTCTTTCTTCTGAGTAGCTTCTGACCTCCAGCCAAAAGCCCACAACCCTGATCTTCAAGGATGGGCTAACCAAACCCACCTTCAATTGCAACTGCATCCACACTTGGCCAAGCTTGAGCACCTAAGACTAACCAATTATCTTAATTTATAGCTTCCTCATCCAATCCTAAATTGCCAAACTGCAACTTCAAATTTCCCACACTTTTTCTTTTAAAAAACCTAAGGCCTTTGTCGCCTGGTGCCACTCTTTGCTGACAGACAGGGGTGACCCCATTGCACAATGGTTAATTTAAACCTCTTGCTTTTCCATTGAGTTGTGGTCTGTGGGAGTTTCTGGGAAGGGAGTGATCTTGAACTCCTGAGCTGTTAGACCCCAGGTCTTACAGTCCAGTCTTTCAGAGGCCCTTTGTGGAAGGCTCCTGTCTTGTTCCTTGTTTTCACCCTCTTCCAATGTCTATCTTGTTTGCCTTTCTGAATGAGGATTGAGCATCTTGAGGACTCAAGAAGGGTCCTCCTTCTTGCTTGGCTGCTTTAGGTGTACAGATTTTAGTATGTTTATCCTATACTATGTAGCTAATATATATGTATGAGTGAATATACACCACCTGTGTCTTTCTGTATCTGGGTTACCTCACTCAAGATGATCTTTTCTAGTTCCCACCATTTGCCTGCAAATTTCATTGTGTCCTTGTTTTTAATAACTGAGTAATGTCCCACTGTGTAAATGTAGCATTCTTCAGTTGAGGGACAGGTTATGGCTATAATGAGTAAAGAGGTCATGAACATAGTTGAGCAAATGACCTTGTATGGTTGAGCATCTTTTGGGTATATACCCACATGTAGTATAGCTGGCACGATTCCAATTTTTTTGAGAAAGCTCCAGATTGATTTTCAAGGTGGTTGTACAAGTTTACATTCCCTAAATCAATTGAGGAGGGGGTTACCCTTTTTCCACATCCTCTCCAGCATATGTTGTAGCTTAAGTTTTTTATTTTAGCCATTATGATGGCTATGAGATGGAATTTCAGAGCCATTTGGATCTGCATTTTCTTGATGACTAAGGATGTTGAGCATTGTACTAAGTGCTTCTCTGTCATTCGATATTCCTTCTTTGAGAATTCTCTGTTTAGTTCTGTACCTCATTTTTATTTTGATTATTTGATTTGTTGGTGTTTAATTTCTTGAGTTGTTTATATATTCTAGATGTTAGCCTTCTGTCAGATATAGGGTTGGTGAAGATATTTTCCCAGTGTGAGGGCTGTCCTTTGCTTAACAGTAGCTTTTCCATTTCATGAGATCCCATTCATTGAATGTTTATTTTAGAGCCTGTGCTGTTGGCATTCTATTCAGGAAGTTGCCTCCTGTACCAATGAGTTCCAGGACCTTCACAAATTTTTCTTCTAACAGTTTTAGTGTGTCAAGTTTTATGTTTTGGTCTTTGATTCACTTGGAGCTTACTTTGTGCAGGGTGACAAATATGGATCTATTTTCAGTTTTGTACATGTAGATATCCAGTTAGGAGAGCATTATTTGTTGAAGGTGTTGTCTTTTTTTCCCATTGTATGATTTTGGATTCTTTGTCAAAAATCAGGTGTACACAGTTGTATGGAATTATTTCTGGGTCTTCTATTTGATTGCATTGATTCTCCAGTCTGTTGTTTCTATTTTAGCACCATGCCATTTTTTATTATGGTTACTCAAAAATACAACTTGAGGTCGGTGATGAAGATGCCTTCAGAAGGTATCCGTTCAGGATGGTTTTAGCTATCCAGTTGTTTTTTTCTTTTTTTTTTTTTTTTCCCCATATAAAGTTGAGAATTTTTCATTCAAAGTCTGTGAAGAATAATGTTGGTATTTTGATGAAACTGCATTGAACCTGTAGACTTCTTTTAGTAGGATGGCTATTTTTACTCTGCTAATCTGTCTTATCAATGAGCATGGTAGATCTTTCCATCTTCTGATATGTTCTTCAAATTCTTTCTTCAAAGATTTGAAGTTTTTTTTTTTTTTTTAACAGTTCTTTCACCTTCTTTGTTAGAGTTACAACGAGGTGTTTTATGTTATTTGTGGCTATTGTGAAGGGTGTTGTTTCCCTAATTTCTTTCTCAATCCATTTGTCTTTTGTATACAGGAGGGCTCCTGATATTTTGAGTTAATTTTGTACCCAGCCACTTTACTAAAGTTTTTTATCAGCTGTAGGAGTTCCCTGGTAGAATTTTTGGGGTCACTCATGTATAGTGTCATATTATCTGCAAATAGTGATACTTTGACTTCTTCCTTTCTATTTTGTACCTTTATCTCTTTTAGTTGTCTTATTGCTATTGCTAGGACTTCTGGTACAGTATCAAAGAAATATGGAGAGGGTGGGCAGCATTGCCTTGCCCCTGATTTCAGTGGAATTGACTTAAGTTATTCTCCATTTAATTTGATGTTTGCTATAGGCTTGCTTTGCATTGCCTTTTCTATGTTTAGGTATGTGCCTTGTATCCATGATTTCTCAAGATTTCAAACATAAACAGGTGTGAGATTTTGTCAAATGCCTTTTTCAGCATCTAAGGAGATGATTATGTTTTTTTTTGTTTGTTTGTTTGGTAGATTGATGTATTTCCTTATGTTGAACGACCCTTACATGCCTGGAATGATGCCTCCTTGTTCATAGGGGATGATATCTTTGATGTGTTCTTGGATTCGGTTAGCGAGTATTTTATTGAATATTTTTGTGTCAGTGTTCGTATGAGAGATTGGTCTGAAATTCTCTTTCTTTGTTGGGTCTTTGTGTTATTTAGGTATCAAGTTGATTGTATCCTCATAGAATAAATTTGGTAATGTTCCTTCTGTTTGTGTTTTGTGAAATAGTTCGAAGAGTATTGGAACTAGGTCTTCTTTGAATGTCTGGTATAATCCTGCAGTGAAACCATCTGGCCCTGGGCTTTATGTTGATGTGAGACTTTTGATGACCTCTTCTTTTTCTATAGGGGAAGTGGACTATTTAATTTAGTTTTTGGATCTTGATTCAGCTTTTTAAATGGAAGCTACCAAGAAAATTTTCCATTTCACTTAGATTTTCGAATTTTGTGGCATATAGGCTTTTAAAGTAGGACATAATGAATCTTTGGATTTCCTCAGTGTCTGTTGTTATGACCTCCATTTCATTTCTGATTTTGTTGATTTGGATAGTATCTCTCCTCCCTTTAGTTAGTTTTGCAAAGGGTTTGTCTGTCTTGTTGATTTTCTCAAAGAAACAGCTCTTGGTTTCTTTGAATTGCTTTGTTTCTAATTTATTGATTTCTTAGTTTGATAATTTCCAGCTGTCTACTCCTCCTGGGTATGTCTGCTTTTTTTCCTAGTGCTTTCAGGTGTGCCAATAAGTTGCTTGTATGTGAAATCTTGTATTTTTCTACGAAGAAACGTAGTGCTATGAACTTTCCTCAGCACTGCTTTGATTGTGTCCCATAAGTTTGGGTAAGTTGTGTCTTCATTTTTGTTGAATTCTAGGAAGTCCTTAACTTTCTTCCCTGTCCCAGCTGCTGTTGAATATAAAGTTGCTCAGTTTCTATGCATGTGTAGGCTTTTTGCTATTTCTATTATTGTTGAGGTATAACATGGTGGTCTCATATGATACAAGGGAGTATTTTAACTTTTCTTCTGTATCTTTTTTTGAGGCTTGCTTTGTGCCTTACTATATGGTCAGTTTTGGAGAAGGTTCCCTGAGGTGCTGAGAAAAAGAGATACTTCTTTGAGTTTGGGTGAAACATTCTGTAGACATCTATGTGGTCCATTTGATTTAGGATCTCTTAAGTGACATCATTTCTCTGTTTAGCTTCTGACTTGATAACTTAGCTTCTGACTTCTGTCCCTTGGTGAGAGTTGAATATTGAAGCCTCCTATCATTAAGGTCTTGGGATGGATGTGTGATTTAAGCTTTAATAATGTTTATTTTATAAATGCAGAAGAGCTTGTGTTTGGACATAAATGTTCATTATTGTGATATCCTCCTCATGGATTTTTTTCCTATAGTGAGAGTGAAGTGTTCCTCCCCCTCTCTTTTGGTTAATTTTGGTTGAAAATCTATTTTGTTAGATATTAGGATGGTTAATTCAGCATGCTTCTTGTATCTGCTTGCTTAAAGAAACACTTTTCCTTCCCTTTATTCTGAGGGAGCATCCTTTTTTGCTGTAAAGTTGTGTTTCCTGAATGCAGCAGAGTGTTGTTTCCTGTTTCCACAACCATCCTGTTATTCTTTGTTTTTTTATTGGAGAATCAAGTCCATTTGTGTTGTTAGATATTAGTGACCAATGATGTCTAGTTCCTTTTATTGTGGAATTGGTGGGGCTTGTGTGTTTGTGTGCCTGGTTTTTGTTTGTTTGTTTGTTTGCGTGGTTTTTTTGTTTGTTTTACTGTGAAGGTATTTTTTTCTCCTCTATTTCCTTTGTTCTTGTTGATTTTGTTTGATTGGGTTTTCCTTTTCCTTTTCAGCTGTAGGGCTGGGTTGTTGTGTATATATTGTTTAAATTTATTTATGTCATGGAATATTTTGTTTTTCCATCTGTGTTGATTTATAATTTTGCTGGGCATAGTAGTCTGGGTAGGTATCTGTGGTCTCTTAGCTTTTTCATGATATCCACCCAGGCCTTTCTGGATCTCGTAATTTCTGTTGAGAATTCTGCTGTGGTTGTGATTGGTCTGTCTTTATGTGTTAGTTGTCCTTCTTACCTTGCCACTCTTGATATGTTTCTTTGTTCTGTAGATTTAGTGATTTGATTATTATGTGACAGGAGGAATTCCTTTTCCGGTCTAATCTATTTTGTGTTCTGTAAGCATCTTGTATGTTAAAGGGCATCTCTTTCTTAAGGTTGGGGAAATTTTCAACTATGATATTACTGAGAATATTTTCTGCACTTTGGAAACTGGAATTTTCTTTTTTACCTATTCCTATTATTCGTAGGTTTCATCTTTTCATGGTATCCTTGATTTCTTCGACATTTTGTATCAGGAACTTTTCCACTTTTACGTTTTCTTCTAGAGACATATATATTTCTGCAATTCTATCTTTGGTGCCTGATAGTCTCTTCCCTGTCTCTTTCCTGTCTCCTGCATTCTGCTGAAGATGCTTACTTTTGTGGTTCCTGATCTGTTCTCTAAGTTCAGCAAGTCCAGGCTTTTCTCTGTTTGTGTTTTCTTTATTGATTCTAATTCCGTTTTCATGTCTTGAAAGATTTTATTGATTTTCTTCACCTGTTTGATTGTGGATTCATATCTGTCCATGATGGCCTCTATTTTTTTTGTTGTTGTTTATTTTGACTTTATAATCCACAAATAACTTCATAATCACAGAATTAAGATAATTTTCCTATGTTTCCTCTGCATTAGAATATCTACTGGTTTTGGGGGATTCTGGTGTATCCATAGTGTCCTGATTTTTGCTGATCAGATTCTTTCCCCAGCCTCTAGTTTTCAGGATGTCTGTAACCTTGACTCTTTTTTCTTGGAGCCTGTACTGCCATGTGCACCTGTGTCTGAAGTCTGCACTAATATACAGGAAGCTGGGAGATTCCAAGGTCTTGAGAATGCATGCTGGAAATTCAGATGTGGCTAAGTAAGGGAGTTCTCTCTGCTGAGTTCATGCTCTCTACTGGCTCACTGTCTGTGATCCAGGTATGCCAGGAAGCTGTGGTGCAGGCAGAAAGATCTCCAAGTCTAGGGCTGCACCAATGCTCCATAGGCTTCCTCAAGATGTACAATATGATGTGGTTCTCACATATAGTTCAGATTCACTGGGTTCACTGACTGTGCTGGGTTCCATGTTTCTGACCCAGGTGGGCCAGGAAGATGGCCCATTGAGCAAGCAGAATGGAGCCATGCTCCTTCCCAAATACAGGAGGTATCCACTCCATAAGACCATGAGAGTGAGCACCACTAGCTACTGTGACCAGGAAGGTGTTCCACTGGATGGTGAAAGTGTGCTCCAGGGTTTAAAGCTAGGAGCCACTGGTACCCAGAAGGTGTCCACAGGACTGTGAGAGTGGGCACCTGGGTTTGTAACCTCACCCCCAGTACCAGTGAGAGTGAGTGCCCAAAGTTGGAGATACCAACTACTGGTATCTGAAGGTATCTACAGACAGTGGGCTTCGCATGTAGCCTGGGGCTGTCAGTGCTGGACAGGAGCCCAATTATTTTTCTCAGTATTAGACTAAAGATGGACTCTCAAGTATCCCTGTGGATTCTCATCTCATCTGAGAAACAGAGAGATGTTGTGGTTTGGGTTTTCTACAGTATGGCCTGCCATTCATTCTGCTTTCACTGCTGAGCTGTTGTTCAGATACCATGCATAGTAGGCAATAACATCTTGGATGCTTCCCTCTATTCTTTTTTCAATTTCTTCATGCTTCAAACTGAAGATATTTTAAAAAACAATGTTCATTCTACCACATTTGTTTTTTTAGATTTTGTTTGTTTGTTGGTTAACAGCAGAAGAACTGAAGACAATCCACAGTTCTTTTGTTTTGGCTCTGACTCTGTCTCTCTTTTTCTCCTTTCTCTCTTTCAATTTCCTTTCTCTTATTTTTCCTATGATTTTTCTCTTTTATAATTTTATTTATTTACTTTTCATTATTACAGTTTATTCACTTCATATCCCAGTTGTAACCCCTTCCCTTGTCCTCTTCAATTCCACCCTACCTCTCTTATCTCCTCTCATGCCAATTCCCAAGTCCACCTCCCCTTCCATCTGGCCCTAGCCTATCAGGTGTCATCAGGACTGGCTGCATTGCTTTCCTCTGTGGTCTGGTACAGTTGCACTCCCTCTAGGGTGAGGTGATCAAAGAGCCAGACACTTAGTTCACATCAGAGACAGCCCCTGCTACTCCCCTTACTTGGGAACACACATGGAAGCTGAGCTGCCATTTGCAACATCTGTGCCAGAGGTCTAGGTAACATGCATGCATGGTTCTTGTTGCATGGTCCTATAAGACTTGGCAAATACCTATGGGCTCAGATATTTTGGTTCTGTTGCTCTCCTTGTAGAGCTCCTATCCTTTCCAGGTCTTTCTATTTCCTCTTTATTTCATAAGATTCCCTGAAATCTGCCCAAAGTTTGGCAAATAGTGTCAGCATCTGCTTCGATACCCTGCTAGTTAGAATCCTTCAGAGGCCCTCTGTGGTAGGCTCCTGTCCTATTCCCTTTTTTCTCCTACTCCCAATGTCCATCTCATTTGTTTTGAGTGAGGATTGAGCAAACTCCCTAGGGTCCTCCTTCTCATTTAGATTCTTTAGAATTATAGATTTTAGATGTTTATCCCATATTATATGAGTAATATATGCCTATAGTGAATATATACCATGTGTGTCCTTCTGCTTCTAGGTCACCTCATTCAGGATCATCTTTTCTAGTTCCCACCATAGCCCTGCAAAATTTCATGATTTCCCTGTTTTTAATTGCTGAGTAGTATTCCATTGTGTAAATGTACCACCATTTCTGTATCCATTCCTAAGTTTAGGGACATCTGGGTTATTTCCATATTCTGGTTATTATGAATAAAGCTGTTTTGAACATATTTGAGCAAATGTCCTTGCTCATATTTTTGATATATATTACTGGGAGTGTTGTAGATGGATCTTGAAGTGGCAATGTTTCTAAATTTCTGAGAAAGCAGCAGATTGATTCCCAAAGTGGTTGTAATTATTTACATTCCCACCAACAATGGAGGACGTTACCCCTTTCTCCACATCCTCTTCAGCATGTGTTGTCACTTGATTTTTTGTTCTTATCCATTCTGATGGATGTTAGATGAAATCTCATGGTCATTTTGATTTGCATTTCCCTGATAACTAACACATTCAGAATTTTTTTTGACATTTTAAAACTTTTCTTTATTCTTCATTAATTACACTTTATTTACTTTGTATCCCCCTTGTGGTTCCCTCCCTCCTCCAGTCCCAATCGCTTCCTTCTTCCACCCTCTGCATGCATGACCCTCCCCAAGTCTACTGATAGGGAAGATCTTCTTTTCCTTCCTTCTGATACTAGTCAATTAGGTCTCACCAGGAGTGGCTGCATTGTCTTCTTGTGTGGCCTGGTAATGCTGCTTCTCCCTCAGGGGGAGGTAATTAAAGAGCAGGCCAAACGGTTCATGTCAGAGACAGTCTCTGTTCCTAATAAAATGAAACCCACTTGGATATTCAATTGCTATGGGCTACATCTGTGCAAGGGTCTTAGGTTATCTCCATGCATAGTCCTTGGTTGGAGTATCAGTCTCAGGAAAGACCCCTGTGCTCAGAATTTCTGTTCTGTTGCTGTCTTTGTGGGGTTCCTGTCCTCTCCAGATCTTACTGTTTCCCACTTCTTTCCTAAGATTCCCTGCACTCTGCCCAAAGGTTGCCCATAAGTCTCAACACAAGCATGGATAGTCTGCAGGGCAGAGTCTTTCAGAGGTCCTCTGTGTCAGGCTCCTGACTTGTTACCTCTTTTATCCTTCTTCTGATATCCATCTTCTTTGCCTTTCTGAATAGGAATTGAGCAGTTTAGGAAGAGTCCTCCCTCTTAATTAGTTTCTTTAGGTGTACAGATTTTAGTAGGTTTATCTCATATATCTATATGAGTGAATATATACAGTGTGCATCTTTCTGCTTCTGAGATAGCTCACTCAGAATGATATTTTCCAGATTCCAGCATTTACCTGCAATTTTCATGATTTCCTTTTTTATTGCTGAGTAATATTCCATTGTGTAGATATACCACAAATTGTGCATTCATTCCTCCACTGAGGGGCATCTGGACTGTTTCCAGCTACTGGCTATTAAAAATATGGCTACTACAAACATGGTTGAGCAAATGTCCTCATTTTGTACTTGAGACTCTTTTGGTTATATGCCTAGAAGTGGTATAGCTAGATCTTGAGGAAACACTATTCCTAGTTGTCTGAGAAAGTGTCAGGTTGCTTTCCAGAGTGGTTTTACAAGTTTACATTCCTACCAGCAGTGCAGGAGGGTTCCCCTTTCTCCACAACCTCTGCAGCATGTGTTGTCTCTTGTGTTTTTGAACTTAGCCATTCTGAGGGTTGTAAGGTGAAATCTTAGGATGGTTTTGATTTGCATTTCCCTGATGGCTAATGACACTGAGCATTTCTTTAAGTGTTTCTCTGCCATTCTATATTCCTCTATTGAGAATTCTCTGTTTAGTGCTGTACTCCATTTTTTAATTGGATTTCTAGATTTTTTGCTGTTTAACTTCTTTACTCCTTTATATATACTGGGTATTAGTCCTCTGTCAGTTATGGAGTTGGTGAAGATCCTTTCCCAATCTGTAGGCTGTCATTTTGTTGTGATGACAGTGCCCTTTGCTTTACAGAAGATTTTCAGTCCCATTTGTTGATTGTTGCTCTTAGAGCCTGTGCTGTTGGTGTTCTCTTCAGGAAGTCATTTCATGTGCCAATGAGTTCAAGGCTCTTTCCCATTTTTTCTTCTAAGCATTTTAGTATATCTGGTTTTATGTTGAGGTCTTCGAACCATTTGGAATTTAGTTTTGTGCAGGGTGATAAGGCTGGATTGATTTGCATTTTTCTACATGTAGACATCCAGTTAGACCAGCACCATTTGTTGAAGATACTGTCTTTTTTCCATTGAATGATTTTGGCATCTTTGTAAAAAAAATCTTCGTAAGTTTGTGTATTTATGTCAGGATCTTCTATTCAATTCCATTGATCCACCAGTCTATTTCTATACCAGTACCATGCAGTTTTTAGTATTGTTGCTCTATAGTTGAGCTTGAGATGAGGGATGGAGATGCCTCCAGAAGATCTTTTATTGTAGAGGACTGTTTTAGCAATTCTGGGTTTCTTCTTGTTCCATATGAAGGTGAGAATATTTCTTTCAAGCTCTGTAAAGAAGTGTGTTGGTAATTTGATGGGAATTGCATTGAATGAGTAGATTGCTTTTGGTAAGATGGCAAGTTTTACTGTGTTAATTCTGCCAAACCATGAGCATGGGAGATCTTTCCATCTTCTGATATCTTCTAATTCTTTCTTCAGAGACTTGAAATCTTTTTCATACAAGTCTTTGACTTGCTTGGTTAGGGTTACACCAAGGTACTTTATGTCGTTTGTGGCTATTTTGAAGATGTAGATGGCGGGGAATAATGAAAATCATGGCTGAAATCAATAAATTAGAAACAAAGAAAACACTTCAAAGAATCAATGAAACCAAGAGCTTGTTCTTCGAGAAAATCGACAAGATAGACAACCCATTAGCCAAGCTAACTAAAAGGCAGAGAGACACCATCCAAATCAAGAAAATCAGAAATGAAAAGGGGACATTACTACAGATACAAAGGAAACCCAAACAATCATTAGAACTTACTTCAAAGTCTGTATGCCACAAAATTTGAAAATATAAATGAAATTGGCAATTTTCTCGATCGATTCCACTTACCAAAGCTGAATCAAGATCAGGTAAATCAATTAAATAATCCTACATGCCCTAAGAAAATAGAAGTGGTCATCAAAATTCTCCCATCCAAAAAAAGCCCAGGACCAGATGGTTTCAGCACAGAATTCTACCAGACCTTCAAAGAAGAGTTAACTCTAGTTCTCTTCAAACTAAATAGAAACAGCAGGAACACTACCAAACTCATTCTATGAAGCCATAGTCACCTTGGTACCTAACCCTTACAAAGACCCAACAAGAAAAAAGAATTTCAGGCCAATCTCACTTATGAACATTGATGCAAAAATACTCAACAAAATACTTGCAAACCGAATACAAGAACACATCAAAGATATCATCCACTATGACTAAGTCTGCTTCAATGAAGGCATGCAGGGGTGGTTCAATATATAGAAATTCATCAGTGTGATCCACCATATAAACAAACTGAAGGAGAAAAACCACATGATCATCTCCTTAGATGCTGAAAAGGCATTTGACAAAATCCAACATACATTCATGTTTAAAGTCTTGGAGATATCAGGGATACCAGACACATAAATGAACATAGTAAAGGCAATATACAGCAAGCCTATAGCCAATATCAAACTCAATGTAGAGAAACTTAAAACAATCCCACTGAAATCAGGGACAAGGCAAGGCTGCCCACTCTCTCCATATCTATTCTGGAAATCTTTGCTAGAGCAATATGACAGTTGAAGATCAAGCAGATACATATGGAAAAGGAAGAAGCCAAAGTGTCACTATTTGTAGATGATAGGATAGCATACCTGAGTGACCCCAAAAATTCTGCCAGTGAACTCCTATAGCTGATAAACACCTTCAGCAACGTGGCCAGTTACAACATTAACTCAAAAAAAAAATAGTGCTTCTGTATACAAAAGTCAAAAGGGCTGAGAAAGAAATTAGGAGAGCATTTCTTTAAGTCTTTCTCTGCCATTAGATATTCCTCTACAGAGAATTCTCTGTTTAACTCTGTACCTCATTTTTTATTTGGATTACTTGGTGTGTTAGTGTTTAAATTCTTCAATTCTTTATATATTCCAGATATTAGCCTATGTTTAATGTAGGGTTGGTGATGATACTTTCCCAGTCTCTATGCTGTTGTTTTGTTCTTTTTTTCTGTATCTTTTTTTAATTTTTATTAATTACATGTTATTCAGTTTGTATCCCCCATTAGCCCCTCCCTCATCCCCTCCTGATCCAATCTCCCTACCCCCTACTTCATGCATGCCCCTCCCCAAGTCCACTGATAGGGGAGGTCCTCCTTTCCTACCTTCTGATCTTAGTTTATCAGATCTCATCAGAACTGGCTGCATTGTCTGCTTCTGCTGCCTGCTAAGGCTGCTACCCCCTCAGGGGGAGGTGATCAAAGTGCGGTCCAATCAGATCATGTCAGTTGCAGTCCCTCTTCCCATTACTATGAAACCCACTTGGACACTAAACTGCCATGGGTTACATCTTTGCTGGAGTTCTAGGTTATCTCCATCCCTGATACTTGGTTGGAGTATGGACTCTGGGAAGACCCCTGTGTTCAAATTTCTTGTTCTGTTTCTCTCCTTGTGGAGTTCCTGTCCTCTCCAGATCTTACTATTTCCCACTTCTTACATAAGATTCCATGCTAATTGCCCAACAGTTTGGCCATAAGCCTCAGCATCTGCTTTGACAGTCTGCAGGGCAGAGCCTTACAGAGGCCCTCCATGGCGGGTTTCTAGCTTGATTCCTGTTTTCTTCTTCTTCTGATGTCCATCCTCTTTGCCTTTGGGATAGGGATTGAGCATTTTAGTCAGTGTCTTCTCTCTTGATTAGTTTCTTTAAAGGTACAGATTTCTGTAGGTTTATCCTATATTACATGTCTATATGAGTGAGTATATACTGTGTGTGTCTTTCTGCTTCTGGGACAGCTCACTGAGGATGATCCTTTCGAGGTTCCACCATTTACCTGCAAATTTCAAGATTTCCTTATTTTTCATTGATGAGTAATATTCCATTGTGTAGTTATACCAGAATTTCTGCTTCCATTCTTCAGTTGAGGGGCATCTGGGCTGTTTCCAGCTTCTGGCTATTACAAATAAGGCTGCTAAAAACACGGTTGTGAAAATGTCTTTAATTTGTACTTGAGCCTTTTTTTGGATAACAAAAGCAAACGCCAGATTGAATGCAATTCTCATCAAATTACCAACACAATTCTTCAGCGACTTTGAAAGAAAAATTCTCAACATCATATAGAATAACAAGGAACCCAGAATTGCTAAAACAACCCTCTACAACAAAAGATCTTCTGGGGGTATCTCCATCCCTTATCTTAAGCTCTATCATAGAGCAACAGTAACAAAAACTGCATGGTACTGGCTTAGAAACACAATGGTGGATCAATGGAACCAAAAAGAAGATCCAGAAATAAACCCACACACTTATGGACACCTGATCATATAATGGAAAAGATATGGCATCTTCAACAAATGGTTCTGGTCTAACTGGATGTCTACATGTAGAAAAATGCAAATAGATCCATCCTTATCACCCTGCACAAAACTGAAGTCCAAGTGGATCAAAGACCTCAACATAAATCCAGACATTAAATCACTTAGAAGAAAAAGTGAGCAAGACCCTTGAACACATTGGTACAGGAGACAACTTCCTGAACAGAACACCAACAGCACAGGCTCTAAGAGCAACAATTAATAAATGGGACCTCATGAAACTGAAAAGCTTCTGTAAAGCCAAGGACACTGTCATCAAAACAAAAGGAATACCTACAGATTGGAAAAAAATCTTCAACAAAACTTCTTCTGACAGAGGGCTAATATCCAGTATATATAAAGAACTAAAGAAGTTGAAAAGCAGCAAACAAAGTAATCCAATTAAAAAATGGGGAACAGAGCTAAACAGAGAATTCTTAGTAGAGGAATACAGAATGGCAGAGAAACACTTAAAGAAATGCTCAACATCATTAGCCATATGGGAAATGCAAATTAAAATGACCCTGAGATTTCACCTTATACTAATCAGAATGGTCAAGATGAAAAACTTGAATGACAACACATACTGGAGATAGGGGAACCCTCCTCCACTGCTGGTGGGAATGTAAACTTGTAAAATCACTCTGTAAATCAATCTGGCACTTTCTCAGACAACTAGTAATACTGCTTCCTCAAGATCCAGCCATGTTATTTTGTTCTTACGACAGTATCCTTTGCTTTTTAGAAGCTTTGAGAATCATGAGGTCCCATTTATTGATTGTTGATTTTAGAGCCTGTGCTGTTGGTGTTCTGTTTAGGAAGTTGTTTCCTGTGGCTATGAGTTCTAGGCTCTTCCCCACGTAGCTAATGACTTTGTAAATACCTTTGACACCTCATGGATTTTAGACTTTCCTTTCATTTAAGTTTAATACCTCCCTTTTTTTTTGACAGTTTTCAGTGCTTTTAAAAATTATTTGTATCTCTTTCCACTTAGACAGGTAAATTTACCTGCTGACAACTGAGTCCATGACCCAGGTCACAGATAGTGTGAGAAGAGAAGGAAGCTCCACAAATTGTACACACATACACAGAGTCATCCCACATACTCATCTCCACTCAGGCATGCATGATTTCCTTACATACTTTCAATTTAAAGCAATTTCACACTCTCTCTCACACACAAGCACATTAAAATGTAATAAAAATTTTTATGCTTTACCCAGAGTAGCTGTAGATACCACAATATTTTTCACTCATGATTTTATTGTATCATTGATATTTTTCATTTATACTAAGAGTTTGTATTTTTGAAAGGTATATATCCTAGCATTTGCATTTTAGCTTGATGCACTCTTTCTTTTCCCCCCTTAATTCTTCTCTTCTTCCTCTATCTTCCTTCTTACTTTTCTTTTTGTTTTACTTCCTTTCCCACTCCCCATACCTTATAATAGGAACATAACACATACCACTTTCTCCACCAATTACTGAAGTTTCTCATAGCATCTTAATTAGAAAGAGTATTACATTTAATAATTTATTTTATTCCAGTTATGTATTATTGCTCAATCTTTGTTCAAAGCCATCAGATTCATTTCACAAAGGGCCCTCTAAGCATGAACTTCCTACCTTTTAAAATTTACACTAATTTTTTAGGACATTTCTCAGGCAAGAATTCTGGGGCAAGAGAACTGCAAGGTAATAATTGCTTGGCTACTTTGAATTGTGTCAAGAAAGAGCCTGACACAGAGGACCTCTTAAAGTCTCTGCCCTGCAGACTATCAATGCAGATGCTGAGACTTATGGGAAACCTTTGGGCAGAGTGCAGGGAATCTTAGGAAAGAAATGGGAAACAGTAAGATCTGGAGAGGACAGGAACTCCACAAGGAGAGCAACAGAACCAAAAAAAAAAAAGCTGAGCACAAGGGTCTTTCCTGAGAGTGATACTCCAACCAAGGCCTATGTATGGAGATAACCTAAGATCCCTGTATATATGTAGCCCATGGCAGTTCAGTATTCAAGTATATTCTATTGTTATAGGAAAAGGGACTGTCTCTGACATGAACTGATTTTTCTGCCCTTTAATTAACTCCCCTGAGGGGGAAGCAGCATTACCAAGCCACACAAGAAGACAATGCAGCCACTCCTGATGAGACCTAATTGAATAGGATCAAAAGGAAGGAAAAGAAGACCTCCTCTATCAGTGGACTTGGGGAGGAATAAAATGTAATAAATAAAGAATTTTAAAAATTTATATAAGTGGGGAAAAGGGAAAGGGTAAAGACAGATGGTAGCTGTAATGGTAATGAAGAATTTGTTGTGAGGCATGCATACATTGCCACCACTGATTGTTGCATGGAGCTAGAGTGAGGTGGAGACATTCATACCTTGGACATCTCATTCTTGATATGGGTAGGTGGAAGCATTGCTACTTCCCTGTTCTGTGCCAGCATGCATTGGCACTTGTAGTCTTGACCCCCTACCTCTGCTATTCTTGGAGTAATCAAGTAGCCTAGGCACCTGGAATTCTTCCCGATATAAATTGGCAACATCCCAGACCAAGCCAATAATATGTGCCCATCCTGGGAAGCTCTCCCAACCCCAAGGGTCCTGCTTTTCAATGATGGCTTCTATTTTTTTTGTTTGTTTCCTCTCTATATTCCGCTAATTGTGCCTCTACTTGTTTGGTTCTATTTGCCTGTATTTCTTTGGGAGCTATGTTCATTACTACCCAATGGCTTGAGTGCCATTCCAGAAACTGTTTCCTGTGTAAAGTTGCATTTGAAGGTGTCTTTACTCTGCCGCCGTTCAATTACCTCCATAGTTTAACCTCATAATTATTAGCTCAGATAGTTTATGGTACCTTTCCCACAATATTTAAATAGCATGTCCTTAATGTTTTAGTATTTAGTATGTAGAATCCATTTTTATTCTCAAAGAGTAGCAATGTCCTGCCTAAATTTGCCTTGTTTCTTCTTCTGCAGTGTAAAATTTCATGCTTATGACAAGTTGGGGAAGTGACATGTTTTCAAGGAAATATGAAGACTGGCTTCATGTTATCCTAAAAATGATAGTGGAAGGTAACTTTCCAAAAGTGTTGGTTTGAAAACAATTGGGTCCACAGAAGAAGAATAGGTTCCTGCCAATTATATTCAACATGGATAAGAAGAAAATTCCAAGAGATTTCACCGGATTTCTCTGACAATCCTATCATTATTTAAGTAGTTTCTAACTTTTGTCTGAAAACTGAGAATAAGATATTGAATCCAATTCGTTTTAGGCATAAATTTGAATCCATGAAAAAAAGTTGTTTTTTTTTTTATTTTTATAGACAGCCAAAAAAAAAAAAAGAAAAACTGAAAGTTGTGTATTTGAAACAAACATCAAAAATAATCCCCGAAGAGGTGCAGTTGCACATAACTTTAATCCCACCACTCTGGAGGCAGAGACAGATGGATCTTTGTGATCAAGACCAACCAGATCTACATATCCAGTTCCAAGACATCCAGGGCTACTTAAACAGATTCCACTAAAAAAAAAAAAATCCTTGGATCAGAAAAACTTGGCAAGCATAGGAAGAAATAAGACTCATGATCTAGCCAGATTTGGAGGCACAGACCTGTAATCTAAGCTACTCAGGATGTTCCATCAGGACCATAAACTCAAGACTCAGCTAGGCTACACAGTGAGCTAAAGGCCAACATGGACAAATTAGTAAGATTCTCTCTCACAACAACAACAACAAAAAATTTAAGAAGTCTCTAGCTCAAGGACAGAGAACACTAGACTTGCAAACATGATGCCCTTTAATCCATCCCAAATGGAAAAATAGAGATAAGAGTAACCAAATAATGACCAAGGCTTGAAAGTCCTTGAAGTATTGAAATACATATTCAAAACCCTGGGAGCGGAGGAGAGAGGGGCTTATGGGGGATACAAAGTGAATAAACTGTAATTAATAAAAAAAATGTTACTATTTCCATAGGGTAAAGCATTTTTTATTTCATTATCTATAAACATTAAATTTATTTTTATTAACTATATTGTTTCTCTTAAGATAAATACTGCTTCTTTCAAATGTGTAAGAGTTTGTATGTAAAAGAATAATCGATAAGTACTTGCTCAATACACTTGGCAATTCTGTCTGAGAAACTTGATTATTTACTTATCTTCAAAATAACAGTTGATCACTATTTCAATGTCTTGTTTTTTTATTTGATTAATTAGCCTTTTGTTTCTATGTTTTGGCATAATCACTACAAAGACAAAGAAGTGCACACACACACATGCACACACACTCACATACACACAAATTTACATTACTAACAATAAGCCTTATCCAGAATATTTTAGAGACATTTTTTATTCTTTTTCTACATTACACAAATTTATATAATAAAGAATAAAGCATGTGATTTATATTGTATCTGCATAAATCCTGGCTCTATGGTCCTATGTTGATGACATACCCATTTCTCCTTTAATAGCTCAAAAAATTTAATTACAGTTCATTCACTTTGTATCCCAGAGGTAGCCCTCTCCCCTCATTCCCTCCAAGTCCCACCTCCCCTCTCTCATCTCCTCCTGTGCCCCTTTCTAAGTCCACTGATAGGGAAGGTCCTCCTCCTCTTGCATCTGATCCTAGCTTACCAGGTCTCATCAGGCCTGGTTGCATTGTCTTACTCTGTGGTCTGGTAAGGCTGCTCCCACCTCAGGGGGAGGTGATCAAGGGGCCAGCCACTGAGTTCATGTCAGAGATAGTCCCTGGGAACCCAATTGGATACTGAGCTGCCATAGGCTACATCTGAGCAGGGGTTCTATGTTATATCATGAATGGTCTTTGGTTGGAGTATCAGTCTCAGAAAAGACCCCTGTGTCCAGGTTTTTTGCTTGTGTTGCTCTCCTTTTGGAGCTCCTGTTTAATATCATGCTATGAAATATGCAAAGAGTAAAAAAAGTTCAACTTTTTTCATCTGTACTCATGATGTTCCCTCTTTGATTCAAAGGCCACCTAACAACAACAACAAAAAATCAGACATAAGAAACACTCTTCTTTGTTGTTGGCCAGGGAAGTTAAAAAACAACAACAACAACAACAACAAAAACAGATTACTACTATTGCCCTTAGCCATCTGCTAAGAAGTGAAAGATAAGTCTTTCATCCTGAAGATACCACTTACTTTAGAAATAGGACCCAGAGACCTATTATCTGGCCCTGAATAAATTTTCCTTTGTGAGAATTAGCTTTCCAGAAGACACCATGCCAGCTTCCAAATGAGGGAAGTAACTAACATTCCTTCATAGCTTTGGTGCCTATGAACCATATCAACGATGAACATGGCAAGGTAAACATAAGGCTGGAATATAGCACTCATACCTTGGCAGTGAGCAACAGCTTTCTAATTGGACTTAAAAACCCACTCAATGAGAAGGATACCATGCCTCATATTAAAAACCTAGCTCACGTCCCAGTTCTAGTGAAGTTGTGGGTTTTGGGAAAATATCTACAGTCATTAATTTACCAATAGCGCAAACTATAAATATTTGTCCTTATTATCAGAAATCGGTGTAGTATTCACTTCTCATTGAGAAAATGTTTCTTTGAGCAGATTCAGACTACTACAGAAAACCATGATCTATCAAAATGCAGCGTATGGAGCCCAGTCCCAATGAATACCTATACAGAACAATCCAGCACTTAAGGTTCAGGGAACATTGTAGAAGAGGACACTGTAAGACTGTAAGAACCAGAGGATCAGGGAGCTTTCTATAATTGTTTTTCCTTATAAAACCGGGGACTACAGCCATCATTTCTCATCAACATGACTGCCCAAATGTGAGATGAAATTGGATAACACCAAGGGACAGGCCACCATGGATAGAGAAAAGTCTAGAAGGCTTCAACCCTACATAGAAATGTGGGCAACTGAAAAAAGCTGGAGCAGGAGAGTTGATTTTTTTCCACAGAGAAGAGTATGGCAATTGGTTGTCCCATGCCAGACCTGCAAAAAATACATACAAGTAACTGTATGTGTACTGAACAAGTTAAATTAAAGAATATATATGTATGTGTGTTCCATTATATATATGTGTGTGTGTGTGTGTGTGTGTTTGTGCTTTCCAAGTATATAGGTAGGTGTGTATGTGTGTCTATGCAATAACCATTATTGAAAAACAAGGCAATTAATTTGGACCTCGGGGAGGAGTATATTGGAGGGTTTGGAGGGAGGAAAGAAAAGAGAAACATTTTAAGTATATTTTAATCTCAAAATTTTTGAAGAATAAACTTCATTACCAAATTGTACTTTAAATTATGTGCAAGACATAGAACTCCTTGATAGTTTTTCTTATGATAAACCAAGTAGCTAATTAATGTAATAGGTTATGGAGTAGTGCAACAAAAGATTCAGGTAAAGAAAGAGGCATTTCCATAAAGGCATAATATAATGTTAAGGCAAATTGAGTTTGAATTGTCCTTTGAATATGTTCTTTGAGGAGATCTTCAGAGCTGTCTGTACATAAAAATATTTTATTCCATCTGTTCATGCTGCCTGAGTGACAGACCTGTTTCTCAGCATTCATTTTACCACCAAGAGAGAGAAAAGAAATTCAGGTACACATTAATGCAAAAAGTGTTAACTTCACCACCATTCTATTAATGTTAAGTGTAAGCAGAAGAAAACCCTACATATTTTCTGAGATAAGCTGAAATGAAGCCTCTTCCACTAAACATTAAATTCCCAGCAGCCAACTCACATTGTTAACATGCTAACAGTGATATTGATTGAAAACATACTCATTAATTCATATTTTGTGTTTTTCTGTTGTTTGACCAATTGGTTTCAATCAAGATTTTATAGGACTTAGTACAGAATATTACCAGGATGCTATTGAAACTAGTTATGTAATCACAGTCTCTTCAATAGCCTTTAGCAAATCATTAAGTGTAAGAATTTTAAGTACTTTAACTAAAACAGAAATCTTGTTGGTATGATTTGATTTCTCTTTATGTAAAAATGTACCAGTGAGATTTTGTTATTTGCAAGGCGATTCAATGTCTTTTAACTAGCTGTGCTTTCTGGGTATGGAGTACTAATAGAATATAAGACTATATGATACTGTGATTTACTTGTGGGATCCATTTCAATCTCTTAGAACAGGAATTCCTTTGAATACATCTTTGTGTACACCACAGAACCTGGCAAAACACCTCACAGAAAGATGGCATAAAATGATTTTTGTTAAAGGGATAGATTTTACAGTCAGTCTGTAACTACCTTTTTCCAGAGAAAGGACTGTATTTAAAACTGAGATAGAGAAAACACACAAAATTCCTGAAAGACAAATGAATCTAAACTTCAGCCAGTTCAAAAGAGTAAATTATCGACTAACTAACGTTTAAGACATTTGTGTCCACAGTAGCCAGTTTTCTCTGTACCCTGCACAATACAGAGACTGTAAACCCTCCCACTGCCAACTGTAGGCAAAGTGTTCAGAAGATCTCTTTTGATTGTATGTGTCTTAGTTAGGATAAAGATAGAATTACTCCTTACCTTCATTCATCCCCTTTGGCTCTGGGTACTTGGTAAAGATATTAGAGGAAAGGAAATATACATTTTAAAATTGTTATTCAAGTATCCTAAATAATTATTGTCTAAGGAAATTTAATTATACATATTATATTGTGAATTATAAATATATTTAATATATACATAGTAGGTATTCTCCATTGCTCCTCAAGAACTCAACACTTAGCTTAAGTGAAAAAATTTGATGCAAAAATTATTTTTTTATTATGAACAAGTCCATACAATTAACAAGGATATGAATTTACCTTTCATATACAATGCATAAGATATTTCTCTAGGGAACAAGAACTAATAGATATCCTGAAGCAGACCAGTATCTAAGTATAGCCAAAGGAAAAGTAGAAAGAATTAAATTTGCAATATAGTAAAAGTGGCAAGGTAAGTTCACTCTTCATTTTTATTCATGAAACAGTATATGAAATAAGTCATAAAATACAGAAACATTTGCTGAGAGATTTAAGTGGAAAACACGATTTAGGCAGTTTTCTGCTGTCATGGAAATTTGAATTATATTTATTTGCATGCATACACATACATAACCTGTTGTGGGGTGTGTGTGTGTGTGTGTGTGTGTGTGTGTGTGTGTGTGTTTGTGTGTGTGTGGGGTCAGACTGACATTGTTATTGATACCTCTGCCTAACATAATGTTAAACTCATGATCAGAAAATCAGTTACATCAAAAGATTGTCTCGGGTGTCTGAGACTATTATCACCATACAATTTTTAGTTCCTGTGTCTTACATGAAAATGGCCAAACAGAAACACTGTTACAGAGGAAAATAAAAAGACAATGTAAGTTCTTCTGAAGAATTATTGGATGCTGACATCTAGTGACTTAGAAAAGTACCATTATGGAGGAATTTTAATAACACAATATACTTCCATAAAAATGTGTATGTTGCCCAGTGCAAAATCACATATGTACAGGTCGATACATTTAATTTTAATACTTAATTATAGCTTTTTATGTGCCTAACTGCTACTGAATAAAGGTAAACCCTTGTGAAATAAACTTTTTTTATCAGTGATACTCCACACTTTGCAGAAAGCATATCATTCCCTATAATATCTTAAAATCTTCCTCCATTACCCTTTTCCTTCCTTCCTTCCTTCCTTCCTTCCTTCCTTCCTTCCTTCCTTCCTTCCTTCCTCCCTTCCTTCATTCCTTCTTTCCTTCCTTCCTTCCTTTCCCAATATCTTTTTACCACATTGTCTCTGTATATGCTTTTTTCTTTACCTCTCTGATATATTCTAATATATATTATCTATATCTCCATCCTTCCTCTTTCAATATACTTAAAAGTGTTCTTCAGTTAGGGTTTCCATCACTATGATAAACACTAAGACCAAAAGCAACTTGGTGAAGAAAGGATTTATATCATCTTACAGTAAACAGGTAACAGTCCTTTATGGACAGAACTCAGGACAAGAACTCAAGCAAGCAAGAACTTCCGGGTAGGAACTGACACTGAAGCCATGGAGGAATGCTACTTACTGGCTTCCTCCTCATGATTTGCTCAGCCCACTATTACAGCTCAGCACACCTGCCCAGAGCTAGTACTGATGTGCCAAAGATTAATTAAGAAGACATCTGAAAGACTTCTGGGTTTCCTTTTCACAGTAATTCTGACTTGTCAAACTGACCCCCCCAAAAAGTAATTAGTATAAATAGCTTTTCCATCTACTGGATACTAAATCTATAATAACCTAAAATAAGTTTTTTTGTGTTAAATTCTTCTGAAATTTTAATGTACTTTTCCTATATGTCTCATTTGAGGCCTGCTTTACCATACTATTTCAAGTTACACATATGAAAGTATAACCTTGTACTAATGCTTATACCTGTATCTCCTCTTTTCCATTTGATTTCCTTTTTTTCTATTCCTCGGTGAATTACTGATTTACAATCATTATCTTACATTTATTATTTTACATTTTGATTACAATCATTATTTTACAATTATTATTTTACATTTTGATAGCGCTTATATAATTTTCATCAATGAATATGCAGTTAGGACCATATAGAAAGCAGATCACATTGACATTTTATTTTTTTTCATTATGAATTTTACTTCTTGATCTCTACCCAAAGCTGCATATCCTGTGCTATTCCAAAAAGCTCTCTACACATAGACTTTTTTCTTTGCAGAATTTACAAGTCCTGTGGCAATAAAATGCAAAGTTTTTAGAATGGAGCACTGATTCATGAATTCTCTAAGATAAGCTGTTAGGAAAAAAAAAGTTGTCAGGAAAGAAAAAAGAAAGGAAGGAAGAAAGAGAGAGAGAGAGGAGAGAGATAAACAAAATTGCAGGAGAGTGTGTGAGTGAGAGTCAGGGACAGAGTGATAGAGGAAGAGAGGGAGAGAAGAAGAAAGGGAGACAGGAGGAAAGAAAGGAAAAAGGAAGGAAAGAAGGAAGGAAAGGAAGAGATTGATGAACTACAACTTATAATTTTAATGAAGGTGAAGAGTTTGTGAGTTTAATCCATAAGAAATTGGAAAAGTTGGTGTAGAGGTATGCTTGAGAATTTTAGATGTGCTTCAGTGCCTATCAGATAGAACCTGGAGGAAGAAAAGGACATGAAATCCCCTGAAACAAGAGTTAATACAAAAAGTTGTGAGCCCCCATATGCGCACAAGAAACAAAATTTCAGTCCACTGCATGAGCAGCATGTACTTTGAATTGCTGAGCCCTCTCTGCATCCCTTGTTCTGTATTATTCATCATATATTTAGTATTCAGTTTTTTTCCCCAGAATTCTTGAAAGTTAAGGTCATCATTGCTTAATATTTTCACTAGTGCTCTCTAAAGGCAATAATTCTTCAGCTTTATCTTCAACATTCTTTCTTATAGTGTTTACTGCTGGAGATATTTTACACTGATATTATATGTTTTGTGGAACTTTTAAGTTCTAATCTTTTAATTTGATTATCTTCAGTTTTTTCCTTTGCAGAATGTGCTGTTTAAGTTGCTGAATTTCTCACCTGAGTCTTGAATTGGTGTATTTATTTCATCCATCTTTTTAATTTTCATTAAAATCATTGCTCTTTGCAGGAGGACTGCAGAGACTGATGCACCAATCAAGGACTAGCATGGAAAGAACTTATAGCTCATGCTCAGATGTAGTCCATAAGCAGTTCAGAATCCAAGTCAGATTCCTAATAAAGGGAGCAGGGGCAGTTTCTGACATGAACTCAGTTGCCTGCTCTTTGATCACTTCCGACTAAGAGGATGGCCTTACTAGGCCACTAAGGAAGAGAACCCAAGCCATCCTGATGAGACTTGATAAGCTAGGGTTAGAGAGTAGGGGAGAAGGACTCCCCCTTTTCAGTGCACTGGGGGAAGAGGATGGGGGGAAGAGGAAGGGAGGGTGCGACAGGGAGGAGATGAAGGAGGGGGTTACAATCATGATGGAAAGTGAACAAATTGTAAAAATAATAAAATATAAGTAATAATAATAATAAAAACTTTATCAGGTCAAAGGTTGCTTGAAAGTCAATCTTCACTGACTGTTTTCACATACCTAAAATTTTCATATAACTATAATCACTGTACAATGAACATGAGCTTGTCTAGTATGTAAGACTATTTTGAATACTTTTTTCTTTGTTGTCAAACTTGTTTCTTCTCTCTTTTGATCGCTTTGCTTTTGTAAAAGTTGAAGTAGAATCTGTTTTGTATCTTGGACTGGACTTAAACCTAAGTTTCACCTGCTTCAGCCTTCTGAGTTCTAGAAGTCTGTGTTCTTAATGCTAAGCAAACTTGGAATATTAACTCAAACTAGTAAGTTTACAATCTAAATTCAGCGATTTTATTATTTATAAAATTGTAAGAGCTATAAACTTTGTACAATATACACAAATTTACATTAGGAATCGGTTTGTTTACTTACTGAACAAATATTAAACACCAACCCACTTGACATTAACTAAATATTTTTCTCTAATGACTACCTAAATAATGCAGCAAAATAGAGAATTTTAAAAGCATGGCATGGACAGGATATTTGGTATGGTACAGTTATATATTGTCAATCGATGAAGTGTCTCAAAAGAGCAGCTCATCCCCCATCCTGTCAAAAGTCCTGAAGCCTCCTGATCCAAGTGAAATGCAGGGTGATATTTCCTGTAAATCAAGTTCTTGGAGAGGAATGACTGTGGACAGTTCCTTTACCTGAACTTTAACTTCATAAAACAAGTGTCTTGTGATCATAGTAAAGGAAGCCCTATTCACCACTAGAGGACACTGCAAAAAAACATATTTTTTTTCTTTTTTAATTTATTTTTCTTTATTAATTAGACTTTACTCACTTTGTATAACCTGGTGGTTCCCTCTCTCCTCCCTTCCCAATCCATCCCTTCCTCCACCCTCTGATTGCATGCCCCTCCCCAAGTCCACTGAGAGGGGAGGACTTCTTTTCCTTCCTTCTGATCCTAGTCAATTAGGTCTCATCAGGAGTGGCTGCCTTGTCTTCTTCTGTGGCCTGGTAATGCTGCTTCACCCTCAGGAGGAAGTAATTAAAGAGCAGGCCAATCGTAACTCCATAAGTAGAGAAACAAAATAAAAAAAAAAATATGAGCACAGGGGTTTTTCCTGAAACTGCTATTCCACCCAAGGACTATGCATGGAGATAACCTAAGGCCCCTGCACAGATGTAGCCCATGGCAGTTCAGTATCCAAGTGGGTTCCATTGAAATAGTATCTAGACTTGTCCACCATTTCCCCCCACATTGCTCACAACGGGAGCAGTCTAGGATGCTGTCCTTCCTCATATTGGCAAGGGCCTTCTTAGAAGCAATCCTTACCATGAGACATTTCAATTGCTTTCCAAGTCCTGACACTGTTGTTTTCATTAGATTTAGAATATGATTAAAATTTCTATTGAATTTTACATATGGTCTATTGACATTTTCATTGCCAAGATTTGAGTTTCTCTCTCGTTCAGAAACTTCATCACTTAATCAATTGTTCTTTATTAGCCTATAGTTTATTAGTTAATACATGCAACTACCAATACCCATTTTTTGCATTTATTGATCATTTAAAAAATCATTCACTGAATTGTATACCTAACATTTTGGTCCTATACTATTTTCAATATCAGTTATTAGGGATGTATAAACTTCTGGAGTAGTTATGTTTTGTATTTTTCCTTATTTTGCAAGTCTCTATGTTGACACTAAGCAATGTATTAGTTGGACATCAATTGCAAGTGTAAGTGAAAGCATTCAGTATGTGCCATCTTTCTTTGTCATTATCCAAAGAACATTAATTTTCTCATTAAGGCAGCATCCATAATGAAACCATTGACAAATTGCTTGGGATCATCCTTCTCAAATCAGGTTATTGGTTCTGCAATTCAAACCTGACTCAAAAACAACTTCTCAAGTTCTCAGACATGCACAAGATCTGCATATTTTCAAGCCAGAGAAGGATATCAACTGAGAGAAGGAAGTGCACCCCAGGGTCCCATCTTTAACTAAGAAGCATTTTTGTTCAGTTTTGACATTTATTGTTTCATTGTTGTTTTGATTGTTGGATTTGTTTCTCTTTTTTGTGGTTTTGTACTTTATTTTTTTTTTAATTTTTGGGGTTTGGTGGGGCTTTTGGGGAGGCAAGAGAATGTAAAGTTGGTGGGGAAGATCTGGAAGAAGTGAAAGGAAAGTAATCGATATGTATTTATAAAAATAATTAAAACTGAAATTAAAAGAACTTTAGAAATGTGCTCTTAGTCAAATGTTCTACTGCTATGAAGAGATGCTATGACTCAGAAACACTTATTTTTGAAAAGCATTTAACGGGAACTTGGTTAGAGTTCAGAGGTTTAGTCCATTATCATAGTGGGAGACATGGGAACACGCAGGTATATATGATGTTGGAGAGTAGCTGAAGGTTCTTTATCCAGATTGGCAGGCAGAGAGAAGGACACAGCCCTCCAGAAGAGGGGGTGAGAATTCCAGGAAATCCATCCTTCCCATTCCAAATCACGCAGGTGTGCATCAGTGGGTGGGCGTGTCTGGCAGTGAGTCCGTTGGGGAGGTGAAGGCGTAGGTGTGAGTTGAGGTGTGGGTGCTGGTCTTTCTTCCTGAAGCCTAGCCCTTGAGCCTTCGCCAGAGTCGTTGGGGAGTGGGTGTCTGGTGGGCCGATGCAGGACGGAGTGCTTGCTCTGGGAAGAAGTCTGCAGCCTAGGCTGTCACGGGAGGGTGGAACCCGCCCAAAGGATGTGGAGATCAGGCCGAGAGGCCTCCAGAGAGTGTCTCCAGAGCTCCAAGCGGGATCCCAGGTGCAAGCTCTGGAAAGCCTGGGTTTTCCGTGAGGGAAGAGTGGGTGTGTCCAGTGCCGCCGGGGCGTCCCAAGACATGCCTGAGCAGAGAGTGTCCTTCTGGGGATCACCTGTGAGAGAACCGGTTGTGATAATCCCGGAGAGCCTTGGCCATTAGGGGGGCGGGTCTCTTCTTAGCCTGGGTCTTGGTGCAGAGAGCCCGCCGGGACGGGCCGTGGCCAGAGGCCTGCGGGAGGAGGTGCGCTTCAGAGGAGGGCCCCCGCGCCGGGGGTCCGGGCACCTCTGGCTGGCCTGGGCTCCTGGCCTGGGTGAAGAAGGTAACCATCTTGGTTTGTTTTCGCCCTTGCAGCTTCTTGGCCTGTCTGCTCCGGATACGGGCTGTGACGGCTTACAGCCTCAGCTCCTGGTCTGCCTCCTCCATCTGCTGCTGTGTCTTGGTCTCAGTCTGGCTGTGGGTCTCAGTCTCGTCGCCTGCGTGCCCATGTTCCGCTTCTTGGGCTGCTTGGGCTGTGGCGGCTTCAAAGGCCTCCTTGGCTTGGGAGATTCCTTGGAGAGCAGGTTGTTCCGTGGCATCAGCTGCATGGGAAGCAATGGCCTCCTTGGCTTGGCAGTGAGCCTCCCACATGCCCACGAGATCTTGGGAAAGGAGGAGCCCTTCTGGCCATTCCTGCTGGAGAACGGGCTTCCTGGCACCTGTGTAGACAGGCGTCTTGGAATCCACCCTGACAGGCGCCAGCTGCACTTCTCGGTCAGTCTGGCCCCAAGAGAGCTCCGGGACACCCAGGGGGTAGCGGACGTGGTCAGAGTTGGGGCAAGCCCCCAAAGAGCAGGCACGGCCATCCTCCTGGGACCCGCGGAGAGCGTCCTGTCTGCACCTTCGGATCTTCTTGGCTGCTGGCTCCAGGCTTTCACCGCAAGAGTCACTTGCCTCTGGCGTCTGGCATGTGCTTAGCTTCCTGCTCGGGACTGGCCTATGCTGCTCAGCTGCAAGGCCTCTGCCCGCTTGTCTTGGGCTCCTCTGGACGTGGATGCTTGGGTCTCCTCTGCCGGAGATGTTCTTCTTGCTCTGCCTTCTCGCTCAGCACCAAGGCAGAGTCAGGGGAGAGTGGGTCCCGCTCAGACCTGGGACCCAGCGGGGAACTGTCCCCCCATTTGGCCGCCAAGTCCCTGGCGAAGGGCACTAGCAGCTGCTGTTTCCTCAAGATCTTGATGGTCTGCCTGAAGCCTATCTCTGCCAGACGTTCAGACAGGCTGGGCACGGAGGCGAGTTTCTTCAGGGCCTTGTAGAGCTTGCGTGGCTCTGTCTCCGTGCACAGGCGATCACACAGCTTCTGCAGGGCTGCCTGGGAAGAGCCAGCCTCCATGTCCATGGCTGAGAACAGGACTGGGCCCCACCGGGCAGACAGTAAGTCGGACTGCTCTTTTCCTCTTCCTCTGGTGGTGGCTACCTGTGTCTCTGCAGCAGATTCTGGGCTAGGCTGCTGGGAGTCTTCCAGCCTGCTGCCTCTCTTTGCCTCACTGTGGAGGGGCGCATCCCTACCCTAGATATATATACAGGGGCTGGACCACGCCTTGGCTCAAATCTGCCCAGTCAGCGGCCGAGGCTGCTGGTTCTGGGCCCGCCCCTTCTGACTTCTGCTTCCCTGTGCCACGCCCAGTCCACAGCTCAGGAAACATGATCTCTGACGCCAGAGCCCACTCTGGCCAAATCCCTGGGGTTCACAGCCCTGCCTTGCTTCCAGGCGAGCTCTG
Source organism: Meriones unguiculatus (assembly GCF_030254825.1). Taxonomy (NCBI): domain Eukaryota; kingdom Metazoa; phylum Chordata; class Mammalia; order Rodentia; family Muridae; genus Meriones; species Meriones unguiculatus. The sequence continues at coordinate 21,914,793 of NC_083353.1, read as the reverse complement.
GCAAATGGGGGCTTCCTCAAGGTCTTTGCTGGGGCTCTCGGGATAGTCTGCTCCCCGCTGTAGGACGCCAGCTTCGGGAGCCTGCCAGAGACTGCACATGCTCACACAAAAGCAGAGGGAAGTAAAATCGAGTCAATCAATCAATCAATAAGTAAATAAACAAACAAATAAATAAATAAATAAATAAGCCGAGAATCTGCTCTGGGCTCCAATTTCGCACAGTGCATGGAGGGTGGGTGGGAGACACATCCCTTTCACCCCAGCAAGTTGAGCCTGTCGGGGAAAGTGGATTTCTGCTCGGAGCCTGGAAATCCTGTCTTGCACACCTGCCACACCGCCTTGACGGCCTGGGCCCATCTTTCCACCAACTAGGCTTTCACAGGTGTTCACACCGGTGCAGTTCCCAAAAGCCGGCCCACAGCTTTCCATTTCTCTTCTGATCCTGGGCAACTGGGTCTTAGCTTTCTGGGTTGCCAAATGATCCCTTTTTCGCTCTGGTTTATTTCCCTCTGCGCACTCTCTGTCTCTGCCTCTGTCTCTGTCTCTGTCTCTGTCTCTCTCTCTCTGTTTGTCTCAAACACACACACACTCACACACACACACACACACACATACACACACCCTTACACACACATGCACACTCACACAGTGGCTATCAACTCTCTATAACTATGCCTATGAACGACTCTCTTTCCAATCATATGTATATACACAGAAATGTTTATTCGTGAACATCTATGTATACAAAGGAGAGAAATGCACACAATATTCATTAGTGCTGAAGCTAACACACCTGACACTTATCCTAAGCAGTTCTCCTTCGGGCAGTTGTGTACCTTGGCGTGGGCGAAGCCCTAAGGTGTGGAAAACTAACTCTGGAAAGAAGATCTGTCCAAGCACTGGAGAAGTGGCAATGGGAAGTGAGGTCAATGATTGCTTCCGCACAGCCCTCCAGAAGAGGGGGTGAGAATTCCAGGACATCCATCCTTCCCTTCCATATCACGCAGGTGTGCATCAGTGGGTGGGCGTGTCTGGCAGTGAGTCCGTTGGGGAGGTGAAGGCGTAGGTGTGAGTTGAGGTGTGGGTGCTGGTCTTTCTTCCTGAAGCCTAGACCTTGAGCCTTCGCCAGAGTCGTTGGGTAGTGGATGTCTGGTGGGCCGATGCAGGATGGAGTGCTTGCTCTGGGAAGATGGTTGCAGTCTAGGCTCTCACGTGTGGGTGGAACCCGCCCAAAGGTTGTGGAGATCAGGCCAAGAGGCCTCCAAAGATTGTCTCCAGAGCTCAAAGCGGGATCCCAGGTGCAAGCTCTGGAAAGCCTGGGTTTTCCGTGAGGGAAGAGTGGGTGTGTCCAGTGCCGCCGGGGCGTCCCAAGACATGCCTGAGCAGAGAGTGTCCTTCTGGGGTTCAACTGTGAGAGAACCGGTTGTGATAATCCCGGAGAGCCTTGGCCATTAGGGGGGCGGGTCTCTTCTTAGCCTGGGTCTTGGTGCAGAGAGCCTGCCGGGACGGGCCGTGGCCAGAGGCCTGCGGGAGGAGGTTCGCTTCAGAGGAGGGCCCCCGCGCCGGGGGTCCGGGCACCTCTGGCTGGCCTGGGCTCTTGGCCTGGGTGAAGAAGGTGACCATCTTGGTTTGTCGGCACCCTTGCAGCTTCTTGGCCTGTGTGCTCCGGCTGCGGTCTGTGACGGCTTGCAGACTCAGCTCCTGGTCTGCCTCCTTCATCTGCTGCTGTGTCTTTGTCTCAGTCTGGCTGTGGGTCTCAGTCTCGTCGCCTGCGTGCCCATGTTCTGCTTCTTGGGCTGCTTGGGCTGTGGCGGCTTCAAAGGCCTCCTTGGCTTGGGAGATTCCTTGGAGAGCAGGTTGTTCGGTGGCATTAGCTGCATGGGCTGCAATGGCCTCCTTGGCTTGGCAGTGAGCCTCCCACGTGCCCACGAGATCTTGGGAAAGGAGGAGCCCTTCTGGCCATTCCTGCTGGAGAACGGGCCTCCTGGCACCTGTGTAGACAGGCGTCTTGGAATCCACCCTGACAGGCGCCAGCTGCACTTGTCTGTCAGTCTGGCCCCAAGAGGGCTCCTGGACACCCAGGGGGTAGCGGGCGTAGTCAGAGTTGGGGCAAGCCCCCAAAGAGCAGGCACGGCCATCCTCCTGGGACCCGCGGAGAGCGTCCTGTCTGCACCTTCGGATCTTCTTGGCTGCTGGCTCCAGGCTTTCACCGCAAGAGTCACTTGCCTCTGGCATCTGGCATGTGCTTCGCTTCCTGCTCGGGCCTGGTCTGCTGCTGCTCAGCTGCAAGGCCTCTGCCCGCTTGTCTTGGGCTCCTCTAGACGTGGATGCTTGGGTCTCCTCTGCCGGAGATGTTCTTCCTTGCTCTGCCTTCTCGCTCAGCACCAAGGCAGAGTCAGGGGAGAGTGGGTCCCGCTCAGACCTGGGACCCAGCGGGGAACTGTCCCCCCATTTGGCCACCAAGTCCCTGGCGAAGGGCACTAGCAGCTGCTGTTTCCTCAAGATCTTGATGGTCTGCCTGAAGCCTATCTCTGCCAGACGTTTCGACAGGCTGGGCATGGAGGCGAGTTTCTTCAGGGCTTTGTAGAGCTTGCGTGGCTCCATCTCCATACATAGGCGACTCTGTCCTACTGTGCTCTCTCTGTCTTTCTCTGTCTCTCTCTGTCCCAAACACACTCTTTCTCTCTGTCTCTGTCTCTGTCTCTGTCTCTCTCTCTCTCTCTCTCTCTCTCACACACACACCCACACACACATACACACCCTTGCACACACATGCACACTCACACAGATGCTATCAACTCTCTATGGCTATGCCTATGAATGACTCTCTCTTTCCAATCATACGTATATACACACAAATGTTTATTCGTGAACATCCATGTATACAAAGGGGAGAAATGAAGACAATATTCATTAGTGCTGAAGCTAACACACCTGGTGAAAATCCCAAACGCCTGCCCAGAGCTTTTCCTTTCTCTTTTCATCTTCAGGAACTGGGTCTGTGTTATACACCTGCCACACTGCCTTGCCTCCAGTCTCCTTCTTTTCACCAACTGGGCCTTCACAGCTGTTCACACTGGGGCAGATCCCAAAAGCCCGTGGAGACCTTTTCATTTCCATTTTCTTCTTTGGCAACTGGGACTTGGCTTTCTGAGTTGCAAAGGGATCTCTTTTTCACTCTGGTTAATTTCCCACTACTCTCTCTCTCTCTCTCTCCCCCTCTCTCTTTTATACACATACATATATACAAACACACACAAATAAACACACACACACACACACACATATACTTATCCTATAAGTTTTTTTTTTCTCTAGAGAACACTGACTCATACCATGGGTGACTGAGACCCTGTCTCAAAAAATAAATTAGAGAAGCATTTGAAGATGATATCCAATTTTGACCCTACTTGCTTTATATGTTTACATATGTATACACTTACATAGCATACAAAACATGCTTGTGTTAGACTTTATTGTTGTCATAACACATTATCGTCATTGCTAAAAAACTGTTTTCTATGTGCTCGAGATCCAAATAGTTTTGATAAGTTAAAATCAATCTGGCATCAAGTTTCAGTTCCTTCTGGGGAGAGAAACAATCTGATTTCCTGCCTTTTCAGTATATGGTGACCATTTATATGTCTTGGTTTGTAGCCCTCTTACATCTCCTAATCCAGACACAGGAAGAGTGTTTCTTACAGTGTGTCCTTCTGATTGTCCTCATTTCAAATTTTTAGTATTCTCTGTAGTGTCTCCCTTTTGAAAATCTCCTTAAAATCCATTTGTTGTACTGTGATGAACCATGATAACATTTAGAGTGGCAATGAGCAAACATGACTTCATTTTGAGATGTAAAATGTCCTGTTCACTGAATAGAATATAATCATCTTAAAGTTGTGGGAAAGTATTATAGGATAAAATTAAAAAATTGACTTGAATTAGGAAATAATCTTAAATATGCATTATTCTAAATACCCCTTTATTCCATTAAATATTTAAGTTCATTATAATGTGGCACAGAGAAAGAAAATTGTATTTGATTGACAGAGAAAATGTAAACTACATAGTACAATGCTACACACAAAAAATTCCTGGCTCATTGTGGTGGCACCTGCTTATAAACTCAGGTACTCTGGAGGCCAAGGCAACCCGAATTCTAAGAGCAAAGGTAGCTGGGAGTATACACTAATTATGAGACCAGTTTGGGTTACCTAAGGGATACACTGTCAAAAACAAATCAGATACAAATGTTGAGGAAAAGCTATCTATTCCCAAACCAAAAGATTCCAGTTGTTCTTTCAGCCTAACATTTTTAACAATATATCATGGTATCACTGCATGCCAACAGTAAAGGACTAGAGCAAAAACTGGAACAAATAGGGAAAACTTTAGGAAATACAAGTAAGATAAAATAAATACAGAACAAAATTAAATCCCATTTCTTCTTGATTTATTTCATATAAAAATTTTAGTTAAAATAGATACTCGAGCCTATACACTCTAGAATAAAATGTGAGTATATGGAGTTACCTAGAGAAAGTCTGGTTTGGGTTCTCAGAACTGTATGTTACTGTGATCACTAGCCAATGCCAAACATCACTGTTTTCTGTTTCCATGAATGGATGGAAAGTTCTGCATTCAGTTTATTTAGAGAAAGGATCTTTCTAAATGATTATTTTGGGAGTTGGAGGTGTAGACATTGGGGCTAATTGTCCTGATATTGTCAGAGATTTTAATCTGCACAGTTGTAAACACTAAGCTACTAAAATTTCCATTATGGTCTGCTTACGACATTTGAAAGATGATTCTTTCCTTTTGTATGCCAGCTTCTCATGACAATTTTAATGGTAAATTTGTACTATATTATCTCTATGTAGCAGCTAGTAATGATAATAAAGACTCTTATAATTATTTGAGATTTACCAGGAATTTTTTTGTATAAGTTATACATATTCTTCTATAATAAACTGTGCAACAATTTTAAAACATTTTAAAATTTGTGATATTAAAATTAATAATCACAGTATGAATTAAACATATCTTCACAGAAAATTATTTTTACGACCAACTACAGATATAAAAAGTTAAGTCAAATGCATTTCTAAGCCAGCTGAAGGTATTTTATCCTATTAATTATGTACTAAATTTAACTTTCTTCATAAAATTTTTCGGAAGTCTATGAGCTTTATTTTTGATGTTCTACTTTCCATTTGTTTTTTTTCTCAAATTTAAAATTATCCCAACTTATTCAAATTCTATAAAATAAGTACATTAGCTTGTAGGATTTGTAAATATTTTTGAGCTTTTAATGTCTTATATTTGTTTTTTAACTCAATTTTGCTGAACATTCAGATAAGTCAAACTTTACACTTTTCTAAATCATTGAAGATAATCATCTGGGTATACTTTCAATAACAAAAATTCTAATACTGTTAATGGATGCATTTCCATTTTTTTACATGTAGATATCCTGTTAGACCAGCACTATTTGTTGATTATGCTATCTTTTTTTTTTTCCATTGTATGATTTTGGTATCTAAAATCAGGTGTTCAGAGTTGTGTGGATTTATTTGTGAATCCTCTATTCAATTCCATTGATTCACCAGTCTGTTTCAAAGCCTGCACTATGCAGGTTTTATTGCTGTTGTTCTATAGGACAGCTTGAAATCAGGGATGAAGATATCTCCAGAAGATCTTTTGTTGCAGAGCAGAGGATTATTCTAGCTATTCTGTTTTTTTCGTTTGTTTTGTTTGTTTGTTTGTTTTTTTGCTTTTTGTTTTTGTTTTTTCCTATTCTTTATGAAGTTGAGAATTTTCCTTTTAAGTTTTGTAAAGAATTCTGTTGTTATTTTGAAGGGAATTTCATTGAATGTGTAGATTGCTTTTGGTAAGATGGTCATTTTTACTGTTTATCCTGCCAAGCCATGAGCATGGGAGATCTTTCCATCTTCTAATAACTTCTTCTGTTTCTTTCCTAAAGACTTGAAGTGTTTTTCATACAAGTCTTTGACTCGATTGGTTGGAGTTACACAAAGGTACTTTTTGTTATTTGTGGCTATTGTGAAAGGCGTTGCTTCCCTAATTTCTTTCTCAGTCCATTTGTCGTATGTATGCAGGAGGGTTACTGTACTTTTATTTCGAGTTAATTTTGTATCCAAACACTTTGCTGAATGTGTTTATCAGCTGTAGGAGTTCCCTGGTAGAATCTCTGGGGACACTCATGTATACTTTCATATCATCTGCAAAGAATGATACTTTGACTTCTTCCTTTCTGTATTGAATCCCCTTAATCTCTTTTAATTATCTTATTGCTCTAGCAAGGATTTCATGAACTATGTTGAAGAAATATGAAGATAGAGGGCAGCTCTCTGTTGTCCCTGATTTCAGTTGGAATGATTTAAGTTTCTCTCCATTTAGTTTTATATTTGTTATAAGCTTGCTGTATATTGTCTTTACTGTGTTTAGGTAAGTGTCTTGTATCCCTGATCTCTCCAGACTTTAAACAGAAATGGGTGTTAGATTTATCAAATGCTTTTTCAGTATTGAAGGAGATGATCATGTTTTTTTTTCTTTCGTTTTTTATATGGTAGATTACATTGATGGATTTCCATTTATTGAATCATCCCTGCATGCCTGAGATGAAGCTTACTTGGTCATAATTGATGATATCTTTGATGTATTCTTAGATTCAGTCTGCAAGGATTTTGTTGAGTATTTTTTGTATCAGTGTTCACAAGAGAAACTGGCCTAAAATTCTCTTTCTCTCTCCAGTTTTTTTAAGGTTTAAATTTCAAGGTGACTATGGCTTCAAAGAATGAGATGGTAACATTTTTTCTGATTCTCTTTTGTGGATTACTTTGAAGAGTATTGGTGTTAGCTCTTCTTCAAAGGTCTGGTAAAATTCTGTGCTGAAACCATCTGGCCTTGGGCTTTCGTTTTGCATGGGAGACTTTTGATGAAAAGTTCTATTTCCTTAGGGGATGTATGATTATTTAGTTTATTTATGTGAACTTGATTCATCTTTTGTAAGTGGAATCACTCAAGAAAATTGTCCATTCAATTGAGATTTTTTTCACTTTGTGGGATATAGGCTTTTGAAGAAAGACCTAGTGATTGTTTGGATTTCTTCCATGTCCGTTGATATGTCCCTTTTTCATTTCAGATTTTGTTGATTTGGATAGTGTCTCTCTGCCCTTTTGTTAGTTTATATAAAGGTTTGTCTATCTTGTTGATTTTCTCAAGGAAATAGCTCTTGGTTTCCTTGATTGTTTGAATTTTTTGTTCTCTTTGTTTGTAGTTTATTGATTTCCTTGGTTGAGTTTGATTATTATCAGCTGTCTACTCCTCTTGGGTGTGTCTGTTTCTTTGTTCCTAGAACTTTCAGGTGAGCCATTAAGTTGCTTCTATGGGATGCTTCAAATTTCTTCTTGAAGGCACTTAGTGCTATGACCTTTCCTCTTAGGACTGTTTTCATCCTATCCTATAAGTTTGGGTATGTTATATCTTCATTTTCATTACATTCCAGGAAGACTTTTATTTCTTTCTTTGTTCTTCCCTGACCCAGCTGTCATTGAGTAGCGAGTTGTTCAGTTTCCATGTGTGTGTAGGCTTTTTGCTATTTCTGTTGTTGGTGAGATCCAGCTTTAGTTCATGGTAGTCTGATAGGAGACAAGGGATTATTTCAATCTTCCTGTATCTGTTGAGGTTTTCTTTGTGACCAATTATATGGTCTATTTTGGAGAAGGTTCCATGAGGTGCTGACGAGGTAATTCTTTTTGTGATAGGGTGAAAAGCTCTGTAGATGATAGGTCCATTTGATTCATGGCATCTATTTGAGTCATCGTTTCTTTGTTTAATTTCGGTTTGTTCACCTGTCTTTTGTTGAGAGTGGAGTGTTGAAGTCTCCCACTATTAATGTGTGTGGATCTATGTGTGGTTTCAGTGTTATTAATCTTTCTTTTACTATTGTGGGTGCTCTCCTATTTGGAGCATAAATGTTCAGAATTGTGATGTCTTCTTGGTCGATTTTTTTTTTATGAGTATTAAGTAACTTTCCCCGTCTCTTATGTTTAATTTTGGTTGAATATCTATTTTATTAGATACTGGAATGACAACTGCAGCTTGCTTCTTGGGTCCATTTGCTTGGAAAACCATCTTCTAACCCTTTATTCTCAGGTAATATCTATCTTTGTGGCTTAAGTGTGTTTCTTGTATGCATCAGATTTTTGGGTCTTGCTTGCACATCCATTCTCTTTTAGTTTGTGAGTTCATTGATGTTAAGAGAGATTAATAACCAGTAGCTGTTAGATCCTTTGATTTTGCTGCTGGTTGTGGTTTGTGTGCTTAGCTACTTTTAGTTTTGCTGCACTGAGGTTATTTATTTCCTGTGTTTTCCTAATGTTGTTATTTTTCTTCGGCTGTATTTTTCCTTCTAATGTTTTCTGTAATGCTGTATTTGTGTCTAGGTATTGTTTAAATTTGTTTTTGTCGTTGAATATCTTGTTTCCTCCATCTATGATGATTGAGAGTTTTGCTGTGTAAAGTAGCCTGGGATGATATCTATGTTCTCTTAGGGTTTGTACTATAGCCATCCAGGCCCTTCTGGCTTTCATAGCTTCTGTTGAGTAGTCAGGTGTGATTCTGATAGTTTGCCATTATATGTTACTTGATACTTGGCCTTTTTCCTTTGCTGCTTTTAGTATTTTTTCTTTGTTCTGTTTTGAATATTATGTGGCAGGAGGATTTTTTTTTTCTGGTTTAATTTATTAGGTGTTCTGTAGGTCTGTTGTATGTTTATAGGCCTCTTTTTTAAGTTGGGAGATTTTCTTCTATTATTTTTTGAAAATATTTTCTGGGCATTGTAGACAGGAATCTTCTTTTTTCTCTATTCCTATTACTCAGTTTTTTTTTTTTAATTTTATTTTTTTCTTATCAGTTACATTTTATTAACCCTGTATCCCAGCCGTATCCTGCTCCCTCATTCCCTCCCAATCCCAGCCTCCTTCCCTCATCTCCACCATGCCCCTTTCCAAGTCCACTGATAGGGGGACCTCCTCCCCATTCATCTGATCATGTTTTAACAGGTATCTTCAGGACTGGCTGCAAAGCCCTCCTCTGTGCCCTAACAGGACTGCTTCTCCCTTGGGGGTGGGGAGGTCAAAGAGCCAGTCATTGAGTTCCTGTGAGAAATAGTCCTTTTTTCCCTCACTATGGGAAACTATTTGGTTACTGAGCTAACACAGGGTACATCTGAGTAGAGGTTCTAGGTTATATCTATACATGGTCCTTCATTAAATATCAGTCTCAGAAAAGACCCTGTGCCCAGATATATTTGGTCCTTGTGGAGCTCCTATCCTTTCCCATCATACTAACTCCCCTTTTTTCATATGATTCCCTCTACTCTGCCGAAGGTTTGGTCATGAGTCTTTGTATCTGCTTTGAAAACACTGCTTGTTAGAGTCTTTCACATGCCCTCAGTAGACTCCTATCATACATTCAATGCACATCCCATCTGTCTTTCTAAATGAGGATTGATCATCTTACCCCATGTCCACTCTCTTGATTATCTTTTTTAGGTGTATAGAATTCATTCTGTTTATCATATCTTATAGGTCTATATAAGTGAATATATACCATGTTTGACTTTCTCCTTCTGGGATATTTCACTCAGAATGATCTTTTCTAGATCCCACCATTTGCCTGCAAATTTCATGATTTCCTCCTTTTTGATTGCTGAGTAGTATTCCATTGTGTAAAAATACCACAACTTCTGTACCCAATCCTCTATTGATGGACATCTGGGTTGTTTGCAGGTTCTGCCTATTACAAATAAAGCTGCTATAGACATGGTTGAACAATATTCCTTTTGTGTACTTGAGCAAAGTTTGGGTATATACCTAGCAGTGGTATAGCTGGGTCTTGAGGAAGCACTATTCCTAATTGTCTGAGAAAGCGCCAGATAGATTTCCAGAGTGGTTGTACCAGTTTACATTCCACCAGCAGTGGAGGAGGGTTCCCCTTTCTCCACAACCTCTGCATCATGTGTTGTCACTTGAGTTTTTCATCTTGGCCATTCTGATGGGTGTAAGGTGAAATCTCAGGGTCGTTTTGATTTGCATTTCTCTGATGGCTAATGAGGTTGAGCATTTCTTTAAGTGTTTCTCTGCCATTCGATATTCCTCTGTCAAGAATTCTCTGTTGTGCTCTGTTCCCCATTTTTTAATTGGATTAAGTGGTTTGCTGCTTTTCAGCTTCTTTAGTTCTTTGTATATACTGGATATTAGTCCTCTGTCAGATAAAGGGATAGTGAATATTCCTTCCCAATCTGTAGGCAGTCATTTTGTTTTGATGACGGTGTCCTTTGCTTTACAGAAGCTTTTTTGTTTCATGAGGTCCCATTTACTGAATGTTGCTCTTAGAGCCTGTGCTGTTGGTGTTTATGAAGTTGTCTCCTTTGCCAATGAGTTCTAGGCTGTTTCCCACTTTTTCTTCTAAGAGATTTAGAGTATCTGGTTTTATGTTGAGGTCTTTGATCCACTTGGGCTTTAGTTTTGTGCAGGGTGATAAATATGGATCTATTGTCATTTTTCTGCATGTAGACATCCATTTGGTTCAGCACCATTTGTTGAAGATGCTTTCTTTTTTCCATTGAATGGTTTTGGCTTCTTTGTAAAAAATCAAGTATTCATAGGTGTATGCGTTTATTTCTGGGTCTTCTGTGCAGTTCCTTTGATCCTCCTTTCTGTTTTTATGCCAATACCATGCAGTTTTTATTACTATTGCTCTGTAGTACAAATTGAGATCAGGGATGGAGATACCTCCACATGATCTGTTGTTGCACAGGATTGTTCTGGAGATTCCTGTTTTTTTGTTTCTTTGTATGAAGCTGAGAATCTTCTTTTCAAGGTCTGTAAAGAATTGAGTTGGTATTTTGATGGGAATTGCATTGAATCTGTTGATTACTTTTGACAGGGTGGCCATTTTCACAATGTTAATCCTACCAATCCATGATCACGGGAGATCTTTCCATCTTCTGATGTCTTATTCAATTTCTTTCTTCAGAGACTTGAAGTTTTTCTCAAACAGGTCTTTCACTTGCTTGGTTAGTGTGTTTCTTGGATGCAACAGAAGGTTGGATCCTGTTTCCACAACTCTTCTGTTAGTCTGTGTCTTTTTATTGGGGAGTTTAGTCAGTTGATGTTGATAGATACTAGTGACCAACAATTGTTGCTTACTTTTGATATGGGGTTGGTGGTGTCACTGAGTTTCATTGCTTGTATTCTTTTTGTGTGTGTGTGTGTGTAGTTATCTATTTCCTCTGTTTCCTTAGATGTAGTTGTTTTCTTTGGTTTGGAGTTTCCCTTCTAGTACCTTCTGTAGAGCTTTGTTACTATGTAGATATTGTTTAAATTTGGTTTTGTCATGGAATATTCTGAATTTCTGTCTATGTTGCTTGAAAGTTTTGCTGGGTATAGTAGTCTGGGTTGGAATCTGTGGTCCCTTAAGGACAGTATGATTTCTGTCCAGGCCCTTCTGGCCTTCATAGTTTCATAGTTTCTGTTGAGAAATCTTGTGTGATTCTGATAGGTCTACCTTCATATGTTACTTGGCCTTTTTTCCATGCTGCTTTTAGAATTTTTTCTTTGTTCTGTAGGTTCAGTGTTTTGACTATGATGTGACGTGAAGAATTTCTTTTCTGGTCTAGTCTACTTGGTGTTCTGTAGGCATCTTGTATGTTTATGGCCATCTCCTTCTTTAAGTTGGGAAAGTTTTCTTCTATAATTTTCTTGAAAATATTTTCCGGACCTTTGAGCCTGATGTCTTCTTTTCCTTCTACTCTTATTATTCTTAGGTTTTGTCTTTTCATGGTGTCCTTGAGTTCTTGGATGTTTTGTGTTTGGAACTTTTCTGATTTTATTTTTTCTTTGAGAGACGTGTCAATTCCTGGAAGTGTATCTTCGGCGCCTGAGATTCTTTCTTCCATCTCTTGTATTCTGTTGGTGATGCTTACCTTTGGAGTTCCCGATCTTTTCTCTATGTTCTACAGCTCCTGGTTTTTCTCTATTTGTATTTTCTTTTTTTAATTTTAATTCTGTTTTCATGACTTGCACCATTTCCTTCATCTGTTTGAATGTGGAGTCCTGCTTTTCAATGACAGCTTCTATTTTTTTTTTTTCCGTTTCTTCTCTATGCATCACTAATTGTGCCTCTATTTCTTTGGGTATAATTGCCTGTATTTCTATGAGAGTTTGTTTATTTCTTCTTCATTTTCCTTCATTTGTGTGGACGTTTCTTTGAAAGCTTTGTTCATTTCTTCTTTGTTTGCCTCAATATTCATGGTCATTTCTCTGAGAGCTCAATTTGTTTCCTCTTGATTCATCTCGATTTCTTTGGCTATTTCTCTGAGGGCTTTGTTCATTTCACCTTTATGGGCTCTAATAGCTGGAGAAACATAGTTTTGAGGTTGTTTTCTTGTATATCTAGTGAATTGAAGTGTCCATTGTCTTGTGGGGTTGCTGGTGAGGTCATTATGTCCTGATTTGTGTTGGGTGTGTTCTTAAGTCTGCCTCTAGCCATCTGGTTATTTATAACCCTCACTGTTTGTTCCTCGAGTTTGTAGTTCAGACAATGATCATCTCTTCCTGTTTTCTGGACGTTTTTTTTCAGGAAGATGAGAGAGGTTCACTGGTTTGGGAGTGTGCCTTGTGGTTTCAGTTTTGCCTAAGTAAGGAATGTGACGCTGGCACTATTTGCATGCACTTTTAGCAGGCGTAGTGTACATGTGGGGATTCTGTGACTATTGCAGTGGCCTGCAGGCCACTATTATGCAGTTCTGTCTGAGATCCAGGGACTGTTTGCCTGGATTAAACTGGTGGACCCACAAGGCAGAGGCTTCAACGTTGGGGTCGCTATCCCAAGAATCCCTATGATGCCCACATTAGGGGCCTGGGTGGCAGGGATCTCATCTGGTTGCTTCTGTGGAGAGGCCCTGGGTCTGGGGCAAACTCTCCCTAGAAGGCTCACTCACTCTCTTGCAGGACCACTTGGAATGCACTGGGGTTTCCCTTGCTCTCTACTCTCTGATTTGGTCCTGCTGCGGGAAATGTGCGAGTAGGCTAACAGTCAACTCTGTGACACTGTGGCCGCAGGACACGCTTTCCACCTCTCCTGTGTGCTGCCTCTCTGTCCTTTCCCTCTGCCAGAAGGGGTTATGTTGATTTGTCCTGGGGTAACTCGGGAAAGAGTTAGGTTGAGTGTTCTCAATATCCTGGGCCCAGAACTCTCTGCCAGAAGCAGCCTGGTGGTAGAACCTATGTTTGCTGATCCTGAGAGAGTACCAGGTAGGGTTGAGTGTCCTCAGATCCAGAGCTTGGGTTTCTCTGCCAGGGGCCACTGGGTGAGCTGGAGAGGGGGTACTGTGTCCTGTGGCAGGCTGCCTCTCTGTCCTTCCCCTCTGATCTTCCCCTCCGCTAGGGCAAGCTTATGGCGGTGTTCTCAGGGGAGTGCCAGAAGGGGTTGGGACTTCTCAGTCCAGATTCTGAGCCGGGTTTTCTCTGCCAGGAGTTGGGGGGATCGCCAGTGATAGGACTTGGTGCTAGACCTTATTGTGCTGGAACTGGGAGCGTCTCAGGACGTGTTGAATGATCACAGTCCCAGATCCTGAGCTGAAGTTTATTTGCTAGGAGCAGCCGCCAGCACGGTGAAGCCACTGTGCGCTTCTTTGTCCTTCTGCTCCACTGCGGCAGGGTTATGGCAGCGTTTGGGGGAGTGCCTGAAAGGATTGTGTTTTCTCAGCTCCGATCTCAGGTTGGGGTACAGACAATGTGGTCTGTGGCAGATTCTGCTGGACACCACCTGCCTCCTCTGAAGAGGGAGTAGGGATTTTGAGCTGGGCTCGCAGCTGCTCTCTGAGCATGGCTGGAGTTCAGTTGTGATGGAGGCGGGTACCCGCAGTCAGCGAGAACTTCCATGGAAAGACTGGGTGACCCATAATCAGCCTCGCAACTTTGCTTCCCCGTGGGGTTTTCTTGCGAATGGGACTCCCTTTGTGCCCACCAATCAGCCTGGGAAAGTGATCGGTACGTGCAGGTGTGCAGCTCCAGCACAGAGACCCAAAGCCCATGTTACCAGGGATCTCTTCCGGGTTCTGGCTGGCCGCCTCAGAGTGGACCTGACTGATTCCCATGCTGTGGGAGCCTCCCCTCACCTGGGAAACACGCTTTAGTTTTAGGGCCCAGAGTTCAGTCTCCTGGTCGCTGCACGGAGAGTGTTTTCCCACTTCTCAGACACAGTATTCTCCCAGTGCTGCCATCTTGGCCCCTCCACCCTTAAGTCTACTCTTAGGTTTTGTCTTTTCATGTTTTCTTGGATTTCATGGATGGTTTGTGTCAGGAATTTTTGGGATTTAGTATTTTCTTTAACGGCTACATGCATTTATTTCATTGTATCTTCCATATCTGAGATTCTTTCTTTTTTTTTTTTTTTTTTTTCAATGCAGTTTATTCAGGAACATTGAACAATCCTCGGACCCCGGGGAAAGCCAGCCCACAGCTTAAATAGCCTCTGGGTAGCCAACCCAGGCGTGCCACGGGGGCAATGCAGATAGGTCCACATACATGGAAGCAAGCCAGATCCTCGGCCTTAGCCAAATGTGGAGTTGTTCGTGACAGAGAGCACTCACCATCGGGAAGGTGGAAGGCGGAAACCAGCTCCATCTTTAAGGCATAGCATTCCGCAGCTCTCTACAGTTCCCCCTTTTTGTTTTAGACGCATCAGGCAAGAGTAGAGGTCTGATCTCTGATAATAGAAATAAATTGGGACTTTGTACAGATGTTCATTTAGGTGTCATCCACCCAAAGAGCATCAGACCGTCCGATACCTTTTTCTCAGAGGCGGGACCTGGGGCATCAACCCGCATGCAATCAGACATGCTCTTCTCTGGGTCGAAAGCGGCTGACCCTGAGTGCAGTGCTTAGCCTCGCATCCTGAGCGTATCATTTTAGCTTTTTATGGTATCCAACCATGCTTGGGGAGAATGTCCTGCTTCAATGGCTGTAAAGGCCTGAATGATCATGGCTGCATCACACTGTTGTGAGACTCTAATCTTGCATATATACCACAGGCAAACCAAGGAGACCAACACCAGAAGGCCTGCTAACACTCCCATGCCCGCCCATTCCTTCAGATGATTCATGGCTGCAGCAATCCATGTTGATAATCCTGTGGCTAGTCCTGCGTCCACTCTGGTAGAATTTACTGTGACAATGGCCACTCTCAGCTGCTCCATCGTAGTATCGAATTCTCCAGTCCAATTACCTAAAATATAGCTCGACAATTGTTTAGACAGATTTGCAGCGCAGGAAAAATTCTCATGTTGTATGCTAGTGACACAAAGTCCAGCATACTTTCATTGACAGCCAGGTTGAGCGATTTGCCATAGGGTATCAATTTGCTCCTGCAAGAGGTCAATCCTCTGATTGAACACCATCAAGCTTCCTTTTTGTTGAGCATTAATTCCTTTATGTACAACTAAGGCATGAACTACATTGGCTAAATGATTATTCAGGGTCTGAGCAGTCTGCCCAGTATGACTCATGGCTAATGCCCTGGTGGTAGCTCCAACAGCCGTCAATGAGATGGTAGTAACAATGGTGGCTGTAGTTCCAAGATCCCTTTTCTGTCTGAAGAGAGTCATAGCGTGAGGGGCATCAATGGGCATAGGCACCCAGCGAGGCATGCGAGTAACCAGGGCATACCTAACTTTACTAGCATTCCAGCATTGGGCAAAAAAGCAAGTATCATTACCACAATTACTTGGCTCTATCTGGCTAATAATGAATAGAAATGGGGGATATAGACAAACAGGTGTGGGCTTATAGGAAATATTATGAGAAGCCTTAACCCCTCGTTGGAACATCCTGCGTCAGTTCTAGAACTAGCAGTGGTGGTGTCCGAGGTCTGAGTAGGTTCAGGAGACCATTGCCCCCAGGGGCGAGATGTGCTCCATGCCAATTGACTAACTCCATGTTTTCCTCCAATTTTGAAAGTCATTTAAGGTTCTTACATTACTTTTTTCCCTTTTTTCTTAAATTTTTCATCAATTACACTTTATTCATTCTGCATCCCCCCATAAGCCCCTCCCTCCTCCCTTCCCAATCCCACCCTCCCTCCTCCCTCTGCTTGCATGCCACTCCCCAAGTCCACTAATAGGGGAGGTTCTCCTCTCCTTTCTGATCTTAGTCTGTCAGTTCACATCAAAAGTGGCTGCATTGTCCTCTACTGTGGCCTGGTAAGGCTGCTCCCCCCCCAGAGGGAGGTGATCAAAGAGAAGGCCAATCAGATTATGTCAGAGGCAGTCCCTCTTCACATTACTATGTAACCCAATTGGACTCTGAACTGCCCTGGGCTACATCTGTGCAGGGGTTCTAGGTTATCTCCATGAATAGTCCTTGGTTGGAGTATGAGTCTCTGGGAAGTTCCCTATGTTCAAATTTTCTTGTTCTGTTGCTCTCCTTGTGGAGACCCTGTCCTCTCCAGCTCTTACTATTTCCCAGTTCTTACCTAAAATTCCGTTCACTCTGCCCAACAGTTGCCCATCAGGCTCAGCATCTGCTTTGATAGTCTGAAGGGCAGAGGCTTTCAGAGGCCCTCTGTGGTAGGTTCCTAGGTTGTTTCCTGTTTTCTTCTTCTTCTGATGTCCATCCTCTTTGCCTTTCTGGATGGGGTTTGGACGTTTTAGTTAGGGTCCTCTCTCTTGAACAGAACACCAACAGCACAGGCTCTAAGAGCAACAACCAATAAATGGGACCTCATGAAACTGAAAAGCTTCTGTAAAGCAAAGGACACCGTCATCAAAACAAAGCGACCACCTACAGATTGGGAAAGAATCTTCACCAACCCTTTATCTGACAGAGGACTCATATCCAGTATATATAAAGAACTAAAGAAGCTGAAAAGCAGCAAACCAAGTAATCCACTTAAAAAATGGGGAACAGAGCTAAACAGAGAATTCTCTGTAGAGGAATACCGAATGGCAGAGAAGCACTTAAAGAAATGCTCAACCTCATTAGCCATTAGGGAAATGCAAATCAAAACAACCCTGAGATTTCACCTTACACCCATGAGAATGGCCAAGATCAAAAACTCAAATGACAACACATGCTGGAGAGGTTGTGGAGAAAGGGGAACCCTTCTCCACTGCTGGTGGGAATGTAAACTTGTACAACCACTCTGGAAATCAATCTGGCGCTTTCTCAGACAACTAGGAATAGCGCTTCCTCAAGATCCAGCCATACCACTACTGGGCATATATCCAAAAGAGGCTCAAGTACACAAAAAGGACATTTGCTCAACCATGTTTGTAGCAGCTTTATTTGTAATAGCCAGAAGCTGGAAACAACCCAGATGCCCCTCAACTGAAGAATGGATGCAGAAATTGTGGTACATCTACACAATGGAATATTATTCAGCAATGAAAAATAAGGAAATCATGAAATTTGCAGGTAAATGGTGGGATCTGGAAAGGATCATCCTGAGTGAGTTGTCTCAGAAGCAAAAAGACACACATGGTATATACTCACTCATATAGACATACAACATAGAACAAACCCACTAAAACCTGTGCATCTAGAGATTCTTTCTTCCATCTATTGTAGTCTGTTGATTATGGTTGCCTCTGTAGTTCCTGTGTTCTTTTCTTTGTTCTTTCTCACCATGATTT
Organism: Meriones unguiculatus; assembly: GCF_030254825.1. Classification (NCBI taxonomy): domain Eukaryota; kingdom Metazoa; phylum Chordata; class Mammalia; order Rodentia; family Muridae; genus Meriones; species Meriones unguiculatus. The sequence continues at coordinate 21,897,071 of NC_083353.1, read as the reverse complement.
CCTCTGTTTGTGTTTTCTTTAATTTTTCCAATTCTATTTTCAGATCCTGAACCATTTTTTTTTATTTCCTTTACCTGTCTATCTGTATCTTCCTTCAATTCCTTCACCTGTTTGTTTGAACATTCCTCTGTTTCTTTTATTTCTTTCAGTGATTTAATCATTTTCTTTCTGAAAGCAACAAGCTGTTTTACTACAAGCTCCTGCATTTCTTTACTGATGGTCCTAATCTGTTTGACTTTATCTCCCTCTAAATCTCCAAACATTTTATTTGTTTCCTCCATTATTTTCTTCTTAAGCATTGATGTAAAGTCATCTTCTTAAATTCTACTTATGTTAGGATGTCCAGGGCTGGTTGTCCCTGGATAATTGGGTTCTGGGAATAGCATATTGCTTTGCCTTTTGTTGGTTGTGCTTTAACAGTAGCCTCTACCCATCTTGGTGTCTCAGGTATGGGCTGTTAATTTCTGGTACCTGCTGGAATCCTGGGGTGGAGGGAATCCCCTTGGTAGGGTTCTGAAGGAGGCATCCTCAGCTCTTTGAGTGTGATCAATGGATTGGTGGTGCTTTTCCAAAATTGGCACAATTCAACCCAGTTGAAGGACCTGTGTGGTAACTATGGTTCTTGGTAGTCAGGAAGGCTCTCCTCTTTCCAAGAGAAGTCCTGGAGACAGCTGCCTCTCTGTGTTTCTTGCTTAGAACATATTGAGCTGCTACCTTTGCTCCTTTATTTTGTTTTCTGAGCATAGTCCACTTGAAGAACCAGGAAGTGCAGTGGTTTCTTCAGTTTAGCTAGAGATAACTGGTTGCACTTTGGAGCAGTATCTGGGGGCTGATCCAATGGTCTCAGCCTTCTGTAGGTCTGAGGTTGGAGCTGTGTGCCCCAGTACCTTAGTGGTAAAACATGGCAGTTGAGTACAGTGCTCATGTAGGCAGCCTGAGGCCAGAGCTTGGAGCCTGTGGGAACCCAGCAAGAACCCAGCAGGACCTCAGCAAGAACCCAGAAAGAACCCAGTGGGAACCCAGCGGGAACCCCAGAAACTCTTCTGGAAGTGGGTTTCCTGAGGTTGGTCCTGATGTATCTACCACTGTGTGTTCCTCCCAACAAAAAGACCTAGTGTGCAGTGTTTTGGCATCCACAGTTTCATCTGGGATGGCAAGTAGAGTGCAGGCAGAGTGACTCTGCCTTGTTATGGACTGGGCTCCCAGAGGAACCTGGCTGGGTTGGGGGTGGGTGGATGGGAGTTGTGATGCCCTGAGTTTGGGCCTGCTCTTTCCCACACTGTCGGTTTTCCTTCTGACAGAAAATGACAGTCTCTGTTGCCCTGGGGCCCACATTTCTGTCTGGGACAGAATTCTGTCTGGGACAATGAGTCAGGTGCACAGCAGTTCTCTAGGCTGGCAGCTGAGTGTCAGCTGGACCCCAGTACCTTTTGCAAGGGTTGTCTGAGTGTCCTGGGGTTGGTTGCTGATCGCTTCCTTCACCGTGGGGTTTTCTCCAGACTGGAAATCCCAGTCTCAGGTGTTGTGGGGCCCACAGTTCAGGCATGCAGGCATGTGCCTCTGGGCTGGTGACCAAGTGCCAGCTGGGACTGTGTACTCTTCCAGGAGTTTAGCTGGGTGAACTGAACCAAATTGATTCCCACAACATGGGCTTTCCTCTCAGCTGGCAAGCACAATTTTGGTGTGTTAAGGCCAAGAGTTCTGTGTGTTGGTCACTCTCTGTCCCTGCTGTGCTGCTGGTCAGAAACAGTGTCCTCCTGGTGCTGTTATCTTGGATGCTCATCATGACTATTTTAATAATTCTCATTAAAATCTTTGCCAATATTAATTTTACTTTGTTTATTAAAATATTTAAGCTAATTTTCTACTGCTCTGCACATGTTTTCCTCCTACTCTTGTAACTAATTAATGAAGATACTTTTATGATAATGGGCTAATAAGTCCTAAGAATGAATGCATAGATAGGAAATCTGTGTATGTGAGGTTCTTTGTCATGGTTACCAAACCATTTAATAAATAGTTAAGCTTTTAAAGCACAAGATTCATTTATCCAGTGTTATGGATTAGAAGTATTGTCTAACTTTCTGAACTGAGTTATATAGTAAACCTCAATAAAATACATTTTAGTATGATTAATATTACATAGTTTCTGTCTTCATGCTTTTATATTCTTATACATATTCACTGATGGAAATCTACTGTTGGTACAGGAATAGAGTCCCTCCCTATCTTGGAGCTTATCATAGAGCTTGCCAACAGGAACAAGAGGCTGAGGAGGAGAAGGAAAAATGGACAAATAGAAACTGAAACTTTGTTTACATGACTTGCTTTATTACAAAGCCCTTGGATATTCTATTAGTTCCTTGTTTCACTGGTGTGACAAAATAACTAATAAGAGCAACTTAATGTGAGGACAGTAAATTCTGGTTCACAGTTTGAAGGGAGCTAATGCATCATGGCCAAGAGGAGGTTGGGGGAAAAGCATGCTCAGCCTGTTTTCGAGCTTTAGTATATCTAGAACCTCAACCCATGTAATGAAGCCAACCATTGCTAAAGTGCTACACTTAGACTATTTCAGAAGTTTTTCCATCTCAGTTGATCTAATTGAGGCTCATCCCATAGGCATCTGGTGAGGTTTATCTTTTGGAGATTCTAGATCATATCAAGTGGGCAGACAATTTAAACCAATTCACAGGGTAAGCAGTGCAATCTCATGAAAGCAGTAGCTCATTCTCAAGAGATAATGAGTTTCTCCTAAGAACTCTTAAGTTTCTCCTAAGAGTTCATCCTAAAATACCTGTTTAAGCTTTTCTTACATGTTACCACGTTTTCACTCTTCAAAGCGAGTTAGAAGAGGACAAAACATAATCTACCAGTGTAATTTATATCTGTTTAAATTCTCTTATCAGAACCTTCTCTAAATATCATTGTCTTTATGTAATTTTAAAATAATGTTCATAAACAATCCAAGTGACAAATTGATTTCTCTGTTTTCTTTTTATTCTTAGACTAGATTTTTCTTCACATTTAGAATAACATGTATTGATTTTCATCAATGGTATTTGATGGTACTTATTCATTTGTATTTATTATATTTCTTTTTATACAATGACAATTATATGTGTAATCTAATTTGTATTCTCTCTCACTAGATTTAACCTTTTTCCTGAAAATATTTTTATTTAATATAATTTTAAATGTGCACATGTGTTTTACATAAATTAGAAATATTTATATAACAATCCTCCTATCAGAAATTTATTTTCTCTGCTAGAAAAAATAGAGTCTTTCAGAGACCCTTTATGGTAGGCTCCTGTCGTGTTTCTTTTTTTCTCCTACTTCCAATGTCTATCCCATTTGTCTTTCTAGATGAGGACTGATTATCTTACCCTGGGTCCTGCTTCTTGCTTAGCTTCTTTAAGTATATAGGTTTTAGTATGTAGATCCTATCTTTTAGGTCTAGTATCCACTTATATGTGAATATATACCATGTGTTTCTTTCTGCTTCTGGGATACCCTATTTATGATGATCTTTTCTAGACCACACCATTTGCCTGCAAATTTCATGATTTCCTTGTTTTTAATTGCTGAGTAGTATTCCATTGTGTAAATGTACCACAATTTCTGTAACCATTCCTCCATAGAGGGCTATACAAGGTTGTTTCCAGGTTCCAGCTATTACAAGTACAAAGCAGATGCTGACATTCATAACCAAACCTTGGGCAGAGTACAGGAAATCATATGAAAGAAGGGTGAGTTAGTAAGACCTGGAGAGGAAAGGAGCTCCACAAGGATCAAACATATCTGGGCACAGGAGTCTTTTCTAAAAATGATTCTCTAACAAGGGATCATGCATGGATGTAACCTAAAACTCCTGCTCAGACATAGCCCAAGGCAGCTCAGTATCCAAGTTGGATACCCCAGTAAGTTAAACAGGGATTGAAACTGATATGAACTCAGTGGCTGGACCTTTAACCTCCTCCCAACCCCAAGGGAGGAGCAGACTTGATAGGCCACAGAGGAGGCCATTGCAGCTAGTCCTGAGGAGACCTGATAAGCTAGGGTCAGAGGAAGGGGAGGAGGAACTCTCTATCAGTGGACTTAGAGAAGGGCAGGGAGGAAATGAGGAAGGAACAGTAGGATTGGGAGGGAATATGGGAGGGGGCTACAGCTGGGATACAATGTAAATAAACTGTAATTAATATAAAAAACAAAAACTTAATTAAAAATTTTATTGTCTTTTTGTTTTAACTAATTAAGTAATAAAGGATCTACTTAAAATTTAGTTTGTTTCTAATGAATGAACATATTAAATTCCTGTATGAAATTCCATTGAATTTTAAATTGTTGTAAATTATTTATGCTTATTTATTAATTTATAACTTTATCATTCTGAATTACTTTTAGATATGTCAAATATTTCAGGTAATTTAATTATATTTGTGTTATTTTTATATTGTAATTTTCAGGCTGTTTTGTTTTGGAAAATATTTTTTACTCCCAAATTGATTCTTATGTACTTTGCAATATGCTCCTTTTCTTTTGTTTGTTTTTACCAAAATACTGAGGAATACACAATCAAAGTTATCCACTGGAAGAAGCTCCAGGTTTTTTGAAGGAAGGGTTCTATGAAACCACTGTCACATCCAGACAGCCTCTTGCTGAATAAAGGCTCGCAGAAGTATGTCCTTGGAGAGAATGTGATTTTAACTCCTAACTAGCAACTACTGGTATCTCTTTGTGGGCTAAACACTACATGACTGTGCTACGCAGGGTCTCCTTCATGATTATGGTATAACATAACCATGGTGCTCATGCCCTTTGTCTTGTTTTCCTGAAGGGAAACTGATTGCCATTTTATGATTTCTGAGTAAAACTGTAATTAACTTCTTACTTCTTGACTCTGTTCTAAAAGTCTTCCTTCCTCATTTGTGACCTTGGTAGACATTATTGACTTCTCTCATGCTATAAACCAAACATTCACTTTGGTTTATGTAAAGTAGATTAATCTCAAACCATGTGTGTTATCTTTTCTTATTGACATTTGCAATGAACCAACTGAAGGAAGAAATTACGTAAATGAATCACTCAGAATTCTAATTTCTGTTCTGTTTTCACTGAATCACTATACCCATGATCATGCCTTCTATTTCTAACTGGTGTACATGGACACAGTGTCCCCTTGGAATAACCTCTTGTAAATGTCTATCCTTAGTGATTGGGTTCATGATCTCCAGTACTTCAAGAAGCACGCCTGAGAACACAGAGAATGAAAAATCTTCTATAGTATGTGTAGGATACCTCTTATTTCAAATTCTATCTGAGAGGTTTGTGGTTGGAGTCATGATCTCCAATTCTGTGAGAGCACAGAGAATAAAAAAAATCTTATAGATATGTGTAGGACACCCCTATTTCCAATTTTTGTTCCTGGTATTCACAAGGAATAATATAATATAATATATAATATGTAATATATTATATATTATATAATAATATTTTATATAATATATTATATAATAATATAATATAATATATAATATAATAACTAAGATACACTATGTCAAAGACACTCCTTTCTCTGAAGCTTTATTTCTAAAACAAATTTTTAATAATTTTTTTATTAAATTGATTACAGTTTATTCAATTGTATCCCAGGTGTAGCCACCAATTTTAGTTTATATATTAATTATAGTTTTGAAGATCAGTACTCACGTCAGCTACAAAGTTTGTATCTTAGTTGCTTTAGATATTGAGCCACCTTTTCAGGCCATTGTGCACATTCTTACAATTGGAATCTACTTCCAACTTTGTCATGTGTGATGCTTAATTTTGATTGTTAATGGTATTTTATCTGGAACCATCTATGATACAGTTCCCTAAGCACAACTCTGCAGGATTATTTCAATTATGTTACCTTCTGTCCATGCTTCTGAGCAATTAATTGGATTAGGTAATCACGGTGAGAAAACTATATCAACTATTATTGGGCTGTGAAATTACAAACATGATTTCCAGAATGCATAAACAGGAGAAAGCTCAGTGAGTATGAGCCGTCATTGTCCTCTGCTTCTTTGTTATTATTTATTTTTTCTTTATTTCACTTTATTCACTTTGTATCCTCCCATAAACACTTCCCTCCTTCCCTTCTAATCCCACCTTCCCTCCCCCTTCTTCATGTATGCCCATCCACAAGTCCACTGATAGGGGAGGTCTCCCTCTCCTTCCTTCTGAAATTAGTCTATCAGATCTCATCAGGAGTGGCTGCATTGTCATCTTCTGCGTCCTCTGTTTCTTAACTAAGTCAGCCACTTCACTTGCTGTGACCTCCTGACATCAGTCCTGCCCTATAGCGCTACCATAAGCCTACAAACACTGAGCCAAATGTATTTCTAATGTAAATAATATCCTAAAGCTCTTTTTCACACCAAGAGGGAAATAACTTACAAATAAAAATGTTCTTATAATGCCCAGGTTGAGTCAGGTTTTGTGGTATACCCCCTTAGTTGATTCTTTGCCTTTGGGACTTTTTGGCGGCTAGAGTCTGAAAGAATTTGGTCAGAGAAATGTCCCGTTTTCATTTTTTAAGCAGAACTTAACATGTCTTTCTGATGGGAGTTTGTAATATTTAATAAATTGATTCTTGTGGCTCTATCACATGAAAGCAGCTTCCTAAGTAACTGAGAGGGAGGAGAAGACTGCCAAATGGCATTTTCCAAAGATGACATTGATTACAACAATAAAAGTATTTAATATACAACATAAATGTAATAGAAGTGAAACATTGTAAATAATAATAAAGTAAAATAGAGAACATTAGGAATGTATTATAATGAGCTATAAAAGGAAGGAAGGATGTAGGCAAATGGAATTGTGGGATTCCAGGATTCAGTTTAATAAGAAACCGAAGGGAAGTAAGGTTGCTTGGACAATCCAAAAGCTTCTTCAGTTATCATCCTCCACAGGATGATCAATTGTACTGGAGAAGAAAATTGTTCCAATATTCATTGTCAAATAAAACAAAAAAAAATCATGATAAAAAACATTCTCAGAAGACAGATTCCACTCAACTCAGATAAAATGAGTCTTTCAGTCTATTTTTATAACTCTACACAGAAAATTTCATGTGTTTACAACATATCTGATTTTGAGAGGTCCTATTATTGATTCAGATATGTTTTTCCTATTTATCATTCTTCATGTATTTGTTGTAGTTGATCCTGTGAATCCAGTAGTTACATAATGCTAAGTGTTTGATAAGATTTATCTCTTATAAGAAATCCAACCAACATTACTGTTTTTGCAGGAGGATTGCACAGTTTGTTGACAGTGGCACAGGGCTTAATCTTCCAGAATATTTGAGGTGTTTTTGAATCCAAACGTTGTCTCTAAGTGATCTTTCCAAAAGTAATACTTTGGTAACCAAGATATCCTACATTGACTCAGGGACCAGGAGAAGGAAAGGTGAGAAACACAGCAGGTAATATTCTAGAATCCTTCCAGGGGCTGAATTAGGAGGACATCTGTCATACATACATGCATGCATATATGTGAGTATAAACATGCATGTGTATATGTGTTCAAGGTCAATATGTATGTATGATTATATTTATATTTTTTAATTATGCTGTTTAATTATATTTAATTAAAAAAGACTTTTTCCATGCTAAAATATCAAGATGTGTGCCAATACTGCTGTGATGTTAATTACAGTTTTGTGAAATCACGAGAGGATGTCATCCTTCCATTCATCTGATTACTACTTTAAATCTTCCTGTTACCTGTCAGAAAGTCCTCCTGAGAAGGAACAGATGTAAGATTTAATTCTTCAGTATTATCATTTGGAAAGTTATTGTCACTTTGGTTATGGGCATCAGCCTTATCACAAGACTTCTCAACAGCAGTTTATAAACCAGAGGAGTTCTTGATGTCCTCCACACTCCTTTGCATGTCTTTATACAATGTAGTAGTATCCTCTTCAAAGATCTTTGGAAAATATTCAGTGAGAATTTTTATAAGAGAAACCTGTAAATCAACAATACAGAAACTAGATTCTGTCATTTCACATTGTTTACAAATTTGATACCAGAGTCTTGAAATGACAAAAAGAATAGGAGTTACTACATGCAGGTATCAACCCATGAAAAGAGTAAGAATAGTATGGGTACATATTTAATGTATAGTCAGTAAAATAAGGAAAAGTTTCAGTAGCCTCACAACAATGACTGTTTTTGTTTAACTTTTATGTTTCTTCCCATGATACACCTCATTTTATATTTGACCAGGCTTTTAAAAATTATTCATTTATTACAATTTATTCAAATTTCCCTACTGCAGTCCACGCCCTGGTCTCCTCTTAGAACCACACACCCTCCCTCTTCTCCTTCTTTGCCCCTTCCCTAAGTCCTGTGACAGGTGAGAACCTCCTGCCAGCTCAGCAGGTAAAGTCTAGGCTCACAACCAAAAATAATTTACCAGTCTTAAACAAGGTAGCAAAGAAATAATTTTCAGGAATATCACACTTAGATGATATTCTTTTTTTTTGTATTCTCTCTTTTTTTAATTTTTTATTTAACTTTTATTAATTACACTTTATTCCTTTAATGTCCCACCATAGGCACCTCCCTCCTCCCCTCCTGGTCCCACCCTCCCCCCCTTTCTACATGCATGCCTCTCCCCAAGTCCACTGATAGGGGAGGTCCTTCTTTCTGATTTTTTTGTTGTTGTTGTTCTTCTCAATGCAGTTTATTCAGGAACCTTGAACAATCTTCTGACCCTGGTTAAAGCCAGCCCACAGCTTAAAATAACCTCTTTGTAGCCAACCCCAGAGTGCCTCGTGGGCAATGCAGATAGGTCCACATACACGGAAGCAAGCCTGATCCTCCGCCTTAGCCAAATATGGAGTTGTTTGTGACAGAGAGGACTCACCATCGGGAAGGTGAAAGACAGAAACCAGCTCTATCTTTAAGTCGTGGCATTACACAGCTCTCTACAGTTCCCCCTTTTTGTTTTAGACACATCAGGCAAGAGTAGAGGTCTGATCTCTGATATTAGGAATAAATTGGGACTTTGTACCAATGTTCCTTTAGGTGTCATCCACCCAAAGAGCATCAGACCCGTCTGATACCTTTTTCTCAGAGGCGGGACCTGGGGCATCAACCCGCATGCAATCAGACATGCTCTTCTCTGGGTCGAAAGCAGCTGACCCTGAGTGCAGTGCTTAGCTTTGCATCCTGAGCGTAACATTTTAGCTTTTTATGGTAGCCAACCATGTTTGGGGAGACTGTCCTGCTTCAATGGCTGTAAAGGCCTGAATGATCATGGCTGCATTACGCTGTTGTGAGACTCTAATCTTGCATATACACCACAGGCAAACCAAGGAGACCAAACCCAGAAGGCCTGCTAACACTCCCATGCCCGCCCATTCCTTCAGATGATTCATGGCTGCAGCAATCCATGATGATAATCCTCTGGCTAGTCCTGCGTCCACTCTGGTAGAATTTGCCGTAACAATGGCCACTCTCATCTGCTCCATCATAGTATCGAATTCTTTAGTCCAATTACCTAAAATATAGCTAGACAATTGTTTAGACAGATTTAAAGCACGGAAAAATTCTTATATTGTATGCTAGTGACACAAAGTCCAGCATACTTCCATTGACAGCCAAGTTGAGCGATTTGCCATAGGGTATCAATTTGCTCCTGCACGAGGTCAATCCTCTGATTGAACACCATCAAGTATCCTCTTTGTTGAGCATTAATTTCTTTTCGTACTTCTAAAGCATGAGCTACATTGGCTAAAATATTATTTAGGGTCTGAGCAGTCTGCATAGTATGACTCATGGCTAATGCAGCAGTGGTATCTCCAACAGCCGCCAATGAGATGGCAGTAACAATGGCGGCTGTAATTTTCTTGTTTCATACACAAATAGTTCAGAATAGTGATCCTTCTTTGTTTTCTGCTCTGACCACATAAAGGAATATATATGAATAGAACTGTTTAGAAAAGAAAATCATTAATAGCACTTAAGAGTGAAAATTATATTTCATTGTTCTTTTTGTACTGAACGTGAATTTTTATTAAGACTTGGATTTTAGGTTGCCAGTTGCTTGGTAGCTGAATAGAGCCAAGAATAGTCCTGGATGCGAGTGTCATAACTTGTGTTTAACTACTGCAATGTATCATGACTTCTGTTTTGTGCCCCTGATTCCTGAAAGGTGCTAGTTAAATATACCCCTTCCATTCTTTTTATTTCTTTTCCTTCTTTTTAAACATATGATTTTATTGATTCTTTGTGAATTTTCCATCATGTACCCCAAATCCACAAATTTCCCAATCCTTCCATTACTGCTTACCACCCTTTAAATCCCACGAAAGAAAACAAAAAAAATATTATATATATATATATATATATAATTTTTATTATCGTGTGTGTGTGTGTATAAATCACTAAATTATTCCATGTAAGCTGTGTTGTGCCACTGTGTGTCACACTAATATCCTTTTGCTCAAACAGCTCCGTTTGCAGATGTTCACTAAAATGAGTCAATACTCTGGTGCAGAGCCTAATGGTTTTGTGCTACACAATCAATAATAGATCCTCTCAGAGACTCTCTCAGATATTCTGGATATCCTCCTGTTGTACCTAGCCATGGATTTCCAGCAGCTTTGGGTGTTCAGGACCAGCCTCTTCACATGTTCCAAAAGTTCATAGATGGAGATGTTGGGATGGGCCAGCTCAAAGTCTTGGATCTGGGTCTTGGCTTAGTCAGCTTGCCAACTCTCCTGCAAATCATGCCACCAGGGCCAGCTCTCCTGCACCTTTTTTTTGCAAGAAGGCACACCCCATACTTTCTTAAAAGGTTTTTGTCTCTCATTTTGACAAAAAACACAAAAAGGGTCTTATCAGACTGCATCTGCACATTATGGCATTATATTTTTAAATTTTATTCAGTTTTAAAATTCAGTCCTATTCCTACTGAACTTTGTACCCTTTCTGTTTGCAAATCTATCATGTCCAACTTCTTAGTGGCTGCTATCCTCAGGAGACATATATGCTAATCATAAAATCTTTAAGGATTTTACTTGGGAATTATGCTTTAAGAAGTAAGCCCCACTGTGAGGCAACTGGTAGGCAGCTCTGGTATTAGAGGGAATGCAGGTGTCCTATCTTTCTCTGCCTGTGTCTCAATTGGCTTTCTTCTTAACAAGTGAAAATATATTTTCTTCTTAGGAATTTTCTCGCACCACCTGAAATTTTACTCTGAGGCTTTTAATGAAAAAATAAGCTTATCAATACTAAATTTGAAACAATCAGTAAAACAATTTAAAGTAAATTCCTTGGTGAAACAAGGTTAAGGTAAACTATTATGTGAAGTGGTGTGTCAGAAGTTATGTTCATTGGCAGCTATCTCAGAAGCCTCAGCATCTGTAATTTCACAAGAATGTGTAATTTCAGTTTTATGAGATCCATTGCCATCTTCTTGTTTCCAAGGACACCACAATGCAAGCAGTGTGCAACTTCCATGCAGGCAACATATAAAATGAATAAAAGTTTCAATTGTGCTTTACATGAAATAAAATAAATATTTTGGTGTTAGATTTATGGCTCACTGATAAGTGCACTAGTTTGTACTCGAAAGCATTCAGTTGAGTTCACAGCACATCATGGTTGCTTTGAGTATTATGTAAGTCTAATTCCATGGAGTTCAAAGATTTCTTTGGGCATGCAGGGAACTAAGAAAAGTTGTTAAATGCAAAATTACATGAAAGCAGAAGGTAAGCACACACAGTTATTTAGTAAAATAAATGTTTCCTTATTATAAGTGTAGTTCTACAGATCTGTTGTTGTACAAATGAAAAGCTGCCTGACATGGGAGCTGTATTGTTTCATCTGTGCTCAATTCAAAAAGGAAGTGTGACTAAGTGAATAGAAGCTGGGAACAAGTGCCACTCCCAGGGATGAGAAAACTACTTGAGGAATATATCCAATTCTATTTTATTCTATTTCTCCGTGATGGTCCACAGTCCTAAATTTTAGTTTGTTGAACCTCATCATCTCTTTCTGTCATCTTTAGCGTCTGTGCTTCAAGTTTATTTGGTTTTCAAAGGCAGTTAAAGACGGATGAGACATAACTTCTAATGACATTAAGAAGGACGATTCCCAACCTCCGTGAAATAGATCAATACCTCTTCTAAACCAAAAGAATGCAATTCTAGGGTGTCCTTAAACACCAATGACCTTTCCATCTCCACTGGTGCAGATCTCAAAAGGTCACCCAGAACTTTTCATTTCCATTCTGATCCTTGTCAACTGGGTCTTGGTTTTCTTGGTTGCAAATTGATCCCTTTTTCGCTCTGGTTTATTTCTCAGTGTGCTCTCTCTCTCTCTCTCTCTCTCTCTCTCTCTCTCTCTCTCTCTCTCTCTCTTACATACATACACACACACACTTGCACACATAGGCACACTTACACAGAGGCTATCAACTCTATGTCCATGCCTATGAATGACTCTCGTTCCAAACATATCTATATACACACAAATGTTTATTCATGAACATCTATGTATACAAAGGACAGAAATGAACACAATATTCATTAGTGCTGAAGTTAACACACCTGACAGTTATCCTAAACAGTTCTCCCCCAGGCAGTTGTGTACCTTGGCATGGGCGGAGCCCTAAAGTGTTGAAAACTAACTCTGGATAGAAGATTAGTGCAAGCACTGGAGAACTAGCAATGGCAAGTGAGGTCAATGATTTTTGAGGCACAGCCACCCAGAAGAGCAGGTGAGAATTCCAGGAAATCCATCCTTCCCTTCCAATTCATGCAGGTGTGCATCAGGAAGTGGCAGGAGTGGGCATGTCTGGCAGTGAGTCCGATGGGGAGGTGAAGGCCTAGGTGTGAGTTGAGGTGTGGGTGCTGGTCTTTCTTCCTGAAGCCTAGACCTTGAACCTTCGCTAGAGTCGTTGGGTAGTGGGTGTCTGGTGGGCCGATGCAGGAGAGAGTGCTTGCTCTGGGAAGATGGCTGCAGCCTAGGCTCTCACTGGTGGGTGGAACCCGCCCAAAGGGTATGGAGATCAGACAGAGAGGCCTCCAGATAGTGTCTCCAGAGCTCCAAGTAGGATCCCAGGTGCAAGCTCTGGAAGGCCTGGGTTTTCCGTGAGGGAAGAGTGGGTGTGTGCAGTCCCGTGCCATCCAAAGATATGCCTGAGCAGAGAGTGTCCTTCTGGGGTTCACCTGCGAGAGAACCGGTTGCGATATTCCCAGAGAGCCTTGGCCATGAGGGGGGCAGGTCTCTTCTTAGCCTGGATCTTGATGCAGAGAGCCCGCTGGGATAGGCTGTGTCCAGAGGCCTACTGGAGGAGGTGCCTTTCAGAGGTGGGCCCCCGCGCCGGGGGTCCGGGCTCCTAATGCTGGCCTGGGGTCCTGGCCTGGGGGAAGAACGTGATCGTCTGAGTTCGTTCGAGGCCTTGCAGCTTCTTGGCCTGTGTCCTCCGGATGCGGGCTGTGAGGGCTTGCAGCTTCACCTCTTGGTCTGCCTCCTCCATCTACTGCTCTGTCTTGGTCTCAGTCTGACTGTGGGTCTCAGTCTGGTCCCCTCCGTGACGAGGTTCCTCCTCTTGGGCTGCTTGGGCTGTGTTGGCTTGGAAGGCGTCCTTGGCTTCGGAGATTCCTTGGAGAGCAGTTTGTTCGGCTGTATCAGCTTCATGGGCTGCAATGGTCTCCATGGCTATAGCCAAAGTTTGAGGTCTTGTTGCTGGTCTTTCTTCCTGAAGCCTAGACCTTGAGCCTTTGCTAGATTCCTTGCGTATCGCCTGTCTGGTTGGACAATGCAAGATGGAGTACTTGCTCTGGAAAGATGTCTGCAGCCTAGGCTCTCACGGGTGGGGGGAACACATCCAATGGTGTTGAGATCAGGCAGAGAGGCTTCCAGAGAGTTTCTCTAGAAAGGTCGCCAGTGAACAGGAAGTGGAATCTCAGGTGAAATTGCTGGAAAGCCATGCCTCCTCCATAGCTCAGGAAGCCTGTTTCAGATCTCAGAGCCAACTCTAGCTGACTCCATGGGGTTCACAGCCCTTCCTTGCCTCCAAACGTTCTCTGGTCAAATGTGTTTTTCTGTATGATCTTTTTGGTACTCTTGGGTTAACCTGCCCACATCTGTGGGTCTCCAACTTTGGAGTCATGAGAGAACCTGGTCTCTTCTTACCCTGCTTCATGCTTTTGTGGCCTTCCCTATAGGGCAGACAGGGATCCATCTGGCATGTTCTGTGTGTAGAGGCTTCATGGAGGAAGTGCTTGTCAGAAGAGTCCCCACCTCTCGCCTGAGTTTCACTCTCCTCCTTCTGGATGGGTCTTTCTGCCTGTATTTGGAAAGTGACCATCTTGTTTTGTCTACATCCTTGCAGCTTCTACACTTGTGTGCTCTGTTTGCAGGCTCTCAGGGTTTGCAGCCTCAGCTCTTGTAACTCCTTCATTTGCATGTGTGTTGCTCTCAATCTGCCTCTGGTTTAGTTTTTCAGGCTAGGACTCCTCTTCTGCGTGCCCAGGTTCAGGCTTATCAAAAACACACACACATATATATATATGTGTGTGTGTGTGTATATGATATACATTCGTACATTTATATGTATATGTATATATATCACAGGTAACTTGCACCTGTGTGATGCATGCTGTGATATATATATATATATATATGTATAAATTAGCATATATATATATCCCACGGTATGATGGCCACTGTAATTTTTATCACTGTTTGATATTTAATGTAGTCTTCCCTATGTAACAGAGACCATGAATGACCATGAATTGATTGATACTATGAGATGGCTGTGTCATGATGTGCAAGTTTGTGGTGTTCACTCTAATTGCATCCATGTGATGTTTGGGTGAGGGCTCTGTTTAATTATCATTGTGTGATGGCTACAATGTAATGGCCCCTGTGAAATGGTAATAATTAATGGCTACTGTGTTGTGTTCACTGTGTGATGATTACTCTGTGATGGTTACTGTGTTATGGCCACTTTTTGAGGGCCTCTTATTGACAGTAATTTGTTTTTGACACTGTTGATGGTCACTGTATGCTGGCCACTTAATGATGGCCTGTGTGTGATGGTCACTGAATTATAAATTCTGTGGGATCCCACTATGTGATGGTCAAAGTTTGATAGCTACTGTGATGGTCACCCTGTGATGGCCATTATCTGATGCTCACTGTTTGATATCCCACTATGTCATTTATATGGTGTGATGGTCACTGTGTAAATTTGACCTTGTGTTGGACAATGTGTGATTGACATTGAGTTTTGTTCACTGTGCAAAGATCAGTGCTTCATCACCAATACATGATTTTCACTACCATGGCCTGTGACTGACGGTTGTTTGGTAATGGTCATTCTGTGCTGGCTAATAATTGATGGTTAGCTGTATGATTTAATTGCATAATGGTCACTCTGTAATCACTAATATGTGATGAACATTTTGATTGATACTGTTTTATGTTCACTGTGTAATATTCATTATATGATGGCCACTGTGTGATAGTCATTATGTCATAAACATGGCGATGCCAAGAGTGTTAAAAATAGCATGTGATGGATCCATAGTGATGGCCAATGTCAATGTTCATGGTGATGGCAAACTCTGTGAGGGTCACAGTGTGAGAGACACTGTGTGAAGGCCATGATGTGATGATCACTGTGTTGGTCAATATATGGTTATCATTTTAGACTGTCCACATTTTCATTATCATTGCAATATGAAAGCAGATTGATAGCTGTTGTTTCATGGTTAAAGCATAATGGTCACTGTGTGATGGTATCTGTGTGGTCATATCAGGGTGATGGGTACTGTAAAATCCACCATGTTGTGACCAGCATGTGATGGCCGCAATGTGATGACCAGTTTGTGGTAGTCATTGTGATGAACAGCTGTGAGTAATTTACTGAGTGATCATCATTTTGTGATGGACATAGGGTGATGGTCACTGTGCGATGGCCACCTTGGAGTGGAAAGTATGTAATGGTCTCTGTTTATCATCACTATGTGATGGCTTCTATATGGAGGTCACTAGGAATAAACATAATGTGTTGACCAATGTTTTATATCCTCTGTGTGATGGTCAAATAGCATAACTCCTAGGGATGCCCCCTGTGCTATAGACACAATGAAATAGTCTACTCTATGATGGTGACTCTTCATGTCTTGGGTCCATGAACCAGGCATTCAAGAATCTGTTTAAAAAACTGAATGTATTTCTAGAAAACAAATTATTGTAGTTACACTACTTCAACTAAAACAGGAGATTTGGACAAACTGATGTGGCACTGTATGACAGGATTGTTATTTTTTCTGGCTAAAAATGTACATCCTGAGAGAAAAGCTGTGAGTATTCTGTGGTGTGCTTCTCTATAGACTGCTTGTTCCTGGGGCATATAGGGCCATAAAGCAGGTTTCAGCTTTTGTTTTGCTTTGCTTTGTTTTTTGTTTGTTTGTTTGTTTGTTTGTTTTGTTTTGTTTTTTGTTTTGTTTTGTTTTTTGAGACAGAGTTTCTCTGTGTTACCTTGGCTGTCCTGGACTCATTCTGTAGAGAAGGCTGGCATTGATCTCACAGAAATCCATGTGCCTCTGTCCCCTGGAGTGCTGAGATTACAGGTGTCACCACTGCCACAGCTTGGTTACAACTTTAAAATATAAATTTTTATCCTTTTATTAATTAAACCTTACTCACTTTGAATGTCCCCATAAGCCCCTCACCCATCACTCCCAATCCCACCTTCCTTCCCCCTTCTTCACACATGCCCCTCCCTGAGTCCACTGATAGGGGAGGTCTTCCTCTACTTCCTTTTGATCTTAGTCTATCATATCTCATCAGGAGTGGCTGCACTGTAATTTTCTGTGGCCTGGTAAGGCTGTTTCCCTCTCAGGGGGAGGTGATCAAAGAGCAGGCCAATCAGATTATGTCAGAGGTAGTCCCACTTCCCATTAGTATGTAACCCACTTGAACACTAAACTGCCATGGACTACATCAGTGCAGGGGTTCTAGGTTATCTCCATACCTGGTACTTGGTTGGAGTATGCATCTCTGGAAAGACCCCTGTGTTCAAATTTTCTGGTTCTGTTGCTCTCCTTGTGGAGTTCTTGTCCTCTCCAGATCTAACTATTTACCACTTCTTTGATAAGATTCCATGCACTCTGCCCAACAGTTGGCCATAAGTCTCAGCATCTGCTTTCATAGCCTGCAGGGCAGAGCCTTTCAGAGACCCTTTACTGTTTTCTTCTTCTTCTGATGTCCATACTCTTTGCCTTTCAGGATGGGGATTGAGCATTTTAGTCAGGGTTGACTCCCTCTTGATTAGTTAGGACATCAACATAAAATCAGAAACATTAAGTCAGTTATAAGAAAAAGTAGGAAAGACCCTAGAACTCACTGGTACAGGAGAAAACTCCCTAAGCAGAATACGAACAACACAGGCTCTAAGAGCAACAATCAATAAATGGGACCTCATGAAACTAAAAAGCTTCTGTAAAGCAAAGGACACTGTCATCAAAACAAAATGAATGCCTACAGATTGGGAAAAAATCTTCACCAACCATTTATCTGACAGAGGGCTAAAACCCAGTATTTATAAAGAACTAAAGAAACTGAAAAGCAACAAACCAAGTAATCCAATTAAAAAATGGGGAACAGAGCTAAACAGAGAATTCTCTGTAGAGGAATAGCGAGTGGCAGAGAAAAACTTAAAGAAAGGCTGAAAGTCACTAGCCATTAGGGAAATGCAAATCAATACCACCCTGAGATTTCACCTTACAACCATAGAATGGCCAAGATCAAAAACTCAAGTGACAACACATGATGGAGAGGTTGTGGAGAAAGGAGAACCCTCCTCCACTGCTTGTGGTAATGTAAACTTGTACAACCACTGTGGAAAGCAATCTGGTGCTTTCTCAGACAACTAGGAATAGTGCTTTCTCAAGATCCATCCATACCGCTCCTAGGCATATTTCAAAAAGAGGCTCAAGTACACAATAAAGACATTTGTTCAGCCATGTTTGTAGCAGCTTTATTTGTAATAGCCAGAAGCTGGAAACATCCCAGATGTCCCTCAGTGGAGGAATGGATACAGAAATTGTGGTACATCTACACAATGGAATATTACTCAGCAAAGAAAAATAAGGAAATCATGAAATTTCCAAGTAAATGGTGGGACCTGGAAAGGATCATCCTGAGTGAGCTGTCCCAGCAGCAGGAAGACACACACGGTATATTCTCACTCATATAGACATATAATATAGGATAATCCTTCTAAAATCTGTACATCTAGAATATAATTTTTGTAATTTTAATTACGTTATTTCCAAATTCATTTTTCTCCCTCACATATACTGCTCCTTGCCTTCAATTTCATGGCCTTTTGGTTAAATTATTGTTACTGGTTGAATTTTACTTAAGTTTTGCTCAAGGATTTCCCAGATAGTAAGCCAAGAAATGGCTCCCTTGGACATTGAATATGAAATGAAATGTCACACAAGGACCCATGTCCTGGAACAGGAACTGCTTTGGGACATTGGAAGAATTTCTATTAAAATAGATTTTTCCAGACTAAAATCTTGTCTGCTCCAAGGGTACAAGGGCAGAGCTAGGAAGGCCTGTGCTGTCTGAGTCATTTGCTTTCTATTCACCCAGTAAGGGAAACACTATTCCCCAAACCCAACCTTGGTGATCCTTGATTCGGAAAGACTCTGGAAAGGCCTAGCCAACAGAAGCTCTAATGGACGTTAGCTTGCAGGTTCCTTCCTCGATTCTTCCCTGGTTCTGCTCTAGGGATCTGTGCAGGAGACCACAAAACCACACCATGGTGATTGTGGTCACTCTTTTCTTAGGTCAGGAGGAGCAGGCCCATTGAACTGTCAGAGCAGCTGGTACTGGGATGGACTGTGAAACAGACTGTGGGTTTGTTCATGTGGTGACCTGAGCAGTGGCCCTTGGCCTCTGAGCTTCGCTGATTGTGGATTCCTTGGAAGAAGGAGGCTCTCTGCATCCATGGTTGTGGGACCCTGTGGTGCTTGTACATACATCACTACATAGTGCATAAACAATCATTGCTTTTGGTGTATTATAGGAAGAAGACATTATAAAATTGAAGGTCTTTTTTATAGAAGTTCTGAATTTTTCATTCTGCTTTTAGGTTTGTGTTACAAGTTCTGTGAAGGGTTTAGAAACTGGTAGTAAATAGGTGACAGGGGTTACCCTTCAACAATACAGCAATGCTTGGTTAGAATACTATGGCTAGACAGATGGCTAAGTGGTTAAGAGCACTTATGGATAAGACCAGAGTTAAGATCCCAGGATATAGCATGTGGCTCACAACTA
This sequence comes from Meriones unguiculatus, assembly GCF_030254825.1. Lineage (NCBI taxonomy): Eukaryota > Metazoa > Chordata > Mammalia > Rodentia > Muridae > Meriones > Meriones unguiculatus. The sequence continues at coordinate 21,877,695 of NC_083353.1, read as the reverse complement.
CCTGCAACCACACCTCCAGGGGACCTTATGATCTACTCTTACTTCACTGGGTATATATATACATACACACACACACAAATGCACACATACACAATTCTTCATATACACAAGAATTTAAAATATTTGAAAAGCTAGGTGTTGCTGACATATGCATTTCATTTCAACACTCAAGAGGCAGAGGCAGCTGGAGCTCGGAGTTCAAGACCACTCTGGTCTACACAGTCAGTTCTAGGATAGCTCAAGTTGCATGCAGAAACCTTGTCTCAACAACCAAATCACAGATAAAATAAAGTAAAATAAAATAAAATAAAATATAAAATAAAAATCCTTTTATGTTTCTGTGATTCAGAGAAATTCATTTCCAAGGACAAAAGGAGTTTCTGAGCTGCAGAGGTTTCCCAGGTGTTCATGGGGTTGGGTGGCTAAGGCAAATTCCACATCTTGTGACATAGATTTTGGGGCAAAAAATAGACATTAAAATATTTAATGTCATTTTGTCTGTGAGTTTCAGTGGGTCTGGGTTTGCATGAATCCACAAGGGGACATGTGGGGCTACCAATCCATGGCAGAGCTTTTGATCTTATCCATTTGAGAGAGAGCTCTAGAGCATGGTCACTCTCTCTCACTATAGGAAATATCAGTAGGTGTTGGGTCAAAACCAACAATTTAGGAGTCACTTTGAGTTAATTTTGTGGTAGTTGTGGAGTTTGTCTATAATTTTTTTCTTTATTCTTTTCTTAAATATCCTGACTGAATGGTCCCCTTCCTGCTCTTTTTTTAAACCCCCAATCTTCTCAATCATGTCCATTGCTCCTCTATTTCTCTTAAGAAAAGAGCACACCTCCAGTGATATCAGCTGAACAAAGCATAACAAGATGCTATAAGTGTATGCATAAACCATCATATCAAGGCTGGACAAAGCACCAAAGTTGGAGGAAAAGAGTTCCATGAGCAGCCAGGAGTCAGAGATACTATCACCCCAACTCTTAGGAGTTCCACAAAATCACTCAAATCAAACAACCACAGGATGTACACACAGGGCCAAGCTCAGACCCATGCAGGTTCCGTGATTGTTGCTTCAGTCTGTGTGAGCCCTTATGAGCCCTCCTTAGCTGACTCAGTGGTCCATGTTTTCATGGTGTCCTTGACCTTTCTGGCTTCAACAATCCTCCCTTCTCCTCTTTTCCCCGGGTTCCTGAGTTAGTCTAATGTTTGGGTGGATGACTGTGTCTGCTCCTTTCACTTCTGGGGCATCCACCTCTGATAACTATTGGGCTAGGCAGCATCTATGAATACAGCAGGATATCATAAGATACTATTTCATTGACTTTTTTATTAATGTTAGTCTTATGTGGTTCAACCCTAGGTCTTTGAGGTATCCACCTTTAGGTTCCTGGTGATACAAGAAGTGTGAGGCATGGGCTCTCTCTCTCATGGTTTGGGCCTCAAGCTAGGCCAGTTTTTGTGGATTTAGGCCAGCTTGTTGGTTTTTCATACAAACAAGCTATGAGTCACCACTGCTGCAGCACATCTTGCAGAGGACAGGTTGAAGGTAGAAGGCTTTGTGGCTGAGTTGGTGTCCCAGTACCACCACTGGGAGCATAGCCTGTTTACAGAAGATAGTCTGTTCAGGTTCTATATCCTCTGTTGCTAGGAGACTTTGTTAGAGTCACCCTGATAGGTTCCCAGAAATTTCCCCTGTACCAGGATTCCATATCATCCTCTAAATGCTCAGCAACTCAAGTTGTTTCTGGTCATATTCTCTCTCTCTGCCTCTCCCTCCTCTATTTGGTTCACCCTATTCCTTTCCATTCTCTGTACCCTGCCACCTGTCTACTCCCCCCAAATTTATTTTATTTTCAATTTCCAGGGAGATCTTGCTATCCCACCTAAAACCCTTCTTTTTACTTACCTTCTCTGGTTTTGTGGATTGTAGTGTGATTATCCTACACTAAACCGCTAATGTCTTCTTGCAAGAGAGTACATACAATGTTTGCTTTTCTGGGTCTGGGTTACAACAATCAGGAAGATTTTTTCAGTTACATACATTTGCCTGAGAATTTCAGAATTTTTTTCTAACACCTGAGTAATACTCCATCTTAAAATATACATTGTATTTATCTGTTCTTCCACTGAGTGACATCCTGGTTGTTTCCAGATTCTGGCTATTATGAACAAAGATGTTATGAATATGGTTGAGCAAATGTCCTTGTGATAAGATGGAGTGTCTTTTGGGCATATGCCCAATAGTGGTATAGCTGGCAGTTGAGTTCTCCATTCCCAACTTTCTGAGGAACCAGCAAATTGATTTACATTGTGGCTGTAAAATTTATGCTCCCAACAAGAGCAAATTTCCTGTCACTTATTTTGTTGATCTTTTTTATTCTGACATTTGCGAGACAGAATTTCAAACTAGTTTTGATGTGCATTTCCCTGTTGGCTAAGGATATTCCACATTTCTTTAAGTGTTTCCTGGCCATTTGAGATTCACATACTGAGAATTATGTATTTCTGTGCCTCATTTTTTAATTGTTGGATTGTTTAGTTTGTGGATGACTAATTTGTTAAGTTCTTTTTTTGTTTGTTTGGCTTTTTTTAATTTTGAATGTTAACACTCCATTGGATGGGGATTTCATGAAAATCTTTTTCTTTGTTGTAGGCTGATATTTTGTCTTTTGATGATGTTCGTTATATTTCACTATGCTGAGGTCCCATTTATTAACTGTTGTTATTAGTGCCTGCATGAATCATATTATGCTTAGGAAGTTGTCTCCTATGTCAGTGTGTTCAAGAGTGTTCCCTGTTTTTCTCTTCTGTAAGGTTCAGAGTTCTATGTTGAGATCTTTGACCCACTTGAACATAAGTTTGGAGCAGGATTGTAAATATTGGTGTGTTTGCATTCTTCTGCATTCATATATCCATAGCATTTCTTTTTTTTATTCAACTTCAAAATGTTTATTTTCCTAAATTTAAACATATTTAATATGCACAGGCAATTAAATCTTTAATATTATTTTTTCATAGGATGATTGTAATGAGTTTATTCTGTAGGAAAACAAATGGAAACGTTACAAACCAGTTCATTTCTGTTTATATGGCCTATAAAAAAGATTTATTTTCTGGGGTTATCAATCTGGCGCTTTCTCAGACAACTAGGAATAGCGCTTCCCCAAGATCCAGCCATACCACTCCTGGGCATATATCCAAAAGAGGCTCAAATACACAAAAAGGACATTTGCTCAACGATGTTTGTAGCAGCTTTATTTGTAATAGCCAGAAGTTGGAAACAACCCACATGCCCCTCAACTGAAGAATGGATGCAGAAATTGTGGTACATCTACACAATGGAATATTACTGAGCAATGAAAAATAAGGAAATCATGAAATTTGCAGGTAAATGGTGGGATCTGGAAAGGATCATCCTGAGTGAGTTGTCCCAGAAGCAAAAAGACACACATGGTATATACTCACTCATATAGACATACAACATAGGACAAACCCACTAAAACCTGTGCCTCTAAAGAAACTAAGCAAGAGAGAGGACCCTAACTAAAATGTCCAATCCCCATCCGGAAAGGCAAAGAGGATGGACATCAAAAGAAGAAGAAAACAGGAAACAACCTAGGAACCTACCACAGAGGGCCTCTGAAAGCCTCTGCCCTAAAGACTATCAAAGCAGATGCTGAGCCTGATGGGCAACTGTTGGGCAGATTGAATGGAATTTTATGTAAGAACTGGGAAATAGTAAGAGCTGGAGAGGACAGGGTCCTCACAAGGACAGCAACAGAACAAGAAAATTTGAACACAGGGAACTTCCCAGAGACTCATACTCCTACCAAGGACTATTCATGGAGATAACCCAGAACCCCTGCACAGATGTAGCCCAGGGCAGTTCAGAGTCCAATTGGGTTACATAGTAATATGAAGAGGGACTGCCTCTGACATAATCTGATTGGCCTGCTCTTTGATCACCTCCCCCTGAGGGGGGGAGCAGCCTTACCAGGCCACAGTAGAGGACAATGCAGCCACTTTTGATGTGAACTGATAGACTAAGTTCAGAAAGGAGAGGAGAACCTCCCGTATCTTTGGACTTGGGGAGTGGCATGCATGCAGAGGGAGGAGGGAGGGTGGGATTGGGAGTGGAGGAGGGAGGGGCTTATGGGTGGATGCAGAATGAATAAAGTGTAATTGATGAAAAATTAAAAAAAAAGATTTATTTGAGGAATTGCCTTCAGAGAATTGGTGAATGAGTTTCATTTGCAGTATAATATCAGAAAGATAATAGTAATAGTTATGTTCAAAGACCTTTTCTTGGGAAAAGAGAATCATAAATTTTTCCAGTTGGATCATTTTTTTTTCTTCATGAATTGGCAAAGATCTGTGGAACACTATTGTTACTGTCATATTCTGTTAACTATATACCTAAATTTCTTTTCAGCCTAGCAGAACCACTCTGGAAATCAATCTGGCCCTTTAATAGACAACTAGAAATAGCATATCGTCAAGATGCAGCCATACCCCTTCTAGGCATATATTGAAAAGAGGCTCAAGTACACAATAAGGACATTTGCTCAACCATGTTTGTAGAAGCTTTATTTGTAATAGCCCTAAGCTGGAAACAGCCCAAAAGACCCTCAACTTAAGAATGGATGCAGAAATTGTGGTATATCTACACAATGGAGTATTACTCTGCAATGAAAAATAAGGAAATCATGAAATTTGCAGGTAATTGGTGGGACCTGGAAAGGATCATCCTGAGTGAGCCGTCCAAGCAGCAGAAAGACATACAAGGTATATATTCACTCATATAGACTTATAACATAGGATAAACCTACTAAAATCTATACATCTAAAGAAACTAATCAAGAGAGAGGATCCTGACTAAAATGGTCAATCCACATCCCGAAAGGCAAAAAGGATGGACATCGGAAGAAGAAAACAGGAAACAACCTAGAAACCTGCTGCAGAGGGCCTCTGAAAAGCTCTGCCCTGCAGACTATCAAAGCAGACACTGAGACTCATGGCCAACTGTTGGGCAGAGTGCATGGAATCCATAGCATTTCTTAAAGAAGCATTCTTTTTTCTGTTGTGTCTTTTTACCTTCTTTATCAAAAATCAAATGGGCATAGGTGTGTGGATTTATATATGGGTCTTTGATTTGATTATAATTGTGTGGAAATTTGAGAATTGTGTTAAATCCGTAGGTTGCTTTTGGTAGGATGGCCATTTTACTATATTAATTCTATCCATGAGTGAAATCTTTCTATTTTCTGGTATCTTCTTCACTTTAATTCTCTAAACAGTCTAGAAAGACCCTAAAAAAAACTTCTTTAACATTCTTGTTGTACAAGAATTTCACTTTCTTGGTTAGAATTACCCCAAGATATTTTATATTAATTGTGGCTATTGTGAACTGTGTGGTTTTTCATATCTTCCTCAGCTTGTTTGTCATTTGTATATAGGAGAGTTACAGTTTTTTTGTCTGTTTGTTTGTTTTCTTTTTTCTCTGTTTGATTTTGTTTGTTTCAAGCAACTTTGTATCCAGCTGTTTTGTGAAAGGTATTTATCAGGTGTAGGAGTTCTCTGGTAGAATTCTTGGGATCTCTCATGGATACTATGGTATCATCTGCAATTAACGATGCTTTAATTATTTCTTTTCTAGTTTGTATTTCCATGATCTTTTTCATTGCCCTCACTAGAAAGAATTTAAAGTATTCTGTTGGATAGATATGGGCAGAGGAAAGAAGCTTGTCTTCTTCCTGATTTTAGTGGAATTGCCTTGAGTTTTTCACCATTTAATTTGTTGTTGGCTGTAGGCTTGCTGTGAATTTCCCTTATTATATTTATGTATGTCTTGTATATTCCTACTCTCCACAAATGCTTTCTCATTACGGGGTGTTGGATTTTATTAAAGCCATTTTCAGCATCTAATGGTCTCATAATGTGATTTTTTTTTTCCTTTCAGTTTGTTTATATGGTAGAATACATTGACAGATTTTATATGTTATGTACTTCTGCTTTGTTGGACTATTCAGGGCTTGCTGTAGTAGGAAAGCCAGTGAAATATATCGACCAGGCTGTTATAGATCATATTCTTATTTATTTATTTAACTGTTTATTTGTTTGTTTATTTATTTATTTGTATTTTTAATAATTTATTCACGTTACATCCCAATTGTAGCCCCCTCCCACATCAATTCCCATTCCCATCTTCACCTTCTTTTCCACCTTACATCCTTCCTTAATCCACTGAAAATGGAAGTCCTCCTCCACTACCATCTGACCCTAGTCTATCAAGTCTCATCAGAACTGCCAGGATCCTCTTTTTCTGTGTCCTGGCAAGGCCACATTGCCAGAAGGGAGTGATCAAAGAGCAGGCAACAAAGTTTATATCAAAGATAACACCTGCTCCACTTATTGGGAACCCTCATGGAGACTGAGTGCCTATGGGCTGCTTCCTGGTAGGAGATCTAATTCTTCTCCATGTATGGGACTTGGTTGGGCCATCTGTCTTGGCAGGGCTCCTTGGATCAAGATTTTTAAATTTTTGGTCTCCTTGTAGAGCTTCTGACCCCCTTCCATTTCCCCATTCTCCCTTAAGACTCCCTGTGCTCTGCCCAGAGTTTGGCTGTAATTCTCAGCTTCTGCTTCCATCTTCTGCTGGGTGGAGACTTTCAGAGAACATCTGTGCTAGACTCTTGTCCTGTTCTCTCCTTCATACTTCCGGTGTCTATCCTGTTTGCCCTTCTTAATGGGAATTCATCATCCTCCCTAGGGTCCTCCTTGTTCTTTACTTTCTTTAAGTCTTTGGATTTTTGTATGGTTATCCTATATTAACTGGCTAATATTTGCTTATAAGTGAGTATGTGCCATGCATATCTTTCTAGTTCTGGCTACCTCACTCAGGATGATCTTTTCTAGTCCCATCCATTTGCCTGCAAGTTTCATGACTTCCTTGTTTTTATTAGCTGCATATTATTCTGTTGGGTAATTGTATAAGAATTTCTGTATCCATTCTTTGCTTGAGAAAAATATAGGTTGATTCCAGATTCTGAATATTATGAATAAAGCTGCTGTGAATATAGTTGAGCAAATGTCCTTTATGTATGGTGGAGCATCTTTTGGGTATATGCCCAGAAGTAATATAGCTGGATCTTGAGGTAGTTATTCCGAATTATCTGAGACAGCGCCATCTTGATTGCCAAAGTGGTTGTACATGTTTACATTTCCACCAGCAACGGAGGAGGGTTTCACTTTCCCTGCATCCTTGCTAGGATGTGTTGTCACTTGAGTTATTGTTATTAGCCATTCTAATAGAATCTCAGAGTCATTTGCATTTGCATTTCCCAGAGGACTAAGGACAGTGAGCCCTTTTTAAGTCATTCCCTGACATTTAGTATTCCTCTGTTGAGAATACTCTGTTTAGCTCTGTATCCCAGTTTGGTGTTTAATTTCTTGAGTCTATATAAATTTTGCATATTAGCCTTCTGTCAAATGTAGGGTTGGTGAAGATCTGTTTTCAGTCTGTAGGCTGTCATTTTGTTCTGATGACAGTGTCCTTTGCTTTACAGAAGCTTTTCAGTTCATGAGATACCATTTATTGATTGTTGATATTAGAGCCTGTGTTTTTGGTGTTCTATTCAGGATCTTGTCTCTTGGGCCAATGAGTTCAAGGCTCTTCATTCCTTTCTCTTCTAACAGGTTCATTGTGTCTGGTTTTATGTTGAGGTCTTTGACCCACTTGAACTACAGTTTTTCTCAGAGTGATACATATGGGTCTTTTTGCATTTTTCTATATGGAGACATCAAACTAGGCCACTACCATTTGATGAAGATACTGTCTTTTTTTACACTGTTTGGTTTTGGCTTCTTTGTCAAAAATTAAATATCTGTAGGTGTCTGGGTTTATTTCTGGATTTCCCATTAATTACACTAATCCTCTATTCTGTTTCTATGAGAGTACCATGCCATTTTTATTACTGTTGTTCTGTAGTACCACTTGAGATCAGGGATGGAGATACTTCTAGAGGATCTTTGATTGTACAGGATTGTTTTAGCTATTTTTTTCCACATAAAATTGAGAATTGTTTTTTTTTTTTTTTTTTTCAAAATCTTTAAAGATGTCTGTTGGTATTTTCATGGGAATTGCATTCAATCTATATTCTTTTGGCTAGAATGGCCATTTTCACTATGTTAATCCTATTGATCCATGGGCATGGGAGATCTTTCTATCTTCTGATATCTTATTCGATTTCTTTCTTGAGAGACTTGAATTTTTTTTTCATACAAGTCTTTCACTTGCTTTGTTAGAATTATACCAAAATACATTATGTTTTTTTGTTTTGTTTTGTTTTTGTTTTTTCTGTTGTGAAGGTTCTGTTTGCCTAATTTCCTTCTTTCCCCTTTTATCTTTTGTATACAGGAGGGCTTCGGAGTTTTCTGAGTTAATTTTTTATCCAGCCACTTTGCTGAAGGTGTTTATCAGCTGTAGGGATTCTCTTGTAGAATTTTTGGGGTTACTTATGTATACTATCATATCATCTCTGAATAGTGATACTTTGACTTCTTTTCGGATTTCTATCCCCTTGATTTCCTTTATATTTCTTATTGCTCTAGCTAGGACTTCAAGTAATATTTTCAAGAGATAGGGCAAGAGTGAATAGTCTTGCCTGTTTTATTTCAGCAGAATTGATTTAAGTTTCTCTCCGTTTAGCTTGATGTTGGCTATACCTTGTTGTATATTGCTTTTTCTATGTTTACGTATGTGCCTTGTAGCCCTGATTTCTCCAAAATTTTAAACATGAATGGGTATTGGATTTTGTCTAATGTTTTTTCAGCATCTAAGGTGATGATTATGTGTTTTTTGTCCTTCCATTTGTTTATATGCTCTATTACACAGACAGATTTACATATATTGAACCACAGTGAATGCCTGGTATGAAGCACACTTGGTCATGATGTATACCTTTGATGTGTTTTATTGTATTTGGTTTGTAAGTATTCAGCATTTTTTGCATCAGTGTTCATTAGGAAAATTATTCTATTTTGTAGAATGGTTTGAACAGTGTTGGTATTAGCTCTTCCTTGAGTGTCTGGTAGAATTTTGCACTGAAACTATCTGGTGCTGGACATTTTTTGAATAGGAGAGTTTTGAAGACTGTTTCTATTTCTTTAGGGGACACAAGACTATTAAACTTGTTTATCTGATCTTAATTCTAATTTTGTAAGTGGAATCTATCAAGAAAATTGCCCATCTCATTTAGATTTCTAAATTATGTGGTATACATCCTTTTGAATTAAGACCTAATGTTTCTTTGAATTTCCTCAGTGTCTGTCATTATGTCCTCCTTTTCTTTTCTTATTTTGTTGATTTGGATAGTGTTTCTCTGCCTTTTCATTAGTTTTGCTAAGGATTTCTCTCTCTTGTTGAATTTCCAAAGATTCAGCTCTTGGTTTCATTGATTCTTTGAATTTTTTTTGTTCTAATTTATTGATTTCAGTCCTGAGTTTGATTATTTCCAGCTGTCTGCTCTTCTTGGGTTCACCTGCTTCCATTTTTTTCTGGTGTGCCATCAAGTTGCTTGTATGAGATGTCTCTAATTTCTTTATGAATGTACTTCATGCTATGAACTTTCTTTTTATCACTGATTTCATTGTTTTCCATAAGTGTGGATATGCTGTTCCTTCATTTTCATTGATTTGTAGAAAGTCTTTAATTTCTTTCTTCTTTCTTCCCTGACCCAGCTGTCATTGAGTGGAGAGTTGTTCAGTTTCTATGCTTATGTCGACTTTTTTCTATTTCTGTTGTTGTTGAGATTCAGCTTAGTCCATGGTGGTCTGATAGGTACAAGGGATTATTTCAGTCTTTTTGTATATGTTGATTATGTTGGTCTTTTTGTATGTGTTGAAGCTTGCTTTGTGACCAACTGTGTGATCTATTTTGGAGAAGGTTTTATGCAGTGCTGAGAAGAAGTGATATTCTTTTGTGTTTGCGAGAAAAGTTCTGTAGATGTCTGTTACATCCATTTGATTCATGACATTTGTTAGTGTTATTAATTCTCTGTTTAGTTTCTGTTTCCTTGACCTGTCCTTTGATGAGAGTGGGATGTTGAAGTCATCCACTATTAATGTATGGGGATTAATATGTGATTCAAGTTTTATTAATGTTTCTTTTACAAATGTGGCTGCATTTGAATTTGGGGCATAGATGTTAAAAATGGAATTTTTTCTTGGCACAATTTTTCTCTTTTGAGTATGAAGTGTCTTTCTTCATTCATTTTGATTTATTTTGGTTGAAAGTATTTCATTAGATATTAGAATGGCTACTGCAGCTTGCTTCTTGTTGTCCATTTGTTTGGAGAACATTTACTCTCAGGTAATATCTGTCTTTGGTTGAGATGTGTTTGAGTTGTGTTTCTTATATGCAGCAGAAAGCTTGGTCACTCATCCATTCTTTTAGTCTGTGTCTTTTTATTGGAGAGTTGACTCCATTGATATTTAGAGGTATTAATGACCAGTGACTGTAAGTTCCTTTCAGTTTGGTGTTGGTTGCAATAGTGTGTTTGTGTCCTTTTCTACTTTTGGTTTTGCTATAGTGAAGTTATTTATGTCCGTTTTTTTTGTTTTTTTTTGGTGGGGGGAGGGTATGGTTAACCTTGAGTGGTGGTTTTCCTTTTAGTATCATGTGTACGACTGGGTATTTGCATAGATATTATTTAAATTTTGTTCTGTTCTGTAATATCGTCTTTTCTCCATGTATGTTTTCTCAGTATATGTTGAAAGTTTTGCTGGGTATAGTAGTATGGACCAGTATCCTTTATTTATTTATTTTTTCTGGGGGGTGGTGTTCAAGATATCTGCCAGACACTTCTTTCATTTATGAGCTCTATAGAGAAGTCACTTGTGATTCTGATAAGTTTGCCTTTTTTAATTTTTTTTCTGGGCCCTTTTCCCTTTCAGCATTCAATTTTCATTTTCTCCTCTGTTCATTTAGTGATTTAGCTGTTAGGGGGCCAGATGATTTTCTCTTCTGGCCTAATTTATTGTAGGTCTCTTGTATCCTTGTAAGCATCTCTTTCTTAATATTGGGAAAATTTTCTTTTATAATTTGTTGGAAATATTTTATGGTCCTTGGACCTGGGAATCTTTTCTTTCTTCTATTTATAATATTCTTAGGTTTTTCCTTTTCACAGTGTCCTTGATTTCTTTGATGTTTTGTGTCACAGATTTCTTAGGATTTAACATTTTTGGTTTGGATGATGCATCAATTTCTTTTTTTTTTAGATTTTTTTTTATTTTTTATTTTTTTTTATCAGTTACATTTTATTAACTCTGTATCCCAGCTGTGTCCCGATCCCTCATTCCCTCCCAGTCCCTCCCTCCCTCCCTCATCTCCACCGTGCCCCTTTCCAAGTCCACTGATAGGGGGGATCTCCTCCCCATTCATCTGATCCTGTTTTACCAGGTATCTTCAGGACTGGCTGCAAAGCCCTCCTCTGTGGCCTAACAGGACTGCTCCTCACTTCGGGGGTGGGGAGACCAAAGAGCCAGTCATTGAGTTCCTGTTAGAAATAGTCCCTGTTCCCCTCACTTTGGGAGCATCAATTTCTTTCATTGTGTTTTCTACACCTGAGGTTCTTTCCTCCATCTTTTGTATTCTGTTGTTAATGCTTACCTCTGTAATTCCTGCTTTCTTCCCTAATTTCTCCCTCTCTAGGATTTCTTAAATTTGTGCTTTCTTTAATGTTGCCATTTTCATCTTCAGCTTTTGAACAGTATTGTTAATTTCCTACACCTGTTTGTTTCTATTTTCCTGTTTTTTTTTATTAGATGATCTGTCCAATATTCTTCATCTCTTTGAATTCTCCTGCTGATCTTTCATGATTAATTTATTTCTATCTCTAAAGGTTTCAGACATTTTTTCTCTATCTTCCTGTATTTCTTTATGGATTTTACTTGTTCCCTTTGTTATCATCTTCATAAGCATAGATTTAAGGTTATTTTCTTCTGTTTCATTTGTATTTGGGCATTCATGGTTACTTCCCTTTGGACCACTGGGTTCTGGGGAGGCCATATTGCTTTGGCTTTGTTGATTGTGTTTTTATACTGACCTTCAGCCAACTGGCTGACTCTGGCATTGGACATTAGATCCTGTTGCCTACTGAAGTGCTCAGGGATGTGGAAATAATCCTGGACAAGAAACCGGATATTCCTGCAGGAGCCCTTCTCAGTTTGGTGGAAATAACCTGAGACTGATGGGTGGCTCTCAAGGAATTTCCAGTCAGAATCATCAGATGTTTGATCCTGGGGAACATGTGGACTCCTCAGGTACTCAAGGATCCTCCTCTCACAGGGAAGACCTGGAGTCAGCTACTCTACTACTGCCTTTATTTCTCTTAAGTTAGTGAGCCCAGTCACTGTGCTTAGACAATGTGCTTGCTGTATGTAGCCTTTCTAGAGAACCTGTGAGCTCAGAGGTTCTGCTGGTCTCCATAGGAAGACTGAGTGTGTCTTGGAGCAGTGTCTTAGTTTCTTCTGTGGGTCCCAAGTGTCAGAAGGCCCATGGTTGGAGCCAGGTGCTCAGAATGGTGAGAGTCGTCCGTGAGTTTGGAGCTGGGTGTCCCTGGTACTGTAAGGTATCCCATTTAAGGACACTGAGAGTAGGCACCTGAGTTTTGAGCCATAAACCAGAATACCCAGAAGGTATTTATGGGACAGTGAGAGTGTGTGTTCTGCTCTGGAGCCTCACCCAGGTACTGGAAGGAAGATATGTACTGCATGGTCAGTGAGAGTAAGCACCTGAAGTAAGAGCTGCAAACCACCAGTACCAGACAGTGAGCTAGGGCAGGAAGCCTATCACTTTGGCTGTGCCAGGCAGAAGCCTGGGAACTATTCCAGGGAATAGCAGGGTGGCCTGAAGGTGGGCCCTTCAGTTTCCCTGTGGGTTCTTCTCTCTCCTGCAAAGAACAGATGTAAAGGTTTTGAGGGCCACAGTATTCCCTGCTGGTCACTGTGCTCTCACTCCTGAGCTGCTGTTCAGATCTCTGCATGGTTGGTGACACCATCAGCCATCATGGATCTCTTTATAGACTGTATTCTCGCATTGTTTTTTTTTCTTTTGTATAAATGTTCCAGGTAATTATTGATTCAGGCCTTATTTCTGAGTTTGTCTTACTTGGAGAAGTGTTTTGTTCCATGGCTTCTGTTTCTTCTCATGTGTTGTGAACTGTAGTATGCATGCAATGAGCCATTTAACGAGAAACTGGAAAATGAAAGTGTTGAGCTTAAGAAGATAGTGGTCACAGTGAGGAAGATTCAGTGGGGAAAAGAGCACATTAACAATTAGACTAGAGACCATGTGGTTGGAATGGCCCAGATCTGCTCATATATTTGAACACTCAATTTTCAGTTAGTGGAACAGATTTGGAAATATCAATAGATATGCTGTGTTGGAGGAGCTCTTTCAGTGAACGTGTTTTGAAACTTCAAAATCACATGCCAGGATCAGAGTTTCTTTTTCTGCATGCTGCTTGCAGATCTAGATGTACCTTTTCAGCTCCATGTTGTTTTAATGATCAGAAAATCCCAGATGTTCGATTTTACCAATACAAACTCATGAGCTAGATGCTGGCTTGAGAACTTGCTGGCTCAGTGAGGAAAGAGAAAGCAACTAGCTGACCTTCAGCTTACATCTCAGATGGCAAAGCCCAAAGCCGACAGCTAAAAACAAAAAGTCGAGACACAGCATCAGCTGGTTACTTGGTCTGACTCTTGGTCTAGGGCTAACTGTATTTAATCCTGTTTACAGAAGGCTCTTGGATGAGGGGTGTGTGCTTTGGCTGAGCTGCTCCATGGGTAAGTATTTACAGAAGAAAGAAAGCCCTAGGATTAAAGTTTGAACCATACCACAATTAGAAACAGGGGTTTATACTTTACAATATAGGGGTTCACAATGGAATCAAATATCCTGCAACAGCTCCTTGCTTGCCTACTGCCATTGTTTTTTCCCATGAGGATAATGAAGTATCCTCTGAAAGTATAAGCAAGCCTCCAATAAAAAGCTTTCTTGTAAGTGTTGCTTTGCAATGGTGTCTCCTCACAGGAGAAAAACAAAAACCAAGAAAGGTCGTTTCTCTAATGTCTGTATTCTGCCTGTAATCTGTCTGTATTCTGCCCATGTCCTGAGAAACAGAAAGGCAGAATTAAAAAATAAGGAGCTGACATTTTTGAGAAAACATTGAGTCAGTGATTGTGTTGAATAGTTTTATGTCAACTTCACATAAGCTGAAGTCATCTGAGAGGAAGGACTCTTAATAAAAGGCTTCCATAACATGTAGCTTTACGCAAGCATGCAGTGCACTTTATTAATTAGTGAATGATGAGGGAGTGCCAAGCCCAATGTGGGTGATGTAACCACTTTTACATAAACCAAAATGGGAACAGCTATAAACTTTCTGGTGTGACTGAGCCATCAGGATATTACCCCATTTCCACTAAGAAGGTGACACCAGATTTCCAGGGTGTATATATGCTGTATTTTATTTTTGGTGGTTTGCTTTCTGTGATAAACTTTCTGACTTTCACAGGTTACTAAAGAATTTTCTTAGTCATGTGCCTCCAGTGATAGATAACAATCAAAGGATGCTGAAACTTAACATGTTTTGACTAGGAAGGCTCATGGTAATTTGCATCAGCACAGAGCCAGTCTTGGGAAGCAAACATCCAACAGGAATCAAAATAATAGGTTGGTGGGTTTCAGACACTCTGTTGCCCCTGTAGCCATGACAGCTGGAGGCTGTAGCCTCAGGCAGTGCTGAGTCCTCATGTGCTGTCCCAGCCCCACCCTCCTCATGGAATCTCCTAACCTCTTTTTCTTTCAGATACTTGGGACTCCTTTGGTCCAGTTCACTGCCTACTAGTGTGTGCTGCAACAGGCCCTCCAAACCCATGCTCTTGCCTGCATCTCTAGTTGCTATGATATAAACATACTATAGAAAAAATAACATGCTAATATCATTTCTTGCTCCATTATATTATGTTTTTTCTGTGTCCTATATCCTATGTCCTATAGGTACTTAGTCTAAGAAATTATATGGTAAATTATACCATGCATTCTCTAACCCAGGCAGCCTGACTTATAGAAATCCATCTCTAAAATTGGGAATTTAACTTGAGTGCTGTCATACATGACTCATATCTAGATTAAAAAATGTAACAGAGATTAACAGATTATGAATTTGGAGAACCGGGTCGAGGGAATACTTGCAAGAAATATTAGAAGTTTAGCCCACCAGGGGCCCCAAACTCTTCTAAGTTAGTTATTAAAAGTTTGCTGATTGCTTTGGCATGCTGTAGAGAAATATTAATGCAGCGAGATGACTACTGTGGCAATGTCAGCATTTCATCATCCCCAGGCTATGTATTCATAAAACTTGGAGTTTGAGCTAACATCACCACTCCCTTTATTCCATTTAACATTATAGAATGTTATTTCATCTGTTTATGTCCTTTAATGAAGAACTTAGTTCTATTACATTACCTTGGGTCCTCTTTTTCCTGGAACTGTATACTTTGTACTTTTCCTTGCTCAACCTTTTTCATTATAGATCTGCATAAGACTGGCCATTAACAATGCTGCAGCACACTCAATACTAGGTTGCTTTGAAATGTCCTCTGCTAATTCTATTAATCAAATTCTTGCCCTTGGGTCTTTAGTTTAGCCTCAGGCTGAGTTTTTAGACAATGGCAAAAATCAGCCACATCTTTTGCCAGAATATTATAACAAGGGACTCTAGGCCACATATTAATATTGTTACCCCTGAAACTGACCCTCATGGTTCACATCACCCTCAGCCCTACTGACTGCCATGTGCAAACTAGGATGGGCCATTAAGGCCCTCATAAAATGTCCAATCTTTATCTAGTCCTGTGTTCCAACATGTTCTATATTCCTCAAAACCAAAGCATATTCAGACCTGTCACAGCAATACCCCAGTTCCTGTCACCAACTTCTGAAGTCTTAGTCAGTCTTCTATTGATGTGGAGAGATACTGTGACCATTGATCTCTTGTACAAGAAAGCATTTAATTGGGGCTTGCTTACAGTTTCAGATGTTTAGTCCATTGTTTTCATGGTGGAGACCATGGTGGCACAGAGTCAGAGATGTGGTTAATAAAAGCTGAGAGTTCTACATCCAGATATACAGGCAGCAGGTAGAGCTGCACTGATTAACTATGTAAACTATAATGTTTAATATATATTAAATATTTTAAGATGAATACTGATACATAATTATTTATCTTTGGCTCATGAATCCTAGAATGGCAGTCATCCATAGAAGGGGACGTTTCCAAGCAATATGATGTCAGTACTAGTGGAACTAATGAAGAGCATTCTCAACAAGGTTGCTTTCTCATGGCCATCTAGACTTGTGAATCTCAGGTTTGCTTCTACCCTCAAGGGCACAGATTTATGGTATCTGTTGTAGAGATAATATCAGAACAAATTCTTACACAGTTTCTGTAGTTGAAAGAGGAACCATTTCACCTTCTCAACTTCGACAAGACAATTCTGTTTTGGGTATCTCAGTTACTGTGAGGAAACCACCACAATCAAGGCAACTTAAAAAGGAAGCTTTAAATTGGACTTATGTTCTAGAGAGTTGGAATTTCTGATGAGGGACTAAAGGTATGGCAGCAAGAATAACTGATGGTTCAAATCCAAAGCTAAGCAGGAAGGAGAGAGTACACTTGGGATAGTGCAGTCTTTGGAAACCTCAGAGCCTACTCATGTTACACAGATCCTTAAAGACAGCCATACCTCCAATGCTTCCACCGAATTGGAAAGAAGTATTCAAACAATTGAATCTAAGGGAGTCATTCTCTTTCAAACCACCACACATTTCTTTAATACTTTTCATCTGCACAAACCCTACCATACACTTAAGTGAGAATGTTATGCTTCCAACATACAATGCCACAGACTAAATATTGCCATTCCACAAAAAATAAACAGAGGTGTTCCCATTCCTGCGGCTCTGTCACTTGTAACACACAGAATGTCTTTCAGGCCAGTTCTACTGCACACCTGCTTCCTCAAAAAAAAAATATCTGACTACAAGTGATGTAAGGAATTAAATTCTATTTTAGCTTATAACTCCAGCAGAAATACTTCCTTATGTTGGGAAAGACATGAGGACAGTGTTGGGAGTATACCCCCAGAACTGGGTCTAATGCCAGGTTCCAAAGCAAATAGAAATTTCCACAGCTGTAAAACCTCACATACTCCACAGTAATTCATTTCCTGCAAGGATACTCCATTTCCTAGAGGTACTACAAACTGAAAAATATCATCACCACCTTGGGATCCAATATTCAACAGAAATTTCAGGAGGATTTTTTTATTACATTGAAAACATAACAGTTACAGGACCTAATATATGTGACCATAGTCTACCATAGTCTTGTAAGATACTATGATAACCCAAACTTCATGTTCCATATAATAGTCCCAAAAAGTTTTTTTTTTTTTAAACTTTTTCCTTTAAACTGCAGTAACAACAGAAAGAATGTTATGAATCAGGATATCTAAAATAAATTAGTTGATGCATTTCATAGGGGAGTTACATTAAAATTGAAAAGTATCTGTCATTGTGTCTAGATAGGACCTCATAACAATGTTAGTCTCTCCATAGATGCCATCGATGAACACTAAGAATGGTAATATAATCCCTCTATGTGTTATATGTCACTCAGGAAAAAAAATATCCAATGTCAGCATTTCATCATTAGGCATTGATTTCATCATTCCATTTGATCACTTTCCTTGGAGCATTTGTAAATGGAAAGGTCATGCTAGTGGGACAAAGAATCTATACTAGTCAACCTTGAAACATCTGCCTTGCATTTTAGAAAACAAATCTAATACCAACATGATTTGATAATTAAGATAACATTCTAATTTGGTGGCCATAATTGTTTCTTGTTCGTATAGTGTCCAGAATATTTTCTAGAATAGGAAAGCACATTCACTTTAGTTTATTATGGTCAAATGGAGATTTTGGCAAAGTATAAAGGAAGTTTTCATGAAAATCTAAAAAAAAAAACAAAAAAAAAAAAACGCAAAATCAAACACAAAGCAATAATTTAAAAGACAAAGAAAGTAGATAAGTAGATGTACTTACAGGAAGAAGATTCCCTGTGAGTATTCCTGAGGATTCTGTGGACTCTACTATCTACTATATGCTCAAAAAGCTTCTAATCCACAACTTGTCATGGTGTCCCCAGATGCTTTGTGCAAACTCCTGCTACTTCATTTGGAGCAGCCTC
The DNA here is from genome assembly GCF_030254825.1 of Meriones unguiculatus. Classification (NCBI taxonomy): domain Eukaryota; kingdom Metazoa; phylum Chordata; class Mammalia; order Rodentia; family Muridae; genus Meriones; species Meriones unguiculatus. The sequence continues at coordinate 21,859,369 of NC_083353.1, read as the reverse complement.
TACAGGTCACCTCCTATCATAAACATTGAGTATCTCAAGTTTGCTTGTCTAAACTAACAGACCTCATTGTTCCTGTACTTCCAATATATGAATTCAGTTCAAAATTTGTAAAATGATAATGTGCTATTGCCACTCCTTGTGGCAGCCAACATTCTAATTCACTTATTTATTTATTTACGCTGTTTCCGATAAGGCTTAAGAAAATAATAGCACATTCATATTACTGAGTAGCTCTACATCCCTTGTGTATGGATGTGGATGGGATGCTTGCATCTCTAGTAAATTTCACTGTGGAAAGAAAATTTAACACAAATGTTTTTACAACCGTAAAAATTTATCCCCCTACATAAACTACAGTATTATAAAAAGAAAAAAAAATAACTCAGTTATTGTCATTACACTAAGAACACTAATATAGTATAAAACATTTCAGCATATATTGAGTAACATTTGCTTAATGTAAAGCATTATTACAAAAATGCAAAGTTTAAGTAAACTTATTTGTGTGCCTGAACTGTGTTCTGTCCTGTACTGGTTAGTTGGTTAGGTTTTTTTTGTTGTTTGTTTGTTTGTTTGTTTTCCTTAACTTAAGCTACAAGCATGTGGAAAGAGAGAGCCCCCTTTGAGGAAGTGCCTCCACCAGATTAGTGTTTATGTAAACCTACCGGGTCATTCTCTTCAGCAATGTTTGGTGTTCATGGAATCGGCCCATTGTGTACAATGCCACCTTTGAGCAGATGGTTCTGGGAGGCATAAGGAAGAGGATGAAGTGTTTGAAAAGATTGAACACATACTATTTTTCCATAGGACCTTAGAGTAATACCTAGAACCTCATAAGGAAGCTTATAATAGAGAAGACAGTATCAGCCAATTTGTCCTAAGATACAAACTGCACATTGTGTTTCTCTGTCAAAGACCTGCTTCAAAACCAAAGGGGTAAACTAAGTCAGAGTGTAGATCCCCAGTTGCTGCCTGGTTGGTAATCCAGCAGGCTTTTTCTGATGCTAATTTTTCAGGCTGCAACTGATGGTTACCAACCATGGCTTCCACTGACAGTGGCAAACTGAGGGGGCAGAATTAGATTACTGGTGTAGGCCAGGCCAGTGCTGGTAGCTTCCTAGCATGGTCTTACATCTACCGTGTAAGCATCGGAGATGGCTATTGGCTCTAGCATTGGTGCTCCACTGAAAGTGGCAAAGCATCGTCTTAAAAAGAAAAGGAAGGAGAGAAAAGACCACACACACATACACACACACACATTTACACCTGATGAAGTAAGACAGACTCCAGCAGGTAGGTTTCAACAAGCTTTTCTAGCTTTTCTTTCTCCCAGTTTATACACCCAAGAAAATTCTTTTAAACAAAATAAAAATTACAATTTGATTACATGTTATTTTTCTTTAAGTGAATCACAATGAGTATATGTAAGAAAAATATATTCCCCAATACCTTCACATGATCAAGGGTTTTACATATTCTGGGTGAAAAACCAAAAAGCAAAACAAGTTATTTTCAAGAATCCATATACATTTGTAACTAAACAACTTGTTATAAATTAACAAGGTGAGCAAACAAGGTAATTTCTTAGCTACTTTTCTCTACTAGCAGGCTGCAATTTACAGTTACAAAGAAAGAATTAACTTACAAAGTAATCTCTCACAAAATTCTTAAAAGAATCACAAATCTAAACTTTTATATAAAAACCAACCAGCCATCTCTACTTTAAATCGTTAAGGTGTGCATCTACACATTAATAATTTTGTATTAATTCACTATCAGGAAGCTGAGAGCAAAAGCAAGTATAAGGAAGTCAATTGTTTTGTTGAGAATGTCACCTCAGCCAGTGCTATCTTGGGCTATTGTTCTCACTCACCAACCTTTAAAAGTCCCTGGCTTTACTATTAAGGTGTACTTTCCTGAACTTCAGAATGTTCTCTAAGATAATTTACAACACAGCCATTAACAAAAATATCTTTACTTAACCTTGCTAAACACTCTGTTTTTTCCTAAAATTTTCTACATCATATCCACTGGCAAAAGCATCTTTTCCTAACCTTGCTAAATAAATCTATTTTTCCAAACTCATTGTAAAGTTAATGGCCATTGCTAGCAATCTGCATCTGAAGGTTCTCCTCAAAGGTGGTAGTTAAAATTAAATCATTAATGTCTCCAACAACCTTGCCTAAAAGAGATCAAGCATTCTTAATTTTAAGTGCCAGATACGCTGCATAGTCAGGGGCTGGAATTTCCATTAGAGTTTTCATATGATTCGTATATTAGGAGGATTATAAGGCTACAAGGGTAATAAGCAGAGCTATGGCTCCATAACAGCATGAAAGACTTAGAAATTGTACTTCCTTGTACTTCTGAGCTCTGCCACAAACTGAGACAAACCCATCATGGCTCTGCCAACTGGTTCATTGCATTCCATGCATTCTAGAGCTGTTTGCTATTCCTTTGGCACACACTGCAGCAATTGTCCTCTTGTCTTACGTTTTGTATAATCAAAATTGTCTCCATATTCCATAGTTCTTTGTAAATTCTCAATTCCCCCCAGACTTCGAGTTCAGCCTCAACAACCTCTGCCAAACTCAATGTCTTCTGGAATCAGCACTATACTCAGGACTCTTAACTAAGGGTTTCGTAGGTAGCAGGGAAGCAGATTTCTGCTTCTGTCAGACAAGTCAGCCTGCAAATTGCTTTTCCTCCATTACAGGAGGAATAAACTCTAGATTCATTCACCTTATCTGCCTGTGTCCTTGTGGCTCACCAACAGGGTTTTTCTTCCCATGAACTGGTTCACATAACAAAAAGCAGGCAGGAAGGCTTGAAATCAGAGAATCAACCCTTTTCAGCTTGTGATATAATTTGTGAATATTTAGTAACTGCCACTTTGATTGAGAAATATGTCACTAGGGGATGGGCTTTGAGTTTAAATCCTGACACCACTTCTAGTGACTAGTTGTCTGGCCTGAAGATGTGAGCTTTGAACTGCTTTAGCTGCTTTAGCTGACGCCTGTTTGATGGTGATTCCATGTCCTTCTGGAACCATAAAACAAATTAAACTCTTTGTTAAGGTGCCCTAGATATTTTATTTTATCACATCAATGGAAAAGGCATTAATATACATCCTGGGTGAGTTATTGCATATAAAAATAAAAGAAATGTGAAATCAGAATGAACTACCTCATCATGTAAATTTACAATGTTTTATCCACATGAGTTTGTAGGTACACATGAAGTAAAAATGGACATAGGCTTGAACAGATTACTGACACTTGTCAGATTCTTTTAAATACAGAATAAATAATCCCAAGTAACTAAAACAAGTGTGTTGGCTAACAATCTTACTAAATATTTTGTAGTCATAGATTCCCTTCAGTATGCATTATTTTATATAACATGGAAAGGCTTTAATACATTGATTACATTCATAGGGTTGCACTCCAGTTTGATTTTTTTTTTACAATTTGGAAGACTATTCTGATGTATAAAAAGCTTTACCGTATTGACTATATTCATAGGATTTTTCTCCAGTCTGAATTCTTTCATGACTTTGAAGATGGCTGTGAAGTGCAAAGTTTTTATCGCATTGGTTACATTCATAGGGTTTCTCTCCAAATGGATTCTTTTATGTTTTTGAAGAAAGGTGTGACATACAAAGGCTTTACCACATTGATAACATTTCAAGGATTTCTCTCTGGTATGAATTCTTTTATGAGTTTGAAGACTTGTATGATGTGCAAAGGCTTTACCATATCGACTACATTCATAGGGTTTCTCTCCAGTATGAATTCTTTCATGACATTGAAGATTACTATTAATGCTGAATGCTTTACCACATTGTTTACATTCATAGGGTCTCTCTCCCATATGAACTCTTTCATGTCTTTGAAGATGAGAGTGATGTGCCAAGGCTTTGCCACATTGACTGCATTCATAGGGTTTCTCTCCAGAATGAATTATTTCATGACTCTGAAGTTTACCATTACTAAAGAAGGCTTTACCACATTGACTACATTCATAGGGTTTCTTTCCAGAATGAATTATTTCATGCCTGGAAAGATAAATAGAATGTGTAAACTTTTACCACATTGCTTAGACTGATGAATCTGTCTAACTGTGTAATTTCACAATTTTGTCTAATTGTAGAAAAGAAACAGACCTTAAGATTTTATTACATTGTTTCATTTATGAAGTACCTACTTATTAGGTGTCTTTTGTGTGTCTGAAAATAAATTTGTGAAGAGTAGAGCATTTTGTATGTGGTTCACATATACAGCATCCATTTTCCAAGCAGGTATTTTCACATCTTTGAAGAGAACTGGAAGAACTCACAGCTTTTCCACAGTGATTGCATTCATAATGTTTTCCTATAATACGACTCAGACTATATTTGTATTTGGAACAACACAAATGGAAGAATTTTCATAATTTAATAACAGGGTTTTACTGCAGTGTGAGCTTGTTAATGTATTCCCAATAAAGTCTGAAACACGATTAATTTTATACATTTACATAATCTTTCAGAGTGGTGACAATGTCATATCTTCTAATTGTTCTGGGAGAGAGAGTGGAATCTTGCCTTTCTCCATATCCCTAATGTTCATGTTGCTTGTATCTAATGTGACCTGTGATATACATATTAAAGCAAGAATAACAAATAAGTGCTATCCACATTGGATTAATACAGTTTAACTTATTACTCATCACAGACATATAATATAAAGATTAAAGTTTCTCCACAATAACATTTTTGCATCTCATAAACTGCCCATCTCAGTAAACTTTCATAAGCCACTACAAGTACATGAGTAACATGGGACTCAGCATAAACTAATTGAACACTAGAAGGTTTTGTACATGTAATTTTTGTGTAGGTCTACTGCAATATCTGAGTAGCATCAAACTAAATGAATTGGCAGTTCTACAGAGTAGATCTTATGTTGTGATGATTACAATGTTGATAGCTCTTAAATCATTGATTCCTTGTCTTGTTCCTTGCAAACATGAATCAGCTACTTGACCCTGAGGTATATGAAATATTTACTACTCATCAATGTACTTAAAGCTGTGCTCCTTTACACTGTTGCTTTTCCTTAAAATTTCCAGAACACATTAAAATATCTTTATAAGCACATTTATGTCATCTTGCACATGAAACTCACCTTCCATGTATTTTAGAATTTTGACAGTGTTCTTCAATATCTTAGTCTTTCCATTTGTAACCTAAAATAAATTACCAGAAAATGAACACGACTGATAATTACATAAAATTTAAGTTACTATCCTCAGTGATCCTTAGAACTATGCCTGTTTTATTTACCACATTCTGCTTTTTTCACAATCAAAATTATAGAAGAGCATTGATAATCAAGAAAACCTTTCCCCCATATTTAAAAAGTAGAAGAAAATCAAAGTCTTACCTATAGCAGTGAGGTTCCTGTAGGTCTCTAGCATGATATTTACATAGACACTCTTCTGGAAGGATTCAGCAAAGCCCAGTCTTCCAGAGTGAAGTTTATGTGCACATCATTATAGGTCATTACATCCTAAAATATCCCAAAGATGTGTCCAACAGAAAGCATAATTCAGACAATATTGTGAATATATACATCTTTTACAACTAAGTTTAAATGATTCAGGTGATTTCCATACTTATTCTATGACATGAAATAGAAGAGGTGGTTCACTCCTGTCATTTCTGTGCTCTTTGAATAGGATAGAGCTTTGCAAGGGAAGTTCCTCTTAACAGACATATAGACATAGAAAAAGAAAAACAAACCAACAGATCAATCATAATGAGTACACATCAGAGAAGTTGTATGAACAATTACTAACTACAAAAAAGCAAAACAAACAAAAAACATGGGCAAGCAGGTTTTTTGGGCACATGCCTTTATCCCTAGCACTCAGGAGGTAGAGGCAGATGTATCTCATTGAGTTGGAGGAAGGCCTAAACTATGGAATGAGTTCAAGGCAACCTGAGGTGTATGTTAAGACCTTGTCCCTACTCATCCCCACCAAATAAACAAACAAACTAAGGAACAAACAAAAATTAACCAATCAACCAACTAAATAAATGAAAATGTTAGAGAAAAAATTAAAAAATTTGAAGGTCTCACTGAAGTCATTAAAAAAGTTATGCATTCACTCTAGCTCTGCTTTTATCTCCCAGAAATATGAATACTCACAGTTTAAACTATTAATAAGATACTACTAAAAGAGAATGCATGTTAAACCAGTTTGAAATGGATAGATGAAAATAAAGCAATGTATATGTAGATCATGAAAAAAAAAACATAAGAGAACCAATGATATGTCTTGAGAATCAAACGTACTTTTTGGACTTCTAAAGCAGGTGAGTTCAATTGGCAGTACTTATAAGGCACTGAAGAAACTATGGAACAAATACATGTGTTGGTCTAAGAAAATGTTAAATCTAAAAAATTCCAATGACAAAAAATCCAGAAAATCTTAGATATCATGCAAAGACTATATCTAAGAATAATAGGAATACAGAAAGGAGAAGAATAGAAGCTCATTGGCACCGAAATGATTTTAACAAAATCATAGAAGAAAATTTTCATTACTAAAAAAAGAAAAATATAAATATACAAGAAGATATACAGATCACCAATTAGATTGAACCAGAAAGCAAAGTCTCCTCACAACCTAATAATCAAAATGTAGAAAGAACATTAAAACATGCAAGAGAAAAAAAAACTAACATCTGGAGACAGGCCTATGAAAATTACACCTAACTTCTCAACTGAAACAGTAACAGGCAGAAAGCCTTGGGCAAGATGTACTAAAGAATAAAGAGTCCACAGATACCGGCCAAGATTACTAAACCCAGCAAAACTTTCAATCACTAGAGATGGAGAAAATAAGATCTTCCACAATTAGAACAACATCTATCTACAAATCCAGCCCTACAGAAAGTGTCAGAAGAAAAACTCTAAACAAAGGAGGTTAACTATACATACAAAAAGACAGGAAATAAATAATCTCACACCAGCAAAACGTAAATAAGGAAAACACACAAACACATGCACACATACACACACAAACACACACACACACACGCCTCAACTACTACCAGCAACAACAAAACTACAGGTATTAATAACCATTGGTCACAGATATCTCTCAATATAAAAGGCATCAATTCCCTAATAAAAACTTCAGACTATCAGAATGAATGTGAAAACAGGATCCATCCTTCTGGTGCATACAAGAAACACACGTCAATATAAAAAAGGGATTGGAAAAAAGATTTTCCAACCAAGTGGACCTGAGAATTAAGTTGGTGTAACTTTACTAATATCTAACACAATACTCTTTAAACCAAAATTAACCAAAAGGAATTGGAAAATACATTTCATATTCATCAAAGGAAAAATACAGCAAGCAGGTATCTCAGTTCTGAACATCTATGCTGCAAATGCAAGGATACCCATATCTGAAAACAAAAACAAAAACAAACTTATGACTTACCTTTAAACCATACATGTATCCTCACATACTGGTAGTGGAAGACTTTATCACCCTAACTTCACCAACCAACACTCGAGCTAACATATATTAAAAACCAAATGGAGTTCCATAGAACATTGTACCCAAACACCAAAGAATATACCTTCTTCTCAGTACCTTGTGGAACTTCATTTAAAACCAACCACATATGCATTTGCTTAAGAAGTTTCCACGGATAAAGGAAAATTGAAATATCCTCCAGTATCCAATTAGTCACCACATATTAAAGCTAGATTTCAACAACAACAAAACAACAAAAGGCCTACAAACTCATGGGAACTGAACCACTCACTTCTTAATGAATATTGGGTCAACATTGAAATAAAGAAAGAAATTAAAGATTTCCTAGAATATAAAAATGACTGCACGACATACCCTACTTATAGGACCCAATGAAAGTAGTACAAAAAAGAAACTTAATATCACTAAGTGACTACGTAAAAAAAAAAATAACAGCTCATCTGAAAAGTATAGAACAAAAGAAGCAAGCATACCCAAAGGAATAGGAAAAAGAGAACATTATTTTTAAGAAAATCAAGGTAACAAGAACCTGGCTCTTTGAAAAAAAATCAAGAAGATGGACAAACCCTTATCCAAACTAACTAAAAGACAAAGGGAGAATATACAAATTAACAAAATCAAAAATGAAAAGACATAACAGACACTGAAGAAATCCATAAAATAATCAGATCATACTTTAAAAAATTGTATACCATAAAATTGAAAAAAATAAAAGAAATGGATAGATTTCCCAATAGATGCCATTTACCAAAGCTACGTCTCAATCAGACACACACACACACACACACACACACACACACACACATGCACACACACGCACACACACAAAATTTAAATAGATCTATAATCTGTAACAGAGGCAGTCATTAAAATCTGTACCCTTTGATTTTCCAAAACCCTAGTTTATTTAGGGTTTTTAAATTCTTCTACCTACCTTCTATCCCACTGATCATAGGAAGGGGAGAAAGAAAGTTATTAGAATAAAGGATTTTGTGGACCTTTTTTAGCAGTATTTCCTTGGGGCAAATACACTCTATGCTTTCCAGATACCAGCATTCCTATCCAATAGACAACACCCAACAACAACCTGAATTGGCACAATTCAGCAAAGAAAACAAGACTCCCAAAAAAAAACAGAGTCAGCAAAATCTACAAGACTCAGCTGGATTGCTACAAGAAGTTGTCTGCTCTGCAGTGTTTCTCTTTGAAAAGTTTAGAAAAATGAAGACCAGCAATGAGTAGCAATACAAATGCATGTCTCCCTGTCTGTGGGCTTCTGTTTATCATAGCCCACACAAAGCTGTTTTACAACCTGAACATGCCATGCTCCTTGCACAGGACAGCTTCTAGCAAAACATCACTGGCTCTCTCATGTGTCGGTTTTCAGCTGGCCAAGATGATATGTCCCTTCATAAGTTTGTTTTTAACTGAGGATAAACTACAAACATTTCAACAGAAAAAATTTCCAAACCCAGAGACTTGCACATTCACATGGTTTTAGTGCAGAATTTTATTAGACATTCAAAGAAGAGCCAATACCAACACTTCTCAAATTATTCCAAAATATTACAAATGTATATTTCCAAATTCTTTTATGAGGCCAGAGTCACCCTGATATTCAAACCACAAAGATTACATGAAGATTACATAAAGATTACATAAAGACAGAGGATTATAAAAAAAACTTCCCTTATAAATATACATAAAATATACTCAATAAAATAATTTCAAATCAATTTTACAAACACATCAAAAAAGATTATTCACCATATTCAAGTAGGCTTCATCCCAGAAATTCAGGGGTGGTACAAAATATAAAATCTGTCAGTGCAATCTACCATGTAAATATATTGAAAGAAAAAAGTACATTATCAAATCATTATATGCTGAAAAAGGCTTTGAGAAAGTCCAATGCCCCTTCATGATAAAAGTCTTGTGGAGAGTAGAAATACACAGAGTATACATAAACATAATTAGGGAAATTTACAGCAAGCCTATAGCCAACAGCAAATTAAATGGTGAGAAACTCAAAGCAATTCCTCTAAAATCAGGAACAAGACAAGTTTGTCTCCTCTGTCCATATCTATTTAATAGTGTACTTGTAGTTCTAGCTTGGACAGTAAGAAAATTGCAAGAGATCAAAGAAATACAAATTGGAAAAATAGTAGTCAAAATATCAATAATTGCAAAAGATATGATAATATATATGAGAGATTCCAAAAATTCTGTCAGGGAACTCCTACAGTTGATAAATACCTTCTGCAAAATGGCTGGGTACAAAATTACCTAAAAACAAACAAAACAAAAACCAGTAGCTCTCCTATAAACAAATGAAAAATAGGCTGAGGAATATATCAGGAAAACAACACAGTTGTTCACAATAGCCACAATTAATATAAAATATCTTGGGGTAACTCTAAGCAAGCAAAATACTTCTATGACAAGAATGTTACAGAACTTTTCTTTATCTTTAGCAAATGAAATTTAAAGAAATATCAGAAGACAGAAAGATCCCTCATGCTCATGAATGGATAGGATTAACATAGTAAAAATGGCCATCCTTCTAAAAGCAATCTACAGATTCAACATAGTTCCTATCAAAACTTCAACACAATTCTTTTCAAAACTTGGAAGGTCAATACTTAATTTCATATGGAAAAGCAAAAAACAAAACAAAACAAAAACAAAACAAAATAAAACAAAACAGGATAGCTAAATGCATTCCTGAGCAATATTAGAATTTATGGAGTTATTGCCCTCCCTGATTTCAAATTGCACTACAAAGTCATAGTCATAAAAATCTCATGGCATTTGCATAAAAACAGACATGTCAATTAAATAAAATTAAATCATCGACCCACACATAAATCCACACACCTAAGGACAATTGTTTTTTTATTATGAAGCTAGAAAGAAACAATGAAAAAAAAGAAAGCATCTTCAAGAAATTTTGCTGATCTAACTGGATATATATATATATATATATATATATATATATATATATGTAGAAGAATTCAAAGAGATCAATATTTGCACAAACTTATGTCCAAGTGGAACAAAATCTCAACATATAAACAGACACATTGAACCTGACAGAAGACCAAATAGGGAACAGCCTTGAACACATTGACACAGGAGACAACTTCTTAAACAGAATACTGATCAGGCAGGCACTAAGATCAACAATTAATAAATGGTACCTAGAATACTGAAATGCAAAGGACACCATCAATTAGAAAACATGGCAGCCTACAAAAGATTTTCATCAAATGTGCATGCAATGAAGGGCTAATATACAAATTTTAAAAAAGAACTCAATAAATTAGACAACCAGTAACTAAACAATCCAATTAAAAATGGGGCAAAGAAATAAACAGGGAATTCTCAGAAGAGAAATCTAAATGGACAAGAAACATCCTTAGCCTTCAGGGAAATGCCAATCAAAACTAGTTGAAATTCCATCTTGCACCTGTCAGAACAGCCAAGATCAACAAAACAAGTGACAGGCAAGGATGTAGAAAAAGGCAAACACCTATTCATTTTTGTTGGGAAAGCAAACTTTACAACCACTATGTAAATCAATTTGGTGGTTCCTTAGAAATTTTGGTAATTGAGACCTCAAGATACAGCTATACCACTATTGGGCATATAGCCAAAAGACACTCCATCTTACCACAGGGACACTTGCTCAACCATATTCATAATGGCTTTAATTCATAATAGCCAGAATCTGGAAACATCCTAGATATTCCTCAATGGAAGAACGGATAAAGAAAATGTGGTATATTTTAAAAATGGAGTATTACTCAGGTTTTAGAAAAAAAAAAATAGGATCATGAAATAGGCAGGAAAATGTATGGAACTGAAAAAAATCTTCCTGGGTTATGAATTATATAAAGTTGATGGGCTGCTTGATCTTTCTGTGGGTTCTCTAGCAACTAGAGGTGGGGCATCTCTAACTTGGGCTCTGTTGCCTGCCTTTGAATCCTTTTCCCCTAGCAGGGCCTTGTCTTGCCTCAAGGGAAGAGGAGGCACTTAGTCCTGATGAGACTTGATGTGCCTATGCAGATTGGTATGCTGTGCAGGGAGACTCCATTCTCTGAGTAAGAAGGGGGAGGGGGATAGTGAAAGTGGATGGGAGGGTTGGAATGGGGAAGAGGTAGTAGACCTACAATTGTGATGTACAATGAACAAATAAATTAGTGGAATAAAATAAGGACCATGAAATTCACACACAAATGAATTAAACTAGGAAAAAAATTATCCTGAATGTGGTAACCCATACACAGAAAGACAAACATGATATGTATTTAGAAGAAGATATTAGCTGTCAAGTGTAGGATAATCACACTGCAATCCACACAATAAGAGAGGCTGAGTAAAAGGAAGCGTTCTAGGTTGGATAGCAAGGATATCTTTGGAAAGTGGAAATAAAATAAATATTGAGGGTAGACAGGTAATGGGGCGCATGGTGGGGATAGGAACAGAAAGTGAGAAAGAGGCAGAGGGAGAGAGTATAATGAGAGACAACTTGAGTCTCTGAGCATTTAGGCGGTAACATAGAATCCTGGTGCAATGGAATCTTCTGGGAACCTATGAGGGTGAACCTAAAAAAAACCTCCTAGTAATAGAGTATATAGAACCTGAACATAAACAGGTAAACAGGTTAAGTTCCCACTTGTGGGACTGGGACACTAACTCAGCCACAAAACCTTCTAGCCACAACCTATTCTCTGTAAGATGTGCTGCAGCAGTGGTGGCAGAGTTTGTGGTTATGGGTAACCAATGACTGGCCTAACTTGAGGACCAAGCCATAAGAGAGTGCCCATGACTGAAACTTCCTGGATGACCAGGAACCCAAAGGTAGATGCCTCAAAGATCTAGTGTTAAACTATGTAATACTGATTTTTTAAAAAAAGTCAATGAGGTGTCCCGGAGTCCCAGATTCATGCAGCGGCTGCACCATCCTCCCAGGGCGCGAATATGCTAGACACCATACTAGCTCCGCAGGATCGCCATCACTGACGGTACTGCCCGCCCAATCCCACAGTGACAGAGAATACACTATATACTCACCAAAACCAGGCAGAAACATCATACAACCTGGACACACCAGGTGCTGGGCCTCCCGAGTTTGGAGAGCACAGTGAAGAGACCCCAGGACTTCCCAGAAAGCATTGGGACTAGTGACCCAGTCTCCAGTTACAGTGGGACTTGGCGGTGGAGCAGCACTGAACTGGAGGGGCGCCACAGCCCTCCAGTTTAAGACTAACCAGGGCCAAACCAGAGAACAGAGAGCCTGGGTACCCCATCCCTGCTGAAGTGACCACCCTGAAATCTCCAGCTGCAGCAAGACCTCAGAACCTGGCAGTGACAGCAGCACAGAACTGGCGGAGCACATCAAAGAAGCAGGGCCAAACCAGAGAGCAGAGAGCCCAGGATACCAGGATCTCTGCCAAGAGACCTGCCTGTAAGTGAGTGCACCCTTGAGAATCTGCAGTTCCCCAGATCCTGGGTCCTTCTAAATCAGAAGCCAGGCATCGAACCCCCCTCCCACCCACATACCCACTTTGGGAAACAGAGGGGCACTAGGGACATTGAAGTTCCTGCCCTGTGGGCCTGATTGAGGAGTTAAGGCAGTTAATGCCAGAAATTGCGCCGCTATCATCTTTAGCACCTGCAACATATACAGTGCAGAGCCCCTCCCACACACTCAAGGGTTCAATATTAGCCATCACTCTGTCCCTCGAGAAACACTTCCACGCACACTTACACACACAGACACACACACGCGGGTGCACACACGCTTGCATTTGCCCCATTTGTGCCTGCGTACTTTCCTCCCACAGGTACAGCTAGTCCTCAGCACACGCTGAGAGTGCTCAGCTTCCTGAAGAACTCTCCAGACACCAGAGAGAGACAGCACCAGTCTGATCTGCAGAATCCAAAAACAAACAGGGAAGGTTTCAGATAAGCCAATGGCCAGGGGTAGGCAAAGAACACTTCCAACATAAATCAGGACATCATGACTTCACCAGCAAACCCCCAAATCGATGGATACTCCAATTCGGCAGAAGCACAGGAAAATGATTTTAAAGCCATGCTTGCCCAATTATTTGAGGCTCATAAGGAGGAAATGAACAAGTCTTTCAAAGAGATGGCCAGTCAATTGGAGGCAAAGAAAGAAGAAATAGACAATATCCTTAAAGAAACTCAGGCAAACATAGCCAAACAAATAGATACACAAGTAGAGGAAAAATTAGTGGCATATAAGAAGGAAATAAAAAAAGAAATAGAGGCCATCATAGAGAGACAGGAATCCAAATTCAAACACATGAAAGAAATGGTGCAAGGCATGAAAACAGAATTAGAATCAATGAAGAAAACACAAAATGAGAAAACCCTTGAGCTGGAGAACTTGGAGAAAAGATCAGGAACCACAAAAGTAAGCATCACCAACAGAATACAAGAGATGGAAGAGAGAATCTCTGGAGGTGAAGACACACTTGCAAAAATGGATACTTCTCTCAAAGAAAAAGTAAAATCAGAAAAGTTCCAATCACAAAATATCCAAGAAATCAAGGATGCTATGAAAAGACAAAATCTAAGAATAATAGGAATTCATGAAAAAGAAGACTCCAGACTCCAAGGTCCAGAAAATATTTTCAAGAAAATCATAGACGAAAATTTTCCCAACTTAAAGAAAGAGATGTCTATAAATATACAAGATGCCTACAGAACTCCAAATAGACTAGACCAGAAAAGAAACACATCACGTCACATCATAGTCAAAACACTAAATCTACAGAACAAAGAAAAGATATTAAAAGCAGCAAGGGAAAAAGGCCAAGTAACATATGAAGGTAGACCTATTAGAATCACACCAGACTTCTCATCAGAAACTATGAAAGCCAGAAGGGCCTGGGCAAGTATCATGGAGACTCTAAGAGATCACAAATGTCAACCCAGACTACTATACCCTGCAAAGCTTTCAATCAACATAGATGGAGAAAACAAAATATTCCATGACAAAACTAAATTTACACAATATCTACACAGCAAACCATCCCTACAGAAGATACTAGAAAGAAAACTCCAATCCAATGAAAACAAATTCACCCAAGAAAACAGGGCATACAGATAATATCCCAACAAAAATGAAAAGAAAACAAGCAATGAAACAGGGTTAGATCACCGACTCCTTTACAAAAGGAACTAACATGCATTGGTCACTATTATCTATCAATATCAATGGACTCAACTCACCAATAAAAAGACACAGGCTAACAGAATGGTTAAGGAAACAGGATCCAACATTCTGTTGCATCCAAGAAACACACCTATGCAACAAAGACAAACACTACCTCAGAGTAAAGGGCTGGAAAACTGTTTTTCAAGCAAACGGTTCCAGAAAACAAGCTGGAGTAGCCATCCTAATATCTAATAAAATGGACTTTAAACCCAAGTTAATCAAAAAAGATAAGGAGGGCCACTATATTCTCATCAAAGGAAAAATCCACCAAGAGGACATCACAATCTTGAATATCTATGCCCCAAATACAAGAGCACCGACATTCGTAAATGAAACATTATTAAAGCTTAAATCATACATTGATCCTAATACCTTAATAGTGGGAGACTTCAACACTCCACTCTCACCAAGGGACAGATCAACTAGACAGACACCAAATAGGGAAATAAAAGCACTCACAGAATCCCTAAATCAAATGGACCTAATAGACGTCTACAGATCATTTCACCCAAACTCAAAAGAGTACACCTTCTTTTCAGCACCCCATGGAACCTTTTCCAAAATAGACCATATAGTGGGCCACAAAGCAAGCCTCAACAGATACAAAAGGATTGAAATAATCCCTTGTATACTATCTGACCACCATGGACTAAAGCTCGACCTCAACAACAAGAGAAACAACAAAAAGCCAACACGCACATGGAAACTGAAAAATTTACTACTCAATGACATCTGGGTTAAGGAAGAAATAAAGAAAGAAATTAAAGACTTCCTAGAATTCAATGAAAAGGAAGGCACAACATACCCAAATTTATGGGACACATTGAAAGCAGTGCTCAGAGGAAAATTTATAGCACTAAGTGCCTGCAAGAAGAAATTCGTGACATCACATACAAACAACTTAGTGGCCCAACTGAAAAACCTAGAAAAAAAAAAGAAGCAGATACACCCAAGAGGAGCAGAAGGCTGGAAATAATCAAACTAAGGGCTGAAATCAATCAACTAGAAACAAATAAAACTATCCAAAGAATCAATGAAACAAAAAGCTGGTTCTTTGAGAAAATCAACAAGATAGACAAACCCTTAGCCAAACTAACTAAAAGCAGAGAGAAACTATCCAGATCAGCAAAATCAGAAATGAAAATGGGGACATAACCACAGACACTGAGGAAATCCAAACAGTTATTAGGTCATACTACAAAAGCTTATATGCCACAAAATTTGAAAATCTAAATGAAATGGATAATTTTCTTGAAAGATTCCATCTACCAAAACTAAGTCAGGTAGAAAGACTGAATAGCCCTATAGCTCCCAAGGAAATCGAAGCAGTCATTAACAGTCTCCCCTCCAAAAAAAGCCCTGGATCAGACGGCTTCAGCGCAGAATTCTACAAGACCTTCAAAGAAGTGCTAACTCCAATTCTCCTCAAGCTATTCCACAAAATATAAACAGAAGGAACACTACCAAAATCATTCTATGAAGGCACAGTCACCTTAATACCTAAACCACACAAAGACACAACAAAAAAAGAGAACTCCGGGCCTATCTCTATAATGAACATTGACGCAAAAATACTCAATAAAATACTTGCAAACCGAATCCAAGAACATATCAAAGATATCATCCACCATGACCAAGTAGGCTTCATCCCAGGCATGCAAGGGTGGTTCAACATACGGAAATCCATCAATGTAATCCACTACATAAACAAACTGAAGGAGAAAAAACACATAATCATCTCCTTTGATGTCGAAAAAGCATTTGAAAAACTCCAACACTCATTCATGTTTAAAGTCTTGGAGAGATCAGGGATACAAGGCACATACCTAAACATAGTAAAGGCAATATACAGCAAGCCTCTAGTCAACATCAAACTCAATGGAGAGAAACTTAAATCAATCCCACTGAAATCAGGGACAAGACAAGGCTGTCCATTGTCCCCATATCTCTTCAACATAGTACTTGAAATCCTAGCCAAAGCAATAAGACAACTAAAGGAGATCAAGGGGATACAAATCAGAAAGGAAGAGGGCAAAGTGTCACTATTTGCAGATGATAGGATAGTATACAAGAGCGACCCCAATAATTCAACGAGAGAACTCCTTCAGCTGATGAACTCCTTCAGCAAAGTGGCAGGATACAAAATCAACTCAAAAAAATCAGAAGCCCTCCTATATACCAAAGACAAAAAGGCTGAGGAAGAAATTAGGGAAACAACACCCTTCACAATAGCCACTAATAACATAAAGTACCTTGGTGTGACTGTAACCAAACAAGTGAAAGACCCGTTTGAGAAAAACTTCAAGTCTCTGAAGAAAGAAATCGAAGAAGATATCAGAAGATGGAAAGATCTCCTGTGCTCATGGATTGGTAGGATTAACATTGTGAAAATGGCCATACTGCCAAAAGCAGTCTACAGATTCAATGCAATTCCCATCAAAATACCAACTCAATTCTTTACAGACCATGAAAAAAAGATTCTCAGCTTCATATGGAGAAACAAAAACCCAGAATCTCCAAAAAGATCCTGTACAACAGATCATCTGGAGGTATCTCCATCCCTGATCTCAAGCTGTACTACAGGGCAACAGTAATAAAAACTGCATGGTATTGGCGTAGAAACAGAAAGGAGGATCAATGGAACCACATAGAAGACCCAGAAATAAATCCACATACATACGAATACACGATATTTGACAAAGAAGCCAAATCCATTCAATGGAAAAAAGACAGCATCTTCAACAAATGGTGCTGGACCAACTGGATGTCTACATGCAGAAAAATGAAAATAGATCCATATTTATCACCCTGCAGAAAACTAAAGTTAAAGTGGATCAAGGACCTCAACATAAAACCAGATACCCTAAATCAATTGGAAAAAAAAAAGTGGGGAACAGCCTAGAACTCATTGGAACAGGAGACAACTTCCTGAACAGAACACCAACAGCACAGGCTCTAAGAGCAACAATCAATAAATGGGACCTCATGAAACTGAAAAGTATCTGTAAAGCAAAGGATACCGTCATCAAAACCAAATGACTGCCTACAGATTGGGAAGAATCTTCACTAACCCTGTATCTGACAGAGGACTAATATCCAGTATATACAAAGAACTAAAGAAGCTGAAAAGCAGCAAACCAAGTAATCCACTTAAAAAAATGGGGAACAGAGCTAAACAGAGAATTCTTGACAGAGGAATATCGAATGGCAGAAAAACACTTAAAGAAATGCTCATCCTCATTATTCATCAGGGATATGCAAATCAAAACAACCCTGAGATATCACCTTACACCCATCACAATGGCCAAGATGAAAAACTCAAGCGATAACACATGCTGGAGTGGTTGTGGAGAAAGGGGAACCCTCCTCCACTGCTGGTGGGAATGTAAACTGTTACAACCACTCTGGAAAGCTATCTGGCACTTTCTAAGACAATTAGGAATAGTGCTTCCTCAAGACCCAGCTATACCACTGCTAGGTATATACCCAAATTCATTCAAGTACACAAAAGGGATGCTTGCTCAACCATGTTTATAGCAGCTTTATTTGTAATAGCCAGAACCTGGAAACAACCCAAATGTCCATCAACGGAGGAATGGGTACAGAAATTGTGGTATTTTTACACAATGGAATACTACTCAGCAATCAAAAAGGAGGAAATCATGAAATTTGCAGGCAAATGGTGGGATCTAGAAAAGATCATTCTGAGTGAAATATCCCAGAAGGAGAAAGACAAACATGGGATATACTCACTCATCTAGACCTATAAGATATGATAAACATAATGAAATCTATACACCTAAAAAGGATAATCAATTGAGCAGACATGGGGTAAGATGATCAATCCTCATTTAGAAAGACAGATGGGATGTGCATTGAATGTATGACAGGAGTCTACTGAGCGCATCTGAAAGACTCTAACTAGCAGTGTTTTCAAAGCAAAGACTCATGACCAAACCTTTGGCAGAGTACAGGGAATCATAAGAAAGAAGGGGAGTTAGTCTGATGGGGAAAGGATAGGAGCTCCACAAGGACCAAATATATCTGGGCACAGGGTCTTTTCTGAGACTGACATTCAACCAAGGACCATGTATGGATATAACCTAGAACCTCCACTCAGATGTAGCCTGTGGTAGCTCAGTAACCAATTGGTTTCCCAAAGTGAGGGGAACAAGGACTATTTCTAACAGGAACTCAATGACTGGCTCTTTGGTCTCCCCACCCCCGAAGGGAGGAGCAGTCCTGTTAGGCCACAGAGGAGGGCTTTGCAGCCAGTCCTGAAGATACCTGATAAAACAGGATCAGATGAATGGGGAGGAGGTCCCCCCTATCAGTGGACTTGGAAAGGGGCACGGTGGAGATGAGAGAGGGAGGGAGGGACTGGGAGGGAATGAGGGATCGGAACACGGCTGGGATACCGAGTTAATAAAATGTAACTGATAAAAAAAATAATAATAAAATAAAAAAGTCAATGAAATGATAGCTTACAATATTCTGCTATATTCATAGATGCTGCCTAGTTCAATAGTGATCAGAGGGGAGCCCCCATAGTGAAGGGAGCAAATACAGTAATATACATCCAAACATTAGGGTTAACTCAGGGAGCCGGGAGAAAGAGGAGGAGGTTGGAACCAAAAAGTTCAAGGACACCACGAGAACATGGCCCAATTACTCAACTAAGGAGAATTCATAAGGAGGGCAATGAAATACTCCAAAAGACACAGACTGAAGTGTTGTATAAAGTTATTAATATTTATTATGGGTTTAAGTTCTGGTATTGCTGCTGTTAATCCTCAGCAGCTGTAAAACCAAATCACCACACAGAGACTGGGTTTTTAGTTAACCTAGAACACAATGCTGGGCAATATTTACTCCCTCCTAAACCTCCATGCCCTCAGTTTCCTAACATTTAGATTTCCCACATTATACTTGCATTTTGTGAAATCTTAGGTCTGGTTCATGCTCCAAGTCCTCCAAGCTCTCCTCCCGCTCTGCTTTCCTAGTGCACCCCTCTCCTCGAGCTCCTCCTCGTTCTCTAGCTCCTCCTCATTCTCTAGCTCCTCCCCTCTTTCCTGTCCTCTGGCTCCTCCCATTGCACAACATTGTATCCAGCTGCTTTATTTGTGTCCTTTTTACACAAGAGCTGGGACAGGATGCTTATAGTGAGTATCACAATGCAATATCCAAATTGAAACCAGAGAGTTGTGGGTGGGGAAATCAGCATTTGAATTAACAAGGGTAAGGCATATACATTTTAAAAGAACATTATACCAACATTTCCCCCTTTAAGTCCAATAAAGGCTCTTTTTCTTTCAATACAACAATAATTATGAAATAATGAAAACTGTTAGGTAAAAACATGCAATGTCTAGTCCATGTGTATTTAGCACATGGAGAGGGTATCTTAGGAGAAAGTGTCTGATTATCCCATCTATCTTGATAAGTTTAAAATTCTATACCTAAATTAACTTTTATCCTTATTGGTATTACCTATATAAAAAGATTTCTTAATTTCTAAACAACTTAAACTTAAATGTGGTACTGTAATTATTTGTTCTTCAACCCCATCAGAGACTTGAGACGGAATAAAATTAGTTATGAGAGTAAATAGGAAGTGCATGTTAGCAGCTTCCAAAAAGTAAAAAATTGACAGAGACAGTTTGCTGCTGAACAGTTAGTCACCCATAACTCTCTATAACATTGGAGCATCATCTTCAGCCTTCTGGCTCAGAATATTTTGACAGACATATACGTGAAGCAGGAACTTTTTAGGATTTGCTTACCCTGTCTTGGCAGAGTTTGGCAGTTGACTTGTCCTGCATTTAAGCTTGCCCATTTTAGGCAGAATTTGTCTGTTGTGAAGCGAGGGTATTTTCTTTACCCGAGTGGCTTGTTTGCCACATTTGAAGCCATCTCCATATGGAGGTTCTTCGATGCTCATTATCTTCTTTCAGGTAGGTGGGGTGCTGCCAGGAAATGACTTGTCTCATTGTCAAAGAATCTTTAAAATAATAAGAACATTTTAAATGCCATATTCTGTAGGTCTCCGAAGTTTTTGAAGACTACCTATCTTTATGTAATCGCTTTGTATACAGAATCATATTTATCTGTCAAACCTACAAGATATACTCCTGTGACAAATTAAACTAGTGTCTGACATGACTTTGAGTTGAATAACTAACAATTAACTTGTATACCTAATATCCTAACCACCTTTTAATAGTAGTTTAAAAATATTGGAAGTAACCTTGACTTTTTATCAATATACTAAAGCTTATACCAATGTATTAAAAATACTTATTTTTGCATCAATATGCAAAATCCTATACCAGAGTTAAAATTAACCTTATTTGTGAATAACAAATAAAACCTTAAGTTGAGTAGATTCAATAATCTACCCTTTTTCTATTTCTATAAAATATCCCTGTATATTCCTTGTTTCACTTGGAATAAGACCATTAATAATAAACATCTCCCAATGACAATAAAATTTTGTAGCCATATCAAACAACCAAAAACATACCCAACCCCCTTTAAAGGAAATTGGACGCCATTCTCATGAGTTTCTTCTAGCTGACATTGTGGACATGTAGAAATCCTATAGGGGGCCCAAATAAAAATGGTTAATTAAGCAAGTAATAACATTTGTGGTCCAATAACATTTGAATGTTGAGAAATTTCAGGCTTAATAAAAGTCCTTTTTGGAACAGTCCAAAATGCTGGACCAGTTAAAATTAGTGGCTTTCTTCAAAGTTCTTTTGGGAGCAGGCTTTGATGTGAAACAGCAGTTGAAGAAGTTGAGGCAGGTACAAGCAGAATGCTGGAACGTGCAAGATGCTGGAACAGATGTGTCAGTTTCTCAACATGCTGAAGAATGATTCTGTTAGGTTTGCTCTAGCATCTCTGTTGTCTAGTTCTTTTGTTCTGCAAACATATAATTTCTCACAAGCATTATAGAGTTCTAAAATTATAAATGTATGAGAGGTGCAGGATGAAACTAAAATGTAAGCCAATTTTATCTATGCAAATTAAAAGGTTAGCATAATACATTTTGAGGATATTACAGCCAAGAATTATTGGCCAAGTATTGATGGAGTTCTGACTGGTGACATTTTTTATGTCTGTCAGTTTCAGAGGTATTTCCAGGTAAAGGGATTATCAATTTATGTTACCTGTTCTGTTTGATCTTGATTTCTCTCCTCTTCTGAGTGGCTAAGGTCTTCCGGTGGTCTTCCACTGTCATTTCTGATTTTTATTAGTTTTGAAGGAACCCATAATTTCTCTTCTCCTGCATGAACATAAGCAAAACCTCTTCCCCAGCGTAACACATTCCCCACTCTCCACTGTGAAGTTAGGGTATCTTTGAAATATATAGGCTGACATAATTCAGCAGTTTTTTTCTATAACCCAGTGTCTCTCCGCAGCTGTTGTTTGTTGTTCATTAACATTTAAGAAATTTAAGGTCAACAAAGCATTATGTAATCTGTCTCTGGGGGTTTTTAATACCCCTCTCTGTTTGTTAAGCATGTCCCTTAAAGTACGATTGGATCTTTCAATAACTGCTTGACCAGTAGGATTGTGAGGTATACCTGTGACATGCTTCATCTTGTAATATGTAAAAAATCCTTCCATTTTATTAGAGACATACACTGTAGCATTATCAGTCTTAATTTGTTTAGGTATGCCCATAATTGCCATCACTTCTAATAAATGGGTAATAACTGAATCAGCCTTTTCAGAGCTTAAGGCTGTTGCCCACTGAAACCCTGAATATGTGTCTATAGTATGGTGCACATATTTCAATTTACCAAACTCTGTAAAATAAAGCACGTCCATGTGCCAAATTTCATTTCTTTGGTTACCTTTAGGGTTACTTCCTGCAGGGAGTGGAGTTTGGCTATATAAAGAACAAGCTGGGCATTTTCTCACAATGTCTTTGGCTTGTTGCCAAGTGATAGAAAACTCTCTTTTTAAACCTTTGCTGTTAACATGGTGTTTTTTATGAAATTCTGAGGCCTCTAACACGCTTCCTTTCAATAGTTCATCAATTTCATCATTGCCTTGTGCTAGAGGACCTGGTAAACCTGTATGAGATCTGACATGTGTTATATACAATTGATTATTTCTATTTCTGATTACTTGTTGTAATTGAAGGAACAGTGAAGTTAAGTCTGAATTATCCTGAATTAGATCAGCAGTTTCTATATGCAGAACAACTCTTTCTGCATATTGAGAGTCAGTGACTATATTAAGAGAGTCCTGAAAATCTGATAACACCAAGAGAATTGCATATAATTCTGATTTTTGAACTGAATCATATGGACTCTCCACCACTTTACTCAGATTTTCTGACTTATAACCTGCCTTTTTTTTATTTATTGGCATCTGTATAAAATGTGGGAGCTCCAGAAATTGGAGTTCCTTTTACTATATGAGGGAGAATCCAATTGGTTTTTTTATAAACTGAAGTCGCTTGCTTTTTGGGTATTTGTTGTTGATTTCTCCCAAAAATTCACACCAAGCTCTTTGCCAATATTCGTTGTCTGCCCATAATGACAAAATCTCAGCATTGGTAAAGGGCACCACAATTTCAGCTGGATCTATTCCAGCCAGTTGACGAAATCTCATTTTTCCTTTTAGGATCAATTCAGAAACCTTTTCTATATATGTTTTTAGTTTTTTGTTTTGTTTGTGTGCCAAAAATATCCATTCTAAAATATAGTCCTCCCTCTGCATAAGAATTCCTGTGGGAGAATGAGTGGAGGGCAAAATAACCAACATACAGGCCCTCTTTGGATCAATACGGTCTATACATGCATCTTGTAATTTCCTTTCTACCAGAGCCAATTCCTTTTCAGCTTCAACTGGTAACGTTCTTGGACTATTTAAGTCCTTATCACCCTGTAAGGTTTGAAATAAGTTACTTAGCTCTTGAGTAGCTAAACCAAGGGTAGGCCGTAGCCAGTTAATATCTCCCAGCAATTTTTGAAAATCATTAAGAGTTCTTAGCTGTTTTTTTCTAATTTGTACTTTTTGTGGTCGAATTTTCTGTAGACCTATTTTATATCCTAGGTAATTAATAGAATCTCCTCTTTGTATTTTTTCGGGAGCAATCTGTAATCCCCAACAAGGCAAAGTTCTATTTATTTTATCAAAAATATTTTCTAAGGTTTTCATATCTGAATCAGCTAATAAGATATCATCCATATAGTGGTAAATTATGGATTGAGGAAACTGCTTACGAATTACCTCCAACGGTTGTTGTACAAAATATTGGCACAAAGCAGGACTGTTTAACATCCCCTGTGGTAAGACCTTCCAGTGATACCTCTTTATTGGACATCTTCTATTCAAAGTGGGTACTGAGAAAGCAAACCTTTCCCTATCATGTTCATGTAAAGGAATTGTGAAAAAGCAATCCTTTAAATCAATCACTATAATAGGCCATTCTTTAGGTAACAAGGAAGGCAGTGGGATTCCAGATTGTAACGATCCCATTGGCTGAATAATTTTGTTAATTGCTCTTAGATCTGTTAACATCCTTCATTTGTCAGATTTCTTTTTGATGACAAATACCGGAGAATTACAAGGGCTGTTGGACTCCTCTATATGTTGAGCCTCCAGCTGTTCCAGGACTAGCTGTTCTAGTGCCAGTAATTTTCTTTACTCATAGACCATTGTTCAATCCAAATAGGTTGGTCAGTTCTCTAGCTCCTCCTCATTCTCTAGCTCCTCCTCGTTCTCTAGCTCCTCCCCTCTTTCCTGTCCTCTGGCTCCTCCCATTGCACAACATTGTATCCAGCTGCTTTATTTGTGTCCTGTTTACACAAGAGCTGGGACAGGATGCTTATAGTGAGTATCACAATGCAATATCCAAATTGAAACCAGAGAGTTGGGGGTGGAGAAATCAGCATTTGAATTAACAAGGGTAAGGCATATACATTTTAAAAGAACATTATACCAACACTGAAGCAACATCATGGAGCCTGCATGGGTCTGAGCTTGGTCTTCTGTGTACATGCTGTGGTTGTTTGATTTGGGGGTTTTTGTGGAACTCCTAAGAGTTGGAGTAGGGTATCTCTGACTCTTTTGGATGTCAACTTTTTTTTCCTCCAACTGAGTTGCTTTGTCCAACCTTGATACGATGGTTTATGCATAGTTTTATAGAATTTTGGTATGCCTTGTTCAGCTAATATCACTGAAGATTTGCTCTTTTCTCAAGGGAAATGGAGGAGCAATGAATATTGCAGAGAAGGGATGGGGGTTGAAAAAAGAGGAAGAAAAGGAGGAATCAGTCAAGATGTATTGTAAGAGGGAAGAATAAAGAACAAGGAAAAAAAGAAATTATAGACAAACTTTAAAACTCCCACAAAATTAACTCAAAGTGACCTCTCAAGTGTAAGTGTTTTTGAACCACCAGATACTAATATTTCTTTTGAACAAAGAAGTCCCATGGTCTAGATTTATCTCTCAAATGGATGTGATCAGAAAGGTCTGCCTTGGCTCTGTAGTCATTCATATTCCGTTTTGGTTTCTGGCAAAACTAGAATCAGTGAAGTGCACACACAAAATGACATTGAAGAATAATTTAATGCCTGCTTCCTGCCACAAAAACTATGTCACAAGTTGTGGAAAATGCCTTATCCACTCTCTCAATTCCACGAACACCTGCAGAACCTCTGCAGCTGAGAAACTCCTTTCGTCCTTGGGACTGAAGCTAAGTAACAAGTAGTACTCAAGGTAGGAAGCTTGAATCTCATTGAGAAGGTAGAATAAAAGAGACATCTGATATCTGTGGTGGATATGGATGGGGAATCCAGTGGAAGAAGGGGTTGAAAGGAGAATAGGAGAGAAGTGTGTGGAGGATGGCTGAAAAGAAAACTGGAGTTAGTGGATT
Organism: Meriones unguiculatus; assembly: GCF_030254825.1. Taxonomy (NCBI): domain Eukaryota; kingdom Metazoa; phylum Chordata; class Mammalia; order Rodentia; family Muridae; genus Meriones; species Meriones unguiculatus. The sequence goes on along the minus strand of NC_083353.1, from coordinate 21,833,660 downwards.
GTGGATGGAGGAGTAGCACTGGCACAGGCAGTAATCTAGTACAGTGGAAAATTCCAAGAATCTATGAGGGTGACTCTGGCTAAGATTCCCTTGTGATAGGACCTATGGAGCCTAAACAAGCTATCTCCTCTAAGCAGGCAAGATGTCATCCTGCCTATAAGCTGTACAGAGACAAGAACCTAGCAAAACTGTCATCAGAATGGCTTCACCCCCTAACTCATGGAAACAGATGCAAAAACATGCAGACAAACATTAGGTGGAGTTGGGAATTCCTATGGAAAAAAAGGAAGAAGAATTGTAGGAGGCAGAGGGGTCAAAGACACCGCAAGAAAACCTATAGAATCAACTAACCTGGGCCAATAAAAGCTCAAAGAGAGTATGCCTTGGAAGGACCAAGACCCGCTGCACACATGCAACAGTTGTGTAGCAAGGTCTTCATGTCAGACTCCTAATAGTTAGAGCAGGAACTGTCTCTGACTCTGTTGCCTGCCTTTGAATCTCTTTACCTAACTGGATCACATTGACTGGCCTCAATAGGAGAAGCTGTGCCTAGGCAACTGCAACTTGAAATGCCAAGGTTGCTTGTTGTCATTAGGAGGCCTTCCCTTTTCTGAAGAATAGGAGAGGAGGAATTACTGGGGAAAGGTGAGAGAGAAGGACTAAGAGGTGAAGAAGAAAGAAAATCTGTGCTTGGGATGTAAAGAAAATTAACTAATTAATTAATTAATTAAAAACATATCAGAATGCCTCAATAACACGTAAACAGCACTACATAAAAGTATATACAAATGAATAATGGAGAGAGGGCATCTGCAAACAGAACTTAAAACATGGAGTTATTTACTATATCATAGAAGCAGAATGTGAAATCAGAGAGAGAAATTAGGGCTGTAGAGATATTATAGAGAATGAAAACTTTAAATAAATAAACAAAAAATATATCCAAAATTATTTCTTAAGTACATGAGTGTCCTGAAACAGCACATCATTCTTCAGTGACGGGGTCCAGAAGGGAATGTACCAGGGGATGAGAAAGACTGGTAAAATACAAGGAAGAAAAGATAAAAGCTTGGGTAGAGAGGTCTCATGCCATGCAAGCTTCTTAAGAAGAACATTGTGTCCACTACTTCCAGGTAAAAAATAGAAGGAAATGGGGATGTTTATGAAGACAGCAGAAACAAGCATACTGTAGAATAAACACACAAGGAAGTTAAACAGTGCTGCTTAAGGGGAACACACAGGGTATTTCAAAAACTTTCTGATCTAGCCCACTGCAGCCTTGGAATTGAAAACAACAGCCCTATGTGGAGAGAAGAGTTGGAGGTCTCAGGAACAGAAGTGAACCCTCCCCAAATGTCCTGGCTCCAGAGCATGACCAATTCTCCCAAACATATTCTTGGTTTTGGAGAAGGAGCTCTCTTAATTTCACTGTAACTCAGAGCTCTACAAAAAGTGTCGAAGGCCTAGGCCCCAGGCTGTTACTAGAAAAGCAGGATCCTAAGTTTGAGAAGGAGCTATGTTCCTCCTCTACATATGAAGGATTCAGGGAAAGCCTTGCTTGATCAGGCAGTTGGGTCAGAGAAGAAATAAAGAAAGAGATTAAACACTTCCTAGAAATCAATGAAAATGAAGGCACAACATACTCAAACTTATGGGACACAATGAAAGCAGTGCCAAGAGGAAAGTACATAGCACTCTGTGCCTTTAAGAAGAAATTCAAACATCTCATTCAAGCAACTTAAGGGCTCACGTAAAAGCCCTAGAATAGAAAGAAGCAGACACACCAAAGAGGAGTAGACGGCTGGAAATTATCAAACACATGGTTGAAATCAATAAATTAGAAACAAATAATACAATTCAAGGAATCAATGAAACCAAGAGCTGTACCTTTGAGAAAATAAAAAAAGATATACAAACCCTTAGCCAAGCTAACTGAAAGGCAGAGAGACACTATCCAAATCAACAAAATCAGAAATGAAAAGGGGGACATAACCACAGACACCAAAGAAATCCAAACAATAGTTATGTCTTACTTCAAAAGCCTATATGCCACAAAATTTGAAAATCTAAATGAAATGTACAATTTTCTTGACCAAATCCACATGCCAAAGCTGAATCAAGACCAGGTAAATGAGTTGAATAGCTCTTCCCCTAAGGAAATAGAAAATGTCAACAGAAGTCCCCCATGCAAAAAAAAAAAAAAAAAAAAAAAAAAAAGCCCAGGGCAAGATGGTTCCAGACCTTCAAAGAGGAGCAAACACCAATACTCTTCAAACTATTCCACAAAATAGAAACAGAAGGAACACTACCAAACTTATTCTATGAAGCCACAGTCACCTTGGTACCTAAACCTCTTGAAGACCCAACAAAGAAAGAGAATTTCAGGCCAATCTCCCTCATGAACATTGATGCAAAAATACTCAACAAAATACTTGCAAACCGAATCCATGAACACATCAAACATCATCGACTATGACCAAGTAGGCTTCATCCCAGGCATGCAGGGGTGATTCAATATATGGAAATCCATCAATGTGATCCACCAAATAAACTGAAAGAAAAAAATGCATGGTAGTCTCTTTAGATGCTGAAAAGGCATTTGACAAAATCCAACATCCATTCATGTTTAAAGTCTTGGAGAGATCAGGGATACAAGGCACATACCTGAACATAGTAAAGACAACACACAGCAAGCCTATAGCCAACAATAAACTCAATGGAGAGAAACTTAAATCAATCCCACTGAAATCCAGGACAAGGCAAGACTGCCCACTCTCTCCACATCCCTTCAACATTGTTCATAAAATCCTTCCTAGAGCATTTAGACAATTAAAAGAGAACAAGGAGATAAAAGATGATATGATAGTACACCTGAGTGACTCCAAAAATTCTACCAGGGAACTCCTACAGCTGATTCACAGCTTCAGCGAAGTGGCTGGATATAAAATTAACTCAAAAAAATCAGTAGCCTTCCTGTATACAAAAGACAAAAGGTCTGAGAAAGAAATTAGAGAAACAACACCCTTCACAATAGCCACAAAGGACATAAAGTACCTTGGTCTGAAACTAACCAAGCAAGTCAAAGACTTGTATGAAAAATATTTTCAGTCTCTGAAGAAAGAATTGGAAGAAGCTATCAGAAGATGGAAAGATCTCCCATACTCATGGCTTGGCAGGATTAATATATTAAAAATGGCCATTTTACCAAAAGCAATCTACAGATTCAATGCAATTCCGATCAAATTACCGACACAATTCTTTACATCCTTAAAATAAAAATTCTCACCTTCATTTGGAACAAAAAGAATCCCAGAATTGCTAAAATAATTCTCTACAATAAAAGATTTTCAGGAGGTATCTCCATCCCTGATCTCAAGCTGTACTATAGAGCAATAATAAAACCTGCATGGTACAGGCATAGAAACAGACTGGTAGATCAATTGAATTGAATAGAAGACCCTGAAATAAACTCACACATTTACGGATACCTGATTTTTGACAAAAATGACCTCATTGGCACAGAAGACAACTTCCTGAACAGAATAACAACAGCACAGGCTCTAAGAGCAACTATCAATAACTGGGACCTCATGAAACAGAAAAGCTTCTGTAAAGCAAAGGACAATGTCCTCAGAACAAAATGACTGCCTACAGATTGGGAAAGGATCTTCACTATCCCTTTATCTGACAGAAGACTAATTTCCAGTATATATAAGTACCTCAAGAAGTTAAACAGGATTTCCTCCTTTTTGATGGCTGAGTAGTATTCCATCATGTAAAAATACCACAATTTCTCTATCCATTCCTCCCTTGATGGACATCTGGATTGTTTCCAAGTTCTGGCTATTACAAATAAAGCTGCTACAAACATTGTTGAACAAATGTCCTTGTTGTGTACTTGAGTAAATTTTGGATATATACCTAGGAGTGGTAGAGCTGGTTCTTGAGGTTGCACTACTCCTAATTGTCTGAGAAAGCACCAGATTGACTTCCAAAGTGGCTTAACCAGTTTACATTCCCACCAGCAGTCGAGGAGGGTTCCCCTTTCTCCACAACCTCTTCAGAATGTGTTATCACTTGAGTTTTTCATCTTGGCCATTCTGATGTGTGTAAGGTAAAATCTCAGGGTCGTTTTGATTTGCATTTCCATAATGGCTAATGAGGTTGAGCATTTCTTTAACTGTTTCTCTGCCATTCAATGTTCCTCTTTCGAGAATTCTCTGTTTAGCTCCATTCCCCATTTTTTTAATGGGATTATTTGGTTTGTTGCTTTTCTGCTTCTTTAGTTCTTTATATATGCTGGATATTAGCCCTCTGTCAGATAAAGGGTTGGTGAAGATTCTTGCCCAATCTGTAGGCAGTCATTTTGTTTTGATGACAGTGTCTTTTGCTTTACAGAAGCTTTTCAGATTCATGAGGTCCCATTTATTGATTGTTGCTCTTAGAGCCTGTGCTGTTGGTGTTCTTTTCAGGAGGAGCAGCCCTGTTAGGCCATAGAGGAGTTCTTTGGAGCCAGTACTGAAGATACCTGAAAAAAAACTGGATAGGATGAATGTGGAGGAGGTCCCCCCTATCAGTGGACATGGAAAGGGGCATGGTGGAGATGAGAGAGGGAGGGTGGGATTGGGAAGGTATGAGGGAACAGGACACAGATGGAATACAGAGTTAATAAAATGTAACCGATAAGAAAAAAATGAAATTAAAAAAAAGAAAAAAGAAGAAGTTGAACAGGAACAAATCAAGTAATCCAATTAAAAAATGGAGTACAGAGCTAAACACAGAATTCTCAAGAGAGGATTATCAAATGGCAGAGAAACACTTAATGAAATGCTCAACCTCATTAGCCATCAGAGAAAGGCAAATCAAAAGGACACTAACACTTCACCTTACACCCATCAACATGGTTAAGAGGAAAAACTCAAGTGACAACACATGCTGCAGAGGTTGTGGAGAAAGGGGAACCCTCCTCCACTGCTCTTGGGAATGTAAAATTGTACAACCACTCTGGAAAGCAATCTTGCACTTCCTCAGAAAACTAGGAATAGTACTTCCTCAAGATCCAGCTATACCACTCCTCAGTATATACACAAAGAGGATCAAGTACACAATAAGAACATTTGCTCAACCATGTTTGTAGCAGCTTTATTTGTAATAGACAGAAGCTGGAAACATCCCAGATCCCCCTCAGTGGAGGAATGGATACAGAAATTGTGGTACACCTAAACAATGGAATATTACTATGCAATAAAAAAGAAGGAAATCATGAAATTTTCAGGTAAATGGTGGGATCTGGAAAAGATCATCCTGAGTGAGCTATCCCCCAAACAGTAAGACACACACACACACACACACGGTATATACTCACTCATATAGACATATAATATAGAATAAACCTACTAGAATCTGTATATCTAAAGAAACTAATCAAGAGGGAGGACTCTTGATAAATTGCTCAAGCCCTATCCAGAAAGGCAAAGAGAATGGACATCAGTAGAAGGAGAAAAGAGGGAATAAGTCAGGAGCCTGACACAGAGGACCTCTGAAAGGCTCTGCCCTGCAGACTATCAAAGCAGATGTTGAGACTTATGGCCAACCTTTGGACAGAGTGTAGGTAAGCTTAGGAAAAGAAGTGGTACACAATAAGATATGGAGAGGACAGGAACTCCACAAGGAGACCAACACAATCAAAAAATCTAGGCACAGGGGTCTTTCCTGAGACTGATACTCCAACCAAGGACCATGTATGGAGATAACCTAAGACCCCTGCACAGATGTACTCCATGGCAGTTCAGGGTCCAAATTGGTTCCATAGTAATAGGAACAGGGAATGTCTCTGACATAAACTGAATTTTCTGCTTTCTAATTCCCTCCCCCTGAAGGGGAACCAGCATCACAATGCCGCAGAAGACAATTCAGCCACTCCTGATGAGACCTAATTGACTAGAATCAGAAGGAAGAAAAAGAAGACCTCCCCTATCAATGGACTTGGGGAGGGGCATCCTTGCAGAGGGAGGAGGAAGGGAGGGATTGTGGTGGGGTGGAGGGAGCTTAAGGGGCATAAAAGTGAATAAAGTGAAAGAAAGAAAGAAAGAAGAAAAAAAGAAAGAAAGAAAGAAGAAAGAAAGAAAGAAAGAAAGAAAGAAAGAAGGAAGGAAAGAAAGAAAGAAAGAAGAAATAAAGAACATTGTGTCCACTACTTCCAGGTAAAAGTTGAAGGAAATGGTGGACATCTATGAAGACAGCAGAAACAATCATACAGTGGCATAATCACGCAAGGAAGTTAAAGAGTGCTGCTTAAGGGGAACACGCAGGGTATTTCAAATACATTCCTGATGTAGCCCATTGCAGCCTTGTAATTTAAAACAACAGCCCCATGTAGAGGGAAGAGTTGGAGGTCTCAGGAACAGAAGTGACCCCACCCCAAATGTCCTGGCACCAGAGCATGTCCAACTCTCCCAAACATATTCCTGGTTTTGGAGAAGGAGCTCTGTTAATTTCGCTGTAACTCAGGGCCCTACAAAAATTTCCCTAGGCCTAGGCCCCAGGGTGTTACTGGATCTGAAAAGCAGGTTCCTAAGTGTGAGAAAGAGCTGTTTCTTTTCTACACATGAAGGACTCAGGGAAAGCCTTGCTTGATCAAGCGAGTTCAAGATCAAGCTTGATTAAGAACAGCAGTGTTTGTCTTTCTCAAATAGTTGTCACCTGGGATCTTCTTGACTACCTGGCAGATCTATGCTTTTCTCAGGAAGAAAATTTGACCTTTAGGGCACACCAGGTCTTAATGTTGGTTGTGACCCTGTAATGCCACTTTGAGAAGCTTGTTGAGTCTCCTTCTCATTTAACATGGGGATTTGCTAGTGGTGGGTTGTAAATCAGTTGTCTGCTTTTCCTATGGTTGGGGCAGTCTTAGTGAATGAACATATTTTCTAGGACCTAATCTTTAACAAGCCTGGTTAGCCTACCACATATTTTGGAGTGTTGTAGAAGCAACCCTCCTTTAGGTAATTTCCCCTTTGTGTGACTATCCCTAAGCATTGGTAAATCCTTTCCATCATCAATTCTAATCTTGCACATCACAGCTTAGTAGTAAAGATTTCTACCTCCACAAAATGAAGTCCAAATGGATCTCACCCCCTTCTCCAGGAGCAAAGACATGACAACATAGGTCCTTGGAGGGTGAGGGGGATGAATTCCTCTTTCCATTGCTGTTGAACAGGGATGCCAGGGTGGAGATGGTGACCTGCTTCCTTTCCCATGGCTGATGATACTCATTAGCCATCCTATCATCATAATGGGGCAGCTGGCTCATCTGCAGGTAAAACTCACACAGTGCTCTGAGTCAGAGTCCATGCTCTGGCCTTAGGGCTCACAAGTGGAGTCATACAACTGGATGCCTTTGTGTTGGGACCTTACACTCTCTTACCTCTTGAATTCTGTCAGAATCTTTTGGGCTCCATAGGGCTCCCTGTTGCCAGTACTTTGCCCCTTTCCTGATTAGCTCTTCAGCTCATTTTTGGCATCAAAGGGATCTGAGTAGTCATCAGCTATGGTCATCTTGTCTTTCTAGCCCACTCAGCTCTCCCCTGCAGCTAACAGCAGGTCACTGGGCTCCAGTTATAGCCAACACAGCTCACACCTCTCAGTCCCCACCCCAAGGGCCTGAACTCAGGCCACTTTGATAAGTTGGTACTACCAGGATATGTAGTGCACCACTACTGGGGTAGTGGGCTGCCATTTGCTGCTGCTACAGTAGAGGTGCTGAGCATTGTGGGATGAGCACAAGCACAGGGCCTAGGATGCTGATGTGGATGGTCTGCAGCCCTGATCCTTGCAGCAGCAGCAGCAGCAGTAGTGAAGACATGTTGCCCCTAACAGGACTCCAAGCCACCAGTGCAGTAGTTGAGATGGCACAGGGTGCACATTTTGTGCAGTCAGGAGCCCAGCACCATTGTACAGCTCCTCATCTGAGCATGGTAGGCACGGATAGGATACCCGTGCTGCAACTGTGCTGTCTTAGGGCAGAAATCCCGACAATGCCGAGAAGCAGGCCCCAGTGGACCCTCAGGATGCCTAGGATGCGGATCAGCCCTGCTGTAAGGCCTAGGGAGGAGGATAGTTGTGCTTCTCTCCCATGTGCCTCTGCTTGGGGTTGTCAGGCCTTGGCTCTTGGTCTTGCTGTTACCAAAACTTAAGTATCTGTTACAAGAAGCCTCCTAGGGCTATGGCTTGCCAGCCTGATCCAATGCTGCAGCCAATTGAGGATCAACGCCCCTGCCCAGTCCTGCCAAATTCAAGTTCTTGTGGCTACCACCTGGCTAGGGCCTCTACTGCACAGCCCTCAGCTCCATGCTCCATCACCTGAGCTTGGAATCAACAGCTTCTCACAGGTGGGTCTCATAGGAGCCCCAGATGCCAAGAGCAGAAAGCTGGGCACCCCTGCTGTGTTCCTTCCTGTGGCCAACTGCAAACTTCTCCAGTTTGCCTGGGCTAGGCCAGCTGCTTATTGGAGGGGAACACCAGCTAGGATGTTAGCACCCAACACCAGGCAGGACATGCCCCTGCAAGTCCCAGCGGACCTGCTGCTGCAGCTGCTGCCTACCTAACCGCCATGTGTGTCACACCACAAGCATTGTAATGTGGAGTACTAGGATATGTCTACACACAGCCCTGTTGCCAACTCACAGAGGCAATGCACAGAATGAAATTATTCAGAGTACAACGTGTGGGTCCTGATAGTTGCTCAGACCACATTGGGCTACTACTTCACATGGAGCCACTAGGAGAGTCCACCGCACAAGCTCCCAAGGGTCATCAGCCCACTCCTCCCCACATGGTGGTCCCTCACTTACCATGTTGAGGTTTCCAAGCTCATACTCAGAGCCCTTGCAGCTCCAGGCAGAAGCTCAGGATCACAAGCACTTACTCAGCTACAGAATCCAGCCTTGGATGATGTTGTCCAGGAAATCCTGCCGTCTTGTCTGACTGGCAGTTCACCTACACATTCTGATTGGCTAGTGAGGGCTGAAACAAGAGCACTTACCTTAGGATTGCTAAAGGCACACAGCACAGTGTTTCCTGGCACTGGTTTCAGGCCCAGGCACAGTATTTTCCTAGATCTGCAGAGACTTGCATTTCAGTAGCACTAGCACCAGAACTCCAATAGCTGGCCCTTCTGCCTTCTTGTACTCAGTAGGTGTTGGTTTCTAGGAGGAAGCCTAGAAAACCCACATCAGAGACATAAACTTGAAAAAGTAGGCTTTATTTTCTGCCTGCAAAGGAGGTGGTCTGCATGGGATCAAAACAGCATCCCTGAGGAGATGATGTGTTGCATAATGAAAGGGTGAATACCTCAAGGTGAGCGGTATTTTGCTGTGTGGTGTGGTCATTCAATCAAATTTTAACATTATGGGTTAGCAAGACAGTTTCTGTTAGAGACTGGGCCTGATCCAAGACTTCTTGCCTCAAGGCCCCTTATTAGTACACTAGACATTGGGTTCTGAATCCAAAGAAAGAAAGAAAGAAAGAAAGAAAGAAAGAAAGAAAGAAAGAAAGAAAGAAAGAAAGAAAGAAAGAAAGAAAGAAAGAAAGAAAACAATACACTACCCTAACAAGTGTACCTACGTGTGAAGGTGTTAGTTATTTCCAGATGGAGTCAGTTGAATTAGCAAACTTTGCCATTACAACAGCCAAGACAGAAGGGCTGAGACTTAGTTCTTTCATGAAACAGGCAAGGAAAGCCTGGAATCATTTCTAAAGCAACAGTTTGACTCAAAAAAGGAAGCATGTGGAGTCTTGACAAATTCATGTAGAGCTCTCCTATCACTATTTGCAGATGACATGATAGTGTATACAAGGGACACCAAAAATTCTACCAAACAACACTGAAAACTGATAAACAGTGGCTGGATACAAAAAAAATTTCAAAAAACCAGTAGCCATCCTATACAAAAGCAACAAACGGATGGAGAAAGAAATTAGGGAAACTACTCCCTTCACAATAGTAACAAATAATATAAGTTATCTTGGTGTAACTCTAACCAAGCAAATGAAAGGCCTGTCTGACAAGAACTTTAGGTGTCTGAAGTATGAAACTGAAGAAGATATTAGAAGATAGAATGATATCACATGCTTGTAGACTGGTGGGATTAATATAGTAAAATTGGCCATCTTATCAAAAGCAATCGACAAATTCAATGCAATCCCCATCAAAATAACAGCGCAATTTTTAATACACTTTGAAAGAACACTCTAAACTTCATATGGTAAAACAAATATAGATTCTTATTTATGCCCCTCTACAAAACTCAAATTCAAGTTGATTGAAACCCCAATATAACACCAAATACAATAAATCTATAAAAAGAGAAAGTGGAGAAGCACCTGGAACTCATTGGTACAGGAGACAACTTCCTGATCAGAATATCAGCAGCACAGAATCTAAGGTCAATAACTCAAAATTGGCACTTCTTGAAACTGGAAAGCTTCTATGAGGCAAAGGACACTGTCAATAAAAGGAAACAACAGTCTGTAGATTAGGTAAGGATTTTCACCAATCCTACATCCTACAAAGGGTTAATATCCAAAATACATAATAAACTCAAGAAATCAAACACCAATAAAGAAATAACCTATTTAAAAAATTGGGTACAGAACTAAACAGAAAGTTCTCAACAGAGGATTCTCATGGCTGAAAAGCACTTAAAGAAATGTTCAACATTCTTGGTCAACAGGGAAATGCAAATCAAAATGACCCTGAGATTCCCTCTCACACCTGTCAGAATGGCTAAGATCAAATTCTCAAGCAACAGCACATACTAGCAAGAGTGTGGAGAAAGGGGAACACTGCTCCATTGCTGGTGGGAGTGTAAACTTGTAAAACCACTTTGGAAATCAATCTGGCAATTTCTCAGAAAACTGGGAATAGCTTTACCTCAAGACCCATCTATAGCACTCCTGGATATATACCTGAAAGACAATCCACCAGACAACGATACTTGCTCAACTATGTTCACAGCAACTTTATGTGTAATATCCAGAATCTGGAAACAACACCAAACAATGGATAAAGAAATTGGTAAGTTTACACAATGGAATACTACTCAGCTATAAAAAAAAAAAAAAAAAGAAACCATGACATTTGCAGGGAAATGGATAGAACTCGAAAAGATCATTCTCAGTGAGATATGTCAGATCTGGAAATACATACATGGTATGTAATCACTTACAGGTGGATTTTAGCCATAGAGTACATGATAAGCATACTGTAAGGCACTGAACCAAAGACAGTAAGTAGCACAGAAGATTCAAGAAGGGATGCATAAATTCCACTCAGGAATTTATTTGCAATCGACAGAGGTTATAGGCTAAAGACAAGAACAAGGTGGCAGAGGGGTCGCAGTGAAAAGAGGAGGAGGTCAGACCTGGAAAGAGCAAAGGCGAGAGTAAAGAAGGCCTGTAGAGAAAAGAAAATCTGAGCATGGGATGTGTCTGTGACAAGCTGGAAACCTAAGTCAGGGTAGGCTCCTGGGAGGATATGAGGGGTACACAAGCAGAGACTCCTAATGGCAGAGGCAATGGGGACTAAAGAGGACACCCACTAACTAGACTAGTCTCCTAGCAGAGTGAAGGGAACACCAACCCACTCACAAAAACGTTGAACAAAAATTTACCCTGCCTATAATATGTGCAGCAAAGAAGATAAGCAGAGAGAGCAGAGACTGAGGGAATGCCCAACCAATGCCTAGCCCAACCAAAGACCCAACCTACCAGAGAGTGCCAACCCATGACACTATGAATGATACTCTGCTAAACTTGCAGACAGGAACGTGACAGCATTGTCCTCTGAGAGGTGTTAACCAGCAGCACCTCAAAACACATGCAGTCTCAAAACCAAACATTGGGTGATGCATAGGGACATTTGTGGAAAAGAGGGAGGAAAGAGAAAAAGACCTGGAAAGGACAGGAACTCCACAAGAAGACCAACACTGCCAACTAACTAAGGCCAAGAGGTGCCTGCTGAGACTGAAGCATCAATCAAGGATTATGAATGAATTGGACCTAGGCCTTTAAAACAGTGTGTCAGTTAGCTTGAGTCTACAACAAGAAGGCAAAATGAATATAAATTTAAAAGAATTAAAACCACTCACAGGTATATCCAACTGTGTGAGTTAATTCCAGATGTAGGCTGTTTTACTACTAAGCTTGGCTATCACAAGAGCCAAGTCAGAACAGCTGAGACATTTCCTACCTGAAATAAGCAAGAAAAGCATAGAGACATTCCCAAAGAAATGCTTTTTCTCAAAAAAAAAAAAGAAAAGAAAGAAAAGAAAGTGGGGGGAGCATTGTATAGCTGAGATAAAAAGTTAATAAACTATAACTCATATTAATTGAAATAAAAATTAATTGAAAAAACGAAAGTGTGGTGATTTTACTTTGAGAATCTGGGTACCTTCATGTAGAGTTCTAGTTATTTCTACACATGCTAAGCTAACAGTTCCACATTTGAACATGGTCACAATGTAAAAGCTAGTATTTGGGGAAATTTTACTCAAAGTCATGCATAAAGGTGATAGAAAGACATATCTCTGCCATTTTCGTCTCGTACTCTAACATCTAAATGATGATCAAGTAGTAATCACCTCAGGAAAGAATAAGGCCACTACCACAATTTTGCACATTATTTGAAGCAAGCTTGATTATACTGGTTTGTAGCCAAAGGCTGGCTAAGACTGCTCCTAATTCCAGTTTAAGAGTGCAGCAATGGATTCATTTCCTGGGACACTTTTAAGGAGTAAAATCACAGATAGTTACAAAAGTGAAAAATTTCACTTTTAGAAAGGTTTACTAAAGTGAAAAAAATGGGGCAGTAAAGTCATACAGTAAAATCTCAAATTAACACCAATTTTTCGCTATGTGATTAGGAAGGGTAATGAGGGGGAATCAGGGTGTTCTCAAAAACAAGTCAAGGTCAAGATTTGGGGCAAGGATGGCTCCAGAAAATGGACTTAAAAGCAGCAACTCAGCTCATACAATAAATGTAACCGTATATTTACAAATACGGGGGTCATATCTTCTATATTGAAAATGGAGACAGACAGATTCCTTACAAGTCAATGACACTGAGACAGTAGATTGCTTTTGAGCCAGTGCTATTTCTTCACCATGACTTATGATTGAAATGGAGAGATATCAATGTCACAATTTTCACAAATAGGAAGAACCAAAACCACAAATACAGAAATCATCTAGGAATAGTCACCTATTAATTAGCACCATAGACATTGTTCAACAATGCATGGCTGTGATGAGCCAGTGTGTCCTCAGAACAAAGATGCTTTTGCCACTGAGCAGGCTGGCTCAGAAGAAGGTCACAGCTGCTTCCATGCAAGACCAGACAGAGTTCATTTTCAGTAGCCCTGGCTGCTGTGTCAGGAGTGTGACATCACTGTAGAAAATTCGTTCTACTTCGTGTTTTACCCTTTATTTTTATTTTAGTTATATGGGTGTTTGCCTGCATGTGTCTCTGTGAAGTACCCACAGAGGCAAGAGCAGGGTGGAAGATTCCAGCAAATGATCTTACAGCACATATGTGTTCTGGAAATAAAACCAGGGCCCTCTGGACAGCACCCCAGGCTGTTAACTGCTGAGACATTTCTAGACCAACTTTCTAAATTTAAATTGACTTTTATAATCTTTGATTAAAATATAGTACATCACTTTCCCCCTTTCTTGTCTTCCATCCATGCCTTCCAAATCCTTCACTTCAGACTTCTCCTTCTTCTGTATGAAGAAGTATGTTGTAATACATGATGACAACTTGCTAAGTTTGGTTTTGTTGATTGTGTGTATATGGTTTATGGATTGATTCAATGCTTTATATCTTGTATAAATAATGATGGCTGAAGCTGTTACAGGCCCCTTGCTTGAATGAGAACTGGTGGTTAGTGTCTTCATTCTCACAAACTGCACACAAATGTCCATGGTTAGACAACAATGCTGGAGCAGGACATCTGCAGACATCACCTAAAGTGGGGCAGCACATAGTGACCATCAAACTGTGACCATCATATTTTTAGTCATCAAAATTAGCCATCATGTATTAGCAATCACAGAGTGGCCATCACATAATTCCGATCACATAGTGTCCCTCAGTATGATCATTACACAGCTGGACATTACCATAGGACCTTTAATAAATTGAGCATCATTAAGGCTATCACACAGAGAGCATCAAACAATGCCCATCATGGAGAATAAATCACAGAGTTGGCCCTTAAACAGTGGACATCACACAATGGCCATCAGTCACTGGACTTCCCATTGTATCCATAGAAGAGAGTCCATTAGAGTGGCTATCAAATAGTGATGCTCACTTAGTGTTCACCATATTTCAATTAAAGAGTGACAGTCAAAAAGCAAACATCGAATACTGGGGATCAGACAGTGTTCACAGTGTGGCCATTGCAGAGTGACCATCAGAGAGTTGGCTATCTCATTGTGTCTATAGCACATTGGGCATCCTATAGGGGTTATGATCCTCAACCATCACACAGAGGATATAAAACTTTGGTCAACACATTATGTTGATTACTAGTGACCTCCATATGGAAGCCATCGCATAGTGATGATAAAAAGAGAACATTACATACTTTCCACTCCAAGGTGGCCATCACACAGTGACCATCACACTATGTCCATCACAAAATGATGATCACTCAGTGAATTACTCACAGTTGTTCATCACAATGACTATCACAAATTGGGCATCATTTGTGGCCATCACATGCTGGTCACAACATAGTGGATTTTACAGTATCCATCACCCAGATATGACCACAGAGATGCCATTACAGAGTGACCATTATGCTGTAGCCAGAAAACAACAGCTATCAATCTACTTTCATATTGCAATGATAATGAAAATGTGGAGAGTATAAAATGATAAGCATATGTTGACCAACACAGTGACCATCACATCATGGCCTTCACACAGTGTCTCTCACACTGTGACCATCAGAGAGTTGGCCATCACCATGTACATTAACATTGGCCAACACTCGGTGTCCATCACATGCCGTCTTTAACACTCTGGGCATCACCATGTTTATGACATAATCACTATCACACAGTGGCCATCATATAATGAATATTACACAGTGACAATAAAACAGTATCACTCAAAATGTTCATCACATATTAGTGATTACAGAGTGACCATTATGCAATTAAATCATACAGCTAACCATCAATTATTAGCCAGCACAGAATGGCCATTACAAAACAACCATCAGTCACAGGCCATGGTAGTGAAAATCATGTATTGGTGATGAAGCACTGATCTTTGCACAGTGAACAAAACTCAATGTCAATCACACATTGTCCAACACAAGGTCCAATTTACACAGTGACCATCACACCATATAAATCACATAGTAGGATATCAAACAGTGAGCATCAGATAATGGCCATCACAGGGTGACCATCACAGTGGCTATCAAACTTTGACCATCACATAGTGGGATCCCACAGAATTTATAATTCAGTGACCAACACACACAGGCCATCATTAAGTGGCCAGCATACAGTGACTATCAACAGTGTCAAAAAACACATTACTGTCAATCAGAGGCCCTCAAAAAGTGGCCATAACACAGTAACCATCACAGAGTAACCATCACACAGTGAACACAACACAGTAGTCATTAATTATGACCATTTCACAGTGGCCATTACATTGTAGCCCTCACAAAATGATAATTAAACAGAGTTCTCACCCAAACGTCACATGGATTAAATTAGAGTGAACAGCACAAAGTTGAATATCATGACAAGTCCATCTCATAGTGTAAATCAACTCATGGTCATACATTGTCTCCATTAGATAGGGAAGACTACATTGAATATCAAACAGAGATCACATATACAGTGGTCATCATACAGAGGGATATATATATGTATAATTTATGATAATTTAAACAGAATATTATATATATATATATACATATATATATATATATATCACAGCAGGCATCACACAGGTGCAAGTAACCTGTGATATATATATATGTATATATATATATATATATATATATATGGTACATTTATATATACATTTAAATATATGAATGTATATCACATATATATATGGTTGAGAATATATATGTGTATATCAAGGTACATTTATATATACATATAAATGTATGAATATATATCACATATATATATATATATATATATATATATATATATATATATATGGTTGAGAAGCCTGAACCTGGGTACTCAGAAGAGGAGTCCCAGCTTGGGAAACTATCCCAGAGCCAGATTAAGAGCAAGACACACTTGAAAATGAAGGAGTCACAAGAGCTGAGGCTGCAAACCCTGAGAGCCTGCATACAGAGCACACAAGCCAAGAAGCTGCAAGGATGCACACAAATCAAGTTGGTCACTTTCCAAATCCAGGCAAAAAGACCAATGCAGAAAAGGAGAGTGAACCTCAGGTGAGAGGTGTTGACTCTTCTGACAAGCACTTCCTCCATGAAGCCTCTACCCACAGCACATGCCAGAGGGATCCTTGCCTGACTATTGGGAAGGCTACAGAACCATCAACCAGGCTAAGAAGAGACAAGGTCCTCTAATGACCTCAAAGCTGGAGAACCACAGTGGTGAGCAGGGTAACCAAAAAGACCATGCAGAAAAGCACATTTGACCTGAGCACATTTGGAGGCAAGGAAGGGCTGTGAACCCCACGGAGTCAGCTAACGTGGGCTCTGGGTTCCAAGAACAGGCTTCATGAGCTATGGAGGAGGCATGGCTTTCCAGCACTTTAACTTGGGATCCCACTACTACCTGATGGGCAAACATTCTGGAGACACTCTCTGGAGGCCTCTCTGCCTGATCTCCACACACTTTGGGAGCGTTCCTCCAGCTATCTTCCCAGATCAAGCACTGTGTCTTCCATTGGACCACCAGACTCCCACTACTCAAGGACTCTGGCGAAGGCTCAAGGTCTAGGCTTCAGGAAGAAAGACCAGCACCAAAAACTCACAAAATGTCCTTCACCTTCCTGAGGGACTCACTGGCAGACCCGCCCATGCATGCTACTTCCTGATGCACACCTGTCTGAACTGGAAAGGAAGGATGGATTTACTGGAATTCTCACCCCTCTTCTGGAGGGTTGTGCCGAACCAATCATTGACGTCACTTCCCATTTCCAGCTCTCCTCTGCTTGGACAGAACATCTTTTCAGAGTTAGTTTTATATCCCTTAGGGCTTCGTCCATGCCAAGGTACAGAAATTCCTGGGGTAGGACTGCTTAGGATAAGTGCCAGGTGTGTTCGTTTCAGCACTAATGAATATTGTGTTCATTTCTCTCCTCTGTATAACAAGCTGTTCATGAATAATCATCTGTGTGTATATACATATGATTGAAAAGAGAGAGTCATTCATGGGCATGGACATAGAGAACTGATAGCCTCTGTGTGAGTATGCATGTGTGTGCAAGTGTGTTTATGTGTGTGTGGGGGGGAGTAGTGGGAAATAAACCAGAGAAAAAAAGGGATCCATTTTCAACCCAGAAAACCAAGACCCAGTTGCCCAGGATCAGAATGGAAATGAAAAGCTCTGGGCAGGCTTTTGGGATCTGCACCAGTGTGAACACCTGTGAATGCCTAGCTCCTGGGCTGAAGGAGCCAGGGCAGAAAGGTGGTGTGATAGGTGTGCAAGACAGGACATCCAGGCAAAAGCAGAAATCCACTTGACCCAAGGAGGCTCCACTCACTAGGGTGAAAGAAATCTGTCCCCTCCAAACTCCCCCCCAATGCACTGACTGAAATCGGAGCTCAGAGCAGTTACTAAGCTTTTTTTTCCCTTCCCCCTGCGGTTGTGTGAGCATGAGCAGTGTCTGGCAGGCACCCGAAGCTGGTGTCCCCCACTGGGGAACTGGCTATACCGAGAGAGCCAGCAAAGACTTTACCGAAGCCCCCATTTGCCAGAGCTTGCTTAAAAGCCAAGCAGGGCTGTGAATCCCCTGGAGTCCTCCAGTGTGGGCTCTGGGGTCAGAGAACAGGGTTCCTGAGCTGTGGACGGGGCGTGGCCCAGGGAAGCAGAAGTCAGAAGGGGCTGACTCAGATCCAGGAGCCTCAGCTGCTGACTGGGCAGATTTGATCCCAAGGCGTGGTCCAGCAACTCTATATATATCTAGGGGAGGGATGAGCCCCTCTGCAGTGAGGCAAAGTGAGGCTGCAGGCTGGAAGACTGCCAGCAGCCTAGCCCAGAATCTGCTGCAGAGACACAGGTAGCCACCGCCAGAGGAAGAGGACAAGATCAGTCTGATATGCTGTTTGCTAGGTGGGGCCCAGTCCTGTCCTCAGGATGGAGGCTGGCTGTTCCCAGGGAGCCCTGAATTAGCTGTGTGATCACCTGTGCAAGGACACAGAGCCATGCAAGCTCTACAAGGCCCTGAAGAAACTCGCCTCTGTGCCCATCCTGTCTGAACGTCTGGCAGAGATAGGCTTCAGGCAGACCATCAAAGTCTTGAGGAAACAGCAGCTCCTAGTGCCCTACCCAGGAACCTGGAGGCCAGATTGTGGGAGAGTTCCCTTCTGTTGTCCTTGTCTGGCTCAGACCAGGACTCCCCTGACTCTGCCTTGGTGCTGAGCATGAAGACAGAGCAAGGAAGAACATCTCTGGCAGAGGAGCACCGAGTATCCACGTCCAGCGAAGCCCAAGACAAGCATACAGAGGCCTTGCAGCTGAGCAGATGAAGGCCCAGCCCGAGCAAGAGGCGAAGCACATGCCAGAGGCCAGAGGCAAGTGACACAGGCCATGGAAGCCTGGGACCAGCAGCCAAGAGGATCCAAAGGTGAAGACAGTGGCCCTCCTCTGGCCCAGGAGGATGGTCGCGCTGACTTTTTGGGGGCTTGCCTCAACTCTGACCAAGCCCGCTACCCCCTGGGTGTCCCGGGTCCCTCTTAGGGCCAAAATGACGGAGAAGTACAGCTGTGGCCTGTCAGGTTGGATTCCAAGACACTGGTCTACTCAGGTCCCAGGAGTCCCGTTCTCCAGCAGGAATCGCTAGGAGGTCTCCTCCTTGCAAAAGATCCCATGGGCACGTGGGATGCTCAGTGCCAAGCCACGGAAGCCACTGCAGCCCATGCAGCTGATGCAGCCGAACAATCTGCTCTCCAGGGAATCTCCCAAGCCAAGGATGCCTTCAAAGCCAACACAGCCCAAGCAGCCCAAGGAGCAGAACATGGGCAAGCAGGGGACGAGCCTGAGATCCACAGCCAGACTGTGACCAAGACACAGTGGCACATGGAGGACGCAGACCAAGAGCTGAGGCTGCAAGCCCTCACAGCCCGCATCCGGACGCCGACAAACCCAGATGGCCACCTTCTTCACCCAGACCAGGAGCCGAGGCGAGCCAGAGGAGCCCGGACCCCCGGTGCGGGGGCCCTCCTCCGACACGCACCTCCTCCTGGAGGCCTCTGGCCACGGCCCAATCCAGTGAGCTCTCTGCACCTCGACCCAGGCTAAAAAGAGAACTGCCCCCCTCATGGCCAAGGCTCTCCGGGATAATTGCACCCAGTTCTCTTGCAGATGAACCCCAGAAGGACACTGTCTGCTCAGGCATGCCTTGAGACTCCCCGGGACTGTACACACCCACTTGTCCCTCACAAAAAAAGTCAGGCTTTCCAGAGCTTGCACATGGCATCCCACTTGGAGCTCTGGAGACACTCTTTGAGGCCTCTCTGCCTGATCTCCATACTTTTTTGGCAGGTTCCACCCACCCGTGAGAGCCTGGGCTGCAGCCATCTTCCCAGATCAAGCACTCCGTCTTCCATTGGCCCACCAGACTCCCACTACCCAAGGACTCTGGCGAAGGCTCAAGGTCTAGGCTTCAGGAAGGAAGACCAGCACCAACATCTCACACCTTGGCCTTCACCTCCCCGACGGACTCACTGGCAGATAAGCCCACCCATGCCATGTCCTGATGCACACCTGCGTGAATTATAAAGTAAGGATGGATTTCCCGGAATTCTCACCCCCTCTTCTGGAGGGCTGTGCCAAACCAATCATTGACCTCACTTCCCATTTCCAGCTCTGTAGTCCTTGGACAGATCTTTTTTCCAGAGTTAGTTTTCCATCCCTTAGGGCTTTGCCCATGCCAAGGTACACAAGTGCCTGGGGGAGGACTGCTTAGGATAAGAGCCAGATGTGTGTGTTTGAACACTAATGTTTTTATTTTCCTCTTTGTATTCACAGTCTTTTAAGCATGATTATGTTTAGAATGATAAATTTTAATTTGATAACCATTCAGAGATATTTGCATTGTATTTGTACATATCTTTCCAATATTTTTGAATGATGAGCATGCGTTCATATAATTTAACAGAGTAACCTATGGATTCATGTAATTAAAGAGGCATAGGGGAGTAACACATCAAAATGTGATCAAATTTTGGCATGCAAACATCTATTCCGTTCCGAATAAAGTTTCAATAAGTTCATCTTCTCGATATTTGTAATAAAATTAAAGGTAAAACCAAAAACCATAAAATAAAATGTGTGAATATGTCTGTTTTTTAAAAGAGGTGGGGGAATTGATGCAGAAAAAAAATGAGGCCAAAAGAGGCCAGACCTATGACAACCCACACTTTTGGGATGCCCTGTGTTTCGTGGCCACAGTGATCAGGTGAGAAAACCTGATGAGAAAAACAGAGGAATATGCCTTAATTTATAAAGGAAGTTGGGAGGGTCCACAGACAGACAGTGAAGAGGTGAAAGATATGGAAGAAATAAAATAATAGTGAAACACTGACAGTTACAAAAGGAGAAAGAGAGAGGAAAAGAATGGGGGGGGACTTAAAATGTCATGGATAAGCTGCAGCAAGGATCCAATGTCCCAATATCAGAAAAGCAGTGAAAAGCCATAGATGGGCTTGAGGTTTTGCTTCTCTGTGGATGGGCTCCTAGCTATGTGTAAACAGCTTGTGGGAAGAAAGAGTTGGTGAGCATCAGCCAGCAAGGTGGTGAAGCAGGCTTGCAAGTTATGATATCCAATCCCATTTAGGAAAACCCCTTGCACTGAGGATGCCTATCATAGATGCCTGGTGTGAGTGTGTTTGAACACTATTGTTTTCTTTTCTGTACTTTGTCTTCAAACCTGTTGATATATATTTGCACAAAATTAATTGACAGTAATATGCATAGTTATTTAATTGGTACTTGTACTTATTGACAGATGATATATCATTGTATGTATGTTTACATATAGATAAATAAACAAATAAATACATAGCTTGATAGATACAATGAAAATTGACACACTAAAATGTAATGGTAGTTCAGCATGCATCATGCAGACCGTGGACAACATAAGTAAAGATTAAACAAGTAAATGTAATAGAGGATAAATATTAAAGTAAATGAAGAACAACAAAATACCTCCAAATAGTGTGTGTGAGAGAGAGATGAGGGAGAGAGAGGAACAGAGACAGACAAAGGGAGGTGGGCAGACATGAAGGAATGAAGACAAGTTAATATGACATAAATTTTCCTTTTAGGGCTTTATTTGTAAACTGAGAATGTAAATGTGTAATTCTCTTACAGCACATTTGATGTAACTGAAGTAAACATTCAGGTAAAGAAATAGACATTTCCTCAAAATCACAACACAATATGAAAGTTGAATGAGTTGTCCATTGCATATACATTTTAAGCTTTGGACTGTCTGCAAATAGAAATTTATGGAATTTTATCATTTGTGCATGAATGACAGAGACCTGTGTTCTTCATCAGCAAGAAAGAAACTATCCGAATGCAGAAGGATGCATCTGAGCTCTTGTCTGGCCTTTAATGCTTTACTGAAGATGAATGCTAATATTCTCTAAATTACCATGGCCATACAGTTTCAACTATTTCTATAGACACATTTTTTTTCTAAGAATTTCCTTAAATTTATAAAAAGTACATAAGATTTGATTTTTTTCCCTATATTACAGGTGACAGTGAAGATTTCTTTTCAGAATGATTTAATGTTACCTGATTATCCTGTATGGATTTTAAGCACCTTTAAATGATCAAGTATTGATTATAAAATGTTGTAATATACTTTGGTGGTTCATTACACAGTTTTTAGAAGAACTGTTTTGAGTTTATTATTGTAATCACAACCAAAAAGTGAGAAAGTGATATTGGAAGAAAAGGACTTCAATCTTCTAGTTGATACATGAACATACTAAACATGCACAGTTATATATATACGCAGCACAGACTGTATATATATGTAGAACATATAGGATGACATTTCTGTTCCTATAGCAAGTAATAATTGAAATAATGGCTGAAAACAGGCTACAGAAAATTAATTACTTATTTTTTTATGTGTTACAGAATTATTGTAAACATCATATGATTTCCTGCTTATTGGCAAAACCTGAGTCATAAAGAGAAGTTTAAAACACTCATCAATCCCCAGGGTCTGAGGATTGTTCAAGGTTCCTGAATAAACTCCATTGAAAACAAAAAACACATGGCTGAGAAACACTTAAAAAAAAAACACTCATCAAGTCCATGTTCATACCACCCAAAATGTGCCTTATCTTGTCTGATCCTGGAAGCTAAAACACTCATCAATGGACACCTTCAAACTCAGCGTCACATACTCCATAACTCACAAAAGATATGAGAGAAAGAATGGGAGAGAGAGAGAGAGAGATGGAGATGGAGAGATTAATTTATGGGGAGCATAGAGATGTTAGATGGAAGAGCTCTGCTGGGTGTGAGAGTAGTCATCAGGGCTAGTTTAATTGCTATGCACACCTAAACAATTACCAGAGCATCTGAACCAATCCAGGCAGATCACAGATTCTTGGTGCTATTTTTCCCTTACCCCAACCCAGCAGATGGAAAAAGTATTCGCTTAAAGATCAAGTTTAAAAATTCCATTCCCATAGTGTAACCATTCCTATGCAATAACAAAACAATCCTCAAAAGGTATTGTTTTTTTTTTTTTTTCAATGCAGTTTATTCAGGAACCTTGAACAATCATCTGACCCTGGGGAAAGCCAGCCCACAGCTTAAATAGCCTCTGGGTAGCCAACCCAGGCGTGCCACGTGTGCAATGCAGATAGGTCCACATACATGGAAGCAAGCCAGATCCTCAGCCTTAGCCAAATGTGGAATTGTTCGTGACAGAGAGCACTCACCATCGGGAAGGTGGAAGGAAAAGGTATTGTTAACCCTCTATTTTTCCTATGTTAGGTATTTTTTTTCTTTTTCTGTTTTTTCCCTCTTTCTTTCTGTTTCTTTCATATTTCCTTCCTTTCTTTCTTTGTCACAAAACAAAAAGAACAAATGTAATTAATACAATTAAATTTTAAACCTTTTCCAGAAAATTATAAAATGCTGACATCTAGTGGAGGTGAAAATATAGGCCTAGAAGGAGTTTTAGTAATGCAGTGTCCTAAGTGTAAGCTAAATGCTTCCAGATCCAAATGCAGAAATAAGCACAGGTGGATATGTCTTGTTTATATTTTTATCCTTACTATTATTATTTACAATTTATTTACATCCCAGATGTAGCCCCTTCCCTCTTCTGCTTATGGTCCCACCCTCTCTCCCTCTTCCTTCGCTATCCCTCTTCCCTAGTCCACAGATAGGGGAAGTCCTTCTCCTTTACTGTCTGACCCTAGAATATTAGGTCCCATCATGACTGCCTGGATCCTCTTCCTCAGTGGGCTAGCTAGGTCTTCCAAGCAGGGAAAAGCACTCAGGGAACAGGCAACCTAGTTCATGACAGAGACTTTGTCTTCTCTACTTATCCAAGTAAGGGTACTCGCTTGGAGACTGAGCTAACTATGGGCTACGACTGAGCAGGGGTTCTAGGTCCTCCCTATGCATAGCCTATGGTTGATGCATCAATCTCTACAGTCCCCCACTGGGCCCAAGTTTTTGTTATTTTGTTGGACTCTGTGTAAGGCTCCTGTCTCCTCCATGTCTTTCTATCTCCCTCTTATTCATAAGATTCCCTGCACTCTGCCCAAGTTTGGCTATGTGTCTCAGCATTCACTTTAATATCCTGCTTGGTACTGAAAGGGTCAAACTAACTTTGTAACCTATACGTCTTTTAAAGCCTATAGTTTTGAGTTTTAGGTCTAGGTTAAGCAAAAAACAAACAAACAAACAACAACAACAACAACAACAAAAAGCAACAATCAATGACCTTCACTCAGCAAAAAGAATGACCAGACCCTTGTTTGTGAGATAGTGTTTCTTAGCAACCAACCCAGATGACCTCAATCTTTCTTCTGAGTAGCTTCTGACCTCCAGCCAAAAGCCCACAACCCTGATCTTCAAGGATGGGCTAACCAAACCCACCTTCAATTGCAACTGCATCCACACTTGGCCAAGCTTGAGCACCTAAGACTAACCAATTATCTTAATTTATAGCTTCCTCATCCAATCCTAAATTGTCAAAACTGCAACTTCAAATTTCCCACACTTTTTCTTTTAAAATACCTAAGGCCTTTGTCGCCTGGTGCCACTCTTTGCTGACAGGCAGGGGTGACCCCATTGCACAATGGTTAATTTAAACCTCTTGCTTTTCCATTGAGTTGTGGTCTGCGGGAGTTTCTGGGAAGGGAGTGATCGTGAACTCCTGAGCTGTGAGACCCCAGGTCTTACAGTCCAGTCTTTCAGAGGCCCTTTGTTCCTTGTTTTCACCCTCTTCCAATGTCTATCTTGTTTGCCTTTCTGAATGAGGATTGAGCATCTTGAGGACTCAAGAAGGGTCCTCCTTCTTGCTTGGCTGCTTTAGGTGTACAGATTTTAGTATGTTTATCCTATACTATGTGGCTAATATATATGTATGAGTGAATATACACCACCTGTGTCTTTCTGTATCTGGGTTACCTCACTCAAGATGATCTTTTCTAGTTCCCTCCATTTGCCTGCAAATTTCATTGTGTCCTTGTTTTTAATAACTAAGTAGTGTCCCACTGTGTAAATGTAGCATTCTTCAGTTGAGGGACAGGTTATGGCTATAATGAGTAAAGAGGTCATGAACATAGTTGAGCAAATGACCTTGTATGGTTGAGGATCTTTTGGGTATATACCCACATGTAGTATAGCTGGCACGATTCCAAATTTTTTGAGAAAGCTCCAGATTGATTTTCAAGGTGGTTGTACAAGTTTACATTCCCTAAATCAATTTAAGAGGGGGTTACCCTTTTTCCACATCCTCTCCAGCATATGTTGTAGCTTAAGTTTTTTATTTTAGCCATTATGATGGCTATGAGATGGAATTTCAGAGACATTTGGATCTGCATTCTCTTGATGACTAAGGATGTTGAGCATTGTACTAAGTGCTTCTCTGTCATTCGATATTCCTTCTTTGAGAATTCTCTGCTTAGTTCTGTACCTCATTTTTATTTTGATTATTTGATTTGTTGGTGTTTAATTTCTTGAGTTGTTTATATATTCTAGATGTTAGACTTCTGTCAGATATAGGGTTGGTGAAGATATTTTCCCAGTGTGAGGGCTGTCCTTTGCTTAACAGTAGCCTTTCCATTTCATGAGATCCCATTTATTGAATGTTTATCTTAGAGCCTGTGCTGTTGGCATTCTATTCAGGAAGTTGCCTCCTGTACCAATGAGTTCCAGGATCTACACAAATTTTTCTTCTAACAGTTTTAGTGTGTCTAGTTTTATGTTTTGGTCTTTGATCCACTTGGAGCTTACTTTGTGCAGGGTGACAAATATGGATCTATTTTCAGTTTTGTACATGTAGATATCCAGTTAGGAGAGCATTATTTGTTGAAGGTGTTGTCTTTTTTCCCATTGTATGATTTTGGATTCTTTGTCAAAAATCAGGTGTACACAGTTGTATGGAATTATTTCTGGGTCTTCTATTTGATTGCATTGATTCTCCAGTCTGTTATTTCTATTTTAGCACCATGCCATTTTTTATTATGGTTGCTCAAAAATACAACTTGAGGTCGGTGATGAAGATCCCTTCAGAAGGTATCCATTCAGGATGGTTTTAGCTATCCAGTTGTTTTTTTTTTTTTTTTTTTTTTTTCTTTTTTCCCCATATAAAGTTGAGAATTTTTCATTCAAAGTCTGTGAAGAATAATGTTGGTATTTTGATGAAACTGCATTGAACCTGTAGACTTCTTTTAGTAGGATGGCTATTTTTACTCTGCTAATCTGTCTTATCAATGAGCATGGTAGATCTTTCCATCTTCTGATATGTTCTTCAAATTCTTTCTTCGAAGATTTGAAGGTTTTTTTTAACAGTTCTTTCACCTTCTTTGTTAGAGTTACAACGAGGTGTTTTATGTTATTTGTGGCTATTGTGAAGGGTGTTGTTTCCCTAATTTCTTTCTCAATCCATTTGTCTTATGTATACAGGAGGGCTCCTGATATTTTGAGTTAATTTTGTACCCAGCCACTTTACTAAAGGTTTTTATCAGCTGTAGGAGTTCCCTGGTAGAATTTTTGGGGCCACTCATGTATAGTGTCATATTATCTGCAAATAGTGATACTTTGACTTCTTCCTTTCTATTTTGTACCTTTATCTCTTTTAGTTGTCTTATTGCTATTGCTAGGACTTCTGGTACAGTATCAAAGAAATATGGAGAGGGTGGGCAGCATTGTCTTGCCCCTGATTTCAGTGGAATTGACTTAAGTTATTCTCCATTTAATTTGATGTTGGCTATAGGCTTGCTGTGCATTGCCTTTTCTATGTTTAGGTATGTGCCTTGTATCCATGATTTCTCAAGATTTCAAACATAAACAGGTGTGAGATTTTGTCAAATGCGTTTTTCAGCATCTAAGGAGATGATTATGTTTTTGTTTGTTTGTTTGTTTGTTTGTTTGGTAGATTGATGTATTTCCTTATGTTGAACGACCCTTACATGCCTGGAATGATGCCTCCTTGTTCATAGGGGATGATATCTTTGATGTGTTCTTGGATTCGGTTAGCGAGTATTTTATTGAATATTTTTGTGTCAGTGTTCGTATGAAAGATTGGTCTGAAATTCTCTTTCTTTGTTGGGTCTTTGTATTGTTTAGGTATCAAGTTGATTATGTCCTCATAGAATAAATTTGGTAATGTTCCTTCTGTTTGTGTTTTGTGAAATAGTTCGAAGAGTATTGGAACTAGGTCTTCTTTGAATGTCTGGTATAATCCTGCAGTGAAACCATCTGGCCCTGGGCTTTTGTTGATGTGAGACTTTTGATGACCTCTTCTTTTTCAATAGGGGAAGTGGACTATTTAATTTAGTTTTTGCATCTTGATTCAGCTTTTTATTTATTTATTTTTGTTTGTTTTTCTTTTTTTTAATTTATTTTTTTTTATCAGTTACATTTTATTAACTCTGTATCCCAGCCATGTCCCGATCCCTCATTCCCTCCCAGTCCCTCCCTCCCTCCCTCATCTCCACCGTGCCCCTTTCAAAGTCCACTGAGAGGGGGGACCTCCTCCCCATTCATCTGATCCTGTTTTATCAGGTATCTTCAGGACTGGCTGCAAAGCTCTCCTCTGTGGCCTAACAGGACTGCTCCTCCCTTCGGGGGTGGGGAGACAAAAGAGCCAGTCATTGAGTTCCTGTTAGAAATAGTCCCTGTTCCCCTCACTTTGGGAAACCAATTGGTTACTGAGCTACCACAGGCTACATCTGAGTGGAGGTTCTAGGTTATACCCATACATGGTCCTTGGTTGAAACAACCCAGATGTCCATCAACGCTGGAATGGGTACAGAAATTGTGGTATTTTTATACAATGGAATACTACTCAGCAATCAAAAAGGAGGAAATCATGAAATTTGCAGGCAAATGGTGGGATCTAGAAAAGATCATTCTGAGTGAAATATCCCAGAAGGAGAAAGACAAACATGGGATATACTCACTTATATAGATCTATAAGATATGATAAACATAATGAAATCTATACACCTAAAAAAGATAATCAATTGAGTGGACATGGGGTAAGATGATCAATCCTCATTTAGAAAGACAGATGGGATGTGCATTGAACGTATGACAGGAGTCTACTGAGCGCATCTGAAAGACTCTAACTAGCAGTGTTTTTAAAGCAAAGACTCATGACCAAACCTTTGGCAGAGTACAGGGAATCATAAGAAAGAAGGGGAGTTAGTCTGATGGGGAAAGGATAGGAGCTCCACAAGGACCAAATATATCTGGGCACAGGGTCTTTTCTGAGACTGACATTCAACCAAGGACCATGTATGGATATAACCTTGATTCAGCTTTTTAAATGGAAGCTACCAAGAAAATTTTCCATTTCACTTAGATTTTCGAATTTTGTGGCATATAGGCTTTTAAAGTAGGACATAATGAATCTTTGGATTTCCTCAGTGTCTGTTGTTATGACCTCCATTTCATTTCTGATTTTGTTGATTTGGATAGTATCTCTCCTCCCTTTAGTTAGTTTTGCAAAGGGTTTGTCTGTCTTGTTGATTTTCTCAAAGAAACAGCTCTTGGTTTCTTTGAATTGTTTTGTTTCTAATTTATTGATTTCTTAGTTTGATAATTTCCAGCTGTCTACTCCTCCTGGGTATGTCTGCTTTTTTTCCTAGTGCTTTCAGGTGTGCCAATAAGTTGCTTGTATGTGAAATCTTGTATTTTTCTATGAAGAAACGTAGCGCTATGAACTTTCCTCAGCACTGCTTTGATTGTGTCCCATAAGTTTGGGTAAGTTGTGTCTTCATTTTTGTTGAATTCTAGGAAGTCCTTAACTTTCTTCCCTGTCCCAGCTGCTGTTGAATATAAAGTTGCTCAGTTTCTATGCATGTGTAGGCTTTTTGCTATTTCTATTATTGTTGAGGTATAACATGGTGGTCTCATATGATACAAGGGAGTATTTTAACTTTTCTTCTGTATCTTTTGAGGCTTGCTTTGTGCCTTACTATATGGTCAGTTTTGGAGAAGGTTCCCTGAGGTGCTGAGAAAAAGAGATACTTCTTTGAGTTTGAGTGAAACGTTCTGTAGACATCTATGTGGTCCATTTGATTTAGGATCTCTTAAGTGACATCATTTCTCTGTTTAGCTTCTGACTTGATAACTTAGCTTCTGACTTCTGTCCTTTGGTGAGAGTTGAATATTGAAGCCTCCTATCATTAAGGTCTTGGGATGGATGTGTGATTTAATCTTTAATAATGTGTATTTTATAAATGCAGAAGAGCTTGTGTTTGGACATAAATGTTCATTATTGTGATATCCTCCTCATGGATTTTTTTTCCTATAGTGAGAGTGAAGTGTTCCTCCCCCTCTCTTTTGGTTAATTTTGGTTGAAAGTCTATTTTGTTAGATATTAGGATGGCTAATTCAGCATGCTTCTTGTATCTGCTTGCTTAAAGAAACACTTTTCCTTCCCTTTATTCTGAGGAGCATCCTTTTTTTGCTGTAAAGTTGTGTTTCCTGAATGCAGCAGAGTGTTGTTTCTTGTTTCCACAACCATCCTGTTATTCTTTGTTTTTTCATTGGAGAATCAAGTCCATTGGTGTTGTTAGATATTAGTGACCAATGATGTCTAGTTCCTTTTATTGTGGAATTGGTGGGGTTTGTGTGTTTGTGTGCCTGGTTTTTGTTTGTTTGTTTGTTTTCGTGGTTTTTTTTGTTTGTTTTATTGTGAAGGTATTTTTTTCTCCTCTATTTCCTTTGTTCTTGTTGATTTTGTTTGATTGGGTTTTCCTTTTCCTTTTCAGCTGTAGGGCTGGGTTGTTGTGTATATATTGTTTAAATTTATTTATGTCATGGAATATTTTGTTTTTCCATCTGTGTTGATTTAAAATTTTGCTGGGCATAGTAGTCTGGGTAGGTATCTGTGGTCTCTTAGCTTTTTCATGATATCCACCCAGGCCTTTCTGGATCTCGTAATTTCTGTTGAGAATTCTGGTGTGGTTGTGATTGGTCTGTCTTTATGTGTTAGTTGTCCTTCTTACCTTGCCACTCTTGATATGTTTCTTTGTTCTGTAGATTTAGTGATTTGATTATTATGTGACAGGAGGAATTCCTTTTCCGGTCTAATCTATTTTGTGTTCTGTAAGCATCTTGTATGTTAAAGGGCATCTCTTTCTTAAGGTTGGGGAAATTTTCAACTATGATATTACTGAGAATATTTTCTGCACTTTGGAAACTGGAATTTTCTTTTTTACCTATTCCTATTATTCTTAGGTTTCTTCTTTTCATGGTATCCTTGATTTCTTCAACATTTTGTATCAGGAACTTTTCCACTTTTACGTTTTCTTCTAGAGACATATATATTTCTGCAATTCTATCATTGGTGCCTGATAGTCTCTTCCCTGTCTCTTTCCTGTCTCCTGCATTCTGCTGAAGATGCTTACTTTTGTGGTTCCTGATCTGTTCTCTAAGTTCAGCAAGTCCAGGCTTTTCTCTGTTTGTGTTTTCTTTATTGATTCTAATTCCGTTTTCATGTCTTGAAAGATTTTATTCATTTTCTTCACCTGTTTGATTGTGGATTCATATCTGTCCATGATGGCCTCTATTTTTTTTGTTGTTTATTTTGACTTTATGATCCACAAATAATTTCATAATCACAGAATTAAGATAATTTTCCTATGTTTCCTCTGCATTAGAATATCTACTGGTTTTGGGGGATTCTGGTGTATCCATAGTGTCCTGATTTTTGCTGATCAGATTCTTTCCCCAGCCTCTAGTTTTCAGGATGTCTGTAACCTTGACTCTTTTTTCATGGAGCCTGTACTGCCATGTGCACCTGTGTCTGAAGTCTGCACTAATATACAGGAAGCTGGGAGATTCCAAGGTCTTGAGAATGCATGCTGGAAATTCAGATGTGGCTAAGGAAGGGAGTTCTCTCTGCTGAGTTCATGCTCTCTACTGGCTCACTGTCTGTGATCCAGGTATGCCAGGTAGCTGTGGTGCAGGCAGAAAGATCTCCAAGTCTAGGGCTGCACCAATGCTCCATAGGCTTCCTCAAGATGTACAATATGATGTGGTTCTCACATATAGTTCAGATTCACTGGGTTCACTGACTGTGCTGGGTTCCATGTTTCTGACCCAGGTGGGCCAGGAAGATGGCCCATTGAGCAAGCAGAATGGAGCCATGCTCCTTCCCAAATACAGGAGGTATCCACTCCATAAGACCATGAGAGTGAGCACCACTAGCTACTGTGACCAGGAAGGTGTTCCACTGGATGGTGAAAGTGTGCTCCAGGGTTTAAAGCTAGGAGCCACTGGTACCCAGAAGGTGTCCACAGGACTGTGAGAGTGGGCACCTGGGTTTGTAACCTCACCCCCAGTACCAGTGAGAGTGAGTGCCCAAAGTTGGAGATACCAACTACTGGTATCTGAAGGTATCTACAGACAGTGGGCTTCGCATGTAGCCTGGGGCTGTGTCAGTGCTGGACAGGAGCCCAAATATTTTTCTCAGTATTAGACTAAAGATGGACTCTCAAGTATCCCTGTGGATTCTCATCTCATCTGAGAAACAGAGAGATGTTGTGGTTTGGGTTTTCTACAGTATGGCCTGCCATTCATTCTGCTTTCACTGCTGAGCTGTTGTTCAGATACCATGCATAGTAGGCAATAACATCTTGGATGCTTCCCTCTATTCTTTTTTCAATTTCTTCATGCTTCAAACTGAAGATATTTTAAAAAACAATGTTCATTCTACCACATTTGTTTTTTAGATTTTGTTTGTTTGTTGGTTAACAGCAGAAGAACTGAAGACAATCCACAGTTCTTTTGTTTTGGCTCTGACTCTGTCTCTCTTTCTCTCCTTTCTCTCTTTCAATTTCCTTTCTCTTATTTTTCCTATGATTTTTCTCTTTTATAATTTTATTTATTTACTTTTCATTATTACAGTTTATTCACTTCATATCCCAGTTGTAACCCCTTCCCTTGTCCTCTTCAATTCCACCCTACCTCTCTTATCTCCTCTCATGCCAATTCCCAAGTCCACCTCCCCTTCCATCTGGCCCTAGCCTATCAGGTGTCATCAGGACTGGCTGCATTGCTTTCCTCTGTGGTCTGGTACAGTTGCACTCCCTCTAGGGTGAGGTGATCAAAGAGCCAGACACTTAGTTCACATCAGAGATAGCCCCTGCTACTCCCCTTACTTGGGAACACACATGGAAGCTGAGCTGCCATTTGCAACATCTGTGCCAGAGGTCTAGGTAACATG
Organism: Meriones unguiculatus; assembly: GCF_030254825.1. Lineage (NCBI taxonomy): Eukaryota > Metazoa > Chordata > Mammalia > Rodentia > Muridae > Meriones > Meriones unguiculatus. The sequence goes on along the minus strand of NC_083353.1, from coordinate 21,801,469 downwards.
CATGCATGGTCCTTGTTGGAGTATAAGACTTGGCAAATACCTATGGGCTCAGATATTTTGGTTCTGTTGCTCTCCTTGTAGAGCTCCTATCCTTTCCAGGTCTTTCTATTTCCTCTTTATTTCATAAGATTCCCTGAAATCTGCCCAAAGTTTGGCAAATAGTGTCAGCATCTGCTTCGATACCCTGCTAGTTAGAATCCTTCAGAGGCCCTCTGTGGTAGGCTCCTGTCCTATTCCCTGTTTTCTCCTACTCCCAATGTCTATCTCATTTGTTTTGAGTGAGGATTGAGCAAACTCCCTAGGGTCCTCCTTCTCATTTAGATTCTTTAGAATTATAGATTTTAGATGTTTATCCCATATTATATGAGTAATATATGCCTATAGTGAATATATACCATGTGTGTCCTTCTGCTTCTAGGTCACCTCATTCAGGATCATCTTTTCTAGTTCCCACCATAGCCCTGGAAAATTTCATGATTTCCCTGTTTTTAATTGTTGAGTAGTATTCCATTGTGTAATGTACCACCATTTCTGTATACATTTCTAAGTTTAGGGACATCTGGGTTATTTCCATATTCTGGTTATTATGAATAAAGCTGTTTTGAACATATTTGAGCAAATGTCCTTGCTCATATTTTTGATATATATTACTGGGAGTGTTGTAGATGGATCTTGAAGTGGCAATGTTTCTAAATTTCTGAGAAAGCAGCAGATTGATTTCCAAAGTGGTTGTAATTATTTACATTCCCACCAATAATGGAGGACGTTACCCCTTTCTCCACATCCTCTCCAGCATGTGTTGTCACTTGATTTTTTGTTCTTAGCCATTCTGATGGATGTTAGATGAAATCTCATGGTCATTTTGATTTGCATTTCCCTGATAACTAACACATTCAGAATTTTTTTTGACATTTTGAAACTTTTCTTTATTCTTCATTAATTACACTTTATTTACTTTGTATCACCCTTGTGGTTCCCTCCCTCCTCCAGTCCCAATCGCTTCCTTCTTCCACTCTCTGCATGCATGACCCTCCCCCAGTCTACTGATAAGGAAGATCTTCTTTTCCTTCCTTCTAATGCTAGTCAATTAGGTCTCACCAGGAGTGGCTGCATTGTCTTCTTGTGTGGCCTGGTAATGCTGCTTCTCCCTCAGGGGGAGGTAATTAAAGAGCAGACCAAACAGTTCATATCAGAGACAGTCTCTGTTCCTAATAAAATGAAACCCACTTGGATATTCAATTGCTATGGGCTACATCTGTGCAAGGGTCTTAGGTTATCTCCACGCATAGTCCTTGGTTGGAGTATCAGTCTCAGGAAAGACCCCTGTGCTCAGAATTTCTGTTCTGTTGCTGTCTTTGTGGGGTTCCTGTCCTCTCCAGATCTTACTGTTTCCCACTTCTTTCCTAAGATTCCCTGCACTCTGCCCAAAGGTTGCCCATAAGTCTCAACACAGGCATGGATAGGCTGCAGGGCAGAGTCTTTCAGAGGTCCTCTGTGTCAGGCTCCTGACTTGTTACCTCTTTTATCCTTCTTCTGATATCCATCTTCTTTGCCTTTCTGAATAGGAATTGAGCAGTTTAGGAAGAGTCCTCCCTCTTAATTAGTTTCTTTAGGTATACAGATTTTAGTAGGTTTATCTCATATATCTATATGAGTGAATATATACAGTGTGCATCTTTCTGCTTCTGAGATAGCTCACTCAGAATGATATTTTCCAGATTCCAGCATTTACCTGCAATTTTCATGATTTCCTTTTTTTATTGCTGAGTAATATTCCATTGTGTAGATATACCACAATTTGTGCATTCATTCCTCCACTGAGGGGCATCTGGACTGTTTCCAGCTACTGGCTATTAAAAATATGGCTACTACAAACATGGTTGAGCAAATGTCCTTATTTTGTACTTGAGACTCTTTTGGTTATATGCCTAGAAGTGGTATAGCTAGATCTTGAGGAAACACTATTCCTAGTTGTCTGAGAAAGTGTCAGGTTGCTTTCCAGAGTGGTTTTACAAGTTTACATTCCTACCAGCAGTGCAGGAGGGTTCCCCTGTCTCCACAACCTCTGCAGCATGTGTTGTCTCTTGTGTTTTTGAACTTAGCCATTCTGAGAGTTGTAAGGTGAAATCTTAGGATGGTTTTGATTTGCATTTCCCTGGTGGCTAATGACATTGAGCATTTCTTTAAGTGTTTCTCTGCCATTCTATATTCCTCTATTGAGAATTCTCTGTTTAGTGCTGTACTCCATTTTTTAATTGGATTTCTAGATTTTTTGCTGTTTAACTTCTTTACTCCTTTATATATATTGGGTATTAGTCCTCTGTCAGTTATGGAGTTGGTGAAGATCCTTTCCCAATCTGTAGGCTGTCATTTTGTTGTGATGACAGTGTCCTTTGCTTTACAGAAGATTTTCAGTTCCATGAGGTCCCATTTGTTGATTGTTGCTCTTAGAGCCTGTGCTGTTGGTGTTCTCTTCAGGAAGTCATTTCATGTGCCAATGAGTTCAAGGCTCTTTCCCATTTTTTCTTCTAAGCATTTTAGTATATCTGGTTTTATGTTTAGGTCTTCTATCCATTTGGACTTTAGTTTTGTGCAGGGTGATAAGGCTGGATTGATTTGCATTTTTCTACATGTAGACATACAGTTAGAACAGCACCATTTGTTGAAGATACTGTCTTTTTTCCATTGAATGATTTTGGCATCTTTGTAAAAAAATCATCGTAAGTGTGTGGATTTATGTCAGGATCTTCTATTCAATTCCATTGATCCACCAGTCTATTTCTATACCAGTACCATGCAGTTTTTAGTATTGTTGCTCTATAGTTGAGCTTGAGATGAGGGATGGAGATGCCTCCAGAAGATCTTTTATTGTAGAGGACTGTTTTAGCAATTCTGGGTTTCTTCTTGTTCCATATGAAGGTGAGAATATTTCTTTCAAGCTCTGTAAAGAAGTGTGTTGGTAATTTGATGGGAATTGCATTGAATGAGTAGATTGCTTTTGGTAAGATGGCGATTTTTACTGTGTTAATTCTGCCAAGCCATGAGCATGGGAGATCTTTCCATCTTCTGATATCTTCTAATTCTTTCTTCAGAGACTTGAAATCTTTTTCATACAAGTCTTTGACTTGCTCGGTTAGGGTTACACTTTATGGTACTTTATGGTACTTTAAGGTACTTTATGTCGTTTGTGGCTATTTTGAAGATGTAGATGGCTGGGAATAATGAAAATCATGGCTGAAATCAATAAATTAGAAACAAAGAAAACACTTCAAAGAATCAATGAAACCAAGAGCTTGTTCTTCGAGAAAATCGACAAGATAGACAACCCATTAGCCAAGCTAACTAAAAGGCAGAGAGACACCATCCAAATCAAGAAAATCAGAAATGAAAAGGGGACATAACTACAGATACAAAGGAAACCCAAACAATCATTAGAACTTACTTCAAAGTCTGTATGCCACAAAATTTGAAAATATAAATGAAATTGGCAATTTTCTCGATTGATTCCACTTACCAAAGCTGAATCAAGATCAGGTAAATCAATTAAATAATCCTACATGCCCTAAGAAAATAGAAGTGGTCATCAAAATTCTCCCATCCAAAAAAAGGCCAGGACCAGATGGTTTCAGTGCAGAATTCTACCAGACCTTCAAAGAAGAGTTAACTCTAGTTCTCTTCAAACTAAATAGAAACAGCAGGAACACTACCAAACTCATTCTATGAAGCCATAGTCACCTTAGTACCTAACCCTTACAAAGACCCAACAAGAAAAAAGAATTTCAGGCCAATCTCACTTATGAACATTGATGCAAAAATACTCAAAAAAATACTTGCAAACCGAATACAAAAACACATCAAAGATATCATCCACTATGACTAAGTCTGCTTCAATGAAGGCATGCAGGGGTTGTTCAATATATAGAAATTCATCCGTGTGATTCACCATATAAACAAACTGAAGGAGAAAAACCACATGATCATCTCCTTAGATGCTGAAAAGACATCTGACAAAATCCAACATACATTCATGTTTAAAGTCTTGGAGATATCAGGGATACCAGACACATAAATGAACATAGTAAAGGCAATATACAGCAAGCCTATAGCCAATATCAAACTCAATGTAGAGAAACTTAAAACAATCCCACTGAAATCAGGAACAAGGCAAGGCTGCCCACTCTCTCCATATCTATTCTGGAAATCTTTGCTAGAGCAATATGACAGTTGAAGATCAAGCAGATACATATTGAAAAGGAAGAAGTCAAAGTGTCACTATTTGTAGATGATAGGATAGCATACCTGAGTGACCCCAAAAATTCTGCCAGTGAACTCCTATAGCTGATAAACACCTTCAGCAACGTGGCCAGTTACAAAATTAACTCAAAAAAAAAAAAAAAAAGAATAGTGCTTCTGTATACAAAAGTCAAAAGGGCTGAGAAAAAAATTAGGAGAGCATTTCTTTAAGTTTTTCTCTGCCATTAGATATTCCTCTACAGAGAATTCTCTGTTTAACTCTGTACCTCATTTTTTATTTGGATTACTTGGTGTGTTAGTGTTTAAATTCTTCAATTCTTTATATATTCCAGATATTAGCCTATGTTTAATGTAGGGTTGGTGATGATACTTTCCCAGTCTCTATTCTGTTGTTTTGTTCTTTTTTTCTGTATCTTTTTTTTAAATTTTTATTAATTACATGTTATTCAGTTTGTATCCCCCCATAAGCCCCTCCATCATCCCCTCCTGATCCCATCTCCCTACCCCCTGCTTTATGCATGCCTCTCCCCAAGTCCACTGATAGGGGAGGTCCTCCTTTCCTACCTTCTGATCTTAGTTTATCAGATCTCATCAGAACTGGCTGCATTGTCTGCTTCTGCTACCTCCTAAGGCTGCTACCCCCTCAGGGGGAGGTGATCAAAGTGCGGTCCAATCAGATCATGTCAGTTGCAGTCCCTCTTCCCATTACTATGAAACCCACTTGGACACTAAACTGCCATGGGTTACATCTTTGCTGGAGTTCTAGGTTATCTCCATCCCTGGTAGTTGGTTGGAGTACGGACTCTGGGAAGACCCCTGTGTTCAAATTTGTTGTTCTGTTTCTCTCCTTGTGGAGTTCCTGTCCTCTCCAGATCTTACTATTTCCCACTTCTTACATAAGATTCCATGCTAATTGCCCAACAGTTTGGCCATAAGCCTCAGCATCTGCTTTGACAGTCTGCAGGGCAGAGCCTTACAGAGGCCCTCCATGGCGGGTTTCTAGCTTGATTCCTGTTTTCTTCTTCTTCTGATGTCCATCCTCTTTGCCTTTGGGATAGGGATTGAGCATTTTAGTCAGTGTCTTCTCTCTTGATTAGTTTCTTTAAAGGTACTGATTTCTGTAGGTTTATCCTATATTACATGTCTATATGAGTGAGTATATACTGTGTGTGTCTTTCTGCTTCTGGGACAGCTCACTGAGGATGATCCTTTCCAGGTTCCACCATTTACCTGCAAATTTCAAGATTTCCTTATTTTTCATTGATGAGTAATATTCCATTGTGTAGATATACCAGAGTTTCTGCTTCCATTCTTCAGTTGAGGGGCATCTGGGCTGTTTCCAGCTTCTGGCTATTACAAATAAGGCTGCTAAAAACACGGTTGTGAAAATGTCTTTAATGTGTACTTGAGCCTTTTTTTGGATAACAAAAGCAAACGCCAGATTGAATGCAATTCTCATCAAATTACCAACACAATTCTTCACCGACTTTGAAAGAAAAATTCTCAACATCATATGGAATAACAAGAAACCCAGAATTGCTAAAACAACCCTCTACAACAAAAGATCTTCTGGAGGTATCTCCATCCCTTATCTTAAGCTCTATCATAGAGCAACAGTAACAAAAACTGCATGGTACTGGCTTAGAAACAGAATGGTGGATCAATGGAACCAAAAAGAAGATCCAGAAATAAACCCACACACTTATGGACACCTGATCTTTGACTAAGATGCCATAACCATATAATGGAAAAGATATAGCATCTTCAACAAATGGTTCTGGTCTAACTGGATGTCTACATGTAGAAAAATGCAAATAGATCCATCCTTATCACCCTGCACAAAACTGAAGTCCAAGTGGATCAAAGACCTCAACATAAATCCAGACATTAAATCACTTAGAAGAAAAAATGAGCAAGACCCTAGAACACATTGGTACAGGAGACAACTTCCTGAACAGAACACCAACAGCACAGGCTCTAAGAGCAACAATTAATAAATGGGACCTCATGAAACTGAAAAGCTTCTGTAAAGCCAAGGACACTGTCATCAAAACAAAAGGAATACCTACAGATTGGAAAAAAATCTTCAACAAAACTTCTTCTGACAGAGGGCTAATATCCAGTATATATAAAGAACTAAAGAAGTTGAAAAGCAGCAAGCAAAGTAATCCAATTAAAAAATGGGGAACAGAGCTAAACAGAGAATTCTTAGTAGAGGAATACAGAATGGCAGAGAAACACTTAAAGAAATGCTCAACATCATTAGCCATATGGGAAATGCAAATTAAAATGACCCTGGGATTTCACCTTATACTAATCAGAATGGTCAAGATGAAAAACTTGAATGACAACACATATTAGAGATAGGGGAACCCTCCTCCACTGCTGGTGGGAATGTAAACTTGTAAAATCACTCTGTAAATCAATGTGGCACTTTCTCAGACAACTAGTAATACTGCTTCCTCAAGATCCAGCCATGTTATTTTGTTCTTACGAAAGTATCCTTTGCTTTTTAGAAGCTTTGAGAATCATGAGGTCCCATTTATTGATTGTTCATCTTAGAGCCTGTGCTGTTGGTGTTCTGTTTAGGAAGTTGTTTCCTGTGGCTATGAGTTCTAGGCTCTTCCCCATGTAGCTAATGACTTTGTAAATACCTTTGACACCTCATGGATTTTAGACTTTCCTTTCATTTAAGTTTCAATACCTCCCTTTTTTTGACAGTTTTCAGTGCTTTTAAAAATTATTTGTATCTCTTTCCACTTAGACAGGTAAATTTACCTGCTGACAACTGAGTCCATGACCCAGGTCACAGATAGTGTGAGAAGAGAAGGAAGCTCCACAAATTGTACACACATACACAGAGTCATCCCACATACTCATCTCCACTCAGGCATGCATGATTTCCTTACATACTTTCAATTTAAAGCAATTTCACACTCTCTCTCACACACAAGCACATTAAAATGTAATAAAAATTTTTATGCTTTACCCAGAGTAGCTGTAGATACCACAATATTTTTCACTCATGATTTTATTGTATAATTGATATTTTTCATTTATACTAAGAGTTTGTATTTTTGAAAGGTATATATCCTAGCATTTGCATTTTAGCTTGATGCACTCTTTCTTTTCCCCCCTTAATTCTTCTCTTCTTCCTCTATCTTCCTTCTTACTTTTCTTTTTGTTTTACTTCCTTTCCCACTCCCCATACCTTATAATGGGAACATAACACATACCACTTTCTCCACCAATTACTGAAGTTTCTCATAGCATCTTAATTAGAAAGAGTATTACATTTAATAATTTATTTTATTCCAGTTATGTATTATTGCTCAATCTTTGTTCAAAGCCATTAGATTCATTTCACAAAGGGCCCTCTAAGCATGAACTTCCTACCTTTTAAAATTTATACTAATTTTTTAGGACATTTCTCAGGCAAGAATTCTGGGGCAAGAGAACTGCAAGGTAATAATTGCTTGGCTACTTTGAATTGTGTCAAGAAAGAGCCTGACACAGAGGACCTCTTAAAGTCTCTGCCCTGCAGACTATCAATTTAGATGCTGAGACTTATGGGAAACCTTTGGGCAGAGTGCAGGGAATCTTAGGAAAGAAATGAGAAACAGTAAGATCTGGAGAGGACAGGAACTCCACAAGGAGAGCAACAGAACCAAAAAAAAAAGCTGAGCACAAGGGTCTTTCCTGAGAGTGATACTCCAACCAAGGCCTATGTATGGAGATAACCTAAGATCCCTGTATATATGTAGCCCATGGCAGTTCAGTATTCAAGTGGGTTCTATTGTAATTACTAAAAGGGACTGTCTCTGACATGAACTGATTTTTCTGCCCTTTAATTAACTCCCCTGAGGGGGAAGCAGCATTACCAAGCCACGCAAGAAGACAATGCAGCCACTCCTGATGAGACCTAATTGACTAGGATCAAAAGGAAGGAAAAGAAGACCTCCCCTATCAGTGGACTTGGGGAGGAATAAAATGTAATTAATAAACAATTTTAAAAAATTATATAAGTGGGGAAAAAGGAAAGGGTAAAGACAGATGGTAGCTGTAATGGTAATGAAGAATTTGTTGTGAGGCATGCATACATTGCCACCACGGATTGTTGCATGGAGCTAGAGTGAGATGGAGACATTCATACCTTGGACATCTCATTTTTGATATGGGTAGGTGGAAGAATTGCTACTTCCCTGTTCTGTGCCAGCATGCATTGGCACTTGTAGTCTTGACCCCCATCTCTGCTATTCTTGGAGTAATCAAGTAGCCTGGGCACCTGGAATTCTTCCCGATATAAATTGGCAACATCCCAGACCAAGCCAATAATATGTGCCCATCCTGGGAAGCTCTCCCAACCCCAAGGGTCCTGCTTTTCAATGATGGCTTCTATTTTTTTTGTTTGTTTCCTCTCTATATTCCGCTAATTGTGCCTCTACTTGTTTGGTTCTATTTGCCTGTATTTCTTTGGGAGCTATGTTCATTACTACCCAATGGCTTGAGTGCCATTCCAGAAACTGTTTCCTGTGTAAAGTTGCAATGAAGGTGTCTTTACTCTGCCGCCGTTCAATTACCTCCATAGTTTAACCTCATAATTATTAGCTCAGATAGTTTATGGTACCTTTCCCACAATATTTAAATAGCATGTCCTTAATGTTTTAGTATTTAGTATGTAGAATCCATTTTTATTCTCAAAGAGTAGCAATGTCCTGCCTAAATTTGCCTTGTTTCTTCTTCTGCAGTGTAAAATTTCATGCTTATGACATGTTGGGGAAGTGACAAGTTTTCAAGGAAATATGAAGACTGGCTTCATGGTATCCTAAAAAAGATAGTGGAAGGTAACTTTCCAAAAGTGTTGGTTTGAAAACAAGTGGGTCCACAGAAGAAGAATAGGCTCCTGCAAATTATATTCAACATGGATATGAAGAAAATTCCAAGAGATTTCACCGGATTTCTCTGACAATCCTATCACTATTTAAGTAGTTTCTAACTTTTGTCTGAAAACTGAGAATAAGATATTGAATCCAATTCGTTTTAGGCATAAATTTGAATCCATGAAAAAAAGTTGTTTTTTTTTTATTTTTATAGACAGCCAAAAAAAAAAAAAAAGAAAAACTAAAAGTTGTGTATTTGAAACAAACATCAAAAATAATCCCCAAAGAGGTGCAGTTGCACATAACTTTAATCCCACCACTCTGGAGGCAGAGACTGATGGATCTTTGTGATCAAGACCAACCAGATCTACATATGCAGTTCCAAGATATCCAGGGCTACTTAAACAGATTCCACTAAAAAAAAAAATCCTTGGATCAGAAAAACTTGGCAAGCATAGGAAGAAATAAGACTCATGATCTAGCCAGATTCAGAAGCACAGACTACTAATCTAAGCTACTCAGGATGTTCCATCAGGACCATAAACTCAAGACTCAGCTAGGCTACACAGTGAGCTCAAGGCCAACATGGACAAATTAGTAAGATTCTGTCTCACAACAACAACAAAAAAAATTTAAGAAGTCTCTAGCTCAAGGACAGAGAACACTAGCCTTGCAAACATGATGCCCTTTAATCCATCCCAAATGGAAAAATAGAGATAAGAGTAACCAAATAATGACCAAGGCTTGAATGTCTTTGAAGTATTGAAATACATATTCAAAACCCTGGGAGCGGAGGTGAGAGGGGCTTATGGGGGGATACAAAGTGAATAAACTGTAATTAATAAAAAAAATGTTACTATTTCCATAGGGTAAAGGGTTTTTTATTTCATTATCTATAAACATTAAATTTATTTTTATTAACTATATTGTTTCTCTTAAGATAAATACTGCTTCTTTCAAATGTGTAAGAGTTTGTATGTAAAAGAATAATCGATAAGTACTTGCTCAATACACTTGGCAATTCTGTCTGACAAACTTGATTATTTACTTATCTTCAAAATAACAGTTGATCACTATTTCAATGTCTTGTTTTTTTATTTGATTAATTAGCCTTTTGTTTCTATGTTTTGACATAATCACTACAAAGACAAAGAAGTGCACACACACACATGCACACACACTCACATACACACAAATTTACATTACTAACAATAAGCCTTATCCAGAATATTTTTAGAGACATTTTTTATTCTTTTTCTACATTACACAAGTTTATATAATAAAGAATAAAGCATGTGATTTATATTGTATCTGCATAAATCCTGGTTCTATGGTCCTATGTTGATGACATACCCATTTCTCCTTTAATAGCTCAAAAAATTTAATTACAGTTCATTCACTTTGTATCCCAGAGGTAGCCCTCTCCCCTCATTCCCTCCAAGTCCCACCTCCCCTCTCTCATCTCCTCCTGTGCCCCTTTCTAAGTCCACTGATAGGGGAGGTCCTCCTCCTCTTGCATCTGATCCTAGCTTACCAGGTCTCATCAGGCCTGGTTGCATTGTCTTACTCTGTGGTCTGGTAAGGCTGCTCCCACCTCAGGGGGAGGTGATCAAGGGGCCAGCCACTGAGTTCATGTCAGAGATAGTCCCTGGGAACCCATTTGGATACTGAGCTGCCATAGGCTACATCTGAGCAGGGGTTCTATGTTATATCATGAATGGTCTTTGGTTGGAGTATCAGTCTCAGAAAAGACCCCTGTGTCCAGGTTTTTTGCTTGTGTTGCTCTCCTTTTGGAGCTCCTGTTTAATATCATGCTATGAAATATGCAAAGAGTAAAAAAAGTTCAACTTTTTTCATCTGTACTCATGATGTTCCCTCTTTGATTCAAAGGCCACCTAACAACAACAACAAAAAATCAGACATAAGAAACACTCTTCTTTGTTGTTGGCCAGGGAAGTTAAAAAACAACAACAACAACAACAACAAAAACAGAGTACTACTATTGCCCTTAGCCATCTGCTAAGAAGTGAAAGATAAGTCTTTCATCCTGAAGATACCACTTACTTTAGAAATAGGACCCAGAGACTTATTATCTGGCCCTGAATAAATTTTCCTTTGTGAGAATTAGCTTTCCAGAAGACACCATGCCAGCTTCCAAATGAGGGAAGCAACTAACATTCCTTCATAGCTTTGATGCCTATGAACCATACAAACGATGAACATGGCAAGGTAAACATAAGGCTGGAATATAGCACTCATACCTTGGCAGTGAGCAACAGCTTTCTAATTGGACTTAAAAACCCACTCAACGAGAAGGATACCATGCCTCATATTAAAAACCTAGCTCACTTCCCAGTTCTAGTGAAGTTGTGGGTTTTGGGAAAATATCTACAGTCATTAATTTACCAATAGCGCAAACTATAAATATTTGTCCTTATTATCAGAAATCAGTGTAGTATTCACTTCTCATTGAGAAAATGTTTCTTTGAGCAGATTCAGACTACTACAGAAAACCATGATCTATCAAAATGCAGCGTATGGAGCCCAGTCCCAATGAATACCTATACAGAACAATCCAGCACTTAAGGTTCAGGGAACATTGTAGAAGAGGACACTGTAAGACTGTAAGAACCAGAGGATCAGGGAGCTTTCTATAATTGTTTTTCCTTATAAAACCGGGGACTACAGCCATCATTTCTCATCAACATGACTGCCCAAATGTGAGATGAAATTGGATAACACCAAGGGACAGGCCACCATGGATAGAGAAAAGTCTAGAAGGCTTCAACCCTACATAGAAATATGGGCAACTGAAAAAAGCTGGAGCAGGAGAGGTGATTTTTTCCACAGAGAAGAGTATGGCAATTGGTTGTCCCATGCCAGACCTGCAAAAAATACATACAAGTAACTGTATGTGTACTGAACAAGTTAAATTAAAGAATATATATGTATGTGTGTTCCATTATATATATGTGTGTGTATGTGTGTGTGTGTGTGTGTGTGTGTGTGCTTTCCAAGTATATAGGTAGGTGTGTATGTGTGTCTGTGCAATAACCATTATTGAAAAACAAGGCAATTAATTTGGACCTCGGGGAGGAGTATATTGGAGGGTTTAGAGGGAGGAAAGAAAAGAGAAACATTTTAAGTATATTATAATCTCAAAATTTTTGAAGAATAAACTTCATTACCAAATTGTACTTTAAATTATGTGCAAGACATAGAACTCCTTTATAGTTTTTTCTTATGATAAACCAAGTAGCTAATTAATGTAATAGGTTATGGAGTAGTGCACCAAAGATTCAGGTAAAGAAAGAGGCATTTCCATAAAGGCATAATATAATGTTAAGGCAAATTGAGTTTGAATTGTCCTTTGAATATGTTCTTTGAGTAGATCCTCAGAGCTGTCTGTACATAAAAATATTTTATTCCATCTGTTCATGCTGCCTGAGTGACAGACCTGTTTTTCAGCATTCATTTTACCACCAAGAGAGAGAAAAGAAATTCAGGTACACATTAATGCAAAAAGTGTTAACTTCACCACCATTCTATTAATGTTAAGTGTAAGCAGAAAAAAACCCTACATATTTTCTGAGATAAGCTGAAATGAAGCCTCTTCCACTAAACATTAAATTCCCAGCAGCCAACTCACATTGTTAACATGCTAACAGTGATATTGATTGAAAATATACTCATTAATTCATATTTTGTGTTTTACTGTTGTTTGACCAATTGGTTTCAATCAAGATTTTATAGGACTTAGTAAAGAATATTACCAGGTGTAATCACAGTCTCTTCAATAGCCTTTAACAAATCATTAAGTCTAAGAATTTTAAGTACTTTAAAACAGAAATCTTGTTGGTATGATTTGATTTCTCTTTATGTAAAAATGTACCAGTGAGATTTTGTTATTTGCAAGGCGATTCAATGTCTTTTAACTAGCTGTGCTTTCTGGGTATGGAGTACTAATAGAATATAAGACTATATGATACTGTGATTTACTTGCAGGATCCATTTCAATCTCTTAGAACAGGAATTCCTTTGAATACATCTTTGTGTACACCACAGAACCTGGCAAAACACCTCACAGAAAGATGGCATAAAATGATTTTTGTTAAAGGGATAGATTTTACAGTCAGTCTGTAACTACCTTTTTCCAGAGAAAGGACTGTATTTAAAACTGAGATAGAGAAAACACACAAAATTCCTGAAAGACAAATGAATCTAAACTTCAGCCAGTTCAAAAGAGTAAATTATCGACTAACTAACGTTTAAGACATTTGTGTCCACAGTAGCCAGTTTTCTCTGTACCCTGCACAATACAGAGACTGTAAACCCTCCCACTGCCAACTGTAGGCAAAGTGTTCAGAAGATCTCTTTTGATTGTATGAGTCTTAGTTAGGATAAAGATAGAATTACTCCTTACCTTCATTCATCCCCTTTGGCTCTGGGTACTTGGTAAAGATATTAGAGGAAAGGAAATATACATTTTAAAATTATTATTCAAGTATCCTAAATAATTATTGTCTAAGGAAATTTAATTATACATATTATATTGTGAATTATAAATATATTTAATATATACATAGTAGGTATTCTCCATTGCTCCTCAAGAACTCAACACTTAGCTTAAGTGAAAAAATTTGATGCAAAAATTATTTTTTATTATGAACAAGTCCATACAATTAACAAAGATATGAATTTACCTTTCATATACAATGCATAAGATATTTCTCTAGGGAACAAGAACTAATAGATATCCTGAAGCAGACCAGTATCTAAGTATAGCCACAGGAAAAGTAGAAAGAATTAAATTTGTAATATAGTAAAAGTGGCAAGGTAAGTTCACTCTTCATTTTTATTCATGAAACAGTATATGAAATAAGTCATAAAATACAGAAACATTTGCTGAGAGATTTAAGTGGAAAACATGATTTAGGCAGTTTTCTGCTGTCATGAAAATTTGAATTATATTTATTTGCATGCATACACATACATAAACTGTTGTGGGGTGTATGTGTGTGTGTGTGGGGGTGTGTGTGTGTTTGTGTGTGTGTGGGGTCAGACTGACATTGTTATTGATATCTCTGCCTAACATAATGTTAAACTCATGATCAGAAAATCAGTTACATCAAAAGATTGTCTCGGGTGTCTGAGACTATTATCACCATACAATTTTTAGTTCCTGTGTCTTACATGAAAATGGCCGAACAGAAACACTGTTACAGAGGAAAATAAAAAGACAATGTAAGTTCTTCTGAAGAATTATTGGATGCTGACATCTAGTGACTTAGAAAAGTACCATTATGGAGGAATTTTAATAACACAATATACTTCCATAAAAATGTGTATGTTGCCCAGTGCAAAATCACATATGTACAGGTCGATACATTTAATTTTAATACTTAATTATAGCTTTTTATGTGCCAAACTGCTACTGAATAAAGGTAAACCCTTGTGAAATGAACTTTTTTTATCAGTGATACTCCACACTTTGCAGAAAGCATATCATTCCCTATAATATCTTAAAATCTTCCTCCATTACCCTTTTCCTTCCTTCCTTCCTTCCTTCCTTCCTTCCTTCCTTCCTTTCCCAATATCTTTTTACCACATTGTCTCTGTATATGCTTTTTTCTTTGCCTCTCTGATACATTCTAATATATATTATCTATATCTCCATCCTTCCTCTTTCAATACACTTAAAAGTGTTCTTCAGTTAGGGTTTCCATCACTATGATAAACACTAAGACCAAAAGCAACTTGGTGAAGAAAGGATTTATATCATCTTACAGTAAACAGGTAACAGTCCTTTATGGACAGAACTCAGGACAAGAACTCAAGCAGGCAAGAACTTCCGGGTAGGAGCTGACACTGAAGCCATGGAGGAATGCTACTTACTGGCTTCCTCCTCATGATTTGCTCAGCCCACTACTACAGCTCAGCACACCTGCCCAGAGCTAGTACTGATGTGCCAAAGATTAATTAAGAAGACATCTGAAAGACTTCTGGGTTTCCTTTTCACAGTAATTCTGACTTGTCAAACTGACCCCCCCAAAAAAGTAATTAGTATAAATAGCTTTTCCATCTACAGGATACTAAATCTATAATAACCTAAAATAAGTTTTTTGTGTTAAATTCTTCTGAAATTTTAATGTACTTTTCCTATATGTCTCATTTGTGGCCTGCTTTACCATACTATTTCAAGTTACACATATGAAAGTATAACCTTGTAATAATGCTTATACCTGTATCTCCTCTTTTCCATTTGATTTCCTTTTTTTCTATTCCTCGGTGAATTATTGATTTACAATCATTATCTTACATTTATTATTTTACATTTTGATTACAATCATAATTTTACAATTATTATTTTACATTTTGATAGCGCTTATATAATTTTCATCAATGAATATGCAGTTAGGACCATATAGAAAGCAGATCACATTGACATTTTATTTTTTTTCATTATGAATTTTACTTCTTGATCTCTACCCAAAGCTGCATTTCCTGTGCTATTCCAAAAAGCTCTCTACACATAGACTTTTTTCTTTGCAGAATTTTCAAGTCCTGTGGCAATAAAACGCAAAGTTTTTAGAATGGAGCACTGATTCATGAATTCTCTAAGATAAGCTGTTAGGAAAAAAAAAAGTTGTCAGGAAAGAAAAAAGAAAGGAAGGAAGAAAGAGAGAGAGAGAGGAGAGAGATAAACAAAAAGTGCAGGAGAGTGTGTGAGTGAGAGTCAGGGACAGAGTGTTAGAGGAAGAGAAGAAAGAGAGAGAGAGAGAGGAGAGAGATAAACAAAAAGTGCAGGAGAGTGTGTGAGTGAGAGTCAGGGACAGAGTGATAGAGGAAGAGAGGTAGAGAAGAAGAAAGGGAGACAGGAGGAAAGAAAGGAAAAAGGAAGGAAAGAAGAAAGGAAAGGAAGAGATTGATGAACTACAACTTATAATTTTAATGAAGGTGAAGAGTTTGTCTGTGAGTTTAATCCATAAGAAATTGGAAAAGTTGGTGTAGAGGTATGCTTGAGAATTTTAGATATGCTTCAGTGCCTATCAGATAGAACCTGGAGGAAGAAAAGGACATGAAATCCCCTGAAACAAGAGTTACTACAAAAAGTTGTGAGCCCCCATATGCACACAAGAAACAAAATTTCAGTCCACTGCATGAGCAGCATGTACTTTGAATTGCTGAGCCCTCTCTGCATCCCTTGTTCTGTATTATTCATCATATATTTAGTATTCAGTTTTTTCCCCAGAATTCTTGAAAGTTAAGGTCATTATTGCTTAATATTTTCACTAGTGCTCTCTAAAGGCAATAATTCTTCAGCTTTATCTTCAACATTCTTTCTTATAGTGTTTACTGCTGGAGATATTTTACACTGATATTATATGTTTTGTGGAACTTTTAAGTTCTAATCTTTTAATTTGATTATCTTCAGTTTTTTCCTTTGCAGAATGTGTTGTTTAAGTTGCTGAATTTCTCACCTGAGTTTTGAATTGGTGTATTTATTTCATCCATCTTTTTGAATTTTCATTAAAATCATTGCTCTTTGCAGGAGGACTGCAGAGACTGATGCACCAATCAAGGACTAGCATGGAAAGAACTTATAGCTCATGCTCAGATGTAGTCCATAAGCAGTTCAGAATCCAAGTCAGATTCCTAATAAAGGGAGCAGGGGCAGTTTCTGACATGAACTCAGTTGCCTGCTCTTTGATCACTTCCGACTAAGAGGATGGCCTTACTAGGCCACAAAGGAAGAGAACCCAGGCCATCCTGATGAAACTTGATAAACTAGGGTTAGAGAGTAGGGGAGAAGGACTCCCCCTTTTCAGTGAACTGGGGGAAGAGAATGGGGGAAGAGGAAGGGAGGGTGCGAAAGGGAGGAGATGAAGGAGGGGGTTACAATCATGATGGAAAGTGAACAAATTGTAAAAATAATAAAATATAAGTAATAATAATAATAAAAACTTTATCAGGTCAAAGGTTGCTTGAAAGTCAATCTTCACTGACTGTTTTCACATACCTAAAATTTTCATATAACTATAATCACTGTACAATGAACATGAGCTTGTCTAGTATGTAAGACTATTTTGAATACTTTTTTCTTTGTTGTCAAACTTGTTTCTTCTCTCTTTTGATCGCTTTGCTTTTGTAAAAGTTGAAGTAGAATCTGTTTTGTATCTTGGACTGGACTTAAACCTAAGTTTCACCTGCTTCAGCCTTCTGAGTTCTAGAAGTCTGTGTTCTTAATGCTAAGCAAACTTGGAATATTAACTCAAACTAGTAAGTTTACAATCTAAATTCAGCGATTTTATTATTTATAAAATTGTAAGAGCTATAAACTTTGTACAATATACACAAATTTACATTAGGAATCGGTTTGTTTACTTACTGAACAAATATTAAACACCAACCCACTTGACATTAACTAAATATTTTTCTCTAATGACTACCTAAATAATGCAGCAAAATAGAGAATTTTAAAAGCATGGCATGGACAGGATATTTGGTATGGTACAGTTATATATTGTCAATCGATGAAGTGTCTCAAAAGAGCAGCTCATCCCCCATCCTGTCAAAAGTCCTGAAGCCTCCTGATCCAAGGGAAATGCAGGGTGATATTTCCTGTAAATCAAGTTCTTGGAGAGGAATGACTGTGGACAGTTCCTTTACCTGAACTTTAACTTCAAAAAACAAGTGTCTTGTGATCATAGTAAAGGAAGCCCTATGCACCACTAGAGGACACTGCAAAACAACATAATTATTTTTCTTTTTTAATTTATTTTTCTTTATTAATTGGACTTTACTCACTTTGTATAACCTGGTGGTTCCCTCTCTCCTCCCTTCCCAATCCATCCCTTCCTCCACCCTCTGATTGCATGCCCCTCCCCAAGTCCACTGAGATGGGAGGACTTCTTTTCCTTCCTTCTAATCCTAGTCAATTAGGTCTCATCAGGAGTGGCTGCCTTGTCTTCTTCTGTGGCCTGGTAATGCTGCTTCACCCTCAGGGGGAAGTAATTAAAGAGCGGGCCAATCGGAACTCCATAAGTAGAGAAACAAAATCAAAAAAATATGAGCACAGGGGTCTTTCCTGAAACTGCTATTCCACCCAAGGACTATGCATGGAGATAGCCTAAGGCCCCTGCACAGATGTAGCCCATGGCAGTTCAGTATCCAAGTGGGTTCCATTGAAATAGTATCTAGACTTGTCCACCATTTCCCCCCACATTGCTCACAACGGGAGCAGTCTAGGATGCTGTCCTTCCTCATATTGACAAGGGCCTTCTTAGAAGCAATCCTCACCATGAGACATTTCAATTGCTTTCCAAGTCCTGACACTGTTGTTTTCATTAGATTTAGAATATGAGTAAAATTTCTATTGAATTTTACATATGGTCTATTGACATTTTCATTGCCAAGATTTGAGTTTCTCTCTCGTTCAGAAACTTCATCACTTAATCAATTGTTCTTTATTAGCCTATAGTTTATTAGTTAATACATGCAACTACCAATACCCATTTTTTGCATTTATTGATCATTTAAATATCATTCACTGAATTATATACCTAACATTTTGGTCCTATACTATTTTCAATATCAGTTATTAGGGATGTATAAACTTCTGGAGTAGTTATGTTTTGTATTTTTCCTTATTTTGCAAGTCTCTATGTTGACACTAAGCAATGTATTAGTTGGACATCAATTGCAAGTATAAGTGAAAGCATTCAGTATGTGCCATCTTTCTTTGTCATTATCCAAAGAACATTAATTTTCTCATTAAGGCAGCATCCATAATGAAACCATTGAC
Organism: Meriones unguiculatus; assembly: GCF_030254825.1. Classification (NCBI taxonomy): domain Eukaryota; kingdom Metazoa; phylum Chordata; class Mammalia; order Rodentia; family Muridae; genus Meriones; species Meriones unguiculatus. The sequence continues at coordinate 21,782,530 of NC_083353.1, read as the reverse complement.
AAATTGCTTGGGATCATCCTTCTCAAATCAGGTTATTGGTTCTGCAATTCAAACGTGACTCAAAAACAACTTCTCAAGTTCTCAGACATGCACAAGATCTGCATATTTTCAAGCCAGAGAAGGATCTCAACTGAGAGGAAGAAGTGCACCCCAGGGTCCCATCTTTAACAAAGAAGCATTTTTGTTCAGTTTTGACATTTATTGTTTCATTGTTGTTTTGATTGTTGGATTTGTTTCTCTTTTTTGTGGTTTTGTACTTTATTTTTTTTTAATTTTGGGGGTTTGGTGGGGCTTTTGGGGAGGCAAGAGAATGTAAAGTTGGTGGGGAAGATCTGGAAGAAGTGAAAGGAAAGTAATCAATATGTATTTATAAAAATAATTAAAACTGAAATTAAAAGAACTTTAGAAATATGCTCTTAGTCAAATGTTCTACTGCTATGAAGAGATGCTATGACTCAGAAACACTTATTTTTGAAAAGCATTTAACAGGAACTTGATTACAGTTCAGAGGTTTAGTCCATTATCATAGTGGGAGACATGGGAACACGCAGGCAGATATGATGTTGGAGAGTAGCTGAAGGTTCTTTATCCAGATTGGCAGGCAGAGAGAAGGACACAGCCCTCCAGAAGAAGGGGTGAGAATTCCAGGAAATCCATCCTTCCCATTCCAAATCATGCAGGTGTGCATCAGGAAGTGGCATGGGTGGGCGTGTCTGGCAGTGAGTCCGTTGGGGAGGTGAAGACATAGGTGAAAGTTGAGGTGTGGGTGCTGGTCTTTCTTCCTGAAGCCTAGACCTTGAGCTTTCGCCAGAGTCGTTGGGTGGTGGGTGTCTGGTGGGCCAATGCAGGATGGAATGCTTGCTCTGGGAAGAAGTGTGCAGCCTAGGCTCTCACGGGTGCGTGGAACCCGCCCAAAGGGTGTGGAGATCAGGCCGAGAGGCCTCCAGGGAGTGTCTTCAGAGCTCCAAGCAGGATCCCAGGTGCAAGCTCTAAAAAGCCTGGGTTTTCCGAGAGGGAAGAGTGGGTGTGTCCAGTGCAGCCGGGGCATCCCAAGACATGCCTGAGCAGAGAGTGTCCTTCTGGGGTTCACCTGTGAGAGAACCGGTTGTGATAATCCCGGAGAGCCTTGGCCATGATGGGGGCGGGTCGCTTCTTACCCTGGGTCTTGTTGAAGATAGCCCACCAGGATGGGCCGTGGCCAGAGGCCTGGGGGAGGAGGTGCGCTTCGGGGGAGGGCCCCCGCGCCGGGGGTCCAGGCATCTCTGGCTGGCCTGGGCTCCTGGCCTGGGTGAAGAAGGTGACCATCTTGGTTTGTCGGCGCCCTTGCAGCTTCTTGGCCTGTCTGCACCGGATGCGGGCTGTGATGGCTTGCAGCCTCAGCTCCTGGTCTGCCTCCTCCATCTGCTGCTGTGTCTTGGTCTCAGTCTGGCTGGGGGTCTCAGTCTCGTCCCCTGCGTGCCCATGTTCTGCTTCTTGGGCTGCTTGGGCTGTGGCGGCTTCAAAGTCCTCCTTGGCTTGGGAGATTCCTTGGAGAGCAGGTTGTTCGGTGGCATCAGCTGCATGGGCTGCAATGGCCTCCGTGGCTTGGCAGTGAGCCTCCCACGTGCCCACGAGATCTTGAGAAAGGAGGAGCCCTTCTGGCCATTACTGCTGGAGAACGGGCCTCCTGACACCTGTGTAGATAGGTGTCTTGGAATCCACCCTGACAGGCGCCAGCTGCACTTCTCGGTCAGTCTGCCCCCAGGAGAGATCCGGGACACCCAGGGGTTAGCGGGCATAGTCAGCGTTGGGGCAAGCCCCCAAAGAGCAGGCACGGCCATCCTCCTGGGACCCGCGGAGAGTGTCCTGTCTGCACCTTTGTATCTTCTTGGCTGCTGGCTCCAGGCTTTCACCGCAAGCTTCACTTGCCTCTGGCCTCTGGCATGTGCTTCGCTTCCTGCTCGGGCCTGGCCTGCTGCTGCTCAACTGCAAGGCCTCTGCCTGCTTGTCTTGGGCTCCTCTGGACGTGGATGCTTGGGTCTCCTCTGCCGGAGATGTTCTTCCTTGCTCTGCCTCCTCGCTCAGCACCAAGGCAGAGTCAGGAGAGTGGGTCCCGCTCAGACCTGGGACCCAGCGGGGAACTGTCCCCCCATTTGGCCGCCAAGTCCCTGGCGAAGGGCACTAGCAGCTGCTGTTTCCTCAAGATCTTGATGGTCTGCCTGAAGCCTATCTCTGCCAGACGTTCAGACAGGCTGGGCACGGAGGCGAGTTTCTTCAGGGCCTTGTAGAGCTTGCGTGGCTCTGTCTCCGTGCACAGGCGATCACACAGCTTCTGCAGGGCTGCCTGGGAAGAGCCAGCCTCCATGTCCACGGCTGAGAACAGGACTGGGCCCCACCGGGCAGACAGTACGTCGGACTGCTATTTTCCTCTTCCTCTGGTGGTGGCTACCTGTGTCTCTGCAGCAGATTCTGGGCTAGGCTGCTGGGAGTCTTCCAGCCTGCTGCCTCTCTTTGCCTCACTGTGGAGGGGCACATCCCTAACCTAGATATATATACAGGGGCTGGACCACGCCTTGGCTCAAATCTGCCCAGTCAGCGGCCGAGGCTGCTGGTTCTGGGCCCGCCCCTTCTGACTTCTGCTTCCCTGTGCCACGCCCCGTCCACAGCTCAGGAAACATGATCTCTGACGCCAGAGCCCACTCTGGCCAAATCCCGGGGGTTCACAGCCCTGCCTTGCTTCCAGGCGAGCTCTGGCAAATGGGGGCTTCCTCAAGGTCTTTGCTGGGGCTCTCGGGATAGTCTGCTCCCCGCTGTAGGACGCCAGCTTCGGGAGCCTGCCAGAGACTGCACATGCTCACACAAAAGCAGAGGGAAGTAAAATCAAGTCAATCAATCAATCAATCAATAAGTAAATAAACAAATAAACAAGTAAATAAATAAATAAATAAATAAATAAATAAGCCGAGAATCTGCTCTGGGCTCCAATTTCGCACAGTGCATGGAGGGTGGGTGGGAGACACATCCCTTTCACCCCAGCAAGTTGAGCCTGTCGGGGAAAGTGGATTTCTGCTCGGAGCCTGGAAATCCTGTCTTGCACACCTGCCACACCGCCTTGACGGCCTGGGCCCATCTTTCCACCAACTAGGCTTTCACAGGTGTTCACACTGGTGCAGATCCCAAAAGCCGGCCCACAGCTTTCCATTTCTCTGCTGATCCTGGGCAACTGGGTCTTAGCTTTCTGGGTTGCCAAAGGATCCCTTTTTCGCTCTGGTTTATTTCCCACTGCGCTCTCTCTGTCTCTGCCTCTGTCTCTGTCTCTGTCTCTGTCTCTCTCTCTCTCTCTCTGTTTGTCTCAAACACACACACACTCACACACAGACACACACACACACACACACACACACCCTTGCACACACATGCACACTCACACAGTGGCTATCAACTCTCTATGGCTATGCCTATGAATGACTCTGTCTTTCCAATCATATGTATATACACACCAATGTTTATTCGTGAACATCTATGTATACAAAGGAGAGAAATGCACACAATATTCATTAGTGCTGAAGCTAACACACCTGACACTTATCCTAAGCAGTTCTCTCTCGGGCAGTTGTGTACCTTGGCGTGGGCGAAGCCCTAAGGCGTGGAAAACTAACTCTGGAAAGAAGATCTGTCCAAGCACTGGAGAAGTCGCAATGGGAAGTGAGGTCAATGATTGCTCCGCACAGCCCTCCAGAAGAGGGGGTGAGAATTCCAGGAAATCCATCCTTCCCTTCCAAATCACGCAGGTGTGCATCAGTGGGTGGGCGTGTCTGGCAGTGAGTCCGTTGGGGAGGTGAAGGCGTAGGTGTGAGTTGAGGTGTGGGTGCTGGTCTTTCTTCCTGAAGCCTAGACCTTGAGCCTTCGCCAGAGTCGTTGGGTAGTGGATATCTGGTGGGCCGATGCAGGATGGAGTGTTTGCTCTGGGAAGATGGCTGCAGCCTAGGCTCTCACGGGTGGGTGGAACCCGCCCAAAGGGTGTGGAGATCAGGCCGAGGGGCCTCCAGAGAGTGTCTCCAGAGCTCCAAGCGGGATCCCAGGTGCAAGCTCTTGAAAGCCTGGGTTTTCCGTGAGGGAAGAGTGGGTGTGTCCAGTGCCGCCGGGGCGTCCCAAGACATGCCTGAGCAGAGAGTGTCCTTCTGGGGTTCACCTGTGAGAGAACCGGTTGTGATGATCCCGGAGAGCCTTGGCCATGAGGGGGACTGGTCTCTTCTTAGCCTGGGTCTTGGTGCAGAGAGCCCGCCGGGATGGGCCGTGGCCAGAGGCCTGGGGGAGGAGGTGCGCTTCAGAGGAGGGCCCAGGCGCCGGGGGTCCGGGCACCTCTGGCTGGCCTGGGCTCCTGGCCTGGGTGAAGAAGTTGACCATCTTTTTTTGTTGGCGCCCTTGCAGCTTCTTGGCCTGTCTGCTCCGGATGCGGGCTGTGACGGCTTGCAGCCTCAGCTCCTGGTCTGCCTCCTCCATCTGCTGCTGTGTCTTGGTCTCAGTCTGGCTGTGGGTCTCAGTCTTGTCCCCTGCGTGCCCATGTTCTCCTTCTTGGGCTGCTTGGGCTGTGGCGGCTTCAAAGGCCTCCTTGGCTTGGGAGATTCCTTGGAGAGCAGGTTGTTCCGTGGCATCAGCTGCATGGGCTGCAATGGCCTCCGTGGCTTGGCAGTGAGCCTCCCACGTGCCCACGAGATCTTGGGAAAGAAGGAGCCCTTCTGTCCATTCCTGCTGGAGAACGGGCCTCCTGGCACCTGTGTAGACAGGCGTCTTGGAATCCACCCTGACAGGCGCCAGCTGCACTTCTCGGTCAGTCTGGCCCCAAGAGGGCTCCTGGACACCCAGGGGGTAGCGGGCATAGTCAGAGTTGGGACAAGCCCCCAAAGAGCAGGTGCGGCCATCCTCCTGGGACCCGCGGAGAGCGTCCTGTCTGCACCTTCGGCTCTTCTTGGCTGCTGGCTCCAGGCTTTCTCTGCAAGCATCACTTGCCTCTGGCCTCTGGCATGTGCTTCGCTTCCTGCTCGGGCCTGGCCTGCTGCTGCTCAGCTGCAAGGCCTCTGCCCGCTTGTCTTGGGCTCCTCTGAACGTGGATGCTTGGGTCTCCTCTGCCGGAAATGTTCTTCCTTGCTCTGCCTTCTCGCTCAGCACCAAGGTAGAGTCAGGGGAGAGTGGGTCCCGCTCAGACCTGGGACCCAGCGGGGAACTGTCCCCCCATTTGGCCGCCATGTCCCTGGCGAAGGGCACTAGCAGCTGCTGTTTCCTCAAGATCTTGATGGTCTGCCTGAAGCCTATCTCTGCCAGACGTTCAGACAGGCTGGGCACGGATGAGAATTTCTTCAGGGCTTTTTAGAGCTTGCGTAGCTCCATCTCCATGCACAGGCGACTCTGTCCTACTGCGCTCTCTCTGTCTTTCTCTGTCTATCTCTGTCCCAAACACTCTCTTTCTCTCTGTCTCTGTCTCTGTCTCTGTCTCTGTCTCTCTCTCTCTCTCACACACCCACAAACACACACATACACACATACACACACCCTTGCACACACATGCACACTCACACAGATGCTATCAACTCTCTATGGCTATGCCTATGAATGACTCTCTCTTTCCAATCATATGTATATACACACAAATGTTTATTCGTGAACATCCATGTATACAAAGGGGAGAAATGAAGACAATATTCATTAGTGCTGAAGCTAACACACCTGGTGAAAATCCCAAACGCCTGCCCAGAGCTTTTCCTTTCTCTTTTCATCTTCGGGAACTGGGTCTGTGTTATACACCTGCCACAATGCCTTGCCTCCAGGCTCCTTCTTTTCACCAACTGGGCCTTCACAGCTGTTCACACTGGTGCAGATCCCAAAAGCCCGTGGAGACCTTTTCATTTCCATTTTCTTCTTTGGCAACTGGGACTTGGCTTTCTGAGTTGCAAAGGGATCTCTTTTTCGCTCTGGTTAATTTCCCACTACTCTCTCTCTCTCTCTCTCTCCCCCTCTCTCTTTTATACACATATATATACACACACACACACAAATAAACACACACACACACATATACTTATCCTATAAGTTTTTTTTTTTTTTCTCTAGAGAACACTGACTCATACCATGGGTGACTGAGACCCTGTCTCACAAAATAAATTGGAGAAGCATTTGAAGATGATATCCAATTTTGACCCTACTTGCTTTATATGTTTACATACGTATACACTTACATAGCATACAAAACATGCTTGTGTTAGACTTTATTGTTGTCATAACACATTATCGTCATTGCTAAAAAACTGTTTTCTATGTGCTCGAGATCCAAATAGTTTTGATAAGTTGAAATCAATCTGGCATCAAGTTTCAGTTCCTTCTGGGGAGAGAAACAATCTGATTTCCTGCCTTTTCAGTATATGGTGACCATTTATATGTCTTGGTTTGTAGCCCTCTTACATCTCCTAATGCAGACACAGGAAGAGTGTTTCTTACAGTGTGTCATTCTGATTGTCCTCATTTCAAATTTTTAGTATTCTCTGTAGTGTCTCCCTTTTGAAAATCTCCTTAAAATCCATTTGTTGTACTGTAATGAACCATGATAACATTTAGAGTGGCAATGAGCAAACATGACTTCATTTTGAGATGTAAAATGACCTGTTCACTGAATAGAATATAATCATCTTAAAGTGGTGGGAAAGTATTATAGGATAAAATCAAAAAATTGACTTGAATTGGAAATAATCTTAAATATGCATTATTCTAAATACCCCTTTATTCCATTAAATATTTAAGTTCATCATAATGTGGCACAGAGAAAGAAAATTGTATTTGATTGACAGAGAAAATGTAAACTACATAGTACAATGCTACACACAAAAAATTCCTGGCTCATTGTGGTGGCACCTGCTTATAAACTCAGGTACTCTGGAGGCCAAGGCAACCCGAATTCTAAGATCAAAGGTAGCTGGGAGTATACACTAATTATGAGACCAGTTTGGGTTACCTAAGGGATACACTGTCAAAAACAAATCAGATACAAATGTTGAGGAAAAGCTATCTATTCCCAAACCAAAAGATTCCAGTTGTTCTTTTAGCCTAACATTTTTAACAATATATCATGGTATCACTGCATGCCAACAGTAAAGGACTAGAGCAAAAACTGGAACAAATAGGGAAAACTTTAGGAAATACAAGTAAGATAAAATAAATACAGAACAAAATTAAATCCCATTTCTTCTTGATTTATTTCATATAAAAATATTAGTTAAAATAGATACTCGAGCCTATACACTCTAGAATAAAATGTGAGTATATGGAGTTACCTAGAGAAAGTCTGGTTTGGGTTCTCAGAACTGTATGTTACTGTGATCACTAGCCAATGCCAAACATCACTGTTTTCTGTTTCCATGAATGGATGGAAAGTTCTGCATTCAGTGTATTTAGAGAAAGGATCTTTCTAAATGATTATTTTGGGAGTTGGAGGTGTAGACATTGGGGCTAATTGTCCTGATATTGTCAGAGATTTTAATCTGCACAGTTGTAAACACTAAGCTACTAAAATTTCCATTATGGTCTGCTTACGACATTTGAAAGATGATTCTTTCCTTTTGTATGCCAGCTTCTCATGACAATTTTAATGGTAAATTTGTACTATATTATCTTTATGTAGCAGCTAGTAATGATAATAAAGACTGTTATAATTATTTGAGATTTACCAGGAATTTTTTTGTATAAGTTATACATATTCTTCTATAATAAACTGTGCAACAATTTTAAAACATTTTAAAATTTGTGATATTAAAATTAACAATCACAGTATGAATCAAACATATCTTCACAGAAAATTATTTTTACAACCAACTACAGATATAAAAAGTTAAGTCAGATGCATTTCTAAGCCAGCTGAAGGTATTTTATCCTATTAATTAAGTACTAAATTTAACTTTCTTCATAAAATTTTTTGGAAGTCTATGAGCTTTATTTTTGATGTTCTACTTTCCATTTGTTTTTTTTTTCTCAAATTTAAAATTATCACAACTTATTCAAATTCTATAAAATAAGTACATTAGCTTGTAGGATTTGTAAACATTTTTGAGCTTTTAATGTCTTCTATTTGTTTTTTAACTCAATTTTGCTGAATATTCAGATAAGTCAAACTTTACACTTTTCTAAAACATTGAAGATAATCACCTGGGTATACTTTCAATAACAAAAATTCTAATACTGTTAATGGATGTATTTCCATGTTTTTACATGTAGATATCCTGTTAGACCAGCACTATTTGTTGATTATGCTATCTTTTTTTTCCATTGTATGATTTTGGTATCTAAAATCAGGTGTTCAGAGTTGTGTGGATTTATTTGTGAATCCTCTATTCAATTCCATTGATTCACCAGTCTGTTTCAAAGCCTGCACTATGCATTTTTTATTACTGTTGTTCTATAGGACAGCTTGAAATCAGGGATGAAGATATCTCCAGAAGATATTTGTTGCAGAGCAGAGGATTATTCTAGCTATTCTGGTTTTTTGTTTGTTTTGTTTTGTTTGTTTGTTTGTTTTTTGTTTTTTCCTATTCTTTATGAAGTTGAGAATTTTCCTTTTAAGTTTTATAAAGAATTCTGTTGTTATTTTGAAGGGAATTTCATTGAATGTGTAGATTGCTTTTGGTAAGATGGTCATTTTTACTGTTTATCCTGCCAAGCCATGAGCATGGGAGATCTTTCCATCTTCTAATAACTTCTTCTGTTTCTTTCCTAAAGACTTGAAGTGTTTTTCATACAAGTCTTTGACTCGATTGGTTGGAGTTACACAAAGGTACTTTTTGTTATTTGTGGCTATTGTGAAAGGCGTTGCTTCCCTAATTTCTTTCTCAGTCCATTTGTCGTATGTATGCAGGAGGGTTACTGTACTTTTATTTTGACTTAATTTTGTATCCAAACACTTTGCTGAATGTGTTTATCAGCTGTAGGAGTTCCCTGGTAGAATCTCTGGGGACACTCATGTATACTTTCATATCATCTGCAAAGAATGATACTTTGACTTCTTCCTTTCTGTATTGAATCCCCGTAATCTCTTTTAATTATCTTATTGCTCTAGCAAGGATTTCATGAACTATGTTGAAGAAATATGAAGAGAGAGGGCAGCTCTCTGTTGTCCCTGATTTCAGTTGGAATGATTTAAGTTTCTCTCCATTTAGTTTTATATTTGTTATAAGCTTGCTGTATATTGTCTTTACTGTGTTTAGGTAAGTGTCTTGTATCCCTGATCTCTCCAGACTTTAAACAGAAATGGGTGTTAGATTTATCAAATGCTTTTTCAGTATTGAAGGAGATGATCATGTGTTTTTTTTCTTTCGTTTTTTATATGGTAGATTACATTGATGGATTTCCATTTATTGAATCATCCCTGCATGCCTGAGATGAAGCTTACTTGGTCATAATTGATGATATCTTTGATGTGTTCTTAGATTCAGTCTGCAAGGATTTTGTTGAGTATTTTTTGTATCAGTGTTCACAAGAGAAACTGGCCTAAAATTCTCTTTCTCTCTCCAGTTTTTTTAAGGTTTACATTTCAAGGTGACTATGGCTTCAAAGAATGAGATGGTAACATTTCTTCTAATTCTCTTTTGTGGATTACTTTGAAGAGTATTGGTGTTAGCTCTTCTTCAAAGGTCTGGTAAAATTCTGTGCTGAAACCATCTGGCCTTGGGCTTTCGTTTTGCATGGGAGACTTTTGATGAAAAGTTCTATTTCCTTAGGGGATGTAGGATTATTTAGTTTATTTATGTGAACTTGATTCATCTTTTGTAAGTGGAATCACTCAAGAAAATTGTCCATTTAATTGAGATTTTTTCATTTTGTGGGATATAGGCTTTTGAAGAAAGACCTAGTGATTGTTTGGATTTCTTCCATGTCCCTTGATATGTCCCCTTTTCATTTCAGATTTTGTTGATTTGGATAGTGTCTCTCTGCCCTTTTGTTAGTTTGTATAAAGGTTTGTCTATCTTGTTGATTTTCTCAAGGAAATAGCTCTTGGTTTCCTTGATTGTTTGAATTGTTCTCTTTGTTTGTAGTTTATTGATTTCCTTGGTTGAGTTTGATTATTATCAGCTGTCTACTCCTCTTGGGTGTGTCTGTTTCTTTGTTCCTAGAACTTTCAGGTGAGCCATTAAGTTGCTTCTATGGGATGCTTCAAATTTCTTCTTGAGGGCACTTAGTGCTATGACCTTTCCTCTTAGTACTGTTTTCATCATATCCTATAAGTTTGGGTATGTTATATCTTCATTTTCATTACATTCCAGGAAGACTTTTATTTCTTTCTTTGTTTCTTCCCTGACCCAGCTGTCATTGAGTAGCAAGTTGTTCAGTTTCCATGTGTGTGTAGGCTTTTTGCTATTTCTGTTGTTGGTGAGATCCAGCTTTAGTTCATGGTAGTCTGATAGGAGACAAGGGATTATTTCAATCTTCCTGTATCTGTTGAGGTTTTCTTTGTGCCCAATTATATGGTCTATTTTGGAGAAGGTTCCATGAGGTGCTGACGAGGTAATTCTTTTTGTGATAGGGTGAAAAGCTCTGTAGATGATAGGTCCATTTGATTCATGGCATCTATTTGAGTCATCGTTTCTTTGTTTAATTTCGGTTTGTTCACCTGTCCTTTGTTGAGAGTGGAGTGTTGAAGTCTCCCACTATTAATGTGTGTGGATCTATGTGTGGTTTCAGTGTTATTAATGTTTCTTTTACTATTGTGGGTGCTCTCCTATTTGGAGCATAAATGTTCAGAATTGTGATGTCTTCTTGGTCGATTTTTTTTTTTTTTTGATGAGTATTAAGTAACTTTCCCTGTCTCTTATGTTTAATTTTGGTTGAATATCTATTTTATTAGATACTGGAATGACAACTGCAGCTTGCTTCTTGGGTCCATTTGCTTGGAAAACCATCTTCTAACCCTTTATTCTCAGGTAATATCTATCTTTGTGGCTTAAGTGTGTTTCTTGTATGCATCAGATTTTTGGGTCTTGCTTGCACATCCATTCTCTTTTAGTTTGTGAGTTCATTGATGTTAAGAGAGATTAATAAACAGTAGCTGTTAGGTCATTTGATTTTGCTGCTGGTTGTGGTTTGTGTGCTTAGCTACTTTTAGTTTTGCTGCACTGAGGTTATTTATTTCCTGTGTTTTCCTAATGTTGTTATTTTTCTTCGGCTGTATTTTTCCTTCTAATGTTTTCTGTAATGCTGTATTTGTGTCTAGGTATTGTTTAAATTTGTTTTTGTCGTTGAATATCTTGTTTCCTCCATCTATGATGATTGAGAGTTTTGCTGTGTAAAGTAGGCTGGGCTGATATCTATGTTCTCTTAGGGTTTGTACTATAGCCATCCAGGCCCTTCTGCCTTTCATAGCTTCTGTTGAGTAGTCAGGTGTGATTCTGATAGTTTGCCATTATATGTTACTTGATACTTGGCCTTTTTCCTTTGCTGCTTTTAGTATTTTTTCTTTGTTCTGTTTTGATTATTATGTGGCAGGAGGATTTTTTTTTCTGGTTTAATTTATTAGGTGTTCTGTATGTCTGTTGTATGTTTATAGGCCTCTTTTTTAAGTTGGGAGATTTTCTTCTATTATTTTTTGAAAATATTTTCTGGGCATTGTAGACAGGAATCTTCTTTTTTCTCTATTCCTATTACTCAGTTTTTTTAATTTTATTTTTTTCTTATCAGTTACATTTTATTAACCCTGTATCCCAGCCGTATCCTGCTCCCTCATTTCCTCCCAATCCCAGCCTCCCTCCCTCATCTCCACCATGCCCCTTTCCAAGTCCACTGATAGGGGGACCTACTCTCCATTCATCTGATCATGTTTTAACAGGTATCTTCAGGACTGGCTGCAAAGCCCTCCTCTGTGTCCTAACAGGACTGCTTCTCCCTTGGGGGGTGGGGAGGTCAAATAGCCAGTCATTGAGTTCCTGTTAGAAATAGTCCTTTTTTCCCTCACTATGGGAAACTACTTGGTTACTGAGCTAACACAGGGTACATCTGAGTAGAGGTTCTAGGTTATATCTATACATGGTCCTTCATTAAATATCAGTCTCAGAAAAGACCCTGTGCCCACATATATTTTGTCCTTGTGGAGCTCCTATCCTTTCCCATCATACTAACTCCCCTTCTTTCATATGATTCCCTCTACTCTGCCGAAGGTTTGGTCATGAGTCTTTGTATCTGCTTTGAAAACACTGCTAGTTAGAGTCTTTCACATGCCCTCAGTAGACTCCTATCATACATTCAATGCACATCCCATCTGTCTTTCTAAAGGAGGATTGATCATCTTACCCCATGTCTGCTCTCTTGATTATCTTTTTTAGGTGTATAGAATTCATTCTGTTTATCATATCTTATAGGTCTATATAAGTGAGTATATACCATGTTTGACTTTCTCCTTCTGGGATATTTCACTCAGAATGATCTTTTCTAGATCCCACCATTTGCCTGCAAATTTCATGATTTCCTCCTTTTCGATTGCTGAGTAGTATTCCATTGTGTAAAAATACCACAACTTCTGTACCCAATCCTCTATTGATGGACATCTGGTTTGTTTCCTGGTTCTGCCTATTACAAATAAAGCTGCTATAGACATGGTTGAACAATATCCCTTTTGTGTACTTGAGCAAAGTTTGGGTATATACCTAGCAGTGGTATAGCTGGGTCTTGAGGAAGCGCTATTCCTAATTGTCTGAGAAAGTGCCAGATAGATTTCCAGAGTGGTTGTACCAGTTTACATTCCCACCAGCAGTGGAGGAGGGTTCCCCTTTCTCCACAACCTCTCCATCATATGTTGTCACTTGAGTTTTTCATCTTGGCCATTCTGATGGGTGTAAGGTGAAATCTCAGGGTCGTTTTGATTTGCATTTCTCTGATGGCTAATGAGGTTGAGCATTTCTTTAAGTGTTTCTCTGCCATTCGATATTCCTCTGTCAAGAATTCTCTGTTTTGCTCTGTTCCCAATTTTTTAATTGGATTAATTTGTTTGCTGCTTTTCAGCTTCTTTAGTTCTTTGTATATACTGGATATTAGTCCTCTGTCAGATAAAGGGATAGTGAATATTCCTTCCCAATCTGTAGGCAGTCATTTTGTTTTGATGACGGTGTCCCTTGCTTTACAGAAGCTTTTTTGTTTCATGAGGTCCCATTTACTGATTGTTGCTCTTAGAACCTGTGCTGTTGGTGTTTATGAAGTTGTCTCCTGTGCCAATGAGTTCTAGGCTGTTCCCCACTTTTTCTTCTAAGAGATTTAGAGTATCTGGTTTTATGTTGAGGTCTTTGATCCACTTGGACTTTAGTTTTGTGGAGGGTGATAAATATGGATCTATTGTCATTTTTCTGCATGTAGACATCCATTTGGTTCAGCACCATTTGTTGAAGATGCTGTCTTTTTTCCATTGAATGGTTTTGGCTTCTTTGTCAAAAATCAAGTATTCATAGGTGTATGCATTTATTTCTGGGTCTTCTGTGCAGTTCCTTTGATCCTCCTTTCTGTTTTTATGCCAATACCATGCAGTTTTTATTACTATTGCTCTGTAGTACAAATTGAGATCAGGGATGGAGATACCTCCACATGATCTGTTGTTGCACAGGATTTTTCTGGAGATTCCTGTTTTTTTGTTTCTCCGTATGAAGCTGAGAATCTTCTTTTCAAGGTCTGTAAAGAATTGAGTTGGTATTTTGATGGGAATTGCATTGAATCTGTTGATTACTTTTGACAGGATGGCCATTTTCACAATGTTAATCCTACCAATCCATGATCACGGGAGATCTTTCCATCTTCTGATGTCTTATTCAATTTCTTTCTTCAGAGACTTGAAGTTTTTCTCAAACAGGTCTTTCACTTGCTTGGTTAGTGTGTTTCTTGGATGCAACAGAAGGTTGGATCCTGTTTCCACAACTATTCTGTTAGTCTGTGTCTTTTTATTGGGGAGTTGAGTCAGTTGATGTTGATAGTCACTAGTGACCAACAATTGTTGCTTACTTTTGATATGGGGTTGGTGGTGTCACTGAGTTTCATTGCTTGTATTCTTTTTTTTTTGTGTGTGTGTGTGTGTAGTTATCTATTTCCTCTGTTTCCTTAGATGTAGTTGTTTTCTTTGGTTTGGAGTTTCCCTTCTAGTAACTTCTGTAGAGCTGGGTTACTATGTAGATATTATTTAAATTTGGTTTTGTCATGGAATATTCTGAATTTCTGTCTATGTTGATTGAAAGTTTTGCTGGGTATAGTAGTCTGGGTTGGAATCTGTGGTCCCTTAAGGACACTATGATTTCTGTCCAGGCCCTTCTGGCCTTCATAGTTTCATAGTTTCTGTTGAGAAATCTTGTGTGATTTTGATAGGTCTACCTTCATATGTTACTTGGCCTTTTTTCCATGCTGCTTTTAGAATTTTTTCTTTGTTCTGTAGGTTCAGTGTTTTGACTATGATGTGATGTGAAGAATTTCTTTTCTGGTCTAGTCTACTTGGTGTTCTGTAGGCATCTTGTATGTTTATGGCCATCTCCTTCTTTAAGTTGGGAAAGTTTTCTTCTATAATTTTCTTGAAAATATTTTCCGGACCTTTGAGCCTGATGTCTTCTTTTTCTTCTACTCTTATTATTCTGAGGTTTTGTCTTTTCATGGTGTCCTTGAGTTCTTGGATATTTTGTGTTTGGAACTTTTCTGATTTTATTTTTTCTTTGAGAGACGTGTCAATTCCTGGAAGTGTATCTTCGGCGCCTGAGATTCTTTCTTCCATCTCTTGTACTCTGTTGGTGATGCTTACCTTTGGAGTTCCCGATCTTTTCTCTATGTTCTACAGCTCCTGGTTTTTCTCTATTTGTATTTTCTTTTTTTTATTTTAATTCTGTTTTCATGACTTGCACCATTTCCTTCATCTGTTTGAATGTGGAGTCCTGCTTTTCAATGACAGCTTCTATTTTTTTTTCTGTTTCTTCTCTATGCATCACTAATTGTGCCTCTACTTCTTTGGGTATAATTGCTTGTATTTCTATGAGAGTTTGTTTATTTCTTCTTCATTTACCTTCATTTCTGTGGACGTTTCTTCGAAAGCTTTGTTCATTTCTTCTTTGTTTGCCTCAATATTCATGGTCATTTCTCTGAGAGCTCAATTTGTTTCCTCTTGGTTCATCTCGATTTCTTTGGCTATTTCTCTGAGGGCTTTGTTCATTTCACCTTTATGGGCTCTAATAGCTGGAGAAACATAGTTTTGAGGTTGTTTTCTTGTATATCTAGTGAATTGAAGTGTCCATTGTTTTGTGGGGTTGCTGGTGAGGTCATTATGTCCTGATTTGTGTTGGGTGTGTTCTTAAGTCTGCCTCTAGCCATCTGGTTATTTATAACCCTCACTGTTTGTTCCTCCAGTTTGTAGTTCAGACGATGATCATCTCTTCCTGTTTTCTGGATGGTTTTTTCAGGAAGATGAGAGAGGTTCACTGGTTTGGGAGTGTGCCTTGTGGTTTCAGTTTTGCCTAAGTAAGGAATGTGACGCTGGCACTATTTGCATGCACTTTTAGCAGGCATAGTGTACATGTGGGGATTCTGTGACTATTGCAGTGGCCTGCAGGCCACTATTATGCAGTTCTGTCTGAGATCCAGGGACTGTTTGCCTGGATTAAACTGGTAGACCCACAAGGCAGAGGCTTCAACGTTGGGGTCGCTATCCCAAGAATCCCTATGATGCCCACATTAGGGGCCTGGGTGGCAGGGATCTCATCTGGTTGCTTCTGTGGAGAGGCCCTGGGTCTGGGGCAAACTCTCCCTAGAAGGCTCACTCACTCTCTTGCAGGACCACTTGGAATGCACTGGGGTTTCCCTTGCTCTCTACTCTCTGATTTGGTCCTGCTGCGGGAAATGTGCGAGTAGGCTAACAGTCAACTCTGTGACACTGTGGCCGCAGGACACGCTGTCCACCTCTCCTGTGTGCTGCCTCTCTGTCCTTTTCCTCTGCCAGGAGGGGTTATGTTGATTTGTCCTGGGGTAACTCTGGAAAGAGTTAGGTTGAGTGTTCTCAATATCCTGGGACCAGAACTCTCTGCCAGAAGCAGCCTGGTGGTAGAACCTATGTTTGCTGATCCTGAGAGAGTACCAGGTAGGGTTGAGTGTCCTCAGATCCAGAGCTTGGGTTTCTCTGCCAGGGGCCACTGGGTGAGCTGGAGAGGGGGTACTGTGTCCTGTGGCAGGCTGCCTCTCTCTCCTTCCCCTCTGATCTTCCCCTCCACTAGGGCAAGCTTATGGCGGTGTTCTCAGGGGAGTGCCAGAAGGGGTTGGGACTTCTCAGTCCAGATTCTGAGCCAGGTTTTCTCTGCCAGGATTCGGGGGGGTCGCCAGTGATAGGACTTGGTGCTAGACCTTATTGTGCTGGAACTGGGAGCGTCTCAGGATGTGTTGAATGATCACAGTCCCAGATCCTGAGCTGAAGTTTATTTGCTAGGAGCAGTCGCCAGCACGGTGAAGCCGCTGTGCGCCTCTTTGTCCTTCTGCTCCACAGCGGCAGGGTTATGGCAGCGTTTGGGGGAGTGCCCGAAAGGATTGGGTTTTCTCAGCTCCGATCTCAGGTTGGGGTACAGACAATGTGGTCTGTGGCAGATTCTGCTGGACACCACCTGCCTCCTCTGAAGAGGGAGTAGGGATTTTGAGCTGGGCTCGCAGCTGCTCTCTGAGCATGGCTGGAGCTCAGTTGTGATGGAGGCGGGTACCCGCAGTCAGCGAGAACTTCCAGGGAAAGACTGGGTGACCCATAATCAGCCTCACAACTTTGCTTCCCTGTGGGGTTTTCTTGCGAATGGGACTCCCTTTGTGCCCACCAATCAGCCTGGGAAAGTGATCGGTACGTGCAGGTGTGCAGCTCCAGCACAGAGACCCAAAGCCCATGTTACCAGGGATCTCTTCCGGGTTCTGGCTGGCCGCCTCAGAGTGGACCTGACTGATTCCCATGCTGTGGGAGCCTCCCCTCACCTGGGAAACACGCTTTAGTTTTAGGACCCAGAGTTCAGTCTCCTGGTCGCTGCACGGAGAGTGTTTTCCCACTTCTCAGACACAGTATTCTCCCAGTGCTGCCATCTTGGCCCCTCCACCCTTAAGTCTACTCTTAGGTTCTGTCTTTTCATGTTTTCTTGGATTTCATGGATGGTTTGTGTCAGGAATTTTTGGGATTTAGTATTTTCTTTAACGGCTACATGCATTTACTTCATTGTATCTTCCATATCTGAGATTCTTTATTCCATCTATTGTAGTCTGTTGGTTATGGTTACCTCTGTAGTTCCTGTGTTCTTTTCTTTGTTCTTTCTCACCATGGTTTCCTCTGTTTGTGTTTTCTTTAATTTTTCCAATTCTATTTTCTGATCCTGAACCATTTTTTTTATTTCCTTTACCTGTCTGACTGTATCTTCCTTCAATTCCTTCACCTGTTTGTTTGAACATTCCTCTGTTTCTTTTATTTCTTTCAGTGATTTAATCATTTTCTTTCTGAAAGCAACAAGCTGTTTTACTACAGTTTCTTGAATTTCTTTACTGATGGTCGTAATCTGTTTGACTTTATCTCCCTCTAAATCTTCAAACATTTTATTTGTTTCCTTCATTATTTTCTTCTTAAGCATTGATGTAAAGTCATCTTCTTAAATTCTACTTATGTTAGGATGTCCAGGGCTGGTTGTCCCTGGATAATTGGGTTCTGGGAATAGCATATTGCTTTGCCTTTTGTTGGTTGTGCTTTAACAGTAGCCTCTACCCATCTTGGTGTCTCAGGTATGGGCTGTTAATTTCTGGTACCTGCTGGAATCCTGGGGTGGAGGGAATCCCATTGGTAGGGTTCTGAAGGAGGCGTCCTCAGCTCTTTGAGTGTGGTCAATGGATTGGTGGTGCTTTTCCAAAATTGGCACAATTCAACCCATTTGAAGGACCTGTGTGGTAACTATGGTTCTTGGTAGTCAGGAAGGCTCTCCTCTTTCCAAGAGAAGTCCTGGAGACAGCTGCCTCTCTGTGTTTCTTGCTTAGAACATATTGAGCTGCGACCTTTGCTCCTTTATTTTGTTTTCTGAGCATAGTCCACTTGAAGAACCAGGAAGTGCAGTGGTTTCTTCAGTTTAGCTAGAGATAACTGGTTGCACTTTGGAGCAGTATCTGGGGGCTGATCCAATGGTCTCAGGCTTCTGTAGGTCTGAGGTTGGAGCTGTGTGCCCCAGTACCTTAGTGGTAAAACATGGCAGTTGAGTACAGTGCTCATGTGGGCAGCCAGAGGCCAGAGCTTGGAGCCTGTGGGAACCCAGCAAGAACCCAGCAGGACCTCAGCAAGAACCCAGAAAGAACCCAGGGGGAACCCAGCGGGAACCCAGAAACTCTTCTGGAAGTGGTTTTCCTGAGGTCGGTCCAGTTGTATCTACCACTGTGTGTTCCTCCCAACAAAAAGACCTAGTGTGCAGTGTTTTGGCATCCACAGTTTCATCTGGGATGGCAAGTAGAGTGCAGGCAGAGTGACTCTGCCTTGTTATGGACTGGGCTCCCAGAGGAACCTGGCTGGGTTGGGGGTGGGTGGATGGGAGTTGTGGTGCCCTGAGTTTGGGCCTGCTCTTTTCCACACTGTCGGTTTTCCTTCTGACAGAAAATGACAGTCTCTGTTGCCCTGGGGCCCACATTTCTGTCTGGGACAGAATTCTGTCTGGGACAATGAGTCAGGTGCACAGCAGTTCTCTAGGCTGGCAGCTGATTATCAGCTGGACCCCAGTACCTTTTGCAAGGGTTGTCTGAGTGTCCTGGGGTTGGTTCCTGATCGCTTCCTTCACCGTGGGGTTTTCTCCAGACTGGAAATCCCAGTCTCAGGTGTTGTGGGGCCCACAGTTCAGGCATGCAGGCATGCACCTCTGGGCTGGTGACCAAATGCCAGCTGGGACTGGGTACTCTTCCAGGAGTTTAGCTGGGTGAACTGAACCAAATTGATTCCCACAACATGGGCTTTCCTCTCAGCTGGCAAGCACAATTTTGGTGTGTTAAGGCCAAGAGTTCTGTGTGTTGGTCACTCTCTGTCCCTGCTGTGCTGCTGGTCAGAAACAGTGTCCTCCTGGTGCTGTTATCTTGGATGCTCATTATGACTATTTTAATAATTCTCATTAAAATCTTTGCCAATATTAATTTTACTTTGTTTATTAAAATATTTAAGCTAATTTTCTACTGCTCTGCACATGTTTTCCTCCTACTCTTGTAACTAATTAATGAAGATACTTTTATGATAATGGGCTAATAAGTCCTAAGAATGAATGCATAGATAGGAAATCTGTGTATGTGAGGTTCTTTGTCATGGTTACCAAACCATTTAATAAATAGTTAAGTTTTAAAGCACAAGATTCATTTATCCAGTGTTATGGATTAGAATCATTGTCTAACTTTCTGAATACATTTTAGTATGATTAATATTACATAGTTTCTGTCTTCATGCTTTTATATTCTTATACATATTCACTGATGGAAATCTACTGTTGGTACAGGAATAGAGTCCCTCCCTATCTTGGAGCTTATCATAGAGCTTGCCAAGAGGAACAAGATGGCTGAGGAGGAGAAGGAAAAATGGATAAATAGAAACTGAAAATTTGTTTACATGACTTGCTTTATTACAAAGCTCTTGGATATTCTATTAGTTCCTTGTTTCACTGATGTGACAAAATAACTAATAAGAGCAACTTAATGTGAGGACAGTAAATTCTGGTTCACAGTTTGAAGGGAGCTAATGCATCATGGCCAAGAGGAGGTTGGGGGAAAAGCATGCTCAGCCTGTTTTCGAGCTTTAGTATATCTAGAACCTCAACCCATGTAATGAAGCCAACCATTGCTAAAGTGCTACACTTAGACTATTTCAGAAGTTTTTCCATCTCAGTTGATCTAATTGAGGCTCATCCCATAGGCATCTGGTGAGGTTTATCTTTTGGAGATTCTAGATCATATCAAGTGGGCAGACAATTTAAACCAATTCACAGGGTAAGCAGTGCAATCTCATGAAAGCAGTAGCTCATTCTCAAGAGATAATGAGTTTCTCCTAAGAATTCTTAAGTTTCTCCTAAGAGTTCATCCTAAAATACCTGTTTAAGCTTTTCTTACATGTTACCACGTTTTCACTCTTCAAAGAGAGTTAGAAGAGGACAAAACATAATCTACCAGTGTAATTTATATCTGTTTAAATTCTCTTATCAGAACCTTCTCTAAATATCATTGTCTTTATGTAATTTTAAAATAATGTTCATAAACAATCCAAGTGACAAATTGATTTCTCTGTTTTCTTTTTATTCTTAGACTAGATTTTTCTTCACCTTTAGAATAACATGTATTGATTTTCATCAATGGTATTTGATGGTACTTATTCATTTGTATTTATTATATTTCTTTTTATACAATGACAATTATATGTGTAGTCTAATTTGTATTCTCTCTCACTAGATTTAACCTTTTTCCTGAAAATATTTTTATTTAATATAATTTTAAATGTGCAAATGTGTTTTACATAAATTAGAAATATTTATATAACAATCCTCCTATCAGAAATTTATTTTCTCTGCTAGAAAAAATAGAGTCTTTCAGAGACCCTTTATGGTAGGCTCCTGTCGTGTTTCTTTTTTTCTCCTACTTCCAATGTCTATCCCATTTGTCTTTCTAGATGAGGACTGATTATCTTACCCTGGGTCCTGCTTCTTGCTTAGCTTCTTTAAGTATATAGGTTTTAGTATGTAGATCCTATCTTTTAGGTCTAGTATCCACTTATATGTGAATATATACCATGTGTTTCTTTCTGCTTCTGGGATACCCTATTTATGATGATCTTTTCTAGACCACACCATTTGCCTGCAAATTTCATGATTTCCTTGTTTTTAATTGCTGAGTAGTATTCCATTGTGTAAATGTACCACAATTTCTGTAACCATTCCTCCATAGAGGGCCATACAAGGTTGTTTCCAGGTTCCAGCTATTACAAGTACAAAGCAGATGCTGACATTCATAACCAAACCTTGGGCAGAGTACAGGAAATCATATGAAAGAAGGGTGAGTTAGTAAGACCTGGAGAGGAAAGGAGCTCCACAAGGATCAAACATATCTGGGCACAGGAGTCTTTTCTAAAAATGATTCTCTAACAAGGGATCATGCATGGATGTAACCTAAAACCCCTGCTCAGACATAGCCCAAGGCAGCTCAGTATCCAAGTTGGATACCCCAGTAAGTTAAACAGGGATTGAAACTGATATGAACTCAGTGGCTGGACCTTTAACCTCCCCCCAACCCCAAGGGAGGAGCAGCCTTGATAGGCCACAGAGGAGGCCATTGCAGCTAGTCCTGAGGAGACCTGATAAGCTAGGGTCAGAGGAAGGGGAGGAGGAACTATCTATCAGTGGACTTAGAGAAGGGCAGGGAGGAAATGAGGAAGGAACAGTAGGATTGGGAGGGAATGTGGGAGGGGGCTACAGCTGGGATACAATGTAAATAAACTGTAATTAATATAAAAAACAAAAACTTAATTAAAAATTTTATTGTTTTTTTGTTTTAACTAATTAAGTAATAAAGGATTTACTTAAAATTTAGTTTGTTTCTAATGAATGAACATATTAAATTCCTGTATGAAATTCCATTGAATTTTAAATTGTTGTAAATTATTTATGCTTATTTAGTAATTTATAACTTTATCATTCTGAATTACTTTTAGATATGTCAAATATTTCAGGTAATTTAATTATATTTGTGTTATTTTTATATTATAATTTTCAGGCTGTTTTGTTTTGGAAAATATTTTTTACTCCCAAATTGATTCTTATGTACTTTGCAATATGCTCCTTTACTTTTGTTTGTTTTTACCAAAATACTGAGGAATACACAATCAAAGTTATCCACTGGAAGAAGCTCCAGGTTTTTTGAAGGAAGGGTTCTATGAAACCACTGTCACATCCAGACAGCCTCTTGCTGAATAAAGGCTCGCAGAAGTATGTCCTTGGAGAGAATGTGATTTTAACTCCTAACTAGCAACTACTGGTATCTCTTCGTGGGCTAAACACTACATGACTGTGTTACGCAGGGTCTCCTTCATGATTATGGTATAACATAACCATGGTGCTCATGCCCT
Source organism: Meriones unguiculatus (assembly GCF_030254825.1). Classification (NCBI taxonomy): domain Eukaryota; kingdom Metazoa; phylum Chordata; class Mammalia; order Rodentia; family Muridae; genus Meriones; species Meriones unguiculatus. Next base: position 21,760,431 of record NC_083353.1, on the reverse strand, counting down.
TTGTCTTGTTTTCCTGAAGGGAAACTGATTGCCATTTTATGATTTCTGAGTAAAACTGTAATTAACTTCTTACTTCTTGACTCTGTTCTAAAAGTCTTCCGTCCTCATTTGTGACCTTGGTAGACATTATTGACTTCTCTCATGCTATAAACCAAACATTCACTTTGGTTTATGTAAAGTAGATTAATCTCAAACCATGTGTGTTATCTTTTCTCATTGACATTTGCAATGAACCAACTGAAGGAAGAAATTACGTAAATGAATCACTCAGAATTCTAATTTCTGTTCTGTTTTCACTGAATCACTATACCCATGATCATGCCTTCTATTTCTAACTGGTGTACATGGACACAGTGTCCCCTTGGAATAACCTCTTGTAAATATCTATCCTTAGTGATTGGGTTCATGATCTCCAGTACTTCAAGAAGCATGCCTGAGAACACAGAGAATGAAAAATCTTCTATAGTATGTGTAGGATACCTCTTATTTCAAATTCTATCTGAGTGGTTTGTGGTTGGAGTCATGATCTCCAGTTCTGTGAGAGCACAGAAAATAAAAAAAAATCTTATAGATATGTGTAGGACACCCCTATTTCCAATTTTTGTTCCTGGTATTCACATATAATAACTAAGATACACTATGTCATAGACACTCTTTTCTCTGAAGCTTTATTTCTAAAACAAATTTTTAATAATTTTTTTTATTAAATTGATTACAGTTTATTCAATTGTATCCCAGGTGTAGCCACCAATTTTTAGTTTTTATATTAATTATAGTTTTGAAGACCAGTACTCACGTCAGCTACAAAGTTTGTATCTTAGTTGCTTTAGATATTGAGCCACCTTTTCAGGCCATTGTGCACATTCTTACAAGTGGAATCGACTTCCAACTTTGTCATGTGTGATGCTTAATTTTGATTGTTAATGGTATTTTATCTGGAACCATCTATGATACAGTTCCCTAAGCACAACTCTGCAGGATTATTTCAATTATGTTACCTTCTGTCCATGCTTCTGAGCAATTAATTGGATTAGGTAATCACGGTGAGAAAACTATAACAACTATTATTGGGCTGTGAAATTACAAACATGATTTCCAGAATGCATAAACAGGAGAAAGCTCAGTGAGTATGAGCCGTCATTGTCCTCTGCTTCTTTGTTATTATTTATTTTTTCTTTATTTCACTTTATTCACTTTGTATCCTCCCATAAACACTTCCCTCCTTCCCTTCTAATCCCACCTTCCCTCCCCCTTCTTCATGTATGCCCATCCACAAGTCCACTGATAGGGGAGGTCTCCCTCTCCTTCCTTCTGAAATTAGTCTATCAGATCTCATCAGGAGTGGCTGCATTGTCATCTTCTGCGTCCTCTGTTTCTTAACTAAGTCAGCCACTTCACTTGCTGTGACCTCCTGACATCAGTCCTGCCCTATAGCGCTACCATAAGCCTACAAACACTGAGCCAAATGTATTTCTAATGTAAATAATATCCTAAAGCTCTTTTTCACACCAAGAGGGAAATAACTTACAAATAAAAATGTTCTTATAATGCCCAGGTTGAGTCAGGTTTTGTGGTATACCCCCTTAGTTGATTCTTTGCCTTTGGGACTTTTTGGCGGCTAGAGTCTGAAAGAATTTGGTCAGAGAAATGTCCCGTTTTCATTTTTTAAGCAGAACTTAACATGTCTTTCTGATGGGAGTTTGTAATATTTAATAAATTGATTCTTGTGGCTCTATCACATGAAAGCAGCTTCCTAAGTAACTGAGAGGGAGGAGAAGACTGCCAAATGGCATTTTCCAAAGATGACATTGATTACAACAATAAAAGTATTTAATATACAACATAAATGTAATAGAAGTGAAACATTGTAAATAATAATAAAGTAAAATAGAGAACATTAGGAATGTATTATAATGAGCTATAAAAGGAAGGAAGGATGTAGGCAAATGGAATTGTGGGATTCCATGATTCAGTTTAATAAGAAACTGAAGGGAAGTAAGGTTGCTTGGACAATCCAAAAGCTTCTTCAGTTATCATCCTCCACAGGATGATCAATTGTACTGGAGAAGAAAATTGTTCCAATATTCACTGTCAAATAAAACAAAAAAAAAATCATGATATAAAACATTCTCAGAAGACAGATTCCACTCAACTCAGATAAAATGAGTCAGTCTATTTTTACAACTCTACACAAAAAATTTCATGTGTTTACAACATATCTGATTTTGAGAGGTCCTATTATTGATTCAGATATGTTTTTCCTATTTATCATTCTTCATGTATTTGTTGTAGTTGATCCTGTGAATCCAGTAGTTACATAATGCTAAGCGTTTGATAAGATTTATCTCTCAAAGAGCCAGCCACTGAATTCATGTTCCCATTACTAGGAACCCACTTGAAGACTGAGTTGTCATGGGTTACATGTGAAGAGATGTGAAGAGATTCTAGGGTTTCTAGGTTATCTCCATGCACAGTCTTTGGTTGGAGTATCAGTCTCAGAAAAGACCCCTGGGCCCAGAATTTTTGGTTCTGTTGCTCTTCTTGTGGAGTTCCTGTCTCCTTAAGGTCTTCCCATCTCCCCCTTCTTTCATAAGATTTCCTGCACTCTGCCCAGAGTTTGGCTATGAGTCTCAGCACCTCCTTCGATACCTTGCTGGGTAGAGTCTTTCAGAGGCCCTCTGTGGTAGACACCTGTCCTGTTTCCTGTTTTCTCCCTCTTTTAATATCCATCCCCTTTACCTTTCTGCATAAGGACTGATCTTCTTACCCAGGGTCCTCCTCCTTGCTTAGCTAAAGATGGTATTTTTAAACGCATGAGTTTATGCTTAGTTCTTTTTTTTTTTGTAAGACTTTGTAATGTAGAATGCAGTGTGACTATAAAACATTAATCTCTGGCATAAATCTGCACTTTAGAAGCCTATTATGTATACTTTATTAGTCAGAACCTTCTTTGTACACCAAGAAATGTTCCGGCATTTGTATTCATTCATTTTTAACTTCATAAAAATGTTGGTATTGTTATGTATAATTTATCAAGAATATATATTCCCTGAAAATGACATAACTACTTCTAACATTTTTTAAATAATGGAACTACATTATATATATATATATATATATATATATATATATATATATATATATACTGTTTTTGTATCCTATGTTTTAAATAAATATGTTTTATAGTTAATGCATTGTAGTGCATGAAGCTCTAGTTAATCATTTTTATAGATGTGTTATGTGTTATTTTGTGACCATATTACAAATGTTTTATTCATTTTATTGTCAATAACATATGTGTTGTCTCAATAAATTGCTATTACAAATAAAAAAAAAGATTTATCTCTCATAAGAAATCCAACCAACATTACTGTTTTTGCAGGAGGATTGCACAGTTTGTTGACAGTGGCACAGGGCTTAATCTTCCAGAATATTTGAGGGGTTTTTGAATCCAAACGTTGTCTCTAAGTGATCTTTCCAAAAGTAATACTTTGGTAACCAAGATATCCTACATTGACTCAGGGACCAGGAGAAGGAAAGTTGAGAAACACAGCAGGTAATATTCTAGAATCCTTTCAGGGGCTGAATTAGGAGGACATCTGTCATACATACATGCATGAATATATGTGAGTATAAACATGCATGTGTATATGTGTTCAAGGTCAATATGTATGTATGATTATATTTATATTTTTTAATTATGCTGTTTAATTATATTTAATTAAAAAAGACTTTTTCCATGCTAAAATATCAAGATGTGTGCCAATACTGCTGTGATGTTAATTACAGTTTTGTGAAATCAGGAGAGGATGTCATCCTTCCATTCATCTGATTACTACTTTAAATATTCCTGTTACCTGTCAGAAAGTCCTCCTGAGAAGGAACAGATGTAAGATTTAATTCTTCAGTATTAGCATTTGGAAAGTTATTGTCACTTTGGTTATGGGCATCAGCCTTATCACAAGACTTCTCAACAGCAGTTTATAAACCAGAGGAGTTCTTGATGTCCTCCACACTCCTTTGCATGTCTTTATACAATGTAGTAGTATCCTCTTCAAAGATCTTTGGAAAATATTCAGTGAGAATTTTTATAAGAGAAACCTGTAAATCAACAATACAGAAACTAGATTCTGTCATTTCACATTGTTTACAAATTTGATACCAGAGTCTTGAAATGACAAAAAGAATAGGAGTTACTACATGCAGGTATCAACCCATGAAAAGAGTAAGAATAGTATGGGTACATATTTAATGTATAGTCAGTAAAATAAGGAAAAGTTTCAGTAGCCTCACAACAATGACTGTTTTTGTTTAACTTTTATGTTTCTTCCCATGATACACCTCATTTTATATTTGACCAGGCTTTTAAAAATTATTCATTTATTACAATTTATTCAAATTTCCCTACTGCAGTCCACGCCCTGGTCTCCTCTTAGAACCACACACCCTCCCTCTTCTCCTTCTTTGCCCCTTCCCTAAGTCCTGTGACAGGTGAGAACCTCCTGCCAGCTCAGCAGGTAAAGTCTAGGCTCACAACCAAAAATAATTTACCAGTCTTAAACAAGGTAGCAAAGAAATAATTTTCAGGAATATCACACTTAGATGATATTCTTTTTTTTTTTTGTATTCTCTCTTTTTTTAATTTTTTATTTAACTTTTATTAATTACACTTTATTCCTTTTATGTCCCCCCATAGGCCCCTCCCTCCTCCCCTCCCGGTCCCACCCTCCCCCCCTTTCTACATGCATGCCTCTCCCCAAGTCCACTGATAGGGGAGGTCCTTCTTTCTGATTTTTTTTTTGTTGTTGTTGTTCTTCTTCTCAATGCAGTTTATTCAGGAACCTTGAACAATCTTCTGACCCTGGTTAAAGCCAGCCCACAGCTTAAAATAACCTCTGGGTAGCCAACCCCAGAGTGCCTCGTGGGCAATGCAGATAGGTCCACATACACGGAAGCAAGCCTGATCCTCAGCCTTAGCCAAATATGGAGTTGTTTGTGACAGAGAGCACTCACCATCAGGAAGGTGGAAGGCAGAAACCAGCTCCATCTTTAAGTCGTGGCATTACACAGCTCTCTACAGTTCCCCCTTTTTGTTATAGACACATCAGGCAAGAGTAGAGGTCTGATCTCTGATATTAGGAATAAATTGGGACTTTGTACCAATGTTCATTTAGTTGTCATCCACCCAAAGAGCATCAGACCCGTCTGATACCTTTTTCTCAGAGGCGGGACCTGGGGCATCAACCTGCATGCAATCAGACATGCTCTTCTCTGGGTCGAAAGCAGCTGACCCTGAGTGCAGTGCTTAGCTTTGCATCCTGAGCGTAACATTTTAGCTTTTTATGGTAGCCAACCATGTTTGGGGAGACTGTCCTGCTTCAATGGCTGTAAAGGCCTGAATGATCATGGCTGCATTACGCTGTTGTGAGACTCTAATCTTGCATATACACCACAGGCAAACCAAGGAGACCAACCCCAGAAGGCCTTCTAACACTCCCATGCCTGCCCATTCCTTCAGATGATTCATGGCTGCAGCAATCCATGATGATAATCCTCTGGCTAGTCCTGCGTCCACTCAGGTAGAATTTGCCGTAACAATGGCCACTCTCAGCTGCTCCATCATAGTATCGAATTCTTCAGTCCAATTACCTAAAATATAGCTAGACAATTGTTTAGACAGATTTAAAGCACGGGAAAAATTCTCATATTGTATGCTAGTGACACAAAGTCCAGCATACGTCCATTGACAGCCAAGTTGAGCGATTTGCCATAGGGTATCAATTTGCTCCTGCACGAGGTCAATCCTGTGATTGAACACCATCAAGTATCCTTTTTGTTGAGCATTAATTTCTTTTTGTACATCTAAAGCATGAGCTACATTGGCTAAAATATTATTTAGGGTCTGAGCAGTCTGCATAGTATGACTCATGGCTAATGCAGCAGTGGTATCTCCAACAGCCGCCAATGAGATGGCAGTAACAATGGCGGCTGTAATTTTCTTGTTTCATACACAAATAGTTCAGAATAGTGATCCTTCTTTGTTTTCTTCTCTGACCACATAAAGGAATATATATGAATAGAACTGTTTAGAAAAGAAAATCATTAATAGCAGTTAAGAGTGAAAATTATATTTCATTGTTCTTTTTGTACTGAATGTGAATTTTTATTAAGACTTGGATTTTAGGTTGCCAGTTGCTTGGTAGCTGAATAGAGCCAAGAAGAGTCCTGGATGCGAGTGTCATAACTTGTGTTTAACTACTGCAATGTATCATGACTTCTGTTTTGTGCCCCTGATTCCTGAAAGGTACTAGTTAAATATACCCCTTCCTTTCTTTTTATTTCTTTTCCTTCTTTTTTAACATATGATTTTATTGATTCTTTGTGAATTTTCCATCATGTACCCCAAACCCACAAATTTCCCAATCCTTCCATTACTGCTTACCACCCTTTAAATCCCACAAAAGAAAACAAAAAATATTATATATATATATATATAATTTTTATTATTGTGTGTGTGTGTGTATAAATCACTAAAATTATTCCATGTAAGCTGTGTTGTGCCACTGTGTGTCACATTAATATCCTTTTGCTCAAACAGCTCCGTTTGCAGATGTTCACTAAAATGAGTCAATACTCTGGTGCAGAACCTAATGGTTTTGTGCTACACCATCAATAATAGATCCTCTCAGAGACTCTCTCAGATATTCTGGATATCCTCCTGTTGTACCTAGCCATGGATTTCCAGCAGCTTTGGGTGTTCAGGACCAGCCTCTTCACATGTTCCAAAAGTTCATAGATGGAGATGTTGGGATGGGCCAGCTCAAAGTCTTGGATCTGGGTCTTGGCTTAGTCAGCTTGCCAACTCTCCTGCAAATCATGCCACCAGGGCCAGCTCTCCTGCACCTTTTTTTGCAAGAAGGCACACCCCATACTTTCTTAAAAGGTTTTTGTCTCTCATTTTGACAAAAAACACAAAAAGGGTCTTATCAGACTGCATCTGCACATTATGGCATTATATTTTTAAATTTTATTCAGTTTTAAAATTCAGTCCTATTCCTACTGAACTTTGTACCCTTTCTGTTTGCAAATCTATCATGTCCAACTTCTTAGTGGCTGCTATCCTCAGGAGACATATATGCTAATCATAAAATCTTTAAGGATTTTACTTGGGAATTATGCTTTAAGAAGTAAGCCCCACTGTGAGGCAACTGGTAGGCAGCTCTGGTATTAGAGGGAATGCAGGTGTCCTATCTTTCTCTGCCTGTGTCTCAATTGGCTTTCTTCTTAACAAGTGAAAATATATTTTCTTCTTAGGAATTTTCTCCCACCACCTGAAATTTTACTCTGAGGCTTTTAATGAAAAAATAAGCTTATCAATACTAAATTTGAAACAATCAGTAAAACAATTTAAAGTAAATTCCTTGGTGAAACAAGGTTAAGGTAAACTATTATGTGAAGTGGTGTGTCAGAAGTTATATTCATTGACAGCTATCTCAGAAGACTCAGCATCTGTAATTTCACAAGCATGTGTAATTTCAGTTTTATGAGATCCATTGCCATCTTCTTGTTTCCAAGGACACCACAATGCAAGCAGTGTGCAACTTCCATGCAGGCAACATATAAAATGAATAAAAGTTTCAATTGTGCTTTACATGAAATAAAATAAATATTTTGGTGTTAGATTTATGATAAGTGCACTAGTTTGTACTCGAAAGCATTCAGTTGAGTTCTCAGCACATCATGGTTGCTTTGAGTATTATGTAAGTCTAATCCCATGGAGTTCAAAGATTTCTTTGGGCATGCAGGGAACTAAGAAAAGTTGTTAAATGCAAAATTACATGAAAGCAGAAGGTAAGCACACACAGTTATTTAGTAAAATGAATGTTTCCTTATTATAAGCGTAGTTCTACAGATCTCTTGTTGTACAAATGAAAAGCTGCCTGACATAGGAGCTGTATTGTTTCATCTGTGCTCAATTCAAAAAGGAAGTGTGACTAAGTGAATAGAAGCTGGGAACAAGTGCCACTCGCAGGGATGAGAAAACTACTTGAGGAATATATCCAATTCTATTTTATTCTATTTCTCCGTGATGGTCCACAGTCCTAAATTTTAGTTTGTTGAACCTCATCATCTCTTTCTGTCATCTTTAGCGTCTGTGCTTCAAGTTTATTTGGTTTTCAAAGGCAGTTAAAGACGGATGAGACATAACTTCTAATGACATTAAGAAGGACGATTCCCAACCTCCGTGAAATAGATCAATACCTCTTCTAAACCAAAAGAATGCAATCCTAGGGTGTCCTTAAACACCAATGACCTTTCCAACTCCACTGGTGCAGATCTCAAAAGGTCACCCAGAACTTTTCATTTCCATTCTGATCCTTGGCAACTGGGTCTTGGTTTTCTTGGTTGCAAATTGATCCCTTTTTCGCTCTGGTTTATTTCTCAGTGTGCTCTCTCTTTTTCTCTCTCTCTCTCTTTCTCTCTCTCTCTCCTCTCTCTCTCTCTTACATACATACACACACACACTTGCACACATAGGCACACTTACACAGAGGCTATCAACTCTCTATGTCCATGCCTATGAATGACTCTCTTTCCAAACATATCTATATACACACAAATGTTTATTCATGAACATCTATGTATACAAAGGACAGAAATGAACACAATATTCATTAGTGCTGAAGTTAACACACCTGACAGTTATCCTAAACAGTTCTCCCCCAGGCAGTTGTGTACCTTGGCATGGGCAGAGCCCTAAAGTGTGGAAAATTAACTCTGGATAGAAGATTTGTGCAAGCACTGGAGAACTAGCAATGGGAAGTGAGGTCAATGATTTTTGAGGCACAGCCACCCAGAAGAGCAGGTGAGAATTCCAGGAAATCCATCCTTCCCTTCCAATTCATGCAGGTGTGCATCAGGAAGTGGCAGGAGTGGGCATGTCTGGCAGTGAGTCCCTTGGGGAGGTGAAGGCCTAGATGTGAGTTGAGGTGTGGGTGCTGGTCTTTCTTCCTGAAGCCTAGACCTTGAGCCTTCGCCAGAGTCGTTGGGTAGTGGGTGTCTGGTGGGCCGATGCAGGACAGAGTGCTTGCTCTGGGAAGATGGCTGCAGCCTAGGCTCTCATGGGTGGGTGGAATCCGCCCAAAGGGTGTGGAGATCAGACAGAGAGGCCTCCAGAGAGTGTCTCCAGAGATCCAAGTAGGATCCCAGGTGCAAGCTCTGGAAGGCCTGGGTTTTCCGTGGGAAGAGTGGGTGTGTCCAGTCCCGTGCCATCCAAAGATATGCCTGAGCAGAGAGTGTCCTTCTGCGGTTCACCTGCGAGAGAACCGGTTGCGATATTCCCAGAGAGCCTTGGCCATGAGGGGGGCAGGTCTCTTCTTAGCCTGGATCTTGATGCAGAGAGCCCGCTGGGATAGGCTGTATCCAGAGGCCTCCTGGAGGAGGTGCCTTTCAGAGGTGGGCCCCCGCGCCGGGGGTCCGGGCTCCTAATGCTGGCCTGGGCTCCTGGCCTGGGGGAAGAACGTGACCGTCTGAGTTTGTTCGAGGCCTTGCAGCTTCTTGGCCTGTGTCCTCCGGATGCGGGCTGTGAGGGCTTGCAGCTTCACCTCTTGGTCTGCCTCTTCCATCTACTGCTCTGTCTTGGTCTCAGTCTGACTGTGGGTCTCAGTCTGGTCCCCTGCGTGACGAGGTTCCTCCTCTTGGGCTGTGTTGGCTTGGAAGGCGTCCTTGGCTTGGGAGATTTCTTGGAGAGCAGTTTGTTCGGCTGTATCAGCTTCATGGGCTGCAATGGTCTCCATGGCTATAGCCAAAGTTTGAGGTCTTGTTGCTGGTCTTTCTTCCTGAAGCCTAGACCTTGAGCCTTTGCTAGATTCCTTGGGTATCGCCTGTCTGGTTGGACAATGCAAGATGGAGTACTTGCTCTGGAAAGATGTCTGCAGCCTAGGCTCTCACGGGTGGGGGGAACACATCCAATGGTGTTGAGATCAGGCAGAGAGGCTTCCAGAGAGTTTCTCTAAAAAGGTCGCCCGTGAACAGGAAGTGGAATCTCAGGTGAAATTGCTGGAAAGCCATGCCTCCTCCATAGCTCAGGAAGCCTGTTTCAGATCTCAGAGCCCACTCTAGCTGACTCCATGGGGTTCACAGCCCTTCCTTGCCTCCAAACGTTCTCTGGTCAAATGTGTTTTTCTGTATGATCTTTTTGGTACTCTTGGGTTAACCTGCCCACATCTGTGGGTCTCCAACTTTGGAGTCATGAGAGAACCTGGTCTCTTCTTACCCTGCTTCATGCTTTTGTGGCATTCCCTATAGGGCAGACAGGGATCCATCTGGCATGTGCTGTGTGTAGAGGCTTCATGGAGGAAGTGCTTGTCAGAAGAGTCCCCACCTCTCGCCTGAGGTTCACTCTCCTCCTTCTGGATGGGTCTTTTTGCCTGTATTTGGAAAGTGACCATCTTGTTTTGTCTACATCCTTGCAGCTTCTACACTTGTGTGCTCTGTTTGCAGGCTCTCAGGGTTTGCAGCCTCAGCTCTTGTAACTCCTTCATTTGCATGTGTGTTGCTCTCAGTCTGGCTCTGGGTTAGTTTCCCAGGCTAGGACTCCTCTTCTGCGTGCCCAGGTTCAGGCTTATCAAACACACACACACGTATTTAAACTATATATATTGACATATATATATATATATATATATATATGTGTGTGTGTGTGTGTGTGTGTATATGATATACATTCGTACATTTATATGTATATGTATATATATCACAGGTAACTTGCACCTGTGTGATGCATGCTGTGATATATATATATATATATGTATAAATTAGCATATATATATATATATCCCTCGGTATGATGGCAATTGTAATTTTTATCACTGTTTGATATTTAATGTAGTCTTCCCCATGTAACAGAGACCATGAATGACCATGAATTGATTGATACTATGAGATGGCTGTGTCATGATGTTCAAGTTTGTGTTGTTCACTCTAATTTAATCCATGTGACGTTTGGGTGAGAACTCTGTTTAATTATCATTTTGTGAGGGCTACATTGTAATGGCCACTGTGAAATGGTAATAATTAATGGCTACTGTGTTGTGTTCACTGTGTGATGATTACTCTGTGATGGTTACTGTGTTATGGCCACTTTTTGAGGGCCTCTTATTGACAGTAATTTGTTTTTGACACTGTTGATGGTCACTGTATGCTGGCCACTTAATGATGGCCTGTGTGTGTTGGTCACTGAATTATAAATTCTGTGGGATCCCTCTATGTGATGGTCAAATTTTGATAGCCACTGTGATGGTCATCCTGTGATGGCCATTACCTGATGGTCACTGTTTGATATACCACTATGTGATTTATATGGTGTGATGGTCACTGTGTAAATTTGACTTTGTGCTGGACAATGTGTGATTGACATTGAGTTTTGTTCACTGGGCAATGATCAGTGCTTCATCGCCAATACATGATTTTCACTATCATGGCCTGTGACTGATGGTTGTTTTGTGATGGCCATTCTGTGCTAGCTAATAATTGATGGTTAGCTGTGTGATTTAATTGCATAATGGTTACTGTATAATCACTAATCTGTGATGACCATTTTGGTTGATACTGTTTTATGTTCACTGTGTAATATTCATTATATGATGGCCACTGTGTGATAGTCATTATGTCATAAACATGGCGATGCCAAGAGTGTTAAAAATGGCATGTGATGGATACATAGTGATGGCCAATGTCAATGTTCATGGTGATGGCAAACTCTGTGATGGTCACAGTGTGAGAGACACTGTGTGAAGGCCATGATGTGATGATCACTGTGTTGGTCAATATATGGTTATCATTTTATACTATCCACACTTTCAATATCATTGCAATATGAAAGCAGATTGATAGCTGTTGTTTTATGGTTAAAGCATAATGGTCACTGTGTGATGGTATCTGTGTGGTCATATCTGGGTCATGGGTACTGTAAAATCCACCATGTTGTGACCAGCATTTGATGGCCACAATGTGATGACCAGTTTGTGGTAGTCATTGTGATGAACAGCTGTGAGTAATTCACTGAGTGATCATCATTTTGTGATGGACATAGTGTGATGGTCACTGTGCGATGGCCACCTTGGAGTGGAAAGTATGTAATGGTCTCTGTTTATCATCATTATGTGATGGCTTCTATGTGGAGGTCACTAGGAATAAACATAATGTGTTGACCAATGTTTTATATCCTCTGTGTGATGGTCAAATAGCATAACTCCTAGGGATGCCCCCTGTGCTATAGACACAATGAAATAGTCTACTCTATGATGGTGACTCTTCATGTCTTGGGTCCATGAACCAGGCAGTCAAGAATCTGTTTAAAAAACTGAATGTATTTCTAGAAAACAAATTATTGTAGTTACACTACTTCAACTAAAACAGGAGATTTGGACAAACTGATGTGGCACTGTATGACAGGATTGTTATTTTTTCTGGCAAAAAATGTACATCCTGAGAGAAAAGCTGTGAGTATTCTGTGGTGTGCTTCTCTATAAACTGCTTGTTCCTGGGGCATATAGGGCCATAAAGCAGGTTTCAGCTTTTGTTTTGCTTTGCTTTTTTTTGTTTGTTTGTTTGTTTTGTTTTGTTTTTTGAGACAGAGTTTCTCTGTGTTACCTTGGCTGCCCTGGACTCATTCTGTAGAGAAGGCTGGCATTGAACTCACAGAAATCCATGTGCCTCTGTCCCCTGGAGTGCTGAGATTACAGGTGTCACCACTGCCACAGCTTGGTTTCAACTTTAAAATATAAATTTTTATATTTTTATTAATTAAACCTTACTCACTTTGAATCTCCCCATAAGCCCCTCACCCATCCCTCCCAATCCCACCTTCCTTCCTCCTTCTTCTTGCATGCCCCTCCCTGAGTCCACTGATAGGGGAGGTCTTCCTCTACTTCCTTTTGATCTTAGTCTATCATATCTCATCAGGAGTGGCTGCACTGTAATTTTCTGTGGCCTGGTAAGGCTGCTTCCCTCTCAGGGGGAGGTGATCAAAGAGCAGGCCAATCAGATTATGTCAGAGGTAGTCCCACTTCCCATTAGTATGTAACCCACTTGAACACTAAACTGCCATGGACTACATCAGTGCAGGGGTTCTAGGTTATCTCCATACCTGGTACTTGGTTGGAGTATGCATCTCTGGAAAGACCCCTGTGTTCAAATTTTCTGGTTCTGTTGCTCTCCTTGTGGAGTTCTTGTCCTCTCCAGATCTTACTATTTACCACTTCTTTGATAAGATTCAATGCACTCTGCCCAACAGTTGGCCATAAGTCTCAGCTTCTGCTTTCATAGCCTGCAGGGCAGAGCCTTTCAGAGACCCTTTACTGTTTTCTTCTTCTTCTGATGTCCATACTCTTTGCCTTTCAGGATGGGGGTTGAGCATTTTAGTCAGGGTTGACTCCCTCTTGATTAGTTAGGACATCAACATAAAATCAGAAACATTAAATCAGTTATAAGAAAAAGTAGGAAAGACCCTAGAACTCACTGGTACAGGAGAAAACTCCCTAAGCAGAATACGAACAACACAGGCTCTAAGAGCAACAATCAATAAATGAGACCTCATGAAACTAAAAAGCTTCTGTAAAGCAAAGGACACTGTCATCAAAACAAAATGAATGCCTACAGATTGGGAAAAAAATCTTCACCAACCATTTATCTGACAGAGGGCTAATACCCAGTATTTATAAAGAACTAAAGAAATTGAAAAGCAACAAACCAAGTAATCCAATTAAAAAATGGGGAACAGAGCTAAACAGAGAATTCTCTGTAGAGGAATATCGAGTGGCAGAGAAAAACTTAAAGAAAGGCTGAAAGTCACTAGCCATTAGGGAAATGCAAATCAAAACCACCCTGAGATTTCACCTTACAACCATAGAATGGCCAAGATCAAAAACTCAAGTGACAACACATGATGGAGAGGTTGTGGAGAAAGGAGAACCCTCCTCCACTGCTTGTGGTAATGTAAACTTGTACAACCACTGTGGAAAGCAATCTGGTGCTTTCTCAGACAACTAGGAATAGTGCTTTCTCAAGATCCATCCATACCGCTCCTAGGCATATTTCAAAAAGAGGCTCAAGTACACAATAAAGACATTTCTTCAGCCATGTTTGTAGCAGCTTTATTTGTAATAGCCAGAAGCTGGAAACATCCCAGATGTCCCTCAGTGGAGGAATGGATACAGAAATTGTGGTACATCTACACAATGGAATATTACTCAGCAAAGAAAAATAAGGAAATCATGAAATTTCCAAGTAAATGGTGGGACCTGGAAAGGATCATCCTGAGTGAGCTGTCCCAGCAGCAGGAAGACACACACGGTATATTCTCACTCATATAGACATATAATATAGGATAATCCTTCTAAAATCTGTACATCTAGAATATAATTTTTGTAATTTTAATTACGTTATTTCCAAATTCATTTTTCTCCCTCACATATACTGCTCCTTGCCTTCAATTTCATGGCCTTTTGGTTAAATTATTGTTACTGGTTGAATTTTACTTAAGTTTTGCTCAAGGATTTCCCAGATAGTAAGCCAAGAAATGGCTCCCTTCGACATTGAATATAAAATGAAATGTCACACAAGGACCCATGTCCTGGAACAGGAACTGCTTTGGGACATTGGAAGAATTTCTATTAAAATAGATTTTTCCAGACTAAAATCTTGTCTGCTCCAAGGGTACAAGGGCAGAGCTAGGAAGGCCTGTGCTGTCTGAGTCATTTGCTTTCTATTCACCCAGTAAGGGAAACACTATTCCCCAAACCCCACCTTGGTGGTCCTTGCTTAGGAGAGACTCTGGAAAGGCCTAGCCAACAGAAGCTCTAATGGACATTAGCTTGCAAGTTCCTTCTCGATTCTTCCCTGGTTCTGCTCTAGGGATCTGTGCAGGAGACCACAAGCCACACCATGGTGATTGTGGTCACTCTCTTCTTAGGTCAGGAGGAGCAGGCTCGTTGAACTGTCAGAGCAGCTGGTACTGGGATGGACTGTGAAACAGACTGTGGGTTTGTTCATGTGGTGACCTGAGCAGTGGCCCTTGGCCTCTGAGCTTCGCTGATTGTGGATTCTTTGGAAGAAGGAGGCTCTCTGCATCCATGGCTGTGGGACCCTGTGGTGCTTGTACCTAAATCACTACATAGTGCATAAACAATCATTGCTTTTGGTGTATTATAGGAAGAAGACATTATAAAATTGAAGGTCTTTTTTATAGAAGTTCTGAATTTTTCATTCTGCTTTTAGGTTTGTGTTACAAGTTCTGTGAAGGGTTTAGAAACTGGTAGTAAATAGGTGACAGGGGTTACCCTTCAACAATACAGCAATGCTTGGTTAGAATACTATGGCTAGAGAGATGGCTAAGTGGTTAAGAGCACTTATGGATAAGACCAGAGTTAAGATCCCAGGATATATAGCATGTGGCTCACAACTACCTGCAACCACACCTCCAGGGGACCTTTTGATCTACTCTTACTTCACTGGGTATACACACACACAAACACACACAAATGCACACATACACAATTCTTCATATAAAGAAGAATTTAAAATATTTGAAAAGCTAGGTGTTGCTGACATATGCATTTCATTTCAACACTCAAGAGGCAGAGGCAGCTGGAGCTCGGAGTTCAAGACCACTCTGGTCTACACAGTCAGTTCTAGGATAGCTCAAGTTGCATGCATAAACCTTGTCTCAACAACCAAATCACAGATAAAATATAATAAAATAAAATATAAAATAAAAATCCTTTTATGTTTCTGTGATTCAGAGAAATTCATTTCCAAGGACAAAAGGAGTTTCTGAGCTGCAGAGGTTTCCCAGGTGTTCATGGGGTTGGGTGGCTAAGGAAAATTCCACATCTTGTGACATAGATTTTGTGGCAAAAAATAGACATTAAAATATTTAATGTCATTTTGTCTGTGAGTTTCAGTGGGTCTGGGTTTGCATGAATCCACAAGGGGACATGTGGGGCTACCAATCCATTGCAGAGCTTTTGATCTTATCCATTTGAGAGAGAGCTCTAGAGCATGGTCACTCTCTCTCACTATAGGAAATATCAGTGGGTGTTGGGTCAAAACCAACAATTTAGGAGTCACTTTGAGTTAATTTTGTGGTAGTTGTGGAGTTTGTCTATAATTTTTTTTCTTTATTCTTTTCTTTGTTTCAAGCAACTTTGTATCCAGCTGTTTTGTGAAAGGTATTTATCAGGTGTAGGAGTTCCCTGGTAGAATTCTTGGGATCTCTCATGGATACTATGGTATCATCTGCAATTAACGATACTTTATTTACTTCTTTTCAAGTTTGTATTTCCATGATCTTTTTCATTGCCCTCACTAGAAAGAATTTAAAGTATTCTGTTGGATAGATATGGGCAGAGGAAAGAAGCTTGTCTTCTTCCTGATTTTAGCGGAATTGCCTTGAGTTTTTCACCATTTAATTTGTTGTTGGCTGTAGGCTTGCTGTGAATTTCCCTTATTATATTTATGTATGTCTTGTATATTCCTACTCTCCACAAATGCTTACTCATTACGGGGTGTTGGATTTTGTTAAAGCCATTTTCAGCATCTAATGATCTCATAATGTGACTTTTTTTTTCCTTTCAGTTTGTTTATATGGTAGAATACATTGACAGATTTTATATGTTATGTACTTCTGCTTTGTTGGACTATTCAGGGCTTGCTGTAGTAGGATAGCCAGTGGAATATATCGACCTGGCTGTTATAGATCGTATTCTTATTTATTTATTTATTTATTTATTTATTTATTTATCTAGCTAGCTAGCTGTTTATTTGTTTATTTATTTATTTGTATTTTTAATAATTTATTCACGTTACATCCCAATTGTAGCCCCCTCCCACATCTCTTCCCAGTCCCATCTTCACCTTCTTTTCCACCTTACATCCTTCCTTAATCCACTGAAAATGGAAGTCCTCCTCCACTACCATCTGACCCTAGTCTATCAAGTCTCATCAGAACTGCCTGGATCCTCTTCTTCTGTGTCCTGGCAAGGCCACATTGCCAGAAGGGAGTGATCAAAGAACAGGCAACAAAGTTTATATCAAAGATAACACCTGCTCCACTTATTGGGAACCCTCATGGAGACTGAGTGCCTATGGGCTGCTTCCTGGTAGGAGATCTAATTCTTCTCCATGTATGGGACTTGGTTGGCCCATCTGTCTTGGCAGGGCTCCTTGGATCAAGATTTTTAACTTTTTTGGTCTCCTTGTAGAGCTTCTGACCCCCTTCCATTTCCCCATTCTCCCTTAAGACTCCCTGTGCTCTGCCCAGAGTTTGGCTGTAATTCTCAGCTTCTGCTTCCATCTTCTGCTGGGTGGAGACTTTCAGAGAACATCTGTGCTAGACTCTTGTCCTGTTCTCTCCTTCATACTTCATACAGGATAGGTGTCTATCCTGTTTGCCCTTCTTAATGGGAATTCATCATCCTCCCTAGGGTCCTCCTTGTTCTTTACTTTCTTTAAGTCTTTGGATTTTTGTATGGTTATCCTATATTAACTGGCTAATATTTGCTTATAAGTGAGTATGTGCCATGCATATCTTTCTAGTTCTGGCTACCTCACTCAGGATGATCTTTTCTAGTCCCATCCATTTGCCTGCAAGTTTCATGACTTCCTTGTTTTTATTAGCTGCATAGTATTCTGTTGTGTAATTGTATGAGAATTTCTGTATCCATTCTTTGCTTGAGAAAAATATAGGTTGATTCCAGATTCTGAATATTATGAATAAAGCTGCTGTGAATATAGTTGAGCAAATGTCCTTTATGTATGGTGGAGCATC
This sequence comes from Meriones unguiculatus, assembly GCF_030254825.1. Taxonomy (NCBI): domain Eukaryota; kingdom Metazoa; phylum Chordata; class Mammalia; order Rodentia; family Muridae; genus Meriones; species Meriones unguiculatus. The sequence goes on along the minus strand of NC_083353.1, from coordinate 21,742,601 downwards.
TTTTGGGTATATGCCCAGAAGTAATATAGCTGGATCTTGAGGTAGTTATTCCGAATTATCTGAGACAGCGCCATCTTGATTGCCAAAGTGGTTGTACATGTTTACATTTCCACCAGCAATGGAGGAGGGTTTCACTTTCCCTGCATCCTTGCTAGGATGTGTTGTCACTTGAGTTATTGTTATTAGCCATTCTAATAGAATCTCAGAGTCATTTGCATTTGCATTTCCCAGAGGACTAAGGACAGTGAGCCCTTTTTAAGTCATTCCCTGACATTTAGTATTCCTCTGTTGAGAATACTCTGTTTAGCTCTGTATCCCAGTTTGGTGTTTAATTTCTTGAGTCTATATAAATTTTGCATATTAGCCTTCTGTCAAATGTAGGGTTGGTGAAGATCTGTTTTCAGTCTGTAGGCTGTCATTTTGTTCTGATGACAGTGTCCTTTGCTTTACAGAAGCTTTTCAGTTCAGGAGATACCATTTATTGATTGTTGATATTAGAGCCTGTGTTTTTGGTGTTCTATTCAGGATCTTGTCTCTTGGGCCAATGAGTTCAAGGCTCTTCATTCCTTTCTCTTCTAACAGGTTCATTGTGTCTGGTTTTATGTTGAGGTCTTTGACCCACTTGAACTACAGTTTTTCTCAGAGTGATACATATGGGTCTTTTTGCATTTTTCTATATGGAGACATCAAACTAGGCCACTACCATTTGATGAAGAAACTGTCTTTTTTTACACTGTTTGGTTTTGGCTTCTTTGTCAAAAATTAAATATCTGTAGGTGTCTGGGATTATTTCTGGATTTCCCATTAATTACACTAATCCTCTATTCTGTTTCTATGAGAGTACCATGCCATTTTTATTACTGTTGTTCTGTAGTACCACTTGAGATCAGGGATGGAGATACTTCTAGAGGATCTTTGATTGTACAGGATTGTTTTAGCTATTTTTTTCCACATGAAATTGAGAATTGTTGGTTTTTTTTTTTTCAAAATCTTTAAAGAAGTCTGTTGGTATTTTCATGGGAATTGCATTGAATCTATATTCTTTTGGCTAGAATGGCCATTTTCACTATGTTAATCCTATTGATCCATGGGCATGGGAGATCTTTCTATCTTCTGATATCTTATTCGATTTCTTTCTTGAGAGACTTGAATTTTTTTTTCATACAAGTCTTTCACTTGCTTTGTTAGAATTATACCAAAATACATTATGGTTTTTTGTTTTGTTTTGTTTTTGTTTTTTCTGTTGTGAAGGTTCTGTTTGCCTAATTTCCTTCTTTCCCCTTTTATCTTTTGTATACAGGAGGGCTTCGGAGTTTTCTGAGTTAATTTTTTATCCAGCCACTTTGCTGAAGGTGTTTATCAGCTGTAGGAATTCTCTTGTAGAATTTTTGGGGTTACTTATGTATACTATCATATCATCTCTGAATAGTGATACTTTGACTTCTTTTCGGATTTCTATCCCCTTGATTTCCTTTATATTTCTTATTGCTCTAGCTAGGACTTCAAGTAATATTTTCAAGAGATAGGGCAAGAGTGAACAGTCTTGCCTGTTTTATTTCAGTGGAATTGATTTAAGTTTCTTTCCGTTTAGCTTGATGTTGGCTATACCTTGTTGTATATTGCTTTTTCTATGTTTAGGTATGTGCCTTGTAGCCCTGATTTCTCCAAAATTTTAAACATGAATGGGTATTGGATTTTGTCTAATGTTTTTTCAGCATCTAAGGTGATGATTATGTGTTTTTTGTCCTTCCATTTGTTTATATGCTCTATTACACAGACAGATTTCCTTATATTGAACCACAGTGCATGCCTGGTATGAAGCACACTTGGTCATGATGTATACCTTTGATGTGTTTTATTGTATTTGGTTTGTAAGTATTCAGCATTTTTTGCATCAGTGTTCATTAGGAAAGTATTCTATTTTGTAGAATGGTTTGAACAGTGTTGGTATTAGCTCTTCCTTGAGTGTCTGGTAGAATTTTGCACTGAAACTATCTGGTGCTGGACATTTTTTGAATAGGAGAGTTTTGAAGACTGTTTCTATTTCTTTAGGGGACACAAGACTATTAAACTTGTTTATCTGATCTTAATTCTAATTTTGTAAGTGGAATCTATCAAGAAAATTGCCCATCTCATTTAGATTTCTAAATTATGTGGTATACATCCTTTTGAATTAAGACCTAATGTTTCTTTGAATTTCCTCAGTGTCTGTCATTATGTCCTCCTTTTCTTTTCTTATTTTGTTGATTTGGATAGTGTTTCTCTGCCTTTTCATTAGTTTTGCTAAAGATTTCTCTATCTTGTTGAATTTCCAAAGATTCAGCTCTTGGTTTCATTGATTCTTTGAATTGTTTTCTTTGTTCTAATTTATTGATTTCAGTCCTGAATTTGATTATTTCCAGCTGTCTGCTCTTCTTGGGTTCACCTGCTTCCATTTTTTTCTGGTGTGCCATCAAGTTGCTTGTATGAGATGTCTCTAATTTCTTTATGAATGTACTTCATGCTATGAACTTTCTTTTTATCACTGATTTCATTGTTTTCCATAAGTGTGGATATGCTGTTCCTTCATTTTCATTGATTTGTAGAAAGTCTTTAATTTCTTTCTTCTTTCTTACCTGACACAGCTGTCATTGAGTGGAGAGTTGTTCAGTTTCTATGCTTATGTCGACTTTTTTCTATTTCTGTTGTTGTTGAGAGTCAGCTTAGTCCATGGTGGTCTGATAGGTACAAGGGATTATTTCAGTCTTTTTGTATATGTTGATTATGTTGGTCTTTTTGTATGTGTTGAAGCTTGCTTTGTGACCAACTGTGTGATCTATTTTGGAGAAGGTTTTATGCAGTGCTGAGAAGAAGTGATATTCTTTTGTGTTTGCGAGAAAAGTTCTGTAGATGTCTGTTACATCCATTTGATTCATGTCATTTGTTAGTGTTATTAATTCTCTGTTTAGTTTCTGTTTCCTTGACCTGTCCTTTGATGAGAGTGGGATGTTGAAGTCATCCACTATTAATGTATGGGGATTAATATGTGGTTCAAATTTTATTAATGTTTCTTTTACAAATGTGGCTGCATTTGAATTTGGGGCATAGATGTTCAAAATTGAATTTTTTCTTGGCACAGTTTTTCTCTTTTGAGTATGAAGTGTCTTTCTTCATTCATTTTGATTTATTTTGGTTGAAAGTATTTTATTAGATATTAGAATGGCTACTGCAGCTTGCTTCTTGTTGTCCATTTGTTTGGAGAACATTTACTCTCAGGTAATATCTGTCTTTGGTTGAGATGTGTTTGAGTTGTGTTTCTTATATGCAGCAGAAAGCTTGGTCACTCATCCATTCTTTTAGTCTGTGTCTTTTTATTGGAGAGTTGACTCCATTGATATTTAGAGGTATTAATGACCAGTGACTGTAAGTTCCTTTCAGTTTGGTGTTGGTTGCAATAATGTGTTTGTGTCCTTTTCTACTTTTGGTTTTGCTATAGTGAAGTTATTTATGTCCGTTTTTTTGTTCTTCTGGGTGGGGGGAGGGTATGTTTAACCTTGGGTGGTGGTTTTCCTTTTAGTATCATGTGTATGACTGGGTATTTGCATAGATATTATTTAAATTTTGTTCTGTTCTGTAATATCTTCTTTTCTCCATGTATGTTTTCTCCGTATATGTTGAAAGTTTTGCTGGGTATAGTAGTATGGACCAGTATCCTTTATTTATTTATTTTTCTGGGGGGTGGTGTTCAAGATATCTGCCCAGACACTTCTTTCATTTATGAGCTCTATAGAGAAGTCACTTGTGATTCTGATAAGTTTGCCTTTTTTAAATTTTTTTTTCTGGGCCCTTTTCCCTTTCAGCATTCAATTTTCATTTTCTCTTCTGTTCATTTAGTGATTTAGCTGTTATGGGGCCAGATGATTTTCTCTTCTGGCCTAATTTATTGTAGGTCTCTTGTATCCTTGTAAGCATCTCTTTCTTAACTTTGGGAAAATTTTCTTTTATAATTTGTTGGAAATATTTTATGGTCCTTGGACCTGGGAATCTTTTCTTTCTTCTATTTATAATATTCTTAGGTTTTTCCTTTTCACAGTGTCCTTGATTTCTTTGATGTTTTGTGTCACAGATTTCTTAGGATTTGACATTTTTGGTTTGGATGATGCATCAATTTCTTTTTTTTTAGATTTTTTTTTATTTTTTATTTTTTTTATCAATTACATTTTATTAACTCTGTATCCCAGCTGTGTCCCGATCCCTCATTCCCTCCCAGTCCCTCCCTCCCTCCCTCATCTCCACCGTGCCCCTTTCCAAGTCCACTGATAGGGGGGACCTCCTCCCCATTCATCTGATCCTGTTTTACCAGGTATCTTCAGGACTGGCTGCAAAGCCCACCTCTGTGGCCTAACAGGACTGCTCCTCCCTTCGGGGGTGGGGAGACCAAAGAGCCAGTCATTGAGTTCCTGTTAGAAATAGTCCCTGTTCCCCTCACTTTGGGAGCATCAATTTCTTTCATTGTGTCTTCTACACCTGAGGTTCTTTCCTCCATCTTTTGTATTCTGTTGTTAATGCTTACCTCTGTAATTCCTGCTTTCTTCCCTAAGTTCTCCCTCTCTAGGATTTCTTAAATTTGTGCTTTCTTTAATGTTGCCATTTCCATCTTCAGCTTTTGCACAGTATTGTTGATTTCCTACACCTGTTTGTTTGCATTTTCCTGTTTTTTTTTATTAGATGATCTGTCCAATATTCTTCATCTCTTTGAATTCTCCTGCTGATCTTTCAGTGATTAATTTATTTCTATCTCTAAAGGTTTCAGACTTTTTTTTCTCTATCTTCCTGTATTTCTTTATGGATTTTACTTGTTCCGTCTGTTATCATCTTCATAAGCATAGATTTAAGGTTATTTTCTTCTGTTTCATTTGTATTTGGCCATTCATGGTTACTTCCCTTTGGACCACTGGGTTCTGGGGAGGCCATATTGCTTTGGCTTTTGTTGATTGTGTTTTTATACTGACCTTCAGCCAACTGGCTGACTCTGGCATTGGACATTAGATCCTGTTGCCTACTGAAGTGCTCAGGGATGTGGAAATAATCCTGGACAAGAAACTGGATATTCCTGCAGGAGCCCTTCTCAGTTTGGTGGAAATAACCTGAGACTGGTGGGTGGCTCTCAAGGAATTTCCAGTCAGAATCATCAGATGTTTGATCCTGGGGAACATGTGGACCCCTCAGGTACGCAAGGATCCTCCTCTCACAGGCAAGACCTGGAGTCAGCTACTCTACTACTGGCTTTATTTCTCTTAAGTTAGTGAGCCCAGTCACTGTGCTTAGACAATGTGCTTGCTGTATGTAGCCTTTCTAGAGAACCTGTGAGCTCAGAGGTTCTGCTGGTCTCCATAGGAAGACTGAGTGTGTCTTGGAGCAGTGTCTTAGTTTCTTCTGTGGGTCCCAAGTGTCAGAAGGCCCATGGTTGGAGCCAGGTGCTCAGAATGTTGAGAGTGGTCCCTGAGTTTGGAGCTGGGTGTCCCTGGTACTGTAAGGTATCCCCTTTAAGGACACTGAGAGTAGGCACCTGAGTTTTGAGCCATAAACCAGAATACCCAGAAGGTATTTATGGGACAGTGAGAGTGTGTGTTCTGCTCTGGAGCCTCACCCAGGTACTGGAAGGAAGATATGTACTGCATGGTCAGTGAGAGTAAGCACCTGAAGTAAGAGCTGCAAACCACCAGTACCAGACAGTGAGCTAGGGCAGGAAGCCTATCACTTTGGCTGTGTCAGGCAGAAGCCTGGGAACTATTCCAGGGAATAGCAGGGTGGCCAGAAGGTGGGCCCTTGAGTTTCCCTGTGGGTTCTTCTCTCACCTGCAAAGAACAGATGTAAAGGTTTTGAGGGCCACAGTATTCCCTGCTGGTCACTGTGCTCTCACTCCTGAGCTGCTGTTCAGATCTCTGCATGGTTGGTGACACCATCAGCCATCATGGATCTTTTTATAGACTGTATTCTAGCACTTTTTTTTTTGTATAAAAGTTCCAGGTAATTATTGATTCAGGGCTTATTTCTGAGTTTGTCTTACTTGGAGAAGTGTTTTGTTCCATGGCTTCTGTTTCTTCTCATGTGTTGTGAACTGTAGTATGCATGCAATGAGACATTTAAGGAGAAACTGGAAAATGAAAGTGTTGAGCTTAAGAAGATAGTGGTCACAGTGAGGAAGATTCAGTGGGTAAAAGACCACATTAACAATTAGACTAGAGACCATGTGATTGGAATGGCCCAGATCTACTCATATATTTGAACACTCAATTTTCAGTTAGTGGAACAGATTTGGAAATATCAATAGATATGCTGTGTTGGAGGAGCTCTTTCAGTGAACGTGTTTTGAAACTTCAAAATCATATGCCAGGATCAGAGTTTCTTTTTCTGCATGCTGCTTGCAGATCTAGATGTACCTTTTCAGCTCCATGTTGTTTTAATGATCAGAAAATCCCAGATGTTCGATTTTACCAATACAAACTCATGAGCTAGATGCTGGCTTGAGAACTTGCTGGCTCAGTGAGGAAAGAGAAAGCAACTAGCTGACTTTCAGCTTACATCTCAGATGGCAAAGCCCAAAGCCGACAGCTAAAAACAAAAAGTCGAGACACAGCATCAGCTGGTTACTTGGTCTGACTCTTGGTCTAGGGCTAACTGTATTTAATCCTGTTTACAGAAGGCTCTTGGATGAGGGGTGTGTGCTTTGGCTGAGCTGCTCCATGGGTAAGTATTTACAGAAGAAAGAAAGCCCTAGGATTAAAGTTTGAACCATACCACAATTAGAAACAGGGATTTATACTTTACAATATGGGGGTTCACAATGGAATCAAATATCCTGCAACAGCTCCTTGCTTGCCTACTGCCATTGTTTTTTCCCATGAGGATAATGAAATATCCTCTGAAAGTATAAGCAAGCCTCCAATAAAAAGCTTTCTTGTAAGTGTTGCTTTGCAATGGTGTCTCCTCACAGGAGAAAAACAAAAACCAAGAAAGGTCGTTTCTCTAATGTCTGTATTCTGCCTGTAATCTGTCTGTATTCTGCCCATGTCCTGAGAAACAGAAAGGCAGAATTAAAAAATAAGGAGCTGACATTTTTGAGAAAACATTGAGTCAGTGATTGTGTTGAATAGTTTTATGTCAACTTCACATAAGCTGAAGTCATCTGAGAGGAAGGACTCTTAATAAAAGGCTTCCATAACATGTAGCTTTACGCAAGCATGCAGTGCACTTTATTAATTAGTGAATGATGAGGGAGTGCCAAGCCCAATGTGGGTGATGTAACCACTTTTACATAAACCAAAATGGGAACAGCTATAAACTTTCTGGTGTGACTGAGCCATCAGGATATTACCCCATTTCCACTAAGAAGGTGACACCAGATTTCCAGGGTGTATATATGCTGTATTTTATTTTTGGTGGTTTGATTTATGTGATAAACTTTCTGACTTTCACAGGTTACTAAAGAATTTTCTTAGTCATGTGCCTCCAGTGATAGATAACAATCAAAGGATGCTGAAACTTAACATGTTTTGACTAGGAAGGCTCATGATAATTTGCATCAGCACAGAGCCAGTCTTGGGAAGCAAACATCCAATAGGAATCAAAATAATAGGTTGGTGGGTTTCAGACACTCTGTTGCCCCTGTAGCCATGACAGCTGGAGGCTGTAGCCTCAGGCAGTGCTGAGTCCTCATGTGCTGTCCCAGCCCCACCCTCCTCATGGATTCTCCTAACCTCTTTTTCTTTCAGATACTTGGGACTCCTTTGGTCCAGTTCACTGCCTACTAGTGTGTGCTGCAACAGGCCCTCCAAACCCATTCTCTTGCCTTCATCTCTAGTTGCTATGATATAAACATACTATAGAAAAAAGAACATGCTAATATCATTTCTTGCTCCATTATATTATGTATTTTCTGTGTCCTATGTCCTATGTCCTATAGGTACTTAGTCTAAGAAAGCATATGGTAAATTATACCATGCATTCCCTAACCCAGGCAGCCTGACTTATAGAAATCCATCTCTAAAATTGGGAATTTAACTTGAGTGCTGTCATACATGACTCATATCTAGATTAAAAAATGTAACAGAGATTAACAGATCATGAATTTGGAGAACCGGGTCAAGGGAATATTTGCAAGAAATATTAGAAGTTTAGCCCACCAGGGGCCCCAAAATCTTCTAAGTTAGTTATTAAAAGTTTGTTGATTGCTTTGGCATGCTGTAGAAAAATATTAATGCAGCGAGATGACTACTGTGGCAAGGGATAATACTAAAAATCAAGGTAACTGTTATCTGGATGGAATACAGCTATACCCTTAGTATATAACTTTAATCCATCTGGCTGGAATACACAACCTAAATCCTTCTGGCTGTGTAATTGGCCATTAACATTTTCAGCTGCAATTTAGAATTCACCTTTAGTCCCAAACAACAGCATCGATTTAAGGGGCTAAGTGATGAATCGGAGAAGATTAGATAGAATGAGTGAAAGACTGAGTAAGCATAACTTTCAGGAGTGAAAGGCTATTTGAGAGTATTGCAGAGTAAGTGAGACAGTACAGTAGAGTGGAGTACAGTACAGTCCTATAATAGTGTTATTGGAGACAGAAAAGTAGAGTTCAGGAGTACAGTACAGTTTAATGAAGTTTGGTTCAGTTGAGTCTGTACAGTCAGTTTGTGGAGTTCAGAGGCATTCTTTTCAAGCAGAGCAATGTAGTGTGAAGCAGAGAGAATCCAATTTAAATCACTCAGCTTGGAGAGGAGTTTTGAGCCAGAGCAACTGAGTTGAACCAGGCAACCAGAGTTCAGAAAGAACTAGAAAGGGTGAAATTGTTTAGCACTAAGTCTCAGAAGCTGAAAACACTCTTGGCCTAGGTTAGAAGATGGAGCTGAAAACAGAAGCCATCAGGGTCAGGCTTGCAGAAGATTGGATTGTCTGGAAGCTGGAATCATTCAGGCCTTGACCCAGGCATAGTTCAATAGAAATGCTCTGGGTCCACCCCAGGCTATGTATTCATAAAACTTGGAGTTTGACCTATCATCACCACTCCCTTTATTCCATTTAACATTATAGAATGTTATTTCATCTGTTTATGTCCTTTAATGAAGAACTTAGTTCTATTACATTACCTTGGGTCCTCTTTTTCCTGGAACTGTATACTTTGTACTTTTCCTTGCTCAACCTTTTTCATTATAGATCTGCATAAGACTGGCCATTAACAATGCTGCAGCACACTCAATACTAGGTTGCTTTGAAATGTCCTCTGCTAATTCTATTAATCAAATTCTTGCCCTTGGGTCTTTAGTTTAGCCTCAGGCTGAGTTTTTAGACAATGGCAAAAATCAGCCACATCTTTTGCCAGAGTATTATAACAAGGGACTCTAGGCCACATATTAATATTGTTACCCCTGAAACTGACCCTCATGGTTCACATCACCCTCAGCCCTACTGACTGCCATGTGCAAACTAGGATGGGCCATTAAGGCCCTCATAAAATGTCCAATCTTTATCTAGTCCTGTGTTCCAACATGTTCTATATTCCTCAAAACCAAAGCATATTCAGACCTGTCACAGCAATACCCCAGTTCCTGTCACCAACTTCTGAAGTCTTAGTCAGTCTTCTATTGATGTGAAGAGATACTGTGACCATTGATCTCTTGTACAAGAAAGCATTTAATTGGGGCTTGCTTACAGTTTCAGATGTTTAGTCCATTGTTTTCATGGTGGAGACCATGGTGGCACAGAGTCAGAGATGTGGTTAATAAAAGCTAAGAGTTCTACATCCAGATATACAGGCAGCAGGTAGAGCTGCACTGATTAACTATGTAAACTATAATATTTAATGTATATTAAATATTTTAAGATGAATACTGATATATAATTATTTATCTTTGGCTCATGAATCCTAGAATTGCAGTCATCCATAGAAGGGGAAGTTTCCAAGCAATATGATGTCAGTACTAGTGGAACTAATGAAGAGCATTCTCAACAAGGTTGCTTTCTCATGGCCATCTAGACTTGTGAATCTCAGGTTTGCTTCTACCCTCAAGGGCACAGATTTATGGTATCTGATGTAGAGAGAATATCAGAACAAATTCTTACACAGTTTCTGTAGTTGAAAGAGGAACCATTTCACCTTCTCAACTTCGACAAGACAATTCTGTTTTGGGTATCTCAGTTACTGTGAGGAAACCACCACAATCAAGGCAACTTAAAAAGGAAGCATTAAATTGGACTTATGTTCTAGAGAGTTGGAATTTCTGATGAGGGACTAAAGGTATGGCAGCAAGAATAACTGATGGTTCAAATCCAAAGCTAAGCAGGAAGGAGAGAGTACACTTGGGATAGTGCAGTCTTTGGAAACCTCAGAGCCTACTCATGTTACATAGATCCTTAAAGACAGCCATACCTCCAATGCTTCCACCGAATTGGAAAGAAGTATTCAAACAATTGAATCTAAGGGAGTCATTCTCTTTCAAACCACCACACATTTCTTTAATACTTTTCATCTGCACAAACCCTACCATACACTTAAGAGAGAATGTTATGCTTCCAATATACAATGCCACAGACTATATATTGCCATTCCACAAAGAAAGAAACAGAGGTGTTCCCATTCCTGCGGCTCTGTCACTTGTAACACACAGAATGTCTTTCAGGCCAGTTCTACTGCACACCTGCTTCCTCAAAAAAAAAATAATATCTGACTACAAGTGATGTAAGGAATTAAATTATATTTTAGCTTATAATTCCAGCAGAAATACTTCCTTATGGTGGGAAAGACATGAGGACAGTATTGGGAGCATACCTCCAGAACTGGGTCTAATGCCAGGTTCAAAAGCAAATAGAAATTTCCAACAGCCGTAAAACCTCACATACTCCACAGTAATTCATTTCCTCCAAGGAGACTCCATTTCCTAGAGGTACTACAAACTGAAAAATAGCATCACCACCTTGGGATCCAACATTCAACAGAAATTTCAGGAGGATTTTTTTTTACATTGAAAACATAACAGTTACAGGACCTAATACATGTGACCATAGTCTACCATAGTCTTGTAAGATACTATGATAACCCAAACTTCCATATAATAGTCCCAAGAAGTTTTTTTTTTTTAACTTTTTCCTTTAAACTGCAGTAACAACAGAAAGAATGTTATGAATCAGGATATCTAAAATAAATTAGTTGATGCATTTCATAGGGGAGTTACATTAAAATTGAAAAGTATCTGTCATTGTGTTTAGATAGGACCTCATAACAATGTTAGTCTCTCCATGGGTGCCATCGATGAACACTAAGAATGGTAATATAATCCCTCTCTGTGTTATATGTCACTCAGGAAAAAAAAATAGCCAATGTCAGCATTTCATCATTAGGCATTGATTTCATCATTCCATTTGATCACTTTCCTTGGAGCATTTGTAAATGGAAAGGTCATGCTAGTGGGACAAAGAATCTATACTAGTCAACCTTGAAACATTTGCCTTGCATTTTAGAAAACAAATCTAATACCAACATGATTTGATAATTAAGATAACATTCTAATTCGGTGGCCATAATTGTTTCTTGTTCGTATAGTGTCCAGAATATTTTCTAGAATAGGAAAGCACATTCACTTTAGTTTATTATGGTCAAATGGAAATTTTGGCAAAGTATAAGGGAAGTTTTCATGAAAATCTAAAAAAAATAAAACGCCAAATCAAACAAAAAGCAATTTAAAAGACAAAGAAAGTAGATAAGTAGGTGTACTTACAGGAAGAAGATTCCCTGTGAGTATTCCTGAGGATTCTGTGGACTCTACTATATGCTCAAAAAGCTTCTAATCCACAACTTGTCATGGTGTCCCCAGATGCTTTGTGCAAACTCTTGCTACTTCATTTGGAGCAGCCTCTACAGGTCACCTCCTATCATAAACATTGAGTATCTCAAGTTTGCTTGTCTAAACTAACAGACCTCATTGTTGCTGTACTTCCAATATATGAATTCAGTTCAAAATTTGTAAAATGATAATGTGCTATTGCCATTCCTTGTGGCAGCCAACATTCTAATTCACTTATTTATTTATTTACGCTGTTTCCGATAAGGCTTAAGAAAATAATAGCACATTCATATTACTGAGTAGCTCTACATCCCTTGTGTATGGATGTGCATGGGATGCTTGCATCTCTAGTAAATTTCACTGTGGAAAGAAAATTCAACACAAATGTTTTTATAACCATACAAATTTATCCCCCTACATAAACTACAGTATTATAAAAAGAAAAAAAAACCTCAGTTATTGTCATTACACTAAGAACACTAATATAGTATAAAACATTTCAGCATATATTGAGTAACATTTGCTTAATGTAAAGCATTATTACAAAAATGCAAGTTTAAGTAACCTTATTTGTGTGCCTGAACTGTGTTCTGTCCTGTACTGGTTAGATGGTTAGGTTTTTTTTTGTTGTTGTTGTTGTTTGTTTGTTTGTTTTCCTTAACTTAAGCTACAAGCATGTGGAAAGAGAGAGCCCCCTTTGAGGAAGTGCCTCCACCAGATTAGTGTTTATGTGAATCTACTGGGTCATTCTCTTCAGCAATGTTTGGTGTTCATGGAATCGGCCCATTGTGTACAGTGCCACCTTTGAGCAGATGGTTCTGGGAGGCATAAGGAAGAGGATGAAGTGTTTGAAAAGATTGAACACATACTATTTTTCCATAGGACCTTAGAGTAATACCTAGAACCTCATAAGGAAGCTTATAATAGAGCAGACAGTATCAGCCAATTTGTCCTTAGATACAAACTGCACATTGTGTTTCTCTGTCAAAGTCCTGCTTCAAAACCAAAGGGGTAAACTAAGTCAGAGTGTAGATCCCCAGTTGCTGCCTGGTTGGTAATCCAGCAGGCTTTTTCTGATGCTAATTTTTCAGGCTGCAACTGATGGTTACCAGCATGGCTTCCACTGACAGTGGCAAACTGAGGGGGCAGAATTAGATTACTGGTGTAGGCCAGGCCAGTGCTGGTAGCTTCCTAGCATGGTCTTACATTTACCGTGTAAGCATAGGAGATAGCTATTGGCTCTAGCATTGGTGCTCCACTGAAAGTGGCAAAGCATCATCTTAAAAAGAAAAGGAAGAAGAGAAAAGACCACACACACATACACACACACACACATTTACACTTGATGAAGTAAGACAGACTCCAGCAGGTAGGTTTCAACAAGCTTTTCTAGCTTTTCTTTCTCCCAGTTTATACACCCAAGAAAATTATTTTAAACTAAATAAAAATTACAATTTGATTACATGTTATTTTTCTTTAAGTGAATTACAATGAGTATATGTAAGAAAAATATATTCCCCAATACCTTCACATGATCAAGGGTTTTACATAATCTGGGTGAAAAACCAAAAGGCAAAAAAGTTATTTTCAAGAATCCATATACATTTGTAACTAAACAACTTGTTATAAGTTAACAAGGTGAGCAAACAAGGTAATTTCTTAGCTACTTTTCTCTACTAGCAGGCTGCATTTTACAGTGACAAAGAAAGAATTAACTTACAAAGTAATCTCTCACAAAAGTCTTAAAAGAATCACAAATCTAAACTTTTATATAAAAACCAACCAGCCATCTCTACTTTAAATCTTTAAGGTGTGCATCTACACATTAATAATTTTGTATTAATTCACTATCAGGAAGCTGAGAGCAAAAGCAAGTATAAGGAAGTCAATTGTTTTGTTGAGAATGTCACCTCAGCCAGTGCTATCTTGGGCTATTATTCACCAACCTTTAAAAGTCCCTGGCTTTACTATTAAGGTGTACTTTCCTGAACTTCAGAATGTTCTCTAAGATAATTTACATCACAGCCATTAACAAAAATATCTTTACTTAACCTTGCTAAACACTCTGTTTTTTCCTAAAATTTTCTACATCATATCCACTGGCAAAAGCATCTTTTCCTAACCTTGCTAAATAAATCTATTTTTTCCAAACTCATTGTAAAGTTAATGGCCATTGCTAACAATCTGCATCTGAAGGTTCTCCTCAAAGGTGGTAGTTAAAATTAAATCATTAATGTCTCCAACAACCTTGCCTAAAAGAGATCAAGCATTCTTAATTTTAAGTGCCAGATACGCTGCATAGTCAGGGGCTGGAATTTCCATTAGAGTTTTCATATGATTCGTATATTAGGAGGATTATAAGGCTACAAGGGTAAGAAGCAGAGCTATGGCTCCATAACAGCATGAAAGACCTAGAAATTGTACTTCCTTGTACTTCTGAGCTGTGCCACAAACTGAGACAAACCCATCATGGCTCTGCTAACTGGTTGATTGCATTCCATGCATTCTAGAGCTGTTTGCTATTCCTTTGGCACACACTCCAGCAATTGTCCTCTTGTCTTACATTTTGTATACTCAAAATTGTCTCCATATTCCATAGTTCTTTGTAAATTCTCAATTCCCCCCAGACTTCGAGTTCAGTCTCAACAAATTCTGCCAAACTCAATGTCTTCTGGAATCAGTACTATACTCAGGACTCTTAACTAAGGGTTTCATCGGTAGCAGGGAAGCAGATTTCTGCTTCTGTCAGACAAGTCAGCCTGCAAATTGCTTTTCCTCCATTACAGGAGGAATAAACTCTAGATTCATTCACCTTATCTGCCTGTGTCTCACCAACAGGGTTTTTCTTCCCATGAACTGGTTCACATAACAAAAAGCAGGCAGGAAGGCTTGAAATCAGAGAATCAACCCTTTTCAGCTTGTGATATAATTTGTGAATATTTAGTAACTGCCACTTTGATTGAGAAATTCACTAGGGGATGGGCTTTGAGTTTAAATCCTGACACCACTTCTAGTGACTAGTTGTCTGGCCTGAAGATGTGAGCTTTGAACTGCTTTAGCTGCTTTAGCTGACGCCTGTTTGATGGTGATTCCATGTCCTTCTGGAACCATAAAAAAATTAAACTCTTTGTTAAGGTGCCCTAGATATTTTATTTTATCACATCAATGGAAAAGGCATTAATATACATCCTGGGTGAGTTATTGCATATAAAAATAAAAGAAATGTGAAATCAGAATGAACTACCTCATCATGTAAATTTACAATGTTTTATCCACATGAGTTTGTAGGTACACATGCAGTAAAAATGGACATAGGCTTGAACAGATTACTGACACTTGTCAGATTCTTTTAAATACAGAATAAATAATCCCAAGTAACTAAATCTTAAGTGTGTTGGCTAACAATCTTACTAAATATTTTGTAGTCATAGATTCCCTTCAGTATGCTTTATTTTATATAACATGGAAAGGCTTTAATACATTGATTACATTCGTAGGGTTGCACTCCAGTTTGATTTTTTTTTTCACAATTTGGAAGACTATTCTGATGTATAAAAAGCTTTACCGTATTGACTATATTCATAGGATTTTTCTCCAGTCTGAATTCTTTCATGACTTTGAAGATGGCTGTGAAGTGCAGTTTTTATCGCATTGGTTACATTCATAGGGTTTCTCTCCAAATGGATTCTTTTATGTTTTTGAAGAAAGGTGTGACATACAAAGGCTTTACCACATTGATAACATTTCAAGGATTTCTCTCTGGTATGAATTCTTTTATGAGTTTGAAGACTTGTATGATGTGCAAAGGCTTTACCATATCGACTACATTCATAAGGTTTCTCTCCAGTATGAATTCTCTCATGAATTTTGAGATAGCTGTGACATGCAAAGGCTTTACCACACTGACTACATTCATAGGGTTTCTCTCCAGTATGAATTCTTTCATGACATTGAAGATTACTATTAATGCTGAATGCTTTACCACATTGTTTACATTCATAGGGTCTCTCTCCCATATGAACTCTTTCATGTCTTTGAAGATGAGAGTGATGTGCCAAGGCTTTGCCACATTGACTGCATTCATAGGGTTTCTCTCCAGAATGAATTATTTCATGACTCTGAAGTTTACCATTACTAAAGAAGGCTTTACCACATTGACTACATTCATAGGGTTTCTTTCCAGAATGAATTATTTCGTGCCTGGAAAGATAAATAGAATGTGTAAACTTTTACCACATTGCTTAGACTGATGAATCTGTCTAACTGTGTAATTTCACAATTTTGTCTAATTGTAGAAAAGAAACAGACCTTAAGATTTTGTTACATTGTTTCATTTATGAAGTACCTACTTATTAGGTGTCTTTTGTGTGTCTGAAAATAAATTTGTGAAGAGTAGAGCGTTTTGTATGTGGTTCACATATACAGCATCCATTTTCCAAGCAGGTATTTTCACATCTTTGAAGAGAACTGGAAGAACTCACAGCTTTACCACAGTGATTGCATTCATAATGTTTTCCTATAATACGACTCAGACTATATTTGTATTTGGAACAACACAAATGGAAGAATTTTCATAATTTAATAACAGGGTTTTACTGCAGTGTGAGCTTGTTAATGTATTCCCAATAAAGTCTGAAACACGATTAATTTTATACATTTACAAAATCTTTCAGAGTGGTGACAATGTCATATCTTCTAATTGTTCTGGGAGAGAGAGTGGAATCTTGCCTTTCTCCATATCCCTAATGTTCATGTTGCTTGTATTTAATGTGACCTGTGATATACATATTAAAGCAAGAATAACAAATAAGTGCTATCCACATTGGATTAATACAGTTTAACTTATTACTCATCACAGACATATAATATAAAGATTAAAGTTTCTCCACAATAACATTTTTGCATCTCATAAACTGCCCATCTCAGTAAACTTTCATAAGCCACTACAAGTACATGAGTAACATGGGACTCAGCATAAACTAATTGAACACTAGAAGGTTTTCTACATTTATTTTTTGTGTAGGTCTACTACAATATCTGAGTAGCATCAAACTAAATGAATTGGCAGTTCTACAAAGTAGATCTTATGTTGTGATGATTACAATGTTGATAGCTCTTAAATCATTGATTCCTTGTCTTGTTCCTTGCAAACATGAATCAGCTACTTGACCCTGAGGTATATGAAATATTTACTACTCATCAATGTACTTAAAGTCGTGCTCCTTTACACTGTTGCTTTGCCTTAAAAATTCCAGAACACATTAAAATATCTTTATAAGCACATTTATGTCATCTTGCACATGAAACTCACCTTCCTTGTATTTTAGAATTTTGACAGTGTTCTTCAATATCTTAGTCTTTCCATTTGTAACCTAAAATAAATTACCAGAAAATGAACACGACTGATAATTACATAAAATTTAAATTACTATCCTCAGTGATCCTTAGAACTATGCCTGTTTTATTTACCACATTCTGCTTTTTTCACAATCAAAATTATAGAAGAGCATTGATAATCAAGAAAACCTTTCCCCCATATTTAAAAAGTAGAAGAAAATCAAAGTCTTACCTATAGCAGTGAGGTTCCTGTAAGTCTCTAGCATGATATTTACATAGACACTCTTCTGGAAGGATTCAGCAAAGCACAGTCTTCCAGAGTGAAGTTTATGTGCACATCATTATAGGTCATTACATCCTAAAATATCCCAAAGATGTGTCCAACAGAAAGCATAATTCAGACAATATTGTGAATATATACATCTTTTACAACTAAGTTTAAATGATTCACGTGATTTCCATACTTATTCTATGACATGAAATAGAAGAGGTGGTTCACTCCTGTCATTTCTGTGCCCTTTGAATAGGATAGAGCTTTGCAAGGGAAGTTCCTCTTAACAGACATATAGACATAGAAAAAGAAAAACAAACCAACAGATCAATCATAATGAGTACACATCAGAGAAGTTGTATAAACAATTACTAACTACGAAAAAGCAAAACAAACAAAAAACATGGGCAAGCAGGTTATTTGAGCACATGCCTTTATCCCTAGCACTCAGGAGATAGAGGCAGATGTATCTCATTGAGTTGGAGGAAGGCCTAAACTATGGAATGAGTTCACGGACAACCTGAGGTGTATGTTAAGACCTTGTCCCTACTCATCCCCACCAAATAAACAAACAAACTAAAGAACAAACAAAAATTAACCAATCAACCAACTAAATAAATGAAAATGTTAGAGAAAAAATTAAAAAATTTGAAGGTCTCACTGAAGTCATTAAAAAAGTTATGCATTCACTCTAGCTCTGCTTTTATCTCCCAGAAATATGAATACTCACAGTTTAAACTATTAATAAGATACTACTAAAAGAGAATGCATGTTTAACCAGTTTGAAATGGATAGATGAAAATAAAGCAATGTATATGTAGATCATGAAAAAAAAAAAAAAACAGAAGAGAACCAAAGATATGTCTTGAGAATTAAACGTACTTGTTGGACTTCTAAAGCAGGTGAGTTCAATTGGCAGTACTTATAAGGCACTGAAGAAACTATGGAACAAATACCTGTGTTGGTTTAAGAAAATGTTAAATCTAAAAAATTCCAATGACAAAAAATCCAGAAAATCTTAGATATCATGCAAAGACTATATCTAAGAATAATAGGAATACAGAAAGGAGAAGAATAGAAGCTCATTGGCACCGAAATGATTTTAACAAAATCATAGAAGAAAATTTTCATAACTAAAAAAAGAAATATATAAATATACAAGAAGATATACAGATCACCAAATAGATTGAACCAGAAAGCAAAGTCTCCTCACAACCTTATAATCAAAATGTAGAAAGAACATTAAAACATTCAAGAGAAAAAAAACTAACATCTGGAGACAAGCCTATGAAAATTACACCTAACTTCTCAACTGAAACAGTAACAGGTAGAAAGCCTTGGGCAAGATGTACTAAAGAATAAAGAGTCCACAGATACCGGCCAAGATTACTAAACTCAGCAAAACTTTCAATCACTAGAGATGGAGAAAATAAGATCTTCCACAATTAGAACAACATCTATCTACAAATCCAGCCCTACAGAAAGTGTCAGAAGAAAAACTCTAAACAAAGGAGGTTAACTATACATACAAAAAGACAGGAAATAAATAATCTCACACCAGAAAAACGTAAATAAGAAAAACACACAAACACATGCACACATACACACACACACACACACACACACACACACGCGCGTGCCTCAACTACTACCAGCAACAACAAAACTACAGGTATTAACAACCATTGGTCACAGATATCTCTCAATATAAAAGGCATCGATTCCCTAATAAAAACTTCAGACTATCAGAATGAATGTGAAAACAGGATCCATCCTTCTGGTGCATACAAGAAACACACGTCAATATCAAAAAGGGATTGGAAAAAAGATTTTCCAACCAAGTGGACCTGAGAATTAAGCTGGTGTAACTTTACTAATATCTAACACAATACTCTTTAAACCAAAATTAACCAAAAGGAATTGGAAAATACATTTCATATTCATCAAAGTAAAAATACAGCAAGCAGGTATCTCAGTTCTGAACATCTATGCTGCAAATGCAAGGATACCCATATCTGAAAACAAAAACAAAAACAAAATTATGACTTACCCTTAAACCATACATGTATCCTTACATACTTGTAGTGGAAGACTTTAATACCCTAACTTCACCAACCAACACTCGAGCTAACATATATTAAAAACCGAATGGAGTTCCATAGAACATTGCACCCAAACACCAAAGAATATACCTTCTTCTCAGTACCTTGTGGAACTTCATTCAAAACTAACCACATATGCATTTGCTTAAGAAGTTTCCACGGATAAAGGAAAATTGAAATATCCTCCAGTATCCAATTAGTCACCACATATTAAAGCTAGATTTCAGCAACAACAAAACAACAAAAGGCCTACAAACTCATGGGAACTGAACCACTCACTTCTTAATGAATATTGGGTCAACATTGAAATAAAGAAAGAAATTAAAGATTTCCTAGAATATAAAAATGACTGCACGACATACCCTACTTATAGGACCCAATCAAAGTAGTACAAAAAAGAAACTTAATATCACTAAGTGACTACGTAAAAAAAAAAAAAAAATAACAGCTCATCTGAAAAGTATAGAACAAAAGAAGCAAGCATACCCAAAGGAATAGGAAAAAGAGAACATTATTTTTAAGAAAATCAAGGTAACAAGAACTAGGCTCTTTGAAAAAAAATCAAGAAGATGGACAAACCCTTATCCAAACTAACTAAAAGACAAAGGGAGAATATACAAATTAACAAAATCAAAAATGAAAAGACATAACAGACACTGAAGAAATCCATAAAATAATCAGATCATACTTTAAAAAATTGTACACCATAAAATTGAAAAAAATAAAAGAAATGGATAGATTTCCCAATAGATGCCATTTACCAAAGCTACGTCTCAATCACACACACACACACACACACACACACAATTTAAATAGATCTATAATCTGTAACAGAGGCAGTCATTAAAATCTGTACCCTTTGATTTTCCAAAACCCTAGTTTATTTAGGGTTTTTAAATTCTTCTACCTACCTTCTATCCCACTGATCATAGGAAGGGGAGAAAGAAAGTTATTAGAATAAAGGATTTTGTGGACCTTTTTTAGCAGTATTTCCTTGGGGCAAATACACTCTATGCTTTCCAGATACCAGCATTCCTATCCAATAGACAACACCCAACAACAACATGAATTGGCACAATTCAGCAAAGAAAACAAGACTCCCAAAAAAAACAGAGTCAGCAAAATCTGCAAGACTCAGCTGGATTGCTACAAGAAGTTGTCTGCTCTGCAGTGTTTCTCTTTGAAAAGTTTAGAAAAATGAAGACCAGCAATGAGTAGCAATACAAATGCATGTCTCCCTGTCTGTGGGCTTCTGTTTATCATAGCCCACACAAAGCTGTTTTACAACCTGGACATTCCATGCCCCTTGCACAGGACAGCTTCTAGCAAAACATCACTGGCTCTCTCATGTGTCAGTTTTCAGCTGGCCAAGATGATGTGTCCCTTCATGAGTTTGTTTTTAACTGAGGATAAACTACAAACATTTCAACACAAAAAATTTCCAAACCCAGAGACTTGCACATTCACATGGTTTTAGTGCAGAATTTTATTAGACATTCAAAGAAGAGCCAATACCAACACTTCTCAAATTATTCCAAAATATTACAAATGTATATTTCCAAATTCTTTTATGAGGCCAGAGTCACCCTGATATTCAAACCACAAAGATTACATGAAGATTACATAAAGATTACATAAAGACAGAGGATTATAAAAAAACTTCCCTTATAAATATACATAAAATATACTCAATAAAATAATTTCAAATCAATTTTACAAACACATCAAAAAAGATTATTCACCATATTCAAGTAGGCTTCATCCCAGAAATTCAGGGGTGGTACAAAATATAAAATCTGTCAGTGCAATCTACCATGTAAATATATTGAAAGAAAAAAGTACATTATCAAATCGCCCCCTTCCCGGAACCATGCCAGAGAAACCCCGGCTCAGGATTGCACTGAGAAGCCCCAACTGCTTCTGGTACTCCCCTGAGAGCACCTCCATAAGCTTGCAATAGCGGAGGGGAAGGTCAGAGGGGAAGGACAGAGAGACAGATTGCCAAGGACACAGCACCCTCTCTCCAGCTCACCCAGTGGCAGCTAGCAGAGAAACCCAAGCTCTGGATCTGAGGACACTCAACCCTACCTGGTACTCTCTTGGGATCAGCAAACATAGGTTCTACCGCCAGGCTGCTTCTGGCAGAGAGATCTGGGCCTGGGATCTGGGATTGAGAACACTAAACCTAACTCTTTCCTGCACTACTCAAGGACCAGTCAACATAACCCCTCCTGGCAGAGGGAAAAGACAGAGAGGCAGCACACAGGAAAGGTGGACACCGAGTCCTGCGGCCACAGTGTCACAGAGCTGACTGTTAGCCTACCCGCTCACTTGCCGCAGCAGGACCAAATCGGAGAGTAGAGAGCAAGGGAAACCCCTGTGTATTCCAACTGGTCCTGAAAGAGAGTGAGTGAGCCCTCTAGGGAGAGTTTGTCCCAGACCCAGAGCCTCTCCACAGAAGCAAACAAACGAGATCCCTACCACCCACAACCCTAGTGTGGGCATCATAGGGATTCTTGGGATAGCAAACCCAATGTTGAAGCCTCTGCCTTGCAGGTCCACCAGTGTAATCCAGGCAAACAATCCCTGGATCTCAGACAGAACTGCGTAATAGTGGCTTGCAGGCCACAGCAATAGTCAGAGAATCCGCGCATGCACACTGCGCCTGCTAAAAGTGCACGCAAATAGATTCCTTACTTAGGCAAAACTGAAACCACAGTGCACACTCCCAAACCAGTGAACCTCTCTCATCTTCCTGAAAAAAAAAAAAACAGTCCAGAAAACAGAAAGAGATGATCATAGCCCAAACTACAATCTCAGGGAACAAACAGGGAGGACTATAAATAACCAGATGGCTAGAGGCAGATGTAAGAACACTCCCAACAAAAATCAGGACATAATGACCTCACCAGCCACCCCACAAAACAATGGACACTTCAATTCACTAAATATACAAGAAAACGACCTCAAAACTCTGTTTCTCCAGCTATTAGAGGCCCATAAAGATGAAATGAACAAAGCCCTCAGAGAAATAGCCAAAGAAATTGAGACTAACCAAGAAGAAACAAATCATGCTCTCAGAGAAACGACCACGAAAATTGAGGCAAACAAAGAAGAAATGCACAAAGCTCTCAAAGAAATGTCCACACAAATGAAGGCAAATAAAGAAGAAATGAACAAAGCTCTCATAGAAATACAGGCAATTATACCCAAAGAAGTAGAGGCACAATAAGTGATACATAGAGAGGAAACGGACAAAAAAATAGAAGCTGTCATTGAAAAGCAGGACTCCACATTCAAACAGATGAAGGAAATGGTGCAAGACATGAAAACAGAATTAGAATCAATAAAGAAAACACAAATAGAGAAAAACCAGGAGCTGGAGAACATAGAGAAAAGATCAGGAACTACAAAGGTAAGCATCATCAACAGAATACAAGAGATGGAAGAAAGAATCTCAGGAGCTGAAGATACACTTGCGGAAATTGAAACGTCTCTCAAAGAAAAAATGAAATCAAAAAAGTTCCAAACACAAAACATCCAAGAAATCAAGGACACCATGAATAAAACCTAAGAATAATAGGAGTAGAAGAAAAAGACGACATCAGGCTCAAAGGACCAGAAAATATTTTCAATAAAATTATAGAAGAAAACTTTCCCAACTTAAAGAAGGAGATGGCCATAAACATAGAAGAGGCCTACAGAACACCGAGTAGACTAGACCAGAAAAGAAATTCTTCATGTCACATCCTAGTCAAAACACTGAACCTACAGAACAAAGAAAAAAATTTTAAAAGCAGCAGGGGAAAAAGGCCAAGTAACATATGAAGATAGACCTATCAGAATCACACTAGATTTCTCAACAGAAACTATGAAAGCCAGAAGGGCCTGGACAGAAATCATACAGTCCTTAGGGGACCACAGATTCCAACCCAGACTACTATACCCAGCAAAACTTTCAATCAACATAGATGGAGAATTCAAAATATTCCAAAACAAAACCAAATTTAAACAATATCTACATAGTAACCCAGCTCTACAGAAGTTACTAGAAGGGAAACTCCAAACCAAAGAAAACAACTACATATAAGGAAACAGAGGAAATAGATAACTACACAACAACAACAACAACAACAAAGAATACAAGCAATGAAACTCAGTGACACCACCAACCCCACATCTGAAGTAAGTAACAATTGTTGGTCACTAGTTTCTATCAACATCAAAGGACTCAACTCCCCAATAAAAAGAGACAGACTAACAGAATAGTTGCAGAAACAGGATCCAATATTCTGTTGCATCCAAGAAACACACCTATGCAACAAACATAAACACTACCTCAGAGTAAAGGGCTGGAAAAATGTTTTTCAAGCAAATGGTTCCAGAAAACAAGCTGGAGTAGCCATCCTAATATCTAATAAAATAGACTTTCAACCCAAGTTATTCAAAAAAGATAAGGATGGCCACTATATTCTCATCAAAGGAAAAATCTACCAAGGGGACATCACAATTTTGAATATCTATGCCCCAAATACAAAAGCACCTACGTTCGTAAATGAAACAATATTAAAGCTTAAATCACACATTGATCCTAATACCCTAATACTGTGAGACTTCAACACTCCACTCTCACCAAGGGACAAATCAACTAGACAGAAAACAAATAGGGAAATAAAAACAATTACAGAGACCCTAAATCAAATGGACCTAATAGACATCTATAGATCTTTTCATTCAAACTCTAAAGAGTATACCTTCCTTTCAGCACCGCATGAAACCTTCTCCAAAACAGACCATATAGTTGGTCATGAAGCAAGCCTCAACAGATACAAAAAGATTGAAATGATCCCTTGTATTCTATCTGACCACCATGGACTAAAGCTGGACAACAACAACAACAGAAATAACAAAAAGCCGACACGCACATGGAAACTGAACAACTTGTTACTCAATGAGAGCTGGGTTAAGGAAGAAATAAAGAAAGAAATTGAAGACTTCCTAGAACTCAATGAAAATGAAGGCACAACATAGCCAAATTTATGGGACAATTTGAAAACAGTGCTCAGGGGAAAACTTATATAACTAAATGCCTGCAAGAAGAAATTCGTAACATCACATACAAACAACTTAATGGCCCAACTAAAAACCCTAGAAAAAAAAAAGAAGCAGATACACCCAAGAGGAGCAGAAGGCTGGAAATAATCAAACTCAGGGCTCAAATCAATCAAACAAATAAAACTATTCAAAGAATCAATGAAACAAAAAGCTGGTTCTTTGAGGAAATCAACAAGATAGACAAACCCTTAGCCAAACTAACTAAAAAGCAGAGAGAATCTATTTAAATCAACAAAATCAGAGATGAAAACGGTGACATAACTACAGACACTGAGGAAATTCAAACAATCATTAGGTCATACTACAAAAGCCTATATGCCACAAAATTTGAAAACCTAAATGAAATGGACAATTTTCTTGATAGAGTCCATCTTCCAACATTAAGTCAAGATCAGGTAGAAAGACTGAATAGCCCTATATCCCCCAAGGAAATTTGAAGCAGTCATTCACAGTCTCCCCTCCAAAAAAAGCCCTGGGCCAAATGGTTTCAGCGCAGAATTCTACCAGACCTTCGAAGAAGTGCTAACACCAATTCTCCTCAAACTATTCCACAAAATAGATATAGAAGGTACATTACCAAACTCATTCTATGAAGTGACAGTCACCCTTATATTTAAACCACACAAAGACCCAACAAAAAAAGAGAACTTCAGACCTATCTCTCTTATGAACATTGATGCAAAAATACTCAATAAAATATTTGCAAGAACACATCAAAGATATCATTCACCACGACCAAGTAGGCTTCATCCCAGGCATGCAAGGGTGGTTCAACATATGGAAATCCATCAATGTAATCCACCACATAAACAAACTGAAGGAGAAAAACCACATGATCATCTCCTTAGATGCTGAAAAAGCATTTGACAAAGTCCAACACCCATTCATGTTTAAAGTCTTGGAGAGATCAGGATACAAGGCACATATCTAAACATAGTAAAGGCAATATACAGCAAGCCTATAGCCAACATCAAACTCAATGGAGAGAAACTTTAATCAATCCCACTGAAATCAGGGACAAGACAAGGCTGCTCACTCTTGCCATACCTCTTCAACATAGTACTTGAAGTCCTAACCAGAGCAGTAAGACAACTAAAGGAGATCAAGGGGATACAAATCAGAAAGGAAGAGGTCAAAGTGTCACTATTCGCAGATGATATGATAGTATTTATGATTGACCCCCAAAATTCAACCAGAGAACTTCTCCATCTGATAAACACCTTCAACAAAGTGGTAGGACACAAAATCAACTCAAAAAAATCAGAAGCCCTCTTGTATACCAAAGACAAAAGGGCCGAGAAAGAAATTTGGGAAACAACACCCTTCACAATAGCCAATAATAACATAAAGTACCTTGGGGTGACACTAACCAAGCAAGTGAAAGATCTGTTTGAGAAAAATTTCAAGTCTCTGAAGAAAGAAATTGAATAAGATATCAGAAGATGGAAAGTTCTCCCCTGTTCATGGATTGGTAGGTTTAACATTGTGAAAATGGCCATCCTGCCTAAAGCAATCTACAGATTTAATACAATTCCCATCAAAATACCAACTCAATTCTTTACAGACCTTGAAAAAAAGATTCTCAGCTTCATATGGAGAAACAAGGAA
Organism: Meriones unguiculatus; assembly: GCF_030254825.1. Taxonomy (NCBI): domain Eukaryota; kingdom Metazoa; phylum Chordata; class Mammalia; order Rodentia; family Muridae; genus Meriones; species Meriones unguiculatus. The sequence continues at coordinate 21,716,343 of NC_083353.1, read as the reverse complement.
CCCAGAATCTCCAAAACGATCCTGTACAACAACAGATCATCTGGAAGTATCTCCATCCCAGATCTCAAGTTGTACTACACAGCAATAGTAATAAAAATTGCATGGTATTGGCATAAAAACAGAAAGGAGGATCAATGGAACTGCATAGAAGACCCAAAAATAAACCCACACATCTATGAATACTTGATTTTTGACAAAGAAGCCAAAACCATTCAATGGAAAAAAGACAGCATCTTCAACGAATGGTGCTGGTCCAACTGGATGTCCATATGCAGAAAAATGAAAATAGATGTATATTTATCACCCTGCACAAAACTAAAGTCCAAGTGTATCAAAGACCTCAGTATAAAACCAGATACTCTCAATCTGTTAGAAGAAAAAGTGGGGAACAGCCTAAAACTCATTGGCACAGGAGACAACTTCCTGAACAGAACACCAACAGCACAGGCTCTAAGAGCAACAATCAATAAATGGGACCTCATGAAACTGAAAACTTCTGTAAAGCAAAGGACACCATCATCAAAACAAACAACTGCCTACAGATTGGGAAAGAATCTTCACTAACCCTTTATCTGACAGAGGACTAATATTCAGTATATACAAAGAACTCAAGAAGCTGAAAAGCAGCAAACCAAGTAATCCAATTAAAAAATGGGAACAGAGCTAAACAGAGAATTCTTGATAGAGGAATATTGAATGGCAGAGAAACACTTAAAGAGATGTTCAACATCCTTAGCCATTAGGGAAATGCAAATCAAAACGACCCTGAGATATCACCTTACACCCATCAGAATGGCCAAGATGAAAAACTCAAGTGACAGCACATGCTGGAGAGGTTGTGGAGAAAGGGGAATCCTCCTCCACAGCTGGTGGGAATGTAAACTGGTACAAACACTCTGAAAATCTACCTGGCGCTTTCTAAGACAATTAGGAATAGTGCTTCCTCAAGACCCAGCTATACCACTGCTAGGCATATACCCAAAGTTTGCTCAAGTACACAAAAGGGATTCTTGCTCAACCATGTTTATAGCAGCTTTATTTGTAATAGCCAAAACCTAGAAACAACCCAGATGTCCCTCAATGGAGGAATGGATACAGAAATTGTGGTATTTTTACACAATGGAATACTACTCAGCAATCAAAATGAGGAAATTATGAAATTTGCAGGCAAATGGGGGGAATCTAGAAAAGACCATTCAGAGTGAAATATCCCAGAAGGAGAAATACAAACAAGGTATATACTCACTTATATAGACCTATAAGATATGATAAACATAATGAAATCTATACACCTAAAAAAGATAATCTAGAGAGTGGACATGGGGTAAGATGATCAATCCTCATTTAGAAAGGCAGATGGGATGTGCATTGAACGTATGACAGGAGTCTATTGAGCACATCTGAAAGACTCTAACTATCAGTGTTGTCAAAGCAAAGACTCATGACCAAACCTTTGGCAGAGTACAGGGAATCATAAGAAAGAAGGGGAGTTAGTCTGATGGTGAAAAGATAGGAGCTCCACAAGGACCAAATATATCTGGGCACAGCGTCTTTTCTGGGACTGACATTCAACCAAGGACCATGTATGGATATAACCTAGAACCTCCACTCAGATGTAGCCTGTGGTAGCTCAGTAACCAATTGGTTTCCCAAAGTGAGGGGAACAGGGACTATTTCTAACAGGAACTCAATGACTGGCTCTTTGGCCTCCCCACCCCACCCCCCAAGGGAGGAGTAGTCCTGTTAGGCCACAGAGGAGAGCTTTGCAGCCAGTCCTGAAGATACCTGATAAAAAAGGATCAGATGAATGGGGAGGAGGTCCCCCCATCAGTGGGCTTGGAACAGGGCATGGTGGAGATGAGGGAGGGAGAGAGGGACTGGGAGGGAATGAGGGAGCGGGACACAGCTGGGATACAGAGTTAATAAAATGTAACTGATAAGAAAAAAATAAAATTAAAAAAAAAAGAATACCAAAATTGCAAAAACAATCCTCTTTAATAAAAGTTCTTTTGGAGATGCCTCCATCCCTGATCTCAAGCTGTAGTATAAAGCAATAGTAGTAAAAAGTTGCATGGTATTGGCATTGAAACCTAATTGTGGATCAATACAATTAAATAGAAGACCCTGCAATAAACCTACACAGTTATGGATACATTATTTTTGACAAAGTTGCCAAATCCATACAATGGAAAAAAAAAACAGTATCTTCAACAAATGTGCAGGCCTTACTGGATGTCTACATGTAGAAAAATGGAAATAGTTTCATACTTATCACCCTGCATAAAACTAAAGCCCAAGTGGATCATAGACTGCAATATAAAATCAGACACACCAAACTTGTTAGAAGAAAAAGTGGGGAATTGCCACAAGACACAAGTTCCTGAAGAGAATACCAACAGCACAGGCTCTAAGAGCAACAATCAATAAATGGGACCTCATGAAACTGAAAAGCTTCTGTAAAGCAAAAGACACTGTTGTCAGAACAAAATGACGGCCTACAGATTGGGAAAGGATCTTCACCAGCCCTCTATATGATAGAGGGCTGATATCCAGAATATATAAAGAATTAAAGAAGCAACAAATCAAATAATCCAATTAGAAAATGGGGTACAGAGTTAAACAGAGAATTCTCAATAGAGGAACATTGACTGTCAGATAAACACTTAAAGGAATGCTCAACATCGTTAATCATTAGGGAAATGCAAATCAAAACAACCCTGAGTTTCACCTTACAACCAACAGAATTGCTAAGATCAAAAACTCAAGTGACAACACATGCTGGAGCGGATATGTAGAAAGGGGAACCTTCCTCCTTTGCTGGTGGGAATGTTAACTTTTACAACCACTTTGTAAATCAATCTGGCACTTTCTCAGATAATTAGGTATAGCACTAACTCAATATTCAGCTATACCACTCCTAGGCTCATATCCAAATGGTGTTCAAGTATACAAGAACATACACTAAAATGTTCGTAGCAGTTTTATTTGTAATAGCCAGAAGCTAGAAATAACCCAGATGACCCTCAGTTGAGGAATAGATACAAAAATTGTGGTACATTCACACAATGTAATACTACTCTGTAAATAAAGGAAGGAAACCTCCAACTTTTACAGGCAAATTGTGGGAACTAGAAAAGTTCATCCTGAGTGAGGTATCCCCGAAGCAGAAAGACACACAGGTTATATACTCACTCATAATTGGATATTCGACATATAACATAGAATAACCTTACTGAAATCTGTACACTTAAGCTAATCGAGAAGGAGGACTCTGGGTAAGATGTTCAGTCTTCATTCAGAAAGGCAAATGGGATGGGCACCAGAAGAGCAAGAATATTGGAACAGGACAGGAGCCTACCACAGAGAGCCTCTGAAAGACTACCCTGCAGGGTACTCAAACGGGTGCTGAGACTCATAGCCAAACTTTTGGCTGAGTGCAGAGAATCTTATGAAATAAAAGGGAGATAGAAATACCTGAAATGGACAGGAGCTTCAAGGAGAGCACCAGAACCACAAAAATCTGGACATAAAGGGTTCTTTCTGAGACTGATATTCTAACCAAGGATCATTCATGGAGAAAACCTAGAACCCCTGCACAGATGTAGCCCATGGTAGTTCAGTGTCCAAGTTGGTTCCCTAGAACTGTCTCTGAAATTAACTGTTTGGCCTACTTTTTGATTACCCCAACCCTCAGGTATTTGCAGCCTTACCAGACCTTTGAGGAAGACAATGCAGCCACTAATGATGAGACATGATATAGTAGGATCAGATGGGAGAGGAGGAGGACCTCTTATAACAGTGGAGTTGGGGAGAGGCATAGGTGGAGAAGACGGAGGAAGGGTGGGATTGGGAGGGGAAGAGGGACTGAGCTACAGATGGAGTACAAAGTGAATAAACTGTAATTAATTAAAATAAAAATATATAAAAAGGCGCTGTCTTACAGCCCTTGTTTAGTGTCTGATATATATGTTGATTGTGTTTATTCTCCATGAACATCCCCAAGACTTGGGGTCAGAGACATTCTCTTTAATATAACTATTCCACAGTTATATGTTCTCTGTACTTTAACCAATTGTGAGCTTCTGTCTTACCATCTTTGTACTGTAAGAAGAGGGTTTTAGGATGAATGCTAAGAATAGCATGATTTTATGTGCTCAAATATAAGGATGTGAAAGCAGTTTGATGCATGTCCAATCACAAAACAATATAAAACAAACAATGGTAGCTTTTTTTTTCTTGGTTCAAAGACCATCACCAACATAGTTTCTTGAAAATGTTTGCATTTCTAGTCATTACCATTAATTTCATTTCCTATGTGTCCCCATGTAAGGATGGGAAATACTTTCATTTTTTAAAAATTTTTATTTAACTTTTATTAATTATACTTTATTCCTTTTGTATCCCCCCATAAGCCCCTCCTTCCTCCCCTCCCGGTCCCACCCTCCCCCCTTTCTGCATGCATGCCTCTCCCCAAGTCCACTGATATGGGAGGTCCTCCTCTCCTTCTTTCCGATCTTTTTTTGTTGTTGTTGTTCTTCTCAATGCAGTTTATTCAGGAACCTTGAACAATCTTCTGACCCTGGGGAAAGCCAGGCCACAGCTTAAAATAGCCTCTGGGTAGCCAACCCCAGCGTGCCTCGTGGGCAATGCAGATAGGTCCACATACACGGAAGCAAGCCAGATCCTTAGCCTTAGCCAAATATGGAGTTGTTTGTGACAGAGAGCACTCACCATCGGGAAGGTGGAAGGCGGAAACCAGCTCTATCTTTAAGCCGCGGCATTACGCAGCTCTCTACAGTAAAGTTAATCTCTTGAGTCCTCCTAAGTGTGTCAACCTGCAATACAACCACCCTTTAGAGCTCAGCCTGTCAGCCAGTGTCTGAAGCAGCAGCTTTTCTGTCTCCACACAAAACTGATACCAGTCCCCACATTTTCTTCTCCTTTCTGTGTCAACACAACATTGACTATAATGTATCCAGGGAAAGCCTGTCCTCACTGTGACCACTGTCTCACAGGCTCTCATTGCCCTTAGCATTAACCTCAAAATTACTGAGAGACTTCCCAAGTCAGGCAGTCTGAGTTATATGCTGGCCTCTATGAATAAGCCATTTTATTTGTTTCCACAAGGATGAGCTTTCCCAGGCTCTGTGCATTTAAGACTTTCTGCCTTTCATGAAAACAGAGCCCTAAGCATGGGTAAAGGGCTCCACTCTACAATTTGAACTGACAAATCTCTTCCATCAGGCCTGCTCTCAAGTACCTGCTTCTGAAGAAGGCATTCCTCTCCCTTTATTTCTGTTGCATCTCCCACCAGTTCATTCACTTTTCATCTTATCATCTATGACCTTAGTATTTTTTCTGACTAACAGTACTAACTACTCTCTTATCAATGTAAATGAATAGGAAATTTACATGTTAACTTCCTTTGAATGACAACTTATGTACGTGTTAATGAAACTCTGTGCAATGGGAGATAGGAGAGTGTGTACATACATACATTTGAAATGATGTCTAGCTGTGTTTCTGTGTCAATAATCTATTTATCATAGGTTGTTGGCATATGCCTGTTTCTCTTCTGCCAGCAACCTAAATTCTCAGATTATAAGCACTTGTCAACCAAACTGGGCACAGGTGTGACTCTTAAAGCCATCATATGTGGCAAATTAAGTCCAATAATGGTGTAGGGGTAATATCTTAGCAAGATGGCTAGGATTGCCAACCAAAATATTTTTTGTCACATGTCTCACCACCACCAGCCATCCTTCTAGTAAACCCTAATAAGATTGGAAGTGATTGTAACTCACAGCCCCATCTAATACCATAAGTAGTGGAATTCTAACTATACTATTGATTGTGTGCATGAATTAAAGCAGTGTAACAGATCATGGAGCTAACATAATTTCCACTGGTTACCTCTAGGAGGAGCTTGAACTGTAGGCTTAGTCTGGGGGAGACTAGAGAGAAGTAGTTTGTGGGGGAACCTGGCTAAAGTAGAGATCCTCCCTGGCCATGTCTACAGCATAGAGGGTCACCACCAGCTGAAAGATCAGTGGTATCTGCACAGCTCTCAGAACCACCTATTTAGCCTGATTCCACCAAAAGCAGAGAGTTACACCTTGGTAACTCCGAGGCATCTTGACTGCTCCTGGATCTAGGACAGAGTTCACTTTCATCACCATGAGCATTCAGACTGAAGATGTTACAGGTTATTTTTTTTTAAATTTTTTATTAATTACACTTTATTCATTTTGTATACCCCCATAAGCCCCTCTCTCCTCCCCTGCCAATCCCACCCTCCCTCCCCTTTCTGCATGCATGCCACTCCCCAAGTCCACTGATAGGGGAGGTTCTCCTCTCCTTTCTGATCTTAGTCTATCAGTTCTCCTCAGAAGTGGCTGCATTGTCCTCTACTGTGGCCTGGTAAGGCTGCTCCCCCCTAAGGGGGAGGTGATCAAAGAGCAGGCCAATCAGAATATGTCAGAGGCAGTCCCTCTTCCCATTACTATGTAACCCACTTGGACACTGAACTGCCATGGGCTACATCTGTGCAGGGGTTCTAGGTTATCTCCATGAATAGTCCTTGGTTGGAGTATGAGTCTCTGGGAAGTTCCCTGTGTTCAAATTTTCTTGTTCTGTTGCTCTCCGTGTGGAGACCCTGTCCTCTCCAGCTCTTACTATTTCCAACTTCTTACATAAAATTCCATTCACTCTGCCCAACAGTTGACCATCAGGCTCAGCATCTGCTTTGATAGTCTGCAGGGCAGAGGCTTTCAGAGGCCCTCTGTGGTAGGTTCCTAGTTTGTTTCCTGTTTTCTTCTTCTGGCTTTCAGAAGCCCTCTGTAGAAGGTTCCTAGGTTGTTTCCTGTGTTTTTCTTCTTCTGATGTCCATCTTCTTTGCCTTTCAGGATGGGGATTGACTGTTTTAGTTAGGGTCCTCTCTCTAGCTTAGTTTCTTTAGATGCACAGATTTTAGGTTACAGGTTATTTTTATGAAGACTGTTTCAGCCTCCTCCTCAGTGCATTAGCTTGTAATACAGACAACTTTAGAGATCAGCCTGAAATCCAGTGTCTGAAGCATCATTTTTTTTTATCTTTATATAGCCTAGTAATCTCTCTTCTATCAGTACAATGGTCAGTTAGACATCTTTGCCCTAGTAAAATACAAACTGAATGTCTAGGAGAGCATGCAAGGGTCAGTGTGTTCTTTAATCTTTTATGGAAGATACTACTTTGAGTAAAGATTAAATAAATATTTTCCACTACTTTTGCCTATCTTGATAGCATGATTTTAAAGGTGATTTGACAAAGTTATTCTCATTTTTATGGCTGTGTTGATTAGCAGAATAAGTCTTTTAGAAATAATTACATTTCTTTTCATATTAATCATCCATATCTTTAAAATGGATAATCATTAAATTCCAGTACTGACATTATTTTTCTTTATTAAATTTCTGATATTAGCTATGTATTAAATTAGTTTCTGTTCTAGTTATTTAGTGAAAATGAAAGTACTTACAGATATCATGAGGAATTATGTTACATAAACAAACACTACTGCAAAACAGGAATACATCAAATATCTGGCAGACACTGAATATGTATACAATGAAAGCTATGTGTATTCACCTGTCTAAATTCTACAGTCTCCATGTGTTCTACGTATGGACAGAAAACACATGGGTGGCAGCAGAGACTCAGAGAGCATCTGACTTGCCACCATGCTCCTTATCCTGTCATTGTTGAAAAATTAACTGTATTGGAATATACACATTATACATAAAGTTGTATTCTATAAAAGCAATCTACTTTCAAGATTATGTTATATACTCATATTTATACCAAATACTGATGAGATTTTATGACAAATAGACACAAACTAAAATCATCTGAGAGGGACAAACTTCAATAGAGAAAAAGCCTTAGAAGTACTGGGCATTGGGCAAGCCTGTAGGGCATTTTCTTAATTACGATTTGACAGGGGAGGATGGAGTAAATTGTAGGTGATTCCAGCCATTTATGGTGAACCTGGGTTCCCCAACAAAGCAAACTGAGCAAGCTATGAGGAGGAATCCAGTAAGCATCTCTACTCTATGGCCTGTGTTCAGCTCCTGCCTCTGGGTTCCTTCTCTGTTTGAATCCCAGCCCTGACTTCCCTCAGTGATGCACTGTTACCTGGAAGTATAAGAAAAACAAAGTTTCCCATCCTTTTATTTTGCTTTTGGTCATGACATTTTATCATAGCCATAATATTTCTTAAAAAGACACACCCTTTACCCTCCTCTTTTGCTCTATTTCATGTTTCATTTACTACAAGTTTCTTTCCCTCACCTAGTTCCCCTTCCAAATGTTCACTAAAGGTAAATTCATGTTTAAATGTTCATGTTTAAAATAGAAGATTTGTAAATGAGATGGTGCATGTAATAATTTTGTTTCTAAGCTACATGTCCACCTCTACCTCTTCTTCCTGGGTCATATAACACTCTGAATTCTCCCAAACTGCTTTCAAATATAGAGACCTGGAAACCTCACTCTATACTAAAGAAGTATGACTGTGTCTTGATAGACTTTACCTTCCAAAATTTTATCTCCTATTTATGAGTAAATTTAACATTATTAATTGGAAACCCATGACACCCATGTAAACAATATGCTAATAAATATCATCTAAGAGCAACAATCAATAAATAGGACCTTATTAAACTGAAACGCTTCTGTAAAGCAAAAGATACTGTCTTCAGAACAAAACAACAGCCTACAGACTGGAAAAGGATCTTCACTAATCCAATTAAAAATCCAATGAAAAAATGGGGTACGTGTGTTGTCACTCGAGTTTTTCATATTGGCTATTCTGATGGGTGTAAGGTGAAATCTCAGGGTTGTTTTGATTTGCATTTCCCTAATGGCCAATGATGTTGAAAATTTCTTTAAGTGTTTCTCTGCCATTGTATATTCCTCCACAGAGAATTCTTTGTTTAGCTCTGTTCCCCATTTTTTAATGGGATTATGTTGTTTGCTGCTTTTCAGCTTCTTTAGTTCTTTATATGTACTGTATATTAGTCCTCTGTCAGATAAAGGTTGGTGAAGATTCTTTCCCAATCTGTAGGCAGTCATTTTGTTTTGATGACAGTATCCTTTGCTTAACAGAAGCTTTTCAGTTACATGAGGTCCCATTTATTGAAAGATGACAATGCAGCCACTCCTGACTAGATCTGATAGACTAAGATCAGAAGGATGGAGAGGGGGACCTCCCCTATCAATGGACTTGGGGAGGGGCATGCATGAAGAAGGGAGAGGGAAGATGCGACCTGGAGGGGATTATGGAGGATACAAAGTGAATAAAGTGCAATTAATAAAAAAATAAAAAAAAAATGGTGTACAGAGCTAAACAGTGAATTCTCAATAGAAGAATATTGAATGGCAGAGAAATACTTAAAGAAATGCTCAATGTCCTTTGTCTTCAGGAAGATGCAAATCAAAACAACCTTGAGTTTTCACCTTGCACCTTTCACAATGGCTAAGATAAAAAACTCAAGTGATAACACATGAGGCACTTTCTCAGACACATAGAAAAAGCACTTCCTCAAGATCCAGCTATAGCACTCATAGGTATATATCCAAAAGTTGCTCAAGTCCACAACAATGAAATTTGTTCAACCATGGTTGTAGTAGCTTTATTTGTAATAGCCAGAACCTAGAAACAACCCAGGTGTCCATCAATGGAAGAATGGATACAGAAATTGTGGTACATTTACACAGTGGAATACTACTCAGCAATTAAAAACAAGGAAATATACTCACTTATATGTGGATACTAGACCTATAAGATAGGATAAACATACTAAAATCTGTACACCTAAAGAAGCTAAAGAAGAAGGAGGACCCAGGGTAAGAGGATCAATCTTAGTTATAAAGACAAATAGAATGGACATTGGAAGAAGGAGAAAACAAGAAACAGGACAGGGGCCTATGACTGAGAGCTTCTGAAAATCTCTGCGTAGCAGTGTGTCAAAGCAGATTCTGAAACTCATAACCAAGCTTTGAGTGCAGGTAATCATATGAAAGAAGAGGTAGTTAGTAAGACCTGGAGGGTACAGGAGCTTCACCAAGCGAGCAACAGAACCAAAATATCTGGGCTCAGGTGCATTCTTTGAGACTGATACTCTAACAAAGGTCCATTCATGGCTGTAACCTAGAACCCTGCACAGATGCAGCCCATGGAAACTCAGTATGCAAATGGGTTCCCTAGTAAGGGGAAGAGGGACTGTCTCTGACATGGACTGAATGGCTGTCTCTTTGACCCCCCTCTCGACATCCCTGAGGGAGGAGCAGCCTTACCAGGCCATAGAGGAGGACAATGCAGCCAGTCTTGATGAGATCTGAATAGCTAGGGTCAGATCAAAGGGGAGGTGGACCTCCCCTATTGGTGGACTTAGAGAGGGGCATGGGAAAATATGAAGGAGAGAGGGTGGGTGAGATTGGGAGGGGATAGGATATAGGAGGGGTACAGCTGGGATACAAAGCAAATAAAATATAATTAATGTAAAAATTAACAATTTAATAAAAAAAACATGACCAAAGCCACTTTTCAAAAAAGTGTTTATTAGGGCTTTCAGAGAACTAGAATCCGTGATAGCAGTTGAAGGCTGCAGGTGGCAAACCTTGTTTTAACTTGAGCAGAAGCTCAGGGCTCACTTCTCAAAATCTATGTATCTATTTAGATGTGTATGTATGTATATATGCATGTATGTATGTGTACCTTGTGTGTGCTATAACTGGAATTACAGATGACTGAGAATCATCAAACAATTCATTGGAATCAAACATGAGTGTTTTATAAGAGTTGAAATGCTCATAACTGCTGATCTGACTCTATTCCCAAACCTTTCTGTTTTAATATGTATTTTCTTTATCTGCTCTAATTTTCACTCCTCTCCAAATTTCAGTCCCTTTCCAATTCAGATTTCCCTGTCCTCTCCATCCTCTCTTTTCTTTCCTTTCTCTCACCTACTCTTCTACTCCCCCCCTTTTTTCCTTTCTTCTTCTTGCTTCTCCTGTTTCTTTCTGCTGTTGTTGATTAGGATATTTATTGTTTCCTGAGGATTGTAATCAAAGGTTTTCTAGTATATGTCTATTAAACTCACTTTACTTAAATGTTTTCGATTTTAATAAAAGCCTGTCATGAGTGCATCTCGATATTTTCAGATTGTGAGCTCAAAGTTGGTCCCTGATCTTCAATGTTCACTTTTCCCCCAGTGATTGGTTACTCACTTTGATGATATTTTTGGCTGAAGATTTAACCTGAATATTTTCACAGCCCAGTACCCTGGTTATTTACTTCCTCATGTAATGACTGTTTTGCATAAGTCCCTACAGGACAGCCCAGCTGCCCATAATTTATAAACCAGGCCTTTGCAGTTAGAACTGAAAATCATCAGACATCCTGGGCAACCAAGATGGAGTCACACACCCAGATCTTCATATTCTTGCTCCTCTGGTTGTCTGGTGAGACATTAAAGAGTATTAGAGTATTAGAATATCATCAATATAGTTCATTTGTAGAAAAAAACAGCTGTTTACTATAGAAAACCAAGTTTATGCAGGCAATGCCATTAGAAAAGGCATTTTGGATGCCAACATTTCTATCAGGAACTCCTTCTGTTTATACTCATTGTGTATTTCTGGTTTCAGGTGCTGAGGGGAACATTGTGAGGACCCAGACTCCTGAATTCATGTCCACATCTGTTGGAGAGAGAATTACCTTAAGCTGCAAGTCTAGTCAGAGTGTGAGTGGTTGGGTAGCTTGGTACCAGGAGAAACCAGGGAAGCCTCCTAAACTGCTAATCTATGGTGCATCCAATAGATCCACTGGGGTCCCTGATCGCTTCACAGGCAGTGGATCTGGGACAGATTACACTCTCACCATCAGCAGTGTGCAGGATGAAGACATGGCAGTTTATTACTGTCAGCAGAATTGCGATTATCCTCCCACAGTGCTTCAGTCTCCTACACAAACCTCCTTAAAAGTCTCACCACCAGCCTGCAGCACACACAGCTCTGGCCCTGCACACTTCCCCCTTCTGCCTGAGATGTGCTATGCATGATTAATTGATGCAACCTTCTGTAGAAAATTGATTAAGAGATGGCCTCCTTTCTTCCATATTTTCGTCAACACTGGTGTATATAGACAAAAGGAAGAAGTTAAGTTAAGGGATTTAGAAGTTGTGGTGTTGCACTAAAAGGATATAGTACAAGCAAGAAGCATCAGTTAAGTTTATAGTGTCATGCTGACTTTAGATATCTATTTGTTATGGCTTTAGACTATGATGAATCTGTATAAAATAAGACAGATTTTAAAATTATTTACAAAGAATACATCATCCTGAGATTATTATTTTAGATTAAGAATCCTCACCTTTCGTAAATTATCTATCAAGAAAATTGTCCATTTCATTTAGATTTTCAAATTTTATGGTGTATTGACTTTTGAAGTTAGACCCAAAGAGTCTTTGAATTTCTTCTGTGTCTGTCATTATGGCCTCCTTTTTGTTTCTAATTTTGTTGATTTGTATAGTTTCTCTCAGCCTTTTAGTTAGTTTGGCTAAGGGTTTGTCTATCTTGTTGATTTTCTCAAAGAACCAGCTCTTGGTTTCTTTTGAATGTCTGAATTTTTTTTCATGTAATAAATAGTTTAATGCTACAATTATAGAAGGCTATATAAATTTGAAAGACCCAGTTTGCATTATCAGCACACAAAAAGATGAGGAACTCTGGGCAACTGCCCATGTTGTATGCTTTGGTCTATATGTCTCTTTGGTCTATATGTCTATTGCATATATGCATCTGATTTTTATTATTTTTTTACAGTTCATTCATTTTTTTTTTATCTGAGCAATGTTCTACTTCCTTGTCTCTTCCAAATCTCACTCTCTTTTTCTCTCTTTCTCCCATGCCCCTCCCTCAGTCCACTGATAAGTTTGGACCTCCTCCCCTTCCATATGACCCTAACTAATCAGGCCTCATCTGGACTGGTTGTTTTGTCTTACTCTGTGGTCTGGTATGACTGCTCTGTCATCAGGGGAAGGTGATCAAAGCATCAGCCACTGTGTTTATGTTAGAGATACCTCCTCTTCCTCTTATGAGGTGACCCACTTATAGACTGAGCTGTCATGGGCTACATCTGTGCATGTAGGTTATCTCCATGCATGAACCTTGATTGGAGAGTCAGTCTCAGAAAAGTACCCTGTGCCCAGATTTTTTTGGTTTTGTTTTTCTCCTTGTGGAGTTCCTGTCCCTTCCTGGTCTTACTATCTCCCATTCTTTCATAAGATTCCCTGCACTCCTCCCAAAGTTTGGCTATGAATCTCAGGAAATGTTTTGATACCCTTCTGACTAGAGTCTTTCAGAGGCTCTCTGTGGTAGGCTCCTGTCCTGTTCCCTGTTTTCTTCCTCTTCTGATGTCTGTACTGTTTGCCATTCTGAGTGAGGATTCATCAGCTTAACCTGGGTCCTCATTCTTGCTTAGCTTCCTTAGATTTTAGTATGTTTATGTTATATTATTAGTCTAATATACACTTATGAGTTTGTTTATACCATATAATTCTTTCTGCTTTTGGGATACCTCACTCAGTATCATCTTTTCTAGTTCCCACCATTTGCATGCACGTCATGATTTCCTTGTTTTAACTTTTTTTTAAGTCCATTATGTAAATGTACCACAATTTCTGTATCCATTCCTCAGTTGAGGGACATCTGGGATCTTTCCAGATTCTACCTATTACAAATAAAGCTACTATGAACATGGTTGAGCAAATGTACTTGTTGTTTGCTTGAACATATTTTAGGTATATGCCTAGGAGTGCTAAAGTTGAATCTTGAGGAAGCACTGTTCTTAATTTCTCAGAAAAGTGTCAGAATGTTTTCCAAAATAGTTATCCAAGTTTACATTCCTATAAGCTGTGGTGGAGGATTTCCCTTTCTCCACACCCTGTCCAGCAAGTGTTTTCTCTTGAATTTTTGTTCTTAGTCATTCTTGTGGTTGTAAGGTGAAATCTCAGGGTCAATTTGATTTGCATTTCCCTGATGACCAAGGACGTTGAGCATTTCTTTATGTGTTTCTCTGCCATTTGATATTCTTGTATAGAGAATCCTGTTCAGCTCTGTACTCTGTTTTAAAATTGGATTACTCAATTTATTGCTTTTTAACTTCTTTATATGTTCTGGAGATTAGCCCCCTGCCATTATAAGTTTGTCGAATACCCTTTCCCAGTCTGTAGGTTATCTCTTTGTTTTGATGACAGTGTCCTTTGCTTTACAGAGCTTTTCAGTTTCATGAGGTCCCATTTATTGATTGTTGTTCTTAGAGCCTGTGCTGTTGGTGTTCTGTTCAAGAAGTTGTCTCTTGCCAATGAGTTCCATGCACTTCGCCAATTTTTTTCTAACAGATTTAGTGTACCTGGTTTTATGTTGTGGTCTTTGATCCACTTGGACTTTAGTTTTGTGCAGGGTGATTAATATATCTCTATTTGTATTTTTCTACATGTAGATCTCCAGTTAGACCAGCATCATTTGTTGAAGATTTTTTTTTTCCATTTTGTGGTTTTTGCATCTCTGTCAAAAATCAGTATCAGTTGGTTTATGGGTTTATATCTGGGTGTTCAATTTGATTCAAGGATCTATCATTCTGTTACTATGCCAGTAATATACAGTTTTTTCTTTTTTTATTATTGTTCTGTAGTACTGCTAGAGATCAGGGATGGTGATACCTCCTCAGAATCTATTGTTGTACAGGATTTTAAAATCAATTGTGGGTTTTATTTTTGTTTGTTTTTCCATATGAAGTTGAGATTTCTTCTTTCAAGTTTTGTAAGGAATTTTGTTGGTATTCATGAAAATTGCATTGAATGTGTAGATTTCTTTTGGCAGGGTGGTTATTTTCATTACATTAATACTACCGATTCATGAGTATGGGAGATCTTACCATCTTCTGATATCCTCTTCTATTTCTTTTTTCAGAGACTTGAAGGTTTTTTTTCAAACAGATCTTTTACTTGCTTGGTTAGAGTCACACCAAAGTAGTTTATGTTATTTGTGGTTATTGAGAAAGGTGTAGTGTCCCTAGTTTAATTTTCAGCCCTTTTTGCCTTTTGTATACAGGAGGGCTACTGATTTTTTTTTTTTTAGTTAATTTTTTATGCAGCCAGTTTGCTGAAAATGTTTATCAGCTAAGGAGTTCTATGGTTGAATTTTTTATTTATTTATGTATTTTTTATTATTTGTTACATTTTATTAACAAAGTTCTCTTTGTTGGGTTTGTGTGGTTTAGATATTAAGTGATTGTGCTTCATAGAATGAGTTTGATAAACTAAGATCAGAAGGAAGAAGAGGAAGACTTCCCCTATCAGTGGACTTAGGGAGGGGCATGCATGGATAAGGGGGAGGGATGGTAGGACTAGGAGGGGAGGAGAGAGAGGTTTATGGGGGGATACAAAGTAAATAAATTGTAATTAATAAAAAAACAAAAAAATTGTCTTTTCATGGCATCCTTGATTTCTTGGATGTTTTGTGATTGGGACTTTTCTGATTTTACTGGTTTGCCTGGATTCCACTGGCAGACTCATGGAACAGGGACTTTAGTGTCTAGAATGCTGTCTCAGTGATCCCTATGTTGCCCATAGTGCGTGGGTGGGTGGGAGGGATATGATGTCTGGCTGCTATCAAAGAGAGACCCTGGATCTGGGGTTCTGCAAGCACTCACTTAAAGGTTCACAAAGGATCCCCCTGTTCTCTACTCTCAGATTTGGGTCTGCAGGGGCAAATGAGAGTGTAGAAGATCCATAGGCTCATTGGTGTCCACTGTTTTGTCTTCGTCAGGGAGGCCTGTACTTGGGGTAGCTGCCTCTGCAGTCTCTGTCAGCAAGTGCAGAGGTTCATGCTTGGAATATCAGCTGCCCTGCCACAGCCACAGCTGTGGGAGGACCATCTGTGCTGTTTCAGTCATGGAGTGCCAGAGTGCAAGGTTCGTGCTTGAACTAGCTGCCATCCTGCTGCAGCTGCAGCCCTGGGAGGCCTGCCTGTGCCACTTCAGTGTTTCAGTCACTGAGAATGGGAGATCATTGTGCTTGGGGCACCCACTGAGGCTCAGCTGAGCAGGGAGGCCCACCTCTTCTGAACATGAAGACCTGTTCTTGGGGCAAGGGAAAGTGCAGTGGTGTTAAATATTCACCACTTTCAGTCCCTGGAGACGTCCATGAACTCATGGATCCAAACTTGCCCAGCTCTCGAGTTGTCTCCTCTCCCCTAGGAACCCTTAATGTGGATGTTCTCACTTCAGCTGCCCCTCTGGGCAAAGGATGGAGTTTTGTATCCTTTGCCTTTAAAATGCCGTGTGTGCTGGTCATTGCCATCCTAGGTCAGCTCCTATGGCTTATATATTGAATACAGTTTTGGATACATAGCAACACACTTTTTCAAACACATAGACTTATATACTTTACAAGGTGGTTTTGTCTTTTAGTATGACATAAAGGTACATATCTGTAACCCCAACATTTTAGAAGCTGAGCAGGAGTATGCATTTTTGAGGCCAGCCTGGCTAACAAAATAGTATCCTATTTGATCTACCTTATTCGCTCAGAAAAAATATATTAAAAAATTGTGATTGGACAGGAAAGTGAACTCTGGAGGCCAATTCAAAGAATATGTTAAGTCATAAATTTCTTATGGGGGAATTTCCAGCTTCCAGGTTTCATTAGAGAACTTCCTAGCATGAAATTTAAAGATTTTTTTTTGAGACATCTCATGAGAAATGCTTAGTGGGCACTATTTTACATAACAGTATTATGGGGTTTCTGATCCTTGGTACAAGACAGCAGACTCATTTCAGTTATAACCAAATGATTTATTGATTACTGCTAGCAGGATAACAATCTCCAAGACAAACTTGAGGTTGCTATGTGAAAGGGGCATGAGGAATGTTAGGAAACATGCGGCTGTGAAGGTTACAGGGTGGGTTCACAAATCACACCACGAGACTGCTTCCATGTGGGAGGTTTATTAGGGGAAGGGAAAGGGGGTTGCAGAGAGATGAGGTGAAAGAGAAAGACATGGGGAGGGGCTCTGCCAGTTCTCTTATAAGGTGACCCAGAGCATTCACAGGTAGTTCTGGGTGATCAGCTGGTGGTCTTCTTAGTGGCTGTGTAAATACCTGATAACCAGTTTGTCAGGTCCCTTGGAGCTGTGTTTAGAAATGCCTGGTTACTGATCCCAACAATGAAAGTATTTTTAAATGAGAGAACCACAAGAAGACCTTGAGTATCTGCACAAGCCAACCAGGAGCCATCGCAATAATTTTATGGAAAATATAAAAGAATTTGAGTGATTTGAATGAGATAGCCACCTTCCCAGTAGGCTCATATGTATGAATTATCTTGTTTTGCACTTGGTGGACTGTGTAGGAAGGATTAGGGGGTATGCCTTTGAGGAGAGGTATGGCCTTGTTGGAAGAGATGTGCCCTTTGGAGTGGGTTTTTCAGTTTCAAAAACCCACTGTCATACCCAGAGTGTCTCTCTTGGCCTGCTGACTGTGGGCTGATCAGATTACGTTCTGGCAACCTTTCCTGCCTGCCTTCCACCATGCTCTGTCTATGATGGCTATGGACTAACCCTCAGAAACTCTGAGCAAGCCCTCAGTTAAATGCTTTCTCCTATATGCTGCCTTGTTCATGAGGTTTCATCATAGCAATAGTAACCCTATCTAAGTCAGCTTTATCAACACACCTCTTGGTTATATATGTAGTGATCGTGAGCAGGCTGGTGTGTGGTCTGTGGAGCATACAGGCCAGGCCGTATGTTAGCAAAAAATTACCTCTTAGGAATCAGTCTTGGCAAATTCACACAGTCAAGATCATACTGTAGGCTTGTGTGTTCTTAAGCACCTTGATACTGCCTTCAGAGTGGAATGGACTCATCCGCATGCCACCCACATGCTAATGTCCTTATTCACACCCAGAAACCTAATGAGGAGTATGTTTTCAGTAGCATTTCCTGACCAGCATGTTTTTATAGATGTAGTAGGCCGGGGATTATGAACTAAACCACAATACAATTCAGGCACCAGACTAGAATCTTGATTGTGCATCTTTTGGATTGTGTGTGACATTAGGCGAATTCCATAACTTCTCCAACCATCAATTTCCTGCCAAGGAATTTGCTTTGGTCGCTTAAAGTGATACCCGCAAATTCATAATTCAGATGAATGCTATTTAATATAATATTAAAACATAATTTAGTGTTTTATTTTGTGAATAAGGAAATGTTGGTTAAGGATTTTGTTTTCTAATTAAAAACTTTTATTTCTATAACATACACAGAACCCCTAGAGGCCGAAGAAGGAAAACAAACCAAACTCAAACACTATGAAATCATAAACAAACCGGTATTTAATATAATGTGAAGCTATGTAATTCACACTTGGTAGATTTATTACATCAATCATTATACCCCTAGAAAAATAAATTTTTCAAGCCTCAATTTCTAAATAATTTACACCTCATTCTTTAAAATAGAATGAAAATCTATGACAAAAAGAAACCCAACATTTAGCACATTGTCAAAATCAATGTTCTTTTGTTAAAAACGGCTGACATCTGTCAGTAGTAACCGTATGGAGACTGTTGGTGTGACCATCCTGTCCTGCCCTGTTGTTGATAGTAAGGCTCTGGTCTCTGCTGTGGGTAGTTGTTACCCCATGATCATCCATGCCACTGATTCCATCGACTCTCACTTGGCCATCCCTGTCTGTTATCCCTACCACTAAACTGTCTGTTCTCTTGCAGCCAGTTGCCTCTATTTCTTTGTTGACCAGCAGCTCTGCTATTCCATTCCTCAACATTGGAGGCTATTCAGGAGGATGTTTCTAGTATTCCCATTACTCTTTGTCATCTTGTGTGAATGTACTTGCAAACACCTCTTCAAAACTTGGAATCACTTCAGAAGTTTCACTCATGTTGAAATTCTGTACAATTTTTAAGATCCTTCCACGAGATGCACAGGAGCGATCAGGGGCGTTCACACAGCAGCACCCCACACAGCAGCACCCCACACAGCTGTCCTAGGTAACCAAATGCTTAGCCCATTAAGGACTTTTATGGTGTGGCAAATAAGTTGGTTCTGTGTAAGTTCATGTCCTGTTCTCTCCACTAGGTGTAGTCAGCGCATAGGCTGAAATTAGCTTCAGAAACTCCTAGTGAACATCCAAGATCTTTGATAACCTAATGGGTAGAGTCTTTCAGAGGGCCCCTGTAGAAGACTCCTGTCTTGTTCCCTGTCTTCTCTAACCATTGGTGTCTATCATGTTTACCTTTCTGAATGAGGTTTGAGCCTCTTCCCTTGGGTCCTCCTTGTTTAGCTTCTTTAGGTATACTGATTTTAATATGTTTATCCGATATTATCTGGATAATATCCACTTATAAGTGAGTATATACCCTGTGTCTTTCTGCTTCTGAGATACTTCACTCAGAATGATCTTTTCAAGTTCCATCCATTTGCCTGAAAATTTCATGATTTTCTAGTTTTTAGTTGCTGAGTAGTATTTTGTTGTGTAAATGTGCCATAATTTCTGTATCTATTCCTCCATTCAGGGACATTTAGGGTGTTTCCAGACTCTGGATATTACTGGCAAAGCTTCTATGAACATAATTGAGCAAATGTCCTTGTTGTGTGGTTTTGAATCTTTAAGATCTATTGCCAGGACTGGTATAGCTGGATCTTGTGGTAGGACAATTCCCACGTTTCCGAGAAAGCACCAGATTGATTTCCAATATGGTTGTACAAATTTACATTTTCACTATCAATGCAGATGTGTTCCCCTATCACCAGAACCTCTCCAGCACGTGCCATAACCTTGAGTTTTTGAGCTTAGCCATTCTGAAGGCTGTGATGTGGAATCTCAGGTTCATTTTGAGTTACATTTCTCAGATGACTAAGGACATTGAACACTTCTTTAAGTGTTTCTCTGCCATTCGATTCTGAGACTCATAGCCAAACTTGGGAAGCGTGTAGGCAATCTTTTGGATGAAGAGGGTAAAGTAGCTCTACAAGGAGACCAAGAGAGTAAAAAATCCTGGGCCAAGGAATGCCTGCAGAGATTGATACTTCAATCAAGGACCATTGAAGGCGAGGACCTAGTGTCACTGATCAGATCAAGCCCAAAAGCTGCTCAATTTCCAAGTGGGTTCCCTAGTAAGAGGAGAAGGGCCTGGCTTTGACATGAACTCAGTGCCTGGCTGATAACCTCTCCCTCACAGGTGCAGCCTTGCCAGGTCACAGATGAAGATTATATAGCCAGTATTGATGAGACCTTATAGGCTAGGATCAGATAGAAGGGGAGGAAGTCCTTCCCTATCAGTGGACCAGAGCAAAGGCACCGAGGGTGAATAGTGAGGGTGATGGGATGGGAGGAGATGATAGGAGGATGCTACAGCTTGGATATACTGTGAATAAATTGCAAAAATAAAAAAAGTTTCTAGGACCATTGCATGCTGTAACATGCAGAACAGCTGTGTCAGCTGGTGGAGTGTAGATAGGGCTGAATATGGGTTGTAGTAGTGGGGTCAAAATGTCGGGAGAGCACTTGGAATCAAGCTTGATGACCTAATCAAGTAACCTTTCACTCCCACCCAACTGTGTGAGCCTGTTTTCATGTGTAGATTCAATAATGGGATCAATGAAGTCAGTCTAATGCCATGGCTTTAATACTGTAAATACTGAGAGAGATTCTGCAGTGCTGAAACTAGATCACTGTATGAAAGGCAAAGGATTTCAAGACAGTTTGAAGGATGAAGAGATCAGCAGAGGAAGGAGGACAATGATAAATTTTATTATTATTTTTATGCTATTTCAAGACTTGTATTGTCCAGGGAGACTGTCATCCCTCAGTGAAATGTGTTAGAACAGTTGATTTCTGACCATTAAAAAGCAAGAAGTCTGATCATTTCCTCTTCAGGACTATTTTAGCTTGACATTAAAACTAAAAAGACAATCTCAGACATTCTTTTCTTAATTTATTTTGCAATTTATTAATTTTATATCCTAATTGTTGCCCTGTCCCTCATCTATTCCCAGTCTCAGCCTCCCTACCTCTCCCCTCTCATTTCCTTTCACTAGTCCACTGAAAATGGGAGTTCTCTCCACTGCCATCTGACCCTAACTTATCAAGTCTCATCAGGACTGCCTGGGTCCTCTTCCTATAAGCCTAGTAAGCCCACATCACTAGGGAAAAGTGAGCAAAGAGCAAGCAACCAAGTTCACGATAGAGGTAGTCCCTGCTCCCCTCACTCAAGAACCCACATGGAGACTGAGGTGTCCATTGGCTGCAGCTGAGCAGGGTGTCTAGGTCCCCTTCATGATAGTCCTTGGTTGATACATCAGTCTCTGCAGGCAACCTTGGGCCCAGACTTTTTAGCTTTGGTGTCCAGGTCCTTATACATCCCTCTTCTTCCTCAGGACACCCTGTGGAATTTTGGCGATGAGTCTTCACATATGCTTTGATTCCCTGTTGGGTGGAACCTTTCAGAGGTCTTTTATGTTAGGCTGCTGACCTGTTCCTCCTTTTCCACTGATTCTGGTGTCATCCTGTTTGGCATTCTGAATGATGATTAATAGGGTCCTCTTGTTTAGCTTCTTGAGGTCTGTATATTTTAGTATGGTTATTTGTTTGTATAATGTTCTTGTGGGATATATACAATTTACTCTTGTTCATTCAAATGCTGATTTCTCTGCCCCACTATCTGTTTTCAATCTGGACATTGGATTGTGATGCTTATTCTAAGCATCAGCTGTCTCAGGTTTGTATATATATATAGCACCATTTGTTCTCTATATTTGCAATTAAACATTCAGTCTGTGCTGTGCGATGGAGAAAATAGGGTAGAACATCCTGGTCGGGAGGTGAGAAGGAAGTGAGTGTGAGGACTTGGAGAGGAGAGATGGGGAGAAGAGGACCTGCAACCATGAGGAGAGATGAACTGGACCTAAGAACCACAGTGGTCATTCAAGGAGGTTCAGTCCAAGTAGTTTAGTATACTCTTCCTCATCTCTAGCCTCTGACATTTTGTAGAGTCAGGAAGATCCTGTGTTTGGAACCTGGGTCTGCATCTGTGCAGGCCTCAGGCTATTGCATGCCACCTGGCCAAAACCACTGGGCAAGGACATGTTCTATTGTGTACCTCAGTCCTCTCTCATATGTTTCACCTCCCTCAGGACTTCAGTTCTACCTCTCTCCACAGAACATGCACCGATCCTCTCTTCCATCTTTCCTGCCTGACTATCACACCTTCCTTCTTTAGAGTGTTGTCCAATTGGCCTGGACATCTTTGCCATCACGCTGTTTCCCCAAAAGTGCAAGTCATGTTTGCCTGGGCAGTCTCTAGAATTCTTTTTTTTTTTTTTTTTTTTTTTTGTCTCTAGAATTCTTCTAGCTTGCCTTGTGTCAGAGATGCAAGTGATGTACAGAGTAGCCCCACTCTGCACTATAAATGCAGAAAACAGTGAAGCTTACCACTTATACAAGGGTGATCTCATCTGTGTGAGCAGGAAGGAAGTGAAGAGCATGTCTATTTTCCTCCTGGAGATTGCACTGCATTTACATTTCTATGTCCTTGGCCCCAGTGCTGTGTTAGGATTCCAGGGTCATGGTATCATATATTTCTACCAGATTCTAACTTTCCTCGTGAACTTCTGTCTGATGCTCCAGGCAGTAATGAACTTTCAGTCCATTGGCTTTCTTCAAAATATAGTACTTTATTCCAGTTGATCACTGTATAGGCTGCACACTCCACTTTTGAAAGGTATCATATAAAAATTCAGTTTTACTCTGTAGTGTGCTCTTTGATCACTTTCCTTGGGCAAGGTGAAGTTGCCAGGCCACAGAGGAAAAGGGTGCAGGCAGTCCTGAAAAGACTTGAGAGTCTGGGGCCAGTTGGCTATGAGAGGAGGGCACCCTTTTACTGAGGACTATGGGAGGGGTATAAAGAAATGAGCGAGGTATTGTAGGACCTGGAGGAGAAAATGGAGAAGGCTACCATGGATATGTAAAATTATTATATTAATAAAAAATTCAGAACCAAAACAAATTTCAGTTTTAATTTCACCTCCACTGCTTGGGAATTCAGCTTCTCATATTAAGTTTGCTTTTCTCCTAATACATTGGAACTGTTTATTCTCTAGATTCTTGGTAAGAACAAGAGATATGAGGAATGAAAACAGGTAGTAGGTCACCTTTGAGATCATGATGTTTCGTATGTATTTTAGTTCATACAAGGTATGTGTAGGATTTATCCTGCTAGTGTTTTCTTCACTATGCAGGAGGTTCTAACTTGACCTATGGAAGATGGATGGATCTCAGAAACAACTGTAACAATTTAATGTTCCATATGAGAAATAGGGCTTGAGGTGGGGCAAGGATGAAGAGACTGAGGAGAGTATTTGCTTATATAACACAGATGAACCAGTAACAAGTAAAATTTATCCATGATAGAACAAGGAGAAAAACAGATAAGAAGGGTGCCTTCTAGGCCTCTACCTTGGATAGTGTCCTAGCTTCCTTTCTATCAGTGTAATGAACAACATGACTAAATGCACGTTGGAGAGGAAAAGCCTTATTTGACTTACAAGTCCTGATCACAGTTCTTCATTGAGGGAAGTTAGGGCAGGAACTCCTAGCAAGAGCAGAGGCAGGAAGTATGAAAGAAACATACTGGCTTGCTCTCCATGGCTTGCTCAGTTTGCTTTCTTCAAACTGTCAGCATCATCTCTGATGAATGGACTCACCTATGGTGTTCTGTTCCTTTCCACTACAATCATTTATTAAAAATGTTTTGTCTATGTGCAATCTCATGGAAGCCATACCTCTATTAAGGTTCTTCTTCCTTTCTTGTGTCAAGTTGACAAAAAAATACTGCCACACCCACGCCAGTGTCACCATAGTAGCATAAGCTACAGGGAGGGGGATATGATTTCCCCGGAAATAAGCCCCCTGGAAGGTCCCTGGCAAACTCATCCCACTTGGAAAAGAGACATGTTCTGAGATTTCTATGCTTCTTCAGTTGTGGCTCTGGGGCTGGAATAATGAATTCTTTGATCTTTCCCTGTGACACCTGAAACAGCACAACTAACTTTATAAAGAAATTTATTATTAGTAGATTGTTAAAGGCTTTAATAAAAATAAGTTTAAGGAAAGTAATGAATTAGATTTAGTATTAATAGGCATTAAGAATAGTAAAATAATAATAGGCTCCTTCTTAAGAAATAATAGCATGAGAGGTGCAGCTGGCGGGAGTTCCCCCATCCCTTCAGAATCTTGTTCCTAAGAAAGATCATAAATCTTAAGCAGGACATATGGGAGGAGGGTTAACAAAGGTATACTTAGATTTTGATATAGAGAGGGATTTTGGCAGGCATCTGAATTAGCTCCTGACTTTCCTCTTCATTGGTTAGCAATAATGAAACTATATTTGAGGTTTCTTTTCCTTTGTTTGCTCTGATCAAAAAGTTTCTAGGCACAGATTTCTTGTGGGCACTGCCTTATGTTAAAACATAAACTTTGTATCCTTGGTAAAAGTCTGAATGTCCTGGAAAGCGTGCCAATTTTAAGGTGCTTCCTTGTGAAATCATTATAAAAATACTAGCTTGATTTCAGTAAAGTTACAACAGAGTCAAAACCATCAAGGTGTCTCTGTCTGTCAATTCTTCGCCGAAACTGTGTCTTCCTGTCTAAAGCCTTGTTCTTCTGCGGATGACGGGAGCCTGACTGGGCTGGTCTGTGGCAAAATACTAAAGATCACATAGCACAGAGAGTAACTGTATTTCTAAATATATAAATCCAGTGTGAGGTCAACAGGCATGGCTCAGTCTCACTGAATTCATCCCCAATCTAAGTGTTTATGCTGTTCCTCATGATGGGAACATTGAAATTCCTATTGCAGACTACTTGGTTGAGCTTTTGTTATGCCAGTAGTAATACTTACTATTCCTGTGATAATGTATATTTTCTCCTCCTCTCTACTTTAGAGTCATTTACACTGTAGAAGACTCAGGGCAACAGCAGAGTTTCTATTACTCTGGGGAATACTGCATCCTGGACATGGTTTTCTTATTCCTGATTTGTGCTTTACAGGTTTCCATCAGGATGCAACATCATGAAGGACAAAACCCTCAGGTAAAGAAGACCTATCCTGAAGTGAGTACCTGAGAGAAGTTGGAAAGTGACTGTGAGGTGGAGATTCACCAGTGTCCTGAGGAGATTAATAGAGAAAGATATGTGGGAGAGGAAGCAGAACAATGGTGGAGAGAGTGAAAGCGAATGAATGTGAACCTGCTTTTTCTTTCTCTCTTTCTTTCTCTGTTTCTCTATCTCATTTTTTAGTTATTGTGATCACATGTCTTTGCTGTGAAAAACACTGAAGACCACAGAGGAAACTAAGGAGACAAGACAACTATATGCAGTAGTCTGCATTGGTGCTCTTAAGCTGTTTTTCACTGTCCACCCACCAAGTGCTCAGCTATTTCTCTCACAGGACTTCCTGAGTCCAGGGAAGGTGGGTAAAGCTGGTTTGTGATGAGTTATTGTTCAGGACTCAATTGCTGTGGGAGGCCTTTACAGTCTTTCAAGAGAATTGTAAAATGCACAATACTCAGGCTGAAAGTCTGCAATAGTGAGGGTGAAGTTTGTCCCAGATCTGCTGACAATGAATCTGGTGGGGTCTCTGCTAATCTTGACTGAAGTGTGGTAAGTGAGGGCATTGATGGTTTGTCCTGGACTTTGCTGGTCCCAGAACAGGTACCATCAGTGTAGAGGAGGCTCTGAGTGGCCCTGCAGATGAT
Organism: Meriones unguiculatus; assembly: GCF_030254825.1. Taxonomy (NCBI): domain Eukaryota; kingdom Metazoa; phylum Chordata; class Mammalia; order Rodentia; family Muridae; genus Meriones; species Meriones unguiculatus. The sequence goes on along the minus strand of NC_083353.1, from coordinate 21,690,465 downwards.
GGAGACTTTCTCTCCTGGAGAAACCTGAAGGGAATCTGCTGACTGGGTGAGCATGATATGCCCATTATAAGTTATAATCAGAGCCACACAGGGATACAGAGAGTGAGTGAGATGTTAGAGCAGTGGTTCCCACTATCAGGAGGCCAGGACCTGCCAGACCTGTGCTGCAAATGGCTTTTCTTCATTACCAATCTCCAAAGCATCATTGAGGTCAAAATTATCTTGGCATGTTATTCTACTTTTGGCATACAGGAGTAGAAGGAGGAGGGGGGCTGCTTCCTCTTAAGCTTTTGATAATTCTCTGGCCCAAGGAAAGGCTCCATTTGTAATTCATGATCACAGGGAGAGGCCAGTGAGATGTGTTAATGCAAACTCAATGAGGATGAAGGCTGAGCAAGGGTATGGAGGGCTGTGGTCACCCCTGTATCTGCTGCTATCCTCAACCTTCCATCTACTGCCTGCCTTTACCATTATCCCTGAGGATTTCCTCTGGTAGTGCCACAGGTGCTGTGCTTATTGTGTGAAAGCCACTGCCACCTCCAGGGTGAACAGCATTCTGTGTCCCTGGGAGGTTGCTCTTAGGAATTAACACGTCTGCAGAGTGGGGCTAGCAGCAGACCTTAGCTGCAACAGTGACTGAAGTATAAGGCACAAGGCTGCTCTGGTGAGGTCTCAGACAAAGCTCAGTTGCTCCTGTGATGTGGGACCAGACTCTGCTCTTCTGGAATGTTGTGCCCATCCTTGATCTTGGAATGTGTTAATGTGTGGCCAAGATACAACTAATCTCACAACTCAGGATGCTAGCTACTATCTCTTTTTTTAAAATTTTTACTTCTTTAAATTTTTTAAAATTAAAAAATAATATTTTTAGAGATGTATAAGTATTTCCTTCTCTTATTTACTGTATTTTCATTATCATGTGGACACTGTTTTTATAATGAAAGCATGGTTTGCAATAAAGACTTTCATTTTTTGGACCTCTTAATTAATGCCTAACATTGTTTCAAATCATTTGTTCATTTTCTAGATACAGTTATCATTTCAGTGACTTTACCCCATGCAGATCAAATGATTTTTATAGTGTAGGTAGTTTTTTGTTTTGTTTTGTTTTTCCATATCTTGCTCATCTGGAGAAGTTTCATTAAGGTACTTTTCATTTAGGTAAGAAAATTTTTTATTAATTACAGTTCATTTGCTTTGTACCCCATCTGTAGCCTCCTCCCTGATCTTCTCCCAATCCCATCCTCCTTTCCTCTGCTTTTCCTATGACCTCTGCTCCTCCCCTCCCCCCACCAGCCCATGCATAAGGAAGGTTCTTTCTCCCTTCCACCTGAACCTAGTTTTTCAGGTCTCATAAGGACTGGCTTCTTTGTCTTCCTCTGAGGACTGGTAAGGCTGTTTCCTCCTCAGGGGTTGATGATCAAAGAGGCAGCCTATGAGTTCATATCATAAATGGTTCCTGTTTTTAATATTGGGGAACCCTTTTATACACTGAGCTGCCATGGATTACATCAGTGCAGGGGTTCTAGGTATCTCTGTGCCTGGTACTTCGTTGGATTATGAGTCTCTAGGAAGATCCCTGTGTTCATATTTTCTGGTTCTGTTGCTCTCCTTGTGGGTTTCCTGTCCTCTCCAGATCTTAATATTTCCCACTTCTTACATAAGATTCCCTGTACTTTGCCCAACACTTGTCCATAAGTCTCAGCATTGGCTTTGATAGTCTGCAGGGTAGAGGGCCTTTCAGAGGCCCTCACTGTGGGGTTTTCTCATGACAGGGAAACTCAGTCTCTGATGCCCTTGGACACACAGTTCTGTCTGGGATGGAGAGTCGGGCATGTAGCAGGTCTCTGGACTGGTGGTTGAGTGCCCCACTCTGGGCTGGCGGCTGTGAGCCCAGTGATCCCTGGGACCTTTTCCAGGGATTGACTGGGTGACCTGAGGTCTGTCCCTATTGCTTAATTTCCTCTGGGGTTTTCTTACAACTGGAAATCACAGTCTCTGGTGTTTTGATGCCCACAGTTCAGCCTGGGAGGGTGATCAGGACACACAGGCATGTGGCTCTGGACTAGCTACCAGTGTCTGCTGAGACCTGGGAATCACAATCTCTGGTGTGTTATAGCCCAGAGTCCAGTCTTTTTGTCACTGTGCTGACACTGCTTTCCTGCTCCTCAGTCACAATCTTCCTGCTGCTGCCATCTTGAATCTCCTGGCTACTCTTTCTTAATTTATCCCCAGGACAAGTTTAGGCCTTGGTCTGTAAAGTTTTTCATTAAATGAGATGAAACAATAAATGGAACCCTACGAAATAGTCATCATGTTTCCCTGTGGGACTGAATTCCACCTGACCAATTATTTCCTGTTATTATTGGGTGAAATTAGCAAATTGCACAATTTTGTGAGAAACTCTTTAATGTTATTTACATGTTTTCTATTCTAATCTGGTAATGTTAGCTTGCTGAAAAGCACTTATTCTTCTGTCTCTCTGCATCCTTGTATGAAACATGTTTTCTAAGGAAGAGGATGATTAGGTGGTCCTCTCTCTCTTTTGAATTCAACTTCCTGAGGCTCCTCTCAGTGTGAGAAGAAGTGGTGTCTAGACATTCTCCTCCAATATTCATGAATTATTTAGCCCCAGGTAGTTGGATAGGGTTTGAGTACCAAGCTTGATTTACCCCTTGTTGAATGGACTTAAAGTTCAATCAGAGTATATGTGCCATTATTCCACCCTTAGTGGTATCATTTATGCTGGTCATTGTTCTGGTTTATAGGAATTATAACTGGAAATGATAATTTTTAATTATTTATTCACTTTTATTTTATGTACATTGGTGTTCTGTCTCTTTGAATGTGTGTGTGAGGATGTTAGATCTCCTGGACCTGTAGTTACAGAGAGTTGTGAGCTGCCATGTAGGTGCTTGGAATTGAACCCAGGTCCTTGGAAGAGCAGTCAGTGCTGTTAACCACTGAGCCATTTCTCCAGCCCCCTGGAAATGATTACTAATTCCACTCTTCATTTGGAAGCTTGTATGGTGCCTTCTGGTACTATGAAAGGTAGTCCTCAGACAGTGCATCTCAAGGTCACTTGAGTCTTCCAGGTCCTTTTTCTAAAGTGCAATAGTGACTTAGCTTCTTCTACCTCTGGTGACACCCTAGGGAAACAACAGTAACCTACAATATAAAGAGAAAATTTCTATCCAATTATAAGTGAGTATATACTGTGCATGTCTTCTTTTGGGTTTGGGTCACCTCATTCAGGGTGATATTTTCTATTGTTCCATCCATTCTTCTGCAAATTTCTTGATATCTTTGTTTTTAATACCTGAGTAGTATTCCATTGTGTAAATGTACCACATTTTATTTACCTATTTTTTTGGGGGGGGTTGAGGGCATCTGGGTTTTTCCACTTTTTGGCTGCTATGAATAAAGCAGCTATGAACATAGTTGAGTAAGTGTCCTTGTGGTATAGTGGATCTTCTTTTTGGTATATGCCCATTAGTGGTATAGCTAGATCTTGATGAAGCACTTTTCTCAATTTTCTGAGAAAGCAGCAGATGGATTTTCAAGGTTATTGTACAAGTTTGCACTCCCAACAAGCAATGGAGGAGTATTCCCCTTTCTCCACAACCTTGCCAGCATGTGCTGTCACTTGGGATTTTGATTTCAGCCATTCTGATAGGTGTAAGATGGAATCTCAGAGTCATTTTGATTTTCATTCCTCTGATGACTAAGGAGTTAGTCCTGATAACTGAGGACACTGAACATTTTTTAAAGTGTTTTGCAGCCATTAGGGATTCTTCTGTTGAGAATTCTCTGTTTAGTTCTGTACCCCATTTTTCACTGGATTATTTGGTTTGTTGGTTGTTAATTTTTTTTATTTCATTATACATTTTATATATTAGCCTTCTTTTGCATAAAGGGTTGGTGAAGATGTTTGCCCATTCTGTTAGGTACCATTTAGTCCTATTGACAGTGTCTTTTGCCTTTCAGAAACTTTTCAGTTTCATGTCGTTCCATTTATTAATTATTGATCTTAGTTCCTGAACTGTTGGTGTTGTGTTTATGAATGTGCCAATGAGATCAAGGCTCTTTCCCACTTTTTCTTCTGACAGATTTAGTGTGTCTGGTTTGATGTTGAGGTCTTTGATCCACTTGGACTTGGGTTTTGTGCAGTGGGATAAACATGGATCTAACTGAAATTTTCTACATGCAGACATCCAGTTAGTCCAACAGTGTTTGTTGAATCTGCTTTCTCCTTTCCATTGTGTGGTTTTGCCTTCTTTGTAAAAAATCAAGTTCTCATAGGTGTGTGGGTTTATTTCTGGATCTACAGTTTGATTTTTTTGATCAATTAGTCTGTTGCTATGCAAATACCACATAGGTTTTATTACTATTGCTCTGAAATTACTATTACTATTATTATAACTGTTAATTGAAACAGGGATGGTTATAGCTCCAGAAGTTCATTTATTTGTACAGATAATTTTAGCTATTCTGTTTTTTGTTTATTATTTATAAATTACAGGATATTATGCTACAATCTCCATATCTAAAGAAGCTATGTAAAAAGGAAATATCAACAGAGGATGCTTAAATTTTACTCAGAAGGGGAAATAAAATTGTCACTGCATGTGGATGGAGTGAACAAACTGGGTAGGAGAAGGAAATTGTTAGTGAGCATGCATGGGGATTAGGAGTAGGAGATCAGGGCAGAGAGGCATGGGTCTGAGAAAAGAAGACAGAGGAGGGTGGCATCTCTGGGATGTGCCAGAGACCTGGCATACGGAGGGTCCAGGAAGCTTATGGGGTCACCCTAGCTGAGGCTTCTAGCATATGGAGCCTCAAATGACTATCTTCTGTACCCAGACAAGACTTCCAGTGGAGGGATAAGAACACAAACCCATCCATAAAATCCCCAACTCAAAATATTTTCTTCCTTAAAGGTATGAAGGGAGAAAGACAGAGTAAAATCTTAGAAAATGGCCAACTAAAGGCTGGCCCTACTTGCGAACTAGCTCTGACACTATTGATGGGTGAGAACCAATCCCTGAATCCCTGATACTATTAATGTTACTCTGTTATGCTTGTAGACAGGAGCTTAGCATAAGTCTCCTGAGCAGATTTACAGATGCAGAGACCCATAACCAAACATTATGCATTGCTCTGTGAGTCCTATGGAAATACTGAGGGAATGACCAAGGGATCCAGAGTGGTAAAAAGACTCCAGAGGAAGATCTACAGAGTCAACTAACATGGGCAATGGGTGCTCACAGAGACTGAACCACAAACCAAAGAGAATGCATGGACTGGACCTAGGCCCCTGCACATATGTAGCAGATGCACAGGTTTGTCTTCATGTATTTCCCCCAACAACTGGAGAAAAAGCTGTCTCTGACTCTCATGCCTGCCTTTGGATCTTGCTCATGTAACTTGGATGCCATGTCTGGCCTCAGTGTTAGAGGATGTGCCTAGTGCTGCATCAACTTAATGTGCCAGGGTGGGTTGGTATCCATGGCTGACTTCTTTCTTCTCTGAGGTAAAGAAGAAGGAAAGATATGAGGGAAGGGTGAATGTGGGGGAGCTGTGAGGAGAGGAGGGTTGCTGTGATCTAGATGCAAAGTGAATAAATAAATGAATGGATAAAAAAACAAGGACCACTAATGGAGACAAACTAGAACTGCTGCACAGATGTTGCCCCTGGCAGTTCAGTGTCCAAGTGGGTTCCATAGTAATGGGAAAAGGGTCTGTCTCTGACATGAACTGATTGGCCTGCTCTTTGATCACCTCCCCCTGAGGGGGAGCAACCTTACCAGGCCACAGAGGAAGACAGTGCAACTATTCCTGATGAGACCTGATATATTAAGATCAGAAGGAAGGAGAGGAAGACCTCCCCTATCAGTGGACTTGGGGAGGGGCATGCATGGAGAAGGGGGAGAGAGAATAGGACTGGAAGGGGAGGAGGGTGGTTTACAGGGGTTACAAGTGAATAAAATGTAATTAATAAAAATTAAAATAAAAATGGAAAAACACAACGAACAAAACAAAAGAACATTTCATGTTGGACATATTCTTTTTTTGATGGACTATGGTTCTTAGGAAGAAGGTTCTGAACCTAAATAGGAAAATTTCACTTAAACTATATATAGGTTTTATGGGTATTTTTAGGTAGATGTTTAATTATTTGTTTTCTTATGACTTTTTCCAGACACCCTTACTGTTATGTTACTCTCTGATCTCTTTTTATATTTTTCTCCCTTTCCACCTTGCTAAAGCACCTATTTTTCTTTAAAAGTCACTTCTACCATTCTGTGCTCCTACCTGTTGCTTTTTTCCCCAGAAGATTTATGTATTTGCGTTTTTGATTACACTGTCTGCATGTATGCATGCCAGAAGGGGGCAAAGAATCCCCGTAGAGATGGTTGTGATTTGCCATGTGTTGTTTGAAAATTGAATTCAGAACCTCCAAAAGAGTAGATAGTGTTCTGAACCACTGAGCCATATCTCCAGATACTGCTTTTACCTTCATAATTTCTGCAGTTACTCTGGATCATATACTTGAATGTTCATTTGGGGCTAGGAGCTTCCAATGAATGGGAACCTGTACCACTTGTTTTTCTGGGTGTAGGTTACCTCCATCAATATGATCTTTAGTACTTCCTTACATTATCTTTCCAAGTCATTTTTGTTTATAGCTGAATAATATTCCATAGTGTGTATGTGTGACATTGTATTCAACTATTTTTCAGTTAAATGACATTCAGGTTATTTCCAGTGAACATGACTGAGCCAGGATCTGTGGAGCTTTGTATTTAGAGAATTCTTTGGACATATGGGAGGAATAGAATAGTTGGGTCATATGTTAGATTTATTCAGTAGCTTTCTTTGGTTCTCAGAACTGATTTCCAGAGTGAGTAGCCTAGTTTGCAGTCCCCATGACAGTATTTGAGGGTTCCCATTTCCCCATATTCTTTCAAGCATTTGAGGCCAGTTGTTTCATTGGTCATTGTCACTCTGATTGCTGTAAGATGAAATCTCAAATGGTTTTGATTTGCATTTCTCTAATTTCTTAGGCATGATCAAGTTTAAATATACTTTATAGCCATTTTTTTTCTACTTTTGAAAATTCTCTGTTTAGATCACAATCCAATTCTTTGGGTTTAATTGTTATATTTTCTACTCTTTGTTTTTTGAGCTATTTGGCTCTATTAGGTTTTTAACTGGCAAAGGTTATCTCTTTGTGGGTGTCTTCTTAACACCATTGATGTTTTCTTTAAAAGTCTAATAATATTTTACTTTTTGACATTTCACTTGTTAATAGTTGACTTTAGTTTTTAGGAAAGTGTATTCCTATTCAGAAGCCCTTTTCTTTTTTTTTAAAATTAAATTATTTTTTATATTAATTTCAGTTTATTTACTTTATATCCCAGCTGTAGCACCCTTTCTCATTCTCTCCCAATCCCATCCTCCCTCCCTCATCTCCTCCCTGCCTCTCTCTTAGTCCACTGGTAGGAGAGGTCCTCCTCCCCTTCCATGTGACCCTAGCTTATGAGGTCTCTTAAGGACTGGCTGCAATGTCCTCCGCTGTGGCCTAGCTAGGCTGCTCCTCCCCGGGGGTGGGGGTGGAGGTCAAAGAGCCAGCCACTGAGTTCATGTCAGAGACAATCCCTGTTCCCCTTATTAGGAAAACTCACTTGGATACTGAGCTGCCATGGGTTATATCCAAGCAAGGATTCTAGGTTATATCCATGCATGGTCCTTGGTTGGAGTATTAGTCTCAGGAAAGACCCCTGTACCCAGTTATATTTGGTCCTTGTGGAGCTCCTGTCCTCTCCAGGTCTTACTAACTCCCCCTTCTTTCATTTGATTCCCTGCACTCTGCCCAAGATTTGGTTAAGAGTCTCAGCATCTGTTTGAGTCTTTCCAGGGCCCTCTGTTTTAGACTCCTGTCCTTTTTGCTTGTTTTCTCCTACTTCCAATGTCCATGCAATTTGTCTTTGTAAGTGAGGATTGAACATCTTATCCTGGGTCTTCCTTCCTGTTTAGCCTCTTTATGTGTATAGATTTTAGTATGTTTATTGTGTCTTATAGGTTGAGTATCGGCTTATAAGTCAGTAAATACTGCTACAAACATGGTTGAACAAAAGTCCTTGTTGTGTACTTGAGCATCTTTTGGATATATGCCTAGGAGTTCTGTAGGTGTATCTTGAGAAAGCAATATTCAAAAGTGTCCGAGAAAGCATGAGATTGATTTCTAAAGTAATTGTACAAGTTTACATTTTCATTAGCAGTGGAGAAGGGTTCCCCTTTCTCCACAACCTCTCCAGCATGTGTTGTCTTGAGTTTTTTGATCTTGGCCATTCTGATGGGTATAAGGTGAAATATTAGGGTCTTTTTGATTAGCATTTCCTTGATGGCTAAGGACATTGACCATTTCTTTAAGTGTTTCTCTGCCATTCGATATTCCTCTATTGAGAACTCTCTGATTAGCTCTGTACCCCGTTTTTTAATTGGATGACTTGATTTGTTGCTCTTTAACTTCTTTAGTTCTTTATATATTCTGAATATCAGCCCTCTGTCAGATATAGGGTTGGTGAAGATCCTTTCCCAGTTTGTAGGTTGTCATTTTGTTCTGATGACAGTGTCCTTTGCTTTACAGAAGCTTTTCAGTTTCTAGGCGGATCCACAATGGTAGCGACCAGTGTGTAGCATATCTGACAAGTAAAGCATCTGAAACTATGACATTGTTTAGTGGAAGGGCTGCTGAACCCAGAACAGTGACATTGAGGCTTCCAGGGGGAAAGTGTACTAACTGTGAACTGAGATCATTTAGATTTCAGTTACCAGGAAACTCATTCTTGCATTTCTCAGGGCAGCTCAATCCCTAGGCACTTCCCTTTATCCACCTCCCTACTCCCTTTATGGCAGAGGCAGTGGTGGCAGCCCCCAGATTCTGCTAGAGAGCACAGTGCCCAGGCCCCAGTTCCAGAGGCTCCTAGCAAAGAAACCACAGCTTGGGATCTGGGACAGAGAATACTCATCCTCCTCTCTCCCCCTCCCCAGCATTCTCCTGGGATAGGTTGCCATAATCTTTCCCTGGTGGAGGTGAAGGATAAAGAGGTAGTCTGCAGAGTCTGCCACAGGGTTCTGTGCCTGGTCCCCAGTACTGGCAGCTCCCTGCACAGTGCAGAGTTCCAGTGGATACCAAGATCTCCTGCTACAGCATCACTGAACTGACTGTTAGCCTACACTTGCTTTTGGCCCAGAAGGATCAAATTGGAGAATAGAGAACATGGGAATCCCTGTGCTTTCCTACTGGTCTTGCTAGAGAGTGAGTGTGCCTTCAAGGGAGTGCTTGCAGAGTCCCAGATCCCAGGGCCCATCTACTCAAGCAGCCATACAACAGATGCCTACTACCCACACCCCTATTGTGGGTAACATAGAGATTCTTGGGTCAGGGTTCTTAACACTGAAGCCCCTGCTCTTCTGGTCTACCAGTGAATTCCCGGGAAACAATTCCTGGAGCCCAGACAGATCTGCCTATCAGTGGCCTGTAGGCAGTGTCATATTCCTCACATAGGTACAGCTGAAACACCAACACACATTCTCAAACTATTCTTTCATCTACCTGAAAAACATTCCAGAAACCAGAAAAAGATGGACCCAGTCTGAAATACAGACTCTGGGAACAAACGGTGAGGGTTACAAATACTCAAATGGCCAGAGGCCAGCATATGAACACACCCAACAAAAGTCAGGACATCATGGCTTCACCATCAAACCTCAAAAACAATGGAGATTTCAATTCATGGGAAATGTAAGAAAATGACTTTAAAACTATGCTTATCAAGTGATTAGGGGCTCATAAAAAGGAAATGAATAAATCTCTCAGAGAAATGACTACAGAAATAGAGGCACAAAAGGAAGAAATGAACAACTCTCTCAAAGCAATAGCCACACAAGTAGAGGCAAATAAAGAGGAAGCAAACAAAACTCTCAAAGAAATACAGACAAATACAGCCAAACAAGTAGAGGCACAATTAGCGACATATTGAGAGGAAACAATGAAAAAAATAGAAGCCATCTTAGAAAAGCAGGACTTCACATTCAAATAGACGAAGTAAGTGGTGTAAGACATGAAAACAGAATTAAAATTAATAAATAAAACACAAACAGAGAAAACCCTGGAGCTGGAGAACATAGAGGAAAGATCAGGAACCACAAAGGTAAGCATCACAATAGAATAGAAGAGATGGAAGAGAGAAACTCAGGTGCCGAAGATACACTTGCAGAAATTGATACGTCTTCCAAAGAAAAAGTAAAATTGGAAAAGTTCCAAACAGAAAATATCTAAGAAATCAAAAATTCCAAGAAAAAACAAAACCTAAGAAAAATAGGAGTAGATGAAAATGAAGATAGCAGGCTTCAAGGTCTGGAAAATATTTTCAAGAAAATCATAGGAGAAAAAATTTTCCAACTTAAAGAAAGACATGTCCATAAACACAAAAGAGACTTACAGAACACCAAAGAGACTAGATCAAAAAAGAAACTCCTCCAAAACAAAACAACTGCCTACAGACTGGGAAAGAATCTTCACCAACTCTTTATCTGACAGAGGGCTAATATCTAGTATATATAAAGATCTAAAGAAGCTGAAAAACAGCAAACCAAATAATCCAATTAAAAAATGGGGAACATAGCTAAACAGAGAATTCTGTGTAGAGGAACATTGAATGGCAGAGAAACACTTAAGGAAATGGTCAATGTCATTAGCCATCAGGGAAATGCAAATCAAAATGACTCTGAGATTTCACCTTACACCCATCAGAATGGCCAAGATCAAAAACTCAGGTGACAACACATGCTGGAGAGGTTGTGGAGAAAGGAGAACCCTCCTCCACTGCTGATTGGAATGTAAACTTGTACAACCACTCTGGAAATCAATCTGGAGGTTTCTCAGACACCTAGGAATAATGCTTCCTCAAGATCCAGCCATACCACTCCTAGGCATATATCCAAAAAGGGCTCAAGTACCCAACAAGGACATTTGCTCAACCATGTTTGTAGCAGCTTTATTTGTAATAGTCAGTAGCTGGAAACAGCCCAGATGCCCCTCAACGGAAGAGTGGATGCAGAAATTGTGGTACATCTACACAATGGAATATTACTCAGCAATGAAAAATAAGGAAATCATGAAATTTGCAGGTAAGTGGTCGGACATGGAAAGTATCATCCTGAGTGAGCTGTTCCAGAAGCAGAAAGACACACACGGTATATACTCACTCATATAGACATATAACATTGGATAAACCTAGTAAAATCTGTACATCTAAAGAAACTAATCAAGAGAGAGGACCCTGACTAAAACGCTCAATCCCCATCTCGAAAGGCAAAAAGTATGGATATTAGAAGAAGAAGAAAACAGGAAACAGGCTGGGAACCTGCCACAGAGAGCCTCTGAAAGGTTCTGCCCTGCAGACTATCAAAGCATACACTGAGACTTATGGCCAAGTGTTGGGCAAAGTACAAGAAATCTTATGTAAGAAGTGGGAAATAGTAAGATCTGGAGTGGACAGGAACCCCACAAGGAGAGCAACAGAATCAGAAAATTTGAACACAGGGGTCTTCCCAGAGACTCATACTCCAACCAAGTACCATGCATGGAGATAACCTAGAACCCCTGCACAGATAGAGTCCATGACAGTGTAGTGTCCAAGTGGTTTACATAGTAATAGGAAGAGGGACTGCCTCTGACATAAACTGTTTGGCCTGCTCTTTGATCACCCCTCCCTGATGGGAGGGCGGCCTTACTAGGCCACAGAAGATGACAATGCATCCACTCCTGATGTGATATGATAGACTATGATCAGAAGGAAGGAGAGAAGGACCTCCTCTATCAGTGGACTTGGGGAGGGTTATGTGTGAAGAAGAGGGAAGGAGGGTGCGACTGGGAGGGGAAGAAGGAGCAACTTATGTGGGGACACAAAGTGAATAAACTGTAATTAATAAAATAAAAAATAATTTAAAAAAGTAAATGAAGGCACAACATTCTGAATCTTATGGGACAGAATGAAAGCAGTGCCAAGAGGAAAGTTCATTGCACTAACTGCAGTCAAGAAGAATTTTGAAACAACTCATTCAAGTAACTTGGTGGCTCACCAAAAAGCTCTGGAAAAAAATGAAGCAGACACACTGAAGAGGAGTAGACAGCTGGAAATAATCAAACTCTGGGCTGAAATCAATAAATAGGAAAGAAAAACAATTCAAAAAATCAATGAAACCAAGTCCTGGTTCTTTGAGAAAATCAACAAGACAAACTAACTAAACCTTTAGCCAAACTAACTAAAAGGCAGAAAGACACTATCAACCAAATCAGAAATGAAAAGGGTGACATTATGGTAGATACTGAGGAAATCTAAACAATCATAAACAATCATTAGGTCTTCAAAAAGCTATACACCACAAAATTTGAAAACTAAATGAAATCCAAAATTTTCTTGATCATTTCCACATACAAAAGCTGCTTAAAGATCAGGTAAGTCAATTAAATAGTCCTATATCCCCTAAAGAAATGGAAGCTCTCCTCATAAGTCTCCCATACAAAAAAAAAAAAAAAAAAAAAAAAAAAAGGCCAGGGCCTGACGGTTTCAGGGCAGAATTCTACCAGACCAGACCTACAAAGAAGAGTTAATACCAATACTCAATACTCTTCAAACTATTCCAAAAAATAGAATGTTGGTATAATGTTCTTTTAAAATGTATATGCCTTACCCTTGTTAATTCAAATGCTGATTTCCCCACCCCCAACTCTCTGGTTTCAATCTGGATATTGCATTGTGATACTCACTATAAGCATCCTGTCTCAACTCTTGTGTAAACAGGACACAAATAAAGCAACTAGATACAATGTTGTGCAATGGGAGGAGCCAGAGGACAGGAAAGAGGGGAGGAGCTAGAGAACAGCAAGGGGCGAGAAGGAAGAGGAGTGGGAGGAGAGCAGAGCACGAGGAGAGCAGAGCAGGTGGAGAGCAGAGCACTAGGAGAGCAGAGCATGAGGAGAGAGCTTGGAGGACTTGGAGCATGAACCAGACTGAAGATTTCACAAAAAGCAAGTATAATGTGGGAAATCTAAATGTTAGGAAACTGAGGGCTTGGAGGTTTAGGAGGGAGTAAATATTGCCCAGCATTGTGTTTTAGGTTAACTAAAAACCCAGTCTCTGTGTGGTGATTTGGTTATACATCTGCTGAGGATTAACAGCAGTGTTACTAGAAGAAAAACCAATAGTAAATATCAATAACTGCCCACAACAAATGGCGCCCAACTAATCTAAGAATCCATACCTTTTAAATCTTACTTTATCATAATTTGGTGGGGGGAAAAAGCTCCCAGTGATGCAAACCAAACTTAAAATCTGAAAACTCCCAGGTCAGTTACTGTCTCTTTAAGAGAGGCTCTTAAACTAGCCCAGAAGCAAAAGACAGCCTCCTGTGGGCAGACCTGAGACTTCCATAACAAAACTGGCTGCTGCTGCAGTTTAACTAAGGGGGTAAACAAGCATGGCTCTTTTATACTGTGGCTGGCTCAACTGGCTCAGCTCCACAGCTATGGCAGGAAAGAAAGGAACTGGAGGCAGACAAACCTCTAGATAGAGTTTGGCCTAAACTGCATATAAAATAAAAAATTGCCATGGCAGAAGGTGTTTTTTATCTCTTTTGGCTTCATTTTGGCTGTCATATTCATGGATCTGATTGCAGTATGTTTAATGGTGTTGGTTCTTCTCCATGCCTTCTCCAAGAAAGTTCAAGGAGAAAATGGGGAAAAAGCCAAGGATTGGGGTACTAAGTTACAGACAATAGTACTCATCCAAATAATTAGGTTAATAATGGCTAAAATTCAAAGCTCAATGGCTGCAAGATATTTGTCAGCTCTTTCTGGTTAGGGTCCGCCAAGTTACTAAAATGTTTTCCTTTCCTTTTTATGTGCCTTGAATCACTGCATCATTACAAAGTTAAGAAAATTTTATATAAACAAAGGGGATAGGACAAACAGCTACAATATATATAAAAATCTAGGACTAAACCTCAAAACAGGTACAAGATACCTACAGTGTGCTTATATTCTAAATTAAAAAGAAATTTATATGTAGTTTACTTAAAACATGCATTTTCTATTGCTCAAGGCACCCAGCTTGTCTCTCTAATGGGAAGCTTCTCTAGGAAAATAGGTAGCAGCTAGGCATAATACAACAGGCACTCAAGAGCCCGGAAAGATATTTTAATCTATCCAAACTTGTTTTGATTTCAACATGATAATGATTGTATGTTCAATAAAAATGGTAACTTATATTGCCAATCCCTTTACATGGGAACAACTCTAAAACTTACTGAGACATAAAAATGTGTCTCCAGCCAAAAACTTCAACAATACTTGGTCAATAAATGCTTGGCTATAATATCTTCAGCATGTATTATGCTAACCTTTTAATTGATATAGATTAAAAATGGCTTACAGTTTAGTTTCATCCTGCACATCTCATATATTTATAATTTTAGAACACTATAATGCTTGTGAGAAATTATATGTTTGCAGAACAAAAGAACTGGACACCAGAGATGCTGGATCAAACCTAACAGAATCATTCTTCAGCATGCTGAGACATTAACACATCTGTTCCAGCATCTTGCATATTCCAGCATTCTGCTTGTTCCTGCCTCAACTGCTTTAATTGCTATTTTCTCATTAAAGCCTGCTCCCAAAAGAACTTTGAAGAAAGCTACTAATTTTAACTGGTCCAGCATTTTAGACTGTTCAAAAAGGACTTTTTTTGAGCCTGAAATTTCTCAATATTCAAATGTTCTTAGACCACAAATGTTATTGCTTGCTTAATTAACCATTTTTATTTGGGTCCCCTACAGGATTTCTACATGTCCACTATGTCAGCTAGAAGAAACTCATGAGAACGGCATCCAATTTCCTTTAAAGGGGGTTGGGTATGTTTTTGGTTGTTTGCTATGGCTACGAAATTTTATTGTCATTGGGAGATGTTTATTATTAATGGTCTTATTCAAAGTAAAACAAGGAATATACAGGGATATTTTATAGAAATAGAAAAAGGGTAGATTATTGAATCTACTCAACTTAAGGTTTTTTTTTTTTTTGTTATTCTCAAATAAGGTTAATTTTAACTCTGGTATAGGATTTTGCATATTGATGCAAAAATAAGTATTTTTAATACATTGGTGTAAGCTTTACTACAGTGATAGTAAGTCAAGGTTACTTCCAATACTTTTTAAACTACTATTAAAAGGTGGTTAGGATATTAGGTATGCAAGTTAATTGTTAGTTATTCAACTCATAGTCATGTCAAATGTTAGTCTAATTTATCACAGGAGTATACATCATAGGTTTAACAGATATGATTTTGTATACAAAGCGAATACATAAAGATAGGTAGTCTTCAAAAACTTCAGAGACCTACAGAATATGGCATTTAAAATGTTCTTATTATTTTAAAGATTCTTTGACAATGCAACAAGTCATTTTCTGGCAGCACCCCACCTACCTGAAAGAAGATAATGAGCATTGAAGAACCTCCATATGGAGATGGCTTCAAATGTGGCAAACAAGCCACTCGGGTAAAGAAAATACCCTCGCTTCACAACAGACAAATTCTGCCTAAAATGGGCAAGCTTAAATGTAGGACAAGTTGACTGCCGAACTCTGCCAAGACAGGGTAAGCAAGTCCTAAAAAGTTCCTGCTTCACGCATTTGTCTGTCAAAATATTGAGAGCCAGGAGGCTGAAGATGATGCTCCAACTTTATAGAGTTATGGGTGACTAACTGTTCAGCAGCAAACTGTTTCTGTCAATTTTTATTTTTTGGAAGCTGCTAACATGCACTTCCTATTTACTCTCATAACTAATTTTATTCCTTCTCAAGTCTCTGATGGGGTTGAAGACCAAATAGTTACAGTATCACATTTAAGATTAAATTGTTTAGAAATTAAGAAATCTTTTTATATAGGTAACAACAATAAGGATAAAAGTTAATTTAGGTATAGAACTTTAAACTTATCAAGATAGATAGGATAATCAGACACTTTCTCCTAAGATACCCTCTCCATGTGCTAAATACACATGGACTAGACGTTGCACATGTAGATCTTACCTAACAGTTTTCATAATTTTGTAATTATTATGGTATTGAAAGAAAAGGAGCCTTTTATTGGACTTAAAGGGGGAAATGTTGGTATAATGTTCTTTTAAAATGTATATGCCTTACCCTTGTTAATTCAAATGCTGATTTCCCCATCCCCAACTCTCTGGTTTCAATCTGGATATTAGATTGTGATACTCACTATAAGCATCCTGTCTCAACTCTTGTGTAAACAGAACACAAATAAAGCAACTAGATACAATGTTGTGTAATGGGAGGAGCCAGAGGACAGGAAAGAGGGGAGGAGCTAGAGAACAGGAAGGGGCGAGAAGGAGGAGGAGCGTGAGGAGAACAGAGCAGGAGGAGAGAGCTTGGAGGACTTGGAGCATGAACCAGACCGAAGATTTCACAAAAAGCAAGTATAATATGGGAAATCTAAATGTTAGGAAACTGAGGGCTTGGAGGTTTAGGAGGGAGTAAATATTGCCCAGCATTGTGTTCTAGGTTAACTAAAAACCCAGTCTCTGTGTGGTGATTTGGTTTTACAGCTGCTGAGGATTAACATCAGTGTTACTAGAAGATAAACCAATAGTAAATATCAATAACTGCCTACAACAATAGAAACAGAAGGAACACTACCAAAATCATTTCATGAAACACAGTCACTTTGGTTCCTAAAACTCACAAAGACCCAGCCAAAAAACAGAATTTCAGGCCAATCTCCCTTATGAACATTGATGCAAAAATACTCAACAAAATACTCACAAACTGAACATAAGATCACATCAAAGATATCATCCACTATGACCTTGTAAGCTTCAGTTCTGGTATGCTGGAATTGTTTAATATTAGGAAATCCAGCAATGTGATCAACCATATTAACAAACTGAAAGAAAAAATAAACACATGATAATCTCCTTAGATATTGAAAAAAAAAAACATTTGAAAATATCCAATATCCATTCATGTTGAAAGTCTTGGAGAAATTAGGGATACAAGGCACTTACCTCAACATAGTAAACGCAATATACAGTAAGCCTGTAGCCAAAATCAAACTAAACGGAGAGAAACTTAAATCAATCCCACTGAAATCAGGGATAAGGCAAGACTGTCTACTCTCTCCGTATATCTTCAACATAGTTTTTGAAGTTCTTGCTAGCGCAATAAGAAAATTAAAAGAGATCAAGGTGATACAAATTGGAAAGGAAGTAGTCAAAGTATCACTATTTGCAGATGACATGCTTATATACATGAATGATTCCAAAATTTCTACAATTGACTCCTACAGCTGATAAACACCTTCAGCCAAGTAAGTGGTGGGTTACAAAATTAACAACAACAACAAAAAAAAATCAATAGTTCTCCTGGATACAAAAGACAAAAGGGCCGAGAAAGAAATTAGGAAAATAACACTCTTCACAATAGTACCACAGTACGTAAAGTAACTTGGTTTGACTCTAACCAAGCAAGTGAAAAACTTTTATGAAAAACTTTCCAGTTGCTGAAGAAAGAAACAAAAGAAAAAATTAGAAGATGGAAAGATATCCCATGCTCATGGCCTGGCAAGATCAACATAGTAAAAATGGTCATCTTACCAAAACTAATTTACAATTCAATGCAATGTCCATCAAATTACCAACACAATTCTTTACAGACCTTGAAAGAAAAATTCTTACCTTCATATGGAACAACAAGAAAACCAGAGTTGCTAAAACAATCTTCTTCAGTAAAAGATCTTCTGGAGGTACATCCATCCCTAGTCTCAAGCTGTAATATAGAGAAACAGTAGTAAAATTTGCACGGTATTGGCATAGAAATGTAGTGCTGGATCAGTAGAATCGACTAGAAGACCTTGAAATAAACCCACACAATTATGGACACTGATTTTTCACAAAGGTGCCAAAACCATACAATGGAAAAAAGATAACATCTTCAACAAATGGTGTTAGTCTAACTGGATGTCTACATATAGATAAATGCAAATAGATCCATATTTATCACCCTGCA
This sequence comes from Meriones unguiculatus, assembly GCF_030254825.1. Lineage (NCBI taxonomy): Eukaryota > Metazoa > Chordata > Mammalia > Rodentia > Muridae > Meriones > Meriones unguiculatus. Next base: position 21,672,308 of record NC_083353.1, on the reverse strand, counting down.
CAAAACTAAAGTCCAAGTGGATCAAAGACCTCAATATAAAACCAGACACACTAAACTGATTAGAAGAAACAGTGCAGAATTGGTACAGGAGACAACTTCCAGAACAGAACACCAAAAGCACAGGCTCTAAGAGCAACAATCAATAAATGGGATCTCATGAAACTGAAAAGCTTCTGTAAAGCAAAGGAACTGTTGTCAGATCAAAACGACTGCTTATAGATTGGGAAATGATCTTCATCAACCCTATAGCTGACTGAGGGCTAATATCCAGAATATATAAAAACTAAAAAGTTAAAAAACAACAAATCAAGTAGTCAAATTAGAAAATGGGGTACAGAATTAAACAGAGAATTCTCAATATAGGAACATCAAATGGCAGACAAACACTTAAAGGAATGCTCAGTATCCTTAGTCATCTGGGAAATGCAAATCAAAACACCCCTGAGATTTCACCTTACACCCATAAGAATGGCTAAGATCAAAAACTCAAATGACAGCACACGCTGGAAAGGATGTGGAGAAAGGGAACCCTCATTCTTTTCTGGTGGGAATGTGAACTTTTACAACCACTTTGTAAATCTGGCACTTTCTCTGACAATTAGGAATAGTTCTATCTTAAGATTCAGCTGTACCACTGCTAGGAATACATCCAAATGATGCTCAAGTATACAAAAAGAACATTTTCTCAACCATAGTTGTAGCTGTAATAGCCAGAACCTGGAAACAACCCAGATATCCATCAATGAAGGAATGGATACAGAAATTGTGGTACATTTACAGAATGGAATTAAAAAGAAGGAAGTCATGAACTTTTGCAGGCAAATGGTGGGAACTAGAAAAGATCATTCTGAGTCAGGTATCCTAGAAGCAGAAAGACACAGGATATATACTCACTCATAAGTGGGTACTAGACATAAAATATAGGATAACCATACTAAAATAAGTATACCTAAAGAAGCTAATCAAGAAGGAGGACTCTGGATAAGATGCTCAATCTTCATTCAGAAAGGCAAACGGGATGGGCATCAGAAGAAGGAGAAAACAAGGAACAGGACAGGAGCCTACCACAGATGCCCTCTGAAAGATTCTACCCTGCAAGGTGTCAAAGAAGATGTTGAGACTCATAGCTAAACTTTGGGCTGAGTGCAGGTAATCTTGTGAAAGAAAGGAGAGATAGAAATATCTGGAATGGGTTGGAGCAGTGGAAGAAGATTGCGGTGGCTAGTGTGTACCTTAGCTGAAGTGCAAAGGACCTGCAATGCTGAAATTGGTGAGTGAAGGGGCTGATCAACCCTGAACAGAGTTATCTAGACTTCCAGGAAGAAAGAGACTAACTATAAACTGAGCCCATATAGAATCAGGTCATGGCAGGCTCCTCTGGTAGGAGACTCCCCGGGAGGTGACCCCTAGGTACATTCCATATTCAACTCCCTACTCCCTCTTTGGAAGAGGCAGGAGGTGGCCAGAAGAACTCGCCACAGACCACACTGTTTGTACCCCTGCTCCAGAGAGACCGGCAGCTTCCACCAAAACCCCCCTGAGATCTGGGGCTGAGGAAAGCCAATCTTTTCAGGTACACCCCCGAGAACGCTGCCATAACCCTGCCCTAGTGGAGTGGAAGGATAGAGAGGCACACAGCAGCTTCACAGCGCCTGAACCCCAGTGCTGCTGGCTGCTCCTAGCAAACAAACTTGCTAGGACCTGGGACCTGGGACTGTGCCCATTCAACATGTCCTGACATTCTCCTGGGTCCAACCACAATATGGTCTAGAACCAAGTCCTAGCACCAGCGGCCCCCAGCCTCTGGCAGAGAAACACCTGTCTCAGGATTGGGAACTGAGAATTCTCCCCCCCCAGCACTCCCCTGAGAACGCTGCCATAAGCTTGCCCTAGCGGAAGGGAAGGTCAGAGAGATGGCCTGCCACAGGCCACAGCACCCCATCTCCAGCGGCCGTTGGCAGAGAAACCTGAGGTCTGGATCTGAGGACGCTCAACCCTACTTGGTACTCTTCTGGAAACACAAACATATGTGTTAGCATCGGGCAGCTTCTGGCAGAGAGATCTGGGCCTGGGATCTGGGACTGAGGACACTCAACCCAACTCTTTCCAATGCTATTCTGGGACCAGCCACCATAAGCCTTCCCTGGTGGAGGGGAAGGTCAGAGAGGCAGGACACAGTGCAGGTGGACATGGAGTCCTGCTGCTACAGTACCACAGAGCTGACTGTTAGCCTATACCCACATTTGCCCAGTAGGATCAAATCGGAGAGTAGAGAGCAAGGGGAACCCCTGTGCAATCCAACTGGTCCTGTAAAGAAGTGAGTATGCCTTCTAGGGAGTGTTTGCCCCAGACTCAGGGCCTCTCTATGCAAGCAACCAGACAAGAGATCCCTAATACCCAAACTCCTAGTGTGGGCACCATAGGGATTCTTGGGATAGAGACCCCAATGCTGAAGCCTCTGTCTGGCAGGACTACCAGTGAAATCCAGGCAACCAATCCATGGATCTCAGACAAAGCTGTATACTAGTGGCCTGCAGACCACTGCAATTGTCAGGGAATCCACACATGCACACTGTGCCTACTAAAGGTGCATGCAAATAGTGCCAGTGTCATATTCCTTACTTAGGTAAAACTGAAACCACAACACACACTCCCAAACCATTGAACCTCTCTCATCTTCCTGAATAAACAGTCCAGAAAACAGAAAGAGACAATCTTAGCCTGAACTACAAACTCCAGGAGCAAACAGTGAGGGTTATAGATAACCAGATGGCCAGAGGCAGATGTAAGAACACACCCAACAAAAATCAGGACATTATGGCTTCACCAGAAACCCCACAAATCAACAAACAGTTCATTTCACTAGATGCACAAGAAAATGACTTTAAAACTATGTTTTCCCAGCTATTACAGGCCCATAAAGACGAATTGAACAAAGCCCGCAAAGAAATAGCCACAGAAATTGAGACAAACAAAGAGGACATGAAATAAAGCTCTCAGAGAAATGACCACGAAAATTGAGGCAAACAAAGAGGAGACGAACAAAGCTCTCGAAGAAATATCTACCCAAATGAAGGCAAATAAAGAATAAATGAACAAAGCTCTCAAAGAAATACAGGCAAATATAGCCAAACAAGTAGAGACACAATTAGCGATATATAGAGAGGAAAGGGACAAAATAATAAAAGCCATCATTGAAAAGCAGGACTCCACATTCACACATATGATGGAAATGGTGCAAGACTTGAAAACAGAATTAGAATCAATAAAGAAAACACAAATAGAGAAAAACCTGGAGCTGGAGAACATAGAGGAAAGATCAGGAACTAAAAAGGTAAGCATCACCACAGAATATAAGAGATGGAAGAGAGAATCTCAGGTGCCGAAGATACACTTGCAGAAATTGACATGGCTCTCAAAGAAAAAATAAAATCAGAAAAGTTCCAAAGACAAAACATTCAAGAAATCAAGGACACCATGAAAAGACAAAAATTAAGAAGAATAGGAGTAGATGAAAAAGAAGACATCAGGCTCTAAGGTCCAGAAAATATTTTCAAGAAAATTATAGAAGAAAATTTTCCCAACTTAAAAAGAGATATCCATAAACATACAAAAGGCCTAAAGAACACCAAATAGAGTAGACCAGAAAAGAAATCCTTCACGTCACATCATAGTCAAAACACTGAATCTGCAGAACAAAGAAAAAATTTTAAAAGCAGCAAGGGAAAAAGGCCAAGTAACAGATGAAGATAAACCTATCAGAATCACATCAGGTTTCTCAACAGAAACTATGAAAGCTAGAAGGGCCTGGACAGAAATCATGCAGTCCTTAAGGGACTACAGATGCCAACTCATACTACTATACCCAGCAAAACTTTCAATCAATATAGATGGAGAAGTCAAAATATTCCATGACAAAATCAAATTTAAATAATATCTATACAGTAACCCAGCTGTACAGAAGTTACTAGAAGGGAAACTTCAACCCAAAGAAAGCAACTACATCTAAGGAAACAGAGGAAATAGATAACTACACAACAAAAAACCGAAAAGAATACAGGCAATAAAACTCAGCAACACCACCAACCCTACATCAAAAAAAGTAACAATTATTGGTCACTAGAATCTATTAACATTAATGGACTCAACTCCCCCCAAAAAAGACACAGACAATAGAATGGTTGTGGAAACAAATCCAACATTCTCTTACATCCAAGAAACATACCTATGTAACAAAGATAAACACTACCTCAGAATAAAGGGCTGGAAAAATGTTTTTCAAGCAAATGGTTCCAGAAAACAAGCTGGAGTAGGCATTCTAAGATCTAATAAAATAGACTTTCAACCAAAATTAATCAAAAAAGATAAGGAGGGCAACTATATTCTCATCAAAGGAAAAATCCACCAAGAGGACATCACAATTTTGAATATCTATGCCCCAAATATAAGAGAGCCTACATTTGTAAATAAAACATTATTAAAGCTTAAATCACACACTGATCCTAATACCTTAATAGTGGGAGACTTCAACACCCCACTTTCACCAAGGGACAGATCAACTAGACTGAATCCAAATAGGGAAATAAAGGCACTTACAGAGGCCCTAAATCAAATGGACCTAATAGATGTCTACAGATCTTTTCACCCAAACTCAAGAGTATGCCTTCTTTTCAGCACCACATGGAACCTTCTCCAAAATAAACCATATTGGTCACAAAGCAAGCCTCAACAGATACAAGAAGATTGACATAATCCATTGTATTCTATCTGACCACCATGGACTAAAGCTGGAGTTCAACAACAATGGAAATTATAAAAAGAGGACACGACATGGAAACTGAACAACTTGCTACTAAATGACAGCTGGGTCAAGGAAGAAATAAAGAAAGAAATTAAAGACTTCCAAGAATTCAATGAAAATGAAGGCACAACATACCCAAATTTATGGGACACATTGAAAGCAGTGCTCAGAGGAAAATACATAGCAGTAAGTGCCTTCAAGAAGAAATTTGTAACATCAGATACAAGCAACTTAATGGCCCAACTGAAAACCCTAGGAAAAAAAAAAGAAGCAGATACATCCAAGAGGAGAAGACAGCTGGAAATAATCAAAATCAGGGCTGAAATCAATCAATTAGAAACAAATAAAACTATTCAAAGAATCAATGAAACAAAAAGCTGGTTGTTTGAGAAAATCAACAAGATACGTAAACCCTTAGCCAAACTAATGAAAAATCAGAGAGAATCTATCTATATTAGCAAAATCATAAGTGAAAAGGGGGACATAACTACAGACACTGAGGAAATCGAAAGCGATCATTAGGTCATATTATAAAAGCCTATATGCCACAAAATTTGAAAATCTAAATGAAATAGACAATTTTCTTGATAGATTCCATCTACCAACATTAATTCAAGATCAGGTAGAAAGACTGAATAGCCCTATATCCCCAAGGAAACTGAAGCAGTCATTAACAGTCTCCCCTCAAAAAAAGCCCTGGGCCAGATGGTTTCAGTGCAGAATTCTACCAGACCTTCAACTGAGTACTAACACCAATACTTCTCAAACTACTCCACAAAATAGAAACAGAAGGAACATTACCAAACTCATTCTACAAAGCCACAGTCACCTTGATACCCAAACCATGCAAAGACTCAAAAAAAAGAGATCTTCAGACCTATCTCTCTTATGAACATTGATGCAAAAATACTTAATAAAATCCTTTCAAAGCGAATCCAAGAACACATCAAAGATATCATCCATCATGACCAAGTAAGCTTCATCCCAGACATGCAAGGCTGGTTCAATATATGGAAATCCATCAATGTAATTCACTATATAAACAAACTGAAGGAGAAAAACCACCTCCTTAGATGCCGAAAAAGCATTTGACAAAATCTAACATCCATTCATGTTTAAAATCTTGGAGAGATCAGGGATTCAAGGAATGTACCTAAACATAGTAAAGGCAATATACAGCAAGCTTATAGCCAACGGCAAACTCAATGGAGAGAAACTCAAACCAATCTCACTGAAATTAGGGACAAGACAAGGCTGCCCACTCTCTCCATATCTCTTCAACATAGTATTTGAAGTTCTAGCTAGAGCAATAAGACAACTAAAGGAGATCAAGGAATAAAAATTGGAACAGAAGAGGTCAAAGTGTCACTATTTGCAAATGATATGATAGTACACATGATCGACCCCAAAAATTCAACCAGAGAACTCCTTCAGCTGATAAACACCTTCAGCAAAGCGGCTGGATACAAAAGTAACTAAAAAAAAAAAAACGAGTAACCTTCCTGTCAAAACGACCCTGAGATTTTACCTGACACCCACCAGAATGGCTAAGATCAAAAACACAAGTGACAACACATGCTGGAGAGGTTGTGGAGAAAGGGGAATCCTCCTCCATTGCTGGTGGGAATGCAAAAGACAAAAGGGCTGAGAAAGAAATTAAGGAAACAATACCCTTCATAATAGCCATTAATAACATAAAGTACCTTGGAGTGACTCTAAACAAACAAGTGAAAGACCTGTATGAGAAAAACTTCAAGTCTCTGAAGAAAGAAATTGAAGAAGATATCAGAAGATGGAAAGATCTCCCATGCTCATAAATCGGTAGGATTAGCATAGTGAAAATAGCTATTCCGCCGAAATCAATCTACAGATTCAATGAAATTCCCATCAAAATACCAACACAATTCTTCATAGATCTTGAGAGAAAAATTATCAACTTCATATGGAGAAACAAAAAGACCCAGAATTTCCAAAATGATCCTGTACAACAACAGATCATATGGAGGCATCTCTGTCCCTGAACTCAAGCTGTACTACAGAGCAATAGTAATAAAAATGTCATGGTATTGGCATAGAAACGGAATAGTGGATCAATGGAACAGAATAGAAGACCCCAAATTAAACCCACATACCTTGGATATTTGATTTTTTACATAGAATCCAAAATCATTCAGTGGAAAAAAGACAGCATCTTCAACAAATTGTGCTGGTCCAACTGGATGTCTAAATGCAGAAAAATGAAAATAGATTCATATTTATCACCCTGCACAAAACTAAAGTCCAAGTGGATCAAAGATATCAACATAAAACCAGATACACTAAATCGGTTAGAATAAAAAGTGGGTAAGACTTTGGAACTTACTGGCACAGGAGACAACTTCCTGAACAGAACACCAACAGTACAGGCTCTAAGAGCAACAATCAACAAATTGGACCTCATGAAGCTGAAAAGCTTCTGCAGAGCAAAGGACATAGTCATCAAAACAAAACGACAGCCTACAGACTGGGAAAGGATCTTCACCAACCCTATATCTGACAGAGGGCTGATATCCAGAATATATAAAGAACTAAAGAAGTTAAAAAGCAGCAAGTCAAGCAATCTGATTAAAAAATGGGGTACAGAGCTAAACAGAGAATTCTCAGTAGAGGAATACAGAATGTCAGAGAAACACTGAAAAAAATGTTCAATGTCATTAGCTATCAGAGATATGCAAATCAAAATGACCTTGAGATTTTACCTGACACCCACCAGAATGACTAAGATCGAAAACTCAAGTGACAACACATGCTGGAGAGGTTGTGCAGAAAGGGGAACCCTCCTCCATTGCTGGTGGGAATGCAAACTTGTACAGCCACTCTGGAAATCAATCTGGCACTTTCTCAGACAATTTGGAATAGTGCTTCCTCAAGATCCAGCTATACCTTTCCTAGGCATTTATCCAAAAGAGGCTCAAGTACACAACAAGGACATTTGCTCAACCATGTTTGTAGCAACTTTATGTGTAATAGCCAAAACCTGTAAACAACCCAGATGTCCCTCAGTTGAGGAATGGATACAGAAATTGTGGTACTTTTACACAATGGAATACTACTCAGCAATTAAAAACGAAGAAATCATGAAATTTGCAGGCAAATGGTGGGATCTCGAAACAATCATCCTGAGTTAGGTATCCCAAAAGCAGAAAGACACAGATGGTATATACTCACTTATATGGACCTATAAGATAGGATAAATATACTGAAATCTATCCACCTAAAGAAGATAAACAAGAAAGAGGACCCAGGGTAAGACGATCAATCCTTACTTAGAAATACAAATGGGATGGATATTGGATGTAGGTGCAAACAAATAACAGGATAGAAGCCTATCAAAGTGGGCCTCTGAAAGACTCTAGCTAGCTGATATTGAGATTCATAACCAAAATTCTGGAAGAATGTAGGGAATAAAAAAAGAAATGGGGAGGGGGAGTTAATACTACCTGGAGAGGACAGGAGTTCCACAAGGACCAAATATATCTTGGCACAAGGGTCTTTTATGAGACTGTTTCTCCAAACAAGGACCATGTATGGATACAACCTAGAGCCCCTGCTCAAATGTAGCCCTTGGTACCTCAGTATCCAAGTGGGTATCCTAATAAAGGGAACAGGGACTGTTTCTGACATGAACTCAATGGTGGGCTCTTTGACCCCTCCCCTCAAGGAAGGAGCAGTCTTGCTAGGCCACAGAAGAGGACTTTGCAGCCAATCCTGAAGACACCTTATAAACCAGTAACGCATGTAAGGGGAGGAGGTTCTCCCTTATCAGTGGACTTGGAAAGGGGCAGAGAGGAGATGAGGGTGGGAGGGTGTGATTAGGAAGGAAAGAGGGAGTGGGATACAGCAGGGATACAAAGTTAACAAACTAACTAATATTAAAAATAAAAACTAAAAAAAAAATATCTGGAATGGACAGGAGCTTCAAGAAGAGCAACATAACCAAAAAATCTGGACACAAAGGATATTTTCTGAGACTGATACTCTAAACAAAGAGTTAGATTATTCAGGGGTTCTAGGCGATAACCTAGAACCCCTGCACAGATGTAACCCATGGTAGTTCAGTGTCCAAGTAAGTTCCCTAGTAATGGGAATAGGGACTGTCTCTGAAATTAACTGTTTGGCCTGCTCTTTGATCACCTCCACCTCAGGGATTTGCAGCCTTACCAGGCCACAGAGTAAGACAATGCAGCTAATCCTGATGAGACCTGACATAGGAGGATCAGATGAGAGGGGAGGAGGACCTCTTTTAACAATGGACTGGGGAAGGGGCATGGGTAAGAAGAGGAAGGAAGGATGGGTTTGAGAGGTAAAGGGGGACTGAGCTACAGATGGGATACAAAGTCAATAAACTGTAATTAACATAAATGAAAAAAATTAAAATGGCAATGTCTCACAACCCTTGTTTCCCGTCTGCTCTATATGTGGATTCTGTTTATTCTCCATGAACATCCCCAAGACTTGGGATCAGAGACATTCTCTTTAATATGAATACTCCACAGTTACATGTTCTCTGTATTTTGACCAATTGTGAGCCTCTATCTTACTTTCTTTCTACTGTAAGAAAAGAGTTTTAGGATGGATGCTAAGAATTGCAAGATTCTATGTGCTCAAATATAAGGATTTAAAAGCAATTTGGTGCATGTCCATGCAGAAAACAATACAAAACAAACAATGGTAGGGTTTTTTTTCTTGGTTCTAAGACCATCACCTACATAGTTTCTTGAAAATGTTTGCATTTCTAGTCATAACCATTAATTTAATTCCCTGTGTTTCATGTAAGGATGGGAAACTTCCTAAAAGTTCATCTGTAGACTCCTCCTAAGTGTGTCATCCTGCAGTAGAACCCCCCTTTAGACCTCAGCCTGTCAGCCAGTGTCTGAAGCAGCAGCTTTCCTATCTCCACACAGAAATGATAAAAGTCTCCACATTTTTCCTCCTTTGTGTGTCAATACAACCTTGACTAAAATGTATCCAGTGAAAACACATAATCACTGTGACCATTGTCTCACAGGCTCTCTTGCACTTAGCATTAACCTCAAAATTACTGAGAGATTTCTCAAACCAGGCAGTCTCAGTAATATGCTGGCCTGTAAGAATAAGCCATTTTATGTTACCACAAAGATGAGCTTTCCCAGGAATGTGCACTTAAGACCTTCTGCCTTTTATGAACACAGAGCCCTATGCATGGATAAAGGGCTCCACTCTGCACTTTGAAGTGACAAATCTCTTCCATCAGGACTGTTCTCAAGTACCTGCTTCTGAAGAAGTCATTCCTCTCCCTTTATTTCTGTTGCATCTCCCACCAGTTCATTCACATTTCATCTTGTCCTCTATTACCTTAGCATATTTTTCTGACTATTAGTACTAACTACTATCTCATAAATGAAAAGGAATAGGAAATGTATATGTTAACTTCCTTTGAATGACAATATATGTAAATGTTAGTGAAACTCTGTGCAATGGGAGACAGGAGAGTGTGTACATACATACATGTGAAATGATGTCTAGCCATGTTTCTGTGTCAATAAAGTATTTCTCATAGGTTGTTGGCATGTGCCTGTTTCTCCTCTGCCAGCAACCTAAATTCTCAGATTTAGGTTGCTGTCAACCAAAGTGGGCACAGGTGTGACTCTTAAAGCTGTAATATGTGGCAAATTAAGTCCAATAATGGTGTAGGGGTAATATCTTAGCAAGACGGCTAGGAATGCCAATCTAAACAGTTTTTATCGCCTGTCACACCACCACCAGCCATCCTTCCAGTAAACCCTAATAAGACTGGAAGTGATTGTAACTCACAGCCCCATCTTATACTACAAGTTGTGGAATTCTAGCGATACTATTGATTGTGTGCATAAATTAAAACACTGTAACAGAGCTTAAAGCTAACATAATTTCCACTGGTCACCTCCAGGAGGAGCTATGAACTGTAGGCTTTTTCTTGGGGAGACTAGAGAGGAGTAGTTTGTGAAGGAACCTGGTAGAAGTAGAGATCCTCCCTGGCTATGTCTACAGCATAGAGGGTCACCATCAGCTGAAAGATCAGTGGTACCTACACAGCTCACAGAGCCAATTATTTAGCCTGATTCCAGCAAAAGCAGATAAAGGCTTCTCATTTGTACACATGGATAACTCCCAGGCATCTTGATTGCTCCTGGATCTAGGACAGGGTTCACTTTCATCACCATGAGCATTCAGACTGAAGATGTGATAGCTTATTACCATAAAGAGTATTCCAACCTCCTCCTCAACGCATTAGCTTGTATTACAGACACCTTTAGAGCTTAGCCTGACAGCCAGTGTCTGAAGCATCATTTTTTTTATCTCTACATAGCCTAGTAATCACTCTCCTATGAGTACAATGGTCAGTTAGCAAGCCTTGCCCTAGTAGAGTCTAGGAGAGCATTCAAGGGCCAATGTGTCCTTTAATCTTTTATGGGAGATACTACTTCGATTGAAGATTAAATAATTATTTTCCACTACTTTTGCCTGTCTTTATAGCATGAATTTAAAGGTGATTTGATAAAAAATATTCTCATTTTTATGGCTGTGTTCATTAGCAGAATAAGTATTTTAGAAATAATTATTTTTTTCGTATTAATCATCCATAGTTTTTAAATGGATAATCTTTAAATTCCAGCAATGACCTTATTTTTCTTTATTAAATTTCTGATATTACCTATTTATTAAGTTAGTTTCTGTCCTAGTTATTTAGTAAAAATGAAAGTACTTACAGAAATCATGAGGAATTATGTTACATAAATAACATTCAGACAGAGGGGTACTATCCGGTATATATAAAGAATTAAAGAAGTTAAAAAACAACAAATCAAGTAATCAGATTTAAAATGGGGTTCAGAGCTAAACAGAGAATTCTCAATAGAGGAATATTGAATGGCAGAAGAACACTTAAAGTAATGCTCAATGTCCTTAGTCTTCAAGGAGATGCAAATCAAAACAACCTTGTGTTTCCACCTTGTAACTATCAGAATGGCTAAGTTAAAAAAACTCAAGTGATAACTCATGAGGCACTTTCTCAGACACGTAGAAAAAGCACTTCCTCAAGATCCATCTATAGCACTCCTAGGTATATATCCAAAAGTTGCTCAAGTCCGCAACAATGAAATTTGTTCAACCATGTTTGTAGCAGCTTTATTTGTAATAGCCAGAACCTAGAAACAACCCAGGTGTCCATCAATGGAAGAATGGATACAGAAATCGTGGTACATTAACACAGTGGAATACTACTCAGCAATTAAAAACAAGGAAATATACTCACGTATATGTGGATACTAGGCCTATAAGATAGGATAAACATACTAAAATCTGTATACCTAAAGAAGCTAAACAAGAAGGAGGACCCAGGGTAAGAGGATCAATCTCACTTAGAAAGATAAATGGAATGACATTGGAAGAAGGAAAAAAAAAAAAAAAAAAAAAAAAAAAAAAACAAGAAACAGGACAGGAGCCCTACCACAGAGGTCCTCTGAAAGAATCTTCCTAGCAGTATATCAAAGCAGATGCTGAGACTCAACCAAACTTTGGGCAGAGTGCAGGGAATCATATGAAAGAAGAGGTAGTGAATAAGACCTGGAGAGTACAGGAGCTCCACAAGGAGAGCAACAGAACCAAAATATCTGGGCTCAGGGCTATTTTCTGAGACTGATACTCCAACCAAGGTCCATTTAAGGCTATAATTTAGAACCCCTGCATAGATGCAGCCCACAGAAGTTCAGTATCCAACTGGGTTCCCTAGTAAGGGGAAGAAGGACTGTCTCTGACATGGACTGAGTGGCTGTCTCTTTGACCCCCCCTCATTTCATCCCTGACAGAGAAGAGGCCTTGCCAGGCCAGAGAGGTGGACAATGCAGCCAGTACTGATGAGATCTGATTAGCTAGGGTCAGATGGAAAGGGAAGTGGACCTCCCCTATTGGTGGACTTAGAGAGAGGCATGGGATAAGTTGAAGGCCAGAGGGAGGGGGGATTGGGAGGGAATGAGGGAGGGGCTACAGATAGGATACAAAGCAAATAAAATATAATTAATCTAAAAAATTTAATTAAAAAAATTACCAAAGCCACTTTTTAAGAAAGGTTCCTTGGGGGCTTTCAGAGAACTAGAATCCGTGATAGCAGAATGAAGGCAGCAGGTGGCAGACCTCGTTTTAGCTGGAGCAGAAGTTCAGGGATTACATCTCAAAATCTATGTATGTATTTAGATATTTAAGTATGTACGCATGTATGTATGTATGTGTACCTTGTGTGTGATATAACTGGAATTATAGATGACTGAGAATAATCAAACAATTCATTGGAATCAAACATGGGTGTTTTATAAGAGATGAAATGCTCATAAGTACTGATCTGACTTGCTATTCCCAAACCTTTCTGTTTTAATATGTATTTTCTTTATCTGCTCTACTTTTCACTCCTCTCCACATTTCAGTCCCTTTCCAATTCAGATTTCCCTCTCCTCTCCATCCTCTCTTTACTTTCTTTTCTCTCACCTACTCTTCTACTTTCCCCTTCTTTTTTCCTTTCTTCTTTCTCCTTCTTCTGTTTCTGCTGTTGTTGATTAGGATTTTTATTATTTCCTCAGGATTGTAATAAAAGTTTTTCTACTATTATTTCTATTAAACTCACTTTATTTAAATGCTTTTAATTTTTAATGGAACCTTGTCATGAGTGCATCTTGCTATTTTCAGATTGAGAGCTCAAAGTTGGTCCTTGAGCTTCTGTCTTTACTGTTTCCCCAGTTATTGGTTCCTAGCTTTGGTGATATTTTTGGCTGAAGATTTAACCTGGATTCTCTCACAGCCCAGTACCCTGGTTATTTACTTTCTCATATGAAGACTGTTTTGCATAGTTCCCTCCAAGACAGCCCAGCTGCTCATAATTTATAAACCAGGCCTTTGCAGTTAGAACTGAAAATCATCAGACAGCCTGGGCAACCAAGATGGAGACACACACCAAGGTCTTCATATTCCTGCTTCTCTGGATGTCTGGTGAGACATTAAAGAGTGTTAGAATATCATGCAAATAATGCATTTGTAGAAAAAAAAAACAGCTATTTACTATTGGAATCCAACTGTATGCAGGCAATGCCATTAGAAAAGACATTTTGGATGCCAACATTTGTATCAGGAACTTTTTGTTTGTATATGTGTATACCCATTGTTTATTTCTGGTTGCAGGTGCTGAGGGGAACATTGTGATGACCCAGTCTCCTGAATTCATGTCCACATCTGTTGGAGAGAGAATCACCCTAAGCTGCAAGTCCAGTCAGAGTGTGAGTGGTTGGGTAGCTTGGTACCAGCAGAAACCAGGGCAGCCTCCTAAACTGCTAATCTACTCTGCGTCCACTCGAAACACTGAGGTCCCTGATCGCTTCACAGGCAGTGGATCTGGGACAGATTACACTCTCAGCATCAGCAGTGTGCAGGCATAAGACCTGGCAGTTTATTACTGTCAGCAGCATAGCAGCTATCCTCCCACAGTGCTTCAGCCTCCAACACAAACATTTTTGAGAGTCTCACCAGCTGCCTGCACCACAAACAGCCCTGGCTTGCACACTTCCACCTTCTTCCTGAGATCTGTTATGCATGACTAATTGATGAAAGCTTCTATAGAAAATTGATTAAGAGATAGCCTCTTTTCTTCCATATTTTTGGCAACACTGGTGTGTATAGATAAATTAGAGAAGCTAAGTGAAGAGATTTAGAAGTTGTGGTGTTGCACTGAAAGGATACAGTACTAGCAAGAGGTATCAGTTAAGGTTATGGTATCATACTGGCTTTAGATATCTCTTTGTTATAGCTTTAGACTATGATGAATCTGTATAAAATAAGACAGATTTTAAAATTATTTAAAAAGAATACATCATCCTGAGATTATTAGTGTAGATTAAGAATCCTCAACCTTTGGTAAATTATCTATCATGAAAATTGTCCATTTCATTTAGATTTTCAAATTTATGGTGTATTGAGTTCTGAAGTTAGACTTAAGGACTCATTGAATTTCTTAAGTGTTTATCAATATGGCCGCCTTTTTGTTTCTGATTTTGTTGATTTGTATAGTTTCTCTCTGCCTATTTCTTGGTTTGGCTAAGGGTTTCTCTATCTTGTTGATTTTCTCAAAGAACCAGCTCTTGCTTTCTTTGAATGCCTGAATTGTTTTTTTTTCTTTATATAATAAATAGTTTATTGCTGCAATTATAGATGGCTGTATAAATATGAAAGACCAGATTGCATTATCAGCATATAGAAAAGATGAGGAACTCTGGTCAACTGAACATGTTGTATGCTTTGGTCTATATGTCTGTGTCTATTGCATGTATGCATCTGATTTTTATTAATTTATTACAATTTATTCACTTTGTATCCCAGCTATGTTCTCCTTCCTCGTCTTCTTCAAATCCCACTCTCCTTTTCTCTCCTCCTCTCATGCCTCTCCCTCAGTCCACTGATAATGTTGGATCTCCTCCCCTTCCATCTCACCCTAGCTAATCAGGTCTCATCAGGACTGGGTGCTTTGTTTTACTCTGTGGCCTGATAAGACTGTTCCCCACTTAGGGGAAGGTGATCAAAAAGGTAGGCACTGTGTTTATGATTGAGACAGCCTCTGTTCCCCTTGCTAAGTAATCCACCTGGAGACTGAGCTGCCATGGGCTACATCTTTGCAGGGATTTTCGGTTATCTCCATGCATGGACCTTGGTTGGAGAATCAGTCTCAGAAAAGTACCCTGTGCCCAGATATTTTGGTTTTGTTTTTCTCCTTGTGGAGTTCCTGTCCCTTCCTGGTCTTACTATCTCCCCTTTCATTCATAAGATTCTCTGCACTCCTCCCAAAATTTGGCTATGAATCTCAGGAAATGTTTTGATACCCTTCTGAAAAGTTTTTCTTTCTCCGTCTTTTTTTATTGATAAGTTTGTTGAGTATAATAATGTTGGCTGGAACCTGTGGTCACTCAGAGTTTGTAGGATATCCTTAAAAGACCTTCGTTTTAAGGACTTTGCTGAGAAATATTATTTTTATAGCCTTGCTCTTTATGTGACTTTGTCTTTCCCCCTTCAGTCCTTTAATAATCCTTCCCCATATATTTTGAGTGTTTTGATTACTATGTATTGTGGAAAATCTATTTTATTCTACTTGGTATTCAGTATGGGTCTTGTATACTGCTTGACAGGTATGTCATTGTTTATGTTAGAGAAATATTCTATGACTTTGTTGAAAGTATTTTCTGTGCTATTGACCTGATTGTTTTGTTTCCCTCTGATAGATGACAAACAGGGAAACATCCCTCAACATATTCCTGTAGGAAAGGTGTTTGTGTGTATGACATTCATCTCTTCCCAAGTGCATGTGCCCTTGGGACATTGATTTGGAAAACAAAAACCCAGGATAGCTAAAACAATTGTGTACAATAAAAGAAATGGAGGTGTCACCCTTCCTGATTTCAAGTAGTATTACACAATCATACCAATAAAACGGCATGGCATTTGCATAAACTGAATACCTAGATGTAAATTAATGTATATATATATATATAGATAGATAGATATAGATATAGATATAGATATAGATAGATAGATAGATAGATATAGATATATATCATATTATTGAAAAAGAAACCCAAAAATACACATTGGAAAACAACATCTTCAACAAATGGTGCAGGTCAAACTGAATGTCTGCATGTAGAAGAATGCAAATAGATCCACACTTATCATCCTGCACAATACTCGAGTCAGTGTGTCTGAAAGACCTCATCATAAACCAGATACACTGAGCCTGATAGAAGACAAACTGGGAAATAGCCTTCAAAACATCCCCATAGGAGATGATTGTCTGAACAGAATGGCTACAGCACAGGCAGTAAGATCAATAATTGATAAATGGGACCTCAAGAAGAGAAAAACAATTTTTAAGGCAAAGAAACATTATCAATTAGTAAAGCAGCCACCTGTAAAATAGGAAAAGATCCCTATCCAATAAAAGACTGATTTATGTCTATCATATGAAAAAAATTAAGAAATTAGAAATCAACAAACCAAGCAGTCTAATTAAAAATGGTGTATAGACCTAAACAAAGAATACTCAATAGAAGAAAATCAAGTAGTTAAGAAACACTAAAAGAAATGTTCAGCATACTTAGTCATTGGGAAAAAGGAAACCAAAACTACTTTGAGATTTTCTTTTGCACCTGTCAGAATGGCCAGATCAATAATACAAGTGACAGTTCATGCAGGTGAGGAATGTAGGTGCTGGTGGGAGTGAAACCTTGTATAGACAATGTGGAAATCACTATGGTGGTTCTTCAGAAAAGTTGGAATTGATCCACCTCAAGAACCATCTCTACCCGCTTTGGGCATTTACCCAAAGGACACTGCATCCTATCCCAAGGACATTTGAAGAACCATGTTATCTGTGGAGTTCTTCATAATACTGAGACTCTTGAAACAATGTAGAAGTCCATAAACTGATGAATAGACATAGAAATTGTGGTACATTTACACAATTGAGTATGATCCAGTTATGAAAATAATGATGGCATGGAACTTGTGAAAGTAGCCAACCAATGTTTCATTTGATTCAAAGCCCACTTCCCAAGATTGAACCCATACCCAACACTGCTAGAGTAACCAAGAACTAGACTATACAACTCAGACAATGAGGGTAAAACCAAACATGATTAGTCATAAAAAGTATCAATGCAATGGTTTCTAATGATATTTTGCTGTACTTATGGATCTGTCCCTTATCCACTCATCATTCGAGAGGCTTTTGACAGCAACAGATGTGAACAGATGCAGAGAATCACAGCCAGACATTATGCAGAGAGAGAGAGTGTAAATTGGAGGTCTCCATCAAACCTGTTTACTCAGATATCAGTGATTTCCAAGAACAGTGTAAGAGCCAGAGTGGGTGGAGAACACCAGGAGGACAATAGTCTGTGAATCGACTAAGCAATGCTCATACGAATTCACAGAGACCACAAGGGCAAGCATTGAACTTACTAGAGCCTGAGTTATGTCCTCTGTGCATATATTAAAGCTTTTAGCTTAGAAGGTTTTTTTTTTGTTTTTTTTTTTGTTTTTTTGTTTTTTTTGTTTTTTTTTTTTGCTTAAAAAAAAACCCATTTATTGTTTTTCTCTTTAATTAAAATAATGAGCAAATCTAATTGAATGTATCAGTATCAAAATAGTTTGCAACAGCAACAAAAATTTTAAAGTATTTTCATGACTTTGCCATCTTTGATGGCTATTCTTGTTTTTCAATTTAACTACATCTGGTGAGTGCTCTCTGTCATGAACAATTCCACATTTGGCTAAGGCTGAGGATCTGGCTTGCTTCCATGTATGTGGACCTATCTGCATTGCCCCCGTGGCACGCCTGGGTTGGCTACCCAGAGGCTATTTAAGCTGTGGGCTGGCTTTCCCCGGGGTCCGAGGATTGTTCAATGTTCCTGAATAAACTGCATTGAAAAAAAAAAAAAAGAAGTTTTATGTAACTCTTGCTGTGATAATGAGTGAGTCTGACTCTTGTGTCTGTGCTAGGGACTGTTTTTCTCCTATTTTGTTCTAATATCTAACTTTGATATGATAGTTTTTGCTTCATTTTATTATATATTATTTTTGTGATTTCTGATTGTTACATCTTAGAAACCTGTTTTCCTTTTTCTAATAAGAGACACAAAGGCAGTGGATCCTGAGGGAGGAACTGCAGGGAGGAACTGGTAGGATTACAGGGAAGGGAAATATAATCAGGATATATTGTCAAGAAAGAGAATCTATTTCCAATTTAAAAAACTACAAATAAATAAATAAACAACACCCTGAAAGTTGGTTAATTATAAGTTAAATAGATTCTTTTTGTCTTTCCTCGTGGATTTTACTCCATAACAATTTCAGGATAAATCTTTCTCATCTTATAATTGAACAGAAGAAGCAGGGAAAGCAGTCCAACCCTGAAGCTTATACAGTACCTGCTTTCCTTCTTCGTTTATCTCTCTTGGTATCAGGAGCATTATCATCCAAGGCTAGGCAGTAGGAAACTCATTTTGAGAATGAATGAAAATGAGAGTGAAGGCTAGAGCAGAACAGAAGAACAGAGTTGTTGTTTTTTTTGGTTTGTTTGTTTGTTTTTCTTGAAAAGAAGGGTCTCCCTGGGAAATTTGTATATTGTCTAGTAGGCAAATTAATATGGAGAGAACCAAGGGAAGGTTGGGAAGCCTATTAGGCGAAGCACTGGCATAAATTGCCTTCTGTCTTTGCATGGGCAGGCGACAGTGGTGAAGCCAGGAGCACTGTAGCTCATTGCTGCCCATGCCTAGGATGTCAGCAGCATCTCAGGTCACAGGCTTGGTGAGAAGATGGCATCCATATCAATCTCTGATATTCTAACAGCATGTGGTATTTTGATTTCCCTTTTTTGAGTAACAAGTGGTTATTAATACAGCAATTCACCAATCTTGAGTCTGATACTCTACATGAGTAGGAATGGAGCATCAGGGATCTCTTTTCATGGTCTTTCGAAGTATACACTGAGTGGCTGTTAGACTGTATTATTTTTGTTTGTTTCTCATGATGGTTCTTTTTAATTGAAAGCTAGTATTTTAAACTACTCCCAATTATATCACCAGTCTTTCTGATCTGTTTCTTTTTGTCTGATTTATGTTATAAGGGGTCTTGTGATTTGATCAGATCCACTCAAATAACCTGCCACTCTAGAGGTCATACTGTGTAATGTTGCTGCTGAATTCTTTTAGAGACATGTGCCTTGCTGTTTAAACACACACATTGAAGTTAGTGTGTTGACTGCAGAGTCAGGAATATTGCATCAGCAAATTGAGAGTTCTTTCTGGATGACATCAGAATAAGTTTCTAATTACTGATTGTGTGCCAATTGCATTTATGAAACTGGGTATTATTCAGAACTTGCATTTAAAAGTTTTATTTGAAATTTTCATGCATCTATATATTGGATTTTGAGCATTTCACTCCCATTCCCTTTAATCTTCCTCCCCTATCTCCTGGTAAAAAAGTCTTCCCCATACCATTGATTTTTCAAGTTGCAGTTCTTTATTTTTCCTTCTGATTATTTCCTGGAATATGGACTACACTCTTCAAGAAAATGACTCCCCAAGTCCTTACTCTGTCATTTCTTACTTACTCATTGACTTTCAGTGAAGGATAAGACCACATTGGATCCTGCCCCTTGCATGAGGAAATGGTGGTGGGTTAAGTGGTGCAAATTGCTGCTGTGGCAGTTTGCTCATGAGGACAACAGAAAAGCTATTCCCACAAGGCCCTGTCTCACAGCCCTTGTTCACAGTGTCTGGTCTTTATGTGGATTCTGTCTATTCTCCATGAAGGTTCCTGAGATCTGGGGCGGGAGACATTCCCTTTGGGATGACTACTCCCCAGTCACATGTTTTCTGTTCCTTGGCCAATTGTGAGCCTCTGTCTTAACCACTTTCTACTGTAAAAAGATACTCTTAGGATGAATGGTAAAAATAGTATGATTCTAAGGGCTTAAATAAAAGGACATTGAAAGCAGTTTGATGCCATGTCCATTCAGAAAACAAACAAGACAGCAAGCAAACAAATGAACACTTGAACTATGGTACGTTTTTCCTTGTTCCCATGACTACCCACACATAGTTTCTTGGACAGGATTACATTTCTGGGCATTAACATTAATACCATTCTGTATGTTTCATATAGTGATGGACAAACATCTTAAAATTTCATCTGTAGACTCCTCAGTGTGCCAGGCTGCAATAAAATCCCCCTTTAGAGCTCAGCCTGTCAGCCAGCATCTGAAGCAGCAGCTTTCGTAACTCCACACTGAAAAGAGCAAATCTCCACATTTTCTCCTCCTTTGTGTGTCAACACAACCGTGACTAACATGCAGCTAGTGAAAACAAGTTCTCACCGTGATCATTTTCTCACAGGTTCTCATTACACTTAGCATTAACCTCAAAATTAAGGAAAGATTTCCTAAATCAGACAGTCTCATTCATACGTTGGCCTCTATGCACAGGCTATATTAGCTTCTTCCACGGGATTAGCTTTCCCAGACTCTTTTCATTAAATGTCTTCTGCTTTAAATGAACTCAGTGTACTATGCATGGCTAAAGGGATCTTCTTTGCACTTTTGAACTGCTAAATCTCTTCTGTCAGGTCTGCTCCCAAATAGCTTCTCCTGGAGAAATCATTCCTATCCCTTTATTTCTGTCACATACCCCACCAGCTCATCCACTTTTTATCTTACTTTCTATCACCTCATTTTTTTTGTCTGACTGACAGTACTAACTACTTTCTCATCAATGATAAGGAATAGGAAATTTACTCATTAACTTCCTTTGAATGACAACATATGTATATGTTAATTGAATTCTATGCAATGGGAGACAGAAGAGTGTGTACATATATATATTGATAATGTATCTAGCTATGTTTCTGTGTAGAATCAACTATTTAACATAGGTTGCTGGAATATGCTTGTTCTTCTGCCAGAAACCCAAATTTTCAGATTATAGGCGCCCATCACCAAAATGGGCAGAGGTGTGACTCTTAAAACTGTACAATGTGACAAGTTAAGTCCATAATGGTATAGGAGTAATATCTTAGGAACATGGATAGGAATGCCAGCCAACACATTTTTTATCACATGCCTCACCCCCACCAGCCATCCTGTTGTAAAACCTAATGAGATTGGAAGTGATTATAACTTACCACCACATCTATATACTACAAGTTGCGGGATTCTAGATACACTATTGATTGTGTGCATAAATTAAAAGACTCTAACATAGCTTGGAGCTAAGATAATTTCCAGTGGTTACCTCTAGGAGGAGCTATGAACTGTAGGCTTCTTCTAGGGGAAACTAGAGAGGAAAAGTTTGTGGAGGAAAATGGTGGAAGTAGAGATCCTCCCTGGCCATGTCTGCAGCACAGAGGGTCATCATCAGCTGGAAATCAGTTGTATCTACGCAGCTCTCACAACCAGCTATTTAGCCTGATTCCACCAAAAGCAGAGAAAGGCTACCCATTTGCTCACCTGGGTAACTCCCAGGCATCTTGACCTCTCCTGGATCTAGGACAGAGAGCTGTTTCTGCACCATCAGGATTCCTACTGAAGAGGTGACACTTTATTATTGTGAAGGCTGTTGCAGTCTCCTCCTCAGTGCATTAGTCTACAATACAGACACCTTTAGAGCTCAGCCTGATAACCAGTGTTTGAACCAGAAAACTTATTATCTCTGCACAACCTGGTAAACACTCTCCTCTCTGTCCAAAGATCAATGAGCCTTGTCTCACTAAACTAGACTTGAAAGTCTAGGAGAGCATTCAAGGACCAATATGTCCTTTAATCTTTTATGGGAGGTACTATTTGAGTCAAGATTATATAATTATTTTCCACAACTTTTGTCTATTTTGATAGTTTGATTTTAAAGGTGATTTGACACAAAACATTCTCATTTTTATGGAATCAGTAGTTTAGAAATAACATTTTCTTTTCATATTAGCAATCCATATTTTTTAAGTAGATAATCTTTAAGTTCCAGAAATGACCTTATTTTTCTTCATTGAACTTCTGATTTTACCTATGAATAAATTTTACCTATGTATAAAATCCAGATTTCCCTCTCCTTCTTTCCATACTCTCCTTCTTTCCTTTCTCTCACCTACTCTTCTACTTTCCCCTTCTTTCTTTCCTTTCTCCTTTCTGCTTCTCCTGTTTCTTTCTGCTGTTGTTTATCAGTATATTGTTTCCTCAAGATTGTAATCAAAGGTTTTCTAGTATTATTTCTATTAAACTCACTTGCTTTAAACGTTTTTGATTTTTAATAGAATCCTGTCATAAGTGCATCTTGATATTTGCAGATTGAGATTTTTAAGTTGGTCCCTGAGCTTCTATGTTTAATTTTTTTCCCCAGTGATTGGTTAATCACTTTGATAATATTTTTGGCTACAGCTTTAACCTGTGTTCTCTCACTATGCAGTACCTTGGCTATTTACTTTCTCATTTGATGACTACTTTGCATAGGTCTATACAAGCCAGCCCAGCTGCCCATAATTTATAAACCAGGCCTTTGCATGGAGGCCTGAAAAGCACCAGACAGCCTGGTGCACCAAGATGGAGGCACAGACATGGGGCTACCTATTCCTGTTCCTCTGGATGTCTGGTGAGACATTAAAGAGTATTAGAATATGATCAAAATAATTCATTTGTAGAGAAATTGCTATTTAGTATAGGAATCCAATTGTATTCAGGCAATGCCATTAGGAAAGGCATTTTGGATCCAAACATTTGTATTAGAAACTCTTTGAGTGCATATGTGTATACTCATTGTGTATTTCTGGTTGCAGGTGTTGAGGGAAACATTGTGATGACCCAGTCTCCTGAATTCATGACCACATCTGTAGGAGACAGGATTACCTTAAGCTGCAAGTCCAGTCAGAATGTGGATAGTGCTGTAGCTTTGTACCAACAGAAATCAGGTCAAACTCCTAAACTCCTAATTTATGATGCATCCACTCGATACACTGGGGTCCCTGATCGCTTCACAGGCAGTGAATCTGGGACAGATTACACTCTCAGCATCTGCAGTGTGCAGGCTGAAGACCTGGCAGTTTACTACTGTCAGCAGCATTATGCCTATCCTCCCACAGTGCTTCAACCTCCAACACAAACATCCTTGAGAGTCTCACCAGCTGCCTGCACCACACGCAACCCTGGCTCTGCACACTTCCTCTTTCTGCCTGAGATTTGTTATGCATGACTGATTAATAATTAATAAATATCCTCCATTCTTCCATAGACTATGCACACTGGTGTGTATAGATTAAAAGGAGAAGCTAAGTTAAGAGATTTAGAAGTTGTGGTGTGGCACTGAGAGGATATAGTGTAAGTAAGAAGCATCAGTGAAGTGTACACTGTCATGGTGGCTTTCCCTATCTCTTTGTTATACTTTCAGGCTATGATAAATCTGTATAAAAATCGGATAGAATTTCAAATCATTTACAAAGAATACATCATCATGAGTTTATTACTTTAGATTAAGAATACTCAATCTTTAGAAAAGGAAATCTATCAAGAAAATTCTCCATTTCATTTATATTTTCAAATTTTGTGGTGTATGGGCTTTTGAAGTAAGACCTAATGATTCTTCGAATTTATTCAGTGTCTGTATTTATGTCTCCCATTTAGTTTTTGATTTTGCAGATTTGTGTAGTTTTTCTCCTCCTTTTAGTTAGTTTGGCTAAGGGTTTGTCTCTCTTGTTGATTTTCTCAAAGAACCATCTCTTGGTTTCGTTGATTCCATGAATTTTTTTCCGTATCATAAACAGTTTATTGCTGCAATAATAGCAGGCTGTAAAATATGAAAGACCTGGATTGCATTATCAGCATATATGCATTTGATTTTTATTTATTTATTACAATTTATTTTTTACTTTTTATCTCAGCTATGCCCCCCTTCCTCATATCTTCCAAATCCTGTCCCCCCTTCCTCTTCTCCTCCCATGCCCCTCCCTCAGTCCACTGATAGTTTGGATCTCTTCCCCTTCCATCTGACCCTAGCCTATAAGATATCATCAGGGTTGGTTGCATTGTCTTACTCTGAGGCCTGGTAATGCTGATCTCACCCCAGGGGGAGGTGATCAAAAAGCCAGCCACTGAGTTCATGTCAGAGTCAGTCCCTGTTCCCCTAGGAACAGGGGACCCACTTGAAGACTGAGCTCCCATGGGCTACTTCAGTGCTGGGGTTTTAGGTTATCTAAATGCATGGTCCTTGATTGGAATGGTAGTCTCAGAAAAGACCCTTTGGCCCAGATTTTTTGGTTGTGTTTTTCCACACTACTTCTTCTAACAGGTTTAGTGTGTCTGGTGTTATGTTGAGGTCTTTGATCCACTTGTACTTTAGTTTTGTGCAGGGTGATAAGTATGGATCTATTTGAATTTTTTATATGTAGATATCTAGTTAGACCACACCATTTATTGAAGATGCTATCTGTTTTCTATTGTATGGTTTTGGCATCTTTGTCCAAAATCAGGTGCCCATAAGTGTGTAGGTTTCTTTCTGGGTCTTCTATTCCATTCCATTGATATATTATATTCTTTTTCTCTTCCAGTGCCTTGTAGTTTTTATTTAGTTGGTCTATAGTACAGCTTGAGATCAGAAATAGTGATACCTCCAAAAGGTCCTTCATCTTACAGATTTGTTTTAGCTCTTCTGGGTTTCTTTTTATGCCACATGACATGGAGAATTTTTCTTTCAAGATCTGTTAAGATATGTCTTAGCCAAGTGGATCAAAGACCTTAACATAATTTTAGGCACACTAAATTGGTTAGAAGAAAAAGTGGTGAAGAGTCTAG
Organism: Meriones unguiculatus; assembly: GCF_030254825.1. NCBI lineage: Eukaryota > Metazoa > Chordata > Mammalia > Rodentia > Muridae > Meriones > Meriones unguiculatus. The sequence goes on along the minus strand of NC_083353.1, from coordinate 21,647,091 downwards.
AACTCATTGGCTCAGGAAAAATCTTCTTGGACAGAACATCAATAACACAGTCTGTATGATAGAAATCCATAAAGGAAACTGAAATTTTTCTGTAAAGCATAGTACACTGTTGTCAGAACTAAACGACAGTCTGCAGATGGGGAAAGGATTTTTTTTTTTTACTGTAAACTCTATTGGTCCTTTTATTTTTTATTTTTTTAATTACACTTTATTCACTTTGTATCCCACCATAAAGCCCACCCTCCTCCCCTCCCAGTCCCACCATCCCTTCCCCTTCTTCATGCATGCCCCTCCCCAAGTTCACTGATAGGGGGAGTCTTCCTCTTCTTCCTTCTGATCTTAGTCTATCAGATCACATCAGGAGTGGCTGCATTGTCATCTTCTGTGGCCTGGTAAGGCTGCTCCCACCTCAGGGCAAAGTGAACAAAGAGCAGGCCAATCAGAGTATGTCAGAGGCAGTCCCTCTTCCCATTACTATGTGACCCACTTAGACACTAAACTGCCATGGAGTACTTCTATGCAGGGGTTCTAGGTTATCTCCATGCCTGGTACTTGGTTGGAGCATGAGTCTCTGGGAAGACCCCTGTGTTCAAATTTTCTGGTTCTGTTGCTCTATTGCTCTTCCTCATTCATATATCTGACAGAGGTCTATATCCAGAATATATATAAAGAACTAAATAATTTTTAAAAACATTAAATTAAGTAACCAAATTAAAAAGTGGAGTACAAAGTTAAACAGAGAATTCTCTGTAGAGGAAATTAGAATGGCAGAGAAACACTTAAAGAAATGTTCAACTTCTTTATTCACCAGGGAACTACAAATCAAAACAACCTTGAGATTTCACCTAACACCCATCAGAATGGCTAAGATCAAAATCTGATGTAAATAACACATATTGGAGAGAATGTAGAGAAAGGGGAACTCTCTTCCATTGTTGGAGGAAATGTAAACTTGTACAACCACATTGGAAATGAATCTGGCGCTTTCTCAGACAATTAGGAATTACGCTTCCTGCTTCCTCTGGATCCAGTTATACCACTCCTAGGCATATATCCAAAAGACGCTCAAGTACACAAAAAGGACATTTGCTCAACCATGTTCATAGTAGTTTTATTTGTAATAGTCAGAAGCTGGAAACAACCGAGATGTCCCTCAATGGAGGAATAGATACAGAAATTGTGGTACATTTACAGAATGGAATACTACTCAGAATTTAAAAACAAAGAAATCATGACATTTGCAGGCAAATGGTTGGACCAAGAAAAGATCATCCTGAGTGAGGTATCCCAGAAGCAGAAAGACACAAACGGTGTATACTCGCTTATAAGTGAATACTACACCCCATAAAATAAGATAAACCTACTAAAATCTGTAAACTGGAAGAAGCTAAACAAGAAGGAGGACCCGGGATAAGTTGATCAATCCTTACTTTGAAAGACAATTGGGATAGACATTGGAAGTAGGAGAAACAAGAAACAGGATGGGATCCTACTCTAGAGGGCCTCTGAAAAACTCTACCTAGCAGTGCATCAAAGCAGATGCTGGGACTCTTGGCCAAACTTTTGGCAGATTGCATGGAATCATATGAAAGAAGAGGGAGTTAGTGAGACCCGGAGAGGACAGGAGCTCCACAGGGACCAAATATATCTGGGTACAGGAGTCTTTTCTGAGACTGATTCTCCAAACAAGGACCATTCATGGATATAATTTAGAGCTCCTGGTCTGATGGAGCCCATGGTAGCTCAATATCAAAGTGGGTTTTCTTGTAAGGGGAATATAGGCTGTCTCTGACATGAACTAAATGGCTGGCTCTTTGACCTTTCCCCCATACATGAGAGAGGAACAGCCTTGCAAGGCCACTGAGGTGGACATTTCAGCCGGTCCTGAAGAGCCATGATAAGCTAATTTCAGATGGAAAGGGAGGAGGACCTCCCCTATCAGTGGACTTAGAGAGGGGCAGGGATGAGATGAGATATGGAGGGTGGGATTGAGAAGGAATGAGAGAGGGGGATACAGCTGGGATATAAAGTAAATAAACTGTAATTAATATAAAAATAAAAAAGTTAATTAAAAAATATGTATACCTAAAGAAGCTAAGCAAGAAGCAGGACCTTGTGTAAGATGATTAATCTTCTCTGAGAAAGGCATAGGGGATGCCATTGAAAGAAGGAAAAAACAGAAAAGAGTAAGGTAGCCTACCACAGAGGGCCTCTGAAAGTCTCTACCCAGCAGTGTGTCAAAGCAGATGCTCAGACTCATAACCAAGCTTTGGGCAAAGTACAGGGAATTTTATCCAAGAAGGAAGAGATAGTAATATGTGGAGAGGATAGGAGCTCCACAATGGGAGCAAAAGTACCAAAATATCTGGGCACAGATGTCTTTTCTGATACTGATACTCCAGCAAGGACCATTCATGGACAAAACCTAGATAACCTAGAATCCCTCTTCAGATGTAGCCCATGGCAGCTCAGTATCCAAGTGGGTGCAGTAGTAAGGGGCAGAGGGACTGTCTATGTCATGAGCACAGTGGCTGGCTCTTTGAGCACCTCCAGCTGAGTAGGAAACAGCCTGGCCACCCCACAGAGGTGGAGAATGCAGCCAGTCCTGATGAGACCTGATAAGCTAGGGTTAGATGGAATGAGAGGAGGTTCACCCTTATCAGTTTACTTAGAGAGGAGAATGGGAGGAGATGGGGACAGAGGATGGGATTGGGAGGGATTGAGGGAAGGGGCTACACCTAGGATACAATGCAAATACATTATAATCAATAAAAAAATAAAAAATAATAAATTGGAACCAGACAAAATAATCATGTTTTTCTGTGGGACTCATTTCCATCTGACCAGCTATTTCCTCTTCTTATTAGGTGAAAGGACACAGCAAGCAAAGTACTAATTAAAAGACATTTAGTAAAAGCATATTAATCTTGGGAAAAGAATTTTGAGGTAAAAATCTTTATCAGAAAATATTAGATTAAATTATATGCTTAAATATACTATATTTTGTGTTAGTATTATAATTTAACATAATTAACTCTATTAGAATGGTAGATTTTGGAGCTGGGCATGGTGGCACATGCCTGTAATCCCAGCACTTGGGAGACAGAGGCAGGTAGATCTCTGTGAACCCTGTCCCAAAAAAAAATAAAGAAAGAAAAGAAAGAAAGAAAGGCAGATTTTGTGTGCTATATGAAATTAGCAAGTTATGCAATTTTGTGAGAAAATCTTGAATAATATTATTTACATGTTTCCTAGTCTCCTCTGGTAATGATAGCTTGTTGAAAAACATTTGCTCTTCACTCTGTCTCTCTGCATCCTTGGATGTCACAGTTGGCATGGGGAAGAGGATGATTAGCTGGGCCTCTATCTTTTCTGGATTCAACTTCCTGAGGCTCGTCCCAGTGAGAGAAGATGTCCTTCTGTGCCCTTACTGGGAGTTGCTTTCTCTTCCCTGGTTACCATCTCTGAGTACTCAACTTCCAGTCAAGCTTTGGCTTTAGTTTCACAAATCAGAATCTGGAATACACTCCTTATCGACACAAAAACACAATTCTCACCTTAAAGGGGATATAAGAGATAGTTTGTTCTGGAACTAAATATTGAGCCACTGATTCCTGCAAAAGAGAATCCAGTTTCCTCTAATACCATGGGCCAACTTGACAGCAATTTCATGATGTTTTCATAGTAACTGAACAACAAAAGTTACAAACAGCACATTTTTCAAACAAATTCGTGAAAACATCCTCAGTTCTTCCATAGATTTGTGAACACTGTTGTGTATAGATAAAAAGTGAGAAGCTAAGTTAAGAGATTCAGACGTTGAGTTATTGCACTGAGAGGCTACAGTACATACTAGAAGCATCAATGAAATGTACATTATCATGGTGGCTTTAGAAATCTATTTGTTATGCCTTCAAGCTATGATAAATCTATATAAAATAGGATTGAATTTCAAATCATTTACAGATAATATATCATCATGAGATTATTAGTTTAGATTAAGAATCCTCAAGCTTTGTTAAATAAAATCTATCAAGAAAATTGTCCCTTTCATTTAGATTTTCAAATTTTGTGGTGTATAGGCTTTTGAAGTAAGATCGAATGATTCTTTGAAATTTTTCAGTGCCTGTCATTATGTCCTTCGTTCTGTTTTGGATTTTGCTAATTTGGATAGCTTCTCTCTGCCTTTTAGATAGTTTGGCTAAAGGTTTGTCTGTCTTGTTGATTTTCTCAAAGACCCAGCTCCTGGTTTCATTGATTCCCTGAATTAATTTTTTTTCATACAATAAACAGTTTATTGCTGCAATAATAGAAGGATGAATAAATATGAAAGATCTGGATTGTATTATGAGCATACAGAAAGATGAGGAACTCTGGGCAACTGCTCATGTGTTATGCTTTGCTATATAAGTTGTGCCTACTGCGTATATGGATCTGATTTTAATTTATTTATTTCAGGTTTTTCATTTTGTATCTCAGCTATGTCCCCCTTTCTCGTCCCCTCCAAATCCCACTCTCCTTTTCTCTTTTCCTCCCATGCCCCTCCCTCAGTCCACTGATAGGTTTGGACCTCCTACCCTTCCATCTGACTGAAGCCTATCAGGTCTCATCAGGACTGGCTGCAATGTCTTACTCTGAGGCCTGGTAAGGCTGATCTCCCCCCAATGGCAGGTGATCAAATAGCCATCCACTGAATTCATGTCCGAGTCAGCCCCTGTTCTTCTTACTAGGGAACCCCCTTAGAGACTGATCTCCCATGTGCTACATCTGTGCAGGGGTTTAAATTTATCTCCATGCATGGTCTTTTATTTGAATGCCAGTCTAAGAAAAGACCCCTGGGCTCAGATTTTTGGTCCTGTTGTTCTGCACTTTTTCTTCAAACAGGTTTACCGTGTCTGGTGTTACGTTGAGGTCTTTGATACATTAGGACTTTAGTTTTGTGTGCAGGGTGATAAGTATGGATCTATTTGCATTTTTCTCTATGTGGATATCCAGTTAGAACATCACCATTTGTTGAGGATGCTATCCGGTTTCTATTGTATGGTTTGGGCATCTCAGTCCAAAATCAGGTGTCCATTGGTATGTGGGTTCATTTCTGGGTCTTCCATTCAGTTCCATTTATCCACCAGTTTTTTCTCTACCAGTACCTCGCAGTTTTATTTAGTCGGTCTATATTATTGCTTGAGATCAGAAATAGTTATACCTCTAACAGGTCTTTTATTGTGCAGATTTGTTTTAGCTCTTCTGGTATTTTTTTGCACATGAAGCAGAGAATTTTCCGTTTTCAAGGTTTGTTAAGAATTGTCTTTGCGAATTGGATCAAAGACCTCAACATAAATCTAGACACACTAAATCAGTTAGAAGAAAAATTGGGAAAAAGCCATTTTTTCTCATTGGCATAGGAAATACATTCTTTAACAAAACACCAACAGCATGGGCTCTAAGATCTATAATCAATAAATGGTATCTCATGAAACTGAAAAGCTTCCATAAAGCAAAGGACACTGTCGTCAGAAACAAATGACATCCTGCAGACTGGGAAAGGATCTTCACCAACCCTATATCTGACAGAGGTCTAATATCCAGAATACATGAAGAACTAAAGAATTTAAGAAGCGACAAATCAAGTAATCCAATTTAAAAATGGGGTAAAGAGCTAAATAGGGAAATCTTTGTAGAGGAATATAGAATGGCAGAGAAACACTTAAAGAAATGTTCAACATCTTTAGTCATCAGAGAAATGCAAATCAAACAACCCTGAGATTTCACTTTATACCCATCAAAATGGCTAAGATCAAAAAGTCACGTGACAATGTATGCTGGAGAGGAATGTAAATTTACACAATCACTTTGGAAATCAATCTGGCACTTTCTCAGACAATTAGGAATAGAGCTTCCTCAAGATACAATGAGGTGCTTAGAATAAAGTAAATTCTTTTGTGTTTGGGTGTAAAGTTCTGTAGATGTTGGTTAGGTCCATTTGATTCATGACCTCTGTTAGAGACATTGTTTCTTTGTTTAATTTCTGTTTTGTTGACCGGTCCTTTGTTGAGAGGTGGGTGAAGTCTCCCACTATTAATATGTGGGAATCTATGTTTGGTTTAAGTTTTATTAATGTTTCTTTTACAAATGTGGGTTCCCTTGTAATTGGGGCCTAGATGTTCAGGATTGTGATGTCTTCCTGATGGAATTTTCCCTTGATGAGTCCTTCCCCATCTCTTTTTATTAATTTTGGTTGGAAGTTTATTATATCAGATATTAGAATGGCTACTCCTACTTGTTTCTTGTGTTAATTTGCTTGGAAACATGTCTTCCATCCCTTTACTTTCAGGCAAGGTCTATCTTTGTGACTTAGGTGTTTTTCTTCTATGCAACAATTTTTGGGTCTTTTTTTTATGCATCCATTCTGTTAGTTTGTGTCTTTTTATTGGAGAATTGAGTCCATTAATGTTGATTGAGATTAAAGACGAGTGGCTGTGATATCCTTTGATTTTGATGATAGCTGTGGCAGTTAGTTTGTCTGCTTGGTTACGTTTTGTTTTGCTGTCATGAGGTTAATTATCTCCTGTGTTTTCTTGAAAGTAGTTAGTTTTCTTGGATTGTATTTTTTATTCTAGTGTCTTCTGTAACATTGGATTTGTGTGTAGGTGGTGTTGAAATTTGTTTTTGTCATTGAATATCTTGTTTTCTCCATCTATGATGACTGAAAGTATTGCTGGGTATAGTAGCCTGGGCTGACATCTGTGTTCTCTTAGGTTCTGCATGATATTTGTCCAGGTCCTTCTGGCTTTCATAGTCTCTCTTGAGAAGTCAGTTGTGGTTCTGATGGGTTTGCCATTATGTTACTTGGCTTTTTTCTCTTGCAGCTTTTAGTATTTTTGTTGTTGTTGTTGTCATGTATACTTACTGTTTTGATTATTATGTTGAGGGAGGATTTTCTTTTCTGGTCTAAATTATTAGGTCTTTTGTAGGCCTCTTGTATTGTTATTGGCCTCTCCTTTAAGTTGTGGAAATTTTCTTCAATGATTTTGCTGAAAATATTTTTCTGGGCCTTTGTGGAGGGAACCTTCTTTTTCCTCTATTCCTATTTTTCTTAAGTTTTGTCTTTTCATATTGTCTTGGATTTCTTGGATGGTCTGTGCCAAGAATTTTTTAGATTTAACATTTTCTTTGACAGATACATCAATTTCTTTCATTGTATTTTCCACGCCTGAGATTCTTTCTTCCATCTCTTGTAGTCTATTGGTTATTCTTACCCCTGTAGTTCCTGTTTTCTTTCCTAAGTTCTTTCTCTCCACAATTTCCTGTTTGTCTTTTCTTTAATTTTTCCAATTCTGTCTTCAGGACTTGAGCCATTTTGTTGATTTCCTTCACCTGTCTGACTGTATTTTCCTTCAATTCCTTCAGCTGTTTGTTTTAATAATCCTCTGTTTTTATTATTTTTTTCAGTGATTTAAGTATTTCCTCTTTAACAGCCAGAAACTGTTTGGCTTCAACTTCCTGTATTTCTTTATGGATTACCATAAACTGTTTGTCTTTATCTTCCTCTGTTTCTTTACTGATGGCCATAATCTGTTTGACTTTATCTTCCTTAGCTCTTTACACATTTTATTAGTTTCCTCTATTATCCTTTTCATAAACATAGATGTTATGTCATCTTCTTGAATTTCTGTTATGCTGGAGTAGACCGGGCTGCCTGCCTCTGGTTAACTGGCTTCTGGAGATGCTATATTGCTCTGTCTTCCATTGGTTGAGCTTTTACACTGGCCTCTACCCATTGGATTATCTTAGGTATTAGGTGTTAGTTTCTGGTGGTTCCTGGAATCCTGTGGTGGAGAGAAGCCCCTTGGCACTAAGGTGATGTTTTCCTGAAGGAAGCCTCCTCAGCTTTTTGAGTATGGTCACTGAATGGCTGGTGTTTTTCAGGAATTGCCACAGCTCACCTCAGGTGTACAGACCTGAGTGGCAATTGTGGTCCTTGTTAGTCAAAGGGCTCCCAAACAAGTCTTGGAGACAGCTGCCCTGCTTCTGCGTTTTTTTTTTCTGTAAATTTAGTGAGCTGCTGCTATAACCTGGGTGTCCCGTGGTTTGGTCAGTTTTGTTAGGGAACACTGGTTGCCCCTTGGAGCAGTATCTGGGGGTTGATCTCGGGGATCCTAGGCTTCTGCAGGTGTGAGGTTGGGGCTCTTTGCCTCAGTACCCAAGTGGTAGTCAGTGGCAGGTGAGCTCCACTCATGCATGCAGCTGGAGGCTAGAGTCAGGAGCCTGTGGATAGCCAGAAACTTTTCCAGAGCTAGGTGTCCTGAGGTAGGGCTAGATGTTTCCCCCACTGTGGGGTTTTCTCCCAACAGGAAGGCCCAGTCTTTGGTGTTTTGGGTGGCACATAGAGCTTGCAAGCACTGGCAGGTGGTGGCTCTAAGCCTTTGGTGACTGGGCAGGAGCCTGAGACCTTTCCTAAGAACATTCCCTTGTGTGCTGGTGGTGGTAGGGGAGGGTTGGCTGAGTGTTCCAAGCTGTCTTTTTCTCTGTGGGGTTTCGCCTGACAGGGACTCCCAGTCTCTGATGCCCTGGAGCGCATAGTTCTGTCTTTGATGGATAGTCAGGCACAGCAGTTCTTTGGGTTGACAGCATGTGCCTGCTGGTCTGTGGGACCTTTTACAGGGATATACTGGGTGACCTGAAGTCAGTCCCATTTGCTTCCTTCCCTGTGGGGTTTTCTCCTGACGTAGAAACCCAGTCTCTGATGCCCTGGGGTACATAGTTGTGTCTGTGACACAGAGTTGGGCTTGCAGCAGGTCTATGGGCTGGTAGCTGGAGCCCAGCTCAGGGCTGGCTGGCGGGTGTGGCACCTTTTCCATGGATAGACTGGTTGACCTAAGGTCAGTCCTGTTTCCTTCCTTCCCTGTGGGTTTTTCTCACTTCTGGGACTCCTAGTCTCTGGTGTTTTTGTGCCCACCGTTTAGCCTTGGAAGGTGATGAGGACACACAGAGTTGTGGCTCTGTTCTGGCAACCTAGTGCCTGCATGACCCATTCCAGGTTCTGGCTGGGTGACCTAAGAGTGGACCCTACTGATTCCCACACCATGGAGTTTCCTCTCACCTGGGAAACATGATCCCTGTTGTTTTAGGGCCCAGAGTTCAGTCTCTTGATTGCTGTACCGACATGGCTGTCCTACTCCTCAGAAGCAATGTCCTCCTGGAGCCGCCATCTTGGATCCCCTCCACTTGAATTTATTTTAATCATATTTTGAGAGGCACACCTGTCAGAGGATTTATCAGAGACCCTGATGAAAGGACAAAGATAAAGTTAGTTTTGCATCTTTGCCCAGGGCAGGTTTGGCAAGGTCCAGTCTGGTTCTGGGGTCTGGGACTCTAAGGAGTTAAAGTTTTCAGTTCTTTTTTTTTAAATTAAATTTTTATTATTTTATATTAATTACAGTTTATTTACTTTGTATCCCAGTTGTAGCCCCCTCCTTCATTTCCTCTCAATCCCACCCTCCCTCCCTCATCTCCTTCTTTCCCCTTTATAAGTCTACTGATAGGGGAGGAATCCCTCCCCTTCCATATGACCATAGCTTAGTGGGAGACTTCAACACACAACTTTGAACAAAGGACAGGTCAACAAAACAGAAATTAAACAAAGAAACAATAACTCTGACATAAGTCATGAAATAAATGGACCTAACAGACATCTACAGAACCTTTCACCTAAACAAAAAAGAATTTACCTTTTTCTCAGCACCTCATGGAAACTTCTCCAAAGTAGACCATATAGTTGGACACAAAGCGAGCCTCAACAGCTACAAGAATATTAAAATAATCCCTTGTATCATATCTGATCACCATGGAATAAAGCTGGACCTCAACAACAACAGAAATAGTAAAAAGCCTACACACACATGGAAACTGAGTAACATGCTGCTAAATGACAGCTGGGTCAGGGAAAAAATAAAGAAAGAAATTAAAGACATCTTAGAATTCAATGAAAATTAAGGCACAACATATGCAAACTTGTGGGACACAATGAAAGCAGTGCTAAGAGGAAAGTATATAGCACTAAGTACCTTCAAGAAGAAATTCGAGACAGCTCATTCAAGCAACTTAATGGCTCACCTGAAAACCCTAGAAAAAGAAGAAGCAGACAGATCCAAGAGGAGTAGAAGGCTGGAAATAATCAAACTCAGGAGTGAAATCAATCAATTAGAAACAAATAAAACAATTCAAAGAATCAATGAAACCAAGAGCTGGTTCTTTGAGAAAATCCACACAATAGACAAACCCTTAGCCAAGCTAACTAAAAGGCAGAAAGACACCATCCAAATCAACAAAATCAGAAATGAAAAGGGGGACATAACTACAGATACTGAAGAAATCCAAACAATCATTAGGATTTACTTCAAAAGTCTATATGCCACAAAATTTGAAAATCTAAATGAAATGGACAATTTTCTTAATCGATTCATCTTACCGAAACTGAATCAGGACCAGGTAAATCAATTAAATTGTCCTATATCCCCCAAGGAAATAGAAGTGGTCATCAAAAGTCTCCCATCCCAAAAAATCCCAGGACAAGATCGTTTCAGTGCAGAATTCTACCAGATCTTCCAAGAAGACCTAACTTCAGTTCTCTTCAAATTATTCCACAAAATAGAAACAGAAGGAACACTACCAAACTCATTCTATGAAGCCAAAGTCACCTTGGTACCTAAACCTCACAAAGACCCAACAATGTAAGAGAATTTCAGGGCAATCTTTCTTATGAACATTGATGCAAAACTACTCAACAAAATACTTGCAAACCAAATACAAGATCACATCAAAGATATCATCCACTATGACCAAGTAGGCTTCATTCCAGGTATGCAGGCGTGGGCCAATATATGAATTATTCATCAATGGGATCCACCATATTAACAAACTGAAAGAAAAAAACCACATAATAATCTCCTTAGATGCTGAAAAGGCATTTGACATAATCCAACATCCATTCATGTTTAAAGCCTTAGAGAGAGATGAGGGATATAAGAAACATATCTAAACATAGTAAAGGCAATATAAAACAAGCCTATAGCCAACATAAAACTTCAAGTTTCTGAAGAAAGAATTAAAAGAAGATATCAGAAGATGGAAAGATCTACCATGCTCATGGCTTGGCAGGATTAACATAGTAAAAATGGCCATCTTACCAAAATCAATCTACAGATTCAATGCAATGCCCATCAAATTACCAACACAATTCTTTACAGAACTGGAAAGAAAAATTTTCAACTTCATATGGAATAACAAGTGACCCAGAATTACTAAAACAATCCTCTACAATAAAAAATCTTTTGGAGGTATCTCCATCCCTGGTGATCTTAAGCTGTACTATAGAGCAACAGTAATAAAAACTGCATGGTACTGGAATAGAAACAGACTGGTGTATCAGTGGAATTGAAAAGAAGACCCAGAAATAAACCCACACACTTATGGACACCTGGTCTTTAAAATGCCAAAACCACACAATGGAAAAAAGATAGCATCTTTAACAAATGGTGCTGGTGTAACTGGATGTCTGCATGTAGAAAAATGCAAATAGATCCATATTTATCACCCTGCACAAAACTAAAGTCCAAGTGTATCAAAGACCTCAACATAAAACGAGCCACATTAAATCGGTTAGAAGAAAAAGTGGTGAATACCCTACAACTCATTGGTACAGGAGACAACTTCCTGAACAGAACATCAACAGCACTGGCTCTAAGAGCAACAATCAATAAATGGGACCTCATGAAACTGAAAAGCTTCTGTAAAGCAAAGGACACCATCCTCAAAACCAAACGATTGCCTACAGATTGGGAAAGAATCTTCACCAACCCTTTATTTGACAGAGGTCTAATGTCCCGTATATATAAAGGAGTAAAGAAGCTGAAAAGCAGCAAACCAAGTAACCCAAGTAAAAAATGGGGAACAGAGCTAAACAGAGAATTCTCTGTAGAGGAATATAGAATGGCAAAGAAACATTTAAAGAAATATTCAATGTCATTAGCCATCATGGAAATACAAATCAACACGACCATGAGATTTTACCTTACACCCATCAGAATGGCCAAGATGAAAAACTAACGTGAAAACACATGCTGGAGACGCTGTCGAGAAAGAGAACCCTCCTCCACTGCTGGTGGGAATGTAAACTTGTACAACCCCTCTGGAAATCAATTTGAGCTCTCTTAGACAACTAGGAATAGTACGTCCTCAAGATCCAGCCATACCACTTCTAGGCATATATCCAAAAGAGGCTCAAGTACCCAACAAGGACATTTGCTCAGCCATGTTTGTAGCAGCTTTATTTGTAATAGCAAGAAGCTGGAAACAGCCCATATTCCCTTCAAATGAAGAATGGATACAGAAATTGTGGTCCATCGACACAATTGAATATTACTCAGCAATGAAAAACAAGGAAAACATGAAATTTGCAGATAAATGGTGCGACAGGGAAAGGATCATCCTGAGTGAGCTGTTTCAGAAGCAGAAAGAAACACATAGTATATACTCACTTATATAGACATGTAATATAGAATAAATGTACCAAATTCTGTACATCTAAAGTAAGTAATCAAGGGAGAGGACCCTGATAAAATGCCCAATCACCATCCTGAACGGCAAAGCAGAAGGACATCAGAAGAAGAAGAAAACAGGAAACAAGCTAGAAATCTGCCATGGACGGCCTCTGAAAGGCTCTGCCCTGCAGACTATCAAAGCAGATGCTGAGACTTATGGTCAACAGTTGGGCAATGTGCACAGAATCTTATGTAAAAAGTGGGAAATAGATCTGGAGAGGACAGGAGCTCCACAAGGAGCGCAACAGAACCAGAAAATTTGAACACAGGGATCTTTCCAGAGACTCATACTCCAACCAAGTACCATGCCTGGAGATAACCTAGAACCTTTGCAAAGATGTAGCTTATAGCAGTCCAGTGTCCAAGTGGGTTCCATAGTAATGGGAAGAGGGACTTCAGCTTACATGAATTGATTGGCCTGCTCTTTTATCACCTCCCCATGAGCAGGGAGAAGTCTTACAAGGCCTTAGATGATGACAATGCTGCCACTCCTGCTGAAATTTGATACACCAATTTCAGAAGAAAGGAAAGGGGGACCTCCCTTTGGACTTCTGGAGGGGCATTAATGAAGAAGAAAGCGGGAAGGTGGGATTAGGAGGGGAGGAGGGAGAGGTTTATGGGGGGATACAAAGTGAATAAAGTGTAACTAATAAAAGGTAAAAAAAAGAAATTAGGGAAACAACACCCTTCACAATAGCCACAAAGGACATAATGTACCTTGGTGTGAACCAAGCAAGTCAAAGATTGTATGAAAAAAAATGTCAAGTCTCTGAAGAAAGAATTAGAAGAAGATATCAGAAGATGGAAAGATCTCCCATGGTCATGGCTTGGCAGGATTAATATATTAAAAATGGCCATCTTACCAAAAGGAATCTACAAATTCAATGCAATTCCTATCAAATTAGCAATACAATTCTTTGCAGACATTTAAAGAAAAATTATCAACTTCATATGGAACAAGAAAACCAGAACTGCAAAAACAATTCTGTACAGTAAAAGATCTTCAAGAGGTATCTCCAGCCCTGACCTCAAGCTGTACTAAAGATCAATAATTTTAAAAACGGCATGGTACTGACATTCAAACAGACTGGTGGATCAATGGAATTGAATAGAAGACCCTAACATAAATCCACACACTCATGGACACGTCATTTTTGACAAAGATGCCAAAACCACTCAATGGAAAAAAGACAGCCTCTTCAACAAATCGTGCTATTTTAACTGGATGTCTACATGTAGAAAAATGCAAATAGATCCATACTTATCACTCTGCACAAAACTAAAGTCCAAGCATATTAAAGACCTCAATATAAAACCACACACACTAAACCTGTTAGAAGAAAAGTGGGGAAGAGCCTTGAGCTCATTGGCACAAGAGACATCTTCCTGAACAGAACACCAACAGCAAGGCTCTAAGAGCAACAAACAATAAATGGGACCTCATGAGACTGAAAAGCTACTGTAAAGCAAAGGACACTGTCGTCAGAACTAAAGGAATGTCTACAGATTGGAAAAGTATCTTCACCAACACTATATCTGACAGAGGACTAATATCCAGTATATATAAAGAATTCAAGAAGTTAAGCAGGAACAAATCAAGTAATCCAATTAAAAAATGGAGTACAGAGCTCAACAGAATTCTCAATAGAGGAATATTGAATGCCAGAGAAACACTGAAAGAAATGTTCAGTGTCCCTAGTCATAAGGGAAATGCAAATCAAAATGACCCTAAGATTTCACCTTACACCTATCAGAATGGCTAAGATCAGAAACTCAATTGACAACACATGCTGGAGAGGATTTGTAGAAAGGGGAAACCTCCTCCACTGCTGGTGGGAATGTAAACTTGTACAACCACTTTGGAAAGCAATCTAGTGCTTCCTCAGACAATTAGGAATAGCGCTTCCTCAAGATCCAGCTATACCACTTCTAGGCATATACCCCAAAAAGGCTCAAGTACACAATAACGACATATGCTCAACCATGTTTGCAGCAGCCTTATATGTAATAGCCAGAAGTAGGAAACAGCCCATATGCCCCTCAGTGGAGGAATGGATACAGAAATTATGACACATCTACACAATGAACATTACTCAGCAATAAAAAACAAGGAAATCATAAAAGTTTAGTTAAATGGTGGGATCTTGAAAGGATCATCCTGAGTGAGCTATCTGAGAAGTAGAAAGACCCACATGTTATATGCTCACTCATATATACATATAATATAGGATAAACCTACTATAATATGTACACTTAAAAAAACTAAGGAAGAGAGAGGACTCTTGCTAAAATGCTCAATCCCCATCCAGAAAGGCAAAGTGGATGGACATCAGAAGAAGGACAAAAGAGGGAACAAGTCAGGAGCCTGCCACAGAGGACCTCTGAAAGACTCTGCCCTGCAGACTATCAATGCAGATCCTGAGATTTATGGGCAACCTTGGGGCAGTGTGCAGGAAATCTTATGAAAGAAGTGGGAAAAAGTAAGATCTGGAAAGGACACGAACTCTACAGGAGAGCAACAGAAACAAAAAATCTGAGCACAGGGGTCATTCCTGAGACTGATACTCCAATCATGGACCATGCATGGAGATAACCTAAGACAGCTGCACAGATGTAGCCCATGGCAGTTCAGTATCCAAGTGTTTCCATTTTAATAGGAACAGGGACTGTCTCTGACATGAACTGATTGGCCTGCTCTTTAATTGCCTCCCCCTGAAGGGGAAACAGCATTACCAGGCCACAGAAGAAGACAATGCAGCCACTCCTGATGAGACCTAATTGACTAGGATCAAAAGAAAGAAAAAGAAGACCTCCCCTATCTCTGGACTTGGGGAGGGGCATGCATGTAGAGCGTGGAGGAACAGAGGGATTGGGACAGGAGGAGGGAGGGAACCACAGGGTGGATACAAAGTGAATAAAATGTAATTAATAAAGAAAAAAAAAGGAAAATATATGAGGATATAATATAACACATGTGATATAAAAATCAAGGATGAGAAAATACTGGGAGATAAATATTTATGTGGAAATGAGAAAAAAGTATTAGGGAAAGGAGTAGTAGGGTTAGGTCATTGAAAACATAAACCCAGATAGTTTGCTCGTTAATTAAAATATACGCTAAATTGGAGTTTTCAAGAAGTAGCCCAATTTAGTGAGCAAGACTGCTCTCAGACAACACAGGTTAATAAAGAAGAATCTCAATGCCAGGAATGGGTTACATCACTACAAATTACTGTCTCAGACTGTGCCTGCACAGCAAGCAGCTGGTGGAACCTCAGAACTGGCTTAAAGTGTCTGATAGGCCTATAAGTTGCAGCTAACCTGGCTCTGAGTCACCAGATTCCCCTGTATTTGCAACATGAGCTGCCTAATGCAGCGTCCACTTGAGGCATCAGTGCCCCCTCAGCTACCACCTGAGACACCTGATCCCTGTAGTTCAAGGCACCCACACCTGAGAGCCCTGCCTTCTGAGACACCCACCCCAGCATAGCTGTTTCCAAAACACCAGCATCCATTTGTGTTTCCCTGGACCTCTCTTTTCATCATGAATACTACTCCAGACACAGAGAGGCAGATCCAGTTATAGGTCCATGTCCAAGGAACAAACCACTAAGGCTATGGACACCCAGATGGCTAAAGGCCAGTGTAGAAACACAGTCCACACAAATTAACACATCATGGCTCCATCAGAAATCCTAAAAACAATGGATATTCTAAAGCAGCTGAAACACAGGAAAATGAGCTCATATCTATGATTATGCAGTTATTAGAGTCATATAAATGAGAAAAAAATAAATGACTGAAAGTGATACAAAACAAACAAACAAACAAACAAAAAACAAATAGAGGACATCAAGAACATACAGGAAACTACAAACAGGTGAAGGAAATGTATAAAAGAGTTCATGAACTGAAAACAAAATTAGAATAAATAAAGAAAACAAACTAGAAAAGCCTGGACATATAAAACTTAGAGAAGAGATCTGAGACTACAAGATAAGCATCAAAAACAGAATACAAGAGATGGAGGAGAGAATCTCAGGTGTTGAAGATACAACTGAAGGCATCGACACATCTCTAAAGAAAATATTAACTCAGAAAAGTTCCTGACACAAAACAACCAAGAAATCAAGGACACTATGAAAATAGATTTAAAAAAAAAATGAAAAAAGAAGATTCCAGACTGCAAGTTCCAGGAAATATATTCAAGAAAGTTATATCAGAAAATTTCCTTAAATAAATGAGATGTATACAAAAATCTTTCAGAACATACACTGCAGCCTTACAGGACACCAAACAGACTAGACCAGAAGGGAAATTCCTCCCACCACATAATAATAAAAACATTAAATCTACAGAACGAAGAAACAATATTAAAATTGGCAAGGGAAAAATTTAAGTAACTTGTAAAGCTAGACTTATCAGTTTCATATCTGACTTCTCAAGAGAGGCTGTGAAAGCCTGAAGGACCTGGGCAGATGTCATGCATACTGTAAGAGATCAGAGATGCCAACCCAGCCGACTATATCCAGCAAAACTTTCATTCACCATACATGGAGAAAACATGATATTCCATCACAAACTTAATTTAAACAATATCTATGAATCAACACAGCTCTACAGAAGATACAACAAAGAAAAGTCCAAACAACAATGTCAACTCCACCCAAGTAAACACAGGATATAGATAATTCCACAATAGCAAAACCAAAAGAAAATAAGCACACAAGCATAATATCACCACCAACTCCACAATAAAAGGAAGTAACGTTCATTGGTCACTAATATCTGTCAACATCAATAGACTCAACTCTTCAATAAAAAGACACAGGCTAACAGGACGGTTGCAGAAACAATGTTCTGCTGCATTCAAGAAACACACATCAGTAACAGATAGATACTAACTCAGACTAAAGAGCTGGAAAACAGGTATTCACAGCAAACGGGCCCAAGAAGCAATTTGGAGTTGCCATGCTAATGTCTAATAACATGACTTTCAACTAAAATTAATCAAAAGAGATGGAGAAGGACATTTTATCCTCACCAAAGAAAAATCCCCCAGGAGGACTTCAAAATACTGAACATCTATGCCCCAAATACCAGGGCACCTACATTCAGAAAAGAAACAATCTCCTTTCTCTCCAAGGGTCAGTGAGCCTTGCCGTACTCAACTAGACTTGAAAGTCTAGGAGAGCATTCAAGGGCCAATATGTACTTTAATCTTTTATGGGAAATACTACTTTGAGTCAAGATTAATTTGTTTTTACTGCTTTTGCCTATTTTGATAGCATGATTTTAAAGGTGATTTGACACAAAATATTCTCATTTTTATGCCTGTGTTCCTTGGGAGAATAAGTAGTTTGGAAACAATTAAAATTTTTTCTTTTCATATTAATCATCCATATTCTTTAAATAGATAATCTTTAAATTCCAGTAATGACCTTACTTTATTGAACTTTTAATATTACCTATGAATAAATATTACCTTTATATAAAATATGTTTGTGTCTGAGTTATTTAGTAAAACTGAATGCACTCACAGAAATCACAAGCAATTATTTTACATAAATATACACTTAACCTAGGCAGGAATACATCAAAATTGTGGCAGACACTGAATAAGTAAACAATGAAAATGATGCACATTCACCTGTCTAAATCCCACAGTCTCCATATGGACAGAACACATGGGCAGCAGCATAGCCTCAGAGAGCATCTGCCTCCTCACCCTGCTTGTCACCCTGTCCTTGTTGAAAAATTAACTGTGCTGGCCAATACTCATTACACATAATGTTGGATTTTGTAAAAGCAATCTTCTTTCAATATTATGCTATACATCCCTAGTTATGCCCAATGAGATTTATGTCAAATTGACATAAACTAGAATCATCTGAGAAGGACAAATCTCAATTGAGAATTTTCCTTAGTACTACTGGGTAATGGGCAAGCCTGCCAGGAATTTTCTTAATTAGGAATTGATGGGGGAAGATCCAGTCCATTGAAGGTCATGCCAGCCACTGATGGTGACCCTCGGTTCTGTAACAGAGCAGCCTGAGGAAGCCATGAGGAGGAATCTAGTAAGCACCACTCCTCCATGGCCTCTGCTCAGCTTCTGGTTCTGGGTTCCTTCTCTATTTGAATCCCAGCCCTGAGTTCCCTCAGTGATGGATTGTTACCTGGAAGTGTAAGAAGAATGAATTTTCCCAACCATTTAAGTTGCTTTTTGTCATGATATTTTATCATAGCAATAGTAATCCTAAAGAAGAGACACTCCCCTCCTTTTTCTCTCTGTGCCATGATTCATTTACCACAGGTTTCCTTCCCTCACTATTGACCCTTCTATACTCCCACTGCAATTGTGTTCATGTTAATATAATTATGTTTAAAATATAGGATTCATAAATGAGAGGCCACATGTAATATGTTGTTATTAAGCCATATGTCCACCTCTGCCTCTCTCTCATGGATCACAAACCTCTCTAAATTCTCCCTATCTGCTCTCAAATGTAGAGACCTGGAAACCTCACTCTGTACTTTTTACAAGAGAAACAAATGCTCTTAATTACTGATCTGGCACTCTAAAGCTTTCTGTTTTAATGTATATCCTTCTTTATCATCTCCCATACTTCTCTTCTCTTCACATTTCCCTATCCTCCCCAATCCAGATTTCTCTCTCCTTCTCTCCACCCTCTTCTTTCCTTCCTTTCTCTCACCACCTCTTCTCATATTTTTTTTCTGCTTTTGTTGATCCTTGTTTACTCAGGATTGTGATAAAAAGTTTTTCTAGAATTAGTTCTGTAAAATTCACTTGCTATAAAGGGTTTTGATTTTTAATGAAAGTCTCTCATGAGCGCATCTCAATATTTGTGATTTGAGAACTCTAGTTGGTCCTTGAGCTTCTATGTTGACTTTTTACCCCAGTGGTTACTTACTTGCTTTGATGATATTTTTGGCTGTAGATTTAACCTGAATTGTCTCACACCATAGTACCCAGGCTATTTACTTTCTCATTTGATGACTACTTTGCATAGGTCCCTACAAGCCAGACCAGCTGCACATAATTTATAAACCAGGCCTTTGTAGTGAGAATTGAAATGTTCCAGACAAACAGGAGCACCAAGATGGAGTCATGGCCCCAGATCTTCATATTCCTGCTCCTCTGGATGTCTGGTGAGTCATTAAAGAGTATCGGAATGTCATCAAAATAGTTCATTTGTGGAGAAACAGCTATTTACTACAGGAATCCAATAGTATGCAGGCAATGCCATTAGGAAAGGCATTTGATCCCAAAATTTGTATCACGAAGTCTTTGCGTGTATATATATATTCTCACTGTGTATTTCTGATTGCAGGTGCTGAAGGGAACATTGTGATGACCCAGTCTCCCAAAGTCATGTCAACATCTGTAGGAGACAGGATCACCATAAGCTGCAAGTCCAGTCAGAATCTGGATAACTATGTAGCGTGGAACCAACAGAAGCCAGGGCAGCCTCCTAAACTGCTAATCTTCTATGCATCCAATCAGCACACTGGGGTCCCTGATCACTTCACAGGCAGTGGATCTGGGACAGATTTCCCTCTCAGCATTAGCAGTGTGCAGGCTGAAGACCTGGCAGTTTACTACTGTCAGCAGCATTATGACTATCCTCCCACAGTGCTTCAGCTTCCAACACAAACATCCTTGAGAGTCTCACCACCTGCTTGCAGCACACATAGCCCTTGGCCTGCACACTTCCCCATTCTGCCTGAGATCGGCTATGCATGATTAATTGTTGCAATGTTCAGTAGAATTTTAATAATGTGGTGGCTTCCATTCTTCCATAGCTTTTGCTGTTCAGGTGCTTATTGATAAAAAGTGAGAAGCTAACAGAAGGGATTTAGAAGTTGTGGTGTTGCACTAAGAGGATACAGTACAAGCAAGAAACATCAGTGAAGTTTTCAGTGTCAAGTTGGGTTTACATATCTGCATGTTAAGCCTTTAGGCTATAATGAATCTGTATAAAATTTGATAGAATTTAAAATCATTTACAAAGAATACAGAATCATGAGATTATTAGTCTAGATTAAGAATACACAAGCAATTGGTTTTTGTGCTGGGCAGTATTCATCTTGCATTCACTTCTTTCAGAGTTGTCCATAGATTTATTATACAAGCTGCAAGGATTAAATCCCTTTAAGAACTGTCAGCATTCATTCAGTATATTATTTAGAGTATTTGTGCTAATCAGTCTTTGGAAATATTAGGACACATTTTCTGGTTTATGGGATCTTGGAGTCATTTATAGATTCAAATACGTGTACATATATCAGGCATTAAAAATTTAAAACAAACAAACAAACAAACAGGGTGCATGTTGAGAGATAAACAGAACCAATGCTCTCTCTAAGGGCCTCAAGAAAGCACAAAGAGAGTATTTGATCTGTTTGTTGTCCAAGGTATTTTTGGCAAGGTCCAGTCTGAACATGGGACCTGGGGCTTGAAGGAGTTAAGGTTTCAGTCCTTGGGAACTGGATTTTTCCTCTGAAGGGCAGTTGTGACTGAATTTTCCTGTGTTTTCTTTGCCAACATTGTCTGATTTAGCTCTCTTCTCACATGGATCTAAAACCTCCATTCAATATTATAGTAGATGCTATACTTATTAATAAACTTCCTTGACATAGGCATTACTTTATGGAAGCCTTCCTGGTCCCAACTTTTCCTTTTGTCTTCTTAATTCTTCCTCCTGTGCTTCTTCCACTGGACATCTCATCATTTCTTATTCTTACGACTGCAGGTTCATGTAATTGTGGAATGTTTTTCTTCCTGTGTCCCTTGTTATTGATAGATTTATTGAGTACAATAGTGTTGGTTGGAACCTGTGGTCTCTCAGAGTTTGTAGAACATCCTTACAGGACCTTTGTTTTAAGGGCTTCACTGAGAAATGAAGTGTTATTTTAATGGTCCAGCTCTATATATGACTTTGTCTTTTCCACTAGAATCCTTTAATAACTCTCCCTCCATATGTTGCATGTTATGATTGTTATGTACTGTGTAAAAATTCTTTTCTGTTTCATTTTATTTGGTATTCTGTCTGAGTCTTGTATATTGCTCACAGATCTCATTGTTTAGAGTAGAGGAATATTCTTCTATGGTTTTGTTGAATGTATTTTCTGTGCTTTTGACCTGATTGTTTCTTTTCTTCTATCCCCACTATGCATAGGGTTGGTCTTTTGATAGTTTATCAGGTTTCCTCCATGTTTTGTGTCAGGATATTGTTTTAGACAGTGCAGTTTCTTTGAGAAAATTACTTTATCTATCTTGTTTTCAAGACTTGAAATTCTCTCTTGCTTGTTTTGTATTCTGATTGTGAGTCTCAACTCATTTTTAAATTTAAATTTATTTTTATACTTATTCACTTTTTTTTTGTTTTCTTTTTTTTTTATTTTTTTTATCAGTTACATTTTATTAACTCTGTATCCCAGCCGTGTCCCGATCCCTCATTCCCTCCCAGTCCCTCCCTCCCTCCCTCATCTCCACCGTGCCCCTTTCCAAGTCCACTGATGGGGGGACCTCCTCCCCATTCATCTGATCCTGTTTTATTAGGTATCTTCAGGACTGGCTGCAAAGCCCTCCTCTGTGGCCTAACAGGACTGCTCCTCCCTTCGGGGGTGGGGAGACCAAAGAGCCAGTCATCGAGTTCCTGTTAGAAATAGTCCCTGTTCCCCTCACTTTGGGAAACCAATTGGTTACTGAGCTACCACAGGCTACATCTGAGTGGAGGTTCTAGGTTATATCCATACATGGTCCTTGGTTGAATGTCAGTCTCATAAAAGACCCTGTGCCCAGATATATTTGGTCCTTGTGGAGCTCCTATCCTTTCCCCATCAGACTAACTCCCCTTCTTTCTTATGATTCCCTGTACTCTGCCAAAGGTTTGGTCATGAGTCTTTGCTTTGAAAACACTGCTAGTTAGAGTCTTTCAGATGCGCTCAGTAGACTCCTGTCGTACGTTCAATGCACATCCCATCTGTCTTTCTAAATGAGGATTGATCATCTTACCCCATGTCCGCTCAATTGATTATCTTTTTTAGGTGTATAGATTTCATTATGTTTATCATATCTTATAGGTCTATATAAGTGAGTATATCCCATGTTTGTCTTTCTCCTTCTGGGATATTTCACTCAGACTTATTCACTTTTCATCACAGTTGTAAACCCTTCCCTTGTCTCTTCTTGGTCCCACCCACCCTTGCTCTTTTCCCCTATTCTCCTTTTCTATTTCTCAGAAAGGTAGAGACCTCTACCCCTTCCATGTGACCTCAGCTTATCAAGTACCAGTAAGACTGCCTGCATATTTTTCTCTTTGGACTGGCAATGCTCCCTACCAAGGAGAAGTGATCAGAGAGCAGGATACAGAGTCCATGTCAGAGAGAGACTCTGCTCTCCTTACTAGGGACCCCACATGGAGACAGAGGTGCCTACAGGCTACTTCTGAGCAGGTGGTCTATGTCCTCTTCATGCATGGTCATTGGTTGGGGCATCAGTCTCTGTGGGCCCCCATGGACTCAGATTTTTTCGTGTTGTTGTTCTTTTGATGGAGCTTCTGTCCATTCTGGTTCCTTCAATTCTTCCACTCTTTCCTATGACTTCCTGCCCTCTGACCAAAGTGGTTGTGCGTCTTAACATATGCTTCAATCTCATGCTGGGTGGAGTCCTTCAGAGGACATTTATGAGAGGCTCCCATCCTAGTTCCTCTCTTCAACCATTTCCAGTGTCTATTATATTTGATATTCTGGATGAGAATTAAGCATCCTCCCTAGTGTCCTCCTTGTCATTTAACTTCTTTAGGTCTGTGTATTATATTATGATTATCTAGTATTTTGTTTTTCTTTCTTTTTTTCTATGTATATATGTATATTTGTAATTTTCTTCTTTTCTATGTTTGTATGTATTTATTTATTTCAATTTATTAATTATATATACAAATGAAGCTCCTTCCCTCAAGTCCTCTCAGTCCCACCCTTCCTTTCTCTTTCACCATATACCCTTCTTCCAGTGTACTCAAAGGGAGAGTTCTTCTCCTCTGCCATCTGCACATACTTAAGAAATCTCATCAGGACTCTCTGGATCCACTTCCTTGGTGGCCTAATAAGGCCACATCATGAGAGGCAAGTGATCAAAGAGCAGGCAATGGAATTCATGTCAGAGGCAGCCCCTGCTCCCCTTCTTGGGAACCCAGATGGAGACTGAGCTACCAATCAGTTACATCTGAGCAGGGGATCTTTGTCTTCCTCATGTATAGTTCTTGGTTAGTTCAGCAGTCTCTGCAGGACACCCTGGGCTCAGGAATTTTTAGCTTTGTTGGTGTCCTTGAGGGGCTCCTCTCCCCTCTGTGTGCTTCTCTACCCCACTTCTACCTTTAGACTTCTTTCTCTCTGCCCAAAGTTTGGCTGTGATTCTAAGCAACTGCTTCAATCCCCTGTTGGGTGGAGCCTTTCAGAGCACCTCCATCCTATTCCCTCTCTTCCACTACTTCTGGTGTTTATCCTGTTTGCCATTCTGAGTGAGATTTAAGCATCTTCCCTCTGGTCTTCCTTGTTTACTTTCTTGAGACCGGTAGACTTTAGTATGGTTATCCTATATTATTTGGTTAGTGTGTAATTGTAAGTGAGTGTCTTTCATGCATTTCTTTCTGTTTCTGTGTTGCCTCACTTTTGGTGATCTTTCCTATTTCCATCCATTTGTCTGCAAATTTCATGATTTCCTTATTTTTAATAGCCGAGTAGTATTCCATTGTGTAAATGTGCCACAATTTTTGTGTCCATTCCTCCATTAAGGGACATCTAGCTTGTTTCCAGATTCTGGCTATTACAAGTCAAGCTGCTATGAACATAGTTTAGTAAATGTCCTTGTTGTATGGTGGCACATATTTTGGCTTTATGCCCAGGAGTTATATAGCTAGATCCTGAAGTAGCACTATTCCCAAATTTCTGAGAAAGAGCCAGATTGATTTCCAAAATGGTTGTAGAAGTTTGCACTTCTACCAGCAATGGAGGAGTGCTTTCCTTTCTCCACATCCTCTCCAGCATGTGTTGTCACTTGTGTTTTTGGTCTTAGCCATTCTGATCTGTGGTTACATGGAATCTTAGAGACATTTTGATTTACATACATCTGTTGACCTGGGATGTTTGACATGTCTTTAAGTTTTTCTCCACCATTTGATATTCCACTGTTGAGCATTCTCTACTTAGCCGTGTACCCCATTTTTATTTGGGTTATTTAGTTTGTTGGTGTCTAGTTTCTTGAATTCTTTATATATTCTTGATATTAGTCCTCTGTCAGATGTAGAATAGGTGAAGATCTTTCCCCAGTGTTTAGGCTGCTGTTTTATTCTGTTGACAGTGTCCTTTGCTTCACAAAAACTTTTCAGGTTCAGGAGAGCCTATTTATTAATTGATGGTTATAGAGTCTGAGCTGTTGGTGTTCTGTTCAGGAAGTTGTCTCCTGTTCCAGTGAGTTTGAGGCTCTTCCCTACTTTTTCTTCCACCACATTTAGTGTGCCTAGTTTTATGTTGATCCACTTGCCCTTTAATTTTGTGCAGGGTAATAGATATAGGTCTATTTGCCTTTTCTACATGTAGACATCCAGTTAGAGCAGCACCATTTTTTTAAGATGCAATCTTTTTTTTTCCTTTTTATGTTTTGGCATCTTTGTCAAAAATCAGTTGTCTATAGGTTTTTGGGTTTATTTCTGGGTCTTTGATTCAATTCCATTAACCCACCTATCTGTTTCTATTTAATTATGATGTAGTTTTTATTTCTGTTGCTCTGTCATACAGCTTGAGATCAGGAATGGAGATACCTCCAGAAGATCTTTAATTGTAGAGGATTGTTTAGCTAGTTTTTTTTTTTTCCCCAATATAGTGTTCAGAATTTTTCTTTCAAGGTCTGTAAAGAATTCTGTTGGTAAATTGTGTTGGTATTGCATTGAATCTATAAAGTGATTTTGGTAAGATGGTAAGATGGTTATTTTTCCTACATTAATCGTACTGAGCCAGGTGTATGGTGGATCTTAACATCTTCTTTTATCATTAATTTCTTTTCAGAGACCTGAAGTGTTTTTTTTTTTTTTGTTGTTGTTGTTGTTGTTTTTGTTTTATACAAGTCTTTTACTTGCTTGGTTAGAGTATATACATTGTGGGTTTTTTGTGGGTGTTTTGAAGAGTATTGTTTCCGTAGTTTTTTTTCTCTGCCCATTTTTGTTTTGTATATAGGAAGGCTACTGGTTCTTTTGAGCCAATTTTGTGACCTGACACTTTTCTGGAGGTGTTTATCATCTGTAGGAATTCGCTGGTAGAATCTTTGTGTCACTCTAGATTATTATGATATTATATGCAAATAGTGATACTTTGATTTCTTTTTTTCTGAGTCCCCTTCCTCTTCTTTAATTGTCTTATATCTATAGCAAGGAATTCAAGTACTATGCTGAAGAGATATGATGATAGTTGGCAGCATTGCCTTATTTCTGATTTATTTGGGATTGATTTAAGTTTTCTCCATTTCATTTAATGTTGGATATAAGCTTGCTGTATATTGCCTTTATTATGTTTCTATGTGCCTTGTATACCTGATCTCTCCAAGACCTTAAACATGAATGGGTGATGGATTTTTGTCAAATGGCTTTTCAAAATCTAAGGAGATGATAATCTGTGTTTTTTTTCCTTTACATTGTTTATATATTAGATTACTTCGATGGATTTCCATACATTGAACTACCTCTGAATACCTGGGATGAAACTTACTTGATCATAGTGGAAGCTATCTTTCAACCAGTTTGTGAATATTTTATTGAGTATTTTTCTTCAAATATTGATAAGGGAAGTTGTTCTGAAATTCTCATTCTTTGAGGGGTCTTTGTGAGGTTTATGTATCAAGATGACTGTGGGTTCATAGAATGAGTTTGGTTATGTTCCTTCTGTTTCTATTTTGTGGAATAGTTGTAGAGTTTCAGCTCTTCTTTGAAGATCTGGTAGAATTCTCTGTTGAGATGACTGGCCCTGGGCTTTCTTTGGATGAGAGACTTTTGATGACTGCTGATATTTCCTTAGGGGATATAGGAGTATTTAATTCATTTACCTGATTTTGATTCAACTTTTTTTAGTGGAATCAATGAAGAAAATTATCCATTTCATTTAGATTTTCAAATTTTTGGGTGAATAGGCTTTTAAAATAAAACCTAATGAATTTTAGGATATCCTCATTGTTATTATGTCCCCCTTTTCATTTTTGTTTTGTTGATTTGAATAGTATCTTTCTGCCTTTTAGTTAGTTTGGCTAAGGGTTTGCCTATCTTTTGTTATTTTTCTCAAGAACTAGATCTTGTTTCTTGGTTTAGTTGATTCTTTGAATTGTTTTATTTGTTTGTAGTTTATTGATTTCAACCCTGAATTTGATTATTTCCAGCCATCTACTTTTTTTGGATGTGTCTGCTCCCCCCTTCCACCCCTTTTAGGGCTTTCAGGTCAGCTGTAAGTGTTTGTATAAGATGTTTGAATTTTTTTTAATTTTTAATTTTATTTTTATTAATTAGAGTTTATTCATTTTGTATCCCAGCTGTAGCCCCCTTCCCCATCCCCTGCCACTCCCACACTTCCTCCCTCTTCTTCCTAAAACCACCCTCCAGTCCAATGATAGGAGAGGTCCTCCTCCTCTTCAATCTGACACCTAGTCTATCAGGTGTCAGCAAGACTAACTTCTTTGTCTTCCTCTGAGGACTGGTAAGGCGGCTCCCCCTTCAGGTGGAGGTGATCAAAGAGCCAACCCATGAGTTCAGGTCAGAGAAGGTCCCTGTTCTTATTATTGGCGAATCCTCTTGGAAACTGAGCTGCTATGGGATACTTCTGTGCAGGGATTCTAAATTATCTCCATGCATAGTCCTCGTTTGGAAATTTTTTTTAATGCAGTTTATTCAGGAACCTTGAACAATCTTCTGACCCTGGGGAAAGCCAGCCCACAGCTTAAATAGCCTCTGGGTAGCCAACCCCAGTGTGCCACGTGGGCAATGCAGGTAGGTCCACATACACGGAAGCAAACCAGATTCACAGCCTTAGCCAAATATGGAGTTGTTTGTAACAGAGCACTCACCATCGGGAAGGTGGAAGGTGGAAACCAGCTCCATCTTTAAGGCGCAGCATTGCGCAGCTCTCTACAGTTCCCCATTTTTGTTTTAGACGCATCAGGCAAGAGTAGAGTTCTGATCTCTGATATTAGAAATAAATTGGGACTTTGTACCGATGTTCATTTAGGTGTCATCCACCCAAAGAGCATTGCTGCAGCCATGAATCATCTGAAGGAATGGGCGGGCATGGGAGCATTAGCAGGCCTTCTGGTGTGGGTCTCCTTGGTTTGCCTGTAGTATATATGCAAGATTAGAGTCTCACAACAGCGTAATGCAGCCATGACCATTCAGGCCTTTACAGCCATTGAAGCAGGACAGTCTCCCCAAGCATGGGAGCTAAAATGTTACGCTCAGGATGCGAGGATAAGCACTGCATTCAGGGTCAGCTGCTTTCAACCCAGAGAAGAGCATGTCTGATTGCATGAGGGTTGATGCCCCAGGTCCCGCCTCTGAGAAAAAGGAAATTTTATTTTTTATGAAGGCACTTGGTGTTACGCTCTTTCCTCTTAGCACTGTTTTCATTGTGTCCCATAATTTTGGGTAAGTTGTGACTTCATTTTCATTGAATTCTAGGAAGGCTTTAATTGTTTTCTTTATTTCTTCCCTGATCCAGCTGTCTTTGAGTAGAGAGCTGTTCAGTTTCCATGAGTGTGTATGCTTTTTGCTATTGCTGTTGATGTTGAGGTCCAGCTTTTGTCCATGGTGGTCAGATAGGATACAAGGGATTATTTCTATCTTTTTGTATATGTTGTGGCTTGCTTTGTGACAAACTATAAGATCTGTTTTGGAAAATTTTCTGTGATTTGCTGAGAAGAAGGTAAATTCTTTTGTTTGGGGGTGAAAAGTGTAGATGTCTGTTTGGTCCATTCATGACATCTGTTAGTATCATTGTTTCTTTGTTTAGTTTCTGATTTGTGGACCTTTCCTTTTATGTGAGTGTGGTGTTGAGTTCTTACACTATTAAAGTGTGGGGATCTATGTGTTGTTTAAGTTTTATCAATATTTCTTTTACAAATTTTGGTGCCCTTGTATTTGGGGCATAGATGTTCAGAATTGAGATGTTTTCCTGGTGGAATTTTCCTTTGATGAGTATGAGGAGGCCTTCCACATTCTTTTGATTAATTTTTGTTTAAAGATTATTTTATTAGATATTAGAATGGCTACTGCTGCTTCCTTTTTTCTTTTTTATTATTATTAATTTTTATTTTTTATATTAATCAGAGATTATTTACTTTGTATCCCAGCCTTGGCTCCTTCCCTCATTCCCTCCCAATCTCACCCTCCCTCCCTCATCTCCTCCTTGCCCATTTCCAAGTCCACTGCTAAGGGAGGTCCTTCTCCTCTTCCAGCTGACCCTAGTTTATCAGGTATCTTCAGGACTGGCAGCAAAGTCCTTCTTTGTGGCCTAGCAAGACAGTTCCTCCCTCGAGGGGGGGAAGTAAAGGAGCCAGACATTAAGTTCATGTCAGAAATAGTTTCTGTTCCCCTTACTAGAGAAACCCACTTGGTTATTGAGCTACCATGGGCTACCTCTGAGCAGGGGTTCTAGCTTATATCTATACATGGTCATTGCCTGAAGAAACAGTCTCAGAGATTGTCCCCATGCCCTGATATATTTTGTCCTTTTGAAGCTCCTGTCCTCTACTGGTCATATTAACTCCCCCTTTTAAGGTATGATTCCCTGTACTCTGCTGAAGGTTTGGTTATGAGTTTCTGCATCTGTCCTCTGTGGTAGGCTCCTGTCCTGTTACTTGTTTTCTCTTACTTCCCATATCCATCCCATTTATCTTTTTAAGTGAGGATTGGTCATCTTACTCCCAGTCCTCTTTTTTTTATCTTCTTTAGGTGTACATATTTTAGTATGTTTATCCTATCTTATAGGTCCATATAAGTGAGTATATACCATGTCTGTCTTTCTGCTCCTGGGATACCTCACTAAGATGATCTTTTCCAGATCCCACCATTTGCCTGCAAATTTCATGATTTCCTTATTTTTCATTGCTGAGTAATATTCCATTGTGTAGATGTACCACAATTTCTGTGTCCGATCTTCAGTTGAGGGGCATCTTGGTTGTTTCCAGGTTCTGGCTGTTACAAATAAAGCTGCTACAAGCATGGTTGAGCAAATGTCCTTGTTATGGACTTGAGCATCTTTTGGAAATATGCCTGGGAGTGGTATAGCTGGATATGGAGCAAGCACTATTCCTAATTGTCTGAGAAAGCGCCAGATTGATTTCCAATGTGGTTGTACAAGTTTTCACTCCCACCAGCAATGAAGGAGGGTTCCCCTGACTCCACAACATCTCCCTGCTTTCTTTTATAGGTCTGTTTGCTTGGAAAATCATCTTCCAGTCCTTTACTCTCAGGTAATATTCATCTTTGTGACTTAGGTGTGTGTTTCTTGTATGCAACAAATTGATCAATCTTGTTAATGCCTCCATTCTGGTAGTCTGTGCATTTTTATCGGAGAGTTGAGTCCATTGATGTTTAGAGAGATTAATGACTAGTGACTGTTAGATCCATTTATTTTCATGTTGGTAGTGTGTTTGTGTTTTTGGACAGTTTTAGTTTTGCTATAGTGTGGTTATTTTTTTCTGTGTTTTCCTGGGTGTAATTAGCTTTCTTGGGTTGTATTTTTCCTCCTATTATATTCAGCAAGGCTTACTTTGTGAGCAGGTATTGTTTAAATTTGTTTTTGTCATTGAATATATTATTTTCTCCACCTGTTATGACTGAGAATTTTGCTGGGAATAGTAGTCTGGGCTGACACCTGTGTTCCCTTCGGGTCTGCCCGATATTTGTCTAGGCCCTTCCAGCTTTCATAGTTTCTGTTGTGAAGTCAGGTATGATTGGGTTTGGCATTATATGTTCCTTGGCCTTTTACCCTTGGAACTTTTAGACCAAACTTTTTAAGAAAGATTTCCTAGGGGGCTTTCAGAGAACTAGAATTTGTGATAGCAGAGTGAAGGCAACAGGTGACCGACCTTGTTTTAGCTGGAACAAAACAGGGCTCACATCTCAAAATCTATGTATGTGCTTACATACATTTGTACTTATGTATGTGTGTCATGTGTGTGCCATAACAAGAATTATAGATGACTTAGAATCATTGAACAATTCTTCGTAATCAAACGTGAGTGTTTTGTAAGAATGCTCATAACTACTGATCTGACTCTGTATTCCCAAACCTTTCTGTTTTAATATGTATTTCCTTTATCTGCTCTACGCTTTCTCTCCTCTCCACATTTCCAGTCTCTCTCCAATCCTGATTTCCTTCTCTTTCTCTCCATCCTCTCCATCATCTCCTTTCTCTCATCTACCCTTCTACTCCCCCCCCCCTTATTTTCCTTTCTTCTTTCTGCTTCTTCTGTTTCTTTCTGCTGTTGTTGATCAGGATGTTTACTGTTTCCTCAGGATTGTAATTAAAAGTTTTCTAGTATTATTTCTATTAAACTCACTGGCTTTCAATGTGTTTGATTTTTTCCGAAACCTCACATGTCTGCATCTCAATATTTTCAGATTGAGAACTCTAATTTGGCCCTTGCATGTCTTTGTTGACCATTCCACCCATTGACTGGTTTTCTCACAACCCAGTACCCTGGCTATTTACTTTCTCATTTGATGTCTGTTTTGCATAGGGCCTTACAAGACAGCCCATCTGCCCATATTTTATAAACCCGAATTTGCAGTGAGAACTGAAAAGCATCAGACAGCCTGGGCCACAAAGATGGAGTCACAGATCCAGGTCTTCTTATTCCTGCTTCTTTGGATGTCTGGTGAGAAATGAAAAGAGTATTAGAATATCACCAAAATAGTTCATTTGCAAAGAAACAGCTATTTACTATAGGAATCCGATTGTATGCAAGCAATGTCATTAGAAAAAGCATTTTTTGATCCCAACATTTGTATCAGAAATTCTTTGTGTGTATATGTGTATACTTATTGTCTGTTTCTGGTTGCAGGTGCTGAGGGGAACATTGTGATGACCCAGTCTCCTGAATTCATGTCCACATCTGTAGGAGACAGGATCACCCTAAGCTGCAAGTCCAGTCAGAGTGTGGGTACTGCTGTAGCTTGGTACCAGCAGAAACCAGGGCAATCCCCTAAACCTCTGATCTACTGGGCATCCAATCGATACACTGGGGTCCCTGATCGCTTCACAGGCAGTGGATATGGGACAGATTTCACTCTCTCCATCAGCAGTTGCAGGCTGAAGACCTGGCAGTTTACTACTGTCAGCAGAGTAGCAGCTCTCCTCCCATAGTGCTTCAGCCTCCAACACAAACCTCCATGAGAGTCTCAGCAGCTGCTTGCACCACACACAGTCCTTGGCCTTCACACTTCCCCCTCTGCTTGAGATCGGCTATGCATGACAAATTGATGTAAAGTTCAATAGAAAATAAATTAAGAGATAGGCTCCATTCTTCCATAGTTTTGACAACACTGGTGTATATAGATAAAAAGGAGATGACTTAAGAGATTTAGAAGTTGTGATGTTGCACTGAGAGGATATAGTACAAGCAAGAAGCATCAGTGAAGTGTACAGTGTCATGGTGGCTTTAGAAATCTCTTTGTTTTGCCTTCAGGCTATGATGAATTTGTATAAAAATAGTATAGCATTTAAAATCATTTACAAAGAATACATAATCATGAGATTATTAGTTTACATTAAGACTCCTCAAGCATTGGTAAATTATCTGTCAAGAAAATGGTCCATTTCACGTAGATTTTCAAATTTTATGGTATATAGGCTTTTGAAGTCAGACCTAATGAGTCTTTCAATTTCCTCAGTGCCCTCTGTGGTAGGCTCCTGTCCTATTCCCTGTTTTCTCCCCTTCTGATGTCCATACTGTCTGCCATTCTGAGTGAGGATTGATCATCTCACCCTGGGTCCTCCTTCTTGCTTAGCTTCTTTATGTGTACAGAGTTTAGTATGTTTATCCTATATTATAAATATAATATCCACTTATGAGTGAGTATATACCATGTGTGTCTTTCTGCTTCTGGGATACCTCACTCAGGATGATCTTTTCTAGTTCCTACCACTTGCCTGCAAATTTCATGATTTCCTTGTTTTTAATTATTTTTATTCCACTGTGTAAATGTACCACAATTTCTGTATCTATTCTTCAGTTGAGAGACATCTAGGTTGTTTCCAGGTTCTGGCTATTAAGAATAAAGCTGCTAGAAACATGGTTGAAAAAATGTCCTTTTGTGTACTTGAGCATATATTGGATATATGCCTAGGAGTGCTATAGCTGGATCTTGAGGAATTACTGTTCGTAATTGTCTGACAAAGCACCAGACTGATTTACAAGGTGGTTGTAAAAGTTCACATTCCCAATAACAAAGGCAGAGGAGTCTCTCTTCTCCACATCCTCTCCAGAATGCCTTGTCACTTGAGTTTCTCTTTAATTATACTTTATTTACTTTATATCCCCACTCTAGTTCCCCCCCTCCTCCCCTCCCAATGCCTTCCTTCCTCTCCCTTCTCCACACACTCCCCTACCCAAGTCGACTGGTAGGGGAGGGTTTCTTTTTCTTCCTTCTGATCCTAGTCTGTTAGGGTTCATCAGGAGTGGCTGCATTGTCTTCCTCTGTGGCCTGGTAAGGCTGCTCCCCACTCAGGGGGAGGTCATCAAAGAGTAGGCCAATCAGTTTATGTAAGAAGCAGTCCCTGTTCCCATTACTATGGGACACTGAACAGCCATAGGCTACATCTGTGCAGGGGTTCTAGGTTATCTCCATGCATGGTACTTGGTTGGAGTATCAAACTCTGGAAAGACCTCTGTGTTCAAATTTTCTGGTACTCTTGCTCTACTTGGAGAGTTCTTGTCCTCTCCAGATCTTACTATTTCCCCCTTCTTTCATAAGGTTCCATGAACTCTGCCCAAGAGTTAGCCATAAGTCTAAGCATCTGCTTTGATAGTCTGCATGGGAAAGCCTTTCAGAGGCCCTCTGTGGCAGGTTCCTAACCTGTTTCCTGTTTTCTTCTTCTTCTGATGTCCATTCTCTTTGCCTTTCAGGATGGGCATTGAGCATTTTAGTCAGGGCCCTTCCTCTTGATAGTTTCCTTAGATGTACATATTTTAGTAGGTTTATCCTATATTATATGTCTATATGAGTGAGTATATACCATGTGTGTCTTTCTGCTTCTGGGAAAGCTCACTCAGGATGATCGTTTTCAGATCCCACGATTTTCCTGCAAATTTCATGATTCCCTTGTTTTTCATTGCTGTATAATATTCCATTGTGTAGATATAGCACAATTTCTGTATCCATTCTTCAGTCGAAGGGCACTGAGTTGTTTCCAGATTCTGGCTATTACAAATAAAGCTGCTACAATAATGGTTGAGCAAATGTCCTTGTTGTGTACTTGAGCCTCTTTTGGTTATATGGTTAAGAGTGGTATAGCTGGGTCTTGAGGATGTGCTATTCCTTGTTGTCTGAGAAAGCACCAGATAGATTTCCAGAGGGATTGTACCAGTTTACATCCTCACCAGCAGTGGAGGAGGGTTCCCCTTTCTCCAGAACCTCTCCAGCATGTGTTGTCACTTGAGGTTTTGAGCTTGGCCATTCTAAAGGGTATAAGGTGAAATCTCAGGGTCGTTTTGATTTGCATTTCCCTGATGGCTAATGACATTGAGCATTTCTTTAAGTGTTTCTCTGCCACTTGATATTCCTCTATCGAGAATTCTCTGTATAGCTCTGTTCCCCATTTTTTTAATTGGATTACTTCATTTGTTGCTCTTCAACTTCTTTAGTTCTTTATGTATACTGGATATTAGCCCTCTGTCAGATAGAGTGTTGGTAAAGATTCTTTCCCAATCTGTAGGCAGTCGTTTTGTTTTGAGGACAGTGTCCTTTGCTTTACAGAAGCTTTTGAGTTTCATGAGGTCCCATTTATTGATTGTTGCTCTTAGAGCCTGTGCTGTTGGTGTTCTGTTCAAGAAGTTATCTCCTGTACCAATGAGTTCTAGGGTCTCCTTCACTTTTTCTTCTAACCGATTTCATGTGTCTGGTTTTATGTTGAGGTCTTTGATCCATTTGGACTTTAGTTTTGTGCAGGGGGATAAGTGTGGATCTATTTTCATTTTTCTACATGTAGGCATCCAGTTAGACCAGCACCATTTGTTAAAGATGCTATCTATTTTTCCATTGTATGGTTTTGGCATCTTTGCCAAAAATCAGGTGTCCATATTTGTGTGGGTTTATTTCTGTGTCTTCTGGTCAGTTCCATTGATCCAGCAGTCTGTTTCTATGCCAATACCATGCAGTTTTTATTACTGTTGCTCTATAGTACAGCTTGAGATCAGGGATGGCAACACCTCCAGAATATCATGTATTGTAGAGAATTGTTTTAGCAACTCTGCATTTCTTGTTCTTCCATATGAAGTTGAGAATTTTTCTTTCCAGGTCTGTAAATTATTGTGTTGGTAATTTGATGGGAATTACATTGAATTTGTAGATTGCCTTTGGTAAGATGGCCATTTTTACTATGTTAATCCTGCCAAGCCATGAGCATGGGAGATCTTTCCATCTTCTCATATCTTCTTCTAATTCTTTCTTCAGAGACTTGAATTTTTTTTCATACAAGTCTTTCACTTGCTTGGTTAGGGTTACACCAAGGTACTTTATGTCTTTTGTGGCTATTGTGAAGTGTTTCCTCAATTTCTTTCTCAGCCCTTTGTCTTCTGTATACAGGAGGGCTACTGAATTTTTTGAGTTAGTTTTGTATCCTGCCACCTGATGAACCTGTTTATCAGCTGTTTTAGTTCCCTGGTAGAATTTTTGGGGTCAGTCAGGTATACTATCTTGTCATCTGCAAATAATGATACTTTGACTTCTTCCTTTCTGATTTGTATCCCCTTGATCTCCTTCAGTTGTCTTATTGCTCTAGCAAGGACTTCCAGAACTATGTCGAAGAGACAAGGAGAGAGTGGGCAGCCTTGCCTTGTCCCTGACTTCAGTGGGATTGCTTTAAGTTTCTTTCCATTTAGTTTGATGTTGGCTATAGGCTTGCTGTATATTGCCTTTACTGTTTTTAGATATGTGCCTTGTATCGCTGATCTCTCCAAGACTTTAAACATGAATGGATGTTGGATTTTGTCAAATGCTTTTTCAGCATGTAGGGAGATTATCGTGTTGTTGTTGTTTTTTTTTTCTTTCAGTTTGTTTATATGGTCTATCACATTGATGGTTTTCTGTATATTGAACCTCCATTGCATACCTGGGATGAAACTTATTTGGTCATAGTGGATGATATCTTTAATGTCATCTTGTATTTGGTTTGCAAGTATTTTGTTGGGGATTTTGTATCAATGTTAATAAAAGGAGACTGGCCTGAAATTTTCTTTCTTTGTTGGGTCTTTGTGAGGTTCATGTACCAAGGTGACTGTGGCTTCATAGAATGAGTTTCTTAGTGTTCCTTCCATTTCTATTTTGTAGAATATTTGAAGATAATTGGAGTTAGCTTTTCTTTGAAATTCTGGCAGAATACTGCCCTGAAACCATATGGTTCTGGGCTTTTTTGGATGGGAGACTTTGGATGACTGTTTCTATTTCCTTAGGGGATATAAGACTATTTAATTGATTTACCTGGTCTTGATTCAGCTTTGGTAAGTGGAATCAATCAAGAAAATTGTTCATTTCATTTAAATTTTCAAATTTTGTGGCATATAGACTTTTGAAGTAAGTCCAAATGATTGTTTAGATTTCCTCAGCGTCTGTTGTTATGTACCCCTTTTCATTTCTGATTTTGTTGATTTGAATAGTGTCTCTTTGCCATTTAGTTAGTTTGGCTAAGGGTTTATCCATCTTGTTGATTTTCTAAAAGAACCAGCTATTGGTTTCATTGATTCTTTGAATTGTTTTATTTATTTCTAATTTATTGATTCCAGCCCTGAGGTTGATTATTTCAGCCATCTACTACTCTTTGGTGTGTCTGCTTCTTTTTTTTTCCAGGCCTTTTAGGTGAACCATTAAGTCCCTGGCATGAGAGGTTTCAAATTTCTTCTTGTAGGCACTTAGTGCTATGAACTTTCCTGTTAGCACTGCTTTCATTGTGTCCCATAAGGTTCGGTATGTTGTGCCTTCATTTTCATTGAATTCTAGGAATAATTTGATTTCTTTCTTTATTTCTTCCCTGACCCAACTGTCATTATGTTGCAAGTTGTTTAGTTTCCCTGCATGTGTAGGCTTTTTGTTATTTCTGTTGTCGTTGAGATCCAGTTTTAGTCCATGTTGTTCAGATAGGATACCTGGGATTATTTCAGTATTTTTGTATCTATTGAGACTTGTTTTGTGACCAACTATATGGTCTATTTTGGAGAAGGTTCCATGAGTTTTTGAGAAGAAGGTAAATTCTTTTGTGTTTGGTTGTAAGATTTTGTAAATGTCTGTTAGGTCCATTTGATTCATGACCTCTGTTAGAGTCAACGTTTCTTTGTTTAACTTCTGATTTGTTGACCTGTCCTTTGTTGAGAGTGGGGTGTTGAATTCTCCCAGTATCAATGTGTGAGGATCTTTGTGTGGTTTCAGTTTTATTAATGTTTCTTTTACAAATGTGGGTGCTCTTGTGTTTAGGGCATATATGTTTAGAATTGTGGTGTCTTCTTGGTGGAATTTTCCTTTCATGAGTATGAAATATCCTTCCCCATCTCTTTTTTATTAATTTTGGATGAAAGTCTATTTTATTAGACTTTAGAATGGCTACTCCTACTTGCTTCTTGGGTCCATATGTTTGGAAAACCATTTTCCAGCCCTTTACTCTCAGGTAATGTCTGTCTTTGTGACTTAGGTGTGTTTCTTGTATGCAACAGATTGTTGGGTCTTGTTCACATATCCGTTCTGTTGGTGTGTGTCTTTTCCTTGGAGAGTTGAGTCCATTGATGTTAAGGGAGATTAATGACCAGTGGTCGTTAGATGCTTTGATTTTGCTGTTGGCTGAGGTAGTGTGTTGGTGTGTTTGGCTACTTTTGATTTTGCTATAGTGAGGTTATTTGTTTCCTGTGTTTTCCTGAAGGTGGTTAGCTTTCCTGGGTTCTATTCTTCCTTCTAGTATCTTCTGTAATGCTGGATTTGTGGGAAGGTATTGTTTGAATTTGTTTTTGTCAATGAATATCTTGTTTTCTCCATCTATGATGACTGAGAGTTTTGCTGTATATATTAACCTGGGCTGATGACATCTGAGTTCTCTTAGGTTCTGCATTATATCAGTCCAGGCCCTTCTTCCTTTCATAGTCTCTGTTGAGAAATCACGTGTGATTCTGATAGGTTTGCCTTTTTCCCTTCCAGCTTTCAGTATTTTTTCTTTGTTCTGTATACTTACTGTTTTGATTATTATGTGGCAGGAGGATTTTTTTTTCTGGTTGTAGGTAATCTTATGAAAGAACGGGGAGATAGGAAACCCTGGAGGGGGCAGGAGTTCAAAAAGGAGACCAAAAGGGCCACTATATCTGAGTCCTGGGAGCCCTGCAGAGACTGATACCCCAAGCAAGGAAAATGCATGGAGAGGACCTAAAACTCTGGCTCAGATGTAGCCCATAGACTCAGTCTCCAAGTGGGTTTCCTAATAAGGGGAACAGGGGCTTTCTCTGGCTGACCTCAGTGACAGGATTTCTGATAACTTCCCTCTGGGGGATGCAATCTTGCCAGGCCACAGAGGAAGACAATGCTAAATAGTCCTTATGAGACCTGATATGCTAGTGTCAAATAGAAGGGGAGGAGGACCTCCCATATCAGTGGAGTAGGGGAAGGGCATACAGGGAGAAGATAAAGAGAGGGTGTGGTTGGGAGGAGATGAGGGAGGGGCTATAGCAGGGATACAAATTGAATAAATTGTAAAATGATAATAAGATTCCAAAATAAATGAGATATATTTAGCCCAATGGATGATAAACTGGGAAAGAGCCTACAACATAATTACATAGGGGTTGATTGTTTGAATAGAAAGTCTATATCAGTGACAATAAGATCAACAACTGATAAAGAGGATCTAAGGAAACATAAATAAATTTGTAAAGCATAGAAACACCACCAATTAGTAAAGCAGTATCCTTTAGAATAGCAAAAGATACATATCCAATAGAAAAGTAAATGACATCCAATATATGTGAAAAATTAAGAAAGTATGTACCAACAAATCAAGCAGTCTAGTTAAAAATAGAGTAATACCCAAATAAAGAATACTCAAAAGAGGAAACTCAAGTGGGAGAAACAGTAAAAGAAATCTTCAACATCTTTAGTCATCGGGAAATGCAAATTAATTGTACTGTGAGATCCCATCTTGTACCTGTCAGAATGGCTTAGATCAAGTAACAATTCATACCGATGAAGAATGTAGGTCACAGGGAACAATTTTCTTTTGCTGGTGGGAGTGAAAACGTGTATAGCCACTGTGGAAATCACTATGGTGGTTCTTCAGAAAAACTGGAATCTATCTACCTCAAGAACCAGCTATAGACTTTTGGGTGTATACCTAAAGGACACTCCATCCTATCACAAGGAAATTAGAAGAACCATGTTCTCTGTGGCTTTCTTCATTATAGCCAATTTCTGGAAAAAAAACAGCTGTCCCTAAATTGATGAATAGATATAGGAGTTGTGGTACATTTACACAATCGAGTATGATTCAGTTATTTACATAATGACAACATAGAACCTGTGGAAGCAGCCAACCAGTGTTTCATTTGATTTAAGGCCCACTTCCCAAGATATAACCCATACCCAACACTGTTAGCGTAACCAAGAACTAAACTATACAGCGCACATAATGAGGGTAAAACCATAAAAGTATCAATACAATGGCTTCAAATGATATTCTGCTCTACTCATAGATCTGTCCTTTATCCACTAATCATCAGAGAGGCTTTCTCCAGCAGCAGATGTGAAGAGATGCAGAGAACCACGGTCAGACAATATTCAAAGAGAGTATTACTGGGAGGTCTTTGTCAAACATGTTTACTCAAATATCAGGGCATCTGAAGAACTTTGTGAGAGCCAGTGTTGGTGGAGGACACTAGGAAAAGAAGGCCCTGTGAATCAACTAAGCAATGACCATATGAGCTCACAAAGACCAAAAGGGAAAACATGGCACCTACAAGTGCCTGAGTTATTTCCTATGTGTATGTATACAGCTTTTATCTTAGAAATTTTATGTTACTCCTACTGTAATAATGAGTGAGTCAGACTCTTGTGTCTGTGCTAGGGATATTTTTCCTCCTGTTTTGTTCTGATATCGAACTTCGATATGATGGTTTTGCTTCATCTTATTATATATTATTTTGTGATGTCTGGTTGTTATCTCTTAGAAACCTATTTTCTTTTATCTAATAAGAGACAGAAAGTGTGGATCCTGAGGTAAGGAGTAGAGGGAGGGGAAAATATAATCAGGTATATTGTCTAGGAGGAGAATCTATTTTCAATAAAAAAACTAAAAATAAATATATAAACAACCTGCTCAAAAGTTGGTTAATTGTAATTTAAATGGTGTTTGGTCTCTCCTGGCGGATTTCACTCTAAGAGTTTCAGCACAAATCCTGATCATCTCAAAGTTGAACAGAAGAAGTATGGAAAGCAGCCCAACCCTAGAGCTTATACAGTGCCTGCTTTCCTTCCTCTTTGATCTCTCCTAGTATCAGGAGCATTACCACTCCAGGCTAGCCAGCAGGAACCTCATTTTGAGAATGAAAGGCAATGAGATAGAAGGCAAGAGTAGAACTGAGCTTTCATTTAAACTTTGAAGAGAAGTGTGGGAAACTATGGGAAATGTGCAAATTGTCCAGTGGGCAAAGTGATATGGAGAGAACTAAGGGGAGGGTGGGCAGCCTATTAGGTGAGGCACTGGTATAAATTGCCTTCTATCTTTGCATGGGCAGGTGACAGTGGTGAAGCAAGGAGCACTGTAGCTCATTGCTGCCCATGCCTAGTATGTCAGCAGCATCTCAGGTCACGGGCTTGGTGAGAAGATGGCATCCATATCAATCTCTGATATTTTAAGAGCATGTGGTACATTGATTTCCCTTATCTTGAGTAATAAGTAGCTATTAATATAGCATTTCACCAACCTTGAGTCTGGTTCTCTACATGAGTAGGGATGGAGCATGAGGGATCTCTTTTCGGGGCCTTTCAAAGTCTAAACTGAATGGCTGTTAGGTAAGATGTATTATTTTTGTTTGCTTCTCATCATGGTTCTTTTTTGTTGATAGTTGGTATTGGAGACTACTCCTATTTATATCATGTGTCTTTCTGATCTGTTTCTTTTTGTCTGATTGTATGTTATAAGGGGTCCTCTGATTTGTTCAGATCCACTGATATAACCTGCCTCTCTAGAGGTACTCCTTTGTAATGTAGCTGCTGAATCCCTTTAGAGACATGCACCTTGCTGCTTAACCACACACACTGAGGTTAGTGTGTTGACTGCAGAGTCAGGATTATTTGGGTTACCTAAACAGAGAGTTTAACATCAGAATAATACTGATCGTGTGCCAATCGCATTTATGAAAATGGGTATTATTCAGAACTTACATTGAAAATTTATATTTGAAAATTTCATGCATGTATATATCCAATTTTGAGCATTTCACTTCCATTCCCTTTACTCTTCCTCCCCTATATCCTGGTGAACAAGTTTTTCCCAAACCAATGATTTTTCAAGTTGCTGTTCTTTACTTTGTCTTCTGATTCTTTCCTGGAAAATGGGCTACACTTTTTAAGAAAATGACTCCCTACTTTCTTCTTTTCAATTCTTACTTACTCATTGACTTTCATTGAAGAATAAGGCCACATTGACCCCTTCCCCTTGCATGAGGAAATGGTGCTGAGTCAAGTCTGGTACAAATTACTACTGTGGCAGTTTGCTCATAAGAACAACAGACAAGTTATTCCCACAAGGCCCTGTCTCACAGCCCTTGTTCACAGTGTCTGGTCTATATATAGATCCTGTCTATTCTCCGTGGACATCCCTGAGATTTGGGGTGAGAGACATTCCCTTTAGGATGACTACTCCACAGTCACATGTTCTCTGTACTTTGACCAATTGTGAGCCTCTGTCTTATCAACTTTCTACTGTAAAATGAGGCTGTTAAGATGAATGGTAAGAATAGCATGAATATATAGGCTCAAATAAAAGTACACTGAAAGCACTTTAATGCCATATCCTTTCAGACAACAAATGAACAAGTGAACTGTGGTAAGTTTTTTCTTGTCCCCATGACTACCCACACATAGTCTCTTGAATAGGTTTGCATTACTGGTCCTTAACATTAATATCATTCTGTACGTTTCATATAATGATGGGAAAAACATCCTAAAAGTCCATGTGTAGACTCCTCTTCAGTTTGTCAGGCTGCAATACAACCCCCCTTTAGAGCTCAGCCTGTCAGCCGTCTGAAGCAGCTGCTTTCCTATGTCCACACAGAAATGATAATATTCTCCACATTTTCTCCTCTGTGTGTCAACATAACCTTAACTAAAATGTGTCCAGTGAAAACATGTCCTCACTGTGAACATTGTCTCACATGCTCTCATTGCACTTAGGATTAACTTCAAAATTCCTGAGAGATTTCCCAAATCAGACCGTGTCAGTCATATGCATAAGCTATGTTAACATCTTCCACAAGGATGAGCTTTCTCAGACCCTTTTCATTTAATATCTTCTTTTAAAACGAACACAGGGACCTTGCATGGCTAAAGGGATCTTCTTTGCACTTTTGAACTAACAAATCTGTTCTGTCAGGTCTGCTCTCAAGTAGCTGTTCCTGGAGAAGGCATCATTCCTATCCCCTTATTCCTGTGGCACACCGCACCAGCTCATCACTTTTCATCTTATTTTTTATCACCTTAGTTATTTTGTCTGATTGACAATACTAACTACTCTCTCGTCAAAGAAAAAGAATAGGAAATGTACTTGTTAACTTCCTTTGAATGACAACTTAAGTACATGGTAATGGAACTCTATGCAATGGGAGACAGAAGAATGTGTACATATATGTATATATACACACATATATATATATGTGTGCGTATATATGTATATAGATTCGAGATGGTATCTAGCCATGTTTCTGTGTCAAATAAACTATTTACCATAGGTTGCTGGCATACGCCAGTTTTTCCTCTGCCAGTATCCCAAATTCTCAGATTATAGGCACCCATCACCAAACGGTATAGATGTGTGACTCTTTTATTTTCTGATTTAAATATATTTTTATTTTTATTAATTACAATTTATTTACTTTGTATCCACCTGTAGCTCCCTCCCTCTTCCCCTGCCATTCCTACATTCCCTTCTCCTTCTCCACTCATGCCCCTCTCCCAGTCCACTGATAGGGGTGGCTTTACTCACCTACTTTCAGATCCCAGTCTATCAGATCTCATCAGGAGTGGCTGCATTGTCTCCCTTT
The DNA here is from genome assembly GCF_030254825.1 of Meriones unguiculatus. Classification (NCBI taxonomy): domain Eukaryota; kingdom Metazoa; phylum Chordata; class Mammalia; order Rodentia; family Muridae; genus Meriones; species Meriones unguiculatus. The sequence goes on along the minus strand of NC_083353.1, from coordinate 21,603,930 downwards.
GTTTCCTGGTAAGGCTGTCCCCACCTTGGGGAAAGGTGATCAAAGAGCAAGCCAATCAGTTCATGTCAGAGACAGTCCCTATTCCCATTACTATGGAACCCACTTGGACATAGAACTGCCATGGATTACATCTGTGCAGGGGTTCTAGGTTATCTCCATGAATGGCACTTGATTGGAGCATCAGTCTCAGAAAAGACCAGTGACTAGATTTTTTGTTTCTGTTGCTCTCCTTGTGGAGCTCCCATCTTCTCCGTGTCTTACTATTTCCAACTTCTTTCAAAAAATTCCCTCCAATCTCCCCAAAGTTTGGCCATAAGTCTTAGCATCTGCTTTGATACCCTGAAGGGTAGAGTTCCTCAGAGGTCCTCTGTGGCAGGATCTTGTCCTGTTCCCTGTTTTCTCCCTCTTCTGAAGTCCATCCTCTTTGCCTTTTTGAATGGGGATTGAGCAACTTAGCCAGAGTCCTCCCTCTTGATTAGTTTCTTTAGGTGTACAGATTTTAACATGTTTGTCCTATATTATGTGTCTAATATTCACTTATGGGTGAGTATATACCATGTGTTACTTTCTGCTTCTGGGATACCTCACTCAGGATGATCTTTTCCAGTTCCCACCATTTACCTGCAAATTTTTCATGATTTCCTTGTTTTTTGTTTTTTTTGTTTTGTTTTTGTTTGTTTGTTTGTTTTGGTTTTTTTGGAGTAATACTCCATTGTGTAGATGTACCACAATTTCTGTATCCATTCCTCAACTGAAGGGCATCTGGGTTGTTTCTAGCTTTTTTGGGGGGAGCAGCATTACCAGGCCAGAGAAGAAAACGATGCAGGCACTCCTGATGAGACCTGAGAGACTAGGATCAGAAGACAGGAGAGGAAGACCTCCCCTATCAGTGGATTTGGGGAGGGGCATGTGTGGAGAAAGGAGGGAGGGTGCGATAGGAAGGGGAAGAGGGAGGAGTTTATGGGGGGATACAAAGTAAATAAAGTGTAACTAATAAAATTAAAATAAAAATATTTATGAAAAAAGAATGAAGCTGCTAGAAACATGGTTGAGCAAATGTGCTTCTTGTATACATGAGCATATTTTGGATATATGCTTAGGAGTGGCATAACTGAATCTTGAGGAAGCACTATACCTAGTTGTCTAAGAAATTTCCAGACTGATTTCAAGAGTGGTTGCACAAGTTTACATTTCCACCAGCAATGGAGGAAGGTTCCCCTTTCTCCACATCATGTCCAGCATGTGTTGTCACTTGAGTTTCTGATCTTAGCCATTCTGATGGGTGTAAGGTGAAATCTCAGGGTCATTTTGATTTACATTTCCCTGATGCCTAAGGATGTTGAACATTTTAATAATTCCTAGTGTTTTAATTGAAAGGTTTTTTTTAAAATTTTTCATCAATTACACTTTATTCATTCTGCATCCCCCCATAAGCCCCTCCCTCCTCCCCTCCCAATCCCACCCTCCCTCCTCCCTCTGCTTGCATGCCACTCCCCAAGTCCACTAATGTTGAACATTTTTTAAATTGTTTTTTCGCCATTCAATATTCCTCTTTTGAGAATTCTGTTTTTAACTCTGTATCTCATTTTTTAATTGGATTACTTGATTTGTTGCTGTTTAGCTTCCTGAGTTCTTTATATAGTCTGGACATTAGACCTCTCTGTCAGATATAGGGTTGGTGAAGGTCCTTTCTGTAGGCAGTCTTTTTGTTCTGACGACAGTGTCCTTTGCTTTTCAGAGCTTTTCAGCTTCATGAGCTACCATTGATTATTGCTCTTAGAGCCTGTGCTGTTGGTGTTCTGTTCAGGAAGTTGTCTCCTGTGCCAATGAGTTTGAGGCTCTTCCCAAACTTTTCTTCTATCAGGTTTAATGTGTCTGGTTTTACATTGTGGTCTTTGATCCACTTGGACTTTAGTTTTGAGCAGGGTGATAAGTATGGATCTATTTGCATTTTTCTACGTATAGATATACAGTTAGATATCCAGCACTGTTTTTTGAGGATGTTGTCTTTTTTCTACTGTATGGTTTTGGAATTTTTATTAAAGATCAGGTGTCCATAAGTGTGTGGGTTTATTTCAGGGTCTTTTATTCAATTCCATTGATCCATCACACAGTTTCTATGCTACTACCATGCACTTTTTAGTATTGCTTTAGAGTATAGCTTGAGATCAGAAATGGAGTTGCTTCCTGAAGGTCTTTTATTGTAGAGGATTGTTTTAGCCATTTTGGTTTTTTTTTTTTTTTGTTTTTCCATATGAAGTTGAGAATTTTTATTTTATGGTTTGTAAAGAATTGTGTTGGTAATTTGATGGGAATTGCATTGAATCTGTAGATTACCTTTGGTTAGATGGACATTTTTCACTATGTTAATCCTGCGAAGCCATGAGCATAGAAGATCTTTCCATCTTCTGATATCTTCCTCTAATTCTTTCTTCAGAAACTTGAATTTTTTTTATACAATCATCAACTTGCTTGGTTAAGGTCACACCAAGGTACTTTATGTTATTATTGGCTATTGTGAAGGATGTTGTTTCTTAGCCTTTTTGTCTTTTGTATACAGTAGGACTACTGATTTTTTTTGTGTTAATTTTGTATCCAGTCACTTTTCTGAAGGTGTTTGTCAGCTGTAGGAGTTGCCTGGTAGAATTCTTGATGTCAGTGATGTATACTATCATATCTTCTGCAAATAGTGATACTTTGGCTTTTTCCTTTCCAATTTGTATCTCCTTGATCTCCTTTAATTGTCTTATTTCTCTAGCAAGGACTGCAAGACCTATGTTGAAGAGATATGGAGAGAATGGGCAGACTTGCCTTGTTCCTGATTTCAGTGGGATTGCTTTAAGTTTCTCTTTGTTTGATGTTGGCTATAGGCTTGCTGTATCTTGCCTTTACTATATTCAGGTATGTGCCTTGTATCCCTGATCTCTCCAAGACTTTAAACATAAATGGTGTTGGATTTTGTCAAATGCTTTTTTTGGCATTTAAGGAGATTGTCTTGTGGGTTTTTTTCTTTCAATTTGTTTATATGGTGGATCACATTGATGGATTTCTGTATATTGAATCATTCCTGTATACCTGGGATGAAGCCTACTTGGTCATAGTGGATCATATCTTTGATGTGTTCTTGGATTTAGTTTGCAAGTATTTTGTTGAATATTTTTGTATCAATGTTCATAGGGAGATTGCTCTGAAATTCTCTCTGTTTGTTGGGCTTTTGTGAGATTTAGGTATCAAGGTGACTGTGGCTTTATATACTGAGTTTGGTAGTGTTCCTTCTGTTTGTATTTTGTGAAATAGTTTGAAGAGTATTGGTGTTAGCTCATCTTTGAAGGTCTGGTAGAATTCTGTGCTGAAACCATCTGGTCCTGTGCTTTTTATGGATGGGATACTTTTGATGACGGCTTCTATTTTCTTAAGGGATATAGTATTATTTAATTGATTTACATGGTCTTGATTCAACTTTAGTAAGTGGAATCTGTCAAGAAAACTGTTCATTTCATTTAGATTTTCAAATTTTGTGGCATACATGCTTTTGAATAAGGCCTAATGATTGTTTGGATTTCCTTAGTGTCTGTTGTTGTGTTCCTTTTTCATTTCTGATTCTGTTGTTTTGGATAAGTGTCTCTGGGCCTTTTAGTTAGTGTGGCTAAGGGTTTGTCTATCTTGTTGATTTTCTCCGAGAAGCAGCTCTGGTCTCAATGATTCTTGACTTGTTTTATTTGTTTCTAATTTATTGATTTCAGCCCTGAGTTTGATTATTTCCAGCTGTCTACTCCTCTTGGATATGCCTGCTTCTTTTTTTCTAGGGCTTTTAGGTGAGTTTTAAAATTGCTTGAATGAGATATTTCAATTTTTTTTGAAGGCACTTAGTGCTATGAACTTTCCTCTTTGCAGTGCTTTCATCGTGTCCCATATGTTTGGGTATGTTGCCTCTTCATTTGTATTGAATTCTAGGAAAACTTATATTTCTTTATTTCTTCCCTGACACAGCAGTCATTGAGTAGTGAGTTGTTCAGTTTACATGTGTGTAGGCATTTTGCCATTTCTGTTTTTGTTGAGGTTCAGGTTTATTCCACGGTCGTCAGATAGGATACAAGGGAATTTTTTCAATCTTGAATCTGTTGAGGCTCGTTTTGTGACCAACTATATGATCTATTTTTGAGAAGGTTCCATGAGGTGCTAAGAAGAAGGTAAATTCTTTTGTGTTTGAGTAAAAGGTTCTGCAGATGTCTGTTAGGTCCATTTGATTCATGACCTCTGTCAAAGTCATTGATTCTTTGTTTAATTTCTGTCATGTTGACCTGTCCATTGTTGAGAGTGGGGTGTTGAACTCTCCCACTATGAATGTGTGGGGAATATATGTGTGGTTTCAGTTTTATCAATGTTTCTTTTACAAATGTTAGTGCTCTTGTATTTGGGGCATAGATGTCCAGAAATGTAATGTCTTCTTGGTGAAGTTTTCCTTTCATGAGTATAAAATGACCTTCCCCATTTCTTTTGATTAATTTTTGTTGAATATATATTTATCAGATATTAGAATGGCTACTCCTGCTTGCTTCTTGGGTCCCTTTGCTTGGAAAACTCTTTTCCAGGCCTTTATTCTCAGGTAATGTCCATCTTTGTGATTTAGGTGTGTTTCTTGTATGAAACAGATTGTTGGATCTTGTTTGCATATCTATTCTGTTAGCCTGTTTCTTTTTATTGGAGTGTTGAGTCCATTGATGTTGAGGGAGATTAATGACCAGTGGTAGTTAGATGCTTTGATTTTGCTGTTGGCTGTGGTAGTATGTGTGCTTGCCTATTTTTAGTTTTGCTGTAGTGAGGTCATTCCTTTCCCTTTTGTTTTTTTTCCTGAATGTACTTAGTTTTCCTGGGTTGTATTTTTCCTTTCAGTATCTTCTGTAAGGCTGGATTTGTGTGTAGGTATTGTTTAAATTTGTTTTTGTCATTGAATATCTTGTTTTTTCCATCTATGATGACTGAGAGTTTTGCTGGGTATAGTAGCCTTGGATGACATCTGAGTTCTTTTAGGGTCTGCATGATATTTGTCAAGTCTCTTCTGGTTTTCATAGTCTCTGTTGAGAAGTCAGGTGTGATTCTGATGGGTTTGCCTTTATATGTTACTTGGCCTTTTTCCCTTGCAGCTTTTAGATTTTTTTCTTTGTTCTTTATACTTACTGTTTTGATTATTATGTGGTGAGAGGATTTTGTTTTCTGGTCTAATTTATTAGGGGTTCCATAGGGCTCTTGTGTTCTGCTAGGCCTCTCCTTTAAGTTGGGGAAATTTTCTTCTATGATTTTGTTGAAAATATTTTGTCAGACTTGGAGGAGGGAACCTTCTTATTCCTCTATTTCTATTATTCTTAGGTTTTGTCTTTTCATATTGCCTTTGATTTCTTGGATGTTCTGCTTCAGGATTTTTTGGATTTAACATTTTCTTTGATGGATACATCAATTTCTTCCATTGTATCTTCCACACCTGAGATTCTTTCTTCCATTTCTTGCAGTCTGTTGGTTATGCTTACCTCTGTAATTCCTGTTTTCTTCTCTAAATTCTTCTTGTCCATGATTTCCTTTATTTGTGTTTTCTTTAATTTTTCTAATTCTGTCTTCAGATCTTGAGCCATTTTTTTTTGATTACCTTCATCTGTCTGGTTGCATTTTCCTGATTTTCCTTTAGTTCCTTCAGCTGTTTATTTGAACATTCCTCTGTTTCTTTTATTTCTTTCAGTGATTTAATTATTTCCTCTCTGAAGGCCACAAACTGTTTGGGTGCATCTTCTTGTATTTCTTTACAGATGGCCATAATCTCTTTGTTTTTATCTTCCTGTACTTATTTATGGTTGACCATTATCTGTTTTTCTTTGTCTTCCTCCATTTCTTTAAGGATGGCTATAATCTGTTTGACTTTATCTTCTTCTAATTCTTTATGTATTTTATTTGTTTCCTCTATTGTCCTCTTTATCAGCATAGATGTAAGGTCATTATCTTGAATTTCAATTATGCTGGGGTGTCCAGGACTGCTTGCTCCTGGATAACTGGTTTCTGGAGATGTCACATTGCTCTGACATTTGTTGGTTGAGCTTTTAGGCTGGCTTCCACCATTTTGGCTATCTTAGGTGTTGGCTGTTAGTTTTTAGTGCTTCCAGGAATTCTGGGATGGGGAGAATCCCCTTGACAGGAACTCCCCTGCTAAGACCATACCCATATGGTCACTGAATGGCAGGTATTTCTTAGGAACTGCCATTGCTCACCTTAGGCATATAGAACTGAGCAGCAATTTTGGTCTTTGTTAGTCAGAGATCTCTCCTCTCACCCATAGAAGTCCAGGAGACAGCTGCCCTTCTGCTGGGTTTCTCCCTTTGAATTTAGTGAACTGTGCTTTTGTTACACTGTTTTCCAGGCACTGCCCTCTTGAAGGACTTGCTGAATCCCTAGCTGTGGGGTTTTCTCCTGACAGGGAAACTCAGTTTTTGGTGCCCTGGGACCTACATCCCTGTTTGGGATGGTGAGTCAGAGCATAGCCATTCTCTGGGCTGGCAGGTGAGGCCACTGTTCTGGGCCAGAGGCTGTGTGCCCCCTTCTGGACTGGTGGTTGTGAGTCCCTGCTCTGGGCTGAAGGATGAGGGCTCCTCTCTGGGCTGGCTGCTGAGGCCCCTGCTCTTAGCAGGAGGATGTACACCCTGCTTTGGGCCGGTGGCTGAGGACCCCACAATGGGATAGCTGCTGAGGGCCCCCATGTTGAGATGGTGGTTGTGGGTCCACTGGACCCTGGGACCTTAAAACTGCTGTATGTGACAATTTAAGTCCATAATGCTATAGGAGTAATATCTTAGGAAGATGGATAGGAATGCCAACCTAAACATTTTTTTTATCACTTGCCTCCCTACCACCAGCCATCCTGCTATAAAACCTAATGAGATTGGAAGTGATTATAAGTTAAAGTCACATCTATATACCAGAAGTTGTGAGATTCTAGATACACTATTGATTATGTGCATAAATTAAAACATTGTAATAGAAATTGGAGCTAACATAATTTCCACTGGTTACCTCTAGGAGGAGCTATGAACTGTAGGCTTCTTCTGGGGAGACCAAAGAAAAATAGTTTGTGGAGGAAACTGGTGGAAGTAGAGATTCTCCCTGGCCATGTCTGCAGCACAGAGGGTTACCATCAGCTGCAAAATCAGTGGTACCTACACAGCTCTCACAACCAGCTTTTTAGCCTGATTCCACGAAAATCAGAGAAAGACTGCCCATTTGTTCACCTGGATAACTCCCAGGCATCTTGACTGCTCCTCGATCTAGGACAGAGTTCAGTTTCAGCACCATCAGCATTCAGACTGAAGATGTGTCATTTTGTTACTGTGAAGGCTGTTGCAGTCTCCTCCTCAGTGCATTAGCCTGCAATACAGACACCTTTAGAGCTCAGCCAGATAGCCAGTGTCTGAACCAGAAAAATTTTATCTCTACACAGCCTGATAAGCAATCTCCTCTCTGTCCAAGGATCCACGAACCTTGTCTTACTCAAGTAGACTTGCAAGTCTCAAGGGCCAATGTGTCCTTTAATCTTTTATGAGAGGTACTACTTTGATTGAAGATTAAATCATTCTTTTCCACTTTTTTGTCTATTTTGATTATATGATTTTAAAGGTAATTTGACACAAAGTATTCTCATTTTTATGGCTGTGTTCATAAGCAGAATGAGTAGTTTAGAAATAACATTTTTATTTTCATATTAACTATATATATATATATATATAGTTACAGTTTGTTAACTTTGTATCCCTGCTAGATCCTGCTCCCTTTTTCCCTCCCAATGGCACCCTGATAGGGTCCACTGATAGGGGAGGACCTCCTCCCCTTTCACCTGATAGTGGTTTATCAGGTATCTTCAGGACTGGCTGCAAAGTCCTTCTCTGTTGCCTTGCAGGGCTGCTTCTCCCTTGGGGGTGGGTCAAAGAGCCCACCATAGAGTCCATGTCAGAAAAAGTCCCTGTTCCCCTTATTAGGGTACCCACTTGGATCCTGAGATACCAAAGGCTACATCTGAGCAGAGGTTCTAGGTTCCATCCCTACATGGTCCTTGATTGGAGAAACAGTCTCATAAAAGAACCCTGTGCCCCCAAATCCATACTCTTTAAATACATAATCTTTAAATTCCATTAATGACCTTATTTTTCTTTATTGAACTTCTGATTTTACATATGAATAAATTTTACCTATATATAAAATCCAGATTTCCCTCTCCTTTTTACGTCCATTCCTTCTTTCCTTTCTCTCACATACCCTTCCATTTTCCCCTTCTTTCTTTCCTTTCTCCTTTCTGCTTCTCCTGTTTCTTTCTGCTGTTGTTGATCATGATATTGTTTCCTTAGAATTGTAATCAAAGGTTTTCTAGTACTATTTCTATTAAACTCACTTGCTTTAAATGTTTTTTTTACTTTTAATAGAAGCCTGCCATGAGTGCATCTTGATATTTGCAGATTGAAAGTTTTAAGTTGGTCCTTCAGCTTCACTGTTTATTTATTCCCTAGTGATTGGTTACTTGCTATGATAATATTTTTGACTGTAGATATAACATGTGTTCTCTCACAACCCAGTATCCTGGCTATTTACTTTCGTATTTGATGACTAATTTGCATAGGTCTCTACAAGCCAGCCCAGCTGCCCATATTTTATAAACCAGGACTTTGCAGTGAGAACTGAAAAGCATCAGACAGCCTTGGCCACCAATATGGAGTCAGAGACCCAGGTCTTCCTATTCCTGCTCCTTTGGATGTCTGGTGAGACATTAAAGAGTATTATAATATCATTAAAATAATTAATTTGTAGAGAAACAGCTGTTTACTGTAGGTATCCCATAGTATGCAAGCAATGTCATTAGCAAAGGCATTTTTGATCCCAACATTTGTATCAGGAATCTTTGTGTGTATATGTGTATACTCATTGTCTGCTTTTGGTGGCAGGTGCTGAGGGGAACATTGTGATGACCCAGTCTCCTGAATTCATATCCACATCTGTAGGAGACAGGATCACCTTAAGCTGCAAGTCCAGTCAGAATGTGGGTACTGCTGTAGCTTGGTACCAGCAGAAACCAGGGCAATCCCCTAAACCTCTGATCTACTGGGCATCCAATCGATACACAGGGGTCCCTGATCGCTTCACAGGCAGTGGATCTGGAACAGATTTCACTCTCAGCATCAGCAGTGTGCAGGCTGAAGACCTGGCAGTTTATTACTGTCAGCAGGGTAGCAGCTATCCTCCCACAGTGCTTCATCTTCCAACACAAACCTCCTAGAGAGTCTCACCAGTTGCCTGCACCACACACAGCCCTGGGCCTGCACACTTCCTCTTTCTGCCTGAGATCTGCTATGAAAGACTGATTAATAATTAATAAATAGCCTCCATTTTTCCATAGATTTGTCAGCACTGGTGTGTATAGTTTAAAAGGAGAAGCTAAGAGATTTAGAAGTTGTGGTGTGGCACTGAGAGTATATAGTACAAGTAAGAAGCATCAGTGAAGTGTACACTGTCATGGTGACTTTCCCTATCTCTTTGTTATACTTTCAGGCTATGATAAATCTTTATGAAAATCGGATAGAATTTGGAATAATTTACAAAGATTACATCATCATGAGTTTATTACTTTAGATTAAGAATCCTCAAGCTTTGGTAAAGAAAATCTATCAAGAAAACTGTCCATTTCATTTATATTTTCAAATTTTGTGTTGTATAGGCTATTGAAGTAAGACCTAATGTTTCTTTGAATTTCTTCAGTATCTGTATTTATGTCTCCCACTTAGTTTTTGATTTTGCTGATTTGGATAGTTTCTCTCTGACTTTTAGTTAGTTTGGCTAAGGGTTTGCCTATCTTGTTGATTTTCTCAAAGAACCAGCTCTTGGTTTCATTGATTCTCTGAACTGTTTTTTTTTTCATATAATAAACAGTTTATTGCTGTAATAATAGATGGCTGTATAAATATGAAAGACCTGGATTGCATTATCAGCATACATTCATCTGATTTTTATTTATTTATTGCAATTTTTTTCACTTTGTATCTCAGCTATGTCCCCCTTCTTCATCTCCTCCAAATCCCACTCTCCCTTTCTCTTCTCCTCCCATGCCCCTCCCTCAGTCCACTGATAGGTTTGGATCTCTTCCCCTTCCATCTGACTGAAGCCTATCAGATATCATAAGGACTGATTGCATTGTCTTACTCTGAGGCCTGGTAATGCTGATCTCACCCCAGGGGGAGGTGATCAAAAAGCCAGCCACTGAGTTCATGTCAGAGTCAGCCCTGTTCCCCTAGGAACAGGGGACCTGCTTGGAGACTGAGCTCCCATGGGCTACTTCTGTGCTGGGGTTTTAGGTTATCTAAATGCATGGTCCTTGATTGGAATGCTAGTTTCAGAAAAGACCCCTGGGCCCAGGTTTTTTTGGTTCAGCTTTTCCACACTATTTCTTCTAATAGGTTTAGTGTGTCTGGTGTTATTTTGAGGTTTTCAATTACCTTGGACTTTGGTTTTGTGTAGGGTGATAAGTATGGATCTATTTTCATTTTTCTATATGTAGATATACAGTTAGATCATCACCATTGGTTGAAAATGCTATCTGTTTTCCATTGTATGGTTCTGGCATCTTTTCAAAAATCAGGTACCCAGAATAGTGTAGATTTATTTCTGGGTCTTCTATTTGATTCCATTGATACACTATTATTTTTCTCTATCAGTGTCTTGCAGTTTTTACTTCATTGTTCTATATTATTGTTTGAAATCAGAAATATTGATACCTCCTAAAGGTCTTTTATTGTACAGATTTGTTTTAGCTCTTCTGGGTTTCTTGTTATGTCACATGACATGGAGAATTTTTCTTTCAAGATCTGTTAAGATTTGTGTTTGCCAAGTGGATCAAAGACCTCAACATGAATGTAGACATACTAAATGTGTTATAAGAAAAAGTGAGGAGGAGCCTAGAACTCATTGGCACACCTGAGACAACTTCTTGATCAGAGCACCAAGAACACAGTCTATAAGACTGACAATCCATAAATGGGATCTCATGAAACTGAAAAGCTTTTGTAAAGCAAAGGACATTGTTGTCAGAAAAAAACCACAGTCTGAAGACTGGGAAAAGATCTTCACTATTCATATATCTGACAGAGGTCTAACATCCAGAATACATAATAAACTGAAGAATTTTCAAAAACATCAAATTAAGTACCAAATTAAAAAAAAAATGGAGTACAGAGCTAAATAAAGAATTCTCTGTAGAAGAATATAGAATGGCAGAGAAACACTTAAAGAAATGGTCAACATCCTTAGTCATCGGGAAAATGCAAATCGAAACAACCTTGAGATTTCACCTTACACCCATCAGAATAGTTAAGATCAAAAACTCATGTGACAACACATGCTGGAGAGAATGTGGTGAAAGGGAAATCCTTTTCCATTGTTGGTGGGAATGTAAACTTGCACAACCTCTTTGGAAATTAATCTGGCACTATCTCAGACAATTAGGAATAGTGCTTCCTTCAGATCCAGCTAGACCACTCCTAGGTATATATCCAAAAGATGCTTAAGTACACAACAAGGACATTTGCTCAGCCGTGTTCATAGCAGCTTTATTCTTAAAAGCCAGAACGTGGAAACAGACTAGATGTTCCTCAATGGAGGAATGGATACATAAATTGGGGTATATTTATACAATGGAATACTGCTAGGAAATTAAAAACAAGTAAATCATGAAAATGTCAGATAACTTGTGGGACCAAGAAAAGATCATCCTGAGTGAAGTATTCCAGACGCAGAAAGACATAAAGAGTGTATACTCACTTATAAATGGATACTAGACCTATAAAATAGAATAAATATACTAAAATCTGTAGACCTAAAGAAGCTAAGAAGAAGAAGGACCCAGGTAAGTTGACCAATTCTTACTCAGAAAGATAAATGGGATAAACATTCAAAGTAGGAGAAACAAGAAACAAGAGTGGAGCCTACCATAGAGGGTCTCTGAAAGACCCTACCTAGCAGTGTATCAAAGCAGGTGCTTATACTCCTGGCCAAATTTTGTACAGATTGCATGGAATCTAGAACCCCTTATCTGATGGAGCACATGGCAGCTCAGTATCCAAGTGGGTGCCCTAGTAAAGGGAACAGGGACTGTCTCTGACATGAACTCAGTGGCTGCCTCTTTGATCTTCCCAACCCCGAGGGAGGAGCAGCCTTGCTAGGCCACAGAGGAGGAAATTACATCCAGTTCTGGAGAGACCTGATAAGCTAAGGTCAGATGGAAGGGGAAGAGGGCCTCCCCTATCAGTGGATCTGAGAGGGGCAGGAAGGAGATGAAGGAAGGAGGGTGGAACTGGGAAGGAATGAGACAGGGGGCATACAGCTGGGATACAAATTAAATAAACTGTAATTAATCTCCGTGTCTCTTCAACATAGTACTTGAAATCCTAGCCAGAGCAATAAGACAACTAAAGAAGATCAAAGGGATACAAATCGGAAAGGAAGAGGTCAAAGTGTCACTATTCACAGATGATATGATAGTTTACATGAGCGACCCCAAAAATTCAACCAGAGAACTCCTTCAGCTGATAAACACTTTCAGCAAAGTGGCAGAATACAAAGTCAATTAAAAAAAATCAGAAGCCCTCCTGTATACCAAAGACAAAAGGGCTGAGAAAGAAATTAGGAAAACAACACCCTTTACAATAGTCACTAATAATATAAAGTACCTTGGGGTGACACTAACCAAGCAAGTTAAAGACCTGTTTGAGAAAAACTTCAAGTCTCTGAAGAAAGAAATTGAAGAAAATATCAGAAGATGGAAAGATCTCCCATGCTCATGGATTGGTAGGATTAACATTGTGAAAATGGCCAACCTGTCAAAAGCAATCTACAGATTCAATGCAATTCCCATCAAAATACCAACTCAATTCTTTGCAAAACTTGAAAAAAAGATTCTCAGCTTTATATGGAGAAACAAAAAACTCAGAATCTCCAAAACAATGCTGTACAACAACAGATCATCTGGAGGTATCTCCATCCCCCATCTCAAGCTGTACTACCAGAACAATAGTAATAAAAATTGCATGGTATTGACATAAAAACAGAAAGGAGGATCAATGGAACCAAATAGAAGACCCGGAAATAAACCCACACATCTATGAATACTCGATTTTTGACAAAGAAGCCAAAATCATTCAATGGAAAAAAAAAAAAAAACAGCATCTTCAACAAATGGTGCTGGTCCAACTGGATGTCTACATGCAGAAAAATGAAAATAGATCCATATTTATCACCCTGCACAAAACTAAAATCCAAGTGGATGAAAGACCTCAACATAAAACCAGATACTCTAAATCTGTTAGAAGAAAAATTGGGTAACAGCCTAGAACTCATTGGCACAGGAGACAACTTCCTGAACAGAACTCCAACAGCACAGGCTCTAAGAGCAACAATCAATAAATGGGACCTCATGAAACTCAAAAGCTTCTGTAAAGCAAAGGACACCGTCATCAAAACAACACGACTGCCTACAGACTGGGAAAGAATCTTCACCAACACTTTATCTGACAGAAGGCTAATATCCAGTATATACACAGAACTAAAGAAGCTGAAAAGCAGCAAAACAAGTAATCCAATTAAAAAATGGGGAACAGAGCTAAACAGAGAATTCTCTGTAGAGGAATATCGAATGGCAGAGAAACACTTAAAGAAATGCTCAACCTCATTAGCCATTAGGGAAATGCAAATCAAAATGACCCTGAGATTTCACCTTACACCCATCAGAATGGCCAAGATGAAAAACTCAAGTGAGAACACATGCTGGAGAGGTTGTGGAGAAAGGGGAACCCTCCTCCACTGCTGGTGGGAATGTAAACTGGTACAACCACTTTGGAAGTCTATCTGGAGCTTTCTCAGACAATTAGGAATAGTGTTTCCTCAAGACCCAGCTATAACACTGTTTGGTATATACCTAAAATTTGTTCAAGTACACAACAGAGATATTTGCTCAACCATGTTTATAGCAGCTTTATTTGTAATAACCAGAAGCTGGAAACAGCCCAGATGTCCATCAACGGAGGAGTGGATACAGAAATTGTGGTATTTTTACACAATGGAATACTACTCAGCAATCAAAAAGGAGGAAATCATGAAATTTGCAGGCAGATGGTGGGATCTAGAAATTATCATTCTGAGTGAAATATCCCAGAAGGAGAAAGACAAACATGGCATATACTCACTTATTTATAAGATATGATAAACATAATGGAATCTATACACCTAAAAATGATAATCAAGAGAGCAGAGCGGACACATGGTAAGATAATCAATCATCATTTAGAAAGATAGATGGGATGTGCATTGAATGTATGACAGGAGTCTACCGCAGAAGGCATCTGAAAGACTCTACTTAGCAGTGTTTCAAAGCAGACACTAAGAATCATATCCAAACCTTTCGGCAGAGTACAGGGAATCATATGAAAGAAGGGGAGTTAGTATGATGGAGAAAGAATAGGAGCTCCACAAGGAGAAAATATATCTGGACACAGGGTCTTTTCTGAGACTGACATTCAACCAAGGACCATGTATGGATATAACCTAGAACCTCTGCTCTGATGTAGCCTGTGGTAGCTCAGTAACCAATTGTTTTCCCATAGTAAGGGGAACAAGGACTATTTCTAACAGGAACTCATTGGCTGGCTCTTTGACCTCCCCACCCCCCAAGGGAGGAACTGTCCTGTTAGGCTACAGAGTAGGATTCTGCAGACCTGATAAAACAGGGTCAGATGAATGGGGAGGAGGTCCTCCCCATCATTGGACTTGGAAAGGGGAAGGGCAGAGAGGAGGGAGGGAGGGTGGGATTGGGAGGAAATGAGGGAGAGGGATACAGCTGGGATACAGTGTTAATAAAATGTAACTAATAAGAAAAAAATAAAAAATAAAAAAAAATAATTAAAAAACTGTACACATAAAGAAGTTAAGCAAGAAGGAAGAGCTTGTGTAAGATGATTAATACTCTCTGAGAAAGACATAGGGGATGGCCATTGGAAGAAGGAGAAAACAGGAAACAGTAAGGTAGCCTACCAAAAAGGGCCCCTGAAAGAGTCCACCCAGCATTGTATCAAAGCAAATTCTCAGACTCATAACCAAGCTTTCGGCAAAGTACAGGGAATTTTATCCAAGAAGGGAGAGATAATAATACCTGGAGAGGGCAGGAGCTCTACAAGGGGAGCAACAGAACCAAAATATCTGGGCACAGATATATTTTCTGAGACTGATATTCCAGCAAGGAACACTCATGGATAAAACTTAGATAACCTAGAATCTCTCTTCAGATGTAGCCCATGGCAGCTCAGAATCCAAGTGAATGCAGTAGTAAGGGGAACAGGGACTGTCTCTCATGAACTCAGGGGGCTGGCTCTTTGATCACATCCCCCTGAGTAGGGAACAACCTGGCCAGCACAAAGAGGAGGACAATGCAGCCAGTCCTGATGAGAACTGATAAGCTAGGGTTAGATGGATTGAAAGGAGTTTTACCCCTATCAGTGGACTTAGAAAGGAGAATGGGAGGAGATGAGGGAGGGAGGGTAGAATTGGGAGGGAATGAGGGCAGGGGCTAAAGCTGAGATACAAAATGAATAAATTGTAATTAATATAAAAATTAGTAAATAGTAAATTGGAACCAGACAAAATAGTCATCATGTTTTTCTGTGGGACTCATTTACACATGACCAATTATTTGCTCTTATTATTAGGTGAAATTAGCAAATTATACAATTTTGTGAGAAAATCTTGAATAATGTTATTTACATGTTTCCTAGTCTCCTCTGCTAATGCTAGGTTGCTAAAAAGCATTTACTCTTCACTCTGTCTCATTGCATCCTTCAATGTCACAGTTTGTATGGGAAAGAGGGTGATTAGGTTGACCTCTCTCTTTTCTGGATTCAACTTCCTGAGGCTCCTCCCAGTGTGAGAAAATGTCCTTCTATGCCCTTACTGGGAGCTGCTTTCTCTTCCCTGGTTACCAAGTCTGGTACTCAACTTCCAGTCAAGCTTTGGCTTTATTTTCACAAATCAGAATCTGGAATGCACTCCTTATTGACACAAAAACACAATTCTCACCTCAAGAGCATATAAGTGATAGTTTGTTCTGGAACCAAATATTGAGCCACTGATTCCTGCAAAAGAGAATCCAGTTTCCACCAATACCATGGGCCAACCTGGCAGCAGTTTTATGGCGTTTTGTAGTAACTGAACAACAAAAGTCCCAAAGAGCACACTTTTCTTTTTTTATTTTATTAATTACACTTTATTCACTTTGTATATCCCCATAAGGCCCTCCCTCCTCTCCTCAAGGTCCCAACCTCCCTCCCCCTTCTTCAGGCATGCCATTCTCCAAGTCCACTGATAGGGGAGGTCCTCCTCTCCTTCCTTCTGATCTTAGTCTATCAGATCACATCAGGAGTGGCTGAATTGTCATCTTCTGTGGCCTGGTAAGGCTGCTCCCCCTCCAGTGGGAAATGGTCAAAGAGCAGGCCAATCAGATTATGTCAGAGGCAGTCCCTCTTCCCATTACTATGGAACCCACTTGGACACTGAACTGCCATGGGTTACATCTGTGCAGGGGTTCTAGATTATCTCCATGCCTGGTACTTGGTTGTAGTATGAGTCTCTAGGAAGACCCCTGTGTTCACATTTTCTGGTTCTGTTGCTCTCCTTGTGGGGTTCCTGTCCTCTCCAGCTCTTACTATTTCCCACTTCTTACATAAGATTCCTTGCACTCTGCCCAACAGTTGGCCATAAGTCTCAGAATCTGCTTTGATAATCTGCAGGGCAGAATCTTTCAGAGGCTCTCTGTGGCAGGTTCCCAACCTGTTTCCTGTTTTCTTCCTTCTCTGATGTCCTTCCTCTTTGCCTTTAGGGATGGAGTTTAAGCATTTTAGTCAGGGTCCTCTCTCTTGATTAGTTTCTTTAGATGTGCAGATTTTAGTAGGTTTATTCTATGTTATATGTGTATATGAGTGAGTATATACCATGTTTGTCTTTCTGCTTCTCGGAGAGCTTACTCAGGATGATCCTTTCCAGGTCCCACCATTTACCTGCAAATTTCATGATTTCCTTATTTTTCATTGCAGATGTACCACAATTTCTGTATCCATTCTTCATTATGATAAACATAATGAAATCTATACACCTAAAAAAGATAATCAATTGAGCGGACATGGGGTAAGATGATCAATCCTCATTTAGAAAGACAGATGGGATGTGCATTGAACGTATGACAGGTGTCTACTGAGCGCATCTGAAAGACTCTAACTAGCAGTGTTTTCAAAGCAAAGACTCATGACCAAACCTTTGGCAGAGTACAGGGAATCATAAGAAAGAAGGGGAGTTAGTCTGATGGGGAAAGGATAGGAGCTCCACAAGGACCAAATATATCTGGGCACAGGGTCCTTTCTGAGACTGACATTCAACCAAGGACCATGTATGGATATAACCTAGAACCTCCACTGTGGTAGCTCAGTAACCATTTGGTTTCCCAAAGTGAGGGGAACAGGGACTATTTCTAACAGGAACTCAATGACTGGCTCTTTGGTCTCCCCACCCCCGAAGGGAGGAGCAGTCTTGTTAGGCCACAGAGGAGGGCTTTGCAGCCAGTCCTGAAGATACCTGATAAAACAGGATCAGATGAATGGGGAGGAGGTCCCTCCTATCAGTGGACTTGGAAAGGGGCACGGTGGAGATGAGGGAGGGAGGGAGGGACTGGGAGGGAATGAGGGATTGGGACATGGCTCGGATACAGAGTTAATAAAATGTAACTTATAAAAAAATAAAAAAAAAAGAGTTGCTTGAGTGCTTAATAAACAAGTCTTGATCAGAAACCTGTCTTGACTCCCTCATTCCCACTCCCTCTTTCAGGTAGACCCTGCTCATATTGCCCACTGTAAGGGTCATCCACTGATAGGGAGGTCCTCCTACTCTTCTATCTGACTCTAGGTTATCAGGTCTCTTCAGGATTGGCTACTATATCCTCCTTTGTGGCTTAGCAAGACTGCTCCTCTCTCGGGGATGGGAGGGGATATCAAAGAGATAGCCAGGGAGTTCATGTCAGAAACAGTCTCTGTTCCCCTTACTAGGGTACCCACTTGCATGATGAGCTGCCATGGGCTACATCTGAGCAGTGGTTCTAGGTTATATCCATGCATGGTACTTGATTGGAGAAATGTCTCAGAGAAGACCCCTGTGCCAACGTATATTTGATCCTTGTAGAATTCCTGTCCTCTCCAGATCCATCTTACTCTTCCTTCTTTCGTATGATTCCCTGCACTCTGCCCAAGGTTTGGTTATGAATCCCAGCATTTGCTTTGATACACTTCTAGGTAGAGTCTTTCAGAGGCTTTCTGTGGTAGGTTCCTGTCCTGTTACTTCTTCTGCCTACTTCCAATGCCCATCCCATTTACTTTCCTAAGTGAGGATTGATCATTTTATGCAGGGTCCTCTTTCTTGTTTATCTTCTTTGGTGTACAGATTTTAGTATGTTTATTCCTGTCTTATAGGTCTAGTATAGTGTCTTCCTGCTTCTGGGATACCTCACTCAGGATGATCTTTTCTAGATCCCACCATTTTTGTGCGAATTTTATGATTTCCTTGTTTTTAAATGCTGAGAAGTATTCCATTGTGTAAAAGTACCACAATTTCTGTATCCATCCTTCAGTTGAGCTACATCTGGGTTTTTTTCCCGGGTTCTCGCTATTACAAATAAAGCTGCTATGAACACGGTTGAGGGAATGTCCTTGTTGTGTACTTGGGCATATTTTAGATATATACCTAGGATTGGCATAACTGGATCTTCAGGAACCACTATTCCTAGTTGTCTGAGAAAGTGCCAGATTGATTTTCAAAGTGGTTGTAAAAGTTTACATTCCCACCAGCAATGGAGGAGGTTTCCCGTTTCTCCACAACTTCTCCAGCATGTGTTGTCACTTGAGTGTTGTTTGATCTTAGCCTTTCTAATGAGTTTAACGTGAAATCTCAGGGTCATTTTGATTTGCATTTCCCTGGTGCCAAGGATGTTGAGCATTTCTTTTAAATGTTTCGCTGCCATTCTATATTCCTCTACATAGAATTCTCTGTTTAGCTCCATACCCCATTTTTCAGTCAGTTTGCTTGATTTGGCACTAAATTTCTTTAGTCCTTTATACATTCTGGATATAAACAGTCTGTAGATGTAGGGTTGGTCGAGATCCTTTCCCAGTGTGTAGACTGTCATTTTATTCTGATGACAATGAATTTTTCTTTACAGAAGCTTTTCAGTTTCATGAGGTCCCATTTATCAATTGTTGCTCCAAGAGCCTGTGCCGTTGGTGTTCTGTTCAGGAAGTTGTCTCCTGTGCCAATGAGTTCCGAGGTCTTCCCCACTTTTTCTTCTACCCAATTTAGTGTATCTGGTTTTATGTTGAGGTCTTTGATCCACTTGGACTTGAGTTTTCTGTAGGGTGATAAGTATGGATCTATTTTCATTTTTCTTCATGTAGACATCCAGTTGGACTAGCACCATTTATTGAAGATGCTGTCTTTTTTCCATTGAATGGTTTTGGCTTCTTTGTTGAAAATCAAGTGTTCATAGGTGTTCGGGTTTATTTCTGGGTCTCCTATTTGGTTCCCTTGATCTACTTTTCTGCTTCTATGCCAATACCATGCCATTTTTATTACTATTGCTCTGTATTACAGCTTGAGATCAGGGATGGAGATACCTCCAGATTATCTGTTGTTGTACAGGATCATTTTGGAAATTCTGGGTTTTGTTTTTCCCTCCATATGAAGTTGGGTATTTTTCTTTCAAGGTCTGTAAAGAATTGTATTGCTATTTTGATGGAAATAGCATTGAATCTGTAGATTGCTTTTGGCATGAGGGCCATTTTCAGTATGATAATCCTACTGATCCATGAGCACGGGAGATATTTCCATCTTCTGATATCTTCTTCAATTTCTTTTTTCAGAGACTTGAAGATTTTCTCAAACAGGTCATTCACCTGCTTGGTTAGAGTCACTCCAAGGTACTTTATGTTATTAGTGGCTATTGTGAAGGGTGTTTCCATAATTTCTTTTTCGCCCCTTTTGTCTCAGGTATACAGGAGAGCTACTGATTTTTACGAATGAATTTTTATCCAGCCAATTTCCTGAAGGTGTTTATCAGCTGAAGGAGTTCTTTGGTTGAATTTTTCGGGTCATTCATGTATACTATTATATCATCTGCAAATAGTGAAACTTTGACCTTTTCCTTTATGATTTGTATCTGCTTGATTTCCTTTACTTGTCTTATTGCTATAGGTAGTACTTCCATGATGAATAGATATGGAGAGAGAGGGCAGCCTTGCCTTGTCCTTGATTTCAGTGGGATTGATATAAGTTTCTCTCCATTAAGTTTGATGTTGGCTATAGGCTTGCTGTATAAGGCCTTTACTATATTTAGGTATGTGCCTTGTATTCCTGGTCTCTCCAAGACTTTAAACATGAATGGATGTTGGACTTTGACAAATGCTTTTTCGGCATCTAAGGAGATTATCATGTGGTTTTTCTCCTTCAGTTTGTTTATGTGGTGGATTTCTTTGATGGATTTCTGTATATTGAACCACCCTTGCATGCCTGGGATGAAGCCTACTTGGTTGTGGTGGATGATATCTTTTATGTGTTCTTGAATTAGGTTTGGAACTCTTTTATTGAGTATTTTTGCATCAGTGTTCATAAGAGAGATAGGTCTTAAGTTCTCTTCTTTTTGTTGGGTCTTTGTGTGTTTTAGGTATCAAGGTGACTGTAGGTTTATAGAATGAATTTGGTAAGGTTCTTTCTGTTTCTATTTTGTGGAATAGTTTGAAGAGAATTGGAATTAGTACTTCTTTGAAGGTCTGGTAGAATTCTGCACTGAGACTATTTGTCCCAGGGCTTTTTTTGGAAGGAAGACTGTTAATGACTGCTTCAATTTCTTTGGAGGATATAGGGCTATTCAGTCTTTCTATCTGATCTTGATTAATTTTGGTAGATGGCATATATGTAGAAAATTTTCCATTTCTTTTGGAGTATCAGTTTTTGTGGCATAAAGGCTTTTGTTGTATGACCTGATGATTGTTTGGCTTTCCTGAGTGTCTTTAGTATGTCCATCTTTTTATTTCTGATTTTGCTGATTTGGATAGTTTGTCTCTGCCTTTAACTAGTTTGGCTAAGGGTTTGTCTATCTTGTTGATTTTCTCAAAAAACATCTCTTGGTTTCGTTGATTCTTTCAATAGTTTTGTTTGTTTCTAATTGACTGTTTTCAGCCCTGAGATTGATCATTTCCAGCCATCTGTTCCTCTTGGCTATATTTGCTTCTTTTTTTTTTCCTAGGGATTTCAGTTGGGCCATTAAGTTGCTTGTATAAGCTGTCTTGAATTTCTTCTTGCAGGCACTTAGTGCTATGAATTTTCCTCTGAGCACTGCTTTCATTGTGTCCCATATATTTGGCTATGTAGCATCTTCATTTTCATTGAATTCTAGGAAGTCTTTAATTTCTTTCTTTATTTCTTCCTTAACTCACCTGTCATTGAGTAGCAAGTTGTTCAGTTTCCATGTGTGTGTAGGCTTTTATGTTATTTTTATTGTTGAGGTCCAGCTTTAGTCCATGGTGGTCAGATAGAATACAGGGGATTATTTCAATCTGCTTGTATCTGTTGAGGCTTGCTTTGTGATCAACTATATAGACTATTTTGGAGAAGGTTCTATGAGGTGCTGAAAAGAAGGTACACTTTTTTGAGTTTTGCTGAGAAGTTCGGTAGACATCTATTAGGTCCATTTGGATTAGGGCCTCTCTACATGCCTTTATTTCCCTATTTGGCTTCTGTTTTGATGATCTGTCCTTTGGTGAGAGTGGGGTGTTAAAGTCTCCCACTATTAAGGTGTTGGGATTGATGTGTAATTTAAGCTTTGATAATGTTTCTTTTATGAATACAGGCACTCTTGTATTTGGGGCGTAGAGTTTAAAATTGTCATGTCCTCTTGGTGGATTTTTCCTTTGATGAGAATGTAGTGCCCCTCCTCATCTTTTTTGATTAAATTTGGTTGAAAGTATATTTTATTAGATATTATGACAGCTACCCCAGCTTGTTTTCTGTGTCCTTTTTCTGGAAAACCTTTTTATAGCCCTTCACTCTGCGGTAGTGTTTCTCTTTGTTGCAGAGGTGTGTTTCTTGGATGCAACAGAATGTTGGATCCTGTTTCCACAACCTTTCTGTTAGTCTGTGTCTTTTTATTGGCAAGTTGAGACCATGGATGTTAATAGATAATAGTGACCAATGAACGATAGTTCCTTTTATTATGGAGTTGGTGGTCTTATTGTGATTCATTGCTTGCTTTCTTTTATTTTTTGTAGGGACATTATCTGTATCTTATGTTTTCTTGGGTATAGTTGTTTTCATTGGATTGAAGTTTTCTTTCTAGTGTCTTCTGTAGGGCTGGTTTGCTGTGTAGAACTTGCTTAAATTTAGTTTTATTATGGAATATTTTGTTTTCTCCGTCTATGTTGATTGAAAGCTTTGCTGGGTATAGTAGTCTGGGATGGCATCTGTGGTCCCTTAAAGCCTGCATGACCTCTGTCCAGGTCCTTCTGGCTTCCATACTTTCTGATGATAAGTCAGGTATGATTCTGATAGGTCTACCTTAATATGTTACTTGGTCTTTTTCCCTTGCTGCTTTTAATACCTTTTCTTTGTTCTGTATATTTAATGTTTCAACAATGATGTGATGTGAGGATTTCCTTTTCTGGTCTAGTCTGTTTGGTGTTCTGTAGGTCTCTTGTATGTTTATAAACATCTCTTTCTTTAAGGTGGGAAAATTTTCTTCTATGATTTTCTTAAAGATATTTTCTGAACCTTGGAGACTGGAGTCTTCTTTTTCATCAATTTCTATTATTCTTAAATTTTGCCTTTTCATGCTGCCTTTCAGTTCTTGGATGTTTTGTGTTTGGAATTTTCCGATTTTACTTTTTCTTTGAGAGACATATCAATTTCTGTATGCGTATCTTCAGCACCAGAGATTTTCTCTTCCATCTCTTGTATTCTGTTGATGATGCTTACTTTTGTGGTTTCTGATCTTTTCTCTACGTTCTCCAGCTCCAGGGTTTTCTCTGTTTGTGTTTTCTTTATTGATTCTAATTCTATTTTCAGGTCTTTTACCATTTCCTTCATTTGTTTGAATGTGGTTTCCTTTCTCTGTACAATGGCCTCTATTCTTTTGTTTGTTTCTTCTCTATATACCACTAATTTTGCCTCTACTTATCCGTCTATTTGCATGGATATTTTTCTGAGAGATTTGTTTGTTTCCTATTTATGAGACACTAATAACTGGATAAGCTTATCTTTAAGGTCATTTTCCTGTGTTTCTGATGAATTGGAGTAACCATTCTTTTTGGGGGTTGCTCTTGAGGCCATGATTTCCTGATTTTTGTTGGGTGTGTTCTTTTCCCGATCTCTGGCCATTTCTTTATCTGCAACCTTCACTGTTCTTGGATTCGGCAGTTCAGATCGGTACCGTCTTTCTCTGGTGTCTGCATAATTCTTCAGGGAGACGGGAATGGTCCAATGGTTTCAGTGTGTGTGCTGGTGCTTCAGCTGTACCTGTGGAAGAGAAGTCCGCAGGGAGCAGAAGGACAGATGCGGGCAAGCATGTATGTGTGCATGTGCATGGAGGTTTGCCTTGAGGGACAGGGTGCTAGAAAATGTAGAGAATGTTCTGAAGTTATTGCAAGTGTTGGTGATAATTGAGTGAGTGAATTTCCTGAGGATGTCAGTGGCCTACAGGCTACTGGTATTCATTTCTCACTGAGCTCCAGGAGTTATTTCCCTATCCTCCACTGGTAGCACCACAGAGCCGGGGTTTCCATATCCCAAGAAACCCTTTGTTTCCCACAGTGGATGTGTGGGTGGGAGATTTCTGATGTCTGGCTGCTAGCTTAGAAGCACCCTGGATCTGGGGCTCTGCAGGCACTAGGGGGCACACTCACTCCCTGGCAGGTCAAATCATAAAGCACAGGGGTTCTTCCTCTTCTCTACTGGCAGGTTTGGATCTTTCAAGCAAAATATGAGCTCAGACAGCTCAGTGGTGTTGTAGTCCCTGTACCCAGGAGTCCAGCTGCTGCTGCAGAACTGGGGTGTCCAGGTGCCTGCCAGGAAGTCCTGTGGAGCCAATACTTTGGCTCAGCACTTGTTGTACCTGGGTGGATTTGTAGGTCTGCCACACAGCCTGCTGCACAGCCCCACGGCCCTATACAGTCAGGCTCTGTGGAGTCAGTGTAGCATGTGATCAAGGCAGGCTTTTATGCAGATCTTGGACTAGGCAAGTGGGTTAGGCTGGCTACTGAGGCTGTGGTGCTAGTGTCCCTGCCTGAGCTGTCTCTGTTCTCAGGCAGCCAGTTCTGTGTCACTGGTGCTTTGGCTTGGCTCCTCCTCTGAGGAGGGAGGCCTGAAGCAGGAAAGTGACCCTTTCCCTTCTCAGAGAAGTCTGCATCTGACCTGAATCAAAGAGTTCTCCACTCCCTTGACTTATGTGCTGTCCCTTGAATTCAGGAAGCCACAATGTTGATTTTCCAGCTTCAGCTGCCACTCTACTCACCAATTTTGGAGTTTTGACTCCTCTGCCTCTCAGAAAGGATGCACACTATTTGCTGCCATCTTGCTTAGCCAAGGGTGTGTCTTATTTACAGTTATAATTGCTATGATAAAACATCATGACAAAAAGCAATTTAAAAGGATGGGAAATTTTATTCTTCTTATAATTCCAGGTAACCATTGTTCACTGAGGGAAGTCAGGGTTAGGATTCAAAGAGAGAACCCAGAGGCAGAAGCTGAGCAGAGGCATGGAGGAGTGCTCCTTATTGGACTCTTCCTCATGGCTTGCTCAGATTGCTCTGTTGCAGAACCAAGAGAGACCATCATTGGTTGGCATCACCTGCAATGGACTGGATTTTCCCACATCAATTGTTAATTAAGAAAATTCCCTACAGGCTTGCCCAATGCCCAGTAGTACTAAGGCAATTTCCCAATTGTGGTTTGTCTTTCTCAGATGATTCTAGTTTATATCAATTTGACATAAAATAACATTAGTTTTGAGTATAACTATGGTTGTATAACATAATCTTGAAAGAAGAATGCTTTCATAAAGTTCAACATTATGTGCAATGAGTGTCGGCCAGTACAGTTAAATTTTCAACAAGGACAGGATGACAAGCAGGCTAAGTAGGCAGATGCTCTCTGGGGCTCTGCTCTGCTGCCCATGTGTGTTCTGTCCATATGCAGAACACATGGAGACTGTTGGATTTAGACAGGTAGATGTACATGTTTCATTGATTACTTGTTCAGGATCTGCCAAAATTTTGATATATTCCTGCGTAGCTCAAGTGTACATGTACATAACCTAATTCCTTGTGATTTCTGAGAATACCAAATAACTCATGTATAAATAAATATATATAAGTAATACTAAATGCTAAATAACTCAGACACAAATAAATTTTACATATAAGAAATATTTATTCATAACTAAATCAGAAGTTCAATAAGATAAAATAAGATCATTACTGAAATTTACAGATTTCTTTTTAAAGAATAAGGATGATTAATATGAAAAGAAAACTTCTAATTATTTCCAAACTACTTATTCAACAAATCAAGCAATCCAGTGAAAAAATGGGGCACAGAGCTCAACAGAGAATTCTCTGTAGAGGAATATAGAATGGCAGAGAAACACTTAAAGAAATGCTCAGCGTCCTTAGCCATCAGGATGATGCAAATCAAAATGTCCCTGAGATTTCACCTTACACCATCAGAATGACTAAAATCAAAACCCTAAGTGACAACACATGCCGGAGAGGTTGTGGAGAAAGGGAACCCTCCTACATAGCTGGTGGGAATGTAAACTTGTACAACCTCTTTGGAAATCAATCTGGCCCTTTCTCAGACACCATTCTTTAGGAATAGCGCTTCCTCAAGATCCAGTTATACCACTCCTAGTCATATATCCAAAATATGCTCAAGTACACCTCAAAGACATTTGTTCAACCCTGTTTGTAGCAGCTTTATTCATAATAGCCATAACCTGGAAACAACCAGATGTCCCTCAATGGAGGAATGGGTACAGAAATTGTGGTACTTTTACACAATGGAATACTACTCAGCAATTAAAAACAAGGAAATCATGAAATTTGCAGGCAAATTGTGGGATCTAGGAAAGATCATGCTGCGTGAGAGATCCCAGAAACAGAAAGACACACATGGTATATAATCACATATAAGTGGGAATTAGACCTATAAGATAGGGTAAACATACTAAAATCTGTACTCCTAAAGAAGATAATCAAGAAAAAAGACCCCAGGTAAAATGATAAATCCTCACTTTGAAAGACAAATGAGATGGACATTGGAAGTAGGACATAACAATTCACAGGACAAGAGCCTACCAGAGCGGGCCTCTGAAAGACTCTACCTAGCAGTGTATCAAAGCAGATTCTTAGACACATAACCAAACCTGCTGCAGAGTGCAGGGAGTCTTATGAAAGAAGGGGGAGACAGTGAGATCTGGAGAGGACTGGAGCTCTGCAAGGACCAAATATATCAGGGCACAGAGGTCTTTTATGAGGCTCTTTCTCCAACTAAGGAACATGTATGGATATAACCTAGAACCCCTGCTTGGATGTAGCCCATGGTAGTTCATTATCCAAGTGGGTTTCCTAGTAAGGGGAATAGGGACTATTTCTGACATGAACTCAATGGCTGGCTTTTTAATCTTTCCCCAACACCCCCAACCTGAGGGAGTAGCAGCCTTGCTAGGCCACAGAGGAGAATATTTCAGCCAGTCCTGAAGATACCTGATAAGCTAAGTTCACATGGAAGGGGAGAAGGACCTCTCCTATCAGTGGACTTGGAAAGGGCCAGGGAGAAGATGAAAGTAGGATTGGTAGGGACTGATGGAGATGAGAGTAGGATTGGGAGGGACTGATGGAGGGGCCTCAGCTGGGAGACAAAGTATAAAATCTGTGATTATTATAAAAATTGTATAAAAAAAGAAATGGGAAACTCAAGGCCCAATGTAAACAATATGCTAACTAATGCCATCCATCCATTCTCTAAAACCAATGTGATCAACTGCTTTTGGAGGCCATGGCTATTGGAGGGTATGACAGTATTATAGACCAGATACAATTTCTCATGTTCTGTGTGTGTCTTCTTACAGGTATAATATCCTCTTTATGGACGCTCCCTTATCATCAGTTATCTTTCTATTGTTGTAATAAACAACATGACCAAAGCAACTTTTAAAAAAGGCATCATTTGGGCTTTCAGAGAATTAGAATTCAAGATATTTGAATGAAGGCAGCAAGCAGCAGCCCTAGTAGTAGCTGGAGCAGAACTCAGGGCTCACATTTCCAACTCTATGTACGTGTGTGTGTATAGATATGTATGTATGTATATACGTGTGTACCATGTGTGTGTCATTATTGGAATTACAGATGTCTGAGAATCATCAAACAACAGCTTGGAATAAAACGTGAGTCTTTTAAAAGAGAAACAAATGTTCTTAACCACTGACTTGATGCTCTATCCCCAAACATTTCTGTTTTAATATTTATACTCTTTTATCTTCTCCATTAATCTTTCCTATCCACATTTACCATCCCTCCTGAAAACAGCTTTCGCTCTCCTTCTCTCTGTCCTCTCCTTTCTTTTGTTTTTTTTTCATCTTATCTTCCCCAATCCCCTTCATTTTTTCCTTTCTTCTCTTTCCCTCCCGTTTCTTTCTGATGTTGTTGATGAGAATATTTATTATTTCCTTAGGATTGTTATCAAAAGTTTTCTAGTATTATTTCTGTCAAACTCACTTGGTCTTAAGGTCTTTGGTTTTTAATGAAAGACTCTCATAAGTGCATCTCAGTATTTGCAGTTTGAGAGCTCTAAATTGGTCCTTCAGCTTCTATCTTGATCCCCCCACCCCCCACTCCCCAAGAAATTGCTTATTTTCTTGGATGATCTTTGGGCTGTAGATTTAACCTGGATACTCTCACACCCCAGAACCCAGGCTACTTCCTTTCTTATTTGATGACTACTTTGCATAGGTCCCTACAAGCCAGCCCAGCTGCTCATATTTTATAAACCAGGCCTTTGTAGTGAGAACTGAAAAGCATCAGACAGGCATGAACATGGAGTCACAGACCCAGGTCTTCATATTCCTGCTACTCTGGATGTCTGGTGAGACATCAAAGACTATTGGAATATCATCAAAGTCATTCATTTGTAGAGAAACAGCTAATCACTGTTGGAATCCAGTAGTATGCAGGCAATGCCATTAGAAAAGGCAGTTTTGAACCTAACATTTGCATCAGGAATTCATTTTGTGTATATGTGAATACTCATTGTCTTTTTTATGATTGCAGGTGCTGAAGGGGACATTGTGATGACCCAGTCTCCTGAAATCATGTCCACATCTGTAGGAGACAGGATCACCTTAAATTGCAAATCCAGTCAAAATGTGGGTAGCTATGTACATTGGTACCAGCAGAAACAAGGGCAGCCTCCTAAACTGCTGATCTGGAAGGCATCCAATAGATACACTGGGGTCCCTGATCGCTTCACAGGCAGTGGATCTGGGACAGATTTCACTCTCAGCATCAGCAGTGTGCAGGCTGAAGACCTGGCAGTTTACTACTATCAGCAGTATGATAGTACTCCTCCCACAGTGCTTCAGCCTCCATCACAAACCTCTTTGAGAGTCTAACCAGCTGCTTGCAACACAAACAGCCCTGGGCCTGCACACTTCCCCCTCCTGCCTGAGATCTGCTGTGCATGACTAATTGATGCAACCTTCTGTAGAAAATTGATGAAGAGATAGCCTCCTTTCTTCAACATTTTTGGCAACACTGGTGTGTATAGATAAAAAGGAGAAGCTAAGTAAAGAGATTTAGAAAGTGTGGTTTTGCCCTGAGAGGATACAGTACAAGCATGAGTGATATTTATGGTGTCATGCTGACATATCTCTTTGTTATGCATTCACGCTATGATGAATCTATAAAATAGGATAGACTTTAAAATCATTTACAGTACAAGCAAGAAGCATCAGTTAAGTTCATGGTGTCATGCTGACTTTAGTTGTCTCTTTGTTATGGCTTTAGACTATGATGAATCTGTATAAAATAAGACAGATTTTAAAATTATTTACAAAGAATACATCATCCTGAGATTATTAGTTTAGATTAAGGAGCCTCAAACTTTGGTAAATGATCTATCAAGAAAATTGTCCATTTCATTTAGATTTTCAAATTTTATGGTATTGACTTTTGAGGTTAGACCTTTTGAGGTTAGAGTCTTTGAATTTCTTCAGTGTCTGTCATTATGGCCTCCTTTTTGTTTCTGATTTTGTTGATTTGTCTAGTTTCTCTCTGCTTTTTTTTTTTTTGGCCCACATGTCTTTTTCTTTAATTTTTTATATTAGTTATAGTTTGTTAGCTCTGTATCCCTGCTGTATCCTGCTCCCTCTTTCCTCCTAATCCCATCTTCCCTCCCTCATCTCCTCCATGCCCCTTTCCAAGTTCACTGATAGGGGAGGACCTCCTCCCCTTTCATTTGATACTGGTTTATCAGGTGTCTTCAGGACTGGCTGCAAAGTCCTCCTATGTGGCCTAGCAGGGCTGCTCCTCCCTCAGGGTGGGGGGTAGGGTTGGGGGGTGGGGGAGTCAAAGAGCCTGCCATTGAGTTCATGTCAGAAACAGCCCATGTTCCCCTTATTAGGGAAGCCACTTGGTTACTAAGCTACCATGGGACCTAGAAATGATCATCCTGAGTGAAGTATCCCCAAAGCAGAAAGACACACATGGTATACACTCACTTATATAGACCTATAAGATAAGATAAACATACTAAAATCTATACACCTAAAAAAGGTAAACAAGAAAGGGGACCCAGAGTAAGATGATCAGTCCTCACTTAGAAAGACAAATGGGATGAACATTGGATGTAGGAGCAAACAAGTAACAGGACAGGAGCCTACCACAGAGGGCCTCTGAAAGACTAACTAGCAGTGTATCAAATCAGATATTAAGACTCATAACCAATCTTTGGCAGAATAAAGGGAATCATAAAAATGGGGAGGGCAGTTAATATGACCTGGAGAGGACAGGAGCGCCTCAAGAACCAAATATATCTGGGCACAGGGATTTTCTATGAGACTATTTCTCCAAACAAGGACCATGTATGGATGCAACCTAGAACCACATGTCTTTATTAACAAGATTTCACTCTTTGCTTGCTTCCTATCACCCTGCCAAGCCTTTACCAAAGAGAAGGAAGAACACATGTTTAGAAGCTTCCTGCATTACATCACAACTACCCCAGGGTGGTAACTGCAGCCCTGTCCCCACTTCCTCATTGCCTACATCCCCATGCAGCACTTTGCCACTTTGATGGAGTTTCAATGAGGGCATATGTGGTTATGAGAGAGTCCCAGTTAGACACCCTGGGCTCAGCTTCTGGCTTAACACCCCTTTTGTGTTATTCTCTGCTCTAAAGCAGCCTGTGAGACAGGAAGGCCATAGACAGGAAAGAATCAGTGTCTCCCTACCTATGAGTGGTAGGGTTGACGTTCAATAAAACAAGAGTACTATAATTCAACATGAGAAATGCAACCTCCAAAGTGTGCACTTGACAGAGGGAGAACAAAGAGGAGAATGAATGATACTTCCTTCAGAGGCAGTCCTGGGAATTTCCTAGAAGATGATGTCTGAATGCAGTAATGAAGAATGGAAAGCTGAGAAGTGTAAGGAGGTGAAGAAGTTTTTCTCAGCAGCTGTCAAGGATAAACAAGTTATTCTATACTCCTCATTCATAAGTTGAGACCACATCCCTTCTCCTCACTGTCTATATTTAGCACGTTATACATCCGTGAAGGATTTATGGAAAGATACATACTCCCTCTATGACCTATTTGAACACAATCACTGATGGGAACAAAGGACCACATTTTTTTTTGCCATCCAATGGCAATCTGGAAAAAGGTATAGACATCCTGTAACAACAAGCCCAACAATATCATTCTTTTGTCTTTGATATACTTCCTGAATCTGTTTTTCCCTTTATGCTTTGACAGATGTCCCCACATCCTGAGCTCTGTTTCTTACCCCTATGTTCCTAACAGCCTTCTCCTTTTTGGGAAGAAAACAAAATCATGATGCCTCAGTTCCCTAATGAACAGAGGGAGACTTTTATCACATTTCTCATGCACTGCTGGAGACTCAACTTCTTAAGGCTTGATTCCCCAAGGACATGTCACTGCCATGGGCTACATCTGTGCAGGGGTTCTAGGTTATCTCCATGAATAGTCCTTGGTTGGAGTATGAGTATCTGGGAAGTTCCCTGTGTTCAAATTTTCTTCTTCTGTTGCTCTCCTTGTGGAGACCCTGTCCTCTCCAGCTCTTACTATTTCCCACTTCTTACAAAAAATTCCATTCACTCTGCACGAGAGTTGGCCATCAGGCTCAGCATCTGCTTTGATAGTCTGCAGCGCAGAGGCTTTCAGAGGCCCTCTGTGGTATGTTCCTAGTTTGTTTCCTGATTTCTTCTTCTGGCTTTCAGAGGCCCTCTGTAACAGGTTTCTAGGTTGTTTCCTATTTTCTTCTTCTTCTGATGTCCATCCTCTTTGCCTTTCAGGTGGGGATTGAACATTTTAGTTAGGGTCCTCTCTCTTGCTTGTTTTCTTTAGATGCATAGATTTTGGTGGGTTTGTCCTATGTTGTATGTCTATATGAGTGAGTTTATACCATGTGTGTCTTTTTGCTTCTGGGACAACTCACTCAGGATGATCCTTTCCAGGTCCCACCATTTACCTGCAAATTTCATGATTTCCTTGTTTTTCATTGTTGAGTATTATTCCATTGTATAGATGTACCAGAGTTTCTGCACCCATTCTTCAGTTGAGGGGCATCTGGGTTGTTTCCAGTTTCTGGCTATTACAAATAAAGCTGCAACAAACATGGTTGAACAAATGTCCTTTTTGTGTACTTGAGCCTCTTTTGGATATATGCCTAGGAGTGGTATGGCTGGATCTTGAAGAAGCACTATTCCTAGTTGTCTGAGAAAGGGCCAGATTGTTTTCCAGAGTGGTTGTACAAGTTTACATTCCCACCAGCAGTGGAGAAGGGTTCCCCTTTCTCCACAACCTCTCCAGAATGCGTTGTCACTTGAGTTTTTGATCTTGGCCATTCTGATGGGTGTAAGGTGAAATCTCAGGGTTGTTTTGATTTGCATTTCCCTAATGGCTAATGAGGTAGAGCATTTCTTTAAGTGCTTCTCTGCCATTCGATATTGCCCTGTTGATAATTCTCTGTTTAGCTCTGTTCCCCATTTTTTAAGTGGATTACTTGGTTTGCTGCTTTTCAGCTTGTTTAGTTCTTTATATATACTTGATATGAGTCCTCTGTCAGATAAAGGGTTGGTGAAGATTCTTTCCCAATCTGTAGGCAGTCGTTTTGTTTTGATGACAGTGTCCTTTGCTTTACAGAAGCTTTTCAGTTTCATGAGGTCCCATTTATTGATTGTTTTTCTTAGAGCGTTTGTTGTTGGTGTTCTGTTCAGGAAGTTTTCTCCTGTACCAATGAGTTTTAGGGTATCCCTACTTTTTTTTTCTAGCCAATATAATGTGTCTGGTTTTATGTTGAGGTCTTTGATCCACTTGGACTTCAGGTTTGTGCAGGGTGATAAGTATGGATCTATTTTCATTTTTCTACATGTACACATCCAGTTGGACCAGCACCATTTGTTGAAGATGCTATCTTTTTTCCATTGTATGGTTTTGGCATCTTTGTCAAAGATCAGGTGTCCATAAGTGTGTGGGTTTATTTCTGGGTCCTCTGTTTGGTTCCATTGATGCACCATTCTGTTTCTATGCCAGTACCATGCAGTTTTTAAAACTGTTGCTCTATAGTACAACTTAAAATCAAGGATAGAGATACCTCCAGAAGATCTTTTATTGTAGAGGATTGTTTTAGCAATTCTGGGTTTCTTGTTATTCCATATGAAGTTGAGAATTTTTCTTTCCAGGTCTGTAAAGAATTGTGTTGGTAATTTGATGGGAATTGCATTGAATCTGTAGATTGCTTTTGGTAAAATGGCCATTTTTACTATGTTAATCCTGCCAAGCCATGAGCATGGGAGATCTTTCCATCTTCTCATATCTTCTTCTAATTCTTTCTTCAGAGACCTGGAAAATTTTTTTTTATCAGTTACATTTTATTAACTCTGTATCCCAGCCGTGTCCTGATCCCTCATTCCTTCCCAGTCCCTCCCTCCCTCCCTCCCTCATCTCCACCGTGCCCCTTTCCAAGTCCACTGATAGGGGGGACCTCCTCCCCATTCATCTGATCCTGTTTTATCAGGTATCTTCAGGACTGGCTGCAAAGCCCTCCTCTGTGGCCTAACATTACTGCTCCTCCCTTCGGGGGTGGGGAGACCAAAGAGCCAGTTTTTTCATACAAGTCTTTGACTTCCTTGGTTAGAGTTACTCTGAGGTACCTTATGTCATTTGTGGCTATTGTGAAGGGTGCTGTTTCCCTAATTTCTTTCTCAGCCCTTTTATCTTTTGTATACAGGAGGGCTACTGATTTTTTTTTTCAGTTAATTTTGTATCTAGCCACTTTGCTGAAGGTGTTTATCAGCTGTAGGAGTTCCCTGGTGGGGTTTTTGGGGTCACTCACGTGTACTATCATATCATCTGCAAATAGTGATAATTTGAATTCTTCTTTTCCAATCTGTATCCCCTTGATTATCATGTGGTTTTTTTCTTTCAGCTTGTTAATATGGTGGATCACATTGATGGATTTCCATATATTGAACCACCCCTGCATACCTGGGATGAAGCCTCCTTGGTCATAATGGATAATATCTTTGATGTGTTCTTGGATTCGGTTTGCAAGTATTTTGTTAAGTATTTTTGCATCAATGTTCATAAGGGAGATTGGCCTGAAATTCTCTTTCTTTGTTGAGTCTTTGTGAGGTTTAGGTACCAAGGTGACTGTGGCTTCAAAGAATGAGTTTGGTAATGTTCCTTCTGTTTCTATTTTGTGGAATAGTTTGAAGATAATTGGTGTTAGCTCTTCTTTGAAGGTCTGGTAGAATTCTGCGCTGAAGCCATTTGGTCCTGGGCTTTTTTTGGATGGGAGACTTTTGATGACCACTTCTATTTCTTTGGGGGATATAGGACTATTTAGTTGATTTACCTGATCCTGGTTCAGCTTTGGTAAGTCAAATCAATCAAGAAAATTGTCCATTTCATTTAGATTTTCAAATTTTGTGGCATATAGACTTTTGAAGTAGGTCCTAATGATTGTTTGGATTTCCTCAGTGTCTGTAGTTATGTCCCCTTTTTCATTTCTGATTTTGTTGATTTGGGTGGTGTCTCTCTGCCTTTTAGCTAGCTTGGCTAAGGGTTTGTCGATCTTGTTGATTTTCTCAAAGAACCAGCTCTTGGTTTCATCGATTCTTTGAATTGTTTTATTTGTTTCCAATTGATTGATTTCAGCCCTGTGTTTGATTATTTCCAGCCATCTACTCCTTCTTGGTGTGTCTGCTTCTTGTTTTTCTAGGATTTTTAAGTGAGCCATAAAGTTGCTTGAATGAGCTGTCTCAAATTTCTTCTTGAAGGCACTTAGTGCTATGAACTTTCCTCTTAGCACTGCTTTCATTGTGTCCCACAAGTTTGGGTATGTTGTGTCTTCATTTTCATTGAGTTCTAGGAAGACTTTAATTTCTTTCTTTATTTCTTCCCTGACCCAGCTGTCATTTAGTAACAAGTTGTTCAGTTTCCATGTGTGTGTAGGCTTTTTGCTATTTCTGTTATTGTTGAGGTCCACCTTTATTCCATGGTGATCAGACAAGATACAAGGGATTATTTCAATCTTCTTATATCTGTTGAGGCTTGCTTTGTGGTCTATTTTGGATAATGTTCCATGAGGTGCTGAGAAGAAGGTAAATTCTTTTGTGTTTGGGTGTAAAGTTCTGTAAGTGTTTGTTAGGTCCGTTTGATTCATGACCTCTGTCAGAGACATTGTTTCTTTGTTTAATTTCTGTTTTGTTGACCTGTCCTTTGTTGAGAGTGGGGTGTTGAAGTCTCCCACTATTAATATGTGGGATCTATATGTGTTTTAAATTTTATCAATGTTTCTTTAACAAATGTGGGTGCTCTTGTATTTGGGGCATAGATGTTCAGGATTGTGATGTCTTCTTGGTGGAATTTTCCTTTCATAGGTATGTAATGTCCTTCCCCATCGCTTTTTATTAATTTTGGTTGAAAGTCTATTTTATCAGATATTAGAATGGCTACTCCTGCTTGGTTCTTGGGTCCATTTGCTTGGAAAGTCATCTTCCAACCCTTTACCCTCAGGTAATGTCTATCTTTGTGTCTTAGGTGTGTTTCTTGTATGCAACAGATTGCTGGGTTTAGTTTACGTATCCATTCTGTTAATCTGTGTCTTTTTATTGGAGAGTTGAGTCCATTGATGTTGAGAGAGATTAATGACCATTGGCTGTTAGATTCTTTGAATTTGATGTTGGCTGTGGTCATACGGTTGTGTGCTTGGTTGCTTTTTGTTTTATTGTAGTAAGGTTATTTATTTCCTCTGTTTTCTTGAAAGAAGGTACTTTTTGGGGGTTGTATTTTCCATTCCAATGTATTCTATAATGCTGAATTTGTTTGTAGGTATTGTCAAAATTTGTTTTTGTCATTGAATATCTTGATTTCTTCGTTTATGAGGACTGAGAGTTTTGTGGGGTATAGTAGCCTGGGCTGACATCTGTGTTCTCTTAGGGTCTGCATGATATCTGTCCAGGCCCTTCTGGCTTTCATAGTCTCTGTTCAAAAGTCAGGTGTGATTCTAATGGGTGTGCCATTATATGTTACTTGGCCTTTTTCCCTTGCAGCTTTTAGTATTTTTTCTTTGTTCTGTATACTTACTGTTTTGATTATTTTGTGGCAGGAGGATTTTCTTTTCTGGTCAAATTTGTTGGGTGTTCTGTAGGCTTCATGTATTCTTATTGGCCTCTCCTTTAACTTGGGGAAATTTTCTTCAATAATTTTGTTGAAAATATTTTCTGGGCCTTGGAGAAGGGAGTCTTCTTTTTCTTCTATACATATTATTCTTAGGTTTTGTCTTTTCATCTTGTCTTGGATTTCTTGGACAGTCTGTGTCAGGAATTTTTTGGATTTACCAGTTTCTTTGACAGATAAATCGATTTCTTCCATTGTATCTTCTACACCTGAGATTCTTTCTTCTATCTCTTGTAGTCTGTTGGTCATGTTTACCTCTCTAGTTCCTGTTTTCTTCCTCAGGTTCTTCTTCTCCATTATTTCCTCCATTTGTGTTTTCTTTAATTTTTCCAATTCTGTCTTTAGGTCTTGAGTTGTTTTGTTTACTTCCTTCACCTGTCTGATTGTACTTTCCTTTTTTTCTTTTAGTTCCTTCAACTCTGTTTCTTTTAGTTCATTCAGTGCTTTAAGCATTTCCTTTCTAAAGGCCATAAACTGTTTGGCTGCATCTTCCTCTATTTCTGTACGGATGGCAATATTCTGTTTCAGTTTATCTTCCTCTATGTCTTTACAGATCTTATTTGTTTCCTCTGTTATCATCTTCTTGAGCATAGTTGTTAGGTCATCTTCTTGGATTTCAGTTATGCTGGGGTGTCCAGGGCTACTTGCCTCTGGGTAACTGGGTTCTGGAGATGCCAAATTGCTCTGTCTTTTGTTGCTTGAGCTTTTACGCTGGCCTCTACCCATTGTGCTATCTTAGGTGTTTGGGATTATTTTCTGGTGGTTCCTGGGGATCCTGTGGTGGAGAGAATCCCCTTTGCAGAAAGCTGGTTTTTCCTGAAGGATGTCTTCTCAGCTTTTTGGGTATAGTCCCTGGATGGCTGGTGTTTTTTCAGGAGTTGCTGCTGCTCACCTCAGGGATAGAGACCTGAGTGGTAACTATGGTCTTTGTTAGTCTAGAGGGTTCTCCTCTCACCCAGGGAAGTCCTGAGGACAGCTGCCCTGTTTCTGGGTTTCTTGCTGTAAATTTAATGATCAGCTGCTGTGACCCAGTTGGACATCTGGAGCGCAGCAACTGTTTGTGCCTGTGCTTGGAGCACAGCTGAGTGATGGCGGCTCGGCCCCGCTGGTCTTTGCTAGACTTTTTCCAGGGAAGGATTGGGTGATTTAAATCAGTACAGTTTCCTTCCTTCCCTGTGGATTCCCTGGAGACAGGGACTCTCAGTCTCTCTCTCTCTCTCTCTTTTTTTTTTTTTGCCCTGGTGTGCACTGCTTGGTCTCTGTCAGCTGGCTGGCCACAGAAACTGCCTGTGTCTGGAGCACACCTGAGTGATGGCGGCTCAGTCTCTGCCTGTGTCTGGAGCACAGCTGAGGGATGGCGGTTCAGTCTCCGCCTTTCCGGCCTTTGGGAACCTGGGTGTTTGCCTAAACTGGGTAATTTTCCGAGACCTTTTCGGAGTGGGGGTGTCAGCTGAGTGCTCTGAGATCAGACCAGCTGTTTCCCTCCCTGTGTGTTTGCACCGGACAGTGAAACTCATTTGCTGGTGCCCTGGTGCCCACAGTTCTATCTCAGGTGGCGAATCAGGCGCACAGGCAGGCAGGGCTCTGTGCTGGAGCCTGGGTCCCTGCCTCTGGCTCTGGGCTGGCTCCTGGGGCACCCTTGGAACCCGAGTCTTTTCCAGGGGATGTCTGGGTGACCTAAGGTCGGTCCCAATCTTTTCCTGTACAGTGAGTTATCTCTCGATTGAAAATTCCAGTCTCTTATAGTGTGGTGCGCTTGGTTCAGTCTGGGACTGTGAACAGAGACACTGGCTTGTGGCTCTGGGCTGGGGCTGGGGCTGGCGGCCGGCAGCCAAGCATTTGGCGGAACAGGGATCTCTTCCCGAGGTTTTCGCCGGGTGAGTTAAAAGCTGATTGAATCCCCTACCGTGGGGTATCCTCTCACCTGGGAAACACAACGACTGGGTTTTATGGCCGCAAGTTCTGATTGCTGGTCACTGTGCTGATCCTGCTGCTGCTGCTCAGAATGAGAGTCCTCCCGGCACCGCCATCTTGCCCCTCCTGTCTCTCTGCCTTTTAGTTAGTTTGGTTAAGGGTTTGTCTATCTTATTGATTTTCTCAAAGAACCAACTCTTGGTTTCTTTGAATGTCTGAATTGGTTTTTTTGTTTGTTTGTTTGTTTGTTTTGTTTTGTTTTGTTTTCATATAATAAACAGTTTAATGCTACAATTATAGAAGGCAGTATATAGATTGCATTATCAGCACACAGAAAGATGAGGATCTCTGGGCAACTGCTCATGTGGTATGTTTGGTTCTATATGTCTGTGTCTACTGCATATATGCATCTGATATTAATTTATTACAATTTATTCACTTTGTATCCAAGCTATGTCCCCCTTCCTCATCTCCTCCAAATCCCACTCTCCTCTCCTCTCGTCCTCCCATGCCCCTCCCTCAGTCCACTGATAGGGTTGGACCTCCCCCCCTTCCATCTGACCCTAGCTAATCAGGTCTCATCAGGACTGGCTGCTATGTATTACTCTGTGGCCCAGTAAGACTGCTTCCGCTTCAGGGGAAGGTGATCAAAGAGTCAGGCACTGTGTTTATGTTACAGACAGCCCCTGTTCCCCTTACTAGGTATTCCACCTGGAGACTGAGCTGCCATGGGCTACATCTGTGCAGGGGTTTTAGCTTATCTCCATGCATGGACCTTATTTGGAGAATCAGTCTCAGAAAAGTACCCTGTACCCAGATATTTTGGTTTTGTTTTTCTCCTTGTGGAATTCCTGTCCCTTCCTAGTCTTACAATTTCTCCTTTCTTCCATAAGATTAACTACACTCCTCCCAAAGTTTGGCTATGAACACAGGATATGTTTTGATACCCTTCTGGATAGAGCCTTTTAGGGACTCTCTGTTGTAGGCTCCTGTCATGTTCCCTGTTTTCTCCCTCTTCCAATGTCCGTACTGTTTGCCATTCTGAGTAAGGATTCATCATCTTACACTGGGTCCTCCTTCTTGCTTAGCTTCCTTAAGTATACAAACATTAGTATGTTTATCTTATATTTTAAGTCTAATATACACATATGAGTGAATATATACCATGTATTTATTTCTGCTTCTGGGATACCACACTCAGTATGATCTTTTATAGTTCCCACCAATTGCCTGCAAATTTCATGATTTCCTTGATTTGAAATTTTTTAAGGCCATTGTGTAAAAGTACCACGATTTCTGTATCCATTCCTCAGTTGAGGGACATCTGGGTTGTTTCCAGATTCTTCCTATTATGAATAAAGGTGCTATGAACACGGCTGAGCAAATGTCCTTGTTGTGTGCTTGAGCATATTTTGGATATATGCCTTGGAGTGCTAAAGCTGAATCTTGAGGAAATACTGTTCCCAATTGTATGACAAAGTGCCAGAATGATTTCCAAAGTGCTTGTACAAGTTATATTCCAAAGAGCAGTGGTGGAGGATTTCCCTTTCTCATATGTTCTCCAGCATGTGTTGTCACTTGAGGTTTTGTTCTTAGCCATTCTTTCAGTGTAAGGTGAAATCTCAGGGTAGATTTGATTTGCATTTCTCTGTTGACCAAGGACATTCAGCATTTCTTTAAGTGTTTCTCTGACATTTGATATTCTCCTATAAAGAATTCTGCTTAGTCTGTACCCCATTTTTAAATTGAATTACTCAATATGTTGCTTTTTAACTTCTTGAGTTCTTTATATGTTCTGAATATTAGCCCCCTGCCAGATAAAGGTGTGTTGAATACCCTTTCCAAGTGTGTAAGTTATCCCTTTGTTTTGATGCCATTGTCCTTTGTTTAAAGAAGCTTCTCAGTTTCATGAGGTTCCATTTTTTGATTGTTGATCTTAGAGCCTGTGCTGTTGGTGTTCTGTTCAAGTTGTCTCCTGCCAATGAGTTCATGCACTGTTTTTTCTAACAAATTTAGTATGTCTGATTTTTTTTTGTTGAGGTCTTTGATCCACTTGGATTTTAGTTTTTTGATTAAGATGTCTCTATTTGCATTTTTCTACAGGTAGACATCCAGTTAGACCAGCATCATTTGTTGAAGATATTTTTTTTCCAATTTGTGGTTTTGCATCTTTGTCAAAAATCCATATCCGTTGGTGTATGGGTTTATTTCTGGGTCTTCTATTTGATTCCATGGATCTATCATTCTGTTACTATGCCAGTAAGATACAGTTTTGTTTTTTTTTTTTTATTGTTCTGTAGAACTGCTAGAGATCAGGAATGGTGATACCTCCTGAGAATCTATTGTACAGGATTTTAAAATCAATTTTGGGTTTTTTGTTTTTCCATATGAAGTTGAGATTTCTTCTTTCAAGTTCTGTAAGCAATTGTGTTGGTATTTTGATGAGAATTGCATTGAATGTGTACATTGCTTTTGGCAGGATGGCCATTTTCATTATGTTAATACTGCCAATCCATGAGCATGGGAGATCTTTCCATCTTCTGATATCTTCTTCTATTTCTTTCTTCAGAGACTTGAATGTTTTTTCAAACAGATCTTTCACCTGCTTTGTTTGAGTCACACGAAAGTACTTTGTGTTATTTGTGGCTATTGTGAAGGGTCTTGCTTCCCTAATTTCTTTTTCAGCCCTTTTGCCTATTGTATACAGGAAGGCTACTATTTTTGTTTGTTTGTTTGT
The DNA here is from genome assembly GCF_030254825.1 of Meriones unguiculatus. Taxonomy (NCBI): domain Eukaryota; kingdom Metazoa; phylum Chordata; class Mammalia; order Rodentia; family Muridae; genus Meriones; species Meriones unguiculatus. The sequence continues at coordinate 21,563,155 of NC_083353.1, read as the reverse complement.
TTTTTGAGGTTTTTTTTTCATAGCCAGTTTTCAGAAAGTGTTTATCAGGTTAGGAATTTCTATGGTTGAATTTTTGGCATCACTAATGTACACTATCATATTATCTGCAAATAATAATACTTTGACTTCTTCCTTTCTGATTTGTATCCTCTTGAACTCTTTTATTTGTCTTTTATTGCTCTGGGTAGGACTTCAAGTTTTATGTTGAAGAGATGCAAAGAGAACAGGCAGCCTTGCCTTGTCTGTGATTTCAGCTAGATTGATTTAAGTGTCTCTCCTCTAGTTTGATTTTGACTATAGGCTTGTTCTATATTGTCTTTACTATATTTATGTATGTGCCTTGTATCCCTGATATCTCCAAGTCTTTAAACATGAATGGGTGTTGGAATTTCTCAAATGCTTTTTCGTCATCTAAGAAGTGGAGCATGTGGTTTTTCTCCTTCAGTTTGTTTATATGGTAGATTACATTGATGGATTTCTGTATACTGAACCACTCCTGTAAACCTGGGTTGAAGCCTGTTGGTCATTGTTGATGATATCTTTTATGTGTTCTTGGATTCGGTTTGCAAGTATTTTATTGAGTATTTTTGCATCAATGTTCAAAAGAGAGAGAGTTCTGAAGTTCTTTTTCTTTGTTGGGTCTTTTTGTGGTTTAGATATCAAATGACTGTGGCTTCATAGAATGAGTTTGGTAATGTTACTTCTTTATATAGTTTGTGGAACAGTTTGAAGAGAATTTGAGTTAGCTCTTCTTTGAAGGTGTGGTATAATTCAGCTCTGAAACTGGCCCTGTTTTTTTTTTTTTTTGGATGGGAGATTTTGATTTTTGATTAGTGTTATTTGTGGCTATTGTGAAGGGTCTTGCTTCCCTAATTTCTTTTTCAGCCCTTTTGCCTATTGTATACAGGAAGGCTACTATTTTTGTTTGTTTGTTTGTTTTTTGAGGTTTTTTTTTCATAGCCAGTTTTCAGAAAGTGTTTATCAGGTTAGGAATTTCTATGGTTGAATTTTTGGCATCACTAATGTACACTATCATATTATCTGCAAATAATAATACTTTGACTTCTTCCTTTCTGATTTGTATCCTCTTGAACTCTTTTATTTGTCTTTTATTGCTCTGGGTAGGACTTCAAGTTTTATGTTGAAGAGATGCAAAGAGAACAGGCAGCCTTGCCTTGTCTGTGATTTCAGCTAGATTGATTTAAGTGTCTCTCCTCTAGTTTGATTCTATTTCTGTGGGGGATATAGGACTATTTCATCTATTTCCCTAATCTTGATTTAATTTTGGTAAGTGGAATCTGTCAAAAAAATTGTACATTTAATTTAGATTTTCAAATTTTGTGGCATATAGGCTTTTGAAGTAAGACCTAATGATTGTTTGGATTTCCTCAGTGTCTGTAATTATGTCTGCATTTTCATTTCTGATTTGGATGATTTGTATAGTTTCTCCTCTGCCTTTTAGTTAGTTTGGCTAAGGGTTTGTCTATCTTGTTGATTTTCTCAAAGAACCAGCTTTTGGTTTCATTGATTCTTTGAATTGGTTTCTTTGTTTCTAACTCAATTATTTCAGGTGTGAGTTTACTATTTCCAATTGTCTATGTCTGTTTGGTTTTCTGCTTCTTTTTTTTTCCCCCTAGAGGTTTTAGTTGTTCGGCTAAGTTGCTTGTATGTGATATCTCGAACTTCTTTCTGGAGGCACTTAGTGCTATGAACTTTCTTCTTAGCCCTGCTTTCTATGTGTCCCATAAGTTTGGGTATGTTGTGCCTTTATTTTCATTGAATTTTAGGAGGTCCCTAATTTTTTTTTTCATTTCTTGCCTGACCAAGCTGTTATTGAGTAGAGAGTTGTTCAATTTCCATGTGTATGCAGGCTCTTTGTTATTTCTGCTGTTATTGAGTCTAGTTTTAGGTGTGGTGGTCTGATAGTATATGAGGAATTATTTTGATCTTTTTGTATGTGTTGATGCTTACTTTGTGCCTGACTATATGGTTGATTTTTGACAGGGTTCCATGAGGTGATGAAAAGAAGGTATAGTCTTTTGAGTTTGTGTACAAAGTTCTATAGGCTTCTATTAGGTCCATTTGACTTAGGACATCTGTAAGTGTCATTATTTCCCTATTTGGATTCTGTCTAGATGATCTCTCCCTTGGTGAGAGTGGATTGTTGAAGTCTCCCACTATTAATGTGTTGGGATCAATGTGTGATTTAAGCATTAATAATGTTTCATTTACAAATGCAAGTGCCCTTGTATTTGGGGCATAACTGTTCATGATTTTGATGTCCTCCTACTGGATTTTTTTTCTTTGATGTGAATGAAGTGCTCCTCCTCATCTCTTTTGATTAATTTTGGTTGAAATTCAATTTAGTAGCTATTAAGGTAGCTATCCCAGCTTGGTTATTCGGTCTGTTTGGCTGAAAAAATATTTTTCCAGCCTTCAGGGTATCAAAGCAGATGCTGAGACTAATGGCCAACCTTTTGGCAGAGTGCAGGGAAACTTATGACAGATGCAGGAAATAGTAAGTCCTAGAGAGGACATGAGCTCCACAAGGAGAGCAACAAAATGTAAAAGTCTTGGAACAGGGGTCTTTTCTGAAACTGACACTCCAACGGAGGTCCAATGACAGAGATAACCTAGAACCCCTGCACAGATGTAGCCCATGGCAGTTCAGTGTTCAAGTGGGTTCCATAGTAATGGGAACAGTGACTGCCTCTGATATGAACTGATTGGCCTGCTCTTTGATCACCTGCCCGTGAGATGGGAGCAGCCTAACCAGGCCGCAGAGGAAGATAATGCAGCCACACCTGATGAGACCTGATAGACTAGGATCAGAAGGAAGAAGAGGAAGACTTCCCTTATCAGTGGACTTGGGGAGGGGCATTCGTGGAGAAGGGGGAGGGATGGTGGGACTGAGAGAGGAGGAGAGAGAGGTTTATGGGGGGATACAAAGTAAATAAAGTATAATTATTTTAAAAAATCATCTTTTCATGGCATCCTTGATTTCTTGGATGTTTTGTGATTAGGACTTTTCTGATTTTACTGGTTTGCTAGATTCCCCTGGCAGACCCTGGAACAGGGTCTTTGATGTTTTGAATGCTGTCTCAATGATCCCTATGTTGAGTGTATGGGTAGGAGTGATCAGATGTCTGGCTGCTATCATAGAGAGACCCTGCATCTGGGGCTCTGCAATCAATCACTTAAAAGTTCACAGAGGATCCCCCTGTTCTCTACTCTCAGATTTTGGTCTGCAGGGCAAATGAGAGTGTAGAAGATCCATCAGCTCATTGGTTTATACTGTTTTGTCTTTGGGCAGGGAGGCTGGTACTTGGGGTAGCCACCTCTGCAATCAGTCACCAAGCACAGAGGTTCTTGCTTGGAGAATCAGCTGCCTTGCCACAGCCACACCTCTGGAAGGCCCATCTGTGCCATTTCAATCATGGCAGTGCCAGAGCGCAGAGGTTTGTGCTTGAACTAGCTACTGTCCTGCTGCAGCTGCAGCCCTGCGAGGCCAGCCTGTGCCATTTCAGGATTTTAGTCACTGAGCATGAAAGATCATCATGCTTGGGGCAACCACTGAGGCTTCAGGTGAGCAGGGAGGTCCTTCTTTGGGACCCAGGCCACTGCAACCTGCCTCTTATGGTCAGGCAGACCTGTTCTTAGGGCAAGTGTAAGTGCAGTGGGGTTGAATATTCACCATTCTCAGTCCCTGGAGATGTCCATGAGTTACCTGGAACCAAACTGGTCAAGCTCATGTGTTGTCTCCTTTTCCCCAGCAAGCCTCAAATGTGGATGTTCTCACTTCAGCTCCACTCACCAATTTTGGAGTTTTGGATCCTTTGCCCTTCAGATATGGTGTGTGCTGATTGTTGCTATCCTAGGTCAGCTCCTATGGCTTATATATTGAATACAGTTTTGGATACATAGCAACACACTTTTCCAAACACATAGAATTATATACTTTACAAGGTAGTTTTGTTTTTTAGAATGACAGAGGTGCATACCTATAACCCCAACTTTTGAGAAGCTGAGCAGAATGCATGTTTGAGGCCAGCCTGGCTTAAAAAATAGTATCCTATCAGATCTCTACTTTATTAGCTCAGAAAATAATATTAAAAAATTGTGATTCAATATGAAAATGAACGCTGGAGGCCAGTTCAAAAAAGTTAATTTGTAAAGTCATAAATTTCTTATGTGGGTATTTCCAGCTTCCAGGTTTCATGAGAGACCTTCCTAGTATGAAATTTGAAGATAATTTTTATTCTGAGACATTGAATGGGAGATACTCAGTGGGCACTACTCTATATATCAATATTACTGGGTTTCTGATCATTGGGACAAGACAATAGACTCAGTTCAGTTATAATCAAAAGATTTATTGATTACTGTTAGCAGGTTAACAATCTCCAAGACAAACTTGTAGTTGCTATGTAAAGGGGGCATTAGGAAAGTATTTTTTAATTCTTTATTAATTACAATTTATTCACTTTGTATTCCCCCTGTGGTTCCCTCCCTCCTCTTGTCCCAATCCCTCCCTTCCTCCCCCGCTGCACTCATGCCTCTCCCCAAGTTCACTGATAGGGGAGGACTTCTTTTCCTTCTTTCTGATCTTAGTCAATTAGGTGTCATCAGGAATGGCTGTATTGTCTTCTTCTGTGACCTGGTAAGGTTGCTCCCCCCTCAGGGGAGGTGATTTAAGAGCAGACCAGTCAGTTCATGTCAGAGACAATCCCTGTTTCTATTATTATGGAACCCACTTGGATACTGAACTGCCATGGGCTACATCTGTGCAGGGGTCTTAGGTTATCTCCATGCATGGTCCTTGGTTGGAGTATCAGTCTCAGGAAAGACTCCTGTGCTCAGATATTTTGGGTTCTGTTGCTCACCTCCTCTCTACTTTAGAGTCCTTTGCTGTGTACAAGACTCAGGGGAACAGCAGAGTTTCTATTACTCTGGGGAATACTGCATCCTGGACATGATTTTCTTATTCCCGAGTTGTGGCTTTACAGGGTCCCAACAGGATGCAACATCATGAAGGACCAAACCCTCAGGTAAAGAATGCCTATCCCGAAGTGAGTGCTTGAGAGAAGTTCGAAAGTGAGTGTGAGGTGGAAATGCCCCAGTGTCCAGAGGAGATTAATAGAGAAAGATGTGTGGGAGAGGAAGGAGAACAATGGGGGAGCGAAAGAGAATGAATGTGAACTAAACCAACCTGCTTTTTTCCTTCTCTCTCTCTCTCTCTCTCTCTTTCCCTGTCTCTCTCTCTTATATTTTTTTAGTTATTTTGATCACATGTCTTCTCTGTGAAAAGCACTGAAGACCACAGAGGAGACTAAGGAGACAAGACAACTCCATGTAGTAGTCTGTGTTGGTGCCCTTATGCTGTTTTTCACTGTCCACACAACAAATGCTTATGCTCAGCTGTGTCTCTCAGAGGAGTCCCTGAGTACAGGGATGGTGGGTAAAGCAGGTTTGTGGGGAGTTATTGTTCAGGAATCAATCACTGTGGGAAGCCTTTTCAGTCTTTCAAGACAGTGGGAAAATGCACAATACTCAGGCTGACAGTCTGAAATAATGACCAGGTGAAGTTTGTCCGAGATCTGCTGCCAAAGAAACTGGTTGGGACTCCGCTAATCTTGACTGAAGTGTGGTAAATGAGGGCCTTGATGGTCTCTCCTGGACTCTTTTGGTCCCAGGACAGGTACCATCTGTGTAGAGGAGGCTCTGAATGGCCCTGCAGATGATGGAGACTTTCTCTCCTTGAGAAACCAGAAGGGAATCTGCTGATTTGATGAGCATGTTCTTCCCATTAAAAGCTGTGATCAGAAGTACAGGTGATACAGAGTTTGTGAGAGATGTTAGAGCAGAGATTCCCACTATAAGGAGGCCAGAACCTGCCAGATCTGTGCTGCAAATGGCTTTTCCTCCTTACCTATCTCCAAAGCATCTGTGAGGTCAAGGTCATCTTGGCATGTTATTTCACCTGGGGCACATAGGAGTAGACGGATGAGGAGGTGAGCTGCCACCTTCTTGATGCCTCTCAAGCTTCAGAGAATGCTCTGGACCAACAAAAGGCTTCATTTGTAATTCCTGATCACAGGGAGGGGCCAGTGAGATATGTTAATGCAAACTCAATGAGGATGAAGGCTGAGCAAGGGTATGGAGGGCTGTGCTCACCCCTGCATCTGATGCTAACCTCAACCTTCCATCTACTGCCTGCTTTTACCATTATCCCTGAGGATCTGGTAGTGCCACAGGTGCTGTGCTTATTGTGTCACAGCCACTGCCACCTCCAGGGTAAACAGCATTCTGAGGCCCAGGGAGGTTGCTCTTAGGAATTAACAGCTCTGCAGAGTGGGGACATCAGCAGCCCCTTAGCTGCAACAGTGACTGAAGTATAGGGCCCATGGCTGCTCTGGTGAGGTTTCAGACAAGGCACAGTTGTTCTCCTCCAATATCCATGGATTAATTAGCCCCAGGTAGTTGGATAGGTTTTGAGTACTAAGCTTCCTTTACCCCTTGTTGAATGAACTTTAAGTTCAATCAGAGTATGTATGTCATTATTCCACCTTTAGTGGTTTCATGTATGCTGGTCATTGTTTTGGCTCATAGGAATTATAAGTGGAAATGATAATTTTATTATTTATTTTAATTAAAATTTTTATTTATTATTTATTTTATTATTTACTTTTATTGTATATACATTGGTGTTCTGCTTGCTAGCATGTATGTGTGAGGGTGTTAGATATCCTGGACCTGGAGTTACAGAGAGTTGTGAGCTGCCATGTGGAAGCTGGGAATTGAACCCAGGTCCTTTGGAAGAGAAGTCAGTGCTCTTAACCACTGAGACATCTCTCCAGCCCCCTGGAAATTATTATTTATTCTACTCCTCATTTAGAATCTTGTATGGTGCCTTCTGGTGCATTTTAAGGTCACTTGAGTTTTTCAGGTCCTTTTTCCAAAGTGCAATAGGGACTTAGCTTTTTCTACCTCTGGGTGACACCAAAGGGAAACAACAGTAGCTTACAGTATAAAGAGAAATTTTTTATTCACTTGTAAGTGAGTATATACCATGTATATCTTTTTTGGGTTTGGGTTACCGGGTTACCTCACTTAGGATGATATTTTCTATATTTCCATCTGTTCATCTGTAAATTTCTTGATATCTTTGTTTGTAAGACCTGAGAAGGATTCCATTGTGTACTGTATTTCCTATATCTTTTTTTTTTTTTTTTTTTTTGGTTGAGGAGCATCTGAGTTTTTCCAGTTTTTGAATAAAGCTGCTATGAACACAGTTGAACAAGTGTTCTTGTGATATGGAGGAGCTTCTTTTAGGTATATGGTCAGGAGTCGTATAGCTGGGTCTTGAATTAGAACTATTCTCAATTTCCTGAGAAAGCCCCAGATTGATTTTGACAGTTGTTGTTCAAGTTTATACTCCCAACCAGCAGTGGAGGAGTATTCCCCTTTCTTCACAACCTTACCAGCATGTGCTGTCACTTGGGTTTTGGGTCTTAGCCATTCAGATGGGTGTAAGATCGAATCTCAGAGTCGTTTTGATTTGCATTCCTCTGATGACTAAGGATGCTGAACATTTCTGTGTTTCACAGCCATTAGGGATTCCTCTGTGGAGAATTCTCTGTTTATTTCTGTACCCCATTTTTAATTGGATTACTTGGTTTGTTGGTTTTTAATTTTTGATTTCATTATATATTTTATGTATTAGCCTTCTTTTGGGTAAAGGGTTGGTAAAGATGATTGCCCGTTATCTTAGCTACCATTTAGTCCAAAGTGTCCTTTGCCTTTTAGAAGCTTTTCAGTTTCGTGGGGTTCCATTTATTAATTGTTGATCTTAGTTCTTTGGTTGTTAGTGTTGTGTTTATGAATGTGCCAGTGATATCAAGGCTCTTCCTTTTTTTTTTTTCTTTTGACAGATTTGTCTGGTTCGATGTTGAGGTCTTTGATCCACTTGGACATTTGTTTTGTGCAGTGTGATAAAGATGGATCTAATTACACTCTTCTGCATGCAGACATCCAATTAGTCCAGCAGCATTTGTTGAAGATACTTTTTCCACTCCATTCTGTGGTTATGCATTGTTTGTAAAAAATCAAGTTTTCATTGGTTTGTGGGTTTATTTCTGGAATTTCAGTTTGATTCTTTTGATCAACTTGTCTGTTTATATGCAAATATAACAGAGGTTTTATTACTATTGCTCTGAAGTTACTATTACTATTATTAATATTGCTTGAAATAAGGGATGGTTATAACCCCAGAAATTCATTTATTGTTCAGGATAGTTTTAGCTATTCTGTTTTTGCTTGTTTTTTATTATTAATAAATTAAAGTTTATCATGCTACAATCTCTAGACCCAAAGAAGCTGTGTAAAAAGGAGGTAGCAAGGGAAAATGTTTGATTTTCACTCAAAAAGGGAAATAAAATAGTAGCTATATGTAGATGGAGTGAGCGAACTGGATAGGAGGGGAGAATTGTTAGTGAGCATGGGTGGAGATTAGTATTAGGAGAACTAGGAAAAGAGGCCTGTGTAAGAGAAAAGAAAACAGAGGAAGGTGGTATCTCTGGGATGTGCCAGAGTCCTGACATAGGAGAGGGTCCAGGAAGCTTATGGGGTCACCCTAGCTGAGGCTTCTAGCATATGGAACCTCAATGGCTACCTTCTGTAGATGGGCAAGACTTCCAGTGGAGGAATAATAACACAAACCTACCCACAAAGTCTTCAATTCAAAATATTTTCTTCCTTCAAGATATGTAGGGACAAAGATAGAACATAATATGAGAAACTGGTCAACTAAAGCCTGACCCTACTTCAGAACCATCCCATGGGTGAAAACCAATCCCTGACACTGTTAATGTTATTCTGCTATGCTTGTAGACATGAAATTAATACAATTCCCCTGAGAGGCTTTGCACATGCAGAGAGCCACAACCAAACACTAGACATTGCTCTCTGAGTCCTATGGCAGAACTGAGGGAATGACCGAGAGAGCCAGAGTGGTACAAGATTCCACAGAAAGATCTACATAGTCAACTACCATGGGCAATGGGAGCTCACAGAGACTGAATGATCAACCAAAGGCCATTCATGAACTGGTCCTAGGTCCCTGCATATATGTAGCACATGCATAGGTTTGTCTTCCTGTTCTTCCCCCAACAATTGGAGCAAGGCTGTTTCTGACTCTCATACCTGCCTATTTTATCTCTGTCCCGTAACTTGGATGCCATGTCTTGCATTAGTGTGAGAGGATGTGTCTAGTCCTGCATCAACTTAATGTGCCAGGGTGGGTGGCTACCCATGGGGGACTTCCACCTTCTCTGAGGTAAAGAGGAAGGAAAGATGTGAGAGAAGTGTGAGTGTAGGTGGGGGCTTTGAGGAGAGTAGGGGTGCCGTGATCAAGATGTAAAGTGAATAAATAAATAAATGGACAAAAAACAAAATAAAACAAAAGAGCATATATATGTATATATAAAATCATATATATACATATATATATTTATATGATTTTTTTTGTTAGAGATACTATGGATCTTAGGCAGAAGGTTATCAACCTAAACAGGGAAATTTCACTTAAACTACTTACAGGTTTTATAGGTATTTTTAGGTAGATATTTGATTGTTTTCTTATGACTTTCCCAGACACCATTACTGTTATGTTACTCTCTGATCTCTTTCTATATTTTTCTCACTCCCCACCTAGCTAAAGCACCTATTTTTCTTTAAAAGTCACTTTTACCATTTTATTCTCCTACCTGTTGCTTTTCCCCTCAGAGGATTTATGTATTTACATTTTTGAGTACTCTGTTTGCACATATGCATGTGAGAGGAGGGCAAGGGATCCCACTACAGATGGTTGTGAGTTGCCTTGTGCTGTCTGAAAATTGAACTCAGAACCTCTGGAAGATTAGATAGTGCTCTGAACCACTGAAGCCATCTCTCCAGCTCCTACTTTTACCTTCATAGTTTCTGCAGTTACTCTGGATTATATGTTCATTTGCAGCTAGGAGCTTCCAATGAGAGGGAACCTGTGCCATTTGTCTTTCAATGTGTAGGTTACCTCCATCAATATGAACTTTACTAGTTCCTTCCAGTATCTTCCAACGTCATTTTTCTTTATAGCTGAACAATGTTACATAGTGTATGTGTGCAAAATTGTATTTATCCATGTGTCAGTTAAATGACATTCAGGTTATATCCAGTTAACATGACTAAGTATCTGCGAAGCTTTGTATTGAGAGTTCTTTGGACATATGGAAGGAACAGAATATTTGGTTCATATGGTAGATATATTCAGTAGCTTTATTTGATTCTCCCCAATGATTTCCAGAGTGAGTAGCCTAGTTTGCAATTCCCATGAAAATGTGTGAGAGTTCCCTTTTCTCCATATTCTCTCCAGCATTTGAGGTTGGTTGTTTCATTGGTCATTGTCACTATGTCTAGGATAAGATGAAATCTAAAAAGTTTTGATTTGCATTTCTCTAATTTGTTAGGCATGATAAAGTTTAAAGACTCTTTTTAGCCATTTTTAATTCTACTTTTGAGAAGTCTCTGTTTAGAGCTCAAGCCAAATTTTTTTTGGTTCTGCTTTTTCTTTTCTTATTATTTAATTATTTTTATTAATTACAGTTTATTCACTTTGTATCACCCCTCTACTTCCTTCCACCCTCACCTCCCAATCTCACCCTCTCTCTACCCAACCTGTGTCCCTCTCCCAGTCCACTGATTAGGGAGGTCCACCTCCCATTCCCTCTGATCCTTGTCTGTCAGGTCTCATCAGGAGTGGCTGCATTTTCTTCTTCTGTGGCCTGGTAAAGCTGCTCCCCCCCCTTAGGTGATGGTGATCAAAGAGCAGGCCAATGAATTCCTGTCAGAGACAGTTCCTGTCCCCAATACTATGGAGGCCACTTGGATACTGAACTGCCATAGGCTACCTCTGTGCAGGGGTTCCAGGCCATCTCCATGAGTGGTCCTTGACTGAAGTATCAGTTTCAGAAAAGGCCCCTGTGTCCAGACATTTTGCATCTGTTGCTGTCCTTGAGGAGCTCCTGTCCTCTCCAGGTCTTACTATATCCCACTTCTTTCATAAGGTTCTCTGCACTCTGTGTAAAGTTTGGCTATGAGTCTCAGCATCTGCCTAGATACCCTGCAGGGTAGAGCCTTTCAGAGGCCCTCTGTGGTAGGTTCCTGTCCTGTTCCCTGTTTTCTCCCTCCTCCGATGTCCATCCTCTTTGCATTTTTGAATGGAGGTTGAACATCTTAGCCAGAGTCTTTTTTCTTGATTAGCTTCCTTAGCTGTACAGATTTTAGTATGTTTATCCTATATTATATGTTTATTATCCACTTCTGAGTGAGTATACACCCTGTGTGTCTTTCTGCTTCTGAGATACCTCTCTCAGGATGATCTTTTCCAGTTCTCACCATTTACCTACAAATTTCATAATTTCCTTGTTTTTTATCACTGAGTAATATTCCATTATGTAGATGTACCACAATTTCTGTATCCATCCTCAACTGAGGGGCATCTGGGCTGTTTCCAGCTTTTGGCTTTTACAAATAAAGCTGCTACAAACATTGTTGAGCAGATGTCCTGTTGTATACTGGAGAGTCTTTAGATACATGCATAGAAGTGCTATACCTGTATCTTGAGGAAGCGCTAATCCTAATTGTCTGAGAAAGCACAAGATTGATTTTCAAAGTGGTTGTATAAGTTTATCTTACCAAGAGCAATCTACAGATGCAATGAAAATCCCATCAAATTAACAACACAATTTTCACAGTCCTGGAAAGAAAAATTCTTAACTTCATATGGAATAACAAGAAACTTCCACAATAAAAGAACTTCTGGAGATATCTCCATCCCTGATCTCAAGCTGTACTATAGAGTAATAGTAATAAAAAGTCAATGGTACTGGCATAGAAACAGAATGGTGGATCAATGGAATCAAATAGAAGACCCAGAAATATACCCACACATTTATGAACACTTCATTTTTGACAAAGATGCCAAAACCATACAATGGAAAATGATAGCACCTTCAACAAATGGTGCTGGACCAACTGGTTGTCTACATATAGAAAAATGAAAGTAGAACCATAGTTATCACCCTGCACAAAACTAAAGTCCAAGTGTCCAAAGACCTCATTACAAAGTCAGACTCAGACACACTAAATCTGTTAGAACAAAAGGTGGGGAAGAGCCTTGAATTCATTGGTTTATGAGACAACTTTCTGAACAGAACACCAACAGCACAGGCTCTAAGAACAACAATTAATAATTGCGACCTCATGAAACTGACAAGCTTCTGTAAAGCAAAGAACACTGTCATCAGAACCAAACTACAGCCTATAGACTGGGAAAGGATCTTCACCAACCTAATATCTGACAGAGGGCTATTATCCAGACTATATAAAGAACTCAAGAAGTTAAACAGCAGCAAATCAAGTAATCCAATATAAAAAATGGGGTACAGAGCTAAACAGAGAATTCTCAATAGTGGAATATCAAATGGCAGAGAAATACTTAAAGAAATGTTCAATGTCGGTAGTTATCAAGGAAATGCAAATCAAAATGACCCTGAGATTTCACCTTACACCCATCAGAATGACTAAGATGAATAATTCAAGTGACAACACATGCTGGAGAGGTTGTGAAGAAAGGGGAACCCTCCTCCACTGCTGGTGGGAACAAGCCATTTTTTTGAGTGAGCTCTTAGTGTTTGATTGTTATATTTCTTTTTACTCTTTTTTTTTTTTTTGAGCTCTTTGTGCTGTATTAGGTGTTTAGCTGGCAAATGTTGTCTCTTTGTGGGCTTCTTAACTCAGTTGTTTTCTTTAGCAGTCTAGGAAGTTTTTAGTTTTATGATATTTCACTTGTTAATAGTTGGCTTTAATATTTAGGCAAGCATATTCTTATTCAGAAGTCCTTTTTCATACCTTATCATTTAGGGTATTGTCTGTGCTTTTTTTCTAGTACTTTCTGGGTTTTTATTTTAAGTATTGGATCCATTTGAAGTTAGTTTTGTGGAAGGTGATATATATGGGTTTAATTTCTGTCTGACACACCACACACACATATGCACGAGGAGAAACATGGCAAAATGTAAAACTTTAATTTTGGTTCAAGTTGGCTGTCATTCACTTCATTTCTTTAGTGATTGTGCCTAACATTTTGTTCATTTAAAAAAACATGACATATTTAAATATTTATCTGCCATTTTATTTTCCTCTACAGACAATTCTCTGTTTAGCTCCATACCCTATTTTCTAATTGGTTGCTTGAGTTGTTGCTTTTTAACTTTTTTATTTTTTTATATATTCTGGATATCAGCCCTCTGTCAGATATAGGGTTGGTGATGATCCTTTCCCAGTCTGTAGGCTGTCACTTTCTTCTGACAACAGTGTCTTTTTCAGAGGGAATGAGAGAGGGGGCTACAGCTGGGATACAAAGTAAATAAACTGTAACTAATATAAAAAATAAAGATTTAATTAAGAAAACATGACATTTTGGAAAATTATATGTATATGATATATATATATTTATAGATAGATAGATAGATAGATAGATAGATATAGATATTATACACATATATACACACACACATAAAAGTTGTATTACAATTTGAAAAGTTATATGCAACCAATTGGCCAATTATTGTAGTAAGATACAACTTTTTATTACTTCTTATTTTTGAAGAATATAATTACATAATTTCCTTCTTCCCTATAAACTATTCCATATATCACTCTTACCTTTTTCAAATTAAAGGTCTTTTTTCATTAATTTTTGTTAGATATCTATCTATCTATCTATCTATCTATCTATCTATCTATCATCTCTCTCTCTTTCTGTCTCTCTCTTCCTAAATACAACCTGCTCAGTCTGCTTGTATGTATATTTTCAGCACTGACCATTTGGTATCAATTCGTGTGCTCTTCCCTAGTGAATACTCTCCCAACTAAGCATTCCTAAGTTGCCTGTAGTTCTTACAGAGTTGCCTATAGGGTTGAGGCCTTGTGGTCTTTCTTCAGCTACCATTAGCCTGTCTATTGTTTTTATTCTTGTTCAGCTTGTGTTCATGCAGTCATGTTGATTAGACATTATTGGCATAGCTCCTGAGCACACTACACACTAGCATCATAACAAACTCCTGATCCTCTGCTCTTACAATATTTCTGATCACTCTTAGCTTTAGGTGAGTGATTTTTTTTTTTTTTGGTAGAAGTTTCATTGGGACTTGGCTTGACAACTCTGAATTCAGATTGTTTGTATTTTTCTCTTGTGCTTTCCATCTGTTGCAAAGACTCCAAGAGTTGAAAATTGTTTTGATGGTTGATGTGTTTTTCCATGAGTATATTATAGAATGAGTACATAAAGTAGAACCCAAAAATCTGGGCCCAGAGGTCTTTTCTGAAACCGAAATTCCAAATAAGGACTATGCATGGAGATAACCTATAACCTTTGCACAGATGTAGACTATGGCAGCTCAGTGTCCTAGTGGGTTTCCCAGTAAGGGGAATGGGGGCTGTCTCTGACATGAACTCAGTGACTGGCTCTTAGATCACTTCCCCCTGAGGTTAGGAGCAGCCTTACCAGCCATAGAGGAAGACTATGCAGGTAGTCCTGATGAAACCTGATAGGATAGTGTCAGATGGAAGGGGAGGAGGACCTCTCCTATCAGTGGTTTGAGGTAGGGGAATGGGAGGAGAAGAGGGAGAAAGTGAGGGTATGATAGTATGGGCTACAGCTGAGATAAAAAATGAATAAAGTGTAATTAATTAAAAAAATTAGGTAATTTCTTATATTCTTGGATATGTTTTAAATTTAATATTTTAGATTCAATGTTCTGAAAACCAATCTAATAGTAGTTCCTAATATTTGGGGCATCAGATCTTGTGAAAGATAACTTAGATTCCTCAGTTCTAACTTCTAGTGACAAGAACAGGAAAAGTTTCAGCTGGGTGAATAGGAGGTCTCCACTCTGAATATGTCCCAGTGGGACAGCTGCTTTGCCATTAGGGTATCTTGTAGGTCCACCATTGGATTTTGGACTGTCATATGGTATGACTCTGTGTATCACACTGATCTGTGTTCCCTGATCATGTCTCTTAAGCTGTTAGCTCCTGAGGATATTTATTGACTTAACCTGATGGGTACGTAGTAATACAAATTCCCTTGAAACCAAAGAAATCCATATTCTCTCTTTACTGCCTAAAATCCAGTTGCTTTCTATTCCTGCTAAAGATCCCAATGTGAAATGCACTGTTTTTTGATGAGTTTGATATTACTGAAATTTCATAATGATCCTAAAAATTTTCTGTTCTTTACAATAGATCATCCACACAGTACTTTTTATCATACTTATTTTATTTTATTTGTTCTGATTTTTTTGAGACAGAAGAGAAAAAAAGAGAGAAAGACAGAGGAGAGAGAGAGAAGCTGAGGGGAGAATATCAATTTGGGTGGGAAGGAGGTGGGAAAGATCTAGAAAGAGTTGGATGAAGAAAAACAATCAAAATGTTTTGTACACAATTATTTTAAAGAAATGGCGCCAATATTCCTTTAGGCAGGCATGATATCCCTTAGGATGTGTTGAGATGCTCTATGAGTGGTTTTGCCTACTCCAAGGACTCCTGAAACAAGAGCAGGTGTCCCGCTGAGCACTAGATTTACTGAGTTGCTTTGCATATTGTGTCAAGAGCCAATGGTCCACACTGCTCAAACATCTTTAAAGGTAGCTTGTCAGTGTCTTAAGAAGCAGTCTTTAGTCTAGCTCTCAGAGATGGGGTCAGTGGCTCTCCTGCTGTGGATGCTGCTGTTCTGGGTACCAGGTGAGAGGGTACAGGGAAGTGTTGAAAACATCTGCTGTAGCTTTCCATACCTCTGACATCATTGGAATTACAGTATCTGATTTTTTTCCCCCAGGATCCCTTTTATTTTCTCACAGGTCAGAGTGATGTGCGTGATTACTGTCATAGGAGTAACATGCCTCACACTGACATCAGCATATCTGCAACAGCAGTTTTGTGTGCTTATCAATACGGGTTCCACTAGGAACATTGTTCTGACCCAATTTCCAGCTTCCTTGACTGTGTCTCTAGGACAAAAAGCCACCATCTCCTGCAGGGCCAGGGAGAGTGTCAATTAATTTGGCATAAATCTTACGCATTGGTATCAACAGAAACCAGGATAGCCTCCCAAACTCCTGATCTTTAATGAGTTCAATTTAGAAATTAGGGTCCCTGCCAAGTTCAGCTTTGATGAGGCTGAATTAAACTTCACCCTCACCATCCATCCTGTGGAAGCTGATGTTGTTGCAACCTACTATTGTCAGCAGGGATTAGAACTTCCTCTCACAGCCCTCTATGTCAAAGCAAAAACCTTCCATGTTTGCTGTACACTGAAGCCTAGTGTCTCAGATGTCTTTCCCATGAGATATCTCAACTAGGGGTCTGCAGAAGGCTTGTTTGAAAAAGGAGGGAAAGTACAAAACAGAAAATTTTCAAGCTCATGAGGGCATTGTTTCCCTTGTACATCTTGTAATTAAACAGTAGTCTCACTAAAAGTGATGTCCCTACTACCATTTCTTAAAGAAGTTTTTCAGAATTAGTAATTTTTGTAGTTAGACAATGATATAAAACTTAAAGGAAACTTTCCACACTCATTTAAAAGTAAAATAATTAAACACATTGTTAATGATCTGACTTTCAGATGCTGGCTAATACTTTTTTCATAATATTTTTATTGATTATTTGCGAACTTCACACCATGAAACCTGATTATACTCTCTTCCCAGTACTCCCAGATTTGCTTCTTTACCTGTTTGTAGTTTCTACAAGCTCCACAGAGAAATTAAAGAAAACAATTTAGGTAATTTTCTCACTGAAGCATGGTGAAACTGCCAGTAGCAAGCCCCTTGAGAAAACAGAGTCCTTCCACACCAGCTAACACTCTTACCCTAAGCTTTATTTGTTTTGTTCTGTTTTTGAGACAAGGTGTCGTTATGTAGCTCTGGTTGGCCTGGAGCTCACTCTGTAGACAGCTTAGCCTTGAACTCACAGATGCTTGTTTGATTCTGTTCCAGAGCACTGGGGATTAACGTATGGGTACCACACTTGGCATTTTTCTTTTTCCTTCAATTTACCTAAGTTCTCTTAGTTTTCTGGAAATGTGAGTACCACTTTGCATTTTCTTTTTTTATGTATTACCTGGGCATATGAATTGAAAATATTTCAAGAAAATTTGTGATTTATTACATGTACTAGCATGCTAGCTTCTCCCAGAATTTCTTAGCCTGTAGGCTATGGAACAGGAAATGCCAAGCTAAGTGGTTTCACATTGTTCTTACTTTTATTGTTATTGATTTGTAGGTATTTATTATGTGTTTTTCAGCTCCTATATTCAAGATCCTATATTACTGCTTATGTACTTTGTATCACAGCTGTAGCCTCCTCTTTTTCCTCCTCCCATGCCTCTCCCCAACAGAGAATTCTCAATAGAAGAATATGGAATGGCAGAGAAACACTTAAATAAATGCTCCAGGTCTTTAGTAATGAGGGAAATGCAAATCAAAACAACCTGATATTTAACCTTACATCCATCAGATGGCTAAGATCAAAAACTAAAGTGACAATACATGTTATAGAGGATGTGGAGAAAGGGAAACCTTCTTCCATTTCTGGTGGGACTGTAAACTTGTACAACCACTTTGTAAATCAATCTGGTGATTTCTCAGAAAATTAGGAGTATTGCTACCTCAAGATCCAGCTATACCACTCCAAGGCATATATCTTTATTATTTTCTAAATAGTATTTTTTTTCTTTGGTTCTAGATGTTCAAATATATTATATTTTTCATATTTGTACACAGCTACCTTCTTCCAACTCCTCCCTGTTCTATTCTCCTTCCAGGTTTATTCCCCTTTTTTTCATTATTAACAATTTCTGGTTAGTGCTGTCCATATAGCCATGTGGCCACCCATGAAGTCATGAGAAGCCTTTTTCCCCTCCCTCTCTCTGTAGAAAAAAACTGCCAATTTATCATCTTACAAGAATTTTGACTAGCTTGATCATGTGTAGACAAAAACAGCTAGTATGAGTTCATGTATGCAATAGCCATGTTATGTTCAGAATGCAGCATCATTTTTAAATCAACTATAAAGTAAAATGCGATTATGAAATTTTAAAATGAGTGGATGAAATGAAAAAAAAATATGCTGATTCCATCAAGATCCCAGAAGACAAACATCACATGTATTCTCTCATATGAGGGTCCTAGATTCAAACCTTCTATATTCTGTGTTATTGGGGAGTATATGTATCTTCTTGGAAACTGGAAATGGGCTTTTGGTGGGGCATCCATGTAGGAAGAAAAATAGTAGCTTATAGGTTGAATGAAAGTAGAAAAGGACGATGGTAGAGGCAGAAGGGTTCAGTAAGAATTAGGGGAAGCAGTAGGGAGATGAAGGGATAGTCATAAGGTTACTCCAAGCAAAGTATGAATGAAGAAGCCACTTGTAAACCTGTGATTTTGCAATTAAAGTTAAAAATATGAGGATATAATATAACACATGTGATATAAAAAATAAGGATGGGGAAATAGTGGGAATAAATGTTTAAGTGGAAATGTGAAAAGAAGTATTAAGGAAGGAGTAATAGGGTTGTGTCATTGAAAACATTAACCCTAATAGTTTGCACATTAATTAAAATGTATGTTAAATTGGAGTTTTCAAGATTAATGAGCAAGAATGCTGTCAGACAACATGAGTCATTAAAGAAGAATCTCAATGCCAGGAATGGGTTACCTCACTACAAATTACTGTCCCAGACTGTGCCTGAACAGCAAGCAGCTGGTGGAGCCTCCGACTTGGCTTACAGTGTTTGGTAGGCCTGTAAGCTGCAGCTCAGCTGTCTCTGAGTCACCATATCCCCTGCATGTGCAACCTGAAGCCCTCCCCACTCCAGCTACCACGTGCGACACCTGAGCCCTGCCCTCAAAGGCACCCATGCCTGAGAGCCCTGCCTTCTGAAACACCCACCCCAGCATGGCTGCTTTTAAAACACCAGCACCCATTTGTGTTTCTCTGGAACTCTCCCATTATCATGAATAGTATTCCAGACACCAGAGACAGGCAGATCCAGTCATAGGTACAGGTTCAAGGAACAAAATCTAAGGCTATGGACACCCAGATGAATAAAGGCCAGTGTCAGAACACAGTCCACACAAATTAGCACATCATGGCTCCATCAGAAAACATAAAAAAAATGGATATTTTAATTCAGCTGAAACTCATGAAAATGAGCTTACAGCTATGATCATGCAGTGATTAGAGGGCATATAAATAAGAAACAAATAAATGTCCCAAAGAGATACAAAAATATCACACCCAAACAAGTAGAGGCCCTCAAGAGCATTCAGGAAACCACAATCAGACAAGTGAAGGAAATGTATAAAACAGTTCAAGAACTGAAAACAGAAAGAGAATAAATTAAAAAAAAAACTAGCTAGAAAACCTTGAAAATGGAAAACTTAGAGAAGATATCAGGAACTACACAGGTAAGCATCAAAAACAGAATACAAGAGATGGAGGAGAAAATCTCAGGTGCTGAAGATACAACTGAATAAATCAACAAATCTCTCAAAGAAAACATTAAGTCAGAAAAGTTCCTGACACAAAATATTTAAGGAATCAAGGACACCATGAAATGTCATAAAAAAAAGATGAAAAAAAAAAGGTTCCAGACTCCAAGTTCCATAAAACATTTTCAAGAAAATCATATAAGAAAATTTCCCCAACCTAAAAAAAAAGGAGATGCATACAAAAAGCTTATACTCAACAATTAAAAATGAGGATATCATGAAATTTTCAGGCAAATGGTGGGACCTAGAAACAATCATCCTGAATGATGTATCCCAAAAGCAGAAATACACACATGGTATATACTCGCTTATATAGACCTATAAGATAGGATAAACATACTGAAATCTCTACATCTAAAGAAGACAAACAAGAAAGAGGACATGGGGTAAGATAATCAATCATCACTCAGAAAGACAAATGGGATGGACATTGGAGGTAGGAGAGAACATGTAACAGGACAGGAACCTACCACAGAGGGCCTCTGAAAGACTCTACCTAGCAGTGTACCAAAGCAGATATTAAGACTCATAACCAAACCTTCAGCATAGTACAGGGAATCATATGAAAGAACAGGGAGTTAGTAAGACCTGGAGAGTACAGGAGCTTCACAAGGACCAAGTATATCAGGGCACAGGGGTCTTTCATGAGGCTGTCTGGATATAAGCTAGAACCCCTACCTGGATATAGCCCATGGTTGCTCAGTATCCAAGTGGGTTCTCTAGTCAGGGGAACAGGGACTATTTCTGACATGAACTCAATGGTGAGATCTTTGACACCACCTCCCCCAGAGGGAGGAACAGCCCTGCTAGCCTAGAGAAGAGGACATTGCATCCAGCCCTGACGAAAATTGATAAGCTAGAGTCAAATGGAAGGGGAGGAGGTCCTCCCCTATCAGGGGACTTGGAAAGGGGCAGGGAGGAGACGAGGGTGGGAGGGTAGGATTGGGAGGGAATGAGGAAGGGGGTTATGACTGAGATACAAAGTAAATAACCTGTAATTAATATAAACAAATAAGATATTTAAAAATGCTTATAGAACTTACACACAGGAGGCTTACAGAACACTAAGCATACTAGCCCAGAAGAGAAATTCCTCCCACCACATAATAATCAAAACAGTAAACCTAAAGAACAATCTATAGAAGGAATATTAAAATTGGTAAGGGAAAAAAGTCAAGTAACGTGTAAAGATACCTATTAGAATCAAATCTGACTTCTCAACAGAGACTGTGAAAGCCAGAAGGACCTGGGCAGATGTCATGCAGACACTAAGAGACCACAGATGCCAACCAAGATGACTATACCCAGCAAAACTTTCAATCACCATAGATGGAGAAAACAAATATTCCATCACAAATTAAATTTAAACAATATTTATGAACCAACACAGCTCTACAGGAGATAGAATAAAGGAAACTCCAAACCAATGAGGTCAATTAGATCCAAGAATACACAGGATATAGATATCTTCAGAACAGTAAAAGCAAAAGAAAACAAGCATACAAACAGGCTATCACCACCAATTCTACAACAAAATGAACTAACATTCATTGGTCACTAATATCTATCAACATCAACAGACTCAACTCTTCAATAAAAAGACAGGCTAACAGAATAGTTGCAGAAACAGGATCCAACGTTTTGCTGCATTCAAGAAACACAGCTCAGCAACAAAGTTAGATACACCGCAGACTAAATGCTGGAAAAAGCTTTTCCCAGCAAACAGGGCCAGCAAGAAAGTTGGAGTTGCTATGAAAATACCTAATGAAATTGACTTTCAACTAAAATTATTCAAAAGAGATGGAGAAAGACAGTCCATTCTCTTTAAAGAAAAATTCCGCTAGGAGGACTTCAAAATCCTAAACATCTATGCCACAAATACAAGGACACCAACATTTGGAAAAGAAACACTGTCCTCTCGGTCCAATGATCAGTGAATATCAGTGAATCTTGACTTACTCAACTAGACTTGCAAGTCTTGGAGAGCATTCAAGGACCACTGGGTACTTTAATCTTTTATGGGAGATACTACTTTGAGTCAAGGTTAAATAATTATTTTTTACCACTTTTGCCTCTCTTGATAGCTTGATTTTAAAGGTGACTTGACTTAAAATATTCTAATTTTTATGGTTGTGTTCACTGACAGAATAAGTAATTTGGAAAAAACTAAATTTTTTTCTTTCATATTTATCATGGTTAGTCTTTAAATAGATACTCTTTAAATTTCAGTAATGATCAAATTTTTCTTTATTGAATTTTTGATATACTTATGAATAAATATTACTTGTATGTAAATTTTTCATGTCGGAGTTATTTAGTAATACTGAAAGTACTCACAGATATCACAAGGAATTATGTTACATGAATGTACACTTGAGCTAGGCAGAAATACATCAAAAAATTGGCAGACCCTGAATAAGTAAACAATGAAACTGATGCACATTTACCTGTCTAAATCCAACAGACTCCATGTATTTTGTATATGGACAGAACACACATGGGTAATAGCAGAGCCCCAGAGAGCATCTGCCTACTTACCCTGCATGTCATCCTATCCTTGTTGAAAATTTGACTGTGCTGACCTATACTCATTACACATAATGTTGGATTTTGTAAAAGCAATCTTCTTTCAAGATTATGCTATACAACCCTAGCTATATCCAATACTGATCAGTTTTTATGTCAAATTGACATAAACTAGAATCATCCGAGTACAAACCCCAAATGAGAAAAAGCCTTAGTACTACTGGGCATTGGGCAAACCTGTCGGGAATTTTCTTAATTAGCAATTGATGGGGGAAGATCCAGTCCATTGTAGGTGATGCCAGCTAATGATAATGACCTTTGATCCTGCAACCGAGCAACCTGAGGAAGTCATGATGAGGAATCCAGTAAGCAGCACTCCTCCATGGTCTCTGCTCAGCTTCTGCCTCTGGGTTCCTTCTTTGTTTAAATCCTAGCCCTGACTTTCCTCAATGATGTACTGTTACCTGGAAGTGTAAGAAGAATAAATTTCCCCATCCTTTCCAGTTGCTTTTGGTCACAGTGTTTTATCATAACAATAGTAATTCTAAATAAGACTACACTTTATGTGCCTTATATCCCTGATCTCTCCAAGACTTTAAACATGAATGGGGGCTGGATTTTGTCCAATGATTTTTTTTCAGCATCTAATGAGATGATCGTGTGGTTTTTCTCCTTCAGTTTGTTTATATGGTGGATTACATTGATGGATTTCTGTATATTGAACCACTCCTGCATGCCTGGGATGAAGCCTATTTGGTCATGGGGTATGATATCTTTTCTGTGTTCTTGGATTCAGTTTGCCAGTATTTTATTGATTATTTTTGCATCAATGTTCATAAGAAAGATAGGTCTGCAGTTCTCTGTTTTTTGTCGGGTCTTTGTGTGGTTTAGGTATCAAGGTGACTGTGGCTTCATAGAATGAGTTTGGTAATGTTCCTTCTGTTTCTATTTTCTGGAATAATTTGAGGAGTATTGATGTTAGCACTTCTTTTAAGGTCTGGTAGAATTCTGCACTGAAACCTTCTGTCCCAGGGCTTTTTTTTTTTTTTTTGGAAGGGACGACTGTTGATGACTGCTTCACTTTCCTTGGGGGATATAGGGCTATTCTATTTTTGTACCTGATCTTGACTTAATTATGGTAGATGGAATCTATCAAGAAAATTGTCCATTTCATTTATATTTTCAAATTTTGTGGCGTGTAGGCTTTTGTAGTATGACCTAATGATTGTTTGAATTTCCTCAGTGTCTGTAGTTTTGTCACCCTTTTCATTTCTGATTTTATTGATTGGATAGATTCTCTCTGCTTTTGGTTAGTTTGGCTAAGGGCTTGTCTCTCTTGTTGATTTTCTTAAAGAACCAGCTTTTTGTTTAATTGATTCTTTGGATAGTTTTATTTGTTTCTAATTGATTGATTTCAGCCCTGAGTGTGATTATTTCCAGCCATCTGCCATCTGCTCCTCTTGGGTGTATGTGCTTCAGTTTTTTGTTGTTGTTGTTGTTGTTGTTGTTGTTGTTGTTGTTGTTGTTTTTTGTTTTCCTAGTGTTTTCTGCTGGGCCATTAAGTTGCTTGTATGTGATGTTGTAAATTTCTTCTTGAAGGCACTTAGTGCTATGCATTTTCCTCTGAGCACTGCTTTCAATGTGTCGCATAAATTTGGGTATGTTGTATCTTCATTTTCATTGAATTCTAGGTGAAGCCTTTAATTTCTTTCTTTATTTCTTCCTTAACCCAGCTATAATTGAGTAGCAAGTTGTTCAGTTTCCATGTGTGTGTATGCTTTTTGTTATTTCCATTGTTGTTGATGTCCATCTTTAGTCCATGGTGGTCACATAGAATACAGGGGATTATTTCAATATTCTTGTATCTAAGGTTCCATGAGATGCTGCAAAGATGGTATACTTTTTTGTGTTTGGGTGAAAAGATCTGTAGATGTCTATTAGGTCCATTTGATTTAAGACCTCTGTAAGTGCCTTTATTTCCCTATTTGGTTGGTTTCTGTCTAGTTGATCTGAATCTTGGTGAAAGTGGGGTGTTGAAGTCTCCCACTATTAAGGTATTGTGATCAATGTGTGATTTAAGCTTTAGTAATGTTTCATTTATGAATATATATGCTCTTGTATTTGGGGCATAGATGTTCAGAATAGTGATGTCCTCTTGGTGGGTTTTTCCTTTGGTGAGAATGTAGTGCCCCTCCTTGTCTTTTTTGCTTAATTTTGGTTGAAAGTCTATTTTATTAGATATTAGGATAGCTACTGCAGCTTGTTTTCTGGATCCATTTGCTTGAAAAAGATTTTTTTCCAGCCCTTTACTCTGAGGTAGTGTTTATCTTTGTTGCACGGGTGTTTTTCTTGAATGCAACAGAATGTTGGATCTTGTTTTCACAACCATTCTGTTAGTATGTGTCTTTTTATTGGAGAGCTGAGTCCATTGATGTTGGTAGATCCTAGTGACCAACGACTGTTACTTTCTCTTGATGTGGGGTTGGTGGTATTGCTGTGTTTTATTGCTTGTATTCTTTTGATATTTTTTTTGTTCTGTAGTTATCTTTTTCCTATGTTTCCTTGGATGGCATTGTTTTCCTTGGTTTTGAATTTCCCTTCCGGTAACTTCTGTTCATTTACTGTGTACATATTGTTTAAATTTGGTTTTGTCATGCGATGTTTTGAATTCTCCATCTATGTTGATTGAAAGTTTTGCTGGGTATAGTAGTCTGGTTTGGCATCTATGTTCCCTTAAGGTCTGAATGATTTCTGCTCAGGCTCTTCTGACTTTCATAGGTTCTGTTGAGAAATATGGTATGATTCTGATAGGTCTACCTTCAAATGTTACTTGGCATTTTTCTCTTGCTGCATTTAATATTTTTTCTTTGTTCTGTAGGTTCAGTGTTTTGACTATGATGTGAGGTAAGAATTTCTTTTCTGGTCTAGTCTATTTGGTGTTCTCTAGGTCTCTTGTATGTTTACGGACATCTCTTTTTTTAAGTTGGGAAAACTTTCTTCTATGATTTTCTTGAAAATATTTTCCAGAACTTGGAGCCTGATATTTTCTTTTTCATCTACTCCTATTCTTAGATTTTGTCTTTTCATGGTGTTCTTGATTTCTTAGATGTTTTGTGTTTGGAACTTTTCTGATTTTATTTTTTATTTTTTGAGAGATGTATCAATATCTGCAATTATATCTTTAGCACTGATATTCTCTCTTCCAGCTCTTGTGTTCTGTTGGTGATGCTTACAATTGTGGTTCCTGATCTTTTCTCTATGTTCTCCAGCTCCAAGTTTTTCTCTGTTTGTGTATTCTTTATTGATTCTAATTCTGTTTTCATGTCTTGCACCACTTCCTTTATCTGTTTGAATTTGAAATCCTGCTTTTCAATGATTGCTTCTATTTTTTGTTTGTTTGTTTCCTCTGTACATGTTGCTAATTGTGCCTCTACTGGTTTGGCTGTATTTGCCTGTATTTCTGTATTTCTTTGAGAGCTTTGTTCATTTCCTCTTTGTTTGCCTCAAATTGTTTGGGCATTTCTCTGACAGATTTGTTCATTTCCTCTTTATGAACATCTAATAGCTGGAAAAGCATAGTTTTAAAGTTGTTTTCTTGTTTATCTAGTGATTCGAAGTGTCCATTGATTTGGGGGGTTGCTGGAGAAGCCATAATATACTGATTTTTGTTGGGTGTGTTCTTACATTGACCTCTGGCCATAGGCTTATCAGTAACCCTCACTGTTTGTTCCTGGAGTCTGTACTTCAGACCATAACAATTTCTGTCTCTTTTCTGGACTGTTTTTCAGGAAGATGAGAGAGGGTCACCAGTTTGGGAGTGTGCATTGTGGTTTCAGCTTTACCTAAGTGAGGAATGTGACCCTGGCTCTATTCGCAGGTGCTTTTAGTGGATGCAGAGTGGAAGCGTGGATTCCCTAATTATTGCAGCGGCGGAAGCGTGGATTCCCTAATTATTGCAGTGGCCTACAGGACACTGGTATGCAGCTCTGTCTAGGATACAGTGATTGTTTGCCTGGAATTCACTGGTAGCCCTGCAGAGCAGAGGCTTCAGTATTGGCATTGCTGTCTCACGAATCCTTAAGATACCCACACTAGGGGTGTGGATGGTAGGGATCTAGTGCCTGGTGGCTTGCATAGAGGGGCCCTGGATCTAGGGCTCTGCAAACACTCCCTTGAAGGCACACTCTCTCACTTGCAGAACCAGTTGGAACCAGTCCTCATGTTCTCTACTCTCTGATTTGATTCTGCTGGGGCAAATGCAGGTGTAGGCTAACAGTAAGCTCAGTGTTGCTGAAGCAGCAAGTCTTAGTGTCCACTGGCATGTACCTAAACATAGTAAGGGCAATATACAACAAGCCTATAGCCAACATCAAATTCAATGGAGAGAAACTCAAACTAATTCCACTGAAATCAGGGACAAGGGAAGGCTGCCCACTTTCTCCATATTGCTTCAATTTAGTACTTAAAGTCCTAGCTAGAGAAATAAAACAACTAAAAGAAATCAAGGAAATAGTAGGAACGGAAGAGGTCAAAGTTCCACTATTCGCAGATGATATGATAGTATACATGAGTGACCCCCAAAATTCAATCAGAGAACTCCTTCAGCTGATAATCACTTTCAGCAAAGTGGCTGGATACAAAATTAACTCAAAAAAATCAAAAGCCCTCCTGTATACCAAAGACAAAATGGCTGAGAAACAAATTAGGGAAACAACACCCATCACAATAGCCACTAATAACATAAAGTACCTTGGTGTGACTCTAACCAAGCAAGTGAAAGAACTGTTTGAGAAAAACTTTAAGTCTCTGAAGAAAGAAATTGAAGATCAGAAGATGGAAAGGTATCCTGAGCTTATGGATCGGTAGGATTAACAGAGTGAAAATGGCTATTCTGACAAAAGAAATCTACAGATTCAATGTAATTCCCATCAAAATACCAACACAATTCTTTATAGAGCTTGAGAGAAAAAGTATCAACTTCATACGGGGAAACAAAAACCCAGAATTTCCAAAATGATCCTGTATAACAACCGATCATCTGGAGGCATCTCCATCCCTGATCTCAAGCTGTACTACAGAGAAATAGTAATAAAAATGGCATGGTATTGGCATAGAAGCAGAATCACTGGAACCGAATAGAAGACCCAGAAATAAACCCACACACCTATGGAAACTTGATTTTTGACAAAGAAGCCAAAACCATACAACGGGAAAAAGACAGCATCTTCAACAAATGGTGCTGGTCCAATTGGATGTCTAATGTAGAAAAATGAAAATAGATCCATATTTATCACCCTGCACAAAACTAAAGTCCAAGTGGATCAAAGATTTCATCATAAAACCAGACACACTATATTAGTTAGAAGAAGAAGTAGTAAGAGCTTAGAACTCATTGGCACAGATGACAACTTCCTGAACAGAACACAAACAGCACAGGCTCTAAGATTAACAATCCATAAATGGGACCTCATGAAACTGAAAAACTTCTGTTAAGGGAAGGACACTGTCATCCAAACCAAACGACAGCCTACAGACTAGGAAAGGATCTTCACCAACCCTATATATGACAGTGAGCTAATATCCAGAATTTATAATGAACTCAAGTAGTTAAACAGCAGCAAATCAAGTAATCCAATTAAAAAATGGGTACAGAGCCAAACAGAGTTTCTCTGTAGAGGAATATAGAATGGCAAAGAAACAATGAAATGTTCAATGTCCTTAGTCATCAGGGAAATGTAATTCAACATGACCCTGAGATTTTACCTTACACCCATCAGAATGGCCAAGATAAAAAATTCAAGTGATAATACATGCTGCAGAAGATGTGGAGAAAGGGGAACCCTCCTCCACTGCTGGTGGACATATAAACTTGCACAACTACTTTGGAAATTCATCTGGCACTATCTCAGACAATTAGTAAAAGTACTTCCTCAAGATCCAGCTATACCAGTCCTAGGCATATATCCAAAATATGCTCAAGTACACAACAAGAACATTTGTTCATAGCAGCTTTATTTGTAATAGCAGAAAGTGTGTTAAATTTACATAATGGAATACTACTCAGCAATTTTAAATCAAGGAAAGGATAGAATTTACAGGTAAATTGTGGGAACTAGAAAAGATCATCCTGAGTGAGGTATTCCAGAAACAGAAGGACACACATAATACATACTCACTTATAAGTGGATACTAGATATATAATATAAAATAAACCTACACAAAATCTGTTCTCCTAAAGAAGGTGAGCTAGAAAGAGGACCCTGGGTAAGATGAACAATCCTCTCTCAGAAAGGCTAACAGGATGGACAACAGAAGAAGGAGAAAACAGGAAACAGTACAGGAACCTACCACAGAGGGCCGCTGGAAGAGTCTACTTAGCATTGTATTAAAGCAGATACTAAGAATCAGAAAGAAACTTTGGGCAGACTGTAGGGAATCTTAGGAAAGAAGGAGTAGATAGTAAGACAGTAAGATAGTAAGTAGGAGAAGACAGTTGCTCCACAAGGAGAGCAACAGAACCAAAAAATCTGGGCACAGGGGTCTTTTCTGAGACTGATACTCCAACGAAGGACCATTCATAGATATAACATAGAACCCCTGCTCATATGTAGCCCATGGCAGGTCAGTGTTCAAGTGGATTCTCTAATATGGGGAACAGGGACTGTCTGTGACATGAACTCAGTGGCTAGCTCTTTGACTGCCTCCCCTAGATTGGGGCGCAGCCTTGCCAGGCTACAGAGGAGGACAATGAAGCCAGTTCTGATGAGAGTGAATAAGCTAGGGTCAGATCGAAGGGCAGGAGGACCTCCCCTATCCGTGGACTTGCAGAGGGGCATAGAAAGAGATGAGGGAGGTATGGTGGGATTGTGAGGGATGGAGAGAGGGGACTACAGCTGGAATACAAATTAATAAACTGTAATTAATATAAAAAATTAATTAAAACAAACTATCCTCAAGCAATTGTCTACTTACCTGGGTGGTGCTCATCTTGCGCTCAATTTCTTGGAGTTGGCCAAAGATTTATTGCAGAAGCTGCAAGGATTAAGTCCCTTTAACAACTATCATCATTCATTAAGTATTATGCTTGGAGTATTTGTGCTAATTAATCATTGAAAATAGAAGTACATATTTTCTGGTTTATGGGGTCTTGCCGTCTTTTAGGTATTCAAATACATGTACATATATCTGGCATTAAAAATTAAAAAAATAATGAACATGTTGAGAGCCAGACAGATTCAATGTTCACTCTTATTCCCCCAGAAAAGGACAAATAATTTTAGTTCTGTGTTATCAGGACAAATCCTGCTCATCTCACAGTTGAACAGAAGAAGCATGGAAAGTAGTCCAACCCTACAGCTTACCCAGTCCTGCTTTCCTTCCTCCTTCATCTCTCCTGGGATCAGGAGCATTATCACCCCAGGCTAGGCAGCAGGAAACTAATTTTGAGAATGAATGGTTATGAGAGTGAAGGCAAGAGTAGAATTGAGCTTTCATTTAAACCACGAAGAGAATGGCCTCCCTGGGAAATGTACAAGTTATCCAGTGAGCAAAGTGCTATGGAGAGAACCAAGGAGTGGGTGGGTATTCTATTAGGTGAGGCACTGGTATAAATTGCCTTCTGTCTGTGCATGATCAGGTGACAGTGGTGAAGCAAGGAGCACTGTAGCTCATTGCTGCCTATGCCTACGATGCCAGCAGCATCTCAGGTCACGAACTTGGTGAGAAGATGATATCCATATCAATCTTTGATATTCTAACAGCATGTGGTACATTGATTTCCCTTTTTTGAGTAACAAGTGGCTATTAATATAGCAATTCACCAATCTCGAGTCTGCTAGTCTCCATGAGTAGGAATTGAGCATGAGGGATCTCTTTTCAGGGTCTTTCAAAGTCTAAACTGAGTGCTTTTAGACAAGATGTATTATTTTTGTTTGTTTCTCATCATGGTTCTTTTTTATTGAAAGCTGGTACTGGAGACCACTCCCGATTATATCATGAGTCTTTCTAATCTGTTTCTTTTTGTCTGAATGTTTGTTATAAGGGTTCCTCTGATTTGGTCACATCCACTGAAACAACCTTCTACTCTAGAGGTCCTCCTTTGTAATATAGCTGCTGAATCCCTTTAGAGACATGCAACTTGCTGCTTAAATACACACATTGGGGTTATTGTTATGACTGCATAGTCAGGAATATTTGGGTCAGCAAACTGAGAATTCTTTCTACATAACATCAGAATAAGTTTCCAAATGCTGATTGTGTGCCAATTGTATTTATAAACCTGGGAATTATTCATAAATTAGATTTAAAAGTTTTATTTGAAATTTTGATGCCTGTATATATTGGATTTTCAGCATTTCACTCCCATTGCCTTCAGTCTTCCTCCCCTATCTCCTGGTGAATAAATCTTCCTCAAACCATTGTTTTTTCAAGTTGCTGTTCCTTATTTTCCCTCTGATTATTTCCTGGAATATGGGCTACACTCTTTAAGAAAATGACTCCCCAATCCCCTTCTCTCTCATTTCTTACTTACTCATTGACTTTCAGGGAAGGATAAGGCAACATTGACCCATTCCCCTTGCATAAGGATATGGTAGTGGGTCAAGACTGATGCAAATTGCCACTGTGGCAGTTTGCTCATGAGGGCAACAGACAAGCTATTCCCCAGAGGCCCTGTCTCACAGCCCTTGTTCACAGTGTCTGGTCTATATGTGGAATTTTCCGTGAAGGTCCCTGAGATTTAGGGTGGGAGACATTCCCTTTGGGATGACTACTCCACAGTGACATGTTCTTTGTACTTTGACCAATTTTGAACCTCTGTCTTAATCACTTTTTCCTGTAGAAAGAGACTTTTAGGATAAATACTAAGAATAGCATGATTCTATGGGCGTAAACAAAAGGACATTGAAAGCAGTTTGATGCATGTTTATTCAGAAAACAAACAAAGAAACAAACAAATGAATTATGGTAAGTTTTCCTTGTCCCCAGGACTACCCATAGATGTATTCTTGAACAAGTTTGCAATTCTGGTCATTGACATTGATATCCTTCTGTACATTTCATATAATGAAGGGAAAACATCCTAAAGTTCATGTGTAGACTCCTTCTCAATGTGTCAGTCTGCAATACAACCCCCTTTAGAGCTCAGCCTGTCAGCCAGTGTCTGAAGCAGCAGCTTTCCTAACTCCACACAGAAATGATAAAAGTCTCCGTATTTTCACATCATTGTGTGTCAATACAACCTTGACTAAAATGTATCTAGTGAAAACATGTACTCACTCACTGTACCCATTGTCTCACAAGTTCTCATTACACTTAGCATTAACTTCAAAATTCCTGAGAGATTTCCCAAATTAGGCAGTCTCAGTCATATACACAGGCTATGTTAACTTCTTCTACAGGATGAGCTTTCCCAGGCGATTTCATTTAATATCTTCTTTTTTAAATGATCACATGGTCTTATGCATGGCTAAAGGGATCTTTGTACTTTTGAACTGCCAAATCTCTTCTTTCAAGTCAGCTCTCAAGTAGCTGCTTCTGTAGAAGGCATTCCTATCCCCTTGTTTCTGTTGCATACCCCACCAGATCATTCACTTCTCATCACCTAATTCTTTTCTCTGACTGACAGTACCAGCTACTATCTCTTCAATAATAAAGAATAGGAAATTTACTTGTTAACTTCCTTTGAATGACAACATATATACATGTTAATGGAACTCTATGCAATGGTGAACAGAAGAGTACACACACACACACACACACACACACATTTGATATGGTGTCTCGCTGTGTTTCTGTGTCAAATAAACTATTTATCATAGGTTGCTGGTATAAGCCAGTTTTTCCTCTGCCAGCATCCCAAATTCTCAGATTATAGGCACCCATCACCAAACTAGGCAGTAGTGTGACTCTCAAAACTGCAGTATGTGGCAAGTTAAGTCCATAATGGTATAAGAGTAGTATCTTAGGAAGATGGATAGGAATGCCAGCCAAAACCTTTTTTATCACATGTCTCACCACCACCAGCCCGCTATAAAACCTATTGAGACTGGAGGTGATTATAACTTAAGGCCCCATTTGTATATTACAAGTTGTGGGATTCTAGATACACTATTGATTGTGTGCATAAATTAAAACATTGCAACAGAGCTTGGAAATAACATAATTTCCACTGGTTGCCTGTAGGGGGAGCTATGAACTGTAGGCTTATCGGGGAGACTAGAGAGGAGTAGTGTGTGGAGGAAATTAATGGAAGTAGAGATCCTCCCTGGCCGTATCTGCAGCATAGAGGGTCACCATCAGCTGCAACATCAATGGTATCTACACAGCTCTCACAACCAGGTATTTAGCCTGATTCCACCAAAAGCAGAGAAAGGCTACCCAATTGTTCACCTGGATGACTCCCAGGCATTTTGACTGCTCATGGATCTAGGACAGAGTTCAGTTTCAGCACCATCGGCATTCAGACTGAAGAGGTGACCGTTTGTTACTGTGAAGGTTGTTGCAGTTTCCTCCTCAGTGCATTAGCCTGCAACACAGACACCTTTAGAGCTCAGCCTGACAGCCAGGATCTGATACAGAAAACTTTTTATCTCTACACAGCCTGGTAAGCACTCTCCTCTCTGTCCAAAAATCAGTGAGCCTTGCCTCACTCAAATAGACTTGAAAGTCTAGGAGAGAATTCGAAGGCCAAAATGGTTTTTAATCTTTTATGGAAGATACTACTTTGAGTCAAGATTAAATAATTATTTTCCACTACGTTTGCCCATATTGATAGCAAGCTTTCAAAGGTGATTCTCATTTTTTTAACTTTTATTAATTATACTTTATTCATTTTGTATCCCCCCATAAGCCTCTCCCTCCTCCCCTCCCGGTCCCACCCTCCCCTCCCCTTTCTGCATGCATTTATGGCTGTGTTCATTAGCAGAACAAGTAATTTAGAAATACTTAATAGTTTTCTTTTCATATTAACAACCAATATTCTTTAAATAGATAATCTTTAAATCCCAGTGACCTTATTTTTCTTTATTAAACTTCTGATTTTACCTATGAGTAAATTTTACCTGTATATAAAATCCAGATTTCCCTATCCTTCTTTCCTTTCTCTCACCTAGTCTTCTACTTTCCCCTTCTTTCTTTCCTTCCTTCTTTCTGCTCCTTCTGTTTTTTTTCTGCTGTTGTTGATCATGATATTGTTTCCTCATGATTGTAATCAATGTTTTTCTAGTATTAGAAATTCTAGTATTTTCTAGTATTTTTATTAAACTCACTTGCTTTAACTGTTTTTGATTTTTAATGGAAGCCTGTCATGAGTGTGTCTTCATATTTGCAGATTAAGAGCTCTTAAGTTGGTCCTTGAGCTTCTATGTTTACTTTTATCCCTAGTGATTGTGTATTTGCTTTGATGATATTTTTGTCTGTAGATTTAACCTGTGTTCTCTCACAACCCAGTACCCTGGCTATTTACCTTCTCATTTCATGTCTACTTTGCATAGTTCCCTATAAGCCAGCCCAGCTGTACATAGTATATAAACCCGGCCTTTGCAGTGAGAACTGAAAAGCATCAGACAGCCTGGAAAACCAATATGGAGTCACACAGCCAGGTCTTCATACTCCTGCTCCTCTGGTTGTCTGGTGAGATATTAAAGATTATTAGAATATCATCAAAGTAATTCATTTGTAGAGAAACAGCTATTTATTATAGGAATCCAAATGTATGCAGGCAATGCCATTAGGAAAGGCATTTTAGATCCTAACATTTGTATCAGGAACTCTTTGTGTGTATGTGTGTATACTCATTGTGTATTTTTGGTTGCAGGTGCTGAGGGGAGCATTGTGATGATCCAATCTCCTGAATTCATGTCCACATCTGTTGGAGACAGAATCACCCTAAGCTGCAAGTCTAGTCAGAGTGTGAGTGGTTGGGTAACTTGGTACCAGCAGAAACCAGGGAAGCCTCCTAAACCATTAATCTATGATGCATCCAATAGATACACTGGGGTCCCTGATCGCTTCATAGGCAGTGGATCTGGGACAGATTACACTCTCAGCATCAGCAGTGTGCAGGCTGAAGACCTAGCAGTTTATTACTGTCAGCAGTATGACAATACTCCTCCCACAGTGCTTCAGCCTCCAACACAAACCTCCTTGAGAGTCTCACCAGCTGCCTGCACCACACACAGCCCTGGGCCTGCACGCTTCCCCCTTTTGCTTAAGATCTGCTAAGTATGACTAATTGATGCACTCTTCAGTAGAAATTAATTAAGAAATTGCCTCCTTTCTTCCATGCTTTTGGCAACACTGGTGTGTATAGATAAAAAGGAGAAACTAAGTAAAGAGATTTAGAAGGTGTGGTTTTGCACTGAGAAGATACAGTGCAACAAGAAGCATCAGTGACGTTTATGTTGTCATGTTGACTTTAGATATCTCTTTGTTATGCCTTTAGACTGATGAATCTGTATAAAATAGGATAGACTTTAAAATTATTTATATAGACTACAGCATCATGAGATTCTTAGTTTTGATTAAAAATCCTCAAGCTTAGGTAAATGAAATCTATCAAGAAAATTGTCCATTTCAATCACATTTTCAAATTTTGTGGTGTATAGGCTTTTGAAGTAAGACCTAATCATTTTTTGAATTTCCTCAGTGTCTGTCATTATGTCTCCGTTTTTTGTTTATGATTTTGCTAATTTGGATAGTTTCTCCCTGCCTTTGAGTTAGTTTTGCTAAGGGTTTGTCTATATTGCTGATTTTGTCAAAGAACCAGCTCTTGGTTTCATCGATTCTTTGAATTGTTTTCTTTGTTTCTAACTCATTGATTTCAGGTGTGAGTTTGATTATTTCCAACTGTCTACTCCTCTTTGGTTTGTCTGCTTCTTTTTTTTTCCCCCTAGGGATTTTAGGTGTGCAAGTAAGTCACTTGTAGGAGATATCTCAGATTTCTATTTGGAGACATTTTAGTGCTATGGACTTTCTTCTTAGCACTGCTTTCATTGTGTCCCATAAGTTTGGGTATGTTGTACCTTCATTTTAAGTGAATTTTAGGAAGTCTCTAATTTCTTTTTTTCATTTCTTCCCCGACCACGCTGTTGTTAAGTAGAGAGTTGTGCAATTTTCATGTGTATGTAGGCTTTTTCTCATTTCTGTTGTCACTGAGGTCTAATTTTAGGCCGTGGTGGTCTGATCCGATACACGGAATTATTTCAATCTTCCTGTATCTGTTAATGCTTACTCTGTGCCTGACTATATGGTCAATTTTTGAGAGGGTTCCATGATTTGATGAAAGAAAGTTGTAGTCTTTTGAGTTTGTGTACAGAGTTCTGTAGGCTTCTATTAGGTCCATTTGATTTAGGACATCTGTGTCATTATTTCCCTATTTAGCTTCTGTCTACATGATCTCTCCCTTGGTGAGAGTGGAGTATTGAAATAGTGTTGGGATCAATGTGTGATTTAAGCTTTAATAATGTTTCATTTACAAATGCAAGTGCTCTTGTATTTGGGGCATAGATGTTCATGACTGTGATGTCCTCCTGGTGTATTTTTCCTTTGAAGAGAATGAAGTGCCCCTCCTTATCTTTTTTGATAAATTTTGGTTGAAATTCTATTCTATTATTTATTAAGGCAGCTACTCCAGCTTTGTGAATTAGTCCATTTGGTTGAAAAATCATTTTTCTAGCCCTTTACTCTGAGATGTTTATTTTTGTTTCAGAAGTGTGTTTCTTGAATACAGCAGAATGCTGGATCCTGTTTCTGCAAGCATTCTGTAAGTCTGTGTCTTTCTTTTTATTTTTTTATTTAACTTTTATTAATTACACTTTATTCATTTTGTATCCCTCCATAAGCCCCTCCCTCCTCCCTTCTCAGCCCCCTCCCTCCCTTTCTGCTTGCATGCCCCTCCCCAAGTCCACTGATAGGGGAGGTCTTCCTCTCCTTCTTTCTGATCTTAGTCTATCATTTCTCATCAGAAGTGGCTGCATTGGAGAGTTGAGGACATTGATGTTGATAGGTAACAGTGACCAATGAGTGTTAGTTCCTTTTATTGTGGCATTGGTGATGTCACTGTGTTTCAATGCTTTTTTCCTTTCATTTTTTGTTGTGAAGTTATCTATATCCTGTATTTTTTTGGTGTAGTTGATTTTATTGGATTGGAAGTTTCCTTCAATTATCTTCTGTAGGGCTGGGTTGCTATGTAGATATTGTTTAAGTTTAGTTTTGTCATAGAATATTTTCTTTTCTTCAGCTATATTGATTAAAATCTTTCCTGTATATAGTAGTCTGGGTTGTCATCTGTGGTCTCTTAGAGTCTGCATGACATCTGCCAAGATGCTTCTGGCTTTCATAGTTTCTGTTAAGAAATCTGGTATGATTTTGATAGGTCTGCCTTCATATGTTACTTGGCCTTTTTCCCTTGCTGGTTTTAGTATTTTTTTGTTTGTTCTGTAGGTTTAGTGTTTTCGCTATGAAGTGACCTGAAGAGTTTCTTTGGAGCCAAGAATCCTATTTTTTGTATATTCTTATTATTCTTAGATTTTGTCTTTTCATGGCAGTCTTGATTTCTTGGATGTGTTGTGATTGAAACTTTTCTGATTTTAATGGTTTGCCTGGATTCCACTGGTAGACCCATGGAACAGGGGCTTCAATATTGAGAATGCTGTCTCAAGGATCCCTATGTTGCCCACAGTGTGTGGGTGGGATGTCTGGTTGCTATCATAGAGGGACCCTGGATCTGGGGCTCTGCAAGCACTCACTTAAAGGTGCACTCACTTGCTAGCAGGCCTAATCAGAAAGCACAGAGAATCCCTGTTGTCAGAACAAAAATACTGCCTACATGCTAGGATAGGATCTTCACCAACCAAATGTCTGACAGAGGGCTGATATCCAGAATATATAAAAAAACTAAAGAAGTTAAAAAGCACCAAACTCAAGTAATTCAAATAAAAAGATATGTCTTACAGTGCTAAACAGAGAATTCTCTGTAGAGGAATATAGAATGACAGAGAAATACTGAAAGAAATGCTCAGCATGCTTAGCCATCAGGAAGATGCAAATCAAAACAACTCTGAAATTTTGCCTTACCCGAATCAGAATGGCTAAGATCAAAATATCAAGTGACAATACATGCTGGAGAGGATGTAGAGAAAGAGGTACATTCCTTCTTTGCTGGTGGGGATGTAAATATGCCTAACCAATTTGGAAATCAATCTGGCGCTTTCTCAGACAGTTACTTCCTGAAGGTCCAGCTCTAGCACTCCTAGGCATATAGCCAAAATCTGCTCAAGTACACAAAAAAGGACATTTATTCAACCATGTTGTTAGCAGCTTTATTCGTAACAGACAGAACCTGGAAACAAGCCAGATGTCCCTCAACAAAGGAATGGATATAGAAATTGTGGTACATTTAAACAATGAAATACTACTCGGCAATTATAAACAAAGAAATCATGAAATTTGCAAGCAAATGGTGGGAACAAGAAAAGATCATCCTGAGCAAGGTATCCCAGAAACAGAAAGACAGACACAGTATATATTCACTTATAAGTAGATACTAGATATATAATACAGAATAAATGTGCAAAAATCTGTACAGCTAAAGAAGGTGTGGAAGAAGGAGGACCCTGGGTAAGATCATCAATCCTCACTCAGAAAGGAAAACAGGACAGACAGTGGAAGGAGGAGAAAACAAGAAACAGGACAGGAGCTTACCAAGAATCTGAAAGATTCTATAAGATTCTACCTAGCATTGTATCAAAGTTGATACTGAGACACACTTTGGGCAGTGTTCAGGGAATCTCAGGAAAGAAGGAGTTGAGAGTAAGACCTGGAGAGGACAGGAGCTCCACAAAGAAAGCAACAGCACCAAATAATCTTGGCACAGGGGTCTCTTCAGAGACTGATACTCCAACCAAGGATCATTCATGGAGATAACGTAGAACCTCTTTACAGATATAGCCTGTGGCAGTACAGTGGCCAAGTGGGTTCCATAGTAATGGAAACAAGGAATGTCTCTGACATGAACTGATTGGCCTGCACTTTGAACACCTCTCCCTTAGGGGGAAACAGCCTTACCAGGCCACAGAGAAAGACAATGCAGCCACTCCTGATAAAAACAGACTAGGATCAGAAGGAAGTAGTGGAAGACCTCCCCTATCAGCAGACTTAGGGAGGGGCTGGATGGAGAAGGGAAAGGGATGATGGGATCAGGAGGGGAGGAGGGAGGAACAGGCAGAATACAAAATGAATAAACTCTAAGTAATAATATAAAAATAAAAAATAAATAAAAAAAATAAAGGACAAAGAATTTTTGTTCTGTGTTGTTGTCCAAAGTAGTCTTGGCAAGGTCCATTGTGATCATGGTGCTTGAGCCTTTAAGGAGTTAAGGTGTCAGTCCTTGTGAAGTGTGTGTTTCCTCCTGAAGGGCCATGGATATAAGTGGTAGGGCAGTTGTGACTGGCACATCCTGTGTTTTCTTTACCAACAGTGGTTGACTTAGTTCTCCTCTCACCTTGATCCAGCACCTCTCTTTAAATAGTTTAGAAGATGTTACACTTCATAATAAACTTGCTAGTCATAGTCATCAAGATATGCAAGCCTTCCTGGTCACATCTTTTCCTTGTTTCTTCTTAGTTCCTCTTTCTGTCCTTCTTCCACTTGACATCTCATAATTCCTGATCTTTAAATCTTCAGGTTTATGTCACTGTAAAATGTTTTTCTTCCTCTGTCTATTGTTAATGATAGGTTTTTTGAGTATAATAATGTTGGTTGGAAACTGTAGTCTCTCAGAGTTTGTAGAACATCCTTACAGGACCTTTGTTTTAGGGGTTTCATGGAGAAATCAGGTGTTATTTTGATGGTCCTGCTGTATATGTGACTTTGTCTTTTCCCCTTGAATCCTGTAATAACCCTCACCCCATATATGTTGAGTATTTTGATTGTTATGTGTTGTGGATAAATTATTTTCTTTTTTTTAAACATTCTTTTGGTATATTGTATGGGTTTGTACATTGCTTGACAGGCATCCCATTGTTTAGATCAAAGAAATATTCTATGATTTTGTTGAAAGTATTCTCTGTGCTTTTGACCTGATTTTTGTTTGTTTGTTTGTTTCCTCCCAATGGAAGATAAACTGT
This sequence comes from Meriones unguiculatus, assembly GCF_030254825.1. NCBI lineage: Eukaryota > Metazoa > Chordata > Mammalia > Rodentia > Muridae > Meriones > Meriones unguiculatus. Next base: position 21,523,854 of record NC_083353.1, on the reverse strand, counting down.
GAAAAAGCCTTCAACATATTCCCACAGGAGATGTATATGTATGTATGACATTCATCTCTTCCCAAGTGCATGTGCTTGTGGGACATTTATTTGGACAAACAAAAACCCAGGATAGCTAAAACAATTGTGTATAATAAAAGAACTGGAGGTGTCACCATTCTTGATTTCAAGTAGTATTACAGAGTCATAGCAAAAAAACTGCCTGAAATTTGCATGAAAGACACATTGATCAATGGAATCAAGTTGATTCCATAACATAAACATAAACAAACAAAAACATATGCAGGTATGGATATCATATTCTTTAAAAATGAACAGAAAATGCATATTGGAAAACAGCATGTTCAATAAATGGTGCAGGTCATACTGTATGCCTGCACATAGAAGATTACAAATAGATCCACACTTATCATCTTACACAATACTCAAGTCCATGTGACTGAAAGATCTCAGCAGAAACCAGATACACTGAGCACAATAGAAGACACACTGGGATATTGCCTCTAAAACATTCCCATAGGAGATGATTATTGTCTGCAAAGAATAGCTATAGCACAGACAGTAAGATCAACAATTGATAAATGGGATCTCACGTAAGAGAATTTTTTTTCTAAGGCAAAGAAGCACTATCAATTTGTAAAGTAGCTGCGTATAGAATAAGAAAAACTCCATCTCCAATAGAAGACTGATTGATATCCAACATACACAAAAAATTAAGAAATTGGACATCAACAAACCAAGCAGTGTAATTAAAAATGCAGTACAGACCTGAACAAAGAATACTCAATAAAGGAAACCCAAGAGATTGAGAAAAACTAAAAGAAATGTTCAACATCCTTAATCACTGGGGAAAAGCAACCCAAAACTACTTTGAGATTCTATCTTGCACCTGTCAGAATGGCCAGATCAATAATACAAGTGACAGTTCATGCTGGTGAGGAATGTAGATGCTGGTGGGAGTGAAACCTTGTATAGACACTGTGGAAATCATTATGGTGGTTCTTAAGAAAAATTGGAATCGATCCACATCAAGAACCAGCTCTAAGACTATTGGGCCTATCCCCAAAGGACACAGTATATCACAAGGACATTTCCTGAACCATGTTCTCTGTGGCATTCTTCATGATAGCCAGACTCTGGAAACAATGTAGATGTCCCTAAACTAATTATTAGACATAGAAATTTTGGTACATTTACACAATTGAGTATGACTCAGTTATGAAAATAATGATGGCATGGAACTTGTGGAAGTAGCCAATCAATGTTTCATTTGATTCAAGGCCCACTTCCCAAGATAGAACCCATACCCAAGACTGCTAGAGTCACCAAGAACTAGACTATACACTGTTAGGCCCAAGGGGGATCCCCCTAGGGGACCCTAACTTCCCGAGGGGGATGAAGAGAACTCAGGAGACCAATCATCGCTGCAATAACATGAGGTATTTAATTCAGCCATCATACGATGGAGCTGCCCCCCACAAAACCAGCGAGGAACAGCCTGGAGAGACAGGAGTCTGAGGGTTTTAAAGGAAGGAGCACGGGAATCGCGGAGGTTGCGAGCTTGGCGACACTGGATTGGGTGGTTGACTTTTAAAATGATTGGTTCATTTTAGGCTCAAGTCCTTCTGGTCCTGCCCAGATCAGGGTTGGGGAACTGGTGATGTCTAAACCGGTTGCTGAGCAACGTTATCTCATACTGCAGATCTGGACACTCCTCCACAGCAGGGAAGAAACCTTTTGCATTCCTTTGCAATGGGTCATCTCAATTTATCTGCTCCTCCTGTCTTCTGTAAAAGTGCTGGGAGAATTTAGTTTAACATGGGGTATAGGATTTATAACGAAGCCTATAAAACTAGCCTGTTCCTTTCTACAGCTCAGACAATGAGGGTAAAACAAAACACGATTAGTCATAAAAAGTAACAATACAATGACTTCTAATGATATTTTGCTGTAGTTATAGATCTGTCCCTTTTCTAATAATCATCAGAGAGGCTTTCTCCAGCAGCAGAAGTGAAAAGATGCAGAGAACCATAGCCAGGTATTATGCAGAGAGAGTATAAAAGGGAGTTCTCCATCAAAACCATTTACTTAGATAACAGGGATTTCTAAGAACAGTGCAAGAGCCAGAGTGGGTGCAGAACACCAGGAGAACAAGGCCCTGTGAATCAACTAAGCAATTCTTATATGAGTTCACAGAGACTGCAAGGGCAAGCTTTGGCCCTACAAGGGCCTGAGTTATTTCCTCTGTGTATATATTTCAACTTTTAGCTTAGAATTTTTATGCTACTCGTGCTGTGATAATGAGTGAGTCTGACTCTTGTGTCTGTGCTAGAGACACGTTTTCCTCCTGTTTTGTTCTGATATCCAATTTTGATCTGATAGTTTTCCTTCATCTTATTATATATTATTTTGGGATGTCTGATTGTTACATCTTAGAAACCTGTTTTTCTTTATCTAATAAGAGATAGAAGAAAGGGAGTGGATCCTGAGGGAGGAACTGCAGGAAAGAACTGGGAGGAGTAGAGGGAAGGGAAATATAATCCCTTCTAGGGAAGGGAAATATAGTTAAATAGATTCTTTGGTCTTTCCTGGTGGATTTTACTCCATAACAATTTCAGGATAAATCCTGCCCATCTTATAATTAAACAGAAGATGCATGGAATGAGTGCAACCCTGGAGCTTATACAGTACCTGCTTTCCTTCCTCCTTGATTTCTCCTGGGATGAGGAGCATTAGCACCCCTGTGCTAGGCAGCAGGAACCTCATTTTGAGAATGAATGAAAATGAAAGTGAAGGCAAGAGCAGAACTGAGTTTTGTTTTATTGTTTTGTTTTGTTTTGTTTTCCTTGAAGAGAAGGGCATCCCTGGGAAATGTGCAAGTTGTCCAGTGGACAAAGTGATATGGAGAGAACCAAGGAGAGGGTGGGCAGCCTATTACATGAGGCACTGGTATAAGTTGCCTTCTATCTGTGCATGGGCAGGTGACAGTGGAGAAGCAAGGAGCACTGTAGCTCATTGCTGCCCATGCCTAGGATGTCAGCAGCATCTCAGGTCACAGGCTTGGTGAGAAGATGGCATCCATATCAATCTCTGATATTTTAACAGCATGCAGTACATTGATTTCCCTTTTTGGAGTAACTAGTGGTTATTAATATAGCAATTCACTAATCTTGAGTCCAGTACCCTACAGAGTAGTAATGGAGCATGAGAAATCTCTTTTCAGGGTCTTTCAAAGTCTACACTGAGTGGCTGTGAGGCAAGATGTATTTTTTTTATTTTGTTTTTTTGTTGTTTTGTTTCTCATTATAGTTCTTTTTATTGAAAGCTGGTTTTGGAGACTTCTCCCAATTATCCAATTATATCATGAGTCTTTCTGATCTGTTTCTTTTTGTCTGAATGTAAGTTACAAGGGGTCCTCTGATTTGGTCAAATCCACTGAAATAACCTCCTTATTCCTTATAGAGGAAACATACACTCTAGAGGAAATATACACTCTAGAGGTCCTCCTTTGTAATATAGCTGCTGAATCCCTTTAGAGACATCTTGCTGCTTAACCACACACTTTGGGGTTAGTGTGCTGGCTGTAGAATCAGGAATATTTGGGTCACCAAACTGAGATTTCTTTTTACATAACAGCAGAATAAATTTCCAATTACTGATTGTGTGCCAATTGTATTTATGAAACTGGGTATTATTCAGAACTTACATTTAAAAGTTTTGTTTGCAATTTTCATGTATGTATATATTGGATTTTGAGCATTTCACTCCCATTCCCTTTAATCTTCCTCCACTATATCCTGGTGAATAAGTCTTCCCAAAGCCATTGAGTTTTCAAGTTGCTGTTCTTTATTTTTTCTTCTGATTATTTCCTTGAATATGGGCTACACTCTTTAAGAAAATGACCCTCAAATCTCATTCTCTATTATTTCTTACTTACTCAATGAATTTCAGGGAAGGATAAGGCCACATTGGCACATTTCCTTGCATGAGAAAATGGTGATGGGTCAAGTCTGGTGCAAATTGCTACTGTGGCAGTTTGTTCATGAGGACAACAGGCAAGTTATTTCCACAAGGCCCTGTCTCACAGCCCTTGTTCACAGTGTCTGATTTATATGTAGATTCTGTCTATTCTCTATGAAAGTCCTTGAGATTTGGGGAGACATTCCCTTTAGGGTATCTACTCCACAGTGACATGTTTTCTGTTCTTTGACCAATTGTGAGCCTCTGTCTTAATCACTTTCTATTGTAAAAAGAGACTTTTAGAATGAATGCTAAGAATAGCATTATTCTATGCGCTTAAATAAAAAGAAATTGAAAGCAATTTGATGACATGTCTATTCAGTAAACAAACAAGCAATCAAGCAAAGAGACAAACAAACCAATGAACTATGGTAAGTTTTTCCTTGTCCCCATGACTACCCACATAACGTTTCTTGAACAGGTTTACATTTCTGCTCCTTAATATTAATATCATTCTGTATGTTTTGTATAATGATGGGAAAAAACATCCTAAAAGTTCATGTGTAGACTCCTCCTCAGTGTGTCAGCCTGCAATACAACATCCCAGTAGAGCACAGCCTGTCAGCCAGTGTCTGAAGCAGCACTTTTCCTACCTCCACACAGAAATGATAAAATGTCCATATTTTCTTCTGCTTTGTGTGTCAACACAACCTTGACTAAAATGTATCTACTGAAGACATGTACTAACTGTGACCATTGTCTCACAAGTTCTCATTGCACTTAGCATTAACCTCAAAATACCTGAGAGATTTCCCAAGTCAGGCAGTCTCAGCCATATGCATAAGCTATTTTAACTTCTTCCACAAGGATGAGCTTTCCCAGGCTCTTTTCATTTAATATCTTCTGCTTTAAATGAACACAGGGTCTTATGCATGGCTAAAGAGATCTTCTTTTCACTTTTGAACTGCCAAATCTGTTCTGTCAGGTCTGTTCTCAAGTAGCTGCTTCTTGAGAAGGCATTCCTATCCCCTTATTTCTGCTGCATACCACACCAGCTCATCTACTTTTCAGCTTATTTTCTATCACCTTAGTGTTTTTTTTTGTTTGTTTGTTTTATGTTTTTTGTTTTTTTGTCTAACTGACAGTACTATTTTCTCATTAATGATAAAAAATAGGGGATTTACTTGTTAACTTCCTTTAAATGACAACATATGTTCATGTTAATAGAACTCTATGCAGTGGGAGACAAAAGAGTGTGAGTGTGTATCGTATCTAGCTAGGTTTCTGTGCTGAATAAACTCTTTATCATAGGTTGCTGGCATATGCCAGTTTTTCCTTTGCCAGCATCTAAAATTCTCAGATTATAGGCACCCATCACCCACTGGGCTGAGGAGTGACTCTTAAAACTGCAGTATGTGGCAAGTTAAGTCCATAATGGTATAGGGATAGTATTTTAGGATAGGAATGCCAGCCAAAACATATACCAGCTCACCTCCACCAGCCATCCCGCTATAAAACCTAATGAAATTAGAAGTGATTACAATTTACAGCCACATCTATACACTACAAGTTGTGGGATTCTAGATGCACTATTGATTGTGTGTATAAATTAAAACATTGTAACAGAGCTTGGGGCTAACATTATTTCCACTGGTTACCACTAGGAGGAGCTATGAACTGTAGGCTTCTTCTGGGGGAGACTAGAGAGGAGCAGTTTGTGGAGGAAACTGGTGGAAGTAGAGATCCTCCCTGTCTGCAGCATAGAGGGTCACCATCAGCTGCAAAATCAGTGGTATCTTTGCAGCTCTCACAACCAGCTATTTAGCCTGATTCCACCAAAAGCAGAGAAAGGCTACTCATTTGTTCACTTGGGTAACTCCCAGGCATCTTTACTGCTCCTGGAGCTAGGACAGAGTTCAGTTTCTCTACCACCAGCATTCAGACTGAAGAGGTGACAGTTTGTTACTGTGAAGGCTGTTGCAGTCTCCTCCTTGCTGGGAGCCAAAGCTATCTACTGAAGGCAAAGTCAAAGCTATCTAGTGGAGCCAAAGCTATCTACTGAAGCCTAAGTCAATTAGTGAGTCAAAGCTATCTAGTGGAGACAAAAGATGTTTACTAGGCCAAAGCCAAAGAGTGAGCAAAGGTCATTTAGTGGAGACCTAAAGCTATTTAGTGAAAGTTATCTAGGACCCTAGATAGACTGTGATAGACTGTGAGGACATCCATTTGTTAGAGCATCCCAGAGAAAACATCCCTGTGGTATCTTGCAGCTACCCTATTTAACACATGAAAGCACTCTTCCTATCTCCTGCAGCAACTAATTACCTTCCCCCCTTTCCTGCCTTCTCCCTATATAAGTTTGGTAAAAATTTCTAATAAATGAAGCTTTGATCAAACAGACTTGGCTTCCTTCCTTGTGCTTCTCATCCCTTACCCCCATTCCTTCCACTCTCCTCCCTTAGGAATCCATGTTGAAGCCCTGCAGGCTGGGCACCTCCTCAGTGCATTAGCCTGCAATTCAGACACCTTTAGAGCTCAGCTTGATAGCCAGCTTCTAAACCAGAAAACATTTTATCTCTACACAACCTGGTAAGCACTCTCCTCTCTGTCCAAAGATCAGTGAGCCATGCCTTACTCAAGTAGACTTGAAAGTCTAGGAGAGCATTCAAGGGCAAATATGTTCTTTAATCTTTTATGGGAGGTACAAGATTAAATAATTATTTTCTACTTCTTTTGTCTATTTTGATAGTATGATTGTAAAGGTGATTTGACACAAAATATTCTCATTTTTATGGCTGTGTTTATTAGCAGAATAAGTAGTTTAGAAATGACAGTTTTCTTTTCATATTAGCAATCCATATTCTTTAAATTCCAGAAATGACCTTATTTTTCTTTATTGAACTTCTGATTTTACCTATGAATAAATTTACCTATATGTAAAATCCAAATTTTCCTCTCCTTTTCTACATCCTGTCCTTCTTTCCTTTGTCTCATCTACCCTTCTACTTTCCCCTTCTTTCTTTCTTTTCTCCTTCTCCTGTATCTTTCTGCTGTTTATTATGATATTGTATCCTCATGATTATAATCAAAGTTTTCCTAGTATTATTTCTATTAAATTTATTTGCTTTAAATGTTTTTGATTTTTAATAGAAGCCTGTCATGAGTGTATCTTGATATTTGCAGATTGAGAGCTCTAAGTTGGTCCTTGAGCTTCTATGTTGACTTTTTCCCCTAGTGATTGGTTAATCATTTTGATAATACTTTTGGCTGTAGCTTTAACCTGTATTCTCTCACAACCCAGTACCCTGGCTATTTATGTTCTCATTTGATTGAATACTTTGCATAGTTTCCTACAAGCCAGCACAGCTGGCCATAATTTATAAACAAGGCCCTTGCAGTGAGAACTGAAAAGCATCAGAGATCCTGGGGCACCATGATGGAGTCACACCAGGTCTTTGTATTACTGCTCCTCGGTATGTCTGGTGAATCATTAAAGAGTATTAGAATATCATCAAATTAATTCATTTGTAGAGAAACAGCTATTTTCTATAGGAATCCAATGGTATTCAGGCAATGCCATTACAAAAGGCATTTTAGATCCCAACATTTGTATGAGGAATTCTTTGTGTGTGTATGTGAATACTTATTCTCTATTTCTGGTTGCAGGTGCTGAGGGGAACATTGTGATGACCCAGTCTCCAGAATTCATGTCCACATCTGTAGGAGACAGGATCACTCTAGGCTGCAAGGCCAGTCAGAGTGTGAGTAATGAAGTACATTGGTACCTACAGAAATCAGGGCAGCCTCCTAAACTGCTAATCTCCTATGCATCCAATCGCCCCTCTGGGGTCCCTGATCGCTTTACAGGCAGTGGATCTGGGACAGATTACATTCTCAGCATCAGCAGTGTGCAGGCTGAAGACCTGACAGTTTATTACTGTCTGCAGAGTTACAGCTATCCACCCACAGTGCTTCATCCTCCAACACAAACCTCCTTGAATGTCTCATCAGCTGCCTGCACCACACACAGCCCTGGGCCTGCACACTTCCTCTTTCTGCCTGGGATTTGTTATGCATGACTGATTAATAATTACGATACAGCCTCCGTTCTTCCATAGATTTGTCAACACTGGTGTTTATAGATTAAAAAGAGAAGCTAAGTTAAGAGATTTACAAGTTTTGTTGTAGCACTAAGAGCATATACTACATGCTAGAAGCATCAGAGAAGTGTACAGGGTCGTGGTGGCTTTCAATATCTTTTTGTTATGCTTTCAGGCTATGATATATTTGTATAAAAATAGGATAGAATTTCAAATCATTTACAAAGTGTACATCATCATGAGTTTATTACTTTAGATTAAGAATCCCCAATCTTTGGTAAAGGAACTCTCTCAAGAAAATTGTCCATTTCATTTTGATTTCAAATTGTGTGGTCTATTATAGGCTTTTGACCTAATGATTATTTGAATTTCTTCAGTGTCTGCAATTATGTGTCAATTTAATCTTTTATTTTGCTGATTTGGATAGTTTCTCTCTGCCTTTTAGTTAGTTTGGCTAAGGATTTGTCTAGCTTGTTGATTTTCTCAAAGAACCAGCTCTTGATTCCCTAAATTGTTTTTTTTTTCTTATAATAAACAGTTTATTACTGCAATAATAGATGGCTGTAAAATATGAAAGACCTGGTTTGTATTATCAACATTTATGCATCTGATTTTTATTTATTACAATTATTTCACTTTGTGTCTCAGCTATGTCCCCCTCACTCATCTCCTCCAAATCCTACTCTCCCTTCCTCTTCCCTCGCTCTGCCCACTGATAGGGATGGACCTCCTCCCCTTCCATCTGACCGAAGCCTATCAGATATTATCAGGACTGGCTGCATCGTCTTATTCTGAGGCCTTATCACCTCAGTGGGAGGTGATCAAAAAGCCAGCCACTGAGTTCATGTCAGAATCAGCCCCTGTTCCCATTACTATGGCACCCACTTGTAGATTGAGCTCCCATGGGGTACTTCTGTGCTGGGATTTTAGGTTATCTCCATGCATGGTACTTTGTTTGAATTCCAGTTTCAGAAAAGACCCCTGGGCTCAGACGTTTTGGTTCTGTTGTTTTGCAATATTTTTTTTCTAACAGGCTTAGTGTATCTGGTGTTATGTTGAGGACTTCGATCCCCTTGGGCTTCAGTTTTGTGCAGGGTGATAAGTGTGAATTTATTTGCATTTTTCTATATGTAGATATTCAGTTAGACAATCACCATTTGTTGTAGACGCTGTTTTCCATTGTATGGTTTTGGCATCTTTGTCCAAAATCAGGTGCACATAAGTGTGTAGGTTTATTTCTGGGTCTTCTATTTGATTACATTGATACACTATTGTTTTTCTCTATCAGTGCCTTGCAGTTTTTGTTTCGTTGGTCTATATTACAGCTTGAGATCAGAAATAGTGATACCTCCAAAGGGTCTTTCATCTTACAGATTTGTTTTAGCTCTTCTGGTTTTCTTGCTATGCCACATGACATGGAGAATTTTTCTTTCAAGATCTGTTAAGACTTATGTTTGCCAAGTGGATCAAAGACCTCAACATAATTGTAGACATATTAAATTGGTTAGAAGAAATGTGGGAAAAGCCTAGAACTCATTGGCACAGGAAATAACTTCTTGAATGGAACACAAACAACACAGGTTCTATGACTGACAGTCCATAAATGGGACCTCGTGAAACTGAAAACCTATAAAGCAAAGGACACGGTCATCAGAACAAAAGAACAGTCTGCATACTGAAAGGATCTTCACCTTGACTACATCTGACATAGGGCTAATATCCAGAATATATAAAGAACTAAAGAACTATAAAAAACATCAAATTAAGTAACCAAATTAAAAAATGGAGTACAGAACTAAACAGAGAATTATCTGTAGAGGAATATAGAATGGCAGAGAAACACTTAAAGAAATGCTCAACATCCTTAGCCATCAGAGAGATGCAAATCAAAAACAACCTTGAGATTTCACCAGAATGGCTAAGATCAAACACTCAAGTCACAACACATGCTGGGGAGGTTGTGGAGAAAGGGGAACCGTCCTCCTCCACTGCTGGTGGGAATGTAAACAAGTACAACCACTTTGGAAATGAATCTGACACTTTCTCCGACAATTAGGAAGAGTACTTTCTCAAGGTCCAGCTATACCACTCCTAGGCATATATCCAAATGACACTCAAGTATACACAAGGACATTTGTTCAATTCTGTTTGTAGCAGCTGTATTCGTAATAGCCAGAACCTGGAAACAACCCAGATTTCCCTTAGGAATGGATACAGAAACTGTGGTACATTTATACAATGGAGTACTACTCAGCAATTAAAAACAAGGAAATCATGAAATTTGCTGGCAAATGGTGGGATCTAGAAAAGATCACGCTGCATGAAGTAGTCCAGAAGCAGAATGACACAAATGGTGTATATTCACTTATAAGTTGATACTGGACCTCTAAAATAGGATAAACATACTGAAATCTGTACATCTAAAGAAGCTAAAGAAGAAGAAGGACCCGGGGTAAGTTGATCAATCCTTACTTAGAAAGACAACTAGGTTGGGCATTGGAAGTAGGAGAAACAAGAAACAGGACAGGAGCCTACCATAGAGAGCCTCTGAAAGACTCTACCTAGCAGTGTATCAAAGCAGATGCTGAGACTCATGGCCAAACTTTGGACAGATTTCATGGAAACATATGAGAGAAGAGGGAGTTAGAGAGACCTGGAGAGGGAAGGAACTCCACAAGGACCAAATATGTCTGGGCACAGGGGTCTTTTCTGAGACTGATTCTCCAACCAAGGACCATACATGGATATAATCTAGAACCCCTTCTTGGATGGAGCCCATGGTAGCTCAGTATCCAAGTGGGTTTCCTAGTAAGAGGAACATGGATAGTCTCTGGCATGAACTCAGTGGCTGACTCTTTGATCTCCCCACCCCTGAGGGAGGAGCAGCCTTGCTAGGCCACAGAGGTGGACATTGCAGCCAGTCCTGATGAGAACTTATAAGCTAATTTCAGATGGAAGGGGAAGAGGACCTCCCCCATCAGTGGACTTAGAGAGGGGCAGGAAGGTGATGAGGCATGGAGGGTAGGATTGGGAAGGAATGAGAGAGGGGGGATACAGCTGGGATACAAATTAAATAAATTCTAATTAATATAAAAAATTGAAAAAATTAATTAAAAAATCTGTACACCTAAAATTGCTAAGCAAGGAAGAGGATCCTGTGTAAGATGATTAATCTTCTCTGAGAAAGACATAGGGAATGGCCATTGGAAGAAGGAGAAAACAGTAAACAGTAAGGTAGCCTACCACAGAGAGCCTCTGAAAGACTCCACCCAGCATTGTATCAAAGCAGATGCTCAGACTCATAACCAAACTTTCGGCAAAGTACAGGGAATTTTATCCAAGAAGGGAGAGATAGTAATACGTGGGGAGGACAGGAGCTCCACAAGGGAAGCAACGGAACCAACCTATCTGGGCACAGATGTCTTTTCTGAGACTGATACTCCAGCAAGAACCATTCATGGATAAAACCTAGATAACCTAGAATCTCTCTTCAGATGTAGCCCATGCAGCTTAGTATCCAAGTGGGTGCAGTAGTAAGGGGAACAGGGACTGTCTCTGTCATGAACTCAGTGGCTGGCTCTTTGAGCACCTCCAGCTGAGTAGGGAACAACCTGGCCAGTCCACAGAGGAGGACAATGCAGCCAGTCCTGATGAGACCTGATAAGCTAGGGTTAGATGGAATAAGAGGAGGTCCACCCCTTTCAGTTAGTTTACTTAGAGGGGAGAATGGGAGGAGATGAGGGAGGGAGGGTGGGATTGGGAGGGAATGAGGGAAGGGGCTACAGCTGAGATACAAAATGAATAAATTGTAATTAATATAAAAATTAATAAATAGTAAATTGGAACCAGACAAAAGAGTCCTCATGTTTTTTCTGTGGGACTCATTTCCAACTGACCAATTATTTCCTCTTATTATTAGATGAAATTAGCAAATCACTCAATTTTGTGAGAAACTCTTGAAAATGTTATTTACATGTCTCCTAGTCTCCTCTGGTAATGCTGGCTTGCTGAAAAGCACTTACTCTTCACTCTGTCTCTCTGCATCCTTCAGTGTCACAGGTTTTCTAGGGAAGAGGATGATTAGGTGGGCCTCTCTCTTTTCTGGACTCAACTTCCTGAGGCTCCTCCCAGTGTGAGAAAATGTCCTTCTGTGCCCTTACTGGGAGTTGCTTTCTCTTCCCTGGTTACCATCTCTGGTACTCAACTTCCAGTCAAGCTTTGGCTTTATTTTCACAAATCAGAATCTGAAATGCACTCCTTACTGACACAAAAACACAAAACTCACCTCAAGGGCATAAAAGAGATAGTTTGTTCTGGAACCAAATATTGAGCCACTGATTCCTGCAAAAGAGAATCCAGTTTCCACCAATACTATGGGCCAACCTGGCAGCAGTTTTATGATGTTTTTGTAGTAACTGAACAACAGAAGTCCCAAACAACACAGTTTTCTTTTTTTAAAAAAATTTATTAATTACACTTTATTCACTTTTTATCTCCCCATAAGGCCCTCCCATTTCTCCTCTCGGTCCCACCCTCCCTCCCCCTTCTTCACGCATGCCCCGCCCCATGTCCACTGATAGGAAAGGTCCTCCTCTCCTTCCTTCTGATCCTAGTCTATCAGATATCATCAGGAGTGGCTGCATTGTCATCTTCTGTGGCCTGGTAAGGCTGCTCCTTCCTCAGAAGGAGATGATCAAAGAGCAGGCCAATCAGATTATGTCAGAGCCAGTCCCTCTTCCCATTACTATCAAACCCACTTGGACACTTGGACACTAAACTGCCATGGGCTACATCTGTGCAGGGGTTCTAAGTTATCTCCATGCTTGGTACTTGTTTGGAGTATGAGTCTCTGGGAAGATCCCTGTCTTTAAATTTTCTGGTTCTGTTGCTCTCCTTGTGGGGTTCCTATCCTCTCCAGCTCTTACTATTTCCCACTTCTTACATAAGATTCCATGCACTCTGCCCCACAGTTGGCCATAAGTATCCACATCTGCTTTGATAGTCTGCAGTGCAGAGCCTTTCAGAGGCCCTCTGTGGCAGGTTCACAGCCTGTTTCCTGTTTTCTTCCTCCTTTGATGTCCTTCCTCTTTGCCTTTCAGGATGGGGATTGAGCATTTTAGTCGGGGTCCTCTCTCTTGATTAGTTTCTTTAGATGTACAGATTTTACTAGGTTTATCTTATGTTATATGTGTGTATGAGTGAGTATATACCATGTGTGTCTTTCTGCTTCTGGGACAGCTTACTCAGGATGATCCTTTCCAGGTCCCATGGTTTCCTTATTTTTCATTGCAGAGTAATACTTCATTGTGTAGATGTACCACAATTTCTGTATCCATTCTTCAGTTGAGGGGCATCTATCTGGGCTGTTTCTAGCTTTTGGCTATTACAAATAAAGCTGCTACAATCATGGTTGAGCAAATTTCCTTATTGTGTACTTGAGGCTCTTTTGGATATATGCCTAGGAGTGGTATGGCTGGATCTTGAGGAAGCACTATTCCTAGTTGTCTGAGAAAGTGCCACATTGCTTTCCAGAGTGGTTGTACAAGGTTACATTCCCACCAGCAGTGGAGGAGGGTTCCCCTTTCTCCACAACCACTTCAGCATGTGTTGTCACTTGAGTTTTTCATCTTCGCCATTCTGATGGGTGTAAGGTGAAATCTCAGTGCCCTTTTGATTCTCTGTAGAGGAATATCGAATGGCAGAGAAACAATTAAAGAAATGCTCAATGTCATTAGCCATTAGGGAAATGGGGAAATGAGGTCAGTAGAAAATTCCTAGAGTAATTCAAACACATCTAAAAGGATTTTATGTGCCACTGTGTTGACTCTGCACCTCCTAGTCTTTCTGAAGAGGCTCATGGGGGAGTGCTCTGTGGGTGCCCTATGTGACATTGCTTCAAGAACACTTTGACCACTCAAAACTAATCAAACCATAATACATTTCTCATTATGATTCTGTTCAATAAAAGAAACTATTTGGGTTTTGTAAAAAAGTAAAAGGAGATGACCTTGCACAGAATCTAGGGGGAATTTACACCTAGTAGGTGGCCTTTAATCCAAATCTATGAATGTCATCAGGCACTCTAAACCTGATAGGGAAGAGCATGAACTACAGATGAATGCTGGTAATTCACACCCATCCTACTTTACTGAGAATAAAGCAGGATCTTTCTATCATCTAGACCCAAAGCTAATGTGGGGTTAATATGACATCATTGATTAAAGAATCATTCCGTTGGGCTCGATTCAGAGTCAGGAGTATCTAGTCTTCTACATCATCTTGTCTCCAGAACCTAGAGCTGAGACACTCAAGTTGTCTCCTAAGTCACAATACTTGGAAGATTTATGCAATTAGTTTGGTTTTTTAGACACAAAAGTTAACATAAACATTTCTTGGAGCTTAATAATTTTGAGAATAACTTGAAAAATATTACAGAGATATAGTGGCATGAATGGATAAGAAATTTTCCCCCATATTCATGTATTTGAATGCCTGGTCCTCAAGTTAAAGTGCTGATGGGAGGGCAGTATGGAACTTTGAATATGTAGAAATTTGATGGGGATAGTACGACACTGTTGTTGGGATTTGAGTATGGCCTCACCTCACCTCCAGTTCATGTTTTCCTTCCTGTGTACTCTTAGGATGTGCCCTCTCAGCTTCCTGCTCATGTCCTTACTACCATGCCTTCCTTGTGATATGAATATCTAGTCCTCTGGAACTTCAAGCCAAAATAAACTCTTCTTTAAGTTGCTTTTGATCATGGTGTTTTATCACAGCATCAGAAAATAGCTAACACAGGAAGCATTTTAATATATATATATATATATATATATATATATATATATATATATATATATCTCCACAGAAAAGCATACAACAGGAATAATAAATTAAAAAAAAAAACCTTTTAAGTCACTTCTGTGGAAACAGATCACTGGTGATATCCTTATATCCACAGAGAAGCATAGAACAGACATTCTAAAAAACAGTAACAAAAAACATAAGCCAGGCCTGTAGAAATAGGCCATTGGTAAAGTCCTTGCTGTGCAAGGTTGAAGAACTGAGTCCTGATCCCCATCAGTCACATCAGATGTCAGCTATGGTGGTACAAGCTTGTAATCCCACAGCTGGGAAGGCAGAGAGACCTGAGGATTCCAGAACCTTGTTGCTCAGTAAGATTAGTAAAGGCTATTTAACTCTATTTTCATTGAGTGAAAAAAGGTAGATAGATAAGAATCTATCTATGTGTATGTTGTGCATGTGCATGGATATATATATATATATATATGATATATATTTCAGCAAAATTTAATTTTTACATATGAAATAATTAATTTATCCTTATATACTGTATTAGCTTTTGTATCACTGTGATAATGGTCATGACCAAAATCAATGTGGGAAGAAAGGGGCTTATTTGGAGTATATGACTTGATTATTCCAGCATGAGGAAAATTCAAGTCCGGGACTCATGGTAGTAACATGGAGTCAGGAGCTAATGAAGAGCATGGGGGATGCTGGTTACTGTCTTGCTTTCCGTGGGTTGCAAGGACCAAGAATTAAATCTCTCCTGCGGAACATGTTTAAACTTCAATATGATGTTGTTGACTTCTCCAATACAGCCATTTCACTACTGCACCAGTGGGTACATATTGCTTGGCGTGTCAATGGTAGATGGATATCAGTTGAAGTTCTTTGAATCATGGTGTTGAGAGGCACATTGATTAAAGCCTTTTTCAGAGGTCCTGATAAAAGGACAAAGAGAGAATGTTAGCTTTTTGTCCTTGTCCATGGCAGGCTTGGCAATGACAGCCTACACACTGGGAAAGATCTTCACCAATCCCATATCTGACATAGGTCTAATATCCAGTATATATGAAGAACTCAAGAAGTTAAACAGCAACAAATCAAGTAATCTATTTAAAAAATGGAGTATGGAGCTAAACAGAGAATTCTCTGTAGAGGAATATAGAATGGCAGAGAAACACTTAAAGAAATGCTCAACATCCTTAGCCATCAGAGAGATGCAAATCAAATTGACCCTGAGATTTCACCTTACAATCCTCAAAATGGCTAAAATAAAAAACTCAAATGACAACACATGCTGGAGAGGTTGTGGAGAAAGGAGAACCCTCTTCCTTTGCTTGTGGGAAGGTAAACTGGTACAACCACTTTGGAAATCAATCTGTCACATTCTCAGACAATTAGGAATAGTGCTTCCTCAAGACCCAGCTATACCACTCCTAGGCATATACCCAAAATTTGCTCAAGTACACAACAAGGACATTTTCTCAAACATGTTTGAAGCAGCTTTATCTGTAATAGCCAGAACCTGGAAACAATGCAGACGTCCATCATCAGAGGAATGGATACAGAAATTGTGGTATTTTTATACAATAGAATACTACTCAGCAATAAAAAACAAGGAAATGATGAGATTTGTAGGCAAATGGTGGGATTTAGAAAAGATCATTCTGAGTGAGGTATCCCAGAAGGAGAAAGACAAACATGGTATATACTCGCTTACGTAGACCATTATGACAAACATAATGAAATCTATATACCTAAAGAAGATAAACAAGAAAGAAGACCCAGGGTAAAATGATCAATCCTCAAATAGAAAGTCAAATGGGATGGTCATTGGACATAGGAGAAAATAACTAATACGACAGGAGCCTACCACAGAGGGCCTCTAAAAGACTCTACCTAGCAGTGTATCAAAGCAGATACCAAGACTCATAATCAAACCTTGGAAAGAATGCAGGGAATCATATAAAATAAGGGGGAGTAGTATGACATGGAGAGGATAGGAGCTCCACAAGGACCAAATAAAACTGGACACAGGGGTCTTTTCTGAGACTGATACTCCACCAAGGACCATGTATGGATATAACCTACAACCTCTGCTTGGATGTAGCCAGTGGTAGCTCAGTAACCAATTGTTTTTCCCTAATGAGGGGAACCAGGGCTATTTCTGACAGGAACTCAATGGCAGACTCTTTGACCTCTGCATCCCCCAAGGGAGGTGCATTCCTGATAGGCCACAGAAGAGGACTTTGCAGCCAGTCCTGAAGATACCTGATAAACCAGGGTCAGATGTAAGGGAGGAGGTCCTCTCCAATCAGTGGACTTGGAAAGGGGCAGGGAGGAGATGAGAGAGGGAGGGTGGGATTGGAAGGGAAGGAGGGAGTGGGATACAGCTGGGGTACAGAGTTAATAAAATGTAACTAATAATAAAAATCAAAAATAAAAAATAAAGGACAAAGATAAAGTTAGTTTTGTGTCCTTGCCCAGGGCAAGCTTGGCAAGGTCCAGTCTGGTTCTAGACTTTGGGCCTCTAAGGATTAAGGTTTCAGTTCTTGTGGACTGGGCTTTCCCCTCTGAAGGGCTATACTATGTCATGATATTAAATTTAATAAATATTCTTTAATTTTTTTACTATTATAATTTATAAGAATTTATTCAACTTGTATCCTGGCTGTGTGCCCCTCCCTAGTCTCCTCCCAATCCCACCCTCCCTCCTGCTTCTCCTCCTTTGTCCCTCCCCTAGACCAATGATAATAAATGTTCTAAGAATAAAAAATAATTATTTGTCATGAAGTTTCATGGTATAAAATAATAATTTGGTATAAGAATAAAAGATATATTATTTAAATAAAAACCTATAAATAATAAAACTGTTTTAATAAATATGTAAATATAAATATTGAGATGACTATATGTTTACAGAATAAAATCTAAAAGGCTTTTACAAGTTCTTACACTAAGTTATTTAATGTCCTAAAGAAGCTAAACAAACAATTAAACAAAAAAAGAAGCTAAACAATTAGGAGGTCCCTAGGGAAGATGCTTAATCCTCATTAATTCCGGTCTGCTTTTATGTGTTACTTGATCTTTTTCCTTTGCAATTTAAAATATTCTTTCTTTTTTTCTACACTTTTAATGTTATGGTTAATATGTGACAAGGAGAATTTTGCTTCTAGTCCCATCTATTTGATGTTCTTTATAGCCATCTCTTACTTTAGGAGAATTTTCTTCTATAATTTTGTTGAAAATATCTTCTGGGATTTGTTTTTATTGGGTGGTTTTAATGCTCTTTGGTTTCTGCTTCCTCTCTGGATTTTCAGAGAGAGAATGTTGTCTGTTTTACTGGGCTGCTCTTCCTGGTGTGTTCATGGAATGCTGGTGTTGGAAGATAGGTGAAGAAGCATTTGGGGGAGATGGGGTCTGTTGCAGTGCTAGGGGCAACCCTGAGAATTGGAATGAAACAGAGAGAGTGGAGTGTGTCCACAGAAAGCCGACCTGATCATCTGGCCAGCATTCTTGTGGTTACTAAGGGGTTTCTGCCCAAGTTGGAGACTGGTATAGAGTCACAAGGATTGGAAGGGAGGCAGGAGGTGATAGCCTGTGGCATCCAAAGGATGCATGGACATGGGAGAAGGGAGGTTGCATCTGGTGTCCTGTTGCACAGCTGAGGGCAATGCTGAGAATTGGGTCTGAGTGAACAGAGAGTGAAGAAGGTCCATGGTCACTTTGCCTGGTCTTCTGGCAGTTGTATTTGGTCAGGATTCTTGGCTTTCAAACTTTCTTACCAGGGTTACGTTTCCTATTACTCTTTTCTTCCCATAAATGGTAAATTTTATCATATTTTAGTTAATTAATTATTTATGAGTGGTGTGTGTGTGTGTGTGTGTGTGTGTGTGTGTGTGTGTGTGTAGTTTCACATGTTTGTGGAAGTCATAAGACAGCATTGAATTGGTCTTCACTTTCTGCCATGGGAGTTCTGGGAATCAAACTCGGGTCTGACCTCTGGCTTGATGGCAAGTGAGTTACCTTCTGAGCAATCTTGCTGCTCCTTAAAATTCTTTTTTGATGTTTACTCACTGTACTCAAGTGTCAGCAAAACACTGTCTTTTAAGTATCATATACTATGAGAATATCCATTAACCTTCCTCATGTTCCCTTCATATTCTGCTGTTATATATTCTTGCTCTTGTGTCTCTTTTATTATTGAACTAACATGCACACACACACATAGCTTAGATAACATTAGATAAGTTTATGGGTGTTGCTTCTGACATTCACAGCAGACACAATCTCACAGAAAATTTCCTTTTTCTCTGATTCATCCAATATTTCCATCCTCACTTTCAAAGTGATCTCTTAGCTTTAGGTGCAGGACTTTTGTGTTGTAAGTGTGTCAGTTGTGACTAGGCTCCTGAAATTTGCCTTTTGATAAGTTGTGGGTTTTTTGTAAAACCTCTCCATATTATTCAAAGAAAAATTTCCTTAATGAGAGGTGATAATTGCAGTTATCTGTGGGTATAAACACCAATAATAAAAATAGAGTCAGAAATTGGCCCTTCTGGCTTTCATAATCTCTATTGTGAAATCAGATATGATTCTGATGGGTTTGCCATTATGTGTTCCTTGGGCTTTTCCCCTTGCAACTTTTAGTATTTTTTTTCTATTGTTCTGTATAATTAATGTTTTGATTATTTATTTAAAATTATTTTTCTCTTCATTATTATTCTTATATATTATAACTTATTCACTCCCACCTGTAGTACTTATCTCTCATCTCCTCCTAGTTCCACCCACTTTCTCTTCTGCTCCTATCACCCTCCCCTTATCCACTTATAGGGGAGGAACTCCTCTGCTTCTATCTGACCCTCATTTATCAGATCTTATCTGGGATGGCTTTATTATCTTCATCTGGCAAGGCTGTACCACCCAGCAAATGTGTTCAAAGAGCCAGCCACTGAGTTCATGTCAGAGATCGCCCCTAATGCCCTTACTAGGAAACCTACTTGGAAACTGAGCAGCCTTTGGGCTTTATCTGAACAGGGGGTCTAGTTTCTCTCCATGCATGGACTTAGTTGGAGCATTGTTCTCTGCAGGCCCCCTTGGGCCCAGGATTTTTGGCTCTGTTGTTCTCCTTGTGTATCTCCTTTGATTATCATGTGGTGGTAGGATTTCCTTTTCTGGTCTAATCTATTAGGTGTTCTGGAGGCCTTTCGTATGCTTATAGGCCTCTTCTTTAAATTGTGGAAATATGTTTCTGTTGAAAATATTTTCTGGGCATTTGGAGAATCTTTTTTGCTTCCTCTATTTCCATTATTCTTAAGTTTTGTCTTTTCTTGTTGTCCTTGATTTCTTGGATGGTTTGTGTTAGGGATATTTTATATTTAATATTTTTTGATAGATACATCTATTTCTTACATTGTATCTTCAACCCCTGAGATTCTTTCTTCCATCATTTGTAATATGATAGATATACTTAACCTCTGTAGTTCCTGTTTTCTTCCCTAAATTGTCTTTCTCCATGATTTCCTCAGTTTGTGGTTTTTTTAATATTTCCATATCCATCTTTAGATCTTCAACCATTTTGTTGTTTTCTTCACCTGTTTATATTTTCCTGCTTTTCTTTCAAATCCATCACATGTTTGTTTGAACTTTCCTCTGTTTCTTTCAGTGATTTAATTATTTCTTCTCTAAAGGCCACAAATTCTTTGGCTGTATCTTCCTCTACTTCTTTATAGATGGCCACAATCGGTTTGACTTTATCTTCCCCTGTTTCTTTATGAATTTTGTTTCCTCCATTATCATCTTCAGAAGCCTAGATTTCAGGTCTTTTCCTTTAGTTTCACTTATGTTAGGGTATCCAGGGTAACTGGGTTCTGGAGGTACCACATTACTTTGGCTTTTATTGATCGTGCTTTCAAGATGGCTCATCTCTGTGTCTCAAGTATTGGCTGTTAGTTTCTGGCGTCTGCTGGAATCCTGAGGGATTGCAGGAGTGGGCTGGGTGAAATCCCCTTGCAGGAAGATGGTTGTTCCTAAAGGATTCCTCCTCAGCTTTTTGGGTATTGTCACCTAATGATTGATGGTTTTCAGGGAATTGCCACTGATCTGCTTAGGTGTATTGTCCTGTGGGCTCATAGCTGTTTGGGAGACCTGGGCCTCTCTTCTTACCAGAATGCTTGAAGACAGGTGCCCTGTCTCTGGCTTTCTTTTTCTGAATTTAGTGAGCTGCTGCTGCTTATACACTGTTTTTGCTGGGCACAGCCCTTTTCATGATCCTGAGAGCCCTGAGGTTTCGTCGGTTTCAGTAGGAAGACAGGTTGGGCTTTGGAGCAGCATCTAGGGCTGATCTGGTGGGTCCTAGGCATCAGCAGGTCAGAAGTTGTACCTCTGGGCCCCAGTACCCAAGGTAATCAGTGGCCACTGAGCACAACACACAGTTATGCAGCTGGATTCTAGAGTCCCTGAGCCTGCGAATTACTGGGTGCTTTGAGGCCAAACCTGATGTTTCCCTCACTGTGGTGTTTTCTCACATCTGGGAGATCCAGTCTGTGGTGTTTTGAGATCCATAATTCAGCCTGGTGTGGTGAGTAGAGTTTGTAGGCACAGGCGCAGGTGCAGGTACAGGTGTGTGGCTCTGCACTGGTGACTGACTGCCTGAAGGAAACTGAGAACTTTTCTTGAGGGTGGGGGTTGGCTGAGTGACTTAAGGTTGGACCTGATTGCTTCTTTGCTGTGGGATTTCCTCTCACCTGGGAAACCCAGTCTCTGGTGTTTGGGGAGTCACAGTTCTGTCTGGGATGGTGAGTAGTGAGCACAGGCATGTGGCTCTGTGTTGATGATTCAGTGTCTGCTGGAACCCAGTAGCTTTTCCCATTTCCAGATGTTGAGTGGTTGACCTAAGTTTGGTCAGACTGGATTGCTTCTTTCACAGTTGGGTTCCTTCTCTACTAGGAAAACCAGTTTCTATTGTTGTGTGCCCACAGCTCAGTCTGTACATGCAGGTTTGTTGCTTTGGGCTGATGACCTGTAGGGAACTCAAAAATTTTTGAGGGATTTAGCTGGGTGACCTGAGATCAGACCGAATTGCTTCCCACATTGTTGGGTTTCCTCTCACATGGGGAACACAATGGTTGGTGTTTTGGGGTTCACAGTTTGATCTGGTGGTCACTGTGCATTCAGTGCTTTCCTCCTGATCAGACACAGTTCACTATTGGCATTGCCATATTGGATCCTCTACTCATCTTATTTTCTATCCTCTTAGTATTTTTGTATGATAGACAGTTCTAACTACTCTCTCATCAATGTAAAGAACAGAAAATTAAGTTGTTAACTTCATATAAGTGAAAACATGTACATATTAATGGAACTCTATGCAATGGGAAACAGAAGTGTGTGTACATATATACAATTGAGATGGTGTCTTGCTGTGTTTTTGCATTGAATAAACTATCATAGGTTGTTGGCATATGCCAGTTTCTCTTCTGTCGCCATCCCCAAATCTCTGATTATAGGTACCTATCACCACACTGGGCAGAGGCACGACTCTTAAAACCACAATATGTGCAAATTAAGTCCAATAATGGTAGAGGGATGATATCTTATGTTGGTATAATATTCTTGTGGAATGTATATAACTTACCTTCTTCATTCAAATGCTGATTTCACTACTCTACTATGTGGTTTCAATTTAGACATTGAATTGTGATGTTTATTCTAGGAATCACCTGTTTCAAGGTTGTGTAAACATGCCATTATTTGTTCTCTGTATTGTCAATGAAATAACCAGCCAATGCTGAGCAATGTAAGGACTAGGGTGTGACACCCTCATCTAGAGGGAAAGAGAAAAAATAAAGTGGGAGGAGTCAGAGAGGAGAGATAAGCACGTGAAGACTTGGAACCACAATGAGAGATGAACCAGATCTAAGATATGACTAAAAGTAAGTATAATGTGGGAAATCTGAATGGGAGGAAACTATACGAACTTGTAGGTTTGGGATGGAGTAGCTATTGCAGAGCATTGTGCTTTAGGTTAATTAAATAAATCATTAATGAAATCCTAGTCTCTGTGTGGTGATTTCGGTATTAAGCTGCTTTAGGAATAACCACCATTTAGCTGAAAGTTAAATCAACAATAAATATTAATAATCAACAATAGTCTAAGGAAGATGGTTAGGAATGCCAGCCAAAACATTTTTTTTCATCATATGTCACACCACCAACAGCCATCCTGCTAATAAAACTTAATGAGATTGGAAGTGATTTTAATTTATGGCATTAAATATATATTACAAGTTGTGGAATTGTAGATATACTATTGATTGTGTGCATAAATTAAAACATTCTAACATAGTTTGGAGCCAACATAATTTCCACTGGTTACCTCTAGGAGGAGCTATGAATTGTAGGCTTCTTCTTGGGGAGACTAGAATGGAGCAGTTTGTGGAGGAAACTGTTGCAAGTAGAGATCCTCCCTAGCCATGTCTGCAGTATAGAGGGCCACCATCAGCTGCAAAATCAGTGGTATCTGCAAAGCTCTCACAACCTTTTGTTTAGCCTGATTGCACCAAAAGCAGAGAAAGACTACCCATTTGTTCAACTGGTTAACTCCCAGGCATCTTTACTGCTCCTGGATCTAGGACAGAGTTCAGTTTCAGCATCATCAGCATTTAGACTGAAGAGGTGACAGTTTGTTACTGTGAAGGATGTTGCAGTCTCCTCTTCAGTGCATTAGCCTGCAATATAGACACCTTCAGAGTTCAGCCTAACAGCCAAAGTCTGAACCAGAAAACTGTTTATCTCTACACAGCCTGGTAAGTGCTATCCTCTCTGTCCAAGGATCAGTGAGCCTTGCCTTATTCCAGTAGAGTTGAAAGTCTAGGAGAGTATTCAAGGGCCAATATGTTCTTTAATCTTTTATGGGAGGTACTATTTTGAGTGAAGATTAAATAATTATTTTCCACTTCTTTTGTCTATCTTTATACTATGATTATATGGTGATTTGACAGAAAAATATTGTCATTATTAGGCCTGTGTTCATTAGCAAAATATTTTGTTTGGAAACAATTTAAAAATGTCCTTTTCATGTGTGATCCATACTCTTTAAAAATAGGTAATCTTTAAATTCCAGTAAGGCCCTCATTTTTATTTACATATATTTTCTTCTGATATTACCTATGAATAAATTTTAACTATGTAAAATATTTGTTTGTGTATGAGTTATTTGGTAAAACTGAAATTACTTACATTTATCATGAAGAATTATGTAACATAAATGTATACTTGAGCTAGGCAGGAATACATCAAATTTGTGGCAGACCCTGATTGAGTAAATAAAGAAACCAGTGAACATTTACCTGTCTAAATTCCACAATCTCTCTATGTTCTGCGTATGGATACAACACACGGGCAGCAGCAGAACCTCAGAGAGTATCTGCCTACCAATACTGCTCTTTTTCCTGTGTTTGCTGAAATAGCAACTATATTTTCATATACTCATTGCACATAATACTGGATTTTATAGAAGCAAACATCTTTCAAGATTATGTTACATAACCATATGTATACCCAATATTGATGAGATTTCATGTCAAGTTGACACAAACTAAAATCATCTGAGAGGGACAATCCTCATTGGAGAAAATGCCTTAGTACTACTGAGCATTGGACAAGTTCTAAGTTGCTTTTGTTCATGATGTTTTATCAAAGCAAATCCCAAATAAGACACATCCTTTACCCTTTCTCTCTGTTCCACGTTTTATTTACTACAATTTTCTTCCCTCACTGAGTTCCCCTTCTATGAAGCCACTACAGTTGTGTTTGTGAATATATATTCATGTAAAAGTTATGAGTTATAAATCATGGGATACATGTAATTCTTTTGCTTCTAAGACATATGTCCCCCTCTGCTTCATTGTCATGGGCCACATTCCACTCTAAATTCTCCCTGTCTGCTCTTACATGTAGATACCTGGATATCTCACTCAATACTAAATAAGTACAATTGTTTGTCGATAGAATCTCCTTTCTAGGATTTATTTCATATTTATGAGTAAATATAGCATTTAAGAAATGGGAAACTCAAGGCACAATGTAAGCAATATGCTAACTAATGCCATCCATTCATTTTCTAAAACCAAATTGATCAACTGCTTTTGGAGGCCACAGCTATAGGAGGGCATGACAGTATTATAGGTACCCAGCACTCACTAAAAGATAGGCGTGGCTGGGGACAAAGTCAAAGTATCACTATTTGAAATGATAGGTTAGTCTATATGCGTGAGCCCAAAAATTCATCTAGAGAGCTCCTTCAGCTAATAAACACCTTCTGTGAAATGGCTGGATACAAAATCAACTGAAAAAAAAAATAGAAGCCCTCCTGTATACCAAAGACAAAAGGGCCGAGAAAGAAATTAGGGAAACAACACCCTTCACAATAATCACTAATAACATAAAGTACCTTGGTGTGACTCTAACCAAGCAAGTGAAAGACTTGTTTGAAACAAACAAACAAACAAACAAACAAACAAACAAAACCTTCAAGTCTCTTAAGAAAGAAATTAAAGAAGATATCAGAAGATGGAAAGATCTCCTGTGATCATGGGTCTGCAAGATTAACATAGAGAAAATGGCCATTCTTCCAAAGGCAATCTACAGATTCAGTGCAGTTTCCATCAAAATACCAATATAATTCTTTCCTGAACTTCAAAGAAAAATACTCAACTTCATATGGAAAAAAAAAACAACAACAGAATTTCCAACACCATCCTGTACAACAATAGATCGTCTGGAGGTATCTCCATTTATTATCTCAAGGTGTACTACAGAGCAATTGTAATAAAAAAAAACTGCATAGTACTGGCATAGAAGCAGAATGATAGAACAATGGAATCAATTGAAGACCTAGAAATAGACCTACACACCTACAAATACTTGATTTTTTTTACAAAGAACCCAAAACCATACAATGGAAAAAAAAGACAGCATCTTCAATAAATGGTGTTTGTTTAATTTTATCACCCTGCACAAAACTAAAATCCAAGTAGACCAAAGACCTCAACATAAAACAAAACACACTAAATAAGAAAGAGTGGGAAAGAGCCCAGAACTCATTTGTACAAGAGACAGCTTCCTGAACAGAAGACAAACAGCATTGGCTCTAAGATCAACAATCCATAAATAGGACCTCATGAAATTGAAAAGCTTCTATAAAGCAAAGAACACTGTTGCTAGAACAAAATGACAGCCTACAGACTGGGAAAGGATCTTCACCAACTCTATATCTGACAGAGGGCTAATATCCAAAATATATAAAGAACTAAAGAAGTTAAAAAGCAACAAATCAAGTAATCCATTTAAAAAATGGGGATGCAGAGCTAAACAGAGAATTCTCCGTAGAGGAATGTAAAAAGGCAAAGAAACACTTAAAGAAATGCTCAATATCCTTAGTCATCAGGGAGATGCAAATCAAAACGACCTTGGATTTATACCCATCAGAATGGCTAAGATCAAAAAATCAAGATACAATACATGCTGGAGAAAATGTGGAGAAAGTGGAACCCTTCTTCATTTCTGGTGGGAATATAAACTTGTACAACCACTTTGGAAATCAATATGGTGCATTCTCAGACAATTTGAAATAGCACTTCCTCAAGATCCAGCTATACCACTGCTAGGCATATATCCAAAATATGCTCAAGTTCACAACAAGGGCATTTGTTCAACCATGTTTGTAGCAGCTTTATTTGTAATTGCCAGAAGTCCCTCAACTGAAGGATACAGAAATTGTGGTACTTTTACACAATGTAATACTACTCAGCAATTAAAAACAAGGAAATCATGAAGTTTGCATGCAGATGGTGGGATCTGGAAAAGATCAACCTGAGTGAGGTATCCCAGAAACAGAAAGACACACATGGTATATACTCACCTATAAGTGTATATCAGACATATAATACAGGATAAATCTACAAAAATCTAAACACCTAAAGAAGGCCAGCTAGAAGTTGGACCCTAAGTAAGATGATCAATCCTCATTCAGAAAGGCAAACCAGAAGGACTTTGAAAGAAGGAGAAAACAGGAAATAAGACAGGAGCCTTCCGCAGAGGGCCTCTAAAAGACTCTAACTAGCACTGTATAAAAGCAGATAAAGAGACTCATAAACAAACTTTGGGCAGAGTGCAGGGAATCTTAGGAAAGAAGGGGGGAGATAGTAAGCCCTTGAGGGGATGGGAGCTCCACAAGGACCAACTATATCTGGGCACAGGGGTCTTTTGTGAGACTGATACTGCAACCAAGGACCATTCATTGATATAACCTAGAATCCCTGCTCAGATGTAGCCCATGGCAGCTCAGTCCAAGCGGGTACCCTAGTAAGGGGAACAGGGACTGTCTCTGACATGAACTCTGTGGCTAGCTCTTTGACAGCATCCCCTGGATGGGGGATCAGCCAAGCTAGGACACAGAGGAGGACAATGCAGCCAGTTCAGATGAGACAGGATAAGCTAGGGTCAGATGGAAGGGGAGGAGGACCTCCCCTATCAGTGGACTTTGACAGGGGCATAGGAGGAGATGAGGGAGGGAGGGTGAGTTTGGAATGGGAGGGAGGAGACTACAGCTGTGATACAAAGTGAATAAACTGTAATTAGTATAAAAAGAGAAATAAAAAAGACTTTAAACATGAAAGTGTGTTGGATTTTATCAAATGACTTTCAGCATGTATGGTGATAATCATGTGTTTGATTTTTTTCTTTCAGTTAGTTTATTTGGTACTTTACATTGATGGATTTCCATGTTTTGAACCACACCTGCATACCTGGGACAAAGTCTAGTTGATCATAGCAGATGATATATTTTATGTGGTTCTTGGATTCAGTTTGTGAGTATTTTAATGGTACATTTGTGTCAATATAAATAAGGGAAATAGGTCTAACCTTTCCTTTTTTTGATGGGTCTTTGTGAGGTTTATATACCAAGGTGGTGTCATAGAATAAGTTTGATGATACTCCTTCTCTTTGGAATAGTTTGAAGAGTATTTGTGTTAGCTCTTTTTTGAAGGCCTGCTATAATTCTTTACTGAAACCATTTGGCCCCCGTTTTTTATTTTATTTTTTACTTTTTTTTGGATGAGAGAAATTTGGTGACTTATTCTGTTTCCTTAGTTAATATTGTACTATTTAATTTATTCACTTGATCTTGATTCAACTATTGAAAGGTGTATCGATCAGGAACTTTTTCCATTTCATTTAGATTTTCAAATTTTGTTGCATAATTCTTTTGAAGTAAGCCCTACTGATTCCTTGGATTTCCTAATTGTCTATAGTGATGGCCCTCTTTTCATTTATTTATTTTGTTTATTTGAAGAGTGCCTCTCTGCCTTTTAGTTACTTTGGCTAAGCATATTTTTCTATTTTGTTGTTTTTCTCAAAGAACCAGCTATTGGTTTTGTTGATTCTTTGAATGTTTTCTTTTCTTTTTTTTTTCTTTTTTTTTCTAGTTTATTGATTTCGGACCTGAGTTTGGTTACTTCTAGTCATTTATGCCTCTTGGGTGTGTTTTTTCTTTTTCTTTTCCTTTTCTTTTCTTTTTTTTTCTTTTCTTTTCCCTTCTCTTCTCTCTCTCTTTCTTTCTTACTTTTATTTTTAGAGCTTTCATGTGATCTGTTAAGTTGCTTGTATGAGATTTCTGAAATTTCTTTATGAAGGCACTTAGTGCTACAAACTTTCCACTTAGCACTGCTTTCATTGTATCCCATAAGATTGGGTATATGGTGCCTTCATTTTCATTGAATTCTAGGAAGACTTTAATTTATTTCTTATTTCTTCCCTAACCCAGCTGTCATTAAGTAGAGAGCTGTTCAATTTCCATGCTTATGTAGGCTTTTTGCTAATGCTGCTGTTGGTGAGGTTCAACTTTAGTCCATGGTGGTCTGATAGTACTCAAGGGATGATTTCTATCTTCTTTTATCTGTTGAGGCTTGCTTTGTGACTATTTATATGATCTATTTAGGAGAAGGTTCTAGGAGGTGCTGAGAGAAAGGTAATTTTTTTTGTGTTTGGATGAAAAGTTCTGTCAATGTCTGTTTGGTCCACTTGATTGATGACATTGTTAGTGTCATTGTTTCTTTGTTTAATTTCTGTTTTGTTGACCTGTCCTTTGATGAGAGTGGAGCATTGAAGTCTCCTACTATTAAAGTGTAGGAATCTAAGTGTGCTTTAAGTTTTATTAATGTTTATTTTACAAAAGTGGTTGGCCTTGTATTTGAGGCATAGATGTTCAGTACAGAGATGTTTTGTTGATGGAATTTTTCTTGAGTATGAAAAGACCTTCCACATCCCTTTTGATTAATTTTGGTTGAATGTTTATTTTATTAGATATTAGAATGGCTACTCCTGCTTACTTCTTGGGTCTGTTTGATGGGAAAACCATATTCCAGCCCCTTTCTTTCATGAAATGAAAGAAAAAAGAAGAAAAAGCCCCTTTCTTTCTATCTTTGTAATTGAGGTGTGTTTCTCATATATAACAGAATGTTGGGTTTTTTTTATGCGTCCATTCTGTTAGTCTGTATGCTTTTGCTGCAGAGTTTAGTCCATTGATGTTGAGAGAGGTTAGTGACCAGTGACCGTTAGATCCATTTATTTTGATGTTGGATTTAGTAGGTTATTTGTGTACTTGGTCACTTTCAGTTTTTCTGCAGTGTGGTTATTTTTTTTCCTGTATTGTTCTGTGTATAGTTAGTCTTCTTAGGTTGTATTTTTCCTACTAGTACATTCTGTAATAATGGCTTTTCAGGTAAGTATTGTTTAAAGTTTTGGTAGTTGAATATCTTATTTCCTCCATTTATGATGACTGAGAGTTTTGCTGAGTATAGTGGTCTTGACTGACATCTTTGTTCTCTAATGGTGTCCATGATATTGATCCTGTCTCTTCCAGCTTTCATAGTCTTTGTTGAGAAGGCAGGTGTGATTCTGATGGGTTTTCCATTGTAGGTTTCTTGGCCTTTTACCCTTGCAGCTTTTGGTATTTTTCTTTGTTCTATACATTTAGTGTTTTGATTACTATGTGTTTGGAGGCTTTTTATTTTCTGGTCCAATCTATTATGTGTTTTGTAGGCCTCTTGTATGCATATAGACCTCTCCTTTAAATTGGGGAAAATTTCTTCTATGATTTTATTGAAAATATTTCCTGGGCCTGAGAGACAGAATCTTGTTTTGCCTCTATTCCTTTCATTCTTAAGTTTTGTATTTTCATATTGTCCTTGATTTCTTGGATGTTTTGTGTTAGGAATTTTGTTAGAGATAACATATTCTTTGATGGATACATTGATTACTTCTATTTTATCCTCATTCCCTAAGATTCTTTTTTCCATCTCTTGTAATCTGTTGGATATGCTTATTTTGGTACTTTATGCTTTCTTTCCTAAATTTTACCTCTCCTATGATTTCCTCAATTTGTGTTTTCTTTAACATTTTCCATATCCATCTTCAGATTTTGAATCATTTTGCTTATTTCCTTCACCTGTTTCTTTGAATTTTCCTTCAATTCCTTCACCTGTTTTTTTAAACTTTTTTTTATTTCATTTCTTTCAGCAGCTAATTTTTTTTTCCTCTAAACCTCACGAACTGTTTTGCTGTATCTTCTAGTATTTCTTCACTGATGGCCATAATCTGTTTGAGCCTATTTTTTTTCTGTATTCCTATATAAATTTAATTCATTTCCTCTATTATCATCTTCATAGGCATATATTTAAGGTCATCTTCTTGAGTTTCACTTATGTTTAGGGTATCCAAAGATGCTTGCCCTTGGATAATTGGGTTCTGGAGTTACCATATTGTTTTGGCTTTTATTGATTGTGCTTTTACACAGAATTTTAACCATCTTGGTGTCTCAGATGTGGGCAGATAGATTCTGGTGCCTGCTGGAGTCCTGAGGGGTGGGGGGTGCAGGAGAAATTTCCTTGGCAGGCAGATGGTTGTTCCTGAAGAAGCCCTCCTCAGCTTTTTGTTTATGGTCACCAAATGGCCTGTGCTTCTCAGGGACTTAAAATAGCTCTACTCAGGCGTATGGTCCTGTGGGTTAACTTGGCTACATGGGAGCCCAGGGGCTCGCCTCTCAACAGAAGTTCTGGAGACAGCTGTCCTGCCATTGTCTTCTTTTGCTCTGAATTTAGTGAGCTGCTGCTGCATATATGCTGTTTTTGCTTGGCTAGTCTCCTTGAAGAAACAGGGATCTCTGAGGTTTCACTAGGGAGAGAAGTTGAGCTTTGGAGAAGTATCTGGGCTGCTCCTGTGGGTCACAGGTGTCTGTAGGTCTGAGGTTGGATCCCTGTGGCCCAGTACCCAAGAAGTAATCATTGGCCAGTGAGCTCAGCACACAGGTATGTGGCTGGAGGCTAGATTCCCTGAGTCTGTGGAAACCTAGGAACTTTTCCAGGCATTAGCTGGGTGTCCTGAGTTTGGACCTGATGCTCCCTTCAGTGTGGGATTTCCTTACTACTTGGAGATCCACTCTGTGGTGTTTTGGGGTCCACAATTCAACTGGGATGGTGAGTAGAGCATTCAGGTGTGTGGCTCTGCATTGGTGACTGCGTGCCTGCAGGAACCCAGGAACTTTTCGGGGGGTGGCATGGCTGGGTGACCTGAGTATGATCAGGCCCAATTCCTTCATTCACTGTGGGGTTTCTTCTGTACTGGGAAACCCAGTTTCTGCTGTTGTGTGGCCCACAGCTCATTCTGTGACCATGATCAGAGCACACAGGCATGTGGCTCTGGGTTTGCAATCAAGAGCCTGTAGCGAAATCAAGAGCTCTTCTGGAAATTAGCTGGGTGACCAATTGTACCTGATGGCTTTCCTCAG
The DNA here is from genome assembly GCF_030254825.1 of Meriones unguiculatus. NCBI lineage: Eukaryota > Metazoa > Chordata > Mammalia > Rodentia > Muridae > Meriones > Meriones unguiculatus. The sequence continues at coordinate 21,492,135 of NC_083353.1, read as the reverse complement.
CATGTGGTTTTTTCTGACCTGGGAAACATAATTTCTGGTGTTTTGGGGCTCACTATTGGTCTGTTCGTTGATATTCAGTCACTGCTGCCCTGGTGAACAGACAGTGTCCTCTTGACATTGCCATCTTGGATCATGACCACATCATCTTGTTTTCTATCACCTTAGTATTTTTGTCTGACTGACAGTACTTACTTCTCTGTCATCAATGATAAGGAATGTGAAATTTACTTGTTAATTTCCTTTGAATGACAACATATGTACATGTTAATGGAACTCTATGCAATGGGAGACAAGAGTATGTACATATATATATTTGAGATTGTATCTAGCTATGTTTCTGTGTCAAATAAACTATTTTTCATAGGTTGCTGGCATATGTCAGTTTCTCTTGTCAGCATCCCAAATTCTCAGATTATAGGCACACATCAACAAAGTGGGCAGAGGTGTGACTCTTAAAACTGCACTATGTGGCAAATTAAGTCCAGTAATGGTATAGGGGAAATACCTTAGGAAGATGGATAGGAATGGCAGCCAAATCATTTTTAGCACATGTCTCACCATCACCTGCCATCCTGCTATGAAGCCTAATGAGACTGAAGTGATTGTCACTTGCAGCCCCATCTATATACTACAAGTTATGGAATTCTAGGTGTACTACTGATTGAATGCATAAGTTAAAACACTGACAGTTTGGAGCTAACATTATTTCCACTGGTCACCTCTAGGAGGAGCTATGAACTGTAGGCTTCTTCTGGGGGAGACTAGAGACTAATAGTTTGTGGAGGAAACTGGTAGAAGTAGAGAACCTCCCTGACCATGTCTGCAGCATAGAGGGTCACCACAAGCTGCAAAATCAGTGGTATCTCACAGCCCGCTATTTAGCCTGATTCCACCAAAAGCAGAGAAAGGCTAGTAATTTGTTTGCCTGGGTAACTCCCAGGCATCTTTACTGCTCCTGGATCTAGGACAGAGTTCAGTTTCTCTACCATTAGCATTCAGACTGTGGCAGTTTGTTACTGTGAAGGCTGTTGCAGTCTGCTCTTCAGGGCATTAGCTTGTAATACAGACACCTTTAGAACTCAGCCTGGCAGCCATTGTCTGAAGCAGCAAATTTTATCTCTACAGAGCCTGATAATCACTCTCCTCACTATCAGTGAGACTTGCCTTACTCACCTAGACTTGAAAGTCTCAGAAAGCATTCAAGGGCTAATGTGTCCTTTAATCTTTTCTGGGAGACACAACTTTGAATCAAGATTAAATAATTATTTTCCACTTCTTTTGCCTATCTTTTTGTTTTTCTTTATTTTATATTTTAATTTTTCACATAATTACAGTTTATTCACCGTGTATGCCAGCTGTAGCCCACTTCCTCACTCCCTCTCAATCCCACCCTCCCTCGCTCATCTCCTCCCCTGACCCTCTAGAAGTACAAAGGTAGTTGAGGTCCTCCTCTCCTTCCCTCTGTCCCTATCTTATCAGGAATCATCAGGACTGGTTTTATTGTCTTCCTTTGTGTCCTGGTAAGGCTGCTCCTCATTGGGGGGGGATGTGATCAAAGAGCCAGCCACTGAGTTCTCTCTGTTAAGTTTGATGTTGGCTATAGGCTTGCTGTATATTATCTATATTATGTTTAGGTATATGCTTTGTATCCATGATATCTCCAAGACTTTAAACATAAATGGGTGTTGAATTTTGTCAAATGCTTTTTTGGCAGCTACAGAAAAGATCATGTGGTTTTTATCCTTCAGTTTGTTTATACAGTGGGTTTCATTGATGTATTTCCGTATATTGAACCACCCCTGTGTGCCTGCGATGAAGCCTACTTGGTTATGGTAGATGATATATTTGATGTGTTCTTGGATTCGGTTTGCAAATATTTCATTGTGTTCTCGGATTAGGTTTGCAAATATTTTATTGAGGTGTTTTTTGTTTGTTTGTTTTTTGTTTTTGTTTTTGTTTTTGCAGCAGTGGTCTTTAGAGGGAAAGGTCTGACATTCTTTTTTTTTGTTAGGTCTTTTTGTGGTTTAGGTATCCAAGTGACTGTGGCATAGAATCAGTTTGGTAATGTTCCTTCTGTTTATAATTTGTTGACTAGTTTGAAGTGAATCTGAGTTAGCTCTTTTTTGAAGGTCTGGTAGAATGCTGCTCTAAAATCATCTGGCCATGGGCTTTGTTTTGGAAGGGAGACTTTGGAAGACTGCTTTTATTTCCTTGCAGGATATAATACTACTTAATCTATTTACCAAATCTCGATTTAATTTTGGCAAATGTAATATGAAAAGGAAATTGTCCATTTCCTTTAGATTTTCAAATTTTGTGGCATATTGGCTTTTGAAGTAAGACCTAATGATTGTTTGGATTTCCTCAGTGTCTGTTGTTAAGTTCCCGTTTTCGTTTCTGATTTTTCTAATTTGGATAGTTTCTCTCTGCCTTTTAGTTAGTTTGGCTAAGGGTTTGTCTATCTTTTTATTTCCTCAAAGAACCAGATATTGGTCTTATTGTTTCTTTGTAATGTTCTCTTTGTTTCTAAATCATTGATTTCAGCTCGGAGTTTGATTATTTCCAATTGTCTACTCCTCTTGGGTGTGTGTGCTCTTTTTTTCCTAGGGCTTTTAGGTGTGCCTTAAGTTGTTTGTGTGAGATGCCTCACACTTTTTTGTGGAGGCACTTAGTGCTACGAACACTCCTCTTAGCAATGCTTTCATTGTTTTCCATAAGTTTAATTAACTTGAATCTTCATTTTCATTGAATTTTAGGAAGTCTCTAATTTATTAATCACACTTTATTCACTTTGTATCCCCCCATAGACCCCTCCCTGCTCCCCTCCCAATCCCACCCTTCCTCCCTCTTCTCCATACATGCCCCTCCCCAAGTCCAATGACAGGGGAGGTCTTCCTCTCCTTCCTCATCTTAGTCTATCAGGTCTCACCAGGAGTGGCTTCACTGTCTTCTTCTGTGGCGTGGTAAGGCTGCTACCCCCTCAGGGTAAGATGATCAAAGAGCAGGCCAATCAGTTCATGTCAGAGACAGTCCCTATCCCCATTACTATGGATCCCACTTGGACACTGAACTGCCATGAGCTACATCTGTGCAGGGGTTCTAAGTTACCTACACCAATGGTCCTTGGTTGGAGTATCAGTTTCAGAAAAGACCCCTGTGCCCATTACTTGGCCTTTTTACCTTGCTGCTTTTTGTGCTTTTTTCTTTCTTCTGTAGATTTATTGTTTTGACTATGATGTGACATAAGGAGTTTCTTTTCTGATCTAGTCTATTTGGTGTTCTGTAGGCCTCTCGTATGTTTATTGACATCTCTTTCTTAAGTTGGAAAATTTTTCTTCTATGATTTTTTTGAAAATATTTTCTGGACCTTGGATCCTGGAATCCTCTTTTTCATCTGCTACTACTATTCTTAGTTTTCGTCTTTTCATGGAATCTTTGATTTCTTGGATGTGTTGTGTTTCAAACTTTCCCAATTTACTTTTTCTTTGGGAGATGTATCAATTTCTCCAAGTGTATCTTCAGCACCTGAAATTTTCTCTTCCATCTCTTGTATTCTACGGTGATGCTTACCTTTGTGGTTCCTGATGTTTTCTCTAATTTCTCAGCTCTAGGGCTGTCTCTGTTTGTGTTTTCTTTATTGATTCTAATTCTGTTTTCATGTCTTGGAACATTTCCTTCATCTGTTTAAATGTGTTTTCCCATCTTTCCATGATGGCCTTTTTTTTTATTATTCATTTCCTCTCTATATGCCATGAATTGTTCCTCTATCTGTGCCTATATTCGTTTGGCTGTATTTGCCTGTACTTTGAGAACTTTTTTCCTTTCTTCTTTAATGTGCCTCTAATATCTTGACAAACCTACAACTGAGATTATTTTCCTTTGTTTCCAATGAAGTGTAATGTCCATTGATATTTGTGGTTGCTGGTGAAGCCATAATGACCTGATTTTTGTTATATGTGTTTTTATGCTGACCTCTAGCCATCTCCTTATCTGTAACCTTCAGTGTTTGTTCATGGAATCTGTACTTCGGACTGTGTCTCTCTTTCTCTAGTATCTGTAGTATATATACTTCAGGAAGATGAGAAAGGTCCACCAATTTGAGAGGAGATGCTGTTGTTTCAGCTATAGCTAAGGGAGGAAAGTCACAGAGCAGGTGCCCAAGTGTGGGAAAGCAAGTATGGGCATGTGCATGGAAGTGTGCCTTGAAGCACATGGTATTAGAGAGTATAGATGCCTGGAATGTGGGTCTTAAGTGCAGGAGGGGTGCGGGTGCTAGAGCTGTTCACAAGAGCAATTTGCATGTGCAGGTGCCCTGAATATCTCAGTGGCCTACAAGCTTGCCTAACTGTCTTCCTGGTATTTAGATCTGTCTGGGCTCCAGGAACTATATGACTGGACTTCACTGGTGGACCCACAGAACAGAGGCTTCAATGTTGAGAATGCTGTCCCAAGGAACCTTTTGTTGCCCATAGTGTGTGTGTGTGTGTGTGTGTGCATAGGAGGATCAAATGTCTGGCTGCTAGCATAGAAACACCCTGGATCTGGGGCTCTGATACCTGGGAGGCCCTTGAAATTCTGTACATATGCGTGCAGCCCTGATAGGCCTGCACACAGTGGTGGCTGGGGGTCCTGCACAGCCACAGAATGGGAGACCAGCACAGTTTTCCCCTGGGAGACCCTGGGAGGTTTGTACATCAGTCTGGCACTGTGGAACTGGGAGGCCTGTTTCTGCTCTCTCAGTTGCTGAGCAGGGATTTCCATGCTTGAAGCAGCAGGCACTGCGGGCCGATACTGCAGAGGTGGGAGTACAATCAAGGGGAAGTGCTGCATTTGAATATTCAACATTTTCAGTCCTTGGAGATGTCCGTGGGTGACATGATCCAAATGGTATCAGCTTACTCGTTGTCACCTCTTACCCTGGAAGCCTCAGTGTCGATGTTCTGGCTTCAGCTGTTACTTCCCTCACCAATTTTGGAAATTTGAATACCATGCCCTTCAGGTATGGTGCGTGGTGGTCCCCACAATTTTGGATCCTACCTTTGTCCTTCTCGTTAGCATTATTTTAGAGGTGATTTTACACAAACTATTCTCATTTTTATGGCTGTGATTATAAGTAGAATAAGTAGTTTGGAAATAATTTTAAAATGTTCTTTTCATATTTATCATCCATACTCTTTAAATAGATATTCTTTAAATTTCAGTCATGACCTCATTTTATTTATTGAACTTCCTATATTACCTATGAATAAATATTGCCTATGCATAAAATTTGTTTGTGTCTGAGTTAAAATGAAAGTACTTAGAAATCATGAGGAATTACGTCACAGAAATATACTCTTGTGCTATCAAAATTTTGGCTATCAGTGGCTATCAAAATTTTGGTAGCCACTGAATAAGTAAAAAATGAAACTGATCCACATTCACCTGTATAAATTCAACAGTCTCCCATGTGTTCTGCATATGGACAAAACACATGAGCAGCAGCAGAGCCTCAGAGAGCACCTGCCTACTCACCCTGCATTTTTTTCTGCCCTTGTTGAAAAATTAACTGTGTTGGACTTTACTCATTACACACAATGTTGGATTTTAGAAAAGCAATCTTCTTACAAGATTATGTTACATAACCATATTTATACCCAGTACTGATGAGATTTTATGTCAAATTGACACAAACTAAAAACATGATGGACAAACCTCATTTAAGAAAATGCCTTAGTACTAAGTACTAACACATTGGGCAAGCCTGTTGGGCTTTTTCTTTGTTAAAATTGAATATTTTTTATTAATTATAATTTATTTACTTTCAATCCCAACTCTAGCCCCGTCCCTTGTCCTCTCCTAATCCCCCCTTCCTCCTTCTTCTCTACCCAAGCCCCTCTCCCATTCCACTAATAGGGGAGGTCCTCTTTCCCTTTCATGTGATCCTAGTCTATCAGGTCTCATTAGAAGTGGCTGCATTGTTTTCCTCTGTGGCCTGGTAAGGCTGCTCCCCCGTTAGGGTGAGGTGATAAAAAACAGGCCACTGAGTTCATATCAGAGACCATTCCTCTTCCCATTACTAGGGAATTCACTTGAACAATGAGCTGCCATGGGCTACCTCTGTGCAGGGGTTCTGGTTACCTCCATGCATGGTCCTTGTTTAGAGTATCAGTCTCAGAAAAGATCTCTGTGTCCAGATTTTTTTTCTCCTTTTGTAAAGCTCCTGTTCCTTCCAGGTCCTTGTATATCTCCCATTCTTTCATAAGATAACCTACACTCTGCCCAATGTTTGGCTATGATTTTCAACCTCTGATTTGACACTCTGTAGGTGAGAGTCTTTTAGAGTCCCTCTGTGGTAGGCTCTTGTTCTGTTCCCTGTTTTCTCCCTCTTCTCATGCCCATCCCTTTTACCTTTATGATTGAAGACTGATCATCTTACCCAGGGTCTTCCTTCTTGATTAGCTTCTTTAGGTGAACCGATTTTGGTATGTTTATCCTATCTTATTTGTCTAATATCCACTTATAAGTGAGTCTATACCATGTGTGTCTTTTTTGCTTCAGGGATACCTCACTCAGGATGATGTTTTCTAGTTCTCACCATTTGCCTGAAAATTGCATGATTTCTTCGTTTTTAATTATGGAATACTTTTCCCTTGTGTAATTGTATAAAAATTTCAGTATCCATTCCTTAACTGAGGGAAATCTGGGGTGTTTTCAGCTTCTGACTATTACAAATAAAGCTGCTACAAACATTGTTGAGCAAATGTACTTGTTGTGTACTTGATCATCTTTTGGATATATGCCTAGGATGGGTATAGCTGGATCTTGAGGTAGCACTATTCCTAATTGTCTGAGAAAGCACCAGATTTGTTTCCAAAGTGGTTGTATAAGTTTACATTCCTGCCTGAAATGGAGGAGATTTCTCCTTTCTCCACATCCTCTCTATCATGTGTTGTCACTTGAGTTTTTGATCTTAGCCATTCTGATGGGTGTAAGGTCAAATCTCAGGGATGCTTTGATTTGCATTTCCCTGATAGCTAAGGATGTTGATCATTTCTTTAGGTGTTTCTCTGCCATTCTTTATTCTTCTACAGAGAATTCTCTGTTTAGCTGTGTACCACATTTTTTAATAAGATTACTTGATTTGTTGCTTCTTGAGTTATTTATATATTCATTATATTAGCCCTCCATCAGATATAGGTTTGGTGAAGATCCTTTCCCAATCTGTAGGCTTTCTTTTTGTTTTGAGGACATTTTCTTTTGCTTTACAGAAGCTTTTCTGTTTCATGAGCTCCCAATTATTTATTGTTGATCTTAAACCCTGTGCTGTTGGTGTTCTGTTCAGGAATTCTCCTGTGCCAATGAGTTCAAGGCTTTCCCCCACTTTTTCTTTTAACAGGTTTAGTGTTTTTTTTTTTTTTATATTGAGGTCTTTGATCTATTTGGACTTTAGTTTTGTGTAGGGTGATAAGTATGGTTCTAATTCATTTTTCTACATGTAGATATCCAGTTAGACCAGCACCATTTTTTGAAGGTGCTGTCTTTTCTCCATTGTTTGGTTTTGGCATCTTTGTCAAAAGTCAGGTGTCCATAACTGTGTGAGTTTACTTTTGCGTCTTATATTCATTTCCATTGATCCACCATCTGCTTTCTCTGCCAGTACCAAGCAGTTTTTAATACAGTTGCTCTACTGTACAGTTTGCTATCAGGGATGGAGATAACTCCAGATCATTTCTTGCAGACCCTAAGAGAACACAGATGTCAGCCCAGACTACTATTCCCAGCAAAATTATCAGTCATCATAGATAGAGAAAACAAGATATTCAATGACAAAAAACAAATTTAAGCAATACCGACACACAAATCCAGCATTATAGAAGGTACTAGAAGGAAAAATACAACCCAAGAAAATTAATTTCTTTTAGGAAAACACATGAAATAAATAACCTTGCTTCTGTAAAATTAAAAGTAGCCAAGTACACAAATACACTATCACCCCCAACATCAAAATCAAAGTATCTAAAAGCCATTGGTTATTAATCTCTCTCAACATCAATGGACTCATTTTTCAATAAAAAGACACTGACTGACAGAATGGATACTTAAACAAGATCAATCTATCTGTTGCATATAAGAAACACATCTAAGTCACAAAGATAGACAATACCTGAGAGTAAAAGACTGGTAGACGGTTTTCTAAGTAAATGGACCCAAGAAGCAAGCAGAAGTAGCCATTCTAATGTCTAATAAAGTAGACTTACAATCTAAATTAATCAAAAGAGGTGGGGAAGGACACTTAATATTCATCAATGAAAATTCCACCAAGAAGACATCTCAATCCTGAACATCTATGCCACAAATCCAAGGGCACCCACATTCCTAAAAGAAACCTTAATAAAACTTAAAGCACACAGAGATCCCCACATTGTAGGTGATGCAGCTATTGATGATGACCCTGGGTTCCTCAACAAAACAACCTGAGCAAGCCATTAGGAGAAATCCAGTAAGCAGCACTCCTCCTTGGCCTTTGCTCAGCTTCTACCTCTGGGTTGCTTCTCTTTTTTAATCCTAGCCCTAACTTCCTTCAATGATGGACTGTTATCTGGAAGTGTCCCAGGTCCCGCCTCTGAGAAAAAGGTAGCAGACAGGTCTGATGCTCTTTGGGTGGATGACACCTAAATGAACATCTGTACAAAGTCCCAATTTATTTGTAATATCAGAGATCAGACCTCTACTCTTGCCTGATGCGTCTAAAACAAAAAGGGGGAACTGTAGAGAGCTGCGGAATGCTATGCCTTAAAGATGGAGCTGGTTTCTGCCTTCCACCTTCCCGATGGTGAGTGCTCTCTGTCACGAACAACTCCACATTTGGCTAAGGCCGAGGATCTGGCTTGCTTCCATGTATGTGGACCTATCTGCATTGCCCCCGTGGCACGCCTGGGTTGGCTACCCAGAGGCTATTTAAGCTGTGGGCTGGCTTTCCCCGGGGTCCGAGGATTGTTCAATGTTCCTGAATAAACTGCATTGAAAAAAAAAAATAAAGAGAGCCTGACTCAAAAGAACACAAATAAATAAAAAAAAAATTTCTCCTACTTTTAAGTTGTTTTTGGTCATGATATTTTATCATAGCAGTAGTAATCCTAAATAAGACACACCCATTACTCTCCTGTTTCTCTCTGTTCCATGCTTCATTGACCTCACTCACCAAATTCTACTTCTATACATCCACCACAATTGTGTTCATGCTTATATAATTACGTTTAAACTATAAGATTTATAAGCAGAGGGTACATGAGATACTTTTGTTTCAAAGCCATTTGTCCACCTCTTCCTTCTGGGTCATATACCACTCTTAATTCTCCCTATCTGCTCTTAAATTTAGAGACCCACAAACATCACTCTATACTAAAGCCTTATATGATTTTGTGTTGACAGCCATTAACTTCCAGGCTTTTATCTCATATTTATGAGTAAATTTCAAATTCATGAAGGGGAAACCCAGGCCTATGTAATCAATATGCTAACTAATGTCATCTATGTATTCCTTAAAAACAAATTGATCAACTGCTTTTGGAGGCCATGGCAGTATTATAGTCAAGATACAATTCTTCATGTTTTGTGTGTCTTCTTACAATTATAATATCTACTTCATGAATTCTCCATTTTTATTAGTTGTTTTTCTATTGTGATAAACATGATAACCAAAGCAACTTCTAATGAAAGTGTTCATTGGGGTTTTCAGATAATTAGAATCCATGATAGCCGAATGAAGGCAGCTGACCAAGTAGTTGTTTGAGCAGAAGTTCAGGGTTCACATCTCCAACTCTATGTATGTATTTAGATTTGTATATGTGTATGTTTGTCTGTCTGTATGTATGTCTGTCTGTATGTATGTATAACATGTGTGTGCATAACTAGAATTATAGATGGCTGAGATTTATTAAACAATTGCTTGCAATCAAACATGAGATTTTTAAGAGAAAGAAATGCTCATAACCATTGACCAGACACTCTACCCCTAAACCTTTCTGTTTTAATATTTATCCTCTTTTATCTTCTCTTTTATTTCTCTCCTCTCCACATTTATCATCCCCCCAATCCAGATTTCTCTTTTCTTCTCTCCACCTTCTCCTTTCTTTCCTTTCTCTCACCTCCTCTTCTCCTTCCCCTTCTTTATTTCTTTTCTTCTTTTTCCCTTCCCCAATTTCTTCCTGCTGTTGTTGATCAGGATATTTATTGTTTCCTCAGAATGGTAATCAAATGTTTTTTCTACCATTATTCCTGTGGAACCCACTTGGCATAAAATTTTTTGTTTCAACAGAAGTTTGTCATGAGTGCATCTTGATATTTGTGGTTTGAGAACTCTAAGTTGGTTCTTGAACTATTATGTTGACTCCCCCACCCCAGTGTTTGCTTACTCACTGTGATGATATTTTTGCCTGTAGATTTAACCTGGACACTCTCACAATGCAATAGCCAGGCTATTTTCTTTCTTATTTGATAACTACTTTGCATAAGTCCCTACAAGCCAACCCAACTTCTCATATTTCATAAACCAGGCCTTTGCCATGAGAACTGAAAAACTTCAGAGAGGCAGGGGAACCAAGATGGAGTCACAGACCAAGGTGTTCATATGCCTGCTCCTCTGGATGTCTGGTGAGACATTAAACACTATTGGAATGTCATCAAAATAATTCATTTGTAGAAAAACAGCTATTTCCTATTGGAATCCAATAGTATGCAGGCAATGTCATTAGAAAAGGCATTTTCGATACCAACATTTGTATCAGGAATTCATTTTGTGTATATTTTTATATTCATTGTCTTTTTCTGATTGCATGTGCTAAAGAGAACATTGAGATGACCCAGTCTTAATAAAAGAAACCTGTTGGTTTTGTAAAAAAACAGTAAAAGGCGGGAGCCAAGATGGCGGCGCCAGGAGAGCACCACATCTGACAAACAGTACAGTACTCTCTGTGCAGCAACCAGGAGACTGAACTCTGGGCCCTTAAACTACACCGATCGTATTTCCCAGGTGAGGGGAGGCTCCCACGGCGTGGGAATCAGTCGGGTCCACTCACAGCTACCCAGCCAGAACCCGAAGAAATCCCGGGTAATGTGGGCTTTGGGTCTCCGGGCTGGAGCCACAAGCATGCATGTCCCAATCATTGTCCCAGGCTGGTCCGTGGGCACAAGGGTGCCTGAGACTGGGAGTCCCAGTCGCAAGAAAACCCCACGGGGAAGCAAAGTTGCCAGTCTGATCACAGGTCACCCAGTCTACTCCAGAAGGTCTCTAGGACTGCAGGTAACCACCGCAATCACAACTGAGATACTGCCACTCAGAGAGCTGCGCGCTCAGCTCAGCAGTACAGACAAGCTGCGCACCCCAGTACAACAGGGACTGGGAACCCCTGTCCAGAGAGGACCCCACAGGGAAGGAAGAAATCGTGTTGCTGGGGTCCCCTGGGGAAAGTCTAGCAGACTGCAGATTGCAAACAGGTGAGTACGCCCAGCCATCACAGATCTGGGCCCAAACAGGGAGCACAGAGTGATTGGAAACTCAGCTCCTGCAGACTAGCAGGTGGGTGCATGCTCTGCCAGCCCAGAGGCCTGCTTTGTACCAACTACTCCTTACAGATAGAACTGTGTGCCCCAAGACACCAGAGCAGTACTCACCCACCATAGATTACCTCTTGGGTTCTGGGGCACAGAGCCCCAACCTCAGACCTACAAAAGACCGGGAACCCTGAGATCAACCCCCAGATACTGCTCCAAGGGGCAACCAGTTATCCCTAACAAAATCGACCAAACCACAGGACACACACAGGTTACAGCAGCTGATACTAAATTTACAGCAAGAATCCCAGAAGGAGAGCAGCTGTCTCCAGGACTTCTCCCAGTGAGAGGAGAGCCTTCTTGACTAATCAGGACCACAGTTACGACCCAAAAAAACACTGGACATCCAGGGACTATACCCAAAAAGCTGGGAAGGCTTCCTTCAGGAAAAACCATCATCCTGCCAAAGAGATTCTCTCCACTAAAAGAGTCCAGGAACAACCAGAAACTAAAATCAAACAACTAAGATAGCCCAATGGGTAGAGGACAGAGTAAAAGTTCAACCAACAAAAGCCAGAGCAATATGGCATCTCCAGAACCCAGTTATCCAGGGGCAAATAGCCCTAGACACCCCAGCATAAATGAAATTCAAGGAGATGACCTAACATCTATGCTCATGAAGAAGATAACAGAGGAAACAAATAAAATTTGAAAATAAATAGAGGAAGCTGCAGCCAAACAGTCTGTGGCCGTTAGAGAGAAAATGCTTAAATCACTGAATGAAATAAAAGAAACAGTAGATTGTTCAAACAAACAGCTGAAGGAATTGACAGAAAAACATGAAAATACAGTCAGACAGGTGAAGGAAAACAACAAAATAGCTCAAGACCTGAAGGTAAAATTGGAAAAATTAAAAAAAAAAAAACACAAATGGAAGAAATTGTGGAGAGAAAGAACTTAGGGAAGAAAGCAGGAACTACAGAGGTTAGCATAACCAATAGGCTACAAGAAATGGAAGAAAGAATCTCAGGTGTAGAAGATACAATGGAAGAAATAGATGTATCTGTCAAAGAAAATGTTAAATCTAAAAAATTCCTGACACAGACCATCCAAGAAATTCAAGACAACATAAAAAGACAAAACCTAAGAATAATAGGAATAGAAGAAAAAGAAGATTCCCTGCACCAAGGCCCAGAAAATATTTTCAACAAAATCATTGCAGAAAATTTCACCAACTTAAAGGAGAGGCCAATAAGAATACAAGAGGCCTATAGAACACCCAATAAATTAGACCAGAAAAGAAAATCCTCCTGCCACATAATAATCAAAACCGTAAGTATACAGAAAAAAGAAAAAAATACTAAAAGCTGCAAGAGAAAAAGGCCAAGTAACATATAATGGCAAACCCATTAGAATCACACCTGACTTTTCAACAGAGACTATGAAAGCCAGAAGGGCCTGGACGGATATCATGCAGACCCTAAGAGAACACAGATGTCAGCCCAGGCTACTATACCCTGCAAAACTCTCAGTCCTCATAGACGGAGAAAACAAGATATTCAATGACAAAACAAATTTCAACAATACCTACATACAAATCCAGCATTACAGAAGACAGTGGAAGGGAAAATACAAACCAAGAAAACTAGCTACATTCAAGAAAACACAGGAAATAAATAACCTCACTACAGTAAAACAAAAAGCAACCAAGCACACAACCGTATGACCACAGCCAACATCAAATTCAAAGGATCTAACAGCCACAAGTCGTTAATCTCTCTCAATATCAATGGACTTAATTCTCCAATAAAAAGACACAGACAAACAGAATGGATGCGTAAACAAAACCCAGCAATCTGTTGTATATAAGAAACACACCTAAGTCACAAGGATAGACATTACCTGAGGCTAAAGGGATGGAAGACGGCTTTTCAAGTAAATGGATGCAAGAAGCAAGCAGGAGTAGCCATTCTAATATATGATAAAATAAACTTTCAACTAAAATTAATCAAAAGAGATGGGGAAGGACACTTCATACTCATCAAGGGAAAATTCCACCAAGAAGACATCACAATCCTGAACATCTATGCCCCAAATACAAGGGCACCCACATTTGTGAAAGAAACATTGATAAAACTTAAACCACACATAGATCCCCACACACTAATAGTGGGAGACTTCAACACCCCACTCTCAACAAAGGACTGATCAACAAAACAGAAATTAAACAAAGAAACAATATCTCTAACAGAGGTCATTAATCAAATGGACCTAACAGACATTTACAGAACCTTACACCCAAACGCAAGAGAATTTCCCTTCTTCTTAGCACCTCATGGAACCTTCTCCAAAATAGACCACATAGTTGGTCACAAAGCAAGCCTCAACAGATACAAGAAGATTGAAATAATCCCTTGTATCCTGTCTGATCACCATGGAACAAAGCTGGACCTCAGTTAAAACAGAAATAGCAAAAAGCCTACACATACATGGAAACTGAACAACTTGCTACTAAAAGACAGCTGGGTCAGGGAAGAAATAAAGAAAGAAATGAAATCTTCCTAGAACTCAATGAAAATGAAGACACAACATGCCCCAACTTGTGGGACAAAATGAAGGCAATGCTAAGAGAAATGTTCATAGCACTAAGTGCCTTCAAAAAGAAATTTGAGACAGCGAATTCAAGCAACTTAATGGCTTACTTAAAAACCCTAGCAAAAGAAGAAGCAGACACACCAAGAAGGAGCAGACGGCTGGAAATAATCAAACTCAGGGCTGAAATCAATCATATAGAAACAAATAAAACAATTCAAAGAATCAACGAAACCAAGATCTGGTTCTTTGAGAAAATCAAGAAGATAGACAAACCCTTAGCCAAGCTAACTAAAAGAAAGCAAGACACCATGCAAACCAACAAAATCAGAAATGAAAAGGGGGACATAACTACAGACACTGAGGAAATCCAAGCAATAATTAGGACTTACTTCAAAAGCCTATATGCAACAAAATTTGAAAATTTAAATGAAATGGACAATTTTCTTGATCGATTCCACTTACCAAAGCTAAATCAGGACCAGGTAAATCAATTAAATAGTCCTATATCCCCCAAGCAAATAGAAACAGTCATCGAAAGTCTCACATCCCAGGACCTGATGGTTTCAGTGAAGAATTCTACCAGATTCAAAAAAGAGCTAACTCCAGTTGTATTCAAACTATTCAAAAAAATCAAAACAGAAGCAACATTACCAAACTCATTCTATGAAGCCACAGTCACCTTGGTACCTAAACCTCACAAAGACCGAACAAAAAAAAAAAAAAAAAAACTTCCGGCCAATCTCCCTTAAGAACATTGATGCAAAAATACTCAACAAAGAACTCGCAAACTGAATGCAAGAACACATCAAAGATATCATCCCCCATGACCATGTAGGCTTCATCCCAGGTATGCAGGGGTGGTTCAATATATGGAAATCCATCAATGTGATTCACCATATTAACAAACTGAAAGAAAAAACCACATGATAATCTCCCTAGATGCTGAAAAAGCATTTGTCAAAATCCAGCATCCATTCATGTTTAAAGTATTGGAGAGATCAGGGATACAAGGCACATATCTAAACATAGTAAAGGCAATATACAGCAAACCTATAGCCAACATCAAACTGAACGGAGAGAAACTTAAAGCAATCCCACTGAAATCAGGGACAAGACAAGGCTGCCCACTCTCACCATATCTCTTCAACATAGTTCTGGAAGTCCTTGCTAGAGCAATAAGACAGTTGAAGGAGATCAAGGGGATACAAATTGGAAAGGAAGAAGTCAAATTATCACTATTTGCAGATGATATGATAGTATGAGTGAGTGACCCCAAAAACTCTACCAGGGAACTCCTACAGCTGAAAAACACCTTCAGCAAAGTGGCTGGATACAAAACTAACTCAAAAAAATCAGTAGCCCTCCTATATACAAAAGACAAAGGGCTGAGAAAGAAATTAGGGAAACAACACCCTTCACAATAGCCACAAATGACATAAGGTACCTCAGAGTAACCCTAACCAAGGAAGTCAAAGACTTGTATGAAAAAAATTTCAAATCTCTGAAGAAAGAACTAGAAGAAGATATGAGAAGATGGAAAGATCTCCCATGCTCATGGCTTGGCAGGATAGTAAAAATGGCCATCTTACCAAAAGCAATCTACAGATTCAATGCAATGCCCATCAAATTACCAACACAATTCTTTACAGACCTGGAAAGAAAAATTCTCAACTTCATATGGAATAACAAGAAACCCAGAATTGCTAAAACAATCCTCTACAATAAAAGAACTTCTGGATGTATCTCCATCCCTGATCTTAAGTTGTACTATAGAGCAACTGTTTTAAAAACTGCATGGTACTGGCATAGAAACAGATTAGTGGTTCAATGGAACCGAACACAGGACCCAGAAATAAACCCACACACTTATGAACACCTGATATTTGACAAAGACGCCAAAACCATACAATGGAAAAAAGATAGCATCTTCAACAAATGGTGGTGGTCTAACTGGATGTCTACATGTAGAAAATTGAAAATAGATCCATACTTATCACCCTGCACAAAACTGAAGACCAAGTGGATCAAAGACCTCAGCATAAAACCAGACACATTAAATCGGCTTGAAAAAAATTGGGGAATACCCTAGAACTCATTGGTACAGGAGACAACTTCCTGAACAGAACACCAACAGCACAGGCTCTAAGAGCAACAATCAATAAATGGGACCTCATGAAACTGAAAAGCTTCTGCAAAGCAAAGGACACTGTCATCAAAACAAAACAACTACCTCCAGATTGGGAAAGAATCTTCACGAACCCTTTATCTGACAGAGGACTCATATCAATTATATATAAAGAACTAAAGAAGCTGAAAAGCAGCAAACCAAGTAATCCACTTAAAAAATGGGGAACAGAGCTAAACAGAGAACTCTCTGTAGAAGAATATTGAATGGTAGAGAAGCACTTAAAGAAATGCTCAACCTCACTAGCCATTAGAGAAATGCAAATCAAAACAACCTTGAGATTTCACCTTACACCCATGAGAATGGCCAAGATGAAAAACTCAAGTGACAACACATGCTGGAGAGGTTGTGGAGAAAGAGGAACCCTTCTCCAGTGCCGGGGGAATGTAAACTTGTACAACCCCTCTGGAAAACAATCTTGAGCTTTCTCAGACAACTAGGAATAGCGCTTCCCCATGATCCAGCCATACCACTCCTGGGCATATATCCAAAAGAGGCTCAAGTACACAGAAAGGACATTTGCTCAACCATGTTTGTAGCAGCTTTATTTGTAATAGCCAGAAGCTGGAAACAATCCAGATTCCCCTCAACTGAAGAATGGATGCAGAAAATGTGGTACATCTACATAATGGAATATTACTCAGCAATGAAAAATAAGGAAATCATGAAATTTGCAGGTAAATGGTGGGATCTGGAAAGGATCATCCTGAGTGAGTTGTCCCAGAAGCAAAAAGACACACATGGTATATACTCACTCATATCGACATAAAACATAGGACAAACCCACTAAAACCTGTGCATCTAAAGAAACTAAGCAAGAGAGAGGACCCTAACTAAAATGTCCAATCCCCATCCGGAAAGGCAAAGAGGATGGACATCAGAAGAAGAAGAAAACAGGAAACAACCTAGGAACCTACCACAGAGGGCCTCTGAAAGCCTCTGCCCTACAGACTATCAAAGGGGATGCTGAGCCTGATGGTCAACTGTTGGGCAGATGAATGGAATTTTATGTAAGAACTGGGAAATAGTAAGAGCTGGAGAGGAAAGGGTCTCCACAAGGAGAGCAACAGAAGAAGAATATTTGAACACAGGGAACTTCCCAGAGACTCATACTCCAACCAAGGACCATTCATAGAGATAACCCAAAACCCCTGAACAGATGTAGCACAGGGCAGTTCAGAGTCTAATTGGGTTACATAGTAATGTAAAGAGGGACTGCCTCTAACATGAACTGACTGGCCTGCTCTTTAGTCACCTCCTCCTGAGGGGGAGCAACCTTACCAGGCCATAGTAGAGGACAATACAGCCACTTTTGATGTGAACTGATGGACTAAGATCAGAAAGGAGAGGAGAACCTCCCCTATCAGTGGAATTGGGGAGTGGCATGTATACAGAGGGAGGAGTGAGGGTGGGATTGGGAGGGAAGATGGAGGGGCTTATGGGGGGATGCAGAATGAATAAAGTGTAATTGATGAAAAATTTAAACAAAAAAAAAGGAAAAAAAATTAAGAACCATAAATGACTTTCAAAAGTGGAAGAAAACATGGAGTTAGTCAATTTACATGGAGCACGTCTCGCCCCTGGGGGCAATGGTCTCCTGAACCTACTCAGACCCCGGACACCACCACTCCTATTTCTAGAACTGACGCAGGATGTTCCAACGAGGGGATTAAGGCTTCTCATAATATTTCCTATAAGGTCACACCCGTTTGTTTATATCCCCCATTTTTATTCATTGTTAGCCAGATAGAGCCAAGTAATTGTGGTAATGATACTTGCTTTTTTGCCCAATGCTGGAATGCTAGTGAATTTACTAGCTGGTTACTCGCATGCCTCGCTGGGTGCCTGTGCCCGTTGATGCCCCTCATGCTATGACTCTCTTCAGACAGAAAAGGGATCTTGGAATTACAGCCAGCATTGTTACTGCCATCTCATTGGTGGCTGTTGGAGCTACCACCAGGGCATTAGCCATGAGTCATACTGTGCAGACTGCTCAGACCCTGAATAACATTTTAGCCAATGTAGCTCATGCTTTAGATGTACAAAAAGGAATTAATCCTCAACTAAAAGGAGGCTTGATGGTGTTCATTCAGAGGATTGACCTCGTGCAGGAGCAAATTGATACCCTATGGCAAATCGCTCAACTTGGCTGTCAATGAAAGTATGCTGGACTTTGAGTCACTAGCATACAACATGAGAATTTTCCCTGTGCTGTAAACGTGTCTAAACAATTGTCTAGCTATATTTTAGGTAATTGGACTGGAGAATTTGATACTATGATGGAGCAGCTGAGAGTGGCCATTGTCACGGTAAATTCTACCAGAGAGGACACAGGACTAGCCACAGGATTATCATCATGGATTGCTGCAGCCATGAATCATCTGAAGGAATGGGCAGGCATGGGAGCATTAGCAGGCCTTCTGGTGTCTGTCTACTTGGTTTGCCTGTGGTATATATGCAAGATTAGAGTCTCACAACAGCGTAATGCAGCCATGACCATTCAGGCCTTTACAGCCATTGATGCAGGACAATCTCCCCAAGCATGGTTGGCTACCATAAAAACCTAAAATGTTACGCTCAGGATGCGAGGCTAAGCACTGCACTCAGGGTCAGCCACTTTGGACCCAGAGAAGAGCATGTCTGATTTCAAGCTGGTTAATGCCCCCTGTCCCGCCTCTGAGAAAAAGGTATCAGACAGGTCTGATGCTCTTTGGGTAGATGAAACCTAAATGAACATCGGTACAAAGTCCCAATTTATTTCTAATATCAGAGATCAGACCTCTACTCTTGCCTGATGCGTCTAAAACAAAAAGGGGGAACTGTAGAGAGTTGCATAGTGCCGTGCCTTAAAGATGGAGCTGGTTTCCACCTTCCACCTTCCACCTTCCCGATGGTGAGTACTCTCTGTCATGAACAACTCCACATTTGGCTATGGCTGAGGATCTGGCTTGCTTCCTTGTATGTGGACCTATCTGCATTGCCCACTTGGCATGCTGGGGCTGGCTACCCAGAGGCTATTTAACCTGTGGGCTGGCTTTCCCCAGGGTCCGAGGATTGTTCAAGGTTCCTGAATAAACTGCATTGAAAAAAAAAAAGAAAATATCAAAGAAAACACAAATGGAAGAAATTTTGGAGAGAAAAAACTTAGGGAAGAAAACAGGAACTACAGAGGTAAGCATAACCAATAGACTACAAGAGATGGAAGAAAGAATCTCAGGTGTCGAAGATACAATGAAAAAAAAAAAAAAAAAAAAAACAAACTATCCATCAATAGGAAATGTCTAATCTAAAAAAATTCCTGACACACACCATCCAAGATATTCAAGACTACATAAAAAGACAAAACCTAAAAAAAAAAAAAAAAAAGATTCCCTCCTCAAAGGCCCAGAAAATATATTCAACAAATTCATTGAAAAAAATTTCCCAACTTAGAGGAGAGGCCAATAAGAATACAAGAGCCCTATAGAACACCCAATAAATTAGACCAGAAAAGAAAATCCTCCTGCCACATAATAATCAAAACAGTAATTATACAGAACGAAGAAAAAATACTGAAAGCTGCAAGGGAAAAAGGCCAAGTAACATATAATGGCAAACCCATTAGAATCACACCTGACTTTTCAACAGAGACTATGAAAGCCAGAGGGCCTGGATGGATATCATGCAGACCCTAAGAGAACACCAGTGTCAGCCTAGGCTACTATAAACAGCAAAACTCTCAGTCCTTATAGACGTAGAAAACAAGACATTCAATGAAAAAAATTGAATTTCAACAATACCTACACACAAAACCAGCGTTACAGAAGACAAGAAGGGAAAATACAACCCAAGAAAACTAGCTACTTTCAGGAAAACACAGGAAATAATTAACCTCACTACAGTAAAACAAAAAGCAACCAAGCAAACAAACGTATGACCACAGCCAACATCAAAATCATAGGATCTACCAGCCGCTGGTCATTAATCTTTCTCAACATCAATGGACTCAATTCTCCAATAAAAAGACACAGACTAACAGAATGGACACATAAATAAACCCTAGCAATCTGTTGCATACAAGAAACACACATAAGTCACAAAAATAGATATTACCTGAGAATAAATGGTTGGAAAACAGCTTTCCAAGCAAATAGATCCAAGAAGCAGGCAGGAGTTGCCATTCTAATACCTGATAAAATAGACTTTCCACCAAAATTAATCAAAAGAGATTGGGAAGGACACTTCATACTCATCAAGGGAAAATTCCACCAGGAAGACATCACAATCCTGAACATCTATGCCCTAACTAAAAGGGCACACACATTTGTAAAAGAAACATTAATAAAACTTAAACCACACATAGATTCCCACACATTAATAGTGGGAGACTTCAACACTCCACTCTCAACAAAGGGCAGGTCAACAAAACAAAAATTAAACAAAGAAACAATGTCTCAAACAGAGTTCATGAATCAAATGGACCTAACAGACATCTACAGAACCTTTCACTCAAACACAAAAGAAATTATCTTCTTCTCAGCACCTCATGGAAATTTCTCCAAAATAGACCATATGGTTGGTCACAAAGTAAGGCTCAACAGATAAAAGATTGAAATCATCCCTGGTATCCTATCTGATCACCATGGAATAAAGCTGGACCTCAACAACAACAGAAACAGCAATAAGCCTACACACACATGGAAACTGAACAACTTACTACTAAATGACAGCTGGGTTAAGGAAGAAATAAAGAAAGAAATAAAAGATTTCCTAGAATTCAATGAAAATGAAGGCACAACATACCCAAACATGTGGGACACAATGAAAATAGTGCTAAGAGGAAATTTCATAGCACTAAGTGCCTTCAAGAAGAAATTTGAGACAGCTCCTTCAAGCAACTTAATGGCTCACCTAAAATCCCTAGAAAAAGAAGAAGCAGATGCACCAAAAAGGTGTAGAGGGCTGGAAATAATCAAACTCAGGGCTGAAATCAATCAATTAGAAACAAATAAAATAATTCAAAGAATCAAGGAAACCAAGAGCTGGTTCTTTGAGAAAATCAACAAGATTGACAAACCCTTAGCCAAGCTAACTAAAAGGCAGAGAGAAACCATCCAAATAAACAAAATCAGAAATGAAAAAGGAGACATAACTACAGACACTGAGAAAATCCAAACAATCATTAGGACTTACTTCAAAATCTATATGCCTCAAAATTTGAAAATCTAAATGAAATGGACAATTTTCTTAATCGATTCCACTTACCAAAACTGAATCAAGACCAGATAAGTCAATTAAATATTCCTATATCCCCCAAGGAAATAGAAGCTGTCATCAAAAGTCTCAGGTCCAAAAAAAGCCCAGGTCCAGATGGTTTCAGTCCAGAATTCTACCAGACTTTCAAAGAAGAGCTAACTCCTCTTCTCTTCAAACTATTTCACAAAATAGAAACAGAAGGAACACTACCAAACTCAATCTATGAAGCCACAGTCATATTGGAACCTAAAACTCACAAAGATCCAACAAAGAAAGAGTATTTCCAGCCAATCTTCCTTATGAACATTGCTGCAAAAATACTCAACAAAATACTTGCAAACTGAATACAATATCACATCAAAGATATCATCCACTATGACCAAGTAGGCTTCATCCAAGGCATGCAGGTTTGGTTCCATATACAGAAATCCATCAATGTGATCCACCATATTAACAAAATGAAAGAAAAAAAAAAAAAAACACATGATAATCTCCGTAGATGCTGAAAAAACATTTGATAAATTCCAACATCCATTCATGTTTATAGTATTGGAGAGATCAGGGATACAAGGCATATATCTAAACATAGTAAAGGCAATATAAAGCAAGCCTATAGCCAACATCAATCTAAACGGTGAGAAACTTAAAGCAATCCCGCTGATATCAGGGACAAGGCAAGGCTGCCCACTCTATCCTTATCTCTTCAACACTGTTCTTAAAGTCCTTGCTAGAGTAATAAGACAACTGAAGGAGATCAAGTGGATACAAACTGGAAAGGAAGAAGTGAAATTTTCACTATTTGGATACGATATGATAGTATGAGTGAGTGACCCAAAAATTCTACCACAGAACTCATACAGCTGATAAACACCTTCAGCAAAGTGGCTGGATACAAAATTAACTCAAAAAAATCAGTAGCCCTCCTATATACAAAAGACAAAAGGGCTGAGAAAGAAAGTAGGGAAACAACACCATTCACAATGACCACAAATGACATAAAGTATCTTGGTGTAACCCTAACCAAACAAGTCAAAGACTTGTATGAAAAAAACTTCAAGTCTCTGAAGAAAGAATTAGAAGAAGATATCAGAAGTTGAAAAGATCTCCTATGCTCATGGCTTGGAAGGATTAACCTAGTAAAAATGGCCATCTTACCAAAGCAATCTACAGATTCAATGCAATTCCCATCAAATTACCAACACAATTCTTTACAGACCTGGAAAGAAAAATTCTCAACTTCATATGGAATAACAAGAAACCCAGAATTGCTGAAACAATCCTCTACAATAAAAGATATTCTGGGCGTATCTCCACCCCTGTTGTTAAGCTGTACTATAGAGCAACAGTAATAAAAACTGCATGGTACTGGCATAGAAACCGAATGGTGGATCAATGGAACCGAACACAGGACCCAGAAATAAACACACACACTTATGAACACCTGATATTTGACAAAGACACCAAAACCATACAATGGAGAAAAGATATCATCTTCAACAAGTGGTGCTGGTCTAACTGGATGTCTACATGTAGAAAAATGGAAATAGATCCACACTTATCACCCTGCAGAAAACTAAAATACAAGTGAATCAAAGACCTCAATATGAAACCAGACAAACTAAACTTGTTAGAAGAAAAATTGGGGAAAAGCCTGGAACTCATTGGCACAGGAGACAACTTCCTGAACAGAACACCAACAGCACAGGCTCTAAGAGCAACAATCAATAAATGGACCCTCATGAAACTGAAAAGCTTCTGTAAAGCAAAGGACACCATTATATAAAAAAAAAAAAAAAAAAAAACACTGCCTACAGATTGGGAAAGAATCTTCACCAACCCTTTATCTGACAGAGGCTAATATCCAGTATATTTAAAGAACTAAATAAGCTGAAAATCAACAAAACAAGTAATCCAATTAAAAATTGGAAAACAGAGCGAAACAAAGAATTCTCTGTAGAGGAATAGAGAATGGCAGAGAAACACTTAAAGAAATGCTCATCCTCATTAGCCACCAAGGAAATGCAATCAGAATGACCCTGAGATTTCACCTTACACCCATTAGAATGGCCAAGACGAAAATCTCAAGTGACAACACATGCTGGAGAGGATGTGGAGAAAGGGGAACCCTCCTCCACTGCTGGTGGAGAATATAAAATTTTACAACCACTCTGGAAATCCATCTGGTACTTTCTCAGACATCTAGGAATAGTGCTTCCTGAAGATCCAGCCATACCACTTCTAGGCATATAGGCAAAAGAGGCTCAAGTACACAATAAGGACATTTACTCAACTATGTTTTTAGTAGCCTTATTTGTAGTAGCCAGAAGATGGAAACAATCCAGATTCCCCTCAACTGAAGAATGGATGCAGAAATTTTGGTACATCTACACAATGAAATATTACTCAGTTATGAAAATCAAGGAAATCATGAAATTTGCAGGTAAATGGTGGGAACTGGAATGGATCATCCTGAGTGAGCTGCCCCTGAAGCAGAAAGACACACATGGCATATACTCACTCACATAGACATAATATAGGATAAACCTACTAAAATCTGTACATCTAAAGAAACTAATCAAGAGGGAGGACCCTGACTATACTGCTCAATCCCCACCCTGAAATGCTAAGAAGAATACATCAGAAGAAGAAGAAAACAGGAAATAAGTTAGGACCCTGTCACAGATGGCCTCTGAAAGGCTCTGCCCTGCAGACTATCAAAGCAGATGCTGAGACTTATGGCCAACTGTTTTGCAGAGTTCATGGGACCTTATGAAAGAAGTGGGTCATGGTAAGATCTGGAGAGGACAGGAACTCCACAAGGAGAGCAATAGAATCAGAAAATTGGAACACAGGGGTCTTTCCAGAGACTCATACTCCAATCAAGTAACATGCATGGAGATAACCTAGAACCCCTGTACAGATGTAACCCTTGCCAGTTCAGTGTCCATGTGGGTTCCATAGTAATGGGAAGAGGGACTTCTTCTGACATGTACTGATTAGTCTGCTCTTTGATGACCTCCCCCTGAGGGGCGAGAGCCTTATCAGGCCACAGAAGATGAAAATGCAGCCACTCTTGATGAGATCTGATAGACCAGGCTCAGAAGGAAGGAGAGGGGGCCCTCCTTTGTCAGTGGACTTGGGGAGGGGCATGAGTGAAGAAGGGGAGGAAAGGTGGGATTAGTAAGTGAGGAGGGAGGGGCTTATGGGGGGATACAAAGTGAATAAACTATAATTAATGACTGTTTAAAAAAGAACAAAGAATAGACATTCTTCTAACATAATTTAAAAGAAAGTTTCTCTTTGTTTAGTTTGATGTTGGCTATAGGCTTGCTGTATATTGCCTTTACTATGTTCAGGGATGTGCCTTGTATACCTGATCTCTCCAATACTTTAAACATGAATGGGTATTAGATGTGTCAAATGATTTTTCAGTATCTAAGGAGATTATCAAGTATTTTTTTTTAATTTCACTTTTTTAATATGGAGGATCATATTGATGGATTTCTGTATATTGAACCACTCCCGCATACCTGGGATGTAGCCTTCTGGGTTATAGTGGATGATGTCTTTGATGTATTTTTGGATTCAGTTTGCAAGAATTTTGTTGAGTATTTTTGCATCAATGTTCATAAGGGAGATTGGCCTGAAATTCTCTCTTTTAGGTTTTTGTGAGTTTTAGGTACCAAGGTGACTGTGGCTTCATAGAATGAGTTTGGTAGTGTTCATTCTGTTTCTATTTTGTGGAATAGTTTGAAGAGTATTGATGTTAGCTCTTCTTTGAAGGTCTGGTAGAATTCTGTGCTGAAACCATTTGATCTTTGGAGACTTTTGATGACTGCTTCTTTTTTATTAGGTGATATTGGATTATTTAATTGATTTACCTAATTTTGCTTAACATTGGTAAGTAAAATCTGTCAAGAAAAGCGTTCATTTTATTTAGATTTTGAAATTTTGTGGCATATAGGTTTTTGAAGGAAGACCCAATGATAGTCTAGATTTTCACAGTGTCTGTTGTTATCTGACTTTTTAACTTTGATTCTGTTGATTTGGATTTTTTCTCTCAGCCTTTTAGTTTGTTTGGCTAAGGGTTTGTCTGTCTTGTTGATTTTCTCAAAGAACCAGCTCTTGATTTCATTGATTCTTTGAATTGGTTTCTTTGTTTCTAATTGATTGATTTCAGCACTGAGTTTGATTATTTTCAGCTGTCTGCTCCTTTTGGATGTGTCTGCTTCTTTTTGTCTAGGGCTTTTAGGTGAGCCATTAAGTTGCTTGAATGAGATGTTTCAAATTTCTTCTTGAAGGCACTGTGTTCTATGAACTTTCCTTTTATCACTGCTTTTGTTATGTCCCATAAGTGTAGGTATGTTGTGTCTTCATTCTCATTGAATTCTAGGAAGGCTTTTAGGAAGAGGGAGAGGAATGGCAGCCAGAACATTTTTATCACATACCTCACCACCACCAGCTATCCTCCTATAAAACATAATGAGATTGGAAGTGATTATAACTTATGGTCACATCTTTATATTACAAGTTGTGGGATTCTAAATATGCTATTGATTGTGTGCATAAATTAAAACACTGTAACAGAGCTTGGAGCTAACATAATTTCCACTGGTTACCTCTAGGAGGAGATATGAACTGTAGGCTTCTTCTGGGGGATGACAAGAGAGGAGTTTATGGAGGAAACTGGTGGAAGAGATCCTCCCTGGCCATGTCTGCAGCATAGAGGCTCACCATCAGCTGCAAGATCAGTGGTATCTACAGAGCTCTCACAACCAGCTATTTAGCCTGATTCCACCAAAAGCAGAGAAAGGCTTCTCATTTGTTCCCCTGGGTAACTCTCAGGCATCTTGACTGCTCCTCGATCTAGGACAGAGATCAGTTTCAGCACCATCAGCATTCAGACTGAAGATGTGTCAGTTTGTTACTGTGAAGGCTGTTGCAGTCTCCCCTTCAGTGCATTAGCCTGCAATACAGACACCTTTAAAGCTGAGCCTGACAGCCAGTGTCTGAACCAGAAAACCTTTTATCTCTACACAGCCTGGTAAGTACTCTCCTCTCTCTCCGAGGCGCATTGAGCCTTGTCTTACTCAATTAGACTTGAAAGTCTAGGAGAGCATTCAAGGGCCAAAGTGTCCTTTATTCTTTTATGGAATGTCCTGCTTTGAGTAAAAATTACATAATTATTTTTCACTTCTTTTGCCTATCTTGACAATATGATTTTAAAGGTGATTTGACACAAATTATTCTCATTATTAGGGCTATGTTCATTAGCAGAATACTTCATTTGAAAACAATTTAAAAAATTTTTATGCGTTATCCACACTCTTTAAAAATAGGTAATCTTTAAATTCCAATAATACCCTCATTTTCTTTATATTTTCTTCTGCTATTACCTATAAATAAATGTTAACTATGTATAAATTTGTTTTTGTCTGAGTTACTTGGTAAAACTGAAAGTACTTACAGTAACCACGAGGAATTATGTAACATAAATGTACACTTGAGCTAGGCAGGAATACATCAAATTTGTGGTAGACACTGAATAAGTAAACAATGAAACTGGTGAACATTCACCTGTCTATATTCGACAGTCTCCATTCATTCTGCATATGAATAGAACACACATGGGCAGCAGCAGAACCTCAGAGAGCATCTTCCTACCAACACTGCTCTTTATCCTGTGCTTGTTGAAATATTAACTCTATTTTCATATACTCATTACACATAATACTGGATTTTATAAAAGCAAACATCTTTCGAGATTAGGTTACATAACCATATGTATTGTATACCTCGTACTGATGAGATTTTATGTCAAATTGACACAAACTATAATTATGTCAAATGAAGGGACAACCCTCATTTAAGAAAATGCCTTAGTACTACTGAGCTTTGGGCAAGCTGCAGGGAATTTTCTTAATTAGTAATCGATGAGGTAGGATACAGTCCATTGTAGGTGATGCAACCATTCATGGTGACCCTGGGTTCTTCAACAGAGCAACCTGAGCAAGCCATGAGGAGGAATCCAGTAAGCAGCACTCCTCCATGACCTCTGCTCAGCTTGTGCCTCTGGGTTCCTTCTCTTTTTGAGTCCTAGCCCTGACTTCCCTAAGTGATGTACTGTTACCTGGAAGTGTAAGGAGAATAAATTTTCCCATCTTTGTAAGTTTCATTTGTTCATGATGTTTTATCAAAGCAACAGGAATCCCAAATAAGACACATCCTTTACCCTTTCTCTCTGTTCCTTGTTTCATTTACTACAAGTTTCTTCCCTCACTGAGTTCCCCTTCTATGAATCTACTACAGTTTTATTCATGTTTATATATTCATGTTTAAGTTATAAGAGTTATAAATCACGGGGTACATGTAATACTTTTGCTTCTAAGTCATATGTCCCCTCTGCCTCATTGTCATGGGTCACATTCCACTCTAAATTCTCCCTATCTGCTCTTAAATGTAGGGACCTGGATATCTCACTCAATACTAAAGAAGTACAATTGTTCATTGATTGATTCTACCTTCCAGGTTTTTATCTCTTATTTATGAGTAAACATAACATTTAAGAAATGGGAAACTCAGGCCCAATGTAAGCAACATGCTAACTAATGCCATCCATTCATTCTCTAAAACCAAACTGATCAACTGCTTTTGGAGGCCACAGATATAGAAGGGTATTACAGTATTATAGACCAGATACAATTTCTCATGTTGTGTGTGTGTCTTCTTTCAGGTATAATATCCTCTTTATGGACTCTCCCTTATCATCAGTTATTTTTCTATTGTTGTAATAAACAACATGACCAAAGCAGCTTTTAAAAAAGGCATCATTGGGGCTTTCAGAGAATTAGAATTCAAGATAGTAGAATGAAGGCAGCAGGTGGCAGTCTGAGTAGTAGTTGGAGCAAAACTCAGGGCTCACATTTCCAACTCTATGTACGTGTGTGTGTATAGATATGTATGTATGTATATAAATGTGTGTACCATGTGTGTTTCATTAGTGGAATTACAGATGTCTGATAATCATCAAACAACTGCTTAGAATCAAACCTGTGTCTTTTACAAGAGAAGCAAATGTTTTTAACAACCGACTTGACACTCTACTCCTAACCCTTTTTCTTTTTATATTTATCCTCTTTTATCTTCTCCATTTCTCTTTCCTCTCCACATTTCCCATCTCTCCCCACAACAGCTTTCCTTTTCTTCCTCTCTATTCTCTCCTTTCTCTCCTTTTTCCACCTCATCTTCTCCATTGCCCTTCATACTCTCCTTTCTTCTGTTTCCTTTCCCATTTCTTTCTGCTGTTGTTGATCAGAATATTTATTATTTCCTTAGGTTTGTTATCAAAAGTTTTCTAGTATTATTTCTGTCAAACTCACTTGGCCTTAAGGTCTTTGGTTCTTAATTGAAGACTGCCATAAGCGCATCTCAGTATTTGCAGTTTGAGAGCTCTAAGTTGGTCCTTGAGCTTCTATCTTGATCTACCCCCCCCCATGATTGCTTATTTTCTTGGATGATATTTTTGGCTGTGGATTCTCTCACACCACTGAACCCAGGCTATTTTCTATTTTATGTGATGACTACTTTGCATAGGTCCCTATAAGGCAGCCCATCTGCTCATATTTTGTAAACCAGGCCTTTGCAGCAAGAACTGAAAAGCATCAGACAGGCAGTGGCACGAAGATGGAGTCACAGCCCCAGGTCTTCATATTCCTGCTCCTCTGGATGTCTGGTGAGACTTTAAGACTACTGGAATATCATCACAGTAATTCATTTATAGAGGAACAGCTATTTACTTTTGGAATCCAATAGTATGCAGGCAATGACATTAGAAAAGGCATTTTTGATCCCAACATTTGCATCAGTAATTCATTTTGTGTATATGTGAATGATCATTGTCTTTTTCTGATTGCAGGTGCTAAAGGGGACATTGTGATGATCCAGTCTCCTGAAATCATGTCCACATCTGTAGGAGACAGGATCACCTTAAACTGCAAATCCAGTCAGAATGTGGGTAGTAGTGTACATTGGTACCAAGAAAAACCAGGGCAGCCTCCTAAACTGCTAATCTATGGTGCATCCAATGGATACACTGGGGTCCCTGATCGCTTCACAGGCAGTGGTTATGAGACAGATTTCACTCTCAGCATCAGCAGTGTGAAGGCTGAAGACCTGGCAGATTACTACTGTCAGCAGAGTTACAGTGATCCTCCCACAGTGCTTCAGCCTCCAACACAAACTTCTAGAGTCTCAGCAGCTGCCACACATAGCCCTGGACGTGCACACTTCCCATTTCTGCCTGAGATCTGCTGTGTATGATGAATTGATGAAATGTTCAGCAGAAAATTAATAAAGAGATGGCCTCCATTCATTTATAGTTTTGGCAATACAGGTGCATATATATATATAAAAAGTGAGAAGCTAAGTTAAGAGATTTAGAAGTTGTGGTTTTGCACTGAGAGGATACAGTACGAACAAGAAGTATCAGTGAAGTTTACAATGTCATGCTGGCTTTACATATGTCCATGTTATGCCTTCAGGATAGGATGAATCTGTCTAAAATAGGACAGAATTTGAAATCATTTACAAAGAATACAGCATCATGAGGTTATTAGTTTAGATTAAGAATTCTCAAGCTTTCAGAAGTTAAATCTATGAAAAACATTGTCCATTTCATTTAGATTTTCAAATTTTGTGGTGTATAGGCTCTTGAAGTCAGACCTACTGATTCTTTTAATTTCCTCTGTGTCTGTTATTATGTCCCCAGTTTTGTTTATGATTTTGCTGATTTGGATAGTGTCTCTCTGCCTTTTAGTTAGTTTGTCTATAGGTTCTTCTATCTTGTTGATTTTCTCAAAAAAACAGCTCTTGGTTTCATTGATTCTCTGAATTTTTTTTTTCATATAATAAACAATTTATTACTGCAATTTTAGATGACTATATAAACATGAAAGCCCAGGATTGCATTATCAGCACAAAGAAAGATGAGGAACTCTGAGTAACTGGTCATGTGGTATGCTTTGGTCTATATGTCTATGTCTAGTGCATATATGCATCTAAAATTTATTTATTTATTACAGTTATTTATTCACTTTGTTTCCCAGCTATGTCCCCCTCCCTCATCTCCTCCAAATCCCACCCTCCCTTCCTCTTCTCCTCCCATGCCCCTCCCTTGCTCAGTTCACTGATAAGGTTGGACCTTCTCCTCTTCCATCTGACCCTATCCTATCAGGTCTCATCAGGACTGGCTGCGTTGTCTTATTCTGTGGCCTGCTATGGCTGTTCCCCATCCCCTCATAAGAGGTGACCAACGAACCAGCCACTGAGTTTGTGTCAAATACAGCCCCTGTTACCCTTACTAAGGAACCCATTTGTAGACTATGATCCCATGGGATACATGTGTGCAGGACTTTTAGATTATCTCCATGCATGGTCCTTGGTTGTGTTGTCAGTCTCAGAAAAGACCCCTGGGCCCAGATTTTTTTTTTATTTTTTTATTATTTATTTATTTATTTTATACTTTATTCACTTTGTATCCCCCCATAAGCCCCCCTCCCCTCCCGATCCCACCCTCCCTCCCCCTTCTTCATGCATGCCCCTCCCCAAGTCCACTGATAGGGGAGGTCCTTCTCTCCTTCCTTCTGATCTTAGTCTATCAGATCACATCAGGAGTGACTGCATTGTCATCTTCTGTGGCCTGGTAAGGCTGCTTCCCCCTCAAGGGGAGGTCATCAAAGAGCAGACCAATCAGATTATGTCGGAGGCAGTCCCTCTTCCCATTACTATGTAACCAACTTGTGCACTGAAATGCCATGTGCTATTTCTGTGCAGGGGTTCTAGGTTATCTCTATGAATAGTCCTTGGTTGGAGTATGAGTCTCTGGGAAGACTCCTGTGTTCAAGTTTTCTGGTTCTGTTGCTTTCCTTGTGTGGTTCCTGTCCTCTCCAGCTCTTACTATTTCCCACATTTTACATAAGATTCCATGTGCTCTGCCCAATAGTTGCCCACAAGTTTCAATGTCTGCTTTGATAGTCTGCAGGAGACAGACTTTCAGAGGCCCTCTGTGGCAGGTTCCTATGTTGTTTCCTGTTTTCTTCTTCTTCTGATGTCCATCCTCTTTGCCTTTCAGGATGGGGATTGAGCATTTTAGTTAGGGTCCTCTCTCTTGCTTAGTTTCTTTAGATGCACAGATTTTAGTGGGTTTGTATTTTGTTGTATGTCTATATGAGTGAGTATATACTGTGTGTGTTTTTGCTTCTGGGACAACTCACTCAGGATGATCCTTTCCAGGTCCCACCATTTACCTGCAAATTTCATGATTTCCTTATTTTCATTGCTGAGTAATACTCCATTGTGTAGGTTTACCACAATTTCTGCATCCATTCTTCAGTTGAGGAGCATCGGGGCTGTTTCCAGCTTCTGGCTATTACAAATAAAGCTGCTACAAACATAGTTGGACAAATATCCTTACTGTATACTTGAGCCTCTTTTGGATATATGCCTAGGAGTGGTATGGCTGGATCTTGAGGAAGTGCTATTCCTAGTTGTCTGAAAACTATTTATTTTATATATTTCCAGAGTGGTTGTACAAGTTTACATTCCCACCAGCAGTGGAGAAGGGTTCCCCTTTCTCCATAACCTCTCCAGCATGTGATGTCACTTGAGTTTTTTATCTTGGCCATTCTGATGGGTGTAAGGTGAAATCTCAGGGTTGTTTTGATTTGCATTTACATAATGGCTAATGATATTGAACATTTCTTTAAGTGTTTCTCTGCCATTCGATATGCTTCTACAGAGAGTTCTCTTTTTAGCACTGTTCTACATATTTAAATTGGATTACTTGGTTTGCTGCTTTTCAGCTTCTTTATTTCTTTATATATAGGGGATTTTAGTCATCTGTCAGATAAAGGGTTGGTGAAGATTCTTATCGAATTTGTAGGTGGTCGTTTGGTTTGATGAAGGTGTCCTGTGCTTTACAGAAGCTTTTCAGTTTGATGAGCTCTCATTTAATGATTGTTGCTCTTAGAGCCTGTGCTATTGGTGTTCTGTTCAGAAAGTTATCTCCTGTACCAATGAGTTCTTGAGTATTCCCCACTTTTTCTTCTAACTGATTTAATGTGTCTTGTTTTCTGTTGAGGTCTTTGATCCACTTGGACTTTAGTTTTGTGCAGGGTGATAAGTATGGATCTATTTGCATTTTCCTACATGTAGACATCCAATTAGACCAGCACCATTTGTTGAAGATGCTATCTTTTTTCCATTGTATGGTTTTGGCGTCTTTGTCAAAGATCAGGTATCTATAAGTGAGTGGGTTAATTTCTGGTTCTTCTGTTCGGTACCGTTGATCCACCATTCTGTCTCTATGCCAGTACCATGGAATTTTTATTATTGTTGCTCTATAGTACAGCTAAGATCAGGTATGGAGATACCTCCAAAAGATCTTTTATTGTAGAGGATTGTTTCGGCAATTCTGGTTTTTTGTTTGTTTGTTTGTTTTGTTTTGTTTTGTTTGTTTTTTTATTCCATATGAAGTTGAGAATTTTTCTTTCCAGGTCTATAAAAATTGTGTTGGTAATTTGATGGGAATTGCATTGAATCTGTAGATTGCTTTTGGCAAGATGACCATTTTTACTATGTTAATCATGCCAAACCATGAGCATGGGAAACCTCTCCATCTGATATCTTCCAATTCTTTCTTCAAAGTCCTTTGTCTTTTGTTTACAGGAGGGTACTTATTTATTTATTTTTTTTAGTTAATTTTGCATCCGGCCACTTTGCTGAAGGTGTTTATCAGCTCTAGGATTTCCCTGGTAAAGTTTTCTGGGTCATGAACGAATACTATCATTTCGTCTGCATATAGTGATAATTTGAGTTCTTCCTTTCCAATTTGTATCCCCTTGATCTCCTTCACCTGTCTTATTGCTCTAGCAAGGACTTCCAGAACTATGTTGAAGAGATATGGAGAGAGGGGGCAGCCTTTACTTGTCCCTAATATCAGTGGGATTGCTTTACGTTTCTCTCTGTTTAGTTTGATATTGGCTATAGGCTTGCTGTATATTGCCTTTACTATGTCTACATATGTCCCTTGTATCCCTGATCTCTCCAATACATTAAACATGAATGGATGTTGGATTTTGTCAAAGGCTTTTTCAGCATCTAGGGAGATGATCATCTGGTTTTTTTCTTTCAGTTTGTTAATATGGTAGATTACAGTGATGGATTTCTATATACTGAACCACCCCTGCATACCTGGGATGAAGCCTACATGGTCATAGTGGATGATATCTTTGATATAATATTGTATTCAATTGGCAAGTATTTTGTTGAGTATTTTTGCATCAATGTTCATAAGGGAGATTGGCCTTTAATTCTCTTTCTTCATTGATTCTTTGTGAGGCTTAGGTACCAAGGTGACTGTGGCTTGGTAGAATGAGTTTTGTAATGTTTCCTCTGTTTCTATTTTGTGGAATAGTTTGAAGAGAACTGGAGTTAGCTCTTCTTTGAAGATTTGGTAGCATTCTTCACTGAAACCATCAAGTTCTGGGCTTTTTTGGATGGGAGACTTTCGATGACCACTTCTATTTCCTTGGGGGATATACGACTATTTAATTGAATTACCTGGTCCTGATTCAGCTTTGGTAAGTAGAATTGATCAAGAAAATTGTCCATTTCATTTAGATTTTCAAATTTTGTGGCATATAAACTTTTGAAGTAAGTCCTAATGATGGTTTGGATTTTCTCAGTATCTGTGTTTATGTCTCTCTTTTCCGTTATGATTTTGTTGATTTGGATGATTTGTCTATCTTGTTGATTTTCTCAAAGTACCAGCTCTTGGTTTCATTGATTCTTTGAATTGTTTTATTTGTTTCTAATTGATTGATTTCAGTCCTGAGTTTGATTATTTCCAACCATCTGTACCTGTTTGGTGTGTCTGCTTCTTCTTTTTCTAGGGATTTTAGGTGAGCCATTATGTTGCTTGAATGAGCTGTCTCAAATTTCTTCTTGAAGGCACTTAGTGCCATGAACTTTCCTCTTAGCACTATTTTCATTGTGTACCACAATTTTGGGTATGTTGTTCCTTCATTTTCATTGAATTCTAGGAAATCTTTTATTTCTTCCTTTATTTTTTCCTTAACCCAGCTATCATTTAGTAGTAAGTTGTTCAGTTTCCATGAGTGTGTAGGCTTATTGCTGTTTCTGTTGTTGTTGAGGTCCAGATTTAATCCATGGTGATCAGATAGGATACCAGGGATTATTTCAATCTTTTATCTGTTGAGGCTTGCTTTGTGACCAACCATATTGTCTATTTTGAAGAAGATTCCATGAGGTGCTGAGAAGAAGGTAATTTCTTTGTGTTTGGGTGAAAGGTTCTGTAGATGTCTGTTAGGTCCATTTGATTCATGACTTCTGTTAGAGACATTCTTTCTTTGTTTAATTTTTGTTTTGTTGACCTGTCCTTTGTTGAGAGTGGAGTTTTCAAGTCTCTCACTATTAATGTGTGGGAATCTATGTGTAGTTTAAGTTTTATTAATGTTTCTTTTACAAATGTGTGTGCCCTTGTAGTTAGGGCATAGATGTTCAGGATTGTGATGTCTTCCTGGTGGAATTTTCCCTTGATGAGTATGAAGTGAACTTCTTTATCTCTTTTGATTAATTTTGGTGGAAAGTCTATTTTATAAGATATTAGAATGGCAATTTCTGCTTGCTTCTTGGGTCTATTTGCTTGGAAATCTGTTTTCCAACCCTTTATCCTCAGGTAATATCTATCTTTGTGACTTAGGTGTGTTTCTTGTATGCAACAGATTGCTAGGGTGTATTTATGCATCCATTCTGTTAGTCTGTGTCTTTTTATTGGAGAATTGAGTCCATTGATGTTGAGAAAGATTAACGACCAGTGGCTGGTAGATCCTATGATTTTGATGTTGGCTGTGGTCATAAGTTTGTGTGCTTGGTTGCTTTTTGTTTTACTGTAGTGAGGTTAATTATTTCCTGTGTTTTCTTGAAAGTAGCTAGTTTTCTTGGGTTGTATTTTCCCTTCTAGAGTCTTCTGTAATGCTGGATTTGTGTGTAGGTATTGTTGAAATTTGTTTTTTTTTTTTCATTGAATGTCTTGTTTTCTATGTCTATAAGGACTGTGAGTTTTGCTGGGTATGGTAGCCTAGGCTGATGTTGGTGTTCTCTTAGGGTCTGCCTTATATCCTTCCCGACCCTCTGGCTTTCATAGTCTCTGTTGAAAAGTCAGTTGTGATTCTAATGTGTTTGCCATTATATGTTACTTGGACTTTTTCCCTTGCAGCTTTTAGTATTTTCTTTGTTCTTTATACTTACTGTGTTGATTATTATGTCGCAGGAAATTTTCTTTTCTGGTCTAATTTATTGGGTGTTCTCTAGGCCTCTTGTATTCTTATTAGCTTCTCCTTTTAGTTAGGAAAATTTTCTTCAATGATTTTGTTGAAAATATTTTCTTGGCCTTGAAGCAGGGAATCTTCTTTTTCGTCTATGCCTATTATTCTTGGTTTTTGTCTTTTTTATTTTATTTTTATTTTATTAATTACACTTTATTCATTTTGTATCCCCCCATAAGCCCCTCCCTCCTCCCCTCCCGATCCCACCCTCCTCCCCTTTCTGCATGCATGCTACTCCCCAAGACCATTGATAGGGGAGGTTTTCCTCTTCGTTCTGATCTTAGTCTATCAGATCAGATCAGGAGTGGCTGCATTGTCCTCTTCTGTGGCCTGGTAAAGCTGCTCCCCCCTCAGAGGGAGGTCAACAAAGGGCAGATCAATCAGATTATGTCAGAGGCAGTCCCTCTTCCTATTACTATGTAACCCACTTGGAAACTGAACTGCCATGGGCTACATCTGTGCAGGGGTTCTAGGTTATCTCTATGAATAGTCCTTGGTTGGAGTATGAGTCTCTGGGAAGTTCCCTGTGTTCAAATTTCCTTGTTCTTTTGCTCTCCTTGTGGAGACCATGTCCTCTCCAGCTCTTACTATTTCCAACTTCTTACATAAAATTCCATTCACTCTGCCCAACAGTTGACCATAAGGCTCAGCATCTACTTTGATAGTCTGCAGGGCAGAGGCTTTCAGAGGCCCTCTGTGGTAGGTTTCTAGTTTGTTTCCTGTTTTCTTCTGGTGGCTTTCAGAATCCCTCTGTAGAAGGTTCCTAGGTTGGTTCCTGTTTTCTTCTTCTTCTGATGTCCATCCTCTTTGCCTTTCAGGATGGGGATTGAGCATTTTAGTTAGGGTCCTCTCTCTTGCTTAGTTTCTTTAGATGCACAGATTTTAGTGGGTTTGTATTTTGTTGTATGTCTATATGAGTGAGTATATACTGTGTGTGTTTTTGCTTCTGGGACAACTCACTCAGGATGATCCTTTCCAGGTCCCACCATTTACCTGCAAATTTCATGATTTCCTTATTTTCATTGCTGAGTAATACTCCATTGTGTAGGTTTACCACAATTTCTGCATCCATTCTTCAGTTGAGGAGCATCTGGGCTGTTTCCAGCTTCTGGCTGTTACAAATAAAGCTGCTACAAGCATAGTTGGACAAATATCCTTACTGTGTACTTGAGCCTCTTTTGGATATATGCCTAGGAGTGGTATGGCTGGATCTTGAGTAAGTGCTATTCCTAGTTGTCTGAAAACTATTTATTTTATATATTTCCAGAGTGGTTGTACAAGTTTACATTCCCACCAGCAGTGGAGAAGGGTTCCCCTTTCTCCATAACCTCTCCAGCATGTGATGTCACTTGAGTTTTTGATCTTGGCCATTCTCATGGGTGTAAGGTGAAAACTCAGGGTCGTTTTGATTTGCATTTCCCTAATGGCTAATGAGGTTGAGCATTTCTTTAAATGCTTCTCTGCCATTCGATATTCCTCTACAGAGAATTCTCTGTTTAGCTCTGTTCCCCATTTTTTAAGTGGATTACTTGGTTTGTTGCTATTCAGCTTCTTTAGTTCTTTATATATACTGGATATGAGTCCTCTGTCAGATAAAGGGTTGATGATGATTTTTTCCCAATCTGTAGGAAGTCTCTTTGTTTTGATGATGGTATCCTTTGCTTTACAGAAGCTTTTCAGTTTCAGGAGGTCCCATTTATTGATTGTTGCTCTTAGAGCCTGTGCTGTTGGTGTTCTATTCAGGAAGTTCTCTCCTGTACCAATCAGTTCTAGGGTATTCCCCACTTTTTTTTCTAGCCGATTTAATGTGTCTGGTTTTATGTTGAGGTCTTTGATCCACTTGGACTTCAGTTTTGTGCAGGGTGATCTATTTTCATTTTTCAACTTGTAGACATCCAGTTGTACCAGCACTATTTGTTGAAGATGCTATCTTTTTTCCATTGTATAATTTTGGCGTCTTTGTGAAAAATCCGGTTTCCATAAGTGTGTGGTTTTATTTCTGGGTCCTCTATTCAGTTCCATTGATCCACTATTCTGTTTCTATGCCATTACCATGCAGTTTTTAAAACTGTTACCCTATAGTACAACTTTAGATTAGGAATGGAGATACCTCCAGAAGATCTTTTATTGTAGAGGATTGTTTTAGCAATTCTTGTTTTCTTGTTATTCCATATGAAGTTAAGAATTTTTCTTTCTAGGTCTGTAAAGAATTGTATTGGTAATTTGATGGGAATTGCATTGAATCTGTAGATTGCTTTTGGTAAGATGGCCATTTTTACTATGTTAATCCTGCCAAGCCATGAGCATGGGAGATCTTTCGATCTTCTGATATCTCCTTCTCATTCTTTCTTCAGAGACTTGAAATTTTTTTCATACAAGTTTTGACTTGCTTGGTTAGGGTTACTCCAAGGTACTTTATATCATTTGTAGCCATTGTGAAAGGTGTTGTTTCCCTACTTTCTTTCTCAGCCCTTTTGTCTTTTGTATATAGGAGGGCTACAGATTTTTTGGAGTTAATTTTGTATCCAGCCACTTTGCTGAAGGTGTTTTTCAGCTCTAGGAGTTCCCTGGTAGAGTTTTTGTGTCACTTACATATACTATCATATCATCTGCAAATAGTGATAATTTGACTGCTTCCTTTCCAGTTTGTATCCCCTTGATCTCCTTCAACTGTCTTATTGCTCTAGCAAGGACTTCCAGAACTATGTTGAAGAGATATGGGGAGAGTGGGCAGCCTTGCCTTGTCCCTGATTTCAGTGGGATTGCTTTAAGTTTCTCTCCGTTCAGTTTGATGTTGGCTATAGGTTTGCTGTATATCACCTTTACTATGTTTAGATATGTGCCTTGTATCCCTGATCTCTCCAATACTTTTAACATGAATAGATGTTGGATTTTGTCAAATGCTTTTTCAGCATCTAGGGAGATGATCATGTGGTTTTTTTCTTTCATTTTGTTAATATGGTGGATCACAGTGATGGATTTCCGTAGATTGAACCACCCCTGCATACCTGGGATGAAGCCTACTTGGTCATGGTGGATGATATCTTTGATGTGTTCTTGTATTTGGTTTGCGAGTATTTTGTTGAGTATTTTTGCATCAATGTTCATAAGGGAGATTGGCCTGAAGTTCTCTTTTTTTGGGTCTTTGTGAGGTTTAGGTACCAAGGTGACTGTGGCTTCATAGAATGAGTTTCGTAATGTTCCTTCTGCTTTGATTTTGTGGAATAGTTTGAAAAGAACTGGAGTTAGCTCTCTTTTTGAATGTTTGGTAGAATTCTGTGCTGAAACCATCAGGTCCTGGGCTTTTTTTGGATGGGAGACTTTTGATGACTGTTTCTATTTTCTTGGGGGATATAGGACAATTTAATTGATTTACCTGTTCCTGATTTAGCTTTGGTAAGTGGAATTGATCAAGAAAATTGTCCATTTCATTTAAATTATCAAATTTTCTTGCGTTTAGACTTTTGAAGTAAGACCTAATTACTGTTTGAATTTCGTCTGTGTCTGTAGGTATGTCCCCGTTTTCATTTCTGATTTTGTTGAATTGGATGGTGTCTTTCTGCCTTTTAGTTAGCTTGGCTAAGGGTTTGTCTATCTTGTTGATTTTCTCAAAGAACCAGCTCTTGGTTTCATTGATTCTTTGAATTGTTTTATTTGTTTCAAATTGAATGATTTCAGCCCTGAGTTTGATTATTTCCAGACATCTACTCCTTTTTGGTGTGTCTGCTTCTTCTTTTTCTAGGGTTTTTAAGTGAGCCATTAAGTTGCTTGAATGTGCTGTCTCAAATTTCTTCTTGAAGGCACTTAGTGCTATGAACTTTCCTCTTAGCACTGCCTTCATTGTGTCCCACAAATTTGGGTATGTTGTGTCTTCATTTTCATTGAGTTCTAGGAAGATTTTAATTTCTTTCTTTATTTCTTCCCTGACCCAGCTGTCATTTAGTAGCAAGTTGTTCAATTTCCATGTGCGTGTAGGCTTTTTGTAATTTCTGTTGTTATTGAGGTCCAGCTTTATTCCATGGTGATTGGACAGGATACAAGGGATTATTTCAATCTTCTTGTATCTGTTGAGGCTTGCTTTGTGAACAACGATGCGGTCTATTTTGGAGAAGGTTCCATGAGGTGTTGAGAAGAAGGTAAATTCTTTTGTGTTTGGGTGTAAGGTTTTGTAAATGTCTGTTAGGTTTATTTGATTCATGACCTCTGTCAGAGATATTGTTTCTTTGTTTAATTTCTGTTTAGTTGACCTGTCCTTGGTTGAGAGTGGGGTGTTGAAGTCTCCCACTATTAGTGTGTGGGGATCTATGTGTGGTTTAATTTTTATCAATGTTTCTTTCACAAATGTGGGTGCCCTTGTATTTGGGGCATAGATGTTCAGGATTGTGATGTCTTCCTGGTGGAATTTTCCCTTGATGAGTATGAAGTGTCCTTCCCCATCTCTTTTGATTAATTTTGGTTGAAAGTCTATTTTATCAGAGATTAGATTGGCTACTCCTGCTTGCTTCTTGCATCCATTTGCTTGGAAAGCCGTCTTCCATCCCTTTAGCCTCAGATAATGTCTATCTTTGTGACTTACATGTGTTTCTTGTATACAACAGATTACTGGGTTTTGTTTATGCATCTATTCTGTTAGTCTGTGTCTTTTTATTGGAGAATTAAGTCCATTGATATTGAGAGACATTAATAACCAGTGGCTGTTAAATCATTTGACTTTGATGTTGGCTGTGGTCATATGGTTGTGTGTTTGGTTGCTTTTTGTTTTACTGTAGTGGGGTTATTTATTTCCTGTGTTTTCTTGGATGTAGCTAGTTTTCTTGGTTTGTATTTTCCCTTCGAGTGTCTTCTGTAATGCTGGATTTTTTGTAGGTATTGTTGAAATTTGTTTTTGTCATTGAATATCTTGTTTTCTCCGTCTATGAAGACTGAGAGTTTTGCGGGGTGTAGTAGCCTGGGCTGACAGCTGTGTTCTCTTAGGGTCTGTTTGATATCTGTCCAGGCCCTTCTGGCTTTCATAGTCTCTGTTGAAAAGTCAGGTGTGATTCTAATGGGTTTGCCATTATGTTACTTGGCCTTTTTCTCTTGCATCTTTTAGCATTTTGTCTTTGTTCTATATACTTACAGTTTTGATTATTATGTGGCAGGAGGATTTTCTTTTCTGGTCTAATTTATTGGGTGTTCTATAGGCCTCTTGTATTCTTATTGGCCTCTCCTTTAAGTTGGGAAAATTTTCTTCAATGATTTTGTTGAAAATATTTTCTGGGCCTTGTAGAAGGGAGTCTTCTTTTTCCTCTATTCCTATTATTCTTAGGTTTTGTCTTTTTATGTTGTCTTGAATTTCTTAGATGGTCTGTGTCAGGAATTTTTTAGATTTAAAATTTTCTTTGACAGATACATCCATTTCTTCCATTGTATCTTCCACACCTGAGATTCTTTCTTCCATTTCTTGTAGCCTATTGGTTATGCTAACCTCTGTATTTCCTCTTTTCTTCCCTAAGTTCTTTCTCTCCACAATTTCTTTCATTTGTGTTTTTTTTTTAATTTTTCCAATTCTATCTTCAGGTCTTGAGCTATTTTGTTGGTTTCCTTCACCTGTGTGACTGTATTTTCATGTTTTTCCATCAATTCCTTCAGCTGTTTGTTTGAACAATCCACTGTTTTTTTTATTTCATTCAGTGATTGAAGCATTTCCTCTCTGAAGGCCACAGACTGTTTGGCTGCAGCTTCCTCTATTTCTTTTCATATTTTATTTTTTTCCTCTGTTATCTTCTTCATGAACATAGATGTTAGGTCATCTCCTTGAATTTCACTTATGCTAGGGTGTCTAGGGCTATTTGCCCCTGGATAACTGGGTTCTGGAGATGCCATATTGCTCTTGCTTTTGTTGGTTGAACTTTTACACTTTCCTCTACCCATTGGGCTATCTTAGTTGTTTGAACTTAGTTTCTGGTTCTTCCTGGACTCTTGTAGTGAAGAGAATACCTTTGGCAGGAAGATGTTTTTTTCCTGAAGGAAGCCTTCTCAGCTTTTTGGGTATTGTCACTGGATGGCCAGTGTTTTTCAGGAGTTGTTACAGCTCACCTGAGGCATAGAGGCTGGGTGGTAACTGT
This sequence comes from Meriones unguiculatus, assembly GCF_030254825.1. Taxonomy (NCBI): domain Eukaryota; kingdom Metazoa; phylum Chordata; class Mammalia; order Rodentia; family Muridae; genus Meriones; species Meriones unguiculatus. The sequence goes on along the minus strand of NC_083353.1, from coordinate 21,450,073 downwards.
GGTCCTGATTAGTCAAGAGGGCTCTTCTTTCACTGGGGGAAGTCCTGGAGACAGCTGCCCTCCTTCTGGGTTTCTTGCTGTAAATTTAGTGATCAGCTGCTCTAACGTGTGTGTCCCGTGGTTTGGTCGGTTTTGTTAGGGATAACTGGTTGCCCCTTGGAACAGTATCTGGGTATTGATCTCTGGGTTCCCAGTCTTTTGTAGGTCTGAGGTTGGGGCTCTGTGCCCCAGAACCCAAGAGGTAATCTGTATCTGGTGAGTACTACTCTCCTTGTAACAGCAGGCTATCTGGGGCATAGCAATTTCCTGGGTTGAGCCAGTCTGTGGGATCTTTTCCGAGGATATACTGGGTTGCCTAAGTCTGTCTCCTTTGCTTTGTTCCTTGTTCTTTGTGAGGGTTTGTCCAGACAGTGACTCCAAGATTCTGGTGTATTGGGGCACACATTTCTGTCTGTAAGGAGTAGTTGGTACAAAGCAGGTCTCTGGGATGGTGGAGCATGTGCCCTCCTGCTAGTCTGCGGGGGCTGGGTTCCCAATATCTCTTTGCTCCCTGCTTGGGCCCGGATCTGTGATGGCTGGGTGTATTCGCCTGTTTGCGATCTGCAGTCTGCTAGACTTTTCCCAGGCACAGCCTAGGTGACCAAAGAAGCACGGTTTCTTCCTTCCCTGTGGGGCCCTCTCCAAGCAGGGGTTCCCAGTCCCTGTTGCAAAGGGGTGCATAGCTTATCTGTACTGGTGAGCTGGCTGTTCAGCCCCTCAGGTGACCCATTCAGCCCGGTTTCTTCCTTTCCTGTGGGGCCCTCTCTGGATAGGGATTCCCAGTCTCTTTTGCAGTGGGGTTCCCAGCTCGACTGTACCGGTGAGCTGGGCGCTCAGCTCTCAGCAGGGCGGGAGCTCAGCTGCAATGGTGGCGGGTACCGGAGGTCCTTGAGACCTTCCAGGGAAAGACTGGTGACCTGTGGTGAGACTTGCTACTTTGCTTCCCTGTGGGGTTTTCTTGCGACTGGGACTCCCAGTCTCAGGCACCCTTGTGCCCACCAATCAGCCTGGGAAAGTGATTGGGACATGCAGGTTTGCGGCTCCAGTCAGGTGACCCAAAGCCCGAGTTACCCAGGATTTCTTCCGGGTTCTGGCTGGGCAGCCGAGAGTGGACCCGACCGATTCCAACACGGTGGGAGCCTCCCCTCACCAGGGAAACACTATTGCTGCAGTTTTAGGGCCCAGAGTTCAGTCTCCTGGTGGCTGCACTGAGAGTGCTGTCATGCTTCTCCGACACAGTGTTCTCCCGGTGCCGCCATCTTGGCTCCCCCCTCCCCGGGTTTTGTCTTTTTATGTTGTCTTGAATTTCTTAGAAGGTCTGTGTTAGGAATTTTTTAGATTAAACATTTTTTTTGACAAATACATCTATTTCTTCCATTGTATTTTCCACACCTGAGATTCTTTTTTCCATTTCTTGTAGTCTATTGGTTTTCCTTACCTCTGTAGTTCCTGTTTTATTCCCTAGGTTCTTTTTCTCCACAATTTCCTCCATTTGTGTTTTTTTTAATTTTTCCAATTCTATCTTCAGATATTCAGGCATTTTGTTGATTTCCTTCATCTGTCTTATTGTATTTTCCTGTTTTTCCTTCAATTCAGTCAGCTGTTTGTTTGAACAGTCCTCTGTTTCTTTTATGTCTTTCAGTGATTTAAGCATTTACTCTCTAAGGCCACAAACTGTTTAGCTGCAACTTCCTGTATTTCTTTACGGATGGCCATAATCTGTTTGAGTTCATCTTCCTCTAGGTCTTTATGCATTTTATTTGTTTGCTCTGTTATCCTCTTCATGATCATAGAAGTTAGGTCATCTTCTTGAATTTCAATTATGCTGGGGTGTCCAGGGCTACTTGCCCCTGATTAACTGGTTTCTGGAGATGCCATATTACTCTGGCTTTTGTTGGTTGAGAATTTTGCTGGCCTATACCCGTTGGGCTATCTTAGGTGTTTGGAGTTAGTTTCTGGTGGTTCCTGAAATCCTGTAGTGAAGAGAATCCCCTTGGCAGAAAGATGGTTTTTCCTGAAGGAAGCCTTGTCAGCTTTTTGGGTATAGTCAGTGTATGACTGGTGTTTTTCAGGAGTTGCCACAGCTCACCTCAGGCATAGAGACTTGTGTGGTAACTGTGGTCCTTGTCAGTTGAGAGGGCTCTCCTCTCACCGGGAGAAATCGTGAAGACAGCTGCCCTGCTTCTGGTTTTCTTGCCATAAATTTAGTGATCTGCTGCTGTAACCTGTGTGTCCCGTGGTTTGGTTAGTTTTGTTATGGAAAACTGGTTGCCCATGGAGCAGTATCTGGGGGTTGATCTTGGGGAATCTGGGCTTTTGTATGCCTGAGGTTGTGGTTCTGTCCCCTAGTACCCAAGCTGTAATCTGTGGCAGGGGGTCCTGCTTTCCTGGTAACAACAGGCTATCTTGTGCACAGTAGGTCTCTAGGTTGGGCAGTTCTGCAGGACCTTTTCCAGGGATATACTGGGTGGCCTAAGTCCATCCCCTTTGCTTCATTCCCTGTGAGGATTTCTTCTGATTGCGACTCCCAGTGTCTGGTACCCTGGGGTACACAGCTCTGTCTGTGCTGGAGAGCTTGGCACACAGCAACTGTCTGTGCTTGTGGCTGGAGCCCAGTTTATGTTGGTGGCTTTTAGCCTCTGGTCTGCGAGAGTTTTTTCAGGGAAAGACTGGGTGACCCGTGGCCAGCCCCATTGACTTCCTTCCCTGGGGGTTTTCTCCCGACTGGGACTCCCAGTGTCTGGTGGTTTTGTGCCCACCGTTCAGCCTGGGAAGATGATCAGGACATGCAGGCATGTGGATCTGGTCTGGCAATCTAATTCCTGCTTGACTCAGGAACCCTTCTGGGTTCTGGCTGGGTGATCTGAGAGTGGACCAGACTAATTCCCAAGCCTTGGGGATTTCCTCTCACCTGGCAAACACAATTGCTATTGTTTTAGGTCCCAGAATTCAGTCTCTTTGTTGCTGTATGGAAAATGTTGTCTTGCTCCTCAGAGGCAGTGTTCTCCTGGCACTGCCATCTTGTCCCTCTAGTTGGTTATTTTAAGTTGATGTTTCAGTGAATTGGTGGTCCCTTACCAGAAAACGCTGACAAGTATCTTACAGCCAGAGAGCTTTGAATTTTAGCCGTTATTAATCTAATTATTAGGAAGAGTACCTTTTTTCTTGTCTGTAACTCAGTATTCCAAGCCTTGGTTTTTTTCCCATTTTCTCTTTCAACTTTCTTGGAGAAGGTATGGAGAAGAACCAGCACCACTAAATATAGTGCAACCAGATCCATAAATATGACAGCCCAAATGAAGGTAAAAGGGATTAAAACATCCTCTGTCATGCAACTTCTTTAATTTTGAAGCAGTTTAGGCCAAACTGCCTAGAGGTTTGTCTGCCTCCAGTTCCTTTCTTTCCTGCCATGGCTATGGAACTGAGCCAGTTGACCCAGCCTTAGTATAAAAGGAGCCATGCTTGTTAATCCCTCAGTTAAACTGCAGCAGCAGCCAGTTTTGTTATGGAAATTTCAGGTCTACCCACCAGAGGCTGTCTTTTGCTCCTGGGGTTGTTTAAGAGTCTCTCTTAAAGAGACAGTAATTGACCTAGGAGTTTTTAAGTTTGGGTTTTAATACTGGAGCTTGTTTCCCCCAACAAATTATATTAAAGTATGATTTAAAGGGTATGGATACTTAGATTAGTTGGGCACCAATTTTTGTAAAATGGTGATTAATATTTACTATTGATTTATCTTCTGGTAAAGCTTGTTATTAATCCTCAACAGCTGTATACCCAAATCACCACACAGACTCTGGGTTTATTTAGTTAACCTAGAACACACTGCCGGGCAATAGTTATTCCATCCTAAATCTCCAAGCCCTCATACTTTCCTAACATTTAGATTTCCCACATTATACTTGCTTTTAGTGATATCTTAGGTCCAGTCCATCTCTCCATGTAGTTCTAAGATCTGTCCTTCAGCTCTGTCTCCTAGGTCTCCTCACCTTTTCTCCTCCCACTTCTTTCCTGCCCTCTAGCTCTTCCCCTCTTTCCTGTCTTCTGGCTCCTCCCAGCTCAGCATTGTGTGTAGTTGCTTTATGTTAGCCTGTTTACACAGAGTTGAGACAAGATGCTTAGAATGAGTATCACAATGTAACATCCAGATTGAAACCAAAGAAGGTTGGGGAGGAAAAATCAGCATTTGAATGAACAAGGGTAAGGTTTAAACATTTCAAAAGAACATTATACCAACACCAAGCAAGTAAAAAACTTGTATGAAAAAAAATTCCAGTGTCTGAAGAAAGAATTAGTAGAATATATCAGAAGATGAAAGATTTCCCATGCTCATTCCTTGGCAAGATTAACATAGTAAAAATGACCATCTTACCAAAAGCAATCTACAGATTCAATGCGATTCCCAGCAAATTACCAACACAATTCTTTACAGACCTTGAAAGAAAAATTCTCAACTTTATATGGAACAATAAGAAAACCAGAATCGCTAAAACCATCCTCTTCAATAAAAGGTCTTTTGGAGATACCTCCATCCCTGATCTCAAGCTGTAGTATAGAGCAATAGTAGTAACACATGCATGGTATTGCCATAGAAAACTAATGGTGAGTCAGTAGAATTAATTAAATAGAAGACCCTGCAATAAACCTACACAGTTATGGATACCTTATTTTTGACAAAGATGCCAAAACCATACAATGGAAAAAAAGACAGTATCTTTAACAAATGGTGCATGCCTTACTGGATGTTTACATGTAGAAAAATGGAAATAGTTTCATATAAATGGTGTTTCATATAATGGTGATTAATATTTACTATTGATTTATCTTCTGGTAAAGCATAAAACTGCATAAAACTAAAGCCTAGGTGGATCAAAGACCTCAATATAAAATCAGACACACTAAACCTGTTAGAAGAAAAAGTGGGGAATTGCCACAAGAGACAAGTTCCTGAAGAGAATACCAACAGCACAGCTCCAGAGCAACAATGAATAAATCAAACCTCATGAAACTGAAAATCTTCTGTAAAGCAAAGGACACTGTTGACAGAATAAAATGACTGCCTACAGATTGGGAAAGGATCTTCACCAACCCTCTATATGATAAAGGGCTGATATACAGACTATATAAAGAACTCAAGAAGCAACAAATCAAGTAATCCAATTAGAAAATGGGGTACAGGGTTAAACAGAGAATTCTCAATAGAGGAATGTTGGCTGTCAGATAAACACTTAAAGGAATGCTCAACATTGTTAATCATCAGGGAAATGCAAATCAAAACAACCCTGAGTGTCACCTTGCAACCAATAGAATTGCTAAGATCAAAAACTCAAGTGACAACATATGCTAGAGAGGTTGTGTAGAAAGGGGAACCTTCCTCCATTGCTGGTGGGAATGTGAACTTTTACAACCATTTTGTAAATCAATCTGGCACTTTCTCAGTCAATTAGGTATAGCACTAACTCAGTATTCAGTTATACCACTCCTAGGCTCATATCCAAATGGTGCTCAAGTATACAAGAAGAACATTTGCTCTAATATGTTCATAGCAGTTTTATTTGTAATAGCCAGAAGCTGAAAATAACCCAGATGATCCTCAGTTGAGGAACAGATACAAAAATTGTGGTACGTTTACACAATGGAATACTACTCTGTAAATAAAGGAAGGAAACTTCCAACTTTTACAGGCAAATTGTGGGAACTAGAAAAGTTCATCCTGGGTGAGGTGTCCCAGAAGCAGAAAGACACAGAGGATATATACTCACTCATAAGTGGATGTTACACATGTAATATAGGATAACCTTACTAAAATCTGTAAATTTAAAGAAGCTAATCAAGAAGGAGGACTCTGGGTAAGATGCTCAGTCTTCATTCAGAAAGGCAAATGGGATGGGCATCAAAAGAGCAAGAAAATTGGAACAGGACAGGAGCCTACCACAGAGAGCCTCTGAAAGACTACCCTCCAGGGTACTAAAGCGGGTGCTTAGACTCATAGCCAAACTTTGGGCTGAATGCAGATAATCTTATGAAATAAAGGGGAGATAGAAATACCTGGAATGGACAGGAGCTTCAAGGAGAGCACCAGAAGCAACAAATCTGGACAAAAAGGGTGTTTTCTGAAACTGATATTCTAACCAAGGACCATTCATGGAGATAACCTAGAACCCCTGCACAGATGTAGCCAATGGTAGTTCAGTGTCAAAGTTGGTTGCCTAGTAATGGGAACAGGGACTGTCTCTGAAATTAACTGTTTGGCCTACTTTTTGATCACCCCAACCCTCAGGGATTTGTAGCCTTACCAGGCCATTGAGGAAGACAATGCAGCCACTACTGATGAGACCTGATATAGTAGGATCAGATGGGAGAGGAGGAGGACCTCTCCTAACAGGGGAGTGGGGGAGAGTCATGGATGGAGAAGAGGGAGGAAGGATGGGATTGGGAGGGGAAGAGGGGCTGAGCTACAGATGGAATACAAAGTGAATAAACTATAATTAATAAAAATAAAAATATATAAAAAGGTGCTGTCTTGCACCCCTTGTTTCGTGTCTGTTCTATATGTGGATTCTGTTTATTCTCCATGAACATCCCCAAGAATGTCAGAGACATTCTCTTTAATATGACTACTCCACAGTTATATGTTCTCTATACTTTGACCAATTGTGACCTTCTATCTTACCTTCTTTGTACTGTAAGAAGAGGGTTTTAGGATGAATGCTAAGAATAGCATGATTCTATGTGCTCAAATATAAGGATGTGAAAGCAGTGTGATGCTTGTCCAATCACAAAACAATATAAAACAAACAATAGTAGCTTTTTTTCTTCGTTCAAAGACCAGCACCTACATAGTTTCTTGAAAATGTTTGCATTTGTAGTCATTATCATTAATTTCATTCCTTATGTTTCATGTAAGGACGGGAAATACTTCCTAAAAGTTAATCTCTAGAGTCCTCCTAAGTGTGTCAGCCTGCAGTACAACCCCCTCTAGAGCTCAGCCTGTCAGCCAGTGTCTGAAGCAGCAGCTTTTCTATCTCAACACAAAAATGATAAGTCTCCACACTTCTCCTCTGTGTGTCAACACAACATTGACTAAAATGAATCCAGCATAAACCTGTCCTCACTGTGACAATTGTCTCACAGGCTCTCATTGCACTTAGCATTAACCTCAAAATTACCCAGAGACTTCCCAAGTCAGGCAGTCTCAGTTATATGCTGGCCTCTATGAATAAGCCATTTTATTTGTTTCCACAAGGAGGAGCTTTCCCAGGCTCTGTGCATTTAAGACCTTCAGCCTTTAATGAACACAGAGCCCTATGCATGGGTAAAGGACTCCACTCTGCACTTTGAACTGACAAATCTCTTCCATCAGGCCTGCTCTCAAGTACCTGCTTCTGAAGATGGCATTCCTCTCCCTTTATTTCTGTTGCATCTCCCACCAGTTCACTCACTTTTCATATTATCATCTTAGTATTTTTTTCTGACTAACAGTACTAACTACACTAGCATCAATGTAATGAATAGGAAAATTACATGTTAACTTCCTTTGAATGACAACATATGTACCTGTTAATGAAACTCTGTGCAATGGGAGATAAGAGAGTGTGTACATACATACATTTGAAATGATGTCTAGCTGTGTTTCTGTGTCAATAAACTATTTATCATAGGTTTTTGGCATATGCCTGTTTCTCTTCTGCCAGCAACCTAAATTCTCAGATTATAAGCACATGTCAACCAAACTGGGCACAGGTGTGACTCTTAAAGCCATCATATGTGGCAAATTAAGTCCAATAATGGTGTAGGGGTAATATCTTAGGAAGATGGCTAGGAATGCCAACGTAAATATTTTTTATCACATGTCTCACCATTACCAGCCATCCTTCTACTAAACCCTAATAAGATTGGAAGTGATTGTAACTTACAGCCCCACCTATATACTACAAGTTGTGGAATTCCAGATATACTATTGATTGTGTGCATAAATTAAAACACTGTAACGGACCTTGGAGCTAACATAATTTGCATTGGTTACTTCTAGGAGGAGCTATGAACTGTAGGCTTCTTCTGGGGGAAACTAGATAGGAGTAGTTTGTGGAGGAACCTGGTCAAAGTAGAGATCCTCCCTGGCCATGTCTACAGCATAGAGGGTCACTACCAGCTGCAAGATCAGTGGTGTCTGCACAGCTCTCAGAACCAGCTGTTTAGCCTGATTCCATCAAAAGCAGAGAAAGGCTTCTCATTCATACACCTGGGTAACTCCGAGCATCTTGACTGCTCCTGGATCTAAGACAGAGTTCACTTTTATTACCATCAGCATCCAGACTGAAGATGTGACAGGCTATTACCATGAGGAGTGTTTCAGCCTCTTCCTCCTCAGTGCATTAACTTGTAATGCAGACACCTTTAGAGCTCAGCCTGACAGCCAGTGTCTGAAGCACCATTTGTTTTATCTCTACATAGCCTAGTAATCAGTCTCCCCAGTACAATGGGCAGTTAGCCAGCCTTACCCTAGTAAAATAGAATTGAAAGTCTAGGAGAGCACTCAAGGGCCTATGTGTCCTTTAATATATTATGGGAGATACTACTTTGAGTGAAGATTAAATAATTATTTTTCACTAATTTGCCTATCTTGATAGCATGATTTTAAAGGTGATTTGACAAAGTTATTCTCATTTTTATGGATGTATTCATTAGCAGAATAAGTATTTTAGAAATAATTAAATTTTTTCTTTTCATATTAATCATCTATATATTTAAAATGGATAATCTTTAAATTACAATAATAACCTTATTTTTCTTTATTAAATTTCTGATATTACTTATGTATAAAATTAGTTTCTGTCCTAGTTATTTAGTGAAAATGAAAGTACTTACAGAAATCATGAGGAATTATGTTACATAAATAAACACTTGAGCAAGGCAGGAATACATCAAATATCTGGCTGACATTGAATAAATACACAATGAAAGCTATGCGCATTCACCTGTCTAAATTCCACAATCTCCATGTGTTCAATATATGGACAGAAAACACATTGGCCGCAGCAGAGACTCAGAGAGAACCTTCTTACCCATCCTGCTCCTTATTCTGTCTTGTTGAAAAATTAACTGTATTGGAATATATACATTGTACATAAAGTTGTATTCTATAAAAGCAATCTACTTTCAAGATTATGTTATATACTCATATTTATGCCAAATACTGATGAGATTTTATGACAAATAAACACAAACTAAAATCATCTGAGAAGAACAAACTTCAATAGAGAAAAAGCCTTAGTAGTACTGGGCATTGGGCAAGTCTGTAGGGCATTTTCTTAATCACTATTTGATGGGGAGGATGATGCAGTCTATTGTAGGTGATGCCAGCCATTGATGGTGACCCTGGGTTCCTCAACAAAGCAAACTGTGCAAGCTTTGAGGATGAATCCAGTAAGCATCTCTCCTCTGTGGTCTGTGCTCAGCTTATGCCTCTGGATTCCTTCTCTGTTTGAATCCCAGCCCTGATAACAGTGATGGACTGTCATCTAGAAGTTTAGAAAAATAAAATTACCCATCCTTTTATGTTGCTTTTGGTCATGACATTTTATCATAGCCATAATAATTTTTAAAAAGACACACCCTTTACCCTCCTCTTTCTCTCTTTTCCATGTTTCATTGACTACAAGTTTCTTTCCCTCACCTAGTTCTCCTTCCAAACGTTCACTATAGGTGAATTCATGTTTAAATGTTCATGTTTAAAATAGAATATTTGTAAATGAGATGGTGCATGTAATAATTTTGTTTCTAAGCTACATGTCCACCTCTACCTCTTCCTCATGGGTCACATACCACTCTGAATTCTCCCAAACTGCTCTCAAATATAGAGACCTGGAAACCTCACTCTATACTAAAGAAGTATGACTGTGTCTTGATAGACTTTACCTTCCAGGCTTTTCTCTCATATTCATGAGTAAATTTAACATTTACGAATTGGAAACCCATGACACCCATGTAAACAATATGCTAACACATATCATCTAAGAGTAAAAATCAATAAATGGGACCTCATGAAACTGAAAAGCTTCCATAAAGCAAAAGATACTGTTGTCAGAACAAAACGACAGCCTACAGACTGTGAAAGGATCTTCACCAACCCTGTAGCTGACAGAGGGATGATATCATATATATATATATATATATATATGTATGTATATATATATATGTATATATAATTATATATATAATTAAAGAAGTTAAAAAACAACAAATCAAGTAATCCAATCAAAAATGGGATAGAGAGCTAAACAGAGAATTCTCTCAATAAAGGAATATTGAATGGCAGAGAAACACTTAAAGAAATGCTCAATGTCCTTAGTCATCAGGGAGATGAAAATCAAAACATCTCGAGTTTTCACCTTGCACCTTTCAGAATGGCTAAGATTAAAAACTCAAGTGACAACACATGAGGTGCTTTCTCAGACACTTAGAAAAAGCGCTTCCTCAAGATGCATCTATAGCACTCTGAGGCATACATCCAAAAGTTGCTCAAGTCCACAACAATGACAACATTTGTTCAACCATGTTTGGAGCAGCTGTATTTGTAATAGCCAGAACCTGGAAACAACTCAGGTGTCCATCAATGGAGGAATGGATATAGAAATTGTGTATATTAACACAATGGAATACTAGTCAGCAATTAAAAACAAGGAAATATATTCACTTATAAGTGGATATTAGACCTATAAGATAGGAAAAACATAATAAAATCTGTACGCCTAAAGAAGCTAAACAAGAAGGAGGATCCAGGGTAAGAGGATCAATCATCACTTAGCAAGACAAATGGAATGGACATAGGAAGAACAAAAAAAAAAAAAAAAGAAGAAGAAGACGAAGAAGAAGAAACAGGACAGGACCCTACCACAGAGGTCCTCTGAAAGACTCTACCGAGCAGTATATCAAAGCAAATGCTGAAAGTCATAACCATATTTTGGGCAGAGTGTAGGGAATCATATGAAAGAAGAGGTAGATAGTAAGACCTGAAAAGTACAGGAGCTCCACAAGGAGAGAAACAGAACCAAATAATCTGGGCTCAGGGGCATTTTCTGAGACTGAAACTCCAACCACAGTCCATTCATGATGGTAACCTAGAACCCCTGCACAGATGCAGTCCATGGAAACAGTATTCAAAGGGGATTCCCTAGTAAGGGGAAGAGGGACTGTCTCTGACATGAACTGAGTGGCTGTCCCTTTGACCCCCCTCAGCTCACTCCTGAGGAAGGAGCAGCCTAGCCAGGCCAGAGAGGAGGACAATGCAGTCAGTCCTGATGAGACCTAATTAGCAAGGGTCAGATCAAAAGGGAGGTGGCCTCCCCTATTGGTGGACTTATAGAGGGACATGGGAAAAGATGAAGGAGACAGGGAGGGTGGGATTGAGACAGAATGAGGAATAGGCTACAGCTGGGATACAAAGCAAATAAAATATAATTAATGTAAAAAAAAATTTAATTAAAAAATGAACAATGCCACTTTTTAAGAAAGGGTTCTTTGGGGGCTTTCAGAGAACTAGAATCCGTGATAGCAGAATGAAGGCAGCAGGTGGCAGACCTTGTTTTAGCTGGAGCAGAAGCTCAGGGTTCACATCTCAAAATCTATGTATGTATTTAGATATGTATGTATGTATACATATATGTATGTGTACCATGTGTGTGATATAACTGCAATTACAGATTACTGAGAATGATCAAACAATTCATTGGAATCAAATATGAGTAATTTATAAGAGATGAACTGCTCATAACTAGTGATCTGACTCTCTATTCACAAACCTTTCTGTTTTAATATGTATTTCCTTTATCTGCTCAACTGTTCTATCCTCTCCACATTTCCAATCCCTCTCCAATCCATATTTCCCTCTCCTCTCCATACTCTCTTTTCTTTCCTTTCTCTCACTTACTCATCTACTTTCCCCTTCTTTTTTCCTTTCTTCTTTCTGCTTCTCCTGCTTCTTTCTATTGTTATTGATTAGGATATCTATTGTTTTCTCAGAATTGTAATCAAAGGTTTTCTAATATTATATCTATTAAACTCACTTTATTTAAATGCGTTTGAATTTTAATTTAAGCCTGCTATGGGTGCATTTCGCTATTTTTAGATTGAGAGCTGTAAGTTGGTCCTTGAGCTTCTGTTTATTATTTTCCCCAGAGATCGGTGCTCGCTTTGATGATATTTTTGGCTGAAAATTTAACCTGGATTCTCAAACAGCCCAGAACGCTGCTTATTTACTTTCTCATGTGATGACTGTTTTGCATAGGTCCCTGTAAGACAGCCCATCTGCCCATAATTTATAAACCAGGCCTTTGCAGTGAGAACTGAAAAGCAACAGACAGGCTGGACCACCAAGATGGAGTCACAGCCCCAGGTCTTCATATTCCTGCTCCTCTGGATGTCTGGTGAGACATTAAAGAGTTTTAGAATATCATCCAAACAATTTTTTGTAGAAAAAAAAAACAGTTATTTACTATAGGAAACCAATTATATGCAGGCAATGCCATTAAAAAAGCCATTTGAGATCCCAAAATTTGTATCAGGAACTCTTTGTGTGTATATGTGTATACTCATTGTCTATTTCTGGTTGCAGGTGCTGAGGGGAGCATTGTGATGACCCAGTCTCCTGAATTCATGTCCACATCTGTTGGAGACAGAATCACCCTAAGCTGCAAGTCCAGTCAGAGTGTAAGTGTTTATGTAGCTTCGTACCAACAGAAACCAGGGCAGCCTCATAAACTGCAAATCTATGGTGCATCCAGTAGATACACTGGGGTCCCTGATCGCTTCACAGGGAGTGGATCTGGGACAGATTTCACTCTCACCATCAGCAGTGTGCAGGCTGAAGACCTGGGGGTTTATTACTGTCAGCAGTATAGCAGCTATCCTCCCACAGTGCTTCAGCCTCCAACACAAACCTCTTTGACAATCTCACCAGCTGCCTGCACCACATAGAGCCTTGGGCCTGCACACTTCCCTTTTTGCCTGAGATCTGCTATGCATGACTAACTGATTCAACCTTCAGTAGAAATTAATTAAGAGATCGCCTCCTTTCTTCCATATTTTTGGCAACACTGGTGTGTATATAAAGGGAGAAACTAAGTTAAGAGATTTAGAAGGTGTGGTTTTGCACTGAGAAGATACAGTACAACAAGAAGCATCAGTGGAGCTTAAGGTGTCATGCTGACTTTAGATATCTCTTTCTTATGCCTTTAGACTATGATGAATCTGTATAAAATAGGATAGACTTTAAAATTATGTACAAAGAATACATCATCCTGAGACTACTAGTTTAGATTAAGAATTCTCAAGCTTTGGTAAATTATCTATCTTGAAAATTGTCCTTTTCATTTAGATTTTCAAATTTTATGGTGTATTGACTTTTGAAGTTAGACTTAATGAGTCTTTTAATTTCTTCAGTGTCTTTCATTCTGGCCTCCTTTTTGTTTCTGATTTTGTTGATTTGTATAGTTTCTCTCTGCCTTTTAGTTAGTTTGGCTAAGGGTTTGTCTATCTTGTTGATTTTCTCAAAGAACCAGCTCTTGGTTTCTTTTGAATGTGTGGATTGTTTTTTTCTTTTCATATAATAAATAGTTTAATGCTGCAATTATAGGAGGATGTATAAATTTTAAAGACCTGGATTGTATTATTAGCATACAGAAAGATGAGGAACTCTGGGCATGTGCTCATGTGGTATGCTTTGGTCGATATGTCTGTGTCTATTACATATATGCATCTGATTTTTATTTATTTATTACAATTTATTCACTTTGTATCCCAGCCATGTCCCCCTTCTTTGTCTCCTCCAAATCCTACTCTCCTTTCCTCTCCTCCTCTCTTTCCTCTCCCTCAGTCTACTAATAGGGTTGGACCTCCTCCCCTTCCATCTGACCCTAGATAATCAGGCCTCATGTACTGGCTGCTTTGTTTTACTCTGTTGCATGGTAAGACTGCTCCCCCCTTAGGGGAAGGTGATCAAAGTGTCAGCCACTGTGTTTATCTTAGAGACAGCCCCTGTTCCCCTTAGTATGAAACCTAATTGGAGACTGAGCTGCCATTGGCTACATCTGTGCAGGGGTTTTAGGTTATTTCCATGCATGGACCTTGGTTGGAGAATCAGTCTCAGAAAAGTACCCTGTGCCCAGATTTTTTTTTTTTTTTGGTTTTGGTTTTCTCTTTGTGAAGTTCCTGTTCATTCCTCGTCTTACTATCTCCCCTTTCTTTCATAAGATTCTCTGCACTCCTTCCAAATTTGGCTATAAATCTCAGGAAATCTTTTGATACCCTTTTGGGTAGAGCCTTTCAGAGGTCTGGTAGAATTTAGCACTGAAACTGTCTGGTCCTGGTTTGTTGTTCTTTCTTTCTTTCTTTCTTTCTTTCTTTCTTTCTTTCTTTCTTTCTTTCTTCTTTCTTTCTTTCTTTCTTTTTCTTTTTTCTTTTTTTTTTTTTTGGAAGGGAGACTGTTTTCTCCCACTTCCCATGTCTGTATTGTTTACCATTCTGAGTGAAGATTCATCATCTTACCCTGGGTCCTCCTTCTTGCTTAGCTTCCTTAGGTGTACAGATTTTAGTACATTTATGTTATACAGGTATAACATAACTGTAATATACAGTTATGAATGAGTATATACCATGCATATCTTTCTGCTTCTGGGATACTTCACTCCAGATGATCTTTTCTAAATTCCACCATTTGCATGCAAATTTCATGATTTCCTTGTTTTGAATTTTTTTAAAATTCCATTGTGTGAATATACCACAATTTCTCTATCTATTCCTCAGTTGAGGGACATCTGGGTTGTTTTCAAATTCTCCCTATTATGAATAAATGTGCTATGAACATGGTTGAGCAAATGGCCTTGTTGTGTGCTTGGGCATATTTCCGATATATGCCTAGGAGCACTAAAGCTGAATCTTGAGGATGTACTGCTCCTAATTATGTGACAAAGTGCCAGAATGATTTCCAAAGTGGTTGTACAAGTTTACATTCCCACTAGCAGTGGTGGAGGATTTCCTTTTCTCCACATCCTCTCTAGCATTTGTTGTCACTTGAGTTTTTGTTCTTAGACGTTCTTTATGTTGTAAGGTGAAATCACAGTGTCTATTTGATTTGCATTTCTCTGATACAAAGGACTTTGTTCATTTCTTTAAGTGTTTCTCTGCCATTTGATATTCTTCTATAGAGAACACTGTTTAGCTCTATACCCCGGTTTTAACTTGGATTACTCAACGTATTGCTTTTTAACTTCTTTAGTTCTTTACATATTCTTGATGTTAACACCCTGCCAGAAACAGGTTTGTTGAATACCTTTTCCAGTCTGTAGTTTATCCCTTTGTTTTGATGACAGTGTCCTTTGCTTTATAGAAGCTTTTCAGTTTCATGAGGTCCCATTTAATGACTGTTGATCTTAGAGCCTGTGCTGTTGGTGTTCTGTTCAAGTAGTTGTCTCCTGCCAATGAGTTCCATGCACTTCCCGACTTCTTTTTTCTAACAGATTTGGTGTGTCTGTTTTTATGTTAAGGTCTTTGATCCACTTGGACTTTAGTTGTGTGCAGGGTGATTAATGTGTCTCTATTTGCACTTTTCTACATGTAGACATCCAGTTAGACCAGCAGCATTTGTTGAAGATGCTTTTTTCCATTGTATGGTTTTGGCATCTTTGTCAAAAATCAATATCCTTTGGTGTATGGGTTTATTTCTGGGTTTTCTATTAGATTCCATGGGTCTATCATTCTGTTACTATACCATTAACATACAGTTGTTTTTTTTTTTTTTTTTCATTGTTCTGTAGAACTGCTAGAGATAAGGGAAGGTGATACCTCCTGAGAATCTATTGTTGTACAGGATTTTAAAATCAATTTTGTGTTTTTTGTTTTTCCATATTAAGTTGAGATTTCTTCTTTCAAGTTCTGTAAGGAATTGTGTTGGTATTTTGATGAAAATTGCATTGAATGGGTAGATTGCTTTTGGTAGGCTGGCCATTTTCATTACGTTAATACTACCGATCCCTGAGCATGGGAGATCTTACCATCTTCTGATATCTTCTTCTATTTCTTTCTTCAGAGACTTGAAGTTTTTTATCAAATAGATCTTTTACTTGCTTGGTTAGAGTGACACCAAAGTACTTTATGTTATTTGTGGCTATTGAGAAAGGTGTAGTGGCCCTAAATTCTTTTGCAGCCCTTTTGCCTTTTGTATACAGGAGGGCTACTGAATTTTTTTTTTTTTTTTATTTGCAGCCAGTTTGCTGAAATCAGCTAAGGAGTTCTATGGTTGAATTTTTGGCATCACTAATGTACATTATCATATTATCTGCAAGTAATAATACTTTGACTTCTTCCTTTCTGATTTGTATCCACTTGAACTCTTTCATTTGTCTTATTGTTCTAGGTAGGACTGCAGGACTATGTTGAAGAGATGCAAAGAGAGTCGGCAGCCTTGCCTTGTCTGTGATTTTAGGGAGATTGATTTAAGTGTCTTTCCATTTAGTTTGATGTTGGCTATAGGCTTGTTCTATAATGTCTTTACTATATTTATGTATGTGCCTTGTATCCTTGATTTCTCCAAGTCTTTAAACATGAATGGGTGTTGGAATTTCTCAAATGCTTTTTTGTAATCTAAGAAGTGGATCATATGATTTTTCTCCTTCAGTTTGTTTATATGGTGGATTATATTGATGGATTTCTGTATACTGAGCCACTCCTGTATGCCTGGGTTGAAGCATATTGGTCATTATGGATGATATATTTTATATGTACTTGGATTCGATTTGCAAGTATTTTATTGAGTATTTTTGCATAAATTTTCATAAGAGAGAGAGGTCTGAAATTTTCTTTGTGGGGTCTTTGTGTGGTTTAGATATCAAGTGACTGTTGCTTCATAGAATGAGTTTGGTAATGTTCCATCTTTTTATATTTTGTATAATAGGTTGAAGAGAATTTAAGTTAGCTCTTCTTTGAAGGTCTGGTAGAATTTAGCACTGAAACTGTCTGGTCCTGGTTTGTTGTTTTTTCTTTCTTTCTTTCTTTCTTTCTTTCTTTCTTTCTTTCTTTCTTTCTTTTTCTTTTTTTTTTTGGAAGGGAGACTTATTTTTTTTCTTGATTAATGACACTTTATTCACTTTGTATTTCTGCTGTGGTTCCCTCCCTCCTCCTTTGCCAATCCCTCCCATCCTCCACACTCTGCATGCATGTCCCTCCCCATGTACACTGATAAGGGAGGTCTTCTTTTTCTTCCTCTGATCCTAGTCACTTAGGTCTCATCAGGAATGGCTGCAATGTCTTCTTCTGTGGCCTGGTAATGCTGCTTCCCCATCAGGGGGAGGTAATTAAAGAGCAAGCCAATCAGTTCATGTCAGAGACAGTCCTATTACAATGGAACCCACTTGGATACTGAACTGCCATGGGCTACATCTGTGCAGGTTCTTAGGTTATCATCATGCATGGTCCTTGGTTGGAGTATCAGTCTCAGGAAAGACCTCTGTGCTCAGAATTTTTGGTTCTGTTGCTCTCCTTGTGGAGTTTCCGTCCTCTCCAGATCTTAGTGTTTTCCACTTCTTTCATAAGATTCCCTGCATTCTGCCCAAAGTTTGCCCATAAGTCTCAGCATCTGTATTGATAGTCTGCAGGGCAAAGGCTTTCAGAGGTCTTGTGTGTCAGGCTCCTGACTTGTTTCCTCTTTTCTCCTTCTTCTGATGTCCATCCTCTTTGCTTTTCTGGATAGGGATTGAGCATTTTAGCAAGAGTCCTCCCTCGTGATTAGTTTCTTTAGGTGTACATGTTTTAGTACGTTTATCCTATATTATGTGTCTATATGAGTGAGTATATACTGTGTGCATCTTTCTGCTTCTGAGATAGCTCAGTCTGGATGATCTTTTGCAGACAGAAGGGAGAGTTTTGGTGAGTGGTTCTATTTCCTTGGGGGATATAGGACTATTTCATGTATTTCCCTTATCTTGATTTAATTTTGGTAAGTGGAATCTGTCATGATAATTGTCCATTTCATTTACATTTTCAAATTTTGTGGCGTTTTGTCTTTTGAAGTAAGACCTAACGATTGTTTGGATTTCCTCAGTGTGTATAATTATGTCCCCTTTTTCATTTCTGATTTTGCTAATTTGAATAGTTTCTCGTTGCCTTTTTAGTTATTTGGTTAAAGGTTCTTCTGGGCCTTGGTGTTTTATGTGTATGTATGCCTGTGTGACAGTGCCAGGTTCCCTGGAACTACAATTACAGACAGTTGTGGGTGCTGGGAATTGAACCTGTGTCCTCTGGAAGAGCAACTGATGCTCTTAGCTGCTGAGCCAACTCTCCAGCCCTTGGTTAAGGGTTCTTCTATCTTGTTGATTTTCTCAAAGAACCAGCTCATGGTTTAATTGATTGTTTGAATTGGTTTCTTTGTTTCTTACTCAATGATTTCAGGTGTGAGTTTGACTATTTCCAATTGTCTACGTCTTTTTCCTTTGTCTGCTTCTTTTTTTTTCCCAGAGGTTTCAGCTGTTCAGTTAAATTGCTTGTATGAGATATCTCAAAGTTCTTTCTGGAGGCACTTAGTGTTATGGACTTTCTTCTTAGCACTGCTTTCTATGTGTCCCATAATTTTGGGTATGTTGTGCCTTCATTTTCATTGAATTTTAGGAAGTCTCTAATTTCTTTTTTCAAGTCTTCCCTGACCAATCTGTCATTGAGTAGAGAGTTGTTCAATGTCTATGTGTATGCAGGCTTTTTGTCATTTCTGCTGTTATTGAGTTCTAGTTTTAGGCTGTGGTGGTCTGATACTATAGGAGGAATTAATTTGATCTTTTTTATGTGTTGATGCTTACTTTGTGCCTGATTATATGGTCAATTTTTGAAAAGGTTCCATGAGGTGATGACAAGAAGGTATAGTCTTTTGAGTTTGTGGACAGTTCTGTAGACTTCTATTAGGTCCATTTGATTTATGACATCTGTAAGTGTCATTATTTCGCTATTTAGCTTCTGTCTAGATGATCTCTCCCTTGGTGAGAGTAGATTGTTAATGTCTCCTACTATTAATGTGTTGGGATCGATGTGCAATTAAAGCTTTAATAATGTTTCATTTACAAATGCAAGTACTCTTGTATTTGGGTCATAGATGTTCATGATTTTGATGTCTTCCTGGTGGATTTTTTTTTTTCTTTGAAGAGAATGAAGTGCCTCTGTTCATATTTTTTGATAAATCTTGGTTGAAATTCTATTTTATTAGATATTAAGGTAGCTACCCCAGCTTGCTTAATGGGTCCATTTGGTTAAGAAAACATTTTTCCAGCTCTTTACTCTGACATGTTTATTTTTGTTGCAGAGGTGTGTTTCTTCATTGCAGCCGACTGTTTGATTCTGTTTCAGCAACCATTCTGTTATTCTGAGTCTTATTATTGGACAGTTGAAGCCATTGATTGCCGGATCCAGCAGGGCAGAGTCGAACGGTTCTTCAGTTGGGAGTGAGGATTCAAAGTAATAAAATAAACACACAGCACACAGGAAACTTTTTAAAGGTCCAGACTCAACAGCCACAGCAAAAGGCAGACTGCTGCAGCAAGCAGTGCCAGCAGCATGCCTCAAGTCTCTGCCTCCTCTTCTGCCTCCAGCCTTCTGACCCCTTTATTTTTTGAGGAGTTACTTTTAGCCAGTAAAACATCTCAGAAAAATAGGATAATTTGCACAAGGAGCCTGAGGAAGAGGTGTAACCCTCACAAGCTATCCCACCTCTTGTCATAAACAAAGGGAGATGGACTTGCAAGTTCTCCTCTGCCATTAGTAAAGGCCTCCTAAAAGCCATCTCTCCACTGAGATTTAAATATCAAAGCAGGCCGCTGAGTCATGGCTCCCGACATGTCCCCCTTTTTTATATTTTTAAAATTGGCCATAACTTAATAGTTATGGAGCAGAAGATTGTGCCTGTCTTAGGTTGTTACTCTTGAAAGGTATATATTCTTTATTCATGTCCCCATTTTTGGGTCAATATTCGTACATGAATTTTCATGCACCCTAGAGAAAACTTACCCCTCTTTGACTACCAACCTCTGCTAGGGTGGACACTATGATATGATCTTGTGCAGATCAGCTCAGCTTTGACACACCAAAAGGCCTTCGGGCAGATTTTAGTTGTCACTGATAGGAGCGGGTCTCCTATCTCAAGCCAAGTCCAAAGTAACACTCCAAAAGTGAATAGCAGGTAACTCCCTGTGTAAATTACCAAGTCTGAGAAACATTTAGAGGAACCATAGTAAAAGGCTCTCGAGCAAACAGAACCATTTGAAAGCTTAACATCTCCAAACAGCAAAACAAAAGGAGAATTTACATAGGCAGTTACAGGGCCTCCCAGTAGTTCCTGAAGCAAGTCTGTTTTCACTTTAAGCTGAAAACCAGAGCCAGATTAAAGTTTCACAGTTAGTTCTCTTTTGATTTTGTTGAGGTTTGTCCTTATTAACAAGACAGTCAAGTCCAGTTTATTATTTAAGAGGCTTTTCTTCATGATGTCTTCTCCCAGGAGCAGAATGAAGCAAAGGCAGGTCAGGAGCTTAGGTCTAATGCAGATTTTCAGTCTAGGTCAGGGCAGAGTTTATGGCTGTCTGCAGCGGGAACATCTTCTTTCTGGGGAACAACTGCAAACCTTACCAGCCTCTCTGTGATCCATCTGGCTCCTTCTGCGTCCTGTGGAAAAACACAAACATGGCCTCTTCCACATATTAATACAGGGTCGGGGCTCTGCCATATTCCAATAATTAGATCTTTCCATTTTACTTGGGCAAAATTATCTTTGGTATTAGGATGCCACATACGATCAGCCGCAGAACAGCTTTGTGTATCCACATTCAAAAAATTTAAAATAAAGAGAGCATGATTAATATTTGGGGATATAACTCTCCCCTTTTTTATTTTTTGCAATTTGTTCTTAAGAGATTCACGGGCTCGTTTTATAATATTTTGGCCCTGGAAATTACATGGAATCCCCATTTTATGACTTATATTAATGGTGAAAGACTCCCAGGAGCCTATCTAGACGGGGAGACCCCGCTTCCCAAGGAACAGCGAGACCAGCCTTTGGATGCAAGCTGCAAGAGGTTTATTTTGATACACGGGTACCCGGGGCGACCAAGCCTATCGGAGGACTTGCGCGCCTCTCGGTTGGGGTGACGGGTTTTTATAGGGCTCGGGAGCAGGAGGCGCGGTTACAGATGCGAGAAGCATAGTTACAGGAGTCTGATTGGGTGGTTTGAACAAAGCCGTAGTTAAGTCACGTACCCAGAGCAGGGAAGGCAGACTGTGAGTCCAGTCATGTACCCGGAACCGGGAAGGCGGGAAGGCAGATTGTGAGCCGAGTCACGTACCCACCCGGAACCAGGAAGGCGGGAAAGAATGCAGTAGCTCTTCCCTCAGGGAACTTACTGCTATACCGCGCCTACTCTACATAGTGTTAACAATCGCTGCTTATCTTTTGGTCTCTCATTTCCCCCTTTCCTATGATCATTTGAAGACCCAATCTTGGGTCTTCCAGACATGACCCCTTGTATCTTATAGATTATTTTTTATAATGGGATCTGGGGTCCCTTCAGGGTGGATATAGGGGTAGTAAGCCAAGGAGATTACAGGATCTCTCTAGGCTTTTAGCCCAGTTGCTGCAATATTAGTGTCCATTTCAGCTAAGCAGATGTCCAAGACAATAGCTAATACCAGGGAGCCCCTTTTGACTTAGCATTTCAGCCTGCTAGGGGGGATTTGGGCGTAGATCCGTCTTCTGGAGCTTCTTCGAGCTGACCGTTGGACCATAGGCATCAGGGGCTAGGAAGGCTGAAATGCCAGTCAAAGGCTGGGCAATGGGGAAGTCCCAAGCATCTGGTTCGTTGATCCACCCAAAGAGGCAGGGAGCAATCATGGCAGTTTCCAGGAAGTCCAGATCTCAGCTTGCAGTCCACAGCTGATCCCGGACAGAGTTAAACAGGTGAAGATCTGCTGAGACAAATTCAGACTGGAGACAGGAGTTAAATTTTGTCTATTAAATGGGAAAGATCAGGGAAAATCTCATCTGCGATCCTTTTGAGCTATGCCAGATCCAGGTCACATCCTGAAACTCATATGAAATTTTAGTACACAAAAGGAAATATACATAATTTTAAATACTCAGAAAAGTAACATATCAGCAAATCAAACATTTTGAGAGTAACAGGTAAAACTGCATCCCACTGAATGAGTATCAGTTAGCTGTTTGTTTTATAACCTTTATACACAACCTAAGTGTGTCCACAGTAACATATTTTTTTTTGTGGGCATAGCTGTTTGTAATTAGTCACGAATGAAGCTTGGCCATTTTTATACACTCAGCATATACTTTTAGTTTTCACTTTTACTTTTATGTTTACACTGGAAATTTAGGCAGAAATACATTACTGGCTTTTAGTGCTAAACCCTGGATGCTTGGACTTTCCTTAACAAAGCAACTAGAAGGAATAGGTTTAGGATATTTCTGTGTCAAAATCTACCCCAGAAATGGCAGATATTAAGAATACCATACTAAAAGCTATGACTTTTGGGTCAGATACACACATTAAACAGATGTTTTTAAAATAATGAGAAGCACCTTTAGTCTATCTTTAGAAGCCAACAAAGGAAATTAAAATCTTAACCTGGTGACTGAATAATAAGCAGTTATTGCTCCATCAACTTATCAGAACTCTATTGATCAATGCCAAAACTCTGGACTTTTAAAATTTTATAACATAAGCACAACAGTAGCAAAGAGGGAGGAGAAATTTAAAATATTTCCCATTTTTAATCTGCTTTAAAATATTTTTTATCTCTTTATAATTTATAATTATATACCTAAAAAAAACTACTTAGACTCTCCAATCTTTTGTATTTATCAACCCTGAAACATTTTTTTAAACTAAATAATAACACTCTAGATTTTTACAACCTAAACTCCTATATTCTCAGACGCTATATAAGCTCCACTTATTTATCTTAAGACATGAGTCCTGTGAGCAAGGCAAACCTGTCTTTTTTTTCTAAATAAGGTATCTAGTACTCTGTGGTTCTAGCTAATGAGCTGATCAATGAGCTAACAGTCAATCTAATTGTCTTTTCTCTAGCTGCAAAGCTATCATAAGCTTAGCCTAGCCGTCAAGGTGTTCAGAGACCTGAGAAGGATAAATTATAAGCTAAATAAATACCAATCCATGTGCCAATCAAAATGACAGGGATGACTAGTTAGCCCATTACCTAGGCAGTGTCCCTGGCTCCTGTGTTTCAGCATCCTGAACAGACGCAGTTCTGCCAGGCACATAAGATGAGAGACTGTTTCTGTGGAGAAAGAAACGAGAGAATGGCCTCACCTCGCCCTTAGCAATGTGAAACATTGACTCCAGGTGTCCACAGTTTTGGCTGGGCCCTAACAGTGGGCCATTTGAGGCAGTATTGCCCAGTGGTTAGCATACCACAATTCAGAGTTGCAGTCATCTGTCGTTGTGCCCAAATCTTCTCGGAGACCTTGGGGGACCTACTGCCAGGATTGCGAAACTTCTTGTCACAATAAGCTTACACATGTTAAAATGCCTAATTCAGATTTCTGACAAGCTTGAAGGCCAGCATATCTGAGTTACTCTGTTTTTATCATCTGCTCTAAACTGTGTCCTATAAAACAGAATGCTATGATCTCTGATTCTAGCATATTTTTGAGATGCATGTCCTAGAAGTATATATTTTAAGACAAATAGACAAGAGACTAGGTAAGGCTCAACTGCAGTATTTAGCATGACTTTAAATCTGTTCTTTCTGAACTAAAATCAAAGCAAACCTTTTAATCGGATACAGTTTATAGAAAGGCTAGCTAATCTTGCTGCTCCTACCACTTGCATTAAAATTGAACATTAAAAAGCTTTGCATTTAGCACTAATGACTAAACATATCTCTGGACCAGCATGGCGGCTGGCCACGTGTAACTGAACTCAGCTGGAAGTCTTAAACAAATATGGCAGCCAAACTACAGCTTTAAGGGCTCTTCATTGCTGAACCATCATGGCGGCTGGCCATGCGCTAGCATTAGCACAGGCTGTGACTGACAATACTAAACATGGCCATTAGGTGCTGATGATACAGCAAACACTTCGGAGCTTCCATAATCCCCCACAACCAAAAGTTCCCAGTAATCGAACAAGCTTCAGAACCAACTGCATAACAGAACAATTTTAAACTGTAATTATTTTAGCCATACCAAACCTATCAGCTAGAATTTTTTCCTTAAAAGAGCATGAAAAACATTTTGTAATGAGGAATCACCAGCCTTTTAAATGAAGTATAACATTTTAAAATACAGTTTTTCTTTAAATCATATTAACTCTCTGGCTTTTTATAACACATCCACTAACCTTCTGCAACATGCTATATACATTTAGATTTCTAGCTTTTCTTTTCTGGCTTAACCAGACATACTTACTTTTTTGCTCTCTTTCTTGCTTTTTAGACAACATAAAAACTCTCACTAAAATCCTTTCCATTCTGACATGATCCTGAAACCCAGAGTCTACGTATGATTTGCTTTTTATAGGCAAAGCAAAAGCAAGTTACATTACTATAAAGAGGAGTTCTGAAACTGCCAAATTTTTTTTTAAAATAACTTTCCTGCATCTGATAACATAAAGGTAACAACCAAACTCTAAGGAACTTAGAACAAGCTTTAAGGAACTTGGTGAAACTTCCCCTTTTCTTTGTCTCAAGATAAAGAACAGGGTGTAAACATGTTTTTTATAAACAAAGCAGCTTATCAAACAAACAGCTCTCCATAAGATACATTTCAAAAACTGCAATTTTCTCAGTCATAGTCATACCCAAATGTCTGATAAACTTTAAACAATTTTTTAAAACCCGTTTTTGCAATATTAAAACAAAGTACCCCTTTTGTAGAAGTCACAAGGCATAAACATAATCTTTAAAATTAAAACCAGATTTTGAAACCAGAATTTACCAGTGCAAGCAATTTAATTTTTAAAACCAATACCAATTTAAAATAAGCTATCCTTTTAACCTAGAAGGAAATGAGAATTATTTGACCAAGGTTTTTTTTTTTCTTTTATCCATACCAAGATGGCGGTTACATTATAAAATCACATGGTGAAGTCAAGATGGCGGCGAGACACTGAGACACTTTAGATCACGTGGCAGCCTATACAATATGCGCTTATGGATCTAATAAGGCGCATAGGCACACATTTTAAACAAATTTCGTGAGGCCTTTCAGAACAGAAAAGAAAAGGTAGACAGACAAACAACACTCACTACACTTATGACAAAAATCAGGCAGACAGAAGACAACACAAACCGCGTGGTACGAGATCGGCGCCAAAGCAAAAACAAAAATTCAGATGGAGACCGTGTCGGAGGTCCGGTTCCTCCGTCTCCCAGATGAAGCACGTAGCCTTCTCTCAGGGGCATCGCCCCTGAAATCTGAAAACTCGGCTCGTGTTTCCAGACAGGAGGGAACCCAAGAAGGGTTACCTTTCAGACGGGGAAGCAAATGATTCCCCTACCAGGCACTCCTGAGACGTCTCCCAGGAGACAGGGAAAAGAAGTCCGAGCCCGTTGGCTCCTTTTAGTTTCCCTCTGATACAGATGACCTGGCCAAGTCCAGACCACAGGGGGACTCGAACCCCCTGGAAATGAACTCACACAAAAACAGACCGTTTAACACAACGATACACAAGACTCACAGAACAAAAAGGCGGCAGGTCTTACCTCCCGACGCTGGGTCGGTCGTCCCTGGGCGGGGGTCTCAGATCACGGTGGGACCTCCAAATGAAAGACTCCCAGGAGCCTATCTAGACGGGGAGACCCCGCTTCCCAAGGAACAGCGAGACCAGCCTTTGGATGCAAGTCTCAAGAGGTTTATTTTGATACACGGGTACCCGGGGCGACCAAGCCTATCCAAGGACTTGAGCGCCTCTCGGTTGGGGTGACGGGTTTTTATAGGGCTCGGGAGCAGGAGGCGCAGTTACAGAAGCAAGAAGCATAGTTACAGGGGTCTGATTGGGTGGTTTGAACAAAGCCGTAGTTAAGTCACGTACCCAGAACAGGGAAGGCAGAATGTGAGTCCAGTCACGTACCCGGAACCAGGAAGGCGGAAAGGCAGATTGTGAGCCGAGTCACGTACCCACCCGGAACCGGGAAGGCGGGAAAGAATGCAGTGAGGTAGCTCTTCCCTCAGGGAACTTACTGCTATACCGTGCCCACTGTACATAGTGTTAACAATCGCTGCTTATCTTTTGGTCTCTCATTGGAAGTTATACCAATTGTAGCAAAACACTTTAAGCAATGACTTATAACATGTTTGGTGGCTTTCCCTGTTAAGGGAGTTGCCATGATAAATCCTGAAAAAGCATCAATTGTTACATGAACATATTTTAGTTTCCCAAATTCTGGGACATGAGTTACATCCATTTGCCACAAATGATTGGGAGTCAAACCTCTAGGATTTACACCATAATGAGGTACATTAAAATGTTTAGGGCAAGAGGAACATGATCAACATGATCTTACAATTTGTCTAGCAGCTTTTCTAGTAATAGTAAATTGTTTTCTTAAGCTCTTGCTATTTTGATGATGTAATGCATGAGCATTTTGAGCCAATTTTTGTTGAGTTAATCTAACTAAACGTGTGGCTAGATCTGTTAAATCATTTTTTAAAGTTAAAGGTCCAGGAACCCCTGAATGAGCTCTAATATGCCCTATGTAACAAGGCTTCATACAGCTCCAAATACTTTGTTGAATCTCTCTAAATAGATCTTGTATTTGTTTATTAGCTGTATTAACATATGTTACAGTCTCTAGGACTTGTAAAGCTTTAGCTATATAATGGCTATTAATATACAAGTTGAAAGAGGTAGAAGCCAAATTTTTAAAGACTGCAGCAACAGCTCTTTCTACAACTTGAGCTGAGGCTGGCAATGTTTGTAAAACAAAAGTTTGTCCCTCTAGTTCATAAACATCTTTTCCATTTGAAGATCCATCAGTGAATACTGTTGGAACTTGAGGTATTGGCTTTTGTTTAATTATTTTAGGAAATACAAAAGCATACTCATTGGCAAATCGAAGTAATTTATGTTTTGGATAATGATTATCAATACGTCCTAAATAATGAGCAAAAGCTATCGCCCAACAATCTACATTTTGAAATAACCAATCTACTTGCTGTTTGGTAAAAGGGACTCCAGTTAAGGAGGGCTCTCTACCAAAATATTTACAAGATTCTGTGCGAGCCATTTGAACTAAACTAGCCACTGCTTCATAATATGGTGTCAGAACTCGAACAGGAGACACAGGCAGGTGCAACCATAATAATGGTCCTTCTTGCCACAATACAGCAGTTGGAGTATGAACATTAGCCAAAATATATGCACCCCATTCTTTTGAATAATCAATATATTGAACATGCTGCTTTTCAATAGCTAATTCTATCTTTTGCAAAGCATTACAAGCTTTTTTGGTAAGTTCCCTTTTTGACAAAGGATTAGCCTCTCCTTTTAAAATGTCAAAAAGTGGTTTATGTGGATGAGTACTATTTTCTGTAATGTAGTACCCCAATCTTTGGCCTTTTCCCCATTTTCTCCTTTCTTTCTAACAGGTCTCAAGGCTGCTTAGCAAGCACTGTTAGGATTCTCATAAGCGAATTGTTTCAATAATAACAATCCAGACTTTTTATCATTTATAAGTCTGTTTGCTGCTTGCATTAATCTTGCCACAAAATCTTGAAATAACTCATCAGGTCCCTGACAGATTTTAGACAAATCCTCCACCTGTCTACCTGCTTGTGGAAGCTTATTCCAGGCCCTCCGGGCAGCAGTATTGACTTGAGCATAAATGGCCACATCAAAATCCAATTGCTGTCCTGTTTCCCTGTAGATTCCGTCTCCAGCAAGCATGTCATAAGTTCTAGGAATTTGCTGAGCTCGATTAAGTTCAGCTGTAGCTTGACAATGCTCTGCAAAATCTGACTTCCATAAGAAATTACCTCCTCCTGATAAGCATGTTCTTCCTAACTGTTTCCAGTCCCCTGGGCAGAGAGCCTCAGTAGACAGGGATTCCAGCAGAGCCAGGGTGAAAGGCGCTGTAGGTCCATATTGGGAGCATGCAGATTTTAATTCTCTTATCTGTTTAAAAGGTATAGGAGCATGGACTCTCACCATACTACCGTGTCCATCGGGTTGCTCCAGAACCGGAAAACTAAGACACTCAGATACGTCTTCTCCATTCTGCCTGCCTTCTTGTAAAGAAGCTTGTAAAGCAGATACAGATGTTCGTACAGTGGACAAAGGGAAAGGTTCCCTTGCCTTCTGGGCCATTGAAACTGTAGTATTCCCAGGAGGAGGGCCTAAGCCTTCCACCAATGATGGAGTTGGAGTGGGAGATTGGGCTTCATTTTCCCTAGTAGTTAATGCTCCAATTTTTCTGTTTGTTTCCTCTAAGCCATACTCCAGTCTTTTAATTTCTTTTTGCCAAGGCTTATGTTTTTAACATGTATAGCCTGAATTGGAGGGTATCTCTCAGAATAGTGCTGATCTGGTTCTTCCTCCAACTCTGCAACCTCATTAGGTTGCAAGTCTTCCTCAAAGTCTCCTTCTGGCAAGAAATTATTGTCATCAGAAGGGCAATACAACTCCTCTGGAGAGGCTGATGGTATAATATCATTTTCTCTTGAAGCCTGCCATCTTTCTAACCTCCTTTTCTCTGAGCCTGAACGTTTAGCTTTCTCAGTTTCCTGTTGCTTATACAGACTACCTTTAATTAAGTTCCATAAAGAAAACACTAGGCTAATGCCTTCTCCCATTTTTATTCTAGGATTTACTCACTGCACCCCTTCTATTTAATGCGAGCTCGCAAGCCAAACACAGCGGTATCCTTCACTGAATCCCTGTATCTCAAGCCACACATTCCAGCGCCAATCTGCCAGGGACATCTGGGCAGAGTTGAACGGTTCTTGAGTTGGGAGTGAGGATTAAAATTAATAAAATAAACACACAGCACACAGGTAACTTTTTAAAGGTCCAGACTCGACAGCCATAGCAAAAGGCAGGTTGCTTGCAGCAAGCAGTGCCAGCAGCAAGTCTCAAGACTCTGCCTCCTCCTCTGCCTCCAGCCTTCTGACCCCTTTATTTTTTGAGTAGTTACTTTTAGCCAGTAAAACATCTCAGAACAATAGGTTAATTTGCACAAGGAGCCTGAGGAAGAGGTGTAACCCTCACAAGCTATCCCACCTCTTGTCATAAACAAAGGGAGATGGACTTGCAAGTTCTCTTCTGGCATTAGTAAAGGCCTCCTAAAAGCCATCTCTCTGCCGGGATTTAAATATCAAAGCAGGCTGTTGAGTCACAGAGCTCCCGATAATTGATTTTGATAGATAATAGTGACCAAATAACATTAGTTCATTTTATTGTGGAGTTGGTGGTGTTACTGTGTTTTAATGCTTTTTTTCCTCTTAATTTTTTGTTGTGAAGTTATCTATATCCTGTGTTTTCTTGGGTGTAGTTGATTGTGCTGGATTGGAGGTTTCCTTCAATTATCTTCTGTAGGGTTTTGTTGCTGTGTAGATATTGTTTAAATTTAGTTTTGTCACAGAATATATTCTTTTCTTCAGCTATGTTGATTAAAACTTTACTGTGTATAGTACTCTGGGTTGGTATCTGGGGTCTCTTAGAGTCTGCATGACATCTGCCCAGGCCTTTCTGGCTTTCATAGTTTCTGTTAAGTCTGGCATGATTTTTTAAAATTCTTTATTAATTACACTTTATTCACTTTGTATCCCCACTGTGGTTCCCTCCCTCCTCCCATTCCAATCCTTCTCTTCCTCCACCCTCTTCATGCATGCACCTTGCCATGTCTTCTGATAGGGGAGGTCTTCTCTTCCTTCCTTCTGATCCTATTCAATTAGGTCTCATCAGGAGTGGCTGCAGTGTCTTTTTCTGGTATGATAGGTATACCTTTATATGTTACTTGGCCTTTTCCCCTTGCTGATTTTAATATTTTTTGTTTGTTCTGTAGGTTTAGTGTTTTGACTCTGATGTGAGGTTAAGAGTTCCTTGCCTAGTCTAGTCTATTTGGTGTTGTGTTTGTCTCTTTTATGTTAATGGACATCTCATTCTTTAAGTTGAGAAAATTTTATTCTATGTTTTTCTTGAAAATTATCCTGGACTTTGGAGTCAGGAATCTTATTTTTTGTATATTATTCTTAATTTTGGTTTTTCCTGAGTGAGGTATCCCAGAAGCAGAAAGAAACACAGTGTATATACTCACTCATAAGTGGATATTAGATATATAATATAGGATAAACCTACTAAAGTCTGTACACCTAAAGAAACCAATCAAGACGGAGGACGCTGACTAAAATGCTCGTTCCCCATTCAGAAAGACAAAGAAGATGGACATCAGAAAAGGAGAAAACCAGGGAACAGGACAAGAGCCTGCCACAGAGGGTCTCTGAAAGGCTCTATCCTTCAGGGTATCAAAGCAGATGCTGAGACTTATGGCCAACCTTTGTGTAGAGTGCAAGGAATCTTATGAAAAAAGTGGGAAATAGTAACTCCTGAAGAGGAGAGGGGCTCTACAAGGAGAGCAACAAAACCAAAAAATCTGGGCACAGGAGTCTTTTCTGAGACTGGTACTCCAACCAAGGACCATGCATGGAGATAACTTGGAATGCCTGCACAGATGTAGCCCATGGCAGTTCAGTGTCCAAGAGGCTTCCATAATAATGGGAACAGGGACTGTCTGATAGGAACTGATTTGCCTGCTCTTTGATCACCTCCTCCTGAGAAGGGAGCAGCCTTACCAGACCACAGAGAAAGATAATGCATCCACACCTGATGAGACCTGATAGACTAAGATCAGGAGCAAGAAGAGGAAGACGTCCTGTATCAGTGGACTTGGGGAGGGGCATGCATGGAGAAGGGGGAGGGATGGTGGGACTAGGAGGGGAGGAGAGAGGGATTAATGGGGGGGATACAAGGTAAATAAAGTGTAATTAATTTAAAAAATTGTCTTTTCATGGCACCCTTGATTTCTTGGATGTTTTGTGATTGGGACTTTTCTGATTTTACTGGTTTGCCTGGATTCCACTGTCAGACCCACTGAACAGGGGCTTCCATGTTTAGAATGCTGTTTTAAGGATCCCTATCTTGCCCATAGTGGGTGTGAGGGTAGGAGGGATCAGATGTCTGGCTGCTATCACAGAGAGACCCTGGATCTGGGGCTCTGCAATCACTTACTTAAAGGTTCACAGAGGATCCCCCTGTTCTCTACTCTCAGATTTGGGTCTGCAGGGGCAAATGAGAGCATAGAAGATCCATGGGCTCATTGGTGTCCACTGTTTTGTCATCAGACAGGGAGGTCTGTACTTGGGGTAGCTGCCTCTGCAGTCTCAGTCACCAAGCACAGAGGTTCATGCTTGGAGGATCAGCTGCCCTGCCATAGCCAGAGCTGCGGGAGGCCCATCTGTGCCATTCATGGAGTTTCAGAGCTAGGAAGAGGTTTGTGCTTGAAATAGGTGCAGTCCTGCCACAGCTACAGCCCTGGAAGGCCTGCCTGTGCCATTTCAGCGATTCAGTCACTGAGCATGGAAGATCATTGTGCTTGGGGGAATCACAGAGGCTTCAGCTGAGCAGGGAGGTCCTTCTTTGGGGCCCAGGCCACTGCAGGCTGCCTCTTCCCAGCAGGGAGACCTGTTCTTGGGGCAAGGGGAAGTGCAGTGGGCTTGAATATTCACCACCCTCAGTCCCTGGAGATGTCCATGAGTTACCTGGATCCAAACTGGCCCAGTTCAGGAGTTGTCCCCTCTCCACCAGGAAGCCTCAAATGTGGATGTTCTCACTTTAGCTGCCTCTCTGCTCACCAATTTAGTAGTTCTGGATCCTCTGCTCATCAGATACTGTGTGTGCTATTCTTGGCATAACTGGACCTCTCCTATAGCTTATACATTGAATACAGTTTTGGATACATAGCAACACACTTTCCCAAACTCATAGAATTATATACTTTACAAGGTGGTTTGATTTTTAGTATGACATAAAGGTACATACCTGTAACCCCAAATTTGAGGAGCTGAGCAGGAGAATGCATGTTTGATGCCAGCCTGGGTTACAAAATAGTATCCTATCTGATTTCTACCCTATTATCTCAGAAAAAAATATTTTAAAAAGGTGATTAAATATGAAAGTGAACTCTGGAGGACAATTCAAAAAAGTTACTATGTTAAGTCATAAATTTCTTATGGGGGTATTTTCAGCTTCCAGGTTTATTAGAGACCTTCCTCGTATGAAATTTGAAGATAATTTTTACTTGAGACATTGCATAGGAGATGCTCAGTGGGCACTACTCTACATAACAATTATGGGGTTTCTGATCCTTGGGACAAGACAACAGACTCAGTCCAGTTATAATCAAAATATTTATTGATTGCTGCTAGCAGGATAACAATCTCCAAGACAACTTTGTGGTTGCTGTGTGAAGGGGGCTGTGTGAGGAAATTATTTTTCAATGAGAGAAACACAAGAAGACCTTGAGTGTCTGCGCAAGCTAACCAGTAGACGGCTGCCAAGATTAGGAAGTCAAGGCAACATTAAAACAGTCCTTGACTATGTGCATGAGCAGGTTACAGAAACCAAAATGTAGTAAGTCATATCATAATAAGTAGATGATAAAGTCTGTACATTTTGTCAGTGGGGGAGGTCCAAAGAGTCAGGGTTATGGGGAACTTATCTTCTAGGGACTCTAGTCAGAGAAAAACAGCCAATGGGTACTGAGATGGATGTCAGCATAAAATGGAGTTTCTTTAGCCATCTCAATAATTTCATGGAAAATATAAAAGAATTTGTGTGATTTGAATGAGACAACCCCTCCCCAGCAGGCTCATATGTTTGAATTGCCTTGTTTTACACTTGGTGGACTGTTTAGGAAGGATTAGGAGGTGTGACTTTGTTGGAGAGGTGTGGCCTTGTTGGAAGAGATGTGCCATTTGGATTGGGTTTTGCAGTTTCAAAAACCCACTGTCATACCCAGAGTGTCTCTCTTGGCCTGCTGACTGTGGATCAGATCATATCCTTAACAACCTTTCCTGCCTGCCTGCCACCATGCTCTGGCCATGATGGCCATGGACTAACCCTCTGAAACTCTGAGCAAGTCCTCAACAAAATGCTTTCTTTTATATGCTGCCTTGACCATGAGGTTTCATCAGAGTATTAGCAACCCTATCTAATTCAGCTTTATCAACATAGTTCTTTGTTATTTACATAGTGATCATGAGCAGAGTCAGACAGCTAGCCAGGCTGATGTGTGCTTTGGGAGCATACAGACCAGGCTGCATGATAGCAAAAATGACCTCTTAGGAACCAATCTTGGCAAATTTACACAGTCAAGATCATACTGTAGGCTTGTGTGTTCTTAAGCACCTTGATACAGCTTTTAGACTGGAATGGACTCATCTGCATGCCACCCACATGCTAATATCCTTATTCACACCCAGAAACCTAATGAGGAGAATGTTTTCAGTAGCATTTTCTGACCAGCATGAATTTCTAGATGTAGGAGGCCATGGATGATGAATAAAACCACAATTCAGGCACTGGATTAGAATCTTGATTGTGCACCTTTTGAATTGTGTGTGACATTAGGCAAATTCCATATCTTCCCCAACCCTCAATTTCCTGCCAAGAAGTTTGCTTTGGTTGCAAAGCTTCAAGGGGTACCCCAAATTCAAAATTCAGATAATGCTATTTAATATAATATTAAAAGATAATTTAGTGTTTTACTTTGTGAATAAGGAAATGTTGGCTAAGGACTTTTTTTAAATTAAAACTTTTATTTCCATGACATACACAGAACCCCTAGAGGCCAAATAAGGAAAACAGACCAAACTCAAACACTATGAAATCATAAACAAAACTATATTTAATATAATGTCAAGCTATGTAATTCACACTTGGTATATTTATTACAACAATCATTATACCCTTAGTAAAATCATTTTTTTCAAGTCTCAATTTTTAAATGATTTACAACTCATTCTTTAAAATAGAGTGAAAAGCTATGACAAAAAGAAGACCAACGTTTAGCACATTGTCAAAATCAATGTTCTTTTGTTAGAAACGGCTGACATCTGTCAGTAGTAACCTTATGGAGACAGCTGGTGTGACCATCCTGTCCTGCACTGTTGTTGACAGTAAGGCTCTGGTCTCTGCTGTGGGCAGATGTTACCCCATGATCATCCATGCCACTGATTCTATCTACTGTTACTTGGCCATCCTCATTTGTTATCCCTACCACTAAACTGTCTGTTGTCTTACAGCCAGTTGCCTCTATTTCTTTGTTGACCAGCAGCTCTGCTATTCCATTCATCAACACTGGAGGGTATTCAGGAGGATGTTGCAAGTATTCCTGGTACTCCAACCAAGGACTATGCGAGGAGAAGACCTAGAATCCCTCCACAGATGAAGCCCAAAGGCTGCTCAATTTCCAAGTGGGTTCCCTAGTAAGAGGAGCAGAGTCTGTCTTTGACATGAACTCAGTGGCTGATTGATCACCTCTTCCTCAGGTGTGCAGCCTTGCAAGGCAACAGATGAAGATGATATAGCCAGTCCTGATGAGACCTGGTTGGCTAGGGTCAGATAGAAGGGAAGGAGGTCAGTCCCTATCTGTGGACTAGAACAAAGGAATTTAAGGAGAATGGGGAGGGTGGTGTGATGGAGATGATAGGAGGATGCTACAGCTTGGATATACTGTGAATAAACTGTAACCATAAAAAAGAGTCCAGAATCATTGCATGCTGCTGTAACATGCAGAGCAGCTGTGTCAGCTGGTGGAGTATAGATAGGGCCAAATAGGGGTTGTCGTGGTGGAGTCAGAAGGTTGGGAGAGCATTAGGAATCAAGCTTGATGACCTAAACAAATGACTTTTCACTCCCACCCACAGTGTGAGCCTGTTTTCATGTGTAGATTCAATAATGTGATAAATGAAGTCAGTCTAATGCCATAGATTTAATACTCTAAAATACTGAGAGAGATTGTGCAGTGTTGAAACTGGATCACTGCATGAAGGGCAAAGGATGTCAAGACAGTTTGATGGATGAAAAGATCAGCAGAGGAAGGAGGACAATGATAATTTTATTATTTTTTTATGATATTTCAAGTCTTTTACTTACCCAGGGAGAATGTCTTCCCTCAGTGGAATGTGTTAGAACAGTTGATGTCTGACCGATAAGAAACAACAAGTCTGACCATTTCCACTTCAAGAACCTTTTAGCTTCACATTAAAACTGAAAAGACAATCTTGGACATTCTTTTCTTAATTTTCTTTTTTTACAATTTATTCATTTTATATCTTGATTTTAGCCCCCTCCCTCATCTATTCCCAGTCCCACCCTCCCTATCTCTCCCCTCCCCATTTCCTTCCATTAGTCCACTGAAAAGGGGCTTTATCTTCCACTGCCATCTGAGCCTAGCTTATTAAGTCTCATCAGTACTGCCTGGGTCCTCTTCCTCTATGGCCTGACAAGCCTGCATCACCAGGTAGAAGTGATCAAAGAGAAGGCAACCGAGTTCATGTCAGAGGTAGTCCCTGCTCCTCTCACACAACAGCCCACATGGAGACTGTAGTGTCCATTGGCTACATCTGAGCAGGGTGTCTAAGTCCTCTCCATGATAGTCCATGGTTGGTGCATCAGTCTCTGCAGACAACTTTGGGCCCAGAATTTTTAGCTTTGGTTTCCAGGTCCTTCTACATCCTTCTTCCACAGGACACTCTTTGATCTGCCCAAATTTTGCTATGAATTTTCACATATTCTTTGATCCCCTGTTGGATGGAACCTTTCAGCAGTCTTCTATGGTGGGCTGCCTACCTGTTCCCTCTTTTCCACTACTTCTGGTGTCATCCTGTTTGCCATTCTGAATGATGATTAAGCATCCTCCCTAAGGTCCTTCTTGTTTAGCCTCTTGAGGTCTGTATATTTTACTATGGTTATTTGTTGGTATAATGTTCTTTTGGAATGTATACAATTTACTCTTGTTCATTCAAATGCTGATTTCTCTACTGCACTATCTGTTTTCAATCTGGATATTGCATTGTGATACTTGTTCTAAGCATCAACTGTCTCAGGTTTGTATAAATATGCCAATATTTGTTCTCTATATTTTCAATTAAACATTCATCCTGTCATGTGCAATGGAGAAAATAGGGTAGGACATCCTGGTCGGGAAGGGAGAAGGAAAGGAGTGGGAGGAGTTGGAGAGGGGAGATAAGTAGGAGAGGACTTGGATCAACAAGAGCTCAACTGGACCCAAGAACCACAGTGGTCTTTCAAGGAGGTTCAGTCCAAGAAGCATACTATTCCTCATCTCTAGCTTCTGAAATATCACAGAATCAGGATGATCCTGTGTTTGGAATCTTGATCTGCATCTGTGTAGGCCTCAGGCTGTTGCATACCACCTGACCAAAACCACTGGTCAAGAACATTTTCTATTGTTGACCTCAGCCCTCTCTCACATGTATCACCTCCCTCAGGACTCCAGTTCTACCTCTCTCCACAGCACACGCACCGATCTTTACTTCCATATTTCCTGCCTGTCGATCATATCTTCCTTCTTTGGAGTGTTATCCAGTTGGCCTGGACAGCTTTGCCATCAACTTGTGTCCCCAGAAGTGCAGGTCATGTCTGCCTGGGCTATCTCTAGTATTCCTTTTATTTTTCTTTTGTCTCTAGAATTCTTACAGCTTGCCTTGTGTCAGAAGTACCAGTGATGTGCAGAGTAGCCCTACTCTGCATTATAAATGCAGAAAACAATGAAGCTTACTAATTATACAGCAGTTATTTCATCTGTGTGAGCAGGAAGGAAATGTAGAGTATTTCTGTTATCCTCCTGGAAACATTTACATTTCCATGTCCTTGGTCCCATTGCTGTGTTAGGATTCCAGGGTCATGGTATCATATATTTCCACCAGATTTTGACTTTCCTTGTGAACTTCTGTCTGATGCTCCAGGCAGCATGAACTTTCTGTCCATTGGCTTTCTTCCAACTATAGTACTTTATTCCAGTTGATCACAATATAGGCTGCCCACTCCACTTTTGAAAGGTATCAGATAAAAATTCAGTTTTACTCTGTGGTGTGCTCTTTGATCACTTTCCTTGGGCAAGTTGAACTTGCCAGGCCACAGAGGAAGAAGGTGCAGGCAGTCCTGAAAAGACTTGATAGTCTGGGATAAGTTGGTTAGAGAGGAGGGCACTCCCTCACTGGGGGCTAGAGGAGGGGGATAGGGAAATGAACAAGGTAGGGTGGGACCTGGAAGAGACAATGGAGAGGGCTACCATGGATATGTAAAATTATTAAATCAACAAAAAATTCAGAACAAAAAAAATTCAGTTTTAATTTCACCTCCACTGCTTGGGAATTCAGCTTCTCATATTAAGTTTGGTTTTCTCCTGATATCTTGGTACTGTTGATTCTCTAGAGTCTTGGTAAGGACAAGAGAGATGAGGAACGAAAACAGGTAGTAGGTCACCTTTGAGATCACAATGCTTCCTATGTATTTTAGTTCATACAAGGTATGTGTAGGATTTATCCGGCTAGTGTTTTCTTCACTATGCAGGAGGTTCTGACTTGACCTGTGGAAGATGGCTGGATCTCAGAACAACTATAACAATTTAATGTTCTATGTAAGAGATAGGACTTGAGGTGGGGCAAGGATGAAGAGATTGAAGAGAGTATTTGCTTATAGACCTCAGATCAACCAGTGAAAAGTAAAATGTATCCATGATAGAACAAGGAGAAAGACAGATAAAAAGGGCAACTTCTAGGCCTCTACCTTGGATAGTGTCTTAGCTTGCTTTCTATCACTGTAATAAACATCATGACGAAATACAAGTTGGAAAGCAAAAGCCTTATTTGGCTTACAAGTCCTGATCAGAGTCCTTCATTGAGGGAAGTTAGGGCCGGAGCTCCCAGCAAGAGTAGAGGCAGGAAGTATGAAAGAATGATACTTACTGGCCTGTTCTCCATGGATTGCTCAGTTTGTTTTCTTCACACTGTCAGTATCATCTATGAGGAATGGACTCACCTATGGTGCCCTGGTCCCTTCCATTACAATCATTTATTAAAAATGATTTGTGTATGTGCAGTCTCATGGAAGCCATTTCTCAATTAAGTTTCTTCCTCCCAGCTTGTGTCACGTTGACAAAAAAATACTAAATAGTGCATAGCACACAGAGTAACTGTATTTCTAAATCTATAAGTCCAGTGTGAAGTCAACAGGCATGAGTCAGTCTCACTGAATTCATCCTCAATCTAAAGGGTTCATGCTATTCCTCATGGTGATTACCTTGTAGAATTTCCTAGTGTAGACTCCACTGTTGAGCTTTTATTATGCTAATAGTAATAGATACTATTGCTGTGATAATGTATATTTTCCCCTCCTCTCTATTTTAGAGTCCTTTACTGTGTAGAAGACTCAGGGGAACAGCAGAGAGAATACTGCATCCTGGACATTGTTTTCTTATTCCCAAGTTGTGACTTTACAGGTTTCCATCAGGATGCAACATCATGAAGCACAAAACCCTCAGGTAAAGAAGGCCTATCCCGAAGTGAGGGCCTTAGAGAAGGTGGAAAGTGACTGTGAGGTGGAGATGCCCCAATGTCCAGAGGAGATTAATAGAGAAAGATGTGTGGGAGAGGAAGCAGAACAATAGTGGAGAGAGTGAAAGAGAATGAATGTGAATTAATCCAACCTGCTTTTTTTCTTCTCTCTCTCTTTATCTTTCTCTGTCTCTCTATCTCTTATTTTTATTTAGTTATTTATTTTTTTAGTTATTTTGATCACATCTCTTTTCTGTGAAAAACACTGAAGACCACAGAGGAGACTAAGGAGACAAGACAACTCCCTGCAGTAGTCTGTGTTGGTGCTGTTAAGCTGTTTTTCACTGTCCACCCACCAAGTGCTCAGCTGTTTCTCTCAAAGGAGTCCCTGAGTCCAGGGAAGGTGGGTAAAGCAGGTTTATGGGGAGTTATTGTTCAGGAATCAGTCACTGTTGTAAGCCTTTTCAGTCTTTCAAGACAGTGAGAAAATGCACAATACTCAGGATGACAGTCTGCAATAATGACCAGGTGAAGTTTGTCCCAGATCTGCTGCCAAAGAAACTGGTTGGGACTCTGCTAATCTTGACTGAAGTGTGGTAAATGAGGGCCTTGATGGTCTGTCCTTGACTCTGCTGGTGCCAGGGCAGGTACCATCTTTGTAGAGGAGGCTCTGACTTGCCCTGCAGATGATGGAGACTTTCTCTCCTGAAGAAACCTGAAAGAAATCTGCTGACTGGCCAGCATGTTCTGCCCATTAAAAGCTGTGATCAGAGGTATAGGGGATACAGAGAGTGTGAGAGATGTTAGAGCAGAGATTCCCACTATCAGGAGGCCAGGACCTTCCAGACCTGTGCTACAAATGTTCTTTTCCTTCTTATCTATCTCCAAAGCATCTTTGAGGTGAAAGTTATCTTGGCATGTTATTTCATTTGAGGCACATAGTAGTAGAAGGAAGAGGAGGTGAGCTGCCACCTTCTTGCTGCCTCTCAAGCTTCAGAGAATGCTCTGGCCCAACAAAAGGCTCCATTTGTAATTCTTGATCACAGGGAGGGGCCAGCAAGATATGTTAATGCAAACTCAATGAGGATGAAGGGTGATCAAAGGTATGGAGGGCTGTGGTCACCCCTGCATCTGATGTTAACCTCAACCTTCCATCTACTGCCTGCCTTTAACCTTATCCCTGAGGATTTCCTCTGGTAGTGCCGCTGTGACAGCCACTGCCACCTCCAGGGTAAACAGCAGTCTGGGGCCCAGGGAGATTACTCTTAGGAATTAACACGTCTGCAGAGTGGGGCCAACAGCAGCC
The DNA here is from genome assembly GCF_030254825.1 of Meriones unguiculatus. NCBI lineage: Eukaryota > Metazoa > Chordata > Mammalia > Rodentia > Muridae > Meriones > Meriones unguiculatus. The sequence continues at coordinate 21,410,090 of NC_083353.1, read as the reverse complement.
CCTTAGCTGCAACAGTGACTGAAGTATAAGGCCCAACGCTGCTCTGGTGAGGTCTCAGACAAAGCTCAGTTGTTCTTGTGGCTGTGGGGCATAGATTCTGCAGTTCTGGAATGATGTGCCCATCCTTTATCTGGGAATGTGCTAAGCTGTGACCCAGACACAACTAATATAACAACTCAGGAAGCTGGCTACTCTTTCTTTTTTTTTTTTTTTTTTGGCGCTCACAGTGTGCTTTATTTGCATTTGGCAGTACAGACATGTCATATGAACAGGAACAAAATACCTAAGTATCCTGTGAGGAACAGGGGGAGAACATTTTCAGGGCACTGTGTCGATGATTATACTCCAGATATGGTTAGGCATCTGTTCCTAGAGACATTCCTCACACAAGATCAGGAAAGCCCTGCTTGGAGAAGAGAATTCTCCATTTTGTGCAGGGAGAGCCATCTGGACATGGTATCTTAATTAATCCCCAGGATGGGTTTAGGCTATGGTCTGTAAAGTTTTTCATTTAATGAGATGAAATAATAAAGTGGAACCATACAAAAAAATCATCATAGTTCCCTGTGGGACTCTTTTCCACCTGACCAATTATTTCCACTTTACGGTGAAATTAGCAAATCACTCAGTTTTGTGAGAAACTCTTGAGTAATGTTATTTACATGTCTCCTAGTCTCCTCGGGTAATGCTCGCTTGCTGAAAAGCACTTACTCTTCACTCTGTCTTTCTGCATCCCTGAATGTCACAGGTTGTCTGAGGAAGAGGATGACTAGATGGTTCTCTCTATTTTCTGGATTCAACTTCCTGAGTCTCCTCCCAGTGTGAGGAGAAGTGGTGGCTGGACGTTCTCCTCTGATATCTATGAATTAATTCACCCCAGGTAGTTGGATAGGTTTTCAGAACTAAAGAAATCAAACAGGTGAAGGAACTGTATAAAACAGTTCAAGAACGGAAAACAGAATTAGAATAAATAACGAAAACAAACTACAAAACCCTGAACATGGAAAATTTAGAGAAGAGATCAGGAACTACAAAGGTAAGCATCAAAAACAGAGTACAAGAAATGGAGGGGAGAATCTCAGGTGTTGAACATACAACTGAAGAAATCGACACATCTCTAAAAAAAAAATCATTTATGAAAGACCAAAAGATAAGCAGCGTTTGTTAACACTATGTAGAGTAGGCGCAGTATAGCAGTAAGTTCCCTGAGGGGATAGCTACCTCACTGCATTCTTTCCCGCCTTCCTGGTTCCGGGTGGGTACGTGACTCAGCTCACAATCTGCCTTCCCGCCTTCCCTGTTCTGGGTACGTGACTTAACTACGGCTTTGTTCAAACCACCCAATCAGAACCCTGTAACTATGCTCGCTTCTGTAACTGTGCCTCCTGCTCCTGAGCCCTATAAAAACCCGTCACCCCAACCGAGAGGCGCGCAAGTCCTCCGATAGGCTTGGTCGCCCCGGGTACTCGTGTATCAAAATAAACCTCTTGCGGCTTGCATCCAAAGGCTGGTCTCACTGTTCCTTGGGAAGCGGGGTCTCCCCGTCTAGATAGGCTCATGGGAGTCTTTCAATTAAGTCAGAAAAGCTCCTGACACAAAACATCCAAGATTTCAAGGTATCATGAAAAGACATTAAAAAAAAGGTGAAAAATGAAGATTCCAGAATCCATGTTCCAGAAAATATTTTCAAGAAAATTTCCCCAACATAAAAAAAGAGATGCATACAAAAGCTTATAGAACATACACACAGGAGGCTTAGAGAACACCAAACACATTAGACCAGAAGAGAAATTCCTCCCACCACATAATAATCAAAAGTCTAAATATACAGATTAAAGAAAGAATATGAAAATCAGCAAGGGAAAAAGGTCAAATAACTTCGAAAGGTAGACTTATCAGAATCACATATGGCTTTTCAATAGAGACTGTGAAAGCCATAAGGACCTGGGAAGATATCATGCAGACACTAAGAGATCACAGGTGCCAATGCAGACAACGATATTCAGTAAACTTTTCAATCACCATAGATGGAAAAAAGATATTCCATCACAAACTAAATTTAAACAATATTTATGAAGGAACACAACTCTACAGATGATAGAATAAAGAAAACTCCAACACAATGAGGTCAATTACATACAAGAAAACACAGGATATAGACAACTTTACAACAGCAAAACCAAAAGAAAACAAGCATAAAACCAGACACATTAAATCGGTTAGAAGAAAAAGTGGGGAAGACCCTAGAACTCATTGGTACAGGAGAAAACTTCCTGAACAGAACACCAACAGCACAGGCTCTAAGAGCAACAATCAATAAATGGGACCTCATGAAACTGAAAAGCTTCTGTAAAGCAAAGGACACTATCATCAAAACAAAAAGAATGCCTACAGATTGGGAAAGAATCTTCACCAAACCTTTGTCTGACAGAGGGCTAATATCCAGTATATATAAAGAACAAAAGAAGCTGAAAAGCATCAAAACAAGTAATCCACTTAAAAAATGGGGAACAGAGCTAAACAGAGAATTCTCTGTAGAGGAATATCGAATGGCAGAGAAGCACTTAAAGAAATGCTCAACCTCATTAGCCATCAGGGTAATGCAAATCAAAACAACCCTGAGATTTCACCTTACACCCATCAGAATGGCCAAGATGAAAAACTCAAGTGACAACACATGCTGGAGAGGTTGTAGAGAAAAGGGAACCCTCCTCCACTGCTGGTGGGAATGTAAACTTGTATACCCACTCTGGAAATCAATCTGGCGCTTTCTCAGACAACTAACAATAGCACTTCCTCAAGATCCAGCTATATCACTCCTAGGCATATATCGAAAAGATTCTCAAGTACACAATAAAATCATTTGCTCAACCATGTTTGTAGCAACCTTATATGTAATAGCAAGAAGTTGGAAACAGCCCAGATGCCCCTCAGTGGAGGAATGGATGCACAAATTGTGGTATATCTACACAATGGAATATTACTCAGCAATAAAAAACAAGGAAATCATGAAATTTGTAGGTAAATGGTGGGATCTGTAAAAGATCATACTGAGTGAGCTATCCCAGAAGGAGAAAAACTCACATGGTATTTACTCACTCATATAGACATATAATATAGGATAAACCTACTAAAACCTGTACATGTAAAGAAACTAATCAGGAGGGAGGACTCTTGCTAAAATGCTCAATTTCTTTCCAGAAAGGCAAAGAGGCTGGACAGTAGAAGAAGGAGGAAAGAGGGAATAAGTCAGGAGCCTGACACAGAGGACCTCTGAAAAGCTCTGCCCTGAAGACTATCAATGTAGATGCTGAGACTTATGGGCAACCTTTGGGCAGAGTGCAGGGAATCTTATGAAAGAAGTGGGAAACAGTAAGATTTGGAGAGGACAGGAACTCCGCAAGGAGAGCAACAGAACCAAAAAATCTGAGCACAGGGGTCTTTCCTGAGACTGATATTCCAACCAAAGACAATGCATGGAGATAACCTAAGATCCCTGCACAGATGTAGCCCATGGCAGTTCACTATCCAAGTGGGTTCCAATGTAATAGGAACAGGGACTGTCTGTGATATGAACTGATTGGCCTGCTGATTGGTAATCTTTAATTACCTCCCCCTGAGGGGGAAGCACCCTTACCAGGCCACGGAAGAAGACACTGCAGCCACTCCTGATGAGACCTAATTGACTAGGATCAGAAGGAAGGAAAAGAAGTCCTCCACTATCAGTGGACTTGGGGAGGGGCATGCATGCAGAGGGTGGAGGAAGGGAGGGGTTGGGACAGGAGGAGTGAGAGAACACAGGGGGTATAAAAAGTGAATTAAGTGTAATTAATAAAGAAAAAATTACTAATTAAATAAAATATAACTAAAGCACTGTAAAAATAAAACTTAGACATTTATGCCAACTGAAATTCTACTTAGAACCAAAGTATATAATAAAAAAATAGTGTTGCTATCCTTTGCAAAATAGCACTTAATAGTATTTGACGATAATATTTGAATTCAACCTTCTTCTTTCACCTGTATCTTGAATAATAACAGGTACTATGCATTTTATTGGCCAATGATTTTCACCTGTAAATTGTAAATAGTCCCTTTTAGTTTTAAAAGAAAGTCTAGGCGAGCATTCAAGGGCAAATTTGTCCTTTAATCTTTTATGGGAGGTAATATTTTGCGTTAAGATTAAATAATTATTTTCCACTTCTTTTGTCTATTTTGATAGTATGATTTTAAAGGTGATTTGACACAAAATATTCTCATTTTTATAGCTGTGTTCATTAGCAGAATATGTTGTTTAGAAATGACATTTTTCTTTTCATATTAGCAATCCATATTCTTTAAATTCCAGAAATGACCTTATTTTTCTTTATTGAACTTCTGATTTTACATATGAATAAATTTTACCTATATATAAAATCCAGATTTCCCTCTCCTTTTCTACATCCTATTCTTCTTTCCTTTCTCTCATCTACTACTTTGCCCTTCTTACGTTCCTTTCTCCTTCTCTTGTTTCTTTCTGATCTTGTTTATCATGATATTGTTTCCTCATGATTGTAATGAAAGTTTTTCTAGTATTATTTCTATTAAACTTACTTGCTTTAAACATTTTTTATTTTTAATAGAAGCCTGTCATGAGTGTATCTTGATATTTGCAGATTGAGAGCTCTAAGTTGGTCCTTGAGCTTCTATGTTGACTTTTTCCCCTAGTGATTGGTTAATCGTTTTGATAATAGTTTTGGCTGTAGCTTTAATCTATATTCTCTCACAACCCAGTACCCTGGCTATTTACATTCTCATTTGATTGACTACTTTGCATAACTTCCTACAAGCCATCCCAGCTGGCCATAATTTATAAACGAGGTCCTTGCAGTGATAACTGAAAAGCATCAAAGTGCCTGGAACACCAAGATGGAGTCACACCAGGTCTTCGTCTTCCTGCTCCTCTGGATGTCTGGTGAGTTATTAAAGAGTATTAGAATATCATCAAATTAATTCATGTGTAGAGAAACTGCTATTTTCTATAGGAATCCAATGGTATTCAGGCAATGCCATTAGGAAAGGCATTTTAGATCCCAACATTTGTATCAGGAACTCTTTTGTGTGTGTATGTGAATACTCATTGTCTATTTCTGATTGCAGGTGCTGAGGGGAACATTGTGATGACCCAGTCTCCTGAATTCATGTCCACACTTGTAGGAGAAAGGATCACTCTAGGCTGCAAGTCCAGTCAGAGTGTGAGTAATGTTGTATATTGGTACCAACAGAAATCAGGGCAGCCTCCTAAACTGCTGATGTACAGGGCATCCAATCGCCCCTCTGGGGTCCCTGATCGCTTCACAGGCAGTGGATCGGGGACAGATTTCACTCTCACCATCAGCAGTGTGCAGGCAGAAGACCTGGCAGTTTATTACTGTCAGCAGGGTTACAGCTATCCTCCCACAGTGCTTCATCCTCCAACACAAACCTTGAGAGTCTCACTGGCTGCCTGCACCACAAACAGCCCTGGGCCTACACACTTCCTCTTTCTGCCTGGGATTTGTTATGCATGACTGATTAATAATTGAGAGATAGCCTCCATTCTTCCATAGAATTGTCAACACTGGTGTGTATAGATTAAAAGCAGAAGCTAAGTTAAGAATTTACAAGTTTTTGGTGTTGCACTAAGAGCATATAGTACATGCTAGAAGCATCAGAGGAGTGTACAGGGTCATGGTGGCTTTCAATATCTTTTTGTTATGCTTTCAGGCTATGATAAATTTGCATGCTTATAGGCCTGTTCTTTAAATTGTGGAAATATGATTTTGTTGAAAATACTTTCTGGGCATTTGGAGAATCTTTTTTCTTTCCTCTATGTCCATTATTCTTAGGTTTTGTCTTTTCTTGTTTTCCTTGATTTTTTGAATGGTTTGTATCAGGGATATTTTAGATTTAATATTTTCTTTGACAGATACATCTATTTCTCCCATTGTATCTTCAATCCCTGAGATTCTTTCTTCCATCAATTGTAATTGATGGATATAGTTACCTCTGTAGTTCCTGTTTTCTTCCCTAAATTGTCTTTCTCCATGATTTCCTCAGTTTGTGTTTTTTTTTAATATTTCCATATCTGTCTTTAGATCTTGAACTGTTTTGTTGATTTCCTTTACCTGTTTATATTTTCCTGCTTTTCCTTCAAATCCATCACCTGTTTGAACTTTCCTCTATTTCTTTCATTTATTTCAGTGATTTAATTATTTCTTCTCTAAAGGCCACAAACTCTTTGGCTGTATCTTCCTCTAGTTCTTTATAGATGGTCACAATATGTTTGTCTTAATCTTTCCCTATTTCTTAATGACTTTTGTTTCCTCCACTATCATCCCCAGAAGCCTAGATTTCTGGTCATTTCCTTTAGTTTCTCTTATGTTAGGGTATCCAGGGTAACTGGGTTCTGGAGGTACCATATTACTTTGGCTTTTATTGATTGTGCTTTCAAGATGGCTCATCTCTCTGTCTCAGGTATTGGCTGTTAGTTTCTGGTGTCTCCTGGAGTCCTGAGGTATTGCAGCAGTGGGTAGGGTGAAATCCCCTTGGAGGAAGATGGTTGTTCCTGAAGGATTCTTCCTCAGCTTTTTGGGTATTGTCACCTAATGACTGATGGTTTTCAGGGAATCGCCACTGATATGCTGTGGGTGTATTGTCCTGTGGGTTCACTGGGCTCTTTGGGAATGCTGGGCCTCTCTTCTTACCAGGAGAATTCTTGAAGACAGGTGCCCTGTCTCTGGCTTTCTTTTTCTGAATTTAGTGAGCTGCTGCTGCTTATACACTGTTTTTGCTGGGCACAGCCCTTTTCATGATCCTGGGAGACCTGAGGTTTGGTTGGTTTCTGTAGGAAGACAGGTTGGGCTTGGGAGCAGCATCTAGGGCTGATCCAGTGCATTCTAGGCATCAGCAGGTCAGAAGTTGTACCTCTGGGCCCCAGTACCCAAGGTAGTCAGTGGCCACTGAGCACAGCACACAGTTATGCAGGTGGATTCTAGAGACCCTGAGCCTGCAGGAACCCAGGAACTTTTCTGGGAATTACTGGGAGACTTGAAGCCAGACATGATGTTTCCCTCACTGTGGTCTTTTCTCACATCTGGGAGATCAAGTCTGTGATGTTTTGGGATCCACAATTCAGCCTGGTATGGTGAGTAGAGTTTGTAGGCAGAAGTGCATGTGCAGGTACAGGTGTGTGGCTCTGCACTGGTGACTGACTACCTGCAGGAAACTGAGAACTTTTCTTGGGGGGTTGGCTGAGTGACTTAAGGTTGGACCTGATTGCTTCCTTCCCTGTGGGATTTTCTCTCACCTGGGAAACCCAGTCTCTGGTGTTTTGGGACCCACAGTTCTGTCTGGGATGGTGAGTAGGGAGCACATGCATGTGGCTCTGTGTTGATGACTCAGTGCTCACTGGAACCCAGTAGATTTTCCCATTTCCAGAGGATGAGTGGGTGACCTAAGTTTGGTCAAACTGGATTCATTCTTTCACAGTTGGGTTCCTTCTCTACTGGGAAAACCATTTTCTATTGTTGTGTGGCCCACAGTTCAATCTGTACATGCAGGTGTGTTGCTCTGGCCTGATGGCCAAGAACCTGTAGGGAACTCAAAAATTCTTGCAGGGTTTAGATGGGTGACCTAAGATCAGACCCGATTGCTTCCCACATTGTTGGGTTTCCTCTAATGTGGGGAAGACAATGGTTAGTGTTTTGGGGTTCACAGTTTGATCTGGTGGTCACTGTGCATTCAGTGCTTTCCTCCTGATCAGGCACAGTGTGTTCTTGGTATTGCCATCTTGGATCCGCTCCTCATCTTATTTTCTATCCCCTTAGTATTTTTGTATAATAGACAGTTCTAACTATGTAAAGAACAGGAAATTAAGTTGTTAGCTTCATATAAGTGAAAATATATGTACATGTTAATGTAACTCTATGCAATGGGAAACAGAAGTGTGAGTACATATATACATTTGAGATGGTGTCTTGCTGTGTTTCTGTATCGAATAAACTATCATGTTGTTGGCACATGCCAGGTTCTCTTCTGTTGCCATCCCCAAATCTCTTATTCTAGGCACCTATCTCTACACTGGGCAGAGGCATGACTCTTAAAACCACAATATGTGCAAATTATGTCCAATAATGGTAGAGATATCTTACGTTGGTATAATGTTCTTGTGGAATGTATATAACTTACCTTCTTCATTCAAATGCTGATTTTGCTACCCTACTATGTGGTTTCAATTTAGACATTGAATTGTGATGTTTATTCTAGGAATCACCTATCTCAAGCTTGTGTAAACATGCCATTATTTGTTCTCTGTATTGTCAATGAAACAACCAGCCAATGCTGAGCAATGGAAAGCATAGGACATGACACCCTCATCTAGAGGGAAGTTGAAAGAATAAAGTGGGATTAGTCAGAGAGGAGAGATAAGCAGGAGAGAACTTGGAACCAATATGAGAGATGAACCAGATCTAAGATACGACTAAAATGTAAGTATAATGTGGGAAATCTGAATGGGAGGAAACTATGCGTACTTGGAGTTTTGGGATGGTTTAGCTACTGCACAGCATTGTGCTTTAGGTTAATTAAATAAATCCTAGTCTCTGTGTGGTGATTTCAGTATTCAGCTGCTTTACAAATAACCACTGTTTAGCTAAAAGTTAAATCAGCAATAAATATTAATAATCAACAACAGTCTAATGAAGATTGATAGGAAAGCCAGGCAAAATATTTTTATCACATGTCACACCACCAACAGCCATCCTGCTGATAAAACTTAATGAGATTGGAAGTGATTGTAATTTATGGCTTTATATATATTACAAGTTTTGGAATTGTAGATATACTATTGATTGTGTGCATAAATTAAAACACTAACAAAATTTGGAGCTAACATTATTTCCACTGGTTAACTCTAGGAGGAGCTATGAACTGTAGGCTTCTTCTCAGGGAGACTAGAGAGGAGCAGTTTGTGGAGGAAACTGTTGCAAGTAGATATCCTCCTTGGCCATGTCTGCAGCTTAGAGGGTCACCATCAGCTGGAAATCAGTGTTATCTACACAGCTCTCACAACCTTTTGTTTAGTCTGATCCCACCAAAAGCAGAGAAAGGCTACCCATTTGTTCACCTGGGTAACTCCCAGGTATCTTGACTGCTCATGGATCTAGGCCAGAGATCAGTTTCAGCACCATCAGCATTCAGACTGAATATGTGTCATTTTGTTACTGTGAAGGCTGTTGCAGTCTCCTCTTCAGTGCATTAGCCTGCAATACAGACACCTTTAGAGCTCAGCCTGACAGCCAGTGTCTGAACCAGAAAACTTTTTATCTCTACACAGCCTGGTAAGCACTTTCCTTTCTGTCCAAGGATCATTGAGTCTTATCTTATTCAAGTAGACTTGGAAGTCTAGGAGAGCATTCAAGGGCCAACATGTCCTTTAATCTTTTATGGGAGCTACTATTTTGAGTCAAGATTAAATAATTATTTCCCACTTCTTTTGTCTATCTTGATAGTATGATTTTAAAGGAGATTTGACAGAAAATATTGATATTACTAGGGCTGTCTTCATTAACAGAATAATTCATTTGGAAACAATTTAAAAATGTTCTTTTCATGTGTCATCCATATTCTTTAAAAATAGGTAATCTTTAAATTCCAGTAATGCACTCATTTTCTTTATCATATATTTTCTTCTGATATTACCTATGAATAAATTTTAACTATGTATAAAATTTGTTTGTGTCTGAGTTATTTAGTAAAACTGAAATTACTTACAGTAACCACGAGGAATTATGTAACATAAATGTACACTTGAGCTAGGCAGGAATACATCAAATTTGTGGCAGACCCTGAATAAGTAAACAAAGAAATTGTTGAACATTCACCTGTCTATATTCCACAGTCTCTATGTGTTCTGCATATGGACAGAACACACATGGGCAGCAGCAAAACCTCAGAGAGCATCCTGCTCCTTATCCTGTGCTTGTTGAAATAGTAACTGTATTTTCATATACTCATTACACCAAATACTGGATTTTATAAAAGCAAACATCTTTCAAGATTAGGTCACATAACCATATGTATGCCCAGTACTGATGAGATTTTATGTCAAATTGACACACAAACTAAAATTGTGTCAAATGAAGGGATAACCTTCATTTGAGAAAATGCCTTAGTACTACTGAGCTTTGGGCAAGTTGCAGGGAATTTTCTTAATTAGTAATCGATGGGGTAGGATGCAGTCCATCGTAGGTGATGCAGCCATTCATGGTGACCCTGGGTTCCTCAGCAGAGCAACCTGAGTAAGCCATAAGGAGGAATCTAGTAAGCAGCACTCCTCCATGGCGTCTGCTCAGCTTCTGCCTCTGGGTTCCTTCTCTGTTTGAATCTCAGCCCTGACTTCCCTCAATGATGGACTGTTACCTGGAAATGTAAGGAGAATAAATTTTCCCATTCTTTCAAGTTGCTTTTGTTCATGTTTTATCAAAGCAACAGTAATCCCAAATAAGACACATCCTTTACCCTTTCTCTTTATTCCTGTTTCATTTACTACAAGTTCCTTATCTCAATGAGTTTACCTTCTATTAACCCACTACAGTTGTGTTCATATTTATATATTCACGTTTAAATTATAAGAGTTATAAATCACAGGGTACATGTAATTCTTTTGCTTCTAAGCTGTATGTGCCCTCTGCCTCATTGTCATGGGTCACATTCCACTCTAAATTCTCCCTGTCTGCTCTTAAATGTAGAGACCTGGATATCTCACTCAATACTAAAAATATATAATTGTTCATTGATAGATAATACCTTCCACGTTTTTATCTCATATTTATGAGTAAATATAGCATGTAAGAAATGGGAAACTCAAGGCCCAATGTAAGCAATATGCTAACAAATGCCATCCATTCATTCTCTAAAACCAAACTCATCAACTGCTTTTGGAGGCCACAGATATAGGAGGGTATTACAGTGTTATAGCCAAGATACAATTTCTCATGTTGTTTGTGTGTCTTCTTTCAGGTATAATATCCTCTTTATGGACTCTCCCTTATCATCAGTTATTTTTCTATTGTTGTAATAAACAACATGACCAAAGCAACTATTAAGAAAGGCATCATTGGGGCTTTCAAAGATTAGAATCCATGATAGTAGAATGAAGGCAGCAGGCAGCAGTCCTAGTAGTAGCTGGAGCCCAACTCAGGGCTCACATTTCCAACTCTATGTATGTTTGTGTGTATAAATATGTATGTATGTATATATGTATGTGTAGCATGTGTGTGCCATTACTGGAATTACAGATGTCTGAAAATCATCAAACAACAGCTTGGAATCAAACCTGAGTCTTTTACAAGAGAAACAAATATTCTTAACAACTGACCTGACACTCTACCCATAAACCTTTCTGTTTTAATATTTATACTCTTTTACCTTCTCCAGTCCTCTTTTCCCTCCACATTTACCATCCCGCCCCAATCCAGCTTTCCCTTTCCTTATCTCTATCCTCTCCTTTCTTTCCTTTTTCCCCTCATCTTCTGCATTCCCTTTCATTCTCTCCTTTCTTCTGTATCCCTTTCCATTTTTTTTTCTGATGTTGTGGATCAGAATATTCATTAATTCCCTAGGATTGTTTTCAAAAGTTTGTCAAGTATTATTATTGTCAAATTCACTTGGTCTTAAGATCTTTGGTGTTTAATGGAAGACTGTCATAAGTGCATGTCAGTATTTGCAGTTTGAGAGCTCTAAGTTGGTCCTTGAGCTTCTATCTTGACTCCCCCCCTTCAAGTGATTGCTTATTTTCTTGGATGATAGTTTTGGCTGTAGATTTAACCTGGATACTCTCACACCCCAGAACCCAGTGTATTTCCTTTCTTATTTGGTGGCTGCTGTGCATAGTTCTCTGCAAGCCAGCCCATCTGCTCATATTTTATAAACCAGGCCTTTGCAGTGAGAACTGAAAAGCATCAGACAGGCAGTGGTACGAAGATGGAGTCACAGACCCAGGTCTTCATATTCCTGCTCCTCTGGATGTCTGGTGAGACATTAAAGACTATTGGAATATCATCAAAGTAATTCATTTGTAGAGAAAGAGCTAATTACTATTGGAATCCAATTGTATGCAGGCAATGCCATTAGAAAAGGCATTTTTGATCCTAACATTTGCATCAGGAATTCATTTTGTGTATATGTGAATACTAATTGTCTTTTTCTGATTGCATGTGCTGAAGGGGACATTATGATGACCCAGTCTCCTGAAATCATGTCCACATCTGTAGGAGACAGGATCACCTTAAACTGCAAATCCAGTCAGAATATGGGTAGTAGTGTACATTGGTTCCAACAGAAACCAGGGCAGCCTCCTAAACTGCTAATCTACTATGCAACCAATTGATACACTGGGGTCCCTGATCGCTTCAGAGGGAGTGGATCTGGGACAGATTTCACTCTCAACATTAGCGGTGTGCAGGCTGAAGACCTTGCAAATTACTACTGTCAGCAGAGTAAGAGCTATCCTCCCACAGTGCTTCAGCCTCTAACACAAACCTCCTTTAGAGTCTCAGCAGCTGCCTAGACTACACACAGCCCTGGGCCTGCACACTTCCCCTTCTGCCCAAGATCTGCTATGCATGACTAATTGATGAAATGTTCAGCAGAAAATTAATACAGTGATGGCCTCCATTCTTGTATAGTGTTGGCAATACAGGTGCGTATAGATAAAACGTGAGAAGCTAAGTTAAGAGACTTAGAAGTTGTGGTGTTGCCCTGATAGGATACAGTACAAGCAAGAAGCATCATTGAAGTTTACAGTGTCATGCTGCCTTTAGATATGTCCATGTTATGCCTTCAGGATAGGATGAATCTGTCTAAAATGGGACAGAATTTGAAATCATTTACAAAGAATACAGCATCATGAGGTTATTAGTTTAGATTAAGAATTCTCAATTTTTCATAAGTTAAATCTATGAAAAATATTGTCCATTTCATTTAGATTTTCAAATTTTGTGGTGTATAGGCTCTTGAAGTCAGACCTACTGATTCTTTTAATTTCCTCAGTGTCTGTCATTATTTCCACTTTTTTTGGTTTATAAATTTGCTGATTTGGATAGTGTCTCCCTCTGCCTTTTAGTTAGTTTGTCTAAAGGTTCTTCTATCTTGTTGATTTTCTCAAAGAACCAGCTCTTGGGCAGGGAGGAGATGAGAGAAGGAGGGTGGGTTTGTCAGGGAATGAGGGAGGAGGCTATGGCTGGGATACAAAGTCAATAACCAGTGATTAATATAAAAATAAAAATTAAAAAATTTATTTTCTCTCTGAAGGCCACAAATTGTTTGGCTGCATCTTCTCCTATTTCTTTACAGATGGCCATAATCTGTCTTTTTCTTCCTCTATTTCTTTACGGATGGCCATAATCTGTTTTACTTTATCATCCTCTAATCTTTTATGCATTTTATTTGTTTCCTCTATTTTCCTCTTCATAAGCATAGATGTAAGCTCTTCTTCTTGAATTTCATTAATGCTGGGGTGTCCAGGGCTGCTTGCTCCTGGATAAGTGGGTTTTGAAGATGCCATATTGCTCTGTATTCTGTTGGTTGAGATTTTATGCTCTACTCTACCCATTGGGATAACTTAGATGTCGGATGTTAGTTTCTGGTGCTTCATGGAATCCTGGGGTGGTGAGAATCCCCCTGGCAGAACATTGATTTTTTTTTTTGAAGGTGGCCTCCTCAGCTTTTCAGGTATGGTAACTGAATGGCTGTGTTTCTCAGGAATTGCCACAGCTCACCTCAGGTATGTAGACCTGAGCAGTAATTGTTGTCTTTATTAGTCAGGGGGACTCTCCCCTCTCCTGGAGAAGTCCTGGAGACAGCTGCCCTGCTGCTGTTTCTTGATCACTAATCTTGAATTTAAATCTTGAATTTAGTGAGCTGCTGCTGTTGTACTTATATTGTTTTCTAGGAACAGCCTTCTTTAAGTACCTGGGCTCCCCGCTATTTGGTCAGTTCACTTAGGAATAACTGGTTGTCCCTTGGAGCAGTATATTTGGGGCTGATTCTCGGAGATCCCAGGCTTCTGTAGTTTTGAGGTTGGAGCTCTGTGCCCCAGTACCCAAGTGGTAATCAGTGTCATATGAGCACAGCTCTCAAGTGTGCAGCAGGAGTCTAGAGGCTAGAGCCCATGAGGACCCAGAAACTTTTCCAGAGCTGGGTATCCTGACATGGGACCAGATGCCCCCCCCCCAACATGTGGTTTACTTGCAACAGGGAGACTCAGTCTGTGGTGTTTTAGGTTTCAAAGTTCCATCTGGGATGGCGTGTAGAGTGCACAGTCAAAAGCAAGTGGTGGCTCCAAGCTGCCTCCTGGGCGCCTGCAGGGGCCTGGGACCTTTTCTGTGTGTTTGTGTGTGTGTGTGTGTGTGTGTGTGTGTGTGTGGTGTGTGTGTGTGTGTGTGTGTGTGTGTGTGTGTGTGTGTGTATTGAGGGTGTCAGCTGAGTGCTCCAAGCTGGGACCTGATGTTTCTCTCACTCTAGGGTTTTCTCATGACAGGGAAACCCAGTCTCTGCTGCCCTGGGGCACACAGTTCTGTCTGGGTGGACCATTCTATATTCCTCTACAGAGAATTCTCTATTTAGCTCCATACCCTTTTTTTTTTTTATTTTGGTTGCTTGAATTATTGCCTTTTAACTTTAGTATTTTATATATTCTGGATAGCAGCCCTCTGTCAGATATAGGGTGTTGAACATCCTTTCTCAATCTGTAGGCTGTTGTTTTGTACTGACAACCATGTCCTTTGCTTTACGGTAGTTTTCAGTTTCATGAGGTCCCATTTATTGATTGTTGCTCTTAGAGCCTGTGCTGATGGTGTTCTCTACAAAAAGTTGTCTCCTGTGCCAGTGAGTCCTAGGCTCTTCCCCACTTTTTCTTCTAACTGATTTAGTATATCTGGTCTTATATTGAGGTCTTTGATCCACTCGGACTTTAGTTTTGGATAAATATAGATCTATTTTAATTTTTCTGCGTGTAGACATCCAGTTGGACCAGCACCTTTTGTTGAAGATGCTGTCTTTTTTCCATTGAATGGTTTTGGTGTCTTTGTCAAAAATCAAGTATTCATATGTGTGTGAGTTTATTTCAGGGTCTTCTATTGAGTTCCACTGATCCACCATTCTGTTTCTATGCCAATACCATTCAGTTTTTATTACTCTGCGAGATTTGTTTTTTTCCTCTTTATGTGCCTCTAATAACTGGCTAATCATAGCTTTAAAGTCATTTTCTTGTGTTTCCAATGAGTTGGAGTATCCATTAGTTTTGGGGTTTGCTGGTGAAGCCATGATGTCTTGATTTATGTTGGTCGTGTTTTCTTTGCCAACCCCTGGTCATTTGGTTATCCGTGGTGTTCACTGTTTGTTCCTGGATTCTGTATATCAGACTGGTCTTTCTCTGGTGTCTGGAGAATTATTCAGGGAAATGAGAGAAGTCCAGTGGTTTCAGCTTGTGCATTGTTGATTCAGCTGTATCTGTGGGAGGTAGGTCCACAGGTGCAGAAGGGCAAATGTGGGGTAGTGTGTGAGTGTGTTTGCATGGAAGTGTGCCCTGTGAGACAGGATGTTAGAGAATATAGAGGCTTTCAGTGTGAAGGAGTGGTGTCTTGCAGGCACCAAGGGAGTGGCAGGCATTTAAGATATTACAAGTGCTGTTGATGATTGTGGGCACGGATTGTTTTTGCAGGTCTTCAGGATTTTGGTAGCTGTTCAACTGGCTATCTGCCAGTGAGGGGTTGGATGGTCAGTGCAGTCACTGGCTGGGAGGCCCTGTGGAGTCAGCACTGCTGCTCCTAGACTTGGGATGGTGTTCAGCGGGCACCCCACCACAGCTGAGGAGCTAAAAGCCCTGCTTCTGCTTCTCAGTCACCAGGCCACAATTGAGTTTTGTGCTCAGCTCACTGGTGCTGTGTGTAGGCTCCTCTGAGGTGGAGGGAGCCCCGGACAAGGGAAGTGCCCCTCTCCATTCCCAGAGAAGTCTGAGCCTGATCTGAATCTATAAGTGTTCTCTGCTTCTCTGGTGTCCCCTCTCTTTCAGAAAGCCAAAACTTCTATATTCTGGTTTCGATTGTCACTCCACTCACCAATTTTGGAGATTCACGTCCTCTGCCTCTCCAAAACAGTGTGCATTGTTTGCTGCCATCTTGGGTCACTTTGGTTTTTGATCTTAGTCAGTCTGATGGGTGTAAGATGGAGTCTCAGAGTCATCTTTATTTGCATTTCCCTGATAACTAAGGATGCTGAACAGTTCTTTAAGTGTTTCTCAGCCATTAGACATTCCTCTGTTGAGAATTCTCTGTTTATTTCGGTACCACGTTTTTAACTGAATTACTTTGTTTGTTGGTTTTTAATCTTTTCATTTCATTATACATTTTATATATTAAATTTCTTTTGGATAAAGGGTTGGTGAAGATGTTTGCCCATTCTGGTAGCTACCTTTTTGACAGTTTCCTTTGCCTTGGAGAAGCTTTTCAGCTTCATGAGGTTCCATTTATTGTTGGTTTTAATTCCTGAGTTGTTAGTGTTGTTTTTATAAATGTGACAATGAGATCAAGGCTCTTCTCTAATTTTTCTTTTTTTATCAATTGTACTTTATTCACTTTGTACCCCCCCATAAGCCCCTTAATCTTCCCCTCCAAATCCCACCCTCCCTCCCCCTTCTTCATGCATGCCCCTTCCCAATTCCACTGATAGGGGAGGTCCTCTTCTCCTTCCTTCTGATCTTAGTCTATCAGCTCACATCATGAGTGCCTGCAATGTCATCTTCCGTGGCCTACTAAGGCTGCTTTCCCCTCAAGGGGAGGTGATCAAAGAGCAAACCAATCAGATTATGTGAGAGGCAGGCCCTCTTCCCATTACTATGTAACCCACTTGGGTACTGAACTGCCATGTGCTACTTCTGTGCAGGGGTTCTAGGTTATCTCCATTAATAGTCCTTGGTTGGAGAATGAGTCTCTGGGAAGTTCCCTGTGTCCAAGTTTTCTGGTCTTTTGCTCACCTTGTGGGTTTCCCGTCCTCTCCAGCTCCTACAGTTTCCCACATCTTACATAAGATTCCATGCACTCTGCCCAAATTTAATCATAAGTCTCAGCATCTGCTTTGATAGTCTGCAGAAGAGAGGCTTTCAGAGGCCCTCTGTGGCAGGTTCCTAAGTTGTTTCCTCTTTTCTTTCTCTTCTGATGTCCAACCTCTTTGCCTTTCAGGATTGGGATTGAGCGTTTTAGTCAGGTACTCTCTCTTGATTAGTTTCTTTAGATGTACAGATTTTACTAGATTTATCCTATGTTATATGTCTATGTGAGTCAGTAAATGTCGTTTGTGTCTTTATGCTTCTGGGACAGCTCACTCAGGATGATCCTCTCCAGGTTCCACCGTTTACCTGCAAATTTCATAATTTCCTTATTTTTCTTTGCTTTGTAATATTCCATTGTGTAAATGTACCACAATTTTTGCATCCATTCTTCAGGTGAGGGGCATCTGGGCTGTTTCCAGCTTCTGGCTATTACAAATAAAGCTGCTACAAACATAGTTGAACAAATGTCCTTATTGTGTACTTGAACATCTTTTTGATATATGCCTAGAAGTGGTATGGGTGGATCGTGAGGAAGCGCTGTTCCTAGTTCACTGACAAAGTGCAATATTGATTTCCAGAGTGGTTGTACAAGTTTATACTCCCACCAGCAGTGGAGGAGGGTTTCCCTTTCTCCACAACCTCTCCAGCATGTGTTATCACTTGAGATTTTGATCTTGGCCATTCAGATGGGGGTGTAAGATGAAATCTCAGGGTTGTTTTGATTTGCATTTCCCTATTGGCTAATGACATTGAGCATTTCTTTAAGTGTTTCTCTGCCATTTGATATTCTCCTACAGAGAATTCTCTGTTTAGCTCTGTTCCCCATTTTTTAATTGGATTACTTGGTTTGCTGCTTTTCAGCTTCTTTTGTTCTTTGTATATAGTGGATATTAATCCTCTGTCAGATAAAGGGTTGGTGAAGATTCTTTCCCAATCTGTAGGCAGTCGTTTTGTTTTGATGACGGTGTCTTTTGCTTTATGGTAGCTTTTCTGTTTGATTGGGTCCCATTTATTGATTGTTGCTCTTAGAGCCTGTGTTGTTGGTGTTTTGTTCAGGAAGTTGTCTCCTGTACCAATTAGTTCTAGGGTACTCCCCATTTTTTTCTTCTAACCAATTTAATGTGTCTGGTTTTATGTTGAGGTCTTTGATCCACTTGGACTTTAGGTTTATGTAGGGAGATATGTATTAATATATTTGTATTTTTCTACATGTAGACATGCAGTTAGTCCAGCCCCATTTGTTGAAGATGCTGTCTTTTCTCCATTGTATGGTTTTGTCATCTTTGTCAAAGATCAGGTGTCCATAAGTGTGTGGGTTTATTTCTTGGTCTTCTGTTCAGTTCCATTGATCCACCATTCTGTTTCTATGCCAGGACCATGCAGTTCTTATAACTGTTGCTCTATAATACTGCTTATGATCAGGGATGGGGATACATCCAGAAGATCTTTTATTGGAGAGGATTGTTTCAGCAATTCTGGGTTTCTTGTTATTGCAAAACAAGTTGAGATTTTTTTCTTTCTAGGTCTGTAAAGAATTGTGTTGGTAATTTGACGGGAATTGCATTGAATCTGTAGATTGCTTTTGGTAAGATGGCCATTTTTACTATGTTAATCCTGCCAAGCCATGAGCATGGGAGATCTTCCATCTTCTGATATCTTCTAATTCTTTCTTCAAAGTCTTGAAATTTTTTTCATACAAGTCTTTGACTTGCTTGGTTAGGCTCACATTAAGATACTTTATGTCATTTGTGGGTATTGTGAAGGGCATTGTTTCCCTAAATTTTTTTCTCAATCCTTTGTCTTTTGTATACAGGAAGGTACTGATTTTTTTTTTTGAGTTAATTTTGTATCCGGGCACATTGCTGAAGGTGTTTATCAGCTCTAGGATTTCCCTGGTAATGTTTTTGGGGTCACTCACGAATACTATCATTTCGTCTGCAAATAGTCATAATTTGAGTTCTTCCTTTCCAATTTGTATCCCCTTGAAAACACCCTCTGCCATGGCAATTTTTTTATTTTTATTTTTGAAGCAGTTTAGGCCGAACTCTGTCTAGAGGTTTCTCTGCCTCTAGTTCCTTTCTTTCCTGCCATGACTATGGAGCTGAGCCATTTGAGCCAGCCACAGTATAAAAGGAGCCATGCTTGTTAATCCCTCAGGTAAACTGCAGCAGCAGCCAGTTTTGTTATGGAAATTTCAGGTCTGCCCACCAGAGGCTGACTTTTGCCCCTGGGGTACTTTAAGATTCTCCCTTAAAGAGACAGTAATTGACCTAGGAATTTTTAGTTTTTTTAAGTTTGAGTTTTATCACTGGAGCTCATTCCCCCACCACATTTAAAGTACGATTTAAAGGGTGTGGATACTTAGATTAGTTGGGTACCAATTGTTGTAAAATGGTGATTCATATTTACTATTGATTTATCTTCTGGTAAAGCTTGCTGTTAATCCTAAACAGCTGTATACCCAAATCACCACACAGACTCTGGGTTTATTTAGTTAACCTAGAACACACTGCTGGGCAATAGTTACTGTTGGGATCAGCCCCACGTGTGCGTCCTTCTCCCCCGCAATAACCCAGCCCCTTTCCCAAGCCGCTTCTATTTAAATGCCCTCATAATTTTCTCACTGGGTATGACAATGATCTTGGGTATTTTATTAATTTTTCTAAATAAAACCCTGCCGTATTGTTTGTGCTAACTAAAAAATTACAGTTTTTAAAATGTATCTTGTGGAGAGCTGTTTGTTTGATAAACTGTTTTGTTTATAAAAAACATGTTTACGCCCTGTTCTTTACCTTGAGACAAAAAAAAGGGAAAGTTTCACCAAGTTCCTTAGAGTTTGTTTATTACCTGCTACAGGGAAGTTATTTTAAAAAGTTAGGCAGTTTCAGAACTCCTCTTTATAGTAATGTAACTTGCTTTTAGAGTTAATATGATTTAAAAAAAATCAACTGTATTTAAATATGTTATAATTCATTTAAAGGGCTGGTGATTGTTCGTTACAAAATGTTTTTTATGCTCTTTTAAAAAAAATTCTAGCTGATAGGTTTGGTATGGCTAAAATAATTCTTACACTTTAAATGCAAAGCTTTTTACTGTTCAATTTTAATGCAAGTGGTAGGAGGAGCAACAAGATTTGCTAGCCTCTCTATAAATTATATCTTATTAAAAGGTTTGCTTTGATTTAAGTTCAAAAAGAGCAGATTTAAAGTCATGCTAAATGCTACAGTTGAGCCTTACCTAGTCTCCTTGTTCAAGTTTTCTTTTAAGGTTAAGCCTAGGATGGGTAACTATGAGGTTTGCCTATTTGTCTTAAAATATATACTTCTAGGACATGCTAAAATTAGAGATGATGGCATTCTGTTTTATAGGACACAGTTTAGAGCAGATTATAAAGTTACACAAAGAGTAACTCGGATGTGCTAGCCCTCAAGCTTATCGGAGATCTGATGAATATGGCATTTTAACATGTGTAAGCTTATTGTGACAGGAAGTCCCAAAATCCTGACAGTAGCTCCCCCAAGGTCTCCGAGAAGATTTGGGCACAACGACAGATGACTGCAACTCTGGATTGTGGTATGCTAACCACTGGGCAATACTGCCTCAACTGGCCCACTGCTAAGGCCTAGCTAAAACTGTGGACACCTGGAGTCAATGTTTCACGTTGCTAAGGGCAAGGTGAGGCCATTCTCTCGTTTCTTTCTCCACAGAAACAGTCTCTCATCTTATGTGCCTGTAAGAACTGCCTCTGTTCAGGATGTGGTGAGACATAGGAGCCAGGGACACTGCCTAGGTGATGGACTAACTAGTCATCCCTGTCATTTTGATTGGCACATGGATTGGTATTTATTTAACTTATAATTTATCCTTCTCAGGTCTCTGAACACCTTGACGGCTATGCTAAGCTTACGGTAGCTTTGCAGCTACAGAGAAGATGATTAGATTGACTGTTAGCTCATTAATCAGTTCATTAGCTAAAACCACAGAGTACTAGATCTCTTATTTAAAAAAAAAAGAAAGGTTTGCCTTGCTCACAGGACTCATGTTAGTTGCCTGTGTCTTAAGATAAATAAATGGAGCTTATATAGGGTCTGAGGATACAGGAGTTTAGGTGGTAAAAATCTAGAGTGTTGTTATTTGGTCTGAGAAAATGTTTCAGGGTTGATAAATGCAAAAGATTAGAGAGTCTAAATAGGTGTTTTAAGGTATATGAGTTATAAAGATAACACAAAAATATCTTAAACCTATTCATTCTAGTTGCTTTAAGTAAGTTTCCCTTTTATTTCATAAAAGGCTTTTGCCTTTTCAGAGTTCACATTAAAAAGTACTTATGCCGTTAATACATATGTATGTCCACTGCCTTTTTCTCAATACACAGTACAGTTATGATACTAACATGTTTAAGGTTTTATCTCTCTCTTAAAACTTAAAAGTAATTCCTGGTTTAGAATTTCCTTTCCTGGCTACCAGACTGCCATTTACTACATACAACCACTGGCTGGATTGGTGAGTTCACTCCATTTTCTCAACATGCATGCCTCTCTTGGTAGGGGAAGCTTGACCACAGAGCTCTGGCAGCTTCCTACTATCTTTTGAGATGGGGGAACCCCCCCTCAGCTATAGCCTTAATTGTCTAGGTTTGACCCTCTATGCTGACTTTCATTTTAGGGCCACACTCTCCCTTGGGCAGTACACCCCCTCTACGGGTTTCTTCCCCCGCTTGCTCGTGCACATGCTGGCTCGCTTGCTCATGGAAAGGTCCCCTCTCTCCCATATGGCTCTTCTCATTTTTCCTTGGGAGCCTTCTACACACGCTTCTCTCTACGTGCTCCTGCACTCGTCCTAGCTAGGCAAGAAGCGTGTTCTCTCGGGCCGTGCCACGGGGCAACTGGCCCTCGATCGCTGGCCAATATCTGACGAGATATGGACCAGATCTGATCGCTTTCTACAGAAAGCCTTCTCCTAGGACGCCATTAGAAGGCCTCTGTCTCTCCCGGCTCCCAATGGACAACACCCATCACCACATCCCTACATAGAGACTTCTCTGCCCCCAATGGGAGATGCCCAGACCCCTGTCCCTCCAGAGAAGATGGAGAATTTCAGGTTTCTATCCCTAGTGCCAGCTGGCACCTGGGCCTCTTAAGTTTACACGCTTCTGTAACCAAACCTCACCTCAATGACAGATCAAAAACAAAGCCTTTTTTAATATTGCCAGTGATTGGGTAAATAAAGTCTCGTCCAGGTAGACAGAGGTTCTCATGTACAAACCTCATCGATCCAATCCTTTCAATGCCTACCTACAGGATTTTCTCTGTTTCAATGTCCTTCCAGACACAGGTGTCTCCTACAGCCGCAACAGCGCCAAAGCAGCTACAGGTGTTCAGCTCTGACCTCACAGACTTCCAACAAGCTACAGGTGTTCAGCTCTGACCTCACGGACTTTTAACAAGATACAGGTGTTCGGCTCTGACCTTACAGAATTCCAACAAGCTGGAGCTGCACCTTCCCTCCCAGCCATGGGTGTTCTCACAGACCTGGAAAAGCATCAAAGCAGCCTATTCTTCCTGGACTTGGTCAACACTTCAGCCTTTTGACTTCCCTACATCGCCCCCAGTGTCAACAGGAAGTAGCCAGAAGAGAATCTATGCCCGTTATCCACCTGTTGTTAACAAAAGGCTGAAGTGGTGTGCTTCAGGACCAGGACAAGCAGCTCCAGGTTCTCCCAGTGTTCCCTAGTCCTTCCCCACTGCCTTGCATGGCTGGCAACTCTCTCTGTTAAAAACCCTCTACCCTAAACCCTCTGCCCTAAATTTTCCAGGGCAGAGACTTCTCTTATTCTTAACCTTACAACCTGACCATTTGTTGCTATTCCCCTCTCAACCTCTTACATGACAACCAAGAGCTGCTTCCAATGAGCCTAAATTTATTTACTTTAACTTACCTTATAAAAGGCAGCCCAAGCTCCCTATTTTTAATTATAGAAAAAGGGGGGAATGTTGGGACCAGCAAGCAGGCATTTCTACAGGCAGCCCCTGGGGCCTGGCAGACCCGGCAGGTATCAGGCATTTGGAAAGACACCCAGACCACCTGCTGACCACCTGGAACCATCGCACATGCTCTGGACCCCCTATAAGAGAACTGGGGCCCCTCCCCTCCTCTCTCCTTCTCGCTCCTTCTTCTCTCTCTCTCTCTCTCCTTCTCTTCCTCTCTCTCTCTGTCTGTCTGTCTCTCTCTCTTCCTCTCTATCTCTATCTACCTCCCTCTCTGTACCCCCCTCTACCTAATAAACCTCCCATGTGGAACCAATCTCGTGATGTGATCTGTGAACCCGCGTGTAACCTCTGTAACCTCAACCTCTACATCTTTTTTATAATTCCTAACAGTTACTCCATCCTAAACCTCCAAGCCATCATAGTTTCCTAACATTTAGATTTCCCACATTATACTTGCTTTTAGTGATATCTTAGGTCCAGTCCATCTCTCCATGTAGTTCTAAGATCTGTCCTCCCTCTCTCTCTCCTACCTCTCCTCACCCTTTCTCCTCCCATTCCTTTCCTGCCCTCTCGCTCCTCCCATCTTTCCTGTCTTCTGGCTCATCCCAGCTCAACATTGTATGTAGTTGCTTTATTTTAGCCTGTTTACACAGAGTTGAGATAAGATGCTTAGAATGAGTATCACAATGCAATATCCAGATTGAAACCAGAGAGTGGTTGGGGAGGAGAAATCAGCATTTGAATGAACAAGGGTAAGGTGTATACATTTCAAAAGAACATTATACCAACACCAAGCAAGTCAAAAACTTGTATGAAAAAAAAATTCCATTCTCTAAAGAAAGAAATAATAGAAGATATCAGAAGATGGAAAGATTTCCCATGCTCATTCCTTGGCAAGTTTAACATAGTAAAAATGACCATCTTACCAAAAGCAATCTACAGATTCAATGCAATTCCCAGCAAATTACCAAAACAATTCTTTACAGACCTTGAAAGAAAAATTCTTAACTTCATATGAAACAATAAGACCACCAGAATTGGGGGGGGGCAGCCAAGATGGACGCGCTGGGAGAACATTGTGTCTGAGAAGCGGAAAAACACACTCCATGCAGCAACCAGGAGACTGACTGAACTCTGGGCCCTAAAACAACAGCTATCGTGTTTCCCGGGTGAGCGGAATCTCCCACGGCATGGGAATTGGTCAGGTCCACTCTCAGCTGCCCACCCAAAACCTGGAAGAAATCCAGGGTAATGCTGGCTTTGGGTCTCTGGGCTGGTGCCGTAAGGCTGCATGTCCCGATGACTTTCCCAGGCTGATTGGTGGGCACCACAGTGCCAGAGACTGGGAGTCCCAATCCCCAAAAAAAACCCACGGGGAAGGAAAGTTGCAAGACTGATCACGGGTCACCCAGTCTTTCCCTGGAAGGTCTTGCTGACCGCAGGTACCCGCCACCATCACAACTGAGCTCCTGCAGCTTGCGGAGAGCAGCTGCGCGCCCAGCTCAAAATCCCTACTCCCTCTTCAGAGGAGGCAGGAGGCATCCAGCAGAATCTGCCACAGACCACATTGTCTGTACCACAACCCGAGATTGGGGCTGAGAAAACCCAATCCTTTCGGGCACTCCCCAAAATGCTCCCATAACCCTGCTGCAGCAGAGTGGAAGGATATAGAGGCACACAGGGGCTTCACAGTGCCGGAACTCCAGTGCTGCCTGCGGCTCCTAGCAAACAAACTTCAGCTCGATATGTGGGGCTGTGGTCATTCTACATGTCCTAAGATTCTCCTGCTTCTAGCGAAATAAGTTCTAGCAGCAAGTTCTATCACCAGCGCCCCCCTCCCCGACCCCTGGCAGAGAAAGCCCGGCTCAGGATCGGACTGAGAAGCCCCAACCCGTTCTGGCACTCCCCTGAGAGCACCTCCATAAGCTTGCCCTAGTGGAGGGGAAGGTCAGAGGGGAAGGACAGAGAGGCAGCCTGCCAAGGACACAGCACCCTCTCTCCAGCTCACCCAGTGGCCCCTAGCAGAGAAACGAAGCTCTGGATCTGAGGACACTCAACCCTACCTGGTACTCTCTTAGGATCAGCAAACATAGGTTCTACTGCCAGGCTGCTTCTGGCAGAGAGATCTGGGCCTGGGATCTGGGATTGAGAACACTCAACCTAACTCTTTCCTGAGCTACCCCGGGACCAGTCAACATAACCCCTCCTGGCAAAGGGAAAAGACACAGAGGCAGCACACAGGAAAGGTGGACACCAAGTCCTGCAGCCACAGTGTCACAGAGCTGAATGTTAGCCTACCCACACACTTGCCACAGCAGGACCAAATCAGAGAGTAGAGAGCAAGGGAAACCCCTGTGTACTCCAACTGGTCCTGCAAGAGAGTGAGTGAGCCTTCTAGGGAGAGTTTGCTCCAGACACAGGGCCTCTCCACAGAAGCAACCAGACGAGATCCCTGCCACCCACACCCCTAGTGTGGGCATCATAGGGATTCTTGGGATAGTGACCCCAATGTTGAAGCCTCTGCCTTGTGGGTCCACCAATGTAATCCAGGCAAACAATCCCTGGATCTCAGACAGAACTGCATAATAGTGGCCTGCAGGCCACTGCAATAGTCAGAGAATCCGCACATGCACACTGCGCCTGCTAAAAGTGCATGCAAATAGCACCAGCATCACATTCCTTACTTAGGCAAAACTGAAACCACAGTGCACACTCCTAAACCAGTGAACCTCTCTCATCTTCCTGAAAAAAAAAAACAGTCCAGGAAACAGAAAGAGATGATTATAGACAAAAGTACAATCTCAAGGAACAAACAGTGAGGATTATAAATAACCAGATGGACGTAAGAACACTTCCAAGAAAAATCAGGACATAATGACATCACCAGCAACCCCACAAAACAATGGACACTTCAATTCACTAAATATACAAGAAAATGACCTTAAAACTATATTTCTCCAGCTATTAGAGGCCCATAAAGATGAAATGAACAAAGCCCTCAGAGAAATAGCCTATGAAATCAAGACTAACCAAGAGGAAACAAATCGTGCTCTCAGAGAAATGACCACGAAAATTGAGGCAAACAAAGAAGAAATGCACAAAGCTCTCAAAGAAATGTCCACACAAATGAAGGCAAATGAAGACATAAACAAAGCTCTCATAGAAATACAGGCAATTATACCCAAAGAAGTAGAGGCACAATTAGTGATACATAGAGAGGAAACTGAAAAAAAAAAATAGAAGCCATCATTGAAAAGCAGGACTCCACATTCAAACAGATGAAGGAAATGGTGCAAGACATGAAAATAGAATTAGAATCAATAAAGAAAACACAAATAGAGAAAAGCCAGGAGCTGGAGAACATAGAGAAAAGATTAGAAACTACAAAGGTAAGCATCACCACAGAATACAAGAGATGAAATAAAGAATCTCGGGAGCTGAAGATACACTTGCGGAAATTGACAAGTCGCTCAAAGAAAAAGTAAAATCAAAAAAGTTCCAAACAGAAAACATCCAAGAAATCAAGGACACCATGAAAAGACAAAACCTAAGAATAATAGGAGTAGAAGAAAAAGAAGACATCATGCTCAAAGGTCCAGAAAATATTTTCAAGAAAACTTTCCCAAGTTAAAGAAGGAGATGGCCATAAACATACAAGAGGCCTACAGAACACCAAGTAGACTAGACCAGAAAAGAAATTCTTCATGTCACATCATAGTCAAAATACTGAACCTACAGAACAAAGAAAAAATTCTAAAAGCAGCAAGGAAAAAAGGCCAAGTAACATAAGAAGTTAGACCTATCAGAATCACACCAGATTTCTCAACAGAAACTATGAAAGCCAGAAGGGCCTGGACAGAAATCATACAGTCCTTAAGGGACCAGAGATCCCAAACCAGACTACTATACCCAGCAAAACTTTCAATCAACATAGACGGAGAATTCAAAATATTCCAAGACAAAACCAAATTTAAACAATATCTACATAGTAACCCAGCTCTACAGAAGTTACTAAAAGGGAAACTCCAAACCAAAGAAAACAACTACATTTAAGGAAACAACGGAAATAGATAACTACACAATAACAACAACAAAAACCAAAAGAATACAAGCAATGAAACTCAGTGACACCACCAACCCCACATCTAAAGTAAATAACAATTGTTGTTCACTAGTTTCATTCAACATCAACAGACTCAACTCCCCAATAAAAAGACACAGACTAGCAGAACAGTTGCGGAAATAGGATCCAGTATTCTGTTGCATCCAAGAAACACACCTATGCAACAAAGATAAACACTACCTCAGAGTAAAGGGCTGGAAAAATGTTTTTCAAGCAAATGATTCCAGAAAACAAACTGGAATAGCCATCCTAATATCTAATAAAATAGACTTTCAACCCAAGTTATTCAAAAAAGATAAGGAGGGCCACTACATTCTCATCAAAGGAAAATTCCACCAAGAGGACATCACAATTTTGAATATCTATGCCCCAAATACAAGAGCACCTACATTCGTAAATGAAACAATATTAAAGCTTAAATCACACATTGATCCTAATACCTTAATAGTGGGAGACTTCAACACTCCACTCTCACCAAGGGACAGATCAACTAGACAGAAAACAAATAGGGAAATTAAAATACTTACAGAGACCCTATATCAAATGAACCTAATAGACGTCTACAGATCTTTTCATCCAAACTCAAAAGCGTTTACCTTCTTTTCAGCACCTCATGGAACCTTCTCCAAAATAGACCATATAGTTGGTCATAAAGCAAGCCTCAACAGATACAAAAAGATTGAAATAATTCCTTATATTCTATCTGACCACCATGGACTAAAGCTGGACCTCAACAACAACAGAAATAACAAAAAGCCGACACACACATGGAAACTGAACAACTTGTTACTCAATGACAGCTGGGTTAAGGAAGAAATAAAGAATGAAATTAAAGATTTTCTAGAATTCAATGAAAATGAAGGACAATATACCCAAATTTATGGGACACATTGAAAGCAGTGTTCAGGGGAAAATTTATAGCACTAAGTGCCTGCAAGAAGAAATTTATAACATCACATACAAACAACTTAATGGCCCAACTTAAAATCCTAGAAAAAAAAAAAAAAAGAAGCAGATAAACCCAAGAGGAGCAGACACCTGGAAATAATCAAACTCAGGGCTGAAATCAATCAATTAGAAACAAATAAAACTATTCAAAGAATCAATGAAAAAAAAAAGCTGATTCTTTGAGGAAATCAACACGATAGACAAATCCTTAGCCAAACTAACTAAAAAGCAGAGAGAATCTATCCAAATCAACAAAATCAGAGATGAAAAGGGTGACATAACTACAGACACTGAGGAAATTTAAACAATCATTAGGTCACACTACAAAAGCCTATATGCCAAACCCACGCCAGTGTCGCCATAGTAGCATAAGCTACAGGGCGGGGATATGATCTCCCCAGAAATACGCCCCCTGGAAGGTCCCTGGCAAAGTCATCCCACTTGGAAAAGAGACGTGTTTTGAAATTTTTACGCTTTTTTAGTTGTGGCTCTGGGGCTGGAATAATGAATTCTTTGATCTTTCTCTGTGACACCTGAAACAGCACAGTTAACTTTATAAAGAAATTTATCATTAGTAGATTGTTAAAGGCTTTAATAAAAATAAGTTTAAGGAAAGTAATGAATTAGATTTAGTATTGATAGGCATTAAGAATAGTGAAATAATAATAGGCTCCTTTTTTCAGAAATAATAGCATGAGAGGTGCAGCTGGCAGGAGTTTCCCCCTCCCTTTAGTGCCTTGTTCCTAAGGAAGATTATAAATCTTAAGCAGGACATATGGGAGGAGGCTATTAAAGCCTTGGCTTTAGTGGAAGAACAATTAAATAAAGCAAAGGTTAAACAGATAGCTTATAATTAAGAATGGGATTTAATTATTTTCAAAACATCATATACTCCTACAGGATGTTTATGGCAAAATGGAATTTTAGAATGGGTGCATTTACCCCATACTCAAGCAAAAATGCTTGCTTCCTATCCATATATGTGTTCCTTAATTATAAGCAAAGAAAGGATGAGATCAAAAGAATTATTTGGAAAAGAAATGCTTAATATAATTGTTCCATATAATAAAAAACAAACAGATATATTATTAATAAAAGATGAAGACTGGGGAATAGCATTACAGGGTTATTCAGGACAAATTAAATATCACTACCCCCGACATCCCTTAATAGAATTTTTCAAAGAAACAGAGTTAATTTTTCCAAGAAAATGTTCTTTACAGCCTATAGATTGCGCTCTTTGCATTTTCACAGATGGTTCCTCTAATGGAAGGTTTGCAGTTTATGTCCCAGGCAGAGAACCGCTAGTAAGACAAGATGTACAGACTTTTGCTCAAAAGGCAGAGATTAAAGCGGTTATTCTGGCTTTTCAAACCTTCTCAGAAAAATTTAATCTTTATACAGATTCAATATATGTAGCTAGCCTTTTTCCTGTAATAGAAATTGCTCTTTTGTCGGGGCATTCTCAAATTATTCATTTGCTTCAGGATTTACAAATTTTAATTAAAAATATGACAGAAAATTTTTTATAGGCCACATTAGATGGCACTCAAAATTACCTGGTCCATTAAATCAAGGAAACTATATGGCAGATGCCTTAACAAGAGGAATAGTAATGAATATATTAGAAGCTCAAGAAAGCCATGCTTTACATCATCAAAATGCATTAGCCCTTAAAAGGCTATTTCATATTACAAGAGAACAGGCAAGACAAATTGTAAAAAATTGTGGTGATTGTCCTCAGGTGTACCATCCATTAAAAATGGGGTTAATCCTAGAGGACTTAAAGCTCTATCACTATGGCAAATGGATGTTACTCATGTTCCAGAGTTTGGAAAATTAGCATATGTCCATGTTACTGTAGACACATATTCTCATATGATATTTGCCTCAGCAAGAACAGGAGAGGCAGTTAAGGACGTCATTCAACATCTAATCCAATGCTTTACAACTATGGGATGTCCAAAAAGAATAAAAACTGATAATGCTCCAGCATATACATCAAAAGCACTTGCAGTATTCTTACAGAGCTGGAACATAGAGCATGTGACAGGTATATCATATAATCCCCGAGGACAGGCAATTATTGAAAGAACACATCAAATATTAAAAAATCAAATTATCAGATTTAAACAAGCTCACACTTATTTCTCGCCTGGTCATTTGCTGAGCCATTTATTGTTTGTATTAAACCATTTAAATACTGATGAGCAGGGCAATACTCCTGCTATGAAACATTGGTCTGGGCTTAAAAATGAACAGCTTCCACAAGTATATTGGAAGGATTTGTTAACCGGATCCTGGAAGGGACCGGATGCTCTAATTTCCTCTGGAAGGGGATATGCATGTGTGTTTCCACAGGATGCCGACTCCCCCATCTGGATCCCAGATAGACTCATCCAGCCGGCTAATATCGAGACGGCAACAACAACAACAACAAAAAAAAAAACGAAAGCAAAAAAAGGAAAAAAAAAATGGAAGCGAAGCTGCAGAAGCTCTCGTTGATGCCCAAGAAAATGACAACATGGACACAACTGAAACACCTGATGAGAGAAGCACAGGAATTGGTGAAGGCTCAACAAAAGCCTAAAACCCCTGAATTTATATTTCTGGCTGTATTGTCATTACTTATGTGTCAGAATGCTGTTGTGCATAGTAAAAGTTATTGGGCTTATGTACCAAAACCACCCCTTATACACCCTATGGGTTGGATGGATCCAGATTATGTGAAAGTACTAACTAATGATACTGGACTTCTAGTAGGTTTCCAGGATTATGAGGGAAGAATAAATAGCTCAGCTTATTTACATTTTGAGGGCAGAACTGATTCGCTCCCCATTTGCATTGCCCTAAAAGGATCTCCACCATATGGTTGTCTGCCTATAAATTATCAAACTTTTCTTACAGATGCTCCTGATTTGACAGTTAAAGGCAGAAGAAAAAATGATAAAAGATTAATGTGGGAGCTTCAAATTTCTACTTTGGGGTACCTTAATTATAATGTAACTTTTGAAAAGGCTCCTTTTTTATGCCTCTCCCTCTTTGTGCAGAGAAATTTAGAGATAAAGATCAATTTTGGGAAAGTAGCCTTACAGGTGCCCCTAAATGGTTAGAATGTGGCTTCCCTCAGGCTGCAGCTAAATATGTGCCTGTAGGGACCCATATGGGATTTTTCAATTGTTTCAGGTAATTATGATTATACTAAATATTTAAAAAATAATTCAGATAAGTTCAATGGATATATCCCTCCAGGATTGGGACAAAAAGTACAAAGATGGTTTTCACCTGGTTATGTGGAACCTATTTGGGTCTCTAGAGATCCTAAGACCAATGCTACAGTTTCACATCATGAGTTGTTTAGATTGGCAGCTAGTGCCAATATGATTTTACAAAAAAGGCCTAAAAGGAAAAATTCTGTGCCTTTGGAAACCAGGGCATGTGTTGCTTATCCTTTTGCTCTTCTTATGGGATATACTTCTCAAATTAATAAAACTCATGTTGGAAATTCTTATAAAATTCATTGTGTAGCTTGCAGGGTTACTAATTGTATTGATTCTAATATTGATAAGAATATTGCTCTTACGATTTTAATTAAGAGACCTGCTTATGTTATGCTTCCTGTTGATTAACAGGAAAAAGAATGGTGTAAAAATACTGCTTTAAAGACTTTAGAAAAGCTAAGTGAATTGATTAGGCCTAAGAGATTTGTTGCAGCACTTATTTTAGGAATTTCAGCATTAATTGCAATTTTGACCACCTTTGCTATTGCTACTACAGCATTAGTTCAAGAGATACATACAGCAGATTTTATTAATGAGATGAATAAAAATATTTCTTTAGCCCTTTTAGAACAATTTATTATAGATAAAAAGTTAGAATCCAAGATAAATGCGCTGGAGGAAGCAGTTTTAGCCTTGGGACAAGATATGGTTAACATTAGGACGAGGATGGAAACTCGATGCCATGCTGCCTTCTCATATATTTGTGTTACACCTTTACCATACAATGCTTCTGACCAATGGAAAAAGGTAAAAAATCATTTACAAGGAGTTTAAAAAGATACGGATATTACTCATGATTTAGATAGTTTGCAAAAGAATATAGCATCTATTAGCAAGGCTCATTTGGATGAAGCAAGTTTGAGTTCTTTAGCTTCTGATTTAGAGTCATGAATTAGAAATTTAAATTCTTTAAATTGATTTTATTATTTTTATTGGTTGTGCTCCTGTTTCCTTGCCTTTTTAAATTACTGCTCCACTCCATCCGCACTATAGAGCGAGATTTGTTTGAATTGCATCTTAAAAACAAGAAAGGGGGAGATGCCACACCCACGCCAGTGTCGCCATAGTAACATAAGCTACAGGGCGGGGATATGATTTCCCTGGAAATACGCCCCCTGGAAGGTCCCTGGCAAACTCATCCCACTTGGAAAAGAGATGTGTTCTGAGATTTCTACACTTCTTCAGTTGTGGCTCTGGGGCTAGAATAATGAATTCTTTGATCTTTCTCTGTGACACCTGAAACAGCACAACTAACTTTATAAAGAAATTTATCATTAGTAGATTGTTAAAGGCTTTAATAAAAATAAGTTTAAGGAAAGTAATGAATTAGATTTAGTATTAATAGGCATTAAGAATAGTGAAATAATAATAGGCTCCTTCTTAAGAAATAATAGCATGAGAGGTGCAGCTGGCAGGAGTTTCCCCCTCCCTTCAGTGCCTTGTTCCTAAGGAAGATTATAAATCTTAAGCAGGACATATGGGAGGAGGGTTAACAAAGGTGTAGTTAGATTTTGATATAGAGAGGGACTTTGGCAGGCATCTGACTTAGCTTATGACTTTCCTCTTCATTGGTTAGCAATAATGAAACTATATTTGAGGTTTCTTTTCCTTTGTTTGCTCTGATCAAAAAGTTTTTAGGCCAAGATTATTCGTGGGTACTGCTTTATGTCTGACTGCATTTTGAGTTAAAATGTAAACTCTGTATTCTTGGTAAATAAAAGTCTGAATGTTCTGGGAAGTATGCCAATTTTAAGATACCTTTTGTGAAATCATCATAAAAATACTAGCTTGATTTCAGTAAAGTTGCAGCAGAGTCAAAACCATCAAGGTGTCTCTGTCTGTCAATTCTTCACCAAAACCGTGTCTTCCTGTCTAAAGCCTTGTTCTCCCATGGACGACCGAGCCCGACTGGGCCGGTCCGTGGCACCTATATGCCACAAAATTTGAAAACTTAAAATGAAATGGACAATTTTCTTGATAGATTCCATCTTCCAACATTAAGTCAAGATCTGGTAGAAAGAGTGAATAGCCCCATATTCCCCAAGGAAATTGAAGCAGTCATTCATAGTCTCCCCTCCAAAAAAAGCCCTGGGGCAGATGGTTTCAGCGTGGAATTCTACTAGACCTTCAAAGAAGTGCTAACACCAATTCTCCTCAAACTATTCCACAAAATAGAAACAGAAGGTACATTACCAAACTCATTCTATGAAGCGATAGTCAACCTGATACCTAAACCACACAAAGACCCAACAAAAATGAGAACTTCAGACCTATCTCTCATATGAACATTGATGCAAAAATACTCAATAAAATACTTACAAGAACACATCAAAGATTTCATTCATCACGACCAAGTAGGCTTCATCCCAGGCATGCAAGGGTGGTTCAACATACAGAAATCCATCAATGTAATCCACCACATAAACAAACTGAAGGAGAAAAACCACATGCTTATCTCCTTAGATGCTGAAAAAGCATTTGACAAAATCCAACACTCATTCATTTTTAAAGTCTTGGATAGATCAGGGATACAAGGCACATATCTAAACATAGTAAAGGCAATATACAGCAAGCCTATAGCCAACATCAAACTCAATGGAGAGAAGCTTAAATCAATCCCACTGAAATCAGGGACAAGACAAGGCTGCCCATTGTCTCCATATCTCTTCAACACAGTACTTGAAATCCTAGTCAGAGCAATAAGACAACTAAAGGAGATCAAGGGGATACAAATCGGAAAGGAAGAGGTCAAAGTGTCACTATTCGCAGATGATATGATAGTATATATGATTGACCCCAAAAATTCAACCAGAGAACTCCTCCAGCCGATAACCACCTTCAGCAAAGTGTCAAGATACAAAATCAACTCAAAAAAATCAGAAACGATCCTGTATACCAAAGACAAGGGCAGAGAAAGAAATTTAGGAAAAAACACCTTTCACAATAGCCACTAATACCATAAAGTACCTTGGGGTGACACTAACCAAGCAAGTGAAAGACCTGTTTGAGAAAAACTTCAAGTCTCTGAAGAAAGAAATTGAAGAAGATATCAGAAGATGGAAAGATCTCCCCTGTTCAAGGATTGGTAGGATTAACATTGTGAAAATGGCCATCCTGCCAAAAGCAATCTACAGATTCAATGCAATTCCCATCAAAATACCAACTCAATTCTTTACAGACCTTGAAAAAAAGATTCTCAGCTTCATATGGAGAAACAAAAACCTAGAATCTCCAAAAGAAACTTGTACAACAACAGATCATCTGGAGGTATCTCCATCACCAATCTCAAGTTATACTACAGAGCAATAGTAATAAAAACTGCATGGTATTGGCATAAAAACAGAAAGGAGGATCAATGGAACCAAATAGAAGACCCAGAAATAAACCCACACACCTATGAATAATCGATATTTGACAAAGAAGCCAAAACCATTCAATGGAAAAAAGACAGCATCTTCAACAAATGGTGCTGGTCCAACTGGATGTCCATATGCAGAAAAATGAAAATAGATCTATATTTATCACCCTGCACAAAACTAAAGTCCAAGTGGATCAAAGACCTAAGCATAAAACCAGATACTCTAAATCTGTTAGAAGAAAAAGTGGGGAACAGCCTAGAACTCATTGGCACAGGAGACAACTTCCTGAACAGAACACCAACAGCACAGGCTCTAAGAGCAACAATCAATAAATGGGACCTCATGAAACTGAAAAGCTTCTGTAAAGCAAAGGACACCATCATCAAAACAAAAGGACTGCCTACAGATTGGGAAAGAATCTTCACTAACCCTTTATCTGAGAGAGGACTAATATTCACTATATACAAAGAACTAAAGAAGCTGAAAAGCAGCAAACCAAGTAATCCAATTAAAAAATGGGGAACAGAGCTAAACAGAGAATTCTAGACAGAGGAATATCGAATGGTAGAGAAACACTTAAGGAAATGCTCAATCTCATTAGCCATCAGGGAAATGCAAATCAAAACGACCCTGAGATATCACCTTACACCCATCAGAATGGCCAAGATAAAAAACTCAACTGACAACACATGCTGGAGAGGTTGTGGAGAAAGGGGAACCCTCCTCCACTGCTGGTGGGAATGTAAACTGGTACAACCACTCTGGAAAACTATCTGGCACTTTCTAAGACAATTGGGAATAGTGCTTCCTCAAGACCCAGCTATACCACTTCTAGGTATATACCCAAAGTTTGCTCAAGTACACAAAAGGGATTCTTGCTCAACCATATTTATAGCACCTTTATTTGTAATAGCCAGAACCTGGAAACAACTCAGATGTCCAACAATGGAGGAATGTGTTCAGAAATTGTTGTATTTTTACACAATGGAATACTACTCAGCAATCAAAAAGGAGGAAATCATGAAATTTGCAGGCAAATGGTGGGATCTAGAAAAGATCATTCTGAGTGAAATATCCCAGAAAGAGAAAGACAAACACGGTATATACTCACTTATATGGACCTATAAGAAATGATAAACATAATGAAATCTATACACCTAAAAAAGTAATCAATAGAGTGGACATGGGGTAAGATGATCAATCCTCGTTTAGAAAGACAGGTGGAATGTGCATTGAAGGTATGACAGGAGTCTACTGAGCGCATCTGAAAGACTCTAACTAGCAGTATTGTCAAAGCAAAGACTCATGACCAAACCTTTGACAGAGTACAGGGAATCATGAAAAAGAAGGGGAGTTAGTCTGATGGGGAAAAGATAGGAGCTCCACAAGGACCAAATATATCTGGGCACAGGGTCTTTTCTGAGACTGACATTCAACCAAGTTCCATGTATGGATATAACCTAGAACCTCCGCTCAGATGTAGCCTGTGGTAGCTCAGTAACCAATTGGTTTCCCAAAGTGAGGGCAACAAGGACTATTTCTAACAGGAACTCAATGACTGGCTCTTTGGTCTCCCCACCCCCGAAGGGAGGAGAGTCCTGTTAGGCCACAGAGGAGGGCTTTGCAGCCAGTCCTGAAGATACCTGATAAAACAGGATCAGATGAATGGGGAGGAGGTCCACCCCATCAGTGGACTTGGAAAGGGGCACGGTGGAGATGAGGGAGGGAGGGTGGGACTGGGAGGGAATTGGGGAGCGGGACATGGCTGGGATACAGAGTTAATAAAATGTAACTGATAAGAAAAAAATAAAATTCAAAAAAAAAAAAAAAAGAATACCAGAATCGCAAAAACAATCCTCTTTGATAAAAGGTCTTTTGGAGATACCTCCATCCCTGATCTCAAGCTGTATTATAGAGCAATAGTAGTAAAAAATGCATGGTATTGGCATAGAAACTTAATGGTGGATCAATAGAATTAAATAAAAAAAACCCTGCAATAAACCTACACAGTTATGGATACATTATTTTTGACAAAGTTGCCAAATCCATACAATGGAAAAAAGACAGTATCTTCAACAAATGGTGCAGGCTTTACTGGATGTCTACATGTAGAGAAATGGAAATAGTTTCATACCTATCACCCTGCATAAAACTAAAGCCCAAGTGGATCATAGACCTCAATATAAAACCAGACACACTAAACCTGTTAGAAGAAAAAGTGAGGAATTGCCACAAGAGACAAGTTCCTAAACAGAATACCAACAGCACAGGCTTTAAGAGCAACAATCAATAAATGGAATCTCATGAAACTCAAAAGCTTCTGTAAAGCAAAGGACACTGTTGTCAGAACAAAATGATGGCCTACAGATTGGGAAAGTATCTTCACCAACCCTCTATATGATAGAGGGCTGATATACAGATTATATAAAGAACTCAGGAAGGAACAAATCAAGTAATCCACTTAGAAAATGGGGTACAGATTTAAACAGAGAATTCTCAATAGAGGAATATTGACTGTCAGATAAACACTTAAAGGAATGCTCAACATTGTTAATCATCAGGGAAATGCAAATCAAAACAATCCAGAGTTTCACCTTACAACCAACAGAATTGCTAAGATGAAAAACTCAAGTGACAACACATGCTGGAGCAGATATGTAGAAAGGGGAACTTTCCTCCATTGCTGGAGGGAGTGTTAACTTTTACAACCACGTTGTAAATCAATCTGGCACTTTCTCAGATAATTAGGTATAGCACTAACTCAATATTCAGCTATACCACTGCTAGGCTCATATCCAAATGGTGTTCAAGTATACAAGAAGAACATTTGCTCTAATATGTTCATAGCAGTTTTATTTGTAATAGCCAGAAGCTAGAAATAACCCAGATGACCCTCAGTAGAGGAACAGATAGAAAAATTGTGGTACATTTACACAATGGAATACTACTCTGTAATTAAAAAGAAGGAAATCACCAACTTTTGCAGGCAAATTGTGGGAACTATAGAAGTTCATCCTGAGTGAGGTATCCCAGAAGCAGAAAGACACACAGGTTATATACTCACTCATAAGTGGATATTAGACATATAATATAGAATAACCTTACTAAAACCTGTATACTTAAGCTAATCAAGAAGGAGGACTCTGGGTAAGATGCTCAGTCTTCATTCAGAAAGGCAAATGGGACCGGCACCAGAAGAGCAAGAAAATTGGAACAGGACAGGAGCCTACCACAGAGAGCCTCTGAAAGACTACCCTGCAGGGTATTCAAACTGGTGCTGAGACTCATAGCCAAACTTTTGGCTGAGTGCAGAGAATCTTATGAAATAAAGGGGAGATAGAAATACCTGAAATGGACAGGAGCTTCAAGGAGAGCACCAGAACAAAAAAATCTGGACAAAAAGGGTGCTTTCTGAGACTGATATTCTAAACAAGTACCATTCATGGAGAAAACCTAGAACCCCTGCACAGATGTAGCCCATGGTAGTTCAGTGTCCAATTTGGTTCCCTAGTAATGGGAACATGAACTGTCTCTGAAATTAACTGTTTGGCCTACTTTTTGATTACCCCAACCCTCAGGGATTTGCAGCCTTACCAGGCCTTTGAGGAAGACAATGCAGCCACTACTGATGAGACCTGATATAGTAGGATCAGATGGGAGAGGAGGAGGACCTCTCCTAACAGTGGAGTTGGGGAGAGGCATGGGTGGAGAAGACGGAGGAAGGGTGGGATTGGGAGGGGAAGAGGGACTGAGCTACTTTGTACTTTGGAGTACAAAGTGAATAAACTGTAATTAATAAAAATAAAAATGTGTAAAAAGGCACTGTCTTTCAGCCCCTTTTTAGTGTCTGTTCTATATGTGGATTCTGTTTATTCTCCATGAACATTCCC
This sequence comes from Meriones unguiculatus, assembly GCF_030254825.1. Classification (NCBI taxonomy): domain Eukaryota; kingdom Metazoa; phylum Chordata; class Mammalia; order Rodentia; family Muridae; genus Meriones; species Meriones unguiculatus. Next base: position 21,371,371 of record NC_083353.1, on the reverse strand, counting down.
AAGACTTGGGGTCAGAGACATTCTCTTTAATATGACTATTCCACAGTTATATGTTCTCTGTACTTTAACCAATTGTGAGCTTCTATCTTACCTTCTTTGTACTGTAAGAAGAAGGTTTTAGGATGAATGCTAAGAATAGCATGATTCTATGTGCTCAAATATAAGGATGTGAAAGCAGTTTGATGCATGTCCAATCACAAAACAATATAAAACAAACAATAGTAGCTTTTTTTCTTGGTTCAAAGACCATCACCTACATAGTTTCTTGAAAATGTTTTCATTTCTAGTCATTACCATTAATTTTGTTCCCTATGTTTCCCCATGTAAGGATGGGAAATACTTTCTAAAAGTTAATCTGTAGAGTCCTCCTAAGTGTGTCAGACTTCAATACAACCCCCCTTTAGAGCTCAGCCTGTCAGCCAGTGTCTGAAGTAGCAGCTTTTCTATCTCCACACAAAAATGATAACAGTCTCCACATTTTCTTCTCCTTTTGTGTGTCAACACAACATTGACTAAAATGTATCCAGGGAAAGCCTGTCCTCACTGTGACCATTGTCTCACAGGCTCTCATTGCCCTTAGCATTAACCTCAAAATTATCAAGAGACTTCCCATGTCAGGCAGTCTGAGTTATATGCTGGCCTCCATGAATAAGCCATTTTATTTGTTTCCACAAGGATGAGCTTTCCCAGGCTCTGTGCATTTAAGACCTTCTGCCTTTCATGAAAACAGAGCCCTGTGAATGGGTAAAGGGCTCCACTCTGCAATTTGAACAGACAAATCTCTTCCATCAGGCCTGCTCTCAAGTACCTGCTTATGAAGATGGCATTCCTCTCCCTTTATTTCTGTTGCATCTCCCACCAGTGCATTCACTTTTCATCTTACTATCTATCACCTTAGTATTTTTTTTTTGACTAACAGTACTAACTACTGTCTTCTCAATGTAAATAAATAGGAAATTTACATGTTAACTTCCATTGAATGACAACATATGTACATGTTAATGAAACTCTGTGCAATGGGAGATAGTGTGTACATACATACATTTGAAATGATGTCTAGCTGTGTTTCTGTGTCAATAAACTATTTATCATAGGTTTTTGGCATATGCCTGTTTCTCTTCTGCCAGCAACCTAAATTCTCAGATTATAAGCACTTGTCAACCAAGCTGGGCACAGGTGTGACTCTTAACGCCATCATATGTGGCAAATTAAGTCCAATAATGGTGCAGGGGTAATATCTTAGCAAGATGGCTAGGATTGCCAACCAAAACATTTTTTTCACATGTCTCACCACCAGCAGCCATCCTTCTAGTAAACCCTAATAAGATTGAAAATGATTGTAACTCACAGCCCCATCTAATACTATAAGTAGTGGAATTCTAACTATACTATTGATTGTGCGCATAAATTAAAGCAGTGTAACAGAGCATGGAGCTAACATAATTTCCACTGGTTACCTCTAGGAGGAGCTTGAACTGTAGGCTTAGTCTGGGGGAGACTAGAGAGAAGTTGTTTGTGGGGGAACCTGGTCAAATAGAGATCCTCCCTGGTCATGTCTACAGCATAGAGGGTCACCACCAGCTGCAAGATCAGTGGTATCTGCACAGCTCTCAGAACCACCTATTTAGCCTGATTCACCAAAAGCAGAGAATTAGACCTCGCTAACTCCCAGGCATCTTGACTGCTCCTAGATCTAGGACAGAGTTCACTTTCATCACCATGAGCATTCAGACTGAAAATGTTACAGGTTTTTTTTTAATTTTTTATTAATTACACTTTATTCATTTTGTATCCCCCCGTAAGCCCCTCCCTCCTCCCCTGTCAATCCCACCCTCCCTCCCCTTTCTGCATGCATGCCCCTCTCCAAGTCCACTGATAGGAGAGGTTCTCCTCTGCTTTCTGATCTTAGTCTATCAGTTCTCCTCAGAAGTGGCTGCATTGTCCTCTACTGTGGCCTGGTAAGGCTGCTCCCCCCTCAGGGGGAGGTGATCAAAGAGCAGGCCAATCAGATTATGTCAGAGGCAGTCCCTCTTCCCATTACTATGTAACTCACTTGGACACTGAACTGCCGTGGGCTACATTTGTGCAGGGATTCTAGGTTATCTCCATTAATAGTCCTTGGTTGGATTATGAGTCTCTGGAAAGTTCCCTGTGTTCAAATTTTCTTGTTCTGTTGCTCTCCTTGTGGAGACCCTGTCCTCTCCAGCTCTAACTATTTCCCTCTTCTTACATAAAATTCCATTCACTCTGCCCAACAGTTGGCCATCAGGCTCAGCATCTGCTTTGATGGTCTGCAGGGCAGAGGCTTTCAGAGGCCCTCTGTGATAGGTTCCTAGTTTGTTTCCTGTTTTCTTTTTCTGGCTTTCAGAAGCCCTCTGTAGAAGGTTCCTAGGTTGTTTCCTGTTTTCTTCTTCTTCTGATGTCCATCCTCTTTGCCTTTCAGAATGGGGATTGACCATTTTAGTTAGGGTCCTCTCTCTTGCTTAGTTTCTTTAGATGCACAGATTTTAGGTTACAGGTTATTTTTATGAAGAGTGTTTTAGCTTCCTCCTCAGTGCATTAGCTTGTAATACAGACACCTTTAGAGCTCAGCCTGACATCCAGTGTCTGAAGCATCATTTTTTTATATTTATATTGCGTACTAATCTCTCTTCTATCAGTACAATGGTCAGTTAGACATCCTTGCCCTACTAAAATACAAACTGAATGTCTAGGAGAGCATACAAGGACCAATGTGTCCTTTAATCTTTTATGGGAGATACTACTTTGAGTGAAGATTAAATAAATATTTTTCCACTACTTTTGCCTATCTGGATAGCATGATTTTAAAGGTGATTTGACAAAAATTGTCATTTTTATGGCTGTGTTGATTAGCAGAATAAGTATTTTAGAAATAATTACATTTCTTTTCATATTAATCATCCATATCTTTAAAATGGTTAATCTTTAAATTCCAGTACTGACATTATTTTTCTTTATTAAATTTCTGACATTATCTATGTATTAAATTAGTTTCTGTTCTAGTTATTTAGTGAAAATGAAAGTACTTACATATATCATGAGGAATTATGTTACATAAACAAAAACTACAGCAAGACAGGAATACATCAAATATCTGGCAGACACTGAATATGTACACGATGAAAGCTATGTGCATTCACCTGTCTAAATTCCACAGTCTCCATGTGTTCTACGTATGGACAGAAAACACATGGGCAGCAGCAGAGACTCAGAGAGCATCTGACTTGCCACCCTGCTCCTTATCCTGTCATTGTTGAAAAATTAACTGTATTGGAATATACATATTATACATAAAGTTGTATTCTATAAAAGCAATCTACTTTCAAGATTATGTTATATAAACATATTTATACCAAATTCTGATTAGATTTTATGACAAATAGATAAACATTAAAATCATCTGAGAGGGACAAACATCAATAGAGAAAAAGCCTTAGTAGTACTGGGCATTGGGCAAGCCTGTAGGGCATTTTCTTAATTATGATTTGACAGGGGAGGATGGAGTAAATTGTAGGTGATTCCAGCCATTGATGGTGAAACTGGGATCCCCAACAAAGCAAACTGAGCAAGCTATGAGGAGGAATCCAGTAAACATCTCTCCTCTATGGCCTGTGTTCACCTCCTGCCTCTGGGTTCTTTCTCTGTTTGAATCCCAGCCCTGACTTCCCTCAGTGATGCACTGTTACCTGGAAGTAAAAGAAAAACAAAATTTCTCATCCTTTTATGTTGCTTTTGGTCATGACGTTTTATTATAGCCATAATAATTCTTAAAAAGACACACCCTTTACCCTCCTCTTTCTCTCTTTTCCATGATTCATTTACTTCAAGTTTCTTTCCCTCACCTAGTTCCCCTTCTATATATCCACTATAGGTGAATTCATGTTTAAATATTCATGTTTAAAATATAAGATTTGTAAATAAGATAGTACATGTAATAATTTTGTTTCTAAACTACATGTCCACCTCTACCTCTTCCTCATGGGTCACATACCACTCTGAATTCTCCCAAACTGCTCTCAAATATAGAGACCTAGCAACTTCACTCTATACTAAAGAACTATGACTGTGTCTTGATAGACTTTACCTTCCAGGCTTTTATCTCATATTTATGAGTAAATTTAACATTACGAATTGGAAACCCATGACACCCATGTAAACAATATGCTAACAAATGTCATCTAAGAGCAACAATCAATAAATAGGACCTCATGAAACTGAAACACTTCTGTAAAGCAAAAGATACTGTCTTCAGAACAAAACGACAGCCTACAGACTGGAAAAGGATCTTCACTAACCCAATTAAAAATCCAATGAAAAAATGGGGTACATGTGTTGTCACTCAAGTTTTTCATCTTGGCTATTCTGATGGGTGTAAGGTGAAATCTCAGGGTTGTTTTGATTTGCATTTCCCTAATGGCTAATGATGTTGAACATTTCTTTAAGTGTTTCTCTGCCATTGTATATTCCTCCGCAGAGAATTCTTTGTTTAGATCTGTTCCCCATTTTTTAATTGGATTACTTAGTTTGCTGCTTTTCAGCTTCTTTAGTTCTTTATATGTACTGTATATTAGTCCTCTGTCAGATAAAGGTTGGTGAAGATTCTTTCCCAATCTGTAGACAGTCATTTTGTTTTGATGACGGTGTCCTTTTCTTAACAGAAGCTTTTCAGTTTCATGAGGTCCCATTTATTGAAAGATGACAATGCAGCCACTCCTGATGAGATCTGATAGACTAAGATCAGAAGGATGGAGAGGGGGACCTCCCCTATCAATGGACTTGGGGAGGGGCATGCATGAAGAAGGGAGAGGGAAGATGCGATCTGGGGATTATGGAGGATACAAGTGAATAAAGTGCAATTAATAAAAAAAAGAAAAAATGGTGTACAGTGCTAAACAGAGAATTCTCAATAGAACAATATTGAATGGCAGAGAAATAATTAAAGAAATGCTCAATGTCCTTAGTCTTCAGGGAGATGCAAATCAAAACAACCTTGAGTTTTCACCTTGCACCTTTCACAATGGCTAAGATCAAAAACTCAAGTGATAATAACACATGAGGCCCTTTCTCAGACACATAGAAAAAGCACTTCCTCAAGATCCAGCTATAGCACTCATAGGTATATATCCAAAAGTTTCTCAAGTCCACAACAATGAAATTTGTTCAACCATGGTTGTAGCAGCTTTATTTGTAATAGCCAGAACCTAGAAACAACCCAGGTGACCGTCAATGGAAGAATGGACACAGAAATTGTGGTACATTTACACAGTGAAATACTACTCAGCAATTAAAAACAAGGAAATATACTCACTTATATGTGGATACTAGACCTATAAGATAGGATAAACATACTAAAATCTGTACACCTAAAGAAGTTAAACAAGAAGGAGGACCCAGGCTAAGAGGATCAGTCTCACTTATAAAGACAAATAGAATGGACATTGGAAGAAGGAGAAAACAAGAAACAGGACAGGGGCCTACCACTGAGGGCTTCTGAAAGTCTCTCTGTAGCAGTGTGTCAAAGCAGATTCTGAAACTCATAACCAAACTTTGGGCAGAGTGCATGGAATCATAAGAAAGAAGAGGTTGTTAATAAGACCTGGAGGGTACAGGAGCTTCACTTGGTGAGCAACAGAACCAAAATATCTGGGCTCAGGCGCATTTTTTGAGACTGATACCCCAACCATGGTCCATTCATGGCTATAACCTAGATCCCTGCACAGATGCAGCCCATGGAAACTCAGTATCCAAATGGGTTCCCTAGAAAGGGGAAGAGGAGCTGCCTCTGATATGGACTAAGTGGCTGTCTCTTTGACCCACCTCTCATCATCCATGAGAAAGGAGTAGCCTTGCCAGGCCACAGAGAAGGACAATGCAGCCAGTATTGATGAGAATTGAATAGCTAGGGTCAGATGGAAGGGGATGTGGACCTCCCCTATTGGTGGACTTAGAGAGGGGCATGGGAAAAGATGAAGGATAGAGGGAGGATGGCATTTGGAGGGGATGTGGGAGGGGCTACAGCTGGGATACAAAGCAAAAAAATATAATTAATGTAAAAAATAAAAATTTAATTAAAAAAAAAAACATGACCAAAGCCACTTTTGAAGAAAGTGTTTATTAGGGCTTTCAGAGAACTAGAATCCGTGATAGCAGTTGAAGGCTGCAGGTGGCAAACCTTGTTTTAAGTTGAGCAGAAGCTCAGGGCTCACATCTCAAAATCTATGTATCTATTTAGATGTGTATGTATATATGTATGAATGTATGTATGTGTACCTTGTGTGTGCTATAACTGGAATTACAGATGACTGAGAATCATCAAACAATTCGTTGGAATCAAATATGAGCGTTTTATAAGAGTTGAAATGCTCATAACTGCTGATCTGACTCTATTCCCAAACCTTTCTGTTTTAATATGTATTTCCTTTATCTGCTCAACTTTTCTCTCCTCCCGACATTTCCAATCCCTCTCCAATCCAGATTTCCCTCTCCTCTCCATCCTCTCTTTTCTTTCCTTTCTCTCACCTACTCTTCTACTCCCCCCCTTCTTTTTTCCTTTCTTTTCCCTGTTTCTCCTGTTTCTTTCTGCTGATTGTTGATTAGGATATTTATTGTTTCCTCAGGATTGTGAGCAAAGGTTTTCTAGTATATTTCTATTAAACTCACTTTACTTAAATGTTTTCGATTTTTAATGGAAGCCTGTCATGAGTGCATCTCCATATTTTCATATTGTGAGCTCAAAGTTGGTCCTTGAGCTTCAATGTTGACTTTTCCCCCAGTGATTGGTTACTCACTTTGATGATATTTTTGGCTGAAGATTTAATGTGGATTCTTTCACAGCCCAGTACCCTGGCTATTTACTTTCTCATTTGATGACTGTTTTGCATAGGTCCCTACAAGACAGCCCAGCTGCCTATAATTTATAAACCAGGCCTCTGCAATTAGAACTGAAAAGCATCAGACAGCCTGGGCAATCAAGATGGAGTCTCACACCCAGGTCTTCATATTCCTGCTCCTCTGGTTGTCTGGTGAGACATTAAAGAGTATTAGAGTATTAGAATATCATCAATAAGTTCATTTGTAGAAAAAACAGCTGTTTACTATAAACCAATTGTATTCAGGCAATGCCTTTAGGACTTTGCAGCCAGTCCTGAAAATACCTGACAAAAGGGAGTCATATGAAAGGGGAGGAGGTCCTCCCCTATTAGTGGACTTGGAAAGGGGCAGGGAGGCGATAAGGGAGGGAGGGTGGGATTGGGGAGGGAATGAGGGATACAGCTGGGATACAGAATTAACAAAATGTAACTAATGAGAAAAATAAAATTATGAGGAAAAAAAAGGAAAATAAAAAAGAAAAAGCATTTTGGATGCCAACATTTTTATTAGGAACTCCTCTGTGTATACTCATTGTGTATTTCTGGTTGCAGGTGATGAGGGGAACATTGTGATGACACAGACTCCTGAATTCATGTCCACATCTGTTGGAGAAAGAATTAGCCTTAGCTGCAAGTCTAGTCAGAGTGTGAGTGGTTTGGTATCTTGGTACCAGCAGAAACCAGGGAAGCCTCTTAAACTGCTGATCTATGATGCATCCGATAGATACACTGGGGTCCCTGATCGCTTCACAGGCAGTGGATCTGGGACAGATTACACTCTCAGCATCAGCAGTGTGCAGGCTGAAGACCTGGCAGTTTATTACTGTCTGCAGTATGACAGCTATCCTCCCACAGTGCTTCAGCCTCCAACACAAACCTCCTTGAGAGTCTCACCAGGTGCCTGCAGCACACATAGCCCTAGGCCTGCACACTTCCCCTTTCTGCCTGAGATCTGCTATGCATGACCAATTGATGCAACCGTCTGTAGAAATTAACTAAGAGATAGCCTCCTTTCTTCCACATTTTTGGCAACAATGGTGTGTATAGATAAAAAGGAGAAGCTAAGTTAAGAGATTTAGAAAGTGTGGTTTTGGGGAGACTGTCCTGCTTCAATGGCTGTAAAGGCCTGAATGATCATGGCTGCAGTATGCTGTTGTGAGACTCTAATCTTGCATATATACCACAAGCAAACCAAGGAGACCAACACCAGAAGGCCTGCTAATGCTCCCATGCCCGCCCATTCCTTCAGATGATTCATGGTTGCAGCAATCCATGATGATAATCCTGTGGTTAGTCCTGCGTCCACTCTGGTAGAATTTACCATGACAATGCCCACTCTCAGTTGCTCCATTGTAGTATGGAATTCTCCAGTCCAATTACCTAAAATATAGCTAGACAATTGTTTAGACAGATTTGCAGCGCGGGAAAAATTCTCATGTTGTATGCTAGTGACTTAAAGTCCAGCATACTTCCATTGACAGCCAAGTTGAGCGATTTGCCATAGGGTATCAATTTGCTTCTGCACGAGGTCAATCCTCTGATTGAACACCATCAAGCCTCCTTTTAGTTGAGCATTAATTCCTTTTTGTACATCTAAGGCATGAGCTACATTGGCTAAAAGATTATTCAGGGTCTGAGCAGTCTGCACAGTATGACTCATGGCTAATGCCGCAGTGGCAGCTCCAACAGCCACCAATGAGATGGCAGTAACAATGGTGGCTGTAGTTCCAAGATCCCTTTTCTGTCTGAAGAGAGTCATAGCGTGAGGGGCATCAACGGGCACTGGCACCCAGCAAGGCATGCAAGCATGGTTGGCTACCATAAAAATCTAAAATGTTACGCTCAGGATGCGAGGCTAAGCACTGCACTCAGGGTCAGCCACTTTTGACCCAGAGAAGAGCATGTCTGATTGCATGCGGGTTGATGCCCCAGGTCCCGCCTCTGAGAAAAAGGTATCGGACAGGTCTGATGCTCTTTGGGTGGATGACACCTAAATGAACATTGGTACAAAGTCCCAATTTATTTCTAATATCAGAGATCAGACCTCTACTCTTGCCTGATGCATCTAAAACAAAAAGGGGGAACTGTAGAGAGCTGCGTAATGCCGAGCCTTAAAGGAGGAGCTGGTTTCCACCTTCCACCTTCCCGATGGTGAGTGCTCTGTCACAAACAACTCCGCATTTGGCTAAGGCCGAGGATCTGGCTTGCTTCCATATATGTGGACCTATCTGCATTGCCCACGTGGCACACTGAGGTTGGCTACCCAGAGGCTATTTAAGCTGTGGGCTGGCTTTCCCCAGGGTCAGATGATTGTTCAAGGTTCCTGAATAAACTTCATTGAAAAAAAAAAAAAAAAGAAAGTGTGGTTTTGCACTGAAAGAATACAGTACAAGCATGAGTGATGTTTATCGTGTCATGCTGACTTTAGATATCTCTTTGTTATGCATTCACGATATGATGAATCTGTATAAAATAGGATAGACTTTAAAATTATTTACAGTACAAGCAAGAAGCATCATTTAAGTTTATGGTGTCATGCTGACTTGAGATATCTCTTTCTTATGGCTTTAGACTATGATGAATCTGTATAAAATACGACAGATTTTAAAATTATTTACAAAGAATACATCATCCTGAGGTTATTAGTTTAGATTAAGGAGCCTCAAACTTTGGTAAATGATCTATCAAGAAAAATTGTCCATTTCATTTAGATTTTCAAATTTTATGGTGTATTGCCTTTTGAGGTTAGAGTCTAATGAGTCTTTGAATTTCTTCAGTGTTTGTCATTAGGGCCTCCTTTTTGTTTCTGATTTTGTTGATTTGTCTAGTTTTTCTCTGCCTTTTAGTTAGTTTGATTAAGGGTTTGTCTATCTCATGGATTTTCTCAAAGAACCACCTCTTGGTTTCTTTTGAATGTCTGAATTGTTTTTTTTTTTTTGTTGTTGTTGTTGTTGTTTCCATATAATAAACAGTTTAATGCTGCAATTATAGAAGGCTGTATATATTTGAAAGACCCAGATTGCATGATCAGCAAACAGAAAGATGAGGAACTCTGGGCAACTGCTCATGTGGTATGCTTTGGTCTATATGTCTGTGTCTACTGCATATATGCATCTGATATTAATTTATTACAATTTATTCACTTTGTATCCCAGCTATGTCCCCCTTCCTTGTCTCCTCCAAATCCCACTCTCCTCTCCTCTTCTCCTCCCATGCCCCTCACTTAGTCCACTGATAGGGTTGGACCTCCTCCCCTTCCATCTGACCCTAGCTAATCAGGTCTTATCAGGACTGGCTGCTTTGTATTACTCTGTGGCCCAGTAAGACTGCTTCCCCTTCAGGGGAAGGTGATCAAAGAGTCAGGCACTGTGTTTATGTTAGAGACAGCTCCTGTTCCCCTTACTAGGTATTCCACCTGGAGAGTGAGCTGCCATGGGCTACATCTGTGCAGGGGTTTTAGGTTATCTCCATGCATGGACCTTATTTGGATAAGCAGTCTCAGAAAAGTACCCTGTAACCAGATATTTTGGTTTTGTTTTTCTCCTTGTGGAATTCCTGTCCCTTCCTAGTCTTACAATTTCCCCTTTCTTCCATAAGATTAACTGCACTCCTCCCAAAGTTTGGCTATGAATCTCAGGATATGTTTTGATACCCTTCTGGGTAGAGCCTTTCAGGGGTTCTCTGTGGTAGGCTCCTGTCATGTTCCCTGTTTTTCCCTCTTCCAATGTCCATACTGTTTGCCATTCTGAGTGACGATTCATCATCTTACACTGGGTCCTCCTTCTTGTTTAGCTTCCTTAGGTATACAGATATTAGTATGTTTATCTTATATTATAAGTCTAATATACATATATGAATGAATGTATGCCATGTATTTCTTTCTGCTTCTGAGATACCACACTCAGGATGATCTTTTATAGTTACCACCATTTGCCTGCAAATTTCATGATTTCCTTGATTTGAAATTTTTTAAGGCCATTGTGTAAAAGTACCCGGATTTCTGTATGCATTCTTCAGTTGAGAGACATCTGGGTTGTTTCCAGATTCTTCCTATTACGAATAAAGGTGCTATGAACATGGTTGAGCAAATGTCCTTGTTGTGTGCTTGAGCATAATTGGAAATATGCCTAGGAGTGCTAAAGCTGAATCTTGAGGAAACACTGTTCCCAATTGTATGACAAATTGCCAGAATGATTTCCAAAGTGGTTGTACAAGTTTACATTCCAAAGAGCAGTAGTGGAAGATTTCCCTTTCTCACATCTTCTCCAGCATGTGTTGTCACTTGAGGTTTAGTTCTTAGCCATTCTTTCGGTGTAAGGTGAAATCTCAGGGTCAATTTGATTTGCATTTCCCTGATGACCAAGGACATTGAGCATTTCTTTAAGTGTTTCTCTGACATTTGATATTCTTCTATAGAGAATTCTGTTTAGTCTGTACCCCATTTTTAAATTGGATTACTTAATATATTGCTTTTTAACTTCTTGAGTTCTTTATATGTTCTGAATATTAGCCCCCTGCAAGATTTAGGTTTGTCGAACACCCTTTTCCAGTGTGTAGATTATACCTTTGTTTTGATGACATTGTCCTTTGCTTAAAGAAGCTTTTCAGTTTCATGAGGTCCCATTTATTGATTGTTGTTCTTAGAGCCTGTGCTGTTGGTGTTCTGTTCAAGTTGTCTCCTGCCAATGAGTTCATGCACTTCCCCACTGTTTATTCTAACAGATTTAGTATGTCTGATTTTATGTTGCGGTCTTTGATCCACATGGATTTTAGTTTTGTGCAGCGTGATTAATATGACCCTATTTGCATTTTTCTACATGTAGACATCCAGTTAGACCAGCATCATTTGTTGAAGATATTTTTTTCCAATTTGTGGTTTTGCATCTTTGTCAAAAATCAATATCCATTGGTGTATGGGTTTATTTCTGGGTCTTCTATTTGATTCCATGGATCTATCATTCTGTTACTATGCCAGTAACATACAGTTTTTTGTTGTTGTTGTTCTGTAGAACTACTAGAAATCAAGAATGGTGATACCTCCTGAGAATCTATTGTACAGGATTTTAAAATCAATTTTGGGTTTTTTGTTTTTCCATATGAAGTTGAGATTTCTTCTTTCAAGTTCTGTAGGCAATTGTGTTGGTATTTCGATGAGAATTGCATTGAATGTGTACATTGCTTTTGTCAGGATGGCCATTTTCATTATGTTAATACTGCCAATCATTAGCATGGGAGATATTTCCATGTTCTGATATCTTCTTGTATTTCTTTCTTCAGAGACTTGAATTTTTTTTTTCAAACAGATCTTTCACCTGCTTTGTTTCGTCTGACCAAAGTACTTTGTGTTATTTGTGGCTATTGTGAAGCGTGTTGCTTCCCTAATTTCTTTTTCAGCCCTTTTGCCTATTGTGTACGGGAAGGCTACTATTTTTTTTTGTTTGTTTTTTGAGTTATTTTTTTCTTTTTTTACGTAGCCAGTTTTCAGAAAGTGTTTATCAGGTTAGAAAGTTCTAAAGTTGAATTTTTGGCATCACTAATGTACACTATCATATTATCTGCAAATAATAATACTTTCACTTCTTCCTTTCTGATTTATATCCTATTGAATTCTTTTATTTGTCTTATTGCTCTAGGTAGGACTTCAAGTATTTTGTTGAAGAGATGCGGAAAGAATAGGCAGCCTTGCCTTGTCTTTTCAGTGAGATTGATTTAAGTGTCTCTCCTCTAGTTTGATTTTGACTATAGGCTTGTTCGATATTGTCTTTACTATATTTATGTATGTGCCTTGTATCCCTGATGTCTCCAAGTCTTCAAACATGAATGGGTGTTAGAATTTCTCAAATGCTTTTTTGTCATCTAAGAAGTGGAACATGTGGTTTTTCTCCTTCAGTTTGTTTATATGGTAGAATACATTGATGGATTTCTGTATACTGAACCACTCCTGTAAACCTGGGTTGAAGCCTATTGGTCATCGTGGATGATATCTTTTATGTGTTCTTGGATTCGGTTTGCAAGTATTTTATTGAGTATTTTTGCATCAATGTTCATAAGAGAGAGAGGTCTGAAGTTCTTTCTCTTTGTTGGGTCTTTTTGTGGTTTAGATGTCAAATGACTGCGGCTTCATAGAATGAATTTGGTAATGTTCCTTCTTTTCATATTTTGTGGAATAGTTTGAATAGAATTTGAGTTAGCTCTTCTTTGAAGGTGTGCTAGAATTCAGCTCTGAAACTGGCCCTGTTTTTTTTTTTTTTTTTTTTTTTTTTTTTTTTTAGATGGGAGATTTTGATTTTTGATTAGTGGTTCTATTTCCTTGGGGGATATAGGACTATTTCATCTATTTCCCTAATCTTGATTTAATTTTGATAAGTGGAATCTGTCAAGAAAATTGTACATTTAATTTAGATTTTCAACTTTTGTGGCATATAGGCTTTTGAAGTAAGACCTAATGATTGTTTGGATTTCCTCAGTGTCTGTAATTATGTCCCCATTTTCATTTCTGATTTGGATGATTTGTATAGTTTCTCCTCTGCTTTTTAGTTAGTTTGGCTAAGGGTTTGTCTATCTTGTTCATTTTCTCAAAGAACCAGCTGTTGGTTTCATTGATTCTTTGAATTGGTTTCTTTGTTTCTAACTCAATGATTTCAGGTGTGAGTTTACTATTTCCAATGGTCTACCTCTGTTTGGTTTTCTGCTTCTTTTTTTTCCCCCTAGAGTTTTTAGTTGTTTGGCTAAGTTGCTTGTATGTGATATCTCAAACTTCTTTCTGGAGGCACTTAGTGCTATGAACTTTCTTCTTAGCCCTGCTTTCCATGCGTCCCATAAGTTTGGGTATGTTGTGCCTTCATTTTCATTGAATTTTAGGAGGTCTCTAATTTCTTTTCTCATTTCTTGCCCGACCAAGCTGTTATTGAGTAGAGAGTTGTTCAATTTCCATGTGTATGCAGGCTTTTTGTTATTTCTGCTGTTATTGAGTCTAGTTTTAGGTGTGGTGGTCTGATACTATATGAGGAATTATTTTGATCTTTTTTATGTGTTGATGCTTACTTTGTGCCTGACTATATGATCAATTTTTGAGAGGGTCCCATGAGGTGATGAAAAGAAGGTATAGTCTTTTGAGTTTGTGTACAAAGTTCGGGGTATCAAAGCAGATGCTGAGACTTATGGCCAACCTTTTGGCAGAATGCAGGGAATCTTATGATAGATGCAGGAAATAGAAATAGTAAGTCCTAGACAGGACATGAGCTCCACAAGGAGAGCAACAAAACCTAAAAATTTTGGAACAGGGGTCTTTTCTGAGACCGATACTCCAACCAAGGTCCAATGACAGAGATACCTTAGAACCACTGCACAGATGTAGCCCATGGCAGTTCAGTGTCCAAGTGGGTTCCATAGTAATGGGAACAGGGACTGCCTCTGATATGAACTGATTGGCCGGCTCTTTGATCACCTGTCCCTGAGATGGGAGCAACCTAACCAGTCCACAGAGGAAGATAATGCAGCCACACCTGATGAGACCTGATAGACTAGGATCAGAAGGAAGAAGAGGAAGACTTCTCTTATCAGTGGACTTGGGGAGGGGCATGCATGGAGAAGGGGGAGGGATGGTGGGACCGGGAGGGGAGGAGAGAGAGGTTTATGGGGGGATATAAAGTAAATAAAGTGTAATTAATTAAAAAAAAAACAAAAAATCGTCTTTTCATGGCATCCTTGATTTCTTGGATGTTTTGTGATTAGGACTTTTCTGATTTGCCTAGATTCCACTGGCAGACCCATGGAACAGGGTCTTCAATGTTTTGAATGCTGTCTCAATGATCCCTATGTTGCTCATAGTGGGTGTGTGGGTAGGAGGGATCAGATGTCTGGCTGCTATCATAGAGAGACCCTGGATCTGGGGCTCTGCAAGTACTCACTTAAAGGTTCTCAGAGGATCCCCCTGTTCTCTACTCTCAGATTTGGACTGCAGGGGCAAATGAGAATGTAGAAGATCCATCAGCTCATTGGTGTCCACTGTTTTGTCTTTGGGCAGGGAGGCCTGTACTTGGGGTAGCCGTCTCTGCAATCAGTCACTAAGCACAGAGCTTCTTCCTTGGAGGATCAGCTGCCTTGCCACAGCCACACCTCTAGAAGGCCCATCTGTGCCATTTCAGTCATGGAGTGACAGAGTTCAGAGGTTCGTGCTTGAACTAGCTACTGTCCTGCTGCAACTGCAGCCCTGCGAGGCCTGCCTGTACCATTTCAGGACTTTAGTCACTGAGCATGAAAGATCATCATGCTTGCGGAAAACACTGAGGCTTCAGGTAAGCAGGGAGGTCCTTCTTTGGGACCCAGGCCACTGCAATCTGCCTCTTATGAGCAGGGAGACCTGTTCTTACGGCAAGTGTAAGTGCAGTGGGGTTGAATATTCACCATTCTCAGTCCCTGGAGATGTCCATGAGTTACCTGGATCCAAAATGGCCAAGCTCATGTGTTGTCGCCTCTCCCCCAGAAAGCCTCAAATGTGGATCTTTTCACTTCAGCTGCCCCTCCACTCACCAATTTTGGAGTTTTGGATCCTTTGCCCTTCAGATACTGTGTGTGCTTGTTGTCGCCGTTTTAGGACAGGTCCTATGGCTTATATATTGAATACAGTTTTGGATACATAGCAACATACTTTCCCAAACACATAGACTTATATACTTTACAAGGTGGTTTTGTTTTTTAGAATGACATAGAGGTGCATACCTGTAACCCCAACTTTTCAGAAGCTGAGCAGGAGAATGCATGTTTGAGGCCAGCCTGGCTTACAAAAGAGTATCCTATCTGATCTCTACTTTATTAGCTCAGAAAATAATATTAAAAAATTGTGATTGAATATGAAAATGAATGCTGGAGGCCAATTCAAAGAAGTTAATATGTTAAGTCATAAATTTCCTATGTGGGTATTTTCAGCTTCCAGGTTTCATGAGAGAACTTCCTAGTATGAAATTTGAAGATAATTTTTATTCTGAGACATTAAATGGGAGATACTCAGTGGGCACTACTCTATATAACAATATTACTGGGTTTCTGATCATTGGGACAAGACAATAGACTCAGTTCAGTTATAATCAAAAAATATATTGATTACTGCTAGCAGGTTAATAATCTCCAAAACAAACTTGTAGTTGCTATATGTAGGGGACATGAGGAAAGTATTTTTTAATTCTTTATTAATTACAATTTATTCACTTTGTATTCCCCCTGTGGTTCCCTCCCTCCTCTCATACCAATCCCTCACTTCCTCCCCCTCTGCACACATGCCCCTCCCCAAGTCCACTGATAGGGGAGGTCTTCTTTTCCTTCTTTCTGATCTTAGTCAATTAGGTCTCATTAGGAATGGCTGTATTGTCTTCTTCTGTGACCTGGTAAGGCTGCTCCCCCCTCATGGGAGGTAATTAAAGAGCAGGCCAAATCAGTTCATGTCAGAGACAGTCCCTGTTTCTATTACTATGGAACCCACTTGGATACTGAACTGTC
This sequence comes from Meriones unguiculatus, assembly GCF_030254825.1. Classification (NCBI taxonomy): domain Eukaryota; kingdom Metazoa; phylum Chordata; class Mammalia; order Rodentia; family Muridae; genus Meriones; species Meriones unguiculatus. The sequence goes on along the minus strand of NC_083353.1, from coordinate 21,354,986 downwards.
ATGGGCTACAACTGTGCAGGGGTCTTAGGTTATCTCCATGCATGCTCCTTGGTTGGAGTATCAGTCTCAGGAAAGACTCCTGTGCTCAGATTTTTTGGGTTCTGTTGCTCTCCTCCTCTCTACTTTAGAGTCCTTTGCTGTGTAGAAGACTCAGGGGAACAGCAGAGTTTCTATTACTCTGGGGAATACTGCATCCTGAACATGATTTTTTTATTCCTGAGTTGTGGCTTTACAGGGTCCCAACAGGATGCAACATCATGAAGGACCAAACCCTCAGATAAAGAATGCCTATCCCGAAGTGAGTGCCTGAGAGAAGTTCGAAAGTAACTGTGAGGTGGAGATTCCCCAGTGTCCAGAGGAGATTAATAGAGAAAGATGTGTGGGAGAGGAAGGAGAACAATGGGGGAAAGAAAGAGAATGAATGAGAACTAAACCAACCTGCTTTTTCCTTCTCTCTCTCTCTCTCTCTCTCTCTTTCTTTCTCTGTCTCTCTCTCTCTTGTTGTTATTGTTATTATTATTATTATTATTATTATTATTTAGTTATTTTGATCACATGTATTTTCTGTGAAAAACACTGAAGACCACAGAGGGGACTAAGGAGACAAGACAACTCCATGTAGTAGTCTGTATTGGTGCTGTTAAGCTGTTTTTCACTGTTCACACACCAAGTGCTCAGCTGTTTCTCTCAGAGGAGTCCCTGAGTTCAGGGAAGGTGGGTAAAGCAGGTTTGTGGGGAGTTATTGTTCAGGAATCAATCACTGTGGGAACGCTTTTCAGTCTTTCAAGACAGTGAGAAAATGCACAATACTCAGGATGACAGTCTGCAATAATGACCAGGTGAAGTTTGTCCCAGATCTGCTGCCAAAGAAACTGGTTGGGACTCTGCTAATCTTGACTGAAGTGTGGTAAATGAGGGCCTTGATGGTCTGTCCTGGACTCTTCTGGTCCCAGGACAGGTAGCATATGTGTAGAGGAGGCTCTGAATGGCCCTGCAGATGATGGAGACTTTCTCTCCTTGAGAAACCTGAAGGGAATCTGCTGACTTGGTGAGCATGTTCTGCCCATTAGTAGCTGTGATCAGAGGTACAGGGGATACAGAGTTTGTGAGAGATGTTAGAGCAGAGATTCTCACTATCAGGAGGCCAGGACCTGCCAGACCTGTGCTGCAAATGGCTTTTCCTCCTTACCTATCTCCAAAGCATCTGTGAGGTCAAGGTCATCTTGGCATGTTATTTCACCTGGGGCACATAGAAGTAGAAGGAGGAGGAGGTGAACTGCCACCTTCTTGATGCCTCTCAAGCTTCAGAGAATGCTCTGGACCAACAAAAGACTCCATTTGTAATTCTTGATCACAGCGAGGGGCCAGCAAGATATGTTAATGCAAACTCAATGAGGATGAAGGCTGAGCAAGGGTATGGAGGGTTGTGGTTACCCCTGCATCTGATGTTAACCTCAACCTTCCATCTATTGCCTGCCTTTATCCTTATCCCTGAGGATCTGGTAGTGCCACAGGTGCTGTGCTTATTGTGTCACAGCCACTGCCACCTCCAGGGTAAACAGCATTCTGAGGCCCAGGGAGGTTGCTCTTAGGAATTAACAGCTCTGCAGAGTGGGGACATCAGCAGACCTTAGCTGCAACAGTGACTGAAGTATAAGGCCCAAGGCTGCTCTGGTGAGGTTTCAGACAAGACATAGTTGTTCTCCTCCAATATCCATGAATTAATTAGCCCCATGTAGTTGGATAGGTTTTGAGTACTAAGCTTCCTTTACCCCTTGTTGAATGAACTTTAAGTTCAATCAGAGTATGTATGTCATTATTCCACTCTTAGTGGTTTCATGTATGCTGGTCATTGTTTTAGTTCATAGGAATTATAAGTGGAAATTATAATTTTATTATTTATTTTAATTAAAAATTTTATTCATTATTTATTTTATTATTTACTTTTATTGTATGTACATTGCTGTTCTGCTTGCTAGCATGTATGTGTGAGGCTGTTAGATATCCTGGACCTGGAGTTACAGAGAGTTGTGAGCTGCCATGTGGAAGCTGGGAATTGAACCCAGGTCCTTTGGAAGAGAAGTCAGTGCTCTTAACCACTGAGACATCTCTCCAGCCCCTTGGAAATTATTATTGATTCCTCTCCTCATTTGGAATCTTGTATGGTGCCTTCTGGTACCATGAAAGGTAGTCCTCAGAGAGTGCATATTAAGGTCACTTGAGTTTTCCAGGTCCTTTTTCCAAAGTGCAATAGGGACTTAGCTTTTTCTACCTCTGGATGACACCAAAGGGAAACAACAGTAGCTTACATTATAAAGAGAAAGTTTCTATTCACTTATAAGTGAGTATATACCATGTATATCTTTTTTGGGTTTGGGTTACCTCACTCAGGATGATATTTGCTATATTTCCATCTGTTCATCTGTAAATTTCTTGATATCTTTGTTTGTAAGACTTGAGAAGGATTCCATTGTGTACTGTATTTCCTTTATCTTTTTTTTATAGCTGGGTCTTGAGTTAGAACTATTCTCAATTTCCTGAGAAAGCCCCAGATTGATTTTGACAGTTGTTGTACAAGTTTGTACTCCCAACTAGCAGTGGAGGAGTATTCCCCTTTCTCCACAACCTTGCCAGCACGTGCTGTCACTTAGGTTTTGGGTCTTAGCCATCCAGATGGGTATAAGATGGAATCTCAGAGTCATTTTTATTTGCATTCCCCTGATGACTAAGGATGCTGAACATTTCTGTAAGTGTTTCACAGCCATTAGGGATTCCTCTGTTGAGAATTCTCTGTTTAGTTCTATACCCCATTTTTAATTGGATTACATGGTTTGTTGGTTTTTAATTTTTGATTTCATTATATATTTTATATATTAGCCTTATTTTGGGTAAAAGGTTTGTAAAGATGTTTGCCCGTTATCTTAGCTACCATTTAGTCCAAAGTGTCCTTTGCCTTTTAGAAGCTTTTCAGTTTCATGGGGTTCCATTTATTAATTGTTGATCTTAGTTCTTGGGTTATTGGTTTTGTGTTTATGAATGTGTCAGTGATATCAAGGCTCTTCCTTTTTTTTCTTTTGACAGATTTGTCTGGTTTGATGTTGAGGTGTTTGATCTACTTGGACATTTGTTTTGTGCAGTGTGATAAAGATGGATCTAATTACACTCTTCTGTATGCAGACCTCCAATTAGTCCAGCAGCATTTGTTGAAGATGCTTCCTCCACTCCATTCTGTGGTTATGCATTCTTTGTAAAAAAATAAAGTTTTCATTGGTTTGTGGGTTTATTTCTGGATTTTCAGTTTGATTCTTTTGATCAACTTGTCTGTTTATATGCAAATATAACAGAGGTTTTATTACTATTGCTCTGAAGTTACTATTACTATTATTGCTATTGCTTGAAATAAGGGATGGTTATAACCCCAGAAATTCATTTATTGTTCAGGATAGTTTTAGCTATTCTGTTTTTGTTTGTTTTTTATTATTAATAAATTAGAGGCTATCATGCTACAATCTCTAGACCAAAAGAAGCTATGTAAAAAGGAGGTAGCAAGGAAAGATGTTTGATTTTCACTCAAAAGAGAAATAAAATAGTAGCTGGATGTAGATGGAGTGAGCAAACTGGATAGGAGGGGAGAATTGTTAGTGAGCATGGGTGGAGATTAGTATTAGGAGAACAGGGCAGAGAGGCCTGGGTCAGAGAAAAGAAAACAGAGGAAGCGGTATCTCTGGGATGTGCCAGTGTCCTGACACAGGAGAGGATCCAGGAAGCTTATGGGGTCACCCTAGCTGAGGCGTCTAGCATATGGAACCTCAATGGCTACCTTCTGTAGACAGGCAAGACTTCCAGTGGAGGAATAATTACACAAACCTACCCACAAAGTCTTTGATTCAAAATATTTTCTTCCTTCAAGATATGTAGGGACAAAGATGGAACATAATCTGAGAAACTGGTCAACTAAAGCCTGACCCTACTTGAGAACCAGCCCATGGGAGAAAACCAGTCCCTGAAACCGTTAATGTTACTTTGCTATATCTGTAGACATGAAATTAACACAATTCCCCTGAGAGGCTTTACACATGCAGAAAGCCACAACCAAACACTAGACATTGCTCTCTGAGTCCTATGGCAGAACTGAGGGAATGACCAAGGGAGCCAGAGTGGTACAAGATTCCACAGAAAGATCTACAGAGTCAACTACCATGGGCAATGGGAGCTCACAGAGACTGAATGACCAACCAAAGACCATGCATGAACTGGTCCTAGGTCCTTGCATATATGTAGCACATGCATAGGTTTGTCTTCGTGTTCTTCCCCCAACAATTGGAACAAGGCTGTTTCTGACTCTCATACCTGCCTTTTTTTATCTCTGTCCTGTAACTTGGATGCCATGTCTTGCATTAGTGTGAGAGGATGTGTCTAGTCCTGCATCAACTTAATGTGCCAGGGTGGGTTGCTACCCATGCGGAACTTTCACCTTCTCTGGGGTAAAGGGGAAGGAAAGATGTGAGAGAAGTGTGAGTGTAGGTGGGGGCTTTGAGGAGAGTAGGGGTGCTGTGATCAAGATGTAAAGTAAATAAATAAATAAATAAATGGACAAAAAAACAAAACAAAAGAGTATATATATATATAATCATATATGTATACATGTACATATATATATATACATACATATATATATATATATATATATATATATATATATATATATATATATATGATTTTTTTGTTAGAGGGACTACTATGGTTCTTAGGCAGAAGGTTATCAACCTAAACAGGGAAATTTCACTTAAACTGCTTACAGGTTTTATAGGTATTTTTAGCTAGATATTTAATTATTTGTTTTCTTATGACTTTCCCAGACACCATTACTGTTATGTTACTCTCTGATCTCTTTCTTTATTTTTCTCACTCCCCACCTAGCTAAAGCACCTATTTTTCTTTAAAAGTCACTTTTGCCATTCTCTACCTGTTGCTTTTTCCCCAGAGGATTCATGTATTTACAGTTTTGAGTACTCTGTTTGCATGTATGCATGCCAGAAGAAGGCAAAAGATCCCGTTACAGATGGTTGTGAGTTGCCTTGTGTTGTCTGAAAATTGAACTCAGAACCTCTGGAAGATTAGATAGTGCTCTGAATCACTGAGCCATCTCTCCAGCTCCTACTTTTACCTTCATAGTTTCTGCAGTTACTCTGGGTTATATGTTCATTTGCAGCTAGGAGCTTCCAATGAGAGGGAACCTATGCCATTTGTCTTTCAATGTGTAGGTTACCTCCATCAATATGAACTTTACTAGTTCCTTCCAGTATCTTCCAAAGTCATTTTTCTTTATAGCTGAACAATGTTACATAGTGTATGTGTGCAAAATTGTATTTATCCATGTGTCAGTTAAATGGCATTCAGGTTATTTCTAGTGAGCAAGTATCTGTGGAGCTTTGTATTGAGAGTTCTTTGGGCAGATGGGAGGAACAGAATAGTTGGGTCATATGGTAGATATATTCAGTAGCTTTATTTGGTTCTCCCCAATGATTTCCAGAGTGAGTAGCCTAGTTTGCAATTCCCATGAAAATGTGTGAGAGTTCCCTTTTCTCTATATTCTCTCCAGCATTTGAGGTTGGTTGTTTCATTGGTCATTGTCACTATGTCTAGGATAAGATGAAATCTAAAAAGTGTTTTGATTTGCATTTCTCTAATTTGTTAGGCATGATAAAGTTTAAAGACTCTTTTTAGCCATTTTTATTTCTACTTTTGAGAAGTCTCTGCTTAGATCTCAAGCCAAATTTTGTTTTGGTTTTGCTTTTTTTTTTCTTATTATTTAATTATTTTTATTAATTACAGTTTATTCACTTTGTATCACCCCTCTACTTCCTTCCATCCTCACCTCCCAATCTCACCCTCTCTCTACCCAACCTGTGTCCCTCTCCCAGTCCACTGATTAGGGAGGTCCTCCTCCCATTCCCTCTGATCCTTGTCTGTCAGGTCTCGTCAGGAGTGGCTGCATTTTCTTCTTCTGTGGCCTGGTAAAGCTGCTCCCCCCTTAGGTGATGGTGGTCAAAGAGCAGGACAATCAATTCCTGTCAGAGACAGTTCCTGTCCCCAATACTATGGAGGCCACTGGGATACTGAACTGCCATAGGCTACCTCTGTGCAGGGGCTCCAGGCCATCTCCATGAGTGGTCCTTGACTGGAGTATCAGTTTCAGAAAAGACCCCTGTGTCCAGACATTTTGGATCTGTTGCTGTCCTTGAGGAGCTCCTGTCCTCTCCAGGTCTTACTATATCCCACTTCTTTCATAAGGTTCTCTGCACTCTGTGTAAAGTTTGGCTATGAGTCTCAGCATCTGCCTAGATACCCTGCAGGGTAGAGCCTTTCAGAGGCCCTCTGTGGTAGGTTCCTGTCCTGTTTCCTGTTTTCTCCCTCCTACGATGTCCATCCTCTTTGCATTTTTGAGTGGAGGTTGAACATCTTAGCCAGAGTCTTTTTTCTTGATTAGCTTCCTTAGCTGTACAGATTTTAGTATGTTTATCCTATATTATATGTTTACTATCCACTTCTGAGTGAGTATATACCCTGTGTGTCTTTCTGCTTCTGAGATACCTCTCTCAGGATGATCTTTTCCAGTTCCCACCATTTACCTACAAATTTCATAATTTCCTTGTTTTTTATCACTGAGTAATATTCCATTATGTAGATGTACCACAATTTTCTGTATCCATTCCTCAACTGAGGGGCATCTGGGCTGTTTCCAGCTTTTGGCTTTTACAAATAACGCTGCTACAAACATTGTTGAGCAGATGTCCTGTTGTATACTGGAGAGTCTTTAGATACATGCCTAGAAGTGCTATACCTGGATCTTGAGGAAGTGCTACTCCTAATTGTCTGAGATAGCACCAGATTGATTTTCAAAGTGGTTGTATAAGTTTTTCTTACCAAGAGCAATCTACAGATGCAATGCAAATCCCATCAAATTACCAACACAATTTTCACAGGCCTGGACAGAAAAATTCTTAACTTCATATGGAATAACAAGAAACCCAGAATAACAAGAAACGTCCGCAATAAAAGATCTTCTGGAGATATCTCCATCCCTGATCTCAAGCTGTACTATAGAGTAATAGTAGTAAAAAATCAACGGAATGGTGGATCAATGGAATCAAATAGACGACCCAGAAATATACCCACACATTTATGAACACTTCATTTTTGACAAAGATGCCAAAACCATACAATGGAAAAAAGATAGCACCTTCAACAAATGGTGCTGGACCAACTGGTTGTCTACATATAGAAAAATGAAAATAGAACCATAGTTATCACCCTGCACAAAACTAAAGTCCAAGTGTCCAAAGACCTCTTTACAAAGTCAGACTCAGACACACTAAATCTATTAGAACAAAAGGTGGGGAAGAGCCTTGAATTCATTGGTTTATGAGACAACTTCCTGAACAGAACACCCACAGCACAGGCTCTAAGAGCAACAATTAATAATTGCAACCTCATGAAACTGAAAAGCTTCTGTAAAGCAAAGAACACTGTCATCAGAACCAAACTACAGCCTACAGACTGGGAAAGGATCTTCACCAACCTAATATCTGACAGAGGGCTACTATCCAGACTTTATAAAGAACTCAAGAAGTTAAACAGCAGCAAATCAAGTAATCCAATTTAAAAAATGGGGTACAGAGCTAAACAGAGAATTCTCAATAGTGGAATATCAAATGGCAGAGAAACACTTAAAGAAATGTTCAATGTCCTTAGTTATCAAGGAAATGCAAATCAAAATGACCCTGAGATTTCACCTTATACCCATCAGAATGACTAAGATGAATAATTCAAGTGACAACACATGCTGGAGAGGTTGTGAAGAAAGGGGAACCCTCCTCCACTGCTGGTGGGAACAAGCCAATTTTTTGAGTGAGCTCTTAGTGTCTGATTGTTATATTTCTTTTTACTCTTTTGGTTTTTTTTTTTTTTTTTTGAGCTCTTTGTGCTGTTAGGTGTTTAGCTGGCAAATGTTGTCTCTGTGGGCTTCTTAACTCAGTTGTTGTTTTCTTTAGCAGTCTAGGAAGTTTTTAGTTTTATGATATTTCACTTGTTAATAGTTGACTTTAATATTTATGCAAGCATATTCTTATTCAGAAGTCCTTTTTATAGCTTATCATTTAGGGTATTGTCTGTGCTTTTTTTCTAGTACTTTCTGGGTTTGTATTTTAAGTATTTGATCCATTTGAAGTTAGTTTTGTGGAAGGTGATATATATGGGTTTAATTTCTGTCTGACACACCACACACACATATGCATGAGGAGAAACATGGCAAAATGTAAAACTTTAATTTTGGTTCAAGTTGGCTGAAATTAGTTTGTGTCATTCACTTCATTTCTTTAGTGATTATGCCTAACATTTTGTTCATTTAAAAACATGACATATTTAAATGTTTATCTGCCATTTTATTTTCCTCTACAGACAATTCTCTGTTTAGCTCCATACCCTATTTTCTAATTGGTTGCTTGAGTTGTTACTTTTTAACTTTTTTAGTTTTTTATATGTTCTGGATATCAACCCTCTGTCAGATATAAGGTTGGTGATAATCCTTTTCCAGTCTGTAGGCTGTCACTTTCTTCTGACAACAGTGTCTTTTTCAGAGGGAATGAGAGAGGGGGGCTACAGCTGGGATACAAAGTAAATAAACTGTAACTAATATAAAAAATAAAGATTTAATTAAGAAAACATGACATTTTGGAAAATTATATGTATATGATATATATATATTTATAGATAGATAGATAGATATAGATATTATACACATATACACACACATAAAAGTTATATTACAATTTGAAAAGTCACACGCAACCAATTGACCAATTATTGTAGTAAGATACAACTTTTTATTACTTCTTATTTTTGGAGAATATAATTACATAATTTCCTTCTTCCCTATAAACTATTCCATATATCACTCTTACCTTTTTCAAATTAAAGGTCTTTTTTCATTAATTTTTGTTAGATATCTATCTATCTACCATCTCTCTCTCTTTCTGTCTCTCTCTTCCTAAATACAACCTGCTCAGTCTGCTTGTATGTATATTTTCAGCACTGACCATTTGTTATCAATTCGTGTGCTCTTCCCTAGTGAATACTCTCCCAACTAAGCATTCCTAAGTTGCCTGTAATTCTTACAGGGTTGCCTAAAGGGTTGAGGCCTTGTGGTCTTTCTTCAGCTACCATTAGCCTGTCTATTGTTTTTATTCTTGTTCAGCTTGTGTTCATGCAGTCATGTTGATGAGCACACTTCTGAGCACACTACACTCTAGCCTCATTACAAACTCCTGATCCTCTTCTCTTACAATATTTCTGATCACTCTTAGCTTTAGGTGAGTGATTCTTTTTTTTGGTAGAAGTTTCATTGGGACTTGGCTTGACAACTCTGAATTTAGATTGGTTGTATTTTTCTCTTGTGCTTTCCATCTGTTGCAAAGACTCTAAAAGTTGAAAATTTTTATGATGGTTGATGTATTTTTCCATGAGTATATTTTAGAATGAGTAAATAAAATAGAACCCAAAAATCTGGGCCCAGAGGTCTTTTCTGAAACCGAAACTCCAAATAAAGACTATGCATGGAGATAACTTAGAACCTTTGCACAGATGTAGACTATGGCAGCTCAGTGTCCTAGTGGGTTTCCCAGTAAGGGGAATGGGGGCTGTCTCTGACATGAACTCAGTGACTGGCTCTTAGATCACTTCCCCCTGAGGTTAGGAGCAGCCTTACCAGCCATAGAGGAAGACTATGCAGATAGTCCTGATGAGACCTGATAGGATAGTGTCAGATGGAAGGGGAGGAGGACGTCTCCTATCAGTGGTTTGAGGTAGGGGAATGGGAGAAGAAGAGGGAGAAAGTGAGGGTTTGATAGTATGGGCTACAGCTGAGGTAAAAAAATGAATAAAGTGTAATTAATTAAAAAAATTTAGGTAATTTCTTATATTCTTGGATATGTTTTAAATTTAATATTTAAATTCAATGTTCTGAAAACCAATCTAATAGTAGTTCCTAATATTTGGGGCACCAGATCTTGTGAAAGATAACTTAGATTCCTCAGTCCTAACTTCTAGTGTCAAGAACAGGAAAAGTTTCAGCTGGGTGAATAGGAAGTCTCCACTCTGAATATGTCCCAGTGGGACAGCTGCTTTGCCTTTAGGGTATCTTGTAGGTACACCATTGGATTTTGTCCTGTCATATGGTATGACCCTGTGTATTCACACTGATCTGTGTTCCCTGCTCATGTCTCTTAAGGTCTTAGCTCCTGAGGATATTTATTGACTTAACCTGATGGGTACTTAGTCATACAAATTCCCTTGAAACCAAAGAAATCCATATTCTCTCTTTATTGCCTAAAATCCAGTTGCTTTCTATTCCTGCTAAAGATCCCAATGTGAAATGCACAGTTTTTTGATGAGTTTGATATTACTGAAATTTCATAATGATCCTAAAAATTTTCTTTTCTTTACAATAGATCATCCACACAGTACTTTTTATCATACTTATTTTATTTTATTTGTTCTGATTTTTTGAGACAGAAGAGAAAAAAAAGAGAGAAAGACAGAGGAGAGAGAGAGAAGCGGTGGAGAGAATATCAATTTGGGTGGGAAGGAGGTGGGAAAGATCTAGAAAGAGTTGGATGAAGACAAACAATCAAAATGTTTTGTACACAATTATTTTAAAGAAATGGCGCCAATATTCCTTTAGGCAGGCATGATATCCCTTAGGATGTGTTGAGATGCTCTATGTGTGGTTTTGCCTATTCCAAGGACTCCTGAAACAAGAGCAGGTGTCCCACTGAGCACTAGATTTACTAAGCTGTTTTGCATATTGTGTCAAGAGCCAATGGTCCACACTGTTCAAACATCTTTAAGGGCAGCTCGTCCGTGTCTTAAGAAGCAGTCTTTAGTCCAGCTCTCAGAGATGGGGTCAGTGGCTCTCCTGCTGGATGCTGCTATTCTGGGTACCAGGTGAGAGGGTGCAGGGAAGTGTTGAAAACATCGGCTGTAGCTTTCCATGCCTCTGACATCATTGGAATTACAGTATCTGATTTTTTTTCCCCAGGATCCCTTTTATTTTCTCACATCTCAGAGTGATGTGCGTGATTACTGTCATAGGAGTCACTTGCCTCACACTGAGATCAGCATAGCTGCAACAGTAGTTTTGTGTGCTTATCAATATGGGTTCCACTAGGAACATTGTTCTGACCCAGTTTCCAGCTTCCTTGACTGTGTCTCTAGGACAAAAGGCCACCATCTCCTTCAGGGCCAAGGAGAGTGTCAATTATTTTGGCATAAATCTTACGCATTGGTATCAACAGTAACCAGGATAGCCTCCCAAACTCCTGATCTTTAATGAGTTCAATTTAGAATCTGGGGTCCCTGCTAGGTTCAGCTTTGATGAGGCTGAATTAAACTTCACCCTCACCATCCATCCTGTGGAAGCTGATGTTGTTGCAACCTACTATTGTCAGCAGGGATTAGAACTTCCTCACACAGCCCTCTATGTTAAAGAAAAAACCTTCCAATGTTTGCTTTACACTGAAGCCTAGTGTCTCAGATGTCTTTCCCATGAGATAGCTCAACTAGGGGTCTGCAGAAGGCTTGTTTGAAAAAGGAGGGAAAGTACAAAACAGAAAATTTTCAAGCTCCTGAGGGCATTGTTTCCCTTGTACTTCTTGTAATTAAACAGTAGTCTCACTAAAAATGATGTCCCTACTACCATTTCTTTCTTTTTTTTTTTCAATGCAGTTTATTCAGGAACCTTGAACAATCATCTGACCCTGGAGAAAGCCAGCCCACACCTTAAATAGCCTCTGGGTAGCCAACCCCAGCATGCCACGTGGGCAATGCAGATAGGTCCACATACATGGAAGCAAGCCAGATCCTCAGCCTTAGCCAAATGTGGAGTTGTTCGTGACAGAGAGCACTCACCATCGGGAAGGTGGAAGGCAGAAACCAGCTCAATCTTTAAGGCTCGGCATTAAGCAGCTCTCTACATTTCCCCCTTTTTGTTTTAGACGCATCAGGCAAGAATAGAGGTCTGATCTCTGATATTAGAAATAAATTGGGACTTTGTACTGATGTTCATTTAGGTGTCATCCACCCAAAGAGCATCAGACCCATCCGATACCGTTTTCTCAGAGGCGGGACTGAGAATTTTCCCTGTGCTGCAAATCTGTCCAAACAATTGTCTAGCTATATTTTAGGTAATTGGACTGGAGAATTCGATACTACAATAGAGCAGCTAAGAGAGGCCATTTTCATGGTAAATTCTACCAGAGTGGATGCAGGACTAGCCACAGGATTATCATCATGGATTGCTGCAGCCATGAATCATCTGAAGGAATGGGCGGGCATGGGAGCGTTAGCAGGCCTTCTGGTGTTGGTCTCCTTGGTTTGCCTGTGGTATATATGCAAGATTAGAGTCTCACAACAGCATAATGCAGCCATGACCATTCAGGCCTTTACAGTCATTGAAGCAGGACAGTCTCCCCAAGCATGGTTGGCTACCATAAAAAGCTAAAATGTTACGCTCAGGATGCGAAGCTAAGCACTGCACTCAGGGTCAGCCGCTTTGGACCCAGAGAAGAGCATGTCTGATTGCATGCGGGTTGATGCCCTACTACCATTTTTTAAAGAAGTTTTTCAGAATTAGTAGTTTTTGTAGTTAGACAATGATATAAAACTTAAAGGAAACTTTCCACACCCATTTAAAAGTAAAATAATTAAACACATTGTTAAACACATTGACTTTCAGATGCTGGCTAATACTTTTTTCATAATATTTTTATTGATTATTTGGGAACTTCACACCATGAACCCTGATTATACTCTCTTCCCAGTACTCCCAGATTTGCTTCTTTACCTGTTTGTAGTTTCTACAAGCTCCAAAGAGAAATTAAAGAAAACAATTCTATTTGTGTTGCCCATTTTCTCACTGAAGCATGGTGAAACTGCCAGTAGCAAGCCCCTTGAGAAAACAGAGTCCTTCCACACCAGCTAACACTCTTACCCTAAGCTTTATTTGTTTTGTTCTGTTTTTGAGACAAGGTGTCATTATGTAGCTTTGGTTGGCCTGGAGCTCACTATGTAGACAGCCTAGCCTTGAACTCACAGATGCTTGTTTGCTTCTGTTCCAGAGCACTGGGGATTAACGTATGGGTACCACACTTGGCATTTTTCTTTTTCCTTCAATTTACATAAGTTCTCTTAGTTTTCTGGAAATGTGAGTACCACTTTTCATTTTTTTTTATGTATTACCTGCGCATACAAATTGAAAATATTTCAAGAAAATCTGTGATTTATTACATGTACTAGCATGCTAGCTTCTCCCAGAATTTCTTAGCCTGTAGGCTATGGAACAGGAAATGCCAAGCTAAGTGGTTTCACATTGTTCTTACTTTTATTGTTATTGATTTGTAGGTATTTATTATGTGTCTTTCAGCTCCTATATTCAAGATCCTTTATTTTTTTATTTTATTACTATTTATGTACTTTGTATCACAGCTGTAGCCTCCTCCCTTTCCTCCTCCCATGCCTCTCCCTAACAGAGAATTCTCGACAGAGGAATATCGAATGGCAGAGAAACACTTAAAGAAATGCTCAACCTCATTAGCCATCAGGGAAATGCAAATCAAAACAACCTGAGATTTCACCTTACATCCATCAGATGGCTAAGATCAAAAACTAAAGTGACAATACATGTTATAGAGGATGTGGAGAAAGGGAAACCTTCTTCCATTTCTGGTGGGACTGTAAACTTGTACAACCACTTTGTAAATCAATCTGGTGATTTCTCAGAAAATTAGGAGTATTGCTACCTCAAGATCCAGCTATACCACTCCTAGGCATATATCTTTATTTTTTTCTAAATAGTATTTTTTTCTTTGGTTCTAGATGTTCAATATATTATATTGTTCATATTTGTACACAGCTACCTTCTTCCAACTCCTCCCTGTTCCATTCTCCTTCCAGGTTTATTCCCCTTTTGTTCATTATTAAGAATTTCCCCAGTCTGGTTAGTGCTGTCCATATAGCCATGTGGCCACCTATGAAGTCATGAGAAGCCTTTTTCCTCTCCCTTTCTCAGTAGACATCAACTGCCAATTCATCATCTTACAAGAATTTTGACTAGCTTGATCATGTGTAGACAAAAACAGCTAGTATGAGTTCATGTATGCAATAGCCATGTTATGTTCAGAATGCAGCATCATTTTTAAATCAGCTATAAAGTAAAATGGGATTATGAAATTTTAAAATGAGTGGATGAAATGAAAAAAAAATATGCTGATTCCATCAAGATCCCAGAAGACAAACCTCACATGTATTCTCTCATATGAGGGTCCTAGCTTCAAACCTTCTATATTCTGTGTTATTGGGGAGTACATGTATCTTCTTGGAAACTAGAAATGGGCTTTTGGTGGGGCAACCATTTAGGAAGAAAAATAGTAGCTTATAGGTTGAATGAAAGTAGAAAAGGACGATGGTAGAGGCAGAAGGGTTCAGTAAGTATTAGGGGAAGCAGTAGGGAAATGAAGGGATAGTCATAAGGTTACTCCAAGCAAAGTATAAATGAAGAAGCCACTTGTAAACCTGTGATTTTGCAATTAAAGTTAAAAATATGAGGATATAATATAACACATGTGATATAAAAAATAAGGATGGGGAAATAGTGGGAATAAATGTTTAAGTGGAAATGTGAAAAAAAGTATTAAGGAAGGAGTAATAGGGTTGTGTCATCGAAAACATTAACCCTAACAGTTTGCACATTAATTAAAATGTATGTTAAATTGGAGTTTTCAAGAGTGAGCAAGAATGCTGTCAGACAACATGGGTCATTAAAGAAGAATCTCAATGCCAGGAATGGGTTACCTCACTACAAATTACTGTCCCAGACTGTGCCTGAACAGCAAGCAGCTGGTGGAGCCTCCGACTTGGCCTACAGTGTTTGGTAGGCCTGTAAGCTGCAGCTCAGCTGTCTCTGAGTCACCATAACCCCTGCATGTGCAACCTGAAGCCCTCCCCACTCCAGCTACCACCTGAAACACCTGAGCCCTGCCCTTCAAGGCACCCATGCCTGAGAGCCCTGCCTTCTGAAACACCCATCCCAGCATGGCTGCTTCTAAAACACCAGCATCCATTTGTGTTTCTCTGGAACTCTCCCATTATCATGAATAGTATTCCAGACACCAGAGACAGGCAGATCCAGTCATAGGTACAGGTTCAAGGAACAAAATCTAAGGCTATGGACACCCAGATGACTAAAGGCCAGTGTTAGAACACAGTCCACACAAATTAGCACATCATGGCTCCATCAGAAAACATAAAAAACAATGGATATTGTAATTCAGCAGAAACTCAGGAAAATGAGCTTACAGCTATGATCATGCAGTGATTAGAGGGCATATAAAAAAGAAACAAATAAATGTTGCAAAGAGATACAAAAAAATCACACCCAAACAAGTAGAGGCCATCAAGAGCATTCAGGAAACCACAATCAGACAAGTGAAGGAAATGTATAAAACAGTTCAAGAACTGAAAACAGAAAGATAATAAATAAAAAACTAGCTGGAAAACTTTGAAAATGGAAAACTTAGTGAAGAAATCGGGAACTACAAAGGTAAGCATCAAAAACAGAATACAAGAGATGGAGGAGAAAATCTCAGGTGCTGAAGATACAACTGAATAAATCAACAAATCTCTCAAAGAAAACATTAAGTCAGAAAAGCTCCTGACACAAAATATTTAAGGAATCAAGGACACCATGAAATGTCATAAAAAAAAGATAAAAAAAAAAAAAAGGTTCCAGACTCCAAGACTGGTGAAATTAAGCAGAGAAAGTCTGGAAGGTCATCACTACAAGAAATTAGATAAGCCAGAAACATCACTAGGAAAGTCACATCTAGAAAAGGGCGGTCATGTTTTAAAAGTATTTTCATAAAAGTTGAGAAGCAGAACATAGGAAAATCAACCTGACAACTTTCACTGAAGTAGGAACAGCCACTGGGGATGGTTCTGTGCCAGCTGGTCACGTCAGGTAGCACTCACTGTCCTCAAGTGTTGTGCTGTCAACCATGTCCATCCAGCTGGGGCATTAGTCTCCCTTGTGGATCTATAGTTACAGGCAAATGCTTTGTTCATAAGGCAATGAGTCAAGAAAGCTGTGCATCTAGCTTCCCCAAAATGCTGGCACTCAGTTGCTGCATTTACACACTGTCTAGATGCAAAGGATTTTAATACATGAATTCAGATTAAGGGACATGAGGTGCCCAGAATCAAAGACCACCCTGGTCTCTGGAACAAGCTTCACCATCACGTGGCTGTTCTAGACCCAGTCACCAGCATTTAGAATATTTAACGAGAACTTGCACAGCCTTCCAGAGTCCTGCTCATTTATTAAACAACCTGTTGGACAGACTTGGGTTTGGCTATGTCTGATAATCAGGATGCTCAAGCATATTGCTGTGCAGCGTAAATATGGGTGGTTTCCACACCACAGCCATTAGCACGATATTCCTGAAAAGCTTGAAGAGGAGGGAGAGAGTTGTGCATACAACACCTCACCCCCATCCACGCCTTCTCTACACTTCATCGGAACAGATGGCCCAGATGCAGTCCCTATCTCTTGCTATGTTTTGAAATACTTTTTGTAAGATAAACAATGCTGCCGGAGCATTTTTATTAGTGCAGGAAATTAGATTAAAAGTTAAATTTTCTCATGTCAATTCTCAATCTCCAAAGTATAGATAAAGCTAAAGGACACCAAATCAGTAAAAATAAAGTACAACGTGCACAAGAACTAAAAAAAAAAAAAAAAAAAAAAGAAAATCATATAAGAAATTTTCCCCAACCTAAAAAAAAAAAGGAGATGCATACAAAAAGCTTATACTAAACAATTAAAAATGAGGATATCATGAAATTTTCAGGCAAATGGTGGGACCTAGAAACGATCATCCTGAATGATGTATCCCAAAAGCAGAAATACACACATGGTATTTACTCGCTTATATAGACCTATAAGATAGGATAAACATACTGAAATCTCTACATCTAAAGAAGACAAACAAGAGAGAGGACATGGGGTAAGATAATCAATCATCACTCAGAAAGACAAATGGGATGGACATTGGAGGTAGGAGAAAACATGTTAACAGGACAGGAACCTACCACAGAGGGCCTCTGAAAGACTCTACCTAGCAGTGTACCAAAGCAGATATTAAGATTCATAACCAAACCTTCAGCATAGTACAGGGAATCATATGAAAGAACAGGGAGTTAGTAAGACCTGGAGAGTACAGGAGCTTCACAAGGACCAAGTATATCAGGGCACAGGGGTCTTTCATGAGGCTGTTTCTCCAAACAAGGGCCATGTCCGGATATAAGCTAGAACCCCTGCCTGGATATAGCCCATGGTTGCTCAGTATCCAAGTGGGTTCTCTACTAAGGGGAACAGGGACTATTTCTGACATGAACTCAATGGTGAGATCTTTGACACCACCTCCCCCAGAGGGAGGAACAGCCCTGCTAGCCTAGAGAAGAGGACATTGCAGCCAGTCCTGACAAAACTTGATAAGCTAGAGTCAAATGGAAGGGGACTTGGACTTGGAAAGGGGCAGGGAGGAGACGAGGGTGGGAGGGTAGGATTGGGAGGGAATGAGGAAGGGGGCTATGACTGAGATACAAAGTAAATAACCTGTAATTAATATAAACAAATAAGATATTTAAAAATGCTTATAGAACTTACACAGAGGAGGCTTACAGAACACTAAGCAGACTAACCCAGAAGAGAAATTCCTCCCACCACATAATAATCAAAACAGTAAACCTACAGAAAAATCTATAGAAGGAATATTAAAATTGGTAAGGGAAAAAGGTCAAGTAACGTGTAAAGATACCTATTAGAATCACATCTGACTTCTCAACAGAGACTGTGAAAGCTAGAAGGACCTGGGCAGATGTCATGCAGACACTAAGAGACCACAGATACCAACCAAGATGACTATACTCAGCAAAACTTTCAATCACCATAGATGGAGAAAACAAGATATTCCATCACAAACTAAATTTAAACAATATTTATGAACCAACACAGCTCTACAGAAGATAGAATAAAGGAAACCCCAAACCAATGAGGTCAATTAGATTCAAGAATACACAGGATATAGATATCTTCAGAACAGTAAAAGCAAAAGAAAACAAGCATACAAACAGGCTATCACCACCAATTCTACAAAATGAACTAACATTCATTGGTCACTAATATCTATCAACATCAATAGACTCAACTCTTCAATAAAAAGACAGGCTAACAGAATAGTTGCAGAAACAGGATCCAATGTTCTGCTGCATTCAAGAAACACAGCTCAGCAACAAAGTTAGATACACCGCAAACTAAAGGCTGGAAAAAGCTTTTCCCAGCAAACAGGGCCAGCAAGCAAGTTGGAGTTGCTATGAAAATACCTAATGAAATAGAGCTTCAACTAAAATTATTCAAAAGAGATGGAGAAAGACAGTCCATTCTCTTCAAACAAAAATTCCCCTAGGAGGACTTCAAAATCCTAAACATCTATGCCACAAATACAAGGACACCAACATTTGGAAATGAAACACTGTCCTCTCTGTCCAATGATTAGTGAATATCAGTGAATCTTGACTTACTCAACTAGACTTGCAAGTCTTGGAGAGCATTCAAGGACCACTGGGTACTTTAATCTTTTATGGGAGATACTACTTTGAGTCAAGGTTAAATAATTATTTTTTACCACTTTTGCCTCTCTTGATAGCTTGATTTTAAAAGTGACTTGACTTAAAATATTCTAATTTTTATGGTTATGTTCACTGACAGAATAAGTAATTTGGAAAAAACTAAATTTTTTTCTTTCATATTAATCATGGTTAGTCTTTAAATAGATATTCTTTAAATTTCAGTAATGATCAAATTTTTCTTTATTGAATTTTTGATATACTTATGAATAAATATTACCTGTATGTAATTTTTTTCATGTCTGAGTTATTTAGTAATACTGAAAGTACTCACAGATATCACAAGGAATTATGTTACACGAATGTACACTTGAGGTAGGCAGAAATACATCAAAAATTTGGCAGACCCTGAATAAGTAAACAATGAAACTGATGCACATTTACCTGTCTAAATCCAACAGACTCCATGTATCTTGTATATGGACAGAACACACATGGGTAATAGCAGAGCCCCAGAGAGCATCTGCCTACTTACCCTGCATGTCATCCTATCCTTGTTGAAAATTTGACTGTGCTGACCTATACTCATTACACATAATGTTGGATTTTGTAAAAGCAATCTTCTTTCAAGATTATGCTATACAACCCTAGCTATATCCAATACTGATCAGTTTTTATGTCAAATTGACATAAACTAGAATCATCCGAGTACAAACCCCAAATGAGAAAAAGCCTTAGTACTACTGGGCATTGGGCAAACCTGTCGGGAATTTTCTTAATTAGCAATTGATGGGGGAAGATCCAGTCCATTGTAGGTGATGCCAGCTAATGATAATGACCTTTGATCCTGCAACCGAGCAACCTGAGGAAGTCATGATGAGGAATCCAGTAAGCAGCACTCCTCCATGGCCTCTGCTCAGCTTCTGCCTCTGGGTTCCTTCTTTGTTTGAATCCTAGCCCTGACTTTCCTCAATGATGTACTGTTACCTAGAAGTGTAAGAAGAATAAATTTCCCCATCATTTCCAGTTGCTTTTGGTCACAATGTTTTATCATAACAATAGTAATTCTAAATAAGACCACACTTTATGTGCCTTATATCCCTGATCTCTCCAAGACTTTAAACATGAATGAGGGCTGGATTTTGTCCAATGATTTTTTCAGCATCTAATGAGATGATCATGTGGTTTTTCTCCTTCAGTTTGTTTATATGGTGGATTACATTGATGGATTTCTGTATATTGAACCACTCTTGCATGCCTGGGATGAAGCCTATTTGGTCATGGGGTATGATATCTTTTCTGTGTTCTTGGATTTGGTTTGCCAGTATTTTATTGATTATTTTTGCATCAATGTTCATAAAAGAGATAGGTCTGCAGTTCTCTGTTTTTTGTCGGGTCTTTGTGTGGTTTAGGTATCAAGGTGACTGTGGCTTCATAGAATGAGTTTGGTAATGTTCCTTCTGTTTCTATTTTCTGGAATAATTTGAGGAGTATTGATGTTAGCACTTCTTTGAATGTCTGGTAGAATTCTGTACTGAAACCTTCTGTCCCAGGGCTTTTTTTTTTTTTTTTGGAAGGGGAGACTATTGATGACTGCTTCACTTTCCTTGGGGGATTTAAGGCTATTCTATTTTTGTACCTGATCTTGACTTAATTATGGTAGATGGAATCTATCAAAAAATTGTCCATTTCATTTATATTTTCAAATTTTGTGGCGTGTAGGCTTTTGTAGTATGACCTAATGATTGTTTGAATTTCCTCAGTGTCTGTAGTTTTGTCACCTTTTTCATTTCTGATTTTATTGATTGGATAGATTCTCTCTGCTTTTGGTTAGTTTGGCTAAGGGCTTGTCTATCTTGTTGATTTTCTCAAAGAACCAGCTTTTTGTTTAATTGATTCTTTGGATAGTTTTATTTGTTTTTAATTGATTGATTTCAGGCCTGAGTTTGATTATTTCCAGCCATCTGCTCGTCTTGGGTGTATGTGCTTCATTTTTTTTTTCCTAGTGTTTTCTGCTGGGCCATTAAGTTGCTTGTATGTGATGTTGTAAATTTCTTCTTGAAGGCACTTAGTGCTATGAATTTTCCTCTGAGCACTGCTTTCAATGTGTCGCATAAATTTGGGTATGTTGTATCTTCATTTTCATTGAATTCTAGGTGAAGCCTTTAATTTCTTTCTTTATTTCTTCCTTAACCCAGCTGTAATTGAGTAGCAAGTTGTTCAGGTTCCATGTGTGTGTATGCTTTTTGTTATTTCCATTTTTGTTGATGTCCATCTTTAGTCCATGGTGGTCACATAGAATACAGGGGATTATTTCAACATTCTTGTATCTATTAAAGCTTGCTTTGTGACCAACTATATGGTCTATTTTGCAGAAGGTTCCATGAGGTGCTGCAAAGATGGTATACTTTTTTGAGTTTGGGTGAAAAGATCTGTAGACGTTTATTAGGTCCATTTGATTTAAGATTTCTGTAAGTGCCTTTATTTCCCTATTTGGTTTCTGTCTAGTTGATCTGAACCTTGGTGAAAGTGGGGTGATGAAGTCTCCCACTATTAAGGTATTGTGATCAATGTGTGATTTAAGCTTTAGTAATGTTTCATTTATGAATATATATGCTCTTGTATTTGGGGCATAGATGTTCAGAATAGTGATGTCCTCTTGGTGGGTTTTTCCTTTGATGAGAATGTAGTGCCCCTCTTTGTCTTTTTTGCTTAATTTTGCTTGAAAGTCTATTTTATTAGATATTAGGATAGCTACTGCAGCTTGTTTTCTGGATCCATTTGCTTGAGAAAGATTTTTTCCAGCCCTTTACTCTGAGGTAGTGTTTATCTTTGTTGCACGGGTGTCTTTCTTGAATGCAACAGAATATTGGATCTTGTTTTCACAACCATTCTGTTAGTATGTGTCTTTTTATTGGAGAGCTGAGACCTTTGATGTTGATAGATCCTAGTGACCAACGAATGTTACTTTCTCTTCATGTGGGGTTGGTGGTATTGCTGTGTTTTATTGCTTGTATTCTTTTGATATTTTTTTGTTCTGTAGTTATCTTTGACCTATGTTTCCTTGGATGGCATTGTTTTCCTTGGTTTTGAATTTCCCTTCCGGTAAATTCTGTTTGGTTACTGTGTACATATTGTTTAAATTTGGTTTTGTCATGCAATGTTTTGAATTCTCCATCTATGTTGATTGAAAGTTTTGCTAGGTATAGTAGTCTGGTTTGGCATCTGTGGTCCCTTAAAGTCTGCATGATTTCTCCTCAGCCTCTTCTGGCTTTCATAGGTTCTGTTGAGAAATATGGTATGATTCTGATAGGTCTACCTTCAAATGTTACTTGGCATTTTTCCCTTGCTGCATTTAATATTTTTTTCTTTGTTCTGTAGGTTCAGTGTTTTGACTATGATGTGAGGTAAGAATTTCTTTTCTGGTCTAGTCTAGTTGGTGTTCTCTAGGTCTCTTGTAGTTTTACGGACATCTCTTTCTTTAAGTTGGGAAAACTTTCTTCTATGATTTTCTTGGAAATATTTTCCAGAACTTGGAGCCTGATATTTTCTTTTTCATCTACTCCTATTCTTAGATTTTGTCTTTTCCTGGTGTTCTTGATTTCTTGGATGTTTTGTGTTTGGAACTTTTCTGATTTTATTTTTTATTTTTTGAGAGATGTATCAATATCTGCAATTATATCTTCAGCACTGATATTCTCTCTTCCAGCTCTTGTATTCTGTTGGTGATGCTTACATTTGTGTTTCCTGATCTTTTCTCTATGTTCTCCAGCTCCAAGTTTTTCTCTGTTTGTGTATTCTTTATTGATTCTAATTCTGTTTTCATGTCTTGCACCACTTCCTTTATCTGTTTGAATTTGGAGACCTGCTTTTCAATGATTGCTTCTATTTTTTGTTCGTTTGTTTCCTCTCTACATATTGCCTCTACTTGTTTGGCTGTATTTGCCTGTATTTCTGTATTTCTTTGAGAGCTTTGTTCATTTCCTCTTTGTTTGCCTCAAATTGTTTGGGCATTTCTCTGACAGATTTGTTCATTTCCTCTTTATGAACATCTAATAGCTGGAAAAGCATAGTTTTAAAGTTGTTTTCTTGTTTATCTAGTGATTCGAAGTGTCCATTGATTTGGGGGGTTGCTGGAGAAGCCATAATATACTGATTTTTGTTGGGTGTGTTCTTACATTGACCTCTGGCCATAGGCTTATCAGTAACCCTCACTGTTTGTTCCTGGAGTCTGTACTTCAGACCATAACAATTTCTGTCTCTTTTCTGGACTGTTTTTCAGGAAGATGAGAGAGGTTCACCAGTTTGGGAGTGTGCATTGTGGTTTCAGCTTTACCTAAGTGAGGAATGTGACCCTGGCTCTATTCGCAGGTGCTTTTAGTGGATGCAGAGTGGAAGCGTGGATTCCCTAATTATTGCAGCGGCCTACAGGACACTGGTATGCAGCTCTGTCTAGGATACAGTGATTGTTTGCCTGGAATTCACTGGTAGCCCTGCAGAGCAGAGGCTTCAGTATTGGCATTGCTGTCTCACGAATCCTTAAGATACCCACACTAGGGGTGTGGATGGTAGGGATCTAGTGCCTGGTGGCTTGCATAGAGGGGCCCTGGATCTAGGGCTCTGCAAACACTCCCTTGAAGGCACACTCTCTCACTTGCAGAACCAGTTGGAACCAGTCCTCATGTTCTCTACTCTCTGATTTGATTCTGCTGGGGCAAATGCAGGTGTAGGCTAACAGTAAGCTCAGTGTTGCTGAAGCAGCAAGTCTTAGTGTCCACTGGCATGTACCTTAACATAGTAAGGGCAATATACAACAAGCCTATAGGCAACATCAAATTCAATGGAGAGAAACTCAAACCAATTCCACTGAAATCAGGGACAAGGGAAGGCTGCCCACTCTCTCCATATTGCTTCAATTTAGTACTTAAAGTCCTAGCTAGAGAAATAAAACAACTAAAAGAAATCAAGGAAATAGTAGGAACGGAAGAGGTCAAAGTTCCACTATTCGCAGATGATATGATAGTATACATGAGTGACCCCCAAAATTCAATCAGAGAACTCCTTCAGCTGATAATCACCTTCAGCAAAGTGGCTGGATACAAAATTAACTCAAAAAATCAAAAGCCCTCCTGTATACCAAAGACAAAATGGCTGAGAAACAAATTAGGGAAACAACACCCATCACAATAGCCACTAATAACATAAAGTACCTTGGTGTGACTCTAACCAAGCAAGTGAAAGAACTGTTTGAGAAAAACTTTAAGTCTCTGAAGAAAGAAATTGAAGATCAGAAGATGGAAAGGTATCCTGAGCTTATGGATCAGTAGGATTAACAGAGTGAAAATGGCTATTCTGACAAAAGAAATCTACAGATTCAATGTAATTCCCTTCAAAATACCAACACAATTCTTTATAGAGCTTGAGAGAAAAAGTATCAACTTCATATGGGAAAACAAAAACCCCAGAATTTCTAAAATGATCCTGTACAACAACCGATCATCTGGAGGCATCTCCATCCCTGATCTCAAGCTGTACTACAGAGAAATAGTAATAAAAATGGCATGGTATTGGCATAGAAGCAGAATCACTGGAACCGAATAGAAGACCCAGAAATAAACCCACACACCTATGGAAACTTGATTTTTGACAAAGAAGCCAAAACCATACAACGGGAAAAAGACAGCATCTTCAACAAATGGTGCTGGTCCAATTGGATGTCTAATGTAGAAAAATGAAAATAGATCCATATTTATCACCCTGCACAAAACTAAAGTCCAAGTGGATCAAAGATTTCATCATAAAACCAGACACACTATATTAGTTAGAAGAAAAAGTAGTAAGAGCTTAGAACTCATTGGCACAGATGACAACTTCCTGAACAGAACACAAACAGCACAGGCTCTAAGATTAACAATCCATAAATGGGACCTCATGAAACTGAAAAACTTCTGTTAAGGGAAGGACACTGTCATCCAAACCAAACGACAGCCTACAGACTAGGAAAGGATCTTCACCAACCCTATATATGACAATGAGCTAATATCCAGAATTTATAATGAACTCAAGTAGTTAAACAGCAGCAAATCAAGTAATCAAATTAAAAAATGGGTACAGAGCCAAACAGAGTTTCTCTGTAGAGGAATATAGAATGGCAAAGAAACAATGAAATGTTCAATGTCCTTAGTCATCAGGGAAATGTAATTCAACATGACCCTGAGATTTTACCTTACACCCATCAGAATGGCCAAGATAAAAAATTCAAGTGATAATACATGCTGCAGAAGATGTGGAGAAAGGGGAACCCTCCTCCACTGCTGGTGGACATATAAACTTGCACAACTACTTTGGAAATTCATCTGGCACTATCTCAGACAATTAGTAAAAGTACTTCCTCAAGATCCAGCTATACCAGTCCTAGGCATATATCCAAAATATGCTCAAGTACACAACAAGAACATTTGTTCATAGCAGCTTTATTTGTAATAGCAGAAAGTGTGTTAAATTTACATAATGGAATACTACTCAGCAATTTTAAATCAAGGAAATGATAGAATTTACAGGTAAATTGTGGAAACTAGAAAAGATCATCCTGAGTGAGGTATTCCAGAAACAGAAGGACACACATAATACATACTCACTTATAAGTGGATACTAGATATATAATATAAAATAAACCTACACAAAATCTGTTCTCCTAAAGAAGGTGAGCTAGAAAGAGGACCCTGGGTAAGATGAACAATCCTCTCTCAGAAAGGCTAACAGGATGGACATCAGAAGAAGGAGAAAACAGGAAACAGTACAGGAACCTACCACAGAGGGCCGCTGGAAGAGTCTACTTAGCATTGTATTAAAGCAGATACTAAGAATCAGAAAGAAACTTTGGACAGACTGTAGGGAATCTTAGGAAAGAAGGAGTAGATAGTAAGACAGTAAGATAGTAAGTAGGAGAAGACAGTTGCTCCACAAGGAGAGCAACAGAACCAAAAAATCTGGGCACAGGGGTCTTTTCTGAGACTGATACTCCAACGAAGGACCATTCATAGATATAACATAGAACCCCTGCTCATATGTAGCCCATGGCAGGTCAGTGTCCAAGTGGATTCTCTAATATGGGGAACAGGGACTGTCTGTGACATGAACTCAGTGGCTAGCTCTTTGACTGCCTCCCCTAGATTGGGGCGCAGCCTTGCCAGGCTACAGAGGAGGACAATGAAGCCAGTTCTGATGAGAGTGAATAAGCTAGGGTCAGATCGAAGGGCAGGAGGACCTCCCCTATCCGTGGACTTGCAGAGGGGCATAGAAAGAGATGAGGGAGGTATGGTGGGATTGTGAGGGATGGAGAGAGGGGACTACAGCTGGAATACAAATTAATAAACTGTAATTAATATAAAAAATTAATTAAAACAAACTATCCTCAAGCAATTGTCTACTTACCTGGGTGGTGCTCATCTTGCGCTCAATTTCTTGAAGTTGGCCAAAGATTTATTGCAGAAGCTGCAAGGATTAAGTCCCTTTAACAACTATCATCATTCATTAAGTATTATGCTTGGAGTATTTGTGCTAATTAATCATTGAAAATAGAAGTACATATTTTCTGGTTTATGGGGTCTTGCCGTCTTTTAGGTATTCAAATACATGTACATATATCTGGCATTAAAAATTAAAAAAAATAATGAACATGTTGAGAGCCAGAGAGATTCAATGTTCACTCATATTCCCCCAGAAAAGGACAAATAATTTTGGTTCTGTGTTATCAGGACAAATCCTGCTCATCTCACAGTTGAACAGAAGAAGCATGGAAAGTAGTCCAACCCTACAGCTTACCCAGTCCTGCTTTCCTTCCTCCTTCATCTCTCCTGGGATCAGGAGCATTATCACCCCAGGCTAGGCAGCAGGAAACTAATTTTGAGAATGAATGGTAATGAGAGTGAAGGCAAGAGTAGAATTGAGCTTTCATTTAAACCACGAAGAGAATGGCCTCCCTGGGAAATGTACAAGTTATCCAGTGAGCAAAGTGCTATGGAGAGAACCAAGGAGTGGGTGGGTATTCTATTAGGTGAGGCACTGGTATAAATTGCCTTCTGTCTGTGCATGATCAGGTGACAGTGGTGAAGCAAGGAGCACTGTAGCTCATTGCTGCCTATGCCTACGATGCCAGCAGCATCTCAGGTCACGAACTTGGTGAGAAGATGATATCCATATCAATCTTTGATATTCTAACAGCATGTGGTACATTGATTTCCCTTTTTTGAGTAACAAGTGGCTATTAATATAGCAATTCACCGATCTCGAGTCTGCTAGTCTCCATGAGTAGGAATTGAGCATGAGGGATCTCTTTTCAGGGTCTTTCAAAGTCTAAACTGAGTGCTTTTAGACAAGATGTATTATTTTTGTTTGTTTCTCATCATGGTTCTTTTTTATTGAAAGCTGGTACTGGAGACCACTCCCGATTATATCATGAGTCTTTCTAATCTGTTTCTTTTTGTCTGAATGTTTGTTATAAGGGTTCCTCTGATTTGGTCACATCAACTGAAACAACCTTCTACTCTAGAGGTCCTCCTTTGTAATATAGCTGCTGAATCCCTTTAGAGACATGCAACTTGCTGCTTAAATACACACATTGGGGTTATTGTTATGACTGCATAGTCAGGAATATTTGGGTCAGCAAACTGAGAATTCTTTCTACATAACATCAGAATAAGTTTCCAAATGCTGATTGTGTGCCAATTGTATTTATAAACCTGGGAATTATTCATAAATTAGATTTAAAAGTTTTATTTGAAATTTTGATGCCTGTATATATTGGATTTTCAGCATTTCACTCCCATTGCCTTCAGTCTTCCTCCCCTATCTCCTGGTGAATAAATCTTCCTCAAACCATTGTTTTTTCAAGTTGCTGTTCCTTATTTTCCCTCTGATTATTTCCTGGAATATGGGCTACACTCTTTAAGAAAATGACTCCCCAATCCCCTTCTCTCTCATTTCTTACTTACTCATTGACTTTCAGGGAAGGATAAGGCAACATTGACCCATTCCCCTTGCATAAGGATATGGTAGTGAGTCAAGACTGATGCAAATTGCCACTGTGGCAGTTTGCTCATGAGGGCAACAGACAAGCTATTCCCCAAAGGCCCTGTCTCACAGCCCTTGTTCACAGTGTCTGGTCTATATGTGGAATTTTCCGTGAAGGTCCCTGAGATTTAGGGTGGGAGACATTCCCTTTGGGATGACTACTCCACAGTGACATGTTCTCTGTACTTTGACCAATTTTGAACCTCTGTCTTAATCACTTTTTCCTGTAGAAAGAGACTTTTAGGATAAATACTAAGAATAGCATGATTCTATGGGCGTAAACAAAAGGACATTAAAAGCAGTTTGATGCATGTTTATTCAGAAAAAAAACAAAGAAACAAACAAATGAATTATGGTAAGTTTTCCTTGTCCCCAGGACTACCCATAGATGTATTCTTGAACAAGTTTGCAATTCTGGTCATTGACATTGATATCCTTCTGTACATTTCATATAATGAAGGGAAAACATCCTAAAGTTCATGTGTAGACTCCTTCTCAATGTGTCAGTCTGCAATACAACCCCCTTTAGAGCTCAGCCTGTCAGCCAGTGTCTGAAGCAGCAGCTTTCCTAACTCCACACAGAAATGATAAAAGTCTCCGTATTTTCACATCATTGTGTGTCAATACAACCTTGACTAAAATGTATCTAGTGAAAACATGTACTCACTCACTGTACCCATTGTCTCACAAGTTCTCATTACACTTAGCATTAACTTCAAAATTCCTGAGAGATTTCCCAAATTAGGCAGTCTCAGTCATATACACAGGCTATGTTAACTTCTTCTACAGGATGAGCTTTCCCAGGCGATTTCATTTAATATCTTCTTTTTTAAATGATCACATGGTCTTATGCATGGCTAAAGGGATCTTTGTACTTTTGAACTGCCAAATCTCTTCTTTCAAGTCAGCTCTCAAGTAGCTGCTTCTGTAGAAGGCATTCCTATCCCCTTGTTTCTGTTGCATACCCCACCAGATCATTCACTTCTCATCACCTAATTCTTTTCTCTGACTGACAGTACCAGCTACTATCTCTTCAATAATAAAGAATAGGAAATTTACTTGTTAACTTCCTTTGAATGACAACATATATACATGTTAATGGAACTCTATGCAATGGTGAACAGAAGAGTACACACACACACACACACACACACACACACAAATTTGATATGGTGTCTCGCTGTGTTTCTGTGTCAAATAAACTATTTATCATAGGTTGCTGGTATAAGCCAGTTTTTCCTCTGCCAGCATCCCAAATTCTCAGATTATAGGCACCCATCACCAAACTAGGCAGTAGTGTGACTCTCAAAACTGCAGTATGTGGCAAGTTAAGTCCATAATGGTATAAGAGTAGTATCTTAGGAAGATGGATAGGAATGCCAGCCAAAACCTTTTTTATCACATGTCTCACCACCACCAGCCCGCTATAAAACCTATTGAGACTGGAGGTGATTATAACTTAAGGCCCCATTTGTATATTACAAGTTGTGGGATTCTAGATACACTATTGATTGTGTGCATAAATTAAAACATTGCAACAGAGCTTGGAAATAACATAATTTCCACTGGTTGCCTGTAGGGGGAGCTATGAACTGTAGGCTTATCGGGGAGACTAGAGAGGAGTAGTGTGTGGAGGAAATTAATGGAAGTAGAGATCCTCCCTGGCCGTATCTGCAGCATAGAGGGTCACCATCAGCTGCAACATCAATGGTATCTACACAGCTCTCACAACCAGGTATTTAGCCTGATTCCACCAAAAGCAGAGAAAGGCTACCCAATTGTTCACCTGGATGACTCCCAGGCATTTTGACTGCTCATGGATCTAGGACAGAGTTCAGTTTCAGCACCATCGGCATTCAGACTGAAGAGGTGACCGTTTGTTACTGTGAAGGTTGTTGCAGTTTCCTCCTCAGTGCATTAGCCTGCAACACAGACACCTTTAGAGCTCAGCCTGACAGCCAGGATCTGATACAGAAAACTTTTTATCTCTACACAGCCTGGTAAGCACTCTCCTCTCTGTCCAAAAATCAGTGAGCCTTGCCTCACTCAAATAGACTTGAAAGTCTAGGAGAGAATTCGAAGGCCAAAATGGTTTTTAATCTTTTATGGAAGATACTACTTTGAGTCAAGATTAAATAATTATTTTCCACTACGTTTGCCCATATTGATAGCAAGCTTTCAAAGGTGATTCTCATTTTTTTAACTTTTATTAATTACACTTTATTCATTTTGTATCCCCCCATAAGCCTCTCCCTCCTCCCCTCCCGGTCCCACCCTCCCCTCCCCTTTCTGCATGCATTTATGGCTGTGTTCATTAGCAGAACAAGTAATTTAGAAATACTTAATAGTTTTCTTTTCATATTAACAACCAATATTCTTTAAATAGATAATCTTTAAATCCCAGTGACCTTATTTTTCTTTATTAAACTTCTGATTTTACCTATGAGTAAATTTTACCTGTATATAAAATCCAGATTTCCCTATCCTTCTTTCCTTTCTCTCACCTAGTCTTCTACTTTCCCCTTCTTTCTTTCCTTCCTTCTTTCTGCTCCTTCTGTTTTTTTTCTGCTGTTGTTGATGATGATATTGTTTCCTCATGATTGTAATCAATGTTTTTCTAGTATTAGAAATTCTAGTATTTTCTAGTATTTTTATTAAACTCACTTGCTTTAACTGTTTTTGATTTTTAATGGAAGCCTGTCATGAGTGTGTCTTCATATTTGCAGATTAAGAGCTCTTAAGTTGGTCCTTGAGCTTCTATGTTTACTTTTATCCCTAGTGATTGTGTATTTGCTTTGATGATATTTTTGTCTGTAGATTTAACCTGTGTTCTCTCACAACCCAGTACCCTGGCTATTTACCTTCTCATTTCATGTCTACTTTGCATAGTTCCCTATAAGCCAGCCCAGCTGTACATAGTATATAAACCCGGCCTTTGCAGTGAGAACTGAAAAGCATCAGACAGCCTGGAAAACCAATATGGAGTCACACAGCCAGGTCTTCATACTCCTGCTCCTCTGGTTGTCTGGTGAGATATTAAAGATTATTAGAATATCATCAAAGTAATTCATTTGTAGAGAAACAGCTATTTATTATAGGAATCCAAATGTATGCAGGCAATGCCATTAGGAAAGGCATTTTAGATCCTAACATTTGTATCAGGAACTCTTTGTGTGTATGTGTGTATACTCATTGTGTATTTTTGGTTGCAGGTGCTGAGGGGAGCATTGTGATGATCCAATCTCCTGAATTCATGTCCACATCTGTTGGAGACAGAATCACCCTAAGCTGCAAGTCTAGTCAGAGTGTGAGTGGTTGGGTAGCTTGGTACCAGCAGAAACCAGGGAAGCCTCCTAAACCATTAATCTATGATGCATCCAATAGATACACTGGGGTCCCTGATCGCTTCATAGGCAGTGGATCTGGGACAGATTACACTCTCAGCATCAGCAGTGTGCAGGCTGAAGACCTAGCAGTTTATTACTGTCAGCAGTATGACAATACTCCTCCCACAGTGCTTCAGCCTCCAACACAAACCTCCTTGAGAGTCTCACCAGCTGCCTGCACCACACACAGCCCTGGGCCTGCACGCTTCCCCCTTTTGCTTAAGATCTGCTAAGTATGACTAATTGATGCACTCTTCAGTAGAAATTAATTAAGAAATTGCCTCCTTTCTTCCATGCTTTTGGCAACACTGGTGTGTATAGATAAAAAGGAGAAACTAAGTAAAGAGATTTAGAAGGTGTGGTTTTGCACTGAGAAGATACAGTGCAACAAGAAGCATCAGTGACGTTTATGTTGTCATGTTGACTTTAGATATCTCTTTGTTATGCCTTTAGACTGATGAATCTGTATAAAATAGGATAGACTTTAAAATTATTTATATAGACTACAGCATCATGAGATTCTTAGTTTTGATTAAAAATCCTCAAGCTTAGGTAAATGAAATCTATCAAGAAAATTGTCCATTTCAATCACATTTTCAAATTTTGTGGTGTATAGGCTTTTGAAGTAAGACCTAATCATTTTTTGAATTTCCTCAGTGTCTGTCATTATGTCTCCGTTTTTTGTTTATGATTTTGCTAATTTGGATAGTTTCTCCCTGCCTTTGAGTTAGTTTTGCTAAGGGTTTGTCTATATTGCTGATTTTGTCAAAGAACCAGCTCTTGGTTTCATCGATTCTTTGAATTGTTTTCTTTGTTTCTAACTCATTGATTTCAGGTGTGAGTTTGATTATTTCCAACTGTCTACTCCTCTTTGGTTTGTCTGCTTCTTTTTTTTTCCCCCTAGGGATTTTAGGTGTGCAAGTAAGTCACTTGTAGGAGATATCTCAGATTTCTATTTGGAGACATTTTAGTGCTATGGACTTTCTTCTTAGCACTGCTTTCATTGTGTCCCATAAGTTTGGGTATGTTGTACCTTCATTTTAAGTGAATTTTAGGAAGTCTCTAATTTCTTTTTTTCATTTCTTCCCCGACCACGCTGTTGTTAAGTAGAGAGTTGTGCAATTTTCATGTGTATGTAGGCTTTTTCTCATTTCTGTTGTCACTGAGGTCTAATTTTAGGCCGTGGTGGTCTGATCCGATACACGGAATTATTTCAATCTTCCTGTATCTGTTAATGCTTACTCTGTGCCTGACTATATGGTCAATTTTTGAGAGGGTTCCATGATTTGATGAAAGAAAGTTGTAGTCTTTTGAGTTTGTGTACAGAGTTCTGTAGGCTTCTATTAGGTCCATTTGATTTAGGACATCTGTGTCATTATTTCCCTATTTAGCTTCTGTCTACATGATCTCTCCCTTGGTGAGAGTGGAGTATTGAAATAGTGTTGGGATCAATGTGTGATTTAAGCTTTAATAATGTTTCATTTACAAATGCAAGTGCTCTTGTATTTGGGGCATAGATGTTCATGACTGTGATGTCCTCCTGGTGTATTTTTCCTTTGAAGAGAATGAAGTGCCCCTCCTTATCTTTTTTGATAAATTTTGGTTGAAATTCTATTCTATTATTTATTAAGGCAGCTACTCCAGCTTTGTGAATTAGTCCATTTGGTTGAAAAATCATTTTTCTAGCCCTTTACTCTGAGATGTTTATTTTTGTTTCAGAAGTGTGTTTCTTGAATACAGCAGAATGCTGGATCCTGTTTCTGCAAGCATTCTGTAAGTCTGTGTCTTTCTTTTTATTTTTTTATTTAACTTTTATTAATTACACTTTATTCATTTTGTATCCCTCCATAAGCCCCTCCCTCCTCCCTTCTCAGCCCCCTCCCTCCCTTTCTGCTTGCATGCCCCTCCCCAAGTCCACTGATAGGGGAGGTCTTCCTCTCCTTCTTTCTGATCTTAGTCTATCATTTCTCATCAGAAGTGGCTGCATTGGAGAGTTGAGGACATTGATGTTGATAGGTAACAGTGACCAATGAGTGTTAGTTCCTTTTATTGTGGCATTGGTGATGTCACTGTGTTTCAATGCTTTTTTCCTTTCATTTTTTGTTGTGAAGTTATCTATATCCTGTATTTTTTTGGTGTAGTTGATTTTATTGGATTGGAAGTTTCCTTCAATTATCTTCTGTAGGGCTGGGTTGCTATGTAGATATTGTTTAAGTTTAGTTTTGTCATAGAATATTTTCTTTTCTTCAGCTATATTGATTAAAATCTTTCCTGTATATAGTAGTCTGGGTTGTCATCTGTGGTCTCTTAGAGTCTGCATGACATCTGCCAAGATGCTTCTGGCTTTCATAGTTTCTGTTAAGAAATCTGGTATGATTTTGATAGGTCTGCCTTCATATGTTACTTGGCCTTTTTCCCTTGCTGGTTTTAGTATTTTTTTGTTTGTTCTGTAGGTTTAGTGTTTTCGCTATGAAGTGACCTGAAGAGTTTCTTTGGAGCCAAGAATCCTATTTTTTGTATATTCTTATTATTCTTAGATTTTGTCTTTTCATGGCAGTCTTGATTTCTTGGATGTGTTGTGATTGAAACTTTTCTGATTTTAATGGTTTGCCTGGATTCCACTGGTAGACCCATGGAACAGGGGCTTCAATATTGAGAATGCTGTCTCAAGGATCCCTATGTTGCCCACAGTGTGTGGGTGGGATGTCTGGTTGCTATCATAGAGGGACCCTGGATCTGGGGCTCTGCAAGCACTCACTTAAAGGTGCACTCACTTGCTAGCAGGCCTAATCAGAAAGCACAGAGAATCCCTGTTGTCAGAACAAAAATACTGCCTACATGCTAGGATAGGATCTTCACCAACCAAATGTCTGACAGAGGGCTGATATCCAGAATATATAAAAAAACTAAAGAAGTTAAAAAGCACCAAACTCAAGTAATTCAAATAAAAAGATATGTCTTACAGTGCTAAACAGAGAATTCTCTGTAGAGGAATATAGAATGACAGAGAAATACTGAAAGAAATGCTCAGCATGCTTAGCCATCAGGAAGATGCAAATCAAAACAACTCTGAAATTTTGCCTTACCCGAATCAGAATGGCTAAGATCAAAATATCAAGTGACAATACATGCTGGAGAGGATGTAGAGAAAGAGGTACATTCCTTCTTTGCTGGTGGGGATGTAAATATGCCTAACCAATTTGGAAATCAATCTGGCGCTTTCTCAGACAGTTACTTCCTGAAGGTCCAGCTCTAGCACTCCTAGGCATATAGCCAAAATCTGCTCAAGTACACAAAAAAGGACATTTATTCAACCATGTTGTTAGCAGCTTTATTCGTAACAGACAGAACCTGGAAACAAGCCAGATGTCCCTCAACAAAGGAATGGATATAGAAATTGTGGTACATTTAAACAATGAAATACTACTCGGCAATTATAAACAAAGAAATCATGAAATTTGCAAGCAAATGGTGGGAACAAGAAAAGATCATCCTGAGCAAGGTATCCCAGAAACAGAAAGACAGACACAGTATATATTCACTTATAAGTAGATACTAGATATATAATACAGAATAAATGTGCAAAAATCTGTACAGCTAAAGAAGGTGTGGAAGAAGGAGGACCCTGGGTAAGATCATCAATCCTCACTCAGAAAGGAAAACAGGACAGACAGTGGAAGGAGGAGAAAACAAGAAACAGGACAGGAGCTTACCAAGAATCTGAAAGATTCTATAAGATTCTACCTAGCATTGTATCAAAGTTGATACTGAGACACACTTTGGGCAGTGTTCAGGGAATCTCAGGAAAGAAGGAGTTGAGAGTAAGACCTGGAGAGGACAGGAGCTCCACAAAGAAAGCAACAGCACCAAATAATCTTGGCACAGGGGTCTCTTCAGAGACTGATACTCCAACCAAGGATCATTCATGGAGATAACGTAGAACCTCTTTACAGATATAGCCTGTGGCAGTACAGTGGCCAAGTGGGTTCCATAGTAATGGAAACAAGGAATGTCTCTGACATGAACTGATTGGCCTGCACTTTGAACACCTCTCCCTTAGGGGGAAACAGCCTTACCAGGCCACAGAGAAAGACAATGCAGCCACTCCTGATAAAAACAGACTAGGATCAGAAGGAAGTAGTGGAAGACCTCCCCTATCAGCAGACTTAGGGAGGGGCTGGATGGAGAAGGGAAAGGGATGATGGGATCAGGAGGGGAGGAGGGAGGAACAGGCAGAATACAAAATGAATAAACTCTAAGTAATAATATAAAAATAAAAAATAAATAAAAAAAATAAAGGACAAAGAATTTTTGTTCTGTGTTGTTGTCCAAAGTAGTCTTGGCAAGGTCCATTGTGATCATGGTGCTTGAGCCTTTAAGGAGTTAAGGTGTCAGTCCTTGTGAAGTGTGTGTTTCCTCCTGAAGGGCCATGGATATAAGTGGTAGGGCAGTTGTGACTGGCACATCCTGTGTTTTCTTTACCAACAGTGGTTGACTTAGTTCTCCTCTCACCTTGATCCAGCACCTCTCTTTAAATAGTTTAGAAGATGTTACACTTCATAATAAACTTGCTAGTCATAGTCATCAAGATATGCAAGCCTTCCTGGTCACATCTTTTCCTTGTTTCTTCTTAGTTCCTCTTTCTGTCCTTCTTCCACTTGACATCTCATAATTCCTGATCTTTAAATCTTCAGGTTTATGTCACTGTAAAATGTTTTTCTTCCTCTGTCTATTGTTATTGATAGGTTTTTTGAGTATAATAATGTTGGTTGGAAACTGTAGTCTCTCAGAGTTTGTAGAACATCCTTACAGGACCTTTGTTTTAGGGGTTTCATGGAGAAATCAGGTGTTATTTTGATGGTCCTGCTGTATATGTGACTTTGTCTTTTCCCCTTGAATCCTGTAATAACCCTCACCCCATATATGTTGAGTATTTTGATTGTTATGTGTTGTGGATAAATTATTTTCTTTTTTTTAAACATTCTTTTGGTATATTGTATGGGTTTGTACATTGCTTGACAGGCATCCCATTGTTTAGATCAAAGAAATATTCTAT
This sequence comes from Meriones unguiculatus, assembly GCF_030254825.1. Taxonomy (NCBI): domain Eukaryota; kingdom Metazoa; phylum Chordata; class Mammalia; order Rodentia; family Muridae; genus Meriones; species Meriones unguiculatus. Next base: position 21,318,734 of record NC_083353.1, on the reverse strand, counting down.
GATTTTGTTGAAAGTATTCTCTGTGCTTTTGACCTGATTTTTGTTTGTTTGTTTGTTTCCTCCCAATGGAAGATAAACTGTGAAAAAGCCTTCAACATATTCCCACAGGAGATGTATATGTATGTATGACATTCATCTCTTCCCAAGTGCATGTGCTTGTGGGACATTTATTTGGACAAACAAAAACCCAGGATAGCTAAAACAATTGTGTATAATAAAAGAACTGGAGGTGTCACCATTCTTGATTTCAAGTAGTATTACAGAGTCATAGCAAAAAAACTGCCTGAAATTTGCATGAAAGACACATTGATCAATGGAATCAAGTTGATTCCATAACATAAACATAAACAAACAAAAACATATGCAGGTATGGATATCATATTCTTTAAAAATGAACAGAAAATGCATATTGGAAAACAGCATGTTCAATAAATGGTGCAGGTCATACTGTATGCCTGCACATAGAAGATTACAAATAGATCCACACTTATCATCTTACACAATACTCAAGTCCATGTGACTGAAAGATCTCAGCAGAAACCAGATACACTGAGCACAATAGAAGACACACTGGGATATTGCCTCTAAAACATTCCCATAGGAGATGATTATTGTCTGCAAAGAATAGCTATAGCACAGACAGTAAGATCAACAATTGATAAATGGGATCTCACGTAAGAGAATTTTTTTTCTAAGGCAAAGAAGCACTATCAATTTGTAAAGTAGCTGCGTATAGAATAAGAAAAACTCCATCTCCAATAGAAGACTGATTGATATCCAACATACACAAAAAATTAAGAAATTGGACATCAACAAACCAAGCAGTGTAATTAAAAATGCAGTACAGACCTGAACAAAGAATACTCAATAAAGGAAACCCAAGAGATTGAGAAAAACTAAAAGAAATGTTCAACATCCTTAATCACTGGGGAAAAGCAACCCAAAACTACTTTGAGATTCTATCTTGCACCTGTCAGAATGGCCAGATCAATAATACAAGTGACAGTTCATGCTGGTGAGGAATGTAGATGCTGGTGGGAGTGAAACCTTGTATAGACACTGTGGAAATCATTATGGTGGTTCTTAAGAAAAATTGGAATCGATCCACATCAAGAACCAGCTCTAAGACTATTGGGCCTATCCCCAAAGGACACAGTATATCACAAGGACATTTCCTGAACCATGTTCTCTGTGGCATTCTTCATGATAGCCAGACTCTGGAAACAATGTAGATGTCCCTAAACTAATTATTAGACATAGAAATTTTGGTACATTTACACAATTGAGTATGACTCAGTTATGAAAATAATGATGGCATGGAACTTGTGGAAGTAGCCAATCAATGTTTCATTTGATTCAAGGCCCACTTCCCAAGATAGAACCCATACCCAAGACTGCTAGAGTCACCAAGAACTAGACTATACACTGTTAGGCCCAAGGGGGATCCCCCTAGGGGACCCTAACTTCCCGAGGGGGATGAAGAGAACTCAGGAGACCAATCATCGCTGCAATAACATGAGGTATTTAATTCAGCCATCATACGATGGAGCTGCCCCCCACAAAACCAGCGAGGAACAGCCTGGAGAGACAGGAGTCTGAGGGTTTTAAAGGAAGGAGCACGGGAATCGCGGAGGTTGCGAGCTTGGCGACACTGGATTGGGTGGTTGACTTTTAAAATGATTGGTTCATTTTAGGCTCAAGTCCTTCTGGTCCTGCCCAGATCAGGGTTGGGGAACTGGTGATGTCTAAACCGGTTGCTGAGCAACGTTATCTCATACTGCAGATCTGGACACTCCTCCACAGCAGGGAAGAAACCTTTTGCATTCCTTTGCAATGGGTCATCTCAATTTATCTGCTCCTCCTGTCTTCTGTAAAAGTGCTGGGAGAATTTAGTTTAACATGGGGTATAGGATTTATAACGAAGCCTATAAAACTAGCCTGTTCCTTTCTACAGCTCAGACAATGAGGGTAAAACAAAACACGATTAGTCATAAAAAGTAACAATACAATGACTTCTAATGATATTTTGCTGTAGTTATAGATCTGTCCCTTTTCTAATAATCATCAGAGAGGCTTTCTCCAGCAGCAGAAGTGAAAAGATGCAGAGAACCATAGCCAGGTATTATGCAGAGAGAGTATAAAAGGGAGTTCTCCATCAAAACCATTTACTTAGATAACAGGGATTTCTAAGAACAGTGCAAGAGCCAGAGTGGGTGCAGAACACCAGGAGAACAAGGCCCTGTGAATCAACTAAGCAATTCTTATATGAGTTCACAGAGACTGCAAGGGCAAGCTTTGGCCCTACAAGGGCCTGAGTTATTTCCTCTGTGTATATATTTCAACTTTTAGCTTAGAATTTTTATGCTACTCGTGCTGTGATAATGAGTGAGTCTGACTCTTGTGTCTGTGCTAGAGACACGTTTTCCTCCTGTTTTGTTCTGATATCCAATTTTGATCTGATAGTTTTCCTTCATCTTATTATATATTATTTTGGGATGTCTGATTGTTACATCTTAGAAACCTGTTTTTCTTTATCTAATAAGAGATAGAAGAAAGGGAGTGGATCCTGAGGGAGGAACTGCAGGAAAGAACTGGGAGGAGTAGAGGGAAGGGAAATATAATCCCTTCTAGGGAAGGGAAATATAGTTAAATAGATTCTTTGGTCTTTCCTGGTGGATTTTACTCCATAACAATTTCAGGATAAATCCTGCCCATCTTATAATTAAACAGAAGATGCATGGAATGAGTGCAACCCTGGAGCTTATACAGTACCTGCTTTCCTTCCTCCTTGATTTCTCCTGGGATGAGGAGCATTAGCACCCCTGTGCTAGGCAGCAGGAACCTCATTTTGAGAATGAATGAAAATGAAAGTGAAGGCAAGAGCAGAACTGAGTTTTGTTTTATTGTTTTGTTTTGTTTTGTTTTCCTTGAAGAGAAGGGCATCCCTGGGAAATGTGCAAGTTGTCCAGTGGACAAAGTGATATGGAGAGAACCAAGGAGAGGGTGGGCAGCCTATTACATGAGGCACTGGTATAAGTTGCCTTCTATCTGTGCATGGGCAGGTGACAGTGGAGAAGCAAGGAGCACTGTAGCTCATTGCTGCCCATGCCTAGGATGTCAGCAGCATCTCAGGTCACAGGCTTGGTGAGAAGATGGCATCCATATCAATCTCTGATATTTTAACAGCATGCAGTACATTGATTTCCCTTTTTGGAGTAACTAGTGGTTATTAATATAGCAATTCACTAATCTTGAGTCCAGTACCCTACAGAGTAGTAATGGAGCATGAGAAATCTCTTTTCAGGGTCTTTCAAAGTCTACACTGAGTGGCTGTGAGGCAAGATGTATTTTTTTTATTTTGTTTTTTTGTTGTTTTGTTTCTCATTATAGTTCTTTTTATTGAAAGCTGGTTTTGGAGACTTCTCCCAATTATCCAATTATATCATGAGTCTTTCTGATCTGTTTCTTTTTGTCTGAATGTAAGTTACAAGGGGTCCTCTGATTTGGTCAAATCCACTGAAATAACCTCCTTATTCCTTATAGAGGAAACATACACTCTAGAGGAAATATACACTCTAGAGGTCCTCCTTTGTAATATAGCTGCTGAATCCCTTTAGAGACATCTTGCTGCTTAACCACACACTTTGGGGTTAGTGTGCTGGCTGTAGAATCAGGAATATTTGGGTCACCAAACTGAGATTTCTTTTTACATAACAGCAGAATAAATTTCCAATTACTGATTGTGTGCCAATTGTATTTATGAAACTGGGTATTATTCAGAACTTACATTTAAAAGTTTTGTTTGCAATTTTCATGTATGTATATATTGGATTTTGAGCATTTCACTCCCATTCCCTTTAATCTTCCTCCACTATATCCTGGTGAATAAGTCTTCCCAAAGCCATTGAGTTTTCAAGTTGCTGTTCTTTATTTTTTCTTCTGATTATTTCCTTGAATATGGGCTACACTCTTTAAGAAAATGACCCTCAAATCTCATTCTCTATTATTTCTTACTTACTCAATGAATTTCAGGGAAGGATAAGGCCACATTGGCACATTTCCTTGCATGAGAAAATGGTGATGGGTCAAGTCTGGTGCAAATTGCTACTGTGGCAGTTTGTTCATGAGGACAACAGGCAAGTTATTTCCACAAGGCCCTGTCTCACAGCCCTTGTTCACAGTGTCTGATTTATATGTAGATTCTGTCTATTCTCTATGAAAGTCCTTGAGATTTGGGGAGACATTCCCTTTAGGGTATCTACTCCACAGTGACATGTTTTCTGTTCTTTGACCAATTGTGAGCCTCTGTCTTAATCACTTTCTATTGTAAAAAGAGACTTTTAGAATGAATGCTAAGAATAGCATTATTCTATGCGCTTAAATAAAAAGAAATTGAAAGCAATTTGATGACATGTCTATTCAGTAAACAAACAAGCAATCAAGCAAAGAGACAAACAAACCAATGAACTATGGTAAGTTTTTCCTTGTCCCCATGACTACCCACATAACGTTTCTTGAACAGGTTTACATTTCTGCTCCTTAATATTAATATCATTCTGTATGTTTTGTATAATGATGGGAAAAAACATCCTAAAAGTTCATGTGTAGACTCCTCCTCAGTGTGTCAGCCTGCAATACAACATCCCAGTAGAGCACAGCCTGTCAGCCAGTGTCTGAAGCAGCACTTTTCCTACCTCCACACAGAAATGATAAAATGTCCATATTTTCTTCTGCTTTGTGTGTCAACACAACCTTGACTAAAATGTATCTACTGAAGACATGTACTAACTGTGACCATTGTCTCACAAGTTCTCATTGCACTTAGCATTAACCTCAAAATACCTGAGAGATTTCCCAAGTCAGGCAGTCTCAGCCATATGCATAAGCTATTTTAACTTCTTCCACAAGGATGAGCTTTCCCAGGCTCTTTTCATTTAATATCTTCTGCTTTAAATGAACACAGGGTCTTATGCATGGCTAAAGAGATCTTCTTTTCACTTTTGAACTGCCAAATCTGTTCTGTCAGGTCTGTTCTCAAGTAGCTGCTTCTTGAGAAGGCATTCCTATCCCCTTATTTCTGCTGCATACCACACCAGCTCATCTACTTTTCAGCTTATTTTCTATCACCTTAGTGTTTTTTTTTTGTTTGTTTGTTTTATGTTTTTTGTTTTTTTGTCTAACTGACAGTACTATTTTCTCATTAATGATAAAAAATAGGGGATTTACTTGTTAACTTCCTTTAAATGACAACATATGTTCATGTTAATAGAACTCTATGCAGTGGGAGACAAAAGAGTGTGAGTGTGTATCGTATCTAGCTAGGTTTCTGTGCTGAATAAACTCTTTATCATAGGTTGCTGGCATATGCCAGTTTTTCCTTTGCCAGCATCTAAAATTCTCAGATTATAGGCACCCATCACCCACTGGGCTGAGGAGTGACTCTTAAAACTGCAGTATGTGGCAAGTTAAGTCCATAATGGTATAGGGATAGTATTTTAGGATAGGAATGCCAGCCAAAACATATACCAGCTCACCTCCACCAGCCATCCCGCTATAAAACCTAATGAAATTAGAAGTGATTACAATTTACAGCCACATCTATACACTACAAGTTGTGGGATTCTAGATGCACTATTGATTGTGTGTATAAATTAAAACATTGTAACAGAGCTTGGGGCTAACATTATTTCCACTGGTTACCACTAGGAGGAGCTATGAACTGTAGGCTTCTTCTGGGGTAGACTAGAGAGGAGCAGTTTGTGGAGGAAACTGGTGGAAGTAGAGATCCTCCCTGTCTGCAGCATAGAGGGTCACCATCAGCTGCAAAATCAGTGGTATCTTTGCAGCTCTCACAACCAGCTATTTAGCCTGATTCCACCAAAAGCAGAGAAAGGCTACTCATTTGTTCACTTGGGTAACTCCCAGGCATCTTTACTGCTCCTGGAGCTAGGACAGAGTTCAGTTTCTCTACCACCAGCATTCAGACTGAAGAGGTGACAGTTTGTTACTGTGAAGGCTGTTGCAGTCTCCTCCTTGCTGGGAGCCAAAGCTATCTACTGAAGGCAAAGTCAAAGCTATCTAGTGGAGCCAAAGCTATCTACTGAAGCCTAAGTCAATTAGTGAGTCAAAGCTATCTAGTGGAGACAAAAGATGTTTACTAGGCCAAAGCCAAAGAGTGAGCAAAGGTCATTTAGTGGAGACCTAAAGCTATTTAGTGAAAGTTATCTAGGACCCTAGATAGACTGTGATAGACTGTGAGGACATCCATTTGTTAGAGCATCCCAGAGAAAACATCCCTGTGGTATCTTGCAGCTACCCTATTTAACACATGAAAGCACTCTTCCTATCTCCTGCAGCAACTAATTACCTTCCCCCCTTTCCTGCCTTCTCCCTATATAAGTTTGGTAAAAATTTCTAATAAATGAAGCTTTGATCAAACAGACTTGGCTTCCTTCCTTGTGCTTCTCATCCCTTACCCCCATTCCTTCCACTCTCCTCCCTTAGGAATCCATGTTGAAGCCCTGCAGGCTGGGCACCTCCTCAGTGCATTAGCCTGCAATTCAGACACCTTTAGAGCTCAGCTTGATAGCCAGCTTCTAAACCAGAAAACATTTTATCTCTACACAACCTGGTAAGCACTCTCCTCTCTGTCCAAAGATCAGTGAGCCATGCCTTACTCAAGTAGACTTGAAAGTCTAGGAGAGCATTCAAGGGCAAATATGTTCTTTAATCTTTTATGGGAGGTACAAGATTAAATAATTATTTTCTACTTCTTTTGTCTATTTTGATAGTATGATTGTAAAGGTGATTTGACACAAAATATTCTCATTTTTATGGCTGTGTTTATTAGCAGAATAAGTAGTTTAGAAATGACAGTTTTCTTTTCATATTAGCAATCCATATTCTTTAAATTCCAGAAATGACCTTATTTTTCTTTATTGAACTTCTGATTTTACCTATGAATAAATTTACCTATATGTAAAATCCAAATTTTCCTCTCCTTTTCTACATCCTGTCCTTCTTTCCTTTGTCTCATCTACCCTTCTACTTTCCCCTTCTTTCTTTCTTTTCTCCTTCTCCTGTATCTTTCTGCTGTTTATTATGATATTGTATCCTCATGATTATAATCAAAGTTTTCCTAGTATTATTTCTATTAAATTTATTTGCTTTAAATGTTTTTGATTTTTAATAGAAGCCTGTCATGAGTGTATCTTGATATTTGCAGATTGAGAGCTCTAAGTTGGTCCTTGAGCTTCTATGTTGACTTTTTCCCCTAGTGATTGGTTAATCATTTTGATAATACTTTTGGCTGTAGCTTTAACCTGTATTCTCTCACAACCCAGTACCCTGGCTATTTATGTTCTCATTTGATTGAATACTTTGCATAGTTTCCTACAAGCCAGCACAGCTGGCCATAATTTATAAACAAGGCCCTTGCAGTGAGAACTGAAAAGCATCAGAGATCCTGGGGCACCATGATGGAGTCACACCAGGTCTTTGTATTACTGCTCCTCGGTATGTCTGGTGAATCATTAAAGAGTATTAGAATATCATCAAATTAATTCATTTGTAGAGAAACAGCTATTTTCTATAGGAATCCAATGGTATTCAGGCAATGCCATTACAAAAGGCATTTTAGATCCCAACATTTGTATGAGGAATTCTTTGTGTGTGTATGTGAATACTTATTCTCTATTTCTGGTTGCAGGTGCTGAGGGGAACATTGTGATGACCCAGTCTCCAGAATTCATGTCCACATCTGTAGGAGACAGGATCACTCTAGGCTGCAAGGCCAGTCAGAGTGTGAGTAATGAAGTACATTGGTACCTACAGAAATCAGGGCAGCCTCCTAAACTGCTAATCTCCTATGCATCCAATCGCCCCTCTGGGGTCCCTGATCGCTTTACAGGCAGTGGATCTGGGACAGATTACATTCTCAGCATCAGCAGTGTGCAGGCTGAAGACCTGACAGTTTATTACTGTCTGCAGAGTTACAGCTATCCACCCACAGTGCTTCATCCTCCAACACAAACCTCCTTGAATGTCTCATCAGCTGCCTGCACCACACACAGCCCTGGGCCTGCACACTTCCTCTTTCTGCCTGGGATTTGTTATGCATGACTGATTAATAATTACGATACAGCCTCCGTTCTTCCATAGATTTGTCAACACTGGTGTTTATAGATTAAAAAGAGAAGCTAAGTTAAGAGATTTACAAGTTTTGTTGTAGCACTAAGAGCATATACTACATGCTAGAAGCATCAGAGAAGTGTACAGGGTCGTGGTGGCTTTCAATATCTTTTTGTTATGCTTTCAGGCTATGATATATTTGTATAAAAATAGGATAGAATTTCAAATCATTTACAAAGTGTACATCATCATGAGTTTATTACTTTAGATTAAGAATCCCCAATCTTTGGTAAAGGAACTCTCTCAAGAAAATTGTCCATTTCATTTTGATTTCAAATTGTGTGGTCTATTATAGGCTTTTGACCTAATGATTATTTGAATTTCTTCAGTGTCTGCAATTATGTGTCAATTTAATCTTTTATTTTGCTGATTTGGATAGTTTCTCTCTGCCTTTTAGTTAGTTTGGCTAAGGATTTGTCTAGCTTGTTGATTTTCTCAAAGAACCAGCTCTTGATTCCCTAAATTGTTTTTTTTTCTTATAATAAACAGTTTATTACTGCAATAATAGATGGCTGTAAAATATGAAAGACCTGGTTTGTATTATCAACATTTATGCATCTGATTTTTATTTATTACAATTATTTCACTTTGTGTCTCAGCTATGTCCCCCTCACTCATCTCCTCCAAATCCTACTCTCCCTTCCTCTTCCCTCGCTCTGCCCACTGATAGGGATGGACCTCCTCCCCTTCCATCTGACCGAAGCCTATCAGATATTATCAGGACTGGCTGCATCGTCTTATTCTGAGGCCTTATCACCTCAGTGGGAGGTGATCAAAAAGCCAGCCACTGAGTTCATGTCAGAATCAGCCCCTGTTCCCATTACTATGGCACCCACTTGTAGATTGAGCTCCCATGGGGTACTTCTGTGCTGGGATTTTAGGTTATCTCCATGCATGGTACTTTGTTTGAATTCCAGTTTCAGAAAAGACCCCTGGGCTCAGACGTTTTGGTTCTGTTGTTTTGCAATATTTTTTTTCTAACAGGCTTAGTGTATCTGGTGTTATGTTGAGGACTTCGATCCCCTTGGGCTTCAGTTTTGTGCAGGGTGATAAGTGTGAATTTATTTGCATTTTTCTATATGTAGATATTCAGTTAGACAATCACCATTTGTTGTAGACGCTGTTTTCCATTGTATGGTTTTGGCATCTTTGTCCAAAATCAGGTGCACATAAGTGTGTAGGTTTATTTCTGGGTCTTCTATTTGATTACATTGATACACTATTGTTTTTCTCTATCAGTGCCTTGCAGTTTTTGTTTCGTTGGTCTATATTACAGCTTGAGATCAGAAATAGTGATACCTCCAAAGGGTCTTTCATCTTACAGATTTGTTTTAGCTCTTCTGGTTTTCTTGCTATGCCACATGACATGGAGAATTTTTCTTTCAAGATCTGTTAAGACTTATGTTTGCCAAGTGGATCAAAGACCTCAACATAATTGTAGACATATTAAATTGGTTAGAAGAAATGTGGGAAAAGCCTAGAACTCATTGGCACAGGAAATAACTTCTTGAATGGAACACAAACAACACAGGTTCTATGACTGACAGTCCATAAATGGGACCTCGTGAAACTGAAAACCTATAAAGCAAAGGACACGGTCATCAGAACAAAAGAACAGTCTGCATACTGAAAGGATCTTCACCTTGACTACATCTGACATAGGGCTAATATCCAGAATATATAAAGAACTAAAGAACTATAAAAAACATCAAATTAAGTAACCAAATTAAAAAATGGAGTACAGAACTAAACAGAGAATTATCTGTAGAGGAATATAGAATGGCAGAGAAACACTTAAAGAAATGCTCAACATCCTTAGCCATCAGAGAGATGCAAATCAAAAACAACCTTGAGATTTCACCAGAATGGCTAAGATCAAACACTCAAGTCACAACACATGCTGGGGAGGTTGTGGAGAAAGGGGAACCGTCCTCCTCCACTGCTGGTGGGAATGTAAACAAGTACAACCACTTTGGAAATGAATCTGACACTTTCTCCGACAATTAGGAAGAGTACTTTCTCAAGGTCCAGCTATACCACTCCTAGGCATATATCCAAATGACACTCAAGTATACACAAGGACATTTGTTCAATTCTGTTTGTAGCAGCTGTATTCGTAATAGCCAGAACCTGGAAACAACCCAGATTTCCCTTAGGAATGGATACAGAAACTGTGGTACATTTATACAATGGAGTACTACTCAGCAATTAAAAACAAGGAAATCATGAAATTTGCTGGCAAATGGTGGGATCTAGAAAAGATCACGCTGCATGAAGTAGTCCAGAAGCAGAATGACACAAATGGTGTATATTCACTTATAAGTTGATACTGGACCTCTAAAATAGGATAAACATACTGAAATCTGTACATCTAAAGAAGCTAAAGAAGAAGAAGGACCCGGGGTAAGTTGATCAATCCTTACTTAGAAAGACAACTAGGTTGGGCATTGGAAGTAGGAGAAACAAGAAACAGGACAGGAGCCTACCATAGAGAGCCTCTGAAAGACTCTACCTAGCAGTGTATCAAAGCAGATGCTGAGACTCATGGCCAAACTTTGGACAGATTTCATGGAAACATATGAGAGAAGAGGGAGTTAGAGAGACCTGGAGAGGGAAGGAACTCCACAAGGACCAAATATGTCTGGGCACAGGGGTCTTTTCTGAGACTGATTCTCCAACCAAGGACCATACATGGATATAATCTAGAACCCCTTCTTGGATGGAGCCCATGGTAGCTCAGTATCCAAGTGGGTTTCCTAGTAAGAGGAACATGGATAGTCTCTGGCATGAACTCAGTGGCTGACTCTTTGATCTCCCCACCCCTGAGGGAGGAGCAGCCTTGCTAGGCCACAGAGGTGGACATTGCAGCCAGTCCTGATGAGAACTTATAAGCTAATTTCAGATGGAAGGGGAAGAGGACCTCCCCCATCAGTGGACTTAGAGAGGGGCAGGAAGGTGATGAGGCATGGAGGGTAGGATTGGGAAGGAATGAGAGAGGGGGGATACAGCTGGGATACAAATTAAATAAATTCTAATTAATATAAAAAATTGAAAAAATTAATTAAAAAATCTGTACACCTAAAATTGCTAAGCAAGGAAGAGGATCCTGTGTAAGATGATTAATCTTCTCTGAGAAAGACATAGGGAATGGCCATTGGAAGAAGGAGAAAACAGTAAACAGTAAGGTAGCCTACCACAGAGAGCCTCTGAAAGACTCCACCCAGCATTGTATCAAAGCAGATGCTCAGACTCATAACCAAACTTTCGGCAAAGTACAGGGAATTTTATCCAAGAAGGGAGAGATAGTAATACGTGGGGAGGACAGGAGCTCCACAAGGGAAGCAACGGAACCAACCTATCTGGGCACAGATGTCTTTTCTGAGACTGATACTCCAGCAAGAACCATTCATGGATAAAACCTAGATAACCTAGAATCTCTCTTCAGATGTAGCCCATGCAGCTTAGTATCCAAGTGGGTGCAGTAGTAAGGGGAACAGGGACTGTCTCTGTCATGAACTCAGTGGCTGGCTCTTTGAGCACCTCCAGCTGAGTAGGGAACAACCTGGCCAGTCCACAGAGGAGGACAATGCAGCCAGTCCTGATGAGACCTGATAAGCTAGGGTTAGATGGAATAAGAGGAGGTCCACCCCTTTCAGTTAGTTTACTTAGAGGGGAGAATGGGAGGAGATGAGGGAGGGAGGGTGGGATTGGGAGGGAATGAGGGAAGGGGCTACAGCTGAGATACAAAATGAATAAATTGTAATTAATATAAAAATTAATAAATAGTAAATTGGAACCAGACAAAAGAGTCCTCATGTTTTTTCTGTGGGACTCATTTCCAACTGACCAATTATTTCCTCTTATTATTAGATGAAATTAGCAAATCACTCAATTTTGTGAGAAACTCTTGAAAATGTTATTTACATGTCTCCTAGTCTCCTCTGGTAATGCTGGCTTGCTGAAAAGCATTTACTCTTCACTCTGTCTCTCTGCATCCTTCAGTGTCACAGGTTTTCTAGGGAAGAGGATGATTAGGTGGGCCTCTCTCTTTTCTGGACTCAACTTCCTGAGGCTCCTCCCAGTGTGAGAAAATGTCCTTCTGTGCCCTTACTGGGAGTTGCTTTCTCTTCCCTGGTTACCATCTCTGGTACTCAACTTCCAGTCAAGCTTTGGCTTTATTTTCACAAATCAGAATCTGAAATGCACTCCTTACTGACACAAAGACACAAAACTCACCTCAAGGGCATAAAAGAGATAGTTTGTTCTGGAACCAAATATTGAGCCACTGATTCCTGCAAAAGAGAATCCAGTTTCCACCAATACTATGGGCCAACCTGGCAGCAGTTTTATGATGTTTTTGTAGTAACTGAACAACAGAAGTCCCAAACAACACAGTTTTCTTTTTTTAAAAAAATTTATTAATTACACTTTATTCACTTTTTATCTCCCCATAAGGCCCTCCCATTTCTCCTCTCGGTCCCACCCTCCCTCCCCCTTCTTCACGCATGCCCCGCCCCATGTCCACTGATAGGAAAGGTCCTCCTCTCCTTCCTTCTGATCCTAGTCTATCAGATATCATCAGGAGTGGCTGCATTGTCATCTTCTGTGGCCTGGTAAGGCTGCTCCTTCCTCAGAAGGAGATGATCAAAGAGCAGGCCAATCAGATTATGTCAGAGCCAGTCCCTCTTCCCATTACTATCAAACCCACTTGGACACTTGGACACTAAACTGCCATGGGCTACATCTGTGCAGGGGTTCTAAGTTATCTCCATGCTTGGTACTTGTTTGGAGTATGAGTCTCTGGGAAGATCCCTGTCTTTAAATTTTCTGGTTCTGTTGCTCTCCTTGTGGGGTTCCTATCCTCTCCAGCTCTTACTATTTCCCACTTCTTACATAAGATTCCATGCACTCTGCCCCACAGTTGGCCATAAGTATCCACATCTGCTTTGATAGTCTGCAGTGCAGAGCCTTTCAGAGGCCCTCTGTGGCAGGTTCACAGCCTGTTTCCTGTTTTCTTCCTCCTTTGATGTCCTTCCTCTTTGCCTTTCAGGATGGGGATTGAGCATTTTAGTCGGGGTCCTCTCTCTTGATTAGTTTCTTTAGATGTACAGATTTTACTAGGTTTATCTTATGTTATATGTGTGTATGAGTGAGTATATACCATGTGTGTCTTTCTGCTTCTGGGACAGCTTACTCAGGATGATCCTTTCCAGGTCCCATGGTTTCCTTATTTTTCATTGCAGAGTAATACTTCATTGTGTAGATGTACCACAATTTCTGTATCCATTCTTCAGTTGAGGGGCATCTATCTGGGCTGTTTCTAGCTTTTGGCTATTACAAATAAAGCTGCTACAATCATGGTTGAGCAAATTTCCTTATTGTGTACTTGAGGCTCTTTTGGATATATGCCTAGGAGTGGTATGGCTGGATCTTGAGGAAGCACTATTCCTAGTTGTCTGAGAAAGTGCCACATTGCTTTCCAGAGTGGTTGTACAAGGTTACATTCCCACCAGCAGTGGAGGAGGGTTCCCCTTTCTCCACAACCACTTCAGCATGTGTTGTCACTTGAGTTTTTCATCTTCGCCATTCTGATGGGTGTAAGGTGAAATCTCAGTGCCCTTTTGATTCTCTGTAGAGGAATATCGAATGGCAGAGAAACAATTAAAGAAATGCTCAATGTCATTAGCCATTAGGGAAATGGGGAAATGAGGTCAGTAGAAAATTCCTAGAGTAATTCAAACACATCTAAAAGGATTTTATGTGCCACTGTGTTGACTCTGCACCTCCTAGTCTTTCTGAAGAGGCTCATGGGGGAGTGCTCTGTGGGTGCCCTATGTGACATTGCTTCAAGAACACTTTGACCACTCAAAACTAATCAAACCATAATACATTTCTCATTATGATTCTGTTCAATAAAAGAAACTATTTGGGTTTTGTAAAAAAGTAAAAGGAGATGACCTTGCACAGAATCTAGGGGGAATTTACACCTAGTAGGTGGCCTTTAATCCAAATCTATGAATGTCATCAGGCACTCTAAACCTGATAGGGAAGAGCATGAACTACAGATGAATGCTGGTAATTCACACCCATCCTACTTTACTGAGAATAAAGCAGGATCTTTCTATCATCTAGACCCAAAGCTAATGTGGGGTTAATATGACATCATTGATTAAAGAATCATTCCGTTGGGCTCGATTCAGAGTCAGGAGTATCTAGTCTTCTACATCATCTTGTCTCCAGAACCTAGAGCTGAGACACTCAAGTTGTCTCCTAAGTCACAATACTTGGAAGATTTATGCAATTAGTTTGGTTTTTTAGACACAAAAGTTAACATAAACATTTCTTGGAGCTTAATAATTTTGAGAATAACTTGAAAAATATTACAGAGATATAGTGGCATGAATGGATAAGAAATTTTCCCCCATATTCATGTATTTGAATGCCTGGTCCTCAAGTTAAAGTGCTGATGGGAGGGCAGTATGGAACTTTGAATATGTAGAAATTTGATGGGGATAGTACGACACTGTTGTTGGGATTTGAGTATGGCCTCACCTCACCTCCAGTTCATGTTTTCCTTCCTGTGTACTCTTAGGATGTGCCCTCTCAGCTTCCTGCTCATGTCCTTACTACCATGCCTTCCTTGTGATATGAATATCTAGTCCTCTGGAACTTCAAGCCAAAATAAACTCTTCTTTAAGTTGCTTTTGATCATGGTGTTTTATCACAGCATCAGAAAATAGCTAACACAGGAAGCATTTTAATATATATATATATATATATATATATATATCCACAGAAAAGCATACAACAGGAATAATAAATTAAAAAAAAACCTTTTAAGTCACTTCTGTGGAAACAGATCACTGGTGATATCCTTATATCCACAGAGAAGCATAGAACAGACATTCTAAAAAACAGTAACAAAAAACATAAGCCAGGCCTGTAGAAATAGGCCATTGGTAAAGTCCTTGCTGTGCAAGGTTGAAGAACTGAGTCCTGATCCCCATCAGTCACATCAGATGTCAGCTATGGTGGTACAAGCTTGTAATCCCACAGCTGGGAAGGCAGAGAGACCTGAGGATTCCAGAACCTTGTTGCTCAGTAAGATTAGTAAAGGCTATTTAACTCTATTTTCATTGAGTGAAAAAAGGTAGATAGATAAGAATCTATCTATGTGTATGTTGTGCATGTGCATGGATATATATATATATATATGATATATATTTCAGCAAAATTTAATTTTTACATATGAAATAATTAATTTATCCTTATATACTGTATTAGCTTTTGTATCACTGTGATAATGGTCATGACCAAAA
The DNA here is from genome assembly GCF_030254825.1 of Meriones unguiculatus. Lineage (NCBI taxonomy): Eukaryota > Metazoa > Chordata > Mammalia > Rodentia > Muridae > Meriones > Meriones unguiculatus. Next base: position 21,303,225 of record NC_083353.1, on the reverse strand, counting down.
TCAATGTGGGAAGAAAGGGGCTTATTTGGAGTATATGACTTGATTATTCCAGCATGAGGAAAATTCAAGTCCGGGACTCATGGTAGTAACATGGAGTCAGGAGCTAATGAAGAGCATGGGGGATGCTGGTTACTGTCTTGCTTTCCGTGGGTTGCAAGGACCAAGAATTAAATCTCTCCTGCGGAACATGTTTAAACTTCAATATGATGTTGTTGACTTCTCCAATACAGCCATTTCACTACTGCACCAGTGGGTACATATTGCTTGGCGTGTCAATGGTAGATGGATATCAGTTGAAGTTCTTTGAATCATGGTGTTGAGAGGCACATTGATTAAAGCCTTTTTCAGAGGTCCTGATAAAAGGACAAAGAGAGAATGTTAGCTTTTTGTCCTTGTCCATGGCAGGCTTGGCAATGACAGCCTACACACTGGGAAAGATCTTCACCAATCCCATATCTGACATAGGTCTAATATCCAGTATATATGAAGAACTCAAGAAGTTAAACAGCAACAAATCAAGTAATCTATTTAAAAAATGGAGTATGGAGCTAAACAGAGAATTCTCTGTAGAGGAATATAGAATGGCAGAGAAACACTTAAAGAAATGCTCAACATCCTTAGCCATCAGAGAGATGCAAATCAAATTGACCCTGAGATTTCACCTTACAATCCTCAAAATGGCTAAAATAAAAAACTCAAATGACAACACATGCTGGAGAGGTTGTGGAGAAAGGAGAACCCTCTTCCTTTGCTTGTGGGAAGGTAAACTGGTACAACCACTTTGGAAATCAATCTGTCACATTCTCAGACAATTAGGAATAGTGCTTCCTCAAGACCCAGCTATACCACTCCTAGGCATATACCCAAAATTTGCTCAAGTACACAACAAGGACATTTTCTCAAACATGTTTGAAGCAGCTTTATCTGTAATAGCCAGAACCTGGAAACAATGCAGACGTCCATCATCAGAGGAATGGATACAGAAATTGTGGTATTTTTATACAATAGAATACTACTCAGCAATAAAAAACAAGGAAATGATGAGATTTGTAGGCAAATGGTGGGATTTAGAAAAGATCATTCTGAGTGAGGTATCCCAGAAGGAGAAAGACAAACATGGTATATACTCGCTTACATAGACCATTATGACAAACATAATGAAATCTATATACCTAAAGAAGATAAACAAGAAAGAAGACCCAGGGTAAAATGATCAATCCTCAAATAGAAAGTCAAATGGGATGGTCATTGGACATAGGAGAAAATAACTAATACGACAGGAGCCTACCACAGAGGGCCTCTAAAAGACTCTACCTAGCAGTGTATCAAAGCAGATACCAAGACTCATAATCAAACCTTGGAAAGAATGCAGGGAATCATATAAAATAAGGGGGAGTAGTATGACATGGAGAGGATAGGAGCTCCACAAGGACCAAATAAAACTGGACACAGGGGTCTTTTCTGAGACTGATACTCCACCAAGGACCATGTATGGATATAACCTACAACCTCTGCTTGGATGTAGCCAGTGGTAGCTCAGTAACCAATTGTTTTTCCCTAATGAGGGGAACCAGGGCTATTTCTGACAGGAACTCAATGGCAGACTCTTTGACCTCTGCATCCCCCAAGGGAGGTGCATTCCTGATAGGCCACAGAAGAGGACTTTGCAGCCAGTCCTGAAGATACCTGATAAACCAGGGTCAGATGTAAGGGAGGAGGTCCTCTCCAATCAGTGGACTTGGAAAGGGGCAGGGAGGAGATGAGAGAGGGAGGGTGGGATTGGAAGGGAAGGAGGGAGTGGGATACAGCTGGGGTACAGAGTTAATAAAATGTAACTAATAATAAAAATCAAAAATAAAAAATAAAGGACAAAGATAAAGTTAGTTTTGTGTCCTTGCCCAGGGCAAGCTTGGCAAGGTCCAGTCTGGTTCTAGACTTTGGGCCTCTAAGGATTAAGGTTTCAGTTCTTGTGGACTGGGCTTTCCCCTCTGAAGGGCTATACTATGTCATGATATTAAATTTAATAAATATTCTTTAATTTTTTTACTATTATAATTTATAAGAATTTATTCAACTTGTATCCTGGCTGTGTGCCCCTCCCTAGTCTCCTCCCAATCCCACCCTCCCTCCTGCTTCTCCTCCTTTGTCCCTCCCCTAGACCAATGATAATAAATGTTCTAAGAATAAAAAATAATTATTTGTCATGAAGTTTCATGGTATAAAATAATAATTTGGTATAAGAATAAAAGATATATTATTTAAATAAAAACCTATAAATAATAAAACTGTTTTAATAAATATGTAAATATAAATATTGAGATGACTATATGTTTACAGAATAAAATCTAAAAGGCTTTTACAAGTTCTTACACTAAGTTATTTAATGTCCTAAAGAAGCTAAACAAACAATTAAACAAAAAAAGAAGCTAAACAATTAGGAGGTCCCTAGGGAAGATGCTTAATCCTCATTAATTCCGGTCTGCTTTTATGTGTTACTTGATCTTTTTCCTTTGCAATTTAAAATATTCTTTCTTTTTTTCTACACTTTTAATGTTATGGTTAATATGTGACAAGGAGAATTTTGCTTCTAGTCCCATCTATTTGATGTTCTTTATAGCCATCTCTTACTTTAGGAGAATTTTCTTCTATAATTTTGTTGAAAATATCTTCTGGGATTTGTTTTTATTGGGTGGTTTTAATGCTCTTTGGTTTCTGCTTCCTCTCTGGATTTTCAGAGAGAGAATGTTGTCTGTTTTACTGGGCTGCTCTTCCTGGTGTGTTCATGGAATGCTGGTGTTGGAAGATAGGTGAAGAAGCATTTGGGGGAGATGGGGTCTGTTGCAGTGCTAGGGGCAACCCTGAGAATTGGAATGAAACAGAGAGAGTGGAGTGTGTCCACAGAAAGCCGACCTGATCATCTGGCCAGCATTCTTGTGGTTACTAAGGGGTTTCTGCCCAAGTTGGAGACTGGTATAGAGTCACAAGGATTGGAAGGGAGGCAGGAGGTGATAGCCTGTGGCATCCAAAGGATGCATGGACATGGGAGAAGGGAGGTTGCATCTGGTGTCCTGTTGCACAGCTGAGGGCAATGCTGAGAATTGGGTCTGAGTGAACAGAGAGTGAAGAAGGTCCATGGTCACTTTGCCTGGTCTTCTGGCAGTTGTATTTGGTCAGGATTCTTGGCTTTCAAACTTTCTTACCAGGGTTACGTTTCCTATTACTCTTTTCTTCCCATAAATGGTAAATTTTATCATATTTTAGTTAATTAATTATTTATGAGTGTGGTGTGTGTGTGTGTGTGTGTGTGTGTGTAGTTTCACATGTTTGTGGAAGTCATAAGACAGCATTGAATTGGTCTTCACTTTCTGCCATGGGAGTTCTGGGAATCAAACTCGGGTCTGACCTCTGGCTTGATGGCAAGTGAGTTACCTTCTGAGCAATCTTGCTGCTCCTTAAAATTCTTTTTTGATGTTTACTCACTGTACTCAAGTGTCAGCAAAACACTGTCTTTTAAGTATCATATACTATGAGAATATCCATTAACCTTCCTCATGTTCCCTTCATATTCTGCTGTTATATATTCTTGCTCTTGTGTCTCTTTTATTATTGAACTAACATGCACACACACACATAGCTTAGATAACATTAGATAAGTTTATGGGTGTTGCTTCTGACATTCACAGCAGACACAATCTCACAGAAAATTTCCTTTTTCTCTGATTCATCCAATATTTCCATCCTCACTTTCAAAGTGATCTCTTAGCTTTAGGTGCAGGACTTTTGTGTTGTAAGTGTGTCAGTTGTGACTAGGCTCCTGAAATTTGCCTTTTGATAAGTTGTGGGTTTTTTGTAAAACCTCTCCATATTATTCAAAGAAAAATTTCCTTAATGAGAGGTGATAATTGCAGTTATCTGTGGGTATAAACACCAATAATAAAAATAGAGTCAGAAATTGGCCCTTCTGGCTTTCATAATCTCTATTGTGAAATCAGATATGATTCTGATGGGTTTGCCATTATGTGTTCCTTGGGCTTTTCCCCTTGCAACTTTTAGTATTTTTTTTCTATTGTTCTGTATAATTAATGTTTTGATTATTTATTTAAAATTATTTTTCTCTTCATTATTATTCTTATATATTATAACTTATTCACTCCCACCTGTAGTACTTATCTCTCATCTCCTCCTAGTTCCACCCACTTTCTCTTCTGCTCCTATCACCCTCCCCTTATCCACTTATAGGGGAGGAACTCCTCTGCTTCTATCTGACCCTCATTTATCAGATCTTATCTGGGATGGCTTTATTATCTTCATCTGGCAAGGCTGTACCACCCAGCAAATGTGTTCAAAGAGCCAGCCACTGAGTTCATGTCAGAGATCGCCCCTAATGCCCTTACTAGGAAACCTACTTGGAAACTGAGCAGCCTTTGGGCTTTATCTGAACAGGGGGTCTAGTTTCTCTCCATGCATGGACTTAGTTGGAGCATTGTTCTCTGCAGGCCCCCTTGGGCCCAGGATTTTTGGCTCTGTTGTTCTCCTTGTGTATCTCCTTTGATTATCATGTGGTGGTAGGATTTCCTTTTCTGGTCTAATCTATTAGGTGTTCTGGAGGCCTTTCGTATGCTTATAGGCCTCTTCTTTAAATTGTGGAAATATGTTTCTGTTGAAAATATTTTCTGGGCATTTGGAGAATCTTTTTTGCTTCCTCTATTTCCATTATTCTTAAGTTTTGTCTTTTCTTGTTGTCCTTGATTTCTTGGATGGTTTGTGTTAGGGATATTTTATATTTAATATTTTTTGATAGATACATCTATTTCTTACATTGTATCTTCAACCCCTGAGATTCTTTCTTCCATCATTTGTAATATGATAGATATACTTAACCTCTGTAGTTCCTGTTTTCTTCCCTAAATTGTCTTTCTCCATGATTTCCTCAGTTTGTGGTTTTTTTAATATTTCCATATCCATCTTTAGATCTTCAACCATTTTGTTGTTTTCTTCACCTGTTTATATTTTCCTGCTTTTCTTTCAAATCCATCACATGTTTGTTTGAACTTTCCTCTGTTTCTTTCAGTGATTTAATTATTTCTTCTCTAAAGGCCACAAATTCTTTGGCTGTATCTTCCTCTACTTCTTTATAGATGGCCACAATCGGTTTGACTTTATCTTCCCCTGTTTCTTTATGAATTTTGTTTCCTCCATTATCATCTTCAGAAGCCTAGATTTCAGGTCTTTTCCTTTAGTTTCACTTATGTTAGGGTATCCAGGGTAACTGGGTTCTGGAGGTACCACATTACTTTGGCTTTTATTGATCGTGCTTTCAAGATGGCTCATCTCTGTGTCTCAAGTATTGGCTGTTAGTTTCTGGCGTCTGCTGGAATCCTGAGGGATTGCAGGAGTGGGCTGGGTGAAATCCCCTTGCAGGAAGATGGTTGTTCCTAAAGGATTCCTCCTCAGCTTTTTGGGTATTGTCACCTAATGATTGATGGTTTTCAGGGAATTGCCACTGATCTGCTTAGGTGTATTGTCCTGTGGGCTCATAGCTGTTTGGGAGACCTGGGCCTCTCTTCTTACCAGAATGCTTGAAGACAGGTGCCCTGTCTCTGGCTTTCTTTTTCTGAATTTAGTGAGCTGCTGCTGCTTATACACTGTTTTTGCTGGGCACAGCCCTTTTCATGATCCTGAGAGCCCTGAGGTTTCGTCGGTTTCAGTAGGAAGACAGGTTGGGCTTTGGAGCAGCATCTAGGGCTGATCTGGTGGGTCCTAGGCATCAGCAGGTCAGAAGTTGTACCTCTGGGCCCCAGTACCCAAGGTAATCAGTGGCCACTGAGCACAACACACAGTTATGCAGCTGGATTCTAGAGTCCCTGAGCCTGCGAATTACTGGGTGCTTTGAGGCCAAACCTGATGTTTCCCTCACTGTGGTGTTTTCTCACATCTGGGAGATCCAGTCTGTGGTGTTTTGAAATCCATAATTCAGCCTGGTGTGGTGAGTAGAGTTTGTAGGCACAGGCGCAGGTGCAGGTACAGGTGTGTGGCTCTGCACTGGTGACTGACTGCCTGAAGGAAACTGAGAACTTTTCTTGAGGGTGGGGGTTGGCTGAGTGACTTAAGGTTGGACCTGATTGCTTCTTTGCTGTGGGATTTCCTCTCACCTGGGAAACCCAGTCTCTGGTGTTTGGGGAGTCACAGTTCTGTCTGGGATGGTGAGTAGTGAGCACAGGCATGTGGCTCTGTGTTGATGATTCAGTGTCTGCTGGAACCCAGTAGCTTTTCCCATTTCCAGATGTTGAGTGGTTGACCTAAGTTTGGTCAGACTGGATTGCTTCTTTCACAGTTGGGTTCCTTCTCTACTAGGAAAACCAGTTTCTATTGTTGTGTGCCCACAGCTCAGTCTGTACATGCAGGTTTGTTGCTTTGGGCTGATGACCTGTAGGGAACTCAAAAATTTTTGAGGGATTTAGCTGGGTGACCTGAGATCAGACCGAATTGCTTCCCACATTGTTGGGTTTCCTCTCACATGGGGAACACAATGGTTGGTGTTTTGGGGTTCACAGTTTGATCTGGTGGTCACTGTGCATTCAGTGCTTTCCTCCTGATCAGACACAGTTCACTATTGGCATTGCCATATTGGATCCTCTACTCATCTTATTTTCTATCCTCTTAGTATTTTTGTATGATAGACAGTTCTAACTACTCTCTCATCAATGTAAAGAACAGAAAATTAAGTTGTTAAGTTCATATAAGTGAAAACATGTACATATTAATGGAACTCTATGCAATGGGAAACAGAAGTGTGTGTACATATATACAATTGAGATGGTGTCTTGCTGTGTTTTTGCATTGAATAAACTATCATAGGTTGTTGGCATATGCCAGTTTCTCTTCTGTCGCCATCCCCAAATCTCTGATTATAGGTACCTATCACCACACTGGGCAGAGGCACGACTCTTAAAACCACAATATGTGCAAATTAAGTCCAATAATGGTAGAGGGATGATATCTTATGTTGGTATAATATTCTTGTGGAATGTATATAACTTACCTTCTTCATTCAAATGCTGATTTCACTACTCTACTATGTGGTTTCAATTTAGACATTGAATTGTGATGTTTATTCTAGGAATCACCTGTTTCAAGGTTGTGTAAACATGCCATTGTTTGTTCTCTGTATTGTCAATGAAATAACCAGCCAATGCTGAGCAATGTAAGGACTAGGGTGTGACACCCTCATCTAGAGGGAAAGAGAAAAAATAAAGTGGGAGGAGTCAGAGAGGAGAGATAAGCACGTGAAGACTTGGAACCACAATGAGAGATGAACCAGATCTAAGATATGACTAAAAGTAAGTATAATGTGGGAAATCTGAATGGGAGGAAACTATACGAACTTGTAGGTTTGGGATGGAGTAGCTATTGCAGAGCATTGTGCTTTAGGTTAATTAAATAAATCATTAATGAAATCCTAGTCTCTGTGTGGTGATTTCGGTATTAAGCTGCTTTAGGAATAACCACCATTTAGCTGAAAGTTAAATCAACAATAAATATTAATAATCAACAATAGTCTAAGGAAGATGGTTAGGAATGCCAGCCAAAACATTTTTTTTCATCATATGTCACACCACCAACAGCCATCCTGCTAATAAAACTTAATGAGATTGGAAGTGATTTTAATTTATGGCATTAAATATATATTACAAGTTGTGGAATTGTAGATATACTATTGATTGTGTGCATAAATTAAAACATTCTAACATAGTTTGGAGCCAACATAATTTCCACTGGTTACCTCTAGGAGGAGCTATGAATTGTAGGCTTCTTCTTGGGGAGACTAGAATGGAGCAGTTTGTGGAGGAAACTGTTGCAAGTAGAGATCCTCCCTAGCCATGTCTGCAGTATAGAGGGCCACCATCAGCTGCAAAATCAGTGGTATCTGCAAAGCTCTCACAACCTTTTGTTTAGCCTGATTGCACCAAAAGCAGAGAAAGACTACCCATTTGTTCAACTGGTTAACTCCCAGGCATCTTTACTGCTCCTGGATCTAGGACAGAGTTCAGTTTCAGCATCATCAGCATTTAGACTGAAGAGGTGACAGTTTGTTACTGTGAAGGATGTTGCAGTCTCCTCTTCAGTGCATTAGCCTGCAATATAGACACCTTCAGAGTTCAGCCTAACAGCCAAAGTCTGAACCAGAAAACTGTTTATCTCTACACAGCCTGGTAAGTGCTATCCTCTCTGTCCAAGGATCAGTGAGCCTTGCCTTATTCCAGTAGAGTTGAAAGTCTAGGAGAGTATTCAAGGGCCAATATGTTCTTTAATCTTTTATGGGAGGTACTATTTTGAGTGAAGATTAAATAATTATTTTCCACTTCTTTTGTCTATCTTTATACTATGATTATATGGTGATTTGACAGAAAAATATTGTCATTATTAGGCCTGTGTTCATTAGCAAAATATTTTGTTTGGAAACAATTTAAAAATGTCCTTTTCATGTGTGATCCATACTCTTTAAAAATAGGTAATCTTTAAATTCCAGTAAGGCCCTCATTTTTATTTACATATATTTTCTTCTGATATTACCTATGAATAAATTTTAACTATGTAAAATATTTGTTTGTGTATGAGTTATTTGGTAAAACTGAAATTACTTACATTTATCATGAAGAATTATGTAACATAAATGTATACTTGAGCTAGGCAGGAATACATCAAATTTGTGGCAGACCCTGATTGAGTAAATAAAGAAACCAGTGAACATTTACCTGTCTAAATTCCACAATCTCTCTATGTTCTGCGTATGGATACAACACACGGGCAGCAGCAGAACCTCAGAGAGTATCTGCCTACCAATACTGCTCTTTTTCCTGTGTTTGCTGAAATAGCAACTATATTTTCATATACTCATTGCACATAATACTGGATTTTATAGAAGCAAACATCTTTCAAGATTATGTTACATAACCATATGTATACCCAATATTGATGAGATTTCATGTCAAGTTGACACAAACTAAAATCATCTGAGAGGGACAATCCTCATTGGAGAAAATGCCTTAGTACTACTGAGCATTGGACAAGTTCTAAGTTGCTTTTGTTCATGATGTTTTATCAAAGCAAATCCCAAATAAGACACATCCTTTACCCTTTCTCTCTGTTCCACGTTTTATTTACTACAATTTTCTTCCCTCACTGAGTTCCCCTTCTATGAAGCCACTACAGTTGTGTTTGTGAATATATATTCATGTAAAAGTTATGAGTTATAAATCATGGGATACATGTAATTCTTTTGCTTCTAAGACATATGTCCCCCTCTGCTTCATTGTCATGGGCCACATTCCACTCTAAATTCTCCCTGTCTGCTCTTACATGTAGATACCTGGATATCTCACTCAATACTAAATAAGTACAATTGTTTGTCGATAGAATCTCCTTTCTAGGATTTATTTCATATTTATGAGTAAATATAGCATTTAAGAAATGGGAAACTCAAGGCACAATGTAAGCAATATGCTAACTAATGCCATCCATTCATTTTCTAAAACCAAATTGATCAACTGCTTTTGGAGGCCACAGCTATAGGAGGGCATGACAGTATTATAGGTACCCAGCACTCACTAAAAGATAGGCGTGGCTGGGGACAAAGTCAAAGTATCACTATTTGAAATGATAGGTTAGTCTATATGCGTGAGCCCAAAAATTCATCTAGAGAGCTCCTTCAGCTAATAAACACCTTCTGTGAAATGGCTGGATACAAAATCAACTGAAAAAAAAATAGAAGCCCTCCTGTATACCAAAGACAAAAGGGCCGAGAAAGAAATTAGGGAAACAACACCCTTCACAATAATCACTAATAACATAAAGTACCTTGGTGTGACTCTAACCAAGCAAGTGAAAGACTTGTTTGAAACAAACAAACAAACAAACAAACAAACAAAACCTTCAAGTCTCTTAAGAAAGAAATTAAAGAAGATATCAGAAGATGGAAAGATCTCCTGTGATCATGGGTCTGCAAGATTAACATAGAGAAAATGGCCATTCTTCCAAAGGCAATCTACAGATTCATTGCAGTTTCCATCAAAATACCAATATAATTCTTTCCTGAACTTCAAAGAAAAATACTCAACTTCATATGGAAAAAAAAAACAACAACAGAATTTCCAACACCATCCTGTACAACAATAGATCGTCTGGAGGTATCTCCATTTATTATCTCAAGGTGTACTACAGAGCAATTGTAATAAAAAAAAACTGCATAGTACTGGCATAGAAGCAGAATGATAGAACAATGGAATCAATTGAAGACCTAGAAATAGACCTACACACCTACAAATACTTGATTTTTTTTACAAAGAACCCAAAACCATACAATGGAAAAAAAAGACAACATCTTCAATAAATGGTGTTTGTTTAATTTTATCACCCTGCACAAAACTAAAATCCAAGTAGACCAAAGACCTCAACATAAAACAAAACACACTAAATAAGAAAGAGTGGGAAAGAGCCCAGAACTCATTTGTACAAGAGACAGCTTCCTGAACAGAAGACAAACAGCATTGGCTCTAAGATCAACAATCCATAAATAGGACCTCATGAAATTGAAAAGCTTCTATAAAGCAAAGAACACTGTTGCTAGAACAAAATGACAGCCTACAGACTGGGAAAGGATCTTCACCAACTCTATATCTGACAGAGGGCTAATATCCAAAATATATAAAGAACTAAAGAAGTTAAAAAGCAACAAATCAAGTAATCCATTTAAAAAATGGGGATGCAGAGCTAAACAGAGAATTCTCCGTAGAGGAATGTAAAAAGGCAAAGAAACACTTAAAGAAATGCTCAATATCCTTAGTCATCAGGGAGATGCAAATCAAAACGACCTTGGATTTATACCCATCAGAATGGCTAAGATCAAAAAATCAAGATACAATACATGCTGGAGACAATGTGGAGAAAGTGGAACCCTTCTTCATTTCTGGTGGGAATATAAACTTGTACAACCACTTTGGAAATCAATATGGTGCATTCTCAGACAATTTGAAATAGCACTTCCTCAAGATCCAGCTATACCACTGCTAGGCATATATCCAAAATATGCTCAAGTTCACAACAAGGGCATTTGTTCAACCATGTTTGTAGCAGCTTTATTTGTAATTGCCAGAAGTCCCTCAACTGAAGGATACAGAAATTGTGGTACTTTTACACAATGTAATACTACTCAGCAATTAAAAACAAGGAAATCATGAAGTTTGCATGCAGATGGTGGGATCTGGAAAAGATCAACCTGAGTGAGGTATCCCAGAAACAGAAAGACACACATGGTATATACTCACCTATAAGTGTATATCAGACATATAATACAGGATAAATCTACAAAAATCTAAACACCTAAAGAAGGCCAGCTAGAAGTTGGACCCTAAGTAAGATGATCAATCCTCATTCAGAAAGGCAAACCAGAAGGACTTTGAAAGAAGGAGAAAACAGGAAATAAGACAGGAGCCTTCCGCGGAGGGCCTCTAAAAGACTCTAACTAGCACTGTATAAAAGCAGATAAAGAGACTCATAAACAAACTTTGGGCAGAGTGCAGGGAATCTTAGGAAAGAAGGGGGGAGATAGTAAGCCCTTGAGGGGATGGGAGCTCCACAAGGACCAACTATATCTGGGCACAGGGGTCTTTTGTGAGACTGATACTGCAACCAAGGACCATTCATTGATATAACCTAGAATCCCTGCTCAGATGTAGCCCATGGCAGCTCAGTCCAAGCGGGTACCCTAGTAAGGGGAACAGGGACTGTCTCTGACATGAACTCTGTGGCTAGCTCTTTGACAGCATCCCCTGGATGGGGGATCAGCCAAGCTAGGACACAGAGGAGGACAATGCAGCCAGTTCAGATGAGACAGGATAAGCTAGGGTCAGATGGAAGGGGAGGAGGACCTCCCCTATCAGTGGACTTTGACAGGGGCATAGGAGGAGATGAGGGAGGGAGGGTGAGTTTGGAATGGGAGGGAGGAGACTACAGCTGTGATACAAAGTGAATAAACTGTAATTAGTATAAAAAGAGAAATAAAAAAGACTTTAAACATGAAAGTGTGTTGGATTTTATCAAATGACTTTCAGCATGTATGGTGATAATCATGTGTTTGATTTTTTTCTTTCAGTTAGTTTATTTGGTACTTTACATTGATGGATTTCCATGTTTTGAACCACACCTGCATACCTGGGACAAAGTCTAGTTGATCATAGCAGATGATATATTTTATATGGTTCTTGGATTCAGTTTGTGAGTATTTTAATGGTACATTTGTGTCAATATAAATAAGGGAAATAGGTCTAACCTTTCCTTTTTTTGATGGGTCTTTGTGAGGTTTATATACCAAGGTGGTGTCATAGAATAAGTTTGATGATACTCCTTCTCTTTGGAATAGTTTGAAGAGTATTTGTGTTAGCTCTTTTTTGAAGGCCTGCTATAATTCTTTACTGAAACCATTTGGCCCCCGTTTTTTATTTTATTTTTTACTTTTTTTTGGATGAGAGAAATTTGGTGACTTATTCTGTTTCCTTAGTTAATATTGTACTATTTAATTTATTCACTTGATCTTGATTCAACTATTGAAAGGTGTATCGATCAGGAACTTTTTCCATTTCATTTAGATTTTCAAATTTTGTTGCATAATTCTTTTGAAGTAAGCCCTACTGATTCCTTGGATTTCCTAATTGTCTATAGTGATGGCCCTCTTTTCATTTATTTATTTTGTTTATTTGAAGAGTGCCTCTCTGCCTTTTAGTTACTTTGGCTAAGCATATTTTTCTATTTTGTTGTTTTTCTCAAAGAACCAGCTATTGGTTTTGTTGATTCTTTGAATGTTTTCTTTTCTTTTTTTTTTCTTTTTTTTTCTAGTTTATTGATTTCGGACCTGAGTTTGGTTACTTCTAGTCATTTATGCCTCTTGGGTGTGTTTTTTCTTTTTCTTTTCCTTTTCTTTTCTTTTTTTTTCTTTTCTTTTCCCTTCTCTTCTCTCTCTCTTTCTTTCTTACTTTTATTTTTAGAGCTTTCATGTGATCTGTTAAGTTGCTTGTATGAGATTTCTGAAATTTCTTTATGAAGGCACTTAGTGCTACAAACTTTCCACTTAGCACTGCTTTCATTGTATCCCATAAGATTGGGTATATGGTGCCTTCATTTTCATTGAATTCTAGGAAGACTTTAATTTATTTCTTATTTCTTCCCTAACCCAGCTGTCATTAAGTAGAGAGCTGTTCAATTTCCATGCTTATGTAGGCTTTTTGCTAATGCTGCTGTTGGTGAGGTTCAACTTTAGTCCATGGTGGTCTGATAGTACTCAAGGGATGATTTCTATCTTCTTTTATCTGTTGAGGCTTGCTTTGTGACTATTTATATGATCTATTTAGGAGAAGGTTCTAGGAGGTGCTGAGAGAAAGGTAATTTTTTTTGTGTTTGGATGAAAAGTTCTGTCAATGTCTGTTTGGTCCACTTGATTGATGACATTGTTAGTGTCATTGTTTCTTTGTTTAATTTCTGTTTTGTTGACCTGTCCTTTGATGAGAGTGGAGCATTGAAGTCTCCTACTATTAAAGTGTAGGAATCTAAGTGTGCTTTAAGTTTTATTAATGTTTATTTTACAAAAGTGGTTGGCCTTGTATTTGAGGCATAGATGTTCAGTACAGAGATGTTTTGTTGATGGAATTTTTCTTGAGTATGAAAAGACCTTCCACATCCCTTTTGATTAATTTTGGTTGAATGTTTATTTTATTAGATATTAGAATGGCTACTCCTGCTTACTTCTTGGGTCTGTTTGATGGGAAAACCATATTCCAGCCCCTTTCTTTCATGAAATGTCTATCTTTGTAATTGAGGTGTGTTTCTCATATATAACAGAATGTTGGGTTTTTTTTATGCGTCCATTCTGTTAGTCTGTATGCTTTTGCTGCAGAGTTTAGTCCATTGATGTTGAGAGAGGTTAGTGACCAGTGACCGTTAGATCCATTTATTTTGATGTTGGATTTAGTAGGTTATTTGTGTACTTGGTCACTTTCAGTTTTTCTGCAGTGTGGTTATTTTTTTTCCTGTATTGTTCTGTGTATAGTTAGTCTTCTTAGGTTGTATTTTTCCTACTAGTACATTCTGTAATAATGGCTTTTCAGGTAAGTATTGTTTAAAGTTTTGGTAGTTGAATATCTTATTTCCTCCATTTATGATGACTGAGAGTTTTGCTGAGTATAGTGGTCTTGGCTGACATCTTTGTTCTCTAATGGTGTCCATGATATTGATCCTGTCTCTTCCAGCTTTCATAGTCTTTGTTGAGAAGGCAGGTGTGATTCTGATGGGTTTTCCATTGTAGGTTTCTTGGCCTTTTACCCTTGCAGCTTTTGGTATTTTTCTTTGTTCTATACATTTAGTGTTTTGATTACTATGTGTTTGGAGGCTTTTTATTTTCTGGTCCAATCTATTATGTGTTTTGTAGGCCTCTTGTATGCATATAGACCTCTCCTTTAAATTGGGGAAAATTTCTTCTATGATTTTATTGAAAATATTTCCTGGGCCTGAGAGACAGAATCTTGTTTTGCCTCTATTCCTTTCATTCTTAAGTTTTGTATTTTCATATTGTCCTTGATTTCTTGGATGTTTTGTGTTAGGAATTTTGTTAGAGATAACATATTCTTTGATGGATACATTGATTACTTCTATTTTATCCTCATTCCCTAAGATTCTTTTTTCCATCTCTTGTAATCTGTTGGATATGCTTATTTTGGTACTTTATGCTTTCTTTCCTAAATTTTACCTCTCCTATGATTTCCTCAATTTGTGTTTTCTTTAACATTTTCCATATCCATCTTCAGATTTTGAATCATTTTGCTTATTTCCTTCACCTGTTTCTTTGAATTTTCCTTCAATTCCTTCACCTGTTTTTTTAAACTTTTTTTTTATTTCATTTCTTTCAGCAGCTAATTTTTTTTTCCTCTAAACCTCACGAACTGTTTTGCTGTATCTTCTAGTATTTCTTCACTGATGGCCATAATCTGTTTGAGCCTATTTTTTTTCTGTATTCCTATATAAATTTAATTCATTTCCTCTATTATCATCTTCATAGGCATATATTTAAGGTCATCTTCTTGAGTTTCACTTATGTTTAGGGTATCCAAAGATGCTTGCCCTTGGATAATTGGGTTCTGGAGTTACCATATTGTTTTGGCTTTTATTGATTGTGCTTTTACACAGAATTTTAACCATCTTGGTGTCTCAGATGTGGGCAGATAGATTCTGGTGCCTGCTGGAGTCCTGAGGGGTGGGGGGTGCAGGAGAAATTTCCTTGGCAGGCAGATGGTTGTTCCTGAAGAAGCCCTCCTCAGCTTT
Organism: Meriones unguiculatus; assembly: GCF_030254825.1. NCBI lineage: Eukaryota > Metazoa > Chordata > Mammalia > Rodentia > Muridae > Meriones > Meriones unguiculatus. Next base: position 21,287,859 of record NC_083353.1, on the reverse strand, counting down.
TTGTTTATGGTCACCAAATGGCCTGTGCTTCTCAGGGACTTAAAATAGCTCTACTCAGGCGTATGGTCCTGTGGGTTAACTTGGCTACATGGGAGCCCAGGGGCTCGCCTCTCAACAGAAGTTCTGGAGACAGCTGTCCTGCCATTGTCTTCTTTTGCTCTGAATTTAGTGAGCTGCTGCTGCATATATGCTGTTTTTGCTTGGCTAGTCTCCTTGAAGAAACAGGGATCTCTGAGGTTTCACTAGGGAGAGAAGTTGAGCTTTGGAGAAGTATCTGGGCTGCTCCTGTGGGTCACAGGTGTCTGTAGGTCTGAGGTTGGATCCCTGTGGCCCAGTACCCAAGAAGTAATCATTGGCCAGTGAGCTCAGCACACAGGTATGTGGCTGGAGGCTAGATTCCCTGAGTCTGTGGAAACCTAGGAACTTTTCCAGGCATTAGCTGGGTGTCCTGAGTTTGGACCTGATGCTCCCTTCAGTGTGGGATTTCCTTACTACTTGGAGATCCACTCTGTGGTGTTTTGGGGTCCACAATTCAACTGGGATGGTGAGTAGAGCATTCAGGTGTGTGGCTCTGCATTGGTGACTGCGTGCCTGCAGGAACCCAGGAACTTTTCGGGGGGTGGCATGGCTGGGTGACCTGAGTATGATCAGGCCCAATTCCTTCATTCACTGTGGGGTTTCTTCTGTACTGGGAAACCCAGTTTCTGCTGTTGTGTGGCCCACAGCTCATTCTGTGACCATGATCAGAGCACACAGGCATGTGGCTCTGGGTTTGCAATCAAGAGCCTGTAGCGAAATCAAGAGCTCTTCTGGAAATTAGCTGGGTGACCAATTGTACCTGATGGCTTTCCTCAGCATGTGGTTTTTTCTGACCTGGGAAACATAATTTCTGGTGTTTTGGGGCTCACTATTGGTCTGTTCGTTGATATTCAGTCACTGCTGCCCTGGTGAACAGACAGTGTCCTCTTGACATTGCCATCTTGGATCATGACCACATCATCTTGTTTTCTATCACCTTAGTATTTTTGTCTGACTGACAGTACTTACTTCTCTGTCATCAATGATAAGGAATGTGAAATTTACTTGTTAATTTCCTTTGAATGACAACATATGTACATGTTAATGGAACTCTATGCAATGGGAGACAAGAGTATGTACATATATATATTTGAGATTGTATCTAGCTATGTTTCTGTGTCAAATAAACTATTTTTCATAGGTTGCTGGCATATGTCAGTTTCTCTTGTCAGCATCCCAAATTCTCAGATTATAGGCACACATCAACAAAGTGGGCAGAGGTGTGACTCTTAAAACTGCACTATGTGGCAAATTAAGTCCAGTAATGGTATAGGGGAAATACCTTAGGAAGATGGATAGGAATGGCAGCCAAATCATTTTTAGCACATGTCTCACCATCACCTGCCATCCTGCTATGAAGCCTAATGAGACTGAAGTGATTGTCACTTGCAGCCCCATCTATATACTACAAGTTATGGAATTCTAGGTGTACTACTGATTGAATGCATAAGTTAAAACACTGACAGTTTGGAGCTAACATTATTTCCACTGGTCACCTCTAGGAGGAGCTATGAACTGTAGGCTTCTTCTGGGGGAGACTAGAGACTAATAGTTTGTGGAGGAAACTGGTAGAAGTAGAGAACCTCCCTGACCATGTCTGCAGCATAGAGGGTCACCACAAGCTGCAAAATCAGTGGTATCTCACAGCCCGCTATTTAGCCTGATTCCACCAAAAGCAGAGAAAGGCTAGTAATTTGTTTGCCTGGGTAACTCCCAGGCATCTTTACTGCTCCTGGATCTAGGACAGAGTTCAGTTTCTCTACCATTAGCATTCAGACTGTGGCAGTTTGTTACTGTGAAGGCTGTTGCAGTCTGCTCTTCAGGGCATTAGCTTGTAATACAGACACCTTTAGAACTCAGCCTGGCAGCCATTGTCTGAAGCAGCAAATTTTATCTCTACAGAGCCTGATAATCACTCTCCTCACTATCAGTGAGACTTGCCTTACTCACCTAGACTTGAAAGTCTCAGAAAGCATTCAAGGGCTAATGTGTCCTTTAATCTTTTCTGGGAGACACAACTTTGAATCAAGATTAAATAATTATTTTCCACTTCTTTTGCCTATCTTTTTGTTTTTCTTTATTTTATATTTTAATTTTTCACATAATTACAGTTTATTCACCGTGTATGCCAGCTGTAGCCCACTTCCTCACTCCCTCTCAATCCCACCCTCCCTCGCTCATCTCCTCCCCTGACCCTCTAGAAGTACAAAGGTAGTTGAGGTCCTCCTCTCCTTCCCTCTGTCCCTATCTTATCAGGAATCATCAGGACTGGTTTTATTGTCTTCCTTTGTGTCCTGGTAAGGCTGCTCCTCATTGGGGGGGGATGTGATCAAAGAGCCAGCCACTGAGTTCTCTCTGTTAAGTTTGATGTTGGCTATAGGCTTGCTGTATATTATCTATATTATGTTTAGGTATATGCTTTGTATCCATGATATCTCCAAGACTTTAAACATAAATGGGTGTTGAATTTTGTCAAATGCTTTTTTGGCAGCTACAGAAAAGATCATGTGGTTTTTATCCTTCAGTTTGTTTATACAGTGGGTTTCATTGATGTATTTCCGTATATTGAACCACCCCTGTGTGCCTGCGATGAAGCCTACTTGGTTATGGTAGATGATATATTTGATGTGTTCTTGGATTCGGTTTGCAAATATTTCATTGTGTTCTCGGATTAGGTTTGCAAATATTTTATTGAGGTGTTTTTTGTTTGTTTGTTTTTTGTTTTTGTTTTTGTTTTTGCAGCAGTGGTCTTTAGAGGGAAAGGTCTGACATTCTTTTTTTTTGTTAGGTCTTTTTGTGGTTTAGGTATCCAAGTGACTGTGGCATAGAATCAGTTTGGTAATGTTCCTTCTGTTTATAATTTGTTGACTAGTTTGAAGTGAATCTGAGTTAGCTCTTTTTTGAAGGTCTGGTAGAATGCTGCTCTAAAATCATCTGGCCATGGGCTTTGTTTTGGAAGGGAGACTTTGGAAGACTGCTTTTATTTCCTTGCAGGATATAATACTACTTAATCTATTTACCAAATCTCGATTTAATTTTGGCAAATGTAATATGAAAAGGAAATTGTCCATTTCCTTTAGATTTTCAAATTTTGTGGCATATTGGCTTTTGAAGTAAGACCTAATGATTGTTTGGATTTCCTCAGTGTCTGTTGTTAAGTTCCCGTTTTCGTTTCTGATTTTTCTAATTTGGATAGTTTCTCTCTGCCTTTTAGTTAGTTTGGCTAAGGGTTTGTCTATCTTTTTATTTCCTCAAAGAACCAGATATTGGTCTTATTGTTTCTTTGTAATGTTCTCTTTGTTTCTAAATCATTGATTTCAGCTCGGAGTTTGATTATTTCCAATTGTCTACTCCTCTTGGGTGTGTGTGCTCTTTTTTTCCTAGGGCTTTTAGGTGTGCCTTAAGTTGTTTGTGTGAGATGCCTCACACTTTTTTGTGGAGGCACTTAGTGCTACGAACACTCCTCTTAGCAATGCTTTCATTGTTTTCCATAAGTTTAATTAACTTGAATCTTCATTTTCATTGAATTTTAGGAAGTCTCTAATTTATTAATCACACTTTATTCACTTTGTATCCCCCCATAGACCCCTCCCTGCTCCCCTCCCAATCCCACCCTTCCTCCCTCTTCTCCATACATGCCCCTCCCCAAGTCCAATGACAGGGGAGGTCTTCCTCTCCTTCCTCATCTTAGTCTATCAGGTCTCACCAGGAGTGGCTTCACTGTCTTCTTCTGTGGCGTGGTAAGGCTGCTACCCCCTCAGGGTAAGATGATCAAAGAGCAGGCCAATCAGTTCATGTCAGAGACAGTCCCTATCCCCATTACTATGGATCCCACTTGGACACTGAACTGCCATGAGCTACATCTGTGCAGGGGTTCTAAGTTACCTACACCAATGGTCCTTGGTTGGAGTATCAGTTTCAGAAAAGACCCCTGTGCCCATTACTTGGCCTTTTTACCTTGCTGCTTTTTGTGCTTTTTTCTTTCTTCTGTAGATTTATTGTTTTGACTATGATGTGACATAAGGAGTTTCTTTTCTGATCTAGTCTATTTGGTGTTCTGTAGGCCTCTCGTATGTTTATTGACATCTCTTTCTTAAGTTGGAAAATTTTTCTTCTATGATTTTTTTGAAAATATTTTCTGGACCTTGGATCCTGGAATCCTCTTTTTCATCTGCTACTACTATTCTTAGTTTTCGTCTTTTCATGGAATCTTTGATTTCTTGGATGTGTTGTGTTTCAAACTTTCCCAATTTACTTTTTCTTTGGGAGATGTATCAATTTCTCCAAGTGTATCTTCAGCACCTGAAATTTTCTCTTCCATCTCTTGTATTCTACGGTGATGCTTACCTTTGTGGTTCCTGATGTTTTCTCTAATTTCTCAGCTCTAGGGCTGTCTCTGTTTGTGTTTTCTTTATTGATTCTAATTCTGTTTTCATGTCTTGGAACATTTCCTTCATCTGTTTAAATGTGTTTTCCCATCTTTCCATGATGGCCTTTTTTTTTATTATTCATTTCCTCTCTATATGCCATGAATTGTTCCTCTATCTGTGCCTATATTCGTTTGGCTGTATTTGCCTGTACTTTGAGAACTTTTTTCCTTTCTTCTTTAATGTGCCTCTAATATCTTGACAAACCTACAACTGAGATTATTTTCCTTTGTTTCCAATGAAGTGTAATGTCCATTGATATTTGTGGTTGCTGGTGAAGCCATAATGACCTGATTTTTGTTATATGTGTTTTTATGCTGACCTCTAGCCATCTCCTTATCTGTAACCTTCAGTGTTTGTTCATGGAATCTGTACTTCGGACTGTGTCTCTCTTTCTCTAGTATCTGTAGTATATATACTTCAGGAAGATGAGAAAGGTCCACCAATTTGAGAGGAGATGCTGTTGTTTCAGCTATAGCTAAGGGAGGAAAGTCACAGAGCAGGTGCCCAAGTGTGGGAAAGCAAGTATGGGCATGTGCATGGAAGTGTGCCTTGAAGCACATGGTATTAGAGAGTATAGATGCCTGGAATGTGGGTCTTAAGTGCAGGAGGGGTGCGGGTGCTAGAGCTGTTCACAAGAGCAATTTGCATGTGCAGGTGCCCTGAATATCTCAGTGGCCTACAAGCTTGCCTAACTGTCTTCCTGGTATTTAGATCTGTCTGGGCTCCAGGAACTATATGACTGGACTTCACTGGTGGACCCACAGAACAGAGGCTTCAATGTTGAGAATGCTGTCCCAAGGAACCTTTTGTTGCCCATAGTGTGTGTGTGTGTGTGTGTGTGTGCATAGGAGGATCAAATGTCTGGCTGCTAGCATAGAAACACCCTGGATCTGGGGCTCTGATACCTGGGAGGCCCTTGAAATTCTGTACATATGCGTGCAGCCCTGATAGGCCTGCACACAGTGGTGGCTGGGGGTCCTGCACAGCCACAGAATGGGAGACCAGCACAGTTTTCCCCTGGGAGACCCTGGGAGGTTTGTACATCAGTCTGGCACTGTGGAACTGGGAGGCCTGTTTCTGCTCTCTCAGTTGCTGAGCAGGGATTTCCATGCTTGAAGCAGCAGGCACTGCGAGCCGATACTGCAGAGGTGGGAGTACAATCAAGGGGAAGTGCTGCATTTGAATATTCAACATTTTCAGTCCTTGGAGATGTCCGTGGGTGACATGATCCAAATGGTATCAGCTTACTCGTTGTCACCTCTTACCCTGGAAGCCTCAGTGTCGATGTTCTGGCTTCAGCTGTTACTTCCCTCACCAATTTTGGAAATTTGAATACCTTGCCCTTCAGGTATGGTGCGTGGTGGTCCCCACAATTTTGGATCCTACCTTTGTCCTTCTCGTTAGCATTATTTTAGAGGTGATTTTACACAAACTATTCTCATTTTTATGGCTGTGATTATAAGTAGAATAAGTAGTTTGGAAATAATTTTAAAATGTTCTTTTCATATTTATCATCCATACTCTTTAAATAGATATTCTTTAAATTTCAGTCATGACCTCATTTTATTTATTGAACTTCCTATATTACCTATGAATAAATATTGCCTATGCATAAAATTTGTTTGTGTCTGAGTTAAAATGAAAGTACTTAGAAATCATGAGGAATTACGTCACAGAAATATACTCTTGTGCTATCAAAATTTTGGCTATCAGTGGCTATCAAAATTTTGGTAGCCACTGAATAAGTAAAAAATGAAACTGATCCACATTCACCTGTATAAATTCAACAGTCTCCCATGTGTTCTGCATATGGACAAAACACATGAGCAGCAGCAGAGCCTCAGAGAGCACCTGCCTACTCACCCTGCATTTTTTTCTGCCCTTGTTGAAAAATTAACTGTGTTGGACTTTACTCATTACACACAATGTTGGATTTTAGAAAAGCAATCTTCTTACAAGATTATGTTACATAACCATATTTATACCCAGTACTGATGAGATTTTATGTCAAATTGACACAAACTAAAAACATGATGGACAAACCTCATTTAAGAAAATGCCTTAGTACTAAGTACTAACACATTGGGCAAGCCTGTTGGGCTTTTTCTTTGTTAAAATTGAATATTTTTTATTAATTATAATTTATTTACTTTCAATCCCAACTCTAGCCCCGTCCCTTGTCCTCTCCTAATCCCCCCTTCCTCCTTCTTCTCTACCCAAGCCCCTCTCCCATTCCACTAATAGGGGAGGTCCTCTTTCCCTTTCATGTGATCCTAGTCTATCAGGTCTCATTAGAAGTGGCTGCATTGTTTTCCTCTGTGGCCTGGTAAGGCTGCTCCCCCGTTAGGGTGAGGTGATAAAAAACAGGCCACTGAGTTCATATCAGAGACCATTCCTCTTCCCATTACTAGGGAATTCACTTGAACAATGAGCTGCCATGGGCTACCTCTGTGCAGGGGTTCTGGTTACCTCCATGCATGGTCCTTGTTTAGAGTATCAGTCTCAGAAAAGATCTCTGTGTCCAGATTTTTTTTCTCCTTTTGTAAAGCTCCTGTTCCTTCCAGGTCCTTGTATATCTCCCATTCTTTCATAAGATAACCTACACTCTGCCCAATGTTTGGCTATGATTTTCAACCTCTGATTTGACACTCTGTAGGTGAGAGTCTTTTAGAGTCCCTCTGTGGTAGGCTCTTGTTCTGTTCCCTGTTTTCTCCCTCTTCTCATGCCCATCCCTTTTACCTTTATGATTGAAGACTGATCATCTTACCCAGGGTCTTCCTTCTTGATTAGCTTCTTTAGGTGAACCGATTTTGGTATGTTTATCCTATCTTATTTGTCTAATATCCACTTATAAGTGAGTCTATACCATGTGTGTCTTTTTTGCTTCAGGGATACCTCACTCAGGATGATGTTTTCTAGTTCTCACCATTTGCCTGAAAATTGCATGATTTCTTCGTTTTTAATTATGGAATACTTTTCCCTTGTGTAATTGTATAAAAATTTCAGTATCCATTCCTTAACTGAGGGAAATCTGGGGTGTTTTCAGCTTCTGACTATTACAAATAAAGCTGCTACAAACATTGTTGAGCAAATGTACTTGTTGTGTACTTGATCATCTTTTGGATATATGCCTAGGATGGGTATAGCTGGATCTTGAGGTAGCACTATTCCTAATTGTCTGAGAAAGCACCAGATTTGTTTCCAAAGTGGTTGTATAAGTTTACATTCCTGCCTGAAATGGAGGAGATTTCTCCTTTCTCCACATCCTCTCTATCATGTGTTGTCACTTGAGTTTTTGATCTTAGCCATTCTGATGGGTGTAAGGTCAAATCTCAGGGATGCTTTGATTTGCATTTCCCTGATAGCTAAGGATGTTGATCATTTCTTTAGGTGTTTCTCTGCCATTCTTTATTCTTCTACAGAGAATTCTCTGTTTAGCTGTGTACCACATTTTTTAATAAGATTACTTGATTTGTTGCTTCTTGAGTTATTTATATATTCATTATATTAGCCCTCCATCAGATATAGGTTTGGTGAAGATCCTTTCCCAATCTGTAGGCTTTCTTTTTGTTTTGAGGACATTTTCTTTTGCTTTACAGAAGCTTTTCTGTTTCATGAGCTCCCAATTATTTATTGTTGATCTTAAACCCTGTGCTGTTGGTGTTCTGTTCAGGAATTCTCCTGTGCCAATGAGTTCAAGGCTTTCCCCCACTTTTTCTTTTAACAGGTTTAGTGTTTTTTTTTTTATATTGAGGTCTTTGATCTATTTGGACTTTAGTTTTGTGTAGGGTGATAAGTATGGTTCTAATTCATTTTTCTACATGTAGATATCCAGTTAGACCAGCACCATTTTTTGAAGGTGCTGTCTTTTCTCCATTGTTTGGTTTTGGCATCTTTGTCAAAAGTCAGGTGTCCATAACTGTGTGAGTTTACTTTTGCGTCTTATATTCATTTCCATTGATCCACCATCTGCTTTCTCTGCCAGTACCAAGCAGTTTTTAATACAGTTGCTCTACTGTACAGTTTGCTATCAGGGATGGAGATAACTCCAGATCATTTCTTGCAGACCCTAAGAGAACACAGATGTCAGCCCAGACTACTATTCCCAGCAAAATTATCAGTCATCATAGATAGAGAAAACAAGATATTCAATGACAAAAAACAAATTTAAGCAATACCGACACACAAATCCAGCATTATAGAAGGTACTAGAAGGAAAAATACAACCCAAGAAAATTAATTTCTTTTAGGAAAACACATGAAATAAATAACCTTGCTTCTGTAAAATTAAAAGTAGCCAAGTACACAAATACACTATCACCCCCAACATCAAAATCAAAGTATCTAAAAGCCATTGGTTATTAATCTCTCTCAACATCAATGGACTCATTTTTCAATAAAAAGACACTGACTGACAGAATGGATACTTAAACAAGATCAATCTATCTGTTGCATATAAGAAACACATCTAAGTCACAAAGATAGACAATACCTGAGAGTAAAAGACTGGTAGACGGTTTTCTAAGTAAATGGACCCAAGAAGCAAGCAGAAGTAGCCATTCTAATGTCTAATAAAGTAGACTTACAATCTAAATTAATCAAAAGAGGTGGGGAAGGACACTTAATATTCATCAATGAAAATTCCACCAAGAAGACATCTCAATCCTGAACATCTATGCCACAAATCCAAGGGCACCCACATTCCTAAAAGAAACCTTAATAAAACTTAAAGCACACAGAGATCCCCACATTGTAGGTGATGCAGCTATTGATGATGACCCTGGGTTCCTCAACAAAACAACCTGAGCAAGCCATTAGGAGAAATCCAGTAAGCAGCACTCCTCCTTGGCCTTTGCTCAGCTTCTACCTCTGGGTTGCTTCTCTTTTTTAATCCTAGCCCTAACTTCCTTCAATGATGGACTGTTATCTGGAAGTGTCCCAGGTCCCGCCTCTGAGAAAAAGGTAGCAGACAGGTCTGATGCTCTTTGGGTGGATGACACCTAAATGAACATCTGTACAAAGTCCCAATTTATTTGTAATATCAGAGATCAGACCTCTACTCTTGCCTGATGCGTCTAAAACAAAAAGGGGGAACTGTAGAGAGCTGCGGAATGCTATGCCTTAAAGATGGAGCTGGTTTCTGCCTTCCACCTTCCCGATGGTGAGTGCTCTCTGTCACGAACAACTCCACATTTGGCTAAGGCCGAGGATCTGGCTTGCTTCCATGTATGTGGACCTATCTGCATTGCCCCCGTGGCACGCCTGGGTTGGCTACCCAGAGGCTATTTAAGCTGTGGGCTGGCTTTCCCCGGGGTCCGAGGATTGTTCAATGTTCCTGAATAAACTGCATTGAAAAAAAAAAAAATAAAGAGAGCCTGACTCAAAAGAACACAAATAAATAAAAAAAAAATTTCTCCTACTTTTAAGTTGTTTTTGGTCATGATATTTTATCATAGCAGTAGTAATCCTAAATAAGACACACCCATTACTCTCCTGTTTCTCTCTGTTCCATACTTCATTGACCTCACTCACCAAATTCTACTTCTATACATCCACCACAATTGTGTTCATGCTTATATAATTACGTTTAAACTATAAGATTTATAAGCAGAGGGTACATGAGATACTTTTGTTTCAAAGCCATTTGTCCACCTCTTCCTTCTGGGTCATATACCACTCTTAATTCTCCCTATCTGCTCTTAAATTTAGAGACCCACAAACATCACTCTATACTAAAGCCTTATATGATTTTGTGTTGACAGCCATTAACTTCCAGGCTTTTATCTCATATTTATGAGTAAATTTCAAATTCATGAAGGGGAAACCCAGGCCTATGTAATCAATATGCTAACTAATGTCATCTATGTATTCCTTAAAAACAAATTGATCAACTGCTTTTGGAGGCCATGGCAGTATTATAGTCAAGATACAATTCTTCATGTTTTGTGTGTCTTCTTACAATTATAATATCTACTTGATGAATTCTCCATTTTTATTAGTTGTTTTTCTATTGTGATAAACATGATAACCAAAGCAACTTCTAATGAAAGTGTTCATTGGGGTTTTCAGATAATTAGAATCCATGATAGCCGAATGAAGGCAGCTGACCAAGTAGTTGTTTGAGCAGAAGTTCAGGGTTCACATCTCCAACTCTATGTATGTATTTAGATTTGTATATGTGTATGTTTGTCTGTCTGTATGTATGTCTGTCTGTATGTATGTATAACATGTGTGTGCATTATTAGAATTATAGATGGCTGAGATTTATTAAACAATTGCTTGCAATCAAACATGAGATTTTTAAGAGAAAGAAATGCTCATAACCATTGACCAGACACTCTACCCCTAAACCTTTCTGTTTTAATATTTATCCTCTTTTATCTTCTCTTTTATTTCTCTCCTCTCCACATTTATCATCCCCCCAATCCAGATTTCTCTTTTCTTCTCTCCACCTTCTCCTTTCTTTCCTTTCTCTCACCTCCTCTTCTCCTTCCCCTTCTTTATTTCTTTTCTTCTTTTTCCCTTCCCCAATTTCTTCCTGCTGTTGTTGATCAGGATATTTATTGTTTCCTCAGAATGGTAATCAAATGTTTTTTCTACCATTATTCCTGTGGAACCCACTTGGCATAAAATTTTTTGTTTCAACAGAAGTTTGTCATGAGTGCATCTTGATATTTGTGGTTTGAGAACTCTAAGTTGGTTCTTGAACTATTATGTTGACTCCCCCACCCCAGTGTTTGCTTACTCACTGTGATGATATTTTTGCCTGTAGATTTAACCTGGACACTCTCACAATGCAATAGCCAGGCTATTTTCTTTCTTATTTGATAACTACTTTGCATAAGTCCCTACAAGCCAACCCAACTTCTCATATTTCATAAACCAGGCCTTTGCCATGAGAACTGAAAAACTTCAGAGAGGCAGGGGAACCAAGATGGAGTCACAGACCAAGGTGTTCATATGCCTGCTCCTCTGGATGTCTGGTGAGACATTAAACACTATTGGAATGTCATCAAAATAATTCATTTGTAGAAAAACAGCTATTTCCTATTGGAATCCAATAGTATGCAGGCAATGTCATTAGAAAAGGCATTTTCGATACCAACATTTGTATCAGGAATTCATTTTGTGTATATTTTTATATTCATTGTCTTTTTCTGATTGCATGTGCTAAAGAGAACATTGAGATGACCCAGTCTTAATAAAAGAAACCTGTTGGTTTTGTAAAAAAACAGTAAAAGGCGGGAGCCAAGATGGCGGCGCCAGGAGAGCACCACATCTGACAAACAGTACAGTACTCTCTGTGCAGCAACCAGGAGACTGAACTCTGGGCCCTTAAACTACACCGATCGTATTTCCCAGGTGAGGGGAGGCTCCCACGGCGTGGGAATCAGTCGGGTCCACTCACAGCTACCCAGCCAGAACCCGAAGAAATCCCGGGTAATGTGGGCTTTGGGTCTCCGGGCTGGAGCCACAAGCATGCATGTCCCAATCATTGTCCCAGGCTGGTCCGTGGGCACAAGGGTGCCTGAGACTGGGAGTCCCAGTCGCAAGAAAACCCCACGGGGAAGCAAAGTTTCCAGTCTGATCACAGGTCACCCAGTCTACTCCAGAAGGTCTCTAGGACTGCAGGTAACCACCGCAATCACAACTGAGATACTGCCACTCAGAGAGCTGCGCGCTCAGCTCAGCAGTACAGACAAGCTGCGCACCCCAGTACAACAGGGACTGGGAACCCCTGTCCAGAGAGGACCCCACAGGGAAGGAAGAAATCGTGTTGCTGGGGTCCCCTGGGGAAAGTCTAGCAGACTGCAGATTGCAAACAGGTGAGTACGCCCAGCCATCACAGATCTGGGCCCAAACAGGGAGCACAGAGTGATTGGAAACTCAGCTCCTGCAGACTAGCAGGTGGGTGCATGCTCTGCCAGCCCAGAGGCCTGCTTTGTACCAACTACTCCTTACAGATAGAACTGTGTGCCCCAAGACACCAGAGCAGTACTCACCCACCATAGATTACCTCTTGGGTTCTGGGGCACAGAGCCCCAACCTCAGACCTACAAAAGACCAGGAACCCTGAGATCAACCCCCAGATACTGCTCCAAGGGGCAACCAGTTATCCCTAACAAAATCGACCAAACCACAGGACACACACAGGTTACAGCAGCTGATACTAAATTTACAGCAAGAATCCCAGAAGGAGAGCAGCTGTCTCCAGGACTTCTCCCAGTGAGAGGAGAGCCTTCTTGACTAATCAGGACCACAGTTACGACCCAAAAAAACACTGGACATCCAGGGACTATACCCAAAAAGCTGGGAAGGCTTCCTTCAGGAAAAACCATCATCCTGCCAAAGAGATTCTCTCCACTAAAAGAGTCCAGGAACAACCAGAAACTAAAATCAAACAACTAAGATAGCCCAATGGGTAGAGGACAGAGTAAAAGTTCAACCAACAAAAGCCAGAGCAATATGGCATCTCCAGAACCCAGTTATCCAGGGGCAAATAGCCCTAGACACCCCAGCATAAATGAAATTCAAGGAGATGACCTAACATCTATGCTCATGAAGAAGATAACAGAGGAAACAAATAAAATTTGAAAATAAATAGAGGAAGCTGCAGCCAAACAGTCTGTGGCCGTTAGAGAGAAAATGCTTAAATCACTGAATGAAATAAAAGAAACAGTAGATTGTTCAAACAAACAGCTGAAGGAATTGACAGAAAAACATGAAAATACAGTCAGACAGGTGAAGGAAAACAACAAAATAGCTCAAGACCTGAAGGTAAAATTGGAAAAATTAAAAAAAAAAAAACACAAATGGAAGAAATTGTGGAGAGAAAGAACTTAGGGAAGAAAACAGGAACTACAGAGGTTAGCATAACCAATAGGCTACAAGAAATGGAAGAAAGAATCTCAGGTGTAGAAGATACAATGGAAGAAATAGATGTATCTGTCAAAGAAAATGTTAAATCTAAAAAATTCCTGACACAGACCATCCAAGAAATTCAAGACAACATAAAAAGACAAAACCTAAGAATAATAGGAATAGAAGAAAAAGAAGATTCCCTGCACCAAGGCCCAGAAAATATTTTCAACAAAATCATTGCAGAAAATTTCACCAACTTAAAGGAGAGGCCAATAAGAATACAAGAGGCCTATAGAACACCCAATAAATTAGACCAGAAAAGAAAATCTTCCTGCCACATAATAATCAAAACCGTAAGTATACAGAAAAAAGAAAAAAATACTAAAAGCTGCAAGAGAAAAAGGCCAAGTAACATATAATGGCAAACCCATTAGAATCACACCTGACTTTTCAACAGAGACTATGAAAGCCAGAAGGGCCTGGACGGATATCATGCAGACCCTAAGAGAACACAGATGTCAGCCCAGGCTACTATACCCTGCAAAACTCTCAGTCCTCATAGACGGAGAAAACAAGATATTCAATGACAAAACAAATTTCAACAATACCTACATACAAATCCAGCATTACAGAAGACAGTGGAAGGGAAAATACAAACCAAGAAAACTAGCTACATTCAAGAAAACACAGGAAATAAATAACCTCACTACAGTAAAACAAAAAGCAACCAAGCACACAACCGTATGACCACAGCCAACATCAAATTCAAAGGATCTAACAGCCACAAGTCGTTAATCTCTCTCAATATCAATGGACTTAATTCTCCAATAAAAAGACACAGACAAACAGAATGGATGCGTAAACAAAACCCAGCAATCTGTTGTATATAAGAAACACACCTAAGTCACAAGGATAGACATTACCTGAGGCTAAAGGGATGGAAGACGGCTTTTCAAGTAAATGGATGCAAGAAGCAAGCAGGAGTAGCCATTCTAATATATGATAAAATAAACTTTCAACTAAAATTAATCAAAAGAGATGGGGAAGGACACTTCATACTCATCAAGGGAAAATTCCACCAAGAAGACATCACAATCCTGAACATCTATGCCCCAAATACAAGGGCACCCACATTTGTGAAAGAAACATTGATAAAACTTAAACCACACATAGATCCCCACACACTAATAGTGGGAGACTTCAACACCCCACTCTCAACAAAGGACTGATCAACAAAACAGAAATTAAACAAAGAAACAATATCTCTAACAGAGGTCATTAATCAAATGGACCTAACAGACATTTACAGAACCTTACACCCAAACGCAAGAGAATTTCCCTTCTTCTTAGCACCTCATGGAACCTTCTCCAAAATAGACCACATAGTTGGTCACAAAGCAAGCCTCAACAGATACAAGAAGATTGAAATAATCCCTTGTATCCTGTCTGATCACCATGGAATAAAGCTGGACCTCAGTTAAAACAGAAATAGCAAAAAGCCTACACATACATGGAAACTGAACAACTTGCTACTAAAAGACAGCTGGGTCAGGGAAGAAATAAAGAAAGAAATGAAATCTTCCTAGAACTCAATGAAAATGAAGACACAACATGCCCAAACTTGTGGGACAAAATGAAGGCAATGCTAAGAGAAATGTTCATAGCACTAAGTGCCTTCAAAAAGAAATTTGAGACAGCGAATTCAAGCAACTTAATGGCTTACTTAAAAACCCTAGCAAAAGAAGAAGCAGACACACCAAGAAGGAGCAGACGGCTGGAAATAATCAAACTCAGGGCTGAAATCAATCATATAGAAACAAATAAAACAATTCAAAGAATCAACGAAACCAAGATCTGGTTCTTTGAGAAAATCAAGAAGATAGACAAACCCTTAGCCAAGCTAACTAAAAGAAAGCAAGACACCATGGAAACCAACAAAATCAGAAATGAAAAGGGGGACATAACTACAGACACTGAGGAAATCCAAGCAATAATTAGGACTTACTTCAAAAGCCTATATGCAACAAAATTTGAAAATTTAAATGAAATGGACAATTTTCTTGATCGATTCCACTTACCAAAGCTAAATCAGGACCAGGTAAATCAATTAAATAGTCCTATATCCCCCAAGCAAATAGAAACAGTCATCGAAAGTCTCACATCCCAGGACCTGATGGTTTCAGTGAAGAATTCTACCAGATTCAAAAAAGAGCTAACTCCAGTTGTATTCAAACTATTCAAAAAAATCAAAACAGAAGCAACATTACCAAACTCATTCTATGAAGCCACAGTCACCTTGGTACCTAAACCTCACAAAGACCGAACAAAAAAAAAAACAAAAAAAAAAAAAAAACTTCCGGCCAATCTCCCTTAAGAACATTGATGCAAAAATACTCAACAAAGAACTCGCAAACTGAATACAAGAACACATCAAAGATATCATCCCCCATGACCATGTAGGCTTCATCCCAGGTATGCAGGGGTGGTTCAATATATGGAAATCCATCAATGTGATTCACCATATTAACAAACTGAAAGAAAAAACCACATGATAATCTCCCTAGATGCTGAAAAAGCATTTGTCAAAATCCAGCATCCATTCATGTTTAAAGTATTGGAGAGATCAGGGATACAAGGCACATATCTAAACATAGTAAAGGCAATATACAGCAAACCTATAGCCAACATCAAACTGAACGGAGAGAAACTTAAAGCAATCCCACTGAAATCAGGGACAAGACAAGGCTGCCCACTCTCACCATATCTCTTCAACATAGTTCTGGAAGTCCTTGCTAGAGCAATAAGACAGTTGAAGGAGATCAAGGGGATACAAATTGGAAAGGAAGAAGTCAAATTATCACTATTTGCAGATGATATGATAGTATGAGTGAGTGACCCCAAAAACTCTACCAGGGAACTCCTACAGCTGAAAAACACCTTCAGCAAAGTGGCTGGATACAAAACTAACTCAAAAAAATCAGTAGCCCTCCTATATACAAAAGACAAAGGGCTGAGAAAGAAATTAGGGAAACAACACCCTTCACAATAGCCACAAATGACATAAGGTACCTCAGAGTAACCCTAACCAAGGAAGTCAAAGACTTGTATGAAAAAAATTTCAAATCTCTGAAGAAAGAACTAGAAGAAGATATGAGAAGATGGAAAGATCTCCCATGCTCATGGCTTGGCAGGATAGTAAAAATGGCCATCTTACCAAAAGCAATCTACAGATTCAATGCAATGCCCATCAAATTACCAACACAATTCTTTACAGACCTGGAAAGAAAAATTCTCAACTTCATATGGAATAACAAGAAACCCAGAATTGCTAAAACAATCCTCTACAATAAAAGAACTTCTGGATGTATCTCCATCCCTGATCTTAAGTTGTACTATAGAGCAACTGTTTTAAAAACTGCATGGTACTGGCATAGAAACAGATTAGTGGTTCAATGGAACCGAACACAGGACCCAGAAATAAACCCACACACTTATGAACACCTGATATTTGACAAAGACGCCAAAACCATACAATGGAAAAAAGATAGCATCTTCAACAAATGGTGGTGGTCTAACTGGATGTCTACATGTAGAAAATTGAAAATAGATCCATACTTATCACCCTGCACAAAACTGAAGACCAAGTGGATCAAAGACCTCAGCATAAAACCAGACACATTAAATCGGCTTGAAAAAAATTGGGGAATACCCTAGAACTCATTGGTACAGGAGACAACTTCCTGAACAGAACACCAACAGCACAGGCTCTAAGAGCAACAATCAATAAATGGGACCTCATGAAACTGAAAAGCTTCTGCAAAGCAAAGGACACTGTCATCAAAACAAAACAACTACCTCCAGATTGGGAAAGAATCTTCACGAACCCTTTATCTGACAGAGGACTCATATCAATTATATATAAAGAACTAAAGAAGCTGAAAAGCAGCAAACCAAGTAATCCACTTAAAAAATGGGGAACAGAGCTAAACAGAGAACTCTCTGTAGAAGAATATTGAATGGTAGAGAAGCACTTAAAGAAATGCTCAACCTCACTAGCCATTAGAGAAATGCAAATCAAAACAACCTTGAGATTTCACCTTACACCCATGAGAATGGCCAAGATGAAAAACTCAAGTGACAACACATGCTGGAGAGGTTGTGGAGAAAGAGGAACCCTTCTCCAGTGCCGGGGGAATGTAAACTTGTACAACCCCTCTGGAAAACAATCTTGAGCTTTCTCAGACAACTAGGAATAGCGCTTCCCCATGATCCAGCCATACCACTCCTGGGCATATATCCAAAAGAGGCTCAAGTACACAAAAAGGACATTTGCTCAACCATGTTTGTAGCAGCTTTATTTGTAATAGCCAGAAGCTGGAAACAATCCAGATTCCCCTCAACTGAAGAATGGATGCAGAAAATGTGGTACATCTACATAATGGAATATTACTCAGCAATGAAAAATAAGGAAATCATGAAATTTGCAGGTAAATGGTGGGATCTGGAAAGGATCATCCTGAGTGAGTTGTCCCAGAAGCAAAAAGACACACATGGTATATACTCACTCACATCGACATAAAACATAGGACAAACCCACTAAAACCTGTGCATCTAAAGAAACTAAGCAAGAGAGAGGACCCTAACTAAAATGTCCAATCCCCATCCGGAAAGGCAAAGAGGATGGACATCAGAAGAAGAAGAAAACAGGAAACAACCTAGGAACCTACCACAGAGGGCCTCTGAAAGCCTCTGCCCTACAGACTATCAAAGGGGATGCTGAGCCTGATGGTCAACTGTTGGGCAGATGAATGGAATTTTATGTAAGAACTGGGAAATAGTAAGAGCTGGAGAGGAAAGTCTCTCCACAAGGAGAGCAACAGAAGAAGAATATTTGAACACAGGGAACTTCCCAGAGACTCATACTCCAACCAAGGACCATTCATAGAGATAACCCAAAACCCCTGAACAGATGTAGCACAGGGCAGTTCAGAGTCTAATTGGGTTACATAGTAATGTAAAGAGGGACTGCCTCTAACATGAACTGACTGGCCTGCTCTTTAGTCACCTCCTCCTGAGGGGGAGCAACCTTACCAGGCCATAGTAGAGGACAATACAGCCACTTTTGATGTGAACTGATGGACTAAGATCAGAAAGGAGAGGAGAACCTCCCCTATCAGTGGAATTGGGGAGTGGCATGTATACAGAGGGAGGAGTGAGGGTGGGATTGGGAGGGAAGATGGAGGGGCTTATGGGGGGATGCAGAATGAATAAAGTGTAATTGATGAAAAATTTAAACAAAAAAAAAGGAAAAAAAATTAAGAACCATAAATGACTTTCAAAAGTGGAAGAAAACATGGAGTTAGTCAATTTACATGGAGCACGTCTCGCCCCTGGGGGCAATGGTCTCCTGAACCTACTCAGACCCCGGACACCACCACTCCTATTTCTAGAACTGACGCAGGATGTTCCAACGAGGGGATTAAGGCTTCTCATAATATTTCCTATAAGGTCACACCCGTTTGTTTATATCCCCCATTTTTATTCATTGTTAGCCAGATAGAGCCAAGTAATTGTGGTAATGATACTTGCTTTTTTGCCCAATGCTGGAATGCTAGTGAATTTACTAGCTGGTTACTCGCATGCCTCGCTGGGTGCCTGTGCCCGTTGATGCCCCTCATGCTATGACTCTCTTCAGACAGAAAAGGGATCTTGGAATTACAGCCAGCATTGTTACTGCCATCTCATTGGTGGCTGTTGGAGCTACCACCAGGGCATTAGCCATGAGTCATACTGTGCAGACTGCTCAGACCCTGAATAACATTTTAGCCAATGTAGCTCATGCTTTAGATGTACAAAAAGGAATTAATCCTCAACTAAAAGGAGGCTTGATGGTGTTCATTCAGAGGATTGACCTCGTGCAGGAGCAAATTGATACCCTATGGCAAATCGCTCAACTTGGCTGTCAATGAAAGTATGCTGGACTTTGAGTCACTAGCATACAACATGAGAATTTTCCCTGTGCTGTAAACGTGTCTAAACAATTGTCTAGCTATATTTTAGGTGATTGGACTGGAGAATTTGATACTATGATGGAGCAGCTGAGAGTGGCCATTGTCACGGTAAATTCTACCAGAGAGGACACAGGACTAGCCACAGGATTATCATCATGGATTGCTGCAGCCATGAATCATCTGAAGGAATGGGCAGGCATGGGAGCATTAGCAGGCCTTCTGGTGTCTGTCTACTTGGTTTGCCTGTGGTATATATGCAAGATTAGAGTCTCACAACAGCGTAATGCAGCCATGACCATTCAGGCCTTTACAGCCATTGATGCAGGACAATCTCCCCAAGCATGGTTGGCTACCATAAAAACCTAAAATGTTACGCTCAGGATGCGAGGCTAAGCACTGCACTCAGGGTCAGCCACTTTGGACCCAGAGAAGAGCATGTCTGATTTCAACCTGGTTAATGCCCCCTGTCCCGCCTCTGAGAAAAAGGTATCAGACAGGTCTGATGCTCTTTGGGTAGATGAAACCTAAATGAACATCGGTACAAAGTCCCAATTTATTTCTAATATCAGAGATCAGACCTCTACTCTTGCCTGATGCGTCTAAAACAAAAAGGGGGAACTGTAGAGAGTTGCATAGTGCCGTGCCTTAAAGATGGAGCTGGTTTCCACCTTCCACCTTCCACCTTCCCGATGGTGAGTACTCTCTGTCATGAACAACTCCACATTTGGCTATGGCTGAGGATCTGGCTTGCTTCCTTGTATGTGGACCTATCTGCATTGCCCACTTGGCATGCTGGGGCTGGCTACCCAGAGGCTATTTAACCTGTGGGCTGGCTTTCCCCAGGGTCCGAGGATTGTTCAAGGTTCCTGAATAAACTGCATTGAAAAAAAAAAAGAAAATATCAAAGAAAACACAAATGGAAGAAATTGTGGAGAGAAAAAACTTAGGGAAGAAAACAGGAACTACAGAGGTAAGCATAACCAATAGACTACAAGAGATGGAAGAAAGAATCTCAGGTGTCGAAGATACAATGAAAAAAAAAAAAAAAAAAAAAAAAAAAAAAAAAAAAAAAACTATCCATCAATAGGAAATGTCTAATCTAAAAAAATTCCTGACACACACCATCCAAGATATTCAAGACTACATAAAAAGACAAAACCTAAAAAAAAAAAAAAAAAAGATTCCCTCCTCAAAGGCCCAGAAAATATATTCAACAAATTCATTGAAAAAAATTTCCCAACTTAGAGGAGAGGCCAATAAGAATACAAGAGCCCTATAGAACACCCAATAAATTAGACCAGAAAAGAAAATCCTCCTGCCACATAATAATCAAAACAGTAATTATACAGAACGAAGAAAAAATACTGAAAGCTGCAAGGGAAAAAGGCCAAGTAACATATAATGGCAAACCCATTAGAATCACACCTGACTTTTCAACAGAGACTATGAAAGCCAGAGGGCCTGGATGGATATCATGCAGACCCTAAGAGAACACCAGTGTCAGCCTAGGCTACTATAAACAGCAAAACTCTCAGTCCTTATAGACGTAGAAAACAAGACATTCAATGAAAAAAATTGAATTTCAACAATACCTACACACAAAACCAGCGTTACAGAAGACAAGAAGGGAAAATACAACCCAAGAAAACTAGCTACTTTCAGGAAAACACAGGAAATAATTAACCTCACTACAGTAAAACAAAAAGCAACCAAGCAAACAAACGTATGACCACAGCCAACATCAAAATCATAGGATCTACCAGCCGCTGGTCATTAATCTTTCTCAACATCAATGGACTCAATTCTCCAATAAAAAGACACAGACTAACAGAATGGACACATAAATAAACCCTAGCAATCTGTTGCATACAAGAAACACACATAAGTCACAAAAATAGATATTACCTGAGAATAAATGGTTGGAAAACAGCTTTCCAAGCAAATAGATCCAAGAAGCAGGCAGGAGTTGCCATTCTAATACCTGATAAAATAGACTTTCCACCAAAATTAATCAAAAGAGATTGGGAAGGACACTTCATACTCATCAAGGGAAAATTCCACCAGGAAGACATCACAATCCTGAACATCTATGCCCTAACTAAAAGGGCACACACATTTGTAAAAGAAACATTAATAAAACTTAAACCACACATAGATTCCCACACATTAATAGTGGGAGACTTCAACACTCCACTCTCAACAAAGGGCAGGTCAACAAAACAAAAATTAAACAAAGAAACAATGTCTCAAACAGAGTTCATGAATCAAATGGACCTAACAGACATCTACAGAACCTTTCACTCAAACACAAAAGAAATTATCTTCTTCTCAGCACCTCATGGAAATTTCTCCAAAATAGACCATATGGTTGGTCACAAAGTAAGGCTCAACAGATAAAAGATTGAAATCATCCCTGGTATCCTATCTGATCACCATGGAATAAAGCTGGACCTCAACAACAACAGAAACAGCAATAAGCCTACACACACATGGAAACTGAACAACTTACTACTAAATGACAGCTGGGTTAAGGAAGAAATAAAAAAAGAAATAAAAGATTTCCTAGAATTCAATGAAAATGAAGGCACAACATACCCAAACATGTGGGACACAATGAAAATAGTGCTAAGAGGAAATTTCATAGCACTAAGTGCCTTCAAGAAGAAATTTGAGACAGCTCCTTCAAGCAACTTAATGGCTCACCTAAAATCCCTAGAAAAAGAAGAAGCAGATGCACCAAAAAGGTGTAGAGGGCTGGAAATAATCAAACTCAGGGCTGAAATCAATCAATTAGAAACAAATAAAATAATTCAAAGAATCAAGGAAACCAAGAGCTAGTTCTTTGAGAAAATCAACAAGATTGACAAACCCTTAGCCAAGCTAACTAAAAGGCAGAGAGAAACCATCCAAATAAACAAAATCAGAAATGAAAAAGGAGACATAACTACAGACACTGAGAAAATCCAAACAATCATTAGGACTTACTTCAAAATCTATATGCCTCAAAATTTGAAAATCTAAATGAAATGGACAATTTTCTTAATCGATTCCACTTACCAAAACTGAATCAAGACCAGATAAGTCAATTAAATATTCCTATATCCCCCAAGGAAATAGAAGCTGTCATCAAAAGTCTCAGGTCCAAAAAAAGCCCAGGTCCAGATGGTTTCAGTCCAGAATTCTACCAGACTTTCAAAGAAGAGCTAACTCCTCTTCTCTTCAAACTATTTCACAAAATAGAAACAGAAGGAACACTACCAAACTCAATCTATGAAGCCACAGTCATATTGGAACCTAAAACTCACAAAGATCCAACAAAGAAAGAGTATTTCCAGCCAATCTTCCTTATGAACATTGCTGCAAAAATACTCAACAAAATACTTGCAAACTGAATACAATATCACATCAAAGATATCATCCACTATGACCAAGTAGGCTTCATCCAAGGCATGCAGGTTTGGTTCCATATACAGAAATCCATCAATGTGATCCACCATATTAACAAAATGAAAGAAAAAAAAAAAAACACATGATAATCTCCGTAGATGCTGAAAAAACATTTGATAAATTCCAACATCCATTCATGTTTATAGTATTGGAGAGATCAGGGATACAAGGCATATATCTAAACATAGTAAAGGCAATATAAAGCAAGCCTATAGCCAACATCAATCTAAACGGTGAGAAACTTAAAGCAATCCCGCTGATATCAGGGACAAGGCAAGGCTGCCCACTCTATCCTTATCTCTTCAACACTGTTCTTAAAGTCCTTGCTAGAGTAATAAGACAACTGAAGGAGATCAAGTGGATACAAACTGGAAAGGAAGAAGTGAAATTTTCACTATTTGGATACGATATGATAGTATGAGTGAGTGACCCAAAAATTCTACCACAGAACTCATACAGCTGATAAACACCTTCAGCAAAGTGGCTGGATACAAAATTAACTCAAAAAAATCAGTAGCCCTCCTATATACAAAAGACAAAAGGGCTGAGAAAGAAAGTAGGGAAACAACACCATTCACAATGACCACAAATGACATAAAGTATCTTGGTGTAACCCTAACCAAACAAGTCAAAGACTTGTATGAAAAAAACTTCAAGTCTCTGAAGAAAGAATTAGAAGAAGATATCAGAAGTTGAAAAGATCTCCTATGCTCATGGCTTGGAAGGATTAACCTAGTAAAAATGGCCATCTTACCAAAGCAATCTACAGATTCAATGCAATTCCCATCAAATTACCAACACAATTCTTTACAGACCTGGAAAGAAAAATTCTCAACTTCATATGGAATAACAAGAAACCCAGAATTGCTGAAACAATCCTCTACAATAAAAGATATTCTGGGCGTATCTCCACCCCTGTTGTTAAGCTGTACTATAGAGCAACAGTAATAAAAACTGCATGGTACTGGCATAGAAACCGAATGGTGGATCAATGGAACCGAACACAGGACCCAGAAATAAACACACACACTTATGAACACCTGATATTTGACAAAGACACCAAAACCATACAATGGAGAAAAGATATCATCTTCAACAAGTGGTGCTGGTCTAACTGGATGTCTACATGTAGAAAAATGGAAATAGATCCACACTTATCACCCTGCACAAAACTAAAATACAAGTGAATCAAAGACCTCAATATGAAACCAGACAAACTAAACTTGTTAGAAGAAAAATTGGGGAAAAGCCTGGAACTCATTGGCACAGGAGACAACTTCCTGAACAGAACACCAACAGCACAGGCTCTAAGAGCAACAATCAATAAATGGACCCTCATGAAACTGAAAAGCTTCTGTAAAGCAAAGGACACCATTATATAAAAAAAAAAAAAAAAAAAAAAAAACAAAAAAAAAAAAAAAACACTGCCTACAGATTGGGAAAGAATCTTCACCAACCCTTTATCTGACAGAGGCTAATATCCAGTATATTTAAAGAACTAAATAAGCTGAAAATCAACAAAACAAGTAATCCAATTAAAAATTGGAAAACAGAGCGAAACAAAGAATTCTCTGTAGAGGAATAGAGAATGGCAGAGAAACACTTAAAGAAATGCTCATCCTCATTAGCCACCAGGGAAATGCAATCAGAATGACCCTGAGATTTCACCTTACACCCATTAGAATGGCCAAGACGAAAATCTCAAGTGACAACACATGCTGGAGAGGATGTGGAGAAAGGGGAACCCTCCTCCACTGCTGGTGGAGAATATAAAATTTTACAACCACTCTGGAAATCCATCTGGTACTTTCTCAGACATCTAGGAATAGTGCTTCCTGAAGATCCAGCCATACCACTTCTAGGCATATAGGCAAAAGAGGCTCAAGTACACAATAAGGACATTTACTCAACTATGTTTTTAGTAGCCTTATTTGTAGTAGCCAGAAGATGGAAACAATCCAGATTCCCCTCAACTGAAGAATGGATGCAGAAATTTTGGTACATCTACACAATGAAATATTACTCAGTTATGAAAATCAAGGAAATCATGAAATTTGCAGGTAAATGGTGGGAACTGGAATGGATCATCCTGAGTGAGCTGCCCCTGAAGCAGAAAGACACACATGGCATATACTCACTCACATAGACATAATATAGGATAAACCTACTAAAATCTGTACATCTAAAGAAACTAATCAAGAGGGAGGACCCTGACTATACTGCTCAATCCCCACCCTGAAATGCTAAGAAGAATACATCAGAAGAAGAAGAAAACAGGAAATAAGTTAGGACCCTGTCACAGATGGCCTCTGAAAGGCTCTGCCCTGCAGACTATCAAAGCAGATGCTGAGACTTATGGCCAACTGTTTTGCAGAGTTCATGGGACCTTATGAAAGAAGTGGGTCATGGTAAGATCTGGAGAGGACAGGAACTCCACAAGGAGAGCAATAGAATCAGAAAATTGGAACACAGGGGTCTTTCCAGAGACTCATACTCCAATCAAGTAACATGCATGGAGATAACCTAGAACCCCTGTACAGATGTAACCCTTGCCAGTTCAGTGTCCATGTGGGTTCCATAGTAATGGGAAGAGGGACTTCTTCTGACATGTACTGATTAGTCTGCTCTTTGATGACCTCCCCCTGAGGGGCGAGAGCCTTATCAGGCCACAGAAGATGAAAATGCAGCCACTCTTGATGAGATCTGATAGACCAGGCTCAGAAGGAAGGAGAGGGGGCCCTCCTTTGTCAGTGGACTTGGGGAGGGGCATGAGTGAAGAAGGGGAGGAAAGGTGGGATTAGTAAGTGAGGAGGGAGGGGCTTATGGGGGGATACAAAGTGAATAAACTATAATTAATGACTGTTTAAAAAAGAACAAAGAATAGACATTCTTCTAACATAATTTAAAAGAAAGTTTCTCTTTGTTTAGTTTGATGTTGGCTATAGGCTTGCTGTATATTGCCTTTACTATGTTCAGGGATGTGCCTTGTATACCTGATCTCTCCAATACTTTAAACATGAATGGGTATTAGATGTGTCAAATGATTTTTCAGTATCTAAGGAGATTATCAAGTATTTTTTTTTAATTTCACTTTTTTAATATGGAGGATCATATTGATGGATTTCTGTATATTGAACCACTCCCGCATACCTGGGATGTAGCCTTCTGGGTTATAGTGGATGATGTCTTTGATGTATTTTTGGATTCAGTTTGCAAGAATTTTGTTGAGTATTTTTGCATCAATGTTCATAAGGGAGATTGGCCTGAAATTCTCTCTTTTAGGTTTTTGTGAGTTTTAGGTACCAAGGTGACTGTGGCTTCATAGAATGAGTTTGGTAGTGTTCATTCTGTTTCTATTTTGTGGAATAGTTTGAAGAGTATTGATGTTAGCTCTTCTTTGAAGGTCTGGTAGAATTCTGTGCTGAAACCATTTGATCTTTGGAGACTTTTGATGACTGCTTCTTTTTTATTAGGTGATATTGGATTATTTAATTGATTTACCTAATTTTGCTTAACATTGGTAAGTAAAATCTGTCAAGAAAAGCGTTCATTTTATTTAGATTTTGAAATTTTGTGGCATATAGGTTTTTGAAGGAAGACCCAATGATAGTCTAGATTTTCACAGTGTCTGTTGTTATCTGA
This sequence comes from Meriones unguiculatus, assembly GCF_030254825.1. Taxonomy (NCBI): domain Eukaryota; kingdom Metazoa; phylum Chordata; class Mammalia; order Rodentia; family Muridae; genus Meriones; species Meriones unguiculatus. Next base: position 21,261,389 of record NC_083353.1, on the reverse strand, counting down.
CTTTTTAACTTTGATTCTGTTGATTTGGATTTTTTCTCTCAGCCTTTTAGTTTGTTTGGCTAAGGGTTTGTCTGTCTTGTTGATTTTCTCAAAGAACCAGCTCTTGATTTCATTGATTCTTTGAATTGGTTTCTTTGTTTCTAATTGATTGATTTCAGCACTGAGTTTGATTATTTTCAGCTGTCTGCTCCTTTTGGATGTGTCTGCTTCTTTTTGTCTAGGGCTTTTAGGTGAGCCATTAAGTTGCTTGAATGAGATGTTTCAAATTTCTTCTTGAAGGCACTGTGTTCTATGAACTTTCCTTTTATCACTGCTTTTGTTATGTCCCATAAGTGTAGGTATGTTGTGTCTTCATTCTCATTGAATTCTAGGAAGGCTTTTAGGAAGAGGGAGAGGAATGGCAGCCAGAACATTTTTATCACATACCTCACCACCACCAGCTATCCTCCTATAAAACATAATGAGATTGGAAGTGATTATAACTTATGGTCACATCTTTATATTACAAGTTGTGGGATTCTAAATATGCTATTGATTGTGTGCATAAATTAAAACACTGTAACAGAGCTTGGAGCTAACATAATTTCCACTGGTTACCTCTAGGAGGAGATATGAACTGTAGGCTTCTTCTGGGGGATGACAAGAGAGGAGTTTATGGAGGAAACTGGTGGAAGAGATCCTCCCTGGCCATGTCTGCAGCATAGAGGCTCACCATCAGCTGCAAGATCAGTGGTATCTACAGAGCTCTCACAACCAGCTATTTAGCCTGATTCCACCAAAAGCAGAGAAAGGCTTCTCATTTGTTCCCCTGGGTAACTCTCAGGCATCTTGACTGCTCCTCGATCTAGGACAGAGATCAGTTTCAGCACCATCAGCATTCAGACTGAAGATGTGTCAGTTTGTTACTGTGAAGGCTGTTGCAGTCTCCCCTTCAGTGCATTAGCCTGCAATACAGACACCTTTAAAGCTGAGCCTGACAGCCAGTGTCTGAACCAGAAAACCTTTTATCTCTACACAGCCTGGTAAGTACTCTCCTCTCTCTCCGAGGCGCATTGAGCCTTGTCTTACTCAATTAGACTTGAAAGTCTAGGAGAGCATTCAAGGGCCAAAGTGTCCTTTATTCTTTTATGGAATGTCCTGCTTTGAGTAAAAATTACATAATTATTTTTCACTTCTTTTGCCTATCTTGACAATATGATTTTAAAGGTGATTTGACACAAATTATTCTCATTATTAGGGCTATGTTCATTAGCAGAATACTTCATTTGAAAACAATTTAAAAAATTTTTATGCGTTATCCACACTCTTTAAAAATAGGTAATCTTTAAATTCCAATAATACCCTCATTTTCTTTATATTTTCTTCTGCTATTACCTATAAATAAATGTTAACTATGTATAAATTTGTTTTTGTCTGAGTTACTTGGTAAAACTGAAAGTACTTACAGTAACCACGAGGAATTATGTAACATAAATGTACACTTGAGCTAGGCAGGAATACATCAAATTTGTGGTAGACACTGAATAAGTAAACAATGAAACTGGTGAACATTCACCTGTCTATATTCGACAGTCTCCATTCATTCTGCATATGAATAGAACACACATGGGCAGCAGCAGAACCTCAGAGAGCATCTTCCTACCAACACTGCTCTTTATCCTGTGCTTGTTGAAATATTAACTCTATTTTCATATACTCATTACACATAATACTGGATTTTATAAAAGCAAACATCTTTCGAGATTAGGTTACATAACCATATGTATTGTATACCTCGTACTGATGAGATTTTATGTCAAATTGACACAAACTATAATTATGTCAAATGAAGGGACAACCCTCATTTAAGAAAATGCCTTAGTACTACTGAGCTTTGGGCAAGCTGCAGGGAATTTTCTTAATTAGTAATCGATGAGGTAGGATACAGTCCATTGTAGGTGATGCAACCATTCATGGTGACCCTGGGTTCTTCAACAGAGCAACCTGAGCAAGCCATGAGGAGGAATCCAGTAAGCAGCACTCCTCCATGACCTCTGCTCAGCTTGTGCCTCTGGGTTCCTTCTCTTTTTGAGTCCTAGCCCTGACTTCCCTAAGTGATGTACTGTTACCTGGAAGTGTAAGGAGAATAAATTTTCCCATCTTTGTAAGTTTCATTTGTTCATGATGTTTTATCAAAGCAACAGGAATCCCAAATAAGACACATCCTTTACCCTTTCTCTCTGTTCCTTGTTTCATTTACTACAAGTTTCTTCCCTCACTGAGTTCCCCTTCTATGAATCTACTACAGTTTTATTCATGTTTATATATTCATGTTTAAGTTATAAGAGTTATAAATCACGGGGTACATGTAATACTTTTGCTTCTAAGTCATATGTCCCCTCTGCCTCATTGTCATGGGTCACATTCCACTCTAAATTCTCCCTATCTGCTCTTAAATGTAGGGACCTGGATATCTCACTCAATACTAAAGAAGTACAATTGTTCATTGATTGATTCTACCTTCCAGGTTTTTATCTCTTATTTATGAGTAAACATAACATTTAAGAAATGGGAAACTCAGGCCCAATGTAAGCAACATGCTAACTAATGCCATCCATTCATTCTCTAAAACCAAACTGATCAACTGCTTTTGGAGGCCACAGATATAGAAGGGTATTACAGTATTATAGACCAGATACAATTTCTCATGTTGTGTGTGTGTCTTCTTTCAGGTATAATATCCTCTTTATGGACTCTCCCTTATCATCAGTTATTTTTCTATTGTTGTAATAAACAACATGACCAAAGCAGCTTTTAAAAAAGGCATCATTGGGGCTTTCAGAGAATTAGAATTCAAGATAGTAGAATGAAGGCAGCAGGTGGCAGTCTGAGTAGTAGTTGGAGCAAAACTCAGGGCTCACATTTCCAACTCTATGTACGTGTGTGTGTATAGATATGTATGTATGTATATAAATGTGTGTACCATGTGTGTTTCATTAGTGGAATTACAGATGTCTGATAATCATCAAACAACTGCTTAGAATCAAACCTGTGTCTTTTACAAGAGAAGCAAATGTTTTTAACAACCGACTTGACACTCTACTCCTAACCCTTTTTCTTTTTACATTTATCCTCTTTTATCTTCTCCATTTCTCTTTCCTCTCCACATTTCCCATCTCTCCCCACAACAGCTTTCCTTTTCTTCCTCTCTATTCTCTCCTTTCTCTCCTTTTTCCACCTCATCTTCTCCATTGCCCTTCATACTCTCCTTTCTTCTGTTTCCTTTCCCATTTCTTTCTGCTGTTGTTGATCAGAATATTTATTATTTCCTTAGGATTGTTATCAAAAGTTTTCTAGTATTATTTCTGTCAAACTCACTTGGCCTTAAGGTCTTTGGTTCTTAATTGAAGACTGCCATAAGCGCATCTCAGTATTTGCAGTTTGAGAGCTCTAAGTTGGTCCTTGAGCTTCTATCTTGATCTACCCCCCCCCCATGATTGCTTATTTTCTTGGATGATATTTTTGGCTGTGGATTCTCTCACACCACTGAACCCAGGCTATTTTCTATTTTATGTGATGACTACTTTGCATAGGTCCCTATAAGGCAGCCCATCTGCTCATATTTTGTAAACCAGGCCTTTGCAGCAAGAACTGAAAAGCATCAGACAGGCAGTGGCACGAAGATGGAGTCACAGCCCCAGGTCTTCATATTCCTGCTCCTCTGGATGTCTGGTGAGACTTTAAGACTACTGGAATATCATCACAGTAATTCATTTATAGAGGAACAGCTATTTACTTTTGGAATCCAATAGTATGCAGGCAATGACATTAGAAAAGGCATTTTTGATCCCAACATTTGCATCAGTAATTCATTTTGTGTATATGTGAATGATCATTGTCTTTTTCTGATTGCAGGTGCTAAAGGGGACATTGTGATGATCCAGTCTCCTGAAATCATGTCCACATCTGTAGGAGACAGGATCACCTTAAACTGCAAATCCAGTCAGAATGTGGGTAGTAGTGTACATTGGTACCAAGAAAAACCAGGGCAGCCTCCTAAACTGCTAATCTATGGTGCATCCAATGGATACACTGGGGTCCCTGATCGCTTCACAGGCAGTGGTTATGAGACAGATTTCACTCTCAGCATCAGCAGTGTGAAGGCTGAAGACCTGGCAGATTACTACTGTCAGCAGAGTTACAGTGATCCTCCCACAGTGCTTCAGCCTCCAACACAAACTTCTAGAGTCTCAGCAGCTGCCACACATAGCCCTGGACGTGCACACTTCCCATTTCTGCCTGAGATCTGCTGTGTATGATGAATTGATGAAATGTTCAGCAGAAAATTAATAAAGAGATGGCCTCCATTCATTTATAGTTTTGGCAATACAGGTGCATATATATATATAAAAAGTGAGAAGCTAAGTTAAGAGATTTAGAAGTTGTGGTTTTGCACTGAGAGGATACAGTACGAACAAGAAGTATCAGTGAAGTTTACAATGTCATGCTGGCTTTACATATGTCCATGTTATGCCTTCAGGATAGGATGAATCTGTCTAAAATAGGACAGAATTTGAAATCATTTACAAAGAATACAGCATCATGAGGTTATTAGTTTAGATTAAGAATTCTCAAGCTTTCAGAAGTTAAATCTATGAAAAACATTGTCCATTTCATTTAGATTTTCAAATTTTGTGGTGTATAGGCTCTTGAAGTCAGACCTACTGATTCTTTTAATTTCCTCTGTGTCTGTTATTATGTCCCCAGTTTTGTTTATGATTTTGCTGATTTGGATAGTGTCTCTCTGCCTTTTAGTTAGTTTGTCTATAGGTTCTTCTATCTTGTTGATTTTCTCAAAAAAACAGCTCTTGGTTTCATTGATTCTCTGAATTTTTTTTTTCATATAATAAACAATTTATTACTGCAATTTTAGATGACTATATAAACATGAAAGCCCAGGATTGCATTATCAGCACAAAGAAAGATGAGGAACTCTGAGTAACTGGTCATGTGGTATGCTTTGGTCTATATGTCTATGTCTAGTGCATATATGCATCTAAAATTTATTTATTTATTACAGTTATTTATTCACTTTGTTTCCCAGCTATGTCCCCCTCCCTCATCTCCTCCAAATCCCACCCTCCCTTCCTCCTCTCCTCCCATGCCCCTCCCTTGCTCAGTTCACTGATAAGGTTGGACCTTCTCCTCTTCCATCTGACCCTATCCTATCAGGTCTCATCAGGACTGGCTGCGTTGTCTTATTCTGTGGCCTGCTATGGCTGTTCCCCATCCCCTCATAAGAGGTGACCAACGAACCAGCCACTGAGTTTGTGTCAAATACAGCCCCTGTTACCCTTACTAAGGAACCCATTTGTAGACTATGATCCCATGGGATACATGTGTGCAGGACTTTTAGATTATCTCCATGCATGGTCCTTGGTTGTGTTGTCAGTCTCAGAAAAGACCCCTGGGCCCAGATTTTTTTTTTATTTTTTTATTATTTATTTATTTATTTTATACTTTATTCACTTTGTATCCCCCCATAAGCCCCCCTCCCCTCCCGATCCCACCCTCCCTCCCCCTTCTTCATGCATGCCCCTCCCCAAGTCCACTGATAGGGGAGGTCCTTCTCTCCTTCCTTCTGATCTTAGTCTATCAGATCACATCAGGAGTGACTGCATTGTCATCTTCTGTGGCCTGGTAAGGCTGCTTCCCCCTCAAGGGGAGGTCATCAAAGAGCAGACCAATCAGATTATGTCGGAGGCAGTCCCTCTTCCCATTACTATGTAACCAACTTGTGCACTGAAATGCCATGTGCTATTTCTGTGCAGGGGTTCTAGGTTATCTCTATGAATAGTCCTTGGTTGGAGTATGAGTCTCTGGGAAGACTCCTGTGTTCAAGTTTTCTGGTTCTGTTGCTTTCCTTGTGTGGTTCCTGTCCTCTCCAGCTCTTACTATTTCCCACATTTTACATAAGATTCCATGTGTTCTGCCCAATAGTTGCCCACAAGTTTCAATGTCTGCTTTGATAGTCTGCAGGAGACAGACTTTCAGAGGCCCTCTGTGGCAGGTTCCTATGTTGTTTCCTGTTTTCTTCTTCTTCTGATGTCCATCCTCTTTGCCTTTCAGGATGGGGATTGAGCATTTTAGTTAGGGTCCTCTCTCTTGCTTAGTTTCTTTAGATGCACAGATTTTAGTGGGTTTGTATTTTGTTGTATGTCTATATGAGTGAGTATATACTGTGTGTGTTTTTGCTTCTGGGACAACTCACTCAGGATGATCCTTTCCAGGTCCCACCATTTACCTGCAAATTTCATGATTTCCTTATTTTCATTGCTGAGTAATACTCCATTGTGTAGGTTTACCACAATTTCTGCATCCATTCTTCAGTTGAGGAGCATCGGGGCTGTTTCCAGCTTCTGGCTATTACAAATAAAGCTGCTACAAACATAGTTGGACAAATATCCTTACTGTATACTTGAGCCTCTTTTGGATATATGCCTAGGAGTGGTATGGCTGGATCTTGAGGAAGTGCTATTCCTAGTTGTCTGAAAACTATTTATTTTATATATTTCCAGAGTGGTTGTACAAGTTTACATTCCCACCAGCAGTGGAGAAGGGTTCCCCTTTCTCCATAACCTCTCCAGCATGTGATGTCACTTGAGTTTTTTATCTTGGCCATTCTGATGGGTGTAAGGTGAAATCTCAGGGTTGTTTTGATTTGCATTTACATAATGGCTAATGATATTGAACATTTCTTTAAGTGTTTCTCTGCCATTCGATATGCTTCTACAGAGAGTTCTCTTTTTAGCACTGTTCTACATATTTAAATTGGATTACTTGGTTTGCTGCTTTTCAGCTTCTTTATTTCTTTATATATAGGGGATTTTAGTCATCTGTCAGATAAAGGGTTGGTGAAGATTCTTATCGAATTTGTAGGTGGTCGTTTGGTTTGATGAAGGTGTCCTGTGCTTTACAGAAGCTTTTCAGTTTGATGAGCTCTCATTTAATGATTGTTGCTCTTAGAGCCTGTGCTATTGGTGTTCTGTTCAGAAAGTTATCTCCTGTACCAATGAGTTCTTGAGTATTCCCCACTTTTTCTTCTAACTGATTTAATGTGTCTTGTTTTCTGTTGAGGTCTTTGATCCACTTGGACTTTAGTTTTGTGCAGGGTGATAAGTATGGATCTATTTGCATTTTCCTACATGTAGACATCCAATTAGACCAGCACCATTTGTTGAAGATGCTATCTTTTTTCCATTGTATGGTTTTGGCGTCTTTGTCAAAGATCAGGTATCTATAAGTGAGTGGGTTAATTTCTGGTTCTTCTGTTCGGTACCGTTGATCCACCATTCTGTCTCTATGCCAGTACCATGGAATTTTTATTATTGTTGCTCTATAGTACAGCTAAGATCAGGTATGGAGATACCTCCAAAAGATCTTTTATTGTAGAGGATTGTTTCGGCAATTCTGGTTTTTTGTTTGTTTGTTTGTTTTGTTTTGTTTTGTTTGTTTTTTTATTCCATATGAAGTTGAGAATTTTTCTTTCCAGGTCTATAAAAATTGTGTTGGTAATTTGATGGGAATTGCATTGAATCTGTAGATTGCTTTTGGCAAGATGACCATTTTTACTATGTTAATCCTGCCAAACCATGAGCATGGGAAACCTCTCCATCTGATATCTTCCAATTCTTTCTTCAAAGTCCTTTGTCTTTTGTTTACAGGAGGGTACTTATTTATTTATTTTTTTTAGTTAATTTTGCATCCGGCCACTTTGCTGAAGGTGTTTATCAGCTCTAGGATTTCCCTGGTAAAGTTTTCTGGGTCATGAACGAATACTATCATTTCGTCTGCATATAGTGATAATTTGAGTTCTTCCTTTCCAATTTGTATCCCCTTGATCTCCTTCACCTGTCTTATTGCTCTAGCAAGGACTTCCAGAACTATGTTGAAGAGATATGGAGAGAGGGGGCAGCCTTTACTTGTCCCTAATATCAGTGGGATTGCTTTACGTTTCTCTCTGTTTAGTTTGATATTGGCTATAGGCTTGCTGTATATTGCCTTTACTATGTCTACATATGTCCCTTGTATCCCTGATCTCTCCAATACATTAAACATGAATGGATGTTGGATTTTGTCAAAGGCTTTTTCAGCATCTAGGGAGATGATCATCTGGTTTTTTTCTTTCAGTTTGTTAATATGGTAGATTACAGTGATGGATTTCTATATACTGAACCACCCCTGCATACCTGGGATGAAGCCTACATGGTCATAGTGGATGATATCTTTGATATAATATTGTATTCAATTGGCAAGTATTTTGTTGAGTATTTTTGCATCAATGTTCATAAGGGAGATTGGCCTTTAATTCTCTTTCTTCATTGATTCTTTGTGAGGCTTAGGTACCAAGGTGACTGTGGCTTGGTAGAATGAGTTTTGTAATGTTTCCTCTGTTTCTATTTTGTGGAATAGTTTGAAGAGAACTGGAGTTAGCTCTTCTTTGAAGATTTGGTAGCATTCTTCACTGAAACCATCAAGTTCTGGGCTTTTTTGGATGGGAGACTTTCGATGACCACTTCTATTTCCTTGGGGGATATACGACTATTTAATTGAATTACCTGGTCCTGATTCAGCTTTGGTAAGTAGAATTGATCAAGAAAATTGTCCATTTCATTTAGATTTTCAAATTTTGTGGCATATAAACTTTTGAAGTAAGTCCTAATGATGGTTTGGATTTTCTCAGTATCTGTGTTTATGTCTCTCTTTTCCGTTATGATTTTGTTGATTTGGATGATTTGTCTATCTTGTTGATTTTCTCAAAGTACCAGCTCTTGGTTTCATTGATTCTTTGAATTGTTTTATTTGTTTCTAATTGATTGATTTCAGTCCTGAGTTTGATTATTTCCAACCATCTGTACCTGTTTGGTGTGTCTGCTTCTTCTTTTTCTAGGGATTTTAGGTGAGCCATTATGTTGCTTGAATGAGCTGTCTCAAATTTCTTCTTGAAGGCACTTAGTGCCATGAACTTTCCTCTTAGCACTATTTTCATTGTGTACCACAATTTTGGGTATGTTGTTCCTTCATTTTCATTGAATTCTAGGAAATCTTTTATTTCTTCCTTTATTTTTTCCTTAACCCAGCTATCATTTAGTAGTAAGTTGTTCAGTTTCCATGAGTGTGTAGGCTTATTGCTGTTTCTGTTGTTGTTGAGGTCCAGATTTAATCCATGGTGATCAGATAGGATACCAGGGATTATTTCAATCTTTTATCTGTTGAGGCTTGCTTTGTGACCAACCATATTGTCTATTTTGAAGAAGATTCCATGAGGTGCTGAGAAGAAGGTAATTTCTTTGTGTTTGGGTGAAAGGTTCTGTAGATGTCTGTTAGGTCCATTTGATTCATGACTTCTGTTAGAGACATTCTTTCTTTGTTTAATTTTTGTTTTGTTGACCTGTCCTTTGTTGAGAGTGGAGTTTTCAAGTCTCTCACTATTAATGTGTGGGAATCTATGTGTAGTTTAAGTTTTATTAATGTTTCTTTTACAAATGTGTGTGCCCTTGTAGTTAGGGCATAGATGTTCAGGATTGTGATGTCTTCCTGGTGGAATTTTCCCTTGATGAGTATGAAGTGAACTTCTTTATCTCTTTTGATTAATTTTGGTGGAAAGTCTATTTTATAAGATATTAGAATGGCAATTTCTGCTTGCTTCTTGGGTCTATTTGCTTGGAAATCTGTTTTCCAACCCTTTATCCTCAGGTAATATCTATCTTTGTGACTTAGGTGTGTTTCTTGTATGCAACAGATTGCTAGGGTGTATTTATGCATCCATTCTGTTAGTCTGTGTCTTTTTATTGGAGAATTGAGTCCATTGATGTTGAGAAAGATTAACGACCAGTGGCTGGTAGATCCTATGATTTTGATGTTGGCTGTGGTCATAAGTTTGTGTGCTTGGTTGCTTTTTGTTTTACTGTAGTGAGGTTAATTATTTCCTGTGTTTTCTTGAAAGTAGCTAGTTTTCTTGGGTTGTATTTTCCCTTCTAGAGTCTTCTGTAATGCTGGATTTGTGTGTAGGTATTGTTGAAATTTGTTTTTTTTTTTCATTGAATGTCTTGTTTTCTATGTCTATAAGGACTGTGAGTTTTGCTGGGTATGGTAGCCTAGGCTGATGTTGGTGTTCTCTTAGGGTCTGCCTTATATCCTTCCCGACCCTCTGGCTTTCATAGTCTCTGTTGAAAAGTCAGTTGTGATTCTAATGCGTTTGCCATTATATGTTACTTGGACTTTTTCCCTTGCAGCTTTTAGTATTTTCTTTGTTCTTTATACTTACTGTGTTGATTATTATGTCGCAGGAAATTTTCTTTTCTGGTCTAATTTATTGGGTGTTCTCTAGGCCTCTTGTATTCTTATTAGCTTCTCCTTTTAGTTAGGAAAATTTTCTTCAATGATTTTGTTGAAAATATTTTCTTGGCCTTGAAGCAGGGAATCTTCTTTTTCGTCTATGCCTATTATTCTTGGTTTTTGTCTTTTTTATTTTATTTTTATTTTATTAATTACACTTTATTCATTTTGTATCCCCCCATAAGCCCCTCCCTCCTCCCCTCCCGATCCCACCCTCCTCCCCTTTCTGCATGCATGCTACTCCCCAAGACCATTGATAGGGGAGGTTTTCCTCTTCGTTCTGATCTTAGTCTATCAGATCAGATCAGGAGTGGCTGCATTGTCCTCTTCTGTGGCCTGGTAAAGCTGCTCCCCCCTCAGAGGGAGGTCAACAAAGGGCAGATCAATCAGATTATGTCAGAGGCAGTCCCTCTTCCTATTACTATGTAACCCACTTGGAAACTGAACTGCCATGGGCTACATCTGTGCAGGGGTTCTAGGTTATCTCTATGAATAGTCCTTGGTTGGAGTATGAGTCTCTGGGAAGTTCCCTGTGTTCAAATTTCCTTGTTCTTTTGCTCTCCTTGTGGAGACCATGTCCTCTCCAGCTCTTACTATTTCCAACTTCTTACATAAAATTCCATTCACTCTGCCCAACAGTTGACCATAAGGCTCAGCATCTACTTTGATAGTCTGCAGGGCAGAGGCTTTCAGAGGCCCTCTGTGGTAGGTTTCTAGTTTGTTTCCTGTTTTCTTCTGGTGGCTTTCAGAATCCCTCTGTAGAAGGTTCCTAGGTTGGTTCCTGTTTTCTTCTTCTTCTGATGTCCATCCTCTTTGCCTTTCAGGATGGGGATTGAGCATTTTAGTTAGGGTCCTCTCTCTTGCTTAGTTTCTTTAGATGCACAGATTTTAGTGGGTTTGTATTTTGTTGTATGTCTATATGAGTGAGTATATACTGTGTGTGTTTTTGCTTCTGGGACAACTCACTCAGGATGATCCTTTCCAGGTCCCACCATTTACCTGCAAATTTCATGATTTCCTTATTTTCATTGCTGAGTAATACTCCATTGTGTAGGTTTACCACAATTTCTGCATCCATTCTTCAGTTGAGGAGCATCTGGGCTGTTTCCAGCTTCTGGCTGTTACAAATAAAGCTGCTACAAGCATAGTTGGACAAATATCCTTACTGTGTACTTGAGCCTCTTTTGGATATATGCCTAGGAGTGGTATGGCTGGATCTTGAGTAAGTGCTATTCCTAGTTGTCTGAAAACTATTTATTTTATATATTTCCAGAGTGGTTGTACAAGTTTACATTCCCACCAGCAGTGGAGAAGGGTTCCCCTTTCTCCATAACCTCTCCAGCATGTGATGTCACTTGAGTTTTTGATCTTGGCCATTCTCATGGGTGTAAGGTGAAAACTCAGGGTCGTTTTGATTTGCATTTCCCTAATGGCTAATGAGGTTGAGCATTTCTTTAAATGCTTCTCTGCCATTCGATATTCCTCTACAGAGAATTCTCTGTTTAGCTCTGTTCCCCATTTTTTAAGTGGATTACTTGGTTTGTTGCTATTCAGCTTCTTTAGTTCTTTATATATACTGGATATGAGTCCTCTGTCAGATAAAGGGTTGATGATGATTTTTTCCCAATCTGTAGGAAGTCTCTTTGTTTTGATGATGGTATCCTTTGCTTTACAGAAGCTTTTCAGTTTCAGGAGGTCCCATTTATTGATTGTTGCTCTTAGAGCCTGTGCTGTTGGTGTTCTATTCAGGAAGTTCTCTCCTGTACCAATCAGTTCTAGGGTATTCCCCACTTTTTTTTCTAGCCGATTTAATGTGTCTGGTTTTATGTTGAGGTCTTTGATCCACTTGGACTTCAGTTTTGTGCAGGGTGATCTATTTTCATTTTTCAACTTGTAGACATCCAGTTGTACCAGCACTATTTGTTGAAGATGCTATCTTTTTTCCATTGTATAATTTTGGCGTCTTTGTGAAAAATCCGGTTTCCATAAGTGTGTGGTTTTATTTCTGGGTCCTCTATTCAGTTCCATTGATCCACTATTCTGTTTCTATGCCATTACCATGCAGTTTTTAAAACTGTTACCCTATAGTACAACTTTAGATTAGGAATGGAGATACCTCCAGAAGATCTTTTATTGTAGAGGATTGTTTTAGCAATTCTTGTTTTCTTGTTATTCCATATGAAGTTAAGAATTTTTCTTTCTAGGTCTGTAAAGAATTGTATTGGTAATTTGATGGGAATTGCATTGAATCTGTAGATTGCTTTTGGTAAGATGGCCATTTTTACTATGTTAATCCTGCCAAGCCATGAGCATGGGAGATCTTTCGATCTTCTGATATCTCCTTCTCATTCTTTCTTCAGAGACTTGAAATTTTTTTCATACAAGTTTTGACTTGCTTGGTTAGGGTTACTCCAAGGTACTTTATATCATTTGTAGCCATTGTGAAAGGTGTTGTTTCCCTACTTTCTTTCTCAGCCCTTTTGTCTTTTGTATATAGGAGGGCTACAGATTTTTTGGAGTTAATTTTGTATCCAGCCACTTTGCTGAAGGTGTTTTTCAGCTCTAGGAGTTCCCTGGTAGAGTTTTTGTGTCACTTACATATACTATCATATCATCTGCAAATAGTGATAATTTGACTGCTTCCTTTCCAGTTTGTATCCCCTTGATCTCCTTCAACTGTCTTATTGCTCTAGCAAGGACTTCCAGAACTATGTTGAAGAGATATGGGGAGAGTGGGCAGCCTTGCCTTGTCCCTGATTTCAGTGGGATTGCTTTAAGTTTCTCTCCGTTCAGTTTGATGTTGGCTATAGGTTTGCTGTATATCACCTTTACTATGTTTAGATATGTGCCTTGTATCCCTGATCTCTCCAATACTTTTAACATGAATAGATGTTGGATTTTGTCAAATGCTTTTTCAGCATCTAGGGAGATGATCATGTGGTTTTTTTCTTTCATTTTGTTAATATGGTGGATCACAGTGATGGATTTCCGTAGATTGAACCACCCCTGCATACCTGGGATGAAGCCTACTTGGTCATGGTGGATGATATCTTTGATGTGTTCTTGTATTTGGTTTGCGAGTATTTTGTTGAGTATTTTTGCATCAATGTTCATAAGGGAGATTGGCCTGAAGTTCTCTTTTTTTGGGTCTTTGTGAGGTTTAGGTACCAAGGTGACTGTGGCTTCATAGAATGAGTTTCGTAATGTTCCTTCTGCTTTGATTTTGTGGAATAGTTTGAAAAGAACTGGAGTTAGCTCTCTTTTTGAATGTTTGGTAGAATTCTGTGCTGAAACCATCAGGTCCTGGGCTTTTTTTGGATGGGAGACTTTTGATGACTGTTTCTATTTTCTTGGGGGATATAGGACAATTTAATTGATTTACCTGTTCCTGATTTAGCTTTGGTAAGTGGAATTGATCAAGAAAATTGTCCATTTCATTTAAATTATCAAATTTTCTTGCGTTTAGACTTTTGAAGTAAGACCTAATTACTGTTTGAATTTCGTCTGTGTCTGTAGGTATGTCCCCGTTTTCATTTCTGATTTTGTTGAATTGGATGGTGTCTTTCTGCCTTTTAGTTAGCTTGGCTAAGGGTTTGTCTATCTTGTTGATTTTCTCAAAGAACCAGCTCTTGGTTTCATTGATTCTTTGAATTGTTTTATTTGTTTCTAATTGATTGATTTCAGTCCTGAGTTTGATTATTTCCAGACATCTACTCCTTTTTGGTGTGTCTGCTTCTTCTTTTTCTAGGGTTTTTAAGTGAGCCATTAAGTTGCTTGAATGTGCTGTCTCAAATTTCTTCTTGAAGGCACTTAGTGCTATGAACTTTCCTCTTAGCACTGCCTTCATTGTGTCCCACAAATTTGGGTATGTTGTGTCTTCATTTTCATTGAGTTCTAGGAAGATTTTAATTTCTTTCTTTATTTCTTCCCTGACCCAGCTGTCATTTAGTAGCAAGTTGTTCAATTTCCATGTGCGTGTAGGCTTTTTGTAATTTCTGTTGTTATTGAGGTCCAGCTTTATTCCATGGTGATTGGACAGGATACAAGGGATTATTTCAATCTTCTTGTATCTGTTGAGGCTTGCTTTGTGAACAACGATGCGGTCTATTTTGGAGAAGGTTCCATGAGGTGTTGAGAAGAAGGTAAATTCTTTTGTGTTTGGGTGTAAGGTTTTGTAAATGTCTGTTAGGTTTATTTGATTCATGACCTCTGTCAGAGATATTGTTTCTTTGTTTAATTTCTGTTTAGTTGACCTGTCCTTGGTTGAGAGTGGGGTGTTGAAGTCTCCCACTATTAGTGTGTGGGGATCTATGTGTGGTTTAATTTTTATCAATGTTTCTTTCACAAATGTGGGTGCCCTTGTATTTGGGGCATAGATGTTCAGGATTGTGATGTCTTCCTGGTGGAATTTTCCCTTGATGAGTATGAAGTGTCCTTCCCCATCTCTTTTGATTAATTTTGGTTGAAAGTCTATTTTATCAGAGATTAGATTGGCTACTCCTGCTTGCTTCTTGCATCCATTTGCTTGGAAAGCCGTCTTCCATCCCTTTACCCTCAGATAATGTCTATCTTTGTGACTTACATGTGTTTCTTGTATACAACAGATTACTGGGTTTTGTTTATGCATCTATTCTGTTAGTCTGTGTCTTTTTATTGGAGAATTAAGTCCATTGATATTGAGAGACATTAATAACCAGTGGCTGTTAAATCATTTGACTTTGATGTTGGCTGTGGTCATATGGTTGTGTGTTTGGTTGCTTTTTGTTTTACTGTAGTGGGGTTATTTATTTCCTGTGTTTTCTTGGATGTAGCTAGTTTTCTTGGTTTGTATTTTCCCTTCGAGTGTCTTCTGTAATGCTGGATTTTTTGTAGGTATTGTTGAAATTTGTTTTTGTCATTGAATATCTTGTTTTCTCCGTCTATGAAGACTGAGAGTTTTGCGGGGTGTAGTAGCCTGGGCTGACAGCTGTGTTCTCTTAGGGTCTGTTTGATATCTGTCCAGGCCCTTCTGGCTTTCATAGTCTCTGTTGAAAAGTCAGGTGTGATTCTAATGGGTTTGCCATTATGTTACTTGGCCTTTTTCTCTTGCATCTTTTAGCATTTTGTCTTTGTTCTATATACTTACAGTTTTGATTATTATGTGGCAGGAGGATTTTCTTTTCTGGTCTAATTTATTGGGTGTTCTATAGGCCTCTTGTATTCTTATTGGCCTCTCCTTTAAGTTGGGAAAATTTTCTTCAATGATTTTGTTGAAAATATTTTCTGGGCCTTGTAGAAGGGAGTCTTCTTTTTCCTCTATTCCTATTATTCTTAGGTTTTGTCTTTTTATGTTGTCTTGAATTTCTTAGATGGTCTGTGTCAGGAATTTTTTAGATTTAAAATTTTCTTTGACAGATACATCCATTTCTTCCATTGTATCTTCCACACCTGAGATTCTTTCTTCCATTTCTTGTAGCCTATTGGTTATGCTAACCTCTGTATTTCCTCTTTTCTTCCCTAAGTTCTTTCTCTCCACAATTTCTTTCATTTGTGTTTTTTTTTTAATTTTTCCAATTCTATCTTCAGGTCTTGAGCTATTTTGTTGGTTTCCTTCACCTGTGTGACTGTATTTTCATGTTTTTCCATCAATTCCTTCAGCTGTTTGTTTGAACAATCCACTGTTTTTTTTATTTCATTCAGTGATTGAAGCATTTCCTCTCTGAAGGCCACAGACTGTTTGGCTGCAGCTTCCTCTATTTCTTTTCATATTTTATTTTTTTCCTCTGTTATCTTCTTCATGAACATAGATGTTAGGTCATCTCCTTGAATTTCACTTATGCTAGGGTGTCTAGGGCTATTTGCCCCTGGATAACTGGGTTCTGGAGATGCCATATTGCTCTTGCTTTTGTTGGTTGAACTTTTACACTTTCCTCTACCCATTGGGCTATCTTAGTTGTTTGAACTTAGTTTCTGGTTCTTCCTGGACTCTTGTAGTGAAGAGAATACCTTTGGCAGGAAGATGTTTTTATCCTGAAGGAAGCCTTCTCAGCTTTTTGGGTATTGTCACTGGATGGCCAGTGTTTTTCAGGAGTTGTTACAGCTCACCTGAGGCATAGAGGCTGGGTGGTAACTGTGGTCCTGATTAGTCAAGAGGGCTCTTCTTTCACTGGGGGAAGTCCTGGAGACAGCTGCCCTCCTTCTGGGTTTCTTGCTGTAAATTTAGTGATCAGCTGCTCTAACGTGTGTGTCCCGTGGTTTGGTCGGTTTTGTTAGGGATAACTGGTTGCCCCTTGGAACAGTATCTGGGTATTGATCTCTGGGTTCCCAGTCTTTTGTAGGTCTGAGGTTGGGGCTCTGTGCCCCAGAACCCAAGAGGTAATCTGTATCTGGTGAGTACTACTCTCCTTGTAACAGCAGGCTATCTGGGGCATAGCAATTTCCTGGGTTGAGCCAGTCTGTGGGATCTTTTCCGAGGATATACTGGGTTGCCTAAGTCTGTCTCCTTTGCTTTGTTCCTTGTTCTTTGTGAGGGTTTGTCCAGACAGTGACTCCAAGATTCTGGTGTATTGGGGCACACATTTCTGTCTGTAAGGAGTAGTTGGTACAAAGCAGGTCTCTGGGATGGTGGAGCATGTGCCCTCCTGCTAGTCTGCGGGGGCTGGGTTCCCAATATCTCTTTGCTCCCTGCTTGGGCCCGGATCTGTGATGGCTGGGTGTATTCACCTGTTTGCGATCTGCAGTCTGCTAGACTTTTCCCAGGCACAGCCTAGGTGACCAAAGAAGCACGGTTTCTTCCTTCCCTGTGGGGCCCTCTCCAAGCAGGGGTTCCCAGTCCCTGTTGCAAAGGGGTGCATAGCTTATCTGTACTGGTGAGCTGGCTGTTCAGCCCCTCAGGTGACCCATTCAGCCCGGTTTCTTCCTTTCCTGTGGGGCCCTCTCTGGATAGGGATTCCCAGTCTCTTTTGCAGTGGGGTTCCCAGCTCGACTGTACCGGTGAGCTGGGCGCTCAGCTCTCAGCAGGGCGGGAGCTCAGCTGCAATGGTGGCGGGTACCGGAGGTCCTTGAGACCTTCCAGGGAAAGACTGGTGACCTGTGATGAGACTTGCTACTTTGCTTCCCTGTGGGGTTTTCTTGCGACTGGGACTCCCAGTCTCAGGCACCCTTGTGCCCACCAATCAGCCTGGGAAAGTGATTGGGACATGCAGGTTTGCGGCTCCAGTCAGGTGACCCAAAGCCCGAGTTACCCAGGATTTCTTCCGGGTTCTGGCTGGGCAGCCGAGAGTGGACCCGACCGATTCCAACACGGTGGGAGCCTCCCCTCACCAGGGAAACACTATTGCTGCAGTTTTAGGGCCCAGAGTTCAGTCTCCTGGTGGCTGCACTGAGAGTGCTGTCATGCTTCTCCGACACAGTGTTCTCCCGGTGCCGCCATCTTGGCTCCCCCCTCCCCGGGTTTTGTCTTTTTATGTTGTCTTGAATTTCTTAGAAGGTCTGTGTTAGGAATTTTTTAGATTAAACATTTTTTTTGACAAATACATCTATTTCTTCCATTGTATTTTCCACACCTGAGATTCTTTTTTCCATTTCTTGTAGTCTATTGGTTTTCCTTACCTCTGTAGTTCCTGTTTTATTCCCTAGGTTCTTTTTCTCCACAATTTCCTCCATTTGTGTTTTTTTTAATTTTTCCAATTCTATCTTCAGATATTCAGGCATTTTGTTGATTTCCTTCATCTGTCTTATTGTATTTTCCTGTTTTTCCTTCAATTCAGTCAGCTGTTTGTTTGAACAGTCCTCTGTTTCTTTTATGTCTTTCAGTGATTTAAGCATTTACTCTCTAAGGCCACAAACTGTTTAGCTGCAACTTCCTGTATTTCTTTACGGATGGCCATAATCTGTTTGAGTTCATCTTCCTCTAGGTCTTTATGCATTTTATTTGTTTGCTCTGTTATCCTCTTCATGATCATAGAAGTTAGGTCATCTTCTTGAATTTCAATTATGCTGGGGTGTCCAGGGCTACTTGCCCCTGATTAACTGGTTTCTGGAGATGCCATATTACTCTGGCTTTTGTTGGTTGAGAATTTTGCTGGCCTATACCCGTTGGGCTATCTTAGGTGTTTGGAGTTAGTTTCTGGTGGTTCCTGAAATCCTGTAGTGAAGAGAATCCCCTTGGCAGAAAGATGGTTTTTCCTGAAGGAAGCCTTGTCAGCTTTTTGGGTATAGTCAGTGTATGACTGGTGTTTTTCAGGAGTTGCCACAGCTCACCTCAGGCATAGAGACTTGTGTGGTAACTGTGGTCCTTGTCAGTTGAGAGGGCTCTCCTCTCACCGGGAGAAATCGTGAAGACAGCTGCCCTGCTTCTGGTTTTCTTGCCATAAATTTAGTGATCTGCTGCTGTAACCTGTGTGTCCCGTGGTTTGGTTAGTTTTGTTATGGAAAACTGGTTGCCCATGGAGCAGTATCTGGGGGTTGATCTTGGGGAATCTGGGCTTTTGTATGCCTGAGGTTGCGGTTCTGTCCCCTAGTACCCAAGCTGTAATCTGTGGCAGGGGGTCCTGCTTTCCTGGTAACAACAGGCTATCTTGTGCACAGTAGGTCTCTAGGTTGGGCAGTTCTGCAGGACCTTTTCCAGGGATATACTGGGTGGCCTAAGTCCATCCCCTTTGCTTCATTCCCTGTGAGGATTTCTTCTGATTGCGACTCCCAGTGTCTGGTACCCTGGGGTACACAGCTCTGTCTGTGCTGGAGAGCTTGGCACACAGCAACTGTCTGTGCTTGTGGCTGGAGCCCAGTTTATGTTGGTGGCTTTTAGCCTCTGGTCTGCGAGAGTTTTTTCAGGGAAAGACTGGGTGACCCGTGGCCAGCCCCATTGACTTCCTTCCCTGGGGGTTTTCTCCCGACTGGGACTCCCAGTGTCTGGTGGTTTTGTGCCCACCGTTCAGCCTGGGAAGATGATCAGGACATGCAGGCATGTGGATCTGGTCTGGCAATCTAATTCCTGCTTGACTCAGGAACCCTTCTGGGTTCTGGCTGGGTGATCTGAGAGTGGACCAGACTAATTCCCAAGCCTTGGGGATTTCCTCTCACCTGGCAAACACAATTGCTATTGTTTTAGGTCCCAGAATTCAGTCTCTTTGTTGCTGTATGGAAAATGTTGTCTTGCTCCTCAGAGGCAGTGTTCTCCTGGCACTGCCATCTTGTCCCTCTAGTTGGTTATTTTAAGTTGATGTTTCAGTGAATTGGTGGTCCCTTACCAGAAAACGCTGACAAGTATCTTACAGCCAGAGAGCTTTGAATTTTAGCCGTTATTAATCTAATTATTAGGAAGAGTACCTTTTTTCTTGTCTGTAACTCAGTATTCCAAGCCTTGGTTTTTTTCCCATTTTCTCTTTCAACTTTCTTGGAGAAGGTATGGAGAAGAACCAGCACCACTAAATATAGTGCAACCAGATCCATAAATATGACAGCCCAAATGAAGGTAAAAGGGATTAAAACATCCTCTGTCATGCAACTTCTTTAATTTTGAAGCAGTTTAGGCCAAACTGCCTAGAGGTTTGTCTGCCTCCAGTTCCTTTCTTTCCTGCCATGGCTATGGAACTGAGCCAGTTGACCCAGCCTTAGTATAAAAGGAGCCATGCTTGTTAATCCCTCAGTTAAACTGCAGCAGCAGCCAGTTTTGTTATGGAAATTTCAGGTCTACCCACCAGAGGCTGTCTTTTGCTCCTGGGGTTGTTTAAGAGTCTCTCTTAAAGAGACAGTAATTGACCTAGGAGTTTTTAAGTTTGGGTTTTAATACTGGAGCTTGTTTCCCCCAACAAATTATATTAAAGTATGATTTAAAGGGTATGGATACTTAGATTAGTTGGGCACCAATTTTTGTAAAATGGTGATTAATATTTACTATTGATTTATCTTCTGGTAAAGCTTGTTATTAATCCTCAACAGCTGTATACCCAAATCACCACACAGACTCTGGGTTTATTTAGTTAACCTAGAACACACTGCCGGGCAATAGTTATTCCATCCTAAATCTCCAAGCCCTCATACTTTCCTAACATTTAGATTTCCCACATTATACTTGCTTTTAGTGATATCTTAGGTCCAGTCCATCTCTCCATGTAGTTCTAAGATCTGTCCTTCAGCTCTGTCTCCTAGGTCTCCTCACCTTTTCTCCTCCCACTTCTTTCCTGCCCTCTAGCTCTTCCCCTCTTTCCTGTCTTCTGGCTCCTCCCAGCTCAGCATTGTGTGTAGTTGCTTTATGTTAGCCTGTTTACACAGAGTTGAGACAAGATGCTTAGAATGAGTATCACAATGTAACATCCAGATTGAAACCAAAGAAGGTTGGGGAGGAAAAATCAGCATTTGAATGAACAAGGGTAAGGTTTAAACATTTCAAAAGAACATTATACCAACACCAAGCAAGTAAAAAACTTGTATGAAAAAAAATTCCAGTGTCTGATGAAAGAATTAGTAGAATATATCAGAAGATGAAAGATTTCCCATGCTCATTCCTTGGCAAGATTAACATAGTAAAAATGACCATCTTACCAAAAGCAATCTACAGATTCAATGCGATTCCCAGCAAATTACCAACACAATTCTTTACAGACCTTGAAAGAAAAATTCTCAACTTTATATGGAACAATAAGAAAACCAGAATCGCTAAAACCATCCTCTTCAATAAAAGGTCTTTTGGAGATACCTCCATCCCTGATCTCAAGCTGTAGTATAGAGCAATAGTAGTAACACATGCATGGTATTGCCATAGAAAACTAATGGTGAGTCAGTAGAATTAATTAAATAGAAGACCCTGCAATAAACCTACACAGTTATGGATACCTTATTTTTGACAAAGATGCCAAAACCATACAATGGAAAAAAAGACAGTATCTTTAACAAATGGTGCATGCCTTACTGGATGTTTACATGTAGAAAAATGGAAATAGTTTCATATAAATGGTGTTTCATATAATGGTGATTAATATTTACTATTGATTTATCTTCTGGTAAAGCATAAAACTGCATAAAACTAAAGCCTAGGTGGATCAAAGACCTCAATATAAAATCAGACACACTAAACCTGTTAGAAGAAAAAGTGGGGAATTGCCACAAGAGACAAGTTCCTGAAGAGAATACCAACAGCACAGCTCCAGAGCAACAATGAATAAATCAAACCTCATGAAACTGAAAATCTTCTGTAAAGCAAAGGACACTGTTGACAGAATAAAATGACTGCCTACAGATTGGGAAAGGATCTTCACCAACCCTCTATATGATAAAGGGCTGATATACAGACTATATAAAGAACTCAAGAAGCAACAAATCAAGTAATCCAATTAGAAAATGGGGTACAGGGTTAAACAGAGAATTCTCAATAGAGGAATGTTGGCTGTCAGATAAACACTTAAAGGAATGCTCAACATTGTTAATCATCAGGGAAATGCAAATCAAAACAACCCTGAGTGTCACCTTGCAACCAATAGAATTGCTAAGATCAAAAACTCAAGTGACAACATATGCTAGAGAGGTTGTGTAGAAAGGGGAACCTTCCTCCATTGCTGGTGGGAATGTGAACTTTTACAACCATTTTGTAAATCAATCTGGCACTTTCTCAGTCAATTAGGTATAGCACTAACTCAGTATTCAGTTATACCACTCCTAGGCTCATATCCAAATGGTGCTCAAGTATACAAGAAGAACATTTGCTCTAATATGTTCATAGCAGTTTTATTTGTAATAGCCAGAAGCTGAAAATAACCCAGATGATCCTCAGTTGAGGAACAGATACAAAAATTGTGGTACGTTTACACAATGGAATACTACTCTGTAAATAAAGGAAGGAAACTTCCAACTTTTACAGGCAAATTGTGGGAACTAGAAAAGTTCATCCTGGGTGAGGTGTCCCAGAAGCAGAAAGACACAGAGGATATATACTCACTCATAAGTGGATGTTACACATGTAATATAGGATAACCTTACTAAAATCTGTAAATTTAAAGAAGCTAATCAAGAAGGAGGACTCTGGGTAAGATGCTCAGTCTTCATTCAGAAAGGCAAATGGGATGGGCATCAAAAGAGCAAGAAAATTGGAACAGGACAGGAGCCTACCACAGAGAGCCTCTGAAAGACTACCCTCCAGGGTACTAAAGCGGGTGCTTAGACTCATAGCCAAACTTTGGGCTGAATGCAGATAATCTTATGAAATAAAGGGGAGATAGAAATACCTGGAATGGACAGGAGCTTCAAGGAGAGCACCAGAAGCAACAAATCTGGACAAAAAGGGTGTTTTCTGAAACTGATATTCTAACCAAGGACCATTCATGGAGATAACCTAGAACCCCTGCACAGATGTAGCCAATGGTAGTTCAGTGTCAAAGTTGGTTGCCTAGTAATGGGAACAGGGACTGTCTCTGAAATTAACTGTTTGGCCTACTTTTTGATCACCCCAACCCTCAGGGATTTGTAGCCTTACCAGGCCATTGAGGAAGACAATGCAGCCACTACTGATGAGACCTGATATAGTAGGATCAGATGGGAGAGGAGGAGGACCTCTCCTAACAGGGGAGTGGGGGAGAGTCATGGATGGAGAAGAGGGAGGAAGGATGGGATTGGGAGGGGAAGAGGGGCTGAGCTACAGATGGAATACAAAGTGAATAAACTATAATTAATAAAAATAAAAATATATAAAAAGGTGCTGTCTTGCACCCCTTGTTTCGTGTCTGTTCTATATGTGGATTCTGTTTATTCTCCATGAACATCCCCAAGAATGTCAGAGACATTCTCTTTAATATGACTACTCCACAGTTATATGTTCTCTATACTTTGACCAATTGTGACCTTCTATCTTACCTTCTTTGTACTGTAAGAAGAGGGTTTTAGGATGAATGCTAAGAATAGCATGATTCTATGTGCTCAAATATAAGGATGTGAAAGCAGTGTGATGCTTGTCCAATCACAAAACAATATAAAACAAACAATAGTAGCTTTTTTTCTTCGTTCAAAGACCAGCACCTACATAGTTTCTTGAAAATGTTTGCATTTGTAGTCATTATCATTAATTTCATTCCTTATGTTTCAT
The DNA here is from genome assembly GCF_030254825.1 of Meriones unguiculatus. Taxonomy (NCBI): domain Eukaryota; kingdom Metazoa; phylum Chordata; class Mammalia; order Rodentia; family Muridae; genus Meriones; species Meriones unguiculatus. The sequence continues at coordinate 21,237,958 of NC_083353.1, read as the reverse complement.
GTAAGGACGGGAAATACTTCCTAAAAGTTAATCTCTAGAGTCCTCCTAAGTGTGTCAGCCTGCAGTACAACCCCCTCTAGAGCTCAGCCTGTCAGCCAGTGTCTGAAGCAGCAGCTTTTCTATCTCAACACAAAAATGATAAGTCTCCACACTTCTCCTCTGTGTGTCAACAAAACATTGACTAAAATGAATCCAGCATAAACCTGTCCTCACTGTGACAATTGTCTCACAGGCTCTCATTGCACTTAGCATTAACCTCAAAATTACCCAGAGACTTCCCAAGTCAGGCAGTCTCAGTTATATGCTGGCCTCTATGAATAAGCCATTTTATTTGTTTCCACAAGGAGGAGCTTTCCCAGGCTCTGTGCATTTAAGACCTTCAGCCTTTAATGAACACAGAGCCCTATGCATGGGTAAAGGACTCCACTCTGCACTTTGAACTGACAAATCTCTTCCATCAGGCCTGCTCTCAAGTACCTGCTTCTGAAGATGGCATTCCTCTCCCTTTATTTCTGTTGCATCTCCCACCAGTTCACTCACTTTTCATATTATCATCTTAGTATTTTTTTCTGACTAACAGTACTAACTACACTAGCATCAATGTAATGAATAGGAAAATTACATGTTAACTTCCTTTGAATGACAACATATGTACCTGTTAATGAAACTCTGTGCAATGGGAGATAAGAGAGTGTGTACATACATACATTTGAAATGATGTCTAGCTGTGTTTCTGTGTCAATAAACTATTTATCATAGGTTTTTGGCATATGCCTGTTTCTCTTCTGCCAGCAACCTAAATTCTCAGATTATAAGCACATGTCAACCAAACTGGGCACAGGTGTGACTCTTAAAGCCATCATATGTGGCAAATTAAGTCCAATAATGGTGTAGGGGTAATATCTTAGGAAGATGGCTAGGAATGCCAACGTAAATATTTTTTATCACATGTCTCACCATTACCAGCCATCCTTCTACTAAACCCTAATAAGATTGGAAGTGATTGTAACTTACAGCCCCACCTATATACTACAAGTTGTGGAATTCCAGATATACTATTGATTGTGTGCATAAATTAAAACACTGTAACGGACCTTGGAGCTAACATAATTTGCATTGGTTACTTCTAGGAGGAGCTATGAACTGTAGGCTTCTTCTGGGGGAAACTAGATAGGAGTAGTTTGTGGAGGAACCTGGTCAAAGTAGAGATCCTCCCTGGCCATGTCTACAGCATAGAGGGTCACTACCAGCTGCAAGATCAGTGGTGTCTGCACAGCTCTCAGAACCAGCTGTTTAGCCTGATTCCATCAAAAGCAGAGAAAGGCTTCTCATTCATACACCTGGGTAACTCCGAGCATCTTGACTGCTCCTGGATCTAAGACAGAGTTCACTTTTATTACCATCAGCATCCAGACTGAAGATGTGACAGGCTATTACCATGAGGAGTGTTTCAGCCTCTTCCTCCTCAGTGCATTAACTTGTAATGCAGACACCTTTAGAGCTCAGCCTGACAGCCAGTGTCTGAAGCACCATTTGTTTTATCTCTACATAGCCTAGTAATCAGTCTCCCCAGTACAATGGGCAGTTAGCCAGCCTTACCCTAGTAAAATAGAATTGAAAGTCTAGGAGAGCACTCAAGGGCCTATGTGTCCTTTAATATATTATGGGAGATACTACTTTGAGTGAAGATTAAATAATTATTTTTCACTAATTTGCCTATCTTGATAGCATGATTTTAAAGGTGATTTGACAAAGTTATTCTCATTTTTATGGATGTATTCATTAGCAGAATAAGTATTTTAGAAATAATTAAATTTTTTCTTTTCATATTAATCATCTATATATTTAAAATGGATAATCTTTAAATTACAATAATAACCTTATTTTTCTTTATTAAATTTCTGATATTACTTATGTATAAAATTAGTTTCTGTCCTAGTTATTTAGTGAAAATGAAAGTACTTACAGAAATCATGAGGAATTATGTTACATAAATAAACACTTGAGCAAGGCAGGAATACATCAAATATCTGGCTGACATTGAATAAATACACAATGAAAGCTATGCGCATTCACCTGTCTAAATTCCACAATCTCCATGTGTTCAATATATGGACAGAAAACACATTGGCCGCAGCAGAGACTCAGAGAGAACCTTCTTACCCATCCTGCTCCTTATTCTGTCTTGTTGAAAAATTAACTGTATTGGAATATACACATTGTACATAAAGTTGTATTCTATAAAAGCAATCTACTTTCAAGATTATGTTATATACTCATATTTATGCCAAATACTGATGAGATTTTATGACAAATAAACACAAACTAAAATCATCTGAGAAGAACAAACTTCAATAGAGAAAAAGCCTTAGTAGTACTGGGCATTGGGCAAGTCTGTAGGGCATTTTCTTAATCACTATTTGATGGGGAGGATGATGCAGTCTATTGTAGGTGATGCCAGCCATTGATGGTGACCCTGGGTTCCTCAACAAAGCAAACTGTGCAAGCTTTGAGGATGAATCCAGTAAGCATCTCTCCTCTGTGGTCTGTGCTCAGCTTATGCCTCTGGATTCCTTCTCTGTTTGAATCCCAGCCCTGATAACAGTGATGGACTGTCATCTAGAAGTTTAGAAAAATAAAATTACCCATCCTTTTATGTTGCTTTTGGTCATGACATTTTATCATAGCCATAATAATTTTTAAAAAGACACACCCTTTACCCTCCTCTTTCTCTCTTTTCCATGTTTCATTGACTACAAGTTTCTTTCCCTCACCTAGTTCTCCTTCCAAACGTTCACTATAGGTGAATTCATGTTTAAATGTTCATGTTTAAAATAGAATATTTGTAAATGAGATGGTGCATGTAATAATTTTGTTTCTAAGCTACATGTCCACCTCTACCTCTTCCTCATGGGTCACATACCACTCTGAATTCTCCCAAACTGCTCTCAAATATAGAGACCTGGAAACCTCACTCTATACTAAAGAAGTATGACTGTGTCTTGATAGACTTTACCTTCCAGGCTTTTCTCTCATATTCATGAGTAAATTTAACATTTACGAATTGGAAACCCATGACACCCATGTAAACAATATGCTAACACATATCATCTAAGAGTAAAAATCAATAAATGGGACCTCATGAAACTGAAAAGCTTCCATAAAGCAAAAGATACTGTTGTCAGAACAAAACGACAGCCTACAGACTGTGAAAGGATCTTCACCAACCCTGTAGCTGACAGAGGGATGATATCATATATATATATATATATATATATATATATGTATGTATATATATATGTATATATAATTATATATATAATTAAAGAAGTTAAAAAACAACAAATCAAGTAATCCAATCAAAAATGGGATAGAGAGCTAAACAGAGAATTCTCTCAATAAAGGAATATTGAATGGCAGAGAAACACTTAAAGAAATGCTCAATGTCCTTAGTCATCAGGGAGATGAAAATCAAAACATCTCGAGTTTTCACCTTGCACCTTTCAGAATGGCTAAGATTAAAAACTCAAGTGACAACACATGAGGTGCTTTCTCAGACACTTAGAAAAAGCGCTTCCTCAAGATGCATCTATAGCACTCTGAGGCATACATCCAAAAGTTGCTCAAGTCCACAACAATGACAACATTTGTTCAACCATGTTTGGAGCAGCTGTATTTGTAATAGCCAGAACCTGGAAACAACTCAGGTGTCCATCAATGGAGGAATGGATATAGAAATTGTGTATATTAACACAATGGAATACTAGTCAGCAATTAAAAACAAGGAAATATATTCACTTATAAGTGGATATTAGACCTATAAGATAGGAAAAACATAATAAAATCTGTACGCCTAAAGAAGCTAAACAAGAAGGAGGATCCAGGGTAAGAGGATCAATCATCACTTAGCAAGACAAATGGAATGGACATAGGAAGAACAAAAAAAAAAAAAAAAGAAGAAGAAGACGAAGAAGAAGAAACAGGACAGGACCCTACCACAGAGGTCCTCTGAAAGACTCTACCGAGCAGTATATCAAAGCAAATGCTGAAAGTCATAACCATATTTTGGGCAGAGTGTAGGGAATCATATGAAAGAAGAGGTAGATAGTAAGACCTGAAAAGTACAGGAGCTCCACAAGGAGAGAAACAGAACCAAATAATCTGGGCTCAGGGGCATTTTCTGAGACTGAAACTCCAACCACAGTCCATTCATGATGGTAACCTAGAACCCCTGCACAGATGCAGTCCATGGAAACAGTATTCAAAGGGGATTCCCTAGTAAGGGGAAGAGGGACTGTCTCTGACATGAACTGAGTGGCTGTCCCTTTGACCCCCCTCAGCTCACTCCTGAGGAAGGAGCAGCCTAGCCAGGCCAGAGAGGAGGACAATGCAGTCAGTCCTGATGAGACCTAATTAGCAAGGGTCAGATCAAAAGGGAGGTGGCCTCCCCTATTGGTGGACTTATAGAGGGACATGGGAAAAGATGAAGGAGACAGGGAGGGTGGGATTGAGACAGAATGAGGAATAGGCTACAGCTGGGATACAAAGCAAATAAAATATAATTAATGTAAAAAAAAATTAATTAAAAAATGAACAATGCCACTTTTTAAGAAAGGGTTCTTTGGGGGCTTTCAGAGAACTAGAATCCGTGATAGCAGAATGAAGGCAGCAGGTGGCAGACCTTGTTTTAGCTGGAGCAGAAGCTCAGGGTTCACATCTCAAAATCTATGTATGTATTTAGATATGTATGTATGTATACATATATGTATGTGTACCATGTGTGTGATATAACTGCAATTACAGATTACTGAGAATGATCAAACAATTCATTGGAATCAAATATGAGTAATTTATAAGAGATGAACTGCTCATAACTAGTGATCTGACTCTCTATTCACAAACCTTTCTGTTTTAATATGTATTTCCTTTATCTGCTCAACTGTTCTATCCTCTCCACATTTCCAATCCCTCTCCAATCCATATTTCCCTCTCCTCTCCATACTCTCTTTTCTTTCCTTTCTCTCACTTACTCATCTACTTTCCCCTTCTTTTTTCCTTTCTTCTTTCTGCTTCTCCTGCTTCTTTCTATTGTTATTGATTAGGATATCTATTGTTTTCTCAGAATTGTAATCAAAGGTTTTCTAGTATTATATCTATTAAACTCACTTTATTTAAATGCGTTTGAATTTTAATTTAAGCCTGCTATGGGTGCATTTCGCTATTTTTAGATTGAGAGCTGTAAGTTGGTCCTTGAGCTTCTGTTTATTATTTTCCCCAGAGATCGGTGCTCGCTTTGATGATATTTTTGGCTGAAAATTTAACCTGGATTCTCAAACAGCCCAGAACGCTGCTTATTTACTTTCTCATGTGATGACTGTTTTGCATAGGTCCCTGTAAGACAGCCCATCTGCCCATAATTTATAAACCAGGCCTTTGCAGTGAGAACTGAAAAGCAACAGACAGGCTGGACCACCAAGATGGAGTCACAGCCCCAGGTCTTCATATTCCTGCTCCTCTGGATGTCTGGTGAGACATTAAAGAGTTTTAGAATATCATCCAAACAATTTTTTGTAGAAAAAAAATACAGTTATTTACTATAGGAAACCAATTATATGCAGGCAATGCCATTAAAAAAGCCATTTGAGATCCCAAAATTTGTATCAGGAACTCTTTGTGTGTATATGTGTATACTCATTGTCTATTTCTGGTTGCAGGTGCTGAGGGGAGCATTGTGATGACCCAGTCTCCTGAATTCATGTCCACATCTGTTGGAGACAGAATCACCCTAAGCTGCAAGTCCAGTCAGAGTGTAAGTGTTTATGTAGCTTGGTACCAACAGAAACCAGGGCAGCCTCATAAACTGCAAATCTATGGTGCATCCAGTAGATACACTGGGGTCCCTGATTGCTTCACAGGGAGTGGATCTGGGACAGATTTCACTCTCACCATCAGCAGTGTGCAGGCTGAAGACCTGGGGGTTTATTACTGTCAGCAGTATAGCAGCTATCCTCCCACAGTGCTTCAGCCTCCAACACAAACCTCTTTGACAATCTCACCAGCTGCCTGCACCACATAGAGCCTTGGGCCTGCACACTTCCCTTTTTGCCTGAGATCTGCTATGCATGACTAACTGATTCAACCTTCAGTAGAAATTAATTAAGAGATCGCCTCCTTTCTTCCATATTTTTGGCAACACTGGTGTGTATATAAAGGGAGAAACTAAGTTAAGAGATTTAGAAGGTGTGGTTTTGCACTGAGAAGATACAGTACAACAAGAAGCATCAGTGGAGCTTAAGGTGTCATGCTGACTTTAGATATCTCTTTCTTATGCCTTTAGACTATGATGAATCTGTATAAAATAGGATAGACTTTAAAATTATGTACAAAGAATACATCATCCTGAGACTACTAGTTTAGATTAAGAATTCTCAAGCTTTGGTAAATTATCTATCTTGAAAATTGTCCTTTTCATTTAGATTTTCAAATTTTATGGTGTATTGACTTTTGAAGTTAGACTTAATGAGTCTTTTAATTTCTTCAGTGTCTTTCATTCTGGCCTCCTTTTTGTTTCTGATTTTGTTGATTTGTATAGTTTCTCTCTGCCTTTTAGTTAGTTTGGCTAAGGGTTTGTCTATCTTGTTGATTTTCTCAAAGAACCAGCTCTTGGTTTCTTTTGAATGTGTGGATTGTTTTTTTCTTTTCATATAATAAATAGTTTAATGCTGCAATTATAGGAGGATGTATAAATTTTAAAGACCTGGATTGTATTATTAGCATACAGAAAGATGAGGAACTCTGGGCATGTGCTCATGTGGTATGCTTTGGTCTATATGTCTGTGTCTATTACATATATGCATCTGATTTTTATTTATTTATTACAATTTATTCACTTTGTATCCCAGCCATGTCCCCCTTCTTTGTCTCCTCCAAATCCTACTCTCCTTTCCTCTCCTCCTCTCTTTCCTCTCCCTCAGTCTACTAATAGGGTTGGACCTCCTCCCCTTCCATCTGACCCTAGATAATCAGGCCTCATCTACTGGCTGCTTTGTTTTACTCTGTTGCATGGTAAGACTGCTCCCCCCTTAGGGGAAGGTGATCAAAGTGTCAGCCACTGTGTTTATCTTAGAGACAGCCCCTGTTCCCCTTAGTATGAAACCTAATTGGAGACTGAGCTGCCATTGGCTACATCTGTGCAGGGGTTTTAGGTTATTTCCATGCATGGACCTTGGTTGGAGAATCAGTCTCAGAAAAGTACCCTGTGCCCAGATTTTTTTTTTTTTTTTGGTTTTGTTTTTCTCTTTGTGAAGTTCCTGTTCATTCCTCGTCTTACTATCTCCCCTTTCTTTCATAAGATTCTCTGCACTCCTTCCAAATTTGGCTATAAATCTCAGGAAATCTTTTGATACCCTTTTGGGTAGAGCCTTTCAGAGGTCTGGTAGAATTTAGCACTGAAACTGTCTGGTCCTGGTTTGTTGTTCTTTCTTTCTTTCTTTCTTTCTTTCTTTCTTTCTTTCTTTCTTTCTTTCTTTCTTTCTTTCTTTCTTTCTTCTTTCTTTCTTTCTTTCTTTTTCTTTTTTCTTTTTTTTTTTTTTTGGAAGGGAGACTGTTTTCTCCCACTTCCCATGTCTGTATTGTTTACCATTCTGAGTGAAGATTCATCATCTTACCCTGGGTCCTCCTTCTTGCTTAGCTTCCTTAGGTGTACAGATTTTAGTACATTTATGTTATACAGGTATAACATAACTGTAATATACAGTTATGAATGAGTATATACCATGCATATCTTTCTGCTTCTGGGATACTTCACTCCAGATGATCTTTTCTAAATTCCACCATTTGCATGCAAATTTCATGATTTCCTTGTTTTGAATTTTTTTAAAATTCCATTGTGTGAATATACCACAATTTCTCTATCTATTCCTCAGTTGAGGGACATCTGGGTTGTTTTCAAATTCTCCCTATTATGAATAAATGTGCTATGAACATGGTTGAGCAAATGGCCTTGTTGTGTGCTTGGGCATATTTCCGATATATGCCTAGGAGCACTAAAGCTGAATCTTGAGGATGTACTGCTCCTAATTATGTGACAAAGTGCCAGAATGATTTCCAAAGTGGTTGTACAAGTTTACATTCCCACTAGCAGTGGTGGAGGATTTCCTTTTCTCCACATCCTCTCTAGCATTTGTTGTCACTTGAGTTTTTGTTCTTAGACGTTCTTTATGTTGTAAGGTGAAATCACAGTGTCTATTTGATTTGCATTTCTCTGATACAAAGGACTTTGTTCATTTCTTTAAGTGTTTCTCTGCCATTTGATATTCTTCTATAGAGAACACTGTTTAGCTCTATACCCCGGTTTTAACTTGGATTACTCAACGTATTGCTTTTTAACTTCTTTAGTTCTTTACATATTCTTGATGTTAACACCCTGCCAGAAACAGGTTTGTTGAATACCTTTTCCAGTCTGTAGTTTATCCCTTTGTTTTGATGACAGTGTCCTTTGCTTTATAGAAGCTTTTCAGTTTCATGAGGTCCCATTTAATGACTGTTGATCTTAGAGCCTGTGCTGTTGGTGTTCTGTTCAAGTAGTTGTCTCCTGCCAATGAGTTCCATGCACTTCCCGACTTCTTTTTTCTAACAGATTTGGTGTGTCTGTTTTTATGTTGAGGTCTTTGATCCACTTGGACTTTAGTTGTGTGCAGGGTGATTAATGTGTCTCTATTTGCACTTTTCTACATGTAGACATCCAGTTAGACCAGCAGCATTTGTTGAAGATGCTTTTTTCCATTGTATGGTTTTGGCATCTTTGTCAAAAATCAATATCCTTTGGTGTATGGGTTTATTTCTGGGTTTTCTATTAGATTCCATGGGTCTATCATTCTGTTACTATACCATTAACATACAGTTGTTTTTTTTTTTTTTCATTGTTCTGTAGAACTGCTAGAGATAAGGGAAGGTGATACCTCCTGAGAATCTATTGTTGTACAGGATTTTAAAATCAATTTTGTGTTTTTTGTTTTTCCATATTAAGTTGAGATTTCTTCTTTCAAGTTCTGTAAGGAATTGTGTTGGTATTTTGATGAAAATTGCATTGAATGGGTAGATTGCTTTTGGTAGGCTGGCCATTTTCATTACGTTAATACTACCGATCCCTGAGCATGGGAGATCTTACCATCTTCTGATATCTTCTTCTATTTCTTTCTTCAGAGACTTGAAGTTTTTTATCAAATAGATCTTTTACTTGCTTGGTTAGAGTGACACCAAAGTACTTTATGTTATTTGTGGCTATTGAGAAAGGTGTAGTGGCCCTAAATTCTTTTGCAGCCCTTTTGCCTTTTGTATACAGGAGGGCTACTGAATTTTTTTTTTTTTTATTTGCAGCCAGTTTGCTGAAATCAGCTAAGGAGTTCTATGGTTGAATTTTTGGCATCACTAATGTACATTATCATATTATCTGCAAGTAATAATACTTTGACTTCTTCCTTTCTGATTTGTATCCACTTGAACTCTTTCATTTGTCTTATTGTTCTAGGTAGGACTGCAGGACTATGTTGAAGAGATGCAAAGAGAGTCGGCAGCCTTGCCTTGTCTGTGATTTTAGGGAGATTGATTTAAGTGTCTTTCCATTTAGTTTGATGTTGGCTATAGGCTTGTTCTATAATGTCTTTACTATATTTATGTATGTGCCTTGTATCCTTGATTTCTCCAAGTCTTTAAACATGAATGGGTGTTGGAATTTCTCAAATGCTTTTTTGTAATCTAAGAAGTGGATCATATGATTTTTCTCCTTCAGTTTGTTTATATGGTGGATTATATTGATGGATTTCTGTATACTGAGCCACTCCTGTATGCCTGGGTTGAAGCATATTGGTCATTATGGATGATATATTTTATATGTACTTGGATTCGATTTGCAAGTATTTTATTGAGTATTTTTGCATAAATTTTCATAAGAGAGAGAGGTCTGAAATTTTCTTTGTGGGGTCTTTGTGTGGTTTAGATATCAAGTGACTGTTGCTTCATAGAATGAGTTTGGTAATGTTCCATCTTTTTATATTTTGTATAATAGGTTGAAGAGAATTTAAGTTAGCTCTTCTTTGAAAGTCTGGTAGAATTTAGCACTGAAACTGTCTGGTCCTGGTTTGTTGTTTTTTCTTTCTTTCTTTCTTTCTTTCTTTCTTTCTTTCTTTCTTTTTCTTTTTTTTTTTTTGGAAGGGAGACTTATTTTTTTTCTTGATTAATGACACTTTATTCACTTTGTATTTCTGCTGTGGTTCCCTCCCTCCTCCTTTGCCAATCCCTCCCATCCTCCACACTCTGCATGCATGTCCCTCCCCATGTACACTGATAGGGGAAGTCTTCTTTTTCTTCCTCTGATCCTAGTCACTTAGGTCTCATCAGGAATGGCTGCAATGTCTCCTTCTGTGGCCTGGTAATGCTGCTTCCCCATCAGGGGGAGGTAATTAAAGAGCAAGCCAATCAGTTCATGTCAGAGACAGTCCTATTACAATGGAACCCACTTGGATACTGAACTGCCATGGGCTACATCTGTGCAGGTTCTTAGGTTATCATCATGCATGGTCCTTGGTTGGAGTATCAGTCTCAGGAAAGACCTCTGTGCTCAGAATTTTTGGTTCTGTTGCTCTCCTTGTGGAGTTTCCGTCCTCTCCAGATCTTAGTGTTTTCCACTTCTTTCATAAGATTCCCTGCATTCTGCCCAAAGTTTGCCCATAAGTCTCAGCATCTGTATTGATAGTCTGCAGGGCAAAGGCTTTCAGAGGTCTTGTGTGTCAGGCTCCTGACTTGTTTCCTCTTTTCTCCTTCTTCTGATGTCCATCCTCTTTGCTTTTCTGGATAGGGATTGAGCATTTTAGCAAGAGTCCTCCCTCGTGATTAGTTTCTTTAGGTGTACATGTTTTAGTACGTTTATCCTATATTATGTGTCTATATGAGTGAGTATATACTGTGTGCATCTTTCTGCTTCTGAGATAGCTCAGTCTGGATGATCTTTTGCAGACAGAAGGGAGAGTTTTGGTGAGTGGTTCTATTTCCTTGGGGGATATAGGACTATTTCATGTATTTCCCTTATCTTGATTTAATTTTGGTAAGTGGAATCTGTCATAATAATTGTCCATTTCATTTACATTTTCAAATTTTGTGGCGTTTTGTCTTTTGAAGTAAGACCTAACGATTGTTTGGATTTCCTCAGTGTGTATAATTATGTCCCCTTTTTCATTTCTGATTTTGCTAATTTAAATAGTTTCTCGTTGCCTTTTTAGTTATTTGGTTAAAGGTTCTTCTGGGCCTTGGTGTTTTATGTGTATGTATGCCTGTGTGACAGTGCCAGGTTCCCTGGAACTACAATTACAGACAGTTGTGGGTGCTGGGAATTGAACCTGTGTCCTCTGGAAGAGCAACTGATGCTCTTAGCTGCTGAGCCAACTCTCCAGCCCTTGGTTAAGGGTTCTTCTATCTTGTTGATTTTCTCAAAGAACCAGCTCATGGTTTAATTGATTGTTTGAATTGGTTTCTTTGTTTCTTACTCAATGATTTCAGGTGTGAGTTTGACTATTTCCAATTGTCTACGTCTTTTTCCTTTGTCTGCTTCTTTTTTTTTCCCAGAGGTTTCAGCTGTTCAGTTAAATTGCTTGTATGAGATATCTCAAAGTTCTTTCTGGAGGCACTTAGTGTTATGGACTTTCTTCTTAGCACTGCTTTCTATGTGTCCCATAATTTTGGGTATGTTGTGCCTTCATTTTCATTGAATTTTAGGAAGTCTCTAATTTCTTTTTTCAAGTCTTCCCTGACCAATCTGTCATTAAGTAGAGAGTTGTTCAATGTCTATGTGTATGCAGGCTTTTTGTCATTTCTGCTGTTATTGAGTTCTAGTTTTAGGCTGTGGTGGTCTGATACTATAGGAGGAATTAATTTGATCTTTTTTATGTGTTGATGCTTACTTGGTGCCTGATTATATGGTCAATTTTTGAAAAGGTTCCATGAGGTGATGACAAGAAGGTATAGTGTTTTGAGTTTGTGGACAGTTCTGTAGACTTCTATTAGGTCCATTTGATTTATGACATCTGTAAGTGTCATTATTTCGCTATTTAGCTTCTGTCTAGATGATCTCTCCCTTGGTGAGAGTAGATTGTTAATGTCTCCTACTATTAATGTGTTGGGATCGATGTGCAATTAAAGCTTTAATAATGTTTCATTTACAAATGCAAGTACTCTTGTATTTGGGTCATAGATGTTCATGATTTTGATGTCTTCCTGGTGGATTTTTTTTTTCTTTGAAGAGAATGAAGTGCCTCTGTTCATATTTTTTGATAAATCTTGGTTGAAATTCTATTTTATTAGATATTAAGGTAGCTACCCCAGCTTGCTTAATGGGTCCATTTGGTTAAGAAAACATTTTTCCAGCTCTTTACTCTGACATGTTTATTTTTGTTGCAGAGGTGTGTTTCTTCATTGCAGCCGACTGTTTGATTCTGTTTCAGCAACCATTCTGTTATTCTGAGTCTTATTATTGGACAGTTGAAGCCATTGATTGCCGGATCCAGCAGGGCAGAGTCGAACGGTTCTTCAGTTGGGAGTGAGGATTCAAAGTAATAAAATAAACACACAGCACACAGGAAACTTTTTAAAGGTCCAGACTCAACAGCCACAGCAAAAGGCAGACTGCTGCAGCAAGCAGTGCCAGCAGCATGCCTCAAGTCTCTGCCTCCTCTTCTGCCTCCAGCCTTCTGACCCCTTTATTTTTTGAGGAGTTACTTTTAGCCAGTAAAACATCTCAGAAAAATAGGATAATTTGCACAAGGAGCCTGAGGAAGAGGTGTAACCCTCACAAGCTATCCCACCTCTTGTCATAAACAAAGGGAGATGGACTTGCAAGTTCTCCTCTGCCATTAGTAAAGGCCTCCTAAAAGCCATCTCTCCACTGAGATTTAAATATCAAAGCAGGCCGCTGAGTCATGGCTCCCGACATGTCCCCCTTTTTTATATTTTTAAAATTGGCCATAACTTAATAGTTATGGAGCAGAAGATTGTGCCTGTCTTAGGTTGTTACTCTTGAAAGGTATATATTCTTTATTCATGTCCCCATTTTTGGGTCAATATTCGTACATGAATTTTCATGCACCCTAGAGAAAACTTACCCCTCTTTGACTACCAACCTCTGCTAGGGTGGACACTATGATATGATCTTGTGCAGATCAGATCAGCTTTGACACACCAAAAGGCCTTCGGGCAGATTTTAGTTGTCACTGATAGGAGCGGGTCTCCTATCTCAAGCCAAGTCCAAAGTAACACTCCAAAAGTGAATAGCAGGTAACTCCCTGTGTAAATTACCAAGTCTGAGAAACATTTAGAGGAACCATAGTAAAAGGCTCTCGAGCAAACAGAACCATTTGAAAGCTTAACATCTCCAAACAGCAAAACAAAAGGAGAATTTACATAGGCAGTTACAGGGCCTCCCAGTAGTTCCTGAAGCAAGTCTGTTTTCACTTTAAGCTGAAAACCAGAGCCAGATTAAAGTTTCACAGTTAGTTCTCTTTTGATTTTGTTGAGGTTTGTCCTTATTAACAAGACAGTCAAGTCCAGTTTATTATTTAAGAGGCTTTTCTTCATGATGTCTTCTCCCAGGAGCAGAATGAAGCAAAGGCAGGTCAGGAGCTTAGGTCTAATGCAGATTTTCAGTCTAGGTCAGGGCAGAGTTTATGGCTGTCTGCAGCGGGAACATCTTCTTTCTGGGGAACAACTGCAAACCTTACCAGCCTCTCTGTGATCCATCTGGCTCCTTCTGCGTCCTGTGGAAAAACACAAACATGGCCTCTTCCACATATTAATACAGGGTCGGGGCTCTGCCATATTCCAATAATTAGATCTTTCCATTTTACTTGGGCAAAATTATCTTTGGTATTAGGATGCCACATACGATCAGCCGCAGAACGGCTTTGTGTATCCACATTCAAAAAATTTAAAATAAAGGGAGCATGATTAATATTTGGGGATATGACTCTCCCTTTTTTATTTTTATTTTTTGCAATTGGTTCTTAAGAGATCCACGGGCTCGTTTTATAATATTTTGGCCCTGGAAATTGCATGGAATCCCTATTTTATGACTTATATTAATGGAAGTTATACCAATTGCAGCAAAACACTTTAAGCAATTACTTATAACATGTTTGGTGGCTTTCCCTGTTAAGGGAGTTGCCATGATAAATCCTGAAAAAGTGTCAATTGTTACATGAACATATTTTAGTTTCCCAAATTCTGGGACATGAGTTACATCCATTTGCCACAAATGATTGGGAGTCAAACCTCTAGGATTTACACCATAATGAGGTACATTAAAATGCTTAGGGCAAGAGGAACATGATCTTACAATTTGTCTAGCAGCTTTTCTGGTAATATTAAATTGTTTTCTTAAGCTCTTGCTATTTTGATGATGTAATGCATGAGAATTTTGAGCCAATTTTTGTTGAGTTAATCTAACCAAATGTGTGGCTGGATCTATTAAATCATTTTTTAAAGTTAAAGGTCCAGGAAGCCCTGAATGAGCTCTAATATGCCCTATGTAACAAGGCTTCATACAGCTCCAAATACTTTGTTGAATCTCTCTAAATAGATCTTGTATTTGTTTATTAGCTGTATTAACATATGTTACAGTCTCTAGGACTTGTAAAGCTTTAGCTATATAATGGCTATTAGTATACAAGTTGAAAGAAGTAGAAGCCAAAGTTTTAAAGACTGCAGCAACAGCTCTTTCTACAACTTGAGCTGAGGCTGGCAATGTTTGCAAAACAAAAGTTTGTCCCTCTAGTACATAAACAGCTTTTCCATTTGAAGATCCATCAGTGAATACTGTTGGAACTTGAGGTAATGGCTTTTGTTTAATTATTTTAGGAAATACAAAAACATGCTCATTGGCAAATTGAAGTAATTTATGTTTTGGATAATGATTATCAATACGTCCTAAATAATGAGCAAAAGCTATCGCCCAACAATCTACATTTTGAAATAACCAATCTACTTGCTGTTTGGTAAAAGGGACTCCAGTTAAGGAGGGCTCTCTACCAAAATATTTACAAGATTCTGTGCGAGCCATTTGAACTAAACTAGCCACTGCTTCATAATATGGTGTCAAACTCGAACAGGAGACACAGGCAGGTGCAACCATAATAATGGTCCTTCTTGCCACAATACAGCAGTTGGAGTATGAACATTAGCCAAAATATATGCACCCCATTCTTTTGAATAATCAATATATTGAACATGCTGCTTTTCAATAGCTAATTCTATCTTTTGCAAAGCATTACAAGCTTTTTTGGTAAGTTCCCTTTTTGACAAAGGATTAGCCTCTCCTTTTAAAATGTCAAAAAGTGGTTTTAGTTCTCTTGTTGTTAATTTTAAATGGGGTCTTAGCCAATTTACAGTGTAACAAACAAAGCCCAGTTGGTTATTTTAGTTGAAGTTTCAATAAATTGGCGGACCCTTAACAGAAAGAGCTGACAAATACCTTGCAGTCATAGAGCTTTGAATTTTAGCCGTTATTATCCTAATTATGTGGATGAGTACTATTGTCTGTAATGTAGTATCCCAATCCTTGGCCTTTTCCCCATTTTCTCCTTTCTTTCTAACAGGTCTCAAGGTTGCTTGGCAAGTACTGTTAGCATTCTCATAAGCCAATTGTTTCACTAATAACAATCCAGACTTTTTATCATTTATAAGTCTGTTTGTTGCTTGCATTAATCTTGCCACAAAATCTTGAAATAACTCATCAGGTCCCTGACAGATTTTAGACAAATCCTCCACCTGTCTACCTGCTTGTGGAAGCTTATTCCAGGCCCTCCGGGCAGCAGTATTGACTTGAGCATAAATGGCCACATCAAAATCCAATTGCTGTCCTGTTTCCCTGTAGATTCCGTCTCCAGCAAGCATGTCATAAGTTCTAGGAATTTGCTGAGCTCGATTAAGTTCAGCTGTAGCTTGACAATGCTCTGCAAAATCTGACTTCCATAAGAAATTACCTCCTCCTGATAAGCATGTTCTTCCTAACTGTTTCCAGTCCCCTGGGCAGAGAGCCTCAGTAGACAGGGATTCCAGCAGAGCCAGGGTGAAAGGCGCTGTAGGTCCATATTGGGAGCATGCAGATTTTAATTCTCTTATCTGTTTAAAAGGTATAGGAGCATGGACTCTCACCATACTACCGTGTCCATCGGGTTGCTCCAGAACCGGAAAACTATAAAACTCAGATACATATTCTCCATTCTGCCTGGCTTCTTGTAAAGAAGCTTGTAAAACAGATACAGTGGACAAAGGGAAAGGTCCCCTTGCCTTCTGGGCCATTGAAACTGTAGTATTCCCAGGAGGAGGGCCTAAGCCTTCCACCAATGATGGAGTTGGAGTGGGAGATTGGGCTTCAATTTCCCTAGTAGTTAATGCTCCAATTTTTCTGTTTATTTCCTCTAAGCCATACTCCAGTCTTTTTATTTCTTTTTGCCAAGGCTTATGCTTTTTAACATGTATAGCCTGAATTGGAGGGTATCTCTCAGAATAGTGCTGATCTGGTTCTTCCTCCAACTCTGCAAAATCATTAGGTTGCAAGTCTTCCTCAAAGTCTCCTTCTGGCAAGAAATTATTGTCATCAGAAGGGCAATACAACTCCTCTGGAGCTGATGGTATAATAACATTTTCTCTTGAAGTCTGCCATCTTTCTAACCTCCTTTTCTCTGAGCCTGAACGTTTAGCTTTCTCAGTTTCCTGTTGCTTATACAGACTACTTTTAATTAAGTTCCATAAAGAAAGCACTAGGCTGATGCTTTCTCCCATTTTTATTCTGGGATTTACTCACTGCACCCCTTCTATTTAATGCGAGCTCGCAAGCCAAACACAGCGGTGTCCTTCACTGAATCCCTGTATCTCAAGCCACACGTTCGGGCGCCA
Organism: Meriones unguiculatus; assembly: GCF_030254825.1. Classification (NCBI taxonomy): domain Eukaryota; kingdom Metazoa; phylum Chordata; class Mammalia; order Rodentia; family Muridae; genus Meriones; species Meriones unguiculatus. The sequence goes on along the minus strand of NC_083353.1, from coordinate 21,221,017 downwards.
ATCTTTCAGGTACATCTGGGCAGAGTCGAACGGTTCTTGAGTTGGGAGTGAGGATTAAAATTAATAAAATAAACACACAGCACACAGGAAACTTTTTAAAGGTCCAGACTCGACAGCCATAGCAAAAGGCAGGCTGCTTGCAGCAAGCAGTACCAGCAGCAAGTCTCAAGACTCTGCCTCAAGCCTTCTGACCCCTTTATTTTTTGAGTAGTTACTTTTAGCCAGTAAAACATCTCAGAACAATAGGTTAATTTGCACAAGGAGCCTGAGGAAGAGGTGTAACCCTCACAAGCTATCCCACCTCTTGTCATAAACAAAGGGAGATGGACTTGCAAGTTCTCCTCTGCCATTAGTAAAGGTCTCCTAAAAGCCATCTCTCTGCCGGGATTTATATATCAGAGCAGGCTACTGAGTCACACAGCTCCCGACAATTGATTTTGATAGATAATAGTGACCAAATAGCGTTAGTTCATTTTATTGTGGAGTTGGTGGTGTTACTGTGTTTTAATGCTTTTTTTCCTTTTAATTTTTTGTTGTGAAGTTATCTTTATCCTGTGTTTTCTTGGGTGTAGTTGATTGTGCTGGATTGGAGGTTTCCTTCAATTATCTTCTGTAGGGTTTTGTTGCTGTGTAGATATTGTTTAAATTTAGTTTTGTCACAGAATATATTCTTTTCTTCAGCTATGTTGATTAAAACTTTACTGTGTATAGTACTCTGGGTTGGTATCTGGGGTCTCTTAGAGTCTGCATGACATCTGCCCAGGCCTTTCTGGCTTTCATAGTTTCCGTTAAGTCTGGTATGATTTTTTTAAAATTCTTTATTAATTACACTTTATTCACTTTGTATCCCCCCTGTGGTTCCCTCCCTCCTCCCATTCCAATCTTTCTCTTCATCCACCCTCTTCATGCATGCACCTTCCCATGTCTCCCGATAAGGGAGGTCTTCTTTTCCTTCCTTCTGATCCTATTCAATTAGGTCTCATCAGGAGTGGCTGCAGTGTCTTTTTCTGGTATGAAAAGTATACCTTTATATGTTACTTGGCCTTTTCCCCTTGCTGATTTTAATATTTTTGGTTTGTTCTGTAGGTTTAGTGTTTTGACTCTGATGTGAGGTTAAGAGTTCCTTACCTAGTCTATTGGTGTTCTGTTTGTCTCTTTTATGTTAATGGACATCTCATTCTTTAAGTTGGGAAAATTTTATTCTGTTTTTCTTGAAAATTTTCCTGGACTTTGGAGTCAGGAATCTTATTTTTTGTATATTATTCTTAATTTTTGTTTTTCCTGAGTGAGGTATCCCAGAAGCAGAAAGAAACACAGTATATATACTCACTCATACAAGTGGATATTACATATATAATATAGGATAAACCTACTAAAATCTGTACACCTAAAGAAACTAATCAAGACGGAGGATGCTGACTAAAATGCTCGATCCCCATTCAGAAAGACAAAGATGGTGGACATCAGAAAAAGGAGAAAACCAGAGAACAGGACAAGAGCCTGCCACAGAGGGTCTCTGAAAGGCTCTACCCTTCAGGGTATTAAAGCAGATGCTGAGACTTATGGCCAACCTTTGTGTAGAGTACAAGGAATCTTATGAAAGAAGTGGGAAATAGTAACTCCTGAAGAGGAGAGGAGCTCTATAGGAGAGCAACAAAACCAAAAAATCTGGGCACAGGAGTCTTTTCTGAGACTGGTACTCCAACCAAGGACCATGCATGCATGGAGATAGCCTAGAATGCCTGCAAAGATGTAGCCCATGGCAGTTCAGTGTCCAAGTGGGTTACATAGTAATGGGAACAGGGACTGTCTCTGACTGATTTGCCTGCTCTTTGATCACCTCCCCCTGAGAAGGGAGCAGCCTTACCAGACCACAGAGGAAGATAATGCATCCACACCTGATGAGACCTGATAGACTAAGATCAGGAGCAAGAAGAGGAAGACTTCCCTTATCAGTGGACTTGGGGAGGTGCATGCATGGAGAAGGGGGAGGGATGGTGGGACTAGGAGGGGAGGAGAGAGGGATTAATGGGGGGGGGATACAAGGTAAATAAAGTGTAATTAATTTAAAAAATTGTCTTTTCATGGCACCCTTGATTTCTTGGATGTTTTGTGATTGGGACTTTTCTGATTTTACTGGTTTGCCTGGATTCCACTGGCAGACCCACTGAACAGGGGCTTCCATGTTTAGAATGCAGTCTTAAGGATACCTATCTTGCCCGTAGTGGGTGTGTGCGTAGGAGGGATCAGATGTCTGGCTGCTATCACAGAGAGACCCTGGATCTGGGGCTCTGCAATCACTTACTTAAAGGTTCACAGAGGATCCCCCTGTTCTCTACTTGCAGATTTGGGTCTGCAGGGGCAAATGAGAGCATAGAAGATCCATGGGCTCATTGGTGTCCACTGTTTTGTCATCAGACAGGGAGGTCTGTACTTAGGGTAGCTGCCTCTGCAGTCTCAGTCACCAAGCACAGAGGTTCATGCTTGGAGGATCAGCTGCCCTGCCATAGCCACAGCTGTGGGAGGCCCATCTGTGCCATTCATGGAGTTCCAGAGCTTTGCAGAGGTTTGTGCTTGAAATAGCTGCAGTCCTGCTACAGCTGCAGCCCTGGAAGGCCTGCCTGTGCCATTTCAGTGATTCAGTCACTGAGCATGGAAGATCATTGTGCTTGGGGGAATCACAGAGGCTTCAGCTGAACAGGGAGGACCTTCTTTGGGGCCCAGGCCACTGCAGGCTGCCTCTTCCCCGCAGGGAGACCTGTTCTTGGGGCAAGGGGAAGTGCAGTGGACTTGAATATTCACCACCCTCAGTCCCTGGAGATGTCCATGAGATACCTGGATCCAAACTGGCCCAGCTCACAAGTTGTCACCTCTCCTCCAGGAAGCCTCAAATGTGGATGTTCTCAATTCAGCTGCCTCTCACCAATTTAGGAGTTCTGGATCCTCTGCTCATCAGATACTGTGTGTGCTGTTCGTGGCATACCTGGACCTCTCCTTTAGCTTATATATTGAATACAGTTTTGGATACATAGCAACACACTTTCCCAAACTCATAGAATTATATACTTTACACGGCGGTTTTATTTTTAGTATGGCATAGAGGTACATAACTTAACCCCAACTTTTGAGGAGCTGAGCAGGAGAATGCATGTTTGATGCCAGCCTGGGTTACAAAATAGTATCCTATCTGATTTCTACCCTATTATCTCAGAAAAAAATATTAAAAAATGTGATTAAATATGAAAGTGAACTCTGGAGGACAACTCAAAAAAGTTAATATGTTAAGTCATAAATTTCTTATGGGGGTATTTTCAGCTTCCAGGTTTATTAGAGACCTTCCTCGTATGAAATTTGAAGATACTTTTTACTTGAGACATTGCATAGGAGATGCTCAGTGGGGACTACTCAACATAACAATATTACGGGGTTTCTGATCCTTGGTACAAGACAACAAGACTCAGTCAAGTTATAATCAAAATATTTATTGATTGCTGCTAGGAGGATAACAATCTCCAAGACAACTTTGTGGTTGCTGTGTGAAGGGGGCATGAGGAAATTATTTTTAAATGAGAGAAACACAAGAAGACCTTGAATGTCTGAGCAAGCTAAGCAGTAGACGGCTGCCAAGATTAGGAAGTCAAGGCAACATCAAAACAGTCCTTGACTATGTGCATGAGCAGGTTACAGAAACCAAAATGTAGTAAGTCATATCATAATAAGTAGATGATAAAGTCTGTACATTTTTTCAGTGGGGGAGGTCCAAAGAGTCAGGGTTATGGGGAACTTATCTTCTAGGGACTGTAGTCAGAGAAAAACAGCCAATGGGTACTGAGATGGATGTCAGCATAAAATGGAGTTTCTTTAGCCATCACAATAATTTCATGGAAAATATAAAAGAATTTGTGTGATTTGAATGAGACAACCCCTTCCCAGCAGGCTCATATGTTTGAATTGTCTTGTTTTACACTTGGTGGACTGTTTAGGAAGGATTAGGAGGTGTGACTTTGTTGGAGAGGTGTGGCCTTGTTGGAAGAGATGTGCCATTTGGATTGGGTTTTGCAGTTTCAAAAACCCACTGTCATACCCAGAGTGTCTCTCTTGGACTGCTGACTGTGGATGAGATCATATCCTTAACATCCTTTCCTGCCTGCCTGCCACCATGCTCTGGCCATGATGGCCATGGACTAACCCTCTGAAACTCTGAGCAAGTCCTCAACAAAATGCTTTCTTTTATATGCTGCCTTGACCATGAGGTTTCATCAGAGTAATAGTAACCCTATCTAATTCAGCTTTATCAACATAGTTCTTTGTTATTTACATAGTGATCATGAGCAGAGTCAGACAGCTAGCCAGGCTGATGTGTGCTCTGGGAGCATACAGACCAGGCTGCATGATAGCAAAAATGACCTCTTAGGAACCAATCTTGGCAAATTTACACAGTCAAGATCATACTGTAGGCTTGTGTGTTCTTAAGCACCTTGATACAGCTTTTAGACTGGAATGGACTCATCTGCATGCCACCCACATGCTAATGTCCTTATTCACACCCAGAAACCTAATGAGGAGAATGTTTTCAGTAGCATTTTCTGACCAGCATGAATTTCTAGATGTAGGAGGCCATGGATGATGAATAAAACCACAATTCAGGCACTGGATTAGAATCTTGATTGTGCACCTTTTGAATTGTGTGTGACATTAGGCAAATTCCATATCTTCCCCAACCCTCAATTTCCTGCCAAGAAGTTTGCTTTGGTTGCAAAGCTTCAAGGGGTACCCCAAATTCATAATTCAGATAATACTATTTAATATAATATTAAAAGATAATTTAGTGTTTTACTTTGTGAATAAGGAAATGTTGGTTAAGGACTTTTTTTAAATTAAAACTTTTATTTCCATGACATACACAGAACCCCTAGAGGCCAAATAAGGAAAACAGACCAAACTCAAACACTATGAAATCATAAACAAAACTATATTTAATATAATGTCAAGCTATGTAATTCACACTTGGTATATTTATTACAACAATCATTATACCCTTAGTAAAATCATTTTTTTTCAAGTCTCAATTTTTAAATGATTTACAACTCATTCTTTAAAATAGAGTGAAAAGCTATGACAAAAAGAAGACCAACGTTTAGCACATTGTCAAAATCAATGTTCTTTTGTTAGAAACGGCTGACATCTGTCAGTAGTAACCTTATGGAGACAGCTGGTGTGACCATCCTGTCCTGCACTGTTGTTGACAGTAAGGCTCTGGTCTCTGCTGTGGGCAGATGTTACCCCATGATCATCCATGCCACTGATTCTATCTACTATTACTTGGCCCTCCTCATTTGTTATCTTTACCACTAAACTGTCTGTTGTCTTACAGCCAGTTGCCTCTATTTCTTTGTTGACCAGCAGCTCTGCTATTCCATTCCTCAACACTGGAGGGTATTCAGGAGGATGTTGCAAGTATTCCTGGTACTCCAACCAAGGACTATGTGAGGAGAGGTCCTAGAATCCCTGCACAGATGAACCCCAAAGGCTGCTCAATTTCCAAGTGGGTTCCCTAGTAAGAGGAGCAGAGTCTGTCTTTGACATGAACTCAGTGGCTGGTTGATCACCTCTTCCTCAGGGGTGCAGCCTTGCAAGGCAACAGATGAAGATGATATAGCCAGTCCTGATGAGACCAGATAGGCTAGGGTCAGAAAGAAGAAGAGGAGGTCCTCCCCTATCAGTGGACTAGAACAAAGGAATTGAAGGGGAATGGGGAGGGTGGTGTGATGGAGATGATAGGAGGATGCTACAGCTTGGATATACTGTGAATAAACTGTAACCATAAAAAAGAGTCCAGAATCATTGCATGCTGCTGTAACATGCAGAGCAGCTGTGTCAGCTGGTGGAGTATAGATAGGGCCAAATAGGGGTTGTCGTGGTGTAGTCAGAAGGTTGGGAGAGCATTAGGAATCAAGCTTGATGACCTAAACAAATGACTTTTCACTCCCACTCCACAGTGTGAGCCTGTTTTCATGTGTAGATTCAATAATGTGATAAATGAAGTCAGTCTAATGCCATAGATTTAATACTCTAAAATACTGAGAGAGGTTATACAGTGTTGAAACTGGATCACTGCATGAAGGGCAAAGGATGTCAAGACAGTTTCAAGGATGAAAAGATCAGCAGAGGAAGGGGACAATGATAATTTTATTATTATTTTTATGATATTTCAAGTCTTTTACTTACCCAGGGAGAATGTCTTCCCTCAGTGCAATTTGTTAGAACAGTTGATGTCTGACGATAAGAAGCAACAAGTCTGACCATTTCCACTTCAAGAACATTTTAGCTTCACATTAAAACTGAAAAGACAATCTTGAACATTCTTTTCTTAATTTTCTTTTTTACAATTTATTCATTATATATCTTGATTGTAGCCCCCTCCCTCATCTATTCCCAGTCCCACCCTCCCTATCTCTCCCCTCCCCATTTCCTTCCATTAGTCCACTGAAAAGGGGCGTTCTCTTCCACTGCCATCTGAGCTTAGCTTATTAAGTCTCATCAGTACTGCCTGGGTCTTCTTCCTCTATGGCCTGACAAGCCTGCATCACCAGGGAGAAGTGATCAAAGAGAAGGCAACCCAGTTCATGACAGAGGTAGTCCCTGCTCCTCTCACTCAACAGCCCACATGGAGACTGTAGTGTCCATTGGCTACATCTGAGCAGGGTGTCTAAGTCCTCTCCATGATAGTCCATGGTTGGTGCATCAGTCTCTGCAGGCAACTTTGGGCCCAGAATTTTTAGCTTTGGTTTCCAGGTCCTTCTACATCCTTCTTCTTCCACAGGACACTCTGTGATCTGCCCAAATTTTGGCTATGAATTTTCATAAATTCTTTGATCCCCTGTTGGATGGAACCTTTCAGTGGTCTTCTATGGTGGGCTGCCTACCTGTTCCCTCTTTTCCACTACTTCTGGTGTCATCCTGTTTGCCATTCTGAATGATGATTAAGCATCCTCCCTAGGGTCCTTCTTGTTTAGCCTCTTGAGGTTTGTATATTTTACTATGGTTATTTGTTGGTATAATGTTCTTTTGGAATGTATACAATTACTCTTGTTCATTCAAATGCTGCTTTCTCTACTGCACTATCTGTTTTCAATCTGGATATTGCATTGTGATACTTGTTCTAAGCATCAACTGTCTCAGGTTTGTATAAATATGCCAATATTTGTTCTCTATATTTTCAATTAAACATTCATCCTGTGATGTGCAATGGAAAAAATAGGGTAGGGCATCCTGGTCGGGAAGGGAGAAGGAAATGAGTGGGAGGAGTTGGAGAGGGGAGATAAGTAGGAGAGGACTTGGATCAACAAGAGTTTAACTGTACCCAAGAAGCACAGTGGTCTTTCAAGGAGGTTCAGTCCAAGAAGCATACTATTCCTCATCTCTAGCTTCTGGCATATCACAGAATCAGGATGATCCTGTGTTTGGAACCTTGGTCCGCATCTGTGTAGGCCTCAGGCTGTTGCATACCACCTGACCAAAACCACTGGTCAAGAACATTTTCTATTGTTGACCTCAGCCCTCTCTCACACGTATCACCTCCCTCAGGACTCCAGTTCTACCTCTCTCCACAGCACACGCACCGATCTTTACTTCCATATTTCCTGCCTGTCGATCACACCTTCCTTCTTTGGAGTGTTGTACAGTTGGCATGGACATCTTTGCCATCAACTTGTGTCCCCAAAAGTGCAGGTCATGTCTGCCTGGGCCATCTCTAGTATTCATTTTTTTTTCTTTTGTCTCTAGAATTCTTATAGCGTGCGTTGTGTCAGAGGTACCAGTGATGTACAGAGTCGCCCTACTCTGCACTATAAATGCAGAAAACAATGAAGCTTACTAATTATACAGTGGTTATTTCATCTGTGTGAGCAGGAAGGAAATGTAGAGTATGTCTGTTTTCCTCCTGGAGACATTTACATTTCTATGTCCTTGGTCCCAATGCTGTGTTAGGATTCCAGGGTCATGGTATCATATATTTCCACCAGATTCTGACTTTGCTTGTGAACTTCTGTCTGATGCTCCAGGCAGCAATGAACTTTCTCTCTATTGGCTTTCTTCAAAAGATAGTACTTTATTCCAGTTGATCACCATATAGGCTGCCCACTCCACTTTTGAAAGGTATCAGATAAAAATTCAGTTTTACTCTGTGGTGTGCTCTTTGATCACTTTCCTCAGGCAAGGTGAACTTGCCAGGCCACAGAGGAAGAGGGTGCAGGCAGTCCTGAAAAGACTTGATAGTCTGGGGTCAGTTGGTTAGAGAGGAGGGCACTCCCGTACTGGGGGATAGAGGAGGGGGATAGGGTAATGAACAAGGTAGGGTGTGACCTGGAGGAGACAATGGAGAGGGCTTCCATGGATATGTAAAATTATTAAATTAATAAAAAATTCAGAACAAAAAAAATTCAGTTTTAATTTCACCTCCACTACTTGGGAATTCAGCTTCTCATATTAAGTTTGGTATTCTCCTAATATCTTGGGACTGTTGATTCTCTATATTCTTGTTAAGGACATGAGAGATGAGGAACAAAAACAGGTAGTAGGTCACCTTTGAGATCACAATACTTCCTATGTATTTTAGTTCATACAGGATATGTGTAGGATTTATGCTGCTAGTGTTTTCTTCACTATGCAGGAGGTTCTGACTTGACCTGTGGAAGATGGATGGATCTCAGAACAACTATAACAATTTAATGTTCTATGTAAGAGATAGGACTTGAGGTGGGGCAAGGATGAAGAGATTGAAGAGAGTATTTACTTATAGACCTCAGATGAACCAGTGAAAAGTAAATGTATCCATGAAAGAACAAGGAGAAAGACAGTTAAAAAGGGCACCTTCTAGTCCTCTACCTTGGATAGTGTCTTAGCTTGCTTTCTATCACTGTAATAAACATCATGACCAAATGCAAGTTGGAGAGGAAAAGCCTTATTTGGCTTACAAGTCCTGATCACAGTCCTTCATTGAAGGAAGTTAGGGCAGGAGCTCCCAACAAGACCAAGTGCAGGAAGTATGAAAGATACTTACTGGCCTGTTCTCCATCAATTGCTCAGTTTGCTTTCTTCCAACTGTCAGCATCATCTATGAGGAATGGCCCCACCTATGGTGTCCTGGTCCCTTCCACTACAATCATTTATTAAAAATGATTTGTATATGCGCAATCTCATGGAAGCCATACCTCAATTAAGATTCTTCTTCCCAGCTTTTGTCAAGGTGACAAAAAAATACTAAACAGTACATAGCACAGAGAGTAACTGTATTCCTAAATATATAAGTCCAGTGTGAAGTCAACAGGCATGACTCAGTCTCACTGAATTCATCTTCAATCTAAGGGTTCATGTTGTTCCTCATGATGATAACCTTGTAGAATTTCCTAGTGTAGACTCCTTTGTTGAGCTTTTATTATGCTAATAGTAATAGATACTATTGCTGTGATAATGGATATTTTTCTCACCTGTCTCCTTTAGAGTCCTTTACTATGTAGAAGAATCAGGGAACAGCAGAGTTTCTTTTACTCTGGGGAATACTGGATCCTGGACATGGTTTTCTTATTCTGGAGTTGTGGCTTTATAGGATTCCATCAGGATGAAACATCATGAAGGACAAAACCCTCAGGTAAAGAAGGCCTATCCCGAAGTGAGTGCCTGAGAGAAGTTGGAAAGTGACTGTGAGGTGGAGATGCACCAGTGTCCAGAGGAGATTAATAGAGAAAGATGTGTGGGAGAGAAAGCAGAACAATGGTGGAGAGAATGAATGTGAATTAATCCATCTTCTCTCTCTTTTTATCTTTCTCTGTCTCTCTCTCTCATTTTTTTTAGTTATTTTGATCACATGTCTTTTTTTGTAAAAAAAAACTGAAGACCACAGAGGAGACTAAGTAAGGAGACAAGACAACTCCATGAAGTAGTCTGCATTGGTGCTGTTAAGCTGTTTTTCACTATCCACACACCAAGTGCTCAGTTGTTTCTCTCAGAGGAGTCCCTGAGTCCAGGGAAGGTGGGTAAAGCAGGTTTGTGGGGAGTTATTGGTCAGGAATCAATCACTGTGGGAAGCCTTTTCAGTCTTTCAAGACAGTGATAGAATGCACAAATCTCAGGCTGAAAGTCTGCAATAACGACAAGCTGAATTTTGTCCCAGATCTGCTGCCAAAGAAACTGGTTGGGACTCCACTAATCTTGACTGAAATGTGGTAAATAAGGGCCTTGATGGTCTGTCCTTGACTCTGCTGGTGCCAGGACAAGTATCATCTGTGTAGAGGAGGCATCTTGCCCTGCAGATGATGGAGACTTTCTCTCCTGAGGAAACCTGAAGGGAATCTGCTGACTGGATGAGCTTGTTCTGCCCATTAAAAGCTATGATCAGAGGTAGAGGGGATACAGAGAGTGTGAGAGATGTTAGAGCAGAGATTCCTACTATCAGGAGGCCAGGACATTCCAGACCTGTGCTGCAAATGTTTTTTCCTCCTTATCTATCTCCAAAACATCTTTGAGGTCAAAGTCATCTTGGCATGTTATTTCAAATGAGGCACATGGTAGTAAAAGAAGGAGGAGGTGAGCTGCCACCTTCTTGCTGCCTCATTCTGCCTTCACAGAATGCTCTGGCCCAAGAAAAGGCTCCATTTGTAATTCCTGATCAAAGGGAGGGGCCAGTGAGATATGTTAATGTAAACTCAATAAGGATGAAGGCTGAGCAAGGGTATGGAGGGCTGTGGTCACCCCTGCATCTGATGTTAAACTCAACTTACCATTTACTGCCTGCCTTTACCCTTATCCCTGAGGATCTGGTAGTGCCACAGGTGCTGTGCTTATTATGTGACAGCCACTGCCACCTCCAGGGTAAACAGCATTCAGGGGCCCAGGGAGATTGCTCTTAGGAATTAACAGCTCTTCAGAGTGGGGCCATCAACAGCCTCTTAGCTGCAACAGTGACTGAAGTATAAGGCCCAAGGCTGCTCTGGTGAGGTCTCACACAAAGCTCAGTTGTTCTTGTGGCTGTGGGGCATAGACTCTGCAGTTCTGGAATGATGTGCCCATCCTTTATCTGGAAATGTGCTAAGCTGTGACCCAGACACAACTATTCTAACAATTCAGGAAGTTGGCTACTCTTTCTTAATTAATCCCCAGGATGGTTTAGGCCATGGTCTGTAAAGTTTTTTATTTAATGACATGAAATAATAAAGTGGAACCATACAAAGTAATCATCATAGTTCCCTGTGGGACAATTTTCCACCTGACCAATTATTTCCCCTTTATGGTGAAATTCGCAAATCACTCAGTTTTGTGAGAAACTCTTGAGTAATGTTATTTACATGTTTCCTTGTCTCCTCTGGTAATGCTGGCTCGCTGAAAAGCATTTGCTCTTCACTCTGTCTCTCTGCATCCCTAGATGTCACAGGTTGTCTGAGGAAGAGCATGACTAGATGGTTCTCTCTATTTTCTGGATTCAACTTCCTGAGCCTCCTCCCAGTGTGAGGAGAAGTGGTGGCTGGACGTTCTCCTCCATTATCCATGAATTAATTATCCCCAGGTAGTTGGATAGGTTTTTAGAACCAAGTTTGATTTACCCCTTGTTTAATGGACTTTAAGTTCAACCAGAGTATGTATGCATTAGTCCACCCTTAGTGGTATCATTTATGCTGGTCATTGTTATGGTTCATAGGAAGTATAACTGGAAATGGTTGTTTTTTTTAATTATTTATTTACTTTTATTTTATGTACATTGGTGTTCTGTCTGCTAGTTTGTATGGGTGAGGGTGTTAGATCTCCTGGACCTGGAGTTATAAAGAGTTGTGAGCTGCCATGTGGAAGCTGGGAATTGATCCCAGGTCTTTTGGAAGAGCAATCAGTGTTCTTAACAATTGCGCCATCTCTCCATCCCCTGGAAATAATTATTGATTCCACTTCTTCCTCAACATCTAGGTATACCTCTTCTAGACATATATCCTTATTATTTTTTTAAATAGTACTTTAGTTCTTTTAGGGTATAAAAATATATTGTACTGAACGTATCTGTACATCACTTCTTCTTCCAACTCCTCCCTGTTCCATTCTTCTCCAGCTTCTTGCCCCTTTTGTTCATTATTAACAATTTGCCCAGTCTGGTTAGTGCTGTCTATATAGCCATGTCACCACCCATGAAGGCATGACTTGCTATTTTCCAAAGTATAGTGACTCTTGCTCTCTCAGCAGACATCAACTGCCAATTTATCATCTTACAAGAATTTTGACTGGCTTGATCATGTGCAGGTAACAACAGCTACTATGAGTTCATGCATGCAATAGCCATGTTATGTTCAGAATGCAGCATCATTTTTACTCACCTATAAAGTAAAATGAGATTATAAAATTTTAAAATGATTGGATGAAATGAAAAAAAAATCATGCTGAGTCCATCAAAATCCCAGAAGAAAAACCCTACATGTATTCTCTCATATGAGGGTCCTAGCTTCAAACTTTCTATATTCTGTGTTAATTGGGAGTACATGTAGTTTCTTGAAAACTAGAAATGGCCTTTTGTTGGGGCATCCATTTAGGAAAGAAAAAATTTGCATATGTTGAATGAAAGTATAAAAAGACAATGGTAGAGGCAGAAGGGTTCTAGTAAGTATTAGAGGGAAGCAATGGGGAAATGAAGGGACAGACATAAGACATAGGCTTACTCCAAGCAAAGTATAAATGGAGAAGCTACCTGTGATTTTACAATTAAACTTAAAAAATACTAGGAGAGGTAAATGTTGGGAACTGGAAAAGATCATCCTGAGTGAGGTATCCTAGAAGCTGAAAGACACACAGGGTATATACTCACTCATAAGTGGATACTAGACATATAATATAGGATAAACATACTAAAATCTGTACATGAAATGAAGCTACTGAAGAAGGAGGACTCTGTCTAAGATGTTCAATTCCCAGTTAGAAAGGCAAAGAGGATGGACATCAGAGGAAGGAGAAAACAGGGAACAGGACAGGAGCATAACACAGAGGGCTTCTGAAAGGCTCTACCCTACAGGGTATTGAGGCAGATGCTGAGACTCATAGCCAAACTTTAGGAAGATTGCAGGTGATCTTATGAAAGAAGGGAGAAATAGTAAGACTGGTAGAGGACAGGAGCTCCACAAGGACAGCAACAGATCCAAAAAGTCTGGGGAAAGGGGTCTTCTCAGAGACTAATACTCCAGCCACTCATGGAGATAGCCTGGAACCCCTGCATCGAGGCAGCCCATGGAAGTTCAGTGCTCAAGTGGGTTCCCTAGTAATGGGGACAGGGACTGTCTCTGACAGGAACTGATTGGCCTGCTCTTTGATCACCTGCCCATGAGGAGATAGAGGCCTTACCAGGCCACAGAGGAAGATAATGCAAACACACCCGATGAGACCTGATAGACTAGGGTCAGAGGGAAGGGGAAGAGTACCAACCTTATCAGTAGACTTGGGCAGGGGTATGGGTGGGGAAGAGGAGGGAGAGTGGAATTGAGAAGGGAAGAAGGAGGGAGTTCCAGGGTGGATACAAAGTGAAAAAACTGTTATTAATAAAAATAATTATAAAGAAAAATATGAGGATATATATATATATATATATATGTAACACCTGTGATATAAAAAAAAAAAAGAAGGATGGGGAAATAATGGGAGATAAATGTTTAAGTGGAAATGAGAAAAGAAGTATTAGGGAAAGTAGTAATAGGGTTGAGTCATTGAAAACATCAACCCTAATAGTTTGCACATTAATTAAAATGTATGTTGAATTGGAGTTTTCAAGATTTAGTGAGCAAGACTGCTCTCAGACAACATAGGTTGTTAAAGAAGAATCTCAGTGCCAGGAATGGGTTACCTCACTAGAAATTACTGTCCCAGACTGTGCCTGCACAGCAAGCAGCTGGTGGAACCTCAGAACTGGCTTACAGTGTCTTGTTGGCATGTATGCTGCAGCTCAGCTGCCTCTGAGTCACCAGATCCCCTGCATTTGCAACCTGAGAACACCACTGCTGCTTCCACTAGAGGCACCAGTACCTTCTCAGCTACAACCTGAGACACCTTAGCCCAGCCCTTAAAGGCGCCCATGCCTGAGAGCACTGCTTCCCAAAACACCCACCCCAGTATGGTTGCTTCCAAAATACCAGCACCCATTTGTATTTTCCTGGACCTCTCTTGTCATCATGAATAGTATTCCAGACACCAGAGACAGGCAGATGCAGTCATAGGTTCAGGTTCAAGTAAGAAGCAAGTAAGGCTATGGACACCCAGAGGGCTAAATTGCAGTGTAAGAACACAGCTCACACAATTTAGGACATCGTTGCTCCATCAGAAACCCTAAAAAACAATGGATATTTTAATGTAGCTGAAACACAGGAAAATGAGCTTATATCAGTGATTATGTAGTTGTTATAGGCATATAAATAAGAAACAAATAAATGTTTCAAAGAGATACAAAAAAGTACTCCCAAAGAAATAGTCTCTGACAAAAACATACAGGAAATCAAAAAGGTGAAAGAACTGTATAAAACAGTTCAAGAACTGGAAACAGAATTAGAATAAATAATGAAAACAAACTAGAAAACCCTGAACATGGAAAACTTAGAGAAGAGATCAAGAACTACAAAGGTAAGCATCAAAAACAGAGTACAAGAGATAGAGGGGAGAATCTCAGGTGTTGCATATACAACTGAAGAAATCGACACATCTCTAAAAAAAAATCATTAAGTCAGAAAAGTTTCTGACACAAAACATCCAAGAATTCAAGGACACCATGGAAAGACATAAAAAAAGATGAAAAATGAAGATTCCAGACTCCTTGTTCCAGAAAATATTTTCAAGAAAATCATATAAGAAAATTTCCCCAACATAAAAAAGAGATGCAGACAAAAAGCTTATAGAACATACACACAGGAGGCTTACAGAACACCAAACACATTAGACCAGAAGAGAAATTCCTCCTACCACATAATAATCAAAAGACTAAATCTACAGATTAAAGAAAGAATATGAAAATCGGCAAGGGGAAACTATCAAGTAACTTCTAAAGGTAGACTTATCACAATCACATATGACTTCTCAATAGAGACTGTGAAAGCCAGCAGGAACTGGGCAGATGTCATGCAGACACTAAGAGACCACAGGTGCCAATGCAGACAACCATGTTCAGTAAACCTTATAATCACCATAGATGGAAAAATGATATTCCATCACAAACTAAATTTGAACAATATCTATGAACGAACACAACTCTACAGATGATAGAATAAAGAAAACTCCAACCCAATGAGTTCAATAACATCCAAGAAAACAAAGGATATAGATAACTTCACAATAGTAAAACCAAAAAAAACAAGCATAAAACCAGACACATTAAATCAGTTAGAAGAAAAAGTGGGGAAGACCCGAGAATTAATTGGTACAGGAGACACCTTCCTGAACAGAACAACAACAACAGCACAGGCTCTAAGAGCAACAATCAATAAGTGGGACTTCATGAAGCTGAAAAGCTTCTGTAAAGCAAAGGACACCGTCATCAAAACAAAAAGAATGCCTACAGATTGGGAAAGAATCTTCAGCAACCATTTATCTGACAGAGAGCTAATATACACTATATATAAAGAACTAAAGAAACTGAAAAGTAGCAAACCAAGTAATCCAATTAAAAAATGGGGAGCAGAGCTAAACAGATAATTCTCTGTAGAGGACTATTGAATGGCAGAGAAACACTTAAAGAAATGCTCAACCTCATTAGCCATCAGGGTAATGCAAATCAAAACGACCCTGAGATTTCACATTACACCCATCAGAATGGCCAAGATGAAAAACTCAAGAGGCAACACATACTGGAGAGGTTATGGAGAAAGTGGAACCCTCCTCCACTGCTGGTGGGAATGTAAACTTGTACAACCACTCTGGAAATCAAGTTGGCACTTTCTCAGACAACTAGGAATAGCGCTTCCTCAAGATCCAGCTATACCACCCCTAGAAATATATCCAAAAGATTCTCAAATACACAATAAGAACATTTGCTCCACCATGTTTGTATCAGCCTTATTTGTAATAGCCAGAAGCTGGAAACAGCCCAGATGCCCCTCAGTGGATGAATGGGTGCACAAACTGTGGTATATTTACACAATGGAATATTACCCAGCAATAAAAAACAAGGAAATCATGAAACTTGCTAGTAAATGGTGGGATCTGGAAATTATCATCGTCAATGAACTATACCAGAAGCAGAAAGATGCACATGGTATATACTCACTCATATAGACACATAATATAAGATAAACCTACTAAAATCTGTACACCTAAAGAAACTAATCAAGAGGGAGGACTCTTGCTAAAATGCTCAATCCCTATCCAGAAAGGCAAAGAGGCTGGACATCAGAAGAAGGAGAAAAGAGGGAATAAATCAGGAGCCTGCCAGAGAGGACCTTCGAAAAGCTCTGTCCTGCAGACTATCAATGTAGATGCTGAGACTTATGGACAAACTTTGGATAGAGTGCAGGGAATCTTATGAAAGAAGTGGGAAACAGTAACATCTGGAGAGGACAAGAACTCCACAGGGAGAGCAACAGAACCAAAAAAATCTGAGCACAGGGGTCTTTCCTGAGACTGATATTCCAACTAAGGACAATGCATGGAGATAACCTAAGACCCCTGCATAGATAAAGCCCATGGCAGTTCAGTATCCAAGTGGATTCCATTGTAATAGGAACAGGGACTGTCTCTGACATGAACTGATTGGCCTGCTCTTTATTTACCTCCCCCTAAGTGGGAAGCAGCCTTACCAGGCCACAGAAAAAGACAATGCAGCCACTCCTGATGAGACCTAATTGATTAGGATCAGAAGGAAGGGAAAGAATTCCTCCACTATCAGTGGACTTGAGTAGGAGCATGCATGCAGAGGGTGGAGGAAGGGAAGGATTGGGATGGGAGGAGGGAGAGAACCACAGGGGGGATACAAAGTGAATAAAGTGTAATTAATAAAGAAAAAATTACTAATTAAATAAAATATAACTAAAGCAGGGTAAAAAAAAAACCTTAGACATTAATGCCAACTCAAATTCTACTTAGAACTGAAATATACAATAAAAAATTAGTGTTGCTATCCTTTGCAAAATATCACTGAATAGTATTTGACGATAATATTTGAATTCAACCTTCTTCTTTCACCTGTATCTTCAATAGTAACAGATTTTATGCATTTTATTGGCCAATGATTTTCACCTGTAAATTGTAAATAGTCCCTTTTAGTTTTAAAAGAAACTCTAGGCGAGCATTCAAGGGCAAATATGTCCTTTAATCATTTATGGGAGGTACTATTTCGTGTCAAGATTAAATAATTATATTCCACTTCTTTTGTCTATTTTGATAGTATGATTTTAAAGGTGATTTGACACAAAATATTCTCATTTTTATGGTTGTGTTCATTAGCACAATAAGTAGTTTAGAAATGACATTTTTCTTTTCATATGAGCAATCCATATTCTTTAAATAGATAATCTTTAAATTCCAGAAATGACCTTATTTTTCTTTATTGAACTTCTGATTTTACGTATGAATAAATTTTACCTATATATAAAATCCAGATTTCCCTCTCCTTTTCTATATCCTGTCCTTCATTCTTTTCTGTCATCTACTCTTCTACTTTCCCCTTCTTTCATTTCTCCTTCTCCTGTATCTTTCTGCTGTTATTTATCACGATATTGTTTCCTGATGATTGTAATCAAAGTTTTTCTAGTATTATTTCTACTAAACTTACTTGCTTTAAATGTTTTTGATTTTTAATAGAAGCCTGTCATGAGTGTATCTTGATATTTGCAGATTGAGAGCTCTAAGTTGCTCCTTGAGCTTCTATGTTGACTTTTTCCCCTAGTGATTGGTTAATCGTTTTGATAATATTTTTGGCTGAAATTTTAACATGTATGCTCTCACAACCCAGTACCCTGGCTATTTACTTTCTCATTTGATGACTAGTTTGCATAACTTCCTACAACCCATCCCAGCTGGCCATAATTTATAATCAAGGTCCTTGCAGTGAGAACTGAATAGCATCAAAGAGCCTGGGGCACCAAGATGGAGTCACACCAGGTCTTCGTCTTCCTGCTCCTTTGGATGTCTGGTGAGACATTAAAGAGTATTAGAATATCATCAAATTAATTCATTTGTAGAGAAACTGCTATTTTCTATGGTAATCCAATGGTATTCAGGCACTGCCATTAGGAAAGGCATTTTAGATCCCAACATTTGTATCAGGAACTCTTTGTGTGTATATGTGAATACTCATTGTCTATTTCTGATTGCAGGTGCTGAGGGGAACATTGTGATGACCCAATCTCCCGAATTCATGTCCACATCTGTAGGAGACAGCATCACTCTAGGCTGCAAGTCCAGTCAGAGTGTGAGTAATGATGTACATTGGTACCAACAGAAATCAGGGCAGCCTCCTAAACTTCTAATGTCCTATGCATCCAATCGCCCCTCTGGGGTCCCTGATCGCTTCACAGGAAGTGGATCTGGGACAGATTTCACTCTCACGATCAACAGTGTGCAGGTAGAAGACCTGGCAGTTTATTACTGTCAGCAGGGTTACAGCTATCCTCCCACAGTGCTTCATCCTCCAACACAAACCTCCTTGAGAGTCTCACTGGCAGCCTGCACCACACACAACCCTGGGTCTACACAATTTCTATTTCTTCCTGGGATTTCTTATGCATGACTGATTAATAATTGAGAGATAGCCTCCATTCTTCCATAGATTTGTCAACACTGGTGTGTATAGATCAAAAGGAGAAGCTAAGTTAAGAATTTACAAGTTTTGGTGATGTACTAAGAGCATATAGTACATGCTAGAAGCATCAGAGAAGTGTACGGGGTCATGGTAGCTTTCAATATCTTTTTGTTATGCTTTGAGGCTATGATAAATTTGTGTGCTTATAGGCCTGTCCTTTAAATTGTTGAAATATGATTTTGTTGAAAATGTTTTCTGGGCATTTGGAGAATCTTTTTTCTTTCCTCTATGTCCATTATTCTTAGGTTTCATTTTTTCTTGTTTTCCTTGATTTGTCGGATGGTTTGTGTCAGGAATAATTTAGATTTAATATTTTCTTTGACAGATATATCTATTTCTTTCATTGTATCTTCAACCCCAGAGATTCTTTCTTCCATCATTGTCATATGATGGATATACTTACCTCTGTAGTTCCTATTTTCTTGCCTAAATTGATTTTCTCCATGATTTCCTCAGTTTGTTTTTTTTTTAATATTTCTATATACATCTTTAAATCTTGAAATGTTTTGTTGATTTCCTTTACCTATTTATATTTTCCTTCAAATCCATCACCTGTTTGTTTAAACTTTCCTCTATTTCTTTCATTTCCTACAGTGATTTAATTATTTCTTCACTAAAGGCCACAAACTCTTTGGCTGTATCTTCCTCTAGTTCTTTATAGATGGTCACAAAATGTTTGACTTTATCTTCTCCTGTTTCTTTATGAATTTGGTTTCTTCCATTATCATCCTCAGAAGCCTAGATTTCAGGTCATTTCCTTTAGTTTCTCTTATGTTAGGGTATCCAGGGTAACTGGGTTCTGGAGGTACCACATTACTTTGGCTTTTATTGATTGTGCTTTCAAGATGGCTCATCTCTCTGTCTCAGGTATTGGCTGTTAGTTTCTGGTGTCTGCTGGAGTCCTGAGGTGTTGCGGGATCGGGTTGGGTGAAATCCCCTTGGAGGAAGATGGTTGTTTCTGAAGGATTCCTCCTCAGCTTTTTGGGTATTGTCACCTAATGACTGATGGTTTTCAGGGAATCGCCACTGATCTGCTGTGGGTGTATTGTCTTGTGGGTTCACTGGGCTCTTTGGGAACCCTGGGCCTCTTTTATTACCAGGAGAATTCTTGAAGACAGGTGCCCTGTCTCTGGCTTTCTTTTTCTGAATTTAGTGAGCTGCTGCTGCTTATACACTGTTTTTGCTGGGCACAGCCCTTTTCATGATCCTGGGAACCCTGAGGTTTGGCCTGTTTCAGTAGGAAGACAGGTTGGGCTTTGGAGCAGCATCTGGGGCTGATCTGGTGGGTTCTAGGCATTAGCAGGTCAGAAGTTGCACCTCTGGGACCCAGTACCTAAGGTAATCAATGACCAGTGAGCACAGCACACAGTTATACAGGTGGATTCTAGAGTCCCTGAGCCTGCAGAAACCCACGAACTTTTCTGGTAATTACTGGGTGACTTAAGGCCAGACCTGATGTTTCCCTCACTGTGTTGTTTTCTCATATCTGGGATATCCAGTCTGTGGTGTTTTGGGATCCACAATTCAGCCTGGTGTTGTGAGTAGAGTTTGTAGGCAGAGGTGCTGGTGCATGTACAGATGTGTGGCTCTGCACTGGTGACTGTCTACCTGCAGGAAACTGAGAACTTTTCTTGGTGGGTGGCTGAGTGTCTTAAGGTTGGACCTGATTGCTTCCTTCCCTGTGGGATTTCCTCTCACCTGGGAAACCCAATCTCTGGTGTTTTGGGGCCCACAGTTCTGTCTGGGATGGTGAGTAGTGAGCACACGTATGTTGCTCTGTGTTGATGACTCAGTGCCTGCTGGAACCCATTAGATTTTCCCATTTCCAGAGGTTGAGTGGGTGACCTAAGTTTGGTCAGACTGGATTGCTAGTTTCACAGTTGGGTTCCTCTCTACTGGTAAAACCAGTTTCTATTGTGTGGCCCACAGTTCAGTCTGTACATGCAGGTGTGTTGCTCTGAGCTGATGATTAAGAACTTGTAGGGAACTCAAAAATTCTTGCAGGGTTTAGCTGGGTGACCTGAGATCAGACCAAATTGCTTCCCACAATTTTGGGTTTCCTCTAATGTGGGGAAGACAATGGCTGGTGTTTTAGGGTTCACAGTTTGATCTGGTGGTCACTGTGCATTCAGTGCTTTCCTCCTGATCAGGCACAGTGAGCTCTTGGCATTGCCATCTTGGATCCGCTCCTCATCTTATTTTCTATCCCCTTAGTATTTTTGTATGATAGACAGTTCTAACTATGTAAAGAACAGGAAATTAAGTTGTTAGCTTCCTATAAATGAAAACATATGTACATGTTAATAGAACTCTATGCAATGGGAAACCGATGTGTGGTACATATATACATTTGAGATGGTGTCTTGCTGTGGTTCTGTGTCAAATAAACTATCATGTTGTTGGCATATGCCAGTTTCCCTTCTGTTGCCATCCCCACATCTCTGATTATAGGCAGCTATCTCCACACTGGGCAGAGGCATGACTCTTAAAACCACAATATGTGCAAATTAAGTCCAATAATGGTAGAGATATCTTATGTTGGTATAATGTTCTTGTGGAATGTATATAAATTTCCTTCTTCATTCAAATGCTGATTTCACTATCCTACTATGTGGTTTCAATTTAAACACTGAATTTTGATGTTTATTCTAGGAATCACCTTTCTTAAGCTTGTGTAAACATGCCATTATTTGTTCTCTGTATTGTCAATGAAACAACCAGCCAATGCTGAGCAATAGAAAGCATAGGACGTGGCACCCTCATCTAGAGGGGAGGAGAAAGAATAAAGTGGGAGGATTCAGAGAGGAGAGATAAGCAGGAGAGAACTTGAAATCACAATGAGAGATGAACGAGATCTAAGATATGACTAAAAAGTAAGTATAATGTGGGAAATCTGAATGGGAGGAAACTATGTGAACTTGGAGTTTTGGGATGGAGTAGCTACTGCAGAGCATTGTGCTTTAGGTTAATTAAAGAAATCCTAGTCTCTGTGTGGTGATTTCAGTATTCAGCTGCTTTAGGAATAACCATTATTTAGTTAAAGTTAAATTAGCAATAAATATTAATAATCAACAACAGTGTAATGAAGATGGATTGGAATGCCACATGTCACACCACCAACAGCCATCCTGCTTATAAAACTTAATGAGATTGGAAGTGATTGTAATTTATGGCTTTATATATATGACAAGTTGTGGAATTGTAGATATACTATTAATTGTGTGCATAAATTAAAACACTCTTACATAGTTTGGAGCTAACATAATTTCTACTGGTTACCTCTAGGAGGAGCTATGAACTGTAGGCTTCTTCTCAGGGAGACTAGAGAGGAGCAGTTTGTGGAGGAAACTGTTGCAAGTAGATATCCTCCTTGGCCATGTCTGCAGCTTAGAGGGTCACCATCAGCTGGAAATCAGTGTTATCTACACAGCTCTCACAAACTTTCGCATAACCTGATCCCACCAAAAGCAGAGAAAGGCTCCCCATTTGTTCACCTGAGTAACTCCCAGGTGTTACTGCTCATGGATCTAGGACAGAGATCAGTTTCAGCACCATCAGCATCCAGACTGAAGAGGTGTCAATTTGTTACTGTGAAGGCTGTTGCAGTCTCCTCTTCAGTGCTTAGTCTACAATACAGATACCTTCAGAGCTCAGCCAGACAGCAAATGTATGATCCAGAAAACTTTTATCACTACACAGCCTGGTAAACGCTATCCTCTCTGTCCAAGGTTCAGTGAGCCTTGCCTTACTCCAGTAGACTTGGAAGTGTAGGAGAGCATTCAAGGGCCAACATGTCCTTTAATCTTTTATGGGATGCACTACTTTGAGTCAAGATTAAATAATTTTTTCCACTTCTTTTGTCTATCTTGATAGTATTATTTTAAAGGAGATTTGACAAAAAATATTGTCATTATTAGGGCTGTCTTCATTAATAGAATAATTTATTTGGAAACAATTTAAAAATGTTCTTTTCATGTGTCATCAATATTCTTTAAAAATAGGTAATCTTTAAACTCTAGTAATGCCCTCATTTTTATTTATCATATATTTTCTTCTGATATTACCTATGAATAAATTTTAACTATGTATAAAATTTGTGTCTGAGCTATTTAGTAAAACTGAAAGTACGTACAGTAACCACGAGGAATTATGTAGCATAAATGTACACTTGAGCTAGGCAGGAATACATCAAATTTGTGGCAGACCCTGAATAAGAAAACAAAGAAACTGTTGAACATTCACCTGTCTATATTCCACATTCTTCATGCATTCTGCATATGTACAGAAAACACATGGGTGGCAGAAGAACCTCAGAGAGCATCTGCTTACACATCCTGCTACTTATCCTGTGCTTGTTGAAATATTAACTGTATTTTCATACACTAATTACACAAAATACTGGATTTTATAAAAGCAAACATCTTTCAAGATTAGGTCATATAACTATTTATACCCAGTACTGATGATATTTTATGTCAAATTGACACACATACTAAAATTGTGTCAAATGAAGGTATAACCTTGTTTGAGAAAATGCCTTAGTACTACTGAACTTTGGGCAAGTTGCAGGGAATTTTCTTTTTTTTTTTTTTTTTTTATTTATTTTTTTTTATCAGTTACATTTTATTAACTCTGTATCCCAGCCGTGTCCCGATCCCTCATTCCCTCCCAGTCCCTCCCTCCCTCCCTCCCTCATCTCCACCGTGCCCCTTTCCAAGTCCACTGATGGGGGGGACCTCCTCCCCATTCATCTGATCCTGTTTTATCAGGTATCTTCAGGACTGGCTGCAAAGCCCTCCTCTGTGGCCTAACAGGACTGCTCCTCCCTTCGGGGGTAGGGAGACCAAAGAGCCAGTCATCGAGTTCCTGTTAGAAATAGTCCCTGTTCCCCTCACTTTGGGAAACCAATTGGTTACTGAGCTACCACAGGCTACATCTGAGTGGAGGTTCTAGGTTATGTCCATACATGGTCCTTGGTTGAATGTCAGTCTCAGAAAAGACCCTGTGCCCAGATATATTTGGTCCTTGTGGAGCTCCTATCCTTTCCCCATCAGACTAACTCCCCTTCTTTCTTATGATTCGCAGGGAATTTTCTTAATTAGTAATCGATGGGGTAGGATGCAGTCCATTGTAGGTGATGCAGCCATTCATGGTGACCCTGGGTTCCTCAGCAGAGCAACCTGAGCAAGCCACAAGGAGGAATCCTGTAAGCAGCCCTCCTCCATGGCCTCTGCTCAGCTTCTGCCTCTGGGTTCCTTCTCTATTTGATTCCCAACCCTGACTTCCCTTGGTGATGGACTGTTACCTGGATGTGTAAGGAGAATAAATTTTCCCATTCTTTCAAGTTGCTTTTGTTCACGTTTTATCAAACCAACAGTAATCCCAAATAAGACACATCCTTTACCTTCCTCTTTCTCTTTATTCCCTGTTTCATTTATTATAAGTTCCTCATCTCACTGAGTTTACCTTCTATTCACCTACTACAGTTGTGTTTATGTTTATGTATTAATGTTTAAATTATAAGAGTTATAAATCACAGGGTACATGTGATTCTTTTGTTTCTAAGCCATATGTCCCCTCTGCCTCATTGTCATGGGTCACATTCCACTCTAAATTCTCCCTGTCTGCTCTTAAATGTAGAGACCTGGATATCTCATTCAATACTAAAGAAGTACAATTGTTCATTGATAGATTCTACCTTCTAGGTTTTTATCTCATGTTTATGAGTAAATATAACATGTAAGAAATGGGAAACTCAAGGCCCAATGTAAGCAATATGCTAACTAATGCCATCCATTCATTCTCTAAAACCAAACTCATCAACTGCTTTTGGAGGCCACAGATATATTGGGTGTTACAGTGTTATAGACCAGATATAGTTTCTCATGTTGTGTGTGTGTCTTCTTTCAGGAATAATATCCCCTTTATGGACTCTCCTTTATCATCAGTTATTTTTCTATTGTTGTAATAAACAACATGACCAAAGCAACTTTTAAGAAAGGCATCATTGGGGCTTTCAAAGATTAGAATCTATGATAGTAGAATGAAGGCAACAGGCAGCAGTCCTAGTAGTAGATGGAGCCCAACTCAGGGCTCACATTTCCAATTCTATGTATGTGTGTGTGTATAAATATGTATGTATGTCTATATGTATGTGTACCATGTGTGTGCCGTTACTGGAATTACAGATGTCTGAAAATCATCAAACAACATCTTGGAATCAAACCTGAGTCTTTTACAAGAGAAACAAATATTCTTAACAACTGACCTGACACTCTACCCCTAAACCTTTCTTTTTTAATATTTATACTCTTTTACCTTCGCCAGTCCTCTTTCCTCTCCACATTTACCATCTCTCTCCAATCCAGCTTTCCCTTTCCTTATCTCTATCCTCTCCTTTCTTTCCTTATTCCCCCTCATCTTCTCCATTCCCTTTCATTCTCTCCTTTTTTCTTTTTCTCTTTCCATTTTTTCTGGTGTTGTTGATGAGCATTTATTATTATTTTCTTAGGATATTATTTTCTTACGATAGCATATTTATTATTTTCTTAGGATAGTTATCAAAAGTTTTCTAGTATTATTTCATTCAAACTCACTTGGTCTTAATGTCTTTGGTTTTTAATGGAAGACTGCCTTAAGTGCATCTCAGTATTTCCAGTTTGAGAACTCCAAGTTGGTCCTTGAGCTTCTATCTTGACTACCCCCCCCCGCAAGTGATTGCTAATTTTCTTTGATGATAGCTTTCTTTGGCTGTAGATTTACCTGGATACTCTCACACTCCAGAACCCAGGCTATTTCATTTCTTATTTGGTGGCTGCTTTGCATAGGTCCCTATAAGCCAGTCCATCTGCTCATATTTTTTTTTTCAAATACATAGCCTCATTTTTTTATTAATTGTTGTTACATGCATATAGGATGAGTTCATTTTTTTTTCAATGCAGTTTATTCAGGAACATTGAACAATCCTCGGACCCCGGGGAAAGCCAGCCCACAGCTTAAATAGCCTCTGGGTAGCCAACCCAGGCGTGTCACGGGGGCAATGCAGATAGGTCCACATACATGGAATCAAGCCAGATCCTCAGCCTTAGCCAAATGTGGAATTGTTAATGACAGAGAGCACTCACCATCGGGAAGGTGGAAGGCGGAAACCAGCTCCATCTTTAAGGCATAGCATTCCGCAGCTCTCTACAGTTCCCCCTTTTTGTTTTAGACGCATCAGGCAAGAGTAGAGGTCTGATCTCTGATATTAGAAATAAATTGGGACTTTGTACAGATGTTCATTTAGGTGTCATCCACCCAAAGAGCATCAGACCCATCCGATACCTTTTTCTCAGAGGCGGGACCTGGGGCATCAACCCGCATGCAATCAGACATGCTCTCCTCTGGGTCCAAAGCGGCTGACCCTGAGTGCAGTGCTTAGCCTCGCATCCTGAGCGTATCATTTTAGCTTTTTATGGTATCCAACCATGCTTGGGGAGAATGTCCTGCTTCAATGGCTGTAAAGGCCTGAATGATCATGGCTGCATCACACTGTTGTGAGACTCTAATCTTGCATTTATACCACAGGCAAACCAAGTGCTCATATTTTATAAACCAGGCCTTTGCAGTGAGAACTGAAAAGCATCAGACAGGCATTGGCATGAAAATGGAGTCACAGACCCCGGTTTTCATATTCTTGCTGCTCTGGATGTCTGGTGAGACATTAAAGACTATTGGAATATCATCAAAGTAATTCATTTGTAGAGAAACAATTACTCTAATTACTATTGCAATCCAATAGTATGCAGGCAATGCCATTGGAAAAGACATTTTTGATCCTAATATTTGATTCAGGAATTCATTTTGTGTATATGTGAATACTCATTGTCTTTTTCAGATTGCAGGTGCTGAAGGGGACATTGTGATGACCCAGTCTCCTGAAATCATGTCCACATACGTAGGAGACAGCATCACCTTAAACTGCAAATCCAATCCAGTCACAATGTGAGTAGTAGTGTACATTGGTACCAACAGAAACCAGGGCAGCCTCCTAAACTGCTAATCTATGGTGCATCCATTCGCCCTTCTGGGGTCCCTGATCGCTTCACAGGCAGTGGATCTGGGACAGATTTCACTCTCAGCATCAGCAGTGTGCAGGCAAAAGACCTGGCAGGTTACTATTGTCAGCAGGGTAGCAGCTTTCC
This sequence comes from Meriones unguiculatus, assembly GCF_030254825.1. Lineage (NCBI taxonomy): Eukaryota > Metazoa > Chordata > Mammalia > Rodentia > Muridae > Meriones > Meriones unguiculatus. Next base: position 21,194,032 of record NC_083353.1, on the reverse strand, counting down.
TCCCACAGTGCTTCAGCCTCCAACACAAACCTCCTCTAGAGGAGGAGCTGCCTAGAGTACACATAGCCCTGGGCCTGCACACTTCCCCTTCTGCCTGAAATTTGCTATGCATGACTAATTGATGAAATGTTAAGTTAAAAATTAATAAAGAGTTGGCTTCCATCTTGTACAATTTTGGCAATACAGGTGCATATAGATAAAAAATGAAAAGCTAATTTAAGAGATTTAGAAGTTGTGGTGTTGTACTGAGAGGATATAGTACAAGCAAGAAGCATCAGTGAAGTTTACAGTGTCATGCTGGCTTTAGATTTGCCATGTTATGCCTTCAGGATATGAATCTGTCTAAAATAGGACAGAATTTCAAATCATTTACAAAGAATACATCATCATGAGTTTATTAGTTTAGATTAAGAATTCTCAAGCTTTCATAAGTTAAATCTATGAAAAATATGGTCCATTTCATTTAGATTTTCAAATTTTGTGGTGTATAATCTCTTGAAGTCAGACCTACTGATTCTTTTAATTTCCTCAGTGTCTTTCATTATGTCCCCATTTTTTTATGATTTTGCTGATTTGGATAGTGTATCTCTCTGCCTTTTAGTTAGTTTGGCTAAAGGTTCTTCTATCTTGATGATTTTCTCAAAGAACAAGCTCTTGCTTTCATTGATTCTCCAAATTGTTTTTTTTCCATATAATAAATAGTTAATTACTGCAAGTATAGATGGCTGTATGAATATGAATTTCCAGAATTACATTATAAGCACACAGAAAGATGAAGAACTCTGGGCAAGTACTCATGTCGTATGCTTTGGTCTATATGTCTGTGTCTACTGCATATATGCATCTGATTTTTATTTATTTATTACAGTTTATTCACTTTGTTACCCAGCTACGTCCCCCTCCCTAATCTTCACCAAATCCCACCCTCCCTTCCTCTTCTCCTCCCATGCCCCTCCCTCAGTTCACTGATAGGGTTGGACCATCTCCCCTTCCACCTGACCCTGTCCTGTCAGGTCTCATCAGGCCTGGCTGCATTGTCTTATTCTGTGGCCTGCTATGGCTGCTCCCCATCCCTTCATGAGAAGATGAACAATGAACCAGCCACTGAGATCATGTCAGAGACAGCCCCTCTTGCCCTTATTAGGGATCCCATTTGTAACCTGAGCTCTAAGGGCTACATCTGTTCAGGAGTTTTATTTCATCTCCATGCATGGTCCTTGGTTGGGTTGTCAGTCTCAGAAGAGACCCCTTTATTTTTGGTTCTCTTGTTCTGCACTTTTTCTTCAAACAAGTTTAGTGTGTCTGGTGTTCTATTGAGGTCGTTGATCCATTTGGAGTTTAGTTTTGTACAAGGTGATGAGTATGCATCTATTTGCATTCTTCTATATGTCGATATCCACTTAGACCATCAGAATTTGTTGAAGATTCTATCTTTTTTTCCATTGTATGTTTTGTTATCCTTTGTCCAAAATCAGGTGTCAATCAGTATGTGGGTTTATTTCAGGGTCTTTTATTCAATTCCATTGATTCACCATTCTGTTTCTATACCAGTACTATGAAGTTTTATTAGGCTGGTCTATAGTACAGCTTGAGATCAAGAATAGAGATACCTCCAGAAGATCTTTCATTGTACAGATTTGGTTTAGCTATTCTGGTTTTCTTGTTATTCCCCATAAAGTTGAGAACTTTTCTTTCAAGGTCTGTAAAGAATTGTATTGGTAATTTGATGGGACTTGCATTGAATCTGTAGACTACTTTTGGTAATACGGCAATTTTTACTAAGTTAATCCTGCTGAGCCATGAGCATGGGAATTCTTCCATCTTCTGATCAGTTCTTCAATTTCTTTCTTTAGAGACTTGAAATTATTTTGATTTGCTTGGTTAAAGTTACACCAAGATACTCTGTCTTTTGTGTCCTTTGTGAAGGGTGTTGTTTCCCTAATTTCTTTCTCAGCCCATTTGTCTTTTGTATACAGGATGGCATTTGATATTTGACTTAATTTTTTGTACAGCCACTTTGCTGAAGGTGTTTTTCATCTGTAAGTTTTCCCTTGTAGAGTTTTGGGGTGACCTGTCCTTTGAATGGGGTGTTGATTCTCCCACTATTAATGAATGGGGATCTATGTGTGCCTTCAATTTTTTTTTTTCAATGCACTTTATTCAGGAACCTTGAACAATCCTCGGACCCTGGGGAAAGCCAGCCCACAGCTTAAATAGCCTCTGGGTAGCCAACCCAGGCGTGCCACGTGGGCAATGCAGATAGGTCCACATACATGGAAGCAAGCCAGATCTTCAGCCTTAGTGTGATGCTCTTGTATTGGGTTATAGATGTTCAGAACTGTGATGTCTTCTTGGTGGAATTTTCCTTTGATGAATATGAATGACTTTCCCTTCTCTTTTGATTAATTTTCAGTGAAAATATATTTTATTAGACATTAGAATGGCTACTCCTGCTTGCTTTTTGGGTCCATTTGCTTGGAAAATGTCTTCCAGCCCTTTACTCTCAGGTAATATCTATCTTTGTGACTTAGGTGTTTTTCTTGAATGAAACACATTTTTGGATCTTGTTTATGTATCCATTCCGTTAGTCTGTGTCTTTTTATTAGAGAGCTGAGTCCACTGATGTTGAGGGACATTAATGACCAGTGTCAGTTATAGCCTTTCATATTGATGTTGACTGTGGATGTGTGTTTGTGTTCTTGACTACTTTCAGTTTTTCTGTAGTGAGGTCATTTGTTTCCTGTGTTTTTCTGAATGTAGTTAGCTTTCCTGGGTTGTATTTTTCCTTTTAGTATTTGTTGTAACACTGGATTTGTGGGTAGCTATTTGTTTTTGTTGTTGAATATATTGCTTTCTCCATCTATGAATACTGAGAGTTTTGCTGGGTATAGTAACCTGGGCTGACATCAATGTTCTCTTAGTGTCTGCATGATATCTGTCCAGGCCCTTCTGGCTTTCATAGTCTCTGTTGAGAAGTCAGATGTGATTCTGAGGTTTGCCATTACATGTTACTTGGCCTTTTTCCCTTGAAGCTGTTATTATTATTATTATTTTGTTTTGTGTACTTACTGTTTTGAATATTATGTGGCAGGAGGGTTTTGTTTTCTGGTCTAAGGTATTAAGTGTTCTTTGGGCCTCTTGTGTTCTTCTAGGCCTCTCCTTTAAGTTGGAAAATTTTTCTTCTACGATTTTGTTGAAAATCTTTTCTGGGCCTTGGAGGAGGGAATCTTCTTTTTCCTCTATTCATATTATTGTTCAGTGTTGTCTTTTTTCGTTGTCTTGGATTTCTGGGACCGTCTATGTCAGAAAAATTTTGAGATTTAACATTTTCTTTGATGGATACATCGATTTCTTCCATTGTATCTTCCACACCTGAGATTCTTTCTTCCATCTCTTGTATTCTATTGGTTATGCTTACCTCTTAAGTTCCTGTTTTATTCCCTAAGTTCTTTCTCTCCATGATTTCCTCCCTTTGTGTTTTCTTTAAGTTTTCCAATTCTATCTTCAGATCTTGAGCCATTTTGTTGACAGACAGTTGTGAGCTGCCATGTGGAAACTGGAAATTGAACCCAGGTCCTTTGAAAGGGCAGCCAGTGCTCCTAACCATTGAGCCATCTCTCCAGTCCCCTGGAAATGATATTCCACTCCTCGTTTGGAAGCTTGTATGGTGCCTTCTGGTACTATGAAAGGTAGTCCTCAGAGAGTGCATCTTAAGGTCACTTGAGTTTTCCAGGTCCTTTTTCCAAAGTGCAATAGAGAGTTATTTTCTTCTACCTCTGGGTGACACCCTAGGGAAACAATAGTAGCCTATGTTACAAAGAGAAAATTTTTATCCACTTATAAGTGAGTATATACTAGGCATGTCTTTTTTGGGTTTGGGTTACCTCATTCAGGATTACATTTTCTATATTTCCATCCATTCAAGGGCAAATTTCTTCATATCTTTGTTTTAAATAGATGAGTAGTCTTCCATTGTGTAAATGTGTCAGTTTTCTTTCTTTTTTCATTGTTATTTTTTTGGTTGAGGGACTTCTGAGTTTTTTCCAGGTTTTGAATAAATCTGCTATGAACACAGCTGAGCAAGTGTCCTTGTGGCATGGTGGAGCTTCTTTTGGGTATATGCCCAGGAGTGGACTAGCTGGTCTTGAGGTAGAACTATTCTCAATTTTCTTGAGAAAGCACCAGATTAATTTGTACAGTCGTTGTACAAGTTTGAACTCCCAACCAGCAATGGAAGAGTATTTCCCTTTCTCCACAACCTTGCCAGCATGTGCCCTGAGTTTAATTATTTTTTGAGATGATATAATTTTTTTTTATTTTATTTTGGTTATAACATCTGACAACCCTGTCCTTTGCTTCACAGAAGCTTTTCAGTTTCATGAGGTCCCACTTATTGATTGTTGCTCTTTGAGCCTGTGCTGATGGTATTCTCTACAAAAAGTTATATCCGGTGCCAATGAGTCCTAGGCTCTTCCCCACTTTTCCTTCTAACCGATTTAGTGTATCTGGTTTTATATTGAGGTCGGTGATCCACTTGGACTTTAGTTTTGTGCAAGGTGATAAACATAGATCTATTTTCATTTTTCTGCATGTAGACATCCAGTTGGACCAGCATCTTTTATTGAAGATGCTGTCTCTTTTTTTCCAGTGAATGGTTTTGGCTTCTTTGTCAAAAATCAAGTATTCATAGTTGTGTGGGTTTATTTCAGGGTCTTCTATTCAGTTCCATTGATCCACCATTCTGTTTCTATGCCAGTACCATGCAGTTTTTATTACTTGGTTCCATTGATCCTCCTTTATGTTTCTATACCAATAGCACGTAGTTTTTATAACTCTGCAAGATTTTTTTTTCCTCTTTGCCTCTAATAACTGGATAAAAATAGTTTTAAAGTCATTTTCTTGGTTTCCGATGAGTTGGAGTATCCATTAGTTTTGGGGGTTGCCAATGAAGCTACGATGTCTTGATTTATATTGGGTGTATTTTTTGCCCGACCCCTGGCTTTTGGTTATCCCTGGTGTTCACTGTTTGTTCCTGGATTCTGCAGATTAGACTGGTCTTTCTTTGGTGTCTGGAGAATTCTTCAGGAAAATGAGAGACGTCCAGTGGTTTCAGCTTGTGCATTGTTGATTCAGCTGTACCTGTGGGAGGAAGGTCCACAGGTGCAGCAGTGCAAATGGGGGGTAGTGTGTTAGTGTGCGTGTACATGGAAGTGTGCCCTGAGATACAGGGTGTTAGAGAATGTAGAGGCTTTCAGTGTGAGTGAGGGGTGTTGTGCAGGCTCCAAGGTAGTCGCAGGCACTTAAGATATTGCAAGCACTGTTGCTGATTGTGGGTGTGGACTGTTTTTGCAAGTCTTCAGGATTTTGATAGCTGTTCAACTGGCCATCTGCCACTGAGGGGTTGGATGGCCAGTGCAGTCACTGGTTGGGAGGCCCTGTGGAGTCAATACTGCTGCTCCTAGATTTGGGATCGGGGAAAGATCTGAGAATCTGAGATCTGAGAGATCTGGGGATCTGAGAATCTGGTGGGCAGTTGATGGGCATGCACTCTGGCAGGGCCGGCGCTCTTCTGGTCGGGATCTCCGGAGTGTCAAGAGCTTCACTGGGCAGGATCTCTGGAGGGGTGGGCTCTCCATGTGGCAGGATCTCTGGAGGTGGGGAAGGGGCCCCTCCACCCATTGGGAGCTCAGCAAGAGGGTGCTTGGCATGGCGGGGGATCCTTGGACATGTGTTTTGAGGGATGGTATTCAGTGGGCACCCCACCATGACTGAGGAGCTAAAATCCACTCTTCCGCTTCTCAGTCACCAGGCTGGGAGTGAATTTTGTGCTTAGATCACTGGTGCTCTGTGTAGGCTCCCCTGAGGTGGAGGGAGGCCAGGACAAGGGAAGTGCCCGTCTCCATTCCCAAAGAAGTCTGAGCCTGATCTGGATCTATAAGTGTTCTCCATTTCTGTGGTGTCTCCTCTCTTATAAGAAAGCCAAAACATCTAAATTCCAGCTTTGATTGTCCCTGCAGTCACCAATTTTGGAGAATCAGGTCCTGTGCCTCTCCAAAACATTGAGTGCTGTTCGCTGCCATCTTGGGTCACTTTGGCTTTTGATCTTACACATTCTGATGGGTGTAAGATTGAGTTTCAGAGTCATCTTGATTTGCATTCCCATGATGACTAAGGATGCTAAACATCCTTAGTTCATTAAGTGTTTCTCAGCCGTTAAGCATTCCTCTGTTGAGAATTCTTAGTTTATTTCTGTACCACGATTTTAACTGGATGACTTTGTTTCTTGGTTTTTAATTTTTTCATTTTATTATACATTTTATATATTAACTTTCTTTTGGATAGGGGTTGGTGACGATGTTTGCCCATTCTGTTAGCTACCATTTTGTCCTTTTAATGGTGTCCTTTGTCTTGTAGAAGCTTTTCAGGTTCATGAGATTCCATTTATTGTTGGTTTTAGTTCCTGAGTTGTTGGTGTTGAGTTTATGAATGTGTCAAGGAGATCAAGGCTCTTCCCTAATTTTAATTTTGACAGATTAGTGTGTTCTGTTTGATGTTCAGGTCCTTGATCCACTTGGACTTGGGTTTTGTGCAGTGTAACAAATATGGATCCAATTGCAATCTTCTACATGCAGACATCCAGTTAGTCAAGCAGCATTTGTTGAAGATGCTTTTTCCTTTTCTTTGCTTGATTTTGCCTTCTTTGTAAAAAAATCAAGTTTTTATAGGTGTGTGGGTTTATTTCTGGATCTTCAGTTTGATTCATTTGATCAAGTAGTTTGTTTCTATGTGACTATCACACAGGTTTTATTACTATTGCTCTGAAATTACTGTTACTATTATTATTATTATTATTATTATTATTGAAATTGGGGATGTTTCTACTTCTAGAAGTTTGTTTATTGTACAGGATAATTTTAGCACTTCTGTTTTTTGTTTATTATTCATAAATTAAAGGGTATAATGCTACAGTCTGCATACCCAAAGAAGCTATGTAAAAAGGAGGTATTAAGGGAGGGTGCTTGAATTTCACTCAGAAGGGGAAGTAAAATAGTCCCTGGATATAGGTGGAGTCAGCAAAGTGGGTAGGAGAGGGAAATTGTTAGTGAGCATGCGTGGGGATTAGGAGAAGTAGAACTGGGCAGAGAGAACTGGGTCAGCGAAAAGAAAACAGAGAAAGTTGGTATCTCTGGGACATTCCAGAGGTCTGGCATAGGGGAGAGTCCAGGAAGCTTATGGGGTCACCCTAGCTGAGGCTTCTAGCATATGGAGCCTCAAGTGACTACCTTCTGTAGCCAGGCAAGACTTCCAGTGGAGGGATAAGAATACAAACCTACCCACAAAATCTTTGACTCAAACTATTTTCTTCCTAGAAGATGTACAGGGACTAAGACCTAGCACAAACTGAGAAAATGGCCAACTAAAGACGGGGTCTACTTGAAAATCAGTCCATGACTCTGAATGTTACTCTGCTATGCATGTAGACAGGAGCCTAGCATAACTCCCCTGATCAGCTTTCCAGATGCAGAGACCCACAACCAAACATTGCTCTGTATGTCCTATGGAAGAAATGAGGGAATGACTGAGGGAACCAGAGTGGTAAAAGACTCCACAGGAAGATCTATAGTGTCAACTAATGTGATCAATGGCTGCTCACAGAGACTGAGCCACCAGCCTAAGAGAAAGCAGGGACTGGACCTAGGCCCCTGCACATATGTAACAGATGCACAGGTTTGTCTTTGTGTGGTTCCCCCAACAAGGGGAGAAAATACTGTCTCTGACTCTCATGCCTGCCTTTGGAATTTGCTCCTTTAACTTGGATGCCATGTCTGGCCTCAGTGCAAGAGGATGTGCCTAGTCCTGCAGCAACTTAATGTGCCAGGGTGGGTTGGTACCCATGGGGGACTTCCTCCTTCTGTGAGGTAAAGAGGAAGGAAAGATATGAGAAAAACATAAGTGTGTGTTGGGGGACTGTGAGGAGAGGAAAGTTGCTTTGATCAAGACATAAAGTGAATACATAAATGAATGGAGAAAAAAACAAAACAAAACAACATTTTATGAATATTATATTTTTTGTTAGAGGGACTATGGATCCTAGGGAGAAGGTTATCAACCTAAACAGGGAAATTTCACTTAAACTACATATAGGTTTTACAGGTATTTTCAGCTAGATATTTAATTATTTGTTTTCTTATGACTTTCCCAGACACCATTACTGTTATGTTATTCTCTGATCTCTTTCTATATTTTTCTCCCTCCCCACCTAGCTAAAGCACCTATTTTTCTTTAAAAGTCCCTTATACCATCCTGTTCTCTTACCTGTTGCTTTTTTCCCCAGAAGATTTATATATTTGCATTTCTGAGTACTCTGTTTGCATGTATGCATGCCCGAAGAGGGCAAGGGATCCCATCACAGATGGTTGTGAGTTGCCATGTTTTGTCTCAAAATTGAACTCAGCACCTCTAGAAGAGCAGATAGTGCTCTGAACCACTGAGCCATCTCTCCAGCTCCTACTTTTCCCTTCAAAGTTTCTGCAGTTATTCTGGGTTATATTCTTGAATGCTCATTTGGAGCTAGGAGCTTCCAATGAGAGGGAACCTGAGCCATTTGTCTTTCTGGATGTAGTTTACCTCCATCAATATGATCTTTTCTAGTTCCTTCCATTATCTTCCAAACTAATTTTTCTTTGAACAATATTACATAGTGCATATCAGTGGTACCTACACAGCTCTCACAACCAGCTATTTAGCCTGATTCCACTGAAAGCAGAGAAAGGTTTCTCATTTGTTCAACTGGGTAACTCCCAGACATCTTGACTGCTCCTGTATGTAGGACAGAGTTCACTTTCACTGCCATCAGCATTCAGACTGAAGATGTGACAGGTTATTATTGTGAAGGCTGTTGCAGTCTCCTCCTCAGTTCGTTAGTCTGCAATACTGACACCTTTAGAGCTCAGCCTGACAGCCAGTGTCTGAACCAGAAAACTTTTTATCTCTACACAACCTGGTAAGCACTGTCCTCTCTGACAAGGATCAGTGAGCCTTGACTCACTAAACTAGACTTAAAAGTCTAGGAGAGCATTCAAGGCCAATGTGCCCTTTAATCTTTTATGGGAGATACTACTTTGAGTTAAGATTACATGATTATTTTCCACTTCTTTTGCCTGTCTTGATAATATGATTATCAAGAATTTAAAATTTGTATGTGTCTGAGTTATTTGTTAAAACTTGAAGTACTTACAGTAATTATGAGGTATTATGCTACATAAATGTACACTTGAGCTAGGCAGGAATACATAAAATTTGTGGCAGACACTGAATGAGTAAATAATGAAACTGATGAACCCTCACCTGTCTAAATTCCACAGTCTCCACGTATTCTGCATATGGACAGAACACACATGGGTAGCAGTGGAGCCTCAGAGAGCAGCTGCCTACCCACCCTGCTCTTTATCCTGTGCTTGTTGAGATATTAACTGTATTTTCATATACTCATTACACATAATACTTGATTTTATAGAAGCAAACTTCTTTCAAGTTATGATACATAACTATATGTATACCCAATACTGATGAGATTTTACGTCAAATTAACACAAATTAAAATCATCTGATGGGGACAACCCTCATTTGAGAGAATGATTGAGAGAATAGTAATTGATGAGTTAGCATGCAGTGTATTGTAGGTGATTCCAGTCATTGATGGTGACCCTGGGTTCCTCAACAGAGCATCTAGAGCAAGCTGTGAGGAGGAATCCAGTCAGTAGCACTCCTCCTTGGTCACTGCTCAACTTCTGCCTCTGGGTTCCTTCCCCATCTGAATCCAAGCTCTGACTTCTTTCAGTGATGGACTATTACCTGAAAGTATAAGGAGAATAAAATTTCCCATCTTTATGGATTCTCCCTTATCATTAGTTATTTTTCTCTTGTTGTGATAAACAACATGACCAAAGCAACTTTTAAGAAATGCATCATTGGGGCTTTCAGAGAATCAGAATCCATGATATTGGAATGAAGGCATCAGGCAGAAATCTTAGTAGTAGCTGGAGCAGAACTCAGGGCTCACATCTCCAACTCTATGATGTGTGTAAATACGTATGTATGTATGTATAAAAGTATGTGTACAATGTGTGTGTAATAACTGGAATTATAGATTATAGATAGCTGACAATCTTCAGAAAATTGCTTGGATTCAAACCTGAGTCTTTTACAAGAGAAACAAATGTTTTTAACCACAGACCCAACACAGTACCCCCAAACCTTTTTTTTTAATTTTTATTTTTTTCTTATTAGTTACATTTTATTAACTATGTATCTCAGCTGTATCCCGCTCCTTCATTTTTCCCAATCCCACCCTCCCTCCTTCTCACCGTCCTTTCCCTTTCCAAGTCCACTGATGGGGGGGACCTCCTTCCCATTCATCTGACCCTGTTTTATCAGGTCGGCAAAGTCCTCCTCCATGGCCTAATAGGACTGTTCCTCCCTTGGGGGGTAGGGAGGTCAAAGAGCCAGCCACTGATTTCCTGTTAGAAATAATCCTTGTTCGCCTTACTATGGGAAACAATTGGTTACTGAGCTACCACGGGATACATCTGAGCAGAGGCTCTAGGTTATATCCATACATGGTCCTTCGTTGAATGTCAGTCTCAGAAAAGACCCTGTGCCTAGATATATTTGGTCCTTGTGGAGCTCCTATTCTTTCCCCATCATACTGACTACCTTCTTTCATATGATTCCCTGTACTCTGCCAAAGGTTTGGTTATGAGACTTAGTGTCTGCTTTGAAACACTGCTAGGTAGAGTCTTTCAGAAGCCTTCTGCGGTAGACTCCTGTCATACGTTCAATCCACATCCCATCTGTCTTTCTAAATGAGGGATTGATTATCTTACCCCGTGTCCGCTCTCTTGATTATCATCTTTAGGTGTATAGATTTCATTATGTTTTTCATATCTTATAGGTCTATATAAGCGAGTATAGACCGTGTTTGTCTTTCTCCTTCTGGAATATTTAACTCAGATTGATCTTTTCTAGATCCCACATTTGCCTGCAAATTTCATGATTTCCTCCTTTTTGATTGCTGAATAGTATTCCATTGTGTATAAATACCACAATTTCTGTATCCACTCCTCTGTTGATGGACATCTGGGCTGTTTCCAGGCTCTGGCTATTACAAATAAAGCTGCTATAAACATGGTTGAGCAAATATCTCTGTTATGTACTTGAGAAAATTTTAGGTATATACCTAGCAGTGGTATAGCTGGGTCTTGAGGAAGCACTATTCCTAATTGTCTGAGAAACACCAGATAGAGTTCCAAAGTGGTTGTACCAGTTTACATTCCCAACAGCTGTGGAGGAGGGTTCCACTTTCTCCACAACCTCTCCAGCATGTGTTGTCACTTGAGTTTTTGACCTTAGCCATTCTGATGGGTGTAAGGTGAAATCTCAGGGTCCTTTTTATTTGCATTTCCCTGATGACTAATGAGGATGAGCATTTCTTTAAGTGTTTTTCTGCCATTCGATATTCCTCTGTCGAGAATTCTCTGTTTAGCTCTGTTCCCCATTTTTTAAATTGGATTACTTGGTTTGCTGCTTTTCAGCTTCTTTAGTTCTTTGTATATACTAGATATTAGCCCTCTGCCAGATGAAGGGTTGGTGAAGATTCTTTCCCAATCTGTAGGGAGTCGTTTTGTTTTGATGATGGTGTCCTTTGATTTACGGAAGCTTTTCAGTTTCATGAGGTCCCATTTATTGATTGTTGCTCTTACAGCCTGTGCTGTTGGAGTTCTTTTCAGGAAGTTGTCTCCTGTGCCAATGAGTTCTAGGCTCTTCCCCACTTTTTTTTTAACAGATTTAGAATACCTGTTTTTATGTTGAAGTCTTTGATCCACTTGGACTTTAGTTTTGTGCAGGGTGATAAATATGCATTTATTTTCATTTTTCTGCATGTAGACATCCACTTGGACCAGCACCATTTGTTGAAGATGCTGTCTTTTTTTCCATTGAATGGTTTTGGCTTCTTTGTTTATTCTCTTTTACTGTCTCCATTACTCTCTTCTCTCCACATTTACCATACCTCCCCAATTCAGAGTTCCCTCTCTTTGTCTCTCTCCTCTCCTTTCTTTCCTTTTTTTCACCTTATTCTCCTAATTCCCCTTCACTCTTTCCATTCCCGTTTCTTCTACTGTTGTTGATCAGAATATTTAGTCTTTCCTTAGGACTGTAATCAATAGTTTTCTAGTATTATTTATGTAAAACTCACTTGGTTTAAAGATTTTTGATATTTAATAGAAGGCTGTCATGAGGGCATTTTGATATTTGCTGTTTGAGAGCTCTCAGTTGGCCCCTGAGCTTCTATCTTGACTGTATATTTAATCTGGATACTCTCACACCACAGAAACCAGGTTATTTACATTCATATCTGATGACTACTTTGCATAGGTCCCTACAAGCCAGCCCAGCTGCCCATATTTTATAAACCAGGCCTTTACAGTGAGAAGTGAAAAGCATTAGATAGCAGGGGCACCAAGATGAAGTCACAGACCCAGGTCTTCATATTCCTTCTCCTCTGGATGACTGGTGAGACATTAAAGGCTATTGGAATATCATCAAATAATTCGTTTGTAGTGAAACAGCTATTAATTATAGGAATACAATAATGTGCAGGCAATGCCTTTAGAAAAGGCATTTTTGATCCCAACATTTGTATCAGGAACTCTTTGTGTTTATACGTGTATACTCATTGTCTACTTCTGGTTGCAGGTGCTGAGGGGAACATTGTGATGACCCAAACTCCTGAATTCATGTCCACATCTGTAGGAGACAGGATCACCCTAAGCTGCAAGTCCAGTCAGAATGTGGATAACTATGTAGCTTGGTACCAACAGAAATCAGGGCAGCCTCCTAAACTGCTAATCTATGATGCATCCACTCGATACACTGGGGTCCCTGATCGCTTCACAGGCAGTGGATCTGGGGCAAATTTCACTCTCGGCATCAGCAGTGTGCAGGCTGAAGACCTGGCAGTTTATTACTGTCAGCAGCGTAACAGCTATCCTCCCACAGTGCTTCAGCCTCCAACTCAAACCTTGAGAGTTTCACCAGCTGCCTGCAACACACACAGCCCTGTACCTGCACACTTCCCCTTTTGCCTGAGATCTGCTGTGCATGAGTAATTGATTCATCCTTCAGTAGAAAGTTAATAAAGTGATGGCCTTCATTCTTGTACAGTTTAGGCAATTCAGGTGCTTATAGATAAAAAGTGAGAAGCTAAGTTAGGAGATTTAGAAGTTGTGGTGTTGCACTGAGAGGATACAGTACAACCAAATAAGCATCAGTGAAGGTTACAGTGTTATGCTGGCTTTAGATATGTCCATGTTAATCCTTTAGGCCATAATGAATCTGTATAAAATTTGATAGAATTTCAAAGCATTTACAAAGAATACAGAACCATGAGTTCATTAGTTTAGATTACAATCCACAAGCAATTTTTTTTTTACCTGGGCAGTGGTCATCTTGCATTCAATTCCTTCAGAGTTGTCCAAAGATTTATTATACAAGCTGCAAGGATTGAATCCCTTTAAAAACTGTCAGCATTCACTCAGTAAAATGCTTAGAGTACTCGTGCTAATTAGTCTTTGGAAATATTAGGACACATTTTCTGGCTTATGGGATCTTGGACTCTTTTATAGATTCAAATACATGTACATACATCTGGTATTAAAATTTTAAAAAAGAAAAACTAGAATAACGAGAATGTTAGGAGAAAGTTGGACCCAATGCTCTCTCTGAGGTCCCCAAGAAAGGACAAATTGAATTTTTCTCCTGTGTTGTTGTCCAAGGTGCAATCTAAACATGGGGCCTGCACCTTGAAGCAGTTAAGGTTTCAACCCTTGGGAACTGGGCTTTGTTCTCTGAAGGGCAGTTGTGAGTGAGGTATCCTGTGTTTTCTTTGCCAGCAGTGTCTGATTTAGCTCTCTTCTCACATGGATCCAACACCTCCATTCAAGAGTATAGAAGATGCTACACTCCTTAATAAACTTTCTTGACATAGGCATCAACTTATGCAGCCTTCTTTGTCCCAACTTTTCCTTTGTCTTCTTAATTCTGTGCTTCTTCCACTTGACATCTCACCATTCCTGGCCCTTACAACTGCAGTTTCACGTTATTGTGGAAAGTTTTTCTTCCTCTGTCTGTTGTTATTGATAGATTTGTTGAGTATAGCAATGTTCGTGGGACCTATGTTCTCTCAGAGCTTGTATAATATCCTTACAGGACCTTTGTTTGAGGGGCTTCACTGAGAAATCAGGTGTACTTTAATGGTCCTGCTCTATATGTGACTTAGTCTTTTCTCCTTGAATCCTTTAATAACCCCCCACCTGTAAGTTGAGTGTTTTGTTGCTATGTGTTGTGTTAAAATTCTTTTCTGTTTCAGTCTATTTGGTATTCTGTATTGGTCTTATATATTGTTTGACAGGCATCTCATTATTTAGAGTAGAGGAACATTCTTGTATGTTTTTGTTGAAAGTATTATCTCTGTTTTTAACCTAATTCCTTTCTTTCTTCTATCTACACTTTTTATAGAGTTGTTCTTTTGACAGTGTATCAGGTTGCCTCCACATTTTGTATTGGGATATCGTTTTAGACAGTGTGGTTCCTTTGAGAAAGTTACTTTATCTACCTTGTCTTCAAGACCTGAAATTCTCTGTTGATTGTTTTGTATTCTTATGGTGAGTCTTAACTCTATTTTTAAAATTTAAATTCGTTTTTTATAATTATTCACTTTTCATTCCAGTTATAAACCCCTCCCTTGCCTCCTAGTGGTCCCACACTCCCTTGCTTTTTTCCCCTATTCTCTTCCTCTACTTCTCAGAATTGGGGAGACCTCCACCCCTACCATTTGACTCCAGCCTATGAAGTCCCATTAAGACTGCCTGCATGTTTTCCTCTCTGGTCTGGCAATGCCCCCTACCAAGGGGAAGTGATCAAAGAGCAGGCTATAGAGTCTATGTCAGAGAGAGCCTCTGCTCCCCTTACTAGGGACCCCACAAGGAGACAGAGGTGCCTATAGGCTACTTCTGAGCAGGTGTTCAGTTGGTGGGTGCTTCAGTCTCTGAAGGCCCCCTTGGATTCAGATTTGTTCTTTTTGTTGGTCTTCTATCAGAGCTCCTGTTCATTCTAGTTCCTTCAATTCCTCCACTCTTTCCTATGACTTCCTGTCCTCTTACCAAAGTGTCTGTGAGTCTTAGCATATGCTTCAATCCCATGCTGGGTGGAGTCTTTCAGAGGACATTGTTGAGAGGCTCTCATCCTCTTTTCTTTCTTAATCCATTTCCAGTGTCTATTATATTTGCCCTTCTGGATGAGAATTAAGCATCCCCCTTGCCATTTATCT
This sequence comes from Meriones unguiculatus, assembly GCF_030254825.1. Lineage (NCBI taxonomy): Eukaryota > Metazoa > Chordata > Mammalia > Rodentia > Muridae > Meriones > Meriones unguiculatus. The sequence continues at coordinate 21,178,644 of NC_083353.1, read as the reverse complement.
TCTTTAGGTCTGTGTATTTTATGCTGATTATCTTATATTTTGCTTTTCTTTCTTTTTTCTTTGTGCTTGCTCTTTTTTCTATTTATTTATTTATTTATTCATTCATTTATTTCAATTTCATTTATTTCCATTCATTATATATCTCAATTGAAGCCCCCTCCCTCACGTCCTCCCAGTACTATCCCCTCTGCTTCCCTGATATGCCTTTGTTTTAGTGTACTGAAAGTGGGAGTTCTCCTCCTCTGCCATCTCCCCATACTTATGAAGTCTCAGCAGGACTGCCTGAATCCACTTTCTTGTTGTTCTAAAAGGCTGTATCACCAGGGGCAAGTGAACTAAGAGCTGGCAATAGAGCTCATGTCAAAGGCAGCCCGAGCACCCTTTACTCAGGAAACCCACATGGTCACTGAGCTTCCAATAAGCTACATCTGAGTAGGGGATCTTTGTCCTCCTTATGTACAGTTCTTGGTCAGTACATTAGTCTCTGCAGGAAACCCTTGCCTCAGGTTTTTAGCTTTGTTGGTCTCCTTGTGGGGCTCCTTTCCCATCAGCGTGCTTTTTCCCCCCACTTCTGCTATTAGACTCCCTGCTCTCTGCCCAACTTTTGGCTGTGATTTTAGGCATCTGCTTCAATCCCCTATTGAGGTAGAGCCTTTTAGAGCTTTCCTTCCTTCCACAGCTTTCTGTTTTTATCCTGTTTGCCACTCTGAATGACATTTAAACATCTTCTTTAGGGTCCTCCTTGTTTACCTTCTTCAGGTCTGTAGATTTTAGTATGGCTATCCTATATTATTTGGCTAGTATCCTCTTATAAGTGAGTGTATAGCATGCTTTTCTTTCTGCTTCTGGGTTACCTCACTCAGGGTGATCTTCTCTATTTCCTTCCATTTGTCTGCAAATTTCATGATTTCCTTGTTTTTAGTAGCTAAGTAGTATTCCATTGTGTAAATGTGTCACAATTTCTGTGTCCATTTCTCCATTGAGAAACATTTAATTTGTTTCCAGATTCTGGCTATTACAAATAAAGCTGCTATGAGCATAGTTGAACAAATGTCCTTGTTGTATGATGGGACATCTTTCGGGTTTATGCCCAGGAGTGGTATAGCTCGATCTTGAGGTAGCACTATTCTCAAATTTCTGAGAAATTGCCAGATTGATTTCCAAAGTTTTACAGGTTTGCACTACTATCAGCAATGGAGGAGTGCCTTCCTTTCTCCAGGTCCTTTCCAGCATGTGTTGTCACTTGTGTTTTTTATCTTAGCCATTCTGATCTGTGGTTACATGGAATCTCAGAGACATTTTGATTTGCATATACCTGATGACCTGGGATGTTTGGTGTTTCTTTAAATATTTCTCAGTCATTTGATATTCCACTATTGAGAATTCTCTACTTAGCTCTGTACCTCATTTTTTAAATTGGATTATTTGGTTTGTTGGTGTCTAATTTCTGGAGTTCTTTATATATTCTTGATATTAGTCCTTTGTCATATGTTGAACTGGTGAAGATCTTTCCCCAATCTGTGGCTGATTTTTTTTTTTTCTGTTGAGTGTGTCCTTTTCTGCACAAAATTTTTCAGGTCCACTAGGACCTATTTATTAATTGTTGATTTCAGAACCTGAGGTGTCAGTGTTCTCTTCAGGAAGTTGTTTCCAGTGCCATTGAGTTTGAGGCTCTTCCCCACTTTTTCTTCTAACACATTTGATGTGTCTAGTTTTATATTGAAGTCTTTGATCCACTTGCTGTTTAATTTTGTGCAGAGTAATAGATATGGGTCTATTTGTGTTTTTCTACATGTAGACATCCAATTATACTAGCACCATTTGTTGAAGATGTTATTCTCTTTTTTTTTTTTCTATTTTATGGTTTGGGCATCTTTGTCAAAATTCAGGTGTCGGTAGATGTTGGGTATGGGTTTATTTCTGGGTCTTTGGTTTGATTCTATTGTCCCATCAGTCTGTTTCAATGCTAGTATGATGCAGTTTTTATTTCTGTTACTCTATAGTACAGCTTGAGATCAGAGATGGAGACACATCCAGAAGATCTTTTACTGTAGAGTATTGTTAACTACTCTACAGTATTTTTCAGAATTTTTCTTTCAAGGTCTGTAATGAATTGCATTGGTAAATTGTTTTGGAATTGCATTGGATCTCTAGAGTGGTGTTAAGATAGTCATTTTTCCTATGTTAATCCTAAGGAATCATGAGCATGGGGGATCTTTCCATCCTCTTTTTTCTTCTTCAATTTCTTCCAGAGACTTGAAGTTTTTTTGTTTGTTTGTTTGTTTTGCTTTGTTTTGTTTTCATTCAAGTCTTTGACTTGCTTAGTTAGAGTTACACCAAGGACTTTATGTCCTTTTTGGCTATGTGAAGGATGTTGTTTCCCTAATTTGTTTCTCAGCCCTATTTTCTTTTGTATGCAGGATGGCTACTGATTCTTTTGAGTGAATTTTGTGTCCAGCCACTTTTGTGAAGCTGTTTATCATCTGTAGAAGTTCCATGGTGAGGAGGTCCTCCCCTATCAGTGGACTTGGAAAAGGGCAGGGAGGAGATGAGGGAGGGAGGGTGAGATTGGGGAGGGAATGATTGAACAGGATACAGCTGGGATACAGAGTTAACAAAATGTAACTAATAAGAAAAAAAATGTTGTTTAATAAAAAAAAAGGAAAAAAAGAAAAAAGAAAACCTCCAAACAAGAGGAGGAAGACAAAACAAGTTGTTAGGCTGGAAGTGAAGCGCCTTCATCTCCATTATTCTAAGTGGGTCATGGAGATTTTGTGGTCCATGTGAAAAATTTGTGATATTTATTTTCCTTTTTGTAGCCTAGATTAATGGTGGATTTATGCAATATGTATAATCTGCATCAACCTGATAAAATGACTCTTCTTATACCCTGGAATGCAAGCATGCTTTCACCTCTCTTTGTTAAATTTGAAGCATGTTGTTTTAGCAAATATGATAATTATGTTTATTAAAAAAAAAAAGAAGTTCCATGGTAGAATATTTTGGGTCACTCATGTATACTATAATACCATCTGCTAATAGTGATACTTTGATTTCTTCATTTCTGATTTGAGTCCCCTTGATCTCCTTTAATTGTCCTATTGCTATAGCTTGGAATTCAAGGACTATGTTGAAGGGATATGATGGTAGTTGGCAGCATTACCTTATTTCTGATATCTGTGGGATTGATTTAAGTTTCTCTCCATGTCATTTAATGTTGGCTATAGGCTTGCTGTATATTGCCTTTACTATGTGTCTATGTGACTTGTATACCTGATTTCTCCAAGACCTTAAACATAAATGGGTGTAGGGGTTTTTCAAATGGTTTTACACAATCTAAGGATAAGATAATTTGTTTTTTTTTTCTTTTCATTTGTTTATATATTAGATTACTTTGATCGATTTCCATGTATTGAACTACCCCTGCATACCTGGGATGATGCTTACTTGTTCATAGTGGATGATAACTTGCATTTGGTTTGTGAGTATTTTATTGAGTATCTTTGCTTCAAATATTGATAAGGGAAGTAGTTCTGAAACTCTCATTCTTTGTTGGGTCTTTGTGAGATTTATATATGAAGGGGACTGTGGCCTCATAGGAAGAGTTTGGTTATGTTCCTTCTATTTTTATTTTGTGGAATAGTTGTAGAGTTTTAGCTCTTCTTTGAAGGTCTGGTAGAATTCTGAGCTGAAACCACTCGTTCTGAGCTCTTTTTTGATGAGAGAATTTTGATGACTGCTTGTATTTCCTTAGAGGATATACGGCTATTTCACCTGATCTTTCCTTTCCATTGCAAAACACATGAGAGTCTTTTTATTATAAATTATTACAAGCTGCAGTTTGGGTTCACAACCCCCACTGCTGAAGAGGTGAGAGCTGAAAGCCTCTTGCTCAGGTTAGTTGGGTGATTTAAAGATTCTTGTTCCTCCCAGCACTCCCAAAGCAGAGGGATTCCTGCCTGGCAAGCATCTATTGGTTGAGACACAAAATGGTTGTTCCATTTTGAAATGATTGGCTATAAAAAGTTCCCAAAACATTAATGGTCTGGTGTCCCTTCCTGGGGGAGGTGCCAGTTTCCTTGCAACTGTATCTCCAGTGGGTGGGAAAAAATGCAGTAAGGCTAGTTCTTTCCATCATGTATTAAGGCTGGCTCTACCCCAAAGGTGGCTGGACATATCTTCACCTAGCTAGCCTTGGTTCAGGCCTGTGCTTTAAACTTTAAAGTAATAGACACTAATTTTTAATCTTTTGGTCTCTCATTCTACCCTTCCCATGATCATTTGGAAACCCAGTCTTGGGTCTTCCAGATATGACCCTTGGTATTCTTCAGATTTACCTTTCCATAATGGGATCTGAGCACCATTACTGTATTGTCCCCAAAAATTCTTTCATGAATGCCATCAAGTGATTTTCACCTATTTGACTCTATTCTATGATCAACTTTGGACTACAAGGTGGAAATCTGGATTTGCTGGAAGCTGACATGATTACTCCCTGCCTCTTCAGGTGGATCAACTAACCAGACGCTTCTTCGGACTGCACCATTGTCCAGCCTTTGGTTGGTATTTCAGCCTTCCTAGCCCCTATGCCAATAGTCCTATTGTCAGCACTGAAACAATTTCAGAAGATGAAAACCTCAGCCCCAAATCCCATGTAACAGGTTGAAATGCTAAGACAAAAGGGGCTCCCTGACATTAGCTATTATCTTGGGAACCTGATTAACCAGTATTGCATCCTGGAGAGATGCTAGAGAGAAAAGTTTCCAGAGGATGGTTTAAATCCTGGTATAATAGTTCTCTTTGGCTTACTACCCCTGTATCCACTCTGAAGGGACCCCTACTCAATTTGATTTTTACCTTTGGGCCTTGTATTTTCCTGATCTTGACTCAACATTTGTAAGTGGAATTGATCAAGACAATTATCCATTTTATGTAGATTTTCAAATTTTGGGGTGTATAGGCTTTTCAAGTATGACCTAATGATTTTTGGATTTCCTCATTGTCCTTATGTCTCACTTTTCATTTTTTGTTTTGTTGATTTGAATTGTATCTCTCTGCCTTTTAGTTTCTTTGGCTAAGGGTTTGTCTGTCTTGTTGATTTTCTCAAGAACCAGTTCTTGGTTAAGGTGATTCTTTGAATTATGTTCTTTGTTTCCAGTTTATTATTGATTTCAACCCTGAGTTTGATTATTTCCAGATGTCTACTCTTCCTTCTTATGTCTGCTTTTTTTTTTTTTCCTTTTTAGGGCTTTCAGGTTAGCTGTTAAGTTGCTTGTATGAGATGTTTCAAATTTTTTTTTTTTAAATGAAAGCACTTAGTGCTATGATCTTTCTTCTTAGGGCTGCTTTCATTGTGTCCAATAAGTTTTGGTAAGTTGTGACTTCATTTTCATTGAATCCTAGGAAGCCTTTAGCTGCTTTCTCTATTTCTTCTGTTAACCAGCAGTCCCTGAGTAGAGAGCTGTCAACTTTGCAAGACTGTGTATGTTTTTTGCTATTACTGTTGCTTTAGAGGTCCAGCTTAATCCATGATAATATACAAAGGATTATTTCTATTTTTTTTTTTGTATCTGTTGTGGCTTGCTTTGTGACAAACTATATGCTCTGTTTTGGAAAAGGTTCTGTGAGGTGCTGAGAAGAAGGTAAATTATTTTGTTTTGGGTGAAAAGTTGTGGTGATGTCTATTTGGTCCATTCTTTACATCTGTTAGTGTCATTGATTCTTTGTTTAATTTCTGATTTTTTGACCCGTTCTTTGATAAGAGTGTGGTGTAGAAGTCTTCCACTCTTAAAGTGTGGAGATCTATGTGTGGTTTAAGTTTTGCTAATATTTCTTTTACATATGTGTGTGCCCTTTTATTTGGGGCATAGATGTTCAGAATTGAGATGTTTTCCTGGTGGAATTTTTCCTGGATGAGTATGAGGAGAACTTCCACATCCCTTTGATTAATTTTGGTTGAAAGTCTATATTATTATATATTAGAATGGCTACTGCTGCTTGATTTTTTATTTCGTTTGCTTGGAAAACCCTCTTCCAGCCCTTTGCTCTCAAGTAATGTCCATCTTTGCAATTTAGGTTTTCTTCTTGTATGCAACAAGTTGTTCGGTCTTGTTTATGCCTCCATTCTGGTAGTCTGTGTGTTTTTATTGGAGAGTTGAGTCCATTGATGTTGAGAGAGATTAATGACCAGTGACTGTTAGATCCACTTGTTTTCACGTTGGTTGCAGCAATGTGTTTGTGTGCCTGGCCAGTTTTAGTTTTGCTCTAGTGTGGTTAATTTTTTTCTCTGTGTTTTCTTTGGTGTAGTTAGCCTTCTTGGGTTGTATTTTTCCTACTAGTATCTTCAGCAAGGCTGGCTTTGTGAGTAGGTATTGTTTAAATTTGTTTTTGTCATTGAGTATCTTGTTTTTTTCCATCTATGATGATTGAGAGTTTTGCTGGTTATAGTAGTTTGGGCTTACATCTGTTTTCTCTTAGGGTCTGCCTGATATTGTCTAGGCCCTGCTTTCATAATCTCTGTTGTGAAGTCAGGTATGATTCTAATGGGTTTGTCATTATATGTTCCTTGGCCTTTTCCCCTTGCAATTTTTAGTATTTTTCCTTTGGTTCTGTATATTTAGTGTTTTGATTATTTATTTATTCAAGATTATTTTTCCCTTATTTATTATTTATTATAATTTATTCACATTGTGTCTTGACTGCAGCACTCATCCCTCTTCTTTCCCAGTCCCACCCACTCTCTTTTTTCTTCTCCTATGCCCCTCCCATAGTCTAGTTATAGGGTAGGACCTCCTCCCCTTCTCTCTTAGTCTAGTCTTCCAGGTCTTACCAGGGCTCACTTCAGTATCTACATCTGTGGCCTAGCAAGGCTGCACCACCCAGTGGTGGTGATCAAAGGGCCAGCCACTGAGTTCATGTCAGAGATAGCCCATGATGCATGTTCTTACTTGGAGTATTGCTTTCTGCAAGACCCCCCGATTCAAGGATTTTTGGCTCTGTTGTTCTCCTTGTTGATCTCCTGTGATTATTATGTGGTGGTAGGATTTTCTTTTCTGATCTAATCTATTAGGTGTTCTGGAGATTTCTTGTATGCTTATAGGCTTCTTTAAATTGGGAAAATATTATTTTGTTGAAAATATGTTCTGGCCATTTGGAGAAGCTTTTTCCCCCTCTACTCCCATTATTCTTAGGTTTTGTCTTTTCATGTTGTCCTTCATTTCTTGGATGGTTTGTGTCAGTAATATTTTAGATATAATATTTTCTTTGACAGATACATCGATTTCTTCCACTGTATCTTAAACCCATGATATTCTTTCTTCCATCTCTTGTAATAAGATGGTATGCTTACCTTTTAGTTCCTGTTTTCTTCCCTATGTTTTCTCTCTCCATGATTTCTTCAGTTCGTGTTTTTTTTATGTTTCCATATCTATCTTTAGATCTTAAACAGTTTTGTTGATTTCCTTCACCTGTTTTTTCCTTCACCTGTGTTTTCCTGCTTTTCCTTCAATTCTTTCACCTCTTTGTTTGAACTTTTCTCTATTTCTTTCATTTCTTTCAAGAATTTAATTATTTCTTCTGCAAGGCCACCATCTGTTTGGCTCTATCTTCCTTTATTCCTTTATACATGACCACAATCTGTTTGACTTCAATCTTCCTGTGTTTCTTTCTGAATTTTGTTTCCTCCATTATCATATTCAGAAGCCTAAAGTTGAGGTCATTTCCTCGATTTCACTTTTGCTAGGGTATCCACAGCTGCTTGCTCTTGGTTAACGGTTCTGGAGATGCCATATTATATTGGCTTTTGTTGGGTGTGCTTTTAATTTAGCCTTTACCCATGCTGAGTGTCTCAGTTGTTGGCTGTTAGTTTTTGGTGCCTGTTGGAGGCCTGAGTGGTTGTGGGTGTGGAGTTGGGTGTTATTCACTTGGCAGGAAGATAGTTGTTCCTGAAGGATTCCTCCTCAGCTTTTTGGGTATTGTTACCAAATGGGAAAGTGCCACAGCTCTCCTTAGTTGTATTGTCCTGTGGGCTCACTGAGCTCTTTGGGAGCCCTGGGGGCTCTCTTCTGACCAGGAGAATTCTTAAAGACAGCTGCCCTGTCACTGGCTTTCTTGCTCTGAATTTAGTGAGCTGTTGCTGCTTATACACTGTTTTTTTGCTTGGCACATCCCTTTTGAAGAACCAGGGAACCCTGGTGTTGGTCAGTTTCATGAGGGAGACAGGTTGAATTTTGGAGCAGTGTCTGGGGCTGATCCCATGTATTCTAGGCATCAGTAGGTCAGAAGTTGTACCTCTGTGCCCCAGTACCCAAGGTAACCAGTGGCCACTGAGCACAGCACACATTCATGTGGCTGTATGCTAGAGCCCCAAAGCCTGCTTGAACCTGGGAAGTTTTCTGGGAATTAACTGGGTGCCCTCAGTTTTGAGCTGACATTTCCCTTACTGTGGGGTTTCCTTACAACTGGGAGATCCAGTCTGTGGTATTTTGGAGTCAACATTTCAGTCTATGATGGTTAGTTGAGCACATAGGTACTGGCACAGTTGCAGGTGTATTGCTCTGCACTGGTGACTGAATGCCTTCAGGAACCTAAGAACTTTTCTCGGTGTGTTGGCTGGGTGACTTGAGGTTGGACCTGATTGTTTTCTTCACTGTAGCATTTTCTTTCAACTTGGAAACCCAATCTCTGGTTTTTGGAGCTCATAGTTCTGTCTGGGATAGTGAGTCCACATGTGACTCTTGGTTGGGGACTGAGTGCTTGCTGGAACTCAGGAACATTTTCTATTTGTAGAGGTTGATTGGGTGACCCATGTTTGGTCAGATGGGATTGCTCCCTTCACAGTGAGGTTTCTTTTCTACTGGAAAACCCAGTTTCTGTTGTTGTGGGGTCCATAGATCAGTTTGCTTGTGCAGGAGTGTGGTTCTGGGCTGGTGACCATGAGCCTGTAGGAAGCTCAGAAATTCTACTGTGGTTTAGCTGGGTGGACAGAGATCAGAACTCATTGCTTCCCACATTGTTGTGGTTTCTCACACATGCGAAACACAGTGGTTGGTGTTTTGGGACTCACAGTTTGATCTGGTGAGTTGATGTGCCATCAGTGCTTTTGTCCTGATCAAGCATAGCTCTCGGCATTGCCATCTTGGATCCTCTCCTCAGCTTACTTTCTATCACCTTAGTATTTTTGTATGACTGACAGTACTAACTACTCTCTCATCAATGTAAAGAAGTGAAAATGAAGTTGTTAACGTCATATAAATGACAACATATGTACATGTTCATAGAACTCTATGCAATGGGTGACAGAAGTGTGTGTACATATAAACATCTGAGATGGTGTTTAGCTGTATTTCTGTATTGAATAAACTATTTATCATAGATTGTTGGCATATACCAGTTTATCCTCTGTCACCATCCCAAATTCTCAGATTGTTGGCATCCATCACCACCATGGGCAGAGTTGTGACCCCTAAAACCACAATATGTGGCAAATTAAGTCCAATAATGGTAGAGAGGTAATATCTTATATTGGTATAATGTTCTTGTGTATTATATACACTTTACCCATGTTCATTCAAATGCTGATTTCTCTACCTTACTATCTGGTTTTAATCTGGACATTGCATTGTGATGTTTATTCTAGACATCACTTGTTTCAAGGTTGTGTAAACATGCCACCGTTTGTTCTCTGTATTGTCAATGAAACAACCAGCCAGTATTGAGCAATATAAAAAGTAGGGTGTGACATCCTGGTCTGGAAAGGAGGAGAAAAAAGCAAATGGGAGGATTCGGAGAGGAGCCATCAGCAGGAGAGGACTTGGAACCTTTAAGAGAGCTGAACCAGTCCTAAGATTTAACTAAAAGCAAGTATAATGTGGGAAATCTGAATGGGAGGAAATTATGCAGGCTTGGAGGTTTGGGATGGAGTAGCTATTGCAAAGCATTGTGTTCTAGGTTAGTTAAATAAATCTTAGTCTATGTGGTGATTTCGGTATTCAGATGGTTTAAGAATAACCACTCTTTAACTAAAAGATAAATCAATAATTAATATTAATAATCAACAACGTTAGGAAGATGGATAGGAATGCCAGCCAATACATTTTTTATCACATGTCTCACCACCAGCAGCCATCCTGCTAATAAAACTTAATGAGATTGGAAGAGATTGTAACTAATGACCTCCTTTAAATACTACAATTTTGGAATTCTAGATATACTATTGATTGTGTGCATAAATTAAAATTCTAACACTAACATTATTTCTCTCACCTCTTGGAGGACCTATGAATTGCTGTCTTATTCTGTGGGAGACTAGAGATGAGACTAGAGTTTGTGGAGAAAACTGGTTGAAGTGGAGATCCTCCATGGTCATGTCTGCAACACATAGGTCATCACCAGCTACAAAATCAGTGGAGTCTATACAGCTCTCACAACAAGCTATTTTCTTTATCAGTTATTGATCTGGGAAGATCCAGTCCATTGTATGTGATGCCAGTCCTTTGTTGTGATACTGGGTTCCTCTACAAAGCAAATGAAGCAAGCCATGAGGAGGAATCCAGTTAGCAGTGCTCTTCCATGGCCTCTATGGCTCAACTTCTGCCTCTAGGTTCCTTCTCTTTTGGAATCCCAGCCCTGACTTCCCTCAGTGATGGAATGTTACTGAGAAGTGTAAGAGGAATAAAATTTCCCATACTTTAAAGTAACATTTAGTTTTGATGTATTATCACAGCAATAGTAATCCTGAAATAAGTCATACCCTTTACATTCCTCTTTCTCTCTGCTCCATGGTTTGTTGACAAAAGTTTCTTTCCCTCACCTATTTCCCCTTGTATATACCCACTACAGATGTGTTCATGTTTATATAATTATGTTAAAAATATAAGATTTATAAATTAGAGAGTACATGTAATCATTTTGTTTCTAAGCCTTATGTCCACATCTGCCTCTTCCTCATATGTCACATACCACTCTGAATTTTCCCAATCTGCTTCCAAATGTAGAGATGTGGAAACCTTACTCTATATTAAAGATTGTGTGTTGATAGACTCTGCCTTCAGGATTTTATCTCCTTCACACTCGTTTACTCAGATAACAGGGATTTCCAAGAAAAGTATAAACCCAGAGTGGGTAGAGGATACCAGGAGAACAAGACCCTAAGAATTAGATAATCAATACTCATATGAGCTCACAGAGACCAAAAGGGCAATATTGGACCTACAAGGGCTTGAGTTATGTCCTCTGTGTATATATTACAGCTTTTAGGTTAGTACATTCATATTACTCTTGCTGTGATAATTACTGAGTCTGACTCTTGTGTCTGCACTAGGGACTCTTTTCCTCCTGTATTGTTCTGATATCAAAATTTGATATGATAGTTTTTGCTTCATATTATTGTATATTATTTTGTGATATCTGGTTGTTATCTCTTAGGAACCTATTTTTCTATATCTAATAAGATATAGAATGTAGTGGATCTTGAGGGGAGGAACTACAGGGAGGATCTGGGAGGAGTAGAGGGGAGGGAAATATAATCAGGATACATTGTCTAGAAAGAGAATCTATTTTCAAGGGAAAAAACCTTAAATTAAATAAATGAACAACCCTCCTCCCCAAAAGTTGGTTAATTACAATTTAAATAGAGTCTTTGGTCTTTTCTGGTGGATTTCACTCTATTACAATTTCAGGATAAATACTGCTCATCTCACAATTGAACAGAAGAAGCATAGAAAGCACAACCCTAGAGCTTATACAGTGTTCTTTCCTCCCTCCTTGCTCTCCTGAGATCTCAGGAGCATTATCTCCCAAGACTGGGCAGCTGGAACCTCAATTTTAAAATGAATGACAATGAGAGTGAAGACAAGAGCAGAACTGAGCTTTCTTTTAATCCTTGAAGAAGAGGGAATCCCTGGGAAACATGTGCATATTGTCCAGTGGACAAAGTGATATGGAGACAACCAAGAGGAGGGTGGACAGCCTATTAGGGGAGGCACTGGTATAAACTGCCTTCTGTCTGCATGGGCAGGTGACAGTGGTGAAGCAAGGAGCACTGTAGCTCATTGCTGCCCATGCCTAGGATGTCAGCAACATCTCAGGTCACAGGCTTGGTGAGAAGATGGACTCCATGTCAATATCTGATATTCTAACAGCATGTGGTACATTGATTTTCCTTATCTATTTTGTTTTTTATTCAATAGAATTTATTCACTTTATAGCCTCCTGTACCTCCCTCCCTCTTCCCCACCCATGTCCCTCTTCCAGTCCACTGATAAGGGAGATCCTCCTCCCCTTCCCTCTGATTCTAGTCTATCAGGTCTCATCAGGAGTGGCTGCATTGTCTTCTTCTATGGCATGGTAAGGCTACTTTTCCCTGAGGGTGAGGTGATCAAAGATCAGGCCAATCAGTTCCTGTCAGAGACAGTTCCTGTCCACATTACTATGGAACCCACTTGGATACAAACTGCAATAGGCTACCTCTGTTCAGGGGTTCCAGGCCATTCCCATGAGTTGCCCTTGAATGGAGTATCAGTTTCAGAAAAGAACCCTGTGCCCAGATTTTTTGGTTCTGTTGCTCTCATTGTGGAGCTCCTGTCCTCTCTAGGTCTTACTATCTCCCACTTCTTTCATAAGATTCTCTGCACTCAGAGTCTCAGCATCTGCCTTGGTACCCTGCAGGATAGAGACATTCTGAGGCCTTCTGTGGTAGGCTCCTGTCCTGTTCCGTGTTTTCTCCCTCCTCTGATGTCCATCCTCCTTGCCTTTCTGAATGGGAAATGAGCATCTTAGCCAGAGTCTTCCTTTCTGATTATCTTCCTTAGGTGTACAGATTTTAGTGTGTTTATCCTATATTATATGTCTAATATCCACTCATGAATGAGTATGTACCCTGTGTGTCTTTCTGCTTATTGGACACTTCACTCAGGATGGTCTTTTCCAGTTATCACCATTTGCCTACAAATTTTATGATTTCTTTGGTTTTTTTTATCGCTGAGTAATATTCCATTGTGTAGCTGTACCACAATTTCTGTATCTACTCCTCCTTTGAGGGACATCTGGATTGTTTCTAGATTCTGGACATTATGAATAAAGCTTAATGAATATGGTTGAGCAATTGTCCTTGTTGTATACTTGAGGTTCTTTTGGATACAGGCCTAGGAGTGGTATAGCTGGATCTTGAGGAAGCACTATTCCTAATTGTGTGAGATAGTGCCTGATTGATTTCAAAAGTGGTTGTATAAGTTTACATTCCCACAAGCAGTGGAGGATGGTTCCTCATTCTCGACAACCTCTCCAGAATGTGTTGTCACTTGAGTTGTTCATCTTAGCCATTCTGATGGGTATAAAGTGTAATCTCAGGGTTGTTTTGATTTGCATTTCCTGATTACTAAGGATGCTGAACATTTCTTTAAGTGTTTTTCTGACATTCAATATTCCTCTATTGAGAATTCTCTGTTTAGCTCTGTACCCCATTTTTTTAATTGGATTACTTGATCGGTTGATGTTTAACTCCTTGAATTCTTTATGTATACTGGATATTATCCCTCTGTCAGAGAGAGGTTTGGTGAAGATCCTTTCCAGTGTGTAGGCAATTGTTTTGTTTCAATGACAGTGTCCTTTGCTTTACAGAAGCTTTTCAGTTTCATGAGATCCCATTTATTGATTGTTGCTCTTAGAGCCTGTGCTGTTGGTGTTCTGTTCAGGAAGTTGTCTCCTGTGCCAATGAATTCAAAGCTCTTCCCCACTTTTTCTTCTAACTGAGGTGACTGGTTTTATATTGAGGTCTTTGATCCACTTGTACTTTAGTTATGTGCTGGGTGATAAGTATGGATCTATTTGCATTTTTCTGCATGTAGACATCCAGTTAGAACAGTACCATTTGTTGAAGATGCTATATTTTTTCCATTGTATGGTTTGGGTATCATTGTAAAAAATCAGGTGTCCACAAGTGTGTGTGTTTATTTCTGGGTTTTCTATCAAATTCTGCTGATCCACCATTCTTTTACTAGGCCAATTCCATGCATTTTTTACTACTGTTGCTCTGTAGTACAGCTTGAGATCAGGGATGTTGATACTTCTAGAAGATCTTTTCTTGTAAATAATTGTGTTGGCAATTGTTGGTTTCTTGTTATTCCATATGAAGTTGAGAATTTTTCTTTCAAGGTTTGTAAAGAATTGTGTTGGTAATTTGATGGGAATTGCATTGAATCTGTAGATTGCTTTTGGTAAGATGGCCATTTTTCCTTTGTTAATCCTGCTAAGCCATGAGCATGGGAGATCAATTGATCTTCTGATATCTTCTTCTAATTCTTTCTTCAGAGACTGGAAATTTTTTCATACAAGTCTTTCCCTTGTTTGATTACGGCACACCAAGTGAGTTTATGTCCTTTGTGGCTATTTTGAAGTGTGTTGTTTCCCTAATTTCTTTGTCAGCCATTTTTCTGTGGCTACTGATTTTTTTGAGTTAATTTTGTATCCAGTCAATTTGCTGAAGGTTTTTATCAGCTGTATGAGTTCTGTGGTAGAATTTTTGGGGTCACTTAGGTACACTATCCTATCCTCTGCAAATAGTGATACTTTGAGTTACTCCTTTCCAGTTTGTATCCCCTTGATCTCCCTAGTTGTCTTATTTCTCTAGTAAGAACTTCAAGAACTATGTTGAAGAGATATGGAGAGAGTGGGCAGCCTTACCTTGTCCTGATTTCAGTAGGGTTGCTTTAAGTTTCTCTGTGTTTAGTTTGATGTTGGCTATAGGCTTGCTGTATATTTTCTTTACTATGTTTAGGTATGTGCCTTGTATCCATGATCTCTCCAAGACCTGCATGCCTGGGACAAAGCAGACTTGGTCATAATGAATCATATCTTTGATGTGTTCTTCTATTCATTTTGCAAGTATTTTGTTGAGTATTTTTGCACCAATATTCAGAAGGGAGATTTGCCTGAAATTCTCTTTCTGTGTTGGGTCTTTGTGTGGTTTAGGTACCAATGTGAAAGTGGTTTCACAGAATGAGTTTGGTAGTGTTTCTTCTGTTTCTATTTTATGGACTGCTTTGAAGAGTATTGGTGTTAGCTCTTCTTTGAAAAACGTCTGGTAGATTTTTTCACTGAAACCATCTGGCCCTGGGATTTTTATGGATTGGAGACTTTTGATGACTGTTTCTATTTACTTTGGAGATATAGGATTATTTGACATACTTGGTTTTGATTCAATTTTCAAATTTTGTGGCATATAGACTTTTGAATTAAGTCTTAACGATGGTTTGGATTTCTTCAGTGTCTGTTTTTACTTCCCCCTTTTTGTTTCTGATTTTGTTGTTTTGGAAAGTATTTCTCTGCCTTTTAGTTAATTTGGCTAAGGATTGTCTATCTTGTTGATTTTTTTCAAAGGAGCAGGACTTGGTTTCTTTGATTCTTTGAATTTTTTTGTAGTTGTTTTTTTTAATTGATTTCAGCTCTGAGTTTTATTATTTCCAACCATCTACTCCTCTTTGATGTGTCTGCTACTTTTTTGTAGGGCTGTTAGGTGAGCCATTAAATTACTTGAATGAAATGTTTCACATTTGTTCTTGAAGGCACTTGTTGCTATGAACTTTCCTCTTAGCACTGCTTTCATTGTGTTTCATAAGTTTGAGTATGTTGTGTCTTCATTTTCATTGAATTCTAGCAGACTTATTACTCATCAAATGAAAATTTCACCTGGAAGATATCACAGTCTTGAACATCTATGCCCCAAATATAATGGAACCCACATTTGCAAAAGAAACATTAATAAAACTTAAACCACACACATAGATCACCACACTTTAATAGTGGCTAACTTCAACATCCCATTCTCAACAAAGGACAGGTCAACAAAAGAGAAATTAAAAAAAGAAACAATAGCTCTAACAGAGGCCATGAATCAAAAGCATCTAACAGATATCTACAGAACCTTTCACCCAAACAAAAAAGAATTTACCTTCTTCTCAGCACCTCATGGAACCTTCTCCAAAATAGATCATATAGTTGGTCACAAAGCAAGCCTCAACAGATACAAGAAGATTGAAATAATCCACTGTATTCTACCTGACAATAATGGACTAAAGCTGGACCTCAAAAACAACAGAAATGGCAAAAAACTTACACACACATGAAACCCGACCAATTCACTACTAAATGACAGTTGGGTCAGGGAAGAAATAAAGAAAGAAATCAAAACTTCCTAGAATTCAATGGAAATGAAGACACAACATACCAAACCTTATAGGACATAATGAAAGCAATGCTAAGAGGAAATTTCATAGCACCAAGTGCCTTCAAGAAGAAATGTGAAACATTTCATTCAAGTAATTTAATGGCTTACCTAAAAGCCCTACAAAAAAGTAGCAGACACATCAAAGAGGAGTAGATGGCTGGAAATAATCAAACTCAAAGCTGAAAGAAAACACATCAAAGAAACAATGAATCCAAGTTCTGATTCTTTGAGAAAATCAACAAAATAAACAAACCTTTACCTAAACTAACTAAAAGGTAGAAAGACACCATCCAAGTCAACAAAGTCAGAAAGGAAATCGAGGATATAACAAGTGACACTGAGCAAATCCAAACAATCGTTAGGACTAAATTCAAATTTGAAAATCTAAACGAAATGAACAATTTTCTTGATTGATTCTACTTACTAAAGCTGAATCAAAACCAGATAAATCAATTAAATACTCATATATCCCCTAAGGGAATAGAAGCACTCATCATAAATCTTCCATCCCCAAAAAGGCCTGGGCCAGATGGTGTCAATGCAGAATTCTACCAGACCTTCAAAGAAGAGCTAACTGCAATACTCTTCAAACTATTCCACAAAATAGAAGCAGAAGGAACACTGCCAAATTTATTTTATGAAGCCATAGCCAACTTAGTACCTAATCTTCACAAAGTCCCAACCAAAAAAACAGAATTTTAGACCAATCTTCCTTATGAACATTGATGCAAAAATACTCAACAAAATACTTGCAAAGCAAATAGAAGAACATATCAAAAATATCATCCATTATGATCAAGTCAGCTTCATCCCAGGCATGCAGGGCAGTTCAATATAAGGGAATCTATCAATGTAACCAACTATATAAACAAATTGATAGAAAAAAACTACATGATCATCTTCTTAGATCCTGAAAACTCATTTCATAAAATCCAATGCCCATTAACATTTAAAGTCTTGGAGAAAATAAGGATATAAGGCACTTACCTAAGAATAGTAAAGTCCTAATTAGAGCAATAAGACAACTAAAGGAGATCAAGGGGAACACACTTTAAAGGAAGAAGTCAAAGTATCACTATTTGCAAATGATATGATAGTATACATGAGTGACCCTCAAAATTCTACCAGGGAACTTCTAAAATTAATAAACACCTTAAGCTCAGTGGCAGGATACAAAATCAACGCCCCCCCCAAAAAAAAATCAGTAGCCCTCCTGTTTACAAAAGACAAAAGAGCTGAGAAAAAAAATAGGGAAACAACACACTTCACAATAATCACAAAGGACATAAAATACATAGGTTTGATTCTAACCAAGCAGGTCAAAAACTTGAATGAAAAAAAAAAATTCCAGTATCTGAAGAAATAGTAGAATATATCAGAAGATGGAAAGAATTCCTATTCTCATTCCTTGGAAAGATTAACATAGTAAAAATGACCATCTTACCAAAAGTGATCTATCTACAGATTCAATGCAATTTCCACCAAATTACCATGCAATTCTTTACAGGCCTTGAAAAAAAATTCTCAACTTCATATGGAACAATAAGAAAACCATAATCGCTAAAAAAAAATCCTCTTCAATAAAAGATCTTTTGGAGGTACCTCTATCCCTGATCTCAAGCTGTAATATAGAGCAAAGGTAGTAAAAAAATACATGGTATTAGCATAGAAACCTAATGGTGGATCAATAGAATTAAATAGAAGACCCTGCAATAAACCCACACACTTATGGATAGTTGATTTTAACAAAGATGCCAAAACCATACAATGGAAAAAAAAATAGCATCTTCAACAAATGATGCTGGTCTAAGTGGATGTCTACATGTAGAAAATGAAAATAGTTTCATACTTATCACTTTGCATAAAACTAAAGCCCAAGTGGATCAAAGACCTCAATATAAAACCAGACACACTAAGCCTGTTAGAAGAAAATGTGGGGAATTGGCACAGAAGACAACTTCCTGAACAGAACACCAACAGCACAGGCTCTAAGAGCAGCAATAAATGGGACCTCATGAAACTTAAAAGCTTCTGTAAAACAAAGGACACTGTTGTCAGAACAAAACAACTGCCTACAGATTGGGAAAGGATCTTCACCAACCCTATATCTGACAGAGGGCTGATATCCAGAATATATAAGAATTAAAGAAGCAATAAATCAAGTAATCCAATTAGAAAATGGGGTGCAGAGTTAAACAGAGAATTCTCAATAGAGGAATATTGAATGGCAGACAAACGCTTAAAGGAATGCTCAACATCCTTAGTCAATAGGGAAATGCAAATCAAAATAACCCTGAGATTTCATCTTACAACCAACAGAATGGCTAAGATCAAAAACTCAAGTGACAACACATGCTGGAGAGGATGTGTAGAAAGGGGAACCTTCCTCCATTGCTGATGGGAATGTGAACTTTTACAACCATTTTTGAAATCAATCTGGCACTTTCTCAGACAAATAGGTATAGTGCTACCTCAAGATTCAGCTATACCACTCCTAGGCTCATATCCAAATGGTACTCAAGTATAAAAGAAAAACATTTGCTCTAACATGTTCATAGTAGTTTTATTTGTAATAGCCAGAAGCTAGAAATAACCCAGATGACACTTAGTGGAAGAATAGATACAAAAATTGTGGTACATTTACACAATGGAATACTACTCTGTAATTAAAAATAAGGAAATCATGAAGTTTTGCAGGCAAATGGTGTGAACTAGAAAAGAGTGAGGTTTCCCAGAAGCAGAAAGACACACAGGATATATACTTACTCATAAGTGGATATTAGACATGTGATAAAGGATAACCTTAGTAAAATCTGTACACTTAAAGAAGCTAGTCAACAAGGAGGACTCTGGGTAAGATGCTCAATCTTCATTCAGAAAAGCAAATGGGAAGGGCATCAGAAGAGCAAGAAAATTGGAACAGGACAGGAGACTATCACAGACAGCCTCTGAAAGACTACTCTGCAGGGTACAAAAGCAGATGCTGAGACTCAAACTTTGGGCTGAGTGTAGGGAATCTTATGAAAGAAAAGGGAGATAGAAATACCTGGAATGGACAGGAGCTTCAAAGAGATCACCAGAACCAACAAATATGGACACAAAGGTTGTTTTCTGAGAATGATACTCTAGCCAGGGACCATTCATGGAGATAACCTAGAATCCCTTCACAGATGTAGCCCATGGCAGTTCAGTGTCCAAGTTGGTGCCCTAATAATGGGAACAGGGACTGTCTCTGAAATTAACTGTGTGGGATGCTTTTTGATCACTCTGCCCCCCAGGGATTTGCAGCCTTACCAGGCCACAGAGGAAGACAATGCAGCCACTCCTGATGAAACCTGATATAGCAGGAGCAGATGGAAGGGGAGGAGGACCTTTCCTAACAGTGGAGTGGGGGGAGAGGCATGTGTGGAGAAGAGGGAATAAGGATGGGATTGGGAAGGAAAGAGGGACTGAGTTTCAGATGGGATACAAAATGAATAAACTGTAATTAATAAAAATTATATCTATCTATCTATCTATCTATGTATGCGCTATCTTACAGCCCTTGTTTAGTGTCTGGTCTATATGTGGATTCTGTTTATTCTCCATGAACATCCCCAACACTTGGGTCAGAGACATTCTCTTTAATATGACTACTCCACAGTTATATGTTCTCTGTACTTTGACCAATTGTGAGCCTCTGTCTTCTTTCTATTGTAAGAAGGGGGTTTTAGGATGAATGCTAAGAAAAGCATGATACTATGTGCTCAAATATAAGGATTTGAAAGCAGTTTGCTGCTGTCCATTCAGAAAACAATATAAAACAAACAATAGTTTTTTCTTGGTTCAAAGACCATCACCTACATAGTTTCTTGAAAATGTTTTCATTTCTAGTCATTACCATTAATTTCATTCCCTATGTTTCATATAAGAATGGGAAATAATTCCTAAAAGTTAATCTCTAGAGTCCTCATAAGTGTGTCAGCCTGCAACACAACAACCCTCTAGAGCACAGCCTGTCAGCCAGTGTCTGAAGCAGCAGCTTTTCTATCTCCACACAGAAATGATAACAGTCTCCACATTTTCTTCTCCTTTGTGTGTCAACACAACATTGACTAAAATGTATCCAGGGAAAACATCTCCTCACTGTGACCATTGTCTCACAGGCTCTCATTGCCCTTAGCATTAACCTCAAAATTACTGAGAGACTTCCCAATTCAGGCAGTCTCAGTTATATGCTGGCCTCTATGAATAAGCCATTTTATTTGTTTCTACAAGGATGAGCTTTCCCAGGCTCTGTGCACTTAAGACCTTCTACCTTTAATGAACACAGAGCCCTATGCATGGGTAAAGGACTCCACTCTGCACTTTGAACTGACAAATCTCTTCCATCAGGCCTGCTCTCAAGTACCTGCTTCTGAAGATGGCATTCCTCTCCCTTTATTTCTGTTGCATCTCCCACCAGTTCATTGACTTTTCATCTTATCATCTATCACCTTAGTATTTTTTTTTCTGACTAACAGTACTAACTACTCTCTCATCAATGCAAATGAATAGGAAATTTACATGTTAACTTCCTTTGAATGACAACATATGTACATGTTAATGAAACTCTGTGCAATGGGAGACAGGAGAGTGTGTACATACACACATTTGAAATGATGTCTACTGTGTTTCTGTGTTCATGAACTATTTATTATAGACTGTTGGCATATGCCTGTTTCTCTTCTGCCAGCAACCTAAATTCTCAGATTATAGGCACTTGTTAATGAAACTGGGCACAGGTGTGACTCTTAAAGCCATAATATGTGACAAAAATTAAGTCCAATAATGGTGTAGGGGTAATATCTTAGGAAGATGGCTAGGAATGCCAACCAAAAATTTTTTAGCACATGTCTCACCACCACCAGCCATCCTTCTACTAAACCTTAGTAAGATTGGAAGTGATTGTAATTCACAGCCCCACCTATATACTACAAGTTGTGGAATTCTAGCTATACTATTGATCATGCACATTGTAACAGAGCTTGGAGCAAACATAATTTGCACTGGTTACCTCTAAGAGGAGCTATGAACTGTTCGCTTCTTCTAGGGGAAACTAGCGAGGTGTAGTTTCTGGAGGAACCTGTTCAAATTAGAGATCCTCGCAGGCCATGTCTACAGCATAGAGGTTCAACACCAGCTGCAAGGTCAGTGGTGTCTACACAGCTCTCAGAACCAGCTATTTAGCCTGATTCCAGCAAAAGCAGAGAAAGTCTTCTCATTGTACACCTGGGTAACTCCCGGCATCTTGACTGCTCCTGGATCTAAGACAGAGTTCAATTTCATTACCATCAGCATCCAGACTGAAGATGTGACAGGTTATTACCAGGAGGAATGTTTCAGCCTCTTCCTCCTCAGTGCATTAATTTGTAATGCAGACACCTTTAGAGCTCAGCCTGACAGCCAGTGTCTGAAGCACCATTTTTTTTATCTCTACATAGCCTAGTAATCACTCTCCCCAGTACAATGGTCAGTTAGCCAGCCTTACCCTAGTCAAATAGAATTGAAAGTCTAGGAGAGCACTCAAGGGCCAATGTGTCCTTTAATATATTATGGGAGATACTACTTTGAGTAAAGATTAAATAATTATTTTTCACTAATTTGCCTATCTTGATAGCATGATTTTAAAAGTGATTTGACAAAATTATTCTCATTTTTATGGCTGTATTAATTAGCAGAATAAGTATTTTAGAATTAATTAAAATTTTTCTTTTCATATCAATCATCTATATATTTAAAATGGATAATCTTTAAATTCCAGTAATGACCTTATTTTTCTTTATTAAATTTCTGATATTACTTATGTATAAAATTAGTTTCTGTCCTAGTTATTTAGTAAAAATGAAAGTACTTACAGAAAACATGAGGAATTAAGCTACATAAATAAACACTTGAGCAAGGCAGGAAAACATCAAATATCTGGCAGACACTGAATATGTACACAATGAAAGCTATGTGCATTCACCTGTCTAAATTCCACAGTCTCCATATGTTCAATATATGGACAGAAAACACATTGGCAGCAACAGAGACTCAGAGAGCACCTTCCTACCCATCCTGCTCCTTATCCTGTCGATCCTGTCATTGTTGAAAAATTAACTGTATTGGAATATACATATTGTACATAAAGTTGTATTCTATAAAAGCAATCTACTTTCAAGATTATGTTATATACTCATATTTATGCCAAATACTGATGAGATTTTATGACAAATAAACACAACTAAAATCATCTGAGAAGAACAAACTTCAATAGAGAAAAAGCCTTAGTAGTACTGGGCATTGGGCAAGTCTGTAGGGCATTTTCTTAATCACTATTTGATGGGGGGGATGATGCAGTCCATTGTAGGTGATGCCAGCCATTGATGGTGACCCTGGGTTCCCCAACAAAGCAAACTGTGCAAGCTATGAGGAGGAATCCAGTAAGCATCTCTCCTCTATGATCTGTGCTCAGCTTCTGCCTCTGGATTCCTTCTCTGTTTGAATCCAAGCCCTGACTTCCCTCAGTGATGAACTGTTATCTAGAAGTAAAGAAAAATAAAATTACCCATCCTTTTATGTTGCTTTAGGTCATGACATTTTATCATAGCCATAATAATTCTTAAAAAAACACACCCTTTATTCTCCTCTTTCTCTCTTTTCCATGTTTCATTGACTACAAGTTTCTTTCCCTCACCTAGTTCCCCTTCCAAATGTTCACTAAAGGTGAATTCATGTTTAAATGTTCATGTTTAAAATAGAAGATTTGTAAATGAGATGGTGCATGTAATAATTTTGTTTCTAAGCTACATGTCCACCTCTACCTCTTCCTCATGGGTCACATACCACTCTGAATTCTCCCAAACTGCTCTCAAATATAGAGACCTGGAAACCTCACTCTATACTAAATAAGTATGACTGTGTCTTGATAGACTTTACCTTCCAGGCTTTTCTCTCATATTCATGATTAAATTTAACATTTACTAATTGGAAAACCATGACACCCATGTAAACAATATGCTAACAAATATCATCTAAGAGCAACAATCAATAAATGGAACCTCATGAAACTGAAAGGCTTCTGTAAAGCAAAAGATACTGTTGTCAAAACAAAATGACAAGCTACAGACTGTGAAAAGGTCTTCACCAACCCTGTAGCTGACAGAGGGATAATATCTTATATATATATATATATATATATATATATATATATATATATATATATATATATATACATATATACAAATAGACTTAAAAAGTTAAAAAACAACAAATCAAGTAATCCAATCAAAAATGGGGTACAGAGCTAAACAGAGAATTCTCATAGAGGAATATTGAATGGCAGAGAAACACTTAAAGAAATGCTTAACATCCTTAGTCATCAGGGAGATGAAAATCAAAACAACCTTGAGTTTTTACCTTGCACCTTTCAGGATGGCTAAGATCAAAAACTCAAGTGACAACACATGAGGTGCTTTCTCAGACACTTTGGCAAAGCACTTCCTCAAGATCCATCTATAGCACTCCAAGGCATACATCTAAAAGTTGCTCAAGTCCACAACAATGACATTTGTTCAACCATGTTTGTAGCAGCTGCATTTGTAATAGCCAGAACCTGGAAACAACCCAGGTGTCCATCAATGGAGGAATGGATATAGAAATTGTGGTACATTAACACAATGGAATACTAGTCAGCAATTAAAAACAAGGAAGTATACTCACTTATAAGTGGATATTAGACCTATAAGATAGGAAAAACATAATAAAATCTGTACGCCTAAAGAAGCTAAACAAGAAGGAGGATCCAGGGTAAGAGGATCAATCATCACTTAGCAAGACAAATGGAATGGACATAGGAAGAACGAAAAAAAAAAAAAAAGAAGACAAAGAAGAAGAAACAGGACAGGACCCTACCACAGAGGTCCTCTGAAAGACTCTACCGAGCAGTATATCAAAGCAAATGCTGAAAGTCATAACCATATTTTGGGCAGAGTGTAGGGAATCATATGAAAGAAGAGGTAGATAGTAAGACCTGAAAAGTACAGGAGCTCCACAAGGAGAGAAACAGAACCAAATAATCTGGGCTCAGGGGCATTTTCTGAGACTGAAACTCCAACCACAGTCCATTCATGATGGTAACCTAGAACCCCTGCACAGATGCAGTCCATGGAAACAGTATTCAAAGGGGATTCCCTAGTAAGGGGAAGAGGGACTGTCTCTGACATGAACTGAGTGGCTGTCCCTTTGACCCCCCTCAGCTCACTCCTGAGGAAGGAGCAGCCTAGCCAGGCCAGAGAGGAGGACAATGCAGTCAGTCCTGATGAGACCTAATTAACAAGGGTCAGATCAAAGGGGAGATGGCCTCCGCTATTGGTGGACTTATAGAGGGGCATGGGAAAAGATGAAGGAGAGAGGGAGGGTGGGATTGAGACAGAATGTGGGAGAGGCTACAGCTGGGATACAAAGCAAATAGAATATAATTAATGTAAAAAATCAAAATTTAATTTAAAAAAATGACCAATGCCATTTTTTAAGTAAGGGTTCTTTGGGGGCTTTCACAGAACTAGAATCTGTGATAGCAGAATGAAGGCAGCAGGTGGCAGACATTGTTTTAGCTGGAGCAGAAGCTCAGGGCTCACATCTCAAAATCTATGTACGTATATAGATATGTATGTATGTATGTATACATATATGTATGTGTACCATGTGTGTGATATAACTGCAATTACAGATGACTGAGAATCATCAAACAATTCATTGGAATCAAATATGAGTGTTTTATAAGAGATGAAATGCTCATAACTACTGATCTGACTCTCTATTCCCAAACCTTTCTGTTTTAATATGTATTTTCTTTATCTGCTCAACTATTCCATCCTCTTCACATTTCCAATCCCTCTCCAAACCAGATTTCCCTCTCCTCTCCATACTCTCTTTTCTTTCCTTTCTCTCACTTTCTCATCTACTTTCCCCTTCCTTTTTCCTTTCTTCTTTCTGCTTCTCCTGTTCCTTTCTACTGTTATTGATTAGGATATTGATTGTAATCAAAGGTTTTCTAGTATTATTTCTATTAAACTCACTTTACTCAAATGCTTTTGATTTTTAATGGAAGCCTGTCATGAGTGCATCTTGCTATTTTTAGACTGAGAGCTCTAAGTTGGTCCTTGAGCTTCTGTTTACTTTTTTCCCCAGAGATTGGGTGCTCGCTTTGATGATATTTTTGGCTGAAAATTTAAGCTGGATTCTCAAACAGCCCAGAACGCTGCTTATTTAACTTCTCATGTGATGACTGTTTTGCATAGGTCCCTCCAAGACAGCCCATCTGCCCATAATTTATAAACCAGGCCTTTGCAGTGAGAACTGAAAAGCATCAGACAGGCTGGACCACCAAGATGGAGTCACAGACCCAGGTCTTCATATTCCTACTACTATGGATGTCTGGTGAGATATTAAAGAGTATTAGAATATCATCCAAACAATTTATTTGTAGAAAATAAAACAACTATTTACTATAGGAAACCAATTATATGCAGGCAATGCCATTAGAAATGCCATTTGAGATCCCAACACTTGTATCAGGAACTCTTTGTGTGTATATGTGTATACTCATTGTCTATTTCTGGTTGTAGGTGCTGAGGGGAACATTGTGATGACCCAGTCTCCTGAATTCATGTCCAAATCTGTTGGAGACAGAATCACCCTAAGCTGCAAGTCCAGTCAGAGTGTGAGGAGTTATGTAGCTTGGTACCAACAGAAACCTGGGCAGCCTCCTAAACTGCTAATCTATGGTGTATCCAATAGATATACTGGGGTCCCTGCTCGCTTCACAGGCAGTGGATCTGGGACAGATTTCACTTTCACCATCAGCAGTGTGCAGGCTGAAGACCTAGCAGTTTATTACTGTCAGCAGTATGACTATACTCCTCCCACAGTGCTTCAGCCTCCAACACAAACCTCCTTGATAATCTCACCAGCTGCCTGAACCACACAGAGCCATGGGCCTGCACACTTCCCTCTTCTACCTAAGATCTGCTATACATGACTAATTGATGCAACCTTCTAGAAATTACTTAAGAGATAGCCTCCTTTCTTCTATATTTTTGGCAACACTGGTGTGTATAGATAAATAGGAGAAACTAAGTAAAGAGATTTAGAAGGTGTGGTTTTGCACTGAGAAGATACAGTACAACAAGAAGCATCAGTGAAGTATATGGTGTCATGCTGACTTTAGATATCTCTTTGTTATGCATTTAGACTGCGAAGAATCTGTATAAAATAGGATAGACTTTAAAATTATGTACAAAGAATACATCATCCTGAGACTACTAGTTTAGATTAAGAATTCTCAAGCTTTGGTAAATTATCTATCATGAAAATTGTCCATTTCATTTAGATTTTCAAATTTTATGGTGTATTGACTTTTGAAGTTAGACCTAATGAGTCTTTGAATTTCTTCAGTGTCTGTCATTCTGGCCACCTTTTTGTTTCTGATTGTGTTGATTTGTGTAGTTTCTCTCTGCCTTTTAGTTAGTTTGGCTAAGGGTTTGTCTATCTTGTTGATTTTCTCAAAGAACCAGCTCTTGGTTTCTTTTAAATGTCTGAATTGTTTTTTTTTTTCTTTTCATATAATAAATAGTTGAATGCTGCAATTATAGAAGGATGTATAAATTTGAAAGACCTGGATTGCATTATTAGCATACAGAAAGATGAGGAACTCTGGGCAAGTACTCATGTGGTATGCTTTGGTCTATATGTCTGTGTCTATTGCATATATGCATCTGATTTTTATTTATTTATTACAGTTTATTCACTTTGTATCCCAGCTATGTCCCCCTTCTTTGTCTCCTTCAAATCCCATTCTCCTTTCCTTTCCTCCTCCCTTTCCTCTCCCTCAATATATATAAATAGGGTTGGACCTCCTCTCCTTCCATCTGACCCTAGCTAATCAGGTCTCATCTACTGGCTGCTTTGTTTTACTCTGTTGCATGGTAAGACTGCCCCCCCCCTTAGGGAAAGGTGATCAAAGAGACAGCCACTGTGTTTATGTTAGAGACAGCCCCTGTTCCCCTTAGTATGTAACCTACTTGGAGACTGAGTTGCCATGGGCTACATCTGTGCAGGGGTTTTAGGTTATCTCCATGCATGGACCTTGGTTGGAGAATCAGTCTCAGAAAAGTACCCTGTGCCCAGATTTTTTTTTCCTTGTGAAGTTTTTGTTCATTCCTGGTCCTACTATCTCCCCTTTCTTTCATAAGATTCTCTGCACTCCTCCAAAACTTGGCTATGAATCTCAGGAAATCTTTTGATACTCTTTTGGGTAGAGCCTTTCAGAGGCCCTCTGTAGTAGGTTTCTGTCCTGTTCCCTGTTTTCTCCCACTTCCTATGTCTGTTAAGTTTACCATTCTGAGTGAGGATTCAACATCTTACCCTAGGTCCTCCTTCTTGCTTAGTTTCCGTAGGTGTACAGATTTTAGTATGTTTATGTTATAAGTCTAATATACACTTATGAATGAGTATATACCATGCATGTCTTTCTGCTTCTGGGATACTTCACTCTGGATGATCTTTTCTAAATTCCATCATTTACACGCAAATTCCATGATTTCCTTGTTTTGAAATTTTTTAAAATTCCATTGTGTAAATGTACCCAAATTCTCCATCCATTCCTCAGTTGAGGGACATCTGGGTTGTTTCCAGATTCTACCTATTATGAATAAATGTGCTATGAACATGGTTGAGCAAATGTCCTTGTTGTGAGCTTGGGCATATTTCCGATATATGCCTACGAGCACTAAAGCTGAATCTTGAGGATGTACTGCTCCTAATTATGTGACAAAGTGCCAGAATGATTTCCAAAGTGGTTGTACAAGTTTACATTCCCACCAGCAGTGGTGGATGATTTCCCTTTCTCCACATCCTCTCTAGCATGTGTTGTCACTTGAGTTTTTGTTCTTAGACGTTCTTTATGTTGTAAGATGAAATCACAGTGTCTATTTGATTTGCATTTCTCTGATCACCAAGGACTTTGTGCATTTCTTTAAGTATTTCTCTGCCATTTGATATTCTTCTATAGAGAACACTGTTTAGCTCTATACCCCGGTTTTAAATTGGATGACTCAACGTATTGCTTTTTAACTTCTTTAGTTCTTTACATATTCTTGATGTTAACACCCTGCCAGAAACAGGTTTGTTGAATACCTTTTCCAGTCTGTAGTTTATCCCTTTGTTTTGATGACAGTGTCCTTTGCTTTACAGAAGCTTTTCAGTTTCATGAGGTCCCATTTAATGATTGTTGATCTTAGAGCCTGTGCTGTTGGTGTTCTGTTCAAGAAGTTGTCTCCTGCCAATGAGTTCCATGCACTTCCCAACTTCTTTTTTCTAACAGATTTAGTGTGTCTGTTTTTTTGTTGAGGTCTTTGATCCACTTGGACTTTAGTTGTGTGCAGGGTGATTAATTTGTCTCTATTTGCACTTTTCTACATGTAGACATCCAGTTAGACCAGCAGCATTTTTTGAAGATGCTTTTTTCCATTGTATGGTTTTGGCATCTTTGTCAAAAATCAATATCCTTTGGTGTATGGGTTTATTTCTGGGTTTTCTATTAGATTCCATGGGTCTATCATTCTGTTACTATACCAGTAACATACATTTTTTTTCATTGTTCTGTAGAACTGCTAGAGATAAGGGAAGGTGATACCTCCTGAGAATCTATTGTTGTACAGGATTTTAAAATCAATTTTGGGTTTTTTGTTTTTCCATATTAAGTTGAGATTTCTTCTTTCAAGTTCTGTAAGGACTTGTGCTGGTATTTTGACGAAAATTGCATTGAATGGGTAGATTGCTTTTGGTAGGATGGCCATTTCCATTACGTTAATACTACCGATCTCTGAGCATGGGAGATCTTACCATCTTCTGATATCTTCTTCTATTTCTTTCTTCAGAGACTTGAAGTTTTTTATCAAACAGATCTTTCACTTGCTTGGTTAGAGTGACACCAAAGTACTTTATGTTTTTTGTGGCTATTGAGAAAGGTGTAGTGGCCCTAAATTCTTTTTCAGCCCTTTTGCCTTTTGTATACAGGAGGGCTACTGAATTTTTTTTTTTTTATTTGCAGCCAGTTTGCTGAAAGTGTTTATCAGCTAAGGAGTTCTATGGTTGAATTTTTGGCATCACTATTGTACATTATCATATTATCTACAAGTAATAATACTTTGACTTCTTCCTTTCTGATTTGTATCCACTTGAACTCTTTCATTTGTCTTATTGTTCTAGGTAGGACTGCAGGACTATGTTGAAGACATGCAAAGAGAGTCGGCAGCCTTGCCTTGTCTGTGATTTCAGGGAGATTGATTTAAGTGTCTTTCCATTTAGTTTGATGTTGCCTATAGGCTTGTTCTATATTGTCTTTACTATATTTATGTATGTGCCTTGTATCCTTGATTTCTCCAAGTCTTTAAACATGAATGGGTGTTGGAATTTCTCAAATGCTTTTTTGTAATCTAAGAAGTGGATCATATGATTTTTCTCCTTCAGTTTGTTTATATGGTGGATTATATTGATGGATTTCTGTATACTGAGCCACTCCTGTATGCCTGGGTTGAAGCCTATTGGTCATTATGGATGATATCTTTTATATGTACTTGGATTCGATTTGCAAGTATTGTATTGTGTATTTTTGCATCAATGTTCATAAGAGAGAGAGGTCAGAAATTCTCTTTCTTTGTGGGGTCTTTGTGTGGTTTAGATATCAAGTGACTGTTGCTTCATAGAATGAGTTTGGTAATGTTCCATCTTTTTATATTTTGTATAATAGGTTGAAGAGAATTTGAGTTAGCTCTTCTTTGAAGGTCTGGTAGAATTTAGCACTGTAACTGTCTGGTCCTGGTTTGTTGTTCTTTCTTTCTTTCTTTCTTTCTTTCTTTCTTTCTTTCCTTCTTTCTTTCTTTCTTTTTCTGTTTTCTTTTTTTTTTTTTTTGGAAGGGAGACTTATTTTTTTTCTTGATTAATGACACTTTATTCACTTTGTATTTCTGCTGTGGTTCCCTCCCTCCTCCTGTCCCAATCCCTCCCTTCCTCCACACTCTGCATGCATGTCCCTCCCCAAGTACACTGATAGGGGAGGTCTTCTTTTTCTTCCTTCTGATCCTAGTCAATTAGGTCTCATCAGGAATGGCTGCAATGTCTTCTTCTGTGGCCTGGTAATGCTGCTTCCCCATCAGGGGGAGGTAATTAAAGAGCAAGCCAATCAGTTCATGTCAGAGACAGTCCTATTACAATGGAACCCACTTGGATACTGAACTGCCATGGGCTACATCTGTGCAGGTTCTTAGGTTATCATCATGCATGGTCCTTGGTTGGAGTATCAGTCTCAGGAAAGACCCCTGTGCTCAGAATTTTTGGTTCTGTTGCTCTCCTTGTGGAGTTTCTGTCCTCTCCAGATCTTAGTGTTTTCTACTTCTTTCATAAGATTCCCTGCACTCTGCCCAAAGTTTGCCCGTAAGTCTCAGCATCTGCATTGATAGTCTGCAGGGCAAAGGCTTTCAGAGGTCTTGTGTGTCAGGCTCCTGACTTGTTCCCTCTTTTCTCCTTCTTCTGATGTCCATCCTCTTTGCCTTTCTGGATAGAGATTGAACATTTTAGCAAGAGTCCTCCTCTTGATTAGTTTCTTTAGGTGTACAGATTTTAGTAGGTTCATCCTATATTATGTGTGTATATGAGTGAGTATATACCGTGTGCATCATTGCTTTTGGTAGGATGGCCATTTTCATTACATTAATAGTACCGATCCCTGTGCATGGGAGATCTTACCATCTTCCGATATCTTCTTCTATTTCTTTCTTCAGAGACTTGAATTTTTTATCAAACAGATCTTTCACTTGCTTGGTTAGAGTGACACCAAAGTACTTTATGTTATTTGTGGCTATTGAGAAAGGTGTAGTGGCCTTAAATTCTTTTTCAGCCCTTTTGCCTTTTGTATACAGGAGGGATACTGATTTTTTTTTCTTTTTTATTTGCAGCCAGTTTGCTGAAAGTGTTTATCAGCTAAGGAGTTCTATGATTGAATTTTTGGCATCACTATTGTACATTATCATATTATCTGCAAGTAATAATACTTTGACTTCTTCCTTTCTGATTTGTATCCACTTGAACTCTTTCATTTGTCTTATTGTTCTAGGTACGACTGCAGGACTATGTTGTTCTAGGTAGGACTGCTGGACTATGTCCAGCTCAGTCTGGATGATCTTTCGCAGACAGAAGGGAGAGTTTTGGTGAGTGGTTCTATTTCCTTGGGGGATATAGGATTATTTCATCTATTTCCCTTATCTTGATTTAATTTTGGTAAGTGGAATCTGTCAAGAAAATTGTCCATTTCATTTACATTTTCAAATTTTGTGGCATATTATCTTTTGAAGTAAGACCTAACGATTGTTTGGATTTCCTCAGTGTGTATAATTATGTCCCCCTTTTCATTTCTGATTTTGCTAATTTGAATAGTTTCTCGTTACCTTTTAATTAGTTGGTTAAAGGTTCTTCTGTGCCTTGGTCTTTTATGTGTATGTATGCCTGTGTGACAGTGCCAGGTTCCCTGGAACTACAATTACAGACAGTTGTGGGTGCTGGGAATTGAACCTTGGTCCTCTAGAAGAGCAACTGATGCTCTTAGCTGCTGAGGCAACTCTCCAGCCCCAGGTTAAGGGTTCTTCTATCTTGTTGATTTTCTCAAAGAACCAACTCATGGTTTAATTGATTGTTTGAATTGGTTTCTTTGTTTCTAACTCAATGATTTCAGGTGTGAGTTTGACTATTTCCAATTGTCTACTTCTTTTTCCTTTGTCTGCTTCTTTTTTTTTCCCAGAGGTTTTAGCTGTTCAGTTAAATTGCTTGTATGAGATATCTCAAAGTTCTTTCTGGAGGCACTTAGTGTTATGGACTTTCTTCTTAGCACTGCTTTCTATGTGTCCCATAATTTGGGGTATGTTGTGCCTTCATTTTCATTGAATTTTAGGAAGTCTCTAATTTCTTTTTCTAGTCTTCCCTGACCAAACTGTCATTGAGTAGAGAGTTGTTCAATGTCTATGTGTATGCAGGCTTTTTGTCATTTCTGCTGTTATTGAGTTCTAGTTTTAGGCTGTGGTGGTCTGATACTATAGGAGGGATTAAATTCATCTTTTTGTATGTGTTGATACTTACTTTGTGCCTGATTATATGGTCAATTTTTGAAACGGTTCCATGAGGTGATGACAAGAAGATATATCTTTTGAGTTTGTGGACAGAGTTCTGTCGACTTCTATTAGATCCATTTGTTTTATGACATCTGTAAGTGTCATTATTTCGCTATTTAGCTTCTGTCTAGATGATCTCTCCCTTGGTGAGAGTAGATTGTTAATGTCTCCTACTATTAATGTGTTGGGATTGATGTGCAATTAAAGCTTTAATAATGTTTCATTTACAAATGCAAGTACTCTTGTATTTGGGTCATAGATGTTCATGATTTTGATGTCTTCCTGGTGGATTTTTTTTCTTTGAAGAGAATGAAGTGCCTCTGTTCATATTTTTTGATAAATCTTGGTTGAAATTCTATTTTATTAGATATTAAGGTAGCTACCCCAGCTTGCTTAATGGGTTCATTTGGTTAAGAAAACATTTTTCCAGCTCTTTACTCTGACATGTTTATTTATGTTGCAGAGGTGTGTTTCTTCATTGCAGCTGAATGTTGGATTCTGTTTCAGCAACCATTCTGTTAATCTGTGTCGTATTATTGGACAGTTGAAGCCATTGATTGCCTGAGCCAGCCAGGCAGAGTAGAATGGTTCTTGAGTTGGGAGTAAGGATTAAAATTAATAAAATAAACACACAGCACACAGGAACCTTTTTAAAGGTCCAGACTCAACAGCCACAGCAAAAGGCAGACTGCTGCAGCAAGCAGTGCCAGCAGCAAGTCTCAAGTCTCTGCCTCCTCCTCTGCCTCCAGCCTTCTGACCACTTTATTTTTTGAGGAGTTACTTTTAGCCAGTAAAACATCTCAGAAAAATAGGTTAATTTGCACAAGGAGCCTGAGGAAGAGGTGTAACCCTCACAAGCTATGCCACCTGTTATCACAAACAGAAGGAGATGGACTTGCAAGTTCTCCTCTGCATTAGTACAGGCCTCCTAAAAGCCATCTCTCCACTGAGATTTAAATATCAAAGCAGGCCGCTGAGTCATGGCTCCCGACATGTCCCCCTTTTTTATATTTTTAAAATTGGCCATAACTTAATAGTTATGGAGCAGAAGATTGTGCCTGTCTTAGGTTGTTACTATCGAAAGGTATATATTTTTTATTCATGTCCCCATTTTTGGGTCAATATTCGTACATGAATTTTCATGCACCCTAGAGAAAACTTACCCCTCTTTGACTACCAACCTCTGCTAGGGTGGACACTATGATATGATCTTGTGCAGATCAGCTCAGCTTTGACACACCAAAAGGCCTTCGGGCAGATTTTAGTTGTCACTGATAGGAGCGGGTCCCCTATCTCAAGCCAAGTCCAAAGTAACACTCCAAAAGTGAATAGCAGGTAACTCCCTGTGTAAATTACCAAGTCTGAGAAACATTTAGAGGAACCATAGTAAAAGGCTCTCGGCTCTCGAGCAAACAGAACCATTTGGAAGCTTAACATCTCCAAACAGCAAAACAAAAGGAGAATTTACATAGGCATTTACAGGGCCTCCCAGTAGTTCCTGAAGCAAGTCTGTTTTCACTTTAAGCTGAAAACCAGAGCCAGATTAAAGTTTCACAGTTAGTTCTCTTTTGATTTTGTTGAGGTTTGTCCTTATTAACAAGACAGTCAAGTCCAGTTTATTATTTAAGAGGCTTTTCTTCATGATGTCTTCTCCCAGGAGCAGAATGAAGCAAAGGCAGGTCAGGAGCTTAGGTCTAATGCAGATTTTCAGTCTAGGTCAGGGCAGAGTTTATGGCTGTCTGCAGCGGGAACATCTTCTTTCTGGGGAACAACTGCAAACCTTACCAGCCTCTCTGTGATTCATCTGGCTCCTTCTGCGTCCTGTGGAAAAACACAAACATGCCCTCTTCCCCATATTAATACAGGGTCGGGGCTCTGCCATATTCCAGTAATTAGGTCTTTCCATTTTACTTGGGCAAAATTATCTTTGGTATTAGGATGCCACAATTGATCAGCCGCAGAACAGCTTTGTGTATCCACATTCAAAAAATTTAAAATAAAGAGAGCATGATTAATATTTGGGGATATAACTCTCCCCTTTTTTATTTTTTGCAATTTGTTCTTAAAAGATCCACGGGCTCGTTTTATAATATTTTGGCCCTGGAAATTACATGGAATCCCCATTTTATGACTTATATTAATGGTGAAAGACTCCCAGGAGCCTATCTAGACGGGGAGACCCCGCTTCCCAAGGAACAGCGAGACCAGCCTTTGGATGCAAGCTGCAAGAGGTTTATTTTGATACACGGGTACCCGGGGCGACCAAGCCTATCGGAGGACTTGCGCGCCTCTCGGTTGGGGTGACGGGTTTTTATAGGGCTCGGGAGCAGGAGGCGCGGTTACAGATGCGAGAAGCATAGTTACAGGAGTCTGATTGGGTGGTTTGAACAAAGCCGTAGTTAAGTCACGTACCCAGAGCAGGGAAGGCAGACTGTGAGTCCAGTCATGTACCCGGAACCGGGAAGGCGGGAAGGCAGATTGTGAGCCGAGTCACGTACCCACCCGGAACCAGGAAGGCGGGAAAGAATGCAGTAGCTCTTCCCTCAGGGAACTTACTGCTATACCGCGCCTACTCTACATAGTGTTAACAATCGCTGCTTATCTTTTGGTCTCTCATTTCCCCCTTTCCTATGATCATTTGAAGACCCAATCTTGGGTCTTCCAGACATGACCCCTTGTATCTTATAGATTATTTTTTATAATGGGATCTGGGGTCCCTTCAGGGTGGATATAGGGGTAGTAAGCCAAGGAGATTACAGGATCTCTCTAGGCTTTTAGCCCAGTTGCTGCAATATTAGTGTCCATTTCAGCTAAGCAGATGTCCAAGACAATAGCTAATACCAGGGAGCCCCTTTTGACTTAGCATTTCAGCCTGCTAGGGGGGATTTGGGCGTAGATCCGTCTTCTGGAGCTTCTTCGAGCTGACCGTTGGACCATAGGCATCAGGGGCTAGGAAGGCTGAAATGCCAGTCAAAGGCTGGGCAATGGGGAAGTCCCAAGCATCTGGTTCGTTGATCCACCCAAAGAGG
The DNA here is from genome assembly GCF_030254825.1 of Meriones unguiculatus. Classification (NCBI taxonomy): domain Eukaryota; kingdom Metazoa; phylum Chordata; class Mammalia; order Rodentia; family Muridae; genus Meriones; species Meriones unguiculatus. The sequence goes on along the minus strand of NC_083353.1, from coordinate 21,143,170 downwards.
CAGGGAGCAATCATGGCAGTTTCCAGGAAGTCCAGATCTCAGCTTGCAGTCCACAGCTGATCCCGGACAGAGTTAAACAGGTGAAGATCTGCTGAGACAAATTCAGACTGGAGACAGGAGTTAAATTTTGTCTATTAAATGGGAAAGATCAGGGAAAATCTCATCTGCGATCCTTTTGAGCTATGCCAGATCCAGGTCACATCCTGAAACTCATATGAAATTTTAGTACACAAAAGGAAATATACATAATTTTAAATACTCAGAAAAGTAACATATCAGCAAATCAAACATTTTGAGAGTAACAGGTAAAACTGCATCCCACTGAATGAGTATCAGTTAGCTGTTTGTTTTATAACCTTTATACACAACCTAAGTGTGTCCACAGTAACATATTTTTTTTTGTGGGCATAGCTGTTTGTAATTAGTCACGAATGAAGCTTGGCCATTTTTATACACTCAGCATATACTTTTAGTTTTCACTTTTACTTTTATGTTTACACTGGAAATTTAGGCAGAAATACATTACTGGCTTTTAGTGCTAAACCCTGGATGCTTGGACTTTCCTTAACAAAGCAACTAGAAGGAATAGGTTTAGGATATTTCTGTGTCAAAATCTACCCCAGAAATGGCAGATATTAAGAATACCATACTAAAAGCTATGACTTTTGGGTCAGATACACACATTAAACAGATGTTTTTAAAATAATGAGAAGCACCTTTAGTCTATCTTTAGAAGCCAACAAAGGAAATTAAAATCTTAACCTGGTGACTGAATAATAAGCAGTTATTGCTCCATCAACTTATCAGAACTCTATTGATCAATGCCAAAACTCTGGACTTTTAAAATTTTATAACATAAGCACAACAGTAGCAAAGAGGGAGGAGAAATTTAAAATATTTCCCATTTTTAATCTGCTTTAAAATATTTTTTATCTCTTTATAATTTATAATTATATACCTAAAAAAAACTACTTAGACTCTCCAATCTTTTGTATTTATCAACCCTGAAACATTTTTTTAAACTAAATAATAACACTCTAGATTTTTACAACCTAAACTCCTATATTCTCAGACGCTATATAAGCTCCACTTATTTATCTTAAGACATGAGTCCTGTGAGCAAGGCAAACCTGTCTTTTTTTTCTAAATAAGGTATCTAGTACTCTGTGGTTCTAGCTAATGAGCTGATCAATGAGCTAACAGTCAATCTAATTGTCTTTTCTCTAGCTGCAAAGCTATCATAAGCTTAGCCTAGCCGTCAAGGTGTTCAGAGACCTGAGAAGGATAAATTATAAGCTAAATAAATACCAATCCATGTGCCAATCAAAATGACAGGGATGACTAGTTAGCCCATTACCTAGGCAGTGTCCCTGGCTCCTGTGTTTCAGCATCCTGAACAGACGCAGTTCTGCCAGGCACATAAGATGAGAGACTGTTTCTGTGGAGAAAGAAACGAGAGAATGGCCTCACCTCGCCCTTAGCAATGTGAAACATTGACTCCAGGTGTCCACAGTTTTGGCTGGGCCCTAACAGTGGGCCATTTGAGGCAGTATTGCCCAGTGGTTAGCATACCACAATTCAGAGTTGCAGTCATCTGTCGTTGTGCCCAAATCTTCTCGGAGACCTTGGGGGACCTACTGCCAGGATTGCGAAACTTCTTGTCACAATAAGCTTACACATGTTAAAATGCCTAATTCAGATTTCTGACAAGCTTGAAGGCCAGCATATCTGAGTTACTCTGTTTTTATCATCTGCTCTAAACTGTGTCCTATAAAACAGAATGCTATGATCTCTGATTCTAGCATATTTTTGAGATGCATGTCCTAGAAGTATATATTTTAAGACAAATAGACAAGAGACTAGGTAAGGCTCAACTGCAGTATTTAGCATGACTTTAAATCTGTTCTTTCTGAACTAAAATCAAAGCAAACCTTTTAATCGGATACAGTTTATAGAAAGGCTAGCTAATCTTGCTGCTCCTACCACTTGCATTAAAATTGAACATTAAAAAGCTTTGCATTTAGCACTAATGACTAAACATATCTCTGGACCAGCATGGCGGCTGGCCACGTGTAACTGAACTCAGCTGGAAGTCTTAAACAAATATGGCAGCCAAACTACAGCTTTAAGGGCTCTTCATTGCTGAACCATCATGGCGGCTGGCCATGCGCTAGCATTAGCACAGGCTGTGACTGACAATACTAAACATGGCCATTAGGTGCTGATGATACAGCAAACACTTCGGAGCTTCCATAATCCCCCACAACCAAAAGTTCCCAGTAATCGAACAAGCTTCAGAACCAACTGCATAACAGAACAATTTTAAACTGTAATTATTTTAGCCATACCAAACCTATCAGCTAGAATTTTTTCCTTAAAAGAGCATGAAAAACATTTTGTAATGAGGAATCACCAGCCTTTTAAATGAAGTATAACATTTTAAAATACAGTTTTTCTTTAAATCATATTAACTCTCTGGCTTTTTATAACACATCCACTAACCTTCTGCAACATGCTATATACATTTAGATTTCTAGCTTTTCTTTTCTGGCTTAACCAGACATACTTACTTTTTTGCTCTCTTTCTTGCTTTTTAGACAACATAAAAACTCTCACTAAAATCCTTTCCATTCTGACATGATCCTGAAACCCAGAGTCTACGTATGATTTGCTTTTTATAGGCAAAGCAAAAGCAAGTTACATTACTATAAAGAGGAGTTCTGAAACTGCCAAATTTTTTTTTAAAATAACTTTCCTGCATCTGATAACATAAAGGTAACAACCAAACTCTAAGGAACTTAGAACAAGCTTTAAGGAACTTGGTGAAACTTCCCCTTTTCTTTGTCTCAAGATAAAGAACAGGGTGTAAACATGTTTTTTATAAACAAAGCAGCTTATCAAACAAACAGCTCTCCATAAGATACATTTCAAAAACTGCAATTTTCTCAGTCATAGTCATACCCAAATGTCTGATAAACTTTAAACAATTTTTTAAAACCCGTTTTTGCAATATTAAAACAAAGTACCCCTTTTGTAGAAGTCACAAGGCATAAACATAATCTTTAAAATTAAAACCAGATTTTGAAACCAGAATTTACCAGTGCAAGCAATTTAATTTTTAAAACCAATACCAATTTAAAATAAGCTATCCTTTTAACCTAGAAGGAAATGAGAATTATTTGACCAAGGTTTTTTTTTTTCTTTTATCCATACCAAGATGGCGGTTACATTATAAAATCACATGGTGAAGTCAAGATGGCGGCGAGACACTGAGACACTTTAGATCACGTGGCAGCCTATACAATATGCGCTTATGGATCTAATAAGGCGCATAGGCACACATTTTAAACAAATTTCGTGAGGCCTTTCAGAACAGAAAAGAAAAGGTAGACAGACAAACAACACTCACTACACTTATGACAAAAATCAGGCAGACAGAAGACAACACAAACCGCGTGGTACGAGATCGGCGCCAAAGCAAAAACAAAAATTCAGATGGAGACCGTGTCGGAGGTCCGGTTCCTCCGTCTCCCAGATGAAGCACGTAGCCTTCTCTCAGGGGCATCGCCCCTGAAATCTGAAAACTCGGCTCGTGTTTCCAGACAGGAGGGAACCCAAGAAGGGTTACCTTTCAGACGGGGAAGCAAATGATTCCCCTACCAGGCACTCCTGAGACGTCTCCCAGGAGACAGGGAAAAGAAGTCCGAGCCCGTTGGCTCCTTTTAGTTTCCCTCTGATACAGATGACCTGGCCAAGTCCAGACCACAGGGGGACTCGAACCCCCTGGAAATGAACTCACACAAAAACAGACCGTTTAACACAACGATACACAAGACTCACAGAACAAAAAGGCGGCAGGTCTTACCTCCCGACGCTGGGTCGGTCGTCCCTGGGCGGGGGTCTCAGATCACGGTGGGACCTCCAAATGAAAGACTCCCAGGAGCCTATCTAGACGGGGAGACCCCGCTTCCCAAGGAACAGCGAGACCAGCCTTTGGATGCAAGTCTCAAGAGGTTTATTTTGATACACGGGTACCCGGGGCGACCAAGCCTATCCAAGGACTTGAGCGCCTCTCGGTTGGGGTGACGGGTTTTTATAGGGCTCGGGAGCAGGAGGCGCAGTTACAGAAGCAAGAAGCATAGTTACAGGGGTCTGATTGGGTGGTTTGAACAAAGCCGTAGTTAAGTCACGTACCCAGAACAGGGAAGGCAGAATGTGAGTCCAGTCACGTACCCGGAACCAGGAAGGCGGAAAGGCAGATTGTGAGCCGAGTCACGTACCCACCCGGAACCGGGAAGGCGGGAAAGAATGCAGTGAGGTAGCTCTTCCCTCAGGGAACTTACTGCTATACCGTGCCCACTGTACATAGTGTTAACAATCGCTGCTTATCTTTTGGTCTCTCATTGGAAGTTATACCAATTGTAGCAAAACACTTTAAGCAATGACTTATAACATGTTTGGTGGCTTTCCCTGTTAAGGGAGTTGCCATGATAAATCCTGAAAAAGCGTCAATTGTTACATGAACATATTTTAGTTTCCCAAATTCTGGGACATGAGTTACATCCATTTGCCACAAATGATTGGGAGTCAAACCTCTAGGATTTACACCATAATGAGGTACATTAAAATGTTTAGGGCAAGAGGAACATGATCAACATGATCTTACAATTTGTCTAGCAGCTTTTCTAGTAATAGTAAATTGTTTTCTTAAGCTCTTGCTATTTTGATGATGTAATGCATGAGCATTTTGAGCCAATTTTTGTTGAGTTAATCTAACTAAACGTGTGGCTAGATCTGTTAAATCATTTTTTAAAGTTAAAGGTCCAGGAACCCCTGAATGAGCTCTAATATGCCCTATGTAACAAGGCTTCATACAGCTCCAAATACTTTGTTGAATCTCTCTAAATAGATCTTGTATTTGTTTATTAGCTGTATTAACATATGTTACAGTCTCTAGGACTTGTAAAGCTTTAGCTATATAATGGCTATTAATATACAAGTTGAAAGAGGTAGAAGCCAAATTTTTAAAGACTGCAGCAACAGCTCTTTCTACAACTTGAGCTGAGGCTGGCAATGTTTGTAAAACAAAAGTTTGTCCCTCTAGTTCATAAACATCTTTTCCATTTGAAGATCCATCAGTGAATACTGTTGGAACTTGAGGTATTGGCTTTTGTTTAATTATTTTAGGAAATACAAAAGCATACTCATTGGCAAATCGAAGTAATTTATGTTTTGGATAATGATTATCAATACGTCCTAAATAATGAGCAAAAGCTATCGCCCAACAATCTACATTTTGAAATAACCAATCTACTTGCTGTTTGGTAAAAGGGACTCCAGTTAAGGAGGGCTCTCTACCAAAATATTTACAAGATTCTGTGCGAGCCATTTGAACTAAACTAGCCACTGCTTCATAATATGGTGTCAGAACTCGAACAGGAGACACAGGCAGGTGCAACCATAATAATGGTCCTTCTTGCCACAATACAGCAGTTGGAGTATGAACATTAGCCAAAATATATGCACCCCATTCTTTTGAATAATCAATATATTGAACATGCTGCTTTTCAATAGCTAATTCTATCTTTTGCAAAGCATTACAAGCTTTTTTGGTAAGTTCCCTTTTTGACAAAGGATTAGCCTCTCCTTTTAAAATGTCAAAAAGTGGTTTATGTGGATGAGTACTATTTTCTGTAATGTAGTACCCCAATCTTTGGCCTTTTCCCCATTTTCTCCTTTCTTTCTAACAGGTCTCAAGGCTGCTTAGCAAGCACTGTTAGGATTCTCATAAGCGAATTGTTTCAATAATAACAATCCAGACTTTTTATCATTTATAAGTCTGTTTGCTGCTTGCATTAATCTTGCCACAAAATCTTGAAATAACTCATCAGGTCCCTGACAGATTTTAGACAAATCCTCCACCTGTCTACCTGCTTGTGGAAGCTTATTCCAGGCCCTCCGGGCAGCAGTATTGACTTGAGCATAAATGGCCACATCAAAATCCAATTGCTGTCCTGTTTCCCTGTAGATTCCGTCTCCAGCAAGCATGTCATAAGTTCTAGGAATTTGCTGAGCTCGATTAAGTTCAGCTGTAGCTTGACAATGCTCTGCAAAATCTGACTTCCATAAGAAATTACCTCCTCCTGATAAGCATGTTCTTCCTAACTGTTTCCAGTCCCCTGGGCAGAGAGCCTCAGTAGACAGGGATTCCAGCAGAGCCAGGGTGAAAGGCGCTGTAGGTCCATATTGGGAGCATGCAGATTTTAATTCTCTTATCTGTTTAAAAGGTATAGGAGCATGGACTCTCACCATACTACCGTGTCCATCGGGTTGCTCCAGAACCGGAAAACTAAGACACTCAGATACGTCTTCTCCATTCTGCCTGCCTTCTTGTAAAGAAGCTTGTAAAGCAGATACAGATGTTCGTACAGTGGACAAAGGGAAAGGTTCCCTTGCCTTCTGGGCCATTGAAACTGTAGTATTCCCAGGAGGAGGGCCTAAGCCTTCCACCAATGATGGAGTTGGAGTGGGAGATTGGGCTTCATTTTCCCTAGTAGTTAATGCTCCAATTTTTCTGTTTGTTTCCTCTAAGCCATACTCCAGTCTTTTAATTTCTTTTTGCCAAGGCTTATGTTTTTAACATGTATAGCCTGAATTGGAGGGTATCTCTCAGAATAGTGCTGATCTGGTTCTTCCTCCAACTCTGCAACCTCATTAGGTTGCAAGTCTTCCTCAAAGTCTCCTTCTGGCAAGAAATTATTGTCATCAGAAGGGCAATACAACTCCTCTGGAGAGGCTGATGGTATAATATCATTTTCTCTTGAAGCCTGCCATCTTTCTAACCTCCTTTTCTCTGAGCCTGAACGTTTAGCTTTCTCAGTTTCCTGTTGCTTATACAGACTACCTTTAATTAAGTTCCATAAAGAAAACACTAGGCTAATGCCTTCTCCCATTTTTATTCTAGGATTTACTCACTGCACCCCTTCTATTTAATGCGAGCTCGCAAGCCAAACACAGCGGTATCCTTCACTGAATCCCTGTATCTCAAGCCACACATTCCAGCGCCAATCTGCCAGGGACATCTGGGCAGAGTTGAACGGTTCTTGAGTTGGGAGTGAGGATTAAAATTAATAAAATAAACACACAGCACACAGGTAACTTTTTAAAGGTCCAGACTCGACAGCCATAGCAAAAGGCAGGTTGCTTGCAGCAAGCAGTGCCAGCAGCAAGTCTCAAGACTCTGCCTCCTCCTCTGCCTCCAGCCTTCTGACCCCTTTATTTTTTGAGTAGTTACTTTTAGCCAGTAAAACATCTCAGAACAATAGGTTAATTTGCACAAGGAGCCTGAGGAAGAGGTGTAACCCTCACAAGCTATCCCACCTCTTGTCATAAACAAAGGGAGATGGACTTGCAAGTTCTCTTCTGGCATTAGTAAAGGCCTCCTAAAAGCCATCTCTCTGCCGGGATTTAAATATCAAAGCAGGCTGTTGAGTCACAGAGCTCCCGATAATTGATTTTGATAGATAATAGTGACCAAATAACATTAGTTCATTTTATTGTGGAGTTGGTGGTGTTACTGTGTTTTAATGCTTTTTTTCCTCTTAATTTTTTGTTGTGAAGTTATCTATATCCTGTGTTTTCTTGGGTGTAGTTGATTGTGCTGGATTGGAGGTTTCCTTCAATTATCTTCTGTAGGGTTTTGTTGCTGTGTAGATATTGTTTAAATTTAGTTTTGTCACAGAATATATTCTTTTCTTCAGCTATGTTGATTAAAACTTTACTGTGTATAGTACTCTGGGTTGGTATCTGGGGTCTCTTAGAGTCTGCATGACATCTGCCCAGGCCTTTCTGGCTTTCATAGTTTCTGTTAAGTCTGGCATGATTTTTTAAAATTCTTTATTAATTACACTTTATTCACTTTGTATCCCCACTGTGGTTCCCTCCCTCCTCCCATTCCAATCCTTCTCTTCCTCCACCCTCTTCATGCATGCACCTTGCCATGTCTTCTGATAGGGGAGGTCTTCTCTTCCTTCCTTCTGATCCTATTCAATTAGGTCTCATCAGGAGTGGCTGCAGTGTCTTTTTCTGGTATGATAGGTATACCTTTATATGTTACTTGGCCTTTTCCCCTTGCTGATTTTAATATTTTTTGTTTGTTCTGTAGGTTTAGTGTTTTGACTCTGATGTGAGGTTAAGAGTTCCTTGCCTAGTCTAGTCTATTTGGTGTTGTGTTTGTCTCTTTTATGTTAATGGACATCTCATTCTTTAAGTTGAGAAAATTTTATTCTATGTTTTTCTTGAAAATTATCCTGGACTTTGGAGTCAGGAATCTTATTTTTTGTATATTATTCTTAATTTTGGTTTTTCCTGAGTGAGGTATCCCAGAAGCAGAAAGAAACACAGTGTATATACTCACTCATAAGTGGATATTAGATATATAATATAGGATAAACCTACTAAAGTCTGTACACCTAAAGAAACCAATCAAGACGGAGGACGCTGACTAAAATGCTCGTTCCCCATTCAGAAAGACAAAGAAGATGGACATCAGAAAAGGAGAAAACCAGGGAACAGGACAAGAGCCTGCCACAGAGGGTCTCTGAAAGGCTCTATCCTTCAGGGTATCAAAGCAGATGCTGAGACTTATGGCCAACCTTTGTGTAGAGTGCAAGGAATCTTATGAAAAAAGTGGGAAATAGTAACTCCTGAAGAGGAGAGGGGCTCTACAAGGAGAGCAACAAAACCAAAAAATCTGGGCACAGGAGTCTTTTCTGAGACTGGTACTCCAACCAAGGACCATGCATGGAGATAACTTGGAATGCCTGCACAGATGTAGCCCATGGCAGTTCAGTGTCCAAGAGGCTTCCATAATAATGGGAACAGGGACTGTCTGATAGGAACTGATTTGCCTGCTCTTTGATCACCTCCTCCTGAGAAGGGAGCAGCCTTACCAGACCACAGAGAAAGATAATGCATCCACACCTGATGAGACCTGATAGACTAAGATCAGGAGCAAGAAGAGGAAGACGTCCTGTATCAGTGGACTTGGGGAGGGGCATGCATGGAGAAGGGGGAGGGATGGTGGGACTAGGAGGGGAGGAGAGAGGGATTAATGGGGGGGATACAAGGTAAATAAAGTGTAATTAATTTAAAAAATTGTCTTTTCATGGCACCCTTGATTTCTTGGATGTTTTGTGATTGGGACTTTTCTGATTTTACTGGTTTGCCTGGATTCCACTGTCAGACCCACTGAACAGGGGCTTCCATGTTTAGAATGCTGTTTTAAGGATCCCTATCTTGCCCATAGTGGGTGTGAGGGTAGGAGGGATCAGATGTCTGGCTGCTATCACAGAGAGACCCTGGATCTGGGGCTCTGCAATCACTTACTTAAAGGTTCACAGAGGATCCCCCTGTTCTCTACTCTCAGATTTGGGTCTGCAGGGGCAAATGAGAGCATAGAAGATCCATGGGCTCATTGGTGTCCACTGTTTTGTCATCAGACAGGGAGGTCTGTACTTGGGGTAGCTGCCTCTGCAGTCTCAGTCACCAAGCACAGAGGTTCATGCTTGGAGGATCAGCTGCCCTGCCATAGCCAGAGCTGCGGGAGGCCCATCTGTGCCATTCATGGAGTTTCAGAGCTAGGAAGAGGTTTGTGCTTGAAATAGGTGCAGTCCTGCCACAGCTACAGCCCTGGAAGGCCTGCCTGTGCCATTTCAGCGATTCAGTCACTGAGCATGGAAGATCATTGTGCTTGGGGGAATCACAGAGGCTTCAGCTGAGCAGGGAGGTCCTTCTTTGGGGCCCAGGCCACTGCAGGCTGCCTCTTCCCAGCAGGGAGACCTGTTCTTGGGGCAAGGGGAAGTGCAGTGGGCTTGAATATTCACCACCCTCAGTCCCTGGAGATGTCCATGAGTTACCTGGATCCAAACTGGCCCAGTTCAGGAGTTGTCCCCTCTCCACCAGGAAGCCTCAAATGTGGATGTTCTCACTTTAGCTGCCTCTCTGCTCACCAATTTAGTAGTTCTGGATCCTCTGCTCATCAGATACTGTGTGTGCTATTCTTGGCATAACTGGACCTCTCCTATAGCTTATACATTGAATACAGTTTTGGATACATAGCAACACACTTTCCCAAACTCATAGAATTATATACTTTACAAGGTGGTTTGATTTTTAGTATGACATAAAGGTACATACCTGTAACCCCAAATTTGAGGAGCTGAGCAGGAGAATGCATGTTTGATGCCAGCCTGGGTTACAAAATAGTATCCTATCTGATTTCTACCCTATTATCTCAGAAAAAAATATTTTAAAAAGGTGATTAAATATGAAAGTGAACTCTGGAGGACAATTCAAAAAAGTTACTATGTTAAGTCATAAATTTCTTATGGGGGTATTTTCAGCTTCCAGGTTTATTAGAGACCTTCCTCGTATGAAATTTGAAGATAATTTTTACTTGAGACATTGCATAGGAGATGCTCAGTGGGCACTACTCTACATAACAATTATGGGGTTTCTGATCCTTGGGACAAGACAACAGACTCAGTCCAGTTATAATCAAAATATTTATTGATTGCTGCTAGCAGGATAACAATCTCCAAGACAACTTTGTGGTTGCTGTGTGAAGGGGGCTGTGTGAGGAAATTATTTTTCAATGAGAGAAACACAAGAAGACCTTGAGTGTCTGCGCAAGCTAACCAGTAGACGGCTGCCAAGATTAGGAAGTCAAGGCAACATTAAAACAGTCCTTGACTATGTGCATGAGCAGGTTACAGAAACCAAAATGTAGTAAGTCATATCATAATAAGTAGATGATAAAGTCTGTACATTTTGTCAGTGGGGGAGGTCCAAAGAGTCAGGGTTATGGGGAACTTATCTTCTAGGGACTCTAGTCAGAGAAAAACAGCCAATGGGTACTGAGATGGATGTCAGCATAAAATGGAGTTTCTTTAGCCATCTCAATAATTTCATGGAAAATATAAAAGAATTTGTGTGATTTGAATGAGACAACCCCTCCCCAGCAGGCTCATATGTTTGAATTGCCTTGTTTTACACTTGGTGGACTGTTTAGGAAGGATTAGGAGGTGTGACTTTGTTGGAGAGGTGTGGCCTTGTTGGAAGAGATGTGCCATTTGGATTGGGTTTTGCAGTTTCAAAAACCCACTGTCATACCCAGAGTGTCTCTCTTGGCCTGCTGACTGTGGATCAGATCATATCCTTAACAACCTTTCCTGCCTGCCTGCCACCATGCTCTGGCCATGATGGCCATGGACTAACCCTCTGAAACTCTGAGCAAGTCCTCAACAAAATGCTTTCTTTTATATGCTGCCTTGACCATGAGGTTTCATCAGAGTATTAGCAACCCTATCTAATTCAGCTTTATCAACATAGTTCTTTGTTATTTACATAGTGATCATGAGCAGAGTCAGACAGCTAGCCAGGCTGATGTGTGCTTTGGGAGCATACAGACCAGGCTGCATGATAGCAAAAATGACCTCTTAGGAACCAATCTTGGCAAATTTACACAGTCAAGATCATACTGTAGGCTTGTGTGTTCTTAAGCACCTTGATACAGCTTTTAGACTGGAATGGACTCATCTGCATGCCACCCACATGCTAATATCCTTATTCACACCCAGAAACCTAATGAGGAGAATGTTTTCAGTAGCATTTTCTGACCAGCATGAATTTCTAGATGTAGGAGGCCATGGATGATGAATAAAACCACAATTCAGGCACTGGATTAGAATCTTGATTGTGCACCTTTTGAATTGTGTGTGACATTAGGCAAATTCCATATCTTCCCCAACCCTCAATTTCCTGCCAAGAAGTTTGCTTTGGTTGCAAAGCTTCAAGGGGTACCCCAAATTCAAAATTCAGATAATGCTATTTAATATAATATTAAAAGATAATTTAGTGTTTTACTTTGTGAATAAGGAAATGTTGGCTAAGGACTTTTTTTAAATTAAAACTTTTATTTCCATGACATACACAGAACCCCTAGAGGCCAAATAAGGAAAACAGACCAAACTCAAACACTATGAAATCATAAACAAAACTATATTTAATATAATGTCAAGCTATGTAATTCACACTTGGTATATTTATTACAACAATCATTATACCCTTAGTAAAATCATTTTTTTCAAGTCTCAATTTTTAAATGATTTACAACTCATTCTTTAAAATAGAGTGAAAAGCTATGACAAAAAGAAGACCAACGTTTAGCACATTGTCAAAATCAATGTTCTTTTGTTAGAAACGGCTGACATCTGTCAGTAGTAACCTTATGGAGACAGCTGGTGTGACCATCCTGTCCTGCACTGTTGTTGACAGTAAGGCTCTGGTCTCTGCTGTGGGCAGATGTTACCCCATGATCATCCATGCCACTGATTCTATCTACTGTTACTTGGCCATCCTCATTTGTTATCCCTACCACTAAACTGTCTGTTGTCTTACAGCCAGTTGCCTCTATTTCTTTGTTGACCAGCAGCTCTGCTATTCCATTCATCAACACTGGAGGGTATTCAGGAGGATGTTGCAAGTATTCCTGGTACTCCAACCAAGGACTATGCGAGGAGAAGACCTAGAATCCCTCCACAGATGAAGCCCAAAGGCTGCTCAATTTCCAAGTGGGTTCCCTAGTAAGAGGAGCAGAGTCTGTCTTTGACATGAACTCAGTGGCTGATTGATCACCTCTTCCTCAGGTGTGCAGCCTTGCAAGGCAACAGATGAAGATGATATAGCCAGTCCTGATGAGACCTGGTTGGCTAGGGTCAGATAGAAGGGAAGGAGGTCAGTCCCTATCTGTGGACTAGAACAAAGGAATTTAAGGAGAATGGGGAGGGTGGTGTGATGGAGATGATAGGAGGATGCTACAGCTTGGATATACTGTGAATAAACTGTAACCATAAAAAAGAGTCCAGAATCATTGCATGCTGCTGTAACATGCAGAGCAGCTGTGTCAGCTGGTGGAGTATAGATAGGGCCAAATAGGGGTTGTCGTGGTGGAGTCAGAAGGTTGGGAGAGCATTAGGAATCAAGCTTGATGACCTAAACAAATGACTTTTCACTCCCACCCACAGTGTGAGCCTGTTTTCATGTGTAGATTCAATAATGTGATAAATGAAGTCAGTCTAATGCCATAGATTTAATACTCTAAAATACTGAGAGAGATTGTGCAGTGTTGAAACTGGATCACTGCATGAAGGGCAAAGGATGTCAAGACAGTTTGATGGATGAAAAGATCAGCAGAGGAAGGAGGACAATGATAATTTTATTATTTTTTTATGATATTTCAAGTCTTTTACTTACCCAGGGAGAATGTCTTCCCTCAGTGGAATGTGTTAGAACAGTTGATGTCTGACCGATAAGAAACAACAAGTCTGACCATTTCCACTTCAAGAACCTTTTAGCTTCACATTAAAACTGAAAAGACAATCTTGGACATTCTTTTCTTAATTTTCTTTTTTTACAATTTATTCATTTTATATCTTGATTTTAGCCCCCTCCCTCATCTATTCCCAGTCCCACCCTCCCTATCTCTCCCCTCCCCATTTCCTTCCATTAGTCCACTGAAAAGGGGCTTTATCTTCCACTGCCATCTGAGCCTAGCTTATTAAGTCTCATCAGTACTGCCTGGGTCCTCTTCCTCTATGGCCTGACAAGCCTGCATCACCAGGTAGAAGTGATCAAAGAGAAGGCAACCGAGTTCATGTCAGAGGTAGTCCCTGCTCCTCTCACACAACAGCCCACATGGAGACTGTAGTGTCCATTGGCTACATCTGAGCAGGGTGTCTAAGTCCTCTCCATGATAGTCCATGGTTGGTGCATCAGTCTCTGCAGACAACTTTGGGCCCAGAATTTTTAGCTTTGGTTTCCAGGTCCTTCTACATCCTTCTTCCACAGGACACTCTTTGATCTGCCCAAATTTTGCTATGAATTTTCACATATTCTTTGATCCCCTGTTGGATGGAACCTTTCAGCAGTCTTCTATGGTGGGCTGCCTACCTGTTCCCTCTTTTCCACTACTTCTGGTGTCATCCTGTTTGCCATTCTGAATGATGATTAAGCATCCTCCCTAAGGTCCTTCTTGTTTAGCCTCTTGAGGTCTGTATATTTTACTATGGTTATTTGTTGGTATAATGTTCTTTTGGAATGTATACAATTTACTCTTGTTCATTCAAATGCTGATTTCTCTACTGCACTATCTGTTTTCAATCTGGATATTGCATTGTGATACTTGTTCTAAGCATCAACTGTCTCAGGTTTGTATAAATATGCCAATATTTGTTCTCTATATTTTCAATTAAACATTCATCCTGTCATGTGCAATGGAGAAAATAGGGTAGGACATCCTGGTCGGGAAGGGAGAAGGAAAGGAGTGGGAGGAGTTGGAGAGGGGAGATAAGTAGGAGAGGACTTGGATCAACAAGAGCTCAACTGGACCCAAGAACCACAGTGGTCTTTCAAGGAGGTTCAGTCCAAGAAGCATACTATTCCTCATCTCTAGCTTCTGAAATATCACAGAATCAGGATGATCCTGTGTTTGGAATCTTGATCTGCATCTGTGTAGGCCTCAGGCTGTTGCATACCACCTGACCAAAACCACTGGTCAAGAACATTTTCTATTGTTGACCTCAGCCCTCTCTCACATGTATCACCTCCCTCAGGACTCCAGTTCTACCTCTCTCCACAGCACACGCACCGATCTTTACTTCCATATTTCCTGCCTGTCGATCATATCTTCCTTCTTTGGAGTGTTATCCAGTTGGCCTGGACAGCTTTGCCATCAACTTGTGTCCCCAGAAGTGCAGGTCATGTCTGCCTGGGCTATCTCTAGTATTCCTTTTATTTTTCTTTTGTCTCTAGAATTCTTACAGCTTGCCTTGTGTCAGAAGTACCAGTGATGTGCAGAGTAGCCCTACTCTGCATTATAAATGCAGAAAACAATGAAGCTTACTAATTATACAGCAGTTATTTCATCTGTGTGAGCAGGAAGGAAATGTAGAGTATTTCTGTTATCCTCCTGGAAACATTTACATTTCCATGTCCTTGGTCCCATTGCTGTGTTAGGATTCCAGGGTCATGGTATCATATATTTCCACCAGATTTTGACTTTCCTTGTGAACTTCTGTCTGATGCTCCAGGCAGCATGAACTTTCTGTCCATTGGCTTTCTTCCAACTATAGTACTTTATTCCAGTTGATCACAATATAGGCTGCCCACTCCACTTTTGAAAGGTATCAGATAAAAATTCAGTTTTACTCTGTGGTGTGCTCTTTGATCACTTTCCTTGGGCAAGTTGAACTTGCCAGGCCACAGAGGAAGAAGGTGCAGGCAGTCCTGAAAAGACTTGATAGTCTGGGATAAGTTGGTTAGAGAGGAGGGCACTCCCTCACTGGGGGCTAGAGGAGGGGGATAGGGAAATGAACAAGGTAGGGTGGGACCTGGAAGAGACAATGGAGAGGGCTACCATGGATATGTAAAATTATTAAATCAACAAAAAATTCAGAACAAAAAAAATTCAGTTTTAATTTCACCTCCACTGCTTGGGAATTCAGCTTCTCATATTAAGTTTGGTTTTCTCCTGATATCTTGGTACTGTTGATTCTCTAGAGTCTTGGTAAGGACAAGAGAGATGAGGAACGAAAACAGGTAGTAGGTCACCTTTGAGATCACAATGCTTCCTATGTATTTTAGTTCATACAAGGTATGTGTAGGATTTATCCGGCTAGTGTTTTCTTCACTATGCAGGAGGTTCTGACTTGACCTGTGGAAGATGGCTGGATCTCAGAACAACTATAACAATTTAATGTTCTATGTAAGAGATAGGACTTGAGGTGGGGCAAGGATGAAGAGATTGAAGAGAGTATTTGCTTATAGACCTCAGATCAACCAGTGAAAAGTAAAATGTATCCATGATAGAACAAGGAGAAAGACAGATAAAAAGGGCAACTTCTAGGCCTCTACCTTGGATAGTGTCTTAGCTTGCTTTCTATCACTGTAATAAACATCATGACGAAATACAAGTTGGAAAGCAAAAGCCTTATTTGGCTTACAAGTCCTGATCAGAGTCCTTCATTGAGGGAAGTTAGGGCCGGAGCTCCCAGCAAGAGTAGAGGCAGGAAGTATGAAAGAATGATACTTACTGGCCTGTTCTCCATGGATTGCTCAGTTTGTTTTCTTCACACTGTCAGTATCATCTATGAGGAATGGACTCACCTATGGTGCCCTGGTCCCTTCCATTACAATCATTTATTAAAAATGATTTGTGTATGTGCAGTCTCATGGAAGCCATTTCTCAATTAAGTTTCTTCCTCCCAGCTTGTGTCACGTTGACAAAAAAATACTAAATAGTGCATAGCACACAGAGTAACTGTATTTCTAAATCTATAAGTCCAGTGTGAAGTCAACAGGCATGAGTCAGTCTCACTGAATTCATCCTCAATCTAAAGGGTTCATGCTATTCCTCATGGTGATTACCTTGTAGAATTTCCTAGTGTAGACTCCACTGTTGAGCTTTTATTATGCTAATAGTAATAGATACTATTGCTGTGATAATGTATATTTTCCCCTCCTCTCTATTTTAGAGTCCTTTACTGTGTAGAAGACTCAGGGGAACAGCAGAGAGAATACTGCATCCTGGACATTGTTTTCTTATTCCCAAGTTGTGACTTTACAGGTTTCCATCAGGATGCAACATCATGAAGCACAAAACCCTCAGGTAAAGAAGGCCTATCCCGAAGTGAGGGCCTTAGAGAAGGTGGAAAGTGACTGTGAGGTGGAGATGCCCCAATGTCCAGAGGAGATTAATAGAGAAAGATGTGTGGGAGAGGAAGCAGAACAATAGTGGAGAGAGTGAAAGAGAATGAATGTGAATTAATCCAACCTGCTTTTTTTCTTCTCTCTCTCTTTATCTTTCTCTGTCTCTCTATCTCTTATTTTTATTTAGTTATTTATTTTTTTAGTTATTTTGATCACATCTCTTTTCTGTGAAAAACACTGAAGACCACAGAGGAGACTAAGGAGACAAGACAACTCCCTGCAGTAGTCTGTGTTGGTGCTGTTAAGCTGTTTTTCACTGTCCACCCACCAAGTGCTCAGCTGTTTCTCTCAAAGGAGTCCCTGAGTCCAGGGAAGGTGGGTAAAGCAGGTTTATGGGGAGTTATTGTTCAGGAATCAGTCACTGTTGTAAGCCTTTTCAGTCTTTCAAGACAGTGAGAAAATGCACAATACTCAGGATGACAGTCTGCAATAATGACCAGGTGAAGTTTGTCCCAGATCTGCTGCCAAAGAAACTGGTTGGGACTCTGCTAATCTTGACTGAAGTGTGGTAAATGAGGGCCTTGATGGTCTGTCCTTGACTCTGCTGGTGCCAGGGCAGGTACCATCTTTGTAGAGGAGGCTCTGACTTGCCCTGCAGATGATGGAGACTTTCTCTCCTGAAGAAACCTGAAAGAAATCTGCTGACTGGCCAGCATGTTCTGCCCATTAAAAGCTGTGATCAGAGGTATAGGGGATACAGAGAGTGTGAGAGATGTTAGAGCAGAGATTCCCACTATCAGGAGGCCAGGACCTTCCAGACCTGTGCTACAAATGTTCTTTTCCTTCTTATCTATCTCCAAAGCATCTTTGAGGTGAAAGTTATCTTGGCATGTTATTTCATTTGAGGCACATAGTAGTAGAAGGAAGAGGAGGTGAGCTGCCACCTTCTTGCTGCCTCTCAAGCTTCAGAGAATGCTCTGGCCCAACAA
This sequence comes from Meriones unguiculatus, assembly GCF_030254825.1. Classification (NCBI taxonomy): domain Eukaryota; kingdom Metazoa; phylum Chordata; class Mammalia; order Rodentia; family Muridae; genus Meriones; species Meriones unguiculatus. The sequence goes on along the minus strand of NC_083353.1, from coordinate 21,125,414 downwards.
AAGGCTCCATTTGTAATTCTTGATCACAGGGAGGGGCCAGCAAGATATGTTAATGCAAACTCAATGAGGATGAAGGGTGATCAAAGGTATGGAGGGCTGTGGTCACCCCTGCATCTGATGTTAACCTCAACCTTCCATCTACTGCCTGCCTTTAACCTTATCCCTGAGGATTTCCTCTGGTAGTGCCGCTGTGACAGCCACTGCCACCTCCAGGGTAAACAGCAGTCTGGGGCCCAGGGAGATTACTCTTAGGAATTAACACGTCTGCAGAGTGGGGCCAACAGCAGCCCCTTAGCTGCAACAGTGACTGAAGTATAAGGCCCAACGCTGCTCTGGTGAGGTCTCAGACAAAGCTCAGTTGTTCTTGTGGCTGTGGGGCATAGATTCTGCAGTTCTGGAATGATGTGCCCATCCTTTATCTGGGAATGTGCTAAGCTGTGACCCAGACACAACTAATATAACAACTCAGGAAGCTGGCTACTCTTTCTTTTTTTTTTTTTTTTTGGCGCTCACAGTGTGCTTTATTTGCATTTGGCAGTACAGACATGTCATATGAACAGGAACAAAATACCTAAGTATCCTGTGAGGAACAGGGGGAGAACATTTTCAGGGCACTGTGTCGATGATTATACTCCAGATATGGTTAGGCATCTGTTCCTAGAGACATTCCTCACACAAGATCAGGAAAGCCCTGCTTGGAGAAGAGAATTCTCCATTTTGTGCAGGGAGAGCCATCTGGACATGGTATCTTAATTAATCCCCAGGATGGGTTTAGGCTATGGTCTGTAAAGTTTTTCATTTAATGAGATGAAATAATAAAGTGGAACCATACAAAAAAATCATCATAGTTCCCTGTGGGACTCTTTTCCACCTGACCAATTATTTCCACTTTACGGTGAAATTAGCAAATCACTCAGTTTTGTGAGAAACTCTTGAGTAATGTTATTTACATGTCTCCTAGTCTCCTCGGGTAATGCTCGCTTGCTGAAAAGCACTTACTCTTCACTCTGTCTTTCTGCATCCCTGAATGTCACAGGTTGTCTGAGGAAGAGGATGACTAGATGGTTCTCTCTATTTTCTGGATTCAACTTCCTGAGTCTCCTCCCAGTGTGAGGAGAAGTGGTGGCTGGACGTTCTCCTCTGATATCTATGAATTAATTCACCCCAGGTAGTTGGATAGGTTTTCAGAACTAAAGAAATCAAACAGGTGAAGGAACTGTATAAAACAGTTCAAGAACGGAAAACAGAATTAGAATAAATAACGAAAACAAACTACAAAACCCTGAACATGGAAAATTTAGAGAAGAGATCAGGAACTACAAAGGTAAGCATCAAAAACAGAGTACAAGAAATGGAGGGGAGAATCTCAGGTGTTGAACATACAACTGAAGAAATCGACACATCTCTAAAAAAAAAATCATTTATGAAAGACCAAAAGATAAGCAGCGTTTGTTAACACTATGTAGAGTAGGCGCAGTATAGCAGTAAGTTCCCTGAGGGGATAGCTACCTCACTGCATTCTTTCCCGCCTTCCTGGTTCCGGGTGGGTACGTGACTCAGCTCACAATCTGCCTTCCCGCCTTCCCTGTTCTGGGTACGTGACTTAACTACGGCTTTGTTCAAACCACCCAATCAGAACCCTGTAACTATGCTCGCTTCTGTAACCGTGCCTCCTGCTCCTGAGCCCTATAAAAACCCGTCACCCCAACCGAGAGGCGCGCAAGTCCTCCGATAGGCTTGGTCGCCCCGGGTACTCGTGTATCAAAATAAACCTCTTGCGGCTTGCATCCAAAGGCTGGTCTCACTGTTCCTTGGGAAGCGGGGTCTCCCCGTCTAGATAGGCTCATGGGAGTCTTTCAATTAAGTCAGAAAAGCTCCTGACACAAAACATCCAAGATTTCAAGGTATCATGAAAAGACATTAAAAAAAGGTGAAAAATGAAGATTCCAGAATCCATGTTCCAGAAAATATTTTCAAGAAAATTTCCCCAACATAAAAAAAGAGATGCATACAAAAGCTTATAGAACATACACACAGGAGGCTTAGAGAACACCAAACACATTAGACCAGAAGAGAAATTCCTCCCACCACATAATAATCAAAAGTCTAAATATACAGATTAAAGAAAGAATATGAAAATCAGCAAGGGAAAAAGGTCAAATAACTTCGAAAGGTAGACTTATCAGAATCACATATGGCTTTTCAATAGAGACTGTGAAAGCCATAAGGACCTGGGAAGATATCATGCAGACACTAAGAGATCACAGGTGCCAATGCAGACAACGATATTCAGTAAACTTTTCAATCACCATAGATGGAAAAAAGATATTCCATCACAAACTAAATTTAAACAATATTTATGAAGGAACACAACTCTACAGATGATAGAATAAAGAAAACTCCAACACAATGAGGTCAATTACATACAAGAAAACACAGGATATAGACAACTTTACAACAGCAAAACCAAAAGAAAACAAGCATAAAACCAGACACATTAAATCGGTTAGAAGAAAAAGTGGGGAAGACCCTAGAACTCATTGGTACAGGAGAAAACTTCCTGAACAGAACACCAACAGCACAGGCTCTAAGAGCAACAATCAATAAATGGGACCTCATGAAACTGAAAAGCTTCTGTAAAGCAAAGGACACTATCATCAAAACAAAAAGAATGCCTACAGATTGGGAAAGAATCTTCACCAAACCTTTGTCTGACAGAGGGCTAATATCCAGTATATATAAAGAACAAAAGAAGCTGAAAAGCATCAAAACAAGTAATCCACTTAAAAAATGGGGAACAGAGCTAAACAGAGAATTCTCTGTAGAGGAATATCGAATGGCAGAGAAGCACTTAAAGAAATGCTCAACCTCATTAGCCATCAGGGTAATGCAAATCAAAACAACCCTGAGATTTCACCTTACACCCATCAGAATGGCCAAGATGAAAAACTCAAGTGACAACACATGCTGGAGAGGTTGTAGAGAAAAGGGAACCCTCCTCCACTGCTGGTGGGAATGTAAACTTGTACACCCACTCTGGAAATCAATCTGGCGCTTTCTCAGACAACTAACAATAGCACTTCCTCAAGATCCAGCTATATCACTCCTAGGCATATATCGAAAAGATTCTCAAGTACACAATAAAATCATTTGCTCAACCATGTTTGTAGCAACCTTATATGTAATAGCAAGAAGTTGGAAACAGCCCAGATGCCCCTCAGTGGAGGAATGGATGCACAAATTGTGGTATATCTACACAATGGAATATTACTCAGCAATAAAAAACAAGGAAATCATGAAATTTGTAGGTAAATGGTGGGATCTGTAAAAGATCATACTGAGTGAGCTATCCCAGAAGGAGAAAAACTCACATGGTATTTACTCACTCATATAGACATATAATATAGGATAAACCTACTAAAACCTGTACATGTAAAGAAACTAATCAGGAGGGAGGACTCTTGCTAAAATGCTCAATTTCTTTCCAGAAAGGCAAAGAGGCTGGACAGTAGAAGAAGGAGGAAAGAGGGAATAAGTCAGGAGCCTGACACAGAGGACCTCTGAAAAGCTCTGCCCTGAAGACTATCAATGTAGATGCTGAGACTTATGGGCAACCTTTGGGCAGAGTGCAGGGAATCTTATGAAAGAAGTGGGAAACAGTAAGATTTGGAGAGGACAGGAACTCCGCAAGGAGAGCAACAGAACCAAAAAATCTGAGCACAGGGGTCTTTCCTGAGACTGATATTCCAACCAAAGACAATGCATGGAGATAACCTAAGATCCCTGCACAGATGTAGCCCATGGCAGTTCACTATCCAAGTGGGTTCCAATGTAATAGGAACAGGGACTGTCTGTGATATGAACTGATTGGCCTGCTGATTGGTAATCTTTAATTACCTCCCCCTGAGGGGGAAGCACCCTTACCAGGCCACGGAAGAAGACACTGCAGCCACTCCTGATGAGACCTAATTGACTAGGATCAGAAGGAAGGAAAAGAAGTCCTCCACTATCAGTGGACTTGGGGAGGGGCATGCATGCAGAGGGTGGAGGAAGGGAGGGGTTGGGACAGGAGGAGTGAGAGAACACAGGGGGTATAAAAAGTGAATTAAGTGTAATTAATAAAGAAAAAATTACTAATTAAATAAAATATAACTAAAGCACTGTAAAAATAAAACTTAGACATTTATGCCAACTGAAATTCTACTTAGAACCAAAGTATATAATAAAAAAATAGTGTTGCTATCCTTTGCAAAATAGCACTTAATAGTATTTGACGATAATATTTGAATTCAACCTTCTTCTTTCACCTGTATCTTGAATAATAACAGGTACTATGCATTTTATTGGCCAATGATTTTCACCTGTAAATTGTAAATAGTCCCTTTTAGTTTTAAAAGAAAGTCTAGGCGAGCATTCAAGGGCAAATTTGTCCTTTAATCTTTTATGGGAGGTAATATTTTGCGTTAAGATTAAATAATTATTTTCCACTTCTTTTGTCTATTTTGATAGTATGATTTTAAAGGTGATTTGACACAAAATATTCTCATTTTTATAGCTGTGTTCATTAGCAGAATATGTTGTTTAGAAATGACATTTTTCTTTTCATATTAGCAATCCATATTCTTTAAATTCCAGAAATGACCTTATTTTTCTTTATTGAACTTCTGATTTTACATATGAATAAATTTTACCTATATATAAAATCCAGATTTCCCTCTCCTTTTCTACATCCTATTCTTCTTTCCTTTCTCTCATCTACTACTTTGCCCTTCTTACGTTCCTTTCTCCTTCTCTTGTTTCTTTCTGATCTTGTTTATCATGATATTGTTTCCTCATGATTGTAATGAAAGTTTTTCTAGTATTATTTCTATTAAACTTACTTGCTTTAAACATTTTTTATTTTTAATAGAAGCCTGTCATGAGTGTATCTTGATATTTGCAGATTGAGAGCTCTAAGTTGGTCCTTGAGCTTCTATGTTGACTTTTTCCCCTAGTGATTGGTTAATCGTTTTGATAATAGTTTTGGCTGTAGCTTTAATCTATATTCTCTCACAACCCAGTACCCTGGCTATTTACATTCTCATTTGATTGACTACTTTGCATAACTTCCTACAAGCCATCCCAGCTGGCCATAATTTATAAACGAGGTCCTTGCAGTGATAACTGAAAAGCATCAAAGTGCCTGGAACACCAAGATGGAGTCACACCAGGTCTTCGTCTTCCTGCTCCTCTGGATGTCTGGTGAGTTATTAAAGAGTATTAGAATATCATCAAATTAATTCATGTGTAGAGAAACTGCTATTTTCTATAGGAATCCAATGGTATTCAGGCAATGCCATTAGGAAAGGCATTTTAGATCCCAACATTTGTATCAGGAACTCTTTTGTGTGTGTATGTGAATACTCATTGTCTATTTCTGATTGCAGGTGCTGAGGGGAACATTGTGATGACCCAGTCTCCTGAATTCATGTCCACACTTGTAGGAGAAAGGATCACTCTAGGCTGCAAGTCCAGTCAGAGTGTGAGTAATGTTGTATATTGGTACCAACAGAAATCAGGGCAGCCTCCTAAACTGCTGATGTACAGGGCATCCAATCGCCCCTCTGGGGTCCCTGATCGCTTCACAGGCAGTGGATCGGGGACAGATTTCACTCTCACCATCAGCAGTGTGCAGGCAGAAGACCTGGCAGTTTATTACTGTCAGCAGGGTTACAGCTATCCTCCCACAGTGCTTCATCCTCCAACACAAACCTTGAGAGTCTCACTGGCTGCCTGCACCACAAACAGCCCTGGGCCTACACACTTCCTCTTTCTGCCTGGGATTTGTTATGCATGACTGATTAATAATTGAGAGATAGCCTCCATTCTTCCATAGAATTGTCAACACTGGTGTGTATAGATTAAAAGCAGAAGCTAAGTTAAGAATTTACAAGTTTTTGGTGTTGCACTAAGAGCATATAGTACATGCTAGAAGCATCAGAGGAGTGTACAGGGTCATGGTGGCTTTCAATATCTTTTTGTTATGCTTTCAGGCTATGATAAATTTGCATGCTTATAGGCCTGTTCTTTAAATTGTGGAAATATGATTTTGTTGAAAATACTTTCTGGGCATTTGGAGAATCTTTTTTCTTTCCTCTATGTCCATTATTCTTAGGTTTTGTCTTTTCTTGTTTTCCTTGATTTTTTGAATGGTTTGTATCAGGGATATTTTAGATTTAATATTTTCTTTGACAGATACATCTATTTCTCCCATTGTATCTTCAATCCCTGAGATTCTTTCTTCCATCAATTGTAATTGATGGATATAGTTACCTCTGTAGTTCCTGTTTTCTTCCCTAAATTGTCTTTCTCCATGATTTCCTCAGTTTGTGTTTTTTTTTTAATATTTCCATATCTGTCTTTAGATCTTGAACTGTTTTGTTGATTTCCTTTACCTGTTTATATTTTCCTGCTTTTCCTTCAAATCCATCACCTGTTTGAACTTTCCTCTATTTCTTTCATTTATTTCAGTGATTTAATTATTTCTTCTCTAAAGGCCACAAACTCTTTGGCTGTATCTTCCTCTAGTTCTTTATAGATGGTCACAATATGTTTGTCTTAATCTTTCCCTATTTCTTAATGACTTTTGTTTCCTCCACTATCATCCCCAGAAGCCTAGATTTCTGGTCATTTCCTTTAGTTTCTCTTATGTTAGGGTATCCAGGGTAACTGGGTTCTGGAGGTACCATATTACTTTGGCTTTTATTGATTGTGCTTTCAAGATGGCTCATCTCTCTGTCTCAGGTATTGGCTGTTAGTTTCTGGTGTCTCCTGGAGTCCTGAGGTATTGCAGCAGTGGGTAGGGTGAAATCCCCTTGGAGGAAGATGGTTGTTCCTGAAGGATTCTTCCTCAGCTTTTTGGGTATTGTCACCTAATGACTGATGGTTTTCAGGGAATCGCCACTGATATGCTGTGGGTGTATTGTCCTGTGGGTTCACTGGGCTCTTTGGGAATGCTGGGCCTCTCTTCTTACCAGGAGAATTCTTGAAGACAGGTGCCCTGTCTCTGGCTTTCTTTTTCTGAATTTAGTGAGCTGCTGCTGCTTATACACTGTTTTTGCTGGGCACAGCCCTTTTCATGATCCTGGGAGACCTGAGGTTTGGTTGGTTTCTGTAGGAAGACAGGTTGGGCTTGGGAGCAGCATCTAGGGCTGATCCAGTGCATTCTAGGCATCAGCAGGTCAGAAGTTGTACCTCTGGGCCCCAGTACCCAAGGTAGTCAGTGGCCACTGAGCACAGCACACAGTTATGCAGGTGGATTCTAGAGACCCTGAGCCTGCAGGAACCCAGGAACTTTTCTGGGAATTACTGGGAGACTTGAAGCCAGACATGATGTTTCCCTCACTGTGGTCTTTTCTCACATCTGGGAGATCAAGTCTGTGATGTTTTGGGATCCACAATTCAGCCTGGTATGGTGAGTAGAGTTTGTAGGCAGAAGTGCATGTGCAGGTACAGGTGTGTGGCTCTGCACTGGTGACTGACTACCTGCAGGAAACTGAGAACTTTTCTTGGGGGGTTGGCTGAGTGACTTAAGGTTGGACCTGATTGCTTCCTTCCCTGTGGGATTTTCTCTCACCTGGGAAACCCAGTCTCTGGTGTTTTGGGACCCACAGTTCTGTCTGGGATGGTGAGTAGGGAGCACATGCATGTGGCTCTGTGTTGATGACTCAGTGCTCACTGGAACCCAGTAGATTTTCCCATTTCCAGAGGATGAGTGGGTGACCTAAGTTTGGTCAAACTGGATTCATTCTTTCACAGTTGGGTTCCTTCTCTACTGGGAAAACCATTTTCTATTGTTGTGTGGCCCACAGTTCAATCTGTACATGCAGGTGTGTTGCTCTGGCCTGATGGCCAAGAACCTGTAGGGAACTCAAAAATTCTTGCAGGGTTTAGATGGGTGACCTAAGATCAGACCCGATTGCTTCCCACATTGTTGGGTTTCCTCTAATGTGGGGAAGACAATGGTTAGTGTTTTGGGGTTCACAGTTTGATCTGGTGGTCACTGTGCATTCAGTGCTTTCCTCCTGATCAGGCACAGTGTGTTCTTGGCATTGCCATCTTGGATCCGCTCCTCATCTTATTTTCTATCCCCTTAGTATTTTTGTATAATAGACAGTTCTAACTATGTAAAGAACAGGAAATTAAGTTGTTAGCTTCATATAAGTGAAAATATATGTACATGTTAATGTAACTCTATGCAATGGGAAACAGAAGTGTGAGTACATATATACATTTGAGATGGTGTCTTGCTGTGTTTCTGTATCGAATAAACTATCATGTTGTTGGCACATGCCAGGTTCTCTTCTGTTGCCATCCCCAAATCTCTTATTCTAGGCACCTATCTCTACACTGGGCAGAGGCATGACTCTTAAAACCACAATATGTGCAAATTATGTCCAATAATGGTAGAGATATCTTACGTTGGTATAATGTTCTTGTGGAATGTATATAACTTACCTTCTTCATTCAAATGCTGATTTTGCTACCCTACTATGTGGTTTCAATTTAGACATTGAATTGTGATGTTTATTCTAGGAATCACCTATCTCAAGCTTGTGTAAACATGCCATTATTTGTTCTCTGTATTGTCAATGAAACAACCAGCCAATGCTGAGCAATGGAAAGCATAGGACATGACACCCTCATCTAGAGGGAAGTTGAAAGAATAAAGTGGGATTAGTCAGAGAGGAGAGATAAGCAGGAGAGAACTTGGAACCAATATGAGAGATGAACCAGATCTAAGATACGACTAAAATGTAAGTATAATGTGGGAAATCTGAATGGGAGGAAACTATGCGTACTTGGAGTTTTGGGATGGTTTAGCTACTGCACAGCATTGTGCTTTAGGTTAATTAAATAAATCCTAGTCTCTGTGTGGTGATTTCAGTATTCAGCTGCTTTACAAATAACCACTGTTTAGCTAAAAGTTAAATCAGCAATAAATATTAATAATCAACAACAGTCTAATGAAGATTGATAGGAAAGCCAGGCAAAATATTTTTATCACATGTCACACCACCAACAGCCATCCTGCTGATAAAACTTAATGAGATTGGAAGTGATTGTAATTTATGGCTTTATATATATTACAAGTTTTGGAATTGTAGATATACTATTGATTGTGTGCATAAATTAAAACACTAACAAAATTTGGAGCTAACATTATTTCCACTGGTTAACTCTAGGAGGAGCTATGAACTGTAGGCTTCTTCTCAGGGAGACTAGAGAGGAGCAGTTTGTGGAGGAAACTGTTGCAAGTAGATATCCTCCTTGGCCATGTCTGCAGCTTAGAGGGTCACCATCAGCTGGAAATCAGTGTTATCTACACAGCTCTCACAACCTTTTGTTTAGTCTGATCCCACCAAAAGCAGAGAAAGGCTACCCATTTGTTCACCTGGGTAACTCCCAGGTATCTTGACTGCTCATGGATCTAGGCCAGAGATCAGTTTCAGCACCATCAGCATTCAGACTGAATATGTGTCATTTTGTTACTGTGAAGGCTGTTGCAGTCTCCTCTTCAGTGCATTAGCCTGCAATACAGACACCTTTAGAGCTCAGCCTGACAGCCAGTGTCTGAACCAGAAAACTTTTTATCTCTACACAGCCTGGTAAGCACTTTCCTTTCTGTCCAAGGATCATTGAGTCTTATCTTATTCAAGTAGACTTGGAAGTCTAGGAGAGCATTCAAGGGCCAACATGTCCTTTAATCTTTTATGGGAGCTACTATTTTGAGTCAAGATTAAATAATTATTTCCCACTTCTTTTGTCTATCTTGATAGTATGATTTTAAAGGAGATTTGACAGAAAATATTGATATTACTAGGGCTGTCTTCATTAACAGAATAATTCATTTGGAAACAATTTAAAAATGTTCTTTTCATGTGTCATCCATATTCTTTAAAAATAGGTAATCTTTAAATTCCAGTAATGCACTCATTTTCTTTATCATATATTTTCTTCTGATATTACCTATGAATAAATTTTAACTATGTATAAAATTTGTTTGTGTCTGAGTTATTTAGTAAAACTGAAATTACTTACAGTAACCACGAGGAATTATGTAACATAAATGTACACTTGAGCTAGGCAGGAATACATCAAATTTGTGGCAGACCCTGAATAAGTAAACAAAGAAATTGTTGAACATTCACCTGTCTATATTCCACAGTCTCTATGTGTTCTGCATATGGACAGAACACACATGGGCAGCAGCAAAACCTCAGAGAGCATCCTGCTCCTTATCCTGTGCTTGTTGAAATAGTAACTGTATTTTCATATACTCATTACACCAAATACTGGATTTTATAAAAGCAAACATCTTTCAAGATTAGGTCACATAACCATATGTATGCCCAGTACTGATGAGATTTTATGTCAAATTGACACACAAACTAAAATTGTGTCAAATGAAGGGATAACCTTCATTTGAGAAAATGCCTTAGTACTACTGAGCTTTGGGCAAGTTGCAGGGAATTTTCTTAATTAGTAATCGATGGGGTAGGATGCAGTCCATCGTAGGTGATGCAGCCATTCATGGTGACCCTGGGTTCCTCAGCAGAGCAACCTGAGTAAGCCATAAGGAGGAATCTAGTAAGCAGCACTCCTCCATGGCGTCTGCTCAGCTTCTGCCTCTGGGTTCCTTCTCTGTTTGAATCTCAGCCCTGACTTCCCTCAATGATGGACTGTTACCTGGAAATGTAAGGAGAATAAATTTTCCCATTCTTTCAAGTTGCTTTTGTTCATGTTTTATCAAAGCAACAGTAATCCCAAATAAGACACATCCTTTACCCTTTCTCTTTATTCCTGTTTCATTTACTACAAGTTCCTTATCTCAATGAGTTTACCTTCTATTAACCCACTACAGTTGTGTTCATATTTATATATTCACGTTTAAATTATAAGAGTTATAAATCACAGGGTACATGTAATTCTTTTGCTTCTAAGCTGTATGTGCCCTCTGCCTCATTGTCATGGGTCACATTCCACTCTAAATTCTCCCTGTCTGCTCTTAAATGTAGAGACCTGGATATCTCACTCAATACTAAAAATATATAATTGTTCATTGATAGATAATACCTTCCACGTTTTTATCTCATATTTATGAGTAAATATAGCATGTAAGAAATGGGAAACTCAAGGCCCAATGTAAGCAATATGCTAACAAATGCCATCCATTCATTCTCTAAAACCAAACTCATCAACTGCTTTTGGAGGCCACAGATATAGGAGGGTATTACAGTGTTATAGCCAAGATACAATTTCTCATGTTGTTTGTGTGTCTTCTTTCAGGTATAATATCCTCTTTATGGACTCTCCCTTATCATCAGTTATTTTTCTATTGTTGTAATAAACAACATGACCAAAGCAACTATTAAGAAAGGCATCATTGGGGCTTTCAAAGATTAGAATCCATGATAGTAGAATGAAGGCAGCAGGCAGCAGTCCTAGTAGTAGCTGGAGCCCAACTCAGGGCTCACATTTCCAACTCTATGTATGTTTGTGTGTATAAATATGTATGTATGTATATATGTATGTGTAGCATGTGTGTGCCATTACTGGAATTACAGATGTCTGAAAATCATCAAACAACAGCTTGGAATCAAACCTGAGTCTTTTACAAGAGAAACAAATATTCTTAACAACTGACCTGACACTCTACCCATAAACCTTTCTGTTTTAATATTTATACTCTTTTACCTTCTCCAGTCCTCTTTTCCCTCCACATTTACCATCCCGCCCCAATCCAGCTTTCCCTTTCCTTATCTCTATCCTCTCCTTTCTTTCCTTTTTCCCCTCATCTTCTGCATTCCCTTTCATTCTCTCCTTTCTTCTGTATCCCTTTCCATTTTTTTTTCTGATGTTGTGGATCAGAATATTCATTAATTCCCTAGGATTGTTTTCAAAAGTTTGTCAAGTATTATTATTGTCAAATTCACTTGGTCTTAAGATCTTTGGTGTTTAATGGAAGACTGTCATAAGTGCATGTCAGTATTTGCAGTTTGAGAGCTCTAAGTTGGTCCTTGAGCTTCTATCTTGACTCCCCCCCTTCAAGTGATTGCTTATTTTCTTGGATGATAGTTTTGGCTGTAGATTTAACCTGGATACTCTCACACCCCAGAACCCAGTGTATTTCCTTTCTTATTTGGTGGCTGCTGTGCATAGTTCTCTGCAAGCCAGCCCATCTGCTCATATTTTATAAACCAGGCCTTTGCAGTGAGAACTGAAAAGCATCAGACAGGCAGTGGTACGAAGATGGAGTCACAGACCCAGGTCTTCATATTCCTGCTCCTCTGGATGTCTGGTGAGACATTAAAGACTATTGGAATATCATCAAAGTAATTCATTTGTAGAGAAAGAGCTAATTACTATTGGAATCCAATTGTATGCAGGCAATGCCATTAGAAAAGGCATTTTTGATCCTAACATTTGCATCAGGAATTCATTTTGTGTATATGTGAATACTAATTGTCTTTTTCTGATTGCATGTGCTGAAGGGGACATTATGATGACCCAGTCTCCTGAAATCATGTCCACATCTGTAGGAGACAGGATCACCTTAAACTGCAAATCCAGTCAGAATATGGGTAGTAGTGTACATTGGTTCCAACAGAAACCAGGGCAGCCTCCTAAACTGCTAATCTACTATGCAACCAATTGATACACTGGGGTCCCTGATCGCTTCAGAGGGAGTGGATCTGGGACAGATTTCACTCTCAACATTAGCGGTGTGCAGGCTGAAGACCTTGCAAATTACTACTGTCAGCAGAGTAAGAGCTATCCTCCCACAGTGCTTCAGCCTCTAACACAAACCTCCTTTAGAGTCTCAGCAGCTGCCTAGACTACACACAGCCCTGGGCCTGCACACTTCCCCTTCTGCCCAAGATCTGCTATGCATGACTAATTGATGAAATGTTCAGCAGAAAATTAATACAGTGATGGCCTCCATTCTTGTATAGTGTTGGCAATACAGGTGCGTATAGATAAAACGTGAGAAGCTAAGTTAAGAGACTTAGAAGTTGTGGTGTTGCCCTGATAGGATACAGTACAAGCAAGAAGCATCATTGAAGTTTACAGTGTCATGCTGCCTTTAGATATGTCCATGTTATGCCTTCAGGATAGGATGAATCTGTCTAAAATGGGACAGAATTTGAAATCATTTACAAAGAATACAGCATCATGAGGTTATTAGTTTAGATTAAGAATTCTCAATTTTTCATAAGTTAAATCTATGAAAAATATTGTCCATTTCATTTAGATTTTCAAATTTTGTGGTGTATAGGCTCTTGAAGTCAGACCTACTGATTCTTTTAATTTCCTCAGTGTCTGTCATTATTTCCACTTTTTTTGGTTTATAAATTTGCTGATTTGGATAGTGTCTCCCTCTGCCTTTTAGTTAGTTTGTCTAAAGGTTCTTCTATCTTGTTGATTTTCTCAAAGAACCAGCTCTTGGGCAGGGAGGAGATGAGAGAAGGAGGGTGGGTTTGTCAGGGAATGAGGGAGGAGGCTATGGCTGGGATACAAAGTCAATAACCAGTGATTAATATAAAAATAAAAATTAAAAAATTTATTTTCTCTCTGAAGGCCACAAATTGTTTGGCTGCATCTTCTCCTATTTCTTTACAGATGGCCATAATCTGTCTTTTTCTTCCTCTATTTCTTTACGGATGGCCATAATCTGTTTTACTTTATCATCCTCTAATCTTTTATGCATTTTATTTGTTTCCTCTATTTTCCTCTTCATAAGCATAGATGTAAGCTCTTCTTCTTGAATTTCATTAATGCTGGGGTGTCCAGGGCTGCTTGCTCCTGGATAAGTGGGTTTTGAAGATGCCATATTGCTCTGTATTCTGTTGGTTGAGATTTTATGCTCTACTCTACCCATTGGGATAACTTAGATGTCGGATGTTAGTTTCTGGTGCTTCATGGAATCCTGGGGTGGTGAGAATCCCCCTGGCAGAACATTGATTTTTTTTTTTGAAGGTGGCCTCCTCAGCTTTTCAGGTATGGTAACTGAATGGCTGTGTTTCTCAGGAATTGCCACAGCTCACCTCAGGTATGTAGACCTGAGCAGTAATTGTTGTCTTTATTAGTCAGGGGGACTCTCCCCTCTCCTGGAGAAGTCCTGGAGACAGCTGCCCTGCTGCTGTTTCTTGATCACTAATCTTGAATTTAAATCTTGAATTTAGTGAGCTGCTGCTGTTGTACTTATATTGTTTTCTAGGAACAGCCTTCTTTAAGTACCTGGGCTCCCCGCTATTTGGTCAGTTCACTTAGGAATAACTGGTTGTCCCTTGGAGCAGTATATTTGGGGCTGATTCTCGGAGATCCCAGGCTTCTGTAGTTTTGAGGTTGGAGCTCTGTGCCCCAGTACCCAAGTGGTAATCAGTGTCATATGAGCACAGCTCTCAAGTGTGCAGCAGGAGTCTAGAGGCTAGAGCCCATGAGGACCCAGAAACTTTTCCAGAGCTGGGTATCCTGACATGGGACCAGATGCCCCCCCCCCAACATGTGGTTTACTTGCAACAGGGAGACTCAGTCTGTGGTGTTTTAGGTTTCAAAGTTCCATCTGGGATGGCGTGTAGAGTGCACAGTCAAAAGCAAGTGGTGGCTCCAAGCTGCCTCCTGGGCGCCTGCAGGGGCCTGGGACCTTTTCTGTGTGTTTGTGTGTGTGTGTGTGTGTGTGTGTGTGTGTGTGTGGTGTGTGTGTGTGTGTGTGTGTGTGTGTGTGTGTGTGTGTATTGAGGGTGTCAGCTGAGTGCTCCAAGCTGGGACCTGATGTTTCTCTCACTCTAGGGTTTTCTCATGACAGGGAAACCCAGTCTCTGCTGCCCTGGGGCACACAGTTCTGTCTGGGTGGACCATTCTATATTCCTCTACAGAGAATTCTCTATTTAGCTCCATACCCTTTTTTTTTTTTATTTTGGTTGCTTGAATTATTGCCTTTTAACTTTAGTATTTTATATATTCTGGATAGCAGCCCTCTGTCAGATATAGGGTGTTGAACATCCTTTCTCAATCTGTAGGCTGTTGTTTTGTACTGACAACCATGTCCTTTGCTTTACGGTAGTTTTCAGTTTCATGAGGTCCCATTTATTGATTGTTGCTCTTAGAGCCTGTGCTGATGGTGTTCTCTACAAAAAGTTGTCTCCTGTGCCAGTGAGTCCTAGGCTCTTCCCCACTTTTTCTTCTAACTGATTTAGTATATCTGGTCTTATATTGAGGTCTTTGATCCACTCGGACTTTAGTTTTGGATAAATATAGATCTATTTTAATTTTTCTGCGTGTAGACATCCAGTTGGACCAGCACCTTTTGTTGAAGATGCTGTCTTTTTTCCATTGAATGGTTTTGGTGTCTTTGTCAAAAATCAAGTATTCATATGTGTGTGAGTTTATTTCAGGGTCTTCTATTGAGTTCCACTGATCCACCATTCTGTTTCTATGCCAATACCATTCAGTTTTTATTACTCTGCGAGATTTGTTTTTTTCCTCTTTATGTGCCTCTAATAACTGGCTAATCATAGCTTTAAAGTCATTTTCTTGTGTTTCCAATGAGTTGGAGTATCCATTAGTTTTGGGGTTTGCTGGTGAAGCCATGATGTCTTGATTTATGTTGGTCGTGTTTTCTTTGCCAACCCCTGGTCATTTGGTTATCCGTGGTGTTCACTGTTTGTTCCTGGATTCTGTATATCAGACTGGTCTTTCTCTGGTGTCTGGAGAATTATTCAGGGAAATGAGAGAAGTCCAGTGGTTTCAGCTTGTGCATTGTTGATTCAGCTGTATCTGTGGGAGGTAGGTCCACAGGTGCAGAAGGGCAAATGTGGGGTAGTGTGTGAGTGTGTTTGCATGGAAGTGTGCCCTGTGAGACAGGATGTTAGAGAATATAGAGGCTTTCAGTGTGAAGGAGTGGTGTCTTGCAGGCACCAAGGGAGTGGCAGGCATTTAAGATATTACAAGTGCTGTTGATGATTGTGGGCACGGATTGTTTTTGCAGGTCTTCAGGATTTTGGTAGCTGTTCAACTGGCTATCTGCCAGTGAGGGGTTGGATGGTCAGTGCAGTCACTGGCTGGGAGGCCCTGTGGAGTCAGCACTGCTGCTCCTAGACTTGGGATGGTGTTCAGCGGGCACCCCACCACAGCTGAGGAGCTAAAAGCCCTGCTTCTGCTTCTCAGTCACCAGGCCACAATTGAGTTTTGTGCTCAGCTCACTGGTGCTGTGTGTAGGCTCCTCTGAGGTGGAGGGAGCCCCGGACAAGGGAAGTGCCCCTCTCCATTCCCAGAGAAGTCTGAGCCTGATCTGAATCTATAAGTGTTCTCTGCTTCTCTGGTGTCCCCTCTCTTTCAGAAAGCCAAAACTTCTATATTCTGGTTTCGATTGTCACTCCACTCACCAATTTTGGAGATTCACGTCCTCTGCCTCTCCAAAACAGTGTGCATTGTTTGCTGCCATCTTGGGTCACTTTGGTTTTTGATCTTAGTCAGTCTGATGGGTGTAAGATGGAGTCTCAGAGTCATCTTTATTTGCATTTCCCTGATAACTAAGGATGCTGAACAGTTCTTTAAGTGTTTCTCAGCCATTAGACATTCCTCTGTTGAGAATTCTCTGTTTATTTCGGTACCACGTTTTTAACTGAATTACTTTGTTTGTTGGTTTTTAATCTTTTCATTTCATTATACATTTTATATATTAAATTTCTTTTGGATAAAGGGTTGGTGAAGATGTTTGCCCATTCTGGTAGCTACCTTTTTGACAGTTTCCTTTGCCTTGGAGAAGCTTTTCAGCTTCATGAGGTTCCATTTATTGTTGGTTTTAATTCCTGAGTTGTTAGTGTTGTTTTTATAAATGTGACAATGAGATCAAGGCTCTTCTCTAATTTTTCTTTTTTTATCAATTGTACTTTATTCACTTTGTACCCCCCCATAAGCCCCTTAATCTTCCCCTCCAAATCCCACCCTCCCTCCCCCTTCTTCATGCATGCCCCTTCCCAATTCCACTGATAGGGGAGGTCCTCTTCTCCTTCCTTCTGATCTTAGTCTATCAGCTCACATCATGAGTGCCTGCAATGTCATCTTCCGTGGCCTACTAAGGCTGCTTTCCCCTCAAGGGGAGGTGATCAAAGAGCAAACCAATCAGATTATGTGAGAGGCAGGCCCTCTTCCCATTACTATGTAACCCACTTGGGTACTGAACTGCCATGTGCTACTTCTGTGCAGGGGTTCTAGGTTATCTCCATTAATAGTCCTTGGTTGGAGAATGAGTCTCTGGGAAGTTCCCTGTGTCCAAGTTTTCTGGTCTTTTGCTCACCTTGTGGGTTTCCCGTCCTCTCCAGCTCCTACAGTTTCCCACATCTTACATAAGATTCCATGCACTCTGCCCAAATTTAATCATAAGTCTCAGCATCTGCTTTGATAGTCTGCAGAAGAGAGGCTTTCAGAGGCCCTCTGTGGCAGGTTCCTAAGTTGTTTCCTCTTTTCTTTCTCTTCTGATGTCCAACCTCTTTGCCTTTCAGGATTGGGATTGAGCGTTTTAGTCAGGTACTCTCTCTTGATTAGTTTCTTTAGATGTACAGATTTTACTAGATTTATCCTATGTTATATGTCTATGTGAGTCAGTAAATGTCGTTTGTGTCTTTATGCTTCTGGGACAGCTCACTCAGGATGATCCTCTCCAGGTTCCACCGTTTACCTGCAAATTTCATAATTTCCTTATTTTTCTTTGCTTTGTAATATTCCATTGTGTAAATGTACCACAATTTTTGCATCCATTCTTCAGGTGAGGGGCATCTGGGCTGTTTCCAGCTTCTGGCTATTACAAATAAAGCTGCTACAAACATAGTTGAACAAATGTCCTTATTGTGTACTTGAACATCTTTTTGATATATGCCTAGAAGTGGTATGGGTGGATCGTGAGGAAGCGCTGTTCCTAGTTCACTGACAAAGTGCAATATTGATTTCCAGAGTGGTTGTACAAGTTTATACTCCCACCAGCAGTGGAGGAGGGTTTCCCTTTCTCCACAACCTCTCCAGCATGTGTTATCACTTGAGATTTTGATCTTGGCCATTCAGATGGGGGTGTAAGATGAAATCTCAGGGTTGTTTTGATTTGCATTTCCCTATTGGCTAATGACATTGAGCATTTCTTTAAGTGTTTCTCTGCCATTTGATATTCTCCTACAGAGAATTCTCTGTTTAGCTCTGTTCCCCATTTTTTAATTGGATTACTTGGTTTGCTGCTTTTCAGCTTCTTTTGTTCTTTGTATATAGTGGATATTAATCCTCTGTCAGATAAAGGGTTGGTGAAGATTCTTTCCCAATCTGTAGGCAGTCGTTTTGTTTTGATGACGGTGTCTTTTGCTTTATGGTAGCTTTTCTGTTTGATTGGGTCCCATTTATTGATTGTTGCTCTTAGAGCCTGTGTTGTTGGTGTTTTGTTCAGGAAGTTGTCTCCTGTACCAATTAGTTCTAGGGTACTCCCCATTTTTTTCTTCTAACCAATTTAATGTGTCTGGTTTTATGTTGAGGTCTTTGATCCACTTGGACTTTAGGTTTATGTAGGGAGATATGTATTAATATATTTGTATTTTTCTACATGTAGACATGCAGTTAGTCCAGCCCCATTTGTTGAAGATGCTGTCTTTTCTCCATTGTATGGTTTTGTCATCTTTGTCAAAGATCAGGTGTCCATAAGTGTGTGGGTTTATTTCTTGGTCTTCTGTTCAGTTCCATTGATCCACCATTCTGTTTCTATGCCAGGACCATGCAGTTCTTATAACTGTTGCTCTATAATACTGCTTATGATCAGGGATGGGGATACATCCAGAAGATCTTTTATTGGAGAGGATTGTTTCAGCAATTCTGGGTTTCTTGTTATTGCAAAACAAGTTGAGATTTTTTTCTTTCTAGGTCTGTAAAGAATTGTGTTGGTAATTTGACGGGAATTGCATTGAATCTGTAGATTGCTTTTGGTAAGATGGCCATTTTTACTATGTTAATCCTGCCAAGCCATGAGCATGGGAGATCTTCCATCTTCTGATATCTTCTAATTCTTTCTTCAAAGTCTTGAAATTTTTTTCATACAAGTCTTTGACTTGCTTGGTTAGGCTCACATTAAGATACTTTATGTCATTTGTGGGTATTGTGAAGGGCATTGTTTCCCTAAATTTTTTTCTCAATCCTTTGTCTTTTGTATACAGGAAGGTACTGATTTTTTTTTTGAGTTAATTTTGTATCCGGGCACATTGCTGAAGGTGTTTATCAGCTCTAGGATTTCCCTGGTAATGTTTTTGGGGTCACTCACGAATACTATCATTTCGTCTGCAAATAGTCATAATTTGAGTTCTTCCTTTCCAATTTGTATCCCCTTGAAAACACCCTCTGCCATGGCAATTTTTTTATTTTTATTTTTGAAGCAGTTTAGGCCGAACTCTGTCTAGAGGTTTCTCTGCCTCTAGTTCCTTTCTTTCCTGCCATGACTATGGAGCTGAGCCAGTTGAGCCAGCCACAGTATAAAAGGAGCCATGCTTGTTAATCCCTCAGGTAAACTGCAGCAGCAGCCAGTTTTGTTATGGAAATTTCAGGTCTGCCCACCAGAGGCTGACTTTTGCCCCTGGGGTACTTTAAGATTCTCCCTTAAAGAGACAGTAATTGACCTAGGAATTTTTAGTTTTTTTAAGTTTGAGTTTTATCACTGGAGCTCATTCCCCCACCACATTTAAAGTACGATTTAAAGGGTGTGGATACTTAGATTAGTTGGGTACCAATTGTTGTAAAATGGTGATTCATATTTACTATTGATTTATCTTCTGGTAAAGCTTGCTGTTAATCCTAAACAGCTGTATACCCAAATCACCACACAGACTCTGGGTTTATTTAGTTAACCTAGAACACACTGCTGGGCAATAGTTACTGTTGGGATCAGCCCCACGTGTGCGTCCTTCTCCCCCGCAATAACCCAGCCCCTTTCCCAAGCCGCTTCTATTTAAATGCCCTCATAATTTTCTCACTGGGTATGACAATGATCTTGGGTATTTTATTAATTTTTCTAAATAAAACCCTGCCGTATTGTTTGTGCTAACTAAAAAATTACAGTTTTTAAAATGTATCTTGTGGAGAGCTGTTTGTTTGATAAACTGTTTTGTTTATAAAAAACATGTTTACGCCCTGTTCTTTACCTTGAGACAAAAAAAAGGGAAAGTTTCACCAAGTTCCTTAGAGTTTGTTTATTACCTGCTACAGGGAAGTTATTTTAAAAAGTTAGGCAGTTTCAGAACTCCTCTTTATAGTAATGTAACTTGCTTTTAGAGTTAATATGATTTAAAAAAAATCAACTGTATTTAAATATGTTATAATTCATTTAAAGGGCTGGTGATTGTTCGTTACAAAATGTTTTTTATGCTCTTTTAAAAAAAATTCTAGCTGATAGGTTTGGTATGGCTAAAATAATTCTTACACTTTAAATGCAAAGCTTTTTACTGTTCAATTTTAATGCAAGTGGTAGGAGGAGCAACAAGATTTGCTAGCCTCTCTATAAATTATATCTTATTAAAAGGTTTGCTTTGATTTAAGTTCAAAAAGAGCAGATTTAAAGTCATGCTAAATGCTACAGTTGAGCCTTACCTAGTCTCCTTGTTCAAGTTTTCTTTTAAGGTTAAGCCTAGGATGGGTAACTATGAGGTTTGCCTATTTGTCTTAAAATATATACTTCTAGGACATGCTAAAATTAGAGATGATGGCATTCTGTTTTATAGGACACAGTTTAGAGCAGATTATAAAGTTACACAAAGAGTAACTCGGATGTGCTAGCCCTCAAGCTTATCGGAGATCTGATGAATATGGCATTTTAACATGTGTAAGCTTATTGTGACAGGAAGTCCCAAAATCCTGACAGTAGCTCCCCCAAGGTCTCCGAGAAGATTTGGGCACAACGACAGATGACTGCAACTCTGGATTGTGGTATGCTAACCACTGGGCAATACTGCCTCAACTGGCCCACTGCTAAGGCCTAGCTAAAACTGTGGACACCTGGAGTCAATGTTTCACGTTGCTAAGGGCAAGGTGAGGCCATTCTCTCGTTTCTTTCTCCACAGAAACAGTCTCTCATCTTATGTGCCTGTAAGAACTGCCTCTGTTCAGGATGTGGTGAGACATAGGAGCCAGGGACACTGCCTAGGTGATGGACTAACTAGTCATCCCTGTCATTTTGATTGGCACATGGATTGGTATTTATTTAACTTATAATTTATCCTTCTCAGGTCTCTGAACACCTTGACGGCTATGCTAAGCTTACGGTAGCTTTGCAGCTACAGAGAAGATGATTAGATTGACTGTTAGCTCATTAATCAGTTCATTAGCTAAAACCACAGAGTACTAGATCTCTTATTTAAAAAAAAAAGAAAGGTTTGCCTTGCTCACAGGACTCATGTTAGTTGCCTGTGTCTTAAGATAAATAAATGGAGCTTATATAGGGTCTGAGGATACAGGAGTTTAGGTGGTAAAAATCTAGAGTGTTGTTATTTGGTCTGAGAAAATGTTTCAGGGTTGATAAATGCAAAAGATTAGAGAGTCTAAATAGGTGTTTTAAGGTATATGAGTTATAAAGATAACACAAAAATATCTTAAACCTATTCATTCTAGTTGCTTTAAGTAAGTTTCCCTTTTATTTCATAAAAGGCTTTTGCCTTTTCAGAGTTCACATTAAAAAGTACTTATGCCGTTAATACATATGTATGTCCACTGCCTTTTTCTCAATACACAGTACAGTTATGATACTAACATGTTTAAGGTTTTATCTCTCTCTTAAAACTTAAAAGTAATTCCTGGTTTAGAATTTCCTTTCCTGGCTACCAGACTGCCATTTACTACATACAACCACTGGCTGGATTGGTGAGTTCACTCCATTTTCTCAACATGCATGCCTCTCTTGGTAGGGGAAGCTTGACCACAGAGCTCTGGCAGCTTCCTACTATCTTTTGAGATGGGGGAACCCCCCCTCAGCTATAGCCTTAATTGTCTAGGTTTGACCCTCTATGCTGACTTTCATTTTAGGGCCACACTCTCCCTTGGGCAGTACACCCCCTCTACGGGTTTCTTCCCCCGCTTGCTCGTGCACATGCTGGCTCGCTTGCTCATGGAAAGGTCCCCTCTCTCCCATATGGCTCTTCTCATTTTTCCTTGGGAGCCTTCTACACACGCTTCTCTCTACGTGCTCCTGCACTCGTCCTAGCTAGGCAAGAAGCGTGTTCTCTCGGGCCGTGCCCCGGGGCAACTGGCCCTCGATCGCTGGCCAATATCTGACGAGATATGGACCAGATCTGATCGCTTTCTACAGAAAGCCTTCTCCTAGGACGCCATTAGAAGGCCTCTGTCTCTCCCGGCTCCCAATGGACAACACCCATCACCACATCCCTACATAGAGACTTCTCTGCCCCCAATGGGAGATGCCCAGACCCCTGTCCCTCCAGAGAAGATGGAGAATTTCAGGTTTCTATCCCTAGTGCCAGCTGGCACCTGGGCCTCTTAAGTTTACACGCTTCTGTAACCAAACCTCACCTCAATGACAGATCAAAAACAAAGCCTTTTTTAATATTGCCAGTGATTGGGTAAATAAAGTCTCGTCCAGGTAGACAGAGGTTCTCATGTACAAACCTCATCGATCCAATCCTTTCAATGCCTACCTACAGGATTTTCTCTGTTTCAATGTCCTTCCAGACACAGGTGTCTCCTACAGCCGCAACAGCGCCAAAGCAGCTACAGGTGTTCAGCTCTGACCTCACAGACTTCCAACAAGCTACAGGTGTTCAGCTCTGACCTCACGGACTTTTAACAAGATACAGGTGTTCGGCTCTGACCTTACAGAATTCCAACAAGCTGGAGCTGCACCTTCCCTCCCAGCCATGGGTGTTCTCACAGACCTGGAAAAGCATCAAAGCAGCCTATTCTTCCTGGACTTGGTCAACACTTCAGCCTTTTGACTTCCCTACATCGCCCCCAGTGTCAACAGGAAGTAGCCAGAAGAGAATCTATGCCCGTTATCCACCTGTTGTTAACAAAAGGCTGAAGTGGTGTGCTTCAGGACCAGGACAAGCAGCTCCAGGTTCTCCCAGTGTTCCCTAGTCCTTCCCCACTGCCTTGCATGGCTGGCAACTCTCTCTGTTAAAAACCCTCTACCCTAAACCCTCTGCCCTAAATTTTCCAGGGCAGAGACTTCTCTTATTCTTAACCTTACAACCTGACCATTTGTTGCTATTCCCCTCTCAACCTCTTACATGACAACCAAGAGCTGCTTCCAATGAGCCTAAATTTATTTACTTTAACTTACCTTATAAAAGGCAGCCCAAGCTCCCTATTTTTAATTATAGAAAAAGGGGGGAATGTTGGGACCAGCAAGCAGGCATTTCTACAGGCAGCCCCTGGGGCCTGGCAGACCCGGCAGGTATCAGGCATTTGGAAAGACACCCAGACCACCTGCTGACCACCTGGAACCATCGCACATGCTCTGGACCCCCTATAAGAGAACTGGGGCCCCTCCCCTCCTCTCTCCTTCTCGCTCCTTCTTCTCTCTCTCTCTCTCTCCTTCTCTTCCTCTCTCTCTCTGTCTGTCTGTCTCTCTCTCTTCCTCTCTATCTCTATCTACCTCCCTCTCTGTACCCCCCTCTACCTAATAAACCTCCCATGTGGAACCAATCTCGTGGTGTGATCTGTGAACCCGCGTGTAACCTCTGTAACCTCAACCTCTACATCTTTTTTATAATTCCTAACAGTTACTCCATCCTAAACCTCCAAGCCATCATAGTTTCCTAACATTTAGATTTCCCACATTATACTTGCTTTTAGTGATATCTTAGGTCCAGTCCATCTCTCCATGTAGTTCTAAGATCTGTCCTCCCTCTCTCTCTCCTACCTCTCCTCACCCTTTCTCCTCCCATTCCTTTCCTGCCCTCTCGCTCCTCCCATCTTTCCTGTCTTCTGGCTCATCCCAGCTCAACATTGTATGTAGTTGCTTTATTTTAGCCTGTTTACACAGAGTTGAGATAAGATGCTTAGAATGAGTATCACAATGCAATATCCAGATTGAAACCAGAGAGTGGTTGGGGAGGAGAAATCAGCATTTGAATGAACAAGGGTAAGGTGTATACATTTCAAAAGAACATTATACCAACACCAAGCAAGTCAAAAACTTGTATGAAAAAAAAATTCCATTCTCTAAAGAAAGAAATAATAGAAGATATCAGAAGATGGAAAGATTTCCCATGCTCATTCCTTGGCAAGTTTAACATAGTAAAAATGACCATCTTACCAAAAGCAATCTACAGATTCAATGCAATTCCCAGCAAATTACCAAAACAATTCTTTACAGACCTTGAAAGAAAAATTCTTAACTTCATATGAAACAATAAGACCACCAGAATTGGGGGGGGGGCAGCCAAGATGGACGCGCTGGGAGAACATTGTGTCTGAGAAGCGGAAAAACACACTCCATGCAGCAACCAGGAGACTGACTGAACTCTGGGCCCTAAAACAACAGCTATCGTGTTTACCGGGTGAGCGGAATCTCCCACGGCATGGGAATTGGTCAGGTCCACTCTCAGCTGCCCACCCAAAACCTGGAAGAAATCCAGGGTAATGCTGGCTTTGGGTCTCTGGGCTGGTGCCGTAAGGCTGCATGTCCCGATGACTTTCCCAGGCTGATTGGTGGGCACCACAGTGCCAGAGACTGGGAGTCCCAATCCCCAAAAAAAACCCACGGGGAAGGAAAGTTGCAAGACTGATCACGGGTCACCCAGTCTTTCCCTGGAAGGTCTTGCTGACCGCAGGTACCCGCCACCATCACAACTGAGCTCCTGCAGCTTGCGGAGAGCAGCTGCGCGCCCAGCTCAAAATCCCTACTCCCTCTTCAGAGGAGGCAGGAGGCATCCAGCAGAATCTGCCACAGACCACATTGTCTGTACCACAACCCGAGATTGGGGCTGAGAAAACCCAATCCTTTCGGGCACTCCCCAAAATGCTCCCATAACCCTGCTGCAGCAGAGTGGAAGGATATAGAGGCACACAGGGGCTTCACAGTGCCGGAACTCCAGTGCTGCCTGCGGCTCCTAGCAAACAAACTTCAGCTCGATATGTGGGGCTGTGGTCATTCTACATGTCCTAAGATTCTCCTGCTTCTAGCGAAATAAGTTCTAGCAGCAAGTTCTATCACCAGCGCCCCCCTCCCCGACCCCTGGCAGAGAAAGCCCGGCTCAGGATCGGACTGAGAAGCCCCAACCCGTTCTGGCACTCCCCTGAGAGCACCTCCATAAGCTTGCCCTAGTGGAGGGGAAGGTCAGAGGGGAAGGACAGAGAGGCAGCCTGCCAAGGACACAGCACCCTCTCTCCAGCTCACCCAGTGGCCCCTAGCAGAGAAACGAAGCTCTGGATCTGAGGACACTCAACCCTACCTGGTACTCTCTTAGGATCAGCAAACATAGGTTCTACTGCCAGGCTGCTTCTGGCAGAGAGATCTGGGCCTGGGATCTGGGATTGAGAACACTCAACCTAACTCTTTCCTGAGCTACCCCGGGACCAGTCAACATAACCCCTCCTGGCAAAGGGAAAAGACACAGAGGCAGCACACAGGAAAGGTGGACACCAAGTCCTGCAGCCACAGTGTCACAGAGCTGAATGTTAGCCTACCCACACACTTGCCGCAGCAGGACCAAATCAGAGAGTAGAGAGCAAGGGAAACCCCTGTGTACTCCAACTGGTCCTGCAAGAGAGTGAGTGAGCCTTCTAGGGAGAGTTTGCTCCAGACACAGGGCCTCTCCACAGAAGCAACCAGACGAGATCCCTGCCACCCACACCCCTAGTGTGGGCATCATAGGGATTCTTGGGATAGTGACCCCAATGTTGAAGCCTCTGCCTTGTGGGTCCACCAATGTAATCCAGGCAAACAATCCCTGGATCTCAGACAGAACTGCATAATAGTGGCCTGCAGGCCACTGCAATAGTCAGAGAATCCGCACATGCACACTGCGCCTGCTAAAAGTGCATGCAAATAGCACCAGCATCACATTCCTTACTTAGGCAAAACTGAAACCACAGTGCACACTCCTAAACCAGTGAACCTCTCTCATCTTCCTGAAAAAAAAAAAACAGTCCAGGAAACAGAAAGAGATGATTATAGACAAAAGTACAATCTCAAGGAACAAACAGTGAGGATTATAAATAACCAGATGGACGTAAGAACACTTCCAAGAAAAATCAGGACATAATGACATCACCAGCAACCCCACAAAACAATGGACACTTCAATTCACTAAATATACAAGAAAATGACCTTAAAACTATATTTCTCCAGCTATTAGAGGCCCATAAAGATGAAATGAACAAAGCCCTCAGAGAAATAGCCTATGAAATCAAGACTAACCAAGAGGAAACAAATCGTGCTCTCAGAGAAATGACCACGAAAATTGAGGCAAACAAAGAAGAAATGCACAAAGCTCTCAAAGAAATGTCCACACAAATGAAGGCAAATGAAGACATAAACAAAGCTCTCATAGAAATACAGGCAATTATACCCAAAGAAGTAGAGGCACAATTAGTGATACATAGAGAGGAAACTGAAAAAAAAAAATAGAAGCCATCATTGAAAAGCAGGACTCCACATTCAAACAGATGAAGGAAATGGTGCAAGACATGAAAATAGAATTAGAATCAATAAAGAAAACACAAATAGAGAAAAGCCAGGAGCTGGAGAACATAGAGAAAAGATTAGAAACTACAAAGGTAAGCATCACCACAGAATACAAGAGATGAAATAAAGAATCTCGGGAGCTGAAGATACACTTGCGGAAATTGACAAGTCGCTCAAAGAAAAAGTAAAATCAAAAAAGTTCCAAACAGAAAACATCCAAGAAATCAAGGACACCATGAAAAGACAAAACCTAAGAATAATAGGAGTAGAAGAAAAAGAAGACATCATGCTCAAAGGTCCAGAAAATATTTTCAAGAAAACTTTCCCAAGTTAAAGAAGGAGATGGCCATAAACATACAAGAGGCCTACAGAACACCAAGTAGACTAGACCAGAAAAGAAATTCTTCATGTCACATCATAGTCAAAATACTGAACCTACAGAACAAAGAAAAAATTCTAAAAGCAGCAAGGAAAAAAGGCCAAGTAACATAAGAAGTTAGACCTATCAGAATCACACCAGATTTCTCAACAGAAACTATGAAAGCCAGAAGGGCCTGGACAGAAATCATACAGTCCTTAAGGGACCAGAGATCCCAAACCAGACTACTATACCCAGCAAAACTTTCAATCAACATAGACGGAGAATTCAAAATATTCCAAGACAAAACCAAATTTAAACAATATCTACATAGTAACCCAGCTCTACAGAAGTTACTAAAAGGGAAACTCCAAACCAAAGAAAACAACTACATTTAAGGAAACAACGGAAATAGATAACTACACAATAACAACAACAAAAACCAAAAGAATACAAGCAATGAAACTCAGTGACACCACCAACCCCACATCTAAAGTAAATAACAATTGTTGTTCACTAGTTTCATTCAACATCAACAGACTCAACTCCCCAATAAAAAGACACAGACTAGCAGAACAGTTGCGGAAATAGGATCCAGTATTCTGTTGCATCCAAGAAACACACCTATGCAACAAAGATAAACACTACCTCAGAGTAAAGGGCTGGAAAAATGTTTTTCAAGCAAATGATTCCAGAAAACAAACTGGAATAGCCATCCTAATATCTAATAAAATAGACTTTCAACCCAAGTTATTCAAAAAAGATAAGGAGGGCCACTACATTCTCATCAAAGGAAAATTCCACCAAGAGGACATCACAATTTTGAATATCTATGCCCCAAATACAAGAGCACCTACATTCGTAAATGAAACAATATTAAAGCTTAAATCACACATTGATCCTAATACCTTAATAGTGGGAGACTTCAACACTCCACTCTCACCAAGGGACAGATCAACTAGACAGAAAACAAATAGGGAAATTAAAATACTTACAGAGACCCTATATCAAATGAACCTAATAGACGTCTACAGATCTTTTCATCCAAACTCAAAAGCGTTTACCTTCTTTTCAGCACCTCATGGAACCTTCTCCAAAATAGACCATATAGTTGGTCATAAAGCAAGCCTCAACAGATACAAAAAGATTGAAATAATTCCTTATATTCTATCTGACCACCATGGACTAAAGCTGGACCTCAACAACAACAGAAATAACAAAAAGCCGACACACACATGGAAACTGAACAACTTGTTACTCAATGACAGCTGGGTTAAGGAAGAAATAAAGAATGAAATTAAAGATTTTCTAGAATTCAATGAAAATGAAGGACAATATACCCAAATTTATGGGACACATTGAAAGCAGTGTTCAGGGGAAAATTTATAGCACTAAGTGCCTGCAAGAAGAAATTTATAACATCACATACAAACAACTTAATGGCCCAACTTAAAATCCTAGAAAAAAAAAAAAAAAGAAGCAGATAAACCCAAGAGGAGCAGACACCTGGAAATAATCAAACTCAGGGCTGAAATCAATCAATTAGAAACAAATAAAACTATTCAAAGAATCAATGAAAAAAAAAAGCTGATTCTTTGAGGAAATCAACACGATAGACAAATCCTTAGCCAAACTAACTAAAAAGCAGAGAGAATCTATCCAAATCAACAAAATCAGAGATGAAAAGGGTGACATAACTACAGACACTGAGGAAATTTAAACAATCATTAGGTCACACTACAAAAGCCTATATGCCAAACCCACGCCAGTGTCGCCATAGTAGCATAAGCTACAGGGCGGGGATATGATCTCCCCAGAAATACGCCCCCTGGAAGGTCCCTGGCAAAGTCATCCCACTTGGAAAAGAGACGTGTTTTGAAATTTTTACGCTTTTTTAGTTGTGGCTCTGGGGCTGGAATAATGAATTCTTTGATCTTTCTCTGTGACACCTGAAACAGCACAGTTAACTTTATAAAGAAATTTATCATTAGTAGATTGTTAAAGGCTTTAATAAAAATAAGTTTAAGGAAAGTAATGAATTAGATTTAGTATTGATAGGCATTAAGAATAGTGAAATAATAATAGGCTCCTTTTTTCAGAAATAATAGCATGAGAGGTGCAGCTGGCAGGAGTTTCCCCCTCCCTTTAGTGCCTTGTTCCTAAGGAAGATTATAAATCTTAAGCAGGACATATGGGAGGAGGCTATTAAAGCCTTGGCTTTAGTGGAAGAACAATTAAATAAAGCAAAGGTTAAACAGATAGCTTATAATTAAGAATGGGATTTAATTATTTTCAAAACATCATATACTCCTACAGGATGTTTATGGCAAAATGGAATTTTAGAATGGGTGCATTTACCCCATACTCAAGCAAAAATGCTTGCTTCCTATCCATATATGTGTTCCTTAATTATAAGCAAAGAAAGGATGAGATCAAAAGAATTATTTGGAAAAGAAATGCTTAATATAATTGTTCCATATAATAAAAAACAAACAGATATATTATTAATAAAAGATGAAGACTGGGGAATAGCATTACAGGGTTATTCAGGACAAATTAAATATCACTACCCCCGACATCCCTTAATAGAATTTTTCAAAGAAACAGAGTTAATTTTTCCAAGAAAATGTTCTTTACAGCCTATAGATTGCGCTCTTTGCATTTTCACAGATGGTTCCTCTAATGGAAGGTTTGCAGTTTATGTCCCAGGCAGAGAACCGCTAGTAAGACAAGATGTACAGACTTTTGCTCAAAAGGCAGAGATTAAAGCGGTTATTCTGGCTTTTCAAACCTTCTCAGAAAAATTTAATCTTTATACAGATTCAATATATGTAGCTAGCCTTTTTCCTGTAATAGAAATTGCTCTTTTGTCGGGGCATTCTCAAATTATTCATTTGCTTCAGGATTTACAAATTTTAATTAAAAATATGACAGAAAACTTTTTATAGGCCACATTAGATGGCACTCAAAATTACCTGGTCCATTAAATCAAGGAAACTATATGGCAGATGCCTTAACAAGAGGAATAGTAATGAATATATTAGAAGCTCAAGAAAGCCATGCTTTACATCATCAAAATGCATTAGCCCTTAAAAGGCTATTTCATATTACAAGAGAACAGGCAAGACAAATTGTAAAAAATTGTGGTGATTGTCCTCAGGTGTACCATCCATTAAAAATGGGGTTAATCCTAGAGGACTTAAAGCTCTATCACTATGGCAAATGGATGTTACTCATGTTCCAGAGTTTGGAAAATTAGCATATGTCCATGTTACTGTAGACACATATTCTCATATGATATTTGCCTCAGCAAGAACAGGAGAGGCAGTTAAGGACGTCATTCAACATCTAATCCAATGCTTTACAACTATGGGATGTCCAAAAAGAATAAAAACTGATAATGCTCCAGCATATACATCAAAAGCACTTGCAGTATTCTTACAGAGCTGGAACATAGAGCATGTGACAGGTATATCATATAATCCCCGAGGACAGGCAATTATTGAAAGAACACATCAAATATTAAAAAATCAAATTATCAGATTTAAACAAGCTCACACTTATTTCTCGCCTGGTCATTTGCTGAGCCATTTATTGTTTGTATTAAACCATTTAAATACTGATGAGCAGGGCAATACTCCTGCTATGAAACATTGGTCTGGGCTTAAAAATGAACAGCTTCCACAAGTATATTGGAAGGATTTGTTAACCGGATCCTGGAAGGGACCGGATGCTCTAATTTCCTCTGGAAGGGGATATGCATGTGTGTTTCCACAGGATGCCGACTCCCCCATCTGGATCCCAGATAGACTCATCCAGCCGGCTAATATCGAGACGGCAACAACAACAACAACAACAAAAAAACGAAAGCAAAAAAAGGAAAAAAAAAATGGAAGCGAAGCTGCAGAAGCTCTCGTTGATGCCCAAGAAAATGACAACATGGACACAACTGAAACACCTGATGAGAGAAGCACAGGAATTGGTGAAGGCTCAACAAAAGCCTAAAACCCCTGAATTTATATTTCTGGCTGTATTGTCATTACTTATGTGTCAGAATGCTGTTGTGCATAGTAAAAGTTATTGGGCTTATGTACCAAAACCACCCCTTATACACCCTATGGGTTGGATGGATCCAGATTATGTGAAAGTACTAACTAATGATACTGGACTTCTAGTAGGTTTCCAGGATTATGAGGGAAGAATAAATAGCTCAGCTTATTTACATTTTGAGGGCAGAACTGATTCGCTCCCCATTTGCATTGCCCTAAAAGGATCTCCACCATATGGTTGTCTGCCTATAAATTATCAAACTTTTCTTACAGATGCTCCTGATTTGACAGTTAAAGGCAGAAGAAAAAATGATAAAAGATTAATGTGGGAGCTTCAAATTTCTACTTTGGGGTACCTTAATTATAATGTAACTTTTGAAAAGGCTCCTTTTTTATGCCTCTCCCTCTTTGTGCAGAGAAATTTAGAGATAAAGATCAATTTTGGGAAAGTAGCCTTACAGGTGCCCCTAAATGGTTAGAATGTGGCTTCCCTCAGGCTGCAGCTAAATATGTGCCTGTAGGGACCCATATGGGATTTTTCAATTGTTTCAGGTAATTATGATTATACTAAATATTTAAAAAATAATTCAGATAAGTTCAATGGATATATCCCTCCAGGATTGGGACAAAAAGTACAAAGATGGTTTTCACCTGGTTATGTGGAACCTATTTGGGTCTCTAGAGATCCTAAGACCAATGCTACAGTTTCACATCATGAGTTGTTTAGATTGGCAGCTAGTGCCAATATGATTTTACAAAAAAGGCCTAAAAGGAAAAATTCTGTGCCTTTGGAAACCAGGGCATGTGTTGCTTATCCTTTTGCTCTTCTTATGGGATATACTTCTCAAATTAATAAAACTCATGTTGGAAATTCTTATAAAATTCATTGTGTAGCTTGCAGGGTTACTAATTGTATTGATTCTAATATTGATAAGAATATTGCTCTTACGATTTTAATTAAGAGACCTGCTTATGTTATGCTTCCTGTTGATTAACAGGAAAAAGAATGGTGTAAAAATACTGCTTTAAAGACTTTAGAAAAGCTAAGTGAATTGATTAGGCCTAAGAGATTTGTTGCAGCACTTATTTTAGGAATTTCAGCATTAATTGCAATTTTGACCACCTTTGCTATTGCTACTACAGCATTAGTTCAAGAGATACATACAGCAGATTTTATTAATGAGATGAATAAAAATATTTCTTTAGCCCTTTTAGAACAATTTATTATAGATAAAAAGTTAGAATCCAAGATAAATGCGCTGGAGGAAGCAGTTTTAGCCTTGGGACAAGATATGGTTAACATTAGGACGAGGATGGAAACTCGATGCCATGCTGCCTTCTCATATATTTGTGTTACACCTTTACCATACAATGCTTCTGACCAATGGAAAAAGGTAAAAAATCATTTACAAGGAGTTTAAAAAGATACGGATATTACTCATGATTTAGATAGTTTGCAAAAGAATATAGCATCTATTAGCAAGGCTCATTTGGATGAAGCAAGTTTGAGTTCTTTAGCTTCTGATTTAGAGTCATGAATTAGAAATTTAAATTCTTTAAATTGATTTTATTATTTTTATTGGTTGTGCTCCTGTTTCCTTGCCTTTTTAAATTACTGCTCCACTCCATCCGCACTATAGAGCGAGATTTGTTTGAATTGCATCTTAAAAACAAGAAAGGGGGAGATGCCACACCCACGCCAGTGTCGCCATAGTAACATAAGCTACAGGGCGGGGATATGATTTCCCTGGAAATACGCCCCCTGGAAGGTCCCTGGCAAACTCATCCCACTTGGAAAAGAGATGTGTTCTGAGATTTCTACACTTCTTCAGTTGTGGCTCTGGGGCTAGAATAATGAATTCTTTGATCTTTCTCTGTGACACCTGAAACAGCACAACTAACTTTATAAAGAAATTTATCATTAGTAGATTGTTAAAGGCTTTAATAAAAATAAGTTTAAGGAAAGTAATGAATTAGATTTAGTATTAATAGGCATTAAGAATAGTGAAATAATAATAGGCTCCTTCTTAAGAAATAATAGCATGAGAGGTGCAGCTGGCAGGAGTTTCCCCCTCCCTTCAGTGCCTTGTTCCTAAGGAAGATTATAAATCTTAAGCAGGACATATGGGAGGAGGGTTAACAAAGGTGTAGTTAGATTTTGATATAGAGAGGGACTTTGGCAGGCATCTGACTTAGCTTATGACTTTCCTCTTCATTGGTTAGCAATAATGAAACTATATTTGAGGTTTCTTTTCCTTTGTTTGCTCTGATCAAAAAGTTTTTAGGCCAAGATTATTCGTGGGTACTGCTTTATGTCTGACTGCATTTTGAGTTAAAATGTAAACTCTGTATTCTTGGTAAATAAAAGTCTGAATGTTCTGGGAAGTATGCCAATTTTAAGATACCTTTTGTGAAATCATCATAAAAATACTAGCTTGATTTCAGTAAAGTTGCACCAGAGTCAAAACCATCAAGGTGTCTCTGTCTGTCAATTCTTCACCAAAACCGTGTCTTCCTGTCTAAAGCCTTGTTCTCCCATGGACGACCGAGCCCGACTGGGCCGGTCCGTGGCACCTATATGCCACAAAATTTGAAAACTTAAAATGAAATGGACAATTTTCTTGATAGATTCCATCTTCCAACATTAAGTCAAGATCTGGTAGAAAGAGTGAATAGCCCCATATTCCCCAAGGAAATTGAAGCAGTCATTCATAGTCTCCCCTCCAAAAAAAGCCCTGGGGCAGATGGTTTCAGCGTGGAATTCTACTAGACCTTCAAAGAAGTGCTAACACCAATTCTCCTCAAACTATTCCACAAAATAGAAACAGAAGGTACATTACCAAACTCATTCTATGAAGCGATAGTCAACCTGATACCTAAACCACACAAAGACCCAACAAAAATGAGAACTTCAGACCTATCTCTCATATGAACATTGATGCAAAAATACTCAATAAAATACTTACAAGAACACATCAAAGATTTCATTCATCACGACCAAGTAGGCTTCATCCCAGGCATGCAAGGGTGGTTCAACATACAGAAATCCATCAATGTAATCCACCACATAAACAAACTGAAGGAGAAAAACCACATGCTTATCTCCTTAGATGCTGAAAAAGCATTTGACAAAATCCAACACCCATTCATTTTTAAAGTCTTGGATAGATCAGGGATACAAGGCACATATCTAAACATAGTAAAGGCAATATACAGCAAGCCTATAGCCAACATCAAACTCAATGGAGAGAAGCTTAAATCAATCCCACTGAAATCAGGGACAAGACAAGGCTGCCCATTGTCTCCATATCTCTTCAACACAGTACTTGAAATCCTAGTCAGAGCAATAAGACAACTAAAGGAGATCAAGGGGATACAAATCGGAAAGGAAGAGGTCAAAGTGTCACTATTCGCAGATGATATGATAGTATATATGATTGACCCCAAAAATTCAACCAGAGAACTCCTCCAGCCGATAACCACCTTCAGCAAAGTGTCAAGATACAAAATCAACTCAAAAAAATCAGAAACGATCCTGTATACCAAAGACAAGGGCAGAGAAAGAAATTTAGGAAAAAACACCTTTCACAATAGCCACTAATACCATAAAGTACCTTGGGGTGACACTAACCAAGCAAGTGAAAGACCTGTTTGAGAAAAACTTCGAGTCTCTGAAGAAAGAAATTGAAGAAGATATCAGAAGATGGAAAGATCTCCCCTGTTCAAGGATTGGTAGGATTAACATTGTGAAAATGGCCATCCTGCCAAAAGCAATCTACAGATTCAATGCAATTCCCATCAAAATACCAACTCAATTCTTTACAGACCTTGAAAAAAAGATTCTCAGCTTCATATGGAGAAACAAAAACCTAGAATCTCCAAAAGAAACTTGTACAACAACAGATCATCTGGAGGTATCTCCATCACCAATCTCAAGTTATACTACAGAGCAATAGTAATAAAAACTGCATGGTATTGGCATAAAAACAGAAAGGAGGATCAATGGAACCAAATAGAAGACCCAGAAATAAACCCACACACCTATGAATAATCGATATTTGACAAAGAAGCCAAAACCATTCAATGGAAAAAAGACAGCATCTTCAACAAATGGTGCTGGTCCAACTGGATGTCCATATGCAGAAAAATGAAAATAGATCTATATTTATCACCCTGCACAAAACTAAAGTCCAAGTGGATCAAAGACCTAAGCATAAAACCAGATACTCTAAATCTGTTAGAAGAAAAAGTGGGGAACAGCCTAGAACTCATTGGCACAGGAGACAACTTCCTGAACAGAACACCAACAGCACAGGCTCTAAGAGCAACAATCAATAAATGGGACCTCATGAAACTGAAAAGCTTCTGTAAAGCAAAGGACACCATCATCAAAACAAAAGGACTGCCTACAGATTGGGAAAGAATCTTCACTAACCCTTTATCTGAGAGAGGACTAATATTCACTATATACAAAGAACTAAAGAAGCTGAAAAGCAGCAAACCAAGTAATCCAATTAAAAAATGGGGAACAGAGCTAAACAGAGAATTCTAGACAGAGGAATATCGAATGGTAGAGAAACACTTAAGGAAATGCTCAATCTCATTAGCCATCAGGGAAATGCAAATCAAAACGACCCTGAGATATCACCTTACACCCATCAGAATGGCCAAGATAAAAAACTCAACTGACAACACATGCTGGAGAGGTTGTGGAGAAAGGGGAACCCTCCTCCACTGCTGGTGGGAATGTAAACTGGTACAACCACTCTGGAAAACTATCTGGCACTTTCTAAGACAATTGGGAATAGTGCTTCCTCAAGACCCAGCTATACCACTTCTAGGTATATACCCAAAGTTTGCTCAAGTACACAAAAGGGATTCTTGCTCAACCATATTTATAGCACCTTTATTTGTAATAGCCAGAACCTGGAAACGACTCAGATGTCCAACAATGGAGGAATGTGTTCAGAAATTGTTGTATTTTTACACAATGGAATACTACTCAGCAATCAAAAAGGAGGAAATCATGAAATTTGCAGGCAAATGGTGGGATCTAGAAAAGATCATTCTGAGTGAAATATCCCAGAAAGAGAAAGACAAACACGGTATATACTCACTTATATGGACCTATAAGAAATGATAAACATAATGAAATCTATACACCTAAAAAAGTAATCAATAGAGTGGACATGGGGTAAGATGATCAATCCTCGTTTAGAAAGACAGGTGGAATGTGCATTGAAGGTATGACAGGAGTCTACTGAGCGCATCTGAAAGACTCTAACTAGCAGTATTGTCAAAGCAAAGACTCATGACCAAACCTTTGACAGAGTACAGGGAATCATGAAAAAGAAGGGGAGTTAGTCTGATGGGGAAAAGATAGGAGCTCCACAAGGACCAAATATATCTGGGCACAGGGTCTTTTCTGAGACTGACATTCAACCAAGTTCCATGTATGGATATAACCTAGAACCTCCGCTCAGATGTAGCCTGTGGTAGCTCAGTAACCAATTGGTTTCCCAAAGTGAGGGCAACAAGGACTATTTCTAACAGGAACTCAATGACTGGCTCTTTGGTCTCCCCACCCCCGAAGGGAGGAGAGTCCTGTTAGGCCACAGAGGAGGGCTTTGCAGCCAGTCCTGAAGATACCTGATAAAACAGGATCAGATGAATGGGGAGGAGGTCCACCCCATCAGTGGACTTGGAAAGGGGCACGGTGGAGATGAGGGAGGGAGGGTGGGACTGGGAGGGAATTGGGGAGCGGGACATGGCTGGGATACAGAGTTAATAAAATGTAACTGATAAGAAAAAAATAAAATTCAAAAAAAAAAAAAAGAATACCAGAATCGCAAAAACAATCCTCTTTGATAAAAGGTCTTTTGGAGATACCTCCATCCCTGATCTCAAGCTGTATTATAGAGCAATAGTAGTAAAAAATGCATGGTATTGGCATAGAAACTTAATGGTGGATCAATAGAATTAAATAAAAAAAACCCTGCAATAAACCTACACAGTTATGGATACATTATTTTTGACAAAGTTGCCAAATCCATACAATGGAAAAAAGACAGTATCTTCAACAAATGGTGCAGGCTTTACTGGATGTCTACATGTAGAGAAATGGAAATAGTTTCATACCTATCACCCTGCATAAAACTAAAGCCCAAGTGGATCATAGACCTCAATATAAAACCAGACACACTAAACCTGTTAGAAGAAAAAGTGAGGAATTGCCACAAGAGACAAGTTCCTAAACAGAATACCAACAGCACAGGCTTTAAGAGCAACAATCAATAAATGGAATCTCATGAAACTCAAAAGCTTCTGTAAAGCAAAGGACACTGTTGTCAGAACAAAATGATGGCCTACAGATTGGGAAAGTATCTTCACCAATCCTCTATATGATAGAGGGCTGATATACAGATTATATAAAGAACTCAGGAAGGAACAAATCAAGTAATCCACTTAGAAAATGGGGTACAGATTTAAACAGAGAATTCTCAATAGAGGAATATTGACTGTCAGATAAACACTTAAAGGAATGCTCAACATTGTTAATCATCAGGGAAATGCAAATCAAAACAATCCAGAGTTTCACCTTACAACCAACAGAATTGCTAAGATGAAAAACTCAAGTGACAACACATGCTGGAGCAGATATGTATAAAGGGGAACTTTCCTCCATTGCTGGAGGGAGTGTTAACTTTTACAACCACGTTGTAAATCAATCTGGCACTTTCTCAGATAATTAGGTATAGCACTAACTCAATATTCAGCTATACCACTGCTAGGCTCATATCCAAATGGTGTTCAAGTATACAAGAAGAACATTTGCTCTAATATGTTCATAGCAGTTTTATTTGTAATAGCCAGAAGCTAGAAATAACCCAGATGTCCCTCAGTAGAGGAACAGATAGAAAAATTGTGGTACATTTACACAATGGAATACTACTCTGTAATTAAAAAGA
This sequence comes from Meriones unguiculatus, assembly GCF_030254825.1. NCBI lineage: Eukaryota > Metazoa > Chordata > Mammalia > Rodentia > Muridae > Meriones > Meriones unguiculatus. The sequence continues at coordinate 21,087,335 of NC_083353.1, read as the reverse complement.
AGGAAATCACCAACTTTTGCAGGCAAATTGTGGGAACTATAGAAGTTCATCCTGAGTGAGGTATCCCAGAAGCAGAAAGACACACAGGTTATATACTCACTCATAAGTGGATATTAGACATATAATATAGAATAACCTTACTAAAACCTGTATACTTAAGCTAATCAAGAAGGAGGACTCTGGGTAAGATGTTCAGTCTTCATTCAGAAAGGCAAATGGGACCGGCACCAGAAGAGCAAGAAAATTGGAACAGGACAGGAGCCTACCACAGAGAGCCTCTGAAAGACTACCCTGCAGGGTATTCAAACCGGTGCTGAGACTCATAGCCAAACTTTTGGCTGAGTGCAGAGAATCTTATGAAATAAAGGGGAGATAGAAATACCTGAAATGGACAGGAGCTTCAAGGAGAGCACCAGAACAAAAAAATCTGGACAAAAAGGGTGCTTTCTGAGACTGATATTCTAAACAAGTACCATTCATGGAGAAAACCTAGAACCCCTGCACAGATGTAGCCCATGGTAGTTCAGTGTCCAATTTGGTTCCCTAGTAATGGGAACATGAACTGTCTCTGAAATTAACTGTTTGGCCTACTTTTTGATTACCCCAACCCTCAGGGATTTGCAGCCTTACCAGGCCTTTGAGGAAGACAATGCAGCCACTACTGATGAGACCTGATATAGTAGGATCAGATGGGAGAGGAGGAGGACCTCTCCTAACAGTGGAGTTGGGGAGAGGCATGGGTGGAGAAGACGGAGGAAGGGTGGGATTGGGAGGGGAAGAGGGACTGAGCTACTTTGTACTTTGGAGTACAAAGTGAATAAACTGTAATTAATAAAAATAAAAATGTGTAAAAAGGCACTGTCTTTCAGCCCCTTTTTAGTGTCTGTTCTATATGTGGATTCTGTTTATTCTCCATGAACATTCCCAAGACTTGGGGTCAGAGACATTCTCTTTAATATGACTATTCCACAGTTATATGTTCTCTGTACTTTAACCAATTGTGAGCTTCTATCTTACCTTCTTTGTACTGTAAGAAGAAGGTTTTAGGATGAATGCTAAGAATAGCATGATTCTATGTGCTCAAATATAAGGATGTGAAAGCAGTTTGATGCATGTCCAATCACAAAACAATATAAAACAAACAATAGTAGCTTTTTTTCTTGGTTCAAAGACCATCACCTACATAGTTTCTTGAAAATGTTTTCATTTCTAGTCATTACCATTAATTTTGTTCCCTATGTTTCCCCATGTAAGGATGGGAAATACTTTCTAAAAGTTAATCTGTAGAGTCCTCCTAAGTGTGTCAGACTTCAATACAACCCCCCTTTAGAGCTCAGCCTGTCAGCCAGTGTCTGAAGTAGCAGCTTTTCTATCTCCACACAAAAATGATAACAGTCTCCACATTTTCTTCTCCTTTTGTGTGTCAACACAACATTGACTAAAATGTATCCAGGGAAAGCCTGTCCTCACTGTGACCATTGTCTCACAGGCTCTCATTGCCCTTAGCATTAACCTCAAAATTATCAAGAGACTTCCCATGTCAGGCAGTCTGAGTTATATGCTGGCCTCCATGAATAAGCCATTTTATTTGTTTCCACAAGGATGAGCTTTCCCAGGCTCTGTGCATTTAAGACCTTCTGCCTTTCATGAAAACAGAGCCCTGTGAATGGGTAAAGGGCTCCACTCTGCAATTTGAACAGACAAATCTCTTCCATCAGGCCTGCTCTCAAGTACCTGCTTATGAAGATGGCATTCCTCTCCCTTTATTTCTGTTGCATCTCCCACCAGTGCATTCACTTTTCATCTTACTATCTATCACCTTAGTATTTTTTTTTTGACTAACAGTACTAACTACTGTCTTCTCAATGTAAATAAATAGGAAATTTACATGTTAACTTCCATTGAATGACAACATATGTACATGTTAATGAAACTCTGTGCAATGGGAGATAGTGTGTACATACATACATTTGAAATGATGTCTAGCTGTGTTTCTGTGTCAATAAACTATTTATCATAGGTTTTTGGCATATGCCTGTTTCTCTTCTGCCAGCAACCTAAATTCTCAGATTATAAGCACTTGTCAACCTAGCTGGGCACAGGTGTGACTCTTAACGCCATCATATGTGGCAAATTAAGTCCAATAATGGTGCAGGGGTAATATCTTAGCAAGATGGCTAGGATTGCCAACCAAAACATTTTTTTCACATGTCTCACCACCAGCAGCCATCCTTCTAGTAAACCCTAATAAGATTGAAAATGATTGTAACTCACAGCCCCATCTAATACTATAAGTAGTGGAATTCTAACTATACTATTGATTGTGCGCATAAATTAAAGCAGTGTAACAGAGCATGGAGCTAACATAATTTCCACTGGTTACCTCTAGGAGGAGCTTGAACTGTAGGCTTAGTCTGGGGGAGACTAGAGAGAAGTTGTTTGTGGGGGAACCTGGTCAAATAGAGATCCTCCCTGGTCATGTCTACAGCATAGAGGGTCACCACCAGCTGCAAGATCAGTGGTATCTGCACAGCTCTCAGAACCACCTATTTAGCCTGATTCACCAAAAGCAGAGAATTAGACCTCGCTAACTCCCAGGCATCTTGACTGCTCCTAGATCTAGGACAGAGTTCACTTTCATCACCATGAGCATTCAGACTGAAAATGTTACAGGTTTTTTTTTAATTTTTTATTAATTACACTTTATTCATTTTGTATCCCCCCGTAAGCCCCTCCCTCCTCCCCTGTCAATCCCACCCTCCCTCCCCTTTCTGCATGCATGCCCCTCTCCAAGTCCACTGATAGGAGAGGTTCTCCTCTGCTTTCTGATCTTAGTCTATCAGTTCTCCTCAGAAGTGGCTGCATTGTCCTCTACTGTGGCCTGGTAAGGCTGCTCCCCCCTCAGGGGGAGGTGATCAAAGAGCAGGCCAATCAGATTATGTCAGAGGCAGTCCCTCTTCCCATTACTATGTAACTCACTTGGACACTGAACTGCCGTGGGCTACATTTGTGCAGGGATTCTAGGTTATCTCCATTAATAGTCCTTGGTTGGATTATGAGTCTCTGGAAAGTTCCCTGTGTTCAAATTTTCTTGTTCTGTTGCTCTCCTTGTGGAGACCCTGTCCTCTCCAGCTCTAACTATTTCCCTCTTCTTACATAAAATTCCATTCACTCTGCCCAACAGTTGGCCATCAGGCTCAGCATCTGCTTTGATAGTCTGCAGGGCAGAGGCTTTCAGAGGCCCTCTGTGATAGGTTCCTAGTTTGTTTCCTGTTTTCTTTTTCTGGCTTTCAGAAGCCCTCTGTAGAAGGTTCCTAGGTTGTTTCCTGTTTTCTTCTTCTTCTGATGTCCATCCTCTTTGCCTTTCAGAATGGGGATTGACCATTTTAGTTAGGGTCCTCTCTCTTGCTTAGTTTCTTTAGATGCACAGATTTTAGGTTACAGGTTATTTTTATGAAGAGTGTTTTAGCTTCCTCCTCAGTGCATTAGCTTGTAATACAGACACCTTTAGAGCTCAGCCTGACATCCAGTGTCTGAAGCATCATTTTTTTATATTTATATTGCGTACTAATCTCTCTTCTATCAGTACAATGGTCAGTTAGACATCCTTGCCCTACTAAAATACAAACTGAATGTCTAGGAGAGCATACAAGGACCAATGTGTCCTTTAATCTTTTATGGGAGATACTACTTTGAGTGAAGATTAAATAAATATTTTTCCACTACTTTTGCCTATCTGGATAGCATGATTTTAAAGGTGATTTGACAAAAATTGTCATTTTTATGGCTGTGTTGATTAGCAGAATAAGTATTTTAGAAATAATTACATTTCTTTTCATATTAATCATCCATATCTTTAAAATGGTTAATCTTTAAATTCCAGTACTGACATTATTTTTCTTTATTAAATTTCTGACATTATCTATGTATTAAATTAGTTTCTGTTCTAGTTATTTAGTGAAAATGAAAGTACTTACATATATCATGAGGAATTATGTTACATAAACAAAAACTACAGCAAGACAGGAATACATCAAATATCTGGCAGACACTGAATATGTACACGATGAAAGCTATGTGCATTCACCTGTCTAAATTCCACAGTCTCCATGTGTTCTACGTATGGACAGAAAACACATGGGCAGCAGCAGAGACTCAGAGAGCATCTGACTTGCCACCCTGCTCCTTATCCTGTCATTGTTGAAAAATTAACTGTATTGGAATATACATATTCTACATAAAGTTGTATTCTATAAAAGCAATCTACTTTCAAGATTATGTTATATAAACATATTTATACCAAATTCTGATTAGATTTTATGACAAATAGATAAACATTAAAATCATCTGAGAGGGACAAACATCAATAGAGAAAAAGCCTTAGTAGTACTGGGCATTGGGCAAGCCTGTAGGGCATTTTCTTAATTATGATTTGACAGGGGAGGATGGAGTAAATTGTAGGTGATTCCAGCCATTGATGGTGAAACTGGGATCCCCAACAAAGCAAACTGAGCAAGCTATGAGGAGGAATCCAGTAAACATCTCTCCTCTATGGCCTGTGTTCACCTCCTGCCTCTGGGTTCTTTCTCTGTTTGAATCCCAGCCCTGACTTCCCTCAGTGATGCACTGTTACCTGGAAGTAAAAGAAAAACAAAATTTCTCATCCTTTTATGTTGCTTTTGGTCATGACGTTTTATTATAGCCATAATAATTCTTAAAAAGACACACCCTTTACCCTCCTCTTTCTCTCTTTTCCATGATTCATTTACTTCAAGTTTCTTTCCCTCACCTAGTTCCCCTTCTATATATCCACTATAGGTGAATTCATGTTTAAATATTCATGTTTAAAATATAAGATTTGTAAATAAGATAGTACATGTAATAATTTTGTTTCTAAACTACATGTCCACCTCTACCTCTTCCTCATGGGTCACATACCACTCTGAATTCTCCCAAACTGCTCTCAAATATAGAGACCTAGCAACTTCACTCTATACTAAAGAACTATGACTGTGTCTTGATAGACTTTACCTTCCAGGCTTTTATCTCATATTTATGAGTAAATTTAACATTACGAATTGGAAACCCATGACACCCATGTAAACAATATGCTAACAAATGTCATCTAAGAGCAACAATCAATAAATAGGACCTCATGAAACTGAAACACTTCTGTAAAGCAAAAGATACTGTCTTCAGAACAAAACGACAGCCTACAGACTGGAAAAGGATCTTCACTAACCCAATTAAAAATCCAATGAAAAAATGGGGTACATGTGTTGTCACTCAAGTTTTTCATCTTGGCTATTCTGATGGGTGTAAGGTGAAATCTCAGGGTTGTTTTGATTTGCATTTCCCTAATGGCTAATGATGTTGAACATTTCTTTAAGTGTTTCTCTGCCATTGTATATTCCTCCGCAGAGAATTCTTTGTTTAGATCTGTTCCCCATTTTTTAATTGGATTACTTAGTTTGCTGCTTTTCAGCTTCTTTAGTTCTTTATATGTACTGTATATTAGTCCTCTGTCAGATAAAGGTTGGTGAAGATTCTTTCCCAATCTGTAGACAGTCATTTTGTTTTGATGACGGTGTCCTTTTCTTAACAGAAGCTTTTCAGTTTCATGAGGTCCCATTTATTGAAAGATGACAATGCAGCCACTCCTGATGAGATCTGATAGACTAAGATCAGAAGGATGGAGAGGGGGACCTCCCCTATCAATGGACTTGGGGAGGGGCATGCATGAAGAAGGGAGAGGGAAGATGCGATCTGGGGATTATGGAGGATACAAGTGAATAAAGTGCAATTAATAAAAAAAAGAAAAAATGGTGTACAGTGCTAAACAGAGAATTCTCAATAGAACAATATTGAATGGCAGAGAAATAATTAAAGAAATGCTCAATGTCCTTAGTCTTCAGGGAGATGCAAATCAAAACAACCTTGAGTTTTCACCTTGCACCTTTCACAATGGCTAAGATCAAAAACTCAAGTGATAATAACACATGAGGCCCTTTCTCAGACACATAGAAAAAGCACTTCCTCAAGATCCAGCTATAGCACTCATAGGTATATATCCAAAAGTTTCTCAAGTCCACAACAATGAAATTTGTTCAACCATGGTTGTAGCAGCTTTATTTGTAATAGCCAGAACCTAGAAACAACCCAGGTGACCGTCAATGGAAGAATGGACACAGAAATTGTGGTACATTTACACAGTGAAATACTACTCAGCAATTAAAAACAAGGAAATATACTCACTTATATGTGGATACTAGACCTATAAGATAGGATAAACATACTAAAATCTGTACACCTAAAGAAGTTAAACAAGAAGGAGGACCCAGGCTAAGAGGATCAGTCTCACTTATAAAGACAAATAGAATGGACATTGGAAGAAGGAGAAAACAAGAAACAGGACAGGGGCCTACCACTGAGGGCTTCTGAAAGTCTCTCTGTAGCAGTGTGTCAAAGCAGATTCTGAAACTCATAACCAAACTTTGGGCAGAGTGCATGGAATCATAAGAAAGAAGAGGTTGTTAATAAGACCTGGAGGGTACAGGAGCTTCACTTGGTGAGCAACAGAACCAAAATATCTGGGCTCAGGCGCATTTTTTGAGACTGATACCCCAACCATGGTCCATTCATGGCTATAACCTAGATCCCTGCACAGATGCAGCCCATGGAAACTCAGTATCCAAATGGGTTCCCTAGAAAGGGGAAGAGGAGCTGCCTCTGATATGGACTAAGTGGCTGTCTCTTTGACCCACCTCTCATCATCCATGAGAAAGGAGTAGCCTTGCCAGGCCACAGAGAAGGACAATGCAGCCAGTATTGATGAGAATTGAATAGCTAGGGTCAGATGGAAGGGGATGTGGACCTCCCCTATTGGTGGACTTAGAGAGGGGCATGGGAAAAGATGAAGGATAGAGGGAGGATGGCATTTGGAGGGGATGTGGGAGGGGCTACAGCTGGGATACAAAGCAAAAAAATATAATTAATGTAAAAAATAAAAATTTAATTAAAAAAAAAAACATGACCAAAGCCACTTTTGAAGAAAGTGTTTATTAGGGCTTTCAGAGAACTAGAATCCGTGATAGCAGTTGAAGGCTGCAGGTGGCAAACCTTGTTTTAAGTTGAGCAGAAGCTCAGGGCTCACATCTCAAAATCTATGTATCTATTTAGATGTGTATGTATATATGTATGAATGTATGTATGTGTACCTTGTGTGTGCTATAACTGGAATTACAGATGACTGAGAATCATCAAACAATTCGTTGGAATCAAATATGAGCGTTTTATAAGAGTTGAAATGCTCATAACTGCTGATCTGACTCTATTCCCAAACCTTTCTGTTTTAATATGTATTTCCTTTATCTGCTCAACTTTTCTCTCCTCCCGACATTTCCAATCCCTCTCCAATCCAGATTTCCCTCTCCTCTCCATCCTCTCTTTTCTTTCCTTTCTCTCACCTACTCTTCTACTCCCCCCCTTCTTTTTTCCTTTCTTTTCCCTGTTTCTCCTGTTTCTTTCTGCTGATTGTTGATTAGGATATTTATTGTTTCCTCAGGATTGTGAGCAAAGGTTTTCTAGTATATTTCTATTAAACTCACTTTACTTAAATGTTTTCGATTTTTAATGGAAGCCTGTCATGAGTGCATCTCCATATTTTCATATTGTGAGCTCAAAGTTGGTCCTTGAGCTTCAATGTTGACTTTTCCCCCAGTGATTGGTTACTCACTTTGATGATATTTTTGGCTGAAGATTTAATGTGGATTCTTTCACAGCCCAGTACCCTGGCTATTTACTTTCTCATTTGATGACTGTTTTGCATAGGTCCCTACAAGACAGCCCAGCTGCCTATAATTTATAAACCAGGCCTCTGCAATTAGAACTGAAAAGCATCAGACAGCCTGGGCAATCAAGATGGAGTCTCACACCCAGGTCTTCATATTCCTGCTCCTCTGGTTGTCTGGTGAGACATTAAAGAGTATTAGAGTATTAGAATATCATCAATAAGTTCATTTGTAGAAAAAACAGCTGTTTACTATAAACCAATTGTATTCAGGCAATGCCTTTAGGACTTTGCAGCCAGTCCTGAAAATACCTGACAAAAGGGAGTCATATGAAAGGGGAGGAGGTCCTCCCCTATTAGTGGACTTGGAAAGGGGCAGGGAGGCGATAAGGGAGGGAGGGTGGGATTGGGGAGGGAATGAGGGATACAGCTGGGATACAGAATTAACAAAATGTAACTAATGAGAAAAATAAAATTATGAGGAAAAAAAAGGAAAATAAAAAAGAAAAAGCATTTTGGATGCCAACATTTTTATTAGGAACTCCTCTGTGTATACTCATTGTGTATTTCTGGTTGCAGGTGATGAGGGGAACATTGTGATGACACAGACTCCTGAATTCATGTCCACATCTGTTGGAGAAAGAATTAGCCTTAGCTGCAAGTCTAGTCAGAGTGTGAGTGGTTTGGTATCTTGGTACCAGCAGAAACCAGGGAAGCCTCTTAAACTGCTGATCTATGATGCATCCGATAGATACACTGGGGTCCCTGATCGCTTCACAGGCAGTGGATCTGGGACAGATTACACTCTCAGCATCAGCAGTGTGCAGGCTGAAGACCTGGCAGTTTATTACTGTCTGCAGTATGACAGCTATCCTCCCACAGTGCTTCAGCCTCCAACACAAACCTCCTTGAGAGTCTCACCAGGTGCCTGCAGCACACATAGCCCTAGGCCTGCACACTTCCCCTTTCTGCCTGAGATCTGCTATGCATGACCAATTGATGCAACCGTCTGTAGAAATTAACTAAGAGATAGCCTCCTTTCTTCCACATTTTTGGCAACAATGGTGTGTATAGATAAAAAGGAGAAGCTAAGTTAAGAGATTTAGAAAGTGTGGTTTTGGGGAGACTGTCCTGCTTCAATGGCTGTAAAGGCCTGAATGATCATGGCTGCAGTATGCTGTTGTGAGACTCTAATCTTGCATATATACCACAAGCAAACCAAGGAGACCAACACCAGAAGGCCTGCTAATGCTCCCATGCCCGCCCATTCCTTCAGATGATTCATGGTTGCAGCAATCCATGATGATAATCCTGTGGTTAGTCCTGCGTCCACTCTGGTAGAATTTACCATGACAATGCCCACTCTCAGTTGCTCCATTGTAGTATGGAATTCTCCAGTCCAATTACCTAAAATATAGCTAGACAATTGTTTAGACAGATTTGCAGCGCGGGAAAAATTCTCATGTTGTATGCTAGTGACTTAAAGTCCAGCATACTTCCATTGACAGCCAAGTTGAGCGATTTGCCATAGGGTATCAATTTGCTTCTGCACGAGGTCAATCCTCTGATTGAACACCATCAAGCCTCCTTTTAGTTGAGCATTAATTCCTTTTTGTACATCTAAGGCATGAGCTACATTGGCTAAAAGATTATTCAGGGTCTGAGCAGTCTGCACAGTATGACTCATGGCTAATGCCGCGGTGGCAGCTCCAACAGCCACCAATGAGATGGCAGTAACAATGGTGGCTGTAGTTCCAAGATCCCTTTTCTGTCTGAAGAGAGTCATAGCGTGAGGGGCATCAACGGGCACTGGCACCCAGCAAGGCATGCAAGCATGGTTGGCTACCATAAAAATCTAAAATGTTACGCTCAGGATGCGAGGCTAAGCACTGCACTCAGGGTCAGCCACTTTTGACCCAGAGAAGAGCATGTCTGATTGCATGCGGGTTGATGCCCCAGGTCCTGCCTCTGAGAAAAAGGTATCGGACAGGTCTGATGCTCTTTGGGTGGATGACACCTAAATGAACATTGGTACAAAGTCCCAATTTATTTCTAATATCAGAGATCAGACCTCTACTCTTGCCTGATGCATCTAAAACAAAAAGGGGGAACTGTAGAGAGCTGCGTAATGCCGAGCCTTAAAGGAGGAGCTGGTTTCCACCTTCCACCTTCCCGATGGTGAGTGCTCTGTCACAAACAACTCCGCATTTGGCTAAGGCCGAGGATCTGGCTTGCTTCCATATATGTGGACCTATCTGCATTGCCCACGTGGCACACTGAGGTTGGCTACCCAGAGGCTATTTAAGCTGTGGGCTGGCTTTCCCCAGGGTCAGATGATTGTTCAAGGTTCCTGAATAAACTTCATTGAAAAAAAAAAAAAAAGAAAGTGTGGTTTTGCACTGAAAGAATACAGTACAAGCATGAGTGATGTTTATCGTGTCATGCTGACTTTAGATATCTCTTTGTTATGCATTCACGATATGATGAATCTGTATAAAATAGGATAGACTTTAAAATTATTTACAGTACAAGCAAGAAGCATCATTTAAGTTTATGGTGTCATGCTGACTTGAGATATCTCTTTCTTATGGCTTTAGACTATGATGAATCTGTATAAAATACGACAGATTTTAAAATTATTTACAAAGAATACATCATCCTGAGGTTATTAGTTTAGATTAAGGAGCCTCAAACTTTGGTAAATGATCTATCAAGAAAAATTGTCCATTTCATTTAGATTTTCAAATTTTATGGTGTATTGCCTTTTGAGGTTAGAGTCTAATGAGTCTTTGAATTTCTTCAGTGTCTGTCATTAGGGCCTCCTTTTTGTTTCTGATTTTGTTGATTTGTCTAGTTTTTCTCTGCCTTTTAGTTAGTTTGATTAAGGGTTTGTCTATCTCATGGATTTTCTCAAAGAACCACCTCTTGGTTTCTTTTGAATGTCTGAATTGTTTTTTTTTTTTGTTGTTGTTGTTGTTGTTGTTTCCATATAATAAACAGTTTAATGCTGCAATTATAGAAGGCTGTATATATTTGAAAGACCCAGATTGCATGATCAGCAAACAGAAAGATGAGGAACTCTGGGCAACTGCTCATGTGGTATGCTTTGGTCTATATGTCTGTGTCTACTGCATATATGCATCTGATATTAATTTATTACAATTTATTCACTTTGTATCCCAGCTATGTCCCCCTTCCTTGTCTCCTCCAAATCCCACTCTCCTCTCCTCTTCTCCTCCCATGCCCCTCACTTAGTCCACTGATAGGGTTGGACCTCCTCCCCTTCCATCTGACCCTAGCTAATCAGGTCTTATCAGGACTGGCTGCTTTGTATTACTCTGTGGCCCAGTAAGACTGCTTCCCCTTCAGGGGAAGGTGATCAAAGAGTCAGGCACTGTGTTTATGTTAGAGACAGCTCCTGTTCCCCTTACTAGGTATTCCACCTGGAGAGTGAGCTGCCATGGGCTACATCTGTGCAGGGGTTTTAGGTTATCTCCATGCATGGACCTTATTTGGATAAGCAGTCTCAGAAAAGTACCCTGTAACCAGATATTTTGGTTTTGTTTTTCTCCTTGTGGAATTCCTGTCCCTTCCTAGTCTTACAATTTCCCCTTTCTTCCATAAGATTAACTGCACTCCTCCCAAAGTTTGGCTATGAATCTCAGGATATGTTTTGATACCCTTCTGGGTAGAGCCTTTCAGGGGTTCTCTGTGGTAGGCTCCTGTCATGTTCCCTGTTTTTCCCTCTTCCAATGTCCATACTGTTTGCCATTCTGAGTGACGATTCATCATCTTACACTGGGTCCTCCTTCTTGTTTAGCTTCCTTAGGTATACAGATATTAGTATGTTTATCTTATATTATAAGTCTAATATACATATATGAATGAATGTATGCCATGTATTTCTTTCTGCTTCTGAGATACCACACTCAGGATGATCTTTTATAGTTACCACCATTTGCCTGCAAATTTCATGATTTCCTTGATTTGAAATTTTTTAAGGCCATTGTGTAAAAGTACCCGGATTTCTGTATGCATTCTTCAGTTGAGAGACATCTGGGTTGTTTCCAGATTCTTCCTATTACGAATAAAGGTGCTATGAACATGGTTGAGCAAATGTCCTTGTTGTGTGCTTGAGCATAATTGGAAATATGCCTAGGAGTGCTAAAGCTGAATCTTGAGGAAACACTGTTCCCAATTGTATGACAAATTGCCAGAATGATTTCCAAAGTGGTTGTACAAGTTTACATTCCAAAGAGCAGTAGTGGAAGATTTCCCTTTCTCACATCTTCTCCAGCATGTGTTGTCACTTGAGGTTTAGTTCTTAGCCATTCTTTCGGTGTAAGGTGAAATCTCAGGGTCAATTTGATTTGCATTTCCCTGATGACCAAGGACATTGAGCATTTCTTTAAGTGTTTCTCTGACATTTGATATTCTTCTATAGAGAATTCTGTTTAGTCTGTACCCCATTTTTAAATTGGATTACTTAATATATTGCTTTTTAACTTCTTGAGTTCTTTATATGTTCTGAATATTAGCCCCCTGCAAGATTTAGGTTTGTCGAACACCCTTTTCCAGTGTGTAGATTATACCTTTGTTTTGATGACATTGTCCTTTGCTTAAAGAAGCTTTTCAGTTTCATGAGGTCCCATTTATTGATTGTTGTTCTTAGAGCCTGTGCTGTTGGTGTTCTGTTCAAGTTGTCTCCTGCCAATGAATTCATGCACTTCCCCACTGTTTATTCTAACAGATTTAGTATGTCTGATTTTATGTTGCGGTCTTTGATCCACATGGATTTTAGTTTTGTGCAGCGTGATTAATATGACCCTATTTGCATTTTTCTACATGTAGACATCCAGTTAGACCAGCATCATTTGTTGAAGATATTTTTTTCCAATTTGTGGTTTTGCATCTTTGTCAAAAATCAATATCCATTGGTGTATGGGTTTATTTCTGGGTCTTCTATTTGATTCCATGGATCTATCATTCTGTTACTATGCCAGTAACATACAGTTTTTTGTTGTTGTTGTTCTGTAGAACTACTAGAAATCAAGAATGGTGATACCTCCTGAGAATCTATTGTACAGGATTTTAAAATCAATTTTGGGTTTTTTGTTTTTCCATATGAAGTTGAGATTTCTTCTTTCAAGTTCTGTAGGCAATTGTGTTGGTATTTCGATGAGAATTGCATTGAATGTGTACATTGCTTTTGTCAGGATGGCCATTTTCATTATGTTAATACTGCCAATCATTAGCATGGGAGATATTTCCATGTTCTGATATCTTCTTGTATTTCTTTCTTCAGAGACTTGAATTTTTTTTTTCAAACAGATCTTTCACCTGCTTTGTTTCGTCTGACCAAAGTACTTTGTGTTATTTGTGGCTATTGTGAAGCGTGTTGCTTCCCTAATTTCTTTTTCAGCCCTTTTGCCTATTGTGTACGGGAAGGCTACTATTTTTTTTTTGTTTGTTTTTTGAGTTATTTTTTTCTTTTTTTACGTAGCCAGTTTTCAGAAAGTGTTTATCAGGTTAGAAAGTTCTAAAGTTGAATTTTTGGCATCACTAATGTACACTATCATATTATCTGCAAATAATAATACTTTCACTTCTTCCTTTCTGATTTATATCCTATTGAATTCTTTTATTTGTCTTATTGCTCTAGGTAGGACTTCAAGTATTTTGTTGAAGAGATGCGGAAAGAATAGGCAGCCTTGCCTTGTCTTTTCAGTGAGATTGATTTAAGTGTCTCTCCTCTAGTTTGATTTTGACTATAGGCTTGTTCGATATTGTCTTTACTATATTTATGTATGTGCCTTGTATCCCTGATGTCTCCAAGTCTTCAAACATGAATGGGTGTTAGAATTTCTCAAATGCTTTTTTGTCATCTAAGAAGTGGAACATGTGGTTTTTCTCCTTCAGTTTGTTTATATGGTAGAATACATTGATGGATTTCTGTATACTGAACCACTCCTGTAAACCTGGGTTGAAGCCTATTGGTCATCGTGGATGATATCTTTTATGTGTTCTTGGATTCGGTTTGCAAGTATTTTATTGAGTATTTTTGCATCAATGTTCATAAGAGAGAGAGGTCTGAAGTTCTTTCTCTTTGTTGGGTCTTTTTGTGGTTTAGATGTCAAATGACTGCGGCTTCATAGAATGAATTTGGTAATGTTCCTTCTTTTTATATTTTGTGGAATAGTTTGAATAGAATTTGAGTTAGCTCTTCTTTGAAGGTGTGCTAGAATTCAGCTCTGAAACTGGCCCTGTTTTTTTTTTTTTTTTTTTTTTTTTTTTTTTTTTTTTTTTTAGATGGGAGATTTTGATTTTTGATTAGTGGTTCTATTTCCTTGGGGGATATAGGACTATTTCATCTATTTCCCTAATCTTGATTTAATTTTGATAAGTGGAATCTGTCAAGAAAATTGTACATTTAATTTAGATTTTCAACTTTTGTGGCATATAGGCTTTTGAAGTAAGACCTAATGATTGTTTGGATTTCCTCAGTGTCTGTAATTATGTCCCCATTTTCATTTCTGATTTGGATGATTTGTATAGTTTCTCCTCTGCTTTTTAGTTAGTTTGGCTAAGGGTTTGTCTATCTTGTTCATTTTCTCAAAGAACCAGCTGTTGGTTTCATTGATTCTTTGAATTGGTTTCTTTGTTTCTAACTCAATGATTTCAGGTGTGAGTTTACTATTTCCAATGGTCTACCTCTGTTTGGTTTTCTGCTTCTTTTTTTTCCCCCTAGAGTTTTTAGTTGTTTGGCTAAGTTGCTTGTATGTGATATCTCAAACTTCTTTCTGGAGGCACTTAGTGCTATGAACTTTCTTCTTAGCCCTGCTTTCCATGCGTCCCATAAGTTTGGGTATGTTGTGCCTTCATTTTCATTGAATTTTAGGAGGTCTCTAATTTCTTTTCTCATTTCTTGCCCGACCAAGCTGTTATTGAGTAGAGAGTTGTTCAATTTCCATGTGTATGCAGGCTTTTTGTTATTTCTGCTGTTATTGAGTCTAGTTTTAGGTGTGGTGGTCTGATACTATATGAGGAATTATTTTGATCTTTTTTATGTGTTGATGCTTACTTTGTGCCTGACTATATGATCAATTTTTGAGAGGGTCCCATGAGGTGATGAAAAGAAGGTATAGTCTTTTGAGTTTGTGTACAAAGTTCGGGGTATCAAAGCAGATGCTGAGACTTATGGCCAACCTTTTGGCAGAATGCAGGGAATCTTATGATAGATGCAGGAAATAGAAATAGTAAGTCCTAGACAGGACATGAGCTCCACAAGGAGAGCAACAAAACCTAAAAATTTTGGAACAGGGGTCTTTTCTGAGACCGATACTCCAACCAAGGTCCAATGACAGAGATACCTTAGAACCACTGCACAGATGTAGCCCATGGCAGTTCAGTGTCCAAGTGGGTTCCATAGTAATGGGAACAGGGACTGCCTCTGATATGAACTGATTGGCCGGCTCTTTGATCACCTGTCCCTGAGATGGGAGCAACCTAACCAGTCCACAGAGGAAGATAATGCAGCCACACCTGATGAGACCTGATAGACTAGGATCAGAAGGAAGAAGAGGAAGACTTCTCTTATCAGTGGACTTGGGGAGGGGCATGCATGGAGAAGGGGGAGGGATGGTGGGACCGGGAGGGGAGGAGAGAGAGGTTTATGGGGGGATATAAAGTAAATAAAGTGTAATTAATTAAAAAAAAACAAAAAATCGTCTTTTCATGGCATCCTTGATTTCTTGGATGTTTTGTGATTAGGACTTTTCTGATTTGCCTAGATTCCACTGGCAGACCCATGGAACAGGGTCTTCAATGTTTTGAATGCTGTCTCAATGATCCCTATGTTGCTCATAGTGGGTGTGTGGGTAGGAGGGATCAGATGTCTGGCTGCTATCATAGAGAGACCCTGGATCTGGGGCTCTGCAAGTACTCACTTAAAGGTTCTCAGAGGATCCCCCTGTTCTCTACTCTCAGATTTGGACTGCAGGGGCAAATGAGAATGTAGAAGATCCATCAGCTCATTGGTGTCCACTGTTTTGTCTTTGGGCAGGGAGGCCTGTACTTGGGGTAGCCGTCTCTGCAATCAGTCACTAAGCACAGAGCTTCTTCCTTGGAGGATCAGCTGCCTTGCCACAGCCACACCTCTAGAAGGCCCATCTGTGCCATTTCAGTCATGGAGTGACAGAGTTCAGAGGTTCGTGCTTGAACTAGCTACTGTCCTGCTGCAACTGCAGCCCTGCGAGGCCTGCCTGTACCATTTCAGGACTTTAGTCACTGAGCATGAAAGATCATCATGCTTGCGGAAAACACTGAGGCTTCAGGTAAGCAGGGAGGTCCTTCTTTGGGACCCAGGCCACTGCAATCTGCCTCTTATGAGCAGGGAGACCTGTTCTTACGGCAAGTGTAAGTGCAGTGGGGTTGAATATTCACCATTCTCAGTCCCTGGAGATGTCCATGAGTTACCTGGATCCAAAATGGCCAAGCTCATGTGTTGTCGCCTCTCCCCCAGAAAGCCTCAAATGTGGATCTTTTCACTTCAGCTGCCCCTCCACTCACCAATTTTGGAGTTTTGGATCCTTTGCCCTTCAGATACTGTGTGTGCTTGTTGTCGCCGTTTTAGGACAGGTCCTATGGCTTATATATTGAATACAGTTTTGGATACATAGCAACATACTTTCCCAAACACATAGACTTATATACTTTACAAGGTGGTTTTGTTTTTTAGAATGACATAGAGGTGCATACCTGTAACCCCAACTTTTCAGAAGCTGAGCAGGAGAATGCATGTTTGAGGCCAGCCTGGCTTACAAAAGAGTATCCTATCTGATCTCTACTTTATTAGCTCAGAAAATAATATTAAAAAATTGTGATTGAATATGAAAATGAATGCTGGAGGCCAATTCAAAGAAGTTAATATGTTAAGTCATAAATTTCCTATGTGGGTATTTTCAGCTTCCAGGTTTCATGAGAGAACTTCCTAGTATGAAATTTGAAGATAATTTTTATTCTGAGACATTAAATGGGAGATACTCAGTGGGCACTACTCTATATAACAATATTACTGGGTTTCTGATCATTGGGACAAGACAATAGACTCAGTTCAGTTATAATCAAAAAATATATTGATTACTGCTAGCAGGTTAATAATCTCCAAAACAAACTTGTAGTTGCTATATGTAGGGGACATGAGGAAAGTATTTTTTAATTCTTTATTAATTACAATTTATTCACTTTGTATTCCCCCTGTGGTTCCCTCCCTCCTCTCATACCAATCCCTCACTTCCTCCCCCTCTGCACACATGCCCCTCCCCAAGTCCACTGATAGGGGAGGTCTTCTTTTCCTTCTTTCTGATCTTAGTCAATTAGGTCTCATTAGGAATGGCTGTATTGTCTTCTTCTGTGACCTGGTAAGGCTGCTCCCCCCTCATGGGAGGTAATTAAAGAGCAGGCCAAATCAGTTCATGTCAGAGACAGTCCCTGTTTCTATTACTATGGAACCCACTTGGATACTGAACTGTCATGGGCTACAACTGTGCAGGGGTCTTAGGTTATCTCCATGCATGCTCCTTGGTTGGAGTATCAGTCTCAGGAAAGACTCCTGTGCTCAGATTTTTTGGGTTCTGTTGCTCTCCTCCTCTCTACTTTAGAGTCCTTTGCTGTGTAGAAGACTCAGGGGAACAGCAGAGTTTCTATTACTCTGGGGAATACTGCATCCTGAACATGATTTTTTTATTCCTGAGTTGTGGCTTTACAGGGTCCCAACAGGATGCAACATCATGAAGGACCAAACCCTCAGATAAAGAATGCCTATCCCGAAGTGAGTGCCTGAGAGAAGTTCGAAAGTAACTGTGAGGTGGAGATTCCCCAGTGTCCAGAGGAGATTAATAGAGAAAGATGTGTGGGAGAGGAAGGAGAACAATGGGGGAAAGAAAGAGAATGAATGAGAACTAAACCAACCTGCTTTTTCCTTCTCTCTCTCTCTCTCTCTCTCTCTCTTTCTTTCTCTGTCTCTCTCTCTCTTGTTGTTATTGTTATTATTATTATTATTATTATTATTTAGTTATTTTGATCACATGTATTTTCTGTGAAAAACACTGAAGACCACAGAGGGGACTAAGGAGACAAGACAACTCCATGTAGTAGTCTGTATTGGTGCTGTTAAGCTGTTTTTCACTGTTCACACACCAAGTGCTCAGCTGTTTCTCTCAGAGGAGTCCCTGAGTTCAGGGAAGGTGGGTAAAGCAGGTTTGTGGGGAGTTATTGTTCAGGAATCAATCACTGTGGGAACGCTTTTCAGTCTTTCAAGACAGTGAGAAAATGCACAATACTCAGGATGACAGTCTGCAATAATGACCAGGTGAAGTTTGTCCCAGATCTGCTGCCAAAGAAACTGGTTGGGACTCTGCTAATCTTGACTGAAGTGTGGTAAATGAGGGCCTTGATGGTCTGTCCTGGACTCTTCTGGTCCCAGGACAGGTAGCATATGTGTAGAGGAGGCTCTGAATGGCCCTGCAGATGATGGAGACTTTCTCTCCTTGAGAAACCTGAAGGGAATCTGCTGACTTGGTGAGCATGTTCTGCCCATTAGTAGCTGTGATCAGAGGTACAGGGGATACAGAGTTTGTGAGAGATGTTAGAGCAGAGATTCTCACTATCAGGAGGCCAGGACCTGCCAGACCTGTGCTGCAAATGGCTTTTCCTCCTTACCTATCTCCAAAGCATCTGTGAGGTCAAGGTCATCTTGGCATGTTATTTCACCTGGGGCACATAGAAGTAGAAGGAGGAGGAGGTGAACTGCCACCTTCTTGATGCCTCTCAAGCTTCAGAGAATGCTCTGGACCAACAAAAGACTCCATTTGTAATTCTTGATCACAGCGAGGGGCCAGCAAGATATGTTAATGCAAACTCAATGAGGATGAAGGCTGAGCAAGGGTATGGAGGGTTGTGGTTACCCCTGCATCTGATGTTAACCTCAACCTTCCATCTATTGCCTGCCTTTATCCTTATCCCTGAGGATCTGGTAGTGCCACAGGTGCTGTGCTTATTGTGTCACAGCCACTGCCACCTCCAGGGTAAACAGCATTCTGAGGCCCAGGGAGGTTGCTCTTAGGAATTAACAGCTCTGCAGAGTGGGGACATCAGCAGACCTTAGCTGCAACAGTGACTGAAGTATAAGGCCCAAGGCTGCTCTGGTGAGGTTTCAGACAAGACATAGTTGTTCTCCTCCAATATCCATGAATTAATTAGCCCCATGTAGTTGGATAGGTTTTGAGTACTAAGCTTCCTTTACCCCTTGTTGAATGAACTTTAAGTTCAATCAGAGTATGTATGTCATTATTCCACTCTTAGTGGTTTCATGTATGCTGGTCATTGTTTTAGTTCATAGGAATTATAAGTGGAAATTATAATTTTATTATTTATTTTAATTAAAAATTTTATTCATTATTTATTTTATTATTTACTTTTATTGTATGTACATTGCTGTTCTGCTTGCTAGCATGTATGTGTGAGGCTGTTAGATATCCTGGACCTGGAGTTACAGAGAGTTATGAGCTGCCATGTGGAAGCTGGGAATTGAACCCAGGTCCTTTGGAAGAGAAGTCAGTGCTCTTAACCACTGAGACATCTCTCCAGCCCCTTGGAAATTATTATTGATTCCTCTCCTCATTTGGAATCTTGTATGGTGCCTTCTGGTACCATGAAAGGTAGTCCTCAGAGAGTGCATATTAAGGTCACTTGAGTTTTCCAGGTCCTTTTTCCAAAGTGCAATAGGGACTTAGCTTTTTCTACCTCTGGATGACACCAAAGGGAAACAACAGTAGCTTACATTATAAAGAGAAAGTTTCTATTCACTTATAAGTGAGTATATACCATGTATATCTTTTTTGGGTTTGGGTTACCTCACTCAGGATGATATTTGCTATATTTCCATCTGTTCATCTGTAAATTTCTTGATATCTTTGTTTGTAAGACTTGAGAAGGATTCCATTGTGTACTGTATTTCCTTTATCTTTTTTTTATAGCTGGGTCTTGAGTTAGAACTATTCTCAATTTCCTGAGAAAGCCCCAGATTGATTTTGACAGTTGTTGTACAAGTTTGTACTCCCAACTAGCAGTGGAGGAGTATTCCCCTTTCTCCACAACCTTGCCAGCACGTGCTGTCACTTAGGTTTTGGGTCTTAGCCATCCAGATGGGTATAAGATGGAATCTCAGAGTCATTTTTATTTGCATTCCCCTGATGACTAAGGATGCTGAACATTTCTGTAAGTGTTTCACAGCCATTAGGGATTCCTCTGTTGAGAATTCTCTGTTTAGTTCTATACCCCATTTTTAATTGGATTAAATGGTTTGTTGGTTTTTAATTTTTGATTTCATTATATATTTTATATATTAGCCTTATTTTGGGTAAAAGGTTTGTAAAGATGTTTGCCCGTTATCTTAGCTACCATTTAGTCCAAAGTGTCCTTTGCCTTTTAGAAGCTTTTCAGTTTCATGGGGTTCCATTTATTAATTGTTGATCTTAGTTCTTGGGTTATTGGTTTTGTGTTTATGAATGTGTCAGTGATATCAAGGCTCTTCCTTTTTTTCTTTTGACAGATTTGTCTGGTTTGATGTTGAGGTGTTTGATCTACTTGGACATTTGTTTTGTGCAGTGTGATAAAGATGGATCTAATTACACTCTTCTGTATGCAGACCTCCAATTAGTCCAGCAGCATTTGTTGAAGATGCTTCCTCCACTCCATTCTGTGGTTATGCATTCTTTGTAAAAAAATAAAGTTTTCATTGGTTTGTGGGTTTATTTCTGGATTTTCAGTTTGATTCTTTTGATCAACTTGTCTGTTTATATGCAAATATAACAGAGGTTTTATTACTATTGCTCTGAAGTTACTATTACTATTATTGCTATTGCTTGAAATAAGGGATGGTTATAACCCCAGAAATTCATTTATTGTTCAGGATAGTTTTAGCTATTCTGTTTTTGTTTGTTTTTTATTATTAATAAATTAGAGGCTATCATGCTACAATCTCTAGACCAAAAGAAGCTATGTAAAAAGGAGGTAGCAAGGAAAGATGTTTGATTTTCACTCAAAAGAGAAATAAAATAGTAGCTGGATGTAGATGGAGTGAGCAAACTGGATAGGAGGGGAGAATTGTTAGTGAGCATGGGTGGAGATTAGTATTAGGAGAACAGGGCAGAGAGGCCTGGGTCAGAGAAAAGAAAACAGAGGAAGCGGTATCTCTGGGATGTGCCAGTGTCCTGACACAGGAGAGGATCCAGGAAGCTTATGGGGTCACCCTAGCTGAGGCGTCTAGCATATGGAACCTCAATGGCTACCTTCTGTAGACAGGCAAGACTTCCAGTGGAGGAATAATTACACAAACCTACCCACAAAGTCTTTGATTCAAAATATTTTCTTCCTTCAAGATATGTAGGGACAAAGATGGAACATAATCTGAGAAACTGGTCAACTAAAGCCTGACCCTACTTGAGAACCAGCCCATGGGAGAAAACCAGTCCCTGAAACCGTTAATGTTACTTTGCTATATCTGTAGACATGAAATTAACACAATTCCCCTGAGAGGCTTTACACATGCAGAAAGCCACAACCAAACACTAGACATTGCTCTCTGAGTCCTATGGCAGAACTGAGGGAATGACCAAGGGAGCCAGAGTGGTACAAGATTCCACAGAAAGATCTACAGAGTCAACTACCATGGGCAATGGGAGCTCACAGAGACTGAATGACCAACCAAAGACCATGCATGAACTGGTCCTAGGTCCTTGCATATATGTAGCACATGCATAGGTTTGTCTTCGTGTTCTTCCCCCAACAATTGGAACAAGGCTGTTTCTGACTCTCATACCTGCCTTTTTTTATCTCTGTCCTGTAACTTGGATGCCATGTCTTGCATTAGTGTGAGAGGATGTGTCTAGTCCTGCATCAACTTAATGTGCCAGGGTGGGTTGCTACCCATGCGGAACTTTCACCTTCTCTGGGGTAAAGGGGAAGGAAAGATGTGAGAGAAGTGTGAGTGTAGGTGGGGGCTTTGAGGAGAGTAGGGGTGCTGTGATCAAGATGTAAAGTAAATAAATAAATAAATAAATGGACAAAAAAACAAAACAAAAGAGTATATATATATATAATCATATATGTATACATGTACATATATATATATACATACATATATATATATATATATATATATGATTTTTTTGTTAGAGGGACTACTATGGTTCTTAGGCAGAAGGTTATCAACCTAAACAGGGAAATTTCACTTAAACTGCTTACAGGTTTTATAGGTATTTTTAGCTAGATATTTAATTATTTGTTTTCTTATGACTTTCCCAGACACCATTACTGTTATGTTACTCTCTGATCTCTTTCTTTATTTTTCTCACTCCCCACCTAGCTAAAGCACCTATTTTTCTTTAAAAGTCACTTTTGCCATTCTCTACCTGTTGCTTTTTCCCCAGAGGATTCATGTATTTACATTTTTGAGTACTCTGTTTGCATGTATGCATGCCAGAAGAAGGCAAAAGATCCCGTTACAGATGGTTGTGAGTTGCCTTGTGTTGTCTGAAAATTGAACTCAGAACCTCTGGAAGATTAGATAGTGCTCTGAATCACTGAGCCATCTCTCCAGCTCCTACTTTTACCTTCATAGTTTCTGCAGTTACTCTGGGTTATATGTTCATTTGCAGCTAGGAGCTTCCAATGAGAGGGAACCTATGCCATTTGTCTTTCAATGTGTAGGTTACCTCCATCAATATGAACTTTACTAGTTCCTTCCAGTATCTTCCAAAGTCATTTTTCTTTATAGCTGAACAATGTTACATAGTGTATGTGTGCAAAATTGTATTTATCCATGTGTCAGTTAAATGGCATTCAGGTTATTTCTAGTGAGCAAGTATCTGTGGAGCTTTGTATTGAGAGTTCTTTGGGCAGATGGGAGGAACAGAATAGTTGGGTCATATGGTAGATATATTCAGTAGCTTTATTTGGTTCTCCCCAATGATTTCCAGAGTGAGTAGCCTAGTTTGCAATTCCCATGAAAATGTGTGAGAGTTCCCTTTTCTCTATATTCTCTCCAGCATTTGAGGTTGGTTGTTTCATTGGTCATTGTCACTATGTCTAGGATAAGATGAAATCTAAAAAGTGTTTTGATTTGCATTTCTCTAATTTGTTAGGCATGATAAAGTTTAAAGACTCTTTTTAGCCATTTTTATTTCTACTTTTGAGAAGTCTCTGCTTAGATCTCAAGCCAAATTTTGTTTTGGTTTTGCTTTTTTTTTTCTTATTATTTAATTATTTTTATTAATTACAGTTTATTCACTTTGTATCACCCCTCTACTTCCTTCCATCCTCACCTCCCAATCTCACCCTCTCTCTACCCAACCTGTGTCCCTCTCCCAGTCCACTGATTAGGGAGGTCCTCCTCCCATTCCCTCTGATCCTTGTCTGTCAGGTCTCGTCAGGAGTGGCTGCATTTTCTTCTTCTGTGGCCTGGTAAAGCTGCTCCCCCCTTAGGTGATGGTGGTCAAAGAGCAGGACAATCAATTCCTGTCAGAGACAGTTCCTGTCCCCAATACTATGGAGGCCACTGGGATACTGAACTGCCATAGGCTACCTCTGTGCAGGGGCTCCAGGCCATCTCCATGAGTGGTCCTTGACTGGAGTATCAGTTTCAGAAAAGACCCCTGTGTCCAGACATTTTGGATCTGTTGCTGTCCTTGAGGAGCTCCTGTCCTCTCCAGGTCTTACTATATCCCACTTCTTTCATAAGGTTCTCTGCACTCTGTGTAAAGTTTGGCTATGAGTCTCAGCATCTGCCTAGATACCCTGCAGGGTAGAGCCTTTCAGAGGCCCTCTGTGGTAGGTTCCTGTCCTGTTTCCTGTTTTCTCCCTCCTACGATGTCCATCCTCTTTGCATTTTTGAGTGGAGGTTGAACATCTTAGCCAGAGTCTTTTTTCTTGATTAGCTTCCTTAGCTGTACAGATTTTAGTATGTTTATCCTATATTATATGTTTACTATCCACTTCTGAGTGAGTATATACCCTGTGTGTCTTTCTGCTTCTGAGATACCTCTCTCAGGATGATCTTTTCCAGTTCCCACCATTTACCTACAAATTTCATAATTTCCTTGTTTTTTATCACTGAGTAATATTCCATTATGTAGATGTACCACAATTTTCTGTATCCATTCCTCAACTGAGGGGCATCTGGGCTGTTTCCAGCTTTTGGCTTTTACAAATAACGCTGCTACAAACATTGTTGAGCAGATGTCCTGTTGTATACTGGAGAGTCTTTAGATACATGCCTAGAAGTGCTATACCTGGATCTTGAGGAAGTGCTACTCCTAATTGTCTGAGATAGCACCAGATTGATTTTCAAAGTGGTTGTATAAGTTTTTCTTACCAAGAGCAATCTACAGATGCAATGCAAATCCCATCAAATTACCAACACAATTTTCACAGGCCTGGACAGAAAAATTCTTAACTTCATATGGAATAACAAGAAACCCAGAATAACAAGAAACGTCCGCAATAAAAGATCTTCTGGAGATATCTCCATCCCTGATCTCAAGCTGTACTATAGAGTAATAGTAGTAAAAAATCAACGGAATGGTGGATCAATGGAATCAAATAGACGACCCAGAAATATACCCACACATTTATGAACACTTCATTTTTGACAAAGATGCCAAAACCATACAATGGAAAAAAGATAGCACCTTCAACAAATGGTGCTGGACCAACTGGTTGTCTACATATAGAAAAATGAAAATAGAACCATAGTTATCACCCTGCACAAAACTAAAGTCCAAGTGTCCAAAGACCTCTTTACAAAGTCAGACTCAGACACACTAAATCTATTAGAACAAAAGGTGGGGAAGAGCCTTGAATTCATTGGTTTATGAGACAACTTCCTGAACAGAACACCCACAGCACAGGCTCTAAGAGCAACAATTAATAATTGCAACCTCATGAAACTGAAAAGCTTCTGTAAAGCAAAGAACACTGTCATCAGAACCAAACTACAGCCTACAGACTGGGAAAGGATCTTCACCAACCTAATATCTGACAGAGGGCTACTATCCAGACTTTATAAAGAACTCAAGAAGTTAAACAGCAGCAAATCAAGTAATCCAATTTAAAAAATGGGGTACAGAGCTAAACAGAGAATTCTCAATAGTGGAATATCAAATGGCAGAGAAACACTTAAAGAAATGTTCAATGTCCTTAGTTATCAAGGAAATGCAAATCAAAATGACCCTGAGATTTCACCTTATACCCATCAGAATGACTAAGATGAATAATTCAAGTGACAACACATGCTGGAGAGGTTGTGAAGAAAGGGGAACCCTCCTCCACTGCTGGTGGGAACAAGCCAATTTTTTGAGTGAGCTCTTAGTGTCTGATTGTTATATTTCTTTTTACTCTTTTGGTTTTTTTTTTTTTTTTGAGCTCTTTGTGCTGTTAGGTGTTTAGCTGGCAAATGTTGTCTCTGTGGGCTTCTTAACTCAGTTGTTGTTTTCTTTAGCAGTCTAGGAAGTTTTTAGTTTTATGATATTTCACTTGTTAATAGTTGACTTTAATATTTATGCAAGCATATTCTTATTCAGAAGTCCTTTTTATAGCTTATCATTTAGGGTATTGTCTGTGCTTTTTTTCTAGTACTTTCTGGGTTTGTATTTTAAGTATTTGATCCATTTGAAGTTAGTTTTGTGGAAGGTGATATATATGGGTTTAATTTCTGTCTGACACACCACACACACATATGCATGAGGAGAAACATGGCAAAATGTAAAACTTTAATTTTGGTTCAAGTTGGCTGAAATTAGTTTGTGTCATTCACTTCATTTCTTTAGTGATTATGCCTAACATTTTGTTCATTTAAAAACATGACATATTTAAATGTTTATCTGCCATTTTATTTTCCTCTACAGACAATTCTCTGTTTAGCTCCATACCCTATTTTCTAATTGGTTGCTTGAGTTGTTACTTTTTAACTTTTTTAGTTTTTTATATGTTCTGGATATCAACCCTCTGTCAGATATAAGGTTGGTGATAATCCTTTTCCAGTCTGTAGGCTGTCACTTTCTTCTGACAACAGTGTCTTTTTCAGAGGGAATGAGAGAGGGGGGCTACAGCTGGGATACAAAGTAAATAAACTGTAACTAATATAAAAAATAAAGATTTAATTAAGAAAACATGACATTTTGGAAAATTATATGTATATGATATATATATATTTATAGATAGATAGATAGATATAGATATTATACACATATACACACACATAAAAGTTATATTACAATTTGAAAAGTCACACGCAACCAATTGACCAATTATTGTAGTAAGATACAACTTTTTATTACTTCTTATTTTTGGAGAATATAATTACATAATTTCCTTCTTCCCTATAAACTATTCCATATATCACTCTTACCTTTTTCAAATTAAAGGTCTTTTTTCATTAATTTTTGTTAGATATCTATCTATCTACCATCTCTCTCTCTTTCTGTCTCTCTCTTCCTAAATACAACCTGCTCAGTCTGCTTGTATGTATATTTTCAGCACTGACCATTTGTTATCAATTCGTGTGCTCTTCCCTAGTGAATACTCTCCCAACTAAGCATTCCTAAGTTGCCTGTAATTCTTACAGGGTTGCCTAAAGGGTTGAGGCCTTGTGGTCTTTCTTCAGCTACCATTAGCCTGTCTATTGTTTTTATTCTTGTTCAGCTTGTGTTCATGCAGTCATGTTGATGAGCACACTTCTGAGCACACTACACTCTAGCCTCATTACAAACTCCTGATCCTCTTCTCTTACAATATTTCTGATCACTCTTAGCTTTAGGTGAGTGATTCTTTTTTTTGGTAGAAGTTTCATTGGGACTTGGCTTGACAACTCTGAATTTAGATTGGTTGTATTTTTCTCTTGTGCTTTCCATCTGTTGCAAAGACTCTAAAAGTTGAAAATTTTTATGATGGTTGATGTATTTTTCCATGAGTATATTTTAGAATGAGTAAATAAAATAGAACCCAAAAATCTGGGCCCAGAGGTCTTTTCTGAAACCGAAACTCCAAATAAAGACTATGCATGGAGATAACTTAGAACCTTTGCACAGATGTAGACTATGGCAGCTCAGTGTCCTAGTGGGTTTCCCAGTAAGGGGAATGGGGGCTGTCTCTGACATGAACTCAGTGACTGGCTCTTAGATCACTTCCCCCTGAGGTTAGGAGCAGCCTTACCAGCCATAGAGGAAGACTATGCAGATAGTCCTGATGAGACCTGATAGGATAGTGTCAGATGGAAGGGGAGGAGGACGTCTCCTATCAGTGGTTTGAGGTAGGGGAATGGGAGAAGAAGAGGGAGAAAGTGAGGGTTTGATAGTATGGGCTACAGCTGAGGTAAAAAAATGAATAAAGTGTAATTAATTAAAAAAATTTAGGTAATTTCTTATATTCTTGGATATGTTTTAAATTTAATATTTAAATTCAATGTTCTGAAAACCAATCTAATAGTAGTTCCTAATATTTGGGGCACCAGATCTTGTGAAAGATAACTTAGATTCCTCAGTCCTAACTTCTAGTGTCAAGAACAGGAAAAGTTTCAGCTGGGTGAATAGGAAGTCTCCACTCTGAATATGTCCCAGTGGGACAGCTGCTTTGCCTTTAGGGTATCTTGTAGGTACACCATTGGATTTTGTCCTGTCATATGGTATGACCCTGTGTATTCACACTGATCTGTGTTCCCTGCTCATGTCTCTTAAGGTCTTAGCTCCTGAGGATATTTATTGACTTAACCTGATGGGTACTTAGTCATACAAATTCCCTTGAAACCAAAGAAATCCATATTCTCTCTTTATTGCCTAAAATCCAGTTGCTTTCTATTCCTGCTAAAGATCCCAATGTGAAATGCACAGTTTTTTGATGAGTTTGATATTACTGAAATTTCATAATGATCCTAAAAATTTTCTTTTCTTTACAATAGATCATCCACACAGTACTTTTTATCATACTTATTTTATTTTATTTGTTCTGATTTTTTGAGACAGAAGAGAAAAAAAAGAGAGAAAGACAGAGGAGAGAGAGAGAAGCGGTGGAGAGAATATCAATTTGGGTGGGAAGGAGGTGGGAAAGATCTAGAAAGAGTTGGATGAAGACAAACAATCAAAATGTTTTGTACACAATTATTTTAAAGAAATGGCGCCAATATTCCTTTAGGCAGGCATGATATCCCTTAGGATGTGTTGAGATGCTCTATGTGTGGTTTTGCCTATTCCAAGGACTCCTGAAACAAGAGCAGGTGTCCCACTGAGCACTAGATTTACTAAGCTGTTTTGCATATTGTGTCAAGAGCCAATGGTCCACACTGTTCAAACATCTTTAAGGGCAGCTCGTCCGTGTCTTAAGAAGCAGTCTTTAGTCCAGCTCTCAGAGATGGGGTCAGTGGCTCTCCTGCTGGATGCTGCTATTCTGGGTACCAGGTGAGAGGGTGCAGGGAAGTGTTGAAAACATCGGCTGTAGCTTTCCATGCCTCTGACATCATTGGAATTACAGTATCTGATTTTTTTTCCCCAGGATCCCTTTTATTTTCTCACATCTCAGAGTGATGTGCGTGATTACTGTCATAGGAGTCACTTGCCTCACACTGAGATCAGCATAGCTGCAACAGTAGTTTTGTGTGCTTATCAATATGGGTTCCACTAGGAACATTGTTCTGACCCAGTTTCCAGCTTCCTTGACTGTGTCTCTAGGACAAAAGGCCACCATCTCCTTCAGGGCCAAGGAGAGTGTCAATTATTTTGGCATAAATCTTACGCATTGGTATCAACAGTAACCAGGATAGCCTCCCAAACTCCTGATCTTTAATGAGTTCAATTTAGAATCTGGGGTCCCTGCTAGGTTCAGCTTTGATGAGGCTGAATTAAACTTCACCCTCACCATCCATCCTGTGGAAGCTGATGTTGTTGCAACCTACTATTGTCAGCAGGGATTAGAACTTCCTCACACAGCCCTCTATGTTAAAGAAAAAACCTTCCAATGTTTGCTTTACACTGAAGCCTAGTGTCTCAGATGTCTTTCCCATGAGATAGCTCAACTAGGGGTCTGCAGAAGGCTTGTTTGAAAAAGGAGGGAAAGTACAAAACAGAAAATTTTCAAGCTCCTGAGGGCATTGTTTCCCTTGTACTTCTTGTAATTAAACAGTAGTCTCACTAAAAATGATGTCCCTACTACCATTTCTTTCTTTTTTTTTTTCAATGCAGTTTATTCAGGAACCTTGAACAATCATCTGACCCTGGAGAAAGCCAGCCCACACCTTAAATAGCCTCTGGGTAGCCAACCCCAGCATGCCACGTGGGCAATGCAGATAGGTCCACATACATGGAAGCAAGCCAGATCCTCAGCCTTAGCCAAATGTGGAGTTGTTCGTGACAGAGAGCACTCACCATCGGGAAGGTGGAAGGCAGAAACCAGCTCAATCTTTAAGGCTCGGCATTAAGCAGCTCTCTACAGTTCCCCCTTTTTGTTTTAGACGCATCAGGCAAGAATAGAGGTCTGATCTCTGATATTAGAAATAAATTGGGACTTTGTACTGATGTTCATTTAGGTGTCATCCACCCAAAGAGCATCAGACCCATCCGATACCGTTTTCTCAGAGGCGGGACTGAGAATTTTCCCTGTGCTGCAAATCTGTCCAAACAATTGTCTAGCTATATTTTAGGTAATTGGACTGGAGAATTCGATACTACAATAGAGCAGCTAAGAGAGGCCATTTTCATGGTAAATTCTACCAGAGTGGATGCAGGACTAGCCACAGGATTATCATCATGGATTGCTGCAGCCATGAATCATCTGAAGGAATGGGCGGGCATGGGAGCGTTAGCAGGCCTTCTGGTGTTGGTCTCCTTGGTTTGCCTGTGGTATATATGCAAGATTAGAGTCTCACAACAGCATAATGCAGCCATGACCATTCAGGCCTTTACAGTCATTGAAGCAGGACAGTCTCCCCAAGCATGGTTGGC
Source organism: Meriones unguiculatus (assembly GCF_030254825.1). Classification (NCBI taxonomy): domain Eukaryota; kingdom Metazoa; phylum Chordata; class Mammalia; order Rodentia; family Muridae; genus Meriones; species Meriones unguiculatus. The sequence goes on along the minus strand of NC_083353.1, from coordinate 21,057,500 downwards.
TACCATAAAAAGCTAAAATGTTACGCTCAGGATGCGAAGCTAAGCACTGCACTCAGGGTCAGCCGCTTTGGACCCAGAGAAGAGCATGTCTGATTGCATGCGGGTTGATGCCCTACTACCATTTTTTAAAGAAGTTTTTCAGAATTAGTAGTTTTTGTAGTTAGACAATGATATAAAACTTAAAGGAAACTTTCCACACCCATTTAAAAGTAAAATAATTAAACACATTGTTAAACACATTGACTTTCAGATGCTGGCTAATACTTTTTTCATAATATTTTTATTGATTATTTGGGAACTTCACACCATGAACCCTGATTATACTCTCTTCCCAGTACTCCCAGATTTGCTTCTTTACCTGTTTGTAGTTTCTACAAGCTCCAAAGAGAAATTAAAGAAAACAATTCTATTTGTGTTGCCCATTTTCTCACTGAAGCATGGTGAAACTGCCAGTAGCAAGCCCCTTGAGAAAACAGAGTCCTTCCACACCAGCTAACACTCTTACCCTAAGCTTTATTTGTTTTGTTCTGTTTTTGAGACAAGGTGTCATTATGTAGCTCTGGTTGGCCTGGAGCTCACTATGTAGACAGCCTAGCCTTGAACTCACAGATGCTTGTTTGCTTCTGTTCCAGAGCACTGGGGATTAACGTATGGGTACCACACTTGGCATTTTTCTTTTTCCTTCAATTTACATAAGTTCTCTTAGTTTTCTGGAAATGTGAGTACCACTTTTCATTTTTTTTTATGTATTACCTGCGCATACAAATTGAAAATATTTCAAGAAAATCTGTGATTTATTACATGTACTAGCATGCTAGCTTCTCCCAGAATTTCTTAGCCTGTAGGCTATGGAACAGGAAATGCCAAGCTAAGTGGTTTCACATTGTTCTTACTTTTATTGTTATTGATTTGTAGGTATTTATTATGTGTCTTTCAGCTCCTATATTCAAGATCCTTTATTTTTTTATTTTATTACTATTTATGTACTTTGTATCACAGCTGTAGCCTCCTCCCTTTCCTCCTCCCATGCCTCTCCTTAACAGAGAATTCTCGACAGAGGAATATCGAATGGCAGAGAAACACTTAAAGAAATGCTCAACCTCATTAGCCATCAGGGAAATGCAAATCAAAACAACCTGAGATTTCACCTTACATCCATCAGATGGCTAAGATCAAAAACTAAAGTGACAATACATGTTATAGAGGATGTGGAGAAAGGGAAACCTTCTTCCATTTCTGGTGGGACTGTAAACTTGTACAACCACTTTGTAAATCAATCTGGTGATTTCTCAGAAAATTAGGAGTATTGCTACCTCAAGATCCAGCTATACCACTCCTAGGCATATATCTTTATTTTTTTCTAAATAGTATTTTTTTCTTTGGTTCTAGATGTTCAATATATTATATTGTTCATATTTGTACACAGCTACCTTCTTCCAACTCCTCCCTGTTCCATTCTCCTTCCAGGTTTATTCCCCTTTTGTTCATTATTAAGAATTTCCCCAGTCTGGTTAGTGCTGTCCATATAGCCATGTGGCCACCTATGAAGTCATGAGAAGCCTTTTTCCTCTCCCTTTCTCAGTAGACATCAACTGCCAATTCATCATCTTACAAGAATTTTGACTAGCTTGATCATGTGTAGACAAAAACAGCTAGTATGAGTTCATGTATGCAATAGCCATGTTATGTTCAGAATGCAGCATCATTTTTAAATCAGCTATAAAGTAAAATGGGATTATGAAATTTTAAAATGAGTGGATGAAATGAAAAAAAAATATGCTGATTCCATCAAGATCCCAGAAGACAAACCTCACATGTATTCTCTCATATGAGGGTCCTAGCTTCAAACCTTCTATATTCTGTGTTATTGGGGAGTACATGTATCTTCTTGGAAACTAGAAATGGGCTTTTGGTGGGGCAACCATTTAGGAAGAAAAATAGTAGCTTATAGGTTGAATGAAAGTAGAAAAGGACGATGGTAGAGGCAGAAGGGTTCAGTAAGTATTAGGGGAAGCAGTAGGGAAATGAAGGGATAGTCATAAGGTTACTCCAAGCAAAGTATAAATGAAGAAGCCACTTGTAAACCTGTGATTTTGCAATTAAAGTTAAAAATATGAGGATATAATATAACACATGTGATATAAAAAATAAGGATGGGGAAATAGTGGGAATAAATGTTTAAGTGGAAATGTGAAAAAAAGTATTAAGGAAGGAGTAATAGGGTTGTGTCATCGAAAACATTAACCCTAACAGTTTGCACATTAATTAAAATGTATGTTAAATTGGAGTTTTCAAGAGTGAGCAAGAATGCTGTCAGACAACATGGGTCATTAAAGAAGAATCTCAATGCCAGGAATGGGTTACCTCACTACAAATTACTGTCCCAGACTGTGCCTGAACAGCAAGCAGCTGGTGGAGCCTCCGACTTGGCCTACAGTGTTTGGTAGGCCTGTAAGCTGCAGCTCAGCTGTCTCTGAGTCACCATAACCCCTGCATGTGCAACCTGAAGCCCTCCCCACTCCAGCTACCACCTGAAACACCTGAGCCCTGCCCTTCAAGGCACCCATGCCTGAGAGCCCTGCCTTCTGAAACACCCATCCCAGCATGGCTGCTTCTAAAACACCAGCATCCATTTGTGTTTCTCTGGAACTCTCCCATTATCATGAATAGTATTCCAGACACCAGAGACAGGCAGATCCAGTCATAGGTACAGGTTCAAGGAACAAAATCTAAGGCTATGGACACCCAGATGACTAAAGGCCAGTGTTAGAACACAGTCCACACAAATTAGCACATCATGGCTCCATCAGAAAACATAAAAAACAATGGATATTGTAATTCAGCAGAAACTCAGGAAAATGAGCTTACAGCTATGATCATGCAGTGATTAGAGGGCATATAAAAAAGAAACAAATAAATGTTGCAAAGAGATACAAAAAAATCACACCCAAACAAGTAGAGGCCATCAAGAGCATTCAGGAAACCACAATCAGACAAGTGAAGGAAATGTATAAAACAGTTCAAGAACTGAAAACAGAAAGATAATAAATAAAAAACTAGCTGGAAAACTTTGAAAATGGAAAACTTAGTGAAGAAATCGGGAACTACAAAGGTAAGCATCAAAAACAGAATACAAGAGATGGAGGAGAAAATCTCAGGTGCTGAAGATACAACTGAATAAATCAACAAATCTCTCAAAGAAAACATTAAGTCAGAAAAGCTCCTGACACAAAATATTTAAGGAATCAAGGACACCATGAAATGTCATAAAAAAAAGATAAAAAAAAAAAAAAAGGTTCCAGACTCCAAGACTGGTGAAATTAAGCAGAGAAAGTCTGGAAGGTCATCACTACAAGAAATTAGATAAGCCAGAAACATCACTAGGAAAGTCACATCTAGAAAAGGGCGGTCATGTTTTAAAAGTATTTTCATAAAAGTTGAGAAGCAGAACATAGGAAAATCAACCTGACAACTTTCACTGAAGTAGGAACAGCCACTGGGGATGGTTCTGTGCCAGCTGGTCACGTCAGGTAGCACTCACTGTCCTCAAGTGTTGTGCTGTCAACCATGTCCATCCAGCTGGGGCATTAGTCTCCCTTGTGGATCTATAGTTACAGGCAAATGCTTTGTTCATAAGGCAATGAGTCAAGAAAGCTGTGCATCTAGCTTCCCCAAAATGCTGGCACTCAGTTGCTGCATTTACACACTGTCTAGATGCAAAGGATTTTAATACATGAATTCAGATTAAGGGACATGAGGTGCCCAGAATCAAAGACCACCCTGGTCTCTGGAACAAGCTTCACCATCACGTGGCTGTTCTAGACCCAGTCACCAGCATTTAGAATATTTAACGAGAACTTGCACAGCCTTCCAGAGTCCTGCTCATTTATTAAACAACCTGTTGGACAGACTTGGGTTTGGCTATGTCTGATAATCAGGATGCTCAAGCATATTGCTGTGCAGCGTAAATATGGGTGGTTTCCACACCACAGCCATTAGCACGATATTCCTGAAAAGCTTGAAGAGGAGGGAGAGAGTTGTGCATACAACACCTCACCCCCATCCACGCCTTCTCTACACTTCATCGGAACAGATGGCCCAGATGCAGTCCCTATCTCTTGCTATGTTTTGAAATACTTTTTGTAAGATAAACAATGCTGCCGGAGCATTTTTATTAGTGCAGGAAATTAGATTAAAAGTTAAATTTTCTCATGTCAATTCTCAATCTCCAAAGTATAGATAAAGCTAAAGGACACCAAATCAGTAAAAATAAAGTACAACGTGCACAAGAACTAAAAAAAAAAAAAAAAAAAAAAAGAAAATCATATAAGAAATTTTCCCCAACCTAAAAAAAAAAAGGAGATGCATACAAAAAGCTTATACTAAACAATTAAAAATGAGGATATCATGAAATTTTCAGGCAAATGGTGGGACCTAGAAACGATCATCCTGAATGATGTATCCCAAAAGCAGAAATACACACATGGTATTTACTCGCTTATATAGACCTATAAGATAGGATAAACATACTGAAATCTCTACATCTAAAGAAGACAAACAAGAAAGAGGACATGGGGTAAGATAATCAATCATCACTCAGAAAGACAAATGGGATGGACATTGGAGGTAGGAGAAAACATGTTAACAGGACAGGAACCTACCACAGAGGGCCTCTGAAAGACTCTACCTAGCAGTGTACCAAAGCAGATATTAAGATTCATAACCAAACCTTCAGCATAGTACAGGGAATCATATGAAAGAACAGGGAGTTAGTAAGACCTGGAGAGTACAGGAGCTTCACAAGGACCAAGTATATCAGGGCACAGGGGTCTTTCATGAGGCTGTTTCTCCAAACAAGGGCCATGTCCGGATATAAGCTAGAACCCCTGCCTGGATATAGCCCATGGTTGCTCAGTATCCAAGTGGGTTCTCTACTAAGGGGAACAGGGACTATTTCTGACATGAACTCAATGGTGAGATCTTTGACACCACCTCCCCCAGAGGGAGGAACAGCCCTGCTAGCCTAGAGAAGAGGACATTGCAGCCAGTCCTGACAAAACTTGATAAGCTAGAGTCAAATGGAAGGGGACTTGGACTTGGAAAGGGGCAGGGAGGAGACGAGGGTGGGAGGGTAGGATTGGGAGGGAATGAGGAAGGGGGCTATGACTGAGATACAAAGTAAATAACCTGTAATTAATATAAACAAATAAGATATTTAAAAATGCTTATAGAACTTACACAGAGGAGGCTTACAGAACACTAAGCAGACTAACCCAGAAGAGAAATTCCTCCCACCACATAATAATCAAAACAGTAAACCTACAGAAAAATCTATAGAAGGAATATTAAAATTGGTAAGGGAAAAAGGTCAAGTAACGTGTAAAGATACCTATGAGAATCACATCTGACTTCTCAACAGAGACTGTGAAAGCTAGAAGGACCTGGGCAGATGTCATGCAGACACTAAGAGACCACAGATACCAACCAAGATGACTATACTCAGCAAAACTTTCAATCACCATAGATGGAGAAAACAAGATATTCCATCACAAACTAAATTTAAACAATATTTATGAACCAACACAGCTCTACAGAAGATAGAATAAAGGAAACCCCAAACCAATGAGGTCAATTAGATTCAAGAATACACAGGATATAGATATCTTCAGAACAGTAAAAGCAAAAGAAAACAAGCATACAAACAGGCTATCACCACCAATTCTACAAAATGAACTAACATTCATTGGTCACTAATATCTATCAACATCAATAGACTCAACTCTTCAATAAAAAGACAGGCTAACAGAATAGTTGCAGAAACAGGATCCAATGTTCTGCTGCATTCAAGAAACACAGCTCAGCAACAAAGTTAGATACACCGCAAACTAAAGGCTGGAAAAAGCTTTTCCCAGCAAACAGGGCCAGCAAGCAAGTTGGAGTTGCTATGAAAATACCTAATGAAATAGAGCTTCAACTAAAATTATTCAAAAGAGATGGAGAAAGACAGTCCATTCTCTTCAAACAAAAATTCCCCTAGGAGGACTTCAAAATCCTAAACATCTATGCCACAAATACAAGGACACCAACATTTGGAAATGAAACACTGTCCTCTCTGTCCAATGATTAGTGAATATCAGTGAATCTTGACTTACTCAACTAGACTTGCAAGTCTTGGAGAGCATTCAAGGACCACTGGGTACTTTAATCTTTTATGGGAGATACTACTTTGAGTCAAGGTTAAATAATTATTTTTTACCACTTTTGCCTCTCTTGATAGCTTGATTTTAAAAGTGACTTGACTTAAAATATTCTAATTTTTATGGTTATGTTCACTGACAGAATAAGTAATTTGGAAAAAACTAAATTTTTTTCTTTCATATTAATCATGGTTAGTCTTTAAATAGATATTCTTTAAATTTCAGTAATGATCAAATTTTTCTTTATTGAATTTTTGATATACTTATGAATAAATATTACCTGTATGTAATTTTTTTCATGTCTGAGTTATTTAGTAATACTGAAAGTACTCACAGATATCACAAGGAATTATGTTACACGAATGTACACTTGAGGTAGGCAGAAATACATCAAAAATTTGGCAGACCCTGAATAAGTAAACAATGAAACTGATGCACATTTACCTGTCTAAATCCAACAGACTCCATGTATCTTGTATATGGACAGAACACACATGGGTAATAGCAGAGCCCCAGAGAGCATCTGCCTACTTACCCTGCATGTCATCCTATCCTTGTTGAAAATTTGACTGTGCTGACCTATACTCATTACACATAATGTTGGATTTTGTAAAAGCAATCTTCTTTCAAGATTATGCTATACAACCCTAGCTATATCCAATACTGATCAGTTTTTATGTCAAATTGACATAAACTAGAATCATCCGAGTACAAACCCCAAATGAGAAAAAGCCTTAGTACTACTGGGCATTGGGCAAACCTGTCGGGAATTTTCTTAATTAGCAATTGATGGGGGAAGATCCAGTCCATTGTAGGTGATGCCAGCTAATGATAATGACCTTTGATCCTGCAACCGAGCAACCTGAGGAAGTCATGATGAGGAATCCAGTAAGCAGCACTCCTCCATGGCCTCTGCTCAGCTTCTGCCTCTGGGTTCCTTCTTTGTTTGAATCCTAGCCCTGACTTTCCTCAATGATGTACTGTTACCTAGAAGTGTAAGAAGAATAAATTTCCCCATCATTTCCAGTTGCTTTTGGTCACAATGTTTTATCATAACAATAGTAATTCTAAATAAGACCACACTTTATGTGCCTTATATCCCTGATCTCTCCAAGACTTTAAACATGAATGAGGGCTGGATTTTGTCCAATGATTTTTTCAGCATCTAATGAGATGATCATGTGGTTTTTCTCCTTCAGTTTGTTTATATGGTGGATTACATTGATGGATTTCTGTATATTGAACCACTCTTGCATGCCTGGGATGAAGCCTATTTGGTCATGGGGTATGATATCTTTTCTGTGTTCTTGGATTTGGTTTGCCAGTATTTTATTGATTATTTTTGCATCAATGTTCATAAAAGAGATAGGTCTGCAGTTCTCTGTTTTTTGTCGGGTCTTTGTGTGGTTTAGGTATCAAGGTGACTGTGGCTTCATAGAATGAGTTTGGTAATGTTCCTTCTGTTTCTATTTTCTGGAATAATTTGAGGAGTATTGATGTTAGCACTTCTTTGAATGTCTGGTAGAATTCTGTACTGAAACCTTCTGTCCCAGGGCTTTTTTTTTTTTTTTTTTGGAAGGGGAGACTATTGATGACTGCTTCACTTTCCTTGGGGGATTTAAGGCTATTCTATTTTTGTACCTGATCTTGACTTAATTATGGTAGATGGAATCTATCAAAAAATTGTCCATTTCATTTATATTTTCAAATTTTGTGGCGTGTAGGCTTTTGTAGTATGACCTAATGATTGTTTGAATTTCCTCAGTGTCTGTAGTTTTGTCACCTTTTTCATTTCTGATTTTATTGATTGGATAGATTCTCTCTGCTTTTGGTTAGTTTGGCTAAGGGCTTGTCTATCTTGTTGATTTTCTCAAAGAACCAGCTTTTTGTTTAATTGATTCTTTGGATAGTTTTATTTGTTTTTAATTGATTGATTTCAGGCCTGAGTTTGATTATTTCCAGCCATCTGCTCGTCTTGGGTGTATGTGCTTCATTTTTTTTTTTCCTAGTGTTTTCTGCTGGGCCATTAAGTTGCTTGTATGTGATGTTGTAAATTTCTTCTTGAAGGCACTTAGTGCTATGAATTTTCCTCTGAGCACTGCTTTCAATGTGTCGCATAAATTTGGGTATGTTGTATCTTCATTTTCATTGAATTCTAGGTGAAGCCTTTAATTTCTTTCTTTATTTCTTCCTTAACCCAGCTGTAATTGAGTAGCAAGTTGTTCAGGTTCCATGTGTGTGTATGCTTTTTGTTATTTCCATTTTTGTTGATGTCCATCTTTAGTCCATGGTGGTCACATAGAATACAGGGGATTATTTCAACATTCTTGTATCTATTAAAGCTTGCTTTGTGACCAACTATATGGTCTATTTTGCAGAAGGTTCCATGAGGTGCTGCAAAGATGGTATACTTTTTTGAGTTTGGGTGAAAAGATCTGTAGACGTTTATTAGGTCCATTTGATTTAAGATTTCTGTAAGTGCCTTTATTTCCCTATTTGGTTTCTGTCTAGTTGATCTGAACCTTGGTGAAAGTGGGGTGATGAAGTCTCCCACTATTAAGGTATTGTGATCAATGTGTGATTTAAGCTTTAGTAATGTTTCATTTATGAATATATATGCTCTTGTATTTGGGGCATAGATGTTCAGAATAGTGATGTCCTCTTGGTGGGTTTTTCCTTTGATGAGAATGTAGTGCCCCTCTTTGTCTTTTTTGCTTAATTTTGCTTGAAAGTCTATTTTATTAGATATTAGGATAGCTACTGCAGCTTGTTTTCTGGATCCATTTGCTTGAGAAAGATTTTTTCCAGCCCTTTACTCTGAGGTAGTGTTTATCTTTGTTGCACGGGTGTCTTTCTTGAATGCAACAGAATATTGGATCTTGTTTTCACAACCATTCTGTTAGTATGTGTCTTTTTATTGGAGAGCTGAGACCTTTGATGTTGATAGATCCTAGTGACCAACGAATGTTACTTTCTCTTCATGTGGGGTTGGTGGTATTGCTGTGTTTTATTGCTTGTATTCTTTTGATATTTTTTTGTTCTGTAGTTATCTTTGACCTATGTTTCCTTGGATGGCATTGTTTTCCTTGGTTTTGAATTTCCCTTCCGGTAAATTCTGTTTGGTTACTGTGTACATATTGTTTAAATTTGGTTTTGTCATGCAATGTTTTGAATTCTCCATCTATGTTGATTGAAAGTTTTGCTAGGTATAGTAGTCTGGTTTGGCATCTGTGGTCCCTTAAAGTCTGCATGATTTCTCCTCAGCCTCTTCTGGCTTTCATAGGTTCTGTTGAGAAATATGGTATGATTCTGATAGGTCTACCTTCAAATGTTACTTGGCATTTTTCCCTTGCTGCATTTAATATTTTTTTCTTTGTTCTGTAGGTTCAGTGTTTTGACTATGATGTGAGGTAAGAATTTCTTTTCTGGTCTAGTCTAGTTGGTGTTCTCTAGGTCTCTTGTAGTTTTACGGACATCTCTTTCTTTAAGTTGGGAAAACTTTCTTCTATGATTTTCTTGGAAATATTTTCCAGAACTTGGAGCCTGATATTTTCTTTTTCATCTACTCCTATTCTTAGATTTTGTCTTTTCCTGGTGTTCTTGATTTCTTGGATGTTTTGTGTTTGGAACTTTTCTGATTTTATTTTTTATTTTTTGAGAGATGTATCAATATCTGCAATTATATCTTCAGCACTGATATTCTCTCTTCCAGCTCTTGTATTCTGTTGGTGATGCTTACATTTGTGTTTCCTGATCTTTTCTCTATGTTCTCCAGCTCCAAGTTTTTCTCTGTTTGTGTATTCTTTATTGATTCTAATTCTGTTTTCATGTCTTGCACCACTTCCTTTATCTGTTTGAATTTGGAGTCCTGCTTTTCAATGATTGCTTCTATTTTTTGTTCGTTTGTTTCCTCTCTACATATTGCCTCTACTTGTTTGGCTGTATTTGCCTGTATTTCTGTATTTCTTTGAGAGCTTTGTTCATTTCCTCTTTGTTTGCCTCAAATTGTTTGGGCATTTCTCTGACAGATTTGTTCATTTCCTCTTTATGAACATCTAATAGCTGGAAAAGCATAGTTTTAAAGTTGTTTTCTTGTTTATCTAGTGATTCGAAGTGTCCATTGATTTGGGGGGTTGCTGGAGAAGCCATAATATACTGATTTTTGTTGGGTGTGTTCTTACATTGACCTCTGGCCATAGGCTTATCAGTAACCCTCACTGTTTGTTCCTGGAGTCTGTACTTCAGACCATAACAATTTCTGTCTCTTTTCTGGACTGTTTTTCAGGAAGATGAGAGAGGTTCACCAGTTTGGGAGTGTGCATTGTGGTTTCAGCTTTACCTAAGTGAGGAATGTGACCCTGGCTCTATTCGCAGGTGCTTTTAGTGGATGCAGAGTGGAAGCGTGGATTCCCTAATTATTGCAGCGGCCTACAGGACACTGGTATGCAGCTCTGTCTAGGATACAGTGATTGTTTGCCTGGAATTCACTGGTAGCCCTGCAGAGCAGAGGCTTCAGTATTGGCATTGCTGTCTCACGAATCCTTAAGATACCCACACTAGGGGTGTGGATGGTAGGGATCTAGTGCCTGGTGGCTTGCATAGAGGGGCCCTGGATCTAGGGCTCTGCAAACACTCCCTTGAAGGCACACTCTCTCACTTGCAGAACCAGTTGGAACCAGTCCTCATGTTCTCTACTCTCTGATTTGATTCTGCTGGGGCAAATGCAGGTGTAGGCTAACAGTAAGCTCAGTGTTGCTGAAGCAGCAAGTCTTAGTGTCCACTGGCATGTACCTTAACATAGTAAGGGCAATATACAACAAGCCTATAGGCAACATCAAATTCAATGGAGAGAAACTCAAACCAATTCCACTGAAATCAGGGACAAGGGAAGGCTGCCCACTCTCTCCATATTGCTTCAATTTAGTACTTAAAGTCCTAGCTAGAGAAATAAAACAACTAAAAGAAATCAAGGAAATAGTAGGAACGGAAGAGGTCAAAGTTCCACTATTCGCAGATGATATGATAGTATACATGAGTGACCCCCAAAATTCAATCAGAGAACTCCTTCAGCTGATAATCACCTTCAGCAAAGTGGCTGGATACAAAATTAACTCAAAAAATCAAAAGCCCTCCTGTATACCAAAGACAAAATGGCTGAGAAACAAATTAGGGAAACAACACCCATCACAATAGCCACTAATAACATAAAGTACCTTGGTGTGACTCTAACCAAGCAAGTGAAAGAACTGTTTGAGAAAAACTTTAAGTCTCTGAAGAAAGAAATTGAAGATCAGAAGATGGAAAGGTATCCTGAGCTTATGGATCAGTAGGATTAACAGAGTGAAAATGGCTATTCTGACAAAAGAAATCTACAGATTCAATGTAATTCCCTTCAAAATACCAACACAATTCTTTATAGAGCTTGAGAGAAAAAGTATCAACTTCATATGGGAAAACAAAAACCCCAGAATTTCTAAAATGATCCTGTACAACAACCGATCATCTGGAGGCATCTCCATCCCTGATCTCAAGCTGTACTACAGAGAAATAGTAATAAAAATGGCATGGTATTGGCATAGAAGCAGAATCACTGGAACCGAATAGAAGACCCAGAAATAAACCCACACACCTATGGAAACTTGATTTTTGACAAAGAAGCCAAAACCATACAACGGGAAAAAGACAGCATTTTCAACAAATGGTGCTGGTCCAATTGGATGTCTAATGTAGAAAAATGAAAATAGATCCATATTTATCACCCTGCACAAAACTAAAGTCCAAGTGGATCAAAGATTTCATCATAAAACCAGACACACTATATTAGTTAGAAGAAAAAGTAGTAAGAGCTTAGAACTCATTGGCACAGATGACAACTTCCTGAACAGAACACAAACAGCACAGGCTCTAAGATTAACAATCCATAAATGGGACCTCATGAAACTGAAAAACTTCTGTTAAGGGAAGGACACTGTCATCCAAACCAAACGACAGCCTACAGACTAGGAAAGGATCTTCACCAACCCTATATATGACAATGAGCTAATATCCAGAATTTATAATGAACTCAAGTAGTTAAACAGCAGCAAATCAAGTAATCAAATTAAAAAATGGGTACAGAGCCAAACAGAGTTTCTCTGTAGAGGAATATAGAATGGCAAAGAAACAATGAAATGTTCAATGTCCTTAGTCATCAGGGAAATGTAATTCAACATGACCCTGAGATTTTACCTTACACCCATCAGAATGGCCAAGATAAAAAATTCAAGTGATAATACATGCTGCAGAAGATGTGGAGAAAGGGGAACCCTCCTCCACTGCTGGTGGACATATAAACTTGCACAACTACTTTGGAAATTCATCTGGCACTATCTCAGACAATTAGTAAAAGTACTTCCTCAAGATCCAGCTATACCAGTCCTAGGCATATATCCAAAATATGCTCAAGTACACAACAAGAACATTTGTTCATAGCAGCTTTATTTGTAATAGCAGAAAGTGTGTTAAATTTACATAATGGAATACTACTCAGCAATTTTAAATCAAGGAAATGATAGAATTTACAGGTAAATTGTGGAAACTAGAAAAGATCATCCTGAGTGAGGTATTCCAGAAACAGAAGGACACACATAATACATACTCACTTATAAGTGGATACTAGATATATAATATAAAATAAACCTACACAAAATCTGTTCTCCTAAAGAAGGTGAGCTAGAAAGAGGACCCTGGGTAAGATGAACAATCCTCTCTCAGAAAGGCTAACAGGATGGACATCAGAAGAAGGAGAAAACAGGAAACAGTACAGGAACCTACCACAGAGGGCCGCTGGAAGAGTCTACTTAGCATTGTATTAAAGCAGATACTAAGAATCAGAAAGAAACTTTGGGCAGACTGTAGGGAATCTTAGGAAAGAAGGAGTAGATAGTAAGACAGTAAGATAGTAAGTAGGAGAAGACAGTTGCTCCACAAGGAGAGCAACAGAACCAAAAAATCTGGGCACAGGGGTCTTTTCTGAGACTGATACTCCAACGAAGGACCATTCATAGATATAACATAGAACCCCTGCTCATATGTAGCCCATGGCAGGTCAGTGTCCAAGTGGATTCTCTAATATGGGGAACAGGGACTGTCTGTGACATGAACTCAGTGGCTAGCTCTTTGACTGCCTCCCCTAGATTGGGGCACAGCCTTGCCAGGCTACAGAGGAGGACAATGAAGCCAGTTCTGATGAGAGTGAATAAGCTAGGGTCAGATCGAAGGGCAGGAGGACCTCCCCTATCCGTGGACTTGCAGAGGGGCATAGAAAGAGATGAGGGAGGTATGGTGGGATTGTGAGGGATGGAGAGAGGGGACTACAGCTGGAATACAAATTAATAAACTGTAATTAATATAAAAAATTAATTAAAACAAACTATCCTCAAGCAATTGTCTACTTACCTGGGTGGTGCTCATCTTGCGCTCAATTTCTTGAAGTTGGCCAAAGATTTATTGCAGAAGCTGCAAGGATTAAGTCCCTTTAACAACTATCATCATTCATTAAGTATTATGCTTGGAGTATTTGTGCTAATTAATCATTGAAAATAGAAGTACATATTTTCTGGTTTATGGGGTCTTGCCGTCTTTTAGGTATTCAAATACATGTACATATATCTGGCATTAAAAATTAAAAAAAATAATGAACATGTTGAGAGCCAGAGAGATTCAATGTTCACTCATATTCCCCCAGAAAAGGACAAATAATTTTGGTTCTGTGTTATCAGGACAAATCCTGCTCATCTCACAGTTGAACAGAAGAAGCATGGAAAGTAGTCCAACCCTACAGCTTACCCAGTCCTGCTTTCCTTCCTCCTTCATCTCTCCTGGGATCAGGAGCATTATCACCCCAGGCTAGGCAGCAGGAAACTAATTTTGAGAATGAATGGTAATGAGAGTGAAGGCAAGAGTAGAATTGAGCTTTCATTTAAACCACGAAGAGAATGGCCTCCCTGGGAAATGTACAAGTTATCCAGTGAGCAAAGTGCTATGGAGAGAACCAAGGAGTGGGTGGGTATTCTATTAGGTGAGGCACTGGTATAAATTGCCTTCTGTCTGTGCATGATCAGGTGACAGTGGTGAAGCAAGGAGCACTGTAGCTCATTGCTGCCTATGCCTACGATGCCAGCAGCATCTCAGGTCACGAACTTGGTGAGAAGATGATATCCATATCAATCTTTGATATTCTAACAGCATGTGGTACATTGATTTCCCTTTTTTGAGTAACAAGTGGCTATTAATATAGCAATTCACCGATCTCGAGTCTGCTAGTCTCCATGAGTAGGAATTGAGCATGAGGGATCTCTTTTCAGGGTCTTTCAAAGTCTAAACTGAGTGCTTTTAGACAAGATGTATTATTTTTGTTTGTTTCTCATCATGGTTCTTTTTTATTGAAAGCTGGTACTGGAGACCACTCCCGATTATATCATGAGTCTTTCTAATCTGTTTCTTTTTGTCTGAATGTTTGTTATAAGGGTTCCTCTGATTTGGTCACATCCACTGAAACAACCTTCTACTCTAGAGGTCCTCCTTTGTAATATAGCTGCTGAATCCCTTTAGAGACATGCAACTTGCTGCTTAAATACACACATTGGGGTTATTGTTATGACTGCATAGTCAGGAATATTTGGGTCAGCAAACTGAGAATTCTTTCTACATAACATCAGAATAAGTTTCCAAATGCTGATTGTGTGCCAATTGTATTTATAAACCTGGGAATTATTCATAAATTAGATTTAAAAGTTTTATTTGAAATTTTGATGCCTGTATATATTGGATTTTCAGCATTTCACTCCCATTGCCTTCAGTCTTCCTCCCCTATCTCCTGGTGAATAAATCTTCCTCAAACCATTGTTTTTTCAAGTTGCTGTTCCTTATTTTCCCTCTGATTATTTCCTGGAATATGGGCTACACTCTTTAAGAAAATGACTCCCCAATCCCCTTCTCTCTCATTTCTTACTTACTCATTGACTTTCAGGGAAGGATAAGGCAACATTGACCCATTCCCCTTGCATAAGGATATGGTAGTGAGTCAAGACTGATGCAAATTGCCACTGTGGCAGTTTGCTCATGAGGGCAACAGACAAGCTATTCCCCAAAGGCCCTGTCTCACAGCCCTTGTTCACAGTGTCTGGTCTATATGTGGAATTTTCCGTGAAGGTCCCTGAGATTTAGGGTGGGAGACATTCCCTTTGGGATGACTACTCCACAGTGACATGTTCTCTGTACTTTGACCAATTTTGAACCTCTGTCTTAATCACTTTTTCCTGTAGAAAGAGACTTTTAGGATAAATACTAAGAATAGCATGATTCTATGGGCGTAAACAAAAGGACATTAAAAGCAGTTTGATGCATGTTTATTCAGAAAAAAAACAAAGAAACAAACAAATGAATTATGGTAAGTTTTCCTTGTCCCCAGGACTACCCATAGATGTATTCTTGAACAAGTTTGCAATTCTGGTCATTGACATTGATATCCTTCTGTACATTTCATATAATGAAGGGAAAACATCCTAAAGTTCATGTGTAGACTCCTTCTCAATGTGTCAGTCTGCAATACAACCCCCTTTAGAGCTCAGCCTGTCAGCCAGTGTCTGAAGCAGCAGCTTTCCTAACTCCACACAGAAATGATAAAAGTCTCCGTATTTTCACATCATTGTGTGTCAATACAACCTTGACTAAAATGTATCTAGTGAAAACATGTACTCACTCACTGTACCCATTGTCTCACAAGTTCTCATTACACTTAGCATTAACTTCAAAATTCCTGAGAGATTTCCCAAATTAGGCAGTCTCAGTCATATACACAGGCTATGTTAACTTCTTCTACAGGATGAGCTTTCCCAGGCGATTTCATTTAATATCTTCTTTTTTAAATGATCACATGGTCTTATGCATGGCTAAAGGGATCTTTGTACTTTTGAACTGCCAAAACTCTTCTTTCAAGTCAGCTCTCAAGTAGCTGCTTCTGTAGAAGGCATTCCTATCCCCTTGTTTCTGTTGCATACCCCACCAGATCATTCACTTCTCATCACCTAATTCTTTTCTCTGACTGACAGTACCAGCTACTATCTCTTCAATAATAAAGAATAGGAAATTTACTTGTTAACTTCCTTTGAATGACAACATATATACATGTTAATGGAACTCTATGCAATGGTGAACAGAAGAGTACACACACACACACACACACACACACACAAATTTGATATGGTGTCTCGCTGTGTTTCTGTGTCAAATA
This sequence comes from Meriones unguiculatus, assembly GCF_030254825.1. Classification (NCBI taxonomy): domain Eukaryota; kingdom Metazoa; phylum Chordata; class Mammalia; order Rodentia; family Muridae; genus Meriones; species Meriones unguiculatus. Next base: position 21,041,030 of record NC_083353.1, on the reverse strand, counting down.
AACTATTTATCATAGGTTGCTGGTATAAGCCAGTTTTTCCTCTGCCAGCATCCCAAATTCTCAGATTATAGGCACCCATCACCAAACTAGGCAGTAGTGTGACTCTCAAAACTGCAGTATGTGGCAAGTTAAGTCCATAATGGTATAAGAGTAGTATCTTAGGAAGATGGATAGGAATGCCAGCCAAAACCTTTTTTATCACATGTCTCACCACCACCAGCCCGCTATAAAACCTATTGAGACTGGAGGTGATTATAACTTAAGGCCCCATTTGTATATTACAAGTTGTGGGATTCTAGATACACTATTGATTGTGTGCATAAATTAAAACATTGCAACAGAGCTTGGAAATAACATAATTTCCACTGGTTGCCTGTAGGGGGAGCTATGAACTGTAGGCTTATCGGGGAGACTAGAGAGGAGTAGTGTGTGGAGGAAATTAATGGAAGTAGAGATCCTCCCTGGCCGTATCTGCAGCATAGAGGGTCACCATCAGCTGCAACATCAATGGTATCTACACAGCTCTCACAACCAGGTATTTAGCCTGATTCCACCAAAAGCAGAGAAAGGCTACCCAATTGTTCACCTGGATGACTCCCAGGCATTTTGACTGCTCATGGATCTAGGACAGAGTTCAGTTTCAGCACCATCGGCATTCAGACTGAAGAGGTGACCGTTTGTTACTGTGAAGGTTGTTGCAGTTTCCTCCTCAGTGCATTAGCCTGCAACACAGACACCTTTAGAGCTCAGCCTGACAGCCAGGATCTGATACAGAAAACTTTTTATCTCTACACAGCCTGGTAAGCACTCTCCTCTCTGTCCAAAAATCAGTGAGCCTTGCCTCACTCAAATAGACTTGAAAGTCTAGGAGAGAATTCGAAGGCCAAAATGGTTTTTAATCTTTTATGGAAGATACTACTTTGAGTCAAGATTAAATAATTATTTTCCACTACGTTTGCCCATATTGATAGCAAGCTTTCAAAGGTGATTCTCATTTTTTTAACTTTTATTAATTACACTTTATTCATTTTGTATCCCCCCATAAGCCTCTCCCTCCTCCCCTCCCGGTCCCACCCTCCCCTCCCCTTTCTGCATGCATTTATGGCTGTGTTCATTAGCAGAACAAGTAATTTAGAAATATTTAATAGTTTTCTTTTCATATTAACAACCAATATTCTTTAAATAGATAATCTTTAAATCCCAGTGACCTTATTTTTCTTTATTAAACTTCTGATTTTACCTATGAGTAAATTTTACCTGTATATAAAATCCAGATTTCCCTATCCTTCTTTCCTTTCTCTCACCTAGTCTTCTACTTTCCCCTTCTTTCTTTCCTTCCTTCTTTCTGCTCCTTCTGTTTTTTTTCTGCTGTTGTTGATGATGATATTGTTTCCTCATGATTGTAATCAATGTTTTTCTAGTATTAGAAATTCTAGTATTTTCTAGTATTTTTATTAAACTCACTTGCTTTAACTGTTTTTGATTTTTAATGGAAGCCTGTCATGAGTGTGTCTTCATATTTGCAGATTAAGAGCTCTTAAGTTGGTCCTTGAGCTTCTATGTTTACTTTTATCCCTAGTGATTGTGTATTTGCTTTGATGATATTTTTGTCTGTAGATTTAACCTGTGTTCTCTCACAACCCAGTACCCTGGCTATTTACCTTCTCATTTCATGTCTACTTTGCATAGTTCCCTATAAGCCAGCCCAGCTGTACATAGTATATAAACCCGGCCTTTGCAGTGAGAACTGAAAAGCATCAGACAGCCTGGAAAACCAATATGGAGTCACACAGCCAGGTCTTCATACTCCTGCTCCTCTGGTTGTCTGGTGAGATATTAAAGATTATTAGAATATCATCAAAGTAATTCATTTGTAGAGAAACAGCTATTTATTATAGGAATCCAAATGTATGCAGGCAATGCCATTAGGAAAGGCATTTTAGATCCTAACATTTGTATCAGGAACTCTTTGTGTGTATGTGTGTATACTCATTGTGTATTTTTGGTTGCAGGTGCTGAGGGGAGCATTGTGATGATCCAATCTCCTGAATTCATGTCCACATCTGTTGGAGACAGAATCACCCTAAGCTGCAAGTCTAGTCAGAGTGTGAGTGGTTGGGTAGCTTGGTACCAGCAGAAACCAGGGAAGCCTCCTAAACCATTAATCTATGATGCATCCAATAGATACACTGGGGTCCCTGATCGCTTCATAGGCAGTGGATCTGGGACAGATTACACTCTCAGCATCAGCAGTGTGCAGGCTGAAGACCTAGCAGTTTATTACTGTCAGCAGTATGACAATACTCCTCCCACAGTGCTTCAGCCTCCAACACAAACCTCCTTGAGAGTCTCACCAGCTGCCTGCACCACACACAGCCCTGGGCCTGCACGCTTCCCCCTTTTGCTTAAGATCTGCTAAGTATGACTAATTGATGCACTCTTCAGTAGAAATTAATTAAGAAATTGCCTCCTTTCTTCCATGCTTTTGGCAACACTGGTGTGTATAGATAAAAAGGAGAAACTAAGTAAAGAGATTTAGAAGGTGTGGTTTTGCACTGAGAAGATACAGTGCAACAAGAAGCATCAGTGACGTTTATGTTGTCATGTTGACTTTAGATATCTCTTTGTTATGCCTTTAGACTGATGAATCTGTATAAAATAGGATAGACTTTAAAATTATTTATATAGACTACAGCATCATGAGATTCTTAGTTTTGATTAAAAATCCTCAAGCTTAGGTAAATGAAATCTATCAAGAAAATTGTCCATTTCAATCACATTTTCAAATTTTGTGGTGTATAGGCTTTTGAAGTAAGACCTAATCATTTTTTGAATTTCCTCAGTGTCTGTCATTATGTCTCCGTTTTTTGTTTATGATTTTGCTAATTTGGATAGTTTCTCCCTGCCTTTGAGTTAGTTTTGCTAAGGGTTTGTCTATATTGCTGATTTTGTCAAAGAACCAGCTCTTGGTTTCATCGATTCTTTGAATTGTTTTCTTTGTTTCTAACTCATTGATTTCAGGTGTGAGTTTGATTATTTCCAACTGTCTACTCCTCTTTGGTTTGTCTGCTTCTTTTTTTTTCCCCCTAGGGATTTTAGGTGTGCAAGTAAGTCACTTGTAGGAGATATCTCAGATTTCTATTTGGAGACATTTTAGTGCTATGGACTTTCTTCTTAGCACTGCTTTCATTGTGTCCCATAAGTTTGGGTATGTTGTACCTTCATTTTAAGTGAATTTTAGGAAGTCTCTAATTTCTTTTTTTCATTTCTTCCCCGACCACGCTGTTGTTAAGTAGAGAGTTGTGCAATTTTCATGTGTATGTAGGCTTTTTCTCATTTCTGTTGTCACTGAGGTCTAATTTTAGGCCGTGGTGGTCTGATCCGATACACGGAATTATTTCAATCTTCCTGTATCTGTTAATGCTTACTCTGTGCCTGACTATATGGTCAATTTTTGAGAGGGTTCCATGATTTGATGAAAGAAAGTTGTAGTCTTTTGAGTTTGTGTACAGAGTTCTGTAGGCTTCTATTAGGTCCATTTGATTTAGGACATCTGTGTCATTATTTCCCTATTTAGCTTCTGTCTACATGATCTCTCCCTTGGTGAGAGTGGAGTATTGAAATAGTGTTGGGATCAATGTGTGATTTAAGCTTTAATAATGTTTCATTTACAAATGCAAGTGCTCTTGTATTTGGGGCATAGATGTTCATGACTGTGATGTCCTCCTGGTGTATTTTTCCTTTGAAGAGAATGAAGTGCCCCTCCTTATCTTTTTTGATAAATTTTGGTTGAAATTCTATTCTATTATTTATTAAGGCAGCTACTCCAGCTTTGTGAATCAGTCCATTTGGTTGAAAAATCATTTTTCTAGCCCTTTACTCTGAGATGTTTATTTTTGTTTCAGAAGTGTGTTTCTTGAATACAGCAGAATGCTGGATCCTGTTTCTTCAAGCATTCTGTAAGTCTGTGTCTTTCTTTTTATTTTTTTATTTAACTTTTATTAATTACACTTTATTCATTTTGTATCCCTCCATAAGCCCCTCCCTCCTCCCTTCTCAGCCCCCTCCCTCCCTTTCTGCTTGCATGCCCCTCCCCAAGTCCACTGATAGGGGAGGTCCTCCTCTCCTTCTTTCTGATCTTAGTCTATCATTTCTCATCAGAAGTGGCTGCATTGGAGAGTTGAGAACATTGATGTTGATAGGTAACAGTGACCAATGAGTGTTAGTTCCTTTTATTGTGGCATTGGTGATGTCACTGTGTTTCAATGCTTTTTTCCTTTCATTTTTTGTTGTGAAGTTATCTATATCCTGTATTTTTTTGGTGTAGTTGATTTTATTGGATTGGAAGTTTTCTTCAATTATCTTCTGTAGGGCTGGGTTGCTATGTAGATATTGTTTAAGTTTAGTTTTGTCATAGAATATTTTCTTTTCTTCAGCTATATTGATTAAAATCTTTCCTGTATATAGTAGTCTGGGTTGTCATCTGTGGTCTCTTAGAGTCTGCATGACATCTGCCAAGATGCTTCTGGCTTTCATAGTTTCTGTTAAGAAATCTGGTATGATTTTGATAGGTCTGCCTTCATATGTTACTTGGCCTTTTTCCCTTGCTGGTTTTAGTATTTTTTTGTTTGTTCTGTAGGTTTAGTGTTTTCGCTATGAAGTGACCTGAAGAGTTTCTTTGGAGCCAAGAATCCTATTTTTTGTATATTCTTATTATTCTTAGATTTTGTCTTTTCATGGCAGTCTTGATTTCTTGGATGTGTTGTGATTGAAACTTTTCTGATTTTAATGGTTTGCCTGGATTCCACTGGTAGACCCATGGAACAGGGGCTTCAATATTGAGAATGCTGTCTCAAGGATCCCTATGTTGCCCACAGTGTGTGGGTGGGATGTCTGGTTGCTATCATAGAGGGACCCTGGATCTGGGGCTCTGCAAGCACTCACTTAAAGGTGCACTCACTTGCTAGCAGGCCTAATCAGAAAGCACAGAGAATCCCTGTTGTCAGAACAAAAATACTGCCTACATGCTAGGATAGGATCTTCACCAACCAAATGTCTGACAGAGGGCTGATATCCAGAATATATAAAAAAACTAAAGAAGTTAAAAAGCACCAAACTCAAGTAATTCAAATAAAAAGATATGTCTTACAGTGCTAAACAGAGAATTCTCTGTAGAGGAATATAGAATGACAGAGAAACACTGAAAGAAATGCTCAGCATGCTTAGCCATCAGGAAGATGCAAATCAAAACAACTCTGAAATTTTGCCTTACCCGAATCAGAATGGCTAAGATCAAAATATCAAGTGACAATACATGCTGGAGAGGATGTAGAGAAAGAGGTACATTCCTTCTTTGCTGGTGGGGATGTAAATATGCCTAACCAATTTGGAAATCAATCTGGCGCTTTCTCAGACAGTTACTTCCTGAAGGTCCAGCTCTAGCACTCCTAGGCATATAGCCAAAATCTGCTCAAGTACACAACAAAGGACATTTATTCAACCATGTTGTTAGCAGCTTTATTCGTAACAGACAGAACCTGGAAACAAGCCAGATGTCCCTCAACAAAGGAATGGATATAGAAATTGTGGTACATTTAAACAATGAAATACTACTCGGCAATTATAAACAAAGAAATCATGAAATTTGCAAGCAAATGGTGGGAACAAGAAAAGATCATCCTGAGCAAGGTATCCCAGAAACAGAAAGACAGACACAGTATATATTCACTTATAAGTAGATACTAGATATATAATACAGAATAAATGTGCAAAAATCTGTACAGCTAAAGAAGGTGTGGAAGAAGGAGGACCCTGGGTAAGATCATCAATCCTCACTCAGAAAGGGAAACAGGACAGACAGTGGAAGGAGGAGAAAACAAGAAACAGGACAGGAGCTTACCAAGAATCTGAAAGATTCTATAAGATTCTACCTAGCATTGTATCAAAGTTGATACTGAGACACACTTTGGGCAGTGTTCAGGGAATCTCAGGAAAGAAGGAGTTGAGAGTAAGACCTGGAGAGGACAGGAGCTCCACAAAGAAAGCAACAGCACCAAATAATCTTGGCACAGGGGTCTCTTCAGAGACTGATACTCCAACCAAGGATCATTCATGGAGATAACGTAGAACCTCTTTACAGATATAGCCTGTGGCAGTACAGTGGCCAAGTGGGTTCCATAGTAATGGAAACAAGGAATGTCTCTGACATGAACTGATTGGCCTGCACTTTGAACACCTCTCCCTTAGGGGGAAACAGCCTTACCAGGCCACAGAGAAAGACAATGCAGCCACTCCTGATAAAAACAGACTAGGATCAGAAGGAAGTAGTGGAAGACCTCCCCTATCAGCAGACTTAGGGAGGGGCTGGATGGAGAAGGGAAAGGGATGATGGGATCAGGAGGGGAGGAGGGAGGAACAGGCAGAATACAAAATGAATAAACTCTAAGTAATAATATAAAAATAAAAAAAAAAATAAAAAAAATAAAGGACAAAGAATTTTTGTTCTGTGTTGTTGTCCAAAGTAGTCTTGGCAAGGTCCATTGTGATCATGGTGCTTGAGCCTTTAAGGAGTTAAGGTGTCAGTCCTTGTGAAGTGTGTGTTTCCTCCTGAAGGGCCATGGATATCAGTGGTAGGGCAGTTGTGACTGGCACATCCTGTGTTTTCTTTACCAACAGTGGTTGACTTAGTTCTCCTCTCACCTTGATCCAGCACCTCTCTTTAAATATTTTAGAAGATGTTACACTTCATAATAAACTTGCTAGTCATAGTCATCAAGATATGCAAGCCTTCCTGGTCACATCTTTTCCTTGTTTCTTCTTAGTTCCTCTTTCTGTCCTTCTTCCACTTGACATCTCATAATTCCTGATCTTTAAATCTTCAGGTTTATGTCACTGTAAAATGTTTTTCTTCCTCTGTCTATTGTTATTGATAGGTTTTTTGAGTATAATAATGTTGGTTGGAAACTGTAGTCTCTCAGAGTTTGTAGAACATCCTTACAGGACCTTTGTTTTAGGGGTTTCATGGAGAAATCAGGTGTTATTTTGATGGTCCTGCTGTATATGTGACTTTGTCTTTTCCCCTTGAATCCTGTAATAACCCTCACCCCATATATGTTGAGTATTTTGATTGCTATGTGTTGTGGATAAATTATTTTCTTTTTTTTAAACATTCTTTTGGTATATTGTATGGGTTTGTACATTGCTTGACAGGCATCCCATTGTTTAGATCAAAGAAATATTCTATGATTTTGTTGAAAGTATTCTCTGTGCTTTTGACCTGATTTGTTTGTTTGTTTGTTTCCTCCCAGTGGAAGATAAACTGTGAAAAAGCCTTCAACATATTCCCACAGGAGATGTGTATGTATGTATGACATTCATCTCTTCCCAAGTGCATGTGCTTGTGGGACATTTATTTGGACAAACAAAAACCCAGGATAGCTAAAACAATTGTGTATAATAAAAGAACTGGAGGTGTCACCATTCTTGATTTCAAGTAGTATTACAGAGTCATAGCAAAAAAACTGCCTGAAATTTGCATGAAAGACACATTGATCAATGGAATCAAGTTGATTCCATAACATAAACATAAACAAACAAAAACATATGCAGGTATGGATATCATATTCTTTAAAAATGAACAGAAAATGCATATTGGAAAACAGCATGTTCAATAAATGGTGCAGGTCATACTGTATGCCTGCACATAGAAGATTACAAATAGATCCACACTTATCATCTTACACAATACTCAAGTCCATGTGACTGAAAGATCTCAGCAGAAACCAGATACACTGAGCACAATAGAAGACACACTGGGATATTGCCTCTAAAACATTCCCATAGGAGATGATTATTGTCTGCAAAGAATAGCTATAGCACAGACAGTAAGATCAACAATTGATAAATGGGATCTCACGTAAGAGAATTTTTTTTCTAAGGCAAAGAAGCACTATCAATTTGTAAAGTAGCTGCGTATAGAATAAGAAAAACTCCATCTCCAATAGAAGACTGATTGATATCCAACATACACAAAAAATTAAGAAATTGGACATCAACAAACCAAGCAGTGTAATTAAAAATGCAGTACAGACCTGAACAAAGAATACTCAATAAAGGAAACCCAAGAGATTGAGAAAAACTAAAAGAAATGTTCAACATCCTTAATCACTGGGGAAAAGCAACCCAAAACTACTTTGAGATTCTATCTTGCACCTGTCAGAATGGCCAGATCAATAATACAAGTGACAGTTCATGCTGGTGAGGAATGTAGATGCTGGTGGGAGTGAAACCTTGTATAGACACTGTGGAAATCATTATGGTGGTTCTTAAGAAAAATTGGAATCGATCCACATCAAGAACCAGCTCTAAGACTATTGGGCCTATCCCCAAAGGACACAGTATATCACAAGGACATTTCCTGAACCATGTTCTCTGTGGCATTCTTCATGATAGCCAGACTCTGGAAACAATGTAGATGTCCCTAAACTAATTATTAGACATAGAAATTTTGGTACATTTACACAATTGAGTATGACTCAGTTATGAAAATAATGATGGCATGGAACTTGTGGAAGTAGCCAATCAATGTTTCATTTGATTCAAGGCCCACTTCCCAAGATAGAACCCATACCCAAGACTGCTAGAGTCACCAAGAACTAGACTATACACTGTTAGGCCCAAGGGGGATCCCCCTAGGGGACCCTAACTTCCCGAGGGGGATGAAGAGAACTCAGGAGACCAATCATCGCTGCAATAACATGAGGTATTTAATTCAGCCATCATACGATGGAGCTGCCCCCCACAAAACCAGCGAGGAACAGCCTGGAGAGACAGGAGTCTGAGGGTTTTAAAGGAAGGAGCACGGGAATCGCGGAGGTTGCGAGCTTGGCGACACTGGATTGGGTGGTTGACTTTTAAAATGATTGGTTCATTTTAGGCTCAAGTCCTTCTGGTCCTGCCCAGATCAGGGTTGGGGAACTGGTGATGTCTAAACCGGTTGCTGAGCAACGTTATCTCATACTGCAGATCTGGACACTCCTCCACAGCAGGGAAGAAACCTTTTGCATTCCTTTGCAATGGGTCATCTCAATTTATCTGCTCCTCCTGTCTTCTGTAAAAGTGCTGGGAGAATTTAGTTTAACATGGGGTATAGGATTTATAAAGAAGCCTATAAAACTAGCCTGTTCCTTTCTACAGCTCAGACAATGAGGGTAAAACAAAACACGATTAGTCATAAAAAGTAACAATACAATGACTTCTAATGATATTTTGCTGTAGTTATAGATCTGTCCCTTTTCTAATAATCATCAGAGAGGCTTTCTCCAGCAGCAGAAGTGAAAAGATGCAGAGAACCATAGCCAGGTATTATGCAGAGAGAGTATAAAAGGGAGTTCTCCATCAAAACCATTTACTTAGATAACAGGGATTTCTAAGAACAGTGCAAGAGCCAGAGTGGGTGCAGAACACCAGGAGAACAAGGCCCTGTGAATCAACTAAGCAATTCTTATATGAGTTCACGGAGACTGCAAGGGCAAGCTTTGGCCCTACAAGGGCCTGAGTTATTTCCTCTGTGTATATATTTCAACTTTTAGCTTAGAATTTTTATGCTACTCGTGCTGTGATAATGAGTGAGTCTGACTCTTGTGTCTGTGCTAGAGACACGTTTTCCTCCTGTTTTGTTCTGATATCCAATTTTGATCTGATAGTTTTCCTTCATCTTATTATATATTATTTTGGGATGTCTGATTGTTACATCTTAGAAACCTGTTTTTCTTTATCTAATAAGAGATAGAAGAAAGGGAGTGGATCCTGAGGGAGGAACTGCAGGAAAGAACTGGGAGGAGTAGAGGGAAGGGAAATATAATCCCTTCTAGGGAAGGGAAATATAGTTAAATAGATTCTTTGGTCTTTCCTGGTGGATTTTACTCCATAACAATTTCAGGATAAATCCTGCCCATCTTATAATTAAACAGAAGATGCATGGAATGTAGTGCAACCCTGGAGCTTATACAGTACCTGCTTTCCTTCCTCCTTGATCTCTCCTGGGATGAGGAGCATTAGCACCCCTGTGCTAGGCAGCAGGAACCTCATTTTGAGAATGAATGAAAATGAAAGTGAAGGCAAGAGCAGAACTGAGTTTTGTTTTATTGTTTTGTTTTGTTTTCCTTGAAGAGAGGGGCATCCCTGGGAAATGTGCAAGTTGTCCAGTGGACAAAGTGATATGGAGAGAACCAAGGAGAGGGTGGGCAGCCTATTACATGAGGCACTGGTATAAGTTGCCTTCTATCTGTGCGTGGGCAGGTGACAGTGGAGAAGCAAGGAGCACTGTAGCTCATTGCTGCCCATGCCTAGGATGTCAGCAGCATCTCAGGTCACAGGCTTGGTGAGAAGATGGCATCCATATCAATCTCTGATATTTTAACAGCATGCAGTACATTGATTTCCCTTTTTGGAGTAACTAGTGGCTATTAATATAGCAATTCACTAATCTTGAGTCTAGTACCCTACAGAGTAGTAATGGAGCATGAGAAATCTCTTTTCAGGATCTTTCAAAGTCTACACTGAGTGGCTGTGAGGCAAGATGTATTATTATTTTTTGTTTGTTTGTTTCTCATTATAGTTCTTTTTATTGAAAGATGGTTTTGGAGACTTCTCCCAATTATCCAATTATATCATGAGTCTTTCTGATCTGTTTCTTTTTGTCTGAATGTAAGTTACAAGGGGTCCTCTGATTTGGTCAAATCCACTGAAATAACCTGCTACTCTAGAGGTCCTCCTTTGTAATATAGCTTCTGAATCCCTTTAGAGACATCTTGCTGCTTAACCACACACTTTGGGGTTAGTGCGCTGACTGTAGAATCAGGAATATTTGGGTCACCAAACTGAGATCTCTTTCTACATAACAGCAGAATAAATTTCCAATTACTGATTGTGTGCCAATTGTATTTATGAAACTGGGTATTATTCAGAACTTACATTTAAAAGTTTTATTTGCAATTTTCATGTATGTGTATATTGGATTTTGAGCATTTCACTCCCATTCCCTTTAATCTTCCTCCACTATATCCTGGTGAATAAGTCTTCCCCAAGCCATTGATTTTTCAAGTTGCTGTTCTTTATTTTTTCTTCTGATTATTTCCTTGAGTATGGGCTACACTCTTTAAGAAAATGACCCTCAAATCCCATTCTCTATTATTTCTTACTTACTCAATGAATTTCAGGGAAGGATAAGGCCACATTGGCCCATTTCCTTGCATGAGAAAATGGTGATGGGTCAAGTCTGGTGCAAATTGCTACTGTGGCAGTTTGTTCATGAGGACAACAGGCAAGTTATTTCCACAAGGCCCTGTCTCACAGCCCTTGTTCACAGTGTCTGATTTATATGTAGATTCTGTCTATTCTCTATGAAAGTCCTTCAGATTTGGGGAGACATTCCCTTTAGGGTATCTACTCCACAGTGACATGTTTTCTGTTCTTTGACCAATTGTGAGCCTCTGTCTTAATCACTTTCTATTGTAAAAAGAGACTTTTAGAATGAATGCTAAGAATAGCATGATTCTATGCGCTTAAATAAAAAGACATTGAAAGCAATTTGATGACATGTCTATTCAGTAAACAAACAAGCAATCAAGCAAAGAGACAAACAAACCAATGAACTATGGTAAGTTTTTCCTTGTCCCCATGACTACCCACATAACGTTTCTTGAACAGGTTTACATTTCTGCTCCTTAACATTAATATCATTCTGTATGTTTTGTATAATGATGGGAAAAACATCCTAAAAGTTCATGTGTAGACTCCTCAGTGTGTCAGCCTGCAATACAACATCCCAGTAGAGCACAGCCTGTCAGCCAGTGTCTGAAGCAGCACTTTTCCTACCTCCACACAGAAATGATAAAATGTCCATATTTTCTTCTGCTTTGTGTGTCAACACAACCTTGACTAAAGTGTATCTACTGAAGACATGTACTAACTGTGACCATTGTCTCACAAGTTCTCATTGCACTTATTATTAACCTCAAAATACCTGAGAGATTTCCCAAGTCAGGCAGTCTCAGCCATATGCATAAGCTATTTTAACTTCTTCCACAAGGATGAGCTTTCCCAGGCTCTTTTCATTTAATATCTTCTGCTCTAAATGAACACAGGGTCTTATGCATGGCTAAAGAGATCTTCTTTTCACTTTTGAACTGCCAAATCTGTTCTGTCAGGTCTGTTCTCAAGTAGCTGCTTCTTGAGAAGGCATTCCTATCCCTTTATTTCTGCTGCATACCACATCAGCTCATCCACTTTTCAGCTTATTTTCTATCACCTTAGTGTTTTTTTTCTTTTTTTTTTTTTCTTTTTTTTTTTTTTGTCTAACTGACAGTACTATTTTCTCATTAATGATAAAAAATAGGGGATTTACTTGTTAACTTTCTTTGAATGACAACATATGTTCATGTTAATGGAACTCTATGCAGTGGGAGACAGAAGAGTGTGAGTGTGTATCGTATCTAGCTAGGTTTCTGTGCTGAATAAACTCTTTATCATAGGTTTCTGGCATATGCCAGTTTTTCCTTTGCCAGCATCTAAAATTCTCAGATTATAGGCACCCATCACCCACTGGGCAGAGGAGTGACTCTTAAAACTGCAGTATGTGGCAAGTTAAGTCCATAATGGTATAGGGATAGTATTTTAGGATAGGAATGCCAGCCAAAACATCTTTTATCACACGGCTCACCTCCACCATCCATCCCGTTATAAAACCTAATGAGATTAGAAGTGATTACAACTTACAGCCACATCTATACACTACAAGTTGTCGGATTCTAGATGCACTATTGATTGTGTGTATAAATTAAAACATTGTAACCGAGCTTGGGGCTAACATTATTTCCACTGGTTACCACTAGGAGGAGCTATGAACTGTAGGCTTTTTCTGGGGGAGACTAGAGAGGAGCAGTTTGTGGAGGAAACTGGTGGAAGTAGAGATCCTCCCTGTCTGCAGCATAGAGGGTCACCATCAGCTGCAAAATCAGTGGTATCTTTGCAGCTCTCACAACCAGCTATTTAGCCTGATTCCACCAAAAGCAGAGAAAGGCTACTCATTTGTTCATTTGGGTAACTCCCAGGCATCTTTACTGCTCCTGGAGCTAGGACAGAGTTCAGTTTCTCTACCATCAGCATTCAGACTGAAGAGGTGACAGTTTGTTACTGTGAAGGCTGTTGCAGTCTCCTCCTTGCTGGGAGCCAAAGCTATCTACTGAAGCCAAAGTCAAAGCTATCTAGTGGAGCCAAAGCTATCTACTGAAGCCTAAGTCAATTAGTGAGTCAAAGCTATCTAGTGGAGACAAAAGGTGTTTACTAGGCCAAACCCAAAGAGTGAGCAAAGGTCATTTAGTGGAGACCTAAACCTATTTAGTGAAAGTTATCTAGGACCCTAGATAAACTGTGATAGACTGTGAGGACATCCATTTGTTAGAGCATCCGTGAGAAAACATCCCTGTGGTATCTTACAGGTACCCTATTTAACACATGAAAGCACTCTTCCTGTCTCCTGCAGCAACTAATTACCTTCCACCCTTTCCTGCCTTCTCCCTATATAAGTTTGGTAAAAATTTCTAATAAACGAAGCTTTGATCAGACAAACAGACTTGGCTTCCTTCCTTGTGCTTCTCGTCCCTTCCCCCCATTCCTTCCACTCTCCTCCCTTAGGAATCCACGTTGAAGCCCTACAGGCTGGGCACCTCCTCAGTGCATTAGCCTGCAATACAGACACCTTTAAAGGTCAGCTTGATAGCCAGCTTCTGAACCAGAAAACATTTTATCTCTACACAACCTGGTAAGCACTCTCCTCTCTGTCCAAAGATCATGACCTTATTTTTCTTTATTGAACTTCTGATTTTACCTATGAATAAATTTACCTATATGTAAAATCCAGATTTTCCTCTCCTTTTCTGCATCCTGTCCTTCTTTCCTTTGTCTCATCTACCCTTCTACTTGCCCCTTCTTTCTTTCCTTTCTCCTTCTCCTGTATCTTTCTGCTATTTATTATGATATTGTATCCTCATGATTGTAATCAAAGTTTTCCTACTATTATTTCTATTAAATTTACTTGCTTTAAATGTTTTTTTTATTTTTAATAGAAACCTGTCATGAGTGCATCTTGATATTTGCAGATTGAGAGCTCTAAGTTGGTCCTTGAGCTTCTATGTTGACTTTTTCCGCTAGTGATTGGTTAATCATTTTGATAATACTTTTGGCTGTAGCTTTAACCTGTATTCTCTCACAACCCAGTACCCTGGCTATTTATGTTCTCATTTGATTAAATACTTTGCATAGTTTCCTACAAGCCAGCCCAGCTGGCCATAATTTATAAACAAGGCCCTTGCAGTGAGAACTGAAAAGCATCAGAGAGCCTGGGGCACCATGATGGAGTCACACCAGGTCTTTGTATTACTGCTCCTCGGTATGTCTGGTGAGTCATTAAAGAGTATTAGAATATCATCAAATTAATTCATTTGTAGAGAAACAGCTATTTTCTATAGGAATCCAATGGTATTCAGGCAATGCCATTACAAAAGGCATTTTAGATCCCAACATTTGTATCAGGAATTCTTTGTGTGTGTATGTGAATACTCATTGTCTATTTCTGGTTGCAGGTGCTGAGGGGAACATTGTGATGACCCAGTCTCCAGAATTCATGTCCACATCTGTAGGAGACAGGATCACTCTAGGCTGCAAGGCCAGTCAGAGTGTGAGTAATGAAGTACATTGGTACCTACAGAAATCAGGGCAGCCTCCTAAACTGCTAATTTCCTATGCATCCAATCGAGCCTCTGGGGTCCCTGATCGCTTTACAGGCGTTATATCTGGGACAGATTACACTCTCAACATCAGCAGTGTGCAGGCTGAAGACCTGGCAGTTTATTACTGTCTACAGAGTTACAGCTATCCACCCACAGTGCTTCATCCTCCAACACAAACCTCCTTGAATGTCTCATCAGCTGCCTGCACCACACACAGCCCTGGGCCTGCACACTTCCTCTTTCTGCCTGGGATTTGTTATGCATGACTGATTAATAATTAAGATACAGCCTCCTCCGTTCTTCCATAGATTTGTCAACACTGGTGTTTATAGATTAAAAGGAGAAGCTAAGTTAAGAGATTTACAAGTTTTGTTGTTGCACTGAGAACATATACTACATGCTAGAAGCATCAGAGAAGTGTACAGGGTCGTGGTGGCTTTCAATATCTTTTTGTTATGCTTTCAGGCTATGATAAATTTGTATAAAAATAGAATAGAATTTCAAATCATTTACAAAGTGTACATCATCATGAGTTTATTACTTTAGATTAAGAATCCCCAATCTTTGGTAAAGGAACTCTCTCAAGAAAATTGTCCATTTCATTTTGATTTGCAAATTGTGTGGTCTATAGGCTTTTGACCTAATGATTATTTGAATTTCTTCAGTGTCTGCAATTATGTGTCAATTTAATTATTTTTATTTTGCTGATTTGGATAGTTTCTCTCTGCCTTTTAGTTAGTTTGGCTAAGGGTTTGTCTAGCTTGTTGATTTTCTCGAAGAACCAGCTCTTGATTTAGTTGATTCTCTGAATTGTTTTTTTTTCTTATAATAAACAGTTTATTACTGCAATAATAGATGGCTGTAAAATATGAAAGACCTGGTTTGTATTATCAACATTTATGCATCTGATTTTTATTTAATACAATTATTTAACTTTGTGTCTCAGCTATGTCCCCCTCCCTCATCTCCACATCCTACTCTCCCTTCCTCTTCTCCTCGCTCTGCCCACTGATAGGGATGGACCTCCTCCCCTTCCATCTGACTGAAGCCTATCAGATATTATCAGGACTGGCTGCATCGTCTTATTCTGAGGCCTTATCACCTCAGTGGGAGGTGATCAAAAAGCCAGCCACTGAGTTCATGTCAGAGTCAGCCCCTGTTCCTGTTACTATGGCACCCACTTGTAGATTGAGCTCCCTTGGGGTACTTCTGTGCTGGGATTTTAGGTTATCTCCATGCATGGTACTTTGTTTGAATTCCAGTTTCAGAAAAGACCCCTGGGCTCAGATTTTTTGGTTCTGTTGTTTTGCACTAATTTTTTTCTAACAGGTTTAGTGTGTCTGGTGTTATGTTGAGGACTTCGATCCCCTTGGGCTTCAGTTTTGTGCAGGGTGATAAGTGTGAATTTATTTACATTTTCCATATGTAGATATTCAGTTAGACCATCACCATTTGTTGTAGATGCTGTTTTCCATTGTATGGTTTTGGCATCTTTGTCCAAAATCAGGTGCACATAAGTGTGTAGGTTTATTTCTGGGTCTTCTATTTGATTACATTGATACACTATTGTTTTTCTCTACCAGTGCCTTGCAGTTTTTGTTTCGTTGGTCTATATTACAGCTTTAGATCAGAAATAGTGATACCTCCAAAGGGTCTTTCATCTTACAGATTTGTTTTAGCTCTTCTGGTTTTCTTGTTATGCCACATGACATGGAGAATTTTTCTTTCAAGATCTGTTAAGACTTATGTTTGCCAAGTGGATCAAAGACCTCAACATAATTGTAGACACATTAAATTGGTTAGAAGAAATGTGGGAAAAGCCTAGAACTCATTGGCACAGGAAATAACTTCTTGAATAGAACACAAACAACACAGGTTCTATGACTGACAGTCCATAAATGGGACCTCATGAAACTGAAAACCTATAAAGCAAAGGACACGGTCATCAGAACAAAACAACAGTCTGCATACTGAAAGGATCTTCACCTTGACTACATCTGACATAGGGCTAATATTCAGAATATATAAAGAACTAAAGAACTATAAAAAACATCAAATTAAGTAACCAAATTAAAAAATGGAGTACAGAACTAAATAGAGAATTATCTGTAGAGGAATATAGAATAGAATAGCAGAGAAACACTTAAAGAAATGCTCAACATCCTTAGCCATCAGAGAGATGCAAATCAAAAACAACCTTGAGATTTCACCAGAATGGCTAAGATCAAACACTCAAGTCACAACACATGCTGGGGAGGTTGTGGAGAAAGTGGAACCGTCCTCCTCCATTGCTGGTGGGAATGTAAACAAGTACAACCACATTGGAAATGAATCTGGCACTTTCTCAGACAATTAGGAATAGTACTTTCTCAAGGTCCAGCTATACCACTCCTAGGCATATATCCAAATGACTCTCAAGTATACACAAGGACATTTGTTCAATCCTGTTTGTAACAGCTGTATTTGTAATAGTAATAGCCAGAACCTGGAAACAACCCAGATTTCCCTTAGGAATGGTACAGAGACTGTGGTACATTTATACAATGGAATACTACTCAGCAATTAAAAACAAGGAAATCATGAAATTTGCTGGCAAATGGTGGGATCTAGAAAAGATCACGCTGCATGAAGTAGTCTAGAAGCAGAATGACACAAATGGTGTATACTCACTTATAAGTTGATACTGGACCTCTAAAATAGGATAAACATACTGAAATCTGTACATCTAAAGAAGCTAAACAAGAAGAAGGACCCAGGGTAAGTTGATCATTCCTTACTTGGAAAGACAAATGGGATGGACATTGGAAGTAGGAGAAACAAGAAACAGGACAGGAGCCTACCATAGAGAGCCTCTGAAAGACTCTACCTAGCAGTGTATCAAAGCAGATGCTGAGACTCATGGCCAAACTTTGGGCAGATTTCATGGAAACATATGAGAGAAGAGGGAGTTAGAGAGACCTGGAGAGGATAGGAACTCCACAAGGACCAAATATGTCTGGGCACAGGGGTCTTTTCTGAGACTGATTCTCCAACCAAGGACCATACATGGATATAATCTAGAACCCCTTCTTGGATGGAGCCCATGGCAGCTCAGTATCCCAGTGGGTTTCCTAGTAAGGGGAACAGGGACAGTCTCTGGCATGAACTCAGTGGCTGACTCTTTGATCTCCCCACCCCTGAGGGAGGAGCAGCCTTGCTAGGCCACAGAGGTGGACATTGCAGCCAGTCCTGATGAGAACTTATAAGCTAATTTCAGATGGAAGGGGAAGAGGACCTCCCCCATCAGTGGACTTAGAGAGGGGCAGGAAGGAGATGAGGCATGGAGGGTAGGATTGGGAAGGAATGAGAGAGGGGGGATACAGCTGGGATACAAATTAAATAAACTCTAATTAATATAAAAAATTTAAAAAAATAATTAAAAAATCTGTACACCTAAAATTGCTAAGCAAGGAAGAGGATCCTGTGTAAGATGATTAATCTTCTCAGAGAAAGACATAGGGAATGGCCATTGGAAGAAGGAGAAAACAGTAAACAGTAAGGTAGCCTACCACAGAGAGCCTCTGAAAGACTCCACCCCTCATTGTATCAAAGCAGATGCTCAGACTCATAACCAAGCTTTTGGCAAAGTACAGGGAATTTTATCCAAGAAGGGAGAGATAGTAATTCGTGGGGAGGACAGGAGCTCCACAAGGGGAGCAACAGAACCAACCTATCTGGGCACAGATGTCTTTTCTGAGACTGATACTCCAGCAAGAACCATTCATGGATAAAACCTAGATAACCTAGAATCTCTCTTCAGATGTAGCCCATGCAGCTTAGTATCCAAGTGGGTACAGTAGTAAGGGGAACAGGGACTGTCTCTGTCATGAACTCAGTGGCTGGCTCTTTGAGCACCTCCAGCTGAGTAGGGAACAACCTGGCCAGCCCACAGAGGAGGACAATGCAGCCAGTCCTGATGAGACCTGATAAGCTAGGGTTAGATGGAATAAGAGGAGGTCCACCCCTTTCAGTTAGTTTACTTAGAGGGGAGAATGGGAGGAGATGAGGGAGGGAGGGTGGGATTGGGAGGGAATGAGGGAAGGGGCTACAGCTGAGATACAAAATGAATAAATTGTAATTAATATAAAAATTAATAAATAGTAAATTGGAACCAGACAAAAGAGTCCTCATGTTTTTTCTGTGGGACTCATTTCCAACTGACCAATTATTTCCTCTTATTATTAGGTGAAATTAGCAAATCACTCAATTTTGTGAGAAACTCTTGAATAATGTTATTTACATGTCTCCTAGTCTCCTCTGGTAATGCTGGCTTGCTGAAAAGCACTTACTCTTCACTCTGTCTCTCTGCATCCTTCAGTGTCACAGGTTGTCTAGGGAAGAGGATGATTAGGTGGGCCTCTCTCTTTTCTGGATTCAACTTCCTGAGGCTCCTCCCAGTGTGAGAAAATGTCCTTCTGTGCCCTTACTGGGAGTTGCTTTCTCTTCCCTGGTTACAATCTCTGGTACTCAACTTCCAGTCAAGCTTTGGCTTTGTTTTAACAAATCAGAATCTGAAATGCACTCCTTATTGACACAAAGACACAAAACTCACCTCAAGGGCATAAAAGAGATAGTTTGTTCTGGAACCAAATATTGAGCCACTGATTCCTGCAAAAGAGAATCCAGTTTCCACCAATACTATGGGCCAACCTGGCAGCAGTTTTATGATGTTTTTGTAGTAACTGAACAACAGAAGTCCCAAACAACACAGTTTACTTTTTTTTTAATTTTATAAATTACACTTTATTCACTTTTTATCTCCCCATAAGGCCCTCCCATTTCTCCTCTCGGTCCCACCCTCCCTTCCCCTTCTTCACGCATGCCCCTCCCTATGTCCACTGATAGGAAAGGTCCTCCTCTCCTTCCTTCTGATCCTAGTCTATCAGATCTCATTAGGAGTGGCTGCATTGTCATCTTCTGTGGCCTGGTAAGGCTGCTCCTGCCTCAGAGGGAGATGATCAAAGAGCAGGCCAATCAGATTATGTCAGAGCCAGTCCCTCTTCCCATTACTATCAAACCCACTTGAACACTTGGACACTAAACTGCCATGGGCTACATCTGTGCAGGGGTTCTAGGTTATCTCCATGCTTGGTACTTGTTTGGAGTATGAGTCTCTGGGAAGACCCCTGTCTTCAAATTTTCTGGTTCTGTTGCTCTCCTTGTGGGGTTCCTGTCCTCTCCAGCTCTTACTATTTCCCACTTCTTACATAAGATTCCATGCACTCTGCCCAACAGTTGGCCATAAGTATCCACATCTGCTTTGATAGTCTGCAGTGCAGAGCCTTTCAGAGGCCCTCTGTGGCAGGTTCACAGCCTGTTTTTGTTTTCTTCCTCCTTTGATGTCCTTCCTCTTTGCCTTTCAGGATGGGGATTGAGCATTTTAGTCGGGGTCCTCTCTCTTGATTAGTTTCTTTAGATATACAGATTTTACTAGGTTTATCTTATGTTATATATGTGTATGAGTGAGTATATACCATGTGTGTCTTTCTGCTTCTGGGACAGCTTACTCAGGATGATCCTTTCCAGGTCCCACCATTTACCTGCAAATTTCATGGTTTCCTTATTTTTCATTGCAGAGTAATACTCCATTGTGTAGATGTACCACAATTTCTGTATCCATTCTTCAGTTGAGGGGCATCTATCTGGGCTGTTTCTAGCTTTTGGCTGTTACAAATAAAGCTGCTACAAATATGGTTGTTCAAATGTCCTTATTGTGTACTTGAGCCTCTTTTGGATATATGCCTAGGAGTGGTATGGCTGGATCTTGAGGAAGCACTATTCCTAGTTGTCTGAGAAAGTGCCAGATTGCTTTCCAGAGTGGTTGTACAAGTTTACATTCCCACCAGCAGTGGAGGAGGGTTCCCCTTTCTCCACAACCACTTCAGTATGTGTTGTCACTTGAGTTTTTCAAGTTGTCAAGTTGAATTCTTTGCCCTTCTGATGGGTGTAAGGTGAAATCTCAGTGTCCTTTTGATTCTCTGTAGAGGAATATTGAATGGCAGAGAAACGATTAAAGAAATGCTCAACATCATTAGCCATTAGGGAAAAGCAAAACAGCACACTTTTCAAACAAATTGGTGAAAACATCCTGAAAAGCGGGGGAGGCTCTGGGAAATGAGGTCAGTAGAAAGTTCCTAGAGAAATTCAAACACATCTAAAAGGATTTTATGTGCCACTGTGTTGACTCTCCACCTCCTAGTCTTTCTGAAGAGGCTCATGGGGGAGTGCTCTGTGGGTGCCCTATGTGACATTGCTTCAAGAACACTTTGACCACTCAAAACTAATCAAACCACAATACATTTTTCATTATGATTCTGTTCAATAAACGAAACTATTT
The DNA here is from genome assembly GCF_030254825.1 of Meriones unguiculatus. Classification (NCBI taxonomy): domain Eukaryota; kingdom Metazoa; phylum Chordata; class Mammalia; order Rodentia; family Muridae; genus Meriones; species Meriones unguiculatus. The sequence goes on along the minus strand of NC_083353.1, from coordinate 21,019,865 downwards.
GGGTTTTGTAAAAAAATAAAAGGAGATGACCTTGCACAGAATCTAGGGGGAATTTACACATAGTAGGTGGCCTTTAATCCAAATCTATGAATGTCATCAGGCACTCTAAACCTGATAGGGAAGAGCATGAACTACAGATGAATGCTGGTAATTCACACCCATCCTACTTTACTGAGAATAAAGCAGGATCTTTCTATCATCTAGACCCAAAGCTAATGTGGGGTTAATATGACATCATAGATTAAAGAATCATTCCCTTGGGCTCGATTCAGAGTCAGGAGTATCTAGTATTCTACATCATCTTGTCTCCTGAACCTAGAGCTGAGACACTCAAGTTGTCTTCTAAGTCACAATACTTGGAAGATTTATGCAATTAGTTTGGTTTTTTAGACACAAAACTTAACATAAACATTTCTTGGAGCTTAATAGTTTTGAGAATAACTTGAAAAATATTACAGAGATATAGTGGCATGAATGGATAAGAAATTTTCCCCTATATTCATGTATTTGAATGCCTGGTCCTCAATTTAGTGGTGCTGATGGGAGGGCAGTATGGAACTTTGAATATGTAGAAATTTGATGGGGATAGTACGACACTGTTGTTGGGATTTGAGTATGGCCTCACCTCACCTCCAGTTCATGTTTTCCTTCCTGTGTGCTCTTAGAAATTGAGATGTGCCCTCTCAGCTTCCTGCTCATGTCCCTTACTACCATGCCTTCCTTGCGATATGAATATCTAGTCCTCTGGAAATTTAAGCCAAAATAAACTCTTCTTTAAGTTGCTTTTGATCATGGTGTTTTATTACAGCATCAGAAAATAGCTAACACAGGAAGCATTTTAATATATATATATATATATATATATATATATATATATCCATAGAAAAGCATACAACAGGAATAAAAAAATTAAAAAAAAACTTTTAAGTCACTTCTGTGGAAACAGATCACTGGTGATATCCTTATATCCACAGAGAAGCATAGAACAGACATTCTAAAAAACAGTAACAAAAAACATAAGCCAGGCCTGTAGAAATAGGCCATTGGTAAAGTCCTTGCTGTGCAAGGTTGAAGAACTGAGTCCTGATCCCCATCAGTCACATCAGATGTCAACTATGGTGGTGAAAGCTTGTAATCCCACAGCTGGGAAGGCAGAGAGACCTGAGGATTCCAGAACCTTGTTGCCCAGTAAGATTAGTAAAGACTATTTCACTCTATTTTCATTGAGTGAAAAAAGGTAGATACATAAGAATCTTACATTGATTTCTGACTTTTATTTTTACACATATGCAATATATATGTGCTCAAGTGTATGTTGTGAATGTGCATGGATATATATGTATATGATATATATTTCAGCAAAATTTAATTTTTACATATGAAATAATTAATTTATCCTTATATACTGTATTAGCTTTTGTATTACTCTGATAATGGTCATGACCAAAATCAATGTGGGAAGAAAGGGGCTTATTTGGAATATATGACTTGATTATTTCAGCATGAGGAAAATTCAAGTCCGGGACTCATGGTAGTAACATGGAGTCAGGAGCTAATGAAGAGCATGGGGGATGCTGGTTACTGTCTTGCTTTCTGTGGGTTGCAAGGACCAAGAATTAAATCTCTCCTGCAGAGCATGTTTAAACTCCAATATGATGTTGTTGACTTCTCCAATACAGCCATTTCACTACTGCACCAGTGGGTACATATTGCTTGGTTTGTCAATGGTAGATGGATATCAGTTGAAGTTCTTTTAATCATGGTGTTGAGAGGCACACTGATTAAAGCCTTTTTCAGAGGTCCTGATGAAAGGACAAAGAGAGTGTTAGCTTTTTGTCCTTGTCCATGGCAGGCTTGGCAATGACAGCCTACACACTGGGAAGGATCTTCACCAATCCCATATCTGACATAGGTCTAATATCCAGTATATATGAAGAACTCAAGAAGTTAAACAGCAACAAATCAAGTAATCCATTTAAAAAATGTAGTATGGAGCTAAACAGAGAATTCTCTGTAGAGGAATATAGAATGACAGAGAAACACTTAAAGAAATGCTCAAAATCCTTAGCCATCAGAGAGATGCAAATCAAATCGACCCTGAGATTTCACCTTACAATCCTCAAAATGGCTAAAATAAAAAACTCAAATGATAACACATGCTGGAGAGATTGTGGAGAAAGGAGAACCCTCTTCCTTTGCTTGTGGGAAGGTAAACTGGTACAACCACTTTGGAAATCAATCTGTCACATTCTCAGACAATTAGGAATAGTGCTTCCTTAAGACCCAGCTATACCACTCCTAGGCATATACCCAAAATTTGCTCAAGTACACAACAAGGACATTTTCTCAATCATGTTTGAAGCAGCTTTATCTGTAATAGCCAGAACCTGGAAACAATGCCGACGTCCATCATCGGAGGAATGGATACAGAAATTGTGGTATTTTTATACAATGGAATACTACTCAGCAATAAAAAACAAGGAAATGATGAGATTTGTAGGCAAATGGTGGGATTTAGAGAAGATCATTCTGAGTGAGGTATCCCAGAAGGAGAAAGACAAACATGGTATATACTCGCTTACATAGACCATTATGACAAACATAATGAAATCTATATACCTAAAGAAAATAAACAAGAAAGAAGACCCAGGGTAAGATGATCAATCCTCAAATAAAATGTCAAATGGGATGGTCATTGGACATAGGAGAAAATAAGTAACAGAACAGGAGCCTACCACAGAGGGCCTCTGAAAGATTCTACCTAGCAGTATATCAAAGCAGATACCAAGACTCATAATCAAACCTTGGACAGAATGCAGGGAATCATATAAAATAAGGGGGAGTAGTATGACATGGAGAGGATAGGAGCTCCACAAAGACCAAATATAACTGGACACAGGGGTCTTTTCTGAGACTGATACTCCACCAAGGACCATGTATGGATATAACCTACAACCTCTGCTTGGATGTAGCCAGTGGTAGCTCAGTAACTAATTGTTTTTCCCTAATGAGGAGAACAGGGGCTATTTCTGACAGGAACTCAATGGAAGACTCTTTGACCTCTGTATCCCCCAAGGGAGGTGCAGTCCTGATAGGCCACAGAGGAGGACTTTGCAGCCAGTCCTGAAGATACCTGATAAACCAGGGTCAGATGAAAGAGAGGAGGTCCTCTCCAATCAGTGGACTTGGAAAGGGGCAGGGAGGAGATGAGGGAGGGAGGGTGGGATTGGAAGGGAATGAGGGAGTGGGATACAGCTGGGGTACAGAGTTAATAAAATGTAACTAATAATAAAAATAAAAAAATAAAGGACAAAGATAAAGTTAGTTTTGTGTCCTTGCCCAGGGCAAGCTTGGCAAGGTCCAGTCTGGTTCTAGACTTTGGGCCTCTAAGGATTAGGTTTCAGTTCTTGTGGACTGGGCTTTCCCCTCTGAAGGGCTATACTATGTCATGATATTAAATTTAATAAATAGTCTTTAATTTTTTTACTATTATCATTTATAAGAATTTATTCAACTTGTATCCTGGCTGTGTGCCCCTCCCTAGTCTCCTCCCAATCCCACCCTCCCTCCTGCTTCTCCCCCTTTGTCCCTCCCCTAGACCAATGATAATAAACGTTCTAAGAATAAAAAATAATTATTTGTCATGAAGTTTCATGGTATAAAATAATAATATGGTATAAGAATAAAAGATATATTATTTAAATAAAAACCTATAAATAATAAAACTGTTTTAATAAATATGTAAATATAAATATTGAGATGACTATATGTTTACAGAATAAAATCTAAAAGGCTTTTACAAGTTCTTACACTAAGTTATTTAATGTCCTAAAGAAGCTAAACAAACAATCAAACAAAAAAAGAAGCTAAACAATTAGGAGGTCCCTAGGGAAGATGCTTAATCCTCATTAATTCCGGTCTGCTTTTATGTGTTACTTGACCTTTTTCCTTTGCATTTTAAAATATTCTTTCTTTTTTTTCTACACTTTTAATGTTATGGTTAATATGTGACAAGGAGAGTTTTGCTTCTAGTCCCATCTATTTGATGTTCTTTATAGCCATCTCTTACTTTAGGAGAATTTTCTTCTATAATTTTGTTGAAAATATCTTCTGGGATTTGTTTTTATTGGGTGGTTTTAATGCTCTTTGGTTTCTGCTTCCTCTCTGGATTTTCAGAGAGAGAATGTTGTCTGTTTTACTGGGCTGCTCTTCCTGGTGTGTTCATGGAATGCTGGTGTTGGAAGATAGGTGAAGAAGCATTTGGGGGAGATGGGGTCTGTTGCAGTGCTAGGGGCAACCCTGAGAATTGGAATGAAACAGAGAGAGTGGAGTGTGTCCACAGAAAGCCTACCTGCTCATCTGGCCAGCATGCTTGTGGTTACTAAGGGGTTTCAGCCCAAGTTGGAGACTGGTATAGAGTCACAAGGATTGGAAGGGAGGCAGGAGGTGATTGCCTGTGGGATCCAAAGGATGCATGGACATGGGGGAAGGGAGGCTGCATCTGGTGTCCTGTTGCACAGCTAAGGGCGATGCTGAGAATTGGGTCTGAGTGAACAGAGAGTGAAGAAGGTCCATGGTCATCTTGCCTGATCTTCTGGTAGGTGTGCTTGGTCAAGATTCTTGGTTTTCAAACTTTCTTACCAGGGTTATTTTTCCTATTATTCTTTTATTTCCATAAATTCTGTTAAATTATATCACATTTTAGTTAATTAATTATTTGTGTGTGTGAATGAGTGTGTTTGTGTGTGTGTATGTGTGTGTAGTTGCATGTGTTTGTGGAGGTCAAAGGACAGTATTGAATTGGTCCTCACTTTCTATCATGTGAGTTCTGGGAATCAAACTCAGGCCTGACATCTGGCTTGATGGCAAGTGACTTGCCTTCTGAGCAATCTTGCTGCTCCCTAAAATTCTTTGTTGATCTATACTCACTGTACTCAAGTGTCAGCAAAGCAATGTCTTTCAAGTATCATATATTTGACAATATCCATTAACCTTCCTCATGTTCCCTTCCTATTCTGCTGTTATATATTCTTGACTCTGTGTCTCTTTTATTTTTAACTAACACACACACACACACAGATACAAACAGCTTAGATAACATTAGATAAGTTTATGGGTGTTGCTTCTGACATTCACAGCAGACACAACCTTACAGAAAACTTCCTATTCCTCCAGTTCACACAATATTTTCATTTTCACTTTCAAAATTATCTTAAGCTTTAGGTGCAGGAGTTTTGTGTTGTAGGTGTGTCAGTTGTGATGAGGCTCCTGAAATTTACCTTTTGATAAGTTGTGGGTTTTTTGTAAAAGTCTCTCCATATTCTTCAAAAAAAATGTCCTTAATGAGATGTGATAATTGCCGTTATCTGTGGGTATAAACACCAATAATAAGATAGAATCAGAAATTATATGGCTTAGTAAAGTGGTGGTGGTAGTTTCTCCTCCAGTATCCATGAATTAATTAGCCCCAGGTAGTTGCATAGGTTTTTAGTACCAGGCATGATTTACCTCTTGTTGAGTGTACTTTAAGTTCAGTGTATGCATGTCATTATTCCACCCTTAGTGGTTTCATGTATGCTGGTCATTGTTTTGGTTCATAGGAAGTATAACTGGAAATGATTGCTTTTAATTATTTATTTTATGTATATTGGTGTTCTGCCTGCTTGTATGTGTGTATGAGGGTGTTAGCTCTCCTAGAACTGGAGTTACAAAGAGTTATGAGTAGGCATATGGGTGCATGGGAATTGAAGCCAGGTCCTTTGGAACAGCAGTCAGTCCTCTTAACCATTTAGCCATCTTTCCAGCCTTCTAGAAAGGATTCCTCTTTTGGAAGCTTGTATGGTGCCTTTTCGTACTATGAATGGTAGTTCTCAGAGAGTGCATATTAAGGTCACTTGACTCTTCTAGGTCTTTTTTCCAAAGTGCAATAGGGACTTACCTTCTTCTATCTCTGGATGACACCCAAGAGAAACAACAATAGCTTACAGTATAAAGAGAAATTATCCATGATCATTCAGGCCTTTACAGCCATTGAAGCAGGACAGTCTCCCCAAGCATGGTTGGCTACCATAAAAAGCTAAAATGTTATGCTCAGGATGCGAGGCTAAGCACTGCACTCAGGGTCAGTCGCTTTTGACCCAGAGAAGAGCATGTCTGATTGCATGCAGGTTGATGCCCCAGGTCCCACCTCTGAGAAAAAGGTATTGGACAGGTCTGATGCTCTTTGGGTGGAAGACACCTAAATGAACATCGGTACAAAGTCCCAATTTATTTCTAATATCAGAGATCAGACCTCTACTCTTGTCTGATGCGTCTAAAAGAAAAAGGGGGAACTGTAGAGAGCTGCTTAATGCCGCCTTAAAGATGAACTGGTTTCTGCCTTCCACCTTCCCAATGGTGAGTGCTCTCTGTCACAAACAACTCCATATTTGGCTAAGGCTAAAGATCTGGCTTGCTTCTGTGTATGTGGACCTATCTGCATTGCCCATGTGGCATGCTGGGGTTGGCTACCCAGAGGCTATTTAAGCTGTGGGCTGGCTTTCCCCAGGGTCAGAAGGTTGTTCAAGGTTCCTGAGTAAACTGCATTGAGAAGAAAAAAAAAATAAAAGAGATAAATTATCTTTTTTTAAAGATCTATCTATCTATCTATCTATCTATCTATCTATCTATCTATCTATCGTTCTGTCCTCATATATTGCTACATGTCAGAAGTGGACACCAGATCTCATTATAGATGGTTGTAAACCACCAAATGGTTGCTGGGAATTGAACTCAGACCCTCTGGAAGAGCAGCCAGTGCTCTTAACCACTGAACCGTCTCTCCAGCACCAAAGAGAAATTTTCTATTTACTTATACATGAGTATACACCATGAATATCTTTTTGGGTTTGGGTTACCTCACTCAGGATGATATTTTCTATAGTTCCTTCCATTTATCTGAAAATTTCTTGATATCTTTGCTTTTAATAGTTGTGTATTATTCCATTGTGTAAATATATCATATTTACCTTATCTATTTTTTTTTGTTTGTTTGAGGGACATTTAGGTTGTTTCCAGTTTTTGGCTGTTATGATTAAAGCTGCTATGAACACAGTTAAGCAAGTGTCCTTGTAGTATGGTGGAGCTTCTTTTGGGTATATGCACATGAATGGTATAGCTGGTCTTGAGGTAGAACTAATCTCAGTTTTCTGAAAAAACACCAGATTAGTTTTCACAGTCATTGTACAAGTTTGTACTCCTAACCAGCAATCGAGGAATATTCCCCTTTCTCCACAACCTCACCAGCATGTGTTGTCACTCCTGTTTTTGATCTTAGCTGTTTTGTAGTGTATAGATGGAATCTCAGATTTGTTTTGATTTGCCTTCCCCTGATGACTAAGGACATTTAACATTTCATTAAATGTTTCACAGCCATTAGGGATTCCTCTGTTGAGAATTCTCTGTTTAGTTCTGTATCCCATTTTTAATTTGATTATTTGGTTTGTTAGTTTCATTTTTTTATTTCATTATTCATTTTATATGTTAGCCTTCTTATGGATGTAGTTGGTGAAGATTTCCCCATTATGTTAGCTACCCTTTAGTCCTATTGAGAGTGTCCTTTGCCTTGCAGAAGCTTTTTTATTTTGCTAGGTTCTATTTATTAATTGTTAGTTTTAGTTCCTGTGTTGTTGGTGTTGTGTTTATGAACGTGGCAATGAGATAAGGCTCTTCCCCACGTTTTCTTCTGACAGATTTTATGTGTCTGGTTTGATGTTGAGGTCTTTGATCCAACTGAACTTTAGTTTTTTGCAGTGTGATAAACATGGATCTAATTGCAATCTTCTACATGCAGACATCCAGTTAGTCCAGCAGTATTTGTTGAAGATGATTTCTTCTTTCCATTGTGTGGTATTGCCTTCTTTGTAAATAAATCAAGTTTTCATAGGTGTGTGTGTTTATTTCTGGATCTTCCGTTTGATTCCTTTGATCAACTAGTCTATTTCTATGTCAATACCACCACAGAGGATAACATTGCAGTCAGTCCTGATGAGACCTGATAAGCTAGTTTCAGGTGGAAGGGGAGAAGGACCTCCCAAATCAGTGGACTTGGAGAGGGGCACGGAGGAGATGAGGGAGTGAAGGCAAGACTTAGAGGGAATGAAAGATGGGGCTACAGCTGGGATACAAAGTAAACAAACTGTAATTAATATAAAAATATTTGTAAAAATACAAATTCTGATTTCTTTACCCTAGTATGTAGTTTCATTCTGGATATTGCATTGTGATGTTTATTCTAAGTTCACCTGTCTCAAGTTTGTGTAAACACGCCTCCATTTGTTCTCTGTATTGCCAAAGGGAAAGTATACGGTGTGACATCCTGGGCCAGAGGGGAGGAGAAATAAGAAGTAGGAAGAGTCTGAAATGAGAGATAGGAAGAAAAGGACTTGGAAAAATGAGGAGAGATGAACCAGACATAAGATATAACTAAAAGCAAGTATAATGTGGGTATCTGAATGGGAGAAATCTATGTGTGCTTAGAGGTTTAGGATGGAGTAACTATTGCAGAGCATTTTGCCCTGGGTTAATTAAGTAAATCCCAATATCTATGTGGTCATTTCGTTATACAGCTGATTTAGAAATAACCACTGTTTAACTAAAAGATAAGTCAATAATAAATATTAATAATCAACAACAGTCTTAGCAAGATAGATAGGAATGCCTGCCAAAACATATTTATCACTTGTCTCACCATCACCAGCCATCCTGTTAATAAAATGTAATGAGATTGTAAGTGATTGTAACTTATCACTCCATTTATAAGCAACAAGTTGTAGAATTCTAAATATAATACTGATGTGTGCATAAATTAAAACATGCTCTAACAGAGCTTGAGGCTAGCATTATTTCCATTGGTTACCTATAGGAGGAGCTATGAAATGTAGGGTTCTTCTGGGGAAGACTAGAGAGGAGTATTTTCTGCAGGAAACTGGTTGGAGTAGATATCTTCCCTGGCCATATCTGGAGCATAGAGTGTCACCACCAGCTGCAAAATCAGTGGAATCTCTACAGCTCTCACAATTACTAATTCTTTGTTAGTAATTGATGGAGGAAGATCCAGTCCATTGTATGTGATGTCAGTCATTGATGATGACACTGGGTTCCTCAATAATCAAATTGTCAAGTCCTGAGGAGAAACCCAGTTAGAAACACTCCTCCATGGCCTCTGCTCAGCTTCTTTCTCTGGGTTCCTTCTCTTTTTGTACTTAAGCACTGGCTTCCCTCATTGACGAACTGTTACCTGGAAGTGTAAGAAGAATAAAATTTCCCATATTTTTAAGTGGCTTTTTGTCATGATGTTTTATCATAGCAATAATAATCCTAAAGAAGACATACCCTTTACACTCCTCTTTCTCTCTGTTCCATGGTTCATTGAGCAGAAGCTTCCCTCCCTCACCTATTTCTCCTTCTATAAGTCCACTACAATTGTGTTCATGTTCATATACTTGTGTTGAAAATATATGATTTATAAATGAGAGGGTACATGTAATCATTTTGTTTCTAAGCCATATGTCCACCCCTACCTCTTCCTCATGGATCATGTACAACTCTGAATTCTCCCTATCTTCTCTCAAATGTACAGACTTGTTAACCTCACTCTATACTAAAGATTGTGTGTTGATTGACTGCCTTCTGAATTGCATCTCATATTTAAGGTAAATTTAACATTTATGGAGGAAAAATCCAAGACCGAATTTAAATAATATGCTATCTAATGCCATCTATGTATTCCCTAAAAAACAAACTGACCAACTGCTTTGGAGGCCATGGACACAGAAGAGCATAACAGTATTATAGATGAGATACAATAGTGCATGCTTTATGTGTATCTTCTTACAGGTATAATATAATCCTGATGGATTCTCCCTTTTTATTAGTTATTCTTCTATCGTTGTGGTAAACAACATGACCAAGGCAACTTTTTTGTTTATCACTCTTTTTAATTTTTAATTTTAATTTATTATTTATTATAACTTATCCACTTTGTGTACCAGATCTCTTTCTAATCCTACTCTCCCTAGCTATTCTCCCCCTATGCTCCTCCCCTAGCCAACTAATAGGGGAGGACGTTCTCCCCTTCTATCTTACCATAGCCTATCAGGTCTCATCAGGACTAGTTGCATTGTCTTCCACTGTAGTCTGGCATGGCTGCACCCATGTACTCATGTCAGAAACCGCTCCTGATGCCCTTACTAGTGAATCCCCTTAGATACTGGGCTATATCTGAGCAGGGGTTTTATGTCCCCTCTAAGCAATGGCGCTAGGTTGGGGTATCAGTCTTTCCAGGGCCCCCAAGGCCCAATTTTTGGCTCTGTTGGTGTTCTCCAAAGCAACTTAAAAAAAGGTTTTATTGTGGCTTTCAGAGAATTAAAATCCATGATAGCAGAATGAAGGCAGTAGGCTGCAGACCTAGTAGTAGCTGGAGCAGAACTCAGGGCTAAATCTCAAATTCTATGTATATATTTAGATATGTATGTATGCATGTATGTTTATATGTTTACCATGTGTGTGCCATAACTGGAAGTATAGATGGCTGAGAATCATCAAATAATTGCTTGGAATCAAACGTGAGTCCTTTACAAGAGAAGCAAATGTTCTTAACTGCTGACCTGATTCTCTGTCCCCAAACATTTATGTTTTAATGTTTATCCTCCTTTTTATTCTCCATCCCTTCTCTCCTCTCCACATTTCCAATCCCTCTACAATCTAGAATTCATTCTTCCCTTCATCTTATCCTTTATTTCTGTTTTCTCACCTCCTTTCCTTCCCCATCAGTCTTTTTTTCATTCTTTTTTTAAGTTTATTGTTAATGGTGTTAAACTTTATTTTCTTATTTTAATCAATTAATTTATTTATTACAATATATTCACTCTGTATCCCTATTGTAGCCACCTCCCTAGTCTCTGGCTAGTCCCATCCACCCTCCCCCTTCTCCCTCTATGCCCTTTCCCTAGTCCCCTGATAGTGGAAGACATCCTACTCTTCTATCTGACGCTAGTATACCAGGTCTCATCAAGGCTGGCTGCATCATCTTCCTCTGCATTGCAAGGTTGCAGTACTGAAGGGTTGAGGATCAAAGATGCAGACACTGACTTAATATCAGAGACAATCCCTCCTTTCATTTTGAGGAAACTCACTTGGAAAATGAGCAGCCTCTGGGCTTCCTCTGAGCAGGGGGACTAGGTCCTCTCCATGCATGGTACTTGGTTGCAGTATTCATCTCTGAATGATGCCCTGGGCCCTGGGTTTTGGCTCTGTTGTAGTCCTTGGACTTCCTGTACCCACCAGTCTCTGGATCTTCATCTCCTTTGATAACATTTCTGGCACTCTGCCCAAAGTTTAGCTATGAGTCTCAGTGTTTCCTTTGGACCCTGAGATTTCACCTCACACCCATCAGAATAGCTAATATAAAAAACTCAAGGGATGCTGGAGAGATTGTAGAGAAAGGGGAATACTTCTTTATTGCTGGTGGGAATGTAATCATGTACAAACACTTTGGAAATCAATCTGGTGCTTTCTCAGAAAATTAGAAATAGCATTACCTGAAGACCCAGCGATACCACTCCTGGGCATATCCCCAAAAGATGCCCCACCATTCAATATGGACATTTGCTCAAATAGGTTCATAGCAGCTTTATTTGAAAGAGCCAGAATCTGGAAACAACCTAGGTGTCCCTCAATGGAGGAATGGATACAGAAAGTGCGGTACATTTACACAGTAAAACACTATTCAGCATGAACAAGGAAATCATGACATTTGCAGGTATATGGTGGAAACTAGACAAGATCATCCTGAGTGAGGTGACCCAAAAGCAGAACGACAAGGATACTATATATTCATTTATAAGTGGATATTAACCATATAATATAGGATAAACATGTTAAAATTTCTAGTCCTAAAGAGGCAAAACAATAAGGAGAACTCTAGGGAAGAGGCTGAAACTTCACTCAGAAGGCTAAACAGGACAGGCTTCAGAAGTAGGAGAAGAAAATGAATATGAGAGGAACCTTCCATAGTGGACCTCTGAGAGACTTTCCATTATTCTTTTCCACTTCTCCTTTTTCTTTCTACTGTACTTGATCAGGATATTTATTGTTTCCACAGTATTATAATTAAAGGTTTTTCTAGTATTATTTCTGTCAAACTCTTTCTATGAATGTTTTTGATTTTTATTGGAAGACTGTCATGGGTGATTCTCCATAGTTTAGGTTTGAGCTCTCTAAGTTGTTCCTGAAACTTTTTTTTTATGTGGGGATAATTTTTTTATTAATTACACTTTATTCATTTTGTATCCCCCCCATAAGCCCCTCCCTCCTCCCCTCCCAATCCCACCCTCCCTCCCCTTTCTGCATGCATGCCACTCCCCAAGTCCACTGATAGGGGAAGTTCTCCTCTCCTTTCTGATCTTAGTCTATCAGTTCACATCAAAAGTGGCTGCATTGTCCTCTACTGTGGCCTGGTAAGGCTGCTCCCCCCTCAGGGGGAGGTGATCAAAGAGCAGGCAAATCAGATTATGTCAGAGTCAGTCCCTCTTCTTCTCCAGGAACTGCTTACTCACTTTGATGACATTTTTGCCTGTAGATTTAACCTGGATTCTCTCACAGCACAGTACCTAGGCTGTTTACTTTTTCATATGATAACTACTTTGCATAGGTCCCTACAAGTCAGCCAATCTGCCCATATTTTATAAACCAGGCCTTTGCAGTGAGAATTGAAATGTATCAGATAGGCTGGGGCATGAAGATGGAGTTACACACCCAGGTCTTCATATTCCTGCTCCTCCTGTATGTCTGGTGAGATAATAAAGAGTATTAGAATATCATCAAAATAGTTAATAGTTCATTTGCAGAGAAACAACTATATACTACAAGAATCCAATAATATGCAGGCAAAGACATTAGAAAAAGCAGTTTTGATCCACATCTGTAGGAGACCGGATCACCCTAAGCTGCAATTCCAGTCAGAATGTTGGTATTTCTGTAGCTTGGTACCAACAGAAATCAAGGCGGTCCCCAACACTGCTAATCTACTATGCATCTAATTAAATACTGGGGTCCCCGGTCATTTCACAGGGACTGGATCTGGGACAGATTTCACTCTCATCAATAGCAGTGTGAAGGCTGTAACCTGACAGTTTATTACTGTCAGAATCATTATAGTACTCCTCCCAAAATGCTTCAGCCTCCAACACAAACGTCCTTGAGATTTCCACCAGCTGCCTGCACCACACACATCTCTGGGGCCTGTACACTTTCCCCTTCTGCATGATATCTTCTATGCATGACTACATGATGCAATGATCAATGGAAAATTAATAAACTGTTGGCCTCCATTCTTTTACAGTATTGGCATCACAGGTGTGTATAGATAAAAAGTGAGAAGCTAAGATATTTAGAGGTTGTGTTTTTGCACTGAAAGGATACAGTACAAGCAAGAAGCATCACTGAAGTTTACAGTGTCATGGTCGCTTCAGATATCTTTATATTAGTCCCTTAGGCTATAGTTAATCTGTATAAAAATTGGATAGAATTTCAAATTATTTTCAAAGAATACATCATCATGAGATTATTAGTTTTTATTAAGAATCCTCAAATTAGGGAAACAACACCTTTCACAATAGCCACTAATAACATAATGTACCTTGGTGTAACTCTGATCAAGCAAGTGAGAGAGCTGTTTGAACAAAAACTTCAAGTCTCTGAAGAAAGAAATGGAAGAAGATATCAGAAGATGGAAAGATCTCCCATGCTCACGGATCTGTAGGATTAACATAGTGAAAATGGCCATCATGCCAAAATCAATCTATAGTTCAATGCAATTCCCATCAAAACACCAACACAATTCTTTACAGACATGGAAAGAAAAATTCTCAACTTCATAAGGAAAAACGAAAAACCCACGATTGCCAAAAAGTTCTGTACAACAACAGATCATCTGGAGGTATCTCCAACCCTGATTTCAAGCTGTAATATAGAGCAATAGTAGTAAAAACTGCATGGTACTAGCACAGAAACAGAATGGTGGATCAATGGAATCAAATTGAGGATCCAGAAATAAACCCACATACCTATGCTTACTTGATATTTGACAAAAGAACCCAAAATATAACAATGGTTAAAAAAAACAGCATCTTCAAAAAATGGTGCTGGTCTAACTGGGTGTCTACATGTAGAAAAATGTGAAGAGATCCATATTGATCATAGTGCACAAAACTAAAGTCCAAGTGAATCAAAGATCTCAACATTAAATCAGACACACTAAATCGGTTAGAAGAAAAAGTGGAGAAGAGCCTAGTACTCATTGGCACAGGTGACACCTTCCTGAACAGAAAACCAACAGCACAGGCTCTCAGATCAACAATCAATAAATTGAACCTCATGAAACTGAAAAGCTTCTGTAAAGCAAGGGACACTGTCATTAGAACAAAATGACAGCTGACAGACTTTGAAATGATCTTCACCTACTTCATTTCTGACAGAGGTCTAATATCATAATATTTAAAGAACTAAAGAAGTTTAAAAAAAAATCAAGTAATACAATTAAAAGATGTGGTATAGAGCCAAAAGGAGAATTCTCTGAAGATGAGAAATGAATGGAAGAGAAACACTTAATGAAACGCTCAAGCTCAACATATTTAGTAGTCAGGGAAATGCAAATCAAACCAACCCTGGGATTTCACCTTACACCTATCAGAATGGCTAAGACAAAAATCTCAAATAACAATAGATGCTGGGGAGGATGTGGGGAAAGGGAAATCTCCCTCATTGCTGGTGGGAATGTAAACTTGTAAAATCACCTTGGAAATCAATCTGGCACTTACTCATACAATTAAGAATAGTGCTTCCTCAAGATCCAGCTATACCACTCCTAGGCATATAGCCAAAATATGCTTAAGTACACAACAAGGACGTTTGTTCAGCCATCTTTATAGTACCTTCATTCCTAATAATCAGAATTTGTAAACAACCCAGATGTTCCTCAATTGAGGAATAGAGACAGAAATAGTGGTACATTTAAACAATGGAATACTACTCAGCAATTAAAAACAAGGAAATCATAAAATTGGCAGGCAAATAGTGGGGACTAGAAAAGATCATCCTGAGTGAGGTATCCCAGAATTAGAAAGACACATATGGAAAGTGGATACTAGATATATAAAATAAAATAAAAAAAACCTACAAAAATCTGTCTATCTAAAGAAGATGAGTTAGAAGGAGGACTTTGGGTAAGATGATCAATGCTTACTCAGAAAGGCAAATGGGACAGACATATAAAGAAGAAAAAAACAAGAAATAGGACAGGAGGCTAGCATAGCTGTCTCTGAAGGACTCTACCTAGCAGTGTTTCAAAGCAGATACTGAGACTCATAAACAAACTTTGGGCAGAGTGCAAGGAATCTTAGGAAAGAAGGGGGAGATAGTAAGACCTGGAGAGGACAGGAGCTCCAGAGGAGAGAAACAGAACCAATAAATCTGGAAAATAAGTTCTTTTCTGAGACTGATACTCCAACAAAGGACCATTCATGTATATAACCTAGAACGATTGCTTAAATGTAGCCCATGGTAGCTCAGTATCCAAGTGGGCTCCCTAGTAAAGGGAACAGGGACTGTCTCTGACATGAACTCAGTGGCTTAATCTTTGATCACCTCCCCCTGATGGGGAAGCAATATTGACAGGCCACAGAGGAATACAATACAGCCAGTTCTGATGAGACCAGATAAGCTAGGGTCAGATGGAAGGGAAGGAGGACCTCCCCAATTTGTGGACTTGGAGAGGGGATAGGATGAGGAAGGGAAGGTGGGGTTGGGAGGGAAGGAGGGAGGAGACTAGAGCTGGAATACAAAGTGAATAAGGTGTAAATATTAAAAATTAATTAAAATTTAATAAATTTAATTAAAAAAGAATCCTCAGGAAATTGGCCTGACCTAGGAGATGCTCATCTTCCATTCATTTACTTTGGAGTTGGCCAGAGATTTGTTGTAGAAGCTGCAAGGATTAAGCCCTATAACAAATGTCACCATTCATTGAGTATTATGCTTGGAGTATTTGTGCTAATTAATCTTTGAAAATAGAAGGATATAGTTGCTGGTTTATGGGATCTTGGAGTCTCTTAGCTATTAAAATACATGTACATACATCTGGCATTAAATTAAAAGAAATGAGGCGCGCTTTGAGAGCCAGACAGACACAAAGTGTACTCAGAATCCCCAGAAAATGACAAATAAAATATTTGTTCTTTGTTGATATTCAAGCTGTCTTGGAAAGGTCCATTGTGAACACAGGGCTTGAGCCTTGAAGGAGTTAAGCTTTCAGTCTTTGGGAACTGGATGTTTACTCGTGAAGGGCCATGGATATCAGTCCTAGGACAGTTGTGGCTGAGTCATTCTTTGTTTTCTTGCCAACAGTGTCTTATATATCTCTTCTCTCATGTTGATCCAGTACTTCTCTTCAAATATTATAAAAGATGCTACACTTCTTAATAAACTTGCTAGTAATAGTCATCATCTTATGCAAACCTTCCTGGTCACATCTTTTCCTTGTTTCTTCTTAGTTCCTCCTTCTGTCTTTCTTCCACTTGACATCTCTTCATTGCTGACCCTTACATCTGCAGATTTATGTCACTGTGGAAGGTTTTTCTTCCTCTATTCATTGTTATTGATAGGTTTGTTGAGTATAATAGTGTTGGTTAGAACCTATGGTCCCTCAGAGTTTCTAGAACACCCTTACACGACCTTTGTTTTAGTAGCTTCCCTGAGAAATAAGGGGTTATTTTAATGGTCCTGCTCTATATGTGACTTTGTCTTTTCCCCTTGAATACTTTAATAATCCTCCCCCATATATGTTGAGTATTTTGATTGCTATTGTTGATAACGAATGACAGTGAGAGTGAAGGCAAGAACAGAACTGAGCTTTCTTCTAATCTTTGAAGAGGAGGGCCTCCCTGAGAAACATGTGCAAATTTTCCAGTGGGCAAAGTGATATGGAGAGAAGCAAGCGGGGGATGGGTAGCCTATAAGGTGAGGTACTGGTATAAATTGCCTTCTGTCAGTGCATGGGCAGGTGACAGTGGTGAAGCAAGGAGCACTGTAGCTCATTGCTGCCCATGGCTAGGATGTCAGCAGCATCTCAGGTCACAGGCTTGGTGAGAAGATGGCATCCATATCAATCTCTGGTATTCTAACAGCATGTGGTACATTGATTTCTCTTTTTTGAGTAACAAGTGGCTATTAATATAGCAATTCACCAATCTTGAGTCAGGAACTCTACATGAGTAGGAATGGAGCATGAGGGATCTCTTTTTCAGGGTCTTTCAAAGTCTAAACTGAGTGCTTTTAGACAAGATGTATTATTTTTCTTTGTTTCTCATCATCGTTCTTTTTTATTGATAGTTGGAATTGGAGACTACTCCAGATTATATCACTAGTCTTTCTGATCTGTTTCATCTGCTTGTATGTTATGAGGGGTCCTGTGATTTGATGAGATCCACTCAAATAACCTGACACTCTAGAGGTCTTCCTTTGTAATATAGCTGCTGAATCCTTATAGAGACATGCACCTTGCCGTTTAACCACACACATTGGGGTTAGTGTGTTGACTGCAGATTCAGGATTATTTGGGTCAGCAAACTGAGAGTACTTTCTACATAACATCAGAATAAGTTTCCAAATACTGATTGTGTGGCAATTGTATTTATAAAACTGGGAATTATTCAGAACTTACATTCAAAAGTTTTGTTTGAAATTTTCATGCATGTATATATTAGATTTGAAGCATTTCACTCCAATTCCCTTTAAACTTCCTCTCCTACCTCCTGGTGAATAAACCATTGTTTTTTTCAAGTTGCTATTCTTTATTTTTTTCTTCTGATCATTTCCTGGAATATGGGCTACATTCTTTATGAAAATGAGTCCGGGAACTCCAAGATGGCAGCAAGCAGAGCGCAGCATTTTGGAGAGGCAGAAGACATGAATCTCCGGAATTGGTGAGTTGAGAGTCAATCGAAGCTAGAATTTGGACTTTTGGGCTTTCTAAAGGAGAGGGGCCACCACAGAAGTGTGGATTGCTGGTAGATTTAGATTTCACGCTGACTTCTCTGGGAAGAAAATAGGGCGCTTCCCTTGTCTGGGCCTCCCACGGGGAAACCTGCACACAGCACCAGGCAGCGGAGCGCAAAGCTCACATCTGGAAGATCAAGGCAGCAGAGAGAGTGCTCAGGGCCCCTTACAGCAGTGGTCTGTTGTAACCACCCATTGAACACCCATCCCCGTTGGACACACATCCCACTCAGGGCCCTCCAGACCCTCAGAGCGTCCCTTCCCCCATCCCGCTGGCCATCCCGAGCTAGACCTCAGCAGGAAGTGCAGCAGAGCTCACGCCCCAGAGCGCAATGACCCCAGAAACCTCCTCACAGGAGGAGCGCAGGCCCAATCACAGAGCTCCAACCACTGAGCGTTAACCACAGAGACTCAGATCCATAATACAATTCTTCCTGGATACCAAAGCTGCAAAGCTCAGTGTCTGGGACCCAAGACGGGCGGAGGCAGGGAGGCAGGGCTCCAGACCCTGCATCAGCAGCAGAGAGCAGTGATGACCTGCTGAACACCACCACTCAGAGGAGAACACACCCCACCTAGGGCCCTCTCGCTGAGCTCTTGACCCACGGAACACACCCCCCACTACCACCACCCCCGGCTCTGCAGGAGTGCACACACCGCCGAAACTCCACCCCGCCAGAGCACACACCCAATACAGTGCTAGCCACAGAAACTCAGATCCACAGTACAACCGTTCCCAGATCCCAAATCTGCAAGTGGCAGCACGGACTACACAGGGATGCCCAGCCAGTGATTGTAGGGGCCATCTAACCCCTCAGTGGCAGAAAACCAGCTGAATAGACACCAAAGACCAGCAGACTTGTAAAATCAATATGCGCGCACATTCTTCAATAGCGCTTGCGATCCCTTAGCGCCTGCAACAACTTCAGTGCCTGCAGGGCACCCCTCTCACACACTGAAGGCCTCTTCATTCACCAACACACACTCAAACACACGCTACCCCGCATTTGTCCTTCTGCACCTGTGAAATTTCCTCCTACAGGTATAGCTGAATAACCAACGCATACACTGAAACCACTAGAACTCAGCCATTTCCCTGAAGAATTCTCCAGATACTAGAGAAAAACTAGTCTGACCTGGAGAATCCAGGAACAGACAGTGAACACTATGGATAACCAAATGGTCAGAGGTCGGCGAAAGAACACAACCAACGCAAATCAAGATGTGGCTTCACTGGCAACCTCCAAAATTATTGGACACTCCAACTCAGCAGAAACACAAGAAAATGATTTTAAAGCTATGATTATCCAGTTATTTGAGGCACATAAAGAAGAAACCAACAAATCTCTCAGAGAAATAGTCATAGAGATTCAAACAGTTAAAGAGGATGCAAAAAAAATCCCTTCAAGATTTGGCCTCTCAAATAGAAACAAAGAAAAACAAACTGAACAAAGAAGCTCTTAAAGAAACACATGCAAATATAGCCAAACAACTGGAAGCAGAAACAGAGGCACTAAGAGAGGAAACAAACAAAAATATGGAGACCATCTTGGAGACACAGAAATCCACACTCAAACAGATGAAGGAAATGTTGCAAGACATTAAAACAGAATTAGAATCAATAAAGAAATCACAAACCAAGAAAACCCTGGAACTGAAGAACTTAGCTAAAAGAGAAGGAATCACAAAGGTAAGCATCACTAATAGAATACAAGAGATGGAAGAGAGAATCTCGGGTGCTGAAGATACAGTCACAGAAATTGATACTTCTCTCAAAGTAAAAATAAAATCAGAAAAATCCCAAACACAAACCATCCAGGAAATCAAGGACGCCATGAAAAGGCAAAATCTAAGAATAATAGGAATTGAAGAAGAAGAGGAGTCCAGGCTACAAGGTCCAGAAAATATTTTCAAGAAAATCATAGAAGAAAATTTTCCCAACCTAAAGAAAGAGATGTCCACAAACATACAAGAGGCCTACGGAACACCAAATAGACTAGAACAGTGAAGAAACTCCTCACACCACATCATAGCCAAAACACTTAATCTACAGAACAAAGAGAAGATACTAAAAGCAGCAAGGGAAAAAGGCCAAGTAACATATAAAGGCAAAACTATCAGAATCACACCAGACTTCTCATCAGAAACTATGAAAGCCAGAAGGGCTGGGGGAGATATCATGCAGGCCCTAAGGGACCACAAATGCCAACCTAGACTACTTTACCCAGCAAAGCTTTCAATCAACATAGATGGAGAAAATAAAATATTCCATGACAAAACTAAATTTAAGCAATATTTGAACAGCAACCCAGCCCTACAGAAGATACTAGAAGGAAAACTCCAATCCAATGAAAACAAATACACCCAAGAAAATATAGGTTAAAGATAATTTCCAACAAAAATCAAAAGCAAACAAGCAATGATTCACAGTAACATCGCCAACTCCACAATAATAGGAAATAACATACAATGGTCATTATTATCTATCAACATCAATGGACTCAACTCGCCAATAAAAAGACACAGACTAACAGAATGGGTGCGGAAACAGGAACCAACATTCTGCTGCATTCAAGAAACACACCTACGCAACAAAGATAAACATTACCTCAGAGTAAAAGGCTGGAAAACAGTTTTTCAAGCAAATGGTCCCAAAAAACAAGCAGGAGTGGCTATAATAATTTCTAATAAAATTGATTTTCAACCAAAACTAATCAAAAAACTCATAGAGGGGCACTACATTTTCATCAAAGGAAAAATTCACCAAGAAAACATCACAATTCTAAACATCTATGCCCCAAATACAAGAGCACCTACATTCATAAATGAAACATTATTAAAGCTTAAACAACACATTGATCGCAATACCCTAATAGTGGGTGACTTCAACACCCCACTCTCACCAAGGGACAGATCAACTAGACAGAAACCAAATAGGGAAATAAAAGCACTTACAGAGTCCCTAAATCAAATGGACCTAATAAATATCTACAGATCTTTCCAAACTCAAAAGAGTATACCTTCTTTTCAGCAGCTCATGGAACCTTCTCCAAAATAGACCATATAGTTGGTCACAAAGCAAGCCTCAACAGATATAAAAAGATTGAGATAATCCCTTGTATTCTATCGGACCACCATGGACTAAAGTTGGACATCAACAACAATGGAAATAACCAAAAACCTACAAGCACATGGAAACTGAACACTCAATGACATATGGGTTAAGGAAGAAATAAAGAAAGAAATTAAAGACTTCCTAGAACTCAATGAAAATGAAGGCACAACATACCCAAATTTATGGGACACATTGAAAGCAGGGCTCAGAGGAAAATTTATAGCAATAAGTGCCTGCAAGAATAAATTTGTAACATCACATACAAGTAACTTAATGGCCCAACTGAAAACCCTAGAAAAAAAAAGAAGCAGATACACCCAAGTGGAGCAGAAGGCTGGAAATAATCAAACTCAGGGCTGAAATCAATCAATTAGAAACAAATAAAACTATTCAAAGAATCAATGAAACAAAAAGCTGGTTCTTTGAGAAAATCAACAAGATAGACAAACCCTTACCCAAGCTAACTAAAAATCAGAGAGAATCTATCCATATCAGCAAAATCAGAAATGAAAAGGGGGACATAACTACAGACACTGAAGAAATCCAAACAATCATTAGGTCATACTACAAAAGCATATACGCCACAAAATTTGAAAATCTAAATGAAATGGACAATTTTCCTGATAGATTCCATCTGCCAACATTAAGTCAAGATCAAGTAGAAAGACTGAATAACCTTATATCCCCCAAAGAAATTGAAGCAGTCATTAACAGTCTCACCTCCATAAAAAGCCCTGGGCCCGATGGTTTCAGTGCAGAATTCTACCAGACCTTCAAAGAAATGCTAATACCAATTCTCTTCAAAATATTTCACAAAATAGAAACAGAAGGAACACTAGCAAACTCATTCTATGAAGCGACAGTCACCCTGATACCCAAACCACACAAAGACCCAACAAAAAAAGAGAACTTCAGACCTATCTCTCTTATGAATATTGATGCAAAAATACTCAATAAATACTTGCAAACCGAATCCAAGAACACATCAAAGATATCATCCACCATGACCAAATAGGCTTCATCCCAGGCATGCAAGGGTGGTTCAACATACAGAAATCCATCAATGTAATCTACCACATAAACAAACTGAAGGAGAAAAACCACACGATCATCTCCTTGGACGCCGAAAAAAGCATTTGACAAAGCCCAACACCCATTCATGTTTAAAGTCTTGGAGAGATCAGGGATACAAAACACATACTTAAACATAGTAAAGGCAATATACAGCAAGCCTACAGCCAATATCAAACTCAATGGAGAGAAACTTAAATCAATTCCACTGAAATCAGGGACAAGACAAGGTTGCCCACTCTCTCCATATCTCTTCAACATAGTACTGAAGTCCTAGCCAGAGCAATAAGGCAACTAAAGGAGATCAAGGGGATACAAATTGGAAAGGAAGAGGACAAAGTGTCAGTATTTGCAGATGATATGATAGTATACATGAGTGACCCCAAAAATTCAACCAGAGAACTCCTTCAGCTGATAAACACCTTCAGCAAAGTGGCAGGATACAAAATCAACTAAAAAAAAATCAGAAGCTCTCCTGTACACAAAAGACAAAAGGGCTGAGAAAGAAATTAGGGAAACAACACCCTTCACAATAGCCACTAATAACATAAAGTACCTTGGGGTGACATTAACCAAACAAGTGAAAGACCTGTTTGAGAAAAACTTCAAGTATCTGAAGAAAGAAATTGAAGAAGATCTCAGAAGATGGAAAGATCTCCCGTGCTTATGGATTGGTAGGATTAACATTGTGAAAATGGTCATACTGCCAAAAGCAATCTACAGATTCAATGCAATTCTTATCAAAATACCAACTCAATTCTTTACAGACCTTGAAAAAAAAGATTCCCAGCTTCGTATGGAGAAACAAAAAACCCAGAATCTCCAAAACAACCCTGTACAACAACAGATCATCTAGAGGTATCTCCATCACCAATCTCAAGCTGTACTACAGAGCAATAGTAATAAAAACTGCATGGTATTGGCATAGAAACAGAAACGAGGATCAATGGACCCGAATAGAAGACCCAGAAATAAACCCATGTACCCATGAATACTCGATTTTTGACAAAGCAGCCAAAGCATTCAATGGAAAAAAGATAGCATCTTCAACAGATGGTGCTGGTCTAATTGGATGTCTACATGCAGAAAAATGAAAATAGATCTATATTTATCACCCTGCACAAAACTAAAGTCTAAGTGGATCAAAGACCTCAACATAAAACCAGATATGCTAAATGTGTTAGAAGAAAAATTGGTGAACAGCCTAGAACTCATTGGCATAGAAGACAAATTCCTGAACAGCACAGGCTCTAAGAGCAACAATCAATAAATGGGACCTCATGAAACTGAAAAGCTTCTGTAAAGCAAAGGACACCGTCATCAAAACTAAGCAACTGCCTACAGATTGGGAAAGAATTTTCACCAACCCTTTATCTGATAAAGGGCTAATATCCAGTATATATAAAGAACTAAAGAAGCTGAAAAGCAACAAACCAAGTAATCCAATTAAAAAATGGGGTACAGAGCTAAACAGAGAGTTCTCTGTAGAGGAATATAGAATGGCAGAGAAACACTTAAAGAAATGCTCAACATCCTTAGGGAAATGCAAATCAAAACGACCCTGAGATTTCATGTTACACCCATCAGAATGGCCAAGATGAAAAACTCAAGTGATAACACTTGCTGGAGAGGTTGTGGATAAAGGGGAACCCTCCTCAATTG
Organism: Meriones unguiculatus; assembly: GCF_030254825.1. NCBI lineage: Eukaryota > Metazoa > Chordata > Mammalia > Rodentia > Muridae > Meriones > Meriones unguiculatus. The sequence goes on along the minus strand of NC_083353.1, from coordinate 20,995,924 downwards.
CTGGTGGGAATGTAAACTGGCACAACCACTTTGGAAGTCAATCTGGCGCTTTCTCAGACAATTAGGAATAGAGCTTCCTCAAGACCCAGCTATACCACTGCTAGGTATATACCCAAAATTTGCTCAAGTACACAATAAGGACATTTGCTCAACCATGTTTGTAGCAGCTTTATTTGTAATAGCCAGAACCTGGAAACAACCCAGATGTCCATCAACGGAGGAATGGGTACAGAAGTTGTGGTATTTTTACACAATGGAATACTACTCAGCAATCAAAAACGAGGAAATAATGAAATTTGCAGGCAAATGGTGGGATCTAGAAAAGATCATTCTGAGTGAAGTATCCCAGAAGGAGAAAGACAAACATGGAATATACTTGCTTATATAGACCTAAAAGATATGATAAACATAATGAAATCTATACACCTAAAGAAGATAATCAAGAAAGCAGACACGGGGTATGATGATCAATCCTCATTTAGAAAGACAAATGGGATATTCATTGAACGTATGATAGGAGTCTACCGCAGAAAGTATCGGAAAGATTCTACCTAGCAGTGTTCCAAAGTCGATACTAAGACTCATAACCAAACCTTCGGCAGAGTGCAGCGAATCATATGAAAGAAGGGGAGTTTGATGTGGAAAGGATAGGAGCTCCACAAGGACCAAATATATCTGGGCACAGGGTCTTTTCTGAGATGGACACTCAACCAAAGACCATGAGAGGATAAAACCTAGAACCTCTGCTCGATGTGACCCGTAATAGCTCAGTAATCAATTGGCTCCCCATAGTAAGGGGAGCAAGGACTATTTCTAACAGGAACTCAATGACTGGCTCTTTGACCTCCCCACCTCCCAAGGGAGGAGCAGTACTGTTAGGCTACAGAGGAGGACTTTGCAGCCAGTCCTGAAAATACCTGACAAAACGGAGTCATATGAAAGGGGAGGAGGTCCTCCCCAATCAGTGGACTTAGAAAAAGGCAGGGAGGAGATGAGGGAGGGAGGGTCGGATTGGAGAGGGAAGGAGGGATACAGCTGGGATACAGAATTAACAAAATGTAACTAATGAGAAAAATAAAATTAAAGAAAAATGAAAATGGGTCCCTACTCCCTTTCTCTGTTATTTGTCACTTACTCATTTACTTTCAGGGAAGGATAAGGCATCATTGGCTCCTGCCCCTTGCATGATAAAATGGTGATGGGTCAAGTCTAGTGCAAATCACTCCTGTGGCAGTTTGCTCATGAGGGCAACAGACAAGCTATTCCCACAATGCCTTGTCTCACAGCCCTTGTTCACAATGTCTGGTCTATATGCGGATTCTGTTGATTCTCCATGAATGTCCCTGAGATTTGGGGTGGAGACATTCCTTTTGGGATGACTACTTCACAGTTATATGTTCTCTGTACTTTGACCAATTGTGAACCTCTGTCTTAACCACTCTCCACCGTAAAAAATACTTTTAGGATGAATGCTAAGAATAGCATATTTCTGAGGGCTTAAATAAAAGGACATTGAAAGTAGTTTGATGCCATGTCCATTCAGAAAACAAAAAAGCAAACAAACAAACGAACGAACAAATGAAATTAGTAAGTTTTTCCTTGTCCCCATGACTACCCACACATAGTTTCTTGACCAGGTTTACATTTCTGTTCATTAACATTAATATATTAATATTATTTTGTGTGTTTCATATAATGGGAAAATCATCCTAAAAGTTCATGTGTAGACTCCTCCTCTGTGTGTCAGGCTGCAGTACAACCCCCCTTTAGACCTCAGCCTAACAGCCAGTGTCTGAGGCAGCAGCTTTGCTATCTCCACACAGAAATGATAAAAAAAAAACCTACTCATTTCCTCCTCCTTTGTGTGTCAACAAAACCTTAACTAAAATATGTCTAGTGAAAACATGTCCTCACTGTGACCATTGTCTTACATGTTCTCATTGCACTTAGCATTAACCTCAAAATTCTTGACAGATTTCCCAAATCAGGCAGTCTCAGTCATATACACAGGCTTCGTCTACAGGTTGAGCTTTCCCAGGCTCTTTTCATTTAATATCTTCTGCTTTAAATGAACTCAGGGTCCTAAGCATGGCTCTAGGGACCTTCTTTGTACTTTTGCACTAACAAATCTCTTCTGTCAGGTCTGTCCTCAAGTAGGTGCTTCTGGAGAAGGCATTCTTAGTACTCTCTCATCAAAGAAAACAAGTAGGTAATTTACTTGGTGGACAGAAGAGTGTGTACATACATACATACACACACACACACACATATATATATTCGATAAGATCTAATATATATAATATATATTATAATATTAATAATATATATTATATATATTTGATAAGATCTAATATATAAAATATACATATAATATAATGTATATATATTATGCATATATATACATATATATTATACATATACATAATATATAATATATACATATATATTATATATATATTAGATCTTATCGAGTAAAGTATTTATCATAAGTTGCTGGCATATGCCAGTTTCTCCTCTGCCAGCATCTAAAATTCTCAGATTATAGGCACCCATCTTCAAACTGGGTAGAGGTGTGACTATGAAAACAGCAGTATGTGGCAAGTCCATAATGGTATATGAGTAGTATCTTAGGAAGATGGATAGGAATGCCAGAGAAAACATTTCTATCACATGCCACCCCACAAGCCATCCTGCTATAAAACCTAATGAGATTGGAAGTGATTATAACTTATGGCCACATCTATACACTACAAGTTGTGGGGTTCTAGATACACTATTGATTGTGTACATAAATTAAAACACTCTAACACAGCTTGGAACAAAAATAATTTCCAGTTGTTACCTCTAGGAGGAGCTATGAACTGTAGGCTCCTTTTGGGGGATACTAGAGAGGAGCAGTTTGTGGAGGAAACTGATGGAAGTAGAGATCCTCCCTGGCCATGTCTGCAGCACAGAGGGTCATCATCAGCTACAAAATCAGTAGTATCTACACAGCTCTTACAACCAGCTATTTAACCTGATTCCACCAAAAGCACAGAAAGGCTACTCATTTGTTCACCTGGATAACTCCCAGGCATCTTGACTGCTCAAGAATATAGGACAGAGTTCAGTTTCAGCACCATCAGCATTCAGACTGAAGAGGTGACAGGTTATTACTATGAAGGCTGTTGCAGTCTCCTCAGTTCCTTAGCCTGCAATACAGACACCTTTAGAGCTCAGGCTGACAGCCAGTGTCTGAACCAGAAAACTTTTTATCTCTACACAGGCTGGTAAGTACTCTCCTTTCTGTCCAAGGATCAGTGAGCCTTGCCTTACTCAAGTAGACTTGAAAGTGTAGGAGAGCACTGAAGGGTCAATGTGTCCTTTCATGGGATGTACTACTTTGAGTCAAGATTAAATAATTATTTTTCACTTCTTTTGCCTATTTTGATAGTATGATTTCAAAGGTCATTTGACACAAAATATCCTCATTATTAGGGGCTATGTTCATTAGTGTAATCATTTATTTGGAAACAATTTAAAAATATTCTTTTCATGTTAGTATCCATACTGTTTAAAAGTGGTTAATCTTTAAATTCCAGTAATGCTCTCCTTTTACTTTTCAGTATGTTTTCTTCTGATATTACCTATTAATAAATATTAACTATATATAAAATTTGTTTGTGTCTGAGTTATTTGGTGAAACTGAAAGTACTTACAGTAACCACAAGGAATTATGTTATATAATTAGACACTTGAGCTAGGCAGGAATATATCAAATTTGTGGCAGACACTGAATAAGGAAACAATTAAACTGAAAATTTTCACCTGTCTAAATTCTACAGTCTCCATGTGTTCTGCATATGGGTAGAACACACTTGGGCAACAGTGGAACCTCAGATCACCTACCTACTCACCCTCCTCTTTATCTTGTGCTTGTTGAAATATTAACTGTATTTTCATATACTCATTACACTTAATACTGGATTTTATAAATGCAGACATCTTTCAAGATTGTTACATAACCATATATATGCCCAGTATTGATGAGATTTTATGTCAAATTGACAGAAATGAAAAATTTTCTGAGAGGGACAACCCTCATTTGAGAAAATGCCTTAGTACTACTGAGCATTGGACAAGTTGCAATTGCAGGGATTTTTCCTGATTAGTAATTGACGGGGTAGATGCAGTCCATTGTAGGTATGGTGACCTTGGGTTCCTCAACAGAGCATCCTGAGCAAGCCATGAGGAGGAATACAGTAAGCAGCACTCCTCCATGGCTTCTGCTTAGCTTCTGCCTCTGGGTTCCTTTTCTATTTTAATCAAGCCCTAACTTCCCTCAGTGATAGACTGTTACCTGGAAGTGTAAGGACGATAAATTTTCCCATCTTTGTAAGTTGCTTTTGTTCATGATGTTTTATCAAAGCAATAATAATCCCAAATAAGAGACATCCTTTACCCTTTCTACCTGTTCCCTGTTTTAGTTACTACAATTTTCTTTCGTCACTGAGTTCCCCTTCTATAAACCTACTACAGTTGTGTTCATGTTTATATATTTATGTTTAAATTATAAGAGTTATAAATCATAGGGTACAAGTAATACTTTTGCTTCTAAGCCATATGTTCCCCTCTGCTTCTTTGTCATGGGTCACATTCCACTTTAAATTCTCCCTATCTGATCTCAAATGTAGAGAACTGGATACCTCACTCAATATCAAAGTAGTACAATTGTTTGTTGATAGACTCTACCTTAGAGGATTTTATCTTATAATTATGAGTAACTATAACATTTAAGGAATGGGAATCTTGAGGCACAATGTAAGCAATATGGTAACTAATGCCATCCATTCATTCTCTAAAAACTAACTGATCAGCTGCTTTTGGAGGCCACTGCTGTTGGAGGGTATGAGAGAATTATAGACCAGATATAATTTCTAATATTTTGTGTGTGTCTTCTTACAGGTATAATATACTCTTTATGGATTCTCCCTTATCATAAATTATGTTTTATAGTTGTAATAAGCAACATGACCAAAGCAACTTTTTAAGAAAGAATGGGGTTTTCAGAGAATTAGAATCCATGATAGTAGAACGAAGGCAGCAGAAGGCAGTCCAAGTAGGTACTGGAGCAGAACTCAGGGCTCACATATCCAACTCTATGTATGTGCGTATATATAGATATGTATGTATGTATGTATGTATATATATGTGTGTGTGTACCATGTCTGTGTCATAAATGGAATTACAGATGTCTAAGAATCATCAAACAACAGCTTGTAATCAAACCTGAGTCTTTTACAAGAGAAACAACTGTTGTTAACCAGTGACCTGACACTTTACCCCAGACCTTTTTATTTTAATATTTATCCTCTTTTATCTTCTCCATTAAACTTTCCTCTCCACATTGAGCATCCATCCCCAGTCACATTTCCCTCTCCTCTCTATCATCTCCTTTCTTTCTTTTTTCACCTCATCTTTCCCATTCCCCATTCCCCTTCATTCTTTCCTTTCTTCTCTTTCCCTCTCATTTCTTTCTGCTGTTGTTGATCAGAATATTTATTATTTCCTTAGAATTGATATCAAAAGTGTTTCAAATATTATTTATGTAAAACTCACTTAGTTTAAAGATTTTTGAATTTTAATGGAAGACTGTCTTAAGTGCATCTCATTATTTGCAGTTTGAGAGCTCTGAGTTGGTCCTTGAGCTTCTGTCTTGATTTTCCCACCCAAGTGATTGCTTATTTTCTTGGATGATAGTTTTGGCTGCAGATTTCACCTGGATACTCTCACACCACAGAACCCAACCTATTTCCTTTCTTATTTGATGACTACTTTGCATAGGTCCGTACAAGCCAGCCCAGCTGCCTATAATTTATACACCAGGCCTTTGCAGTGAGAACTGAAAAGCATCAGACAGGCTGGGGCACCAAGATGGAGTCACAGACCCAGGTCTTCATATTCCTGCTCCTCTGAATATCTGGTGAGACATTAGAGAGTATTAGAATATTGTCAAAATAATTCATTTGTAGAGAAACAGCTATTTACTATTGGAATCCAATTCTATGCAGGCAATGCCATTAGAAAAGGAGTTTTGGATCCCAACTTTTGTATCAGGAACTCTTTTTGTGTAGATGTGTATAGTCATTGTCTTTATCTGATTGCAGGTGCTGAGGGGAATATTGTGATGACCCAGTCTCCTGAATTCATGTCCACATCTATAGGAGACAGGATTACCATAAGCTGCAAATCTAGTCAGAGTGTGAAAAGTTATGTAGCTTGGTACCAGGAAAAATCAGGGGAGCCTCCTAAACTGCTAATTTATGGTGCATCCACTCACCCCTCTGGGGTCCCTGATCACTTCACAGGCAGTGGATCTGGGACAGATTATATTTTCACTATCAGCAGTGTGCAACCTGAAGACTCTGCAGTTTATTACTGTCAGCAGGGTTACAGAACTCCCACAGTGCTTCAGCCCCCAACACTAACTCCTTGAGAGTCTCACCTGCTGCCTGCACCACACACAGCCCTGGCCCTGCACACTTCCCTTTCTGCCTGAGATCTGCTATGCATGACTAATTGATTCACTGTTCATCAGAAAATTAATAAAGAGTTGGCCTCCATTCTTTTACAGTTCTGGCAATACAGGTGCATATCGATAAAAAGTGAGATGCTAAGTTAAGAGATTTAGAAATTGGGGTGTTACATTAAGAGGATACAGTACAAGCAAGAAGCATTGGTGAACTTTACAGTGTCATGCTGGCTTTATATATATCTTTGTTATGCTTTCAGGATATGATGAATCTCTATAATATAGGACAGAATTTAAAATCATTTACAATGAATACACTGTCATGAGATTATCAGTTTAGATTAAGAATCTGCAAGCTTCAGTAAATGAAATCTATCAAGAAAATTGACCATTTCATTCATATTTTCAAATTTGGTGGTGTACAGGCTTTTGAAGTAGGACCTAGTGATTCTTTGAATTTCCTCAGTGTCTGTCATTTTTTCCACTTTTTTGTTTATGATTTTGCTGATTTGGATAGTTTCTCTCAGCCTTTTAGTTAGTTTGGCTAAGGGTTTGTGTATCTTGTTGGTTTTCTCAAAAACCAGCTCTTGGTTTCACTGATTCTCTGAATTTTTTTCATATAATAAATAGTTAATTACTGCAAGTATAGATGGCTGTAGAAATATGAAAGACCAGGATTGCATTATCTGCACACAGAAAGATGAAGGACTCTGGGCAACTGCTCATGTGGTGTGCTTTGGTGTATTTGTCTATGTCTCCTGCAAATATGCATCTGATTTTCATTTATTTATTACAGTTTATTCACTTTGTATCTCAGCTGTGGCCCTCTCTCTCATCTCCTCCATAACCCACCTTCCCTTCCTCTTCTCCTCCCATGCCCCTCCTTCAGTCCACTGATATGGTTGGACCTCCTCCTCTTCCATCTGACTCCAGCCTATAAGTTCCCATCAGGACTGGCTGCATTGTCTTCCTCTGTGGCCTGGTAAGGCTCTTCCCCACCCGCTCTTGAGGAGGTGATTAAAGAGCCAGCCAGTGAGTTTATGTCAGAGACAGCCCCTTTTCCCCTTACTAGGAACCCACTTGGAGACTGAGCTCCCATGGGCTACATTTGTGCAGGGGTACTAGGTTATCTCCATGCATGGTCCTTGATTGGAATGTCAATCTCAGAAAAGACCCCTGGGGCTCAGATTTTTTGGTTTTCTTGTTCCTCACTTTTTTTTCAAACATGTTTAGTGTGTCTGGTGTTGTGTTGTGGTCTTTGATCCATTTGGATTTGAGTTTTATGCAGGGTGATAAGTATGGATCTATTTGCATTTTTATATGTGTAGATATCCAGTTAGACCATTGCCATTTGTTGTAGATGCTGTCTTTTGTTCAATTGTATGGTCTTAGCATCTTTGTCCAAAATCAGGTGGCCAAATATGTGTGGGTTTATTTCTTGGTCTTCTATTCAATTCCATTCATCCACCATTCTGTTTCTATACCAGCACAATGAAGTTTTTATTTGTTTGGTTCATAGTACCGCTTGAGATCAAGAATAGAGATATTCCATAAGACCTTTTATTGTACAGATTCGTTTTACCTATTCTGGGTTACTTGTTTTTCTACATGAAGTGGAGAATTGAATTTTTCTTTAATGGTATGTAAATAACTGTGTTGGTAACTTGAGGGGACTTGCATGGAATCTGTAGACCACTTTTGTTTAGATGACAATTTTTACTATGCTAATCCTGCAGAACTATGAGTTCTGTCCATGGGAGTTCTTTCCATCTTCTTATAGGTTCTTCAATTTCTTTCTTCAGAGACTTGAAGTTTTTTCATACAGGTCTTTGACTTGCTTGGTTATAGTTACACAGAGATACTCTATGACTTTTTGTCCTTTGTGAAAGATGTTTGGTTTTTTTTTTTCCCTAATTGCTTTCTCAGCCAAATTGTCTTATATACAGGAGGACTATTGATATTTTTTACTTAATTTTGAATACAGCCACTTTGCTGAAGGTGTTTATCAGCTGAAGGCATTCCCTGGTAGAGTTTTGTGTTCACTCATGAATACTATCACATCATCTGCACATAGTGATATTTTGACTACTTTTTTGATTTGAGTCCCTTGATCTCCTTTAATTGTCTTATTGCTCTGGGAAATATTTTCCAGAATTATGTGGAAGATATATGGAGAGAGTGGGCAGCCTTGCTTTGTCCCTGATTTCAGTGGGATTGATTTATTTTTTTTCTTTGTTTAGCATGATATTGGCTACATGCTTGCTGTGTATTACCTTTGCAATGTTTAGGTAAGCGCCTTGAATACCTAGTCTCAGGAATTTAAACATAAATAAATGTTGGATTTTGTCACATGCTTTTTTAGCATTTAAGGAGCTTATCCTGCGGTTTGTTCCTTTCAGTTTGTTTCTATGCTGGTGTAATGCCAGGCTCACAGGACCATCAGAGACCACAAGGAGGCGACTTGATGCAATAGCAAGAGATCTTTATTACGAGAGTGATTGAACTCGGTACCCAAGTCTCTCTGATGCAGCAGTAAAGAAGTGGGACCCTGAGCTCTGAGTAAACAGGATTTTTAAAGGGCAAGTCTGTGAGCAGGGAGTTTCCATGGCAACAAGCAGGGGGGGCACAAGCCTTGGCATTACAGAATTGGGTGAAGTTTAGCAGGGCCAGGTGACCTTTTCTGAGGCACACAATCACAGTGGCTAAGGCATATAATCACAATGGCTAAGGCATGTAATCACAATGGCTATTTTTCTAAACCACATCTGAAACATTGGGGAGAATTTTCCCACCCGATTCTCAACTGATTCCCATTGATTACTGCCAGGGAGTTTGTCTCTATTTTCTATGAAGCATTTATTCTGTTGTATATCCTGGAGGCTGTTGATAGGAGAGTTAACTTTGTTTTCTGCCAAGTGTACATTCTGTGATAGTTCCTGGTACCTGAATTCAGTTCCCAGTCAAGATCTTTATTTTAAAATAGAATTATATTCAGGCTAACTTAAACTCTTCACTGGATTACCTTGATGTATTTCTGTATATTGATCTACCCCTGCTTATCTGGGATGAAGCCTAGGTGGTTATATTCTTTGGTTATATTCTTTGACGTGTTTTTGGATACATTTTGTGAGTATTTTGTCAAGTATTTTTGTATCAATGTTCATAAAGGAGATTGGACTGAAATTCTCTTTTTGTGTGAGGTCTTTGTGAGATTTAGGTATCAAGGTGACTGTGCCTTTATTGAATGAGTTTGATAACTTTCCTCTTGTTTCTATTTTGTAGAATAGTTTAAAGAGTATTGGTGTTAGCTCTTTTTTGAAAGTCTAGTAGAATTCTGTGTTGAAACCATATTGCCCTGGGCTTTATTTGGATGGGAGACTTTTGATGATAGCTTCTACTTCCTTAGGGGATATAGGAATGTTTAATTTATTTACCTGGTCTTGATTAAGCTTTGCTACGTGGAATAGATCAAGAAAATTATCCATTTCATTTAGATTTTCAAATATGGTGCTTATAGGCTTTTGAAGGAAGACCCAATTATTGTTTGGATTTACTCAGTGTCTGTTGTTATGTCCTCCTTTTAATTTCTGATTTTGTGGATTTGGATAGTTTCTCTCTGTGTTTTAGTTAGTGTGGTTAAGGGTTTGTCTATTTTGTTGATTTTCTCAAAGAACCAGTTTCATGGATTCTTTTATTTCGGTCCTGAGTTTGGTTATTTCCAGCTGTCTACTTCTCTTAGGTGTGTCTTCTTCTTCTTCTTCTTCTTCTTCTTCTTCTTCTTCTTCTTCTTCTTCTTCTTCTTCTTCTTCTTCTTCTTCTTCTTCTTCTTCTTTTTCTTCTTCTTCTTCTTCTTCTTCTTCTTCTTCTTCTTCTTCTTCTTCTTCTTCTTCTTCTTTTTCTTCTTCTTCTTCTTCTCTTCTTCTTCTTCTTCTTCTTCTTCTTCTTCTTCTTCTTCTTCTTCTTCTTCTTTTTCTTTTTCTTTTCAAGGGCTTACAGGTGAGCGAGTAAGTTGTTTGTATGAACTGTTTTGAGTTTTGTGAAGGCTCATAATGCTATGGCCTTTCGTCTTAACACTGCTTTCAGTGTGTTTGGTAAGTTTGGTTATGTTTTGCCTTCATTTCCTTTGAATTCTAGGAAGACTTTAATTTCTTTCTTTTTTCCCCCTGACCCATGGAGTTGTTCATTTTCAGTGTGTGTGTGTGTGTGTGTGTGTGTGTGTGTGTGTAGGCTTTTTGCTCTTTCTGTTTTTGTTGAGATCCATGATTGTTTGATAGGATACAGGGGATTATTTCAATCTTTTTGTATTCATTGATACTTGCTTTGTGACCAACTATATGGTCTATTTTGGAGAATGTTCCAGAAGGTGCTGAGAAGAAGGTAAATATTTTTCTGTTTGGGTGAAAGGTTCTGTAGATGTCTGTTATGTCCTTTTAATTCATGACATCTGTTAGAGTCATTATTTCTTTATTTAGTTTCTTTTTCTTTTTGACCTGCCCTTTGGTGAGAGTGGGGTATTGAAGTCTCCCACTATTAATGTGTCAGGATCTCTGTGTGGTTTGAGTTTTGTTAATGTTTCTTTTAAAAATGTGGTCACCCTTGTATTTGGGGAATCAATGTTCAGAATTGTGATGTCATCTTAGTGGAATTTTTCTTTGATGAATAAGAAGTGAGCTTTCCCACCTCTTTGGATTAATTTTGGTTCATAGTCTATTTTATTAGATATTAGAATGGCTACTGTTGCTTGCTTCTTAGGTTCATTTCCTCTAAAAAACTTCTTCCAGCCTTTTACTCTCAGTTAATATCTGTCTTTGTGATGTACGTGTGTTTCTTGTATGCAAGATTGTTGGATCTTGTTTATGCATTCATTCTGGTAGTCTGTATATTTTTATTAGAAAATTGAGTCCATTGATGTTGAGAGAGGTTAATGACTAGTGACTGTTAGGTCTGTTTGTTTTGATGTTGGTTGTGGTAGTGTTTTTGTGTCCTTGTTCTCATTTAGTTTTGATGTAGCATTCTTTTTTTTGTGAGTTTTCTTGGGTGGAATTAGCCTTCCTGGGCTATAATTTTCCTACTAGATTCTCCTATAAGCTGGTTTTGTGGGTAGGTACTGTTTAAATTTGTTTTTGTTGTTGAATATCTTATTTTCTCCATCTAAAATTATTGAGAGTTTTTCTAGATATAGTGTTCTGGGCTGACATCTGTGTTCTCTTAGGGTCTGCATGATATCTGTCCAGTGTTTCATAGTCTCTGTTTAGAAGTCAGGTGTGGTTTTGATGGGTTTGCCATTATATGTTCCTTGGCCTTTTTCCCTTGCAGCTCTTAGTATTTTTTTCTTTTGTCTGTATACTTTCTATTTGGTTTATCATGTGGAGGGAAGATTTTTGTTGTTGTTGTCTAATTCATTATGTATGCTGTAGATGTCTTTTATGCTTACAGGCCTCTCCTTTAAATTAGGTAACTTTTCTTCTCTTATTTTGTTGAAAATATTTTATGGTCCTTCTTTTTTTACTATTCCTATTATGCTTAGGTTTTGTCTTTTCATGTTGTTCTTGATTTCTTGGATGCCTTATGTCAGTAATGTTTTTTTTTTTTTTTTAGATTTAACATTTTACTTGGTGGATACATCAGTTTCTTCCATTGTGTCTTCCACACCTGAGATTCTTTTTTCTGTCTCTTATAGTCTGTTGGTAATGCTTACCACTGTAGTTCCTGTTTTCTTCCCTAATTTCTTCCTTTCCATGATTTCCTCCTTTAGTGTTTTCTTTAATTTTCCAATTCCAGCTCCATATCCTGAACCATTTTGTTGATTTCCTTCACTTGTCTGACTGTATTGTCCTGCTTTTCCTTAAATTCCTTCATATGTTTGTTTGAACATTCCCCTGTTTTTTAAATTTCTTTTGCTGACTTAATTATTTCCTCTACGAAGGCCACAAACTGTTTGGCTGCATTTTCTTGTATTTCTTTATGCATTTTATTTTTATTCTTCATTATCTTCTTTATAAACATAGATGTAATGTCATCTTCCTTAATTTCACTTATGTTAGGTAGTCTAGGGCTACTTGTCCCTGGATATCTGGGTTGAGGAGATGCCATATTGCTTTGGCTTTATTGATTGTACTTTTTCACTGGACTCTACCCATCTGGCTCCCTCAGGTGTTGGCTGTCAGTTTCTGGTGTCCTGGAATCCTGGGGTGGTGAGAATTCCCTTGGAAGGAAGATGGTTGTTCCTGAAGTAGGCCTCCTCAGATTTGTGAACGGTCACCATATGGGCTGATGTCTCTCAGGGAATTACCACAGCCCACTTCAAGTGTTTGACTTGTGGAGTAACTGGTCATTTGTAGTCAGGGGGTATTGACCTCTCACCAGGAAAAGTCCTGAAGACAGCCACCTTACTACTGGGTTTCTTGCTCTGAATTTAGTGAGCTGGTGCTGCAGCTCTGATTCTATGTTTCCTGAGTGCATCCCTCTTGAAGAATGAGGGAGCCTTCCGATTTTTTCAGTTTAGCTAGGGTGACAAGTTGTGCCTTTTAGCAACATCTGGGTCTGATCCAGTGGATCCCAGGCCTCTGTAGGTCTGAGGTTCTAGCTCTGTGCCCCAGTACCCAAGTGGTAATCAGTGGCAGGTGAGCCCAGTACTCAGGCATGTGGAAGGAGCCTAGATCCTGGAGCTTGCAGGAACCCAGAAACTTTTCTTGGAATCAGCTGAGTGTCCTGAGATTTGACCTGATGTTTACCTTACCATGGCATTTCATCCTGAAAGTAAATCCCAGTTTTTGGTGTTTTGAGGGCCATGGTTCTCTCTGAGATGGCGAGTAGGGCATGCAGGCTTGTGTCTCTGTGCTGGCAACTGAGTGCCTGCTGGAGCCAGGACCTTCTCCAGGAATTGTCTGAGTGATATCTGGTCCATGTGCCTTGATTTTACTCTTCACCATGGGGTTTTCTCTTGACTGCAAAACCCAATCTATGGTTTTGCTGGGCCCACAGTTGATTATGGTAAAGGAGGACCTTCTGGGACATGGGAACTCTTCCTGGGTTTACCTGTGTGACCTGTGAATGGACCCAGTTGTTTTCCACTCCTCTGGGTTTAGTCTCACCTGGGAAACAAAATCGCTGGTATTTTGGGGCCCACACTTCTATCTATTGGTGGCCATGCAGTCACTGCTGTCCTGTTCTTCAGACACAGTGTCCTCTGAGTGCCACCATCTTGCATCAACAATCTTTTTTTGCCTTTTGTTAAAAATTTTTTTATTGATTTCAATTGATTCACTTTGTATCCCAGCTATAGCCCATAGTTCATCCTTTTCTAATCCCGCCCTCCTTCCCTCATTTCTTCCCATGCACCTCTCCAAGTCCACTGATAGGGGAGGTCCTCCCCTTCCTTCTGACCCTAGCCTGTCAGGACTCATCAGGACTGGATGCATTGTTTTCCTCTGTGGCCTTGTATGACTGCTCCTCCATCAAGGGTTGGTGATCAAAGAGCCAGCCACTGATTTCAAGCCAGAGACAGTCTCTGTTCCCCTTACTAGGAACCTACCAGGATACTTAGCTACCCTGGGATACATCAGTGCAGAAGTTCTAGGTTATCTCCAGGAATGGTCCTTGGATTGAGTATCAGTCTCAGAAAAGATTCCTGTGCCAAGATTTTTCAGTTCTGTTGTTTTCCTTGTAGAGTTCCTGTCCCTTCCTGGCCTTTATATTACCCCCTTCATTCAAAAGATTTCCTGCATTCTGCCCAAATTTTTCCTATGAGCCTCAGTATCTGCATTGATACCCTTCAGGGTAGAGTCTTTCAGAAACCCTTTGTGGTAGGTTCCTGTCCTGTTCCCTGTTTTATCTATCTTCCAATGTCTATACTGTTTGCCATTCTGAGTGAGGATTGATCATCTTACCCAGGGTCCTCCTTCTTGCTTATCATTTTTAGGTGTACAGATTTTAGTATGCCTATCCTATATTATATGTCTAATATCCACTTATGAGTACGTAGAAACCATATGTGTCTTTCTGCTTCTGGGATAACTCACTCAGCCTGACCTTTTCTAGTTCCCACTATTAGCAAACTTCATGATTTCCTTGTTTTTGATTGCTGAGTAGTGTTCCATTGTGTAAATGTTCCACAGTTTCTGTATCCATTCCTCCTTTGAGGGACATCTGGGTTATTTCCAGATTCTACCTATTATGAATAAAGCCACTATTAACATGCTTGTGGAACTGTCTTTATTGTGTACTGGCACATATTTGAGATATATGCCTAGGAGTGGTATAACTGGATCTTGAGAAAGCACTATTCCTAATTGTCTGAAATAGTGTCATATTGATTTCCAAAGTGGTTGTACAAGTTTATATTCCCACCAGCAGTGGAGGAGCGTTCACCTTTCTCCACATCCTCTCCAGCTTGTGTTGTCAATTGAGTTCTTGCTCTTAACCATTCTGATAGACGTAAGATAAAAATCTCAGTATCGTTTTGATTCACATTTTCTAGATGACCAAGGATGTTAAAATTTTCTTTTAGTGTTTCTCTGCCATTTAATAATCCTCTATAGAGAATTCAGTTTTGCTCTGTACCCCATTTTTTTAATTGAATTACTCGATTTGTTGCCCTTTAACTTCTTGACTTCTTTACATATCCGGGATTTTAGCCCTCTGTTAGATATATGGTTGGTAAAGACCCTTTCCCAATGTGTAGGCTGTCATTTTGTTTTGATGTGTGGCAGCCTTTTGGAGTTATTGGCAAATTGTCATGAGCACCTCAACATGGGAAGTCTTGGTCTTGTTCCTATCTAAAAGCTTGGTGGCTAAGAGATTGACCTTGGCAGCAGAGGGCTCAGACCCTGAAAACTAGACTGCAAATTTCATGTAACCATGGTAACCAGACATCAGGTTCTGTATAATCTTGAGTGAGCCCTCATATGTTTTGACTAACTAAAATTGCCTGCGTGAGAAACTGCTTGTACTTTTTGCCTACTTAAGTGTTAAGCTGAGGTCCATTAAACTGACAACTGGATCAGCATGTAGACTTGGTATCCTTCTCTGTGTTGCTCTGTCTCTCTCTCCCCAGCCCTCTCTCAGGTGGTATTCAGGTATCACTGCTGGTCGGTGATAATGATGACAGCGCCCTTTTTCTTACAGAAGCTTTTCAATTTCATGATGTCCTATTTATTGATTGTTGATCTTAAAGTCTGTGCTGTTGGTGTTCTGTTCAAGAAGTTTTCTCCTCTGCCAATGAGTTCCATGCTCTTCTCCACTTTATTATTTTTTTTCTAACAGATTTAGTATGTCTCCTTTTATGTTAGGGTCCTTGATCCATTTGGACTTTAGTTTTGTGCAGAGTGATTTATGTGGATTTTTTGCATTTTTCGACATGTAGACATCCAGTTAGAGCATCACCATTTGTTGAATATGCTATCTTTTTTTCATTGTATGGTTTTGGCTTCTTTGTCAAAAATCAATATCCATTGGTGTGTGGGTTTATTTTTGTGTCTTCTATTTAATTCCATTGATCCATCATTCTGTTTCCATGTTAGTACCATGCAGTTTTTATTACTATTGCTCTGTAGTACAGCTAGAGATCAGGGATAGAGATACCTCCTGAGAATCTGTTGTTGTACCAGATTGTTTCAGCATTTTTTTTCTTTTTCTACATGAAGTAGAGAATTGTTCTTTCAAGTTCTGTAAGGAATTGTGTTGATATTTTGAGGGGCATTGCACCTAACCTGTAGATTGCTTATGGAAGGATGGCCATTTTCACTATGTTTTTCCTATAAATCCATGAGCATGGGAGATATTTTCATCTTCTGATATCTTCTTCAATTTCTTTCTTCAGAGACTTGAAGTTTTGTTTGAACAGTGCTTTCACTCACTTGGTTAGAGTCACACCAATGTACTTTATGTTATTTGTGGCTATTGTGAAAGGTGTAATTTCCCTAACTTCTTTCTCAGCTCTTTTGTATTTGGTATACAGGAGTGCCACTGATTTTTTTAAGTTAATTTTCTATCCAGACAACTTCTGAAGCTGTTTTTCAGCTGAAGAATTTCTCTGGTTGAATATTTGGGGTCATTCATGTATACCATCATATCATCTTCAAATAGTGATACTTTGACTTCTTCCTTTCAGATTTGTATCCTGTTGATCTCTTTTAGCTGTCTTATTGCTCTAGCTAGGACTGCAAGTACTATGTAGAAGAGATATAGAGAAAGTGGACAGCTTTTCCTTCTTCCTGTTTCAGTGGGATTGATTTATATTTCTCTCCATTTAGCTTCTTTTTGGCAATAGGCTTGCTGTATAATGTCTTTACCCTGTTTAGGCATGTCTCTTGTATCCCTGATCTCACCAAGACTTTAAACGTAAATGGGCATTGGATTTTGACAAAGCTTTTTCGGCATCTAAAGAGATGATCATGTGGTTTTTCTCCTTCAATTTGTTTATATGGTGGATTACAATGAAGGATTTCTGTATATTGAATCTCCCCTGCATGCCTGGGATGAAGCCTACTTGGTCATAGTGGATGATATATTTTTGTGTTCTTGCATTAAGTTTGCCAGTATTTTTTGAGTATTTTTGCATCAATGTTCATAAGAGAGTTAGGTCTGAAGTTCTCTTTTTTTTGTTTGTTTGTTTGGTCTTTGTGTGGTTTAGGTAGCAAGGTGACTGTGACTTCATAGAATGAATTTGGTAATGTTCCTTCTGTTTCTATTTTGTGGAATAGTTTGAAGAGTATTGGTGTTAGCTCTTCTTTGAAGGTCTGGTAGATTTCTCCTCTGAAACCACCTGTCCCTGGGCTTTTTTTTTTTTTTTTGAATGGAGAATTTTGATGACTGATTCTCTTTCCTTGGGGATATCAGACTATTTAATCTATTTACCTGATCTTGAATTATTTTTTGTTAAATGGAATATGTAAGGAAAATTGTCCATTTCATTTAAATTTTCAGGTTTTTTTTGGCATATAGGCTTTAGTAAGACCTAAGGATTGTTTTTATTTCCTCAGTGAGTGTTGTTATATCTCACTTTTAATTTCTGATTTTGTGGATTTTGCTAGTTTCTCTCTGCTTTTTAGTTATTTGGCTAAGGGTTTGTCTATCCTGTTGAATTTTTTTAAAATCCACCTCTTGGTCTCATTCATTCTCTTGAATTGTTTTTTTTTTCCCTAAATAACTGATTTCATCTCTGAGTTTGATTATTTCCAGTCTTCTACTCCTCTTGGTGTGTCTACTTTCTTTTTTTCTAGGGCTTTCAGGTGAGCCATTAAGTTGCTTTTATGAGATGACTCCACCTTTCTTCTGGAGGCACTTAGTGCTCTGAACTTTCCTCTTAGCACTGCTTTCATTTTGTCCCATTAATTTAGGTAAGTCATGCCTTCATTTTCATTGAATTTTAGGAAGTCTCTAATTTCCTTTTTCATTTCTTCACTGACCATGCTGTCATTGAGTAGACAGTTCTTCAGTTTCCATGTGTACATACACTTTTTTTTTTATTTCTGTTGTTGCTGAGGTCTAGATTTCAGCCATGGTAGTCTGACAGGATAGAAGAAATTATTTTGATCTTCTTGTATCTCTTGAGGTTTGCTTTGTGCCTGAATATATGTTCAAATTTTTAGAGGGTTCCATGAGGGGCCTAACAGAAGTTATGCTCTATTGAGTTTGGATGAAAAGTTCTGTAGACATCTATTAGTTATATTTGATTTAGGATTTCTCTAAGTATCATTTTCTACCCATTTAGTTTCTGTCTTGATGTTCTGCCCATTGGTGAGAGTGGAATGTTGAAGTCTCTCACTATTAGAGCATTGGAATCAATGTGTGAGTTCAGCTTTAATAATGTTTCTTTTTTTTTTTCAATGCAGTTTATTCAGGAACCTTGAAAAATCATCTGACCCTGGGGAAAGCCAGCCCACAGCTTAAATAGCCTCTGGGTAGCCAATCCCAGCATGCCATGTGGGCAATGCAGATAGGTCCACATACATGGAAGCAAGCCAGATCCTCGGCCTTAGCAAAATGTGGAATTGTTTGTGACAGAGAACACTCACCATCAGGTAGGTAGAAGGCGGAAACCAGTCAATCTTTAAGGCATAGCATTCCGCAGCTCTCTACAGTTCCCCCTTTTTGTTTTAGACACATTAGGCAAGAGTCGAGGTCTGATCTCTGATATTAGAAATAAATTGGGACTTTGTACTGATGTTCATTTAGGTGTCATCCACCCAAAGAGCATCAGACCCGACCGATACTTTTTTCTCAGAGGCGGGACCTGGGGAATCAACCCACATGCAATCAGACATGCTCTTCTCTGGGTCCAAAGCGGCTGACCCTGGATGCAGTGCTTAGCCTCGCATCCTGAGCGTAACCTTTTAGCTTTTTATGGTAGCCAACCATGCTTGGGGAGACTGTCCTGCTTCAATGGCTGTAAAGGCCTGAATGGTCATGGCTGCATTACGCTGTTGTGAGACTCTAATCTTGTATACATACCACAGGCAAAACAAGGAGACCAACACCAGAAGGCCTGCTAATGCTCCCATGCATGCCCATTCCTTCAGATGATTCATGGCTGCAGCAATCCATGATGATAATCCTGTGGTTAGTCCTGCGTCCACTCTGGTAGAATTTACTGTGACAATGGCCACTCTCAGCTGTTCCATCGTAGTATCAAATTCTCCAGTCCAATTACCTAAAATATAGCTTGACAATTGTTTAGACAGATTTGCAGCACAGGGAAAAGTCTCATGTTATATGCTAGTGACTCAAAGTCCAGCATATTTTCATTGACAGCCAAGTTGAGCGATTTGCCATAGGGTATCAATTTGCTCCTGCAAGAGGTCAATCCTCTGATTGAACACCATCAAGCTTCCTTTTAGTTGAGCATTAATTCCTTTATGTACAACTAAGGCATGAGCTACATTGGCTAAATGATTATTCAGGGTCTGAGCAGTCTGCCCAGTATGACTCATGGCTAATGCCCCGGTGGTAGCTCCAACAACCGCCAATGAGACGGCAGTAACAATGGTGGCTATAGCTCCAAGATCCCTTTTCTGTCTGAAGAGAGTTATAGTGTGAGGGGCATCAAAGGGCACAGGCACGCAGTGAGGCATGCGAGTAACCAGGGCATACCTAAATTTACTAGCATTCCAGCATTGGGCAAAAAAGCAAGTATCATTACCACAATTACTTGGCTCTATCTGGCTAATAATGAATAAAAATGGGGGATATAAACAAACAGGTGTGGGCTTATAGGAAATATTATGAGAAGCCTTAACCCCCTCGTTGGAACATCCTGCATCAGTTCTAGAACTAGCAGTGGTAGTGTCCGAGGTCTGAGTAGGTTCAGGAGACCATTTCCCCCAGGGGCAAGACGTGCTCCATGCCAATTGACTAACTCCATGTTTTCCTCCACTTTTGAAAGTCATTTAAGGTTCTTAAATTATTTTTTACCCTTTTTTTAAATTTTTCATCAATTACACTTTATTCATTCTGCATCCCCCCATAAACCCCTCCCTCCTACACTCCCAATTTCACCCTCCCTCCTCCCTCTGCATGCATGCCACTCCCCAAGTCCACTGATAGGGGAGGTTCTCCTCTCCTTTCTGATCTTAGTCTATCAGTTCACATCAAAAGTGGCTGCATTGTCCTCTACTATGGTCTGGTAAGGCTGCTCCCCCCCAGGGGGAGGTGATCAAAGAGCAGGCCAATCAGATTATGTCAGAGGCACTCTCTCTTGTCTTTACTATGTAACCCAATTGGACTCTGAACTGCCCTAGGCTACATCTGTGCAGGGGTTCTGGGTTATCTCCATGAATAGTCCTTGGTTGGAGTATGAGTCTCTGGGAAGTCCCCTGTGTTCAAATTTTCTTGTTCTGTTGCTCTCCTTGTGGAGACCCTGTCCTCTCCAGCTCTTACTATTTCCCAGTTCTTACCTAAAATTCCATTCACTCTGCCCAACAGTTGCCCATCAGGCTCAGCATCTGCTTTGATAATCTGAAGGGCAGAGGCTTTCAGAGGCCCTCTGTGGTAGGTTCCTAGGTTGTTTCCTGTTTTCTTCTTCTTCTGATGTCCATCCTCTTTGCCTTTCCGGATGGGGATTGGACATTTTAGTTAGGGTCCTCTCTCTTGCTTAGTTTCTTTAGATTCACAGGTTTTAGTGGGTTTGTCCTATGTTGTATGTCTATATGAGTGAGTATATACCATGTGTGTCTTTTTGCTTCTGGGACAACTCACTCAGGATGATCCTTTCCAGATCCCACCATTTACCTGCAAATTTCATGATTTCCTTATTTTTCATTGCTGAGTAATATTCCATTGTGTAGATGTACCACAATTTCTGCATCCATTCTTCAGTTGAGGGGCATCTGGGTTGTTTCCAGCCTCTGGCTATTACAAATAAAGCTGCTACAAATATGGTTGAGCAAATGTCCCTTTTGTGTACTTGAGGCTCTTTTGGATATATGCCCAGTAGTGGTATGGCTGGATCTTGAGGAAGCGCTATTCCTAGTTGTCTGAGAAAGTGCCAGATTGATTTTTAGAGTGGTTGTACAAGTTTACATTTCCACCAGCAGTGCAGAAGGGTTCGCCTTTCTCCACAACCTCTCCAGCATGTGTTGTCATTTGAGTTTTTGATCTTGGCCATTCTCATGGGTGTAAGGTGAAATCTCAGGGTTGTTTTGATTTGCATTTCCCTAATGGCTAGTGAGGTTGAGCATTTCTGTAAGTGCTTCTCTGCCATTCGGTATTCCTCTACAGGGAATTCTCTGTTTATCTCTGTTCCCCATTTTTTAAGTGGATTACTTGGTTTGCTGCTTTTCAGCTTCTTTAGTTCTTTATATATATTGAATATGAGTTCTCTGTCAGATAAAGGGTTGGTGAAGATTCTTTCCCAATCTGTAGGCGGTCGCTTTGTTTTGATGATGTTGTCCTTTGCTTTACAGAAGCTTTTCAGTTTCATGAGGTCCCATTTATTGATTCTTGCTCTTAGAGCCTGTGCTGTTGGTGTTCTGTTCAGGAAGTTTTCCCCTGTACCAATGAGTTCTAGGGTATTTCCCACTTTTTTTTTTAAGCCGATTTAATGAGTCTGGTTTTATGTTGAGGTCTTTGATCCACTTGGACTTCAGTTTTGTGCAGGGTGACAAGTATGGATCTATTTTCATTTTTCTACATGTAGACATCCAGTTGAACCAGCACCATTTGTTGAAGATGCTATCTTTTTTCCATTGCATGGTTTTGGCGTCTTTGTCAAAGATCAGGTGTCCATAATTGTGTGGGTTTATTTGTGGGTCCTCTGTTTGGTTCCATTGATCCACCATTCTGTTTCTATGCCAGTACCATGCAGTTTTTAAAACTGTTGCTCTATAGTACAACTTAAGATCAGGGATGGAGATACCTCCGGAAGATCTTTTATTGTAGAGGATTGTTTTAGCAATTCTGGGTTTCTTGTTATTCCAGGTGAAGTTGAGAATTTTTCTTTCCAGGTCTGTAAAGAATTGTGTTGGTAATTTGATGGGCATTGCATTGAATCTGTAGATTGCTTTTGGTAAGATGGCCATTTTTACTATGTTAATCTTTCCAAGCCATGAGCATGGGAGATCTTTCCATCTTCTCATATCTTCTTCTAATTCTTTCTTTAGAGATTTGAAATCTCTACCTGGTAGAGTTTTTGGGGTCACTCACACATACTATCATATCATCTGCAAATAGTGATAATTTGACTTCTTCCTTTCCAATTTGTATCTCCTTGATCTCCTTCAACTGTCTTGTTGCTCTAGCAAGAACTTCCAGAACTATGTTGAAGACATATGGAGAGAGTGGGCAGCCTTTTCTTTTCCCTGATTTCAGTGGGATTGCTTTAAGTTTCTCTCTGTTCAGTTTGATGTTGGCTATAGGCTTGCTGTATATCGCCTTTACTATGTTTACATATGTGCCTTGTATCCCTGATCTCTCCAATACTTTGAACATGAAAGGATGTTGGATTTTTTCAAATGCTTTTTCAGCATCTAGGGAGATTATCATGTGTTTTTTTTTCTTTCAGTTTGTTAATATGGTGGATCACATTGATGGATTTCCGTATATTGAACCACCCCTGCATACCTGGGATGAAGCCTACTTGGTTATATTGGATAATATCTTTGATGTGTTCTTGGATTCGGTTTGCAAGTATTTTATTACGTATTTTTGCATCAATGTTCATAAGGGAGATTGGCCGGAAATTTTCTTTCTTTGTTGAGTCTTTGTGAGGTTTAGGTACCAAGGTGACTGTGGCTTCATAGAATGAATTTGGTAATATTCCTTCTGTTTCTATTTTGTGGAATAGTTTGAAGAGAATTGGTGTTAGCTCTTCTTTGAAGGTCTGGTAGAATTCTGCGCTGAAGCCATCTGGTCCTGAGCTTTTTTTGGATGGGAGACTTTTGATGACTACTTCTATTTCTTTGGGGGATATAGGACCATTTGGTTGATTTACCTGGTCCTGATTCACCTTTGGTAAGTCAAATCGATCAAGAAAATTGTCCATTTCATTTAGATTTTCAAATTTTGTGGCATATAGACTTTTGAAGTAAGTCCTAATGATTGTTTGGATTTCCTCAGTGTCTGTAGTTATATCCCCTTTTCATTTCTGATTTTGTTGATTTTGGTGGTGTCTCTCTGCATTTTAGTTAGCCTGGCTAAGGGTTTGTCGATCTTGTTGATTTTCTCAAAGAACCAGCTCTTGGTTTCATTGATTCTTTGAATTGTTTTATTTGTTTCCAATTGATTGATTTCAGCCCTGAGTTTGATTATTTCCAGCCGTCTACTCCTTCTTGGTGTGTCTGCTTCTTCTTTTTCTAGGGTTTTTAAGTGAGCCATTAGGGTGCTTGAATGCACTGTCTCAAATTTCTTCTTGAAGGCACTTAGTGCTATGAACGTTCCTCTTAGCACTACTTTCATTGTGTCCCACAAGTTCGGGTATGTTGTGTCTTCATTTTCATTGATTTCTAGAAAGACTTTAATTTCTTTCTTTATTTCTTCCCTGACCCAGCTGTCATTTAGGAACAAGTTGTTCAGTTTCCATGTGTGTGTAGGCTTTTTGTTATTTCTGTTATTGTTGAGGTCCAGCTTTATTCCATGGTGATCAGACAAGATACATGGGATTATTTCAATCTTCTTGTATCTGTTGAGGCTTGCTTTGTGACCCACTATATGGTCTATTTTGGAGAAGGTTCCATGAGGTGCTGAGAAGAAGGTAAATTCTTTTGTGTTTGGGTGTAAAGTTCTGTAAATGTCTGTTAGGTCCATTTGATTCATGACCTCTGTCAGAGACATTGTTTCTTTGTTTAATTTCTGTTTTGTTGACCTGTCCTTTGTTGAGAGTGGGGTGTTGAAGTCTCCCACTATTAATATGTGGGGATCTATATGTGCTTTAAATTTTATCAATGTTTCTTTCTCAAATGTGGGTGCCCTTGTATTCTGGGCATAGATGTTCAGGATTGTGATGTCTTCCTGGTGCAATTTTCCCTTGATGAGTATGAAGTGTCCTTCCCCATCTCTTTTGATTAATTTTGGTTGAAAGTCTACTTTATCAAATATTAGAATGGCTACTCCTGCTTGCTTCTTATGTCCGTTTGCTTGGAAAGTCGTCTTCCAACCCTTTACCCTCAGGTAATGTCTATCTTTGTGTCTTAGGTGTGTTTCTTGTATGCAACAGATTGCTGGGTTTTGTTTATGTATCCATTCTGTTAATCTGTGTCTTTTTATTGGAGAGTTGAGTCCATTGATGTTGAGAGAGATCAATGACCAGTGGCTGTGAGATCTCTTGATTTTGATGTTGGCTGTGGTCATCAGGTTGTGTGCTTGGTTGCTTTTTGTTTTACTGTAGTGGGGTTATTTACTTCCTGTGTTTTCTTGAATGTAGCTAGCTTTCTTGGGTTGTATTTTCCCTTCCAGTGTCTTCTGTAATGCTGGATTTGTTTGTAGGTATTGTTGAAATTTGTTTTTGTCATTGAATATCTTGTTTTCTCCATATATGAGGACTGAGAGTTTTGCAGGGTATAGTAGCCTGGGCTGACATCTGTGTTCTCTTAGGCTCTGCATGATATCTGTCCAGGCCCTTCTGGCTTTCATAGTCTCTGTTGAAAAGTCAGGTGTGATTCTAATGGGTTTGCCATTATATGTTCCTTGGCCTTTTTCCCTTGCAGCTTTTAGTATTTTTTCTTTGTTCTGTATACTTACTGTTTTGATTATTATGTGGCGGGAGGATTTTCTTTTCTGGCCAAATTTGTTGGGTGTTCTGTAGGCCTCATGTATTCTAATTGGCCTCTCCTTTAGCTTGGGGAAATTTTCTTCAATGATTTTGTTGATAATATTTTCTGGGCCTTGGAGAAGGGAGTCTTCTTTTTCCTCTATACCTATTATTCTTAGCTTTTGTCTTTTCATATTGTCTTGCATTTCTTGGACGGTCTGTGTCAGGAATTTTTCGGATTTAACATTTTCTTTGAGAGATACATCGATTTCTTCCATTGTATCTTCTACACCTGAGATTCTTTCTTCCATCTCTTGTAGTCTGTTGGTTATGCTTACCTCTGTAGTTCCTGTTTTCTTCCCTAGATTCTTCCTTTCCATTATTTCTTCCATTTGTGTTTTCTTTAATTTTTCCAATTCTATCTTCAGGTCTTGAGTTGTTTTGTTTACTTCCTTCACCTGTCTGATTGTACTTTCCTGTTTTTCTTTTAGTTCCTTCAACTCTGTTTCTATCATTTCATTCAGTGTTTTAAGCATTTCCTTTCTAAAGGCCATAAACTGTTCGGTTGCAGCTTCCTCTATTTCTTTACGGATGGCAATATTCTGTTTGAGTTTATCTTCCTCTATGTCTTTACGAATCTTATTTGTTTCCTCTGTTATCATCTTCATGAGCATACTTGTTAGGTCATCTTCTTGGATTTCAGTTATGGTGGGGTGTCCAGGTCTACTTGCCCCTGGGTAACTGGGTTCTGGAGATGCCATATTGTTCTGTCTTTTGTTGCTTGAGCTTTTACACTGGCCTCTACCCATTGTGCTATCTTAGGTGTTTGGGGTTATTTTCTGGTGGTTCATGGGGATCCTGTGGTGGAGAGAATCCTCTTTGCAGAAAGCTGGTTTTTCCTGAAGGATGTCTTCTCAGCTTTTTGGGTATAGTCCCTGGATGGCTGGTGTTTTTTTTAGGAGTTGCTCACCTCAGGGATATAGACCTGAGTGGTAACTGTGGTCTTTGTTTGTCAAGAGGGTTCTCCTCTCACCCAGGGAAGTCCTGAGGGCAGCTGCCCTGTTTCTGGGTTTCTTGTTGTAAATTTAATGATCAGCTGCTGTGACCCAGTTGGACATCAGGCTTGCATCAACTGTTTGTGCCTGTGTCTGGAGCACTGCTGAGCACTGGCGCCTCGGCCCAGCTAGACTTTTTCTAGGGAAGGATTGGGTGGTTTAGGTCAGTACAGTTTCCTTCCTTCCCTGTGGATTCTCTGGAGACACGGACTCCCAGTGTCTTTTTTGCCCTGGTGCACACTGCTCAGTGTCCGCCAGCTGGCTGGCCGCAGAAATTGCCTGTGCCTGGAGCACAGCTCTGTGATGGCGGCTCAGTCTCTGCCAGCTGTCTGGTGTGCAGAAACTTCCTGTGACTGCCTTTGCAGCCTTTGGGAACCTGGGTGCCTCCCTAAGCTGGGTAATTTTCCGGGGACCTTTTCAGGTTGGGGGTGTCGGCTGAGTGCTCTGAGATCAGACCAGCCATTTCCCTCCCTGTGTGTTTGCACTGGACAGTGTAACTCATTCTCTGGTGCCCTGGTGCCCACAGTTCTATCTCAGGCGGCGAGTCAGGTGCGCAGGCAGGCAGGGCTCAGTGCAGGAACCTGGGTCCCTGGCTCTGACTCAAGGCTGGCTCCTGGGGTGCCCGTGGACCCCAAGTCTTTTCCAGGGGATGTCTGGGTGACCTAAGGCCGGTCCCAGTTGTTTCCTGTACCCTGGGGTTATCTCTCGACTGAAAATTCCAGTCTCTGATAGTGTGGTGCCCATGGTTCAGTCTGGGACCGTGACCAGGGATACTGGCTTGTGGCTCTGGGCTGGGGCTGGGCCTGGCGGCAGGCAGCCAAGTGTCTGGTGGAACCAGGATCTCTTCCGTGGTTTAGCCAGGTGAGTTAAAAGCTGATTGAATCCCCCACCGTGGGGTATCCTCTCACCTGGGAAACATAATGACTGTGTTTTATGGCCAAGAGTTCTGATTGCTGGTCACTGTGCTGATCCTGCTGCTGATGCTCAGAATGAGAGTCCTCCCGGCACCGCCATCTTGCCCCTCCTCCAATAATGTTTCATTTACAAATGCAAGTGATCTTGTATTGGGGGCATAGATGTTCAGGATTGTGATGTCCTCCTGGTGCATTTTTCCTTTGATGAGAATGAAGTGCCCCTCCTCATGTTTTTTGATTAATTTTGGTTGAAAGTGTATTTTATTAGATATTAGGGTAGCTACCCCAACTTTTTTTTCTGTGTCCCTTTGCTTGAAAATTATTTTTTCAGCCCCTTACTCTGAGGTGGTGTTTATATTTGTTGGAGAAGTGTGTTTCTTGCATGCAGCATAATGTTGGATCCTGTTTCCACAACTATTTGTTAGTATGGTGTCTTTTTATTGGAGAGTTGAGTCTGTTGATGTTGATAGATATTAGTGACAAATGAATGTTAATTCCTTTTATCGTGGAATTGGTGGTGTTACTGTGTTTCCATGCTTTTCTTTGTTTTAATTTTTGGTTGTGAAGTTATCTGCATCCTATGTTTTCTTGGGTGTAGTTGAATTCGTTGGATTAGAGTGTTCATTCTAGTATCTTTTGTATGGACGGGTTGCTGTGTAGATATTGGTTAAGTTTAGTTTTGTCATGGACTAATTTGTTTTCTTCATCTTTGTTGTTTGAAAGCTTTTCTGTGTATAGTAGTCTACCTTGGCATCTGTGGTCTCTTAGAGTCTGCATGACATCTGCCCTGGCCCCTTTGGCTTAAGGAGTTTCTGTTGAGAAGTATAGTGTGATCTTATTATTATTATTATTATTATTATTATTTACATTTTATTAACTCTGTATCCCAGCTGTATCCCACTCCCTTATTCCCTCTCAATCCCACCCTCTCTCCCTCAGCTCCTCCCTGCCCCTTTCCAAGTCCACTGATTGAGGAGGACCTCCTCCCCTTTCTTCTGGCCCTGTTTTATCAGGTATCTTTAAGACTGGCTGCAAAGTCCTTCTCTGTGGCCTAGAAGGACTACTCCTCCTTAGCGGGGGGGAGGTAAAAGAGCCTGCCATTGAGTTCCTGTCAGAAATAGTTATTGTTCCCCTTACTATGGGAAACCAATTGGTTATAGAGCTACCACAAGATTTATCCGAACAAAGGTTCTAGGTTATATCCATCCCTGGTCCTTGGTTGCAGAAACAGTTTCAGAAAAACACTGTGCCCAGATATAAGTTGATCTTTGTGGAGCTCATATCCTTTCCATGTCATACTAACTCCCGTTCTGCTGAAGGTTTGGTTATGAGTCTTAGTATCTGTTTTGAAACTCTGCTAGATAGAATCCTTCAGATGGCTTCTGCAGTAGACTCCTGTCATATGTCCAATGCACATCCCATTTGTCTTTCTAAGTGAGGATTGATCATCTAACCCGTGTCCACTTTCTTGTTTATCTTCTTTAGGTGTACAGACTTCATTATGTTTATCATATCTTGTAGGTCTATATTAGCAAGTATATACCATGTTTGTCTTTCTCCTTCTGGTATACTTCACTCAGAATGATCTTTTCTAGGTCCCACCATTTGCCTGAAAATTTCATGATGTCCTCATTTTTGATTGCTGACTACTATTCCATTATGTAAAAATACCACAATTTCTGTATCCATTCTTCCATTGATGGACATCTGGGTTGTTTCCAGGTTCTGGCTATTATGAATAAAGCTGCTACAAACATGGTTGAGAACATGTCCTTGTTGTGTACTTGAGCAAATATTGGGTATATGCCTTGCATTGGTATAGCTGGGTCTTGAGGAAGCATTAATCCTAATTGTCTGAGTAAGCGCCAGATTGACTTCCAAAGTGGTTATACCAGTTTGCAGTCCCACCAGCAATTGAGGAGGGTTCCCCTTTCTCCACAACCTCTACAGCATGTGTAGTCACTTGCATTTTTCATCTTGGCCATTCTAATGAGTGTATGGTGAAATCTCAGGGTCATTTTGATTTGCATTTCCCTAATGGCTAATGAGGTTGAGCATTTCTTTAAGTGTTTCTCTGCCATTAGATATTCCTCTATCAAGAATTCTCTGTTTAGCTCTGTTCCACATTTTTTAATTGAATTACTTGGTTTGTTGCTTTTCAGCTTCTTTAGTTCTTTATATATATACTGGATATGAGTCCTCTATCAGATAAAGGGTTGGTGAAGATACTTTCCCAATCTGTAGCCTGTCATTTTGTTTTGATGATGGTATCCTTTGCTTTATAGTTTTTCAGCTTCATGAGGTCCCATTTATTGATTGTTGCTCTTAGAGCCTGTGCTGTTGGTGTTCTGTTCAGGAAGTTTTCTCCTGTGCCAATGAGTTCTAGGATGTTCCCCACATTTTTTTTTTTTTGTGAACGATTTAGACTATCTGGTTTTATGTTGAGGTCTTTGATCCACTTAGACTTTAGTTTTGTGCAGGGTGATAAATATGAATCTATTTTCATTTGTCTGCATGTAGACATCCAGTTGGACCAGCACCATTTGTTGAAAATGCTGTCTTTTTCCGTTGAATGGTTTTGGCTGCTTTGTTAAAAGTCAAGTATTCATAGGTGTGTGGGTTTATTTCTGGGTCTTCTATTCGGTTCCATTGATCTTCCTTTCTGTTTCTATGCCAATACCATGCAGTTTTTATTACTATTGCTCTGTAGTACAGCTTGAGATTGGGGATGGAATACTTCCAGATGATCTGTTGTTGTGTAGGATCATTTTTGAGATTCTGGGTTTTTTGTTTCTCCATATGAAGCTGAGAATCTTTTTTTCAAGGTCTGTAAAGAATTGAGTTGGTATTTTGATGGGAATTGTGTTGAATCTGTAGATTGCTTTTGGCAGGATGGCCATTTTCACAATGTTAATTCTACCTATCAATGAGCACGGGAGATCTTTCAATCTTCTGGTATCTTCTTCAATTTCTTTCTTCAGAGACTTGAAGTTTTTCTCAAACAGGTCTTTCACTTGCTTGGTTAGAGTCACCTCAAGGTACTTTATGTGATTAGTGGCTACTGTGAAGGGAGCTGTTTCCCTTATTTCTTTCTTGGCCCTATTGTCTTTGGTATACAGGAGGGCTTCTGATTTTTTTTTTTTTAGTTGATTTAGCATCCTGCCACTTTGCTGAAGGTGTTTACCAGCTGGAGGAGTTCTCTGGTTGATTTTTGGGGGTTGCTCATATATACTATCATATCATCCGTGACTAGTGACACAATGACCTCTTCCTTTTCAATTTGTAACCCCTTGATCTAGTTTAGTTGTCTTATTGCTCTGGCTAGGACTTCAGGTACTATGTTGAAGAGGTATGGAGAGAGTGGGCAGCCTTTTCTTTCCCCTGATTTCAATGGGATTGATTTAAGTTTAACTCCATTGAGTTTGATGTTGGCTTTAGACTTGCTGTATATTGCCTTTACTATGTTTAGGTATGTGCCTTATATCCCTGAACTCTCCAAGATTTTAAACATGAATGGTTGTTGGACTGTGTCAAATGCTTTTTTGGCATCTAAGGAGATGATCATGTTTTTTTTTTCCTTCAGTTTGTTTATTTGGTGGATTACATTGATGGATTTCCATATGTTGAACCACCTTTGAATGCCTGGGATGAAGCTTACATGGTCATGGTGGATGATATCTTTGATGTGTTCTTGGATTCAGGTTGCAAGTATATTATTGAGTATTTTTGCATCAATGTTCATTAGAGAGATAGGTCTGAAGTTCTTTTTTTGGGGGGGTCTTTTTGTGGTTTAGGTATCAAGGTGACTGTGGCTTCATATAATGAGTTTGGTAGTGTTCCTTCTGTTTCTATTTTGTAGAATAATTTGAGGAGAATTGGTGTTAGCACTTCTTTGAAGGTCTATTAGAATTCTTCACTAAATCCATCTGCCCTAGGACATTTTTTGGAAGGAAGACTGTTGATGACTGCCTCTATTACCTTGTGGGAAATAGGATTATTCAATCTTTCTACCTGATCTTGACTTAATTTTGGTAAATGGAATCTATCAAGAAAATTGTACATTTCTTTTAGATTTTCTAATTTTGTGCCATATAGGCTTTTGTAGTACGACTTAATGATTGTTGGGATCTCCTCAGTGTCTGTAATTATGTCCCCCTTTTCATTTCTGATTTTGCTGATTTGGTTAGTTTCTCTTGGCCTTTTAGTTAGTTTGGCTAAAGGTTTGTCTATCTTGTTGATTTTTTTTAAAGAACCAGCTCTTGGTTTCATTGGTTCTTTGAATAGTTTTATTTGTTTCTAGTTGATTAATTTCTGCCCTGAGTTTGATTATTTCCAACTGTCTGCTCCACTTGGGTGCATTTGCTTCTTTTTTCTCTAGGTCTTTCAGTTTGGCCATTAAGTTGCTTGTATGAGATGTCACAAATTTCTTCTTGAAGGCACTTAGTGCTAGGAATTTTCCTCTGAGCACTGCTTACATTGTGTCCTATAAATTAGGGCATGTTGTTCCTTCATTTTCATTGAATTCTAGGAAGTCTTTACTTTCTTTCTTTATTTCTTCCTTAACCCAGCTTCCATTGAGCAGCAAGTTGTTCAGTTTCCATGTGCTTGTAGGCTTTATTTCTAATTCCATTGTTTTGAGATCCAGATTTAGTCCCTGGTGGTCAGATAAAATACAGCAGATTATTTCAATCCTCTTGTATCTGTTGAGGCTTGCTTTGTGACCAACTATATGGTCTATTGTGGTGAAGGTTCCATGAGGTGCTGAAAAGAAGGTCTACTCTCTTGAGATTGGGTGGAAAGTTCTGTATACATCTATTAGGTCCATTTGATTTAGGACCTCTGTAAGTGCCTTTATTTCCTTATTAGGTTTTTATCTAGATGATCTGTCCCTTGGTAAAAGTGGGGTGTTGAAGTCTCTCAGTATCAAGGTGTTGGGATTGATGTGTGATTTAAGTTTTAGTAATGTTTAGTTTATGAATGTAGGCCCTCTTCTATTTGGTGCATAGATGTTCAGAATTGTGATGTCCTCTTGGTGGATTTTTCCTTTGATGAGAATGTAGTGTCCCACCTCATCTTTTTTGATTAATTTTGGTTGAAAGCTCTTTTATTAGATATTAGGATAGCTACCCCAGTTTGTTTTCTGGGTCCATTTGCTTGAGAGATATTTTTCCAGCCCTTTACTCTGAGCTAGTTTTTATCTTTGTTGCAGAGGTACATTTCTTGGATGCAGCAGAATGTTGGCTCCTGTTTCCACACCCATTCTGTTAGTCTGTGTCTTTTTATTGAAGAGTTGAATCCATTGATATTCATAGATAATAATGACCAATAAATGTTAGTTTCCTTTGTATTGGAGTCAGTGGTCTTACTGTGCTTCATTGCTTGTTTTCTTTTCAGTTTTTTGGGATATTATCTGTATGCCATATTTTCTTGGGTGAAGTTGTTTTCCTTGTAGTATCTTATGTAGGGCTGGTTTGCTGTGAAGATATTGAATGAATTTAGTTTTGTCGTGGAATATTTTGTTTTCTCCATCTATGTTGATTGAAAGCTTTGCAGGGTATAGTAGTCTGGGTTCACAGTTGTGATCTTTTAGAGTCTCCATGAAACTTGCCCAGGCCCTTCTGGCTTTCATAGTTTCTGATGAGAAGTCCGGTGTGATTCTGATAGGTCTACCTTCATATGTTACTTGGCCCTTTTTCTTTTCTGCTTTTAATATCTTTTCTTTGTTCTGTAGATTTAGTGTTTTGACTATGATGTAACGTGATGTGTTTCTTTTCTGGTCTAGTCTATTTGGTGTTCTGTAGGCCTCTTGTATATTTATGGACATCTCTTTCTTTAAGTTGGGAAAATTTTCTTCGATGATTTTCTTGAAACATTTTTCTGGACCTTGGAGCCTGGAGTCTTCTTTTTCATCAATTCCTATTATTCCTAGATTTTGTCTTTTCATGGCGTCCTTGATTTCTTTGATACTTTATGTTTGGGACTCTTCTGATTTAACTTTTTTCTTTGAGAAATGTATCAATTTCTGCAAGTGTATCTTCAGCTCCAGAGATTCTCTCTTCCATCTCTTGTATTCTGTTGGTGATGCTTACCATTGTGGTTTCTGATCTTTTCTCCATGTTCTCCAGCTCAAGGGTTTTCTCAGTTTGTGCTTTCTTTATTGATTCTAATTCTGTTTTCATGCCTTGCACCATTTCCTTCTTCTGTTTGAATGTGGATTCCTGCCTCTCTATGATGTTCTCGATTTTTTTGTTCATTTCCTTTCTATATGCCACTAATTTTATCTCTACTTGTGCCTCTATTTGTTTGGCTATGTTTGCCTCTGTTTCTTTAAGAATTTTGTCTATGTCTTCTTTCTTTACCTCCAATTGACTGGTCAAATCTTGGAAAGATTTCTTCACTTCCTCTTTAACTGACTGAATTTGCATGGTTATTGTTCTGAGAGAGTTGTTTGTTTCTTCTTTATGAGCCTCAAATAATCGGGTAAGCATAGCTTTAAAGTCATTTTCCTGTGCTTCTGATGAATTGGAGTATCCATCAATTTTGGGGGTTGCTGATGAAGTCGTGATGTCCTGATTTATGTTGGAAGTGTTTTTTTCGCCTCCCCCTGGCCATTGGCTTATCTGAAACCTTCCCTGTTTGCTTTTGGGTTCTGCAGTTCAGACTGGTACTGTCTCTCTCTGGCATCTGGAGAGTTTTTCAGGAAGCTGAGAGAGGTCCTGTGTCCTCAGCATGTGCTGAGGCCTAGCTGTACCTGTGGGAGAAATGTACGCAGGTGCAAAAGGGGGAAATGCAGGCTTGTGTGTGTGTGTGTGTGTGTGTTTGTCTATGTTTGTGTGTGTGTGTTGAAGTGTGCATGGAAGTGTGTCTCGGGGGCAGAGTGATAGATAATGTTGAACCCTTGAGTCTGTGTGGGGGCTCTGCACTGTATATGTAGCAGGCGCTAGTGATGGACGTGGTGCAATATTTGACATTAACTACCTTAACTCCTCAATTGGACCCACAGAGCAGGGGCTTCAATGTCCCAAGTGACCCTCTGTTTCCCAAAGTGGGTATGTGGGTGGGAGGGGTTCGATGCCTGGCTTCTGTTTTATAAGGACCCTGGATCTGGGGCTCTGCAGATTCTCAAGGGTGCACTCACTCTCAGGCAGGTCACTTGTCAGGGAACAGGGTATCCAGGCTCTCTGCTCTCTGGTTTGGCCCTGCTTGTTTGATGTGCTCTGCCAGCTCAGTGCTGCTGCAACTGCCAGCTTAGGAGGTCCTGCTATAGATGAAGACCAGGATGCCAGTCCAGATGTTTTCTGGTAAGACCTAGGGGCCCTTCACTGTACTCTCCAAACCTGAGAGGCCCAGTGCCTGGTGTGCTTAGCTTGTATGGCTGGTATGTTTGGCTTTGGTGGGTATATAGCATAATATCTGTCACTGAGGGATTGGTCAGGCTGTGCAGTCAGTGTCTGAGTGACCCTGCAGGGCCAGTATGTTGGCTAGCAGACCAGGGACTCTGGGATGATGGTGCCGCGGGTCTGGACCAAAGTGCAGGGGTCTCAATGTCCCAAGTGACCCTCTGTATCCACAGTGGGTATGTGGTTGTGAGGGGACCGATGCTTGGCTTCTATTTTAGAAGGGGCATGGATCTGGGGCTCTGCAGACAGGCAAGGGTGTATTCACTCTCAAGGTGGTCACATCAGCAGGGATGGGGTAACCAGATTCTCTGCTCTCTTGTTTGGCCCTGGTTCATCTTAAGTTAGAGGACTGATGTGCCCTGCCAGCTCAGTGCTGCTCTGCCACCAGGTTAGGAAGTCCTGCTGTAGCTGAGACTGGGTTGCCAGTCCAGATGCTTTCTGGGAAGTTCTGCGGGCTCTCCACTGTGCTCTCCAAGCTTGGGAGGCCCAGCGGCGGGTGTGCCTAGCTTGTATGGCATTCCTGCCTGGTTTTGGTGAGTATATAGGGCATTCTCTGTCACTGTGGGATTGGGTGGGCCATACAGTCAGTGGTTGGGTGATCCTGTGGAGCCAGTATGGCGGCTAGCAGACTCGGGCCAAGGGAGGATGGTGCCACTGATCAGGTCTGGGATGCCGAGACTGGTACAGCTGGCAGTTGCTGCTAAAAGGCTAGGAGCTCTACCTCAGCCACTGTAGACCCCAGGCAGTTAGGTCTTCACTGAGAATCTCGCTGAGTCTGCTTTGCTGAGGAGGAGCGAGGTCTGAGAGAGGGGAGTGCCAGGAGATCAAAGGATCATTTCTCTCCTTCCCCAAACAAATCTCTGGGTGACCAAAGTTCTCACCTCATGCAATGTTTCCTGTTGTTTAGAAACCCTCACCATTGTTTTCCTGGGTTCAGAGGTCCTTCTGCTCACCAACTCAGACATTCAGCTCTTCCACAGCTCAGAAGCTGTGTGTGCTAGTCGCCATCTTGGCCTTGCCCTTCAAGTATGGGGTGATTTAATACATCTACCTTCATGTGTTTTTTGGCCTTTTCCCCTTGCTGCTTTTAATATTTTTTTCTTTGTTCTGTAGATTTAATGTTTTGCCTATTTTGTGACATGAGGATTTTCTTCTCTGGTCTAGTCTATTTGGAGTTCTATATGCTTCTTGTGTATTAATAGACATCTCTTTCTTTAAGTTGGGAAATTTTCCTTCTATTATTTTCTTGAAAATATTTTCTAACCTTGGAAGCAGGAATCTATTTTTTTTCTATTCCTATTATTATTAGATTTTGTCTTTTCGTGGCATCCTTGCTTTCTTGGGTACTTTCTGACTGAAAATTTTCTGACTTTACTTTTTCTTTGAGAGATGTATCAATTTCTGCACTTGTATCTTTAGCACCTGCGATTTTCTCTTTCATCTCTTGTATTCTATAGGTGATGCTTACCTTTGTGGTTCCTGATCTTTTCTCTATGTTGTGCAGCTCCAGGGTTTTCTCTGTTTGTGTTTTCTTTATTGATTCTAATTCTGTTTTCATGTCTTGCACCATTTTCTTCATCTGCTTGAATGTACATTCCTGTCTTTTTCATGATAACCTTTATTTTTTTTTGTTTGGTTCCTCTCTATATGCCACTACTTGTGCCTCTACCTGTGCTTCTAGTTGTTTGGCTGCATTTGCCTATATTACTTGAGAGCTTTGTTTGTTTCCTCTGTATGTTCCTCTAATAACTGGATAAGCATTGCTTCAAAACACTTTTCCTGTGTTTCTGATGAATTAAAATATCCATTGATTTTGGGGATTGCTGATGAAGTCAAGATGTCCTGATTTTTGTTTGATGTGTGTTATGCCACCTTCTAACCACCTGCTTATCTGAAACTTTCATTGTTTATTCCTGGAGTTTGTACTTCAGACTGGTTCTGTCTGTCTCTAGTGTTTGGAATAATTTTCAGGAAAATGAGAAAAGTCCACTTGTTTGAGAATAGATGTTGGTGTTTAGGCTATAGCTTAGGGAACAATGTTGCAGGCATATGTGCTCAAGGGCAGGATTGTGCGTACAAGTGTTTCTTGGAGCACAGTGTACTAAAGCATGTAGATGTCTGGTAGGATGGAGCTTAAACAGAGGAAGGGATGCTGGCACTGTCTGCGAGTGCAATGTGCATGTGCAGGTGACATGAATACCTAGTGACCTCCAGTAGGCCCTTTGTACTGTCCTTATGGTATTTAGATCTGTCTTGACTTCAGAAATTTGTTGTCTGGATTCCAGAGGTAGACCTACAGAACAGGAGTTTCAATGTTGAGAATGCTGTCTCAAGAATCCCTATGTTGCCCTCAGTGGAGGTATGAATAGGAGGGAACAGATGTCTGGCTGCTACCATAAAGAGACCTTGGATCTGGGGCTCTGCAATCACTCATTTAAAGAGGACAGCGTAAAAGTTCAACCAACAAAAGCCAGAGCAATATGCCATCTCCAGAACCCAGTTAACCAGGGGCAAATAGCCCTAGACATCCCAGCATAATTGAAATTCAAGGAGATGACATAACATCTATGCTTATGAAGAAGATAACAGAGGAAAGGAATAAAATACAAAAAGAAATAGAGTAAGCTGCAGCCAAACAGTCAGTGGCCTTTAGAGAGGAAATGCTTAAATCACTGAATGAAATAAAAGAAACAATACATTGTTCAAACAAACAGCTGAAGGAATTGACGGAAAAACATGAAAATACAGTCAGACAGGTGAAGGAAAACAACAAAATACCTCAAGACCTGAAGATAGAATTAGAAAAATTAAAAAAAAAACACAAATGGAAGAAATTGTGGAGAGAAAGAACTTAGGGAGGAAGCAGGAACTACAGAGGTTAGCATAACCAAGAGGCTACAAGAACTGGAAGAAAGAATCTCAGGTGTGGAAGATACAATGGAAGAAACAGATGTAACTGTCAAAGATAATGTTAAATCTAAAAAAAAATTCCTGACACAGACCGTCCAAGAAATTCAAGACAACATAAAAAGACAAAACCTAAGAATAATAGGTATAGAGGAAAAAGAAGACTCCCTTCTCCAAGGCCCAGAAAATATTTTCAACAAAATCATTGAAGAAAATTTCCCCAAGCTAAAGGAGAGGCCAATTAGAATACATGAGGCCTACAGAACACCCAACAAATTTGGCCAGAAAAGAAAATCCTCCCGCCACATAATAATCAAAACAGTAAGTATACAGAACAAAGAAAAAATACTAAAAGCTGCAAGGGAAAAAGGCCAAGGAACATATAATGGCAAACCCATTAGAATCACACCTGACTTTTCAACAGAGACTATGAAAGCCAGAAGGGCCTGGACGGATATCATGCAGACCCTAAGAGAACACAGATGTCAGCCCAGGCTACTATACCCTGCAAAACTCTCAGTCCTCATAGACTGAGAAAACAAGATATTCAATGACAAAAACAAATTTCAACAATACCTACAAACAAATCCAGCATTAAAGAAGACACTAAAAGGGAAAATACAACCCAAGAAAACTAGCTACATCCAAGAAAACACAGGAAATAAATAACCCCACTACAGTAAAACAAAAAGCAACCAAGCACACAACCTGATAACCACAGCCAACATCAAAGTCAAAGGATTTAACAGCCACTGGTCATTAATCTCTCTCAATATCAATGGACTTAATTCTCCAATAAAAAGACACAGACTAACAGAATGGATGTGTAAACAAAACCCAGCAATCTGTTGCATACAAGAAACACATCTAAGTCACAAATATAGACATTACCTGAGGGTACAGGGATGGAAGACAGCTTTCCAAGCAAATGGATGCAAGAAGCAAGCAGGAGTAACCATTCTAATATCTGATAAAATAGAATTTCAACCAAAATCAATCAAAAGAGATGGGAAGGACACTTCATACTCATCAAGGGAAAACTCCACCAAGAAGACATCACAATCCTGAATATCTATGCCCCAAATACAAGGGCACCCACATTTGGGAAAGAAACATTGATAAAACTTAAACTACACATAGAACATACACAGTAATAGTGGGTGACTTCAACACCCCACTCTCAACAAAGGTAAGGTCAACTAAACAGAAATTAAACAAAGAAACAATATCTCTAACAGAGGTCATGAATTAAATGAAGTTAACAGACATTGACAGAACTTTACACCAAAACACAAAAGAATTTACCTTCTTCTCAGCACCTCATGGAACCTTCTCCAAAATAGACCACATAGTTGGTCACAAAGCAAGCCTCAGAAGATACAAGAAGATTGAAATGATCCCTTGTATAGTGTCTGATCACCATGGAATAAAGCTGGACCTCAGTAACAAGAGAAATAGCAAAAAGCCTACTCATACATGTAAACTGAACAACTTGCTACTAAAAGACAGCTGGGTCAGGGAAGAAATAAAGAAAGAAATTAAAATCTTCCTAGAACTCAATGAAAATGAAGACACAACATACCCAAACTTGTGGGACATAATGAAGGCAGTGCTAAGAGGAAAGTTCATAACACTAAGAGCCTTCAAGAAGGCATTTGAGACAGCACATTCGAGCAAATTAATGGCTCACTTAAAAACCCTAGAAAAAGAAGAAGCATACACACCAAGAAGGAGTAGACGGCTGGAAATAATCAAACTCAGGGCTGAAATCAATCAATTGTAAAAAATAAAACAATTCAAAGAATCAATGAAACAAAAAGGTGGTTCTTTGAGAAAATCAACAAAATAGACAAACCCTTAGCCAAGCTAACTAAAAGTCAGAGAGACACCACCCAAATCAACAAAATCATAAATGAAAAGGGGGACATAAGTACAGACACTGAAGAAATGCAAACAATATTAGGACTTACTTCAAAAGTCTATACGCAACAAAATTTGAAAATTTAAATGAAATGGACAATTTTCTTGATTGATTCCACTTACCAAATGTAAATGAGGACCAGGTAAATCAATTAAATAGTCCTATATCCCCCAAGGAAAGATAAGCAGTTATCGAAACTCTCCCATCCAAAAAAAGCCCAGGACCTGATGGTTTCAGCGCAGAATTCTAGGAGACATTCAAAAAAGAGCTAACTCCAATTCTCTTCAAACTCTTCAGCAAAATAGAAACAGAAGGAACATTACCAAACTCATTCTATGAAGCCACAGTCACTTTGGTACCTAAACCTCACAAAGACCCAACAAAAAAAAGAGAACTTCAGGCCAATCTCCCTTATGAACATTGATGCAAAAATACTCAACAAAATACTCAAAAACTGAATAGAAGAACACATCAAAGATATCATCTACCATGACCAAGTTGGCTTCATCCCAGGTATGCAGGGGTGGTAAAATATATGGGAATCCATCAATGTGATCCACCATATTAACAAATTGAAAGAAAAAAAAAACACATGATAATCTCCCTAGATGCTGAAAAAGCATTTGACAAAATCCAACATCCATTCATGTTTAAAGTATTGGAGAGATCAGGGATACAAGGCACATATCTAATTATAGTAAAGGCGATATACAGCAAACCTATAGCCAACATCAAACTGAATGGAGAGAAACTTAAAGCAATCCCACTGAAATCAGGGATAAGACAAGGCTGCCCACTCTCTATATATCTTTTCAAGATAGTTCTGGAAGTCCTTGCTAGAGCAATAAGACAGTTGAAGGAGATCAAGATGATACAATTTGGAAAGGAAGAAGTCAAATATCACTATTTGGAGATGATATGATAGTATCCCTGAGAGACCCCAAAAACTCTACCAGGGAACTCCTACAGCTGATAAACACCTTCAGCAAAGTGGCCGGATACAAAATTAACTCAAAAAAAAAAAAATCAGTAGCCCTCCTGTGTACAAAAGACAGAAGGGCTGAGAAAGAAATTAGGGAAACAACTCCCATCACAATAGCCCAAATGACATAAGGTACCTCGGAGTAGCCCTAAACAAGGAAGTCACAGATTGTATGAAAAAAATTTCAAGTCTCTGAAGAAAGAATTAGAAGAAGATATCAGAAGATGGAAAGATCCCCCATGCTCATGGCTTGGAAAGATTAACATAGTAAAAATGGCCATCTTAACAAAAGCCATCTGCAGATTCAATTCCCATCAAATTAGCAACACAATTCTTTGCAGACCTGGAAAGAAAAATTCTCAACTTCATATGGAATAACAGGAAATCCAGAATTGCTAAAACAATCCTTTACAATAAAAGATCTTCTGGAGGTATCTCCATCCCTGATCTTAAGTTGTACTATAAAGCAACAGTTTTAAAAACTGCATGGTACTGGCATAGAAACAGAATGGTGGATCAATGGAACTGAACAGAGGACCCAGAAATAAACCCACACACTTATGGACACCTGATCTTTGACAAAGATGCCAAAACCATACAATGGAAAAAAGATAGCATCTTCAACAAATGGTGCTGGTCCAACTGGATGTCTACATGTAGAAAAATGCAAAAAGTTCCATACTTATCACCCTGCACAAAACTGAAGTCCAAGTGGATCAAAGACCTCAACATAAAACCAGACACATTAAATCGGCTAGAAAAAAAAGTGGGGAATACCCTAGAACTCATTGGTACAGGAGAAAACTTCCTGAACAGAACACCAACAGCACAGGCTCTAAGAGCAACAATCAATAAATGGGCCCTCATGAAACTGAAAAGCTTCTGTAAAGCAAAGGACACAGTCATCAAAACAAAGCGACCGCCTACAGATTGGGAAAGAATCTTCACCAACCCTTTATCTGATAGAGGACTCATATCCAGTATATATATGGAACTAAAGAAGCTGAAAAGCAGCAAACCAAGTAATCCACTTAAAAAATGGGATACAGAGCTAAACAGAGAATTCTGGACAGAGGAATATCGAATGGCAGAGAAGCACTTAAAGAAATGCTCAACCTCACTAGCCATGAGGGAAATGCAAATCAAAACAACCCTGAAATTTTACCTTACACCCACGAGAATAGTCAAGGTTAAAAAGTCAAGTGACAACACATGCTGGAGAGGTTGTGGAGAAAGGCAAACCCTCCTCCACTGCTGGTGGGAATGTAAACTTGTACAACCACTCTGAAAATCAATCTGGTCCTTTCTCAGACAACTAGGAATAGCGCTTTCTCAAGATCCAGCCATACCACTACTGGGCATATATCCAAAAGAGGCTCAAGTACACAAAAAGGACATTTGCTCAACCATGTTTGTAGCAGCTTTATTTGTAATAGCCAGAAGCTGGAAACAACCCAGATGCCCCTCAACTGAAGAATGGATGCAGAAACTGTGGTACATCTATACAATTAAGTATTACTCAGCAATGAAAAATAAGGAAATCATGAAATTTGCAGGTAAATGGTGGGACCTGGAAAGGATCATCCTGAGTGAGTTGTCCCAGAAGCAAAAAGACACACCCAGTATATACTCACTCATATAGACATACAACATAGGACAAACCCACTAAAATCTGTGCATCTAAAGAAACTAAGCAAGAGAGAGGACCCTAACTAAAATAGTCAATCCCATTCTGAAAGGCAATGAGG
Organism: Meriones unguiculatus; assembly: GCF_030254825.1. Lineage (NCBI taxonomy): Eukaryota > Metazoa > Chordata > Mammalia > Rodentia > Muridae > Meriones > Meriones unguiculatus. Next base: position 20,954,302 of record NC_083353.1, on the reverse strand, counting down.
ATGGATATCAGAAGAAGAAGAAAACAGGAAACAACCTAGGAACCTTCTACAGAGGGCTTCTGAAAGCGAGAAGAAGAAAACAGGAAAAAAAAACTAGGAACCTACCACAGAAGGCCTCTGAAAGCCTCTGCCCTACCGACTATCAAAGCAGATGCTGAGCATGATAGTCAACTGTTGGGCAGAGTGAATGGAATTTTACGTATGAACTCGGAAATAGAAAGAGCTGGAGAGGACAGGGTCTCCACAAGGAGAGCAATAGAACAAGAAGATTTGAGCACAGGGAACTTCCCAGAGACTCATCCTCCAACCAAGGACTATTCATGGAGATAACCTAGAACCCGTGCACAGATGTAGCCCATGGCAGTTCAGTGTCCAAGTGGGTTACATAGTAATAGGAAGAGGGACTGCCTCTGACATAATCTGATTTGCCTGCTCTTTGATCACCTCCTCCTGAGTGGGGAGCAGCCTTACCAGGCCACAGTAGAGGACAATGCAGCCACTTTTGATGAGAGCTGATAGACTAAGATCAGAAAGGAGAGGAGAACCTCCCCTATCAGTGGACTTGGGGAGTGGCATGCATTCAGAGGGAGGAGGGATGGTGGGATTGGGAGGGAGGAGGGAGGGGCTTATGGGGGGATACAAAATGAATAAAGTGTAATTAATAAAATAAAATAAAATAAAATAAAATGAAAAAAAAGATGCACTCAATTCCGCTCAGATCTAATCAGAAAGCACAGGGTTTCCCCCTGCTCTCTACTCTCAGATTTGTGTCTGCAGGGGCTACTGAGAGTAAAGGAGAACAATAGGCTTATGGTGTTCATTGTTTGGCAGCCAGGGAGTGAGCCCTGTCCTTGGGGTAGCTGCATCTGCAGTCTCAGTCACCATGTATGGAGGTTCATGCTTGCAGTAGCAGCTGCCCTGCTGTAGCCACACCCCTAGGAGGCCTACCTGTACCATTTCATTATGGAGCACCAGAGCATGGAGTTTTGTTCTTGGACTAGTTGCTGTCTTGCTGAAGCTGCAGCCCTGGGAGGACTGCCTGTGCCCTTTCAGTTTTTCAGTCATGCTTGGGGCAACCTCTGAGGCCTCAGCTGAGCAGGGAGGCAGGTGTTTGGGGCAAAGGGAAGTGTGGGTGGGTTGAATATTTACCACTCTCAGTTCCTGGGGATGTCCATGGGTTACCTGGATCCAATCTGACCCAGCTCACACTTTGTCTCCTCTCCCCCAGGAAGCCTCAGTGTTGGTGTTCTGGATTCAGCTGTCCCTCCACTCACCAATTTTGGAGTTTTGGATCCTGTGCCCCTTAGATATGGTGCGTACTGATTGTTGCCATCTTGGACCTCTCCTATAGTTTCTGTCTTGAATAGTTTTGTATACTTAGCAATACACTTTACCAAACACATTGAATTATATACTCTACATTGTGGTTTTGTATTTTGGTATGACATAGAAGTGCATACCTGTAACCCCAACTCTTGAGGAGCTGGGCAGGAGAGTGAAAATTTGAGGCCAGCCTGGCTTACAAATTAGTATCCTATTTGATCCCTACCTTATTCCATCCAATCATGAATGAAAATATTTAAAAAATTGTGATTGAATTTGAAATTGAGCTCTGGAAGCCAATTCAAACACAAATGTACGTTAAGTCATAAATTTCTTATGAGGGTATTTCCAGCTTCCAGGTTTCATTAGAGACCTTCATAGCATGGTTTTTAAAGAAAAATTTATTCTGAGATATTGCATGTGAGATGATCAGTAGGCACTAGTCTTATGCATTAATTTATGGGGTTTCTAATCTTTGGGAAAAGATGATAGACTCAATCCAGTTATAATCCAAAGACTTATTGATTACTGCTAGCTGGATAACACGCTCTAAAGCAAACTTGCAGCTGCTGTGTGAATGAAGGCATGAGGAAAGGATTTTTAAAGGAAAGAACCCCCAAGAAGACCGTGAGTGCTGGCACAAGCCAGCAGGGAGCCTGTCTGCCCAGATTAAGTAGTCAAGGCAACACCAAAGTAGCCCTTGACTGTGTGCACAAGCAGGTTACAGAAGGCAAAATGTAGTAAGTCATATCACAACAAGTAGAAGGTCATGTCTGTACATTATTGTGGGGGGGGTCACAGAATCTGAATTATGGGGAACTTATCTTCCAAGAACTGGGGTCAGAAAAATGGCTAATGGGTACCAAGATGGATGCCCAGCATAAAACAGATTTTCTTTATGCATCATAATAATTTCAAGGAAAATATGAAAGAATTTGTGTGGTTTGAATGAGACACCTCCCCTCCCCAATGGCTTATACATTAGAATTGTCTTGTTTTGCACTTGGTGGACTGTTTAGGAAGGATTAGGAGGTGTGACTTTGTTGGAGAGGTGTGGCCTTGTTGGAAGAGCTGTGTCATTTGGAGTAGGCTTTGAAGTTTCAAAAACCCACTGCTAGGCCCAGAATGTCTCTCTTGGCTGCTGCCCATAGATCAGGATATAAGTCCTTAGGAACAATTCTTGCCTGCCACAATGCTCTGGCCATGATGGCCATGGACTAACCTTCTGCACCTGTGAGCAAACCCTCAATTACATGCTTTCTTCTAAACACTGCCTTGGCCATTGATTTCATCATAGCCATGTTACCCTAACCAAGTCAGCTTTATCAACGTAACTTTGTCATTTATGTAGTGATTGTGAGCAGAGTCAGTCAGCTAGCCAGGCTAGTTTGTGGTCTGGAGAGCATACAGGCCAGTCTGTACATTAGCAAACAATAACCTCTTAGAAACTAATATTGGCCAATTCACACAGTCAAGATCATACTGTAGGCTTGTGTGTTCTGAAATTTTTATAGTGGAATGGACTCCTGTGCATGCCACCCACATGCTAATGTCCTTATTCACACCCAGACACCTAATGATAGGTATGTTTTCAGTAGCATTTTCTGTCCAGCATGTTTTTATAGATGTCAGAACCTGAGGATGAAGAACAAAACCACAATTCAGGCACTGGTTTAAAATCTTGATTGTGCATCTTTTGAATTGTGTGTGACATTAGGCAAATTCCTTAACTCCCCCAAAGCTCAATTTGCTGCCAAGAAAGTTGCTTTGGTTGCACAGCTTCAAGGGGTACCTACAAATTGATAACTCAGATGAATACTATTTAACATATTGGAAGATAATTGTTTCATATTGTGAATAAGGAAATGTTGGCTAAGGACTTTTTTTTTCAGGTTAAAAACTTTTATTTCTGTGATATACAATAACCCTAGAGGCCAAAGACCAAACTCAAACACTACTAAATCATAAAAGAAAACTGCATTTAATATAATATCAATCAGTATAATTCACACTTGGTAGATTTAATCCTATCAATCATTAAACCCCTAGTAAAATAAAAGAATTTCAAATTTCAAGTTCTAAACAATCAACTCTTTCTTGGTAATAGAATGAAAAGCTATGACCAAAAGAAGACCAATGTTTAGCACTTTGTCAAAATCAATGGTCTCTTTTTAAAAACTGCCAATATCTGTCAGTAGTAACCATATGGAGGCCGCTGGTGTGACCATACTGTTCTTACTGTTGTCAATAGTAAGGCTCTGGTCTCTGCTGTGTATAGTTGTTACTGCATGATCATCCATGCCACTGATTCCATTGACTGTCACTTGGCCATCCTCATCTGTTAGCCCTCCCTCTAAACTATCTGTTGTCTTGCAGCCAGTTGCCTCTATTTCTTTGGTGACCACCAGCTCTGCTTTTCCATTCGTCAACACTGGAGGGGATTCAGGGGGATGTTTCAAGTATTCCTGGTACTCTTTGTCATCCTGTCTGAATCTGCTTGCAAACATCTCTTCAAAGTTTGGAATCACTTCAGAAGTTTCACTCATGTTTAAATTCTGTACAATTTTTAAGATCCTTCTGTGGGATGTACAGGAGAGAGCTAGGGTGTCCACACAGCAGCACCTCACACAGCTCTCCTAGGTAACCAAACACTCAGCAGGTTAAAGACTTCTTAAAAATTAATTTATTTTATTTTTATTTTTTTTATTAATTACATTTTATTCACTTTGTATCCACCCATAAACCCCTCTCTCCTCCCCTCCTAATCTCACCTTCCTTCCCCCTTCTTTGTCGCGTGCAATCCTTCGCCGATAAGGAAGACGCGGCAACCGAAGATTTGTCCAGCAGAATCTTTATTGTAGAGCTCTTGTAGGTAGATGGAGAAGGACCTCAAGCCTTGTGAGTGCTCTGCTTAAATAGCCCGCAGGGCTACGTGCTCGTCTGTAATTGGTGCTCCGCACAATACCCAATTAGCATGTGTTCTCTGATAGGGAGAGCACTCAAATCCATATTAGCATCCTGTGGCGCATGCACTGCTGCAAGATACAGCACTGACAAGAAGAACCAGGAAACAGGAAGCCAGCGCCATCTTGTAATGGCGAATGCGGCTCCCGACATCTCCCCCTTTCTTTAAAATTACAAGCCAAGCCAAAATGTAATACTATGAGATTTCCGATCGGCTCACTGACTCAACAGCATAAGCGATCAAGGAGGTTACATAGTATAAGAGACCCTTTGCACCTTGAACCCCGTGCAATGGGAACCTGAGCCCTGGGAGATGCAAAGGTCTGATCAGAACAGCATCTCGGTGCAATGGGAACCTGTGCCCGTCAGGAGTGCCATGAGTTCTGACAGTGTCTCAACGGCTAAGCATGTTTAACCAAACTTGAGGGGAAGATCCCTGTTCGACAGCCAGCATAGCCTGAACTATGGCCACATTCTTTGCATGTTGTTGTCTTTTGAACTTGCGAAGCAACCAAAAACAGAGGAGCAGTCCTGCTATCAGAGTTACATTCCCACCCCCACCCAATCTGAAGTAAGAAAAGGCAGAAGAAACCCAGGGTAAAGCCAGTCTGTGGGCAATGAATCCACTCGAGTAGAATTAGTGGTCCTCCTCGCTGTCCTTGATTCTTTAAGCAGTAGCAGGTGTGTCTGTTGAAAGATCATCTTCAGCTGTCACGAGCTTTCACGTGAGGCACTCCGGTACCCAGAATGGATTGTTTTCTTCCTGTGGAAAAACACAGACAGCTCCCCTGGATCTTATTAAAATAGGATCCGGTCCTTTCAGCGAGTTAGAAGTCTTAACCTTTCCTTTATCTTTACTCTGGCTCTTCTCCTCAAGCAGAGGCGCTGTCGCACCATACCCTGGCGCATAAGGCGGAGGAGGGTTTGGGCCATATCTTTCTGATTCATATTTGGCCGCTTCCTCATCCAACTCAGCCTGCTCAGCAGGATCAAGCCCTGCTTCCTCCTCAGAGTCAGATGACTCTTGCTGATCCTCTCCTTCGGAGGACGTCTCCTCCTCGGAAGAGGACGATATTGTATAATTTTTAAACTGTGAGGAGAGGATACAATTTAGGGTCCTCCTCACCTTTATTTACCCCTTTCTCAGAGGCAGGCAACAGCTTTAAGTTTTTTGCTCGCTGTTCGAGCTCTTCTTCCTTCTTTGCAAGTTGCTTTGCCCTTTTTTCAAGTTCAGCTAGCTTATCTTTACCTTTTACTCTCTTTTTTATTGGCTTTCTTTCCTGCTTAGCCTTTTTTCCCTTCTCAGCTTCTGATAGACTATCCTGATGGTCTGACAATGCCCGTTGGCCTTCCTTGATTTTTTCCTTACATCTTTCATCCTTAATGCAAGATTTTAACAGTTTGTATAGTGGCCACACCCCTGGTTTCAGGGTCCCCTGTTCTTTCTCTCGTGTCAAATCTCCTCCTAATTTATCCCACGATCCCTTAGAAAGGGACCCAGAGACCACAAACCAGGGAGCTACTCGATCAACCTCCTTAAGAAAGTTCCGCAACACCCTGTCAGGGATTTTTAAATCCTTTTGCTTCAGCAGCGCCTGCGCTGCTTCCAAAATCGGTTTAGTTGGTTGGTTACCCATAGCTCCTTTATCTACAGGGGAGAGCGCGACGGCTCAGTTATCTACCTGAGTCTTATGGCCAATTATTCAAAATTGCAAAAAGGACAGATGCAAGTTTTATCCCGTTTCCCACAATTAAGACACAGACAACACAGTAAAACAAAAACGAAACTAACAACGAGAAACGGAATACACCAGACCACAGAAATCATACCTTGCTGAAAAGTGCTGCAGCTTTTCACTCTGCTGGCTTGAATCTTCCTCCGACGAGCAGTCGGGGGTCCTTCGAGTCGTTCCTCTGCCCGGGGTCGGCGAGTTTCCGGGTTTCGGCACCACTTGTCGCGTGCAATCCTTCGCCGATAAGGAAGACGCGGCAACCGAAGATTTGTCCAGCAGAATCTTTATTGTAGAGCTCTTGTAGGTAGATGGAGAAGGACCTCAAGCCTTGTGAGTGCTCTGCTTAAATAGCCCGCAGGGCTACGTGCTCGTCTGTAATTGGTGCTCCGCACAATACCCAATTAGCATGTGTTCTCTGATAGGGAGAGCACTCAAATCCATATTAGCATCCTGTGGCGCATGCGCTGCTGCAAGATACAGCACTGACAAGAAGAACCAGGAAACAGGAAGCCAGCGCCATCTTGTAATGGCGAATGCGGCTCCCGACACTTCTTCATGCATGTCCCTCCCCAAGTCCACTGATAGGGGAGGTCCCCCTCTCCTTCCTTCTGATCTTAGTCTATCAGATCTCATCAGGAGTAGCTGCATTGTCATCTTCTGTGGCCTGATAAGGTTGCTCTCCCCCCAGGGGGAGGTGATCAAAGAGCAGGCCAATCAGTTTATGTCAGAGGCTGTCCCTCTTCCCATTACTATGGAACCCACTTGGATACTGAACTGCCATGGGCTACATCTGTGCACGGGTTCTAGGTTATTTCCATGCATGGTACTTGTTTGGAGTATGAGTCTCTGGAAAGACATCTGTGTTCAAATTTTCTGGTTCTGTTGCCCTCCTTGTGGAGTTCCTGTCCTCTCCAGATCTTACTATTTCCCTCTTCTTTCGTAAGATTCCTTGCACCCTTCCCAACAGTTGGCCATAAGTCTCAGCATCTACATTGATAGTGTGCAGGGCAGAGTCTTTTAGAGGTCCTCTGTGGCAGGTTCCTAACTTGTTTCCTGTTTTCTTCTTCTTCTTCTGATGTCTATTCTTTTTTTCCTTTCAGGAAGGGGATTGAGCATTTTAGTCAGGGTCCTCCCTCTTGATTATTTTCTTTAGATGTACAGATTGTAGTAGGATTATCCTATATTATATGTTTATATGAGTGAGTATATACTTTTGTTTCTTTCTGCTTCTGGGATAGCTCACTCGGTGATTTTTTTTACCTGCATTCCCACCATTTACCTGCAAATTTCATGATTTCCTTATTTTTCATTGTAGAGTAATATTCCATTGTGTAGATGCACTACAATTTCTGCATCCATTCTTCACTTGAGGGGCATCTGGGCTGTTTCCAGCTTCTGGCTATTACAACTAAAGCGCTACAAACATGGTTGAACAAATGTCCTTATTATGCACTTGAGCCTCTTTTGGAAATATGCCTAAGTGTGGTATGGCTGGATCTTAAGGAAGCGCTATTCCTAGTTTTCTGAGAAAGTGCCGGCTTGATTTCCAGAGTGGTTGTACCAGTTTACATTCCCACCAGCAGTGGAGGAGGGTTCCCCTTTCTCCATGACCTCTCTAGCACATGTTGTCACTTGAGTTTTTCATCTTGGCCATTCTAATGGGTGTTAGGTGAAGTCTCAGGGTTGTTTTGATTTGTATTTCCCTAATTGCTAATGAGTTTGAGCATTTCTTTAAGTGTTTCTCTACCATTCAATATTCCTCTATCAAGAATTCTCTGTTTAGCTCTGTTCCCCATTTTTCAATTGGATTACTTTCTTTGTTGCTTTTCAGGTTCTTTAGTTCTTTATATATGCTGGTTATTAGCCCTCTGTCAGATAAAGGGTTAGTGAAGATTCTTTCCCAATCTGTAGGCAGTCGTTTTGTTTTGATGACAGTAAAAAAAAAAAATTTAATTAATTTAATTTTATTTTTTTTTCCTGAGAACAGTCATTGCAAAACATGTTTCTTTTTTCCTTTCTTTTCTTCTTTGTATTTTCACTAATTACAGTTTATTCACTTTGCATCCCACCTGTAGCTCCTGGTTAAGGACTTTTATGGTGTGGCAAATAAGTTGATTCTGTGTAAGTTCATGTCGTGTTCCCACCACTATATGTAGTCAGCACATAGGCTGAGAGAAGCTTCAGAGCCTTATAATAAAGAGTCTAAGACCTTTGATACCCTGCTGGATAGAGTCTTCCAGTGACTCCTGTGGAGGACTCCTGTCCTGTTCTCTGTCTTCTCCTACTTCTGATGTCTGTCTTGTTTACCCTTCTGAATGAGGTTTCAGCCTCTTCCCCAGGATCTCCCCTGCTGTTTAGCTTCTTTAGTACTGTACATTTTGGAATGTTTGTCCTATATTATATGTCTAATATCCACTTATAAGTGAGTATATAACATGTGTGCCTCTACCTTGGATAGTGTCCTAGTTTATTTTCTATCACTGTAATAAAGATCATGACCAAATGCAAGTTGGAGAGGAAAACGTTTATTTGGCTTACAAGTATTGATCACAGCCCTTCATTAAGGGAATTTAGGGCAGAAACTCCACAATAGAGCAGAGGTAGGAAGCATGAAAGAAAGACACTATTACTGGCTTGCTCTCCATGGCTTGCCAGGCTTGCTTTCTTCCAACTGCCAGGCTCATCACCAAGGAATGGCCTCACCTATGGTGTCCTTGACCCTTCCATAACAGTCATTTATTAAAAATGATTTGTCTATGTGCAATCTCTTGGAAGCCATACCTCAATTAAGTTCTTCTTTCCAGCTGTGTCAAGTTCACAAAAAAATACTAAACAGTACAGGGCACAGAGAGTAATTGTATTCCTAAATGTATAAGTCCAGTGTGAAGTCAACAGGCATGGCCAAGTCCCAATGAATTCATCCCCAATGTAAGGGTTCATGCTGTTCCTCATGATGAGACCCTGTAGAATTTTCTATTGCTGACTCCTTCATTGAGCTTTTGTTATACTAGCAGTAATACTTAATTTTCCTGTGATAAAGTTTATTTTCTCCTCATTAGAGACCCTTACTGTGTAGAAGACTCAAGGGAACAGCAGAGTTTCTATTACTCTGGGGAATACTGCATCCCAGACTTGGTTTTCCTAGTCCTGAGTTGTGGTCTTACAGAGTCCCATCAGGATGTGAAATCATGAAGGACAAAATCCTCAGGTTAAGAAGGCCTATTCCTAAGTGAGTGGCTGAGAGAAGCTGGAAAGTGATTGTAAGGTGGAGATGCCCCAGTGTCCAGAGGAGATTTAAAGAGCAAGTGATGCATAGGAGAGGATGGGGAGTAACTGTGGAGAGAAGAAATATGAATTAATCCAATCTGCTTTTCTCTCTCTTTGTCTTTTTTTTTAGGTTATTTGATCACATGTTTTTTTTTGTTTTTGTTTTTTGTTTTTTTTTTTGTTGTTGTTGTTTTTTTTTCTAGAAAAACACTGAAGAACACAGAAGAGACTAAGGAGACAAGACAATTCCATGTAGTAGTCTGGGTTGGTGCTGTTAAGCTGTTTTTCACTGTCCACACAGCAGCTTCTCAGCTGTTTATCTCAGAGGATTGCCTGAGTCTAGGGAACATGGGTAAAGCCGGTTTGGGAGAGTTATTTTTCAGGACTCAATCACTGTGGGAGGCCTTTTTAGTCTTTCAAGACATTGTTAAACTGTGCAATACTCAGGATGAAAGTCTGCAATAATGATGGTGAAGTTTATCCCAGATGTGCTGACAATGAATTTGGTGGGGTCTCCAGTATTCCTGACTGAAGATGGTAAATAAGGGCCTTGATGGTCTGTCCTGGACGCTGCTGGTCCCAAGGCCAGTTAGTGATTTCTATCTGTGTAGAAGAGGCTTTGACTGTCCCTGCAGGTGATGGAGACTTTCTCTCCTGGAGAAACCTGAAGGGAATCTGCTGACTTGGTGAGCATGATTTCCCCATTAGAAGCTGTGATCAGAGGCACACAGGGATATAGAAAGTGTGTGAGATGTTAGAACAGAGGTTCCCACTAACAGGACACCAGGACCTGCCATACCTGTGCTGCAAATGGCTTTTACTCCTTACCAATCTCCAAAGCATCTTTAAGGTCAAAGTTCTCTTGGCATGTTACTTCACTTGTGGATCATAGGAGGAGATGAAGTAGGGAGGCTGCCACCATTTTGCTGCCTCCCAAGCTTCTGAGAATGCTCTGGCCCAACAAAAGGCTCAACTTGTAATTCCTGATCATAGGGAAGTGATGGTGAGATATGTTAAAGCAAACTCATGAGGATGAAGGCTGAGCAAGGTTATGGAGGGCTGTGGTCACCCATGCATCTGATGCTAACTTCAACTTTCCATCTACTTCCTGTGCTTACCTTATACCTGAGGATTTCCTCTGGTAGTGCCACAGGCAAGGTGCCTCTTGTGTGAAAGCCACAGCCACCTCCAGGGTAAACAGGAGTCTGGAGCCCAGGCTCTTAGGAATTAATACCTCTGCAGAGCAGAGTAGGGCCATCAACAGGCCTTAGCTGCAACAGTGACTGAAGTATAAGGCCCCCCAAGGCTGCTCTGGTGAGGTCTCAGACAAGGCTCAGTTGCTCATGTGACTGTGTGGCACAGACTCTGCTGTACTGAAATGTTGTGCCCATCCTTTATCTGGGAATGTGCTAAGCTGTGACCCAGACACAACTAATCTAACAACCCAGGAAGCTGGCTACTCTTTCTTAATTAATCCCCAGGATGGGATTAGGCCTTATTCTGTAAAGTTAGTCATTTAATGAGATAAAATAATAATGTAGAACCAGAGAAAATATTCTTCATGTTTCCCTGTGGGACTCATTTCCACCTAACCAATTATTTCCCCTCATTTTCAGGTGAAATTAGCAAATCGCTCAGTTTTATGAGAAACTCTTGAATACTGTTATTTACATATTCCCTAGTCTCCTCTGGTAATGCTGGCTTGCAGAAAAGCACTTACTCTTCACTCTGTCTCTCTGCATCTCTGGATGACACAGGTTGTCTCAGGAAGAGGATGATTAGGTGGGTCTCTCTCTCTCTTCTGGATTCAACTTCTTGAGTCTGTTCCCAGTGTGAGAAGAAATGGTGGGTGGAAGTTCTCCTCCAATATCCATGAATTAATTATCCCCAGGTAATTGGGTAGGTTTTGACTCCTTCGTTGCTGAATGGACTTTAAGTTCAATCAGAGTATGTGTGCCATTATTCCACCCTTAGTGGTATCATTTATGCTTGTCATTATTATGGTTCATATGAATTATAACTGGAAATGATCATTATTTCTTTCTGTATTATTTTATTATTTACTTTTATTTTATGTATACTGGTGTTCTGTCTGATTGAATGTGTGTGTGTGTGTGTGTGTGTGTGTGTGTGTGTGTGTGTGTGTGTTAAATCTACTGGACCTGGAGTTACAAAGAATTGTGAGCTTCCATGTGGATGCTGGGAATTGAATCCACATTCTTTGGAAGAGCAGCCAGTGCTCCTAACCATTGAGCCATCTTTCCAGCCCACTGGAAATGATTATTGATCCCACTCCTAATTTGGAAGCTTGTATGGTGCCTTCTGGAACTATGAAAGGTAGTCCTTAGAGAGTTCAAATAGGGACATAGATTCTTCTACCACTGGTGACACCCTAGGGAAACAATAGTAGCCTGCAATATAAAGGGAAAATTTCTAGCCACTTAAAAGTGAGTATATACCATGCACATCTTTTTTGGGGGTTTGGGTCACCTCACTCAGGCTCATATTTTTTATTGTTCCATCCATTCATCTGCAAATTTCTTGATAACTTTGTTTTTCATAGCTGAGTAGTATTCCATTGTGTAAATGTACCTCATTCTTTATCTATTTTTTTTTTTTTTTTTGGTTGACGAGTGTCTGTGTTGTTTCTAGTTTTCGGCTGTTATGTAAAAAGCTGCTATGAAAACAGTTGAGCAAGTGTCCTTGTGGTATGGTGGAGCTCCTTTTGGGTATATATGCCCAGGAGTGGGATAGCTGGGTCTTGAGGTAGAACTATTCTCAATTTTCTCAGGAAGAACCAGATAGGTTTTCATAGTCATTGTACAAGTTTGCATTCCCAACCAGCAATGTAGGAGTATTCCCCTTTCTCCACAACCTCACCAGCATGTGCTGTCATATGGGTTTTTGATCTTAGCCATTCTCATGGGTATAAGATGGAATATCAGAGTCGTTTTGATGTGCATTCCCCTAATGACTGAGGATATTGACCATTGCTTTAAGTGTTTCACAGCCATTAGGGATTCCTCTGTTGAGAATTCTCTGCTTAGTTCTTTAACTCATTTTTTTTTCAATGCAGTTTATTCAGAAACCTTGAACAGTCCTCGGACCCTTGGGAAAGCCAGCCCACAGCTTAAATAGCCTCTGGGTAGCCAACCCAGGCATGCCACGTGGGCAATGCAGATAGGTCCACATACATGGAAGCAAGCCAGATCCTCAGCCTTAGCCAAATGTGGAATTGTTCGTGAGAGAGAGCACTCACCATCAGGTAGGTAGAAGGCGGAAACCAGCTCCATCTTTAAGGCATAGCATTCCGCAGCTCTCTACAGTTCCCCCTTTTTGTTTTAGATGCATCAGGCAAGAGTAGAGGTCTGATCTCTGATATTAGAAATAAATTGGGACTTTGTACCGATGTTCGTTTAGGTGTCATCCACCCAAAGAGCATCAGACCCGTCCAATACCTTTTTCTCAGAGGCGGGACCTGGGGCATCAACCTGCATGCAACCAGACATGCTCTTCTCTGGGTCGAAAGCGGCTGACCCTGAGTGAAGTGCTTAGCCTCGCATCCTGAGCGTAACATTTTAGCTTTTTATGGTATCCAACCATGCTTGGGAGAATGTCCTGCTTCAATGGCTGTAAAGGCCTGAATGATCAAGGCTGCATCACACTGTTTTGAGACTCTAATCTTGCATATATACCACAGGCAAACCAAGGAGACCAATACCAGAAGGCCTGCTAACGCTCCCATGCCTGCCCATTCCTTCAGATGATTCATGGCTGCAGCAATCCATGATGATAATCCTGTGGCTAGTCCTGCGTCCACTCTGGTAGAATTTACTGTGACAATGGCCACTCTCAGCTGCTCCATCGTAGTATCGAATTCTCCAGTCCAATTACCTAAAATATAGCTCGACAATTGTTTAGACAGATTTGCAGCACCGGAAAAATTCTCATGTTATATGCTAGTGACTCAAAGTCCAGCATATTTTCATTGACAGCCAAGTTGAGCAATTTGCCATAGGGTATCAATTTGCTCCTGCACGAGGTAAATCCTCTGATTGAACACCATCAAGCTTCCTTTTAGTTGAGCATTAATTCCTTTATGTACAACTAAGGCATGAGCTACATTGGCTAAATGATTGTTCAGGGTCTGAGCAGTCTGCCCAGTATGACTCATGGCTAATGCCCCGGTGGTAGCTCCAACAACCGCCAATGAGACGGCAGTAACAATGGTGGCTATAGCTCCAAGATCCCTTTTCTGTCTGAAGAGAGTTATAGTGTGAGGGGCATCAAAGGGCACAGGCACGCAGTGAGGCATGCGAGTAACCAGGGCATACCTAAATTTACTAGCATTCCAGCATTGGGCAAAAAAGCAAGTATCATCACCACAATTACTTGGCTCTATCTGGCTAATACTGAATAAAAATGGGGGATATAGACAAACAGGTGTGGGCTTATAGGAAATATTATGAGAAGCCTTAACCCCCTCGTTGGGACATCCTGCGTCAGTTCTAGAACTAGCAGTGGTGGTGTCCGAGGTCTGAGTAGGTTCAGGAGACCATTGCCCCCAGGGGCGAGACGTGCTCCATGCCAAATGACTAACTCCATGTTTTCCTCCACTTTTGAAAGTCATTTAAGGTTCTTAAATTATTTTTTCCTTTTTTTTAAAATTTTTCATCAATTACACTTTATTCATTCTGCATCCCCCCCATAAGCTCCTCCCTCCTCCCCTCCCCATCCCACCCTCCCTCCTCCCTCTGCTTGCATGCCACTCCCCAAGTCCACTAATAGGGGAGGTTCTCCTCTCCTTTCTGATCTTAGTCTGTCAGTTCACATCAAAAGTGGCTGCATTGTCCTCTACTATGGCCTGGTAAGGCTGTTCCCCGCCAGAGGGAGGTGATCAAAGAGCAGGCCAATCAGATTATGTCAGAGGCAGTCCCTCTTCACATTACTATGTAACCCAATTGGACTCTGAACTGCCCTAGGCTACATCTGTGCAGGGGTTCTGGGTTATCTCCATGAATAGTCCTTGGTTGGAGTATGAGTCTCTGGGAAGTTCCCTGTGTTCAAATTTTCCTGTTCTTTTTCTCTCCTTGTGGAGACCCTGTCCTGTCCAGCTCTTACTATTTCCCAGTTCTTACCTAAAATTCCATTCACTCTGCCCAACAGTTGCCCATCAGGCTCACCATCTGCTTTGATAGTCTGAAGGGCAGAGGCTTTCAGAGGCCCTCTGTAGAAGGTTCCAAGGTTGTTTCCTGTTTTCTTCTTCTTCTGATGTCCATCCTCTTTGCCTTTCCGGATGGGGATTGGACATTTTAGTTAGGGTCCTCTCTCTTGCTTAGTTTCTTTAGATGCACAGGTTTTAGTGGGTTTGTCCTATGTTGCATGTCTATATGAGTGAGTATATACCATGTGTGTCTTTTTGCTTCTGGGACAACTCACTCAGGATGATCCTTTCCAGATCCCACCATTTACTTGCGAATTTCATGATTTCCTTATTTTTCATTGCTGAGTAATATTCCATTGTGTAGATGTACCACAATTTCTGCATCCATTCTTCAGTTGAGGGGCATCTGGGTTGTTTCCAGCTTCTGGCTATTACAAATAAAGCTGCTACAAACATGGTTGAGCAAATGTCCTTTTTGTGTACTTGAGCCTCTTTTGGATATATGCCCAGTAGTGGTATGGCTGGATCTTGAGGAAGCACTATTCCTAGTTGTCTGAGAAAGCGCCAGATTGATTTCCAGAGTGGTTGTACAATTTTACATTCCCACCAGCAGTGGAGAAGGGTTCCCCTTTCTCCACAACCTCTCCAGTATGTGTTGTCACTTGAGTTTTTGATCTTGGCCATTCTCATGGGTATAAGGTGAAATCTCAGGGTTGTTTTGATTTGCATTTCCCTAATGGCTAGTGAGGTTGAGCATTTCTTTAAATGCTTCTCTGCCATTCAGTGTTCTTCTCCAGAGAATTCTGTTTAGCTCTGTTCCCCATTTTTTAAGTGGATTACTTGGTTTGCTGCTTTTCAGCTTCTTTAGTTCTTTATATATACTGGATATGAGTCCTCTGTCAGATAAAGGGTTGGTGAAGATTCCTTCCCAATCTGTAGGTGGTCGCTTTGTTTTGATGACGGTGTCCTTTGCTTTGCAGAAGTTTTTCAGTTTCATGAGGTCCCATTTATTTACTGTTGTTCTTAGAGCCTGTGCTGTTGGTGTTCTGTTCAGGAAGTTTTCCCCTGTACCAATGAGTTCTAGGTTATTTGCCACTCTTTTTTCAAGCCGATTTAATGAGTCTGGTTTTATGTTGAGGTCTTTGATCCACTTGGACTTCAGTTTTGTGCAGGGTGATAAGTATGGATCTATTTGCATTTTTCTACATGTAGACATCCAGTTAGACCAGCACCATTTGTTGAAGATGCTATCTTTTTTCCATTGTATGGTTTTGGCGTCTTTGTCAAAGATCAGGTGTCCATAAGTGTGTGGGTTTATTTCTGGGTCCTCTGTTTGGTTCCATTGATCCACCATTCTGTTTCTATGCCAGTACCATGCAGTTTTTAAAACTGTTGCTCTATAGTACAACTTAAGATCAGGGATGGAGATACCTCCGGAAGATCTTTTATTGTAGAGGATTGTTTTAGCAATTCTGGGTTTCTTGTTATTCCAGATGAAGTTGAGAATTTTTCTTTCCAGGTCTATAAAGAATTGTGTTGGTAATTTGATGGGCATTGCATTGAATCTGTAGATTGCTTTTGGTAAGATGGCCATTTTTACTATGTTAATCTTGCCAAGCCATGAGCATGGGATATCTTTCCATCTTCTCATATCTTCTTCTAATTCTTTCTTCAGAGATTTGAAATTTTTTTCATACAAGTCTTTGACTTCCTTGGTTAGGGTTACTCCGAGGTACCTATGTCATTTGTGGTGATTGTGAAGGGTATTTTTTCCCTAATTTCTTTCTCAGCCCTTTTGTCTTTTGTATAAAGGAGGGCTACTGATTTTTTTGAGTTAATTTTGTATCCGGCCACTTTGCTGAAGGTGTTTATCAGCTGTAGGAGTTCCCTTGTAGAGTTTTTGGGGTCACTCACGTATACTATCATATCATCTGCAAATAGTGATAATTTGACTTCTTCCTTTCCAATTTGTATCCCCTTGATCTCCTTTCAACTGTCTTATTGCTTTAGCAAGGACTTCCAGTACTATGTTGAAGAGATATGGAGAAAGTGGGCAGCTTTGTCTTAACCCTGATTTCAGTGGGATTGCTTTAAGTTTCTTTCCGTTCAGTTTGATGTTGGCTATAGGCTTGCTGTATATCGCCTTTACTATGTTTAGATATGTGCCTTGTATCCATGATTTCTCCAATACTTTGACCATGAATGGATGTTGAATTTTGTCAAATGCTTTTTCAGCATCTAGGGAGATTATCATGTGGTTTTTTTCTTTCAGTTTGTTAATATGGTAGATCACATTGATGGATTTCCGTATATTGAACCACCCCTGCATACGTGGGATGAAGCCTACTTGGTCATAGTGGATAATATCTTTGATGTGTTCTTGGATTCGGTTTGCAAGTATTTTATTAATTAATTTTGCATCAATGTTCATAAGGGAGATTGGTCGGAAATTCTCTTTCTTTGTTGAGTCTTTGTGAGGTTTAGGTACCAAGGTGACTGTGGCTTCATAGAATGAATTTGGTAATATTCCTCCTGCTTCTATTTTGTGGAATAGTTTGAAGTGAATTGGTGTTAGCTCTTCTTTGAAGGTCTGGTAGAATTCTGCGCTGAAGCCATCTGGTCCTGGGCTTTTTTTGGATGGGAGCCTTTTGATGACCACTTCTATTTCTTTGGGGGATATAGGACTATTTAGTTGATTTACCTGGTCCTGATTCACCTTTGGTAAGTCAAATCGATCAAGAAAATTGTCCATTTCATTTAGATTTTCAAATTTTGTGGCATATAGACTTTTGAAGTAAGTCCTAATGATTGTTTGGATTTCCTCAGTGTCTGTAGTTACATCCCCCTTTTCATTTCTGATTTTGTTGATTTGGGTGGTGTCTCTCTGCATTTTAGTTAGCCTGGTTAAGGGTTTGTCCATCTTGTTGATTTTCTCAAAGAACCAGCTCTTGGTTTCATTGATTCTTTGAATTGTTTTATTTGTTTCCAATTGATTGATTTCAGCCCTGAGTTTGATTATTTCCAGCCATCTACTCCTTCTTGGTGTGTCTCCTTCTTCTTTTTCTAGGGTTTTTAAGAGAGCCATTAGGGTGCTTGAATGAGCTGTCTTGAATTTTTTCTTGAAGGCACTTAGTGCTATGAACTTTCCTCTTAGCACTGCTTTCATTGTGTCCCACAAGTTCGGGTATGTTGTGTCTTCATTTTCATTGATTTCTAGAAAGACTTTAATTTCTTTCTTTATTTCTTCCCTGACCCAGCTGTCATTTAGTAACAAGTTGTTCAGTTTCCATGTGTGTGTAGGCTTTTTGTTATTTCTGTTATTGTTGAGGTCCAGCTTTATTCCATGGTGATCAGACAAGATACAAGGGATTATTTCAATCTTCTTGTATCTGTTGAGGCTTGCTTTGTGACCCACTATATGGTCTATTTTGGAGAAGGTTCCATGAGGTGCTGAGAAGAAGGTAAATTCTTTTGTGTTTGGGTGTAAAGTTCTGTAAATGTCTGTTAGGTCCATTTGATTCATGACCTCTGTCAGAGACATTGTTTCTTTGTTTAATTTCTGTTTTGTTGACCTGTCCTTTGTTAAGAGTGGGGTGTTGAAGTCTCCCACTATTAATGTGTGGGGATCTATATGTGCTTTAAATTTTATCAATGTTTCTTTCACAAATGTGGGTGCCCTTGTATTTGAGGCATAGATGTTCAGGATTGTGATGTCTTCCTGGTGGAATTTTCCCTTGATGAGTATGAAGTGTCCTTCCCCATCTCTTTTGATTAATTTTGGTTGAAAGTCTATTTTATCAGATATTAGAATGGCTACTCCTGCTTGCTTCTTGGGTCCGTTTGCTTGGAAAGTCATCTTCCAACCCTTTACCCTCAGGTAATGTCTATCTTTGTGTCTTAGGTGTGTTTCTTGTATGCAACAGATTGCTGGGTTTAGTTTACGTATCCATTCTGTTAATCTGTGTCTTTTTATTGGAGAGTTGAGTCCATTGATGTTGAGAGAGATTAATGAGCAGTGGCTGTTAGATCTCTTGATTTTGATGTTGGCTGTGGTCATCAGGTTGTGTGCTTGGTTGCTTTTTGTTTTACTGTAGTGGGGTTATTTACTTCCTGTGTTTTCTTGAATGTAGCTAGCTTTCTTGGGTTGTATTTTCCCTTCCAGTGTCTTCTGTAATGCTGGATTTGTTTGTAGGTATTGTTGAAATTTGTTTTTGTCATTGAATATCTTGTTTTCTCCATCTATGAGGACTGAGAGTTTTGCAGGGTATAGTAGCCTGGGCTGACATCTGTGTTCTCTTAGGGTCTGCATGATATCTGTCCAGGCCCTTCTGGCTTTCATAGTCTCTGTTGAAAATTCAGGTGTGATTCTAATGGGTTTGCCATTATATGTTCCTTGGCCTTTTTCCCTTGCAGCTTTTAGTATTTTTTCTTTGTTCTGTATACTTACTGTTTTGATTATTATGTGGCGGGAGGATTTTCTTTTCTGGCCAAATTTGTTGGGTGTTCTGTAGGCCTCATGTATTCTAATTGGCCTCTCCTTTAGCTTGGGGAAATTTTCTTCAATGATTTTGTTGAAAATATTTTCTGGGCCTTGGAGAAGGGAGTCTTCTTTTTCCTCTATACCTATTATTCTTAGGTTTTGTCTTTTCATATTGTCTTGCATTTCTTGGACGGTCTGTGTCAGGAATTTTTCGGATTTAACATTTTCTTTGAGAGATACATCGATTTCTTCCATTGTATCTTCTACACCTGAGATTCTTTCTTCCATCTCTTGTAGTCTGTTGGTTATGCTTACCTCTGTAGTTCCTGTTTTCTTCCCTAGATTCTTCCTTTCCATTATTTCTTCCATTTGTGTTTTCTTTAATTTTTCCAATTCTATCTTCAGGTCTTGAGTTGTTTTGTTTACTTCCTTCACCTGTCTGATTGTACTTTCCTGTTTTTCTTTTAGTTCCTTCAACTCTGTTTCTATCATTTCATTCAGTGTTTTAAGCATTTCCTTTCTAAAGGCCATAAACTGTTCGGTTGCAGCTTCCTCTATTTCTTTACGGATGGCAATATTCTGTTTGAGTTTATCTTCCTCTATGTCTTTACGAATCTTATTTGTTTCCTCTGTTATCATCTTCGTGAACATACTTGTTAGGTCATCTTCTTGGATTTCAGTTATGGTGGGGTATCCAGGGATACTTGCCCCTGGGTAACGGGGTTCTGGAGATGCCATATTGCTCTGTGTTTTGTTGCTTGAGCTTTTACGCTGGCCTCTACCCATTGTGTTATCTTAGGTGTTTGGGGTTATTTTCTGGTGGTTCATGGGGATCCTGTGGTGGAGAGAATCCCCTTTGCAGAAAGCTGGTTTTTCCTGAAGGATGTCTTCTCAGCTTTTTGGGTATAGTCCCTGGATGGCTGGTGTTTTTTCAGGAGTTGCTCACCTCAGGGATATAGACCTGAGTGGTAACTGTGGTCTTTGTTAGTCGAGAGGGTTCTCCTCTCACCCAGGGAAGTCCTGAGGGCAGCTGCCCTGTTTCTGCGTTTCTTGTTGTAAATTTAATGATCAGCTGCTGTGACCCAGTTGGACATCAGGCGCTCCTCTACTGTTTGGGCTTGTGTCTGGAGCACAGCTGAGTGCTGGCGCCTCGGCCCCACTAGACTGCTAGACTTTTTCTAGGGAAGGATTGGGTGATTTAGGTCAGTAGTTTCCTTCCTTCCTCGTGGATTCTCTGAAGACACGGACTCCCAGTGTCTTTTTTTGCCCTGGTGCACACTGCTCAGTGTCCGCCAGCTGGCTGGCTGCAGTAACTGCCTGTGCCTGGAGCACAGCTGTGTGATGGCGGCTCAGTCTCTGCCAGCTGTCCCGTGCGCAGAAACTGCCCGTGTCTGCCTTTGCGGCTTTTGGGAGCCTGAGTGCCTCCCTCAGATGGGTAATTTTCCGGGGACCTTTTCAGGTTGGGGTGAGCTGAGTGCTCTGAAATCAGACCCGCCGTTTCTATGTCCGTCGGTGAATCAGGCGCGCAGGCAGGCAGGGCTCTGTGCCAGAACCTGGGTCTCTGTCTCTGTCTCCGGGCTGGCTCCTGGGGTGCCCGTGGAACTCGCCCGAGTCTTTTCTAGGGGATGTCTGGTTGACCTAAGGCCGGTCCCAATCGTTTCCTGTACCCCGGCGTTATCTCTCGACTGAAAATTCCAGTCTCTGATAGTGTGGTGCCCATGGTTCAGTCTGGGACCATGACCAGAGACACTGGCTTGTGGCTCTGCGCTGGGGCTGGGGCTGGCGGCCGGTAGCCAAGCGTCTGGCGGAACCGGGATCTCTTCCGCGGTTTAGCCGGGTGAGTTAAAAGCTGATTGAATCCCCCACCGTGGGGTATCCTCTCACCTGGGAAACACAATGACTGTGTTTTATGGCCGAGGGTTCTGATTGCTGGTCACTGTGCTGATCCTGCTGTGCTGCTGCTCAGAATGAGAGTCCTACTGGCGCCGCCATCTTGCCCCTCCTCCCTTTAACTCATTTTTAATTGGATTATTGAAAAGGGTCCAGGAAGCTTATGGGGGTACCCTAACTGAGGCTTCAAGCATATGGCCCCTCAAGTGGCTACCTTCTGTATCCAGGCAGGACTTCCAGTGGAGGGATAAGAACACATACCTATATGCAAAATCATTGACTAAAATATTTTCTTTCTGCACGATATGCAGGGACAAAGACAGAACATAATCTGAGAAAATGGTTGACTACAGCCTGACCCTACTTGATAACCAGCCCATGGGAGAGAACCAATCCCTGACACTATTAATGTTACTCTGCTATGCTTTTACACAAGAGCCTAGCATAACTCCCCTGAGAGGCTTTACATATGCAGAGACCCACAAGCAAACATTGCTCTGTGAGTCCTATGGAAGAACTGAGGGAATGATGTAGTGAGTCAGAATGGTAAAAAAAAAAAAAAAAAAAAAAACCAAAAACAAACAAACAACAACAACAACAACAAAAAACCTCTACAGGAAGATCTACAGAGTCAACTAACATGGGCAATGGGGGCTCACAGAGACTGAACCCCCAATCAAAGAACATGTATAGACGGGTTCTAGGCCCCTGAACATATGTAGCAGATGCACAGGTTTGTCTTCCTGTAGTTCCCCAACAACTGGAGCAAGGGTTGTCTCTGACTCTCATGCCTGCTTTTGGATCTTGCTCCTGTAACTTGGATGCCATGTCTGGCCTTAGTGTGAGAGGATGTGTCTAGTTCTGCAGCAACTTGATATGCCAGGGTGGGTTGGTACCCATGGGGGACCTATTCCTCCTCTGAGGTAAAGGAGAAGGAAAGATGTGAGAGAAGGGTGATTCGGGGGCAGCGGTGAAGAGAGGAGGGGTGCTGTGATCAAGAGGCAAAGTGAATAAGTAAATGAATGGAGAAAAAAACAACAATAACAAAAAAAAACCAAACCAAACCAAAAAACTTTGTGGCTGATATATTTCTTAGTTAGATGGACTATGGATATTAGGGAGAAGGTTATCAAAGTAAATAGGAAAATTTCGCTTAAACAATGTATAGGTATTATAGGTATTTTTAGGTAGACATTTAATTCTTTGTTTTCTTATGACTTTTCCAGACATCCTTACTGTTATGTCACTCTCTGATCTCCTATATTTTTCTCACTCCCTCCTAGCTAAAGCACCTATTTTTCTTTAAAAGTGACTTTTATCATTCTGTTCTCTTACCTGTTTCTTTTTTCCTCCAGAAGATTTATTTATTTGTGTATTTGATAACTGTCCGCATGCATGCATGCCAGAAAAAGGCAAATGATCCCATTATAAATGGTTGTGAGTTACCATGTGGTGGCTGAAAATTGGACTCAGAAGCTCTGGAAGAGCAGAGAGTGCTCTGAGCCACTGAAGCCATCTCTCTAGCTCCTACTTTTACTTCATAGTTTCTGCAGTTACTCTGGCTTATATTCTTGAATGTTCATTTGAAGCTAGGAGATTCCAATGAGAGGGAACCTGTGCCATTTGTGTTTCTGGGTGTAGGTTAGCTCCATCAATATGATCTTTACTAGTTTCTTCCATTATGTTCCAAATTCATCTTTTCTTTATAGCTGAATAATATTCCATAGTGTGTATGTGCAACATTGTATTATCCATCTGTCCATTACATGACATTCAAGTTATTTCCAGTAAACTTGGCTGAGCAACTATCTGTGGAGCTTTGTATTGAGAAAGGTCTTTGGGCGTATGGAAGGAACAGAATAGTCAGGTCATATGGTAGATTTATTCAGTAGCTTTATTTGGTCCTCCTCACTGATTTCCAGAATGAGAAGACTAGTTTGTAATCCCCATGAAAATGGGTGAGAGTTCCCTTTTACCCATATCCTCTCCAGCATTTGAGGTCAGTATGTCATTGATCTTTGTCACTCTGACTGGGGTAAGACAAAATCTCAAACCTGTTTTGATTTCTCTATTTGTTAGGCATAATAAAGTTTAAAGATACTTTTTAGCCATTTTAACTTCTGCTTTTGAGAAGTCTCTGTTTAGATCACAAGCCAATTTTTGAAGTGAGCTATTTGGGTTTAGTTATTATTATTATTACTTTTTTTACTCTTTGTTTTTTGAGCTCTTTGTTCTGGATTTAATCCTCTGTTAGGTGTTTAGCTAGCAAAGGTTCTGTCTTTGTGGGCTTCTTCTTAACTCAGTTGGTGTTTTCTTTAGCAGTGTAGCAGCATTTTAGTTTTATGACATTTCACTTGTTAGTTGTTGACTTTAATTTGGGGCAAGTGTGTTCCTATTCAAAAGTCCTTTTCTATACCTGTATCATGTAGGGTATTATCTATGATTTTTTTCTAGTATTTTCTGGTTTTGAATTTTAAATCTTTGATTCATTTGCAGTTAGTTTTGTGAAAGGTGATAGGTATGGGTTTAATTTCAATCTGATAAACACACACACATACTGAGTAGAAAGATGGTAAAATTTAGATCTTTAATTGTGGTTCAAGTTGGTTGAAAATCAGTTTTTGTCATTTACTTTTTTTCTTTAGTGATTGTGCGTAAAATTTTGTTCACTTGAAAAACATGATACCTTTGAAAATTATATGTATATTATGTAATTATATATAATTATGTATATATATACATATATACATATATATATATACATACATACAAGTTCTATTACAACTCATAAAGTCACATGAAACTAATAGGCCTATTATGGTATTAAGATATAACTTTTTATTACTTCTCATTTTTTCAGATTATAATTAACATCATTTCCTTCTTTCCTTTTCTCCCTATAACCATTGCATATACCACTTTTCCCTATTTTTTCAAATTAAAGGCCTCTTTTTTAATTAAGTTTTGTTATCTCTTTCTTCCTAAATACACCCTGCTCAATCTGCTTAATGTTGCTTATGTGTATATTTTCATCACTGACCATCTGTTATTAGACAATCTTTTTGTGTGCTCTTCCCTAGAGAATAAATACTCTTCCAACTAAGCATTCCTTAGTTGTCTGTAGTACTTTATTGGATTGAGGCTTTGTGTTGTTTCTCCCAATAATGTTTGCAAGTCTATTGTTTTTACTCTTGTAAAGCTTGTGTTTATGCAGGCAAGTTGATGAGACATTATCATCAGAAGTGCAGATTCTGAGCACACTAGCCTCATAACAAACTGCTGATCCTCTGCTCTTACAATATTTCTGATCACCCTTAGCTTTAGGTGAGGGAGATGTTTTGTAGAGATTTTCATTGGGACTCGACTTGACAACTCTGCATTTTGAATGGTTGTGCTTTTCTATTGTGTTTTCCATCTGTTGTAAAGACTATGGTATTTAAAAACTTTTATGATGGTTGATGTGTTTGTCCATTAGTATATTGGAGAATGTCTAAATAAAATTTTCAGCTAATTCCTTATGTTCTTGGATATGTTTTAGATTTAATGTTCTTAAAACCAATCTCACATTAGTTCCTAGTATTTGTGGCACCAGATCTTGTGAAAGATAACTCAGGTTTTTCAGTTCTAACTTGTAGTGACAAGAACAGAAAATAGTGCATCTGAGTGAATAGGTGGTCTCCATCCTAAATATGTCCCAGTGGGACAACTACTTGTCTTTAGGTTATTTGTATGTCCACCAGTGGATTTTGGAATGACATATGGTTTGACCCTCTTTATTCACAATGATCTGTGTTCCTTGCTCATGTCTTTTAAGATCTAGCTCCTGAAGATTTTTATAGATTTGACTCGATGGCTACTTAGTGATACAAATTCCATTGAAACTGAAGGAATCCATACTCTCTCTCTATTGCCTAAAATTCTATTGCTTTCTATTCCTGCTAACTATTCCAATGTGAAATGTGTTTGATATTATTGAAATTTCATAGGGATTCTAAATTTTTTCTGTTCTTTACAATAAATCATCCATATGTATTTTATCTTCCTTTTTTGAGACAATATTTGTCATGTATTTCATTCATTAACTGTTCCCTAAAGAGGTATTTACATTATTCAGTAAATAAAATAAAAATTTTTAAATTTTATTTTATTAATTACACTTTATTCACTTTGTATCCACCCATAAACCCCTCCCTCCTCTTCTCCCAGTCCCACCCTCCCCCCGTTCTACAAGCATGCCCCTCCCCAAGTCCACTGATAAAGGAGGTCCCCCTCTACTTTCTTCTGATCTTAGTCTATCAGATCACACCAGGAGTGGCTGCATTGTCATCTTCTGTGGCCTGGTAAGGCTGCTCCTCTCTCAGGGGGAGGTGATCAAAGAGCAGGCCAATCAGATTATGTAAGGGGCAGTCCCTCTTCCCATTACTATGTAACCCACGTGGACACTAAACTGCCAGGGGCTACATTTGTGCAAGGGTTCTAGATTATCTGCATGCCTGGTATTTGGTTAGAGTATAAGTCTCTGGGAAGACCCCTGTGTTCAAGTTTTCTGGTTCTGTTGCTCTCCTTTGTCATGTATTTCATTCATTAACTGTTCCTTAAAGAGGTATTTACATTATTCAATAAATAAAATAAAAATTTTAAAATTTTATTTTATTAATTACACTTTATTCACTTTGTATCCCCCCAAGGAGAGGGGTTCCTGTCCTTTCCAGATCTTACTATTTCCCACTTCTTACATAAGATTCCATGAAAACTGCCCAACAGTTGGCCATAAGTCTCAACATCTGCTTTGATAGTCTGCAGGGCAGAGCCTTTCAGAGGCCCTCTGTGTCAGGTTTCTAGGTTGTTTCCTTTTTTCTTCTTCTGATGTCCATTCTCTTTGCTTTTGGGGATGGGGATTGAGCATTTTAGTCAGGGTCTTCTCTCTTAATTTGTTTCTTTAGATTTACAGAATTTAGTATGTTTATCCTATGTTATATGTCTATATGAGTGAGCATATACTGTGTGTCTTTCTGCTTCTGGGACAGCTCACTCTGGATGATCCTTTCCAGGTCCCACCATTTACCTGAAAATTTCATGATTTCCTTATTTTTCATTGCAGAGTAATACTCTATTGTGTAGATGTACCACAATTTTTGCATCCATTCTTCAGTTGAGGGGCAACTGTTTCCAGCTTCTGGCTATTACAAATAAAGCTGCTACAAACATGGTTGAGTGAATATCCTTGTTGTTCACTTGGGCTGCTTTTGGATATATGCCTAGGAGTGGTATGGCTGGATCTTGAGGAGGAGCTATTCCTAGTCGTCTGAGAAAGTGCAAGATTGACAATCCTCTATAATAAAGGTCTTCTGGAAGTATCTTCATCCATGATCTTAAACTGTAATATAGAGCAACAATTATAAAAACTGCATGGTACTGGAATAGAAACAGAATGGTGGATCAATGGAACTGAACAAAAGACTCAAAAATAAACCCACACATTTATGGGCAACTGATCTCTGACAATGATGCCAAAACCATACAATGGATAAAAGACAGCATCTTCAACAAATGGAGCTCGATTAACTGGATGTGTTCATGGAGAAAAATGCAAATAGATCAGTACCTATCAGCCTGAAGAAAACTAAAGTCCAAGTGGATTAAAGACCTCAACATAAAACCAGACACATTAAATCGGCTAGAAAAAAAAAGTGGGGAAAACCATAGAACTCACTGATACAGGAGACAACTTCCTGAAAAGTACACCAACATCACAGGCTCTAAGAGCAATAATCAATAAATGGGACCTCATGAAACTGAAAAGCTTCTGTAAAACAAAGGATAATGTCATCAAAACGAAACAACTGCCTAGAGATTGGGAAAGAATCTTCACCAACCCTTTATCTGACAGAAGACTAATATCCAGTATATATAAAGAACTAAAGAAGCTGAAAAGCAGCAAACAAGTTTAATCCAATTAAAAAATGGGGAACAGAGCTGAACAGAGAACTCTCTGTAGAGGAATATCAAATGGCAGAGAAACACTCAGTGTGAGAAATGCTCAGTGTCATTAGCCATTAGTGAAATGCAAATCAAAATGACCCTGAGATTTCACCTAACACCCATTTGAATGGCCAAGATGAAAAACTCAAGTGACAACACATGCTGGAGAGGTTGTGGAGAAAGGGGAACCCTATTCCACTGCTGGTGGGAATGTAAACTTTATCTTACTTTTATTTAATTGTTTTGATATTTTTTTGAGAGAGAGAAAAGAGAAAAAAGGTAGAAAGAGGGAGGATTATGGAGGGAAAGAGGACAGAGAGACAAGGGAAGGGAAAATATCTAGTTGGGTAGGTAAGGAGGTAGGAAAAATCTAGAAAGAGTTGGAAGAAGAAAATCAAAATATTTAGTACATGGTTGATTTCCACAGTGGTTGTACAAATTTACATTCTCACCAGCAGTGCAGGTAACCCTTTCTCCACAACCACTGCAGCGTCCTAAAGTGCTAATCATTGGTGCATCTAATCAATACACTGGGGTCCTTAATCGCTTCACAGGCAGTGGATCTGGGACAGATTACCCCCTCGGCATCAGCAGTGTGCAGGATGAATATCTGGTAGTTTATTACTGTCAACAGGGTTACAGCTATCCTCACACAGGGCTTCAGCCTCCAACACAAAACTCCTGAGAGTCTCACCAGCTGCTTTCACCACACACAGCCCTGGGCCTGCACACTTCCTTATTTTTTCTGAGATTTGCTATGCATGACTGATTGATGCAATCTTCAGTAGAAAAATGATTAAGGGGTAGTCTCCATTCTTACATAGATTTGTCAACACTTATGTGTATACACAAAAAGGAGAAGCTAAGTTAAGAGATTTAGAAGTTGTGGTGTTGCACTGAAAGGATACAATACAAGCAAGAAATATCAGTAAAGCTTATGGTGTCATGGTGGCTTTAGATAACTCTACATTATGCCTTCAGGCAATGATGAATCTGTATACAAATAGTATAGAGTTTCAAATTATTTACAAAGAATACATGATACCTAGATTATTGTTAGATTAAGAATCCTTAAGCTTTAGTAAATGAAATCTAAGAAGAAAACTGACCATTTCATTTAGATTTTCAAATTTTGTGGTGCATAGGCTTTTGACGTAAGACCTAATGATTCTTTGAATTTCTTCAGTGTCTGTTGTTTTGTCCCCCATTTTTTTTTTTAATTTTTATGATTTGGATAGTTTCTCTTTGCCTTTTAGTCAGTTTGGCTAAGGGTTTGTCTATCTGGTTAATTTTCTCAAAGAACCAGCTCTTGGTTTCATTGATTCTCTGAATTGTTATTTTTTTCATATAATAAATAATTTATTGCTGAAATAATAGATGACTGTATAAATATGAAAGACCCAGATTGCATTATCAGCATATATGCGTCTGATTTTTATTTATTTATTACATTTTTTTCAGTTTGTATCTCAGCTATGCCCCCGTTTCTTGTCTCCTTCAAATCCACTCTTCCTTTCTCTTCTCCTCCCATGCCCCGCCCTCAGTCCACTGATAGGGTTGGACCTCCTACCTTTCCATCTGACCGAAGCCTTTCAGGTCTCATCTGGATTGGTTGCATTTTCTTGCTTTGAGACCTGGTGAGGCTGCTCTCACCTCAGTGGGAGGTGATCAAAAAGCCAGCCACTGAGTTCATGTCAGAGTCAGCCCCTGTTACTCTAACTAGAGAACCCACTTGGACACTGAAATCCTCTGGGCTACTTCTGCGCAGGGGTTTTATGTTATCTCCATTTATGGGCCTTGATTAGAATGCCAGTCTCAGAAAATAGCCCTGGGCCCAGATTTTTGGATTCTGCTGTTAAGCACTATTTTTTTCTAATAGGTTTAATGTGTCTGGTGTTATGTCGAAGTCTTCCATCCATTTGGATTTTAGTTTTGTGTAGGGTGATAAGTATGGGTCTATTTGCATTTTTCTATAGGTATATATCCAGTTAGACCATCACCATTTGTTGAAGATGCTATCTCTTTTTTCTATTGTATGGTTTTGGTGTCTTTGTTCAAAATCAGGTGCCCGTAGGTGTGTAGGTTCATTTCTGAGTCTTCTATTTGATTCCGTTGATACACTATTCTTTTTCTCTACCAGTACCTTGCAGTTTTTATTTAGTTGGTTCATATTATTGCTTGATATCAGGAATAGTGATACCTCCAAAAGATCTTTTATTGTACAAATTTGATTAAGCTCTTCTGGGTTTCTTGTTATTCCACATGAAGTTGGAGAATTTTTCCTTCAAGTTCTGTAAAGAATTCTGTTTGCCAAGTGGATCAAAGACCTCAACATAAATTCGTTAGAAGAAAATTCGTTAGAAGAAAATGTGGGAAAGAGCCTAGAACTCATAGGCATATGAAATAACTTCTTGAACAGAACACCAATAGCACAGGATCTACTATCAATAATCCATCAATGGGATCTCATGAAACTCAAAAGCTTCTGTAAAGCTTTTGTATTCTGTCATCAATACAAAACAACAGCCTGCAGACTGGGAAAGTGTCATCACCAACCCTATATCTGACAGAGGTCTAATATCCAGTATGTATAAAGAACTGAAGAAGTTGAAGAGCAACAAATCAAGTAAACCAATTAAAAAATGGGGTACAGAGCTAAACAGAGAATTATCTGTAGAGGAATATAGAATGGTAGAGAAACACTTAAAAAGATGCTCTACATCCTTTGTCATCAGAGAAATGCAAATCAAAACAACCCTGAGATTTCACCTTACACACATCAGAATGGTTAAGCTCAAAACTTGATGTGACAACAAATGCTGGAGAGGATGTGGAGAAAGGGGAACTCTCTTCCTTTGGTGGTGGGAATGTAAACTTGTACAATTCTTTAGAATTCTTTCTGGCGCTTTCTCAGACAATTAGAAATAGTTTTTCCTCAAAATCCAGCTATAGCACTCCTAGGCATATATACAAAGTATGCTCATGTACACAACAAGAACATATGCTCAACCTTGTTCGTAGCAGCTTTATTTGTAATAGCCAGAACCTAGAAACAACCCAGATGTCCCTCAATGAGTAATGGATACAGAAATTGTGGTACTTTTACGCAATGGAATACGACTCAGCAATTAAAAACAAGGAAATCATGAACTTTGCTGGCAAATAGTGGGATCATGAATAGATCTTCCTGAATGGGATATTCCAGAAGCATAAAGAAATACACAGTATATACTCATTTATAAGTGGATACTATACCTATAAGATAAGATAAACATACTAAAATCTGTACACCTAAAGAAGCTAAGCAAGAAGGAGGACTTGGGGTAAAATGATCAATCCTCACTTAGAAAGACAAATGGGATGGACATTGAAAGCAGGATACAACAAGTAACAGGAGAGGACCCTACCACAGAACCCTCTGAAAAACTCTACTAGCAGTGTATCAAAGTAGATGTTGAGATCCATAACCAAACTTTGGGCAAAGTGCAGGGTATCATATGTGTGAAGGGGCAGTTAGTAATATCCGGAGAGGACAGGAGCTCCACAAGGACCAAATATATCTGGGCATAGGTGTCTTTTCTGAGACTGATTCTCCAACCAAGGACCATTCATGGATATAATCTAGAACTGCTCATGCGAGCCAATGGCAGCTCAATATCCAAGTGGTTACCCTAGTAAGGGGAACAGGGACAGTCGCTGACATGAACTCAGTGGCTGGCTCTTTGATACCTCCCTCCCTCCCCCCCCCCCGGAGGGAAGAGAAGCCTTGCTATGCCACAGTGGAGAACTTTGCAGCCTGTCCTGAAGGGACCTGATAAGCTAAGGTCAGATGGAAGGGGAGGAGAACCTCCACTATCAGTGGACTTAAAGAGGGGCAGGGAGGAGAGGAGAGAGGGAGGGTGGGATTGGGAAAGAATGATTGGGGGGGATACAACTGTGATACAAGGTAAATAAAGTGTAATTAATATAAAAAATTAAAAATAATTAAAAATCTGTACACCTAAAGAATCTGTGCAAGAAGGAGGAGCTTGTGTAAGATGATTAATCCTCTCTGAGAAAGACATGGGGGTTGCCCATTGAAAGAAGGAGAAAACAGAAAACAGTGCAGGATCCTACCACAGATGGCCTCTGAAAGACTCCACCCAGCATTGTATCTAAGCAAATGCTCAGGCTCATAACCAAGTTTCGGGCAGAGTGCAGGGAATTTTATTCAATAAGGGAGAGATAGCAAGACAGGGAGAGGACAGGAGATCTACAAGGAGAGCAACAGAACCAAAATATCTGGGCACAAATGTCTTTTCTCTGACTGATACTCCAACAAAGGACTATTCATGGATAAAAACTTAGATGACCTAGAATCCCTGCTCAGATGTAGCCCAGGGCAGCTCACTATCCAAATGGGTGCCATAGTAAGGAGAACAGGGACTGTCTCTGTCATAACTAGCTCTTTGAGCACCTCCCACTGAGAAGGGAAAAGCCTGGCCAGCCCACAGAGGAGGACAATGCAGCCAGTCCTGATGAGACTTGATAGGCTAAGGTCAGATGGAAGGGGAGGAGGACCACTCCTATCAGTGGATTTAGAGAGGAGAATGGGAGGAGATGAGGGAGGGACGGTGGGATTAGGAGGGAATGAGAGAAGGGGTTACAGCTGGGATACAAAATGAATACATTATAATTAATATAAAAAATTAAAAAATAATAAAGTGGAACCAGACAAAATAGTCATCATGTTTCCCTGTGGGACTCATTTCCACCTGACCAATTTTTTCTTATTATTAGGTGAAATTAGCAAATTATACAATTTTGTGAGAAAATTTGAATAATGTTTTTTACATGTCTCCTAGTCTCCTCTGGTAATGCTAGCTTGCTGAAAAGCATTTACTCTTCACTCTGTCTCTCCGCATCCTTCAGTGTCACAGGTTGTCTGAGGAAGAGGGTGATTAGGTGGTCCTCTCTCTATTCTGGATTCAACTTCCTGAGATTCCTCCCAGTGTGAGAAGATGTCCTTTTGTGCCTATACTGGGAGTTGCTTTCTCTTTCCTGATTACCATCACTGGGTACTCAACTTCAATGATGCATTGGCTTTAGTTTAACAAATCAAAATCACGAATGCACTCCTTATTGACACAAAAATGAAATTCTCAACTCAAAGGTTATATAAGAGATAGTTTGTTCTGGAGCAAATATGGATCCACTGATTCCTGCAAAAGAGATTCAAATTTCCTCCAATATCATGGTCCAACATGGCTCTAGTTTTCTGTTGTTGTTTTAGTAACTGAACAACAAAAATAACAAACAGCACGCTATTCAAACAAGTTGGCGAAAACATCCTGAAAAGCAGGGGAGTCTCTGGGAGTTGAGGTCAGTAGAAAGTTCCTAGAGTAATTCAAGTACATCTAAAAGGATTTTATGTGCCACTGTATTGACTCTGCACCTCCTAGTCTTTCTGAAGAGTCTCATGGGGGAGTGCTCTGTGGGTGCCCTATGTGACATTGCTTCAGGAATACTTTGACCACTCCAAACTAGTTAAACAATACACTTCTCATTATGATTCTCTTCAATAAAATAAACCATTTGGGTTTTGTAAAAATGTAAAGGGAGATGACCTTGCACAGAATGTAGGGGGAATTTACACTCACTAGGTGGCCTTTAAGCTAATTCTATAAATGTCATCAGGCACTGAAAAGGCTGATAGGGATGATCATGAACTAAAGATGAATGCTGTGAATGCACACAAATGGATGAAGTTACTTTGCTGTGAGTAAAGCAGGATATTCCTATCATCTAGTACCAAAGCTAATATGGCATTAACTTGACAACATCACAGATTGAAGAATCATTCCAATTGAGAGTCATGAGTATCTAGTCTTCTGCATCATCTTGTTTCCTGAACCTAGCACTGAGGCACCTAAGTTGTTTCCTAAGTCACAGTACTTGGAAGATTTATGCAATTAATTTGATTTTTAAGGCACCATACAGAAAACTTTTAACATAAACATTTCTCAGGTCTTAATAGTTTGGATAATATCTTTAAAAATGTTACAGAGATTTGGTTGCACGAATGCATGAGAAATTTCCCCTATAGACTCATTATACACTCATGTATTTGAACACCTGTTTCTCAAGTTAGTGTGCTGATGGGGGCGGGTATGGAACTTTTTTTTTTTTTTCAATGCAGTTTATTCAGGAACATTGAACAATCCTCGGACCCCGGGGAAAGCCAGCCCACAGCTTAAATAGCCTCTGGGTAGCCAACCCAGGCATGCCACGGGGGCAATGCAGATAGGTCCACATACATGGAAGCAAGCCAGATCCTCGGCCTTAGCCAAATGTGGAGTTGTTCGTGACAGAGAGCACTCACCATCGGGAAGGTGGAAGGCGGAAACCAGCTCCATCTTTAAGGCATAGCATTCCGCAGCTCTCTACAGTTCCCCCTTTTTGTTTTAGACGCATCAGGCAAGAGTAGAGGTCTGATCTCTGATATTAGAAATAAATTGGGACTTTGTACAGATGTTCATTTAGGTGTCGTCCACCCAAAGAGCATCAGACCGTCCGATACCTTTTTCTCAGAGGCGGGACCTGGGGCATCAACCCGCATGCAATCAGACATGCTCTTCTCTGGGTCCAAAGCGGCTGACCCTGAGTGCAGTGCTTAGCCTCGCATCCTGAGCGTATCATTTTAGCTTTTTATGGTATCCAACCATGCTTGGGGAGAATGTCCTGCTTCAATGGCTGTAAAGGCCTGAATGATCATGGCTGCATCACACTGTTGTGAGACTCTAATCTTGCATATATACCACAGGCAAACCAAAGAGACCAACACCAGAAGGCCTGCTAACGCTCCCATGCCCGCCCATTCCTTCAGATGATTCATGGCTACAGCAATCCATGTTGATAATCCTGTGGCTAGTCCTGCGTCCACTCCGGTAGAATTTACTGTGACAATGGGCACTCTCAGCTGCTCCATCGTAGTATTGAATTCTCCAGTCCCAATTACCTAAAATATAGCTCGACAATTGTTTAGACAGATTTGCAGCGCAGGAAAAATTCTCATGTTGTATGCTAGTGACACAAAGTCCAGCATACTTTCATTGACAGCCAGGTTGAGCGATTTGCCATAGGGTATCAATTTGCTCCTGCAAGAGGTCAATCCTCTGATTGAACACCATCAAGCTTCCTTTTAGTTGAGCATTAATTCCTTTATGTACAACTAAGGCATGAGCTACATTGGCTAAATGATTATTCAGGGTCTGAGCAGTCTGCCCAGTATGACTCATGGCTAATGCCCTGGTGGTAGCTCCAACAGCCGTCAATGAGATGGTAGTAACAATGGTGGCTGTAGTTCCAAGATCCCTTTTCTGTCTGAAGAGAGTCATAGTGTGAGGGGCATCAATGGGCATAGGCACCCAGTGAGGCATGCGAGTAACCAGGGCATACCTAACTTTACTAGCATTCCAGCATTGGGCAAAAAAGCAAGTATCATTACCACAATTACTTGGCTCTATCTGGCTAATAATGAATAAAAATGGGGGATATAGACAAACAGGTGTGGGCTTATAGGAAATATTATGAGAAGCCTTAACCCCTCGTTGGAACATCCTGCGTCAGTTCTAGAACTAGCAGTGGGGGTGTCCGAGGTCTGAGTAGGTTCAGGAGACCATTGCCCCCAGGGGCGAGACGTGCTCCATGCCAATTGACTAACTCCATGTTTTCCTCCAATTTTGAAAGTCATTTAAGGTTCTTAAATTACTTTTTTCCCTTTTTTCTTAAATTTTTCATCAATTACACTTTATTCATTCTGCATCCCCCCATAAGCCCCTCCCTCCTCCCATCCCAATCCCACCCTCCCTCCTCCCTCTGCTTGCATGCCACTCCCCAAGTCCACTAATAGGGGAGATTCTCCTCTCCTTTCTGATCTTAGTCTGTCAGTTCACATCAAAAGTGGCTGTATTGTCCTCTACTGTGGCCTGGTAAGGCTGCTCCCCCCCCCAGAGGGAGGTGATCAAAGAGCAGGCCAATCAGATTATGTCAGAGGCAGTCCCTCTTCACATTACTATGTAACCCAATTGGACTCTGAACTGCCCTGGGCTACATCTGTGCAGGGGTTCTAGGTTATCTCCATGAATAGTCCTTGGTTGGAGTATGAGTCTCTGGGAAGTTCCCTATGTTCAAATTTTCTTGTTCTTTTGCTCTCCTTGTGGAGACCCTGTCCTCTCCAGCTCTTACTATTTCCCAGTTCTTACCTAAAATTCCGTTCACTCTGCCCAAGAGTTGCCCATCAGGCTCAGCATCTGCTTTGATAGTCTGAAGGGCAGAGGCTTTCAGAGGCCCTCTGTGGTAGGTTCCTAGGTTGTTTCCTGTTTTCTTCTTCTTCTGATGTCCATCCTCTTTGCCTTTCTGGATGGGGTTTGGACGTTTTAGTTAGGGTCCTCTCTCTTGCTTAGTTTCTTTAGATGCACAGGTTTTAGTGGGTTTGTCCTATGTTGTATGTCTATATTAGTGAGTATATACCATGTGTGTCTTTTTGCTTCTGAGACAACTCACTCAGGATGATCCTTTCCAGATCCCACCATTTACCTGCAAATTTC
This sequence comes from Meriones unguiculatus, assembly GCF_030254825.1. Classification (NCBI taxonomy): domain Eukaryota; kingdom Metazoa; phylum Chordata; class Mammalia; order Rodentia; family Muridae; genus Meriones; species Meriones unguiculatus. The sequence continues at coordinate 20,918,911 of NC_083353.1, read as the reverse complement.
ATGATTTCCTTATTTTTCATTGCTGAGTAATATTCCATTGTGTAGATGTACCACAATTTCTGCATCCATTCTTCAGTTGAGGGGCATCTGGGTTGTTTCCAGCTTCTGGCTATTACAAATAAAGCTGCTACAAACATGGTTGAGCAAATGTCCTTTTTGTGTACTTGAGCCTCTTTTGGATATATGCCTAGGAGTGGTATGGCTGGATCATGGGGAAGCGCTATTCCTAGTTGTCTGAGAAAGCGCCAGATTGATTTCCAGATTGGTTGTACAAGTTTACATTCCCACCAGCAGTGGAGAAGGGTTCCCCTTTCTCCACAAACTCTCCAGCATGTGTTGTCACTTGAGTTCTTGATCTTGGCCATTCTCATGGGTGTAAGGTGAAATCTCAGGGTTGTTTTGATTTGCATTTCGCTAATGGCTAGTAAGGTTGAGCATTTCTTTCAGTGCTTCTCTGCCATTCGGTATTCCTCTACAGAGAATTCTCTGTTTAGCTCTGTTCCCCATTTTTTAAGTGGATTACTTGGTTTGCTGCTTTTCAGCTTCTTTAGTTCTTTATATATACTGGATATGAGTCCTCTGTCAGATAAAGGGTTGGTGAAGATTCTTTCCCAATCTGTAGGTGGTCGCTTTGTTTTGATGACGGTGTCCTTTGCTTTACAGAAGCTTTTCAGTTTCATGAGGTCCCATTTATTGGTTGTTGCTCTTAGAGCCTGTGCTGTTGGTGTTCTGTTCAGGAAGTTTCCCCCTGTACCAATGAGTTCTAGGGTATTTCCCACTTTTTTTTCAAGCCGATTTAATGTGTCTGGTTTTATGTTGAGGTCTTTGATCCACTTGGACTTCAGTTTTGTGCAGGGTGACAAGTATGGATCTATTTTCATTTTTCTACATGTAGACATCCAGTTAGACCAGCACCATTTGTTGAAGATGCTATCTTTTTTCCATTGTATGGTTTTGGCGTCTTTGTCAAAGATCAGGTTTCCATAAGTGTGTGGTTTTATTTCTGGGTCCTCTGTTCGGTTCCATTGATCCACCATTCTGTTTCTATGCCAGTACCATGCAGTTTTTAAAACTGTTGCTCTATAGTACAACTTAAGATCAGGGATGGAGATACCTCCAGAAGATCTTTTATTGTAGAGGATTGTTTTAGCAATTCTGGGTTTCTTGTTATTCCATATGAAGTTGAGAATTTTCCTTTCCAGGTCTGTAAAGAATTGTGTTGGTAATTTGATGGGCATTGCATTGAATCTGTAGATTGCTTTTGGTAAGATGGCCATTTTTACTATGTTAATCCTACCAAGCCATGAGCATGGGAGATCTTTCCATCTTCTCATATCTTCTTCTAATTCTTTCTTCAGAGATTTGAAATTTTTTTCATACAAGTCTTTGACTTCCTTGGTTAGGGTTACTCCGAGGTACCTTATGTCATTTGTGGCTATTGTGAAGGGTGTTGTTTCCTTAATTTCTTTCTCAGCCCTTTTGTCTTTTGTATACAGGAGGGCTACTGATTTTTTTGAGTTAATTTTGTATCCTGCCACTTTGCTGAAGGTGTTTATCAGCTGTAGGAGTTCCCTGGTAGAGTTTTTGGGGTCACTCACGTATACTATCATATCATCTGCAAATAGTGATAATTTGACTTCTTCCTTTCCAATTTGTATCCCCTTGATCTCCTTCAACTGTCTTATTGCTCTAGCAAGGACTTCCAACACTATGTTGAAGAGATATGGAGAGAGTGGGCAGCCTTGTCTTGTCCCTGATTTCAGTGGGATTGCTTTAAGTTTCTCTCCATTCAGTTTGATGTTGGCTATAGGCTTGCTGTATATCGCCTTTACTATGTTTAGATATGTGCCTTGTATCCCTGATCTCTCCAATACTTTGAACATGAATGGATGTTGGATTTTGTCAAAGGCTTTTTCAGCATCTAGGGAGATTATCATGTGGTTTTTTTCTTTCAGTTTGTTAATATGGTGGATCACATTGATGGATTTCCGTATATTGAACCACCCCTGCATACCTGGGATGAAGCCTACTTGGTCATAGTGGATAATATCTTTGATGTGTTCTTGGATTCGGTTTGCAAGTATTTTATTAAGTATTTTTGCATCAATGTTCATAAGGGAGATTGGCCGGAAATTCTCTTTCTTTGTTGAGTCTTTGTGAGGTTTAGGTACCAAGGTGACTGTGGCTTCATAGAATGAATTTGGTAATATTCCTTCTGTTTCTATTTTGTGGAATAGTTTGAAGAGAATTGGTGTTAGCTCTTCTTTGAAGGTCTGGTAGAATTCTGCGCTGAAGCCATCTGGTCCTGGGCTTTTTTTGGATGGGAGACTTTTGATGACCGCTTCTATTTCTTTGGGGGATATAGGTCTATTTAGTTGATTTACCTGGTCCTGGTTCAGCTTTGGTAATTCAAATCGATCAAGAAAATTGTCCATTTCATTTAGATTTTCAAATTTTGTGGCATTTAGACTTTTGAAGTAAGTCCTAATGATTGTTTGGATTTCCTCAGTGTCTGTAGTTATATCCCCCTTCTCATTTCTGATTTTGTTGATTTGGGTGGTGTCTCTCTGCCTTTTAGTTAGCCTGGCTAAGGGTTTGTCGATCTTGTTGATTTTCTCAAAGAACCAGCTCTTGGTTTCATTGATTCTTTGAATTATTTTATTTGTTTCCAATTGATTGATTTCAGCCCTGAGTTTGATTATTTCCAGCCGTCTACTCCTTCTTGGTGTGTCTGCTTCTTCTTTTTCTAGGGTTTTTAAGTGAGCCATTAGGGTGCTTGAATGAGCTGTCTCGAATTTCTTTTTGAAGGCACTTAGTGCTATGAACTTTCCTCTTAGCACTGCTTTCATTGTGTCCCACAAGTTCGGGTATGTTGTGTCTTCATTTTCATTGATTTCTAGAAAGACTTTAATTTCTTTCTTTATTTCTTCCCTGACCCAGCTGTCATTTAGTAACAGGTTGTTCAGTTTCCATGTGTGTGTAGGCTTTTTGTTATTTCTGTTATTGTTGAGGTCCAGCTTTATTCCATGGTGATCAGACAAGATACATGGGATTATTTCAATCTTCTTGTATTTGTTGAGGCTTGCTTTGTGACCCACTATGTGGTCTATTTTGGAGAAGGTTCCATGAGGTGCTGAGAAGAAGGTAAATTCTTTTGTGTTTGGGTGTAAAGTTCTGTAAATGTCTGTTAGGTCCATTTGATTCATGACCTCTGTCAGAGACATTGTTTCTTTGTTTAATTTCTGTTTGGTTGACCTGTCCTTTGTTGAGAGTGGGGTGTTGAAGTCTCCCACTATTAATGTGTGTGGATCTATATGTGCTTTAAATTTTATCAATGTTTCTTTCACAAATGTGGGTGCCCTTGTATTTGGGGCATATATGTTCAGGATTGTGATGTCTTCCTGGTGGAATTTTCCCTTGATGAGTATGAAGTGTCCTTCCCCATCTCTTTTGATTAATTTTGGTTGAAAGTCTATTTTATCAGATATTAGAATGGCTACTCCTGCTTGCTTCTTGGGTCTGTTTGCTTGGAAAGTCGTCTTCCAACCCTTTACCCTCAGGTAATGTCTATCTTTGTGTCTTAGGTGTGTTTCTTGTATGCAACAGATTTCTGGGTTTTGTTTACGTATCCATTCTGTTAATCTGTGTCTTTTTATTGGAGAGTTGAGTCCATTGATGTTGAGAGAGATTAATGACCAGTGGCTGTTAGATCTCTTGATTTTGATGTTGGCTGTGGTCATCAGGTTGTGTGCTTGGTTGCTTTTTGTTTTACTGAAGTGAGGTTATTAATTTCCTGTGTTTTCTTGAATGTAGCTAGCTTTCTTGGGTTGTATTTTCCCTTCCAGTGTCTTCTGTAATGCTGGATTTGTTTGTAGGTATTGTTGAAATTTGTTTTTGTCATTGAATATCTTGTTTTCTCCATCTATGAGGACTGAGAGTTTTGCTGGGTATAGTAGCCTGGGCTGACATCTGTGTTCTCTTAGGGTCTGCATGATATCTGTCCAGGCCCTTCTGGCTTTCATAGTCTCTGTTGAAAAGTCAGGTGTGATTCTAATGGGTTTGCCATTATATGTTACTTGGCCTTTTTCCCTTGCAGCTTTTAGTATTTTTTCTTTGTTCTGTATACTTACTGTTTTGATTATTATGTGGCGGGAGGATTTTCTTTTCTGGTCAAATTTGCTGGGTGTTCTGTAGGCCTCATGTATTCTAATTGGCCTCTCCTTTAGCTTGGGGAAATTTTCTTCAATGATTTTGTTGAAAATATTTTCTGGGCCTTGGAGAAGGGAGTCTTCTTTTTCCTCTATACCTATTATTCTTAGGTTTTGTCTTTTCATATTGTCTTGCATTTCTTGGACGGTCTGTTTCAGGAATTTTTCAGATTTAACATTTTCTTTGACAGATACATCGATTTCTTCCATTGTATCTTCTACACCTGAGATTCTTTCTTCCATCTCTTGTAGTCTGTTGGTTATGCTTACCTCTGTAGTTCCTGTTTTCTTCCCTAGATTCTTCCTTTCCATTATTTCTTCCATTTGTGTTTTCTTTAATTTTTCCAATTCTATCTTCAGGTCTTGAGTTGTTTTGTTTACTTCCTTCACCTGTCTGATTGTACTTTCCTGTTTTTCTTTTAGTTCCTTCAACTCTGTTTCTTTCATTTCATTCAGTGTTTTAAGCATTTCCTTTCTAAAGGCCATAAACTGTTTGGCTGCAGCTTCCTCTATTTCTTTACGGATGGCAATATTCTGTTTGAGTTTATCTTCCTCTATGTCTTTACGAATCTTATTTGTTTCCTCTGTTATCATCTTCATGAGCATACTTGTTAGGTCATCTTCTTGGATTTCAGTTATGGTGGGGTGTCCAGGGCTACTTGCCCCTGGGTAACTGGGTTCTGGAGATGCCATATTGCTCTGTCTTTTGTTGCTTGAGCTTTTACGCTGGCCTCTACCCATTGTGTTATCTTAGGAGTTTGGGGTTAGGGGTTATTTTCTGGTGGTCCCTGGGGATCCTGTGGTGGAGAGAATCCCCTTTGCAGAAAGCTGGATTTTCCTGAAGGATGTCTTCTCAGCTTTTTGGGTATAGTCCCTGGATGGCTGGTGTTTTTTCAGGAGTTGCTCACCTCAGGGATATAGACCTGAGTGGTAACTGTGGTCTTTGTTAGTCGAGAGGGTTCTCCTCTCACCCAGGGAAGTCCTGAGGGCAGCTGCCCTGTTTCTGGGTTTCTTGTTGCAAATTTAATGATCAGCTGCTGTGACCCAGTTGGACATCAGGTGCGCCTCAACTGTTTGTGCTTGTGTCTGGAGCACAGCTGAGTGCTGGCGCCTCGGCCCCACTAGACTACTAGACTTTTTCTAGGGAAGGATTGGGTGATTTAGATCAGTACAGTTTCCTTCCTTCCCTGTGGATTCTCTGGAGACAAGGACTCCTAGTGTCTTTTTTTGCCCTGGTGCACACTGCTCAGTGTCCGCCAGCTGGCTGGCCACAGAAATTTGCCTGTGCCTGGAGCACAGCTGTGTGATGGCAGCTCAGTCTCTGCCAGCTGTCTGGTGCGCAGAAACTGCCTGTGTCTGCCTTTGTGGCTTTTGGGAGTCTGAGTGTCTCCCTAAGCTGGGTAATTTTCCGGGGACCTTTTCAGGTTGGGGGTGAGCTGAGTTCTCTGAGATCAGACCCGCCGTTTCTATCTCTGGCGGCGAATCAGGCGCGCAGGCAGGCAGGGCTCTGTGCCGGAACCTGGGTCCCCGGCTCTGGCTCCGGGCTGGCTCCTGGGGTGCCCGTGGAACCCGCCCGAGTCTTTTCCAGGGGATGTCTGGGTGACCTAAGGCCGGTCCCAATCGTTTCCTGTACCCTGGGGTTATCTCTCGACTGAAAATTCCAGTCTCTGATAGTGTGGTGCCCAAGGTTCAGTCTGGGACCGTGACCAGAGACACTGGCTTGTGGCTCTGGGCTGGGGCTGGGGCTGGCGGCCGGCAGCCAAGAGTCTGGCGGAACCAGGATCTCTTCTGCGGTTTAGCCGGGTGAGTTAAAAGCTGATTGAATCCCCCACCGTGGGGTATCCTCTCACCTGGGAAACACAATGACTGTGTTTTATGGCCGAGAGTTCTGATTGCTGTTCACTGTGCTGATCCTGCTGTGCTGCTGCTCAGAATGAGAGTCCTCCTGGCGCCGCCATCTTGCCCCTCCCGGGTATGGAACTTTTAAGATGTTGAAGCTTTCTGGGGATGTATGTCACTGTTAATAGGTTTTGGGTTTTTATGGCCTCACCTTACTTCCAGTACATTCTTTATTTCCTGTGTACTCTTAGAGGTTCAGATGTGCTTGCTCAGCTTCCTGCTCAGGTCTTTTACCACTGTGCCTTCCTTGCCATATGAATATCTAGTCCCCTGGAACTTTAAGCCAAAATAAACTCTTCCTTATGTTGCTTTTGATCATGGTGTTTTATCAAAGCATCAGAAAATAGCTAACGCAGGAAGTATTATAATATATACATATATATTTTATATATATCTATAGACAGGCACACAAAAGTAATTATAAAAAAACTGATAAGTCACTCTTGTGGAAATAGATCATTGGTGAAATCCTTATATCCACAGATAAACATTCAACAGTCATTATAAAAAAATTAGTCAGGTCTGTGGAAATAGGTCATCAGTAAAGTCCTTGTTGTGCAAGGCTGAAGAACTGAGTCCAGATCCCCATCAGTCACATCAGATATCAACTATGGTGGTGCAAGCTTGTAATCCCACAGCTGGGAAGGCAGAGAGACCTGACGATTCCAGAATCTTGTTGCCCAGTAAGATTAGTAAAGTCCATTCATCTCTATTTTCAGGGAGTGAAAAAAGGTAGAGAAAGATTGAGAAGACTCTTACAATGACTTCTAACTTTTATTTGTAAATATATGCAATATGTATATATTTAGATGTATGTGTGTGCATGTGCATGTGTATGTATATATATATATGATATATATTTCAGCAAAATTGAATTTTTATGCATGAAATAATTAATTTGTCCTTATATACTGTATTAGCTTTTGTATCATTGTAATAAGTGTAATAAGTGTCATCAAAGCAATGGCTTTCAAGTATCATATTCTTTACCAATATCCACTAACCTTCCTCATTTTCCCTTCTTATTCTGCTATTATATTTTCTTGCTCTTCTGTCTCTTCTAATTATAAGTAACAGATGCACAGACACATACACAGCTTAGATAACATTAGATAACTTTATGGGTGTTGCTTCTGACAGTCACAGCAGACACAATCTCACAGAAAACTTCCTATTTCTCTGGTTCATACAATATTTCCATCCCGACTTTCAAAATGATATCTAAGCTTTACACAGAGGACTTTTATGTTGCAGGTGTGTCGGTTGTGACCACACTCCTGAAATTGCCTTTTGATAAATTGTGGGTTTTCTGTAAAAGTCTGTACATATTCTTTAAAAAAAAGTTCCTTAATGAGAGATGATAATTTCAATTATCTGTGGGTATAAACACCAATCATAAAATCAATCAGAAATTGTATGGTTTAGTAAAATGGTGGCTGTAGTTTCTCCTCCAATATCCATGAATTAATTAGTCCCGGGTAGTTGCATAGTTTTTCAGTACTAGGCATGATTTACCAATTGTTGAATGGACTTTAAGTTCAATCAGAGTATTTATGTCATTATTCCACCCTTAATGGTTTCATCTATGCTGGTCATTGTTTTGGTTCATAGGAGTTATAATTGGAAATGATTGTTTTTAATTATGTATTTACTTTTATTTTATGTACATTGGTGTTCTGCCTGCTTTTATGTGTGTGTGAGGGTGTCAGATCTCCTGGATCTGGAGTTAGAGAGTTGTGAGCTGCCATGCTGGTGCTGGGAATTGAACCCAGGACCTTTGGAAGAGCAATCAGTGCTCTTAACCACTGAGCTATCTCTCCAGCTCCCTGGAAATGATTATTGATTCCACTCGTCATATGGAAGTTTGTATGTGGCCTTTTGGTACCATGAAAGGTAGTCCTCAGAGAGTGCATTTTAAGGCCACTTGAGTCTTCCAGGTCCTTTTTCCAAAGTGCAATAGTGACTTACCTTCTTCTAACTCTGAGTTACACCAAAGGGAAACAACAGTAACTTATAGTATAAAGAGAATTTTCTATTCACTTATAAGTGAGTATATACCATGCATGTCTTTTGGGGTTTGGGTTCCTCAATCTGAATGATATTTTCTATAGTTCCATCTATTCATCTGCATTTCTTGATATCTTTGTTTTTAATAGCTGAGTAGTATTCCATTGTGTAAATGTACCACATTTTGTTTATCTATTTTTTTGGTTAAGGGACATTTAGGTTGTTTCCAGTTTTTGGCTTTTATGATTAAAGCTTCTATGAACACAGTTGAGCAAGTGTCCTTGTGGTTGGGTGGAGCTTCTTTTGGGTATATGCCCATGAGTTGTATAGCTGAGTCCTGAGGTAGAACTCTTCTCAGTTTTCTAAGAAAGCACAATATTTATTTCATTGTATGAGTTTCATTGAAACAGATTGTCGTTGTACAAGTTTGTACTCCCTACCAGCAATGGAACAGTATTCCCCTTTTTCAACAACAACCTTTACAACATGTGCTGTCACTTGGGTTTTTGATCTTAGCCATTCTGAAGGCTGTAAGATGGAATCTCAGAGTTGTTTTGATTTGCATTCACATGATGACTAAGGATATTGAATACTTCTTTAAGTGTTTCATAGCCATTAGGGATTCCTCTGTTGAAAAATCTCTGTTTAGTTCTGTATCTCATATTTAATTGAATATTTGGTTTTTTTTTTTCATTTCATTATATATTGTATATATTAGCCTTCTTTTGGATGTAGGGTTGGTGAAAATCTTTTCTCATTCTCTTAGCTACATGTTAGGCCCACTGACAGTGTCCTTTGCCTTGTAGAAGCTTTTCAGTTTCATAAGGTTCCATTTATTAATTGTTCATTTATTAATTAATTGGTTGCATGAATTGCACTGGTAGACCCACAGATAGGGGCTTCAATTTTGAGAATGCTGTCTCAAGGATTCCCTATGTTGCCCACAGTGGGAGTGTGGATGGGAGGGATCTTATGCTTAGCTGATAGCATAGAGGGGCCCTGGGTCTTGGGCTCCCAAAAGTTGGTTAACTGTAATCGAAGAGAATATTTGGTCTCAAGATTCAGCAAGATGGTGGTGCCTGGACAACTCTCCTTGGAACCAGCAGCACAGCAGTATTGGCACAGTGACCAACAGTCAGAACTCGTGGCTCTAAAACACAAGCAATTGTGTTTCCCAGGTGAAACGTACCTCAAGGTAGGGGATTCAATCAGCTTTAACTCATCCAGCTAAACCTCGGAAGAGATCCTGGTTCCACTAGGTGCTTGGTCACCAGCCCAAAGCCACATGCCAGCATGCTTTGATCACTGTCCCAGTGATCCCTGGAAAGGACTTGGGGTTCCACAGGTGCCCAGGAGCCAGCCCAGAGCCAGAGCTGAGGATCCAGGCGCCAGCACAGAGTCCTGCCTGCATGCCTGACTCACTGCTCCAGATAGAACTGTGGGCCCCAGGGCCCCAGAGACTAAGTTTCTCTTTCAGGTGCAAACCCACAGGAAGGGGAACAGCTGGTCTGATCTCAGGGCACTCAGCCAATACCACCACTCTGAAAAGGTCTTGGGAAAAATTACCCAGTTTCTGCAGACGCCCAGGCACCCAATGCCCAGAAAGGCAGAAAGGCTGAGCAATGTAAGTCAGTGCTGGAGGGTTCTACTCACCATCACAGACAGAAAGGTTGTCCCCAAAGTGAAGACTGGGCGTCCCTGTCATGAGGAAACCCCACAGAGGAGGTATCATCAGGTCCAACACTCAGGACACCCATCTCCAAAAGTCTTTCTGTTTTCATGCAGCCTCTAGGCTCTAGCCTTCTACTGCAGGCATGAGTGCTGTGCTCACCCGCCATTATTGAGTACCGCTAGGGCACTGTTGCACACACCTGCATCCTCAGACCTACAAAAGCCAGAGAGCCATTACAGCAGCCCTCAGATACTGCTTGGTTGGTATAAGGTGTTGGTGGTTTTTGTTTGTTTGTTTGTTTGTTTTTGTTTGTTTTTTAATGTATACACCTTACCCTTATTCATTCAAATACTGACTTCTCCCCCACCCCACCCCCAACTTTCTGGTTTCAATCCAGATATTGCATTGTGGTACTCATTTTATAAGCATCCTGTCTTAACTCTTGTGTAAACAGGACAAAATAAAGCAAATAGATACAATGTTGTGCAATGGGAGGAGCCAGGGGACAGGAAAGAAGGGAGGAGCTATAGAGTAGGAAAGCAGTGGGAGGAGAAGGGGCGGGGAGAGCAAGGAGTGCAGAATTGGAGGAGAGATATTGGAGGACGTGCAGCATGAACCAGACCTAAGATTTCACAAAAAGCAAGTATAATGTGGGAAATCTAAATGTTAGGAAGCTGAGGGCTTGGAGGTTTAGGAGGGAGTAAATATTGCCCAGCATTGTATTCTAGGTTAACTAAAAACCCAGTCTCTTTGTGGTGATTTGGTTAAACAGCTGTTTAAGATTAACAGCAAGCTTTATTAGAAGATAAAACAATAGTAAATATTAATAACCACCTACAACACTGCTCCAAGGAACAACCAGTTATCCCTAGACTGACAAAACTGTGGGAATCCCTGGTTCTTCAAGAGGGCTGTGCCCCAACATTACACCTTAAGAGCAACAGTTACTGCTCACTAAATTCAGAGCAAGAAACCCAGCAGTAGGGCAACCATCACCAGGACCTCTCCTGATGAGAGGAGAGCCTTCCTTAACACCACAGTTACCACACAGGTCAATACACCTGAAGTAAACTGTGACAATTCCTGAGTAGCACCACTATACATTTGGCCATACACAAAAAGCAGAGGATAACTTCAGAACCCTGCCAAGTAGATTCTCCCCACCCCAGGACCCAGCAGACACCAGAAATTAACAGACAACATCTGAGACAGAGAGATGGGTAGAGGCCAGCAAAAAAGTACAACTAACAAAAGGCAAAACAATATGGCATCCCCAGAACCCAGTTTTGTCCAGGCAAGTAGCCCTAGATACCATAACATAAGTGAAATTCATGAAGATGACCTTACATCTATGCTTGTGAAGAGATTAATGGAGGAAGACAATAAAATGTGTAAAGAATTAGGGGAAGATATAATAAATGAGATGATGGTCATCCGTAAAGAAATACAGGAAGATATAGCCAAACAGTGTGTAGCATTCAGAGAGTAAATGATTGAATCACTGAAAGAAATAAAAGAAACAGGAATGTTCAAACAAACAGCTGAAGGAATTGAAGGAAAAACAGAAAAATACAGTCACACAGGTGAAGGAAATCAGCAAAACGGTTTAAGATCTGAAGATAAAATTGGAAGAATTTAAAAAATACAAATGGAAGAAATCATTCAGAGGGAGAACCTAGGAAAGGAAACAGGAACTACAGAGGTAAGCATAACCAGCAGACTCCAAGAGATGGAAGAAAGAATCTCAGGTGTGGAAGATACAATGGAAGAAATCGATGTATCCGTCAAAGAAAATAATAAATCTAAAAATTTCCTAACACAAACCATCCAAAAAATCTAAGACAACATAAAAAGACAAAACCTAAGAATAATGGGAATAGAGGAAAAAGAACATCCCCTACTCCAAGGCTCAGAAAATATTTTCAACAAAATCATTGAAGAAAATTTTCCCAACTTAAAGAAGAGGCCAATAAGAATACAAGAGGCCCACAAAACACCTAATAAATTAGACCAGAAAAAAAAAGTCCTCCCATCACATAATAATCAAAACAGTAACTATACAGAACAAAGAAAAAATGCTAAAAGCTGCAAGGGAAAAGGGCCAAGTAACATATAATGGCAAACCATCAGAATCACATCTGATATCTCAACAGAAACTATGAAAGCCAGAAGAGCCTGGACAGATATCATGCAGACCCTAAGAGAACACTGATGTCAGCCTAGGCTACTGTACCCAGCAAAACTGTCAGTTCTCATAAACGGAGAAAACAAGATATTTAATGGCAAAAACAAATTTCAACAATACCTACACACAAATCCAGTGTTATAGACCGAGAATATTTGGTCTCTCCTGGTAGATTTCACTCTTATCAGTTTCAGCACAAATCCTGATCATCTCCTAGTTGAACAGAAGAAGCATAGAATTCACCTTAACCCTAGAGGTTATGTAGTGCCTGCTTTCCTTCCTCCTTGATCTCTCCTGGCATCAGGAGCATTAGCACCCCAGGCTAGGCATCAGGAACCTCATTTTGAGAATCAATGTCAATGAAAGTGAAGGCAAGAGCAGAACTGAGCCTTCTAATCCATGACGAGAAGTGCCTCCCTGGGAAACATGTGCATATGGTCCAGTGGGCAAATTGATATGGAGAGAACTAAGGGGAGGGTGGGCAGCCTATTAGATGAGGCACTGGTATAAATTTTCTTCTGTCTGTGCATGGGCAGGTGACAGTGGGGAAGCAAGGAGCACTGTAGCTCACTGCTGCCCATGCCTAGGATGTCAGCAGCATCTCAGGTAACAGGTTTGGTGAGAAGATGACATCCATATCAATCTCTGATCTTCTAACATGTGGTGCATTGATTTCCCTTAGCTTGAGTAGCAAGTGGCTATTAATATAGCAATTCACCAGTCTTGAGTCTGGAACTCTACACAAGTAGGAATGAATCATGAGGGATCTCTTTTCAGGGTCTTTCAAAGTCTAAACTTAGTGGCCATTAGGCAAGATGTATTATTTTTGTTTGTTTCTCATCATGGTTCTTTTTATTGAAAGCTGGTATTGGAGACTACTCTAGTTTATATCATGGTCAGTCATTCTGATCTGATCTTTTTTTTTTTTTTTTGTCTAATTGTATGTTATAAGGGGTCCTGTGATTTGGTTACATCCACTGAAATAACCTGCCACTCTAGAGGGCCTCCTTTGTAATATAGCTGCTGAATCCCTTTAGAGACATGCATTTTGCTGCTTAACCACACACATTGAGTTACTGTGGTGACTGCAGAGTCAGGAATATTTGGGTCAGCAAACTGAGAGTTCTTTCTACATAAACTCAGAATAATTTTCCAAACACTTTTCCTGTACCAATGCATTTCTGAAAATGGGAATTATTCAGAACTGACATTTAAAATTTTTATTGGAAATTTTCATGCATGTATATATTAGATTTTGAGCATTTCACTCCCATTACCTTTAAACTTCCTCCACTATATCCTGGTGAATAAGTCTTCCCCAAACCGTTGCTTTTTCATGTTGCTGTTCTTTATTTTTTTCTTCTGATTATTTCCTGGAATATGGGCTACATTCTTTAAGAAAATGACTCCCTACTCCCTTCTTTTCATTTCTTACTTACTCATTGATGTTCAGGGAAGGATAAGGCCACATTGGCCCCTTCCCCGTGCATGAGAAAATGGTGTTGGGTCAAGTGTGGTGCAAATTGCTACTGTGGCAGTTTGGACATGAGGGCAACAGAGAAGTTGTTCCCACAAGGCCCTGTCTCACAGCCCTTGTTCACAGTGTCGGGTTAATATGTGCATTCTGTCTATTGTCCATGAAGGTCCCTGAGATTTGGGGTGGAGACATTTCCTTTAGGATGACTACTCCACAGTCACATGTTCTCTGTACTTTGACCAATTGTGAGCCTCAGTCTTAACCACTTTCTACTGTAAAAAAGAGACTTTTAGGATGTATGCTAAGAATAGCATGATTCTATGCACTTAAATATAAGAACATTGGAAGCAGGTTGATGCCATGTTCATTCAGAAAACAAACAAACAAAGAAACAAACAAGTGAACTATCATAAGTTTTTCCTTGTCCCCATGACTACTCACACACAGTTTCTTGAACCAGTTTGCATTTCTGGTCCTTAACATTAATAACATTTTGTACGTTTCATATATTGATGGGAAAAGCATTCTAAAAGTTCATCTGTAGTCTCCTCCTCAGTGTGTTAGCCTGCCATAACCCCCCCCCCCCCCGCTTTAGAGCTCAGCCTGTCAGCCAGTGTCTGAAGCAGCAGGCTTCCTAACTCCACACAGAAATGATAACAGTCTCCACATTTTCTCCTACTCTGTATGTCAACACAACCTTGACTAAAATGTATCTAGTGATAACACGTACTCAATTTGACCATTCTCTCACAAGTTCTCATTGCACTTAGCATTAACCTCAAAATTCCTGAGAGATTTCCCAAATCAGGCAGTCTCAGTCATATGTTGGCCTCTATGCACAGGCTATTTAACTTCTTCCACAGGATGAGCTTTCCCAGGCTCTTTTCATTTAATATCTTCTGCTTTAAATGAACGCAGGGTCCCATGCATGGCTAATGGAATCTTCTTTGTACTTTTGAACTGCCAAATCTCTTATGTGAGGTCTGCTCTCAAGTAGCTGCTTCTGAAGAAGGCATTCTTATCCCCTTATTTCTGTTGCACACCCCACCAGCTCATTCAATTTTCATCTCATTTTCTATCACTTTAGTTTTTGTTGTTGTTGTTGTTGTTTTGTTTGTTTGTTTTGTTTTTGTCTGACTGAAAATAATAACTACTCTTTCATCAATGATAAGGGATAGGAAATTTACTTGTTAATTTCATTTAAATGACAACTTAAATCCATGTTAATGGAACTCTATACAATGGTGGACAGAAGAGTGTGTACATATAAATATAAATAATATAAAGATAAAGATATATTTGAGATGGTGTCTAGTTGTGTTTCTGTGTCAAATAATATATTTATCATAGGTTGCTGGCATATGCCAGTTTTTCCTCTGGCAACATCCCCAATTCTCAGATTTTAGGCACCCATCACCAAACTGGGCACAGGTGTCACTCTAAAAATAGCATAATGTGGGAAGTTAAGTCCATAATGGTATAGGAGTAGTATCTTAGGAACATGGATAAGAATGCAGCCAAAACATTTTTTTTTTGTCACATGCCTCACCACCAACAGCCATCCCGCTATAAAACCTAATGAGACTGGAAGTGATTGTTACTTATGGCCCCATGTGTATACTACAAGTTATGGAATTCTAGATACACTATTAATTGTGTGCATAAATTAAAACATTCTAACAGAGCTTACAGCTAACATAATTTCCACTAGTTACCTCTAGAAGGAGCTATGAACTTTAGGCTTCTTCTGGGGGACACTAGAGAGGAATAGTTTTTGGAGGAAACTGGTGGAAGTAGAGATCCTCCCTGGCCGTTTCTTCAGCATACAAGGGTCAACATCAGCTGCAAAAATCCTACACAGCTCTCACAACCAGCAATTTAGCCTGATTCCAACAAAAGCAGAGAAAGGCTACTCATTTGTTCACTTGGATAATTCCCAAGCATCTTGAGTGCTCCTGGATCTAGGACAGAATTCAGTTTCAGCATCATCAGCATTCAGACTGAAGAGGTACCAGTTTGTTAATGTGAAAGGTGTTGCAGTGTCCTCCTCAGTGCATTAGCCTACAATACAGACAACTTTACAGTTCAGTGTGAAAGCCAGTGTCTGAACCAGAAAACGTTTTATCTCTACACAGTCTGGTAAGCAGTCTCCTCTCTGTCCAAGGTTCAATGAGGCTTGCCTTACTCAAGTAGTCTTGAAAGTCTAGGAGAGCATCCAAGGGCCAATGTGTCCCTTATTCTTTCATGGGATGTACTACTTTGAGTCAATATTAAATTAATTATTTTCCACTTCTTTTGTTTATCTTGATAGTATGATTTTAAATGTGGATTTGACACAAAATATTATCATTATTGGGGCTGTGTTCATTAGCATAATAATTCATTTATAAACAATTTAAAAATATTCTTTTCATGCTAGTATCCATACTCTTTAAAAACAGGTAGTCTTTAAATTCCAGTAATGTCCTCATTTTTCTTTATCATGTATTTTCTTCTGATATTACTTATTGAGAAATATTAACTATGTATAAAATTTGTTTGTGTTTCAGTTATTTGGTGAAACTGAATGTACTCACAGTAACAATGAGAAATTATGTAACATGAATGTACACTTGATCCAGGCAGTAATACATCAAATTTGTGGCAGACACTGAATAAGGAAACAATGAAATTGAAAACATTCATCTGTCTAAATTACACAGTCTCCATGTATTCTGCTCACAGAGAGAACACACATGGGCAGCAGCAGAACCTTAGAGAGCATCTGCCTATTACCCTGCTTCTTATTCTGTGCTTGTTGAAATATTAACTGTATTTTCATATACTCATTACACATAATACTGGATTTTATAAAAGCAAACTTCTTTCAAGATTATATTACATAACCATATGTATACTCAGTACTGATGAGATTTTATGTCAAATTGACACAAACTAAAATTATCTGAGAGGAACAACCCTCATTTGAGAAAATGCCTTAATACTACTGAGCACTGGGCAAGTTGCAGGGAATTTTCTTTTTCTTTTTCTTTTTTTTCAATGCAGTTTATTCAGGAACCTTGAACAATCTTCTGACCCTGGGGAAAGCCAGCCTACAGCTTATATAGCCTCTGGGTAGCCAACCCCAGTGTGCCACGTGGGCAATGCAGATAGGTCCACATACATGGAAGCAAGCCAGATCCTCAGCCTTAGCCAAATGTGGAGTTGTTTGTGACAGAGAGCACCAACCGTCGGGAAGGTGGAAGGTAGAAACCAGCTCCATCTTTAAGGCGCAGCATTACACAGCTCTCCACATTTCCCCCTTTTTGTTTTAGACACATCAGGCAAGAGTAGAGGTCTGATCTCTGATATTAGAAATAAATTGGGACTTTGTACCGATGTTCATTTAGGTGTCATCCACCCAAAGAGCATCAGACCCGTCTGATACCTTTTTCTCAGAGGCGGGACCTGGGGTGGGAATTTTCTTAATTAGTAATCGATGGGGGAGGATGCAGTCCATTATAGGTGATGCAGCCATTCATGGTGACCCTGGGTCCTACAACAGAGCAACCTGAGTAAGCCATGAGGAGGAATGCAGTAAACAGCACTCCTCTATGGCCTCTGCTAAGTTCTGCCTCTGGGTTTCTTCTCTGTTTGAATCCAAGGCCTGACTTCCCTCAGTGATAGACTGTTACCTGGAAGTGTAAAGAGAATGAATTTTCCCATCTTTTTTTTTAACTTTTATTAATTACACTTTATTCATTTCATATCCCCCCCATACGCCCCTCCCTCTTCCCCTCCCGGTCCCACACTACCTCCGCCCTTTCTGCATGCATGCCCCTCCCCAAGTCCACTGATAGGGGAGGTACTCCTCTCCTTTTTTCTGATCTTAGTCTATCAGTTCTCATCAGAAGTGGCTGCATTGTCAGGGTTCTAGGTTATCTCCATGAATAGTCCTTGTTTGGAGTATGAGTCTCTGGGAAGTTCCCTGTGTTCAAATTTTCTTGTTCTGTTGCTCTCCTTGTAGAGTTCCTGTCCTCTCCAGCTCTCACTATTTCCCACTTCTTACATAAAATTCCATTCACTCTGCCTGTCAGTTGGCCATCAGCTCAGTATCTGCTTTCACAGTATGCATGGCAGAGGCTTTCAGAGGCCCTCTGTGGCAGGTTCCTAGGTTGTTTACTGTTTTCTTCTTCTGGCTTTTAGAAGCCCTCTGTAGCAGGTTCGTAGGTTGTTTCCTGTTTTCTTCTTCTTTGGATGTCCATCCAATTTGCCTTTCAGGATGGGTATTGAACATTTTAGTTAGGTTCCTCTCTTTTGCTTAGTATGTTTAGATGTACAGATTTTAGTGGGTTTATTTTATATTGTATGTTTATATGAGTGAATATATACCATGTGTGTCTTTTTGCTTCTGGGACAACTCACTCAGGATGATCCTTTCCACATCCCAACATTTACCTGCAAATTTCATGATTTCCTTAATTTTCATTGCTGAGTAATACTCCATTGTATAGATGTACCACAGTTTCTGCATCAATTCTTCAGTTGAGGGGCATCTGGGTTGTTTGCAGCTTCTGGCTGTTATAAATAAAGCTGCTACAAACATGGTTGAGGAAATGTCCTTTTTGTGTACTTGAGCCTGTCTTGGGTATCTGCCTAGGAGTGGTATGGCTGGATCTTGAGGAAGCACTATTCCTAGTTGTCTGAGAAAGCGCCAGATTGATTTCCAGAGTGGTTGTACAAGTTTACACTCCAACCAGCAGTGGAGAAGGGTTCCCCTTTCTCCACAACCTCTCCAGCATGTGTTGTCACTTGAGTTTTTTTGGCCATTCTCATGGGTGTAAGGTGAAATCTCAGGATTGTTTTGATTTGCATTTCCCTAATGGCTAATGATGTTGAGCATTTCGTTAAGTGCTTCTGTGCCATTTGATATTCCTCTACAGAGAATTCTCTGTTTAGCTCTGTTCCACATTTTTTTTAGTGGATTACTTGGTTTGCTGCTTTTCAGCTTCTTAAGTTCTTTATATATACTGGATATGAGTCCTTTGTCAGATAAAGGGTTGGTGAAGATTCTTTTCCAATCTGTAGGCAGTCGCTTTGTTTTGATGACTGTATCCTTTGCTTTACAGAAGCTTTTCAATTTCATGAGGTCCCATTTATTGATTGTTGCTCTTAGAGCCTGTGCTGTTGGTGTTCTCTTAAAGAAGGTTTCTCCTGTACCAATGAGTTCTAGGGTATTCCCCACTTTTTTTTCTAGCCGATTTAATGTGTCTGGTTTTATGTTGAGGTCTTTGATCCACTTGGACTTCAGTTTTGTGCAGGGTGATAAGTATGGATCTAAATTCATTTTTCTACATGTAGACATCCATTTGGACCAGCGCCATTTGTTGAAGATGCTATCTTTTTTCCATTGTATGGTTTTGGCATCTTTGTCAAAAATCAGGTGTCCATAAGTGTGTGGGTTTATTTCTGGGTCTTCTGTTCGGCTCCATTGATCCACCATTCTGTTTCTATGCCAGTACCATGCAGTTTTTATAACTGTTGCTCTATAGTACAGCTTGAGATCAGGGATGGAGATACCTCCGGAAGATCTTTTATTGTAGAGGATTGTTTTAGCAATTTTTGGTTTCTTGTTATTCCATACAAAATTGAGAATTTTTCTTTCCAGGTCTGTAAAGAATTGTGTTGGCAATTTGATGGGAATTGCATTAAATCTATAGATTGCTTTTGGTAATATGGCCATTTTTACTATGTTAATCCTGCCAAGCCATGAGCATGGGAGATCTTTCTATCTTCTGATATCTTCTTCTAATTCTTTCTTCAGAGACTTGAATTTTTTTTCATACAAGTCTTTGACTTGCTTGGTTAGGGTTACATCAAGGTACTTATGTCATTTGTGGCTATTGTGAAGGGTGTTGTTTCCCTAATTTCTTTCTCAGCACGTTTGTTTTTTGTATACAGGAGAGCAACTGAATTTTTTTAGTTGATTTTGTATCCTGCCACTTTGCTAAAGGTGTTTATCAGCTATAGGAGTTCCCTGGTAGACTTTTTGGGGTCACTCAGGTATCCTATCATATCATCTGCAATCAGTGATACTTTGACTTCTTCCTTTCCAATTTGTATCCCCTTGATCTCCTTCAACTGTCTTATTGCTCTAGCAAGGACTTCCACAACTATGTTGCTTTTGGTAAGATGGCCATTTTTACTATGTTAATCCTGCCAAGCCATGAGCATGGGAGATCTTTCCATCTTCACATATCTTCTTTTAATTCTTTCTTCAGAGACTTGACTTTTTTTTTTCATACAAGTCTTTGACTTGCTTTGTTAGGGTTACACCAAGGTACTTTATGTCATTTGTGGCTATTGTGAAGGGTGTTGTTTCCCTAATTTTTTTCTCAGCCCTTTTGTCTTTAATATACAGGAGGGCTATTGATTTTTTTGAGTTAATTTTGTATCCGGCCACTTAGCTGAAGGTGATTCTCAGCTGTAGAAGTTCCCTGGTAGAGTTTTTGGGGTCACTCATGTATACTATAATATCATCTGCAAATATTGATAATCTGACTTCTTCCTTTCCCATCTGTATCCCCTTGATCTCCTTCAACTGTCTTATTGCTCTAGCAAGAACTTCCAGAACTATGTTGAAGAGATATGGAGAGAGTGGGCAGCCTTCTCTTGTCCCTGATTTCAGTGGGATTGCTTTAAGTTTCTCTCCATTCAGTTTGATGTTGGCTATAGGCTTGTTGTATATCGCCTTCACTATGTTTAGATATGTGCCTTGTATCCCTGATCTCTCCAGTACTTTAAACATGAATGGATGTTGGATTTTGTCAAATGCTTTTTCAGCATCTAGGGATATTATCATGTAGTTTTTTTTCTTTCAGTTTGTTAATATGGTGAATCACATTGATGGATTTCCATATACTGAACTACCCCTGCATAACTGGGATGAAGCCTACTTGGTCATATTGTATAATATCTTTGATGTGTTCTTGTATTCGGTTTGCGAGTATTTTGTTGAGTATTTTTGCATCAATGTTCCTAAGCGAGGTTGGCCTGAAGTTCTCTTTTTTGGTTGAGTCTTTGTGAGGTTTAGGTACCAAGGTGACTGTGGCTTCATAGAATGAGTTTGGTAAAGTTCCTTCTGTTTCTATTTTGTGGAATAGTTTGAAGAGAATTGGTTTTAGCTCTTCTTTGAAGGTCTGGTAGAATTCTGCGCTGAAGCCATCTGGTCCTGTGTTTTTTTGGATGGGAGACTTTTGATGACTGCTTCTATTTCTTTGGGGGATATAGGACTATTTAATTGATTTACGTGGTCCTGATTCAGCTTTGGTAAGTCAAATCGATCAAGAAAATTGTCCATTTCATTTAGATTTTCAAATTTTGTGGCATATAGACTTCTGAAGTAAGTCCTAATGATTGTTTGGATTTCCTCAGTGCCTGTAGTTATGTCCCCCTTTTCATTTCTGATTTTGTTGATTTGGGTGGTGTCTCTCTGCCTTTTAGTTAGCTTGGCTAAGGGTTTGTCAATCTTTTTGATTTTCTCAAAGAACCAGCTCTTGGTTTCATTGATTCTTTGAATTGTTTTATTTGTTTCCAATTGATTGATTTCAGCCCTGAGTTTGATTATTTCCAGCCGTCTACTCCTTTTTGGTGTGTCTGCTTCTTCTTTTTCTAAGGTTTTTAAGTGGGCTGTTAAGTTGCTTGAATGAGCTGTCTCAAATTTCTTCTTGAAGGCACTTAGTGCTATGAACTTTCCTCTTAGCGCTGCTTTCATTGTATCCCACAAGTTTGGGTATATTGTGTCTTCATTTTCATTGAGTTCTAGGAAGACTTTAATTTCTTTCTTTATTTCTTCCCTGACCCAGCTGTCATTTAGTAACAAGTTGTTCAGTTTCCATGTGTGTGTAGGCTTTTTGCTATTTCTGTTGTTGTTGAGATCCAGCTTTATTCCATGGTGATCAGACAAGATACAAGGGATTATTTTACTCTTCTTGTATCTGTTGAGGCTTGCTTTGTGACCAATTATATGGTCTATTTTGGAGAAAGTTCCATGAGGTGCTGAGAAGAAGTTAATTTCTTTTGTGTGTTCTGTAAATGTCTGTGAGGTCCATTTGATTCATGACCTCTGTCACAGATATTATTTCTTGGTTTAATTTCTGTTTTGTTGACCTGTCCTTTGTTGAGAGTGGGGTGTTGAAGTCTCCCACTATCAATGTGTGGGGATCTATATGTGGTTTAAATTTTATCAATGTTTCTTTTACAAATGTGGGTGCTCTTGTATTTGGGGCATAGATGTTCAGGATTGTGATGTCTTCCTGGTGGAATTTTCCCTTGATGAGTATGAAGTGTCCTTCCCCATCTCTTTTGATTAATTTTGGTTGAAAGTCTATTTTATCAGATATTAGAATGGCTACTTCTGCTTGTTTCTTGGGTCCATTTGCTTGGAAAGTCGTCTTCCAAACTTTTACCCTCAGGTAATGTCTATCTTTGTGTCTTAGGTGTGTTTCTTCTATGCAGCAGATTGCGGGGTTTTGTTTACGTATCCATTCTGTTAATCTGTGTCTTTTTACTGGAGAGTTGAGTCCATTGATGTTGAGAGATTAATGACCAGTGGCTGTTAGTTCCATTGATTTTGATGTTGGCTGTGGTCATATGGTTGTGTGCTTGGTTGCTTTTTTTTTACTGTAGTCAGGTTTTTTCCTCTGTTTTCTTAAATGTAGCTCGTTTTCTTGGGTTGTATTTTCCCTTCCAGTGTCTTCTGTAATACTGGATTTGTATGTAGGTATTGTTGAAATTTGTTTTTGTCATTGAATATCTTGTTTTCTCCGTCTATGAGGACTGAGAGTTTTGCAGGGTATAGTAGCCTGGGCTAACATCTGTGTTCTCTTAGGGTCTGCATGATATCCTTCCAGGCCCTTCTGGCTTTCATAGTCTCTGTTGAAAAGTCAGGTGTGATTCTAATGGGTTTGCCATTATATGTTACTTGGCCTTTTTCCCTTGCAGCTCTTAGTATTTTTTTTTTGTTCTGTATACTTACTGTTTTGATTATTATGTGGCGGGAGGATTTTCTTTTCTTGTCAAATTTGTTGGGTGTTCTGTAGGCCTCATGTATTCTTATTGGCTTCTCCTTTAACTTGGGGAAATTTTCTTCAATGATTTTGTTGAAAATATTTTCTGGGCTTTGGGGAAGGGAATCTTCTCTTTCCTCTATACCTATTATTCTTAGGTTTTGTCTTTTCATACTGTCTTGGATTTCTTGGATGGTCTGTGTCAGGAATGTTTTGGATTTAACATTTTCTTTGACAGATACATCGATTTCTTCCATTGTATCTTCTACACCTGAGATTCTTTCTTCCATGTCTTGTAGTCTGTTGGTTATACTTACCTCTGTAGTTCCTGTTTTCTTCCCTAAATTCTTCCTCTCCATTATTTCCTCCATTTGTTTTTTTCTTTAATTTTTCCAGTTCTATCTTCAGGTCTTGATTTGTTTCGTTTACTTCCTTCACCTGTCTGATTGAATATTTTCCTCTATTTCTTTTAGTTCCTTCAATTCTGTTTCTTTTACTTCTTTCAGTGATTTAATTATTTCTTCTCTGAAGGCCACAAACTGTTTGGCTGCATCTTCCTGTATTTCTTCACGGATGGCCATAATCTGCTTGTCTTTATTTTCCTCCATTTCTTTATGGATAGCCATGATCTGTTCTTTTTTTTTTAATCTTCCTCTAATTCTTTATGTATTTTATTTGTTTCCTCTATTATCATCTTCATCAGCATAGATGTTAGGTCATCTTCTTGATTTTTTATTATGCTGCGTTGTCCAGGGCTGTTCGCCCCTGGATGGCTGGGTTCTGGAGATGCCATATTTCTCTGTCTTTTGTTGGTTGAGCTTTTACACTGACCTCTACCCATTGGGTTGTTTTAGGTGTTGGCTGTTACTTTCTGTGCTTTCTGGAGTCCTGAGGTAGGGAGAATCCCCTTGGCTGGAAGATAATTTTTCCCGAAGGAGTCCTCCTCTGCTTTTTGGTTATGGTCATTGTGTGGCCAGTGTTTCTCAGGAATTGCCACTGCTCACCTCAGGTGTATAGCCCTGAGTAGTATCTGTGGTCTTTGTTAGGCAGGGGGGCCATCCTCTTACCCATAGAAGTTCTGAAGACAGCTGTCCCACTGCTGGGTTTCTCGTTATAAATTTAGTGAGCTGCTGCTATTGTTACATTTTTCCAGGTATAGTTCTCTTGAAGAACCTGCTGATTCCCTAGCTGTGGGGTTTTCTTCCAACAGGGAAACTCAGTCTGTTATCCTGGGGCACACAGTTCTGTCCCGGAAAGTGAGAGGAGCACCCAGCAAGTCTCTGGGCCAGAGGCTGAGTGCTCTGCTCTGGGCCTGGAGAAGGTGCACCTAGGTTGAGTTGGTGCCTGGGGGCGCAGCTCTGGTCTGGAGGCTGGGTGCCTCAGTCTTGACCAGAAGCTGTGTGTCCCTGTCTGGGATGTCGGCTGCAGGCACTGCTCTGGTCCAGATGCTGTGGGTGCAGCCCTCTTGAAGGACCAGGGATTCCCACAGTTTTGTCAGTCTAGCTAGTGGTAACTGTTTGATCCTTGGCACAGTATCTGAGGGCTGCTGTAATGGCTCTCTGGCTTTTGAAGGTCTGAGGATGCAGCTGTGTGCCCCAGTGTCCTAGCGGTACTCAATAATGGCAGATGAGCACAGTGCTCCTGCCTGCAGTAGAAGGCTAGAGCCTAGAGTCTGCTTAAATCCAAAAAGTCTTTTGGTGCTGGGTGTCCTGAGCGTTAGACCTGATGATACCCCCCGCTGGGGGTTTCCTCCTGCCAGGGACACCCAGTCTTTGCTTTGGAGACCACAGTTCTGTCTGGGGGGGCGGCAAGCGGAACCCACAGGCACAGACGCCTGCCCGTGGCTCTGCCTTTCTGGCCGTTGGGATCCTGGGCATCTCCCTAAACTGGGTAATTTTCCCGAGACCTTTTCAGGGTGGTGGTATCAGCTGAGTGCTCTGAGATCAGACCAGCTGTTTCCCTCCCTGTGGGTTTGCACCCAATGGTGAAACTGAGTCTCTGGTGCCCTGGGGCCCACAGTTCTATCTGAGGCGGCTAATCAGGCATGCAGGTAGGCCGGGCTCTGCGCAGGCACCTGGGTCCCTGGCTCTGGCTCCGGGCTGGCTCCTGGGGTGCCCGCGGAACCCGAGTCTTTTCCAGGGGATGTCTGGGTGATCTAAGGTCGGTCCCAATTGTTTCCTGCTCTGTAGGGTTATCTCTCGCTTGGAAAATCCAGTCTGTGATGTTGTGGGCCCACAGTTCAGTCTGGGACAGTGACTAGATCACGCTGGTGTGTAGCTCTGGGCTGGCAACCAAGCACCTGGTGGAACCAGGGTCTCTTCTGCGGTTTAGCCGGGTGAGAGTTAAAGCTGATTGAATCCCCCACTGTGGGGTTTCCTCTCACCTTTGAAACACAATCACTTGTGTTTTATGGCCGTGAGTTCTGCTTGCTGGTCACTGTGCCCATCCCGCTGTGCTGCTGTTCAGAATGAGAGTCCTCCTGGTGCCACCCAAATTTTCCCATCTTTTTAAGTTGCTTTTGTAAAGGATGTTTTATCAAAGCAATAGTAATCACAAATAAGACACATCCTTTACCCTTTCTCTCTGTTCCATCTTTTATCTAATAAAATTTCCTTCCCTCATTGAGTTCCCCTTCTCTAAACCTACTACAGTTGTGTTCATGTTTATATATTCATATTTAAATTATAAGAATTATAAATCATAGGGTACATGTATTATTCTACCTATCTGCTCTCAAATGTACCTGTATATCTCACTCAGTACCATTGAAGTACAGTTATTTGTTGATAGACTCTATATTCGAGGATTTTATCTCATACTTATGAGTAAATATAATATTTTAAAAATGGGAAACTCAAGGCCCATATTAAGCAATATGCTAAATAATGTCATCTATACATTCTCTAAAAATAAACTGAACAACTTCTTTTGAAGGCCACAGATAGAGGTGTATGACAGCATTATAGACCAGATACAGTTAATCATGTACTGTCTGTGTCTTTATACAGGTTTAATATCCTCTTTATAGATGCCCCCTTATCATTAGTTATTTTTCTATTGTTGTGATAAACAACATGACCAAAGCCACTATAAAGAAAGGCATCACTGGGGCTTTCAGAGAATCAGAATCCATGATATTAGAATGAAGACAACAGGCAGCAGTCCTAGTAGTAGCTGGAGCCCAACTCAAGCTCACAATTTCAACTCTATGTAAGTATATAAATATGTATGTATGTATGCATGCACATATGTATGTGTACCATGTGTGTGCCATTACTGGAATTACAGATATCTGAGAATCATCAAACAACAGCTTGGAATTAAATCAGAGTCTTTTACAAGAGAAATAACTATTCTTAACCATTGACCTGACACTCTACCCTTAAACCTTTCTGTTTTAATATTTATCTTCTTTTATCTTCTCAATTCCTCTTTCCTCTCACATTTACTGTCCTTCCCCAATCCAGCTTTCCTTCTCCTTCTCTCTGTCCTCTCCTTCTTTCAATCCTCTCCTTTCTTTCCTTTTTTCATCCCATCTTCCCCATTCCCATTCATTCTTTCCTTTCATCTCTTTCCCTGATGATTCTTTCTTCGGTTGTGATCAGAATGTTTATTATTTCCTTAGGATTGTTATCAAAATTTTTTCTAGTATTATTTCTGTGAAACTCACTTGGTCTAATGATTTTTGGTTTTAATTGAAGACTGTCATAAGTGCATCTCAGTATTTGCAGTTTGAGAGCTCTAAGTTGGTCCTTGAGCGTCTATCTTGACCACCACTCCCCACAATGATTGTTACTTGCATTGATGATAGTTTTCACTATAGATTTGACCTGGATACTCTCATACCACAGAACCTTGGCTATTTCCTATCTTATTTGTTGGCTGCTTTGCATAGGTGCCTACAATCTAGCCCAGCTTCTCATATTTTATAAACCAGGCCTTTGCAGTGAGAACTGAAAAGCATCAGACAAGCAGTGGCAGGAAGATGGAGTCACAGACCCAGGTCTTCATATTCCTACTCCTCTGGATGTCTGGTGAGACTTTAAGATTACTGGAATAACATCAAAGTAATTCTTTTGTAGAGAAACAGCTATTTACTATTAGATTGCAACAGCATGCATGTAATACAGTTAGAAAAGGCATTTTTGATCCCAACAATTGTATCAGAATTCTTTTTGTGTATATGTGTATACTTATTGTCTATTTCTGATTGCAGGTGCTGAGGAAAACATTGTGATGACCCAGTCTCCTGAATTCATGTCCACATCTGTAGGAGACAGGATAACCCTAACCTGCAAATCCAGTCAGAATGTGTATAAAGGTGTAGCTTGGTACCAACAGAAATCAGGGCAGCCTCCAAAACTGCTAATCTATGGTGCATCCTATCGGCCAACTGGGGTCCCTGATCGCTTCACAGGCAGTGGATCTGGGACAGATTACACTCTCAGCATCAGCAGTGTGCAGGCTGAAGATCTGGCAGTTTATTACTGTCAGCAGAGTGTTAGTACTCCTCCCTCAGTGCTTCAGCCTCCAACACAAACCTCCTTGAGAGTCTCACCAGCTGCCTGTACCACACACAGTCCTGGACCTGCACACTTCCCCTTTCTGCCTGAGATCTGCTATATGTGACTAATTGATGAAATGTTCAGCAGAAAATTATTAAAGACGTGGCCTCCATTCTTGTATATTTTTGGCAATACAGAGGCATATGGATAAAAAGTAAGAAGCTATATTAAGAGATTTAGAAGTTGGGGTATTGCACTGAGAGGATACAGTACAAGCAAGAAGCATCACTGAACTTTGCAATATCATGTTGGCTTTAGACATCTCTATGTTATACGCTCAAGGTATGATGAATCTATATAAATTAGGACAGAGTTTAAAATCATTTACAAAGACTACACCATCATGAGATTATCAGTTTAGATTAAGAATCCTCAAGCTTTGGTTAATGAAATCTTTCAAGAAAATTGTCCATTTCATTTAGATTTTCAAATTTTGTGGTGTATAGGCTTTTGAAGTAAGACCTAATGACTCTTTGAATTTCCTCAGTGTCTGTCGTTATGTCCTCTTTTTTGTTTATGACTTTGCTGATTTGAATATTTTTTTCTCTGCCTTTTAGTCAGTTTGGCTAAGGGATTGTCTATTTTGTTGATTTTCTCAAAGTCTCAGCTCTTGGTTTCATTGATTCTTTGAATTGTTTTCTTTGTTTCTAACTCAGTGATTTCAGGTGTGAGTTTGATTATTTCCACCAGTATACTCTTCTTTGGTTCGTCTTCTCCTTTATTTTTCCTAGGGCATTTAGGTGTGCAGTTAAGGTGCTTGTATGAAATATGTCAAACTACTTTTTGGAGGCATTTAGCGCTATGAACTTTCTTCTTAGCACTGCTTTCATTGTGTCCCATAACTTTTGGTATGTTGTGCCTTCATTTGCATTGAATTTTAGGAAGTCTTTAATTTCTTAATTTTTTTTTTCATTTCTTCCCTCAGCAAGCTGTTGTTAAGTAGATAGTTGTTCAATTTCCATGTGTATATAGGATTTTGTTATTTCTGTTGTTATTGTGGTCTAGTTTTACGCTGTGGTGGTCTGATAAGTTACAAGGAATTATTTCGATCTTCTTGTATCTGTTGAGCCTTACATTGGGCCTGAATATATGATCAATTTTTAAGAGGGTTCCATGATGTGGTTAAAAGAAGGTATAGTCTTTTGAGTTTGGGTACAAAGTTCTGTAGACATCGATTAGGTCCATTTGATTTATAACATCTGTAAGTGTTATTATTTCCCTATTTAGCTTCTGTCTAGATGAACTCTCCCTTGGTGAGAGTGGAGTATTGAAGTCTCCCACTATTAAGGTGCTGAGATCAATGTGTGATTTAAGCTTTAATAATGTTTCACTGACAAATGCAAGTGCTCTGGTATTTGTGGCATAGATGTTCATGATTGAGATGTCCTCCTGGTGGATTTTTCCTTTGATGAGAATGAAGTGCCCCTCCTCATCTTTTTCGATAAATTTTGTTTGAAATTCTATCTTATTAGATATTAATGTAGCTACCTCAGGTTGTTTAATGGATCCATTTGTTTGAAAAAACATTTTTTGCAGCCCCTTACTCTGAGATGTTTCTGTTGTTTTTCTTGAAGAACTGTGTTTCTTGGATACAGTAGAATGCTGGATCCTGTTTCTGCAAGCATTCTGTTAGTCTGTGTCTTTTTATTGGAGAGTTGAGGCCCTTGATGTTGATAGATAATAGTGACCAAAGACTGTTAGTTCCTTTCATTGTGGCGTTGGTGATGTCACTGTGTTTCAATGCTTTTTTCCTTTATTTTTTTGTTGTAAAGTTATCTATATCCTGTGTTTTCTGTTGGTATAATGTTCTTTTAAAATGTATATGCCTTACCCTTGTTAATTCAAATGCTGAGTTTCCCACCCCCAACTCTCTGGTTTCAATCTGGATATTGCATTGTGATACTCACTATAAGCATCCTGCCTCAACTCTTGTGTAAACAGGACACAAATAAAGCAACTAGATACAATGTTGTGCAATGGGAGGAGCCAGAGGACAGGAAAGAGGGGAGGAGCTAGAGAACAGGAAGGGGCGAGAAGGAGGAGGAGCTCGAGGAGAGCAGAGCTGGGAGGAGAGAGCTTGGAGGACTTGGAGCATGAACCAGACCTAAGATTTCACAAAAAGCAAGTATAATGTGGGAAATCTAAATGTTAGGAAACTGAGGGCTTGGAGGTTTAGGAGGGAGTAAATATTGCCCAGCATTGTGTTCTAGGTTAACTAAAAACCCAGTCTCTGTGTGGTGATTTGGTTATACAGCTGCTGAGGATTAACAGCAGCGTTACTAGAAGATAAAACAATAGTAAATACTAATCACCGCCTACAACAGTTTTCTTGGCTGTAGTTGATCTTGTTGGATTGGAGGTTTCCTTCTAGTATCTTCTGTAGTGCTGGGTTTCTGTGTAGATATTAAGTTTAGTTTTGTCATAGAATATTTTTCTTTTCTTCAGCTATGTTGATTAAAATCTTCGCTGTGTATAGTAGTTTGGGTTGTCATCTGTGGTCTCTTAGAGTCTGCATTACATCTGCCCAGGCCCTTATGGCTTTCATAGTTTTTATTAAAAAGTCTGGTATGATTCTGATAGGTCTGCTTTCATATGATACTTGGCATTTTTCCCTTGCTGATTTTAATATTTTTTTATTGTTCTGTATGTTTAGTGTTTTGAGTATTATGTTACATGAAGAGATTCTTTTTTTTGGTCTAGTCTATTTGGTGTTCTCTTGGCTTCTTGTGAGTTAATGGACATTTCCTTAAGTTAGGAAAATTTTCTTCTAGGATTTTCTTGAGAATGTTTTCTGGATTTTGGCTCCAGGAATCTCTTTTTTTCTTTTGTTCTTTGTTACATTTTATTAACTCTGTATCACAGCTGTATCCTGCTCCCTCATTCCCTCTCAATCCCACCCTCTCTCTCTCTCATCTTTAATACACTGCTAGGTAGAGTCTTTCAGAGGCCCTCTGTGGTAGGCTCCTGTCCTGTTACTTGTTTTCTCCTATGTCCAATGCACATCCGATTTGTCTTTCTAAGTGAGGATTGATCATCTAACCCAGGTCCTCTTTCATGTTTATCGTCTTTAGGTGTATAGATTACATTATGTTTATCATATCTTATAGGTTTATATAAGTGAGTATATATATACCATGTATGTCTTTCTTCTTCTGGGATACCTCACTCAGAATGATCTTTTCTAGATCCAACCAGTTGCCTGCAAATTTCATGATTTCTTCATTTTTGATTGCTGAGTAGTATTCCATGGTGTAAAAATATCACAATTTCTGTATCCATTCCTCCGTTGATGGACATCTAGATTGTTTCCATTTTCGGCCTATTACAAATAAAGCTACTACAAACATGGTTGATTAAATGTCCTTGTTGTGTACTTGAGCAAATTTTGCATATATGCCTAGGTGTGGTATAGTTGGGTCTTGAGGAAGCACTATTCCTAAAGGTCTGAGAAAGCGCCCGATTGACTTCCAAATTGGTTGTACCAGTTTACATTCCCACCAGCAATGGAAGAGGGTTCCCTTTCTCCACAAACTCTCCAGCATGTGTTATTATTTGAGTTTTTGAACACAGCTCTTCTGATGGTTGTAAGGTGAAATCTCAGGATCATTTTGATTTGCATCTCCCTGATGGCTAAGGATGTTGAGCATCTCTTTAAGTGTTTCTCTGCCATTCGACATTCTTCTACAGAGAATTCTCTGTTTAGCTCTGTACCCCATTTTTTAATTGTATTACTTGATTTCTTGATTTTAACTTCTTTAGTTCTTTATATGTTCTGGATAACAGCCCTCTGTCAGATACAGGGTTGTTTTCCAGGCTGTAGGCTGTTGTTTTGTTCTGACGACAGTGTCTTTTGCTTTACAGAAGCTTTTCAGTTTCATGAAATCCCATTTATTGATTGTTGCCCTGAGAGCCTGTGCTGTTGGTGCTTTGTTCAGGAAGTTGTCTTCTGTGCCAATGTGTTCTAGGCTCTTCCCCACTTTTTCTTCTAACTGATTTAGAGTATCTGGTTTTATGTTGAGATCTTTTATCCACTTCTACTTTAGTTTTATGCAGGGTGATAAATATGGATCTATTTTCATTTTTCTGAATGTAGTCATCCAGTTGGACCAGCACCATTTGTTGAAGATGCTGTCTTTTTTTTCCATTGAATGGTTTGGGGATCTTTGTTAAAAATCAAGTATTCATAGTTGTGTGTATTTATTTCTGGGTCTTGTAATCATTTCCATTGAACCTCTTTTCTGTTTCCATGCCAATACCATGCAGTTTTTATTACTATTGCTCTGTATTATAGCTTGAGACTGGGGATGGATATACCTCCAGATGCTCTGTTGTTGTACAGTATCGTGTTGGAGATTCTGGGTTTTTTGTTTCTCCATATGAAGTTGGGAATCTTTCTTTCAAGGTCTGTAAAGAATTGAGTTGGTATTTTGATGGGAATTGAATTGAATCTGTGTATTGCTTTTGGCAGTATGGCCATTTCACAATGTTAATCCTACCAATCCATGAGCACGTGAGATCTTTCTGTCTTCTGATATCTTCTTCAATTTCTTTCTTCAGAGACTTAAAGTTTTTTTTCAAAGAGGTGTTTCACTTGCTTGGTTAGAGTCACCCCAAGGTACTTTATGTTATCAGTGGCTATTGTGAAGGGTGTTGTTTCCCTGATTTCTTTCTTGGCCCTTTTGTCTTTGGTATTGATTTTTTTTTGAGTTGATTTTGTATCCTGTGACTTTGTTGAAGGTGTTTATCAGCTGAAGGAGTTCTCTGGTTGAATTTTTGGGGTCACTCATGTATACTATCATATCATCTGTGAATAGTGACATTTTGACCTCTTCCTTTCAATTTGTATTCCCTTGATCTCCTTTAGTTGTCTTTTTGCTGTAGCTAAGACTTCAAGTACTATGTTGAAAAGATCTGGAGAGAGTGGGCAGCCTTGTCTTGTCCCTGATTTCAGTGGGATTGATTTAAGTTTTTCTACATTTTGTTTTAGACGCATCAGGCAAGAGTAGAGGTCTGATCTCTGATATTAGAAATAAATTAAAACAAAAAGGGGGAACTGTAGAGAGCTGCGGAATGCTATGTCTTAAAGATGGAGCTGGTTTCCGCCTTCCACCTTCCCGATGGTGAGTGCTCTCTGTCACAAACAATTCCACATTTGGCTAAGGCTGAGGATCTGGCTTGCTTCCATGTATGTGGACCTATCTGCATTGCCCACGTGGCACGCCTGGGTTGGCTACCCAGAAGCTATTTAAGCTGTGGGCTGGCTTTCCCCAGGGTCCGAGGATTGTTCAAGGTTCCTGAATAAACTGCATTGAAAAAAAAAAAAGTTTCTCTACATTGAGTTTTATGTTGGCTATAGGCTTGCTATATATTGCCTTTACTATGTTTGCCATCAGGAAGATGCAATTCAAAACAACTCTGAGATTTCGCCTTACAGAATGGCTAAGATAAAAAAAAAAGTCAAGTGGCAATAGATGCTGGAGAGGATGTAGAGAAAGAGGCAACCTCCTTATTTGTTGGTGGGAATGTAAACATGCTTATCCACTTGGGAAATCAATCTGGTGCTTTTTCAGACAATTTGAAATAGCATTTCCTAAAGATCCAGCTCTAGCACTCCTAGGCATATTTCCAAAATATGCTCAAGTACAGAACAAGGACATTTGTTCAACCATGATCATAGCAAGTTTATTTGTAATAGCCAGAACCTGGAAACAACCAATATGTCCCTCAATGGAGGAACAGATGCAGATATTGTGGTACATTTACACAATGGACTACTACTCAGCAATTATAAACAAGGAAATCATGAAATTTGCAGAAAAAAATGGTGGGAACTAGAAAAGATCATCCTGAGTGAGGTATCCCAGAAACAGAATGACACACACAGTATATACTCACTTATAAGTGGTTACTAGACATATAGACTAAACCTGCAAAGATCTGTACACCTAAAGAAGGTGAGGTAGAAGGAGGACCCTGGGTGAGATGATCAATCCTCACTCTGAACGGCAAATGAGACAGACATTGCAAGATGGAGAAAACAAGAAACAGGACAGGAGCATATGAAGGAGGGCCGCTGAAATATTCTACCTAGCATTGTATCAAAGTAGATACTGAGATAAACTTTCGACAGTGTGGGAAATCTAAGGAATCAAGGAGCAGAGAGTAAGACCTGGAGAGAACAGGAACTCCACAAGGAGAGCAACAGAACCAAAACATCTGGGCACAGGGGTCTTGTCAGAAGCTGATACTCCAATCAAGGACCACTGATGGAGATAAACTAGAACCCATGCACAGATGTAGCCCATGGCAGTTCATTGTCCAAGTCAGTTCCATATTAATGGAAACAGGGACTATCTCTGACATGAACTGATTGTCCTGTTCTTTGATCACCTCCCCTTGAGGGGGAAACATCCTTACAAGACCACAGAGGAAGACAATGCAGCCACTCCTAATGAAACCTGATAGGAAGGAAGGAAGGAAGGAAGGAAGGAAGGAAGGAAGGAAGGAAGGAAGGAAGGAAAAGAAAACCTCCCCTATCTGTGGACTTGGGTAGGTGAATGGGTGGAGAAGGGGAAGGGATGGTGGTATAGGGGGGGAGGTGGGAGGGAGTGAGGAACAGGCAGAATACAGAGTAAATAAACTATAATTAATAAATATAAAAATGAAAAGAAAAGAAAAAGGACAAAGAATTTTTGTTCTATAGTGTTGTCCAAGGAAGTCTTGGCTAGGTCCATTGTGAACATGGGGCCTGATCCTTGAAGGAGTTAAGGTTTCAGTCCTTGGAAACTGGGTGTTTCCTCCTGAAGGGCCATGGGTATCAGTCCTAGGGTAGTTGTGACTGGCACATCCTGTGTTTTCTTTGCCAACAGTGGCTGATTTAGCTCTCCCCTCACCTTGATTCAGCACCTCTCTTTAAATAGCGTAGAAGATGCTACACTTCATAATAAACTTGCTAGTCATAGTCATCAAGGTATGAAAGCCTTCCTGGTCACATCTTTTCCTTCTTTCTTCTTAGTTCCTCCTTCTGTCTTCTTCCACTTGACATCTCATAATTCCTGACTTTTATATCATCAAGTTTATGTCACTGTGGAATGTTTTTCTTCTTCTGTCTATTGTTATTGATAGGTTTCTTGAGTATAATAATTTTGTTTGGAAACTGTTGTCTCTCAGAGTTTGTAGAACATCCTTACAGGACCTTTCTTTTAGGGTTTTCACTGAGAAATCAGGAGTTATTTTGATGGTTCTGCTGTACATGTGACTTTGTCTTTTCCCCTTGAATCCTTTACTAATCCTCCCCTCCCCATATATGTTGAGTATTTTGATTTCTATGTGTTGTGGAAATTTTCTTTTTTCTTTTTTTTTCCTTTTTTTCACATTCTGTTTGGTATACTGTATTGCTCTTGTACATCACTTGACAGGCAACTCATTGTTTAGATTAGAGAAATATTCTATGATTTTGTTGAAAATATTTTCTGTGCTTTTGACCCGATTATTTTGTTTCCTCCCAATGGAAGATAAACTGTGAAACAGCCTTAAACATATTTCCATAGGAGATGTGTACGTATGTATAACATTCATCTCTTCCCAAGTGCATGTGCTTGTGGGACATTGATTTTGAAATACAAAAACCCAGGATAGCTAAAACAATTGTGTATAATAAAAGTACTGGCGGTATCACCATTCCTGATTTCAAGTAGTATTACAGAGTCACAGCAATAAAACTGCATAACATTTGCATAAAAGACACATTAATCAATTGAATCAAGTAGATCTATAACATAAACATAAACAAATATAAACAAACACAGGTATGGATATCATATTCTTGAGAAATAAACAAAAAATGCATATTGGAAAACAGCATCTTCAATAAATGGTGCAGGGCAAACTGGATGTCTGCATATAGAAGAATGCAAATAGATCCACACTTATCATCTTGCATAATACTCAAGTCCATGTGATTGAAACACTTCAGCATATGCCATATACACTGAGTGCAATATAACTGGGAAATACCCTTTAAAACATTCCCATAGAACATTATTGTCTGTACAGAATGCCTATAGCACAGGCAGTAAGATAAACAATTGATGAATGGGACCTCAAGGAAGAGAAAATTTTTTCCTAAGGCAAAGAAACACTGTCAAGTTGTAAAGTGGCCATCTATACAATAAGAAAAGATCCATATTCAATAGAAGACTGATTGATATCCAACATACATAAAAATTAAAAAAATTAGACATCACCAAACAAAGCAGCCTAATTAAAAATGGGTACAAACCTAAACAAAGAATAGAAGTGACTCAATAGAGGAAACGCAAGTGGTTGAGAAACACTAAAAGAAATGTTCAACACCCTTAGTCATTGGGAAAAAGCAAACCAAAACTACTTTGAGATTCTATCTTCCACCTGTCAGAATGGCTCAGATAAATAACACAAATTAGTCCATGCTGGTGAGGGATGTAGATCCTGGGGGAAAAAAACCCTATTGCTTGTGGGAGTGAAAATTTATATACTCACTGTGGAAATCGCTATGGTGGTTCTTCAGAAAAATTGGAATTGATCCACCTCACAAATCATCTATACCACTTTAGGCATATACACAAATTACATCAGGTCTGATCACAAGGACATTTGCAGAATCATAATCTCATTGGCTTCCTTCATAATAGCCAGACTCTAGAAACAATGTAGATGTCCTTAAACTGATGAATAGACATAGAAATTTTGTTACATTTACACAATTGAGCAAGACTCAGTTATGAAAATAATGATGGCATGGAAGTTGTGGAAGTAGTCAACCAATGTTTTATTTGATTCAAGGCCCACTTCCCAAGATCAAACCCATACCCAACATTGCTAGAGGAACCAAGAACTAGACTATACAGCTCAGACAATGAGGGTAAAACCAAACATGATTAGTCATAAAAAGTATCAATACAATGACTTAGAATGATATTCTGCAATACTCATAGATATGTACATTTTCCGCTACTCATCAGAGACACTTTTTCCAGAAACAGATGTGAACAGATGCAGAGAATCACAGCCAGATATTATGCAGAGTGTAAATAGAAGGTCTTCATAAAGCCTGTTTATTCAGATATCAGAGATTTCTAAGAACAGTTTAAGATCCAGAGTAGGTGCAGGACACCAGGAGAACAATGCTCAGTGAATCAACTAGGCAATACTCATATGAGTTTGCAGAGACCTAAAGGGCAAGCATTTGACCTACAATGGCCTGAGGAATGTCCTCTGTGTGTATATTACAGCTTTTAGGTTAGAACTTTCATGTTACTCCTGCTGTGATTAGGAGTGAGTCTGATTCTTGTGTCTGTGCTAGGGACTCTTTTATCCCTGTTTTATTCTGATATCCAACTTTGATATGATAGTCTTTGCTTCATCTTATTATATATTATTTTCTGATGTCTGGTTCTTATCCCTTAGAAACTTATTTTCCTTTTTCTAATAAGAGACATAAAGGGAGTTGATCCTGAGTGGAGGAGCTGCACAGAGGATCTGGAAGGAGTGAAGGGATGGGAAACTATAATCAAGATACATTGTCTTGAAAGAGAATCTATTTAAAAAAAAACATGGACATCAAAAGAAGAAGAAAACAGGAAACAACCTAGGAATCTACCACATAGGGCCTCTGAAAGCCTCTGCCCTGCAGACTATCAAAGCAGATGCTGAGCCTGATGGCCAACTGTCAGGCAGAGTGAATGGAATTTTATGTAAGAAGTGGGAAATAGCAAGAGCTGGAGAGGACAGGAGCTCCACAAGGAGAGCAACAAAACAAGAAAATTTGAACACAGGGAACTTCCCAGAGACTCATACTCCAACCAAGGACTATTCATGGAGATAACCTAAAACCCCTTCACAGATGTAGCCAATGGCAGTTCAGTGTCCAAGTGGGTTACCTAGTAGTGGGAAGAGGGACTGCCTCTGACATAATCTGATTGGCCTGCTCTTTGATCACCTCTCCCTGATGGGGGAGCAGCCTTACCAGGCCACAGAAGAGGACAATGCAGCCACTTTTGATGAGAACTGATAGACTAAGATCAGAAAGGAGAGGAGAACCTCCCCTATCAGTGGACTTGGGGAGGGGCATGCATGCAGAAAGAGGAGGGAGGGTGGGATCAGGAGGGGAGGAGGGAGGGGCTTATGGGGGGATACAAAATGTTGTCGTTTTTCCGTTGTATGATCTGGCTTCTTTGTAAAAAATGAGGTGTCTGTATGTTTATTTCTGGGTCTTCAATTTGATTCCATTGATTCTCCTGTCTGTTTCAATGTTACTAGCATGCTCTTTTTGTTTTGTTTGGTAGTACAACTTGAGATCATGGATGGCTTACCTCCAGAATTACTATTTTTGTACAGGATGATTTTAGCTATTCTGAGCTTTTTGTTTTTCCACATAAAGTTGACAATTGTTCTTTCAAGTTCTGTAAGAATTGCATTGAAAGTTTAGATTGGATTTCGAGCATGGGAGACCTTTCCATCTTCTGATATCATCTTCTATTTCTTTCCAGAGACATAAAGGGTTTTTTCTTTTTTCTTTTTTTTTTTTCATACAAGTCTTTCACTTGCTTTGTTAGAGTTACACCAAGGTACTTTATGTTCTTTGTGGCTATTGTGAAGGGTGTGGTTTCCCTAATTTCTTTCTAAGCCCTTTTGTCTTTTGTATTCAGGAAGGCTACTGATTTTTTTTGAGTTAATTTTGTAGACAGCCACTTTGTTGTAGATGTTTATCAGCTGTAAGAGTTCTCTGTTAGATTTTTTGGGGTCACTCATGTATACTATCATATTATGTGAGAATAGTGATACTACGACTTCTTCCTTTCTTATTCGTATTCTCTTTTGTTGTTTCATTTTTTTCTAACTAGGACTTCCAGCATTATGTTGAAGAGAATGGGCAGGTTTGATTTGTCCCTATTTCAGTGGAAAGGATTTAAGTTTCTCTTCATTTAGTTTGACGTTGGCTGTATGCTTGCTGTACATTGCCTTTACTATATTAAGATATGTGCCTTGTATTACCAATCTCTCCATGTCTTTAAATGTGATTTTGTCAAATATTTTTTTCAACATCTAAGGAGGTGATCATATGAATTTTTTACTTTCAGTTGGTTTCTATGTTTGATTTCATTGATGGATTTCCATATATTAAACCAATGCTGCATGCCTGGGATGAAGCCTTCTTGTACATGGTGTATGATATCTTTGATGTGTTCATGGATTCTGTTTGCAAATATTTTATTGAGTATTTTTTCATCACTGTTCATAAACAAAATTGGTCTGAAATTCTTTCTTTGTTGTGTCTTTGTGAGATTTAGGTATGAGGGTGACTGTGGCCTCATAGAATGAGTTTGGTAATGTTCCTGCCAATGTTGTATTTTTTGGAATGTTTTAAAGGGTAGTGGTGCTAGCTCTTCTCTGAAGGTCTGGTAACATTTTTCCCTGAAACTATCTAGCTCTAGGCTATTTTTAGATGGAAGAGTTTTGATGAGAACTTCTTTATCCTTAAGGAATATAGGACTATTTAATTTATTTATCTGATCTCTATTACTCAGCTTTGGTAAATGGTATCTAGGAAGAAAATTGTCAGTTTCATTTATATTTTCAAATTTTGTTGTGTATAGGCTTTTGAATTAGGACCTAATGATTCTTTGGATTTCCTCAGTGTCTGCACTTATGTCCTCCTTTTCATTTTTGTTTTTGTTGATTTGTATAGTGTCTCTCTGCCTTTTAGGTAGTTTGGCTTAGGTTTTATTTATGTTGTTGATTTTCTCAAAGAACCAGCTCTCTGTTTTGTTGATTCTTTGAATTGCTCTCTTTGCTTCTAATTTATTGATTTCATCTCTGTGTTTGATTATTTTCAGCCATTTTATCTTCCAAGGTGTGTCTGATTCTTTTGTTTTCTAGTGCTTTCAGGCATGCCATTAATTTGGTTCTATGAGGTGTCTCCAATTTCTTTATGAAGGCTCTTAGTGCTATGAAATTTCCTCTTAGCACTACTTTCATTGTGTCCCATAGTTTGGATAAGTTGTGTCTCCATTTTTATTGCATTCTACAAAGGCTTTAATGTCTCTATTTTTTCCCTGATCCAGATGTTGTTGAGTAAAGAGCAGTTCAGTTTCCATGTATTTATAGGCTTTTTGCTATTCCTGTTAATGTTAAGGTCGTTCTAGACCATG
Organism: Meriones unguiculatus; assembly: GCF_030254825.1. NCBI lineage: Eukaryota > Metazoa > Chordata > Mammalia > Rodentia > Muridae > Meriones > Meriones unguiculatus. The sequence continues at coordinate 20,879,660 of NC_083353.1, read as the reverse complement.
CTTGTCTGGTATGATACAAGGTATTATTTCAATTTTCTTGTATCTGTTGAGGCTGGCTTTGTTTTTGAATATATAATTAGTTTTGGAGATTTTTCTGTGAGGTGCTATGAAGAAGGTATGTTTTTTAGGGTTTGGGTGAAAGTTCTGTAGACATCTATTAGCTCCATTTGACTTAAGACCTCTGTATGTATCATTATTTCCCTATTTATTTTCTGTCTCGATGATCTGACTGTTTAGTGATGTCTTAGATGTCTCCCACTATTAAGGTGTTCAGGTAAATGTGTGATTTAACCTTTACTAATGTTTCCTTAAAAATATAGGAGTCCTATGTTTCGGGGGGGGGCATAGATGTTTAGGATTGTGACGCCCTCCTGTTGGATTTCTTCTTTGATGAGAATGCAGTGTTCCTTCCCATCTCTTTAGATTAATTTTGGTTAAAAGTCTATTTTATTACATACATGGGTGTCTACTCTATCTTGCTTCTTGGGTCTGTTTCTTTCTTTTTTTTTTTTTTTTGACACCCTTTTTCCAACCCTTTCCTCTGAGGTAGTGTCTATATCTGTTGCAGAGCTGAGTTTCTTGAATGCAGCAGAAAGTGTTGGATTCTGTTTCCATACTATTCTGTTAGTCTTTGTCTTCTTATTGGAGAGTTGAGCCCATTGATGTTGATAGATATTAGTAATCAATGATTATTAGTTCCTTTTACCTGTGGTCTCTTAGTGCCTGCATGATATCTGCCCAGGCCCCTTTGGCTTTCAAGGTTTCAGTTGAGAAGTCTGTTGTGACTCTGATAGGTTTGCATTTGTATGTTAACTAGATTTTCTTCCCTTGTCAGTTTTAATATTTATTTCTGTAATAGACTATTTGGTGTTCTATAAGCTTCTTGTATGTTTTAGAAAATCTTGTTCTAAAGGTTAGGGAAATTTCCTTCTATGATTTTCTCAAAACATTTTCTGGGCCTTGGAGTCTGGAATCTTCTTTTTCATCTATTCCTATTACTCTTTCTATTCCTTTTCTTTTTTTTTCTTTCTAAGTATCCTTGATTTCTTGGGTGATTTGTGTCAGGAACTTTTCTATATTTATGTTTTCTTTGAGAGATGTATTGATTTTTCTAATTGTACCTTCAGCACCTGAGATTCTCTCCTCCATCTTTTGTATTTTTTGGTAATGTTTACCTTTGTAGTTCCTGATCGCTTCTCTAAGTTTTCCAACTCCAGCATTTTCTTCGTTTGTGTTTTCTTTATTGATTCTAATTCAGTTGTCATGTCTTGAAAGATTTTATTCATTTCCTTCACCTGTTTGAGTGTGACTTCCTGTCTGACCATGATGACCTCTATTGTTTTGTTTGTGTCCTCTTTATGTGCCTCGAATAAATACATAATCATAGATTCAAGATCATTTTACTGTATTTCAGTTGCATTAGAATATCCATTGATATTTGGGGATTCTGGTGAAGGCATGATGTTTTTGTTTGTTGTATTCTTACCCTACCCTCCAAACATCTGTTTGTTTGTAGCCTTGGCTCTTTGTTCATAGAGCCTACTGTTGAGTGGATCCACCAGTCTCTGGAGTCTGGAGTAATCTAAAGGAAGATGGGAGATATCCAGGATCTCAAGAATGGGTGCTGGAGATTCAGATGCAACTAAGAAAAGGCGGGAGTTATGTCACATGTTCTCTGCAATTTAACAAATTGTGAGTTTCTGTTTGAACCACTTTCTACTGTAAAAAGAGGCTTTTAAGATGGATGCTAAGAATAGCATGTTTCTATGTGCTTAAATATAAGGACATTGAAAGTAGTTTGATGCCATGTCCATTCAGCAAACAAAACAAAACAAAATAATTGAATAAACAAATAAAGAATGGGAGGTTTTTCCTTGGTCCTAACTCACACACAGTTTCTTGAACAAGTTTGAATTTCTGGTCATCGCCATTAATATCATTCAGTGTATTCCATATAAGGATGGGAACTACTTTCTAAAAGTTCATCTGTAGTCACCTCCTCAGTGTGTCAGCCTATAATACAAACCCCTTTAAGAGCTCAGCCTGTCAGCCAGTGTATGAAGCAGTAGCTTTCATATCTCTACACAAAAATGATAAACAGTCTTCACATTTTCTCTTTCTTTGTGTGTCAACACAACTTTGACAAAAATGTACTTGGTGAAAACGTGTGCTCACTGTGACCATTGTCTCACAAGCTCTCATTGCACTTAGCATTAACCTTAATGTTACCAAGAGAATTCCCAAATCCAGTAGTCTCAGACATATGTTATCTTCTATGCACAGGATATTTTATCTGTTTCTTAAAGGACAAGTTTTCTCAGGCCCTGTGCATATAAGACCTTCTGCATTTCATGAACACAGAGCCCTATGCAGAGGTAAGGCCCTGTACTTTTTAGTTTTGAACTGACAAATGTCTTCTACCAGCCTTACTTTCGAATAGCTGCTTCTTAAGAAAGCATTCCTAACTCCTTATTTCTGTTGCATACCCCACCAGCTCAATCACTTTTCATCTTATTTTCTTGTTTTTTAAATATTTATTTATTTATTATTAATACAATGTCTGTCTGCATGTACACTTGCATGCCCAGAAGAAGACACCAGATCTCATTATAGATGGCTGTGAGCCAACATGTCGTTGTTGGGAATTGAACTTAGCACCTCTGGAAGAGCAGCCAGTGCTCTTAACCTCTGAGTCATCTCTTCATCTTATTTTCTATTGCCTTAGTATTTTTGTCTGACTGAGAGTACTAGCTTCTTTCTTATCAATGTTAAAGAATAGGAAATGTAATTATTAACTTCCTTTGAATGACAACATATATGCATGTTAATGGAATTCCATGCAATGAGAGACAGAAGAGTGTGTATATACATTCATTTGATATGGTGTCTAGCTTTTTTTCAATGTCAAATAAACTATTCATCACAGGTTGCCGGCATGTCAGTTTCTCATCTGTCAACATACCAAAATCTGAGATTTAAGCACCTGTCAACAAAATTGGCAGAGGTGTGGGCTCTTAAAACCACACTATGTGGCAAATGATAGTATAGGGGTAATATTTTAGGAAGACAGATAAGGATGCCAGCCAAAACATTTTTTTTAAATCATATGTATCACCAACAACAAACAACCTGCTAATAAAATTTAATGGGACGTGAAGTGATTTGAACTTATGGCCCCATCTATATACTACAAGTTTTGGAATTCTAGATACACAATTACTGTGTGCATAAATTAAAACATACTATAACACAGCTTGGAGCTAACATTATTTCCATAGGTTACCTCTAGGAGGAGCTATGAACTGTAGGCTTCTTCTGGAGGAGACTAGAGAGAAGTAGTTTGTGAAAGAAACAGGTGGAAGTAGAGAACATCCTTGGCCATGTCTGCAGCATAGAGTGTTACCATCTGCTGCAAAATCAGTGGTATCTACACAGCTCTTACAACCATCTATTTACAACCTGATTCCACCAAAAGCAGAGAAAGGCTTCTCATTTGTTCATCTGTTTAATTCTCAGGCATCTTGGCTGCTCCTGGGTGGAGGATATAGTTCACTTTCTCTACCATCAGCATTCAGACTAAAGATGTAAGGGCTGTTACAGTCTCTTTCTCAGCGCATTAGCCTGTAATACAGACACATTTAGAGCTCAGCCTGATAGCCAGCATCTAAAGCGGCAACTTTTAAATCTCCAAAGAGCCTGGTAATCACTCTCCCATCAGTCCAAGGATCAGTGAGTGTTGCCTTACTCAACTAGACTTGAAGTTCTAGGAGACCAAGGGCCAATGTGTCCTTTAATCTTTTGTGGGAGATATTACTTTGAGTCAAGATTAAATAATTATTTTCCACTACTTTGCCTATCTTGATAGCATGATTTTTAAGATGATTTGACACAAAATATTCTCATTTTTATGGCTGTGATTATTAGCAGAATAAGTAGTTTAGAAACAATTAAAAATGTTCTTTTCATATTAATCACCCATATCCTTTAAATAGTCATTATATTCCAGTAATGAACATATATTTCTTTATTGAACTTCTAATATTACCTATGAATAACTATTGCATATGCATAATATTTGTTTCTGTCTAAGTTATTTAGCAAAACTAAAAGTACTTTCACAAATCATGAGGAATTATGTCATATAAATATATACTTCAGCTAGGCAGGAATGCATCAAAATTTTGGCAGACTCTTAATAAATAAACAATGAAACTGATGAACATTCACCTGTCTAAATCCAACAGTATCCATGTATCCTGCATATGGACAGAACACACATGGGCAGCAGTGGAGACTCGGTGAGCACCTACCTAGCCACTATGCTCCTTATGCTGTACCTGTGGCAAAATTAACTGTATTGGCCTATAGTCATTACACATAATGTTGGATTTTATGAAAGCAATCTTCTTTCAAGATTATGTTACATAACCATGTGTATACCCAGTACTGATGAGATTTTATGTCAAATTGGCACAAACTGGAATCATCTGTAAGAGACAAACCTCAATTGAGAAAATGCCTTAATACTACTGGGCATTGGGCAAGCCTGTAGGGCATTTTCTTAGTTTGTAATTGATGGGTGAAGATCCAGTCTATTGTAGGTGATGCAGCCATTGATGGTGACCCTGGGTTCCTCAACAAAGCAACCCGAGCAAGTCATCAGGAGGATTCCAGTAAGCAGCACTCCATTCCCTCTGCTCAGCTTTTGCTTCTGGGTACATTTTCTGTTTGGATCCCAGTCCTGACTTCCCTCAGTGATGGACTGTTACCTGGAAGAATAAAATTTCCAATCCTTTTATGTTGCTTTTCTTCATGATATTTTATAATAGCCCTAGTAATCCTAAATAAGACACACCCATTACTGTCCTCTTTCTCTCTGTTCCATGTATCATTTACCTCATTTCCTTCTCTCATTGAATTCTACTTCTACACTTCTACCACAATTGTGTTCATGTTTATATAATTATATTTAAACTATAAGATTTATGGGAAGGATCCAAGATGGCAGTGCTGGGAGGACACTCTTTCTGACCTGCAGCACAGTAGGATATGCACAGTGACCATCAGACAGAACCCTTGGTCCTAAAACAGTTTTTCCCAGGTTAGAGGATAGCCCAAGGTGTGGGATTCAATCAGCTTCAACTCACCCAGCTAAACCATGAAAGAGGTCCCGGTTCCACCAGGCGCTTGGTCACCAGCCCAGAGTCACATGCTTTGATCACTGTCAAAGACTGAACAGTGGGCCTCACAACACAAAAGACTGGGATTTCCAGTCGAAAGAAAACCCCACAGTGCAGGAAATGATTGGGACCAACCTTAGGTCACCCAGACAATCCTTGGAAAAGTGCAGCAGGTGTGCAGCAGCCAGGACAGAGCCTGGGACACAGGTGCCAACACAAAGTCTGGCCTTCATGCCTGACTAACAGCCCCAGATAGAACTGTGGCCCAGAGGGATCCAAAGACTGAATTTCTCTGTCGGGTGACTTACAGAGAAAGGAACAGCAGGTTTGACCTTAGAATATTCAGCCGACACCACCACTCCCCCGAAAAGTTTTCAGGAAAAGTTACAGATTCGGCAGAAGCCCAGATGTCCAATTGTCAGCAAGGTGGAGACACACACGCCTGTGCCTGCTGGTTCTACTCACCATCCAGAAAGAATTGTAGTCCCCAAGGCACAGTCTGGGTGTCCCTGACAGGAGGAAACCCCATAGGGAGGGATCATCAGGTCCAACTCTCAGGACATCCAGCACCAGAAGAATTTCTGGGTTAACTCAGGCTCTAGGCTCTAGCCTTCTACTGCAAGCAAGAGTGCCCTACTCACCTGCCATTGATTACTTCTAGGGTACAGGGGCATACAACTGCAACCTCAGACCTACAAATGCCTGAGACCCATTAGAGCAGCCCTCAGATACTGGTCTAATGTGCCACTTGTTATCCTTAGCTAAACTGACAAAACTGTGGGAATCCCTGGTCCTTCAAGAAGGGTGCACCCAAAAAATACACCTTAAGAACAGCAGCTGCAGCTCACTAAACTCAGAGCAAAAAACCCAGCTACAGGGAAGCCATCTCCAGGACATCTCCTGATGAGAACAGAGCCTTCCTGAACACCACAGTTACCACACAGGTCCATGTGCCTGAAGTGAACTGTGACAATTCCTGAGAAGAATCACCATTCAGTTGACCACACCCAAAAAGCAGAGGAGATCTTCTTCAGAACCCTGCCAAAGGGATTATCCCTACCCCAGGACCCAGCAGGCACCAAAAATTAACAGACAGCACTTGAGATAGCCAGATGGATTGAGGCCAATGTAAAAATGCAACCAACAAAAGGCAAAGCAATATGTACAGCCACTTTGAAAATCAATCTGGCAATTTCTCAGACAATTAGAAATAGTGCTTCCCCAAGATCCAGCTATACCACCCCTAGGCATATAGCCAAAAGATGCTCGAGTACACAATAAGGACATTTGCTCAACCATGTTTGTAGCAGCTTTATTTGAAATAGCCAGAAGTTGGAAACAGCCCAGATGCCCCTCAGTTAAGGAATGGATACAGAAATTGTGGTACATCTACACAATGGAATATTATTCAACAATAAAAAAACAAGAAAATTATGAAATTTCCAGGTAAATGGTGGGACCTGGAAAAGATCATCCTAAGTGAGGTATTCCAGAAGCAAAAAGGCACACAGGATATATACTGTCTCATAAGTGGATATTAGATAAATAATATAGGATACACCTACTAAAATCTGTACACCTAAAGAAACTAATCAAAAAGGAAGACTCTGGCTAAATGTTCAAACCCCATACAGAATGGCAGAGAGGATGGACATCAGAAGAAGGAGAAAACAGGGAACAGTACAGATGCCTTCCACATAGGGCCTCTGAAAAGCTCTACCCTGCAGTGTATAAAAGCAGATGCTGAGATTTATGGCCAACTTTTGGGCAGAGTCCAGGGAAATACATGAAGGAAGTAGGAAATGATAAGACCTGGAGAGGACAGGAGCTCCACAAGGAGAGCAACAGAACCAAAAAAATCTGAGCACAAGGGTCTTTTCTGAGACTGAACTCCAACCAAGGACCATTACTGGAGATAACCTAGAACCCCTCCAAAGATGTAGCCCATGGTAGTTCAGTGTTCAAGTGGGTTCCATAGTAATGGGAACATGGGCTGTCTCTGACATGAATTGATTGGCTTGCTCTTTGCTCAACTTTCTATGAGAGGGAGCAACCTTACCAGACTACAGAGGAAGACAGTGCAGCTACTCCTGATAAGATCTGATAAACTAGGATCAGAAGGAAGGAGAGGAAGACCTCCCTTATCAGTGGACTTGGGAAAGGGCATGTGTGGAGAAGGAGGAGGAATGGTGGGATTGGGAGGGGAGGAGTGAGGGCGTCACAGGGGGATACAAAATGAATAAAGTGTAATTAATAAAATTAAAATAAAAAAATGAAAAAAGATTTATAAATGAGAAGGTACAGATAATAGTTTTGTTTCTAAGCCATATATCTACTTCTGCCTCTTTGTCATGGGTCACATACCACTCTGAATTTTCCCTATCTTCTCTCAAATTGTAGAGACCCAGAAACCTCACTCTGTCCTACAGAAATATGATTGTATGTTGATAAACTCTACCTTCCAGGCTCTTATCTCATCTTTATGAGTAAATTTATTTATGAAGGGGAAACCAAAGCCCCCATGTAAACAATATGATAACTAATCTCATCTATGTATTCCTCACTTGGAAAAAGTTAATTAAGGGCTTTTGGAGCAATGGATACAGGAAGCCATGGCAGTATTACAGTAGAGATACAATTGTTTTTGATTTGTGTGTGTGTTCTTATAGGTATAATATCTTCTTGATGGATTATCCCTTTTTCTTATTTATTTTTCCTGCTGTGATAAACAACACAAGTAAAGCAACTTTTAAGGAAAGTGTTCATTGGGCCTTTCAGAGAATTAGAATCTATGATAGTGGAATGTAGGTGGCAGACCTAGTAGTAGCTTGAGTAGAGAAGCTTAGTGCTCCAACTCTATGCATGTATTTAGATAAGGATGTATGTATGTAGGTGTACCATGTGGGTACCATAAAGGAAATTATATATGGCTGAGAATTATCAAACAATTGCTTGGAATCAAAAGTGAGTCATTTAAAAGAGAAACAAATTCTTGTAACCATTGACCTGACACTCTACCCCTAAACCTTTCTGTTATACTATTTATTCTCTTTTATCTTCTACTTTACTTCTCTCCTCTCCATATTTTACCATCCCTCCCCAATCTAGATTTACCTTTTCTTCTCTCCATCCTATCCTTTCGTTCCTTTCTCTCACCTCCTCTTCACTTTCCCCTTCTTTCTTTCCTTTCTTCTTTTCCCCTTCCCGAGTATCTTTCTGGTGCTGTTGATCATGATATTTATTGTTTCCTCAGAAATGAAATAAAAGGGTTTTCTAGTATTATTTCTGTAGAAGTTACTTAGCATAAAAATTTTTTATTTTTAACAGAAGTCTGTCATGACTACATCTTGATATTTGTGGTTTGAGAGCTATAATTGGTCCTTGAAGTTTTATGTTGACTTTTCTTCCAGTGATTGCCTTATCACTGTGATGATATTTTTGGTTTTAGATTTAACCTGGATACTCTCACAACGCAATACCCAGGCTATTCACCCTCCTATTTGATAACTACTTTGCATAGTTCCCTACAAGCAAGCCCAGCTGTCTACATTTTATAAACCAGACCTTTGTAGTGAAACTGAAGCATCAGACAGACAGGGGCATGAAGGTGGAGTTAGAGGCCCAGGTTTTCCTATTCCTGCTGCTCTGGGTGTCTGGTGAGACATTAAAGAATATTAGTATATCATCAATATAATTCATTTGTAGAGAAACAGCTATTTACTATTGGAATCCAATTGTATTCAGGCAATGCCATTATAAAAGGCATTGTATAACCTAACATTTGTATCAGGAATTTATTTTGTGTATATGTGAATACTCATTGTCTATTTCTGATTGCAGGTGCTGAAGGGAACATTGTGATGACCCAGTCTCCTGAATTCATGTCCACGTCTGTAGGAGACAGGATCACCTTAAGTTGCAAGTCTAGTCAGAATGTAGATAAGTATGTAGCTTGGTTTCAAAAGAAATCAGGGCAGCCTCCTAAACTGCTAATCTACGATACATCCACTCGGCACACTGGGGTCCCTGATCGGTTCACAGGCAGTAGATCTGGGACGGATTTTACTTTCACCATCAGCAGTGTGCAGGATGATGACCTGGCAGTTTATTATTGTCAGCAGCATAGCAGCTCTCCTCCCACAGTGCTTCAGCCTCTAACAAAAACTTCATTGAGAGTCTCACCAGCTGCCTGCAGCACACACAGCCCTTGGGCTGCACACTTCCCCCTTCTGCCTGAGATTTTCTATGCATGACTAATTGATCCTGCATTCAGCAGTAAATTAATCCAGAGATAGCCTTCATTCTTTTATAGTTTTGGCAAACATAGGTATATTTATATAAAGAGTGAGAAGCTAAGTTAAGAGATTTAGAAGTTGGGGTGTTGCACCTAGAGGATACAGTACAAGCAAGACACATTAGTGAACTTTACAGTGTCATGCTGGCTTTAGGTATCTCCATGTTAAGCCTTTAGGCTACAATGAATCTATACAGAAATAGAATAAAATTTAAAATCATTTACAAATATGCAGCACCATGAATTTATTAGTTTAGATTTAAGAATCCACAGCAATTTAGTATTGAACTGGGCAGTACTCATCTTGCATTCAATTCCTTCAGAGTTGGCCAAAGATTTATAATACCAGCTGCAAGGGTTAAATCCCTTTAACAACCATCAACATTCATTGAATATTATGCTAAGAATATTTATGCTAATTAAACTTTGACAATATTAGGACATGTTTGCTGGTTTATGGGATTTTGGATTCTCATGGCTATTCAAATATATCTTATGAAAGATGGGAGAGATAGTAAGACCTGGAAAGAACAGGATCTCTACAAGGAGAGCAACAGAACAAAAGAATATGCACACAAGAGTCTTTTCTGAGACTGATACTCCAACAAAGGACCATTTATTGATATAACCTAGAACCCCTACTCAGATGTAGACCATGGTAGCTCAGTATCCAAGTGGGTATCCTAGTAATGGGAACAGGGACTGTCTCTGATATTAACTCAGTGGCTGGTTCTTTCATCACCTCACCCCAAGGGTGTAGAAGCCTTGATAGGCCACAAAGGAGGACAATGCAGCCAGTCCTGATTAGACCTGAAAACCTAGGGTCACAGGGAAGGGGAGGAGGACCTCCCCTATCAACAAATAAATAAATAAACCTGCTACGAACATGGTTGAAAAAAATTTAAAAAATTAACAGGGAGCATGTTAAGAGACAGAAAGACCTCTTCTGCCTCTCAGAAGCCCTCAAGAAAAGACAAAGAGAATATTAGTTCCCTGTTGTTGTCCAAGGTAGTCTTGGCAAGGTCCACTGTGAACATGGAGCCTGAGCATTGAAGGAGTAAAGGATTCAGTCCTTGAGAATTGGGCTTTCTCCCCTAAAGGGCCATGGATATCAGTCCTAGGGCAGCTGTGACTGAGGCATCCTGTGTTTTCTTTGCCAACAGTATCTGATTTAGCTCTCTATTCACCTTGATCCATCACCTCCCTTCAAATAGTATAGAATATGCTACACTTTATAATAAACTTGCTTGACATAATCATCAACTTATGCAAGCATTCCTGTTGTCTTCTTAATTCCTCCTTCTGTTCTTCTTCCACTTGACATCTCACCGTTCCTGTCCCTTACATCTGAAGGTTCATGTTACTGTGAAATGCTTTTTTCTTCCTCAGTCTATTGTTGTTGATAGGTTTTTGGAATATAGTAGTGTTGGCTGAACCTGTGGTTCTTCAGAGTTTGTAGGATATCCTTACAGGACTTTTATTTTGCAGTCTTCACTGAGAAATCAGGTGGTATTTTAATGGTCCTTCTCTATATGTGAGTTTGTCTTGTCCCCATGAATCCTTTAATCACCCTTCCCCCCACTACATGTTGAGTGTTTTGATTACTATATGTTGTGGAAAACTTCTTTTCTGTTTCAGTCTACTTGGTATTTTGTGTGGGTCTCGTGCAATGCTTGACAGCTATCTTATTGTTTAGATTAGAGAAACATTCTTCTAAGATATTGTTGAATGTATCTTCTGTGCTCTTGACCTGATAATTTCCTCTATCCATACTATTAATAAGGTTGGTCTTTTGTTAATGTATCAGGTTTCTTCCATATTTTGTGTCTGAATATTGTTGTAGACACAGTGGAATCATTGAGATAGCTACTTCATCTGCCTTGTCTTCAAGACCCAAAATTCTTTCTTGCGTGTCTAGTAATCTGGTGTTTTTAAAATTTAAATTTACCTTTTATGATTTATTTACTTTTCATCCCAATTGTAGCACCCTCCCTCAAATCCATCTGGTCTCAATCTCCCTATCTCTTATCCCTTATTCCTATCCCATATGTTTCAGAAAAGGGGAGCCCTCCTTCCCTACTATCCTGACTCCAGCATATCAAGTCTCATTAGGACTGCCTGCATCTTCTTTCTCTTTGGCCTAGCAATGCACTCTATCAGAGGAAAATGATCAAAGAACAGAGTCGATGTCAGAGACAGCTCTGATCCCCTTACTAGGTAGCCTACATGGAATCTGTGCTACCTGTAGGCTGCTTCAGGTGAGGACGTCTATGTCCTCTTCATGTATGGTCCTTGGTTGTTCATCAGTCTCTGCTGTGCCCTCTGTGCCAGGATTTGTTCTGTTTCTCTTGTTATTGTGTTCTTGTCCATTTTGCTTCCTTCAATTCCCCCTTTGCTATGACTCTGTGAGTTCTGACCAAAGTTTGACTGTGAGTCTTAACATATGCTTTGAATCCATACTGGGTGGAGTCTTTCAGAGGCATTTATAATAAGTTCTCATCCTCTTTCCTCTTTTCAACCACTTCCAGTATCTATTATATTCGTCCTTCTGGATAAGAATTAAGCATCTTCCAGAGGGTCCTCATTATTTAGCTTCTTTAGGTCTGTGAATTGTTGTATGTATCCTGTATTTTTCCTTCTTTTTTGTGTTTTCTCTTTTTTTCATTTTTATTTATTTTTTTTACAATTTATTCATTTAATATATCCATACTGAAGCTCCCTTCCTAAGCTCCTCCCATTCTCACCCTACTTCTCTCTTCTTCCTTAAATCCTTCCCCTAGAGGCAGTTCTCCTCCTCTGCCATCTGCTCACACTTATCAAGTCTCATCAGGACTGCCTTGATCCCCTTCCTTTGTGTCATGACAAGACTGCATCACCAGGGTTAGTGATAAAGATCAGGTAATCTAGTTCATCACAAATGCAACACTTGCTACCCTTAGTGAGGAACCCACATGGAGAATGAACTCAAATCTACATCTGAGTAGGGCATCTAGCTCATCTCTATGCAGAGTCCTTTGTTGATCCCCAGAACTCAAGTTTTTTAGCTTTGTTGGTCTCCTTGTGGAACTCCTGTCTCCTCCATGCCCTTCTCTCCCCTGTCTTCCATAAGACTCCCTGCTCTCTGCCCAAAGTTTGGCTGTGTTTCTCAACATCTGCTTCACTCTCCTATTGGGTGGAGCCTTTCAGAGGACCCTCTATAGTAGGCTCCCATCCTGTTCCCTCTCTTCCACTGCTCTGGTGTGTATCCTGTTTGTCATTCTGAATGAGATTTGAGCATCCTTCTAGGATTCTTCTTGATGTTTAGCTTCTTTAGGTCTGTAGATTTTTAGTAAGGCTATCCTATATTATACAGCTAGTATCCACTTTTAAGTGAGTGTTTACCATACATGTATTTCTATTTCTGGGTTACCTCATTCAAGCTCATCTTTTCTAGTTCTATCAATTTGCCTGGAAATTTCATGATTTCCTTTTTTTTAATGGCTCAGTAGTATTCTATTGCGTAAATATGCCACTATTTCTGTATCCAGTCCTCCATTGAGAAATATCTAGTTTGTTTCCAGATTCTGGTTATTACAAGTAAAGCTGCTCTGAACATAGTTGAACAAATGTCCTTGTTGTATAATGGGGCATCTTTTGAGTTTATGCCCAGGAGTAATATAGATGGATCTTGAGATAGCACTCTGGTTTTCTGAGAAAGTGCCAGATTGATTTCCAAAGTGGTTGTACAAGTTTACACTCCCACTAGCAAGGGGGCAGAGTTCCCCTTTCTCTACTTCTTCTCCAGCACATGTTGTCAGTTGAGTTTTTGATCTTAGCCATTCTGATAGGTGTCAGATGGAATCTCAGAGATGTTTTACTTTGCATTTCTTTGATGAGTAAGGATGTTCAACATTTCTTTAAGTGTTTCTCCACCATTCTATATTCCTCTGTCAAGAATTCTCTTATTATTTCTCTCCCCAACTTTTTACTTGGATTATTTTGTTTGTTGGTGTCTAATTTCTTGAGTTCTTTATTTATTCTCAATATTAGCCCTTTGCCAGATGTAAGGTTGTAAGTTTTATTTCACAATCCATAGGCTGTCATTTTGTTCCTTTGAGAGTTTCCTTTATTTTTTTTTCAGAAATTTTCCATTTCCAGGAGATACCATTTATGAATTATTGATCTTAGAGCCTGAGATGTTAATGTTTTGTTCATGATATCAGTTACAGTGCCAGTGAGTTTGAGGCTCTTCCCCGCTTTTTCTTTCAACAGATTTCGTGTGTCTGGTTGTATTTGGAGGTCTTTGATCCACTAGGGCTTTGTAATTGTGTGTAGGGTGATAGAAATTCTTCTCATTGCATTTTCCTATATGTGGACATCTGGTTAGACAAGCACCATTTTTTGAAGTAGCTATCCTTTTTTCATTGTATATTTTTGGTATTTTTGTCAAAAATCAGTTGTCCACAGGTGTTTGGGTTTATCTCTGAGTCTTTGATTTGATTCCATGGATCCACCAGTCAATTTCTATGCCAATACAATTTAGTTTTTATTACTGTTGCTCTATAGTACAGTTTGAGATCAGGGATGGAGAAATATCCAGAAGATCTTTTACTGTAGAGGATTGTTTTAGTTATTCTTGTTGGTGTTTTTCATATGAAATTTCAGAATTTTTTTTTTCAAGGTATGGAAAGAATTGTGTTGATAATTTGATGGGAAATGTATTAGTTTTGGTAAGATGACCATTTTTATTATTTAAATCCTGCCCATCCATGAGCATGGGAGATCTTTTCATCTTCTGATATCTTCTTCAATTTCTTTCTTCTGAGACTTGAAATTGTTTTCATTCATGTTTCTCAGTTGCTTGTTTAGAGTTACCCTAAGATACTTTATGTTTTTTTGTGGCTATTGTGACAAGTGTTGTTTCCCTAACTTCTTTCTCAGCCTATTTCTCTTTCATAGACAGGAGGGGTACTGATTTTTATGAGTTAATTTTGTATCAAGCCACTTTGCTGAAGGTGTTTATCAGCTGTCAGAGTTCTCTGGCAGAATATTTGTGGTCCCTCGTGTATATTATCATATCATCTGCAAATAGTGATACTTTGACTTCTTTTCCAATTTAAATCACTTTGATCTCCTTTAATTTTTTTTTATTGGTCTAGCAGGGACTTCAAGTACTATGTTGAAGAAATATGGAGACAGTGGGCAGCCTTGCCTTCTTTCTGATTTCAGTGCTATTAATTTAAGTTTTTCTTCATTTAGTTGATGTTGGCTATAGGCTTGCTATATAATGCCTTAATTTAGATATGTGTCCTGTGTTCCTGATCTCTCCAAGACTTTAAACATGAAGGGGTGTTGAATTTTGTTGAATGCTTTTTCACACCTAAGGAGATGATCATGTGTGTGTGGTTTTTTTTTTATTTCAGTTTGTTTGTATGCTGGATTACATTGATGGATATCTGTATATTGAACCTGTATACCCAAGATGAAGCCTATTTATTTATAGAGGATGATATCTTTGATGTGTTCTTGGTTTCACTTTGTGAGTCCTTTGGTGAGCAATTTTGTGTCAATATTCATAAGGGAAAAAGGTCTGAAATTGTCTTTCTTTGTTGGGTCTTTGTGTATCAAGGTGACTGTGGCCTCATAAAATGAATTTGGTAATGTTCCTTCTGTTTCTATTTTGTGGAATAGTTTGAATAGTATTGGTTTTAGCTCTTCTTTGAAGGTCTGGTAGAATTATGCACTGAAACCATCTGGGTTTTTATCTGTGGTCTCTTAGTACATGCATGATATCTGCCCAGGCCCTTCTGTCTTTCATAGTCTCTGTTGAGAAGTCAGGTGTGACTCTGATAGTTCTGCCTTTTTATGTTAATTGGCATTTTTCCCTTGCCAGTTTTAATAATTTTCTCTGTTCTGTAGATTTATATGTTTTGATTAGTATGTGTTGGGAGGAAATTAATTTCTGCTCTATCTAATTGGTGTTCTATAAGCCTTCTGTATGTTTAAGGACATCTGTTCTTAAGGTTGGGTATTAGTGTAATGTTCTTATGGAATGTATACAATATACATTTGTTCATTTAAATGCTGATTTTTCTACCCATTGTCTGGTTTCAATCTGGATATTTTATTGTGATGCTTATTTTAAGCAGCATCTGTCTGAAGTTCATGTAAACATGCCATCATTTGTTCACTGTACTTGTCAATTAAAAAACCAGTCATTGCTGTACAATGAAGAGAATAGGGTGGAACATTCTAGCCTGGAGGGGAGGAGAAGGAAGGACGAGAGTAAGACAGAGGTCAGCAGGACAGGACTTGGAACCATGTGGAGAGATGAACTGGACCTAAGATATGACTAAAAAGAAGTATAATGGGTAAAATCTGAATGGTAGGAAACTATATGGGCTTAGAGGTTTAAGATGAAGTAATCATCGCTCAGCACTGTGTTTGTTCTAGGTTAATTAAATACACCTTAGTCTTTGTATGGTGATTTGGTTATACAGCTGGTTTAGTAAAAGATAAATCAATAATAAATACTAATAACCCACAACAAACGGTGCCCAACTAATCTAAGTATCCACAGCTTTAAATCCTACTTTAAAATAATTTGGTGGGGGTAATAAGCTCACAGAGGTACAACCCAAATTTAAAATCTCAAAACTCCCAGATCAACTACTGTCCCTTTTTATTCATTTTCATTTATTTTTATTTTTTTAATATTAGTTACAGTTTATTAACTCTGTATCCCAGCTGTATCCTATTCCCTCATTCCCTCCCGATCCCACCCTCCTTCCCTTATCTCCTCCCCATCCCTTCCGAAATCCACTGATTGGGGAGTACCTTTCATCTGACCCTGGTTTATCAGGGTATCTTCAGTATCTTCAGGACTGGATGCAAAGTCCTCCTCTGTGGCCTAGCAGGTCTGCTCCTCCTTCAGGAAGTGGGAAGGGATAGGTCAAAAAGCCAGCCATTGAGTTCATGTGAGAAATCGTCTCTGTTCCCCTTACTAAGGTACCCACATGGATACTCAGCTACAATGAACTATATCTTAGCAAGGGTTCTAGTTATATCCATACATGGTACTTGGTTGGAGAAACTGTCTCATAAAAGACACCTTTGCCCAATATATTTGGTCCTTGTGGAGCTCCTGTCCTGTAGGTCACTCTAATTTCCCCCCTTCTTTCATACGATTCCCTGCACTCTGCCGAAGGTTTGGTTATGAGACTCAGTATCTGGTTTGATACACTGCTAGGTAGAGTCTTTCAGAGGCCTTTTATAGTAGGCTCCTCTCCTGTTACTTGTTTTCTCCTATATTTAATGTCCATCCCATTTTTCTTTTCAAGTGAGGATTAATCATTATCTTCTTTAGGTGTATAGATTTCAGTATGTTTATCCTATCTTATCAGTCTTTATCAGTGAGTATATACCATGTATGTCTTTCTCCTTCTGGGATACCTCACTCAGAATAATCTTTCCTAGGTCCCACCATTTGCCTGCAAATTTCATGATTTCCTCGTTTTTGATTGCTGAGTAGTATTCCATTGTGTAAATGTACCACAGTATCTGTATCCATTCCTCAGTTGAGGAATATCTGGGTTGTTGTCCAGATTCTAGCTATTACAAATAATGTGACTACAAACAAGGGTGACCAAATGAAATTATTGTATACTTGAGCATATTTGCATATATGCCTCAGAGTGATATAGCTGGATCTTGAGGAAGCTTTCCCTAATTATCTGAGAAAGCACCAGATTGATTTGCAAAGTGGCTGTACAAGTTTACATTCCTACCTGCAATGGAGGAGGGTTCCCCTTTCTCTACATCCTCTCCAGCATGCACCATCACTTGAGGTTTTGATCTTAGCTGTTTTGATGGGTTTAAGGTGAAATCTCAGGGTTGTTTTGCATTTCTCTGATGACTAAGGACTTTTCGAATTTCCTTATGTGTTTATAATTCTCTGTTCCTCTACAGAGAATTCTCTTTACGTCTGTACTCCAGTTTTTAATTGGATTATTTGAATTGTTGCTTTTTAACTTTTTCAGTTCTCTGTATATTCTTAATGTTAGCCCTCTGTCAGATATAGGGTTGGTGAAGCTCCCTTCCCAGTCTGTAGGCTGTCGTTTTGTTCTGATGACAGTGCCCTTTGCTTTACAGAAGTTTTTCAGTTTCATGAGGTCCCATTTTTTGATTGTTAATCTTTGAGCCTGTGCTATTGGTGTTCTGTTCAGGAAGTTGTCTCCTGTGCCAATTAGTTCTAGGCTCTTCCCCACTTTGTCTTCTAATTATATAGTGTGTCTGGTTTTATGATGAGGTCTTTGATCCACTTGGACTTTAGTTTTGTGAAGGGTGATGAATATGGATCTATTTGCATTTTTCTACATGTAAACACCCAGTTAGAGTAGCACCTTTTGTTGAAGATACTGTCTTCTTCCATTGTCTGGTTTTGGCTTCTTTGTCAAAAATCAAGTATCTGTAGGTATGTGGGTTTATTTCCTGGTCTTATATTTAATTCCATTCATCCAACATTCTGTTTCTATGACAGTACCATGCAGTTTTTATTACTATTGCTTTGTAGTACAGCTTGAGATGAGAGATGAAGATACCACCAGATGATCTGTTGTTGAACAGTATCATTTTGGCAATCCTTTTTTATATTTTTATTTTTTCCCTATGAAGTTGAGAATTGTTCTTTCAAGGTCTTTAAGGAATTGTGTTGGTATTTTGGTGGGTATTGCATTGAATCTGTAGATTGCTTTTGGCAGGATGGCCATTTTCACTATGTTAATCCTACCAATGCTGAGCACAGGGGATCCTTCCATCTTCTGATATCTTCAATTTCTTTCTTCAGAGACTTGAAGTTTTTCTTCAAACAAGTCTTTCACTTGCTTGGTTAGAGTCACACCAAGGTACATCATCTTATTAGTGGCTAAAATATGTTTATTTTTGATGCATTGGTAAATTTTAGTATATTGATAAAAATTCAAAGTTACATCCAATACTTTCAAACTGTTATTACTGACTGTTTAAGGAATTAGGTAATGCAAGTTAATTGCTAGTTAATCAACTCATAGTCATGTCAGACACTAGTTTAATTTTTCACAGGGGCATACATCGTAGATTTAACAAGATAGATATGATTTTTGTAGACAGTTCAATTTCATAAAAATAGGTAAGTCTTCAAAAACTTCAGAGACCTACAGGATATGGCATTTAGAAAATATTTTTATTATTTGATAGATTCTTTGACAATGAGACAGGTCATTTCCTCGCAGCACCCAGCTTACCTAAAAGAAGATGACGAACAGTGAAGGACCTCCATATGGAGATGGCTTAAAATGTAGCAAACGAGCCATCCAGGATAAAAGAAAATGCCTTTGTTTCATGGGAAACAGAATTCTACCAAAAAAATGGACAAGCTTAAATGCAGGACCAGCTGCCTGCTGAACTCTGCCAAGACAGGTAAGCAAGTCTGAAATAGTTTCTGTTTCACATATATGTCTGTCAAATATTCTGAGCTAGAAGGCTGAAGATGAAGAGAGTTTTGGGTAACTGTTCAGGCAGTAAGCTGTCTTTGTCAATTTTTTAATTTTTTTGGAAGCTGCTAATATGCACTTCCTGTTTACTCCAGTATCTCATTTTTATTATTTTTCAATTATCTGATGGAACTGAAGACCAAATAGTTATAGTTTCACAATTAAGCTTAAGTTGTTTAGAATTTAAGATAATGTTTTCAAATAGGTGATATCAATAAGAATAAAAGTTAATTTAGGTATAGAACTCTAAACTAGTTAAGATAGGATATATAATAGTTAAGATAGTTAAGATAGGATAATCAAATGCTTTCTCCTAAATTTCCAAATGCATGTGAACAAGACATTGCACATGTAAATCTTACCTTATAGTTTTCATCACTTTTATAATTTTTATTTTATTGAAAGAAAAGAAGCAATTTATTGGACTTGAAATGGAAATGTTCGCATAATATTCTTTTGGAACATATACAATTTAACCTGGTTCACTCAAGTGCTGATTTCTCTACCCCACTATCTGGTTTCAA
Source organism: Meriones unguiculatus (assembly GCF_030254825.1). Classification (NCBI taxonomy): domain Eukaryota; kingdom Metazoa; phylum Chordata; class Mammalia; order Rodentia; family Muridae; genus Meriones; species Meriones unguiculatus. The sequence goes on along the minus strand of NC_083353.1, from coordinate 20,860,153 downwards.
TCCTTACACTGCATTGTGATGTTTATTCTAAGCTTCACCTCTAGTAAGTTTGTGTAAACATGCCACCATTTGTTCTCTGTATTTTTAATTAAACAACTAACCAATGCTGTGCAATGGAGAGAATAGTGTGGGGCATCTTTGTCCAGAGGAAGCCAGAGGGAAGGGTGGAAAAGGAGAGGTCAGCAGGACAGGACTTGGAACCACAAAGAGAGATGAACCAGATCTAAGTTATGACTAAAAGCAAGTATAATGGGTGAATTCTGAATGGTAGGAAACTATGCAGGCTTGGAGGTTTAGTATGGAGTAACTATTGCCCAGCACTGTGCTCTAGGTTAATTAAATAAATCCTAGTCTTTCTGTGGTGATTTGGATATACGGCAGGTTTAGAAATAACTGATGCTTAACTAAAAGATAAATCAATAATAAATATTAATATTCAACAACTGTGAGTTATACCAAAGAAGATAGACATGCACAGTATATATTCATGTATAAGTGTATATTAGAAATATAATATATTATTAACATACAAAATCTGTACATTTAAAGAATCTAAGCAAGAAGGAGGACCCTGGGTAAGATGATCAATCCTCATTCAGAAAGGCAAACAGGACAGATATCAGAAGAGGGAGAAAACAGGGAACAGGGCAGGAGCCTATCACAAAAGACCTCTGAAAGACTCTACCCAGCAGTGTATCAATGCAGATGGTGAGACTCATAATCAAACTTTGGGCAGAGTGCAGGGAATCTTTTGATAGAAGGGAGAGATAGAAAAATATGGAGGGAATAGGAGCTCCACAAAAAAGCAACAAAACCAAAAAAATCTGGGCAAAGGGGTCTTTTTGAGAGTGATACTGTAAACAAAGACTATGTATGGAAATAATCTAGAACCCTTGCACAGATGTAGCCCATGGCAGCTCAGTCTCCAAGTGGGTACCCTAGTAATGGAAACATAGTCTGCCTCTAACATGAGCTCAGTGGCTGATTCTTTGATCATCTCCCTCTTATAGGGGGAGCAGCCTTACTAGGATAGAGAAAGACAATGCAGCCAGTCCTGATGAGACCTGATAGGCTATGGTCAGAGGAAAGGGAGGAGAACCTCTGCTATCAGTGGACTGGGGGAAGGGCATAGGAGAAGAAGAGGGAGGGAAGATGGGATTGAGAGGGGTGGAGGGAGGGGACTCTAGCTGGGATACAAAGTGAATAAACTGTAATTAATAAAAATCAATTAATGAAAAAGAAAAGAAAATATAAAATGTACAATGAACTCTTACTGAAACAAATATATATCCATCTATCTCTATATATATCTCTATCTATCCATATCTATATCTATCTATCTATTGAGCCACGGAGATAATTTAACACATTCTGTGATTCTTGTTTTTAATATAGCTGAGTAAATATCATTGCACATAAGCTCCTTCTTTTATTATCTATTTATTTGTTGATAGACATTTCATTGATTTAGTTCATACTACTCTAATAGTGCAGTAATATGTAAGGAAATAGAAACATCTATTTCCTGTTGCTTTATATTTGTTCAAGAACATACCTAGTGCAGTAGTAGATGAATTATATGGTAGTTTCATGTTTCTTAAGCTTTTATGATTTTCTTTTATTAGTTATTCAAATGAAGTGATTTTTATGGTTTTGTTTTAAATTCTATCTCTTTGTCAAAAAAATGTGAATTATCATCAAGCCCCAAAAGATCATCCAAAAGCACTACTGATCTTCAGAACAACACATGAATTTGATATCCAGGAACTTTCCATGCATTTATTCACATCTATTCATTTAGAAGAGATTGGAGAATGTATATTCTTCTGCTCAATATTGTCAGGCTGAGGATGGTATAGCTGAGGATAGTATAGATGAAGGCACCATTGAGGATTTGTCTGGATGAAACTGTGTTTTCCATTGGGCATACAACTCATCTGAAACATGATAGTCTATTTTTATTTCAGACAAGATCAGAAAATTTTCTATGATGTTCCAAAGACATGATGGCAGTAGGACTGTCTAAGTAGTGAGATTTTCATTTTAGGTTAAAGCACTGTGTGAGGAGATTATTTCTCACCATAATAAATGATGACAACCTCCTCCTCCAGTCTGCTGATTTTGAGAGTGATATATGCATGTTTCTTGGCCCATTGCCACGGAGGCTGTCAAGATCCCTAGGGTCCAGTCTGGAAATGTGTGGATGAGTAGCTGTAGCCCATGCCTGGCTTGTATGCCATAAGTGTGATATCACTGTGAAATGTCCACTGCAACAATAGACATATAGATCTACATGCTTGGTGTAGAAGACAAAAAGTGCATAAATAATAAGTATATTATTTTAAAACATTTTTATTGTATAATTTTAGAACTTTTTTTTTCAATGTAGTTTATTCAGGAACCTTGAACAATCATTGGACCCTGGGGAAAGCCAGCCCACAGCTTAAATAGCCTCTGGGTAGCCAAACCCAGCGTGCCATGTGGACAATGCAGATAGGTCCACATACATGGAAGCAAGCCAGATCCTCAGCCTTAGCCAAATGTGGAGTTGTTTGTGACAGAGAGCACTCACCATCGGGAAGGTGGAAGGCAGAAACCAGCTCCATCTTTAAGGCGAGGCATTACACAGCTCTCTACAGTTCCCCCTTTTTGTTTTAGACACATCAGGCAAGAGTAGAGGTCTGACCTCTGATATTAGAAATAAATTGGGACTTTGTACAGATGTTCATTTAGGTGTCATCCACCCTAAGAGCATCAGTCCCGTCCAAAACCTTTTTCTCAGAGACGGGACCTGGGGCATCAAACCGCATGCAATCAGACATGCTCATCTCTGGGTCCAAAGCTGCTGACCCTGAGTGCAGTGCTTAGCTTCGCATCCTGAGCGTAACATTTTAGCTTTTTATGGTAGCCAACCATGCTTGGGGAGACTGTCCTGCTTCAATGACTGTAAAGGCCTGAATGGTCATGGCTGCATTATGCTGTTATGAGACTCTAATCTTGCATATACACCACAGGCAAACCAAGGAGACCAACACCAGAAGGCCTGCTAATGCTCCCATGCCCGTCCATTCCTTCAGATGATTCATGGCTGCAGCATTCCATGGTGATAATCCAGTGGCTAGTCCTGCGTCCACTCTGGTAGAATTTACTGTGACAATGGCCACTCTCAGCTGCTCCATCGTAGTATTGAATTCTCCAGTCCAATTATCTAAAATATAGCTAGACAATTGTTTAGACAGATTTGCAGCACAGGGAAAATTCTCATGTTGTATGCTAGTGACACAAAGTCCAGCATACTTTCATTGACAGTCCTGTTGAGCCACTTGCCATAGGGTATCAATTTACTCCTGCATGAGGTCAATCCTCTGATTGAACAACATCAAGCCTCCTTTTAGTTGAGCATTAATTCCTTTTTGTACATCTAAGGCATGAGCTACATTGGCTAAAAGATTATTCAGGGTCTGAGCAGTCTGCACAGTATGACTCATGGCTAATGCCGCGGTGGTAGCTCCAACAGCCGCCAATGAGATGGCAGTAACAGTGGCAGCTGTAGTTCCAAGATCTCTTTTCTGTCTGAAGAGAGTCATAGCGTGAGGGGCATCAATGGACACAGGCACCCAGCGAGGCATGCGAGTAACCAGGGTATACCTAAATTCACTAGCCAGCATTGGGCAAAAAAGCAAGTATCATCACCACAATTACTTGGCTCTATCAGGCTAATAATGAATAAAAATGGGGGATATAAACAAACAGGTGTGGGCTTATAGGAAATATTATGAGAAGCCTTAACCCCCTCGTTGGAACATCTTGCATCAGTTCTAGAACTAGCAGTGGTGGTGTCCGAGTTCTGAGTAGGTTCAGGAGACCATTGCTCCCAGGGGCGAGACATGCTCCATGTAAATTGACTAACTCCATGTTTTGCTCCACTTTTGAAAGTAATTTAAGGTTCTTAAATTATTTCCCCCCCTTTTTTTAAATTTTCCTCAATTACACTTTATTCATTCTGCATCCCCCTATAAGCCCATCCCTCCTCCCCTCCCAATCCCACTCTCCCTCCTCCCTCTGCATGCATGCCACTCCCCAAGTCCACTGATAGGAGAGGTTCTCCTCTCCTTTCTGATCTTAGTCCATCAGTTCACATCAAAAGTGGCTGCATTGTCCTCTACTATGGCCCGGAAAGGCTGCTCCCCCCCAGGGGGAGGTGATAAAAGAGCAGGCCAATCAGTTTATGTCAGAGGCAGTCCCTCTTCACATTACTGTGTAACCCAATTGGACTCTGAACTGCCCTGGGCTACATCTGTGCAGGGGTTCTGGGTTATCTCCAAGAATAGACCTTGTTTGGAGTATGAGTCTCTGGGAAGTTCCCTGTGTTCAAATTTTCTTGTTCTGTTGCTCTCTTTGTGGAGGCCCTGTCCTTTCCAGCTCTTACTATTTCCCAGTTCTTACCTAAAATTCCATTCACTCTGCCCAACAGTTGCCCATCAGGCTCAGCATCTGCTTTGATAGTCTGTAGGGCAGAGGCTTTCAGAACCTACCTCTGTGGTAGGTTCCTAGGTTGTTTCCTGTTTTCTTCTTCTTCTGATGTCCATCCTCTTTGCCTTTCCGGATGGGGATTGGACATTTTAGTTAGGGTACTCTCTTTTACTTAGTTTCTTTAGATGCGCAGGTTATAGTGGGTTTGTCCTATGTTGTATGTCTATATGAGTGAGTATATACCATGTGTGTCTTTTTGCTTCTGCGAAAACTCACTCAGGATGATCCTTTCCAGATCCCACCATTTACCTGCAAATTTCATGATTTCCTTATTTTTCATTGCTGAGTAATATTCCATTGTGTAGATGTACCACAATTTCTGCATCCATTCTTCAGTTGAGGGGCATCTGGGTTGTTTCCAGCTTCTGGCTATTACAAATAAAGCTGCTACAAACATGGTTGAGCAAATGTCCTTTTTGTGTACTTGAGCCTCTTTTGGATATATGCCTAGGAGTGGTATGGCTGGATCATGGGGAAGCACTATTCCTAGTTGTCTGAGAAAGCGCCAGATTGATTTCCAGATTGGTTGTACAAGTTTACATTCCCACCAGCAGTGGAGAAGGGTTCCCCTTTCTCCACAAACTCTCCAGCATGTGTTGTCACTTGAGTTCTTGATCTTGGCCATTCTCATGGGTGTAAGGTGAAATCTCAGGGTTGTTTTGATTTGCATTTCCCTAATGGCTAGTGAGGTTGAGCATTTCTTTAAGTGCTTCTCTGCCATTCGGTATTCCTCTACAGAGAATTCTCTGTTTAGCTCTGTTCCCCATTTTTTAAGGGGATTACTTGGTTTGCTGCTTTTCAGCTTCTTTAGTGCTTTATATATACTGGATATGAGTCCTCTCTCAGATAAAGGGTTGGTGAAGATTCTTTCCCAATCTGTAGGCAGTCGCTTTGTTTTGGTGATGGTCTCCTTTGCTTTGCAGAAGCTTTTCAGTTTCATGAGGTCCCATTTATTGATTGTTGCTCTTAGAGCCTGTACTGTTGGTGTTCTGTTCAGGAAGTTTTCTCCTGTACCAATGATTTCTAGGGTATTTCCCACTTTTTTTTCTAGCCAATTTAATGTGTCAGGTTTTATGTTGAGGTCTTTGATCCACTTAGACTTCAGTTTTGTGCAGGGTGATAAGTATGGGTCAAATTTCATTTTTCTACATATAGACATCCAGTTGGACCAGCAACATTTGTTGAAGATGCTATCTTTTTTCCATTGCATGGTTTTGGCGCCTTTGTCAAAGATCAGGTGTCCATAAGTGTGTGGGTTTATTTCTGGGTCCTCTGTTCAGTTCCATTGATACACTATTCTGTTATTATGCCAGTACCATGCAGTTTTTTAAACTGTTGCTCTATAGTACAACTTAAGATCAGGGATGGAGATACCTCCTGAAGATCTTTTATTGTGGAGGAGTGTTTTAGCAATTCTGGGTTTCTTGTTATTCCATATGAAGTTGAGAATTTTTCTTTCCAGGTCTGTAAAGAATTGTGTTGGTAATTTGATGGGCATTGCATTGAATCTGTAGATTGCTTTTGGTAAAATGGCCATTTTTACTATGTTAATCCTGCCAAGTCATGAACATGGGAGATCTTTCCATCTTCTCATATCTTCTTCTAATTCTTTCTTCAGAGACTTGAAATTTTTTTCATACAAGTCTTTTGACTTCCTTGGTTAGGGTTACTCCGAGGTACCTTATGTCTTTTGTGGCTATTGTGAAGGGTGTTGTTTCCTTAATTTCTTTCTCAGCCCTTTTGTCTTTTGTATATAGGAGGGCTACTGGTTTTTTGAGTTAATTTTGTATCCAGCCACTTTGCTGAAGGTGTTTATCAGCTGTAGGAGTTCCCTGGTAGAGTTTTTGGGGTCACTCACGTATACTATCATATCATCTGCAAATAGTGATAATTTGACGTTTTCCGTTCCAATTTGTATCCCCTTGATCTCCATCAACTGTCTTATTGCTCTAGCAAGGACTTCCAGCACTATGTTGAAGAGATATGGAGAGAGTGGGCAGCCTTGTCTTGTCCCGGATTTCAGTGGGATTGCTTTAAGTTTCTCTCCATTCAGTTTGATGTTGGCTATAAGTTTGCTGTATATCGCCTTTACTATGTTTAGATATGTGCCTTGTATCCCTGATCTCTCCAATACTTTAAACATGAATGGATGTTGGATTTTGTCAAATGCTTTTTCAGCATCTAGGGAGATTATCATGTGGTTTTTTTCTTTCAGTTTGTTAATATGGTGGATCACATTGATGGATTTCCATATATTGAACCACCCCTGCATAGCTGGGATGAAGCCTACTTGGTCATGGTGGATGATATCTTTGATGTGTTCTTGGATTCGGTTTGCAAGTATTTTGTTGAGTATTTTTGCATCGATGTTCATAAGGGAGATTGGCCTGAAGTTCTCTTTTTTGGTTGGGTCTTTGTGAGGTTTAGGTACCAAGGTGACTGTGGCTTCATAGAATGAGTTTGGTAATGTTGCTTCTGTTTCGATTTTGTGGAATAGTTTGAAGAGAATTGGCGTTAGCTCTTTTTTGAATGTCTGGTAGAATTCTGCGCTGAAACCATCAGGTCCTGGGCTTTTTTTGGATGGGAGACTTTCGATGACTGCTTCTATTTCCTTGGGGGATATAGGACTATTTAATTGATTTACCTGGTCCTGATTTAGCTTTGGTAAGTGTAATCGATCAAGAAAATTGTCCAATTAAATTTTCAAATTTTGTTGCATATAGACTTTTGAAGTAAGTCCTAATGATTGCTTGGATTTCCTCAGTGTCTGTAGTTATGTCCCCCTTTTCATTTCTGATTTTGTTGATTTGGATGGTGTCTCTCTGCCTTTTAGTTAGCTTGGCTAAGGGTTTGTCTATCTTGTTGATTTTCTCAAAGAACCAGCTCTTGGTTTCATTGATTCTTTGAATTGTTTTATTTTTTTTCTAATTGATTGATTTTAGCCCTGAGTTTGATTATTTCCAGCCATCTGCTCCTTCTTGGTGTGTCTGCTTCTTCTTTTTCTAGGGTTTTTAAGTGAGCCATTAAGTTGCTTGAATGCGCTGTCTCAAATTTCTTCTTGAAAGCACTTTATGCTATGAACTTTCCTCTTAGCACTGCTTTCATTGTGTCCCACAAGTTTGGGTATGTTGTGTCTTCATTTTCATTGAGTTCTAGGAAGATTTTAATTTCTTTCTTTATTTCTTCCCTGACCCAGCTGTCTTTTAGTAGCAAGTTGTTCAGTTTCCATGTATGTGTAGGCTTTTTGCTATTTTTGTTGTTACTGAGGTCCAGCTTTATTCCATGGTGATCAGACAGGATACAAGGGCTTATTTCAATCTTCTTGTATCTGTTCAGGCTTGCTTTGTGACCAACTATGTGGTCTATTTTTAAGAAGGTTCCATGAGGTGCTGAGAAGAAGGTAAATTCTTTTGTGTTTGGGTGAAAGGTTCTATTAGGTCCATTTGATTCATGACCTCTGTTAGAGATATTGTTTCTTTGTTTAATTTCTGTTTAGTTGACCTGTCCTTTGTTGAGAGTGGGGTGTTGAAGCCTCCCACTATTAATGTGTAGGTTCTATGTGTAGTTTAAGTTTTATCAATGTTTCTTTCACAAATGTGGGTGCCCTTGTATTTGGGGCATAGATGTTCAGGATTGTGATGTCTTCTTGGTGGAGTTTTCCCTTGATGAGTATGAAGTGTCCTTCCCCATCTCTTTTGATTAATTTTGTTCGAAAGACTATTTTATCAGATATTAGAATGGCTATTCCTGCTTGCTTCTTGTGTCCATTTGCTTGAAAAGCTGTCTTCCATCCCTTTACCCTCAGGTAATGTCTATCTTTGTGACTTAGGTGTGTTTCTTGTATACAACAGATTGCTGGGTTTTGTTTACGCATCCATTCTGTGAGTCTGTGTCTTTTTATTGGAGAATTAAGTCCATTGATATTGAGAGAGAGTAATGACCAGTGGCTGTTAGATCCTTTGTATTTGATGTTGGCTGTGGTTGTGTGCTTGGTTGCTTTTTGTTTTACTGTAGTGAGGCTATTTATTTTCTGTGTTTTCTTGAATGTAGCTAGCTTTATTGGGTTGTATTTTCCCTTCCAGTGTCTTTCTGTAATGCTGGATTTGTTTGTAGGTATTGTTGAAATTTGTTTTTGTAATTGAATATCTTGTTTTCTCCGTCTATGAGGACTGAGAGTTTTGCAGGGTATAGTAGCCTGGCCTGACATCTGCGTTCTCTTAGGGTTTGCATGCTATCTGTCCACTGATAGGGGAGCTCTTCCTCCCCTTCATCCTTCTGATCCTAGTCTATCAGGTCTCATAAGGACTGGCTGCATTGTCTTCCTCTGTGGCCTGGTAAGACTACCTCTCCCTCAAGGGTACCTCTCCCTCACCTCAGCGGGAGGTGATCAAAGAGCCAGCAAGTGAGTTCATCTTAGAGACAGTCACTGTTCCATTAGTAGGGAACTCACTTGGAGACAGAGCTGCCATGGGCTACATCTGTTCAGGGGTCTAGGTTATCTCCATGAACGGTCCTTGGTTGGAGTATGAGTCTCAGAAAACACTCCTGGGCCCAGATTTTTAGTTCTGTTACTCTACTTGTGGAGTTCCAATCCCCTATAATTCCCCATCTTTCATAAGATTTTCTGCACTCTGCCCAAAGGTTGGCCATAAGTCTCAGCATCTGCTTTGATACCTTACTGGGGAGAGTCTTTCAGAGGCTTTCTGTGGCAGGCTCCTGCCCTGTGCCCTGTTTTCTCCCTCTTCTGATGTCTGCCTTTCTGAGTGAGGATTAATCATTTTACCTAGTGTCTTCCTTTTTGTTTAGCTTCTTTAGGTGTACAAAGATTGTAGTATGTTTATCTTATATGTCTAATACCCACTTATAAGTGAGTATATACCATGTGTGTCTTTCTGCTTCTGGGGTACCTTAACAGGATGATCTTTCAAGTTCCCACCACTTGCCTGCAAATTTCATGAGTTCCTTGTTTTTAATAGCTGAGTAGTATTCCATTGTATAAATGTACCACAATTTGTGTATCCATTCCTCAATTGAGGGAAATGTCAGTTGTTTCCAGGTTCTGCCTAATTTGAATAAAGCTGCTACGAATACAGTTGAGCAAATGTCCTTGCTGTATTCTTGAGAATATTTTGGATATATGCCTTGCACTGGTATAGCTGGATCTTGAGGAAGCATTATTCCTAATTTTCTGAGAATGTGCCAGATTCATTTCCAAAGTGGTTGTACAGGTTTACATTTCCACCAGCAATGGAGAAGGATCTACTTTCTCCACATCCTTTCCAGCATGTGTTTTCACTTGAGTTATTGTTCTTAGCAGTTTTGATGGTATAAGGTGAAATCTCAGGGTCATTTTGATTTTCATTTCCCTGATGAATAAGGATGTTGAGCTTTCTTTTAGTGTTTCTCTAACACTCATTGTTACTCTATTGAGAATTCTTTGTTTAAGGCTGTAATCCATTTTTAAATTGCATTACTTGATTTGTTGTTTTTTAACTTCTTTAGTTCTTTATATATTATGGATATTGGCCCTCTGTCAGATATAGGGTTGGTGAAGATGCTTACCCATTCTGTAGGCTGTTGTTTTATTTTGACAACAGTGTCCTTTGCCTTCAGAAGCTTTTCAATTTTATGAGGACCGTTTATTGATTGTTGAGCTTAGAGCCTGTGCTGTTGTTGTTCTGTTCAGAAATCTGTCTCCTGTGCCAATGAGTTCAAGGCCCTTCCCTACTTTTTCTTCTAATAGATTGAGTGTGTCTCATTTTATATGGAAGTCTTTGATCCACTTGGACTTTAGTCTGTGCAGTTTGATAAATATGGATCTACTTGCATTTTTCTACATGTAGACATCCATGTAGACCATCACAATTTGTTGAAGATGCTGTCTTTTTACCATTGTATGGTTTTGGCTTCTTTGACAAAAATCAATTGTCCTGTTTTTTACAGTTGGCAGGAACATAGATCATGGCCTTCAACATGATTTCTGGGGACAATAATGATCACGAACACAATCTGGCTGCAGTAGGATGACACAACAAGACAATATCATAGGGACAGCCCAGAGCATGTGCACCACCATGGGCTCTGGGGCAGCACAGGCAGTACAGGTTAGACACATTAATGTGACCCCCAGCAGCAGTACAGCCCTCAAACCTCAACATTGCTTCAGGCTATAACACAGACCACAGACTTCTGCATGAGCACAGACAGAACCAAGCTGTAAGTAGGACCATAAACCAAGACATGACCCTTAGTGGCAGCATGTGTCCAAATATCACCACAGCCTCAGGGGACAGTGCAGACCATTCACTTCAGCACGGTCCTCACTGTCATCAACATCCCAATTCTGCCTCTCTCCCCAGTGCAGGTTATGTTCTGCTTTTCTGTCTTTCTCATCTTTCCATCACCTATTTGTTCATCATAGTGGTACCTGTGTCTGCACTGCCTACTTGCCATAATTTTGATAATCAGGACAGCAAGGCATGGGAAACAGCAATTGCCACAAGAAATGTTCCCCAAACTGGAACTTCTCACGTGACACCCACAGCAGCAGTCCCCACAGCAGAAAAGCAGCTGACTCCATCTCTGAGAGCTGGGCTAGAGGCTGCTTCTTGGGCATTGCAAAGCTGCCTGTAAAGATGCTTTGGATAATCTTCATTGTGTCTAATGTCTCAACATGCAAATCAGCTCAGAAAAGATTGATTTACTGCTCAAAGAACACCTGTACTTGTGTCACCCTATGGCAGATAGGATTAGCAGAGCATTTCCTAGTGTATTTCAAATGTATCACAGTGATTTTCTGGCTAGCATTATGGATTCATCATGTTCAGTTCTTCTGAACTTCCATGTCACAGCCCTGCTGTAAAGTATGTGTGGTGCAACAGCACTTTCTTCCATCAGAATTAAACTTTCAAAAAATTTCTTTCTTCTTCTGGGTTATCTCACACATGTGTTTGCTTGAAAATTTCATTATATCCTTGTTTTTAATTGCTGAGTAGTATTCCATTGTGTAAATGTACTATAGTTTCTATATCCATTCCTCCGTTGAGGGACATCTGGGTCATTTCCAGGTTCTGGCTATTACAAATAAAGTTGCTATGAACATGGTTGAACAAATGTCTTTGTTGTTTACTTGAGCATATTTTGGATATATGCCTAGGAGTGGTATAGGTGGATCGTTTTTTATTAATTTTTATTTTTTATATTAATCACAGGTTATTTACTTTGTATCCCAGCCGTAGCCCCCTCTCTCAGTCCCTCCGGATCCCACCCTCCCTCCATCTATCTTGATGTTGCATTATTCCTGATATTCTGACAAACTGACAGATTGATTTTCCAGTCACTTGAGTTTTTGATCTTATCCATTTTGATGGCTGTGAGATGGAATCTCATGGACATTTTGATTTACATGTCCTTGATGACTACAGATGTTGAACATTTCTTTGTTTCTCCACCATTACATATTCCTCTCTTGAGAATTCTCTGTTTAGCTGTGTACCTCATTTTTAATTGAGATATTTGGTTTATTTGTGCCTAATTTTTTGAGATCTTTATATATTCTAGGTATATAAAGATAGGTATTATTAGGATGTTGGGTTTGTAAAAACTTTTGTTTGTCTGTAGACTATCCTTTTGTTCTGTTGTTAGTGTCCATCCCCTGCACAAATGTAGCCAATATGCAGCTCAGTATTCACGTGGGTACCTGAGTAAGAAGAACTGTGTCTGCCTCTGTCATGAACTTGGATGCATGCTCTTTGATCAATCTCCCCTAGCAATGTGGCCAGGCCAGTAAGGAAGATTCTGATGAGATCTGATATGCTTTAACCAACTGACTGTCTATGTAAGTATCTCATTTATGTTGTTATTTTTTTAATTTTAAATTTATTTTTGTTAATTGCAGTTTATTCACTTAGTATCCCAGCTATAGCCTCATCCCCCACCCCTCCCTATCCTACTCTCCCTCCATCTTCTTCCTCTATTTCCCTTCCCCAATCCAATGATAGGGACGTCCTCCTCCCCTTCCATCTGACCCTAGTCTATCAGGTCTCAGTAGGACTGGCTTCTTTGTCTTCCTCTTCTTTGTCAATTAGTAAGGCTGCTTCCCTATCAGGTGGAGGTGGTCAAAAATCATTTAAATTTTACTTTAGACTCAAACTTATCTTCTTTGGATCTCTGATGACCTTGATGGTTAATTGCAGCTCTAACAGCAGCAAACACCCAGATGCTTGGTCAGTCCACTTCATATGTAAAGTTTACCTTACTGACAGGCTTCACACTAAGAAAGATATGAATTTATAAAGGTTATGAGACAAAGGCAAGTAAGTTATATATGTCTAGAAAAAAAGCAAAAGATACAAGTTAAACAAGTCTAAGACATATAAGTCTATAGTTATGACAGTCCAGGAAAATGTGTTATGGTCTGATGATATGAATGCCTGAGAAAGTGATTTATATATCTGAGAGAATAATTTAAAGTGTATAAAGAATTATTTTAGATTTATTTTCTTCTCTCTATGCTATTGTTGGGGCTTCACTCCCCCGTCTCCCTCACCTATAGTCAGAATTCACAATGAGTCCTCCAGGCCCCTCCAGTTTTTTCCCTTAAATTGCTCCTTTCAAGAAATTTTACTACTCACACCCATCATTTCTACCTCCTCACCCTATAATACTCCCAAATTAACAGAAAAAAAAACAAAAAACAAAAAAACAAACAAAAAACAAAACCTAAGAGAACCCTATACCTAATCCAAGATTCTACTTCATTAACTGCTGTCTCTTTATAACCTTAGGCTATCCTTTATCATCCCTGACCACAACACTCAATTTTCAGCCCTAAATCTTAAGGACACTATCTACTCAATATTCCTGGATGTCCACTCTTAAAAGCATTTTGTCTTCATTTATATGGATCCTGATACTCAACAATCCTAACAACTGACCTCACCTGTCCTTTCACAGGGATTAAGAGACTGTCCCCATCCTTTTGGCCAGGCATTACTATGGACTTGGCCTGCCTTCTCCCTTGTCCTCCCACCTGCTTCAATATACAAATAACCTCCTTCCTCACAGTCCTTCTCTCTCTAATAGCCCATCTGACCTCATGCCTCAATTTCCTCATTTTCAGAGGTTTCTGGCTCTCACCTTCCAAAGCACAGCACTCCTTTCCCCAAGTCAACTATCTCTTATTCTCTCACATACCATCCATAGACATCTCACTTTAAGACCACGTTTCCTATCCCCACTCCCCATCTCTACAGTCTCAGCCAGCCTCCTCCATCATAGATCCTTACATACTCCTAATATATTCCCTATACCATGTTACTTCTGGATTGACACTTACCTCCCATCCACAAACAATTGCTCAAGCATTAAACATGCTCTTTTCTATTCCAGACCTCTGCATCCCAGATATACAGAAACCTTTTCATTCTTGGACTTCCAAAATACACAAACAGTGTACTTTTCCCCATTGCATATCTCTCCACAGCTCTAAACAACACAGTCTACAGCTGATCTTTTTGTCTACACACTCTTGCCACAGCCTCTCTGCTTACCTCTAAATCTAGCAAATAGCTATGGTTCCCCAGAGCACTAATATTCCATCCCCCACAGCTGCTAAAGGTGAGGGTAAAGACAGAAGCCCCAGGGTCCCCTCTCCAAATCTATTCTCAGCAGAGTCTCCCTCAACTGTAACTTACAGAGGACTCCACCAACCCTTCCACCTTCTCAGATTTCATTTCTCCAAACTTCTCTTATCAGAGATTCACCAGTGATATTTCTTTCCTATCCTCTCCTAGTTGCTCCACACTTAATCTCTTTGCCTAAACATTTCTCAGATCCTCTATACACCTGACCAACAGTCTTCAAGGAGCTCCTATCACATCCCTTTTACACACAAGACAGTCCTATAGATACTTCTGCTACAATTTTTTAATGGCTGTTAGCTCCTTCCTGTCAGACAGGCACATCATACAGACCCCTCCATTAGTATTAATCATCTTCAAAATCTGGCTCCAGTGCTCTTGAGTTCATTCATTCCCCACAAACCCCATTTTTCTTCTCACACTCGTACTTTTCCTCTGCCCAAGTGAGTGCCAAACATCTACTGCCGACTGACTCCCCTAAAATTAACTGTTTAGATGTTCTCAAACATCAAACACAGTAAACAAATCATATATCCTACACACCCAATTATAAGATATAACCAAACCCAAACTACCTCCTCTCTGTGTATCTTTGTCTCTCAGTTTTTTATCTCTTCGTGTCTCTCTTTGTCTCTCTCTTTGTCTCTCTCTCTCTCACACACACACATGATTAAATTCTAACTTGAATGAAATTCATCCAACAAACTCTGTTCTCAACTCCTCTGACAACTCCTTAAATGCCTCTCACTGTTTTCTTTCTGCTGCTTCTTCAGATTCATTGGTTAGTCACAGTTACTCTCACTGCCAATACCAGAGTAAAAATGCCCTATCCTCAGAACTTGCTGCTTGCATCCTTGACCATCTAAGTCCCCCTTTAGGAACAAAAGCCATATGCCCTCAACCTGCCCACACCAAACTCCCCCAAATTGTTACTGACTATCTTACTATCTGTCAAGACCCATCCCAAATCCAATGGTCTTAAAACATCTCAATTTATTTAATTTTTTAAATATTTTTTTATTTTTAAATAATTTTATACATTCACTTGTATCCCAGCTGAAGCCCTCTCCCTCTTTCCTTCCCAATCTTCCCCTCCCTCCTGCATCTCCTCCCTGCTCCCTTTCAAGTCCACTGAGAGGGGTTGTCCTCCTCTCCTGTATGACCATAGCTTATCTTCAGGACTGGCTTCAGTATCTTCCTCTGTGGCCTAGCAAGGCTGCTCCTCCCTCATGGGGGAGGGGAAGCTCATGAGTTCATGTCAGAAACAATTCCTGTCCCCCTTACTAGGGAACCCACTTGGGTACTGAGCTACCATGGGCTATGTCTGACCAGGCGTTGTAGGTTATAGCCATGCACAGTCCTTGGATAGATAAACAGTCTCATAGAAGACCCCTGTGCTCAGATATATTTGGACCTTATGAGGCTCCCTGTCCCTTCTAGGATATAATAATTCCTCCTTCCTTCATATTATTACCTACACTCTGTCGAAGATTTGGTTATGGGTCTCAGCATCTGCTTTGATATACTGCTAGGTAGAGTCTTTCAGGTGCTTTCTGTGGTAGGCTACTGTCCTGTTACTTGTTTTTTCCTATTTCCAATGTTCATCCACATTGTCTTTCTAGATGAGGATTAATCACCTTACCCCTGGACCTCTTTCTTGATTATTTTTTTAGGCGTACATATTTTAGTATGTTTATTCTATCTTATAGGTCTTTATAAGTGAGGATATACCATGTGTGTCTTTCTGCTTTTGGGATATTTCACTTTGCCTGCAAAGTTCACGATTTCCTTGTTTTTAATTGCTAAGCAGTAATCCATTGTGTAAAAGTACCACAATTTCTGCATCCATTCCTCTGTAGATGGACATCTGGGTTGTTTCCAGGTTTATGGCTATTATGAATAAAGCTGCTACAAACATGGTTGAGCAAATGTCCTTGTTGTGTACTTGAACATCATTTGGACCTTCAAAGAAGTGCTAACTCCAATTCTCTCCAAATTATTCCACAAAATAGAAACAGAAGGAACATTACCAAATGCATTCACCTCAATACCTAAACCACACAAAGAAACAACAAAAAAGAGAACTTCAGACTGATCTCTCTTATGAACATTGATGCAAAGATACTCAATAAAATACCTGCAAACCGAATCCAAAAACACGTAAAAGATATCACCCACCATGACCAAGGAGGCTTCATCCCAGGCATGCAAGGGTGGTTCAATATACGGAAATCTATCAATTTTTTTTTCTTATCAGTTACATTTTATTAACTCTGTATCCCAGCCATGTCCTGATCCCTCATTCCCTCCCAGTCCCTCCCTTCCTCCCTCATCTCCACCGTGCCCCTTTCCAAGTCCATTGATAGGGGGGACCTCCTCCCCATTCATCTGATCCTGTTTTATCAGGTATCTTCAGGACTGGCTGCAAAGCCCTCCTCTGTGGCCTAACAGGACTTCTCCTCCCTTGGAGGTGGGGAGGCCAAAGAGCCAGTCATTGAGTTCCTGTTAGAAATAGTCCTTGTTCCCCTCACTTTGGGAAACCAATTGGTTACTGAGCTACCACAGGCTACATCTGAGTGGAGGTTCTAGGTTATATCCATACATGGTCCTTGGTTGAATGTCAGTCTCAGAAAAGACCCTGTGCCCAGATATATTTGGTCCTTGTGGAGCTCCTATCCTTTCCCCATCAGACTAACTCCCCTTCTTTCTTATGATTCCCTGTACTCTGCCAAAGGTTTGGTTATGAGTCTTTGCTTTGAAACACTGCTAGTTAGAGTCTTTCAGATGCCTTCAGTAGACTCCTGTTCAATGCACATCCCATCTGTCTTTCTAAATGAGGATTGATCATCTTACCCCATGTCCGCTCTCTTGATTATCTTTTTTAGATATATAGATATTATGTTTATCATATCTTATAGGTCTATATAAGTGAGTATCATACCGTGTTTTTCTTTTTCCTTCTGGGATATTTCACTCAGAAGGATCTTTTCTAGATTCCACCATTTGCCTGCAAATTTCATGATTTCCTCCTTTTTGATTGCTGAGTAGTATTCCATTGTGTAAAAATACCACAATTTCTGTACCCATTCCTCCGTTGATGGACATCTGGGTTGTTTCCAGGTTCTGGCTATTACAAATAAAGCTGCTATAAACATGGTTGAGCAAGTATCCCTTTTGTGTACTTGAGCAAACTTTGGGTATATACCTAGCAGTGGTATAGCTGGGTCTTGAGGAAGCACTATTCCTAATTGTCTGAGAAAGCGCCAGATAGATTTTTGCTCTTCTCAAATACTATCAGATTCAGGATAAGTATAACTATAAGTATAACTATAAGATTCCTGACAATCAACAGCCTAAATTATCCTGCCTAATGGCTACTCTGAAAGGTGGAATCTCTCCTCATTTCCCTGGGCTTGACACTCTTCTTCCCTACTACCAGGACCATGAAACTAACATGTTGGGTCTCATAAGCCGTGCTGTATCTACCTGAGCCTGGATCGAGTTTGGAGACCTGTCTTTAGCTTATGATTTAAGAGGTGCCACTTCTGGGCAAAAGTGATTCAGCATATCCACCTTAAAATTAACCCTGCCTGGTAACTGTGATGTGGAGTATTGTCACTGGCCCATCTCTCTTTGCACTACCTAACCCTGCCCTCTGTGTCATCTTTCCTCACTTCCTTAACCCTGCCCCTTGACCCAAACCTATTAAAAGGACTGCTTTATTCAATAAACCGAGTTCCTGCTTCGACAGATCTCCAGGCTCAGTGATGTTTTATTCCCTGAGGCATCTGGGGAGGTCCGGCCATCAACACTCATCCCACTCAGCCACAGAAGGCATCCAGCTGGACTGGCCACCCTCCTCTCAGCTCCACCTGCAGGATATCGACCCAGCATTAACACTTTCAAATGTAAACCTAAGATAAAATATTTTTTTCTAAACTGCTTAACTTTGTTCCAGTAGATTTCAAACAGCCACACACTACTCAAGCAACTCCTATTCAGTCCAAGCTATTTTTCTCAGAATCTATATCCTAGTCCTGCCTCACAGGGTACATTTCCCTAGCCTCTTGTCCGGGGGCTCAGAATTGCATTTATTGGAACAGGCAATTAAAATGCAGTCTATATCAAAATGCTCTTTTAGTGTAAAATATATTCTTTTTTTTTCTTTTTATTAATTACAGTTTATTCACTTTCTATCCTCCCTGTACCTCCCTTCCTCCTCCCCTCCCAACCCCACCCTTCCTCTTTCCCACCCGTGTCCCTCTCCCAGTCCACTGATAAGGGAGGTCCTCCTCCTCTTCCCTCTGATCCTAGTCTATCAGGCCTCATCAGGAGTGGCGGCATTGTCTTCCTCTGTGGCCTTGGTAAGGTTGTTCCCCCCTCAGGGGGAGGTGATCAAAGAGCAAGCCAATCAGTTCATGTCAGAGACAGTCCCTGTTCCCATTACTATGGAACCCACTAGAAGACTGAACTATCATGGGCTACATCTGTGCAAAAGTTCTGGGTTATCTCCACGCATGCTATTTGGTTGGACTATCAGCCCCAGGGAAGACCCATGCGCCCAGATGGATTTGGTGAGCATGTATATGATAGGACCTAAAGTACCTAAAGGCCACTTGAATACTGAACTGCCATAGGCTACCTCTGTGCAGGGGTTCCAGGCCATCTCCATGAGTGGTCCTCACCTGGAGTATCAATTTCAGAAAAGACCCCTGTGCCCAGACTTTTAGGATCTGTCACTGTCCTTGTAGAGCCTCTGTCCACTCCAGGACTTACTGTCTCCCACTTCTTTAATAAGATTCCCTGTGCTCTGCCCAAAGTTTGGTTATGAGTCTCAACATCTGCCTCCTCAATACCCTGCTGGGTAGAGCCTTTCAGAGGCCTCTGTGGCATGCTCCTGTCTTGTTCCCTGTTTACTCCCTCCTCCTATGTCCATCCTCTTTGCCCTTCTAAATGGGGATTGAACATCTTAGCCAGAGTTCTCCTTCTTGATCAGCTTCCTTAGCTGTACATATTTTAGTATGTTTATCCTATATTAAATGTCCAGTATCCACTTATGAGTGAGTATATACCCTGTGTGTCTTTCTGCTTCTGGAATTCTAAATATTTAGTTGAGCTTCTTATTACATTTTAAAGCAGCTAAAAATTGAAATGTCCTACGTGGCTCTTATGGATGGTTCTAAGAGCAACCAGGTGTCACCAGATCACCTGCCTCTTCCACATGGATGACCAGGAGGACTCAGTGCAGATCACATATGTGTCTCCATGGAGAGATCACTCTCTAGAAAGATCTATAATGCACACTGGGATAGGCACTTGAAACAGATTGGCTGAAGATTGGATACAATCTTAGTATCTCACATTTGTGCTCTACTTTTAAAACTGGGATTGTAAAATTAAAATAGCTATTTTATGCATATTTTTACTTTTTCTAATGGACATAATATTGTCTTTACAACAGAAAAAGTTAAAATTCTGTCATTGTTTTTCCCTTAGAAGCTGCCAAAAATTATGACTTTCATGCTGGCCTACAGTACCAGATGCCTTAAACTATGCCATTCCTTGTCATTTTATATCAGGTCCAGTAAGCCCAGAGCTTGCAGTTTCCCTGTAGCGAAGTTACCAGTGTCTTCTAAATTATTATGAAACTCAGCTGACAGTTGAGGAGAGTGTACCCAACATGAGACTTACATTACTGCACCAGGTTCATGAAAATGGGCTGATTTTTTGTCAAACATAAAATAAAAAAGAAAAATTTAATCCATAAAATGTGTCTGAAGATGAGCACCTCTGTTTTTTCACTGTAGCCTGGGAGCCAGCCCTTTTGCAACAAACCCTGGTAGTCATGGTCTTCTGACATTATGGAGCCTGCTCATAAGTCATCTTGAATGTGGATAGTTAATGGTTTTCAGCAAAATACAGCACAATGTTTGCTCTTTTCCTTATTGGTTCAGGGCAGCTTATTCTGGCATGTTACCCTGGTGGTGCTTGCACACAGCTGTGTGGTGAGACCTTATGTTTCAAAAGCTGTCCCACCAGTGGCATGTTTTCCTCTGTCTTCAATGAGGTCACTCAGATCCTAATTTGGATTAAAACTCTGATGTTTTCACTTCATCTGCAAGAGCAACAGTCAACGCTGCCCGTCAGTGCATTTACAGCAGAATGTCTAGTGTGAAGTCTAATGATGTGCAGAACTTGTCCTACTCCCAATTCTTTAACTGCACAAGGCTCTTCCACTTCTCAACTTTTCTTTGATTTGCTCAGTTTCTGTGCTTGGAATGTTTGTCCTACAATCTCCTGGAATTCCTGCTTTATCTGTGCTCATATATATTTTATTTCCACCTGAATAATTTCCCTTTTTAAGCTCATGAAATGTTTCATTTGTGCTATACATCGTGTTTTGTTGTTTTTTTTTTTCCCTTGCGGGGGTGGTGCTGTTTTGTTCTTTCTTCTTTCAATTTTTCCAAGAGTTTTGTGATCTGCTTCTGTAGGATTTCTTCTTGAACTTGTTTAAATTGGAAGGGATTCTTGTTTACTCTGCAGCTCATTAATGGGTGTTTTGCCCTAATATTTTTCTTGATTATATGGGAATTTTGCATCAGAAGGTCATGCAGATGTGCTTCCATCTTAATCCATGAGGCTGTCCATAGATTGATGTGAGTGATCTGCACTGCCAGCTGAAGCCATGTTGATGTTCTTGGACTGTGCTGTTGTCAAGGGCTCTGAGGGTGTCTGTGGTCCAGTCTGTGGCAGAGGCTTTGCTGGTGTCTGTTCTCTGTACAGGAGACCATGCTGAGGCCTATGGCATGTATGACCCAAGATTTCATTTGGATGTTCATAGTCCATACTGTCACCCGAAACCACATGGAAGTCCATGATCAGTGTCCAGATGACTTATAGTTGAGAAAAGGACATAGAATGATTCTGTGACAAACCATACAGGAACTCATCTGCCCCTCCTCTAAAAAAATATAGTAGCCTCAATGGGAGGTTTTATAAGTACTTCATTAGTTACGATTTTACAATTCAGTTCATCCATTGTAGAAAAGAAATTCTTTGCTAAGCTTTCAACAAAGAATTCCTTTATTTCCTTCAGATGAGATGCTCTGTTTTTAAGGGGCACAATGTGTCATCCTTGATGTTTGTGTGGAGTTTTCAATTGGTATATTAATGCTTTAGAATATATCTTTAGCTTATTTTTCTCTAAAATCATTCCCTCTAGCTTATTTCTCAATCTGATCTCAATCTGAATTTTTCTGATAGAACCGCTGAAATATGGGACTCAGTAAAGACATGTGGCTGGTACAGTTTGTCATCTAGGGTTCTAGGGCAGGAGTTTACGTTTGCTCTATTTGAATGCAAAAATGTTCTCCTCAGTCTTTTGGCAGAAGTTTCCTCCCTCTCTGCTCCTGGGGCTCTGCTTGAACAGAATCATTTTTCTTTTGGTGCTTTCCCACAATTTCCAAAAAGACTTGTATAAGGACTTCCCTTTCTCTCTCTCTCTCTTCTTGTTCTTTGTCAACTCTTGCCCACTTTGCTTTAGCTTGCTCTTCCTGAAATTCTATAGGCTAGTTATCCTGATCATCTTTGCCATTCTTCTTGTTTTCTAACAGCAGTTTGACATTTGAAAACATCTACATCAGGTTCCAAATTCCTTAGAGTAATTTTATGGCATCCTTTATGTCTCAGAAGTTATACAGAAGTAAAAGAATGATAATACTGAATTCTTTTTGCATTTTCATATAAAGGATTTCGATACCAAAAGACATAAGAGAAAATGAACCCATAATTTTGCACTGGCTATGTAAACTATTCATCACCCTCTCAGGCACACCTGCTATCATGCAGAAAGGGGAAGTGGGTAAGTCCAGGGATGTGTGTGGTGCAGGCAGCTGGTGAGATTCTCAAGCAGATTTTTGTTGGAGGCTAAAGTACTGTGGGAGGAGTACTGCGATACTGCTGACAGTAATAAAATGCCAGGTCTTCAGCCTGTACACTGCTGATGCTGAGAGTGAAATCTGTCCCAGATCCACTGGCTGTGAAGCGATCAGGAACCCCAGTTTGCCTACTGGATGCCCAGTAGATCAGCAGTTTAGGGGAATGCCCTGGTTTCTGCTGGTACCAAGCCAAGTAGTTTAATCTGCCTAAAGTAAGGCTCTGACTGGATTTGCAGCTGATGGTGACCTTATCTCCTGCTGACACAGCCAGGGAGGATGGAGACTGGGTCATCATGATGTGTGCACACATACCTGCAATCAGGAATATGCAATGAACATGCATATGTACACAAACACAGCGTATAAAAACAGTTGAAATTTTTCATTTAATTGCTTTGTACTACTATCTTATCAGAGCATTATTATGTAAGAAATATTGAGCCTAAAACACTCAAATTTCTTTTCTGCAAAGAAGTGACTTTGCAAAGATTATAATAATTTGAGTTTCATACCAGACACCCAAAGCAGCAGGAATATGAGGACCTGGGTCTGTGACTTCATCTTGCTCCCCCTCCTGTCTGATGAAGTTCAGTTCTCACTGCAAAGGCCTAGTTTATAAATTCTCAGCAGCTGGGCTTGGCTGTGAGGATGCCATGCAAAGCAGTAAGCAAATACATAAGCAAATGCCTGTGCAGTGTCTGTGAGTATAGCGGTGTCAATCAACAGGCAAAAATACTGTTAGAGGGAGCATAAGCAATCACAGAAAAAGATTGCCTTGCAGCTCTCAAGTAGAAAAGTACTACGTGTTTTAAGAGCAGACCTGGGTTAAAATCCAAGATATATTTAAATCAATTGACTTCTGTAGAAATATTAGTAGAGCTATCTCAGATTGACAGTCTTAAGCAAATAATAGGCTATGTTAAAAAAAAAACATCAAAACAACAACAATAAAAGAAACAGAGCAATAAAAGAAAGTAAAGGTTGATGGAAGATAAGATGAGAGGTAAAAAGAGAATTGAGGCTACATGTGTTCAATATTCCCCATCTCCAAAGCCACTCTTATACTGAAGGCAGAGAGGAGGGTCTCATACATTTTGGCTCTAGTTTCTTGGAAAAACAAGGAACTAAGAAACAAAGAACAGCTCAGTATTCACTCTGTGGATATCCTGGAAAACATTAATTTCAGACTGAGATCAGAAGAACTTTAATCTCAAAGCAAAGGATACACAGCAAAAGCTAACAAGCATCCTCCCCACAAGATCAGGAAATTGAAAGTAGAATATAAATCTGGAGAAATAAACGATGAACAAAGTTTTTTCGTGAAGTTTTTCCTGTAGACCAACACTGGCATGAGTTTTTATTCATGGAATTCAAATGTTAGTGTAATTTAAAAATTAGTAATATTGAAACTGGATTAAGATAGGCTTATGACATCTTGAACAGATAAATGTCTATTGAAGGGGGCACAGCAATCCTAAACTACTTAATGATTTTATGGAGACAAGTAGAACACAACATCAGCTCTTGTTGTTATCCAAAGGGTGAAAAAGAGTTTGGCTATGAATAAAAAGTCAAAAGCAGTAAGAGAACTCTCAGAACATGCCAGGACTTCATATTATAAAAATCTGAAAGTATATATAAGAAGTAAATTATGAAGCCAAAATTATTTGTAAAGTATAAAAGAAAATTGAAACATGAAATATCATGGCAAGGAGTGGAGATTCTGATCTGAACTCCCAGAATTGGAAAGACAAAAGCAGAAGTCTCACGAGCTTGAGGCCAGCCTGGGGTACATGCCAGCTTCTAAGCCAATCTAATCTATACATATAGACAATCTCTCAACAATGTGTATCAGAAAACCACTAGTTACAAGGCAACTCTTGATATAATCTGCCCAACACAAATATCTTATCTGATGTCAATATTTCACCATGAAACCACAAATATTATTGAAAAATAAGTATTCATTTATGTAATACACATTCCCTTCTATTTTGAATTACATATATAATTTTTTATACTTATTTATTTTATGCATATGAACACTCTGTTTTCATACACACCAGAAGAGGAAATTAGATTCCATTGCAGATGGCTGTGAGCCACTATGTGGTTGCTGGGAATTGAACTCAGGACCTCTGGAAGAGCAGTCGGTGCTCTTAACTGCTGAGCCATCTCTCTGAGCCTACATATATAATTTTATACATCTACTTTTCAGGTATAAAATGTTGTCCCTTCCCACGGGAGTTCAACGGGTTCCTAATGAAGGGGGGTGGGAAGAATGAGGTACAACAAGAGATGCAAGGAGTAAAGCCAAGTCTGTTTGTCTGATCAAGGCCTCCTTTATTAGGATATTTTTACCGAACTTATATAGGGAGAAGGCAGGAAAGGGGGAAGGCTAAATTACTGCTGCAGGAGACAGGAAGAGTGCTTCTATGGCTTATATATTGCACCTGCAAGATACCATAAGGATGTTTTCTTAAGCTATCTCACAGATGCTCTAAAACCAACAGACAGATATTCTCACAAATCTATCACCCATGATTTAGGGTCCTAGGTAACTCTTTCACTAAATAGCTTTAGGTCTCCACTAAATGACCTTTGTCTCCACTAAATAACTTTGGCTCACTATTTGGCGTTGGCATCAGTATATATCTTTGGCTCCCGGCAATCTCTCCGGGCCTACATATATAATTTTATACATCTACTTTTCAGGTATAAAATGTTAAATAATTTCTGATAAACACATGCAGATGTCTTCTGTAAACCACTAACACAACATCATAGAGAGAGGTAGACCATATGCAGATAGAGGAAGTTCCTAATCTCAAGGTCTAGACAATGACAGACAAGGAGCCCTGCTCCTGTCAGTGTCTCTCAAGTTGTCATATGCCTTTGATCCTCACTAAACTTTACACTTCTTATTGTGACAGCAGCACTGAGCTCAGACTGTGCCCTCATGATGTTTACAACTGTTCTTTCAGACTGAACAACTGGGAATAGGGATCTTACAAATCCAAAGACTCTATGGGCTTCTCACAGTATGCATTGGGAGAGCATGGGGTCTAAAGAGATAAAAGGTTCAAGTTATATTATGTACAACAAAAAGAGCCCAACACTCCTTAGTCAAGTTTCCACAGTATGTCCTGGTTCTTTAGATTTTGTTGGCTTTCATTACAAATGAACTCTAACCCTGCTGGCTGAATACAATACTGATTAATATGCCTCCACCCTTGTAAATAGGAAGTATGAAAGTGATGACCTTCAGCTTCTGAGACACAATACCCTCTTCCATGGACACCTCTGTGGATGGATAACGAGGGAATATCTGTCTGAGATGCAAATTATCCTGGTACAGTATAAACCTGAACTCAGCTTTTCTGTTCCAGCACTTAGAATCTTTTATTCTCTGGATGAGAGGCCATGTCTACCCTCTACATGTGACAAGGAACAGTAGACAAAGAAAGATTTTTGAAGGAAAATTAACAAAAACTATTGCTTTACTAAATGATTCTGATTAATAATAATGGGTTTATTTAAGAGGTTTTCAACCTGTGGGTCCAAACTGCTTTGAGGTCAAAAGATATATTCAGAGGGGTTGTATAAGATCATCTGGATTATCAGATATTTTCATTATATTTCATAACAATAGGAACATTATGGCCATGGAGTATAAATGAAAACAGGTTGTTGGATGTCACCACAACCTGAGGAACTATACTAAAAGGGTTGCATTATTAGGAAGTTTGAGAACCACTGTTTTACATGAAGAACTTTCTTTATATTCTTTGCCAAAGCTTTTCTTTACTTAATAAAAATAATATCCTACAGAATTTCAAAATAGTATATATATAGTATATTAACTCACATCTAATTAAAAGGTTAACTCTCCTACATATACTGTTTTAAACCATTGTCTTAACTGACATGTGTTTGTCTGTAAGTTTTTTAGGTAAACTCCCTTAAATTTTTTTCAGTTAATTCTTTTTATTTTATCTCTAATAAATATTTTTAAGTTAAAAGCTTTGAGTTTAATATTTTAAAATGTAACCTGGTCTGCATTATGTAACCATTTCAAGAGCCTTGAAAATAATATATCTTGTGATAATAAAAGGAGGATTTTCAGTTCTTCTTTACAGCCATTAAAAGAATAAAACAAGTATGAGTTGGAGGATAATCAAACCCAGTTGAATGACCCACTAATAGTGATGGGGCCAAATGGGTCCATCATCGACTTTGGGAACATCACTTTGGATAATGTGGTTAACTTGCTTAATGAAGCAAGTTCTTTCACTAGTTTAGGTACCCAGCCTTGATCACTATTCCATGTTGATGCCTCTCAGACTTTTCCACTCTGGATGACATTTATAGATTGTTGAAATAAAGACATTATAGTGAAGACAGTAACAAGAAGGTCAGATGGGGAAAGGGAAGGAAGATAACATTGAGGGAATGAATGCAAGAAATGAAAGCTGGAATTTGGGCACGTGAAGGATGATGTGGAAGGGAAAACTAGAGCAATGAAAACTTTCTATAATATATGAATGCAATCTGACACAGCCATATATTCACTGGAAGTGGCAAGAGTCATGACACCAGCACAGCTACTTGACATAGTGCCAGCAAAGCAGAGCAGATTATTGCCATAACTGACTTTCTAACTCTAACTTTTGGATTTGGTGTTTGCATGTTGCATTCTTAGGGACTTTCAGCATTATGGTTCATTTTATGTCTTTTACTGAGAAAAATGCTGCATGAGTCTTTTTAGGAAAATCCTAAAATTATCCTTAAGTGACCACTATTTGGAAGGCTTATGTCCTGGAGATGATTAAGCACAGATAAGCACATAGCTTTGTGAGGCCATTACTACAGGAACCTACTTGGGATATCTGCTTCTGCAAGATTCCCAGACCATCATACCTAGCTCCCTCCCTCCTTTCACTGACTCCTAATGTTTTCTATGGGCTGCCCTGTCAACATCAGTAAAGATCCTCAATATCTCCTCTCTTCCCTGGGCAAAGCCAACAGAGAAAATCCCTGGCAGTAATCATACCTGAGTAAACAAATAATAAGAATGATAAAACCAAAAATAATAAGAATGATAAAACACACAATCATGTCACCGAACAAATATTTCAATGTTATGACTGGGTTTGACTGGTATGACTGGGTTTGAATGATATGACAATGTTTGACTGGGTTCAATGTTATGACATTTGGCTTTGTGGCTGAAACAATCCCAAAGAAATCCCCAAACTGTCCAGGCTATTGCTCTCTGCAAAGTGAAATCAAGAGCCCATTGCTGAAAACAACACCCCCATTATTCATTGAACATTGAGAAATTAAGCTAGTGCTTTTACTCTGGTTCTTAGAGCTCCCAAAAAATAAGTCAGTTATAGAGTCCATGTAATGGAGTGGGCCTTAAGACAAATTGGACAACTCTGTTTTAGTCCTATAAGGTTAGTGCCACCATTGTATAATCATATTTTGCATGCAAAACCCATTGTAAATCAAAGGCTTGGTGGTAGAGTTGGTGGATATTTTCCTCTATTGGCCGCCTGGAAAGTGTGTTTCCATTTTCATAGATATTATAACACGGGGGGTGGGGAGGAGAGCTCCTGGTAGGCACCATCTCAAATTCTCCCTAATCAATGAGTTGTGTGGGTGTTGTCTTCTGCAATGAGACACCAATGTTAGTTTTCAGAAAGAAGCTTATGTCTTAGCAACAGCCTATGTTTGGGAAGTGGAGGAGGAATTACCCTGGGACCCAACTGGCCAGAGATGAATTGAATACAATCTAGTCCTGGTAATGGAGGTTTCACCTGGATACGGTAATGAACAATTGAAACTCCATATCCCCATCACTAGGAGTCCTCATTAGTGACACCTTTGTAGATTCCAGGAAGTTTCCACTACATTATATTTTTATACCACCACACCATAACCCCCAATACCATCTGTGTCTTTCCACACTCTCCCCTTCACCCCATTCCCCTCACACTTTATTCCACTGCTTCCATCCTCACCTGTCTCCTATCTGCCCATAAATTTAGGACTGAATTCTACAAGGTCTCACACTTGTTCTACTTTGCTTGTAACTTACAATATTAGTTTGCATTTAATGAGAAAACAAGCTTCTTTGGTGAAGGATGAGCAAGAATCTGATCTACAGGTATAAAATAATGTCATTAGGAATCATTTTATTGGCTGTATTCCTTCGGCAAGCCTATACTATCTGGGTTTCTTCTAGGTGCACGGCCTAACTAGTGTCAGGTTTTGGGAAACGTGAGCAATTTCTGCCATGGGTTCCATCTTATGAAGTGGGCCTTAAATCTAGTTAGAAAAAAAATTGTTTAGTCCCAAAAATATTTTAGATCACAGGGTTTATAACTGGGTGGGTGGTTACTTTTCTCCTCTGATAGAAGGCTGAGTATTTTTCATTACAATGAACAATAGTCAGAAGGGGTTAAGACTCTTAGTTAGGCACCAGTACAATTCCTCCATGTTCAATGAGATTATGTGGTAAGGTAATAGGAAGCTAAGAGAGAGAACAAAGGAAGATTTAGCAAGTACTAAAGGCCATTTGAGGGGTTATATAGAAACCTACTTCAGCAGACAATTTTTATTATATACATATATATGAAAAAAAAAACTAAATGAAATCACCAGATAACAACAAAGACAAAACCTCAACTGACATCTTTCTTTTCTAAGTGAAAGCACTATTGCCAGGAATGGGTATACCCAAATGAGTTGTTGGCCAGAGGGTCTCCATGGGAACTCCCAGGCAACTCTGGCCATTGGTTGCCATCAGCAAATTGATGATCAGCTCTTGTTGCTGAAAGACTTGCTTCTTGTTATTACAGAATGAGGTGGAGCCATGGCCTTGGAGTACTTGCAGACACACACACACACTCACAAACACACATGTAACCTTGATCTTTTGGCACTGTCATAATGGAACTGTTGTGTATACCCTGTATTTTCCAAAGATCTCATATTTTCACCATGGGTTTCTCCAGACTGCTTCACACAACAGTGATTTTATGTTAATTGTTCTTCCATCAAAAAATGAATGATTAAAAAAAAAAGAAATAAAAAGAATGATTGTTGTACAACTTGCCTCACCCCATGGACTTCCTCCCTTTGTCTAGCTCTCTCACCTCACCCACCAGCAGATTTGCATATTGTTGCCTGAGTCTCCCTTGCAAGTGTGAGATAAAAATTCAGCTGCAACTTTGCTTTATGTCCCCTAGAATCCTTAGTTTAGCTTCTCAAAATGAGGCTTTGGACTCAGTTCCTAGGGTTGCTGATGCTCTGGTTCCCTGGCAAGGTTAGAGGCAAGAAATGAGGTGAATGGGTACTGTGGGAGCTGAGGGACACTGCTGCTGCCCAAGTGTGTTTAGTTCAAATGCAGATGTGCCTGTGGATTTAGACCTAGATCTTGAGAAAGAGCTGGCAAGAAGGAGCTGGGCTCTGATGAAGATTGTCACACAGAGGGAGTGGAATTATATGAGAAAATCCTAGAACAGTGGTTCTGAGCCTTCCTAATGTGGGCACATGTGCATGTGGGAAGATGTGCAAGGAGAAAGAACAGAATTTCCAGATTTTTCTGAAATGCACCTAAGGTTATTTCTGCCAGTTTCAAAACCGGTGTGCACGTATACATAATTAGCAAATAGCCTACCTCAATCATTTACCATATTTTCCTATATAAATTAAAATCATAAAGCAATATTTAAATATATATAATTGATAACTGTAGCCACTTAACTAATAAATCAGCAATATTTAATCCTTTTGCTTGTAACATTCTACTCATTGGTTTCAGCTCCTTTTCTTTTCGGTAATAATCCTCACCAAATGTACTTTAGGTCTTATCATACATTCTCACCAAATCCAGAAGAGAATAAAGACCATCTGGGAACATGGGTCTTCCCTTAGACTGATAGTCCAACCAAGTAGCATGCATGTAGATAACTCAGAACCCCTGCACAGATGTAGCTCGTGACAGTTCAGTCTCCTAGTGGGTTCCATAGTAATGGGAACAGAGACTGTCTCTGACATGAACTCACTGGCTGGCTCTTTGATCACCTCCCCCTGAGGGGGAAGCAGCCTTACCAGGCCACAGAGGAAGACAATGCAGCTACTCCTGATGAGACTTAATAGGCTAGGATCAGAAGGAAAAGGAGACCTCTCTTACCAGTGGACTTGGGCAGGGGCATGCTTGGAGAATGAGGAGGAAGGGAGAAATTGGGAGGGGAGGAGGGAGGGAACTTCAGGGGGGATACAAGGTAAATAAAGTGTAATTAATAAATTTTTTTTAGTTTTTTTTTCTTTATTAATTACACTTTATTCACTTTGTATCCCCCTAACCCCCATGGTTCCCTCCCTCCTCCCATCCCAATCCCTCCCTTCCTCCACCTTCCGCATGCCAGCCTCTCCCCAAATCCACTGATAGGAGAGGTCTTCTTTTCCTTCCTTCTGATCCTAGTCAGTTAGGTCTCATCAGGAGTGGCTGCATTGTCTTCTTCTGTGGCTTGGTAATACTGCTTCCTCCTCAGGGTGAGGTAATTAAAGAGCAGGGCAATCAGTTCATGTCAGAGACAGTCCCTGTTCTATTACAGTGGAACCCACTTGGATACTGAACTGTCATGAGCTACATCTGTGCAGGGGTCTTAGGTTATTTTTAAAAAAGGGTACTGCTGTAATGATGTATCTTACAATGTCTTAAGTGAAATGGGCCCTCAGGAAAGCCTTTGCCGTCTTGAGGAAAAGAAAGCTGATCAAAAGACATAAAAGTCTTGCTGGGAAAATCAGTGGAGGGAGTTCAAGACTTATGCCTCAGTCCTAAAAAAAAATCGTTTGGTGCTACATTGTTGGCAAAGAACCCTATGAGAATCAGAGCCCCTTGTCTGCCTCTCTGACCCAGGCCCTTTCTCAAAACAAGGCCATGGGGAGCCAATTTAGTTTATAACATGGACTTGAGGGCCATTCCAGAAACAGATCAAAACTGTTGTATCTTAAGAGAGACACACTGATCTCTATGCATACATTTGAACTGTAAATAATATTTCACATGAATACCTGGAATGAATACCTCCTCTCTAGTCAAATAGCCTCAAATAAGATTTCTGTCTATGTTAACATCTTTAATTCCCCCAAACATGCTCTTATTAATGACACCTATGCAGATGTGGCAGAGGAGGGAAGTGATTGTTAGAAAAGAACATGACTTCAGACTTGCCCGGGATTTGTGTTCAAGGTTTGGATTTATTTGGAATTGATAGTGACTCCATCCAGAGTATAAAAGTACATTGTCACCAGCTTCCCCATTTTCATGGTGAGACAGTTCTGGTTTATCTGATTCTCTGTTCCAAATCCAGGCTGAGTCTGCTGAGACAGAAGCTGATTGTCAGAGTTCTGAGAATCAGACCACGAGATCATATTTCCAGATTAAGTGCTCACGAGCACATTTTCTGTCTTTAGGGTTGATGATGACTTTCAGACCATCAATCCTCACTTATTCGTTTGTATTGAAGGAAAATTGGCAAAAACTATTGCTTTATCAAAGGATTCTGATTGACAATAATGCGTTTATTTAAGAGGTTATCAACTTTTGGGTCCCAACTCCTTTGCATTCAAAAGACACTTTCACTTTTTGGGTTGCCAAAAACCACCCAAATTATCAGATATTTACATTATAGTTCATAACAATGGGAAAACTACAGTCATGAAGTTTCAATGAATATAATGTTTTAGGTGAAAATCACCACAACCTGAGGAACTAGGAAGCAATTAGGGTTGCAGCATTAGCAAGGTTTAGAACCAATGGTTTATATGAAGAACTTTCTTTACATTCTTTGCCTAAGATTTCTACTTAATAAAAACAATATCCTACAGAATTTTAAAGTAATGATTAAAGTATATAGAGTAATTTAACTCACATCTAACAAAATGTCAACTCTCCTATACTATAATGTTTTTAAACCTCTGTGTTAGCTGACATTTGTTTGTCTGCAAGTTTATTAGGTAGAATGCCTTAAGTTTTTTCAGTTAATTCTTTTTATCATACCTTCAAGAAATGTTTTTAAGTTAAAACCTTTAAGTTTAATATTTTAAAACTTAAACTACTCTTCATCACATAAACATTTCAAGAGCCTTGGGGACAAATATCTTTTGGTGATTAACTGTGGATCTTCAGGTCATATTTACAGCAACTAGAAAAATGAAACAAGTACAAGGTGGAGAATTAATAAAATTGGTATGATCCACTCATGCTTTCATGGTGCCAAATGGGTCCAGTGTCAACTTTGGGACCATCACTTCATGGGCTTAATCCACAATGAAGCAAGTTCTTTCACTAGTTTAGGTACCCAGCCTTAATCGCCATTCCGTGTTCATGCCTCTCACACTTTTCTGCTCTGCCTGACATTCATAGATAGTGGAGATAAACACATCACATTGAAGATAGGAACAGGAGGGGAAGGAAGGTAGGGTTGAGGGAGTGAATACAAAGAAAGACAGATGGAATTGGGTACATTTGAAGGATGATGTGTTAGGTAAAACTAGAGCAATGGAATCTTTCTATAATATATGAAGGCAACCTGTAATAGCCATATTTTCAATGGAAGTGGTGGGAGTCATGACACCAGCACAACTTCTTGACACAGTCCCAGAAATGCTGAGCAGGTTGGGGCAATCACTATCTTTCTAACTCTAACTTTTGGATTTGGTGTCTACATGTTGCATTCTTAGGGACTCTTAGCATTATAGTTCATTTTATGTCTTTTCCTGAGAAAAATGATGCCTGAGTTATTTTAGGAAAATTCTGAAATTAACTTTATCTGACCACTATTTGGAAGTCTTCCTTATGTCCTGGAAACCATTTAGTACAGATAAGCACATA
Source organism: Meriones unguiculatus (assembly GCF_030254825.1). Classification (NCBI taxonomy): domain Eukaryota; kingdom Metazoa; phylum Chordata; class Mammalia; order Rodentia; family Muridae; genus Meriones; species Meriones unguiculatus. The sequence goes on along the minus strand of NC_083353.1, from coordinate 20,827,133 downwards.
GCTTTGTGAGGTCGTTACAGAAGAAATCTTCTTAGGATATCTGCCTTAGGCAAACTAAAATAGTATATTTGGTACAGGGTAAACAGACAATTGACAGATCCTGACTGGGCAGGAAAATATGTTACAGGTCAAGACCTTGTTTTAATATAGACTTAGAATTCTATAAAAACTGTACTTTAAAGACAATGATCTTATAGGCACACTCCTGAAGAAATGAAACTCAGTAAATAAGACAGCTTGACTAAATTAATTAAAATAAGCTTTTCCTACTTTAGAGCATAGATTATAAAACTTAAAGTAAAATGTGTTAAGTATTAGTATTTATTATTCATAAAAGACTAGTTCAAATATTTTTTGTTTTGTTTTGTTTTGTTTTGTTTTTCTGGAGTGATCTCAGACTGCCAAAGTTATCAGCCTAAAATCAGACTGTCATATATTAAACATGTTTTCTTTGGAGGAGACATTCTTAAGATTCTTTAAATTGGTGTTATAGGGCTAAAACATAATGAAAGGTGTTCTGTTTGTATTTTCTAATTGTTACTGAACTTTTAACCCTAGACATATAATGAAAAATCAAACACATAATCTGTACCACTTGGATCATTACTAGTCTGTCTTTTTTTCTATGAAACTTGTATAAATAAAAGAGCACCTGGTAGCTAGAAATCAGAGGCACCTAAGTGGCATGACCATTAGTCAATCAGCTGCAAAATTCCCCTGACCACCATCTTGATCACTCCCTACTCTTACTTACTCCTAATTTCCTCTCTGTGCTGCCCAGTTAGCATCAGCAAAGAACCTACACATCTTCTCTCTGTCCCATGAAAAGTCCCCAGAGAAGGTCTCTGGCAGCAATCTTAATGCTGTCACCAAATAATAGGGAAGAAAAACCCATATTGGCCATCTCTTGTCACCAAATGAAGATTTCAGTGTCATGACTGTGTTTCATTCATTTGGATTTATGGCTAAAATAGTCCCTAAGATATCCCCCCAAAATATAGGCTGTTGCTCCCCACAAAGTGAAAACAAGACCCCATTGCTGAAGAAAAGTCACACATAATTCATCGAACATTGAGAAGTTAAGCTAGTGCTTTTGCTCTGGTTCTTAGACACCTCACAAAAAGTCAGTTATATATTCCATCTCATGGAGTAGGACTTAGGATAAGTTAGACAGCTGTTTTTCAGTCCTATAAGGTTGGTGCCCCCATTGTCTTATTATACTTTGCAGACAGGACAGATTGTAAATCAAGGCTTGGTGTTTGGGTTGGTAGATACTTTCCTCTTTTGTCAGTCCTGACACTTTATGTCTCACCTGGCTAGAGTGATGGACAATTGAAACTCCATATCCTCCATTACTAGCAGTCCTCATGAGTATCGCCGTTGTAGATCACAGGAAGTTTCCACTACACCGTGCTTCCATACCACCACAACATATACTCCCATTCCATCTGTGTCTTTCCACACTCTCTGTTTCACCCCATTCCCCTCACTTCTTATTTCACTGCTTCCATCCTCACCTACTTCCCTCTCCCAGGGAAATCCATGTATCCACCCTAGACCCATCATCTTTACTTACATTCTTTGGGTCTACAGTTTTTAGTTTAGTTATCACTTGCTTAGTGACCCATATCTACCCATACATGAACACATAGCATATTTAACTTTAAAGATCTGGGTTACCTCACTCAGGATGATATGTTTCTAGTTCCCTACACTTGCTTGCAAATTTAATGATGTCATTTAAAAAAACTAGCTGATTATTTTTTTCATTTTGTAAATGCACAACATTGTTTAATCATTTTTTTTTCAGCTGAGGGACATATACGTTATTTCCATTTCCTGACTATGATTATTATTAAAGCCAATAGATGTAGAGAGAATGGACAAACTTTTGTTCCTGCTTTTAGTGGAACTGGTTTGAGTTTCTCCCCATTAACTTCGTCATTGGCTACAGGCTTTCTGAAAACTGCCTGTACTATATTTAGGTGTGTTCCTTATATTCTTAATCATTTGAGGATTTTTATCGTCAAAGGGTTTTGGATTTTATCAGAGGATTTTTCAGCATCAAAGATGAACATGTGGTTTTTTTAAAGTTTATCTGTTTGTTTCAGCTTATTTATATAGTAATTTATACTGATTGATTTTTGTATATTGATTCATCACTGCATCTCTGGGATGAAGCTTACTTGATCGTGATGGAAGATCTTGTTGGTGTGTTCTTGAATTCAAATTCCAAGCATTTTATTGAGTGTTTTTGTATCTGTGTTTATAAGAGAAATTTGTCTGTAATTCTCCCTTTTTGAGCCCTTATGTGGTTGGGTATCAGAGTAACTGTGTCCTCATGAGATGAATTTGGCAATCTTCTTTCTGTTTATATTTTGTAGAATAAGTTGAGGAGTACTGGTATTCATTTTCTTTGAAAGTCTGGTAGAATTCTGCAATGAAGCCCCCTGGCCTTGGGGTTTTTCTATTTAGAGAAATTTTAATAAGTACTTCTACATTTCTAGGGTTTAGTGTTTTATTTAAATTATTTATTTTATCTTGATTTACCTTTAGTAAATGGTACATATAAAAATTATCAGTTTCTCTTAGATTTTTCAGTATGGTGGAGTATGTTTGTTTTTTTTTTGTCATATAAACAATTGTTTAATGAATGAATAGAAATAAACACAAATTAACTGTTAAAAAGGATATTCTAGGGTATATCGAAACCTTAATTTGAAAAAAAAGTGAAACTCGTAGATTTTCAACAATGTGTGAGAGCTGCAAAGCCAACATTCCAGGCAAACTGTATTTTTTTTTTTACTTTATTTTTATTTATTTATTTTTTTAATGCAGTTTATTCAGGAACCTTGAACAATCATCGGACCCTGGGGAAAGCCAGCCCACAGCTTAAATAGCCTCTGGGTAGCTAACCCCAGCGTGTCACGTGGGCAATGCAGATAGGTCCACATACATGGAAGCAAGCCAGATCCTCAGCCTTAGCCAAATATAGGGTTGTTTGTGACAGAGAGCACTCACCATCGGGAAGGTGGAAGGCAGAAACCAGCTCCATCTTTAAGGCGCGCATTACTCAGCTCTCTACAGTTCCCCCTTTTTGTTTTAGATGCATCAGGCAAGAGTAGAGGTCTGATCTCTGATATTAGAAATAAATTCGGACTTTCTACCGGTGTTCATTTAGGTGTCATCCACCCAAAGAGCATAAGACCCGTCCGATACCTTTTTCTCAGAGGCAGGACCTGGAGCATCAACCCGCATGCAATCAGACATGCTCTTCTCTGGGTCGAAAGCAGCTGACCCTGAGTGCAGTGCTTAGCCTCGCATCCTGAGCATAACATTTTAGCTTTTTATGGTAGCCAACCATGATTGGGGAGACTGTCCTGCTTCAATGGCTGTAAAGGCCTGAATGATCATGGCTGCATTACGCTGTTGTGAGACTCTAATCTTGCATATACACCACAGGCAAACCAAGGAGACCAACACCAGAAGGCCTGCTAATGCTCCCATGCCCGTCCATTCCTTCAGATGATTCATGGCTGCAGCAATACATGGTGATAATCCTGTGGCTAGTCCTGCATCCACTCTGGTAGAATTTACCGTGACAATGGCCACTCTCAGCTGCTCCATCACAGTATCGAATTCTCCAGTCCAATTACCTAAAATATAGCTCAACAATTGTTTAGACAGATTTGCAGCACAGGAAAAATTCTCATGTTGTATGCTAGTGACACACAGTCCAGCATACTTTCATTGGCAGCCAGGTTGAGCGATTTGCAATAGGGTATCAATTTGCTCCTGCACGAGGTCAATCCTCTGATTGAACACCATCAAGCCTCCTTTTAGTTGAGCATTAATTCCTTTTTGTACATCTAAGGCATGAGCTACATTGGCTAAAAGATTATTCAGGGTCTGAGCAGTCTGCACAGTATGACTCATGGCTAATGCCACGGTGGTAGCTCCAAAAGCCGCCAATGAGATGGCAGTAACAGTGGTGGCTGTAGTTCCAAGATCCCTTTTCTGTCTGAAGAGAGTCATAGCGTGAGGGGCATCAACGGGCACAGGCACCCAGTGAGGCATGCGAGTAACCAGGGCATACCTAAATTCACTAGCATTCCAGCATTGGGCAAAAAAGCAAGTATCATCACCACAATTACTTGTCTCTATCTGGCTAATAATGAATAAAAATGGGGGATATAAACAAACAGGTGTGGGCTTATAGGAAATATTATGAGAAGCCTTAACCCCCTCATTGGAACATCTTGCATTAGTTCTAGAACTAGCAGTGGTGGTGTCCGAGGTCTGAGTAGGTTCAGGAGACCATTGCCCCAAGGGGCGAGACATGCTCTATGTAAATTGACTAACTCCATATTTTGCTCCACTTTTGAAAGTCATTTAAGGTTCTTAAATTATTTCCCCCCCCCTTTTTTTAAATTTTTCATCAATTACACTTTATTCATTCTGCATCCCCCCATAAGCCCCTCCATCTCCCCTCTCAATCCCACCCTCCCTCCTCCCTCTGCATGCATGCCACTCCCCAAGTCCACTGATAGGAGAGGTTCTCCTCTCCTTCCTGATCTTAGTCCATCAGTTCACATCAAAAGTGGCTGCATTGTTCTCTACTATGGCCTGGTAAGGCTGCTCCCCCAGGGGGAGGTGATCAAAGAGCAGGCCAATCAGATTATGTCAGAGGCAGTCCCTCTTCACATTACTATATAACCCAATTGGACTCTGAACTGCCCTCGGCTACATCTGTGCAGGGGTTCTGGGTTATCTCCAAGAATAGACCTTGGTTGGAGTATGAGTCTCTGGGAAGTTCCCTGTGTTCAAATTTTCCTGTTCTGTTGCTCTCCTTGTGGAGACCCTGTCCTCTCCAGCTCTTACTATTTCCCAGTTCTTACATAAAATTCCATTCACTCTGCCCAACACTTGCCCATCAGGCTCAGCATCTGCTTTGATAGTCTGTAGGGCAGAGGCTTTCAGAGGCTCTCTGTGGTAGGTTCCTAGGTTGTTTCCTGTTTTCTTCTTCTTCTGATGTCCATCCTCTTTACATTTCCGGATGGTGATTGGACATATTAGTTAGGGTCCTCTTTCTTGCTTAGTTGCTTTAGATGCACAGGTTTTAGTGGGTTTATCCTATGTTGTATGTCTATATGAGTAAATATATACCATGTGTGTCTTTTTGCTTCTGGGACAACTCACTCAGGATGATCCTTTCCAGATCCCACCATTTACCTGCAAATTTCATGATTTCCTTATTTTTCATTGCTGAGTAATATTCCATTGTGTAGATGTACCACAATTTGTGCATCCATTCTTCAGTTGAGGCGCATCTGGGTTGATTCCAGCTTCTGGCTATTACAAATAAAGCTGCTACAAACATGGTTGAGCAAATGTCCTTTTTGTGTACTTGAGCCTCTTTTGGATATATGCCTAGGAGTGGTATGGCTGGATCTTGGGGAAGCACTATTCCTAGTTGTCTGAGAAAGCGCCAGATTGATTTCCAGATTGGTTGTACAAGTTTACATTCCCACCAGCAGTGGAGAAGGGTTCCCCTTTCTCCACAAACTCTCCAGCATGTGTTGTCACTTGAGTTCTTGATCTTGGCCATTCTCATGGGTGTAAGGTGAAATCTCAGGGTTGTTTTGATTTGCATTTCGCTAATGGCTAGTGAGGTTGAGCATTTCTTTCAGTGCTTCTCTGCCATTCGGTATTCCTCTACAGAGAATTCTCTGTTTAGCTCTGTTCCCCATTTTTTAAGTGGATTACTTGGTTTGCTGCTTTCCAGCTTCTTCAGTTCTTTATATATACTGGATATGAGTCCTCTCTCAGATAAAGGGTTGGTGAAGATTCTTTCCCAATCTGTAGGCAGTCGCTTCGTTTTGGTTATGGTCTCCTTTGCTTTGCAGAAGCTTTTCAGTTTCATGAGGTCCCATTTATCGACTGTTGCTCTTAGAGCCTGTGCTATTGGTGTTCTGTTCGGGAAGTTCTCTCCTGTACCAATGAGTTCTAGGGTGTTCCACACTTTTTTTTCCTAGCCGATTTAATGTGTCAGGTTTTATGTTGAGGTCTTTGATCCACTTAGACTTCAGTTTTGTGCAGGGTGATAAGTATGGATCTATTTTTATTTTTCTACATGTAGACATACAATTAGACCAGCAGCATTTGATGAAGATGCTATGTTTTTTTCCATTGTATGGTTTTGGTGTCTTTGTCAAAGATCAGGTGTCCATAAGTGTGTGGGTTTATTTCTGGGTCCTCTGTTCAGTTCCATTGATCCACTATTCTGTTATTATGCCAGTACCATGCAGTTTTTAAAACTGTTGCTCTATAGTACAACTTAAGATCAGGGATGGAGATACCTCCAGAAGATCTTTTATTGTAGAGGATTGTTTTAGCAATTCTGGGTTTCTTGTTATTCCATATGAAGTTGAGAATTTTTCTTTCCAGGTCTGTAAGAATTGTGTTGGTAATTTGATGTGAATTGCATTGAATCTGTAGATTGCTTTTGGTAAAATGGCCATTTTTACTATGTTAATCCTGCCAAGCCATGAACATGGGAGATCTTTCCATCTTCTCATATCTTCTTCTAATTCTTTCTTCAGAGACTTGAAATTTTTTTAATACAAGTCTTTGACTTCCATGGTTAGGATTACTCCGACGTACCTTATGTCATTTTTAGCTATTGTGAAGGGTGTTGTTTCCTTAATTTCTTTCTCAGCCCTTTTGTCTTTTGTATACAGGAGGGCTACTGATTTTTTTGAGTTAATTTTGTATCCGGCCAATTTGCTGAAGGTGTTTATCAGCTGTATGAGTTCCCTGGTAGAGTTTTTGAGGTCACTCACGTATACTATCATATCATCTGCAAATAGTGATAATTTGACTTCTTCCTTTCCAATTTGTATCCCCTTGATCTCCTTCAACTGTCTTATTGCTCTAGCAAGGACTTCCAGCACTATGTTGAAGAGATATAGAGAGAGTGGGCAGCCTTGTCTTGTCCCTGATTTCAGTGGGATTGCTTTAAGTTTCTCTCCTTTCAGTTTGATGTTGGCTATAGGTTTGCTGTATATCGCCTTTACTATGTTTAGTTATGTGCCTTGTATCCCTGATCTCTCCAATACTTTAAACATGAATGGATGTTGGATTTTGTCAAATGCTTTTTCAGCATCTAGGGAGATTATCATGTGGTTTTTTTCTTTCAGATTGTTAATATGGTGGATCACATTGATGGATTTCCGTATATTGAACCACCCCTGCATACCTGGGATGAAGCCTACTTGGTCATGGTGGATGATGTCTTTGATGTGTTCTTGTATTCGGTTTGCAAGTATTTTGTTGAGTATTTTTGCATCGATGTTCATAAGGGAGATTGGCCTGAAGTTCTCTTTTTTGTTGGGTCTTTGTGAGGTTTAGGTACCAAGGTGACTGTGGTTTCATAGAATGAGTTTGGTAATGTTGCTTCTGTTTCGATTTTGTGGAATAGTTTAAAGAGAACTGGAGTTAGCTCTTTTTTGAATGTTTGGTAGAATTCTGCGCTGAAACCATCAGGTCCTGGGCTTTTTTTGGATGGGAGACTTTCGATGACTGCTTCTATTTCCTTGGGAGATATAGGACTATTTAATTGATTTATCTGGTCCTGATTTAGCTTTGGTAAGTGGAATCGATCAAGAAAATTGTCCATTTCTTTTAAATTTTCAAATTTTGTTTTGTATAGACTTTTGAAGTAAGTCCTAATGATTGCTTGGATTTCCTCAGTGTCTGTAGTTATGTCCCCCTTTTCATTTCTGATTTTGTTGATTTGGATGGTGTCTTGCTGCTTTTTAGTTAGCTTGGCTAAGGGTTTGTCTATCTTGCTGATTTTCTCAAAGAACCAGCTCTTGGTTTTATTGATTCTTTGAATTGTTTTCTTTGTTTCTAATTGATTGATTTCAGCCCTGAGTTTGATTATTTCCAGCCATCTGCTCCTTCTTGGTGTGTCTGCTTCTTTTTCTAGGGTTTTTAAGTGAGCCATTAAGTTGCTTGAATGCGCTGTCTCAAATTTCTTCTTGAAGGCACTTTATGCTATGAACTTTCCTCTTAGCACTGCTTTCATTGTGTCCCACAAGTTTGGGTATGTTGTGTCTTCATTTTCATTGAGTTCTAGGAAGATTTTAATTTCTTTCTTTATTTCTTCCCTGACCCAGTTGTCTTTTAGTAGCAAGTTGTTCAGTTTCCATGTATGTGTACGCTTTTTGCTATTTTTGTTGTTACTGAGGTCCAGCTTTATTCCATGGTGATCAGACAGGATACAAGGGATTATTTCAATCTTCTTGTATCTGTTGAGGCTTGCTTTGTGACCAACTATGTGGTCTATTTTGGAGAAGGTTCCATGAGGTGCTGAGAAGAAGGTAAATTCTTTTGTGTTTGGGTGTAAGGTTCTGTAAATGTCTGTTAGGTCCATTTGATTCATGACCTCTGTTAGAGATATTGTTTCTTTTTTTAATTTCTGTTTACTTGACCTGTCCTTTGTTGAGAGTGGGGTGTTGAAGTCTCCCACTATTATTGTGTGGGGATCTATATGTGGTTTAAGTTTTATCAATGTTTCTTTCACAAATGTGGGTGCCCTTGTATTTGGGGCATAGATGTTCAGGATTGTGATGTCTTCTTGGTGGAATTTTCCCTTGATGAATATGAAGTGTCCTTCCCCATCTCTTTTGATTAATTTTGGTTGAAAGACTAATTTATCAGATATTAGAATGGCTACTCCTGCTTGCTTCTTGTGTCCATTTGCTTGAAAAGCTGTCTTCCATCCCTTTACCCTCAGGTAATGTCTATCTTTGTGACTTAGGTGTGTTTCTTGTATACAACAGATTGCTGGGTTTTGTTTACGCATCCATTCTGTTAGTCTGTGTCTTTTTATTGGAGAATTAAGTCCATTGATATTGAAAGAGAGTAATGACCAGTGGCTGTTAGATCCTTTGAATTTGATGTTGGCTGTGGTCATACGGTTGTGTGCTTGGTTGCTTTTTTTTTTACTGTAGTGGCGTTATTTATTTTCTGTGTTTTCTTGAATGTTGCTAGCTTTCTTGGGTTGTATTTTCCCTTCCAGTGTCTTCTGTAATGCTGGATTTGTTTGTAGGTACTGTTGAAATTTGTTTTTGTCATTGAATATCTTGTTTTCTCCGTCTATGAGGACTGAGAGTTTTGCAGGGTATAGTAGCCTGGGCTGACATCTGTGTTCTCTTAGGGTCTGCATGATATTATTCCAGGCCCTTCTGGCTTTCATAGTCTCTGTTGAAAAGTCAGGTGTGATTCTAATGGGTTTGCCATTATATGTTACTTGGCCTTTTTCTCTTGCACCTTTTAGTATTTTTTCTTTGTTCTGTATACTTACGGTTTTGATTATTATGTGGCGGGAGGATTTTCTTTTCTGGTCTAATTTATTGGGTGTTCAATACGCCTCTTATATTCTTATTGTTCGCTCCTTTAAGTTGGAGAAATTTTCTTCAATGAATTTGTTGAAAATATTTTCTGGGCCTTGGTGCAGGGAATCTTCTTTTTTCTCTATTCCTATTATTCTTAGGTTTTGTCTTTTTTTTTTTTTTGTTGTTGTTGTCGTTGTCTTGAATTTCTTGGACAGTCTGTGTCAGGGATTTTTTAGATTTAACATTTTCTTTGACAGATACAACTATTTCTTCCTTTGTATCTTCCACACCTCAGATTCTTTATTCCATTTCTTGTATCCTATTGGTTATGCTAACCTCTGTAGTTCCTGCTTTCTTCCCTAAGTTCTTTCTCTCCACAATTTCTTCCATTTGTGTTTTTTTTTAATTTTTCCAATTCTATCTTTAGGTCTTGAGCTATTTTGTTGGATTCCTTCCCCTGTCTGACCGTAATTTCATATTTTTCCTTCAATTCCTTCAGCTGTTTGTTTGAACAATCCACTGTTTATTTTATTTCATTCAGTGATTTAAGCATTTCCTCTCTAAAGGCCACAGACTGTTTGGCTTCAGCTTCCCATATTTCTTCAACAGACTGTTTGGCTTCAGCTTCCTGTATTTCTTCACAGATGGCCATAATTTCCTTGTCTTTAATTTCCTCCATTTCTTTACGAATAGCCATGATCTGTTTGTTTTTATCTTCCTCTAATTCTTTTCGTATTTTATTTGTTTCCTCTGTTATCTTCTTCATGAGCATAAATGTTAGGTCATCTCCTTGAATTTCATTTATGCTGGGGTTTCTAGGGCTATTTGCCCCTGGATAACTGGGTTCTGGAGACGCCATATTGCTCTGGCTTTTGTTGGTTGGACTTTTACGCTGTCCTCTACCCATTGGACTATCTTAGTTGTTTGAATTTAGTTTCTGGTTGTTCCTGGACTCTTGTAGTGCAGAGAATCCCTTTGGCAGGAAGATGGTTTTTCCTGAAGGAAGCCTTTCCAGTTTTTTGGGTATAGTCACTGGATGTCCGGAGTTTATCAGGAGTTGCTACAGCTCACCTCAGGCCTAGAGACCTGGGTAGTAACTGTGGTCCTGGTTAGTCGAGAGGGCTCTCCTCTCACTGGGAGAAGTCCTGGAGACAGTTGCCCTCCTTCTGGGTTTCTTGCTGTAAATTTAGTGATCAACTGTTGTAACCTTTGTGTCCCGTGGTTTGGTCGGTTTTGTTAGGGATAACTGGTTGCCCCTTGGAGCAGTATCTGGGGGGTTGTTCTCAGGGTTCCCGGTCTTTTGTAGGTCTGAGGTTGGGGCTCTGTGCCCCAGAACCCAAGAGGTAATTTGTGGCAGGTGAGTACTGCTCTGGTGTCTTGGGGTGCACAGTTCTGCCTGTAAGGTGTATTTGGTACAATGCAGGCCTCTGGGCTGGTGGAGCGTGCGCCCGCCTGCTAGTCTGGGGAAGCTGAGTTTCTGATCACTCTGTGCTCCCTGTTTGGGCCCAGATCTGTGATGGCTGGGCGTACTCACCTGTCTGTGATCTGCAGGCTGCTAGACTTTCCCTAGGTGACCCCAGCAGCACGGTTTCTTCCTTCCCTGTGAGGTCCTCTCTGGACAGGGGTTCCCAGTCCCTTTTGTACTGGGGCGCACAGCTTGTCTGTACCGCTGAGCTGAAGGAGCAGATCTCTGCGCGGCAGGAGCTCAGTTGTGTTGGCGGTGGGTACCCGCCATCCTAGCGACCTTCCGGGGATAGACTTGGGTGACCTGTGATCAGTCTGACAAGTTTGCTTTCCAGTGGGGTCCCCCCGCGGCTGGGACTTCCAGCCTCAGGAAACCTTGTGCTCACGGATCAGCCTGGGAAAGTGATTGGTGCATGGATGCTTGCGGCTCCAGCCCGGAGACACAAAACTCGCGTTACCTGGGATTTCTTCCGGGTTCTGGCTGGGTAGCTGTGAGTGGACCCGACTGATTCCCACACCGTGGGAGCCTCCCCTCACCTGGGAAACACGATTGATGTAGTTTCAGGGCCCAGAGTTCAGTCTCCTGGTCTCTGCACAGCGAGTGCTGTCTTGCTTCTCAAATGTGGTGCTCTCCGGGCGCCGCCATCTTGGCTCCCCCCCCCCCCCGAGTATGGTTTTTAAAAATATGTTTTTATGATTCTCTAAAATTTTTTGGTGTCTTTTGTTATGTCCAAATTTTGTGTTATATTTTTGTTAATTTGGATATTCTCTTCCTGTTTTTTGTTAGTATAGATATGGGTTTGTCTATCTTGATGATTTTCTCAAAGAACACACTACTAATTTTTTAATTGTTCTCTATTTCTATTTTTTTGATTTGAGTGCACATTTTGATTATTTCTTTCACTTTCATCTTCTTGGATATGATTATTTGTTTAGGTTCTACAGTTTTCAGGTACAAGTTGCTAATGTCAAATCTCTCAAACTTTTTTTTAAAAGATTGAATTTTTATTAAAATGTTCATATGTCTAAAAGTTACACATTAGATTACAATAGTGTCTTTGGTGATTTTTTTTCTTCTTTAATTTTTCTTTTTTTATTAATTACAGTTTATTCACTTTGTATCTGAGCTGTAGCCCCCTCCCCCATCCCTTCTCAATCCTACCCTCTCTTCCTCTTCTTCTCCTATGCTCTTCCCCTATGCCAGTGATAGGGGGAAGGTCCTCCTCCCATTCCATCTGACCCTAATTTATCAGGTCTCATCAACACTGGGTTCATTATCTTCCTCTGTGGCCTGGTAAGCCTGTTCCCTCCTCAGGTGGAGGTGATCAAAGAGCCAGCCCATGAGTTCATGTCAGAGACAGTCCCTGTTCCTATTATTGGGGAACCCTCTTGGACACTGAGCTGCCACATGCTATTTCTGTGCAGGGTTTCTAGGTAATCTCCATGCATGGACCTTGTTTGGAATGTTAGTCTCAAAAAAAAAAAGATTTTTTTGTTCTGTTTCTCTCCTTGTGGAGCTTCTGTTCCCTCCATGTCTTTCTATCTCCCCTTTCTTTCATAAGATTCCGGGCACTCTGACCAAAGTTTGGCCTTGAGTCTTTAGCATGTGTTTTGATACACTGTGGGATAGAGTCTTTCAGAGGCCCCCTGTTATTGGCTCCTTACCTGTTACCTGTTTTCTCCCTATATGTGAAATCTCTCAAACTTTTTAATGTCAGCCTTTAGTGCTATGAATTTTCCTTTTAGCACTGGGGTTTTATTGTTTTCCATAAATTAGGGTCTGGTGTTTATTCCCTTTCTTTTAATTTCAGAAAATATTTCCTTTCTCTACTAATTTATCTATTTTCCTACTTATCATTCTGTGAAAAAACTTTGCAAGCTTTTTTTTTTTTTTAGTCTATATTCAGTCCCTAGTGTTCATATAAGGTGGAAGGAGTTATTTTAAATTTCCTGTGTCTGTTGAGACTTGCATTGTGTTCAAGTATTATGCAGTCTTGAGTTTTTAACAACCCTACTTTATTTAGGGTTATTAACTGTTTCTACATTCCTTCCCAACCTTCAATACTGAGTAAGAGTGAAAGACGTTTAGTGGGAACAGGGGCCAGATTTCCCTCTGTTATTTCCTGCTATATAGGGTCATAGGATTCTTTTGTGGGCAATACCAGTGTCAGTCATCCAGAAATCCAGAAGTCCAGGTAACCAGTAAATCAGCAAACAGCAAATGCAGTAGTAGACTGAAGGATTAGGAAGCACTCTTTCTCCAAACCACCATGAATTCTTCCTCTGGATTTTCATATTTATTCTCCTCAAAGTCTTCAGAATTAAAATAATTTGACTGGGCAAAGACTCTTCAATCTCTCTCCATGAGACACCAGCAAGTGTGGAAAAACTTAAACCGTCATCTTGGGAAATTAACAAAAATCCTCAACTTCCAGATTTAAGGTCTTGTGCCTTGCCAACTGAACATTTTAGCTTTTTTGGCTCTTAAGATGACAAAGTCACTCTTTAACTAATGGTTTCTATTGTTTAACAGCAGGCAGTCCCAAATAGACTGACAAAGGGCCCCTGGCTTGACTACTCAGTTTACTTACTTCCAAATGCTAGATCCTGGGCCATGAAGCTTTTGACTGCTTGGAAAGGAGGCCTTGCCTAGGGGAAGCCTTGTTGGAAGTAACTTCTCCAGCAGGGAGAAACAACTAGAACTGTAAAAATGAATCTGAGTCCCCTTCTTTCAATGAAGCTAGCTTGCACAGCAACTTGCTGGAAACCAGGAACTTGATTGCAGAAGCCAAAAAGGGATTCTGGACAATTTATCACTAGTTACTGGGACCCGAAGAGCATACCCAGTCTTTGAGACAGGGCTTAATACAGTGGCTCCTGTATCATGGAGTCCTCCTTAGGAGGCGGGCTCAATAAAAATTTAATTGCTTGGGTGTGGGTAGGCCCAAATGGCAGAGGCTTGGGCTTCATTGAACCTATGATGATGGCATTGATCTTAACTAGCATTTCCTCTGCAAAAAAACTCCAACATATCCAGGCTGCCTTTGGAGAAATCTCATTCCTGACCTGGTGTTGTGGCCTTTTCCATTGTGTTAGTCCAATGATCACACATATAACCCTGTACATATTTATACAAACATCAGTGGACAAAACAGAAAAGAAACTCTTAACAGACAAATTGACATGCATTCATGTAAAATAGATACAAAAAAAAAAACAGGTGGACACATTTACATGCAAATACATTGTTAGGATAATGCTGTGAAGTTCTACAGTGGCTTCATAAATCACACCATGAACATGTTCCACATGGGGGCTTTTATTACGAGAAGGGGGTGGGGTCAAAAACTGTCTCTGGGCAAGGCAAGAAAAAGAGAGAGAGAGAGAGAGAGAGAGAGAGAGAGAGAGAGGGATGCAAGTCCTCTTATAAGGTGACCCAGCAAAAGCGCAGAACTAATAGGTGGTTGCGGGTGGTCTGCAGGTGGCCCAGACTTTTTGAGGTGACCTCACAGATGCCTGATGTCCCACTCGTAACATCTGCTGGGGGCTGTCCTTAGGGATGGCTGTTTCCTGAGCCCAACACACATATGTGTATACATATTAACATATAAACAAATTATTGATGAAGCTAATTCCATTGGGCTTTAACATTTTTATATGAATTTATTTGTTTATACCCTTTTAACATAGAGTCCTTACCTGAGAAGAATAATTGCCTCACAGAAATTAGCAGGATAAGGGATTATGTGGTATTGCATGTAATTACATATAGCATTCTGATAGGTTCATGGTAGGTACAGAACAATAATAATTTATGTCATGTGTTAACAAAGTCCATGCTGTAGGATATATGGAAAGACAATTGTTTAAGTGTTTGTATTAAGAGATTTTTTAACTACATCTGGTTTCACAAGTTCATCTAAAGTTTAAAACAATAATTTCTAGATGCCCAAATACAAACTGAGTCCCACTGCTCCACTGGAATGTTTACTTGTTGGAAGTATACCATACTACATACTTATCAATGTACAACCCCACTAAAATACCATTCTAATTTTTAAATTCTATGCCTCAAACACAAGGCCACCAAACTCTGTAAAATAAATGCTACTATAGCTTAAATCACATATTGACCTTCATACATTGGTAGCAGTAGATTTTAACACCTACTTTTACCATAAGATGTGTCATTGAAGCAAAAACTTATTGTACATGTTTTGTTGTAATATGTAAACATGCTTTTTTTTTTAAATTCCAAGGAGGTTTTAGTTTGTCCGTACCTGTTAAGTGTCTTGTTCAGAGCATAGTGTTTGCCAGGTGGAATTAGTTGAATTCTGAGGACTTTGAGCAGTATAAATATGACAGCTCAGAAGGCATGGCTGCTTGGAGGAAGACTGTTTGCTGCTGGTTCATCCTGCTGCTGCATCTGTTATTTGCTGACTTTCTGGTTATCTGGACTTCTATATTTCTGGACAACTGATACTGGTATTGCCCCCAAAAGGATCCCATGACCCTACTCTGCGGGAAGTAGGAGAGAACTCTGCCTCCTGTTCCCACTAACCTTCTTTTCCTCCTACCCTGTGTCAAGGGCTTGGAAAGGAGTTAGAAGCATTTAACAACCCTAAATAAAATGTGTTCGTTTAAAAAAAATATCAAGTTCAACAAAAACTAAACAGAGAAATACTGTTTAGTTTTTAATATCTAACAAATGAGACTTCAAATCAAATCTAATCTTTAGAAATGGGAAGGATACTACATACTTATCAAAATACAAATCCCAACAAAAGGGTTGGGGTCTACAGGTTGAAAACCTCTTAATTAAACCCGTTAATGTTAATCAGAGTCCTTTAGCAAAACAGTAGTTTTTTGCTAATTTTCCTTCAATACAAAGTAAAAGGTGAGGAGTGATGGTCTGAAAGTCATCATCAACCCTAAAGACAGAAAATGTGCTCATGAGTGTTTAATCTGGAAATATGATCATGTGGTCTGATTCTAGGAACTCTGACAATCAGCTTCTGTCTCATCAGTCTCAGCCTGGATGTGGAGCAGAAAATCAGATAAACCAGCACTGTCTCACCACGAAAGAAGGCGAAGCTGGTGACAGTGTACTTTTATACTCTTGGTTGGGGTTGCCATCAATTCCACGTAAGTCCACACCTTGAACAAAAGTCCTGGTCAAGTCAGAGGAAATGCTATTTTCTTACAATAACTTCCCTCCTCAGGAGCATCGTGGGTGTCATTCATAGGGGCATGTTTGGGTGGAAATTTAAGATGTTCACACAGACAGAACTCTCATATGAATCTATTTGACTATTCAAGAGGAATTCATCCCAGGCATTTATGTGAAATGTTATTTACACTTCAAGGTATGAGTAGAGATCAGTGTGTTTCTCTGAAGTTACAACAGTTTTGACCTTGGATCTGAAATGCCCTTCAAAGTCCATGTGTTAAACTAGTGGCTCCCCTTGGTCAGCTTGGGGAAAGTGACTGAGTCAGTGAGGCAGAGCAGAAACCCACATTCTCATATGGTCCTTTTCCTACAATGCAGCACTGAATGTATTTTTTTTTCTCTGAAACATAGGTCTTGAACTCCCTCCACTGATTTTCTTTTAAAACTTCCCAGCCATTCTTTTATTGCCTTTTTAATTTTTTTATTTATTACAATTTATTCACTTTGTATTCCAAATGTAGCCCCCTCCCTCAGAGGGTCACATGTGAGCTGAGACCATTTAAATCAAGATAACCCACCGACTTCTCTGAGCACAGAGAGTGGCAAACATTCAACCCCCCTGCACTTCCCCTGGCTGTCCTCTCTCCTCCTTGCCAGAGGCAGCCCATAGTACCCATGGCTCACAGCACAGAACTGAGTCAGAAGAGGCCAGCCTCCTCCTAGTTCCTCAGCGATAGCTGCCAGCTTTATCACCCTTCTGGGTCCCAAAAGCCAGAGTAGCTGTATGCCCCACAGGGCCTCCCAGCCAGTGACTGTACCAGCCACCCAGTACCTCAGTGGCGGGCACCCAGTGGTACAGGACTTCCAGGTTCACCAGGTCCGCCGGGCCACCCAGGTGCAAGGACCACTGTAATGGCTCCCCAGTTCTTCCCAGCAGGCATCTGTACCAGCCTTACAGTTCTGCAGCTTCCTGGGCTCCCTGTGGACCATTTGAACAGCCTAACTTCTGAGGCTGCAGCACCACTGCGCAGACTACTCCTGCATTTGCCCCAGCAGGCCCAAATCTGATAGTAGAGAACAGGGGAGACCCCTGTGCTTTCCCATTAGACCTGCTGGAGAGTGAGTGTGCCTTCAAGTGAGTGCCCGCAGAGCCCAAGATCCATGGCCCCTCTATGGTAACAGCCAGACATCTGATCTCTCCCACCCATACACCCACTATGGGCAACATAGAGATTCTTGGGACATCATCCTCAACATTGAATCCCCTGTTCTGTGTTTCAACCAGTCGAGTCCACGCAAACAACACCTAGAGCCTAGACAGAGCTGAATGCCACAGGCCTGTAGGCCATTGAGGTATTCCAAGAACTCATGCTCATGATGCCTGTGAACAGTACTGCTCTTATGCCTATAATAACCCCTGTTCACATTATAGGCATCTACACTCACTAACAACTTGTCCTTTAAGGCACACTTCCATGCACATGCTTGCTTGCCTGCATTTGTGCTTCTGCACCACCAGATCTTCTTCCCTTAGGTACAGCATAAATACCAATACACACTCTCAAACCAGTGGACCTCTCTCATGGCCCTGAAAAATGCTTGAGACACCAGAGAGAGATGGACACACTCTGAAGTACAGACTCCAGAAACAAACAGTGAAGGTTACAGATAAATTGATGTCCAGAAATTGGCATAAGAACACATCCAACAAAACTTGGAACATCATAGCTTCACCACTGAACTACAAAGTTAATACTCCAATTCATTAGAAACACAGGAAAATGATTTTAAAGCTATGCTTATTCAGTTATTAGAGGCACATAAAGAGGAAATCAACAAATCTCTCAAAGAAATAGCTACACAAATGGATGCACAAGTAGAGGCACAATTAGTGGCATATAGAGAGGAAAGGAACAACAAAAAAATAGAGACCATCATAGAAAGACAGGAATCCACATCCAAACAGAAGAAGGAAATGGTGAAAGGCATGAAAACAGAATTAGAATAATAAGAATAAAAAAACAAAACAAACAAACAAACAAAAAACAGAAAACCTTTGATGTAGAGAACTTAGAGAAAAGATCAGGAACCACAAAGGTAAATATCACAAATAGAATACAAGAGATGGAAGAGAGAATCTTAGGTGCTGAAGATACACTTGCAGAAATTGATACTTCTCTCAAAGAAAAAGTAAAATCAGAAAAGTCCCAAACACAAAACATCTAAGAAATCAAAGACACCATGAAAAGGCTAAGTCTAAGAATAATAGGAATTGATGAAAAAGATGATTCTAGTCTCCAAGATCCAGAAAATATCTTCGAGAAAAATCATAGAAGAAAATTTACCCTACTTTAAGAAAGAGATAGTGCTCTCTTCAGCAACACATATACTAAAATTGGAATGATACAGAGAAGAAGATTAGCATGGTATCTGTGAAAAGATGACACACAAATTCCTAAAGCATTCCATATTTATACTAAATACTAATAGGGAAAACAACAAGTAACATATAATGGCAAGCCCATCAGAATCACACCTGACTTCTCAACAGAGACTTTGAAAGCAAGAAGGGCCTGGACATATAATGCAGACCCTAAGAGAACACAGATGTCAGCCCAGGCTAATATATCCAGCAAAACTCTCAGTCATCATAGATGGAGAAAACAAGATATTCAATGACAAAATCAAATTCAAACAATACCTGCCCACAAATCCACCGTTACAGAAGATACTAGAAGGAAAAATAGAAGCCAGGAAAACTAACTACATTCAGGAAAACACAGGAAACAAATAACCTCACTACAGCAAAACTAAAAGTAGCCAAACACACAAACACAATACCATAGCCAACATCAAAAGCAAAGCATCTAACAGCCACTGGTCATTAATCTCCCTTAATATCAATGGAACCAACTCTCCAATAAAAAGACAAAGACTATCAGAATGAATACATAAAAAAAGACCAAACAATCTGTTACATACATGAAACAGACCTAATTCACAAAGATAGATATTACCTGAGAGTAAAGGGCTGGAAGACAGTTTTCCAAGCAAATGGACCCAAGAAGCAAGCAGGAGGAGCCAGTCTAATATCTAAAGAAATAGATTTTCAACCAAAATTAATCAAAAGAGATGAGGAAGATCATTTCATACTCACTAAAGGAAAACTCCACAAAGAAGACACAACAATTCCGAACACCTATGCCCCCAACACAAGAGCACCCACATGTGTAAAAGAAACATTGATAAAACTGAAACCACACATAGATTCTCAAGTATTAATAGTGGGAGACTACAACACCCCACTCTCAACAAAGGACAGGTCAACAAAACAGAAATTAAACAAAGAAACAATGACTCTAACAGAGATCATGAAACAAATGGCCCTAACAGACATCTACAGAACCTTTTACCCAAACACAAAAGAATTTACCTTCTTCTCAGCACCATCAGCAAAATAGAGCATATATTGGTCACAAAACAAGTCTCAACAGATAGAAAAAGATTGAAATAATCCCATGTATCTTATATGACCACCATGGAAAAAAGCTGGATCTCAACAACTAGAGAAATAACAAAAAACCTACACACAGATGGAAACTGAACAACTTGCTACTCAATGACAGTTGGGTCTGGAAAGAAAGAAATTAAAGTCTTCTTAAAATTCAATGAAAATTAAATCACAACATACCCAAATATATGGGACACGATGACAGCAGTGCTAAGAGGAAAATTCATAGCACTAAGTCCCTTCAATAAGAAATTTGAAACATCTCATGCAAGCAACTTAATGGTTCACCTAAAAGCCCTAGAAAAAAGAGAAACAGCACACGAAAGAGGAGTAGATGTCTGGAAATCATAAAACTCATGGCTGAAATCAATAAATTAGAAACAAATAAAACAATTCAAAGAATCAATGAAACCAAGAGCTGTTTCTTTGAGAAAATCAACAAGATAGACAAACCCTTAGGCAAACTAACTAAACAGCAAATAGACACTATCCAAATCAACAAAATCATAAAAGAAAAAGGGAACATAACAACAGACACTGAAGAAATCCAAACAATAATTAGGTCTTGCTTCAAAAGCCCAAATGCCACCAAATTTGAAATTCTAAATAAAATGGGCAATTTGCTTGATCTATTCTATTTAGCAAAGCTGAATCAAACTAGGCAAATCAATTAAATAGTCCTATATCACCTAAGGAAATTGAAGTGGTCATTAAAAGTTTCCCCCACAAAAATAAATAAAGAAATAAACAAATATTTTAAAAAAAGCCCAGGGCCAGATGGTTTCAGCACAGAATTCTAACAGACCTTCAAAGAAGAGGTAACACCAATACTCTACAAACTATTCCACAAAATAGAAACAGAAGGAACATTACCAAACTTCTTCTATGAAGCCACAGTCACCTTGGTACCTAAACCTCACAAAGAACCAACAAAGAAAGAGAATTTCAGGCCAATCTCCTTCATGAACATTGATGCAAAAATACTCAACAAAATACTTGCAAAACGAATACAAGAACACATCAAAGATATCATCTACTATGATCAAGTTGGCTTCATCCCAGGTGCAGGTGTGGTGCAATATATGGAAATCTATCAATGTGATCCACCATATCAACAAACTGAAAGCAAAAAACACACATGATCATCTCCTTAGATGCTGAAAAGGCATTTGACAAAATCCAACATCCATTTATGTTCAAAGTATTGGAGAGATCACTGATACAAGATACATACCTGAACATAGTAAAGACAATACATAGAAAGCCTATAGCCAACATCAAACTAAACAGAGAGAAACTTAAATAAATCCCAATGAAATCAGGAACACGGCAATCAATGCTGCCCACTCTCTTCATATCTCTTCATCATAGTAACTGAAGTCCTTGCTATAGCAGTAAGAAAACTGAAGGAGATCAAGGGGATACAAATTGGAAAGGAAGAAGTCAAAGTATCACTATTCACAGATGATATGATAGTATACATGAGTAACCCCAAAAATTCAATCAGAGATCTCCTTCAGCTGAGAAACACCTTCAGAAATATGGCTGGATATAAAATTAAGTCAAAAAAAAATCAGAAGCCCTACTGTATACCAAAGACAAAAGGGCTGAGAAAGAAATAAATGAAACAACACCCTTCACAATAGCCAGTAATAACATAAAGTACCTTGGTATAACTCTAATCCAGCAAGTGAAAGACCTGTTTGGAAAAAAAAAAAAAAACTTCAAGTATCTGAAGAAAGAAATTGAAGAAAATATCAGAAGATGGAAAGATCTCCCATGCTCATCAATCGGTATGATTAACATAGTGAAAATGGCCATCCTGCCAAAATAAATGTACAGATTCAATGCTATTTCCATCAAAATACCAACACAATTCTTTACAGTCTTTGAAAGAAAAATTTTCAACTTCATATGGAAATACAAATAAACAAACAAAACCTAGAGTTGCAAAAATGATCCTGTTCAACAGCAGATCATCTAGACATATCTATTTCCAACCCTGATCTTAAGCTGCACTACGGAGCATTAGTAATAAACACTATAAGGTACTGGCATAGAAACTGAATGGTAGATAGATGGAACTAAATAGAAGATCCAGAAATAAATCCATAAACCTACAGGTACTTGATTGTTGACAAAGAAGTCAAAACCATACATTGGAAAAATGACAGCATCTTCAACAAATGTTGCTGGTCTAACTGGATGTCTACATGCAGAAAAATGCAAATAGATCCATATTAATCATCCTGCACAAAACTAAAGTCCAAGGGGATCAAAAGATCTCAAAATGAAACCAGACACACTAAATCGGATAGAAGAAAAAGTGGGGAAGAACCTAGAACTCATGGGCATAAGAGACAACTTCTGAACACAACACCAACAGCACAGGCTCTAAGATCAACAATCAATAAATGGGACCTCAGGGAACTGAAAACTTCTGTAAAGCAAAGGACACTGTCACCAGAACAAAATGACAGCCTACAGACTGGGAAAGGAGCTTCACCCACCCTGTATCTAACAGAGGGCTAATATCTAGAATATTTAAAGAATTAAGGAAGTTAAAAAGCAACAAATCAAGTAATGCAATTTAAAAATGGAGCACAGGGCTCAGCAGAGAATTTTCTGTAGAGGAATACAGAACGGCAGAGAAACACTTAAAGAAATGTTAAAAGTCCTTAGTTATCAGGGAGATGGAAATCAAAACAACCCTGAGATTTCAACTTACATGCATCAAAATGGCTAAGATAAAAAACTCCAGTGACAGACAATACATGCTGGATGAATGTGGAGAAAGGGGAACCATCCACCATGCCTGTTGGGAATGTAAACTTGTACAACCTCTTTGAAAAATCACTCTGGTGAATTCTCAGACAATTAGGATTAGTGCTTCCTCAAGATCCAGCTATAGCACTCCTAGGCATATATCCAAAATGTGCTCAAGTACACAAAAAGGACATTTGTTCAACCATGTTTGTATCAACTTTACTGGCAATAGCCAGAACCTGGAAACAACCCAGATTTCCCTCAGTGGAGGAATGGATACAGAAATTGTGGTGCATTAATAAAATGGAATACTTCTCAGCAATTAAAAACAATTAAATCATGTAATTTACAGGTAAATGGTTAGATCTAGAAAACATCATCCTGAGTGGAGGTATCTCAGAAACAACAGGTAAGTGGTGGGATCTAGAAAAGATCATCCTGAGTGAGGTGTCACAGAGGCATAAAGACACACATGGTATATACTCACTTATAAGTTTATACTAGACCTATAATATAGGATAAACATACTAAAATCTGTACACCTAAAGAAGCTAAACAACTAGGAGGTCCCTGGGTAAGATGATCAATCCTCACTCAGAAAGACAAACTGATGGACATTGACAAAAGGAGAAAACAGGAAACAGGATAGAATCCTACCACAGGAGTTCTCTGGAAGATTCTACCCAGAGGTGTATCAAAACACATGCTGAGACTCTTAACCAAAATTTGGGCAGGGAATCTTATGAAATAAGGGGGATAGAGTAGGACCTGGAGAAGACAGCAGCTCCACAAGTAGAGCAACAGAACCAAAATATCTGGGCTCAGGGGGGTTTTCTGGGACTGATACTCCAACCAAGTTCCATTCATAGATATAACATAGAGCCCCTGCTCAGATGTAGCTCATGGCAGCTCAGTCTCCAGTGGGTTCCCTAATAAGGGGAACAGGGACTGTCTCTGATATGAACTCAGTGGCAGGCTCATTGATCACCCCACTCCGAGGGGGGAAGAGCAGCCAGGAAGACAACTCAGCCAGTCCTTGTTAGACCCAATAAACTTGGATCAGATAGAAGAGGAGAAGGTCCTCCCCTATCAGTCAACTTGGAGAGGGGCAGGGAGGAGATGAGGGAAGGAGGGCGGGTTGGGAGGGAATGAGGGAGGGGGCTACAGCTGGGATACAAAGTGAATAAACTATAATTAATATGAAAAATAAAAATTTAATTGAAATACTAACACAGAGGTGTTCCCATGATTTTCTCCTACTACTCGTACAAAATGTAAGTATTTTCATGCAAAAGTAATTTCCTTTCCACTTTATTTTCAAAGAATCACAGAGTTTACAAGGCAGAAGGAGCCTTTAGGAGTCATTTACCCATCCTCCTCTTTCCACTGCCCTTCTTTTTTGAGTCAGAGGCTTCAGCAGAACATAGGCCTTTATGTTTTCATCGATCTTCCTTTTTCTCGATCATGTCTATTTACTCATAGGGCAGTTGTTGGGTTAGATATATGTCTAATTGTTTATGAGCCTTGGATGCTATTCAGAGGATCTAGGTTCAATTCCCTGCAGACATGGTAGGTATCAAAGATCCATAACTGCATTTCCCAGGGATCTGATATCTTCATCTAGCTTCTGTAGGCACTAGCTTCATACATTGTACACAGACATGTATCCAGCCAAAATAGTCATAGACTTAAAAATGTTAAAATAAGACCCTCACACCATCTCTATTTGTCTACCAGTATGCCATCCACAGCTGTTGAACCTAAAGGGCCCCTAATGGGTTTATCTTCAGTACATCTTGAGACAAGTGTTAAAGAACATTCAGCATTGATAGGTTGCTTTGAGTTCTGTAACCTCATCCTCTCCTACTGACTCAGAGAATCTGTGCAGACTCTTCTGAGAGAAGCAGTACGTGTGGGCTCTAGACTCCTAAAGCAGAGCACTTTTTGTCTATGCCTGTCACTCTGTATAAGAACCTCCTGTACCTTGAATGCAGCAATAAACTTCTATATCCTAAGGTGCCATGCTGCTGATTTTAACTAAGAATACTATGTCAATGTTTTATCTGAGTTATTGGAAATCTTTCTATGTCTATTCTTTTTTTTATTTTTTATTTATTTTTTTATTTAATTTTATTTTTTTCTTATCAGTTACATTTTATTTACTCTGTATCCTAGCCGTGTCCCGATCCCTCATTCCCTCCCAGTCCCTCCCTCCCTCCCTCATCTCCACCGTGCCCCTTTCCAAGTCCACTGATAGGGGGGGGACCTCCTCCCCATTCATCTGATCCTGTTTTATCAGGTATCTTCAGGACTGGCTGTACAGCTCTCCTCTGTGGCCTAACAGGACCGCTCCTCCCTTGGGGGTGGGGAGGCTAAAGAGCCAGTCATTGAGTTCCTGTTAGAAATAGTCCTTGTTCCCCTCACTTTGGGAAACCAATTGGTTACTGAGCTATGTCTATTCTTTCTAGTCACATATATAGAGTAAACATAGCCACTCATCCAGAGAATAAAAGATTCTAAGTGCTGGAACAGAAAAGCTGAGTTCAGCCTTGTAATATTTCACTATAATTTGCATTTCAGACTGATATTCCCTGGTCCTCCATACACAGTGGTGTCCATGGAAGAGGGTGCTATGTCTCAGGGGCTGAAGGACATCAGCTTCAGACTTCCTGATTACAATGGTGGAGACATATTAATCAGTATTGTGTTCAGTTAGCAGGGTTACAGTCCATTTTTAATCAATTCCAACATAATCAAATAGACCAGGACATACTGTGGAAATTTGGTAAGTGACTGAAGACCATTAGGCTCTTTATATTATATATAATATAATTTGAAATTTTTATCTTTTTAGATCCCATACTCTCCCAATGACTACTTTGAGAAGCCCATGGAATCTTTGGATTCGTAAGATGCCTGTCTCCATTTGTCCAATCTGATGGAGCAGCTGTAAACATCATGAGAGCAGAGTCTGAGCTCACTGCTGCTGTCACAGGGAAAAGTATAAAGTTTCGTGAAGATCAAAGGCATATGACAACTTGTGAGAGAGTAACAGCACCAGAGCTCCTTGTCTGTCATAGTCTAGACCTTGAGATTCGGAACTTCCTCTATCCACATAAGGTCTACTTTTATCCTATGATGTAATGTTACTGCTTTACAGAGGAGATCTGCATGTGCTTCTCAGAAATTTATTTAACTGTTTATACCTAAGAAGTGGATTATAAAATTATATATGTAATTCAAAATAGAAGGATATGCACATTGGATAAATGAATACTTATTTTTCAATAATCTTTGTGGTTTAATGGTGATATATTGACATCAGATAAATAACTTATGTTGTTTAGAGAATGGCACGAGCTTCCTATAACCAGTTGATTAATGATTCACATTTTTGAAAGATTGTTTCCAAGTATAGATTAGATGGCGCAGAAGTTGGTACCCCAGGCTGGCCTCAAACTCGTGCGTCTCCAACTATTGTCTCTCCATTTCTGAGATTACAGATGTGAAACTCTATTCCTCTCCATGATATTTGTTTTATTTATTTTTCTCTTATATTTTACACATAATTCTGGCTTTATAACTTACTTGTTATATATACTTTCAGATTTCAAAAATATGAAGTTCTGGCTGCTTCTGTGATTCCTCTCATTGCTATTGATTTTTCATTCATAGCCTAATATTTTATTCACTGTTTGATGGCAACAGTCTCTGATGTAGTCCTCAATTGTTGTCTTTAAAATCATTATATAGATTAGGGTAGCTGTGCTCCCTTCTGGAGGGACTTACCTGTTCACAATGTCAGAAGCGCATCTTAATCCAGTTTCAATACTGCTGATTTCTAAATTTCACTAGCATTTGTATTTCCTGAATAAAACTCATGGCAGCGTTGGTCTACAGAAGTCTTCATCAAAAATCTGTTTTTCCCCTTTACTTTCCTCTTTCAATTTCATGAAGTTGTGGGGAGGATAATTATAGTAATTGCTGGGTTTCCTTTTGCTTTGAGATTAAAGTTTTTCTGATCTCAGAATGAAATTAATGTCAGCCAGGATTTCCCTAGAGTGAATTCTGGCCAGCTCTTTGCATTTTAGTCCCTTGTTTATCTGAGAAAATAGAGCCCAAATGTCTGAGGCCCTGCTCTCTTTCTTCAGTATAAGAGTGACTTTGCAGATGAGTAATACTGAACACATTTAGTCTCGATTTTCTTTTGTCCTTTCATCTTTTCTTCCCTCTATATTTTCTTTCTTTTATGGCAAGTTTTCTTACTTTGTTTCTTTTGTTGTTGTTGTTCTGATTTTTTTGAAACTATCCTATCATTTCCCTAAGAATGTCAACCTGAGAAAGCTCCACTAATGTTTATACAGAAGTCAATTAACTTGAATATGTCTTGGATTTTAACCCAGGTCTACTATTTAGAGCACCTAGTATTTTTCTGTTTGAGAGTTGTAAGGCAATCTTTTTCAGTGTTTGCTCATTCTGTGATACTATTTTTGACTGTTGATTGACACCAGCTACACTCACAGACAATGCACAGGCATTTGCTTTTGTATTTGCTGACTGCTTTGCATAGCCCCCTACAGCCCAGCCCACCTGCTGAGAATTCATAAATCAGCCTTTGCAGTGAGAATTGAACTGCATCAGACAGCAGGGGGAGCAAGATGAAGTCACAGACCCAGGTCCTCATATCCCTGCTACTTTGGGTGTCTGGTGAGAAACTCAAAATATTATAATCTTTCCAGAGTCACTTCTTCATAGATAAGAAATTTAGACTGTGCCAGGTTCAATATTTCTTATATAATTATACGCTTATAACATGATAATACAAAGATATTACATGACAAATTTCAACTGTTTTTATACTTTGTGTTTGTGTCATATGCATGTTCATTTTGTATTCCTGTTTTCAGGTGCCTGTGCAGACATCGTGATGACCCAGTCTCCATCCTCCCTGGCTGTTTCAGCAGGAGAAAAGGTCTCCATCAGCTGCAGGTCCAGTCAGAATCTTTTATACAGTGGCAACTAGAAGAACTTGCTGTCCTGGTACCAGCAGAAACCAGGGCAATCCCCTAACCTGCTGATCTACTATGCATCCACTCGGCTCACTGGGGTCCCTGATCGCTTCACAGGAAGTGGATCTGGGACATATTTCACTCTCAGCATCAGCAGTGTGCAGGCTGAAGACCTGGCAGTTTATTACTGTCAGCAGGGTGTTAGTACTCCTCCCACAGTGCTTCAGCCTCCAACACAAACCTCCTTGAGAGTCTTATCAGCTGCCTGAGGCACACACAGCCCTGGCCCTGCACACTTCCCCCTTCTGCATGATAGCAGGTGTGCCTGAAAAAGTGATGAGAAAGTTTGCAGATGCCCTTACAAAATAATCATTTCAACTTTCATAATAATGGATTATGTCTTTTGGTATGAAAAACCTTTATGTGAAAATATAAATAATAACTCAGTATTATCTTTCTCTTCCTTCTGTAACACAAACACTTGAACATAAGAGACTAAACTTTTTACAGTTTTGGCGCTCTGATATCCAACATAGTACACTTTGGGCTGATGTGATGATGATAGAAAAGTTTATTTAATTTGGGGGTTGTAGGAAAGATTATGTTTCTTGTTTTTTTTTTCTAGATTATATAGTACTTTCTTTCCTTCCTTCCTTCTTCCTTCCTTCTTGGCTCTGCTGCTTATTTTTTTGCTTTCCATGAATTATATTAAATTTTATTATATTTTAGTTAATGACCTTTATCTCCATGCATGTGAGTGTGCACTAGTGTGTCTGTGTGTGCATGTTGTGCTGGGGCCAGCTGGGCGGAGTCGAACGGTTCTTGAGTTGGGTGTGAGGATTAAAATTAATAAAATAAACACACAGCACACAGTCGACAGCTTTTGCAAAAGGCAGACTGCTGCAGCAAGTCTCAAGTGCTGCCTCATCCTCTGCCTCCAGCCTTCTGACCACTTTATTCTTTGAGGGGTTACTTTAGCCAGTAAAACATCTCAGAACAATAGGTTAATTTGCACAAGGAGCCTGAGGAAGAGGTGTAACCCTCACAAGCTATCCCACCTGTTGTCACAAACAAAAGGAGATGGACTTGCAAGTTCTCCTCTGCCATTAGTAAAGACCTGCTAAAAGCCATCTCTCCACCGAGATTTAAATATCAAAGCAGGCCTCTGAGTCACGGCTCCAGACAATATTGATCGATGCACATATGACATGGCATATCTGTGGAGGTCAGAGGACAATTTAGACCTCTTTTTCCATTTTGTTTCTAGGGCTCAAACTCAGGTTTGATACCAGGATTAGTAGAAAGCATATTTTTCCATATTAGTTATGTTGCTGCCCCTTATAGTCTTTTATAGGTGTTAATTCAATGAACACAATTTTCATGAAATGCATGTATTCTCAATGTATCATGTATTTTGCACTAACTTTCATTTTGCCTTTACTTTCCTACTATTTCTTTTTTACTGTCAGGAGACATTCAGGAAAAGGGATTCAGAAGACAACTGAGCTTTCTTAAATTCAACCTGTTTCTTCTTTGTTTGTGTTTCAAGGTCTGCACTAGAGGTAAATCTGAGGCAGAGATTGTACCTCTAGCATTCCTTCCTCTAACTGACACCCCTTTTTTTCAATGTTGATATTACTCTATCTATCAAAATTCTGGCATGGTGTGAAAGAGGCCTTTACTGCCTTCTTTCCCTGGGCATTTACACTGAAAATCAATATGTGATTTAAGCTATAGTAGCATTTATTTTACAAAGTTGGGTGGCTTCGTGTTTGAGGCATAGAATTTAAAAATTGGAATGATATTTTAGTGGGTTTGTACATTGTTAAGTATGTAGTATAGTAAACTTCCCATCTCTAATGATTAGACTTGGTTTGAAGTCTAATTTGTTAGATATTAAAAAATATCTACTATCTAGAAATACACACATGCGATACACACATGCGAGCACGCGCACACACACACACACACATATTGTGTAGAGTCTGGGCTCATGTGAGATTGTGTATATCTTGTATTTTCAAGGGTATAGTTAGTATCCACAGGTTGTAGTTTTCCATTACAAACATTCTGCAGGGTTGGATTTGTATGTAGATATTATTTAATTTGTCTTCATCATGGACTGTCTTATTTTCTCAATCTATGGTGATTAAAAGTTTTGCTATGTATAGTGGTCTGGCCTGGCATCTCTTGTCTCTTAGATTCTGTAGCATATATGCTTAGTTTTCAATATTCTTTCCTCATTCCGTATGCTTAATGTGTTCATTATGACGTGCAGAGGGAACTTTTTTTCTTGGTCAAGTGAATTTGATGTTCTGTATGCTTCTTGTCCCTTCATAGCAAATCCTTCTTCGGGATACAAAAATTTTCTTCTACGACATTGTTGCAAACATTTACTCCATCTTTGAGATGAGTTTCTTCTCTTTCCTTTATAACTATTATTCTTAGGTTTGATCTTTTCAAAGTGACCTGGATTTCATAGATATTTCATATTAGTAATCTTATATATTTAACATTTTCTTTACCACTGTATCTATTTCTTCTCTCATATTTTCAACTCCTAAGATTCTGTCTTTGATCTCTTATATTCTGCTCATGAAGCAAAACAAGAGTGAGGAGTGGGAGAGGATGGCTTGTGGTCTCTATAGGAGTATTGGCAAGGGAAGAGGAGGCTCGAGATGGTATTATATTTCAGCACTGGGAACATTATTTAGAAATAGTTTCCATATTTAATTCCTAAATTTTTCATTTCCAGCATTCCAGCTATTCGGGGTTTTGTTGATTCTATTTCTAATTTCAGGTCTGGAACTGTTTTATTCATTTCCTTAAAAATGTTTGTGTCTTCCTCGATTTTTTTGACAAATGTATCCAGATACTTCTTAAGGAATTTTATTATATTTATAAAAAGCTCATTTAAGGTTTTTATGTTATGTTTCAGCTATGATGGGATATTCAGGGCCTGCTCTGGCAGGATAGCTGAGCTCTAGTGGAGTCATACTGATCTGGCTGTCATGGATTGTGTTTTTACACTGTCATCTTGGTGTCTGCAAGTGGGGTGATTAAAAGACTAGGTGCTGATTTCTGGACTTGTCTTTGTTGAAATGGATTTTGTTCTTTGGTTTCTGTTTCATATCTGGATTTTCAAAGAGTATCTTGGCAGTGTGCTACCTGTGCTCCTGACCTGTTCCAATGGTATGTTCACAGGGAATGCCTACGGGTGTTGGAGGCTGTGTAACTTGGATTATTTGGAAGATTGGAGAAAAGGGGTTTGTAATTCTTGGGGATCAGATCAAAGGGTCAACCGTGTCCTCAGCTTCAGACTTGGGGGCGAAACTTCGGGGATGGAATGACAGGAGCAGTAGGAGAAGTATGGGTCTTCCTTCATCCTACTTAATCATCTGGAAGGAGTAGCTCTTGGGTTAGCAGGGGTGGTGCTTAATAGAGTTGGTGTTTAACACTAAGCAATAGTGAGGATTGGGAAAGAATACTTTGTGGACCCTATAGGAGTAGTGACAGGGGAAGGGGAGGCTTTAGCTGGTATTATGTTGCAGTACTGGGAATAATATTTGGAATCTGGTATGGGTAAACAGAGAAGAGAAGGCCACCTGGCAGCCCACCCCAATTTCTAGCAGATCAGCTTTTATATATAAATCCTTATAGATTAAATAATTTTAATCTACTTCCCCTCTGCCCCAATCTGCCCCTCTTCCGTTTCCTTCAGTAAATTGCTGGCTTCCCAGGAATACCAACAAAATACTGCATAACAAATTACATAAGTCTATGCACAAACTGCTATATCAAGACTGGAGAAAGCAACCCAGTATAAGTTTCCTAAGAGCGGGCAAAAGAATCACAGATATGGGGTCCAGAGCTCAATAGAGAATTCCCAAGAGAGGAATATCAAAATGGCAAGAAGCACTTAAAAATGTTCAATGTCCTTAGTCCTCAGGGAAATGCAAGTCAAAATGACTCTGAGTTTTTATATTATACCCACCAGAATGGCTAAGATCAAAAAACACAAGTGACAGCACATACTTGTGAGGATATAGCGAAAGGGGAACACTCCACCATTGCTAGTGGGTGTTTAAAATTGTTCAACTACTTTGGAAATCAATCTGGAACTTTCTCAAAAAAAAACTGAGAATAGCTGTACTTCAAGACACAATTGTGCCACTGGGCATATACTGAAATTATGCAAGGAGGGTCCTAAAGAGGATGCTTTAATCTCATTAAGAAGGAGAAATAGAATACGTAGCAGACATGGCTGGCAAGAGGGAACAGGGTAAAAAAGGGAGCAAGGAGAGTAATGAGGGTTGGGATCAGATGTGGGGAGGGCAGAAGCAGGAGGAATAGAAGGCTTGCAGAGAGAACAGAAACCTTCAGCAGAGGCATCTCTGTGATAAGCTGGAGACCTATGACAGGTTAGGCTCCTGGGATGATATGAGGGTGACTCCTGCTAAAATTCCTAGTAATAGGGGTCATGGAGACTGAAGAAGCCACCTTCTAACTAGACAAGACTCCTAGCTGTGAGTGGGAAAGACCAACCCAGTACAAAACTTCTACAAAAAATTGACCCTGCATACAAGATATGTAGGGGAAAAAAAGCAGAGATGGCATTATGTTCAAACAACAACTGCCCCTATCTGAGATTTACCCCATAGGAGACAGCCAACCCCTGACACTATTAAAGAAATGCTGTTATGCTTGTTGACAGAAGCCTAGCATAGTTATCCTCTGAGTCGCTCCACCCAGCACCTGTAAACATTGGGTGGAGTGCAAGGAGTCTTGTGGAAGAGTGCATTAAGAAAAGAAGGACCAAAAGGGGAAAGGAACTCCACAAGAAGACAAAGAGATCCAACTAACCAGGTACCAAGATGGCCTCTGCAGAATGAAGCACCAACCAAGGGCCTTGCATGGTCTGTAATTTGGTCCCTTGAACAGATAAAGTCAAAAGGAGGCTTAGTCCTCATATGGGTTCCCTAGTGAGGGAAATATGGGATGACTCTGACATGGCCTCTGCTGCCATTTTCCCATGTCAGGGCTAGCTCTCTGGTACAAAAGTGAAGAAGATATGCTCAGTCCAGATGCAACTTGATATGCTGGGGCTAGTGGATAGGAGGTGCTCCTCTTGTCTAAGGAGTAAGGGAAGGGAGATAGGGGAAAGAGGGAGGAAGGGTGGGATAACCTGGAGAGCAGGGAAGGGGCTTTGGCTGGGATGTAAACTGAATAAATAAAAATGAATTAAATTTAAAATTATAAGAGACCATGGCTGTGGAGGACATAAGGCCTAAGACATAACCTACCATTGCTGTTTTTTGCATGGGCATGGCATCAAAATGCTCTGTAATCCTTATATGTATCTTCAAAGAAGGGTGCTATTATTAGCATTCATTCTAGAAGCATATTTAGTTTGTAGACATTGGATAAAGCAGAGTTTCACAACTGGTCAAACTACTGAGAATGATAACTGTGGGATGCTCATACCTAAATGGGATGTCTCCCTCCCGACAAATCGAGGACTTCATAGAAGAAGAGGCAGAATGAACATAAGGACCAGAATTGTGAAGGAGTGCTGTGAGACAGTGCCTTTTGGGAATGACAAGACCCTTGCACTCATGAACAAATTGCCAGGGTGGATACTTGCACAAGACTTGAGCCATCAAGACCTTCTCATGCAAGGGGAAGCTGCAGATGTGAGCTTCATCCTTCACTGAGTTACCTCACTCAGGATGATCTTGTCTAGTTCTATTCATTTGCCTGCAAAATTCATGATTTCCTTGTTTTCAATTGCTGAGTAGTATTCCAATGAGTAAATGTACCATTTCTGTATCCATTCCTCAGTTGATGTACACCTCGGTCTTTTCTAGATTCTGGCTATTACAGATAAACCTGCTATGAACATAGTTGAGCAAATATCCTTGCTGTATTATTGAGCATATTTTGGATATATGCCCAGGAGTAGTATAGCTAGATCTTGAGGTAACACTATTCTTAATTTTCTGAGAAAGCACTAGACTGATTTACAGAGAGGTTGTACATGTTGCCATTCCTACCAGCAATGAAGGAAGGTTCCCCTTTCTCAGACTCTGTTCCAGCAGGTGTTGCATTTTCATATAAAGCTTTTTCATACAAAAAAATATGAGGCATTGAACCCATATTTTTTTACTGTGCTCTGCAAATTCTTTTATTGCTTTTTCAGGCAGAAGGGGGAAGTATGCAGGGTCAGGTCAGTGTTTGTGCTGCAGACAGCTGGAGAGACTCTGAAGGAGGTTTTTATTGGAGGCTGAAGCACTGTGGGAGGATAGCTGTAACCCTGCTGACAGTAATAAACTGCCAGGTCTTCAGCCTGCACACTGCTGATGATAAGAGTGAAATCTGTCCCAGATCCACTGCCTGAGAAGCGATCTGGGACCCCAGTGTGCTTGGTGGATGCATAGTAGATCAGCAGGTTAGGGGATTGCCCTGGTTTCTGCTGGTACCAGGACAAGTAGTTCTTTTGGTTTCCGGTGTTTAAAAGACTCTGACTGGACTTGCAACTGATGGTGACCTTCTCTCCCGCTGACACAGCCAGGGAGGATGGAGACTGGGTCATCATGATATCTCCACTGGTACCTGCAATAATGAGGAGATATTGAAAATGCATACATACAATCACAGATTATGAAATGACAATTGAAATTTGTTATTTAATACAGAACCCAGGATTCAGAGTCAGGCAGTTGTCTGTGAGTTTGAGGCCAGCCTAGTCAACAAAGTGAGTCAAGGACAGCCAGGGGTCAATTACACAGAGAAACCCTGTGTAAAAAAATAAAAAAAAGAGAAAGAGAGAAAGAAAAATTAAAAAGAGAGAAATTTAAGAAATTTGTATTTAAATGTCCTTAGCATATTCTAAAGAAATTATTATGTAAGAAATGCTACACTCTGGTACCCATTCTAAATTTCTTTCATACAGATATGTGATTCTGAAATGATAATAAATTAAATTTCTCACCAGACACCCAGAACAGCAGCAACATGAGGACGTGGGTCTGTGACTCCATCTTGCTCCCCCTGCCTATATGATCCTACTCAGTTCACATGGAAAAGGGCTGGTTTATAAATTCTGAGCAGCTGTGCTGTGCTGGAGAAGCCCATGCAAAGCAGTCAGCAAATACAAAAGCATATGTCTGGGCATCACAGAAAGTGAGCAGTTAGCAGCTCTCAAGCAGAAATGTACAAGGTGCTTGAAAAGCACCTTTGGGTTAAAATCCAAAACAGCAGTTGACTTTTGCAGAAACTTTAGGAGTTATCTCAGATTGACAGTCCTAGGGAGATGATGTGTTCAAGAAATCACCACCACAAATAAAGAAACAGAATGGGAAAACATGCAATAAAAGAAAGTAAGGGCAGAGGTGAGGAAAGAATTGCAAAAGAGGAAACTGGGGCTAAATTTGTTCATTGCCTCCCCTCCACAAAGCCACTCATACTGAGGACAATGAACAGGGTCACAGATATGTGGGCTTCTGTTTCCAGGCTACACATGGGGCACAGATAAAGAGAAACCAGAAATTCTGTTGAAATTCTAAGAGATATCAATTTAATCCTGTCACCAGACAAGCTTTAATCTCACAACAAAAGTAAACCTAGCAAAAACTAAGTATTTCCCAAACAACTTTGTGGAATTAAAAAAAAGAGCTCTAAAGTGAGAGAATGGAAGGAGAATTAAACAATCCAGATTTCCTCATAAAATCATCCCTGTAGACCAACCTTGGCTAGAGTGTTTAATCCCAGAAATTCATCTTCTAGGGTAACTTAGAAATTAGCAATATGTAAACCGGGTTGTGATGGTCTTGCCTGCACAGTAACTAGATTTAAAAGCACATCTCTCAGTTTGTTAATATGGTGGATAACATTGATGGACTTCCGTATATTGAACCACCCCTGCATACCTGGGATGAAGCCTACTTGGTCATAGTGGATGATATCTTTGATGTGCCCCTCAACTGAAAATGGATACAGAAATTATGGTACATCTACACAATGGAATATTACTTAGCAATGAAAAATAAGGAAATGAAATTTGCATGTAAATGGTGAGATCTGGAAAGGATCATCCTGAGTGAGCTGTCCCAGAAGCAGAAGGACACACACGGTATATACTCACTCATATAGACATATAATATAGGATAAACCTACTAAAATCTATACACCTAAAGAAACTAATAAAGAGGGAGGACTCTGACTTTTATAAAATGCTCAATCCCCATCCCAATAAGCAAAGAGGATGGGCATCAGAAGAAGAAGAAAACAGGAAACAAGTTAGGAACCTGCCACTGAAGGCCTCTGAAAGGCTCTGCCCTTCAGACAATCAAAGCAGATGCTGAGACTTATGGCCAACTGTTGGGCAGAGTGCATGGACTCTTATGAAAGAAGTGGGAAATAGTAAGATCTGGAGAGGACAGGAACTCCACAAGGAGGGCAACAGAACCAGAAAATTTGAACACAGGAGTCTTTCCAGAGACTCATACTATAACCAAGTACCATGCATGGAGATAACCTAGAACCCCTGCACATAGTAATGGAAAGAGGAATTGCCTCTGACACCAACTGATTGGCCTGCTCTTTGATCACCTCCCCCTGAGGGTGGAGCAGCAAAACCAGACCACAGAAGATGACAATGCAGCCACTCCTGATGAGATTTGATAGACTAAGATCAGAAGGAAGGAGAGGGGGACCTCTCCTATCAGTGGACTTTGGGAGGAGCGTGGGTGAAGAAGGGGGAGGGAAGGTGGGATTAGGAGGGGAGGAGGGAGGAGTTTATGGGGGGATACAAAGTGAATAAAGTGTAACTAATAAAAGTTAAAAAAAAAAAAACAAAACACACATCTCTCCAGAAGGGGTAGCACAGCATGTTTTTAAATATTATTTTAAAAGTTTTTTAAGATTTATTTATGTATTTTATGTATATGAACACTCTGTTTTCATGCACACCAGAAGAGGAAATCAGATCCCATTGCAGATGGTTGTGAGCCACCATGTGGTTGCTGGGAATTGAACTCAGGACCTCTGATAGAGCAGTCAGTACTCTTCACCTCTGAGCCAGCCACAAGTTTCATTTGTTTTGTTTTGTTTTTACCTGGAGCTGGCTTACAGTTTCAGAGGTTTAATCCACTGTCATGATGGTAGGGAGCATGGGGCTATGCAGCAGACATGGTAAAGAGAAGTAGCTGGGAGTTCTACATCCTGATCCTCAGGCAGCAGGAAGACAGAAACACTAGGCTTAGCTGGGCTTTTAAAATCTCAAAGCCCACCCCCAATGACACACTTCTCCCAACAAGGCCACATTTTCTAATCCTTCTAAAGTAGGGCCACTCTCTGATGACCAAGCATTTAAATATGGGAGTCTATAGGGTCCATTCTTATTCAAACCACCACAGTCCCCATCCTGATCCCCTCTGAAAGGTTCTGCCATGCAGACTATCAAAGCAGAAGTTGAGACTCATGACCAAACTTTTGGCAGAATATAGGGAATCTTATGATAGAAGTGGGAAATAGTAAGATTCGGAGAGGACAGGAGATCCACAAGGAGGGTAACAAAACCAAAATATTTGAACACAGGGGTCTTTCCTGAGGCTCATACTCCAACCAAGTACCATGCATGGAGATAACCTAGAACCCCTGCATAGATGTAGCCCATGGTAGTTCAGTTTCCAAGTGGGTTCTATAGTAATGGGAACAGGGACTGCTTCTGACATGAACTGATTGGCCTACTCTTTGATCACCTCCCCCTGAGGGTGAGCAGCCTTACCAGGCCATAGAGGAAGACAATGCAGCCACTCCTGATGAGACCTAACAGACTAGGATCAGAAGGAAGAAAAAGAAACTCTCCCCTACCAGTGGACATGGGGAGGGGCATGCATGGAGAAAGAGGACAAAGGGAGGGATTAGGAGGGGAGGAGGAAGGGAAGTAGAGGGGGGATAAAAAGTAAAGAAAGTGTAATTAAAAATACAAATTAAAACAAAACAAAAAACAAACAATGCTTTGCAAGGAAAAAAAAAAACCCACTAATCAAAGTGGACTTTGAGCTTAAATTGGATCTCTTCACCGAAAGACCAATTATGACTTATGTCTTAAATAGATACATGCCTGCAAGTATGCCGAACTCACTGAATTTGGAAACATTTTTTTCCTCATTAAATGTAAATTATTTGTGAGTAAAGACCAAGAGAATATGTCCTAAGCCTAAAATCATTATGTATCTCAGTACAGGGGTCAACACATGAACGAGCCATCTTCCTACTACATCCAAACACAAATGGTTTGCATGGGAGTGAGTGCAGAAGAACAGCCTAGTCCAGGGAGAAGAGGGACAGCATTTTTATTTTTTGCAGGATAATTCTTGGGGCAGTGCTCTCGGGAGAACAAAGAAAGGTTAGGAATTTTATTCTGGGAAGCTATATGTACTCATGCAGGAAGGCATGTGGAACACAGCCCTTTTAAAATGAAGAAATAATCATTAGATCTTTATAAAAATTTATTCACAATTTATTAATTACATATTCAGATTGAAGCCCCTTTGTAAACTCTGCCATTCCCACCATCTTCCCTTAACACCCTTCCCTTAGTCCCCTGAAAGGGGGAATTCTCCTCTGTTTCCTTCTGCCCATAGCGTGTCAAGTCTCATCAGGACTGCTTGGATACTCTTCCTCTGTAGTCTGGCAAGGCTGCATCATTAGGTGTAAGTGATCAGAGAGCAGACAACTGAATTTATGATAGAGGTATACCCTGCTCCCCTCACTCAGAGATCCACATGGACTTGTATGAAAAAAATGTCAAGTGTCTGAAGAAGCAAATAGAAGATACCAGAAAACAGAAAAATATCCCATGCTCATGGCTTGGCAGGATTAACATAGTAAAATGACATCTTACCAAAATACCAACAAAGTTCTTCACAGACCTTGAAAAAAAATTCTCAGCTTCATATGGAAGAACAAGGAACCCAGAATAGCTAAAACAATCCCGTACAATAAAAGATCTCCTGAAGGTATCTACATACCTGATCTCAAGCTGTACTAAAAGCAACAGTAATAAAAATTACATGATACTGGCATAGAAACAGACTGGTGTATCAATGGAATCGAACAGAAGACCCATAAATAAACCCACACACCTATGTACACATGCTTTTTGACAAAGATGCCGAAACCATACAATGGAAAAAAGATAGCTTCTTCAGCAAATGGTGCTGGTCTAACTGGAAATCCACATGTAGACAAATGCAAATAGACCCATATATATTGCTCTGAACAAAATTAAAGTTCAAGTGGCTGAAAGATCTCAACATAAAACCAGGCACACTAAATCTTTTTGGGGAAAAACATTGAACTCATTGGCACTGGAGACAATTCCTGAAACAGAACAACAAGGAATATTTTTAAATAATTTTTAAAAAATTTAATATTAATTACAGTTTATTCACTCTGTATCCCAGCTGTAGCCTCCTCCTTCATTCCCTCTCAATCCCACGTTCCATCCCTCATCTCCTTGCATTCCCCTCTTCAAGTCCACTGATAGGGAAGGTCCTCTTCTTCTTCCATCTGAACCTAGTATATCATGTCTCATCAGGACTGGCTGTATTCTGTTCCTCTATGACCTGGTAAGGCTGCTCTGCCCTCAGGATGAGGTGATTAAAGAACCAGCCACCAAATTCATGCCAGAGACATTCCCTGTTCCCCTTAACAGGGAACCAACTCAAATAATATTTTTTTAAAGACCAATAGACCATAGCATCAGAGAATGTTATGATCCAAAGAGAAAGTCTTTGAGCATGAATAAAAATGTAAACAATAACAAAAATAAAGGACATTGAAAGTTTCATATTAGTGAATTATGAAAAAGATGTATAAGCAATAAATTCTAGACTCAGTATTATGTACAAAGTACAAGAAAAAGCAAATAAATAGAAATGTGATGGGCAAAGAGCAGTGTTTGTGTATTCTGGAAGTCTAAGGATAGAAAGGTTTCTATACATCTGGGATGCAGATGGCTGAAGCAGAAAAGAGAATGTTTTATTCTTGAAGAATTGTTTATGGATCGGAGGTAAGTGGCAGACCAGAAGTAACATGGTATAGGGAATATATCAGGAGTATGTAGTGACCTACGATGGAGGGGGCTGGCTGAGAGTGCAGAGATGGGGAGTGGAGATGGGCAAGTTTCTCTTAAAGTGAGGTATCTATGGATGGTATGAGAGAAAATAAGAGATAGGTGACTTGGGGAGAGGAGTGTTGTGCTTTGGAAGGTGAAGCCTGTAACCTCTGGAAAAGAAAAAAATTGAGGAGTGAGATCAGACTGAATATTAGAGAGAGAAGGACTGTAAAGAATGAGGTTATCTATATACTGAAGCAGGTGAGAGGAAAAGGAAGAAGGAAGGCCAAGTCTACAGTAATGCTTGGCCAAAAGATTGGGGACTGTCTCTGAATCCCCGTGGAAGGACAGGTGAGGTATCTGATCACAGGGGTCTTTTCTGAGACTGATACTCCAACCAAGGACCATTTGTGGCTATAATCTAGAAGCCCTGCTCAGATGTAGCCCATGGCAGCTTAGTATCCAAGTGGGTTCCAGGTAAGGGAAACAAGAACTGTCTCTGACATGAACTCAGTGGCTGGCTCTTTGACCACCTCCTCCTAAGTGGGTAACAGCCTTGCCAGGACACAGAGGAGGACAGTACAGCCAGTCCCGATGAGATCTCATAAGCTAGGGTTAGATAAAAGAGGAGAGGAACCTCTCCTATCAGTAGACTTGGAGAGAGGAATGGGAGGAGATGAGGGAAGAAAACTGTGATTGGTAGGGAATCAGGGAGAGGGCTATAGCTGGGAAACAAAGGGAATAAACTGTAATTAATAAATAAGGAAAAAAAGGAAAAGAAGAAAAACTAAAAACAAATTAATACTGAAAAGTGAGTGGTGTGGTCAGCAGTGATAGAGGATAGCCTAAGGATGTAAAGAGACAGCAGTTAATGAAGCAAAGATCTTGGACTAGGTGTAAGGTTCTGTTAAGTTTTGTGTTTGATTTATTTTTTTTACTGTTAATATGTGAACATTGTAGGGTAAGGAGGTAGAACATAGAAAGTATGGGTTTGAGAACTACACAAGGGTAGTTAAGGGTAGGGAGTATTGAATTTGGAGATGTATGCAGAAGGGTGTGTAAGTATAATAGAGAAAGCTTTATGATGCTCAACAGGGGAAGGAGAGGTGGCATCCCATACAGTGGGATTGCTTAAAGAAGTGGGCAGAGGATGAGAAGGGCTTGGGGGTTGAGAGACTGGAAGTGTACAGAGTCTGAGGAAGGAAGAGGAGGGACTCAGGAGTATCCTGGGAGCTGTTATCAGGGACAGAAAGGCAAATATATGTGAATTCCAGGGAAGACATCTTTTCCTAGTAAGGGAATAGGACATTAGGAAATGAGGAGAAAATATCCCTGAGAGGAGAAATTTAAGGAAGAAATCTGGAGGGACCTGGAGGACTGGTTGTATATTCTGACTATGAGTGAGGGAGAGGAGTGAGTGGAGCCCCAATAGTAGCATAGAAAGAAGGAACAAAATCTGAAACAACTCTTTTACACTTTAAGTTACTCTCCCAGATGTATGAATCACTTTCTCAGGCTTTCATATCTTCAGACCTTAACACATTTTCTTGTCCTAACTTCAGACCTATATGTCTTAGACCTGCATAACTTGTATCCTTTCTTTTTTCTTGACATATATAACTTAGTTGCCTTTGCCACATTACATTTAGAAACTCACATCTTTCTTAGTGAGAAGCTTGTCAGCAAGGTATACTGTATTTATGAGGT
Source organism: Meriones unguiculatus (assembly GCF_030254825.1). NCBI lineage: Eukaryota > Metazoa > Chordata > Mammalia > Rodentia > Muridae > Meriones > Meriones unguiculatus. The sequence goes on along the minus strand of NC_083353.1, from coordinate 20,785,981 downwards.
AGACTGACCAAACAGCTGGATGTTTGCTGCTGTTAGAGCTACCATCAAGGTCATCTGAAATCTAAGGAGGATCAATTTGAGTAGAAAGTAAAATTTAAATGATTTTTGTCTCACTTAAAATGACAGAGATTTACTTAGACAGTCGGTTGAAGCGTATCAAGTCTCATCAGGAATCTTCCTGTCTGGCCTGACAAGGCCACATAATCAGGGGAAAGTGATCAAAGAGCATGCAACCGAATTCATGACAGAGGCAGCCCCAGTTTTTCTTACTCAGGAAACCACATGGAGACTGAGCTGCATGTTGGCTACATCTGAGCAGGAGTGGATTCTGACAATAGAACAAAACAACAGTTTACAGACAGGGAAGTTCCTCACCAACCCAATATCTAACTGAAGGCTAATACCCAGAATGTATAAAGAACTCAATAATTTAAACACCAATAAACTATATAATCCAATTAAAAATGAGGTACAGAGCTAAACAGAGAATTCCCAACAAATGGATATGGAATGGTGAGGAAACAAACAAACAAAAAAAAAATGTTCAGCGTTCTTATTTATCAGGAAAATGCAAATCTAAAAGACCAGGAGATTCTACCTCATGCCTAAAAATATGACTAAGATCAAAAGATCAAGTGTAAACACACTTTTGATGGGGAGCATGTAGAAAGGAGAACCCTCTGCCATTGCTTGTGAGATGCAAACTTGTACATCCACTTTGGAAATCAACCTGGTGCTTTTTTGGAAATTTGGGAATAGTGCTTCTTCAAGATCCAGCTATACACCTCCCGAGCATAAACCCACAAGATGCTCTACCATACACCATGGACATTTGCTCAACTATGTTCATTGTGGCTTTATTGTAATAGCTAGAATCTGGAAACAATTGAGACGTCGCTCAGCCTGGAAATGGACACAGAAATTGTGGCACACTTACACAATGGAATACTACTCAGCAATTAAAAACCAGGGAATCATGAAATTTGCAGGCAAACAGATATGTCAGGTACCCAAGAAGCACAAAGAATATTTGAAAAATTTAATTCTGAAGGTTAAAATTGCTCCTGCACCCCACATAATATACACCACAGCCATGACATGGAAGCTCAGAATAACAGAACATGATGATTCCATAATGGCAACCAGGAAATCATTGTGATACTCTTAAATACTCTATGGAATTCTGTGCTAATCTTAACTGCCATAGGGTGACATAAGTGCAGGTGTCCTCTGAGCAGTAAATCAAGCTGTTCTGAGCTGATTTGCATGTTGAGATATTAGCTACAGTGCAGATTGTTCAAAGCATCATTGCAGGCAGTTTCACAATGCCCAAGAAGCAGCCTCCAGTCCAGCTCTCAGAGATGGAGTCAGCTGCTCTCCTGCTGTGGGGACTGCTGCTGTAGGCGTCAGGTGAGAGGTCGCAGTTTTGGGAACATCCCCTGTGACCATTAATGTTTCCCATGCCTTGCTGTCCTGATGATCAAAATTATGGCGTTTATGCAGTGCAGGCACAGGTCCCACTAGGATGAAAAAATATGTGATGGAAAGATAATAAAGATAGCAAAATGGAGTATAACCTGTGCTTTGGAGAGAGGCAGAATTAGGTTCACGATGATAGTGAGGACCAGCCTGATGTGAGTGGTCTGCACTGCCCCCTGAGGCTGTAGTGATGTTTGGACACATTCTGCCACTAAGGGACATGTCTTGGTCTATGGTTCTACTGCAGCCTGGTTCGGTGATTCAGTCTGTGGCCATGCAGAAGTCAGTGGTCTGTTTCACAGCCTGAAGCGATGTGGAGGTCTGAGGGTTGTGCTGCATTGGGGGCCACATTAATGTGACTATCATGTACTGTCCATGCTGCCACCTGAGCCCATGGTAATGTACATGCTCTGGGTGGCACAAATGGTTTTGTCTAGTTTTGTGGTCCTACTGCAGCCGGGTTGTGTTCATGATCATTATTGTCCCCAGATATCATGTTGAAGCCCATGATCCATGCTTCCGCTGATTGTAAAGATCAAGAAAACCTGCATTTATAGTGAAATGGATGATTGCAGACCTAAGTGAGAAAGAGGCACATGAAAGGCTGCTATGACAACCTCTAAAGCCATTTCAACACCCCCCCCCCCCAAAAAAAAGCAGTAGGGTAAACCAGAAGCCTTTGAAGGAAACTCATTCTTTTTAGTTTTGTTGTTGTAATTTACATAGACTACAGTCTTTCCTCTGTCCACTCATTTTAGGTCTCCCCACCTTCCTTCTGCCACACCCCCAACCATTCCTCCTCTGTTTATCTTCAAAAAATGGCAGAACTTTTAAAAAGTGTGATAAGTATGCTAAAGTTAGCTCTTCACAATTCACGGTTTCTGGTTCGGAGTGCCGGAAAGCAGCAACTCAGTTCTCTTTAAGAGGTAATTTAAAGGTTTTCTGTGGAAGATTCTACCCCTAGCATATTAAAGGACATAGTTAGATTCATAGACAAACTTTGGGAAGAGTGCCTGAATCCTTATGGAAATAGAGGGAGATAGAGAGACTGAACTACAGAGCCAAAATTTATGTGGGCCCAGAGGGGCCTGCAGAGACCAATACTACTACTAAGGACCATGCATGGAGAGGACATAGACACCCTGTTCAAAGGAAGCCCATTGCCTGTTCAGTTTCCAAATGGGTGCCCTAGTAACAGGTACAGGGGTGGTCTCTGACAAGATCTCAGTGACTAGCTCTTCGATCACCTCCTCATGGGGGGTGCAGCCTTCCCAATCTCCAGAGCAAGATGATGCAGCCAGCCTTGATAATGGTCAGATAGAAGGGGAAGATTTCCTCCCCTATCAGGGCGAGAAAAGGGAGGTTGGGTGGGACTGGGAGGATGCAAGGGAGAGGACTGCAGAGGAGATACAAAGTGAAAAAAAAGTATTATATAAGTATATAAAATAAAATTATATTCTTTTTAAAAAAAGAGAACTTAAAGAGAATCGGGTCACTGAGAGTTTGTCCATGCTTCAGTGAATATATAGAAAACATAAATTGAACTTGATATTAATTTCTTTTTCTTTTTTAATTTTAATTTTTAAGTTTGAGAGAAATAGGTCACAATGATTGGAGACAGGAAGGACTGGAAAATAAGTGTGGTGGGGTACATAACATGGAATTGCCAAAGATTCAATAGAAATATAATGTTGAAAATTTGTAGCATTTAATCGTTGCCATTTTAACAGCTTCTCGGAGTGCAGCTCATGGCTGCTGTCCTATATTCCAAATAGGAATGTTCTCTACTGGGATGCTTACAATAAATATGTGACAACAATGTGTGTTTGTGTGTTTTTCATTTCAGGTTCCACTGGTGGCATTTTGCTGACCCAGTCTTTAGCCACATTGGCTTCTTTCTCTAGGGCAGAGATACACTTTCACTGCAGTGCCACTGAACGTGTGAATTCATTTAACTGCAGTTTTATGCAGCGCTATCAACAGAAACCAGGAAATCCCTCGAACCTCTTCATGTATGCAGCATCCAACCTAGCATCTGAGATCCCTGCCAGGTTCAGTGGCAGTGAGTCTTGGACAGACTTCAGCCTCACCATCTATCCTGTGGAGGCTGATGATGCTGCAACCTATTACTATCAACAGAGTAGAGAGTTTCCTTCCACAATGCTCCAGGGCTAAAGAGAAACCTCCTTAGGCTGATATTCACTGAAGCTCAGTCTTTGAACTTTCTCTTAGATCTTTACTGTGGAAAGTTAGGAGTTGTGTTATCAAATAGGGTGAAGGTATGGGACAAATATTTCTTAAAATATCATGTATTTTTCTCATTATGTATGCTTTATAATTTTGCAATTCTCCTACTTAATAAAGATCTCCATGATACAATTTTCAAGGCAATTTTATGTTCAATACACAGACCAACAATCATTTAAAAATTGTAGGAGACTATCCTTTAATTATAACCATAGTTCCTCCAAATAACCAGAGCTTTGAACATTGAAGGTTGTTCTTGCAGACATAAGTGGATATTTTTAGCCTATGTTACATTTCCACTTCTATTTGTGTGATATTTCACAAGTTCTTCTTTAGCACATCATACAAGCATGCCTCCTGCAGCCAATTCTTCTGCTAATATGTGATCTGTTTCTCTGACTCCATCCCAGATGCTCATCTATAGTTTTAGACTGACTAGCTGTCCTTTTCAACCTTTTCATCCTTATTCAATGCTCATATTTTTCTCTATAACATCTTCACGATGTGGTAGATTCTTTTCTTGTATTCTTTGACTTTTTGATGTCTTCTCAGGTGGCAGAGTGCAAAGTCTCACTGTGTATCCTGATCTGTAAATTCCTCTTTGTTGCCAAGTGACCTCCAGCCTGCAACTCACATGCCCCTTTACCTTAACTGCTGGATTACATGACATTATTCACAGCTCCTTTTCATTTTCCACATATTCAACCTATGCAGGTGCATGAATATTAGAGAAACAGGCATGCTGAGCCATGATCATGGCTCTCACATTCTCTACTTGGACATTTGTCTCCTTCCCATGAGACTGAGAAAGCGCAACAAAATGATACATAGCATTTTTTCAGATGAATATTGCAGAGGTTTTTAAGTTCACAGCCCTAAGTCACAATAATGAAACTTTATTTTCTCATTTTCTCTAACTCAGTGTCTTCTGAGAAGAACACCTGTAATCTGGGCAGGGTATGTCTGGATCCTTTCCTCGGGCTCACATAGGCCACAGTTAAGGTATTATTAAGGTTTTTTTCTTGCTACACTAACTCCAGAAACCGTCTGTGTAGCATAAAAATGTGTTATGCAAGCATAAAATTATGCAAACAGACGAGGAGACATGTTTCCTACAGGAATTAGCGCCCTGGAAGTCCCTAGCAAAAATACCCTATTGGAATAAGACATGCTCTTATAATCCTTCTTTCTCAGATGGGACACTGGAATTGATGATCTCCTTTTTTGCTGTTTCCCTATGATTCTTGAAACAGTACAATTAACTATTCAAGGAAACATTTCTAATAGATCACTAAAAGCTTTAGCAAATAAGAGTAGAAGGAAAATAAAATTTTAGGAGAGGTAATAAATCAGATTCAGCATCAGGAATTGCTTGTGGAAAAACCAAACATTGTAGGTAGTAAAAGGACAAGAGTTTTAGGGCTTTCTAAAGAAAATGTTTAATCAGGATCTGTTAGGATAAATGCTCTGGATATTCCCACTGCAGTAAAGCTACTACAAAACCATTACCTAACACAGGTATTTATGATGAGGCAGAAAGAAGATAGGCAAACATAGGAGGTCAAAAAGTTTTTTTTTTTTATTATACTATAAGTTTTACAGACAGGCTAGCTCAAGCATCTTATCTCTAAGGAAAGATTGTAAATCCTTAGCAAGCCAAACAGGAGAAATTCCTCTCAGTGCTTAACTATAGGGTGGTTGTAAATCTTTAGCCAACTTGGTTGGGAGGGCAATGATAGCCCCTGGCCTTCCACTCACTAATTAATCCACTAGTTCTATGTTTGCTGTGCTTAAGAGGCTGTTAGGCCAAGATTTTTGTAGACACTGCTTCTACCAGGTTACTCTTTCAGTTAAAATGTAAACTTTGTATTGTTGGTAAAAAGTCTGAATGCTCCAGGAAATATGTCAACTTCAGGTGCTTCTTTATGTAATTACTATATGTGTTGGCTTGACTTCAATAAATTGCAGAAGATTGAAATCAACATTAACTGGTGTAGTCTCTGTCATTTCACCTATCTATGCCTTCCTGATACCCAAATTCTCTGATTTTCCTGCAAATGCAGGGCACCCAACAGGGCTGGTCCATGGCACGTTCTCATCTGCTGACTCAAGAAAATCTTCTTGTAAGACTGGTGAGGATTTGGTGCAATCTTTTTTTTGTTTTGTTTTGTTTTCATTTTGCAATAAGGTCTTACTTGAAACTTATTCAAAAGTCTGTGACTCTGAGAAAGTCCTGACTCAACCACTCATATTGCTATGAGTAAAAGCCTGATCCTTCCTGTGCAATGGTTTTCACAATTGCTGATGGAGCATGCATTAAGAAAATCATCAAGAATATGGAAGATTTCAAGACTACTACTAATCAGCCTGGTCCAGGTGAAGGTGGCACAACTCTATCTCCAAACACAGAAAAATAAATTCTAATTAAAATGTATAATGAGGGTTTTTTTTTCTGAAAGAAATCTATACATTGAGTCAAAGATTAAAAATTAACACTTTATGTGATTTCCATTTTTAATATAGCTGAGAAAATGTCTATGCACACATACACTTTTTAATTTTCTATTCATTTGTTGAAAGACACTTTGTTGATTTAAGGTCATACTATTGCATATAGTGCTGCAATAAACATGAATATGGAAATATATCTATTTTGTGCTGATTTATATTCGTTCAAGAACACGCCTAGTATAGGAGTAGATGAATTACATTCCATGTTTCTTAAACATCCTCCATATTCATATATCCAAGGGCTGTACCAATGTGCAGTCCCTTCAGAAGCTTATACTGCTTTCTTTTTCTGTATATTTTACTATTATTCATAGTTGCTTTTATGATTTCCTTTTTATTAGTTATTCAAATGAAGTGATTTTTATGGTTTTGCTTTGGTTTTCATTTCACTGTAAAAATAAGAAGTATCTTCAAGCCACAAAAGATCATCTAAAAGCACTACCCATTTTCAAAAGACCACATGATTTTGATATACTGGAACTTTCCTTATGTTTACAAATATCTATTCATTTAGAAGAGATTGGACAATGTACATTACTCTCCTCCATATTGTCAGGCTGATGATGGTGTAGCTGAAGGCACCATTAAGACTTTGCATGGGGGGGCAGAGCCAAGATGGCGACTAGCACACACAGTTTCTGAGTGGTGGGATACCTGATCTTCTGAGTTGGAGAATGGAAGGACCCCCAACCCAGGAAAACCACAGCGAGGCTTTCTGAACAACAGGGAACATCGCAGGAGGTGAAAACTTTGGCGTCCGGTCACCCAGAGACTTGCTTGGGGAAGGAGAAAAAGGATCCTTTGTTCTTGCGGCACTCCCTTCCCCCAGACCTCCCTCCTCCTCGGCACAGCAGCACAGCGGACTCATCTTTCTCAGCGCAGACCTAACTGCCTGGGGTATACAGCCGCTGAGATGGAGCCCCAAGCACTTTAGCGGCAGACAAAAGCCAGCAGTATGTGTCCCGGAGTCCCAGATTCTCGCAGCGGCTGCACCACCCTCCCAGGGCGCGAATCTGCTAGACGCCATACTAGCTCTGCAGGATCGCCATCACTGACGGTATAGCCCGCCCAATCCCACAGTGACAGAGAATACACTATATACTCACCAAAACCAGGCAGAAACGTCATACAACCTGGACACACCAGGCGCTGGGCCTCCCAAGCTTGGAGAGCACAACGAAGAGATCCCAAGACTTCCCAGAAAGCATTGGGACTAGCAACCCAGTCTCCAGTTACAGAGGGACATGGCAGTGGAGCAGCACTGAACTGGTGGGGCACCACAGCCCTCCAGTTTAAGACTAACCAGGGCCAAACCAGAGAACAGAGAGCCTGGTTACCCCATCCCTGCTGAAGTGACCACCCTGAAATCTCCAGCTGCAGCAAGACCTCAGAACCTGGCAGTGACAGCAGCACAGAACTGGAGGAACACATCAAAGAAGCAGGGCCAAACCAGAGAGCAGAGAGCCCTGGATACCAAGATCTCTGCCAAAAGACCTGCCTGTAAGTGAGTGCACCCTTGAGAATCTGCAGTTCCCCAGATCCTGAGTCCTTCTAAAACAGAAGCCAGGCATCGAACCCCCTCCCACCCACATACCCACTTTGGGAAACAGAGGGGCACTAGGGACATTGAAGTTCCTGCCCTGTGGGTCTAATTGAGGAGTTAAGGCAGTTAATGCCAGAAATTGCGCTGTGATCATCATTAGCGCCTGCAACATATACAGTGCAGAGCCCCTCCCACACACTCAAGGGTTCAACATTAGCCATCACTCTGTCCCTCAAAATACACGTCCACGCACACTTACACACACACACACACACACACACATACATACACGCTTGCATTTGCCCCGTTTGCGCCTGCGTACTTTCCTCCCACAGGTACAGCTAGTCCTCAGCACATGCTGAGAGTGCTCAGCTTCCTGAAGAACTCTCCAGACACCAGAGAGAGACAGCACCAGTCTGATCTGCAGAATCCAAAAACAAACAGGGAAGGTTTCAGATAAGCCAATGGCCAGGGGTAGGCAAAAGAACACTTCCAACATAAATCAGGACATCATGACTTCACCAGCAAACCCCAAAATCGATGGATACTCCAATTCAGCAGAAGCACAGGAAAATGATTTTAAAGCCATGCTTGCCCAATTATTTGAGGCTCATAAGGAGGAAATGAACAAGTCTTTCAAAGAGATGGCCAGTCAATTGGAGGCAAAGAAAGAAGAAATAGACAATATCCTTAAAGAAACACAGGCAAACATAGCCAAACAAATAGATACACAAGTAGAGGAAAAATTAGTGGCATATAAGATGGAAATGAAAAAAGAAATAGAGGCCATCGTAGAGAGACAGGAATCCAAATTCAAACACATGAAAGAAATGGTGCAAGGCATGAAAACAGAATTAGAATCAATAAAGAAAACACAAAATGAGAAAACCCTTGAGCTGGAGAACTTGGAGAAAAGATCAGGAACCACAAAAGTAAGCATCACCAACAGAATACAAGAGATGGAAGAGAGAATCTCTGGAGCTGAAGACACACTTGCAGAAATGGATACTTCTCTCAAAGAAAAAGTAAAATCAGAAAAGTTCCAATCACAAAATAGCCAAGAAATCAAGGATGCTATGAAAAGACAAAATCTAAGAGTAATAGGAATTCACGAAAAAGAAGACTCCAGACTCCAAGGTCCAGAAAATATTTTCAAGAAAATCATAGAAGAAAATTTTCCCAACTTAAAGAAAGAGATGTCCATAAATATACAAGAGGCCTACAGAACTCCAAATAGACTAGACCAGAAAAGAAACACATCACGTCACATCATAGTCAAAACACTAAATCTACAGAACAAAGAAAAGATATTAAAAGCAGCAAGGGAAAAAGGCCAAGTAACATATGAAGGTAGACCTATCAGAATCACACCAGACTTCTTATCAGAAACTATGAAAGCCAGAAGGGCCTGGGCAAGTATCATGGAGACTCTAAGAGATCACAAATGTCAACCCAGACTACTATACCCTGCAAAGCTTTCAATCAACATAGATGGAGAAAACAAAATATTCCATGACAAAACTAAATTTATACAATATCTACACAGCAAACCATCCCTACAGAAGATACCAGAAGGAAAACTCCAATCCAATGAAAACAAATTCACCCAAGAAAACAGGGCATACAGATAATGTCCCAACAAAAATGAAAAGAAAACAAGCAATGAAACAGGGTTAGATCACTGACTCCTTTACAAAAGGAACTAACATGCATTGGTCACTATTATCTATCAATATCAATGGACTCAACTCACCAATAAAAAGACACAGGCTAACAGAATGGTTAAGGAAACAGGATCCAACATTCTGTTGCATCCAAGAAACACACCTATGCAACAAAGACAAACACTACCTCAGAGTAAAGGGCTGGAAAACTGTTTTTCAAGCAAATGGTTCCAGAAAACAAGCTGGAGTAGCCATCCTAATATCTAATAAAATAGACTTTCAACCCAAGTTAATCAAAAAAAGATAAGGAGGGTCACTATATTCTCATCAAAGGAAAAATCCACCAAGAGGACATCACAATCTTGAATATCTATGCCCCAAATACAAGAGCACCAACATTCGTAAATAAAACATTATTAAAGCTTAAATCATACATTGATCCTAATACCTTAATAGGGGGAGACTTCAAAACTCCACTCTCACCAAGGGACAGATCAACTAGACAGACACTAAATAGGGAAATAAAAGCACTCACAGAATCCCTAAATCAAATGGACCTAATATATGTCTACAGATCATTTCACCCAAACTCAAAAGAGTACACCTTCTTTTCAGCACCACATGGAACCTTTTCCAAAATAGACCATATAGTGGGTCACAAAGCAAGCCTCAACAGATACAAAAGGATTGAAATAATCCCTTGTATACTATCTGACCACCATGGACTAAAGCTAGACATCAACAACAACAGAAACAACAAAAAGCCGACACGCACATGGAAACTGAACAACTTACTACTCAATGACAGCTGGGTTAAGGAAGAAATAAAGAAAGAAATTAAAGACTTCCTAGAATTCAATGAAAAGGAAGGCACAACATACCCAAATTTATGGGACACATTGAAAGCAGTGCTCAGAGGAAAATTTATAGCACTAAGTGCCTGCAAGAAGAAATTCGTAACATCACATACAAACAATTTAACGGCCCAACTGAAAACCCTAGAAAAAAAAGAAGCAGATACACCCAAGAGGAGCAGACGGCTGGAAATAATCAAACTAAGGGCTGAAATCAATCAACTAGAAACAAATAAAACTATCCAAAGAATCAATGAAACAAAAAGCTGGTTCTTTGAGAAAATCAACAAGATAGACAAACCCTTAGCCAAACTAACTAAAAAGCAGAGAGAAACTATCCAGATCAGCAAAATCAGAAATGAAAATGGGGACATAACCACAGACATTGAGGAAATCCAAACAATTATTAGGTCATACTACAAAAGCCTATATGCCAAAAAATTTGAGAATCTAAATGAAATGGATAATTTTCTTGACAGATTCCATCTACCAAAACTAAGTCAAGATCAGGTAGAAAGATTGAATAGCCCTATATCTCCCAAGGAAATCGAAGCAGTCATTAACAGTCTCCCCTCCAAAAAAAGCCCTGGACCAGATGGCTTCAGTGCAGAATTCTACAAGACCTTCAAAGAAGTGCTAACTCCAATTCTCCTCAAGCTATTCCACAAAATAGAAACAGAATGAACACTACCAAACTCATTCTATGAAGCCACAGTCACCTTAATACCTAAATCACACAAAGACCCAACAAAAAAGAGAACTTCAGGCCTATCTCTCTTATGAACATTGATGCAAAAATACTCAATAAAATACTTGCAAACTGAATCCAAGAACACATCAAAGATATCATCCACCATGACCAAGTAGGCTTCATCCCAGGCATGCAAGGGTGGTTCAACATACGGAAATCCATCAATTTAACCCACTACATAAACAAACTGAAGGAGAAAAACCACATGATCATCTCCTTAGATGCCGAAAAAGCATTTGACAAAGTCCAACACCCATTCATGTTTAAAGTCTTGGAGAGATCAGGGATACAAGGCACATACCTAAACATAGTAAAGGCAATATATAGCAAGCCTATAGCTAACATCAAACTCAATGGAGAGAAACTTAAATCAATCCCACTGAAATCAGGGACAAGACAAGGCTGTCCATTGTCCCCATATCTCTTCAACATAGTACTTGAAGTCCTAGCCAGAGCAATAAGACAACTAAAGGAGATCAAGGGGATACCAATCAGAAAGGAAGAGGTCAAAGTATCACTATTTACAGATGATACGATAGTATACATGAGCGACCCCAAAAATTCAACCAGAGAACTCCTTCAGGTGATAAACACCTTCAGCAAAGTGGCAGGATACAAAATCAACTCAAAAAAATCAGAAGCCCTCCTATATACCAAAGACAAAAAGGCTGAGAAAGAAATTAGGGAAACAACACCCTTCACAATAGCCACTAATAACATAAAGTACCTTGGTGTGACTCTAACCAAGCAAGTGAAAGACCTGTTTGAAAAAACTTCAAGTCTCTGAAGAAAGAAATCGAAGAAGATATCAGAAGATGGAAAGATCTCCCGTGCTCATGGATTGGTAGGATTAACATTGTGAAAATGGCCATACTGCCAAAAGCAATCTACAGATTCAATGCAATTCCCATCAAAATACCAATTCAATTCTTTACAGACCTTGAAAAAATGATTCTCAGCTTCATATGGAGAAACAACAAACCCAGAATCTCCAAAATGATCCTGTACAACAACGGATCATCTCGAGGTATCTCCATTCCTGATCTCAAGCTGTATTACAGGGCAACAGTAATAAAAACTGCATGGTATTGGCATAGAAACAGAAAGGAGGATCAATGGAACCGCATAGAAGACCCAGAAATAAATCCACACACCTATGAATACTCGATATTTGACAAAGAAGCCAAATCCATTCAATGGAAAAAAGACAGCATCTTCAACAAATGGTGCTGGACCAACTGGATGTCTACATGCAGAAAAATGAAAATAGATCCATATTTATCACCCAGCACAAAACTAAAGTCAAAGTGGATCAAGGACCTCAACATAAAACCAGATACCCTAAATGAATTGGGAAAAAAAAGTGGGGAACAGCCTAGAACTCATTGGCACAGGAGACAACTTCCTGAACAGAACACCAACAGCACAGGCTCTAAGAGCAACAATCAATAAATGGGACCTCATGAAACTGAAAAGTTTCTGTAAAGCAAAGGACACCGTCATCAAAACAAAACGACTGCCTACAGATTGGGAAAGAATCTTCACTAACCCTTTATCTGACAGAGGACTAATATCCAGTATATACAAAGAACTAAAGAAGCTGAAAAGCAGCAATCCAAGTAATCCAATTAAAAAATGGGGAACAGAGCTAAACAGAGAATTCTTGACAGAGGAATATCGAATGGCAGAAAAACACTTAAAGAAATGCTCATCCTCATTAGCCATCAGGGAAATGCAAATCAAAATGACCCTGAGATATCACCTTACACCCATCAGAATGGCCAAGATGAAAAACTCAAGCGACAACACATGCTGGAGAGGTTGTGGAGAAAGATGAACCCTCCTCCACTGCTGGTGGGAATGTAAACTGGTACAACCACTCTGAAAAGCTATCTGGCGCTTTCTAAGACAAATAGGAATAGTGCTTCCTCCAGACCCAGCTATACCACTGCTAGGTATATACCCAAAGTTTGTTCAAGTACACAAAAAGGACACTTGCTCAACCATGTTTATAGAAGCTCTATTTGTAATAGCCAGAACCTGAAAACAACCCAGATTTCCATCAACGGTGGAATGGGTACAGAAATTGTGGTATTTTTATACAATGGAATACTACTCAGCAATCAAAAAGGAAGAAATCATGAAATTTGCAGGCAAATGGTGGGATCTAGAAAAGATCATTCTGAGTGAAATATCCCAGAAGGAGAAAGACAAACATGGGATATACTCACTTATATAGACCTATAAGATATGATAAACATAATGAAATCTATACACCTAAAAAAGATAATCAATTGAGCGGACATGGGGTAAGATGATCAATCCTCATTTAGAAAGACAGATGGGATGTGCAATGAACGTATGACAGGAGTCTACTGAGCGCATCTGAAAGACTCTAACTAGCAGTGTTTTCAAAGCAAAGACTCATGACCAAACCTTTGGCAGAGTACAGGGAATCATAAGAAAGAAGGGGAGTTAGTCTGATGGGGAAAGGATAGGAGCTCCACAAGGACCAAATATATCTGGGCACAGGGTCTTTTCTGAGACTGACATTCAACCAAGGACCATGTATGGATATAACCTAGAACCTCCACTCAGATGTAGCCTGTCGTAGCTCAGTAACCCATTGGTTTCCCAAAGTGAGGGGAACAAGGTCTATTTCTAACAGGATCTCAATGACTGGCTCTTTGGTCTCCCCACCCCCGAAGAGAGGAGCAGTCCTGTTAGGCCACAGAGGAGGGCTTTGCAGCCATTCCTGAAGATACCTGATAAAACAGGATCAGATGAATGGGGAGGAGGTCCCCCCTATCAGTGGACTTGGAAAGGGGCACGGTGGAGATAAGGGAGGGAGGGAGGGACTGGGAGGGAATGAGGGATCGGGACACGGCTGGGATACAGAGTTAATAAAATGTAACTGATAAAAAATAAAAAAAAAAGACTTTGCATGGATGAAACTGTGTTTCCTATGGTGCATAGAACTCATATATAACTTGATGACCTATTTTTATTTCTTTCCCACAAGTTCAGAAAAATTTCTACAATGTTCCAAAAAGAAGTAACACATGATGGCAGTTGAACTTTCTAAGTAGTGAGATTTCCATTTTAGGTTAAAGCATTGTATGAGGAGATTATTTTACACCATAATAAATGATGACAACCACTGCTTCCAATCTGCTGATATTGAAAAAGAAATATGCATGTTTCTTGATCCACTGCCTCAAGATCCATTGTCTGTCAAGATCCCTAGAATCCAGTGTGTGGAATACCCCTGGGTTGTATGTTGGAACTGTGCTATCAACTGTGAAATGTTCATTGTAACATCAGGACTATAGGTATATAAGCTTGATGTAGAAGACAAATATTAGTGCATAAATAAGAGTATTTGAATCTCATTTGAGGCTATTAGAATAGTCAGAAAGTATTCACTTCAGGTATTTGTGTGAAATATTATTTAGAGTTCAAGGGTATGAGTAGAGAGCAGTGTGTTTCTCTTAAGCTACAACAGTTTTGACCTTTGGATCTAGAACAGCTCTCAATGTCCATGCAATAAACTGCTGGCTCCCCATGGCCTAACTTGGGGAAAGTGACTGGGTCAGAGAGGCAGAGCAGAACCTCACATTCACATATGGTACTTCTCCTACAATGCGGCACGAAATGTAATTTTTTATTGTCTGAGAAATAAGTCTTGAACTCCCTCCACTGATTTTCTTTTTAAAATTCCTAGCCAGCCATTTTTGTCTTTTTTCATGTTTTATTTTTATTTACATTTTTATTAATCACAATTTATTCACTTTATATATCCCATGTAGCCGCCTCCATCCTCACCTCCCAAACCCACCCTCCCTCCCTCTTCTCCACCCATTTCCCTCCCCAAGTCCAATGATAGGGTAGATCCTCCTCTACTTCCTTCTGATCATTGTCTAACAGGTCTCATCAGGAGTGGCTGCATTGTCTTCCTCTGTGGCCTGGTAAGGCTGTTCCCCCCTCAGGGGGAGGTGATCAAAGAGCAAGCCATTCAGTTTATGTCAGAGGCAGTCCCTGTTCCCATTACTATGGAACCCACTTGGACACTGAACTGCCATGGCCTACATCTCTGTAGGGGTTCTAGTTTATATCCAAGAATAGTCCAAGGTTGGAGTGTCAGTCTCAGAAAAGACCCCTGTGTACAGATTTTTTGTTTCTGTTGCTCTCCTAGTGGAAATCTCCCTTCCAGATCTTTCTATCTCTACCTTTTCGCACAAAATTCCCTGAACTCCACTCAAAGTTTGGCTATAAGTTTCAGCATCTTCTCTGATACCTAGCAGGGTAGAGCATTTAAGAGGCCCTCTGTGGTAGCCTCCTGTCCCATTCCTTGTTTTCTCCCTCTTCTGATGTCCATCCTCTTTGCCATTCTGATTGGGATTGAGTATCTTAACCAGAGTCCTCCTTCTTGATTAGTTACTTTAAGTGTAGAGATTTTTAGAATGTTTATCCAATTTTATATATCTAATATCCACTTATGAGTAAGTATATCGCCTGGGTGTCTTTCTGCTTCTGGGATACCTCTCTTAGGATAATATTTTACAGTTCCCACCATTTGCCTGCAAATTTAATGATTTCCTTGTCCATAGTAATGCTTGGCCAAAAGGATGGGGACTGCCTCAGAATCCCTGGGGAGGGACAGGCAAGGTCAGTTGTTAGGATTGTTGAGTATCAGGATACATCTATGTGAAGACAAATGCATGTTGAGACATTAACCAAAGCCAACAGGTTGCTCAAAGCACCTTTACAGGCAGTTTCCCAATTCCCAAGAAGCAGCTTCTAGTCTAGCTGTCAGAGATGGAGTCAGCTGCTCTCCTGCTGTGGATATCATGTGAGAGGTTGCAGTTTTGGGAACAGCCCTGTGGCCATTGCTGTTTCCCATGCCTTGGTGTCCTGATTATCAAAATTATGGCAATTAGGCAGTGCAGACACAGGTACCACTATAATGAAAAAATACGTGATGGAAAGATGAGAAAGACAGAAAAACGGAGCATTACCCTGTGGAGAGAGGCAGAACTGGGTTCTTGATGGCAGTGAGGACCAGGCTGATGTGAGTGGCCTGCACTGTCCCCTGAGTCTATGGTGATGTTTGGACTCATGATGTCATTAAGGGCCATTTCATGGCCTATGGTCCTATTGCAGCCTGGTTCTGTATTTATGTCAGTGGCCCATGTTGCCACTAAAAGCCATACAGATGTCCATGATCTGTGTCATAGCCTGAAGCCATGTGGAGGTCTGAGGGCTGTGCTGCTGCTGAGGGTTACATTAATGTGTCTAGCCTGTACTGCCTGTGCTGCCACCTGAGCCCATGGTGATGTAGGTGCTCAGGGCTGCCCCGATGGTATTTTCGAGTTTTGTGGTCCTACTGTAGCGAGATTGTGTTTGTGATCATTATTGCCCCCAGAAATTATGTTGAATTCTAAGATCCATGATCCCGCTGACTACAAAGATAAAAAATACCTGCTTTTTCAGTGAAATATATGATTGCAGGCCTAGGTCAGAAAGAGGCACATGAAAGTCTGCTGTGAAAACCAATACACCCATTTCAAATCCCATGCCCCCCACAAAGTAGTAACCTAAACAGGAAGCCATTGAAGCAAACTCATTCTTTTTTGTTTTGTTGTTGTTGTTATATACATACAGACTATAATTTCTCCTCTCTCCACCCACCTTCCTTCTGCCACCCCCCCAACCATTTCTCCTTTGTGTCTCCTCAAAAAATGGTAGAACTTTTAAAAAGTGTGCTAAGTATGCTGAAGATATCTCTTCAGAGCTCATGGTTTCTAGTTGGTCCTCAGGAAAACAGCTACTCAGTTCTCTTTAAGAGAGAACTTAAAGGTCCTCTGTGGAAGATTCTACTGACCACGGTATTGAAGGAAATATTGAGACTCACAGCCAAACTTTGGGCAGAGTACCTGAATCCTTATGGAAAAAAAAGGGAGATAGAAACACCTGGAGGGAACAGGAACTCCACAAGGAGAACAACAGAGCTAAAATATCTGGGCCCAGCGGGGCCTACAGAAACCAATAAGGACCAACTAAGGACTATGCATTGAGGTAACTTAGACCATCTGTTTAAAGGAAGCACAGGCTGTTCAGTTTCCAAGTGGGTTCCCTGGTAAGAGGTACAGGTGCTTTCTCTGACATGAACTTAGTGGCTGGATCTTTGATCACCACCTTCTGTGGGGTGCAGCTTTGCCGGGACACAGAGGAAGATAATGCAGCCAGCCTTGATGAGACCTGATGAGCTACAGTCAGAGAGAAGGGGAGGAGGTCCTCTCATAACAGGAGACTAGGGAAATGGCATAGGAGAGAAGAGGGAGAGGAGGTGGGACTGGGAAGGGATGAGGAGGGGCCTGCAGAGGGGATACGATCTGAATGAAATATAATAACTAAATATATAAATAAAAATTAATTATTTTAAAAAGAGAGAGCACCGAAAAAGAAGCAAGTCACTGAGAGTTTGTCCATGCTCCAGTGAATATATAGAAAATATTAATTGAACTTATATTAATAACTTTTGCTTTTGTAATTTTAATTTTTAAGTATTAGGGGGTTGGAGACTGGAAAGACTGAGCAATAAGTGTGATGAGGTATGTAATATGAAATTGCCAAAGATTCAACAATACATAATGTTGAAAAATCATAGCATTTAATTAGTGCTAAGTTTTTCTTTTTTTAATGGCTCTCAGAGTGGAGCTCATGGCTGCTGTCTATATTCTAAATAGAAATGTTCTCTACTGGGATGCTTATAATACATATGTGATTGTAAAGTGTGTTTATCATTTCAGGTTCCACTGGTGATATTGTTCTGACCCAGTCTCCAGCTTCTTTGTTTTCTTTCTCTAGGGCAGAGATATACTTTCACTTCAGTGCCACTGAAAATGTCAATTTAACTGCAGTTATATGCAGTGCTATCAACAGAAACCAGTACATCCCCCTAACCTCTTCATGTATGCAGCATTCAACCTAGCATCTGGGGTTCCTGCCAGGTTCAGCGGCAGTGGGTTTTGGACAGACTTTAATCTCGCCATCCATCCTGTGGAGGCTGATGGTGCTGCAACCTATTACTGTCAGCAGAGTAGAGAGTTTTCTCCCACAATGCTCCAGGGCTAAAGAGAAACCTCCTGGGGTTGCTGCTCCCTGAGGCTCAGTCTCTGAACTGTCTCTTACATCTTTACTATGGAAAATTAGAAGTCTTGTTTGAGACAGAGGTTACTTAAAATGATATGTATTTGTCTCACGATGTAAGCTTTATCATTTTTCAGTCTCTTAATAAAGAACTCCATGATACAATTTTCAAGATATATTAATGTTCAATACACTGAGCAAACAATTATTTAAAATTTGCAGGAAAGTATCCTCAGTCCCTCAAAATAAACAGAGCATTGAACATTGAAGGATGGTAGTAGTTTTACAGACATAAGCTAATATTTTCAGCCTATGTTACATTTCCACTTCTATTTGTGTGATATTTCATAAGTCCTTCTTCAGCACGTCACACAAGCAAGCCTCCTGCAGCTGATTCTGCTCATCTCTGATCTGTGTCTCTGTTTCCATCCCAGATGCTCATCTACAGTCTTAGACTGACTACCTGTCCTTTCCTCCTTATTCAATACTCATATCTTTATAATATCTTCAACAATTTGGTAGATTCTCTTCTTGTATTCTTTACCTTTTTGCTGTCTTCTCAGGTGGAGGGGTGCAAAGTCTTACTGTGTTTCCTGACCTTCTTTGTTGGCAAATGACCTTGAGCCTGCAACTCACCTGCCCTTTTCCCTTAACTGCTGGATTACATAACACTATTTGCAGCTCCTTTTTATTTTCTACAAATTCTTCAATGCACGTGCATGAACTCTAGAGGACCAGGCATGCTGAGCCATGATCATGGAACGTTTAATTTCTAACCTCTACCATTTGTATATAAACCTTCTTTGGCTTTTGTGTCCTTTCCATAAGATTTGGAAAACTCAACAAAATAATACTTATCATTTTCTCAGATGAATATTGTTGAGATTTTAAAGTTCACAGTCCTAATTCACAACAATGAAACTTTATTTTAATGTTATCACTTTCTTAGTGTTGCACAAAAAGTTAGCAACAACTCAGTGGTTTATGAGCAGAACATTTGTAATCTGGGCACGGTATAGCTGGATCCTTTCCTCGGGCTCTCATAGGCCACAGTCAAGGTATTATCAAACCTGCATTTTCATCTGCTGACTCAAGAAAATCTTCTTGTAAGACCAGTGAGGATATTAGTACAACCTTTTTCTTTCTTTTTTTTTTTTCTATAGGGTCTCACTTGAAACTTAGTCAAAAGGCCATGACTCTGGAAAAGTTCTCAACCATTCATATTGTCATGAGTAGAAGCCTGATCCTCCCTGTCCAATGGTTTTCACACTTGCTCATATACATTAAGGAAATCATCAAGAATGTGGAAGATTTCAAGACTGCTATTAATCAGCCTAGTCCAGGAGAAGTTGGCTGAACTCTATCCCCAAATACAGAAAAATAAGTTCTAATTCAAATGTGCAATAACTTTTTATGAAATAAATCTACTGAGCCAGAGGAAAAAAAATAACACATTATATGATTTCCATTTTTTAATTATTTTTATTAATTACAGTTTATTCACGTTGTATGCCCCCTGCACTTCCCTATCTCCTCCCCTCCCAATCCCACCCTCTCTCTTCCCCACCCATGTACCTCCCCCAGTCCACTGATGAGGGAGTTCCTCTTCCCCTTCCCTCTGATCCTAGTCTATCAGGAGTGGCTGAATTGTCTTCTTCTGTGGACTGCTAAAATCACCTCTCAGGGGGAGGTGATCAAAGAATAGGCCAATCAGTTCATGTCAGAGACAGTCCCTGTCCCCATTACTATGGAGGCCACTTGAATACTGAACTGCCATAGGCTACTTCTGTTCCGGAGTTC
Organism: Meriones unguiculatus; assembly: GCF_030254825.1. Lineage (NCBI taxonomy): Eukaryota > Metazoa > Chordata > Mammalia > Rodentia > Muridae > Meriones > Meriones unguiculatus. Next base: position 20,765,980 of record NC_083353.1, on the reverse strand, counting down.
CAGGCCATCTCCATGAGTGGTTCTTGGCTGGAGTATCAGTTTCAGAAAAGACCCCTGTGCCCACACTTTTAGGATCTGTCACTGTCCTTGTGGAGCTCCTGTCCTCTCCAGGTCTTACTGTCTCCTACTTCATTCATAAGATTCTCTGCACTCTGCCCAAAGTTTGGTTATGAGTCTCAACATCTGCCTCGATACCCTGCAGGGCAGAACCTTTCAGAGGACCTCTGTGGTAGCCTCCTGTCCTGTTCCCTGTTTTCAACCTCTTCCGATGTCCATCTTCTTTGCCTTTCTGAATGGGGATTGAGCATCTTAGCCAGAGTCTTCCTTCCTAATTAGTTTCCTTAGGTGTACAGATTTTAGTATGTTTATCCTATATTATATGTCTATATGAGTGAGTATATACCCTGTGTGTCTTTCTGCTTCTGGGATAGCTCACTCAGGATGATCTTTTCCAGTTTCCACCATTTTTATTATCACTAAGTAAATGTCTTTGAACATATACTCTTATTTTCTATTCATTTGCTGAAAGACACTTCATTGATTAAGTTCACACTATTGTAAATAGTGGAGCAATAAATATAGATATGGGGATATGTCTATTTTGTGTTGGTTTATATTTGTTCAAAAAAAATAGTTAGTGTAGGAGTAACTGTCTTATATTCCATATTTCTTAATCATCTTCCACATTGATGGTCCCAGTTGCTGTACCAGTGTGTGGTCCCTTCGGGAGCATATACTGCATGCTGTGTCTGTATATTTTGGCCATTAGTTATAGTTGCTTTTATGATTTCTTTTTTATTAGTTATTCCAATGAAGTGATTTGTATGGTTTTCCTTTGGTTTCTATCTCACTGTCAAATAAGAATCTGCAAGCTACAAAAGGTCATCTAAAAGCACTACCCATCATCAGAAGAATACTTGTTTTTGATATCTTGGAACTTTCCTTGCCTTTACTCACATCTATTCATTTAGAAAAGAATAGACAATGTGTATTCTGTTCCATATTGTCAGTCTGAGGATGCTGTAGCTGAAGACACCATTAAGATTTTGCGTGGGTGGAACTGTGTTTCCCAGGGGGCATAGAACTCATCTGTAACTTGTTGATCTATTTTTATTTCATTCCCAGAAGTCCGGAAATTTTTCTATGTTGTTCCAAAGACAAGTAATAGTGATGGCTATTGGACCATCTAAGTAGTTAGGTTTTTATTTTACATCAAAGCACTGTGTGAGTAGATTGTATGGCTCTTTCACCATAATAAATGATGATAACCTCAGCCTCCAATAAGCTTATTTTGAGACTTAAATATGCATGTTTCTGGAACTATTACCATGGAGACTGTCAAAATCTGTAGGGTACCATCTGGAAATGGATGAATCAGTCTCTGTGGCCCATACCTGGCTTGTATTTCAGAAGTGCTGTATCACCTGTGAAATGTTCAATGCAACATCATGCATATAGGTCTATAAGTTTGGTGTAGGAGACAAACATTAGAGCATAAAATAAGAATATTATTTGAATTTTATTTGAAGCTAATTTGAATAGTCAGGAGGTATTCACTCCAGGTTCATGTGAAATATTATTTACAGTTCAAGGGTATGAGTAGAGATCAGAGTGTTTCTCTTAAACTACAACAGTTTTGATCTTTGGATCTGAAATGGCCCTCAAAGTCTATGTTATAAACTGATTGGCTCCCAACAGCCTAGCTTGGGGAAAGTGACTGGGTCAGAGAAGCATAGCAGAAGCTCACGTTCTCATGGGGTCCTTCTATATACCAAATGTATTTTTGTTTGTCTGAGACATAGGTCTTAAACTCTCTCTACTGATTTCCTTTTTAAACTTACCAGCCAAGCTTTTATGACTTTTGATCAGACTTCTTTTCCCCATGATGGAAAAGGATATGGTGAGGGCCATTTTGTTCAGTACATTATAAGACATAGCAACAGAACAGTATCCCTTTTTAAGATAGTCATTTATTCTCTGCTGGATTTGGTGAGAATGTGGAATAGTATCTAAAGTACATTTGGTGAGAATCATTACTGAAAAGAAAAAGAGCATAAATCAGTGAATGAAATGTTACAAGCAGAAGGATTAAGTATTGCGGGTCTATTAGTAAAGTGACCATAATTATCAATGATATATATATTTAACTTTTATTTTATGATTTTAATTCATGTATAACAAATTGGTAAATGATTGAAGTAGGCTATATGCTAATTATATGTACATGTACACTTATTTTGAAACATCATAGATAGTATAACCTCATTAATCTGTTAATTTTTTATCAACACTTTTCCTTTATTTCTAAATATTAAAAAAACATGACAGAAGAGATTCATAACCTACCATCCCCTTATTGAAATTTCATTGGCATTAGGACTATAGTGGATGGTAAATTTGGCATAATCTAGAATCATCTAGAAGATAAGCCTCTGGGCATACTTGTGAGATATCTCTATGAAGGTCAGTCTTTGGGAATGTCTGGGAAGGGTCATCTTGATTAGTTGAATTCACCTAGAAAAGCCCTTATAACTCTGGACAAGACTGTTCTCAGCATGTGGATATTGACCTTCATAAAATGGAGAGAGTGGCCTGAGCTCTAGCATTCGCCACACTCTACTTCTCAGTTGTGTATGTGATGTGAGCAGCTGCTTCATGTTCCTTCCAGTTTGTCTTCCACACTGCAATATGCTTGAACTGTGTTCACAAACACATCATGTTCCTAAATAAGGATCAAAGTTTCCTTGACTTGCTTTTGTTAGAGCAGTTTTTTTGTTGTTGTTGTTTTGTTTTGTTTTTGTTTTTCATAACAAAAAGAAAGGTCCATTCTTATTAACCTGAAAGTGGCTTCTTCATGATGTAGTTGTTCAGGAAATGGAAGCTTGCCACCTCTCCAGGCAAGAAGGAGAGGAAGATTGGATTCTGCATCATTATGACATCCCCCCTGAACCCTGACCTAAGAAGAGACAAGGGCAAGATTAAATACAAACACGGTATTATTCCCATGATTTACTTCTACTTGTATTAAATGAAAGTATTTTCATGTGTAAGTAATTTTGTTTCTATCTTAGTTTCAAAGAAGCACAGACTTTACAAGGCAAAAGGAGCCTTTAGGAGTCATTTACACATCCTTCTCTTTCCACTGCCCCTGTCTTCCTGGGTCCAAGGCTTCAGGAGCACATACGTCTTTATTTTTTCATGGATCTCCCTCATTCTCCATCATATCTATTTACTCAGAAGGCTGATGTTTGAGTTAAAGATATGTCTAATTGTTTTTGCATCCTGTCTGCTCTTCAGAGGATCTAGATTCAATTCCCTGCAGACATGGTAGATGACAAAAATCCATAACTCCAGTTCCAGGAGATCTGATGCCCTCATCTGGCTTCTGCAATCACCATATACATACATCGGGTACAGGTATACATCCAGCCAAAATAGTCACAGACATAAAAATGTAAAAAAGAAGAACCTCACATCATTTGTCTCTATTTATCTACCAGTATGCCATCCACAACTCTTGAAGCTGAAAGGTCACTAATGGGTTTCTCATTAGTACATCTAGGGACAGGTGTCAAAGAGCACTCATCTCTGACAGGTTGTATTAAAGTCTCTAATCTTGTCCTCTCCTGCTGACTCAGAGAACATGCTCTCCAGAGAGAAGCAGTACCTGTGGGCTTTCGGCTCCTAAAGCAGGACACCTTTTGTTCATGTCTGTCACTCTGTATAAGGACCTCCTGTATCCTGAATGCAGAAATAAACTTCTATATCCTCAGGTACCATTCTACTGATTTTAACTAAGAATAGTATGTCAATGTTTTATCTGAGTTATTGGAAATCTCTCCATGTCTACTATGTATTGGGTAGACATAGCCATTCATCCAGAGAATAAAAGATTCTATGTGCTGGAATAGAAAAGCTGAGTTCAGCTTTGTACTGTCCCAGGATAATTTGCATCTCAGACTGATAGTCCCTGATCCTCCATCCACATTGGTGTACATGGAAGAGGGTGCTGTGTCCCAGGATCTTAATGGACAACAGCTGTAGACTTCCTGAATACAAGGGCATAGCCAGCAAGTTATAGTCCATTTCTAATCAAAGCCAAGAGAAACTAATGCACCACGGCACACTGTTTAATGTTGATAAGTAACTAAGGACTGTTGGGCTTTTTATGTTATACATAACATAACTTGAAATGTTTGCCTCTTTAGACCCCATGCTCTTCCCTGGCATACTGTGAGAACTTCAAAGAGTCTGTGGATTTGTAAGATCCTTGACTCCATTTGTCCAATCTGAAGGAGCAGCTGTAAACATCATGAGAGCACAGTCTGAGCTCACTGCTGCTGTCTCATGGAAAAGTGTAAAGTTTACTGAAGACCAAAGGCATATGACAACTTGTTAGACAGTGACAAGAGCAGAGCTCCTTGTCTGTCTTATTGTTGACTTTGAGATAAGTAAGTTCCTATATCCACATATGGTCTACCTCTGTCATATAATGTTGTGTTATCAGTTCACATATGCGTAACAGAAATTATTTAAAGTACCTTAGGATGGCTGCTCCCACTTCTAGAGAGACTTGCCTGTTCACAATCTCAGAAGCCTCTCCAGGTCATATATTAACTCCCCCTTCTTTTGTATGATTCCCTGCACTCTGCTGAAGGTTTGGTTATGAGTCTCAGCATTTGCTTTGATACACTGCTAGGTAGAGTCTTTTAAGGGCCCACTATGGTAGGCTCCTGTCCTGTTACTTGTTTTCTCCTACATCCAATGTCCATCTCATTTGTCTTTCGAAGTGAGGATTGACCTTCTTACCCCGGGTCTTCTTTCTTGTTTGTCTTCTTTAGGAGTATAGATTTCATTATGTTTATCCTATCTTATAAGTCTAAATAAGCGAATATATACCATGTGTGTCTTTCTGCTTCTGGGATACCTCACTCAGAATGATTTTTTCTAGATCCCACCATTTGCCTACAAATTTCATGATTTCCTTGTTTTAATTGCTGAGCAATATTCCATTACCATAATTTCTGTATCCACTCCTCCCTTGATGGACATCTGGGTTGTTTCCAGGTTCTGGCTACTACAAATAAAGGTGCTACAAATATGGTTGAGCAAGGATAGTAGCTCCACAGGACCAAATATATCTGAGCACAGGGGTCTTATATGAGAATGTTTCTCTAACCAAGGACCATGTATAGATAGAACCTGGAACTTCTGCTTGGATATAGCCCATGGTAGCTGAGTAACCAACTGGGTTTCCCTAGTAAGGGAACAGGGACTACTTTTGACATGAACTCAAAGGCAGGCTCATTGAACTCCCCACCCCCCAAGGGAGGAGAAACCCTGCTAAGCCACAAAGGAAGACTTTGCAGCCAGTACTGAAGATGCCTGATAAAACAGGGTCAGATGAAAGGGGAGGAGGTCCTCCCCTATCAGAGGACTTGGAAAGGGGCAGGGAGGAGATGAACGAGGGAGGGTGGGCTTGGGAGGGAATGAGGGAGCAGGATACAGCTGGAATACAGAGTTAACAAAATGTAACTAATAATAAAAATAAAAATAAAGTACAAAAAAATTCCCTTATTTTGTAAACTTAAAAAACAATAACAAAAACAGTCTCAGAGGCCCATCTTAATCCAGTTTCAATACTACTAATTTCTAAATTACACGAATATTTGTATTTCTTGAATAAAAATTCATGGCAGTTTTCATTTACAGGAATGACATCTTGAAAAATATGGTTTCCACTTTTATTTCTTTTTATTTTATTAGACCTCTCTTTCAATTTACTGATACTATAGGGATACTGGATAGTTTCTGCTGGATTTCCTTTGCTTTAAGATTAAAGTAGCTCTGATCACACTCTTAAATAATTGTCCACTAGGATATCCACAAAGTGAATTCTGGATTGCTCTTTGCATCTTAGTTACTTGTTTATAAAAAAACTAGAGCCCAAGTATCTGAGGCCCTGTTCTTTGTCTTTAGTATAAGATAGGCTTTGGATATGAGTAATACTGAACACATTTGTCTTCAATTATCTCTTTTCATTTCATCTTTTCTTCCTTCTACCCCTTCTCTCCTTTTTTTCATGCTTTCTTATGCTGTTTCTTTTGTTGTTGTTGCTGTGATGTTTTTGAACCTATGCTATCATTTCCCTAAGATTGTCAGTATGAGGTAGCTCTACTAATGTTTTTACAGAAGTCAATTTATTTAAATATGTCGTGGATTTTAACTCAGATCTGCGAGTAGAGCACTTAGTGCTTTTCTGTTTGAAAGCTGTAAGGCAATCTTTTTCAGTAATTGCTCATCCTCCCTGTAATAGTATTTTTGACTGTTGACTGACAACAGCTACACTCAAGGACACTGCACAGGCATTTGCTTATGCATTTGCTGACTGCTTTGCATGGGCCCCCACAGCTAAGCCCAGCTGTTGAGAATTTATTTTTTTTTCTTTTTTTTATTATTTTATTTTATTTTTATCAGTTACATTTTATTAACTCTGTATCCCAGCCGTGTCCCGATCCCTCATTCCCTCCCAGTCCTTCCCTCCCTCCCTCCCTCATCTCCACCGTGCCCCTTTCCAAGTCCACTGATGGGGGGACCTCCTCCCCATTCATCTGATCCTGTTTTATCAGGTATCTTCAGGACTGGCTGCAAAGCCCTCCTCTGTGGCCTAACAGGACTGCTCCTCCCTTCGGGGGTGGGGAGACCAAAGAGCCAGTCATTGAGTTCCTGTTAGAAATAGTCCCTGTTCCCCTCACTTTGGGAAACCAATTGGTTACTGAGCTACCGCAGGCTACATCTGAGTGGAGGTTCTAGGTTATATCCATACATGGTCCTTGGTTGAATGTCAATCTCAGAAAAGACCCTGTGCCCAGATATATTTGGTCTTTGTGGAGCTCCTATCCTTTCCCCATCAGACTAACTCCCCTTCTTTCTTATGATTCCCTGTACTCTGCCAAAGGTTTGGTCATGAGTCTTTGCTTTGAAAACACTGCTAGTTAGAGTCTTTTAGATGCAAAAATATGGAACGCTTCACGAATTTGCGTGTCATCCTTGCGCAGGGGCCATGCTAATCTTCTCTGTATCGTTCCAATTTTAGTATATGTGCTGCCGAAGCGAGCACTGTTGAGAATTTATAAACCAGGCCTTTGCAGTGAGAACTGAACTGCATCAGACAGGAGGGGGAGCAAGATGAAGTCACAGACTCAGGTCCTCATATCCCTGCTGCTTTGGGTGTCTGGTGAGAAACTCAAAATATTATAATCTTTATATAGTGACTTCTTTGTAGATAAGAAGTTTAGAGTGTGCCAGTCTCAATATTTCTTATGTAATAATACTCTGACAAAATTATAGTACAAAGGTGTTAAATGGCAAATTTCAACTGTTTTTACGTTCTGTGTTTATATCTATGTGCATGTTCATTGTGTGTTCCTGATTGCAGGTGCCTGTGCAGACATTGTGATGACCCAGTCTCCATCCTCCCTGGCTGTGTCAGCAGGAGAGAAGGTCACCATCAGCTGCAAGTCCAGTCAGAGTCTTTATTACAGTAACAACCAAAAGAACTTATTGTCCTGGTACCAGCAGAAACCAGGGCAGTCCCCTAAGCTGCTGATTTACTGGGCATCCAGTAGGCACACTGGGGTCCCTGATCGTTTCACAGGCAGTGGATCTGGGACAGATTACACTCTCAGCATCAGCAGTGTGCAGGCTGAAGACCTGGCAGTTTATTACTGTATGCAGGGTTACTTCCCTCCCACAGTGCTTCAGCCTCCAACACAAACCTCCTTGAGAGTCTCATCAGCTGCCATCACCACACACAGCCATGGCTGTGCATACTTCCCCTTCAGCTTGATAGCAGGTGTGACTGAAAACATGATGAAAAAGTTTGCAGACCCCTTACAAAATTATGGATTCAACGATTCTTATGTCTTTTGGTATAAAAACAAACCTTTATATAAAAATGCAAAAAGAACCCAGTATTATCTTTGTATTCCTTCTGTAACACATGACTACAAACTCTGCTCTTCAGTATTAGAGATTTTTCTTGTTACAGTGTTGGAGTTCTGATATCCAACATAGTGATGATGACTGAAAACTTCATTTCAATTTAGAGTAATAGGGAAAAGTACGTTTCTTGGTTTTTCTAGATTGTAGAATACTTTTCTTTGTTTTTTCTTTCTTTTCTTTCTTCCTTCCTTCATGCATTCCTTCCTTGTGGTGCCCATATCTGCTGCTTATTGTTTTACTTTCCATAAGAGCTTTGAAATATTACTACATTTTATTTAACTAACTTTGTCTGCATGCCTGTGAGTGTGCATTACTATGTCAGTATGTGCATATTTATAGGTGCAAATATGACATGGCATATTTATGGAGGTTGGAGGACAGTTTAGACCTGACTCTTTTTGTGTTTGATTTCTGGAATCAAACTCAGATTTGACATCAGCCTTGGTGGAAAATGTCTTTGCCATAAGAGTTATGTTGTTGTCCCTTAAAGTATTTTATGGATGTTAACTAATTGAACAAACTTTTCATGAAAGCCATGTCTTTCCAATGTATCATGTAATTTGACCATATGCACTAACCTTCATTTTGCTTTCCCTTTCCTTGTATTTCTTCTTTCATGTCAGGAGGCATTCAGGGAAAGGTATTCATGAGACATCTGGGATTTCTGGAAGGCAACATATGTTTGTTTGTTTGTTTGTTTGTTTTCCCAAAGTCTATACTAGAGGTAAATCTGAGGTAGAGACTGTGCCTCTAGAATTTCTTACTCTGACTTTCTTACTTTGGTCCTGCTATTACAGTATTTCTCAAAACTCTGGTATGGTGTGAAAGAGGCTTCACTGCCATCATTCCCTGGGTATTTACCCATCTTGGTTGAGGAGATCGCCTACAGGATCTTTGTGAATATATACTGCTGTTCAGATGAATTAATGATTTCATAGGGCCTGACAATCATTTTATACATTTCCTGTTTTGATTTAAACATTTGAAGTTAAGAAGTTAGATAGTTGATAGAAAGTTATAGCTACAATAAAAACCTCTATGAGCCTACAGATGCCAAGTACATATATCTCACAAGAGACAGGTAAGGCATGACACAGACTTATTGTCCCAAAGACTTGCCACTCTTTTCTCTCTCTTCTCTCTTTCGTGCTTTGCCCAGAGACAGCCTTTTTCTCTCTTCCTCTACTAAAAGCTCCCCTGTGAAACCTGTTGGTGGTGTGATTTATGAACCAGATGTAAAACTCCACCATGCTATCCTAAAAATGTACTTGCATGTAATCATGTCCATCCTTTTTTATACATATGTTGCATGAATGCATGTCAATTTGTCTGTTACAAGCAACTTTTTTGTTTTGTCTACTGATGTGTGTATAAATATGTACAGGACTAATGAGTGATCATTGGGCTGATACAATGAGAATGTCCACAACAGTTGGTCAGGAACAAGATTTCCCTGAGGGAAGCCTGGATGTGCTGCAGCTTCTACAGAGAAGATGCTAGTTAAAATCAATGCTATTATCAAAAGTTTAATAAAGTCCAAGCCTCTGCCAGCTGGTAGCCATTTGGGCCTTGCTTTCCAAACACTGACAATTAAGCTTTGATTGTGCTGGCCTCCTAGGAAGGACTCCATGGTACAGACTCCACTGTCTTGAGTGCAATCTCAAAGACAGGATATGCTATTCTGGACTCAGTACATAGTGACAAACTGTCTAGAATCCCTTCTTGGCTCCTGCAGTCAAGTCCCTGGCTTCCAGCAAGTTGCTGTGCAAGCTAGCTTCATTGAAAGAATAGTGCTAAGATTCCTTTTATATAGTTCTAGTTGTTTCTCATCGCTAGAGCAAATAGCGCCAACAAGGCTTCCCCTAGGCCAAGGCCTCCTTTTCCAGCAGTCAAAAGCTTTATGGCCCAGGCTCTAGCATTTGGAAGTAAGTAAACTGAGTGAACAAGCCAGGGGCCCTTTTTCAGTCTAATTAGGGCTGCCTGCTGTTAAAAAATAGAAGCCCCAATTTCTTGGCTCCCCTGGTCTCCTTGTTGAGCTCCTGCCCCCCCCACCCCAGGTCATTCTCTAGTCCTCTTTTATAAGATTCCATGCACTCTGTCTAAAGTTTGGCTGAGTTCAGTATCTTCTTTGATACCCTCATTAGTAGAGTCTTTCAGAGGCTCTCTGTGGAGGGTTCCTGCACTGCTCCCTGTCTTCTTCCACTTCTGATGCCTATACTGTTTGCTCTTCGGAATGAGGATTAAGCATCTTCCTTAGGGTCCTCCTTGTTGTTTAGATTCTTATATTCACATCCATCATCCAGATCGGCTTCATTTTATAATCACCCAACTGTGACTTCATTTTTATTAACCCATCAAATGAGCCTGCAGGGACTGATGATTGAATGAAGGACCATGCATGGAGAGGACTTAGACACCCTGCTCAGATGTAGCCCATAGACAGTTCATTTTCCAAATAGGTTCCCTAGTAAAGTGAGCAGAGGTTGTCTCTGACATTAACACAGAGGCTGTCCTTTTTATCACTTCCCCTTGGGATGTACAGCCTTACCAGGCCATAGGGGAAGAAGATACAGCCAGTCCTGATGAGTCCTTATAGGCTAGGGTCAGATAGAAAGCAAGGAGGACCTACCCTATCAGTGGACTAGGGGAGTGGCATCGGAGAGAAGAAGTAGGGAGGAATTGGTAGGTAAAGAGGGAGGGGGCTACAGCAGGGAAGCAAAGTGAATAAATTTTGATAAAAAATAAAAATGAAAATGAATTCCAAAGAATAAAACAAATAAATGATCTTAAAAAGAAAATAAAAGAAAAAAAAAACTTAACTAAATAGTGGTTTCTGCAGCTTAAGAACCAAAAAGTAAAGTTTCAGTTGTCAAGGCACCAGATCTTAAGTCTGCAGGTTCAGGTTCAAATTCAAGGCTCCTCTCCTTTTGAATTCTTGTGACCATTGGCCCCAAGTAGCAAGGCTGCCAGCCAGAAACTTTAAGAGTTTAAGTATAAAAAGAGAAAGGTCGGAATCTATGCCTTTCCATATTCTGATGAAGAACTTATTTAACATTTAATTTGGAGGTATGGCAGGAACCAAGTGTGTTACAGACTACATGAAATTGCTGGAGATCTCCAGATACATCTAAACTGAGTGGTTCTCTGAATGATTCTGTTCGAGGAACCCTTGAGAGTAGGTCAGTAAATTTAGAAAATCCCCAAATTAACCAAAAAGGGGTACTTAAACCAACAAATATGAATCGTACTACAGAAACACAAGCTCATAAAAAGTCAAGTGGGAAATAATCCCTCCAAAGGATCATAATTCCCTCAAGATTTCAACTAAAAAATACTGAAATAAGTAAAAATTTTGGGTGAATATTTCAAAAATGTACTCATAAAATGATGAATTACCACAAAATGTACAAACAAAAAAATATTCAGTCAAAGCTGGGAGGAAGGCTGGTGATATATATGCAAAAGTAAGCACATGATTTCCTCTGTATTTTCTTTAATTTTTCCAATTTTAACTTCAGATCTTGCAGCGTTTTGTTGATTTCCTTCATCTGTTTGACTGTATTTTCCTGTGTTTCCTTCAATTTCTTCACCTCTTTGTTTGAACATTCCTCTGTTTCTTTTATTTCTTTCAGTGACTTAATTATTTCCTCTCTGAAGGTCACAAACTATTTGGCTGCATTTTCCAGTATTTCTTATGAATGGCCATAATCTGTTTGACTTTATCTTCATCTAATTCTTTATGCATTTTGTTTGTTTCCTCCATTATCCTCTTCATAAACATAGATGTAAGGTCACCTTCTTGAATTTCACCTTTTGTTAAGGTGTCCAGGGCTACTTGCCCCTTGATAACTGGGTTCTGGAGATGCCATATTGCTTTGCCTTTTGTTGGTTGTGCTTTTATGCTGACCTCTACCCATAAGGCTGTCTCAAGTATTGCCTGCTAAATATCTGGTGCCTTCTAGAATCCTGGGGTGGGGAGAATCCCCTTGGCAGGGTTCTGATGGAGTCCTGCTCAGCTTTTTGGGTATGGTCAACTGAATGGCTGTGCTTCTCAGGAATTGTCTCAGTGTACCTCAGGACCTGTGTGGTAACTGGTGTTCAGGAAGGCATTCCTCTCATCAGGAGAATTCCTGGAGATGGCTGTCCTGCTGCTGGGTTTCTTGCTCTGAATATAGTGAGCTGCTGTTGCTGCTCTTATGCTGTGTTTGCTGGGCGCAACCGTCTTAGAGAACCAGGGAGCCCATGGTTTTCTCAGTTTAGCTATGGATAACTGGTCGTACCTTGGCACAGTATCTGAGGGCTGCTCCAGTTGCTCTCAGGCTTCTGTAAGTCTGAAGTTGGAGCTTTGTACTCCAGTACCCCAGCAGTAATCAATGGCAGGTTAGCATGTCACTCATGCATGCAGTAGGAGGTCAGAGCCTAGAGCCTGTAGGAACTTGGAAACTTTTCTGGAGCTGGGTGTCCTGAGGTTAGAACTGATGATTCCCTCCTGACAGGGACACCCAGTCTGTGCTATTTGGGAGTCCACAGTTTCATCTTGGATGGCAAGTAGAACAAGCAGGCACAGGTGCGTGGCTCCACCTTGCTGTCCACTAGGCGCTTGGTAGCTTGGACGCCTACAGGACCTGGGAGTTTTTCCCAATAACTTTTTGGGGAGAGGGAGGTGTAGGCTGAGTGTTCTGAGGTGAGACCTGCTGTTCTTCTCACCATGGGGTTTCCACCCAACAGAGAAATTCAGTTTCTGGTGTCCTGGTACCCTCAGTTCTGTCTGGGACTTTGAGTGGAGCATGCAGGCAGGACTCTGTACTGGAGGATGTGCACCCCACTCTGTGCCTGCTAGCAGCTGGGGGCCCACCAGACCATGGGTCCTCTTGCAGGTATTGTCTGGGTAACCTGAGGTCTGTCCTGATCCCTTCCTGCACCATGGGGTTTTCTCTCAAAAGGAAATCCCAGTCTCTGGTTATGGGGCCCACCCACAGTTCTGTCTGGGATAGTGATCAGAGTATGCTGGCATGTGGCTCTGGGCTGGCAACTGAGTGCCTGGCGGGACCCAGGACCTCTTCGCAGTTTAGCAGGGTGACCTGAAGCCAGTTGAATTCCACACCTTGGGGTTTCCTCTCACCTGGGAAACATGATCATTAGTATTTGAGGACCCCGAGTTTTGTCTGCTGGTCACTGTAAAGACCCTACTGTGCTGCTGGTCAGAAAGAGTGTCCTCCCAGCACTGCCATCTTGGATCTGCCTCCCCCAACAAATTAATTTTAAAATAAATTAATGAAATGTACAATGAGGTTTTAATGAAACAAATATATTTATGTATTGAGCCATGAAGGAAATTTAACACATCATGGGAAATCCATTTTTAATATAGCTTTTTAAATGTCTTTACACATATGCACTTCTTTTTATTATCTCTTCATTTATTAATAGACATTTCATTGATTTATTTCAGACTATTTTAAATAGTGCAGCAATAAATATGGGTATGGGGATATATCTATGCTGTGCTGATTTATATTTGTTAAAGAACATAATTAGTGCAGGAGTAGCTGAATTATATTCCAGGTTTCTTAAGCACCCTCAATATTGATATCCCCACTTGCTGTACCAGTGTGCAGTCCCTTCAGAAGCATATAATGATTGCTTTGACTGTATAGTTTACATTATTTATAGTTGCTTCTAAGAGTTTCATTTTATTAGTTATTCAGTTGAAGTGACTTATATGGTTTGTCTTGGTTTCATTATCACTGTCAAAAATGAGAAGAATCTTCAAGCCACAAAATATCATCTGAAAGCACTACCCATCTTCAAAAGAGCACATAATTTTGATATCCTGGAACTTTCCTTACTTTTACTCACATCTATTCATTTAGAAGAGAATGAACAATGTGCATTCTTCTGCTCTGTATTGTCAGGCGAGGATGGTGTAGATCATGGCACCATTAAGGCTTTGCCTGGATGAAACTGTATTTCCCACCGGGCATAGAGCTTATCTGTAACTATTTCATCTATTTTTTATTTTTTTCACAAATTTCAGAAAATATTCTATGATGTTCCAAAGACATGATGGCAATTGTACCATCTAAGTAAGAGGTTTTCATTTTATGTTAAAACACTATATGAGAAGTTGTATGTCTTTTCCACCATAATAAATGATGACCTCTCCAGCCTATATTCAGCTGATTTTGAGAATGAAATATGCGTATTTCTTGAGCCATTGTCACAGAGGCTGTCAAGATCACTAGGGTCCAGTTTGGAAATGTATGGATCAGTATCTGTGGCCCATGCTTGGCTTGTATGTTGGAAGTGTAATATCAACTGTGAAATGGTCAATGCAACATCAGGCATATAGGTCTATAAGCTTGTTGTAGAAGATAAACATTAGTGCATAAATCATAAGAATATAATATTAAACATTTTATATTGAGTAATTTTAAAATATATTAAAGATGGAGGAAAATCTTCATGTCAATGATATGGGTATGCTTGCTTATTTTAATAAAAGAATTTCACCTTGTCTCATATTTGATTTTGTACTGTGTGGCACAACTTTAACATATATAGATAGGCATTGTGAATGTATAGTCAAAAATGCTGAGATTTGTACTTCACCTAAAAATACTGCAGAAAATGGCAGAAATATGGTTGGGGCATTTCAGGAAAGATTGGAAATTCTGTGGTTTCTCCTTGCACATCTTCCCACATGTACCTCTGCCCACACTGGGAAGTTTGAGACTGCTGTTCAAGGAATTGCACATATTACCACACTACTTCTATGCAAAATCTTCATCAGAGACCAGGTCCTGCTTGTCAGCTCTCTCTCAAGATATAGGTCTAAATCCACAGGCACATTTGCATTTGAACTAAACACACTTGGGCAGCAGCAGTGTCCCTCAGCTCCCTACAGGTACCCATTCACCTCATTTCTTGCCTCTAATCTTGCCAGGGATCCAAAGCATCAGCAACCCTAGGAATTGAGTACAAAGCCTCATTTTGAGAACCTGAACTAAGTGTTCCAGAGGAGTTAAAGCAAGGTTGCAGATGAACTTTTACTTCACACTTGCAAGGGAGACTCAGGCAACAATATGCAAATCTGCAGGTGGGTGAGGTGAGAGAGCTAGACAAAGGGAGGAAGCCCATGGGGTGAGGAGAGTGATGTAACATTCATTTTGTGATGGAAGATCAGTTGATATAAAATCCCTGTTGTGTGAAGCAGTCTGGAGAAGCCCATGGTGAACTTTTGAGATCTTTGGGGAATAGAGGGTACAGACAACCATACCATTGTATGATAGTGTAAAAAGACCAAGGTTACGTGTGTGTGTGTGTGTGTGTGTGTGCAAGTACTCAAAGGCCATGGCTCCCTTCAGTCTGTAATAACAAGAAGCAAGTCTTTTCGGCAACAGGAGCTGACCATCAATTTTGGGATGACAACCAATAGCCAGAGTTGCCTGGGAGTTCCCATGCCAATAACTCATTTGGATGTTACCCATTCCTGGCAATGGAGGTTTCACTTAGAAGAGAAAGATGTCTAGTTGGGGTTTTGTCTCTATTGTTATTTGATGATTCCATTTAGATATTTCATATAAGTATATGAATATGATAGGAAGTGTTTGCTGAAGTAGTTTTCTTTATGAGACCTCAAATGGAAATTAGTGGTAGCTAAATCTTCCTTTATTCCCTCTCTTACCTTCCTATTTCCTTACCATATAATCTCATTGAACATGGAGATCTTGTACAGGTGCCTCACTAGAGCCTTATCCCTTCTGACTACTGTTCATTATGGTGAAAGATACTCTGCATACTATCAGAGGAGAAAAGTAACCACCAACCCAGTTATAAACCCTGTGACCTACAATGATTTGGGGACTTACCAATTTTTTTTCTAATTGGATTTAAGGCACACTTCATGAGGTGGAACCCATCTAAACACTGCTCAGGTGGCCAAAATCCAAGAATAGATAGGCCATGGGCATTGGGGAAACCGAGAGTATAGTTTTGTTAAAGGAACACAGCAATGGAATGACTCCCAATGACATTCTGTTATAACAGTAGATCAGATTCTTGTTCATCCCTCACCAGAGAAGATTCTTCTCTGGTAAATGGGAACTAAATATGGAGACTTAGAATTAAACAAAATAGAATTGGTGAGAGACCCTGGAGAATTCTGTCCTAAATGGAACAACTTCATTAAACCCTTCCGCAGAGGGCTCAGAGATCTCTGGGGAAGAAGAAGCAGACAGATTTGGAGAGCCAGAGGAGGATGACATTAAGGAAACCATCTCTTCCAGACACAGCAGGACCAGTGCAAGTATGAACTCACAGAAGCTGTGGCAGCATACACTGGTATAGTACAGGTATAAGCTAGATGGGGTCCCAGTAATGAGAAGGGGAAATGGGCATGTGCCCCATCTCTAACAAAAAGAGAGATATAATTTTGGGTGGTTGTGTCTCTGCATAGATTAGTCTGGACTAGTGCTTGCTTGGTATCCAAGGCTGCGCTCAAACTCATAATCCTCCTGCTTCTGTCTCCACAGCTCTGGGTATATATATGTGAATCTCCACTTCTTGTGATAATATTTTATTTATTTTCTGTTTCTTGTATTTTGTACATAATACTGGGTCTCTATTTTACTTCTTATATATTTTTTTCATAACTCACTAATCTGAATCTTGAGAGGTCTAATTATTTCTGTTATTTTTATTGATTTTTATTCATGGTCAAACATTTCTTTCTTTGAATATCAACATTCTCTGATGTTGTGTTCTATTGGTCCTTATAAAATTATTGCTTGATTTAAGAAGGCTGCACCCCATTCTGAAGATATGTTTTTGTTTTAATCTATTTACTATATATGTGAGACCATGATAATCCAATTTAAATACTGCTAATTTCTAAATTACCCTAGAATAGAATTTCTGGAATTGAACACTCTAGGCAGTGTTGGTCTACAGGGATGATTTCATGAAGAAATCTGGTTTGTTCCATTAACCTTCCATTCTCTCACTTTAGAGCTCTCTTTCAAATCCACAAAGTTGTGGGAAAATTAATTGGTAGTTTCTGCTGCATTTACATTTGCTGGGAGATTAAAGCTTCTTTGGTCACAGGATAACAATAATGTCTCAGAATTTCCACAGAATGATTTCGGGGATTCTATTTTTATCTGTGCCCCACATGTAGCCTGGAAACAGAAGCCCACATGTCTGAGACACTGTTCATTGTCCTCAGTATGAGTGACTTTCTGGATGGAAGACAAAGTACAAATTTAACCCCAGTTTCCTCATTTCTGCATTTCCTCTTTCTTTTACTCAACCCTTAAGTTTGTTTATTGCATGTTTTCCTATTTCATATTTCTTTTGTTGTTTTTGTTTTGATTTATCTTTTTATTCTTTTTTCTTATTAATTACACTTTATTCACTTTGTATCCCCTCTGTAGCTCCCTCCCTCCTCCCTTCCAGTCCTTCACTTCCTCCCTTTTTCTCCATGCATGCCCCTCCCCAATTCCACTGACAGGGGAGGTCTTCTTTCCCTTCCTTCTGATCTTATTCTATTAGGTCTCATCAGGAGTGCCTGCATTGTTTTCCTCTGTGGCTTGGTAAGGCTGCTCACCCTTCAGGGGGAGATGGTCAAAGAGCAGACCAATCAGTTCATGTCAGAGACAGTCCCTGTTCCCATTACTGTAGAGCCCACTTGGATACTGAAATGCCATGAGCTACATTTGTGCAGGGCTTCTACATTATCTCCATGCATGGTACTTGGTTGGATATCAATCTCAGGAAAGAACCCTGTTCACAGTTTTTTTTTCTGTTGCTCTCCTTCTAGAGTTCCTGTCCTTTCCAGATCTTACTATTTCCCACTTCTTTCATAAGATTCTCTGCACTCTGCCCAAAGGTTGGTCATAAGTCTCAGCATCTGCTTTGATAGTCTGCAAGGCAGAGCCTATCAGAGGCCCTCTGTGGAAGGTTCCTGACTTGTTCCCTGGTTTCTCCTTCTTCTAATGTCCATCCTCTTTGCCTTTCAGAATGGGGATTTAGCATTTTCGCAAGAGTCTTCCCTCTTGATTAGTGTACATATTTTAGCAGGTTTATCATATGTTATATGTCTATATGAGTTAGTATATAACATGTGTGTCTTTCTGCTCCTGGGAGAGCTCATTCAGGATGATCTTTTCCAGTTCCCACCATTTACTTGCAACAAATGGTGCTGGTCTAACTGGATGTATATATGTAGAAAAATGCAAATAGAACCATATTTATCACCCTGCACAAAACGAAAGTCCAAGTGGATCAAAGACCTCAATATAAAATCAGACACACTACTGAGCTTAGAAAAAAAAGTGAGGAAGAACCTTGAACTCATTGGCACAAGAGACAACTTCCTGAACAGAACATCAACAGCATTGGCTCTAAGAGCTACACTCTATAAATGGGACCTCATGAAACTAAAACCTTTTATAAAGCAAAGGACACTGTCATCAAAAAAAAAAAAGGAATGCCTACAGATTGGGAAAGAATTTTCACCAATCCTATATATAACAGAGAGCTAATATCCAGTATATATAAAGAACTCAAGAAGTTAAAACACAACAAATCAAGTAATCCAATTAAAAAATGGGGAACAGAGCTAAACAGAGAATTCTCAATAGAGGAATGTCAAATGGCAGAAAAACACTTGAAGAAATGTTCAATGTCCTTAGTCATCAGGGAAACACAAATCAAAACAACCCTGAGATTTCACCTTACACCCATCAGAATGGCTAAGATCAAAAACTCAAGTGACAACACATACTGGAAAGGTTGTGGAAAAAGGGGAACCCTCCTCCACTGCTGGTGGGAATGTAAACTTGTACAACCACTCTGGAAATCAATCTGGCGCTTTCTCAGACAATTAGGAATAGTGCTTCCTCAAGATCTAGCTATCCCTCTACTAGGCATATATCCACAAGAGGCTCAAGTACACAATAAGGACATATGCCCAACCATGTTTTTACCAGCTTTGACTGTAATAGACAGAAGATGGAAACAACCCAGATGCCTCTCAACTGAGTAATGGATACAAAAATTGTGATATGTTTACACAATGGGATATTACTCAGCAATAAAAATCAAGGAAATCATGAAATTTGCAGGTAAATTGTGGGAACTGGAAAAGATCATCCTGAGTGAGGTATCCCAGAAGCACTAAGACACACGTGCTATATACTAACTCATAAGTGAATATTAAGCATGTAATATAGGATAAACCTACTAAAATGTGTACACCCAAGGAAGATAATCAGGACGGAGGACTCTGCCTAAAATGCTCAAACCCCATTCAGAAAAGGCAAAGAGGATGGACAACAGAAGAAGGAGAAAACAGGGAAGAGGATAGGAGCCTGCCACAGAGGGCCTCCGAAAGGCTCTACCTTGTAGGGTATCAAAGCATATGCTGAGACTTATGGCCAACCTTTGAGCAAATTTCAAGTAATCTTATGAAAGAAATGGGAAATAGTAAGACCTGGAGAGGACAGCAACTCCACAAGGAGAATACCAGAATCAAAAAATCTGAGCACAAGGGTCTTTTCTGAGACTGATACTCCAATCAAGGGCCATTCATAGAAATAACCTAGAACCCCTGCACAGATGTAGCCCATGGCATTTCAGTGTCCAAGTGTATTCCATAGTAATGGGAACAGGGACTGACCCTGACATGAACTGATCGGCCTTTACTTTGATCACCTCCCCCTGAGGAGTGAGCAGCCTTACCAGGCTACAGAGGAAAACAATGCAATCACTCCTGATGAGACATGATAGATTAGGATCAGAAGGAAGGAGACAAAGACCTCCTCCTTCAGTGGACTTGGGGAGGGGTATGTGTAGAGAAATGGGAGGTAAGGTAGAATTGGAAGGGGAGGATGGAGGGAGCTATGAGGGGATACAAAGTGAACAAAATGTAATTAATAAAAATTAAAAAAGAAAAACAAGTAACTTAAAATAATAAAATGAATTAAAAATTAAAAAAACGAAGGGGGGAGCCAAGATGGCAGTGCCGGGAAAACAGCGCATCTGAGGAGCAGGACAGCACTTTCCACGCAGAGACCAGGAGACTGAACTCGGGGCCCTGAAACTACATCAATCGAGTTTCCCAGGTGAGGGGAGGCTCCCACGGCGTGGGAATCGGTCGGGTCCACTCACGGCTACCCAGCCAGAACCCAGAAGAGATCCCAGGTAACACAGGCTTTGGGTCTCCGGGCTGGAGCCGCAAGCAGGCGTGTCCCAGCCACATTCCCAGGCTGATCCGTGGGCACGAGGGTACCTGAGACTGGGAGTCCCAGTCGCGGGGGGACCCCACGGGAAGCAGGGTTGCGGGTCTGATCGCAGGTCACCCAGTCTCTCCCCGGAAAGTCTCTGGCGCCATCACAGCTGAGCTCCTGCCGCACACAGGAGCTTTGCCCTCAGCTCAGCAGTACAGACAAGCTGTGCGCCCCAGTACAACAGGGACTGGGAACCCCTGTCCAGAGAGGACCCCACAGAGAAGGAAGAAACTGTGCTGCTGGGGTCACCTAGGGAAAGTCTAGCAGATTGCAGATTGCAAACAGACAGAACTGAGTGTCCCAAGACACCAGAGCAGTACTCACCCGCCACAGATTACCACAGCTGATCACTAAATTTACAGCAAGAAACCCAGAAGGAGGGCAGCTGTCCCCAGGACTTCTCCCAGTGAGAGGAGAGCCCTCTTGACTAATCAGAACCACAGTTACCACCCAGGTCTCTATGCCTGAGGTGAGCTGTAGCAACTCCTGAAAAACACCAGACATCCAGGGACTATACCCAAAAAGCTGGGAAGGCTTCCTTGAGGAAAAACCATCTTCCTGCCAAAGGGATTCTCTCCACTACAAGAGTCCAGGAACAACCAGAAACTAAATTCAAACAACTAAGATAGCCCAATGGGTAGAGGACAGCGTAAAAATTCAACCAACAAAAGCCAGAGCATTATGGCATCTCCAGAACCCAGTTATCCAGGGGCAAATAGGCCTAGACACCCCAGCATAAATGAAATTCAAGGAGACGACCTAACATCTATGCTCAAGAAGATGATAACAGAGGAAACAAATAAAATACGAAAAGAAATAGAAGAAGCTGAAGCCAAAAAGTATGTGGCCTTTAGAGAGGAAATGCTTAAATCACTGAATGAAATAAAAGAAACAGTGGATTGTTCAAACAAACAGCTGAAGGAATTGATGGAAAAACATGAAAATACAGTCAGACAGGGGAAGGAAACCAACAAAATAGCTCAAGACCTGAAGATAGAATTGGAAAAATTAAAAAGAACACAAATGGAAGAAATTGTGGAGAGAAAGAACTTAGGGGAAAAAGCAAGAACTACAGAGGTTAGCATAACCAATAGCTTACAAGAAATGGAAGAAAGAATCTCAGGTGTGGAAGATACAATGGAAGAAATAGATGTATCTGTCAAAGAAAATGTGAAATCTAAAAAATTCCTGACACAGACCATCCAAGAAATTCAAGACAACATAAAAAGACAAAACCTAAGAATAATAGGAATAGAGGAAAAAGAAGATTCCCTGCACCAAGACCCAGAAAATATTTTCAACAAATTCATTGAAGAAAATTTCCCCAACTTAAAGGAGAGGCCAATAAGAATACAAGAGACCTATAGAACACCCAATAAATTAGACCAGAAAAGAAAATCCTCCCGCCACATAATAATCAAAACCGTAAGTATACAGAACAAAGAAAAAATACTAAAAGGTGCAAGAGAAAAAGGCCAAGTAACATATAATGGCAAACCCATTAGAGTCACACCTGACTTTTCAACAGAAAGTATGAAAGCCAGAAGGGCCTAGACGGATATCATGCAGACCCTAAGAGAACACAGATGTCAGCCCAGGCTACTATAGCCTGCAAAACTCTCAGTCGTCATAGACTGAGAAAACAAGATATTCAATGACAAAAACAAATTTCAACAATACCTACAAACAAATCCAGCATTACAGAAGACACTGGAAGGGAAAATACAACCCAAGAAAGTTGCTACATTCAAGAAAACACAGGAAATAAATAACCCCACTACAGTAAAACAAAAAGCAACCAAGCACACAACCTGATGACCACAGCCAACATCAAATTCAAAGGATCTAACAGCCACTGGTCATTACTCTCTCTCAATATCAATGGACTTAATTCTCCAATAAAAAGACACAGACTAACAGAATGGATGTGTAAACAAAACCCAGCAATCTGTTGTATACAAGAAACACACCTAAGTCACAAAGATAGACATTACCTGAGGGTAAAGGGATGGAAGACGGCTTTTCAAGCAAATGGACACAAGAAGCAAGCAGGAGTAGCCATTCTAATATCTGATAAAATAGTCTTTCAACCAAAATTAATCAAAAGAGATGGGGAAGGACACTTGATACTCATCAAGGGAAAATTCCACCAAGAAGACATCACAATCCTGAATATCTATGCACCAAATACAAGGGCACCCACATTGAAACATTGATAAAACTTAAACCACATATAGATCCCCACACAATAATAGTGGGAGACTTCAACACCCCACTCTCAACAAAGGACAGGTCAACAAAACAGAAATTAAACAAAGAAACAATATCTCTAACAGAGGTCATGAATCAAATGGACCTAACAGACATTTACAGAACCTTACACCCAAACACAAAAGAATTTGCCTTCTTCTCAGCACCTCATGGAACCTTCTCCAAAATAGACCACATAGTTGGTCACAAAGCAAGCCTCAACAAATACAGGAAGATTGAAATAATCCCTTGTATTCTGTCGGATCACCATGGAATAAAGCTGGACCTCAGTAACAACAGAAATAGCAAAAAGCCTACACATACATGGAAACTGAATAACCTGCTACTAAAAGACAGCTGGGTCAGGGAAGAAATAAAGAAAGAAATTAAAACCTTCCTAGAACTCAATGAAAATGAAGACACAACATACCCAAACTTGTGGGACACAATGAAAGCAGTGCTAAGAGGAAAGTTCATAGCACTAAGTGCCTTCAAGAAGAAATTTCACACAGCGCATTCAAGCAACTTAATGGCTCACTTAAAAACCCTAGAAAAATAAGAAGCAGACACACCAAGAAGGAGCAGACGGCTGGAAATAATCAAACTCAGGGCTGAAATCAATCAATTAGAAACAAATTAAACAATTCAAAGAATCAATGAAACCAAGAGCTGGTTCTTTGAGAAAATCAACAAGATAGACAAACCCTTAGCCAAGCTAACTAAAAGGCAGCGAGCCACCATCCAAATCAACAAAATCAGAAATGAAAAGGGGACATAACTACAGACACTGAGGAAATCCAAACAATCATTAGGACTTACTTCAAAAGTCTATACGGAACAAAATTTGAAAATTTAAATGAAATGGACAATTTTCTTGATCGATTCCACTTACCAAAGCTAAATCAGGACCAGGTAAATGAATTAAATAGTCCTATATCCCCCAAGGAAATAGAAGCAGTCATCAAAAGTCTCCCATCCAAAAAAAGCCCAGGACCTGATGGTTTCACCGCAGAATTCTACCAGACATTCAAAGAAGAGCTAACACCCATTCTCTTCAAACTATTCCACAAAATAGAAACAGAAGGAACATTACCAAACTCATTCTATGAAGCCACAGTCACCTTGGTACCTAAACCTCACAAAGACTCAACAAAGAAAGAGAATTTCAGGCCAATCTCCCTTATGAACATTGATGCAAAAATACTCAACAAAATACTCGCAAACTGAATACAAGAACACATCAAAGATATCATCCACCATGACCAAGTAGGCTTCATCTCAGGTATGCAGGGGTGGTTCAATATACAGAAATCCATCAATGTGATCCACAATATTAACAAATTGAAAGAAAAAAACCACATGATAATCTCCCTACATGCTGAAAAAGCCTTTGACAAAATCCAACATTAACTCATGTTTAAAGTATTGGAGAGATCAGGGATACAAGGCACATATCTAAACATAGTAAAGGCAATATACAGCAAACCTATAGCCAACATCAAACTGAATGGAGAGAAACTTAAAGCAATCCCACTGAAATCAGGGACAAGACAAGGCTGCCCACTCTCTCCATATCTCTTCAACATAGTTCTGGAAGTCCTTGCTAGAGCAATAAGACAGTTGAAGGAGATCAAAGGGATACAACTTGGAAAGAAAGAAGTCAAATTATCACTATTTGCAGATGATATGATAGTATACGTGAGTGACCCCAAAAACTCTACCAGGGAACTCCTACAGCTGATAAACACCTTCAGCAAAGTGGCCGGATACGAAATTAACTCAAAAAAATCAGTAGCCCTCCTGTATACAAAAGACAAAAGGGCTGAAAAGAAATTAGGGAAACAACACCCTTCACAATCGCCACAAATGACATAAGGTACCTCGGAGTAACCCTAACTAAGGAAGTCAAAGACTTGTATGAAAAAAATTTCAAATCTCTGAAGAAAGAACTAGAAGAAGATATGAGAAGATGGAAAGATCTCCCGTGCTCATGGTTTGGCAGGATTAACATATAAAAAGGGCCATCTTACCAAAAGCAATCTACAGATTCAATGCAATGCCCATCAAATTACCAACACAATACTTTACAAACCTGGAAAGAAAAATTCTCAACTTCATATGGAATAACAAGAAACCCAAAATTGCTAAA
The DNA here is from genome assembly GCF_030254825.1 of Meriones unguiculatus. NCBI lineage: Eukaryota > Metazoa > Chordata > Mammalia > Rodentia > Muridae > Meriones > Meriones unguiculatus. Next base: position 20,741,287 of record NC_083353.1, on the reverse strand, counting down.
ATAATCCTCTACAATAAAAGATCTTCTGGAGGTATCTCCATCCCTGATCTTAAGTTGTACTGTAGAGCAACAGTTTTAAAAACTGCATGGTACTGGCATAGAAACAGAATGGTGGATCAATGGAACCGAACAGAGTACCCAGAAATAAACCCACACACTTATGGACACCTGATCTTTGACAAAGACGCCAAAACCATATGATGGGAAAAATATACCATCTTCAAGAAATGGTGCTGGTCCAACTGGATGTCCACATGTAGAAAAATGAAAATAGATCCATACTTATCACCCTGCACAAAACTGAAGTCCAAGTGGATCAAAGACCTCAACATAAAACCAGACACATTAAATCGGCGTGAAATAAAAGTGGGGGATACCCTAGAACTCATTGGTACAGGGGAAAACTTCCTGAACAGAACTCCAACAGCACAGGATCTGAGAGCAACAATCAATAAATGGGACCTCATGAAACTGAAAAGCTTCTGCAAAGCAAAGGACACCATCATCAAAACAAAGCGACCTCCTACAGATTGGGATAGAATCTTCACCAACCATTTATCTGACAGAGAACTCATATCCAGTATATATAAAGAACTAAAGAAGCTGAAAAGCAGCAAACCAAGTAATCCACTTAAAAAATGGGGAACAGAGCTAAACAGAAAATTCTCTGTAGAGGAATACCCAATGGCAGAGAAGCACTTAAAGAAATGCTCAACCTCACTAGCCATTAGGGAAATGCAAATCAAAAAAAACCCTGAGATTTCACCTTACACCCATGAGAATGGCCAAGATAAAAAACTCAAGTGACAACACATGCTGGAGAGGTTGTGGAGAAAGGGGAACCCTTCTCCACTGCTGGTGGGAATGTAAACTGGTACAACCACTCTGGAAATCAACCTGGTGTTTTCTCAGACAACTAGGAATAGTGCTTCTCCAAGATCCAGCCATACCACTCCTAGGCATATACCCAAAAGAGGCTCAAGCACATAAAAAGGAAATTTGCTCAACCATGTTTGTAGCAGCTTTATTTGTAATCGCCAGAAGCTGGAAACAACCCAGATGCCCCTCAACTGAAGAATGGATGCAGAAAATGTGCTACATCTACACAATGGAATATTACTCAGCAATGAAAAATAAGGAAATCATGAAATTCGCAGGTAAATGGTGGGATCTGGAAAGGATCATCCTGAGTGAGTTGTCCCAGAAGCAAAAAGACACACATGGTATATACTCATTCATATAGACATACAACATAGGACAAACCCACTAAAACCTGTGCATCTAAAGAAATTAAGCAAGAGAGAGGACCCTAACTAAAATGTCCAATCCCCATCCGGAAAGGCAAAGAGGATGGACATCAGAAGAAGAAGAAAACAGGAAACAACCTAGGAACCTACCACAGAGGGCCTCTGAAAGCCTCTGCCCTACAGACTATCAAAGCAGATGCTGAGCCTGATGGGCAACTGTTGGGCAGAGTGAATGGAATTTTATGTAAGAACTGGGAAATAGTAAGAGCTGGAGAGGACAGGGTCTCCACAAGGAGAGCAACAGAACAAGAAAATTTGAACACAGGGAACTTCCTAGAGACTCATTCTCAAACCAAGGACTATTCATAGAGATAACCCAGAACCCCTGCACAGATGTAGCCCAGGGCAGCTCAGAGTCCAATTGGCTTACATAGTAATCTGAAGAGGGACTGCCTCTGACACGAACTGACTGGCCTGCTCTTTAGTCACCTCCTCCTGAGGGGGAGCAGCCTTACCAGGCCATAGTAGAGGACAATGCAGCCACTTTTGATGTGAACTGATGGACTAAGATCAGAAAGGAGAGGAGAACCTCCCCTATCAGAGGACTTGGGGAGTGGCATGCACACAGAGGGAGGAGGGAGGGTGGGATTGGGAGGGGAGGGAGGGGCTTATGCGGGGAAGCAGAATGAATAAAGTGTAATTGATGAAAAATTTTTTTTAAAAAAGGAAAATATAATTTAAAAACCTTAAATGACTTTCAAAAGTTGAGGAAAACATGGAGTTTGTCAATTTACATGGAGCACTTCTTGCCCCTGGGGGCAATGGTCTCCTGAACCTACTCAGACCTCGGACACCACCACTGCTAGTTCTAGAACTGATGCAGGATGTTCCAACGATGGGATTAAGGCCTCTCATAATATTTCCTATAAGCCCACACCTGTTTGCTTATATCCCCCATTTTTATTCATTATTAGCCAAATAGAGCCAAGTAATTGTGGTGATGATACTTGCTTTTTTGCCCAATGCTGTAATGCTAGTAAATTTACTAGCTGGTTACTCGCATGCCTGTGCCCGTTGATGCCCCTCACGCTATGACTCTCTTCAGACAGAAAAGGGATCTTGGAATTACAGCTGCCCTTGTTACTGCCATCTCATTGGCGGCTGTTGAAGCTACCTCGGCGGCATTAGCCAGGAGTCATACTGTGCAGACTGCTCAGACCCTGAATAACCTTTTAGCCAATGTAGCTCATGCCTTAGATGTACAAAAAGGAATTAATGCTCAACTAAAAGGAGGCTTGATGGTGTTCAATCAAAGGATTGACCTCGTGCAGGAGCAAATTGATACCCTATAGCAAATCGTTCAACTTGGCTGTCAATGAAAGTATGCTGGACTTTGTGTCACTAGCATACAACATGAGAATTTTCCCTGTGCTGCAAATCTGTCTAAACAATTGTCTACCTATATTTTACGTAATTGGACTGGAAAATTCGATACTATGATGGAACAGCTGAGAGTGGCCATTGTCATGGTAAATTCTACCAGAGTGGACGCAGGACTAGCCACAGGATTATCATCATGGATTGCTGCAGCCATGAATCATCTGAAGGAATGGGCGGGCATGAGAGCGTTAGCAGGCCTTCTGGTGTTGGTCACCTTGGTTTGCCTGTGGTATATATGCAAGATTAGGGTCTCACAACAGCGTAATGCAGTCATGACCATTCAAGTCTTACAGCCATTGAAACAGGACAGTCTCCCCAAGTATGGTTGGCTACCATAAAAAGCCAAAATATTATGCTCAGGATGCGAGGCTAAGCACTGCACTCAGGGTCAGCCGCTTTGGACCCAGAGAAGACCATGTCTGATTGCATGCGGGTTGATGCCCCAGGTCCCGCCTCTGAGAAAAAGGTATCGGACGGGTCTGCTGCTCTTTGGGTGGATGACACCTAAATGAACATCAGTACAAAGTCCCAATTTATTCCTAATATCAGAGATCAGACCTCTACTCTTGCCTGATGTGTCTAAAACAAAAAGGGGGAACTGTAGAGAGTTGCGTAATGTCGCGCCTTAAAGATGGAGCTGGTTTCTGCCTTCCACCTTCCCGATGGTGAGTGCTCTCTGTCAGGAACAACTCCACATTTGGCTAAGGCTGAGGATCTGGCTTGCTTCCATGTATGTGGACCTATCTGCATTGCCCACGTGGCATGCTGAGGTTCCCTACCCAGAGGCTATTTAAGCTGTGGGCTGGCTTTCCCCAGGGTCAGATGATTGTTCAAGGTTCCTGAATAAACTGCATTGAAAAAAAAATAAAAACAAAACAAAACAAAAAAATAAGACAAATGGGCTGAGAAAGAAATTCCTTCACAATAACCACAAAGGACGTAAAATACCTTGGTGTGTCTCTACTCAAGCAAGTCAAAGTCTTGCATGAGAAGAACTCCCAGTCTTTAAGAAAGAAATAGAAGAAGGTATCAGAAGATGGAATGATCTCCAATACTCATGGCTTGGTAGGATTAACATAGTAGAACGGCCATCTTGTCAAAAGCAATGCACAGATTCAATGCAATTCCCATCAAATTATCAACACTATTTTTTACCGACCTTGAAAGAAAAATTTTGAACTTTATATGGAATAAGAAGAAACCCAGAATTGCTAAAACAATCCTCTAGAATGAATGATCTTCTGGAGATATCTCCATCCTTTATCTCAAGCTGTACTATAGAGCAAGAGCAGTAAAAACTGTATTGTACTGTCATAGAAACCATCTGGTGGATGAATGAAATCTAATAAAAGACCCAGAAATAATCCCACACACTTATGGAAAGTACATATTTTAATATCAAATTAGGCTTCAAACCAATTCTAATCATTAGAGATGGGAAGGATACTACATACTTCTCAATGTACAAACCCAACAAAATGTCATTCCAATTTTTAATTCTAGCCTCAAACACAAGATCATCCAACTTTGTAAAATAATTACTACTATAGTTTCAATTACACATGGACGTCCACACATTGGTAGTGAAAGATTTTAACATCCACTCTCACCCAGTAGATAGATCATAGAGATAAATAGTTCATGATAGGTAAACATGTTTTTGCTAAAATTTAAGTTGGAGGTTTTAGTTTGTTCACATCTGTTAAGTGTTTCATGAGGAATGTGGTCTTTGATAGGTGGAAGTAGTTGAATTATTTGAATTCTGAGGACTTTGAATGGTATAAATATGAGCACTTAGAGGAAGAAGGCTCAGCTGCTTGGAGGAGGACTGTTTGCTGCTGGTTCATCTGGCTTCTGCATTTGCTATTTGCTGATTTTCTGGTTACTTGGACTTCTGGATTTCTGGAAGTCTGATATTGGTATTGTCTCCAAAAGAATCATGAGACCATACTCAGAGGAAAGAAGCAGAGGGAGCTATGGCCCCTGTTCCCCCTATCCTTCTTTCCCTCTTATGCTGTGTTGAAGAGTTAAAAGGATGTAGAAGCAATTTATAACCCTAAATAAAGAAGGTTTGTTTTTCTTAGTGAGGATTGATCATCTAAAGACAAAGAGGATGGACATGGAAAGAAGGAGAAAAAAAGGCAACAGTACAGAAGCCTACCACAGAGGGCTTCTGAAAGACTCTACCCAGTAGTGTCTCAAAGCAGATGCTGAGACTGCAGCCAAACTTTTTGAAACGTGCAGGGAATCCTATAAAATAAGGGGGAGATAGTAAAACCTGGAGAGGACAGGAGCTCCACAAGGAGAGCAACAGAACCAAAATATCTGGGCACAGGGGTCTTTTCTAAGACTGATACTACAACCAAGGACCATTCATGGATATAACCTAGAACACCTGCCCAAAAGTATCTCATGGCAGCTCAGTGTCCAAGTGGGTTTCCTAGTAAAGGGTACAGGTGCTGTCTCTGATATGAATTCAGTGACTGGCTCTTTGATCACTTCCCCCTGTGGAGTGAGGCAGTGGGCAGTCTTACCAGGCCACAGAAGAAGACAATGTAGCCAGTCCTGATGAGACCTGATAGGCTAGTGTAAGATGTAAGGGGAGGAGGACCTCCCCAGTTAGTGGACTGGGTAATGGACATGGCAGAAGAGTAGGGAGGGAGGACAGGATTAGGAAGGGATGAGGGAGATGGCTACAGTGGGGATATAATGTGAATAAATTGAAATAAAGAAAAAAAATAAAAAAAAAAACAAACACACAAACAAAAACAGGTTATGCTATAGGATTGGATACTGAGGTGGTTGAGACACAAGCTCTCCTTATCCACACCATTAATCAACAGGCCAAACTAAGAGCACTTACCCATACCTTCCTTTTGGCCCAGGGACAACCCCTTAAAATCTATGCAGACTCAGAATATGCCTTTCGTATTCTTCTCTCCCATGCTGCCATCTGGAGAGAGTGTGGGTTACTTACAGCTAAGGGAAGATCTGTAACCAAGGCAGGCCAAATTATAGCCATGCTAGAAGCCTCCCACCTTATCATAGCCAATAGTCCCATTGGATGGATGATTCAATTATTTTCAAAGGAAATAAACAGGCTGACAAGGCACTTGGAGCTTCAACACTTCAAGGCCTAGACTTGTGTCATTCTCCAAAGGACAGCCTTATACTATAAACCCACATCTCCCCTTTCATCTCCTGACCCTTGTCAGATTCTGTCCTATCTGCATCAGCTCTTTCATCCTAACAGCCAAGCCTTGTCTAACTTTGTTAAGACCAACCTGAAACTCACCCCTGAGGACTTGTGTCTAAAGACTATTATTGCCTCTTGTAAAATCTGGTAAATTTCAGATCCTAACCCAGGATATCATAGCCCCCATTTCCATACCCACCAGGCTAGAGGCTCTCTTCCCTGGACTGACTAGCAATTTGGTTTTTCCCACATGCCAGCAGTCAAATGTGTCCATTATCTTCTGATCTTGTTGGACACTTTCTCACAATGGGTGGAAGAATTTCCCACTACTAATAAAAGAACTCAGACAGTTTCTGATCTCCTTTTCCATGAGATTATCCCACGTTTTGAAATCTGCACCTCTCTCCAGTCAAAGAGTGGTCCTGAGTTCACTTCTCAGGTTTCCCAGACTTTATCTAAAGCCCTTCATATTCCTTCATATTTTCAGACCCTATATCAGCCTAGTCCTCAAGAAAGACAGAGAGAACTCACTGATCCTTAGAAAAATAACCTTGTTAAACTATCACAAGAGCTTCATCTTGCTTGGGTTTTTACCCCTGGTGCTTTTCAGGCTATGAGCTCTCCCCGAAAAACCTCTGTCCATCTTGCCCTTTCACCTCATGTATGGACAACCGGCTCTAACTTTTTGTCTTTCAGCTAAATCTTATCCTCTTTCTGACCATTTACTTACTCCCTTACACTGTTGTCTCCATTCTCTTCTATGGAACTCTGCTGACTACTGTTTACTATGGCCACAATAAACACCTTTCAATCTCCTATTAACATCAGGAACCTGGTCTTTCTCTCCCCACCAGACCAACACCTCTCATCTCTTTCTCCTAAATGGCAGGGCCCTTTGAAGATAATTCTTGTGAGCACCACATCTGCCAAGCCTGTGGGCTTCTCTCATTCAATTCATCTGTTTCAACTCAAGCTTCTTACTCCCCTTCCACAAGATAGGGAATGCCCCCTCATACATATTAACTCCAACAGGACCCTGTTCCCTCAAGCTCCAGAGGATGCCAAGACTAACCACCTTGTCTCTGGCTCCAGAGGAATAAGGCCTTGCTGCATCAGTTGCATTTGACTCAAATGGATTGGTATGCATTCTTCCTTCTCTCCCTCTTGTCTGTTTCTGCTCAGGGTAAGTAATCCCTATATAAGGAGATTCGAAGTTCAAGAAACAGTCATTGATAAAAACAGTATCTCAAAATAGGTTTAGGAAATTGCTCTATGGGAGACTGTCAGGAGCAGATTGAAATACCAGTCACCCCCACATCTACCCTTCCTCTCTTATTTGAAAGAATTTGTGTTTGTTTCCTCTATGATCACTCAAAAGATTATTGCAGGAAATGGCTGAATAGATATGGAGACAGCCCATACTGTTCTTGCCAGATCCACACACCAGCACAAAAGAAGCTCCTTCACCTGTATAGAAAGACTCTCTACTTCAACATTCAAGACACTTGGGATCCCAAATGGGAAAACTCTACCACTGCCACACAGTGATTTGCCAATAAGTACAACCCAGATCCAGAGAAAATACATCTAATTACCCAATCCCTGGTGATGGGAGAATTAAAGAAGGTCTACCTGCTAGTTGGTCAGAAGTTTGCATGCTGGTGCTCCTCTTCCGTGAACTGGTTGTGATCAATGAAAAGGAGCTTACTGATCCCAGTTGTGGATGCAATAGCTGCCTGGTGGGATAAGAGGGCAAGGCAAATCCAACCTCTCATGGCTGTTGCATGAATCACAGCAGCTGTCCAACCTGGACAGCAAGACTAGATGCGTCACTAATTTTATATTATCGGCTTTCTTTCCAGTTCAGCCACCATCTCCAGAAAATGGCTGAGAAAATACTAGCTCTCCAAGGACAGATAGACTCACTGGCAGCAATAGTACTTCAAAATGATAAGTTTGTGTTGATGAATATTAAAATTTAATGTTGACTTATATTTTAGTTAAACTACAGTTATTGTTAAACCATTTGTATACCCAAATCACCACACAGAGGCTAGTATTTAGAGCACAAGGGTGGGCAATAATTATTCCATCCTAATTCTCCAAGCCTGCATAGCTTTTTCCCATTCAGATTTAAAATATTATATTTGCTTTTTAGTCATATCTTAGGTCTGGTTCATTTCTCCTGGTGTTTCCTAGTCCTTAGTCCTCCCCTCTCAGATCTCTCCTCCCACTTGCTTCTTTCTCCTCCCTTCCAGACTAGGATATCCCACCCTATTCTCTTTATTGTTCAGCATTGGCTGGTTGTTTTTATTTGCAATACAGAGAACAAATGGTAGCAAGTTTACACTTGACACAGGTGATGCTTAGAAAAAGCAATGTCCAGATTGAAACCAGATAGTGGGGTAGAGAAATCAGCATTTGAATGAACAAGGGTAAATTGTATACATTCCACAAGAACATTATACAAAGATGATTGGATCTCCTAAAAAAAAATGTAGTCTTTGCATATTCTTCCAAGAAGAATGCTGTTTTTATGTCAAATAGTTTGGTATATTAAAAGGCAAAATCCATCAACTCCAGACATATCTACAAAACCAAAGGGAACCGCTCTAGACCTCTAATTCCTGGGCCTTTGAAAGCCTCATATGGAAGTGGATTCTGCCCTTCCTCACACCTCTTTGTCCTGTCTTCTACTTTGCTTCAGGCAGCCTGTTTATTAACTTCTCTACATTCCTTCAACACAGAAGCAAAAATTCTCTAACCAAACCATTAATTAGTTACTCTTACAGGATTATCAACCTCTGCCAACACAACCAGATGACAATGACCGCCCCCCCTCGAATTCTTGGGGCAGTACCACAAGAATGGCCATGCTCCTAATCAGCAGGCAGTAGCTTGAAGAGCACAAGTTGCCCCTAAGCCCTTCCCATCATCACCCTCCTTCCTAGTTCTTCACTTTTTAATTAAACAGAGGGAGGAATGTGGGGATCAGTAAATAGGCATCTCTCTCTGTTTGATAGTTCTTGAGGAGATCCAAGAGAATTTAGATTGGTTATATAAGGTTAATTTGGAACAACTGTTATTTGAATGCAAGGTCTGGTTGTGTTGGAGAGAATATAATTTCTTAAGCTTTGATTGCATCAAAATAGTCTTGTCTTTAATGGATGTTTAGGTAGGTTCTTTTAATTGAGATATTTTAAGACCATGCAAGATTGGGAAGGGTCTTGACAGACAGTGGGGGGAACAGTCTGTAAAAGTTTTATTTCTTTTTTCTGGGGGGAGGGTTTGATGTGGGAAGGTTGAAAGCACTAACTTTTTGTTCCCAAAGGGTGGCTTAGATGGCCAAGGATGCAAGAAGCCAGAAGTGGGGATAGGGCATTGGTTACTATGGTATTGTTAGTAAGAGGGACTGTGACTAAGCAATGGCTTAGAAGAAGAGGCAGAGAGAAAACAGTAGGAGGCACTAATGAGTTGAGTAAAGAGTTTGTTGGATGACCTTGACCCAAGTGAGGGTTTAATCATATGTCTGTGTGTGTGTGAGAGAGAGAGAGAGAGAGAAAGAGAGAGAGAGAGAGAGAGAGTGAGAGTGAGACAGAGACAGAGAGAGAGGGGCAGAGAAAGAGGAATGGCTTGGGTTTGGTTACATCTTGTAAATAGGTGTAATCTTAAATTAGGATTTAAGATTTGTTTAGTGTGTTTGATGTCTAAGACATCTAGGCAATTAATTTATGGGAGTCATTTGGCAGCAAATGCTTGAAAATCATTTGAGCAGAGAAAAAGTAGGAGTGTGAGAAGAAAAATGAGGTTTGTAGAGAATGGGTGATCTCAGTAACACAAGAGACAGAAGTTGAGGATGAATAATAATAATGGGGGGGTCAGTCTGATGTGCCAGTCTGACAGTAAGGAGCTGACAGCCATATAAAAATTATAAGAGGGGTAGCTATCGGACCTTCCTGTGTGTAAAAGGAAAAGACAGGAGCTCTTTACAGACTTTCAGTCAGGGGTGTAGAGGGTCTGGGCAATGTTGTGGCAAAAAGTTTAAGTGTGGAAGGATTGGGGCAAGGAGAGGAGAGGAATATGACCAATAAATCTTTGATAAGACAAGTTTGGAGAGATAAAATCTGAGAAGGTGGAAGGGGAGGTGGAGCCCTTTGTAAGTTAGGAATTGAGGGAGACAGTGCTGAGAATAGATTAGGAGAGGGGAACTTGGAGCTTCTGCCTTTACCCTCAGCTTTAGCAGCTGTGGAGGGTGGGATGCCAGTAGGGAACCATAGCTATTTGCTAGCTTTAGAGCTAAGCAAGAGTGTGTAGACAAAAAGGTCAGCTGTAGACTATTCTGTTTAGAGTTGTGAGGAGGTAGGCAACAGGGGCTAAGAGCAATGTTTGTATATTTTGAAAGTCTAAGGATGGAAAGGTTTCTATATATCTGGGATGCAAAAGGCTGGAACAGAAGAGAGAATGTTTTACACTTGAGGAATTGTATGTGGCTGGGAGGTAAGTGGTGGTCCAGAAGTAACATGGTATGGGGAATATATGGGAGTATATAGAGATCTATGATGGAGGAGGCTGGCTGAGACTGTAGAGATGGGGAATGGAGATGGGCAAGGTGCTCTTAAAGTGAGGTGTCTATGGGTGAGGAAATTGAGGAGTGAGGTCAGATTGGCTAGAGAGGGAAGGATTGAGAAGTAGGAGGTTATCTATATACTGAAGCAGGCAGGAGGAAGAGGGAGAAGGCAGGCCAAGTCCATAGTAATGCTAGGTCAAGTGGATGGGGACTGTCTCTGAATGCCTGGGTTTGGATAGGTGAGTTGTTAAGATTGCTGAGTTTCAAGATCCATCTATGGAAGACAAAAATGCATTGAGAGTGGACATCCATGAGTATTAAGATACTGTCTTTAAGATATAGGACTGAGGGGCCTGGAGGGGGTGATCAGAGGTTAAGATCACCAGCTTCTCTTCCAGAGGTCATGAATTCAATTCCACATGGTGGCATACAGCTATCTAGAATGAGATCTTTATACATTGTAAATAAATAAATCTTTAAAAAAACTATTAAAAAATATAGGACTGAAAATGGAGTGGTGTGGTCAGGGATGATAGAGGATTGCTTAAGGATTAAAGACTTAAGGATGTAAAGAGACAACAGTTAATGAAGCAAACATCTAGGACTCGGTATAAGGATCTCTTAAGAATTTTTGTTTGTTTGTTTGTTTTGTTCTGATTTTTTTTTGACTGTTAATATGTGAGCATTGTAGGGTAAGGAGGTAGGAATGATGGGCTTGAGGCTGATTATGGGTAGGGAGTATTGAGTTTGGAGATGTATGCAGAATAGTCTATAAGTATAATAGAGAGAGGATTATGATGCACAGTGAAGGAAGGAGAGGTGGCATTTTGTTGTGGGTTATTAATATTTAAAATTGATTTATCTTTTAGTTAAGCAGTTGTTATTCCTAAACTCTAAAAGTGGTATTCCAGCAGTATTCCCAAATCACCAGACAGAGACTAGGATTTATTTTAATTAACCTGGAGCACAATGCTGGGCAATAGTTATGCCATTCTAAACCTCCAAGCCTGCTTAGTTTCCTAACATTCAGATTTCACCCATTATACTTGCTTTTAGTCATATCTTAGGTCGTATTGATATCTCCTTGTGATTCAAAGTCCTCTCCTGCTGATCCCCTGCACTCCTTCTCCTCCCACTCCAGACCAGGATGTCCCACCCTATTTTATCTATTGCTCAGCATTGGGGCTGGTCATCTTATTGACAATAGAGAGAACAAATGGTGGCATGTTTACACAAACTTAAGACAGGTGATCACAATGCCATATCCAGATTGAAATCACCTAGTGGGGTAGAGAAATCAGCATTTGAATGAAGAAGTGTAGATTGTATTCACCCCACAGAAACATACCAGAAGCAACCAACCCATACAGTGGGATTGACTCAGGAAGTGGGCAGAGGAGAAGATGGGTTTGGGGACTGGGAGACTGGCAGTATACAAATAGAGTCTGAAGAAGGAAGAGGAGAGACACAGGAGTTTCTTGGGAGCTGTTATCAGGGACAGAAAAGCAAAATTTATGTCAATTGAGGAGAAGACATCTTTTCCTACTAAGGTAAGAGGACATTAGGAAATGAGTAGGAAAATTCCACGAAAGGAGCCATTTAAGGGAGAAGTCCGGAGTGGACTGGAGGACTGGTTGTGAATTCTGACTGTAGATGAGGGAGAGGGGTGAGTGGAGCCCCAACAGTAGCATAGAGAGAACGAAAGAAATTTGAAACAACTTTATACACTTTAAATTATTCTCTCACATGTATAAATCACTTTCTTAAGCTTAGTATCTTCAGACCTCAACACATTTTCTTGGACTGTCATAACTTCAGACCTATATGTCTGAGACCTGCATAACTTGTATCCTTTGTTTTTTCTTGACATATATAACTTACTTGCCTTTGTCTCATAATGTATAGAAACTCACAGCTTTCTTAGTGTGAATCCTGCCAGTAAGGTAAACTGTACATAAGAAGTAGACGGATCAAGCAGCTAGAGTTTGCTGTTGTTAGAGCTACAACTAGACACCAAGGTTATCAGAGAGCCAAGGAGTATAAACTTGACTAGAAAGTAAAATTTAAATGTTTTTTTTTATCACTTAAAATGACAGAGACTTACTTAGACATTCAGTTGATACATACCTGGTTCATTGCAGAATATTAGGATGAGATGTTTAATTTTAATTGAATATGCTAGTTAGGTGAACCAAAGGGTTGTTCTGATTGCTGGACTTCAATACTTTGATAGCTGGACTTTGGTAGTCAGCCTCAGGAGAAGGAAGTGGCCACATAAGAGAATATATATTGGGAGAGTAGTTTCAAGAATGTAATCCAATGGTTAAACAGGGACATTAGCTAGAAAGAAGCCCTGGCTGCAGAGAAGTTCATAAAAATCTTAGTAAGTCAATTGGTAAGGCATAATATTTTTTTCAGTGTGAAGGTCCATGGTTTGAATCCCCTCTTCTCCCTATTTGAGTTTTTGTCCTGCATAGACAACTCTGCAAATGCCTGTCTCAGTCTTTTCCCATGACCATATCAGAAGCTGGCTTTTGATATATGGGCTTATCTCCTGTCAAATACCTGGAAGCAGAAACATTTGCCTTTCCCTTGCTTTGTACACAGTGTTCAACCTTTGGCAATGCCTTCAGTTAAGGTATCATAAAGAAGGGAAATGCCTATTATGAAAAAGCTTCACTTTCCAACTAACCTGGGTTTTGTTTTAAGGGCTGTGGCTCTGTATAGAATTGATGGTGAATGCCCAGAGGGACACAAAGTCCGTCATCACTCTCCAGCCGGATTTCCTAGTAAAACCTGCCAGAATATCTGATACTCTGACCAAAGACTGGTACTCTTAAGCTAGATGCTGATTAGCAGGAATCAAGCATTCTGAGCTAGCATTATAGTTACATGGTAAAATATGTCTGTGAAGGCTTCAGGTAGGTTCACTGAAAGGACTCAGGCCAGCTTGAGAGCAGTGTGCATGGCTCTGGCAGGCATTATCCGTCTCCCCGGTTACCTCTGCCTTGCTACAATCCTTTAGATTACATTCCTGAAGCTAGCTCCCAAGTCTCTTATCTTTTTTTGGTCAATCTTTCACCTAAGGCTGACTACCAAGGTTCACCAAATTAGCATGTCTAATTAAAATTAAACACCTCATTCTAACATGGGTACATTTTTAAACTGTCATTTTCCCATGTGCCATGTCTGTCTCCTCTGTGAGACAAACAACCCTTACCACTCTCCCTTGAACATCCCCCCTCTCCCTTGTTCTCTTCTTCCTCTATCTTCCGTGTTTGTCTCTTATTCCTGCACCCTGTTCCTCTGGGCAAACAAACTTCTGCACTGAGAACTTGTCTTGAGAACTTGGTCTTGGGGTTTTGAGGAAATCCTTTTTCTTTCATTCACTTGTTTGGAGTGAGAAGATGGAAAGCCCTGCCTTATCCTCAGTGATGCCTGTTCATTCCAAATTTAGGTTTCCAGCCTCACTCTTCATCCTGTGCTCACTGTCTTCCCCAACCCCCGCCTCCTTTAAGATTAAAGCTTCTTAGTGAAGCCAACTTGCCTTACTAGTCTAACCATGATGCATTCTTTTTTACTTTATCTTATTAAACCTGGCTGTTTTCTTGGTAAGAAGTATCACAGTGCAAACATGTTGTTGTTATGAAATACAATAATAATAATAATAATAATAATAATAATAATAATAATAATACGGGATAGAGAGATAGAACAGTGGTTAAAAGCCCTTCTTGCTCTTGCAAAGGACATAGGTTTAGATTTCAGGATTCATATGGCATCACACAACCATCTGCAGCTCTACTTCCAGGAGATCCAATATACTCTTCTGGGATCCGAGGTGGACAGGGACAAATGAGGTACACAGAAACACATGCAGAAAAACTATATCTGCACATAAAATAAACACAAGAAAAAATTTTTAACTCTTCTTTTAATTTTTAAAAAAAATACAGTTTATCCCAACTGTAGTCCCTCTCCCCCAACTTCTCCCAGTCCCACCCTCCCTCTCTCTTCCCCTAAATGCCCTTCTCCTATCACACTGTAATGGGGAGTTCCCTTCCCCTGCCATCTGACTTTAGCTTATCAAGTCTTATCAAGACTGCCTGGATCCTCTTCCTCTGTTGCCTAACAAGCCTGCATTGCCAGAAGGAAGTGATCAAAGAGCAGGCAACCAAGTTCATGACAAAAACAGCCCCTGTTCCCTTTACTCAGGAAATCATATGGAGCCTGAACTGCCTGTCGGCTTTATCAGAGCAGGGGTGGACACCATAAACAGAACAACAACAACAACAACAACAACAAAAAAACAGCCTACAGACAGGGAAAAGATCTTCACCAACCCAATATCAAACATAGGGCTAATATCCAGAATACATAAAGATCTCAAGAAATTAGACACCAACAAACCAAATAATCCAATTAAAAATGAGGTACAGAGCTAAACACAGAATTATCAACAGAGGAATATCAAATGGTGGAGAAACAAAGTAATGTTCAACATCCTTAGACAACAGGGAAAAACAAATCAAAACGACTCTGAGATCCCATCTTACACCATTCAGAATGGCTAAGATCAAAACCTCAAGTGACAACACATGCTGTAGAGGATGTGGAGAAAGGGGAACACTCTTCCATTGCTGGTGGGAATGTAAACTTGTACAACCAATTGGAAATCAATCTGGCACGTCCTCAGAAAATTGGGAATAGTGCTACCAAATGATGCTCCACCATACTACAAGGACATTTTTCTCAACTATGTTTATAACAGCTTTATTCATAATAGCCAGAGTCTGAAAACAAACTAGATGTCCCTCAGTGGAGGAATGGTACATCTACACAATGGAAAACTACTCAGCTATGAAAAACAAGAAAATCATGAAATTTGCAGGCTAATGGATAGAACTAGAAAAGATAATCCTGAGTAAGCTATCCCAGAAGCAGAAAGAGACACATGGTATAGACTCACTTATAAGTGGTTATTAGACATAATATAAGATAATCATGCTAAAATCTGTACACCAAAAAGAAAAAAAAAAGCTAAGCAAGAAAGAGGACCCTGGGTAAGATATTCAATATTCATTCAGAAAGGCAAATGGGATAGACATTGGAAGGTGAAAATAGGGAAAAAGACAGGAGCCTACCACAAAGGGCCTCTGAAAGACTTTACCCAGCAGGGTATTAAAGCAGATGCTGAGACTCATAACTAAACTTTGGGCAGAGGGCAGAGAATCTTATGAAAGTAGGGGGAGATAGAAAGACCTGGAAGGGTCTGGAGCTCCACTAGGAGAACAACAGAACCAAAAAAATCTGAGACTGATACTCCAATCAAGAACTATTCATGGAGATAATGTGGACCCCCTGTACAAAGGAAGCCAGTGACAGCTCAGTCTCCAAATTGGATCCTTGGTAAGGGGAACAGGGGCTGTCTCTGACATGAACTCAGTGGCTGGCTCTTTGATCATGTCCCCCTGAGGGGACAGCAGCCTGACCAGGCCACAGAAGAAGAATATGAAAGACAATTCTGATGAGACTTGATAAGGTAGGGTCAGATGGAAGAAGAAGAAGTCCTCCACTATAAGTGGAGTAGAGGGGGTCTGGGAAGAGATAAGGAAGGGAGTAAGGGACAAGAAGGGAACAAGGGTGGGGCTTCAGCTGGGATACAAAGTGAATAAATAGTAAGAAATAAAAAATATATATATTAAAAAGAAAAGAACAGATCATCAAGAGTGTGGTAACCCAAAACCACAAAGAACTTTTTTAAAAGTTCCATTCTGAGGGATGAAAGTACTCCTGTACCCCATATACTTTTCAGGAGAGCTCTGACATGGAAACTCAGAATAACTGAACATGATGTTTTCATGACACTAGCCAGAAAATCATCATGATATACTTAAAGTATCTAGGGAAATCTTTGCTAATCCTAACTGCCACAGGATGACACAAGTGCAGGTGTCCTTTTAGTAGTAAGTCAAGCTGTTCAGTGCTGATTTGCATGTTGAGACATTAGCCACAGTGCAGACTATTCAAAATATCTTTAAAGTAGTTTTCCAGAGTCCAAGAAGCAGCCTCCAGTCCAGCTTTCAGAGATGGGGTGAGGCTTTCGCATCCCGTGGGTACTGCCTCTGTGGGTGTCAGATCAGAAGTAGCAATTTTGCAAACATCCCCTGGGGCCATTGGTATTTTCTATGTCTTGCTCTCCTGATAATCAAATGATGGCATTTAGGCAGGGCAGGCATAGGTGCCACTATGAGGAACAAATATGTGATGAAAAGATGAGAAATACAGAAAAACAGAACATTACCTGCACTGTGGAGAAAGGTAGAATTGCAGCCATGATGACAGTGAGGACCAGGCTGATGTGAGTGGTCTGCACTGCCCCCTGATGCTATGGTGATGTTTGGACCCAAGAAGCCACTAAGGGCCATGTCTGGGTCTATGGTCCTACTGTGTTTATGTCTGTGGCCCATGTTGCCACCAAAGGCAGTGTAGATGACTGTGGTCTCCTACAGGGCTCATTAGAATCCTCGAAATCTCATGAGGAACACCATGTTAACAGTAAAGGTTTAAAGAAAAAAAATTATCACTTGGCAAAAAGCCAAAGAAATAATAAAAAGTGTCCTATCTGTTTTCTGTCCCATTACCAGCTGGGAGTAACCCTAGGGGTACCAAAAGAAATAAAATCTGGCAGATGGGTGTGTTTCATTTTGCATAATTTGGAAGAAAAAGATATGTCAACCATACCATACTTACTGATTGTATAATTATACATTTGTTAGAAATAATGGCAATTATGGGGATACCTGCTGAAAATCCTTCTGCATATGTGTCCAGTAAGATGAAGCAGTTCTTTGCATATTATAATATAAAGCACACTACTGGTATACCACACAATCCTACAGGACAGACAGCTGTAGAAAAACCTAATTGTACTTTAAAAAAAGATGCTTATTAAACAAAAAGGGAGAGTAAAGACCCCCAGGGATAGGCTGAATAATGCTTTGTTAACTTTGAGATTTCTTGATGTTGGTGGAAAAGGAACAATAGCAGCTGAAAGACACTGGGTTATAAAAAAAAATGTAGAAATAGAACAACCCATTTATTATAAGGTCATATTGACAGCAGAATGTAAACCTGCAATTCTTTTGAAATGGTAATATGGTCATGCTTATGTATCTACAGGGAACAAAAAAAAATATAGTGATCAACCAAACTTTTAAAGATTAGATTTGACCAGGAAAGGCCTCCTACTACCTAATACTTGAATGTTTTAATATTGTAAATGAATCTTGCTGGCTTCTTGGTCCTCGTGATGCAAAAATGTACCTATAATATTATTTTTTAAAGTTTGTTTATTCCAAAGCAAAAGACCAGATAACAATGAAGGTTAAATGAGTATCCCAGGTGATTTCAGACTCATAGACTCCCTCAGTTACTGTTGCCTCAAGAATCAACACCCAAGTCAAAAGGGCTAGCTGAAGTGATCAATACCACAGGGGCTGGACAGAAAACAAGTAGACTAGACAGAACACTCAGAGACTGAAAAAAAAACAGAGACTGGAAAGAGAAAGATACAGCTTGCTTTTTTAGCAATTGGCCAATGTCCAAAGGTTTTAAGGGTACCCAAATAGATGTTTCTACCCAGACAACAAAAAATAATATTAAGAAGATGACGCCTCCATTCCCAAGAGGTAGGGTGGGGTGGTGTTGGTTCTTTGGTCAGTTATGGATTGATGTTGGCAAGGGGGAAAAAAGTTAAGGTTAAAACCAGGAATCTTTCTTTTTCACCTCTGTCATTCTTTTCTTTTATCTTTCTTTCTTAGCCAATATTAGGGGAAAAGTAAGAGGTGCAGGGATATAGGATTACAGGTTAAAAAGTAGATTATTAAATTTTCTACTCTAAAAGATTATGTATTGGTATGGATTGTTGTATATTCATAGAAATTTAAAGTCATTTCGTCCAACTTTTGTTTATTGTATTGTACGTACGTATACAGCTCATTTGAAAATGTGTAGATTATAACTCTAATCTTATGAAAACTATTGCAAACTATTCAGGGTAATTAGGAATGCAATTTAGTAGTTAGCAACCTATACATGATCATACTTGAAGTCTTATTAGATACCACTTTAGTTAATTACAGAAATAAGCTTTATTTAGTCTCTTGTATACATTTTCAAGTTTCAATAGATAGTACAGAGCTAGACACAAACAACGTTGCTTAATATCTAGCTAGCTAGCTATGATTATGCACTATATGTTGGTAGATGAATAGGTGGTCTTCAAACAATTTATACAATATGTCATTTAAAAGATATTTTAATAATAAAGGGATTTTTCTGACAGAGAGACATACCTGCTCTTGGAAGCACCTCTATTCTACTTCAAAGAAAATAATGGCATGAAAAATAATAAATGTGGCAAGATCACCACTAGAGAAAAAAAATTGTCCTTCACCTGCTGATAGCAGGCTGTCTGAGCAAACTGTGAACAGCAAGGCACTGGAAAACTGACTGTCCAATTTTGCAAAGACTAAGTGGTCAGTCCCTCAAAATTCCTGATTCACAGAAAAGCCTGTCAGATATTCTGTACCAGTAGGCTGAAGATTGGAAGCCCCAGCAACACCTAGGAACCTCTGGTGACTCTCCAGGAAGTCAACTGTCTCTGTCTTTCTATAGTGCTAATAGCTGTTTGTTCCATGCTTCCTATATGGTTAGTATCACTTTTTTCCTATTGATGTTTCTGATGTGGTTAAAGACTAGATAGTCATAGTTTTACTACAATTAAGCTTAAGGTATAGATAAATGTTGTAGGTTGATGATTGACACATACAAATGGACTGGATATTGTAAATGTAATTCTTACCTGATAATTCTCACAATTCTTATTGTATACAGTTTATTAGTGTTAGAGAAAAAAAGTGTTTCTGATGCGGTTAAAGACTAGATAGTCGTAGTTTTACTACAATGAAGTTTAAGGTATAGATAAATGTTTTAGGTTGATAGATATAAGAAAGTGGATTAGGTACAGAACTTAGGACTCAACAGGATATGATAGATAGTGGAATATTTTTTCCATGATTGCCAAATACAAATGGACTGGACATTTTAAATGTATTTCTTACCTGATAATTCTCTCAATTCTTATTGTCTACAGCTTATTAGTGTTAGAGAAAAAAAAGACATTTTTGTTTAAAAAGGAAAGGGAGAAGTGTTGTGGATGTTTTGGTTTATGATATGTAAACATGTTTTCATTAATATCCCAAGTTGGAGAGGGTTTAGTTTGTCCACATATGTTAAGTGTCTCCTGCAGAGCATGGTCTTTGCCAGATGGAATTAGTTGAATTCTGAGGACTTTGAGGGATATGAATATGGCAGCCAAGAGGAAGAATTAGCAGAAAAGTATTAGCTTAGAAATTAGCTTAGAAAAGTATGGTTGCTACCGGTTCTTCCTGATGCATCTGCTGTTTGCTGATTTGCTGGTTACCTGGACTCCTGGATTTCTTTACTACTGATATTGGTATTGTCCTCCCCCAAAAAAACCTACTCTATGACCCTACCCATCAAGCAGTAAGAGAGAGTACTCTGGCCCCTGTTCCTACTCCCCTTCTTTTACCCTTACCCATTATTGAGGCATTGGAAGGTCAGTAGGAGTATTTAATAACCCTAAATAAAGTAGATTTGTTAAAAACTCAAAACTGCACACATACTTGAACACAAAGCAAGTCTCAACACACATAAGGAAATGGAAATAACGCCTTATATTCTATTAGAACTCTAGGGACTGAATCTGGACATAATCAACAAAAAGCTTGCAAACTCAAGGAAACTGAACAGTTTTTCACAGAATGAAAACTAGCAAAGACTTAAATAAATAGAGAAAGGAAAGGCTTTCTGTAATTCAAAATAAAGGAATATATAACATCCCCTAATATATAGGATACACTGAAAGCAGTGCTAAGATAAAAGTTCATAGCACTAAATGCTGACATTAAAAAGTTTGAGAGATTTCACATTAGCAATTTACAGTACACCTGAAAACTGTAGAAGCCAAACAAATAATCACACCGAAGAAGACTAGATTGCAAGACACAATCAAAAGTGGGGCTCGAATCAATAAAATAGAAATAAAGAACAATTCAAAAATCAATAAAATAAATTGTGGGTTTTTTGAGAAAATCAGTAAGATAGACAAACCCATATCCACACACACACACAAAACAGCAAGAGAATATCCAAGTAAATAAAAGTAGAAATAAAAATTCGAATATAATAAAAGACACCAAAGAATTTTGGAGAATCAAAAAATATATTTTTAAAAACAGTACTCCAATGAACTGGAAAATCTAAGAGAAAATGGTAATTTTCTTGATATGTACCACTTACCAATGGTAAATCAAGATAAAATAAACAATTTAAACAGAACATTAAACCCTAGAGAAGTAGAAACGTTGTTAAATTCTTTCTAAGTACAAAAAAGCCCAAGGCCAGAAGGCTTTAGAGCAGAATTCTCCAGACATTCAAAGAAATGCCCTCATCTGGCTTCTGCAGGCACCAGGTTCATGCATCATGCACAGCCATGCATCCAGACAAAATAGTCATAGACACAAAAATGTTAAAAAGAAGCCCCTCCCATCATCTCCATTTGTCTACCAGTGTGCCGTCCTCAGCTATTGAAGCTGACGGGTCAGCAAGGGTTTTTCTCTTTAGTACACTTAGGAACAGGTGTCAAAGAACACTCAGTTCTGACAGGATGCTTTGAGGTCTCTAACCTTATCCTCTCCTACTGACTCAGAGAATCTGTGCAGGCTCTCCTGAGAGAAGCGATGCCTGTGGGCTCTAGGCCTGTAAACCAGGACAGATTTTGTTCATGGCTGTCACTTTGTATAAGGACCTCCTGTATCTTGAATGCAGGAATAAACTTTTATATCCATGGTACCATGCTGCTGATTTTAACTAAGAATACTATGTCAATGTTTTATCTGAGTATTGGAAATCTTTGATGCCTACTATTTTCTTGTCACATATATTGGATAGACATAGCCACTCATCCAGAATATAAAAAATTCTATGTGATGGAACAGAAAAGCTGAGTTCAGCCTTATACTCCTAAGGATAAAATGCATCTCAGACTGATATTCCCTGGTCCTCCATCCACAGTGGTGTCCATGGAAGAGGGTGCTGTGTCCCAGGAGCTGAAGGCTATCAGCTTCAGATTCCTGTTTAGAAGGGTGGAGGCATATTAATCAGTATCATATTCACCTAAAAGGGGTATAGTCCATTTATAATCAAATCCAACAAAATATAATGCACCAGGACATACTGTGGAAACTTGGTAAGTAACTAGGGAATGTTGGGTTCTTTATATTATACATAATATAACTTGAAATATTTTATCTCTTTAGACCTCATTCTCTCCCATTATATACTTTGAGAAGCCCATGGAGTGTTTGGATTTGTAAGTTCTCTGTCTCCATTTGTTCAATATGAAGGAGCAGTTTTTAACCTCACGAGAACAGTCTGAGCTCACTGCTGTTGTCATAAGGAAAAGTGTAAAGTTTTATGAAGATCAAAGACATGTGAGAACTTTTTAGACACTGAGAGGAGCAGAGCTCCTTGTCTGTCATATTCTTGACCTTGAGATTAGGAACTTCCTGTATCCACATACAGTCTACCTCTCTCTTATGATGTTGTGTTAGAGGTTAACAGAGGAGATCTGCATATGCTCATCAGAAATTATTTAACATTTTATATCTGAAAAGTAGATGTATAAAATTATCTATGTAACTCAAAATAGAAAAAAATTCATACAGGATAAATGATAAATTTATTTTAAAAAATATTTTCGGCTTAATTGTGAAACATTAACATAAGATAAATAAGTTGCTTTGTGTAAAGAATGCCATGAGCTGCCTTGTAACCAGGTGATTATTGATACACATTTTTGAGATATTGTCCCCATGTATAGATTAGATTGGCCTAGAAGTTGCTATGTATCCCAGGCTCACCTCAAACTCATGAGTCTCCTGCTTTTGTCTCTCCAGTTCTGGGAGTACAGAAGTGAATCTCACTCTTTCCAATATCATTTCATTTATTTATTTTTCTCTTATACTTTACACATGATTCTGGCTGTATAATTTACTTCTTATATATACTTTCAGAGTTCAGTATTATGATGTCTTTGCATCTTCTATGATTTCTCTTGTCGCTATTGAATTTTTTATCCATAGCCAAAATTCTCTTTTTCACTGTTTGGATAACAACTATCACTGCTGTAGTATTCTATTGGTCTTTAGAAAATCATCAAGTACATTAGGATGGCTTACTGTACTTCTGGAGAGACTTACCTGTGCACAATGTCAGAAGCCCATCCTAATCCAGTCTCAATGCTGCTAATTTCCAAATTACACTAGCATTTTTATTTCTTAAATAAAAACTCATGGCTGTATTGGTCTACAGCAATAACTTCATGAAAAAAATCTATTTTTTCCTCTTTCATTTCTAGAGATTTAAACCCCTCTTTCAATTTCCTGAAATTTTAGGGAGGAAAGTTGTTAGTTTCTGCTAGGTTTCCAGTGCTTTGCGATTAAAGTTTCTCTGATTGCAGTCTTAAATTCATGTCCACTGGGATATCCACAGAGTGAATTCTGGGCTACTCTTTGCCTCTTAGTTTCTTGTTTATCTAGAAAGTACAGCCCAAATGTCTGAGGTCCTGTTCTCTGTCTTCAGTATAAAAGTGGCTTTGGAGATGAATAATACTGAACATATTTAGCCTCAATTTTTTTTTCCTTCATTTTTTTCTTCCATCTACCATTTCTTTCTTTTATGGCAGGCTTTCTTACTCTCTTTCATTGTGTGTGTGTCTCTGTGTGTGTGTGTGTGTGTGTGTGTGTGTGTTGTTTTTGAAAATAGCCTATCATTTTCCTAAGACTGTCAGGCTGAGATAGCTCTACTAATGTTTCAACAGAAGTCTTAGTGTAAATATGTCTTGGATTTTAACACAGATTAACACATATCTGCTGTTAGGGCACATAGTACTTTTCTGGTTGACAGCGCTAAGATCTTTTTTAGTGATTGCTTATGCTTCCTGTAATAGTATTTTTGACTATTGATTGACACCAGTTATACTCACAAACACTGCCCAGGCATTTGTTTATGTATTTGCTGACTGCTTTACGTGGACCTCCCCAGCCAAGCCCAGTTGCTGAGAATTTATAAACCAGCCTTCGCAATGAGAACTGAACTGCTTCAGACAGCAGGGGGAGAAAGATGAAGTCACAGATCCAGGTCCTCCTATCCCTGATGCTTTGGGTGTCTGGTGAGAAACTCAAAATATGATTATCTTTCCAGAGTCATTTCTGTGTAGACAAGAAATTTAGAAAATGCCAGTCTCTATAATTCTTACATCATAATATTCTGACAAAATGATAGTACAAATATATTAAATGACTAATTTCAACTGTTTTACAATCTGTGTTTGTGTCTATATGCATGTTCATTGTGTGTTCCTGATTGCAGGTGCCTGTGCAGACATCGTGATGACTCAGTCGCCATCCTCCCTGGCTGTGTCAGCAGGAGAGAAAGTCTCCATCAGCTGCAGGTCCAGTCAGAGTCTTTTAGACAGCAAAGACCAAAAGAGCTACTTGTCCTGGTACCAGCAGAAACCAGGGCAATCCCCTAAACTGCTGATCTACTGGGCATTGACTCAGCACACTGGGGTCCCTGATCGCTTCATAGGCAGTGGATCTGGGACAGATTTCACTCTCACCATCAGCAGTATGCAGGCTGAAGACCTGGCAGTTTATTACTGTCAGAACGTTTATAGTACTCCTTACACAGTGCTTCAGCCTCCAACACAAACCTCCTTGAGAGTCTCACCAGCTGCCTACACCACACACAGCCATGGCCATGCACACTTCCCATTATGTGTGATAGCAGGTGTGACTGAAAATATGATGAAAACTTTGCAGAGCCCCTTACAAAATCATGGGTTCAATGATTTTGATGACTTTTGGTATGAGAAACCTTCATAAGAAAATGCAATAAAGAACTCAGTATTATATTTTTATTTCTCCTATAACACATTACTACAAACTCTGCTGATTGAAATTATCTTTTTACAGTGTTTTAGTTCTGATATCCCATATAATGATGATGATGGAAATTTTATTTCAATTTAGGGTCTCTAGGAAAGAGTATGTTTCTTGGTTTGT
The DNA here is from genome assembly GCF_030254825.1 of Meriones unguiculatus. Lineage (NCBI taxonomy): Eukaryota > Metazoa > Chordata > Mammalia > Rodentia > Muridae > Meriones > Meriones unguiculatus. The sequence continues at coordinate 20,716,624 of NC_083353.1, read as the reverse complement.
TTTTGTTTTCTTAAATTATAGAGTGGTTGTCTTCTTTCCTTTCTTCCTTTCTTCCTTCATTTGTGGTGACCCTATCTGCTGCTAATTATTTTATTTTCCATAAACTTTTAAATTTTTTATTACATTTTAGTTAATTACCTTTGCTGCATGCATGTGAGGCATGTGAGCATACATTAGTGTGTCTGAGTGTGCATATTTATAGGTGCACATATGACATGGCATGATTGTGGAGGTCAGAGGACAATTTAGATCTGACTCTTTTTCTGTGTTGTTTCTGGGGATGAAACTCAGGTCTGACCTCGGTCTTAGTGGAAAGTATCTTTTACATGAGTTATCATGCTGTCTGTTAAAGTCTTTTATGGGTGTTATTTCATTGAATACAATTTTCATGAACACCGTGTCTTTACAATGTATCATGTATTTTGAACATATGCACTTCATTTTGCTTTCCCTTTCCTGCTATTTCTTCTTTTCTGTCAGGAGTCATATAGGGTAAAGGATTCAGGGGACTTCTGGGATTTCTGGAAGGATCCTAGATTTAATTTTTTCCCTGAGATCTACACTAGAGGTAAATCTGAGGTAAAGATTGTGCCTCTATGTTTTCTTCCTCTAATTGACACCTCGTTTTGCTGTGCTGCTGCTACTCTATTTCTCTAAACTCTGGCATGGTTTGAAAGAGGCTTCAGTGACATCTTTCCCTGGGTATTTACCCTTCCTGATTGAGGAGGATCTTATGAAGATATACTGCTGTTCAGATGGACTAATGATTTCATGATGTCTGATGAAGCTTTTATACATTTCCTGTTTTGATTTAAACAAATGTTAGAAGTTAAGAAGTTAGATAGTTGATAGAAAGTTCAATAATAGACTCTGTGTACCTCCAGATGCCAAGTTCATATATCTCACCAGGCCATTGGTAATTCATCTCCCTTAACATCAATGGACTCAACTATTTAATGAAAAGACAGAGAGTAACAAAATGGATATGTAAACAAGACCGAACAGTATGTTGCATACAAGAAACACACCTAAGTCACAAACTTAGATACTACGTGAGAGTAAAGGGGAGGAAGATGGTTTTCCAAATGAATGGACCCAAGCAAGCAAGCAGGACTAGCCATGCTAATATCTTAGAAAATAGATTATCAACCAAAGTTAATCAAAAGAGATGGGAAAGAACACTTCATACTCATCAAAGGAAAACTTCACCAAGAAGACACCACAATACTGATCATCTATGCCCCCATACAAGACCACCCACATTTGTAAAAGAAACATTAATAAAACTGAAACCACACATAATTGCCCACACATTCAGAGTGGGAGACTTCAACACCCCACTCTCAAAAAAGGACAGGTCAACAAACAAAAATTAAACAAAGAAGAAATAACCCTAACAGAGGTCATGAATCAAATGGACCTAACAGACCTTTCACCAAACACAAAAGAATTTACCTTCTTCTCAGCACTCATGGAACCTTCTCCATAATAGACCATATAGTTGGTCACAAAACAAGTCTCAAAAGATAGAAAAAGATTGAAATAATCCCATGTATCCTATCTGACCATCATGGACTAAAGCTGGATCTCAACAACAACAGAAATAACAAAAAGCCTACACACACATGGGAACCGAACAACTTGTTACTGAATGAGAGCTGGGTCAGGGAAGAAATAAAGAAAGAAATTAAAGTCTTCCTAGAATTCAATGAAAATGAAAGCACTAAATACCCATAATTATGGGATATGATGAAAGCAGTGATAAAAGGAAAGTTCATAACACTAAGTGCCTTCAAGAAGAAACTAGAAACATCTCATACAAGCAACTTAATGGCTCACCTAAAAGGCCTAAAAAAAAAAAAAAAGCAGACAGACCTAAGAGGAGTAGACAGCTGACATAATCAAACTTAGGGCTGAAATCAATAAATGAATGAATTGAAGAAATAAAACAATGCAAAGAATAAATGAAAGCAAGATCTGGTTCTTTGAGAAAGTCAACAACATAAACAAACTGTTAGCCAAACTAACTAAAAGACACAGAGAAAATATCCAAATCAACAAAATCAGAAATGAAAAGGGGGACATAATAACAGACACTAAGGAAATCCAAACAACCATTAGGTCTTGTTTCAGAAGCCTATACACCACAAAATTGAAAAACCTAAATAAAATGGACAATTTTCTGGACTGATTCCACTTACCAAAGCTGAATCAAGATCAGGTAAATCAATTAAATAGTCCTATATCTCCAAAGGTAATAGAAGCAGTCATCCAAAGTCTCCCATCCAACAAAAGCCCAGGGCCAGATAGTTTCAGCACAGAATTCTACCAGACCTTCAAAGAAGAACTAATTCCAATTCTCTTCAAACTATTCCACAAAATAGAAACAGAAGGAACACTACCAAACTCATTCTATGAAGCCACAGTCACCTTGGTACCTAAAACTCACAAAGACCCAACAAAGAAAGAGAATTTCTGGCCATTCTCCCTTATGAACATTGATGTAAAAATAGTCAACAAAATACTTGCAAACGGAATAAAAGAACATATCAAAGATATCCACTATGACCAAGGAGGCTTCATCCCAGGTATACAGGGGTGGTTTAATATGTAGAAATCTATCAATGTGATCCACCATATTAAAAAAACTTAAAAAAAAAACATGATCATCTCCGTAGATGCTGAAAAAGCATTTGACATAATCCAACATCCATTCATGTTTAAAGTATTGGAGATATCAGGGATAAAAAGCTACATATCTAAACACAGTAAAGGCAATGTAGAGCAAGCCTATAGCTAACATAAAACTAAACAGAAACTTAAATCAATCCCACTAAAATCAGGTAAAAGGCAAGGCTGCCCACTGTCTCCATAACTCTTCAACATAGTTTGTGAAATCCTAGCCAGAGCAATAAGGCAATTAAGGGAGATCACGGACATACAAATTGGAAAGGGAGAAGTCAAAGTATCACTATTTGCATAATAGCATGCATGAGTGACCCTAAAAATTCTAGCAGAGAGCACTTACAGGTAATAAACAACCTAACCAAAGTGGCTGGATACAAAATTAACTCAAAAAAAAAAAAATCAGTAGCCCTCTTGTATACAAAAGACAAAAGGGCTGAGAAAGAAATTAGGGAAACATCACCCTTCATAAATGCCACAAAGGAAATAAAGTACCTTGGTTTGACACTAACCAAGAAAGTCAAAGACTTTTATGAAAAAAAAAAATTCCAGTGTCTGAAGAAAGAATTAGAAGAAGATATCAAAAATGGAAAGATCTCCCATGCTCATGGCTTTGCAGGATTAACATAGTAAAAATGGCCATCTTACCAAAAGTAATCTACAGATTCAATGCAATTTCCATCAAATTACCAACACAATTCTTTACAGACCTGGAAAGAAAAATTCTCAACTTCATATGAAATAACAAGAAACCCAGAATTGCTAAAACAATCCTCTATAATAAAAGATCTGGAGGTATCTCCATCCCTGATCTCAAGCTGTACTATAGAGCAACAATACTAAAAACTGCATGGTACTGGCATAGAAACAGACTGGTGGATCAATTGAAATGAATAGAAGACCCTGAAATAAACCCACATACTTATGGATATCTGATCTTTGACAAAGATGTCAAAACCATTCAATGGAAAAAAGATAGCATCTACAACAAATTTGGCTGATCTAACTGAATGTCTATTGTTGGTATAATGTTTTCTTTTAATGTATACACCTTGCCCTTGTTCATTTAAATACTGATTTGTCTTCCATCCCACCCCCAACTCTCTTGTTTCAATCCGGATATTGCATGGTGATACTCATTCTAGGCATCCTGTCTCAACTCCTTTGTAAACAGGAACAAAATAAAGCAACTGGACACAATGTTGAGCAGGGAGGAGTCAGAAGACAGGAAAGGGGGGAGGAGCCAGAAGACTGGTGAGGCGTGGGAGGAGAAGGAGGAGAAGGGATGAGAGAAGGGCTAGGAGCAGAGCTGGAGGAGAGATCTTGGAGGACATGGAGCATGAACCAGACCTAAGATTTCACAAAAAGCAAGTATAATGTGGGAAATCTAAATGTTAGGACATTGAGGGCTTGGAGGTTTAGGAGGGAGTAAATATTGCTCAGCATTGTGATCAAGGTTAACTAAAAACCCAGTCACTGTGTGGTGATTTGGTTATACAGCTGTTTAAGATTAACAGCAAGCATTACTAGAAGATAAACCATTAATAAATATTAATAACTTCTTACAACAGTCTACATGTAGAAAAATGCAAATAGATCCATACTTATCACACAGCACAAAACTAAAGTCCAAGTGGATAAAAGACCTCAATATAAAACCAGACACATTAAACAGGTTAGAAGAAAAAGTGAGGAAGAACCTGGAACTTATTGGCACAGGAGACAACTTCCTGAAAAGAATACCAACAACACAGATTCTAAGAGCAAAAATCAATAAATGGGACCTCATGAAACTGAAAAGCTTCTGTAACGCAAAGGACACTGTAGTCAGAACAAAAACGACTACCTACAGATCGGGAAAGTATCTTCACCAATCCTTGATCCGAAAGAGGGTTAATATCCAGTATTTATAAAGAACTAAAGAAGTTAAATATCAACAAATCAAGTAATCCAATAAAAAAAATTTGGGAACAGTGCTAAAGAAAGAATTCTCAATAGAGGAATATTGAATGGCAGAGAAACACTTAAATGCTCAACATCTTTAGTCATCAGGGAAATGCAAATCAAAACAACCCTAAGATTTCACCTTACACACATCAGAATGACTAAGATCAAAAACTCAAATGACAACACATGCTGGAGAGGATGTGGAAAAAGGGGAACCCTCCTTCACTACTGGTGGGAATGTAAATTGTACAATCACTATGGAAATCCATCTGGCACCTCCTCAGAAAACTTCAGGAATAGCCCTTCCTCAAGATCCAGCTATACCACTCCTAGGCATATATCCAAAAGAGGCTCAAGTACACAGTAAGGACATTTGCTCAACCTTGTTTGTAGCAGCTTTATTTGTAATAGCCAGAACCTGGAAACAACCCAGATGTCCCTCAACTGAGGAATGGATTCAGATATTGTGGTACATCTACACAACAGAATATTACTCAGCAATAAAAATGAAATTTTCAGGTAAATGGTTGGAACTGGAAAAGATCATCCTGAGTGAGCTATCCCAGAAGCAGAAAGACACACAAGGTATATACTGACTCATATAGACATATAATATTGGATAAACCCACTACAATCTGTATATACTTAAAGAAATTAATCAAGAGGGAGGATTCTTGGTAAAATGCTCAATTCCCTTCCAGAAAGGCAAAGAGAATGGACATCAGAAGAAGGAGAAAACAGGAAACCAGTCAGAAGCCTGCTACAGAGGGCCTCTGAAAGATTCTGCCCTGCAGACTATCAATGCAGATCCTGAGACTTATGGCCAAACTTTGGGCAGAGTGGAGGCAATCTTATGAAAGAAGTGGGAAATAGTAAGATCTGGAGAGGATAGGAACTCCACAAAAAGAGCTACAGAACCAAAAATTCTGAGCACAGGGGTCTTTCCTGAGACTGATACTCCAACAAAATACCATGCATGGATATAACCTAGAACTCCTGTACAGATGTAGCCCAGGGCACTTCAGCGTCCAAGTGGGTACAGGGAATGGGAACAGGGACTGTCTATGACATGAACTGATTGGCCCACGCTTTGATCACCTCTGGCTGAGGGGGGATAACCCTTTCCAGGCCACCTAAGGACAACAATGCAGCCACTCCTGATGAGACCTGATAAACTAAGATAAGAAAGAAGGAAAAGAAGACCTCCCTTATCTGTTGACTTGGGGAGGGTCATGCACGGAGAAGGGGAAGGAAAGGAGGGTTTGGGAGGGGAGGAGGGAGGAAACTACAGGGGGATACAAAGTGAATAAAGTGTAATTAATCAAAGATTAAGCAAACAAACAAACAACAACAAAAAAAGAGAATGGAACCAAACCAAGATGGCAGAGCTCTTCTGATACAGTAGAATATGAACTAATGCTGAAAAAAAAAAACCTAATAAAGCAATAGATGAAATGAGATTGTTTGCCTTTTCCATCATAATAGTTGATGGCCACCCCAGTCTCCAATCTGCTGATTAAGAGAATGAAATATGCTTGTTTCCTGACCCATTGCCACAGAGGCTGTCAAGATTCCTAGGGTCCAGTATAGAAATGTATAGATCAGTACATGTGGCCCATGCCTGGCTTGTATGTCAGAAATGCGATATCATCTGTGATGTGTTTAATGCAACCTCAGGCATATAGGTATATAGGCTTAGTGTAGAAAACAAACATTAGTGCATAAATCATATGAATATTATTTTAAAATATTTTATATTATGTAATTTTATAGTTTTTTAAAGATGAAAGAAATCTGCATGTTAATGACATGGGTGTGCTTGCTTATTTTTATAAAAGAATTTCACCTTGTCTCATATTTGTAGCACAACTTCAACATAAATCAGAGTAGATAAGTATTGTGAATGTATAGTTAATAATGCTGAGATTCCTACTTCACCTAAACATACTACAAAAATGGCAGAAATATGCTTAGGGGAATTTCAGGAAAATTTGGAAATTCTGTTGTTTCTCCATGCAAGTCTTCCCACATACACATATGCCCACATTAGGAAGGCTGAGAACCATTGTTATAAGATTTGCTCATATCATCCCACTCTTCTATGTGACATTCTTTATCACAGCCCAGCTCCTTCTTGTCAGCTCTCTCTGATATATCTGATATAGATCTAGGTCTAAATCCACAGGCACATTTGCATATGAACTAAACACAGTTGGGCATCAGCAGTGTCCCACAGCTCCCCACATGTGCCCACTCACCTCATTTCTTGCCTCTAACCTTGCCAGGAATCCAGAGTATCAGCAAGCCTAGGAACTGAGTACAAAGCCTCATTTGAGAAGCTGAACTAAGGATTCCAGAGGAGTTGAAGAAAGGTTGCAGCTGAACTTTTACCTCACTTTGCAAGGGAGACTCAGGCAACAATATTCAAATCTGCAGGTGGGTAAGACTTGAGAGCTAGAAAAAGGGAGGAAGCCCATCTGATGAGGAGAGTGATATAACTATCATTCATTTTGTGATGGAAGATCAATGGACATAAAATCCCTGTTCTGTGAAGCCATCTGCAGAAGCCCATGGTGAATATCTGAGATCATTGGAGAATACAGGGTACACACAAACATACCATCTTCTGACAGTGCCAAAAGACCAAGTTACATGTGTGTACTTGTAGTGCCTGTGCATACGTGCATGCACATACTCAAAGGCCATAGCTCCCCTCAAACTATAATAACAAGAAGCAAGACATCTAAGCAACAGAAGCTGACCACCAATTTTGCGATTGCAACCAATAGCCAGAGTTGTTTGTGGGTTCCCATGGGGACCCTCTGGCCAACCACTCATTTAGATGTAAACCATTCCTTGCAATGAATATTTCATTTGGAAAAGAAAGATGTCTAGGTGAGATTTTGTCTCTGTTGTTATTTTGTGATTACATTTATATTTTTTCATGATAAGAATTGTCTGCTAAAGTAGGTTTCTACAAGACCCCTTAAATGGCCTTTAGTGCTGGCTAAATCTTCCATTGTTCTCTCTCTTACCTTCATCTTTCCTTACCATATAATCTCGTTAAATGTCTAGGAATTGTACTGGTGCCTAACTAGAGCCATAACCCCTTCTGACTACTGTTCATTGTAGTGAAAGATACTCTGCATTTTATCAGAGGAAAAAAGTAACCACCAAGTCACTTATAAATTTGTGATCTAGAATGATTTAGAACTAACCAATTTTATTCTAACTGGACTTAAGGCCCATTTCGTGAGATGGAACCCATGCCAGACTTCTTAGGTGGACAAAAACCTGAGAGTAGACTGGCCATGGACCTAGGGGAAAGAAACCCAGATAGTATAGTTTTACTAAAGGAACAGAGCAATGGAAAGACTCCCAATGACATTCTCTTCTACCCATAGATCAGATTCTTGCTCATGCCTCAGCAGAGAAGCTTCTTCCTGCAGTAAATGGGAACTAATATACAGACTTACACGTAGACAAAGTAAAATGAGTGAGAGACCTTGGATAATTCAGTCCTAAATGGGGTGTCGTCATTAAACCCTCCCCAGAGGGCTCAGGGATCTCTGCGGAAGAAGAGGCAGACAGATTTGGAGAGCCAGAGGAGATGGATGACATCAAGGAAACAGTGTCTTCCACACACAGCAGGACCAATGCACATATGAACTCTCAGAGACTGGGGCAGCATACAAACATCTAGTACAGGTCTAAGCTAGATGGGGTCACAGGGGTCATTTTCAAACATTATTTTCTTTGAAAGGCAATATTCTTTTTTTAATTTTAATTTAATTATATTTTTAATTAGACTTTATTTACTTTGTATCCCCCCTCTAGTTCCCTCCCTCCTCCCCTCCCAATCCCTCCCTTCCTACTCCTTCTGCACACATGCCCCTCTGGAAGTCCACTGGTAGGAGAGGGTTTCTTTTTCTTCCTTCTGATCCTAGTCTATCAGGTCTCATCAGGAGTGGCTGCATTTTGTCTTCCTCTGTGGCCTGGTAAGGCTGATCCCCCTCAGGGAGAGGTGATCAAAGACCAGGCCAATCAGTTCATGTCAGAGACAGTCCCTATTCCCATTACTATGGAACCCACTTGGATGCTGAATTGCCATGGGCTACATCTGTGCAGGGGTTCTAGGTTATCTTCATGCTTGGTACTTGGTTGGAGTATGAGTTTCAGAAAAGACCCGTGTTAAATTTTTTTGGTTCTGTTGCTCTCCCTGTGGACCTCCTGTCCTCTCTAGATCTTACTATTTTTATTTCCCACTTCTTTCATAAGATTTCTTGCATTATGGCCAAACTTTGGCCATAAGTCTCAACATCTGCTTTGATAGTCTGCAGGGCAGAGCCTTTCAGAGGCTTTCTGTGGGAGGCTCCTAACTTGTTTCCTGTTTTCCTCTTCTTCTGATATCCATCCTCTTTGCCTTTTGCAATGGGGATTGAGCATTTTAGCCAGAGTCCTCCCTCTAGATTAATTTCTTTAAGTGTACAGATTTTAATAGGTTTATCCTATATTGCATGTCTATAAGAGTGAGTATATACTGTGTGTGTCTTTCTGCTTCTGGGATAGCTCACTCAGGATGATCCTTTCTAGTTCCTACCATTTACCCGAAAATTTCATGATTTCCTTTTTTTTTTCATTGCTGAGTAATATTCCATTGTGTAGATGTACCACAATTTCTATATCCATTTTTCAGTTGAGGGACATCTGGGTTGTTTCCAGGTTCTGGGTATTGTATATGTATGCATGTTCACTGTCTACTCATTATTGCAGGTATAAGTGGGGATATCAGGATGACCCAGATTTCATCCTCCCTGACTGTGTCAGCAGGAGAGAGAGTAACCATCAGCTGCAGGTCCAATCAGTGTCTTTTAAGCACTGGAAACCAAAAATAATTACTTGTCCTGGTACCAGCAGAAACCAGAGCAATCCCCTAAGCCGCTGATCTACTAAGCATCCATTTGGGACACTGGGGTCCCTGATCGCTTCACAGGCAGTGGATCTGGGATATATTTCACTCTCACTATCAGCAGTGTGCAGGATGAAGACCTGGCAGTTTATTACCATCAGCAGGGTATTAGTACTCCTCCTACAGTGCTTCAGCCTCCAACACAAACCTCCTTAAGAGTCTCACCAGCTGCCTGCACTACACGCAGCTCTGGCCATGCACACTTCCACTTTCTTCATGATGGCAGGTGTGACTGAAAAAGTGATGAAAATTTGGCAGAGCCCAGTACAAAATGTTGGTTTCATTGTCTCTTAAATATTTTGGTATGAGAAAACTTTATATAAATATGCAACACATGCTGGAGAAGATGTGGATAAAGGGGAACCCTCCTGCATTGCTGGTGAGAATTTAAACTTGTGCAAACTCTTTGTAAATAAATCTAGCGTTTACTTTGAAAAGTAGGAATAGTGCTACCTCAGGATCCAGCTTTTCCACTCCTGAGCATATACTTGCAAGATGCTCTACCACATAAGGACTTTTGTTCAACCATGCTCATAGCAATTTTATTTGTAATAGCCCTAATACAGAAAGAACTTAGATGTCCCTGATCCTAGGAATGGATATAAAATTTGTAACACATTTACACATGGAATACTACTCAGTAATTAAAAAACAAGGAAATCTTGAAATTAGCAGGTGAATGGATGGAACTAGAAAAATATCCAGAGTGAAGTAACTCAGAGACATTCAGTGAACGATGAGGCTAACATCTGTCATTTCTCCTTGCTTGAGGAAATCTTGATGGCTGAAGTCTGGTGTAAGTAGCCACAGTGGCAGGAAGTTTCTTCATGAGTGCAAGGGCTATGTCATTCCCAAAAGGCACTGTCTCATAGCAGTCCTTCACAATTCTGGTCCCTATGTTCATTCTGTCAACTCTCCCATGAAGTCCCTGATTTGTGGGAAGGAAGACATCCCATTTAGGAATGAGCACTCAACATTCATTTAGTCTCAGTACTTTGACCAATTGTGAGCCTCTGCTTTAGCCACTCTCTACAGCCAACATAAGCTTTTAGAATGAATGCTAATAATAGTGCCCATTTTTGAAGATAACTATAAGGATCACAAAGCAGTTTGATACTATGCCCATTCAGAAAAACAGCAACGGTAGGTTCTCTCTTAGGGCTTACAGCATTTGCAACCATAGTCTCATTTTTATTTTATTTTTAATTTTAATTTACTTTGATTTATTCATTTTTCACTCCAGCCATGGCCCCCTCCCTCCACTGATGCTTGTCCCACCTTTCTTTCCTGTTTCCCATATCCCTGCTCCCTTACTACTCAGAAAAAGGGAGACCCTCTCCCCACCAACCCCAGCATATCAAGTCACATCTGGACTGAGTACATCCACTTCTAATGTAGCCTAGAGAGTAAGCCCTGTCAGGTGAAAGTGGTCAAATATTCTTATTTTATGATGGAGCATCATTTGGGTATATTCCCAGGAGTGGCATAGTTGGGTGTTGAAGAAAAGCTATTTCCAATGTTTTGAGAAAGTGCAAGATTGTTTTCCAAATTGGTTTTACAAGTTTGCATTTCCACCAGCAATGGAGGAGTGTTCCCCTTTCTCCACATCCTTGCCAACATGTGCTGACACTTGTGGTTTTGATCTTAGCCATTCTTATGGTTGTAAGATCAAATCTCAGAGATGTTGTGCCTTGCATTTCCCTGATGACTAAGGACTCTGAACATTTTAAAAGTGTTTCTGAACATTTTTATATTCCTCTGTTGAGAACTCTCTATTGACTCTGTACCCCATACCTTTAACACTTTTGCCTTCACTTGTGACCATTTTACTAGCATGCCTTATCTAGTCTTGATATGAGAGCCTGTGCCTAGTCTTTGTAATTTGCTATGCAGTGTTCTGTTGGTAGTCCTGGAAGAACATCTTTTTACTGAAGGAAAAGGAGGAGGAGTGGATCTGGGGCACAAGGGAAATAGGGAAGGAGAAATGAAGGAGTGAAGAAAGGGAAACTTAAGGTCCAGGTGTAAAGTCTGATGGAAGAATAAAAAAATTAAGAAATAGAAAAAATATCTAAGGTGATACAACTATTTAATAAATAAGGATTTATACATAAATGTTGATCTGCCAGAAATCCAGGTAGGCTGTCAGCACACCGTCTTCTCTCTGTTTAGGCAGAACTGGATCCCAAGAATTGTTCCTAGTGCCGCAACATAGTACCAGCTACAGCCTTCCTTCTCCTGCCACAAGTCCTGTAGAGTCAACAAACCATCCTCTCCTACTCCTCACTTGTTGCTTTGTGTTAGACCCCAACTCTGGCAGAAACCAAACCTGCTAACCTAAGATTTACTCCTTTAAGATCAACAAGTAGAATGAAGGCAGACACACAGTTCTTCCTATTGTTCCTGACATTCTATCCCCACCCTTTCACACACAAGTCTGTAGCTGAGAACATGGTTTACTCTGACATGATCCCCAAGAATTACAAACCCCTTTTCTCCAAGCTTCTTATCCCAAATAATCTAAGATACAAAGCCTCCAACACTGGTTGGCATTCCCTGTGAACATGGAATTGGAACAGGTCAGGAGAACAAGCAGCACATGGCCAAGACATTCTGAAAATCAAGAGATGAAACAGAAACCAAGGGACAAATTTCAACAAAGACAAGGCCAGAAATCACCACCTAGTTTTTTAACCACCCCAAATTCAGCCACCAAGATGCCAGTGTAAAAACACACTCAAAAACATCTAGGAGAGTATGTCTCCACTAGAGCCCAGCCATCCTACCACAGCAGGCCCTGAATATTCCATCATAGCTGAAGCACACATTAAAGACCCTCAAACAGTTTTATGAATATGGTAAAGTTCCTTAAGTAATATCTGGATATCTTTGTCAAAAACAAGTAGGAAGATACATACAATTTAAAAATGAATTAAACTGTTCCAGACCTGAAATTAGATATAGAATCAATAAAACCCTAAACAGCTGGAAATAAAAAAAAAACATCTAATAATTCAAATGCAAACTATGGCGACAAGCTTCACAAGCAGAATATGGGACAGAATCTCAGGAGTTGAGGCTACAAGAGAAGAAATAGATACATCAGTAAAGAAAAATGTGAAATCTACAAGATTACTAATATGAAATATCTAGGAAATCTGGGACACTTTAAAAAGACAAAACCTAAGAATAATAGTGATAAGGATACAGAAGAAACTCATCTCAAAGGCTCAGAAAATGTTTTAAACCATATTATAGAAGAAAAATTTTCTAATCCAAAGAAGGAGATGTCTACTAAAGGACAAGAAGCATACAGAACATGAAATAGACTTGATTTAGAAAAAAGTTCCCCTTGCACATAATAATCAAAACATTAAGCATACAGAATAAAGAAAGATTATTAAGAACAGCAAGGGAAAAATGCCAAGTGGCATACAAAATCAGACATATTAGAATCACACCTGATTTTTTAACATTAAAAGCCATAATGTCCTAGGCAGATGTGCTACCAGAATGTAAGAGAACAAAGATGCCAGGCCAGACTATTATACACAACAAAACTTTTTTAATACATTTTTTTATTTATTACAATTTATTCACTTTGTATTCCAGGTATTGCCCCACCCTCATCCTATCTCAATCTCATTCTTCCTCCCTCATTTCCTACCTCTGTCATCTCTTCCCATACCCCTTTCCCAGTCAGTTGACAGTGGAAGACCTCCTCCCCTTCCATCTGACCCTAGCCTATCAGGTCTCACCAGGACTGTCATTCATAGATTTCCTCTGTGGCCTAGTAAAGCTGATACACCCTCAGGGGAAGGTGATCAAAGAGCCAGCCATTGAGTTCATGTCTGAGACAGCCCCAGCTCCCCTTACTAGGGTACCCATTTGGAGATTGAACTGCCATGGGCTACCTATGTGCAAGGGTTCTAGGTTATAACCATGAATGGTCCTTGGTTGGAGTATCAGTCTCAGAAAAGCCCCCTGTGTCCAGAATTTTTGATTCTGTTGTTCTTGTGGAGCTCCAGAGCCTTCCAGGTGTTTCTGTCACCCCTTCTTTCATAAGATTCCCCGCACTTTCACTCAAGCTTGACTATGAGTCTCAGCATCTGCTTTAATACCTTGTTGGGTAGAATCTTTCAGAGGCCCTTTGTGGTAGGCTCCTGGCTTGCCTTTATTTTTGCCTTCTTCAGATGTCTATCCCATTTGCTTCTCTGAATGAAGATTGAGTATCTTACCCAGGGTCCTCCTTCCTGCTTAGCTTCTTAGGTGTACAGTTTTAATATGATTTTAGTATGATCTATATCATATGTCTAATATCCACTTATAAGTGAGTATAAACCATGTATGTCTTTCTGCTTCTGGGATAGCTCCTTCAGGTTTCATTTGCCTGAAAATTTCGTGATTTCCTTGTTTTTAATTGCTGAGAAACATTCCATTGTGTTAATGTACCATGATTTTTGTATCTGTTCTTCAATTATGGGTCATCTGGGTTGTTTCCAGATTCTGGTTATTACAAATAAAGCTGCTAAGAAGATGACAACAAAACTTTTAATCACCATAGATTGAGAAAATAAGACAGTCTATGAAAAAGTCAAATTAAGTAATATCTACTTACACGACCAGCCCTACAGAATGTTTGTAATGGAAAACTCCAACCTATGGATCTTAACTGTACCCTTGAAAATACAGGATATACATAATCTCACCCAGCTCAGACTACTATACACAGCAATGCATTATATCTACATACTAGATATTTTTAATATCTATCAAATTAGACTCCAAACCAAAACTAATCATTAGAGATGGGATGGGTACTACATACTTATCTATGTACAAAACCACCAAAATATAATTACAATTTTTAAAGTCTATGCCTCAAACAGAAGGGCACCCAAGTTTTTAAAATAAATACCATTGTAGCTTAAATCACATATAGACCTTCACACATGGATAATAGTAGATTTTAACACCCACTCTCACCAACAGATAGGTCATTTTTACAAAAATTTGTTGTGGAAGTTTTGGTTTATGATACATTAACAAGTTTTTGTTTAAATTCCAAGTTTGGGGTTTAAGTTTGTCCACACTTGTTTAGTGTCTCGTGTGGAGAATAGTCTTTGCCTGGTGGCATTTGTTGAATTCTGAGAAGTTCAAGGGATATAAATATGATAGCCCAGAGGAAAGAGGCACAGCTGCTTAGAGGAGGACTTCTTGCTGCTGGTTCATCCTGCTGCTGCATTTGCTGTTTGCTGATTTGCTGGTTACCTGGAGTTCTGGATTTCTGACAACTGGTATTGATATCGCACCCAAACAAATCCTACAAACCTACCTACTGGAAAGCAGCAGAGAAATCTGCCACCTGTTCTCACTAGCCTTCTTTTTCTCCTACCTGGTGTTGAGGGGTTTGAAAGGAGGTACAAGTATTTAATAACCCTAAATAATGTACTTTTTTTTAAATCAAGGTTAACAAAAAACTAAACAGAAAAATACTGGTGCTAAGAGACATTATAAACCAAATGGACCTAATATATATTCACAGAACATTTCACCCAAATATGAAAGATTATGCTTTCTAATCTGCACTTGGTGGAACGTTCTTCAAAACTGCACACACACCTGGCTACAAAGAAAGACTCAACAGATGCAAGAAAACTGAAATAACTCCTTGTAGCCTGTATAAACATTAGGGGTTGAATTTGTATATAAATAACAGAAACAACAGAAAGTTTGCAAACTCATGGAAACTGAACAGTTTTACACAGACTGAAAACTAGGCAAAGACATATATAAGGAGGGTAAGTAGAGACTTTCTGTAATTCAAAGAAAGAGAATACACACCATACCAAAATTTATGGAGTACAATGAAAGTAGTGCTAAGAGAAATGTTCATAGCATTAAATGCCAACATAAAATATTGGGCATACTTCATATTAGCAATTTTCGGTTCAACTGAAAACTGTAGAACCCAAACAAATAATCACATCCAATAAAACAGAAATCAATAAAACAGAAATAGAGAGAAATTAAAAATATCAAAATAATAAAGAGTGCGTTCTGTGAGAAAATTGGCAATTAAGAAAAACCCATATCCAAACCAACAAAAACAAAACAAACAAAAACAGGGAGAAATTAACCCAACTCCCCCAACTCCCTCCCCTTCCAGCCTTTTCTTCATGCATGCCCCTCCCCAAGTCCACTGGTAGGGGAGGGTTTCTTTTTCTTCCTTCTGATCCTAGGCTGTTAGGTCTCATTTAGAGTGGCTGCATTGTCTTCCTCTGTGGCCTGGTAAGGCTGACCCCCCCGTCAGGGGGAGGTGATCAAAGAGCAGGACAATTACTTTATGTCAGAAGCAGTCTTGGACAATGAACTGCCATGGGCACATCTGTGCAGGACTTCTAAGTTATCTCCATGCCTGATACTTGGTTGGAGTTTGAGTCTCAGGAAAGACCCCTGTGGTCAAAAGTTTTAGTTCTATTGCTCTCCCTGTGGACCTCCTGTCCTCTCTAGATCTTACTATTTCTATTTCCCACTTCTTTCATAAGATTCCCTGCATTCTGTCCAAAGTTTGGCCATAAGTCTCAGTGTCTGCTTTGATAGTCTGCAGGGAAGAGCCTTTCAGAGACCCTCTGTGGGAGGCTCCTAACTTGTTTCCTGTTTTCCTCTTCTGATATCTATCCTCTTTGCCTTTTGCAATGGGGATTGAGCATTTTAGCCAGAGTCCTCCCTCTAGATTAGATTCTTTAAGTGTACAGATTTTAATAGTTTTATCCTATATTACATGTCTATATAACTGAGTATATGTCATGTGTGTCTTTCTGTTTCTGGGATAGCTCACTCAGGATGATCCTTTCCAGTTCCCACCATTTACCTGCAAATTTCATGATTTCCTTGTTTTTCATTGCTGAGTAATACTCCATTGTGTAGATGTACCACAATTTCTATATCCATTCTTCAGTTGAAGGGCATCTGGGTTGTTTCCAGCTTCTACCTATTACAAATAAAGCTGCTACAAACATGGTTGTGCAAATGTCCTTATTTTGTACTTGAGCCTCATTTGGATATATGCTTAGGAGTGGGATAGCTGGATCTTGAGGAAGCACTATTCCTAGTTGTCTGAGAAAGCACCATATGGATTTCCAGAGTGGTTGTACAAGTTTACATTCTCACCAGCAGTGGAGGAGGGTTCCCCTTTCTCCACAACCTCTCCATTATGTGTTGTCACTTGAGTTTTTCATCTTGGCCATTCTGATGGCTATAAAGTGAAATCTTAGGGTTGTTTTGATTTGCATTTCCCTGACAGCTAATGATCTTGAGCATTTCTTTAAGTGTTTCTCTACCATTCGTTATTCCTCTATCAAGAATTCTCTGTTCAGCTCTGTTTCCCATTTTTTAATTGGGTGACTTGATTTGTTGCTTTTCAACTTCTTTAGTTCTTTATATATACTGGATATTATCCCTCTGTCAGGTGGAAGGTTGGTGAAGATTCTTTCCCAATTTTAGACATTTGTTTACTTTTTATAACAATGTCTTTTGCTTTATAGAAGCTTTTCAGTTTCATGAGGTCCCATTTATTTATTGTTGCTCTTAGAACCTGTGCTGTTGGAGTTTTTGTTCAGGAAGTTGTCTCCTGCACCAATGAGTTCTAGGGTCCTCCCCACTTTTTCTTCTAACTTATTTAATATGTCTGGTTTTATGTTGAGGTCTTTGATCCACTTGGACTTTAGTTTTTGTGCTAGGTGATAAGTATGGATCTATTTGCATTTTTCTACATGTAGACATGCAGTTAGAAAAACACCATTTGTTGAGGATGCTATCTTTTTTCCATTGTATGGTTTTGGCATGTGTGTCAAAGATTAGGTGTCAAGAAGTACTTGGGTTTATTTCTGGGTCCTCTGTTCGGTTCCATTTATCCACCATTCTGTTTCTCTGCCAGTACCATGCTGTTTTTATTACTGTTGCTCTATAGAACAGCTTGAGATAAGGGATGAAGATACCTCTAGAAGATCTTTTATTTTAGACGATTGTTTTAACAATTCTTGGTTTCTTGTTATTCCATATCTAGTTGAGAATTTTTCTTTAAAGGTCTATAAAGAATTGTGTTGGTAATTTGATGGGAATTGCATTGAATCTGTGGATTGTTTTTGGTAAGATGGCCATTTTTACTATGTTAATCCTGCCAAGCCATGAGCATGGGAGATCTTTCCATTTTCTGATTTTTTCTTCTAATTCTTTCTTCAGAGACTTGAAATTTATTTTCATACAAGTCTTTGACTTGCTTGGTTAGGGTTATACCAAGGTACTTTATGTATTTTGTGGCTATTGTGAAGGGTGTTGTTTCCCTAATTTCTTTCTCGGCACTTTTGTTTTTTGTATACAGGAGAGCAACTGAATTTTTTTGAGTTGATTTTGTATCCTGCCACTTTGCTAAAGGTGTTTGTCAGCTATAGGAGTTCCCTGGTAGACTTTTTGGGGTCACTCAGGTATCCTATCATATCATCTGCAAACAGTGATACTTTGACTTCTTCCTTTCCAATTTGTATCCCCTTGGTCTCCTTCAATTGTCTTATTGCTCTAGCAAGGACATCCACAACTATGTTGAAAAGATATGGAGAGAGTGGGCAGTCTTGCCTTCAACCTGATTTCAGTGGGATTGATTTAAGTTTCTCTCCATTGAGTTTGATGTTGGATATAGGCCTGCTGTATATTGCCTTTACTATGTTTAGATATGTGCCTTGTATCCCTGATCTCTCCATCACTTTAGGCATGAATGGATGTTGGATTTTGTCAAATGCTTTTTCAGCATCTAAGGAGATGATCATGTTTTTTTTTTTTTAATTCAGTTTATTTATATGTTGGATCACATTACTGGATTTCTGTATATTGAACCATTACTGCATACCTGGGATGAAGCTTACTTTGTCATAGTGGATGATATCTTTGATGTGTTCTTTTATTTCCTTTGCAAGTATTTTGTTGACTATTTTTGCATCAATTTTCATAAGGGAGATTGGCCTGAAATTCTCTTTCTTTGCTGGGTCTTTGTGAGTTTTAGGTACCAAGGTGACTGTGGCTTCATAGAATTTGTTTAGTAGTGTTCCTTCTATTTCTATTTTTTGAAATATTTTGATGAGAATTGGAGTTAGCTCTTCTTTGAAGTTCTGGTAGAATTCTGTGCTGCAACCATCTTGCCCTGGCTTTTTTTGGATGGGAGACTTTCAATGACTGGTTCTTTTTCCTTAGGGGATATTGGACTATTTAATTGATTTACCTGATCTTGATTCAGCTTTGGTAAGTAGAATCGATTCAGAGAATTGTCCATTTCACTTAGATTTTCAAATTTTGCGTCATATAGACTTTTGAAGTAAGTCCCTTTGATTGTTTGGATTTCCTCACTGTCTGTTGTTATATCCCCCTTTTCATTTCTGATTTTGTTGATTTGGATATTGTCTCTTTGCCTTTTAGTTAGTTTGGCTAAGGTTTTGTTGATCTTGTTGATTTTCTCAAAGAACTAGCTTTTTGTTTCATTGATTCTTTGAATTGTTTTATTTGTTTCTAATTGATTGATTTCAGCCCTGAGTTTGATTATCTCCAGCCATCTACTCCTCTTTGGGGTATTTGCTTCTTCTTCTTTTTTTTTTACAAGACCTTCTAGGTCTTGTAGGTGAGCCATTAAGTTGCTTGTATGAGATGTCTCAAGTTTCTTCTTGAAGGCACTTAGTGTTATGAACTTTCCTTTTATCACTGCTTTCATCAGATCCCATAAGTGTGGGTATGTTGTGTTTTCATTTTCATTGAATTCTAGGAATACTTTTATTTATTTATTTATTTATTTCTTCCCTGACCCATCTGTCATTGAGTAGCAAGTTGTTTGGTTCCCATGTGTGTAGGCTTTTTGTTATTTTTTTGTTGTTGTTGAGATCCAGCTTTAGTCCATGGTGGTCAGATAGGATACATGGGATTATTTCAATCTTTTTGTATCTGTTGAGACTTGCTTTGTGACCAACTATATGGTCTATTATGGAGAAGGTTCCATGAGGTGCTGAGAAGAAGGTAAATTCTTTGTGTGTGTGTGGGGGGGGGATGAAAGGTTATGTAGACATCTGTTAGGTCCATTTGATTCATGACCTCTGTCAGAGTTATTTCTTCTTAGTTTAATTTTTGTTTGTTGACCTGTCCTTTGTTGAGAGTGGGGTGTTGAAGTCTCCCACTATTAATATGTAGAGATCTCTGTGTGGTTTCAGTTTTGTTAATGTTTCTTTTACAAATGTGCATGCTCTTATGTTTGGTGCATAGATTTTCAGAATTGTGGTTTCTTCTTGATGAGTATGAAATGACCTTCCCCATCTCTTTTGATTAATTTTGGTTGAAAGACTATTGTATTCAATATTAGAATGGCTAGTCCTGCTTGCTTCTTGGGCCCATTTGCTTGGAAAACTGTCTTCCAGCCCTCTACTTTCAGGTAATGTTTATATTTTTTACTTAGTTGTGTTTCTTGTATGCAACATATTGTTAGGTCTTTACGTATCCATTCTGATACTCTGTATCTTTTTATTGGAGTGTTGAGTCCATTGATTTTAAGGGAGATTAATGACCAATGGCCTTTAGATGCTTTGATTTTGGCTATGGTAGTGTGTTTGTGTGCTTGGCTACTTTTGGTTTTGCTTTAGTGAGGTTATTTTTTTTCCTGTGTTTTCCTGAATATAGTTGGTTTTGGGGGGTTCTATTTTTCATCCTAGTATCTTCTGTAATGCTGGATTTGTGGGTAGGTATTGTTTGAATTTGCTTTTGTCATTGAATATCTTTTTTTCTCCATCTATGATAACTGAGTGTTTTGCTGCATATATTAGCCTGGGCTGACATCTGTGTTCTCTTAAGGTCTGCATTATATCAATACAGGCCCTTCTTGCTTTCACAGTCTCTGTTGAGAAGTCAGGTGTGATTCTGATGAGTTTGCCATTGGCCTTTTCCCCTTGCAGCTTCCAGTATTTTTTCTTTGTTCTGTATATTTACTGTTTTGATTATTATGTGGCGGGAGGATTTTCTTTTCTGCTCTAATTTTTTAGGTATTCTGTAGGCCTCTTGTGTTCTTATAGGCCTGTCCTTTAAGTTGGGGAAATTTTCTTCTATGATTTTGTTGAAGATATTTTCTGAGCCTTGGTAGAGGGAATCTTCTTTTTCCTCTATTCCTATTAATCTTAGGTTTTGTCTTTTCATATTGTCTTGAATTTCTTGGATGATCTGTGTCAGGAATTTTTTAGATTTAACATTTTCTTTGATGGATACATCAATTTCTTCCATTGTATCTTCTACACTTGAGATTCTTTCTTCCATCTCTTGTATTCTGTTGGCTATGCTTACCGCTATAGTTCCTGTTTTCTTCCCTAAATTCTTCCTCTCCATAATTTCCTCCATTTGTGTTTTCTTTTTTGTTTTTTTGAAAATGAAAATATATTTAATTAAGCTATTTATTTATTACAATTTATTCCCTCTCTATCCTGGCTGTATCCACTTACAACTCTGACCATTTCCACCTACCCTCCCCATCTCCCCCATGCACCTTCCCTAGTCCACATATAGGGTGTGAGGGAAAAAGAAAAACAATGGTTATAACACAAATTATTAATGAAACCTGGAAACATATTCACATATTTATTCAGTGTGTCAAATTTTGACCAGTGATGAATATATAACGTTATACTGTTTCTTTCTTCCCACAGGTAATATTTGCTAATTGAAGACATGGTATAGTATTTAATTGCAAGCTTATGCAAACAGTTCTCAGAGGATTCTCAGTTCCCAAACACAAGGCCATGGAAGTTACCTTGGAGGAATCATAAACGTGGGAAAAGAGAAGGGTATACAGAGAGAGAGAGAGAGAAAGACAGGGAGAGAGAGAACAAACAGAAAACAGAGAAAGAGAAGAAAAGCATATAGAAGAAAATAAAATATTGGGTACATAGGGAAGACCTCTGGGAGAGGGCAGGCCCATTCTACTGGACTGAAAATTTAAGGGTAGAGGTGGGGAATGTCAATCATACCCTTTAGAAGGTAGGGACTGAAGGATGCTGGGACAACCTGGAAGCCAGAAAAACTTCTCTCAAAAAGGCACCTCAGCAGCTTGTCTTAGATGTGAAGTACAATATATGGTTAAACGTTCATCCTTTAGATTTAAAAGGTTTAGAGAGCAGAGATACACAACTAAGTAATCTCACCAAGCCATACATTAAAAACTTCCTATAAGTTGCTCCCTCATTCTCAGCATATTTCTTTCTTGTAAGGAATTCAAAGAGTGACATAATGCTATTGAGCAGAAAATATCTCATCTAGGGAAATAGGTCTTTTCATCAATGACATTCCAGACCAGATTAGAATTTCATGGAGTCCATTGATTTATTACATGTTCACCTAAGGGAGATTTGGGAATATTTATCCAGAATATCCATATTCCTGCCAGGCAGAGAGGTTACAGGGATGACAGAGGGGGGAGAGAGATTTAAAATCAATTTGAGACCACCAAGTGATGACTTGCATAACATTCTGACTGACATATACACGTATCTGAGAAAACAAGGAAATAGGGAAAGAAGTGGTGAGTTGATCCACCACAGATGAGTAGAAACAGAGAATAAAGTAGGAGGCAGCTTGTCCTCCCATACAGCCCAAGAATTAATTGCTCTCTGGGACTTTTATCCTTTCTTTAACATCCAAATCTACTTCCCTTTCTTTAGCACCAAAATCTCCTTCTCCATGTTCCTCAGGTCTCGGTAAATGCCTGATATCTCCAGCCTTCTATTGACATCTGTTTAAACCTCAGGCTCCCCTGACAACAACCTCCACAGCATCTGAAGTCTTCACCAGTCATGGCTCCTAAGTGAATGTTTGCATGCATCAGGGGAACAGAATACAATCCATTTCAGAAAAGTTGGTCTTCATGCATTCAAGTTCATTTTCTGTCTTTGCACTAGGCATAATCTCAAAAAAGGATATACCTGACATATGTCTTGGTGGGTTCCCATTAATACCTATTTACCACCTGTGAGATAAACTCAGTCTGGTGGCTTTGGTCCAGTGGTCAGGGACTTTTAAAACACTTGTATTGTCAGTTGCTCTCCTGGCCATTTTTTGGATACTTCCATATTTTTGTGAAGATATTGGCTCAGAAACTTCTTTAAGCACCAAGCCTAAGTTACTTTCTTATGTTCTCAATCTTCTCTTTCTTCTGGGTGATCAGGGCTGAGTTAAAGATGTAGTTAGGATCAACCTTTCACACCTAAATGCAATTCATCACACTTTCATGGGGCTAAACACGTGGCTCAGCGCCTAGGAGAACTGGCTGCACATTTTCATTTGCAAACAAATTTTATCATTGAAATTGGCATGAATTCATCAATTATTACATAACAATATGTTTATAATGTGAAAAAAGACAATCTTTTATCAATGTAATATCCCAACTAATCTTATTGGAGCATCAGGGAAACAGAGCTGTAGGAAAGGATTTCGGTGTCCAAAGCTGGAAACCAGACCTCAATCCTCAGATCGAGATGGCCAAATGATATGCAACAAAGTTGTCTCCCACTCTTTACATATCTGACATGGATTAAAAGCACATAATCCTGTCACATGCACACACTAGAAGTGTTTCTTTTTAAGTAAATATCCTTGCTGTTACATTATATAGAATCTTTATAGTATAAATTTCCTATAGAATGCAGTACTTCAAGATGAAATGACAAATGGATGATTTGGAGGAACATACAGAATCACAGAACGTCCAATCATATATACATGTTCATATAACATCAAGCTATGCAGTGAGTTGCAGTTGATTACTGATTAGACCACTTCATTACATCTCTATGAAACATGAAAACAAAGCCTTGAGTTACCATATGAAACATATTCCTAGGGCTTCTCTTCAGTATCATTCATTCATGAACGTGAAGCCTATAGAAATGTACAAAGGTTTCGTTATACTAAAAACATTCACAAGGTTTTCTCTCCAATATGATTTCTTTCAAGGCTTTGAAAAAATGTGACAAGGGTTTGCTGGTTATTGATTTCATAGGGTTTCACTCCAGTATGAAATCTTTCATGCCTTTGGAGATCAGTGCAATGTGTGAAGGCTTTGCCACCATGATTACATTCACAGGGTTTCTCTCCCATATGTGTTCATTTATTATTTTGGAGATTTCCATTTCATGAAAAGGCTTTCCCACACAGATTACATTTTTATGCTTTCCCTCCAGTATGTGTTCTTTTATGCACTTTGAGACAACTGGGTTGTGAAAAGCATTTAACACACTGATTACATTCATAGGGTTTCTTTGCAGTGTGAATTCTCATGTCTCTGAAGACCACTACAACATGCAAAGGCTTTACCATATTGATATCATTCGTAGGGTATCTCTCCATTATGTGTTCCTTTATGCCTTTGAAGACTATTGGTTTTGAAAAGGCATTACCACATTGATTACATTCCTAGGGTTTGTCTCCAGTATGTGTCCTTTTGTGCACTTGGAAATTACTGGACTGTGCAAAGGCTTTACCACAGTGATTACATTCATAGTGTTTCTCTCCAGTATGTGTTCTTTTATGCACTTGGAGTGTAAGGAGGTGTGAAAAGGCTTTACCACATTGAGTACATTCATATGGTTTCTCTCCAGTATGTGTTCTTTTGTGTACTTGGAGACTACTGGAGCTTGCAAAGGCTTTACCTCAGTGATTACATTCGTAGGGTTTCTCCCCAATATGTGTCCTTTCGTGCGCTTGGAGAGCATTGGACTGTGTAAAGGTTTTACCACACTGATTACATTTGTAGGGTTTCTCTCCAGTATGAATTCTTTCATGTCTCTGGAGACCACTACGACAGGCAAAGGCTTTACCACAATGATTACATTGGTAGGGTTTCTCTCCAGTATGTGTTTTTTTATGCACTTGGAGTGAACCGAGGTGTGAAAAGGCTTTACCGCATTGATTACACTCATAGGGTTTCTCTCCAGTATGTGTTCTTTTATGCATGTGGAGACTATGCAATTGTGAAAAGGCTTTCCCACACTGATAACATTCATAGGGCTTCTCTCCAGTATGTGTTCTTTTATGCCTTTCAAGATTTCCGTGCTGAGAAAAGGCTTTCCCACACTGATTACATTCATAGGGTTTTTCACCAGTATGTGTTCTTTTAAGCATTTCGAGATTTCCATGCTGTGAAAAGGCTTTCCCACACTGATTACATTCATAAGGTTTTTCTCTAGTATGTGTTCTTTTGTGCATTAGGATACCACTGGGTTGGGAAAAGGCTTTACCATACTGCTTACATTCATGCTTCTCAAAAATATGTCTTCTTCCATTCCTTCCATATCTTCTTGAACATTGACACTGTTCTTCAATATTATGGTCTTCCCAATTGTAGCCTATGGCTGTAAAGTGCTTGTAGGTCTCTATCATCACATTTTTGTAGAGATTCTTCTGGGAAGGATCCAGCAAAGCCCACTCTTCCCAAGTGAAGTACACATTCACATCATCATAGGTGATAGAATTCATGTTGCCACTTTGAAATCACCTGAAATCCCCTCAGAGGACCCAGCAGCTGAGCTCAGACCACTGGATGCCAAACACTCCGGAAAGCTCAGCTTCCAATGTGAACCTGCAACAAACCGCCAGGAAAAACCCCCATTTGTGTTTTCTTTAATTTTTCCAATCCTATCTTCAGGTCTTGAGTTGTTTTGTTTATTTACTTCACTTGTCTGATTGTATTTTCCTGTTTTTTTCTTTTAGTTCCTTCAACTGTCTGTTTGAACATTCCTCTGTTTTCTTTTATGTCTTTCAGTGATTTAATTATTTCTTCTCTGAAGGCCAAAAACTGTTTGACTGCATCTTCCCGTATTTCTTCACGGATGGCCATAATCTGCTTGTCTTTAACTTCCTCCATTTCTTTACGGATAGCCATGATTTTTTATTTTATCTTCCTCTAATTCTTTAAGTATTTTATTTGTTTCCTGTAGTATCTTTTTCATCAGCATAGATGTAAGGTCATCTTCTTGAATTTCAATTATGCTGGGGTGTCCACAGCTGCTAGCTCCTTGATAACTGGATTCTGGGGATGCCATATTGCTCTGTCTTTTGTTGGTTGAGCTTTTATGCTCACCTCTACCCATTGGGCTGTTTTAGGTGTTGGCTGTTAGTTTCTTGTTGTAGGTGGTTAATAATATTTACTATGGGTTTATCTTCTAGTAATGGTTCTGTTAATCCTCAGCAGCTGTAAAACCAAATAACCACACAGAGACTGGGTTTTTAGTTAACCTAGAACACAATGCTGGGCAATATTTACTCCTTCCTAAACCTCCAAGCCCTCAGTTTCCTAACATTTAGATTTCCCACATTTTACTTGCTTTTTGTTAAATCTTAGGTCTGGTTCATGCTCCATGTCCTCCAAGCTCTCTCCTTCAGCTCTGCTCTCCTCCCTCCCTCTCGCCCCTTCTCCTCCCACTCATCTCGTGCCTTCTGGCTCCTCCTCTCTTTCCTGTCCTCTGCCTCCTCCCATTGCACAACATTGTATCTATTGCTTTATTTTGTCCTGTTTACAAAATAGTTGAGACAGGATGCTTATAATGAGTATCAAAATGCAATATCCGGATTGAAACCAAAGAGTTGGAGGTGGGGAAATCAGCATTTGAGTTAAAAAGGGTAAGGCATATACATTTTAAAAGACCATTATACCAACAGTTTCTGGTGCTTCTTTGAGTCCTGAGGTAGGGAGAATCCCCTTGGCAGGAAGATGATTTTTCCTGAAGGAGGCCTCCTCCTCTTTTTGGGTATGGTCACTGAATGGCCAGTGTGAAAGGGTTAGGCTACCTTTGTTACCTATATGTCTTCTAAAGCCTATAGTTTTGAGTTTTAGGTCCAGGTTAAGCTAATGCCTCTTAGTACCTTTCCAGAGAATGGAGGAATGTGACCATATCTGTGAGGACAGATATAAAAAAGGCAAGCAAGCAATGAGCTTCACTCAGCAAAAAGAAGGACCAGACCCTTGTCTTGGAGACAGTGTTTCTTAGCAACGAACCCAGACTTCTTCTGAGTAGCTTTTGACCTCCAGCCAAAGGATGAGCTAATCACCCCCACCTTCAATTGCAGCTACATCCATACTTGGCAGGACTGGCCAAGCTTGAGCACCTAAGACTAACCAATTATCTTACTTTATAACTTCCTCATCCAGTCCTAAATTGCAAAGACTGCAACTTCAAATCTCCCACAATTTTTTTTTTCGTTTTTTGCAAAAGCAAGAGGTTTATTAACCATTGCGCAATGGGGTCACCCCTGCCGGTCAGCAAAGAGTGGCACCTGGAGACAAAGGCCTTTAGGTTTTTTTTTTTCAATGCAGTTTATTCAGGAGCCTTGAACAATCATCTGACCCTGGGGAAAGCCAGCCCACAGCTTAAATAGCCTCTGGGTAGTCAACCCCAGCGTGCCATGTGGGCAATGGAGATAGGTCCACATACATGGAAGCAAGCCAGATCCTCAGCCTTAGCCAAATGTGTAGTTTTTTGTGACAGAGAGCACTCACCATCAGGAAGGTGGAAGGCAGAAACCAGCTCCATCTTTAGGGCTCGGCATTACGCAGGTCTCTACAGTTCCCCCTTTTTGTTTTAGACGCATCAGGCAAAAGTAGAGGTCTGATCTCTGATATTAGAAATAAATTGGGACTTTGTACTGATGTTCATTTAGGTGTCATCCACCCAAAGAGCATCAGACCTGTCTGATACCTTTTTCTCAGAGGCGGGACCTGGGGCATCAACCTACATGCAATCAGACATGCTCTTCTCTGGGTCCAAAGCGGCTGACCCTGAGTCCAGTGCTTAGCCTCGCATCCTGAGCGTAACATTTTAGCTTTTTATGGTAGCCAACCATGCTTGGGGAAACTGTCCTGCTTCAATGGCTGTAAAGGCCTGAATGATCATGACTGCATTACCCTGTTGTGAGACTCTAATCTTGCATATATACCACAGGCAAACAAGGAGACCAAAACCAGGAGGCCTGCTAACGCTCCCATGCCCACCCATTCCTTCAGATGATTCATGGCTGCAGCAATCCATGATGATAATCCTGTGGCTAGTCCTGCGTCCACTCTGGTAGAATTTACTGTGACAATGGCCACTCTCAGCTGCTCCATCGTAGTATCGAATTCTCCAGTCCAGTTACCTAAAATATAGCTCAACAATTGTTTAGACAGATTTGCAGCACAAGAAAAATTCTCATGTTGTATGCTAGTGACACAAAGTCCAGCATACTTTCATTGAAAGCCAAGTTGAATTTACCGTGACAATGGCCACTCTCAGCTGCTCCATCGTAGTATCAAATTCTCCAGTCCAATTACCTAAAATATAGCTAGACAATTGTTTAGACAGATTTGCAGCACAGGGAAAATTCTCATGTTGTATGCTAGTGACTCAAAGTCCAGCGTACTTTCATTGACAGCCAAGTTGAGCGATTTGCCATAGGGTATCAATTTTCTCCTGCACGAGGTCAATCCGTGGACGCAGGACTAGCCACAGGATTATTATCATGGATTGCTGCAGCCATGAATCATCTGAAGGAATGGGCGGGCATGGGAGCGTTAGCAGGCCTTCTGGTGTTGGTCTCCTTGGTTTGCCTGTGGTGTAAGACCTGGGGTCTCACAGCTCAGGAGTTTAATCGTGCCCTTTTCAGAAACTCCCCCAGATTAAGACTTGTTGCAAAAGCAAGAGGATTATTAACCATTGTACAACGGGGTCACCCCTGCTGGTCAGCAAAGAGTGGCACTGGGAGACAAAGGCCTTTAGGTTTTTAAAAGAAAAATTGCGGAAGATTTGAAGTTGCAGTTTTGGCAATTTAGGATTGGATGAAGAAGTTATAAAGTAAGATAATTGGTTAGTCTTAGGTGCTCAAGCTTGGCCAGTCCTGCCAAGTGTGGATGCAGCTGCAATTGAAGGTGGGGGTGGTTAGCTCATCCTTGAAGATTAGGAGCTACAGACTTTTGGCTGGAGGTCAAAAGCTACTCAGAAGAAGTCTATGCTCATTGCTAAGAAACGCTATCTCAAGGACAAGGGTCTGGTCCTTCTTTTGCTGAGTGAAGGTTATTGCTTGCTTGCCCTTTTTTTTATATCTGTCCTCATAGATAGGGTCACATTCCTTCACTCTCTGGAAAGGTACTAAGAGGTTTTAGCTTAACCTGGACCTAAAACTCAAAACTATAGGCTTTAGAAGACATACAGGTTACAAAGTTAGTCTAACCCTTTCATTTCCCCCTTCTCCTTGTAACTGCTTCAATCATGAAGTAGCTGCAGAGTCAGAATTTTATTTTAAGAAAAAAAATTTTTTTGACTCAACATTTTAGCCTGTAGAGTGGGACAATGGGCCGATGATCCATCTTTTGGAATTTTTTCATGCTGATGATTGGATCGTTGAAATTTTAGTTTGAAAGAGGCTGAAATGCTGGTCAAAATTTGGGGAGAGTACATGGGTAAATATTACTAGGAGCCAGTCAAAGGCTGGTCAATGAGGCAATCCTTAACAGTCTCTGGTTAGTTGATCTAATTGAAGAGACAAGGAGCAGTCATGTCAGCTTTCAACAAGTCCAGATTTCAGCTTGCAGCCCAGATTCAACCAGGTGAAAATCTGCTGAGACAAATTCAGACTAGAGACAGAAGTTAAGATTTGTCTGTTAAATGGAAAAAGTGAGGAATCCCAACACCAGGGAAAAACTCTTCTGGGATCCATTTGAGCTATGTCAGATCTAGGTCTCATGACCTTTTGATTTTTATAAACTCATATGAATTTTTGGTACACAAAAGAAAAAAAAAATATATATATATATATATATATATATTAAAAAACTCAGAAAAGTAACATATTAGCAAATCTAATCTAATACAGCAACATTTTGAGAGTAACAGGTAAAAACTATATCCAACACAATTGGTACCAGTCAGCTGTTTGTTTTATATTTTTTATAAACAACTTAAGTGTGTCCATGTGGCAGCCTTTTTGGAGTTAACGGCATCTGAGCAGCAGAACTCAGCCTCTTGGCTATTTTCCAAAGTCCAGTCTCTCACAGACTGACCTTGGTGGTCTTACAGTGGACTGCTCTGACCCTGAGAAACTCCGTGCAACCATAGTAACCAGACAACAGGCTCTGTGTAACCTTGAGTAAGCCCTCCTATATTTTGGCTAAGTAAAATTGCCTGTGTGAGAAACTGCTTGTATTGTTTTTTACTTAAGTGTTAACCTGACATCCATTAAATTGACACTTTGATCAGTAT
This sequence comes from Meriones unguiculatus, assembly GCF_030254825.1. Taxonomy (NCBI): domain Eukaryota; kingdom Metazoa; phylum Chordata; class Mammalia; order Rodentia; family Muridae; genus Meriones; species Meriones unguiculatus. Next base: position 20,686,723 of record NC_083353.1, on the reverse strand, counting down.
GTAGACAAACATTTTTTTAGATTTTTATAACCTGAACTCCTATATCCTTAGACCCTATATAAACCTTATATTTTTTTAATTTAACTATTATTATAAGACATTGGCAACGGATGTAAAGCCTGTGAGCAGGGCAAACCTGTTTTTTTTTTACACAAAAGATATAGTACCTACTAGTTTTAACTAACTAATGAACTGTCCAATGAGCTGATAGTGAACCCAACTGTCTGCTCTTTAGCTGCCAAGTTACTGTTAACTAAGCCTAGCCTTTTAGCCTAGCCGTCAATGTGATCAGAGACCTGAGAAGGATAAATTATGAGCTATGTAAATGTACCAATCAAAATGACAGAGATGATTAGTTAGTCCATCACCTAGGCAGTGTCCCTGGTTCATGTGGTCTCCTGGCTTTCTGAGCAGAGGCAGTCCAGCCATCAGGCATAGAGGATGAGAAACTGCTGCTGTGGAAAGAGGAACAGGAGAGACTGACCTCACCTTGCCTCTCACAATGTGAGACAATGGCTCTTCAGGTGTCCCCGGCTTTGTCCACAGTTTAGGCTGGGCCCTAGCAGTGGGCCAGTTGGGGCAGTATTGCCCAGTGGTTAGCATACCACAATCCAGAGTTGCAGTTATCTGTCATTGTCCAAATCTTCTCGGAGACCTTGGGGAGCTACTGTCAGGATTTGGGGACTTTTTGTCACAATAAACTTACATATGTTAAAATGCCATTTTCATCAGATCTCTGATAAGCCTGTGGGCCAGCATATCTGAGTTACTCTTTGTTTTTATCATCTGTTTTAAACTGTGTCCTATAAAACAGAATGCTATTTAATCTAGTTTTAGCATATTTTTGACATGTATGTTTTAGAACTATATATTTTAAGACAAATAGGCAAACTTTATAGTTACCCATCCTAGGCTTAACCTTAAAAAAAACCTATACAAAGACACTAGGTAAAGCTCAACACCTTAACCAACTGCAGTCATTAGCATAGCTTTAAGTCTGTTTTTTTTTTGAACCAAAATCAAAGCAAACATTTTAATCAGATACAGTTTATAGAGGGGCTCGCAAATCTTGCTGATCCTACCACTTTGTATTAAAATTGAACAGTAAAAAGCTTTGCACTTAACATTAATCAGAGGACTGAACATAACTGAGAGACCTAAACAAAACGGTGGTAAACTCATGTCTCCACCCTCTTTATCTCCGGACCAGCATGGCGGCTGGCCACGTGTAACTGAACTCAGCTGGAAGTCCTAAACAAATATGGCAGCAAAACTATAGCTTTATGTGCTCTCTATCCCTGAACCATCATGGCAGCTAGCCATGTGTTAGCACAGGCTGTGACTGACAATACCAAACCTAGCCATTAGGTGCTGTTGATGATACAGCAAACACTGTGGCACATCCATAATCCGCCACAACCAAAAGTTTTAACATAGTGATCAAATAAGTTTTAGAACCAACTGTATAACAGAACAGTATAGAACACTTTTAAACTGTATGAATTATTTTAGCCATACCAAACCTATCAGCCAGAATTTTTTCCCCTTAAAAGAACATAAAAAAACATTTTGCAATGAAGAATCACCAGCCTTTTAAATGAATTATAACATATTTAAATATAGTTTTTTTTTCTCAAATCATATTAACTCTCTGGCTTTTTATAATACATCCACTAACCTTTTGCAACATCTTATATACCTTTAGCTTCCTAGCTTTTTTTTTCTGGCTTAACCGACATTTTTGCTTTAGACAAGCTATTTTTTTTAAATATCTCTTGCACACTCTCTCTTTTTTTTCAGACAACAGAAAAACTCTCATTATTTTTTTTTTAATTTACCCAAGGGTTGGGAAACTGTTTTAAGTTTGTTGTTAGACTGCCCAAGAGTTATTGCTTAAAAAAGCTGATAAACTGTAGATGTTTTATCCTCTTAAACATCTAAACAATTTTTAAAACTCGTCCCTACAATATTAAAGCAAAGTATCTTCTTTAGGAGTGAATTTACAAAGCATAACCATAATTTTAAAAGTCGAAACCAGATTTTAAGACCAAAATTTATCAGTGAAAACAACCCAATTTTCAGAACCAGTATCAACTTAGAATAAGACTTTCTTTTTATCCTAAAAGGAAATAAAATCATTTTGACTCAGAGGTTTTGCAACCTTTGTTCTTTTCCTGAGCAACACCATGTGGCAATTTACATTGTTGTTATTTAAACATATGCATTTATAGACCCTACAAACACATAGGCACATATATGTGTTTAAAACAAGAATTTGACTTTAACCTTAAAACATACCCGATTATTTTTTTATCATATCAATCATTTAAGACCAGTTGAAAACAATCGTATAATGGCCATATATTTAAACAGACAGACTCAGCTGCAATTTTAAACATTACAGCAAGTGCAGTTTTTGTTTTTTTTTTTTTTTTTTTTAATTACTGTTTGACCTGTAAGTTGCAAGCCCCCTAGGTGGGAGGAGGGAAGAGAAGAGCAAGAGGGCTCTTCTCTTGCTCATTTCCCTGCTGAGCTGGCACGAAGGCAAGGGGGAGGAGTTTTTCCTCACCCTCGGCAGCCAGAGCAGCTCCTGTCATGGAGCATCTACGGTGCCAATCCCCGCCTAGCCATGTCTAAGGACTTCCACCCAGCAAGCCCATGAGCCTTGCCTACTCCCTTGGCTCCCTTGTGAGCTCTACTGTAACTTACCTCCCCCGCAGGTCCTTAACCTGCTTCCTGGCAGGGCCTCTCCCCTCCCCCGTGCTCTTTGGCTGTCCATCGCAACAAGGGGCTGCATGCATCAAGCCCATGCCCTTCTGGGTGTGCATTGTTTGCACTGCTTGCCCAAGCTCCAGCCCCAGCTCCACGTGTCTCCCCAGACACCTGAAAGCATTCCCTCCTTGGCTCTGTCGGGAGGGAGAGCACACTGCTTGGTGTCCTGCCATGCAGCCATGTGCACTCCCAGGCCGAGAACTAGTTCTAATTTTAACTATCCTCTGTCTGAATTTTTATCAGTCCAAGTCTACAAAGAAACAGAAACAGAAAAATACATACATATATACATACATGAGAAACACAGGATTTAAATTGCTGGGGGAGCAGAATCTCTCTGCTCCTCCCTGTTCACAGAAAGGGGCAAGCTGAGTGTCCTACAGGATGTCCCATGGACTTGGCATTAATGACATGTTTGTTTGCCTTAATGAAACCATTCCAGGCGAGTGGCCTCGAACCACTCAGGGGACTCAAACCTCTTCTACAGATGCTCTCGAGCTAGACCATCTCCCTGTCAAAAGAGTCAGAGAGGCAACAACAACAGAAACACAAAGAATCAGGCAAGTAATCAAACAAGGACTCCCTTGTGAGTGGTACCACAGTGCTCTGATAAAACGGCTGCCTGGTGGCGGTCGTTCTCTACGAAAATCAGACGGGAGGAGGACCGTCTCAGATCCAACCTCCCAAACGGAAAGTAGGGCGTCCCCAAGTTCCCAGTCAAGCGATATTCTGACACGTCTGTCAATCGCAATGACTGATCAGATGACCAAAAAGGTCCAGATAGGCGCCTAAACTGAAACAGATTGGTACCACAGAAATCTAATTGAGAGGCTGCCTCATGGCAGCCATCTCTGACAAGAAACAGATTGGTAAGACAGAAACAGACTAACCTGTTCCGAGCTCGACCTCCGAGTTCAGTCTGATGAGGGTTGGGGAAGGGTCATGCCCTTTCCCAGCCAACGCACCAAAAATGTAAGACCTGGGGTCTCACAGCTCAGGAGTTCAATTGTGCCCTCCCCAGAAACTCCCCCAGACCAAGACTCGTTGCAAAAGCAAGAGGTTTATTAACCATTATACAACGGGGTCACCCCTGCTGGTCAGCAAAGAGTGGCACTGGGAGACAAAGGCCTTTAGGTTTTTAAAAGAAAAATTGCGGGAAATTTGAAGTTGCAGTTTTGGCAATTTAGGATTGGATGAAGAATTTATAAAGTAAGATAATTGGTTAGTCTTAAGTGCTCAAGCTTGGCCAGTCCTGCCAAGTGTGGATGCAGCTGCAATTGAAGGTGGGGGTGGTTAGCTCATCCTTGGAGATTAGGAGCTACAGACTTTTGGCTGGAGGTCAAAAGCTACTCAGAAGAAGTCTATGTTCGTTGCTAAGAAACGCTATCTCAAGGACAAGGGTCTGGTCCATCTTTTGCTGAGTGAAGGTCATTGCTTGCTTGCCCTTTTTTTTATATCTGTCCTCATAGATAGGGTCACATTCCTTCACTCTCTGGAAAGGTACTAAGAGGCTTTAGCTTAACCTGGACCTAAAACTCAAAACTATAGGCTTTAGAAGACATATAGGTTACAAAGTTAATCTAACCCTTTCAGTGGTATATATGCAATATTAGAATCTTACAACAGCGTAATGGAGTCATGACCATTCAGGCCTTTACAGCCATTGAAGCAGGACAGTCTCCCCAAGCATGGTTGGCTACCATAAAAAGCTAAAATGTTATGCTCAGGATGCGAGGCTAAGCACTGCACTCAGGGTCAGCCCCTTTGGACCCAGAGAAGAGCATGTCTGATTGCATGCAGGTTGATGCCCCAGGTCCTGCCTCTGAGAAAAAGGTATCAGACGGGTCTGATGCTCTTTGGGTGGATGGCACCTAAATGAACATCAGTACAAAGTCCCAATTTATTTCTAATATCAGAGATCAGACCTCTACTCTTGCCTGATGCGTCTAAAACAAAAAGAGGAAACTGTAGAGAGCTGCGTAATGCCGCGCCTTAAAGATGGAGCTGGTTTCCGCCTTCTACCTTCCTGATGGTGAGTGGTCTCTGTCACAAACAACTCCACATTTGGCTAAGGCTGAGGATCTGGCTTGCTTCCATGTATGTGGACCTATCTGCATTGCCCACGTGGCAAGCTGGGGTTGGCTACCCAGAGGCTATTTAAGCTGTGGGCTGGCTTTCCCCAGGGTCAGATGATTGTTCAAGGTTCCTGAATAAACTGCATTGAAAAAAAAAAAGCCAAGTTGAGCGATTTGACATAGGGTATCAACTTGCTCCTGCTCACTGCATGAGGTCAATCCTCTGATTGAACACCATCAAGCCTCCTTTTAGTTGAGCATTAATTCCTTTTTGTACATCTAAGGCATGAGCTACATTGGCTAAAAGGTTATTCAGGGTCTGAGCAGTCTGCACAGTATGACTCATGGCTAATGCCACTGTGGTAGCTCCAACAGCCACTAATGAGATGGCAGTAACAATGGAGGCTGTAGTTCCAAGATCCCTTTTCTGTCTGAGGAGAATCATAGTGTGAGGGGCATCAACGGGCACAGGCACCCAGCGAGGCATGCAAGTAATCAGGGCATACCTAAATTCACTAGCATTCCAGCATTGGGCAAAAAAGCAATTACTTGGTTCTATCTGGCTAATAATGAATGAAAATGGGGAATAAAAACAAACAGGTGTGGGCTTATAGGAAATATTATGAGAAGCCTTAACCCCCTCGTTGGAACATCCTGCATCAGTTCTAGAACTAGCAGTGGTGGTGTCCGAAGTCTGAGTAGGTTCAGGAGACCATTGCCCCCAGGGGGGAGACGTGCTCCATGTAAATTGACTAACTTGGCCTGCTCTTTGATCACCGCCCCCTGGGGGGGGGGAGCAGCCTTACCAGGCCATAATAGAGGACAATGCAGCCACTTTTGATGTGAACTGAGGGATTAAGATCAGAAAGGAGAGGAGAACCTCCCCTATCAGTGGGCTTGGGGAGTGGCATGCATGCAGGGGGAGGAGGGAGGGTGGAATTGGGAGGGGAGGAGGGAGGGGTTAATGGGGGGATGCAGAATGAATAAAGTGTAATCAATGAAAAATTTTACAAAAAGGGAGAAAATAATTTAAGAACCTTAAATAACTTTCAAATGTGGAGGAAAACAATTTTTCTTTTAAAAACCTAAAGGCCTTTGTGTCCAGGTGCCACTATTTGCTGACCAGCAGGGGTGACCCCATTACTCAATGGTTAATAAACCTCTTGCTTTTGCAACAAGTCTTGGTCTCGGGGAGTTTCTGGGAAGGGTACGATCTTGAACTCCTGAGCTGTGAGACCCCAGGTCTTACAAGTATTTCTCAGGAATTGCCCCTGCTCACCTCAGGCTTATAGACCTGAGTAGTAGCTGTGGCCTTTGTTGTCAGGGGGCTCTCACCCTTATAAATCCTCAAGGCAGCTACCCTGCTGCTGGGTTTCTCGTTCTGAATTTAGTGAGCTGTGGCTGTTGTTACACTGTTTTCCAGGTACAGCCCTCTTGAAGAACCTGCTGATTCCCTAGCTGTGAGGATTTCTCCCAACAGGGAAACTCATTCTGTTAACCTGGGGCACACAGTTCTGTCTGGAAGGTGAGCAAAGTGCCCAGTAAGTCTCTCAGCCAGAGGCTGAGTGCTCAGCTCTAGGCCAGCTGACTGTGTACCCAAGTTTGAGATGGTGGCTGGGGGCACCACATTGGTCCAGAGGCTATGCACTCCACTCTAGGCTGGCAAGTGAGGGCTCTGCTCTGGGTTGGAAGCTTGGTGCCTCACTCTGGGCTAGAGGCTGTGCCCCCCAGTCTGAGATGTTGACTGGTGTCACTGATCTGTGCCCAAGACTGTGCCCTCTAATCTGGGCTGGCAGCTGTGCACACAGTTGGGCCAGAGGCTGTGCACTCCACTCTGGCCTGGCAATTCAGTCTCTGCTCTGGTCCAGAGGCTGAGCACCTCACTCTGGGCCAGAGGCTGTGTGTTCTGGTCCTTGATGGAAGCTGGGGGCACCACAGGAGGCTATGTGCTCCAATCTGGGACTGTGGTTGCACCCACTGGTTCCCAGGACTTTTTCCAGGTATTGACTAGGTGACATGAGTTTGGCACACCATAGGATTTCCTCTCACCTGACAATCACAAACACTGGTGTTTTATTTCCCAAAGTTCAGTCTCCTGGTGGCTGTGCCAACACTGCTGTCCTGCTCCTCAGACACAATGTCCTCCCGCACCACCATCTTGTTGACTCCAGAACAGATTTTTTAAAACTGTACTGTACCAAACTGGAAAATCTAAGAGAAAATGATAATTTTCTTGATAGGTACCACTTACCAAAGGTACATCAAGATAAAATAAACAATTTAAACAGACCATTAAACCCTACAGAAGTGAAGCAATCATTAATTTTTTTCTAAATACAAAAAGCCTAAGGTCAGAGGGCATAAAAAGCAGAATTCTGTCAGACCTTCAAAGAAAATTAGTGCCAGTATTCATCAACTTTTTCTACAAAATAAAGAAAGAAAGAACAATGCCAAATTTATTTTATGAGGACACAGTTACCCTCATAACCAAACCACATAAAAACTCAAAGGGGAATTACAGACAAATTTTCCTTGTGAATACAGATTTAAAATCTACTCAATAAAATACTGAATCCAAGAACAGACCAACAAAGTCATTCACCATGATCAAGTAAGCTTGATCTCAAACATGCAGGGTTGTCTCAACATAGAAAATCAATCAACATAATACATCATATAAATAAACTGAAATAAACACATAAAATTTAAAATAACAAGTTCATCTCTGATGCTCTAAAACCTTTTGACCAAAATCTAAAACACCTTCACAATAAAAATACTAAAATGATTGGAGATGTGAGGAACACACCTAAACATAATTAAGGAAATTTTCAGAATGCAGGTGGCCAACATCCACATAAGTGGGGAGAAATTAAAGGCAGTTTCACTAAAAGGAGGAACAAAGGGTTGCCCATTCTTCCCACATATAATCAATATAGTACTTGAAAATTAAGTTGGAGCAATAAGAATATTCAAAGAGATCAAGTGACTACACAAGTTGAAAAGAGAGAAGTCAAAATAATATATTCAGATGATATAAAAGTATACATAAGTGTACATGCATGAATAGATACAACAGCAACTAAAAAATCAGTAGCCATTCTATATGCAAATGACAGATTGAGAAAGAAATTAAGGAAGCAACGTTTTTCATAATATCCACAAATAATATAAAATGTCTTCAGGTGATTTGAACCAAAAAAAATATGAAAGACTTTTATGAAAAAAAAAATAAAATTCTTTGAAGAAAGAAATTGAAGAAGATATCAGAAGTGGGAAAAAGCTCCCATGCTCATGTCTGGGTAGGATTGGTAAAATGGCCATTCTTCCAAAATTAACCCACAAATTTAATATAATCCCCATCAAAATTCTAATGCATTTTTTCACAAAAAATTAAAAGACAAATCTTAACATCATATGGAAACACACACACACACACACACAATAAAAAAAACAGGATTTGTAAAACAGTCCTGAAGAATAAAATAACTTCTAAAGGTATCAATATACCTAATTTGAAGTTCTACTACAGAACTATATTTTTAAAATGGCATAGTATTGGTATCAAATAGACATGATGACCAATGAAATGGAATTGAAGACCCAGACTTAAATCCTCTCACCTATGGACATCTAAGTATTGATAAAGAAACCAGAAATACACACTAGAAAACAGACATCATCTTCAACAAATGGTGCTTGTAAGACTGGATAGCTCTATGTGGAAGAATGCAAATAGATGCATGTTTATGACCTAGTACAAAACTCAACTATAAGTGGATCAAAGATGTCAACATAAAACCAGATATACTAAACACCTTAGAAGAGAAAGTAGAATTAGCCTTGAACACATTCACAAAGGAGACAATTTTCTAAAAAGAATAGCAATAGTGAAGACACTAAGAATTAATAAATGGGATCTCATGAAACTGAAAGCTTCTGTAAGACAAAGCACACTATCAAACCTACAGATAGGGCAGCTTTGTATGGGAAAGGGTTTTCACTTCCATATTCAATAGAGGCCTAATATCTAAGATATATAAAGAACTCAAGAAGCTAAATATCAAAAACCAAGTAATCCAATGAAAAAATGGGGTAGAGATCTCTACAGAGTTGCTTAATACAGGAATCTCAAATGGCTAAGAAACAAAGAAATGTTCCATAAGCTTAGTCATCAGAGAAATGCCAATGAAAACTACTTTGTCATTCCATCATACCCCTATCAGAATGGCTATCATCAACACCGCAAATTATGTCATGCTAACAAAGATGTGGAGCAAGGAGAACGTTCCTTCATTGCTGTTGGGATGGCAACTTGTAAAACCACTTGGAAATTAATATGGCATTTCCTCAGAAAACTCATAATCTATCTACCTCACCACCAAACTACACAACTCTTGGGCATGTCCTTGAAGGACACTTCACCGTACTGTACCACAAGGTAACTTGCTCTATCATGTTCATTTTGTCTGTATTCATCATAGCCAGGAAATGGAAACAACCTATATGACCCTCAACTGAAGAATGGATAAAAAAAGTTGTGTACTTACAAAATGAAATTGTACTCAGCTATTAAAAAAAAAATGACATCATGAAATTTGCAGACAAATGAAGGGAACACAAAAAAACCATCAGAGTGATATAACCCAGATCCCAAAAGGTAAATATGATATGTATTCATGTATAGGTAGATATGGACCTATAAGCAAGTGATGACAAAAAAGTCTGCAGACCCGAAGAATGTAAGTAAAGAAGATGGGTTTAGGGTGGATGCATGGATTTCCCTGGCATGGGGAAATAGAGAAGATTTTTGTGGGCAGACATGGCACAGGTAAAGATAGAAGCAGTGAGATAAGGAGTGAGGGGAACAGGGTGAAGGGGAGAGTGTGGAAAGACACAGATAGAATTTGGGTTTATGTTGTGGTGGTATAGAAACACAATGTAGTGGAAACTTCCTGTAATCTACAAAGATGATACTAATGAGGAATCCTAGTGATGGGGGATATGGAGCTAATTGTGTATCACTGTAGTAGGTGAAATCTCCAGTGGCAGGACTAGATTGTATTCAGTTGAGCATTGGCCACCTGAGTCCCAGGACAATTCCCCAAACATGGGGTATTGCTAAGACATAAGCTTTCTTTCTAGAAACTAACATTGGTGTCTCACTGCAGAGGACAACACCTTTGGTCAAGAAGAATTTGAGCTGGTGCCTCCCTGAATCCGTCACCCCCATATTCTAGTGTCAATGACATGGAAACATACATTGCAGGCTGCCAAAAGAGCAAAGCATCTACCAACCCAATCACTAAGCCTTTGATCTGTGCTGCCCGCAAAATATAATAGGACAACAGTGGTACCAATCTCATGGAATAAACAACAGATCTTTAATTTGTTTTAGGGCTCCTCCATGAGATGCAGTCTAAAATTGACTTTTTTTTGTGGGGTGTCTTAGAACTGGTCTGAAGGTACTGGCTTAACTTCTCCATGTTGAAAGAATTGTGTCTGTGTTATCTTCAACAATGGAGTCTTGTTTTCAGTTTGCAGAGAGCAACATTGTTTGGGGGTTTCTTTGGGATTGTCTTAGCCAGAAAGTCAAATGTATGAAACCTAGTCCTGATGCAGAAGTCTTTGTTTGGTGACAAGTAATGGCCAATATGCGCTTTATCTTCTTTATTATTTGGTGACATCTTTAAGATTGCTGCCAGGGGCCTTCTCTGGGGGTTTGTCCAGGACAGAGAGGGGATGTGGAGGGTTTTTGCCGATGCTGACAGGGCAGACCACAGAGGAGATAAGGAGTCAGTGACTGGAGGCAGTCATCCAGGATGATGGTCAGGGAAATCTTGTAGGTGATTGACTTATAATCATGCTACTTAGGTGGCTCTGACTTCTAGAACTAAGTGCTTTATATTTATAAAAGTTTCACAGAAAAAAATACTGACTAATGATTACCCAAGTGGTACAGAATATATGTTTCATTCCATGTCTAGGGTTAAAAGTTCAGTTATAATTAGAAAATACAAACAGAATAGCCTTTATTATTATTAGCTCTGTAACTCCAATTTAAAGAATCTAAAGAATGTCTCCTCCACAGCAAACAGATTTAATAGATGTGACAGCCTGATTTTAAGTGGCAATGTTTTTGTCTGAGGGCACTCCAGAAAACAGAGAATGTCTGAATTAGTCTTTTATGAAAAGAAAATACTAATACCTAACATTGTTTTACTTTATATCTCATAATCTAGGCTCTAAAGTAGGAAAAGCTTATTTTAGTCAAGCTGTCTTATTAATGAATTTCATTTCTTCATACCCCATATGACTTCCTGTCTGTAAAGTACATTTTAGAGACCTCTAAAACAATATTAAAAAGAGGTCTTGATCCTGTAACCTATTTCTCTAGCCAGTCAGGGTTTGTCAACTGTCTGTTTACCCTGTGCCAATTCTACTGTTTTAGTTGGCTCAGCAGCTCATATCCTAAAAATTTTCCTGGATTAATGTCCTCACAAAACTATGTGCTTATCTGTGCTTAATGGTTTCCAGGACATAAGGAAGACTTCCAAATAAGTCACATAAGGTTAATTTTAGAATTTTCCTAAAGACTTAGGGATCATTTTTCTAAGGAAATGACTAAAAATGGACCATGACCATAATGATGGAAGTTTGAAAGAATGCAACATGCATAAACCAAACCCAAAATTTTAGAGAGAAAAACAATGATGTAGAAATCTGCTCAGCTTTGCTGAAACTGAGTTAAGCAGCTCTGCTGGAGTCATGACTCCTACTACTTCCAGTGAACATATGGGTGTTTTCATTGCTGTAGTTTTCTCTACCATATCATCCCTCAAATGCTTCCAGTTCTAGCAGTATTTCTTATCACCATTCCCTTTCCCTATCAGACCCTCCTGTTTCTGTCTTCACTATGATGCCTTTATTTCAACAATCCTTGAATATAATCCAGAGCAGAAAAGTCTGACAGGCATGAACATGGAATAATGATCAAGGCTAGGTGCCTAAACTAGTGAAAGAACTTGCCTCATTGGGGATAAGCACATCATCCAAAGTGATGGTCCCAAAGTTGATGCTGTACCCACTTGGCCCCATCACAGTGAGTGATTTCACTTGGTTTTCTTTTTTTTTTTTTTAATTTTTCATCAATTACACTTTATTCATTCTGCATCCCCCGATAAGCCCCTCCCTCCTCCCCTCCCAGTCCCACCCTCCCTCCTCCCTCTGCTTGCATGCCACTCCCCAAGTCCACTAATAGGGGAGGTTCTCCTCTCCTTTCTGATCTTAGTCTGTCAGTTCACATCGAAAGTGGCTGCATTGTCCTCTACTATGGCCTGGTAAGGCTGCTCCCCCCCAGAGGGAGGTGATCAAAGAGCAGGTCACTTGGTTTTCTTAATCCTCCTACTCAAACTTATTTCATCTTCTAGTGGCTGTAAATAAGAACTGTGGATCCAGACTTTATTATCACAAGAAATTATTTCCCCAAAAGCTCTTGAAATGGTTACATAATGAACACTAAGTTATTGTTTAAAATATTAAACTCAAAGCTTTTAACTTAAAAACATTTCTTAGAGGTAAGATAAAAAGAATTAATGAAAAAAATTTAAGGGATCCTACCTAATAAACTTACAGACAAACCCATGTCAGTTAACACAAAGGTTTAAAACATTACAGTATAGGAAAGTTAATCTTTCAGTTAAATATGAGTTAATTTACTCTATATACTTTATACATTATGTTGGTATAATGTTCTTTTGGAATGTATACAATTTTCCTTTGTTTATTCAAATGCTGATTTATCTCCTCCAATATTTGGTTTCAATGTAGACATTGCATTGTGATGCTTATTCTAATCATACTTGTCTCAAGTTTGTCTAAACATGCCACCATTTGTTTTGTATATTGTTAATTAAAACAACCAGCCAAAATGCTGAGCAATGGAGAGGGCAGGGTGGGACATCCTCATCTGGAGTGAGAGGAAGAGGAAGGAAGCAAGAGTGGAGAGAATAGGCAGGAGAGGTCTGGGAACCATGTGGAGAGATGGACAGGACCTTAGATATGACTAAAAGCAACTATATGGGTAAAATCTGAATGAGAGGAAACTGAGGGTTTGGAGGTTTAGGATTGAGTGATCATTATCCTTCAGTGTGCTATAGGTTAATTAAATATATCCCAATCTCTGTGTGGTGACGGGTATATAGCTGGTTTACTGCTTAACTACAAGATATATCAATAGTAAATATTAATATTCTACAACAACATTATTTTGAAGTTCTTTAGCATATTGTTTTCATTAAGTATAGAAAGTCTTTGGCATAGAATATAAAGAAAGTTCTTCATATAAACCAGTGGTTCTCAACCATCCTAATACTGCAACCCTTTAAATATAGTTCCTCTGGTTGTGGTGACTTCCAACCAAAACATTATTTTCATTAATACTACATGATTGTAATTTTCCTATTGTTATGGATCATAATGTAAATGTCTGATAAGTTACATGGTTTTAGGCAACCACTCTGAAAGTGTCTTTTGACATCAAAGGGGTTGGGATCCATAGGTTGAAAACTTCTTAAATAAAGGCATTATTGTTAATCAGAATCTTTTAGTAAAGCAATATACTTTTGCTAATTTTCCTTCAAAATTCTTTCTTTGTTTACTATTTCTTGTCACATGTGTTGGGTAGACATAGTCATTCATCCAGAAAATAAACAATTCTAAGTGCTAGAACAGAAAAGCTGAGTTCAGCTTTGTACTTTTCCAGGATAATTTGCTTCTCAGATTGATATTCCCTAGTTCTGAATCCACAATGGTGTCCATGGAAGAGGGTGATGTGTTCCAGGATCTGAAAGCCATCCACTTTAGACTTCCTGTTTACAAGGGTGGAGACATATTACTCAGTGTTGTACTCAGCCACCATGGTTAGAGTCCAGTTCTAATCAATGACAATAGAATCTAATGCACCAGGACATACTGTGGAAACTTGATAAGTAACTAAGGACTATTGGACTCTTTATATTATTTATAACATAACTTGTAACTTTTATCTCTTTAGACCCCATGCTCTCCCCTTGCATACTGTGAGAAGCCCATGGAGTCTTTGGATTTGTTATATCCCTGTCTCCATTTGTCCAATCTAAAGGAGCAGGTGTAAACATCAAGAGAGCAGAGTCTGAGCTCACTGCTACCGTTACTAGGAGATTGTAAAGTTTAGTGAAGATCAAAGGCATATGACAACTTGTTAGACACTGACAGGAGCAGAGCTCCTTGTCTGTCAAATTCTTGACCTTGGGATTAGGAACTTTGTGTATCCTCATAAGGTCTACCCATCTCATATGATGTTGTGTTAGCAATTAACAGAAGAGATCTGCATGTGCCTATCAGAAATTATTTAATGTTTTATAGCTGAGAAGTAGATGTATAAAATTATATATGTAATTCAAAATAGAAGGAAATGAATATTGGATAAATAAATATTTATTTTTCAATAATATTTGAGGGTTAATGGTAAAACATTAACTTTAGATAAATAATTTGCTTTAGAGAATGCTATGAGCTGCCTTTTCACCCAGGTAATTAATGATACATATTTTTGAGAGATTGTCTCCATGTATATATTAGATTGGCCTAGAAGTTGGTATGTACCCCAGGCTGGCCTCAAACTCATGAGTCTCCTGCTTTTGTCTCTCCAGTTCTGGGAGTACAGATGTGAACCTCCACTGTCAGTCTGAGATAGCTCTACTGATGTTTCTACAAAAGTCCACTCTTTGATTTATTTATTTTTCTCTTATACTTTACACATGATTCTGGCTTCATAATTTACTTCTTATATATACTTTCAAATTTCAATAATATGAAGTCCTGGCAAGTTCTGTGATTTCTCTTATCGCTATTGATTTTTCATTCATAATCAAACTTGTCTTTTCACCCTTTCCATAGCAACTATCACTGGCTGATGCAGTGTTCTATTGGCCCCTATAAAGTCATTATGTAGATTAGGGTGGCTGTGTCCCCTTTAGGAGAGACATACCTGTTCAGGATGTCAGAAGCCCATCTTAATCCAGTTTCAGTACTGCTGATTTATAAATTACACAGGCATTTATGTTTCTTGAATAAAAACTCATAGCAGTGTTTGTCTACAGCAATGACCTTATGAAAAATCTGGTTTTCTTCCTTTGTCCTGGCTCCAGATTTAGAGCCCTCTTTCAATTTCCTGAAGTGATGGGGAGTATACTTGTTAGTTTCTGCTGTGCTTCCTTTGCTTTGATATTAAAATTGCTCTGATCTGAGTCTTAAAGTCCACCAGGATTTCCACAGAGTGAATTCTGGGCTGCTCTTTGCATCTTAGTCCCTTATTTATCTAAAAAATAGAACTCACATGTCTGAGGCTCTGCCCTCTGTCTTCAGTACAGGAGTGGCTTTGGAGATGGATTCATATTAAACACATTTAGCCTCAAGTTTTTTTTTTTCCTTTCACCTTTACTTACCTTTACCTTTTCTTTCTTTTATGGCGAGTTTTCTTATTCTGTTTCTTTTGTTGTTGATGATGTGATTCCTTTTTTGAACATATCCTATCATTTCCCTAAGACTGTCAGTCTGAGATAGCTCTACTGATGTTTCTACAAAAGTCAATTGATTTAAATATGTCTTGGATATTAACCCAGGTTTGCTATTAGAGCCCCTAGTAATTTTCTGTTTGAGAGCTGTAAGCCCATCTCTTTCAGTGATTGTTCATGTTCCCTGTAATAGTATTTTTGACTGTTGATTGACACCAGCTACACTCACAGACACTGCACATGCATTTCCTTATGTATTTGCTGACTGCTTTGCATAGGCCTACAGCCCAGCCCAGCTGCTGAGAATTTATAAATCAGGCCTTTGCAGTGAGAACTAAACTGCATCAGAGAGCAGGGGGAGCAAGATGAAGTCACAGACCCAGGTCCTCCTATTCCTGCTGCTTTGGGTGTCTGGTGAGAAACTCAAAATATTATTTATAATCTTTGCAGAGTCACTTATTTGTGATAAGAAATTTAGAGAGGGTACCAGAGTATTATTACACTCTGACAAAATGTTAGTACATGTTAAATACAAATTTTACATGTTTTTATAATCAGTATTTGTGTATATATGCATGTTCATTGTGTATTCCTGATTGCAGGTGCCTGTGCAGACATTGTGGTGACCTAGTCTCCAACCTCCTTGGCTGTGTCAGAGGGAGAGAAAGTCACCATCAGCTGCAGGTCCAGTCAGAGTCTTTTATACAGCAAAGACCAAAAGAACTACTTGGGCTGGTACCAGCAGAAACCAGGGCAGTCCCCTAAGCCACTGATCTACTGGGCATCGACTCGGCACACTGGGGTCCCTGATCGCTTCACAGGGAATGGATCTGGGACAGATTTCACTCTCACCATCAGCAGTGTGCAGGCTGAAGACCTGGCAGTTTATTACTGTCTACAGACTTACAGTGATTCTCCCACAGTGGTTCAGCCTCCAACACAAACCTTGAGAGTCTCACCAGCTGCCTGCACCACACAGCCCTGGGCCTGCACACTTCCCTCTTCTGTGTGATAGTAGGTGTGTTTAAGAGTTAATGAAAATGTTTGCAAAGCCCAGTTCAAAATTGTGGGTTCAATGTCTCTTATGTCTTTTGGTATGAAAAACTTTTATTTTAAAATGCAAAAAAAGAACTCAGTATTATATTTCTATGTAATTATATTTCTTATGTATTATATTTCTTATGTAATAAATTATTTCATCTCTGATGCTTACACATAAGAGAGTTATCTTTTTACAGTGTTGGAATTCTGATATCCAATATAATATCTTGACCTGATGTGATGATGATGAAAAACTTTATTTCAATTTGGAGGATCTAGGAAACAATATGTTTCTTGTTTTTTTACTAGATTACAGAGTGCTTTTCTCCCTTCCTTCCTACTTTTCTTCCTTCCTTTGTTTCTTCTTTCTTTCCTTCCTTTTTTTCCTTCCTGGTACTCATTCCTTGTGTTCATTATTTTATTTTCAATAAAATATTTTCCTTTTTATTACATGTTAGTTAATTACCTTCGTCGGCATGCATGTGAATGTGCATTAGTGTACCTTGTTTGCATATTCATTAGTGCCCATATAGTATGGCATGTTTGTGGAGGTCAGAGGACAATTTACACATGACGATTTCTTTTTCCATTTTGTTTCTGAGGATAAAACTCAGGTTTGACATCAGGCACGGTGGAAAGTGTCTTCGCCATATTAGTTATCCTGTTGTCCTTTAAGGTCTTTTATGACTGTTAATTCATTGAACACAATTTTAATGAAAGGCATGTCTTTCCAAAGTATTTTGACTATATACACTAACCTTCATTTTGCCTTTCCTTTCCTGCTATTTCTTCTTTCTGGTTAGGAGACATTCAGGGAAAGGGAATCAGGAGACATCTGGGCTTCCTGAAAGCATCTTAGTTTTTTTTTTTTTCTTTAATTTAAAAAAAAATTAGGGTGTACACTAGAGGTAAATCTGAGGCAAATATTGTGGTTCTAGAATATCTTCCTCTACTTGACACAACTTTTTCTGTCCTGCTATTACTGTATCTCTCAAAACTCTGGCATGGTGTGAAAGAGGCCTTCACTGCCATCATTCCCTGGGTATTTACCAGCCCTGGTTGAGGAGATCTCCTATACGATCTTTATGAAGATATACTGCTAATGATTTCATAGTTCCTGAGAATGATTTTATACATTTCCTGTTCTGATTTAAACAAATGTTAGACTTTAAGAAGTGAGATAGTTGATAGAAAGTTACAGGCACATTAAAGAGCTCTGTGAGCCTCCAGATGCCAAGTACATAAATCTTAACACAGATAGTTTATGCCTGAAACAGTTTTATTTTCCAAAAAATGAACATTCTAGTGGGTCAGTGAGTCTCAGTTTGCACTAGAGCATCTGGAAATTATTGCTTTAAATCTTAGATGAACTTTTGGAATCAGAGATTAATAAAGAATCTCTTAATGCAAAGACGTGTGAACAATTACCTGGCCATATATTAATCTGTGGACTTTCTTAACACATTATAAGAATTTCTAATATTCTGTACCTACCATGAAACTATCAGAAAGCTATTTGTTTAGAATAGCATGTAATCCCTTATCTTGCTAATTGCTGTGAAGCAATTATTCTTCTGTGCTAAGGACTCTATGTTAAAGGGTATAACTAGATCTAAATTCATAGAATAAACCTTGAAGCTCGATGGAATTTTCTTCATAAATACTTTGTATATATATAAATAGGTATATACATATGTGTGTTGGGATCAGTAAGCAGGCATCTCTAAGGCTCCCCAGGGGAGCTGACAAGCTGCACATCAGCATCTGTGAGGCCACCTCCAGAATCAGAGATGACTTGACTACTTGCACCTCCTGCAACCACAAGTTAGTTCTGAGCGTGCACTGGGTCACCTTCTAAGAGGACTTGCCACTGCTATTGTCTCTCCTTCCCACCTTGCTGAGACACAGTCTCTGTAATCAACCCTAAGCCCCCAGCCCTGCTTCCCCTAATAAAACCTCCTGTGTGGAACCTGTCTTATGGTGTGATTTATGAACACGCTGTAGAACTCTGCTGCACCGTCCTAACAATGTGTTTGCATGTTAATGTGTCCATCTGTTTTTGTGTACATGTTACACAAATGCTTGTCAATTTGTCTGTATGTAAGGAGCTCCTTTTATGCTTCATCCATAGAATATCTGTATAAATATGTACAGAGCTATATGAGTGATCAATTCTTTATGTGTGTTTATGGGCTGATAAATGGATATGGAAAGGTGCAAGATTCTGCAGGAGGCAGTCTGGGTTTGCTGAAGTCTCTACATAAGAAATGCTAGTTAACATCACCACCATCATCATAAGTTTAATGTGGCTCAAGCCTCTGACAGCTGATAGCAATTTGGGGGAAGCTTTCCAAACCCAGGCAATTAAGCTTTGACTGAGCCAGCCTCCAAAGGAGGACTCCACAATACAGAATCCACTGCATTCAGCCTGTTCTGGACCCAGTACATAGTGATAAACTGTCCAGAATCCCTTCTTGGCTCCTGCAATCAAGTTCCTTGCTTCCAGCAAGTTTCTGTGCAAGTTAGCTTCATTGAAAGATGGGGGCTGAGATTCCTTTTAACAGTTCTAGTTGTTTATCCCTGCTGGAGCAGTTAGCACCAACAACTTTCCTTGGCCAAGGCCTCCTTTCCAACAGTAAAAAGCTTCATGGCATAGGCTCTAGTATTTGGAAGTAAGTAAAATGAGTAGACAAGCTAGGGGCCCTTTGTCAGTCAAATTAGGACAGCCTGCTGTTAAAAAATTAAGAGCCCTTAGCTAAAGAGTGGTTCATGCAGCTTAAGAGCCAAAAAAAAAAAAAAAAAAAAAAAAAAAAAGCCATAATTTCAGTTGGCAAGGCACCAGACCTCAAGTCTGGAGGTTCAGAAGTCAAATCCAAGGCTCCTCTCCTTTTCAGTTCTTATGACCAGTAACCCCAAGTAGCAAGCTTCCTCCCTCTCACCCTCTGAACGCCACACTCCCTCTCTCTTTCCAACATGTGCCCCTCCCCAAGTCTACTGATAAAGGAGGTCCTCCCTCTGATCCTAGTCTATCAGGTCTCATCACTAGTGGCTGCATTGACTTCTTCCTCTGTGTCCTGGTAAGGCTGCTCCCTCTCAGGGGGAGGTAATCAAAGAACATGCCAATTAGTTTTTGTCAGAGACAGTCCCTGTCTCCATTACTATGAACCCACTTGGACACTGAACTGCTGTGTGCTACCTCTGTGCAGGGGTTCCAGGCCATCTCCATGATTGGTCCTTGACTGCACTATCGGTCTCAGAAAAGACCCCTGTGCCCAGACTTTTCAGATCTGTTGCTCTTCTTGTGGAGCTTCTGTCCTTTCCAGATCTTAATATCTCCCACTTCTTTCATAATATTCCCTGCACTCTGCCCAAAGTTTGGCTATGAGTCTCAGCATCTGCCTCGATACCCTGTAGTACAGAGCCTTTCAGAGGCCCTCTGTGGTAGGCTCCTTTCCTGTGCCCTGTTTTCTCCCTCCTCTGATGTCCTCTGATGTTAGCGGTTTACAGAGGAGATCTTCATGTGCTCATCAGAAATTATTTAACATTTTAAACCTGAGAAGTAGATGTATAAAATTGCATATGTAATTCAAAATAGAGGGATATTCATACTGGATAAGTGAATATTTATTTTTCAATAATATTTGTGACTCAATGATGCAACATTAACATCAGATAAATACTTTGCTTTGGATAGATGATGCCCTGAGCTGCCTTGAAAACAGGTTATTAATGATACACATTTTGGACAGATTGTCTCCATGTATAGATTAGATTGGTCTAGAAGTTGCTCTGTAACCCAGGCTGGCCTCAAAATCATGGATCTCTTATTTTGTCTCCAGTTCTGGGAGTACAGATGTGAATCTCCACACCTTGCCAAGATATTTCATGTATTTATTTTTTCTATTTTACTTTACACACGATTCAGGCTTCATAATTTACTTCTCATATATAATTTCAGATTTCAATAATATGAAGTCTTGGTAGGTTCTGTGGTTTCACTTATTCCTATTGATTTTTCATTCATAACCACACTTTTTTTTTTCACCTTTTGGATAGCAACAATCGCTGGTGTAATGTTGAATTGTTCTCCATAAAATCATTACATAGATTAGGATGGCTCTGTCCCCTTCTGGAGAGATTTACCTCTTCATGATGTCAGAAGCCCATCTTAACTCTGTTTCAATACTGCTAATTTCTAAATTACACTAGCATTTGTTTTTTTTCTTTATTAATTACACTTTACTCACTTTGTATCTTCCCGCCATGGTTCCCTTCCTCCTCCGTCCCAATCCCTCCCTTCCTCCGCCCTCTGCATGCATGCCCCTCCCCAAGTCCACTGATAGTGGAGGACTTCTTTTCCTTCCTTCTGATCCTAGTCAATTAGGTCTCATCAGGAGTGGCTGCATTGTCTTCTTCTGTGGCCTGGTAATGATGCTTTCTCCTCAGGAAGAGGTAATTAAAGAGCAGGCCAATCAGTTCATGTCAGAGACAGTCCCTGTTCCTATTACAATGGAACCCCCTTGGATACTGAACTACCATGGGATACCTCTGTGCAGGGGTTTTAGGTTATCTCCATGCATAGTCCTTGGTTGGAATAGCAGTCTCAGGAAAGACCCCTGTGCTCAGATTTTTTGGTTCTGTTGCTCTCCTTATGGAGTTCCTGTCCTCTCCAGATCTTACTGTTTTCCACTTCTTTCCTAAGATTACTTGCACTCTGCCCAAAGGTTGCCCATAAGTCTCAGTATCTACACTGATAGTCTGCAGGGCAGAGCTTCTCAAAGGTCCTCTGTGTCAGGCTCCTGACTTGTTCCCTCTTTTCTCCTTCTTCTGATGCCCATCCAATTTGCCTTTCTGGATAGGAAGGAATTGATCATTTTATCAAGAGTCTTCCCTCTTGATTAGTTTCTTTAAGTGTGCAGATTTTAGTAGGTTTATCCTATATTATATGTCTATATGAGTGAGTATATACCGTGTGCATCCATCTGCTGCTTGGATAACTCATTCAGAATGATCTTTGCCAGATCCAACCATTTACCTGCAAATTTCATGATTTCCTTGTTTTTTATTGCTGAGTAATATTCCATTGTGTAGATATAACACAATTTGTGCATCCATTCCTCCACTGAGGGGCATCTGGGCTGTTTCCAGCTTTTGGCTATTACAAATAAGGCTGCTACAAACATGGTTGAGCAAATGTCCTTATTGTGTACTTGAGAATCTTTTGGAAATATGCCTAGGAGTGGTATAGCTGGATCTTGAGGAAGCGCTATAAAGATGCCAAATCCATTCAATGGAAAAAAAGACAGCATCTTCAACAAATACTGCTGGTCTAATTGGAAGTCAACAGGTAGAAAAATGCAAATAGATCCATATTTATCACCCTGCACAAAACTAAAGTCCAAGTGGATCAAAGACCTCAACATAAAACTAAACACACTAAGCCGCTTAGAAGAAAAACTGGGGAATACCCTTGAACTCATTGGCACAGGAGACAACTTCCTGAACAGAACACCAACAGCACAGGCTCTAAGAGCAACAATTAATAAAAAAAAGCATGAAATTGAAAAGCTTCTGTAAAGCAAAGGTTACTGTCGTCAGAACAAAACGACAGTCTACAGATTGGGAAAAGATCTTCACCAACCCTATATCTGACAGAGGGCTAATATCCACTATATATAAAGAACTAAAGAAGTTAAACAGCAAAAAATCAAGTAATCCAATTAAAAAATGGGTACAGAGTTAAACAGAGAATTCTCTGCAGAGGAATATCGAATAGCAGAGAAACACTTAAAGATATGCTCAACCTCATTAGCCATCAGGGAAATGCAAATCAAAACAACCCTGAGATTTCACCTTAGACCCATCAGAATGGCTAAGATCAAAAACCCAAGAGACAACACATGCTGGAGAGGTTGTGTAGAAAGAGGAACCCTCCTCCACTGCTGTTGGGAATGTAAACTTGTACAACCACTCTGGAAAGCAATCTGGTGCTTTCTCAGACGACTAGGAATAGCATTTCCTCAAGAACCAGCTACACTAGCATTTGTATTCCTTGAATAAAACTCATGGCAGTGTTAGTCTAGAGGAAAGGCTTTTTGAAAAATCTGGTTTTTCCTCTTTTTTTTTTCTGCAGATTTAGATCCCTCTTGCAATTTCCTGAAGTTGTGGGGAGGATACTTGATAGTTTTTGCTGAATATGCATTGTTTTGAGATTAAGGTTCCTATGATCTCAGTCTTAAATTAATGTCTGCCAGGATATCCACAGAATGAATGCTGGGCAGCACTTTGCATCTTAGTCCTTAGTTTATCTATGAAACTAGAGCCCAAATATTTGAGGCCCTGTTCTCTGACTTCACTATCACAGTGGCTTTGGAGATGAGTAATATTGAACATATTTAGCCTCAATTCTCTTTTACCATTTCATCTTTTCTTCCATGTTCCCTCTCTTCTATTGCATGCTTTCTTACTCTGTTTCTTTTTGTTGTTGTTTTGATGTTTTGAACATACCCTATTATTTCCCTAGAACTGTCAATCTGAGAGAGCTCTACTAATGTTTCTACGGAAATCAATTGATTTAAACATGTCTTGGATTTTAAGCCAGGTCTGCTCTTAGAACACTTAGTACTTTTCTGTTTGAGAGTTCTAAAGCAATATTTTTCAGTGATTGCTCTCTGTAGTCATATTGTTGACTGTTGATTGACACCAGCTACACTCACAGACAATGCACAGGCATTTGCTTTTGTATTTGCTGAGTGCTTTGCATGGGCCCCCTGCAGCCCATTCCACCTGCTGAGAATTTATAAACCAGCCTTTGCGGTGAGAACTGAACTGCATTAGACAGCAAAGGGAGCAAGATGAAGTCACAGACCCAGGTCCTCATTTCCCTGCTGCTTTGGGTGTCTGGTGAGAAATTCAAAATATTATAATCTTTACAGAGTCACTTCTTTGTAGATAAGAAACTTAGAGTCTGCCAGGCTTAGTATTTCATATTTCAATAATAATACTCTGACATGATAGTACAAATATATTAAGTGACAAATTTCAACTGTTTTATAATCTGTGTTTGTATTTATATGCATATTCATTGTGTATTCCTGATTGCAGGTACCTGTGCAGACATCTTAATGACTTAGTCTCCAACCTCCCTTGCTGTGTCAGCAGGAGAGAAAGTCTCCATCAGCTGCAGGTCCAGTCAGATCCTTTTATACAGCAGTAACCAAAAGAACTACTTGGCCTGGTACCAGCAGAAACCAGGGCACTCCCCTAAGCTGCTGATCTACTTTGCATCCACTCGAGACACTGGGGTCCCTGATTGCTTCACAGGCAGTGGATCTGGGACAGACTTTACTCTCAGCATTAACATTGTGCAGGCTGAAGATGTGGCAGTTTATTACTGCCAACATTATTATAGTACTCGTCCCACAATGGTTCAGCCTCCAACACAAACCTCCTTGAAAGTCTCACCAGCTGTCTTCACCACACACAGCCCTGGCCCTCAACACTTCCCTCTTTTGCCTGATAGCAAGTATGCCTGAAAAAGTGATGAATAGTTTGCCAAGCCCAGTACACATTATGGTTTCAGTGTCTTTTATGTCTTTTGGTATGAAAATCCTTTATATGAAAATGCAAAAAAAGAACTCTATTATCATTCATTTTCTTCTATAGAACTTGGGGGACATAAAGGAGGCCATTACATCACTGTAAGAAATCTGGAAGCTGATGTAGATGTTTTTAAACAGCAAACTGCTGTTGTAACACAAGAAGAATGACAAAGATAATCAGGATAACTAGTCTATAGAATTCCAGGGAGAGCAGATAGCCAAGAATTGACACAGAACAAGAAGCAAAAAAAGAGTGATACAACACTTTTTAAAAAATTGTGGAGAAGCACCAGAAGAAGATGAGGCTGTTCAAGCAGAGCCCCAGTAGTACAGAGGAAACATCTACCAAAATGCTGAGGAGAGATGTTTTGTACTCAAATAGAGGAAATGCAAACTTCTGCCCTAGGCAACCATACCAGACATGTATCTTTACTGGATTCCATACTTCAGAGGTTTTATAAGAAAACTTCAGAATAAGAAGTGTGGTATGGGGATTGATTTTAGAGGAAAAAAAAAGGCTGATGGTAAAATATCAAGCATCAATATATCAATTTGAAAACTCCACAGAAGCATCAAGGATGACACATTGAACCCCTCAAAAAATTGCACCTCATCAGAAGGAAAGAAAGGAATTCCTTTTCCAAAGCTCATTAAAAATTACTGATATTCCAACCAAGAACTATGCATGGAGATAACCTAAAACCCCTGCACAGAGGTAGCCCATGGCAGTTCAGTATCCAAGGGGGTTCTATTATAATAGGAACAGGGACTGTCTCTGACATGAACTGATTGGCCTGCTCTTTAATTACCTCTTCCTGAGGAGGAAGCATCATTACCAGGCCACAGAAGAAGACAATGCAGCCACTCCTGATGAGACCTAATTGACTAGGATCAGAAGGAAGGAAAAGAAGTCCTCCACTATCAGTGGACTTGGGGAGGGGCATGCATGCAGAGGGTGGAGGAAGGGAGGGATTGGGATGGGAGAAGGGAGAGAAATACAGGGGGATACAAAGTGAATAAAGTGTAATTAATAAAGAAAAAAAAAGAATACTGATACAAAAAAAAATCCTCTTCTAGGAGGACCCGGGGTAAGAAGATCAATCCTCACTTAGTAAGATGAAGAGGAAGAATATTGGAAGAAGGAGAAAACAAGAAACAGGACAGGAGCCTACCACTGAGGGCCTCTGAAAGACTCTACCTAGCAGTGTATCAAAGCAGATGCTGAGGCTCATAACCAAATTTTGGGCAGAGTGCAGGGAATCATATGAAAGAAGAGGTAGTTAGTAAGACCTGGAGAGCACAGGAACTCCACAAGCCGAGGAACAAACCCAAAATATCTGGGCTCAGGGGTATTTTCTGAGACTGATACTCCAACCAAGGTCCATTCATGGATATAACCTAGAACCCCTGCTCAGATGTAGACCATGGCAGCTCAGTGTCCAAGTGGATTCCCTAGTAAGGGAAAGAGGGACTGTCTCTGACATGAACTCAGTGGCTGGCTCTTTGACCACCCCCATCCTTGAGGGAGGAACAGCCTTGCCAGGCCACAGAGGAGGAAATTGCAGCCAGTCCTGATGAGACATGATAAGCTAGGGTAGGATGGAAGGGGAGGAGGACCTTCATTATCAGTGGACTTGGAGTGGGGTATGGGAGGAGATGAGGGAGGGAGGGTGGTACTGGGAGAGAATGAAGGACTGGGCTACAGCTGGGATGCAAAGCGAATACAACGTAATTAATGTAAAAAATAAATATAAAAAGTTAAAAAATAAATAAAAACTCTTCTTTTCTAAAATGGACAAACTGAATTGCAAACTCATTACTTATGAAATATCTATAAAACTTTTCCTTTGAGCCTGTTATGTTTTTAGGAGAGAAGCAGCTGAAGTTCTGTATGGTTTCTTGCAGAATCATTCTATGACTTGTCTTAACTGTAAGTCAGTTGGGCACTGATCATGGACTTTCACATGGTTTCTGGTGAAAGAATGGACAATGAACATCCACATGAAATCTTGGGTCACTCCATGCCATGAGCCTCAGCATGGTCTCCTGTACAGAGCACAGACACCAACACTGCCCTCTACCACAGCCGTGGCCACAGACACTGTCAGAGTCTTTGGCAGCAGCACAGTCCAAGAACATCAGTATGGCCTCAGGTGGCAGTACACAACACTCAAGATAATCTATGGACATCCTCATGGATTCAGGTGGAGGATCATCTTTATGACCTTCTGATGCAAAATTCCCAAATAAACAAGAAAGATATTATGGAAAAAAAAAACCTCCCAAAATCAAGTTAATGAGCTGCAGTGTAAACAAGAATTAAGAATCCCTTCCCTTCCAGTTTAATCAAGTTCGAGAAGAAATTCTACAGAAGCAGATCACTAAACTCTTGAAGAATTGAAAGAAGGAAAAACAAAACAGCCCCCTTCCAAAACACATATATAATAAATGAAACATTTCATGAGCATAAAAAGGAAAATTATTTAGGTGGAAATGAAGTATATATAAGCAAAGAGAAAGAAGGAATTCCAGGTTATTGTAAGACAAACATCGCAAGTAGTAGAAAATGAGCAAAACAAGGAAAAGTTGAGAAGTAGAAGAGACCTGTGCAGTGGTCTACACCACTGACCAAAAGTTCTCAAAGAGCTCCTATCACATCCCTTTCAAACAGAAGAAGGTTCCATAGCTACTTCTGCTACAATTTTTATATGGATGGCAGAATTGGGAGTAGGCAGTTCCTTCCTGTCAGACAGGCACATCAGACTGACCCCTCCATTAGTATTATTCACCCTCAGCTTCAAGTTCCTGTGCTCTTGAGATTACCCATTCCATACAAACCTCACACTCCTACTTCATTCTCACACTCCTACTTTTCCTCTGCCCAAATGATTGCCAGACATCTACTGGCAACTGACTCCCCTAAATTGTCTAGGTGTTCTCAGACATCAAACACGCTAAACAAATCCTAAATACTACTTACCCAATTACAAGATGTAACCAAGGAAGCCATTTCATCACACACTCTCTCTCTCTCTCCTTGACACACACACACACACACACACACACACACACACAAACATTCATGATTAAACCCTCACTTGGGTCAAGGTCATCCAACAAAATCTCTCCTCAAATACTTAAATGCTTCCTACAGTTTTCTTTTTGCCTCTTCTTCAGATTCATTGCTTGATCACAGTCCGTCTCTCTGCCAATACCATAGTAACCAATTCCCTTTAGGAAGGATACTACATACTTATCAATGTATAAGTCCCAACCAAGTGGTTGGGACCAACATGTTGAAAACTCTTAATTAAACAAACCTGTTATTGTTAATCAGCATCCTCTAGTAAAGCAATAGTTTTTTGTTAATTTTCCTTCCATACAAAGTAAAAGGTGAGGAGTGATCGTCTGAAAGTCATCATCAACCCAAAAGACCGAAAATGTGCTCGTGAGCACTTAATCTGGAAATATGATCACGTGGTCTGATTCTAGGACCTCTGACAATCAGCTTCTGTCTCAGCAGTTTCAACCTGGAAGTGGAGCAGAAAATCAGACAAACCAGCACTGTCTCACCAAGAAAAAGCGAAGCTGGTAACAGTGTACTTTCATACTCTTGGAGTTGGCATCAATTCCACATGAGTCCAAACCTTGAACAAAAGTCCCGGTCCAGTCTGAGGTAATGCTATTTTCTAACAATAACTTCCCTCCTCAGGAGCATCTAAATGGGTGTCATTAATAAGGGCATGTTTGGGTGGAAAATAAAGATGTTAACACAGAACTGTAATTTGAAGCTATTTGACTATTCAAGAGGAATTCATCCCAGTCATTTATGTGAAACATTATGTAAACTTCAAGGTATGAGTAGAGATCATTGTGTTTCTCTTAAGTTACAACAGTTCTGACCTTTGGATCTGGAATGCCCCTCAAAGTGCATGTGTTAAATTAGTGGCTCCCATTGGCCTAGCTTGGGGAAAGTGACTGGGTCAGAGAGGCAGAGCAGAAATCCACATTCTCATAGGTCCTTCTCCTACAGTGCAGCAAGGAATGTATGTTTTTTCCCCTGAGACATAGGTCTTAAACTCCCCCCACTGATTTTCTTTTTAAATGTCCTAGCCATTCTTTTTTATCTATCTATCTATCTATCTATCTATCTATCTATCTATCTCTTATTGATTTATTTAATTTACTGCAATGTATTCTCTTTGTATCCCAACTGAAACTCCCTCCCTCAGAAGGCCTCTGAAAGACTTTATACAAAAAGATATTAAAGTAGATGCTGAGACCAAACTTGGGGTAGAGTGCAGGGAATCTTATGAAAGAAGGGGGAGATTGAAAGACCTGGAGTGGAATGGAGAACCTTTTTTGTCTTTTGATCAGCCTTCTTTTCCTCATGACTACAAAGGCTATCCTGCAGTGCCATTTCACTCAGTAAACTGTAAGATATATCATTAGAACAGAATCACTTTTTAGAGGGCCATTCATTCTATGCTGCTTTTTGTGAGAATGTGTGATAGGACCTAAAGGATATTAAGTGAGCATCATTACTGACAAGAAAAGGCACCACAACCAATGAGTGAAATGTTACAAGCAGAAGCATTACATATTTCTGGTCTGTAGGTAAAGTGACTATACTTATCAATGATACATATTTAAATCTTACTTTTATTTTTATTCACCTACCAAAAAAATGATAAATGATTGAGGTAGGCTATATGCTAATTATATATGCATGCACACTTGTTTTGAAACATCACAGAGAATGTAACCTCATATATGTGACTATTTTATAGCAACAGGATTCTTTTTATTTCCAAATATAAAAAACATAATAGAAGAGGTTCATGCCATACCATTCCCTCATTGACATTTCATTGGCATGAGGACTACAGTGGATGGTATATTTGGCAGAATCTAGAATCATCTAGAAGATAAGCCTCTGGCCATACTTGTGGCCATACATCTATATGGAGATTAGCCTTTGGGAATGTCTGAGAGGGATCATCTTGATTAAGTGAATTCACGTAGGAAAACCATTTCAACCCTGGGCAAGACTGTTCTCAGCATGTGGATATTGACCTCCATAAAATGCAGAGAGTGGCCTGAGCTCTAGCATTCTGCACACTCTCTTTCTCAGTTGGGTAGTGATATGAGCAGCTGCTTCATACTCCTTCCAGTTTGACTTCCACACTATAATAGGTTGTATGTTTGAACTGTGTTCACAAACAAAACATGTTCCCAAATTACTAACAAATGTTCCTTGTTTCATTTTTTTCAGTGTAGTTTATCACAATAAAAAGCGAAATTAGGGCCCATCCCTATCAACCTGAAACGGGTATCTTCACTAATCTGATTCTTCAGGAAATGCAAGCTTGGCAGCTCTCCAGGATAGATGGAGAGGAATATTGGATTCTGTATCATTATGACATCCCCACTGAACCCTAAGCTAAGAAGAGAGAAAGGTTAAATTAAATACAAACACTGAGTTGTTCCTATGATTTCCTCTTACTGCTTCTATCAAATGAAAGAATTTTCATGTGTAAGTAACTTCCTTTCCACCTTAGATCCAAAGAAGCACAGACTTTACAAGGCACAAGGAACCTTTAGAAGTCATTTATTCATCCTCCTCTTTCACTGTCCATCGCTTCCTGAGTCAGAGTCTTCAGCAGCACATAGTACTTTATTTTTCCATGGATCTCCCTCATTCTCCATCATGTCTATTTACTCAGTGGCATTGTTGGATTGAGATTTGTCTAATTTTTATGAGCCCTGACTGCTCTTCAAAGGATCTAGGTTCAATTCCCATCAGACATGGTAGGTGACAACGATCCATAACTCTGGCACCAGGTACATACTTCGTGTACAGACGTGTATCCAGACAAAATAATCACAGACATAAAAATGTCAAAAAGATCCTTACTTCATCTCTATTTGTCTACCAGTATGTTGTCTACAGTTGTTGAAGCTGAAGGGTCACTAATGGGTATTTCTTTCGTACATCCAGGGACATGTGTCAAAGAACACTCAGTTCTGACAGGTTGCTTTGAGTTCTCTAACCTCACCCTCTCTCCTACTGACTCAGAGAATCTGTTCAGGCTCTCCTGAGAGAAGCACTACCTGTGGGCTCTAAGCTCCTAAAGCAGAACAGTTTTTGTTCATGGTTGTCACTCTGTATAAGGATCTCCTATCTCTAAAATGCAGGAGTAAACTTCTATATCCTCAGTACCATGTTGTTGATCTTAATTAAGTACAATATGTCAATGTTTTGTCTGATTTATTGAAAATAATTCTATGTCTACTATTTCTTGTCACATATAAGGGATAGACATAGCCACTCTTCCAGAGAATAAAAGACTCTAAGTGCTGGAACAGAAAAGCTGAGTTCAGGATTGTACTGTCTCAGAATAATTTGCATCTGAGATTGATATTCCCTGGTCTTCCATCCACAGTGGTGTCCACGGAAGGGGGTACTGTGTCCCGGGAGCTGAAGGACATCAGCTTCAGAATTCCTTATTACAAGGGTGAAATCATATTGATCAATATTTTCTTCAGCGAGCAGTGTTATAGTCCATTTCTAATCAATTGGAACATAATTTAATGCACCAGTACATACTGTGAATACTTGATAAGTGACTAAGGACTATTGGGATTTTTATATTGTATATAATATAACAAAATTTTTATCTTTTTAGACGCTGTGCTCTCTGCTTGCATGCTGTGAGAAACCCATGAAGTCTTTAGAAATGTAAAATCTCTGTCTTCATTCTTCTAATCTGAAGGAGCAGCTGTTAATGTCATGAGATCAGAGTCTGACCTCACTGCTGCTATCACAAGAAGTGTATATTTCAGTGAAGATCATAGGCCTATGACAACTCGTTAGATATTGACAGGAGCATAGCTCCTTTTCTGTCATAGTCTAGACCTTGCGATTAGGAACTTCCTGGATCCACATATGCTCTACCTATCTCCTAGGATGTTGTTTTAGCTGTTTACAGAAGAGATATGCATATGCTTATCAGAAATTATTTAACGTTTTATACTTGAAGAGTAGATGTATGAAATTATATATGTAATTCAAAATAGAAGGAAATGTATATTGCATAAATGATTATTTATTTTTCAATAATATTTGTGGCTTCATGGTGAAGTATTAACATCAGATAAATAATTTGTGTTGGGTAGATAATGCCATAAGTTGCCTTGTAACCAGGTGATTAATGACTCATGTTTTTGAGAGACTGTCTCCATGTATAGATTAGATTGGCCAAGAAGATGGTATGTTCCCAAGGCTGGCCTCAAACTCCTGAGACTCTTGCATTTTTCTCTCCAGTTCTGGGAGTACAGATGTGGATCTCCACTCCTTGCCATGATATTTTATTTACTTATTTTTCTCTTATATTTTACACATAATTTTGACTTTAAAATTTACTTCTTAAATATTCTTTCAGAGTTCCATAATACGAAATCCTGGCAGACTCTGTAATTTCTCTTATCACTATTGATTTTGTTTTACATTGACAAACTGTTTTTCACCGTTTGTATAGCAACAATCTCTGATGTAGTGCTCTATTGGTCTCTACAGAATCATAATTTAGATTAAATTGGGTGTGCCCCTTCTGGAAAGACCTACCTGTTCATGAAGTCAGAAGCTCATCTTGATCCAATTTTGATACTGCTGATTTCTAAATTACACATGCATTTCAATTTCTTGAATAAAAAATACTCATGGCAGTTTTGGTCTACAGCAATGACTTCATGAAAAATCTTTTATTTTCCTCATTTATTTCTAGAGATATAGACCCCTCTTCAATTTCCTGAGGTTGTGGGGAAGATACTTGATAGTTTCTGCTGTGTCTCCTTTGCTTTGAGATTAAAGTTCCTCTGATCTGTCTTAAATTAATGTCTACCAGGATTTCCACAGAGTTAATTCTGGGTTACTCTACACAACTTAGTCCCTAGTTTATCTAAGAAACTACAAATGTCTGAGGTCCTATTCTCTGTCTTCAGTATAAAAATAGCTTTGGAGTAGAGTAATATTGAACACATTTAGCCTCAATTCTCTGTTTTCCTTTCATTTTTTTCTTCTGTTTTCTTTTATGGCATGTTTTCTTACTCTGTTTCTTTTGTTGTTGTTGTTGTTGTGATTTTTTTAACATATCCTATCATTTCCCTAAGTATGGCAATCTGAGATAGCTCTATTAATGTTTCTACAGAAGTCAGTTGATTTAAACATATCTTGGATTTTAACCCAGATCTGCTGCTAGAACACCTAGTACTTTTCTTGTGAGAGCTGTAAGGCAAACTCTTTCAGTGATTGCTCATGCTCCCTGTCATAGTATTTTTGACTGTTGATTGACACCACCTATGTTCAATGCACAGGCATCTGTTTTTTGTATTTGCTGACTGCTTTGCATGGGTCCTGTACAGCCCAGCCCAGATGCTGAGAATTTAAAAATCAGCCTTTGCAGAGAACTGAACTGCATCAGACAGCAGAGGAAGCAAGATGAAGGTACAGACCCAAGTCCTCATATCCCTGCTGGTTTGGGTGTCTGGTGAGAAAATAAAAATATTATAATCTTTGCAGTGTCATTTCTTTGTAGATAAGAAACTTCGAGTGTGCCAGTCTACAGGTCCAGTCAGAGTATTTTAAGCACTTTAAGCCAAAAGAACTACTTATCATGGTACCAGGAGAAACCAGGGCAATCCCCTAAACTGATCTACTGGGCATCCACTGGGCTCACTGGGGTCCCTGATCGCTTCACAGACAGTGGATCTGGGACAGATTTCACTGTCACCATCAACAGTGTGCAGGCTGAAGACCTGGCAGTTTATTAGTGTCAGCAGAGTAACAGCTATCCTCCCTCAGTGTTTCAGCCTCCAACACAAACCTCCTTGAGAGTCTCACCAGCTGTCTGCAACACACACAGCCCTGGCCCTGAACATTCCCTCTTTCTGTGTGACAGCAGGTGTGACTAAAAACATGATAAAAAAGTTCACAGAGCCCTTTATTATATTATGGGTTCCAAGATTCTTTTTTCTGCTTTAAATTTTTTTTATTAATTACAGTTTATTCACTGTACTCACTCCCTCCCCCATCCCTTCTGAATCCCACCCTCCCTCCCTCTTCTCCTATGTCTCTACAAACTTCTCCCAGGAGATCTGAGAAGCAGGACATCTGGCATCTGTGAAGCCACTCCATATTGTCAGGGACTTTTGACCACCTGCTGACCACTTGCAAATTAGTACTTCTGCACATGTAATGGATCACCTTATAAAAGGATTTGCCCCTACTTCTCTCTCTCTCTCTTTTTGTCTTTCTTCCTCTCTCTATTTCCTGCCTTCCCCAGAGACAGTCATTGTGACCCTGTCACTCTTCCCCTAATAAAAACTCCCAAGTGGAAACTGTTAGTGGTGTGATTTATGAACCAGGGTAGAACTCCACTGCACTATCCTAACAATGTATTTGCAAGTAAATTTGTCCTAATAATTATAAGATATAGAAGAGCTGATATAAAACGTAAAGCCATACAGAACACATTGAATGAAATAAAAACAGAAAATGGCATATATAGAGAAAAGCTTGACAAACAAAAAGGGGCATTTATTTCCACAAATAGACATTGCTTGAAGGACTTCTCCATGTCAAATATTATATCTATAATGCAAAAAATTACAAAGTAAAATGTTCAAAGATATAACAGAAAAATGCCAACTCTACTCCAAAAGCAAATGTAGCAGAATGACTTGTGAATTCTCATACAAAATCTTAAAGAGCAGAAAAGCATGAAACAATGTATTTCATCCCAATTGTAGGTAATTGACAAATAATTAAGTATGTAAAGAAAAATTATATATAAATTTGAGGGAATAATAAGGCCATTACAAAAAAATCACCAACTATGGAAAAGACCATGACCATTAAGAGAGCACTACAGAAGATACTATAAAAATACTATACATATAGAAAGAAGAAAGGGCGTTTGAAGTGTGAGAGCACAGAAAAATGGTGATGTCATGACCAGAATACATGGACACTGGGTAGCAGAAAAAGACATATCATTATCTTATTCAACCCTGCAAAACAGAAAACTCCAAAATAGTTGGGGAGTAGGGAGAAAGGAAACGAACAAATAACAAGAACCAAGAACCAAAATTATTGAAATTGAAAACATGTCTTAATAACCGTATGTGAGTCCAAATCAGAAATAAAGTTGCATGTATTGTTGGACTAGACTAAAAACTGTGTTTGTTTTCTCAAGAAACAGACCAACTGGTAATTACATACAGATGCTGAGAGTCAAATGATGGAAGTAAATCTACCAAGAGAATGGAGACCACACCAAGCTGGCAAAGCAATTTCGATGTCAGCTACAGAAGAATACAAACTAAAGCTGAACCAAACTGATTAAGAAAGCAATATATGAAATGAATCAACAAAAATACAAATGCATGTACCCCACACTTTTGCATTTAATTTTATGAAAAATAAACAGGCATAGAAAAGACATAGGTCGGATATGTCCTGATGTAGCAGCAGGGTATGCCTGGATCCTTCCTTGGGCTCTCATAGGCCACAGTCAAGGTATTATCAAGGCTGCATTCTCATCTGCATACTCAAGAAAATTTTCTTGCAAGACCTGTGAGGATGTTGGTACAATCATGTTTCTTTCTTAGTCAAAGGCTGTGACTTTAAGGAAGTGCTGACTCAGTTACTCAGGATGTCATGAGAAGAAGCATAATCCTTCATGTCCAATGGTTTTCACAATTGCGGACAGAGCATGCATTAAGAAAATCATCAAGGATGTGGAAGATTTCAAGACTACAATTAATCAGCCTTTTCCAGGATAAGTTGGCTGAACAATATCCCTAAACACAGAAAAATAAGTTCTAATTATAATGTACAAAAACTAAGGAAATCAATCTGGTGCTTTCTCAGATAATTAGGAATAGTGCTGACTCAAACTCCAGCTGTAGCACTCATGAGCATATATCCAAAATATACTCAAGTATACAACAAGGACATTTGCTCAGCCATGTTCATAGCATCTTTATTCATAATATCCAGAATCTGGAAACAACCCAGATGTCCCTCAGTAGAGGAATGGACACAGGAATTATGGTACATTTATGCAATGGAATACTACTCAGCAATTAAAAACAAGGAAATCATGAAATTTGCAGGCAAATGGTGGGAACTAGAAATGATCTTCCTCAGTGAGGTGTTAGTATAACTTTCTTTGGGAATATATAGGATTTACCCTTGTTCATTCAAATGATGATTTCTTTATACAACTATTTGTTTTCAATCTAGACATTGCATTGTGATGTTTATTCTAAGCATCACCTGTCTCAAGTTTGTGTAAACATGCCACCATTTGTTCTCTGTATTTTCAATTAAACAGCTAGCCAATGCTGTGCAATGAAGAGAATAGGGTGGGACATCCTGGTCAGGAAGGGAGGAGAAGGACATGAGTGGGAAGACTGATAGAGGAGACAGGACAGGACGTCAAATCACAAGGAGAGATGAACCGGACCTAAGCTATGACTAAAAGTATTTATTACTGGTGAAATCTGAATGGTAGGAAACTATGTGGGCTTGGAGGTTTAATATGGAGTAATTATTGCCTGGAATTGTGATCTAGATTAATTAAATAAATCCTACTCTCTTTGTGGTGATTTGGATATACAGCAGGTTTAGAAATAACCACTGCTTAACTCAAAGAGAAATCAATATAAAAAATTAATAACCCACAATATATGGCACCCAACTAATCTAAGTATCCAAACCCTTTAAATCATATTTTAACATAATTAAGCTCCCAGGAAACAACCCAAACTCAAAACCTAAATACCCATATGAAGTTGAGAATATTTCTTTCAAGTTCTGTCCATAATTGTGTTAGTATTTTGATGGGAATTGCATTGAATCTGTAGATTTCTTTTGGTAAAATGTCCATTTTTACTATGTTAATCCTGCCAAGCCATGAGCATGGGAGATTTTTCCATTTTCTGATATCTTCTTCTAATTTTTTCTTCAGAGACTGGAAATTTCCATACAAGTCTTTGACTTTCTTGGTTAGGGTCACACCAAGGTATTTTATGTCCTTTGTCGCTATTGTGAAGGATGTTGTTTCACTAATTTCTTCCTCAGCCCTTTTGTCTTTTGTATACAAGAGGGCTACTGATATTTTTGAATTAATTTTCTATCCAGCCACTTTGCTGAAGGTGTTTATCAGCTGTAGGAGCTCTCTGGTAGAACATGATCTGATTGGCCTGTTTTTTGATCACCTCCCCCTGATGGGGGAGCAGCCTTACCACAGAGGAAGACAATGCAGCCACTGTTGATGAAACCTAATAGAGTAGGATCAGAAGAAAGGAAAACAAGACCTCCCATATCAGTGGACTTGGGGAGGGGCATGCATGGAGAAGGGGGAGGAAGGGAGAAATTGGGAGAGGAGGAAGGAAGGAGCTACAGGGGAGGATACAAAGTGAATAAAGTATAATTAATAAAAGATTAAGAAATATTTGCTTTAAAAAATACATCGCATTAAAAAAATCCTTAAAAACTCTCAGGACAATTACTGTCTCTTTAAGAGAGACTCTTAAACAGATCCTGAAACAAAAGACAGCCTACATGAGCAGACCTGAGACTTAACATAACAAAACTGGATGCCACTA
Organism: Meriones unguiculatus; assembly: GCF_030254825.1. NCBI lineage: Eukaryota > Metazoa > Chordata > Mammalia > Rodentia > Muridae > Meriones > Meriones unguiculatus. The sequence goes on along the minus strand of NC_083353.1, from coordinate 20,650,003 downwards.
AAGTCTAATATGAGGGTTACACAAGCCTAGCTTCCTTATCTTGTTGCTGGCTCAGCTCAGTACAGAGCAACAACAGCAGCCATGGCTGGAAAGAAAGGAACTGGAGACAGATAGACATCTAGACAGAGCTTGGCTTCAAACTGCATCTGAATATTTGCCTCAGATTGGTATAGCTAGGTCTTGAGGTAGCACTATTCCTAATTGTCTGAGAAAGCGCCAGATTGATTTACAAAGTGGTTGTACAAGTTTACATTCCCACCAGCAATGGAGGAGGGTTCCCCTTTCTCCACAACCTCTCCTGCATGTGTTGTCACTTGAGTTTTTGATCTTAGCCATTCTGATGGGTGTAAGGTGAAATCTCGGGGTCGTTTTGATTTGCATTTCTCTAATGACTGAAGACATTGAGCATTTATTTAAGTGTTCCTCTGCCATTTGATATTCCTCTATTGAGAATTCTGTTTAGCTCTGTACCGCATTTTTAATTGGATTACTTAATTTGTTAGTGTTTAACTACTCAAGTATATAACAAGAACATTTGCTCAACTATGTTTGTAGCTGTTTTATTTGTAATAGCCAGGAGCTGGAAACAACAGAGGTACCCCTCAGTGGAAGAATGGATGCAGAAAATTTTGTACATCTATACAATGGAATATTACAACAGTAAAACACAAGGATATCATGAAATTTGCAGGTAAATGGTGGGAAATGAAAAAGATCATCCTGAGTGATGTATCCCAGAAGCAGAAACACACAAAGGGTATATACTCGCTCATAAGTGGATATTAGACATAAACATACTAAAATCGGTACACCTAAAAAAACTCTAATCAAGAAGGAGGACTCTGGTGAAGATGCTTATTCCCCATTCAGAAAGGCAAAGAGGATGGACATCAGAAGAGGGATAAAACAGGGAACAGGACAGGAGCCTTCAACAGAGGGCCTCTGAAAGGCTCTACACTGCAGGGTATTAAAGCAGATGCTGAGACTTATAGCCAAACTTTGGTCAGAGTACAGGGAGTCCTATGAAAGAAGTGGGAGATAGTAAGAGCTGGAGAGGACAGGAGCTCCACAAGGATAGCTACAGATCCAAAAAGTCTGGGCACATGGGTCTTTTCTGAGACTGATACTCCAGCCAAGAACCACTGATGGAGATGGCCTGGAGCCACTGCACAGAGGTAGCCTATGGCAATTCAGTATCTAAGTGGGTTCCACAGTAATGGGGACAGGGACTGTCCCCATTATTGGCCTGCTCTTTGATCACCTCCCCCTCAGGGGGGAGCCTTACCAGGCCAGAGAGGAAGAAAATGCAGCCACTCCTGATGAGACCTGATAGACTAGGATTAGAGGGAAGGGGAGGAGGACCCCCCTTATCAGTGGACTGGTAGAGGGACAAGGGTGGTGAAGAAGAAGGGTGTGATTGTGAGGGGAGGAGAGAGGGAAGTACAGGGGAATACACAGTGAATAAACTGTAATTAATAAAAATAAAAATAATTAAATAATAAAAAATTTTAAAAATACTAAATGATTGAGGTATGATATATGCTAATTATATATGCATGCACACTTCTTTTGAAACATCACAGAGAGTGTAACCACATAAATTTGTCAATTTTATATCAGCAGGTCTCTTTTATTTCCAAATGTCAATAAACCTAATGGAAGAAATTCATGACATACCACTCCCTCACTCAAATTTCATTAGCATTAGGACTACAGTGGATGGTATTGGCATAATCTAGAATCATCTAGAAGATAAGCTTCTGGGGATACTTGTGAGATATCTATATGAAGGTTAGCCCCTGGGAATGTCTTAGAGTGATCATCTTGATTAGTTGAATTGACCTAGGAAAACCATTATAACTCTGGGCAAGACTGTTCCCAGCATGTGGATATTGACCTCCATAAAGTGGAGAGAGTGGCCTGAGCTCTAGCATTCTGCACACTCTACTTCTTAGTTGTGTATGTGATCTGGGCAGCTACTGCATGCTCCTTCCAGTTTGTCCTTCACACTATACTAGGCTGTATGCTTGAACTGTGTTCCCAAACAAACCATGTTCCTAAAAAAAAAAAAAAAAAAAAAAAAACAAAGTTTCCTTGACTTGCTTGCTTTTTTAATTTTATTTATTTATTTATTTATTTTTATTATCAGTTACATTTTATTAACTCTGTATCCCAGCCGTGTCCCGATCCCTCATTCCCTCCCAGTCCCTCCCTCATCTCCACCGTGCCCCTTTCCAAGTCCACTGATGGGGGGACCTCCTCCCCATTCATCTGATCCTGTTTTATCAGGTATCTTCAGGACTGGCTGCAAAGCCCTCCTCTGTGGCCTAAGAGGACTGCTCCTCCCTTCGGAGGTGGGGAGACCAAAGAGCCAGTCATTGAGTTCCTGTTAGAAATAGTCCTTGTTCCCCTCACTTTGGGAAACCAATTGGTTACTGAGCTACCACAGGCTACATCTGAGTGGAGGTTCCAGGTTATATCCATACATGGTCCTTGGTTGGAGAAACAGTCTCATATAAGATATATTGGATGTAGGAGAAAACAAGAAACAGGACAGTAGCCACCTACAGAGGGCCTCTGAAAGACTCTACCTAGCAGTCTACCAAAGCTGATACTGAGACTCATAACCAAACCTTCAGCAGAGTTCAGGGAATCATATGAAAGAAGGGGGAGTTAATATGACCTGGATAGGATAGGAGCTCCACAAGAACCTGCTTTTTCTGGTGTAGTTTACCACAACAAAAAGAGAGATTAGGGCCCATCCCTATTAACCTGATAGTGGTGTCTTCACTAATGTGGTTCTTCAGGAAATGGAAGCTTGCCATATCTCCAGGCAAGGTGGAGAGGATAATTGGATTCTGCATCATTTTGACATTCCCACTGATCCCTGAGCTAAGAAGTGAGAAGGATAAGATTAAATACAAACATTGAGTTGTCCTCATGATTTTCTCTTGGTATTTCCATGTAGAAGTAATTTCCTTTCCACCTTACTTTCAATGAAACACAGACTTACCAGGCACAAGGAGCCTGTAGAAGTCACTTACTCATCCTCTATGTTTCACTGCCCATCTCTTCCCGAGTCAGAGGCGTCAGCAGCAGGTCTTTATTTTTTCATGGATCTCCCTCATTCTCCATCATGTCTATTTACTCAGAGGGCAGTTGTTGGGTAGAGTCTTGACTCCTTTTTGAAGGATCTAGATTCAATTCTCAGCAGACATGGTACGTGACAAAGATCCATAACTACAGTTCCAGGGGATCTGATGCCCTCATCTGGCTTCTGCAGGCACCAAGTTCAAAATCGTGCACAGCCATGGGTCCAGGCAAAATAGTCATAATCTTAACAATGTTAAAAAGGAGACCCTCTCACCATCTCTATTTGTCTACCAGTATGCCATCCACAGCAATTGAAGCTGAAGGGTTGTTAATAGATTTATCTTCACGACATCGAGAGGCAGGTGTCAAAGAACACTCAGCTCTCACAGGATGCTTCGAGTTCTCTAACCTCATCCTCTCCTATTGACTCTAACAATCTGTGCAAGCTCTCCAGAGAGATGCTTCTCTCTGTGGGCTCTAGGCTGCTAAAGCAGGACAGTTTTTATTCATATCTGTCACTCTGCATAAGGCCCTCCTGTCTCTTGGATGCAGCAATAAACTTCTATATCATCAGGAACCATGCTGCTTATTTTAACTAAGAATAGTATGACAATTTTTATATGAGTTATTGAAAATCTTTCTATGTCTACTATTTCTTGTCACATATATGGGGTAGACATAGGCACTAATCCAGAGAATAAAAGATTCTATGTGTTGGAGCAGAAAAGGTGAGTTCAGCTTTGTACTGTACAAGGATAATATGCATCTCAGACTGGTATTTCCTGGTTCTTCATTCATGGCGATGTTCATGGAAAAGGGTGATATGTCCCAGTAGTTTAGGGGCTTCAGATGTCCTGATTTCAATTGTGGAGACATATTAATCAGTATTGTGTTCAGCCAGCAGGGTTATAGTACATTTCTAATCAATGCCAACATTATCTAATGTACCAGGACATAGTGTGGAAACTTGATAAGTAGCTAAGGACTGTTGGGCTCTTTTTATTATTCATAATATAACTTGAAATTCTTATGTTTTTAGACCCCATGGTCTTTCCTTGCATGAGAAGCCCATGGAATTTATGGATATGTAATATCCCTGTCTCCATTAATCCAATTGGAAGGGGCAGCTGTAAACGTCATGTGAACACAGTCTGAGCTCACTGCTGCTGTCACAAGGAAAAGTGTAAAGTTTAGTGAATGCCAAAGGAATATGGAAACATGTGAGACAGTGACAGCAGGAGATCCCCTTGTCTGTCATATTCTTGACCTTGAGATTAGGAACTTCCTGTATTCACATATGGTCTACTTCTATCCTATGATGTAATGTTAATGGTTTACAGAGGAGATCTGCATGTGATTCTCAGAAATTATTTAATATTTTACACCTGACAAATAGATGTATAAAATTATATATATATATATATACATATATATATATACACATATATATAATTCAAAGGTGAAGGAAATGCATATTGGATAAATGAATATTTACTTTTCAGTAATATTTGCGGCTTAATATTGAACCATTAACATCAGATAAATAATTTGCTTTGGGTAGATAGTGCCATGAACTGCCTTATAACCATGGTTAATGATACACATTGTTGAAAGATTTTCTCCATGAATAAATTAGATTGGCCTAGATGTATGTATGTATCCCAGCTGGCCTCAATCTCATCTGTCTCCTGCTTTTGTCTCTCTAGTTCTTGGAGTACAGGTGTGAAACTCCACTCCTTTCCATGGTATTTGATTAATTTATTTTTTCTTATACTTTACATATAATTCTGGCTTTATATTCACTTCTTATAAACACTTTCAAAATTCAATAATATGAAATCCTGGCAGCTTCTGTGATTTCTCTTATCGCTATTATTTTTTTATTCTTAGGCACACTTTTTTACACACTTCAGGTGTCAACAATCGCTGATGTAGTGTACTATTGTTCTACTTAAAATTGTTAAGTAGATTAGGATGGCAGTGCCCCCTTCTGAAGAGACTTACCTGTTTTTGATGTCAGAAGTCCATCTTAATCCAGTTTCAATACTGCTAACTTCTAAATTACACTAGAATTTGTATTTCTTGAATAAAAATTCATGGCAGGGGGACCTAAGTTGGCAGTGCCAGGAGGACAGCATGTCTGAGGACCAGGACAGCAGTGACAGCACAGCAACCAACAGATTGAACTCTGGGCCCTAAAACACCAGCAATTGTGATTCCCAGGTAAGAGGAAACCCCAAAGTATGGGAAGAAATCGGGTTCAGGTGACCCAGCTAAAACCAGGAAGAGTTGCCAGGTCCTGATATGCACTCAGTCACCTGCCCAGAGGCACATGCCTGTGTGTGCTGATCACCTTACCAGGCTGAATTGTGGGCACCAAAACAACTGAGACTGGGATTTCCAGTGTAGAGAACACTTCCATGGTGAAGGAAGCAATTGGTACAAACTTCAGTTCACCCAGTCAATCCCTGGAAAAGTTCCAGAGTCCAACAGGCCCTCAGCTCCTAGCCCAGAGACCTGCTGATTGCCCAACTCTCTTTCCCTGAAAGAACAGTGGGCCCCAGAGCACCAGAGGCCAGGTTTCCCTGTCGGGAGGAAACCCCACAGTAAATGAAACAGAAGGTCCCAACTCAGAGCACTCAGCTGACCCCCACACTTCACACACACACAGAAAAAATTCTCAGGAAAACTCTTGGGTTCCTGCAGGCACCAAACGCCAGTTTGTAGCCACCATTCTCCTGCACCTGCATGCTCTACACACTACTCCAGATGGAACTGTGGACACCAAAACACTACAGACTGGTCTCCTTGTCAGGAGGAAACCCCGCAGTCGGGGGAAACATCAAGTCAGACCTCAGAACACCTAGCTCCAGAAAAGTTTCTTGGGTAGATAGTGCCCACAAGCTCCAGGCTCTAGCCTCCTTCTGCATGGATGAGAGCTATGCTCACCTGCTACTGATTACTGCTTGGTTCCTAGGCAGAGAGCTCCAACATCAGACCTGCAGAAGCTTGGGATCCCTGAGATCAGCCTCCAGATAATGCTCCAAGGTACAACCAGTTATCCCTAAGTAAACTGACCAAACCGCTGAGACTGCAAGGTTCTTCAAGAGTTCTGTGCCTAGAAAACAGTGTAAGAACAGCAGCAGCATCTCGATAAATTCAGAGCAAGAAACACAGCAGCAGGGAAGCTGTCTCCAGTTCTTCTCCAGTGAGAAGAGAGCCCCCATGAATAACAAAGACCACAGTTACCACTCAGATATATATGCCTGAGGTGAATTGTGGCAATTCCTGAGAAACACTGGCCATTTGGTGACCTTACCCAAAAAGCTGAAGAGGCCTCCTTCAGAAAAAATCCCCGTGTTCCTGCCAAGTGGATTCTTTCCACCTCAGGATTCCAGGAAGCACCAAAACTAACAGTCAATACCTAAGTTAGCTCAATGGGTAGAGGCCAGTCTAAAAGCTTAACCAACAAAAGACAGAGCATTATGGCATCTCAAGAACCCAGTTATCTAGGGGCAAGCAGTACTGGACACCCCAACATAAATGAAATTCAAGGAGATGACCTTAAATCTATGCTTATGAAGATATGCTTATGAAGAGGATAGTAGAGGAAACAAATAAAATGTGTAAAGAAATAGAGGAAAATAAAGACAAACAGATTATGGCCATCTGCAAAGTAATACAGGAAGATGCAACCAAGTAATTTGTGGCCTTTAGGGAGGAAATAATTAAATCACTGAAAGAAATAAAAGAAACATAGGAATGTTCAAACAAACAACTGAAGGAATTGGAGGAAAAACAGGAAAATGCAGTAAGACAGGTGAAGAAAATCAACAAAACTGCTCAAGATCTGAAGATAGAACTGGAAAAATTAAAGAAAACACAAACAGAGGAAATTGTGGAAAGGAAGAACTTAGGGAAGAAAACAGGAACTACAGAGGTAAGCATAACCAATAGATTACAAGAGAGAGAAGAAAGAATCTCAGGTGTGGAAGATACAATGGAAGAAATCAATGTATCCATCAAAGAAAAGGATAAATCTAAATAATTTCTGACAAAGACCATCCAAGAAATCCAAGACAACATGAAAAGAGAAAACCTAATAATAGGAAGTGAGGAACAAGAAGATTCCCTGCTCCAAGGCTCAGAAAACATTTTTAACAAAATCATAGAAGAAAATTTCCCCAATTTAAAAGAGAGGCCTATAAGCATACAAGAGGTCTACAGAATACTTAATAAATTAGATGAGAAAATAAAATCCTCCTGCCACACAATAATCAAAACAGTAAGTAAACAGAACAACAACAACAAATACTAAAAGCTGCAAGAATAAAGGTCAAGTAATATATAATGGCAAACCCATCATACCTGACTTCTCAACAGAGAGTATGAAAGCCAGAAGTGCCTAGACAGATATCATGTAGACCCTAAGAAAACACAAAGGTCAGCCCAGGCTACTATACCCAACAAACTCTCAGTCATCATAGATGGAGAAAACAAGAGATTCAACATCAAAAACAAATTTAAACAATACCTGCCTACAAATCTAGCATTACAGAAGATATAAGAAGGAAAAATACAACCAAGGAAAGCTAACTACATTCAGGAAAACACAGGAAATTAATAACTTCACTATAGCAAAACTAAAATTAGCCAAGCACATAAACACACTACCCCAACCACCAGCAATATCAAAGCATCTAACAGCCACTGGTCTTTGATCCCCCTCAACAACAATGGACTCAACTCTCCAATAAAAAAACACAGACTAACAGAATGGATAAGTATATGAGAGCCAAAAATATGTTGCATACAAGAAACATACCTAAGTAACAAAGAAAAACATTACCCGAATGTAAAGGGTTAGAAGACAGTTTGCCAAGAAAAATGGACTGACGAAGCAAACAGGAGTAGTAGCCATTCTAATATCAAATAAAATAGATTTTCAACCAAAATTAATCAAAAGAGATGGGGAAGTTCTTTTCATACTCATCAAAAGAAAGTTCTACCAGGAAGACTTCGCATTTCTGAACATCTATGCCTCAAATATAAGAGCATGCATATTTGTAAAAGAAACATTAATCAAACTGAAACAACACATAGATCTCCAAAATTTAATGCTGGGAGATATCAACACCCCACTCTCAAAAAAGGACAGGTCAACAAAACAGAAATTAAAAAAAGAAACAATGATTCTGACACAGGTCATGAATCAAATGGACCTAATAGATATCTAAAGAACCTTTCACCCAAACATAAAAGAATTTACCTTCTTCTCAGCACCTCATGGAACCTTCTCCATTATAGACCATATAGTTGGTCATAAAGCAAGCCTCAACAGATACAAGAAGATTAAAATAATCCCTTGTATTCTATCTGACCACCATGGACTAAATCTGGACCTCAACAACAACAGAAATAGCAAAAAGTATACACACACATGGAAACTGAACAACCTGCTACTAAATGACAGCTAGGTTTGGGGAGAAATCAAGAAAGAAATTAAAGACTTCCTAACATTCAATGAAAATAAAAGCACAACATACTGAAACTTATGGGACACAATGACAGCAGTGCTAAGAGGAAAATGCATAGCACTAAGTGCCTTCAAGAAGAAATTTGAAACATCTCATACAAGCACCCTAAAGGCTAACATGAAAGCTCCCCCACCCCCACAAAAGAAGAAGCATTGATCAATTCCACTTTCCAAAGCTGAATTAAGACAAGGTAAATCAATTAAATAGTCCTATATGCCCTAAGGAAGTAGAAGCTGTCATCAAATTCTCCCATCCAAAACTAGCTGAGGGTCAGATGGTTTCAGAGCATCTGAATTCTACCAGACCTTTAAAGAAGTGCTAACACTAATACTCTTTAAATTATTCCACAAAATAAAGCAGAAGGAGCATTACTAAAACCATTCTATGAAACCACAGTCACATTGATACCTAAATCTCACAAAGAGCCAACAAAGAAAGAGAATTTCAAGGCAATCTGTCCTTTGAACATGGGTGCAAAAATATTCATTAAAATTCTTGCAACCTAAATTCAAGAACACATCAAAGATATTATCTACTATCTCCAAGCTGGTATGCAGGGGTGGTTCAGTATACAGAAATCCATCGATGCAATCTGTCATATAAACAAAGTGAAAGAAAAAAACACACACATGCTAATATCCTTCAAAGCTGAAAAAGCATTTGATAAAATCCAACACTCGCTTATGTTTAAAGTGTTGGAGAGATCAGGGATACAAGGCACTTACCTAAACATAATAAATGCAATGTACAGCAAGTCTATAGCTAATATCAAAATAAATAGAGAGAAACTAAAATCAATCCCACTGAAATCAAGGACAAGGGAAAGATGCCCACTCTCTCCATACCTCTTCAACAGAGTTCTTGAAGTCCTTGCTAGAGCAATATCCTTAGAGATGTAGGGGATTCAGTTCAGAAAGGAAGAAGTCAAAGCATCACTGTTTGCAGATGATATGATAATATACTTGAGTGTGACCCCCAAAATTCTACAAGGAAATCCTACAGCTGATGAACACCATCAGTAAAGTGGCTGGAAACAAAATCAACTCAAAAAAAAAAATCAGTAGCCCTCACGTACACAAGAGATAAATGGGCTGAGAAAGAATTTAGGGAAACAACACCCTTCACAATAGCCACAAAGGAAATAAAGTACCTTGGTGTGGCTCTAACCAAGCAGGTCAAAGACTTGTATGAAAATAAACTCTCAATCTCTGAAGAAAGAAATAGAAGAAGATATCAGAAGATGGAAAGATCTCCCATTATCATGCTTTTCAGGATTAACATAGTTAAAATTGCCATCTTACCAAAAGCAATTTACAATTTCAATGCATTTCCCATTGAATTACCAACAAAATTCTTTACAGACCTTGAAAGAAAAATTCTCACCTTCATATGGAATAACAAGAAACTCAGATTCACTAAAAAAACAAAATTCCTCTACAATAAAAGATCTTCTGGAGTTATCTATATTCCTGATCTAAAGCTGTACTATAGAGGAACAGTAATAAAAAGCACATGGTACTGGCGTAGAAACAGAATGGAGGATCAATGGAATCAAATAGAGGACCCAGAAATAAACCCACACACTTATGGACACCTGATTTTTGACAAAGATGCCAAAACTATACAATGGAAAAAAAAAGAATTGTCAACAAATAGTGCTGGTCTAACTGGATGGCTATAGAATAATGTAGAAAAGCACCAGATTGATTATAATAATGTTCAACGAAGTTAGTCAGTAGGGAGATGCAAATCAAAACGACTCTTAGATATCATATTTCACCCCAGAATGGCTAATGTAGAATAATGGAAATAGATCCATAGATATCCCCCTGCACTAAACTGAAGTCCAAATGGATCAAAGATCTCAATATAAAAGCAGACACACTAAAGCTTTTAGAAGAAAAAGTGGGGAAAAGCCTTGAGCTCATTTGCACAGGAGACAACTTCCTGAACAGAACACCAACAGCACAGGCTCCAAAAGCAACAATTAATAAATGGGACCTCATGAAACTGAAAAGCTTCAATAAAGCAAAAGACACTGTTGCTTGAACAAAATGACAGCCTACAGATTGGGAAAGGATATTCACCTATCCTATATCTGACAAAAGGCTAACATCCAGAATATATAAAGAATGTAAGAAGTTAAACAGCAATAAATCAAGTAATCCAATTAAAAATGAGGTACAGAGTTAAACAGAGAATTCTCTGTAAAGGAATATAGAATGGCAAAGAAATACTTAAATGTTCAACGAAGTTAGTCAGTAGGGAGGTGCAAATCAAAACGACTCTTAGATATCATCTTTCACCCCAGAATGGCTAAGATAAAAAACTCAAGTGACCACACATGCTGAAGAGGATGTGGAGAAAGAGAAACCTTATACCATTGCCAGTGGGAATGTAAACTTTTACAACCACTTTGGAAATCAATCTGGTGCTTTTCCAGTTAGGAATAGTGCTACCTCAAGATTCACCTTTACCAGTCCTAGGCATATATTCAAAAGATACTCAAGTATACAACAAGGACATTTGCTCAACCATATTCGTAGCAGCTTTATTTGTAATAGCCAGAAGATGGAAACAACCCAGATGTATCTCAGTTAAGGAATGTATACAGAAATTGTGGTACATTTACACAATGGAATAATACTCAGCAATTCAAAACAAGGAAGTTATGACATATGCAGGGAAATGCAAGGATCTAGAAAAGATCATCCTGAGTGCGGTATCGCAGAAACAGAAAGATACACATGGTATATACTCGCTTATATACATATAATATAATATAGGATATTACATATAATATCTATAATATAGGATATGCATAATATAATATAGAATTTCACATATAATATAGGATAATCATACTAAAATCTGTACACTTAAAGAAGCTAATCAGGAAGAGAGATCCTGGGTAAGATGCTCAATCTTCATTCAGAAAGGCAATAGCCAACATCAAACTGAACGGAGAGAAACTTAAATCATTCCCACTGAAATCAGGGACAAGGCAAGGTTGTCCACTCTCTCCAAATCTTTTCAACATTGTTCTTGAAGTCCTAGCTAGAGCAATAAGACAATTGAAGGAGATCAAGTGGATACAAATTGAAAAGAAAGAAGTCAAATTATCACTATTTGCAGATGATATGATAGTATACATGAGTGACCCCAAAAACTCTACCAGGGAACTCCTACAGCTGATTAACACCTTCAGAAAAGTGGCAGGATACAAAATTAACTCAAAAAAATCAGTAGCCTTCCTGTATACAAAGGACAAAAGGGCCGAGAAAGAAATTAGGGAAACAACACCCTTCACAATAGCCACAAAGGACATAAAGTACCTTGGTGTGAACCTAACCAAGCAAGTCAAAGACTTGTAGGAAAAAAATTTCCAGTCTCTGAAGAAAGAATTAGAAGATATCAGAAGATGGAAAGATCTCCCGTGCTCATGGCTTGGCAGGATTAACATAGTAAAAATGGCCATCTTACCAAAAGCAATCTACAGTTTCAATGCAATTCCCATCAAATTACCAACACAATTCTTTACAGACCTTGAAAGAAAAATGATCACCTTCATATGGAACAAGAAACCGAGAATTGCTAAAACAATTCTCTACAGCAAAAGATCTTCAGGATGTATCTCCATCCCTGATCTCAAGCTGTACTATACAGCAACAATACTAAAAACTGCCTGGTACTGGCATAGAAACTGACTGGTGAATCAATGGAATCTAATAGAAGATCCTGTAATAAACCCACACACTTATGGACACCTTATCTTTGGCAAAGATGCCAAAACCATACAATGTAAAAAGATGGCATCTTCAACAGAAGGTGGTGGTCTAACTGGATGTCTACATGTAGAATAATGCAAATAGATACATGCTTATCACCCTGCAAAAAACTAAACTCCAAGTGGATCAAAGACCTCAGTGTAAAACCAGACACACTAATCCTGTTAGAAGAAAAAATGGGGAAGAGCCTGGAACTCATTGGCACAGGAGACAACTTCCTGAACAGAACACCAACAGCATAGTCTCTAAAGAACAAAAATCAATAAATGGGACCTCATGAAACTGAAAAGCTTCTGCAAAGCAAAGGGCACTGTGTCAGAACAAAACCACAGCCTAAAGACTGGGAAATGATCTTCACCAACCCTATATCTGACAGATGGCTGATTTCCATAATATATAAAGAACTAAAGAAGTTAAACAACAGGAAAGCAAGTAATGCAATTAAAAATGGGAAATAGAGCTAAACATATATTGTTTGCTTTGACTGCATAGTTTGCCATTATTTATAGTTGCTTTTATGATTTCCTTTTTATTAGTTATTCAGATGAAGTGATTTTTATGGTTTTGCTTTGGTTTCCATCTCACTGTCAAAAGAGAAAAGTCAGCCAGACACAAAAGGATCATCTAAGAACCCTAGCCATCTTCAGAAGAACACATGATTTTGATATCCTGCAAATTTCCTTACCTTTACTCACATCTATTCATTTAGAAGAGATTGGACAATGTATATTCTTCTGCTCCATATTGTGAGGCTGAGGATGGTGTAGCTGAAGGCACCATTTAAGGCTTTGCCTGAAAGAAACTGTGTTTCCCACAAGGCATAGAACTCATCAGTAACTTGTTGATCTATTTTTATTTCTCTCACAAAGTTCAGAAAATATTTTATGATCTTCCAAAGACATGATGGCAGTTGGACCTCTAAGTAGAGAGATTTTCATTTTAGGTTAAGCAATCTATGAGGAGATTGTGTGCCTTTTCCACAATAATAAATGATGACCACTGCAGCCTCCAATCTGCTGATTTTGTGCATAAAATATGCATGTTTCTTAACCCATTGCCATGAAGGCTGTCAAGTCCCTAGTTTCCAGTTTTGAAATGTATAAATTAGTATCTGTAGCACATGCCTGGCTTAGATGTTGGAAGTGTGATATCACCTGTGAAATGTTCAATGCAACATCAGGCAAATAGGTATATAAGCTTGGTTTACAAGACAAACATTAGTGTATAAATCATAAGAATATTATTTTAATACATTTTATATAGTGTAATTTTACAATTCATTTAAGATGAAAGAAAATCATGTTAATGACATGGGTGTGCTTGCTTATTTTTACAAAAGAATTTCACTTTGTCTCATATTTGATTTTTTTTAGAAACAAAAATTTATTTATTGAGCATCAATAAATTCAAGCAATATTTAAGATAGCAGGGATGTGGCAGATAAGAAAAGATACTCTTGTCTGAGTTATACTTTCTTTGTTCAGAGATTCTTATTGGATCCTGGTTGTAAGCCAAGGTCTGAGGTATCTTTAGGAACATACAGTCAAACCACAACATTATATCTACCTCAGAATTGTGTAGCACATTAAGCACAATCAATACAAAAATATACTAATGCATATCCACAATATGATAGGTAAATGCATATGTGACAAGAGGCATAAGTGAAATAGACCTAATTTTTATTTTGGCAGAGAAATAAGTAAAGAAGGGATTCCTGAAAGAACTGATGTTCAGGTGGTCATAGGCAGTAGCAGAGTGACTTGCCTTCAGAGACAGCAGAGAGGGTAGTGTTGATAACTGATATTAAAAAGTAAATCCACTAGAATTCTATGGTATGTACAATGGGAAACACTGAGACACAATATGACCACTTTAAAAAAAAAACTAATTAGGGGCTGAATAGCTGGCTAAGAAGGTAAGAGCCACTGTTGCCATTGCAGATGACCTGGGTTGAGTTGCCAGCAGCCACATGGTAACAACCCATAGTCATCTATAATCCCAGTTCAGGGCATCAGAATCCTTCTTTTTACCTCTACAAGCATTAGCAATGCATATGGTACATACACATCCATATACGCATGCAAAATGTTCATACATAAAATAAAGTAAAACCTAAACCTAATACATATTACAAACACTGGATGATGGTGGAGAGCTGCAAAATGGAAGACAGAATGCAAACAACCAATTCAATATACTCTACTAGAATCTAACAGTCTGTGTGCATTAAACCTTAATAAATTAAAGTGTGCTTTTTTAAAATACAGAAATTTTCTCAAGTTCCATTAGTATTTGTGTATAACATTTGTGCTGAAGATGCAGGATCACCCTATGTAAGGGACAAGTATGTTTAATTTGCTTTTTCAGAAAAAGTTAGTTTTTTTTTATCAGTTACATTTTATTAACTGTATCCCAGCCGTGTCCCGATCCCTCATTCCCTCCCAGTCCCTCCCTCCCTCCCTCATCTCCACCGTGCCCCTTTCCAAGTCCACTGATAGGGGGGACCTCCTCCCCATTCATCTGATCCTGTTTTATCATATTTGATTTTATACTGTGTAACACTTCAACATATATCAGAGTAGATAGGTATTGTGAATGTATAGTCAACAATGCCCAGGTTCCTGCTTCAACTAACATACTGCAGAAAATGGCAGAAATATGCTTAGGAACATTACAGGAAAATTTGGAAATTTTGTTCTTTCTCTATGCATGTCTTCCCACATGCACATATTCCCACATTAGGAAGGCTGAGAACCACTGTTCTAGGATCTTCTCATATCATCTTACTCCTTCTATGTGACCATCTTCATCAGAGCCCAGCTCCTTCTCATCAGCTCTCTCTCAAGATCTAGGTCTAAATCCACAGGCACATCTGCATTTGAACTGAACACACTTGGGCAGCAGCAGTGTCCCACAGCTCCCACAGTACCCATTCACCTCAGTTTTTGCCTCTAATAAGAGGGAGGCCAAGGTTACAGAGCATCAGCAGCCCTAGGAACTGGGTATAAAGCCTCATTTTAAGAAGCTGAACTAACAATTCCACATTTGGCTAAGGCTGAGGATCTGGCTTGCTTCCATGTATGTGGACCTATCTGCATTGCCCACGTGGCATGCCTGGGTTGGCTACCCAGAGGCTATTTAAGCTGTGGGCTGGCTTTCCCCAGGGTCCGAGGATTGTTCAAGGTTCCTGAATAAACTGCATTGAAAAAAAAAAAAAAAAAGAAGAAGAAGCTGAACTAACCGTTCCAGAGGAGTTAAAGCAAGGTTGCAGCTGAACTTTTATCTCACACCTGCAAGGGAGACTCAGGCAACAATATGCAAATCTGCTGGTGGGTGAGGTGAGAGAGCTAGACAAAGGGAGGAAGCCCATGGGGTGAGGAGAGTGATATGGCTATCATTTACTTTTTTGATGGAAGAGAAATAAACATAATATCCATGGTGTGTGAAGCAGTCTGCAGAAGACCATGGACAATGTCTGAGTGTCTGAGATCTTTGGAGAATACAGAGTACACACAGCCATACCATCTTATGACAGTGCCAAAGGAACAAGATTACGTGTGTGTGTGTGTGTGTATGTGTGTGTGTGTATGTGTGTGTGTGTGTGTGTGTGTGTGTGTGTGTGTGCATGTACTCAAAGGCCTTGGGTCCCCTCAGTCTGTAACTACAAGAAGCAAGTCTTTTCAGCAACTAGAGCTATCCATCAATTTGCAGATGGTAACCAATAGTCAGAGTTGCCTGGGAGTTCCCTTGAGGACCCTCTGGCCAACAACTCATTTAAATGTCACCCATTCCTGGCAGTGGAGGTTTTACTTGGAAGAGAAAGATGTCTAGGTGAGGTTTCGTGTCTGTTGTGTTTGGTGATTCCATTTAGATATTTTAATATACGTATACATGGTAAGAAGTGACTGCTGAAGTAGGTTTCTATATGACCCCTCAAATGGCCCTTAGTGCAAGCTAAATCTTCCTTTGTTCTCTCTCTTGCCTTCCTATTTCCTTACCACATAATCTCATTGAACATGTAGGAATAATACTGGTGCCTCACTAGAGCCTGAACACTTTCTGACTACTGTTCATTGTCAAAGGTGAAAGATACTCTGCATTCTATAAGAGGAGAAAAGTAACCACCAACCCAATTATAAACCCTGTGGTCTAGGATGATTCTGGGACTAACCAATTTTATTCTATTTGGATTTAAGGCCCACTCCAGGATATGGAGCCCATGCAAGACACTGTTCAGGTGGTCAATAACCTGAGAGTAGATAGGCCATGGGCTTTGGGGAAACCCAGATAGTATAGTTTTGCTAAAAGAACACGGCAAAAAAAATGATTCCTAATGACATTCTTTCATACCCATAGATCAGATTCTTGCCCATCCCTCACCAGAGAAACTTCTTCCTGAAGTAAATGGGAACTAATATAGAGACTTAGAAGTAGACAAAGTAGAACGAGTGAGAGACCTTGGAGAATTGTGTCTTCATTAAAAAGAGTGTCTTCATTAAACCCCTTACAGGAGGTCTCAGGGATCCCTGCGGATGAGGAGGCAGACAGATTCAGAGAGCCAGAAGAGATGGATGACATCAAGGAAAGAGTGTCTTCCAGACACAGCAGGACCACTATACATATGTACTCACAGAGACTGTGGTAGTGTATACTGGTCTAGTACAGGTCTAAGCTAGATGGGCTTCCAGTGGTGAGAAGGGGAAATGGACATGGGCTCCTATCTGTAACAAAGTGGAGGACACAATTTTTAGGTGTTGTGTCTCTGCATTAATTATCTGGACTAGGCTTTATTTGATAGCCAAGGCTGGATTCTAACTCATAATCCTCCTGCTTCTGTCTCACCAGCTCTGAGAGCATATAGGTGAATCTCCAATCCTTGCTATAATATTTTATTTATTTTTTATACTTTTACATAACACTGGGCCTATAAGTTACTTCATACTCTGAATCTTTCAAGGACTTATATTTATGTTACTATTATTGATTTTAATTCACATCTAACTTTTTTTTCCTTTGGATGGCAACATTCTCTGATGTTATATTTAATTAATCTTTATAATATTATTACTTGATTTTAAAAAGATTGCTGCTGCTTTTGTAAAGATTTTTTTAAAGTTTTATTAACTATATCAGCAAGACCAACACAACCCAGTTTAAGTACTGCTAATTTCTAAATTACCCTAGAACATGAATTTCTGAAATTAATCACTCTAGGCAGTGTTGGCATAAAGGGCTGATTTCATGATAAATCTGGTTTCTTCCATTCTCTCAATTATAGAGCCAGCCCTCTTTCAATTCCACAAAATTGTGGCTAAAATACATTTTAGTTTCTGTTGAGTTTACTTTTGCTGTGTGATTATGGTTTCTCTGGTAACAGGATTATATTAATGTCTCTTAGAATTTTTAAAGAATGAATTCTTGGCATCTGCATGACTATCCTAGAAACAGAAGCCCATATGTCTGAGATACTGTTCATTGTCCTCAGTATGAGTGGCTTTGTAGAGGGGAGACAATGAACAAATTTAGCCCACATTTCCTGTTTCCTCAATTGGCTCATTCTTCACCTCAACCCTTACATTTCATTTATTGCATGTTTCCCTATTATATGTTTATTTTATTGTTGTTGTGATATCTTTTTAATTTTAACTTTTTTCTTCATTAGGGCAAATTTTGTTTTATTATTTACATTTTATTTAATTTGTATTCCCCCTGTAGTTCCCACCCTCCTCCCCTCCCAATCCTTCCCTTCCTCTGCCTTCTCCAGGCGTGCCCCTCCCCAAGTCCACTGGTAGGGGAGGTCTTCTTCTCCTTCCTTCTGATCCTACTCTGTTAGTTCTCATCAGGAGTGGCTGCATTGTCTTCCTCTGTGGCCTGGTAAGGCTGTTCCCCTCTCAGGGGGAGGTGATCCAAGAGCAGGCCAATCAGTTCATGTCAGAGACAGTCCCTGTTCCCATTACTATGGAACCCACTAGGAGACTCAACTGTCATGGGCTACATCTATGCAGGGGTTCTAGGTTATCTCCATGCATGCTACTTGGTTGGACTATCAGTCTCAGGAAGACCCATGTGCCCAGATTTTTTGGATCTGTTGCTCTCCTTGTGAAGCTCCTGTCCCCTCCAGGTCTTACTAATTCCTACTTCTTTCAAAAGATTCCCTGCAATCTCCTCTATGGTCAGCCATAAGTCTCATCATCTGCTTTGATAGTCTGCAGGGCAGAGCTTTTCAGAGGCCCTCTGTGGCAGGCTCCTAACTTATTCCCTGTTTTCTCCTTCTGATGTTCACCTCCTTTGCCTTTCTGGATGGGGATTGAACATTTTAGCCAGAGTCCTCCCTCTAGAATAGTTTCTTTAGGTGCACAGATTTTAGTAGGTTTATTGTATGTTACATGTCTATATGAGTGAGTATGTGCCATCTGTGTCTTTCTACTTCTGGGATAGCTCATTCAGGATGATCTTTTCCAGTTCCCACCATTTACCTGCAAATTTCATATTTCCTTGTTTTTTATTGCTGAGTAGTATTCCATTGTGTAGATATACCATACTTTTTGTATCCATTCTTCAGTTGAGAGGCAACTTGGTTGTTTCCACCTTCTGACTATTACAAATTAAGCTGCTACAAACATGGTTGAGCAAATACTCTTATTGTATACTTGAGCCTCTTTTGGATACATGCCTAGAAGTGGTATGGTTGGATCTTGAGGAAGCGCTATTCCCAGTTGTCTGAAAAAGTGCCAGATTGATTTCCAGAGTGGTTGTACAAGTTTACATTCCCACCAGCAGTGGAGGAGGGTTCCCCTTTCTCCACAACATCTCCAGCATGTGTTGTCACTTGAGTTTTTGATCTTAGCTATTCTGATGGGTGAAATCTCAGTGTTGTTTTGATTTGCATTTCCCTCATGACTAATGACCTTGAGCATTTCTTTAAGTGTTTCTCTGCCATTTGATTTTCATCTATCGAGAATTCTCTGTTTAGTTTTGTTTCTCATTTTTTAATTGGAATACTTAATTTGTTGCTTTTTAATTATTTTTTAGTTATTTCTATGTACTGGATATTAGCCCTTTGTCACATATAGGGTTGGTGAAGATCCTTTCCCAATCTGTAGATACTCATTTTGTTTTGACGACAGTGTCCTTTGCTTTACAGAAGCTTTTCAGTTTCATAAGGTCCCATTTATTAATTGTTGCTCTTAGAGCCTGTGCTGTTGGTGTTCTGTTCAGAAAGTTGTCTCATGTACCAATGAGTTCCAAGCTCTTTCTCACTTTTTCTTCTAACAGGTTTAGTGTGTCTGGTTTTATGTTGAGGTCTTTGACACACTTGGAATTTAGTTTTGTGCAGGGTGATAATTATATGGATCTATTTTCCATTGTATGGTTTTAGCATTTTTGTCAAAAATCTGGTGTACTTAAGTGTGTGGGTTTATTTCTGTGTCTTCTATTTGGTTCCATTGATTCACCAGTCTGTTTCTATGCCAGTACCGTGCAGTTTTTATTACTGTTTCTCTATAGTTCAGCTTGAGATCAGGGATGGACATACCTCCAGAAAATATTTTATTGTTGAAGATTGTTCAAGCAATTCTGGGTTTCTTGTTATTCCATATGAAGTTGAGAATTTTCCTTTCAAGGTCTGTAAAGAATTTTGTTGCTAATTTGATGGGCATTGCATTGAATCTGTAGATTGCTTTTGGTAAGATGGCCATTTTTACTATGTCAATCTTGCCAAGCCATGAGCATGGGAGATCTTTCCATCTTCTGATATCTTCTTCTACTTCTTTCTTTAGAGACCTGAAATTTTTTTCATACGAATCTTTTACTTTCATGGTTAAGGTCACACCAAGATACTTTATGTCTCTTGTGGATATTGTGAAGGGTATTGTTTCCCTAATTTTTTTCTCAGCCATTTGTCTTTTGAATACTGAAGGGCTACTGATATTTTTGAGTTAATTTTGTATCCAGCCACTTTGCTAAAGGTGTTTATCAACTGTAAGTGTTTTCTGGTCGAATTTTTGGAGTAACGTAAGTACACTATCATATTTTCTGCAAATAGTGATATTTGACTTCTTTCTTTCTGATTTGTATCTCCTTGATCTGCTTTCATTGTCTTTTTGCTTTAGTAAGGACTTCAAGAACTATGTTGAAGAGATATGGAGAGAGTGGGCAGCCTTGCTTTGTCTCTGATTTCAGTGGGATTGATTTAAGTTTCTGTCCATTTAGTTTGATGTCAGCTATAGGTTTGCTGTATATAGCCTTTACTATGTTTAGGTATGTGCCTTGTATCCCTGATCTCTCCAAGACTTTAAACATGAATGAATATTGGATTTTGTCAAATGCTTTTTCAGCATATAAGGAAATTATCATATTGTTTTTTTTTCTTTTGGTTTGTTAATATGGTGGACCACATTGATAGATTTCCGTATATTGAAACCCCCCCTGCATACCTGGCTTGAAGCCTACTTGGTCATGTTGGATAATATCTTTGATGTGTTGTTGTATTCCATTTGCAAGTATTTTGTTGATTATTTTTGCATCAATGTTCATAAGGGAGAATGGCCTGAAATTCTCTTTCCTTGTTGGGTCTTTGTGAAGTTTAGCTACCAAGGTGACTGTGGCTTCACAGAATGAGTTTGGCAGGGTTCCTTCTGTTTCTATTTTGTGGAATAGTTTGAAGAGAATTGGCATCAGCTCTACTTTGAAGGTCTGGTAGAATTCTGCACCGAAACCATCTGGTCCTGGGCTTGATTTTTTTTTTTAATGGGAGAATTTGATGTCAGCTTCTATTTCCTTAGGAGATATTGAACTATTTAATTGATTTCCTTGTTCTTGATTCAGGTTTGGTAAGTGGAATCAATCAAGAAAATTGTCCATTTCATTTAGATTTTCAAATTTTGTGGCAGATAGTCTTTCGAAGTATGGTCTAATGATTGTTTGGATTTCCTCAGTGTCTGTTTTTATGTCCCCCTTTTCATTTCTGATTTTGTTGATTTCGATAGTGTCTCTTTTCCTTTCAGTTAGTTTGGCTAAGGGTTTGTCTATCTTGTTGATTTTCTCAAAGAAACAGCACTTGGTTACATTGATTCTTTGAATTTATTTTTTTTTAATTTATTGATTTCAGCCCTGAGTTTGATTATTTCCAGCCATCTACTCCTCTTTGGTGTGTCTGCTTCATTCTTTTCTAGGGCTTTTATGTGAGCCATTAAGTTGCTTGCATCAGATGTTTCAAATTTCTTCTTGAAGGCACTTAGTGCTATGAACTTTCCTCTTAGCATTGTTTTCATTGTGTTCCATAAGTTTGAGTATGTTGTGTCTTCATTTTCATTGCATTCTAGAAAGACTTTAATTTCTTTCTTTATTTCTTCCCTGACCCAGCTGTCATTGAATAGCAAGTTGTTCAGTTTCCATGTGTGTGTAGGCTTTTTGTTATTTCTGTTGTTGTTGAGATCCAGCTTTAGTCCATGGTTGTCAGATAGGGTATATGGGATTATTTCAATCTTTTTATATCTGTTGAGACTTGTTTTGTGACTAACTATATGGTCTAATTTGGAGAAGGTTCCATGAGGTGTCGAGAAAAAGGAAAATTATTTTGTGTTTGGGTGAAAGTTTCTGCAGATATCTGTTAGGTCCATTTAATTCATGACCTCTGTTAGAGTTATTGTTTCTTTGTTTAATTTCTGTTTTGTTGACATGTCCTTTTTTGAGAGTGGGGTGTTGAAGTCTTCCATTATTAATGTGTGGGGATCTATGTGTCGTTTCAGTTTTATCAATGTTTCTTTTACAAATGTGGTTGCCCTTGTATTTGGGGCATAGATGTTCAGAATTGTGATGTCTTCCTGGTGGAATTTTTCCTTGATAAGAATGAAGTATCCTTCTCCATCTCCTTTTGATTAATTTTGGTTGAAAGTCTATATCATCAGATATTAGAATGGGAAAAAAAAGTCATCAAGAGTGATGTAACCCAGAAGCACAAAGAAAACTTTTATAAAAGTTCAGTTCTGAGGGAAGAAAGTGCTCCTGCACCCCACATACTTTTCGGCAGACCTGTAACATGGAAGCCCAGAATAATGGAATGTGATGACTCTGATGGTATAATGTTCTTTTGAAATGTATACACCTTACCCTAGTTCATTCAAATGCTGATTTCCCCCCCCCCACACACACACTCTTGGGTTGCAATCTGGATATTGCATTATGATACTTATTCTAAGCATCCTGTATCATCTTTATGTAAACAGACCAAAATAAAGCAAGTAGCTAAAATGTTGTGTAATGGGAGGAGCCAGAGGACAGGAAAGAGAGGAGGAGCAAGAATGAGTGGGAAGAGAAGGGGCGAGAGAAGAACTTGGGAGCAGAGCCGGAGGACAGATCTTAGAATGATGTGGAGAGATAGACTGGACCTAATATATCACTAAAAGCAAGTATAATGGGTGAAATCTACATGTTAGGAAATTATGACTGCATGGAGGTTTAGGAGGGTATAACTATTGCCCAACATTGTGTTCTAGGTTAATTAAATAAACCCAGTCTTTGTGTGGTGATTTGGTTATACAGCTGTTTAGGACTAACAGCAGCATTACCAGAATATAAATCCATAGTAAATATTAATAACCACTTACAATATGATTCCACAATGCCAGCTAGGAAATCATTGTGATACAGTTAAGATATCTAGGGAATTCTTTGCTAATCCTAACTGCCACTGGGTGACACAAGTCTAGGTGTCCTTTGAGCAGTAAGTCAAGCTGTTCTGAGCTGATTTCCATGTTGAGACATTAGCCACAGTGAAGACTGTTCAAAGCATCTTTACAGTAGCTTTCCAGTGCCCAAGAAACAGCCTTCAGTCCAGCTCTCAGAGATGGGGTAAGAGGCTCGCCTGCAGTGGGTACTGCCTCTGTGGGTGTCAGGTAAGAGGTTGGGATTTTGCAAACATCCCCTGTGGCCATTGCCATTTTTTATGCCTTGCTGTCCTGATTATAAAAAGTATGGCATGTAGGCAGTACAGGCATAGGTACCTCTATGATGAACAAATAAGTGATGGAAAGATGAGAAAGATAAAAAAATAAATAATAAATAAACAAAAAACAACAGAGTGTCACCTGCACTGTGGAGAGAGGTAGAATTGGAGCCTTGATGACAGTGAGGACCAGGCTGATGTGAGTGGTCTGCTCTGCCCCCTATGCTAGGGTGATGTTTGGACCCAAGAAGCCACTAAGGACCATGTCTGGGTCTATGGTCTTACTGTAGCCTAGTTCTTTGTTTATGTCTGTGGCCCTTGTTGCCACTAAAGGCAGTGTAGATGTCTCTGGTCTCCTATGGGGCTCATTATCACCTTCAAAATTTTATGATAAATACCTTGTTAACAGTAAAGGTTTAAAGAAAAAAAATTATTCACTTGGCAACAAGCCAAAGAAATAATAAGTGCCCTATGTGTTCTCTGTCCCATCACCAGCTGGGAGTAACCCTAGGGGTACCAAAAGAAATAAAATCTGGCAGATGGATGTGTTTCATTTTGGAGAATTTGGAAGAAAAAGATATGTCCACCATACCATAGATACTAATTGTGTAATTACAGATTTGTTAGAAATAATGGCTGTTATGGGGATACCTGCAAAAATAAGGCTGAAAATGCTCCTGAATATGCACCAGTAAGATGAAGCAATTCTTTGCATATTGTAATTGTATAATTACAGATTTGTTAGAAATAATGGCTATTATGGGGATACCTGCAAAAATAAGGCTGAAAATGCTCCTGAATATGCGCCAGTAAGATGAAGCAATTCTTTGCATATTATAATATAAAACATGTTACTGGTATACGACACAATCCTACAGGACAGACAGCTGTAGAAAGACCTAATTGTAATTTTAAAAAGATGCTTATAAAACAAAAAGTAAGGGTAAAGACCCCCAGGGATAGGCTGAATAATGCTTTGTTAACTTTAAGATTTCTTAATGTTGGTGGAAAAGGAACAACAGCAGCTGAGAGACACTGCATTATAAAAAAACAAAACAAAACCAAACAAACAAACAGAAAACTGTAGGACTAGAACAACCCATTAAAGGGCATATTGACAGCAGAATGGAAACCTGTAATTCTTTTGAGATGGTGATATGGTCATACTTATGTATCTACAGGGAATGAAAAAATTATAGTGACCAACAAAACTTACAAAGATTAGATTTGACCAGGAAAGGCCTCCTACTACCTGATACTTGAATATCTTAGCATTGTAAACGAATCTTGTTGGCTACCTGGTCCTTATGATTCAAAAATGTACCTATAATATTATCTTTTTTGTCTTTTTTTAATTTTTATTTTTTATTATTTTTATTTTTATTATTACTTACATTTTATTAACTGTATCCCAGCTGTATCCTGCTTTGTCATTCATCCCAAACCCTCCCTCCATCCCTCATCTCTCCCTGCCCCTTTTCAAGTCCACTGATTAGGGAAGACCTCCTCCCCTTTCATCTGACCCTGTTTTATCAGGTATGGCCTAGCAGGACTGCTCCTCACTTTTAAAGTTTGTTTATTTTATTTTTTTTAAGTTTGTTTATTTTCAAAGCAAAAGACCAGATAACAATGAAAGTAAAACAAGTAGCCCAGGTGATTTCAGCCTCACATACTGCCTCAGTTAGTGTTGCCTTAAAAATCAAAACCTAGGTCAACTTCAAAAGGGCCACCTGAAGTGATCAATACCACAGAGACTGGACAGAAAACAGGAAGACTAGACAGAACACTCAGAGACTGAACAAAAACCAGCTTTTTCAGCACTGGGCCAATATCCAAAGTTTTTAAGGGTCCCCAAAAAAGATGTTTTCCACCCAGACAACAAAATATAATATTAAGAACACGACGCCTCCATTCCTAAAAAGTAGGGTGGGGTAGTGTTGGTTGTTTGGTTGTTTGGTTGATCATGGTAAGGGGGGAAAAAAAGTAAAGGTTAAAATCAGGGATATCTTTCTTTTTCTCTTCTATCATTCTTTTCTTTTATCATTTTTTCTTAGCCAATGTTACAGAAAAAAAGGGAAAAGGGGTGGGAGGAATATAGGATTATAGGTTAAAAGGTAGATTATTGAATTTCCTACTGTAAATTTCCTATTGGTATGGACTGTAGTACATTGATGGAAATTTAAGGTTGTTTTGTTCAACTTTTGCTTAATGTATTCTATGTATACAGCTCATTTGAAAATGTGGTGTAAAACTCTGATCTTATGAGAACTATTGCGAACTGTTCCGGATGATTAGCAATGCAAGTTAGTAGTTAGCAACCTATAGATAGTCTTACTTGTAGTCTTATTAGATACCACTTTAGTTAATTACAGAAATAAGCTTTATTTAGTTTCCTGTATATATTTTCAAGGTTAAGTAGATAGTACATAGCTAGACACAAACAACGTTGCTTGATAGATAGATATATAGACAGATATTTAGGTAGATAGATATGATTATGCACTGTATATTGGTAGATGAATAGGTGGTCTTCAAACACTTCAGATATCTAAACAATATAACATTTAAAGATAGTTTAATAATAAAGGGATTTTCTGACAGAGACACATCTGCTCTTGGCAGCACCTCTAATCTACTTCAGAGAAAATGATGGGCATCAAAAGAAACAAATGTGGCAAGATTGCCACTGGAGAAAACACTGTCCTTTAACTGCTGAAAGCAGGCTGTCTGAGCAAACTGTGAACAGCAAGGCACTGGGAAATTGTCTCTCCAGTTTTGCAAAGACTAAGTGCTCAGTCCCTCAAAATTCCTGATTCACAGAAAAGCCTGTCAGATATTCTGTACCAGTAGGCTGAAGATTGGAAACCCCAGCAACACCTGGGAACCTCTGGCGACTCTCGAGGCAGTCAACTGTCCCTGTCATTTCTATAGCTGTGGTTGCTGATAGTTCTATGCATCCTATATGTTTAGGTATTTATTTTTGCTTCTAGTGTTTTTGATGCGGTTAAAGACTAGAGAGTCATAGTTTTACTACAATTAAGTTTAAGGTATAGAAAAATGTTTTAGGTTGATAGATATAAGAAAGTAGATTAGGTACAGAACTTAGGACTCACCAGGATAGGATAGATAGTGGAATATTTTTTTCCATAATTGCCAAATACAAATGGACTGGACATTTTAAATGTAATTCTTACCTGATAATTCTCTCAATTCTTATTGTATACAGTTTATTAGTGTTAGAGAAAAAAAGACATTTTTGTTTAAAAAGGAAAGGGGAAGTGTTGTAGATGTTTTGGTTTATGATATGTAAACATGTTTTTGTTAATATCCCAATTTGGCGAGGTTTAGTTTGTCCACATATGTTAAGTGTCCCCTGCAGAACATGGTTGAATTCTGAGGACTTTGAGGGGTATGAATATGGCAGCTAAGAGGAAGAATTAGCAGCTGCTTGGAAAAGTATGGTTGCTGCTGGTTCTTCCTGATGCTGAATTTGCTGTTTACTGATTTGCTGGTTACCTGGACTTCTGGATTTTTTATGACTGATGTTGGCATTGCCCCCTCCCCCCAAATCTTCATGACCCTACACATCAAGAAGTAACAGAGAGTACTATTGCCTTGTTCCTATACCACTTCTTTTACTCTTACACATTATTGAGGTATTGGAAGGGCAGTAGGAATATTTAATAACCTTAAATAAAGTAGATTTGTTAAAAACTCAAGACTGCACACATACTTGAACACAAAGCAAGTCTCAACAGACATAAGAAAATTGAAATAACTCCTTGCATCCTATCAGAACACTACGGACTGAATCTGGACATTAAAAACAAAATGCTTGCAAACTCATGGAAACTGAACAGTTTTTCACAGAATGAAAACTATCAAAGACATAAATAAGAAGAGAAAGGAAAGATTTTTCTGTAATTCAAAGTAAAAGAATTCATACCATCCCCTAATATATAGGATACATTGAAAGCAGTGCTAAGATTAAAGTTCATAGCACTAAATGCTGACATTAAAAAGTTCAAGGGATTTCATGTTAATAATTCACAGTACACCGGAAAACTGTAGAAGCAAAAAAAAAAAAAAAAAAAAAAAAAATCACACCCAAGATGACTGGATTGTAAGACACAATAATATTATGGCTCGAAATAATAAAATAGAAATAAGGAACAATTCAAAAATGAATACAGCAAACTGTGTTATTTGAGAAAATCAGCAAGATAGACAAACCCATATCCACACCAAAAAAACAAAAAAGCAGGAAGAGAATATCAAAATAAACAAAAGTAGAAACAGAAATTTGAACATAACAAAAGATACCAAAGAATTTTTGAGAATCATAAGAATATATTTTGAAAAACAGTACTCCAACAAACTGGAAAATCTAAGAGAAAATGGTAATTTTCTTGATATGTACCACTTACCAATGGTAAATCAAGATAAAATAAACAATTTAAACAGAATATTAAACCCTAGAGAAGTAGAAGCAGTCATTAAATTTTTTCTAAGTAGAAAAAAGCCCAAGGCCAGAAGGCTTTAGAGCAGAATTCTCCAGACATTCAAAGAAATGCCCTCATCTGGCTTCTGCAGGCAACAGGTTCATGCATCGTGCACAGCCATGCTTCCAGACAAAATAGTCATAGACACAAAAATGTTAAAAAGAAGACCCTCCCATCATCTCCATTTGTCTACCAGTGTGCCGTCCTCAGCTATTGAAGCTGACGGGTCAGCAAGGGTTTTTCTCTTTAGTACACTTAGGAACAGGTGTCAAAGAACACTCAGTTCTGACAGGATGCTTTGAGGTCTCTAACCTTATCCTCTCCTATTGACTCAGAGAATCTGTGCAGGTTCTCCTGAGAGAAGCGATACCTGTGGGCTCTTGGCATGTAAACCAGGACAGATTTTGTTCATGGCTGTCACTCTGTATAAGGACCTTCTGTATCTTGAATGCAGGAATAAACTTTTATATCCATGGTACCATGCTGCTGATTTTAACTAAGAATACTATGTCAATGTTTTATCTGAGTATTGGAAATCTTTCTATGCCTACTGTTTCTTATCACATATATTGAGTAGACATAGCCATTCATCCAGAGAATAAGAGATTCTAAGTGCCAGAACAGAAAAGCTGAGTTCAGCCTTATAATCCTAAGAATAAACTGCATCTGAGACTGATATTCCCTGATTTTTGATCCACAGTGGTGTCCATAGAAGAGGTTGCTCTGTCCCAGGAGCTGAAGGTCATCAGCTTCAGACTTCATGTTTACAAAGGTGGAGGCATATCAATCAGGAATGTATTCAGCCAGCAGGGTTATAGTTCGTTCATAATCAAATCCAACAAAATATAATGCACAAGGACATACTGTGGAAACTTGATAAGTAATGAGGGAATGTTGGGTTCTTTAAATTATTCATAATATAACTTAAAAATTGTATCTCTTTTGACACATTCTCTTCCCTCACATACTTTGAGAAGCCCATGGAGTGTTTGGATTTGTAAGATCCCTGGTTCCATTTGTTCAATCTGAAGAAACTTCTGGAAACATCATGAGAGCACAGTCTGAGTTCAATGCTGCTGTCAAAAAGCAAAGTGAAAATTTTTGTGAAGATCAAAGGCATATGCCATCTTATTAGACACTGACAGAGTCAGAGCTCTTTGTCTGTCATAGTCTAGACCTTGAGATTAGGAACTTCCTGTATCCACATATGGTCTACCTCTCTCATATGATGTGTTAGTGGTTTACCGAGGAGATCTGCATGTGCTTATCAGAAATTATTTAACATTTTATACCTGAAAAGTAGATGTATAAAATCATATATGTAATCAAAATAAAAGAAAATGGATACTGGATAAGTGAATATTTATTTTTAATAGTATTTGAGGCTTAATTGTGAAATATTAACATCAGATAAATAATTTGCTTTGTGTAATGACATGAGTTGCCTTGTAACCAGATGATTATTGATACACATTTTTGAGACATTTTCTCCGTGTATAGACTATATTGTCCTAGAAGTTGGTGTGTACCTCAGGCTGGCCTCAAACTCATGAGTCTCCTGCTTTTGTTTCTCCAGTTCTGGGAGTACAGATGTGAATCTCTACTCATCATGATATTTGATTTATTGATTTTTCTTTTATACTTTACACATGATTCTGACTTTATAATTTACTTCTTACATATACTTTCAGAGTTCAGTAATATGAAGTCCTGGCAACTTCTGTGATTTCTCTTGTCACTATTTAATTTTTATACTTAGCCAAACTTCTCTTTTTCACCATTTGGATAGCCACTATCGCTGATGTATTGGTCTCTGTAAAATCGTTAAGTACATTAGGATGGCTGTGTCCCCTTCTGGAAAAACTTACATGTTTACGATGTCAGAAGCCCATCTTAATCCAATTTTCAATGCTGATAATTTCTAAATTACACTAGCATTTGTATTTCTTGAATAAGAACTCATTATTGGTCTACAGCAATGACTTCATGAAAAATCTGTTTTTCCGTTTTCATTTATCGAGATTTAAACCCCTCTTTCAATTTCCTGAATTTTTAGGGAGGATAGTTGTTAGTTGCCAGAGACCAAGAATCCCAGGCACATATCATGACTGATGCTGGAGCTGGAGGCTGCAATTAGCTTTGACCACCTGGATAGATTGCTTCCTGAGACCAGGAGCCACCCCCCACCTGATCCCCCCACCTGAACCCCCCACCTGATCCTCCCACCTGATTCCCCCACCTGATTCCCCCACCTGACCGGTTTCACGAGATAGTCTCCCGCCCCCTCCCTCCTATTTTACTTCCTTATTCTTTGAGCTTAAAAGTAAAGCTTTGCCCCACAATAAACGGGACTTTGACAAGGAAAACTGCTTGGTCCCGACAAGGAAAACTGTTTGGTCCTGTTCTTCTCTCTCGCCCATTTTTCTTCAGGCTTGGCCCTCTTCGAAGACCCACAAATTACCGTCCCCGCAGGCGGGTACAGTGAGTTTCTGCTAGGTTTCCAATGCTTTAAGATTAAAGTTCCTCTGATATCAGTCTTAAATTAATATCCACCAGGATATCCAGAAAGTGAATTCTAGGCTGCTCTTTGCATCTTTGTCTCTTGTTTATCTAGAAACTAGAGCCCAAATGTGTAAGGCCCTGTTCTCTGTCTTCAGTATAAGAGTGGCTTTGGAGATGAGTAATACTGAACACATTTAAACTCAATTTTTTTCCTTCATCGTTTCTTTCCTCTACCATTTCTTTCTTTTATGACATGCTTTCTTATTGTGTTTCTTTCACTGTGTGTGTGTGTGTGTGTATGCATGTGTTATTTTTTTAACACAGCCTATCATTTTCCTAAGATTGTCAGTCTGAGATAGCTCTACGAATGTTTCTACAGAAGTCAATTGATTTAAATATGTCTTGGATTTTAACCCAGGTCTGCTGTTAGAGCACATAGTACTTTTCTGTTTGAGAGCTCTAAGACCTTCTTTTTCAGTGATTGCTCATGCTCCCTGTGATAGTATTTTTGACTGTTGATTGACACAAGCTACACTCACAGACACTGCACAGGCATTTGCTTATGCATTTGCTGACTGCTTTGCATGGGCATTATGCATTCCAGCCCAGCTGCTGAGAATTTATAAACCAGGCCTTTGCAGTGACAACTGAACTGCATCAGACAGCAGGGGGAGCAACATGAAGTCACAGACCCAGGTCCTCATATCCCTGCTTCTATGGGTGTCTGGTGAGAAACTCAAAATATTATCTTTGCAGAGTCACTTCTTTGTAGATAAGAAATTTAGAGAATGCCAGTCTCTATGATTCTTACATTATAATATTCTGATAAAATGATAGTAAATGACTAATTTCAACTGTTTTACAATCTCTGTTTATATCTATATGCATGTTCATTGTGTATTCCTGATTGCAGGTAACTGTGCAGATATCACGATGACTCAGTCTCCATCCTCCCTGGCTGTGTCAGCAGGAGAGAAAGTCACCATCAGCTGCAGGTCCAGTCAGAGTCTTTTATCCAGCAAAGACCAAAAGAACTACTTGGCCTGGTACCAGCAGAAACCAGGGCAATCCCCTAAGCTGCTGATCTACTATGCATCCACTTCGTACACTGGGGTCCCTGATCGCTTCACAGGCAGTGGATCTGGGACAGATTTCACTCTCACCATCAGCAGTGTGCAGGCTGAAGACCTGGCAGATTACTACTGTCAGCAGCATTATAGTGCTCCTCACACAGTGCTTCAGCCTCCAACACAAACCTCCTTGAGAGTCTCACCAGCTGCCTGCACCACACACAGCCCTGGCTGTGCACACTTCCCCTTCATCGTGATAGCAGGTGTGGCTGAAAACATGATGAAAAAGTTTGCAGATCCTCTTACAAAATCATGGGTTCAACAATTCTGACGTCTTTTTCTAAGAGAAACCTTTATATGAAAATGCAAAAAAGAACTCAGCATTATCTTTTTATTTCTTCTGTACCACATTACTACAAACTGTGCTGCTTTATATTATCTTTTTACAGTGTTGCAGTTCTGATATCCTATATAATGATGATGGTGGAAAACTTTATTTCAATTTGGGGGCTCTAGGAAAGAGTACGTTCCTTGGTTTTTGTAGATTAGAGAGTGTTTGTCTTCTTTCCTTTCTTCCTTTCTTCCTTCATTGGTGGTGACCCTATCTGCTGCTAATGATTGTACTTTCCATAAACTCTTAAAATTTGTATTACATGCTAGTTAATTTCCTTTGCTGTATGCATGTGATCATGAATTAGTGTATCTGTGTGTGCATATTTATAGGTGCACATTATACAAGGCATGATTGTGGAGGTCAGAAGACAATTTAGACTTGACTCTCTTTCCATTTTGTTTCTGGGGTTCAAACTCAGGTTTGACATCAGGTTTGGTGAAAAGTGTCTTTGCCATATGAATTATCTTGCTGCCCCTTAAAGTCTCTTGTGGGTGTTAATTTACTGAACAGAATTTCATGAAAGCCATGTCTTTCCAATATATCATGTAATTTGACCATATGCACTAAGCTTCATTTTGCGTTCCCTTTCTTGCTATTTCTTCTTTCCTGTCAGAAGGCACTCAGGGTAAGGGATTCAGAGGACATCTGGGATTTCTGGAAGCATCTTAGGTTTTACTTTTTTCCCCAAAGTCTCCAGTAGAGGTAAATCTGAGGCAGAGATTGTGCCTCTATATTTTCATCCTCTAACTGACACCCCCTTTTGCTGTGCTGCTGTTACTGTATTTCTCTAAACTCTGGCATGGTTTGAAAGAGGCTTCACTGACATCTTTTCCTGGGTATTTAACCTTCCTAGTTGAGGAGGATATTTTTTAAGATGTACTGTTGTTCAGATGAAATAATGATTTCATGGTGCCTCATGAAGATTTTACACATTTCCTGTTTTGATTTAAACAAACGTTAGAAGTTAAGAAGTTAGATAGTTGATAGAAAGTTCAATAAAAACCTCTGTGTGCCTCCAGATGCCAAGTCCATACATCTCACCAGAGAGATGTTGGGCATGAGACAGATTTATTGTCCCAAAAGGAAACATTATTTTTGGGTCAATGGTTTTCAGTGTGCATTAGCACATCTAGAAATTATTGTTTTAAACCTTAAATGAACTTGTGAAACCAGAGATAGTTAAAGAATCTCTTAATGCAAAGACAGATAAACAATTATCTGACTAATTATCCTGATACATAGGCTTTGTTAAGATATCACATGAATTATTATTATTCTGTACCTACCATGTAACTTTCAGAATGCCATATTTTTTATTTTAATTTTTATTAATTATATTTTATTCACTTTGAATTTCCTCATGAACTCCTCCCTCCTCCCCTCCTAATGCCACCTTCCCTCCCCATTCTCCACGCATGCCCCTACCCAGGTCCACTGATAGGGGAGGTCCTCCTCTCCTTCCTTCTGAGCTTAGTCTATCAGATCACATCAGGAGTGGCTGCATTGTCAGCTCCTGTGGCCTGGTAAGGTTGTTCCCCCCTCAGGGGGAGTTGATCAAAGAGCAGGCTAATCAGTTTATGTTGAAGGCAGTCACTTTTCCCATTTCTATGGAAACAACTTGGACACTGAACTGCCATGGGCTACATCTGTGCAGGGGTTCTAGGTTATCTCCATGCATGGTACTTGGTTGGAGTATGAGTCTCTAGAAAGGCCCTGTGTTCATATTTTTTGGTTCTATTGTTCTCCTTGTGGAGCTCCTATTCCCTCCAGATCTTACTGTTTCCCACTTCTTTCATAAGATTCCGTGAACTCTGCCCAAAGTTTGGCCATAGTCTCAGCATTTGCTTTGATAGTCTGCAGGGCAGAGACTTTCAGTGGCCCTCTGTGGCAGGTTCTAACTTGTTTCCTGTTTTCTTCTTCTTCTGATATCCATCCTCTTTCCCTTCCAGGATGGGGATGGAGCATTTTAGCCAGAGTCCTCCCTCTTGATTAGTTTCTTTAGGTGTATAGATTTTAATAGGTTTATCCTATATTATATGTCTATATGAGTTAGTATAAGCAGTGTATGTCTTTCTGATTTTGGGACAGCTCACTGTGGATGATCTTTTCCATTTCCCACCATTTACCTGCAAATTTCATGATTTTCTTGTTTTTCATTGCTGTATATTATTCCATTCTATAGATATACTACAATTTCTGTATCCATTCTTTGGTTGAGGGGCATCTGTGTTGTTTCCAGCTTCTGGCTATTTCAAATAAAGCCACTACAAATGTGAGTGAGCAAATGTCCTTATTGTGTACTTGACCGTCTTTTGGATATATGCCTAGGAGTGCTATAGCTGGATCTTGAGGAAGCACTATTCCTAGTTGTCTGAGAAAGTGCCAGATTGATTTCCAGAGTGGTTGTACAAGTTTACATTCCCACCAGCAGTGGAGGAGGGATCCACTTTCTACACAACCTCTCCAGCATGTGTTGTCACTTGAGTTTTTCATCTTGGACATTCTGATGGGTGTAAGGTGAAATCTCAGGGTCGTTTTTATTTGCATTTCCCTGATGGCTAATGACATTGAGCATTTCTTTGAGTGTTTCTCTGCCATTAGATATTCCTCTATTGAGAATTCTCTGTTAAGCACTGTTCCCCATTTTTTAATTGGATTACTTGGTTTGTTGCTTTTCAGCTTCTTTAGTTCTTTATATATACTGGATATTAGCCCTCCGTCAAATAGAGGTTGGTGAATATTATTTCCCAATCTGTAGGCATTTGTTTTGTTTTGATGACATTGTCCTTTGCTTTACAGAAGCTTTTCAGTTTCAAGAGTTCCTATTTAGAGATAGTTGCTCTTACAGCCTGTGCTGTTGGTATTCTGTTCAGGAAGTTGTCTCCTGTACCAATGAGTTCTAGGGTCTTCCCCACTTTTTCTTCTAAATGATTTAATGTGTCTGGTTTTATGTTGAGGTCTTTAATCCACTTGGACTTTAGTTTTGTGCAGAGTGATAAGTATGGATCTATTTCCATTTTTCTACATGTAGATATCCAGTTTGCCCAGCACCATTTGTTGAAAATTCTATCTTTTTTCCATTGTATTGTTTTGGCATCTCTATCAAAGATCAGGTGGCCAGGTGTGTTGGTTTATTTCTGGGTCTTCTGTTCAGTTCCATTGATCCTCCATTCTGTTTCTATGCCAGCATCATACATTTTTTATTACTGTTTCTCTATAGTACAGCTTAAGATCAGGGATGGAGATACCTCCAGAGATGTTTTATTGTA
This sequence comes from Meriones unguiculatus, assembly GCF_030254825.1. Taxonomy (NCBI): domain Eukaryota; kingdom Metazoa; phylum Chordata; class Mammalia; order Rodentia; family Muridae; genus Meriones; species Meriones unguiculatus. Next base: position 20,614,900 of record NC_083353.1, on the reverse strand, counting down.
GAGGATTGTTTCAGCAATTCTGGGTTTCTTGTTATTCCATACGAAGTTGAGAATTTTTCTTTCAAGGTCTGTAAAAAATTGTGTTGGTAATTTGATGGGAATTGTACTTTAAACTTGAATGGATGTTGGATTTTGTCAAATGCTTTTTCAGCATCTAAGGAGATGATCATATGTTTGTTTGTTTTTTCTTTCAGTTTGTTACTATGGTGGACCACAGTGATGGATTTCAGTATATTGTACCACCCCTGCGTACTTGGGATGTGTGTTACTTGGTCGTATTGGATGATATTTTTGATGTGTTCTTGTATTCAGTTTGCAAATACTTTGAGGAGTATTTTTTTTTAAATTTTATTTTATTATTATTAATTTTTATCAGTTACATTTTATTAACTCTGTATCCAAGCCGTGTCACGATCCCTCATTCCCTCCCAGTCCCTCCCTCCCTCCCTCATCTCCACCGTGCCCCTTTCCAAGTCCACTGATAGGGGGGACCTCCTCCCCATTCACCTGATCTTGTTTTATCAGGTATCTTCAGGACTGGCTGCAAAGCCCTCCTCTGTGGCCTAACAGGACTGCTCCTCCCTTCGGGGGTGGGGAGACCAAAGAGCCAGTCATTGAGTTCCTGTTAGAAATAGTCCTTGTTCCCCTCACTTTGGGAAACCAATTGGTTACTGAGCTACCACAGGCTACATCTGAGCGGAGGTTCTAGGTTATATCCATACATGGTCCTTGGTTGAATGTCAGTCTCAGAAAAGACCCTGTGCCCAGATATATTTGGTCCTTGTGGAGCTCCTATCCTTTCCCGATCAGACTAACTCCCCTTCTTTCTTATGATTCCCTGTACTCTGCCAAAGGTTTGGTCATGAGACTTTGCTTTGAAAACACTGCTAGTTAGAGTCTTTCAGATGTGCTCAGTAGACTCCTGTCATACGTTCAATGCACATCCCATCTGTCTTTCTAAATGACAAATTTAAGGGATTTACCCTAATACACGTACAGACAAACACATGTCATTTAACACAAAGGTTTTAAAACATTATAGTGTAGGAGAGTTGACCTTTTAGTTAGATGTGAGCTTATTAACTCTATATACTTTATTCATTATTTTGAAATTTTATAGGATATTATTTCTAGTAAGTAAAGCAAATCTTTGGCAACGAATATAAAGTAAGAGTTTCATATAAACCATTGGTCCTCAGCCTTCCTAATGCTGAAACTTTTTAAGTATAGTTCCTCAGGTTATGGTGACTTCCAACCAAGACATTTTCATTGATTCTTCATGACTGTAATTTCCCTACTGTTTTGAAACATAATGTAAATATCTGATAATTCACATGGTCATGGGCAACCCCTGTAGCAGCATCTTTTGACCGAAAAGCAGATGGGTTCCACATATTGAAACCCTCTTAAATAAACCCATTATTCTTAATCAGAATCTTTTAGTAAAGCAGTATTTTTTTGGTAATTATCCTTCAAAAATCTTTCTCTGTCCACTATTTCTTGTCACATATTGGGTAGACATAGCCACTTATCCAAAGAATAAAAGATTCTATGTGCTGGAACAGAAAAGCTGAGTTCAACTTTATACTCTCTCAAGATACTTTGCAGCATATCAGACTTATATTCCCTGATCCTGAAAACACAGTTGGTGTCCATGGAAGAGGTTGCTGTGTCCCAGGAGCTGAAGGCCACCAGCTTCAGACTTCTTGCTTACAAGGGTGGAGGCATATTAATCAGTTTTGTATTCAGCCAGCAGGGTTATAGTCCATTTCTAATCAGAGCCAACATAATCAAATGCACCAGGACATACTGTTTAAACCTGATAAGTAACTAAGGACAGTTGGGCTTTCTATATTGTGCATAATATAACTTGAAATTTTTACCTCTTTAGACCACATAATCTCCCCTGGCATACTGTGAGAAGCCCATGGAAACTTTGGATTTGTAAGATCCCTGTCTCCATTTGTCCCATCTGAAAGAGCAGCTGTGAATGTCGTGAGGGCACAGTCTGAACTCACTGCTGCTGTCACAAGGAGAAGTGTAAAGTTTTGTGAAGATCAAAGGCATATGACAACTTGTTAGACACTGACAGGAGCAGAGGTCCTTGTCTGTCATAGTCTAGACCTTGAGATTAGGAACTTCCTGTATGCACATATGGTCTACCTCTCTCATAGGATGTTGTGTTAGCAGTTTCCAGAGGAGATCTGCATGTGTTCATCAGTAATTATTTCACGTTTCACTGAAAAGTAGATGTTTAATAATATATTTAATTCAAAATGGAAGCATATGCATATTAGATAAGTGAATATTTATTTTTTCAATAATATTTGTGGGTCAATGGTGAAACATTGACATCAAATAAATAATATGAGTTGGTAGATAATGCCATGAGCTGCCTTATAACCAGTTGATTAATAATACTATTTTGAGAGATTGTCTCCATGTACAGATTAGATTTGTGTAGAAGTTGGTATCTGCCCCAGGCTGGCTTCAAACTCATGAGTCTCCTGCTTTTGTCTCTCCAGTTCTGGGAGTACAGATGTGAATCTCCACTCCTTGCCATGATAGTTCACATATTTATTTTTGTCTTTTACTTTATGCAGAATTCTGGCTACATAATTTACTTCTCATATATACTTTCAGATTTCAATAATATGAAGTCCTGGCAGTTTCTGTGGTTTCCTTATTGCTATTGATTTTTTATTCATCGCCATAAGTTTTTTCATCGTTTGGATAGGAACAGTCACTGAAATAGTATTCTCTTGGGCTCTATGAAATCATTACATAGATTAGGTTGGCTCTGCCCCCTTCTGGAGAGATTTACCTCTTCACTGTGTCAGAAGCCCATTTAATCCATTTTCAACACTGCTAATTTCTAAATTACACTAGCATTTGTATTCCTTGAATAAAACTCATGGCAGTCTTGGTCTGCAATAATGACTTCATGAAAAATCTGGTGTTTCTTCTTTTATTTCTTCAGATTTAGATCCCTCTTGCAATTTCCTGAAGTTATGAGGAGGATACTTGTTAGTTTTTGCTGGATTTCCTTTACTTTGAAATTAAAGTTCCTATGATCTCAGTCTTAAGTTAATGTCTGCCAGTATATCCACAGAGTGAATTCTGGCCTGCTCTTTGCATCTTGGTCCCTTGTTTATCAAAGAAAATACAGCCCAAATATCTGAGACAATGCCCTCTGTTTTCATTAAGAGTGGCTTTGGAGATGAGTAATATTGAACACATTTTACCTCAATTCTCTTTTTTCCTTTCATCTTTTCTTCCATCTTTCCTTTCTTTTATTGCATGTTTTCTTACTCTGTTTCTTTTGCTGTTGTTGTCGTGATGTGTTTGAACATATCCTATTATTTCCCTAGGACTGTCAATCTGAGATAGCTCTACTAAAGTTTCTACAGAAGTCAACTGATTTAAATAGGTCTTAGATTTTAACCCAGGTTTGCTGTTAGACACTTAGTGCTTTTCTGTTTGAGAGCTGTAAGGCAATCTTTTTCAGTGATTGCTCATGCTCCCTGTGATAGTATTTTTGACAGTTGATTCATACCAGCTATACTCACAGACACTGCACTGGCATTTGCTTTTGTATTTACTGACTGCATTGCATGGGCCCCCTACAGCCCAGCCCAGCTGCTGAGAATATATAAACCAGCCTTTGCAGTGAGAACTGAACTGCATCAGACAGCAGGGGGAGCAACATGAAGTCACAGACCCAGGTCCTCATATCCCTGCTGCTATGGGTGTCTGGTGAGAAACTCAAATTATTATAATCTTTACACAGTCACTTTTTTTAGATAAGAAATTTAGAGTCTTCCAGGCTCAATACTTCATATTTCAATAATAATGCTCTGACAACATGATAATACAAATATATTAAGTGACAAATTTCAACTGTTTTTACAGTCTGTTTGTGTTCATATATATGTTCATTGTGTATTCCTGACTACAGGTGTCTGTGCAGACATCATGATGACTCAGTCTCCATCCTCCCTGGCTGTGTCAGCAGGAGAGAAGGTCTCCATCAGCTGCAGGTCCAGTCAGAGCCTTTATCACAGCAGCAGCAAAAAGAATTTATTGTCCTGGTACCAGCAGGTACCAGGACAGTCTCCTAAGCTGCTGATCAACGATGCATCCACCGGGGACACTGGGGTCCCTGATCGCTTCACAGGCAGTGGCTCTGGGACAGATTTCACTCTCAGCATCAACAGTGTACAGGATGAAGACCTGGCAACTTATTACTGTCTGCAAGGTCTTAGTACTCCTCCCACAGTGCTTCAGCCTCCAACACAAACATCCTTGAGAGTCTCACCAGCTGCCTGCACCACATACAGCCATGGGCCTGCATACTTCCCCCTTCTGTGTAATAGCAGGTGTGTCTGAAAAGTGATGAATAGTTTGCCGAGCCCAGTACAAATTATGGGTTCAATGACTTTTTGTCTTTTGGTATGAAAATACAAAAAGAACTCAGGATTATCATTCATTTCCTTCTGTAGAAATTGGGGGACATAAAGGAGGCCATCAGATCACTGTTAGAAATCTGAAAGCTGATATAGATGTTTCGAAACATCAAACTGCTGTTGGAACACCAGAAGTGTGACAAGGATGATCAGGATAACTAGTCTATAGAGATCTGTGTAGAACAGACTAAAGTAAATGGGCTAGACTTGACAAAGAACAAGAAGCAAAAAAAGAGAGAGAGAGAGAGAGAAAGCACCCCAGAAGAAGAATGAGGTTGTTCAAGCTGAGCCCCAGAAGCAGATTGGAAACATCTGCCAAAAGACTGAGGACAGATGTTTTGCACTCAAATACAGCAAATGCAAACTCCTGCCCTACAACCCTAGAAGACACACACCATACCAGCCACATATCTTTACTGAGTCCCATATTTCAGAGGTTTTATAACAAAAGTTCCGATTGAGAAATTTGCTAGAGGGATTGATTTTAGAGGGAAAAAAAAGGCTGAAAATGAAATCTGAAGCATCAATATACCAATTTGAAAACTCCACAGAAGCATCAAGAATGAGAGAGAAAGCAGACCAAGTCCATAGTAATGCTTGGTCAAAAGTATGGGGAATGTCTCTGAATCCCCGGGGAAAGACAGGCAAGGTCAGTTGTTAGGATTGGTGAGTGTCAGGATCCATCTATGTGAAGACAAAAATGCCTTGGCAGGAATATTGGAAGATAGTGTCTTTAAGATTTAGGACTGAAAATTGAGTGGTGTGCTCAGGGATGATAGAGGAAAACCAAAGGATATAAAGAGTTAGTGAAGAAAGATCTTGTGCTAGGTATAAGATTCTCTTAGGAGTGGCTGAATTGTCTTCTTCTGTGGCCTGTGACTAGGATCAGAAGGAAGGAAAAGAAGAGCTCCCCTATCAGGAGACTTGGGAAGGGGCATGCATGCAGAGGGTGGAGGAAGAGAGGGATTGGGACTGGAGGAGGGAGGGAACCACATGGGGGGATACAAAATGAATAAAGTGTAATTAATAAAGAATAAAAAAGATTCTGTTAGGGTTTTTTGTTTTGTTTTTTGTTTGTTTGTTTGTTTTTTGACTGTTAAACTAGGAGCATGTGGGGTAAGGAGGAAGAAATGATGAGTGTGAGGCATAGGCCAGGCTGATTAAGGGTAGGGAGTATCGAGTTTGGAGATGTATGCAGAAGGGTCTGTGAGTATAATAGAGAGAGGTTTATGATGCGCAGCGAGGGAAACAGAGTGGCATCCATTACAGTGGGATTGACTAGAGAAGTAGGGCAAGGATAAGAGGAGTTTGGGGACTCGGAGACTGGCAGTGTACAAATAGAATCTGAGGAAGGAAGAGGAGGGACTCAGGAGTACCCTGGGAGCTGTTATCAGGACAGAAAGAAAAAATTTATGTCAAATCTGGAGAAGACATGTTTTCCTAGAAAAGGAGAGCACATTAGGAAATGAGGAGAAATAAACGTTGAAAGGAACAATTTAAGGAAGAAAGCTGGAGGGGCCTGGAGGTTGGTTGTGTATTCTGACTATGGGTGAGAGAGAGAGGTGAGTGGAGCCCCAGCAGTAGCATAGAGAGAAGAAAAAAATCAGAAACAAATCTTTATATACTTTAAATTACTCTCCCAGATGTATAAATCACTTTCTCAAGTTTTCAATCATCAAACCCTAACTCATTTTTCCTGAACTGTCATAGCCTCTGACTATATGACTTAGACCTCCATAACTTTTATCCTTTCATTTTTCTTGACATATGTAACTTACTTGCCTTTGTCTCATAACCTTTAGAAACTCACATCTTAGTGTGAAAACTGTCAGTAAGGTAAACTGTACATATGAAGTGGACTGGCCGAGGAGATGAGTGTTTGCTACTGTTAGAGCTACAATTATCCATCAAGGACAGCAGAGATCTAAGGAAGATAAATTTGAGTAGAAGTAAAATTTAAATACTTTTTGTATCACTTAAAATGACAGAGATTTACTTAGATAGTCGGTTGAAGCATATCAAGTCTCATCTGGCCTGAGAAGGCTGCATCTCCAGGGGAAAGTGAACAAAGAACATACAACCAAGTTCATGACAGTGGCAGCCCCAGTTCTTATTTGAGAACCACATCGACACTGAGCAGTAGACAAATGGGTAGACAAAGCCAACACAACAAAATGACAGTTTACAGACAGGGAAATGTTCTTCACCAACTCAGAGAATAGCTATGCTAGGCTTCTGTCTACAAGTTTAACAGAGTTTCTTTAATAGTGTCAGGGGCTGCCTGTCTCCCATAGGGTAAGTCTCAGATAGGGCCTGTCATTGGTTGGACATTACACCAATCTCTGCATTGTTTTTGTTCCTACACATCTTGTATGCAGGATCAATTTTTGTAGAAATTTTCTTGTGCTGGGTTGGTTTTTCTCACTCACAACTAGGAGTCTTGCCTAGTTAGAGGTTGGCCTCTTCAGTCTCCATGAACCCTGTTACTAGGAACTTTGCAAGAGTCACCCTCATATCCTCCCGGGAGGTTATCCTGTCATAAGTCTCCAGCTTGTCACAGAGACGCCGCCGGTCATGGTTTCTCTTCTCTTTGCAAGCCATCTTATCCTCCTGCCCATGCTCTCCTCAGGTATGATACCGACCCTCATTACTCTCCATGCTCCCTTTTTGTACCTGGATCCTTCTCCCCAACCACATCTACTACCTATTCTCTTTCTCCTTCTTAATAAGATTTAAGCATCCTCTTTTGGAACCTCCTTGTTACTTATATTCTTTGAGTCTGGGAATTGTATTATAGTCATCCTGTATAATATGATAAAAATCCATTTAAATGTGAGTATATACCATATGTGTGTTTCTGGGTTTGGGTTACCTTCCTCAGAATTATCTTTTTTAGTTCCATCCATTTACCTTCAAATTTCATGATTTTCTTGTCTTTAATAACTGAGTAGTATTCTATTGTGTAAATGTTCCCCAGTTTCTTATCCATTCCTCAGTTGGGGGACATCTGGGCTGTTTCCATTTTTTGGCTATTATGAATAAAGCCACTATGAATATAGTTGAGCAAATGTTCTTATTGTATGGTGGAACATCATTTGGGTATGATGGGTGGCATCATTGGGTATTGAAGAACACATATTGCCATTTTTTGAGAAAGTGTCAGATTGATTTACAAAGTATTTGTTCAAGTTTGATCTCCACCAGCAATAGAGGACTGTTCCCCTTTCTCTACATCCTCGCCAGCATGTTGCTCTCACTTGTGTTTTTGATCTTATCCATTCTGATGGGTCTAAGATGGAAACTCAGCCTCATTTTGACTTGCATTTCGCTGATGACTAAGGGCAGTGAACCTTTTTTAACTGCTTCTCTCCATTTTCATATTCCTCTGTAGAGTATTCTCTATTTAGCTCTGTACTCTATATCTGTGATTCTTTTGCCTGCTCTTAGGACCCTTGTACTGGATTCCCTTCTCTAGTCCTGATATGAGAGCTCATGCCAAGTCTTATCCTAACTTGTTACACAATAATCTGTTGTTATTCCTGGGAAGCCAGCAATTTACTGAAGGAAAAGGAGGATGAGTGGATCTGGGGCAGATGGGAATTAGGGGAGAAGAATGGATGGCATGAAAAAAGGAAAAATTAAGATCCAAGTGTAATATATGGCCAAATAATAAAAAATTAAGAAATTGAAATATATATATGAAGATAAAATTGTTCAATCTATAAGGCTTTATATATAAAAGTTGATCTGCCAGAAATCCAGGTAGGCTCTCAGCAGGCCTTCTCTTCACTGTTTACCCAGACCAGTTCCCAGATCTTGTTCCTAGTGCTGCAACATAGTATCAGCTGGACCCTCCCCTCCTACTACTCCTGTAGAGTCCACAAAGCATCCTCTCCTACTCCTCACTATTGCTTTGTATTAGATCCCAACTCTAGGATGCACCACCCCTGGTAACCCAAGAGCTACTCCTTCCAGATCAACAAGTAAGATGAAGGCAGACCCACACTTCTCCTCCTGCTCCTGATATCCATTCCCTACAGTTTCACCCTCAAGTCTGTAGCTGAGAACATGGTTGACTCTTTGACCTGGTCCCCCAAAACTACAAACCCCTTTTCTCCAAACTTCTTATCCCAAATGATCCAAGTAACACAGCCTAGAATGCCTATAGGCATTCCCTGTGAACACACCAGCTGAACAGGTCAGGAGCACAGGTAGCACACTGCCAAGACACTCTTTCATCCAGATGCGAGATGGAAACCAAAGAACAAAATGCCGTTTCAACAAAGACCAGTCCAGAAATCGGCATCTAGTCTTTTAATCACCCCACATGCAGACACCAAGATGCCAGTGTAAAAACACAATCAATAACAGCCAGGGCAGTATGTCTCCACTAGAGCTCAGCTATCCTACCAGAGCAGGCCCTGAATATCCCATCATAGCTGAAACATAAGATAAAAACCTTAAAAGAGCTTTTTATGAATATAATAAAATTAGTTAAGAAATATCTGGATACATTTGTCAAAAAAATCAAGGAAGACACAAACATTTTTAAGGTAATGAATAAAACAGTTCCAGACCTGAAATTAGAAATAGAATCAACAAAAGCCCAAACAACTGGAATGCTGGAAATGAAAAATTTAGGAATTAAAATGGAAACTATTTCCAAATAAGGTTCCTAGTGCTGCAACCTAACACCAGCAGAGCCTCATGTCCCCTGCCACTACTCCGGAAGAGTCCACAAACCATCCTCTCCTACTCCTCACTTGTTGCTTTGCTTCATGAGCAGAATACAAGGGATAGAAGACAGAATCTTAGGGGTTGAAGATACTAGGGAAGAAACAGATATATCAGTAAAGAAAAATGTTAAATATATAAGATTACTAATATGAAATATCTAGGAAATCAAGGACACTCTGAAAAGACCAAATCTAAGAATAAGTGTTATAAAGGAAAGAGAAGACACTCATCTCAAAGTCTGAAAAAATGTTTTCAACAATGTCATAGAAGAAAATTTTTGTAATTGAAAAAACAAGATGTCTGTTAAGGGACAAGAACCATACAGAACATCAAATATACTTTAAATTGTGAATATATAATAAAAGAAGTTATGAATTTATGCCAAAACAAACAAACAAACACTTGACGGGGGGGAGGGGAGTTCCCTATGCTGATAATAATCTACACATTAAGCATATAGAATGAGGAAAGAATATTAAAAACTAAGCAGTTATGCTACAGAATCTAAGAAACAAGAGAAACCAGGACAGACTACTATACACAGCAAAACTTTAAATCACCATAGATTGAGAAAATAAGAATTCCATAATGAAGACATATTAATTAAATAAAATCTATTTTGTACAAATCTGGCCCTACAGAATGTTTGTAATGGAAACTCCAATCTATGGATATCACCTATACTCTTGAAAATACAGGATACACATAATCCCATACCTGTCCAGATTATACACAACAATATTTATAAATATACATATATATTTTTAGATAGATAGAGAGATAGTAGATATTTTTACTATATAACAAATTAGACTTCAAATAAAATCTATTCATTAGAAATGGGAAGGATACTACATATGTATCAACATACAAACCCACCAAAATATCATTCCAATTTTAAAATTCTATGCCTGAAACACAAGGCCACCAACTTTTTAAAATAAATGCTACTATAGCTTAAATCACATATTGACCTTTACACATTTGTAGTGATAAATTTTAACACCCACTCTCACCAATACATACATAATTGACACAAAAACTTATTGTGGATGTTTTGGTTTATGATATGTAAAGATATTTTTGTTAAAATTCCAAAGAGGTTTTAGTTTATCTGCATCTGTTAAGTGTCTCATGTAGAGCATGGTAATTGCCAGGTGGAATGAGCTGAAATTTGATGCCTATTTGCAGTATAAATATGACAGCCCAGAGGAAGACGACGAGGCTGCTTGGAGGAGGACTGCTTGCCGCTGGTTCATCCTGCTCCTGCATTTGCTATTTGCTGATTTTACCTGAACTTCTGTATTTCTGGACAACTGTTATTGATATTGCCTGCAAAAGGATCCCTTGACCCTACTCAGACGGAAGTAGGAGAGACCTCTGCTCCCTGTTCCCACTAGCCTTCTTTCCCTCTTAGCTGGTGTTCAGACCTTGGAGAGGAGATAGAAGCATTTAATAACCCTAAATAAACTGTGTTTGTTTAAAAAGTCAAGTTCAACAAAAACTAAACAGAGAAATGCTGTTTAGTTTTTAATATCTAACAAATCAGACTACAAACCAAATCTAATCATTAGAGATGGGAAGAATACTACATACTTATAAATGTACAAATCCTAACCAAGTGGTTGGGATCAACAGATTGAAAACCCTTAATTAAACCAGTTAATGTTAATCAGAATCCTTTAGTAAAGCAATAGTTTTTGCTAATTTTCCTTTGATACAAAGTAAAAGGTGAGGACTGGTGGTCTGAAGGTCATCATCAACCCTAAAGACAGAAAATGTGCCATGAGTGTTTAATCTGGAAATATGATCACATGGTCTGATTCTAGGAACTCTGAGAATCAGCTTCTGTCTCAGCAGTCTCAGCCTGGATGTGGAGCAGAGAATCAGATAAACCAGCACTGTCTCACCATGAAAGAAGGCGAAGCTGGTGACAGTGTACTTTCATACTCTTGTTGGGGTCACCATCAATTCCACATGAGTCCAAACCTTGAACAAAATCCCAGTCAAGTCTGAGGTAATGTTCTTTTCTAACAATAACTTCCCTCCTCAGGAGCGTCTGCGTGGGTGTCATTCATAAGGGCATGTTTGGGTGGAAAATAAAGAGGTTCACACAGACAGAACTCTCATATGAATCTATTTGACTATTCAAGAGGAATTCATCCCAGGCATTTATGTGAAACATTATGTAAACTTCAAGGTATGAGTAGAGATCAGTGTGTTTCTCTGAAGTTACAACAGTTCTGACCTTTGGATCTGGAATGCCCCTCAAAGTGCATGTGTTAAATTAGTGGCTCCCATTGGCCTAGCTTGGGGAAAGTGATTGGCTCAGAGAGGCAGACCAGAGGCTAACATTCTCATAGGGTCCTTCTCCTCCAGTGCAACACTGAATGTATTTTTTTTCCTCTGAAACATAGGTCTTCAACTCCCTCCACTGATTTTCTTTTTAAACTTCCCAGCCATTTTTTTATTATTTATTTACTTATTGACTTTCTTATTTTTATTGATTTTTTAATTTACTACAATTTTGCTCTCTTTGTATCTCAACTGTAGCCTCCTTCCTCAGAAGGCCGCTGAAAGACTCTACCCAAAATGGTATCAAAGCAGATGCTGAGACTCTTAACCAAACTTTGGGCAGAGTGGCAGGGTATGAAAGAAGGGGGAGATAGAAAAACCTGAAGGGGACTGGAGCACTTTTTTTGTCTTTTGATCAGCTTCTTTTCCTAATGACTGCAAAGGCTATCCTGAGGGGCCATTTCACTCAGTTCATTGTAAGATATATTATTAGAACAGAATCCCTTTTAGACAGTCATTCATTCTCTGCTGGTTTTTGTGAGAATGTGTGATAAGATCTAAAGGATATTAAGTGAGCATCATGACTAACAAGAAAAGGAGCCACAACCAATGAGAGAAATGTTACAAGCAGAAGCATTAAATATTTCTGATCTGTTGGTAAAGTGACTATACTTATCAATGATACATATTTAAATTTTACTTTATGATTTTAATCATGTACCACAAAAATTTTAAATGATTGAGGTAGGCTATTTACTAATTATATATGCCTGCGCACTTGTCTTGAAACAGCACAGAGAATGTAACTTCATATACTTTTCAGTTTTATATCAACAAGGTTCTTTTTATTTCCAAATATAATATAAACAAAGCCAATAGAATTTGATGAACCAGGACATACTGTAGAAACTTGATAAGTAAATTAGGACAGTTGGGCTCCTAATATTATGTATAATATAACTTAAAATTTTTATCTCTTTAGACCCCATGCTCTCCCCTGGAATACTGTGAGAAGCCCATGGAGGTATTGGATTTGCAAGACCCCTGTCTCCTTTTTCCTGTGGTGAAGGAGCAGAGGTAAATGTCATGAGAGCACAGACTGAGCTCAGTGCTGCTGTCACAAAGAAAAGTGAAAATTTAGTGAAGATTGAAGGCATATGACATCTTATTAGACACTGACAGGAGCAGAGCTTCTTGTCTGTCATTGTCTAGACCTTGAGATTAGAAACTTCCTGTATCTGCATACGATCTCATATGATGTGTTAGAGGTTTACAGAAGAGATCTGCATGTGCTTATCAGAAATTATTTAATATTTTATACCTAAATAATAGATGTATAAAATTTTATATGTAAGCCAGAACAGAAGGATATGCATATTTGATAAATGATTATTTATATTTCAATAATATTTGTGGCTTAATATTAAAATATTAACATCAGATAAATAATTTATGTTGCTTAGAGAATGCCATGAGCTTTCTGTAACCAGTTGATTACTGATACACGTTTTTGAGAGATTGTCTCCATGTATAGATTAGATTGTCCCAGAAGTTGGTATGTACCCCAGCCTGGCCTCAAACTCATGAATCTCCTGCTTGTGTCTCCAGTTCTGGGAGTACAGATGTGAAATTCCACTCCTTGCCATGTATTTGATTTATTTATTTTTCTCTTATACTTTATATATAATTCTGGGTGTATAATTTACTTTTTATGTATAGTTTTACAGTTGAATGCTTTGAAATCTTGGCAACTTCTGTAATTTCTCGCGTTGATATTGATTTTTCATTCACAGCCTTATATTTTATTCACTGTTTGATGTGAACAATTGCTGATGTAGTGTTCTATTGTTCTCTATAAAATCATTATGTAGATTAGGGTGGCTGGGGCCCCTTCTGGAGAGACTTACCTGTTCACGTATCAGAAGCCTATCTTAATCCAGTGTCAATGCTGCTAATTTCTAAATTGGACTGGCGTTTGTATTTCTTTAATAAAATATCATGGTAGTGATGATTTACAGCAGTAACTTCATGAAAAAAAATCTGTTTTTTTCCCCTTTTATTTCTCTGGATTTAGAGCCTTCTTTCAATTTCCTTATGTTGTGGGGAGAATAAATGTTAATTTTTGCTGGGTAACCTTTGCTTCTAGCGGAAAGTTCTTCAGCTATCAGTGTTAAATTAATGCCCACAAAGATTTCCACAGAGTAAGTTCTGGACTACTCTTTGCATCTTAGTCCCTTATGTATCTAAGAAACTACAACCCAAATGTCTGCGGCTCTGCTCTCTGTCTTCAGTATAAGAGTGGCTTTAGAGATGAGTAATATTGAACACATTTAGTCTAATTCTCTTTTTTCCTTTCCACTTTTCTTCTCTTTTCTTGTTTCTTTTATGACGTGTTTTCTTACTCTGTTTCTTTTATTATTGTTGTTGTAATTTTTGTGATTTTTTTGAACATATCCTATCATTTTCCTAAGACTGTCAATCTGAGATAGCTCTACTAAAGTTTCTACAGAAGTCAACTGATTTAAATATGTCTGATTTCAACCCAGGTGCTATTAGAGCACCTAGCACTTTTCTGTCTGAGAGCTGTAAGGCAATCTTTTTTCAGTGATTGTTCATGCTCCCTGTAATAGTATTTTTGACTGTTGATTGACACCAGCTATATTCACAGACACTGCAAAGGCATTTGCTTTTCTATTTGCTGACTGCTTTGCATGGCCCCCTCACAACCAAGCCCAGGTGCTGAGAATATATAAACCAGCCTTTGCAATGAGAACTGAACTCTATCAGACAACAGGGGAAACAAGATGAAGTCACAGACCCCGTTCTTCCTATCCCTGCTGCTTTGGGTGTCTGGTGAGAAACTCAAAACTTTATAATCTTGGCAGAATATTTTTTTTTAAGATAAGAAATATTTTTTTTTAGATAAGTGTTCCAGACTCATTATTTCTTACATAATACTCTGAAACATGATAGTACAAAGATGTTAAATGGCAAGTTTCACACCTTTTACAGTCTGTGTTTGTGTTCATATGCATATTTATTATGAATTCCTGATTGCAGGTGCCTATGCAGACATCGTGATGACTCAGTCTCCATCTTCCCTGGCCGTGTCAGCAGGAGAGAAAGTCACCATCAGCTGCAGGTCCAGTCAGAGTCTTTTAGACAGCACAGAACAAAAGAACTACTTGTCCTGGTACCAGCAGAAACCAGGGCAATCCCCTAAGCTGCTGATCTATTGGGCATCCACTCGGGACACTGGGGTCCCTGATCACTTCACAGGCAGTGGATCTGGGACAGATTTCACTCTCAGTATCAGCAGTGTGCAGGATGAAGACCTGGCAGTTTATTACTGTCTGCAGGAATTTAGTACTCCTCCCACAGTGCTTCAGCCTCCAGCACAAACCTCCTTGAGAGTCTCACCAGCTGCCTCCACCACACACAGCCCTGACAATGCACACTTCCTCCTTCTGCCTGATAGCAAGCTGTGCCTGTAAACATGATGAAGAAGTTTGCAAAGCCCAGTACAAAATTATGGTTTCAATGATTCTGATTTCTTTTGGTATGAGTAACTTTATATGAAAATGCAAAAAATAATAATTCATTATTATCTTTGTATTCCTTCTGTAACACATGAATACAAACTCTGTTGCTTTAATTTAAGAGACTTATCATTTTCAGTTGGAGTCCTAATATCCAACATAGTTATGATGATGGAAAACTTTATTACAATTTGGAAGTTCTAGGAAAGAGTACATATCTTGGTTTTTCTAGATTATAGACTACTTTATTTCATTCCTTCATTCATTCATTCTTTTCTTCCTTCCTTCGTTCCTTCCTTCCTTTCTTCATAGTGCCTGAAAATAGATCCTGATAGTAGGTAATTGCCAAATAAGTTAACTATGTCCAGAAAAATTGAAGTTTAAGTTGAGGGAGTAATAAGGATATTACAAGAAAATCATAAGCTAAGGAAATGACCATGATCATGAAGACAGCACTACAGAAGATAACTATAAAAATGCTGTACATAACCTAAATGAACATCAGTACAAAGTCCCAATTTATTTCTAATATCAGAGATCAGACCTCTACTCTTGCCTGATGTGTCTAAAACAAAAAGGGGGAACTGTAGAGAGCTGCGGAATGCTATGCCTTAAAGATGGAGCTGGTTTCCGCCTTCCACCTTCCCGATGGTGAGTGCTCTCTGTCACGAACAATTCCACATTTGGCTAAGGCTGAGGATCTGGCTTGCTTCCATGTATGTGGACCTATCTGCATTGCACACGTGGCACGCCTGGGTTGGCTACCCAGAGGCTATTTAAGATCTGGGCTGGCTTTCCCTAGGGTCAGATGATTGTTCAAGGTTCCTGAATAAACTGCATTGAAAAAAAAATGCTGTACATAGAGAAAAAAGAAAAGGTGTCTGAATTGTGAGAGCACAGAAAAATGTCGATGTCATAACTGAATAGATGGAAATGGTTAGCAAGAAAGAACATCAGTATCTTGTCTTACTCTGCAAGACAGAAAACTCCAATATAGTTGAGGAGCAGGGGAAAAGGAAACAAACAAACAACAATTTAGTCTAACAATACTTCCCAAATTATAGAATTAAAAACATTTTAATAACCTCATATGAAACTAAGAAATAAAGATGCACATACTCTTGGACTAGGCTCAATTGTTGGTTTTCCCGAGAAACACACCACCTGGTAATTATATACACATGCTGAGAGATGGAGGTAAATCTACCAAGAGAATGAGGGTCAAATCAAGCTCAGGGAGATCTTCTTATGTCTGGTAGTGTAGAACATAAACCAATGATGAATTGATAAAGAAAGCAATATATGAAATGAGTCAACAAAAGTACATATGCAAACACCCCACACTTTTGGGTTCAAATTTGTTTTTAAAAACCTGCATAGAAAAGACATAGAAAGTCGAATATGTCCTGATAAAATAGCAGGGTATTTCTGGATCCTTACCTCGGGCTCTCATAGGCCACATTCAAGGTATTATCAAGGCTACATTCTCATCTGCACACTCAAGAAAATCTTCTTATAAGACCAGTAAGGATGTTAGTACAACCTTCTTTTCTTTTTCTTTTCATTTTGCAATAGGGTCTCACTTATAACTTAGTCAAAAGGCTGCAAATCTGAGAAAGTTCTGACTCAACCACTCATGTTGTCATTAGTAGAAGCCTGATTGTTTCTGTCCAGTGGTTTTCACACTTGCTGATGGAACATGCATTAAGAAAATCATCAAGATGTGGAAGGTTTTGAGACTACTACTAATCAGCCTGGTCCAGGAAGGTGGCTGAACTCTATCCCAAAACACAGAAAAATAAGTTCTAATTCAAATGTACCATGAGCTTTTTCTGAAACATCAATATATTTAGCCAAAAAATTTAACACATTTTGAGATTCCCATTTTTATTATGGCTGAGTAAACATCTTTGCACACACGCACCACCTTCTGTTATCTATTCATTTATTGGTACACATTTTGTTGATTTAGTTCATACTACTGTACATAGTGCAGCAATAAATATGGGTATGGGTATATATCTATGTTGTGCTAGTTTATATTTGTTCAAGATCATGCCTAGTGCAGGAGTACATGAATTATATGATAGTTCCATGTCTCTTAAGCATTCTCCACATTGAGGTCCCCAGGAGCTGGGACTCCTTGAGAAGCATATACTGATTGCTTTGACTGCATAGTTTTGTCATTATTTATAGTTGCTTTTATGTTATTAGTTATTCAGATGAAGTGATTTTTTTTATGGTTTTGCTTTGGTTTTCATCTCACTGTCAAAAAAGAGAAGAATCAGTCAGCCCCAAAACATCATCTATGAGCCCTAGCCATCTTCAGAAGAACACATGATTTTGATATCCTGGAACTTTCTTTACCTTTACTCACATCTTTTCATTTAGAAGAGAATGGAGAATGTATATTCTTTTGCTCTGTATTGTCAGGCTGAGAATGATGTAGCTGAAAGCACCATTGAGGTTTTACCTGGACAAAAATGTGTTTTCCATGGGGCATAGACTCATCTGTAACTTGTTTATCTATTTTTATTTTTTTCACAAAGTTCAGAAAATATTCTGTGATGTTCCAAAGACATGATGGCAGTTGGACCTCTAAGTAGAGAGGTTTTCATTTTAGGTTAAAGCACTGTATGAGGAGGTTGTGTGCCTTTTTCACCATAATAAATGATGAACAAGCCAGCCTCCAATCTGCTGATTTTGTGAAGGAAATATGTATGTTTCTTGACCCATTGCCATGAAGGCTCTTAAGTCCCTAGGGTCCAGTTTTGAACTGTATAGATTAGTATCTATAGCCCATGCCTGGCTTGGATGTTGGAAGTGCAATGTCACCTGTGAAATGTTCAATGCAACATCAGGCATATGATAAGCTTAGTTTAGAAGACAAACATTAGTGTATAAATCATAAGAATATTATTTTAATATTATTTTAATACATTTTATATGGTTTAATTTTATAATTCATTTAAGATGAAAAAATCATCATGTTAATGACATGGGTGTGCTTGCTTATTTTTACAAAAGAATTTCACCTTGTCTTATATTTTATTTTATGCTGTGTAGCACAACTTCAACATATATCAGAGTAGATAGGTATTGTGAATGTATAGTCAACAATGCTGAGATTTCTACTTCATCCAAACATACTGCAGAAAATGGCAGAAATGTGCTTAGGGGCATTACAGGAAAATTTGGAAATTCTGTTCTTTCTCCATGCATGTCTTCCCACATGCACATATTCCCACATTAGGAAGGCTGAGAACCACTGTTCTAGGATCTTCTCATATCATCTTACTCCTTCTATGTGACCATCTGCATCAGAGCCCAGCTCCTTCTCATCAGCTCTCTCAAGTTATAGGTCTAAATCCACAGGCACATCTGCATTTGAACTAAACACACTTGGGCAGCAGCAGTGTCCCACAGCTCCCCACGTGTGCCCATTCACCTCAATTCTTGCCTCTAACAAGAGGGAGGCCAAGATTCCAGAGCATCAGCAACCCTAGGAACTGAGTATAAAGCCTCTTTTTGAGAAGCTAAACTAAGGATTCCAGATGAGTTAAAGCAAGGTTGCAGCTGAACTTTTACCTCACACTTGCAAGGGAGACTCAGTCAACAATATGCAAATCTACAGGTGGGTGAGGTGAGAGAGCTAGAAAAAGGGAAGAAGCCCATAGGGTGAGGACAGTGATATGGCTATCATTTACTTTTTTGATGGAAGAGCAATAGACATAATATCCATGGTGTGTGAAGTAGTCTGCAGATGCCCATGGACAATGTCTGAGATCTTTGGAGAATACAGATTACACACAGCCATACCATCTTATGACAGTGCCAAAAGAACAAGGTTACGTGTGTGTGTGTGTGTGTGTGTGTGTGTGTGTGCATGTACTCAAAGGCCTTGGCTCCCCTCAGTCTGTAACAACAAGAAGCAAGTCTTTTCAGCAACTAGAGCCAACCATCAATTTGCAGGTGACAACCAATAGCCAGAGTTGCCAGGGAGATTACAAAGAGACCCTCTGGCCAACAAATCATTTAAATGTCACCCATTCCTGGAAGTAGATGTTTCACATGGAAGAGAAAGATGTCTAGGTGAGGTTTTGTCTCTGTTTTTATTTGTTGATTCCATTTAGATATTTTCATATACATATATATGGTAAGAAGTGTGTGCTAAAGTAGGGTTCTATATGACCCCTCAAATGAGTCATTTAGTGCAAGCTAAATCTTCCTTTGTTCTCTCTCTTGCCTTCCTATTTCCTTACCACATAATCTCAATTGAACATGGAGGAATTGTACTGGTGCCTCACTACAGCCTGAACCCCTTCTGGCTACTGTTCATTGTGAAAGATACTCTGGATTCTACAAAAGGAGAAAAGTAACCACCAGCCCAGTTATAAACCCTGAGGTCTAGAATTATTTTGGGACTACCCAATTTTATTCTAATTGGATTTAAGGCCCACTCCAGGATATGGAGCCCATGCAAGACACTGCTCAGGTGGTCAATAACCTGAGACTAGAGAGGCCATGAGCCTTGGGAAAACCCAGATAACACAGTTCTGCTAAAGGAACACAGCAAAGAAATGATTTTTAATGACATTCTTTTATACCCATAGAACACATTGGGTGTGATCTTGGCTTGTCCCTCCCGAGAGAAGCTTCTTCCTGCAGTAAATGGGAACTAATATAGAGACTTAGAAGTAGACAGAGTAGAAAGACTGAGAGACCTTGGAGAACCCTGTCCTAAATGGAGTATCGTTATTAAACCCCTTACCGGAGGTCTCAGGGATCCTGGCGAATAAGGAGGCAGACAGATTTGGAGAGCCAGAGGAGTGGGATCACATCAAGAAAACAGTGTCTTCCAGACACAGCAGGACCAGTGCACATATGAACTCACAGAGACTGTAGCAGCATACAGAGGTCTAGTACAGGTCTAAGCAAGATGGAGTCCCAGTGGTGAGAAGGGGAAATAGACATTGGCTCCCATCTCTAACAAAGAGACAGGCACAATTTTTAGGGGTTGTGTCTCTACATTGATTATATGGACTAGGACTTGATTGGTACCCAAGGCTGGACTCAAACTCATAATTCTCCTGCTTCTGTCTCCCCAGCTCTGAGAGTATATATGTGAATCTCCACTCCTTGTCATAATATTTTAATTTTTTCTGTACTTTGTACATATCACTGGGTCTACACATTACTTCATAATCTGAATCTTTCAAAGCCTTTTATTCATGTTATTGTTATTGATTTTCATTCATATTCAAACTTTTTTTCTTTGGATGGCAACATTCTCTCATATTATGTTCAGTTGATCTTTATAAAATTATTGCTAGATTTTAAAAAAGTTGCTGCTGATTTTGTAGAGATTTTTTAAATCTATTTTCTATAGATGCAAGACCATCACAAGCCAGTTTAATTACTTCAAATTTCTAAATTACCCTACAATATGAGTTTCTGGAATTAATCACTCTAGGCAGTGTTGGTATACAGGGATGATTTAATGATAAATCTGGTTTCTTCCATTCTCTCAATTTTAGAGCCTTCTTTCAATTCCTCAAAATTGAGGCTAAAGTACATTTAAGTTTCTGTTGAGTTTACATTTGCTGTGTGATTATATTTTCTCTGGTCACAGGATTAAATTAAATCTCTTAGAATTTTTAAAGCATGAATTCTTGAGGTCTCCAAGTGTAACCAGGAAACAGAAGCCCACATGTCTGAGCCACTGTTCATTGTCCTCAGTATGAGTGGCTTTGTGGAGAGGAGACAATGAACAAATTTAGCCCACATTTCCTCTTTTCTCAATTTGCTCATTCCTCACCTCAACACTTAAATTTCTTTTATTGCATGTTTCCCTTCTATAAGTTTCTTTTGTTGTTGTGATATCTTGAACACATCATTTCCATAGAACTGTCAATCTGTGATAACTCTCCGAAAGTTTCTGCAAAAGTCAATCGCTTTAAAAATGTCTTGGATTTTAACCCAAAGCTAGTTTTTGAGCACCTGGTACATTTCTTCTTGAGAGCTGTTAACTGCTCACTTCTGTAATGCTAACACTCTCTGTGATATTATTTTTAGCTGTTGCTTGTCTCCACCCTCTCTCTCTCTCTCTCTCTCTCTCTCTCTCTCTCTCTCTCTCTCTCTCTCACACACACACACACACACACACACACACGCACGCACTGCCCAGGCATGTGCTTTTGTATTTGCTGACTGCTTTGCATGGGCTTCTCCAGTACAGCCCAGGCTGCTCAGAATTTATAAACCAGTCCTTTTCCCTGTGAACAGAGCAACATCAGACAGGCTGGGGGAACAAGATGGAGTCACAGACCCAGGTCCTCATGTTGCTGCTGTTCTGGGTGTCTGGTGAGACATTTAAAAGTGTTTTATAATTTCAGAGTCATATCTTTGTATGAAAGAATGTACAGAGTGTAACAGGGTGTAGCATTTCTTACATAATAATTCACCGACAATATGATACATTTAAATGACAAATTTCTTAAATTTCTCTCTCTCTATCGTTCTCTCTTCTGGTTTTTGAGAAAGGGTTGTTCTGTGTAATTGACCCCTGGCTCTGTGGACTTGCCTTGTTGATCAGACTGGCCCTGAACTCATAGACAACCTCATGCCTCTATATCCAGACTGCTGGGAATAAATATCACATTTCAACAATCATATGAAAATCTATGTTTGTGTATGTATGCATGTTCACTGCCTACTCATTATTGCAGGTAGCAGAGGGGACATCGTGATGACCCAGTCTCCCTCATCACTGGCTGTGTCAGCAGGAGAGAAGGTCACCATCAGCTGCAGGTCCAGTCAGAGTCTTTTATACAACAAAGACCAAAAGAACTACTTGTTCTGGTACCAGCAGAAACCAAGGCAATCCCCTAAGCTGCTGATCTCCTATGCATCCACTCAGCACACTGGGGTCCCTGATCGCTTCACAGGCAGTGGATCTGGGACAGATTTCACTCTCAGCATCAGTACTGTGCAGGCAGAAGACCTGGCAGTTTATTACTGTCTGCAGAGTTACAGTGCTCCTCCCACAGTGCTTCAGCCTCCAACAAAAACCTTCTCGAGTATCTAATCAGCAGCCTGCAGCCCTGGCCCTGCACACTTCCCTCTTCTGCATGATAGAAGGTGTGCCTGAAAAACTGATGGAAAATTTTGCAGAACCAAGTACAACATTTTGGGTTCATTGTCTCTTAAATATTTTGGTATTAGAATACTTTATATGAAAATTCAACAAGGCAGGAGAAGATTCACAGAAAGTGGAACTGTCTGCATTGCTGGTGGGAATGTAAACTTGTAAAACCTCTTTGCAACTCAGTCCAGAGCTTTTTCAGAATAGTAGAAATAGTGTTACATCAAGATCCAGTTATACCATTCCTGAGCATATACTGGCAAGATGCTCAAACATACAAGGACATTTGCTCAACTATGTTCACAGCAACTTTATTCATAATATCAGAATCTGGCAGCATCCTACATGTACCACAAGCGAGGAATGGATACAGAAATTGTAGTACATTTACACAATGGAACACCACTCAGCAATTATACACAAGGAAATCATGCAATTGCAGGTGAATGGATGGAACTAGAAAAGATCATCTTGATGAGGTAACATTTAGGGAAGGATAAGGCTAATATCTGCCATTTCTTGCTTGACAAAATCTTGATGCTGCAAGTCTGATGCAAATATCCATCATGGCAGTTTGTTCATGAGTTCAAGGGCCATGTCATTCTGAAAAGGCACTGTCTCAACACTCCTTCACAATTCTGGTCATTTATTTTCTATCTTCTTCTATGAACTCCTGACTTGTGGGGAGGGAGACATCCCATTTAGGACGGAGCACTACGCAGTCACTTAGGCTCAGTACGATGAAGAATTGTGAGCCTCTGTTTTAGCCACTCTCTACAGCCAAAATAAGCTTCTAGAATGAACGTTAATAATAGTGCCATTCTGTGAAGATAAATATAACGATTACAAAGCAGTTTTATGTCATGCACATTTAGAAAAACAATGGTACATTCTCTCTTAGGGCATATGATCTCCAC
Organism: Meriones unguiculatus; assembly: GCF_030254825.1. Lineage (NCBI taxonomy): Eukaryota > Metazoa > Chordata > Mammalia > Rodentia > Muridae > Meriones > Meriones unguiculatus. The sequence goes on along the minus strand of NC_083353.1, from coordinate 20,591,802 downwards.
GGGCATGGTCTCTTTTTATTTTATTTTTAATTTTAATTTATTTTTATGATTCATTTTGCATCCTAGCTCTAGCCCTGTCCCTCCCCACATGCTTGTCCCACACCCTACTTGTTTCTCCTATCTCCCCTCCCCTACTCCTCAAAAAGGGGAGCCACCCTGCACCCCAACACCAGCATATCAAGTCACATCTGGGCTGAACACATCATCTTACCCTGTGGTCTAGAGAGGTAGCCCTACCAGAGGAAAACTGGTTAAAAGCAGGCAACAGAGTCCATGTCAGAGTCATCTCCCATTCTTCTTATTAGGGAACCCATATGAATACTGAGCCTTCCTTTGGCTTCATCTATGTTGTTGACCAAGTTCTAGTCCACGCACAGTCCTGGTTTGGTACTTCATTCTCCACAAGCCCCTGTGGGCACTAGTTGTTTGGCTTTATTGGTTTTCTTTGGAGTTCTTGCCCCCCCTTCTTTTCTTAACCCACTCTTCCACAGGACTCCCTGTACTCCACCCAATGTTTAGCTGAGGGTCTATGCATCTGTTTCCATCAGGTCTGGATGGAGCCACTCAGAGAAGAGCTATGGCAGCATCCAGTCTACAAGCATAGCAGAAAACTGTTAATAAAGCCAGGGTTTGGTTGTATCCCAAGGAATACGTCTCAGGTGGGGCCAGTCATTGGTTGGACATTCTGTCAATCTCTGCTTAATTTTTGTCCCTACACATCTTTCAGGCAGGGTCAATTTGGGGTAGAAGTTTTTGTGGGTGTGTTGGTGTTTCCCACCCTCAACTAGGAGTCTTATCTAATTAGAAAGTGGCCTCTTCAGTCTCTGTGACCTATGTTACTAGGAATCCCAGCAAGAGTCACCCTCATATACTCCTGGGAGTCTACCCTGAGAGGTCTGCAACTTGTTACAGAGTTGCTTTCAACCAAGGTTTCTCTTCTCTCTGCAAGCCCTGTTAGCCTGCTCCCGCTCTCCCTGGGTCTGATACCAACCTGCATTACTCTCTGTTCCTTCTGTTACCCTATCCCCTCTCTCCAACCACTTCTGTTATCTATTCTATTTCTCCTTCTGACTGAGATTTAAGCATCCTCATTTGGGTCCTCCTTGTTATTTCTCTTCTATTGGTCTGTGAATTGTAGTATGATTACCATGTACTATATGATAAAATCCATTTATAAGTGAGTACAATCTATGTGAGTCTTTCTGGGTCTGGATTACCTCACTGAGGATGATGTTTTCTAGTTCCATCCATTTGCCCGCAAATTTCATGATTTTCTTGTTTTTAATAGCTGAGTAGTATACCATTGAGTAAATGTACTACAGTTCTTTATCCATTTTTCCATTGAAAGACATCTGGGTTGTTTCCAGTTTCTGGCTATTATGAATAAAGACACTATGAGCAGAGTTGAGCAAATGTTCTTATTGTAGGGTGTAGCCCCATTTAGGTATATGCCCAGGAGTGGCATAGCTGGATATTGATGAAGAGCTGTTCCGTTTTATTTTTGTTTTGTTTTTTGTTTTTTTGAGTAAATGCCAGATTGATTTCTAAAGTGGTTGTATGAATGGAGTGGTTGTTACACTAGGAATGGAGGAGTGTAACCCTTTCTCTATATCCTCTCCTGCTTCTGCCATCATTTGCATTTTTATCTTAGCTATTCTAATTTTAAGATGGAAACTTAGAGGTTTTGACTTGCTTTTCCCTGATGACTAAGGACTCTGAATGTTTCTTTAAGTTCTTCTCACCATTTTTATATTCCTCAGTTGAAAATTCTCTGTTTAGTTCTGCACCTCATGTGTCTGACTATTTTGCCTGCCTTTAGGCCTCTTTTACTCAGTTGCCTTGTCTATTTTTGGCATAAAAATTTCTGCCTAGTCTTACTGTAACTTGTTATGTACTGTTCTGTTGGTATCCCTGGGAGGCCAACTCTTTACTGAAAGGAAAGGAGGAGGAGATGATCTGGGGCAGAAGGGAAATTGGGAAGGAGAATGGAAGCAATGAAGAGAGGGAAAATTAAGTTCCCGGTGTAATAAATGACAGAAGAATTGGAAAATAAGAAATATATATATATGTATAATTATTTAAGAAATAAGGATTTGTATCTAGAAGTTGATCTGCCAGAAATCCAGGTAGGCTGCCAGCAGATCTTCTCCTCTCTGTTTACACAGACCCAGTTCCCAAATCTTGATCCTAGTGCTGCAGTATACTACCAGCTAGAGCCTCCCTTCCCTTCCTTCTATTCCTATATAGTCCAAAAAGCATCCTCTCCTACTCCTTACTTGTTGTTTGGTTTTGGACCCCAGCTCTAGCAGAGACCACTGCTTCTAACCTAAGAGCTACTCCTTCCAGATCACAAGTAGGATGAAGGCAGACCCACACTTCTCCAACTGCTCCTAACACCCAATCCCCATGGCTTTAACCTCTAACTCTGTAGCTAAGGACATGGTTGACTCTTTGACCTGATTACCAAGAAATACAAACCCCTTTTCTGCAATCTTCTTGTTCCTAATGAGCTAAGTTACACAGCCTCCAACACTGGTCAGCATTCCCTGTGAACATGTCATTGAAACAGATCAGGTGAATAGGCAGTACATGGGTAAGACACTATTTCAAAATCTAGAGATGAAACAGAAACCAAGGAAGAAAATTTCAACAAAGACAAGAAATCAACACCTAGTCTTTTAATCACCCAAATGCAGACACCAAGATGCCAGTGTAAAAGTACAATCAATAACAGCCAGGACAGTATGTCTCCACTAGAGCCCAGCTATCCTAACAGAGGCCTGGATATCCCATCAAAGCTGAAGCACCTTAAAAGACCATCTTAGCTGAAACACACGTTAAAGACCTTCAAACAGTTTTATGAATATGGTAAAGTTCCTTAAGGAGTATATGTATGCATTTCTGAAAAAAAAATCTAGGAATGTATGAATAGTTTAAGGAAATGAACAAAACTGTCCCAGACCTGAAATTATAAATAGAATCATTAAAACCCAAAACAGATCAAAAGCTAGAAATGAAAAATATAGGAATTCAAATGGAAAATACAGAGGCAATCTTCCTAAGCGGGATATAAGAGATGAAAGACAGAAACTTAGGGGTTAAAGATACAAAAGAAGAATTACGTACATCAGGAAAGAAAAGTGTTAAATCTATAATATCTCATATAGACATATAATATAGGATAAACCTACTATAATCTGTACACCTAAAGAAACTAATCAGGAGGAAGGACTCTTGCTAAAATGTTCAATTCCTATCCAGAAAGGCAAAGAGGATGGACATCAGAAGAAGGAGAAAAGAGGGAACAAGTCAGGAGCCTGACACAGAGGACCTCTGAAAGGCTCTGCCCTGCAGACTATCAATGCAGATGCTGAGTCTTATGGGCAATTTGGGAAGAATGAAGGAAATCTTAGGAAAGAAGTGGGAAACAGTAAGATCTGGAGAGGAGAGGAACCCCACAAGGAGAGCAACAGAACCAAAAAATCTGAGCAGAGGGGTCTTTCCTGAGACTGATACTCCAACCAGAACTATGCATGGAGATAACCTAAGATCCCTGCACAGATGTAGCCCATGGCAGTTCAGTATCCAAGTGGGTTCCATTGTAATAGGAACAGGGACTGTCTCTGACATGAACTGATTGGTCTGCTCTTTAGTTACCTCCCCCTGAGGAAAAAGCAGCATTATGAGGCCACAGAAGATGACAATGCAGCTACTCCTGATGAGACCTAATTGACTAGGATCAGAAGGAAGGAAAAGAAGACCTCCCTGACTGTGGACTCAAGGAGGGGCATACATGCAGAGGATGGAGGAAGGGAGGGATTGGGACAGGAGGTGGGAGGGAACCACAGGGGAGGGTACAAAGTGAATAAAGTGTAATTAATAAAGAATTAAAAAAAAGAAAGACAGACACTTAGGGGTTGAAGATACAAAAGCAAAATTACATACATCAGTAAAGAAAAGTGTTATATCTATAGTATCTCTAATACGAAATATCTACAAAATCCAGGACACTTTGAAAAGACCAAACCTAAGAAAAATAGTTACAAAGGAAAGAGAAGAAACTCATCTCAAAGGCTCAGAAAATATTTTCAAAAATATCATAGAAGAATTTTTTTTTCTAATCCAAAGGAGATGCCTATTAAGGGAAAAGAAGCAAACAGATCATCAATTAAATCTGACCATGATGGAGAGTACCCTCTACACATAATAATCCAAACATTAAGCCTAGAGAATAAGGAAAGGATAGAAAAACTGCACGGGAAAAGGCCAGGTAACATAAATAAGCAGACCTATTAGAACCACCCCTGAGTTCTTAATGATGACATGAAAAGCCATAGAGGCCTAGGCAGATGTGCTACAGAATCTAAGAGACCAGAGATGCCAGGCCAGATTACTGTGTACAGCATGCCTTTTAATCTCTATAGATTGAGAAAATAAGACATTTTATGAAAAAGTCAAATTAAAAAACATTTATCTGCAAAACCATCCCTTCAGAATGTTTGTAATAGAAAACTCCAATGTATGGATGTTAATTATACCCTTAAAAATACAGACTATACATAATCTCACAATAGCCCAGACTACTATACACAGCAATATATATACATATATATATTGCTATCTATCTCTATATAGAGTAGATATTTTAGTATCTCACAAATTAGTTTCTCAAAAATTATATATATATTATATATATTGCTATCTATCTCTCTATATAGTAGATATTTTTAGTATCTCACAAATTAGACTCCAAACCAAATCTAATCATTAGAGAAGGATACTACATACTTTTCAATGTACAAACCCACCAAAATTTCATTCCGATTTTTAACGTTTATGCCTCAAACACAGGGCCAGTCAATTTATAAAACAAATACTGCTGTAGCTTAAGTCACATATGGACCTTCACACATTGGTAGTGGTAGATTTTAACAACCATTCTCACCAATAGACAGATCATTGACTCAAAAACTTATTGTGGATGTTTTGGTTTATGATATGTAAACATATTTTTCTTAAACTTCCAAGTTGTGGGGGGGTTGTTTGTGTATACCTGTTAAGTGTGTGTCATGCAGAGCATAGTCTTTGCCAGTTGAATTAGTTGAATTCTCAGGAGTTTGTATATTCCTTCTCATATATACACACACACACATATATATATATATGTACATACACATATATATATATATGTGAACCCAGAGGAAGAAGGCATGGCTGCTTGGAGGAGGACTGCTTGCTGCTGGCTCGTCCTGCTGCTGCACTTGCTGTTTGCTGATTTTCTGGTTACCTGGACTTCTGGATTTCTGGAGGCTGGTGTTAGTGTGGCTCCCAGAAGAATCCTATGGCCCCACTCAGCAGAAAAAGCAGAGAGCACTGTGCCCACTGTTCCCACTATCCTTCTTTCCCTCCTACCCTGTGTTAAGGAGTTGGAAAGGAGGTAGAAGCATTTTATAACCCCAAATAAAGTAAGTTTGTTAAAAAATCAATGTCCGCAGGTGGTGTACAATGTGGCTTAATTCACTTCTAAAGTAGGGGAAGATTAGTCAGGTTTGATAAGTGTGCACTATTGTTTGAGGAGTTTGGCAATATAGTGGCTACTGCCACTGGGTCATCAATGTCTTGTCCCAAGAGTGGGGTTTTCTAGTTTTGCTTCATAGTCTGTATATTTTATGTGGGAAAAGGTTGGGAGGAAAGCTGAAATTTCAGAAGGTTCACTCAATTCTCTGGGGTTAGAAAAGATTGCAGAGATGGTTATGTATCTAGAGAATTTGTGAATAGTGGCTGAAGTGCTGGGAAAACAAGAAGTGCCAGTGGAAGGAAAACAAAAATGCTCAGGCCAGATTCTAAGATTACATTTTTCTCCAGCAAGAAAGAGGAAAGCAAGTTAGGCTGAAAGCAGATTACTGCCCCACCCTGCTTCACATGCTTTTGCTGACAGGTACCCACAGCACCTTCATGAGGCCAGAAGCCTGGAAGAGCAGGAGGCAGGGAAAACGGGTTACTGTTAGGCCAAGTGTACCACCAGAGGAGTTTTTTGGGGCTGTGCAAGCAACATCAGCTTTTGCAGTCTTTGTGCAACGTATGCCTGCTACTGATGGTGGTGAGGCATATGATGAGAGGACATGGCGTCCAGTAGAAATGCTTGATTGAGAGCTTTTTAAAGAGGCCATTGTAAAGTATGGAATACATTCGTGTTTGACTAAGCAAATGGTAAGCAAGTGGGCTACCCAAAATAGTTTATCCCTCAAGATTCGGAGAGATTGGTATCAGCTGTGTTAGATGCTGGTCAGCAATTACAATGGTTATCATGGTGGAGAAATGAAGCCGTGAAAAAAGAACAACAAATATAACATGGAGGATAAATGTTAATAAAGCATCCTGAAGGCTGTTATGCTGATTTTAAAAAACAAATTCAGTCTGATGATGTAGTAATTGAACAATTGAACAATGTCATCTTTCAGCATTAAGAGCATGGGATATAACCTAGAACCTTTACTCAGATGAACCTCATGGTAGCTCAATAACCAATTGGTTTCCCATAGTAAGGGGAACAGGGACTATCTCTGACAGGAACTCAATGGCTGGTTCTTTGACCTCCCCATCCCCGAAGGGAGGAACAGTCCTGCTAGGCCACAGAGGAGGACTTTCCAGCCAACCCTGAAAATACCTGATAAAACAGGGCCAGACGAAAGGGGAGGAGGTCCTCCCCAATCCGTGGACTTGGAAAGGGGCAGGGAGAAGCTGAGGGAGGAAGGGTGGGATTGGGAGGGAATAAGGGAGCGGGATACAGCTGGGATACAGAATTAATAAAATGTAACTAATAATAATAATAAAAGAGCATGGGATATTGTTGAGGAGCCTGGTAAAACAACCACCTCATTTACTAAGATAATGAAAGGCCCAGGAGAAGCCTTCACCAACTTCTTTCAGAGACTGGATTCAGCTCTACATAGAGCCATACCAGATACTGAAACAAGACAAGTGTTGATACTGATCTTAACATATGAGAATGCAAAACTGAATGTAAGAGAGCACTTAGCCCTTTAAAGCACAAGTAGTACCTACAGATGAAAGGAAAAGAGAGACAGAGAGACAGCTGTTATTGGCTCTCAGGAGAATCATGCCAAGAACATACAGCTAGAGGTCTCAGATATCAAAATACCCAGTGCATTAATTACAGTAAATTTGGTCATTTACAAAAAAAAAAAAAAGGTTAAATGCTTTAGCCCACAAAATGAAAGGTACGTTAACTCTGAGGAATACAGTACATTTACTTGTAGATGGGAACAAGCAGATTCTGGCTACGATGATATACAAGGGTGATAAATATGGATCTATTTTCATTTTTCTGCATGGAAACATCCAGTTGTACCAGCACCATTTGTTGAAGATGCTGTTTTGTTTTCTTTTTGTTTGTTTGTTTGTTTTTTATTTGTTTTGTTTTGTTTTTTCATTGAATGGTTTTGGCTTCTTTGTCAAAAATCAAATATCCATAGGTGTGTGGGTTTATTTCTGGTATTCGGTTCCATGAATCCACTGTTTTGTTTTTGTGCCAGTACCATGCAGTTTTTATTACTATTGCTCTGTAGTACAGCTTGAGATCGGGGATGGATACCTGCAGATGATCTGTTGTTGTACAGGATCGTTTTGGAAATTCTGGGTTTTTTGTTTTTCCATATGATGTTGGGAATACTACTCAGCAATTAAAACTAAGGAAATAATGAAATTTGCAGGTAAATGTGGTGAGACCTAGAAAAGATCATCCTGAGTGAGGTATCTTAGAAGCAGAAAGACACACACAGTATATACTCACTTATAAGTGAGTACTAGACCTATAAAATAGGATAAACATACTAAAATCTGTATACCTAAAGAAGCTAAACAAGAAGGAGGACCCGGGATAAGAAGATCAATCCTTACTTAGAAAGACAAATGGGATGGGCATTGGAAGTAGGAAAAAAAATGAGAAGTAGGATAGGAGCCTACCAGAGAGGGCCTCTGAAAGACTCTATCTAGCAGTATATCAAAACATGCTTAGACTCATAAGCAAACTTTGGGCAGAGTGCAGGGAATCATATGAAAGAAGAGAGAGTTAGTAAGACCTGGAGAGAACAGGAGCTCCACAAGGACCAAACATATCTGGGCACAGGGGCTTGTCTGAGACTGATTCTCCAACCAGGGACCATGCATGGATATAACCTAGAACCCCTGCACAGACGTAGCCCATGGCAGCTCAGTATCCAAGTGGCTTCCCTAGTAAGGAAAACAGGGACTGTCTCTGGCATGAACTCTTGATACTAGCTCCTTGACCTCCCCACCCCCTGTAGAAGGAGCAGCCCAGCTAGGGCACAGAGGAGGACATTGTAGCCAGTCTTCACCTTATCAGGTGAGATCTGATAAGCTAGGGTCAGATGGAAGGAGAGGAGGACCTCCCCTATCAGTAGACTTAGAGAGGAGCAGGGAGGAGATGACGGAGGGAGAGTGGGATTGGGGGGGGATGAGAGAGGGGGCTACAGCTGGGATACAAAGTAAATAAACTGTAACTACTATAAAAATAAAAATTATAAGTCTGCTTTGTTAGTCTGCAGGGCAGAGCCTTTCCGAGGTCCTCTGGGGAGGTTTCTAGGTTGTTTCCTGTTTTCTTCTTCTTCTGATGTCCATCCTCTTTGCCTTTCTGAATGGGGATTGAGCATTTTAGTATATAAGAAGTGGGAAATAGTAAGATCTGGAGAGAACAGGAATCCCACAAGAAGACCAGCAGAACCAGAAAATTTGAACACAGGGGTCTTCCCAGAGACTCATACTCCAACCAAGTATCATGCATGGAGATAACCTAGAACCCCTGCACAGATGTAGCCCATGGCAGTTTAGTGTCCACGTGAGTTACATAGTAATGGGAACAGGGACTGCTTCTGACATGAACTGATTGGCCTGCTCTTTGATCACCTCCTCCTGAGAAGGGAGCAGCCTTACCAGTCCACAGAAGATGACAGTGCAGCTACTCCTGATGTGATCTGATAGACTAAGATCAGAAGGAGAGGAGGACCTCCCCTATCAGTGGACTTGGGGAGGGGCATGCATAAAGAAGGGGGAGGGAGGGTGGGACTGGGAGGGGAGGAGGGAGGGGCTTATGGGGGATACAAAGTGAATAAAGTGTAATTAATAAAATTTATTAAAAAAGAAAAAAATAAAAATTTAAGAAAAAAGAAATATAAAAGCTCCCAGGGCATTGTAACTGCTGGGGCAAGGAAAAGCATTGGTCTAGGGATTGCCATTCCAAAAGGAACACAAAAGGTAACTTCTGGAAACCAACAGAAGGGCCTGTGAGCTCAAGACCCTGTGGCAATCACCACAAGTAGTCTTTTTCAGATTTGATATGTGCTCCTGAAGGTAGTACAGTTTTGAATCTGGCTACACATAAAACTCTTAGTCTATCCCCAAGAGTTGACCACAGGTGTTTATCATCCTTGCCTTCAGGGACAGTTGGAATTATCTTGGGAAGAAGTGCATTATCTTCTCAAGGATTTATTGTACATCCCAGGGTTGTGCCATGATCATGAGACCCTCAGAGACCACGAGGAGATGACTCCATACAAAGTCAAACAAAGCTTTATTATGAGAGGGATTGAACTCTGGACCCAAGTCTCACTGATGCAGCAGTAGAGTAGTGGGACCCTGAGCCCTGAGTGAGCAGGATTTTTAACGGGGAAAAAAGGGCGGTTTCCTTGACAGCAAGCAGCGGGTTTCATGTGTTGACATTACAGGATAATGGGTAAAAGTCAGAGGGGTAAGGTGACTTTCTCTGAGGCATATAATCACAATTGCTATTCTTCTAAACTGTATCTGAAACTTGGGTAGAATTTTCCCAACAGATTCCCAACCAATTCTCATTGATTGTTGCCAGGGAGATTGTCTCTATTTCTTACCAAATATTTATTCTGTGATATTTCCTGGAGGCTTTTTCTAGGCGAGTTAACTTTGTTTTTTGCCAAGTGCACATTTTGTGATATTTCCTGGTACCTGAGTTCAGCTCCCAGTCAAGATGGCTCCTTTATTTCAAAATGGAATTACCCAGGCTAACTCTTCACAGGTACTGCAGATGGGGATTGCAAGACAGAAATTAAAATCATGGCATATGTGAAAAGGGAGAGTGACAGAGAGAGATGCAATTTAATGCACGGAATAGAATTGCTCAGCTGTTACTATTTTCCTACATCAAGGGGAAAGCGGCTCCAATAGGAAGAATAGGCTCATTGGGAGTCCTGGAAAACATGTGTTCTGGCAAACAGTGATTAATGATCAGAGACCCAAATTAATGGTGTTGAAATACAAGGTTTGGTAGATACAGGAGCTGATGTCAGTATCCTCTCCCAAAAGTCTGGGAATCCAAAATTGCCACTTCAGAAGGTTTATACAAAGTATATAGGAAATGCTAAAATATCTCAAGTAAGACAAAGTGTATGATGGAGTAAATGTGTGGGATCAGAAGGGTGATGGACAGGGGAGTTGAGACCCTATGTGGCTGACATATCCATAAATTTATGTGAAAGAAATCTTTTACAAGAATGAGTTACTCAAATTAATAGTCCTGCAATCCCAGAGACAGCAAGTGATGAAATTAGGGATGAAATAATAGATGTTCCTCTGGAAACTACTGATATGTGTAATCAAGAACAATCACAAGCTGTGCCCACTGTAAAAGCATAGAATATCCATGGGATTGAGTTTCCAATTTTTTTTTTTTTTTTTTTTTTTTTTCAGTTTATTCAGGAACATTGAACAATCCTCGGACCCCGGGGAAAGCCAGCCCACAGCTTAAATAGCCTCTGGGTAGCCAACCCAGGCGTGCCACGGGGGCAATGCAGATAGGTCCACATACATGGAAGCAAGCCAGATCCTCGGCCTTAGCCAAATGTGGAGTTGTTCGTGACAGAGAGCACTCACCATCGGGAAGGTGGAAGGCGGAAACCAGCTCCATCTTTAAGGCATAGCATTCCGCAGCTCTCTACAATTCCCCCTTTTTGTTTTAGACACATCAGGCAAGAGTCACCCAGACATCCCCTGGAAAAGACTCGGGCGGGTTCCACGGGCACCCCAGGAGCCAGCCCGGAGCCAGAGCCAGGGACCCAGGTTCCAGAGTTTCCAAATTTTAAGAGGAGCCACTTCCGAATACCAACAGCCTTATGCTTAAAGCAACTATCAAATTGACCTGTGTGGCAAGAACAGTGGCCCATAACAAAAGAAAAATGGCAGGCACTTGAACAACTTTAACAAAAGCAGGTGGAGGCTCAAAATAAAAGAGTCTACCAGACTTTCCAGCTAAGGATGGCAGAGCCAGGTTACAGCTTCTCCTTGACGACATTCAGCCCATCTGGTAAACTTGTCCAGATTGAGTATGCTTTGGCTGCTGTAGGTGGAGGGGCTCCTTCAGTAGGAATTAAAGCTGCAAATGATGTAGTATTAGCAAAAAAAGCAGAAATCCATCCTGTATGATGAAAGGAGTGTTCACAAAGTAGAGCCGATTACCAAGCATATCGGTTGGGTGTATACTGGCATAGGCCCAGATTAGAGCGCTTCCTGTGCACGGAGCCTGGAAACTTGCTCAGCAATACTATTTTGTTTACCAAGTACCCATTCCCACAGCCCAGCTGGAACAAAGAGTAGTGTCTGTGATGCAAGAGTATACCCAGTCGGGTGGTGTTCATCCGTTTTGTGTTTCTTTACTTATTTGTGGGTGGAATAAGGGACGTATTTATTTCAGTCAGATCCCTCCAGAGGTTACTTTGTCTGGACAGCCACAGAAAAGGGGAAGAACTATGTGAATGGGAAAACCTTCCTTGAGAAAAGATATAATGAGGACCTAGAACTGGAAGATGCCATTCATACAGCCATTTTAACCCTAAAGGAAAGTTTTGAAGGGCAAATGACAGAAGATAACATAGAAGTTGGCATTTGCAATGAAGCTGGCTTCCCCAAAGGAAGTGAGGGATTACTTAGCTGCCATAGCATAAAGAAGATGCCTGGACAATCCAGATCTCACAGTCTATCTACTTATACTTGTTTAACGTATGTTCTGTTTGTGCAGACTTATTTCTACATGGTTTAATAGATTCGCATTTTTAAAATAAGTCATAATAAACTGTTAAAATAAAAAAAAGTCTACCAGCCCATGGGATTCCCCTGTGTTTGTTGTAAAAAAGAAATCAGGAAAATGGAGGATGATAATGGATTTAAGAGCAGTGGATAAACTCATTCAACCAACGGTTCCTTTACAACCTGGAATTCCTTTACATTCCTTGTTACCTAGAGCTTGGTCTACAATACTAATTGATTGCATTTTCACAATACTTTTGCATGGGCAGGATAGGGAAATGTTCGCTTTCTCAGTACCTACTCTGGACAATTGTCATCCAACAAAGAGATGACACCACTGGAGGGTGTTGCCACAGGGAATGTTAAATAGTCCAACTTTATGTCAATATTTTGTGCATCAACAATTAAAGTAATTTGTAAGCAATTTCTTCAACATATCATTTTTCTTCACATGGATGATATTTGTTGGATGATTCTAATGTAGATACTATAGAAAAAAAATGTTTGAAGAAACACAAAGAATTCTGCCACGCTGCCCCAGAAAAAATACAAAAAGGAGATTCACTTAGCTATTTGGGTTATAAAATAAGTCAACAAAATTTCAACTACAAAGTGTACAGATCTGTAGGGACCAATTGCAAACTCTTAACGATTTCAAAAAAATAATGGGAGATATTAACTGGCTGAGGCCTATAATTGGATTAAGAATTTACGAGTTAAGTAATTTGTTTCAAACATTACCAGGAGATTCAGATTTAAACAGCCCAAGATGTCTAACAGTGGAAGCAGAAAGAGTTAATTCTGATAGAACAAAGATTGCAAGTTGCATAAGTGGGTCAAATTGATCCTAAACTTGATTGTATTTTGGTCATTTTACCTTCAACTCATTTTCCTACTGGGCTCATTATGCAAAGGGAAGATAGTATTATGGAATGGATTGTCTTATCACAATAACAAAGTAAAAAAATAAAGACATACATAGAAAAGATTCCTGAATTAATTATAAAAGGTAGAATAAAACTAAATCAATTGTCAGGAATGGACCTAGCTCAAAATGTCATGCCTCTAACTAATGCTGATATTATGTCATTTTGTGTAATCAATGAAGACTGGTGGCCAAAGAACATGTAGTATCTATTTGGGACAAATTAATAACAAATATCCTAAAAGCAAATGTATACAATTTATATAAACAACTAATTGGATTCTTCCACATATTGTAAAGGAACGCCAATTCCACAGGCACCAACATTCTATACAGATGCAAACAAGATGGGGATGGCAGGTTATAAATCAGACAAAATAATCAAGGTGATGAAAAGCCCATATTCTTCAGTTCAAAATCAGAATTTTATGTGAGCCTTATAGTATTATTAGGTTTTCCTGAATCTCTTAATATAATTACTGATTCTCAACATTCAAAATGAGTTGTTTTGCATACAGAAACTGCAAAATTTATTCTTGCTAAATCACAATTGACTTTGTTATTTATGCAATTGCAACAGGCCATCAGAAGTAGAAACTATCCATTATATATTGCTCATATTCGGTTTCATACAGGTTTGCCAGGTCCATTGGCACGAAGAAATGCATAATTAATAAATTACTAATAGGAAATGTGTTAAAAGCCTCAAACTTTCATGTAAAACACCATGTTAACAGAAAAAAAAATTCTATCACTTGACAAGTTAAAGAAACAATTAAAAAAAGTGTCTTTTATGTTCTGAGTATAACTAAACTCCATGAGAAGCTGAGAGTAACTCTAGGGGTACAAAAAAATTGAAATCTGGCAGATGGGTGTGTTTCATTTTGCAGAATTTGGAAAACAAAGGTATATACACCATACCATAGATATATATTCGGTATTCCAATGGGCAACTGCTTTAAGTTCTGAAAAGGCTGGTTGTGTAATTACACATTTGTTGGAAATAATCTCAATTATGGGGATACCTGCACAAATTAAGGCTGATAATGCCTCTGCATATGTGTCTTGTAAGATGAAGCAATTCATGGCATATTATAATATAAAGCACATTACTGGTATAGCACACAATCCTACAGCACAGCCAATTGTAGAAAGAGCTAATCATACTTTCAAAGAAATGCTTATTAAACAAAACAGGAAAATTGACTGTCCAAATTTTCAGAGACTAAGTGGTAGGTCCTTCAAAATTCCTGTTTCACCAAAAAGCCTGTCAGATATTCTGGGCCACTAGGATGAAGACTGGATGCACAAACAACCCAAAAACCTCTGTTGACTGTCCAGGAAGTCAACTGTCTCTGTCATTTCTGTAATTTTGGAAGCTGTTTGTTCTATTCTTTCTTTATGTTTAGGTATTATTTTTTTCCTTCTAGTATTTCTGATGAGGTTGAAGACTAGATAGTCATAATTTTACTACAATTTAGCTTAAGGTCTAGATCTGTGTTTTCAGGTTGATAGATATAAAAAAAAGTGGTTTAAGTACAGAATTTAGGACTCACCAGGATAAGATAGATAGTGGAATACTTTTTCCAAGTTGGTGAAATACAAATTAACTGGACATTTTAAATGTAATTCTTACCTGAAAATTCTCAAAATAATTACTGTGTATAGTTTATTAATGTTAGAGAGGAAGCCAATTTTTTAAACAGAGGGAAAAATATTGTGGATGTTTTTGTATATGATATATAAACATGTTTTATATATCATATATATATAAACATATATAAACATATATAAACATATATAAACATCTTAAGATATTAACAAAATGATACAGGTTTTAGTTGTCCATACTGTTAAGTGTCTTGTGTGGAGCATGTTCTTTGGGAGATCGAATTAGTTGAATTTTGAGGACTTTGATGAGCATAAATATGTGAGGCAGAGGAAGAATCTGTGGCTGCTTGGAGAAAGACTGCTTGCTGCTAATTCATCCTGCTGCTGCATTTGCTGTTTGCTGATTTCCTGGTTACCTACACTTCTGGATTTCTCAACCACTGATATTGCAATTCCCCCAAAAGAATCCTATGACCCTACCCAGCAGGAACTCCAGAGAGAACTCCACACCCTCTTCCCACTAACATTCTTTCCCTCCTACCGAGGGTTGAGGGTTTGGAAGGGAGGTAGAAGCATTTAATAAACCTAAATAAGGTGGGTTTGTTAAAAAATCAATATCAACAAAAACTAAACAGAACTACTAGAGCTAACAGACATTATAAACCAAATTGAAATAATAGATATTTACAGAACATTTCACTCGAATATGAAAGATTATGCTTTGTTCTGCACCTCATAGAACATTCTTCAAATCTGTACACATACTTGTACACAAAGCAAGTCTCAACCGATACAGGAAAATTGATATAACTCCTTGTACCCTATATGAACACTAGGGATTAAATCTGGATATAAAAAACAGAAACAGCAGAAAGCTTGCAAACTCATGGAAACTGAACAGGTTTTTACAGAATGAAAACGAAGCAAAGACATGAATAAGTAGAGAAAGGAAAGACTTTCTGTACTTCAAAGAAAGGTAATAAACACCATACCTTAACTTACAGAGTACAATGAAAGTAGTGATAAGAAGAAAGTTCATAGCACTAAATGATAATATAAAAGCTGGAGAGATTTCATATTAACAATTTACAGTACACCTGAAAACTATAGAACCCAAACAATAATCATACCCAAGAAGACTAGATTGTGAGAAATAATCAAAATGGGGGCTTGAATCAATAAGATAGAAAAAGACAACAATTCAAAAAACAATATAATAAAGAGGAGTGGGTTCTTTGAGAAAATCAGCAAGATAGATAAACCCATAGCCAAACTAACAGAAAAACAGGAAATGTCCAAATTAACAAAATTAGAAATACAAATATGGATATAACAAAAGACACCCGAGAGTTCTAGAGATTCATAAGAACATATTTTTAAACCTTTACTCCAAAACCGGAAAATCTAAGAGAAACTGATAACTTTATTTATAGGTACCACCTACCACAGTTAAATCAAGATAAAATAAACAATTTAAACAGAACACTAAACCCTAGAAAAGTAGAAGCAGTCATCTAAATTTTTCTAAATTCAAAGAGCCCAAGGACAGAGGGATATAGTGCAGAATTCGACAAGACCTTCAAAGAAAATTAATGCCAGAACTCCTCAAATTATTCTATAAAACAGAAACAGAAAGAACATTGCCAAATTAATTTTATGAAGACACATTTACCCTGATACCCAAACCACATAAGGGCTAAAAAAAAAGGAGAATTGCAGACCAATTTTCCTTATGAACACAGATGCAAAAATACTCAACAAAATTCTGGGGCATCAACCCGCATGCAATCAGACATGCTCTTCTCTGGGTCCAAAGCGGCTGACCCTGAGTGCAGTGCTTAGCCTCGCATCCTGAGCTTAACATTTTAGCTTTTTATGGTAGCCAACCATGCTTGGGGAGACTGTCCTGCTTCAATGGTTGTAAAGGCCTGAATGGTCATGGCTGCATTACACTGTTGTGAGACTCTAATCTTGCATATATACCACAGGCAAACCAAGGAGACCAACACCAGAAGGCCTGCTAATGCTCCCATGCCCGCCCATTCCTTCAGATGATTCATGGCTGCAGCAATCCATGATGATAATCCTGTGGCTAGTCCTGCGTCCACTCTGGTAGAATTTACCGTGACAATGGCCACTCTCAGCTGCTCCATCGTAGTATCGAATTCTCCAGTCCAATTACCTAAAATATAGCTAGACAATTGTTTAGACAGATTTGCAGCACAGGGAAAATTCTCATGTTGTATGTGGACCTATCTGCATTGCCCACGTGGCATGCTGGGGTTGGCTACCCAGAGGCTATTTAAGCTGTGGGCTGGCTTTCCCCAGGGTCAGATGATTGTTCAAGGTTCCTGAATAAACTGCATTGAAAAAAAAAAGATTTAATAAAATTTAAACATTCTTTCCTTTCAAAAACAATGGATAGAATCACATCTATCAGAGTAGATATTTGAATGATAGAATATAATGGTGTAATGATGAAGACCTGATTATGAACATGAACCCTTTAGTAAACAGATTACAAAAAGTATGAAAAATGTAAAGCCTCTGTCATGACATAGATGGATAATTGATGGTATGGATTATGGTGGTGCTTTCTATATGTATTTATTTATGTTATCTTGTCAAATGAAAACAGTAAACATTGAGTTTCTTTAGTAAAAACTATTTTCTGGTCCAAGACGTGTTAATATCAGTTATACAGAATTATTACTCAAGATATATTTTTATGAACTAATTATTAAAGAACTACTTTGAAAACACCAAAAAAAAAAAAAAATAATAGCCAGAACCTGGAAACAACCCAGATGTCCATCAACAGAGGAATGGATACAGAAATTATGGTACTTTTACGGTGTAATACTACTCAGCAATTAAAAAACAATGAAATCACAAAATTTGCAGGCAAATGGTGGAATCTAGAAAAGATCATCCTGAGTGAGGTATCTTAGAAGCAGAAAGACATGGTATATACTTGCTTATAAGTGGATACTAGAGATATAAGATAGGATAAACATACTAAAATCTGAACACTTACAGAAGCTAAACAAGAAAGAACCCAGGGTAAGATGATGAATCTTCACTTAGATAGACAAATGGGATGGACATTGGAAGTAGGAAAAGAAAACAGGATAGGAGCCTACCACAGAGGGCCTCTGAAAGACTCTTCCTAGCAGTGTATCAAAGCAGATGCTGAGACTCATAACCAAACCTTTGGCAGAGTACAGGGAATCATATGAAAGAAGGGGGAGTTAATATGACCTGGAGAGGACAGGAGCTCTACAAGGACCAAATATATCTGAGCACAGGGGTCTTTTGTAAGACTATTTCTCCAACCAAGGACCATGTATGGATATAACCTAGAACCCCTGCTCGGATGTAGCCCTCAGCAGCTCAGTATCCAAGTGGGTTCCCTAGGAAGGGCAAAAGGGACTGTCTCTGACATGCACTCAATGGCTAGCTCTTTGACCCTTCCCCGCCCCAGGGAGGAACAGCCTTGCTAAGCCACAGAGGAGGACATTGCAGCCAGTCCTGAAGAGACTTGATAAGCTAAAGTCAGATGGAAGGGGAGGAGGACCTCCTTTATCAGTGGACTTAGAGAAGGGCAGGGAAGACATGAGGGAGAGAGAGTGGGATTGGGAGGTGATGAGGAAGGGGGCGACAGCTGGGATACAAAGTAAATAAACTGTAACTAATATAAAAAATTAATTAAACAATAGATTAACCCCCCCAAAAAAGAAATTTAGAGTTTGCCAGATTATTATTACATAATAAGACTCTGACACGATGATAGCACACAGACATTAAATGACAAGTATTACATGTTTTTAAATCTGTGTTTGTGTTCATATTCATGTTCATTGTGTATTCCTGATTGCAGGTGCCTGTGCAGACATCATGATGACTCAGTCTCCATCCTCCCTGACTGTGTCATCAGGAGAGAAGGTTAGCATCAGCTGCAGGTCTAGTTAGAGTCTTTTAATTAAATTTTTGTTTTTTTAATATTAATTACAGTTTATTTATCAACTTTGTATCCCTGCTGTATCCTGCTCCCTCATTCCCTCCCAACCCTACCCTCCCTTCCTCATCTCCCCCCTGCCTCTTTCCAAGTCCACTGATAGGGGAGGACCTCCTCCCCTTCCATCGTCCGCTTTCACCTGTTTTATCAGGTATCTTCAGGACTGGCTGCAAAGTCCTCCTCTGTGGCCTAGCAGGGCTGCTCCTCCCTCGGAGGGGGAGGTCAAAGAACCTGCCACTGAGTTCATGTCAGAAACAGTCCCTGTTCCCCTTACTAGTGTACCCAGTTGGATACTGAGCTACCGAGAGCTACATCCGAGCAAGGGTTCTAGGTTATATCCATACATGGTCCTTGGTTGGAGAAACAGTCTCAAAAAAGACCCCCGTGCCCAGACATATTTGATCCTTGTGGAGCTCCTGTCCTCTCCACAAGACTGCCTACATTCGTAAATGAAACATCATTAAAGCCAACACCTTAATAGTGGGAGACTTCAATACCCCACTCTCACCAAGGAACATCAAGGAACAGATCATCTAGACAGAAGCCAAATAGGGAAATAAATTCACATACAGAGGCCCTAACTCAAGTGGACCTCATAGATGTCTACAGAATTTTTCACCCATACTCAAAAGAATGTACCTTCTTTTCAGCACCTCATGAAACCTTCTGCAAAATAAACCATATAGTTGGTCACAAAGCAAACCTCAACAGATACAAAAAGATTGAAATAATTTCTTGTGTTCTATCTGACCACCATGGACTAAAGCTAAACCTCAACAACAATGGAAATAGTCAGTATCTTTTAAATACTGGAAACCAAAAGAGCTACTTGGCCTAGTACCAGCAGAAACCAGGGCAATCCCCTAAGATGCTGATCTACTGGGCACCCACTTGGCACACTGGGGTCCCTGAGTACTTCACAGGCAGTGGATCTGGGACAGATTTCACTCTCAGCATCAGCAGTGTGCAGGCTGAAGACCTGGCAGATTACTACTGTCAGCAGGGTATTAGTACTCCTCCCACAGTGCTTCAGCCTCCAACACAAACCTCCTTGAGAGTCTCACCAGCTGCCTGCATCACACACAGCCCTGGCCCTGCACACTTCCCCCTTCTGCGTGATAGGAGGTGTGCCTGAAAATGTGAAGAAAATTTTGCAAATCCAAGTATAAAATTGTTGATTCTCTTATGTCTTTTTGTATGAAAACCTTTATATAAAAATGCAAAAAAGAACTCGGTATTATCTTCTATTCCTTTTGTAACACAGTACTGCAAATTCTGCTGCTTCAATATAAGAGGTTTGCATTTTCACCGTGTTGGAGTTCTGATATCCAACATAACACTCTTTGGGTTGATGTGATGATGATGGAAAACTTTATTTCAATTTGGAGGCTCTAGGAAAGAGTACATTTCTTGCTTTTTCTAAATTATATTTTTTTTCTTTCTTCATTCATTCTTTACTTCCTTTTTCCTTCCTGGTGCCAATTTTTTTTTTCTGCTTATTCTTTTACTTTCCATAAATTCTTTTAATTTTTATTACAGTTTAGTTAATTACCTTTGTCTGTATGCAAGTGAGTGTGCATTAGTGTGTCTCTGTATGCACATTTTTTTTTCATGCAGTTTATTCAGGAACCTTGAACAATCCTCGGACCCTGGGGAAAGCCAGCCCACAGCTTAAATAGCCTCTGGGTAGCCAGCCCAGGCGTGCCACGTGGGCAATGCAGATAGGTCCACATACATGGAAGCAAGCCAGATCCTCAGCCTTAGCCAAATGTGGAGTTGTTCCTGACAGAGAGCACTCACCATCGGGAAGGTGGAAGGCAGAAACCAGCTCCATCTTTAAGGCACGGCATTACGCAGCTCTCTACAGTTCCCCCTTTTTGTTTTAGACGCATTAGGCAAGAGTAGAGGTCTGATCTCTGATATTAGAAATAAATTGGGACTTTGTACTGATGTTCATTTAGGTGTCATCCACCCAAAGAGCATCAGACCCGTCTGATACCTTTTTCTCAGAGGCGGGACCTGGGGCATCAACCCACATGCAACCAGACATGCTCTTCTCTGGGTCCAAAGCGGCTGACCCTGAGTGCAGTGCTTAGCCTCGCATCCTGAGCGTATCTGTATGCACATTTACAGGTGCAAATATGACATAGAATTTTGTGGAGGTCAGAGGACAATTTAGACCTGACTCTTTTACCATTTTTTTCTGGGGATCATAGTCAGCTTTGACACCAGGCTTGGTGGAAAGTGCCTTTGCCATATGAGTTATCTTGCTGTCCCTTAAAGTCTTTTATAGCTGTTAATTCATTCAACACAATTTTCAGGAAAACCACATCTTTCCAATATATCATGTATTTGACCATATGGACTAACCTCCATTTTGCCTTTCCTTTCCTTCTATTTCTTCTTCCTATCAGGAGAAGTTTTAGGAAAGGGATTCAGAAGACATCTGGGCTTTCTGGAAGGCAATCCAGTTCCTTTTTTAAATTTTTTTTCCCAAAGTCTACAGTAGAGGTAAATCTGAGGCAGAAATTGTGCCTTTAGCATTTCTTCCTGTAACTGATACCCCCTTTTTCTGTGCTGTTGTTACTGTATCTCTCAAAATTCTGGCATGGTGTGAAAGAGGCTTCACCACCATCTTTCCGTGGGTATTTACCTGTCCTGATTGAGGAGATCTCCTACAAGATCTTTATGAAGATCTACTGCTGTTCAGATGAACTAATGATTTCATAGTGCAAGATGATGACTTTATACATATTTTGTTTTGATTTAAACAATGTTAGACCTTAAGAAGTTAGATAGTGTTGTTTCCCTAATTTCTTTCTTAGCCCTTTTGTCTTTTGTATACAGGAGGGCTACTGATTTTTTTTTTTTTTAGTTGATTTTGTATCCGGCCACTTTGCTGACAAGGCAGCTAGAACTGCAGCACATCTAGGCATGGACTTGTGTCATCCTCCAAAGAACAGACTTATACTACAACCCACATCTCCCCTGTCATCTCCTGACACCTGTCAGATTCTGTCCTATCTGCACCAGCTCTTTCATCCTAACAATCAAGCGTTGTCTTGCAGCCCACCCCTGAGGACTTGTGTTTCCTAAAGACTATTACTGCCTTTTGTAAAATCTGCCAGACTTCAGATCCTAATCTAGGATATCATAGCCCCCATTTCCCTACCCACCAGGCTAGAGGCTTTCTTCCCTGGAATGACTGGCAATTTGATTTTTCCCACATGCCAGCAGTCAAACTTGTCCAGTATCTCCCGGTCTTGTTGGACACTTTCTCACAATCAGAGGAGAAATTTCCCACTACTAATCAAAGATCTCAGACAGTTTCTAATCTCATTCTCCATAAGAGTATCCCACATTTTGGAACCCCCACCTCCCTCCAGTCAGACAATGGTCCTGAGTTCACTTCTCGGGTTTCCCAGACTTTATCTAAAGCCTTTAATATTCCTTGGTATTTTCAGACCCCATGTCACCCCCAGTCCTCAGAAAGATAGAGCGAACTAACCAATCCTTAAAAAGTGCTCTTGTTAAACTATCACAAGAGCTTCATCTTGCTTGGGTAAAACTCTTCCCCCTGGCACTTTCCAGGCTATGAGCTCTCCCCAAAAAACTTCTGTCCATCTCGCCCTTTCACCTCATTATGGACAACCGGCTCTAACTTCTGGTCTTTCAGCTAAATCTTCTCCTCTCCCTGACCACTTACTCACTCCCTTACTCTGTCATCTCCATTCTCAGTGGAACTCTACTGATCACTGTTTACTATGGCCACACACTAACACCTGTCCATCTCCTATTAACATCAGGAACCTGGTCTTTCTTTCCCCTCCAGACCAACACCTTTCATCTCTTTCTCCTAAATGGCAGGGATCTTTCAAGATAAATCTTGTGACCCTCACATCTGCCAAGCTTGAGGGCTTCCCTTATTGAATTCATCTATCTCACCTCAAACCTCTTACTCCCCTTCTACAAGAAAATAAAAGTTCGCTCTTACATATCAACTCCAACAGGACTCTGCTCCCTCAAGCTCCAAAGGATGCCAAACCCAACCACTCTGTCTCTAATTCCAGAGGGATAAGGCCTTGCTGTAGCAGCTGTGTTCGATCCAACTGGATTGGTTATGTATTTTTCCTTCTCTCCCTGTTGTCTGATTCTGTCCATGGTAATCCCTACATATGGAAATTTGAAGTTCAAAGAAATGATCATTGATACAAATAGTATCTCCAAGTAGGTTCAGGAAATTGCTCTATGGGAGACTGTCAGGAGCCAATGGAAATAGCCATCACCCCCACATCTACCCCTCCTCTCTTATTTGGTAGAATTTTTGTTTGCTTCTTCTTTGAACAAACAAAAGATTACTGCAAGAAATGGCCAGCTGGATATGAAGGCGGCCCATACTGTTCTTGCCAGATCCACACACCAGCACAAAAGAAGCTCCTTCACCTGTATGGAAAGACTCTCTACTTCCACATCCAAGACCCTTGGGATCCCAGATGGGAAACAGGCTTCATTGGAAAACTCTACCACCACTACACACTGATTTACCAATAAGTACAATTCATATCCAGAGAAAATACATCCAATTACCCAATCCCTGCCTATGAGAGAAGTAAAGAAGTTCTGTCTGCTAGTTGGTCAGGAGTTTGCATGCTGCTGGTCCTCTTCCCTGAGCTGGTTGTGATAAATGAAAAGGAGCCCTTATTGATCACAGCTGTGGACTCAATAGCTGCCTAGCAGGATAAGAGGGCAGTACAAATTCCACCCCTCTGGGCTGTTGCATGAATCATTACAGGTGTTCAACCTGGACAGCAGGACTAGCCACTTCTGTAACTTTGTGTTATCAGCTTTCTTCCTAGTTCATCCACCATCTCCAGTAAGTGGCTCAGAAAATACTAACTCTCCAAGGACAGATTGACTCACTGGCAGCAATAGTAATTCAAAATGATGATATTGTGTTGATGAATATTAATATTTAATATTGACTTATCTTTTAGTTAAACAGCAGTTATTCCTAAGCCATTTGTATACCCAAATCACCACACAGAGACTAGGATTTATTTAATTAACCTAGAGCACAATGATGGGCAATAATTATTCCATCCTAATCCTCCAAGTCCACATACCTTCCTCCCATTCAGATTTCCCACATTATACTTGCTTTTTAGTCATATCTTAGGTCTGGTTCATTTCTCCTGGTTTTTCCTGGTCCTTATTCTTCTCCTCTCAGATATCTCCTCTCAAATGCTACTTTCTCCTCCCCTCCAGACCAGACCTGTTCTCTCCATTGCTCAGCTCTTTGGCTTATTTGCTCTCATTGGCTCTTTGTTCTTATTTAAAATATAGAAAACAAAAGTTAACATGTTTACACTTGACGCATGTGATGCTTAAAATAAGCAATGTCAAGATTGAAACCAGATAGTGGGGTAGATAAATCAGCATTTGAATGAACAAGGGTAAATTGTACACATTACACAAGAACATTATACCAAAAATGATTGGATCTCCTCAAGGCTAAAGAATGTAGCCTTTGCATCTTCCCGAAAGAGGAATTCTGTTTTCTGACAGTCTGGTAGAGTAAAAGATAAAATCCATCAACCCCAGATATATCTACAAAACCAAAGGGAACAGCTCTAGCCCTCTAATTCCTGGGCCTTTGAGAACCCCATATAGAAGTAGATTCTGCCCTTCCTCACACCTCTTTGGCTTATCTTTCTACTGTTGCTTTAGACACCCTGTTTATTAAGTTCTTCTCTACATTCTTTCAACACAAATGCAAAAAATCTCTAACCAAACCACTAATCAGTTACTCTTACAGGATTATCAATATCTGCAGACACAACCAGATGACAATGACCTTCCAATAAACCCTAATGGTGAGGACCAGCAGTACCCTAAGAATGACAACGCCCCTAATCAGCAGGAAGTAACTTGAAGAACACAAGTTGTCCCTAAGCCCTCCCCACCATCACCCCATTCCTAGTGCCTCACTTTTTGATTAAACAAAGAGGAAGGAATGTTGGGATCAGTAAGCAGGCATCTCTCTCTGTTTGATAGTTCTTAAGAGGAACCAAGAAAATTTAAATTGGTTATAAAAGGTTAATTTGGAGCAACAGTTATATTAATGCAAGGTCTGGTTGTGTTTGGGAAAATATAATTTGAGAAGTTCTGTTTGCATTGAAATAGTCTTATTTTTAAAGGGTGTTTAGATATGTTCTTTTAATTGAGATATTTTTAGACCATGGAAGATTGGGGAGGGTCTTGACAGACAGTGAGAGAAAGAGCCTGTAAAAGGTTTTTCTAGGTTGATGTGTAAACGTTGAGAGCACTTATATTTTGTTCCCAAAGGGGAACTTAGATGGCCTAGAATGCAAGCAGCCAATAGCAGGAATAGGGCATCGGTTATTATGGTATTGTCAGTGAGAGGGACAATCTGAAACCACTGTGACTAAGCAATGGCTTTGAAGAAAAGACAGAAAGAAAACAGTAGGAGGCATTTAAGGAGTTGAGGAAGGAGTTTGTTGTATGACCTTGAACCACGTGAGGTTATGTGTGTGTGTGTGAGAAAGAGAGAGGGAGAGACAGAAACAGAAAGACAGAGAGAGAGAGGAGATGGCTTGGGTTTGGTTACATCTTGTAATTGGGTGTGTAGGATTTAAGATTTGTTTAGTGTGTTTGATGACTGAAGACATCTAGACAATTAATTTAGGGGAATCACTTGGCAGCAGATGTTTGGCAATTATGTGGTCAGAGGAAAAGTAGGAGTGTGAGAAGAAAAATGAGGTTTGTGTGGAATGGTTGATCTCAAGAGCACAGGAGCCTGAAGCTGAGGATGACTAATACTAATGGAGAGGTCAGTCTGATGTGCCTGTCTGACAGGAAGGAGCTGCCATCCATATAAAAATTGTAGCAGAAGTAGCTATAGGACCTTTGTATGTGAAAGGAACAAGACAGGAGTTCTTTAAAAACTTTCGGTCAGGGGTGTAGAGGTTGTGGGAAAGGTTAAGGCAAAGAATTTAAGTGTGGAGGGATTGGGGAGAGGATAGGAAAGGAATATGTCTAATGAATCTCTGATAAGAGAAGTCTGGAAAGATGAAATCTGAGAAGGTGGAAGGGGCAGTGGAGCCCTTTGTAAGTTAGGAATTGAGGGAGACTGTGCTGAGAATAGCTTAAGAGAGGGGACCTTGGAACTTCTGCCTTTACCCTCAGCCTTAGGAGCTGTGGAGGGTGGGATGCCAGTAGGGAACCATAGCTACTTGCTAGCTTTAGAGCTAAGCAAGAGTGTGTAGACAAAAAGGTCAGCTGTAGACTATGCTGTTTAGAGTTGTGGAGAGGTAGGCAACAGGGACTAAGAGCAGTGTTTGTGTATTTTGGAAGTCTAAGGATGGAAAGGTTTCTATATATCTGGGATGCAAAGGGCTGGAACAGAAGAGAGAATGTTTTACACTTGAGGAATTGTATGTGGATGGGAGGTAAGTGGTGGTCCAGAAGTAACATGGTATGGGGAATATATGGGAGTATATAGAGATCTATGATGGAGGAGGCTGGCTGAGACTGTAGAGATGGAATGGAGATGAGCAAGGTGCTCTTAAAGTGAGGTATCTATGGGTGGTGTGAGAGAGAATACGAGAAAGGTGACTTGGGGAAAGTAGAGTTGTGCTTTGGAAGGTGAGAGCCAGAAACCTCTAGAAATGAGTAAATTGAGGAGTGACATAAGACTGGATATTAGAGAGAGAAGGACTATAAAAGAAGAGGTTATCTATACACTGAAGAAGGTGGGAGGAAAAGGGAGAAGGCTGGCCAAGTCCATAGTAATGCTTGGCCAAAACGATGGGGACCGTCTCTGAATCCCTGTGTTTGAAGAGTAGAGGTCAGTTGTTAGGATTGTTGAATATCGGGAGTTATCTATGGAAGACAAAAATGCATTGAGAGTGGACATCCAGGAGTATTAAGAAGATAGTGTCTTTAATATATAGGGCTGAGGGGGCTGGAGGAATGGCTCAGAGGTTAAGATCACTGGCTGCCCTTCCAAAGGTCCTGAATTCAGTTCCACATGGTGGCACACAGCTATCTAGAATGAGATCTTTATACAGTGTAAATAAATAAATATTTTTTAAAACTATTATTAAAAGATATAGGACTGAAAAGTGAGTGGTATGGTCAAAGATGATAGAGGATTGCCTAAGGATTAAAGACTTAAGGATGTAAAGAGACAACAGTTAATGAAGCAAATATCTTGGACTAGGTGTAAGGTTCTGTTAGGATTTTTTTTACCATTACTATGTGAACATTGTAGGGTAAAGAGGTAGAAATGATGGGTTTGAGGCCTAGGCAAGGCTGGTTAAGGGTAGGGTGTATCCAGTTTGGAGATGTATGCAGAAGGATTTATGAATATAATAGAGAGAGGTTTATGATGCACAATGAAGAAAGGAGAGGTGGCATCCCATACAGTGGGATTGACTAGAGAAGTGGGCAGAGGATAAGTGGGGTTTGGGGATTGGGAGGCTGGGAGTGTACAAATAGAGTCTGAGGAAGGAAGAGGAGGGATTCGCAGTATCCCGGGAGCTGTTATCAGGAACAGAAATGCAAATTTATGTCAGTTCTGGGGAAGACATCTTTTCCTAGTACGGGAATAGGGCATTAGGAAATGAGGATAAAAAACCACCTTGAAAGGAGAAATTTAAGGGAGAAGTCTGGATGGGCCTGGAGGACTGGTTGTGTATTCTGACTACATGTGAGGGAGAGGGGTGAGTGGAGCCCCAACAGTAACATAGAGAGAAGGAAATAAAGCTGAAACCACTTTTTATACACTTTACATTACTCTATCACTTGTATAAATCATTTTGTCAAGCTTTCTTATCTTCAGACATTAACACATTTTCTTGGACTGTCATAACTTTAGACCTATATGTCTTAGACCTAAATAACTTTTATCCTTTGTTTTTTCTTGACATATATAACTTACTTCCCGTTGTCTCATAACCTTTAGAAACTCAAATCTTTCTTAGTGCACAGCCTGTCAGTCATGTAAACTGTACATAGGACGTGGACTGACCAAGCAGCTGGGTGTTGCTGCTGCTAGAGCTACAATTAGCCACCAAGGTCATCAGAGATCAATGGAGGATAAATTTGAGTAGGAAGTAAAATTTAAATGGTTTTTGTATCACTTAAAATGACAGACTTACTTAGACATTCAGTTGATACATACCTGGTTCATTGCAGAATATTAGGATGAGATGTTTAATTTTAATTGAATATGCTAGTTAGGTGAACCAAAGGGTTGTTCTGATTGCTGGACTTCAATACTTTGATAGCTGGACTTTGGTAGTCAGCCTCAGGAGAAGGAAGTGGCCACAGAAGAGAATATACCTTGGAGAGTAGTTTCAAGAATGTAATCCTGTGGTTAAGCAGGGACATTAGCTGGAAAGAAGCCCTGGCTGCAGAGAAGTTTGTAAAAGTCTAAGTAGGTCAACTGGGAAGGCATCAGATTTTTTTTTCAGTGTGAAGGTCCAAGGTTCAAATCCCCTCTTCTCGCTCTTTGAGTTTGTTTTTCTCCGCCATGACCAACTCTGCACTTACCTGCCTCAGTCTTTTCCCATGACTATATGAGAAGCTAGCTTTCGATATATGGGCTTATCTCCTGTCAAATACCTGGAAGCAGAAACATTTGCCTTTCCCTTGCTTTGTACACAGTGTTCAACCTTTTGGCAATGCCTTCAGTTCAGGTGTCAGAAAGAAGGGAAATACCTGCACCCTGTTCCTCTGGGCAAAAAAATCTCTTTTGCACTGAGAACTTGGTCTTGGGGTTTTGAAGCAATCCTTTTTCTTTCATTCACCATTTGCTTTGGAGTGAGAAGATGGAAAGACCTGCCTTATCCTCAGTGATGCCTGTTCATTCCAAATTTAGGTTTCCAGCTTCACTCTTCATCCTGTGCTCACTATGCCCGACTCCCCGTCCTTTAAGATTAAAGCCTCTTAGTGGAGCCAACTTGCCTTACTAGTCTAACTATGACACCGCACTCTTTTTTACTTTATCTTATTAAACCTGATTGTTCTCTTGTTGATAAATATCACAGTGCAAACATGTCGTTGTTACGAGATACAAAAAAAAATAGTTTGGAATAGAGAGATGGCACAGTGGTTAAGAGCCCTTCTTGCTCTTGCAGAGGACGTGGGTTTATATTGCAGGATTCATACAGCATCTCACAGCCATCTGTAACTCTAATTACAGGGGATTCAATATACTCTTCTGGGATCCTAGGTGGACAGGGACTAATGAGGTGCACAGATATACATGCAGAGAAACAATACATGCACATAAAATCAAAATAAGAAAATTTAAACTCTTCTTTTAATTTTTTTGGCATTTTATCCCAATTGTAGTCCCTCTCCCCCAACTTCTCCCAGTCCCACCCTCCCGCTCTCTTCTCCTAAATCCACTTCTCCTAGTACACTGTAATTGGGAGTTCTCTTCCCCTGCCATCTGACCTTAGCTTATCAAGTCTCATCAAGACTGCCTGGATGCTCTTCCTCTGTTCCCTAACAAGCCTGCATTGCCAGGAGAAAGTGATCAAAGAGCAGGCAACCAAGTTCATGACAGAAGCAGCCCTTGTTCCCTTTACTCAGGAAATCACATGGAGCCTGAGCTGCCTTTCAGCTACATCAATGCACGGGTGGAGATGGTCAACAGAACAAAACAACAGCCTACAGACTGGGAAAAGATCTTCACCAACCCAACATCAAACAGAGGTCTAATATCCAGAATATATAAAGATCTCAAGAAATTAGACACCAACAAACCAAATAAACCTGCAATTCTTTTGAGATGGTGACATGGTCATGCTTATGTATCTACATGGAATGAAAAAAAAATATAGTTACCAACAAAACTTATAAAGAAAGATTTGACCAGGAAAGAACTACTACTACCTGATATTTGAATGCCTTAACATTGTAAATTAATCTTGTTGGCTACCTGGTCCTCATGATGCAAAAATGTACTTCTAATACTATCTTTAAAAGTTTGTTTCTTTTCTTTTTTTTTAAGTTTGTTTATTTTCAAAGCAAAAGACCAGATAACAATGAAAGTAAAACAAGTAGCTCAAGTGATTTCAGCCTCACATACTGCTTCAGTTAGTGTTGCCTCAAGAATCAACACCCAGGTCAACTTCAAAAGGACTAGCTGAAGTGATCAATACCACAGATTGGACAGAAAACAGGCAGATTAGACAGAACACTCAGAGACTGAACAAAAACCAGAGACTTGTCAGAGAAAGATACAGCTAGCTTTTTCAGCACTTGGCCAATATCCAAAGTTTTTAAGGGAACTCAAATAGATGTTTTCCACCCATACAACAAAATATAATATTAAGAACACGATGCCTCTATTCCCAAAAGGTAGGGTGGGGTGGTGTTGGTTGTTTGGTGGGTTATGGATTGATCATGGTAAGGGGGGGGGAGAAGTAAAGGTTAAAATCAGGGATATCTTTAGTTTTCTCTTCTATCATTCTTTTCTTTTATCTTTCTTTCTTAGCCAATGTTGGGGGGAAAAGAAAGAAAAGGGGTGGGAGGGATATAGGATTATAGGTTAAAAGGTAGATTATTGAATTTCCTACTGTAAAATATTATGTATTCGTATGGATTGTAGTACATTGATGGAAATTTAAGGTTGTTTTGTTCAATTTTTGCTTAATGTATTCTACATATACAGCTCATTTGAAAATGTGGTGTAAAACTCTAATCTTATGAGAACTATTGCGAACTGTTCCAGATGATTAGCAATGCAAGCTAGTAGTTAGCAACCTATAAATAGTCTTACTTGTAGTCTTATTAGATACGTTAGTTAATTACAGAAATAAGCTTTATTTAGTCTCTTGTATATATTTTCAAGGTTAAGTAGATAGTACATAGCTAGACACAAACAATGTTGCTTGATAGATAGATACATAGATAGATAGATAGATAGATAGATAGATAGATAGATAGATAGATAAGATTATGCACTATATGTTGGTAAATGAATAGGTGGTCTTCAAACACTTCAGATCTCTAAATAATGTGGCACTTAAAGATATTCTGCTTGATGGTGTTCAATCAGAGGATTGACCTCTTGCAGGAGCAAATTGATACCCTATGGCAAATCGCTCAACCTGGCTGTCAATGAAAGTATGCTGGACTTTGTGTCACTAGCATACAACACGAGAATTTTTCCTGTGCTGCAAATCTGTCTAAACAATTGTCGAGCTATATTTTAGGTAATTGGACTGGAGAATTCGATACTACGATGGAGCAGCTGAGAGTGGCCATTGTCACAGTAAATTCTACCGGAGTGGACGCAGGACTAGCCACAGGATTATCAACATGGATTGCTGCAGCCATGAATCATCTGAAGGAATGGGCGGGCATGGGAGTGTTAGCAGGCCTTCTGGTGTTGGTCTCCTTGGTTTGCCTGTGGTATATATGCAAGATTAGAGTCTCACAACAGTGTGATGCAGCCATGATCATTCAGGCCTTTACAGCCATTGAAGCAGGGCATTCTCCCCAAGCATGGTTGGATACCATAAAAAGCTAAAATGATACGCTCAGGATGCGAGGCTAAGCACTGCACTCAGGGTCAGCCGCTTTGGACCCAGAGAAGAGCATGTCTGATTGCATGCGGGTTGATGCCCCAGGTCCCGCCTCTGAGAAAAAGGTATCGGAGGGGTCTGATGCTCTTTGGGTGGATGACACCTAAATGAACATCGGTACAAAGTCCCAATTTATTTCTAATATCAGAGATCAGACCTCTACTCTTGCCTGATGCGTCTAAAACAAAAAGGGGGAACTGTAGAGAGCTGCGGAATGCTATGCCTTAAAGATGGAGCTGGTTTCCGCCTTCCACCTTCCCGATGGTGAGTGCTCTCTGTCACGAACAACTCCACATTTGGCTAAGGCCGAGGATCTGGCTTGCTTCCATGTATGTGGACCTATCTGCATTGCCCCCGTGGCACGCCTGGGTTGGCTACCCAGAGGCTATTTAAGCTGTGGGCTGGCTTTCCCCGGGGTCCGAGGATTGTTCAATGTTCCTGAATAAACTGCATTGAAAAAATAAAAAAATAAAGGGATTTTCTGACAGAGACACATCTGCTCTTGGCAGCACTTCTAATCTACTTCAGAGAAAATGATGAGCATCAAAACAAACAAACAAATGTGGAAAGACCGTCATTGGAGAAAAAACTGTCCTTTAACTGCTGAAAGCAGGCTGTCTGAGCAAACTGTGAACAGCAAGGCACTGGAAAACTGACTGTCCAGTTTTGCAAAGACTAAGTGGTCAGTCCCTCAAAATTCCTGATTCTCAGAAAAGCCTGTCAGATATTCTGTACCAGTAGGCTGAAGATTGGAAACCCCAGCAACACCTGGGAACCTCTGGCAACTCTCCAGGCAGTCAACTGTCCCTGTCATTTCTATAGCTGTGGTTGCTGATAGTTCTATGCATCCTATATGTTTAGGTATTATTTTTTGCTTCTCGTGTTTCTGATGCGGTTAAAGACTAGATAGTCGTAGTTTTACTACAATTAAATTTAAGGTATAGAAAAATGTTTTAGGTTGATAGATATAAGGAAGTGGAGTAGGTACAGAACTTAGGACTCCCAGGATAGGATAGATAGTGGAATATTTTTTCCATGATTGCCAAATACAAACGGGCTGAAGACTTTAAATGTAATTCTTACCTGATAATTCTCTCAATTCTTATTGTATACAGTTTTTAGTGCTAGAGAAAAAAAAGACATTTTTGTTTAAAAAGGAAAGGGGGAAGCGTTGTGGATGTTTTGGTTTATGATATGTAAACATGTTTTCGTTAATATCCCAAGTTGGAGAGGATGTAGTTTGTCCACATATGTTAAGTGTCTCCTGCAGAGCGTGGTCTTTGCCCGATGGAATTAGTTGAATTCTGAGGACTTTGAGGGGTATGAATATGGCAGCCAAGAAGAAGAATTAGCAGCTGCTTAGAAAAGTATGGTTGCTGCTTGTCCTTCCTGATGCTGCGTTTGCTGTTTGCTGATTTGTTGGTTACCTGGACTTCTAGATTTTTTTATGACTGATGTTGGTATTGCCCCCCCCAAATCTCTATGACCCTACCCATCAAGAAGTAACAGAGAGTACTCTGGCCCCTGTTCCTACTCCCCTTCTTTTACTCTGACCCATTATTAAGGCATTGGAAGGGCAGTAGGAGTATTTAATAACCCTATATAAAGTAGATTTGTTAAAAAACTCAAAACTTCACAAATACTTGAACACAAGGCAAGTCTCAACAGACATAAGAAAATTGAAATAACTCCTTATATCCTATTAGAACTCTAGGGACCAAATCTGGACATAATCAACAAAAAGCTTGCAAACTCATGGAAACTGAACAATTTTTCACAGAATGAAAACTAGCAAAGACATAAATAAGTAGAGAAAGAAAAGGCTTTCTGTAATTCAAAGTAAAGGAATATATACCATCCCCTAATTTATAGGATATAATGAAAGCAGTGCTAAGAATAAAGTTCATAGCACTAAATGTTGACTTTAAAAAGTTTGAGAGATTTCACATTAGCAATTTACAGTATGCCTGAAAACTATAGAAGCCAAACAAATAATCACACCCAAGAAGACTAGATTGCAAGACACAATCAAAATTGAGGTTGAATCAATAAAATAGAAATAAAGAACAATTCAAAAATCAATATAATAAATTGTGTGTTCTTTGAGAAAATCAGCAAGATAGACAAACCCATACACACACACACACACACAAAACAAAACAAAAAAAAAAAAAAAACAGGAAGAGAATATCCAAGTAAATAAAAGTAGAAATAAAAATTTGAACATAATAAAAGACACCAAAGAATTTTAGAGGATCATAAGTATATATTTTTAAAAACAGTGCTCCAATGAACTGGAAAATCTAAAAGAAAATGGTAATTTTCTTAATATGTACCACTTACCAACAGTAAATCAAGATAAAATAAACAATTTAAACAGAATATTAAAGCCTAGAGAAGTAGAAGCAGTCATTAAATTTTTTCTAAGTAGAAAAAAGCCCAAGGCCAGAAGGCTTTAGAGCAGAATTCTCCAGACATTCAAAAAAATGCCCTCATCTGGCTTCTGCAGGCACCAGGTTCATGCATCCTGCACAGCCATGCATCCAGACAAAATGGTCATAGACACAAAAATGTTAAAAAGAAGACCCTCCCATCATCTCCATTTGTCTACCAGTGTGCTGTCCTCAGCTATTGAAGCTGATGGGTCAGTAAGGGTTTTTCTCTTTAGTACACCTAGGGACAGGTGTCAAAGAACACTCAGTTCTGACAGGATGCTTTGAGGTCTCTAACCACATCCTCTTCTACTGACTCAGAGAATCTGTACAGGCTCTCCTGAGAGAAGCAGTACCTGTGGGCTCTAGGCCTGTAAACCAGGACAGATTTTGTTCATGGCTGTCACTCTGTATAAGGACCTTCTGTATCTTGAATGTAGGAATAAACTTCTATATCCTCGGTACCATGCTGCTGATTTTAACTAAGAATACTACGTCAATGTTTTATCTGAGTATTGGAAACCTTTCTGTGCCTACTATTCCTTGTCACATATATTGGGTATACATATCCAGAGAATAAAAGATTCTAAGTGCTGAAACAGAAAAGCTGAGTTCAGCCTTGTACTATCTCAGGATAATTTGCATCTGAAACTGATATTCCCTGGTCATCCATCCACAGAGGTGTCCATGGAAGAGGGCGCTGTGTCCCAGGAGCTGAAGGCCATCAGCTTCAGATTTCCTGATTACAAGGGTGGAAGCATATTAATCACTATTGTATTCAGCCAGCAGGGTTACAGTCCATTTCTAATCAAATCCAAGAGAATCTAATGCACTAGGACTTACTGTGGAAAATTGATAAGTAACTAGGGAATGTTGTGTTATCTCTTTAGACCCCATTCTCTCCCCTTACATACTTTGAGAAGCCCATGGAGTCTGGATTTGTAAGATCCCTGTCTCCATTTGTTCAATCTGAAGGAACCACTGGAAAAATCATGAGGGCACAGTCTGAGCTCACTGCTGCTGTCACAAGGAGA
Source organism: Meriones unguiculatus (assembly GCF_030254825.1). Classification (NCBI taxonomy): domain Eukaryota; kingdom Metazoa; phylum Chordata; class Mammalia; order Rodentia; family Muridae; genus Meriones; species Meriones unguiculatus. Next base: position 20,557,066 of record NC_083353.1, on the reverse strand, counting down.
AGTGTAAAGTTTAGTGGAGATCAAAGGCATATGAGAACTTGTTAGACACTGACAGGAGCAAGGCTCCTTGTCTGTCATATTCTAGACCCTGAGATTAGGAACTTCCTGTATTCACATACCGTCTACCTCTCTCATAAGATGTTGTGTTAGAGGTTTACAGAGGAGATCTGCATGTGCTTATCAGAAATTATTTAACGTTTTATACCTGAGAAGTAGACATATAAAATTATCTATGTAATTCAAACTAGATGGAAATGCATATTGGAAAATGAATATTTATTTTTGAATAATATTTGTGGCTTAATGGTGAACTTTTAACATCAGATAAATAATTTGCTTTGGGTAGATAATGCTGCCTTGTAATCAGCAGATTAATAATACACATTTTTGAGAGATTGTCTCAGTTTATAGATTAGATTGGTCCAGAAGTTGGTATGTACCCCAGGCAGGCCTCAAAATCATGAGTCTCCTGCTTTTGTCTCTCCAGTTTTGGGAGTACAGATGTGAATCTCACTCCTTCCCATGATATTTGATTTATTTGTTTTTCTCTTATACTTTACACATGATTCTGGCTTTATGAATTACTTCTTATATATACTTTCAGAGTTCAGTAATATGATGTCCTGGAAGTTTCTGTGATTTCTCTTGTCGCTATTGAATGTTTTATCCATAGCCAAAATTCTCTTTTTCACTATTTGGATAGCAACTATTGCTGCTATAGTGTTCTATTAGTCTCTAGAAAATCATTAAGTACATTAGAATGGCTTAATGTACTTCTGGAGAGACTGTTCACGATGTCAGAAGCCCGTCTTAATCCAGTCTCAATGCTGCAAATTTCTAAATTACACTAGCATTTTTATTTCTTGAATAAAATGTCATGTCTGTGTTGGTCTACAGCAATGACTTCATGAAAAATCTGTTGTTCCCCTTTCATTTATCAAGATTTAAACCCTTCTATCAATTTCCTGAAATTTTAGGGAGGATACTTGTTAGTTTCTGCTAGGTTTCCTAGACTTTGAGATTCAAGTTCCTCTGATCTCAGTCTTCAATTAATGTCCACCAGGATATCCACAAAGTGAATTCTAGGCTGATCTTTTCTCCTTAGTCCCTTGTTTATCTAAGAAACTAGAGCCAAAGCATATGCATCCCTGTTCTCTGTCTTCAGTACAAGAGTGGCTTTGGAGATGAGTAATATTGAACACATTTAGCCTCGATTTTCTTTTTTCCTTCATCTTTTCTTCCCTCTACCATTTTTTTCTTTTATGGCAAGCTTTCTTACTGTTTCTTTCACTGTTGTTTTTTGTTGTGTTGTTGTTTTTGAAGGTATCCTATTATTTTCCTAATACTGTCAGTCTGAGATAGATCTATTAATGTTTCTACAGAAGTCAATTGATTTAAATATGTCTTGGATTTTAACCCAGGTCTGCTTTTATAGCACCTAGTACCTTTCTGTTTGAGAGCTGTAAGGCAATCTTTTTCAGCGATTGCTCATGCTTCCCCTAATATTGTTTTTGACTGTTGATTGACACCAGCTACACTCACAGACACTGCACCGGCATTTGCTTTTGTATTTGCTGACTGCTTTGTATAGGCCCCTACAGCCCAGCCCACCTGCTGAGAATTTATAAACCAGGCCTCTGCAGTGAGAACTGAGCTGCATCAGACAGCAGAGGGAGCAAGATGAAGTCACAGATCCAGGTCCTCCTATCCCTGCTGCTTTGGGTGTCTGGTAAGAAACTCAAAATATGATTATCTTTGCAAAGTCACTTCTTTGTAGATAAGAAACTTAGACTGTGTCAGACTCAATAATTCTTACATTATAATATTCTGACAAAATGATAGTACAAAGATATTAAATTATAAATTTCAACTGTTTTACAATCTGTGTTTGTGTCTGTATGCATGTTCATTGTGTATTCTTGATTGCAGGTTCCTGTGCAGATATCGTGATGACCCAGTCTCCATCCTCCCTGGCTGTGTCAGCTGGAGAGAAAGTCACCATCAGCTGCAGGTCCAGTCAGAGTCTTTTATACAGTGTCAACCAAAAGAACTACTTGGCCTGGTACCAGCAGAAACCAGGGCAATCCCCTAAGCCACTGATCTACCATACAACCACTCGGCACACTGGGGTCCCTGATCACTTCACAGGCAGTGGATCTGGGACAGATTTCACTCTCAGCATCAGCAGTGTGCAGGCTGAAGACCTGGCAGTTTATTACTGTCTGCAGTATGACAGCTATCCTCCCACAGTGCTTCAGCCTCCAACACAAACCTCCTTGAGAGTCTCACCAGCTGCCTGCACCACACACAGCCATGGCCATGCACACTTCCCCTTCATCGTGATAGCAGGTGTGCCTGAAAACATGATGAAAAAGTTTGCAGAGCCCCTTACTAAATCATGGGTTTAATGATTCTGATGCCTTTTGGTATGAGAAACCTTCACATGAAAATCAAAAAAAGAACTCAGTATTATCTTTGTATTCCTTCTGTAACACATTACTACAAACTCTGCTGCTTGAAATTATCTTTTTACAGTGTTGTAGTTCTGATATACAATATAGTGATGATGATGGAAAACTATTTCAATTTGGGGCTCTAGGAAAGAGTACATTTCTTGGTTTTTGTAGATTATAGAGTGGTTTTCTTCTTTCCTTTCTTCCTTTCTTCCTTCATTGGTGGTGACCCTATCTGCTGCTAATGATTTTACTTTCCACAAACTGTTCAAATTTTTATTACATTTTAGTTAATTACCTTAGTCTGGATTCATGTGAGTGTGCTTTAGTGTGTCATGTGTGCATATTTGTAGGTGCACATATGACAGGGCATGTTTGTGGGGGTCAGAAGACAATTTAGAACTGACTCTTTTATGTTTTGTTTCTGGGGATCAAACTCAGGTTTAACCTCAGGCTTATTGGAAAGTGTCTTTGCCATATGAGTTATCTTGCTGCCACTTAAAGTCTTTTATGGGTGTTAATTCTTTGAACACACTTTTCATGAAAGCCATGTCTTTCCAAAGTATCATGTATTTTGACCATATGCACTAACCTTCATTTTGCTTTCCCTTTCCTGCTATTTCTTCATTCTGTCAGGAGACATTCAGGGAAAGGGATTCAGGAAACATCTGGGATTTCTGGGAGGCAACTTAATTTTATGTTTGGTTTGTTTGTTTTTTTCCCCCCAGGGTCTACACTAGAGGTAAATCTGAGGCAGAAATTGTGCCTTTAGCATTCCTTCTTCTAACTGACACCCTGTTTTGCTGTGCTGCTGTTACTGTATCTCTCAAACTCTGGCATGGTGTGAAAGAGGATTCACTGCCATCTTTCCCTGGGCATTTACCCATCCAGGTTGAGGAGGATATTTGTGAAGATGTACTGCTGTTCAGATGAATTAATAATTTTGTAGTGCCTGATGAAGATTTTACACATTTCCTGTTGTGAATTAAACAAATGTTAGAATTTAAGAAGTTAGATATTTGATAGAAAGTTATATCTACAGTAAAAACAGCTGTGAGCCTCTAGATGCCGAGCACATACATCTCAACAGAGAGAGGTAAGGCCTGAAACAGATTTATTGTCCCAAAAGTAAACAATCCATGGGTCAATAGGTTTCATTGTGCATTAAGTCATCTAGTAATTATTGTCTTAAACCTTAGATGAACTTGTGAAACCAGAGATAAAGAATCTCTTAATGCAAAGACATATAAACAATTATCTAGCTAATTATCCTAATGCATAGGCTTTGTTAACACATCACTTGAATTATTATTGTTCTGTACCTACCATGAACACTTTGAAATACAATATCTTTAAAATATCATGTAATCCATTATCCTCGTAATTACTGTGAGGCAATTATTCTTCTGAGGTAAGGCCTCTATGTTAAAGGGTATAAATAGAACTACATTCATGGAATAAACATTGAAGTCCAGTGGAATTAGATTCATCAATAACTTGTAATACATATATATATATATATATATATATATGTAAATATGTATATACCTATGTGTGTTGGTCTTGGTAAGGAGACATCCCTATGGCCCCAGGGAAACTGACAAACAGGACATCAGGCATCTGTGAGACCACCTCCAGAACTGCTGCCGAATTGTGACCACCTGCAGACCACCTGCAACCACCTGTTAGTTCTAGCTTGTGTTATGTTACCTTAGAAGAGGACTTGCCCACCCTTTCTCTCTCTCTCTCTCTTTCTCTCTCTCTTTCTGTCTTTCCTGCCTTGCCCACAGACTGACCCTGCCCCTCTTCCCCTAATAAAAGCTTTCATGTGGAAACTGTTCCTGGTGTGATTTATGAACCCACTGTTGACCTCCACTGCAGTATCCTAATAGGTTATATCCATATATGCATTTATATGCAGGTAAATGCATCCACCTGTTTTTGTATATATGTTACATGAATGCTTGCCAATTTCTCTTTTAGGAGCTTCTTTTTTGTTTTGTTCACTGATGTCTGTATAAATATGGACAGGGCTATATATGTGATCATTTCGCTGATACAATGGAAATGGCCACAACAGCTGGTCAGGAACAAGATTTCACCTGTGAAATGTTCAAGGCAACATCAGGCAAAGAGGTATACAATCTTGGTGTAGAAGATAAACATTAGTGCATAAATCATAAGAATATCATTTTAAAATATTTTATATTATGTAATTTTATAACTTTTTAAAGATGAAAAAATCACATGTTAATGAGATGGGTGTGCTTGCTTATTTTTTTTGTGCTTGCTTATTTTTATAAAAATATTTCACCTTGGGCTGGAGAGATGGCTCAGAAGTTAAGAGCACTGTCTGCTCTTCCAAAGGTCCTGAGTTCAATTCCCAGCAACCACATGGTGGCTCACAACCATCTGTAGTAAGATCCGATGCCCTCTGCTGTCCTGAGGCACACATGCAGGCAGAACACTGAATAAATAATAAATAAATCTTAAAAAAAATATTTCACCTTGTCTCATATTTGACTTTGTACCGTGTAGCACAAATTCAACATATATCAGAGTAGATAGATATTGTGAATGTATAGTCAACAATACTGTGATTCCTACTTCACCTAAACATACTGCATAAAATGGCAGAAATATGCTTAGGAGCATTACAGGAAAATTTGGAAATTTTGTTTTTCTCCATGCAAATCTTCCCACATGCAAATATTCCCATATTAGGAAGGCTGAGAACCACTGTTGTAGGATTTGCTTATCTCATACCACTCCTTCCCTGTGACCATCTTCATCAGAGCCCAGCTCCTTCTTGTCAGCTCTCTCTCAAGATCTAGGTCTAAATCCACAGGCACATCTGCATAAAAACTAAACACACTTGGAGTGTCCCACAGCTCCCCACAGTACCCATTCACCTCGTTTCTTGCCTCTAACCTTGTCAGGGATCCAGAGCAGCAGCAACCCTAGGAACTGAATACAAAGCCTCATTTTAAGAAGCTGAAGTAAGGGTTCCAGAGGAGTTAAAGCAAGGTTGCAGCTGAACTTTTACCTCACAATTGCATGGGAGACTCAGGCAACAATATGCAAATCTGCAGGTGGGTGAGGTGAGAGAGCTAGACAAAGGGAGGAAGCCCATGGGGTGAGGAGAGAGTTATAACTACCATTCATTTTGTCATGGAAGATCAATTGACACAAAATCCCTGTTCTGTGAAGCAGTCAGCAGAAGCCCATGGTGAATGTCTGAGATCTTTGGAGATCTTCTGCCAGTGTCAAAAGACCAAGGTTACGTGTGTGTGTATGTGTGTGTGCGTGTGTGTGTGTGTGTGTGTGCATGTACTCAAAGGCCATGGCTCCCCTCAGTCTGTAATAAAAAGAAGCTAGTCTTTTCAGCAACAGGAGCTGACCACCAATTTTGGGATGACAACCAAAACTGTTTGGGGGTTTCCTTGGACCCTCTGGCCAATAACTCATTTAGATGTAGCCCATCCCTGGCAATGGAGGTTTCATTTGGAAGAGAAAGATGTCTAGGTGAGGTTTTGTCTCTGTTGTTATGTGTTGATTTCATTTAGATATTTTTTCATATAAGTATATATAAGAATTGTCTGCTGAAAGTAGGTTTCTATATGACCCCTCAAATGGCCTTTAGTGCTAGCTAAATCTTCCATTGTTATCTCTCTTACCCTCCTCTTTCTTTACCACATAATCTCATTAAACATGGAGGAATAATATTGGTGCCTAAGTAGAACTATGAAGCCTTCTGAATACTGTTCATTGTAGTGAAAGATACTTGGCCTAGTACCCACTTATAAGTGAGTATTTACATGTGTGTCTTTCTCCTTCTGGGATACCTCACTCAGAATGATCTTTCCTAGATCCCACCATTTGCCTGCAAATTTCATGATTTCCTTGTTTTTAATTGCTGAGTAGTATTCCACTGTGTAAAAGTACCACAATTTCTGTATCCATTCCTCAATTGATGGACATCTGGGATGTTTCCAGGTTCTGTCTATTAAAAATAAAGCTGCTACAAACATGGTTGAGCAAATGTCCTTGTTGTGTACTTGAGCAACTTTTAGGTATATGCCTACGAGTGATATAGCTGGATCTTGAGGAAGTGTAGGATAAACATACTGAAATGTGTACACCTAAAGAAGATAAACAAGAAAGAGGACCCTGGGTAAGATGATTAACCCTCACTTAGAAAGACAAATGGGATGGATATTGGTTGCAGGAGAAAACAAGTAACAGGACAGGAACCTATCACTGAGGGCCTCTGAAAGTCTCTACCCAACAGTGTATCAAAGCAGATACTAAGACTCATAACCAAACCTTCAGCAGAGTACAGGGAATCATATAAAAGAAGGGGGAGTTAGTATGACCTGGAGAGGACAGAAGCTCCACAAGGACCAAATATATCTGGGCACCAGGGGTCTTTTCTGAGACTGTATCTCCAACCAAGGACCATATATGGATATAACCTAGAACCCCTGCTCGAACGTAGCCCATGGTAGCTAAGTATCCAAGTAGGTATCCTTGTAAGGGGAACAGGGACTATTTCTGACATGAACTCATTAGTAGGTTCTTTGATCTCCCCCTCCCCACATACACAGTCAAGGGAGGAGCATCCCTGCTAGACTACAGAGGAGGACTTTGCAGCCGGGCCTGAAGATAACTGATAAGCTAGGGTCAGATGAAAGGGGAGGAGGTCCTCCCCTATCAGTGAACTTGGAAAGAGGTAGGAAAAAGATGAGAGAGGGAGGGTGGGATTGGGAGGGAATGAGGGAGCAGGATACAGCTGGGATACAAAGTTAATCAACTGTAACTAATAGTAAAAAAATTAAAAAATTAATTAAAAAACGAAAGATACTTGGCATTCTATCAGAGGATAAAAGTAACCACTAACCCACTTATAAACACTGTGCTCTAGAATGATTTTGGGACTAACCAATTTTATTCTAGTTGGATTTAAGGCCTACTTCATGAGATGGAACCCATGCCAGACACTGCTCAGGTGGACAAAAACCTGAGAGTAGATTAACCATGGACCTTAAGGAAAACCCAGATAGTATAGTTTTGCTAAAGGAACAGAGCAATGAAATGACTCCCAATGACATTCTTTTCTACCCATACATCAGATTCTTGCTAGTTCCTCACCAGAGAAGATTCTTCCTGCAGTAAATGGGAACTAATAAAGAGACTTACAAGTGGACAAATTAGAAAGAGTGAGAGACCTTGGAGTATTCTCTCCAAAATGGAGTGTCTTCATTAAACCCTCCCTGGAGGGCTCAGGGATCTCTGTGGAAGTGGAAGCAGAAAGGTTTTGAGAGCCAGAGGAGATGAATGACATCAAGGAAATGGTGTCTTCCAGACACAGCTGGACCAGTGCACATATGAACTCTCAGAGACTGTGGCTGCATACACAGGTCTAGTACAGGTCTAAGCTAGATGGGGTCCAGTAGTGAGAAGGGGAAATACACATGGGCTCCCATCTCTAACAAAGAGAGAGACAGGAGTGGGATATCGCTGGAAGACAGAGTTAATAAAATGTAACTAAATATAAAAATAAAATAAAAAATAAAGAGAGAGACAGAATTTTGAGTGGTTGTGTCTCTGCATAAATTAGTCTGGACCTGGACTTGCTTTGTACCCAAGGCCATCTTCAAATGTATAATCCTCCTGCTTCTGTCTCCCTAGCTCTGGGGATATATAGCTGAATCTCCACTCTTTCCCATAATATTTTCTTTTATTATTTTTAATCTGTTTCTTGTATTTTGTACATAATACTGGGTCTACACTTTACTTCTTATATTTTTTTCATAACTCACTAATCTGATCCTTGCAAGGTCTATTATTTCTGTTATTGATATTTATTTTCATTCAAGCTCATTTATTTCTTTAGATGTCAACATTCTCTATTGTGGTGGTCTATTGGGCTTTATAAATTATTTCTTGATTTAAGAAGGCTGTGCTACCTTCTGAATATATTTTTTTTGTTTTAATCTATTTACTGTTTATGCAAGACCATCATAACCCAGTTTAAATACTGCTAATTTCTAAATTAACCTAGAAGATGAATTTATGTAATTAAACACTCCAGGCAGTGTTGGTCTACAGGGATGATTTCATGAAGAAATATGATGTGTTCCATTCCCTTTCCATTCTCTTATTTTAGAGCCCTCTTTTAAATCCACAAAATTTTGGTTAAAATACTTGTTAGTTTCCTCTGGGTTTACCTTTGTTGTGAGATTAAAGTTTCTTTGGTCACAGGATTAAATTAATGTTTCTTTGAATTTCCACAGAATGATTTCTGGACTTCTCTTTTTATCTGTGCCCCATGTGTAGCCTGGAAATAGAAGTGCACATGTCTGAGACACTGTCCATTGCCCCCCGTTTGAGGGGCCTGTGGATAGAAGACAATGAACAAATTTAGCTCGAATTTCCTCTGTTGCACTTCCTCTTTCTTCGACTCAACCCTTAAGCTCTTTTATTGAACGTTTTCCTATTCTGTTTCTTTGCTGTTGTTTTGATTTCTGGAACACATAATTTCCCTAGGACTATCAATCTGAGATAACTCTCCTAAAGTTTCTACGAAAGTCAACTGCTTTAAAAATATCTTGGATTTTAACCCAAAGCTGGTTTTCGAGCACCTGGTACATTTCTGCTTGAGAGCTATTAACTGCTCACTTCTGTGATCTCTGTCTCCACCCACTCTCACACATACACACACACACACACACACACACACACACACTGCTTTTGTATTTGCTCAATGCTTTGCATGGGCTTCTCCAGTACAGCACAGCCACTCAGAACGAATAAACCAGGTCTTTTTGGTGTGAACTGAGCAACATTAGACAGGCAGGGGAGCAAGATGGAGTCACAGACCCAGGTCCTCATGTTGCTGCTGTTCTGGGTGTTTGGTGAGAAGTTTAAAAGTGTCATTACCATTTCAATGTTGCATGAAAGAAATTTCAACGTTACATGAAAGAAATTTACAGTGTATAGCAGGATGTAGCATTTCTTACATAATAATTGTCTGACAATATGATACATACATTTAAATGTCAAATTTCTCTTTCTCTCTATCTCTCTTGGTTTTTCAAGACAGGGTTTCTCTGTGTAACTGACCCCTGGCTGTCCTGGACTTGTTTTGTAGACCATGCTGGCCTCAAACTCATAGACAACCACCTGCCTCTGCATCCTGAGTGCTGGGATTAAATAACAAATTTCAATAGTCATATCATAATCTGTGTTTGTGTATGTATGTGTGTTCACTGTCTACTCTGTGTTTGTGGATGTATGTATTTTCACTGTCTATTTCAGGTACTAGTGGGGACATCATGATGACCCAGTCTCCATCCTCCCTGGCTGTGTCAGCAGGAGAGAAGATCACCATCAGCTGCAGGTCCACTCAGCCTTTTCGACAGTACAGACTCAAAGAACTACTTGTCCTGGTTCTAGCAGAAACCTCCTAGGCTGATGACCTACTATGCATCCACTCAGCACACTGGGGTCCCTGATCCCTTCACAGGCATTGCATCTGGGACAGACTTCACTCTCACCATCAGCAATGTACAGGCTGAAGACCTGGCAGTTTATTACTCTCTGAACACTTACAGTACTCCTCCCACAGTGCTTCAGCCTCCAACACAAACTTCATTGAGAGTTTCACCAGCTGCCTCCACCACACAAAGCCCTGGGCCTTTACACTTCCTGCTTTTGCTTGAAAGCAGGTGTACCTGAAAAATTGATGAATAATTTTGCAGAGCCCAGTACAAAATCATGGTTTCAATGTCTTTTTTATCTTTTGGTATAAAAAGCCTTTATATAAAAATACAACACATGCTGGAGATATTCCCACCAGCTACATTGCTGGTGGGAGTATAAACTTGTACAAACTCTTTGTAAATCAATCTGGTTGGCGCTTTCTCAGACAATTAGGAATAATACTACCTCAAGCTCCAGCTATACTGCTCTGGTACATATATCCAAAAGATGTTCATTCATACAACGAGGACATTTTCTCAGCTATGTTCATAGCAGCTTTATTTGTAATAGCCATAATCTGGAAACAACCTAGATGTCCCTCAATGGAGGAATGGATATAAAAGTTGTAGCACATTTACACAATGATATACCACTCAGCAATTAAAAACAAGAAATTCATGAAATTTTCAAGCAAATTTGAAGTGGTAAAGGTCATCCTGAGTGAGGTAACCCAGAAGAAGAAAGACACACATGGTATATACTAACTTATAAGTGGATATTAGCCACATAATATAAGATAAACATACTAAAATCTATAGTCCTAAAGAAGCTCAACAACAAAAGACCCTAAGGAATATGCTTAATCTTAATTCAGAAGGGCCAACAGGATAGACATTGGAAGTAGGAGAAGACAGGAACAGGACAGGAGCCTACCACAGAGGGCCTCTGAAAGTCTCTATCCATCCAGGTATGGAAGCAGATGTTGAGACTCATAGCCAAACTTTGGGCAGAGTGCAGCGAATCTTACGGAAGTAGGGGGATATAGAAAATTCTGGAAGGTTCAAGCACTCCGCAAGGAGAACAACAGAGCCAAAAAATCCTGGGCCCAAGGTGGTCAGCAGAGACTGATGCTCCAACCAAGGACCATGCATAGAGAGGACCTAGACCCCCTGCTCAGATGTAGCCCATAGGCATTCAGTCTCCATGTGGGTTACCTAGTAAGGGGAGCAGGGGTTTTCTCTGACATAGACTCAGTATGGCTTGCTCTTTGATCACCTCCCTCTAGGGGGTGGATCCTTGTTAGGAAAATCTTGATGTCTTTTCTTTACTATGACAAAATACCTGAGGAAAAGAACTTAAAGAGTAAAGGTTTATTTTGGGTCACAGTTTTTGTTTTGTTTTGTTTCAGGCCAAGGTATATTGATATCCTTACAATATCCAACCCAAATTTGGCTGCATATCATGGAGAAAGGGCATGGCCAGGGAAAGCTGCTCACCTAAGTGCAGCTGAGAAGCAGAGGGAGGAAGGAAGAAGCCAGTCACATGATACAGTCTTTAGAAGCATTCCCCTAGTTCCTTAATTAGTGCTAATCTCTTACCTCAGCACCCCCCAATAATGCCATTTAATTATGAATCATCAGTGGATGTATCCAGTAATTGAGTCAAAGCCTTAATGGTTCATTCACTTTCAAAGTTTGGATCCATAAGCTGAAAGCCAAATGTTTTACATGGGAATCTTGAGTGACACTGCAGAAACAAACTATAATATTAAAAAAAAATGAACAGTGGAATGACATGCAAGTGGATTCATGACTGGAATATACGTAGAACTGGAGAATAAAAATATTCAACATGGATTATAAATTCTGTGCAGGGTGGGACAAGATGGCTTCGCCAGAAGAACAGGGCATCTGAGGAGCCAGACAACATTTCCTGTACAGCGACCAAGAGACTGAACCCTGGGCCCTAAAACAACAGTGATTGTGTTTCCCAGGTGAGAGGAAACCCCCACAGCATAGGAATCGTTCTTGACCACTCTCAGGTCCCCCAGCCAGAACCCTGAAGAGATCCTGGGTCTCACAGGCACTAGGTCCCCAGACCAGAGCCACATGCCTGCATGTCCTGACCACCTTCCCAGGCTGATCAGTGGGCACAAAAACACTGGAGGCTGGGAGTCCCTGTAGTGAGAGAATCCACAGGAAAGGAGGGAAACTGTACTGACTTAAATCACCCAGTCCTTCCCTGGAAAAAAGTCTCGCAGACCAGCTAGGCCAAGCCGCCATCACTGAGCTGTGCTCCAGAAACAGGCGGAGACTGAGCAGTGCGCCCCAGGGCAAAAAAGAGACAGGGAGTCCCTGACTCCAGAGAATCCACAGGGAGGGAAGGAAAATGTACTGACTTAAATCACCCAGTCCTTCCTGGAAAAAAATCTCACAGACCAGCGGGGTCAAGCCGCCATCACTGAGCTGTGCTCCAGACACAGGCACAAACAGTTGCTGCACACCAGCTGTCCAAATGTGTCACGGCAGCTGCTCATTAAATTTACAGCAAGAAACACAGAAACAGGGCAGCTGTCTTCCGGACTTCCCTGGGTGAGAGGAGAACATGCTCGACTAACAAAGACCACAGTTACCACTCAGGTCTCTATCCCTGAGGTAAGCAACAGCAACTCCTGAAAAAACGCCAGCCATCCAGGGACTATACCCAAAAAGCTGAGAAGACTTTCTTCAAGAAAAACCAGCTGTCTGCCAAGGGGATTCTCTCAACCACAGGATCCCCAGGAACCACCAGAAACTAACCCCAAACACCTAAGATAGCCCAATGTGTAGAGGCCAGCATAAAAGCACAAACAACAAAAGACAGAGTAATATGGCATCTCCAGAACCCAGTTACCCAGGGGCAAGTAGCCTTGGACACCGCAGCATAACTGAAATCCAAGGATCAACCTAACAACTATGCTCATGAAGATGATAACAGAGGAAACAAATAACATATGTAAAGACATAGAGGAAGATAAACTCAAACAGAATATTGCCATCCATAAAGAAATAGAAGAAGTTGCAGCCAAACAGTATGTGGCATTTAGGAAGGAAATGATTAAAGCACTGAATGAAATAAAAGAAACAGAGGTTGGTTCAAACAAACAGCTGAAAGAAGTGATGGAAAAACAGGAAAATACAGTCAGACAGCTGAAGGAAATCAACAAAATGACTCAAGATCTGAAGATAGAATTGGGAAAATTAAAGAAAACACAAATGGAGGAAATTGCAGAGAGAAAGAACTAGGGGAAGAAAACAGGAACTACAGAGGTTAGCATAACCAATAGACTACAAGAGATGGAAAAAAGAATCTCAGGTGTAGAAGATACAATGGAAGAAATAGATGTATCTGTCAAAGAAAATGTTAAATCTAAAAAATTTCTGACACAGACCGTCCAAGAAATTCAAGACAATATAAAAAGACAAAATCTAAGAATAATAGGAATAGAGGAAAAAGAAGATTCCCTGCTCCAAGGCCTAGAAAATATTTTCAACAAAATCATTGAAGAAAATTTCCCCAACTTAAAGGAGAGGCCAATAAGAATACATAAAGCCTACAGAACACCCAACAAATTTGACCAGAAAAGAAAATCCTCCCACCACATAATAATCAAAACAGTAAGTATACAGAACAAATAAAAAATACTAAGAGCTGCAAGGGAAAAAGGCCAAGTAACATATAATGGCAAGCCCATTAGAATCACACCTGACTTTTCAACAGAGACTATGAAAGCCAGGAGGGCCTGGACGGATATCATCCAGACCCTAAGGGAACACAGATGTCAGCCCAGGCTACTATACCCCGCAAAACTCTCAGTCCTAATAGATGGAGAAAACAAGATATTCAATGACAAAAACAAATTTCAACAATACCTACACACAAAACCAGCGTTACAGAAGATAGTAGAAGGGAAAATACAACCCAAGAAAACTAGCTACTTTCAAGAAAACACAGGAAATAATTAACCTTACTACAGTAAAACAAAAAGCAACCAAGCACACAACTTTATGACCACACTGAACATCAAACCAAAGGATCTAACAGCCTTTGAGGTGAATAATCTCACTCAACATCAATGGACTCAACTCTCCAATAAAAAGACACAGACTAACAGAATGGATATGTGAACAAAATCCAGCAATCTGTTGCATTCAAGAAACACACCTAAGTCACAAAGATAGACATTACCTGAGGATAAAGGGTTGGAAGACAGCTTTCCAAGCAAATAGACCTAAGAAGCAAGCAGGAGTACCATTCTAATATCTGATAAAATAGACTTTCAACCAAAATTAATAAAAAAAGATGGGGAAGGACATTTCATACTCATCAAGGGAAAATCCTACCAGGAAGACATCACAATCCTGAACATCTATGCCCCAAATACAAGGGTACCCACATTTGTAAAAGAAACATTGATAAAACTTAAACCACATATATATCCCCAAACATTAATAATGGGAGACTTCAACACCCCACTCTCAACAAATGACAGGTCAACAAAACAGAAATTAAACAAAGAAACAATGTCTGAAAGAGGTCATGAATCAAATGGACCTAATAGACATTTACAGAACCTTACACCCAAACACAAAAGAATTTACCTTCTTCTCAGCACCTCATGGGACCTTCTCCAAAATAGACCACATAGTTGGTCACAAAGCAAGCCTCAACAGATACAAGAAGATTGAAATAATCCCTCATATCCTGTCTGACCACCATGGAATAAAGCTGGAACTCAATAAAAACAGAAATAGCAAAAAGCCTACACACACATGGAAACTGAACAACTTGTTACTAAATGACAGCTGGGTCAGGGAAGAAATAAAGAAAGAAATTAAAGTCTTCTTAGAACTCAATGAAAATGAAGACACAACATACCCAAACTTGTGGGACACAATGAAAGCAGTGCTAAGGGGAAAGTTCATAGCACTAAGTGCCTTCAAGAAGAAATTTGAGACAGCGCATTCAATCAACTTAGTGGCTCACTTAAAAAACCTAGAAAAAGAAGAAGCAGACACACCAAAAAGGAGTAGACAGCTGGAATAATCAAACTCAGGGATGAAATCAATCAATTAGAAACAAATGAAACAATTCAAAGAATCAATGAAACCAAGAGCTGGTTCTTTGAGAAAATCAACAAGATCGACAAACCCTTACCCAAGCTAACTAAAAGGCAGAGAGACACCATCCAAATCAACAAAATCAGAAATGAAAGAGGGGACATAACCACAGACACGAAGGAAATCCAAACAATCATTAGGACTTACTTCAAAAGTCTATAAGCCACAAAATTTGAAAATCTAAATGAAATGGACAATTTTCTTGACCAATTCGACTTACCAAAACTGAATCAGGACCAGGTAAAGCAATTGAATAGCACTATATCCCCAAAGTAAATAGAAGCAGTCATCGAAAGTCTCCCATCCAAAAAAAGCCCAGGACCAGATAGATGGTTTCAGTGCAGAATTCTACCAGACCTTCAAAGAAGAGCTAACACCAATTCTCTCCAAACTATTCCACAAAATAGAAACAGAAGGAACACTACCAAACTCATTCTATGAAGCCACAGTCACCTAAACCTCACAAAGACCCAACAAAGAAAGAGAATTTTAGGCCAATTTCCCTTATGAACATTGATGCAAAAATACTCAAAAAGATACTTGCAAACCGAATAGAAGAACACATCAAAGATATCATCCACTATGACCAAGTAGGTTTCATCCCAGGAATGCAGGGGTGGTTCAATATATGGAAATCCATCAATGTGATCCACCACATAAACAAACTGAAAGAAAAAAAAATCACATGATAATCTCTCTAGATGCTGAAAAAGCATTTGACAAAATCTAACACCCATTCATTTTTAAAGTATTGGAGGGATCAGGGATACAAGGCACATATCTAAACATAGTAAAAGCGATATACAGCAAACCTACAGCCAACATCAAACTGAACGGAGAGAAACTTAAAGCAATTCCACTGAAATCAGGGACAAGACAAGGCTGCCCACTCTCTCCATATCTCTTCAACATAGTACTTGAAGTCCTTGCTAGAGCAATAAGACAGTTGAAGGAGATCAAGGGGATACAAATTGGAAAGGAAGAAGTCAAATTATCACTATTTGCAGATGATATGATAGTATACATGAGCAACCCCAAAAACTCTACCAGGGAAATTCTACAGCTGAGAAACACCTTCAGCAAAGTGGCCGGACACAAAATTAACTCCAAAAAATCAGTAGCACTCCTGTATACAAAAGACAAAAGGGCTGAGAAAGAAATTAGGGAAACAACACCGTTCACAATAGCCAGAAATGACATAAAGTACCTTGGAGTAACCTTAACCAAGCAAGTCAAAGACTTGTATGAATGAAATTTCAAGTCTCCGAAGAAAGAAATAGAAGAAGATATCAGAAGATGGAAAGATCTCCCATGCTCATGGCTTGGCAGGATTAACAGTAAAAATGGCCATCTTACCAAAAGCAATCTACAGATTCAATGCAATGCCCATCAAATTACCAACACAATTCTTTAGAGACCTGGAAAGAAGAATTCTCACCTTCACATGGAATAACAAGAAACCCAGAATTGTTAAAACAATTCTCTACAATAAAAGATCTTCTGGAGGTATCTCCATCCCTGATCTTAAGCTGTACTATAGAGCAACAGTTTTAAAAACTGCATGGTAGTGGCATAGAAATAGAATGTTGGATCAATGGAACCGAACAGAGGACCCAGAAATAAACCCACACATCTAAGGACACCTGATCTTTGACAAAAATGCCAAAACCATACAATGGAAAAAAGATAGCATCTTCAACAAATAGTGCTAGTCTAACTGGATGTCTACATGTAGAAAAATGAAAATAGATCCATACTTATCACCATGCACAAAGCTGAAGTCCAAGTGGATCAAAGACCTCAACATAAAACTGGACACATTAAATCGGTTAGAAGAAAAAGTGGGGAATATCCTTGAACTCATTGGCACAGGAGACAACTTCCTGAACAGAACACCAACAACACAGGCTCTAAGAGCAACAATCAATAAATGGGACCTCATGAAACTGAAAAGCTTCTGTAAAGCAAAGGACATGACCATCAAAACAAAACGACTGCCTACAGACTGGGAAAGAATCTTCACCAACCCTTTATCTGACAGAGGGCTAATATCCAGTATATATAAAGAACTAAAGAAGCTGAAAAGCAGCAAACCAAGTAATCCAGTTAAAAAATGTGGAACAGAGCTAAACAGAGAATTCTCTGTAGAGGAATATCAAATGGCAGAGAAACACTTAAAGAAATGCTCAATGTCATTAGCCATTAGGGAAATGCAAATCAAAACGACCCTGAGATTTCACCTTACACCCATCAGAATGGCCAAGATGAAAAACTTAAGTGACAACACATGCTGGAGAGGTTGTGGAGAAAGGGGAACCCTCCTCCACTGCTGGGGGGAATGTAAACTCGTACAACCACTCTGGAAATCAATCTGGCGCTTTCTCAGACAACTAGGAATAGCACTTCCTCAAGATCTGGTCATACCACTCCTAGGCATATATCCAAAAGGGGCTCAAGTACACAATAAAGACATTTGCTCAACCATGTTTGTAGCAGCTTCATTTGTAATAGCCAGAAGTTGGAAACAGCCCAGATGCCCCTCAACTGAAGAATGGATTCAGAAATTGTGGTACATCTACACAATGGAGTATTACTCTTCAAAGAAAAACAAGGAAATCATGAAATTTGCAAGTAAATGGTGGGAGTTGGAAAGGATCATCCTGAGTGAGCTGTCCCAGAAGCAGAAAGACACACACGGTATATACTCACTCATATAGACATATAACATAGGATAAGCCTACTAAAATCCTGAACATCTAAAGAAACTAATCAAGAGAGTGGACCCTGACTAAAATGCTGAATCCCCGTCCCGAAAGGCAAAGAGGATAGAAATCACTAGAAGAAGAAAACATGAAACAACCTGCCATAGAGGGCCCCTGAAAGGCTCTGCCCTACAGACTATCAAAGCAGACACTGAGACTTAAAGCCAAATGATGGGCAAAGTGCATGGAATCTTACGAAGTGGGAAATAGTAAGATCTAGAGAGGACAGGAACCCCACAAGGAGAGCAACAGAACCAGAAAATATGAACACAGGGGTCTACCCAGGGACTCATATTCAACCAAGGAACATGCATGGAGATAACCTAGAACCCCTGCACAGATATAGTTCATGACAGTGTAGTATCCAAGTGGGTTCCATAGTAATGGGAAGAGGGACTGCCTCTGACATAATCTGATAGGCCTGTTCTTTGATCACCTCCCCTTGAGGGGAGAGCAGCCCTACCAGGCCACAGAAGATGACAATGCAGCCATTCCTGATGGGATCTGATAGACTAAGATCAGAAGGAAGGAGAGGAGGACCTCCCCTATCAGTGGACTTGGGAGGGGCAAGCAAGAAGAAGGAGGAGGGAGGGTGGGGCTGGAAGGGGAGGAGGGAGGGGCTTATGGGGGATACAAAATGAGTAAACTGTAATTAATAAAAATAAAAAAGATAAAAATAAATATTCAACATGAATTAAAAGGACTAAAGTTGAGAACAAAACAAATGTATGTATATGAACGTAGATAGTAGTTTGACAACACAACATTTTAGCAGAACAGCATAGCAGGCTCCCCCATAGAGTCCACAGTTTCTGAATTCATGAAAGTTTGACAAGATTTACTCTAATGGGCATAAAATCACTTTTGTAGCTCAGTCCTCATACCCAGGCAGAAATTGGTTGGTTACTACCGTAAACCTCATGCGCCTATTTTCCAGTTGGCAGTTCTTGATGTCTGGGCAGTGTTGCACCATCAAGGGTTTAATGTTGGGTAAGATATTAATGTCTTTTCTCCAAGCAGAAGCTGCTCTGCTTCTCTATTCTTAGACAATTCATGTGACTTTCACACTTACAAAGAATATATGTACAGTACACTGCAGTTTGTCCTCTTGCTATCATGGAAATACGAATTAAATCTACTTTAGAATCCATTTTACCCTAGTCCAAAAGGCCATCATCAGGAATATAGAGGAGAACAAATATTGGAGTGGACTTGGGGAAAGTGGAACTCTTATACATGGGTTGGTAGAAGTGAAATCTAATGCAGCCACTTTAGTTATCAGTTTGGGAGTTTCTCTAAAGAAGAAATATAGATCTACCACACAATCCAGCTATACCACTCCTGGGTTTACATCCCAAGTTCTTCGTGACAACGATACTTGCACAACTGTGTTCATTGCTACTCTGTTGACAATAACTAGGAAAATTCATCAAACTAGATGCCTATCAAATCAACTTGACTAATATAAATACACATATACACAGTGTAATATTACTCATCCATAAAGTAAAATAAGATTATGAAATTTTAAAATGAATGGATAAAAGGAAAAATATGCTGATGATGTGACCAAGGCCCCATCCTACAAAACCCCACATGTTCTTTCTCATGTGAGGGTACTAGCATCAAACTTTCTATTTTGTGTCATTATCATGGAGTACATGCAACATCTAGGAAACTAGAAATGGACTATTGGTGAGTAATTAATGTAAAGAAGAAAAATAGTAGCATATAGGTTAAATGAAAACAGAAAGGGACAGTGTAGGGGGTAGAGGGTTCTCTCAGGTAACAGATTGATGGAAAGGGGAAATGAAGGCCGACCTCGCCAAAATGAAGTATATATGAAAAACCTACTTGGAAACCTATGAACCTGCAATGGAAGTTTAAAAAAAAAATAATGTCAGAAGATACTAGGACATGTATATTAAAAAAACAGGCAAGGTGAAATACTAGGATCTATATGTTTGAGTGGAAATGAGAAAAGAGTGTTAGGAAAAGGAGTGATAAGTCTAGGTTATCCAAAACATTAACCTTTTGTTTGTACACTATGTCAAAATGTTTTTAAAGTTAGGGGTTGCAAGAAGTAGCCCAATTTAGAGACCAAGCCTGCTCCCAGAATACATGGACTATTAAAGAAGAATCTTATTGCCAGGCATAGGTTACCTCATTATAAATTATTGTGCCAGAGGGATCTATAATAACCCAGACCATTGGCCCTGTTTTTGGTTATCTGCCATAAACAGATGGTAAGATCATATTACAAATACACCACATATTTTGATTCCAGGACACAGAATAATCACTCTTGAACTGATTATGAAACTCTCCTTGCTGACTTGGTTCTATAGTACTGGAAGGTATTATGTGGGTTGTTGTGGGAGAAAGACAACTATGCTCTTATCTCCATATATTCCTTTCATGCTATAAGACCAACCTACCAGGCAAGATATAAGAACTGCTGTAACAGTGGCAAGACTGCATACATGGTTACCAGGGCTCTCTTAATTAGACCAAAGCCTAATCCACAGGAGGGAATTTATTCCTCTAAAGTGATCATTCTGAAAACTCATAGTTAAAAAAAATCATAGGCCCAAATAGGAGAGTCTTTTGATATTAATTTACCAGTTTATCATGTTTTCAAACTGCCTCATAATTCTATTTATATCCATAGATTTGGGCTGTTCCAAAACATGGTTAATCTTTTTATTGCAGTGTTTTGTGGTTAATGCAGACACTCATTCCTGTTCATTCAAAGAGCTGAGACTAAGTGACTCTTGGTGACTAATCATAGCTGAGAGATATACTCTAAGATTCAGAAACATTTTGGGAGAAGGGGCAGTAAGAAAGAAAGTCAGAGCTAGAGGATGGGGAGCAGTGGATGCTTCTCATTTGAACCCCAAAAGCTGTTCTTACCTATAGAACAGCTCTACAAAATGTAAGGAGTTAAAATTTCAGAATGACAGGAGAAGGGATTTCCTAGCTGAGAAGTCACTGGAAATTGATAGCTGCCAAGCATCACTTATGTTTATAAGTTTGGAACTCTGGTATATTCTCAATGCTTTATTAAATGATTCCATAGGCATGTGTATACATGGGTTTTCAAAGAAGAATCTCAGTGTCATGAATATTCTCAGTGCCAAGAATCTCAGCACCAATTGGGCTCAAAGAGAGCAAGGAGGTGGTATGTGGGAGGGTTTGGAGGGAGGAAAATGAAGGAAGAAAAGGATATAATTATATTATCAACTCAAAAGAGACATTTAACAATAAACAGATAATAGAAAGTTAGGGGGAGGAGATAAAAAAATACTAGGAAACTTGGGGACTGGCAGGTGGATATGATCAAGATAAGCAGTATACATACATGGAAATTTCAAATACTAAACAAAATTCAAAATTGAAACAAGCATTAGTGATAACAGTGGGCAGAAATCAATGTTCTTATGTAAAAACATGAAGTCTTCCAAAGGATAGTGTATTTTGAGTTGGGATAGAAAAGTGACCTAAAAGTTAGTTTTCAGCTTCTCATTTTATGTGGGTAAACAGTGATGTCTCACACTCTTTCTTGCTAATGTCATTTGCTAGCACTAAAAGTTTGGCACAAGAGACGGACTATTCTCTGGAGGACTTTTCTATTGTTGTGACGGAGAAAGCTTCTAAAGTGATTTCTCTTTCACTGATGTGGCCTCTGATCAGTCACTCTTTTGTTATGTTGCTGGGCTGCATATGCTGAGTTTTATTAAGAATCTTAGAGCCTTTCCAAGCAGCTATCAGCAGTTATCCTCCAGGATGAGTTATTATTTTGCATCTTATTTTAAGATCTCACATCATGTACCCAACATTCCAGTCTTTCCATGTCTGCCCTCTTCCCACATGACCTCCCCCAAGAAAAGAAAAGAAAAGAAAAGAAAAGAAAAGAAAAGAAAAGAAAAGAAAAGAAAAGAAAAGAAAAGAAAAGAAAAAGAAAACAAGTTCATTTTGTGTGGTCCATCTATTCACTGTAGCATAGTCAAATTCCTAGTGGCCAGTCTGTGAAACTAGGATGAGTCTTTCTATACCTGCATCCAAGCCAGAAGCCATCAGCTGAGGAAAGTTGTCAGAGAGGTACATGGCTAGCTCTCCCACACCCATGCACTCACCTACAGGCCAGCTTCTCTGCAAGGGGCAGAGCCTGCTCTTCCACATTCATAGACACTAACATGCTTCAATGGCAGCTCTGATCATGGAAAACCACTTTGATCCTAACTCAGGCCATAGACATCAACACAGCCATTGGCCCATATCAGGACAGTCAGCAGCTGCACCTACCATGAGCCTCAATATGGTTTCAGATAGTTACACATGCCACTCACATCCACATGGCTCCCTTAGGACACCATGAAGTATAGGGCATGTTCACATGACTCTCAGGCTTCACTGAGGCCTGGGGCAGCAACATGAGCCACTGATAACTTCATGGCCTCTGGTAGTATCTTAGACTACGGTGGCCCCTCAAGGAGGTCCAATCCAGAAAGTGAGCTTTCTTCCTCTCAGGCTTCCATAGTTACCCAGAGCTAGGGGTATCCCATGGCTGGGTGGCAGGTTTGTGGTCTGGTCTTTGTCTGCATATGCTCAAGACTGTTGTACACCATTCCAAAGACCCTCCTGAGTAAAGACAGCCTGTAGACCTCTCTCTCACCTGTCACCACCATCGCTCCCAGTTCCTCTTCTCTCTTTCTAGTTTATGTACTGTTCTGTTTTTCTCTTTCCCACCTTTCCGTCACATACTTGTTCATTGCAGTAGCCATGGGTGGTGCTTGCTTGGGTGGCGTCCAGCCTTATTATTCAAATTTACACTTCATTTTATAAGTGCATGCTGAGGCTAAAGTATAAAGTAGTTATTTCTGTCTAACTGAGGGTGAAGATGATTGGAAGAGGCTGAATCTGTCATATCAAGTTAGATATTACTCTCTACAGATTTTTAAAAGACCACATTCTTCAGGCTTGTGGTATTATTTAGTGCATGTACTGTATAGGGCAGGAACCTGAGGTAGTTCTAATAGCATCTTTCTAGAAGAGTACCTAGTGTTTCCAGTTTTTGAAAGGAGGGAAGCCTAATTGCACACAATTAATGTCCATTCTTACAGTGCACAGTTGACACTTTGGCATGCGTACACTTGCTTGCTCACAGATACACACACATGCACACACAAAGAGATACACAGGCACCTACATAGACAGATAGACCAATCATACTTTTTGAGTTTGCTTAGGGGAAGATTTCTAGAGAAATGGTCTCATAAAGAAATTTCTACCTATGTGCTTAATTGTGCCTAATGATCTCCAGAGCATAAGGAAGACTTTCAAATAGTGGCCAGATAATGTTATTTTAGGATTTTCCTAAAAAGACACAGACATAATTTTCCTGGGAAAACATATAAAATGAAAAATAATGGAGAAAGACTTCAAAAGTGCAGCATAGAGAGACCAAAGTCTAAAAGCAAAAGACAGAATGACAGCAATCACAGCATTTGACTCATCCTTAATATAACTGTCAACCAGCTGTGTTGGCTTCATGCCTTTCATTGTTTCCAGAGAATATGGTTATGCCACAGATGTATGATACTCTAGGGAAGATTTTGCTGACCCCAGTCTTCGTGAGTGAAACAAGATGCTCCTTTAAACACCAACCCAAGCATATCTGAGATTATTTGCATATGAAATCAATAGTCAATGATCTAGGCTGTTCAATACATATATTAAGGCAGCTTGTGGGTGCCATGAGAAGCAGCAGCCTTTAGTCTGTCTCTCAGAAATGGAGTCAGATCATTCTTGATATAGATGCTACTGCTATGGTTTCCAGGTGCAGGGAAGTGCTGGGAGCATCCACTATGGTCACCATTGTTTTTAATGGGTCTGGGTTATTGATACTTGAATGATGGCATGTGACAGCTATTGTGGTGGTCAATTTCTATGGTCCTGCTGTGGAGTGATTTGAGTATATCTTTAATCTGTGCATTTTATCATTCCAAGATCTATTGGGGACATCCTACTGTCCCAGTCTCCATCTTCCCTGGCTGTGTCTCCAGCACAGAGGACTACCATCTCCTGAAGGGCCAGTCAGAATGTCAATATGTGGCAATAATTATATGCATGTGTATCAACAGAAATCAACACAGCCTCCGAAACTACTGATCTACACAGCATCCAATCTAGGGCCTGATGCTAAACCTCATAGGGTTTGGGACAAACTTCCCCTTCACCATCCATCCTGCAGAGGTCCATGATACTAAGAGGTATTATAGTCAGCAGAGTAATGAATTTCTTTCCACAGTGATCTAGGGCAAAAGAAAAACTTTCCGAAGTTGATTCTTACAGAGAACCAGTCTCTCAACCCTCTCTTACTCTCTGACATCTCAACTAGAAAAGTCTAGGCTTTTTCAGGAAAAGACTTTAAATGATGAAACAAGTTTTATAAAGTGATATGCATTTGTGTCTCATTCTATATGCTTTATAATCACATTCCAACAAAATAAAACCTTTTATGGCTGTTTCTCAATAACTATTTATTAATTTAAATTTTATTGAGAAGTTATTTTTGGATGATTGTCTTCTTCTTTTCCCATATATCCTTGACCATATCTCTGCCTATTCCCCCCCCCATCCTCAGTATTCTATGTTTTACTTTCCTATCACCTCAGATGTACTGTTTTACTTTTTAAAATATTTTGTACTTAAAAAGATAATGAGGGAGCCAAGATGGTGACTAGCATGCACCATTTCTGAGCCGAATGTGGAAGAGCTGAATGCCTGAGTTGGTGAGTGGAAGAACCTCTAAAGCCAGGAAAACAACGGTGAGGCTTTCTAAAGGGAACATTGCTGAGGTGAGAACTTTGGTCTCAGGTCACCCAGGGACTTGTTTGCGGAAGGAGAGAAATGATCTTTTGATCTCCCAGCACTCCCCTTTCTCAGACCTCCCTCCTCCTCAGCACAGTGGACTCACCGAGATTCTCAGCTCAGACCTAACTGACTGGGGTCTGCAGCAGCTGAGGCGGAGCTCCTAGCCCCTTAGTGGCAACTGCCGGCAGTACCAGTCTCTGAGTCCCAGACTGGTGGCACCATTCTCCCAGGGTTCCAGGTCTACTAGCCACCATACTGACTCCACAGGGTTGCTCAGCCACTGACTGTATGGCTTGCCCAATCCCTCAGTGACAGATAATACTATTTATACCCACCAAAGCCAGGCAGAAATGCCATACAAGCTAGGCACACAGGGTGGTGGGCCTCCCAGGTGTGGAGAAAAGAGTGAAGAGCCCCCACGACTTCCCAGAAAGCATCTGGACCAGCATCCCAGTCTCTAACTACTGCGGGAATTCCTAACCTGGAGGTGGCAGCAGCACTGAGCTGGCAGAGCACATCAGTCATCAGTCCTCCGTCCTCCAGCATAAGACCAACCAGGGCAAAACCAGAGAGCAGAGAGCCTGGATACCCCAATCCCTGCCGATGTGACTTGCTTGAGAGTGAGTATGCCCTTGAGTGTCTGCAGAGCCCCAGATCCAGGCTCCTTCTAAAAGAGAAGCCAGGCATCAGACCTCTCCCACCCACATATCCACTGTGGGAAATAGAGGGTCACTTGGAACATTTAAGCTCCTGCTCTGCAGGTCCAGTTGAGGAATTAAGGCAGTTAATTCCAGAAATTGTGCTGGAACCATCACTAGCACCTGCTACATATACAGTGCAGAGCCCCTCCCACACACTCAAGGGTTCAACATTATCTATCACTCTGTTCCTTGAGACACACTTCCACACACACACACACACACATATATACACACACACAAACATACACATACACATACACACACACACACACACACACCTGCATTTGGCCCTTTTGCACCTGTGTATTTTCCTCCCACAGGTACAGCTAGTCCACCAATGCACATGCTGAGGCCAAGGGATCTCTCTCAGCTTCCTGAAGAACTCTCCAGATGTCAGAGAGAGACAGTACCAGTCTGAACTGCAGAATCCAAAAACAAACAGGGAAGATTTCAGATAAGCCAATGGCCAGGGATAGCCGAAAGAACACATCCAAAATAAATCAGGACATCATGACTTCACCAGCAACCCCCAAAATTGTTGGATACTCCAATTCATCAGAAGCACAGGAAAATGACATTAAAGCTATGCTTACCCAATTATCTGAGGCTCATAAAGAGGAAACAAACAATTCTCTCAGAGCAATAGCCATGCAAATTCAGACAGTTAAAGAGGAAATGAACAAATCTATCAAAGATTTGGCCAGTCAATTGGAGGTAAAGAAAGAGGAAATGGACAAAATTCTTAAAGAAACACAGGCAAGCATAGCCAAAGAGAGGCACAAGTAGAGTTACAACTAGAGGCATATAGAGAGGAAATGAACAAAAAAATAGAGACCATCGTAGAGAGACAGAAATCCACATTCAAACAGATGAAGGAAATGGTGCAAGGCATGAAAACAGAATTAGAATCAATAAAGAAAACACAAACTGAGAAAACCTTTGAGCTGGAGAACTTGGAGAAAAGAAAGATCAGGAACCACAAAGGTAAGCATCACCAACAGCATACAGGAGATGGAAGATAGGATCTCTTGAGTTGAAGATACAGTCGCAGAAATTGATACTTCTCTCAAAGAAAAAGTGAAATCAGAAAAGTCCCAAAGAACACAAAATATCCAAGAAATCAAGGATGCCATGAAAAGACAAAATCTAAAAATAATAGGAATTGATGAAAAAGAAGACTCCAGGCTCCAAGGTCCAGAAAATATTTTCAAGAAAATCATAGAAGAAAATTTTCCCAACTTAAAGAAAGAGATGTCCATAAATATACAGGAGGCCTACAGAACACCAAATAGACTAGACCAGAAAAGAAACACATCACATCACATCGCATCATAGTCAAAACACTAGATCTACAGAACAAAGAAAAGATATTAAAAGCAGCAAGGGAAAAAGGCCAAGTAACATATGAAGGTAGACCTATCAGAATCACACCGGACTTCTCATCAAAAACTATGAAAGCCAGAAGAGCCTGGGCAGGTGTCATGCAGACTCTAAGACACCACAAATGTCAACCCAGACTACTATACCCTGCAAAGCTTTCAATCAACATAGATGGAGAAAACAAAATATTCCATGACAAAACTAAATTTATGCAATATCTACACAGCAAACCAGCCCTACAGAAGATAGTACGAGGAAAACTCCAATCCAATGAAAACTTCACCCAAGAAAACATAGCATACAGATAATATCCCAACAAAAATTAAAAGAAAACAAGCAATGAAACACAGTAAGACCACCGACTCCAATATAAAAGGAACTAATATTTATTGGTCACTATCATCTATCAACATCAATAGACTCAAATCTCCAATATAAAGACACAGACTAACAGAATGGGTAAAGAAAGAGGATCCAACATTCTGCTGCATCCAAGAAACGCACCTCTGCAACAAAGATAAATGCTACCTCAGAGTAAAGGTCTGGAAAAATGTCTTTCAAGCAATGGACCCAGAAAACAAGCTGGGGTAGCTATACTAATATCTAATAAAAGAGGCTTTCAAGCAAAATTAATCAAAAAAGATAAGGAGGGACACTAAATTCTCAGCAAAGGAAAAATCCACCAAGGGGACCTCACAATTCTGAACATCTATGCCCCAAATACAAGAGTGCATACATTCATAAACGAAACATTACTAAAACTTAAATCACACATTGATCCCAACACCTTGATAGTGAGAGACTTCAACACCCCGCTTTCACCAAGGGACAGATCATCTATACAGAAGCCTAATAAGGAAATAAAGGCACTTACAGAGGTCCTAAATCAAATGGACTTAATAGATGTCTACAGAACTTTCCACCCAAACTCAAAAGAATAAACCTTCTTTTTAGCACCTCATGGAACCTTTTCCAAAATAAACCATACAGTTGGTCATAAAGCAAGCCTCAACAGATACAAGAAGATTGAAATAATCCCTTGTATTCTATCTGACCACCATGGACTAAACAACAACAATGGAATTAGAAAAAAAGGCTACAAAGCACATGGAAACTGAACAACTTGCTGATCAATGATAGCTGGGTTAAGGAAGAAATAAATAAAGAAATTAAAGACTTCCTAGAATTCAATGAAAATGAAGGCACAACATACCCTAATTTATGGGACACAGTGAAAGCAGTGCTCAGAGGAAATTTCATAGCACTAAGTGCCTTCAAGAAGAAATTTGTGACATCTCATACAAGCAACTTAATGGCCCAACTGAAAACCCTAAAAAGAAGAAGAAGAAGAAGAAGAAGAAGAAGAAGAAGAAGAAGAAGAAGAAGAAGAAGAAGAAGAAGAAGAAGAGGAAGAGGAAGCAAATACACCCAAGAGGAGCAGATGATGGCTGGAAATAATCAAACTAAGGGCTGAAATCAATCAAATAATAGAAACAAATAAAACTATTCAAAGAATCACTGAAACCAAGAGCTGGTTCTTTGAGAAAATCAACAAGATAGACAAACCTTTAGCCAAACTAACTAAAAAGCAGAGAGAAACTATCCAAATCAGCAAAATCAGAAATGAAAAGAGGGACATATTAGGTCGTACTACAAAAGCCTATATGCCACGAAATTTGAAAATCTAAAAGAAATGGACAATTTTCTTGATAGATTCCATCTACCAAAATTAAGTCAAGATCAGGTAGAAATATTGAATAGTCCTATATCCCCCAAGGAAATAGAAGCAGTTATCAACAGTTTCCCTTCAAAAAAAAGCCCAGGCCCAGATGGATTCAGTGCAGAATTCTACCAGACCTTCAAAGAAGTGATAACTCCAATTCTCTCCAAACTATTCCACAAAATAGAAACAGAAGGAACACTATCAAACTTATTCTATGAAGCCACAGTCATCTGCATACCTAAACCACAAAAAGACCCAACAAAAAAAGAGAACTTCAGACCTCTCTCTTATGAACATTGATGCAAAAATACCCAATAAAATACTTGCAAACCAAATCAAAGAACACATCAAAGATATCATCTACCATGAACAAGTAGGCTTCATCCCAGGCATGCAAGGGTGGTTCAACATATGGAAATCCATTAGTGTTATCCACCACATAAACAAACTGAAGGAGAAAAACCACATTATAATCTCCTTATATGACAAAAAATCATTTGACAAAGTCCAGCATCCATTCAAGTTTAAAGTCTTGGAGAGATCAGGGATACAAGGCACATACCTAAACATAGTAAAGGCAATATACAGAAAGCCTTATAACAACATAAAAATCAATGGAGAGAAACTTAAATCAATCCCACTGAAATCAGGGAAAAGACAAGACTGCCCACTCTCCCCATATCTCTTCAACATAGTACTTAAAGTCCTAACCAGAGCAATAAGACAACTAAAGGAGATCAAGGGGATACAAATTGGAAAGGAAGAGGTCAAAGTGTCGCTTTTCACAGATGATATGATAGTATACATGAGCGACCCCATAAATTCAATCAGAGAACCCCTTCAGCTGATAAACACCTTCAACAAAATGGCAGGATACAAAATCAACTCAAAAAAATCAGAAGCCCTCCTGTACACCAAAGACAAAAGGGCTGAGAAAGAAATCAGGGAAACAACGCCCTTCACAATAGCCACTAATAACATAAAGTACCTTGGGGTGACACTAACCAAGCAAGTGAAAGACCTGTTTGAGAAAAACTTTAAGTCTCTGAAGAAAGAAATTGAAGAAGATATCAGAAGATGGAAAAATTTCCCGTGCTCATGGATTGGTAGGATTAACATTGTGAAAATGGCCATCCTGCCAAAAGCAATCTACAGATTCAATGTAATTCCCATCAAAATACCAACTCAGTTATTTTTTTTATTTTTAATTATACTTTATGTACTTTGTATCCTCCTCAAGTTCCCTCCCTCCTCCCCTCCCAACCTCTCCCTTCCTCCCCCTTCTCCACACACTCCCCTCCCCAAGTCCACTGATAGGGGAGGGTTTCTTTTTCTTCCTTCTGATCCTAGTCTGTTAGGTCTTATCAGGAGTGGCTGCATTGTCATCTTCTGTGGCCTTGTAAGGCTGCTCCCCCCTCAGAAGTAGGTAACCAAAGAGCAGGCCAATCAGTTCATGTCAGAAGCAGTCCCTGTTCCCATTACTATGGAACCCACTTGGACACTGAACTGCCATGAGCTACATCTGTGCAGGGGTTCTAGGTTATCTCCATGCATGGTACTTGGTTGGAGTATGAGTCTCAGGAAAGACCCCTGTGCTCAAATTTTTTTTGTTCTGTTGCTTTCCTTGGGGACCTCCTGTCCTCTCCAGATTTATTATTTCCCACTTCTTTCATAAGATTCGCTGCATTCTGCCCAAAGTTTGGCTGTAAGTCTCAACATCTGCTTTGATAGTCTGCAGTGCAGAGCCTTTCAGAGGCCCTCTGTGGGAGGTTCCTAACTTGTTTCTTGTTTTCTTCTTTTTCTGGTGTCCATCCTCTTTGCCTTTTGGAGTTGGGAATTGAGCATTTTAGCCATAGTCCTCCCTCTTGATTAGTTTATTTAGGTGTACAGATTTTAGTAGGTTTATCCTATATTATATGTCTATATGAGTGAATATATACTGTATGTGTCTTTCAGCTCCCTCAGGATGATCCTTTCCAGATTGCACCATTTACCTCTTCCAACAAAGTCACACTTCCTAATCCTTTCTAAACAGTCCACCAAGTGCAAAACAAGACAATTCAAATATATGAGTCTATGGGGGGAGGTGTGTCTCATTCAGACCACAGAAATTCTTTATATTTTCCATGAAATTATTATGATAGCTAAAGAAACTCTGTTTTATGCTGGGTGTCCATCTTGGTATTCATTAGCTGTTTTTCTCTTATGCAAGTCCCTGGAAGATAAGTTCCCCATAACCCTTGCTCTGTGAACCAAACAAACACACAGAGAAATGTGCACACTTGACCATTTACTTGTTGTGATATGACCTACTACATTTTGGCTTCTGTAACCTGCTCATTCACATAATCAAGGACTCTTTTGATGTTGCTTTGACTACCTAATCTTGGCAGGCAGGCTCCTGGCTGGCTTGTGCAGACACTCACGGTCTTCTTGGGTTTCTCTCATTTTAAAATACTTTCATCACATCCCCCTTCACATAGCTAATTTGTCTTAGAGATTGTTATCTTGCTAGCAGTAATCAATAAGTCTTTTGATTATAACTGAATTGAGTCATCTTTTCCCAAAGATCAGAAAACCAATAACATTATCACATAGCCTAGTACCCACTGATTATCTCCCATGTGATGTCACAGATAAAAATTATCTTCAAATTTCGTGCTAGGAAGGTCTCTAATGAAACCTGGAAACTGGAAATACCTCCGTAAGAAATTTATGTATTATCTTTTTTGAATTGGTCTTCAGCTCACTTTCATATTCAGACACAATTTTTTAATATTTTTTTTTCCTGAGGGTGTAAGGTAGAGATTAGATAGGATACTAATTTGTAAGCCAGGCTGGCCTCAAATGTGCATTCTGCTCAGCTTCTCAAGAGTTGGAGTTACAGGTATGCACCTCTAAGTCATACCGAAAAACAAAACCACCCTGTAAAGGATATAATTCTATGTGTTTGGGAAAGTGTATGTTGCCATGTATACAAAACTGTATGTAAGTCATAGGAGCAGTCCAAGATGGTGATGACCAGCATGCACCAAGGGCACAAGATCCAAAACTCAGAAAGTGGTGAGTAGAGGGACAGCTGAAGCCAGAACATCCACATTGAGGCTTCCTGGGGGATAGGGAACAACGATGAGCTGGGCCAGTTTGGATCCAGGTAACCCATGGATGTCTCCAGGGATTGAGAGTGGCGAATATTCAACCCTGCTGTATCTCCAGTTACTGCAAGCACAGGTTTCCCTGCTCAGCAGAGGTGGACTGCAGTGGCCTCTACCCCAAACACAGGCCTTCCTGCTCAGCTTAGGCTTTGGTGGTTGCCCCAAGCACAATCTTCCACTCTCAGTGACTGGGACACTTAAAGGGCACAGGCAGGCCTCCCAGTGCTGCAGCTACAGCAGGACAGCAGCTACTCCAAGCAAGAACCTCCATGCTCTGGGACTCCATGACTGAAATGGTACAGGTAGGCCTCCCAGAGTTATAGATGCAGCAGGGTAGCTGCTACTCCAAGCACTAACCTCCACACTTGGTGACTGAGACTGCAGAGGCAACTACCCCAAGTACAGGCCTCCCTGTCTAGCTGACAAAGAGTGGACACCACTAAGCCGATGGATCTCCTATACTCTCACCCTTGCAGGCCCAAATTTGAGAGTAGAGAGCAGGGGAACCCCTGTGCATACTGATTAGGCCTGCAAGCAAATGAGATTGCCTTTAAATGAGTGCTTTCAGATGCCCAGAATCAGGGTACCTTTACACTAGCACCCAGACATCTGATCCTTCCCACCCACATACCCACTGTGGGCAGCATAGGGATCCCTGAAACATCATTCTCAAAACTGAAACCCCTGTTCTGTGGGTCAACCAGTGGAATCCAGGCAACCAATTCCTGGAGCCCAGACAAATGTGAATGGCAGGAGGATAGTAGATGGGCCTATAGAAGACTGAGGTATTCAGGTTACCTGCACATGCACATTGTGCCCACAAACAGTGCCAGCACCATCTCCTGTGTCATCCCTCCACGCACCTACATGATCTAGCACACTGTCCTTTAAGGCATACCTCCATGCACACTCCCGCCCTTGCAAGCATGTGCCTGCAACATTCTGAACTTAGCTACAGTGAAAACACCAACATCAACTCTCGAACCAGTGGAACTCTCTCATTTTGCTGAAGAATACTCCAAACACCAGAGACAGACAGACCCAGCCTGAAGTACAGACTACAAGAACAAACAGAGAAGGTTACAGATAAGCAGATGGCTAGAGGTTGGCGTGAAAACACATCCAACAAAAATCAGGACATCATGGATTCATCAGCAACACCCAAAATTAATGGAAATGTGAATTCATCAGAAACAAGGACAATGATTTTGAAGCTATGATTATCCAGTTATTAGAGGAACATAAAAAGAAAACAAACAAAGCTATCAAAGAAATACAGGTAAATACATCCAAACAAATAGAGGCATAGGTAGAGACACAGTGGCATATAGAGATGAAATGAACAAAAATTTAGAGGCCATCATGGAAATACGGAATCAACAATCAAGCAGATGAAGGAAATACTGCAAAACATGAAAAGAGAATTAGAATCGATAAAGAAAACACAAACAGAGAAAACCGTGGAGATGTAGAACTTAGAGAAAAGATCAGGAACCAAAAATGTAAACATCATCAACAGAATAAAAGAGATGGAAGAGAGACTCTCAGGTGCTAAGATAAAACTGCAGAAATTGATATATCTAAAAGCACTAGAAAAGAAGAAGAACAAGAAGAAGAAGAAGAAGAAGAAGAAGAAGAAGAAGAAGAAGAAGAAGAAGAAGAAGAAGAAGCAGCAGCAGCAGCAGCAGCAGCAGCAGCAGCAGCAGAAGAAGAAGAAGAAGAAGAAGAAGAAGAAGAAGAAGAAGAAGAAGAAGAAGAAGAAGAAGCAGCAGCAGCAGCAGCAGCAGCAGCAGCAGCAGCAGCAGCAGCAGCAGAAGAAGAAGAAGAAGAAGAAGAAGAAGAAGAAGAAGAAGAAGAAGAAGAAGAAGAAGAAGAAGAAGAAGACACACCCACGAGGAGTACATGATTGGAAATAATAAAATTCAAAGCTGAAATCAATGAATTAGAAACAAAGGAAAAACTCAATAAGACCAAAGGATGGTTCTTTGCAAAACTAAAAAAAGATAGACAAATCATTAGCCAAACTAAAAGGCAGAGAGATACTGTACAAATCAACAAAATCAGAAATGAAAGGGGGACATACTGACACTGATGAAATAGAAATAATCATATGTATTATCACAAAAGCATAAATGCCACAAAATTAAAATCTAAATTAAGGGGACAATTTTCTTCATAGATTTCATTTACCAAAATTAAATCAGGATCAGACAAATAGATTAAATAATCCTATATCTGCAGAGAAATTAAAAGCATCAGCAGGTCTCCTTTCCAAAAAATAAAAGCCCAGGGCCACACTGATTCGGCGCAGAATTCTACCAGACCATCAAAGAAGAACTAACTCCAATTCTCTTCAAAGAGATCCATAAAACACAAACAGAAGGAATATTACCAAACTCATTCTATGAGGCCATATTCACCTTGTGATCTAAACTACAGAAAGAGGCAACAAAAGAACAGAACTTCATGTACAACCACTTTAGAAATCAATCTGGTACATTCTCCGGAAATTAGGAATAGTGCTACCTAAGGATCCAGCTATACCATTCCCAGGCATATATCCAAAAGATGTTCAAGTATATAACAAGGACATTTGTCCAATCATGTTCATAGCAGTTTTATTTGTAATAGCTAGAAGATGAAAAGAACCCAGATGACCCTCAAGTGAGGAATGGATACAGAAATTTTGGTACACTTACATAATGGAATACTACTCAGCTATTAAAAACAAGGAAATCATGAAACTTGCAGGCAAATGTTGGGATCTAAAAAAGATCATCCTGAGTGAGGTATCCTGGAAGCAGAAAGACACTCACGGTATATACTCACTCATCAGTGGCTATTAGACATACAATATAACATAATCATACTAAAATCTGTATACCTAAGAAAACTAAACAAGAAGGAAGACCCTGGGTACGATGCTCACTCTTCATTCAGAAAGGCAAACAGAAAAGGGAGGCAACAGGACAGGAACCTACTACAGAGGGCCCCTGAAAGACTCTACCCACAAGGGTATCAAAGCAGATGCTGAGACTCATAGCCAAACTTTGGGCAAATTGCAGGGTATCTTATGGAAGAAAGGGAGATCAAAAGACCTGGAGGGGACAGGAGCTCCACAAGAAGAGCAAGAGAATGAAAAAACCTGGGCACAGGGGTCTTTTGTGAGACTGACACTCCAAATAAGGACCATAATGGAGAAAACCTTTATAGCCCATGGTAGCTCACTGTCCAAGACGGTTCCCCTGTAATAGGAACAGGGACCATCTCTGACATGAACACATGGGCTGGCTCTTTGATCACCTCCTCTGAGAGGGGAGCAGCCTTACCAGTCCACAGAGGAAGAAAATGAAGCCAGTCTTGATTTGACCTGATAAACTAGAGTAAGATGGAAGGGGAAGAGAAACTCCCCTATCATTGGACTGAGGGAGGGGTGTAGTAGAAGAAGTGGAAGATAGAGTGGGATTGGGAAGAGATGAGGGAGGGGGCTACAGCTGGGATACAAAGTGAATAAACTGTTTAGTAAAAATAAAGTAAAAATTTAATAAAAAAGAGAATTTCAAACCTGTATCTCTTATGAACATTGGTGGAAAAACACTCGACAAAATACTTGCAAATCGAATCCACGAACACATAAAAGATATCATCCACCATAACCAAATAGACTTCATCCTAGGTATGCAGGGGTAGTTCAATACACATATATCCATCAAAGTAATTCAGCATATGAATGAAATAAAAAAGAAAAACCACATGATCATCTTCTTAGATGCCATGAAAGCATTTGACAAAAACCAACACACAATCAAGTTTAAAGTCTTTGAGAGATCAGGATACAAGGCACATAACTAAACATAATAAAGACAATATGCAGCCAGCCTACAGCCAACAACAAACTAATTGTAGAGAAAGTTAAATCAATGGCACTGAAATCAAGGACAAGGCAAAACTGCCCACTCTCTCTAAATCTCTTTAACATAGTACTTGAAGTCTTAGCAACAGCAATAAGACAACTAGAGGAGATCAAGGGGATACAAAACAGAAAGGAAAGTCAAAGTATCACTATTTGCAGATGATAGGATAGTATACATAAGGGACCCCAAAAATTCACCCAGAGAAATCCTTCAACTGATAAACACATTCAGCAAAATGGCTGGATACAAAATTAACTCAAACAAACAAAAAAAAAGTAGACCTCCTATATATAAAAGTCAAAAGGGTAGAGAAAGAAATTAGGGAAACAACACCCTTCGCAATAGCCACTAATAATATAAAGTACCTTGTTGTGACTCTAAAGGAGCAAGTGAACCTGTTAGAAAACAAAAACAAAACAAGACAAAAACTTAAAGTCTCCTTTATCTCCATCAATGGTCCTTGGTTGGAGTATCAGTCTCAGGAAAAAAAAAAACCCTGTGCCCAGATTTTTATGGTTCTGTTGCTCTCCTTGTGGAGCTCCTCTCCTCTCCAGGTCTTATTATTTCCTACTTCTTTCATGAAATTTCCTGCTCTCTGCCCAAAGCTTTGCCGTAAGTGTCAGCATCTGCTTTGATAAATTGGAGGGTAGAGCCTTTCAGAGGCCTTCTGTGGCAGGGTCCTGTACTGTTCCCTGTTTTCTCCTCCTTCTCATATTCATCCTCTTTGCCTTTCTGTATGGGGTTTGAGCACTTAGCCAGAGTCCTCCTTGTTGATTAGTTTCTTAAGGCATACAGATTTTAGTAGGTGTAACCTCTATTATAGGTCTAATATTCACTTATGAGTTAGTATATACCCTGTGTGTGTTTTTGCTTCTGGGATACCCCACTCAGGATGATCTTTCCCATTTCCCTCCATTTAGCAGCAAAGTTCATGATTTCCTTTTTTTATTGTTGAGTAATATTCCATTGTGTAGATGTACCACAATTTCTGTATCCATTCCTCAACACAGATATTGCCCAAGTGGGTTCCATAGTAATGGGAACAAGGACTGTCTCTGACATAAACTGATTGGTCTGTTCTTTGATCACCACCCCCTGAGGGGGAGCAACCTTATGAGGCCACAGAGGAAGGCAGTGCAGCTACTCCTGATGAGACCTGATAGACTAGGATCAGAAGGAAGGAGAGGAAGACCTCCCCTACCAGTGGACTTGGGGAGGGGCATGTGTGAAGAAGGGAGATTGAGGGTGGGATTAGGAGGGGGGAAGGGAGGAGGCCACAGGGAGATTCAAAATGAATAAAGTGTAATTAATAAAAATTAAAGTAAAAAATGAAAAAATGTGAAAATAAAAAAATATAAATATTGTGAAAAGTCTCTGAAGAAAGAAATTCAAGAAGATATCAGAAGATGGAAAGATATTCCATGCTCAGGAGGATTAATATAGTGAAAACGACCATGCTTACAAAAGTATTAACAGATACAATGCAGTTCCCATCAAAATAACAACACAATTCTTTATAGAGTTTTAAACAACAATTCTCAATTTCATGTGGAAAAAACAAAACAAACAATCAAACAAACAAAGAACTAGAATTGCTAAAGCAATCCTGTACAACAAAAGATCATCTGGAGGTATCTCCTTCCCTCATTTTACCTGTACTATGGAGCAATAGTAATAAAAATTGCATGGTACTGTCATAGAAACAGAATGATGGATCACTGGTATCCCAAAAATAAACCCCACAACTATGGATACTTGATTTTTGACAAAGAAGACAAAACCATAAAATGGAAAAAAGACAGAATCTTCAACAAATGATACTGGTCTAACTGAATGTCTACATGTAGAAAAATGTAAATAGACCCATATTAATCACCCTGCACAAAACTAAAGTCCAAGTGGATCAAATACCTCAACAGATAACCAGTCACACTAAACCTGTTAGAAGAAAAAGTGGGAAGAGCCTAGAAATCATTGGTACAGGCAACAAGTTCCTGAACAGAACATCACCAGCACTGGCTCCAAGATCAACAATCAATAAATGTGACCTTATGAAACTATAAACCAAACAACACTGTCATCAAACAAAAAGACAACCTACAGATTTGGAAAGGATCTTCACCAGCCCTATATCTGATAGAAGTCTAATATCCACATTATATAAAGAACTCAAGAAGTTAACCAGCAACAATCAAGTAATCCAATTTAAAAATGGGGTACAGAGCTAAACAGAAAATTCTCTGTAGAGGAATATAGAATGGTAGAGAAACACTAAAAGAAATGTTCAACATCCTTAGTCCTCAGGGAAATACAAATCAAAAAGACATTGAGATTTCACCTTAGATGCATCAGAATGGCTAAGATCAAAATCTCAAATGACAACACATGATGGAGAGGATGTGCAGAAACTGGAAACCTCCTCCAATGCTGGTGGGAATAGAAACTTGAATAACCACTTTGGAAATCAATCTGGCACTTTCTCAGAAATTTAGGAATAGTGATATTTCAAAATCCAGCTATAACATACCTAGGCATATATCCAAAATATTCTCAAGTATACAAGGATATTCACTCAACAATGCTCATAGCAGCATTTTTTGTAATAGCCAGAACATGAAAAAAACCCAGATGTCCCTCAACTAAGGAATGGAATCAGAAATTGTGATGTACTAATCAGAAATTAAAAACAAAGAAATCATGACATTTGCAAGCAAATTGTGGGAACCAGAAAATATCTTCCTGAGTGAGGTATCCCAGAAACAGAAAGACAAACATGGTATATACTCAATTATAAGTGTATATTAGACACAATGTAAAACAATCATACTAAAATTGGTACACATAAAGAAGCTAAGCAGTAAGGAGGACCCTGGGTATGATGCTCAATCCTAATTCAGAAAAGGAAACAGGATAGACATCAGAAGAGAGAGAAAACAGGGAATAATACAGATGCCTACCAAAGAGGGTCTCTGAAAGATTTTACCCAGAATGGTAACAAAGCAGATGCTTAGACACATAGGCAAACTTTGGGCAGAGTGCAGGGAATCCCATGAAAGAAGAGGGAAATAAAAAGAACTGGAGGTGACGTGAGTTCCACAAGGAGGGCACTAGAATCAAAAAGGCTGGGCTCAGGGTGTTTTCTGAGACTGTCACTTCAACCAAGGACCATGCATGCAGATACTTTCAAAAGTTTTCACAGATGTAACACATCACAGCTCAGTCTACAAATGGATACCTTAGTAAGGGGAACAGGGGAAGTCTCTGACATGAACTCCAATGGAAGGCTCATTGATAAAGTCACCCTAAGGGAGGTGTCAGCCTTACCAGGCTACAGAGGAAGACAATGCAACCAGTCCTGATGAGACCCAATAGGCAAGGGTCAGATGGAAAGTGATGAGGACCTCCCCTATCAACGGACTGGGGGAAGAAAATGGGAGGAGATGAGGGAACAAAGGTGGTATTGGCAGGGGATGAGAGAGAGGGCTACAGCTGGGATACAAAGTGAATAAATTGTAATAAATAAAAATAAATAAATTAAAAGAAAAAATAAGACAAAAGTAAAAGTTAGGCCCAGGAAGGCTTGAATGAATTGAGGACTATGACTACCAAGTTTTTTAAGAAGAGTATCTTGTATATTGTTTGAAGAGCAATAATGTATTAAGGTGAGATGAGAGTTAAATCAGAAACATTTGGCAAAATACAAAAAAATACAAAACAAACAAAAAACAGGATGCCTCAGTCACAACTGTCCTAAGACTGATATCCATGACCTTTCAGGAGAGAAAGCCCAGTTCTCAAGCCCTAAAACCTTAATTCCTTCAAGGCTCAAGCCCATGTTCAGACTATACCTTGCCATACTACCTTGAACAACAACCCTGAAAAAATATTCTATTTGTCCTTTCTTGAGGGCCTGGGAGAGAGCATTGGATCTGTCTGACTTTTAACACGCTCCCTGTTTTGTTTTGTTTTGTTTAATTTTTAATGTCTGATGTATTAAAATAGCCAAGAGACTCCAAAATCCTGCAAACTAGCAAATGTGTCCATTTATTTTCAAGGATTCATTAGCACAAATCCTCTAAGCATAATACTGAATGAATGTTGACAGTTCTAAAGAGATTTAATCATGCAGTTTGTAATATAAACCTTTTGACAACTCTGAAGGAATTGAATGCAAGGTGAGCACTGCCAGGTTAGTAACCAATTGCTTGAGAATACTTAATCTAAACTAATAATGTCATGATGCTGTATTCTTTGTAAATGATTTTAAATTCTATCCTCTTTTTATACAGATTCATTGCACCCTAAAGGTGTAACATGAAAGTATCAAAAGACATCATGACACTTTAGAGTTCACTGATGTTTCTTCCTGTAACATC
Organism: Meriones unguiculatus; assembly: GCF_030254825.1. Lineage (NCBI taxonomy): Eukaryota > Metazoa > Chordata > Mammalia > Rodentia > Muridae > Meriones > Meriones unguiculatus. The sequence continues at coordinate 20,517,082 of NC_083353.1, read as the reverse complement.
TTGGAGAAATACCATAACTTCTAAATCTCTTAACTTAGCTTCTTACTTTTTATCTGTTCAGACCAGTGTTGCTACCAGTATAGAAGAATGGAAGCCATCACTTTTATTAATTTTCTACTAAACGTTGCATCAATTAGTCATGCATAGCAGATCTCAGGAAGAAGGGGGAAGTGTGCAAAGGCAATGACTGTTTGTGGTTGATGCAGGTGGTGAGACTCTCAGGAGGTTTAGGCTGGAGGCTGAAGCACTGTGGAAGGGTAGTTGCTATACTGCTGACAGTAATAAACTGCCAGATTTCAGCCTAAACACTGCTGATTCTGAGAAGTAAAATCTTCCCCAGATCCACTCCCTGTGAAGCAATCAGGGACCCAATTGTGTCCAGTGGATGCATCATAGATTAGGAATTTAAGAGGCTGCCCTGATTTCTGTTGGTACCAAGCTATACAACTATCCACATTCTGACTGGACTTGAAGATTATGGTGAGCTTGACTCCTACAGATGTGGACATGAACTCAGGTGACTGATTCATTACAATGTTCTCCTCGGCATCTGCAATCAGAAATAGACAATGAGTACACACATATATACACAAAGAGTTCCTGATACAAATGTTGGGATCAAAAATGCCTTTTCTTTTTTTTAATCTTTTTAATTTATTTTATTTTTCATCAATTACACTTTATTCATTCTGCATCCCCCCATAAGCCCCTCCCTCCTCCTCTCCTAATCCCACCCTTCCTCCTCCCTCTGCATGCATGCCACTCCCCAAGTCCACTGATAGGGGAGGTTCTCCTCTCCTTTCTGATCTTAGTCCATCAGTTCACATCAAAAGTGGCTGCATTGTCCTCTACTATGGCCTGGTAAGACTGCTCCCCTCTAGGGGGAGGTGATCAAAGAGCAGGCCAATCAGATTATGTCAGAGGCAGTCCCTCTTCACATTACTATGTAACCCAATTGGACTCTGAACTGCCCTGGGCTACATCTGTGCAGGGGTTCTGGGTTATCTCTATGAATAGTCCTTGTTTGGAGTATGAGTCTCTGGGAAGTTCCCTGTGTTCAAATTTTCTTGTTCTGTTGCTCTCCTTGTGGAGACCCTGTCCTCTCCAGCTCTTACTATTTCCCAGTTCTTACAGAAAATTCCATTCACTCTGCCCAACAGTTGCCCATCAGGCTCAGAAAAATGCCTTTTCTTAATGGCATTGACTACATACTATTTTTCCAATAATAAATAGCTTTTTCTCTACAAATGAATTATTTTCATGATATTCCAATACTCTGTAATGGCTCACCAGGCATTGCAGACATGCAGTGGAGTAGCAATATGAAGACCTAGAACACAGAAGCTCAAGGACCAACTTAGAGTTCTTACACAGCTAATATCGAGATGCACTCATGAAAGGCTTCTATTAAAATTCAAAAACATTTATAGCAAGTGGGTTTTACAGAAATATTACAAGAAAAGCCTTTAATTACACTCTTAAAGAAAAAATAAATATCCTGATCAACAAGAGCAGAAAGAAACAATAGAAGGAAGAAAAGATGAAAGGAAAGAAAAAAGGAGAAAGAAAAAGAGAAGTTGAGAGAAAGCAAAGAAAGGAGAGGGTGCAGAGAAAGAGAGGGAATTCTGGTTTGGTGAAGAATGGGAAATGTGGAAAGGAGAGAAGGAAAGAAGTTGAAGGAGAATAAACATTAAAAGAGAAAGGTTTGGGAGTAGAGTGTCAGGTCAGTGGTTAAGAACATTTGTTTCTCTTGTAAAGGACTTTTGTTTGATTTCAAGCAATTGTTTGGTGATTCTCTGCCATCTGTAATTCCAGTTATAGCACACATATGTAACACATAAATAGATAAATATATACATCTGTAAATACATACATACATAGAGATTGAGATGTGAGCCCTTCCGCTTTAAAAATTGCTTTGGTCATGTTGTTTATCACAATAGAAAAATAACTAATAAAATGGGAGAACCGATCATGAAGACATTATACCTGTAAGAAGACACACACAAGGCATGAACAATTATGTATGGTCTATTATATTACCGTGCCCTCCTATATCCCTGGCTTCCAAAAGCACTTGATCAAACTGATTTTAGAAAATACATAGATAGAAGTAATTGGCCTATTTTTTGCATGGGGCTTTGGGTTTCCCTTTTTAAATGTTAAATTTATTCATAAATATGTGAAAAAGGTTTTGAAGGTAGAGTCTATCAACACACAGTTGTGCTTTTTTAGTATAGATTGAGGTATCCTACATTTGGTCTCCTACACTTGCGAGCAGATAGGGAGATTCAGAGTGGTATGTGACCCATAAGGAAGAGCAGAGGTGTGCATATGGTTTATGAATAAAATTATTACATATACCCTCTCCTTTATAAATCTGATATATTAAACATAATTATAAGCAGTTGCAGTGAGTGTATAGAGGGTAGCTCTGTGGTAGAAGGAAACTTGTGGTAAATAAAACATGGAACATAGAGAAAGAGGAGGGGTAAGGTTTTGTCTTATTTAGAATTATTATTGCTTTGGTAAAACATCATGACCAAAAGCAGCTTAAAAGGATGGGGAAATTTATTCTTCTTACACTTCCAGGTAACAGTCTATATCACTGAAGGAAGTCAGGGCTGAGATTCAAACAGAGAAGGAAACCAGAGGCAGAAGCTGAGCAGAGGCCATGGATGAGTGCTGCTTACTGGCTTCCTCCTTATGGCTTGCTCAGTTAGCTTTGTTGAGGAACCCAAGGTCACCATCAATGGCTGGCATCACCTACCATAGACTGTATCCTCCCGAACCAAATACTAATTAAGAAAATGACCTATAGGCTTGCCCAATGCTCAGTAGCACTAAGGCATTTTCTCAATTGAGGTTTATCCATCTCAGATGATTCTAATTGTGTCAATATGACATAAAATCTCATACATACTGGGTATAAATATGGTTATGTATTAGACGCATCAGGCAAGAGTAGAGGTCTGATCTCTGATATTAGAAATAAATTGGGACTTTGTACAGATGTTCATTTAGGTGTCATCCACCCAAAGAGCATCAGACCCGTCCGATACCTTTTTCTCAGAGGCAGGACCTGGGGCATCAACCCGCATGCATAAAACAAAAAGGGGGAACTGTAGAGAGCTGCGGAATGCTATGCCTTAAAGATGGAGCTGGTTTCCGCCTTCCACCTTCCCGATGGTGAGTGCTCTCTGTCACGAACAACTCCACATTTGGCTAAGGCCGAGGATCTGGCTTGCTTCCATGTATGTGGACCTATCTGCATTGCCCCCGTGGCACGCCTGGGTTGGCTACCCAGAGGCTATTTAAGATGTGGGCTGGCTTTCCCCGGGGTCCGAGGATTGTTCAATGTTCCTCAATAAACTGCACTGAAAAAAAATATATATGGTTATGTAACAGACACTTGAAAGAAGATGGCTTTTATAAAATCCAACAACTAAACAAAGAAACAATGACACTAACAGATGTCATGAATCAAATAGACCAAACAGATATCCACAGAAGTTTTCACCCAAACACAAAAAGAATTTATCTTCTTCTCAGCACCTCACAGAACCTTTTCCAAAACAGGCCATATACTTGGTCACAAAGAAAGTCACAAAAGATACAAGAAGATAGAAATAATCCCTTGTGTACTATCAAACCACCACGGATTAAAGCTGGACCTCAACAGCAACAGCAATAGCAAAAGGCCTACACACACATGGAAACTGTACAACTCTCTACTCAACGACAGCTGGGTAAGAAAAGAAATAAGGAAAAAAATAAATACTTCTTAGAGTTAAATGAAAATGATGGCACAACTTACCCAAAATTATGGGGCACAATGAAAGCAATGCTAAGAGGAAAGTGTGTAGCACTAAGTGCCTTCATGAAGAAATTTGAAACATCACATACAAGCAACGTAATGGCTCACCTGAAAGCCCAAGGGAAAAAAAAAAAAGAAATGATGATACACTAATGTTTTGGAAGAAAAAGTGGGGGAAAGCTTAAAATAATTTTCAAGGGAAAATAATCCTGAGCAGAACCCCAACAGCTCAAGATCTAAGATCAACAATTAATAAATAGGACCAACTGAAACTGAATAGTTTTTTTTTTAAAGCAAAGAACACTGAAAACAGAACAAAACAACAGCCTACAGACTGAGAAAATATCTTCAACACCCTACATTTAACAAAGGGCTAATATCAAGAGCATAAAGAACTCAAGAAATTAGACACCGACAAAACAAATAATCCAATTTAAAATTGGGGTATGGAGCTAACCAGAAAATTCTTTATTGTGGAATATGAATGGCAGAGAAACACTTTAAAAAATACTATACACCCTTCATCATCAGAGAAATGCTCAACTATGTTCATAGCAGCTTTATTTGTAATATCAAGAATCAGGAAAAAAACTAGATGTCCCTCAACCGAGTTGCAGATACAGAAATTGTTGCACATTTGCACAATGGAATACTACTCAGCTATTAAAAACAAAGAAATCGTGAAAATAGCAGACAAATGGATGGAACTTGAACATCCATGGTGAGGTAACCCAGAAATAGAAAGACATGCATGCTAAACACTCACTTATAAGTCGATACTAGCTGTATACTATAGGATCACTACACTAAAATCTACAGACCTAAAGTAGCTAACAACAAGGAGGACCCTTGCTTAAATCTTATTCAGAATGGTAAATAGGATAAACACCAGAAACGGTGGAAAAGAGGGAATGGGGTGGGAGCCTAAGAGGGTACTATGAAAGACTCCACCCAACAGGGGAGTGAGGCAGATGCTGAGAAACACAGCCAAACATTGGACAGATACCAGAAAATCGTATGGAAAAACGGGGAGAGAAGGACAAGGTAGGGATTGGAGCTCCACAAGGAGACCAACAAAGCTAAGAAACCTGAGTCCAGGGAGTTCTACAGAGACCATGCGTGAAAAGAACATAGGCCCCAGGCTTAGAAGTAGACCCAGCTATATCACCCTTTGGCATATACCCAAATTGTGTTCTACCATACAAGGACATTTGCATAACTATGTTCATATAGCTTTATTCACAAATCCAGAATTTGAAAGAAAGCTAGATATCCTTCAAAAGAAAAATGGATACAGAAATTGGGGCACATTTACACAATAGAATACTACTCAGCAATTAAAAGCAGAGATCATGAAATGGTGGTATCTGTCCAATGTTTGGCTGTGTTTCAGATAAATGCATAGAACTAGAGAAAATGTTGCTGTGTGAAGTAATCCAGAGCCAGAAAGACATGCATAGTATGTAGTCACCTTATGAGCGAATATTTTTCGTATAACACAGTATAACTATACTACAATCCATAGACCTGAAGAAGCTAAATAACAAGGAGGATTCTACGGAGAATGCTTACTTCTCATCCAGAAGGGCAAATAGAATAGACACTGAAAGTGGTTGAAGAGAAGGAACAGGATGGGAGACTATCATAAATGTCCTCTGAAAGAATCTCAAAAAAGGAATATCGAATGACAGAGAAACACTTAAAGAAGTTTCCAACATCCTTAGCCATCAGGGAGATGCAAATAAAAACGACCATGAGATTTTACCTTACAACCATCAGAATGGCTAAGATCAAAAACTCAAATGACAATACATACTGGAGAGGATATGGAGAAAAGGGAACCCTCCTCCATTGCTGGTGGGAATGTAAACTTGTACAACTACTTTGGAAATCAATCTGGTGCTTTCTCAGACAATTAGGAAAAGTGCTTCCTCAAGATCCAGCTATACCACTCCTAAGCATACCACTCAAGAATACAATAAGGACATTTGTCCAATCATGTTCATAGCAGCTTTATTCATAATTGCAAGAACCTGGATATAAGTCAGATATCCTTCAACGGAGGAATGGATACAGAAATTGTTGTACATTTGCACAATGGAATACTACTTAATTTAAAACAAGGAAATCATGAAATTTTCAGGCAAATGGTGGGATCTAGAAAGCATGATCCTGAGTGAGGTAACCCAGAAGCAGAAAAACACACACAGTATACATTCACTTATAGGTGGATACTAGACATAAAATATAGGATAAACCTACATAAATCTGTACACCTAAAGAAACTAAACAAGAAGGAGAACTCTGGGTAGGATGATTAATCCTCACTCAAATAGACAAGAAGGATGGACATTGGAAGAAAGAGAAAAAAGGAAACAGGACAGGATCCTACCATAAAGGGCCTCTGAAAGACTCTAGCCAGCAGTGTATCAAAGCAGATGCTGAGATGCATAACCAAACTTTGGACAGAGTGCAAGTAATCTTATGAAAAAAGTTGTCATTAGTAAGACCTGGAGAGGACAGGAGCTCCACAAGGAGAGCAAATGTAACAAAATATCTGGACACAGGAGTCTTTTCTGAGACAGATACTCCAACCAAGGCCCTTTCCTAAAACCCCTGCCCAAATGTAACACATGGCAGCTCAGTATCCAAGTGAGTTCCCTAGTAATGGGAACAGTGACCATCTCTGTCATGAAATCTGTGGCTGGCTCTTTGACCACCTTCCCCTGAGGCATGAACAGCCTTGCCAGGCCACTGAGGAGTACAAGCAGCCAGTCCTGATGAGACCTGATAATCTAGGGTCAGATGGAAGGGGAAGAGGACCTCCCCTATCAGTGGACTTGGAGAAAGTCATGAGAGGAGAAAAGGGAAGGAGGGGGGCTACTGCTGGGATACAAAGCAAATAAAGTGTAATATAAAAAATAAAAATAAACATAGAAATAGAAAATCTCTCTCTCTCTCTCTCTCTCTCTCTCTCTCTCTCTCTCTCTCTCTATATATATATATATATATATATATATATATATATATATTAAAAAGAATACAAACAGAGCCAATAAATCTTGTCCCAATGGGGCCTGCAGAGACTGATGCACCAACTAATTACCATGCATGAAAGGACATAGATCCTCTGCTCAGAAGTAGCCCATAGGCCATTCAATCTCCAGGTGGGCCCCTAGTAAGTGGAGCAGGGTCTGTCTCTGACAAGGACTCAGTAGCTTGCTCTTTGATCACTTACCCCTAGTAGAGCCAATTGCCAGGACACAGAGAAAGAAGATGTAGACAGTTCTAATTAGAGTTGATAGTCTGGGTTCAGATGGTAGGGGAGAATGTGTCCCTCTTTCTGAGAAACAGGGAGGGAAATAGGAAGTAAGAGCAAGAGAGAAGAGTACAATTGGGATGAAATGTGAATTAATAATTAAAAAACATATTTAAATTTAAAAATTAATAAAGACTCACCATCAGATTACAAGAAACACAAGAAAGAAGTT